>NW_026294562.1:31441655-36241655 GCF_007827085.1 Peromyscus californicus insignis
GAAGATCTAGTAAATGTTATACATACAAGCCCTTATAAATGTGTTTGTGTGTGTGTGTGTGTGTGTGTGTGTGTGTGTGTGTGTGTGTGTGTGTGAGAGAGAGAGAGAGAGAGAGAGAGAGAGAGAGGAGAGAGAGAGAGAGAGAACTTGTCTCAGGCTTTACACTGATGCTCCTCTCCTCTCTCAGCTTCTTGAGTGCTGAAGTTACAAGTGTACACCACCATGCCTAGCTTATATCTACCATTTAGAATGTATTGAAGTCAGGTTAGCATATTAGTTATTAGGGCAGATGGCTATTAGGGAATTTAGTCCCCCCCCCCTATTTTTTTTTTATCAAATTTTGATTCCTTAAACTAAACTTCTCCCTGTATTTTATGAATAAAAGTTTATTAAGGACATGAAACTTGTACTAATTCATCTCTAAGACCTACATGATGCCCACTGTGTAGATGTATAATCAATCTGGAATCATTTGTTTTTAGTAATTTTTGAGGTTTATTTTTTATATACTAATTTCCTTTTCTTTGGAACAATTGATGGGATAGATGGATCATGTTATATTTGTAATTTTTTTAAAAGAAATATCCACAACTGATTTGCATAATGACATCCTTTAATGTGCGTTTCTGACAATAACGTATGACGTCTTCTTTATACCATCTTCACCCAGTTGCTTTACTTTTCTTACTGACAGTAGCCAGTCTAACTGGGATGAGGTATTTGCTAGGTTATAATTTCTTTTCCTTGATGATTAGTGACACTGAATTTTTTCCCACATTCTTGTTAGGAATTTCTGTTTTTAAAGAAATGTTCATTTTTGGGTTTTGGCCATTTTTTCAATTTAATTATTTGGAAATTTTGGTCATTGATTTGCTGGAGTTCCTTCTAGGTTCCAGACATTAGCAACTTGTCAGATGTATAAAATGCAAATATCCCCCCAACCCCCGTTGGTTATGTACCTATGCATACTAATGACTGTTTGCTTTGATTATTCAAGGCAAGGCTTTTGTTGTTTATTTTTGTTGTTCATGCTTTTGAAATCATATCTAAAAACTTATTGCTCATAGTAATATCAAATCATACTTCTGCTGTATTTTTTTTGTTGTTTCAAAGTTTAAAGTCATACATTTAAGTCTTTAATCAACTTTTAATTGATTTTTGTATGTGGTGAGAAAAAGGAGTCACACATAGTTCTTATGCATGTGGATATCCAATTTCCTAGTATCATTTATGGAAGAAACTATTCTTTCTCAACTGCTTGTTTTGTGACCAAACCTTTGTCAAAATGTATTGACTGAGGCTCATTGATTATTCTGTGCCAAGCAGGATTGTAAGGTGTATAATTTCTTTATTCACTGATCAATTCTACATGTAGTATATCAATTTTATTAGAATTGAGGTATCAATCATTTTGGAATAGTTTTGTGATTGAATTGGAAGTGGAAATGAGAGTGATCTAATTCAGAAAGCAAGACAAAACACCACAAAGCTGCTTAGGAGTCCTGTTTTCAAACAGCAGTAAGCTTCATCATAAACTATATAATTTTTCATGATTAATTCACTGCTATAATACTGTAATTTCCTTTATGTGTTCCTTTGATTCTTATTTTGATTGTCCTACTTGTTGTGTTAAGGTTTCCTTTTGAATTTTACTATAAAAATGATTTGCTTCCTCCTGCATGGATGTAATTTAACTGGGGCATTAACCGGTTGCACATGACAGAGAATGAAGGGCTAAGCCCCATGTATTGCTGTAAGCTCACAGGCAATTGGAGGAGTGTCAGTTTCCATGAAGGCTGGCACTCGAAGAGTGGTAGTACTCTGCCGACAGAAGTCACGCTGCCCCAGGCTGCAAAGGGAGATCCCTGCTCTGACAGCTGCCCTGCGTGAACTCTGCTCTGCCTTGGCTTCCTACCTCTGCGCTTGTTCTCTTGAGACATCCCTGAACCACAGAGTTCTCTAGTAGCCACGAAACACAGGACAATTGCTTCAGAAGAAGAAGAGTCCGTGTAAAGCCTTGTTATGGATTACTCAGACACTGACAGTGACTCTACCTTGGGATACAGCGATGATGAAGATTCCAGTGATGAAGTCCAAAGAACGTCAGAGTCAGTGCACATAACACTATAATTGTAGATATTTGGTGATCTTTTCCAAGCTCTGTAATTTCACTGAAAGAGTTTCTAACCCCTCACAAAATGTTTAAAAGTGACTACTACTAAACCATGAAGCTTTGCTTTTAATTTTTTAAATTGATAATATGCTTTTGGAAATACTTGGTAATTGACTAGTTTTGCAATGGTCCATTTTTTATCACTATTATTATTGGTAATGCTGAAATCAACTAATGTGCAGGCACAGAACTGTATGAACGTAAGATTTTGCTTTTAAAGACTGTGAGCATGTTGTGTCTGGATTGTTATGTATATGGTAAGTTTTATTTAATATAAAGTAGCAAGATTCATGTGTTAAGCAATCAGGGCAGTGTGTATTTAGTGTGGGCATTGCCTTACAGTTAAATATTCTCATCTATAATCTCAAAAAAAAAAAAAAACCATAGAAACTACTAAATATACACCAACAAGTAAGAATTGTCTCCTTCCGTGTTTTTCTTTTTTCCATGTCTAAGCCAGTATTGTATGCAACCTTTCTAGCTTGGTCAATATTCTCCATAAAAATATAACAAGTGTGGATGGCTTAGTGACAACATAAGTCATTAGGATCCTCTGTTATATGTGCTTGTAACATTAAACCAAAATCCAGAATATATTATCTTTACTACAGTCTTTGGACCCACAACACAAACAAATATAGCAGTAATCCCAGTATTGGCAGCTTTTCCCAGTAATACCCTTTTATTAGAAGCATGTCCGCCAAAGTGGAAGATTAACATATGTCAAAGCCAAGTCAAGCAGTGTTTTGTTCCTCAAAGAAGCAGGGTCCTCAGAGCTTTTTTGGACATCTGACTAGAGGGGCAGTATTACCTGAAGGGTGCTGTGATGGCAGCATGATTTGGGGTCAAATGAACTTAACATTAAATAACTGCCTAGTATTACATGACATCATCATAAAGCTGCGTAGCAGGTTAGGACATGTCCGTGAATGGGAATTCTATAATTTAAGAGTTAAATGTCTATCAGATTTATTTTGTGGCTAGACACTGAAAATATTTTGGTGCTGGATTCATTAACAAATGTGATTTGTATGGTGGATATTATGACCACTGCTCAAAAGTTGTTCTGTGTTTTAGCATGTATAATTATTATAAAATTTAGCTCTGACAAAGTATATGAGAATGTGGATTTGTGGAAAGAATTTGATTCAGAGAACAGTCCATCTGTGTTCAAATGCCAGGAGTGCAACTCGAGAGCTGGCTCTGACTGCTGAAATACTATGTAGCTTGTATTTTCATGCACTCATCCGAGACAAAGTAACTGCCATTGCTATATTCAATAAACAATATTTATATGAACTCTTTTTATACAGTTCTTAATATATGCTTATGTTTAATACGCAACCTTACTAACTTGGTCAATATTCTGTATAAAAATATAATAGCTGTGACTGGCTGAAATGTCTAGTGACAACATAGAGTCCATTAGGATCACCCTCTATTTTATACATTACAACATTCATACCTAAATCCGGATTATATTCATAAGTAACAAAATATTTTATTGATACCTTAATAGCCTTGATATTTTTACAGTCTACATAAAAAATTCTGCTTCAGAAAAACATTATATTCAATGTTCAAAGTCTAATTTAGATAACATAATAAAATCTTAAACTATTGCTTATTTATGATTAATCCATTAAAATTTATATCCACAAAATATACTCAGAATTAAATACTGTTATTTATATTATTTTTAAGATTCTTAATAGTCAAGATGGAAATATTTCTAAATAGGCAATATCCATTTTTTTTTCTTCTATTTGGCAGTAGGTAGCAGAGATAAAAGGATCTCACTGTGTAGTCTATACAGCCCAGGATGGCCTTGACCTCATGATCCCCCTCCACGTGCTTGGATACTATAGTACAGTTGTGCACCAGTACAGACAGTGTAAATAAGCAACATATAAATAGTCAAGATGAAGACAGACGTGGAAGAGTAGATTTTAAATGATGTTTTCATAAAGCCATGGTAGTGTTGCTGTTTTAAGAAGCTATTTGTAGTACCTTATGAGGCCATAAACACATGGTGAGAATAAGTTATTCACAACTTATGAAGCCCATGGGAATGATGCGCTTATGCTGGCTGTGTTACTTCACACCCAAAAATCACCTTCGATTGAAAATAGTAATGGATTTGAAAATATATCATCTGCAGTTCTCACTTTGCTACTGGGTAAGAGTGACATTGAATGGCTTCTTTCCATTTCATGCTCAGGTAAAAGAACTGAGGTTTGTAGTGATATATTGTATACCCTAATAAACTTGCCTAGGTTTCAGAGGACAGAGCCAGCCACTAGATTAGACATAGAGGCCAGACAGTGGTGTCACACACCCTTAATCCTATCACTCGGCTGTGAGTTCAAAGTCCCACTGGAAACAGATCCAGGCAGTGGTGGCACACTTTAATCCCAGTACTGGGAAACACACACCTTTAATCCCAGGAAATGATGGCAGGGCAGAGAAAGGTATATAAGGCTTGAGGAAACAGGAACTAAGGCCATTCAGCTGAGATCCTTCTGGGTGAGGACTCAGGATTTCAGTCAGAGGATTCATGGAGTTTGTGTGGTAATAGGTGGTGGCTGTGGCTTGCTCTGCTTCTCTGATCTTTCAACTTTCACGCTGATATCTGGCTCTGGGTTTTTTATTTAAAGACCATCTAAGATTCAATTTGAACAACAAAGGTTTACATAGCTTACAATTGGTAGATCTTGTGTTAACAGCGAGTTCCTGTGATTCTGAAGGCTGAATTTAGGGTTGGATAAATGAGTCAGCAATCAAGACCACATACTGCGCTTGCAAATTGTTTGGAAGGAGTCTGGTTGAAGACCCGCCTCAATTCCCCTTCCCATCTCTTTCCCCAAACCCGCCCCTTCAAAGCCTGCTAAACACAGCTCCTCCCCCAGAGAGGCTCAAGACCACCCCCACAGGGTATATAAGCGGCATCCCTAAAAACAGACACGTGGTTCTTCCTGTCTTGTCCCAGTCTCCTCTCTGGGGGGCAAGGAATCGCCCAGGAGTGCTTTGACAATTAAACCTGGACTTTTCCTGATTCGGTCTGATTCGGTTTGTTGCCACAACAGAGAAGCCTTCAGAGAGGCCTAAAACTTACTACAAATGTCCCCAGTTCCATTCCCTAACACATGGGTGGCTTAAAACTATCTGAAACTTCAGTTTCAGGAGGATGCAATGCCCCTGGCCTTTGAGGTCACTTCATTACTATGAATAGACGATGATGATGATGATGATGATGATGATGTTATCTGATCTCTACCACCCCCAGGTTCAGGAATGCAATACCCATGCCCTCCTTAAAGCACACACTTACTAAGTACCTCCTATATTGGGCATTAAGGATTAAATAGGGAGCAAATTTAAGCCATCATCCCTTGTCTGTATATGGCTTAGCAGAAGAGAAATGAAGTCCCTAAGCCACATAAATAAATATATGAGTTAAGTAGTGGTAGCACTTGCGTGTGGAGATATGTAAGATAATGAGAACAGATACAGGGAAGCCCAATGGCTAATTCAGGATGGAATGCCCAAGGAAAGGGCACTGGGAATAAGACCCAAAGGACAAACAAGGGTGGGGGGCATCCAGTTGGAGAGAAGCATTTAAGCCTGGGAACAGCATGTTATGAGGACTGGGCACGAGAAAGAACATATGTTTGCCAATTTTGAAAGGAGGCCATGTTCTTTGGAAGGCAGAGAATGTGAAGCAGGCATAAGAGGCTCACCCTGGCAGCTCCTGAGACGATCATAAAAATTTTACAGTCAGAGGAAAACTTAGTGTTGGGGGTAGATTTATATCTTTTCTGGGGTAGGAACAAGGGGGTTGGGTCTGGTGGAAAGGGGAGGTGGGAGAGAGACTGGGATGAGAGGAGAGAGGGGAAGCTGTGGTCAGGATGTATTGTATGAGAGAAGAATAAATAAAAATAAAATTAAAAAATAATAAAATCTACAACAAGGAAGACCTTCCTTCTTTAAAGTAAAAGTCACAAATGGAAAAGGTGTGTAAGAGAAACCCAATCTGCAGCACCTAAGAATTCAAAAACATAAAAGTAGACTCCCCAGTAATGGGAAGACATGCCATAGTCTTGTATGGAAAAATTAATATCAGAAACTGTAGCTTCTGAGATCAGTGGATTAATTCAATACATCTTTACAAGAATCCCATTGTGGGGATTTTTTAAAAGAAGAAAATGATATTTCAGGTCGGTATCAAATAATGAATGCTGAAGAATATCACAAGGGTATTTCTGGAAAAAATAATGTTAGTGAAAGAATATTGTTTTGGTTTATCAAATACCAAATGCTGTTTCTGTTAAGCAGCTGTAACCCACACAAGATGATATGGCAACAATGAAGGACATAACGAAAGATAGGTCAATGGGGGGAAATTACAGAATTTAGAGTTTGTGTCAGAACTGTGTGTGTCTTCAATAGTAAAAGATGCATTGGGAACATCTTTATTTTCAATACTTCAGATGCCTAGATTAGGTGGAACATGAATTTTGTGGTTTGAAAACTTATCAACACAATACTTTTCTATGCAATTACCTCTGTGATGTATTTCATGCATATTCGCCATTAATTATATTGGCTTAGAAACATTATCATAAGAAAAGAGGGTGCACTGTCAGGTGTGATTTAGTGTTATGACAATGATAATATTAAGTTTATGATAGCTGAAAATGACTTGTGAAGTTAATTTACCAAATCCATCTCTTATTACTGGAGATGAACCAGGGAAAAATTTCAAAGGTCTCAGAGATTAGTAAGAACATGTAATTAAGAATTTGCAGAGTACCTTTTACTCAAGAGGTGCTTACCTAGTGCTGGCCATTTTGGTGTCTTATTTAGAACCCTCATTGTTATTGCTTTGAGTGTGTTTCAGTTTTCTTTTCTGTTTCTCTCTCCTGAGACTCCTACACCAGACTCCTATCACCTGCTATAGTTAAAAATTGCATGTTTTTGAAAGGTAGTCTTTATATATTTAAGTCACTGTGAGTAATAGTTGTCCTAATATTTATATATTGAAGTCACTGTGAGTAATATTTATCAAATACTTGAAGAGCCATGAGCTCTGGGACACAGGAATAACTATATATCATAAAGTCCCCAAACCTTACTTACATAAAAGCAATGTTACTATATTGAGAAAATATTTAAAGTTGGTCATTTGATCTCAAAGATACAATGTCAAATTGATAACAGATGAATTAGATATTCTTTCCAGGGTATGCCTTTAGATTCTTCAAAAGTTTTAATCTATTCATTCCCATCTTTATCATCATGCAATCAATTCAGAAATTCCCCCAAAAGAGCAAAGGAAACTATCTTATATAATTTTCTTCCACTTGTGTAAGTGAATTTTTAAATTTGATAATTGTAACAAACTACATTATAACTGCAGGAAATGTGTGATCTATAATATGTGTAAAGTGGCTCTTCACATGAAGCCTAACCTGAAAGTGCATAAATCAAAAAAAGTTTATATAACTTTGGTTCCTTGATGTGTCCCCACAGTCACTTGCCTTTGGTCTTAAAGGCTGCTCCATCCTAATGTGTCTATTTTTTATGCAGGAGGATGTGAGAACGGCAAACGTAATTGCTGCAGAGGCTGTCACCTGCCTTGTGATTGACAGAGAGTAAGTACATTGCTTTTTCTATGCATAGCACATGCTCATATCAGCAATATACATGTTTCTTGAATTAGTCATCATTTTGCAGAGTATTAATACTTGTTTAAAATCTTTTCCATTTGAGATGAGCTCTATATTTTATTCTTGTATTATTCTTAGAAGCGGCTAGCTCTGCCAATCTGGCTTTGTAATCTTTAGTAAGATACTTAACCGCTATGAACTACAACTCCACAGACTTCACTTGAAATTTGAAGATAAAGCAATATCATAGGGATATTTTGAGGATTAGGAAGAACGTGTAATTAAAGAATTTGCAGAGTACCTTTTACTCAGGAGGTGCTTACTTAATGCTGGCCATTTTGGTGTCTTATTTAGAACCCTCATTGTTATTGCTTTGAGTGTGTTTTGGGGTTTCTTTTCTGTTTCTCTCTCCTGACACTCCTACACCAGAAGTCTCAGGGAAGATACTCTTGTAAAAAGTATCAGCTTTGGACCACGGACAAGTGGCTATTTAGAGAAATGAAAGGCTGTTTCGTGATATCCGTCACTGTCTTGTTTCTTCCCTTCATTATAGTTTACAGTTCTTACTGAGATTATAGGTAACTGTAAATAGCAGGTTATTGCCCCTAGAAGAATATGGTTCAGATGCATACAAGCCACATGGAACCAAAGAAGCAGATTTTTCCTCAATGCAGTGTATGTGAGTAAGTTTCTCAGGAAGGCTGAGCACCTGGCCCAAAGGGAGCTGCTACGAAACCATGCTAGTGGACCTGCACAGCTGCGTGAGACATTGTGCTGCAGTGAACTACAGCTGAAGAACAGAGAGCACAGTTAGAAAGACAGCGTTGGATGAGCCCAGGGAACTCTGGGTGGAGACGTTCCCCATTTGATCCAGGACTCCTACTTTTGAGGTTCCTTCATGCTGGATCATGAGATGCTCAGGCATGGCACAGCTGCCACCAAATGGCTGTTTCCACAGGTAGCTCTGAAATAGTTGTTCTTTTCTGGGTCGCAGAACCAGCAATGATCTGTCCTTGCTGCTTTTGCTGAACTTACAGTCTTCTGAGGTTCTATCATGTAACAAAGCATGGAGCTAAGTAAACAATCAAACATGAGAACGTATCTGAAAGTGTCAGGAGGGCAGTACAAAGAGTCATCCGAATGAGCAGTTCATAAGGAAACTGTGAGTCAGTTTCCACTGGCAAGAGGAAAACTGTGTAAAGTTGTTGGAAGACATTTTATAAGACCTAAGTGTGAAGGTATGATGAGGATGGGTTACCATAACACCAAATGATGCTATAACAACTCTGGTAATACTGAATTCCAAAATAGTCTCCTTTTGACAAATGATACCAAATGATAGACTTAATAGAAAAGACTATATAAAGTGAATTATGGAGGGAGGGTTTGAAAATGGAATATGTAGTTGGGAGTCAAATTCCAGCTTGTGACAAGGGGCCATTTATAGAAGGAGTGTGTAATAACAAATGGGCTTTAAAGGGGTAAAAACAAGGGGTTGACTATCAGACTAAATTACAGTCTAAGAAATAAGCTAAGGATATTGTTAGGAGAGAGAAAATGAGATACAGAAGGAGAATCAGTCTGGGAGGCATGATGATATTCCACTGAGAATGAAATTATTGGTGTGCAGTCTTGGATGCTTAAGACAGATGTTCTGCAGGAAGTCATAGATGTGGACAGGAGTTCTCACTACCACTACTGTACAATTCATGTTAATCTTGCCTACATAGAACTAACAGCTGAAGTTTTCAGGTGGGGGATCCAGAATTCCATGAAAGGACAGAGATACAGATAAAAAGATCAGAATTTGTTGAAACTCAGTTAAGCTCAGACAGAGGAAGAAAAACAGATGAAAGAGAAGACCATAGGAGACAGAGAAGTACGGAAAGAGGACATCTCAAGAAAAGAGAGAAATTAAATCCTGAGTTAGAGAAGTAGGCAGTTAGTGAAATAGCTATTCACAACCAGGAGTTTTCTAAGAAAACTGGACAAGATAGGGTATGCCACATGGAGAGGACAGGCTGGCTTCTCAGAGATCAAGTTACAGTATTACAGCTAGACATGGCAAGAAGTTCAAAAACAATTGCTCAGTATGGGAGTTGCACATAACATCTCAAAAAGCTAGAAGAAAGGATTTTTAGTGTTTTCCCCACAGACAAATAGGAAACATTTGAGGAGATGTGTTGCTTGAGTTTTCCTGCCTGGCCCACAGTCAGGACAAATCTCTCTCACCTGCCAGTCCCACAGCCGCTCAGACCCGACCAAGTAAACACAGAGACTTATATTGCTTACAAACTGTATGGCTGTGGCAGGCTTCTTGCTAACTGTTCTTAAAGCTTAAATTAATCCATTTCCATTAATCTATACCTTGCCACATGGCTTGTGGCTTACCGGCATCTTCACATGCTGTTTGTCATCGTGGCGGCTGGCAGTGTCTCTCTGACTCAGCCTTCCACTTCCCAGCTTTATTCTCCTCCTTGTCCCGCCTACACTTCCTGCCTAGCCAATGGCCAATCAGTGTTTTATTTATTGACTAATTAGCAACACATTTGCCATACAGAACATCCCACAGCAGAGATGGATATACTTAACTGATTAAACATTACGCAATGTATGTAAGAATTAAAACATCATGTTACCCTACTAATGCACACACACACACACACACACAAAATTTGTATAGTTTAGTATATAAATTATTTTGAATGTAAATTTTAAAAAAGTGTGAATAATGATAAGTGTTATAGAGAATGCAGATAAATGAACTCATATTGTTTATAGGAATGCAGATTAGTGTAACCATAATAAACCACCATTTGATTAACTAATCCTGCTCCTGGATACTTTTCTAGAGGGACTGAAAATCAGTATGTCAAAGGGCTATGAGCTCTTCACAATCATTGTAGCATTATTTATAATAAACCAAGATATGGAAACAACCCAAGTGCCTATCAGTGGATGGATGTATAAAGAATATACAGTACATATTACTGTATATGCATAAAGAATATGCAGTAATTATTACTCAGTCTGAAGGGATGAAGTCCTGCCATTTGTAACAATATAGGTGAATTTGGAAGACTGCTAAATGAAATTGGCCATGCAAAGAAAGATAATAACACCTCAGCTCAATTCTAGAAGTCAGAGGGAAAGGACAAAATGATGGCTATCTGAAGCTGGTGGATAGAGAAGGGAAGAACAGGGAGTTGTTAATCAAAGAATATAGTTGAACAGGCAGAATGGGCCTTAAGGTCAGCTGCACCTTAGAGTAACAACTGGAAATGTTGTTTTGTTTTGCTTTTGAGATATACCTCACTGTGAAGCTCTGACTAGTCTAGAACCCACTGTATAGACCAGGCTGGCTTCAAACTCAAGAAGATCTGCTTGCCTCTGCCTCCTGAATTCTTGGATTAAAGGTGCGTACCACCATGCTCAGCTGATGTTTGATGTACTTAGAAAAACAGTGAGATGCAAGGCTGAGGCAGGCAGATATGAGTTTCAGTCCAGCATGCTACAGAATGAGTTTGAAACAAACTCGGACTAAATATGTAGAACCTGTATCCAAAAAATACATAAATAAACAACAGTAAAAATAAACCTTAAGTGTATTATTAAAAAAAAGAGAGGTGAAAGGGTGTTTACACTTAGTGCTTTGGTTTAGTCTTCCTGCATTGCACACACATTTCAAGACATCTCCTTGTACCCAGTAAATACATGTTATTATAATTTATTAATAAAATTAGTATTTAAAATGCAACCTGACATTGTGACTAATGCCCATAATACCACTTAGGAGGCTGAAGCAGAAGGACTGTCGTAGACTGTAGGCCAGCCTGGGTCCACAGTGAATTCTAGGTCATCCTGGGCTACACTGAGGCTCTGTCTCAAAAAAGAAGAAATTCCAAAATGAAATAAATATTAAGAAATACAGATGCTTAAATACAGGAAGAGAAAGAGAGGGCTGGTGAGGCTCATCTTTGTGTTAAGCAGTTTGAGCAGATATCCAGAGAGAGGGAATAACTGAAAAGCTAAGGGAAAAGCTGGTTATGCTGAGTCTGGAGACTGTAGGCGAGCGAAGGAAGGCGTTTCAAGTTCACATCCTCCCTGTTTCTTCATTATTCAGAATAGTCAAAGCATAAAAGGGGATGGTTAGGAGGTCTGTGAAGGAATGTTGTATCTTAACTACAAAAAGTTATGGAAATTTATATGACCTTCATATTGTCTCTAGAGCATAAAATAGAGAAACTGGCAAAGACAGGAATGGGAGCGGATCAGAGTGTGGCAGCTGAGTAGGGACTGCTGGGCTATCACAGCACTTTGTACCCTGCAGTCCTTTATATGTCATATATTTTCACATCTGTGTGGTGCTGCCTATGGTGGTATTGTGTTCCCCAAAATATTGTGCACTCTGATAAACTTATCTGGGGTCAGAAAACAGAACAGCCACTAGATATAGAGGTCAGAAAATGGTGGCACACACGCCTTTAATCCTAGCATTCCAGGGTAGAAATCCGTCTGATCTCTGTGAGTTCAAGGCCACACTGGAAACAGCCAGGCATGGTTACTCACGCCTTTAATCCCAGGAAGTGATGGCAGAAAGCAGAAAGGTATTTAAGGTGTGAGGACGAGGAACTAGAGCCTGGTTAAGCTTCAGGCTTTCAAGAAGCAGTGCAGCTGAGATCCATTTGGATGAGGACTCAGAAGCTTCCAGTCTGAGGAAACAAGATCAGCTGAGGAATTGGCGAGGTGAGGTGACTGTGGTTTGTTCTGCTTCTCTGATCTTCCAGCATTCACCCCAATACCTGGCTCTGAGTTTGTTTTTATTAATAAGACCTTTTTAAGATTCCTGCTACAGCTGCCTGAGAGGTTGGTAGCATGCTTTACAGAAGAGGGAGCTGAAGCCCACTGAGATTTAGTAACTTGATTGGGTTTTTAAGTAAATAGAGCCCACATTAATTTAGCTATGGGCATGAACACTGGACAGGACTCTGAGGATCATTGTCATGTGGTCTTGCTCCATCCCTTCTGCCCATTGATGTTGTAAGAGCTAAGGAAGCATCAAATAGCATGGCACATACACGTTCTCCCTCATCCTTCTCTTTTCCTATCCCTAGGCTTATCCACTGTGTAGTAGAGATAGATAGGCATTGTCAACAGAGCCCAACACTTGAATATTGACCAAAACATTCTATGAGAATATACAAAACTACTCAAACTCTTTCACTTTCCTTTTCAATGAGACAATGGGATATTACCTAAATTATAAAATTGAACTGAAAACAAATACTTTAACATGTACAAAGTGCATGCATAGCAGAACATGAGTGGTAAGCTCTGAAAAAATGTGTGCTTCATACATTTTTACCTCTACAAAATCCTCAGCTGAAAGGGTTCTTAGCTCCTGTCTCCCTCTGCCTTATATTCCTCTCTCTGCCCAGCCATACCACTTCCAGTCTCCACCTCCCTAGTGCTGGGCTTAAAGGCATGAGATCCCAGCCGGGCGGTGGTGGCGCACGCCTTTAATCCCAGCACTCGGGAGGCAGAGCCAGGCGGATCTCTGTGAGTTCGAGGCCAGCCTGGTCTCCAAAGCGAGTTCCAGGAAAGGCGCAAAGCTACACAGAGAAACCCTGTCTCGAAAAACCAAAAAAAAAAAAAAAAAAAAAGGCATGAGATCCCAAGTGCTGGGATCACACACACACACACACACACACACACACACACACACACGTACACACATACACACACATTCACTGAGAGAGGTCCAGTTTTAAACAGAAATACAAAAAAGACAAATTAAGTCTTTGAACTCATGAGGTTTATGACTTTTAGGGGATATCTTGAGTCTCCAAGAAAACATTGAATCCATAGCAGAAAGAAAGAAAGAAAGAAAGAAAGAAAGAAAGAAAGAAAGAAAGAAAGAAAGAAAGAAAGAAAGAAAGAAAGAAAGAAAGAAAGAGGAGACAGATACGAACACAGACAGAGAGAAAGAGAACTAACAGCAATGGAGGGATCCTGTCAAAATTGCTGCTGGTACCTAATTTATGTCCAATTAGAGGAGCACCAGGGCATCATTCTGTGCAAACAGATGGCAGACATTAGGACTGTCAGCAAAAGGAGCTCCCTTCACTAATTTACAAGCTAGGTACCATGTTACATAAGCCAGCAGTTATACTTTCCTAGGGGGAAGCAGAAGAACACCATTGTAACCAATCATGAATGTCAAACTTTTGTTTTAAAGAAATGCTCATTGTCAAATGAAAAAATGATGACTAGATACCTGTTCCTGCCAACAGCATTCCTGAAGATTTTTTTTCTTATATCCTATTCACTATCTTTGTACCCTCCAATGTTGGTCCCCCAATGCCATCTGACTGCCTGTCTTTCCAGCTTTGACATCATAGCTGATGTTCCCACATCCTCCTCCCTTTGCTCTAGAGGCATCAAATCCCTTTGCTAGTCCCACTACACACACACCTGTTTTTCATCTCTGTGTGTCTTAATTCCATTCTTTCATTTTCCAGCCCTTTACTTTAGGCTTTGCATTAATTTTGGTAAGGGCTAATTAAGGATTAAGATAAGACTAAAAAGTGAGTGAAAATCCAGAAACCTATTTTAGGTTTTCAGGAACCTTCAGAGAATGGAGGAGGGATATGGTGATATTTTGTGTATGCTCTAACAAATACAGCTTGCCTGAAGATCAGAGGGCAAAGCCAGCCACTGGTTGGCCATAGAGGCCAAGCAGTGGGGGCACACACCTTTAATCCCAGAACTTGGGAGGCAGAGGCAGATGGATCTCTATGAATTCAAGGCCACCCCAAGCTACACAGGATTGATTCAGTCTAAAAGAGAAACAGACCTAGGCAGTGGTAGCATGCATCTTTGATCCCAGCACTTGGGATCTCATGCCTTTAAGCCCAGCACTAGGGAGGTGGAGACAGGAAGTGGTATGGCTGGGCAGAGAGAGGAATATAAGGCAGGGGGAGACAGGAGCTAAGAACCCTTTCAGCTGAGAATTTTGTAGAGGTAAGAACTAGTGGCTGGCTGCTCTGCTTCTCTGATCTTTCAGCTTTCACCCTGATATCTGACTCTGGGTTTTTATTAATAAGACTAATTAGGATTCGTGCTACAGAGGGGTGCAAGAGGAAAGACTTGGAGACTACAGTCCATTCACACACACTATTCTAAGCACATCAATCAGGTCAGTTTCCTGAGGGATTATGTACCATGGTAATTTGTCCACCTAGGTCACCTGTATTCTTCTTTGTACAGCATGCCATTCTCTGTCCACATGATTGGGCTACTGAGATTCCATCTGCCCCATCACCTGTGGCCATATTACTTAACTGAGAGGGTGATAAACTTAAAGCCAGCATTAGCCTTTCCTACAACCTAAGTGATTTTTATTTTGGCTCATTTTTGGGGGAAAGAAAGTTGGGGTGATGTGAGGATATTGGCAGGATGATTACAAGAAAACAAATGTGCCTTGTTAGAATGCTGTCTGCTACAATCATTTTGCCTGGTCTTTTCTTTACTTTCTTTCTTTTATGGAGCTGTTACTGACTACTGCACTTTTCAGAGACACATTCTAAGTAGGAAAGATAAAATCCAGAAGTTTAGAAGAAAGATATTGTATTAGTTTAGTTTAATGATGTGAGTTGAATTCTAGCCTGTCCTTAACAAGTGTGATCTAACTACAAAACAAGCACACTTCCAAAAAAGGAAAGCTATTCCAGGAATAGTCTGTGTGGTTTAAAGTCATGGAAAAAAGATGGAGGGACAGCTCTTTAGGATGCTTGCTTTCCCTAATGCCTTAAACTGGTCACAGACCTTCCACTGATGCTGGTCCTTCCAGCAAAGATGAACAGCTTCTCTGGCTAGGATGTGCATTGAAGAGTTCCAGACTCAACTCAGCGGCTGGACCAGAGCTCACTGCTTACCTGTCCTGCATTAGCCATCCTTAGCAATATACTTGCCATTTATGAGATTTCAAGGCAAATATATGAACAGTTTCTAGCCCTATTCCGTTACACAAGGAGCAGTGTCTCTTAGATTCTATGAACTCTGTTAGGAGTCCAACGTCATTAATACCTTGATGTGAAGTGACAAATCTTAGCACATTCTTATTTACAAATCATTGTTTGAAAAATTTGACATGTCTTAATTGGTTATCCAATACCAATACTGAGTAGTCAGCCATGAGATTATACACATACCATCAGCACTAAATGAATCAGCAGGGTGTGTGTGTGTGTGTGTGTGTGTGTGTGTGTGTGTGTGTGTGTGTGTACACGACAATAAGTAAAGGAGGCCATGGATTTAAGAAGGAGTAAGGTAGGGCATGAAAAGACTTGGAGGGATGAGAGAGACGGAGGGAGTGATGTGATTGTATTTTAATTTAAAAATAATAAAAAGCTCATTGTATGAAATTCTCAACGAACTAATAAAAATTTTTGGTACAGTAAAGAAAATGAAAATAAAATTTTATGAGAGATTAGGTGAATCATAAATAGCCTAAAAGATGTTTAAAAAGGAGAGAGGACCAAGCTTCTTCTGTGGAGAAAAGATACTGACCTCCTCAGGTTTGTGGGGAATACTCTCTGTCACTAAGGCTCATATATTCCATTTGGCTTCAAAACTGCCCTATTCTAACCTCTTCTCAAGATGAACTCTGTTTTGCAGGTGAGGATCCAAGTCCAGGAGTACCACTCAATCACACTGTCTAATTATAATAATTAGTAAGATCGATGGTAAAGTTGCGTTCTTATATTTCAATGTCTTTTGGTAGATCTTAGAATTTTAAAATAGAAAGACTTTGAAAACCCACTCTTATAAATCCTCTAGTTAAGAACAAGAGTTGAGTCACAGAAGGAATATAGATTTCCAGTTCTTTATTGCTGAAGGCTGAGCTACATGCCTCATGACATGTGCCAATACTGCCTCACCCCCATCATATAATGCTTTAGATGACCAAGATAGGAAACTTATACACTTACATAATAGAATAAGCAAATATTGAGCCTCTATTAAGTGTTAAATTTTAGGTTCAGTGTTACGATATATATATGAAAACAGTTGCCTTTAAAGAGAGTTGCACTTCTGAATGAACAGATAAGATCAAAACAAAGAAGAAGCTGATACTGGTGTTTTATAAATTTGGCTGAATGAAGTATCTGGTGTTAATTCTACTATTTCTTAAAAAATAAAGAAGAATGAAAGAAAGTATCAGTGAGTAAAATACTTCAGTTTCAAATGACATTCCATTGGGATAAGCACCATCACAAGTCAGATCCCAACCAATTTGGTTAAATAGTTGGAATTAATTGATTAACGTGTCAAGTCCATTAATTCTGTTTTTCTAGTCCACTACTTCAAGGGCCAGCAGGTGCTTACTGACTCATTTTCTTTGCCTCTCATGAGAAATATCCTGCTGTTGTTTTCTACTGTGCTATGTTACTTTTACTCACCACATTATGCATTTCCATTTTCTATTTTGACTTACATTCTACAAGTTTAGGGAAAGGACAAAATCTGTTTGCTTTGTTCGCTTCTGTTTTCTTGTTTTTAACAGTCTCAAAAAGGATAGTAAGAGCTCATTAGATGTCTCTTGGGGTGAATGAATGTATGAACCTGTATCAGTCTTGGTCTAATCACAGTGGAGACAGCATATAATAACTTGAACATGAAGGGCAAGGTGTAAACAATTAGAAACTATAGTAATAATGTGTGTTTACTGAGAAGTCTAAAGCATATGGAAGCAGCAGTAGCAAGGAGCAATCACTGAACCCTAGTCCCAAAGGAATGTTCCCAAGGGCTCATATCTGCCCCCCTTTCTCCTGTCCTCCCCCCTCTTCTCTTGACCCTACTGAGACTAAGAACTGTACCTTGTTACTGAGTGTGGTTTCTAAAACCCACTGCTGTTGAGGGCTGGAGAGATGGTTCAGTGAGTAAGAGCACTGGCTGCTCTTTCAAAGAACATTCCCAGCATCCACATGGTATCTCATAAGGTCTGTAATGATGCTTCCCAGGGACACAACACCCACTTCTGGCTTCTGTGGGCACTGCACATATGTATATGGCAAACAGACATACATGCAATCAAAATACACATAAACATAGATAATAGTACTAGAAAATTTAAAACTCACTGCTGTTGACATCTGGGAACCAGGTACTTGGTTTGTATTGGGGGATGGTTTTTGAGGTGGGAATAGGGGCATTCTTCTGTGCTGTATAATGTTTAACAACACCCTGATCCACGTACTATCTACTTAATACTACTAATTCCCCCAAATGGTGAACAAAGTGTTCCTGGGTATCATCTAATATCCCCTGGTCAACAAAATCCACCCCATCTAGGAAGAATACAGCCAATAAGTGAAAGCTATGAAGTAGCTGTTGTGTCATGGCTGCAGAAATGGTGCCAGACACCTCACTGCAGGGTTCCTGGAAAAGCTACTCCCAGGGAATTGAAAAGCTATGCCTTGGGAAGTCTACTGGCCATTGGGTACTATAGAACACATACTGGAGGGATTACAAGCACACACTAGGATGCAGAAGCAAAATACTTCATTCTTTCTTTGTTTCTCCAGTGCTGACATCATGTCATTTTTAATCAGCAAGGGAGAATTATTTAAAATGTAAGACACATTTTCGAAAGACAAGGGAAAAGGCTGAGAAAATCTGAGCATGGAGATGCTTGCCTATAATCCCCATACTTGAGTGGCTAAGGCAGAAGAATCATTGTGAGTTCAAAGCCAATCTGACTTACTGTAGCTAGACTCTCCTTATAAAAATAATGTGAACAAAAATAAAAGATTGGAGAGAGAAAAATCAAGAACCAGGACACATTCCAACCCAAATCCTATTCTGCCACCCAGGGACATAACAATGAAGAACAGCAGCTTCTCCTGTCTGATATTAACTTGTGATCCTAACAATTCAAGAATGAACAATTCTTCAGTAAGAACTGAGGGCAGAAGAAGATTGTTTTGCCTGAAGTGCCTCAAAGGAACTTCTTAGACAGAGTGACTTGAAAGCTAGGTTCTTGGAAGTATTAGTAGGAGTTTTACAAATAAAGGAAGGAAAAGTGAAGGCAGGTACTCATGAGGGCAGGGCTTCAACAAACACAGACTCAGTGGCTTTTGTGCAGTATTGAGTGGAATACAGTAAGAATAGAGAACTTACAGAAGAAACTGGAAAAAAAATCCTACAGATAGAAGCTGAGAGTTGAGTTTGGGAAGAAGAACTGGGGACAGCTTATCAAGAAATCTCCTAATAGGAGCTAGATAGAGGGCTCAACAGTTAAGAGCACTGGCTGCTTTTTGCTGAGGACCAGGGTTCTAATCCCAGCACCCACATGGTGACTCACAACTGTCTGTAACTCCAGTTCAAGGGGACTGACACCCCTTTCTTGTCTCCACAGGTACCATACATTCATATGCACACACACACACACACACACACACACACACACACACACACACATATGTATGTGCATACATACCTTCACACATACATACATGCACACATACATACATTCATACATGCATAAATATACACACACAGGAAAAGTGTCATATACATAAAGTAGAAACCCAATAAATTCTTTTTTTTTTTTTTTTTTTTTTTTTTGGTTTTTTGAGACAGGGTTTCTCTGTGTAGTTTTGCGCCTTTCCTGGAACTCACTTTGTAGACCAGGCTGGCCTCGAACTCACAGAGATCCTCCTGCCTCTGCCTCCCGAGTGCTGGGATTAAAGGCCTGCGCCACCACCGCCCGGCGATATTTTTTTAAAAGTAATCTCCTAGTGTCTCAAACTAAAGAGTCTGGTCTTATCCTTTGAAAACTAAGGGGCCAGTGAAGAGCCATTGTTACTATATCATGTATTTGTCTTTGAAGGAAGGAAGCAGAGAAATAATGGTTACAGCCCAGAGAAGAACTAGCAGTGAGAGATGGTTAGGGTAAAGTCACAACAGCCCTAAGGAATGTCTCTTAAGGTTGAGAGTTTTAGACTCAAGTTTTTACTTGAGTCTAAAGCAGATCTGGGTGATTCTTAAATGTTCCAGGTGAGAGAAGTGTCTTTTGTTCAGAGACTCAGTGGATGTCTGTAGGAGGTTAGTGATGAGAGAGAGAAACCCAGTTGCCATAGAAGAGAATGGTTGCTTCCACTGTGGACATGCTAAGTTTGGGTTCATCAGACGCTCAGAATAAAGTGATTACCGCCAGCTAGAAATGCTTCGGTTTTTCTCTGACATTCAGAAGACAAATGGAACTTGATACTGGAGTTCATGGTAAATCCCTTAAAATTTAAGCTGCCTTGGTTTAAGTCATTATTTTGTTTTATAATAATATAATTATAACTAATAATAATTCCATTTTTCCAGTGAATACTTGAAAGTTTACTATGTTTCTTCTCCAGTGAATACTTGAAAGTTTACTGTGTTTCTGAGGCTTGCATTTATGTCCAGTGTTTTTTAGATTTGTTTGAAAATTCAGCAATGCTTTGAGACTCATGGACTATTTATATGAAAGGATAGCAAAATAAGCAAAAATTAATTTTATTTTCAAAAATTTAAGCAATTAAACAGCAATCCTTAAAATACAGTAACCTTTGGAATATCACATTTGCCTGCCTGAGCAGTGATTCTAGCTGTTTATTTGGGGAGGCAATTATAGTGTGTCTTGAAGTGGAGTAGGTACAGATGGGCAGAGGCCAGGAGCATTTTCACATAGAAGTCTAACAGTAAGGTTAAAAACAATGGGAAAATCATTAAAGTTGAAATCTGCTCTAGATACTCACTGCACATTTTTGGTAGAGTTAAATAGATTTGCTTATTTTAGTGGCACACTTCCCTGGTGAGACAGTCATTATAGACCCAGCTGGGTCATAAAGATCTAAGACTTTCGTTTTCTTTTCAATATGTCTCACAGTTGGTACTCATCTGAAGCACATAGTGTAGGAACATGAATGGAATTAGCATCAGCCACAATAGTAGGGATGCCTCATCCCTCACCAAGTGTTACAATAGAAGCCTTTTCAGAACTTATCTTCCTGGATGAAATACAATGGTCATCTTATCTACAAGCCCTTCTACAGCCATGTAATTGAACTAATTTTGAATAGATTCCAGATTATCAAAGGCAAACCATGATTTGGTGGTTAATAAGGAAGGTGCTGTCTTGCTAGCTGAATTGGAGATGGATAATACATTATCATTCAGAAAGATACCTGAATGACAGCAGTTAATGAGTCCTATTTCTCTGGTTTCACAGGATGTCTCTCGCTCTCTCTTTTTACATCTTTAATATACTCTATGCTCTATAATTTTATATGTGATAACCACCAAAAAGGAGGGAATTCAGAAAAGCATAAATATCTTGTCATTTAATAGTAACTATTGTTAAATTTCATCAACTTTTAGTATATTTAATTAAGTAGGTCATTCCACCTAGATTTTTTCCTGCTTTATCCACACCCAGCAATAGCATTAGCGTATTACATACTCACTGAGGCTCACACAGAAGTAGATATGCAGATAAGGACTAATTAAGCAAATCATTTTTTCTCACAGCATACCTGTAAGAAATGCTGTTTGTCTCCTCTTCGAAATAAATGAAGCTTCAGAAAGTCCAAGTGTCATGTCCCAAAATACATACATATAGAGTTAATAACACTAACCTTCATGACTAAGCACATCACATTGATGATTTGCTATAAGCATAACTCAGTTTCTTTGTCTTCTTACATCCTTAGCTGTACTTAGACATTTAAGTCACTTTAATTCTTAATTTTATAAAGAGTTCTGTGCATTAGGCATCTTTACTTACCTTCAGAAGTATTTCCCTGAAGGGACACACAGTGGGGGAATTGCTGATTTAAAGGTCAGCATGTTTTAAAATAATTTTACAGAACCATTACACAGTTCACCCCTCAATGACAGTGCATGGGAATGTATTGTAGCCTATCACCATAGCCAGCTTAAGTTTTCAGTTGAAATAATTTTAAAAGACACAATAATTGTGAGTTAGCCCAAGATATGAAATATCTCACAACCTTAAAAGAGTGCACTTGACAGTTTTTTTCCTCTTATGATTGCTGCATGGAGCTTAGTTATTAACAATTAAAGCTATGAAGATTTGTGCATTGTTTGACAGTTTCATCTTTATCCTAGGGAAGAATAAATACATTTTAGAAGCTTCAGAAAATTGAGGAAAAAATGAAGTGACCTTCTTCTGAATTGTCAAAAGTAAATAGTAAAGGTCCGAAGAGTACCTGGGAAGAGAGGGCAGGCTAGAAAGAAATGGAAATTATCCAGGTGTTTAACATACCTAGGAACCAGAAAACTGACCTGAGAAGATTCAGCGTATTGATGGCAGATAATGGTAGAAATGGTAGAGAGTGTCAGAAAGGGAAAAGCTGAGAAAAGCTAATTCATGAGTATGAGTATGTACATGTGATGTCTCTGATGTGTGTACACACACATGTTCCTGCCATCTTGTGCATTTAGGACAAAGAACAGCTTGAGGAGTCAGTTGAAGAGTCAGTCCTTCAGCATGAGTTCAGGGGAGGAAGTCAGGTTCTGCAGCAGGCACCTTTACTCTCAGAGGCATCTCGCTGGCCTGATGATTTATTTTAATATTCTCTTATCTGTTAATCCTTACAATAGTCCCCTGGGAACAAATGCCACCAAAACAAGATGTTTAAGAAAGGGAAACTCGCCGGGCGGTGGTGGCGCACGCCTTTAATCCCAGCACTCGGGAGGCAGAGTCAGGCGGATCTCTGTGAGTTCGAGGCCAGCCTGGTCTCCAAAGCGAGTTCCAGGAAAGGCGCAAAGCTACACAGAGAAACCCTGTTTCGAAAAACGAAAAAAAAAAAAAAAAAAAAAAAAGAAAGGGAAACTCGATTAGAGAGCTCAGTGACTTGGACAGAGTAACCTGCCCAGTTGGGGTTATCTGACTCTAAGACCTGCTCTGTCTTCTACACCCTATTTTGCTTGTTGCCTTTGCTCCAACAAAATAAGTGGGAAGTTTGATTCTGTTTGGGCGATGATTTGAAAGACAAGTAGGGAATGGAAGAGGTAGGTCAAAGGTGTATAACGAAGAACAAAGTGTGATTCGTTCATACTGAGACTGTAAGTATGGGTAGCCTGAGTAAGACAACAGAGGCAGAAAGAGCAAGGAGTTCAAAAAAGATTGCAAAGGTGAGCTTGATGGGCTCTAGTAAAAAGGAAGGTTCTGAGAACACCAAGATTTGCTGTAGCATGAATCTTAAAAGGTCTCATTAATAAAAACAAACCATGGGCCAGGTATTGGGGTTAAAGCTAGAAGATCAGAAAAGCAGAACAAGCCACAGCCACCTCACCTCACCAATTCCTCAGCTGATCCTGTTTCCTCAGACTGGAAGCTTCTGAGTCCTCATCCAAATGAATCTCAGCTGAACTGTGCTGCTCAAAGCCTAAAAGCTTACCCAGCCTAGTTCCTGGTCCTCACGGCTTTTATACCTTTCTGCCATCACTTCCTGGGGTTGAAGGTGTGAGTCACCATGACTGGCTATTTCCAGTGTGGCTTTGAACTCACAGAAATCTGGATGAATCTCTGCCTCCCAAGTGATAGGATTAAAGGCATGTGTGCCATCATTTTCTGGCCTCTATATCTATCTAGTGGCTGTTCTGTCCTCTGACCCCAGATAAGTTTATTAGGATGCACAATATATTGGGGGACACAATATCACCACAATTTGCACTCTGAATTGCAATAAATAAAAAGATAATTAGGAAGATGGGAGATGTAGGAGCCAGTGTAGAGAGAAGTTGGTATATGCAATTCTGGGTAAATTGAAGAATATGAGGCGTCAGTGAGATATGGGTAACACTGTAAAGTGGCAGATGTCTTAATCTGAGGAGTTCAATGGTAACCTGGGTACCTGAACCAAAGTCTAAGAATAAAGTTAGATTTTGAGAACCTGTAAAGATAGATTTGATTAATATACTACATAAGAACTAGATCATAGTCAGAATTAGACAGCTGGTATTGTCTCCTGAAGGTATGGTTTCTGGTGAGTTATATAACTTTCCCAATCCTTGTCTCATGTCTACTGTTGCTGGCCTGGGGACACTGGCAATGTCTTGAGGCAATTCTGTTATTACAATGGATTTGCTGCTCATGTCTTGTGGGCAGAGGGCAGGGCTTCTCCTAAACATCTTATAATACCCTGGGCATTCTCTACAGCCAGGAGAGTTATCCTGTCAAAACCATCAGTTTAGGTGAGCATAAGAAATCCTGATGTAAGCTCTCCATAAAGTATGGTCATGGTGGTTGCCTTGTAGGGTTGTGAGCAACCATAAAAGATTAAATGTATATCGGACCTTAGTATTTAAGGTAAATAACTCTATTGGTGAAATAGAAAAAAATGGTGTGGTGGTTTGAATAGGTATGCCTCCCCAAAGACTCAGGTGTTTGAATGGTTGGCCCATATGGAGCAGCGCTATTAGGAGGTATGGCCTCATTGGAGTAGATGTGGCCTTGTTGGAGGAAGTGTGTCACTGTGGAGAGGACTTTGAGATCTCCTGTGCTCACATTACACCCAGTGTGGCAGTTATTTCTGCTGCCTGTAGATCAAGATGTGGAACTCTCAGCTCCTTCTCCAGCATCATGTCTGCCTGCATACCACCATGATGATAATGGACTAAGCCTCTAAAACTGTAAGCCAGCTCCAGTTTCTTTATGAGAGTTGCCTTGGTCATGGTGTCTCTTCACAGCAATAAAACCCTAACTAAGACAAATGGCGAAGACAAAGATTACAGTAACTTACATCAACAACATGGTAGAGGGAGAAGTATGTATGAAGTAGCCCAGAGGTAGAAGGTAAAAATGAGGAAATCGACAGTCAGGGCAAAGAAGCAGCCAGTGCTGCTCTGCAGACACATAGCTCTACATCCAAGGAATGCTGCCATTCTGTCCTGAACCTCAGACAGCTCATAGAGGATGGGAAATGTGGAAAACAGCAACAGCGCCAGACTAATAGTAATGACCACTTTGAGGGAAAGTTACGGTAAGAGTGAAAGAAAGATGAGACTAAACTGCAAACCTGTAATAGTTTGAGAAGTAAAAATAAAAAAGGACAAGGGACAGGAGGACACTTTAACTGGCTGTCTGTCCACAAAGGATAATTTTATAGTATAGGATTAGACACTGTAATGTTTATGGATGGAAAGAAGAATCTAAAGGGAGAGAATAGTGAAGAAAATATCACTGATAGGACAAGAGTCAAGAGGAGAAAAATGAAAGAGATTTGTAATAAAATGAGAATCTGCAGGCTGGACGGACAGCTCAGTAGCTAAGAGTGCTTCTAGCTCTTCCAAGGACCAGAGTTAAATTCTCAGCACCTAAAACAGATGGCTCACAATTGCCTATAACTACAGCTCCAGGGGATCCGACAGCCTCTTCTTGCCTCAGTGGTCTCTCTCTCTCTCTCTCTCTCTCTCTCTCTCTCTCTCTCTCTCTCTCTCTCTCTCTCTCTCTCCCTCTCTCTCTCCTTCACACACACACACACACACACACACACACACACACACACACACACACGCACACACACATACACACGTATACATGGATGCTTGCACACACACATACACACAAATAAGGAATGATGATACACTTTTTTTTTCAGAGGAAGGGCAATTTGTTTTAGAAAATAGTGTACTTCCCATGAAGGAAGTATAATCATCACACTATACTGAGTTGTGAGTGAAAAATGGTGAAACCAAGACCTTAACATTTTCAAAGTTATGAATATACATGTTATTAAAAAGTGACTTGCTGAGTATGCAAAAGGCCTGGATCCTACCCCAGAACCAAAAGTAAAAGTAAACAAAAAGAACCCCCTCCCCAAAATAAAGAAAACTAAATAAGAAACTAGTACATCTACAAGGCTTCACGGTACATGCCCTTCAACCTAGCACTTGGGAAGCTCAAGCAGGCCTGCATGGGCTACGTATTTGTGACTGTCTCAATACACAAACACACAGGAACTAAAGGAAACTTAAAGAAAGTTAACCTGAGGTTTGGGGCAGATCTAAGAGAGTTACTGACGGGAACTAATACTTGAATTGACCTTGATGAATGAACAGGAAAAACCCCAGAAACAGGAAGAAAATGCACCAGTCAAGGAGACTGGCTGGGGAAGGTGTGACGGGCTCTTACATTTAGTTGCTGAACAGCTCTTTGCCCCCTCATGAGAACATCCTCAAGTTAACACTCACAATGTGGTAAGAATCTGCTACATTTTAATTTTCCTGTCACCACCTGTGAATTTAAAACATATTAAAATAATGAGTGACCATCATAGTTGTGGACAATGCGTAAAGTTTTGATCATTTTTGTAGTTTTTTTAAGTGTTAATTTTCTTATATCTGTGACTAGATCCCAAGAAAATTATGTTTTAGAAAGAGAAGTGAAAGAGAATTTGTTCAGTGTACAATATACATGTCAAATGTCTTTATTAACATAATACTATATACAAAGAATATATAGTAAAAATGTTTAAATGTAAATTGCATGGACTTAAAAAAGTAGAAGCAAACATTTTCCCAAAATAGTGACACAAGAAAGTGAATCTTTTGGATTGCCACTAATATTTCTTCATTAAGTTCATTATGGACTAGTTATGTGTCTTGATCTGTATGTTGAGGCCCTAACACCCAGTGTGACTATATTTAGACACTTCCATGAAGGAAGTAACTAAGGTTAAATGAGCTCATTGGCTATAACTCTAATCCCATGGGACTAGAGTCCTTGTAAAAGGCAGAAATACACACTGGAAGCTGGTGTGAGAACCCAATGAGAACAAGCTCACTAAGCAATGACAGTGAGAAAGACCTCACCAGAAAATAACCATGGTCAGCCCTTGGTCTCAGACTTCCAGCCTCTAGGATGTTAGGGAAGCCACTTCTGTTGTTTAAATTGTAGTTTCTTGGGTTTCACATAGCAGCACAAGAAAACTAATGCACTCCCCTCATTAGTGCCTTTAGAGTCAGTGCGTAGCAAATTCGATGTTCCGTTAAAGATGGGGTTGGCCATGGGGGCTGGATGCCAGAGAACAGAGATGTGATTCCAAAGCTCAGCCCCAGCTATTAATCATCTGCTTCAGCCTTCCATGTTGGGAGACAGAATGGTGCCAGCAGTAGAGTTCAAATTCCAATGGAAAGCGTCCTTGTGACTTCCATGAGTTGTTTTAGCCTTGATTGCTCATCTGTAGAACAAGAGAAAATTCACGTAAAAATATAAAAACTAAAAAAAAATGTAGTTTTTAATATTTTTCTTTGATATTTTTATTAAAATCTGTAAGCATTAATTTATGAGATTTAAGGATATTTTTGCTGTATCTAATTATTCTGGAACAAACATCTGTTTATTTTAATTTTTATTGTTTGTTCTTGGACAATTTCATACATATATAATACGCATTCTGATGGTTATAATCCCCTCATTTCCCACCTCTATTGCCCCTCCTCTCTCTTCAAGTCACCTTCCCATGTTCAAGACCTTTGTTGTTGATTTTGAGACCCACGGATTTTAGCTAGGATCATCTGTGCGACCATGAGTGTGGAATATCTCTTAGAGCCTGAGTGAGTTCCTCAGTGGGTACCCCTGATGACAATGACTGCCCCTTCCCCAGAACCATCATTAGCACAGAATGGTAGGGTCTCTACAGTTCTTTACCACTCTGTGATTGATATTAATAGCCCCAGTCTTGTGTAGGGCAACTAAAGGCAGCCACCACACTGTGAGATGGTGATTGTGTTAGGTGTGTAGTGCCCAGAAGACAGTATTTCATGGCCATTCTCTTCTGTCCTTGCATTATTTCCAGCCCCTCTTCTGCAATGTTCCCTGAGCCTTAGAGGTGGGTGACATAAGCGTCCTATTTAAGGCCAAGCACTCAGCCATCACTTCCTCTTAGAGTCACCAGCAGCCATGTGTCTCTGCATTCACCACACACACTGCAACAAAAGGCTTCTCTGATTCAAGCTAAAAGTGGTATTTGTCTGTTACTATAAATGTGAGCATTTAGAAGGCAACTTGACACTATGACAATTGAACTAAATGAACATATTAAGCTCGCCCCTATAATCTAAGATGACCTCTGCCATGGGCCTTTGACCATATTTACAGTAAGCAGAATGAATTCCTTCCTGTGACTCAGGCCTCACATTCAGTCAGAAAGAGTTTGTGGCTTCCTTAACAGTTGTGAGATTATTACATCAGCAGACACTTCTTGCTGGAAGATGGATATTATAGCATGCAGGGTTAACAGCTGGATAAAACAAGTCTTAACCACTGCAGACTGCATAGTACTTTCTAGCACTATGAAAGCTAGCCAGCATGGAGGAAGCTTCAAACTCAGTTCCAGCCCGATTTCTCTACAATTTGCAACCCAGATACATGGCATCTTCAGCAATAGAGTCTTAGCAACTAGTTCTCATTGAGCGACCAAGAGTTACTTTTCCCAGTCATGTCATAAGAGCTAAAAGAAAGTTCAGTGATAAATTTTTGTAAGATTGTCAAGCTAGGGACTAACATCTTTACTTCAAAGAGTTTTTAGTCATAAATAAAAGTTTCTAAAAAAGATACCATGGGATAAATTTATTGTACTCTCTAAGAAGTTCATAAATGTCATACAGTTTTGTACTTACATGATATTTTTATGTACAAACTGTAAATGTCATACAGTTTTAAATAGCCATTTATTTTAAAAGTTCTTTAAAACTGTTATTTGATATAATCAATACAGAATGCATTAACTATATATTTTTACTTGTTTTAAATAAATGAAGCTTATTTTTCTTTAGTCTATTTGGAGAGGAATTTTTATAGACTAAGTGAATTGAAAATTTTAGAGTATGTTTTAAAAAGTATGCTTGAAAATATTTAATATGTAAGACATTTGATATATGCCCTAGTTTTTATTTTGAAAATGAGAAAAATCAAATGTTTGTCCATTTGTGATTCTTATTCCAAAACAGATGATAAATTTTCTTAGAATTGAGAATCTTCTATGTTATAAGAAAAGTTAAATAATTTAATATTGATACTTGGTTTCCACAGGGCAAAATGGATTATTTTGATGAAATTAATGAGGCCTCTATTAAATAACAACATTAGCTTTCAAAACAGTGATATTTTCCTCAAACAGTCCATAGAGGAGGAGCAAGTCATAGATCCAATCATTGAAGAAGATACAGTAATGTGAGGGAAGTCCTGGCACTGATAACTCAAGTGCCTTGATGCCCTGTGCTTCAAACAATTTTATACATTATTTGTTTAACCAACATATTTTTTCATTATTATATTTTTTCATTATTACCAAAATATAGGTAGAGTATTCATTGAAGCTGAAGTTTTGTCCTGTATATTCATATTTCATATAGACAAATTCACAAAAAAACATACCTTGAGTTAGAAACAAAAGTTTGTGTCAGAAAAGAGCAAACATTGCTTGTCATCTTCTGATCACATGCTTAGACATAAAATAAATAGATCAAAGGATGCATCCACCTTTTCCTTTCAAGTTTCTCTTACAATCAGACAGTCTTCTAGTACACAAAGAAAGACTGGTGGATGAGATAGGCTAAGATCTTGTTGTGAAATCAAGATTTTAGTGTGGGGAAGACAACCAATATTGAAACAAAGTTGCTTTATAGTTGGTAATAAGTGAGAACAAGTCAAAGTGACAGAGAAATAGCAGTAAGGCTGTAGGTTAAAGATTAAATTGTATTGGCTGCCCTGGGAAGACCTATCTGAGGAGGATGCACTTGAGCTGACACCTGAATGGTATTAAAGGAAATTCTATGTGAATGCATGGGCAAAGAACATTCCAGACACAGGGTGTATGTCCTAAAGCAAATGCAAGGGAGAAATTAGAATGGTTGTAGATGTCAGCAGAATAGTGATGTCATCTGACTCATGTTTTAAAAGATTATCTTGCTTGCTTGCAAGGAAGTGTGTCCATAAAATAAAATAAGATTATCCCAAGACAGGCACTGGTGGATGAAACCAAAGGACAAGACACAAAAGGGATTAACTTCAAATTATTGAAACTAGAATCAGCAGTATTTAGTGATAGGTTCAATATAATGGTGGAAGGGTAAAAGGCAGAGAACAATCTAGAAAAGGGTTTAACAGAACTTTATATGATATGCCAGATAGAAATACTTCCAACTTTTCAGGCTGTGTGAACTCTGTTTTAGTTGTTCAGCTCAGCTGTATATATGAAAACAGTTGTAGGCAGTACACAGTACATAGAATACTGTGTTCTAATAAAAACTTATTTATAAATACATGCGGCTTGGTTTGTAAATGATAGTTTGCTGACCTCTTGATTCAGAATCATTACTTTAATGCATGAAAATAGTTCTCTTCTGAGAAACCTTATTCAGAAGTTCACAGGGCCAATGAAATCCCAGCTCTTTCACATCAGTATCATCTTTCATGACGGGATAGAAAGAGTAGATAGATAGTCCTAGTCTTGCTGAAGAAAGGACGGCATTGTTGAGAGACTCACTACATTTAAGCCACCCTAATCATTTTAGAAAACAGCTGAAAGTAAACCAGAGAATGCTCAGATTCTGAATTTGCTTAGATTTTTTTTAGAAATTACGTTTGGTTGTTTATATTATTAACTGAATAAGTGGTGATGGTTTGCAACAGCCCATGATTATTATCTACTTTGCTCTTATGCACCATGTTATTTATATACTTTGAAATTTATTAGGTCTGTTTTTTATTGGTGTATGTGTGCACATGTCAAAGGACAACCCACAGGAGTCAGTTCTCTCCTTCCACCATGTGAGTTCCAAGGATCCAATGCAGGCTTGGCTTCAGCAACTAAACCATCTCTACATCCCAATGCGCACCTTTTAAAATAAGTAAATACATATGTACATATATAGTATATTTATGTACATATGTATAAATTAAAAACTCAGAAAATCCATTTCTGATTTAAGATTTTCCATTTATTCTCTGTCTTACAGTATGCAATTATTTAGAACAGATTATTGACTTATATAATGATGTAAGCAAGAAAACAAATCTGCTTCAACTAAGACCTGAATTGTAACCATATTTGGATTTGGGAACTTATTTGGAGGTTCCAGCATGGGAGTGAAGTTACTTATATACCCTTGACTGAATACCAGTCCTCCGCCTGTCTGGGAAGGCCATCCTTCGGCAAAGTCATCCTCCTCCACCTTTCTATAGAGTGCACAGCTTTAAGAGAGACACACACGTGACAGTGAAGAAGGAAGGGGACACCAGCCTAAGGAGCCAGATCAGCTGAACCACCCAGTAATCACTGGAGTGACAGATGTCACAGCCAGATGGCTTTCAAGTTCCCTATTTTGAATTTGAAAGAGTCTACTTAATTAGTTTTATTTTCATTATTATTTTTATTATTTTTAACTTGCTGTATCTAATTACCCACATATGATTACTAAACACTGCATCAAAATAGATATAGTAAATCATGAGGATTTAGTCAACTAATATGAATGTGTCCTTTATATTTAAATACATAGATGACTTATAAAAAGCTCTTTATAAACTGTAAATTATGTTGAAATGCTTTCCTTTATCAGCAACATGTTGACCGTTGATACTTGGAGTCTATCAATTTGGACTTTTGTCTTCGTTAGAGTTTTAAAGCCTGTTTCTCCTTAGACAGAGAACCATCATATTGCAACTGAAGAACAAAATTATACACATTTTAGACATACCACTGAGTAATCAGCTCCCTTCAGAAAGATGTTTTGGTTTAAAAATGAAAACATCTTAATAGCTGAAATTATTACCCACTGAGTCAATCACCATAATGTCCTCAAACAGACACAGTTCTTAGAATGAGTAGCAGCCTTTCCAATGTTGCCTCATAAGAAAAATGTCTACAAATGTTAACATTCTTGGTGGGAAAGAGTCATTATTGCCACTCTCTCTTTCTTTTGCTTTCTTCCTACCCTCATCTTCCATCTGTCCCCTTCACCATTGTTCTTTCTTTCTTCCTCTTTGGCTTTCTTTTCTCTCGGCACCTTGCAATTATCTTTAAACTACCAGTATTAACCACACAGGAGACCTCAGATTTGTTCTTCCTCTGTGTTTCTGCATTTGTGATTCTACATTCAAATAACACCATTTTACCCACTTGCTATAAAGAATCCTGCCTTGACATTTAAAAAAAGATTTATTTTTATTTTAATGTGTATGGGTGTTTTGCCTGCATGCATGCCTATGTACCACTGTGTGCAGTACCCACAGATGCAGGAAGAGGGCATCAGATCCCCTGGAACTTGAATTACAGATGGTTGTGAGCCACCATGTGGGTACTAAGAATCAAATTCAAGTCCTCTGGAAGAGCAGCCAGTGCTCTTAACTACTGAGCCATCTCTCCAGGCCCTGCTTGACTTGTTAAAATTGGATTCCCTTTTCAGAAAAATTAACATAAAAGTGTATGTTCAACTACATGCATTCATTGAGGTATGCGGTTGAGATCACATAAGAATAGCTTCCTACTTTCCTCTGAAATTGAATCTAGAGCACATATGAAATTGGCTATTTCACTTTACAATACTAAAATATAAATTACTCATGATTATATGAGTTTAAAGTATTTAATGATTTATCTATAATTACTTGTTTTTATAGCTGATAAATGTTTTGTGGGTTCTACTCATTCAGTTGCTAAGGTTGTCAAAACATCTTACTAAGATCTTCAGAATGGAACAATGATGACAGAAGTCTTCTTTGTTAGTCAAGTCATGACACAAGACCTTAATAAATATTTAGAAAGGAATCTACCACTGTATTAGTCAGGGTTCTCTAGAGTAACAGAACTTGTATAATGAATCTTCTTTTCTTTCTCTCTCTATATATATAGAGAGAATCTGTATATATGGGGATTTATTACAATAGCTTACCAGCTGTGGTCTGGCTAATTCAACAGTGGCTGCCTATGAATGGGGGGGCGGCCCAAGAATCCAGTAGTTGTTCAGTCCACAAGGCTGGATGTCTCAGCTGATCTTCAGTAAATGCTGGAATTCCATAGAAATAGGCTTTAATGCCAGTAAAGTAATGGAGTTGCTAATGAGAACAAACAGGCAAAGAGAGCAAGCTTCCTTCCTCCATGCCCTTTATATAGGTTTCCAGCAGAAAGTATGGTCCAGATTAAAGGTGGATCTTCCCACCTCAAAAGATCTGGATTAAAGATTTATTTTCACACCTCAAAGATCCAGTTCAGAAGTGGATATTCCTACTTGAAATGATGTAAAGAAGAAAAACAAATCCCTCACAGGTGTGCCCACTCATTTGGGTTTTAGTTAAATCCAAATGTAGGCAAATTGACAATGAAGTAATATGTTCTCAAAGACCTGTCTGACAAGGATCCACATAGATGTTACATATTCCTGAAAGGGAAAAAGTGTGCAACAAGTGATAGAGGGCCTTCCTACTAGGTGCAAGGCCCCAGGATCAACAGCCAGAACTGCACATCAATAAACTGGTCAAAAAATAAGTTTATTAATTAATTCTGTAATTCTACCACATAGCTTATCAAGATGTCCTTAGTTATTCATTTACGTTCTACCTCCATAAAGTACTAACTATTAGGTCTCCATATTTTTATTTCCTTTTTTAAAATTCACTTACATGTAATAGTTGACTTTTTGTTTTAAAGGATTTACCATCTTATTAGGATCTAATTATTCAATGTTGCAATATTCTTTTGACTAAGATTGCCCTTCAAACAAAAATGATTTACAAACAATATATGGCACCAAGTTCCCAAAGACAAAAATATGGTCTTTGGTATGTTTATCATGAGAAGAAATCCTGTATGTTGAATATACAGTCTAGAGTACAAATGTTGTTTGTGTACACAGTAAGCATACTTCCTGCTTCACTGTGTATATGTGTCCGTGTGTGTTTGTATATATCAGAGATATGTAGATAGATATTCTATGCCATATGTACATATAGTAACCTATTCACTGTTAAAATATTGCTTAAAGTTTTAAAAGAAAATTAAATATGTATACAATGTTGCAAATTTAAAAATAACATTGACTCATAGCTACTTAATGACTCTAACTCTAAACAATAACACAGCTATACTGAGAGCAAACAAAAGACACTCCCCTAGCCACATGTCACTGGATAACTAAGCCCATTTTTGGACATTAGAGTTTTTCTGAAATAAGACTTTCTCCAAGTTTAGTTATGGACTAATACATTCTATGGGAAAATATCAAAGCTAATTGTATAAATACTAGTGGTGCTGGGTGTAGTGACACATGCCCAGAATCCTACCAGCCAGAAGGCTGACAGAGAAAGATCATGAGTTCAGACAACTTTTGCAGGATAATAAATTCTAGGCTGGCCTGAGCTTTAGTGTGGAAACATTGCCTCAAAACAAACTAGATAGTCCAGGGACCTAGGGTAAAATCAAATACTATTGCTCTTTTAAAAAAAGTAGCAATAAAATGACTCCTAATGATATTCTGCTGTACTCATATTCCAGTGCCTTGCTCAGCCATTATCAGCTAAGGTTCCTCCTGCAGCAGATAGGAACAAAAATAGAGATCTACAGTAAGGCATTGTAGAGAGAATGAGAGACCTTGGAACACTCAGCCAACCCTAAATAGGATGTATCCATCAAATCCCTTCCCCTCAGGGCTCAGGGAAGAAGAAGCAGAAAGATTCTAAGAGCCAAAGGGGATGGAGGACACCAAAAAAACAAAGCCCTCTAAATCAAAATGATAAAAGCTCATATGAATTCACAGAGACTAAGGCAAAATACACAGGGCCTGCTAGGGTCTGCACCAGGTCCTTTGCATGTGTATTATGGCTTCCAGTTTAGTGTTTTAATGGGATTCCTGAGTGTGTGAACTGGTGGGTCTCTAATTCTTGTGCCTTCCCTGGGGCTCTTTTCCTCCTGTTTGTTTTGTCCAATTCCATCATGTTAGTTTTTGTGTTTATTATTATTTTATATTTTAATTTATTGTTATCCCTCAGAAGCCTGTTTATTTTCCCAGAGGAGACAAAAAGGGAGTGGATTGGATGGTGAGTAGAGGTGGGAAGGAATTGGGAAGAGTAGAGGGAGGAGAAACTGTAATCAGGATATATTACGTAAGAAGAAAAAAATCTACTTCCAATAACAAGTAGGAAAAAAAAGAAAAGCTAACATTTTATGCTATTATTTGAGTGAAAATTATGTTTTTGTTTCCTTTCTCCAGATTCATCAGAATGTAACTAACAAAAATTATAGGCATTCATGGTTAAAAAAAGTAAATAAAAATATAATAAAGTGTTAACTAGCTAAAACAAGCATAAACAAGAAATAGAACAAAGTAAAATAAAGAGAAAAATGTCTGAAATCACATTTGAAACTTTTTCTCAATAATAGAAAATATAGTTATCATTTATTTTATTGATAACATTTTTGAAAAATTACAGACTGCTGCCTATTCCTTCAGTACAAATTAATAAATTAATTACATTAAACTTCATATTTTGGAATGAGATTCTTGATTTCCTAGGCCTGTGTCTCAAAACTTCCTTTTTGTCTCCTTTTGTGTATCGGCATGACTGTGTTGAGCACAGCATAGTAGTGAATCAGCCTCCCAGATGGATCACCACCAGGGATCTGAGATAACAGCTGCCAGTCCTCTGTTGTTCTATTCTTCTTTATAGTTTTTTGCAAAAGTAATTATAAGTGAAAGCAATTAAATAACTTTGAAATTTAAATCATCAAATTTTCTTCTGTGGTTCAGGAACTGACCATGCATAATTTATTATTTGATGCTCAAAATGCATACCCTTTGTAGATTGAGATTATGAAAAGACTGTGAGTGTGATTTAGTGTTATACAGCTTGTCTAGAATGTAAGAGACCTTAGATTCAGTCCTCAGTACTTCCAAATAGAAATTGTGCAGACGGAACAGGGGAGAACACACAAAAGGTAAAATGTTTGCTACACAAGTGTGAGAACTGAAGTGCAGCTCCTCAGTGCTCATACAAATCCAGGGCTGGCATAGATACTTGTCTGGAATCCCTGCGCTTAAAATAGAGACAGGCGATCCACAGAGCAAACTGGCTAGCTAGAAGAAACAAATCAAGTTCTGTCTTCAAAACTTGCCTCAATATATAACATTGGAGAAAGATCAAGGAAGGCATCTGGCATCAGCCTCTGGACTTCACATGTGAACACAAACAACCACACACACACACAACCACATATACATGCATATACAAAAAATTAATAGAGGTATAAAATTTTAATTTAATATGGTACCTTAAAACCCCTAATTAAGAGCCTATATACTACTAAAATTTTTCATCACTATCTTCAAAGCATGGTGATTGGAATAGGCATTATGGAATAGATTATTGAATAGGAAGGAGAATGATCATTTCCTTCCTATGAGTCCATCACATTTACTAGGTGTAACATTTAGGGTAAACTTCTAACACCAATAAAATGAAGGTGATAGTAACTTACAACATTGTATAGTACTTGTCACCACTGAGCAATGCCTGGTATATTCATTATACCCTTATCACTGTGACCAAATACCTGACAGAAAGAACTTAAAGATTCTAGCACGACAATTAGGGTGTTTGGCCATCCCATCACAAGAGTAGGTCAGTTCGGGCTGTCTCTTGACCATTGCCAGTAGTCTGTTGTGTGGGTATCTTTGTGGATTTCTGTGGGCCTCTCTAGCACTTTGCTTCTTCCTATTCTCGTGTGGTCTTCATTTACCATGGTCTCCTATTCCATGTTCTCCCTCTCTGTTGTTGATCCAGCTGGGATCTCCCGCTCCCCCAAACTCTCTTTCCCTCGACCCTCGCCCTTCATTACCCCCACTCATGTCCAGACTGTTCATGTAGATCTCTTCCATTTCTCCGTCACTGGGCAATCCCCGTGTCTTTCTTGGGGTCCTGTTTTCCAGGTAGCTTCCCTGGTGATGTGAGTAGCAGTCCAGTCCTCCTTGTTCCACATCTAGTATCCTCCTATGAGTGAGTACATACCATGTTTGTCTTTCTGAGTCTGGGTTACCTCACTCAGGATGATTTTTCCTAGATCCATCCATTTGCCTGCAAACCTCATGATGTCATTGTTTTTCTCTGCTGAGTATTATTCCATTGTGTATATGTACCACATTTTGTTTATCCATTCTTCAGTTGAAGGGCATCTAGGTTGTTTCCATTTTCTGGCTATTACAAACAATGCTGATATGAACATAGCTGAACAAGTGCTCTTGTGGTATCCAACGACTGAGGGATCTGGATGCAGAGATCCATGGCTAGGCCCTGGGTGGAGCTCTGGGAGTCCAATTAGCGAGAAAGAGGAGGGTTTGTATGAGCAAGAATTGTTGAGACCAAGGTTGGATAAAGCACAGGGACAAATAGCCAAACAAATGGAAACACATGAACTATGAACCAATGGCTGAGGGGCCCCCAACTGGATCAGGCCCTCTGAATGGGTGAGACAGTTGATTGGCTTGATCTGTTTGGGAGGCATCCAGGCAGTGGGACTGGGTCCTGTGCTCATTGCATGAGTTGGCTGTTTGAAACCTGGGGCCTATGCAGGGTCGCTTGGCTCGGCCTGGGAGGAGGGGACTGGACCTGCCTGGACTGAGTCTACCAGGTTGATCTCAGCCCTCGGGGGAGGCTTTGCCCTGGAGGAGGTGGGAATGGGGAGGTGGGCTGGGGGGAAGGGGAGGGGAGCAGGAGGGGGGAGAACAAGGGAATCTGTGGCTGATATGTAGAACTAAATTGTACTGCAAAATAAAAAAAAAGGAAAAAAAATAAGAACTTAAAGATTCATTTTAGCTCACCATTTCAGAGGGCTTGGCCCATGGTTACTTCACTCCATGCACTCAGATAGAATATTATAGCAGATGGATGATGCAAACAGAAAGAAAGTAGACACAGAGACAAAGTATTGCCAAGGACCTGGTTCAAGTGAATCATTTTCTCCAGTGAAGTACAACCTACTAAAGTTATCGGGACCACATAAGACTGTGAAGTTCTGGTTATTATGTGACAGTCCAGATAGACTTCTATTGAGTTTCTTTTGTGTTTCTCTTCCAGTCTATTTCAGTGATTGCCAAAATGTCACTTGTGAGAGTTATTGTATCTGGCTCTATTCAGTAAATTTCAAAGGGATTCCTACTATGTGTGTATTCATTGGTTTTTTATTATATAACATTTTATATTTTAAGAAGATGATAACACTTCATTATATAAAGTAAATCTAAAGACAGTTCTAGATATATAGTAGATATTGAATAGATTGTCTCTAGTTAATATTTCTACTTCATAGCAAAGTGAGTTTATTTTCACTTTCTTAAATGGGTTAATTTTTCTATAATTCTTACTTTGTGTATGAAGATCATTTGCTTTCTTTTAAATGGAGATACCTCTGCTGCTTGCCTTTTAGATATTGCATTGAAATTAATAAAAATTAATCCTAGTTAGATGACAGAGTAGGCATTCTCTCATTGGCAGTTCATTGTTATTTCAGTTTGATAAGAATTGACTTATTAGCATAGTCTAGATTTTATTCCACCCAGGTGGCTCAATATCTGTTTTGCCAGACATGATTGTTAGATGTGATTAGGTATTGGGTGTAGAGGTTGACCAGATAGAAGAAGCCCCTGACCTCATAATTTTTAAGACCAAATTAGAGGAAATTCTGCTGTCTAATGTATTTCTTGAATTTTTTAATTTAGTTTTATTAAGATGACTTTAAAACATTTCACTATTAATGACTGGTTGCCATTATTTTGACTTTGCAGAGGACTTAACTTGATCACTCTGGTTTTCCTCTGACAGCTCATTCAAGCATTTGATTGGAGGACTGGATGATGTTTCTAACAAAGCATATGAAGATGCAGAAGCGAAAGCAAAGTAAGTGAGATTCACTTTGGGGAATTTATTTTAATAAAAATGATTTTAATATGTTAAGGTCAAATATTTGGACTTTATGTCAGTGCTCTGGCACTAAGACAGATTATTTAAAAGAACTATTAAGCAAACAATGTACTTGTTACACAATATGTTTACTTAGAATGGCTCTTTTCAACATGAAATCTTAATTTTGTAAAGATCCACTCAAGAAGGTAAGTGGTAGTTTAAAATCCAATATAAACAATTACAATAAAACATTTAATTGTCAGACTGAAAATATTTTCTGATGCTATTAGTGGCTAAATATCTCATTAATTATAATTTTGTATAAATGCAATTCTTCTACAAAAATGATTTGCTATAAAACAAAACTTTAATGTTTGGCAAAGATTTGTTATATTCAAGATTCTTTTTATTTCAAAGAAATGTAGGTTACTTTGGAAAAAAACAATGGTCTTCATCATCCCCCTTTTCACCCAATACAAACTGATAATTCATATCCTATAAGACAGCAGAAGGATTAAGCATATAAAATTTAGTGTGAAGTCGATGATTTGTGCCAAAATTGTAGTAACCTCAAAGCATAAAAGAAATAAAATATTTTGCTCTGAGAATCCATGAAAAAAGGTTTATAATAGGAGTAAAATATTAAGAACTTCAGGTATGCAAATAAGATGACTGGTGGGCCATCTTAAAAACATGAGCAGCTACTTTAGACTTAGAGAAAAAGTCAACTATCTTGTAGAACATACTCTAGCTGATTTGCTATATATCTAGTTTCTTACAGCTTTAGGTAGATAATTTTCATATAACTCCTATTATTCAAGTAAAAGTTGATACCAATCTCAGCCTTAAAATTATCAGTGATGGGAAAATGACCGTGAGACCCTTCTTAACATCTATTGACTTTGTAGAAATAACAGTGTGACAGTGTATGAATTCTGATCATTCATGGATTCATTTATACATGCTGCATGTCAAAAGAATAAGGAAATGAGTATACTTAATCCAGATTTGGACAGTTAGAAGGAAGATTTGACCATAGTTTGTCACACTGTAATGTGAACCTAAACAAAAACTAAGTCTTTGTTCCTCTGCTCACTCTTGGTCATGACTCCCAACACCTGTCTCTCAGCCTCAGATAGCACATCTTTAAAGTGGTAGCTACTGTTGCATTTTAATTAATGACATTATGCAAAGCCTTTGTAAATTGTTATAAAAGTGGATGACCTTGTTGAAGTAATCTTTGGAAACATACTTTGACATATGACTGTGATAACAGATATTAATTATTCCATATTCCAAAAATATGTTGCATAACTAAGAAATATTTAATCTTATATAACTTCTCATATTTATATAGTAATTTATTAAAGCATACTTAGGCTAGAAAATATCCATAGATAAAGTTTTATAAAACAGTAACAGTTTGATCAAACAGTTATGGTTAAGGAATAAGAAATAATAAAATGACTGTCTACATCAAGATATTTCCCAATGTTTGTTTGACCAGTAGATTTGTTAGACTATAGTTTAGACATCATGAACCAAACATACAGTCATAGGGTATATAACATGATTTGATAGATGTATTAATTAAGAACTGATCACAATAATTAAGCTTACTAACCCCATCTATCACCTCACATAAGTTACTCTTGTGTATGTGGTGAATTGATCAAATTCTGCTTAAATTAGCCATTGACTTAATCAGTAACCACAAAATTAATGGAAATTACTGATTTGGTTAGCTATGGATTGAGTCAGCCACCAGATGGAATCAATCACTAGTCAGATTAATCACCAATTAGATCAACTATTAACTGGATCAAACTTGGTTATAGAGGCCTCTGATTAGATCAGCTACTAATCTGATCAATTGCTGGTGAATAGGCCACTATTCAGAAGGCCTGCTGACTGATAGGCTGTCTCAGAAGACACATTGTCTTAGCAAATTTCATTCAGAAGAGATTTATCTTAAGTTGTTTGATTATAAGTAAAACCAAGTGACTGCATACTTAATATTCTTTAATGTTAATTATTACTGAGGGAGTGCAAATAGTTTCATTAAAAAAAAAATAAATCCCTGATCTGAATTCTAGAGAGAATGATAATAAGTTCATTCTCTGAAATTGTCTTATAACAAACAAATGTTAAAGTAGTTGTCATTATGCTTTCTACACTGTTAGCACTTTATACAGTGCTAACAAATAACATCAGAAGGTGTCTGATGTAGCAGTCATCCCTCAGTCAGATGCGCTTATGCTTAGAGGAGGCAAACTATGAATTTCCACAGGCTAAACTTTATCTGCACTAGCAAGCTCAGATGTCTATTTGTGTTGTCTGTTGTCTCTTTCCATTGACTTTCTTCCCGTTAAATACATTTTACATTTCTTTGGTATTTAAGGAACTTTAAAAGGCTTGCCTGTGCAATAGAAACTAGGAACATCCTCTAATTGGGTTAAATTCACTGGATAATTCTGTTAATGCCTTTACATTTCTATATAGACCAGGAAACCTAGTGCAGGTACAGCAGAGGTCATGATTAAACGCCACTGTGTAATTTGTATTCTTTTAAGGTCCCCTTGGTTTTGCAAAAGCCTTGAAATTTGAGCTTAATGTTTCTTAAAACTCCACTAAAATGATCCTGTTAAGTACTCATGTAAGACGATTAATTTTTCCATGTCTATTCTTACTTGAGAAAGAAGACATAAAATAGGACTGACTATAACAACTGAGTCCTTTGAGATATTTAAAACTCAGAGGCAAGGAACTCATTTCTTATTGGCATAACCCTCTCAATGGCAGACTGATTGCCCTCAAGTAAACATGCTATTATTCTCAGAAAACTCATACCAAATATGTAGATCAGACAGTCCAGGAAAATTGGCTTGGAAGAAACACTTGAGAGAAATGGTTTTCATCTTCTACTGAAGGATATGTGTCCTCTGCCTATACTGCAATATTTTTCCTAAATTTATGTTTGATAGAAACTAAGCTCATGGTGCATTTCTATCTATTCTATTAAAAAGCCTTTCTTAATTGCTGATAATCTTCCACTAAAGGCTTTGCTTTTTAAAATATGAATTATACCAAGAAAGATTGAGAGAAACAGTATAATATCAAAATTAGGGATCACTTGAAGTATAAAGTAGAATTGTACTATATAATGTGCATACTGACACAAGACACATTTTTTAGTACTAGAGAATATCTTGTAGTTGGAAGGGAGACTGATATATGTCAATGGTTATTTTCACCCCATACTTTTAAGAATAAGTTATGACAGCTGTTATCACATAATTCCGAGTCTCCTCCTCCATCCATGTGTAAAGCTTGTCTTGAAAAATCATGGCTGTCTATAAATATAATTGTAAATGTTTTATTTCATTCTTTTAAGTATTTTTGACAGATGAGTCTATTAAATAATGTATTATATAGTTAGAGCATTATCAACATATTCATTACTAAATATTGTGCTCAGAAACAATAGGCAAAAGAATTCTTGTTTTATAAAAAAAATACCCTAATTCATATATAGTACACTTTGCATTCAACTTAGCTTATCATAAAAACCTTGATAGTAAAAGTTACACTCTTAAAGTGATTCACGTATGCCATTGTTATAATCTCAAGTTGAGGGCTTACAGTGGGCAAATAAATTAAGTGCTATTCTTTTATGATGATGTTTATTAGTATTAAAATGTTTTGTACTTTTACTTTTTATAAAAATACTATGGCAAGATAGAGAAAGAAAAAGAAAACCAACCAAGCCAATCTAACACGTGCTCCTAACTACCTTTGTGTTTTCATTACACTCATATGTTTTATGTGTTGTTTTCTCCATTTACCGTCATCGCATTGTAAATGTAGAGCAGCATTCTATGTTGTGCTGATATCACCTTAGTAGCTGCCTGGGAACACAGTGAATGGAAACGTAGTTTTCTACATTGATTCAAGTTAAAGCCTTATTCATTCAGTTTATTTTTCTTTGAATATAAGTTCTCAATCACTCCTAAAAACCAAACAACAAAAACAAAACCTCGCCAATAGCATAAGCCACTTACACATATGTTCCATCCAGCTGTGCAAATTACTCTGTATCATGCTTCCATAGAAAGCTGCCGTATTTTAGACCAGTTGGTCCATCTGCCACCTGCTTTATCCTGCTGTCTTATCTTGAAGCCTGGGGATATACATATCTATGTACTTCCACTGAGATATTCTGATAGCTGTATCAGTAGACTGGTGTATGCATTTAGTAACAACCTAAACTGATGAGACTTAATATTGTTCTCCATGAGAATCTCATCTTGTTAAAAATTCATGTGAAGTATACCCATGCTTCATAACCTGCCAAGTCACTTGTTATATAGACCTAGCCTCCCTCTGATAACTCATAGCTCCCCATGCACCGGCCTCACCCCATGTACAATCATTCTTTTATATACATTGATTTACTCAACAAATACTCTCTATATGCCTACAAAATCCCCCTCCCCATAAAATAGTGACTAAAACAGACACATTCCTTGCTATCATGTTATATTTTTTCTAGTGTAAGAGAGATAAACAATCATTATGACAAGACTTCTATGATGAAGTGACATTATCAGTACATTTGAGCTGAATCCTGAGTAATTAGCTGATGCTAGGTAGGCGGTAGTTGAAGTGGGCTAGGCAAGGAGGTATAGAGAAAATTACAGAATAAGAAGCATCCAAAGGGCAAATGGCAAATGAAACTCTAGAAGGAACCAGTAAGAATGGAGAACAGAAGGATCATGAAGCTGGGGATTGATTCCTGAGAAATTTAGCCTTTAAAAGTTAAGAGAAACAATCAGAAAAGACTGAGAAGACATGAGAGGCAAAAGGAAAACCAAACGTATATGTCACTGAGTCCAAGAACAGAGTACTGTGTCTTGGTCCTTTTGGGCTGCAATGCCAAAATGCCATAAAGTGACAAATAAGACCAAACTTGCCAAGACCCCTCTGGAATAGCTATGTTGCTTTTGGTTCTCAACTCCTTTCATCCTGTACCAAATCAATTCACCTGGTCTATGCCTTGTTCTGCCAAAGAATATGTTGTATTTTGGGGGGAGAGGAGAGCATGTTCAAGAGAAACACTGAGCCAAATCATCTTTTAGACAAGAGATTTATTACAATTGTCAACAGGCAATATGGTAGAACAGAAGGCTCTGAAGATTTTCAGCCCTGCTGGTCAAAGCAAGGTGTATCCTATTTTTAAATATTCCCAGGGATTGAGGAGGTCTTGCACAAACAGGAAGCAGGATTAGTTAACATGTGACCTATGCTACATTCCTGAAGTAGGGAAGCAGGGTATGTGTGACTCAATACATGGGTCACTCGATCTGAGTGGGGCTTAGCTAATGCGTGTGACCATAATATGTGGACCTAGTTAGGCTACCTCTGATCACCAGTGAGTGAGTCCTGCTTATAGCCCTCTCTGCTTACCTGAAGAGCCTGAGCTCACCAACAGGATCCATCTAATAGATTCACATAGCACAGGCAGAATAATTTAAAGTAAGCAAGAAAAGAAAATTAAGGCAAGGAGCCAAAAACAAAACGAAGATGCAAAACAGGGCACTTCAATCGCTGTATGAGAAAACAATAACGGACAAAAACTTGACAGGCCCCAGAGCTCTGACTTACTGTCGATAAACAATAAAATACCACAGCCACCTCTCTGTTTCCCTTTAGAAGAATTAACCAGAGTATTGTGCCCATCCCTCTGCTTTATGTTGGAACAATCCTATTCTCATGATTAGTGCTCATTGATTTAAAGCTTTCCCTTTTGTTTACAAGCTCATTTGGGAAGTAATATTTTCATCTGTTTGTTATTTTCCCAATTGCTTTTGGTGGTGAGCCTTGTTGCTTGACACAATGTGATAGCAGTAAAAGATGGCCTCTCCTTCCATTTCATTAACAGAGGAGGCCTTTAGTTGCTCAGTTGGTTTGTCAAGGGGAGGTTGTTGCTGTTTCTCCTTGCTTTCTGGCAGCAGATCTTGCTAAGGCCTTTGATCATTAACTCATCAAATGCCAAATGCCATTAGAGGCACAAGAGGCTGTATAAATCAGAACCCATGGTTGCATTGCTTGGTAGCATGTTTTGAAATGCCCTTTGGGACATCTAACATCTAATAAACATATGATTTCAAATGTGCAGTCTCGTTAACAAGGGGCTGCTCTTTTGAACACAGACTTTGAAATTTGGGCCTTCCCTCCCTTTTCCTTTTTATTAGATTCTTTTTCCTCCTTGGCCTCTTGGAACAAAGATCTTAGCATTCCCACAATCTTATCAACAATTTAGTTTAAACAACTCAGTCTTGATCTAAGCAATTCTCAAGGAAATGGGCCTAGAAAATTGTTTCTTCCCCTGTGGAAAGAATTCAAGTGAGCAATATCCTGTTCGCAAATGAGAATGCTATGCCAATTAAATGGAAAGAACGCTGTAAATGGCATCATGAACTAGACCTCAGACCAGAATTGGAACCTCATGACCACTTGTAGGCTGAGCTGTCAGAGGATAGCCCCAGAGTCTGGGCAATGGAAATTTTATTTTATTGCAGGGCAAAGGGTAGGAAATGAGAAAATTTTGCAGCATTTGGCCCTGAGGTTGGTTTTCAGCCTTGCAAGAAGTATTTGCTTTTGAATTCCAGGACATGTTGACAGGCTAACAAGGGGTATAGACTAGTTTCTAAGACCATCAATACCAGCATTCATACTTCAGTATGACTTGAGGTTTCAAAGGGCATAAAGTAAATTCAGCTGCATTTTTTTAAAAATGTGATCTCATCATAAAACTACATGGCCTTGGATAGGAACTTTACATCTACTTCATTTTTTTAAAATTAAAGCTCCCAAAGGCCATTGGCTGACTTCTTTTCCACTCTGCTTATCTTGAAGACTCCTCAGGTAGCAAGACTTCATAGACGGGATCCCAGGATATCCTTGCATGCAACCTTTTCTAGCTAACAGAAAGAGGACTGACGGTGACTAAAATTCTAGCACTGCTGACTTGCTTGACAAAGACAGATGAATTACTGGGTTTTTAACTGTATTTACTTCTCCTGAGAAGGCACTGCAAATCAGCAAATGGAAAAATGAATGGAACAGATAGTCTCCAAGAGGAGAAACACAAATGTCCAATAACTATTTTAGAGTATTCATTCTCCCTAGTCAACAAAGAAAGGCAAGTTAATCCTACCTTGAGATGCCACCTCACTCCAGTCAGAAAGGCTGTCATCAACAAATCTGACAGCTGATGTTGGAGAGGATGTGGAGAGAAAGGAACCCATAGGTTCTTCTTGGTGGCATTGCAAATGAATACAGTCATTGTGGAGATCAGTTTGGAGATTTTTCAAAAACATTAACGATAGACCTACTCTGTGGCCCAGATATTTCACTCCTGGACATATACCCAGAGAACTCCATATCCTACCATAGAGATATTTGCACCCCATGTTTATTGCCACTTTATCCATTATAGCACAAAATTGGAATCAACCTAGTCATCCATCAACAGATGAATGGATAATGAAAATGTGATATATACCATTACTATTCATCTCTAAGGAAAATGAATTGATTTAAAATGTTTAATATTAAGCATAATCATACAATCTCAAAAAATGCATGTTCTTCTTCATACATGTTATCTAGCCAATAATAAATGTATATAACACAGTATAACATAACAAGAAGAGGTTAAATATTAAGGATGTGGAAAAATTGAAAGTAGGCAGTGAACACAAGTTAGGAAAGAAGATAGAAAGCTAATTGTTTTTCTAGTTCTAACTCTCTCATGCATTTTTAAATGTTGCTGGTGGATAAGTGCAATAAAATGTATTTGATAGTGAAAGTAGAATATCCAATGTGAAATTTCAAGTTTCCTTTCAAAATGGCTCCTCCAGTTGTGTAGAAGTTCAATGGGATGTATACACTTTGCATTCGGTTAATTTCGGTATGTGGGGTTTTTTTATTTGCACATTTTTATAATAAAATTATTTTTGAAAAATTAAAATAAAAAGGAAGGACATGTCCTTCCCACCATTCCCATATTCACTCATGATAATTGAGAATTATTTTCAAAGCATTAAGAGGTATGGGACTCGAGATAATTAGGTCCCATGAAGCAGTAAGACTGGCCTTTCTAATGCCCCAAACTTCTTGCACAGCATTCAGAACAATCCAATACATTGTCCTTTCAGTATTACTCATGTCCTAAGTCTGTTTGTAATACTTTTTAAAAGCATGAAGATAAAAAAAAAATCTAGTTTATCCCTGTATGTTCTTGGCAGTTTCGAGCAACAAATACCATTTGCATTAAAAACTTTTTATGACTTACATAGATATGAAGACAAAAAAAAATCTAGTTTATCCCTGTATGTTCTTGGCAGTTTCAAGTGACAAATATTTGCCATAAAATCTCTCCTTATGACTTACACAGATATAGCATATATTTAAACCTGTGTTGAGGGCATATTTAGAGAGAAAATTTGTGAGTGGTGCTAGCCAGCTGTTGGCCGGGTGACCTGGCTGCTGTATTGACAAGGGCACGTAAACAGGGAGAGGAACATCAGCTAGGGACTTGGAGCAGGATTTCCTGACAGCACCATGTGAACTTGAGCAAGCACCCTGTGGGCCTGTTTTCTGATCTGAGAGGGAAGGTCCTAAAACCTTCCTTCTCTTTCTGCTTTCGATTTCTGAGATGTAGAATGTGCGCACGCAGGCACTCTTTTGGAAACCTAACTCTTCTTTATGCAAGCACCATTTTTACTTCGGCTGTTTTCTAAGTTGATAACAAAGACATTTCTGTGGCATTAACAGAAAACATACTTAAGAAGTAACAAATAGCTATGTATGCTTTTTTAAACAGTAAATTATATTCATTCCTTTTCTAATTTTTGAATATTGCTTATAGTACTTATGCTATTTAAAATAATTGCTTAAAAATCAGGCAGACTTGCTTGGTTAGTTATGGTAATTCAGAGGGGTTAAATAAATTAGCCCATAGAAACAGAATTTTTCATTTTCACCATTATACATAGAATTTTTCTCTTTCTGATATGACATTTAGATATGGTAATAAGCTTGGCTATCTTTCAATAAAGAGCTATTAGAAAATTATAGAGTACTTTTGAAACTGGAAAATGTTATAGTAATATTTCCCAATGAATCCTTTCAGAAAGAAATAATTTTTAAGTAATGACTTAAATAGCAGCACAAATCAGTTTTGATACAATGAACATAATATACGTTACTAATTTACATTTTTAAATTGTTACTTGAAAAAGACACAATATAGAATTGGAGCGTGGCTATTGCTCGGAGCCATTTGCATGGCTCACACCATTTGCCTTCACTGCATAAATTACAGGCGTTAGTCAGCTTTATAAAGTACATCCATCCCGTCAGGCATCCAGCCTGCTCCCTGGTTTATGAAACATACAGAGATATGAAACAGGTGCCCTTGCTTTAGTCTGCACAATTGCAACAAGCAGTGTAGACCCTTTTTTCAGTTACTGATTGAGCACTTTGGATAGCTGTGATCCCAATGTGCTTGAAAAGGAAATAAGACAGCTTTTGAAAAATATTGACTCTAAGGCAAGTTTAAGTTTAAGGGCCTGGAATAGTCAGGTCTAGTAACAATTACCCAGCTGTTGTTTGTTTATATGGTGTAGAAAAAATTTTTTTAGCATAGTATGCCTGCTATGGTAATAAACTTGATTTATAGAACTGTCAATTTCATTCAAAGAATGTGTTTTCCTAAACCAGATTTTCTGCTCATCACATTAGTGTGGAAATTATTCATGTAGACTCAGGGTTTTCTCACTCCAACCTGCTCACTTTATTATAAAAACAATTAAATGAGCGAGGAAGAATATGCTTTAGGTTGCCTATCACCTTTGCATTTCAAGTGAGCTCGAAAGTTTCCTGCAGTCTCAGTAAATGGCCACCCACATCTATATGAACATAGACCAAATGACAGACAGGAATTTGGACAGTATAAACTAGGAGGCTGTGTTAGTCTTTCTTCGGGAGACTCTTTTCACATAGGTAATATTAGTATTTTCTTTTGCATTGATGTGAATATCAGAGTAATAATTTCACATGCTAGCACAAGTTGGGGAGCAAGGAGGAAGTTAAAGAAAACAGAGCTACCAGAGAAGAATTGAACATTTCAACCAATGGGAATGTATGCAAAATGGATCCATAAGGTTACATGACCCAGCGACAGCTAGCTGTCTTAGTTTGTGAAACATGCTACAGTTTCCACATAATGAAAATACCACATAGCAATTCATGTTTTAAGAACACATACCTGTAAAGACATGCCTATAATTATGATACCTCTCTTAATAAACACAAATACATACTATTAACTATATCATGAAAAACAACTACAGTGTTCAGGGTATGCTTTTTTTGGCTCATATTTTTAACTACTTATTTCATCTATATACCACATGAGAGATCACAAAATTCAAAGTAAAGTGCTTTTTTTCTGGGAAAAGAATATGTGTACTTAAAAATCAGACATAATATTTAAAATCAGACACTCTTAAGCAAATGCTTCTCTGTTGGACTGAAGGCAAAGCTTATCTATTTCATACAATTTCCCTTTTACATACATTGTTATTTACATACATTTCTATAATATTTTACTTTAAAATACTTGTTTTTTTAATAATGTCAATATTCAAGTATATAAAAAATAGGAAACTCATTTTATTAATTGTGTCATAAGAATAATTTCCCATCCTGTAATTAGTGGACCAGTTTGGAATTGGATCATTGTTATCAGATATCATATTACATTATTTAATCCACATTACCAATTGCCTTCTAATGCACCTGTGTTTAGCTATCTCCATCATGGAAATGTAATAACAGTTTCAGAAACAGTATCTCTCAATAGTTTTATTGATAAGCTTATTTTATAAGCCAGCCGTTGGCCATGATTTGTAACTGTAGAATGACCACAACTGTCTATATTAACACAGGGTTTTCAACCTTAGCCCCATTTCAGGCTGGATAATTCTAACATTTGAATATAGGGAGAATATCTTATAACGAACAGGGTATTTAACCACCAAACTCTGTCTCCTGGATGTCAGTATTGTATCATAACCCTCAACTCCTGAGTCACAACAATACTTCTATACATTACCAAATATACACTGGGGAACAGGACAGAATGTTAGGGTGAAACCCTGAAAATCTGTTATTAATAGACATGGGGGAAATGATACTCCACTTCCAACAGAAATGTTTACCTGTAGCAATAGTATCATACTTGTCAGAATTTTAAGACTTCATTTACAGTTTTAAAATGTATGATGGAATAATTAATTTGTTAGATTCTGTATCATCAGATGCTGAATCTTTGGGTTTAAGATGTCAGCACTGGTACATTAGCTGAAGCTAACCAAAAAACACTCATTTTGATTAAGTGCATTGTTAGCTGGCATTTTTTACATTGGATATTACTTTTTGTAATCACTTCAAAATGTAATTACTTGTTATAATGCAATGAGTTTTCTTTACAGTCATGTAATTTCTTGGGTTATAATTTCAAAACCTGGCATCATATTAAGAAAGAAAACATGGAAATAGATTTACATAAAAAGAACATTTACTATTACATTGATAATATAATACCAATGCATATTGTGAAATTGCATGTATTAAAAAAATAGAATAGGCTACAGGCAAAAAATAGAGGTGTTTAAGGGGACTGAAAAGGCACATATTTAATGAGCCTCTTCAAATATTACACACACACACACACACACATTTTTGCATTATATGTTCTGTGAACATGGTTTGATTAACTTTTAGAAATAGAGGGTCTGGCATTCTTTACATTCCTCCTCTGGGATAATGGCTAGCAATAGATTCCACCAATCTGGCATTCTTTACATTCCTCCTCTGGGATAATGGCTAGCAATAGATTCCACCAACACAATGCCATGCTGTCATCCTACTGCCTGCTGACATGATCTCAATTTCCCATGTGCTTCTAAGAACAACATGCTGGTTAGTTTCACTTCTTCTGATTGAAGAAATTGCTGAAATTACTAGGGAGGCACAGCATCACCATTCCATGAGCTTCTGGCATCTATGTATCCTTTGATGCAGAATAGGGACAAGGTGAAATTTTTGTGTTTAAAAAAAATTCAGGATAACATAAGAATCCAAAAAGACCTCAAGGAGAATAAGAAGTTAGTACCTGTCCCAGTTTCATTCCCTGTTGCTGTGGAAAAACAAAAACAAACAAACAAAAAAACCCTGGCAAAAGCAGCTTAAAGGAGAAAGGATCTAATCTATTTGGTTCACAATTCTAGGTTACATTCCATTACTGTTGGTAAATCAAGGCAGCAGGAACTTGAAGCCGTTAGCCACATCTTCAGTCAAAAGAGAATAAATGCATGCATGCTTGTACTCAACTCACTTTCTCCACATTTAAGAAATTCAGGATTCCCAGTCTAAGGTGTGGGAACACCCACTTTAAGGCTGGGTTTTCCCATATTGGTTAATATAACCAAGATGATCCTTGAAGATAAGCCCTCAGGTCAACCTACTGTAGACAATTACATTGTCTCATTAAGATTCCTTTTCCAGGAGATTCTACACTGTGAACAGTCCACAGTTCACACTAGCCATCACAGTACCCTGCAGGGTTTGTTAGAAAACAGTAAAATTTTTGAGTGATTTTCAACTATTGGTTCTAATGAGTAGGACTCACTAAGATCATTTGGTGGGTTTTCATCAGCACTTATACTGTTGTTGGATATGTGAGGCATAGAAGTATTGCTTAGTGATTTTTTTCATCTCTATCTATCTTGTACACACATGTGTTTTTCAAGTGTATATGTATGGGATGTATAGGACAAAAATTGATTTTTGTGGACTAGAGTCAGAATGTTTAAAAAGCATATTGAAGGAACTAAGAGCAATGCCTCTTTCCCAATTCAGTTGTGATATTTATTATAATTTCATTTTTTACAAAGCAACCAATGTGTCCTGGCTAACTTTGTCTGTAATTTAACACCACCTAGAGTTATCTGAGAATGGAGTCTCAATTGAGGAATTTCCTAGGTCAGGTAGGCCTGTGGGCATGTCTGTTGGGTGAGGATTGTTTTTTTGTTAACTACTATAGTATACCCCAGCCCACTGTGGGTGGTACCATTCCCTGAATAGATGGTCTTGTGCTATATAAGAAAGCTACCTAAGCATAAGCATGTGAGCAAGCCAGCTACCATGCAGCTTCATCTATGGTTTCTGATAGTCTTCCTTGGCTGTGGATGAGTTCTTGATTGGAAATAATGCTGTGCGTGATGCAAACAGAGCTGGCTTCAAGTCCCTGCTTGAGTTTCTGTCCTGATTTCACTCAACGATAGGCTATAATCTGTGAGGTAAAATAGACCCTCCCTCCCCTGAGTTGCATTTGGTCATGAAGTCTGTCACAGCAACAGAATGAATATTTTTTCATTATGTACATTATCCAATGACTACATATTGTCCCCCATGATCATTAGTTACCGTGGAGGAAGATGAATCAGTGGTTTAGAGCACACACTGCTCTTGCCTAGGACTGAAGTTTAACTCATCTGCACAAATGTCCCAACTTCCTGTTAGCTCCCGAGGATCTGATGCCCTCTTCTGGCCTCTACAGGAACTGTCCCCACATGCAGGCTTCCTTCCCCTCCCCCCATATACACATTAAAAAATAAGTAAAAATAAAACCTCTTTAAACAGAGTTACCTTAAAAACATGTGGAATTGAATAAAAATGAAGAATATAGAAAGAAACTAAGAGGAAATAGAGGTACACATCTGTTGTATAGATGTTTCTTCCAGATACATGTGACCATTGTTATCTTAAGCCAGAGCAGTAGTAACAATTTCATTATGAGCATAACAGGGTCACTAGAGTCACAAAGCTCTAGCAGCCCCTCCACTTCCTAAGATTAACAATGCTGTGAGGAAAAGAGAGTCTTCCTCCAAGGTGTAGTTATTTGTAAACTTCCCTTTATTCATGTTCTTATTTATAAGTAACCCCGATTAAACTTATTGGTTCACTTAGCTCAACTTGGGTAGAAGTGTTTCTTTTGTCTTTCATTGTCCTTTCTATGGTGGATGAATATAAGTAGACTGCCAAGTAACCTTCTTGTAACATGTTCCAGTATCCTAAGTACATGCCCATCTAGCAATGGTCTGGTAGTGCCATCTCCATAATCAAAGAATGGAGTGTCATTATTGTGAGGAATAAAGTAAGCTAATGCTTTAAAACTTAAAATGCAAAGCATGTATGTTGCTCAATTTGCTAAATGGTCTTTTAATAAAAAACCTGATGGAGATATTGAGGTAAATGCTAAAAGATCAGAGAGACAAAGGAACAAGCCACTGCCACATCTTACCTCTAGGACTCTTCAGCCTGAAAAGGGTCAGTTCCTGTCTCCTCATGCCTTATGTACCTTTCTCCACCCAGCCATCACTTCCTAGTGCTGGGAATAATGATATGTGTGCTTCCCAAGCAAAGGCATGAGATCTCAAGTGCTGGGATTAAAGGTGTGTGCCACCACTGCCTGGCTGTTTCTAATTTAGTGGCTGGTTCTGTCCTCTGATCCTCAGGCAAGTTTATTAGGGTACACAATAATATATCACCACACTGATGTGACAACACCACCTGGAGTGGATGATCCTAGATACCCCTGTGTTTCTTTCCTAGACTAAGTCAATCTCATATAGTCCAGGGTGGCTGTGAACCCACAGACATATAGATGGAGCTCTGCCTCCCAAGTGCTAGGATTAAAGGTGTGTGCCACCACTGCCTGGCCTCTATGTTTAATCTAGTGACTTGTTCTGTCCTCTGATCTTCAGGCAAATTTTATTAGGGTACACAATGTATCACCACATTTCCCCTTTTTTGTCTAAAATAATAAAAGAAGTTTATAACTAATATAAGAAAAGCTATATGCAACAAGTACAATAAGAATATACAATATATACAGTCAAGAATTACATTAACAATGTCCAGTCCATAAACATTTGACAAATTCAGAGAAAATACTCCATTATTTACCCTATTTTGGTGAGTCCAAAATGTTGTACATAATTCAATTTCTAGCCTAAATTGTATTACCAACCCAAAACTATCTTTTGATGTCTTTCAATCTTATACACTTCACACATATTTAGTGAGTTTCTTTTCTGAATTTGTTAATAAGGAAAACTATATAATTGTTGAGTCTCCAACTCCCTCAGAGAACTAAGAAGGAAATATTACTTAAGTAAGCAAGGAAGTCCAAACAAGCAACTTCCAAAAAAATGTGAGAATGACAGAAACAGCTGACTGCCTGGACAGTCACCTGAGGTTTCTCTGCAATGTTGGGGCATCCATCTTTGGCCTACAGGCTTAGCATATCTGACAGACTTTTCTGTGTAGCAGAATTTTCTGAAGGGCCTTCCTACCTTGTCTTGGCAAAGTTTGGCAGTCCTTTCTTTTGTGTCCTGCTTGTCCACTTTGGACAGCATACTGTCAGCAGTCGAGGCAAGAGTACTTTCTTGCCCAGTGGTAACTTTTGCCACAAAGAAAGTAAACTCCATAAGGAGTTTCTTTGATGCCCATTGTCTTCTCTGAAGTAGACTGGTGCTGCCAGGAGCAGACATGTCTCATCAAAAAACAATAAGAATCTATGTTATTAAAACATCTTAAATGCTATATTCTATAGATCTCTGAAGTGTTTGAAGTTGAACTTGAAAACATACCTAACCTGACAAGTTCTGCTGTAATAGGTGACTAGCTACTAACATTCATTTTTTTTATCCTAAATAGTTGGTAATAACTTTCAAGGACTAGAAAATTGCATTGCATTGTTAAATGAGTTGTATAGATACAATGCCTTGAACAAGATTAGAAACATATATATACATATATATACACAGTATGTTCTAACAAAATTAATCTCAACTTTTTATCAAAATACAAAATTTGTATACAATATACAAAAATCCGATCCAATGTAAAATATTGAAAACTAGTTGCTTTTAAAAAATAGATTCAATAACCTACCATTTTATCTTATATCTATATTCTTGGGGTTTTTTTCAGAGTAGATTCAATAATCTACCCTTTTATCTTATCATTTCTATATAATACATTTCTATATCATATTGACCTTTCTTATTTTAGAAAGAGATTGACTATGACCAATCACAATTTTTAACCAATCCCTAAACAAAGACAAACATCCATAATCCATTTTTTGGGAATGTGAGTATAGTTTTCTAGGCTACTTCCTCCTGATTGGGGGATGCTAGAAGTCTTATGGAGACACAAAGAAAATTTAGGATGAGGGCCAAGTCCTGATTGGAGTAGTCTGTGAGTCTGTGTCATCTCAGCTAGCCATTTTGATATTGTCCTGAGCAGTTTGTAGTCCAAAGCCAATCTTTGGGTGGTGTTTGTTAGCTCAATGGCATTATCATTGTCCTGATGGAATCATCATTGTGGGGTCCCATCTTTTTTTTGGAGACTTCAAAGTAGCTGTTAGGTGTGGTCATGGCTCACTGCAGAAAATCTTTTTCTGGATGGACAAGTTTTCTGGATGATTTGTCCTTTTTCTTCAGATGTCTCACTTGTCCAGTGGTCTTCAGATTTCTTAGCTTTCATTCCCGAGACAAAACCAAAACTCTTCTCCAACCCTAACTTTGGGGAGTTTCCCTTTTCTAATCTTTTATCAATTTTGATTTATGGTTTCTCCTTAAATTTTTGTTTTATTTTCTAAAGGTGTTCTATCATCCAGAGCTGTATGGTTTCTTACAATAGGTATTAGGTTCTTTAATTGCTCTGAGAAGGAGTTCCTTCCACAATGACAGGAAATGACAGAACAGAATTTGACATGGGGCCCTGTGACAAGCCCCTCAGGGAGTTTCCCAATGGCAAAGGCAAAGAATTACCTTGTCTGTCCCGTTTATCTACATTTGTCAGTCCAATGTCTGCCTTTGCCACATCTTCTGCATAATCCAGAAGGGAGGGACATTCTGTTGGGATTATTCCTTGAAAAAACATTGTTTCTAGGAACACCCTGTTTGAAGTCCCTTTTTAGGTGACCTTGTTTACCACAACTGAAACATTTGACATTATGATTTTTCTTCAAACTTCTAGAAATCTCTTCTTCTATCCAAGCATCATCATGATCATGAGATTCAATATTTATTGTATCTCGGATCCATTCCTCCAAGGGTGCTGATCTTGCCTTTAATGGCCTAATTACCCTTTTGCATTGTGCATTAGCATTTTTCAAAAGCCAGAGATTCAAATTTTATCTGTCCAACTTCTAAATTTGGTATCATTCTATTTACTGCTGAAGTCAATCTTTGTAAGAAGTCAGTGAAGGTTTCTTTTGGGCCTTGTATAACTTTAGTAAATGATTCAATTTTCTTTCCTACTTCTTCAATTCTGTCCCAAGCATTCAAGGCTGCCATGTGGCATAAAGCTAGGGTGTGGTCATCATATAAAGACTGTCTTTGTATGTCAGCATAATTACCCTCTCCAAAAAGTTGATCTTGAGATATTTCAAGACCTCTAACCCTACTCCATTGTTCAGTGGTCTTAGCCTCATCCTTCCACCATGTCATCCATTATAATTTGGGACCAGCTTCTAAGACTGTTGTAACCAAATCTCTCCAGTCTTGAGGGATAATTCTATTACAAGTTGACCATGAGTTTAACATCTGCTTCACAAAAGATGAGTGGATGTCATATGAGACTATTGCTTCTTTGAATCGCCTCAAATCTAACATTTGCACAGGAGTCCAATCAGCTCTTACACAGCCTTGAGGATATCTATCATCTGGCCGTTCCTGTAAAGTTACTGGATAGATTAAGTTTGACTATTTGAAAACCTTAGGCTGTTTCTCTGTAACCTTATAATGCAATGTTGAGATTGGTTCTTCTTTAAAATCCTCTGTTTGGGTCTGAATATCTCTATGATCTGAAATTTTATCTTGTCACTCATATTAACCAACTTTTTTAATGATAAAACAGAAATGATCAAAAAATAATATTTATAATTGACATTACATAAATCCCATCAACATTAATTATCCTCTCATTTAATTGTTCTATTTTCAGAACATCAATCATATTATCAAACAGAGAAAAAAGGGATTCCATCACATGTAGCAGGCAAAAAGAATACAAAGTAGAAGATAAGTTCTCTCCCATTGTGAAACTTACCATCTAATTAAAAAATCCAATAATAACAATGAGAACTGTGCTGCTATTTTGTCAGAGGGGAATGATGGAATGCTGTCTGAGCCCTTAGATGGGCATCTTTGTCACCCTAAGAATTTATCTATTTTTATCAAAACACTATTCTTTGTAAAGGAAAAAGGACTTTAAGCCAAGGAAGTATTTGTTCATGTCAATTTACTTATAACTATCTATTAATTTTTTTCATTTGTAATGTTATAAGGTGTGGTTGTTGACATCTTTAGTACAAGAACATTTTAAGCTTTATACTCAACTGTCCAGCCCCTGTAGGTATATGTTTGTGACAGGAAGAGCTGAATGTGGTCAAGAGTGTCATTTTCCTTAGACCTCTGAGGTCCTAGTGAACTAACTTGTTTCTCTTTGCCAGTTACTAATTGAAGTGACCATTGGTGGGCTTTCACATCATTTTAATGATTTACACTGGCAGGTTGAAGTTGGATTATGTTTACAAATGCAAGAATAACAAAAACAAACAAGTACCTCATCCTGTTTTGGGGACTGTCCCTGCATTTAGAGACTGATCTTTAGTAATGCTGTGCCCACTGGCATCCTTCTTAGCTCTTCAGAATATGAAACTTGAATCACTATAGATGCTTAGAATATGTATTTATTTCTGTATTTATTGGATTATAATGTCCATTTACTCTACAATGTAGCATAATCCCTCACTTACAAAAACTCTCAACAACCAGAAAATTCAAATACTCCAAATTAGTTTTACTATAATAGACATTAATAATATTGAAGACCAGGAAAACCAAAAAAAAAAAAGCCCATAACCATCTAAACTATAAAATATCTCATTTGTATTCATTCGTTCATTCTTTGAAGACTGGTTACTTATCCATATAACTTGTACAAGGCAAACAGCAATAATTTAAATACTCAAATTATAAGAACAACTCAAATGTCAGAGGACCTGGAAAGTTCAAATGCCTTCTATTGAAACAAATTATAATATTATTGAGATAGGCAAATGTATTTTAGGGCATTTTCTGAAATGTTAAAATGTTATATAAATATAACATAATCCTGTTGACTTTTGACGATTGTGATTTGCTCTAAAAATAGTCAGACATAGCTGTATGTTTTGATGTCTGTTGAGGCTCCTTTGTCACAGGGGCACTCCTGCAGAAACTCTGGAAGGTTGGTAAGCTGAAGCAGGTGTCCTGGTGTAGATCCCCCCTTCAGATTGCCTTGTTGCTTTTAAATGGTGCCATGGAGCTTGCCTCTCTCTGGCTTTGGGTCTTTGAGCCTCCAACCTGACTACATTTATGTTCAACTTTTTTCAACAAAAATTTTTAGGAGGTTCAATGAGTCTTTAAATATTTTGTGCTTGACCACTTCACTTCCTGACACCTTAAGCTGATTTGGTTGATTAGGAGGTAGTAGCCTCACAGTTTTGTTTTGTTTTTTATTATTACTTTACATCCTGGCTGCAGTTTCCCCTCCCTCCTCTCCTCCCAGTCCTTCCCACCACTCCCTTCTGTTCCCACCCCCCCCCCCCCCCCAATCCACTCATCCTCGTCCATTTCTGTTCAGGAAAGGGCAGGTCTCCCATGAACTGATATCCATAAAAGCCCAGCAGTTTTATATGGTCTCGCATCAACCTTATGTTAGTTTTGATTTACAGTGGTGACTCTTGTCTGTCAGCTATCTCCTTGTGTTTTTAAATGATCACTATCCGTTTTCATCCTTCCTCCCATACCTATATTAGCTGCATTTCTTCTCTTAAAAACTTTGACCTTTTCAAGCGGAAATGTAATACACAGTCTTCTCTCAAAGTATTCCATCCAGACAGGAAGGCAGGCGTCTGCTCTACCCCTCTCCACTGATTACATTTCAAATAATTGGTACCTTACTTCTGTCTCGGTGAGAAGTGAGGTCTTTAAATTTTATTTTCTTGCAAATTTTGTATCATTATGAATTCATGGATTTTTATATTATAAGTGTATTTTCGATGTATTCAGTAATTTTCTGGTTGAAGCTCCCTCGGGTTGGTTTGTTGCTTCCCCTTGACATGACTCATTAGTTGCTTTCTGGGTAATTTAAATGCAGCAGTAATTTAAATGCTCAAATTATGAGAACCACCCAAATGTCAGAGAATCTGGAAAATTCAAATGCCTCCAATTAAAACCAATTATACTATTATTGAGATAGGCAAATGTATCTAAAGCATTTTCTGAAATGCTAAACTGTTATATGAATATAACATAACCCTTTTGTACTTATGTATTCTAAGGATTATGAATAAAGCAATGATTAATGTCAATAGTGGTGAACTATTGCTTTCTGGGTAGAGATGATCTAGATTCTTCATGAGCTATTGCTCCCCTGGCCTTAACCAGTCATTTATCAAGGAACCCAGGTTACATCTATTCAGCAATGTTGCAACAGAGCTTTTTCATTTCTGAGCTTTTGAGTGTATATATTACTTAACACAAGATGCTGTCTCTAGCCTTTCCTCATTCCCACCTTGTTCCAAGATGGTCGCTCACTAAGTTAGCAACAATATGTGTGATTAAGTCAGAAAATTTTCTTCATCAGTCATTTTAGGTTAGTACTCTCACTGCCTTAAAGGGATATGTTATTTCAGGAGAGCTTGGCTAATGATACCAGTTAACTAAACATTTGTCAGGGACCAGCACCTCTATAGACTATGTTTTCTTAAGATGTTAAATATTTTTAAAAAAATAAAAGGATTCCCCCTTTTTCATTTTTTTGAGACAGGGTTTCACTGTGTAGTCCTGGCTGTCCTGGAACTCATTCTGTAGACCAGGCTAGCCTTGAACCCACAGCGATCCTCCTGCCTCTGCCTATGGACTACTGGGATTAAAGGCATGCATCACCACCATCCGTCTGGGTTCTATTTTTTTTTAATGTGGAGTTAGCTTGCATTAGTAATTGGTTTCCCATCTTAGGTTTTTATGAAACTATCAGTGATTTGTAGAAAACATAAAAGCCATATTGTATTAGTTACTTGTCTTATTGCTATGACAAAATTCTTGACATAAGTAGCCTAAGTGGCTTCCCAGTCTATAGAACACAGTCCCCAATAGCAGGGAAAGTATGGCAGTGGGAAAAAGAAGCTCCTGGTCAGTGAATCTATGCTTAGGGAAACATCTAATACCTGAGCTCAGCTTGCTTTGTCTTTTTATTCAGGCCAGTACCACAACCCATGGAATGGCACTCCCCATATTTAGGTTGGATCATCCCATTCGATAGCTGAATCTCAATAATCTATATACAGCCCTAGAAGCTTGTTTCTGTGGGGACCTTAAATTTCATCAACTCAACAACCAATGAGCTAGAACACATGCACATGTGACAGTATTTATATTTCACCAAAGCAATTTGGCCCTTGGTCTGCTGAGGTAAAGACTTTGCCATAGCCTGTTGCTTGTGCTTTCATTTCCTCCTGTCTTTGCTGAAGTCTTTCTCTGTCTTTTCTGGGAGTTTCATGGTCCCTTCTCTTTGGTGTGACACTTTTATTGGACAGGAAGTTACAGCAGTTATGTGACTGCTATGGGATTCTCTGGGAATGACAAAGAGTTCCTGTCTTCTCAGTCTCTTGCAAAACTCTCTCTCTCTCTCTCTCTCTCTCTCTCTCTCTCTCTCTCTCTCTCTCTCTCTCTCTCTCTCTCTCTGTGTGTGTGTGTGTGTGTGTGTGTGTGTGTGTGTGTGTGTGAATGTTCATGTGGATATTCTAGTGAGTATGCACATATGTGCACATGCATGAGGAGGTCAGAGGTAACCACAGGTGTTGTTCTTCAGGAGCTGTCTACCTTGTTCTGTTTCTCATCCAGATGTGGGGCTCACTGAATAGGCTAGGTAGGCAGGCCAGTGAGCTCCAGCTGTCCAGCTGTCTCATCACTCCCAGTTCTGGGATGACAAACACACTCTACTTTTTACAGGGGTGGTGGGGATTGAACTCAGGTCCTCATGAATGCATGGCAAGCACTTTATTGACTGAGTTTTCTCCCCAGTTCCCTTCTGAAACAGCTTAAATATGTACAGATGAGAGGTAAGTCTTCATTGCTAGAAACAAACAGTAGAACCACTTCCCCCCTAGATCCTGCAGAGATTCCAAACCAGCTAAAGTAAAAATGATTACTTCGTTGTAAATTATGGTTCTTAGGAAAGTAATCTATATGAAATAATAGTTATTTAGGCAAAGCTGCAAGAAGGTTTATTGATATTCCTCTAACGCCCTCGTATGTATTGAAGAATTACTTTTCTGCTCTACATGTGTGTATAATTAATGCCTAACTCTACTAATTTGGAATTTTTTGTTAAAGTTTAAAGTGAGTTTATCTAGAGTTACCAAACACCTGCTTTAAAGGTTCTTGCTGCTTCATAATTTTTCAGCAGAAATTTCAAACCGTTCCATAAAACATACAAAAGAAAACCAACTTCCCTCTGAGTCTCACCACCAAATAACCAAATAACCAAATCTCCACAGAAAGGTTAAAGGTTGTCTAGCTAGAAATAGAATTTCCTGCTTTTAAAAGATTATCCACAGCGCTGTAATATATGTGAGAGGCCACTGTCCACATTCTTATCTGCATTAAGAACTGGTACTCCTATAGAAAAACAACCCAATCAGCTTCCATCTAAAATGGACATGTTCCACCATTTTGTTCCTTCTCTACAGTTCCCATGGAAACAAGATGGTTATGCCAATGAGGAAGGGGGAAAGGTGACCGCTGTTAAAATGTAATGATCACAGACTAGATACTTAGGATTAGAAAGTACTTAAAATTAATAGGATTAATTTTGAGCTATTTAAGTAATAGATAAAATTAAATATGTGCTATTAATATTAATAGTGATACTAACAGTAATAATGATTAGATTGCTATTGCTTCCTTAAAGTTTGCAGTGATATGGTCTTTGTCTATCTGCCTTTAAAATATAAAACTTACTACTGAAACATTTAGTTGATGAAACTCATTATAGGAAAAAAAGTGAATTACACAGCTATCAGTGCTCATAAATTAGAAAAATCATTATTTTTATATCTACTGATAATTTTATAGCATAAAATCATATTCAGGTAATGATATTTTTCATTTTTAAAGTGGAAATGTGACAGTACCAACTATCCGGAAGTGTCAGACATGTGATGAAGGTAATAAAATGGAATATTTTAATGTATGAGCCAATTAATGTGAAATAATTATCAGGTTATCCTGAGGGGGTTCCTTAAGGGGACATTTATCATAATAAATTACAGCAGGTCTCATCTGCTTCAAACTGAACTTCTGTAAAGCACCAATTTAACAATTAGTTTAAAGGAAAGAGAAATATTCTGCTAAAATTAATGTTTAAATAGCTTTGTGATGACAAAGTTGATTACATCAAAGATATCTTTGGCCTCATAACAATTATCAATGGCACGAAGTGAGAAAAAGACAGGCATAGTATCACCCACCAGTAACACTAGCACTGCAGATGACGAGGCAGGAGGACTGTGAGTGAGTCTGAGGCCATCGCAGGGTTTCCAGAGAGCTCGTCTCTCAAATTGAGAAGGGGAGATGGAGGGGAGGAGAGAGAGAGAGATATAAACGAGAGACAGGGAATGAAGGGAAAGGGGAAGGAAAGAGAGACAGAAAGGCAAAGGGAGGGAGGGAGGGAATGAAGGGATAAAGGAGAGAAATGTGAACTGTATTTATTGTTCAGATGACTTAGAGTGTATTTAATGCCATTTCCTTTTACCCCCAACTCCATGTATAAGATTTAATCTTTTTTTATTTTATTTGAAAAACACCTACCACCAAATGAAGGTATTGTATTTGACCATGGATACATATTTTATATATTTATCAAACTGAGTTGTAAACATGAAATATCACCAAGTATTCTTAGTGTTGTTGGTTTTGCTATCCTTTACTATCATTGTGAGTTAAATCTTTTCCCTGAGTAGCAGAAGTGAAAAGGTTGGGTATTCACTCAAGGGTCTACAGTTCTCAATCTTCTTTTTGATTTCATTCTGTAGACGCTGTAAGGCATAGTCAATTTGGGCTTGATTTACCATGTACTTCTCTCTCTCTCTCTCTCTCTCTCTCTCTCTCTCTCTCTCTCTCTCTCTCTCTCTCTCTCTCCCCCCCCCCTCTCAGTTTAGGGTATCTATCTGTAGCCCAGACTAGCCTGGAATTCACTATGTAGCCCAGGCTGGCTCCAGACTCTCTGCAGTTCTCCCATCTTAGTTTCCCAAGTGCTGGCTTTACAGTCGTCTGTTTTCCCTCAAAGGTATTCTCAAAAGCCTGCCACTTATTGGTTGTCACCTTTTTACACTGAGCTAAGTCTTCTAAATGTTTTAAAATTTTGTTATATTTTGTTGATCATTCGGAAATAATAGCTCGCGTATCAAGCTCATTCTTAATGGTTTCTAATTGTAGAGTTCTGAATGATAACCAGTTTTTACATTTAATTTGCCTTTAATTGACTAAGTAATTAAATTTAATGAATTGATTGCCATAGGGAGATCATCATCTACATTGAGAACTGATAGCCACTCAGATATTTGTTAATAGCCAGGAGTTTTCACACATACGCACCAGGTATGGCAGGGAAAAGTTCATCCCCTTGGTTCTCAAAGTTCAAGTAAAAACTGAAGAGAAAATGAAAATTCACCTTAACTGTGATGTATCAAACCTCTGGTTCAACATATGAACAACGTAAATTTGGGCTTATGTTTGAATCTTGCTTTTGTTAACATCTTCGTTGACTGAAAGATGTTTTCAGCAAATCTGTAGTCCAAAATGAAGGTTTTATTCCCTGGAAAGTATCACAAACTTATGAAGAGAAAATATTGCATAAAATGGAGAGTTAGAGATGAAATTAGTTAAAATATAAATTTTAAAAACACGGTTCACCGGCTTGCATGGAAGACATCTGATGCCCATATATTTGCCAGCAAGTAAAGATATTCATTTTGTTTTGATAAAAACAAGAGTTGGGGGATTGTCTAAAGAGACTCCAGGGTGTGTGAATTAGAAGTTGACTTGCTAAGGCAGCACTGTACTTCAGCAGAGGTAGAGTTGGAACACTGGGGATCCTGGGCAGATGGGCTTTATGAGGAGTAAGCAATAGTAATATAAATAAAGCTTCCTCTATATAAGAACTTCACAATATGTTATACGAGTGATTCAATATTTAAACCTTCTTTGAAATAATTATGAAAGTATGATTTTATATAACTATGTGATTGATGCTAATTAAAATACACAACACACTGATCGAATATAGCATTTGTAAAACTGTACCTCTAGGTGTACAGACATTTTAGACAATAAAAATAATAGGAAGCACAAAGAGCAGATATTGTGCACGTGCTTAGCTTGTGCAACCTCGCTACAATGTGTCAGGAATGCATCTTTGTCATTTCCATTTTATTGGTAAAGAAACAGGCACAGGTAAAGAAACAGGATATCTCCCCTGCTTGCACAGCTGGCAAGTGAGGCCATTTTTGATAAGTGTCTAAGAGTCATGGGTAATTCATCACACAATTAAGTCATTAAGAATCAAGAATTAGGGCACTTCTTGTACTTCTCCAAGTATCAACAGGGAAATGGTTTCTGGACATGTGTTTCATTATGTCTGGGTGCTCTGCAGAGCAGACAGAATTTCAGAGGGCAGTTTGGAGGAGTTTCTTTCAATTAGCATATATTTTATCATTCTTTTATGTAAATATTAAACAAGGTGATAGAAGGACAAAATTATTTACCTGACTTTTAAAGCAACACTTTTTGTAGTGTGCAGATTGTAATCTTTATAAAAAGAAGTTATACACATAGGAACCTATCATATACGAATGCTTTTAGGTATACCAAAAGTTTATTGTTTACCAAGACAGCACTAATCAACTTACCAATTACATTAATATTTAAACAATTTTGTTTTACAAGTAGAGTGATGAATTACAAAAGAATCCAGGTGTTTTCTTTTGTGGATGTATGGGAAGTATACCAAGGGTTGAGAAGGATACTTGACTGTAGAGGTAAGAGCAACATCAGTTAGGTGAGCTTTGTTTCTAATCCTTGAATGGTTAAAGGAGCAAATTACACAATACTTGAATAGCAGGTCAGCAGGGGAAGCTCATGAGCTGAGCTAGTCCAGAATCTTTCCTGCTGCTTCTTCGATAAAGTTAATACCCCCTGAAGCAAAAATAAACTGTTTGCTGTTTGGGGTTTTATTGTTGGGAGCAAAAAGATGCTGTTTGCCATCCCTGAGTAGAATTGAAGGATCTGATCATGCCACCCTCTCTCCAGGTGAACAATTTCCAGAAATCATTTCAGAAGCATCAAAACCATGCTACAATACACATATCCCTTGCACTCAACGTTTTAGCCATTTGCCTCCCACAGCTTTAAAATGAGCGGTTTTCTTTTTTTCTTTTTTTTTTTTATGTTTATTTATTATGTGTACAGTGTTCTGCCTACATGCCAGAAGAGGGCACCAGATCTCATTACAGATGGTTGTGAGCCATCATGTGGTTGCTGGGAATTGAACTCAGACCTCTGGAAGGGCATCCAGTGCTCTTAACCTCTGAGCCATCTCTCCAGCCCCAAGAGCAGTTTTCTTAAATGTGATACTTTTCCTCTAAAATTTTCACTAAAAATCCCAAACTACAAAGTGACAGATTGCTATTGAAATTCTATGACATTTTCCAAATAGGTTTGAGGTTTATCTGGACATTGAGACATTTTGCATATTTGTTAGTAAACTTGAGTATTTGGGATCAAGTAGCCCTCAAACTTCTAAACTGAGCCTGCTTATGAGTTAATCTCTAGAGGTGCATAAAAACTGGAGCCCTTTCCTTGCATTTGTGATGCATACATTCCACTCTTGCATGAGTGATAAGTTCATATTGAGCTTCAACTATAGCCTGGATAAAAATAAGCAGACATGCCAGCTAACAACAAGACTCTACCTAATGACTATATCACTCATTGTTTCAAAGCATATTTTGATATTTGATATAATCAGGATAAAGTTAACACAAAAGTAACATGGACACATGTCATTGTGTCCTCAGATGGTGATAGATAATAGCTTCATCAGGTAAAAGAAGAACTTCCAAGTACAAGCTGCCGCCTGAACTTGAAATGGCCGTATCACCGAGTCACATGTTAATTCTGGTTGTTTTCCTTGCTAAACACCAGCACTATGTGGTTAATCCATTTGAAAACGTTTAAGACCTCCAATATCAGGTGGTCACACAGAGTCAATGTATTAAACTCATAGAGTTTTGGAGGTCAAAGAGAGATCTCCAATGTGGGCTCTGTCACTATATAGACAAGGAGGCCCTAGTGACATGAATTCAGCTGCTAGACTTTATAGAAACTCAAAAAGTATGGCTTTTGAATACTATTACATGTGTGCATGAAATGCAGAACTACTGCCAAAGCTTCTCATTAGTGAGAGGTACCTTGGAATGCTTAATGAAACTTCCTGGTCTCTGGGGTACCTAAGTCTTGGCTCGGAGCACTGAGGCAGGTGATGTACAACCTACTACACAGACAAGAGGTTCAGATTTCATGTCGACTGCCTGGGAGTTCACAACCCACAGGGTTTCATCACTCACACCAGATTATCTTTGAGTTCGATTCTATTCACATAACTCTGATGGAACACAAACACAGTGTTTTAAATATTCAAATTGTTTAGTATATTTCATTGATTGTCTCTTGTGTCTCAGTTACTTTGTCATTTTCCAGACAGATACACATTAAAACTTGAACAGCTGTAGTTTGCAATTTTGATATAATAAATTTGAAATTTGAATCTCTTAAGGGTATAATTACTTGCTTTAATTGCCATGCAACTTGATAAATATTTGTACCATGCAAAGAAGTCATTTGTTTGAGGACTTCATTGATGACTGATATATACATAGTTTTATGACTAAACATTCCAAAAGTGAGTCAACGAAATCGTGTTATAATGGCACACAATGTATTCTGACTGAACAGAAAGGAAAAATAATTCTGTAATGTCTGATAACAAGTTTAGGAAAGTAGAGACAGTGAGTGGACATAGCCAAGAAGATATATAATAATTTAAATGATAATAGAAGTGTTTTTGCTATTGTACTCACATCCCATAGTCTACATAACAAATCACAACAGGCAGGCTGTTTTAAGAGAAATCTGTTCTCTCCCAGATGAATGCCAAAGATAATGAATACCGTTTGGCCAAGTTCCCAACCAGACCACACTCCGGCTTCTAGAGAAGAATCCATTGCTTTCCCTCTCTAGATTCTGATGGTTTCTGGCTGTCCTTGGTTTATGGCCACTTCAGTCCAGTCTTTATCTCTTTTTTCACTTGCTTTTTTGTTGCATGGTGCATATGTGTGGTCTTTTTTTTTTTCCTTTTTCTTAACTCTGTCCCAGTCCTGCTTCCAATATTTCCTCCTTTGACTCAAGACAAAGTAGCAATTTTGTTCCATAACATTATCAAGTATCTATCCCTGCACCATAGCCTGACATTTTGGGTTTTATAGGCTACTTACTACATCTATCATTTTCTGGGTAAGTGTAGAATGAAAATTCTCTTTGATCTCTTAGAGAAAAAAGGTACTAGACATTGTCTTGTTTTGGGGTTTCTATTGCTTTGATAAAATGCCATGACCAAAAGCAAGTTGGAGGGGAAGAGTTTTATTTCATCTTATAGTTTGTGGTCGGTTTATCACTGAAGGAAGTCAGGGCAGGAACCTGGATGCAGGAGCTGATGCAGAGGCCATGGAGGGATGCTGCTTACTGGCTTGCTTCCCCTGGCTTATTCAGCCTGCTTTCTTTTAGCACCCAGAACTATGAGCCCAGGGATGGTACCACCCACAGTGATCTGGGTCCTCCAACATAAATCATCAATCAAGAAAACGCACCTCAGGCTTGCCCAGAGACCAAGATAGTGGCAGCATTTTCTCAGTTGAGGTTACCTTCTCCAAAACAACTCTAATTTCTGTCAAGTTGACATAAAACTAACCAGCCCAACTCTACATCTCAAAAATTCAACTTGCCTGTCACTCAAAGTCTATACCTGCTACACCCTATAAATAGACCATCTGTACTTGATGGCCTGAAGTAGAAAATTCCAAAGACCCTTGAAACAGACATGCTCGACGGTCTTCCTGTATTTGTTTTAGTTTAGGAAACATGCCTCGTGATGGTTTGAGTTTCTTCTCCTGCTGTGATCTACAGAGATCTTAACGGAAACAGCTAGCCCCATCAGACACAGGTGGTGCACAACTGTGAGTGCTCTAGAAGGGGGTTATGAAATAGCCCACTGTTCTAAATTCTTAGCCCTGACTCCTCACTAGAGTCATTCCATGTCCCCAGTGAAGTCACACCTCTCTCCAAATAAACATTACCTGACACCCACAGGGAGCACTCCTTGGGTCCTTTTAGAGGCTGCAGACCCTGGGGAGGCAGGAAGTGTCTGTGCTGAGACTGAACTCTCCCCTTGTGCCTCATTCACACAGTGGCCTTCATCAGGTTGGTCCTGTGGGATGAGTTCACTTCGTTTGCGTGATGATCTTGATCAGTTAGAAGATTAGGAGTAGGAAAGTTACCAAATCCTTTTCTTAGATTTCTCAAGAACTTGTGTAAAACCTGAAGATCATGAAAGGCTACTTGGGATTCATGAGTAGATAAATCTTTCCATGTAGTTAATTGGAGCTGGGCCTGGCAACACAGACCTAAATCTCAGCAGCTCTCAAGGTTGAACAGAAATACCACACGTTCAAACTTGCCTAGTTGTAGTGATTTGTGTTCCCCAATATATTGTTCACCCTAATAAAGAACAGTCACTAGATATAGAGGCCAGAAAATGGTGGCACACACACCTTTAATCCTAGCATTCTGAAGGCAGAGATCCTTCTGGATCTCTGTGAGTTCAAAGCCACACTGGAAACAGCCAGACATGGTGACACATGCCTTTAATCCCAGGAAGTGATGGCAGGAAGCAGACAGGTATATAAAGCATGAAAACCAGGAACTAGAGCCTGGTTAAACTTTTAGGCTTTTGAGCAGCAGTTCAGCTGAGATCCATTCGGATGAGGACTCAGAGGCTTCCAGTCTGAGGAAACAGGATCAATAAAGGAGTTAGCAAGGTGAGGTTAGCTGTGGCCTGTTCTGTCTCTCTGATCTTTCAGCATTCACCCCAATACCTGGCTCTGGGTTTGTTTTTATTAACAAGACCTAACAATTCACACTATACTTAGTCTATAGAATATGTTCAGGTCAAATCTGGACAACCTAGTGAGTCTTGTCTCTAAAGAAAAAATTAAAAGAGGGTCAGAGATATAACTTACTGGCAGAGAACACTTGCCTACCATGTTAAAGGTTCAGTTAATTTGAACTGGAACTTGATTTGCATTGGGCTCTGAACTAATGGATCCTTCTACCTCTATTTCTTCAATTTTTTTATTTCAATTATTTAATCATTTGAGCTAGGGTGTGTTGTTGTTGTTGTTGTAGTTGTTTCTATTACTATTATTATTCCAGAGAAGAAATCTGAGCTCAGAGGGATCAGGTGGCCTATTGGTAGCTGTGGGGTTAATTGCTACATTGTAAGTCAGCAACAGAGTCAGCTTCAACCTCCAGGACATCTCTTTACAAGGCTATTTCTTATAGACTTGGTTTTCAATTGGAAATACACTGAAATAGCTTGATTTCAGTGTGAAAAGTATCCCTTGTTCGTATTTCAACTGGAAGATACTCAGAATAAGAAAGGCATCATTCGTTTTCACTATATGTGTGTGTGTGTGTGTGTGTGTGTGTGTGTGTGTGTGTGTGTGTATGTATGTATGTATGTATGTATATATATGCTAGTTAAAATAAATAATGGCTTTCCTTATGGCATTTTCCTAGATGTCCTTATACTTTGTTCTTATTCACGTCTGTCCTCTACTGCCATTCCCATTTGCTCCGCTCTTGCTGGTCCCCTTCGTCTTTCCAAATATTCACCCTTTCTACTTAATATATCATATTACTCTCTCTTTTTTGCTTCTTCAAAGCTCTCCTTAAAAGCAACACTGCTCCCCAGTTTTAAAATTGCCTGAGTTCTCACACATTTAGACAGCCGAGTTCATCTTCAAGTCAGCATTATCAAATCTACCTCTGAGCAACGGAAGCAAATTTACAACTACTCAGAGCTAATACTGGGCCACTTAGGCACATTAGTGTTCTATGGGGAGTGTCAAGTGACCTTGTATGAAATTGTAGAAAGATGATCCTTAAGGCAAAGGCAAGTGTAGTAGCAAATTACTCTTGCCCTAAAGGCACTTCTGTATTTTGTTCCTATTTGGTTAAAAAATATATGTATTGACAGGGCTTATTCTTGTAATGGCTTCTTTTAAATTATGATTACAGAGTTTATGTATTCTGAATAATTTATGTTACAGATGTCTGTATGTGCATCTCTCTTGGAGAATCTGGCCACAGCTAAATTGCTAGACTCGCAGTGAAATCATGTCTCTCTCTAAAGCATCTGAGTCCATTATTGTGCCAAGGTCTTCTAATAGTTTATCACTTTTTTGTTCAGTTTGGCTTATTTTTCTTTACAAATTTTCAGGAGTAAAAAAAAAATGTGCTTGATCAAGAGACAAAACATGTATTAAGATGTTTTTTCCAACCATGCTGTTATTTTAATAAAAGCCCCAATTTAAAAAAAGAAAAGTTTGATCCAGGTGGGTAGCTCACTCTGTAACTTATTTTTACCAGGCCAGTACAAGGACCTGAGTTCTGCCTCCAGAACCTATTTTTTTTATTTATTTACTTTTATGTTTATGGGTGTTTTGGGTGCATTGTATGTCTATGCACCGTGTGTGTACAGTGACTATGGAGGTAAAAAAGGTCATTGGATCCCTTGGGAGCTGCTGTGTCGGTGCTGGGAATGGAAACTAGGTCCTCTCAAAGAGCAGCCAGTGCCCTTTGAGAAAAAAAAAAGCTGGATGCTGTAGAATGTGCTCATCACCTTAGTGCCAGTGTGGTAGAGACAGGTGGATTCCTGACTAACTATCCTGCTTGTCAAGTTCCAGTAAGAGTCCTGGCTTCAGAAAACAGGGTGAAGGATGACTAAAGAAATAAGCACAAGGTGGATCTCTGACCTCCATGCTCATACATACACAAATGCACATACCTGAGTTCACCTAAAGAGCTGTGCACAAGGTGGGTCCCTGGCCTCCATGTTCATGCCCCTGAGTACACACATGTGCACACATATGTGCATGTGCACAAACACACACACACACACACACACACACACACACACACACACACACACACACACACAGAGAGAGAGAGAGAGAGAGAGAGAGAGAGAGAGAGAATTACTGAGAGTACCAAGTGGGGTAGTACAGGAACAAGGGTTCATAGGTTTATTTTGTGTGTATGTCTTCTGTTTTAGGTGTTAAGATGGAACTGTGTACCTCATATATCCTCTATGAGAATATAAATGCTCTATGATGAGCTGCATCTCAGCCATAGAGGCTCTGCAGGCCCACCAAATTCTGTTGTAGCACAGTGGCAGCTACAGACAATGTTTGAACCATTGAGAGAAGCTGTGTTTAATAAAACTTTATTTATGAGGCCCCAAACTTGGATTTTATATCATCTTCAAGTGTCACAAAGCATTACCTCCCCCTTTTGCATATCAGGTTGTAATAACCGTTCTTAACTTATTGATCACACAAAACAGGCTCAGCCTGGCTCAGCCTCTAGTTTACTCATCTTTTCCCCAGAATATTGCAGACCTCATTCAGTTAACGTGAAAAATAATGAAACTGGGTTTCCAAGAAATTTCTCAGCAAGTAGAGAAGAGAGGAACAAGAATAACAAAGGATTTTAGAATCTTTTTCACAGAGAAGATTTGCTCTTGACCAATATTTTTTAGAATTTATAATCTTATCCAGCTCGTTTATTTAAAATTGAAATCTAGATTTTTTTTGAACCTACTTCTCTCCTAATCTTCTGGTTTCGTTGCCAGTAGTACCACCTTTTCTCTTTCCTTGCCCCTCATCTCAAGCCCATTAAAAGATATATACATGTGTGGCCCCATAGGACACCCTCTCCCCATTCCTCTCTGTTCCTCAACAATCCATTTTCTCCAAATCAGATATGTGACAATGCCACACATACTAAGTGTGATGATGTCACACATACTAAGTGTGATGATGTCACACATACTAAGTGTGATGATGTCACCCATGCTGAGTATGATAGTGTCGTATATATTAACTGTGTTCTTGGGCGAGTTAACCAACACCATTCAGACTCAATTCCTTGTCTGCAAATGGGAAAAGCGAGCATCTTCACTTTGTGCTTTGATGTTAAGCATTTGCCACAAGCCCTGTCGTAGCACATGTGCTTATTTAGCAGCAGCTGCTGTGCTTCACCCTTCTATCCTCTTCATTGTTGCTTCTCTAGTTACAATGGGTTAGAGCTTGCAGTTAGAATGTGATCAAAATGCCTTTTCCTCTTAAGCTTGTAGCATCTACCTGCCCCTCCTCCCTGCATTAGCGTTGAGACTTTCTACTCTCTGGTACCCTGGTCTTCCCTCAGCTCCTCATACACTCTGTAAACCCTCAACACCATGACAGCTGTTACCGCAACTCTTCAGATAACTATATTCTCATCTTCGGTATGTGCTCCAAGAAGCCTACCCCAGCGATTCATTGTAAAACCATTCCCCACAAATTTACACCAGCTCAATCACAGAAGTCTCCTCATTTCCTCTATAACAGTTCCCAAAGTGGGTTATTAATTTGGAGATATACTTGTTTTTCTTGCTAGAATGTGAACTGTAGGAGAAAGGTATAGTTTATTCCGATTTCTTTGACTGCTCTTTGCAAATAGTAAACTTGAACAAATACTTATTGACCAAAACAAAGAAAGATAAAACTTCAGAGCCATCATCCAATTGTATCAGAACTAATATATAATTACTGAAATTCAACAAATGAGCTCAGACATTCTTGGGAATGGACATGGAAGTGAGGGCATATTTTTGCCATGTAGTCCAGGCTTGCCTGGAACTCATTATATAGCCAAGACTGACCTTGAGCTCATGACCTTCATGCTCCAGTCTCTCAATCACCTCAGCCTTTTATGTGCCAGGATTACAGATGTGCACCAACACACCTGGAGAGCTCATTCTTCTGTCCATTTAGGCTAAAATAATGTATTAAGAGGCTTCTGAGTTAGGCATGAATAAAGTGCAGAGGAATAAAAAGGCTTGGTAATTATTTTCAAGAAGTTTGTGACATGATTGTATAAGTTTCCTTTTAAAAGCATACATCAAAATACTATCAATAACAATGTATTTCTTTCCCTCAAGTATTGTCTCAGTCTTTTTGACTAAAACATTGTTCATAGAAAAACATGTCTAACTGTTGCCATCTCATATCCAATTGACATGTGTAGAACACATGCCAACTACCATACAAAGAAATGAGATTCTACTTTTTTTTTCTCCTTCTATACCTAATTTTTAGGAGAATGGAACAAGTGTCACCTAAATCATTTACTGGAATTCTCTTTCAACACTCCTGTGAGCTGTCTTGGAAGTTTTGCACAGTGGTTGGTCTGGTTCACTTCTCTTTGGACCACAGTCTCCATTGGGATGTATACTGGGTTCAACACACTGAAAAGTCTCCAATAGAACAGAGCTTCTGTCTGACAGTGTGCACTTCCCAAGTCCAGAGACTGTACAGACAGACACATTGAAAGGGTCAGATTATTTGCTACTTACTGAAGTAAACACCTTTCTGTTCACAAATGAGTTCAACCTGCATACCCTAAAGATGGGTCATCTTCAGGTTCCTTTCCACTTGCAGTGGTTGTTTTAATCACCAGCTGTTTAATTACAGGATGCACCTGTAAGCTCAACCCTCACTTGGTTATCTATTTCCATTTAGGCTGTGTACTTACATCTAGAAACTGCTGCAGTCAAAGGTATGATAACAGTGATGCTGGGTCAGCCATGAAGTTTGCAGAGGATGGGTTTACTCTGGTATCGCCAGTCTTCCACTGAATTATCTTCATTAAACTTTTGAAATTAAGTAGTTTAAAAGCACCCAAAGATATATATATATATATATATATATATATATATATATATATATATATATATATATATGTCATTTAAAGAAAAAGAAAACATTCCAATAACTGATTAGTGAAGTAGGATAGAAATAATGAACAAAGGTCTAAAAACTGGAAGATACAAATACATGTACCAGGTCTGCTAGCAACTAAGTTCTGTGCAGTTTTACACCTCTGAAGAATATATTTGTGGCCAAAAATAAAACCCCTTTCAAGATTAGAAATGTCCTTAAATATTGTATTTCTAAAGCTCTGAGTTGCTATTTTGGTACATACTGACAGTGTGTTTCAGCCTGAATTAACTCTTGTCTGTTTGATACTGTATCCACCACTGCCACAACACCACAACACCACATCACCGCATCACCTCCACAACACTACCACCACCACACCACTACCGCCACACCTCAACACCTCAACACCACATCACCACCACCACACTACCACCACTACCACAACCACCACCACAACACTAGTACCACCACCACAACACCATCACCACCACAACCACTCCAACTCCACCACTACCACCACTACCACAACAACAACACACCACCACCATCACAATAACTCCACCATTACCACCACTACACCATCACATCACCACTACAACAACAACACTACTACCACCACCACTACCACCACCAACACAACACCATCACCACCACCACCACTAGCACCACCACACCACTACACCACCACAACAACAACACCATCACCACCACAACCACTCCAACACTACCACCTCCACAACAACAACAACACACCACTACCATCACAACCACTCCACCATTACCACCACCACACACCACCACATCACCACCACCACACTACCACCACCACCACCTCCATATCACCACCACCATCACCACACCACCACTCCACACCACACCACCTCCACCACCACCACTACAGATTTTTATCAGTATCGGGAAGAGGAATAGACATGTGAACTTAAAGCAAATACATTTTCAAATAGCCAGATATTAATTATATTCACTGTAATCAGGTACTTTGCAACATACAAAGAAATGGAATTTATACCTAGCTCCCAAAAAGCTTAACTTACAATGTAAAATGAATTGACAACAGATGTATGCTTTTCAAATATATCAAAACTTAGCAAATATTCACCTCTGATAATGTTTGCTGAAAATGCCATCTCTCATTATAACACTAAGTTCTTACACAGAGTCAGCAAAAAACCATTACTATATTCTAGAGATGCTCAAGGTAAAGAAAACCTTTATGGTCAACCTGTGGAAGGGTCTCCTGTCATAACTTCAATGCAGATATAAAATCATATATGCACCCAGTGCAGAGACAAACCTAATAACTGATTTGTAACTCATTGGAGAGAAATATTTGTTTTCCCATTAAACAGAGGGGAAGTAGGAGTGAGGAGGTGCCCAGGGGTCCAGGGATCTAGGTGCAAGTTCACCAGCTTGCTTCTACAGTGAAATTCTCAATGCAGGAATAAAACAAAGACACAAACTTAATCCTGAAAGATGGGAGGAGGAGCAGGCCATGTAAAGAGCAGAGGCAATTTGAATTTTTAGGGCTCATGCAATGGACCCGTAAGTGAATTTTAAATGGCTCGCTGTATTTAAGTACTCTGTACCTCACTGCCCAGACTAAACAAATACATGCTGCAGTAAGCACAGTAAGGTGACAAGGTAATTTCAGAAATATCTACACCATTCACTACTAGGTAGATGATAGAATTAAAGCCAAGTTCTGTCCCAAATATTTATAAATAACACTCCCTGGGGACTTTAAATGGAAAACAAACATATGCTCAATGCATGTACAAAAATACCTTTTTAGAAAGTCAAGTTTATATATTTCAAATTCTGATGTACATCCAAAATATGGAGTAAACTTGCTTTTTTTTTTCAGTTTGGCAATCCACAATCCTCATTTATGGATCCACTTCAGTATACCAGGCATTCTGCTAGTGATTGAGACACTAAAATGAATTCCATACCCCTTGGAGTTCCCACTGTATAGAGGAGAATGGATACATCAATACCCCACATCCTGACACCCCAAAGCACAGCACAGAGAGGAGATAAGTGTTCTGCCTGGGAGAAAAGAAGACTGAGAGGAATAACTTAAAGATGTGCCTTAGATATATGTCTCTTAGTCTTCTCTTTTGCAGCAAAACCCGTAGTGACACGAGCTTGCATCAGTAGAGCAGAGTGCGTCAGGAGAGACACAGATTCATAAACTGAAGTCACCAATTTTTACCAGTCTGCAATTTCCTTACCTACAAGATGGAGACCATACCCACATGCATGCACACCTCCTTCAGAATTTAGACAAAGATTAAATAAGAATATTGCATAAATGGCCTTTTTTTTTTACAGTGGCCAATGTACAGTGAATACACTTACATTTAATATTAGAAACCATCTGTATTTCTATATAAATAACAGCTAAAATTACATACAGAGGACGTTCAGGAATTGTTAAGAATTTATTTGAAACTAAAGCATAAAGTTTTAGTAGGGAAGCTAGACTGCCCAGTTGTTTGATGCCCCCAGAGTTCCAATTCAGTACAAATGCCTTTAGGCACTCAGTTGAACTCACCTCATGTTTTAGAAAATTTATAATATAAATAATAGGAAGACAGTATGAGTTAGGTGGCAAATCAGGAGGTCTTTCACTGAGGCAACAACTTCTGTTCTGAGAGTTATATATTCCTTTTAATATGTATTTTAAGAATATTTGCCTGAGTGCCTCCCAAACAGTTCGAGCCAAACAACCGTCTTCCATATCCAGAGGGTCCCTGGTCTATGGGCAGGCTTCTGAGAGTCCAGTGCCTGTGGTGTGATGCCTTGCACAGCCTTGGTGCAGTGGAAAGGGGCTTGGACCTGCCTAGGCTCAGTGTGCTGGGCTCTGCTGACTCCCCATGGGAGACCGCAATTTAGGGGATGTGGGGATGCCAGGTGGCTTGGGAAAGAGGGCTGGAGGGTGGGAGGATGGAGGAGGGGGGATCTGTGGATGGTATGTGGAGTGAGTAGAAAATTTCTTAATAAAGAAAAGGGGAAAAAAGAATATTTACATAATGTATATGATCTTATGTTAGATTGGATATAAAATTTTATTTTTAAATGCAATTTTGAAGACGCTAATTTCAAGATATTCTAAATACCATTCTAAATACAAAGCCTATGTGCAGTTGACTCTCCTGATGTCTCCTATGCTAAGTGAGGGATACAGGCATTTAGACAGTTACAGTAGTAAGAACGTGAAGCAGTTGTCTTCTGTATCTCTTTGCTCAATCACTTTAGAATTGTCTCTCTTCACCACAGGAAAATAGCTTGATATCTATTGGTAGTAGCCATACATCCATGTTTTTCAGATGAAAATAATTGTCTTACTCAATTTTGAAATTATGTATTTCAGTGGATAACCTTAAAACACAAAAGATACATGAGAGGAGAATGAATATATTAAATTCATTTCCATAGTAGAGGGAAGTAGTGAGATAACTTTGGGGTTGGATCTTATGCATAATATCATCAACAAAAACACATGGATGACAGAGTAGGTACTGAATACCTACATATCTAAAGGTGCAAATGTAATATCCGATTGGACATCTTCAGGATGAATAAAATTCTATCAGGCTCAACATTGAGGCAAATCTTGTGCTTTTCTTCCCTCTAGTGGCAGTTTTTGGAAAGTCGACTCATCATAGACTCATGAAATGCAGCAGATCAAGAAAAATAGCATAGGAAATAAGCAAGCTCTGTCCCCAGGACCCCAAGGCTATGTCCCTCTCTTACCCAGTATAACTGAAGGGAGTAAAAGCCAATGGACTTGAGGAATTCTCCGGACAGCTTCCAAGGATACAAAAGATTTGGAGTTTAGACAGTTGTGCTGATCATTCTGGAATGGGCTGGTTCACATACTTCTCTACAGCAGGGTTACCAGGTGTAGAAAGTGAAGCTTAAATTTCCATTTCATTCAGTTAGATTATTCCTGGACAGATGGCATCAAGTCTCAGCTTCACCCAGCAGGCTCCTGTATCTGGAGTTAGAAAAAAAAAATACAATCTTCCACGAATTTCCCTGAGCTTTTGGTGTAAGATTTTCTTTGCAAACATATTAACCATGATTGGACACTCCGTGGTCATTTATTCTCTATATTTTGACCAGTGTGTTTGTCTGCAATAGTCCTCGTCTGTTGCAAAAAGAACCTTTTGTGAAGCAGGGTAAGAGCTACACTTCCCTGTAGCTATAAGGATAAGACACCTGATGCTAGTGTTCTCTAGACGTGACAGGGAAACTGCACCCATGAAATCTCCACAATGTGGATGTCTGAATAAAACCTGCATAAGGACAATTCCAGTTAACATGCCAATGTGAATGGGGGAAGGTCTCAATCCTAGATGAGGAGCCTACAGGCGGTTGATGGCTGCAGGGAGAAGAGGAATACGTTTCTTTTTCTCAGGGATGAACTCACTAATAGACTGTCAGATCCCAAGTGATCAGCCCTGGACACTTCTGCAAATGGACTTGGCAGGTTGTATTCATGTATGTATGTATGTATCAAACGTCAAATAAGAAGTCATGAATTGGGGAAGAAATAGGGAAGACGGGAGAGGTTGGAAATAGAGAGGGAGGGACATTAGCTACATAGATGCAATGATCACATATGGAGTTCTCAAAAGAATTAAAATTTTGAAAACCCACACATAGCGACCAGAATGCCCTAGAAATAATTTTACATAGATTTTGCAATCTCCTAGAAGCCTGTTGCACAGACAGCATTGGTAACTAGAGTTACGTAGAGGACTTCCAAGTTAAGAAAGTATTTGTCTGCTGAAACTCAAGTCACCTCTTTTCTCGTTGATAAACTTTCAAAATTAGATCCACCTGGAATTGGATATGGTCACCAGAGCCACTTCAACAGAGCACCACCTCAAATAGATGCTTTTATTTCCAAGTGTCTGGAATTAAACTTATCTTGGGTGTTGTATCTTCTGTGGCTCTTAGTACAAAGTGAACACCTAGTCTTCATGTGGTTATATGTTTTTTTTTTCAGGTCATACTTTAATCCTGTTTTAAGAATTAAATAGGCAGAAATCTTCCTAAATTTTCCAATTAGTCGGTCTAAACAGAAACTATACACACTACTTACATGCCTCTAAAGCCTTTTAGGCTTTTCACACGTAAAGGTCCCTTTCATGAGGCCGGCAATTCCTTTTAATGTGTGAGTTCAGATGCCACTCTGGAGAGAATATAAGAGCCAGGAGATCATGTTTCTCTTGCCAAGAGATCAGACTCTATAAATTGCAGTCTATGTGCCATTCCATTTCCTGTGCTCCGTGTTGGTGATGTAGAAAAAACAGCTGTGGTGTGGGAACCATGCAGAGCTCTGATTCTCAAACCGCAGGTCATGGAAGGGTGGTTATGTAGGCCCAATTTCCCTTTCTTCTAAAATAGCACCGCAGGCTCCCCTGACCTGCCTCCTTCCACCTCTGGGTCATAAGCCAACTGAAGAGTGAGTTGATCCTACTTCCTGTGGGTGTATTTATTTTTAATTGGTCAGGAAGGCATGCATATCCTGGGAGAGGCTCACAGCCTCTCAAAAGATCTACTGGGAAAACCTCATAAAAATATAAAATAATGAATGTGTAGCTAGAATAAGAAGGTTTAACACCCCCCAAAAATGGTAGCTCAACAGAGGCCTGCTGGCTTATGCATAAGTTGCTAGTATCTAATAAAAATGTGTGTGTGTGTGTGTGTGTGTGTGTGTGTGTGTGTGTGTGTGTGTGTGTATTAAATGAGTTCTTAGTTGGTTTACATCAAATAAGTCCCATAGTTCAAGAACTATATACAACAAATCAGTGAGGTTTTTGTATATTTTTAAAATATAATTACATCATTTTCTTCTTCCTCTCCTCTACCCTGTCCTTTCCTCTCCCAAATTTACAGCCCTCCTCCTCTTTAAGCACTGTTGTTACATATACATACAAATGAATATATATAATATATATATGCAAATTCTTAAATATGTTTGGTGTTACTGCATATATATTTCAAGGGCTGACCACCTGGTACCAAATAACCACTCATGGGGCTTATCCCCGGGGAAGACAAATTCTCCGTCTCTAAGCAGTTGCTGATTGCTTTAGCTTTTCATCTGGGGGTGGAGCCCTGGGAGATTTCCATTCATGTTGGGATGTCAAATGATATTAGAATTGTTCAGGTCTTTTTTAGGTAACCATGTTGTTGAGAATTTGTAGGTGTAGCTTCCCTTTCTTAGATAGAAGGCACAATCGTGCAATAGACTCCCTGGTCCTCTGGCTCTTTCAGTTTTTCTGTCCCCTCCTCAGCATTATTCCCTGAGTGGTAAGTGTAGGGGTTATGTTAAAGATGTATTCACTGGGGCTCGGCACCATGGTCAGTTGGTCTTTGCATTTTGACTAGTTGTGGATTTCTGTTATGATCTCCATCTGCTGCAAAAAGAAGCTTCTTTCATAGAGAGGTGTGATCTGCACATACCTGTGGGTGTAAGAATACTATTTGAGTGTAGTTAGGAATTCAACTGTTTTAAGAAAGTAGTGGTAATAAATAATCCACTCAGATTCATGATCTCAATGCACCATATTTCTATACTATCTCCAAATGGTATGTATGAAGATTTAAATTTATTCAGTATGGTCCACTAAACACAAGAAGCTGTGCTAACCTATATTTATAGTAACTCAAAAGCCTGAGATTATACACTTCACAAAGGACTAACAATCTGGTGTCTATTACACACACAGGAAAAAGTGGAAATGGTTTCCATTGGTGGCTGCAAAGCTCTGTATGGAAGGTTGACAGTGTAGACATCATCCCAAAGAACATTTTAATAGTGACAACATTGGCAATAGCAGCAGTATTGGCAGCCCTTCCCATCTCCTACATTCCACTTGACTCTGTATTTGCAATTTACATAAAAATGCAATCACTATTTAGCCTTTCTCCTCATTGGCTTCTCTTGGGATATTCATGATTTTAAAAACTAGGATGAAGTTGTTTCTGCTAAAACAGGATGAATTGGGAATTTTTACCAGCTGGCGCCTATCAGAAGGGCTGCTCTTTCACACAAATGGAAATTACAACCACAGTGCCATAAGGAAACAGAGACTCCAAGAAATTCTCAAAAAAAAAATTCTCAATAAACAAGATTTCAAAAAAAAAAAACAGGCAGAAATTATTCAATGTTGGTATAATTTATTTTGGCTTTTCTTTTCTTTTTAAGTCCTGTCAAACTTGATCTGATTTGTTTCTGACAGAATATAAAGGTACAAAATTGTGTAAACTGTTGTAATATAAAATTTTGAGACACATGGTGGAGGGGTGGCCCAGTGGGTAAATGCACTTGTCACACAGACCTGGCAACCTGAGTTCAAAGCCTAGAACATACAGAAAGGTGGAAAGGGATAACCAGCTCCATAAAGTGGTCCTCTGACCTCATGTGTGCCATGCACAGGCACATACATACACACACAATAATAATAATAATAATAATAATAATAATAACAACAACAACAAATGAAACTTTCAAGAATCAAGTCACAACAATGGAAGTAGTGTTTTCTGAACCTGGATTCCTTAATTGAAACATACCATCCAAACAATTTGGATTGTTATTAATTTTATAGTTATTCACTCAATACTCTTTAAAATATATTTCCTGCAATACTAAGTAATATTCTTGATTCTTAAAAAAATTATGATTAGAATACTTTTCAGGTGAATTTTCTTTTTGTTACCTTGGAAACTGTTAATGAATGAAAGGACAATCATCACCCCTCAGAGGCTTCCATAAGATGAACTGTTGTTTAGAGTCTTGTCTTCATGAATCATTTAAATTGCTCAACCGAAATATAGCTTACTGTTAATAATTTTATTTCCTTGACTGAAGTACTAGAGAAATATACTGTTATCTTTCTCAGTGTCCAACAGAAATACTATTCAGTTGAAGTTCGAGATAGCAAGTAAGTGACAAACATAAATAGAAGAAAGGGATGAAGCTGGTCTCTCTGGAGGCCCTCTTTATGTAGTGGTGAGCACCCATCCACAGAATATTTCACTGTTATATCTGCACTGAGCTCAGAGTGTCATCAGGCATTCACACACTAGTATCAACAGTTGTCAAATTTGTGGTCTTAATTAGCTGTGTGCAACACACTGATGAGCAAATGTGAATTAGAAAAACTATGGGATCATAAAGAAATTAACCAAGAAGAATGACAACCACCTGGTCAATTAGGAAGTGTAATTATGCTTTGTTCCCCTTCAGATTGCAAACATTGTTCAATAATCCTTTGAATTTAAGGTGTCTTGGCTGATAATCTAGCACAGGACCAGGCAGAGTTGGGCAAAAGACAAGTATTTACAGTAAGTCTTTCAAGCATCTCTCTTTACATGGTCACTTCTCCCCCAGTAGGTGTTACTAGAGCTGACAGTCTACTCGGCTGATCGCTTGTTCCCATCACCATCTAACCAACAGCATTCTTCCTCAAATGATCCTTTAGAAAGGGATATTTCTAAGCAGAGGCTGAGACAGAGCTTGCAAAGAAGGGTCAAATAACCAGAAATTGTCCAGAAAGCACTCATCCTCATACTTGCTAGTTTTCTTTTTTCTTTTTCCTTATTTCTTATTTTTGATCATTCATATGAATGTAAATATGTAAATAATATACATATGTAAATAATTTAAATGATAAGACCCAAAGAAATAGCTGTTTCATATCTCTCTCTGTTGAGCAATGCTTGGCATATCTGTGAGTGTGTGGGTCTCTAGTGTTTGGTTGTTTCTTTAAAGAATCTTATCCTGTTCTTCAGACAACTGGCCTCATTCACAAACTATTACACATTCCATTGCAAATGTTTCTTGCATTTTCTCATACTTTTATTTAGTTTTCTTTTGGTTCCATATTATAACTAGTCACCACTTTCCATCCCTGAATGAACCATATTTTTATTCACTTTGGACATTGTCCTTTCTTCCAGAATCTCTCTTTCCTGTGAACACAAGATCTCTAAAGAAAAACCTTAAAAATAAACTTAGAAAGGACTCAGGAAAAGGTTTTCTTAAAAAAATACACTGTGAATATTGGTTGAACATGATACTGTATATAAGCCATTTTATACAAGTATATAAAGTATGCTGATATTCCTCCCATGCCTCCCTCCCCTTCCCCTTTTTATCCCTCTGCTCTTCAGTTATGTCATTCAGATATGTTTCACTATATGTATGCATGCAAAATCTAGGAACTCCAAATGAAAGAAATAATATGATATTTTTCTTCCTGAGTCTGGCTTAATCTACTGAATATAATTATCTCTTATTGCATCCATTCTCCTACAAATGACATAACTTCATTTTTTTATGGTTGAAAAAAATTCCATTATGTATATACATGATGTTTTCTTTATCCATCCCTCTGCTGTTGGACACCTAGAGTGTGTCCATAGCCTAGCCAACACGAGTAGTGCTACAGTGAGCACTGATGCACAAGGATCTGTGGTACTTGGAGACTATTGGATAAATACCCAGGAACGATGTAGCTGAGTCACTGGGTAGATCTATTTTTAGATGTTTTGAGAACCTCCATACTGATCTGCATGGTGACTGACTAGTTTACATTCTTGCCATCAGTACATAAGTGTTCCTTTTGATCCACATCCTGGCCAGCATTTGTTGTTATTTATTTCTTAATGATTGCCACTTAATGATTCCACTGAAATGGAATCTCAGTGAAGTTTTGAAGATTTACGTTCTCTGACAGCTAGTGTGGTTGAACAGTTTGTCATGCATTTCTACTTATCTGTTTGTGTCATTAGCTTATTTACTGAGTGGTTTGTTTGTGATTTATTTTTGTATTTAGTTTTTTAAAATCGATTCTAAATATCAACTCTCTGTAAGAAATATATCCAGAATTTCCTTTGTGGTGCAGAAGCATTTAACTTCTCAAGGTTCTATTTGTCCATTATCAACGTTGTTTCCTGATCCACCAGAGTCCTATTCAAAGAGTTCTCGCTTATGCCCATATCTAAGGCATTATCTCTACCTTTTCTTTAGTTTTTCATAGTTTGAGGTTTTACATTAAGGTCTATGATCTACTTAAGCTGGTGTTTTTTTTTTTTTTTTTTTTTTTTTTTTTGGTTTTTCGAGACAGGGTTTCTCTGTGTAGCTTTGCGCCTCTCCTGGAACTCACTTGGTTGTCCAGGCTGGCCTCGAACTCACAGAGATCCGCCTGGCTCTGCCTCCCGAGTGCTGGGATTAAAGGCGTGCGCCACCACCGCCCGGCTTAAGCTGGTGTTTTATGGGGTGATACTGGGATATCGTTTCATTCTTCTACAAGTAAACACCGTTTCCCAGGACCATTTGTTGAAAAAGCTGGGGGTTTTGTTTTGCTCTGCTTTCCTTTGGAACCTTTGTAAAGCATCAAGTGGCTGTAGCTGCATGGTTTTATATCTATGTCTCCTAGTTATTCCACTGAGCTGTACATCTGCGTGATAGTGCCACGCTGGTGTAGTGATCCTGATTCTGTAGTATAACTTGAAATCAGTTCTGGTGATACTATCACCACTCCTTTTTTTTTTTTTTAAAGATTGCTTTTATGGTCTAGAATTTTTTGTGCTTCAGCATGAACTTTTTTTCCTATTTTAGAATTTGGAATTCGGGTGGATTTGTACTTGATCTGTGAATTACTTAGTATAGCTATTTCACAGTATTGACTTCTGTCTTCTTCAACTTCCTCCTTTACTGTTTTCTTTCTCTTCCATTGCTAGTCTTAGTTCATGTTTTCTTTTTAAACAACAGTGAATGGGATTGTATCTGTTGTTTCTTTTAGTATATCTGCTATTAGTATATAAGAGGACTACTAGTGTTAGTATGTTAATTTGTATCCTGCCACTTTACTAAAAGTCTTATCAGATCTAAAAGTTCCCGTGTAGTCTTCAGGATCTTTTATGTATAGACCAATATAATCTTCGAATAGTTTTACTTTGACTTTTTCTTAACCTATTTGTATCCCTTTTATTTCTATCTCTTGTCTTATTTCTCTAGCTAAGACATAAAGCACTATATTGAAATAGTGTATAAGTAATTACATTGACACCAAAATCAGATAGTGACCCAAGACCAAAATAATTATACACTGAGCTGTTTGATGAATGTAGATACAAAAATTCTCAATAAAATAATTGCATAGTCAATTCAAGAGCACATTGAAACGACCATTCATTATAATCAAATTGGCCTCATTTCATAGATGCAGGGATGGTTCAACATACGTAGGTCAAAAAATGCAAGCCATTATATAAATGGGCTCAAGGATGTAAATCATCTCAATAGATGTTGAATAGACTTTTGACAAAATCCAACATCCCTTCATGACAAAAGCCCTGAAGAGACTAAGAATAAAAGATGCGTGTGTCAACACAATAAAGCTATGTACAACAACCTATAGCCAGTATTACACTAAGAGGGGGAAAGCCCCAAGGCATATAAAACTTATAAAACTAGGAAAAGGAAATCCATTTTTATTCAACACAACATTTTATGGAAGTTTGAGGGGAACCAAAACAGCAAGGAAGTAAGCCATAGGGCCAACAGCTGCTGGGAGGCAGAGGCCAGATGATAGAAAGAATAAGATTTGTTTTGAGTTATGAGTTTAAGACAGAAGGTGAGGTCGGCAATGGAAGCCTGTCAGAACTCCATGGGGAAGGGAGGTTCTTCAGGGATAGAGTGGCAATGCCCAGAGTGTCAGGGGAAGTGGGTTTAGGATACTGGCTGGCATCAGAATAAACGCTAGAAAGTTAGAGTTCAGACAATGGGCTAGCCTAACAGTGAAGATCTGTGAGCAACTGAATCAAGAGTAGAGTTTCTTAATAACATGTCTCTCTAAGGAGCTAATTTAACCTCCCATCTTTCTAAGATATCTTCGGGTCTGTCAGCTTTGCTGTGGGGCAGGCTCTAGTCTAGATGATTGACAGGATGTTTAGATTAACTCTTAAGGGAAGGGACAAAAAATGTATTTCTGTAATCTTATAATCTTTGGAGGAGTATAAGATACCACGTGTCTACCCAGGGCCTGAGGTAAAATTCAGATCCTATTCTTCTCAGCAAAAAAAAAAATCTTGTAACAGAAATTGATTAAATAAAATAAAAGGAAACTTTACAAATCTACGAAATAGCGATTCTAGGAGAAAATACCTTTCCTTTTCTTAAAATCAGTGAGTTACAAGGAGAGAGAAGCGGAGTCTAAAGCTGGTCATAGCAGGAAGGGTCCATCTGCAGATGTCCTGCAAGCTTGCTAAATACCTGTCTATCTACCTAACAGCTTGACCATATTTTCCCAGTAAAAGGAATCAAATTATTGGCCAATAAAAATTGCATGGATTTCATATTCGTATTGTGCATTGTGAGTACAAAACAGCCTGAATCTATTATAATAATTCCATAGCACTGGAATTGGGCACATTCATTGTTGGCTGTTACTTTTATAAATGCCTTCTAAGTCAGATGTGGACATCTTCCAGTGAGGGCAGAAGTTCCACACAAATTGCTATAGAGACAACCATTTCTCTTTAGGTACTGGCTTTAATTACATTTTTTTTTTTTTTGGTTTTTTTCAAGACAGAGTTTCTCTGTATAGTTTTGGTGCCTGTCCTGGATCTTGCTCTGTAGACCAGGCTGGCCTCGAACTCACAGAGATATTGAAAATGATACAATTGAGATGAGCTTCTGGGTTCCATGAAGTATTAAAATGGCTTCTTTCATCACCTGTTTGCTGAAGTCTTTCTCAAGAAGAGTTTTCCTTATTGTGATCAAATCCAACTCCTCTTCCCAGAAGATGAGGACTTTTGTGTGCTATTCCTAAACACATTCCATTTTGTTGTTGTTTTGTTTGATCGCTTGCGTATAAATTAGCATACAACATAATGGGATTATTAGGACTTGTTCAAACTTCGTTCTTATTGGTTCTTCTTCCTCACTTACCTTTCCCACCACTCTCTCACCCATAAATTCCCCCCACCCAATATCCAACCTTCTGAGTTCATCTCAGATGTATTCATTCTATTATCCTATTTTTCCTTGCCTCTCTCCCCAACTTCTCACTTCCCCTCCTTTGGTCTACTTTCTACTTTCACAACCTACACACACACACACACATACACACACACACACACACACACACACACACACACACACACACACTCAGAGAGAGAGAGAGAGAGAGAGAGAGAGAGAGAGAGAGAGAGAGAGAGAGAGAGAGGATAGGGGAGGGGGATGGAGGGAGAGAGACTGGGGGTAGAATGGAGAGAGGGAGGGAGGGAGAGATTGGGAGGCATAAATAAAATTTAAATTAAAGCCTAGGGTCTATATAGGAGAAACACACAGTATTTGTCTGAGTTTGGTTTTTGTTGACAAGGATGTAGCAAAGGGGAAACCCTATTCACTGCCAGTAGGATTCACTTGACTTTTTGGCAAGCCTCCTGAGTGAGAGCTAACTAACCAGTGATGAGGTCCTTGTAGTAGTCCTGGTCAGATATGAGATGGTTGAAGCACAGTGATGCAGTGGAGGAAACAAGAAGAGATTGGTTGATGGTGTTTTGAAAAAGAATTGTTTGTATTTGTTCATGAATGAACAAGGAAGGAAAAAAAAGTCAAGAAAAAATTACTGAGTGAATCTAAACTGTTTAAGATCATGAAATTTTGAAGATTCTGCAAAAAAAAAAAGTTAAATAGGAGCAGTGTTGAGTGACAGGGGTAGGGTGGTTCTGGCTGAAACAGAAACCCTGAGTTCAGTTTGAGTCTGTAATAGAATAGCCACAGCAGTCTAAGAAGACACATGTGGCATTGCTCTCTAATAGTATCCATAAAATGACAAATGCTCTTTACGGGGGAATCAATTTACTCCATGGTCACTGGAGATAAGTTACAAACTACAGTCCGTCTATGGTTGTCAGTACTTACTCTGAGACTCACCTGATCCTCTCCTCTTTAACCAGAGGGAAAATTCCCCTCACTACCCTGGCATGAAACAAGGTTTGGTTTTATTTCTAGTTAGCATTTTACAGAGCTTTACAACTAGTAGATGCTTAATAAATATAATTAATGAATTCATGTTGAAATGATCACATGCACAACTAAAACACGTGAGTTACCTCAATGGTTTTCATGTTTTTGTTTTGCTGGTTTGCTTAATTGAGAACTATATGAGTCATTCAATTTTTGTGAACTAATGGATTGATTCTGCAGTGGGAAATTAGACTAATAAACAAGAACCGTCTGAAGATCTGTATATTAGTTTGCTAGGACTGCCATAATTAGTTATTAAAACTTGGGTTAAAACCAGAGAAATTCATTTTCTCACCTGACTGGAAGTGAGAAGTCTGAAATCAAAGCCTCAGGACCAGGTTCCTCCTGAAGGATCAAGTGGAAAATTTTCTTTGAAGCCTTCTACTTCTTGGGTTTCTGACAGTTTGGTGTCTGTTGTCTGTGGATGTTTCTCCATCTTCACATGGCTATCTTTACCCTGGAAATAGCTGAATCTTCATAAAGTTTCCCATAAGGACACAAGTTATGGATTTGGGGAGTACCATATCCATAATGGTTTCATCTTAAATAATTAAGACCCTGATTCTAAGTAAAGTCATATTCTGAGGTTCTGGATATAGATAGATTTTTTTTACCTCCAATAAAACACCAACAGTGCTCAGATACCATTTAGTTCCCAGGCGGGACTCAGATGATTATAGCCCCAGGTCACAGCTGAACTGCAACCTCGCAAGCAACCTCAAAGCAAAACTGTCCAGTCATGACACTTCTGGACCAGACATGCAGAAGCTTCCAGATAATAAGTATCTAAAACAGTTGATAGAGTCATTGAACATCAGGGTGATTTGTTACACAGCATTCTACAACTGATAGGTATTTTACTTTCCAGGAGTATGATGTCTTCTATAATAAGGACTAGAATTTGATGAGATTGGAATAAGAAAGTGAGTGATGTAGAAGGACTTTGAAACTTTGAACAGGCTTAGAAGAAATCCAATGCCTTTAGGAGGCTTAGTGGAGGCTTTAGGAAAAATGAAGAAGGGCTAGAAGATGTCTCAGTGCTTTAAAATGCTGGCTGCTTTTCCAAAAGACCTGTGTTCAGATCCCAGTCGGGAGGCTCTCTCAACTACCCATAACTCCAGCTCTAGGGCATCAGATACCCTCTTCTGGTCTCCATGCCCCAACACCCTCAAACACACATGATACAAACACATAAAAATATTTTTAAAAAGATAAATTGTCCCTTGAAACTGTAGGAAAGGAGCCCTGGTTATTTAGTAGCAAGAAAGTCACCCAGAATGACAGGTTAAATAAAAACGATTCTGGTGACCTGAGGAAGAAGTTCAGCTAGAAACCATTTTCCAAACAATGTGTAGAAAGTGAAGCTTGGTTTTGTCTCATTACTTACAGGAAATGTGTTATGAGAAAAATAAGGTAAATAAAGGACTGTCAAGCATAAATGATCCAGTAGTTATTTTAATAATTTTCATCCTTTCCCAATGGAAAATGATGCTAAAATTTGGTGACTTCCAAGCAAAAGTCACACCTAAGGAACTCTAAGGGAAAGATAGAAGCAATATAAGGCTAAAATTATTCCATTAAGATCTTATGTTATGTCAGCAAGAATTTAAGACAACACCTTAGAGAATGATTTGGTCAGAAGGAGCATTACTCCTCATGAGTGTGCACAAGGGCACCAAGATAAAGAGAGCTTATGTCAGAAACAGTTCTAGGTATGTCTTTTGTCTTACGGAACTCCAGCAGGATTCAGCATAAAGCTTTTGAGAGGATTAAACAGACCAAGCTCCACCAGTGTTGACAAGGTGGCACTGAGTGAAGAGGCCACTGGAGTCCCAAAAGTCTCCATGCAGAAGGCAGCCTGAGAAAACCACTTCAAACACTGAGCAGTTGTCCATGTCAAAGGGGGAATGACTTCGGGGGAAAGACAAAGCTGAGGCCAGAGCTGGAAGAGACAAATATTTCCAGCCCTTTAGTCCCAGCTCAGGGACAACCGAGCTGCTTCCTGCTAGATGTCAGAACTTCTGTGAACTAGTGAGGGCGCATGTGGTGTGGAGAGTGGGGGGTAAATGACCATGATTCTTGTAGCTTCAGATGGTGAAGAATCATCCTCAGAGAGCTGTACTTGCAGGCACGGTGGTTCAGGCCGGCACTCTCAGCAGTAGGGTGGATAAAACAGAGGCATCAGGCCTTTAGAGCCAGCCTGATTTACATGTTAAGATAGTCAAAAAAAAAAAAAAAAAGAGCTGTAGTTATGGAGTCACATTTGAGAAGCTTCATCTGTACCTGGACCTGATTTCTATGACAAAGGCTTTATAATAAGTGTATACAGAATAAGACTTTCAGAGACACTAGGGAGAGACAAAGACACTCCTTCTGTAAAAATAACATGAACCATGGGGATCAGAGACTAGACTACAGTAGATGGTTTCCAGTGGTCCCTGCTGTCTGGGACTCCTTGTATGTGTGCTTTGTGTGGTGTCCTATCACATAAAATGGTCCATGTGGCCAGTAGAGAATACTGCAATGTCATTGGTGTGTGGCTTCTGTGGCTAAGCTGTAAAGGCATTGCACTCTCTGCTGTATTCTGTGAGACAGCTTGTTTCGGAAGGACACATATCACCATATGAAAACACAGAGGTAATTTACAGACTCTCTTATGGAGAGGAACTGAATTCCACTGCCATCTAGCACTACCTAGTACCTGGCTAAGCCCCCTTGGAACAGGACACTCACAGATGTTGTAGTCCCAGATAACATCTGCAAAGGCACAATGGTCCAGCTAAGCTTTCCTCAAACTTGTAATACAATAAATATTTGTTATTGTTTCAAAGCAACATATTTGGGGATGACTTTTAGTGCTATATCAATAACCTAAAACCTCTATTAAAATCTGATATAGAAAGAATGCTAAATAAGCTACATAAATTTTATTTTATAAACTAAGTCAATACTTTTTAAAAAAATCTATTTCATATTATGTTTATGATTATTTGTATATCCTCATATTTCATTGAACTTAATTTCTATATATAAAGCCTGAAATGATAAACTTTATTAAAATCACTTTAAAAAAGAAAATCTAGATATGAGACCAAGCTGCTAAATTCTATTACTTTTTAAATGATGAAAGTATTCACATGAATATCTGCTAACAATAAAAAATGAATCAGTAAATGAGTAATGAGAAGAATGATACTTTTACTCGATTTCCATATAGAAAACAATGGTGATGATACTTTGAAGTAGACAAGACCTTTGAAAAAGCAACATTTGTTGACTTCCTGTCACAAGACCTGCATTTCTAAATATCATAATAAATGAAAATTATGATATAGTTTCTTTCTTTGTAATTCTCCTTAGAAAGCAGCAGGCTAGGAAAATTTATTAAAATTTGAAAACAAATCGTAAGAACTGATTTTATAATTCTATTAAGTACTTTGATCATTTAAAAAAACTTTAAAACAAGAAGAATTGGGCAGCTGTTTATGAAAGGGGCTTGCATGGTTGGATGATGTCACTTTAATTGTGCTACATGTTGGGGAATGGCAAGAATGACAGTTTTCAGTCATCAGCTGTTCCCCTGTGTCCAGAGTTGTAGGGATTGTATGGATGGGCAAGGATTCCCTGCCTTCCAGTAAATAGCATTTGATGTTCCACTAGCATCATCCCTGGATAGCTTAAACCCCCCTTGACACCAGCAGAGGTGACTGCTGTTAAAGGTTCACCCTTGGGAACAGGACATTGTTCATCATGTGACAAATGAACCTGTTTCTGCCCCATGCTTGTGCCAGCACTGTGCAGGTGTCTCCTGGGAAAAGATTTTATTTGCTAAGTAATACAACAGAATAGAAACTGATCTTTCGTCATTCTTGAACTCCAAATCTGTTATATAATAACACAAATTCCTACCTAGATTCATAGTGTTTTTTATTTTATAATGTTTCATTTTCTCTTAAATATTTGTTGATGCAATCCTTCCCGACAGAGATATTAAATGAGCACAGGAATGGGAGATATCTTAGACACGTAAATCAAAGGCTACACAAAAGAAATCAGGGTGAAGATCAAACAGTTGATTGTAGATCAGGCTGTTTCTTACAGAATTAAATGACAGCAAATATAAAGAATTTAGAGTAATGTCCACTACAGATTATCCAGCCACTAAATGAAAATGCTAGTACTCACTGATATTGTTGATAGAAAAATATGTAGCCTTGTATTACATCAGTTAATCCTGACATTACCTCATCTTCATAGCATTAGCTTTCCCTAAAACTTGATGTTGGCATAGCACTAGGTTTGTTCTATTACCCACATTTCACCATATACTGGGTCATCTCACCTTTCTTCTTCAAGTTTCTTATTTAGTCAGGGAAGCTTCTCTCTTCAGCACTTCTAGAATGAGCAGACTCATCTTTACATCCTTATGTTGCCTACGGTTCATTATACTGTGTGCAGTATGGGAAAGAAGCTTGTATTAGTGGTTCTAAAACACGGTAAGATAGATGGCTGAGAATGTGCCACAAGCTTCTATTCAATGAAAGAAGTCTGTGAATGCTCTATTTTTCATCAGAATGAATTAATTCTATTTAGCAAAATAAGCAACGGTCCAGTGAACTGACGTCCAGAGACAAACCCACAAGCCACATCCGAAAGTCCGTTCTTTACTGATATCTCATTGGTCTTAACCTCAGAAAATCCCTTGTAATATACATCAATAGGGGATTTCCAATTCTTTCCTCCAGCTCTAATCCCCATAGTTGAATTCCCCTAATAGTTGAATTCACTTGTTGGGTCTCATATCTTTTCCAGTGTGATCAGTCTGTATCTTTTCATGCAGATGGCCACATCCTCATCTTGAAATCTCTTCTTCAAGAACACATGTTTTCTTGATCCTTTTTTTTTTTTTTTTTTTTTTTTTTTTTTGCTAGCTGTCTGCTCCCACCTCTCTTTCAAAGGTGCCATTCTCTAGGACTCATTCTTTGAACTCATGCCTTTTCTTCATCATCTCTGGCCATATCAGATTGTCTTCTAACTTTTGAACCCATAATGCGCTGATAACGTCCAGATTTATATTTCCAAGCTAGATTCTGTTTTTCCAACGTCAGACTTCTAGACACCTCCTTGAAAAGTTCACCTAGGTATATCATGTACATCCCAATCCTAAAATGCCAGCTTCCACTCTTGGTACAAACCTGTTTTTCTTACAGCTTCCCTGTTTCCATCACTTGAACTCTATCGTTTCTGTCTTGACCCTCAGGTGTAGTCATCGTGGTCTGCCTTTGCCTTTTATTCACTCGTGTGTTCTTCAAACAGTAAATCTTGCTGATGCTATTTTAAAACTTTATGTGAAACCAAACGCATTTAAGCTGCATCTTCTCCTTTATGGATTACTCAAAGGCTTATCCCCATCAACCTATCTTTGTTCTCCTCGTGTCTGATTTCTACTCTCCTAGAGGCGATCTCAAATGTCAATTGGTGTGTAAGAGCAGACCATGTTATGCTTTCTAAGGGCATCCTTTCAGGAGTCAGTCCAACCCCTAATGTTCCGGAAGGCACTGGACAATTTGCAGGCCTTCCACCACTTCCTCTCCAGCCTCATTTTTTTCTCCTCAACCCTGATTCTACTACCCTCGACTCTACGGTAACCTTGCTAATGATAACACACACCAGGTAGACACCTGCCTTGGGGCAACTGCACTTTCAGTTTCTTCTACCCAGATTCCACATGGCTTCCTTTCTCTTCTCCTTCTCAGTGAGCTTCCTGGGCTCTGAGTTAAAACTGTAGCCCCCGTACCTATTCCCACACTCTTAACTGTCATCCACAACACTTACCACAATTAATGCATACATTTTTTATTTCTTTTTCTCCTCCATCAGCATGTAAGCCATATGAGGGTTGGGTTTTTCTTTTCTCTATTTTGTACTTATCTGTGTCCCCCAGTCAGTATCTATAAGAGTACCTGGAATATTCGTGTATTATTAGTAGTTTACAGAATGGCCCAATTCTGCTGCAAACACATCATTTGAATTCTGTTTTGACCTTAATATTCAGATTACTTACTATTCAAAATGATTTCAAAGATTTTTATTTTACTTTGCCTTAGCTGGCTCAGGTTCCTTCCCTCAGTCCATCAAATGCCTTTCAGCATATCAGTCTCTAGAGAGTTCCATTGGTAAATTATGTAAAAATTATACAGTTTTCACAGAATCTGTCCCTCACAGGACAATTGTGTTTTTATCAACCTAGGGATAATTGCTGCCACCCTTAGACAACTGGTTTCTATTATAAAGTATGTAGGGCAAAGGTGATACCAACCTTGAAAATGGCCTTTGTTGTTTCAAGTCAATTGATCTATTATTTCTATGCTAAAAATAATGAGTGAAAAAGAATGTCATGGACAGACTATCATGGGTCAAACCTGTTCCATGCATGATTTCATAGCTGAATTCTCAATCATAGTACGGCATCAAGCCTCATTGCCAGTTCACAGACACTCCAGAGTAGAAACAAACCATTATAGTCTTTTAGGACTGGTAGGCACCTGTATAGCCAGTAGTCCATGGATACATATTGAAAACTTTTATTAATCAGGTCACTAAGGTAGTCATAATCACAATTGATTATAAGGTTTATTTTGACTGCCCTTGAAAATGCACTAAATGAAAACAATAATTCCATATAATATTAAAAAGTGAAGTGGGCAAATTTAAAAAATAAACAAATTACAAGAAATCTCATATCTTGTTGATACCACATTGATTACTGGAATAAAGATATAGTTGGAGAATATTAACCCCAAGTCCTTAGAGAAACTTAACAAAATTGAGATATCTGGTTTATTTTAATTGATAAATTATCACAACAGAAAGTTTATAGTACATTAAAGTAACATGAATAAGAGCTATATCCAAATTCCTGTCACATGGTTTGTAAGCTTTTAGTTTTATCTCATTGGAAAACTGATAAGGAAATATTACTTATCTATTAATATTTAATGATAAAACCTAAGATTCTCATTTTTCTTGATATATGTAATGCATTCCATATGTGGTATTATGTTATAGTATAACAAAGTAAAATATATTCCATTTAGAAATGAAGTATGAGTTGAACAGAAAACAAAATCCAGCACATGTAGTAACATCTGAAAACATAAATAATAGAAATGGTTTCTGTATGCAGCATGAAAACCATAGGGATGCAATGGCGGGTGGGCAAAACAGACCTGCTTCCCACCTCAGGCTGAAGTCTCACTACACACTGTTACGCTCTAGGCAATGATAGCAGATTGTGTTGTAGGCAATGAAACGGTGATAACTTCCGTGTTGCTTCTTAACTTTATGTTTCTGCTTTCAGATCTCCCTCCCCTTCCAGAGGAAGTTAGAGATGCCATAGCTTTAATGTCTGTTTTAGCTGCCAAACTCAATGTTCACTTTCTGTTAGAAAATCTAAAGCAGGTGGTATGCAATTTCTCTTGATTTGGAATTCTTTAAAGGCAAGTAAATCTGAAACTCAAGTGTGGGCGGGTTAGCTGAAATCATCCCCCAATGACATTCTCCTGAATGGAACCCATTTTCTGCCAGCACAGCCTGTGTGGCCCTCGCTCTCAATTGCATCACTCCCATAGTCATTACAGCCTCATTTTCATTGACTCTCTAAAATGCCAAAAGGATTTTTGCTCGTTTCTGATTTGGATTTTCTATAAAAAATTAAAAGTGTGGGGTGAAGAGGCAGCAGCTGATGCAGGGATTTGAGCCAATAGGTTGCTGAACGGAAGAACTCTGGTCTGGAAGGTGGGGGATCTGAACCAAAAGGAAAGGGGATCGCATGCTTAAGTTCTTAGAAAAAATTTTGACTTAGAAACTCAGATTTTTCCATTGGTCCCAATCAAGTAAATGTCTGTCTTTTAATGATAGAATGAAACCCAGGAATGAAAGGCATATGCTGTAGGATGTTCTTCACTATTGGCTGTTAGTGTGTGTCTCCTGTATTGAATGTGCTTCCCACAAGGGGACCTTGTATGGAAGGGCTCGCCAGTGCCAGGCATGTATGCAGCTGTTCAACTGCAGTGAAACACACGAACATGGACTGATGACAACAGGGTTATACATATGTAAAATGAAAATACTGTTCCTGGCTATGTCATAGCTTGTTTCCTTATGTCTGCATGGAGGACTCTTGATCCAAGTAGGATCTGTAACAACAATACAGACCAGGCTCTTCAAGTCAGCACTGCTGGGTGGAAGTGGATGGGTGATGATAGTTGCTAGAATAGACAATATCAAAGCATCTGCAATAAGTGGGTCCCAAAGCCTCATGGTTTCACTTTCATCTCCAAAGCATTAGTCTACTGATGACTGTTTCTCCACTGATGGGGAATGTCCCCATGCCAAGTTAATTGTGTTGTATATTCTTAGCACTGCAAATAAACTCATGTGATGTGATGAAGAATTGCAAATATACTCTGAAGGAGTCTGAAAAAGGAAATGTATCTCTTGTCCCCTGTTTTCCTTCTGTTGTCATTTGTCAGTAAAATATGAAGAAGGAATTTATCTCTGTGTGTTTTTTAATTTGTTTTGTCTTCCAAATTTTACCTCTGGGAATGATCCCTTAACAAACATCATGCAGTGGAGTGAAGACATAAAATCTTGTAAGGACTTTAATCAAAGGAGTATTTATAATTATTTGCCAAAGACAGCAAGAGAGCTGATCAGACATTGAGCCTTCTCAGCATAAAAAAATCCACTGACAAATATCTGGCTAACAGGAGACAGCCATGGTGTTCACTGGCATGCTACAAAGTAATTAATGATGTCCTTTGTGCCTATGGACTTTGGCAAGACTTTCACTGTTTCCTAATGAACATGGGTCTTTGGGCTGGCTCTCTGGAGCTTCTCATACTGAGGAAGCTCTGGAAAATGATAGAGGGATGTTTACAGGAATGGGTCCCTGAATAGTTTCTCGGAAACTCTAATTTGGGCAATGATTCGTCCTCAGTGGGGACGTTGACAGAGCAGTAAATGCCTCTTGAGAATCTGTTTCAGTCATTTCCAGGCTCTGGATTGCGAAGGTTGTTACCTGACTCTCTGTTTTCTGGCTGTGGCCAAGAGCATGGTGACGTATCGTCTCTGTCTCACAAGCTCAGGGAATAGTTGAAGGTAAGGACCTTGTTGGGAAGCAATATCAGGACTTTGTGTCTTTCTTTTGTCCATTTGAAGCCTCACAAATTCCATGTTTTCTGAAGGCAAAGTAGACATGAAGAACATGTTAAATTTAAATTTCCAAAAGAGACTCTCACTTACCTCCTTCTTAATAAAAAGTCTAGAAGAGACAGCAGGAGTTCCAAGCTTCATTCATTACCTATGACAAAATTTTCAGTTTGATTCATTTGACAGCAACGAATCACAAATACTTCAGAAATTAAAATGGTAAAAAGCATATATAAATTGCAGTATAATTTGCATATATAAAAAGCAGTATAAATCGCAATATGCTGCAGCAGTTGCGAATGTCATCCACTATCCTGGAAACAACAAAAGCCATAATTACAACAATCTGATGAAGAAATTGAATTCTAGAGAAGGAATGAAAGCACATTGTTGTCAGTACAGATCCCAAATGTTCCTAAATTCATTCATTTCTATATACTAACGTCTATTCTGTTTGCCAACTAAATGTACTGTAGATCATACCCAGGTGAACCAGGATAGTTTTATGCCTGCTCAAAATCCATGGACAGAAAATTTAGGCAATTAGTAATAATTAGACATGACTAAAATGACAGTATCTTACACATAATTAAAATGTATCACAGGCAACGATTATCTTTCAAAAGTTATTCATAATAATTGTCTTTATTTTACTTCCATGTCATTTAATCTCATTTAACATTTCCTATAACCCAAAGAAGCTGATTCATTTCTCCTGCTGGTTAAATGGAAATGGATTAAGTTTCTGTAGCAGAGCTGAGGTTTGCCCAAAGCCAACTGGCCTCCAAGGATATGCTTCAGTCATAGAATAATGCTACCTGCTTAGGTATTCCCTGTTTCCATGAATATATGACAAGCACTGGCCTAACAAATTTGGCTGTCTTGATAGCTCAAAGAAAATCCAGTGATAGGAAGTCAGATGGTTATCAAATATCAAAAATATACTTAATATCTGATTAGCTAACAATGGCTTCCGTAAAAGTTTTGTTGATGCCTTCTTCAATAGAGATAACTGGAGGTCAACCTCTGAACTCTCTCCTGTGTTTAATAAATGATTATTTAATTGGTTGAAGGAAAAAATCTATATTGAATTCTAGGCTATGGAGAATGTGTTCCAGAATAGAACCTAATTGTTTGTGGACTAGATTATCTACTTTTTTTAAATAGTTAAGTGAAATCCATGTGATTATGAGAGAAGATATATTTCAAAAATAACATAAAATAAAATTTGTGCATCATCCCATCCCTCACTGCTATTAGACAATAAGTATTACTATTAAAAGCATATTTAAACTTGTTTCAAAGATCTTGGATCAAAGGCATCCCATTCAGCTTACAGTCCACAGCATTTACAGCTTAAGCTTATGCTTGGAGAGTCTTTGTTAGCAATTCTTCGTAGACTATGACTCTAAGTAACACATCTCATTCACTTATTCACCTAATAAATGGCTTATCTCTGAAAAAATTCAGTACACTATGTTCAAGAGAAACAAATCATGATATAATTTTGCATTTTAATTTACTATATACATTTCTAGATATACTTGAAGAAGCTTGCTTACAGTATAATTTTGGCAGCTTGAGACCTAAAATTATAATAATTCTTCCTGTTGTTTGTTGCTTATACCTTTGATTCCAAGTCAGCAAGTACCATTCTACAAATATTCATGTTAATAAAAAGCCTTCAAATCTCTTTACTGAGAAAGAGAATTGAGTCTTTCCAAGCACCAAGCATAGGTTTAAACAAAGTTTAGGAAAGAAGTGACTGTTTAGCTTTCTCTCAAAGGAGATGACCCCCCCCCCATCTCCATAGCCCGCAGCACAAGTTCCTGACTTCTTTACTAGCTTACTTTGCTGGACACCTGCTCACAGGTGCCAGCCAGCTCATTGTGTAAGTTTCTAAGGCATGCATCTCCAATTCAGCAGACTCCTGTTACAGTGGGCAGAAGGAGGGTTTTCTGCAGTCTGTCCCTGTAATTCTGTTGTTCCTGCAGTAGTAAGAGGGCAACTTGAACTGAGGATCTGAACAGATACAGTCTTCTGGCATGTGAAGGGGGCTTCTTATATATGCATTGTTAAGCTGGGAAAGACAGGCAGCAAGCAAAGGTGGTATTCCCACCATTGTTGCAGCTTGCATTATCAAGGGCATTGTAAACGCAAGTCAACCCAAGACCATGCAGATTTGACCATGAGAGAGCCTTGAGACTATAAACTTCTGCAAGGAAGGGGAAGTCAGAAAAGACAAATAAAAATATTATAGTCTAAAGGTAAGGTCTTCCCCTGCAAAATATGCAACAATAAGGTAACCAAATGTGAGAAATCTTCTCTTTTTGTTAAATGTTTGTGGACTGTCTGAATGGCCCTTTCCAATTTCTTTCATCTTATTACATTTACTAATTATTTTAAATTGAGAATAATTTTGCAGTTTCAATAAGGAGTGTGTGTGTGTGTGTGTCCAAGAGATTTATGAAGTGATAAATGAAATCATGTAACAATATTCCTTCAAACTCATAGTTGAAATGAAAGTGAAATTTGATAACAAATTTATTCTAAATCTCCATGACTGAGGAGCATGTTTTAAAGAAAGTACTTGTGCAATAAATGTTTACATTTATGGAAAACAAAAACAACTGCCGTTTTAGTCTTGAACTTTTCCACCCTATCTACTGTCCTTCCATTCCTGTGATCTGGGTTAAGGTGCATGAAAAAGCACTAGGACATAGCTCTTGTCATGGTAGTTCATATTTACTTACAAAATCAGTTAAGAGAAATAAAAATTCATCTCAAATTGTATATATCCTTGAAAATTGTTAGTTACAATTGCATGTTGAACATATATTTCAAATTGTCAGCATATAATAGCATACTCTCACCAATTTCTTTTATAAATATCTCTCTGTTTAAAATTTTAAGTATCTTTAAACACCAATATGCCTTCATTTATGAGCCCTATTATGTAGCTTGAGTATCCACATGTCTGCTATCATTACAGGCTAGAACTGAAGTACATCGATATAGGTAGACATATTATCATTAATGCAGCAAAGAAAATCTTTTCCTCAAATATATTTTGTAACTATTATGCTTTCCTTTGTTTAACTTATCAGGATGTTATAAAAACTGCAGATGTACAATCCGATACTTTAAAAAATAATTTACAGACCACATGTCAGTCTCCAATCAAGGGGTCTGTCTTACCTTGGCCAGTATATTTAATATCTCAAGAATTAGTTTTTTAGAGGTTGAACTAGATGGACATCAATGGTGTTGATGAAGATCTTGAACAATGTCAATATTTTTATGCTTTGAGATTTTTTTTAAAGCATTTCTAAAATTGTGTGATTCTTCTCCTATTTTTTAAAAGAAATTTAATTTATTAAATAAGTGTAAAAATATGCCGTGATGAGAATCACTGAAATGTTCTGGTCCTAATTCTTCTGATATATATTTAAAGAAATCAATTATTTTTCAACATCCCAAAGGGCCAGATATGAAACAGAAGCACAAGTATTTGTTGCCTCATTTGTACAGAGAATTAGCAAGAATAATTTATTTGAGAGAATTCTTCTATTTCTTAGAAGAAAGCTGCTCCTTGCATGCAGGATGTTTGCATGGCTGTGGCTCTAAGGCAGAGGGTGAACTGCAGTCTCCTGTGCATTCTTGTTGCTTTCAAGTGCAAGGGATGCACTTGAAAAACAAATAGAAGCATGTTATGTCTAGATTGATTAGATAGGTCAGTATATATATTTGAAGCATGTGGTCGTTAAAAGCACAGTTTGGGATCTATAGGCAGTGAACTAATGTTATCTCCTCTCTCCAAAGAAGAGATTGTAGTTTCAGAAGAAAGTTGATCTAAAGAAATACTTAAGATTTGTTAAATTAGTTTTACACCTTTTATTTCTTCAAGATATTCTCTCTTCTACTAAAACAATACTAGTTATACTTTGATTCTGTATGACAAAATACATTAGGAGCTACCCTTCAGGCTTAAATTTTTAGAGTAAGATTTCTTATGCTTAAGGGTCCTTCTAGGAAATTCTATATAATAATAGGGACTTTCCTATAATTTTTTTGAAAACATAATTCAACAATAAAATAGCTCTCATTAGTAACTTAGCCTACAAAATCATTCACTCTGCTCTCAATGAATTTTAAAAATGTTGCTTTCATGCCTAATTTCCAAATGTGCTCTTCTGATGGCAGTTAAATAAGAGCAGGCTGGTGACTTGATTGTAAAGATAATCCATTTTTTGCTTTACTGACTCTATTTGTTTAACTTCAAACATTTGAGCATCAAGGGTGTGTGATATGTAGCTCCTGGTGCCTTATACATACCCACAGTTTACACAGCACTTTAAGACAGTGGTCCCTGTGGTTCAAGTTCAAGTTATATCTGTGCTGAGTATGCAAACAAGCATCATTGTTCTCATTTCAATGCTGCTTTCTCTACGCACGGCATAATTTTTTTTACGACATTTGTATTTATTTGACCACACAAACTATTCAACACACCAAGCTCTATTAAGTCAGAAACTATTATTCCATAACATATTTTATATGCGATTAAGTCTTCATTTAGTGCATGATCAGTGTTACAGCTTACATTTATTATAGTCTAAGACTGTGTCTTCCATATATAAATCTCATTTCCAAAACATCTCACTCCTTTAAAATATATTTCTGTATAAATGTATTTGTAAATTCCAGTGAACTCTTATCATATACAAAGTGAGGACAGATAATTTCTAGATATTTGCCTGAAGGCTTTAAGAGCTTGGATTCTGACTTGAACTAGTAACCAATTCGTGATTATTAGCTTGGATATATGTCTTCAATATCTCTAAGGTACCTAAACATTAAAGAAATGAGGACTTGGAAGGTCAAAGTCATGGGCAGAAACAGGACCACAAGTCATAAGCTTTTGTCTGTTAGCTCTTGTGTTCTCTTATATCATTATTGAATCCCAAGTAGATATTATCATCTGATTAAATCTCATGTTATTACACACACCGAAAAAAAATTTAGTCATCGGTTAGAGTCCATCCTTGTTTGCTGAAATACTTCACTTTTATAGATTTCCCCAAGAACTGATAAACTTAAATTCAGCAGCAATACAAATGTACTCAAGAGCAGATAAGTCCAGGCAAGGCCACGAAATATCATTTGTATGTGAATGGGGGCTGTTCTGAGACCGTGGTTAGGCTTCCTCTGAGGCTCAGATTTCTGAAGTTAATTTGCATGGTAGATAAAGTGAACTAAACAAACAGGGCCATATTCGCTTTGTTCAAATGGTTCTTAATGACTCATCTTACTATGTTTTGGTCATTTCACCTTTACTTAAAAGTATACATAATTTTGTCTGCTTTATCAAATGATGTAGAAATATTTGGGATATTATAACAATCAATGTAGAGATACAGTGGTAAGTTCCATAAGTTTGTTTCTGGATGAATCACTCTTCCACATGGAGAAATATGTTTACTACTTTAATAATAAGCTGTAAGATACAGCACAATTCTCTTAATTCAAAAAGATAAGTAATTTGCATAGATGCTCTGTGAGAGCCAGAGAGACAACTGTGATGGTTAGTAAAGAGCTCCTTGTTCTGACTCCTTGGCATTATGGAGGCTGTTAATAATGGAAGAACTGGAAATCTAAAGACTGTTATTGCTTTCCTAAGAAATATGAAATAAATAAGTGCAGATGAGCAGCTGTGAGAAGAGGAGAGGTAGATGCAGGGGTGAAAGAAATGCAGATGTTCCAGGTTGTGTGTCCTGGGCTCACCCCCACACATTTGGTTTTTTAATTTAACTACTTTAGGAACTCCTGTGACATAGCAGTGACTTTGAAAAGGGAGTAAAATTCAGGACAGTTTTGCAACTTTCCAACAGGTCTTAACTGTCCAACAATTCACAGTTCAACAAATATCACATAAGGATTTACAACGTTCTATTGTTTCTAATCACTAGAGCCCCACATGAATTTTATCATCAGGAATGTTTGAGAAATGACATATTCCTTCTGCCTGCCTCACTCAGCACACTTAATGTCTTGAATAGAAATTTGTACTTCTTTTATTTGTCTATTATAGTTTTACTTATTCATTTTATATGTTTGCTGGGGATTGAAACCAGAGCCTCACACTTGCTAAGCATATGCTCTATCTCTAAGCTGTACTCTAACCCCATTTCTGTTTTATTAATCTATTTATATGTTTATAGGCTTCATATAGTTGTAACTGAAGCATATATGCCAGTACTCACACTTTTTTGGGAAAACATACCCATAAGTCTCACCCCATTACTAAGTTAATAATAATAATTTTAAGTGAGTGGCTCATACGAACTTAAGAGCAATTAGAGAATATCTTTTATAGCCCTATTATAGTATAAGCAACCAAATATTGAGAACTATACCTATTACTGAAATGGATTTAAACACTTGGCAACTGCTCTCCCATAAACACTGTTCAACAGATGAACACATTACCATACCTAATTGCTTGTACCCAGGCCTCCCCACAGCAGGTTAACTAAAAATATGGGTCAGACACTTAATTTTTGATGAAAAATGATCATTTAATGGATCAATAATTACTTACTTAGTTTCTTTCCTATTTAAACTTTATCAGCTCTAATGAAATTAGATCATTGATGGATTCAAATTGTCTTTAGATAAATCCCCAAGTGAAAGAGTGGATATATCCCTCCTGTTGTGGACAATAAAGAAAAAGAATGAAAAGAAAATCCCAGCTGAGCATCTTTAGAAATCCCTGCACACAACCTTGTTCATGTTTGGAAGTTGTTAATTCACAGGGGAACATGTGAAAAGTCTCTGTGATGAAGATACTACTCTTTAATAAACCTAAATGAGAAGAAAAATTAACTACATCTAAAATAATAAACAACTCATAGCATTCCCTGGGTTGGAAAAGAGAAACTGCCTCTGTGTTGTTTGGATTGTTCAATAATTAGCCCCTGACACAAATATAAACAGAGCAGAAGAGCAAGACTACAAATCTTAACATCTTAAGGGCCATTTAAAATATGTCCCATCAATATTAAGATAATATCATCAGGGAACATTTTTTTAAATTCACATACTAATACTAGCAAAAAGTAATTAATAAAGACTAGCAAGGCGTAATTACGATGATATCAATAGTCATGATTAATGTTTCTAGCGAATGGGAATGTGTATAGGCTAATGGATTTTTATAACTAAAGAATAATATCTGCTACTTGGGAGAAAATTTAATATATCCATCTCATTAGTTGAAATACTTTTAGTGACCAAGAAGATAGGTATGCAAGCTTAAGTGCATTATAATCTTTCTACTTGTATGAGCTATTTATTTGTGTATGTATTATGCATGTGTGTGCATACATATGCATGTATGTATGCATGTATATATGTACGTGTGTGTGTGTGTGTGTGTGTGTGTGTGTGTGTGTGTGTGTGTGTGTGTGTCCTGGGTGGGTATAGACATTTATGTGTGAAGATCAAAGAATAACTTCTAGAAGTTGGTTCTTGGAATTAAACTCAGGTTGTCAGGTTTATTTTGCAAGCACTGTTACTAACTGATCCATCTTACTGGCCCTAATTATTTATTTGTTAACATTTCAATCTGATAGCCATTATAGAACCATTGTTAATCTGATGATGGAGGACCAAAAATGCAGGAGCCAAAACCCTCTTGCCAAGTTCTACCACCCCTGACTCCCTCTGGTCCAATTTAATCCTAATTCAGACTCTGAAGCTGCTGTTGGAACCTGTTGGAGCTTTCAGAATGTTTAGACCTATGCGGCTCAGTTCAGATTGTACAGCGGAATCACTAGGATTTGTTCAAAATGCTGACTTTTGGTATCAGTACTAGAAATATCTGTTTGGTTACAGCGTGGCTCAGATTATTTTTACAAGAGCTCAGATAGCTTTGATGTTCTACCAAAGCTGAAAATCTCTACTCATTTTGATGTACTTTGAGCCTACTGTAAGGTCAAATTGAATGTCAGGGGTAATTCAAGGGTTTAAGTAATAATGTCATAAATTAAACAGGTATAAGACATTAATGCAATAATCTGAGTATGTCCTTTTTCCACCTGAGATCTATGCACTCAGCAAACACATTATTATTTAAAATGCTCTTGTTACAAATGTGTGAGGATTATTTTAGTAATGACATGGCATTTTAGTAAAGTGTTATATACCAAGTCATACTATTTTAGGTTAATAAAAACATCAGTTATCCAAATCTGGCAGTGCACGTATGTAATCTCAGTTCTGGGAAAGCTAAAGCAAGAGGAGCATGGGCTTAAAGCCAGCCTGGTCCACGTAAAAGACCTCATCTCAAAAAGCAGACAAAGCAAAGCAAAGCAAAAACCCAAAGAGAAGCAGCAAAGGTCTGAATTAATGAGCCATCAGTTGATGTGATGAGAAGTTAGAACCAGTCACTATTTATTTAAATTTTTCCTTTCAGGTCTTTTTCATGTTTGTTTTATGAGGCTGATAAAATAGCATGGGTATAAAGGTTTCAAATGTTTTTAAAGCTCCATCTTTTCTTTAAAAAAAGTTTTTAAAACAAAAATCAAAAACTGGAGCAATGCTATTAGGGATGTATTTATCCAGACAATCAGGAAATATTTGAACACATATAAACCCTCATGGAGTCTGATCTCAACAGATGTCCGTTTTAAGCACCTGTTGGAGTCCACTCTGCCACTGCCTTATTAAATGGGATGGAGTTTAACTTTCCAAAAGCAGGTGGCAGTTGGAATGTTAGAAATGTCCATTTGCTCCTTATGCTCCATTCTAGCTCACCAGCTCCTGGACCATTCTGGTGACCTTTGGATTGTGTCATTAATAAGAGAGAGAACTCTACAAACCCTTTTGGATTCACCAGCTTTGTTTATAAAGGTTCATTCAAAGTAGTTGAATTCACACAATAAGCAAATAAAGAAAGACTAGTGCTTTTCTACTTGTTGTCACCCACTCTCCGTTGTCTGTCAACAAGGGATTTATTGAAAAGGTATAACCATAATTGTAAATTGAAGAGACTTGAAAGCTCATCTAAGAAGCTGTTTGGTGTACTTTGCAGTCTAACTGTTAAAGGTATTTGATGATAATGAGGTAACTAAAAATGTCATAGAGAGTAACACAAAAGGTGCCATGACTGAATTGAAAATGATCAAAGCTATGTCCATACCATTTCCTCAAGTATGTTCTTCATGTCTGTGCATAGTACAGGACTAGACTGAGTCCTATTGGCCTGAAGGTCAAGGGTCATACATAGTGATTTCAACACTTCAATTTTGAGACAGCTGAATGTGGTCCTGACCTGGCTTAGTCAGTGGGTTGATCATCTTCATCTTTAAGCCTTCCTGCCCTTTCTAAAAACAGCAGGGCATTGAACCAGGAGCTATTTTAAGTAACACATACTCAGTCTTCTCATTGGGTAGAAGCATATTTTGGCCTCTTGCCTATGTCAGATTGACACATGTGCAGTTAGACTTGGATGCTAGTCCACACTTCTCAACACTCATAAGAAATTTGCAAACATAAAGACACTGGGATTGTTAGCAGAGAGTCCGTGAGGAGATGTAAAGACCTTTATTGGGGATATGAATATGCTCCCGGGATCATCCATTTCAGACATTTGCACCTCAGTCCTCAGCTTTTCGGATCTGTTTTCGTAAAACCTAGCTGGGATTTCACTCCAGAGACACCCCCACTTGTCTCTGGATCCTGCCACTCTCGATAAATACTGATAGAAGACACTGCCAAGCTGTGGATAAGGGAAACTAATGAGAAACTGCTTTCTAAAACCTGAACAGCAAAAACAAAACCAAGCAAGCCCATCAAATCCAAAACAAATCCACAAGAGAGCAACTCAAACAGTCCATACTCACAAGAAGACGCGTAGAAAAAACACCAAGATGTGACTGGTTTGCTAGCTGGACTTATCAGTCACTTGACTGGCATGCACTGGATACTCTGTATTTTTCTCCTTTGAAAAACAAGTACAAGTCTATGTTATTCTATACAGCTGGGACCAAAAAATTATGAGTGTGAGAAAGCACAGACTCTAAAAGCAAAATGGAATTGAAGCGGGTAAAGCCCATGTCACAATCATGCCATTCCAGTACACTCATCCCGGGTACTCGTGTCTGCACCTCTAAGAAATTTCCATTTTTTCACATCAAAAAATCCAGATATGAAGCCGAAGCTGCCTTCTTCGCCAACCTGAAGCTGTCTGATTTCAACATCATCGACACCCTTGGAGTTGGAGGTTTCGGACGAGTGGAGCTGGTAGGTGAATTTTCTTTGAATGCTTTTCAAAGCTTTTCTTCTTCCTCGCTTTTCCCCCCTAGCCTAAGAATCCATCTTTTGCCTCTCATTATTAACTATTAACTATTGACTATTAACTATTGTTGCTCTAACTCAGAAACAGACACCTTCGTGCAGGCATGTCAGAGATTGTTTAACAACGTGGGCTAGGATATGCAGTCACTGGACTCAAAACAAACTACAAATTGCTTCTTAGAAAACTTTTAGTATCCAATAAATGCTAAGCACATTAATTTAATCACTTTAAATTAATTTAAATCACCTTAAATCACTTTTGCCCCCGATTGTATGATTACTTCCTTCCTTAGTTATGATCAGTGCTTACTAACTTAATTATGATACAATTAAATTAATTAAATGTAAACACAGAAAAAGAAACTGGAATATGTATTATATATACATATCTATACACATAGTTATATAACTTATATATAAATAAATAAAATAAATGTAGTGGTAATAATTCTGTTATTCTATAATTGTAACCACCTATTTAGATTATAGAGATAATGGTTTGGATGTTTTGTATAATTTATTTCACATTAATTATGTTTTATGTAATTTAGTTCACTGGGTAAATGGATACACATTATAGGACATGATGACATTCTTGTTCATTTGTTAAGCATATTGTATGAAGCATATTGTATGAATGTGGTATAAACAATATGAAATCAACTGTATTTTGCATTTGTTTGAAATGGGAATTTTAAAACTGACTTATTGCAAGAAAAATTAAGAAAGGACCTATGTCCTGGTGACAGAGGTAGCCCCATTCCAGATACAGATTCACTTCTGCCTCTCTGCTGAACATGAGGGAGTCCCTGATAGGAGACGCTAGTACAGTATGTTAGGAACTCCCTAGCATGTGTGAAGCGCAGTCAACAGTTACTGTTGCCACCCGAGGTCAGGAGGAATCCCTTCCATAAAAGTCAAGTGGCACAGGGCTATTTTTATGTTTGTTTTTATTGCTGTTTAGCTCCCTGGCTTTGACACAGGGAAAGATGTCATTTGCTGGAGTATTAGAAAAGGTCTTAGCACTAAAGTGTGTTGCCCTGAATCTGCATATACTCCCTGTAACATGGGCTGAAGCTATGTAAAAATTAGTACTATTTTAGACATGAACATCCAAAATGTGCCTGTGAGGATCTGATTGTTGTTAATTATGGGTATAAAATTCAAGTAAAGGTCCAGAAAACAGACAGGCAGTCAGACAAATCTTCCTGCTTTTCTAAACTTTGCTGACTAATTAACGAAGCTTGTCATAATTGGTTTTTGCTGCTTTGATAAATGCTATGCCCAAAACCATTTAGGGAGGAAAGAGTTTTTTGGGATTAACAAGTCTATAGACCATATAAAGGACAGAATTCCTCTGAGCAGTGATTCTCAATCTGTGGGTCACTACCTCTTTGGGTCACATATCATATATTTACATTATAATTCATCACAGTAGTAAAATTATAGTTATGATGTGACAATGAAATAATTTTATGTTTGGGGTCACCATAACATGAGAAACTGTCTTAAAGGGTCACAGCATTAGGAAGGCTGAGAACCACTGCCTAGAACATGATTTGGAGGCTGTTTGATATAGTTAGTTCCTTAAATCCAGGTTTAAAGACTATAGGCAAGGAAGGTGAAGATGGCCCTGTGGTTAGGAGCACACACCTCCCAGTGCCCACACTGGCCTCCACCTCCAGGTGACATTAGGATCTATCCTGGCCTCTACAGGCAGTGCTCTCCTTTGCACATGTGTGTGCATGCACACACACACACACACACACACACACACACACACACACACACACACACACAAATGAAATTAAAAATAAAATCTTTAATAAAGACTTTGGACAATAAAATAACTGTTTTAGTTGACAAAAAAACCAGCATTATGTCTGTGGATTTCTAGAGAGTAACTTCAAGTTACTTACTTAGTGAAATATAGACATTGTCTAAGATGTTTGAAGTATTGAAACTATAATAGCTTTGAAAACAGTTGTGAGACCACTTCAAGTTGAAAAACTTAATACTGTATTGAAAATTGAAAACTTCTAGAAAATTCTCAGAAAAATATATAAGAGGCACAAAGAAATAGCCACAAAATTTAGGGAAGTTTAATCATATAAAAGGAAATACAGTTTTTAAAGACAAAATATGTGTATGTATGTTCAGGGATACATGTGCATGCTTGTGTATGGACACAGTTATACAGATCATTTCCATGTCAGAGGAGATACTCTACATACTTGCCTGATTTTTCCTTTTGGATATTATTGTTTACCGTTTTTCATAGGTATTTTAAAGAAAAACAAACCCTGAGCCTAGAAAGAGAGTTCAGCAGTTAAAGGTGTTTGCTGCTCTTCTAGAGGACCTGTAAATGTACATGTAATTAAAAATAAAATTATTTTTAAAAAGAACAAAAGAAAACCCAAAGCCTAAAGAATTCATCTAAAATAGAAATGTAGCTAGTTTGCAAAATGTTTATATAATATCTGTAAGTCCTTGGTAGGCAGGCATTAGGGTCAATGAATCCACTGGGATCAGAGAGAGACACATGTCCTTAAACTCAGAAGTCATTTTATGTGATCTTTCACATCCCAAAAATGTATTAGCAAATGTATAAAATATCTAAAATGCATACATTTTTAACACATGGAAACAAGTTCTGAACATACTAATACAAAGTATGTAACATTTACTACTTGAACCAATTAATTGTTACTTACCAACAATAATTATCAGGCAAAGGATATTAAAAAACAACACTATAAGTTGCATGTAGCATCCTAAACATTCCCCAAGTATGAGATCATAAACTCTCCAATGAGATTTGAAGAGTTCAGAAATTTGAAATTTTGAGCTCCATGTCCTACCTCAAAGAGGTAAAAATCTTATAATTGTTACTTCTTGATACATAGATCATGCCTGAGGCATTTTGCATGAGGATACACCCAACCTGTTAATCTTAACATTTCCCAACTTCTTGTTTGTCAGTTTAGGTAAATTTAGGTGCAAGAGTATTTCTATCAGGCGAAGATTTAAATAACTTACTTTTTTGTGGAGATGAGAACATCATATGAAACTTAAAGTGTATTCAGAGTCCCGTCTCCTTTCTGTGATCTGCCATTGACCATATTTTTATCTATGTTCTTAACTGATGAGCTTTGTGATGTGTTCAGTGTGATGTGTTTACTATATGTCTTCTAGAAAACCAATTCTGTTTGCAATGTCACTTGTATGTATATCACATGTGTATACATTCACTCTTTAAGACTACTCTATAAGGTAATTAAATAATACCTTCATGTATCTTAATGTGCAAGGTGTAATTATAAAATAATGAAGTTGGTTTTAAAAGTCCTAAGTGGAAATGTGTCCTGTTGCTTTATAGTAACACCCATAATCTCCTTCTATTTTTGTCAGAGGCACATGATTCAGAGAAGATTTTCCCACGAATCAGACAAACAACTTTGTATCCTGGCAACATTAGTTGTTGTTGCACTAAATATTAATTTATTCTGTAATCCTAACATTTCCTGTACCCATAAGCTATCCTTAGCTAAAATATAAAAACAAAATATAAGGGGGACATAAAGCCTTCTTTCCTTGCACTGTATTTTTTTCTACGTCATTTATGGGAGATTTAAAAGTTTAATTAGAAAAATTGCTTCTGGCTTTGGGAACTCACAGTTTGCTTCAAAGAGAGAATAAGATTTAGTCATAAGCAAAGTAGGATCAGCACAGGTTGTGTGGAAGAGGAAGACTGATATCCAGATAAAGCAGAGTGGATGTAGCACTATAGTAAATAGTTATGAAACCAAAGCACGAGAACACAGGCTTCCTCATAAACTTGTACTCCTTACTAAAATGATCAACCTTTCATTTGAAGCCTGGTTTATAATCTTCAAGTCCGTGTCCAGTTTATTTTTTAACTTAAAAGTTATTTTTATTATTTTTTTATATTTTTTAAATTTTTTTATTCACTTTACATACCAACCACCACTGATCCCCCTCTCATCACTCCTCCCATCCCCCCACCTCCTGCCCTCGACCCACCCCTCATCCCCTCCTCCAACAGGGTAAGTTCTCCCATGTGAGGGATAGCTAAGCCTGGCACATTCAGTTGAGGCAGGACCAAGCCCCTCCCCCTGCATCAAGGGTGAGCCATGTCCAGTTTATAATTCTCCCCTTATAGCTTCTCTGAGAGGTGTGGTTCAGATCTCACAGGGAAAAAAAACGTCAAGATGATGCATTGGAAGTGGCAAAAGTCCATACAGTGAGAACTGTTGCTATTGCCCCAAATGACAGACTTTTTTTTTTAACTTAGAAACTTTTCTGTCATTCTGGCTTCAACAAATGTTTAGATTCTTTCTACTACTACTACTACTGTGAAACAAAAGAAGCATAAGTGTTCCTGTCTTAGTTTCTTTTCCAGTTCCTGTGATAGATTACTCCTACCAAAGCAATTTAGGGGAGAAAAGATTTATCTGGCTCACAATTCCAAGTTACTGTCCATCATTGCAGGGAAACCAAGGCAGCAGGAACAGGCAGCTTTTACACTATAGCCACAGTCAAAAGCAACGAGCAGGGAGTTAATGCATGCATGCTGGTTTTCAGTTTTCTCCACTATTACTCGGTGCACAAGGAATGGTGCCACACACAGTGGGTAGGTCTTCTCACCTCGATTAATATAATCAAAACAATCCCCAGAGACAGGCCCAGAGGCCAGTCTGTTCTAAAGAGTCCCTCATTGAGACTTCTTTCCCAGGTGGCTCTAGATGTGTCAAGTTGACAATTAAAACTATCACAGACCATTAACTTAAAAATAAATTGTTCTAGGGCCAGTAATATGGGTTAGCAGGAAAAAAATAATTGTGGAAGTCTAAAACCTGAGTTTGAGTTCCACCTAAATGTAGAAGGAAAGAGCTGTCTCCATGAAATTGTCCTCTTACCTCCACAAGCACACCATGGCATGTGTGTGCCCCTACATACACGACACACACACACACACACACACACACACACACACACACACACAAACACAGTGTACATGCATACATACACATACACAGAGAGAGAGTGGGGAGGAGAGGGGGAGAGAGAGAGAGAGAGAGAGAGAGAGAGAGAGAGAGAGAGAGAGAGAGAGAGAAATAGAGAGAGAAATAATATTTTTTCCAGTTTTTTCAAGAACCTGAACTAAAGTTAATGCAGAATGGCTATGATGATGATGATCTCTGCTATGTATATTGTTTTGGCAGGCTTTCAGATTCCCCTTTTCTCTAAATATTTTGCCATTCATGTTTTGGTGGCAAAAAATGGCTGTAGAGGAAAGATAATCAGATAACATAACATGGTAAAAATCTGGAGTTAGATGTTGGGAATTCCTGTTAACAGCTGTGCATACTTAGTCATTTACTTAACTCTCCTGAGCCTCAGTTTCCTTTTCTGTTAAATTAAGATAATAATAGAATGTGTCCTTCATAAGGTTGTAACAATTAAAAGAATTACAGTCACCACAATAGCATATTTTGCATTGTGTATTTGATATTATGTATTTCAATGTTACTATTTTTCCTGTAATAAGTGTCACTTATTATTAAATACACTCACAGTAGCCATCTTCATTTATCATTCCAGCTGTGTTAATATAGAAAATTATAATAGAATGATTCTTCTTTTCTTCTCCCCATTGCTAAGCTACATTTCTTCTCTCAGAGGAAAACCCTGAGATCTTCAAGTGACCTTCAGTGATAGACCCTATTAACTTCCCCTGAACCACTAAAGCTTTTTATTTTCTGATCTACCATGAGAAATGACAGGTTCCTAATCTTCCCTATGCCGACCTGTGGGCACCTGAAGTAGCTTCCTTTTATTTATCCATTTTCTCTTCTAAACTGCAAAGCCAAACTCTCAGTAAGGAATGGTTTTCAGTGCAGAGCCCTGGATCCCAGTCATTTGCTTCCTACCCTTTTTTGACTAGGATATTCTAAATGGGCAGATGAGAACCAGACTCTTGTCACAGGGTGTGCTTGGGGTACCTCTCATTGTTTTTGTAAATCCTAAAGTTAGATTCCCTGAGTGGCAATAACCATCTTACTCCCAGAGGCCACATGTGTGTAGCAGAGTTCCTGTGTTCTCCAAAATGGCATCCAGGACACTGGCTCAGCATTTTTGCAACTTCCTGGGTATGTACTTCACAGGCAAGCAGGCATGGGGGGCCATGTAAAGCAACTGGTAACAAAATAGACTCAGATGATTAAGCAATAAATGAAGTGATAAGCCCCGTGCAGAGCCATCAAGGTTTTGTTTCATCACTCTGAAAGAAGAGGAGCTTAGTTCCAAAGGGACACCCCTAAGAAGATAAAAACATTTTAAGAGCTCCTATTGCCAACCCACACAACAACGAAATGGAATAGCCATGGAATTGTCAGGTAGCCTACAAGTTTACCTTATTTTGACACAGCCTTTGTCTGGCTGTACTCTCCCTTGCATAATATTCACTGTGGAATTATCTCTTTGCTTTCTGTCTAAAAAAATTTTATAAAAGATAATTGTGGTTCGTAGTATTGATTCCTAAGGGGGAGAAAGGCATTGAGCGAAATGATGAAAGTTTACTCCAAAAGACACTAATGGAACATAACTGAGATGCTGTTATGGGGCAGAACAAAGAATCTGTCGACTCATTTCTTTTTCTTTCATTCTACTAGATCACTTTATTGTAATAAATTCACAAATGAGCCGGGCGGTGGTGGCACACGCCTTTAATCCCAGTCCTCGGGAGGCAGAGGCAGGTGGATCTTTGTGAGTTCGAGGCCAGCCTGGTCTACAGAGCGAGATCCAGGAAAGGCACAAAGCTACACAGAGAAATTCTGTCTCCTTAAAAAAAAAAATCACAAATGAAAGCATCCCACAGCTAGACTAAGGTAGCCACTCAACAAATACGTGGCCAGTTCCAACCTCCACACATTGCAGTGAACTTTTCTATATAATATAGTTAGAAAGGCCAGTCTGAAGCTATGGATCTTCATTTGCGGTTTTATACTTTTACTGCCATTTATATTTTTCTGGTTTATCCACTACAAAAAAAAGAAAAATTCCATGATAGAGTTGAAACTAGAACTACTTCTGAGGTAGCACTTCACCCCAGTCAAAATGAGTAGCAAATATTGGGAAGGATGTGGGGGTGAGGGAGGAACCCTCATTCACTGCCAGTTAGAATGAAACAAATAGAGCCATTATGGCAATCAGTTTGGAGGACCCTCAAACAATTAAAAATAGAACTACCATGTGGCCCAGCTACTCACTCCTGGGGAAATGCCCAGAGAACTCTACATCCCGCTGTAACGATATTCACACATTCATGTTTATTTGCTGCTCTATTTTACAGTACCACAAAAATGGAACCAACATGCCCATCGACTGATGAATAGATAATACAAATGATTTATACATACAAAATGGAATATTATTCAGATGTAAAGAAAATTAAATCATGAAATTTGTAGGGAAATGGATAGACAGAATGCATACTATTAAGTGAGGTCACCCAAACCCAGAAAGATAAAATTCTTATCTTCTTTCTCATATATGGATCCCAGTTTGAAATGTGTACATGTTCATATGTAAACTGCTATTAAGTGTGGGTGCAGTTTAACATTTAGAAAGGAGACCAAGAAGGGCTAGCTAATATTAGTTGATGCAGAGGGACAGACTGCTGGAAAAAGGACATATGACTCATGAAAGAAGACACTGGTGTCAACAAAGCTAGTTTCTCTGCAGAAATTATGGGCAGTAAAATCTAGCTGTATTTTGATGAGGGAGTTAATTCGCCTCGTTCATATAGACTGTATATTCAATTATGCATCAACAGCTGTGATATAATCCAGACTACATGAAGGAGAGCAAATACAGCTAATATCATACACATCTTTTGAATTTATAGGAATCTTATATACTGTCTATGCATTGAAGTATATATTCTTCATGAAAATTATTTAAAATTATTATCTCAAAATAGCAACTATTTTTCCCTCCAAACTTAGATGTGATCCTAGGAAAAGCAGTCTAAATATAGAAGTCATTGGATACATTTCCCTGTGGCTTGAAGCAGTTCATCTCAAAGTTAACATTTAGATCATATGTACTTTTTTGTTTCCCACATCACAAATTTACTTTTTTTCCTAGTGAAAGTATGGGCTTAACACATTCAGCATGAGTTAATTTCCCCCCACCACCAAAAGATACCCAAATAGTCTATATTGAATATGTCAATATCAGACATGATTCTAGTGGTCGAAGAATTTTTTGCCTCCTGAGTGGATAAGAGTAACTAGTTTGGGGTGGGAGAGATGGCTCAGCAGTTAAGAGCACTGGCTACTCTTCCAGAGGTCCTGAGTTCAATTCCCAGAAACCACATGGTGGCTCACAGCCTCCTGTAATGAGATCTGGTGCCCTCTTCTGCTGCAAGGACACATGCAGGCAGAATACTGTATACATAATAAATAAATAAATCTTTTAAAAAAAAAAAAAAAAAAAAAAAAACAAGAGTAACCAGTTTGTGGTCAGCCTGGGTAAATGAGACCTTTTCTGAGAACAATTAAAAGGCTAACAGCATGTAAATTCAAACGTAACTCTACAATTCTGTCCCTTACACAGTGACTAACAGATTGTTTAGGTGGCATTGATCCTAGAAACAAGCATCACTTCTCTTCTGACTCAGTTCACTTCATGCCCAGATGTAGTACTCATCCATGAAAGTTTTACTTAAACACATTCAGAAGAGGATCCTATCCATAAGCAGGAGAATGGTCCCTCTGTTTATGTTGATAAAGCAGAAAATAGCCATAGCCCTTAGTTAAAAGGGAAATATATTTTTATGATAAGGTTTACTTCAATATAATGAATAGGTTTAATCTTACTTTCTGGAAAAGTATGAAACTTACAATGCTGTATGAATTTAGGTGGATTTATCAATCGTACATAATTTCTACACAGACATTTAATTTATTGTCAATTTATAATATCTCCTTCACATTAGCACCTCACATAGGCAATAACAAATACAGCTTACTGATCTGAAGACTGCATAAAGTCAGGAGCTTTTGTGAGCCAAATGACTGTTCTTTTTTAAAATTTGTATTGGTATATAACCGTTGTACAAAGTGTTGGGTTTCAAAAGACAGTTTCTTTTGAAGGTAGCCTGTACTTTGGCAATATTCATACTCCTTCCCTCCTTCTGTTTAGGACCCCTCCCCTTTGCCCCAGCCTTTCTTCTCCCACCTTTCTTCTGATTTTACAACACATACACTCACACTAACATGTGATTTTATGTATATTTAAAGAATTCAAAAGCCCACAATAGCAAAAACATGTGTTATTTGTCTTTCTCTGTCTTTTTTATTTCACTTAACGTTATTTCCAGCTATACCCATTTTACAGAAGATGACATAATTTTATTCTTCTTTATGGCCTTAGCAAGCTCCACTGGATATATGCATGGATTTTCTTTTTGCATTCACCTGTTGACAGATTCTAAAGGCTGATTCCGTAATTTGATCACTATTAATAGTACTACAGTAATGGATGCATAGTATCTCCGTGTTCTCTTAACTTGGAGACCTTAGGATGCATGAACAGAAGTGGTATAGCTGTGTTATATGAAAGTACTGCTTTTAGTTTTCTGTGAAACCTCCCTTATGATTTCCATGGTGGTTGCATTCTCACTAACAGAATTTGTTGTTTTGAAAAGTTCTTACCTATGCCTATATAGTAAAGTATTTTCCTTTAACAGTATTAGAGTTTGGGGGACTACAGTAAGAACTTTAATCCATTTTTAATTGATTTTAGTGTGTGGTAAGAGTAAGTAGTCTGGCTTCATTCCCTAGCAGATAGCTATCCTGTGTTCCCAGCACCATTTGTTGAAGAGGCTACCTCTTCTCCAAAGTATATTTCTGGCTAGAGTTGTATTGTTTTACTTCTGGGCACTCTGTTCTATTCTGTTGATGTTTTATCTGTTTTTAATGCCAGTACCATGCTGGTTTTGTTACTATGGCTCTGTAGTATCACTAAAGTCAGGTAAGACGATACCTCCAGGGTTGTTTTTGCCCGCGATTGTTTTGGCTATCTATGATATTCTCTGCTTCCAAATGAATTTTAGGATTGTTTTCCAGTTTTGTGAAGAATGTCATTGGAGATTTTACTGCAATTTCATTAAATCTACAGATCCCTGTTAGAAATTTGACCATTTTTAATATATTAACTGTGTTGATGGACAAACATAAGTGATCTTTCCACCTAGTGTCTTCCTCTATTTTTTCAGAGTTTTAATTTTTTTTTAGTTAAAAATAGAATTACATCACTGTCCCTCTTCCCTTTCCTTCCTCCAGCACCTTCCAAGTACCTTCCCTCCAACCCCTCCCATTCCCACTCACTCTCAAATTGATAGCCTCTTTTTCTTTTATTATTGTTACATACATACATGTCTATGTGTGTGTATGTATTCACAAATATATAAATACAATGTGCTGAATACATATTTGTTGTTTGTATGTATATGTCTTCACTGCTGAGCATTTTGTAGTGCATAACCAATGGAGGCACTCCCTGGGAGTTGCCTATAGTTCTTTGTCTAGGAGTAGAACGCCATGAAATTTTCTCCCTTCCACCTTAGCATGCCCATTGATATTGCCATTGCTCCAGTCCCATTTATTCACCTATTTCTAGGAGAGACTCTTTCACAGCTGACTTTCAGGTATTTTGGCTCTTAAAATCTTTATGCCCTCTCTTCAGCAACGTTTCCCAAGCCATAGATTCAGGAACAGTGATGTAGACTTATCTATTGGAACTTGGCTACCCAATATCCATTAATTCTTCCTTGGCTAAGTTATCTCAGGCCTATTGCTGTGGGATGGTCTGTATATCAAATTGCTCTGATTGGTCAATAAATAAAACACTGATTGGCCAGTGGCCAGGCAGGAAGTATAGGTGGGACTAACAGAGAGGAGAACAGAGAAAACAGGAAGGCGGAGGGAGTCACTGCCAGCCACCGCCATGACAAGCAGCATGTGAAGATGCCGGTAAGCCACGAGCCATGTGGCAAGGTACAGATTTATGGAAATGGATTAATTTAAGCTATAAGAACAGTTAGCAAGAAGCCTGCCATGGCCATACAGTTTGTAAGCAATATAAGTCTCTGTGTTTACTTGGTTGGGTCTGAGCGGCTGTGGGACTGGCGGGTGACAGAGATTTGTCCTGACTGTGGGCAAGGCAGGAAAACTCTAGCTACAGCCTATCTTTTTGAAACCAGTGTGAATGGAATTATTTGTCTGGTGACTTTCTCAACATGTTTATTGATACATAAGAAGGCTGCTGATTGGTGCACTAGTTCTGTGTTCTGCCTCTTTTCAGAAAGTGTTCATCAGCTAACGATGTTCTAGTGGGTCATTAGGGTCTCTTGTACAGGACTGTGTTATCTGTAATAAGGACCATTTGACTTCTTTTCCTATGTATATCTCACTTATATTTTCGTTCCTTATTGCTCTATCTAAGTCTTCAATAATTGAACTGAGAAGAGAAAGTGGAATTCTTGTTTTGTTCCTGATTTTAGTGAAATGCTGTTACAGGTGTTTTGTACACCACCTTCATTGTGTTAAGATAGTTCTTTCGCCAGGCGATGGTGGCACACACTTTTAATCCCAGCACTTGGGAGACAGAGCCAAGCAGATCTCTGTGAGTTCGAGGCCAGCCTGGTCTACAGAGCAAGAGCCAGGACAGGCACCAAAACTACACAGAGAAACCTTGTGTCAAAAAAAAACAAAACAAAAGATATGTTCTTTCTATTCAATATTTAACTCAAGATTTTCATCATAAAAGAACGCTTTTATCAAAGGTCTTTTCTGCATCTATTGTGATGATGACATGGTTTCTGTGTTTGAGACTATTAATGTGTTGTTTTACAATTTGGGGTTTACAATGTTGAACCATCCTTGTAAGTTAATGTAACACTTTTGATTCTGGTGAGTGATCTTTTGATGTAAAGTTGAATTCAGTTCATAAGAATTTTTCTTTCATGTTTGACATGACAATTGCTCTATAATAAATATTCTCTCTGTCTCTCTCTCCTTCCTTCTCTCCATTCTCTCCCCAACCTCCTCTCTCTTCCTTCTCTCTCACCCCTCTTTCTGTCCTCTCCAAATATGCCTCTCTCTTTTTTCCCATCTTTCTCCCTTTCCCTCCCGCCTCTCTCTGTTTCTCTCTTAGTGGCCTCTTCTCTGGTTTTGATAAGAGTATAATAGTGACTTTATAAAATGAGTTTTACAGTGTTCCTCCCTGTATGTTTTATGTAGTAGTCTGTGCAGCACTGATGTCAGATTTTCTTAAGGTCTGGTGAAATTCAGTCATGAATCCATTTGGGTCTTTTTGTTTGTTTGTTTGTTTGTTTGTTTGTTTGTTTGTTTTTTGAAGTGGGGATACTTTTTATTATGGCTTCAATCTTACTGCTTGCTATAAATCTGTTTAATTTGTTCATGCCCTCATGGTTTATTTTACAGAAGTCTTCATGCTTATTAGAACATGATTTTCAAAGCATTCTCTAATAACGCTCTGTCTATAATTTCATTAATTTGGCTCTTTTCTTTCTTTCTTTGGTTTAGTTTGGATAAGGGTTTATAAGTCTTGTTTTATCTTTGCAAAGAATGAGCTCTTTGTGTCATTAGTTCTTTGTATTGTTCTTAGTGTTTTATTTAATCAATTTCTGCCGTGGTCATCATTATTTCTTTCTGTCTCTTGATTTGGGGTATCATGAAGGTGAACCATGAAATCTCTTGAGACTACTTGATTTTTTTAAGATAGGTCTTTATAACTGTAACTTCCCTCACAGCAGTTACATGCTCTGTTTTCAATTTCATTCACTTAGAAGAATGTTTTAGTTCTCCTGCTGATTTATTTCAATGAACCATTCATCATTCAATAGTGTGTTATACAGCGCTGCGAGTTTGTGTTCAGTTCTGTAGTTCTCTTTGTGTAGATTTCCAGTTGTTTCCACTGCTACCAGACTTTTTTCAAGTCTTTTATTTGTTATGATGGTACATTTTTCTTTGCATGAATCTGATGTTTCTCTCTGTGGCTTTCAATATTCTTTCTTTGTTCTGTATAGTTTAACTGTAATATGACATGAGAAGATTTTTTTTCTGGGTCTTGTCTATTTGGTATTATAAATCCCTCCCACATCTCTTTCACTGGACTTAGAGAATTTCCTACGATGATGTTATTGAATATGTTTTCTAGTTCTTTAGCTTGTACTTCTTCTTCTTCTATAATCATGATTTATAAATATAAATAAATATTGTCATGTAGATGTCTCCTGTCCCATTCATACTTTCTTATTAATGTTTCTCTGTCATTTTCTGGATGCTATAATTTGTCCTCATTATATTCAAGCTTGTATATTTTCTTCCACTCCATTCCATTGATGAGGCATTCCACAGAGTTATTTGACTTATTTAACTTTGCATTTTCAATATTTGAATGTTTAAAATATTTCTTTGTATTGAATTCCAGTTTCATACTCTATATTGACTTCCTTTTTTTCATTGAACACTATGTGTTCTATTTGGATTCATTTAGGAATTTGAGTCCTATTTATTTTATTGAACATTCTTATGAGTGTTGACTTGAATTCTTTTGGTTTCTTCTAATTTTCTACCCAAAAAAATGTGATTACTGTGGTATCAACAATTTTGGAAGAATCATGCTACATTGATTTTTCCCATTTCTTGTATTTCTGCATTAGGACTTGTCCACCAAGATTTATGTCATTGCTTGATTTTTTAATCACCTGTATCATTTCCATAGAAATATTTTTCAGTGTTCTAGTAGGACTTGCTTATAGTAGGATTGGGTTTTCATTTGTCTGCAAGACTGTGACTAGAATTCAATTGTTACACTCAGTGGGCTCAGGGAATGAGGCTTGGTTCTCAGTACCAGTCCAAGAATAAAATACTCTCTGCAGAAGCAGCCACAATCTATGGATAGACCTACCATGAAAATATAACAATAAACTATTTTTAAAACAACACCCTCAAATCCAGTAGTCTTGGGGAAGATAAAGGAGCACGGATGGTATGGTATGATGTGTTACTAATGGTAGAACAGGAATAAAATAATTAGAGAAAAGCCAGAAATTCATATTCGTGTGATGGAGAAAATACAGACGGGAGGGCAGTAAATAGAAGGGGAAATAACAAGAGGCATGAAGGTAGCTCAGGCGAAGGGAGAACGGAAAGGAAGAAGCAAAGAAGTGAAATTGGACAACTTAAAACAGAAGCAGGGCCTCCGAAACTCCAGCCTGGACAGGTCTATTAAAAAGTAAGACAAGGGGCCAGGCGGTGGTGGTGCACGCCTTTAATCCCAGCACTCGGGAGGCAGAGCCAGGAGGATCTCTGTGAGTTCGAGGCCAGCCTGGTCTCCAAAGCGAGTTCCAGGAAAGGCGCAAAGCTACACAGAGAAACCCTGTCTCGAAAAAAACCAAAAAAAAAAAAAAAAAAAAAAAAAAAAAAAAAAAAAAAAAAGTAAGACAAGGGGGCTGGAGAGATGGCTCAGCGGTTAAGAGCACTGGCTGCTCTGCCAGAGGTCCTGAGTTCAATTCCCAGCAACCACATGGTGGCTCACAACCATCTGTAATGAGATCTGGTGCCCTCTCCTGGCCTGCAGGGATACATGCAGACAAGAAATTGTATACATAAGAAATAAATAAATCTTTAAAGAAAAAAAGTAAGACAAGGAAAGAGGAGGGCAAAGAAGCTCTACTGCATTGGCATTAGCTGTGAATAAGGAAAGTATAAATGTGAAGGAGAGAAATATCTGTGTGAGAGTGCAGAGCTTGTTTGAAGTTCCTGCCCTGGTGCTAGTGCCAGCCCCACCTCTAGGGTCCCTGAGGGGATCACATGGTGGATGCCTTGGAGCAGTATGTCACAGTGCAGAGCACCTGTGCAAAGCCTCCTGTGTCCACTTGGTCCACTCCAGCCGTCATTCAGACTTCCACATGCCTGAGCTCTGTAGGGTTCTCACTCGAAGCTGTCCCCCCGCCTCCCATCCGAGGTATTCTACCAGCCAAATAGCAGAGTATAGTTCGGTGACAACTGAGTGAGCAGCTCAGGAGGAAATTCACCTCTAGACTCACCACTGACTCAGCAGGGGTCTCTAACAGGGATCTTGCAGATCCTGTTGATTGTTGAGAAGAGTTTTCTTTACACCTCCTCTTTCTCTGTGATTTGTCATGAACAGCTTTTGTGCTCACCATTTTCTTTCTCTCCTCCCCACTCTCCCTCCTCCCCTCTCTCTCCACCCCCTCTCTTTACCCTTCTTCTCTTTCTCCCTTTAGCTCTCTTTTCCCCTCCCCTCTCCCTCACTCTCTTTCAAAGTCTGTTACTTAAAGTATAGTCCCGATTTTCTGAGACTTGTCTTCAGCAAGGGTTCTGGCCCTCTGTAACTGTGTTTTCTCTCACTGGATAAGCACCCCAGCTGGAAGTAATTCCTTTGAAATAGACCCTGGACCCTGTCTCCTTTTAATCTCTGTAAAGTTTCCTATTTACTTTGCTACACTTATTTCTCTACCATCACCCACCTCTTGTAATACCTGCGATCCAACTATGCCAGTGTATTCCCTGGAGATTTAACAGTCACTGCATGGGTGTCATCTGCCACTTAGTTAGCTTTATTCTTAATTCTTAACTTCTGCCAGCTGCCTTATAAATTCATTTTGAAAGTGAAGAGATCATTTCTATATGAAAAGATTTCAAAGAAGTTAAAGCAATGTCCTACAACTTTAAATTTGACATGCACATGCACAGAACAGTTCATAGATTAAGCCAACACCAGTTAATACTTGTTGAATTGACTCAACTACACTTGAGTTCATTCATATTTGTATAAAATCATGTAAATACTTAATGAAACATGAAAGCAGCAGGAAGAGATTTTTCTATTTTTTTAAATGTCCAAAAGAGTAAATATGAGGCATTACATTAAAAAAATAAGATCTGGCCAGGCGGTGGTGGCGCATGCCTGTAATCCCAGCACTCGGGAGGCAGAGCCAGGCGGATCTCTGTGAGTTCAAGGCCAGCCTGGGCTACCAAGTGAGTTCCAGGAAAAGGCGCAAAGCTACACAGAGAAACCCTGTCTCGAAAAACAAAAAACAAACAAACAAAAAAAAACAAGATCTGATTGGGGTCAGATCGATGGCTGAAAGCCCATTTGATTACAAGTTTTATAGTATATAATGATTAAAACTGCAAGGATGCCCAGGCCTTGTGTTTCAAAAGTATGACTAGAATGCAAACCCTTTGCACACATAAGGAAGATAGTTGGATTTTGCAATATGAGATTATCTCTTTTCCATTTCAACTCATTTTCAACATTCAAAGACAGCAAGTGAAAGAAGCTGAACTGCCAGTATTTGATACTCAGCTCCACCTAGATGAGGTCCTAGGTTGTAAGTATGCTTTGAGTATAAGAATGAGTTGAACAATGTGAGAAATGGTTAAGTATTTGGTTTAAAATTGTGTAGAGAAGTCATTGAAACTGACACACCTAGCATTTCTTTATATTTGTGAGGTTATGTATAGAAATCAAAGTCTTTGGTAAGGAAAAGAAAACTTGATTGTTTGATGAAGGAAAATAAGTCACTCAAATGCAGTGAAAGTTGCTTTTAGCACATTTATTATAGAATATAAATGTTATATTTAAGGAATGATAATTTATATTTTGCATATTTTAGCAAACAGCCTTACCTAAACATTATACTGACACAAAGAAAGTAATTGTGACAAAAAGAATATTGACATTTTAATTGGATATAACTTCTTAAGGACAGTCAACATTTAAATACATTGAGATGGAAATAGAGAGTTTATAATGATCACTAGTTGGGTTAATAGAATTAGCAGAAATGGTGAAGAAATCAGTGTTAGTTTATATAATGGAAGCTTTCTGGATGATTCAATCATGTTATTTTCTTTCATGGCTGTAGCAAATATGCTCTGCCTAGTCATGAGGACATGGTGTTGCCAAGTCCAAACTGATTCAAACCATTGTCATAAAGTTTTTTTCCTGTTCCCCATGAAAGTAAAACTTCTTTAAATTTGCACACATTTTGCTAATGCTTTTTTTTTTCATTAATGATAGAACTTTGGAAATGGATTTAAATGCAAATCATAATACTAAAATATATTTACAGATATCCATTTTTGATAACATGCCCAAATACGTTAGAAATTCTGGTAGTAATGACAAGTTTTCTGTAGCACTTTTGAAATGTTGAGTGATTTTTTTCCTTTGTATTTATCCTTCTCTCATACAGTACATCTCAACCGCAGTCTCCCCTCCCTCCACTCCTCCCAGTCCCCCACTACACCTCCCCTCTGGCCCAGATCCACTGTTCCTCCAGTTCCCTAGATGCACTGTTTCTCCATTTCCCTTCATAAAAAGAGCAGACCTACCAGGGATATCAACAGAGCACAATATAACAAAATGCAATAAGATAAGGCACAAACCCCCATATTGAGGCTGGCATATTTTATCTGATTCATTCTTACAGTATCTGCAAGTTTGGCTTTATTCCCATTTCATAGTGCAGAATAGAGACTATAAGAGGTCATGTGGAATTGCAGGGGAATGTGCTTTGTATATTCATATAATATTTTAAAAATTGATGGGGTGGATCTGGGAAGAATTGGGAGGGAGGGATGGGAATAAGATCAATAAGATCAGAATGCCTTGTGTGAAATTATCTTCAAAAATGAATAAAATTATTACATTAAAATAAGTAAAAAAAAATTAAAAGTGCTGACAAAGAGCTACTATTTGACTAGATCATTTATAAGGAATTTCACAATTATATATATTCTACTTAAATTGACTCATAATCCCTTTTCTAAATTATAAAAAGAAATATATTTTTGGGTTTCTCTGTGTAGCTTTGGAGCTGTCCTGGAACTTGCTCTGTAGACCACACTGGCCTCAAACTCACAGAGATCCACCTGCCTCTGCTTCTCGAGTGCTGGGATTAAAGGTGTGCGCCACCACTGCCCGGTTAATGTCTTGATATATTATTGAAGGTAAAAGGATAGGCACCTAGGGCAGTGCCTTCCTATCATATAATTCTCTAAAATATAAGCTACATGTATAGCTGTATCATAATCAAATCAAATAGAAATTATAGATATGTAATTTTACTAATTTTTCCCCTTTTAAAATTCTTAAACATCACTATTAAGGTACAATGTGGATACCTCAACTTTTTCTACTGTGCTCATGTAATTCAAAGAACATTTTTGTTTTTCAAAGAGAGCCCCATGCCCCGCTTTCCATCCCCCGCTCTAGTCAGCCATGCATCTACTCTACCTTAAGTCTTAACTTTCCTGGTACACAGTTTCTTACACTACAACTCTGAATTACACTCAATGCTCTTGTTCTCTACATATATGATTATAAATCATATTGAATGACATAAATTCCAGGTTGTTTAATGTACAGTAATTCCTTCCCTCTTTCATTTAGGATAAGTTTCTAATGTCCCTGAATGCTACTGCAGCCATGTTCGGAACTCACCTACAGAATGATACTTACATTGTTTCTTGAGCAGGTGCTCTGTGGCCAGTGTCTGATTGGTCTGGGAAGTGTTTACCAGGGGATATTGGAAAATGATGGTGAAAAAAATCTGATGTTTATATATTTATGGTCTAATGGTTTGTTTACTGGTATTCTCAGTTGTTGATGGTTTCTTAATGCATTTAGATCACTTCCATGCTTCTGTCTTGAGGACTAACTGGGAATGGTGTGGAGTGAAACACTGTAGCAGTTTGCACATTTAATCTGCTGGTAGAGGCTAGTTTGCTCTCAGTATAGGTATTTGGGGCTTTCTTTTCTTTTTATTGTAGAAAAACAGTTTATTACTATAAATTCATTAAGTCATCTCAATTTGTAATAAATGTGATTTACTTAAATCAGAATATTGCAAAAATGTTCCTAGTTTATTTATAAATACACTTCCTCCCCAATTAAAGAAAGCCAATTTAAAAAAAAAAACTTCTATGTTCTACCATGCACTACGTGTTACTTGTTTAATATTTTGTGCTATTTTCTTAGAGAAAAAAAAAATTTTCCGTTCCTGTGTTGCAGCCTTTATAATTAAGATGCCTGACCTAGATGGCCCTGTTTAGTGTTCACCAGAAAGTTTTCATAAAATTCTTTGTCCTTTGGAAGTTATTAAGTTATGACTGAATGTAGTTGAAACTAAGTCCTTTTTATTTGTAACTGAGACAACACGCACACTGTGTGCTCACCATCGCCCCTTCCAATGACCTGCTCCTGTTCCCTTAAATCATACTGCTATTACTTCAGACATCAAAGCCTTTTTCTCTGTCTGAAGTCATTCATTGCCACAATTCTTAGGTATTGTTTGTATGAAGTGGATTAGCTGTCCATATTTTCTTCAGGACTTAAACTTCCCAGGAACTTAAAGACTAGTCACTGTGGTTTAAGCATCAATGATCTTGAAGTTCTTTCTCAACTTCTTTACTTGTTGACTTTTACTTCTTTACTTATTAGCACTAAGGTGGACTGGGGCAAGAATAGGAACAGCCAGAAGTAACATTCAGTTTGTGGTATTATCAAGGCCACACACCCAGAGACACAGCTCTCTGCTGCCACCTCAAAGACTGAGGCATTCCTTTATCTCTCAGGGTTCTGACCCAGAGATGTAGGACTAAATGATTGGCTTCAGCACAGAAAAGAATTCAAGGACTATGAAGTTATGAAGCACAGGGATTTAGCAAAGATATTTCAATGTGGATGTTAAGTGTGCAGGTTAAGAGCAAGGCTGATGCTCAGGGAAAGAACAAAACATACCCAAGTGTGAGGATGGGCTTCTCAAAGGAGGTTTCTTCCCTGTTGTCTTTCTAATGGTCACACATAGGATATTGGTGGATTTTGTAGCTATCATCTTCAAAGGATTCCTTAGAAAAATAAGTGAGATCTCATAGTAGTTCCTATACACTGGATAGGATTACAAATGATCTTGCATCATAAGGGTTTCAGAAGAAATTAAGATTTTTTTTTTTAGTGTAAACAAAGGTTTAGGCTTGTTTGAGACTCCCAGAAAATGTCTAAGGAAAGGAATGAAGCCCTACTCTGTAGCTGGAGTTTTCCTGCCTGGCCCACAGTCAGGACAAATCTCTCTCACCCACCAGTCCCACAGCCACTCAGACCCGACCAAGTAAACACAGAGACTTATATTGGTTACAAACTGTATGGCCATGGCAGGCTTCTTGCTAACTGTTCTTAAGCTTAAATTAATCCATTTCTGTTAATCTATACCTTGCCACATGGCTCGTGGCTTACCGGTACTTTACATCTTCCTTGTCCTGATGGCAGCTGGCAGTGTCTCCCTCACCCAGCTTCCTGTTCTCTCAATTCTCCTCTCTCTTAGTCCCGCCTATACTTCCTGCCTGGCCACTGACCAATCAGTGATTTATTCATTGACCAATCAGCAACACATTTGACATACAGACCATCCCACAGCACTACTCAGGGTCATATACATTTAGGACTTAAGCTTGGCTTGTTGCTATTTCAACATGAATTATATATGTGAAAGGAATGCTGTTTTTATGTTGATAGCTTTTACGGCAGACATTGTGCATTGTGTTGCAATTCTTGCTTCTCAGCTGGTGGGAGGCTGCGGTCAGATTCCGGGGTGAGGCACACCTCTCCTTCCACATGTGCTCATGGTTTCCCGTGCCCTTCTATCCTGCTTCAGTGTGGCACTCAGTCTGTAGGAGAACATATGCTGAGTGCTTGGACCAAAAGAACCCATTAAACTAAGGTATACATAAAGATAGGCACAGTTAATAGTCACCAAATGGTAACTCTATTCCAGACAGTCTTATATCATTTCCAAGGTTACTCTTTGTGAATTCCACCTATTATAGAGATGAGAAAATTAACAGAAAGAATTTGAAGATCTACCAGATCAGAGTCCAAAACACAGTTGAGATTCAAAAAAAGGTGATTAAATATCAGACTAGCCACCCTCAGCCAGTGCTTAACTCCTGTGTCCAGGTTAGGATAGTCACAAACTCGTGAACAGGCTTGGCCAACTGGGGCAGAGAGGAGGCTTAGGCAAAAGGAAGGACATGTATAAATACATATTCCTTTCTTCCTTTTGCCCACTTCTGTCTGAATGTAACACTAATTCTTTCTTGTAGTGAATTCGCTACTAGATAATAAAAATCATTACCATCATCAACATCAGCATAAGCATTTCAAATTTTCACAAGTATACTCAATATAACTAATCAGGCACAGAGGAAATGAAGGCAAAATTTTAACTTTGATTTAAAACTTTTGTGTATTAAATATAACCCATATTAAACATACTGCCTTAGGCTGATCAAATACAAATTGCTAAACCTCACTTTGTAAGTTCAGACTGAAAAACATTAAATTATAGCAAATCCTCAAAGAAATGAATAGCATGCAATTGTTCAAAACTTGCATATATTTACATGGTACATGGTTGTACAATATATTATTTCTCATTGTATTTGTGGAATTCTAATAGGACCAGGACTACATTGAGTACATCATTCAATAATATCAAATAGCAATTATAATTGAAAAGGATCTTAAGTTAGCTGGAAATTGAGCCTGGGAATGACAAATGTTGGGAAAGCACACAACCACTGAGGTATATTCCCAGCTCTTAGAAAATTTGTAAATAATTTCCACCACTAAGGTTTCATTTCTACTCCTCATAAAAGTAAAACACATGAATTCCGTAACTATTGAGCAATTCAAAAGTTTTAAGGAAATATTACTAAAATTATACATAAAGGAAAAATTATTATGAACATGTTAATGACCTTCAGATTGTCCTTTCATAAATCTGCTTTAGATATAGGTATTAGGCATATGCTCATGTGCAGATATACCATGGAATCATAAAAAATATACTGCCCTATAACTAATACTGTTTATCCATATATTTTAATTATTATTCTAGCATAAATTTTAGAGCTGCTTACATAGACATTGTATAATTTATTTTTCCCAAGTTCTTACTGACAGACATTTAGACTGTTTCTGATTTTTCTGACAGGAACAATGTTGATTTAAAGATCCATGAATGATCTTTGGAACATTGTAGGTTTGTCAGCAGGGTTCTGATGAACACATTAGTTGGGTGTTGTTCAGGGAATTAACCTAAGCAGGAGACTCTCTGTGTTGAGTTAGCTCACTCTGGTAGTTACTGGGAACTCTGGCTTCCAAGGTTAAGAAACCAGAATTCAGGGATGAACAGATAGCTCAGCAGTTGAGGAGCACATAGCACATACCGCTCTTCAGAGGACCTGAGCTCAATTCCTACCACCCACATTAGTTGTGGCTTACAACCACCTGTAACTTCAGCTCCAAGGTATCAAACACCTTTGTCCTCTGCGTGGCTTCCATGGGCACCCACACTTACATGCACAGACCCAAACACATATGCATAATTAAAAATAAAAGGTCTTTAAAGATAAGATGCTGAAATTCAATACACCTCTCATGAGGTTGACCTCTCCATTTCCACTGACTACTTCCTACCCACTTTGGCTTCTTGTATGACTCAAGCAGTCAGGTGTCCCAAACCCTAGATAACACACTAAACGACTAGGGGAATAACACAGGGTTTTTTCTTTTCTTTTTCACACATTTATTTATTTTTATTTTGTGTGTATACATGTGTGTGTGTGTGGAAGGGTCTACATGCCATTGCTCATGTCTAGAAATCAGAGGACAGTTTGCAGGAGTCAGTTCTCTTCTTCCACCATGTAGTTTCCAAGGACAGAACTCAAATTGTCAGATTTGGCAGCAAGCGCCTTCACCTGATGGGCCATCTCACCTTCTCACACGACAAGGCTTAGAATAGTGAAAATACAAGCCAATAAATACATGGTTCAATTTTTCACATAGAGTCTAAAGTTAGCCTATTCCATTAATCTCATATTTGTGAACATCCATCATTATACCTTCATTTTGTTTTATATCCAGCTGAAGGAAATCCGTGCATACTTAGAGGAGCTTGGCTCCAAATGTCCTAAATAGGAACCCAGTTCTGCCAGTTGGTAGTTCAGTGAACTTAGACAACGTGTGTGTGTGTGTGTGTGTGTGTGTGTGTGTGTGTGTGTGTGTGTGCAGTTTGCCTTTGATTTTACCAGTTTACCTGATTAGTTAGACTGAATCCACTTGTGCCAAGTTTGCTTCTGTGAAAAGGAAGAATTTTTTTTTCCTTTTTTATTTTTTGGTTTTGTTTGTTTGTTTGTTTTTGGTTTTTTTTTTTCTGGACCTGAGGATCGAACCCAGGGCCTTGAGCTTACTAGGCAAGTGCTCTACCACTGGGCTAAATCCCCAACCCCTTAAATTTTTTTTTTCAAGACAGGGTTTCTCTGTGTAGCTTTGTGCCTTTCCTGGAAATCACTCTGTAGCCCAGGCTGGCCTCGAACTCACAGACATCTGCCTGCCCTGCCTCCCAAGTGCTGTGATTAAAGGCGTGCGCCACCACCGCCCGGCATGAAAAGGAAGAATTTTTTAAAGCAACACTTGATTGTCCCTACTTGCTATAAACTACCACACAGGACAGAAAGACTAATGGAAAGGCCCTCAGGAATGCCAAGTCATTGATACCAGCTCCTTTAGAATCACGATGATTCTACGGCAGTTACTGCTATTGTCTTTGGCAAGAATTAGGGCTTGCAGCAGTTAAGCAACTAGCCCAAGAGTCACAGAGACCAGGAAGGGGCAGAATTAAAACCAAGACCTGTGGTTCGAAATGCTGATCTCTTTTCCTACCCTGTGCAGAAGTGATGTCTTAAGAGAACAATGTCTAACTTAAGACATCTGAGCAGCATAGGATTGTCTTTGTTATCTGGGTAAGAGAACATTTTCCTTCCCTTTGGAATGCTCATTCCCTTCAGAGTTTTGTTATTCTCACAACAGCTCATTTGTCACTCTATATTCTTAGTCTGTCTACTTTCCTTTTAGAAGTGAGTTTCCACATTTGTATTTATTATGAACTACAACTGAATTAACATGTACCATACTAATCTATCATTTTAAGGAGTTTCACAGACAGACAAACTAGAGGCTCTTTGGCTGTTATAGACGTTTTCAAAGTATTCTCTTTTTCCTTTTAACTAGTCATGTAGATTGACACCAAATGCCAACTCTACTGTCTGATGTGTCCTCTCATTTCCTCCTGACATATTAATTCCTCTCAGACTGAACTCAGTCTGAACATTGTGGACACACAAGACACTTAAGAATTTACTAACACCACCACCACTACCCCAGCAAGTACTTTAATCTCAGTACTCAGGAGGCAGAGGCAGGCATATCTCTATGAGTTCTATGCCATCCTGGTCTACAGATCAAGTTCCAGAACAACCAGGACTACACAGAGAAACCCTGTCTTGAAAAAACAAAAAAAAAAAACAAGCAAACAAACAAATAAAACACCCTCAGTATCCCTGCAGATGAAACAGCAAAGGATTCAAAACACAAGAAGGAGCAAGCTATGCTTCAGCCAAGGTTTGCTATGTTATTTCTCCGAAGCTTTCTTTGGGTCTAAATAATGTTACTGGTGAGCAATGCCGTGGTGTTCCACTGCTAGAGAGCACTCAGTGATAGCTCCCTTGACTACTGTTAACAGATTAGCTCCATCGTGGCTCTTCCTTGACTTACGAGTCTCTTGGGTGACTCTCTTGTAAGCATGAACACATAACTACAGCCCATTTGAGATAAGATATTGGAGGATCCCAACCTCCTGCATAGGCACAGGGAGTCATGTGGGCTGCATTAGATGCAAGCTTAGTATATTGGTTTGGTTTACAGTGGATACAACTAAGGAGTAAGATTTAAGATCAAAGGAGATTAATGCCATCAAGCATGGTGGAGAAAAAAAAAAGTGGTTTTCAAAAATCTGAAAAAAACAATACCTTGTTACATATATATTTTTAACTGGAGGCAGGAAAATATTGGAAAGTAAAGTGGAAAATAAATAACAGTTATGACATATACATCTCCAGTCCCAGCAGGGACCAGAGTCAATCACTATACTTAACTGTAGCAGGAATCTTAAAAGTTCTTATTAATAAAATCAAACCTGGAGCCAAGTATTGGGGTGAAGCTGGAAGATCAGAGAGACAGAACAAGCCACAGCTAACCTCACCTGGCCAACTTCTCAGCTGGTCTTGTTTCCTCAGACTGGAGGCCTCTGTGTCCTCATATCCGAATAGCTCTCAGCTGAACTGTGCTGCTAGAAGCCTGGAAGCTTAACCAGCCAAATGCTTCTAGTTTCTGGTCCTCATGCCTTATATACCTTTCTGCTTTCTACCACCACTCCCTTGGATTAAAGGCTGCTTTCTGGGATTAAAGGCATGAGTCACCATGCCTGGCCGTTTCCAATGCGGCCTTGAACTCATAGAGATCCAGAGGGATTTCTACCTCTGGAGTGTTAGGATTAAAGGTGTGAGTGCCACCATTTTCTAGCCTTTGTATCTAGTGGCTGTTCTGTCTCTGACCCCAGATAAGTTTATTAGGGTGCACAATATTTTGGGAAACACAATACCACCACACTTAACTCTAGAAACGTTTGTGGATGAGGAAGTTGGAGAGTATAGAGCCCTAGGTGATCATAAGATCATACTTTGCCATCAGCACATGAAATAGAATTCAAGAAGAATTAGACGTTTTTGATAAAGACTATGTATTATACTCAGACTCATTATATAAAGTAAAATGAAACATGAAATATATTTTTTTCCAATTCATATGGGCACAAAATTAATTTGGGATGTAGTTAGTTGGCCCTCAAATGACCCAGCACAGTAAGATTGGAGGATGGTTGTACATCATGTTTGTGAACTCAGTCCCTGTGTGACTTGGGTAGTAGTTGGGATTCATTTATATCCTATCTACACCTCTTAATTTCAAGACAATGGTACAGCCTGGCATATGAAATCTGTAGGTTCTTGTTCATGTGTCCTTTCTGCCTGTCTTTAAGGTCCAGTTGAAAAGTGAAGAATCCAAAACATTTGCAATGAAGATTCTCAAGAAACGCCACATTGTGGACACAAGACAGCAGGAACACATCCGCTCGGAGAAGCAGATCATGCAGGGGGCTCATTCTGACTTCATTGTGAGGTAAAGGCACACCCCTAACAACAGATGTGCCAGCTCCAAATGGCAAATCAGCTGCAGTCCTTGCTTTCGCTGTGCTTACCCTTAAAGTATTTATTTTATGTTCATAAAGAAAACTTGAGAAAATTGTATTTGATTTTTGAAATATAAAAAAGCTTGATTCTACATTTATTTTTATAGAGGAACATATCCTCATATTCTCAAAAAAGGATATTTTTCCCAAAAGAGATGTCAACTTTTAGCATTTCATTTTTGTCATGGCTCTGCAAACATCTACATCAAATACAAGAGACAGAGAACACAAAAAACAATTACCCAAATCAGTCTATTCAGTCTTAATTTCCTGAAGAATTTATTTGTTTCTGTGTGTGTGTAGTATATATATATATATGTGTGTGTGTGTGTGTGTGTGTGTGTGTGTGTGTGTGTGTGTGTGTCTGTGTATCTGTGTGTCTGTGTTCACATATGCACATGGAGGTGTGAGGGTGTGTGCAGGTGAATGCACATGTGTGGAAGCCAGAGATTGATGCCAGTGACTTCTTCAGCCACATTTTTGAGACATGGTCTCTCACTGAACCTGGAGCTCACTGATTCAGCTGGGCTGGCTGTCCTGAGCTCCAGGGTTCTACCTGTCTCTAATCTCCCAGCACTGTGCTTATAGATGGGTAAAACCCTGTCCAGCTTTCATGTGGGTGCTGGGGATCCAGACTCAGATCTTCATGTTTACCTGGCAGGTATTTTTACCACCCGAGCTATCTCCCCAGCCCCAGGAGGTTTCCTTTTATGAAATGGCAGCTAATCTGTCCACCTCACTATTTTCATAGCACTAATAAGATGATAATGAAGGTTTTTATATGCAGGAGAAACTTTTATGGTCAAATTAACAGTAATACAGAAAGTTAAGATGTAAATTTAAGTGACTATTTACAAACTATATTTATAAAATACAATATACTTTATCTCTACATACTTTGTACTTATGACCACTAAGTCTTGCTCAAGGCCATGCTTGAAACAAGAGCCAAATAAGAATTGATAGAACCTCAAGACACTCTCATGTGTACATACCCATTAGGGTTAGGCCAAACCAGAAGCTTCTAATCCCATAGTCTGTAAGTATTATCCATGGGGACACTGAGTTCTTATAGATGTGAGTGCCCTTCATTCTCATCACAAAATACCAAGACGAACAATCAAAAATCAAAAAATAAAATCAACACTGCCACCTGAGTGCTGGCTCTTATGAGAAGAACATTGCAAATTATCTTTTTCATCTATTTTGAAATATTCAGTACAATATTGTTAACCATGGAAATGGAACTAGACCTCATTCCTCCCTCCTCACTATAACTTTGTACTGCAAATACATGGTACATGTGCTTAATATCCTGGCTTAACTATTAAGCAGTACATATATGTATTAAAACACCTTGTTATATCCCATAATTATATATATATATTAATATATATGAATGTGTATATATATGAATGTGTATATATATATATATCAATAAAACAATTCACCAAAATTTAAAATAAACAAATGTTTTAAAAGATAATAATGTTCATACTTTTGTTTTCTTGTTTACTGTTTACAGGCTGTACAGGACATTTAAAGACAGCAAATACTTGTATATGTTGATGGAAGCTTGCCTAGGTGGAGAACTCTGGACTATTCTCAGGGATAGGTAGGAGATTTAAATCTTTTCTGTCATGTTTTGGAAAACAGAGTGATCCATAATGGTCTACAAGAAGAATCCATCACTATCACATGTAAAATTATATTTACATTTTACATATGCTTTTATTTTCAAATGTAAGCATCAAGCACAGCCAATAAATAGTATATATCTAAAATTTACTATAAGATATGTAAAACTCACCTTGTAACTAATGGTATAGGTTGACTCCACCTTAAAAATGATCATTAGGAAAGAATGTCCACCTAGGCCTTAACAAGATGTGATTTAGAATGAGCCGGCTCTACACCTCAAATTCTACACTGTGCGTTAACCCAGGCCTTAGCAAGATGTAATTTAGAATGAGCCGGCTTTACACCTCAAATTCTACACTGTGTGTTAACTCGGGGAGACTGAGAACTGTGTCGTGACTGCTCGGGGTTACCTGTCACTCTAATCGACCACTCAGTTTTCAAATGATGACCCTATCTTTATGGTACTGATCAATTTTTCCAAAATTCCTTTTTCTCTATCTTTCATAGCTCTCTGTTTTGAAAACCAACATGAGTTCACTACCTTGTCTTTTAGAGATTGCTAACTTTGGGGGAGGGAATTAATTATTTACACTTTTTCATGTAAACAATTTGATTTACCCTTCTGACTTTCCTCAGGAGGTAAAGTTTGTCTAGAGAGTACACGTTTGTTTCTCTGAATAATGAAAAATTGTTTTCTTCATTTTTCATGTCATCTTCATTTTTTTATTGTTTTAAAGACAACTTTGTTTTCCTACAAATGTTTTTTGGTCGTTTCCTATAAATGGCTGACTGATTGAAAGCAATTCTGTGCTTTCTCCCTGTGTTAGAGATCAAATCCAGAGTCTTGTGCCTGCTAAACAAGTTCTCTCCCACTGAGCTACATCCCCAAACATTGGCTTTTTGCAGTAGGGTCTGGGATGTAGTCCAGGCTGCCTGGGACCTCTTGATCCCCATGCCTCTGCCTCCAGAGCGCTGGTGTGATAGGTTTGTGCTGCTGTCTTTGCACTTTTAGAAAACTTATTATTATTTGTACCAATCTTGCCTTCAGGTTCTTCTTCACTGTATAACCATCACCATCCTTGCTACTTAACTATAGATAGCCCTGATGTACCCGAGTCACATGAATATTAGTCTGTTATTTTTTACATAGTCCAGGTCAAGTGGTTCTGTATAAACTCTTGACTTAGGTTCTTTTTCCTAAATCTACCCCTTTTGTGCCTTTGTGTCTTCAGATAGAGTATATATTCAGGCCTTTGATCCCAGTAGCCTTACTCACATGTATGTGTTAAAGAGACCACTTTCTGCTCTAATATATTTTAATATACTAGTGTTTTGTTTAATTTATTAATTATAGTTTTAAAAGAAGCATACAAAGAACTGCATGTTGTTGGCACAGGATGAGGTCAGTATCTACACTAAGCTACTACATCACAGCATATTACTGTATTGTGGTTAGTTAATAATTGAGTCATAATTTTGTGAAAGCATGGTGACAGTGCCCTGGGTATACTTTGATAAATATTTGTGGTCCCACTCCTCAGAACTTGCTGACTATTCCAAAAAGTTAGTGTTTTGTCTGTGAATTAGGAACTGACATTCTTCCTGTGGTTCTACTACATTATTTTTCAATCTGCTAGTTTTTGTGAAACCCTTTCTCTCTTTTCTGTTCATTAAAACAGGAGACTTGTAAGTAGAATTAAACAGGGAAGTATAATAAGCCTTGCAGAGGAAAGACCAGCTATGCCCTCAGAGCTCTATAAAATTTGTATTAAGTTCCTTTATTGGAACAATAATTACAATAACAGCACTAGAACTCAGCCTGCAAGCATCAGACACGCCCATTCATCATTATTCAATTTACCTTTGCATGGCAATATCACCTCATATTTGTTCTCACGCCTTTTGAGATTACAGTTTGGTTGGTTACATGTGAGCTACACTGACTCAGCAGGGTAACAAAGGGTGACTGTGAAGAAGCTGATCCCTTTGGGAGGAGTGAACAGATAGACAATAACAGTGAAGGCTCATTCCTCTATCTCCAGGGTCTGTGTGATGACCCTCCCTTTCCCCTCCCCCAGGACATCCTTGAGTTCTGGGTACACAGTTGCTATGGACCCCCAGGGAATGTGATATGGCATGACGATGCTTATTGTGGAGAAACAATGGCTGCTTAGTTCTCCCAGTGATTCCAAAATTCTGAATCTCCTATGGAACCATTGCATGGAAAACCATTATAAATATATAGAGTTGGAATCATTTCCCCCACCCATCCTCCTTCTTCTGTGTACACATATAATCTTATTCTTTTATTCTACATAGATTTATTTTATCTTCTCAATGAAATGTTGAAAGCCAAGTTTGCTAGCTCATTTCTATAATCCCAACTACTCAGGAAGCTGGGAGGAAAATTCCGAAGTTCAAGGTCACTCTAGGACAGCAGTTCTCATCCTATGGATTACAACCCCTTTGGGGGTCAAATGACCCTTTCACAGGGGTCACATATCAAATATCATGCATATCAGATACTTATATTACAATTCATAACAGTAGCAAAATTACAGTCATTGAAGTAGCAACAGAAATAATTTTATGGTTCGGGGTCTAGACATTCTTAGTAAGACCTTGTCTCAAATAGTAGGGTAATAAAAAATAGCTTTGGATGTAGCTCGGTGGGAGAGCACTTGCATAGCATGTAAAGATTTCTGATTTAAAACCTTATGATGAAAAACAAAGAACAAAAAGAAGCAAAAACCGCCTAGATCTGTTTGTTCACTTTTCCTCTTGTGTCCAACGAAAGCCATGATAAGGAAAACACTACCCTAACAGTATACAAGAAGTGCATATGAGACTATTGGAAAGCAGGCTTGTGTGACAATATTCTTTATTAAAACCACACTCATGTAACTTACACACATACACACACACACACACACACACACACACACACACACACACACACACACAGAACTGAGAATTAAGTTGATGCTACATGTAGGCAAGATATGAGGACTGTTAAACAGACCTTAGCTAAACACTGAAAGATTCATTATCCCTCATATTTCCCAGGTTTACTCTTTGGTAGCTATTATAATTTATCATCTAGTTTATGAGACTTTTTTCTTCTAAATATTCTATTTCATTCTTTGGGATAAGACAACTGCAAATTATATTTTATTTCCTTCCCTCTAACATTTAAAGAATTAATAACTCCTGAAACTTTTTAAAATGTAATTAGCTAATGGAATAAATACTTATTAGTATTTATGTTATCAAATAGAATACAATATCACATTAACGTGTTAATAAGACATAGGACATTGTGTCAATATAACTATTTGATGAATATTTTAATCTAGTAAGACTGCATGTCGATTGTTAAGTTTTTTATTTGTTTGTTCATTTTTTTCTGCTGGATAACTTTATCTCAGAAATCATGAGTTTCAAATCATACACCACCTCAATTTCTTACCATATGTCTTCCTGGATAGAGTTTATGAACCTGGCTATTTTGTGGAGGGTGATTATTTAATTTCTCCTTTGATGACTTAATAGATGGCACTGATTAGAAGTATTTTTAAGGAAATGATTCAGCCTAGCCATCCCATTTTACAGTTGCTCATACACCTACATGTTGCAACATACTTCAGATTGTGTACTCACTAATGATTGCTGTCACTTGTTAATGACGCCTGACCTCATTTGATGAGAGATATTTTGGCTTTGTTACATTCTGACATCTTGGCATTCACTTTATGACAAGCTGAGTAAATGCTGTGATTTAACTTTAATTTGAGTTCATTAATAAATATATATAACCCTCTATTTCTATCAAATTGTCATTTCATGCCATTTAGCTAAAACGGCAGCTCCTAAAGAACGTCTGAGAACCTATTCCCACAGTTTGACTTCAAATGATATAGCTGTCAAAGCACAATTTATTTATTTCAAAGATCTACCCAGAATAAATGATTTATTTCTTTGAGCAACTCTCTAAGGAGTTGGTAAAATAAGATTTCACTTCTATTTAGATCAAATTTACATTGCCATTACTAATTCTAATTGTAATTTTTCATTCTTGAGTCACTCTAATGTTGTGCTCTGTGACTGCTTTCAGTGGCCTTGATCAAATGTTTAGTGGTGCAACAATGTGCTGCTGACACTTTGTTTGCATGTATTGACTTCTCAGTTTGAGAAGAAGAGTTCCTAAAACCTTTAAAAATCAGTTACAAATAGACTTTTATATGGGGTATATTCCATATAGATTGTTGAAAGAATTAGACGCCAACCTTCCAGAACCTTCTAAACTTCAAAATGGCTCAGATCCAGGATAGGTCCTCCTGATAAAAGGAAGGAATCAATCTCTGGATTCAAACAAGCCATGAAGTTGAAGTCTTCTAATTCCCCACTCATGTGCTGTTTTGATTAGCATTATTCCAGAATGTTTTATGTTAGGGGAGATTGAAGTCATATACAACACAGAATGTATATATAGATGCATACATTTATGTATATGTATACATATGCTTATTTTTTAAATTAAAGCCTTTATTTTCAAAGAATATTCTATTCTTGATAGGCAAACATGCTAAAACTTTATTAAGAGCAAAGGAGAAAAGGAACTCAAGACAATGCTCTAATTCTTCTCCAGTCCCCAGGATTGCAGATTTTTAGATCAGTCTAGGTTTTCTACGCATTAGAGAGCAATTACAGCCTAAGGAACACCATTAACTCCCTGCTGTAGATGCAGCTCTTTCCAGAACCTTCCTTCACCCTTAGAAATGCACAGCTGTGTCACTCAGCTATCATTGGGACAATAGTATAATCTTAGCAATGTGAGTGAAAGTTCTGATATTTAGAGAAGTAGATGCCATCATACCGACAGCTTAATTTAATCTTGAATTTTATCTGTATGAATTTTCTTTGAGAAAAGGACTCTTTACAATCCAGTCTGGCATCTTGCCTCAGCCTCCCAGGTACTGGATTACAGTTATGTGCTATCATGCCTAGCTTAACTGTGATTCAGACCAGCTGGTTGTTTTAGTAACTGCTAGTGGATATAGAAAGTAAATGATATCTGCACAGCTGAACATACTATTTATAAATAAAAATGGACACAAGAAATCTGCTTTGGCCCTAGATTTGCAGATGAATTTTGAAAATATGTAGTCACACTCCACTACTCTGGTTGTGAGACTTCACCTTCAGTCTTTAAAAAGAAGCATCACCAAAATGCAAGCAGGCGCCCGCTGATGAGCAAGTTCCTGCACTGTTGTTTCTTGGACACCACCTGAAGTTGTAGTAGCTCCTGTTTCATTGCAGCCACTTCAAGATCTGAAAGAGCTTATGCCAATAGCCATAAATTATGAAATTATTTGATTGAGCCTCAATATTTGAGAAAGAAGAAAAAGAACACACTAATCTTAAGTCCAGTGAATAAACAAGTACAAAAGTTCTGCTCTAGAGACAATGAATGACCTTAGAGCTCTCTTTTACTATTATTTTAATCAATAAAGTTACATTTGTAGATATATACACATACACATATACAGATGAGACTGAGAAAGATGGAAGGCAAAGAGACAGAGAAAATGCTTTCTTGTTAAATGTTGGAATTTAACAGTTCCTTCTAGTGACTTTTTTTTCTGGTTGTATTTTAGTTCCCTTTCTTCCTACTGATGAGAAAGCAATGGTCTGGAAGGTAGATACTATCTGTCTTGATAGCAGAAGTGTCAGAGACCTAGCATATAGCTGGTGAGAAGATATGCACAGGGTTACAGCTCTATGGCATGGTTCTCTGTAAACACTGGCATCTTTCATTATCACATTCACAGGAACCATATCCACAACCTTTAGAACGATCCATATATAAATTTGCTAAAAGTAACCATGGACAAATCCATATACTTAAGTTGTATGTTAATTATACATACACATGTATGATTATTATTGAAGGTGAATAATCTCTCTGTTTAATATAACTTCTCCTTTGGTCTAGAGATATAGCTAAATGGTACAGGACTTAACAAGTATATATTAAGAACTAACTGGTAGTATGATTGAGCATTCCTTGGGTATATGCCCAAGAGTGGTATCATTAGGTCTTAAGGTAGATTGATTCCCAATTCTCTGAGAAGTCACCATACTGATTTCCAAAGTGGCTGCACAAGTTTGCACTCTTACCAACAGTGGAGGAGTGTTCCCCTTGCTTTACATCCTCTTCAACATAAGCTGTCATCAGTGTTTTTGATCTTAGCCATTCTTGGGGAGGAGCGGAAGGAAGGATGAGAGTGGTTGGTATGTAAAATGAATAAAAAAGTTATTAAATAAATAAATAATTTTTAAAAACTACTAGGTTTGATCCCAAGTAACAAAGAATAAGCAATAAATTAATTAGTAAATCAAAATAGCCTCTCATTTAAAAATAGTTAGTAAACAAAGTTAGTAAACAAGTGCTAATCTAGGACTCATTCTTCAGCCTACGACTGGGACTCTCTACATTTTTTGTATAGCAGTGGGCTGCTTAGAGGAAGCCACAAAGTCCATCAAACTTAATGTTACTGATCCCTTCTTGAGCCTTCCAGGAAGTTGGATTTAACTGTCCCACTCATAATGGCAATAATTCTTTGGCTTGATCCTCTGATGTTTTAAAAACCTAATGGAATGAAAATGATGCATGTGGAGCCAGTTAGCCATTGGTCTCTGAGCCAACTTTGGTACAGAAATATAATGAACTCATATATACATGAGTCAGTTTTTCTAGAGAATTAATTTCTCATACACTGTTTACTGCATTTTCCATTTTCAGGGGTTCATTTGAAGATTCGACAACCAGATTTTACACAGCATGCGTGGTAGAAGCATTTGCCTATCTGCATTCCAAAGGAATCATTTACAGGGACCTCAAGCCAGAAAATCTCATCCTAGATCATCGAGGTTATGCCAAGCTGGTCAGTGTGTTTCATACAATGGTTGTGTCCTGAAGTTCTAAAGTACTCATGTTCATTTGTTAACACAAAATATATTCCACTTCAATGTTATAACTTCTTGAAAGCAGTGTTATTGTCATTGTTTTCAATTACAATGTATTTTAAATTATGCAAAGTTTTATGAAAAATTAAATTGGTGAGGTTTGAATTAATAATACTCCCACAAAGCGTGTGTTCTAACAACTGTTAGAAAATTCCCTTGTTGGCATGTATTCATAGACCTGAAAGCACCTATACATATTATTCCAACTACAATGGAAATTAGTGTTATACAAGACTGTGAACATTTTAGCATTTGGTATTTAAGAATAATGTTCATGAGGAATAAGTTCTGAGGTAATATTATCTAGGTTGTATTAACAGCAATAACACTAACAACTGGCTAAGAGCTACAGTATAAAAGAAACTCATTTAAAAATGTCCAACGCTTATGAGCTTTGGATCTGTTGGCACCTGATTCTAGTTACAAACTTTTGGAATTGTTACCCATCCTTGGATTTTAAATATATCTGTATCAGTGGCAGGTAACTATTTCCATCTAAACCAAATCACTTTGTGGAAAAAGGAGGCTTTCTGTATTTGCAGCTTCTCTAGAAAGTTCCACAAAAAGAGGATAGATCTTGTTTTATCTGCTTGTTTACCAAGAGTAAAGTATTTCTCTCTTGATTCTGTCACTCAACTCCTTCAACGGTAAACCTTCTTGTCATATATTCAATACTAGAGCCGTCCACTTTATACTGTCCAGAAGAAAGTAGGTATCGGCTGAGGAAACTTTGATGATGATCCACCTGGATCTCTGCCTCTTTAAAGAAGAAATTCTTTTCTTTATGCCACAACCACTATTGGCCAAAAATAAAGTAGGAAAAGTGAAAAAGTATTTCTACAGAGAGCCTTTTCTCTTCGTGGTTTCAATTTTATCTATGTTCAGGTTTCACTTTCCTCATTGGAACAGAATTTGAACATGGCATCTGTGTTTGCAACATACATGGTTCCTTTCAGAAGACAGGACTGTAATGACTTTAATTTCTTTATTGATATCATCCATATGCTCAGCTAAATACATATTTTTCTACAACTTGATCATAAATAGCTTAAGTGTCTTGCTTTCTCTCTTCATAAGGTTGACTTTGGCTTTGCAAAGAAAATAGGATTTGGAAAGAAAACATGGACTTTTTGTGGGACTCCAGAATATGTAGCCCCAGAGATCATCCTGAACAAAGGCCATGACATTTCAGCTGACTACTGGTCACTAGGAATTCTAATGTATGAGCTTCTGACTGGCAGGTATGGACATTTACAGGGAACTGTGAATAACAATAGGCGTCAGACAGCTGTGCACTCCTGCCTTTAGCACCCTGATTAGACGGTCTTAAAGGATAGCTCACTATACCATGGAACACAACTTCAATTATTTATGCAAATAATCACAATTCATAAAGCAGGCAGCAAAATAGATCTCATGAGTGCAACCCATTCAATACCAACTTTAATCTTGCCAGTGTGTGTGTGTGTGTGTGTGTGTGTGTGTGTGTGTGTGTGTGATATAAAAACATCAAATTTCCTTGGGATTTATTAGACTAGTCATTTAGCTGATCATATAGTACAGGAAATGATAATCACATAAAAAAGTTCTATGGTCAGATTTCCTTAGAAGCAAGAGGACTGGCTAACATTTCATTTGTATCTAAATGAAATGTGAGCTATTTGCTCATCAGTTGTATAATATTATAATCAACAGTCATTTGGAATACCAAAGGGCATATGACATGCTATAAGTTCCCTCAATGAATAATACTAAAACAAGAATGAATGAGTGATATGTGCCAAAGACATTGAGTAACAGGGGGTCATCATGACCTATGGAGTTCAGAAGGCTCCTGTACAGTATAAGACTAAGACTGACTGAACCTTGCAGGAAGAATAGAATGTAGATGTAGAGAGAAAGAGAAAGGGCATCTTAAGCATGGCTTTCCTCAAAGAAAATTAAAAAAATAAGAGTAACAAATGATTCAGAAATCTCACTGTTAGGTGTTACCATTGGCAGAATGTTCAAAATAACAATTCCATGATGTATCTAATGCTAATTTTCCAAACTCAGTGTTAAGGAATAATATATTGATATTAGAGGCACAAAAACATGATGTATGATGTGGCTATGAGAGGATTAGGGATCCAGTTAGGCCCCAGCTTCTCTTCATCACCTTTAATGTTAAAAGATGGTGTATCAATAACCTTGTAGTTCCAAGGAAGAAAATAATTTAGCCAGGGTAGTTTACACCAAATAAGTTATTCTTGAAATAGAAACATGTCATATAAAGTGTTCACAGAGGCCTTCCTCACAAACACTGATTGGTCAGCTCAACAAAAGACTGAACCTGATGAGTGTCTCAGCAAAAGAGAAACTGGCAAAAGGGGTGATGTTGGTTTTTTAATTTAATTAATTAGAATTTAGATTAAATATTTTAAGTGTTATTGAAGAGAATGTAAATATTATATTCTTTAGCCATTTTAATACCAATGTCAGTAAAAATTAACATGGAAGGACAGCTATAGTAGATACATTTATTTCTCATCATTCAAAATTAACAATCTCAAATATTTTTCATAAATGAAGCATGACATTACAAAAAGTTCCAATATTTTTTTCTTTATTTTAGAGCAATATTTTAGGAATTGATATTGTTGTTAAAAAATATATATTCAGCCGGGCGGTGGTGGCACACGCCTTTAATCCCAGCACTTGAGACGCAGAGCCAGGTAGATTTCTGTGAGTTCAAGGCCAGCCTGGTCTACAGAGCATCTACAGAGCAAGATTCAGAACAGGCACCAAAACTACACAGAGAAACCTTGTCTCGAAAAAAAAAAAATACATGTTCAAAGCTTACCATTTCTTTCTGCTTGATGCAAAATTAAGTTGAACACATCTCTGCATTTAAACCACATATACAGTATAAGTCTGTGTGTGCTCATCTACACAAATAGTTTATGAAATCATGTTCATCAAATGTTGATTATTAACATTTTGGGGCATTATGTAGCTTATTTTCTACTAAATAATGTTTTATAGGGTTATGAATATCTTAGTGTAGATTAAGCCTGTATCATCTTCAAACTACACAAAAGGCATCTCTAATAAATTATTTACTTGTCTAAAATAAACATGGATATAAAAAGCAACAATTAGAAAGTGCTAATTTAATCACAAAAAGACTACAAATTTGATTCTTCAGTTTTAAAGCAAGATCAAAACTGTTAACTCAAGAGAGTAAAAGGACATCCCATTCTGATACCACATGAAGTACAGACACTAGGAGATCAGACAGAATTGCAGGTGTGTCCATCTAAATGGCAATTAAAGCTGCAATTCCTAGCTTATAACATATTAAAGTAAATAGAAACATACATACACAATCAAGGGAAGTACTACCACAGCCTAAAAGTGAAGAATATGAATTAATATTAATGAACATGGGGTCATAAAATAAAATAATTCTTAATATTTATTCCCCCAAGAGGTATAAACTCTGTATTTAGAGAGTAATTTCTGAAGAATCTGTCAAGTATATGGTAATCACCCAAGTGCCGCCCGTGAGGCAGTGTGGGAAAGGCAGTAGAGTTCTGGAGACAGCACAATGACTAAGCTCGGGGGGTGAGAGAGGGTCAAAGGAAGGAGGAACCAGTGCACAAGCTGTGCATCAGAGGCTTTGCTAAAAAGTGGCCCGTGAAGCCTTCCATTCCATTGTCATAGCACAGTGCATATCTCATTCCATTGTCATAGCTAATGCAATTCCCCCGCATAAAAGCTGACAGCTTGCATGTGGCTGTAACAAGTTTCTAATTCTTATTCAAAGAGTAAAAACACCGTCTCTTTCTGTCTCCCTCATGGCAGCCCACCTTTCTCAGGCCCAGACCCTATGAAAACCTATAACATCATACTGCGGGGGATTGACATGATAGAATTTCCAAAGAAGATTGCAAAAAATGCTGCTAATTTAATTAAAAAACTATGCAGGTAAGTATTTGAAGTGCATCATTTTAAAAGGATCCTAATGTGAAAATATTCAGCTTTTTTTCACAAGATCATTATTTCATTTTTAGGGACAACCCATCAGAAAGGTTAGGAAATTTGAAAAACGGAGTAAAAGACATTCAGAAACACAAGTAAGTGATCTTTTTTTATAATTGAGAAAGTGTGGCAAGTTTCCCCAGGGTGGAAGTTTTTAGTTATTGGTTAGAACATTCAGAGAGAGTGATAGCCTTTTTAAACTTTTCTAGACTGTATCTAGAAATTTACTCATTAATATCCAGCAATTCATTGACCTAGTTTCTCTCAATTAACACTTAATCAGTATTTATTTGTTGTACCCCTTTGGCACAAAGAAAAAAATATGTATATTTATAATTCTGAGACTTTGTTCACTGTTGCATAAGGAAAACAAAATTGTTCCCTAAATCATACCTTATGTTTTTAAATTAAAGGCAAAATATAGAGATATATAGATAGAGATTTCTAATCATCAGTAGCAGTGGGATGTGGGAGCTAGGGACTCAGCCCTATATCCCACTTAAAGTAGCTGAAGCTTTCCTTTAGGCTATCTCTACTCAGTTGAAAATGGGACTCTTGACTTTGCTGAGGAGATCACTGCACTTCAGGCCAGGCTAAGAAGAGGCAGAGTTGAAGTTATTAGAAAGAGATTTCTAATGTAAGCACTCGGAAGGAACATACCCAAGTATGGATGTGGGCTTCTCAAAAGTGCCACACTCGGGTGTCTTAAGAATAGCCGTGCGCGTTCAGTTTTGATGGCTGTCAAGTTGTATCTTCAAGGTTGCTAGAAATCTTTTTCTCTTTTTTTTCCTTATTTTTGCAAATGAGAATATAAGGTGGCTCTAGAGATATCTGCAATAAGATGGACATCTGAGAAAACTACGAGTTACCAGGGTCCCAAAAGGGAATTAAGACATCTTCTACTATATGTGGGCTTTCTATCAGATCCCTAGACAACAGCAGGCTTACAACTTGGAAAGGAGAAAGGCCATGTACACTTAAGCCTTAAGCAGATTGTTTACAGTTTTACCAACTCAGTAGAAGATAACATTGTGTCTATGCAGGTAATCTCCATAGCAAATGGTTAGTTGGGATGGAGTTCTTGACTCTGTTCTAGCAGGAAGCTCTGACCTGACTCCAGTGTGAAGCATTACTTCACCTTCTCATGTCCTCTCATTTTCTTTCTGTCTTGCCTTAGTTTCCCCCTCTGAGACTTTGATCCCTCAATCTTAATGGTGGATAATGTTCAAAGGCCTATATTTTAAAATGTCTTTGCTCTGTACAGGGATGTAGACATTGAGCATCCAGATAGCTAAAGTTTCAACCTGTGATACCTAAGGATGAGATAAGAAAGTCTAAGTTTGGACACTGGAGGATCATCATCCCATGGAAATCTATAAGGGACAGTGTGATGACCTGGGCCAACAAACCATATAAATAAGAAAGTATAACATAGATTGTTATATTTAATATTAGCAACAAAAATAACAGTGTCTCTTTATTCATGAGATATTTGACAATCATGATGCTAGTAACTGATTAAAACTTGTCAGAATCTGACCTAGATTGGACTGCCAACAGGACACAGAGCCTGGCCTATTAGATATATATGCTCCATTCTAATAATGAAGGACACAGGTTCTCCATGTACTGCTATCAGACTACTGAGGGTCACTGTCTTTATCATCTTTTTTTTAAAAAATGTAGTCTTTGAGAATTTCATAAATGTACACAATGAAATATGGTCACATGATCATATCCACCCTATATTTCCCCCTCCAGCTCCTCATGGATACCTTTTGAATTTCAAAGCAAGAGCCCTTGGGCTGTCATAATACCTACTGATAGTCCTATACTGATAATGTGGCAAAACATAAAAGAACAATTCCAAGAAGGAATCCAGTATAGAATAAATTACAGAAAAAAAACAGCATGAGGTTGCAACAATTGAGTATGTATGCTGACTGTGCCTAAAAAAAATAATGACACAAAGCCAGACATGTAATTTATAAGGGAAACTTATCTTTGCATTTAGGAAGTTATGATATCAAGATGTCTCGTTTATTTATTACTTCTTGTTTGAAGAGAATTTTTAGACCTTTACAGAATTTATAGGTTTAAGTGGCATGTTCTCAGGATGTCACTGAGGCCAGGAGTCCCAGGTGGGTCAATTTTATTGTAGGATGTATAATATTTTGAGTTCTCTGAGTCTGTGTGATTAGATCTCTATCCACCCAGAGATGCAGTCAGCACACACAGGAGATACTTATATTCTTGACAGGGAAACATTTGAGTAGGATCTTATTGTCAATCTCTTTCTCAGAATGTACCAACCCTTTGTAATGAGTTAAGGAAAGGCTCCTAGTGCTATCTTCTTGGTAATTATGGAGACAAAACAGATGTGACATTGTGACTATTTGGACTGTAGACTTTATGCTCCTTTAACCCCAAAGACATAAATGACTAGAACAGTTAATGCCTTTCTTCCCAGGGGGTATGAGTCATGAAGTCCCTGAATACTTTTCTTAATTGTTTGAAACAAGAGTTTTATGCTGCCCTGAGTTCACCAGTCATTTTCAGTCAGTCTGTGGCTTGTGCCTTCTCTGCTTTAGTATAAGGTGGACTTACATTTGGTTCTGGAATAGGTGAATTAGAGCCATTTCTGTTTATCACCTACCAACATTGCCACAGCTGCTACAGCTTGTGAGCACCTTAGCTATTCATACACTAGAGACCAGGTGCAGAAAGTCCCCTAGCTTTTAAGTGAAGAAGCATAATGCTGTGTCTTATTCTGCTGCATAGAAGACACAAGGCTTTTCTAAATGAAAAATTCCCAGTGCTGGAGCTAATAAGAACTCTTGTGGCATAGGGCCATCCTTATCAATACCACACAAGTCTACTTAGAAAGTGGTCCTAAGTTGCAGATCAAGGGAAAGAACAAAGCCCCAATAATGCAAAGAAAGTTGACATTTTTAACCTGTCCAGAATGTTCTGGGACACCTCAATGTTGACTGCAGGCTTTTAAAGGCTAAGAAAACTTGGGCAGCTTCACTCTTTCAAGACATCCATCATCAGAGCTGAAAGCCTGTGATTCCCTTAGGAGGGTAGGGCTAGTTTGGGCTGATATCTGTGGTCTTTTAACACTTGGAGAGCATCAGTCCAGGCCCTTCTGGCTTTGGAAGTCTCCACTGAAAAGGCCAGTGTTATTCTAATGGGTTTGCCTTTAGAAATGACGTGTTCTTTCTGTGTGATGCTTTCAGCTCCCTTTCTTTGTCCTGTTGGCCAAAACATTTAGTGCTTTGATTGTTATGTGATGTGGAGAGTCTCTTTTCTGGTCCTGCCTATTTGGTGCTCTTCGTGCCTCCTGCCCTTTAGTGTGTGTGTATGTGTGTGTGTGTGTGTGTGTGTGTGTGTGTGTGTGTGTGTGTGTGTGTGTGTATGTGTGTGTGTTTAGATTTACCACTTTCTTTGACTGAGTGATCCATTTCCTCTGTCTTCTCTTCAAGACCTGATATTGCTGGGTGGTGGTGGTATACACCTTTGATCCCAGCACTAGGGAGGCAGAGGCAGGTGGATCTCTGTGAGTTCAAGGGCAGCCTGGTCTACAGGTGGAGTTCCAGGACAGCTAAGGCTACACAGAGAATCCCTGTCTGGGGAAAAAAAATTTAAAGGCTTGGTATTATCTCTTCCACTTGATCCAGTCAATTGCCAAGACTTTCCCAAAACCTTTTTGTTTAACTTCCTATTTCATTTAGAGTTTTATATCATCTTAGCTTTTCTTCAAAGAATCTATCTCTTTTTTATTTAATTTTCATATCTTGAATTGTTTTCATCACTTTGTTCAACTATTTGTATTTTCATGCTCCTCATTTAGGCATTTGTTCATATCTTCTCTGAGTTTTTGAATGTATTTATGATGGCTGATTTGAAATTTTTTGTCTTGTATATTAGCTAGGTTGCTTTTCTCACAGACCAGTACAATGGGGGATGATTTCTGGAAAAGACATACAGTCTTGGTTATTCATATTATTTGTGGGTTTTTTTCCAAGTGGTACCCAGGCATCTGGAGATAGCCATTTGGCAGTTTTGGATGTGGCTATCTCATCTCACCTTTGTAGAGTGGTATTTGGATCTCAGTTTGCTGTTACCCCAACTTGCTAGGTTATGGACCAGCTAAATGGTTCTTGGTGTTCAGTCTTGGGGTCACTCTGTGGTGTGTGAATGGGGTTTCAGAAGTAGTCTCAGCTCAGCAAGTAAGACTACAACTTCTGAGTCTATGAGTAAACCTTCTGTGGACTCAGAAGAATCTCTTTGCCGGTCTTCAGCTGTGGAGACCTCATCAGGTTCTGCATGTGCTACTTGGGTTGCAGGAGCTGGGGTCACAGTGAGAGTAGACAGTGCAATGAATGGGTGGGATAGATAACAACACACCATTCTCAGGGTGATGTGGAAGCTAGACTGTGTATCCTTATCTGGAGTCAGGGGCACAAGACATTATGATCCCAGGGTGTCTTGGTAGGTGAGGTGACAGACTGGCTTTGGGAGTTTCTACTTGTAGTTCTGAGTTAAACTCCATACCATGCTAGGGGAGGATGGTGGGTATGATGGTTGGGCAATAAGCAGGTAGTTGTGGGGAATGGGTCTAGAGGACCTACCTGAAGTTCATATCCAACTATGCACTGTGTGGTAGCAGCGTGATGGGTATGGTAGCTAATATGCACATAGGTGTGAAAATGCACTACGGGACTTAGAGGAGTTCCAGGAGTAGAGTCAGATTGGATGCAGTGGGCATGGTGACTGATAAGCAGGTGGGTAAAATAGGATATACCAAAAGTTCCTGGTTGGATTTGATATGATGCCAGGATGCAGTGGTGGGTAAGGTGACTGACAGGCAGGCACGCAGGCAGAATGGGTCTGGAGGAACCTACGTGGAGTTATGGGTTGTATTCCACTTGGTGAAGTGCATAAAGGGGCTGATAGGCAGGAGTATAGGCAGAAGAGGTCTGAAGAGACCTGCCTATTGTCCCTACCAGGGTTAAGTAGTAGGTAGGGTGGCTGACAGGCAGGTGAATGGGAGGAGTCTTGGTGATCTGCCTGGAGTTCGAATTCAGACTCCACTCAGGGAACTGGGTAGGGTGACTGATAGGCAGGCAGGTGGATGGAATGGGCCTAGGGATCCTGGAGTGCTGGGTTCTACTCCAAGCAGTGTAAGGTGATGTGGCAGGAAGAGTGGCTGATAGTTGAGTGGGCACAGAGGATCTGAGGGACCTCCCTGGTGTTCTGCATCAGACTCTACATGGTGCTGGGTGACGTCTGACATCATAGGTGAGACAGTTGATAGTCATGCAGGCTGAATGGACATAGAGTTCCTCCTGGGAGTTCCATGTTGGACTCTATGTGACACCAGGGCAGCATGGAGGTGGGGTCGCTCATAGACTCCAGGTAGTAGAATGACTCTAGAGGTCCTAACTGAAGTTCCAGGTCAGACTCCATGCAATGTTGATGGTGGCAGGGCTGCAATGGGTAGGTGGCTACTAGGATGGCAGGCAGAATTGGTCTGGGGAACGTACCTGGGAGCTGTCCATCAAATTTCATATGATTTGGAAGTATTGTGTTGTTTCAGGGGTGACTTCCAGGCAGTGGCTGAGGCAGAATGGGTCTGGGGGACTTACCTGGAGTTCCAGGTTGTAGGAACTCCATGTTGTTTGGGGAGGTGGAGTGTAGGGGGGCAGTATCACTCACAGGTGTGCAGATGGGCTTAATGGGTCTCTGGGACCATCCTGGAGTTCTTGGTTGTACACCACATGGCACCTGTGCAGAGTAGTGGGTAAAGTGGCTGATAAATAGGCATAGGGACAGAATGTGTCTAAGGGAACTGCCTGGAGTTCTGAGTCAGATTATATATGGTAGCAGCATAGTAGATAGGGTAGCTAATAGGCTCACAGGCATTATAACAGATACAGGGACCTACCTGGAGTCCTGGGTCAGACTTCATGCTGTATGGTAGATGCACAGTCATTAGAGTGGCTGATAAGCAGGTTGAAGGCCTCATGGGGACTTTGCGGTGTTGCAAGCTGTTTGATCATACTTTGAACCTGGAGATTGCATTATTAACTGGAAAAACCTGTTTCTAGTTGTGGTGTGGTTCAGCCTTAGCATACACTTTTAATCTAAGATATCTCTGCTTGAATGTTTAAACAGGACTAAATAAAGTCAACCATAGGTCAAATGGTGGAGCAAACAACCAGTTGATAGGAAGTGAACATAGGATTATTAAGGAAAAAAGCAACAGAGAGTAAGAGGGAGTCAGAAGGATGGATAGAGAGACACACAGGAAGTAGAAGGGAGGGACATTCAGTTTAAGGGGGCTTTTTGTTCGTTTGTTTGAGAAGGTGAAGGAAAAGAGTTTTTCTAGAATGTCAGCTGAGGAAGAAGGTCAGCTGAGTGCTTTCTCTGCCTCTCAGAGCTAGCAGGCTATCACCCCAGCATCTGGCTATAGAGTCTTAATTGGTAAAATTGAATAGTTGAGATTTTGATAAAAACAACATTGGAAAGTTCCCTGTCAAATTCCACAGTTGGGTCCAGGCTGAGTGGCAGGTAGGGTGACTGATTAAGTAGACCAACAGAGTGAGTGTAAGGAACCTACCTTGCATTCCCAGGAAGGACTCTCCATGGTTCTAGGTGATGTATGGGGTAGGTGGCAATAGTAAGGTGGATGGCTAAAATGGGTCTGAAGGACCTAGTTGTAGTTGAGTTAGATTCCACATGGTTCCAGGTTTCGAATGGGTAGAGTAAATGATAGGCGGGCTGGAATTTAGACACATCTTTTTCTACCAGTGAGGTCCCTGGAAAACTGTAGGCTTGTAGAAAGGGAAGGAGAAAAGCTATAGACAACAGGGCTTTGAGTATGACTAATTGCTACTTTAACATTCTTATTTGCAACTCTCAAAGGAATCTTGTCCCTAAGCAGGTGACCGTCATCATTTCATTGACTTTTTTTTTTGTCTTGTCAGTCATGTTTGGTTCTATCCTAGGTCTCCAGGCTGTCCAGCCTCTGGGCCCTGGCCCTCCAGGCAGTGTCAGGGTTGGGCTCCTTCTCATGGCGTGGGTCTCAAGCTGGACCAGTCATTAGTTGGCTAATTGCAAAATTTCTGTACCATCTTTACCCCCAGCACATCTTTTTTTAAATTAATTTTATTTAATTAATATTTTTTTCATTTATTTTACATACCAACCACAGTTTCCTCCTCTCCTCCCATTCCTTCCCTCGCTCTCATCTACTCCCTCCCCATCCAAACCTCCTTCTCCGTTCAAAAAAGGGCAGGCGTCCCATGGGCTTGAACATAGCATGGCACATCAAGTTGAGGCAGGACTGAGCTCCTCCCCATGCACCAAGTTTAGGCAAAGTAATCCAGCATGGAGAACAGGTTCCCAAAAGCCAACTAAGTACCAGGGACAGATCCTGATCTCACTACTAGAAGCCTTACAAACAGACCAAGCTACACAACTGTCACACACATGCAGAGGGCCTAGGTCGGTCCATGCTGGCTCCCTAATTGTTGGTCCAGAGTCCGTGTTCTCCCATGAACTCAGTCAGCTGTCTCTGTGAACCCAGCATATCTTGTAGACAGGGAAAATTGTTGGTCAAAGGTCATGTGGCTGAGATAGGGTCTCAGTCCTTCCACTGGAAGCCTTACCTGGTTACAGACAATTCCTTTTGTTAACTCCTGTAAGTTAGTCACGATCTGCCTCATCAGATTACATCCCTATCCAAGGCACCTATGAAGCCACCCTATACTCTGATTTACCAAAAAAGGGGGATGAGAGAACTTTTTTTAGCTAACTTTTGAGGTACAATTTGAGCCACAAAAATTCATATATATGGCCATTTCTAACATGTGCAGCTTACCATCTCTTAAGAAAGCTCGCTGCTCGCTTGGTTGAATCTTATTTTTTGCAAGTGCTTCTCTTTCTAGCAACCCCCATGCTGAAATCTGTGTCAAAATACTTTCCTAACCAATTTTAACTCTGCCTCATACTGGCTCATCCTGGAATTATGTTCTGCAGTAAAGTCAAGATTCCCATTTTCACCTGAGTAGAGATCTCTGAAAGACTACTTTAGGCTGTCACAGTGACAGTGTAGAATGCGTCTGTGATCTTCCACCCCCACTATAACTAGCATATGGATTCTCTGGCGAAGATGGAAAGTGTTTGTGATGCATAGAGCAAAGCATACTATGACATTTGTTAAATTATGATAGTGCAAGAACTTAGACATACAGACAAAATTGAAATTACAAAAACAAAGTTGCATGATAAATTGGTGTGTGAATTTGACAATTACACCTTAAGTATAAATATTTTAAAATTTACACTTAAGTGTAAAATTTTTAGATACAATTATTTTTAAGTAATTTAATAAAATATTTTAATAGTTTTTTGCATTTTATAAAATAAGCTCATTAAAAACATTCTGAGCCAGATGTGGTAGCACACATCTGTAATACCAACACTTGGGAACTGGAGGCAGGAGGATCAGTAGTTCAAAGTCATCATCACCTACATAGTAAGTTTAAGGTCATCCTAGACTCTATGAGACCCTTCTGACTATCAGGTATATTAAATATGTTCTAGTGAGAATATGTAACAGAGATGCAATGTCTTAATTGTCTTTATTTTTGTTTCTTAGATGGTTTGAGGGGTTTAATTGGGAAGGCTTAAGAAAAGGCACCTTGACACCTCCCATAATTCCAAGTGTAAGTAGACTTTTTAGCTTATAAATGGTACATACTTGACAGTATTTTTCAATCAACAAAGATTTGTTATTTTTAGAGTTTTATGATCATATTATGAAATCTATGAAATACCATCTTAAAATAATGTCATATTCTAAAATCCAAGCATAATACCGACAAATCTAGGGATGGTTATTATATGTGTGATCTACCTTTATCTTTTTAAATACTTCATTGGAATTCATATTCACTTTATCCATGAATACAATGGATATTTTGTTATGGTACATGTTAAAAATGTATGTTTGTAGCTAAAAGAATATACAGAATTTACAGCAACTGTTTTCAGTGTTGTTTCATTCACATGTCCATACCTACCCCAGCATGACTTGGAAGCCATATGTTCTTTCTTCCTTCTATTAATATCTGAAAAAAGGTTCTCTTTTCCTAATACAGTTTATTTCAGGCATGGGGGGTGGGGGCATGCTGTCAAATAGCTAGTTTGCTACATGGACTGTGTACACCATATTAACCTAAAATAGACTTCAACTGAATGACGTGCACTGCCCCTGTTTAATACAACATGCTGCATTTTATCAAAAGTGGAAGGGACAGATTTATGGTCCTATGAATTTTGTTTATATGCTTCAGCTCTCTGGGATTAATTCAAGAGTTTTTGTGTATAGAAACATTTTCCTTTCTTCTAAGAGTTATTTCTCTGTTGATTGTTTTGTTTTTAATTCAGGAAACAAAATAAAAATACTACACCCATGTTTCACATCATTGATCCCAATTACATTCATAAGGGTAGAGTGAGAAGCTAGAAGGTCCAAGTATTTGATGTAAATTTTTCTCACCTAAATTTATCAGGGATGACTTTTATACAGTAGGGATAGTTACAAGGGTTTTGCTTGATGCCCTGAAGACCAGACTTCAGCCAGCAAATATGGAAGAATTTTGCTCGAGTTTAGAACAAATCTCTAAACTTCCATTATACTTATAGTAAACATATTTCTTACAATACTTTCATTATACTTTTTAAAAATAAACATATGAAATCCATACCATGGCCTTCTAGGGCCTATGTCCTGGCTTCTGCCTCCTTCTCTGGTTTTACCCCATTCCACTCTCCTCTCTTGTGTAGCAGTCATGTTGGCCAGTTCCCAGAACCCTCGTAGGACCTTGGTGTGTGCACTACCCTCTTTATTGAACAATTCTTAACTTAAAATAATACTTTTGCAAAGTGATTTCTGTGATCACTCATATTTCCCCAACACCTTGTAATTTTCTTCATAGTGCTATGATTTTATCATTCTTTATAGATTTCTGGGATTATTTGTTTTAACTTTCACAATTTGTTACAACAGTATAAGTTCCCCTGAGTGTAAGAAGCATGCTTGTTTCCATTCCCCAGAGCTACCCCAAACTTTCATCCCATACTACATGTTCAAAAAATGTCATTGAATGAAGGATGATAAAAGTGACTTTAAAATTCAAGCCCATTGTCAGATATGGTGGCACACACCTTTAATCCTAGCAACCACACCGTTATCCCAATACTCACCAGAAGACAGAAACAGGCAGATCTCTGGGAGTTGAAAGGCCAGCCAGGTCTACATAGTGAGTTCCAGGTCAGCAAAGGCTGCCCAATAAGGCCCTGTCTCAAAACAACAACAACAACAACAACACAATTCTGGCCCAACAGAGAAAGAAAATGTATAAGTTTGCATGATAAAATGCCACCCTTCCATAAACAGATTGAAATCCTGTCATTTGTAACAACATGGATGTGACTGATGATCACTTTCATACATTGAGTAATTCAGACACAGAAAAATAAAGGGAGTATATAGTCAGCCCCATGTGCAATCTAAAAGCAAGTTGCTCTTACAAAAATGGAGATTAGAATTTTGCTTACCAGAGGCTGGAGAAAATAAGGATGGCAAAGGGATGGAGAAAGAGTAATTGATCTACAGCCACCAAGTTAGACAGGCTCAGAAAGCAGTGCTATATAATTGTACTGGAGCAGGGTGATGAAAGATAATAATAATGAGGAACTTTACATTTCAAAAACTAGAAGAAAGGGTTTTCAAAGTCTTTATAAGGAAAAAATATTCAGGAGACATGTATTTAATCTGATCTAAATATTATTGAATGCATACATGGATCATGTTATCCATCAGTATATACAGAGTTTGTTTTTATACATCTGTTTAAAAACAAATTAAGAATTATTCCTTTTAATAATGGAAAGTAAAATCTCTGGCTCACAATTCTACCAAAAATATACCAAAAGCCCTTTGTTCCTTCTCTCACATTGCAGGTTGCGTCACCCACAGACACAAGCAATTTCGACAGTTTCCCTGAGGACAGCGATGAGCCACCGCCTGACGACAACTCAGGCTGGGACATAGACTTCTAATGTATTTCTCTTACCTGCTTCTGCCTTGCTGAAGACAGCTTTTTCTGAGACACAGCTGCCAGCAAACCTGAGGGAAAGAGAGAAGATTAGTGCTCGGGGTCACCATGATGCCTTTGATCGATGCTGCTCCAGTAACTACGGTGGCATTAGGACTTATTGCTTAGATTGTGATAGTGCTCTTTACATGTTTTATGTTGGAACCTAAAATAGCAGTTGACATGGTGGTCCTGAAGCAAAGCCTTTCACCAGTAAAGTGATGTTTTCTATTGTTGCAATGACCTTGCTTTGCTCTGATTATGTTTTGAAAGAGTGTAGGAAATACTTCAATCTAGTAGAAGAGTCTGTATCTTGCTAGAATTACCGAGAAGAATAGAGAATAATATATTCGGTACGATAGATGACTGTGGTACAAAACCTGGGCTATTCCTTTTCATCAGGGAAGGGTGTGGAGCTTCTGACTTCAAGCCAGTATGTATATCGTACAAAGAGGAGCACACATCTGTAGGTCACAGACTTCATGTCAAACCAGTGCTAGAAGTTTCTGAATTTTTTTCCTAGCTGATGACAAGACTGAATGTTACCTTTTCTTTCTGATGGTTTCTAAAATTTGGTCTGATAAAAAAGCACAATTGCTATGGTTTCTGAACAAGCCTCCCACGGCAGGTACATATGCGTATTTGGAGGATTGAAAATGTGCATGATAATTGAGAAATTGGCATGACAAAGTGGAGGGAGAAAAAGAATTCACAACACCATTTCATATCTTTAAAATATATATAAATATATTGTGCTTAAAGATGGTCCTGGAAATGACTAGCAGCCAATTGGTTTTATTTATTACTTAACACCCTCAAACCGAGGCTTAAACTCTTCCCTTTTATAAGAACACACCCTTGGGGCACGGGTGGGATAGGGTGGGGAGGAATGAAGACCCATCCAAAAAAATAAAAATGAAAAGGTGCTATGTCTATCTTTCATCTGTAATGTCAGTGTCTGAACGGATGACACAGATCCTAATCATCCTGTCTAGCCAGAGACTCAAGCATTTTCACTAACTTTATTAAAAACAAATTCCTGTCAGATGTCACAACACAGTCCAGGGCTCAGAGAGAAAGGATATTAAAAATGTATTTCAACTGGTCACTTGTCTTAGACCTGAACCAAAACAATATATATGCAGTCTGAAAGTACAAAGTCAATGGTATTGAGAGTTACTACTAAGGAGCTTTGTTTATTTGAGGTCAGGGAGGAAGACACGGAGTTGAGACCCTTTCCCTCAGTAAGTTTATCAAAGTTAGAAGGGGTTAGAGAGGAACACAGGAGACTTGCTTTCTCAAGACTGCATTTTGTCTGATAGAGCAGAGGTGTTAAAACAGCCTTAGAAATTTCACATGAGCTAGAGAAGACAAGATTTGAAAATGTCAAGCTGTCTTTTTCACATGAGGAAAAGGATCATCAAATTATAGTGTGTTGTTGGCAGGCCAGTTGACCTCTATCATTAAATGGCAGAATTCTCCAGAAGCTTTCTTTAGGTAGCATTTTACTTATGTAGGTAAATGTACAACCGTCCAAGACAGCACCCTGATTTGGAAATCATGTTAATAGAGATTTGCTATTTTTCCAATAGTTTTTTTAATGTAGAAATTCTTATAAAAATGGTTCCATTAGGTCATCACAGCCTACCCAATAAATGACATGAGGTTTTTTTTGAAATTTCATACTCAAAATGACTTTCAAATGTGCTATCCTATCAAAATATAATACTCTTAAAACATTTGAAGCCCAAAACTACTGAAAGTATGTTTAATTGGGGTAAAGTTCAATTAAAACTTTGATCCTGATATTATTATTACTGTATGATTAGAATCTTCTCTTTCATAAGCAGTTTCTCAAGATTAGTAGATTCCCAGAGAGATCTGTGGATTTCAACAGACTAAATAATATAAAAATTAAATGCATCAAGCTAAAATTCAGTGATTTCTGGAGGTTTATTTATCTTTTAACTGATTTCTAAAAAGCATATAATCCCAACATTATAATCAGTGTTTAATATTTTCTGTTGCAAGATAGTGTGGTTTAGGTGCGCCAAAGGCTTGCTAGGATGTTACATTTGCCTTGTTATTAGCAAAGGGAATTGTCTCTCTAACCTTTCAAATATCCACAAATGCCCAGGAATTTTCACGGACCATGTATTTGGGGACTTTGGTTCCAGGCTAAGACAGCTCATGTGGCTATATGGATTCTATGAAGGAGAAAGGAGTTGTTTTCAGCACAATGTGACTGTGGGCTGTTTTCCATTTGTGATACATCTTTGTTCATTTCATCCACAGCATTGATTAGAATGTCCAATACAATCCCAAGAGATAAAGGTGACCTCTATCTTCCAAGAGTTGCTAACAGAAAACATACATCAGATTTTCAAAACTGAATTTTAAGAATTTAAATCTTGTCTTAATGAAGACACTAGGGCTATCATTCATGGTCAGCTTGATAAACCACATCTTACTTTCTGGACTTTTCCATGCCCCTTTATTTTTATTCTTTATTTTCTTGCACTAAAGACCATCTGGATAAACTAGAATAGTGCCAATTTGTTTGATTTGCTAACTGACTTTCTTGTTGATACTTCTGTGTATGGGAAATAGGGCTGTCTGTGTGTCTTAAATCACAGAAAAACAGCAAACTGCCAAGGAGAGGACATCACAATATTTAATTAGACTGAACACATTAGAGAAAATGAGTTTTGGAAAAGTGTTATAGTTGATTTTTATACTTATGAGCTTCTTTATTATTTGGATGTGAATCAGATCCATGTAGCATTTAAAACAAATTTATTTTTATTATAATCCTTACAAGTCAGAGGGGTTTTTTTCTTAAAATTAGGGAACATACATGTGAATTACACATGTAGAATAATATTTAAACTATTGAATCTTTCTCACTTTATTTCCAAATGATAGACCTGATGGTGATCCTAAAGAAGTCAGCTACCATATTGAACACAAGGGTATTAAACCCGACTTTATACAGTAGAGGTTTCTGTGCATTTTCCACACATTTTCTTTCACAGTAGGACCACAACAAATATTTATGTAAATAGATATTTTGGGGTGATATTTTGTGGTACATATAACTTTTTTTAGTGTTTCACAGCATTATGATTTTATTTTATTATTTGTATTAAATAATGTTTTTAGGTCCAAGTAGACTTGAATGAGCGTCATAATTGTTAGTATTATTGAAACTTATGTCAACAGTACTGTCACTCATCTGTCCCATAGTTTAGAACATGACCTGGCTATCTGGCGTTGTTGCAAGTGCCTTAAACTCATGGCATCTTATTAAGAAAACAAATTTGGTGTTATGCTGCATGACAAAGACAAACACACCTCAAAATGTTGTCCTTTCTTAGCTTGCTGCGTTTTACAGTTCTTTCTGCTAACGATTTATAAGCCTTTATTATATAATATTGATGAATTACAGAAATGATGAAGTTGTTATCTTATTTCTGTTAAATGTACCAGAGCTGTGTGTCTGTTCATGAGATACAGCGTCATTTCTGTGAAATGTATAAATGTATGTGCAGGTCAAATTACTATATGACATACTATCAGTCTGTATACAGGTATTCCTGTTTTGCTCAGCTGTGCAGACTCAGTAAAATTTAAAAAAAAAAGTAGTGCAGTCAAATCCTAATGTATCTCATTTTATAGACTCCATTAACAATGGTTCAACCCAAAAGAAATATTGGAAATGACTGCTCACCACACCTCGTTCTGAAACCAATGATGAAAATGTACCTTGGTGCACCCCTCAACAAAACAGGATGCTTTCTCTGAGTTCTTGTATATGCAAATCATGTATGAGGCAAGTTTTCGGGAGACCTTGAGAGCAAAATGTTGAAAGTATGTTGTTAGCCCTCCTCCTTTCTGCCCCTGCATCAACAGACAGAGCTCTGGGACCTTGGCCATGACACAGAGGTTTGGGCTTTCTAAGTAAAGGGACATTTCTTTAAGCGTCATCTATCAAGTTTATTTCAACGTATGATGTTTTTACAACTGGTCAGTTCTTTTGTATTCTTACAGCTATGGTTATTTGATTGTCCTCTTACAATTTGTGCTACATGAAAGAGTCTTTTGTTAGAATGCAACAAACTGTCATCTAATGGTCATTGGCCACTTGCACTCTTTTGATGTAGATTAAAAACTTTTTCATAACTTAACCTGCTTTGATTTGCTCTGTATTTTCCCTGCAGCTGTAATTGCAGAGTGCCTGTTGGATACTTTATAGAGTTGAAATAAAAAAAAATAATTACTTTTGAACTTATTTGTGTTTAATTCCAGATAAGTCAAATAATAGAATTAACATGGGACCATACTGCACTTGAGATGCCAATTAGTCACTATTAATAATATACAAAACACCTGCAACCCAAGCATCTTTCATGAAATAGTGTAGTAGAAAAGTAACTCAATGATTCATCTTTAAAAATTCAATGAGAACAATATCAGGTGATACAGTGTGAAGAGTGAAACAAGATTTCTACATCAAATAAGAAACATTTGACGTGTAAAGCATCCCTGAGTCTTTGCTTCCTGGATTCTTCCACTAAACTTCATAATAATAATAATAATAATAATAATAGATTTTTGAGGACAAAATGAATGTGAAACTCACTTGTCTGAAACGAGTGCCTCCCTTTGCTCCGCACTGCAGGAAGTGACTAACCCACTAAAGCTAGTATATCGATTCCCTCAAATCAACTACTTTTGTCCCACTCACATACATTGCTAATGACAGTTCCTGAAAAACCCTTAATGAACACTAGATATCAAACCCAGTTACTTTCTCAGTCAGACAGTGAAAAAATCTGAAGGAAATGCCATTTTAGTACAGTAATCCAATAATTTCTTCTGAAACTAGAAAAGTAAAATGAATTTTCATTATCCACCCAGTTTTCCTACTATAGCTCTAAGAACTATATTCTACTATATGGTCTTACTTGATCCTTAAAAGAAATTCATTTTTTTTTTTTTTTTGGTTTTTCGAGACAGGGTTTCTCTGTGTAGCTTTGCGCCTTTCCTGGAACTCACTTGGTAGCCCAGGCTGGCCTCGAACTCACAGAGATCCGCCTGGCTCTGCCTCCCGAGTGCTGGGATTAAAGGCGTGCGCCACCACCGCCCGGCAAGAAATTCATTTTTTATTATTCATCATTTTAGGGATAGTGTGCTGTGACACTCATGCTTATGAATAAGGTAATGGAGGACTAGAGATGGCTGCTCCTCCCTACACACACAAACACACACACACACATCATCATCATCATCATCATCATCATCACATTACATGTAAAGTTCAGTAGAGTTAAGTCACCACACAGTTATTCTTAGGATCCAGTTAGAGTCAATAAGTCCATAGATTAGAGAAGATCATCTAATATTTACAGCTCTCCCCCTAGATTTTTTTCAGCCTTAAATGTGCCTGTACTAGATGAGTCACTTTTCTTATTATTCTGAATAGTACCTGAGAGACACAAAGTGTCCAATCTTTAAACCTTGACGTCTCTGTTAAAATGTAGAGGCATGGTTCAGCAGAACGGTCCTCATCAGGACAGCCAGGAAGCAAAGAGAAGAGAATACCTGTAGGAGCCAGAGTGAAATATAGCCCCTAATGACATGCTCCAACAAGATCTCACATCACAACTTTTACCACCTCTTCAATTACTCCATCATAGTTTGAATCTGAAGAGATCATTAATCCAACCTTTAGATCAGAACCCTCAGAGTGGAACAGTACCTGGAAAAGCCTTCACAGATAAACCCATAAATATCCTTTACTAATCTCTTAGGTTCTTCTCAACCAAATCAAACTGAAAAGGTTTAACTACCATATGTACATAATATAGGACAGCCACCACACACAAATTCTTTTTCCTGAGTTCTATTTAAAGTTGTTTTTCCTGCATTCTGTAACTTCTCCTTTTCAAGACATAAGCCCTCTACACAGCAGTGTTTCTCTGTGATGGCTCTACTTTTTCAGCCCAAATCAACCTATGGAGCAAACAATGAATTCATCCACATACCTGTTAGCAAAGTCAAGCTATTCGAGGCTTCAGCTTGATCAAAGGAGAAGGAGAGAAGAGATAGAAGGGAGAGAAGGGGAAAACAGTTAAGTAGAGTTCCCATAGAACCCTGGAAAACTGAGAATTCCAACCAGACAGTAGGTGGTTGTCACCAAATCAGTTATACCACTAGCGCACCAATGGTCGCATCTTGCCTGGTGCATTGATACTGTAGCACACCATGTCCACAGCTAAATGTTACTGTGGATCCCCTTTCTCTCCCTGCAGGCTGACTAGTACCTTCCAACACTGTGAACACTACTCCATGGGGAAGACATTTCTAACCCTAGCCTCTAGACTGCTAATTCTGATACAACTAGAGAAGCTTGAGTATAATCTACTCCACATGTGGGAACAATGTGTGGTATACATACATTCTTCTTTGAAGAATCTATTGTGTATGAATTATTAATGAACTTAAAAAATTACTGAAATAATACTGAGGTTCTTTCCATGTATGTGCATATTTATAGGTACATTTCTTGGAAATGCTTATTTCTTGGAAGAAAGATTTCATTCAAAAAATCCAAAGAGGGGAAAAAATTGCCAAGGAGTAGAAGTTATTATATTTGGGGAAGATAACAGGGAGTCTTGTGAAGTGGTAGTAAGTAAACTTCTTAATTTAACTGGTGGCATATGTTCATTCACTTTGTGAAAACTCATACACTTAGATATAATACATAGGTTTAAAGATTAGAGACTGCTATCAAATAAAATAAAATAAATAAATAAAATTAAACTGTACACTTAGATATAATACATATGTTTAAAGATTAGAGACAAACCTCTATCAAATAAAATCCATAATATGCCAAAATTTGTGAATTTTATAGTACCTCTTGGTCTGCATAAATGCAATGTAGAAATACTGCTTTGATGTATTTCTTTGTGTGTAAAATTAATCATATTTAAAATAGCTTCTATTTAACAAATGTTGTGAAAACAACTTCCTTCCTCCAGCTTTATCTGCTTCCAATTTGTTTTCCTTATTGAAAGCATATTTTTAAAAATGTTAATAATTTTGTAATTCCCAGCTATCTCTAAAAATTGTCCTAGTGACATAGTCCAATCAATTCCTTATAGAAGTCAGCCTCCCACAACCCAGGCCCTTTAGATTAGCTGTAGGTCTTGGATCCCTGTTTAACTTTCAGCCATTCACAACCACTGGCAGTCTGTGCAGAACTTTTCAGCCCTCTTTCGTCAGTTCACTGTTCAATGGCCAATTCAATCTGTATAGATCTGGGAACCTCCTTCAGAAAGCTCTCGCTGGCAAGTTCATGTTCTCATTGTTAGTAAGCCCTCATGAAAAATTGGAACATTAAGATAATGGTTTTTTTCTTCTTTAAATAATGCATGAGGATTCTTTTAAAAAAATCAAATAAAAAAGTTATTTTAAAATAGCCATAGGTAGGGAAACATGGCAGAGATTCTACCATCATGAGAACATTGTGAAATTTTCCAGATGGTCACTGGAATTATAGGACTCCTTGGAGGTAAGGAAAAAATAGATTTGTCCTGCATTGTTTCAGTTTTGTACATAAAGAAATCAGGTTAGCACAAAGACAACTTAGGATACGATGGTTTTCCTTCTAAGCCTGAAGACTAATGATCTACAGAGGGACTTAAACCATGGCCCTTGGGGAACCAGTAGGCTATTGGAAGACTACTGGTCTGGTATATTGGGGATGAAGAGTTTCCCCATAGAGCTCTGATTCTTGAACTAATCTGCTATGGGAATTTGAATAATTAATTTTTCAGCAGTTATTTTTTAATTTTGAGATCATAATAGAATTACATTCTTTCTCCCTCCCCTTTCCTCTCTCCAAGCCCTACCATATACTCTTCCTTGCTCTCTTTCAAATTTATGGCCTCTTTTTACATTAATTGTTGTTACATGCACACACACACACACACACACACACACACACACACACACACACACATTCCTACCCAGCTGTGAGCCTACAAACCACAAGAATGAAAAACATTGCAAGATATACTCAGTGGTACACAGCGGCATTTCTATCTTGTGAACAACCAACAGCCATCTAATAGTCCTTAAGGCGCACTCAGTAGGAGCACATTCACGTCTGATACTGTAAGTTAACCAACTACCTGTGGCTGGTGAGGTCATGGACCCTAGAAAAGAGCCTGCTATTCCTACTTTCCTAAAATGGTGTGATTTCTAACTGTGTTCTATATCATTTTACCCAAAGATAAAAATGTAGCTCTCTCCCCTCATCAAAGAAGCTTCTTCTATAGCCAACAGAGATAATTACAGAAATCTACAACTGGTCAAAATGCAGAGAACAGCTGATTGTGAAGTATCCAACCCCAACTTATTCATTTACAGCATAACCCCTGGATCCCAGCCTAAGAGAATAATCATGGAAGATGGGGTGGAAAGTCTGTAAGAGCAAGAGCCAGAGGACCAAGAAGTCTACTGTGAGGTAATATCTTCCATATATGATGGGGAAGCTGTGTCCATGAACTCTCAACTCTATGGTCACCTAAATAAGACCAGTACAATGACACCACCAGTTAGTTGACATGCCAACACAGATAGGGAAAATCTTATAAGGCCCAACCTAGATGAAGGCTACAGGCAATTAATGGCTGGTGAGAGAGGGGGATTCAGTCTTCTCAGGGATGAGCTTCCTGATAAGTTATTCAACCCCAAGTGGTCAGGCCTAAACACATATACATACACACTGCATGCATACATACATCATATACATACATGTATACATAGACATATACATATGAGAAACACTAAATAGCCTCAGCAGGTTGTACTAATATATCCATTTACAAACATATAAAAATAATAATTCAAGAAGAAGTCATGAATTTGTGAGAGAATGGGAACACATGGGAGGAACTGGAGAAGGCATTACATATGAAATTTTCAAAATTTTTCATTTAAATTTAAAAAGTAAACAGCATTAAAATAAAAATGTCAAATGGTTTGTTAGCAATATGAAATTCTCATATACTGTAGATTCAAATGGTAATATAACATTGAGAACAATTTTTAACATTTAATAAAGTTGAAAATATCTATATTCCACAACTGAACACACACACCAATTGGTGTATTCTCTTAAAACTGCATATATTCACTAGGAGATGTATACATTGTATTCCCAGAAGAATTTTAATATAGGAAAATGTATTAGAAATCAAACTGTCTGTCACCTGAATAATAGACTATTGAATCTATTGTATTCAAATAATAGACTACAGCAACAATAAAATGGATATGTATATATATGGATAATCATATAAATAATGCTGAGTCAAAAGCATTGAACAATCATTTTAACTATATTTTTTTCTTTCAAAGATTTTTTTTTAATGTGTTGTTTTTTTATGTTTTGTCTTCATGTATGTATGTGCCTGGTGCCTGAAGAGGCCAGAGGGAGGCACTGTGGAACCTCTGGAACTAAACTTACAGATGGTTGTGAGCTGAAGTAGGGTTGCTGGAAACAGAAGCCAAGCCCTCTGCCAACTGTTGCAAGTATTCTTAACCACTGAGCTATCTCTGTGGCCCCAAATATAAAAGTAAACAAATAACATTTTTTGAATTGTACATGAAAGAATCTATTATGAAAAATAAATTCAGTTATTTTTTTCTATTAGATATATTATTTAGCATTTTTAATTTTTATTTCATGTGTACGGGTATTTTGCCTGCATGAATGTCAGTGCATCACTTGCATGCCTGCTGCCCCTAGAGACCAGGGTATTAGATCCCTTAGGACTCTAGTTGCAGATGGCTGTGAACTGCCATATAGGTACTGGGAATAGAACCCAGATCCTCTGGAAGAGCAATAAGTGCTGTTAACTACTGAACCATCTGTCCAGCCCTGGACATCATTTTTAAAATATTCCAAAAGTTGACAACATACCAAACGTTAATGGCCTTAAAATCTAAGGGAGAATGATGAGAAAATGTGGCTGTTGAAATTATATTTGGTATGAGAACATTGCCTAGCCTAAAGTTGAGCTTTGGTCCATGGCTACCTATGGCAAGGGGCATGTGAGTATGTCTAGATGTAACGGTCTTATTAAATAAGAAACACAGAGCCAAATGCAGAGTTAAAAGCCCAAGAGTTCAGAGCAGTAGCTAAGAGCTGAGACTAAAATCCTTTCTTACCCCTCTCTGCCACTGCCATCCTTCCCCTCTGAAAGAGACCTACTTCCTGTGTCTCTGTCTTTTTTTTTTTTGTTTTGTTTTTTTTTTTTTTTAACTGAAATGCATTTATTGCTAATTTTTTGATGACTCATATCATACTTAAAATTTATTTATTTATTTATTTTTTTATTTCTTTTTTTTTTTATTAATTTATTTTGCAATACAATTCAGTTCTACATATCAGCCACGGATTCCCTTGTTCTCCCCCCTCCCGTCCCCCTCACCTTCCCCCCAACCCCCCCCCCCATTCCCATCTCCTCCAGGGCAAAGCCTTCCCCACAGACTGAGGTCAACCTGGTAGACTCAGTCCAGGTAGGTCTAGTCCCCTCCTCCCAGGCCGAGCCAAACAATCCTGCATAGGCCCCAGGTTTCAAACAGCCAACTCATGCAATGAGCACAAGATCTGGTCCCACTGCCTGGATGCCTCCCAAACAGATCAAGCCAATCAACTGTCTCATCCATTCAGAGGGCCTGATCCAGTGGGGACCCCTCAGCCATTGGTTCATAGTTCATGTGTTTCCATTCATTTGGCTATTTGTCCCTGTGCTTTATCCAAATTGGTCTCAACAATTCTCGCTCATATAAACCCTCCTCATTCTCGCTAATTGGACTCCCAGAGATCCACCCGGGGCCTAGTCATGGATCTCTGCATCCAGATCCCTCAGTAGTTGGATGAGGTTTCTAGCACAACAATTAGGGTGTTTGGCCATCCCATCACCAGAGTAGGTCAGTTCGGGCTGTCTCTCGACCACTGCCAGCAGTCTGTTGTGTGGGTATCTTTGTGGATTTCTGTGGGCCTCTCTAGCACTTTGCTTCTTCCTATTCTCATGTGGTCTTCATTTACCATGGTCTCCTATTCCTTGTTCTCCCTCTCTGTTGTTGATCCAGCTGGGATCTCCCGCTCCCCCAAGCTCTCTTTCCCTCAACCCTCGCCTTTCATTACCGCCACTCATGTCCAGGCTGTTCATGTAGATCTCATTCCATTTCTCTGTCATTGGGCGATCCCTGTGTCTTTCTTGGGGTCCTGTTTTCCGGGTAGCCTCCCTGGTGATGTGAGTAGCAGACAAGTCATCCTTGTTTCATGTCTAGTATCTTGCTATGAGTGAGTACATACCATGTTTGTCTTTCTGAGACTGGGTTACCTCACTCAGGATGATTTTTTCTAGATCCATCCATTTGTCTGTAAACCTCATGATGCCATTGTTTTTCTCTGCTGAGTAGTATTCCATTGTGTATATGTACCACATTTTGTTTATCCATTCTTCAGTTGAAGGGCATCTGGGTTGTTTCCATGTTCTGGCTATTACAAACAATGCTGATATGAACATAACTGAACAAGTGCTCTTATGGTGTGGTTGAGCATTTCTTGGGTATATGCCCAAGAGTGGTATAGCTGGATCTTGGGGGAGATTGATTCCCAATTTTCTAAGAAAGCGCCATATTGATTTCCAAAGTGGTTGTACAAGCTTGCATTCCCACCAGCAGTGGAGGAGAGTTCCCCTAGCTCCACATCCTCTCCAGCATAAGGTGTCTTCAGTGTTTTTGATCTTAGCCATTCTGACAGGCGTAAGGTGGTATCTCAGAGTTGTTTTGATTTGCATTTCCCTGATGATTAGGGATGTTGAGCAGTTCCTTAAATGTCTTTCGGCCATTTGAGTTTCCTCTGTTGAGAATTCTCTGTTTAGCTCTATAGCCCATTTCTTAATTGGACTGTTGGGCATTTTGATGTCTAATTTCTTGAATTCCTTATATATTCTGGATATCAGTCCTCTGTCAGATGTGGGGTTGGTGAAGATCTTTTCCAATTCTGTAGGCTGTCGCTTTACCTGGAAAAAATAATACTCAACTTCATATGGAAAAACAAAAAACCCAGGATAGCCAAAGGAATCCTGTACAATAACACAACTTCTGGAGGCATCACGATCCCTGACTTCAAGCTCTACTATAGAGCTACAGTAATAAAAACAGCTTGGTACTGGCATAAAAACCGACATGTGGACCAATGGAATCGAATTGAAGACCCTGACATTAATCCACACACCTATGAACATATAATTTTTGACAAAGAAGCCAAAAGTGCACAATGGAAAAAAGAAAGCATCTTCAACAAATGGTGCTGGCAAAACTGGATATCAACATGTAGAAGGCTGCAAATAGATCCATATCTATCACCGTGCACAAAACTTAAGTCCAAGTGGATCAAGGACCTCAACATAAATCCAGCTACTCTGAACCTGCTAGAAGAGAAAGTAGGAAGTAGTCTTGAACGCATTGGCATAGGAGACTACTTCCTAAATAGAACACCAGTAGCACAGACTCTGAGACAAACAATCAATCAATGGGACCTCTTGAAACTGAGAAGCTTTTGTAGAGCAAAGGATACGGTCAACAAGTCTCTGTCTTTTTATTGACTTTCTGTTCTGCCTTCTCATTGGTTATAAACCCAACCATATGACCTCCTTGTCACTGCCTGTCTATACAGACCTCCAGGTCTTCTATGGTTGGTATTGAGATTAAAGGTGTGTGTCTCCATGCTGGTGGTATCCTTGAACACACAGAGATCTGCCTGTCATGTGATCAGGATTAAGGGTGTGTGCTACCACTGCCAGACTTCTGCTATGGCTTACTATTAGCTCTGACCCCCAGGCAACTTTATTTATTAACATACAAATAAAATCACATTTCAGCACAAATAAAATATCACCATCAGTATGTGTGCTTCTGTAAGTGTATGTGTATTACATAAACATGTAATTAAATATATTAAAGCATTGAAATATAAATGTTATATAACTAATTTCTAAACAAAGGTCATCACTGCCTAAATGTTTTGCTTTTTGAATGATCACCTGTACTAAAGTTCTTCCATGTTGACTGTATCTGTATGGCACAAACACAATATAAATGGTGAGCATTTCCCCAGTTCCCATGGCCATGAGAATCACATTTTCATTTACAACTCTATGAGAAGATTTATTCATGTGTCAAATTCACAGAGTAAGGAGTGCTCAGAAGGAAACTGGCATAGCATTTCTAGGTGAGTCTGTAAGAGTCTTTTCAAGAGAGATCAGCATTTAAATCAAGAGACAGACTAAGGAAGCTCTGTCTACCATTGAAGGGTGGTTGGTGTGGGCTCCATCCAATTCACTAGTGCTCAAATAAGTGCCCAAAGAGAAAGGGGAAAGGTCAATCTCTCACTTCTTAAACTAGAGTCTCCATCTTCTGCCCTCCTTGATTACAAGTCATCTCACCTCAGGCTTTCTATTAGTTCCCCATTCTCACCCCCACACACCAGTGGCATTCAGCACCTTCCTGGTTCCTGGGTCTTGGGATAGGCACTGGCATTCCAGCTTGCCTTGTTCTCTAGCTTACAGGCGACATATAAAGGATGCTTCAGTCGCCATAGTTGCCTCTGCCAATTCTCACAATGCATCTCTTACATATCAACATATATCCTAGCTAGGTTTTTGTGGTGGTGGTGGTGATGGTGGTGGTGATAAATCACCGACCAGTTCAAACAGAAGTAAGGGTTTATTTGGCTTCACTTTACAGTCTATCAATCAGGGAAGTCAAGCCAAGAACTCAAGGCACGAATTTTGAAGCAGAAACTGAAGCGGAGACCATGAAGCAACACTGCTCAATGGCTTGCTTTCTTATCCAACCAAGGGCCACCTGCCTGGGAGTGGAACCACCCACGGTGGGCTGAGCCCTTACACATCGATCTATAATCAAGAAAACACCCCACAGACACACCCACAGGCCAAACTGAGGGAGGCAATTCTCAGTTGACTTTTTCTCTTCCCAGATGACCCTAGTTTGTGTTAATATCACAAAGACTAACCAATATGAATTCTATTTTCCTAAAGAACTGTGACTGTTGCTGTTGGATTTACAAATAAACTGAAGCCCAGTAAACCCACCATAATCCAAAAATACTGGAAATCCCAAATGTACCTAATACAATGACTACCCAAAACGAAGGCTAAGCAGTCAGTGTAAATGGAATGCTGGTCATTTATCTGGTGACCATGTGGCTGACTAGGAGTTGTTCTTACTGCCCATTGCACATCTCACCAACAGTCCTGATAGCCCAGGCAAGATCTAGAGCCAAAACGTAATGCTTTTCAATGAACAGTATCCCTTTAGTGGCATTCCAAATCAAACTACTGTTACATTTGGGACCAAACATTTGGCTCATGGTATGAGTAGTTACAAAAATCCACAAAAATTAAAACCAGGGCTGGGTTCAAAGCTGAAGCAAAAACTGAATTTAGTTTAGTGGATATTTAAGAATCAGGAATGTAGTTGATTATAGTGACACAAGCCTATCATCCCACCATTTTGGTGAAGTGCAGATGGAAGGGTCAGATGTTTAAGGCCAGCCTGGGCTATTAAGTCTCTATCCCAAAACAGCAACAGGATCAAAATGACCTTAGATCTGAAGGGTTCTTGGTAAACACTCAAAGAGAACAAAACAGAGTTTTAATTGCCAAAATCTTTTACTATCTCCAAAATTAAGAAAATAACTTTACTCATTCATCCATGTATTTACTTTTACATTTATGTGTTCAATGTATGTGTGTATGTACTTGTGTGTGGATGAATGTGCATTTGGAGGCCAGAGGTTGATGTAGATGAATTTCTAAAATGGTCCTATTAAATAAAAATATAGGGGTGAAATCCTTAAATCAGGGAAATAGGGAAAACCACCAGCCAATCCTACCTCTGCAGCTTCCAAATGCAATGACTTCCTGTCTACCCAGGCTTTATATGCCTTGCTTTTCTGCCCTCTCATTGATTGGCTCTCTTAACCCAGTTACCTCACTTCCTCTTTCTACACAGGTCTGTCACTTTCTGTCTGTCTGTACAGACCTCCAGGTCTCTATGGTCGGTACTAGGATTAAAGGAGTGTGTCATCACATTTGGCTCTGTTCCCTAGTGTGGCCTTGAACACACAGAGATCCTGCCTTCTAAGGGATTAAGGGCATGTGGTGCCTGACTTCTTGTTTACTAAAAATGGCTGGCCTTCCCTCCCCCACCCCATCTCCAGGAAGGCTTTATTTATTAATGCATAAATAAAATATCACTGCATTTTAGCACAAATAAAATATCACCACATTTTCCCTTTTTTTCTAATAAAAATTTTAAAAAGTTATAACTAATATAAGAAAAACTACATACAATAGGTACAATAACTATATACAATACATACAAGCAATAAACAGATCAACAATGTCTAGTCCATTTGCACTGACAAATTCAGAGAAAATATTTCATTATCTATCCTATTTTGGTGAGTCCAAAATGTACCTAATTCACTTTCTATCCTACCGTATATTACCAACAGAAAACTATCTTATAATGTCTTTCAAACTTATACACTTTACACCTCCTTAGTGAGTTTCTTTTCTGAATTTCTTAACAAGGAAAATTATTTTTACAACTATCTAATCTTCATTTCCCTCAGAGACCTGAGAAGGAAATAATACTACCTAGTAAAACAGGAAGTGCAAACAAGCAACTTCCAAAAAAATGAGTTATAGAGGAAACAGCCAGCTGCCTGGACAGTCACCCGAGGTTTCTCTGCACATTGTGGCATCATCTTCGGCCTACAGGCACAGCGTATCTGACAGACTCATTTGTGAAGTAGGATGTATGTACACAAGGCCTACAGCTCGACCTCACATTTGGTGCGAGTTTCCATGTAACAAATAAATTTGAATTCTGCCAGTGTCCTGTCATTATTCGGGATTTTAAATTCTGGAAATTGCTGGTGTTTTGGAATTTGGCTGCCCATTCTTCTTGGCTTGTGGGTGGCTTCATCTCCTTTATTAAATGCCAGTCTACCTTTGAGAGGTTAGACTCCAGCAGCCTAGTTACTCTTTCAAGAATAACTGTTCCAGCTACTGTTCCACTGCACACCAGAAGCCATCGGCCCACTGCCTGCTCAGCTGCCTTCAAAGAAAGGGGCACTGTACCTTTTCTGGATTGCAAAGCCACTTCAGCGAAGGTGCCATATTGTCCTGGCCTCAAAGGACACCTGTTGCCAAAGCTGCAACCACACTTGTCTTGACAAGGATCGGTAGTCCTTTGTTTTGTGTTCTGTTTGTCCCTTTTGGATGGCATTCTGTCAGCAGTCGATTAGAGGGCGCTTTGTTGCCCAGTGGCTAACTTTGGCCACAATGAAAGTTAACTCCATATGCATTTTCTTCAATGCCCGTATCTTCTCTGAAGTAGGTTGGTGCTGCCAGGAGCAGGCATGTCTCATAGTCATAGAAAAGAAACAAAACTGTTACTAAAACATTTTAAAAGCCATATTCTGTAGATCGCTGAAGGGTTTAAAGACGACCTGTTTATCTAAACTATATCTCTGCTTGACCTTGAAAACATACCTAATATGACTACAAGTTCAATAGTAATGTCTAACTACTAACTTTCATTTCCTTATATCCTAATAGTTGGTAATAATAACATTCAAGGATTAGCAAATTGTGTTACATTATTAAATGTATAGGTACAATATCCTGAACAAGATTAGAAATACACATATGGCATTTTTTAACAATATCAACCTCAATATATATAATTTGTATACAATAGATAAAAATCCAATCCAATATAAAGTATTTAAAACTAGTAGTTGTTTTTTAAAAGCAGATTCAGTAATCTACCTTTTTATCTATATCATATCTATCTCCTCTCTTTTTTCTTTTCAGAGTAGATTCAATGATCTACCCTTTATTCTATCATTTCTATATCTCTTTTTTTAAAAAACAAGAACCTTAAATCTAATCTCCTTTTTTCTGACCATTAACAATAACAACTTGTAACCAATCATCCTAAACAATGACAACTATCTGAAACCCCAAACCCATCGAAAGACCAAAAACCACCCACCCCACCTCTTAGGAATGTGGGCATCTTGTTCTTAAAATTACATCCTGCTATTTGTGGGCAAAGGCATCTTTAGGGAATCCTGAAAAGAAAAATTTTGGGTTTATTGTCAAGTTCCAGAGTGGTAGCTGTATCATTCGCTGTCCAATCTCTATATAATGCTAAAGTGCAGGGCTTATCTCAAGTCCTTGTTCAAATAGTCTGTGAAGCTGGATTATCTTGAAATTGTCCTGAGCAGTCTGTAGTCCAAAGCTGATCCTTGGGTGATGTGTGTCAGCTTAGTGGTATTGTTATTACCTGGCTCTGGGTTTGTTTTTATTACTAAGACCTTTTAAGATTCATGTTACAGTTTGGCTTTTTGTGTCTCCCTCAGTCGTTCTCCACCTTATATTTTGGGATAGGGTCTCCCATTAAAACCGAATGTCAATGATTCAGTTAACCTGGCTGACCAGCCACCTTCAGGATCCTCCTGCCTCTGACTGCCTGGTCCTCGGACCACCATCACTAGCTGCCATGCCAGCCCTGCATTTTATATTAGTTTTGGGCAATCCAACTATCTGAAATCCATGTTCTCATGTTTTCATGTCAAGCACTTTACCAACTGAGCCATTTTCCTACCTTAAGTATCCATTTTTCTCATGTTTTTCTTACTTGCAAATAAAAGTCCCACCTATTTATTTTTCTTTTTTAGATTTATTTATTGTATTATTCTATGTGCATGGCCATTGAGCCAATTCTCCACCCACCCCCATGTATTTCTTTTTCTAACAACAAATGTAATATAACCAGAGCAGAGTAAGCTTTCAAATAAATTTAGGACTTTGCCTGTCAATTGTGGCCTTTAAAATAATGCATAATGAAAATTTGGTGTGTATGTGTGTAAAATAGAATACTATTTAGCTCTGAAGAAAAAATAAAACCACAAAATTTGCAGGAAAATATGGACTCAGACTGTATAGTATTAAGTGAGGTCAGACAATCTTGAAAGAAACAAACAAACAAACTCACGTTCTCCGGTTCTCCCTCTTTTTTTTTTTTTTTTTTTTTTTTTTGGTTTTTCGAGACAGGGTTTCTCTGTGTAGCTTTGCGCCTTTCCTGGAACTCGCTTTGGAGACCAGGCTGGCCTCGAACTCACAAAGATCCGCCTGCCTCTGCCTCCCAAGTGCTGGGATTAAAGGCGTGCGCCACCACCGCCCGGCCGGTTCTCCCTCTTATACAGATCTAGCCAACAATATATGTATACATATAAACAAGCATACATGTGGATACCATATAACATGCAGAAAAGAGTAAGAAAGGCTATGTGTTAGGGGATGAGGAAGGACTGAATGCAGGTGATGGACACGAGTTATGAAAGAAAAATATATGGCTAATTGTTTTCCTTGTTCTAACTCTGTCATAAATTTTTTAGTTTTAGTGATGGGTAACACTATAAAATACATATCCATAAAAATATATCCACAGTGAAAGTATAAAATGTGAAGCTCTACGCTCCATTTTGAATGGCCATTCTATGTTCATTGGGTTGTATGATTTTTGGGTTGGGTCTGATTAATTTTGATGTATTTGTTTGTTTGTTTGTTTTGTTTTGTGCTACTTTTTAAATAACAATATTTAAAATTTTTAAATTTCTATAATAAAAAGAACAAAGACAACAAACTTTAGGCATTAGCGCTTACAGATCCAGATCAGGCCACAGACCTCCTCTAACATTGCTGCGGCAAAGGGCAGGCAGATAGTTCTCACGGAAGGCTAATTAGCTCTCTGTCTTTACCACTTCCATACCGTCTAATCCATTTGCTGTGGGATGGTCTGTATGTCAAATGTGTTGCTGATTGGTCAATAAATAAATCACTGATTGGCAGTGGCCAGACAGGAAGTATAGGCGGGACTAACAGAGAGGAAAATTGAGAGAACAGGAAGCTGGGAGGGAGACACTGCCAGCCGCCATCAGGACAAGGAAGATGTAAAGTACCGGTAAGCCACAAGCCACGTGGCAAGGTATAGATTAATAGAAATGGATTAATTTAAGCTGTAAGAACAGTTAGCAAGAAGCCTGCCACGGCCATACAGTTTGAAACCAATATAAGTCTCAGTGTTTATTTGATTGGGTTTAAGCGGCTTGGGACTGGCGGGTGAGAGAGATTTGTCCTGACTGTGGGCCAGGCAGGAAAACTTTAGCAACAAATGGTGTCCAACGTGGTGGCAAGAGTTTCCACCTAAAACCTGAGAAAAAAGATTCTAAAACGGAGCGAAAAACAGCTTCCTAATTGTCTCTCTCAAATGAGCGGCAGCTGCCGGTTTGAGCTACTGGCGGGTTGCTGGCATGCGCGCTCGACCTGCAGTATGGCGGGAATGAGGCCTCTACAAGTGGCACATTAAGCTACATTGTGGATTTAGCCTTTGCTAGTACAAAACAAAAAAAGAGGTTTCTGGGCTACAACGCTGCTTGGATAAAAGCATAGACCCACCGATAGCTCCCAGAGCTGGTGGTAAAGTACCACGCCATGTTGGGAAGCTGAGGTGGGCGGAACCAGCAGCCACAGCTGCTGCAGTTTAATCAATAGATTCACAATAAGACAGATTCAGATGTAATAGTTTAAAATGTGTGTAAAATATACGTAGGCTTGAAAGAGACAAAAAAAGGTGATATATACAGTATAGAAACAAATACATGGTTTTAAAAAATAAAGTCTTTAAAGAGACAGTAAAATTAATATAAAAAATAAGCCACGTAGAGATGACTATTACACAGAGAGTCTGGATTATGTTGTCTTTGGGATTCTTAACTACAGAGAGATATTTGATTGTAAAGAAAGCTGAGTTAAACCAGTATGTATATTTTAAAGATACTTTGACTTCAAAATTTGGATGTAAGGATATGTTGCTTTGGAAAAGAGTCTCTTTTGTTTCCACAGAAAGCAAGAGGCTATGGATTTGTTCCAGAGTAAGATACATCAGGTTTGACCAGCCAAGACCCCCTGAAAGGTCTCCGATGACACCATGGCCCAGATGATCCAACATCCAGAACCGTTTCAAGACAACTGGCTCAGATGATACAGCCTCACGGACTACTCCATGACCCTAAAATTTTCTTTGTTTCCCCAGAAGATACAGCGCCCCCCTCCAGCAGGAAGTAGTAAGAGAAGCTACGCCCAAATTCCCAAATATACCAAGCTGACTTTGGAGATGTGTAAAGGTTAAAACCTTCCTTTTTAAGAAAAGAAAAGGGGAGGTGCTGTGGGATGGTCTGTATGTCAAATGTGTTGCTGATTGGTCAATAAATAAATCACTGATTGGCAGTGGCCAGACAGGAAGTATAGGCGGGACTAACAGAGAGGAAAATTGAGAGAACAGGAAGCTGGGAGGGAGACACTGCCAGCCGCCATCAGGACAAGGAAGATGTAAAGTACCAGTAAGCCACAAGCCACGTGGCAAGTTATAGATTAATAGAAATGGATTAATTTAAGCTGTAAGAACAGTTAGCAAGAAGCCTGCCACGGCCATACAGTTTGTAACCAAAATAAGTCTCTGTGTTTATTTGATCGGGTTTGAACGGCTTGGGACTGGCAGGTGAGAGAGATTTGTCCTGACTGTGGGCCAGGCAGAAAAACTCTAGCAACATCCATTCACAGCTGAGATCAACCCACAAAGCTCCTGAAACTTGCAAAAATGCTTTCCACTCACTCCTCAAGCTTGCCGCTTTCATTAAAGTTGGTTTTCTTGTAAATAGAGTCAATGGGATACAACAGTCTTCTGAGGATGGAGCACATAGTTCAAGCCAAAGATGTGGGCAGGACAGAATGAAATTATCAGTGAGAAACCAGCCCAAGTAGTGCAGGCTTGTAATCCCAGCACTCAGAAGCTGAGGCAGGAAGGAGGATTCCCAATTTAAGACAAGTCTGGGCTACATGGCACGACCTTGTCCCAAAGCAACAACAGATTAAAAAAAAAAAAATCTCGGTCTTTTATTGGAAGTCAATTTACTTTTTAAAAACTATTCTTAGAAAACATAATCCAAAGCATAATATGAGAGCATTGCTATATAATTTTATGATTATCACTTAAGTTATATCTAAATTCCAGTAGACGATAAATATTGAGCTGAATGCTTAGAGATATTGCTTCTCACACATCTCCCATCATCCTTTACTCTTTAAAAGAAATCTTAATTCTGGGCCCAGAATTATTACCTGTCTGTATTTTTCATAAGCCTCCCGAATAATATTCTTTGAAAATGGAAAATTTGAAATTAATGTTTTCTCATTGAAACAAATAACATTTTAATTTTCCAAAATTTTTTATGAAAATAGTTATAAATGTGTGAACTTTCCTAATATATTCAGCATAGGATTCTCCTGAACGTGGTACTTATAATCTGCAGAACCTAACATTTTCATCCAGGAATGCAAAATTCTGGTTTGCAACTTAAACCTAACTGAATAAACGTTTACTGAGAATCTGCGTGCCAGCCCCCAGCTCCGTGGTCTTTAAACTACGGTATTGACATTATCAGACGTTATTCTACTACGTGAAGATTCCAATTATACTATGAACAATATATTGTGTGGACTATTAAGAGTCCGAGAATATTTAGCTTTGCAAAGTTTTCAGTGTGAGAGGTGAAATTACATACAACCCTGGACCTACACTTCTTGGAGGGATAATTAAAACGTCCTCTAAAGAACTTGTAACAGAATTCCACCAGGGGGCAGAAGAGGAATGGAATTGCTCCTTCCAGCAGGCGCTGCAGCGAAGATTCCGGTCCCTCGGAGTTATCTTCCTGTGTGTCTCCTTTCTCCTTCTGCTTTCCCTCTGTTCTCCCTCTGCTAATTAACCCTGATTTATTTGCCCGTGAACTGACACCGTGGACCCACAGCAGCAGTGTAGTGTGAAGGGATTTGCGCCCAGGCCAGGGCTTCAGCGGGATTACGCTGATCAATTTGCTAAACACAAAGTCCACAGAAGCAGCAAACCCAGCGCCCTGTGATGCCACCTGGCTCAAGGCTGATTAAGACGGGGGACTCTGAGCCGTTTGATCCTCACTCATCAAAGGGTTTTTAAACAAGCTTCATTTTACACTACTGTAAGGTGGCGACGGCTTGGGACTGCAGTGAGCGCCCCCAAGCCTGAGCAAGCATTCCGGCAATGGGGGTTTGTGATTCACCCTGGCGGACCGGGATGCAGCCACAGTCCGGAGCTCTTAGACCCGCTCAAGAGTAAGAATCCTTGCTCCAACCGCCCACCCGAAGTTAGTACCATTTCTAGCCTACATCTTGATTCCAACAAGGTCCTAATACAATTTGCTAGTAGGAAATTTAGAGGCTGATAAGATGTCACACCTCTACAACATTGCAACAATTTGGGGATGAAGAAACAAAATCAATTCATTCATCCAGTCTCATTCATTCATTCTGCCCCCCCCCCCCACACACACACACACACACACACACTCCTTCCTTCTCAACCGCATCTTTTGAAAAATCAAGCAGTCACGGAATTCACTGTATTTCCAGAAACTTAGTTTACATGCTAGGTACTTCAGAATCAGCAGGTTCCCAGAGTCCGTGGCAGTGAGTATTGCTCTGTAAAGCCTACAGGCTTCCTGAAGGACGTTTAACCCAAAGACAAAAGGTCTTGCCCTGGAACGCTCAAAGACCATTTTCGTAGCCAGAAGGGGGCTCCCTTGTCTTCCCAGTATGACATTTACAAATGAAAAGAAAGTTAGATCCACAATCACAAAGAGGCTGTTGGCAGCCTGAAGGGTCCGATGCTAAGCTCCACCCCTAGCTTCCAGTGTGGTAGCATGGGGCCCTTTTGGTCACAGCCCTTGGAGGATGCCAGTATAATAAAGGGGGTGACGACAGGAACCCAGTGACAGGGATGAAATTCCAGTCTTCTCTGTGTCTGGCGGCTTTGTGCCCTGCTTTACGCTGGCACTGCCGGTGCTATCTTTCTGATTAGAAATACTAAGTTCTTCAGGGGCTACTAGTGGACAGCTGGACTCCTAGACCCTACTCATCACAGACCTTTCTGAGTGTCAGAACCTCCAAAAAGACTCCAGTAGATGCTTGGCTTAGGTAACATCCTTGCCAGGTTTTAGTCAAACCTCCTTGGGTTCTGAGCTCCACACTGTTTATATTTCAGTGGCCCCAGGATCATCTTCTGGGATGGGTTAGACACTCCTGTGGAGCTGGATTTAAATAGATTGGCCTTCTCCACGGAGTGAATAAAAGTAATCACCATGAACTTGCTTCTTTTGTACTAGAGAAATTCTGCCATTTCAAGGGTGTCCAAATACGGGTCATGTCTGAAAGCTCTTCTTCTATCGTGATGAACATAGAAACTGAGACTGTCTTAAAAGTGAAGGAGAAAGTCATATTGCTTTATTAAACATCAGTTCCACTGTTTCTCCTAGTTTTAAACTTAATATTAACTGTTTTTGCAATACCTGTGGTCATATTAGACTATATCCAACTAGAGCCACAGTTCCTTCCAGAACAAAGTAAACTAAGCTGAAAAGATAGACCTACCACTCCATCACCTGGCTTCAGGAGACTCAGCATCATCTGACCTCCAACTGCCTGAGACCGAGACATGGTGGGAGTTTCTGGACTTCTCCTTTTCCTCCTGGCCAGTATGTACCAAGTATAATCTACGTAAATAACAAAACTGAGCCAGATGTGGTGATCTACACCTGGAACCCAGTGAGACACTGCCTTAAAACACAAAGAATCCCAAAGCAACAATAGAAACCAAACCAAGCCACAACAACAACAACAACAAAAACTCCTTCTGTGCCCTGATATGGTGTTTATCAGGCTACTGGGAGACTGGCAGGAGTCTGCCTTCAGCATGTTAGAGAGATGCTCTTACTAGGCCCCACTGTGTTCTTTGGCACTGAAGGAGCAGTGGGCATCTCTCTCCATCTTACACCATCCCCAATTTTGACACCTGGGAGTAGGTTAGATCAAGCCAAGGGTTCTCAAATGAAGAATAGGCTGCACTGAAGAGGGCAAGTCTCTCCTACAAAACTTCTCGCCCTCTGCCACCTACGAGCTTGCCTTTCCTTTTCCTAGACAATTTGAAGGTGAATATTCCAGCCACTCCTATTTTACTGAAGCAATGCCAAGTACAGTGTTTAGCACACGGTGAGAGACCACCAATGTGGAGCAGAAAAAGTAGGGAGTGCCACAACTAGGCCCCCAGTTTCATTTGTTGGCCCAAGTTCTTGACGAGCTAAAGTTCTGTTCATTAAAGAGTTGGTGTATTAGCCGGGTGGTAGTGGTGCACGCCTTTAATCCCAGCACTCGGGAGGCAGAGCCAGGCCGATCTCTGTGAGTTCAAGGCCAGCCTGGTCTACAGAGTGAGTTCCAGGAAAGGCGCAAAGCTACACAGAGAAACCCTGTCTCGAAAAACCAAAAAAAAAAAAAAAAAAAAAAAAAAAAAAAAAAGAGTTGGTGTATTAATCAGGGACCATTCCATCAGAATACAGGGAAAGGGGTGGGTCTTCAATGCAGCATTCGTGTGTTTCTAGGATTATTTTAACAGGATAACAAGACTGGGGAAATACCTTTTTACTTCCCAAATAGGCAGGGGATCCATTTCCTACTATCCAATGTCATATGAATTTAAATTGAAAGACAACATGGGGCTGGAGAGACGGCTCAATGGTTAAGAGCACTGGCTGCTCTTCCAAAAGACCCTGGTTCAATTCCCAGCACCCACATGGCAGCTCACAACTGTCTGTAACTCAAATTCCAGGGGATCCAGAATCCTCACACAGAGCATACATGCAAGCAAAACACCAATGCATGTAAAATAAAAATAAATAATTTATTTTTTTAAAAAAAGACAGCACACTCATCACTGTCATTGCTATCAATATGCAGAATGTGCCGATTTGGTCCCTAAGACTTCCTGCCACTTGATTCTCCTGTCCCATCATCTCCCAGTGTCTCTGCAAATTTCTGATCCACTGACTGGTAGGTCTGCGCAGAGCCAGGGAAATCTTTATTGTTTCTAATGTACACTTTTTAAACAAAATGTTAAGACCTCTTCTTTTTCCAATTTTCTAACCATCTGTAGGTAACCAGCCTGGGCTACACCATTGTGCGTATTCCTAATAAAAGCCAGATAGATACATAGGATTTAAACTATGCTGGACTTCCAACAAACCACAGGAAATTCCCCAAAGTAGATGGAGTTTGGAGTGAGAGGGGACATCATTGTGTATAGAGGCACCATTAAAGAAGTGAGGCAGAGCGTTAAAAGTAACTTAGACGACTCTTTAAGGTGACTTCTGAAACCTGCCAAGCCAGGTATTTAAAAATGTGTATTTTTGAATATTCCTCCTAGCTCAACTGCATGATTATATTTGTTCAAGACTGTCATTGGCTATTTGGGGGCCTTCCTACGAACGACTGTGAGAGACAGGGCAGGGTCGTGAACCATTCTAGACAATACCAAAGTTAAGGGGCTGCAAAAATACATCTCACTCCACCCTCTTCAGCACTGCTTTCCAATCATTTTTTTCTTTCCAGTCTCACACAATAGTTGCTTATTTTCTCACGTTTATTAATTTATTCTTAAACATTATTAACGCACATTTCTTACCTTTTGTTATGACAACTGTCTCTTTTAGCATTTATAAGCACAGCATTCTTACATCAGTGTTGTTTCTTACTTCACACACTGGTTGAAACATCTGCAAATTCGTTCTCTGCCTTAGGTTCAGCACATCTTTTCCATGAGTTAGTCTATTATCTCCCTGCAGAGTTATTCTCCTGTCCTGTCCTGGACGAGGTTTGATTTGGGATCAAAAGCAAGCCCTCTCCCGTTCAGCGGAACACTAATGAGGAAGTCTGAGCTAAGCCTTCGGGGTTTCTTATCTTCTTCTATTAACCCACCGCTGGGAACCGGGAACCGGGGAAAGAGGACTCACCGGGCTCAGGGACCCTGTCCGCTCTGACTCAGGGCCACTTTGATCTCACGTGTCTGCTTAATCAAGTTCATCTACTGCTGGGACTGACCAGATTCAAAGAACCACATTAAATAGTTTGATTATCGAGTGCCCATTTCCCCTTTCCCTCCACCCCCTGATCTAATTTCCAAACGCCAGTCTCTCGCCTCTCCCTCCAAATTCACCATCAAAAGCGAATTAGTTCTTCCCTTGGTATCCTCATTTGATGTGCAAATTTTCTTGTCTTTGCACATTTTTCTCCTGGTGTGTGTGTGGCGGGGGGAGTGGGGAGGGGGCAACTAGACAAACTTAAAAGACAAGAACCTCATTTGCAAATCGCAACGCTAAAGGGTTAATCAGCAACTCATAGGAGCCACCTGGCCCTTTCACAGGGCTTTTGGAGGACTGCTTGAGTTGTGTTTAATAATGAATATTATTTGCTTGCACAAAAAGCGAGGGCTGGCATAAGGGAAGAAAAGTGGTTTTGGATATTCTATCACCTTTTAACTCAGAAAGCATTTCAGGTAGAAATAACTCAACCCCTCTGCAGAGCACCCGAGCTCGCAGAGCGCTCCCTCCCGCCTTTTTTTTTTTTTTTTTTTTTTTTTTTAATTAAAGCTCAGGCTAGACTCTGGTGCTCTGATAACGGGCACTCTAAGGTGAGCTGGACAAGGAGGACTATAGTGCAAGGGAGGGGCGAGGGGAGAGTGTCAAAGTCCTCCCTGCTTCGGATACACAAACACTCCCCCTCCCAGCTCCTCCCAAAGCTTTGAAATCCCATCCCGGCTTTGTTGTCTTCCCCGAGGGGCTGGGAAGGCTTGGAGCCCGAGTATAAAGGCAGCCTGAGGTGGCGGTGGCTGCGCAGAGCCCTGAGCCCAGCAGCAGAGACTCCACCGACTTAAGTTCCGCAGTCTGGACTCTGCAGCTGCTGTGCAAAGCGACCTCCTTTTTCCTGACTTTCTCCTGCTTGCGTCCTTCTGAGATGATGGTTGTGTGTGCAGTGGCAGCTGTCCGGTTCTTGGTCTTGCTAACAGCGATGGCTTTTTGCAGCGTCCCTCTGCTCGGAGCCAGCGCCACCTTGAACTCGGTTCTCATCAATTCCAACGCTATCAAGAACCTGCCCCCACCGCTGGGTGGCGCTGCGGGGCAGCCGGGCTCGGCTGTCAGTGTGGCGCCCGGAGTTCCGTACGAGGGTGGGAACAAGTACCAGACTCTTGACAACTACCAGGTGAGAGGGGTATCGGGGATCCGAGGATGCTGTGATTCTGAAGGGGTCTCGGAGAAGAGGGTGTACAGTCTCCTAGGTGTGTGAGAGTCAGGGTGTGTCTGGAATCACTGCATCGGGAGCAGTGCGCTTGGAAGAGCTTTTGAAGAGGCAGATGGGAACCGAGAAGGTGTGGGTACCAGGATGCCTGAGTTGCTCACCACTCCGCTCCCTTCCCACAGCCCTACCCGTGTGCAGAGGATGAGGAGTGTGGCACCGAGGAGTACTGCTCCAGTCCCAGCCGCGGAACTGCGGGTGTAGGAGTGCAGATCTGTCTGGCTTGCAGAAAGCGCAGGAAACGCTGCATGAGGCACGCTATGTGCTGCCCCGGGAATTACTGCAAGAACGGTGAGTCTTGGACTCCCCTTTACACTGGAACCGCCCTGCCTTGGAGCACCCAGGAATGAAAGGAGGTGCTCTAGCTCCGGCAAACCCGGGTTCAGCACGCAAGGGTCCCCTGTCACATCTTCACTGGCTTGTGTTTGAGGCCTTGGAAGTTTATCTTCCTCTGCCTCCCTCGGTGATCTAACATGCTTTACATTAGAGCGTTCTCTCTTTACATTACATTCTCGAGAAAGCGGGAAAGGTCTTTCGGAAAGGGAAACCTAGCTAGCCAGCCTTGCCATTTTGTTACCAGTTCGGTTTTTCTTACCGTGACTCTCCTGGCTTTGTCTCTCTCAAAGGCCTCTGGGATGTTAAAACTGTTGTCAGCCGAGGGCTAGAGTGATTAACCTCTGCTGGCCAGCTTTTAAAAGAGATCTCTGTACCACTCACGTCCCTAGCTCTCCACCTCTTAAACCCGCTTCCCTCCACCCTCAGGTACCTTCAAAGAAGCAGACACACACACACACACACACACACACACACACACACACACACACACACACACAAAATCCTAATGTCACAAAGAAGTCTCCAGAAATAAACTCCCAGGGTGGCTAACTTCCTAGGGTACAGCCGCATTCCAGAGTGAACTCACTAAATCTCTGTAATATCGAAATTATACAGTGAAGTAACCGGTGGGTGAGATTGTAGTCTTCCGGGCAGCTGGAATTGCCTTGCTCAGATAATACCCAGAGCAGAGGAGTTATTTTTAAGATTAATTTTTTAAGTGACGGAATTTCTTTTTCCTACTCCAAAGGATAACATTAAAATAGACAGAAATATTACTGCTGCCACCACCACAATTTAAATGGCTCTACTGGGGTGTTCCGTATGATTGAACAGTACACTCATTGATGCTTCTCCATTTGGGGAGATTCGTGAAATAGTTATTATTGACTGCAATGAGGTAGCAGATCTCACATTGCTGTCCGCACAATAGGCTGCTCTCATCACGGCTGTTAACAACACGTTACATACAGCCTGGGGATTAATCACTATTTCCGGCTTCCTTAGGAATATGCATGCCTTCTGACCACAGCCATTTACCGCGAGGGGAAATTGAGGAAAGCATCGTTGAAAACCTTGGTAACGACCACAGCACCTTGGATGGATATTCCAGAAGAACCACGCTGACTTCAAAAATATATCACACCAAAGGTAGTCAAAGGCTTTAAAGACCCAGCCGCACGGTTTAGCGTTATCAGAAGCTCATTTAGAGTTCTCTTAATGAAACAGTGCAGGCCTAGCGGTAACTCTCTTTCTGTCTCCTCCACAGGACAAGAAGGTTCCATCTGCCTCCGATCCTCAGACTGTGCCACGGGGCTGTGTTGTGCGAGACACTTCTGGTCCAAGATCTGTAAACCTGTCCTCAAAGAGGGTCAGGTGTGCACTAAGCACAGGCGGAAAGGCTCCCACGGGCTGGAGATATTTCAGCGCTGTTACTGTGGGGAAGGCCTGTCTTGCAGAATACAGAAAGAGCACCACCAAGCCAGTAATTCTTCTAGGCTCCACACCTGTCAGAGACACTAACCTGACTGTCTAACTGTGACGGACTCCTTTATCTAATATATGCTGCAAACCCCTTTGTTATTTCTCAGCTGGATCCCAAGGATGTACAAATCTTCTGCATAGAGTTAAGCATTCCGATAACACCGTCCAAAAGTCTGGAGTGTAAGGACTTTGTTTCTTGATGGAACTCACCTGTGATTGCAGTAAATTACTGTGTTGTAAATCCTCAGTGTGGCACTTACCTGTAAATGCAACGAAACTTTTAATTATTTTTCTAGAAGTGCTACATTGTCTTGTTTCTTTTCCATGTAAATTTTTGTACACATTGATTGTCTGGACTCATAAATATTCTATATTGAAGTGATTTCAGCTTATAGTTCCTAAATGTGTAAACCTTTCTCCTTTCACTTCTAGTGTAGAATGCAAGAAGTTCTTGGAATGATAGACATGTAAAATTAACATGAAAATACTAGTTTATTTCCTGTCTTTGCTTAGATAGTCCTCTCCCTCTCTCTCAGCTGTGATAGTCCTTGAAATAAAATTTAATGTTTAATGATCATAAACTGTTACAAGCATAGATACATTTTGGAACTGTGATCTTAGGGGTGTGTGTGTGAATGTGTGTGTGAGGGGTGTTGTTTTAAAATGAAAAGACATATATCTGTGAATGAGTAATTTTAAAGAGAATTTATTCAACATTTATAAATTCAAATGATTATGGTGATATGGAATTGAATCTGATAGTACTACTTTCAAAAAATATTTTTCTACCAGGTGTGGTTGGTGGTTTATGCATATAATCCCTGTATTTCGGAGGCTGAGGCAGGAGGAATGCCCATGAATTCAGGTCCACCCTGGCCAACCTAGTGAGATCCAAGGAAACTTCTGCTACTGAGTGATGCTCTGTCTCAAAAAAGCATCAACAAAAAATAGTTTCCAACAAATTATTAGTTATCTAAATGGCCAATAGTTATTGGAAGGAAGGGGATATCCAAGAAAGTAATTCCAAAGTATGTGATGATGGGCAGGATGAAGAGGAGGTTGTGTGGAAACATGGTGAACAAGTACATGCCAATTTAAGCCAAATAATTAATTCCGAAATATTTTAGATACTCTGACATATGCAAGAAGAATTGTTGTAATTACTTTGATTTAAAAATAATTACCGAACAACCACAAATTCTAGAATGTCCTGCTTTTTCTTCTCTTGCCAAGTGATTATTTCAATTTTTGCTTCTCCTGTATTGAATTGATTAGAATGAGGATAGGGATGTATGGCTTTATAAAAAAATTGAATATATATATTAGATTTATATATACATATATACTATATAATAAAACACACATATATGTATATATATTTCAAATCTAAATTTTCTGTGTACTTTTCCTTACCCAAATTTGATATTTCTATTGGGCAAAGGACAAAACAGTCTTCCTAATTTATTTATTCTGTAGTATTCTGAAAGTCTGCATCAAAACCACAAAACACTGGGTTCGCTATTCAAAGGACAGTAGTGGCTGACTGACTGTGCCAGCAGTTCCTTAAATAGTCCAGATGTCCTAGAATAGTCACTGGTTTCTGTGTTCCCGGAAGTGGTTAATTTTCAGGGGAGTCGGGCAACAGCACATGCACTCCGTTGGCTCACTGAGAGGGGACCTGGCAGGATGTCTGTGGCTGTGTCCCTTTTGTCCGCAGGCTTCTGCTTCTTCATCCAGAGAAACGCTCTTCTCCTAAGTGTGCTGATTGCCTGATGTGCAAGGAAAGCCAATCCTGAGACCTGCCATCTTCAACAAAACACAATAGAGGAAAGGAAATGGGAAATCTTTTCATGAAGTGGGAGAAAGCAGGGCCTTCTTAGAAGGGGAGTGGGGCAGATGTTTAATGCGCTCTGGTTACTGGGCCCTTTCTATAGGAGCCAGCTGGGGTGGAGATGTCCTTCTCTGCACATCCCATCCACCAGGCTCAGGTCCAACCATTTCTGCTGACCTTCAGGATGGAGCCAGAGAGATCAGGCAACCTCTTCTTCCCACTGCACTGGGAACTAGGGACAGTATTAAGAAAAGGAAAGCATTTATGAAAACTAGAAGAGAGAAGTCATATACAATGCAAGCCCAAAACAGGATCTCAGGGAATCTAGAATATGATAGCTGGCTCAAATGTTTTGTGGTGGTTAACTCCTAAACAACGTATTTGACTGCTTGCCCATGCAAACATTTCACCAGCTATTTTATCATTTTAAGCTCACATAGGCTACACACTACCCTGCTTGATCTCTTTGCTTTGAGTGTCTTGACTGTCGTCCTATATGACAAAAGGGAGGTGACTCAACCTTTTGGTTGATTGCATTAGTTATAGTCTGTTCTCTGATTTGCTTAACCTGGCACTAAGAGACAATCAAGTAGTTTCCAGAGTTATTACTTTCATGTATACTGTGCTGCGAGCATAAAATCCTCCTGTTTCATCATAGTATAGTTGTAGGATAATGAATGAGTTTTGATATAAAATTTAAAATCAAATACTGTGGTGTTTTTTTTTTTAACCTACTCAAGGTCCAGCATAACCACAACGCCAAGATTCCTACTTATGTGGTGATAAGCTCTTACTAAAATGTGTTAAAGGAGGAAAGGGGGGGATACAGTTTTTCTTAAAAGGTTTACAGTAAGCATTCTCTTATCCGAGGAGGCTAACTTACTCTAACTTCTTCCATATTAAAATGGTCACACTGAAACCACAAGTCCCTCAGCTCCTTCTCATGTTCAGCTGGAGGATTTGAAATGTTTGTCCTCATTTTAAAATAGTTTCTTTCATTTTTAATATTATAATTACATCATTCCATCCTTCCCTTTCCTCCCTACAAACTCTCCCATATAGCCAAATTCACGGCCTCTTCTTTTTGCTTAATTTGCTTAATTTTTCTTACTCACATATATGTATAGACATATATAATCCTAAATGTAACCCACCCAGTCTGTATAATGTTCCTTGTGTGCATTTGCAGGGCTGTAAACTTGGTTCAATGTGGTGACAGGATCACGGGTAGGATTCCTTGTCTAAAAGCATAAATAGAGGCAGCAGAAATGGCTAAGACCGTAAGAGAACACACTCCACATGCATGAGGACCTGAATTCGAAATTCCAGAAACTACATAAAAATCTCTTGTGGTTGCACACTCCCATAGCCCCAGCATTGGTGGCCGTGTGGCAGTGGCGGCAGTGGTGGGGAAAGACTGACCTGCAAATACTAAGCATGGTCTTCCCCACTGAGCTGTGTCCCGATCCTCCCAGCCCCTCGGTGCAGAATTATCACTGGAGAGCAGTGGCAGCCGGCCCCATGCTAATATAAATCATTAAAAAAATTCCACATTAAAAAAAAAGCTAAACTTGGGAAAAGACATGACACATGAGTAAGCATAACTCAACATTACATTTTACAATATTTCACAACTTTCTCCTCATGGGCGAAAAAAAAAAGCAATGACTTTTTAAAAGAATGTTATATTGAAACCTTTCACATATCTGTGACACTCTGAAGTTCAAATTCAAAGTAGATGAGAAAATCTGGTTGAACCATGAGGGGTTTTGTTGTTTGGGGAAGATGTCTTCAGGCAATCACTATGTCAAACAGCACAGATGTTTCTTTTTCTTCCTATGAGGAAGATCAGGGACCCAAACTTATCAAAAAAGTTAAAGAGGCACCATGTGTCCTTGGAGGAAGGTGGTTTTGCCACAATTGTTTCACACAGATTACAGAAATTGAAGAACAGGAAAATACTAACATGTATAGTCACCTGATCCACATGCATGTGATAGCAGGAAGATCAGTTGGGGAGGTCATGGATGTTGGTGTGGGTTGTCTGTTCCATGTGTTGAGAACTGTGAGTAGAACCTAACCCTAGAAGAGATGCTGTTTGCCTTGTTAATATACTTTCTGTAATTAGACATCATACGGGAGTTAGGAGATAAATTATTTGAATGGACTAAGATGATGTAGCCCCTTTACCACTGCTATGACAGAATGACAGACTGAACAGCCCGAGAGAGGAATCATCACAGTTTATTCTGATCACAGTTACACAGGATTCATGCCATGGTTTCTTATCCTCCAGCACTTGGGCAGAACATTGTGGAAAGCAAGGATGCTTTATAGAAGAAATTCATTTTTTTTCTTTATTATGAGTTTTTCCTCTTGGAAAAAGGATTTGTACACCCTAGATTGGCATCGATAGTCTTGAACCCCTGATCCTCCTGCCTCTGATTCTCAAGTTCTGGGATTGGCATGTGTCACCAGGCTTGGCTGGCGGGGAGACGTCTTCATTCGGACATCTTCCTTCATGTTGGGCAGGAAGCAGAGAGATCGGAAGTGGTCAGGGATAATGTACCACCAAGAATCTATTCCTAGTGACCCAGTTCTTTCAGTTAGACCCCACATTGCAGGTTTCTCCAACCTCCCAAAATAGTTCCACCAGCTGGGGATCAAACATTCAAAACATAAGCCTGATGGAGACATTTCGTAGTAAATGAAGAACAGATGAACACACAGTATTCTGAATATTGCCTTCCTTTCTCTTCCTTTCTTTTCTTTCCTTTTTTTTTCAGAATTGATGTGCCTTGTGGCCAAACTGTTAATGTCTAGTCTACTAACCAGCTCACTTAGGATAGTCACATTAATACAAAAGAAGCATATTCTTCAAATGAACTAGATAGCATGAAAACGTCCACTGTCACTTTTAGTTTTTCTTCTGTTACTATGAGAAAATACCCTGACACTTAAGGGGGAGAGGTTTTATTGTAACTTTTAGTCCTAGGGGGGTAGTCCATCCTGGCAGAGAAGACACAGCAGCTGGTATGGAAGGTATGGTGACGGCAGCAGGAGGCTAGCTGGCCACATTGCATTCACACACAGAAAGCAAAGTGAGCGGGAGCCTGAAGTCTGCCCACACTGACCCACTTCTAGCCATGCTCTACTTTCTAAAGGTCTCACAGCTTTCCCAAACAGCACCACCAGCTGGGGACCAAGTGTCCAGGTGAGCCTATAGGAACATTTCACATTCAAACAACAATACACCTTAAACCTGTGCAACGGAACTATTTCTAAGGAAGACAGGACCAATCTGAAAGTACTCCCAGTTTGCTGCAGAGAATCACGTACTTTGGGTGCTACATAGAAGTTCTCTTCATACCAGTTAACTCACCTTCTCTTTAGTCTGCATTGTGGGCTGACGTGTGTGCCAAGAGTCCAAGGGCTGGTTACTTCTTAAAGAACCATGCCCCAAAAGCGCATATTGTATAACTTATAAAAGCCCCCCACAACTGAAAGTGTGTGTGAAAAAGTGTGTGTGTATACGCACACATAAACACAAGTATGTGTCTGTGTTTTTAAACCAAACCAAGGAAGTTTACAGGAGAGCAGCATACAGATACCATTAGCTTCAGCATCACCTTATAAACATGAGAATAACTTAATTATGGAGTATAGTTTAACTGCTGTGCAGTCTCAAGATTCTATTTTACACTACTGTCGTATCAGGATAATTTTGAAATGTCATCTTGTAATAGAAGTGTGCATTTTACTGTTAATGTCAAAATAGATATGAAACATTTAACTGTGTACAGTGTGTTCAGTTTTGCTGTAATGATCACGACTGTTAAATTAAACAAATTCCTATTTGAATAAGCAGAGGGTACACATCCATGTTTTGCATGGGTACAAAAGTCTAGGTGCCATCAGTGGAGAAAGCAATGATTTTACCTTTTTCTGAAGTGCAATCTTGGCATATGTTTTAGGTGAAAATAATCTTTTATATAATAACTAGATTTCTAGAAATTTATCTTAAGCACAGAAGTATAACTGTGAAAAGGTTCACTTTTAGTGATGTAATAGCAAAGTTATCAGTGGATTAAATGTACAACAAGGCAGAAATGTTTAGGTAATGTATGTATGCCATTAAAATTCTGCAATTAAATTCTATGATTAATTCTGCATTAAAATGATCTGGAAAAATGATAGGAATCTCTCTAGGTGTGAATGTTAGAAAGCAGCATACATGATATTATGGGAACATCAAATATCTAGTCTAATTCTACAATGCCTTTTTGGAAGGTAGACTTGTGAGAATTACTTAATCTCTTTTTATTCTTTCTATATCAATCATGTAAGATATTATATACTCTAAAGGCAGAGTGGGAACTTGGGTTTTTCCATGTGAACTATGAAGTGGGCCTCTTGATAGTTACATTTCAACTAGGAAAACCAGTTAGTTCTGAGTTACTCTCACAGATTTTCCCAAAACTATGAAAAGAGAAAAATCCTCTGCTTACTGAGCACACTGCTCTTCAGTAAGAAATACTAAACATAATAAGTGCCACTGGGAAGAGCAGCTGGAAGATTTGTTAGAAGAGGGCCAGGGGTATAGATAGAGGTAGTTACATCAATTTTTACTGAGATTACAATAAAAAAGAACATTAAAATCTAAACAGGAACAGGAAATAGGCAAAGAAAAACCAATCACAATTATACTTTAATAAACACTCTCATTTGGCTCGACTCTGTGTTTACATTGTTAACTATATGCTGTGATGAACTGGAAGGGAACCTACATTATGTGAATACATAAAACCATGTGAGCAGGACATGACCTTTAGTTTAGACAACTTCTTTGGTGAGAAAAATCTCACTGTTCTCCTGTTGAGACAGTTAAACGTTTAGGCAGCCCGTCTTGGAATCTTGCTGGCTGGGTGATTGAATTTCATAGCTAATATAAACAGAAAGCCAGAGACAGCAAAGAGCCTGGAACATATTTGCTCTGAGATTCTACACATTTTGCAGCTCTTTTCTTCAGTCTCAATCATTTTTTTTTTTTTGATCAAGGAGTGCCAAGTGCTCTCATATCCTAACACTTAAATGGCCTGCTGTAGAAAATGTTTAAAACAATCAAACGCATCAGCACTCCAGCATACTAAGCGTGTGGTCTATTGTCAGGGAAACTGAGAAACAAGCTTCCTTTTTTTTTTTTTTTATAGTCACACTTCATTTGACAACTTGTCCTTTGCTACTGACATTTTTTTCTTTCTTTAACATTCTTTTGTTTATAGTTATCATCCATTCTTTTTCCTATCTACTCCTTGCCTTCTCTACAGGCTCTCAGTAGTTTAACTCCTTGCTTCATATTCCAGCCACCTAGGCTTTTGCACAGCATCCTCCCAGTCCTGCCCTTTTCGGTAGAACATGTTGTGACAATAACTATAAACTAACCCCCAAACCAGTTGTTCTTTCTTTCTAAGAACATACCCTAGCCTCCCTTGCAGCTAGGTGTGATTGAGACTAAGCCTGGACAATGGGATGTGTGCTGAAGAACTTCACACAGACACCTGTGTGAGGGGGTGCTCCTCTGTCTGTAGATCTAAGGGAGACAACAGCAAGAGCCTTAAGTAACCTAGGTTTCTTTTCAACAGTACAACCCTATTTCCTCCATCTCCATTCCCAGTTTATGAAACAAGGAAATTTTCTCTGGTAAGCCATTCAGGCTTAGTTTTTAACAAATCAACTGGGATGTTATATCTCATGCTTTTCTTTTCTTTTCTTTCTCCTTGTCCCTTGACATTCTTTTCCCAAATTCTACCCTCTAGTGTACCTATCTCAGAGACCTGCCATTGGGAAAAGTCGAAGTTCTGGTGGGTAATAAGGACATGAAATTATGGGCTGCAGTTTATTTCACATGTTAACATGTGAGAATGTGAAAACATATGCCATCATGTGTGACATACTTTAGAAACTCAGTGAACAGTTCCATTTCTCATAGTTTGTGACTTTTGCAACAAACTCTCAATGAAGTGGTATGGTTGACAAAAAGTAATGATAACTAATCATCAGAGCATATCTCAATTACCAGAGATGAGATTGAGTGATTCACATATATTGTCTCATTTGCACAATATAGCTTATATGATATGTGCATTTATTATTTCCATTCAATAGGTAAGGAAGCCAAAGCAAAGGACATTAAAGTTGTTTTCCTAATATTCTGTAGCTTCTAGAATCTGAACCAGAATTTTACAGGGTTCAAGCTCTTTATTAGATAGAACTGTGTATTCCATCTTCTGCAATATCCCTTAAATTTGATATAATTAATTAGTTATATTAAACTGGCTAGATGCTAACTTGGAATAATCTAATACCTAAAGTTATTGATTGTAAAACTTCATGAAAACCCATAACAATATATCTGGCGGTAGCAAGGATGCAGACAATGGGAACACCCATACCCTGCTGCTAGGAATGTGAACAATGGAAATAAGCATGGAGATTCCTCAAAAAAACTAAAAAATAGATGTATAATATGCACGTGCCTTCAGCATGTCCCCAAGAGAGCACTAATCCAGTATACTCATTAGTTGGGACTCTATAAATCCATTATTTGAAATATCCAGAAAACTTTTTGAACTAAAGAACCTTTGGCCCAGTCCAAAACCTACTTAACCAGAATTTCTTGGGATTGCACCTTTGAGTCTGGAGTTTTTAAAGCTGTTCCTTTGACTTGTCCCATAATTGAACTTCAGAGCCCACTGTTGTATAGCTTTATTTAAAATGCTTTGCTCACAACAGTATGATCAGTCACACAGTTTGGGATCAGTCACAGTTGTTTGGGAACTTAGCCAGGCAGCATTCTTAGCAGGTGAGTATGTCTTCAGTTATGGTAAGACAATGGGACAAGGAGGTACTGAGGGACAAACTGATGTCTCAGTGTCACACAGCTAAGAAATAGAAGAATGCTTTATGAAACATGGATGCTGATGGCCTCAGACATTGGTGAGAACAGTGACAAACATATTAGTTATTTGGGGGCTGGGATTGGGCTTCAGTCTCTCTGCAGACACTTCAGAAAGACAAAGAAAACCCATTTTGCCAAATTTCAAAGTTGGGAGTGAGAGACACGGAAACAAACAAGCTAAGGCACTGGAGCCTCCAGTTTTCTTCTACTGCCTCCTCTCAGAGGAGCCTTCCCTGGCCCACTGTTTCACCTCAGGTTAAATCAAGCATGCTTTCTCCTGCCATTAACTCCATTTCAGATCTCTTACTCCAATACGAGCAAACTACTCATACTTAGTAAGTGGATACCATCCTCAAACTGTAATCTTTTGAATACAGAGATTTATTTTGGTTCATTCTTCTATACAACTGGCAGTTCTGGGTTTTCTTATAATAGCTGCTTTTAAGAACATGCTGAATGAATCAGTGAACTAACACTCTGCTTCCCATGAATGGATTTACCCATGTATTAGTCATAAGATACACAAGTAAAGCAAAAAGCCAGTTAATACATCACTTGTTTGTTTTTTTTTTTCTGTAATGGAACTATTTAACAGAAACAAAGTTTTAAAACTTTATTTTTACTAATTTTATATTTTTGATCTATTAATTACTTAATATTCATATACATAAATATATTAATAAATAAAAATTAGACAAAATAGTTCTCATCTTTACTGTTATTTATAATTGCTGCTGAATTTAGAGAACTATATTATAAAATTATAATTGTAAACCAAAAATTAAGCATAAAATAGTAAAATATCTTAAAATTTAAATTATTTAATATTTAATATCTTAAATATCTCTCTTCATATAAAATACTCCTACATATTTTGATATTTGTCTGCTGATTAGATGGATTTCAGAAAACCTTTATAAATCAGTTGCCTTATTTTGGTTTCTACAAAAATAAGATGTTACTTTCAACTCTAATTCACCGAGATAAAGTTAATAACATAGTTCCATCTGGCTTCACTTGTCTCTATAACCCTTTCTTTTTTTTTTTTTTAATATATCTTTTCTAAGGGGATCCGAAACATTTCTAGCCCCTGGACTGGGACTTCCAGAAAATGGCCCCAGGCCAACTCAAGCAAGCGCTAGGTGATATGCTCTTAGTCAGCAGTGATCCCACATAGAAACTCTAAAAGATTAACATTGTTCTAATTAGAAAGTTTGTGAGCCACTGTCTTTAGTTTCTGTCCTCAGAGTAGAAGTATTGAAATTTTTGCCTTATCCTCTCAGTGACTGGTAGATTTCACATTAGCTCAGAAACTGGAATTCAGAACTTGGTTCTCCTGACTTCCCAGCAAAGTACTATCACCAGAAATGATAAGGCCCAATTGAACAAAAACCTGTGGATTTTATTATGCTGTCAACTTTTGATAGAAATTTTCTAGTCAATGGAGAAGTGGAAAGAAACAGTAAAATACATTGTTGTTGTTGTTGTTGCTGTTGTTTTTCAATCCCTTGGTTTTCCCTAAGAACAGGAGAAACTGCAACTAAGCATTAGTTTTAGTTTTAAAGTAGGGTTTGTTTACCAGAGGTCTCGCTGGGGACACCTGCAAGTTCAGCACTCCCAGTGGCAGAACTTTAAACCCATCCAGGGCCACATGATACACTGCCAAAGAAGAAGAGAGGAGGAGGAGGAGGAGGAGGAGGAGGAGGAGGAGGAGGAGGAGGGAAGAAGGAGGAGGAAGAGAAGTAGAAGAAGGAGGAGGAGGAGAAAAGATAATAGTGTTTTAAAAATGGGCTTAAATTGTTTCAAGTAAAACTTATTAATTTAAGAGATGCATCACAGAAAATTCGGGAGAAATATCACTTTAAATGATCAAGTAATAGAGAACTCTAAGATGCAAGATGGAATAAAAATGTTAATTCTATCATTGCTTTTACTGTGTGTTGAATTCATAAAACACCAAGAACACAGAATGAAATTCAAAACCAACAGTTTCTGTGAGTAAACAAGGATTCTCAAGAGGTGCACTTCTAAAGAGCTTGCAGGCTTAATCATGATTGAAATCAGCCATGTTCTAGCAGCCTACATGGTAACACCTTCTGTGACCATCAAGTATTTTGTGCTTCATTTTCCTTTCTCTTCAAGGAATGAACAAACATATATGCCATCACCCTGAAAACCCTGGGCAGAGACAAGCAGGTGACACAGCCATTGTGGAAGGCACAGAGTATGTAGAAAGTTAAGCACCAAGGGAAGAAAGACAGTAACCCAGCCAGCTTTAAAAGACAGCCAGCTTGAGCTGGTCTCTGGTGTGTTTTAATACCTTGAACTCAAGTCTGGAAATAATTGAACCTGATCTCAGCTGAGGTGGGGAGAACACACACACAGGTGGCCTGATTCCTAATTATTTCATGCCCAGTGAGTGACACAGGTGCAGTAAGCTTTCTTGTCTGACTTCCTTTTGGGACCACCAGCCCCCTAATAGTGACATGGAGACTTATTATTATAAAGCCTGCCTAGCTATTGACCATTCAGCTCTTAATTAAACCAATCAGAAAGCACCTTGGCAAAGATACATACATCTTCACAGTGTACAAATATTCTGCAACACACAGGTGTCAAAGTCTTAAGGATTCTAGTCCTTCATTTGACCTTTTATCCCTTAAACTGAACATTAACTGCCCTGTTAATTCATAATGACATCTCTAGTTCCTTTTGCCTTCCACTATAATATAACAAACTCTTAGCTGTTGGTTATTTTGATTTGCAGAGCTGTTGCTTTAAAATTTTTTCATGTTCCCTAAGACCTTGGTTCTAAATCTTTGCTGTTTATTGTATCATATGTATTTACTATAGAAGCACAAAAAAATGTCAGATGATATGAAATGCTGACAGTAATAAAAACAAGATAAAAAATGAAACGTGTAGTTGTTTGATCAATGTATGTTGATGTTGAACCCAGAGAACAGCTATGTATCTAAGATTTAAGATATAATAAAAATACAAAATGTTGAGAGTAATAATGACCTGAAAGCTTTAATTAGAAAAGTTATCAGTTTTAGTGCACTCCACTGGTCCAGATTTTACTGGCTTAGAGATTGTAACTCTGAAATGACACAGATATTTATTACTGCATTTGAAGTAATTATTGTTCAATCTGGAGAATTTCTTAAAGCAAAAATAATGAAGATTAAAATTGTTTGAGTGTTTTGAATTAAATGAGAACTTTGTGCTGTGTTATTCTTCCAGAGAAGTTATTGATGAACACTACTGTATCAATAGTATAGATATCAGAATAGAATCAAAATAGAAATCAAAAGCAAAACTTCAACAGAAAGCCATAAAAGTATGGTGTTTTCAATGTCAAAATCTTATACCCACAAGCAATTATTTTACCAGTAATTCATGCAAGGAGAAATTCTTTAAAAATAGCTCATTGCTTCATATGCCATCTGTATATTAAAATTTTACTGATATACTTTTATTTGTTAATATGTATAAAAGATACTACCATTGAAGAATCAAGAAATATAGTTTTTTTAAAGCAACTTTTAAAGCAAATATTTCTTATTTCCTAATAACAGTAAGGTTTAGTTGTTTTAAAATCCGCTTATTTGTGGGTCTTGTTTTTAATTATACTCCAGCATCTTTTATTTTAAGTCAGAAGGAGTACATAGATATGCCTTTATCATTTAAAATAGTACAATAATATATACCTGGACAGTTTTCCTTCATGGTTCATTTCTTCTACCAAACTCTTTTTATATCCATGATTGTAACTATTAGATATTAATTATTAAACATTAAATATTTGTCATTCTAGTATAAATATGACTGTCCATAATGATTAGCCCCAAATTCCTTTTTATCCAACAATATATCTTGGATGATTTTCATACAAATATATAGAAGCTCACCATATTTCACCATAAAAACAGTACACTACCCTATAGCATAGATGTTCCTAGGTTGTTAATCATCTTCACTGAAAGAGTTTGCACTCTTTCAAACAATGCAGTGTCAAACATTCTTATATATACATTTGATTATGTGCGTAAGTTTTTGCTTCTGTGAGTTTTTCATATTAGCATGCAATGTATAGAGCTAAGTAGCTCCTTATAGTTACCATGCAAGTGTATCCCTCATACCAGTACCAAGAGGTGATGTGGATGTAGTTCCTTATCATTCATAGTGGGAGATATTACTTATCTTCAGATTTCTGACACCTTGGACTTTATGTGACTCACAAATCACCTTTGTTTACAGAACCAGTTCCCTTGATGTATCGTTACATAACTTTTCTATGGTCATTGAGCAGATTCAGAATATTTTTCACTTCTCATCTATCTCCTCATCTTTCTTCTTCCTCCAAAACACATACCAAAGATGTCCATGGGTAATCATATGAAAACTTCCTACACTTAAGATGTCTGTTTAAACTCTTCTCCATCATATGGATTCTTATCAAGGCCACTTTCCTAGAAGCCTTCACATTTTTCCTTAGTAACATTGTGTTTCTATATGGCCATTGTTATTGTTTATACAGTAAACGCTTCTAAGTTGCCTTCAAATACTTTTAAGTTAAAAATATCTTAATGATACTACAGATTCCTAAATTTAAAGTTTAAGCTACAAGTAGCTGTAGCTTGAGTTTTCCTGCCTGGCCCACAGTCAGGACAAATCTTTCTCACCTGCCGGTCCCACAGCCGCTCAGACCCGACCAAGTAAACACAGAGACTTATATTGCTTACAAACTGTATGGCCGTGGCAGGCTTCTTGCTAACTGTTCTTACAGCTTAAATTAATCCATTTCTATAAATCTATACCTTGCCACATGGCTTGTGGCTTACTGGCATCTTCACATGCTGTTTCTCATCATGGCGGCTGGCAGTGTCTCTCTCACTCAGCCTTCCACTTCCTAGCTTTATTCTCCTCCTTGTCCCGCCTATACTTCCTGCCTAGCCAATGGCCAATCAGTGTTTTATTTATTGACCAATCAGCAACACATTTGCCATACAGAACATCCCACAGCAAGTAGCTCCATAAAGATAGTTCAGTCTAACTATAAACATCAGTTTAAAAATCTTATCCTAATTCCGACATTAATGTGAAAACCCAATCTTCAAACAAACCAAAAAGGTGTTTCGTCAATGGCACCTGGTTATATACAAAAATGAGAAAGTGTGAAGTATATTTATAATTCATTCTGTTTGGTCTACTCTTTTAATAACTTGAAGAATAAAACTTTAACTTAAAGGAACCTATGAAGGTAATGTGCTTAGGAAAATCCTCCAGAGTGGTGCAGCAGACTGGCCACAGGCTCTGCCATTACAGATCCAGGTTTCAGTCAGTGACCTCAGCTTTATTGGGAGGAACCTACCTTGCACTCTTGTACTGACTACATAAGGATGAGAAACCAAACATGAAAAGGGTTAGCATATGTGTTGTCAGGGATGTGTATACAGACTTGGGTCACCCTAGTACCATATTGAACATTTTCAATGGATTTGGCTCTATTGAACAATCTAATGTTGTGGGATAATCTTTTTGTACACTGTAAAGATGTGTCTCTGCTTAAGATGCCTTCTGCTTGGTTTAATAAAAAGCTGAATGGCCAATAGCTAAGCAGGAGAGGATAGGCAGGACTTCCAGGCAGAGAGGGAACTCTGGGAAGAAGAAAGGCAGATTCACCAGCCAGACACAGGGGAAGCAGGATGTACAGTGTGGAGAAGAGGTAATGAGCCATGTGACAGAATGTAGATTTAAAAATACCAGCTAATTTAAGTTATAAGAGCAAGTTGGAAACACGCCTAAGCAAAAAATCAAGCCTTTGTATTTACTACATCTCCATGACATTATTTTTAGGCTGGCAGTCCCACAAAGGGAAGTCCGACTACAATCTATCCCACAGGTACTCAAATTGTGTTCACTTTATGTGACTTTTCCCAAATTAACAACTAATCAAAGAGGTAGACACAAACTGCTTAAGTCCAGAACTCAAACTTTGAACTTTGACTAGCCTTTCTCTTCTGGTAGAATCAAGTAGATAAGAATTGTAGATTCTGGAGTGGAAGCTGAAAGATTAACTTTGGGTCTTATCAAGTTGCTTAAACTCCATGAGCTCCATTTACCTTATCATTACATTAGGAATAATGGGACCTACCAAGCAGCCTAACTATTTATGATGTACTGGTAGTTCTGGAAGACAATAAGTACTTAATGAATGCTAACTAAACATAAAGTGATCTTAAAGTGGTTAATCTTAAAAAGTTAATCTCTCCCCTTGTAACTTTATGAGATTGTATATTTTTAAGCACATTTCAATATGTTGGTGATGATTACAATTTTGTTTATTCAAAAATATTGACATTGACTTAAATATTTTTTTGAAAATATTGATAAAATAGTATAATGAGCATCGTTCACATAAATTCAACTACAAAAAAAAAATCTCAAACTGCAAACACAAGCCACACTACTGTCTGTTTCCTGTGGACAATTTGCTACAAGTGTTTTAAAGTAAAATGCAGATATCAGGCAATTTTCCCAAGTTATTTTAGCAGACATTTCCTGAGGATGAGAACATGTTCCTATATAACAATATTAACATCATTAAACATAATAAAGTTAACTTAGATAAATACTAATGCTTCATGTGAAATCTATATTCAATTTCCTGAGCTATGCCCAACCTCACCTCTCTACTACCACAGAGATGACCACTGTTCACCTTTAATTTTGGACCTAATACCAATCCTACACTGCATTTGGTTGTCGTGTCTCTTTGACAAAGAAATAGAACAATCTTGTTTATATTTTTATGTTACTGATGTTTGTCATATATTTGACAACAGTTTTAATTTATAAGGGAGAACTTGAAACTGAGTCTTATGTAGCACAGGATAACTTCAAACTTGCTTTTAGGTGATCTCAAACTTCTCATCTTCCTGCCTTTGTCTCCGAAGCTCTGGAATTACAGAACAAGCAATCATGCCTGGATAACAGTTTAAATGAATCTGATAGTTGCTATGTGGTGATTCCTGTTTGAATACTTTTTTTTAACATGTATGCTACACAGTTGTGACTTTCAATTTTGTTGCATTAGCAGACTTGCAACATCAGTTTGTTGCATTACAGATGTGAAGTTTGATTACTTGGTTAACGTGGTGCCTACTAGATCTTTCCATTGTAAGAATACTCTTTTCTGTTTATGGTTAGTAAGTAGCTTGTGGGATGATAAGTAATACCATGTTGTCATTTATCTTTCAAGCAATTCATGTTAACATCCAGTGATGATCATATTTGCCAAGGTCCTAGTATGAATTTGTGTTAAATACTTGTTTGTGTGTGTGTGTATATATATGTGTTTCTGTGTGTATAATAATATATGCACAAACTATATATGCAAACACATTTACATGACTTTTTTCTCTTGCCTTATACTCAAAAATGTGGGGTCTATGACATGTTTAGTGGTAACAAGCATACCCATTAGAATTTCATTTCCAAGCATTATTCCTCACTTAGAAAAACATGGGGAAGTAGGAAAGCTCCTTTAAGAAAGTCCAAGCTCCTTATCAGGAATAGACTAAACACAAAGCAAGTCTAAAACCCCCAACTGTGCCCAAAATAGGATGTGCTCAAGATCAGCAGACCATGTTAGAAGACACAGACGTCAACATGAAGAGGTTCCCATGGCAGATTTCAGAAAACTTGAAAACATCATCACAACAACACTCCATTGTGTTACCAGCTTCCATCCTAGTTTGCTCCCTGTTGCTGTTAAAAAAAAAAAACTGACAAAAAACAAAACAAAAAGCAACTTAGGTGATGAAAGAGTTTATTTGACTTACATGTTCATATTACAGTCTGCCACTGAGAGAAGTCAGTCATGGAGAAACATCACTTACTGCCTTGCTTCCTACTTTCACTCAGCTAGCCTCCCTGTACAGCCCAAGAGTATTTGCCCAGGGTTAGTAACACTCACAGTGGCCTGGGCCCTACTCCACCAACTAACAATCAAGAAAATGTCCCACAGTCATGCCCACAAGGCCAGTCTGATGGAGGGACTTTCTCAGTTGAGGTTCCCTCTTCCCAGGTCACTCTACTTTGTAACAAGAGGATTTTAAAAAGAAAAAAAAAGCACAAAATGTGTTTCAAATTCTGAGGTGAAGAAGTTGAAAATCTCCCCCCTCTACTCTCTCCCTCTTTCTCTCTCTCTCTTTAAATCCATAGTCTATCATTTGGGCTGGTAAGAGAAAGTATGATGAGACTGGGTATTAAAATGTCCAGATTGCAAGCTAGTAGTCACATATTCAAAAGAAAACAACAGCCCGTCTCCTTCAGAGAAGGTGACCACTGCAAAATGCTGCCCAGAAGTTTCACTGAAGGGAATTTAAGAGGGGAGTCACAGATATATGTTCATTGTTAAACAAGTTCCAGAGAGAGAATTGATACACCTGCATCCCCTATAGGAAAACAGGCAGGAAGCTGTAATGATTCCCTCAGTTACCCATAGTGAAAGCCAGAGGAATGGGGTAGGAGAATGAACAAGAAAAATACAGGAGGGGGTGGGGGATACTCACTGAGAAATAAACATTGTGTGTGTGCATGAAAGCATGTGTATAAAAGCAGTAAATAAGAGGAGCTTTGTTTACAAGGATAAACAGATAATTCAATATAATAAATGTTATAATGGAGTCATATAGAAAGAATGTTGTGTGGCATTCAAAACACCCAAAGGATAAGGAACTCATTAAACAGGAAAATATTATAAAGTTTGTAGTATAAATTATTTCATCATCTATTTTAATGCATTAACAAAAAACGTGCACAGACTAATGCAAAAATCAAAAACACAAAATATTCCAAAACTTGAAATTTTCTAAACACTAAGATGGTGCCACAAGTGGAGAATTCCACACCTGATGTCATGTGCTGGGTCACAGACAACATTCATGTGCAAGAAAAATATTCTATACAATTTATTTTTAGATTATATGCATTAGACATAAATGAAGCATTAATAAAAATTCAGTTTATGCTGAAGTTTTGTCTCCATGATGTTATCTTCTTTTGAAGATACTCAATTTTTTTTAAATTACAAATTCAAAACATTTCTACTCACAACCATTTTAAATAAGGAATATTCAACTGGTAATATCAATTTCCTTATGTTTCTAGATGTGGTCATTATCTTGTTGAAACAAACAAATCCAACCTGCAACCATTTGGGGTAATGTAAGAGATGGAAATGGATGCTGTTAAAGCAGTATGGCACGTCAGGCCATTGAGTGCTATTTGCCTGCAATCTATATTGTCTAAAGTCATGTAGGGATACAGGTAGTTTCACTTACTAGGAAAGCAATCTCTGTGTTTTAGTTTCTTTTCTGTTGCTGTAATAAAATACATTGACAAGGCAACTTAGGGAAGGAAGGACTTATTTGACTCACAATTCCAGGTTCCGGTCCATTACTGTCAGCAAGTCAAGACAGTGGGAACTTGAACAGCTAGAGACATTATGTCCACAGGCAATTTATTTAGCTATTTGGCTTGTTTTCTCTACTTTATACAATCCAAGATCCTCCTTCACAGGGGATAGCCCCACCCACAGTGGACAGGTCTTCTGACTTCCATTAATAAAATCAAGACAACAATGCATAGGCATGCCCAGATACCCATCACTCAGATAACTTTAGGCTCTGTGAAGTTGACAGGTAACCATCACACCATAATAAAACAATTTCCCCTACATTTCAATCCCTGTATAATTGTCACAAATCCAGCTAATTTTATCAATAATTTTTCCATAAGTAATTTTAGGAGCCTGAGTATTATCGTTTCATATGAGTTCCCAATGATTCAGTTTGCAAGTCACACCTACCTAGACGACACTGTTGTTTTAGGTTCCTTTGCTCACTTAGGGGCAAGAGCTTGACTTCCTCTCCTGAGCAGGTTTGCCAATGCTGAGCAAGCCTCACTGCCTCCTCCCGTTCCTGCTTCAGTCATCCACTGGACACTTGGACAAACACTGCCACTGTTGTTAATCTCCCAGTGTGTCAGAGTTGAGGGACTTGTGCAGTACGTTTTGGAAGAATGAATTATTGCATGGTCGCCCCAGATTCTATGCCCAGTCTTTGCAGAAGTTTGCTTAGCTGCTTGAACTAGTTTTTACTTTTGAAGCTCCATATGCATAGAGCTTTTTGCAGTTTCAGAAGGCAGCCGAGTTGTGGATCCCCATCATCAGTATAAGAATCACCAGTGGTTGACCTGTAACTTCTTTGGAGACTCATTCTATCACTAAGTATCATCTAAAATCCTCATCTCACTAAACATCTCATTTGTTTTCATCACAGATTGATGACAAAGCCTCTATTTTCACTTGAATCTTGAAGCTGTGGTTGGGAAATGACTTCTAAAACAAGTGAAACATTGAAAATGACTATTAAAGCTCCAGAGGAAATTATGATTTTTCTCAGTGATGTGTATCAGATTCCAAATAGTTGAAAGGTTGAGTAAATACTATACATATTAAGCTGTAATCCTCCATTAGAGCCCTGTTCCGTAGCCTATAAGTGGGGGGGGAGGGGGGCAAAGAGAGCTCAGGGCCTGTGCTCAAGCCAGCTGCTGCAAACAGACTGCACCCCAGGACACATCTCTGTCTTTCACGTTTCTAATCCCATTAAGCTCTGAACATTCAACAGCCTTTTCTAGCCCCAAACTCCAAAATCCCTCCACAGTTTTCTCAAAAAGCAACACGGTCAGATTCATCACAGCAAAATTAGAAAGGATGAGGCTAGGGTCCTTGAAGATCCTGATGACCTTATTTCTGCTCATCAGGCACAGCTCTCAAGGGTCTTACCACCTCTCCAAATGAGCCACCAGTTAATGGCATGTGAGAACATTCCAGATTTACACTGTAGCAGGTGCTGTGGGAGGAAGGTGTTTTGGGGCCCTGGAGAGGGAAGCACTCTCCACTTACAGGGAAAGGGCTCTCTACAGTTCTTTTTGATCAGGTAAATGTTTCTGCTAAGCAAATATCCTTACTCTCTGGAAACTAGCACAGCAGAGTGTTGATGTTGTAAGCATATTACCTATGTTTTCTGGCAAACTGGGAGCCTTAGATATGGTGATTCTCTGGAATGACTTGTAGAATAAAACTTAGCAACCTCCGAATTCTCAAGCCTGAACTTCCTGAAAAGTAAAGCAGTTTGGATACCCCCTTCAGCTCAGGTAGATGCACACATCCATTGCACTCTACGAAGGGAAGGCTTTCAGAGAAGCTGTGGAAACCAGGCTGGAATGTTTGTGCAGTAACTGAAGGAAATGGAGGCTAACCAGCATCCTAAGCCTACAGCACTCTTTGGTAGGGCAGTTCCGGTAGGTTTGTATTTTCTTGCTGAAGACTACACTGCTCTTAAATAAACATGATTACAGGCTAGAAAAGCTACAGACTGCTCCAGGTGCTAAAAATAAAATAGTTAAAATGGAGAGACTTCAATTAGATGCGGGCTGCTCAACAATTTAACTTTGAATTGCCTTGTGGTTATTCCACAAGTGGGAATTGACCATGTTCCATTTGCAGGAGACTGAAGGTCTCAGAGAAAAATAAGAAATGAAGTCCTTGTTTTCAAGTCCTGATCTCTAGAAAAGTGAGCAAAAACAAACATATTTCTACTCTAATATTAAAAAAATGTAGAATCACAAGTCATGTCAGAATTTTCTCCTCTCAAAATAGTTGAATATTCTCTGAGTTAGGAGGATAGCAGACTGTATATTAGTATGCTATTTCCATTAAAATACTACAATAACAGAGGCAAGTGATTCCTTGGAGTTTTTAGTTTATTTGTCTTGTTTTTCAGACAGTCTTACAAGGTAGGGGATGCTAGCTTTGAACTCCTCCTGGCCCCACCTCTGAAGTTCTGACATTACAATAGTCCTTAGTAAAATAAAATGCATTTCTATTTTTCTTAGTTTCCACTTATGTCAACTATATATTTATCAATCTGGTAATTTTCTAGCTCAATTTTGATAGCTTTAGAATATGCCATTATTTTATAAAAGAAACCTATTTTGACTCTTTGTGTTTTATTTGGCTTTTGATAGTGAGTTGAAAATAAGCAATGGATCACTTGATATGGCGGTGAAAGGCTATTTTTAAAGAGAACAGTCAAGTGAATAATATAGAATAAATACACATGTATAAAAAGGCAATTATGTATATTTATAGCTGGCTACCCCCAGACCTAAATTCATAGTTATTTGAATTCACATAACACTTAGATATTATTAGCAGTCAAATCACAAGTACACTGAAATAAGGTCTAGATTACTGGGTGGGGTCTGTGAACAGAGCTTGAAGCAACTGAAATGAGTAGCCCAGTTCTGAACATGGTCTTCATGGTATGTTTGACTGACAAGATCCCCTCATAGCCTCTCTAGCTACCCTTTATACATTAGCATTGCTAAGAGCTTCAATCTTATTTGACTCCTCCACTTTCATTTTGCTGTTTTATTGGGGATATCTTTATAGCATTTTGCTATACTCAACATCTAATTACTAAGTTTTCAATATCTCTCTGTGGGTGGATATGTTTTGATATGTGCACATATTGATATTATACATAATATGAATAAAGAAAGAGCCCTAAAATAACACTTAAACTAAAGAATTTTTATATCCAGAAGATGTTTCAATAATACACAACTAATATTGAACTCTGGAAGTAGCCTCCAGAAAGTTATATTTGTATAGAACTTCAGACAAGTTACTGCTGGTGAGATGGCTCAGAGATTAAGAGCACTGGTCACTCTTGCAGAAGACTTGGGTTCAATTCCCAGCACCCACAGGGTGGCTCACAACCATCTGTAACTCCAGTTCCAGGATTCCCTCTTCTGGCCTCCAAAGACACCAAGGACACACAAGGTACACATACATACATGTAAGAAAGATATCCATACACATAAAATAAAATGTTTTTAAATTGCTAAAAAAATACATTTCTAAACTTAAATTCTCCCTATTACTTTATTTTTCAATTGTGAGCGTCCATTCAGTCACCAAATCTAAAAATTAAGGTTTAATCAATATTCTTAATTTTTCTCCTTTATCCATCTAAGATACTGCTCATGGAGTGAGGGTTTTAAATTACCTTTTTGTTTTTGTTTCTACTGCCACATTTTGTCTCTTTTGGAGCATTGGTGTCACCTTCCAAGTGAGTTCTTGATTTCAATCTTCTCCCTCCACATCTTTACACTAGCTGAAAATCGACATGAGTTGGGGTGTGCACACCAACTCCAGTCTAATCCCCAACTTCTCATTTTTATTTCCCAAAGTTTTGGTACAATTCTTGCATCACTCTCCCATGCCTCTGTCTTCCCCCTTACTGCTCCGTCATCCGGAAGTGACTTCCTCCACTAGCTGGGTCAGTCATCTCTCTGTTCACCATTTCTCCTCAGGTGTCTCTGTGTGAGAGGGTTTCCTTCAGTCATAGGAAATTAGTTATCTCACTCATTCTGACTAGCAAGCTTTTCTAAACGAACATGAAAGCAAAGAAACTTTATCTGTTTGGCTATTGCTAAGTGGTTACCTTATTTGTGTATGGTCCACTCTGTTGGATGCCAGTAATGGCTAAAACTCACATAATAGTGGTAGGCTGATATCTGACTATTTGGTGTTTACACATATATCCTTAGGTCTTGATCTGTTAAGCAAATTTAGTTACGATTTATTTGTATAGGAATTTAAGGTACAGAGAGAACTTCAGACAAATAACTGAAGATTTAATTTAACAACAGCTTTAAGGTTCTAATACTTGATTTCCAATCTGGCACACCAATGAATGCAAAAGACAGGGCCGTGTAATTTCAAGGCCTCTCTTTATGGCCCACCCAGCAAGGCCATCAGCACCGTTTCCCAAGGATCAGTGCTCAGAATGATAAAGTGAATTCTTATTTACATTCAAAGTGGTCAGAGTCCAGCCTAGATATGAAGTCGTGGAAGAGGATCCCTTCCAGTGGGAGACATGTCAAAGGGCTTTTAGTCCTTTAAAATTTGCCACCAAGTCGAGCATTTTATATTAGTAGCACATATGTGATGATGTTGCAGTGGTGTAATAGTTGGCTGTCTACATATCAGGCGAAACTCTTTCAAGCCTAAGGGCTCTGCGGGATTCAACTTTGTTTTCCAGCATGCACAACTGTCCAGTTTTGTGCTGTTGTTCCTTGCCCTGCTGGAAGAGGGGGAAAGTGCAGCCCAGTAATAGGGTGTGACATTATGTGTGGAGCCCTTGGGCTGCTTTTCTTCAATTCTAAACACCAGTGAGACATGACTTTAGTTCTGTGACTTTGACCACCCCCACCTGAGCCTTTTTGTCTGTGTTTAAGGCCCATAGCCAGTAAAAATTTCCTCCCTCCTCTTTTCAGTGGTTCTAGATTATGAACTCTGACGAGCAAAATAGAAGTCAGAAATTCTCTACCTTCCAATTTTGATGAGCAAAAATGAAGTCCGGATTAAAGAAAGAGAAATTTAAAGAACATTGACTAAGCAGCTAGCTTTAAAAGAAAACTTGTTCCGAAAGCTAAATAAGGCACACTAGGGAAGAGACATTGGCTATATTCACTCAGGAACTGCTGAATGATGCATGTAGTTTGATGGCTACTACTCTACCCTGCAAGTTCAGTTCTTTGTTTGTTTGTTTTGTTTTCAGCTAAGTTAACAAAAAATAATTCATTTAAAGTTAAAGATATTTTGTACAGACTCAAAGAGGTCATTGGTTTTTTTCAAACCTAGGAGAAGATTTAGGAACTGGGACATGTGCAAAAGGCTATAAACTGAGGATCTCGAGCCCCACAACCCATGTAATTCAGTGCAAAAACAAAATCTTAGGAGCAAGGAGTTCCATTGGTTAAATCAAAGGTAATTTCCCAACCTTTAGAGGGAAGAGGACAAGGCACTTAATTGCACCATTTCTCTCTTTTTAAAATGTATTTGATTTTATTTGTTGAAAATAGATTATTTTCTCATATAATATATCCCAACCACAGTTTCCCCTCCCTCCACCCCTTCCAGATCCCATAACCTCCCCTCTTCTCCAGTAGATCCTACTGCCCTCAATTTACCTTCAGAAAAGAGAAGACCTCCAAGAGATGAGAGCCAAGCACTACAAGACAAGACACAAGAAGACAAGCCAAAAGCCCTCATATCGAAGCTGGACAAGGCAACCCAATAGGAGGAAAAGAACCCCAAGAACAGACAAAGAGTCAGAGATACACCCACTCTCATTCATAGGAGTCCCACAAAAACACCAAACTCACAGCCATAACATATATGCAGAGGACCTGGTGCAGACCCATGCAGGCCCTGTGCTTGCCACTTGGGTATCTGTGAGACCATATGAGTCCTGCTTTGATTCGGTGGGCCGTGTTCTTCTGGCGTCCTCCATCCTCTGACTCTTACAATCTTTCCTCCCCCTCTTCTGAAGGGTTCCCTGATCTCCAATGGGAGGGATCCAATGGAGACCTACAATTTAGACTCTCTTTCTCCACAATGTCTGGCTTTACTCAAGCATTTTGTATTGCTTATTTCATCATATATAAAAGAGAGGGACCAAATATATTAATCTAGAAGCTCAACTGTAGCTTTTATATTTCCATAGACAAACAGAAAAATATCATTTTAGAAGACACTTGCAAAACAGCTTATGGTGTTTTCCATCATAAATGAGCGGACTCTCCCTCCATGTCACATCCCACTTCATTTCAACATTAAATTTCCTAACAATCAAATCATGATCTGTAAAGGATAAAGTTAGTTCCTTTCTTCTTACTCTGTCTGACACTCACATAAATGGAGTTAAAAAGAGTCTGAATTAGGAAGCTTTACCAACTGCATAGCTGTGGTTTATCCACTTGTATCTACAACATCTACGATGTTCAGAGCTCTCCAATTGAGTGCCAGATATTATCCCATCCTTCATAATTCTATTTTAGTAATATAAATCCATCACACCCACATTTTAAAATTTCATGTCCCCATCTTGCCAATTTAAATAAAGACATACTCTTTTAAATTCTTCATACATACTTTTATTATTCATTCAATTTTGATTCTAACTCACTATCTTTGATGCAGGGTTTTATTATAAAAGCCCTTGTACCCTTTTGAATTATTTCTACTTCTTTGTACTCTAATGCAGTCCATACTTACCTCTGGATCAGTTTCTAAGAAACAGGATTACATAATTTTATTAACTTTAAAAATTGTGTGTACATGCATGTGTGTCTAAGTATGTGTGCATGTGAGTATGTGTGGGTACCTGTGCATGTGAGTGTGTGTTTGTGTACATGAGTGTGATATGTATGTGCATGTGAGTATATGTGTATGTATGTGTGTACAAGAATATGTATACATGAGAGTGCATGTGTATGCGATATGTATGTGCATGTGTGTGTGCTATGAGTGTGTGTGAATGTGGTTGCATCTGAGACACAGAGTGTATGTGGAGATCAAAGGACAACTTTGAGTGTTGGTCCTTGCTTTCTACCTTATCTGATAGAGTCTCTTGTTACTCAATAATGACTATGCCAGGCTAGCTGGCCTACACTCCTTTGAGGCTTCTTGTATCTACACCTCCCATCTCACTTTACCTGTTCTGGGATTACATATACTTTCACTACTGTATCATTCTTCCTTTACCTGGGTTCTGGGAATCCAAACCCTATACCTCACATATGTGTAGTGAGTGCTTTGCCCACTGAGCCATATCCCTACTTCCAAGCTTCAGCTAGACTTCTATATCATTACCCCAGTATTTGCCGAATATACCTTGTCATTTTAATCAAAGTTGGCAAGTAATTTTTTCAAGGACCTTCTGAGTCTTTCTCATTTATTCCCTTTGCTCTTTAAAAAAAATGTGTATTTCACATCATTTCCTCATTTCTCAAATATAAAACTTCTATAGATCTACACATTTCCCATAACCAAAGTGATAGCTCCTTATTTTGACCCAACATGATACTTTATCTGTATATAACACCTGTCCTTTTTGTTTCTTTGGTGTAAGTAACACAAGCCTTGGGTCTAAATACACCTTGATACACTTGCTATGTGACCCTTGGCAAGTACTCAGGCTTCACAGACTCACGGATTTGCCTGCACAATGAGAAGAGAAGTAAAATGGGACCTAAGAAAGTTATTGTAAGGACAAATATAACAAATTTTACAGCAATCTGTCTTGTCCAGAAATGACTTAGAAACGAACATTACTATCATAAACACTAGATGAAATCTGAGTGAAAATAAGTAATTAAATAAGGGTCAATAATTGTTAAGTTGGGTGTAAAGATTTGAAAAAATCATCACTTGAGACATTAACTTTCACCAGTAGTTAGGCACCTACTACTGTACTAAGAATGACTACATTGTGTAGTCTTAGACGCTTTTCTACACAAATAACCAAGAGATGACGGTTACTGTGAGTCTACAATAGAAACATTTAAAAATCAGAGCAGAAAATAAGTACCCTGTGCTTGCCAGCTGTCAACAAAATGTTAACTGGCTTGAATATTTCTTGGTTTCTGTTTTAAAAACTTGAGGGCTAAAGTACTAAAATTTATGTCCCCCAAACTAAACATAGTAAGACACAAATAACAGTGCAAATGTTTGGGTTGTCTAACTCATGCTACTTTGGCTGACAGAACTTGAGGAAATAGATGGTGATGTTCTGGGCCGTTTTTGATCATTGGTGCGTCCTGTATTAGGCAAGTGTGAGATGGGGCAGCATAAAGGGCTGCTCTGGTGAGGAAAGCCGGACCTGTGTGCCATCCATGGTTCAGATTTGATATGAATGTGGCAAATGAAATGTCCCCCAGGAGAGACCACATCTCTCAGCAAAACTAGTTCTGAGATCATGACAATTCTACGGGGCCCGCAGTCATCATTCCAAACACTAGGCAGACGAACTGATAAAGGGAACTCGGGAAACAAGCAAAAGAGGGCTCCCTCTGGCCTCAGAACGGGGCTGAGTCTACAATGAACTGGGGAAAGTCCAGTGAATGATTTACTCAGGCTCCCTTTCCTCCCATTTGGCCCTAACACTTTCATCTCTGGTTTCTGGGTCAAATTGTGTTTTCTGTAACAATTCTACCCAGCGTTTTGTTTTTTTTTTCCTGTCCCCTCAGTTCATTTAAAGACTAATCACTTTTTATAAGAAGCATTCATTAAGCACTGGTCATTCTTAAAGGCCAAGGCAGATCTTCATTGTAATAGACTTTGGTAAATTCTCTAATACTTCATATTCATTGTGTTCTAATGAAATATTTTATAAAATTATAAATAAAGTATAATAGAATAGAATTCAACTCTTCCTTCTTTCTCCAAATTTTTAAAGGTCTTTATCTTGACACTAGGGCTGTTGAATGCTTGGTCAGCATATATGAAGTCCTGAGCTAAATCTCTACCACTACAAAAAAAAATACATATAAATAAAAACAGGAGATCCCTGCCTTTTATCGATAGATTTGATAACAGTAAACTCTTTAGAGCAGTGGTTCTCAAACCCCTTTGACAAACCTCTATCTCCAAAAATATTTTCATTACAATTCATAACAGTAGCAAAATTACAGTTATGAAGTAGCAACAAAAATAATTTTATGGTTGGGGGTCACCACAATATGAGGATTGTATTAAAGGGTTGCAGCATTAGGAAGGCTGAGAACCACTGCTTTAAAGGGTTTTCTTACAGGGATGTTTAAGAAAACTCATGCACCCTTCCTGAAACCTCAGTATCATTCTATCCACCCCCGTCATTATTTTTAAGGCACTGTCTTTCTTAATATATATATATGTTGGATATTCCACAGGATGCCTGGAACAGTGAATTTGGAAAATGACAAGCATTCACAGAGAAAAATCAGAGCTTTCGGAGGAATCATCTAACTTAGTCAGGAGTCTGGAAGAATGTGTAGGGAAAGATAGCCCAGAGGAGGGGACTCACTGCAGAGGTCTCAAAGAATTAAGAGGCATAAAAAGAAAGAAGGTCAAAGAAAAACACAGAAAAGGCCCCAAAATAAAACAAAATAAGTAAGTCTGAAAGGTTTGAAGGGACTCTGCCAATAAGAAAGTCAGTGAAGGCTGGAAAAATCTGGAGTGTGCATGCTGAGAAACCTGACAGGTTGTTCACCAGAAGCTGGTGGTGAACAGATCTGGATTTTGGAGTTAGCAGGTTACATCTCACCTTGAAGAAAACTGAGTAACAAGCCTTAGAAGGGAAGGCTGAGAAACTTCAGGATTATACAGAAGGCAGCTCATTAGACCAGCTCATGAAGAGCAGGAGCCTGGCAGGGAGAGGCCTCTCAAAAAACCAATAAACAGATTACATATTTTTTAATTAAAAAAAAAGGTCCTTTTTTTTCCTTTCACCCAATCAATGTGGTTTTACTTAGATTCAACCTTTCTATATTTAGGAACGGCTACTTTTGCTCAATGATGGTTACTTAGTTCTAAACTTTGGCTTTTGATTCAGGATTCTTCACTCAATTTTGTATTCAATGAGAACCTGCAAAATCCTGTCAGGGATCTAAGAGCTGTTCCGGTCACTGGGTAAAAGTTAATGAGAGTGAAAGTGTAACCAGGAATCTGTGCTAGACTCTAACTCTGGCTGTTTTAGACCAGTCACTTTGTTTTGCAGTGTCTGTCTAAGGGAGGTCCCAGCACCCACAAAGCTAAGGAGGCAATAGTAATGCTCTTTCTCATCTTTATGGAGCAGAGACTGTTTCTGAGAAAGGTCTAGAATTGACCAAGGCCATTCACCTAATTATAGGTAGAGTTTGGGCCTCCAGGCCTGGTATGTCTCAGATAAAGATCAAATCAGTAGGAATTTGCCTTGCTGGGGAATAGCTTGAATTCTTAAGAGGAGGAATGGACATGGTATCTTTCAGATGGTTCAGCAAGATAAGGGCAGTCGGTTTCTCCTCAAGCCCTGGACAAGACAGACGGTATCTCAGACTTTTGGAGACATGTTCCGTAAATCAAACACACCCATCCTCTTCACATACTGTGCCCCTATCTTCAGCTCCTGGGGAACAGCGTGGCCTCGTCTGCACAATACAGACAGCTGGGCTAGCCGATCCTTTGATGATGGTTTTGAGTACAGAAGAAAGCAGAAAAGAGATTATAGCAAGACCACAGGAGGGAGAACGGGCACTAAAGATAATGGGGGTGTTAGACTGAAACAGAAATCGATCTGCAACAACTGCCATTTAACAGTAGGGATTTTACATTTAAGGGCAGTTTTCACAACGTCTGACCTCTTTCTACCCAATTCTGCTTTCCAAAAACATATTGTACTTGGCTAAACTCTATTTTCATGTCTATTTTACTCTTGGTGACCTAACAGATTAGTTAATATATTTTGTGCCCTACATTCCCCGGGTTTAATCCTTGTCTGACTGTACTCCTAGCATGCATTCACTCTTGTATTGTCAAAGAAGTCTAGTAATAGATGAGATATTTCTTTCCCAGTAACAATTCTTTGTATATCACGATGATATTTTCATCCTACCAACATAATGAATAAAGTTATCACTCTGGACTGCAAGGCAAATCTTCAGCTTATACATTAAATTTCATCCTTTTTTTCTTTCTCCTTTATTTTCTTCATTCTTCCTCCCCCCCACCCTGCCCAATCATTCTGAATAAATGTGAGGGCCTGTCAAACAAAAATGAACACACACAAGTAAGACAAACAACTAGTCAGTCAGTATATATAATTCTGTGTCCTATACAATTGCATGTCTAGACTCTGAGTGACATTCAAGAGAGTCGGTAATTAAATACAGAGTGAAACATTGGAATCAAACACTAGTAGTCATTTGAACAGAACTCTTGGCCAAATCTTTAATGTTGCAGTGACAAATAATGATACTGAATGGATTTTTATATGACTTTTCATAAAGAACTAAAGACTTGGTGTAAATGTTGCATGAACGTAGATCCAGCACTGGGTCTAGGGCTGCTTTCTAGTTGCCCAGAATTCTTCAGGATTATTTTATTACTTACAGAGGAAAAAGGAAAGATTCAGTAAGAGCAACTTAACGTCATTTGGAAGAAGGCACTGCTTCTCCTTCAGACTGAAGACAATATGTCACTCATCTTTCAAGCACATGGCATCCCTTTCTTCCTCCTTATCTAGGGGCTCACCAAATCCGTTTCTTCTTGCCCCAACTGTCTCTTAACTCTGTCTCCTCTTTGGTCTCTTCTTTGACAAAGCCCCTTTGCTGATTAGGCATCTTTTTTACTGATTTCGTTTAACTTCTTTGCCATCACACCACTAACATTACCTTTTTGTTCCTGGAATTTCCACTGACTATAAAGCATCTCATAATGTGTTCTTCCTTCTCAATGAAGTTTAACTGTCTGTGTTAGGTCCTTCCAGGAAGCAGTGACAGAGGTGTCCATTTGGCCTGCCATGCTTTATGTTCTTAATTCCATAAGAAGGCTGTTGAATATTTTAAAACTGCATATTAGTATCTGAATATATATGATTTAAAATTTGTGTATGGTCCTTGATTGCCAGTGACCTACCTACTAGTCACTAGTAACATTAACTGTAACAGCTGTCCAGGTAGGGAGCATTACATACTTCTCAGCATGAGGAGCTGCACACAGATCTTTCAAAGGACTGCCTTTTCCTCCGAATCACTCTGTCTGTCATTGATAACCTTTTATTCCTAAACTGTTCACTTCTTTCATGTTTTTCAGTGAGATAAGCCTCTTTGTATGGGTTCTATTATCTCCCCAGGGTTTCCCAGGCGAGGGGGAGCTGCTTTGCCCTCAGTATGGTTCCTAGCTCAAGGATGGTTTCAGGTCACCTGTAGCAGTACCCCTGGCAATGGACCAACAGAACGCCAATTGGTTTATTTCTTAGCTACATTTAAAAGGATTTTTTTCATTTACTACTTTTAAATGTAAGAGAATAATTACAAATAGCAAAAAATAAGGTGTAAGATAAAGAAATTTTTTTTCTTTAAGAAATTAGTGAATGATTTAAAACATCTGAAAAGACAAATCCCCCAGACACAGGAAGTGGCAAGGCCCTGGAAAATGACAAGGGTCAAGGACAGGGAAGCCTTAGAAGGGAGGTAGAAAATTCCAAATGATCTCCTCAATTTTTAAGATCTCTAAGATTCCTCCCTTATAGTCTTTTCATTTTCAATTATAAATCTGACCATTCTTGAGCCCAGTAATGTGATTTCAATAAATCTTTATAGTAATTACACAAATGCTCTTAGTCTCATTTTTGACATAGGTAATAAACAGATTACATAATTTGCCTATTAGTAGGTATGGTGATATTTTATTTGTGCTGAAATGTGGTGATATTTTATTTATGCTTTAATAAATAATGTTTGCCTGGAGATCAGAGGAAATAGCAAGTCATTTTAAGTAAACAAAGAAGTCAGGCAATGGTAGCACATGCCCTTAATCCTATTCCTTAGCAGGCAGGGTCTCTGTGTATTCAAGACCACACTAGGAAACAGAGCCAAGCGTGGTGACACATGCCTTTAATTCCAGTACCAACCATAGAGTTCTGGAGGCCTGTACAGACAGAAAGTGACAGAGTTGGCAGGGAAAAGGAAGTGATGTGGCTAGACAGAGAGCAAATCAGATGGCAGAAAAGCAAGGCATATAAGCCTGGGTAGACAGGAAGTCGCTCTCTTGAAAGCTACAGAGTGGGTGAGGTAAGGTTGGCTGGTGGCTTTCCCTATTTCTCTGATCTCTCTAAGGCTGTCACCCCTATATTTGGCTCCATGTTTTTTTTTATTTAATAAGACCATTTAGAAACTCGTCTACAAGTAGGAAGAAAGAGATAGAATTTAGGTGTGTGGCACATACACATGTGGTTGCATGCAAATGGAGGCTGGAGGTCAACACTGGTTGTCTTCCTCAATTGTTCCTCCTGTTTTTCTTGTTTGTTTGTTTGTTTGTTTTTGAGACATGGTCCCTCATTGAACCTACTGGCTAGGCTTGTTTTTCCGTCCCAGAAAGCACAGATGCACATGGCTCTTTCTGGCTTTTTGTATGAACGCTTGGGATCTGAACTCAGGTGCTCATTATTGCTTAGCAAGTATTTTACCCACTGACCCACTTAGCCAACTTCAGACAGAGAATTTGAAACTAAATCTCTTTAACTTGATAAGTTAGGGCTCTTAGCCATTACCTAAGTTACTTTTTCTAAAGGTTCCTGTATATCTACTACCTCTAAAGATAAGAGGATGAATTGAAGGTTATCACTAACTTCAAGAAATATCTAGACTAAGAAGGCAAGTATACAAGAGAAGAATGTTATATAATCAAGAGTTAGTATAAAGAATAAGCCCAGCATTCTAACTACATTGGTTGATTGTCAAAGGTTGGTTTGTTTGTTTATTTCTGTTGTTTGTCCTGTGATCTACTTTTTAAACTCGCACGTAAAAAAAAATTGATTGGCCAATCATCTTCTGGAAAATATATGAGACTAACTCTTTCATGAACATTTACACACGTGTACACACATACACACACACACACACACACACACACACACACACACACACACACACCATACCTGCTAATGAAAGTAAGAGATAATCCTAGAAGGAAATGGAAAAAGATACATTTATACAAAATAATCTTAAATGTTAAATTTAAGCAAGAGATGAACAATGTGTTTTAAACCATTTCTTTTCAGAAAAAAATGTATCTCTCCACAAGAACATACACCTCTGGCTATACTGCAGGGCCATGATTAGAAGAGGTGAGATGTCAAAGTTTAGTCCATATTTACTCATTTTTAGATTGTGTATTCATATTCTATAATAAATAAATATTCTTTTTGTGATTTGAATGACATGAAATGGAGTAAAGTGAAATTTTTTTCAAGTCAAATAAATCCCACTGTATCAAATAAAAAAGATGAATTAAAGATGAGAACAGGAGACATGACTAATATAAATGTTCACTGATAGAAACAATTGAAAATACAGTTAATTGGATGTGAAGAGATAGCTCAGCAGTTAAGAAAAATGGATGTTTTTCCAGAAGCCCTGGATTCAATTCACAGTACTCACATGACAGTTCACAACTGTCTCTAACTCCAATTCCAGGAGATTCAATGTCCTCTTCTGTCCTCTATGGGCATCAGGCACACACACACACACACACACACACACACACACACACACACACACACACACACACGGTGTACAGATGTACATGCAGATTAAACACCCATACACATAAAAAAAAATACAAAATTTGAGAAAGGTAGTACACAGTTGAGATTGAGCTTAGAAAAAATAGAAAGTGTTTTATGTCTCTTCTTTTGTTGTTGTCCAAAGAGGAAAGTACTAGCTTTGAGAGGGAAAATATTTGTCACATATATTTGATGAATGGTTATGCCTAGTGCTCACAACTTTATAGGATGTCTCGTGTGTTAGACACAAACAACATTACTAGAAGATAAGCATTATTATGTAAGTTTTCCAGATACAAAAGCAAAGGATCAGAGATGTCACTATGTTGTGTAATGTTGTAAAACCACTGGCAAATCTAATTGGCAAATCCAGCTCTTTGGGATATCGAAGTTCATATTTATTTCCTTGTGCTACTATTGTCAGAGCTCTATAATATGCATTTATTACACTGAAATTACAAAGCATTTGAAAATACATAAATGTGTACTTTTCATTCTGGAAGTGTGTGGCCAAAATCCATGTTTCTTCTTTAAGGAGTGAGAATAGCAGTCAATAGTGACAATATCACCTCAACTGAAATGTTTGTTTTCTGCTAGGAAAAGGTAGAGAGACCTCAGTTCAACTAGTTAAAGAACTTATACCAGCGCAGAATTTTCTGCTATTTGTACAGAAACAATCGCAAAGTGGTTGATATTTATGATTTGTTTTCTGTGAATCCAATATTTTAATTTCCTACAGAATTGACCAAAACTCAGCAGGGTGGCTCTTAGCCATTTCTATTTCCCAAAGACAGAACGGAGGTTCTGGTAGGAAATACATTTTCCAAAACATGGAGATGTAATTGTACAACACAAATACAAATAACTTCTGGGCCTGGCCTACAGAGCTGTGAATGAAAAAATGGAAAGGTGCTTTTGTTTCTTTTAATTTTTTTCTTTTCTGGTGAAGTTCATATGGCTGATTTAAGTAGGTCTCCTTAGAACACAAACTGTTGTAGGTCTGTACGCCAAGATGCCAGGTTACAAAACAATAACCAATGTGAACACTTAGCTTAGGGGACAGTAAGTAGTACAGAAAAACCTTATGATTCTGGGGTAAACAAAACAACACCAAAAAAATAAAGAAAGAAAAATGTTCCCAAAGTATTCCTTACCCCACTGAAGCTAGTGAATGCGTGCTTTCACTAGTAAAATTTTCACATCTGCACTATTTCCATTCACTGAGCAAGCTGTGATCAGAACGATCCCCTCCAAACAGAAAGTATGCCCTTCAACAGTTTCCCCACTCAATTAGAAAGCTAAATATGAAACTGTCAACTCTGATCCCCCTGATGACGTCTTTCCCGACAAGACATAGCTAGCATCCATTCAAAGAACTATCTGAAGAGATAATGCTGTGGATAGGCTTAGATACAGACAATAAAGAACTCAGCCCATAGCTTTTGCCATGTATTGTTCAGAGTTAATATTTAGCAAACTCCCTGCAGGCACGGGACTTTCTTGTGTTGTTTGGCGCTGCTTTCCTAGTCTACAGAATGGCACCCACTGCTTGTCAGCTTCATTCAGTGTCTGCTGAAGACCTGAGTGAGGAGCACTCGGCCAGACAGGGGAGCGTGTAAAAGACAAATGGAGGAAAAGTTTGAGTGAACAAATGGGTGAGGCCTGAACTAGCAAGAGGAGAGACGGTGGTGACAGGAGGGATGACAATGGCCTAGAAAGACTGTCAGGAAAGAACTGTGGCTGTGCATCCCTCTCCACTTTGACCATAAACACAAGTCCCCAACATCTTGCCCTTTAGCCCACCTCCAAATGAATGTGGTGCTTTCCTTACAAGGTTAAGGAAATTGGATCAGGAGGAGACAAGGTCTCATCTCTCCAGTACACCTAGGGAATGGGCTACTGGATGTGGTGATATACTATGTCCTCCAATATATTGTGAACCCTAATAAAGCTTAGCTGAGGATCAGAGGAAAAAGCCAGCCACTATATTAAACTTAGAGGCAAGACTGTGGTAGCACACACCCTTAATCCTAGCACTCAGGAGGCAGAGATCCATCCAGATCTCTGTGAGTTCAAGGCCACACTGGGAACAGAGCCAGGCGTGGTGGCACATGCCTTAAATTCCAACACTTGTTAACCATAAAGGTCTGGAGGTCTATACAGACAGACAGGAAGTGATGTAGCTGGGCGAAGAGAGGAAGTGATGTAGCTAGGCAGAGAGACTAAGTGAGATGGCAGAACAGAAAGGCATATAGGCATAGGTATACAGGAAGTAGGTCACTTTGGAAGCTGAGGAGTTGGTGAGGTGAGGTTGGCTGTGGCTTGTCCTGTTCCTCTGTTCTCTCAGTTTTAACCCCAATATCTGGCTCCAGGTTTTTTTAATTAATAAGACCATTTAGCAATTTGTCTTACAGCTGGGAAATGTGTCTTATTATCAAACTCGAGATATCCTCAAACCCCTTCTGTCTAAATTTGCTGTCACAGAGATCCGATATAAACACTTGGTATCCTAAGAAGTTAGCTAGTAGTAGTATCACATTGTGAATCCTCTCACTGTAGGTAGGGGACACAATGACTTGACTCTTCTTGTTGCATTATTTCTTCAACTGTGTTGTCCTGAGATGACCTAGGAAGCACCCGCGTATCATATTAGACCATATAATCCTGTATGCCCAGAATGCAGTCAGTATAGGAAGTGTGGGCCGTTCATCTCTGAGTTTAGTTCTTTCTCAAGTCCTATCTCCTTCGTAATTACACAGCTAAAAGCATGGTGATGTTGCTCTCCTCTGCCTTTGCTTCTGTCTATAATAAGCTTTAGTAGCAGCCAGGTTATCCTGTCTTGACACTGAACATGTAAGTTTAAGCTGCAGTGTCCATTCATTAGTCCCCTTCCCTTGTCCCCCATCTTTTGGTATGGCTTGTGTCTCTCCATTCTACCCCTGCTGCAAAAAATGTAGCTAAACTTGATATTGTTTGTTTGGGCTTATATTCTGAACACAATATTTATCCACAAGCATATGGCTCTGTGTTTTTATGCTTTGTTATTATTTTTTTGGCTTTAATACTGTGCTGTTAGGACACTAAGTGACACAGACTTCTCAGAAATACATGTATTTGATTATTCCTCTGCCCTCCAATCCCTACTAAACATTAATATTGATGATTGAGATATTTGACTGTTTTGTACATTTAATATAAAGTGATATTATACCATTTATAGGCATTCAGCTTGGTGTTTTTCATTTATCATATTATCTTGTGGACTGGTGTGGCCATTGTATGAGTCTGGTTTAGGCAACTATATTGTTGAGATTTCATGGGTGCTGTTCCATGTCATGTCTCGAAGATGTTGTCTCACAGCAGGAATCCAGGTTCTCTTGCTCTTACATTCTTTCCCCTGCTTCTTCTGAAATGTTCCCTGAACCTTTGGTATAGGGTTGTATTGTAAATGTGCTAATTGGGTCTACACAAATTTTCCAATCCCAAGCAGTTAGCCCTAAATCCATGTACACCCGAGCAACTCTAAATAAACTCAGCTATGAATGTATAACACTAACAATTATGCAAAGGAGGTCATGAATCTGAGAGAGAATAGGGGAAGGAGATTGAGGTGAGAGGTGGAAATGGTGTCAATAAAGTGTACCCATATATGAATTTCTCAAAAAATTAAAAGAAAAACATCTAGTTTGGGACCAGTCATATGACTCATGGGGTAAAGGGAGAAAGGAACTTGCTACCAAGCATTATCCCCTGACTTCAATCCCTGACACTCATATGGTGGGAGAGGAAAATGAACTCTTACAAGTTGTGTTCAGACTTATACACACACACACACACACACACATGAGAGGGGGGAAGGGAGGGGAGAGGAAGAGATAGGAGGGGGAGATATTAAGCTCTAATTCACATCCTTACTAATGTTAGTTTTTTTTATTACAGCCATTTTATTATGACGTTACATCCAATTAGGTTTCCCCTAACGACTAATGAGAACAAAAGGCTTTTCTTTAGCTTGCTAGCTGTTAGTGTATAAATGTCTATTTCAATCACTTCTTTTTAGGAAAATTAGTTGTTTATGAGCCTTACTGAGTTGTAAGAGCAAGCGATTATGATGGATTTGAAAATATTCTCTTTAATTCCATGATTTCCCTTTTTATTTTACCTTTAACAATAAACTTCAACTTTAACACATAGATCATGTCATTTATCAACTAAAATTTTTAGTTATCATAAATTTTATTTCCTAACAATTATTTGCTTAATAAGGTTATAAAATTTTTCTCTTGTTTTCTTCTGGAGATGTTAACATTGTATCCCCCTACAAATATATTCATTATTACCTTGAACTAATTTTTTGCATATGATTTTATTCTTCTGTTTTACATTGGTTCTCCCTTTGTCCAAACATCACTTGTTAAATAAATAATCCTTAAACCCATTTGTTGGAAACAGTTTGAGAATGCATGGCTTCTCACAAGCTTTTGGTGTCTTTATATTATCTATTGAATTTATTCAAACTGCAGCCTGCTCTGAAGGCTCTCCCACCCATCACATCAGGGATTACTCACACAATGTTGTCTTTCACTATCTACTTTCCATCACTCTGTGTATCAATTAAACAATACTAGCTACTTGATTTCTAGAACAGATCATGATTTCCAGGTAAGGGTCTTTACTTAGATGGCTCACAGCAAGATGTCCCCACATTTGTGTTTAAATCCTACCCATTCAAACACAATCCCATTTGAATGCAATCTCTCAAGAGGCCTTCTAACTGTGATCTGTCCTCCCATGTATGTCCATGGTCATCAATCCTTCCCCAGGGTAAGTGCCATTTCCTACCTCCCATTATAATTACCTCTGAATGGGCCTTATAACTCCATTATGGAGTTTAATGTTTTTGAATAGTAGGTTTGATTTGTGTTTAGCCGATCTGTACTCTGTAGTTTTTGAATTGAATGATATCACACATAGATGAATCTACCCTTGTCGGTTTAATGGTAAACTATTTGTTGACGACAGTCAGATATGTATTATCTGAAACCAAACCACAAGAATACACACACACACAATCACTAGCTCTTGGGAGGACGGACTAACTACCTCTTTATCAAGAGAGAGTTATTCAGTCAGATTAAAATGCATTTTCATTTACCAGAAGGGACAGACCTTATCTTGTGCTTCCTATGGGTTTGGGTTTTGAACATAAAGATCAAAGGGTTTCGCTTTCCTGAATTAAATATAATACATTTCTTTTTTTAGAGGATTTATTTATTTATTATGTATACAGAAGAGGGTGCCAGATCTCATTACAGATGATTGTGAGCCACCATGTGGTTGCTGGGAATTGAACTCAGGACCTCCGGAAGAGCAGTCAGTGCTCTTAACCTCTGAGCCATCTCTCCAGCCCACTTCAAGAAACTTAAATGTGAGGGACATCATATTTGATTTTGATTTGTGAATATTATCCACAATTACTCATTTTGATATTTTGACAGAGATAAGGTAAATGTCTTAGGTTTACAGACATTTTTCCTTGGCCAGTTAATACGGCTTAAGCTTCATAGAGCCACATATGGACTCACAACTTTTCATTAGAATCTATGCTCATCCGTTCTTTTTCTAGAAACATCTTAATAACTTCTCCATTAGAGCCAAGAACCCACCCCCACCTTCTTTGCTCTTGAAAACACTAACTGCTTAAGTGGAGGACTTGACAAGGAAGCATTAGGGATTTGCCAGGGCTGGACGGTCTTTTCAAAAGTGAGGTGGAAATTTAGGATAATAGAGGGAGAGTTAGATAGGTTGATCTGGAGACAGACAAAAAGATCAGAGCAGGCGAGGGAGGATTACAGAAGAAAGAAAGGAAGAGATGAGGTGAAGAAGAGGGTAAAGTCTCTCCACAGACTTAAGGAAGCTTTAGGCAATTACCTGAACATTGAAGGGAATTATCTGGACCACACATCTAAATGTGTTGACGTTCCTCCATTGTGGCTAGTATCTGGTTAAGGTTTGCACAGCAAACTTGTTTTCTTGTGCTATGAGTGGTTTACAGGTTAAAAAAAAAAAAAAAGAACACAGTCAAGTCTTCAAAGTCAATCTGTCCACCAAAGCAATCGGAGACCTTTTTACAGCTTTCCCATCTGTTTCCTAGACTGTCTCTAATGAAGCAAACTTAGGACATTGCATCCGTTGTTCAATTCATGTGGCTCGTTTTGTCAAGTGGACTGAGGGCACTTTGGCCCACAATTTTAATGAATACTTTCCTAACTATTTCAGCCTTCCTTCGACAATAAAAATTAACCAAGCAACTCACAGATACGTCTAGCTTTTTAATTGAATAAAGAGATTTGTGAAGATAATTCTTTGTTAGAAGGGGTATGAAAACTCTGGTGAATCACTTCGTTCTATATATTTTGATGTGGTTCAGAATCTTGAAATATCGACACAATTAAGAAACAGATAGGATAGTCAGAATGTGCATTGAAACCACTAAAGAAAAAGAAGAAGCTAGAAAAGATTGATAGAGAAATACGTCACATTCATAAGAGTGATGCACATTCTCCACTTCTTGACTTCTGCTTAAGTATATTAGTGTTTGGGGTCATGTGTTACTCGGTGTGTTAGCACTGAGCATCAGTTTTTAGATTACCTTTATTATAAACAAACCTTTCTCATTACATAGTCAGATATTCAGAATACACACACACACACACACACACACACACACACACACACACACACACACAATTTCCTGGGAGGAAAGTACTTTGTAGTTACCTGATGAAGCAATAGAACCCACAGGACTTCATTGCACTGCTGGGGTAAAGTGGATTGCCTGCCTTTCATCTTTTATATTCGAAATGGGACCCCCAGCATCAGCTTTGTTAAATCTGACACATCTTGACTTTGCCCTTTTTTTTTGAATTGCAAATTCATCAGCTGAGTGGGTTTATCTTTCTCAGCACCTACGTTTCCACATTTTAAAGGAGCTTTAATGAGTCTGTTGTCAAGAACTTTAAAATATGTGACATTCGGTTTCTTAACAGGGTCAGTTGGATATCTTTCCTTCAACACAGAATATGCATTTATAAAACAGGAATAAATCAAATGCAATAAACATGGGCTTTCATGGTATATGAGGATGTATTTTGCAAACAAACATCGTTGTAAACGAGGCAGGGAAGATTATCCCAAGCCTGCCTTTAGAATAAGCAATAACTTGTGCCAGCTATCTTTACTATTTTTTTCTACTAGGAATATTAATTTTATTAACACCAATTTTACTTGAGTGGAGAACAAATACACATGCATAAGACATACAGTTCTTCTGTTAAAGAGTCCTCTAAACAGATTTTCTGTTTTGCTTTTTCATGTGACGCTGACTGAACAATTGTTAGAATTTCATTTTTACTTGTTTTGGGAGATAAATTGTCAGATTCAGCTAACTCTAGAAATTAATTGTTTGGCAAATGCTGATTTAGCTTGAGTATATTGGCCGTGTATCCATTCTCAACCACTAGTCACTAAAGACTCATGTTTTCAAGCCAGGAGTTTTCTCATTGTAACCCGTCTCTCCCGCCTGCTTCCATCCAGCAGGAAACCTGCTGAAAAGACCATAATCCTCTTGACTGCAACATTAGAGTCTATGGCACTGGGGATGCTCAGCATAGAAGGACTGCTATGAGATCTGTTGATGCATAGGGAGTGTAACTAGTTCAAGAAAATCAAGGAAGTTTCTCTTATGGGTAAGGGAACTGTGATGAATCTTATTTTTTTAAGTCCACTAAAGCCCTTGCTTCAATGGAATCATGAAACAGATTAGAAACTAACTAAAAAGATTGTACAGGAACCAGTGAGGTGGCTTAGCAGGTACAGCCCTGAAGATCTGATTTCAGTCTCAAGGAAGCATTTGGTAAGAAGGAGAGACCGACTCCTACAAGCTTGCCTTTGACATTCCTATGCACTGACATACCAGAATGTAATACAAAGTATCATACATTAACACTATGCAATATGAGCTAAGAATTATCAAATCATAAGTTTTCTTGTTGTTCACTTCCATTAAATCACACAATTATATTAATTATGTCTGGAGAGACTGTGTTCTGCAGGATGGATGCCGTGAATGCTCTATCTGCCTTGTAGGTCATTATGAAGGTCTTTACTCTTGATTAGTTATTTTGTTTAATTATGCCCATGTTTTATAGCTTTTTAAATTTTTGTTTATTGTTTATAAAGGAAGGTTATTCCAGGTTTGCCTCAAATTTTTGTTCTTTCTGCCTCATCCTTTCAAATTCTTACATTCCAGCCCTGTGCTGCCACACCAGGTTTGTTTTTCTTCTGGCATATGTGGACTTACTTGTAGCTAGAGTTTTCCTGCCTTGCCCACAGTCAGGACAAATCTCTCTAACCCGCCAGTCCCGCAGCAGCTCAGACCCAACCAAGTAAACACAGAGACTGATATTGCTTACAGACTGTATGGCTGTGGCAGGCTTCTTGCTAACTGTTCTTATATCTTAAATTAATCCATTTCTATAAATCTATACCTTGCCACATGACTCGTGGCTTACCGGCATCTTCACATGCTGCTTGTCATGGTGGTGGCTGGCAGTGTCTCTCCCTCTGCCTTCCTGTTCTTTCTTTTTTCCTCTCTGTTAGTCCTGCCTATACTTCCTGCCTAGCCACTGGCCAATCAGTGTTTTATTTATTGACCAATCAGAGCAACACATTTGCCATACAGAACATCCCACAGCACTTACTACATAAATTTTATAATTTATGATGATTTTTTTAGGTTTCATTTTAAGTCCATTATACAGTTCTCTTTGAGTTGTTCACAAATTATTAGCCTAAAATCCTAAATCAACATGTTGGCATTGATAAAAAATAAATTTAATATTTAATATTAGATTTAATATCTTAAGAAGACTGAATAAATATAATACCTATTTGAATAGGAGAAATTTGACTTTCTTCCAAAAATAATCTAAATTTTTTAAAGACAAAGATGGTTCAGAATTCACTATCTATTCTATGATTAAATGATGAGTTACACAAATAATTAAAACAAAGAATATAGCTTATTTTATGATGCCTTAGAGCCGCCATGCCCTTGTGCTTCTTCTCATGAATAAATACATTTTATATATTCAAGCTTATATACAAAAAAATCTCACACATGTTTGTATGACTATTAAGAATTTAGAATAATATAATCTCATGCAATGCAATTTGCAATATGATACACATATTGTTAAGTCAATATACACACAAATATTTGTTTTACTTGTAACACTGAAGAACTTGACAAAATGAATACAACAATTACAAATGGCTGTATTCTGAGATAGTTTTCTGAGTGTTATTAATATTCCTGTGAACTGAAACATGAGTGTACTGCTGATCGGCAATTGGTACTGAATCTTAATATGTTTATTTCTAGGGACAGGGGAGAAGGCTCCACAGGTAAAAGTATGTGCTATATACACTTAAGAACCCAGCTTTGGATTTCTAGCATCCACATAAATGCAGGGTGGGTTTGGCAGCCCACCTACAGTCCTGAGCACAGGAGGCTGACACTGGGGCTCCCCAAAGCATCTGACTAGCAGCACTAGCTGAATCTGTAAATTCTGGATAAAAATTCAAGACCCTGACTCAACATATAAGGTAGAGAGCGAATGAGAGAGAGCTATCTGATGTCTATCCATGGCCTTCACATGCATGTGCACTAGCTGGCCTGCACCTGTATGCACGCACACACATACATACACACGTCCCATGTACACATCCACACACATTCACACAAAAACACACCATACATTTATACACACACACACACACACACACACACACATACTGTGCATACATACATACATACACATATACAAGAACAAAAGAAAATTGGTTTCTAATTTAAAGTCTGTTATAGTTTGGATCTGAAGTATCCATCAAAAAGGTGCACGTGTTGAAGGGCCACCCGTGTCTCCTACATGTTTGTGCTCCGTTCCTTGTCCTCTCTAGCCCTCCCTCTACCCTTCCTCCCCTCCCCTCCCTTTCTGTCCTGTGTCTTTCTTTACTACATGTTCTCCACTGTGGTGTTTGCACCAGAAGTAACCAAGTCAAGTGACCCTGCAATGAAACCTCTGACCCTGTGGGTCAACATGAGCCTTTCCTCCTTTGCTTGTTTTTGGAATTTAGTCACAGCAATGGATGCTGGGCAATGAAGAACCTAGAAATCATGCACTAAGATGTTTCCAAAAGTTCATAATTTTGTCGCACTAAAGCTTGCAACTTTTTGTTTGTTTGCTTGTTTTTGAAAAGAGGTCTTTAGTAAAATTTCCATCAAATTAGTTATAATGAAATACTGCAAAAATCTGGATGAATAACAAATCTAAGATGTAATTGTCACCCATTATAGATTTAAAGCTAAGTTAAAAAAAAAGGGGGGGAGGGGGAGGATTGTCACCAAAAAATGAGAAAATATAATTAAAAATAATAAAGAAAACTCATTGGAAAAGAATATGAACTCTTGGGTATATTAGTGGCTGTGTAGATAATGAGAAAAACAAAAGACAAAGGAACTGTTTTCTGGGTTTTTGGGGGGAGGTTGGGGTTTTTGTTTGTTTGTTTTTGTTTTGTTTGTGCAGAATATTAACCTATCATTGCAGAAGATGTAGTCAACTTGGGAAATCACTGCTCTCTTCTTCATCTCCATGGCGAAGATTTTGTTTTATTTTGTTGGTTGTTTGTTTTTGCTTTTTGATGGGTGGGTGTGTGTGTGTGCATGTGCGCACGTGTGCGTGCGTGCGTGTGTGTGTGTGTGTGTGTGTGTGTGTGCGCACACACACGTGGTTAATCAGTGTTACTGAATCTAAAGGAAAATGATTGATGGGCTTAAAGTTACTTCAGAGTCACTGTTTCTTTACAGTTCTGAGGAGGTATAACTATAAAAAGGAGAAAAAAGCAGCTCTCTGGCTAGGTGATTAAAGCAAATATCCCCAGGGAAGGGTTCAGGAACAGAGAGTGTAGAAGAGCCCCCCAAAATGACACACGATCAGGACAAAGGGAGTCAGTCTTATCATGAGGAGCTAGTAGGAAATCAAAGGGAAAACATGGTTTATAAAGTCACTGATGTGCGTTCACTAAAAAGGCCAGTGTTGTGGAGAAGATAAACTACAGCAGAGGGATTCTTTTATATTGAAGAACAGGATGACTATACACCCTGGGTTCTTATTGGAACACTGCAGAGAAGATCGTAAGCACAAAGTTTGAAGTAGAAATAGATTAGTTTAAAAATTGTGTAAGTGCTACATTTTTCTTTAGTAGCTGCGTTGTTGATAATAAATAGAAAATTTATATTAATATAAAATACATGCTGAATTATTAGGAAACAGAAGCATGATTTATATGATATATTAGCTCATGAATCAGAAAATGAAGTGGGGACTGCAAGACATCAGATTAGATGCCATGTCTGTGAGATCATGAAATTGCATGGAAGAAACCCAAAAAATGACGCCACCAATAAAGAAATAAAAGCATTGGAGAAAACAAAAATAAGACTTAGTGGTATTTCTCTAAAGGAAAGCCAACTAATGTCCCTACACAGCAAACTACTTACAATATCTGACCTCAGATAACACTACAGAACTATCATGACAAAGATAACATGGTACTGGCACAACACCAGACATAATGATGAATGAGATATAATAGAGGACCAGAAATCAACCTACACAGTTTTAGTCACCTCATTTTTCACAAAAATGTCAACCGCAAACACTGGGAAGACATGGCCAGTTCAATAAGTGGCACTTGCTAACTTTATATCCACCAATGGAATAAAATTAGCTCCATTTCTCTCACCTTGCACAAAAATAAACTCAAAATCAAACACACCCCTTAACTTATAACCTGGCAGAAAGCTACGGAGAACAGCACTTTAAGATCTAGGCCTAGGGAGATGATTCAGTGCAAGCATGTGGACCCAGTTCAGATGTATAGCATGCATGTTCTGGGAATGGTGGCACATACCCACCATTCCAACATGGTATGGCCACATACCTGTTATCCCTACTCAGTGATGGGCAGAGAGAGGCAATAGCCAGCCAGTTAAGTCAAAATGGTCAGCTCTAAGTTCATAGAGACCCTGCCTATGAGAGACCCTGTCTCAATAATAAGATGGTTAAAGACAGAGGAAGACACCTTGCATTAAACTCTACCCTTTACTTGTGCATATATAGGTAAGCACACTTATATACAAACACACACACACACACACACACACACACACAGACACAGACACACACACACACACACTACCACTGCTAGATATATACCCAAATAACCACAAGGATACTTCACAAACATTCATAGTTCTTGCTCTATTCACAACAGCAAGGATGTAGAGCCAGCCCATACACTCATCAACAGATAAATGGACAATGAAATGTAGTACATAAATACAATGAAATTTTACTCAGCATAAGAAGAAATGAAATTTACAGGAAAATAAACATTGCATGTTTTCTGCCATGGGCAAATCCTAACTTCTAATTTTTACATTTGTGTATTTATGTGGGTATGAGTGTGGGTATAGTCCATGATCTCAAAAGGGACCATGAGGGAAAAAAAGAGTTTTAACAAAAGGGAGTTGGAAGGATAATAGAATATGTGACATAAAAGTGGAAAGGGGAACTCTGAGAACTGAAGGATAAAAGTTGTAGGAGTACAGGGATACAGGGGTACAGGGGCACAGGGATACAGGGATACAGGGATACAGGGGTATAGGTGTACAGGGATACAGGGGTACAGGGATACAGGGGTACAGGGATACAGGGGTACAGGGACACAGGGGTACAGGGGCACAGGAGTACAGGGGTACAGGGATACAGTGATACAGGGGTACAAGGGTACAGGGGTACAGTGATACAGGGGTACAGGGATACAGGGGTACAGGGATACAGGGGTACAGGGATACAAGGGTACAGGGGTACAAGGGTACAGGGGTACAAGGGTACAGGGGTACAAGGGTACAGGGGTACAGGGATACAGGGGTATAGGAATAGGGGAAGGAATTTGGAAGGAGGATGAACCCAAATAAAGTGTGCGTGAAAATACTGAAATAAAAGCTGCTACTGTTTGTGCTAGTTTGAAAAAAAATCAAGGGAAAAATAAAACTAAGGTGTCTTATATATTATAAAAATACTTCCTTATAATATATAGGTAATAATTATAGTAGATTACTTATATAACTATGTAAAACTTTAATAAGATCTACAAATACATAAATGATAATAAACAAAAACAAAAGATACAGTTTAACTAACTAATAGTCAGGGTAGAAAAATCAATATGTAGTTATCTGTTTCATAGAACTGCCGGAACTGTAGTATAGAAAAATTTTCTTTTCTTTAATTGTTTAGGTCATTCAAGACATACATTTCTGGTCTATGTAGGGACTCATTTATTCAATGACTGTAAATGAATTAATGTCAAATGATGTCTCCCTATGTATTTTCTACTATTTTCCTTTTATTTGTTGCTAAATATTTTTTATCATATGATAATATACTGTGTTCATCCTAAAGAAACATTTTAGACTAACTTCTTGGAGATGTGAGTCTTTCTGGTGTATCAAATCCTTTTGTTCTGTAACTTCATCTCAGCTGACTAGGGAAGGGCAAGTCCAGCATCAGAACCCGGAAAGCAGAACCCTGATGTAAGCTCTTGTCAAGTTCACGGCAGAGTCATCTCTTCTGTGGTCTTTGAAAGCAATGTGTAGACTTTGAGAATCATATTTCTGTAGTCAATTCATTAGAAGGATGACATGAGGGTGGAAAGAGGAGAAAAAAGGTAGAGGAGCTGTAGAGAAACTGCCAGTGACAAAGAGGAGGAGGGCGTAAAGCCGGGCTCACACTAGAGCCTCTGCCAGAACAGCCAGCTGTGTGTCCCTGCCTGTAAATGCTAGCTCTCTAGAGCTGGAGGCTGGAAGGTGTAGGTTCAAAGGCCAGCCCGGGGTACAATCTCTGTTGAAATAGACTTGATAATAATGAAGGAGCAATCTGGCTGGCCAGATATTATGGTAGCAAAGAAGAGGAGCAAGGGGAAAGATTGCCACCATTCGTGACAGCCTGTCTCGCCTGTCCCTGTGGTCAAAGGCTGCTGGAAGAATGTATCCTGACACCCCAGAGTGCATGTCAAGAGGGTGCACAGGCCACTTGGATGTGTAATGATACAGTTTTCCAGATGTAACCTACGACCATGTTTGTGTGTATAGGTTTTTTAAAAATTTAAATATTTAGGTTCCTCTTTCACAAATACTGAAATACAGAGCTCTTAAGGCAGACCTTAAACTCTGTGTTGATAAGAAGCGAGTCAGATGAATCTTACCTGGTGAGAAGGGTATCATTGTGTAGTGATACACTGAACAGTGCTGGGAGCAATCTCAAGAGAGAAGGTGATAAGTATTTGTGATTAAATTGTTAACAGGGTTTCATTTTGAGTAAAATTTAAAATATACAGCATTTTAAGTCTAAAATATCGCTATTTCCAAAATTCACAAATCTTGTCTTTGATTTTATAATGAAGTCTAGTCTACCACAGATCTTATTGTGGATGTTTTCTGATTTAGGCAATGGTCTGTTCTTCACTTCCCATATCTGAAGACTACTGAGTTCAGAAATACAAGTGGTCCAACGGTTTTTGATAAAGGTTGTGGTCTCATGACAATGCTAATATCAAATGGTTGTTGAGATGAGCTCTGATACTGGAAACTAGAGAAAGGACATTACTGTCATCACATACAGTACATACAATGACCTTGGGGTTGGTTTTGCAGTACTAACAATTCTTATTTTATAGAAAAAAGAAAGTGAAGCTTCAGGAATTTAAATAACATAAATGTTTAAGACCACACTGCTTGTTAAACAATGGAGAAAGGATTCAATCCTGGTCCACCTGACTCCATAGAACACATTAACCATGCTACTATTCAAAAACTAAAAATCCTGACAGAATAGAAGCTGTTCACTCTGGTCTCCTTCCAGGGCTTTAGAGCGATAGTGAATGCATCTTGAAATTTGTTCTGCACTGGAGAGGGACCAACAGGCTCTTTCCCTTCAATTCCTTCCAAGTAAAAGAGACCAAGCTGTAGGGTCCAGAGCCCTCATTATTGGCAGAATGCTTTGAGAGCATCCTTCAGGAGGGCAGATGACAAATGGCTCAAAAGTGGAAGATCTGGGTTTTGTGGGCCTCTCAAAGTAGGAAATTATATTTGCTGTTGATCGTAACTTGGTGCTTAGAACTAGGTTGTTAATTTCGTCTGAGGGACCAGCTGTACCTTTCAAAGGCTAGGCTGTTCCTGAACACTTGGGCTAGAACAGTCCATTTTCCAATATAACTGAGCTCTCCACTTGGGATGCCCTGTAAATTGACATGTGACAATATTATAAGAAAAGAAATTAACCACCACTCTTCAATGCTCACCTCACCCACTCACTCTTCATGCTGGTGAGTCCAATTGCATGTTTAGATAGGGGGAGTAACACAGTAGAATTTCTGTTTACACTTCCAGTATTCCAAGTTCCATGATTAGATAGCGCATATTACATTGGCACAGAGGTAAATTCATATATGTAAACTTATACACAAAAAAGTAGAAAATAAAGTTTAAAAGTCACTGCCCTATACAAAAAAAATGAATGTATTCATTGGTGAATATCTTGAAGGAGTTAGATGATGGTGCAAAATATCAATATTCTGTGGAATTATGAGTTACAATTATAGTATAAAGGTGCCTAACGTAAGTCCTTATTTCTTTTCTACAAATAGAGAAGTTACACACAGGTTTATATTAACATTCAGGCCCTTTCGTTGGGATAGCTCAATAAAGCAACTTCATTCTACACCATTAAGCACTCTCTTCTCTATCTCATGGGGTGTACCCCTTACTGCTGAACCATTGTCTAGTCACAGACTCTGGGAGAAGAGGAGCTATTGTCTTTAGCCATGTAACTACTGATGAGCCCACCACGCTAGAAAGGATAGTGCCAAACCCATGGTTATACAGTCTGGGTTAAAGTCAGTGGGTTACAAAACAAAACAAAACAAAACAAAACAAAACAGCCAAGGACGTGAGGGAGAGATTGGAAGAGTAGAATGGGGTGAAACAGGGGAAGAAGGAGAAGGAGATGGGTGAGGGTGGGTGTGAAAGTGACTAGTATTCATTATGAACATGTGGGGAAGTTGTCAAAGAACAAATAAATCAATAAAAAAATTATGAGGGAGAGAGAGAGAGAAAGAGAATGAGAGAGAGAGAGAGAGAGAGAGAGAGAGAGAGAGAGAGAGAGAGAGAGAGAGAGAGAGAGAGAGAGAGGTGTCAAGGAGAATGTGCCCTCTGGCCTCCAGTCTTGTTTCTTCTCTGACAGCACAGCTTTCAAATTTAATTTCAGTTTTGTTTGGAAAAAATAGGGTGTTGGAGGGAAGGTAGCAGAAGAATCCATGAATTTCGTGTTTCCTGAATTATAAAAATATCCCTCAAGGGTGCTTGATGCTTTCCTCTACATACTGTCTTGCTTTATTTACAGAGAAAACAATTTCAAATAACTAGTCCTAGCTTAACAGGGGTTTCTTAGCGAGTACTCAGTGAGTAGGTTGGCATGTGGAACAACAGAATATTATTAAGCATTTGTCTTACACTTCGTATTTGCATAATAGTTTATAATTATTTCACAAATAATTTATAATTCCCAAAGGCTTTCTGAGCTAAATCGACACTATCTCCATTTTATAAACAGGAAAATATAGATAATTAACTACAGTTGTATAATTTCCTCCCAGCTCCCAAATGTAATTACCTTAGAGTTGCTGCTTTTCTAATGGAGAAATCACCTTATAATCCACTTCAGAGTCATTTTAGTGGGTATTTATATCTCTAGAATTAACATATAATATTTGAAATCTGCTTTTCAGACTAGATATTTTCAGTCTCAGCCTGATTTATTTGCTCTCATCAGAAACATTTGCACAAGAACTTATGTGAATGGGGAAGTTTCTTTCCAAGCTCCACATTTCATTATGCATGCCTGTCTTTCCACTCTACAATTAGTAGTGTTCTCCCTGGAAGCAGCAGGTTGAGGGGAAGAGTAGAAGTGAGTGACTTCCTCTAGAAGTCTACAAGTCCCCACATTGGCCAGAGTGGCATCACCCATTCTTCACCCCTCACATATTGGTCTTTCCTGCTTCAGAAACCCTACAGCACAGTGCCTTTTCTTCCCTTTAAAGGCCACACTTGATTATACAGGAGCAGAATTTCTCATCAACTCACTTCATTCTCTCCTTCATCAAAATCATCAGATGATTTCTTACCACCCCCCAAATTCTAGTCTACACAAGTGCATACTAGGCAAAATTGCTCAGAATCAAGCATTCAACTTTCAAATACTTTAGTAAGAAAATAGAACCATTAAGCATATTTCAGAAAATGAAAATGTTCATTTAATCCTCACAATAATTGTTTGCTTCATTATATTGTATATTTACTAGTATTTTATATAAATAATGCACTAGTCAGTAAAAATATCATAGTATACATTGAATTATTTAAAGCAAACATACAGATAATGCATAAACATATTATATGCAAATATATTGAAATATTCTGTGTAATGTGTGATTTATATAAATGTTTTGTATTAATATGTAATATATAAAATATGTACTTATAATCTATAAACATGCATTATATAATCTATGAAACATGCACAAATATAAGTATATTGTTATATAATATTTCAACATAAAAATACTTTTCCTAAAAGCTGTACAATTCATATAAATATATCAGTTTTTATGTGTATTTGTGGTACTGGAGGAGCTTAGGGCTTAGTGCGTAGTACATAAGCAATCTCCCTCAGCTGTATTTCTAGAACTTTTTTTCATATTTAAAAAATTTGATACAGGGGTTCACCAAATTGCCCAGACTTGCCTGACTCCTCTGGTCTCAGTCTTCCTGTGATTTCAGGAGCAAACCCAGGCCTCCCAAATAGCAGGCAGGTACTCCATCACAGAACTGCATCCCCAGCACCTATTTAAATTTCTTAAAATCATATGTCTTTACAGCAACACTTACTCTGTTTCAACCAATATGCTAAAATTATATTCACTGCTTCCAAAAATATGCCAGTCTCTCCAAAAGAACCCAACCAGCAAAGAAGGCAAGCTTCTCACTGAAGCTTGCTTCAGAAAGGAAAATGGCCCCATGACAACTATAAACTACAAGGGAAAAAAACTAAATAAAATACTCTTTGGGAGAAGTGCTGAAATTCTAGCTGTGCAGCCTATAATAAATAATTTTTAGTTAAATTTATTTTGTTCATATATCATCACGTTGGAAAAAATTTGGGGGAGAAGAAAAAGCAACACATAGACAAATGTTTGGTTTTGGTAAGTTATTATCCTATATTCAGATTACTAAAGATAAAATGCATTTTTTTTTAATTTGACAGAGTTTGAGTTGCAAGAAGCAGAAAAGGGGACGATTCCAGAACTTTAGGATGATAGCATGACATACTTGAGCATGGCAGGTTTCCACTGTATGTTGTTCTTTACTCGAAACACTCTGGCAATTCAAGATCTGGGCCTCATTTGGCCATCTCGCTCATTCCTGCCAACTCTGTGTGGTATTTTGGGGATGTGGACAGAGATCCACAGGAACTTGGCTGAGACCTACAGATGTATTTTTACCTCCAGCGGCAAACAACCAGGGCTTTAACTTGCTCTGCCATTTAGCACTTACCATTGGAACCACAGCAGGCCCGCTTAGTGTGGTCCTTCCTTCGTAAACTGAAATTAGAATACAGGGGTCTGGCTCCTAGGCTTTGATTTCTTCTCTCTAAGATTCATACAGGAGGATATCATGGAATCTAAAGTAGACTCTAGAGCCTCAGAGCTACAACTCATTTAAAAGAGGAAATCTTAGTCTAGTGGGAAGAACAGAATGGGAACCATTAGTCAGGAAGTTCCAGAAAACCATGAAATCATGCTAGTCTTGGTCTGCTCATCTGAACATTGATATAATTGACAGGAGAAGTTCAGGTTTGTTTCTGCCCCAGATCCAACTGTCTGATGCCATGTTTCCATCAAAGCAGGTAGAGGTGATTTTGCTTCAATTCTTCACATAGAAATATGGGATTTATCTTTCTTTTTTCCCTTAGTAAAGGTGCAAATACTCAGGCCACCTTAGAAACAGGTGGGACAGTCTCATTGACTCTCCTGTCATCATGGAAGTCTCGTCTGCTATCAGTGGATCTGAGGTTGTATAGAAGACAGAGTATCCCATAGAAGAATGCAGTACTGCTGAAATCTGCTTTCATTTTTCTCTCTCATCAAAAAATTGGAGGATAAAGGGATGAAGAGATGACTCAGTGACCATGAGTACATGTTGCTTTTGCAGAAGACCCAGACGGTTCCCAGCACCCACATGACAGCTCACAAAAGTCTGTAACTCCAGTTCCAGGAGATCTGACATCCTCTTCTGGCTTCCATTGGCACCAGAAAGTCACAGAAGGCACATTCATCTATGCAGATGCTCATACATACACACAAAATAAGAATAAATAAATCTAAAAATGATTGGAGGATGAGAGATTAATGTGTAACAGTGATTGAGTCTTGGTTTTGTTTGTATGTCTTTCTCATGTTGTAGCTTCAACTTGCCTCAAGTGCTCAATTCTCCTGTCTTACCTTCTTAGTGCAAGGATCATATGTATGCACCACTGTACTCGACTCTAAGTTAATTCTTTACATATTCGTAAAGGGTAGGCATGGTACAAAAAAAATTGGCACATATTGGCAGCCTTCCTCTGACACTTGGATTTCTATTATTGAAATTTCAAATTCACGCAGAGAAGGAAATGAGGGCAGACTAAAGAAAGGGCACAAGCTATTTTATTTAACACATTTTGACAGCCAAATAATAATAGGTCCATTATCAGACGTAATAATATTGCAACTACCAATGCTTGAAATAAATTGCTTATTTTACTAAAAGTAGCTTATAATAAAATAAAATGAAATTCAGAACCCAAACTAACCATGCCTAATTCTGTTGGTTATTTACTTTTGAGGAGTATACCAACTTTTCCTAACTCCTTAGTTACTTTGGATAACCAGCCCAGGACTTGCTGTTCCACACTTCCATCTCCAGTACGTGGCATACAGCTCACACTTTCTGGAATACTTTTGACCCAATAAAGCCTAGTTAAGAAACCCCTGCTAATGCAATTGTCACTGGTTCTCTCCCTTTATGAAACCCCATTCTGCATATTTCTAGCATGTTTTCATACATTTTAAATTTGATATGTTTTTATTAAGTCCACTCTCATTCCCTCCCCTCCAATTCCTGCTGACCTCCACTGTCACATCTGCTTCCAAATTAGTATGTCCTATCTAAAAAAACAAACAAACAAAAACCTCACTGAGTCTATTCATTGCTCCCTGTGTGAATGGTTATGGGACCATCTACTGAAGCATGTATAACCTCTCAGGGCCCACATCCCTGAAGAAAACTGACTCTACCTTCCCCAGCAGTCATCAATTGCCAGTAGCTTCTCATCCAGGGATAAGATTTCATGAGCCACTTGTACATCCACACTAGAATTTTTGGCCACCTTGATCTTCTGCAAGTCTTGTGCATTCAATTCCAGCCACTGTGAGTTCATGTGTGCAACTGTGCTATCATGTCTGCAAATATTGTGCTCACTTCTCCTTCTGACTAGTACAATCTTTCCACATCATCTTCCATGAAAATCCAAGGCTTGTGGGCAAGATGTATAACATAAATGTTCCATTTAGAGCTGAGCAGACTAGTCTCTTATTCTCTATATGTTGGCTGTTTTTGTGTTTCCATATTAATCACCATCTATTGTAAAAAGAAGCTTCTCTGATAGGGTTGAAGAAAGCACTAATCTATGATTATAAACATAAGAACTTAGAGGGAAGTTCATTATGTCCATTTAGTACAGTAATAGTAGTTGGTTTTCCCCTAAGGCCTATGACTTAGAAGCCAAGGGCTTGTTTCCTATTTAACAGTGCCAGGCATGGGTTCAGTCTCGAAGAGTGGGCCCTAAGTCCAAGCAAAAAGTGGTTGGTTGCTCCTATACCATTTGAGCCACTAGCTCACCAGTGAATATGTATTACCAGGTAACTTCTTATTGCATTTCACAAGGTTCAAAGCTGGATAATTGTTGATTAGTGGTATTCTTCATATATCATTTGTTATTTAATTTTCTTTGTCTACTTGGTTCTTTTGACAGTGGCAGGCTAATTATCTGCCCAAATATAAAGTCTCTGAGAGCAGGGGACCCTTAGTACTTGGATGAAGTGGTACTAAGCCTCCCACAGGAACATCTCTCTTGGCATATGAGATGAAAGGGTTTTGTGTCCATTTTATATGATTTTGGGGAGAGTGATAACAAGCATAATACTTCCTTTCCATCATATTATTCTCCCTAGAAAGTGAGCTAAATGCTTTGAAGAGAAAGAAATACCATCATACCCACAGTAGTGATATGCACTTTGTTGCTTAACTCTGCTCTTAATAAAAACATAATTGAAAATTAAAAGGCCCTTTCATTCTTTCTGTCTTTGAAAAACACAAGCACCAATGGAAGAAGTACACCATACATACTCACCTATTCCAGTCAATGATTTAAATGTAAGCACTCACCAGACCAAGAACCAAAAAATGAAGGAAAGTGCTGATTAGTGAACCTTGTATATACTGTTCAGAGATCAAAGGGGCCAATGAACAAGGATCAAAGTGTGTGTGGGGGGGTCAGAATGTCACACTCTTGCAACGTGAAGTTTCTCACGATGTGAAATGGCTTCATCAGAGCTACTCTGTTCAGCTGCTGCAAAGAAGAGAAAAAAGTCAATGAAACAGTGAATTGGGAATCTGGGCTCCTTCCATCCAAGACAGTCACTTATTTCAGCACATTTACCAGCTTTCAGGGAAGATGGAGTTTTGGAGAAGATCAATCTTTGTTGTAGGTATGTCACTTTAGTAGTGGTCACAGAAGCACTTTGTCATAGCAGCTGTACAGCCACCCCAGGTTAACTTTTTTGCAAACCTAAAGATTTGCTAACTTTCTTTTGTGTTGTGGGGCTTGTTCACTCACAAGAAAGAATGTCTCTGCTACTTCATTGGACATTAGAAATTTATATTTAAAAAATTCCTTAAGGCAATAACTACATGATTCAGAGAACTTCAGAGATTTGAAGTGGCAATCTTGATGGCTGGATGATGCATTGCAGTTTTTTTTTTTGTTTTTTTTTTTTTTTTTTTTGGTTTTTTCGAGACAGGGTTTCTCTGTGTAGCTTTGCGCCTTTCCTGGAACTCACTTGGTAGTCCAGGCTGGCCTTGAACTCACAGAGATCCACCTGGCTCTGCCTCCCGAGTGCTGGGATTAAAGGCGTGCGCCACCACCGCCCGGCGCATTGCAGTTTTTAACATGCTTTCACACATTCATTTTCTTAGTTGAAAAAAGTTTCCAAGGCACAGGGTTGACAACAGATTAAGGACTAGTGGCCTGGTCAGTTTAGTGTAATGAAACCTCTTTTCCTGGATTTTTTATCTTATCCGTGTGTGTGTGTGTGTGTGTGTGTGTGTGTGTGTGTGTGTGTGTGTGTGTGAACGCGCGTGTGCACGTGAGCATATGCATGCTGGTGTGCATAAGTATGAACAGGTGCCAGCAGAAGATATAAGAGTGTGTCAGCTTCCCTGACAATGGAAGTGCTTGTCATGCTTCTGGTTCTCTGCAAGAGTAACAATTGTTCCTAATGACTTAGCCATCTCTCAAGACCTAGGTAATAAAATTTCTACACACAGTAAATCATAAAATTTGAGACTTCAGGAAAAACATTCCTTGGTGATATTGGTGGACATAAACATTAAAGAATGTGGGCAGGAACAACATCTTCATGAAAGAAGTAGAATGCTTGGACAAAGCAGGTAAATCTAATAAGATCATGGTTGGGATACATTGAATATCATTTCTGTGCATATCTTTAAATTTTGGGCTCTGTGCTTACCAATCATCACCTTCTGTTAACACACTCTTTTCTCTAGAGTGTGAAGAGTTTAGTAGATTGCTATTGTTACTTATAATCTCATTCCAGACATGGTTTCCTGGAAAGAACTCCAATCAGCAATTCCGCCTAGAGATTACCAGTTAGAGTGGTTTCTTCCTACAAATGCGTATTGGTCCATGTCCTTTCTCATGATTTAATTTTACTGTCACATTTAGGAGGAGCCCAACCATCATTCGCCAGTGTCTGTGACTTTGAATATTCTGTTTTTAAACTCTGTCTTGTTCTGTCTTTTTCTTCATGAATCTATTTTAAGATTCTATTCTCCTTAGGTGCCCCTAATTTCTTGTTTTGCAAACAGGTTTGCATTGTAATGAGTCTAAACTTGAGTCTAAACTACTCTTCATTTTAGAAACTCACAGTGTAAAGTTTTTCTTTTTTTTTTGTTTCTGCAATCAGATATCTATATACTTTTCTCTTACTCTTCTACTCTACTGTATGACCACAATCAACCTTTCTCACCCAGCTTTAAAATAAACTTGCTCAAAATCAGGGTGGGAGAGATGACTCAGTGGTTAAGACTGATTGTGTGTTCAGTTCCCAGTACTCACATGATAGCTCACAATCCATAACTCCAGTTCCAAGGGATCTGATGCCCTCTTCTGATCTCTAAAGGCACAAGGCTTACATGTCATACACAAACATACATGCAAGCAAAACACTCATACACATGAAAAAAAATGAAAGAAATCTAAAAGAAAAATTCTGGGACATTAGTGATCTCTTGGGAGCTGAGTCTTTGGCGTATAGTTTCCCAGGTTTTCGCTCTCCCTGGTTGCTGTTGGCTTTGACATAGCCTTAAATATTCAAAAATTTAATAAAAAGATTTTGAACCACAGTGGCACCAGTGGAAGTCAAGATACAGAGGGCTACATGACTTCCATGAGGAAGGATGAAGGAGATCAGTTTGAAACACTACAGAGTTATTAAATGGAACAATGGGAAACACAGTCAGGGTAAGCACAGTTTAATGGTGGTAGTTAACCCTTTGGTGACATGACCAAAGAAGAGTTCAAGCAGGTGATTGTAGCTGGAGCTGTCTCCAGTCCTGCCTGGGCCCGCAGCCACTCAGACCCAAATAAACACACAGACGCTTATATTATTTAAACTGTTTGACCTAATGTCTCAGGCTTCTTGCTATCTCATTCTTATATCTTAAATTAACCCATTTCTATTAATCTATACCTTGCCACATGGCTCGTGGCTTACTGGTATCTTTACATGTTGTTTCTCATAATGGCAGCTGGCAGCATCTCCTGACTTAGCCTTCCTGTTCCCAGAATTCTCCTCTCTCCTTAGCCCACCTATACTATACTTCCTGCCTGGCTACTGGCCAATCAACATTTCATTTATAAATCAATCAGAGCAACACATTCACAGCATACAGAAAGACACCCCCAGCAGGTGATGGATAGTTTCCAACACGAGAAACACAGGAAGTGCAAAGTATTTCATCTTTTTCTGCCTTCAGAACTCAAGTCTGTAGATCAGAGAAAGGCTATGTTAGACTCCTATGTAAAATCAGGGCCATTGATGTTCTGGTTGGGCTTTTAGTGTGACTGACCTTAGAAGGACAGATACACCAAATGACTAGCAAACAGATTTCAGTGAATGAGCAAAACCTGAAGACTGTTCCCAGCTTCAAGCTGGTGAGAGCTGCAAGGATGGACTTCTATAACTTCCAGGGTGATGCTGTGGATGTGAACCATGCATCCTTCAATTCCTTTCTTTTTAAAAGATTGTTTATGTACATGAGTGTTTGCCTATTTGTATGTATGTGTACCCACATGTGTGTCTGGTACACCAGAGAGAGTATAAGATCCCCTGGAACTAGAGTAATAGGCACTGATGAGTGGCCATGTGGGTCCTGGGAACCATGCACATGACCTCTGTAAGAGTACCAAGTGCTCTGAACTGCTAACTGTCTCTCTCATCCTGATCCCTCTGTTTATATGATTCAGGTGTTTTGTTTGGGGGTTATTTTTTTAATCTTCTGGACTATAGCTCAAGACATAGATCACAATGAATGAGCTAAGTGGTGGGTGACTATAGTTTTGAAGGAACAAATTCAAAGAACAATAAATATCTGCTTGTCAAGAATATCTCAGGTCCTGAATGGTGTCCAGGTGTCATATCCAAATGGTCAAGGACAAGAACAACCACTGTGACATTGACAATGCAGCCAGCTACCCCACTGTGTGAGGCAGTGAATGATGGGTGCTTATCTGGAGAAATTCTATCTTAAAGTATCTTAAAAGTGACTAAACCCCTATTAAAAAGACAAAGTACTTAAATCATTGAGGATTCCAGTTATGACTTGAATTTTGTGACATTTTACAAGAGTAAAATATTACTACTTTGATTCTTGTTATAAATAGCTTTATAACATTGATGAGCCATTGCTTAGTTCTAACACTTAAATTTTCATTATTTAAAAGGAAATATATAATTTCCTTTACATTAAAAATATCTATTCTCTCTCTATCTCTCTGTCTTTGTCTCTCTCTATGTCTGTCTGTCTGTCTCTCTCTCTCTTTCTCACTGTGTGTGTGTGTGTGTGTGTGTGTGTGTGTGTGTGTGTGTATGTGTGTGTAGGTATACAGGTGTTATGGTAGATACGTAGAGATAAGAGAGTCTTGGGTGTTGGTCCTTGCTGTCCATCTTCTTTGGGACAAGAACTCTTTGCTGCTGCATACAGCAGATAGTTGACCCATGATCTTCCATGGATTACCCTGTCTCTGATTCCAACACTCCATGCTGTCGGAGTGCTGGATTACAGATGCACATTACTGTACTGGATGGCTTTTTTTTAAGTGGATACTCTGGGATCCTAACTCAGATTCTCATACTTGCACAGCAAGTATGCTACCCACTAAGCCATCTCCTCAGCCCTCTAAAGTGAATTTTAGTTCAGTGTCTAGGGGGAAAAAATCAAACTCTCTTTTGTCACATCATTATGATTCCTTATTACTTTCTGTCTCTCCCTTGGGAAGGGCCTGAAAACAGAAAAATCTGAGTGATACACTAGGTTTTGTTAGTATCCTCAGTTGGAATCTCTGATTTAGTGTGAGATGTTCTACAAGTTTAGACTGTACGCTTAGTACAATATGCAGATGTGTCCATGTCTTTCCTGTGCACATAAAGTACATATAGTTCCCAGTGTTCCTTTTCATCAGTGATTTTCTTCATGCTTCCCCTTCCCTGCCCATGAACCTTGGGGCAGGGTGTATTAACATTTTAGGGATCTGAGAGCCCAGAGTTTTCTGAAGGCAACATGCTGGTATAGCTGTGGCAGACGATAGAATGGTGGTGATGGCTCACCCTGTTTTGCAGTGTACAGGTAGAAATCAAGGATACCCCCAGCTTCCTACAATGATTCCTAAGAATGGAGAAAGCAAGGGCAATATGGCAGATGAGATATGACATTTCATGTTCCGGCATAAGGTGACGAACATAAGGACAGCATATGGATCTCTCCCCCTTTGTTCCTTGCCATGGAAGAATGGATGCCAGCTGCCTCAGCTGGAAACTGTTAATCCAGGAAGTTCGACTGTCCCTAGAAATTCCCCATGGACCCGCATGACTTGTCTGTGACTAGCTATGCTTTTTTCTGTCCTTAGTTTAATTCTTAATTTACAATTACCTTATACTTTAAAATGCACTTCATTTTCCATTGAATTATGCTGTATATTTTAATGTCAAATATTTAATGGTCCCATTTTATCTTTAATATTTAGTTTCATTTCACTTTTGTCAAATTTTTTGCACTTAAATCTTTCTCATAATATTTTGAATTTTTATTCATCTAAGTCTGCTTTTCTCTAACTGTATTTTCTACATTTTTAAAAATCTTGATTGTTGTTTTTTTCTTTATTTGCTTATTTAGCAAATATTTATTAATTTCCTACTATGTGTTAGAAAACATTATTTTATGTATTTTAGGACTAAAATAAGTCTTAGATACAATCTAACCCCTTCCCCTCAAAAAATATTCTGTTTCTATTCTATAATACCTTCATCTTATATAAATTTTAATGTTTCATTCTAAAGAGTTGTTAATCAGCACTACTTACCCTGTGTTATGAATAATAAATTCACTTTAGTTTTCTATGAACTGTCCACTGATACATGAGGTTCTGAGAATGCACATATCTGCATAATTTTACAATTCCCTTTTGAATTTGTTATTTATTTTATGCATTACTAGAAACTTCAGCTATTCCTTTGATTTTCTTCCTGGCTTCTACTGGAGGTACTGTTTTCCAGATGAATCAAGAGTGGACAATGCCAGTGAGCTAGCATATCATGGACACGTGCCTCAGAAGCACAGCATAGCCAGCATTCATTCATCGTCAGTGACAATCACCCCTAGCATGTCAGTCTTTCTAGATGAATACCAGGCTTCTTAGAATGTAGGACTGTGTTTCTCAATCATTCATTCATTCATTCATTCATTCAACAAATGTTCCATAAGCCTTTATTTTTGTAGTTTCTATAAGAGTGATATCAGTTTTCTTCCTCGTAGATATTCTTTGTGTGTTGATAAGTCTCAGATGAAGCTGCTTTCTTCTGTGCCTTTACTGTGTACAGAATTGCTACAGAATTTGATTTCTCTCTCTCATCTTATTCTATGCCACATTCTTTCAGGAAGTCCTCCTGTCATAGTTCTGCATCTCATCTAAGCAATCAGACACATGATTTCCAGATTTCCTCTTGGAATTATCATCTCCATTCTGCTTAGGAATTTAACCACTCTTGAAGACCAAAGTGTTGGGCCTGTCTCATCAGGCAATGTGGCCACAGAGCTGAAAACTGCTTCAGAAAGAAGCCAAATGTGACACTTTCTCTTAACAGGCCCCTTCTTGGTTTCTATATTTTTTTTCTGGGTTAGTGTGGAATCTCAAATAGAATTAGCAAGCTTTGTAACTGCCCTTGATGGCTCTCCATGGATGACCCTCTAAGTGGACAGTTCTCACCTGTTTGCCTGAGGCTTTGATCATCTGGGGCTATAAGGCTTTGCTCTATGTATAAAGCACTCCTCCCACTCCCTGAACTGTTACTCTCCACAAGACAATGCACAGTTGGTTGGCAACTGCCAGCAAATGACACCAATTGCCACCAAACTTCTAGCTCCTCAGAAAGGCCACCAGATTGAAAGAAAATTACTCACCTCTCCAACACTGTAGCTTATGTTGCAAGAACCATCCACACCGGTTCATCACGAGGTTCTTATGTTTAAAATGTAAGCTCAGCATGAAGGGAGATTACTTCAATACTCAGATCGTTGTGATCAAGTATTCTCAGCATTCTACACAGAGAGTTTCAAGAAAACAAGATGAATAAGAAGAGTGCTTGTGCATTACTACTTTATCATCAATGATTTCAAATTTTATCTGGGAAATACTTCTCTAAAAACTGTTCACTTTTCAGATTTACTTCGCATCCAGTAAGAGCTGACTTGATGGTTTGTTTGAATAATCACTTGGCATGTAATATTGTTGGAAGATTTTGACTGTGTTACAAAAGTAAAGTGTACTGGATTCAAACACATTTTGGGGAATTCAAATGCAACAGGATCACCAACAGACACTGATCATTAATAAAAGGGGCCAGGTCATTCAATTAGTAAGTATTTTGAGAGTCAATAATAGGATTTTAATTATGCAGTAAAAGGATTTTAATTATGATTCTAATCATCCCTTTTTATTGCTTTATTTGTGTTGATGTGAATGTCAATATTAAAGAGACAATGTATTTAAATTTGTCATGTCAAATTGTCATTGGGTTGTCTCAAAGCTCAAAAAAAGCAATCTTACTATTGTATTTTGATAATCATTTTGGAAAAGTATTTCTCTTACTTTTGAAGAGAAGCTTTAATTTTTTTTTGCAAGACTGACATGAGAGAATTGTAACAATGGATCACACATTTAAACTAGTCCTATTTTGATGCTTAGTGACAAAGATCTTGTGATTGTATTTAGAAATATAGTTGTCCATAGATGGAGAGGTGACTCAGCAGCTAAGAAGGTATTCTGCTCTTTCAGAGAACCCAAGTTGATTTCCAACATCTCTATATTGAGCTTCTTACAATCACCTGTAACTCCAGCTCCAGGGAATCCAACGACCTCTTCTGTACTCTGTGGGCATCTGCTTTCACAGATGCGTACACACTCGCATACACATTCATATAATAAAAATAAATCTTAAAATAACAGTTGCCCTTTAAGCAGTATGGGGGCAAGCGGTGCTGACACCTCAGTAGTAAAAAGGATGTGAGCATCTTTTGATGACCCCCCCCCCCAAATTTAACTACTGGTAACCTGTTTGTGACTGAAATCCTGACTGGTAAACACATATGCTTTATATTACATGTATTATACACAGGGAGAAAAATGAGAGATAATTTCAAGAATTCATTTTCTTTCAATAATTCATCTTTTTAAGGTTGAAATAGAGTCCCATATAGCCCAGACTGGCGTCAAACTCATTATGCAGACAAGGGTACCCTGGAACATCTGATCATCCGGCCTTTACCTCTCAAGTACTATGATTGCTGGTTGTACCACATCTTCTTATGCAAGTTTATGGGGGTCAGTAGAGCATGTGAGACAAGAACTATACCAACTGAGCTATATCCTCAGCCCCAAAGATATGAATTTTTTACTGAGACAAGAAATTTTCTTGTGAGAGTAATTGCTTGGGACATGATTAGCACCAAAGAGTGTTTTAGATCCTCATAACCCTGGAGTCACAACATCAGCAACAGTTAGTACCTCCAAATTATCACACTACAATATGTACTGTAGTTGTTGATAGCTATGATCAATGCTCATGTCTGTGTTCATTTCTCTCTACCATGTATGGTACCATGGACTGTCTGTATTGTATGAAATTTAACTTTTTATAATAAATATGGTTATATTTTTATAGTAATGTGATAAAATAGATGACAATTTCTACATGTATTTTATGTATTTAAGAAATAATAACAAAACCAATGTTTTCTTAAATTTTTAAACTATTTCTAGTCTATACAATTCGTTTATAAATTTTTCCAAATCTACACAGAGCTTCAAAAGCCAAATTCCTGTATAAGTGGATGCACACACACAGTTCATACCTGTATTGTTTGAGGGTCAGCTATACATGGAATTTTGCCTTTGAGATACGTGTACTTTAACTTGACATTTCAGCCTCAGAACTAAGTTTCATAGATGTTTCACTGACAATTTCCACATGTCCCTGATCAGAAATTAATATCTATTGTATTTTTGTGAACATATTGTCTTCTTTTACATAATTTTATATTACATGTACATTTAATCCAATAAATATTGTTTTATTTTCCACCTATTAGTAAGCTTTTATCTCCAATCCTCAATACAAAATTACTTAAATGTTCATCTATTAAATATGACTTGAAAGTTTTATAACAAAACTCAAAACAAATATAATCACAGAGTGTGGAACATTTGACAGCAGAATTCAGGAGCTGGGCTCTAGTCCTGGCTTCCCTGACCTAATTACTGGGAAGCAATTTAATTGTTCAAATGTCAATTTCTCCAATCCTGCCTCTAGAAATATGCATCAGATTAAAATATTCTTATACACTATGAGATGTGATAGCTTTCCACTGCTGTGAAAAATAGCTGAGAAAACTGACATATAAAATGAAGGTTTGTCCATGGCCTCTTCAAGCATGTGCCTCATCACAGCAGGGGTGAGTGGCGGAGCAGCTGCTCATTTAATGGCAACCAAAAATTAAAGACAGAGAGAACAGAGAGAGCCTGGTGCTCCAATGTCACCTTCAAAAGCACGTACTTAATGACCTAGCTTCCTTCAAGGACATACCTCCAATGACAGACCTCTTAATATTTCAACCTTCTTCCAAGGCTTCGATACAGGGGTGTTTGGAGGACATTGAAGGTTCAAATTATAGCAGAAAGGAATGCAATTTCTTTTTCTTCCATTTCCTCCTAGGAGCTACAATTGTTTTGGTTTTATTCATTTTTTAGTTTCAATTTTTAAAAATTTTTAAATAGATTTTGATCATTTCCCCCTTCTCCAACTCCTCCCACATCCTTACAACCTCCCTACCCACTCAACATCCTGTTCTTTCCTTCTCAAGAAAACAAAACAAATGAAAAACACTAAACCAAAACAGAGAAGAAAAACACAACAAAACATGGAGTTTGTTTTGTACTGACCAACTACCCCTGAGCATTGAGGCCTGCCCTGGATTATGGTTGATATATCTAGTGTCACTCCATTAGAGAAAATTAATTTTCCATCTCCCAGTTGCAAATAGCTCCTAATGATATATTGCTGTATCCATGGATCCGTGCACTGCTCAGCCCTCATCAGAGAATCTCTCCAAGCAGTAGATGGGAATTAACATAAACCCAGTACTGGGTAATTGGAGAGATTTTGAAACACTCAGACCTAAATGGGATGTCTTCATCAAACCGATCCCATCAAGGTTCAGGGACCTGTGCAGAAGAAGAGGCAGAAAGATTTTAAAAGCCAGTGATGATCAATGCCTTCACGGAAACAGCATCTTTCAGCACAGTAGGACTGATGCACACAGGAACTCACGGGACCGTTGACAGTACACATGAGACCTGCACAAATTCAAGCCAGATAAAATCCCAGCATAAAGAAGAGGAAGTGGGTACAAAGTTCCACTCCTACCCCCCCCAAAAGAGACCTCTTTTATTTCAATAAGTAAAATTTTATTTGTTCCACTACCTTCCCTCTAAGTAAGCAAAATTTAGATTTTTAGCAAAATAAAAGACCAATATTCTATGACTAATGATACCAACCTTTTGGTTCTTCCAGTTTACACAAAATCTTGGAGTTCTTAGATAACAGAAGGCATTCAAGGAAGTATTTCAATATTTGTCCACAGGAATCATTAAGAAAATATTCATTTTCCAGGACAGCTAGCTCTTTTACAGTATCTTAAGTTGGCTAGGTCTTCTCATACGTTTCTGTGGCTACAAGTAAGGCACACAAGTTTGTTCTTGCGAGAAGTCCTGCAAATGAAAGTCAGTCAATAATGCATGACACCGTCATCTGCCCCAAGGCTGGATCATCTTTCCGGGAAGGATAGTGGCCAGAGAGTTTAATGCTTAAACAGACCACATGGGGATATTATGACCAATATAGTTATTAAGAAGGTTGTGCACAGGTACCTACCACCCCAAACTCACAATCTTTTATCATTTTTGTCTTTGGGGAGTTTTTCCTCTGCCACACAGATCAAGTACTGTTGCTTTTCATATGCTCCTCCATAAAATTCCTCATTCTGTAGCCTTGTGGGCTATTATTAACTGTCCCTTTTCAAGGCCAATAGAAATTGTAATCTGGACTTTCCTTCCTACATGGACTTGGGGAGAATGAAATTGAAATAATTCATAAATAATTTAGGAATTAAATTCTAAGAGATTTAAAAAAACTCATTTTATGTTCTTTCTCATACTAGCAAAGTGTCCCATACTAGTGAGCAGTGCCAACTGAAAATATCTGAAAAAAAAAGGCAATTTTCTTTACCTGGAGAAGTCAGAAGACCTAGATTATTTTGTAGATGTAAGTCCCTTTCTTGGGCTATATAAGTGCTTACAAATATATCTCATTTGTAGTATTAATATCTGATTATGTTCTTATTTTTGTCTTCTTCCCACCAGATATTTAAATATATCTGATTGATATGCATTATTACATTTGGAAGATGAGAAGAGTGGAATAAGTTAGGACACAGCTGTGTTCTCTTCTGTACCAGTAAACTTAGGCTTTGGATCATATGGCCTCCGTGATCTGAACGATGTGCAGATTCAACTACACCATGTAAGGGTAAACCATAAGGATGGAACAGGTTTGGGTTGACATTTGAGAACCAGTTAGACTGGAAAATGGATTTAGGATCATCATCACTGCCTTGTTCTAGGCATTGTCCCACAAATATGCTCTGCATGTATCTCCAAAAGCATAGCTTAGATTGGCTCTAGGACTTACATGGTAGTCATTTCCGAGTTCAAACTTCAATCTCATACAATGAAATGCACAGTTTAGAAAAAGAAGTGACCAAGGGACTGGAGATAAGATTCACTGGTTAAGAGCACTTGTTGCTCTTACAGAGGACTTGGCTTCAGTTCCTTGCACCCACCCACAGAGTTTCTTATAACCATCCCTAACTCCAGACCATGTGACTTCTTATGACCTTCCCCAGGTACCAGGCATTCACGTAGTGAATGTACATGAATGCAGCAAAATACTCATATACATAAAATAAGTATACCAAAAAAAAAAAAAAAAAAAACCAACAACAACAATAGTAGCCCAGACCAAAATTCACGAGATTCTGTCTGAAGATGTTGCATGGATTTGTCAATTTCACAGGCCATGCAGTGTGTAGAATTTACTCCTATCAGTCCATAACTGGACGTCTGGCTTCTGGGGCCATTTGCCTCCCTGTACACACAAATGCACATACCATATCCATTTAGTCTTTCCCTGTTCTCCTAATACTGACCATATAGTGTTTAAGTAGTGCTAGGCCATAGACATTTCTTAATTAATGGATGGTAGCTAGTTATGATTTCAAAAATAGGCTGTACAAGTGTAAAATATAACTCTTATTCCTAGAGGACTTTCGGTGAGAGTCCAGTATGGATGGTATACCAGAAGCCAGAGGCCTTGAATCAGACCAACAACTCACTAAAATGAACATTTGCAAGTAAAGCTGAGTGGACAAAAGGGTGTACTGAGTGACACACCACAGCTCCCAGAATGAAGAGGTGTTGGAGAGGCGGGAAAGATGGAGGAGCGAGGTGGTTTTGTCTGTTGTGTTTTTTGTTTTTGTTTTTGTTTGTTCTGTTTTGTTTTTAATTAATATTTTTTAAATTTTCTTTGAGGGGGACACTACAGGGTGAGGGGTGGATATGGAAGGATTGGGAAAATGAGCAGCAGGATTGGGGTACATGATGTAAAATTCCCAAAGAATCAATACAAATATATAACTCTGAAGTCATTTTGGATGAGTAAATGATGATATAGAAATGTTATGCTGCCTACTTCTTTGCTCCAACTTTGTAAGATTGATTGTAAAACCAGATTGTAAGATCTTCAAAGATCTTCTCCCATGAACTTGAGGTCAATTCCACACAGATACAGTTCCACACAGGTAATTAAAGTTTAGATCTAATTCCATGAGATAATCCCAGCAACAACCCTTGCTACTTTCAAAAATTCAGATTTTTAAGAAAATACAAGTGTCTGGATGTCCTGAATTATGCTGCTGTGCCCTGAAGTTCAGTGGTTCCTTAGGAGTGAGGGAAGGGGAGTCACATGGTCTATCTCAGTGTATGTGTTTTCTACTTCCTTAAATTTAGTTTTTCTACCTCTGCATTCTTTTTTTTTTTTCTAGCATTGCCCGTCTAGCTGCTTTCTTCTCTGTGCAAAATTGGGAGGGGGGATAAAATACATGCATTTCGGGTGACTTCCTGATGAGACCCCCCATGGTGCTCCCCCACACCCCATGCAGTGACCTGAATCACAAGCAAAGCCTATTTTAACTGGCTCTAAAAATCTGTAGTTCACAGTGGGTGTTCTGGCAGCTTTCTCCGCCTTTAATTTGACATTCAATTGTTTTGTTATGTTTTAAAGCAAAATAAGCCTTGCCGGCAAATAAAGCTGCGTGAAACCTCAGGCCAATGGAAAGCAGAAGATACCAAACCCATGTTCTCCTTCTATTTCTAAAAGGGATACTTTCCCCCTAGTGTCTCTTTTTGAATGTCCCCTTTTGAATAGTCAGTGGAACCCTGTAAGCGATGGTTCCGGGAAGTACTACTGCACCCGTCCTGCTCCTGCCAAACACTCAGGAAGTGGGTCAGAGACCTTCAAGTTTTGCTCTGCAAGACCAGCTCCTCTACCTGAAGAAAGCCAGGGTGGGGGTGGGTAGCAGGTATGTTGATTTGTTCTACCTCCTGGAATTCATGACTTGTAAGGAACTCCCTCATATTTTGTGTGACAATAGACACAGTGGCTTCCCTTTAGCTAGTAAATGTATGAATTCCAGGAGGTAAAAATCACTGTAGAAATCGGAATATCCCTCCCCAGAGGTTAAAAAGCTATATTTAAATTATATAACCTATTCATAATTATATAAAATCGGTATATACATAGTTATATAATTAAGTGAATAATTATTGTAAGGTCTCTTTACTTTCCATGAAAGTGGCTCAAATCATAAACCATTGGTAAAAATAAAAAGTAACTTTTAATTTAAATGTATGTGTGCAATAACATGTTTTATTTTTTACTGGAAGATATGAGCTGTCGCCTATGTATGCCTTCTATGGGGGTGTTTAATAAATAAATACTAAAACAAGGAGTATCATTCACTTTGTAAGGAGTAGGGAATTATGAATGGATAGAAAACAAAAATAAAGCTTAATCAAAGGATGACTATTTCCCAACTCTGAAAGTCCAAGAACAAATCACTGTAGGAACCCACCTACCTGCCACCCACCACCACCCTGGCTTTCTTCCACATGAGATGGAAGAATGGAGCTCCTCCTGTCTTGGTAGCAGACTGGCTGCCTTGACCAAGTGAGAGTGAGTGAGGAGGCCACAGGTAACAACTGGGGGCTACCTTCCTCCAACAGCCCGAAGAATTGAATCCTGTTGATGAATCTAGGTGACCTTGAGAGTGGATTCACCCCAGGTGTACCTGGAGAGGACCATGAACCTGATCTGAGAAAGTGGGTGCTGCTCTCTGAAGAGAGCTAAGGAAGGGGAGTCCTTCAAGTTACACACCCAACTCACAAAAAGAATTTAAATGTGTAGCACTAGGTGACTGGTAATCTCTCTCTCTCTCTCTCTCTCTCTCTCTCTCTCTCTCTCTCTCTCTCTCTCTCTCTCTCTCATACTGCTCTACTTACCCAGAGCTATTAAGCCTCTGGCAGAGTTTTTTTCCTCTTCTAAATCCTTAAAATTGGAGCATGCATTTAGTTTAAAATTCACTCTTATAATTTTATTCCTGTAAGTTTAAAAATGTGTTTGCATTGGCTATTAGTCTATTTTAGACATCTTCATTTATTGTGTTATTTTGTAAAGTTACTACATAAAGTAATTGATTTTATTTTGGCATTCTCATGTATATATGCTACTGCACTCTCCCAAACAATCCCCTCCTTCCCAACCCCCTTAAGAGCTCTCCCTTCCCTTTTATAGTACACACACACACACACACACACACACACACACACACACACACACACACACACGAGATGGGTATGGGGGAGGAGGGAAAAGAGAGAGAGCAAGGGAGAGAGAGATTTGTCTGAGTCTGGCTTATTTTCTTATATCCACTTTCCTGAAAATGCCATGACCTGGTTTTTCCTTACGACTGGAAAATAAATGTGTCGTGTGTATGCTATATATTCTTTATCCATTCATCTGTTGGGCATCCAGTCTTGTTCTGTTTCTTAGCTGCTGTAAGTAGTGCAGCAGTAAGTAAGGATGCTCAAGTGTCTCTGTGCTGTGTTGTCTTAGAGTTCTTTGGCTGTACACCGAGGATTAGTGTAGATGGCTATGTGGGAGTTCTATTTGAGGAAGCTGCCACACTGATTTACTTAGTGATCACTCCAGTTTACACTCCCACCAACAGTGCACACTGACTGGGTCCCTTTCTCACATCCTAGCCAGCATTTCTTGTTTATTTTCTTGATGATAGCCATTCCACTTAAAGTGAAGATAGAATCTCAAAGCTGTTTTAATTTGCATTTCTCTGATAACTTTGAAAAATTATTGACCATTTGTATTTTCTTTTAAATTTAATTTTTTTAAATTAGCTTACAGAGTAACAGGTTTCCATATGGGATTTTCATACATATTTCATTTCGATTGATTCTCTTCACTCTTATTTCCCTATCTGACCCCCACTTCCCCACTGTACCTTATGTCCCAGATTCTCTTCTATTTGGTTACATGGTCTTCTCTATTCCCTTTCTTAAAGCCTCCAAATTTTTTTCCTAATCACATAGGCCCCATCTAGTTTCTATACCCATATTTATTCCCATCTAGATACACATATCCAGTTCATGACCCAATTCCTGATTGAATGACTTTTTGGTGTGTAATTTTGAGTTCTGAAGATCCTAGATGCTAATCCACTGCCTGCTGAGAGTGAGAAGATATTTACTCCTCTTCATTTAGATTTTTTTCTTGCTATGATGAAATATTTTGTTTATTATGAATTAAAAAGAAAACTATTCTTTATTACCCTTTCCCAAGGCCTAGGGAATATCACAGAAGAGGAGGAGCAGGGAGAATTTAAGAGCTGGAAGATGTGAAATGCTGTTACCCATATATGATATACAGCAGCTATGGACCTCTGCCTAAGAGTGAGCCTTTCAGCATTCCCACATGGATAAAGCAGATGCCCCAGCCACCTCCTGAGGACCCAGTGACTCTGAGTGCTTACAGGTTGCTGGGGGGAGGCAGTGTCACTCTCTTTAATGGCATAGCCTCAAAGGATACAAGTAGGCCTCAGTAGTGATTTTAGTGAAAATGTTCTGTTTCCCCATTTAGTACAACGTTGGCTATGCGTTGTCATATGCAGTCTTCATTATGAAGCATAGTACTTCTATTTGTAGTTTATTCATGACCTTTAGCATGAACTGATGGGGAACTTTATCAAAAGCCTTTGCTGCAGCCATTGAGATGATCATGTGATCTCTATCCATAAGTCTGTTTACATGTTTTATTGTATTTATTAGTTTGCAAATATTAAACCAATTTTTATTCTTGGAATAAAGCTAACTTGGTTGTGAAGTATGATATTAATGTGTTCTTGAATTTGGGTTCCAATTATTTTATTGAGATTTGTGTGTGTGTGCCTGTGTTCTTCGGGGCAGGTTGTCTATAATCACCTTTTCTGTGTGTGCCCCTATCTGTTTTTAGTTATCATAGAATGAGTTTAGTAGTCTTCTTTCCTGCTCTGTTTTAATGAACAAGATTTGGTACAATTTAGCAGTAAATCCATCCAGTTCTGGCTTTTATTTGGGAGGGGGAATTTTTATTACTGCTTCTATTTCAGTACTTGTTATAGACCTGTTTAACTTGTCTGTAAAAATACAGATTTATTGATATATTTTTATAGGTCACATGGTATCTAAGGAATTTATCCACTTCTAGCTTTTGCAGCTTTTGGTGTAGATTTTTACACTAAGTGTATGTTTATATTGTGACTATGACTCTTTCTGTTTCCCTTACTCATTAAGATGGGAACATACACTGATATGAAAACAGTAGCATTCATTTATCTGGCAAATTCAGCTGCTTAGAAGTGGGTGGAAAAGTCATTGGCATAATTCAAACAGTTCTCACTGATGACTTGCTTTATGCATCCTCTCTGAGCCTTGGTCAGATATTACTATTTGTCTTCATTTTCTTCCTTTCTCTTTACTCTGTCTCCTATTTTTCCTTCTCTCTTCTTTTAACAAAGACTCGTTCAGTCCTAACCTAGAAGGTAACATTGTACTGAGGGTTGAGAAAACAGTAATGAACCACAGGAGGTATGATCTCTGATCATTTTTGTTTAGAGTCTTCTGGGAGCTTTGAATGTTGTTTCAATTTTGGTCTTAGGAAGTGTTTAATGGCTGTTTTGAGGAAAAGAAGCATGGCCATTTAAAATAGTCATTACCAGGGAGGATTTAGGATGGCTGAGTGGCCAAAATCACTTGTTGGGCAAGCTTGGTAACCCAAATTTGATCTCTCCCTACCCCAATTTACATAAAAAGCTAGGTCTGTAATCTGTAATCCCAGCACTCCTATGGTAAAATGGGAGACAGAGATAAAAGTCACCAACCAAGAGAGTTCAGGGCAGCTACCCTGGGGAACACAGTGCAGCAGAAACAAGAGCGACCCCAGTTCAAAAGGTGGAAAGCAAGAAGTGACCCCGGGTCTTCTGACCTTCACACTTGCATTGTAGCATGTGCACACCTGCACTCACAACACTACTCATACACACACACACACACACACACACACACACACACACACACACACGGAGTTTTACTGGTCTCGCTTTGATTTTTACTCCCATCTTTTCTTGGTGACTTGGTTTCTCGACTCGTGTTGTAGAGAAATCACAAAATACAGATGTTGCCCATGGGGTGATGTTAAGCAGAAGGCCTTTAGCAGCTGACTACTCTTCTTTCCCTTAGGCTAGCATTGAAGTCTGTGCAAATGTACAAAAGAAGCTTCAGGCGATCTAATGTTAGCCACCCTGCTGTGGGATGGTCTGTATGTCAAATGTGTTGTTGATTGGTCAATGAATAAATCACTGATTGGTCAGTGGCCAGGCAGGAAGTATAGGTGGGACTAACAGAGAGGAGAATTGAGAGAACAGGAAGCTGGGTGAGGGAGACACTGCCAGCCGCCATCAGGACAAGGAAGATGTAAAGTACCAGTAAGCCACAAGCCACGTGGCAAGGTATAGATTAATAGAAATGGATTAATTTAAGCTGTAAGAACAGTTAACAAGAAGCCTGCCACGGCCATACAGTTTGAAACCAATGTAAGTCTCTGTGTTTACTTGGTCGGGTCTGAGAGGCTGTGGGACTGGCGGGTGAGAGAGATGTGTCCTGACTGTGGGCCAGGCAGGAAAACATTAGCAACACCACCCTGCTCTTCTGCTTTGTACTCTGTAAGAAACCAACAATGAGAGCCCCACCAGACCCTATATCAGTCAGTTCTTTAATCTCCTTCACTGGTGATGAACTTCTGGTCTTTATAAATTACCCAGTTCTCAGGCATTTTGTTGTAGATGCAGCAGTACAAATAAAATAAAATGGGGAGAATAGAGCTTGTAAAGTAAGGTTGGTGAGATTAAATTGGGCAGCTCAGGAAAAATTATTCAAATAGAGCATGGAATATGACTATTCTGCTTAATAAGAAAACTTAACAAAGGAATTTCATGTAAGTCAGGAAGCTATTCCCTGAGGAAATAAAGAGGAAAGCCGAGACTCAATGCACAGTTTCCTTCTTGAGAGTCATTAAGGATGAGATGAAAATGGTCACAGATACTCATTCATTAGCTATCAGGATTGCATCCCTCAGTGAGAACCACCCACAGGAGAAGAGCAGAATATTACAAAGAAGGCACACAAACAGAAAACAGCAATCTCTGAGTTGTCTTACATCATGGGAAGAAGCTGCTGTTGGCCCTGCAGCAACCATCAACATAACTGAATAAATGACTGTGTTCATAGAACATTAGTGACAAGTGGTAGACAATTCAGTTCCACCATGCTGTCTGAGACAAGCAGAAATCTAGAGAGAAGAACGCTTCGTGGTGGTTTGTATCAGCCACTCAAATAATGTTACTGCTTGTTGGTTAATCTTTAAGTTGCTCTGCTGTCTTCTAGTTTTGTAAGTAAGGCATTCTAGTTTTGCCCTGACTTGGGTTATTTCATGCCACATCTAGTTCCTTCTAGAGTATAACTGGCTGCCAAGTTCTGGTGATGAACTCCTGGGATTTCAATTGTATCTAGAAAGATTTCAGAAGACTTTTTTTCCCTTCGGAAGTCTCAAAGTAGAGTCATTCTCTAGTCTGATGGCCCCAATGAAACAGAAGCCACTAGCGAATCAATTAAATGTGGGTGTGGTGAGGCACAATGTATAGTGTCATAAATGTCTTTGCCCATGTCCAGTGTCAATGAAGGAAGAGTCTAGCACTAAGACCTGGAATTACCAACAAACAGAAGAACAAATGCTTAAGTATCCATTAGAATGATAGTCACAGTGATAATAAGAATAAAAGACAATGAGTGAGAAATTCTCAAATATTCTCAAGATTCTGCTTAGGGCCGGGCAGTGGTGGTGTACACGTTTAATCCCAGCATTCGGGAGGCAGAGCCAGGCAGATCTCTGTGAGTTCGAGGCCAGCCTGGTCTACAGAGCAAGACCCAGGACAGGCACCAAAGCAACACAGAGAAACCCTGTCTCAAAAAAACCAAAAAAAAAAAAAAATCTGCTTAAACAGGGACTCAACTTAGTTAATTTAAATATTTGCATTAGTTAAATTTTTTCTCCTGTGATGTCTCAGTAATATTTCTAAATATTTCTTATTAAATTTTGGATGAGAAACTCATGAGAGCATCCTTGCCAATAAATAAATCAAAGGCTAAAATTTCCCACGACAACACATAAAACAGTGAGAAAGATATTCTTTTTGTCTTATCTAGTTATTTTTTAGACTAGCATAGCATTAGTACACTCATGTACCTGAACATGTGACAGTTGTTGCCTCTAGCATGATGTTAACTTTATAACCCCTAATTCTTAGTCAATTTGAAGTGACTATGAAGTATCAAAAAATATAAATATAAATAGATATGGAAGCATATAAGACTCAGCGAAAGAATTACTGCTGAATTTCCTTTTCCTTTTACAATAATAAATGGAAAAATAACAGGTAAACTGAAAATAAATATGAACTAAGAGTACAAGAAGATGGTAGGTATTCTTTAAGATGCAGAAGATAACTACTAATGGCCTAAAATACATTAGGTCATGAAGACCAATTCAGAAGCAAATTTACAATGATACGTCTTTGTGTCTTCAATGGCCAGCATTCCATAAATGCTGCACATAAGCACATTCGTTTTCAATGTTAAACAGTTCCAGAGTTATTTCAAAAAGATATTTTTCTCAGCACATGAAGACGTCTAAAGTTACAGCATTATGAAAATATCCCTTGGTAGATTCATGTGTTTATCATTTACTTTAGGGGTATTTGTGCCCACAGTTCGTCTTTTTGAGCTGTATATAGGTGGTCCTGACTGAGCATTCCATGTCTATGGGAAATTTTAATTTGCTGAGGAAAACTTCTACAAACATTGAAGTTAAACCAGCCATGCTGTTTCTGCTTTGCCTTTAGTCGAGCTGTTTGTGGAATAAGTATTTGGGATTATATCTACTATAATAAGTGGCGTCACATAATTATAACCAAAAATGGAAATTCAAATTATGAAACTTTGTCCTCTTCATTGAAATGCAGATGTTTTCCTTTTTTGTCCCTCATCCTGTTAACATGTTTATGAGAATTGCATTCCAACTCTGTAACTTTTATTTAATTGGAATTATTTCAACACCCACATCCCACCATCCCACCATTATTTAGAGAGTAAATTTTAATGCCCCATCACATCCATGCAACATAACTATCCAAATCAAGGAAAGTTCACAGAAGAAGTGGACATGAAGTCCCACCCATAACCTAAAAGCTTTTTGTGGTTGATATCTACTGGAAAAAAAAAAAAAAAAAAAAAACAGTTTTCTCCAATGGCTTGTCACAATGTCAATCAGCCACACTCTGGCAGGCCTCATCTCACGCTCAGGAGTAGTTGGAGAACACAGAACATGGGGTCAGGGGAGGAGTCCTGCATTTTTTTGTTCTTTTTTGTTGTTGTTTGTTTAGTTTTATTTTGTTTTGTCTTACTAGTTTTTTTCTTTCCGTTTTCTCTCCTTTTTTTGTTAGTTTGCTTTGATTTTCTTTCTTTCTCTTTTGAGACAGAAAAAAACATGAAGTTGGGTGGGTAGGGTAGTGGAGAGGATCTAGAAAGAGTTTGGAGTGAGGAGGGAATACGATTAAAATATATTGTATGAAAAATTTGAATTAAAAAATGAATTTTTAAAAAGATATCACATTGAGTTTCTACTACTACATGTATCAACCTCATTCAAATTTGGCCAACCAAATCAATAATAGTTCTTTCCTTTTTTGTTCATGATTCAGTCCAGAAAAGCACAGTGTACTTAACTGCACTTTTTTTTTAAGCACTGATCAATCTAGAACAATTTTCCTGTGTTTCTTTGTTTTTCCATATCACAGACTGTTTTTAAAAGACTAAGCTTTCATCACATATGATATCTTCAATGTGTTCCATGTGATTTTTTTTTTTAATCACATAGCATGAGCTGTGTATTCTTGGCAGGAATACCAAAGGAGGTATTTCTAATCTTCATTGTGGAACACATCACGAAGTTCACAGTACTTGCTTCACACCACTCACGGTGTTAACTTTGATTTTTTTCAGGCCAAGTTGATGCCTGCAATTCTTTTTTTCATCAAAACACCACCATTAGTTTGTTTTTTAAATTGGCAAGTATTTTGTAGAGAGATTCTCTGAAATTCTAGCAAGGTACTGTATCACATCAAAGTCTGTGTTCCCTCCCTAGTATTGATGATGTCTTTCTGAATTAGATATAATTATGATGAATGTCAAAAGATAATTTTTCATTTGATTGTTTGATATTCTCCCACAAATGATTTCTCTCATTCCCCCATTATTTTTTAGATTAACTTATATGAAAATTGTCTCCTGGGTTTTTCTTTGATTCAATGACACACTTTTACCATTATTATTTTGGTACTCAAGTGGTGCAGGTATGGTCACTGGGAAACCCTGTAAGCAACTCCAGGGTCCTTATGATATATGTGCCCATTATTCATTAAGCATTTCACAAATAACCAGGACAAGTTATTATAGGCTTATTTTGTATCTTTTTTATTCCAATACATTTAGAATCAGTCATTTCCCTAAGGATTTTAGAAATCAAGATTTGAGCAAAATGCATGTTCATTTATACTGACCTGTCCCTTTAAACTCTTAAGTGGAGAGAAAGTAGAAAGATAGATAGATAGTTAGATAGATAGACAGATAGATAGATAGATAGATCATAGATAGATGTACATATTTATTTCTATTTATAGTTAGGTCATACACATTATGTTTGGTCTATTTCTCATAATAAGATGAGTTCTCATTCCATACATAATTTATACATAATTTTCATTGAGTACATATACCACGTTATCTTTATTTATTCATCTGTGGACAGACTCTCTATGCTGATCCCATAAGTTGTCTATGTTAATAAGGCTGCAATTAAAATAGATATGCAGATTTCTCTGTAGCATGCTGATTTAGGTTCTTTGAGATAAACTCCCAGATTGTAAACTAGATTATATGGAAGCGCTAGTTTTAGTTTTTGAGGAACCTCCACCGGGTTTCCACAGTGGCTATGCTAATTTACGTTTCATCCTGAAGTGTTTAAGGATTTCCTTTTCCTACACCCTTGCCAGTGTTAGCTACAGTTTGCTGCCATTCTTACTGGGGTAAGATATGATCTCAAAAGTGGTTTTGATTTATGGTCCCCTAATGGCTAAGGAACTAAAGATGTTGTCCTGTGCTTATTAACCACTTCTATTTCTACTTCTCAGGGCTGTCTTTTCATTTCTTTGACCTATTTATGGATCAAGTTGAGTAGAGTTTGAGTGTTTGGGTTTCTTTTGTTGTTGTTTAGGTATTCATATATTCTACATATTAATGCTCTGTTAGATGTACATCTAGCAGAGATTCTCTCCCATTCTGTAGGCATTTTTTGTAACTATTTCACAATCAGTGTAGCACAAAACAAACATAACCCTCTTAATGAATTAGATAAATTCCAAGAAATCCCAGCCTATCAAGTTTGGGAAAGCTATACAGTATAGTGATTTAGAGCCCAGGTTGGTGCCAGAATAGTTTCTAGTTCAAATTCCTTTTTTTTTAACCACTTAACACTACAATTTTGACCAAATTGTTTAATTTAAATCTCAACTTCCTTTTCTAAAAAAATGGGTGAAAATAACATTCATGTAATATGATTCATGTGATATTAGGCTTCATGTGAATATTAGGAGGTTCCTCAAAAATGAAAACTAGTGCTTCCATATAATCTAGCTCTACAACTCCTGGGAATATACCTCAAAGAATCTAAGTCAGCATACTACAGAGAAATCTACATATCCATGTTAAATGCATATATAATGAATATACCAGTCGCCATTTCTACTTTTTTAGTAAATTCTCATGAAATCTCCTCTATCTATGTGCTTAGAACCAGGAGTCTGGCTACAGTGTGTGTGTGTGTGTGTGTGTGTGTGTGTGTGTGTGTGTGTGTGTGTGTGTGTGTGTTTAATGAGGAAAGGGTAAAGTCCAGGCATAGTTATAGAGAAGGCTTGCTTCTACTAGGTGTGTTCACCTTACTATAAATTTCCTTAAGACTTCTCCATATGGCCATAAGTTCATCTATTAGCTGCATAATAAAAGCTGTGCCTGTTAGCTGTTGACTACGAATGAACTAATGATCCAATGTTACCTGGCAGTGTTGCTGATGATCTTATTCGTAGATCTGATACTTTCCAGTAGATGGGTGTTCATTTGAAGAAGAAACTCTAGTAAGGATGGAAGCATAAAGATACCTTCTTCATATCCTTAGTCATACTGAGCAGAACCTTTGGAGAGCAATCTTTATTACCCTCTCCTTGTCCCTAGCCCCTCAGAATTGCTTCCTACTGTGATGAACACTGTTACTGTCTGCCAGACTCCCTTCCCCCTCTATAGCAGGAATCTTAAAAGGTCTAATTAATAAAGTCAAACCTTGGGCCAGGTATTGGGGTGAACGCTGGAAGATCAGAGAAGCAGAACAAGCCACAGCTACCTCACCTCGCCAGTTCCTCAGCTGATCCTGTTTCCTCAGACTGGAAACCTGAGTCCTCATCCAGAATGAATCTCAGCTGAACTGCTGCTCCAAAGCCTGAAAGCTTAACCAGCCAAAATGCTTCTAGTTCCTGGTCTTCATGCCTTATATATCTTTCTGCTATCTGCCATCACTCCCTGGGATTAAAGGCTCACTTCTTGGGATTAAAGGCATGTGTCACCATGCCTGGCTGTTTCCAATGTGGCCTTGAACTCACAGAGATCCAGAGGGATTTCTGCCTCTGGAATGCTACGGTTAAAGGCGTGTGCTACCACTGCCTAACCTCTGTTTAATATTGTGACTGTTCTGTCTCTGACCCCAGATAAGTTTATTAGGGTGCACAATATTTTGGGGAACACAATACCACCACACCCCTCCTTTGTTTTTGTAGCTGACTCTACAGGTGGATAAAAGATTCAAACAATTTATATCGACCCGTCCTCCTGGTGAGAACAGTTTCAATGTCAGACTCAGCTTTCTCCAGCACTTTCTCATTCTCAGACCCCCTCCTCCCCCTTTCCTGACCCAACCTTGTTGTGTATTGGAATCACACTTTATACAGCAGAGTTTTTGAGTTCAAAGCTCCAAGTGGGCCTTGTATACTCGCCTGTGCTTGTATTTACCATTTCCGCTGATGTTCTCTTCCCACCTGGACCCTGGATGTGCATTTACCAGCCTCTAGAATTCTTGAATGAGGATACTTGTGGCCAGCTGGGAGTCTGTGACAAGTCCAGCAGACTTCCTGCATTCTTTTGTCATTCCAGCAGGCAGTGGCGAGGGTGATATTTTCTGTACTTGAGGCTGGTCACTCCAGGGAGCTCAAGGAGACTCAGCTTCTGGCTCCCATGCTGTATTTGTGCCATAGCCTCCTTAAGGCAGCACCGGGGATGCTCCTGGCTGCGAGAATCAGAGGCTTGCCTCCACTTCTTTCTTTATTTGCCTCATCATTCTCTCATACTTTTCAGCTGCACTGACTGACACGTCCTGTGTGTGTCTCTTGGCACTCGTCTGCTCTCTTCCTTGTGAACAAGATCTACTCTCCTGCATCCTGCCTCTATTTCCCCGGGGCCATATGGTGACAGCTCATCAACCATCTTTCTGAAAACCAGTTTATTTTTCTCATGCTAGTGATTTGGTATTTGTGTAACAGTTCAGAGAAAATGGATGTTACAACAATAAACTCTTGAAAGAGCCAGTTGGATCAGTATCAACACAAGGTTGATTCGCTTTCGTTATTTCATAGTGTTACAATTATGGGTTCAGACCCAACAGTGCCAACTACTTAGGGTCAGGGCAATAGGTGACTTCATGTGAAGGGCAGGACATGTGTGAGTGGTCAACAGTACAAATTTTTCCTTTGTATATTATACTTGGGAGACACCTGGCTGAAGTAGCTGCACAAAAAGTCCTTTTGGGAGGCAGAGGTAGGCGGATCTCTGTGAGTCAGAGGCCCGCCTTGTCTACAAAGCCAGTTCCAGGACAGCCAGAGCTCTTATACAGAGAAACCCGGTCTTGAAACACACAAACAACAACAACAAAAAAACCTAACGGGGTTTCATAAATGTCAAGAATTTTTAAATTAAAAAAAAAAAAGCATGGACTCTGGAAGTGTGGCAGTGTACCTGGGTGTCTACATCAGAGTTCACATATTGACTGGGACCAATTGATGTTATTTATTCATTTTGCAATTTAACATTCATTTAATGTCTTCTGATATGTTCAACACCAAAAAGACATAAAGTCTGTCCTAACCAAAGGATTTCATTTCCTAAAAAATTGTCTCTCCCCTCTTAAAAATAGATTACAGTTGAGATGGAGGGACCATTAAAGATGCCCTGGATGATGTCAATGACTAACAGGCAGGGGAAGGTTCTGCCCTTGAGCTGTTTGGCTTTGAGGCTGTCTTGTCCAGGTAGCTCCATAACCTAGGGCAAGTTATTTATTTTCTTCATATCTTAATTTTTTTATCTGAAGATGAGATAAAATAGCATCCGTTTCTTAACTTGAAACAGACAAAAGGCCAGCCTACGAGACAGTCAGCACCAGACTTTATGGTCACGTAGCAAGTGCACAGAGCACGTCTGTTAGAAGCCAGATAGAATTTTTTTAACATAATTATTTATTGATTCTTTGGGAATTGCACATCATACACCCCAACCCTTCTCATCTCCAAGTCCCTCCATATCTGCCCCTCACCCCTGTAGCATGCCCCTCACCTCTGCAGCATGCCCCCCCACATTGAATTTAAACAGACAGAAATAAGAAAAGAATCAAGGGGTGCTTGGCCTTACGGATAGCACCTATGAGCTCTTGAGGAGCTCTTCCAGCAGCTTCCCCGAAACGAGGCGATGAAAAAGGGGAGACAGCAAAAGCAAGCAGCAAGCCACAGCATCACACACTAAAGTGTGACAGCAGCAGCAGAAGCCACTGCTTCCATTTCAGCCCTTAAACCCCCAACACAGCAGAACCACCTTGGGGAAGCTTCTAAAGGCATGGTTCGTTTTCTGCTAGTCTTTCTTATTTTGTTGTTTTCTATGCCAAAAAATAGTATCAGTGAAAGAAAAATAGCTAAAAACTCCAAGGCCAGCTAGAGATATCCTATGATTGCTTCTATGGTCAAAAATAATTAAAACGTTAACTTCTGTGGCCTTCCACAGCCTCCTCTCTCCCCATCTCCTCTAGTCCCCACTCTGCTTCCTATGTAACTTGTTCAGTTTCAGCCTTGTGTACCAAAGTATAAACTTTCAAAGATGGGGGACTGTGTCTCTCTTCCTCTGTACTATACTCATTGAATACATAGTAGTTAATAAATGAAACTCCAAATATTAACTATAAAAATAAAGCATATTTAATGAACACCAATATAGGTTATCATTAAGCAGTGACTCAGGTATCAATAATGAGCCATGTGAGTATCCCCTGAAGAACTCTGTCATCATTTGCAGCCCCCCCCAAAATGTGTATTGACTGATGAGTGGAAATAGTTGAATAATATTTGAGGAGATGAAATACATTACATTTTTTTTAGTAGAAATTACATAAGTTTGGGAATGGAATGAAATACAGCCCCCCCACACACACACACACAAATTTCTCTTCCATATATTCCATTTAAAAAATATTTCATGTAAATAGAATGGAACCGTTGTGTTAACCTGATTTACAGACTTTCTTTGTTTTGTAATATATAACTTTACTTTTCCTCTTATATGTGTGATACATTTCAATTCATTGTGAAAAACTTATAGAATACAACTGCTACTTCTCCCAACATGAAATACCTTCCAGTTACTTGTGCTCGGAGATAACTTTCTTAATAACTGAGAATGTCATTGTAGTCATATGTATTTTTACTAACTTAGTCAGTTATCATTGTCTATCTTCTCTTTATTCTAGATGTACTGTATGCATTAAAAATAGAACCATGCACATATGGTCAGCAGTCCTGGGAAATTCTCAGTGAACCGGAGTTAAGTCCATACATCCAACCAAGATGGCACAGGCAAGAAAAAATTTTGCCAGTAACTTAAATTTTCTTTTTACTTAAAGTGAACAAAGTCTTAAATTCCAAATTTAGTCAAAGGGCTGGATCATGGGTTTGAGAGTTTTGTTGTTGTTATTTTATTTGTTTGTTTATTTTTTTTAGTTTGGAGTTTTGGTTTGGTTTGGATTTTTGTGGTGTGTTTGGTTTCTGCCTGTTATAAGTTATTTCATAGAGGGTAAAATTCACATGTGAAAAGCTGGGAAGGGCTTGTTTCTTTCGTTTAGCCTCTCACAAGCTTTAAATTCTGTCATTTTGCTTTCTATTGCTTTGATAAACACCATGACCAAAAGCAACTTGGGAAAGAAAGGGTTATGTTTTGTTTGGTTTTTTTTGTTTTGTTTTTTTGTTTTTTTTTTTCCCCAGCATATGCTTTCTAGTCCATCACTGAGGGCAGCAGGGCAGGGACAAAAGCAGGAACTGGGAAGCAGAAGTTGACAGAAGACTGTGGAGGAACACTGCTTACTGGCATTCAGGACCACCAGCCCAGGGGTGGCGCTAGCCACATCAATCATTGATTAAGACAATTCCCTACAAACTCACCCACAAGTCAATCTGATGGAAGCATTTTTTCAATTAAAGTTCCCGCTTCCCAAATGACCCTGGCTTGTGTCAAATTGACAAAAAAGCTAACCTAGATATAAAAGAATGTATATATGTCTTTTTTTGTCTTTCTTTCTTTCTTTCTTTCTTTTTTTTAACTTCTTCTCTGAAAGAAAACCTAGTATTTGTCTTGTACACACTGAAGGACAATCTTGCAGAGCTATTTGACATGTATTCCTACTAAAGTAACCACATTTTATTTTAAACGTGCCGTAAGGACTCAAATCATCAGCCAAAAGATTTTCTTTTCATGCCTTCTTGGTTCTAGAAGACACCACTTATAACAACGAGATAAGTCACTTTATCTCAGTTCAAAAGATCTTTGTCTGAGCCATGCCTGCACCATGCGGGGGCCTGACATGCTTCGCATACCTGCACCATGCGGGAACCTCTAACCTGTTTCACATACCTGCACCATGCGGGAGGGAGCCTGATGCTTCACATTCGATCTACTAGACAGGAGTCACCATCTGATAAGAGGCCTTGTCTCACTTCAAAGGAAGGGAGAAGTTTTGTGGAAAACTTTTACATCTGCTTTTATATTTTCTGATGTTTGCTGTCCAAATGCTGCTAATTGATTTCCAAATGTCTATCATCACACATAAAGACCAGCATGCAAAAAAAAAAAAAGTTATTTTAAAATCATTTGATTTTTACAAGGGTACATAGTGCAAATCATTTATAAAGCAATATATATTTATATAAAAAGTAAAGAAATGATAAATTAGATGATAATAGAAAGTTACCTCTGAAAAAGACTATTAGTATTTTTCTATTATTTATATTTTTCTATAGCTATTATTTAAATTAAAATTTTAACTTAAAAAGTTTAAAATAACTTTTAAAATGTAGGTTATATACATACTTCAGTATTTTAAATAATAAAGGATATTGCAAAATTTATTTTCATTTAGAGAGAAAATTGTGCTTAATTGTTCAACATATGTTAATAATAATTAGGAAGAGATAAAAATGTTGAATTTTGCGTCTAACAAGCCAGGGTTTGAAAACCTAGTAGTATTACTATGGTAGAATTACTAGACAAAATACAAGACACCAAATTAAATTTGAGTTTCTGATTCCAGTAGATAGTATTTAGTATAAAATATTTGGAATATATTTAGTAAAATTTCTTGCAAGTCTGAAATTAAAATTGAACTGAAAACCCTACCTATTTATTTGAAAGACTTGGCAGCCTTAGTAATGGACTAGGTTGATCCCTTGGGGACTCAGTCTGACTGTGTATCTGACTGTCAGAGCTTTGTCTATACACTTTGTTTCTCTGAGAGTTACAGGAGGAGACAAAGGCACACAGAATCTCCATGGATAATGATGCTTTCACTTCCATCTTACACTGCTCTACATCTAATTCATAATATCCTTAGGACTCCACTTATAGAGACTTCCAGATCAAAACTTCAACACACCTTTGCAAAACATACTACTTTTCACCTGTCCAGCTTGTGCATAGCAGGCATTCAATCTTTTCCAACACTAGATAACTTACAAAAGGGAGCCCTATTGCAAAAATCACTGAGATCTGCCTTCTGCAAATCCCGAAATGCCACCCTTAACATACAACACATCTCTTCTCTGTCCTCCCACTCCTGACCTTGTCTCCAGATATTGAAGATGGAAGAGTATAAAATTTTCCAGAAATCTGAATGTTTTGGTACTCCTATTTGATAAAAGTCTGGAGATTTGTAAAATAGTGAGCCTGGTTGTATGTGACACAGGGTAGGTTTTGATTAATTTGCAATCAAAGCTATTCAGGAAGGCCAAAGCAAACACTTATACTTCCATAAGTTTAACTCTTCTACAACCTGCCAGACACCAGCTTTACTGGAACTAACCACACAGTCATGTGATCAAGTATCACAAACCCATTAATTATTAAGAAATTGAATTAAACATTATAAAAATGTCTATTCCCTCCAACCGGGGAACATTGTCACTTGTTTGTCTCACATTTTCCTTCAAATGCTTGATTCCTAGTGACAGTCATTTGCTACCTCATATCTACTTTGTGAGAAAGTGTTAGGAAAATCCCTCATGTGCTGTAGGAAGAGAAATAAGCATATTTTCTCTCAATGTGGTGTGATTTGAGACTAGCAAGATGGCTACTCTGTATGTAATTGTGTTTTAAACTGCAATTTGTCTCAAGTATGAGGGCAATTGTTTTTAAAATTGCCTCTCGTATGTTGGAACCTAGCAGAACCCTAGGACCAACATTGTATGTACTAACTAAGCCTGCTTTAGTATATTAGTCTTATAATCTAGCATTCTCATTGTCTTTGTTTCTACAAATTGCCCCATATTTCTTCTACTGGTTTTATATATGTAATTTTTTCTGGTAACCATCTCAATTTCTATTTTCAAGAGAGGGTTATGTATAAATATTTACTAGATATCAGAGTATTGATGTTCTGATTTTCCCAGTTTTTTTTAATTCTCTAGCTTTTGTACAAATGCATAGCATAAATGTAAAGAAATGTATTATTTGCTGAAACTTTTATGTGCAAAAACTACTATTTAGAATTATGCAGGAAGCAAACCAGTTGGTAAAATTAGAGTGTATTCAGTGTTCACTTCAGAACATGGTGGGGTGTGAGGGTTATTTGAAGGATAAAGTATGGTTTATGAAGCAGTGAGGTAGGTCAAAACATGTTCTCTTTTCAGTCTTTTTTACCACTCTGGACAAAGGCCAGCCTAGAGATGAACTGTGCAAGGACAGAGCTCATGGGTCCTTAGAAGTGCCCACAGGAATTTAATTATATGGATTCCAAGGACCTAGTCTACCCTCCTCTGTGGGCAGCTAAGTAAGGCAGCAGTCTGTAGAGGGAATCTGCTCTTGGTTGGGGAATAAAATAGAGCAGAAATAAATCACAACACAAAGGAGATTGGATGAAGGATTGTTTGCCTAACACACATTAAAAGGGATGACTTCTATTGTCCGACTGGAAAGAGTCAGTATCTTCCACACTCACCCTCTCATCTCCTTGCTCTTGTCAACAATGACAGCTGTCTTTCAGAAGAACACTCACAAAGCATCCTCCCTGTCAATTTTATTAAATAACCCTCCAGTGTTTACAAGAAACAAATTTTCTATTTTGGTCTAAAATCTATTTTAATTTTTATACTTTAAACTTCAGAAATATTTTTAAATAATACGTTTTGAAATTACTTTTTTCAAAAACAAAGAAAGAATAACAAACATGTTTTTTTCATTTTTATTTAATTTATTTTTCTATTATCAGCCTAAAGAAATAGAAACAGTCATCAAAAGTCTCCCAACCAAAAAAAAGCCCAGGACCAGATGGTTTCAGTGCAGAATTCTACCAGATTTTCAAAGAACTAATTCCAATACTCTTCAAATTGTTCCACACAATAGAAACAGAAGGAACATTACCAAACATGAATTTTAACACATTTTCCTACTATATTGCTAATGCCAAAATCTGCAATGGTAAAGGTAATAAATCTTTATTATTCACAGAACAATCAACTAAGTATAAAACTTGCACAAAAGGAAAAACCATGACATCATAGAGCCTGCCATGTAGCAACTGTGAACACTGGCTTCCTCTATTCTGGGAAATGGATCACTTTTTGTGTGTGGTGGGGGGCAGGCTTTTTGTGTATATATTGGCAGGAGAAAAATTCAAATGACAGCATTTTATAAATAATCCATGGGGCCATGAATCTGCAAGGTTTATTTGCTCAAAATGGTGGCAAAAGAATCAGCATGAGTTTTGGTTGCCAACATCTTTATCTTTCACAATAAGTGCTCTGTGGGTTTCTGGAGAGACTGAGCATTTATTCACCCCATTCCCATCCCTCTGGTGTAGCCACTCTGGAGCTACAAGCACTGCAGTCATACCAGAGAGTTCAAATTGCTCACTTATGAAACTGCATCAGAAGTTTCACCTTCATCTTCTTCGACCATCTCCCAGAAGGGAGAGATGAACATTGTCATACACCAAAGTTGGCATATTCCCTGTATTTTTTTTCTTTCAAAGACCAAGAGGGAATATAACAAGAAAAGTACAAGAACTTTCATTTTCTTAGTAGTCTTCAAAAGCAGAAGGAGAAAATATCTACTTTGTGGCTTATTAACCTCAAAAAACGTTATTACTAAGTTGAGGCAAAAGATTAAGGGTCTGGGTTTGTGATGTTTGACATTCAACTGACTGAAACCTGACTCAAAAGGAAAATAAGCTGGAGCCTTTAATGCATGTGCCTTTGAATCCACTCCCTCCAATGAGTCCAGAGCCCCAGCTTGAGAATTGCTTGATCATGATAACTTCTGTTTCAGTGAGATAAGAATGCACTCCAGTATGAAAGGAGAATATCCCTTTCATACTCAATAACTTTTGTGTTTCTACAGCCCAGAAATGCAGGTGATGTCTTGGTTATTCATTAGTATAATTTGGTTACACATTAGCATATTTTAGCTGCTAGCATGTCTTTTTTTTTTTTTTTTTTTTTTTTTTTTTTTTTTTTTTTGGTTTTTCGAGACAGGGTTTCTCTGTGTAGCTTTGCGCCTTTCCTGGAACTCACTTGGTAGTCCAGGCTGGCCTCGAACTCACAGAGATCCGCCTGGCTCTGCCTCCCGAGTGCTGGGATTAAAGGCGTGCGCCACCACCGCCCGGCATCTTTTTTGTTTTAATATAGTAATTTATTAATTCTTTGAGAATGTCATGTGTGAATACAATGCATTTTAAAATTTTTATTTTATTTTATGTGTGTGAGTGTTTTTGCCTGCATGCACAGCTGGTGGGCGTCAAGTACTTGCCTGGTGCCCATGGAGGTTGGAAGAGGGTGTCGAATCAGTTACAGTTAGTTGTGAGCTACCCTGTGGGTACTGGGAATTGAACCTGTGTCCTCTGAAGGAGCAGCCAGTTCTCTTAACTGCTGAGCCATCTCTCTAGCCCTAACAATGTGTTTTAATTATATTCACCTCCCCCCAACTTCTTCCCCTTACTCCTCTTTGATCCATCTCCACCCTCTCTCCCTGTCCAACTTCATGTCCCCTCCCTGCTCTTTTTAAGTGCACTGAGTACAGTTTGTGCTGCTCATACACTCAAGGGTGTAGGGCCATCCACCGGAGTATGGTCAACCTATCAGGAACTACACATCTAAAAGTGTCTGACTTGCCCTCCCTTAGCATCCAAAAAAATAAAAAATGTCAACATCATTGGAGCTGAAGGTGGAGGCTCATAAAGCCCTTCTCTCCCAATGCTGGAATGTCAATTGGCTTGACCTTCGTCTTGTACAGGCAACCACAGGTGCTGTGAGTTCTTGAATGCATTGGCCCAGTGGTGTTCAGAAGACAGTTTCACTCTTATTTTTCCTGACCTCTGGCTCATAGCAATCTTTCTACCTTATCTTCAGCAATGTTACTTGAGCCTTGGGGAGCAAGTGTGATATAGAGGTCCCATTCATGGATGAGCACTCTGAAGATGCTTGGAGATTATAGGGTCCCAAGAGATGGTTTTACTCTAGCCTTGGTTGGTCCCAAAGATGTTAAAGCTTTTTTTTTCTAGAAATGTATCATAAAAATTAAACAAATTATATTAAAACTTGCTTCTTAGGTTCAATTCATTTTTGTATATTTTAAATCTTCTTTTAAAATTATGTTGTGGGGCTGGTGGGATAGTTCAGTATTTGCCTCCAAGCCTGAAGACAAAAACCCCACAGGATGGGAGAAAAGAATTAACTTCTGAAAATTATCCTCTGGCCCCTTCTCACACACACACACACACACACACACACACACACACACACACACACATTCACACTCACTCACACACACACACACAGAGGCAATAAATAAATGAATGAACAAACAAACAAAAAATAAAATAAGCAAATGTAAAACACTAAAAATAAAAACAAAATGGTGGCGCACGCCTTTAATCCCAGCACTCGGGAAGCAGAGGAGGTGAATCTCTGTGAGTTCGAGGCCAGCCTGGTCTACAGAGTGAGTTCCAGAAAAGGCGCAAAGCTACACAGAGAAACCCTGTCTCGAAAAACCAAAAAGAAAAACCCAAAAAATAAAAACAATAGCACCAATAAGTGTAGTTTGAACACACATGTCAGAACAAGATGTCCAGTATTCTTCTTCTAGTTATTTTTCATGCCAATATTTATTTCTTTGAACTATTCACTGATAGAAATAAAAGCTTTGACAAAGACAGTATCAACAATTATACTACTAGAATTTGAAAGATTTTCTTTATTTACCTAAAAGATAAAACCTGACACCAAGAGAGAGTCCTTTCCTTCTTATAAATAATCTGACGTTGTAGGAAGCCAGATCAAGGCTCCGGACATCTGATTTAATTGTATGATTAATATGAAATACAGGAATACTGAATAGTATGAAGTTGCTTACATCGAGGAAATAACTTCTCTCTGCTATCTGTTATTGTCTGTAAAATAGACAGTGAGTGATTTCCATAACCAAATTGAGCTGGAATGTGCTTGAGAACAAGCCCCTCTGTGCAGTGAAGAAGGAAAATGTAAGAGTGATGCTGCTAACATATTAAATATGTGGATGATGGTATGACAAATGGTGGCTTTCTTTAAAATATACCAACAAGGTTGATTTCCAAATAAGCCTTCATTTTTAACTCCTTCAAAAATTTGTCTTTTTCATGCTTTCTGCTTTAGCTTATGGTTTCGATGATACTTCTACTGATTAAAAAAAATCACTTTATCTCTGTTTAATTTCATCTCCAAAGACCAATTGCTAAAAGTGAACACGGCTCTACTATTGATTTTTCAGTATAGAATTTGTAAGGAGGATAGAGTAGTGAAATAACTGAAGAAGTTAACATGAGGCCTCTCTGGCTACACAGCAAAAGAAATTAAAACCCTTTCTCTTCCGGCATTTCTTTGTGTGTCGGAGCGGAGCCCCCATTTGTTCTTCCTCCAAAGAAAGATTTGTGCTGGAGAAAGGCAGCTTAACTTCATTTGCTTCTTGGCCCTCTAAGTAGGTAAGGGCAGAAAGAAGAGACAATTCTTTGATCTCAGTGAGGTGCTAATTTGTAAGATTTTTGAGCTGCTTGGGCCTTAGGGAACAGGGATCAGTACATAAACAATGGCATTTATCTGGCAGCCTATTACCGACACATTACTATCTCAGTACTTATTCATTTACACTGGTGTTTGAAGACAGGGCTGTGTGTCAATAAAGGAATTAGACCAGACACCTCGGTCCATCAGGTTTATCTCAGTTTGCTGACAGGAACAGTAGGTGACATTAAGCAACAGAAAACACTTCAAAGTTTCCTAGCCAGGGTTTTGCAGTGAAGACAAACAGTGTTTACTGCTTTACCAGCAACAAACAATGAGCATAAGTCTGCTGAAGGAAGATGAAAGGACACACCAAATTACCAAGGCAAAGACTGCCGGACCCATGTCTAGTGATTCCCTGAATTTCACCATAAGATTTAAGGGAAAAAAGAGATTACAATGATCGGTAATGCTACATGGACATCTTTAAAGGAAACATTGAGAGATGTGCAAGGAAATGAGACAAAAAAAAAAAAAAAAAAAAAGACCATTCAGCAGCCACTGTTTTGTTGTTATTATTATTTTGTTTGTTTGTTTTGACAGGATCTCACCATGGAGCCCTTCCTAACCTGGAACTCACTATGTAGTCCAACATAGCCTCAAGCTTGGAGTGATTCTTCTGTCTCTGCCACTCAAGGGCCAAGGGCTGGGATTATAGTCATGCATGACCACACCCAAGCTTACCAGTCATTCCTACATGATGATTTCAAATAATTTATTAACATCATTTCTTTCCTTTTTTTTAAACAGTCAAGATGTGTTTACCATCTGTTAGATCTATGTAAATATGGTGATTACTTTTACAGACACCAGTGACTCTGAAAGGTAACAAGGCAAACACAGCAAAATTCTCAGGTGAACATGAAATAATACCTGAGGGCAGAGGGAGAAGCTATTGATAAACTAGTCTTGAGTGCACTGTAAATGTGGCCTATATTTTTAGTATCATACAAATAGGAAATCACTTAGAAAAGACACTTTCTAACATCATCAAATGAAATGTCTCAGAATTTTGTCATTCTGCACTTCTCAATTTGGAATTTTTTTTTATCTGTGTTTGGTTTCAGGTATGTTTTATGATAATTTTAGTTTTAGTTTTTGAATTATCTCACAGGTGAATTATCTCACTCAGTAAATATCCATTGAATGTGTACCTCATCATTCCTTTTACCAGCCTGTTCTCTCGAAGAACAAAAATAGACTACTCTTATAAAGGAAGGTAAGTAGTAAACTGGTCATTTGAGTATCAAAAAGTATACAAAGTAAATGGGACAAAATTGCTCCCAAGTAGTGGGTAGAAAGAGATGGAAATGGTTTCACTGAAATGAAACAGTAGTGATAAAAAGCAACCATGAGGCAAAAAGAACATTCTAGACAGTAGAACAACGGATAGAGCAAAATATTGACACACTGGAAATAAAGAAACAAAGCTGATTCAACCCAGGCATGGAGACTTGGAGAGGAAAACAGGACCCAGGCCACATGTGGGGCATGAGTGACTAATACCAGATGGACTCAAGGGGCTCTCATAGCCTCCAATAACATTTGAACTCTATATGTAAACATATGGCTACCTGCGTGATTGTCTTTGCTTGGATATCTAATGTGACTCCCAAATAAAATCCGTTGAAAGCCAGGATTCTGGTGTGTTCCCTAAGCCCTCTTCTTCCATCGCATTTCCTCATGTTGGAACGGTAACCCTAGGCTGCTACTTGATCAGATGGAAAACCTTGTAAACCACCTTGTTTTACTCTGTCCTGCCAAACAGCAGCATAGTGTGTTTTGGGCTTACCTAGTTCTACCATCTCACCCAGAGGGTCATAGAAGAGTTGGTTTCCTCTGCATGCCCTTATTCCATTCCAGTGTCCCGTGATTCTTATAAGCCCAAGTCAGAGGCCATCTCTTCTCCATCCATCAGGACACTCCATCTATGCGATCTCGCATATCATACCTTCTGTCACATCTAACTCCGTCTTTGAACCTCCCCTCTCCGGTTCACCCTACCTCTTGTCCTTCCTGTAGACCTGCTCTTTTTGTATCGTGGAATACTGTCACCCTCCAGCTTCTCCTGATTGCTTTCTAGCTTCCTCCTCAGACAGGCCTTTCTTGACCAGCCTACTTGAAGTCACAATTCCAGTTCTTCCCATTTTCCCTGACTAGCTCACTCATTTGTCGCCACCTAACATGCTACATTGTTTCCCTTCTTCTTCATTTTTCCTCTATCTCTCATGTATTTCCCCTTATTAAAATGGAAGTTACATTTGTCAGGAACCTTTGGCCATAGCCTTTGCTGCTGTCTCTCCAACAGTGAGGATAGTGCAGGGAAAATAGTAAGTGGATAAGAATGCATGTCAAATTAAAAATTGAGTAAGTAAGGGACACCTCAAAGCAGGGAATGGCGAAGTCTGACTATGCCTTGAGATGATCATTCTACCTTACAGAAATATAGTTGAGGGCTGGATATGGAATTGAAAATATAAGACAACATAATCGTTAGAAAGGGTGAGTAGTCCAGGTAAATGTAGGTGGGTGAGGCTGAGCATGTTAGCAGAGGCAGACAGAAGTAGGTGAGGTCAAGCTGTCTGGCAGCTAACTTCATAATAGTTATGGTCCCCTTATAGCTGGACTATTTATATAGCTTTCTTGAGCATCCTTTGAACTCACCAAGCTTTCCTCTATGTACAAATGTCATTCAAGAATACACTGATGGATTGGGTGGTCCGGGAGAAGGTTAAGGGAATGACCTGGGATAGATGCTAGATTTTTTTAAACTTAAATAGGTGTATTAAAAGCATTTATTAAAAAGAGGACAATCAGGAAAAGAGACAGACAATTTTAGGAACTGTTTCATCTGGGATACCTCTTAGATACCACAGGGCAAATAGTAAGAATGGAACTGGTTATATATTTATAAATATATAACATATATCAACATATATTATATATGTCCTACAATGGAGAGGTCAACTGTGAAGATTAAAATCTAGACATCATCATATGCAGTTAACATCTTTAAAATATTTTTAATTAAAATAAAATTCCATATACTTTCCCTTTCTTCCATCCAGTTCCTCCTATCTATCCTCCCGAAACTCCTCCCACGTCCACCCCTTACTCTTAAGTTGATAGTCTCTTTTTCTTTGACTATTAATGTTATATACATATACATGTGTATATGTATGTATGTATGTATGCATATGCACAGATACATATAAATTCAGTCTGCTGAGTCTGATTTTTGTCAGTGGTGTGTATATGACTTCAAGGCTAACTCTGCTGCATTAGACAACCAGTAAGGGGGCTCATTCCTAGGAGAGGCTAATTCTCCTTCTTCCAGAAGTACCTAGTTTCCTGTAATTCTTTATCTAGGAGTACCACCCTGCTGAATTTCCCCCCTTCCACATCAACATGTCTTTGTTATTGCTGTTCTTGTCTTGCTTATGCAGTCATTTCTAGGAGAGACTGTTTCACAGCAGACTTCTGGCTCTTACAGTCTTTCTAGCTCCTCTTACAAGATATCCTGTGAACCATAGATATGGGAGCTGTGATACAGATGTACCCAGTGGAGTTGGGATCCCCACAATCTGTTCTTCTCTCTGTTGTAGCTAGTTGTAGTTTTCTTAATGGTCTCCATTTGCTAGAGGCTTCTTTGATGGTGGGTGGTAATTGCACTTACCTGTGGGTATAAGGATTAGATTTAGAATGTAGTAAGAAATCTACTACTGAGAAGCAGTGGTAGTAGACTCTTTTCTAAGATCCATGACCTTACTAGCCCCAGGAAGCTGGCTAGGTTTCCAGTAGTCAGCATGGTTTTTCCTCCTGTTGAGAGAACCTTAAGTCCAATTAGACAACTGTTGGTTGCCACCAGCATGTGAATACCACTTATTGCACCTTTATAGACATCTTGCTATGCTGGAAATTATCATGGTTCATAGGTGTTGCAGCTGTGTAGGGCTGTTTAATTACTTCCCTCCCTACCAGCTTGCATGATATTTTTGCATGGTATCAAACTAAAGTAAGGGATCATTTAGGGCTGGGAATTAGTATACTCTTCAAATGATCTTATCCCTTATACACTGAAACATTGGCAATTTACCATAATCATGTTTCCCACTCTGTGTGTGTGTTAAACTATATATAACATTTTTACTGTTTTTACCATTTTTAAGATTATATGTCAATAGTATTAAATATGTTCACATTGTTTTACAACAAATCATTATTATTTGGGGACATTAAATCCATTAATTAAAAACAACTCTCCATCCCCCACTACACTTCTGGCAACCTCCATTTTATTTTCTGTCTCTAAGCATCTAATTCTTCAAGGTACTCGCTGTAAATGGAATCAGATGGTGTTTATCCTTCTTATTCCAGGCTTATTTCATAAGCATTACTTCCAGGCTAGCATATCCATGTTTATAACTTTGGTTCATCCTTTTGTTAGGATGAGAAACTTTCCATTACATGTATGCACTATGAAATGTTTAACCCATCCTTCCTTGGTAAACATGAGTTATTCCACCTTCTGGCTACTGAGGATATTATCAAGACATCTGTGATTCATTAGTGGATGAAGTCACCTTTCTGTAAGGAGCATAGAGCCAGTCTAAGAAGCCTGTCCAGAAGATGTATATTTCTTGCCTCTTTGACTTAAGGTCAGGAGGTTCTTAGCTAGACTAACTGTTCTGAGACTTTGCTTTGAAGAAAGAGAAAGGGGTCTACCATTAAGAAAGACATGCTTAGGCTGAGTGGAGGAGCTATCTTCAGGATGTCCCCAAGAAGACCTTCTAATAAATATGTCCTGAGCACATGTCAGGAGAATACAAAGCTGGACTAAAGTACTCAGAGAAGATTTTAAACTTTTGTAGCTATAATACGCTTTATAGGCAAAACTTTATACATCAAATTTATGAACCAATTCCAGATGAAGAATTCTTGAGACTAGAAAAGGGCAGGGATTGAGTCTTGCCTCCCATGCTTGTTAAAAATGTGACTTGTGATTTGAACCAGTGAACTACCCTGAACCTCCATTTCATTCCTCCAAAGCAGGAATAATAATGATACCTACCTTGAAAGCTTATTTTAAATTAGAATAGTGACTGTGTTGTTACATACTTAGCAAATGGTAGTTGTTTTTCTACCATGGTGTCTGTGTTAATAACAAAGGCTGAAGAGCAAGCTAAGAAAAATTTTCCTTTTCACACGAGAACAAGCAAGTTATTAATATGAAAGGCAAATACTAGCATTTTAGTTCAAACTGACGTCTTTTTAACGTGTGTGTGTGTGTGTGTGTGTGTGTGTGTGTGTGTGTGTGTGTGTGTGTAAATGCTGTCTTTGTGATTCTACAGCATTCCCTTTCAATATATTTCAGTGCTCAATACCAAGTAAGTATTCTATTTACTGAAAGACACACAATTTACTTGTAGACAAAAAGGATCCTCCAAATGGGTCCCAGTGAAGTACACACAGAATCTCTTGGTTCCTAACACTTAGTTTAGAAATGCCCATTACCGAGTTTGCTTGGGGAGGCTGGTGCTACTAGAGGTTGAACCTAGAGCCATATATATTCTAGACAAGTGTTCTACCACTGAGTTACATCCCAGCTCTAATTCAGAGTATTTTTTTTAATGGGTCACTGAGGCTTTTATTTTGCATGTAGAACTGCTGGGGCAGGGGTCTTACCTGCGTCCACCCTAAAGATGGCACTGGGCTTCAGACACTTAGCTTGGAAGTGAGGTGACAGAAACAATGATTCAGATCAATCACGTGATTACAAAGCTGGGGTTTCCAGCAGGCTCCAGGTGGTCAGGAGTGGCTGTCTAAGGACGTCTAAGGAAGCAGTGGCATGGGAAGGACAAGTGCTGGGCCAGCTTTGAGCCGCCTCGCTGACATCAGGGACAGTGCCGAAGCAGCCGATCTGAGCGCCTGGCCAAGTACAATCAGATCCTTAGAATCGAGGAAGAGCTGGGCTGCAAGGCCAAGTTTGCCGGCAGGTGCTTCAGGAACCCCCTGGCCAAGTAAAGTGTGTGTGGACATCCCTGGAGCTATCAGCTAACTCAGAGTATTTTAAGAGACAGGTACACACAATTCAGAGATGAGATTTCCCTGCACCTACTCTGTGCCTCATCTCCAATGTCTCCTCACCACCAATACTTCTAATCATTTAATGAAACAGAAAATCAAGGATCACTCTTCCCACCTTTCTGAGAATGGAAAGTATTCTTGTAAGTAACACTGGTGCATACAATCTAAGTCCTGTAATTATCTCATATACATCATAAGAAAGTATAGGGGAAGCTACTGAGATCAAGAGTAAACTATGGTCCTTAGGAGCCATCTAAAGTTATCCAAAATATGGAAAGAAACAGAATGGGACCTCAGAAACACAGATTCATTGGCATACATAGGTTAAACATAAGCATGTGTTCTGACAGTGTGTTAAGACACAATAATAAATAGCCTAAAGCCACATACAGAGTTTGGAAGCTTTAGGGGGGCAAAGAGGTACATAGCAATATCTAATGTTTATTGTAACTTACTTTTACATGTATGTGTTGGATTGGTATTCTCTACTTATAATTTTAAGGTACCAAGAATTATTCCTTGCTCTGCATAGCATAAACAGCCAAGAAATAAACCTCAGGTAGTTTAATAAAGAATACACTGATTTTATTGCATGGATACAGTAAGTATCGCAGCTAAGAACAGTGAGTATTGGAGCAGAAAAGATACACTTAAATTGGTGTTCTGAAAAAGTATCCAGGAGTTTGGCATTCATATAGGGCTTTGAAAATTAGCTAAGATCTGGCTGAGGGAGAGGAAGTTGGGGGAACAGATAAAGACTGGTTCCAGATAAGGAATGACAAAAATACCAGCATTGCCCTGTTCTGTTGGATGAAAGATCGCTGATGAAGAAGCGGCAAACTGCACCAGTGAAGACCGAAAAATGTAAAATTCAATGGTTATTTTATTTGGTACATAGGAGCAACCCATGAAAACATTTCAACAAAAAGGACCGATTTGGGGTGGCTCTTTAAGAAGATTAAGCTATAGCTGTTTACCAATAGGATTGGTGAAAAAACAGACAGACAAGACAAGGAAAAGGTAGGACAGGGTTGATAAAATCTCATCAAAATGAGATAAAAGCTTAAGATAGAGGACTGTAAATGGAGGCAGAAAAGAAAGATGAAGGGTAAAACTTTAGATACAGACACAATAGAACTGAACAAAGAGCAGATTGTAGAAGATGACGATAACATTTCTGGAAAGATTTTGAAGTAAGCCTTCAAAGATGTACTTGATTTTTATTAGGTAAAAAAGGAGGAAGACAAACCTTCTTAGTGGGAAAAAATAAGCAAATATTTGGTTTCTGTCTTTCTCTTGCTGTTCTTAGAATGCCTACAGAATTCTGCACCAGCACTGACTCAATGATGTTCTCATTTCATTTCTTTTTCTTTTATTAAAATCAGAAGTCTTTCAAAAAGACTACTTTTCAGAAACTTTAAAGCATTAGAAATATTCAAGTTATTTTCCTCATATCACCACTGTTTAAAATGGAATGAAATCAAGTAATTATGGATAATATTTATTCTGTACAGCTTGTTGAAAACATCTTTGTGTATATAAAATTTCTTTGTTCACATAAAAGTGAGAAAACGGTCATATAGTAGCCACTTGGTGGGAACCCAGATCACACATCCATATTAAAGCTATTTTGTGTGCCTCACATTTTAATAATGTCTCTTACTTGTGGCTAGTGAGCATTCACTGCCTTTAATTTGTGAATATTTTCTAACTACCACTTGTGGATTTTCAGGAAGCAAAAATCTTCACAGAAATATCTATTTGCCACCATGAAGATCATCAGAACAAAGAGACGATTCAATATTTATTCTGTATTTAAGAGCATCATTTGAGCAAGGCTTGAAAAATGCAAAACCAAAGTGTAAAAAAATAAATAAATAAAAATTAAAAAAAAAATTCCCTACATCCAGCTAGCATTTTTTGGAATGGAATACATAACACTTATCCTAATACATAAAGTCTAGGAGGTACTTCACTGTATTTGACAAACTCACAGCATGGAACATGTAATTCTAGAAAAATAAATTACCAAGACAGTTGAGCTGACATCATCTGGAATGTAGAATTTTCTGGTCTTTCTTCAGCAGTTACTGTGAATGGCTTGATAGATTCTGACTATCTATTTCCTAAGGACAGAACATAGACACTCGATCTGTCTGAATTTTAGATCATCTGAGGCAAACTGAAGAAAGTCACACCAGACTGATTTATATCTATCACAAGGTACTGTGAACATGCATAAAAGACCGTACTACATTATACACTGGTAAGATATTGTTACCTTAAAATGAAAATAACAATATTGATCCTTTTGTGTTTTGCATAGATATTGTAAAGGCAGATAAAGCAATGGCTTTATGTAGAAAAAAAATCTACATGAGAAAGACATCATTATTTATCACTCTTATTAATTGCATTAACTTATAGTTGCTGCAGGAATCCTAAATGGTCTTATAATAAAAACCCAGAGCCAGATATCAGGGTGAAAGCTGAAAGATCAGAGAAGCAGAGCAAGCCATCTCTTCACTCACCAACTCCTCGGCCTCAAAGAGGCTGAAAAAGACCTGAGTTCCTGTCTCCTCCCACCTTATTTTCCTTTCCCTGCCCAGCTATATCACTTCCTGGCTCAGTCTTCCTAGTGCTGGAATTAAAGGTGTGTGATCCCAAGAGCTGGAGTTAAAGGTGTGTGCCACCACTGCCTGGCTGTTTCTCTTTTAGACTGGATTAATCTCATGTAGCCCAGCGTGGCCTTGAACTCACAGAGAAGGTGTGTGCCACCACTGCCTGACCTCTGTAGCTAACTCTGTGACTGGCTCTGTCCTCTGATCTTCAGGCAAGCTTTATTTCTTAGATTACAAATATCACCACATATAATAATATTTCTGGAAACGTATCTGTTCATTAATTGGTGGGAAATTTTTTCTCCTTAGCCCAAGTGCTAGCTTGATAATCTTCTCATGCAAATGGAAGGCTTGTCAGGAAAGATGACACTTAAGCAAGTTGAGGGTCAGCCTTAATTGTGGCCTCAGCTCTATCTATAAAAAGGGTATTTTAGTCACAATATTTCTTGTGTTTTTCCTGCCTTGAAAGTTTGAGGGTGTCTTGCTTTATTTGTGTGGAAGTCTAAGACGCAATTTTCACTTCTGAACTTGGAAAAGGTATGCTGCTTCGAGCTGTAGTACTCCTCTGAATCGGAAGAACATTCAACTACTTACTATTAAGGGCAATAGTAAGGGCAATAGCAAACTTTCTTCTGCACTTTTTCCTTTAAAGTGCTCTGTCCTTTTTGCTCCCAGTAGAAGCAGCCTAGGTGCCAAGAACAGCACTCAAAACAAAGCACGCTGAAATTGGGGAGAGAAAGAGTTAATTCTCTCCATGTTATCTGTTCATTTTCCTATTGAAATTAAGTTGCTAGATTTTGTGTGTGTGTGTGTGTGTGTGTGTGTGTGTGTGTGTGTGTGTGTGTATAGTCAAATTTGACAGCTTGATTAATTTTCAGATCAAGACAATGAACAACATTTCAGTAAAAAATATTAGTGTTTCCCCTTGTGTTCTGAGTTGAATTGCCTTAAAAAACATTAGCACAAAGTGGGAGTTTAGAAACTCTCAAGATTAATATGGAAATTAAATAGACTCAAATTAGATTAATGTACATTTATTGTACAGGAAGGGTCTACACAATCCATTCTGCTCACACTCTTCAAAGACCTACAGAATATGACATTTAATGTGTTTAATAACATAAGGCTTTTCATGACAGTGAGACATGTCTGCTTCTGGCAACACCAATCTACTTCAAGGAAGATGATAAGCAACAATGAAACTCCATATGGAGTTTGCTTTCTTTGTGGCAAAAGTTAGCCACTGGACAAGAAACTGCCCTTGCCTCAACTGCTGACAGTGTGTTGTCCAAATTGGACAAGCAAGACACAAAAGAAGGTAATTGTCCAACTTTGCCAAGACAAGGTAGGACAGTCCTTCAGAATTCCCTGCTTCACGGAAAAGTCTGTCAGATATTCTAGGCCTGTAGGTCAAAGCTGGATGCCCCAACATTGCAGAGAAACTTTGGATGACTGTCCAGGCAGCCTGATGTCTCTGTCATTCAGTTACATCCTTCTGGGGTCTTTGACAGAATTGAAGGCTAGGTAGTCATAGTTACAGTTTTCCTTGGTTATGATAAAAGGTAAATGAGTTACAGAGCTTTGGATTCACAAAGATAAGGTAAATAATGGAGTATTTTCTCTGATTTTGCCAAGTAAAAATGGACTAGATATTATGGCTGTGGTTCTTACTTGATAACTATTTTTGTTGTATATATTTACTATGTTAAAGTTAAAACCTTCCCGTTTTTAATTAGACCAAAAGAGGGAAATGCTGTGCAATAATCCTTTTGTACACTGTAAGTATATGTTTTTCTTATTGTTAATAAAAATCTGATCTGTTGTTAGCTGGGCAGGAAGAGATTGAGGGAGACAGCCTGAGACAGAGAGAATGTGGTGATGAGGAAAAAGGGTGGAGTCAGAGGAGATGCCAGCCAGCCACCAAGGAAGCAGGACATGTAGAAAATGAAGTAACAAGCCATGAGCTAGATGACAAAGCATAGATAAGAAGTATGGGTTAATTTAAATGTAAGAGTTAGCTAGTAACAAGCCTCAGCTATTGAACAAGCATTTGTAAGAAATATTAAGTCTCAGTGTGTTTAGTTGGGTGTTGCTGGCTAGACAGAAACTTCCACCTATAATAGAACAGGCATGCAGATGTGTCTCATAAAGATATCTGGTGAGACAAGGCATCAGAGAAAGACAAAGTTCCTTCCAAAGGGTGTAAGTACTTTGCCTCTGTCTCTTAGTTTAAGACTCTAGTGAAGAACAGAAGTGCTTAGAAACCCTATGGTCAGAAGGAAGCTGCATACTCTATTTGAAAAGCACCTACAGATGACCACATAGCATCTAGAAAGAAAGCTTGAGCTACCTGGAGTCCCCTGTCAACAGGCTGTGGTCCAATGACATACACAAGCAGCCAGGAACTGGTGAAAGGGATTAGAGGCAGCCTCAGCTGAGAATCAGAAGCCTCCGAGTTGAAAAAAGAATAGCAGAGAAATCTCAGCATCAATCAGAGTACACCAAATATGTCACAGCATTGGTGGACTAAAACAGGCCTCTATTCAATACAGCATAGCATACTCCCTACTTCCCTTTAAATGCCTTGATTATACAGACATCACTCTACATTCAGCCTGGTGAGTGGGGAGCAAAACTTACTGAGATCAGGTTTTAGGGGAAAACAAAGAGGATTCTCAAACTAAAGGAGGAAGTGTGTAAGATCTGGGCTTTTGTGGAAATGTTTTCCAACCCCCTTTCCAATTCTTAATTCCTCTTAGGTATTAGTTTGCTGCTGCTGCCTGTCAGATTACCCACTGTATATTACAGATCTGTCTAGTCCAAGCAGCAGCATGCTCCCTGTGGATTCTAGGTGAGGGGCTGTGTGAGGTCAAACTGTTGTCCTTGTGTACATCCTACTTCACAAATAAGTCTGTCAGATACGCTAAGCCTATAGGCTGAAGATGATGCCCCAACACTGCAGAGAAACCTCGGGTGACTGTCCAGGCAGTTGGCTGTTTCTGTCAACTCACATTTTTTTTTTTTTGGAAGCTGCTTGCATGCACTTCCTGTTTTTATTTTTATTAGGTAATATTATTTCCTTCTTGTGTCTCTGAGGGAGTTGAAGATTAGTTAGTTATATGTTGAAGATTAGATAGTTATAGTTTTCCTCATTTAGAATTTCAGAAAAGAAACTCACTAAAGAGGTGTAAATATATAAATTTGAAAGATGTTATAAGATAGTTCTATTAGTAATATAAGTTAGGATAGAAAGTGAATCAGGTACATTTTGGACTTACCAAAATAGGATAGATAATGGAATTATTCTCTCTGAATTTGTCAAATGCAAATGGACTAGACATTGTTTAGGTATTTATTGCTCGTATATATGGTATATAGTTATTGTACTTTTGTATATAGTTTTTCTTATATTAGTTATAACTTTTTTCCTTTTTATTAAAATAGAAAAGGGGAAATATGGTGATATTTTATTTGTACTGAAATGTGATTTTATTTGTATGTTAATAAATAAAGATGCCTGGGGGTCAGAGCTAATAGCAAGCCATAGCAGAAGCAAGACAGTGGTGGCGCACACCTTTAATCCAGATCACACAACAGACAGATTTCTGTGTGTTCAAGGATACAGTCAGCATGGAGAACACGCCTTTAATCTCAATACCAACCATAGAAGACCTGGAGGTTTGTATAGACAGTCAGTGACGAGGAGGTCATGTGGTTGGGTTTACAACCAATGAGAAGGCAGAACAGAAAGTCAATAAAAAGACAGACACACAGGAAGCAGGTCTCTTGCTGAGGGGAAGGACAGCAGCTGCAGGAAGGGTAAGAAGGCGGTTTTAAGTCTCAGCTCTTACTACTGCTCTGACCTCTTGGGCTTTTAACTCTGAGTTGGGCTCTGTGTTTCTTGTTGTTTAATAAGACAGTTACCTCTACAGGGCTGGTGGTTTCTGAAGCCATCCTTGTGAACTATTTAACCCAAAACTACTGCCTTCATTTTTAAGTGGTCAGTTGAAACCACATCATTTTAAAGGGTTCATATCATATGGCTTGACCATGCAACTTGATTGACCCTTGATAATAGTGCCTGTGATTAGAATACTGCACTGACATGTCCACTGACAGGTTATCATCTGTACATATTAAACACATCTCCCCAAATTACTTGGATTAATCCACTGAGGTCCAACTCATTGCTTAGTTCTTCTGAGATACATGAGTGATCTGAGCATGCACGTGGTGTGTGTGTGTGTGTGTGTGTGTGTGTGTGTGTGTGTGTGTGTGTGTGTGACAAGACAAATATAAAAAGCAATAAGAATAAAGGATATCTTATTGTCCCCCTGTGTCATGGAGGCCACCATCCCGCTTAAGCATGGAAGGATAGGAAAAAAGAAAACTAAAAACTCACTTTTCAAGTTCCTGCCCACGTCTCCTTCCTTCTCTTGCTCCCATTGGCCCTCGCCTTAGCACAGGAGTTGGAAAAACAGCTGCTTGTAAAGGGCAAGATAGTAAATATTTCAGACTTTGCAGGCCATAAGGTCTCAGCTGCAACCACTTAGCTCTGCATTTGAAGCTTGTAAGCAGTCAGAGACAGTGCGTAAGTGAATGGGTGTGGCAGCGTTCCAATAAAACTTTATTCATGGGTACTGAAATTTGAATTCCATATCATTTCCATGTGTCACAAAATATTCTTTTGATTCTTTTCAACTATCTAAAAATGAAGAAACCATGCCGAGCTTAGAGGGTGACTGGAAACAGCAGGCAAGATGCCTTTGGCTTTGCAGGCCACAGCTTTCAGCTCTTTGCTTTGGCACCACCAGGGGATAAAGAGTCGGAGTCACTTTCTTGGCGCTGCGGTGGGGAAAAAATGGTTAAACAACTTCAGTTTGACAGCTCCCTCTGGCCACAGCCAGACACCATGTATGAGGAGGAGTTTTCATTCAGCCTTCGAATGCTTCCACATCTTAAGCCAGGGGCATCTCTGATGCAGCAGAAACCCTTCTCAGCAGTTCCCCGGCTGCGCTTGCGTTTTTCGGTGTCCCAGACACCAGATCTGATTATGACCGCACGACTCCGAGTCATCCATGCCAATTTGCTTTGGCCATCTAAAAAAATCTGCCTCCGCCTGTCTCTGTGGGTAAATTCAGTAGTGGAAATAGTCAGGCCGTTGCTCTCTGGAAACAAGCCCAGAGGGAACTTTGGGCAGTGGGGTCCTTGCCGAGTGCCAAACCACAGCTACGAAGGGGATGTGCAGGGGAGGAGCCTGCCGCAGCCCAGGAAATAGCCAGCTGGAGAAGGATGTCAGCCAGCTATGAAGAGGCCAGGACCCGGCAGAGAGGGAGCTGCTGGCGTCCTTTCTAAATCGACAGCAGCATGAGAACCCGGCTCTGTGACGGCCACTGGGCTCGCATCCCTCCCTCGGTAGCCCACTCAGCTGTTCACTCTTTTGACACCAGCCTCTTCCAATTAGCATAAAGGAGAGCCCCAGGTTCTGGACTGTACTTCTTCCCCTTGGTCCAGGAAAAGAAGGTGTTTGTCTTCTCCAAATAGGAATCTTTCCGTCTAATAGTCCAGCCAGCAGTAGTCATTCACTTCACGCCAAGATTTTTCCTCGGTTTCTTCTGTACTCTTCCCTCTCCTTCTTTGTGCCCTCGGAATGTTCCAGAGATCTAGGTGGACACTCACTTTTTGCAATATTTGGATATGTAAAACAGTTTGGGTTTGGGAGTAAAGACGATGTGAGTCAACATAGTGATTTGTAATCCTTGAATTGCCTGGTTTTCCTTATTCATTATCCTGTACTAAAAACTGGGTGGGATTTAGATGATAGCTCGAATATCTGTCAATCACATGATTAAGAACCAACAGCACTTACTGGACATTTAGCCTTTATGAGGAAGTGAAAAAATGGCAGAGACACTGAAGACATGTATTTGCTTTAAAACCTATTTGCTGTAAAATACCGTAAGGTCTGTAGTAAACAGTATGACCATACATACACACATATATGTGTGTGCGTGTGTATGTATGTATGTATGTGTATATATATATTTATATGTGTATATACATTATGTGTATACATATATGTGTATGCATATGTACACACGTATATGCTATGTGTATATATATATACACATATATATGTGTGTGTGTGTGTGTCTGTGTAATTATCTTATACTCTAGCAAGTCTACTTTGTAGACATCCCCCTCCAAGAAGCAAATGTAGGGACCTGCAGAGATAATCACATACCCATGCTTATTGCACTATTATTTGCAATAGGCATAAGGTAGAAGAAATCCAAGAGTTGATCTACTGATAAATAGATGAATCATTTATTATACACACATTACAGAATATTATCCTTAAAAAGGAGGAGTTTATGACACATGCTACATTATAGATGAACTTGATGGTGTTAAGGTATGTGAAATAAATGAGTCACAAAAATAAATCATTGCATGATTCCATTTATATGAGGTACCTTTCTCAGTGAGAGAAAGTAGACCACTGGCTGCCAGGGGAAAACAAGAAAGGATATCTGTCTTTAGTGGGTGTGGGATGATGAAACTTCCACAGGCAAGAAGAGGCAATGCTGCATAACATGAACCTACTCACTGCCCCTGAGCTACATGCTGAAAATGGTTAATTTGACAAATTCATGGTGTGTGTATTTTACTACAAGTTCAAATGGGAAAACAGAGTATATTAGTTTTGCCTGCCTTTTCTTATTCTTAGAGTCTCTCTCTCCTGTTTTTCATGTGTGGATGGAGCCTCCGCCAGGGGCCCACATTGCACAGCCGCCCAGATGCAATACACGTGCGCCATGAAAGGGTCATGCTCCGCAGTGTGTTTTTGTTTTTGTGTTTTATATTAACCTCATAAGAAAGGCTTTGCTTCTAGGCAGCCTCACTCCCACTGGAATCTGCTTCCTTGAAATGGAAAGTTCTACCATAGCATGAGTAGCACATTTTGTATTTGCTCCCTGAAATGTTGTAAGCCACAGTTTAACCAGCAAACAATGGCAGAGGCCAAAGAAATTACCCTTGGGCGGACAGTCTGCTGAACAGTACATTCTCAGCTCAGCTCTGCCTTCAGGGTTTTGCACGGGCCTCCATTTCCTGCACTGTTAAAGGGCCAAACATTGACTAAAGCTCAGAATAGGATGGATTTGTCAAATGGGGTCCTAATGATCAGGGAGTACCTAAGCAAAGCAATCCCTGGAGGAAATAATGCAATTCCCTTCACTCTTTATGAAGTGTTTCTATCGTCTGTCTTGTAGATTACCCAGTAGTAAAAAAGAGGAATGCTTTGCTGCTGACCCAACTGCTGGGGCTGGAGTCAGCACATCACTCAGTATGGTGGTCAAATAGACCTGGCAGCCAGTCTGCCTGTGCTCTCAATTACCATTGCCTGTATGACCTCGAGCCAAGTTCTGTGCTCCCAGCTTCCTTCTGTGTAAAGAGGGAGGAAGACAATGCTATCTACTCTGTAAGGTTCGTGTCCGTAAATTAATATTTGTGAAATGCTTAGAACAGAGATTGTTTGGCATATTGTGTGAACCTAGCCGTTCAGTATTAACTGCGGCACAAACAAATAGATTTCCAGGGCTGATGTAAGTGTATAATGGTGGCATGATGGAAAGAGACCTTACAAGAGTAAAGTCATTAAATATTGGCTCAGGTTCAGCCATTGATGTACTGTATGACTTTGAACAGTTTTTGAACTTTGAGCTTTTTCATTTGTATGTCTTATTTCTCAGGTTCAGCAAGGTAGGAAACTGCCCTTTTCAGCCTTGTAGTGTGTGATTACACATGCAAATGGTTAAGCTATAGCGTCTCTGTTAGAATTATTATATCAGGACTGGAGAGATAGTTCAGTGGATAAAGTGCTTGCTGAACACGGCCGAGGACCTGAGTTTGAAACCCCAGAACCCATAGAAGGCTGACTTAGCAGCATGCATCTATAATCCCAGTGATTCTAAGGCAAGATGAGAGGCAGATGGGACAAAGTTCATGGACCTGCCAGCTTAGCCTATGCAGCAGCAGACAGCAAGGTACCCTGTCTCAAATAAGGTACAAAGCAAGGACGGACACTGGAAGTTGCCCTCTGACCACATACATACCACGGCATATACACACCCACACTCACATACATGAAGTTACAGAGAGAGGGGGGAGTGAGAGAGGGGGAGGGGAAAGGGGAAGGGAGAGGTATACACACAATATACACATACACACACTATATGTATAAATATATATATAATTATATATAAATATATAATTTTTATATATAAATATATATTAATATATATAATTATATATAATTTTATTTTAAAAATTGTCATTTTGGGTTGGTAAGATGGCAATCGGTAAAATACTTGCCACAGAAACATGAGGGCCTGAATTCGGATCTTCAGCACCCATATAAAACCAGGTGTTGCCGTGAGCATCTGTGGCCCCAGTTCTGAGAAATGGAGACAGGCAGATCCACAGGACCAGCTGGACAGCCAGTCTAGTTGGATCAACACACTCCAGGTTCAGTTAGTGACCTTATCTGAGAAAATAGAATGGAAAATGATTGACACTTTGTGTCTGGCTTCCATATGTATGTGCATATACACCTAAATGAACACATGAACATGTATACACAGATACATCACACACACACACACACACACACACACACACACACACGTTATTTTAAATGATATATGTAATACATGCTAATGGAAAATAATTTAAAATTCTAAAAATCCATCATTTTACCCCTTAGTAAAATCCACTATTAGCCTTTTCTGCTTCTCAATTACTATACGATGCTTAGGAACTTTTTAATATTTTTTTCTTCTCTGAGGCAAGATCCCAGTTAGAAAGGCCCATGTATAGAAAACTTGAATAAACTTGATCTTTCAATATTTAATTTTATTTTAAACATTAAAGGTATTTTAAAGTTCACATTTTATTGCTACAGGAAGAATATTATAATAACTGGCTATTTTGCAATGCTATTTAAGAACTTTCAAAGACGCATGGCATTCTAATATGCCATAAAATTAAAAATGCCCTTAATTTAGCATTTTCTACTCAATTTATATATATATATATATATATATATATATATATATATATACAGAAAAATAAAATAATGAGTTGCTAAGTCCTAAAATATTTAAATGAATGAATGACAGTTTACAATGTGGGAATCTTTTAAAGTTAGGGGATTTACTTATGCAGAAGTCAAGGAGACAAATCAACTTGTAGTTCTGAAGAACTGATCAGTTTGTAGTACAAATGAATTTGCCACAGCTTCATAGTGGCAATAGCACAGCTGGGTTTCTCTGTTGCCCATCCAAATGGTCATTGTTTGAAACGTCTTGGGAAGAAATAGGAAGCTTGCAAGACACTTGTGACTTCTTGTCCTTCCCATGTACATCATGCTGCCTTTTCTTGGAAAAACTGACAACCCACGCTGTATGTCATATGTTGTATTTAATCACCCCATCCTTTCTTCATTCCCTCCCCAAGTTATACTCCCTATTCTTTTTAAGATTTTTTTTACATGTGTGTGTGGGTGTCTGAGTGTATACATGTGCCTTATGGATGGTTGTGAACTGCCTGATGTGGATGCTGAGACCTAAACCCAGGTCCTCTGCAAGAGAAACAAGTGCTCTTAACTGCTGAGCCATCTCTCCAGCCCTACCATTCCATGTTTTCTGAATGTCACAGGTGTTTTATACTCACTACAGTTCTCTATGATAAGTAGAAACACTGAGCATTTGTAGGAGTCATTATTTGTCGGTACTTTTAAAATTAAAAATGTTCCTGTAACTGAAAATTGTCATTTGATTACTAGCAAGTGGAAACTGAATTTGATCCTTCCAGCAAGATGGCTTTGGGTGAAGTAGTAAATGAAAGTATCCTCTTGGTGTTTCCGTCTTGGGAAGTAGATTGGAAGGATCACTGGGCTGGGATGGAAGACAGAACAGAAATTAGAAGCCTCGTGGAAGCCCATTCAATGCCTTAGATGTGGCTAAGAACAAATGCTTTTCACAAACACACACCTTTCAGACAAGCAACAGATTGAGAGCTGGGAATGGAGGTTCTTTCTAACTTGAATCTTAAATCTTAAACTGACACGTCTCTGAGAATCTTTCTGGTTGCACATGATAAACAAAGAAACCTTCTTTGTTTTCTCTGCACCGTCTCCCACACTCTCTTGCTTAGCTCATTTGGAACCCTGAAGTCAAACAAAATTAAGAAGGCAGCATTCAAAGGACTAGTGGGTGGTAGAGCAGTTGGAAGCATTGGAAAGGGCTAAGTATTTGTTTTATTTTCTCTGAGCTCATTACTTACTCTGGGTGGGTTAGTTAGCCAGGAAGGGAAGACAAACACTATTTAGTTAATAATCCCATAAGAATCCAGCAGACTGTCTTCTCTGGTTTAACATCGTATGGCTGGACAAAGCACAATATCCTCTTTGCCTGTACCTTTCATCTTACCAGCTTTGAAGTTGATGATTTACAGTGTGGATGAGTGGTGTGAGCTGGCTTGCCACAGCTTTCTGAGGTTAAAATTTTTAAATGTGTAGGAGACATGTCATCGGGAAAAGGAACATTATTTCAGCCTCATCACTAGCTGTAATTTTAGATCAATTAGGATGTTGTCTGGCTCAATATTTGCAATCGAAAGTCGATGTTCCACCTCTCCCACTCTATTTTTGGTGAGCCAAATGGATCCACTTGATTCATTCACCAGCTATGATTTCTCCCAAACTGAAATTCCTTTATGAGCCACTTAAATACAGTACCTGGATAAGTGGGTCCTCCACACAAGGCTGGGCAGTGCTACCCTTGGTCTATATAGGTTAAGGATAAATGTAAATGTCAGGGTTCCAAATGAGCTAAGCAAGAGAGTGTGGGAGATGGTGCCGAGAACACAAAGAAGGTTTCCTTGTTTTCCATGTGCAACCAGAAAGATTCTCAGAGACGTGTCAGTTTAAGATTTAAGATTCAAGTTAGAAAGAACCTCCATGTCTAGCTTAATCAACCATAAAAGACATATAAGGATGTAGTAGGGTAGGAAGAGCAAGTGAAAAGAATGAGAAGTTGGAGATGGACAAGACCGGCTGATTTTTTACAGCCAAGGCCCTAAAATTAATCAGTAATTTACAAGTTTTAGAAGCAAGTTCTGTGGTACCAAAAAAGAAATGACTGTACTTGTTGCCAATTGCAATTTGAAAATTGATGGCTTTTGCTGAATCTTCTGTATTCTTTGTTCTTAGCGCTGTTGACCACACACCTTGGTAAGGGTTAGATTCTAGTCAATGACTCATTCTCTGAACAGAAATGTCTCATCCATGCTAACAGTCTTTGTAAACAAATTTAATATGTAAACACCTCCACAGCAACACAACGTTTCTACTAATTGTAACTGACTCTAAAGGAATCTTTTTAAATCTCCAATTTTTTTGTGGTATCTGTTTCATCAGTTACATAGTTGGTAGGAAGACTCTGATCTCCAAAAACTAACAAGCTTGGATATCTTAGGAGAAGTACATAAAACCACAAAAAGTTGATCATTCTTATTCTTCTAATTTGAATATACTTCCCAATAACCGAAGTTAATGAGAATGCATCATTTGGGGAGTCAGTATGGATAGATCACTGTGGATAATAATTGATTATTCTGCCTCTTAGTTGTAGGATATAGTACCTTCTCTTTGCATGCAATCCTTCTAAAGGTTGATTAAGATTAATGGAAAATATCACAGTACCCATATTTTTGCCTTATAGTGCAAAATCTTTAAGTCTAAGTTAAAGAGTAACCAAGAAGGAAAACTAATTTAACAACACAAAATCCCTTACATTACAGAGCAAAGCTACAGGACCCAGAAGATCAAATGAAAGTTCTTGGAGCATCCAACAGTGACCACTAGGCATTACCTGGACAAACAAGGGCCAAAGCTTTGGAACTTACCGACAACTTAGAGCTATTGCAAATGACTGTGGAAACATGCAAGTCCTAGTTCAGGCCTAGAGAAGTGAGTTGCACAACACCACAGCCAGGCTGCAGGAGGAGCAGATGAGGACTTGGAGGGTAAGCCAAAACTCCAGCGAGGACAAGGAGCTAGAAAGGGAGAGCTATTACCTGTCCCTGTTGGTGCTGCTGCTGCTGCTGTTCTTTGCATGGACAGGTGTGAAATTACCTGCATATGTGGATGCGCACTTGTGGAAGCCAGAAGGAATTGTTTCTGAGGAGCCAGCACCTTGTTTTCATCAGACAAGGATTCTCATTGGCCTGGAACTCTGTGATTAGGCTAGGCTAGCTGGAGAGCAAACCCCAGGATCCTGCTGTTTATAATTTCCCCAGCACTGGAGATATGAATACCCACCATTAAGCCTGACTTCTGATGTGGGTTCTGGGGGTGGAACTCTCTTCTTCATGTTTGGATAACAAGCACCTTTGCAACTGAAGTATCTTCCCAGCCGGTTCTGTTTTCTTTCTTTGCTGTTTTATTTTCTTTCTTGTTCTCTCTCTCTCTCTCTCTCTCTCTCTCTCTCTCTCTCTCTCTCTCTCTCTCTCTCTCTCTCTCTCTCTTTCTGTGTGTGTGTGTGTGTGTGTGTGTGTGTGTGTGTGTGTGTGTGTGTCTGAGTGTGTGCACATGCATGTGTGTGTGTATTACAGAGCATCAAACCCAGGGCTGTTTGCATACTAGGCCAGGGCTCTATCATTCAGCTACATTCCCAGTCAAGGGAAAACTATGAGCAGATATCTTCCATTTGTTGCATTGGAGTAATTTGTATGTTCATAGGGCAAATTAGAAGCCTATATTAGAACTTCATACAGAATTCATTTTGGTATATAAAGATATTAGTTTGTTAGATGCTCAGTGGTGTGAGCAGCAGAACACTTGTGTGTGTGTATGTGTGTGTGTGTGTGTGTGTGTGTGTGTGTGTGTGTGTGTGTGTGTGTGAGATCTGCGCGAGAGCTTTCATGAATAGAGAAAATATATGCATACATTTTGGCTTCTCATGAATTCCATTAGTTAAAGAATCATCTAATTTTACCACATGAAAACTCCATTTTCCCTTTCATTGCAGTTTTCCTCTCATTTTCTATGCTGTGGAATTCTTGTGAAGTAAGAATGACTAATAAATGAGAAAGGAAGACCAAGCACAGGGCACCTGCCTGAGTCCCACAATGGCTTTGTAGGCTGTGCTTCTGAAAATCATGCCCCAGCAAAGTCCGACAACTCATGCTGTCTATGGTAGCAGAATGTCTCAGTGTTCGATTACAAAGTGTCAAAGGCTGTTCATGGTTTTCATGAAACAGAATTAGCGGCATTCTCAAAAAAATTATGTTAATAAAGCTCTGATTTTATCATTTTATACTTTGTTGTCTCTAAAATGAAATTCAGCATTGGTTTCTAACTTTAATTTTTTTCAGGTTAATAAACCTAATAACATCCTCAAGGTTATACTGAAGAATTAATTCTAAGTATTCTTGCGATATTATTAAACATAATGGGTAGTTGAAGAGAAAAAGTCTCCAAATGTCCTGTTTTGACAAATAATCCATAATGTCTTTATTTAGTGGAATTTATTTCATCATTTTCTAAAGTGAAGATTTTTAATAAATAATGCATTTTAATCTGTAAACATTCATGATTTAGTTATCTTTGAGAGTTGGGCTTTTATTAATATAACGTTTTCATTAATTCTTTGAGTAAATCCATACATGTATTTTGATCATATTCGCCCCTCCATTCCTCTTCCTAAGTCTTTCCGTATCTAACTCCACCTCCCTCTCCCTCCCAACTTTGTGTCTATGTACATATATTTATTATCAAGTCTCATTTGTACTGCTCATATATTCATGGATATGGAGACATTACTGGAGAGTGGTGGCCAGCTTATCTGAAACCACACCCTTAAAAAAACTAACTATATTCCCCAATATAGAGTCAATAACTTCTCATTGAGGGGAGGGACTCGAGGCCCTTCTCACCTCCATGCTAGACTGTTGACTGGCTTGGTCTTGTGCAGTCAACCACAGCTCCTGACTTCACTGATGCTACAGTTCTGTCATATCCAAAAAGTACTGTTTACTCCAATCCTCCCTGAAATATGGCTCCTACAATCTTATGGCTCATTTTCCAATATGGCCCCTGAGCCTAAGGGAGATAGTTGTATACATCCCCCATTTGTGGCTGAGAATCCCGCTGATAGTTATTCTCTGTACTTGGATCAGTTATGAGTTTCTGTGTTGCCCACCCATCTCCTACACAAAGGAACTTCTCTGATGAGATCTGGTAGCTACACTAATTTATGGGTATAGAGATGTAAAGTTAGAGGTTTGATACTCTGGTCATTTAGGCTATGAGCTTCCCAGCCATAGGTTCTTGTTCAGATTTACAATACCAGGCATAGGTTTCTTCCTATGGATTGGGCCTTAAACCCAATTAGCAAGTAGTGGTTTCTCTCATAATATTTATGCCACAACTACACCCATGAGCATTATACTATGTAGTCAGTATTGTATAGTTCATGGGATTCTGAGCTGGGTAAGACTGCTGATGAGATTTGACCCCAGCAGCATACATAACACCTTCCAGTACTATAAAAGCTACCCAACAGAGAGGAATCTTCTTAAACATGTAATTTTTAGACTACAAAAAAATTAATGTCTAGTGAAAAGATAAAAACAAATCACTAAAGGATTAATAATTCTGACTTTCCAGGATGGTTAGGACAGTACAATGGTATCTGTTACCAAAGGTTTTCTTGGCTTGACTTAGAAATAAGACTACTGAATTTCTAATGGGCCCCTACTACGTCAGACACATGACATTTTGTTTTCTTACACATTTTAAAAATTTTATTTTGAGTAGTGCCTGATCTTAAACAAAAGTTGTAAAAACTGCAAAAAATAAACTCTTCATGTTCCCTATGCTCATTCAAATTTAAATTTTTGCCCATTTTCCCAGTAATATCCTATCACAAATGTCCATCAAGAGTTAATGCTTTGCATGGTTATCTAGTCTCTTTGAATCTGGAATAGCTCTTCAGAATCCCCTTCACTTTCAAAACCTTGATGCTTTCATTTCAAGACGTCTTAAGACCTTGTGAAGCACCTCAGACTCACTGTCTCCCATGCTGGTCTCAGGTGGTGACATGCCTGTCTCTGCTCCCCGAAAGCTGGAATTGCAGGAGTATGCTGCCAAGCCTGAGTAACTTGATTGTGCCTTGATGGCCACAAGTCAGGTGTGTAGAATGTTTTCCTTTTGACTGGATTCAAATGCTGGGTCTCTGTGACTAGCACATGATATTATTGTCGGTGTTACTTGCAATCCCTTTGCTAGCAGATGATGTTTGCCAGCTTTCTCCATGTGAAATCTCTTCCTTCCCTTTTTAAGCAATAAATATTTTGATGGCAGATACTAGAGACCACATAAAATCTCATTTCTTCATGCTCTTCTGCTAGCTGTGGCATCACTGATGATTCTTTCTGAGTTACTATTATAATAGTTAACAAATGGTGGGTTTTCTACCATAGCAGTTTTATGCCAACTTCCTATGACAGGGTTACACATTCATCCCTTTTGCTTTATTTATCTGTTTGCTCTATGTGTGTGTATGTACATGCACACACACACACACACACACACACACACACACACACACACACACACACACACCCTTGCACACACAGAGGCCAAAGAAGGATGCCAGCTGTCCTGCTCTCTATCACTCTCCACATTATTTCTCAAAACAGTGCCTCTCACTGAACCCCAAGCTAGGCTGGCAGCCAGCAAGCCCAGACAATTCTCCTATTACTACCCTTCCTCCCACACAAAAGATTTACATAGGAGTGGCCAATACCAACTCTTTACATGATTGCTAGGGGTTAGAACTCAGGTCGTTATGCACCAAAGACCTGAGCAATCTCTCCAGAGCCTGTTTGCTTGTCTAAGTCTCACTCTGTAGCCCAGGCTGACCTAGAATTCACTCTGTGGGCTTGAACTTGTGGTCATCTTCTTGCACCAGCCTTCCTAGTGTTGAAATTCACCTGTACACTCATCCTTTTCTACATGTATTCGTTTCTATCCCTGTGGGCTCACTGGTTCCAGTGTGCTCTAATCTTCTACTGCCACATCTTGTCTGGATGCTCGAAGGCAGTCCTCTCAATTTAGCCTCTCTGTTCTTTGAGTAGCTGGTTTTCTCTAAGTCCATCCTTATGCTCTAGTATAACAGAAAGTTCTAGGAGCAAGAATGATGCATGCTCCACAGTCCTAGTGCCTGGGAGGCTCGGATCAAAGGATCTCTAGTTTAAGGTCAATTTGGGTACACAGTGAGGCCCTTTCTCAAAAGGGAAGAGAACTAGAACACCATCCTGTTCCCTCCTGAGCATGGGCTTAGGATGGCCATTTTTCTAGTGCACTCCAGTTTCCTTTTATTAGAGGTGATGTGTGGAAACTAAGACCTGGGTACTAAATGTGAACGTGGTTGTAATTTTGATGTTCTTGGAGTTTTTCAGGGTATCAAGCTAGGAGATGATAGATAGATAGATAGATAGATAGATAGATAGATAGATAGATAGACAGATAGATAGATATAAGATAGATAATAAATGGATGGATAGATATAGATAGATGATAGATGAGAAACAGATAAATGATATATTCTTGTATAGTATAGTTATATATTAAATTAGTATATATATTATATGTGTATGAATAGATGCAATGTATTTCTACATTTATTGGTGTGTATGTCTCATCTATAAAATGCTGAACATCTGATGATGCCTTGAATTCTAATCCAAGGCCACAGGATTTATTCTCGCTCCTTTTCTCCACTTTCATACTTCACTTGTCTGACAGCAAAGAACCTGGCTTTCATTACCTCAGCCTCCCAAGTGCCATCAATTTCCCGACACCACCTAGCCACTGCCCCCTTGGTACATGGACCCAAAAAGGTGAGATTTAACAACCTTGGGCCAGACACTTCAATTAGTGTTTCCTAATTGCTTTTTGGTAACAATGAAATGGACAATAAATACTTAAATAGGTTCAGAGAAGGGGGGGGGGAATGAAAATAAAAGAAGGAAAATGCCACATATATTACTGTGCTTCGCCGTTTTCTGTGAGCTTTAGGAGAGCTGTACAGGGGTTTCCCTGATGCTCAAGATCACACAGCCATCACTTGATTGAATTAACCTCAGGCTGCAGCCCTCAGCCCTGATAGTTTACAGCCTTTCATCTGCCTGCCCTCGCCACTAGCCGCCATCTACACTGCACATTTGATACATTCTTTCGTTAGTCTGCATGCTTACCCGGTAGAAATTGCTTAGCACCTAACAGAAAAAGAGTTTACTCCAAGTGCTAGAACTAATGTAAACAGGGAATTACGTTCTTGCAGCTCCATGTGGTGTTATAATTACATCAGAATGCAGCCTGGTCACTGGTGCGTCCTGCGCGCCACACTGTCGCCATATTTGCAGATGTTCAGTCTTACGTTTATTAAGCATGACAATACCCAGCAGGATCCATTTTGTCTGATTATCCTCAAATGGAGAAGAATATTAAAAGGCAGGATAATTAAAAATATATGCCCAAACAAAGGATGTGTCTACAATTCCTTTTCTAGTGCTTTGAAATAGTTCAAATTTCTCAGCTGGCTCTCGTGCACAGAGCATTAAAAGGATGTCTTAAATTTAGACATATGTCTTCATTCTGTTTAATGTGCCAGAACAAAAACATAGCTCGAGACCACCATGAATTGATGTCTAAGTGCTGGAACGCTAGAGAACACTCGTATTTCCACAGGGCTAAATGTCATCATAGAGTTTGTGACTGCACTTTCCCCTGTGAGAACACAGCCTTCTATTTTTGAGTTTGACTCTTACAATTCCATGCCAATATTGCTTGTTAAGGCCATAAAATGGTTCTCTTTCATAGGATGCAAGTTCAGAGAATTAAAATGGTACTGTAGTTATCAGGGATGTTTTTATTAAAAGGAAGAACCTCATCTCCTCCAAACAAGGTGACAGCCTAAAATATTTTTAAAGATTTATTTCATTGTTTTTAATTGTGTATGCATGTTGGGGAATGTACTTGTGAGTACGGGTGTCCACAGAGACCAGAAGCATCGGATTCCCTACAGCTGGAGTTTCAGGCAGCTGTGAGTCACACAGTGTGGGTGCTGGGAACTGAATTTGGGCCTTCTTCAGGGAAAGTCTGCATACTTAAACACTGGGCCATCTCTCCATATCCTCTGGAATGTGTTTAAAAGTTTAAAAATGTTTGGTGGGTGTATTGGGCATTTCGGGGTTTTAGTATATCTAAAGTATTCTTAAAGAGGAAAAATGCATACATGTATATCGGGCAGAGATGAGATTTCCAGCATATGGCATGTCATATATTTCTAGCAGATTGGTCATTAGGATGTATGATGAAAAATAGTGTGGCAAAAAAGATTGAAGAGAAAACCCCATCCTTCGGGCATACCATCCTGGGATTGTCCCAGTCATCTAGACTCTGAAAGCTAAACTCTGAGATTCTAAAATGCTAGGATGTCTGTTGTTAGGTAGAGTCAAGCTGAGATGTCTTTAGGTGAAATGAAACTTGAAATCATGTGATATGAATAGCTGTTTAAGTGCTAAAAAAATAGTTAAATAACATGGTATTTACTTTACCATGTTTAAACAAGATCATATGAGAGGATGCTAACATCTGGGGGTGGCCAAAGTGTGTATTACATACTTATAGGTGGGATTTGTGGAGATGAGAAGTTAATTTTAAAGTAGGGAAAAGTGGCTCCTATCTTGAAGCTGGCTAAAGACAAGGTGATCAGCCTCAGAAGATGGACAGTCTCCTCACAGAGCATTTGGGTCTATATTATCACACATCTAAAAGCAGTGCTTCTCAAAATTGAATGTGCTTATGTATGATGGCTTTGTTTGTTTAAAAAAACATATTCTGATTTTATAGATCTAGAAGCAATAACTCATGATTTCCCTAGTTGAGATGCATGCTGTTGGAGCATAGGGCACTCTGAGTATCAAAGACAGAGGAAACTAAAATGTACTCCATCGTAGAATGGCGGGATAACACTGGTTTCATATAAATTCAGATGGGGGGCGGGGGTGAATCTAAAATGTATGTATGTTATTGTGGTTGAAGTTCCAGAAATTAACTGGATAGCAACAAACAGAGACATATATTTAGGATCAAAATAGGCCCAAAGCCAGGAGGAAAGCATCCCAAAAGGAATACGTTCCAATGAAAACTTAATACTGAACATGGCAGAGCTTAAAGGGAGCCTCCAAAAAGGTCCATATACCCACTAATTTGCCATAATAGAAACCCAGATGGTGTTCAGGTAGGCAGGTTTTTCCAGACAACTGATAACCCTAAAATATCCAAGTAAGAAGTCGGCAAGATCCTGGTGACAAAGATTCCATCTTTACTAGGTACTTGTCAATCACAGGTGACTCAAGTTTAGGCTACACACAACTTTTTCAAACTATGATTTTTTTCTCTTACAGGAAAATCTCTTCTTCCCCCTTAAAGTTGGTTTTAAGACTGAAAAGACTTAGGAACATCCACACCTTTGATTTTAAAAAAAGTTTTCTGCAGTTCCTGATTACCAAGGGTGTACAAAGTCCAAGTTGACCATTTAGATGTGGTAATAAGAGTTCTTCCCACAATTTAGCACTTATCCCTATTAGGGATGCTTGCATTCATATATGTGTTTTCTTTATTATCTAGTTTTGGGTTAGTATGGGTCTTTACAAAACTACTTTAAAGGGATGATTAACTCATAGGTCAGGGCTTTTCTAGATCCCTGGTGTCTCCTTGAGGTAGAACTCAGACATCTGGTCTATCCATCTACCTTTGAACCTTTCCCACCCCCTCCACCTCTGTATTTCTTTTAAAGTGGCATTTTTACTTTAATTGTTCTATTTAAAACCACTGAGAATTTTTTGTTGTTGTTGTTGGAAGAAAGTGATAAGACTACTTTAGCTTCCTTAAGTCACTATGTTCGCAGAGAGGCAACACACTGACAAACTTGGTACCTTCTCTTTTCGGCTCACTAGATTAAAACTGACAGCAACACTAGCTGTTTGGCTTCTTCGATTTTAACCAGCAAAAGAGTCATAGAAATATCAACTACTTTTTCTGGGTTATAGTTCAAAATTCTATTTAGCCAGTGTAGATAAGTAGGGATCCAGGTCAGAGAAAAGTGGGGATGTTTTGTAAGGCCTCATGAAGAGGAAAGGATTAAGGAAGAATCAATTAAGGGAAAAGGTTAGATTGAGAGCAATTTTAACTATTTAGAAATATTTTCAGAATTAATGTGATTACTGTAGAAAGTTTGTAAGATCAAAAAATGTTGGCACATAAAAAAATAAACCAAAAGGATAACCCCCCAAACATAATACTATCAAACTATACCTACTCACAAGCCTCCATGTTAAGAAAACTCTTAGTCAGGGCTTATGTTTGTATAAAATGTGGAGAAATGAAGAATAAGAATTTCAGCAAAGGTGATACAGTCTAGTTATAAGGGAAAAAAGCTTCATGAAAAAATGTCCTTTGTTCTTATTGTCAGCAAGAAATAAACTTTATAAGCCTAAGAATAAGATAAATGATATAAGCTTCATTGGCTGGGAAATCACAAAAAGACCTAAAATCAATACTCTGCCCTAAAGATGTGTATTTTCAAATCCTTATTGTCAGCAGTCCAGCACTGTTTTCATACATGTCTGTCTTTCTACATCAACAGAAAAGGCCGTAGATCTGAGTGAACTTGGATCCCTCTTCACTTCATCTTACAATTTCATTTCAGTTTGTGGGAATCATAAATTAACAAGTTCCCAATGTTTTCTTGATTTCAGGCATGATCCAACAGTTAACTGGCACAAGGCTCAGAGGAGGGTTCTCTCCTTCACCTTCACAGTAGAGGTTTTCCCCTCTTCTCTCACCCCAACTCTTTCCATTTTAACATGTGACTGTCCTCAATACAATGCCGTCCTCTAGCCCTCAGCAAAGCTGCTGATGCAAAGTGAAGGGGGCAGGAATGTGTGAATAATTAGGCTGGCAAATGCTTTCGTTTTCTAGAGACCCCTTTTATAAAAATACTCACTTTCAAATGTTATGCTTCATGCCGAAGTTCAAAGGGTGTGATATGTAGCCTTTAAAATGCTTAAATCTATCGTCTTTTGTAAGACTAACTTTGGGAATTGTGTACATTGTCTATGATTATAGAACACATAGCTATTTTAGACCTTTTTTATCATTACAGCTGGTTTAAAATGAGATGATGCAGATCCCATATTAAAGCTAAGCTGAATACATACATCTGGATACTATTCAGATGTATGGCAAAATGTGCTCATGACCTCCTTTATCTTTTAGAGCTGGCTAGCAAAGAGACACATACAAAATGGTAGGTGGTCCAGCTAAAACAGTGAGGTAATTATAGCACTCTAATGGGTGAAAAATGTTCATTCTTATATGGTTAAAACATGTATGGATCACCACGTAAAAAGCTTCCGGGGGTGTATTTGAGACTGTGAAAACAATTTCAGAGTCCTATAATAGACATGAGAAGTGAAGGCAGATGTAGATTTTTGGATCTTAGGTGGCTTGTAATCTAATCGGGACGTGAGCCAGCCAGAGCAAAAGTGATTGGCAGTACTAACTAGCAGATAGGGGGTGATGCTATGTGGATAGGATTGATGTGTCATAAGAAGTGTTTGAGATTAGTATGTCGTATTGAATCAGGGACATTGGCCAGGAAAATGAAGACATATCTGTTATGGGTATTATAGCCAGATAGTGAAGGGGAAAATTAAGGAAAAATCTGTTTCTACTTAACTCAAACAAATAGAGGATTAAACATGACTGATGCAAACAAGCAAAGTGCCTTCTCTCTGATGCACCATTACTTGAGAAATCATTAAGCCCATCTTCAGTTTTGATTTTTTTTCTACCCTGAAGGATAAATAGAGTTAGATTGGAATGTTCCCAACACAGTATCTACTCTAAGCTGCCTCTTCAAGGCACTGGACTGTCAGCTTTGTTCTGATGAGTTTAGGAATAAAAGAGTCCCCCGAGATTTAACCTCTGGTAACTAGTTTCCAGTTGCTAGGATCACATTTGCTCTCCTACTCCTTCTGGGTTGACTTCAGTGATAGGATGGGGGGAGGCAGGGACAGGAGGGGGTGCCTTGTTGTGCCCTGTTTCCCTAGAGAGCTCTCCTGCTATAACAAATTCAGTCCCTGGGCAGGGCTTTGATTTATTCGGTGCTCACTACCTTCTAAATCATTAGTTTTCAAATTCTAATGTGTGTGTGTGTGTACGTGAGTGCAGATGCCCATGGCCAGGTCCTAGATCTGGAGTTACAAGCTATTGCAAGCCACAGAGCCACCTGATGTGAGTGCCGCCAGGAAGAGAACTCCAACCCTCTAGGAAAGCAACAAGCGCTCCTTACTGCTATGGCATCTCCCCAGTCCTGAAGTTTTAGTTCCCAAAGGAGTCCTGTCACACAGAGAGGGTTGTTTCTCCCATTTTACAGATGAGGAAAGAGATGCTCTGCTGTTACAGCAAATTTACTCCAAAATATACAGCTTAGAGGTGTCAGAGCCAAAGTCAGTCCCTAGGCAGTCTGACTTCAGAGCCAGTGTTCCTAACAGCATTGGACTTACTTAGTAACCTTGCCTGGACTCCAGACACCCATCTTGGATGGAGCAGGCCCCAGAAACAACAGGCAGCATGCACCCTTGCATCTTGTCTTGCTCTGACTAACCTTTCTTTTCAATGCATCCTAAAAGCCTCTTAGATGCGTATTTAATTCCACTCTGATCCTGGAGTGTGCTCAGAGCTTAGCTTCCATTTGGCAAGACAATTCAGGCATGGGGAGGGGACTTCTCTTCCCTTCTTTTGTCACTCCTCACTCGTCCCCCTGGCCTGAGATTCCCCTCTCTGCTGATTATTTGCTGAGGCCTCGAACTGTTCTTTATCACACTGTGCATGTCATCCAATCTCATGTCACCCTCAGTGGTGATGCTTTCTCCACCACCACCACCCTGGAAAACAACCTTTTTTTTTTTTTTTTCACCCTTATCCCATCACAGGTGAATCCTATGTTCATAATAAAGACAGAAATTCAAAAAATTTAATGTCAGTGTTTTTTAACTTTAACCAAAAAAGAGGGGCTGACTGATGGGGCAACTACAGTGTGTAAAAACCCTGAAGAACAAAGAGGCTTTCAATCAAGCTCCTGCTGATACTATTGCATTTGGAGATTACTTACCATCTTGTGCTAAATTCCTGCATGGATCAAACTATCTAAATGGACATCTCAATTTCAGTTTTTGGTTTCAGCTGCTTCTAAATGGTACATGAATAATCCATCAAATAAGTATTTTATAGGAGATTCCATCGTCTAATATAATCAGAGTAGCCCACTTTAGGATTTCCCTGAAATAAATCAACATATTGACCTTCTGGGTCATAATCCTACTCTTGGCAAAGAGTAAGTAGGTCCTGAGTTAAACTGTTATTATAAATCATTGAGTTTAGGCCAGAGTCTCTATCTGGTGAAAATTCCTTTCCAAAATCTGCAGCCCCATCAAAACATTTAACTGAAGCATAGCAAGCTTCACCTTGCTTAGATATGAGAACTACCTGAAATTTTGAAATATATATAAATATCTGGGCCCGACTTCAAGAAAATCCATCTCATTTAGACTAGAAGGGGCTGGACAGGGATGGAGCTCCCTGGGTGACTCTAATATGAGGCTAGGGTTGAGAAACAGATAGATACACAGACCACCTGCCTTGGAAATGGCCGTCGTGCCTAGCACTGTCCCTGGCAGTTTTGGTTAGAAAGATAAAGCAGTTTTTATGCTACTGTCCTCCACCCTCCAAGTAGATCTCTAATTAGTGCTTCTTTTTGTGTAACAAAACTAACTCAATAGTTGCTCTTTTTTGAGGTTGTTTTAGTTCGTAGCATAATGCCCCCCAAACCCAAGTAATGGCGACTCTCTATCGCCACCTGGTGTCAGAAAGTGCTACTGTATATGGAAAATACAAATAAAAGAAGAGATGGTTATAAATATTCAAACCCCAACAAAGTAGCAATATTAGCTACATCGAGAAAAACTGGCTAATGCCAGTTCCCATGGTTGAGGCTAACTAAACTTTCTAAGACAGTCAGAATTTGGGGATCTTGTTCCTGTACCCTAAGTTTTTCTGCTTTTCGTTTGAAAGTTATCAATGAAGTCGGGGAGGTGATGTTTTGCCTCCTCCAGTACTTCCTTGTGGCACGAGAGATTGTTGAAGTTTAGCTAACATCAGGTAGTTATGACCTTCGAAGATGAATATTGGGTACGAGCGGCATCCTCTCTAAAGTGGTGGTTAAAAAAGGAAGAAGTAAGTGGGCTGGAGAAAGCACTCGTCTAGCAAACCAAAGGCCTTCGTTTTGATTTCTAATGTGCTGAAAAAAAATAAAAGGGACAATATGCAAATCATGTAGTTCGTGTCTATGATGAACTTAAAAGTTATCTGTTTCCCAGGCGGTGGTGGCACACGCCTTTAATCCCAGCACTTGGGAGGCAGAGGCAGGTGAATCTCTGTGAGTTTGAGGCCAGCCTGGACTACAGAGTGAGTTCCAGGAAAGGCGCAAAGCTACACAGAGAAACCCTGTCTCGAAAAACCAAAAAAAAAAAAAAAAAAAAATTATCTGTTTCCAATGACCTGGCATCCCTGACCAGTTCCCAAGTGAAGTGATAATGGCTGCTTCGTATTTGTGCAGCAGAGAAGGGGTGTCTAAAAGGCAGGCGTTGTCTGTCTTTGAAAGCTTAGAGACTGAACCTACAACATGTTGGCTTTAACTGAGGGATTTAAACTTCCTGAATCTCCACTTCCCTGTGTGGAAAGTGGAGAGAGCACTGTGTGGATTGCACAGCCTGCCTAAATGGAGAATGACTGAAATACCACTGATCCTAGTCAAAGAACTCACCCGTATTTAAAATGCAATTTCAGCTAGTGTGGACTTCTAACACCAGTCTTTCTCTTGAATCAATTGTATTTTGCTCATCTGAGTTCATGGACTTTTAAGCCAGATTCTGTGTTCAAATCCTGGTTACTTTGCTGTAAGTTGCTTTTGAACTGTAAAATAGGAATAACAATTATGCTTACTAATCATGAGTATTAAACACATTATTGTGTGTACAGTTAGTTGCAATGGTACCTAAAATGTGGGATTTTTTTTCACTAAATGTTAGCATTGCAGTTGCTTTTACTATTGCTGTTCTAAGAACTATGTCATATTATTTACCAAGAACCGTGTTATTACTTAAAATTGTTACATGGTTCAGAAAAATCGTGAAAAGGGTGTGTGCTGGAAACTCTAATTGTGTAAGTATCCAAAACAGGTAAAAACAAACAAACAAACAAACAAAAAAACCTTAGCTTCATCCCAGCATCAGTTTTGTTTTAACAAGATAGTTTAGAATCTTTCAATAGTTCACCACCCTTGTTGATAGGTACCATATAAAAGTCTTAAGTTGAAATCAGTTTCCCAGTCTATACCTGTAATCTTTGCTTTAACTCTGCCCTGACGCTGAGTGGTTCTGTGAGTAGAGGAGGGATGAGTCCAAGAACATTCTTTTTTAAATAAAGGTATTAGCCATGAGAAGACCGTAATATGTCTTAACAATATCTCTTTCTGAAGTCTGACATTTAAAACACCCTAACTGGTGACTTGGAAAAACCACATAATATTTAATTTGTTTAATACTTAAATTTCATTACATTCTACCACACTATAGCAGTTGTCATTTCCTGTTGATAAAACCCATTACATTGTTTTTAGCTGATCGGATCTGTTTCAAACATGTGGTCTTCAAATTTGTATGTCCATTCAATCAAAACGAAACACAGCTGTAAATCTACCAATTCCTATTTTAAAATCTAGACAGAAGAGCTGGAGAGATGGCTGAAGGGTTAAGAACACCTGTTGCTCTTGCAGAGGATCCAGGTTTAATTCCCAGCACCCACGTGGTAGTTTGTAACCATATCTAGCTCTGTTTCCTAGGGTTCTCGTACCCTCATCTAACCTCCTTGGGCACCAAGTACACACACGGTGCACATACATACATGCAGGCAAAACTTCTACACATAAAAGAAAAAATATAAAACTAATTAAAAATTAAATCTAGGCAGAGAGACTAGGGCAAGAATTTCATGCAAGATTGTTGATATAGCATTTTGAAATAATCTTCACATATTTTTAGAACACAGAACAAAACATAATAAAAAAGCTAGCTATGAGGAGGAAATTTCGGGTGTGATGTATGCTATCACATTGCATCAAAATACCTCTCTCACAGTTTCCAGAATCAACTCCTTTCTATCAAAACATTTTATGAGTGTCATCACAGCAGCTCAGCAAGTTCAGTTGCTGGAGGGTCAAGTTTCCATGTCAATGAGCTGTATCGTTAACTAGTTTGGGTCTGTGATAGCAGTTCACTCTCTCCTTCTCCTCTGCAGTTTGCAAAAAAGCAGAAATAACCCTCTGTTTATTACTGTGACAGACAAGTGTTAAAATTAAAAATTGCATCTACCTCGCCATAAGATAAAACTTCTAAATGGTACTTTGACAAAACCGTGTTAATAAAGGAAAGAGCATCTTAGATTGCAATGGGAGTAACTTCCCTCTCACAGTGCATGTACTCCTCTGCAACCCTAGCCTCAGGTTAGGGTTGCAGAGGAGTACATGCACTAACTAACAAAAAGACAATGAAACACAATTTTGTCCATTTTTCTCATAGAGTATCCAAAGCACAACGAGACAACTACACTTGAGAAGTAACAAATGGCCACATAAGAGCAGTATTAGCTCCAAATTCACGGGTGATGACACTTTGCAGAGGAGACTCTCATCTTGGACAAACACCTTTGAGAAAAAAAACTCTGGGATCACTTGCCTCTGTCACTTGACTGGTCACAATATGTTCTCATACTGAATGCCATGCCTCATCATGATGGCTAGATATCTAGCCCCTGTCAGGCTCAGGATACCCCACCACTCTAGTTTTGCTTCTGGCTCTTTCAAGAACACTTAAGTGTATTTTAAGTAGTCTTACCCTGTATGTGTCTTTAAAAAAGAACCTAATTCTTCAGAGACATGTAAATTGGAGAAACAGTTGTCTCCGTGGTACTATATGCAGAATAGCAAACACTTTGAGAAGGTTTGTGTGGTATATATTGATGCTTGTAATAACTTTTTCTTTGAAAATAATGTTTTTCATAGAATATATTCTGATCAGGATTTCCCCTCCCTCATCTCCTTCTATGTCCTCCCCACATCCCTACCCATCCAAACTCCACACCTTCTTTCCCTCTCTCTTTAGAAAGAAAACAGGCAAATTAAAAAAAAACAGAATTAAATAAAACAAATAAAAAGTAGAAGACAAGAAACACATATGCAGAGATATTCACACATGCGCATGTGCACACACACACACACACACACTATAAAAACACAAAATCAAAAACTATAATATAATATATAAGCAAAAGACCCAGTAAGGAAAAAAAAGCCAAAAAAAAAAAACCCTCCAAAAATAACATTGAGTTTGCTCTGTGTTGCGTTTGCTCTGTGTTGACCATCTACAGCTGGGCATGGGGCCTGCCCTTAAGTGTGATTTGTCTAACCAGTGAGACACCATTGGAGAAAATCATTTTTTTCTTTGTGAGTGGTCATTTACAATAACTTCTGGAGAAGAGACTGAAATGTGGTAGAGAAGTGTTTTCAACTGTCCTTCTGGGCCCAACCAGGAAAATAAATTAAAAAGTGGTCAATGACGTGAATAAATGTTAAAAAGGATGGATCTCAACTCCTGTTTTTGCCAGATTGGAATATAATGTAAGACCTAATAATCTGCCTACTAAAATGAGTCATATACATAATGACCACAAGGATCATTGTCCTATGAAGAACTATGCTAAAAGCTGAACAGAATTGGTGCTACACTAAAAATTTCTCACATTTCTTAAGTTTTCTGCATTTAATTTTTAGAGTGGGTGGCTGATATATTAATTATACAACTGCTCGAATAGATCAACCTACTTATAAATTTAAAGTTAATATTTTATTTAGATAAAAAGATTTTATAAATATTTTTGCTTGGTCCATGTTTAGAAGAATGTGGCTGGCACAGAGTGCTTAAAGACCATCATTCCTTATACTTTAAAGAGTCTATTTTAGGGTTTATAACAAAAGGAAACATTGGTGATGGTGCAGAGAAAAGGGAATTCTTGCTGGTGAGACTGTAAATTGGTAGAGCCATTATTAAAAAAAAATGTGGACATTCCTCAAAAAACTAAAATTAGAACATGTCTAGTTATTCCACTACTGGAACATGAATCTTAAAAGATCTTATTAATAAAAACAATCCTGGTGGATGTATGTTTATTATATATTTATAAAAAACAAAAAAAAGAATTAAATAAAATATCTTAAACACTGAAAAAAAAAACAATCCTGGGAGCCAGATATTGGGGTGAACGCTGAAAGATCAGAGAAACAGAACAAGCTACATCCAACCTCACCTTGCCAACTTCTCAGCTGATCTTGTTTCCTCAAACTGAAAGTCTCTCAGTCCTCATCTGAATGGATCTCAGCTGAACTGCTGTTAAACCCTAAAAGTTTAAAAGGACTTTAGTTCCTGATCCTCATGCTTTATATATCCTTCTGCTTCCTGACATCACTTCCTGGGATTAAAGGTGTTTAACCATGACTGGCTGTTTCCAGTGTGACTTTGAACTCACAGAGATCCGGATGGATCTCTGCCTCCAGAATGCTAGGATTAAAGGTATGTGTGTGTGTGTTATCATTTTCTGGTCTCTATGTCTATCTAGTGGCTGTTCTGTTTTCTGACCCCAGATAAGTTTATTAGGGTGCACAATATATTGGGAGACACAATATCACCACACACTACTGGTATATATTCAGAGAAAATGAATTAACATATCAAGAGATATCTACAAGCCCATATTTATAATGGCAGTATCCACAATAGCCAAGATACAGAATCTACTGAAGTGAACATATGGTATATATGCACTATTAAAAATTATTAAGCTATAAAAATAATTAAATCCTGGTATTTTTGCAACTTGGTTAAGGCTTGAATAAATAAGACAGAAAGACATTACGTACATACGTTCTTACTTCTGATATCATGGAAGTAGAAAAGTGTTAGAGACAAAAATACAAACATTGACGTGGGAAGCTTCACACTCCTTATGTCCCAGAACACTACAATAGAGTAGCACGAGGAATACAACTTTATCTTTATTCCCTTGATTATGAGTAACTGGAACTCTTAGAAATAGAGATAGGAAGAAGACAGGAATGAAAACTACTCAATGATTGAAGTAACATCACAGGAAACCTACAGTCAGTTCTGTGTTACAGGTGCTGGGTGTATGTATCAGTTACGTAATCACATTGGCAGAACTTCAGGCTTAACCATCCTGCCTTACTAACCAGAGAAGACTGAAATAACCAGATTGTGAGACCTAACCTACCATAAATATGAATTGAGGGCACAGGTCTTTTATCTTTGAATGATACAGTTTTAATGGATGCATTATAATGTTTTATTACTTTAATATAAATATCTAGGTAAGTGTTAATGTGATGTAGTTCAATTAAGTGTACCTATAAACAATATATCACCTTAAAAATTTTGAGATGCACGTGCTTCCATAGAGACACATTTACAATCAACAAACTGAGCATCCATCCTTTACAAAACAAATTCTGGACCATTCCATAATCCATTCCTCCTGCTTTCTTTACTCCTTTCCCATAAGCAATCACTCATCTGCTTTCTGCCAGCATAAATTTGTTTGCTTTCATAGAGTTTTATATCATTGGAATGAGACAGAATATGCTTTTTCCTGCCATGTTTCCCCCATTCAGCACAATGGTTTAGAGATATCCACTAGACAACAGGTAGAGTCCATCCCTTTCCATTACTGAATATTGTTCCACTATATGGCTATACCACATTTGGGGTATTGATTCACCTCTTGATAACTATTTGGGCTTAATTTTAAGATGCTAAAATAGGGCTATGGACACTCATATGCAAGTCTTGATATGAACATATGTTCCTTATTTATGCTATGGCTTTGTAGCAATACAAGCACACATACCTTTGATTAAAAAAAAAATTCCTTAACAATCTAAATGAATGGGGGAGACAGAGCCCCAACTGGCCATCTCTTGTCACCAAATGAAGCTTCCAGTACCAGGACTGGGTTACATCTAATTGAGTTGTTGGCCAAAGGCACCCCACAGGAACTCCCAGACAACCCAGACTGCTGCCCAGCCTACAGGTTGCTCTCCACAAACTGACCATAAGGTCCCATGGCTGAAGACAATAGCCACACAGCTCGTTGATCACGGAGAGGTCAAACTGGTGCCTCTGTTGAACCTTCACCCCGATGTGCCAGTGTCTTTTGTACAGGAAGATACTCTCCAGGCTACCAAAAGAGAAACATAAACACCAGCCCAGCCACAAACCCTTTGATCTACAAAGGTGTCCTGACTGAAACATATGCTAGGACAATGGTGGCACAAAGCTTGTGCGAGTAGCCAACCAATATCTGATTTGACTGAAGGCCCGCTCCGTAAGATGGAATCCGTACCTGGACACTGCTTGAGTGACCAAAAACCAGAGACTAGGCAACCCAGGGACCTGGGATAAAACTGAATAATACCAGTCTAAAAAAAAAAGCAATAAAATGATTCCTAATGATATTCTGCTATCGGTGCCTTGCTCAACCATCATCAGAGAAGCTTCCTCCTGCAGCAGATGGGAACAAATACAGAGACCCACAGCCAATCAGAGAGCAAGAGACTTTGGAACACTCAGCCCTAAAAGAAATGTCTCTATTAAATCCTTCCCTTCAGGGTTTAGGGAACTGTGGGAGGGGAGGAAGCGGGAAGAGTGCAAGAGCTATAGGGGTGGAAGACACCAAGCAAACAAGGCCCCCTAAATCAACATCATCAACTGCGTCTCAGACACAGCAACTCACAGAGACTGAAGCAGCATGCACAGAGCCTGTCAGGTCTGCACCAGATCTGGTCCTAGAGCTGAAAGGAGAAATGGGTGCATGCCCCATTTTAACTCAGAAGCTATCTCCAATTGATAACCATCTGCAAATGAAAATTTAATTTTCCCTGTCTCTGTGAGTTCGAATCTAGCCTGGTCTACAAAGCGAGTTCCAGGAAAGGCGCAAAGCTACACAGAGAAACCTTGTCTCGGAAAAAAAAAAAAATTTAATTTTCTCCAAGGGAGTCTCACTAGAGAAACAAACTACTCTTAAGGTTAGGCTGCATGCCCAGCAGTAGATGGCCAAGAGAAAATGAAATGAATTCAAAAGCATCTTTGAAGGTTCCTTGTCTCATAATGTTGTGTGGGGCGGTGGTGGCACATGCCTTTATTCCAAGCACTCGGGAGGCAGAGCCAGGCAGATCTCTGTGAGTTCGAGGCCAGCCTGGTCTCCAAAGCGAGTTCCAGGAACTACACAGAGAAACCCTGTCTCAAAAAAACAAACAAAAAAAAATTCATAATGTTGTGTCATGGCTTTACCTTTTTTTTAAAACTTTATCTTATTATTTTTTTAATTTTTATTTTATTTATATTTGTGGTGATACTTTGTAGTACTCTAATAAAATTTGCCTGAAGATCAGAGGAGAGAGCCAGCCACTAGATGAAACATAGAGAGAGGTCAGGCAGTGGTGGCATACATTTTTAATCCTAGCACTCGGGAGGCAGAGATCCATCTGGATCTCTGTGAGTTCAAGGCCACACTGCACCACACTGGGCTACATGAGATTGATCCAGTCTAGGAAAGAAACAGTGCCAGGCAGTGGTGGCACATACCTTTAACTTCAGTATTTGGGAAGCACACACGCCATTAATCCCAGCACTAGGAAGGTTGAGATAGGAAGTGAAATGGCTGGGAGGAAAAAGGCATATAAGGCAAGAGGAGACAGAAGTCAGCCTCTTTCAGCTGAGGACTCAGAAGTATTCAGTCTGAGGATTCATGGAGACAGGATCTTCTCTTTTCGGCTTAGTAGGTGGTGAGACGAGAGTGGCTGAGGCTTGTTTCCCCTGATCTTTGAGCATTTACCCCAATATCTGGCTCCAGGTTTTTATTATAAGACCATTTAGGATTCATGCAACATACATTTTTCTTCTCTCTTTTTACTCTACAGGTCCATTGCATATATATTATGGCTTCCAGTTTAGTATTTTCATGGGGTTCCCTAGTGTGCAAACAAATGGATCTCATTTCCTTGTGCTTCTCTTTGGCTCTTTTCCTTCTGTTTGTTCAGTCCAATCTGATGTGGTAGCTTGTTGGGTTTTGTTTTATCTTATCTTACTATTATCTTTGTGTGTGTGTGTGTGTGTGTGTGTGAGAGAGAGAGAGAGAGAGAGAGAGAGAGAGAGAGAGAGAGAGAGAGAGAGAGAGAGAGAGAAAGAGAGAGAGAGAGAGAGAGAGAGAGAGAGAGAGAGAGAGAGAGAGCGCTCAGCCCAGTGCTTGGCTGTGGATCTCTGCATTTGCCTCCATCAGTTACTGGATGAATGCTCTCTAATGGCAATTAGGGTAGTCAACAATCTGATTACCAGAGAAGGCCAGTTCAGGTACCCTCCCCACTATTGCTAGGACTCTCAGCTAGGGTCATCTTTGTGGTTTCCTGGGAAAGATCTCCTATGCTCATGGATCAGTAGGGTTAACATAGTAAAAATGGCCATCTTACCAGATGCAATCTACAAATTCAATTCAATCCCCATCAAAATTCCAACACAATTCTTCGCAAACCTCAAAAGAACAATACTCAACTTCATATGGAAAAACAAAAAACCCAGGATAGCTAAAACAATCCTGTACAATAAAGGAACTTCTGGAGGCATCACCATCCCTGACCTCAAGCTCTATTACAGAGCTATAGCAGCAATAACAGCATGGTACTGGAATAAAAACAGACAGGTAGATCAATGGAATCTAACCAAAGATCCTGAGGCAAGTCCACAAACCTATGAATATCTGATTTTTGACAAAGAAACCAAAATTATAAAATGGAAAAAAGAAAGCATCTTCAACAAATGGTGCTGGCATAACTGGATGTCGGCATGTAGAAGAATGCAAATAAATCCACATCTATTGCCCTGCACAAAACTCAAGTCCAAATGGATCAAAGACCTCAACATAAATCCAGTTTCACTGTGCCTCATAGAAAAGAAAGCGGGAAGTAGCCTTGAATACATTGGCACATGAGACCACTTCCTGAATATAACACTAGTACCACAGATACTGAGATGGACAATTAATAAATGGTACTTCCTGGAACTGAAAAGCTTCTGTAAGGTAAATAATTGGTTTTTTTAATGATGGAAAACAGAGATTCCAGGCTGTCAAATGATGACTCTCCAACTCTATATGATACCAGTGCCATATCAAAACCTTCAGTAACTCCTACTCTTGAACTTCCTAGAATAAAATGCCATCAATATCACATCAGTGGCTATCCTATGAGATATTTAGATGGCCAACTTCACTATGTATTACAGCAAAGGGCAGAGAATTTATGTAACTTGAGGAGGGGCAGAATTTCCTTAAGATGTCCGTAAGAGTACACTACATGAAGTATAAAGCTTTGCATATAGCTTATGTTCAGTTAATAACTTAATGAAAATCAATGAATGATAACTTTGAAATATTTAACTACGTATTATATAATGAAAGGGACATACAACTAAGTAAAGAAATATTGACTCTAATGTCTAAGTCACAGTGTAGCTTTAAGCTAGTCACTTAGTCACCTACACCTTGGCTCTCTTATCCATAAAAAAAGAGATAACATGTGATCCTTTTTATAAGTCACCAAATTTCTGAAAATCAAGAGGAGTTTTGAACTCATTTGATGCCAAAACTTAACCACCCTGTACTGATTTATTAAGAAGTTCTTACTAGAAATGAGAATCTATTTTTACTTTTATTTATCTCGCTTAGAAAAAAAAACTTAAATATGGTACCACAAAAAAATCAACAAATTTGGACTGGTCATATTAGTGCTTCCCTTAATCCCAGCACTCGGGAGGCAGAGTCAGACAGCTATCCGGGAGTTTGAGGCCAGCCTGGGCTACAAAGAGATTCCCGGGCCAGCCAGGGCCACACAGTAAGACTGTCTCAGAAAAAAATAAAACATTTAATTATGGTAGGTAAGCCCCATCGCTAGAGAACAGACATCGGGACCACATGTAATGTTTGCCTGCCCCCTCTATTTCAATAAGCAGTTGTTATAGAAGACAAACAGCAAGCTGGGCAACAGCCTGAAAGTCAAATCTCTATGTGCCACGGGCTTATAACACAGAGGGGTTTTTTTTGTTAATAACCATTTTCTCTGGGTTTTGATGTACCACTGTGGTGGCTTCCCAGGGCATCCTAGGGATTATGTTGTAATGATGGGTGAATGCCAATTTCTACCATTCCTCAAAGGCTTTCTTAATTATTTTTTGTCTACAAGGAAATCTAGTGGTTTTTTAAAGATGCTTGAACATTTGGCGTGCTTCCAGAAACCCCTAACACAAACTTGAAACAGCTTTAGTCCCATAGTCCTGCTTATGTTCCCGCTCTGTGCGTTCCTCAGGATCTTTTTCTTAGAGCTGTGAACCTGGGAACAGCCCTGTGGCTAGTGAACGTGATTCTCACTTACTCATACAAATGTCATCAATGATTTCTAAGTATTCCTTATATTTGTGCGGGGTGGTTCTTTAAATACCTGCTATAATGGTTTAAAACAATAAAAAAAGTCTATCCCAGAGAATATACTATGATTAATTTTTTAATTAGGTAATTCTGTTTAGGTAATTAGGGAAGGGATACATTTCTATAAGATACATATATGTATACACACACACACACACACACACACACACACACACACACACACACACACATATATATATATGTTTATGTACCCAGGAAAGCATTCTAGGCACACTTTATTTCTCCCCACATAAGATGACGCATTTTGCATTTCTATCCATGACTGATAATTTCGGCTTAGAGGACCAAGATTATGATATTTAACTTTGTTGAGTTCAAGACAGCTTTCTTTCAGCTCAACCTTGCCTCCAGTAAATAAAGTATCCTCACCCCCTACCAACTCTGTGTCTGTATCTCAGCATGCTCAGAATTTGGAGGAAAGAATGATTTAGTCTCTTGAGTCAAAGCAACACTGCAAGTACAATTAAGTGATAAACAGGAGGCTGGCTGGTCCATGACTGTGTGAGCTAAAGTGCTTCCTATGGCAGGAAAGGACTGTGAATGTGTGCCTCCGCTGAGTGTTTATTACTGTCGAGAAGAACCACGTTTGAGACATGCAGAGCTGGAAAGGAGGGACATTTTTGTTTCAGGGAGGAAAGGGTCAGGGTCAGGTTTTAAGTATACATGCGAGGACTAAGCGCAATGGTGAGTCTCTTTGGGGGTGGCAAGGTTATGTCTGTTTACAAGAAGCTCAATAACTCAACGAGGAAAGAGTATTGCAGGATCTTGACATCTCCAGGTCCAGCGTCAGCAACCTTCTTATCAGCCCACTTGGCCCCGCAGTAAATCGGAATCTTGCTTTATAAAAATGAAACAAATGTTTGTTTGGGTTTTAAACAATTAAGAGAAAAATCCAATCCGAGGTTGATTCCAGACAATAAATATTAGCAGAGCCTCAACCAGGATCGATTCTGGACTGGTGTTTCAGAAGTCGAATCGGCCATGGGGTTCTGCCCGAGGGCCACCAGCGCCTGAACGTCTCTGTTCCCAGTCTCTCTTCTACTTGGTGTTCGATCACTTGGGATGAAATGAGCTTTCTCCTAATGGATTTGCAGAATTCAGTCGTGGTGGCTCCACGATGTCCACACAGATGCTCTAGTTAAAAAAGAAGAAAGCCTTTGGGTTGGTGCCTTTATTTTATTCTATGTATTATTAGTTTCCATCCAATGAAAGGAAAATATAACATTGCATTTTTCCCTTTGGTTTTCATCACGAACAGACACATTCAGAACTCTTACCAAGGCCCGTCCTTGAGAGCATTAATGCTACAGCTGGTTTTTATTCTTGCTCCTAGGTGGCCCTGCTGAAATACAGTTTTGCTCTTTAGATGCACAGATATTTTGTTGGAAAGTGTAAGTAAACTGAGTGTAAGCCTGAGTAAGCCTGCATTAATTTAAAATGGTTGAAATTTACAGCTACGGCCCACCAAGTGAAGAAAATGGCTCGCTGTTTGTGAAAGCTGAGTTTACTTCCTTTCAGCAGCTCCAGAAGTAATCGTATGGAATGCCCTATGTTATAGTCAAAGAGACTATGGTGCGGAGATACTGATCCATATTCCTGAGACTACACACTCATCACTATCACTGTCAGGGTCAGACTCTAGCTCTTGTGGACTCTAGTCCGAGACTCCTTTTTTAGGTCATGTGGATTCTTTTATTTAAAAGAGAAAGTGAGTTATAGATTTTAAAAACGTGATCAACTTCATGATATCGACTGGATGAGGCAAATAAGAAAGTCTCTCATGATAAATGTCAATCTAGTCAGCTCTTGTTAGACATGAGAGGGTGCTTTTCTCAAATGGTAACTGTAGGGTTCCTGAAATTATCTCCCCCCCCCCTCCCTGCTCCTACACCAGAGCTTCCATTTCTCCCTGCAGGAGACGTAATCAACTCCTACAACGACATTAGTAAAAATGCATGTAGTTAAAGTCATTGCATCTTAACTCTTATCAGCAACACTGACAATAAACTTTGCCTCCAAAAGAGGCTTAAGGCCCTAACCCATCTTCTCTGATCTCAGCACTGATACAAGCTCAAGTTGCTTGTGGAAACCTGTGTCCTTTCTTCCAGAGATAATAAGTAACAGACCCTATGAGTGTCTGTTGAAGGCAAGAGAAAAGCCGCTGTCTGCCTTTGCATTCCCCTGGGAGCAAGAGCTATTGTGAGGAAGCAGACAGGCCTTGTGCTGCAGCCTGGCTCACAATGGCACATGCTAGTGACAAGAGACATAACATCGGAGCAGTGGCTCCTGCCTGGCTGCAGCTATTGATACAAGTTGTGTTGACTTGTAGTTATTACGACTTCAATCGGGAAGCTGCATTCCAAATAGTAATCAGTACCACACAAAGCCTTCCAGTGTGCACTCCTCACCCTAATTAAACAAAATGTAAAGGCAATTAAAATGCACATTTGAAAGCAAGTTGTTCCTCCTATGGAATAAATTATTTTCTTTTGGGCTTAGTTTAGCATTTGACCAGAGTCAGCGGAAGGAAAAGCAACATTCATCTTATTACTGACAGGAGGCAAGGATTTTAATATGCACAGATAAATGTAATGGGGACTATCTTTCATGTCTTTTAAGACATATATTATACATATGCAGAGCCTAGCATGGTTAAATTGTGTGTGTGTGTGTGTGTGTGTGTGTGTGTGTGTGTGTGTGTGTGTCCACAAATAAACAAAAGCTGAATGAATAGATTCTTAGCCTTGAGGAGGACTATAAATGGACCCCACTTCATTCTTAATTCCACAATAATTTAAACAGTTTCCTTGTTTTTATTCTCATATGATGATTAGATTTCAAATCACCAGAAAATTTATGAAACAAAAATCCAAAACCCAAAGATAGTCAAAGAATGTATTAGTACCCACAAGAAAGAGTGGGGTATATCTAAATTTTTATTGTTTAAAATAGATTACAATGTCAATGTAAAGTACATTTTGTATTATTTTAAGTTTTAAATATTTCTCTTTAATGACAAAAACCTTATGCAACCACAACACCTTGTCATGGAGTGAGTGCCTTAGCTTTGGCAGGTCTCTGAAATTTTAGCGCATTTGTACGGGTACACCAAAGGGCCAACTTCTGTGATATTTTGGGCTAGTTCAGTTGTTTTTCTTCTTCTTCTATTGAAGATATTTCAAAGTTTATTTTTTATTACAAAGTAAGTCAGTAGATTCTAAATGCAGGGAATTTACATTTTTCCCTTTACTGATATTTTCACAGGTACTGTGATGGGATCAGTCTTGATTTCAAATCACCTGGGAGACAAATCTCTGGGTGTGTCTAAGGGGGGGATTTACAGTAGTTTTACTGAACTGAGAAGACCATCCTGAATGTGGGAGATGCCATACATGGGATGAGGAGGCTGAATAAAAATGAAAAAGCAAACTTGTATCAATATCCATCTCTCTGCTTTTTGAGTGTAGTCTACCTGCTTCATGTGCCTGCCACCATGCCTTCCCCCCCCCATGATGGACTGACTATACCCCCACCATGCCTTCCCCACCATGATGTACTATACCCCCACCATTATGGACTATACCCCCACCATGCCTTCCCCACCATGATGGACTATACCCCCTCCATGATACTATACCCCCACCATGATAGACTATACCCCCACCATGATGGACTGACTATACCCTCACCATGCCTTCCCCACCATGATGGACTATACCCCCACCATGATGGACTACACCCCACCATGATGGACTACACCCCCACCATGATGGACTATACCCCCACCATGCCTTCCCCACCATGATGGACTATACCCTCTCCATGATGGACTATACCCCCACCATGATGGACTGACTATACCCCCACTATGCCTTCCCCACCATGATGGACTATACCCCCTCCATGATGGACTATACCCCCTCCATGATGGACTGACTATACCCCCACCATGCCTTCCCCACCATGATGGACTATACCCCTGAACTGTGAGTTCAAGTAAACACTTTCTCAAGGTAAGAGTTCCTGTTTCTGTCAGGCATTCTGCTACATCAATGAGTAATCAATGCAAGTTGCATTGGTTTTCATTAAGAGAAACGTCTGCACTTAGGTTTTTGTTTCTTTGTTTTTAGCAAATTCTATTTTTAAAATTTTTCATATGTCCAGCAAAGAATAAAAAACAACTGGAGATAAATAATACAAAGAAGGAACCTAATATAAATGTGCAGGGTAATAAGGAACCTGTAAAAGTCAGGGTTTGATGAAGAGAGGAGACTTCACATCAGTCTCCAAGTGTATTTGAAAGTTAGTCACACTGGTGACAATAACTGGTAAAGGGATGTAGACCAAAATCCTCACTTCCTAAAATGACCTGATAACTGGGGCTTGTACTTACAAGTAAACTCCAGGGCTCTGCTTCAGTTCTACTGTTCTCTGGGTTAAATCAAAAGATCTGCAGTTTTAACAAAAAGCCACTAGGTGCTCGTGTAGGTGATCTGGGGCCATACTAAAGAAACTCTGAGTTAAGCTTTAAATCAGAGTTTAAGCTATAACACAGGAACTTAGGAAACATGCAAGCAAATGAAAGCATACAAGCACACTACACCCCAATCCATGGGAATATTGCACAACAATCACTAACTGCTTCTCAAATAAAAAACTCAAGTCTAAAATAATTCTGGGATATCTGCATGCTGTAATTAAGATTCAGAAACTCATGACTTGTTTTAATATACAGAAAGGTGTATCAGAATGAGTCTGTGTAACGCTAGATCTGCTTTCTAAGCTTAATCACAGAGTATGTCTTTAGTTAATGTCCTTTTCTTTATTTATAACCCATTGAGGCTGTGCCCAGAAAACACACTTAGAGAAACAATAGAGTAATGACAAACAAAATGATAGAAAAGTTTCGACTTTTGATCTGCAAGCACCTCCATCTCAAATGACCTAGTACACTGTGGGGTCCATCTGCACATGAAGGAAATGTTCAGGCTTCTGAGCTGTAGACAATGGCATTGGGCTATGTCTGGCTATTGTTTGAAAGATTCTCCTATGACTGGGAAGCTCTGTTTGTATTTTCTGACTTTTTCCTTCTTCAAGGCTAGAAATCTTCTTAGTCACAGCAGCTGGTGTCGACTTGCCCAATTTAACCATTTCATGCCTATTTATAAATCAAGCCACAATCATTAAGTTGCCATTTTTGGAAAGTGGCAAGTGACAAAGTTTTCTCTTCCCCTTTGTAGAAAACAAACAAAACTCTTTATAGAAAACAGTTTATTGGGTGCTTTTTAAAAGAAGTTTGAATCTGTTTTTTAATTGCCCTGTATGAGAGTTGTCTTGAGTCCTAAAATGATCAATCCCATCTCCTGTTTCCATATCTGCTTACAAGCATCCAAGGCCTGCTTGAAAAAAATAAAAAGTTACAGAAGGAGATGTGGAAACCTCCACAGACTCGGGACCGCCTACCTCAAAGAGGCTCACACCAGGACCAGCTAATTTCTCACTTCAGGACTTACAGATCGCAAGCCTGTCCTGTCTAGGGAGTTTGTTTTCATTCTTTTCCCCTTTCCTCAATTTGTGCCTCAACCTTCTGATGAACTTTGGGAGCAAACAAGAGCCCTGAGTTGGAAACATCCTAAGGCACAGAAATCATCCCTCATACTGCTGTCTCCCCAGTGAACTTCCTCTTCCTCTACAGCTGATTGGATGAAGGTTGTCTTCTTGCTAACAACCATAGAGATTCGGGCCTTTCTCTCACTCTGTATATTTAACTATCAACCAAGCAAAATAGTGGATTCTAGGGATATGCTCTTGCACCTGTTCAGTAAAGAAACCATTTTAAAAGTCATTGCTGGTGAAACATTACTCTTTTCATTATATATACAGCCCTTCTTTCATTTGGCCATGCTGTCTCTCCTCTGATTTGGATCTCACTGTTGGTTTTTCTTATCAGAAAAGTAAAATCCTAACAAAATAAGAAGTCTCTCCCTCTCTAGCCCTATCCCACTCTTTTATGTCATAACCACTTCTTTTTTATATATCAAATTTTACTTTATGTATATGAGTATTTTCCCTGAATGATGTGTGCATACCACATGTGTGCTCAGTGCCCTCAGAGAGCAGAAGAGGGCATCAGTCACCCTGGAACTGGGGTTACAGCTGTGTGTCACTATGTGGGTGCTGGGAACAGAACCAGATCTGCAAGAGAAGCAAGTGCTTTGAACTGCTAACCCATCTCCTCAGCCCCTCCTACCCTCACCTCTTAAAAGATGACTTCTCCTTCTATAATTTCACCCCGGATTGCTCTTATTTATTGGAGCTCCAATGTTTCTGTGTTCCAATACTAGTCTTTTCGCCTCCATTCTCCATATTCTCACCAGCATGTGGCCTTTCAACTACTCGCTGTGACGTTGTTCTCTGCTGTCTTGATAGCACCATTCTCTTCCAGTTCCTAATTTCTCTTCCCTTTGCATGTTCATCCACTTCTTGGATCACTATGTTAGAGTCCTTCATCCTTCACTCTAAGGCTCTCTCTCTTTTCTACGTTTGTTCTGTGTTGTTTCATATGGGTCATTGATTTTAAGTACCATTTGTAAGTTAGCTGTTCACAGACCTGTACCTCTTTCTCTGAAGTTTATAGATAGGTAGCTCATCCTGAATGCCTGGAAACTGCCTCAAACTGAACAAAAGTAATTAAATCTAAGTTTATGACTCTGGAGAATCCCTCAATTGTGTTAGTCCTTCAATGGTCTCTGTGTTCTAAAATTAAAATCCTAGTCATCCAGTCCATCTCCTTTTTACTCTCCTTCCATATCTTGTCATTAGGCCTTGCAACTATCTCTACAATCCACCCATTTCTTGCTTCCCCTTTAGACTAGTAAAATAAAGAACTTCTAGATCATTCCTAGGGCAGACTTTTCATTCTTGCCTTTCATGTCACAGATGTCTAATCTTAGATAAGTTAGTTCATTTTTTCTACTCCAATTTCTTTACAATAAAGAACAATAGTAGTATGAACTTGATAGGTTTATTATGTATGCAAGTGTTTTTAGAATGATTCCATCTATATAACTGTTACAGACTTATTGTTATTTCTTAAGTGGTCATTAAACTTCAGGACCAATCATATGAGAAAAAAACAAAAAAACTTGTGCCCATGGACTTCTTAGATTTATCATTATGGTTATACTTTCTATTTCCAATAAACTGAAATTTTCCTGTGTGTTTTTTTCTGAGTTACATACAGTCTTAAAATAAGTTTATCAAATATTCATGTCTGAAAACTACGAGTAGATACTGATGATAAGTCATGTAGAATTTGTCATCTTACTCCATCTTGTTCAAAAGTCATAATATTTACTGCTTAACATTGTGATAGCTTTTGTTATTATTATTGGTGTCGTTCCATCTGTAAATCTGTTATTGCATCAGTTAGGATTCTTCATACACACACACACACACACACACACACACACACACACACACACACACACCCCAAATACGTCTTCATCTAAAAATGGAATTTGTTGGTTCATGTAGCAAAGTCTAAAGGAAGATAATAAACTCATCTTGCCTTTGGACTTAAAAATATAGCAAGATCCAGATTTTCATAATTCCTAAGGGCTGTCTGCTTCTGTGTACTAATTTTTTGCCAACACATACTTCATGCATGTGGTGACAAGATGACAATGGTAACCTCAGTCTGTGTTGGTACAGTGGTATCCAGAAAAATTGTCATTACTGAGCTAATCTGGTTAGATAACCCCATGACCCAAGAAACCAGTATCAACTGAGTGCAACCAATTTCGAACAGTAATGGAAAACTTCTATAGCCAAGCCAATAAAGCAAAAAAGAGACATAATCAACATAGAGATAAAAAGAAATCTCACTTTAAATTTTACAAACCTCGTAACAATGGAAAGGAAGTAATATGAGCAAATTTTTTGTCAATAACAATAATTTTAGGGCAGATTTGGTGATGCATCACTAAGCCGTTTCTCAAATTACTGGAACATTAATCTGGGAAGTTACAAAAAGCAAAGCATTTCCTTTGTATTCATTAGCCAGTGTGCAAGTTCAGTATTAGAGCAGTTGACAAATATGTGGTCTCATTTTTTCATGGATCATCACTCATATATATGTATATATGTATGAATAACATATACTTTTACATTTATTTATGATTATGTAAAAGAATATTTCTCTCATATTCACCCACATATCAGTCCCTTTTTTCCAAAGAATATTAATATCAAAAGTGTGATTTTTTCAAAAACTGGGCGTTTGTAGTAAATAAAAGAAATTATGCATTGTATCTTTTATATTGGGCATCATAATTCTAAAGTTTCAAAAGATTTATTTTCCAAATTATAACAAGGACTGTGTATCCATATGAGCTAAAACTTCATTGGCCCTTGGTGCTACTCTCTTGCTTATATTATACCACTGCTCATTATTTCCTTTCCTCCTGGGTTCCCCTAAATTCTTTCCTCCAGCTGCCATAGGCTGTAGAAAATTCTAACTCCTTTTGCTTACAAAGCAAGCTTTCTCTTTTGTAGTTTGTGTGACTCCTAAGTATTCTATCCACATCTAGACATTACTTACTAACTACTATTTACTAACTATGTGTACACTATCCAAAATAGTTTATTTCTGCAAGTCTTTCTTCTGATACAACAGACTCAAACCCTCCTTTTCACCCTATACATTATATTGCTATATCTCATAATTAACCAAAAGCTATTAAGATACTTAGTAAATATTTAAATTATCCTATATAATGGGCTTTGTTATTTGTCATATTTTACTGTGACAAAAACAAATAACTTCACAATAACTTTTCAATATTTATACAGTGACTTTTCTACAGCCCTGAAACTCTCTAAGGAAATTGTTTAGGAAGAATTTGTGTACTTGACAATTAATTATAAATTTTTTTGTATAAAATGGCATACACCAGCCAACTTCTTTAAAATAGAATCCTGCCATGCTTTCACATTAATTTCCGTATTAGTAGCTTTGGACTGTGCTTTTAAATTAGTATTATTATTTGGCATATTTATGATATTTAATTTAGGAACAAAACTAAAAGTTCTCATTTATTTTCAATCAGTACAAGTTCTTTCTGTCTGCAGGCTGCCAGATCTTTACCCATTAAAATCCACATTTATTAATGCTTATGGCTCATGGTCTGCTTTGAGCCTCTCTAATCACACAGTCCTTCCTGTCTTCATTTTCTTTTAAATCAAACTTTAAAACATGTCTCCATTCTCTACCATCAATCATTAGTGTTAAGCCTTGATTTGTTAAAAACCTCTGAAAGCATTATGTTGGTCAAATGGTTAGATTTCAGGCCCATGTCTCTTATCATTAGCCAGAGGTTTTACATCTGATCCCCATAGCCATTCAAGAGAATTGTCGTGCATGAGTTCTCATGGAGAAGGTCATTCTGACAAAAGACTCCTGCCTAATTTATATAGTAAGGCATGTTTGCTAATTCTGGTCTCGGAACTCTGACCAGTTACCAATTGATTCCTATCAGTGTTGTGTGAGATGATAAATTTTAATCAGTGCTTTTGGTCTTTAACAGTCTGGCTTTCTTTTTATAATGGATTTCTTTCATTCATGCTTTCCCTCGTCTGCATTTTTATGACTGTGATGTGCTTTGATTTACTTCATTCAAAGTATGATGCTCTGGCTTCAATTATTCAATTTAACTTTAAATAGACATTGCTACAAGTCTTACTGATACAAAGGACATCTGGTGTCAATAAATTGCAGCAGGAGGTGCCATGTGGGAAGGAACCCAGGCACTAAACACATCTCTAGGCACATCCATCAAGACATGCTATGGCATTCTGCCACTTATCTGCTTAAATGATATCAGAGTGCAGCTCAAGAGAGGCGAGCCGGGAGAACATCATTGTGACCTTCAATGTAGAAAACTGACTCATTGACCTTCAAATCCACACACAAACCATGGTGTCCAGTTGGTGAGATCTTTGAGGATGACCTTCACTAAGCAGGAAAGACTCACACAACAAAGGGACTCCTTTCTTCTCTATCATGCACCACGTGTTGAATGAAGGATGCTCTCCAGAGGTCTAAACAAAGAATTCTGCCCTTACTCCCAGCAAGCCAAGCCACACCAAGTCCAAAGTTTGTACAAGGAAATAGGTTTCACCCTTGTTGTTTCTGAATCAGTTCCAATGATAAGTTTTAATAATTGTCAAAGACTAGCAGATCTATGTAGTAGAATTTAAAATGTTTGAAATCAAGAGAAGCCTTTGCCCGATTTTAAGCCTGAAAAAGTAAACTCCTTAATTGCAAAAGTATGAGTAATACAGAAATAATTTACAAAAGATATAACTGAAATTTAAATTGTATTCTGTATCCAAAAATCTATGAACCAAAGTTGCTCATGGATAATCTGGATCTTAGTGAATCATAGGTGGTCTTTAAATTATTTTATTTGAAATTACGTATGGGTCATATAGCTAGGAAGCAGACTTCTGTTTTGTATAGTATAAGAATATTTTGCAGCTTAGATTTCTTGGTAATGACAGGAATCTACCTTAGCAAGTCATTGTTCCTTATTCATGGCTTCACAGACTGTCCTCCTGTACCAGGAAGGCAGCTGACATAGCGCCGTAGGTATCATATCCTCCTAGTTTAATTGGCTCTGTAAATTAACAGAATGTCATTCTTTCTCATCTTATAGAAGGACCCCGATATCCCCCTGTTTGTGACTTTCTCACCCTTGGAGCAATTAGAACTTCAGGAAGCAAGGGCACATGATTGGCAGATTCTGCAGAGGTGGGCAGGCTCTGTTTCCAGAAAGAGGATGCTGAGAATGCTTACTGAGCAAGACTAAACCAGAAAAAAAATAGTAACAATGTGTAGCATGTTCCTGACACTTAACAAACCAGTTCCAAATAAGGATCGGAGGTTGTGTCTGAGAAAAGCATATATCTTTTCTCCATCTCCCCAAAGCTTTATTGCCTGTATAGAACAAACAATGGTGTCCCACCATAAAGGATGCTAAGAGACAGTTCAGTAAGTGAAGAGAAAAATGAGGCTATGCAAAGATAGGAAACCTTCCTTTCTCCCTCTTTTCCTCCCTCCCTCCCTTCACTCCTGTTTATCTTTCTTTCTTCCTTCCTTCATTCTTTTTAATATTTGAGGGAATGTTCTCACTCTGAAGTCCTGATTGGTTCTTTCTTTCTAAGTAGCCTAAGATGGCTGCCAGTGCTTTCCTGACTAATCCTCCCAGGTCCTTAATTACAGGATGTCATCATGAATGGCAGGAAGCTTGCGTTATTGAGATTTTTGTCAAGGAACTTCTAATGTGCTACATTTGAGAATTTCGGAGGATCATACCGCACATGAAACTTCTGAAACATGCTTAGGTAGAGGGGTTTTTCATTTTTATTCATTAGAAATAATTGAAGATTAGATGACTTCGTGACACAGTAAAATTATCCTGCCATTCTTAATAACTTTATGAATTGAAGAAAGCAATCTAGTGCTGTGGTTCAGCCCCAAATCTTCTTTCAATTAAAATATCCATGGGGTTAGAAAGATGAGTCAACCTCTGGAAGGTGTTTCTGTACCTGCTGATCTGCCTGCCTGGCATTTGGTACAAAATTCTGTAAGGTGGGTCATTGGAATAGGCTACCTGTGTCACCTCAATATAATGTTCATAATCTGATAAAATACAAAATATAATGTCATGAAAGCATTGTAGTGTCAGTTATTGTGAGACCCTATCCTCTGGACGTGACCTTGCCATTGCCAACTTGAAATCAGGGTACTTGTGATTGGCAGCCTGAGACCATAACAAGACTGGGATCACTAATAGGTCCTCTAGAAAGGACAAAGAGCTCACAACCTGTGTGAAGTGGCTCATGAGGCAGTGTGTAAGGAGGTTCACACGGTGCAGGAAGCAAGCTCGCCATCCCCGCCCACTCTCTAAGAACGTAAGTGATTAACAACTGCTGTATCTCAGAGAAGACTCATCAGTGCCACAACTGCCCACAAGTTGCTCAGGCTCCTGTAAGTAACTTCTCACTCATGCCTGTCATTTCAACTAAACTCATAGCTTCACCCAGCTCAGCTTGGGTGGAATTGTTTCCCTGGCCTGCCATTGCCTTCTCTTTTATGCAGTGAGTAGAAATAGACTCCTCGAAACCATGCAACATTAATTACAAAATTAAACTTCACTTGATTAATGATTAATTTCAAGATTCAAAGTCTCATGCAAAGATTCCTGAAGAGCTTTACAGGAGTTGGTTTTTAAGTCATTTGTAACATCTACTATTTGACATGGTAGCAGTAGGAAATGAAAGCAGATAACTGCACTCAGTGTCTTCTACACTACTGATTCCCCATCGACTCCATATCATACTAGAATCTCTTGGAATCTTCCATATTGATTCTAAAGCATTGGTACTCAAAACCGAAGCCTCTAGATTGAAGGTAACTATGCCCTGTAGATATAAAATTCTCCACCATCTGCTCATTGTTACTGCCTAAATACCGCCATATTTGAAACCATAAAACAATACATTGACAATGGTTTTGTCAGCTCTTTTAAAAAGGTTTTATCTTGCTCTGAGAGTTTTGAAGAAATTATATCTTTGTCTTTTTTATATTTTACCCAACCTTTCCCTCCTTCCCTTCCTCATAAAACATGGTCAGTTAGTAACAGGGGTAAATTTGGTAACCAAGTCATTTTTTGTAAAGTTGGGGTGGTACGACATACTCTTTCACCAAGAACAGAAAATACAGTGGTGGTTTGAGTGTCTAATGAGGACACTGGATATTTTGTTCTTAGAATTTGTCCCATTTCTTAACACACTAGGTTAATAAACACAACACCAAGTATGATCTACTCAAGAACAACAACTGAACTGTATAAGGAGATGTTTCAGATTTCATATAAGGTACTAGTATTACAGTAATGAACAAGAGACCCCTGAGAACATGAATTTTAGAGGTAAACAGTTACAATGTGTTAAGATAAAGGTAGGTGTGGTAGAACCTATGCAGCCTTAAGGGAGCAAGGAAGAGTTCTGAGATAGAGAGACACTTCCTGTGACAGTTGAAGGGTAACTAGGTGAAATGAATTGAGTACATTCTTCAGATGAAGAACATATAAAGATAAGAAAGAGAGGGGGGAGAGAGAGAGAGAGAGAACATATTCAGGCCCCCAAAGGGAGTCCAGTTGTTTGAAGTATTCAGTTTGGGTATTGGAGTAAAAGAATGATGAAACATGAAGTGTGAGGCTAAATGGAATCCAGGTGAATTATGATAGATAGATAGATAAATAGATAGATAGATACATACATACATACATACATACATACATACATACTACATTCACTGATAGTTATGGGAAGCAGAGTAAAAAATTATTTCTTTTAAAGGTTATTTTATGTTTTGAGATGATATTTTAATTGCATTTCTCCCTTCCATTTCTTCTCTCCAAACCCTGCAACATACCCTTCCCTACCAACTCTTCAAATGCATGGCCTCTTTTTTTCATCAGTTGTTATTGCATGCATATATGTATGTGTGCATACACATGCATTCCTAAACCATAACCTGCTGAGTTATAATGTTACTTGTATGTAGCTGGAGAGCTTCTCTCCAGGTCCCACCAAGCTCCGCAGTCCCACAACCCACATATAAAATAATCACTCAGACGCTTATATTACTTATAAACTGTATGGCCGTGGCAGGCTTCTTGTTATCTACTTCTTCTATCTTGAATTAACCCATTTCTATTAATCTATAAGTTGCCATGTGGCTCGTGGCTTACCGGTACCTTACGTCTTGCTTGTCATGGTGGTGGCTGGCAGGTCTCTCCCACTCAGCCTTCCACTTCCCAGAATTCTCCTCTCTCCTTGTCTCGCCTATACTTCCTGCCTGGTCACTGGCTAATCAGTGTTTTATTTATACAGAACAATATCCACAGCACTTGTATGTGTGTTTTCAGGCCTGACCATTTGGCACTGGACAACCAATTAGTGTGCTTTGCCCTGAGGATGGTCACCTCGTCCACTCCCAACTTTACTCAGTTGCTTGTAGTTCTTTGTACATGAGTAAGGCCTTGAGGGCTTTTCCCATATAGTTTAGCATGTTAGTTGATGTCCTCCTTATTCTGCCCACATTTGGGTAATCATGTTGGTGAGACTTTAATAGGTATAGATTCTAATGTTTCTAGGAGACACAATTTCATAGCAAACTCCCTGATCCTTTGGCTCTTAAAATCTTTCTGCCCCCTCTTCCCATCTTCCATGATGTTCCCTGAGCCTTAGGTGTAGGAATGTTTTGTAGATGTATCCCTTGAGACTGGGCTCCACAACTCTTCATATTAATTGGTTGTGGTTTTCTGTAGTGGTCCCTGTCTGTTGCAAGGAGAAGTTTCCTTGATGAGGGGCAATGACTACATTTATCTGTGCGTATAAGGACAAACATTTATAAAGTGCTGTTAGAGATTATGCTGGTTTAGTCAATTAGAGGTTATAGATTCTCATCCAATAACCATGACTTCATTAGAACTGAGTAGTTAATTGGATTTCCAGTGCCAGGCATGATGTCCCTATCCCTCTTCTTGAGCAGGCAGGCCTTAAGTCCAATTAGAGAGCAGTTAGTTACTGCCAAGGTATGTATGCCACTGCTACACCCTTAGGATTATCAGGCCATGCTGGTCATTGATGTGGTTCATAGGCACTGTTGTTTTCTCCCTCCTAGGAAGTTTACATGGTACTTTCTGGTACCATGAAAACTAGTCATGAAGGAGGGAGCATTCACATTAATTCCAGCTCATGGGCCTCTGAGCCTTGTTTCTGAAATGTGTGGTGTCTTTAGTAATTAGGACTTACTTTCCATCTTTGGGGGTTAACCAAAGACAGTAGCAATAGGCTGTATGTTTGGGGCCCTCTTAGAGGAGGGGAAGGAGGTTAATATTTTAGAGATTAAACAGTGAATGGTATAGACCATTTTAATACTATTGTTTTAATTAAATTTTCAGTGATACTAAACAAAGAATAAGTCTAATTAGCTTAATATATAGAATAAGAAAGAGTTCTATGGTGGTGTTTGCCTTGCTAACGGTCCACAAAGCATTTTCCCCTTTACATAGCTCTGGTTTTTCTTATTACAATATTAAACACACATTTCTAATTAATTTATCTGTTAAGAACAAAATGTAGAAAAACAAAGTATAAGTAGTTAGGACACTGAAAAAAAATGCATGTACTTCTGGAACTTCAGTCTAACTATATTTGACAATTCCCTTTAAATCACCTATAAAAAGTTGATTCTAATAGCATTAGTGAGTTTATTTAGTCTCATATTTATATGGGTTGAAAGACAATCCATACCATGCAAAATTCAGAAATCATTTTTCAGGAAATAATGTATCTGCTTTATTGCCTTTAAAAATTATAACTTAACTAAAGAGCCATGACCAGAAGTAAGTCTTTATCATGTTTTGATGCTACTTATACCCTTAGCCTGCATAATCTTATGATGTTTTCTAGTGGAATGCTTGTCTTGCTCCTGGGATTCACAATATTTTTCAATGATGTTTTTTATATAAAAGGATCTATACTTATTAACTTGAAGAAAAGAGCATGTCTATTAACATTGCCCTTGACACATATGGAAACACTTCAGTAAATTGCCTGGTTTCTCCTTCTTCCTCACTTTTATAGTAGTAAGATGTTTATATCACATTCTAGACACAATATAGTGATATAAAGGTAAGATTAAGAAATCATTTTATAATGTAACTCCTCATTAATTTTCTCCTTTGATAGGGCAACTTCATATAACTCACACTCACTTATTAGCCTCAATACTCATTGAAACCTAAATTAAAAGGAAATGGAGATACATTTCTCCAAAATATAATACTAAGTGGTAATAGAAATACTAAGCTATCAGAAAAAAAGTTAATGAGATGAATGATCAAAGCACTCTATTGAAATGAAAAGGACAGAAAGACAAGATGGTTATTTTAATGAAATGGTCCAGAAAGTGAGGGGGAAGAGACACAGAGATCAGGAGACATGCGGGAAAGGGGCAAGAGAGATGTTTCTGATAAAGAAAACGGGGCCTAACATACAGATAAGGGATTGGATTTATGTAAAGATGTGGGCAATTGTCCTATCTAGAAGACACACAGAAGAGGGCAGAATAGATGGCGACTCATATAAGACAAGGAGCAGTTTTGGATTTGGAATTTGTAGACGGTATCTTTTTGAATGGTTCTTTTGTGACTTGAAGGTAAAAGTAGGCAACTAGGAGTTACAAATTACAGGAGCAGAAGGCTTGATAGAGTTGTCTAGGAATCTGAAGATGGAATAGAGAAGGGAAATAAAGTATGGATTACTGGGCATCACTTAAAGCCAGTTTGCTATTTAAAAACACTGAAGTTAAACTGTTCAGTAAGATTGCATTTTTCTCTAGTCATAATCTCCTGAATGAGCAATAGGCAAAGTAAGATCTTATCAAATTAAGTCTTTATGAGCTTTAGAAGGGAGTTGAGATGTACATAAAGAGGAAGAAATATTAATTAATCATGAGATTGTTAGAAGGTAGTATCAATTGATTTTAGGTGCCACTGTAATAGAGGATTTATAGACTTGGGGTACTGTAGAGAGTGACCAAGATGGAAAGTGAATAATATCTGGAGATTGAGACACATAAAATTGAAATTCTGGAAAATGTGAAGTGATTGGTAAACACAAGGCCATGTGTATAACTGAGAGGAATCATGGGAAGAGAGAAAGGCAAGGACACTGGAGGCTAGGATTTTAATCACATCGTTCAGATGTATATGAAAGCTAGCAGAAGTTATATAGAGTGGTATCTAGGAGATATAAACTGAGCACATCTTTAAGACGTGAAAATATTTCAGATGTAACAAAACCAGCTCAACTTATCACTTTCATATAATTCCATATATATATATATATATATATATATATATATATATATATATATATATATTAGTATTTAAAAGGTCAGTAATGGAGAACTAGTCTGTGTATAAGAGTACTGGATGCTCTTACAGAGGACCCAGGTTCTATTCCAAGCACCCACAGGGCAACTCACAACCACCTGTAACTCCATTTTCAAGGATCCAACATTCTCTTCTGGTCTCTGCAAGCCCTAGACACCCATGTGGTGCAAAGGATGTAAGTGTAGAAGGATGCGGTGGCATGACTCAGAAAGATGTGTCATGGACATGACATGGCCAGTGCACTCAGGAACTCACTGCAGTTGCGATTATTCCACAAAACCTGTATTAGGCCCATCAACATTTCATACTGGATGGGGAGCGGACGCATGAGGCCCTGTGGGGAGCTGAGGAAGCCTTGAATAAACCTGTCAAGAGTGGATTAAGTCCTGAGCCAATGTGTATTGCTGACACAGGCAAAGCCATGTCAAGGACCAGTGCCTCAGACCCATGAGAAACTGGTAAAGCCTTCCTCATATGGGTCAGGCAAAGAATGGCAAAGCCTTCCTCTGATCTAGGTATGAGTGTTTACCAACAATTGACTCAGCATATGCAAAAACTGGCAAATACATCTTCCTCCTCCCAGATATTCATAGCCTAAGACTGCTTTCCTATGCCTACAAACTCCTACTACCAAGATTAGCTACTCCCCACGCCACAACACACACATACAATCTCATGCTGTACCTAATATATATGCTGAGAGACTGGGTGAATAAAGCAGTTGGCATCACTCCATCATAGTGCGCACAGCCTCTATGAACCCAGGTTGTCTCTACCTGTGTCTATATATATGCTAGTGGAATGAGGCAAGACCCAACCCCTTCAAGAGAAACTATTAGCAGTTAATGAGAAGTGAATGCCATCTTTGCCAGTGTTGTACACACTGAAAAACAACTAATACTCCAGTAAATAATGTCCAACTCACACTATGCAAGCAATGCTCATTAAACTCAGAGTGTCACACGCACAATAAGAAGACATGAAAGGCTTCTTAGGGAAAAGAGCCTCAGTGGAAGAAAAAAGGAGATGAGGGAAAGGAATGGGTGGAAACGACTAAAATGTACTATATACATATATGAAACTGTCAACAAATAATATCTTGCAAAAAACTTAGATAACAGCATAAATTTGAGATGTTCAAAAATAAATTAAAAATATAAAACAACCCAATACGATACTGAAAACCAAGCAGGATAGATGGATATCTGGATTTTATAAATTGGATTAATGATGTACTATAATTTTTTTTAAATAAAGTTTTATATGACCCAGGTTGGACCTAAACTCTCTATGTGGCCAAAGAATGGGTGTGGTGGTTTTGGGTTCCCCAAAATATTGTGCACCCTAATAAACTTATCTGGGGTCAGAGACAGAACAGCCACTAGATACAAAGGCTAGAAAATGGTGGCACTCACGCCTTTAATCCTAGCATTCCAGAGACAGAAATCCCTCGATCTCTGTGAGTTCAAGGCCACATTGGAAACAGCCAGGCATGGTGACACACGCCTTTAATCCCAAGAAGTGAGCCTTTAATTCCAGGGAGTGAGGGCAAAAACCGAAAGATATATAAGGCGTGAAGACCAGAAACTAGGAGCATTTGGCTGGTTAAGCTTCAGGCTTTGGAGCAGCAGTTCAGCTGAGATTCATTCTGGATGAGGACTCAGAGGTATCCAGTCTGAGGAAACAAGATCAGCTGAGGAACTAGCAAGATGAGGTGGCTGTGGCTGGGTCTGCTTCTCTGATCTTCCAGCGTTGACCCCAATACCTGGCTCAGGTTTGATTTTATTAATAAGAACTTTTAAGATTCCTGCTACAAATGGGCTTGAATTCCTCGTTTTTATCTTCATGCCCCCAACCCTGGAGTTCAGGGATTGCAAATGTATAGCACCATGATAGGAAATTATATATTTGTTTGTTTGTTTGTTTGTTTGTTTGTTTGTTTATTTATTTATTTATTTAGTGTGTGTGTGTGTGTGTGTGTGTGTGTGTGTGTGTGTGTGTGTGTGTGATCATGTGCCACAGCCTGTACATGGAGATCAGAAGACAACTTGCATGAGTCAGTTCTTTTTTTAGGGAGAACTGAAACAGTGTCACAGTATAGAGCCCCGGTTGGCCGGGAAATTGCTAATGTAGACAAAGTTGGCCTCAAACTCACAGAAATCTGCCTGCCCCTGCTTCCCAAACGCAGGAGCTAAAGTTATGTGCCACCATGCCTGACCTGTGAGTCAGGTCTTCCCTTCTACCATGTAGATTCCAGGAACTGAACTCAGCGCATCATGCTTTGGCAGCAAGTGCCTTTACCTACTGAGCCATCTCACTGAATGTGCACTCTAAATCAGCTGTAGAGGCATTCCACTTGTAGGAAAATGACAGTTGTTTTCCGTACTTCCTCGTTGAAATGGACTTCACAGTTACCGGAATAATTGTGTGTTTAGGAAGCAGTTTTCGGGTTGAGCTTCACTTTCTTACAATTCAAATGGCATCCTAAACATCCACCCAATCATACACAAATACACTGAATTATTAATTGCAAATACATTTCCTCTTTAGCCTAAAGGAAAGAACTAAATCAGTAGCATATGTGTAAGATTGTGAGCATCCTGTTGTTAAATTCAGTACTCATTTCTTCAGAACATTAAGAAAAGAACTTCGAATATATTAAAAAATATATAAAAATGTGAAATAAACATTTTTCAAAAGAAAAACTGTATTTAAACTTTTGCTTGTCACTTTAAAATATTGCCATTAAAGCTGTGGGTATAGCTCAGTGGTAGAGAACATGTTCATCATGCTCTAGGACTCACATTCACAGCACCACTCAAAAGTATGATAAAAAAAAAAAGGGGGGGGCTATGAAGATTTAATGTAGCTATTTAATAACTTGTAATTTTACTAAAAAATTAAAACTATTTTTCTGCTGGTTCTACACAGGAATCCCAATAGCTATTATAATGTGAGAAAGGACTAGATTTTTGCACGCCTGCGCGCGCACGTGTGTGTGTGTGTGTGTGTGTGTGCGCGCGCGCGCGCGCGCGTGCGCAAGCTCAGGAGTCACTTACTGGAGGTTAGGATACCTGTAATTTCCATCGAAAACGTAGAATTAGGCACTGCACTGTAGTCCTCGGTTCTCAAGAAGCAGAATCTCTGAGGGAAAACTAAACTTGGCTTTGCTTAGCATTCTAGTTTGTATTCTATTGCTGTGATAAAGACCATGACCATGACCAAAAGCAACTTGGGGGCTGACTAGGAAATGTGTGTTGCTGACATGGGGACGCCACGTTCAAGAACTCCAATGCGCCGGGCGGTGGTGGCGCACGCCTTTAATCCCAGCACTCGGGAGGCAGAGGCAGGTGGATCTTTGTGAGTTCGAGGCTAGCCTGGCCTAGAGAGCGAGGTCCAGGAAAGGCGTAGCTAAAAGAACTCCAATGCATTGGTCCATGAGAGTGGCAAAGCCTTCATCCGATCCAAGTGCAAATGTTGACAGATGGGCAGAAATTGTCCACCATAGTTCCCCCCCTTCCGCCACTCCACATGTCCATGGCCTGAAGACTGCTAACCTACAGAGACTCTTCTATGGAGACGCCTAATCCCACCTCTTTGTTCAGCTGTATGCAATAACCTGCTTCCCTATTTGACAGTACATAATAAGCACGCTGAGCTTGGGAAGTTGGGGGAATACTGCAGATTCTTCACCAGAGAACCCAAATCACCCATCCCAGCCTTTCTGTGCCCCTGTGTGTCCGATCTTTATTCCTTTGTCACTCCTAATAAGGGTTTATGGACTAAGGCTGTGAAAGATCACAGAAGAGAGAAACGGGGTTTACTTCAGCCTATATTTGTAGTCCATCATGAAGGAGAGAGTCAGGGCAAGAACTCACACAGGAAACTGGAGACAGGAAGCCAAGCCCATGGAGGAATGCTACTTATTGGCTTGTTCACTATGGCTTGCTCGACCTGGACCACTTGCCCAGGGGTGGCCTCATCCTCACTTGGCAGAGCCCTCTCACATCAATCATGAATCAAAAAAATGCCCTATAAGACATGCCTACAGGCCATCTGACAGAGGCATTTTCTCAATTGAGGTTCCTTTTCCCAGATAACTTTAACTTATGTCAAGATGAAAACAAACAAAAAAGAAAAACAAACAAATAAAAAAAAACCTAACCAATACACTCAGGTGCTTAAACACACATCCCAGTAACTCCTCTCAAAAATCTCAGGTTCTCAATTTTCTTTGAATGCAATCTGGTCACATAAAAGAAGATTTGTGGTGATATATTGTGTACCCTGATAAAGCTTACCTGGGGATCAGAAGACAGAGCCAGCCACTAAATTAGACACAGAGGTCAGGCAGTGGTGGCACACACCTTTAATCCCAGGAATTAATATGGCAGGACACAGAAAGGTATGTAAGGCATGAGGAAACAGGAACTCGCTCTCTTTAGGCTGAGGATTTCGTAGAGGTAAGCTAATGGCTGGTTGTTCTGCTTCTCTGATCTTTCATCTTTCACCCCAATATCTGGCTTGGGGTTTTTTATTATAAGACCTTTTAAGATTCATATTACAAAGACTCTTTTGGCAGATAGTACAAGTAGCACAAGTCTAGTTCTGAGGATCATGAGATACTTGATAAAAAAAAAAATATCAGTCCACATTCACGTCAAGATCACACGCTGGAATGGATAGGGAAGCCTCCTTTCTGAGGACTAGCTCTCACAGTACAAGAATGCATCATGCACACTTCCAAAGGAGCATAACAACCAACAGTCCTACCTGGACTACAAATATTTTTCAGTTAGAACTATAAGTTGTTTATGACTACATTAATTAAGAACAGTCAACAAAATTATATACATTCTTTACAGCAGCAAAATTATTAAAAACTTGTTCCTGGAGAGATAGCCCAGCATTTAAGGGTATTGCTGCTCTTCCAAAAGACCCAAGTTTGGCTCCTACCAGGCACATCAGATGGCTAATAACCACTTGTAATTCCAAGACTCTTCTCTGGTCTCTGGAGGCATCTGCATATACATGTTCACATACATAATTGTATACACATATACACATAAGTAATTTTTAACTTTCAAAAATTACTACAAACTGATATATGTACACACATGTATACATCAACATTTTTTTCTTCTGAGAGCAATATTAAATATTCACCAGCACGCTACTAACTACAACTTTCCACATACTTTTTAATTCATTTAAGGCCTCGTTAGAAAGATAAGAACTCTTCAACAGAGTTTGAAATGCCATCCTCATGAGAAAGCAAGTATACAAATTCAAAGTATGATGTGTGGTGATGGCTGTAGAGTTTTAACACTTCTGCTTACCTACAGGAAGAGAAAGAACTACATACTGTAGAGATTTGCACAAAACTCATTGTCATTTTGAATAGCTTAAAGGGAATTTTTGGGGGTGATAAATAGAAGTCTACCAGCTACTAAACATTTCGTGAATAATACTTTGTTAATTGTCTTTAAAATTTATTTTATTTTTACTATGTGGAAGAGTGAGTATGAACATGTAAATGTAGGTGCCTACAGAGGCCAGAGACATTGGGTTCCACTGGAGCTGACTTACAAGCAGTAGTGATCTGCCAAATGTGGGAGACGGGAACCAAGCTCGAGTCTTGCAAGAACAACATGCTCTATTAATCACTGAAACATCTCCCTAGTCCACTTTGAAACTCTGAAAAATAAATATTTTTCAACTTCGAAAGAGTCCAAGAAATATAAACTCTCTGTATATTAGCTTGATTTTGCTCCTTGTTTCTTCATACTTTTATATTTACTTCTTCCACGGAAGTTTTGTCTGATGCTGGCAATGGAGAGATGATAAAGAGTTCTCATTGAGACTTACAAAGAGCTGGACAGTGGGGAGGAGTGCTGTGGCGTGGCTGCCTTCAGGACATGTCACAGCTGTTACATTCATGAACTCACCGCGGCTGTGGTTACCTGGCCACAATCAAGCCAAGTTCCAGTATAGATCAGGGAGGGACTCAGGAGACCTCGATGCTGAGCAGAGGTCCCATTCCTAGCTGAGGCACTATTGGCAGTTAACAGCACCTGGGGGAAGGAGAGTACTTTTTCTTTGGGGTTGCTGCCACTGGTAAGTTTTTCATGCTCCAAAGGATGCCTGCACACAGAAAGTGCTGATTGGATACAATGGGGGAAAGTAAAACATGTACTTAGAAAGGGAGGGCATGTTAGGGGGATTTCAAGGAAGGAAATGGATGTGATCATAACACATTGTATACATGAATGAAATTTTCAAAGAATAAATAAAAATATTTCAACTAGAATTCAAGATAATGAAGTAGTGCAAAAACCCTGGAAATGGACACAGAGAAACATATTTGCAGTAGCGCCTCCAGGTCAGTGAGCTTATGAAACATAATTCTACTTGTTATTATAGAGTTAACATTTATTTAATTTCTATCTATAGGAAGTTTGTATCATTTCTCTTACTAGGTTGATGGTGCTCGTATGTTTTGTCTCCAGCTACCCAACACGCAGCTGTACATAATTGAGATACACATATACCACAAAAATAAGTCTTTAACTTTATTTCCCTCTGTTTCTAGACATCTTTTTTTTTTACACAGAGAGGTTTGAGTTCATTTATTAAATGAATGTCCTGAATCTATATCCTTGTAGGAAATACAGCATGAATGTTTGAGTTCATTTATTAAATGAATGTCCTGAATCTATATCCTTGTAGGAAATATAGCATGAATATTTCCTCCTTTTAACTCCTTAATCTTTCTTTCTGTTCTAATTTGGACCAATGGAAACAGTCTCTACCCAGAGACAGAATGCCTTTCCCTTTGGTGCCTTGGATTTGCAGGACAGACCATGTAAGGAGAATGTTTTAGAGTCTTGTGTCTACAGTTCCTTCGTTGGCTCTAGTGTCTACTGCTTCTGCAGCTGGGATGGAAAACAGCTGGCTACCAGCTCCCTCACATTGCTTACTAGTTTGATACAGCAGAAAGTCATGGAAGAAGCAAGGCGACTAAAACAAGATAAATATGCCAGAAGAAGAAAGGAGAAAAATACCTCAGAATAATTGGGTGTGAAAAAACTCCCCTTTGAACTTCCTTCAGGGAGACTCTGGGGACTGTGCATAATGGGGCTAGGTATATGTGGTTAATATTAGGGAGGGGGTCATGTTACAGGGGAGGAAATATAAAGAGAATGCTCACCTCTGAAGAATTATAGAATATGGGGCACTTAACCTTTAAACAGACTTACAGCAAATTATCTCCCTATTCATTATGATCCAATGATTGCTTTTCTCTGCTGTGCCTCGTGTGCTTTATTTTATTTCTTAACTCTTTTATACATAACAAAAAGATTCCTTCTTTCTGCTTCAGGTTTTCCTTCTTAAACTTAAAAATGTTGTTCTGTACCTGATGTGAATAGATCATAGAGTTATTTCCCAATGGCTATCTCAAGAGTCCTTTAGAAATAATTTATAACAAAGAAGAAATTTCAAAAATAATACAGAGTTCCTCTGGACACCTCACTCAGTTTTGCCATCATTAACCTCGGATGCTACTGTGACACATTTATAGAATTAGGATTCTGACATTAGCCCACTAGTATTAACTAAACTCCAGGCATTATTTGGATTTCATCAGTTTTCCATTAGTGTATTCTTTCTGCGCCAAGATCGAAGTCTTCTGAATTGCCCTTAATTATGTCTTCTCAGTCTCTACTAGGATGTGACAGTTTGCCAGTATTTCTGTTTCATGACTTTGTCATTGAGAGATATTTTCTGGTGTCCTGTAGAATGTCTCACAAGCTGAGTTTGGTGTTGTTTTGTTGTTGTTGATGATGATGTTTTGTTTGTTTTGTTTTGTTTTCATGTACCCTGGAGTTGCAGATTTTTTTTAGGGGAGTATCATTGGTAAGAGCTATTGTCATAATATAGAGGGTGGTACATAGCATCCATATGATGGTGAAGTTAGTACCTTATTTAAGGCTGCATTTGGCAGTAAATTCCACTACTTATCTCTCTTCAGGCTCTATTCTTTGTGAAAGAAGCAAGGTTATGCACTACCTCCTGAGAGAGTCAAAGTCACCTTCTCATTATTCTGGAAAGTTTTCTTGTTCAAGAATCATCATCACATTCAACTGATAATTTGAGCTGTTGAGTGACTCAACATTTATCATGCTTTCAATAGTATAAAGATTTCTACATTTACTAAGACGTGGACATGCACATGTCCTGTCACTAACATCGGTTGTCTGGTCTGATGGTGAAGGTTTCTTGGGAAGCCATGTCTAGTCTAAATGCATAAGGAATGCAGTAAGTGATGAGAGTCAAGGTGAATGTTCCCACTGCTCATGCTTTCCCACATTAATCCTTCTAAAATTCAAGGACTAGCATGACCTTCATCACCCTCTACCAATAAAGTCACACCAGATTTCCATACAAGCTAATTCCAACGCACAGTTCAGAAAGGCTCCTAAGACAAGGAATCTACCTTCACGGTCCAGTGTCATCACCACACTCTATCAAACTCGGTAAATATAAACATGTAAACAGAGAAATGTTTTATACAAGCTAATCTTTTGTTTGAGATTAAAGGCATGAGTGATCCAAAATAACGATCTAAGGGCATAGTGACAGAGCTAATTGTCCTCCTGACCAGAAATCTGTGTCAGCCTATCTGTCTAGCACTGTCCCATGAGCTGAAATTTTTTCTGCCTCAAAGGTCCCTTAAATCTGTTTTCCTTTTGTTTCCTCTAATAATTGCTATGACTTTAGAAACCTTGATTGCCAGACTTAACTAGTCATGGGATATCCCTTCCTCCTTGCTCTGTAATATAATTAGTCTCAAAGTATTTCTTTATAACAATGACTCTCAATATGTGGGTCACCACCTCTTTGGGGGGTCAAATGACCCTTTCACAGGGGTCACCTAAGACGATTGGAAAACACAGATATTTACATTGCAATTTATAACAGTAGCAAAATTAAAGTTACAAAGTAGCAACAAAAATAATTTAATAGCTGGAAGTCACCACAGCATGAAGAACTGTATTAAAGGGTCACAGCATTAGGAAGGCTGAGAACCACTGCTTTGTAAGATTATATAATATAATTTTGATTTTAGCTTCATTTACTGTAGTAACGCTTCTCTTTCTTCTAAGATATCAGTTTAAAACAGTCAATGTATGGTAAAAGTCAATCCATATCCTTTTGAATATGAGATAAAATATAGAAATAAAATCTTGTTGATGAGGGACTTGGGTACCCAAGAGAAGCCTGGGTACAATGTCTTTTCATATTTATCTTATAAGGTATTTACAGGCCTTGTTTTTCACAACTAAAGATTTTCAAGCTAATGGCTTCATGGTTCCTTTGTTCTGGAATCTTATCATAGCAGAGTAGATATCACCTGGTAACTTAGAAGTCCCAAGTTCTGAGGGTTAAGTTACAAATGTCTTTCACATGACACTGTCTTGCCACTCCATTTAGGGGTAAGACTAAACAAGAAAATGTAAATATAAACAGGAGTGTGGCGTGGCGGGGAGAAATCCTTAGCATCAGACAATCTATCACTCAGTTCTAATGAGCATTTTTTTCCTTCTCTCTCTGAAATAGGAACAGATTGATTGGGTGAATACTGGGAGAAATGGCCCACATTTCTTACAGGATCCGTCGTCACCATAGGACCAGGACAAGTTTCATTTTCCTGAACTGTCTAGCTTTCTCACTTTCCCTTAACAGTCAGCGAGACAGAGAAGCGGCCAACACTGCAAATAAAATGATTCCGCGTCTGTCCCCAGGGCCGGAGTTCTCTGAGCTACAGATCTACGAAGGGCACGAGAAAGAGGGGAAAACAGAAAAGAAATCATCTCAGCTAATTCAATTGTGGGTTTCCTCGGATCAAAGACGAACTACCAGAGCATACCAAGCTCAAGACTTTACGCGTAGGATGCTGGAGGCCCTCTCCTCATGATTTACATTAAGGCTATATATGGTACACATGTGGCCTCCGTGGAAGTGTATTTAAAAGATGATTTTTTTTTTATCACTGGCAATCTAAGGAACAGCATCCAAGGAGGTCTCATTCTGGTGATGTTTAAGTTCTAGAAGGTTGGAGGAAGTGAGCAAAATGAGTAAACACTAAAAGGGACAGTAAAAGGACTGAATCCCAAAGGAGCAAATAAAACTCCTAGAAAATCTTTAGTTCCATTTGAATATGCTTGCATATAATAAAAATGAAGGAGATCTTGGTTCTTGTGACTAAGACAGTGGGAAAAAATTTTAATTTTGATAAGCATCACGTATCCTTTTTAAGTAACTATTTTAACCTTTGTCTTAATATACTGTTTGCTGGATAAATATAAGTAAAAGATAAGTTAATAAGCATCATCAGGGCCTATAATCCATCAATGCTAAGCCCCTAGGTACAATCAGCTTGAAATAATCTTATAATCAGAGTTTCCTTGGACAGTTGAACCCACTCTCCTTCACTAAAGGTTATCTGCAGTTACTGGGCTTAAATTCTACGATGTCGATAGGTAACCCAGGTATTAGGAGCAGGAAAGGCAGGGGGGCACACATCTTTCCAAGTCATCCACCTGTGCCCATAAGATGAGAAATTCTCATCCCACTTTTAGGTGACAGTACAGCAGCTGCCACTGTCTTTACACAAGAAGGATGACTGACTGACAGCCAGTGCTGCCTTCTGCTATTTCCATGTCCTCCTTGGGTGTGCAAGGCTACATGTGATTGTTCCAAGGGAAAATTTCAAGGGAACTCCAGTCTCCATATACATAGTTAACTCTTTACCCAACCTTTACCCAGCAAGGGACCAATAAGACAACCTATTTTCTGAACTATCCAATGAACCTAGAGCTTCTAATATTCTTCAGTATGTGAACCTAGATGAAGGCATGGGCAGGGCAGAAGATATAGAAAACGAAACATCTAACTGCTATTTTCTCTTTTAACTACTGTCCAACAATCTGACCATGGCACAAGGAGGATTGGGTGAACACATTGCCCCATATCTTCTGAAAAAGTACTGTCTTTCTCAGAACAAGGGGACTGAAAATGAAAATCCACATATTGACACATCTCACCTTTATCTCCTTCAATTTCACCTCCCTTCCTTTAGGTCAAGAAACCAATTATTGTCACTACAAAGCCTCTGAAAAATGCAACATACAGAAAATAAAGTATTTCTGACCAGAAGTTCATTGAGATGTATGGGCTTTGAGTGTGGTTGATTTCACTGCTTGGCATTTTTTATGTACAACTTCTTTATAATAAAACTTTAATACATTTTTTTAAAAAGGAAAAGAAAGCATGCCAACAGGCCAAACATCTACACTGGAATATTTTTCCTCCCCTCCATTTCTTCTTCCTCTTATTTCCTTTCTTTCCTTTTTTATCCTTTCAGCTGTTTCTTACAGTTACTAATTGCTCTTCATTATTTTTTCCTGTGGTAAGGAAAATAGTCCATCAGTTTCTCCCGCACAGCAACTTGATGAGAATAAATACAAATCAGGTGCTTGTGTGGTTTACTTTATGTGTGTGTGTGTGTGTGTGTGTGTGTGTGTGTGTGTGTGTGTGTGAGAGAGAGAGAGAGAGAGAGAGAGAGAGAGAGAGAGAGAGAGAGAGAGAGAGAGAGAGAATGTGTGTCTTAAACCATTTTCACTCCCACTGAGAATTTTATACACTGACAATATTATAAAAGCATTTGGAAAATAACTTAAATTCTCTTTCAGTTAGTTAAATGAGTGAAAATCACATCCTTCAAAAAGTCTGCTTTCATTGTATCCACAGGCTTTTGTATGCTGGGTTTTCATTTTTATTCATTTTGAGGAACTTCTGCATTTCCTTCTTTGTCTCTCCACTGACACATTTGTCATTCAACAGTATGTTCCTCTATATGTGAGTTTCTGAATGCTCTATTGCCCCTCCTGCTGTTAATTTGTACTTGTGTTCCACTGTGATCAGGTAGAATGCTCTGTTCATCAGGATTTTCTTGGTTTCCTAATATATGGTGTATTTTAGGAAAAAAAAAAAAAAAGCCCTACACCTCCTGAGAAAAGTCCAGGTTCTGCAGGGTTTGGATGGAATGTTCTGTAGATGTCTATCAAATCCATTCAATCTATGACATCATCAATTTAAATGGTTCTATGCATACCATTTGACTTAGACGGCCCATTGTTTAACAACAGTGGAGAATTGAAGTTACTCATTATTGTGCTGAGCACAATCTGTAACTTTACCTCTAGTAGGCAGTATTTTTTTTTATGAAATTGGATATGTTCATGTTCAGTGAATATGTTTAGAATTGTAGTGTGCTCTTGAGGGATGTTCTTTTTGTCAACATAAAGTGACCGTTTTTATCTCTTTTGACTGGTTTTGGTTTAAAGTTTATTTTGTCGAATATTAGAACAATGAGTCTGCTTGTCTCCTAGTTCCATCTGCATGGAATACATTTTTCTACTCTTTCATCCTAAGGTAGATAGTGTCTGTCTTTTATGGAGATGTATGAGTCAGCAAATAGATGAATCCTGCCCTTTAATCCAATCTGTTATTTAGTGACTTCTGATTGGTGACTTGAGGCCATTAAAACATAGTTATTATTGAAAAGCTGCTTCCTTTCATTCTATTGATTTTTGTAATATTTCCTGTTTTCCTATTCCTCTCTCTCCTCACTATTATTCAAAAGGAGTTTATTATTTCTTTTTTTTTTTTTTTTTTTTTTTGGTTTTTTCAAGACAGGGTTTCTCTGTGTAGCTTTGCGCCTCTCCTGGAACTCACTTGGTAGCCCAGGCTGGCCTTGAACTTAGAGATCCGCCTGGCTCTGCCTCCCGAGTGCTGGGATTAAAGGCGTGCGCCACCACCGCCCGGCCCGGAGTTTATTATTTCTTGTGTCCCTGTTGATATGTTCGTCTTTCTCTTGAATTTAAAAAAATTCAAGTGTTTTCTATAGAGTTAGTTTAAGGTTTTGTTTTGTTTTTTCAATCATGGAAAATTTTCTTTCCTTCTTCAATTGTGAACTGATAGCTTTACTGGGTATAGAAGTCTAGATTGGCAGTTGTCTTTTAAAACTGGGAAAACATCATTCTAAGCCCTCCTGGCTTTTAAGATTTCGGTTGAGAAATCTGCTGCTGTTATTCTTATGGACCTGCCTTTATATTTTGAGAATTTCATATTTAAGTAGTGTATTTACATCATTTCCCCCACATCCTCCCTCCAACTCCTCCTATGCCTCCCACTTAAATCTATGGCCTCTTTTTCTTTAATAATTATTGTTACATATATATATGTATATATAACTATATTATACATGAAAATGTACAGCCTGCTAAGTCCATTAAGTGTTGCTCATATATATGTATGTGTATATATATATACATGTATATGCATGTGTGTATATGTATATATGCATATATACACATATATGACTGAACACTTGTTATTGGCTAACCAGTTAGGGGACTCATCTTGGGAAAGACTCATTTTCTCTCTCTCAGCAGTCCTTAATTGCTGGTAGCTCTTCATCTGGGAAAGGAGGGGCAGTCTTATGAGATTTCCCACATTTACACTCACAATTCTTAAATTTGGTCTCTTCATTGTGTTCTGAATATCTCAAAATTCCAGCTCACACCTTCTTATTAACTTATCTTTCTCTTTGTTGGAATGTTCCAATTCCTCCACTTTGTCTTCAAGCTCAGATATCTGCCCTTCTCTTGACCTGCTCTGTTGGTGAAGCCTTTCACAGGGTTTTTAATTGGAGTTACTATGTTAACTCTCAAATTAATGCAGTAACTAACCACATAAATTTTCATTATCTGCCCCGCATTGTGACCATAAGCTATCATCAACGTTAGTTTGGGGACTAGGTATGCTCAACTATCAGCTGATAGAACATTGAAATTCTGCCAAGGGCTCAAAAAAATTTTTTAAGGATGAGATATAGAGATCTATAAATAATTTTTGACTAAGAAAAAGAGAACGAGAAAGTATTGAGTGTTTTCCAACTCTACAGCCTCCCCCGACCACAATCTCCTTGTTCTCTTCATCAAACCTGTGTGTCTCAGGAAGTGAAGGTGGAGTTAGTGAATAAAGGTCCTAAAGCACCATGGAGGTGCCTGCCCTTTGGAACAGCTATGTAATTTCCCTGCGCCAGGGATGCTGATATCCACCCCTGCAATGTGAAGTATTTTCTCTCTACTCACTCATTTTCTAAAACTCATTGGTCTTAATGCAATCTTTTGTTTGTTTGTTTTGTTTCTTAAGACAGGGTTTCTCTGTGTAGCCTGTCCTGGAACTCACTCTGCAGACCAGGCTAGCCTGGAACTCACAGAGATGTGCCTGCCTCTGCCTCCTGAGTGCTGGGACTAAAGGTATGCACCACCATCGCCTGGCTACAATCTGTATTCTTAATACATTTAGACATAGATTGCTCCAACAACTTCCCAAAAAGTTCCATGAGGTTATGATAGGAAATTACCATCTTCTCTACTTTTACTATACTACTGCTGTAAACCACGCATCTTCTTTTTACATTTTTATCTTTGTCATTGTTTTCAAAAACCCCTTTAGCATCTGTCCGGATATCCAGAGGATGTGGTAAACCATTAGTAATTTAGGAAGACTGTACTTTGGCGTAACTACCAATTCTGTAAAGTCAAAGTCTTAATAGACCAAATTTCCTTACTTTAAAACCATGTCAAGTCTCATCATTTCCATTGATTTTCTATTTTAATTACCATGTCATTTTTCTGAACTGATGCCAGAGTTGATTATAAATGAACTTGATAGTATGTTTTTTTTTAATCTTTATTTTTATTCATGTGTTTGTGTTGCTAGAGTTTTCCTGCCTGGCCCACAGTCAGGACGAATCTCTCTCACCCACCAGTCCCACAGCCACTCAGACCCGACCAAGTAAACACAGAGACTTATATTGGTTACAAACTGTATGGCCGTGGCAGGCTTCTTGCTAACTGTTCTTACATCTTAAATTAATCCATTTCCATTAATCTATACCTTGCCACATGGCTCGTGGCTTACCGACATCTTCACATGCTGTTTGTCATCGTGGCGGCTGGCAGTGTCTCTCTGACTCAGCCTTCCACTTCCCAGCTTTATTCTCCTCCTTGTCCCGCCTACACTTCCTGCCTAGCCAATGGCCAATCAGTGTTTTATTTATTGACTAATCAGCAACACATTTGCCATACAGAACATCCCACAGCGTGTTTGTATTAGTGTTTGCCATATGGGTGTAGGTCACATGGAGGCCAGAAGAGGGCATCAGATCCCCTGGATTTGGAGTTAGAGGCAGTTGTGAGTTACCAGTAATGGATACTGGGAACCAAACTCCAGTTTTCTGCAAGAACAGCAAGAACTTTTAATCACTGAGCCATCTTTCCAGCCTCTATGGCAGTCTGTTTTATAACGTAAAATATAATAGAAATTTCCAATATAAAAATAGGGTCTTCAAGAAAAATATCTGACTCCTTCTACTTAGTTCATTTTGTAATAACAGCTCTTATTGTTCTGAATTACACACATGTGCATACACGCATGTGGACACACACACATCAATCAACTGTGGTTTCATCTTTTAATATAACTTTAGGACTCCTCTATGTCTCTATTAACCTTTACAAATGTTACAACAGTACTATTTACAGTTTTAGACTACTATATACTCCTGTGAGTAGCCATATACATAATAAAGCTAATTAATTACATAAAGAAAATAACTATTTGACAAGATCACCTCTGTGGAACAGTTACGTAAATTAATGATCACTTGCTAACAGATAACCTCATTCTAAATTGTGGAAAGGGGGAAAGCCTTGATAGTTCCTATAGAGAAAGGAAGAGGCAAGTCAATATGAAAGTTACTTTTAAAGTGAAAGCAAATTAAACTCCTTGGGAAAATTGAAAAGAGAAGCTGAATATTAAGATTAAAAGGATATTTACAGATCTGTGCTCAACTACACATATATTATATTATATATATTAGAAGTGTAAGGGAATCTGCTTCTTTTTATAATTGACTCTTCTGTATGTAGTGAGGGGTTCTTTTTTTGTTTTTTGGGGGTTTTTTGCTACATCTGAGCTAAATATTGTGGCAAATAGCAGGAAACAGTAGTTATTGCACATGATTGTGAACTGGGTGGGCAGGAATTCTTCATTCCATAAATCATTTCAGCTTGCTGCTCTAATTCCACAGCACCGAAAGACGAAAAACAGCTCAAGAAACAAATGTGCCTTGTGTCTCTTCTTAACCCACCCCTTGCCAGTTTGGATAGATCTTTGGTGTTAATGAGTAGAGTTTTTTGTTGTTGTTTGTTTTATTTTGTAAGTTTTACATAATCTTTATCACTGTTTTTGAGGCAACTTATTGTCTTCTTATTTATCTTCTTTTGCTAGTAAAATGTGGTACCGAGGCAGGGAACATATTTTTCTCTTTCTTTATTTTGGTTATTCATAGTACAGTCTGTATCAATAGCACTATGCCAATTTCTTCTTGATTGCTTAATGTTCGTAGCTCAAAATTCCAGCCAATGCCCTGAAGTGGTTTTGCTCTTATTTAAGATTTCCTGGTAAAGATGCTGTATTACAGCTTTGCAAATAAATGCCTCCTTGGCCTCATGTTGCTGTAAAGGTAATTTAGTAATTTAAATAAACACCCATTGCCAATCTGTTTCCTCCCTTCTGGGAGACTGAAGGAGCAGTTTACATTATGTACCTAGTTTCTTCTCTTTTTTCTTAAATGACCCTTCAGTCTCCAGTCAAGAGGTTTTTGGGGGTAAGTTATACGTCATATGTCTTCAGGGCAAACATGAGATGCAATTTATGAGATATTTTTTAAGTAAAAATAAAACTGCTTACTGATACTGTCAATGAACACAGTTTTATAATCTGCCTACTGTGTGAGTAAGAGATTTAATTCCGTTTTGAGACCCTATTGCTATGATTAATAAAAATCTAGAAGTATGGTACTCTATCTATACCCAGGAAATTCCCACCTCAGTTATTTGCCCCACTCCCCACAACAATTAAAGTGAATTGCATAAGATTCTTCCGGTAGGCTTATACTGCCTTCCCACCTAGTATTTGATCAGCCCCTAGTATGGGTTGCTGACTTCACATTTATAATGGTTAACAGAAAGTAGCATACAAATGTGAAATGAGAAGTTACCACTATCCTTAAAGAAAACTTCTAATTGCCTGTGGTGAGCAGAGTCACAGCTGTGTTCCTTTACCATAGAAGCGGCCTCTGGTGCTAAGTGAGCTTTGGCTGGTTTTAGTCAATGAGTTTCTGATTTGATTTTCATGAATTTTGAGGATCCTTTGCTGTTGATTTCTTCTAAAACCATGCAAAACCACACGACACAATTAACCACTGTGATCTGCCTTCAAAATGATTGTGTAAGGACAAATCCGTCATCTCTGTGTGACTGAAATTAGTGTGCATCTTATATTTTGTGACTGTTTTTGACGTGTGCAAGTTAAAGCAAGTGTGGAAGGGAAGCCCAAGCTCAGGGCTGGAAATATGGAGCCGCTGATTCAAACAGTCACACTTCTGAAACACACCGTTTGCCACAGTGTTGTGCAAGCATGGTCCTTGTAATTAAAGATGAAAGTTTTGCTATCATTCATTTTTAAAGTTAGATGGCAAAGTGATAAGTTTCATTGTGGCATTTTCGTATGCATTGTCATTATACATTGTTTTTATTATCCTGACCCAAACCATCTGCCCTTCTGTTCCTGGCATACTTCCCCCTCCCCAGGCCCCCCTAAATAATAACCCCTTTCATTTTACATGAGATCTAGAACCACTCTCTTCCCACTCCAGCTCCTTTCTGACCTCTTTGAAACAACCCTGCTCTTCTTTCTAGTTTCATGAGAACATAACACACAAACACACACATACACATATGCACACACACATACACATATACACACACAAACACTCGCCTATGCACACACAAACACAAGCAAATGCACACAAACACATGCAAAGGAACCCACACACAAACGCACACAAACACATCCATGCATACACACGCAAACATACAAACATAAACACACACACCAATGCACACACACAACCATATTCACACAAACACACACAAATATATATACACACAAACAAGCATACACAAACACACACACACCTATGCACACAAACACATACACATAAACACATGCACATGAACATACACAAACTCACACACACATGCACACATACAAATGCAACACATAAACATGCACAAACATAAATACACACAAACACATACACAAACACAAACATACACAAACACATACACATAAACATAAGTATATAAACACACGCAAGCACACACAAAAACATGCACAGATAAGCACACACCCCCATGAACAAAAACATAAATGCACACACACAAACTTACACAAACACAGACATGTACACAAACACACACCTATGTACACACAGAGACACATGCACACAAACATACACAAACACACACACTAACATACACACACATTTAAATCTGGATTTGACAAAGGAGGAAAAACATGTTGCATTTGTCTGAGACTGACTTATTTCATTACAGTTCTGTTCTTTTCTCTGTACATGTCATAATTTCATTTTTCTTTATGACTGAAAAAATTCCATTGTGTGTATGCACTGCATTTTCTTTCTCCATTCATCTATTGATAGAAATCTAGGCTGGTTCCATTTTTGAGCTATTGTGAACAATACACTATAAACAGATGCACATGTATCTCTGTGGCATGCTTTCTTAGAGCCTTTCAGAAATATAACCAGGAGTGGTACAGCCTTATCACATGATAGTTCTATCTTATATTGGGGGGCAGGGTGAGGGTTTTTGTGTTGTTTTGTTTGTTTTTTTGCTTTTTGTTCTCTAGAAACCTCTACATTGACTGTCATAATGGCTGTACCAGTTCACATGTCTACTAGCGGTAAATACGGGGTCCTCTTTGCTTACATCTGGCAGCATTTGCTGTCTTTTGTTTTTGTGATGATTCCAAGCCTGACTTTGGTGAGATGGAATCACAAAGCAGTTTTAAATATATATATATTCCCTTATGCATTTGCCAAGGATGTTGAATGAGTTCCACATCTTGTTCTTTTTTTTTTTTTTTTTTTTGGTTTTCCGAGACAGTGTTTCTCTGTGTAGTTTTGCGCCTTTCCTAGAACTCGCTTTGTAGACCAGGCTGGACTTGAACTCACAGAAATCCGCCTGGCTCTGCCTCCCGAGTGCTGGGATTAAAGGCGTGCGCCACCACCGCCCGACTTCACACACCACATCTTGTTCTTTATCCATTCAGAGACTGGATGGGGCAGGGGACTTGATGCTTTTGTAGTTCTCTGTATATTCTAGCTCTCAATCTGTTCTTTCGTGGACAGTTGACAAAGATGGTCTTCCCCTTCTTTACGGAGTCTCTGCATGCTAATCTCTGCCTATACCTCTGTTTCCTTTAGCACTTCAAACTTACTGGTCTTATGTGGAGTTATTTTATCCATTTTGAATTGATTTTTGTGCAGGATAATATACGGACTTAGTTGCATTCTTTTGCATGTGGATGTCCAGTTTGCCCAGCACCAATTGTTAGACTAGACTTTCTTTCCTGTACGTTTTGACAACTTTATTGAAAACTCAGTGGTCAAAATTGCATGAATCTATTTCTGGGTTCACTGTTCTATTGCACTGTCTAGATGTCTATTTTTGTGCCAGTGTCATAGATTTTGTTATTATAACTCTGTAATATAATTTGAGACCAAGTATTCCAATATCTCATGTATTACTTTTTCTGCTCAGAAATGTTTTGGCTACTTGGGGCTTTTTGTGTTTCCATACGATTTTGAAAACTTTTTCCTAATTGTATAAAGAATGTCACTAGTATTTTCATAGTAATCAAGTTGAATATATAGTTTTTGATAATATAACTGTATCTATAATATTAAATATACCAATTCATGAGCATGGGGAGTCTTTCCACTTTCTTGTGTCTTCCATTTCTTTGTTTAGTGTCTTAAGACTTGGAAGTTTTCAATGTAGATGTCCTTCACTTCCTTGTTTAGGTTTAGTCCTAGGAATTTATTTTTTGAAACCATTAGGAATAGGATTTTTCTCCTTGTTTCTTTCCCAGCAAGTCACTATTGGTATACCGAAAGGCTGCTCATTTTTATCGTTAATTTACATCCCATTGCTTTAGTGAAGCTGTATTTCAAGTACACGGGTTTTCTTGGGGAATCTTTAGAGCCTTTAGCATGGAACAGTGGCGCATGCAAACAGGGATGCTTTGATTTCATCCTCTCCTATTTGTATACCTTTTATTGCATTTTTTAAAATTTCCAACTACTCTAGTTAATACTTCAAGGATCTTCAAGGACCTCTTGAGTAAGAGGAGTAACTGGACTCCCTTGTCTCGATAATTTTAGAGGAAATGCTGGCAACTTTCTATATTTAATATAATGGTTTGTTATATATAGCCTTCATTATGCTGAGATATGGTCCTTTGATTTTTTTTTTTTTTTTAGCTTTTTAGGGGTCTTGCCTGATAGGAAGATTAACATTGTCCAAGGTCTTTTCTGCATCTGTTGAGATAATCATGTGATTCCTGACTTACATCTATTTATATACATTTACTGATCTGCATACATTGAGCCAAACTTGCATTACCAGGATGAAACTAACTAGATCCTGGTGTATGAGCTTGTTTATTTTACTGAGAACTTGTAGTTCCTCATAATTGGACTATAGGTTTTCTTCCTTCCTTCCCTCATTCCTTCCTTTCTTCCTTCCTTCCTTCATTCCTTCTTCCCTTCCTTCTTTCCTTTCTTCTTTCCTCCTTCTCTCCCTCCCTCCCTCCCTTCCTTCCTTCCTTCTGTCCTTCCTTCCTTTCCTTTTCCAGTTGTTGTAGAAGCCTTATATTTTTTTATAGAATTGAGTTTAGTGCTATGTCTTCCATTCCTATTTTGTAGAATGATTTCAAAAGTATTGGTGCCAGCTCTTCCTAAATGGTTTGGAAGGTCATGGCCACGAATTTGCCAGCTTGCAAGCTTTCCTTTATGAGGAGATGTTTGTTACCGCTTGAGTCTTGCTGCTTGTGATGAGTCTATGTAAGCTATTTAAAACTTGATTCAATTTTGTTGGCTTGTATATGTCTAGGAATGAGCCATTTCTCTAGATTTTCCAGGTTTGGAACTTAGTTTTCCAAATATTCTCTAATTATCTTCCGGATTCTATTGGATTCTATTGTAATTTTTTTTAACCTCAAATTTCATTAATATGGACCATCTCTGTCTTTCGTTTGGTTAATTTTGCTGAGAGTTCAACATTTGTATTTATCTCTTCAAAGAAGCAACTTTTAAAAACTGATCCTCTGTATTGTTCCTTTAGCCATCCATCTCATCAAGATTGTTTCTGAGCTTCACTGCGTCTTGCTCCTACTACTTTGGGGCTTCAACTATCATTGTCTTCCTAGGGATCTGAGGAATACTGTTTGGTTATTTATTTGAGATTTCTTTGATGTTTCAAAGTAAGCACATATAGCCTTGAACTTTTCTCTTAGAACTGATTAACCAAATCACAAAAATCATGATATGCTGTGTTTTTATTTTTATTTGATTCTAGGAATTTTGTGTTTTCCTCCCTGATTTCTGAGTATATTGTTTTGTTTCCAAATCAATATAATTTCTATTGCTTTTGACTATAGCTAGATAAATCTTTCTCACCCACTGGTACCTGAATAACCAGTCAGAGGCTTAATATTAATTCCAAACTGTTTGGTCCATTGTGGTTGATATATTATGCATCCCAATAAACTTATCTGGGGGTCAGAGAACAGGACAGCCACTATATTAAACATAGAGGTTAGGCAGTGGGCAGCACACGCCTTTAATCCTAGCATTCCGGAGGCAGAGATCTGGATCTCTGTGAGTTCAAGGCCACACTGGAAACAGAGCCAGGCATGGTGGCACACAACTTTAATCCCAGGACTTGAGATCTAATGTCTTGCTTGGGAAAGACACATGCCTTTAACCCCAGGAAGTGATGGCAGGAAGAAGAAAGGTATATAAGGCATGAGGAGCAGGAACTTTAGGGTTTTTGTTTTTTTAGCTTTTAGGCTATTAGTAGCAGTTCAGCTGAGATCCATTCAGATGAGGACACAGAGACTTCCAATTTGAAAAAACAGGATCGGCTGAGAAGTTGGCAAGGTGAGGTTAGCTGTGGCTTGTTCTGCTTCTCTGATCTTTCAACATTCACCCCAATAGCTGGCTTCCATGTATTTCATTTATAAGACCATTTAGCGACTTGTCTACAGCCCATGGCTCAGACTTCTTGATAGCTAGCTCTTTCATCTTAAATTAACCCATTTCTATTCATCTATATTTTATGGGCTGACATCTCCCTGACTCCACCTTTCTTCTCCCAGTGTTTTTGCTTGGATTCCCCACCTGGCTATAACCTGTCTTGTCGTAGACCAGAGCAGCTTCTTTATTAACCAATGGTAGCAACACATATTCACAGCTTACAGAAAGACCATCCCACAAACTTCCCCTTTTCTGTAGAATCAAAAAGGAAGGTTTTCATTTTAACATAGTAAAATTACATATAACAAATAGTTACCAAGCAAGAATTACAGTTACAATATCTAGTCTATTTGTATTTGGCAAAATTAAAGAAAATACTCTGTCATCTATCCTAGTTTTGTGAGTCTAAACTTTTACGTCTAATTTACCTTTTATCATAACTAAGGAAAACTGTAATTATAACTCTCTAGTCTTCAGCTCCATCAAAGACCCCAGAAGGATATCATATTACCTGAGTAAACAGGAAGTACATTGCAAGCAACTTCCAAAATTCCAAAATTCTAGAAATGACAAGAGACATCTGGCTACCTGGACAGTCATCCAAAATTCTTTTGTAACGTTGGTGCATCCATCTTCAGCCTTCAGACCTGGAGTCTCTGACATACTTTTTGGTGAAACAGGAAATTTGAAGGACCATTTTGCCTATTTTGGCAAAATCCATCAGTTGCTTTTCTCTGTGTCCTTCTGAAAGTCTAGCAGTTTCTTCTGTAAAGCAGGAACCTAAAGGATCATCTTGCCCTGTTTTGGCAAAGTTCAGCGGTCATTTTCCCATGGGTCCTGTGTGTCCAGTTTGTACATCATATTGTCAAACATTCCAGGCAAGAGCAGTTTCTTGCCCAAATGGCTAGCCTTTTCCACATTGTAAGCAAACTCCATAACAAGTTTCTTTGATGCCCATCATCCTCTTTGAAGTAATTGGTGCTGCCAGGAGCAGATGTGTCTCATTGTCATGGAAAAAAAAGAACCTATGTTATTAAAACATCTTAAATTCCATATTCTGTAAATCTCTGAAGTGTTTAAAGATGATTGACTATCTAAAGTATATCTGTTTGACCTTGAAAACATACCTAATATGACTATAAGTTTGATTATTATAGATGACTATTAATCTGTATTTCTTAATTATACATAACATTTTTAAATGAGCTGCATAAATATAGTACTCTAAAGAAGAATAGAAATGTACATAAAGTATAACAAAATTGACCTTAAATTTGTATTAATAAACCAAAATTTATACCAATGTAAAGTATTTTGAGATTAACAGTTATTTTTTGGATTAAAGTTTATTCAGTTTCTGTCTTTCTTTATCATTTCTATATCATATCCCCTCCTTTTCTTTAGAAAGAGATTGACTATGACCTTTAACCATTTGTAATCAATCACCTTTATATAAAAACAAGCATTTATAAACAGTATTTTGGGAATTATGGCATAGTTTTCTAGACTACTTCCTGCTGATTGATGGGCAATAGTGATCTTGAGGGGATCCTGAGAAAATTTAAATTTATAGTTAAGTCTTGACTGTAGTAGTCTGTGAGGCTGTATCATCTCAGCCAGTTGACTTGAAGCTGTTCTGGATGTTGGATCATCTGGGCCATGGCTATCATTGGAGACTTTTCAGGAAGCCTTGGTCAATCAAACCATATAGCCTAGAAGCAATTCAAAGTTTCTCATCTTCTGTGGAAATAAAAGCAGAACCTCTTTTCAAAAGCAACATATCCTTAGACATAAATTTTGAAATCAAGATACCTTTAAAATATATATGTTGGTTTAACTTAGCAGTCCCCCCACAATCAAATGTCTTTCTGTAGTTAAAAAATAATAATAATTCCAAAGACAACATAATAATATACAGTAACCAGACTATGTATTTTCCATCTTTACATGGCTTTTTTATATTACTTTACTCCCATTTTTAAGGATTTTACTTTATTATTTTAAAACTATATATCACTTTTTTTTAAACTGCCTGTACCTTCTCTTTTCTCTCTCAAGCCTATGTATATTTTTTAAACAGACTGTGATCTATTTAGAGTTTTTTTCATCTGAATCTGTTTTATTGTGTATCTTTTAGCCTTTTATTTGTCTGAGCAAAAGCCTTAAATCTGCCATGTAGCATGTTGCTGGGTTTTTGTTGATAGTTTAAGCCTGCAGGCAGGGGCTGGAAGAATCTTCTCTATACCTTGGCCTGTGTGAGAGACTACACTGTGGGAGCCCACCACGCTGCTTAGCTCATGGCAGCTGGTGACCAGCTCCATCTCACAGGCAGCTATTGGGAGACGCATCTCTGTGCTGAGGTTGGCATGAGACCGTGAGAGTAGGAAGCCCAGTGCAGCTCCATTTGTGTGCATTCAGAATCTTTTTAAAGCTTTCTCAGGTCCATGTGGATCAATGCCTGGCAGTGGGCACCAATTGTAGCCAGATAAATCTTTCTCACCTGCTGATACAGGTCTATGGCTCAGGCTTCTTGATAGCTAGCTCTTTCATCTTAAATTAACCATTTCTATTACTCTATATTTTGTGGGCTGCCATCTCCCTGACTCCACCTTTCTTCTCCCTGTATCTTTGCTTGGATTTCCCACCTGGCTATAATCTGTCTTGCCATAGGCCAAAGCAACTTCTTTATTAATCAATGGTAGCAACACGTATTCACAGCATACAGAAAGACTATTCCACAGCAATTGATTTCTAGTTTTATTCCACTATGATCTGATAAGATATAATAAACTTGGTGTCTGATAAGCCTTGGTTTGTGCTTAGAACATGGTCTACTTTATAGAATGTTTCTTGGAACTCTGGGAAGAATGTGTTTTAATATCTATTGGGTGGAATATTCTACAAATATCTGTTAAGTTCATTTGTTCTATAGTGCAGCTCTATGGTGATATTTTATTTGTACTGAAATGTGATTTTATTTGTATGTTAATAAATAAAGTTGCCTGGGGATCAGAGCTAACAGCAAGCCATAGCAGAAGCAGGGCGGTGGTGGCGTACACCTTTAATCCAGATCACATGACAGACAGATCTGTGTGTTCAAGGATACAGCCAGCATGGAGACACATGCCTTTTATCTCAATACCAACCATAGAAGACCTGGAGGTCTGTAAAGATGGGCAGTGACGAGGAGGTCATATGGTTGGGTTTACAACCAATGAGAAGGCAGAACAGAAAGTCTATAAAAAGACAGATACACAGGAAGTAGCACTCTTGCTGAGAGGAAGGACAGCAGCGGCAGCGAAGGGTAAACTCAACTATTGGCTATTGCTCTGACATCTTGGGCTTTTAACTCTGCAATTGGCTCTGTGTTTCTTATTTAATAAGACTGTTCATCTATACAGCTCAACTCTGACATTTCTTTCTTAACTTTTAGTTTTTGATGACAGTCTCAAAATGAGAGTAGAGTATTGAAATTAGCCATTGCTATTGTTATCAGAACTCTCTGACCTTTTGTGCTTATTAGTGTTTGTTTTATAAATCAAGGGAGCAGAAGAAAGTCTTGATTTAATTAAGTATTATAATTTATAAGAAAAATCAAGTGCACAAAGTACTATGCTCACTTGTACTGAAGTTTATTCTCAAATGCTCTTCACTTGATAATTTCAAGTAAAAGTTGATGGATGTAAATGAGGTCCACTCAGAATGATTCCTACAATTCTTGAAAGTAAACAATAGACAGCATCTTTGGTTCTTGCTCCAGTGGCCAGGCTGTGACATGGGATACTATGTCTCATGGTTGGCCAATAGATACCAGAATGAGGAAGATTTGGGTCTATGGGTTGTCTCTCCTATTCAGTTACCTCCTCCTTCCCCCACCACTGGTTTTCTTATTGTCTTAGTTAGTCATAGCAATTCACTATTGCTGTGAAGAGATACTATGACCCTGGCAACTTTTATAAAGGAAAACATTTTAACTGGGGTTGGCTTACAGTTTCAGAGGTTTAGTCCATTACCATCATGGTGAGAAGCAAGGCAGCATGCAGGCAGATATGGTGCTGGAGAAGGAGCTGGAAGTGGGAAAGGAGTTACATCTTGATCCTGCAGGCAACGGGAAGTGGTCTGAAACACTGAGTATGGCTTGAGCAAATATGAGACCTCAAAGCCTACCTCCACAGTGATACACTTCCTCCAACAAGTCCACATCTACTCCAACAAAGCCACACCTCCCAATAATGCCATTCCCTATGAGCTTATGGGAGCAAATTACATTCAAACTGCCACACTTATGATTTGATTATATTTACTAATATATTTCCCTTTTGTATACTTTATCTTGATTGGGACATCTATTTCATCCATTATTAGAAAATAATTCTAGTACAAAAACCTATTCATGTGTATATTGGTAGGTAATAATGATGATGATGTGTGTGTTTGTGTATTGGGGCGTGTGGTTTCAGTAACAGGAAATTAAGGCAACTCTGCGCTATGAAACTAAAACATGGAGTCCTTAATTTAATGGCCTATATAATGAAAGTTATGCTTAAAATCCTTTTATATTCATCTGGGAGCTTTGGATTATTTTTTCTCTTTCATAATTAAATATGTTTCCAATCCTCTTTATTTATGTAAGGCAAGCACAAACATTGTAGTCACTGTGGCCTGAATACAGCTTTTATATATATATGAGCTGTTAAGGGGAAAGTAGATGAGAGCTTTAAATTTTTAAAAAGAAGCAGGAGCAAAGGCCAGAGGAGAGAATGATAGAAAACAGTGATGAGAGAAGGCAGGTAGTAGACATGTGTCCTGTAAGCTGTTTTTCCCTCTGAATTGCTTCAAGGTTTAATTACTCATTAAATGCTGCTCACTGGGAGCTCCCTCCACTACCTTCTCCAGTTCTGGACAGTTTGTATAAATATACATTTGTGTTCTATTTGTCAATGATCTGCTGTGTCATTATGAAGGTTGAAATACAATAGGAGAGTTAACTATCAATGTATCTATGTAAAAGTCAAAGAAAACGCTCTTCAGGTGAGTCAGCTGCACTCTGAGAAGTTTTTCAAGGCTTAATAACTTTCCCATTCTTTGCTTGGGCAATGTAGAAGGTGAACAATGCAGATGTTGAGCAATTCAGAGGGTGAGCAATGCAGAAGTTGAGCAATGCAGGGTGAGAGGGATTGTGTCTTGTTATTGGGTAATTTTTATACACTGTGATTTGAGGTCTTCTTTAGTCTGTGGCTAAATTTAATGGAATAATATGAAAGAAAACCCTATCTTGAGTATTTTTCTTAATATCTTTATGATTAGTTTCAAAACAGATTAATAAAGATTAATTGACAAGTACTCCTGCTTACAGTGCCCAGTGGTAGCAGTTATAAAACACTGGCCATAGCTACTACTGTGAAGGGCCATAAGAACCACCTTTAATGAACACTTAGTCAGAGCCAAGCACCATGCACAGGCCTTTGGCTAAGTTGTTTCATTTTAACCCTAGGAGTGACTGTGTGTCTTTTCCTCCCTGAATTATGTAGAAATTAAAATTTTAAGTTCATCATTGTGGTAGTTGGAGTTACATGAGTAGCAACAGTTGGGTGAGACATCATTGATTTTAGAACTCCATATACCAAAACAATGGAGCTATTATTTAATAGTTATAAATGTATGCATTAGGTATGACCAGTTAATAGGTCTCTGTTTTGTGGGCATTATAAACTGAATTTCATTTATTTATTTATTTATTTATTTATTTATTTATTTATTTATTTATTTACTTTATCTAGGAAAATAAGAAATACTAAATTAAAATTACTCAACATTTATTGAATATATATGTATATAAACACACATACAACATATAAAGCATTTGAAATTCAAAGGCAAATCAAACTAAAATTAAATGCATGTCTTTATGTCAAAATGAGGAACTGGTTTTTTTCATGTTACAAAAAAGCCGATATTTTCTGAACAAAACAAATTAATGCCCAAACTCACAGACTGTACAAGTGGCAAAGTTGGAATGTAAAAGCTGATTTGTCTGGCATAGAGTCTGTATAGAGTTGGTCTTGAGTGATGAGAGAAACAATACATTTTGCTTGTTTTTTTCCAGCACAAAGCATCAAGCTAAAGGTTTAGAGGACAGAGGTAGGGAGTATCAAATGCTCTATTTCCACAATTTCAAATATCTATCAATGTGTAGATTATCTGAATATCTGTAACAAGATTAAAAGTGGATTAAAGACAAGCAACTCCTTTGGCCCAGCACTAGAAATTCTCACTGGGAAGAGGATTGTGGGAATAACTGACCCAATTCTCCACTTCCCCTTGTCTCGAAATGTCAGCAATTAGCTGGCTGTCTACCTTGGCCTTGTGCCTAATTGGTTGATTTCTGAGACATGATATCCACATTTTGACAGAGTTGCTTCTTTACAAATATTTAGTGCCACCAACAGTGATGGTTTGAGAGTCTAAGCGATAGTGTTTAGGTGGAGTTTGCCTCGCAGTACAACTTTATGACCCAATTCCCTAGCTAGCATTTTCTCAGGCAGTTATTTCCTGTGGAGGTTTCTGCAAGTAGTCATTTTTTAGAAGAATGGTAGTTAAAATAATAGTGCTTTTAAGGAATCTGCAGTTTGGTGATTAGGATCGCGGCCGGTGAATGCACTTCCTACTGTCTGTGCGAAAACAGAAAGCAGCATTCCTTCCTAATTATTGCAAAAACAAAAACAAAACTTCCTTGGAGTTTTTTTTTTTTTTCCACTAGAAGATTGATAAGTGAACGGAGCCACAGAGCGTGGTGCTGTGGGACATTGTGCTTTCAGAGAAACAGAACAGGAAACAAACCAAGAAAAGCAATCTTGATTTCCTCAGACAAACTGACGGTTGGGAGACGTATGTTTAGATAGGAGTGATACAATCAAAGGTTTACTGTATCATAACAAAGAAGCCTGCGTATGATCAAGCCTCTGAATAGTTTCTTTCCAATGCTATTTGGAAGCAATATTATTTGTTTTGCTGTAGATTTTGAATGAAAAAGCATAGTTCTTCAGGAGGCTGGTTTATAATGAAGAACAGTTTTGAGAAAACAGAAACGAAAGCAACACTCCATTTTAAACGAATGTACTTTAAGTTTAGTGTCTGAAAGGGCAATGTGATTCTATCAAATGAACAGAGTATTTATATATTTGGGAATTCTTACAATTTTTTTTCTTTCCCAAACATTTCACCCTTCCTTACCTATTAAGAAATTCCCCAAGGATGGAGAGATAACTCCATGGCTGCAAACATACTCACTGCTCTCACTTCCAGATGACAGGTAGGGTGTTCAGTTCCCAGCACCCATGTCTACCGATTCACAGCCTTCTCTATCTTCAGCTGCAGGAAATACAATGCCCTCTTCTGGCCTCTTCAGGCACCAGCACACATGTGGCACACACACAACAACACACAAGACACATATGAAGGTAAGAATAAACCTTTTCATTTTATAAAGAAACTGTGGTGACATTTTATTTGTGCTATAATAAATAAAGCTTGCCTGGAGATCAGAGGGAAAAGCCAGCCATTATAAGTAAACACAAAAGTCATGCAATGTTAGCACACACCTTTAATCCTATCACTTGGGAGGCAGGAATCTGTCTCGATCTATGTCAGTTCAAGTCCACACTGGGAAAAGAGCCAGGTGTGGTGGCACACACTTTAAATTCCAACACTAGCCGGGCGGTGGTGGCGCACGCCTTTAATCCCAGCACTCGGGAGGCAGAGCCAGGCGGATCTCTGTGAGTTCGAGGCCGGCCTGGGCTACCAAGTGAGTTCCAGGAGAGGCGCAAAGCTACACAGAGAAACCCTGTCTCGAAAAATCAAAAAAAAAAAAAAAAAAATTCCAACACTAGTTAACCATGGAGGTATGGAGGTCTGTACAGACAGACAGGAAGTGACAAAGCTGGGCAGGAAGAGGAAGTGATGTAGCTGAACAGAGAGAACAAATCAGATGGCAGAATAGCAAGGCATATAGGTATAGGTAGAAAGGAAGTATCTCGCTTTTGGAAGCTATGGAGTTTGTGAGGTGAAGTTGGCTGGTGGCTTTCCCTATTCCTCTGATCTCTCTCAGGCTTTAACCCCAATTTCTGGCTTCATGTTTTTTATTTAATAAGACCATTTAGAAATTCGTCTACAAGAAACTGCTGCCTCTCTTAATAAAAGTTATGCTTAGTTCAGCCAAGTTACTGTCATTACATTGCCCTGATCCATTCCCTAACAGATTTCCCCCTTTACAGTCTTGTGCAACCGTTTGTGCCAGGTCCAGTCTTTACTGTGGCCTGTCATTAAGAAAGGCCATGGGAACATTGCTGAGACAAAGCTTGGGAACACAAAATGATTGTATTGTTAGGTGGCAATTACAGAGGAAAGAGCAAACCAGTTTCAGCAAAATGATCGGCCATATAAAATTCTTGCCCTTAGGATGGAATCTTAGAAATAAAAAAAATCATAGCTGCCATTGTCAGGTCTATTTTCTGAACACCTTGCATCTCCTATCTTGTTGTCCTGCCTTCTGGTGACCAGTTGTCCCAGCTCCCCCTGATGAATCTGTTTTCTTCCTCTCTTAGGACAGGTGACTTGTATGAGACAGCAGCCAACATCTTGAGGGCAGAGGACATGATATTGACCTATGCTATTCTGTTTTAATTCATTTGAATCTTCCCAGTGACTGGCAAGAGGTCTAGCATGAACAAGGATTTAACAGAGATCTCTTAATAGTAGGAAGAAAGGAACACATGTGCTCAGGTCTAATAACATTTTAATAAAAATGAAATGTGCATATTCATGAAAATGGGACCCCAGTGTAGTTACATTTGTGTGATCATAGGCGTTACTTACACTTGTTGACTCATAGCAGCAATGTCCTTTTGTCAGGTGCTTTTTTTGCTTTTATTGTGATCTCGAATTTTCCAGCTTCTGAAGGTGAGTTATAAATGCAAGAACTTGACAGTACATTACTAAATGAATAACACTGTTTCATACTGTAATAATTACAAACTGATTATTTTTGCTTTACAATTTTCCTTCTACTTGACTTAAATGACTCTGATTCTGATTATATGACCTATCACAGAGGATTGATGAGTTTGGTTACTCAGCATTGGTCTCAAGTCCTCGTTTAAAGTTTCCAGTATACTTTTTTCTTTGTGCCTGTTTGTTGTTGTTTCTTAGCTGGTTCCCTTGGCTTTTTTCTTTTTCAGACCTGAGGTTCGAACTCAAGACTTGCTACATGTTAGACTGTTGCTTTATGACTGAATTACATACCCAGACTTTGTTTCTGTTTTATGTTGAGCTTTTCTCAAGATTTCCTAGTAGCATTATCCAGTTTGGGTGATGTTTTAACACTAGGCTCCATCTACTCATTTTACAAACACTTCTTATGTACAGGAAAGTTCTACTTGAGTTCTAGAGAAGTCTATTGTGCTCTTTAGACTATGTCTTACTCCTTCAACTAGAATTACAGAAGTAAACAGGAAGTAGTCCCAGATACAACAGTGAGAACACTAACGAAGCCTCAATAAATCCTGAGTTCCCGTCAACAAATGTATAACATAATCAATAAGTGTAAATGTGCCTTCAGGAACTTCTCTTTTGTGTTCTAGAGCCACTCTCGTGCTGAGTGTTCATTTTCCTTATATTCTCACCCAAGGTTATTGAATTAGTCCAGCTCAGATCTCACCAACTGACATTTTAAATGTTGGAAGCAAAGAATTCTCCTTCATTCTCTTGCCTTTTTGAACAATTTCAAACAACTGGAAGTAGTGCTTCTGTCTGGATATAGTAGCACATACCTGTAATCCCAGTGCTCCTGAGGCTGAGGCAAGAGGATTTTGAGTTCAAGGGCAACACGGGTGCACAGAGAACCCCCGTCTCAAAAACACTAAGGAAAACAAAACAAACAAATCATTATGAACCCAAATAAGTGGAAACCAAAAGCTTTTTCCTCCCCAAACTATCAGAACCATAAACCTTTAGAATCCCCTTCCAACTTATTTTAGTTCATTTATGTAACTTAAGATACAGCCTTGCCCCTCCCAACCCAAGGTGCTAAGAGAGAACCCTAGGCCTCCACCAAAGACATTTAACCCCTCCCAAGACTCTGGCCTGACATGTGTGTGGTTCTGGTGACAGCAACTGCCTGACAAGCAGTCAGCAGCTGGTTTAAGTTTCATTTGAGGCAGACACAGGAACATAACTTGAGAGCTCAGGTGTTGGGGTCCACACAGGTTTCCTAGTGAGCTCTGAGCTTGCTTTACACAGCAGGGCTGCATTCGGGGATGGCTTGACCATGTGCCCAGTTACCAGGTGGTTGGAAGGGTCTGCACTTGGCTGCACTGGGGGGAGGTCTTTTGCTCCACCCCTTGTCATTCCTTTAAAAGCCTTTAGAAGAAACACAAGGGGCTGGTGGGTTTTGATCCAGGCCCTCCCGAGGCTATCCTGTGTTTCTATCTGTCTCTCTTCCTCTATATTTCTATCTTAATGTTTCTCACTTCTCCCTCCTCAAGAGCACCCTGGGAGGAAAAGTGGGAGCTGGTCTCCCACACTCAGGCAGAGAAGATAAAATGCAAGTCCACCTACAATGTAAATTACTAATGCCTAGTAAAAGCAAGTAACCTTTGAAATAATAGAGATAGGAAGTTATATTTTAATTCTATATAATATAAAATTTATTCTGAGAGTGAGAATTTGTCCCTTAGAAGATGGTTGTGTGTGAGTGTTCACACGAAAGTGATCTAACAGTTGATCGATCATTTGACAGTAGCTCAAATGATCTTGGAGTTGAGCATTTGACAGTGATGAAACTGAAGATATTTCCAAGGAGAGTAAATGGTAGTGTTCTGCAGGGTTTGAAGTGCCAAAGAGCATCTTGGATGTTCTATGGAAGTGGTGGGCTACTATACCAAAACTGATAATTTAGCCTTGGGGGTGTTCCATGAGCATGGTAGTCTGAAATGATACCAGTATCCCTGAACTTGGGTATGCATTCATTGGGGAGTTCAGAAAAGCTCAGGAAGGAAAATTTCCCCCAAATTTCAAACTCAGTTTTCAAAAGGAAAGTTTAAGAAAAATGAATGTTCTTGATGAAAATGACATTTCATGGATATTTTTATAATGGATTTGGGGAATTTTATATTTATTTAGATATTTCTCTTTAATGGCCTTCCTCTGAAACTTTAACTCCCAAGATAATCAACCCCATTGGGACAACACTACAGCAGAACTGTTGGAGAGTGCCTTGATAATGAAGAAATGGAATAAGACAATAAAGAATGATTTGGGAGGAGACTATATTCCTTTCAATGGTTGTGTTCGGAAATCCCCTGCGTGTTTTACAAAACGTCTTTTTCCAGCGGCTTCTATGTTCATAATGCAGAATAATCATTTTCTTTTATCTCTGCTTAATATCATTCAGCAACACTCTGTGAAAGACCCCTGTGGATACAATCCAAAAGCAAGCTAATGCAATCAAATGGACACTGGCTCTATTATCATCTTTTGTTGGGATCTAGTTCAATGTACAGTCTGGCAATATTACTGAAAGTGGAAAGTGTACTTTTCCCTTTCTGACACTGTAAAGACTGTGATGGCAAATTGTAAACAGGTGTTTTGTTTAAATACATACAGACTTCGTTTGTAATGGTGACAGACTCGATTGTGACAGACCAGACTGTGCCGAAAACAACTAGAAATCCAGACGAGTATTAAAATCAGAGAACTATCAGAGCCCTGGATGTGAGAGGACAAAGATGGAGACAGCTGCAGCAGCACATTCTTCAGTCTTGAGAACATTGACAACACCCAGTCCTTAAAGCTCCCATCCACCGGATGAATGATGGAACCATGGGAACTTGTTAAGATTTACCTCCACCTACCATTTTCACTTCTCTCTTGGAGAAAGTCCGGCCGGGCGGTGGTGGCGCACGCCTTTAACCCCAGCACTCTGGAGGCAGAGGCAGGTGGATCTCTGTGAGTTCGAGGTCAGCTTGATCTACAGAACGAGATCCAGGAAAGGCGCAAAGCTACACAGAGAAACCCTGTCTCGAAAAACCAAAAAAAAAAAAAAAAAAAAAACATCAGATTTCATATGTATGCATGCATATGCACACACACACACACACACACACACACACACACACACAGATATATATATCCTTGTTTATATGTATGAAGGTGCCTTTAATGTGGAAGTAGTTTCTTCTGTAATACATAACACATGTGGACAGGGTAGACTTGAGAGAATATGTTGCAGGGATAAGCCTATTGGAGCAAACATTACCTTTTCTTGGTATTGTTTTAGGGATGCACACCTGACATATGCAGACCCAGTGTGAGTGTGCCCACAGATCTAATGTGGGTGCGTACTAGAATTTTTACAAGAAGTTTGAAATATTTTCTTCCATTAGAACTCTGGAATGTGTAATTGGAGATTAAATGTTGTGAGACCTCCAGCATGCTCTTAACTGCTTTCTTTTGCTTCGGCTAGTCTGCATCTTTTGTATTTTCCTTTGAATTTTAAGACTTTTTGTTAGTTCCATGAAAAATATAACTTGGATTTTCATAGGGATTACAATGGATTCATAGGCTGCTTTCATAATATAATCATTTCACACTATTAATTCTACCAACCTATGAGCATAAGAGGTCTTACCACAGTCTAGAATCTTCAACAACTATTTTTAGTCAGTGTCCTAAGGAAACAATTTTCATTTGTATGACTAAACTAAGAATGACAGGAAAGTGGTGAAATCATTCCCTATCATCATCACAGTACCTAGCTAACCTTTGTTAGATAGATGTCCAGTGGCATTTATTTTATAGGATTGGGAGACTAAACATTTAGTGGACATGTATTTAAAATTGGTAGAACTTTTGATGAAATGTTGCCCTTATTACTATGTAGTGGTTGTATTTATCTCCTCTGACTTACTTTTGGTTTTATGTCTACTTTATTAGCTATAATAGTAAAAATGGCTTCTTTAAAACTTCCTTTATAGATTTTCTTCCATCCTTTTCTCACAGCCTATGTGTGAGAAAAGTTTTATAGGGAAGGTATATTTTAAGAGTACCATGGAAGCTGGATTTAGTTGTGTTGGTGTGTGTGTGTGTGTGTGTGTGTGTGTGTGTGTGTGTGTGTGTGTTCCAGTGAGCTAGTATGTCTCTCTTTACTGATGAGCTGAGGCCATTTACAATTAAGGTCGTTACTGAAAGATGTTTACTGATTTGTGTAATTTTGTTTGTTTTTTGAATTGCAATTACAGGCAGCCTCCCTGTAACCTAAGGAAGGAGACAGTAGGAATAAGAAACGCTAGACTCTACTCCAAAGAAAGAAGAGAAACTCCAGAAATCCACAAAGAAAGGGAAAGGACCCATGAAAATGTGAAGACAAAGATGAGGCATCAAGAATAGGAAGGAGGCAGGACACAGCTTCCCACAGCTTCCCCAGTGCGGCTCCCTAGTAGGGACAGGGAGGCGGAAACTGCTTGCTGAAGGGAAGCCAGGTGACAAATGGACGGTCAGGCACGTGCCTCGACACATTGTGGATTTTGGTGAGACTGTGATTTAAGTAGAAAAAAAGTCACATTGTGTCACTCTATATGACTCAAAGGGGGGCAGACAGGTGCCATCTTGCAGAAAACATTGTTAAAAACTGAGCCACAGTGGAGACCTGAGAACAGGGAACAACCTTGGATCAGAGAGAGTCAATTACTCCTGCCAAGCCCTGGAATGAGGGGAGGTTCTGGAAAGAAGTTGGGGGGCCAGAAACTTGAAGCAGAAGGATGCAGGAAGAAGGAGGTTCCCCAGAGGCTGGGAAGTTGTGTGGCTTGTTCCTCAGAATTGCAACTTGCCCTCCAAATTCAAACATTCCATCCTGGGGAAAAGGAGCCACTTAGGAGCTTCCTGTGGTAAACAGGAGGTTAACAAAAGACCATATATCCAGGAAGAACAGAAGCTTAGAAGATACTTGAGGCCTCTACCAACAAATAAAAGGGAGTAAATAGTTGCTGGGGGAGTGGAGATTCTGACCAGCCAACCTGTGGGAAGAATGAACTGTGGAGATGCCTGCGGGCTGTGGGGCTGTGGAGAGAGAGAGCTCCAGGGTTGCAGGTTTGGGGGAATTTTCACCTGTGTTGGGTGGCTTGCTGAAACATCTACTTTTGAGTTATTCCTGCTCCTTGCAAATAACCATCACCCATGTTCCTGTTAGTAACAACACAAAATTAATAATAATAATAATAATAATAATAATAAAACCTCATTGGTTCACTAATTGGACATTGGTGTGACCATTACTTTGGTCTGTCATGGGCTCCCTTTCTGTGGTAAGTAAAATGTGTGCATTGCATCTCTCCAGGAAAAATCTGTCCTACAACCACAGTACATGGGGAAAGATATCTCCATGGGAAGCCAGGATCCAATCTCATCAACTGAGTGCATACCAGGGTATTTGATAGCTCTGAGCCTGGAGCCAGCAGGTAATTCAACCTGTAGGGTCCTTCTCTTCTCATTTCCTGTTCTGAAGCTGGAAATCTATATTTTGATTATTTCTCGTTGTCAACAGACACCTTGCCCTCCCAAATATTCAAATAGAAGGAAAATTGGTTATTTTTCTCTTTCTTAACAATGTTATTTGTTCATTGTAGAATTTATGAAAAATACATGAAATTTTCAGAAAATAAAAATCACAACCCAGAGAACACCACTCTTAATTTTACTGTGGGCTTTTTCTGGAATTTTAAATAATAGATAGTACTGTTGGAGCTTCTGGATCAAAAATTGCATGGTTACTCAATTATGCAGGCCAATTAAAAAATTGGAAGTGAGGATATAGTTCAGTGATAAGGCACTCAGCTTTTATGTGTAAAGTCCTGAGTTCAACCCCAAGTACCACAAGGAGAAAAACAAAGAAAAAAAATGCTAGGCCTGGATGACACGAGACTGTATTTCCATCACTTGTCAGGCTGAAGGCCGAGGATACAGAGTTTAAGGTCAGTCTGGGCTACATTTGCAAAACCCTGTTTCATAATCTGAGTAGACTGATGCAGGTACATAATGAAAGGGAAGGAGGGTCCTCAACCTTCTAAAATCAGCTTTAAGCTCCCAAACATGAAAACCACAGAGAGTTAATGATAATTGACATCATATGTTTCTTATCAAAGCTTCCCCAAGAAAAGTAGCTTAAGGGAAAATTCATAAATACTTGACTTGACCACAGTCTACCAATCTTCTTCCGCTTTGGAGCCTTCAACTAATTTGTTGACTTAATTACCCAAGGCACAGGAAGGTTAAACAGAGTGATAATCTGATTTTCCCTGATTGCTCATCACTGAAGAAAGTGGCCTATAGGATGCAAAATAAACCTAGAACCTCAAGCTATGTAAAATGCAGAGATGAAGCAATTATCCAGATCATTCCCACAAAGTGGACTGTTTACAGTAATCCAATTATCTGAATAAGTACTCCACCTACACTTTGTCTACAAGATCAGCATTTTAATCACATCATCTGACCTAATGGACTATTCCTTATATCTGTTTAGTGTAAGCTAGTTGTACTTAGTATCAAATTTACAAGGAAAGACACCATTACAGTATCCTATAAAATATCATCGGACATGATAGGGATAAATGACATTTTGTTCAAGTAAAGAATGAGTGGTTTGTGTTTAAATAATTTAGAAAACATAAGAACACAGAAAGAAAGTAGCATGTGGTTTAAAAAAAGCCTGCTGTGGTCTAATCTATATCTAAATAGGTTCAGGAGTCAAAGATTTATATAGCAAATGCAAGTTTATCCCACACAATTTCAGCTGTTAATCTATATTCTAATGGTTTCTGATTATGAAGACATACTCTCCCACCAATAAATATAAGGAAAATCAGTTATCTTTTTTCCTCTTTCTTAAGAATATAACACTCATTTTAGAAATATTCAAAAACATAAAAACTTTTAAAAAGCCAAAATCACCACTTTTCCTTCTATTGTGGGCCTCTTCTTTTTTTCCCCCAGAAGTTTAAATAACATATGGTCTATTTGATTTTCTAAAACAAAAGGATATGCTTATTCAATTATGGAAGTGAATTTAAAGACTGGAGTAGGGATATAGTCCAGTGGTAGAGAGTTCACTTTATACACTCACAAAGTCCTGAGTTCGATCCCCAGCCCTACAAGAAGTGGGAGACAGTACAGTGCTGGCTTCAGTAAGTGCTCATAATTCTAGCCCTTGCGGGACTGAAGGAGGACAGAGTTCAAGATCAACTTAGACTACATAGCAAAGTCATGTTGAAGCACAGGAGGAGGAGGAGGAGGAGGAGAAAGAAGAGGGGGAGCGGAGGGAAAAATGTTCCTGCCACCCACATCCAGGATGAGTCCCCCACCCTCTCAGCCTGTGCCTCTGTGCACTTTATTAATCTACACACTTCTCAATCTGATAATCAAGATCAGTTATCACATTCTCTTACATGAATATGGTGGAAATCTAATTTCTATTTTGAACCATGAAGTTATTTCCAATTTTATTATACACAGATCACTGTTGGATTTTTTTAAATTGTTTAAGAATTTCATGCACACAGATAAATTCGCACCCTCTGTCTTCCTATTTCTCTCCTAACCCCACAACTACTTTCCCCGCCAAATTTCATGTGCCCTTTTTAAACCCACTGAGTTTACTTAATATTGCCTGTATATGGGTGGATCCAGGTCCATCTACTGAAGCACAGGTAGCCTCTGGGGACTCATATCCCTGAAGAAAACTGTCTCTCCCTCCCTCTGCGGCCATCAGCTCTCACTACTCCTTGGTTATATATAAATGGGACTTCGTGAGCCCATCCCCATCTGCGCTGGGATCTGGGCTGACTCGATCTTGTGTAGTTCCTGTTTATGCATGCAGTCTCGGCCACGTGAGTTCATGTGTGCCATGGGGCTGTCACGTCAAGCAAATGCATTCAGGATGCAGACATCAGTGTTAGGATTCTGCCCCAACTCCAGCTGCGTGACCGCACATGCACAGTTCAGGAGCTAAGTAAGCAAGGGGGTCTTGCGTCTTACATCATCAGTTTACGCTGGTGATTACCTGCACACAGCGTGGTCACACAATCAGCGCATGCATGGTGTAGCTCTGTAAGCCCACCTGTGCATGTTCACAGGAATCCTTAAAAAGCTAGACACAGACTCCTCCTTCTCCTCTGCTCTCTCCTGCCCCCCCCCCCCACCCCGCCACTTCCCTGCAGGTGCTTCTTCTCCAGGCCTGATTCTTTTGTCTCCCACCTTCCTCCTAATAAAGCTCTGATACTGGGTTTTGCCGTAGCTTGTGCCTCATGACCTTTCCACACGGTAACCAGCGCTGCTTAACTTTTTTAAAAAACAACTATCAGTACCCCTGGCTCTCACAATTTCCCTGCCTCGTTTTCCACAATGATCACTGAGCCTTGAGTGGAAGAGGTTGAATACATCTATCTCATTTAAAGCTGAGAACTCCAGTTTCTTATTCTCATCACATTAAAGCTCCTCTCATGAGGCTGAGCTGTGACTAATCTAAGGGTATAATGGTAAGAACTTAGGGGGCTGTTTACTATGTTGATTTAGCAGAAATGAAAAGAGAGTCACTCTCTTGGCCTCTCCTAGGGCTATCACCTAGCCAGCCATGTGTTTTGGGCCCAGTTGACATATAGTCACAGTTGTTGGATATTCTTAAATGTGTAATTTTGCTTATTTGTTTGACTTTTAACTTCTGTTTCTAGATTTTTAAAAAATTGGTATTTACATTGCCTTTATTATGGATTAGTCAGTCAATGCCATGACACAAGCTGGGAATAAGGATGCCCATTGTCCACAATATACTTTCACTAAACACCATTTTTCCTCTTCAAATTCTTCCTTGTATTAACAATTTGATATGGAAGACTTTTTTCTTCTTTTTATTTGCATGTTACAGAAAATAAATATCATTCCAGACAGTATCTGTATTTCTGTTTTCTTATTTTGTGAATTGCCTTTAGAACTTTTGCTTTTTATGATATATTTTATGTTACTTTTTATTCTTGAAACATCACAATAACAGAATCTCTCACCCCTTTCTACGACTAGTTGGCCAATAACTTTGTTGTTCATTTGCCTTGCAATATCTTGATTATATATTTCAACTCAAAAGTTTCTCTAATATCACTCTGTGTGTGTGTGTGTGTGTGTGTGTGTGTGTGTGTGTGTGTGTGTGTGTGTGTGTTCATGTGTGGTGCTCATGTGTAAAGGTATGAGTTTACATGTGTATAAGCATAAAAGTGTTCAGGTTGTCATGCACATATTTTCATGTGGAGGCCAAAATTTGGTGCTATAGGTTTGCCAAAATTGCTCTCCACTGTGTTTACTAAGATGAGGTCACTCACCAGATCTTGAGCTCACTAATTTGACTAGAATACTAGGTGGCTTGTTCCCGGAATCTCCTGTTGCTACCTCTCAAGTGCTGGGATTATAGATGGCTGCCACTGTAGTAGCAAGTATTTATCAGTTAAACTCTGGCTTGTGCCATGTGTTCTTTGTCCACTGAGCCAACTGCCTTGGCTGCCATTTTTTAAATGTTTTCTCTATTGTGTCTTTTTTCATGCTTGCTTATAATTTTTTTTTTTGTTTTTCAGAATTGCTGTGGATGTCTTTCTGCATGCTATGACTATATGTTGCTCTGATTGGTTGATAAATAAAGCTGTTTGGCTTATGGCAAGGCAGCTTAGAGGCAAGTGGGAAATCCAAACAGAGAGACAGGAAGAGAAAGGAGAGCAGAGAGGACGCTGCCAGCCGCCGCCAGGAGAAGCAAGATGTAAAAGTACCAGTGAGCCACAAGCCGTGTGGCAAAGTATAGATTTATAGAAATGGGTTAGTTTAAGATATAAGAGCTAGCTAGTGAGTAGCCTGAGCCATTAGGCCATATCATTTGTAAATTATATAAGCCTCTGTGTGTTTATTTGGGTCTGAGTGGGACACAGGAAAAAGCTTCAGCTATACAGAATTAGTTATAGACATATTTACTTCTTAACACATATTATTGTTATTTTAATTTTAAATCATTAAAATATTTTGCAGAAAAAAATGGCCACCAAGGAAGTATAATTTCAGTTGAGGTTTGATTTTATTAATCATGCTTTTCCTGCTCTGCTTTTTCAAAGGCTGACCATTTGATAATTAAGACTTTGTACCATGGCACACAGACCCACCTCAGATGACAGTGAGATGGTTTGGGATCTCAAAAATGAAATTCAGAACACTTAGGTGAAAAATGAATTCAGAGAGGAAAACCCAAATGCAAAAGAAGAATCAATAGATATAATGACCCATGGCAGGAACCCTTGCTACAAGGGAGTCTGAGGCAGGAGGATCATTTGAGACTAGGAGCCTGGGGTCAGCAGTGAAGCACAACAAGACTATCTTAATAAATAAATAAAAAACAAAGAAAAGGCATTTTAAGAAGAACCTTCTCTTAGATGAATATGTTGTTAGAAGACATGGAATAAACAGTATAAGTTTTGAGATAAAAAATAATTTCAACCTAGATTCTTTAGTAACAAACTCACATTCAGACCAAGTGAAAGCCTTTTTCCTAACACACCAAGAAGGGCTGAGTAAATTTATACATCAGAGGATTTTCCCAAGAATTTAACTGGAATGTTTCAACAAACTAAAAACATAAAGTAGGGTTCATCTGATTCAAGAGGCCAAGTATCCAAGGCCAGGGAATGTGATGCGGGTCCAGTTTAACAAACCTTGGCAATGCTGCTTATCTCTCAGTGTAGGCTGTAGCTTCTGAGGGAAGGCTCCATCCCATAAGGACAAAAGTGGATAAGCCTCAGCAGTGGGTGACCAGATAGCAAATATGGGATGGAGGGCAGAATACTGCAAGAATTAAATAATGTTAGAAACTTAAAAAGAAGACATCGTTTCAAATAAGAAGCTCGAGGGAAACATGATTTTAGTTTTTATGCAGTCGATAAAGCACAAAGTTGAAGCCATTTAGCTTTGGTGCTATGAAGAGGCTCCTTCAACCTGTCCCCAAATGGCAGCAAGGAAACTGTAAGTGTGAAAACAAGATACTAACATATATCATTTGAGCCACCTTAAAGTATTTATGTAGCTGCAATAATATAAAACTCATAACTGGTCTCCAACTTTGTATAACATTCTTATAAGAAGACACGTACCAGGACTTCCCATTGCCAGGCAGTACAAAGAATTAAAAAAAAAAAAACCTGAAAATTTACAATACCAGTAGACAGAATAAAGAGAAAAGATTACGGCAATGGTTGGAAGTTATATTCTATATCTTCATTTTACAAAGTGAGACTCAAGAGATAGTCTGAAAAATTAGTGAAATAAGAATAAAATATAATATATTAAAGGTCATGAAGGTATTATGAGTGAAAAAAACTAATAAATAAACACGGACCACTGATATGAATGAGTGTATGGGAAAATGGGCAAGGAAATTATCACTTCCATAACAGAACAGAGTATTTTCTGAATCAGATAAAGCCAGAAATACAAAGCTAAGGAAGAAACAATTTCAGAGGAGTCACAAACTGGAGCACACTGTAGAGTCTGAGCTAAGATACAAGCTAGTTCTCTTGTTCTTAGAAGCTCTGCTGTGTGTTTTATTTGTTATCAGCTCTTTGTAATATTTATGCAAAACACAAATCTTAAAAATAAGGAAAGAAAAACTGTCTGGCAAATCTGCATTCTGGACAAATGTCTGATTACCTTGGTATTATTCATCTTATTCTTACAATCATTGTGAAGAGGAAATCAGAGACCATTTGGGGTAAATCAAAGCTCACACTTAGTTTTATCCAATGTTCTCAATCATTTTTAAAGCACTTTTTCTCACAGCCATACACTTCATCCTTCTCTCTGAATTACTGTCTTCTTTCTAACCTTGAATGTAATTTGAGAGTGAAAGGCTAATGTCAGCTCTAAGGTCCAGGGGTGGAGACCTGCTGGCACCACTAACATGAAGGGAGGGGTCCTGACACTTGAGGAAGGTGCTCTCATTTCCCAGGTCCACCAACAGTCAGAAACAAGCCCTGTCATTAGGGCCAGTGGGGTTAAATTTACCATATGATTAATAGTCAAGTAGGGGCAAAATTCTGGTGTGCATTGTGCTTCCTGCGAAGCTGGGAGTACTTCGTGAAGCTCATACTGCTTCAGGCTTCCGGTTTTCCTCATCTGTAATGAAAGTTTCGATGATAACTTCTGTTGTGAGCAAAGCAATGGCAAAAATGTCACATCAGGAAAACAGCAAACGAACTCAGTTTTATTCTTCTGCTGCATCCAGTTCCTCAAATAAGACAAGGAAGGAGAGACTGATTCTGGAGGGTTTTTTTTTTTTTCTTTTGTTGTTTGTTATCCATCTCGTTACACCCCTTCTTTCCTAGGAGAAGGGGCAGGGGATGTGGTGTTGCCAAGCAAGGTCATGGTTTAAAAATACCTTGTCTTTCCCCAAGTTCTAAAAAAATATCTGCGATCAACTGAGCAACCAATTACTGTACACCCCAAATGCCTGTTTTCACAGTTATTTTTAGGGGCGAGATTCAGTCACTACACATCCTGTCCACTCAAAACAACAGACAGCCATCGAGGGCAGCTAATGAGTAGGTAGCCAAATGACAACGTCTCCTCACTTCTGACTTTCCTTCCCCAGCCCAAGCGGCTGCCTGACCGTCTCCACACTGGCGTCAAACAGTCCCCTACAGTATGCAGACAGTTTAAATTATTACAAGGCAATGTTACAAGTATGGACTCTGGCACAAAATGAAGTAATTACATTCAATTAGCAGTCCCCAAAGTGATGGTCCAGCACTGGGGGCTTCAGATGTTGCCTTTTGTTGACTTACAGAAGCCAGGTAATGAGTGAAACTTCAAAGTGCAAGGGCCAGAATGACTGCTTAATTAGTGGAAACTGGAGCGGCAAAGATTGTAGGAGAGAGAGAAAACACCCATAATTTTCTTTTGTTGTAGGAATCCAGAGAATAAGCTCCATTTCCCAAATAATAACAACGGATAGTGAAATACAGAAATATACTTCTGAGGAAATGCCCACTAGGATGATGGTGGTGGCAGAGATGTTTTGAGGGAAGCATTATTATTTAATGTGCTGCCATGTCTGCGTGCCTTGTGACTTACCTGCTTCCAACTTCTCATTAGAAGCTTAAGAAATAAATTTGAACAATCATAGAATTTAATTTGTGACTAACAATAAAAGAATGTTTTAATAGAATACAATTAGCCGACCAAAAGATGTTGTGTTTTATGAATCGCAGGATATAATGTCAAGCAAGAAAAATCATGATCCTTTACTGGTACACAGGCTACCTTTGTGGGAAGAGTCATGATGTGTGTACATAAATATTCTTGTCTGTTTCTGGAAAAGAAGTCAAGATTGTGTTCCTGGGAAAAACAAAGGGTAGCAGGAAAGGATTCGCTAATATATATATATATATATATATATATATATATATATATATATATATATTGCTAAGTTTGCTTCATACTAATGTGAACATACTAATTAAGAAAAATGCTCAAGGTAACAACTGAAAATATGCAAATAATCTAACCATAAAATGCTCTTTTCCCCTGTTTGGGTTAGTTTTAACAAATGTCCTTGTGATTTTTTTTTTATGCCTCCGACATCAGCTATTATGAAACACTAAACCATCTGAACTTTAAGAGTAGAGAATGAAGTGCTGATTGGACAAATGGCTTGTGACATTGGTAGAAAGTGAGTATCCAAAGGAATTTGCATAACTTCAATCACTATTTTCTTCTAGATGCTATCTCTGACTCTTATCCCATATGGAAGAGGAAACAATAGCGCTAAAAGGGGACATAATATGCTATCTTTCATGCAGTAGACATTAGTGTAAGTTCCAGTACATAGACTGTATGTGGGTAATAGTAGAAAAATATTCTCATGCTCAGTTCATGACCTCCTTCTACTCATTTGGAGTCATTTACACAGCTGCCACATCAGAACCTTGAAAAGCCCATCTCATTGGTTCTCTGCCCTAAACAAGACACTATTGGGCCTATATTTTCTTAAATGATCTATGAAGCATTTTTTAAGTCAAGTTTTCCAGAGTTAAATCTTATCATCCAATTTACAGAGTCACTTTTCTTGTTAATAAAATATCTAACCTCATCCTGAATAAGATATCTTTTTTTGAATGAGGGAAGTATGCAGTCACTGGTGATTGGGCATGGCTGCTAAAGTCATGTCAAAGTGAGAGGAAATATTTCTAAAAGGAAGATCTAAGTACCTGCCTAGTCTCCATCCGTATTCTCCTCCTGAAACAGTTGGGCAAATTGGGTACTTTGGTGATGACTAAAGTTGTTAATGAAAGAAATTATGATGTGCTCTCCTACAGCCTTACTTCTGAACTCAGTACTTTCTCAATCTTCTCCAGGAAGTCTGGGGTTGTTTTTTTTTTCTTTATTCAATTACTTCATCTGAATACTTCCTTAATTATTTTTAAGAATTACTTTTTTAAGATAACTCACTTTATTATGAGCAGAGAGGCTATGATGTGTTACTTTTAAGAATAATGGATAAGCAATTCAAGCTATGGAAATATGTCCTACCAGCATAAAAGCCACAGACTAGGAATTTCTGTACAAGAAAAGGGAGGGAGGAAGATAAATTAACAATAAAGGTGTCTGAAAAACCATAAGGAATCATATCATTAGCTATTTACCTAAATAACCATATAATATATGTAATTCTATATGTGAATATACATATATAATTATAATGAACTTTTCTCTTCTGGGATAACGATGCTCCCTCCAAGAGCCAAAGACCACCTAACAATAAACATGAGAAACCTTTTGAGTTGTTGGCCAAGGCTGCCCAAGAGATTCCCAAAGCATATAGCCTACTGCTGTTGCCCATGTTTACCCCACAGGTGGAAGATAAGTCCCTATTGCTGAAGACACCATTCATTTCAGAGACAGGTACCAGAAACCCCTGATCTGGGACTGACATAAATCCCTCCTCCATGAGGACTGACTTTCATGGTATCAGAAGGCACCATGCAAGTTTCTAAAGGAGGGAGGTAACCAACAGTCCTACTTAGCTATGGACTATGAATTCCATCAACTACCAGCATGACACAATAACCCTAAGGGTGCAGTAGTGGCATGCATACCTTGGCTGTAACCAACTCCCTAATTGGACTTAAGACCCATTCAACAAGAGGAATACCATACCTGGTACTGGAAACCTAGCTGACTACTCAGTGCTAGTGAAATCATTGATATTGGAGGAGAATCTACAACCACTAATTTACTAAACCATTATAATCCCAATAAACAATCTACACATTTGTCTTTATAACCACAGATAAGTGTCTTCACCCCTCACCAGTGAAACTTCTCTTTGCAACAGATGGAAACCACCACAGAAAATTACAACCAATCAAAATGCAGCGTTGTGGAGCCCAGTCCCAGTGGATATATCTATAAAACACTCCCACATCTAAGACTCAGGGAACATTGTAAGAGGTGGAAAGACTGTAATAGCCAGAGGGTCAGAGAGTTTGCTGTGACATTGTGTGTAGCATGAATTCTAATTGGTCTTAATAAAAACCTGGAGGCAGATATAGAGGTAAATGATGAAAGATTAGAGAGACAAAGGAGCAAGCCACAGCCACTTCTCACATCACCAACTCCTCAGTCTGAAAGGAGGCCGAGCTCCTGTCTCTGCCAGCCTTATATTCTTCTCTCTGTCCAGCCATATCACTTCCTGTTTCCTCCTCCATAATGCTGGGATTAGGCGTGTGCCTCCCAAGTACTGGGATCAAAGCCATGAGATCCCAAGTGCTGGGATTAAAGGTGTATGCCACCAGTGCCTGGCCTCTATGGTTAACTAGTGGCTAGTTCTGCCCTCTGATCTCCTGGCAAGCTTTATTAGAGCACAAACAAAATATCACCACAATTGTGTCTCCTAGTAATGCCAGAAGCTGCACCCATAAAGTCTCACCAAAATGACTGCCAAACCTAAGTTGAACAAGGACAGCAACAATGGAGAAGCCAAGGTGGATGGGGGAAGCCCACAAGGTCTCAACTCTCCACAGAACTGCAGTCAACTAAGACATGTTAGGAGCTGAAGAAATAGTCTTTCCCAGGAAAGAGCACAACAATTGGTTATCCAATACCAAATGGGCAGCCCTGAAAACATATATACAAGTAACATTATACAGACTGAACAGGCTATATTTATGAATATATGTATATACATATTATACATGCAGGAACAATGAAAAAATGTATAAGGAAGGGTATAAGAGAGGATTTGGAGGGGGAATGCTGTGATTACATTATAATATCAAATCTTTTAAGAAAATTCTGTATAAAAATGATTCCTGCCTTATTTATTATGCTAAAACCTAGAAGCAACTTCTATGACCAAAAATAGGGGCAAATGGTAGCATATTCATATCACAAAATATTGGAAAGCTATTAAAATGAATTCTGTAAGTTATTGTATATGTATGTCATATAGCTTCATTCTTTTAAAGACTCCAACCCTAAAACTATTCTAAAAAATGTATACATAAGTTAAAGTACATGTTATATGATCAAGGGGGAAAGCTGGGAGAATTTATACCACAGTGCTGTGTCTTATCACATGAATTGATAGAAATTTATCAGTGACAGTTCTCTCATCTGAAAAGACTAAATTTTCAAATAAAACTGATTTTGAGTCAAAAACAATGGAGTGGAATGCCATAGGAATCCACCCCTTGCCTAGACCTGTGGCTTCTTCAGAATCATTTATGGCCTGGGCTCTGGACCCTAGAATGTCCATCCTCTTTGATGGTTTTGACAAGCATTCCATTTGCTTTCCTTACACTGACAAATAGCTATTGCAATTCTTGGTCTTCTGTCTACACTCCTGGAGCCCCTGCCTATTACCACATAACCTGGAGGATGAGAGGAGTGCCAGGAATACATACTCTGAGAAACAGGAAAAAGCTGCAACAGTCCCTGGCAAACCACTGCCTCTTGCCTTCATGAAAGGGAAAGGAAGTGCTGCCTCCTGATGTGGTCTATATGCTAAAGTGTCTCCTCTAGGCTCAAGTGTTGGAGTAGCTGGAGTAGCTGGTCCCAGCTGCAGGCACTGCTTTGGTAGATTATGGAGCCTATAGGAAGTGAGGCCTAGCTGGAGAAAGTGGGTTGCTGGGGGTGAGCTTTCAGGGTTACAGTCACTCACAAACCCAGTTTCCATTCCCTAACCACCAAGGGGATATAAACAGTTTCATGAGACTCAGCATCCACAGCCTTGAGCCATTTCCGCTTCTGTCTTCCTCCCATGATGGACTACATTCCTTCAAACAGTGAGCAAAAATAACCTGTCTGCATCAGTATGCTCCTTGGCGTAAATTTGGTCACAACAACATGAGTAACTAATACACCTCCTCTGGTTAGCAGAGAAAGCTGGTATCTCAGAAGTCCTAAATGGAATTCTCTAGCTTCACTGCCTGAATGGAGATAGTGTTGCCAGACCCTAACACTGAGAAAATGCTAAGCACTGGCCATGCTTTTTAATTTATCAGTCATGAGATTGGTGTACAAATTGCTTTGGAGCAGGAGTTTTCAAAGCACAGTCAGTTAAACACTTGGGGGGAGGTCTCTGAAACTCATTTTTTTAATAAAATAAGTTAATTATTTTAATATTAACTCTGTTCATGATTGCTTTCTTTGAATATCAATAAATATTTTTGGTTTTCCTACTTTAATTGCTAATACAGTGAATAATAATGAACATAACACAAAAATATAGCATTAAAAGGGCTTAGGAAATGGCTCAATGCGTAAAAGTCCTTGCTGTGCAAGCGTGAAGAACTGAGTTCAGATCCTCAGAACCTGCATAAAATTGAGCACGGTTGTGTGTGTGCCTATCACGCCAGTCCTACCAGGGCTTTTTCAGAGACAGAGGATCACTGGAGCGTTCTGGCCACCAACACTGTCTCAAGGGAATAAGGAGAAGTATGCTAAAGCAGGACACCCCACTTCCTTTACTGGCCTCAGCATCTATGGGCAAAATGCCCCCCCCACACACGTACAAACAAATGTGCACATATTCCACATATCACACACACAAATATTGAAACAAGACAGGGTATTTGTTGTTATTTGTTTGCTTGTTTTAGGAACATGAAAGGCCATTGAAAAATCCATTGAGGGTGGATTATTCCATAATGGAAATTCACCTCTAGTTCTGAGGAGTCATGACAACTGGATCTAATTCAAAGGTTATAACATTCCATACTGTTGTTTTCTCCCTTTTGAGTTAATCCAGTTGGGTCTGTCAATCACCTGGCCAAGAGACCACTCCTCAGGAAGGCTGCCTTGCTAAGGAAATGGGAGGAATAACTATGCCCTTAATGAGATAATGTGCTTTTCCTTCCCAGAAGCCCTGCCTCAGTACAGTCATTTGCAGAGTTTCCATCGTGTAGCCCTGTGAAGTGTGCCCATTTTTCTGAGTCCTAACTTAGAAAAGCCTAAGTTTCTCTTTTGCTTTTCCTCCTTTCTATCTCTTACCTAAGCATGCTTTTCCTTAACACTTCAGGCTTCCTCACTCTTTCTCTCAAGCCCCTCCCTCGTCTTTCACCATAGGCTGCTTACAAGGGGAGGGGGCGCGGGGGCTCTCGTTCTCTCTTCCAACATTTACAGCTTGCCTGCCCTGTTGTTTTTCCCTTAAATGATAATAAAAACGTTCTACTTGCTTTCTTCTGGGTCTGTTTTTAAATTATTTTATTAACAAGACTAAAAACACAAGAGGGAATTGCAATTTTCCCAGTAAAATATGAGATTTAATATGGGGCTTCCCAAAGTTTCTAGTAACAATTTAATTGTGAACTTGCCTGTTGACAAGTCTTATTGTAACCATCTTAATATAATTTGAATGAAAATTACCTCGTTTTTTCCTTCATAACAATGGTAATTTTTATGTAGATTTAAAGGAAATTTTATCTTTGAGTTGAACATTAAAAACTTAGAAAGTTCTTTCAGTTAAGATAGAAAATTAGAAGCAACCTGGTAAAACTGAGGAATCGGGATAAAAATCAATAGAGTATGTTCCTATAAGAGAGGGAGCTGAAGAACAGGTTAATAAACCTACAATTTGCATCATCACACTGCCAACTCATTTCCACAGCTCAGGCTGATCTCTCTACCCGTGGTGTAGCCATCCCTAGTCAATCTTCCTCACTATGCTTCCAGCTCCTGGGTCCAGGAGAAGAAACATCTACTTGACAGATACTAGAGACCCCATCCCAGGATCAGCAGCATCTCTTGCTTTCCTGGCTTTAGGGGGTGCTGATGAGAAACCTGCTGTTACTTTGATGTGTTTACCTTAAGTCATGCACGTTTTTCCCTTCCAGCTTTTAATATAGTTTATTTCTTTTGAATTTTTGGCACTTTGTCTGTAATATGCGGCTGTGTAATTATTCTCCTGTTGTGTTCAGGGTTAGGGTTCTTAGATGCTTAGCTGTTCATTCATTTCTCTGGATTTGGGGACATTTTCGTCCTTATTTTGTGGAGTAGATTATTTATGCATTTGGGTTTTATTTTATTCCTTCAACCCCAGATACTCTTGGGCTTGGTCTCTTGAAAGTATTCCAGAGTTTTTATACATTTGAACCATGCACATCAATTTTTGTTCTCACCTATGTCTGAGTGTATTATTGTCCTCCATTCTTGAAATTTGTTACTCTGTTTTGACTTGTTTGCTTATTTCTTAGTAATGCTTTCCTTTTTCCCCTTTCCTGATTCATTTAATCATTTGCTTTCAGCATTTTTCCCTTCTTCAATCTCAGTTGCCTTGCTGAATTCATGCTTGATATTTCTCTTTTGAATTTCTCTACCAGATTGCTGACCATTTCCTCCACTCTGAGTAGACTCTGAATTGATTCTCTTACTCTATTTATTTGTGTCATTTACATAGTCACTGATGCTTTTTAAATGTAGGATGTCGAAACCCTTTTCTGACATCTCAGTTGTCTCATTTTGCTTGTTTCTAGCAATGAGGGGCTGTGAGCTTCTACAGCTGTACCATGGGCTTGTTTGAGCATTGTGTGTGCGTTTCTCTGTTGTTCTTTGCACGTGTGTATTTTTCCCTCTACTTTTTATTTGCTCCTCCTTCCCTGTTCTTTGTGTTTCTTTGTTTTCTGTTCTATGAGTCTTCCTGCCTCCACTTACTGAGGATGCTGCTGGTGCTGTATCAAAGCAAGCAATTTGAAGGCAGTTACGAGCTTGACTTGGAGAAAAATACACTTTCCTAGTCACCTGTGTCTTCAACAAGGCTTGGAGGCTGCATTGCTGGAGTGTCGACTGGAAAAAAATGCAGTCCATAAGTTTTTAAAGCTCACTGATTATAATAATTAATTATAAATATAATAATAAACTAAGTAAGAAAAGGGGGAAAGAGGGAATAAAACATGAGTGAGAGACAAAAAGCATGGGTTAGAGGAGTGAGAAAATATCATAGAACAGGTGAAAAGAAAGATAAATGAGTCATTAAAAACCCTGAAAGCAAAACAACTAAACAAATGAGCTACAGAAGTATAAATTAAAAGAATAAAATTAAAATAAAATTAAATGAAAGACATTATAACTTCAGTCAGTGTTTTTTCTTCATTCGTATGTGTGATTGTTAGTTCAACTGTCAATTGATAAGATGCAGAATCTCCTAGATAGGGAACCTCAGTGAAGGATTGTCTAGAGCAGAATGGCTTGTGTGCATGTCTGGGGGAATGGGGTGGGTTGTCCTGAGTGCCTTACCTGGAGTTGAAAGACCCACACTAACTGGGCAGCACTTTCTATAGCAATCTGCATGGAAGGGCATGGAAAACAGATTGAGTATTGTTTTGTGGTTGCTTGCCTTCACCCTCACTGGTAAATTCATCTGCCTTGTTGCTGCCACTGATGAGCCCTTGACTGAGACCACAACCAGTTTCTTCTCACTTCCAGTGTGGACTAAACAGGGGCAGCTCTCCCACTCTCCGGGAATCATCCAGGACCAGCAGATTGAAGCTGCTGAGGTATCCAGTATCATGGACTGAGCAACTAACATTCTCTCACCTCTCCAGTATGAGACACCATTGTTGGACAACTCTGACTATATCATGTAAGCCATTCTAATAAATTCCCTTTTAATATGTATTCAATCTATTGGTTTATGTCCCCGAGAGAACCCTGGCTAATGCGGGATGAATCTGGCTTCTCCTTCTCTGTCTTGTTTAGTAATCTCTGCAGGTGGGGTGATGGCCACTAAGTTAAATAATTCAAACAAGTTGAGGAGGCATGCCCTTCATTCTGAGGGGGATTTGTACTCAGACCTTGGCTTTCTGTCTGAGACACTTCAGCCCTGTCTGCCACTTTAAACTTCGTCTCTGATATTTGGGGCATCACTCTTAAGGCTCTGAGGGGTATAAAAGGTTTATCTGCTTGCCCTTGCCTTTGTCACAATTGGTCCCTTGCTCTTGTGCCTGTGAGCAAGACTGTACCATGTTTAGATGTGGTACTTCTCCAATCCTTGGGCTGGTGTTTACGCAGGCAGCGGTGGGGGTGTGAGGAGGTCTTTTGAGAGGAGGTCTTGAGACTATGAAAGGAAGCACAAGAGAGAAAGAAGAGATCTTAAGGGGGGCATCAGGAGGGAAGAAAAAGGCAGAGAATAATAGAACGCATGTGACCTAAAAGTGGAAGGGGATGTTAAGAGAGAGGAAGTCAACATCAGGAAAGTCTTGGGGACAGGTGGAAAGGGTCCAGAGGAGACTAGTAAGAACAAAGTATAAACCAAAATGCCAGAACAAAATCTGTCACATGGTATGTTAAGTTTAAATAAAGCTTCTAAAAGAAAACTTTGTTTAGATGGTTTCCATCTGAAAATATAATAAAACTGTTCGGTTTATTTAAAAATTTTCTTCTAATAGTTGAATGCTGCTTGTTAATATAGCACAGACATATAATTTTATCACATTAAATCAATATTCTTAACTGGTAGGCTATTTCCTTTATCACTGTTCAGGCAAGGGTATGTGTGGGAAAACTTAAAAGGAAAGCTGATTAGGAGCACTTAGGTGTTCTCCATTAGTAAGAACAAAAATTTAACCTTTGGAAAATGTCTACACAATGTCAGCAAAGGTTGTTTTCCTCTCCCAAGCAAGTAATCTCATGTCAATGAATCATCTTTATTTTCTAGGTTTGAATCACTCTGTGACATATTCTAAAAACCACTGCTTGACTATTTCTTAATATTCTATTTATTCAGTTTGTATTTACATTCAAAAGTGCAATTGCCTTGTGGTCTGATATTTAGCATCTATCTTTGTCAAGCTAAATTTCAATATTATACTCCATTAAAAGCATTAGAAAGGGTTTTTTCTTTTTTGCTCTGGAAAAAAATAGATGTATAAGTAAGAAAAGAAGCTTTCTTTATTTATAAATGTTTATATAGAATGATGAAATATTATTCAAAAATTACCAAATGCTAGTTCCTTCTATTCTCACAACCCTATGAGACAAGGACTATTTCTGCTCCTATTTCATAAATGAAAAATGGAGGCACAGAGAAGTTAGGAGATTTGCCAAAGATAACACAGGTTGTAAGTGGCAGAATTTGATAAGATTTGACTCCAGACGGTCTGGTCCCAGCAACTATACACTGACATAATTTAAACCACAGGGCTTCTCTCATGCTTGATTTTTTTTATACCTTTCCAGTTTCTTTCATGATTTCTGGGATTTCCTTTGCAAATGAAGATCATTTAGTGTCAGATTTAATTGCTTTTTGTTTTATAAAACAGTAAAACAGAGAGTAAATCGTGTGATAAAATTTAAAAATTAATTCTTCTTACTGTCAAAAATATTGACTGGCCTGAACTTGGGGAATAACTTTGCAATGTTAGCCCTAAAGAGACTGAGACAGGAGGATGAGGAATTTGAAGCTAACTGGAACTACTGAAATAGCACTTCATGTCACTCACCTAAGGAAACTGGTATTAGTGAACCATCACAAAACTAGATCAGGCCTCTGCTGTCAGAGCAACGATGTTCAAATGGGGTAAGACAGAGAAGTCAAATAAACGGGTGGTTCATGTGCTGTGAGAAAAGTGAAGTGGAACAGAGACACACAATGCTGAGCACATAGACGTCCATAGGCAGTGTTGGCAAACCCTGAGGCGGAGGATGGAGCCAGCACATGTGTAGATATCCTGGGAGACCACAACAGCATTGGGGATGTTCAGCAGGATCGTGCTGGGGGAATGTAAGAAACAGCAGAGGACAAAAGAGCCAGTGTGGCACCAAGGGATGTGGTGAGGAATGTCACTAGGAGGCTCCTGGAGACCAAGTCATGTGGAAACTTCATAGGTCATGGTAAGAACAACTTTATTTCATGAAAATGTGGCATAAAATGGAGGACATATTCAAAGACAGCACACTGACTGCTCCATGAGAAGGACTTTACGGTTCTGTCAGGCTAGACACAAGGAAAGTAGAGCTGGCATCAGAATCCTTGAGGAAATGCTGTCTGTCATCCCCGTGACAGAATGGAAATTCTGAGAAGTGACTCAACTATGACAGAATCTAGAGGGTAGAGTCACTCAAAATTGAAGTTTAAACAGCTGGAAGAGCAGAAGCGACATTTTCTAAGGTGGAGAAGGCCAGACGAGCATCGTGTGTGAAGAGACAGGGGAATCTGTGGCTGATATGTAAAATTAAATTAATTATAAAATAAAAATATTTATAGAAAAAGAAATCAATTCCCCATTCTTTATAGCCATTGATTACCTATAGCTCTTCCTCTAAGGGTAGAACTATGGGGAATCTCCCCTGTCCATACTGACATGTCAACTGGCATGGTCATTACACTGATCTTGTTCAGGCAACCATATTGTTGAGATTTTATGGGTGCATTTTGCCTGTCACATCTAAGGAACACGGTCTAGCCGCATCCTGAGGCTCTGACCCTTATATTCCTTTTGTTCCTTCTTCCCCAGTTTTCCCTAGGCCTTAGTTTGCACTGCAGGTGTATCAACTGGCGTTGACATCCCGCAATCACTTACTCTGCATTTTGACCAGTTGTGGATCTCTGCAGTCGTCTTCACCATTGCAAAAGGAAGCGTCTTTGCTGTAGGGTGAGCGCTATATTGACCTGATGGCATAAGGATAAATATTTAGAATATAGTTTTGAAATTATATTAAGAAAAATGAACATTGTGGGTTCTCTTTTAGTAGCTGTGATCACTCGAGCCCTCCATAGTTAGCTGGTTTACAAGAGCAGGCATGAGTTCCCTCCTATTGAGCAGACCTTCAGTCCATTAAGATGACTGTTGGTTACTTTTAAGATAAAAGTGTTGCTGCTCTAACAATGTATCTTGCCAGTCCAGTCATTCTTGTGGTTCATAGTTTTACAGCTGGGCAGGACTGCCAAATGTTCCTCTCCCTTAGCAGGTTACATAGCATCATCTGATACTGCAGGAACCTGTCCTACACAGGCTTCTGGGTCAGTTCCAGCTAAATTCCTCTAAGTCTCATGTCTTAAGTGTGTGGTAGCTTCAGCAATAGTGTCTCACTTTCAAATTCTGGAATGCAACTGAAGGCAATGACCTCTACTGTTCATGAAACTTATTAAGTCAAATGTGTTTCGTTGCAGTTTTGCATGTCAAAACTTGACATTAGTCTCACCTCACTGTGCTAAAATAAAGGTGAATATGGTCTTCTTTTCGGATAGTCTAGTGGGAAAAAAATCTGTTTCCTTGCCTTTCTCAACCTTTAAAGGCTTATTAAACCATTTTTAAATGCATGATCCCTTTCACCATCTTCAAATCCAACCTAGAATGACCAAGTCCTTGTATTAGCTGCTCTGTTAAAACAGCAAGACCAAGGCAACTTAGAGAAGAAAGGGTTTATTACTGCTGACTGTCCCGGACGGTCAGAGTCCATGGGGATGGGAATGCTATGGCAGTAGGCAGCAGCGTGGCGTCAGGAGCAGTGAACTAAGAGCTCACATTTTGAACTACAAGTGCAAAGCAAAGAGAAAGACAGAAACACAGAAACTGGAAACGGTGTGAGATTTTGAAACATCAAAGCCCACCCCCAGTGACATATTGCCGCCAGTAAAACTGTATCTCTTAGACCTCCCCTAACAGCCACCAACTGAGGACCAAGCATTCAAATGCCTGAGACTATGCAGGAAATTCATCCAACCACCTGGGCCTCCTCACTACATCACCCCTACTCTTCTGTTTCTCTCTTCTGCTTTTATTTTTAATTTTTTTATTAAGAATTTTTTTATTCATTTTACATACCAATCACAGATCCCCTCTCTTCCCTCTTCCCACCCCCACCAGCATTCCCCCCCCAATCCACCCCTCATTTCCTCCTTTGAAAAAGTAAGTCCTCCCGTGGGGAGTCAGCAGAACATGGTACATTCAGTTGAGGCAGGTCCAAGCCCCTCCCCCTGCATCAAGGCTGTGCAAGGTATAAAGCTCATTTAGGATGACACTGTCTTGCCAAGACAGTCAAGAAAGGAATCTCAATTTTTAAGGTCAGCTAACTAGAAGCCTTAATTGTATCAACAAACTTAATGAAAAGTAAGACATGTAGTAATTTCAGAAATTAGAACATGGATGTTCTGTGAGGAGCATTGCTCTGTCTCACACAGGTGTCTGATAAGTATACTTTAATATAGCAATTATACCTTTTCTTTAAAAAGAGATATATAAAGAATAAGATGGAAGGTTAAGTAGCAATTAGTCTTGCTGCTCTAAAACAAAAAAAGACCAGTTGCCTAGTCACCATTTAAAATTCAAAAATTAAATAATAAACTTCACTATGTCCTTACAAATTCGTAGGCATGATGATTCAACTGATTACAAATGTGTTGGTTATCAGATTGTGTGCTAATTTTTTATTCAGTTAAACCTTTAAAATTGATAATTTTGAAAAAATTACTTTAAATCACCTAAATCATGCCCTTAATTCTTAACCTTAATTTTCATAGTAATTCTATGTCATGCTTTGTTTGCAACAATGTATAATTAATATCAATCCACTGGAAAATAAATTAAAATAGTTTTATCCTTAGTGAACTATGGCTAACACTTGAGTATATACTTTGTCATTTCTGTGCATATATATATATATATATATATATATATATATATATATATAAATGCACAAACATTGATTCATATACTTTTATGTGTGTTTAATGTGTGTTCAATTTTAAAGTTAATCACCAGTGTTATAAGTACTAGTTTAGATACCTGATATTCTCTGTATGACATTTAATCTACCACTGTATTCCATTGAATCTTAATGCAGTAACGTGAGTGTCACTGTTAGATACTTGAGTTTCCATTTCAACTCTAAATATCAGCGGAATGATCAAGTTTGTATTGGACTCATTGCATTACCTAATATCACGTCCTGAGATGAACCCCTGAAAGGAAAACAGTTGAGAAAAATGATATTCCTATTGTCTAATATTTTATTTCATAATATATATTATGCTTTGTATTTCCAGTATGAAATGAGCATCAGCTTCCTCTTCAAAACAAGTATTTCAAACAAATTAATGAGACCTTCCTTTAAGATCCATCACCAGAAACTTCTCATACAAAAATTTCAAATAAAGACATTGCATCCTTTGAATTTCCAAAATTTTCTACTGTCAAAATGACTAGTCTGTGAGGATTACCATTCATCTCAAGGGCAAACCTGGAGACCCCTTTTGCCCTCTTGTCCACAATTGTAAAACATTATCAGATTCACAGTGGAAAGAAATATTTATCCTTTCCCTCTCTGCTTCCATTGTAAGTAATAAGAGATGAACTAAAGAATATAGTAGATGATAAAATGGTACCTAGTCAGTAACTTCTGTGCAGATGTCCTATGCCAGCTCTCTGCTGTTTATGTTTGTTTGTTTTTATCTTTTTTCTATCTTGAACCTCATAATACAACTATGAGTTAAATAGTAAGGTCATTTCTGTTTCTCAGATGTGAAGCCCAGGGTTAGAAACTTGGTCTGCTCCATAAGAAGTACAGCTGGGAGTCAAAATCAGATCTGTCTGGCATCAGGGTCCATTCTCCTTTAAGTAAAATTCTGTGCTTTCTTGACCTCTTCCAAGAACTATTGGCAGAATTAGCCATAGCAGCATCATCCATCCATCCATCCATCCATCCATTCATTTACTCAGGAGATTGCTTGGTGTCACTTAGCCAGATTTCTGCTAGTTATCTGTGAAGCTGTGGAAAGCACAGCAGAGCCACTGATCTCACAGAGGTTACAGCCTCTGAGAGATGGCAGTTACTTCACTGGCATGGTCTTCTGAGCTGTGTATGTGGAATTACAGAGTACTACATAATTGTACTTTCTGCAATTCTGGTGTTGAACTCATCTGTATTGCCCTCATTACATGAACAAATAAATATCTGTGCATATGCCAATTGTCCTCTAAAGATTATGGTCTTCTTGATAGTATGGCATCTTAATTCTTTTTGTGCACACATAGTAAATGTATAAAACATATTTGTGAACAATTATTTGATTATAACTACTTCCTCAGTAACTTTTGAGTCCCTCTTCTAATATTGTCAGTGATTAATTATTTTAAAGTAAACCTGTTAATTATGTGGTTATACTAATCAGCCTAATTTCTAGGAATTAAGAATAATACAGTCAATTCTCCCATTCAACAAATATTTTGCCTACTTATAAGACACACAAAAAAAAATACTACTTTATGTAGGACAGGAAGGACAGAAACAAATTAAAATTTGAGCTCACATTTAGGATTTGGTACCTGGAAGAAAAATGAAAATTAAATTTATAGATGACCATTCAAGAACTTACAGTATGTGATGTGGTGTGTGTGTCCACGCATGCATGTACATGCATGTGTATGTGTTTAAGGATTTATGTGTCCAACCTCAGAAAAGATGACTATGTTGGAAGGAATGGGAGAATGACTCATTCAGGATCTCCCTTTCAGTCCTTTTCAAGGAAATGCTGGAGCATAGAGCGAAACTTTGTGTTACACAGAACCACAGATTACATCAAGTCTGCAGGTTCAATAAAGTAACTGAGCACACAGGTATCCAGAAACTCTGACGGAAAGGCTGCAGAGAATGGTTGCATGGATACTCAGGAGGAAAGGACATTGGACCTGAGTAAGCAAAAGCCGTAACTGAACTCTACTTATAGAATCACACTGAAAAGACCAGGGTGACTTAGATGAAGACCTGGAGTGAAACAGGCAAGGGAAAGAAGATTCCAACAACGCACCAATGGCACTATGCACCAAGATAGGATGGGGTCAACTCAAAAGATGCCATGATTCACCCCATGCAGCACCTTGACAGTAGACTAGTAGCCCAATGGCCACGCATGTGTATTTATCACCAAATGATTAAAGATTTGATGTTTTTCTACTCATTTCTCATTCTGTAAGTATCAAAATGAATGTTACCTATGGTAAGCTGAAAACCCCATTTTCCAATGACCACATAGAGGCACAGGCTATTCTTTTATTTATAGCTTCTTTGTCTGCTCTATATTGACTTCTAAAGTTTTCTATAGGGCTTTCCTGTTACATTTTATTGGTTTGATATAGTGGCTTAGGAATTGAACTTCAGTTTGTGCTGTTTATCTATTCTAGACCCTATGTATTTATTCTACCAACTTGACCTGCTATCTATTCCAAATTTCCCATAGTGTTGGGAAAATGGCATGTAATAAAAAGTCTAATTGAATTGGATCCAAATTAAGAGTAAATGCAAAAAACTAATTTTTAGAGTAAGAAATTTTGAGTTTAAATTCTTGGTCTTTCTTTTAGATTTTGTGTGGCCTGAGTACATTATTCATTTCTCTCAGGAATTTTTTTTTCCATACACAAAGAGAGATTTTAAAATCTACCTACTTAAAATCTATTAAAAAAAATACAAGCTACCCACTATACTTCCTATGAAGTATATGACTATAAATATGATTACCCATACAATATAGGTTAGCACATTGTATGTCCTCAATGAGTAGCATCTATTATTAGTGGGAATCAATTCAAGTCTTACTGGTTCTTAAGATGAATGCAAAGATTGTAGCCTTGTAAGATATAGTATCCAAGTTCACTCCTCTAGAATAAAATTTCAGAAAATGAAAGAGCAAATACATACTGGCCTAAAGGAAGGAAGTGAATTCTTGATGAATGACTACTACAACTAGGAAATTTATTCCACAGAGGTAATAAAAGCAAGAGGTTTCTTAAAAAGAATAATCAGATCTGGTTTGCATTTCATCAGACTGTGTTATAGAGCAAATCTGTTTTACTGTTTCATTTACGTGACATATGGTGTGACAAGTTATTGAGCTGATAAATTGTTTTCCGTGATTTAATCACAGTGCAATCATTGTACTGTATTTCTGCTCTCCTAATTCCAAACAGATCCAAGCCTTTGTCCAGCTGCTTTCCTGTGTGTGCCCTGCCTGTCAGCCACAGCAATGGGGTTGTCCTCTTCAAACTGTCGGTGTTAGACTTTCGGAGGCAACAGCATGCTTATGTCACAAGGCACATCTGTCACTTCATGATTTGTGTTTCTCTTCAGGTTAACAATATCTGATGCAGGCACCAGGTCTCCTTCCTGTAAAAGCAAGGAGTCGGAAAGCTGGCTTAGAAAGAGGTGCTTCAAAGATCAAAACAGGGCAGTGACAGTGACATGTGGGGTCAGGAATCAGGAATGACAGTGTCAGATCTGTCTTAAACATGGAAACCATGGTAACTGCGTAGCACAAAGGGAACATGGGGTATCACCAGTCCTGACAGAAGGTCGGAGTTTGCAAGGTAGCCTCATACACTGGACGGTTTATACATACACACACATAGACACACACACATGAGTTGTTTACAGCATGTCAATAAAAGAAAAACAGTTAAGATGTGAATTCTCAAATAGAATATGAATTCAGAGATGTGAGCACAGCTATACAACTTTCAGGTTAAACTTTGAAGAAAACATCTGCTCTGGTTACTATGGGTATTTAAAATTCTTGTTTAGAATACCTGGCAAGGCAGGAGTCAAGAAGTTAAATTCAGATTTGGTAGGTTAGTGAGTAAATAGATATTTTTATTTAAAGTCTTCAATAATCATCATTATCTACAGGACTTAGCAAGGTAATACCACCTAGAATATTTTACTCATATATACCAGGCAGTCTAATTTAATTCTCACTGAAAGCATGGTAGAATTTTTCACTAGTTAGCTACCCCTCTGATACATAATCTCATTTTGTTCTCACAATGCTAGAAGAAGGGTATAATCATCCACTGAAGGCCCCCAGAGATGCTGACGGTGCACACGTCTGTGAAGCTGGTGGATGGTGGAAAGAGATTCAAGCCCCTGTCTGCTTCCAGATGCCTCTTAACCTGTGGCTCTCAGGGCTCTCCCTTAGCATTTAACCTCACTAATATGGAGGGTTGGGGGAACTCCCTAACCTACTTAGGCTCAATTCTCCCAGCCCTCATTTGTGTGATTATAATTATCATTCTATATACTGAATGGGTTTGTTGTGAAGTTACATGTGGTAAAACATAAAATTCTGTAGACTACTGACTGGCTTATAAGATTTAGATTGAAACAATCCAGAGTATGTTTCTTGGATTGTTTGTTTATTTGGTTGATTGGCTGGGGAGGTAGATGGGAGGTTTCATAGGAGAGAGGGTGTTAATTAAGGATTTCAGCCCAAAATGACAGAATATAACTTTATCCCTTGTCATCAGGATTTGAATAGTGTGTAGTCCAGTTTTAATTATTTTAACCCAATGTTCTCTGTTTGTCCTACTGCCTCTTTTTCCCATCCAACTCCAGGTCTTTAGATTATTCAGAGAATGTTTGTTCATTTGTTCTTTTCTGGTGGCTACCATCCAGGCAACATTCGTAAGAGGAAAAACTGAAGTTAAGAACTCACTAAACCTACTCTAGCCCCAGGGGTTACTCATGCATAGCAAAATGCATGGGAAATTTAATCTCTGATAAAAAAAATTACAGGATTTATTAATGGAAACATTTTCAAACCGAACAGCTAAGTATAAAATCAGATGAAAAATCATTGCCTTACGTCTCTCTGTTAGTTTTTTTTCCTAAGTACAAACATGTTCTTCCTGTGGCTCAGCAAACATTTCCTTATCTGGGAATTATGGGGCCAGTGGTATAGATAACCTAATAAGGAACGCACTTAGACAAGTCTTGAAAAGTTCCCCTGTCAGGATCGTTTCCGTTGGGACCAGGAGCACTGAGAATGGGCAGTCCATTGTAGAGGGAGATCTTATTACAATTGTATTATGGAAAAGCCTATCTGGCTTAGTAAACTAGAGTGATGTGATCTTCCTGATAATTCCCTGCTTGTCACTTGAATATATTTTACCAACAATCTGATAAACTCAGCCACAATATTTAAAAAGTTGTTAAACTGCAGTTTATGCAATAGCAGAAGTTTACTTTAAAATGTAGTTACTGAACTACTGCTTTCTACCATAACAACATATACAAGCAAACTAAAATCAACAGTCTTTTATTAAACTCTACCAAACTACATTAATATTGTATTTACATCCACTCTTCTTTCATTAAATATTGAATTACAATCCCCACTTGAATTATAACTGCTTTTCTCTTAGAAAGAAAAAATGTGCTATTTTCTCTTTGAAAACTGAAAAAAAAGAAAATAAAATTTATGAGGTAATTGTAAAATGAAGCAAAAAGGATAATTCATGGGGTAACACTAGTATTGAACTTGATGCATAACCTTGTGCTATGAAGTCCACAGTGAATAGTAACAGTGAATCACAGATTCTCATTGCCTTTCTAGTGACAAAAGCAAGAGACACATACTAGTGTTTTCTATTTCTTTTTAATCTCATTTAATATCCTGCTGGAATATCTGCAAGGATGTACTGGGTGTTTGTAGGTATTAAAATCTCCCCAAGAAAATACAAAATTAAGTGCCAGTATATTAAAGCCCAGAAGTTATTTAAGAGAAGTACATTTTTGTATTTGATATTGAAAACTAAGCACAATTTCTCCTGTAAATCATTGTAAAATGTCTCATTAACTTCAACAGTGATTTTCGGTCACTATGGTGCATTGGCAAACAATTACAATGATTCAATCAAGTAATCATTATAATGATGCTATATACAAAATAAGAGGGATCTAGGAACAGAGCAGTTTAGGCAACCTGAAAGACTCACAGAAGTCAGTGGTCAATTAATAATTAGGCCATTCTTGAAAAATCGGCAAGTTTCCTAACAGAATTTACTAGCATTCCAAATAAAGAGGAAAAATAAATGCTAACATGCACAGATAAGGAGGCCAATGTTCATAATTCTAAGTTCAGCCTTGAGTTGCACAGATTTTGAGCTCTCAATAAGTAGATGTAGGAGCATTCCCTGCCAGTTCAGGAGCAGCTTAGCCTCCATAGTGAGTTTTAGGCCATCCAGGACATCAAACAAGACCACTTTTCAAAAAGTGCAAGAGTGAGTGAACAGAAGGGCTGATGATAAAGATCTTAGGATGTCATGCAGAAAGAAAACATTCAGAATCTGAAACCATTGGAAAAATGATAGACTTGTAAATTACAAAGAAAAAGTTGAGGAAAGATAGCACTCTAAAAATGAATACAATAGCCAAGGTAAGAGAAGTACATGGGACCTGGACAGTGATGTAATAGGTCAAGGAAAACAAGAATAGATTTGGGAGATGTAGATACTCATGCATTGCTTGATTGAGACATTGCAGCATGTAATGAACACATGGAGTATTTTTGTCTTTCTCAGTTTCTAATTATAGACTATTTTCCCCTGGGAAACAGATTTTCTTTATAATAGCTCTGTGTGATTTTGTTTTACAGACTTACAAGGAGGGGATTTTGCCTCGTTTTCTTGTTGCTGTTGCTTTGAGACAAATTCTCATGCAGTAAAGTTAGCCTTGAACTCACCCTGTAACAGACACTGGTATGGAATTCGTAATCCCCCTACCTCCACCTCCCCAGTGCTGGGTTACAGGTGTGTAAGTACCACCATGCCTAGTGCTTGCTTGTTTTTCTTAATCCTTCCTGTTTCTTTTCCACCTGCTTTTTTCTTCAAGGCCATCTGTCAGTGACAATGTGGGGAAAAGGTGACATTTGCTACCTTGAGTGACTAACAAGTGTTCAGATCTATTACCCTCATCTCTTGGCCATTAACTCTCAGGGAAAGATACCTGGCTGTTTTATCCCTTCATGATAATTACATTTTGGGTCTTTTAGGAGTTCAGTTGTCTATATCTGGAAGTTGTAACAGAACAGTCCCTTCCAGTCTTGGGACATGAAAGAGTTGAATGCGGTCAGCTGTTCCTTCTTCCCCTACAGCTTTCCTTTCCTCTCTGTTTTCCCAGGAGAGCTTTTCACCTCACAGTCTTTTCCTGAAGACCCTTTAAGTACTTCCTACCAAGAGCCCTCAACAGATGGTGGCAATGGAGCCCCAAATATGACTTAAGCCTCAGTCTGTAGTATAATTCGGGAGAATTTAAGTATTCAGATCTTAACATTGAAGAAAAACTGCCTCTCATTCTCTGTTTCATCTGCTCTCACCATTCTGGATCCTTTCTTCACACTTCAATGACTTTTATCTGATGGTTCATCAACTTTTAGGGCAGTTTCCATCACAAGCTGCAACTTCAATGGAGTATGTATTGGGAGAACTCATGTAGGAGAGGAGCACAAAGGTTGGATTGCGTGTGTTATGAGGAGAATTAAGAAATGCATGGCAGCATTGCTCCTCTTCAAACTCTGAGTTTCAAGCTGTTTACCCTCTCCCCTCAATTCATTCATTGAGGTCATAGTCCATGGTGTGATAGTATTGGGGAAGTAATTAGGTTTTGTGGAGGGGCCCTCATGGATGACTTAGAGTCTTATAAAAAGGACTGAAGCATCATCTAGTACTCTTTGGGTCCCCCCAGAATAGTAGGAAATTTCTGTCATTATATGCCAGCTAATCTATAGCACTTTGCCATGATAACCTCAGCTTTGATACCCTGCACATCTCTAAAACATAACTCTTGGTCTTTGTCCTGCTTTCTTTACCTTTGGCTTATGAAGACCATGAAGTGATGTATCATGAACTTGGGAAAACCAAAGCTCCCAGCTAAAGACAATATATGTTTTCACGGAATGCCTTGTTCTATTGATGACTTCCAGGCAATGGAGAAGACTACAATCACTGTATCACACCATTTCATTTCATGGCTTGGGAAAAAGAGTGTTGAGGTAAAGAATTATCCAAGAACACTACAGATTTTGCTCTGAGACACTGAGTGAGAAGTAGTAACATCTACCAAGGTAAATTGTACCCCAAAACAAGGATGTTGTAGGTAGCAGGACCTTCCATTTTAGATGTCTAATTCAAGGTGCTCTTGGGTGAACCAGGTACAAATATTTGGTGCTAGTGTAGTCCAGGTATTTAGTTCTATGGAGAGAGAACACACGGTTACAAATACAAATTTTAGGGTAACTATATTTCAAGTGAAGTAATGTATAATGGTTTTTAAAATTACAAGTTTTCCCAAGCTAAAAAATAATGGTTCCCCCAAATTTAAAATGTTTTCATAGCATTAGAATTGCTATACTAAGGAAGGACATAGTCAGATATTTATATGCAGATTATATCAGCATATTAAAGGAGAAGGAGGAAGTTTGTCATTATTGTTGAAGTTTAAAAGTGCTCATTCTCCATAAGAAAAAGGCAAGGATCTATACAGGATTTTCTAAGACCTGTTTACTACTTCATTAGTACTTCATTAACAAAATTCCTCACAGTGGGTGGCCTTAACATCAGAGACTGGGATTGGCCATCTAGGTCAAGGCAGGGGAGGGTTCTCCTGAGGACTTGCTCTTTGCCTGGCAGATGGCTGCCTTCTCTGTCATCACAGAGCCATCTCTCTGTGTGTGAGTTCTTGTGTCCTTCCTTAGTGTATCCCAGACCCTTCTCATCTACAATCCCAAGACTATAATCTACAAAACTCCAATCCCAATTGGTAGCCCCATTTTAATTTAACAACCTTAAAAATCTTACTTCGCAAAGAGGCTGTCTTCATAAGCACTGGGAATTTGGACTTCAACTATGAATTATAAGCGGCCCAAAACACTTCATAATAGAATATTTCTCTATGGCAATTCAAAGTACGTTAGAGTTGAAATATGTATTTCTAACTCCTCACCAGAAAACCAGTCAACAATGATCAATTCCAGTCACCACAAAGAGCCTGGACATGCACTTCCCTGACAGAACGTTCCAGTCTCTTCTTACATTGCTCAAGGTACATCGAAAAATTTACTACATCCTACAACCTCTTCTTGGTGCTCTCATCCTTTGGATTTAGCTTCCACTCTTCTACTTGTAGAGCTCTACTTCGCACCCTGGACCACTCCATCAGGCCTCACTTGTTTAGTGTTTGTGTACCTGTGGCTGTCAGCCATCAATGCCCTTTCTCCTACTTCCTCTGAGCTATCTTCATTTATACATGACTTTCTCATGGGAACTCCCTTCGGGCTATGCAGCTTGCAGTCCTCCACCCTGGTTTTACCTTTCTATTTCCCTTTGGCATTTGTCACTGGTCTATTTTGTTTTTATTTACCATAATGTCTCCTCTCCCACAAGTCAACCTACTAGATTCTGTCGGCTGTATTGATCGATGTATCCTCCTTATGAGAAGTTGCAGACGCCCAATGAACATTTTGACCAAAATGAATAAAAGAACAATGAAGTTAGATTCGGATTCGTTTTCTTTCAACTTCTCTTGTTCTCCTGATGAAAGGCTCAAGGCTGAGAGGCTGAAGTGGTCAAAGGTAAAGGTCTCGGGGAGAGAAACAATTAGGCTACACTGCCTGTTAATGATTGATCTTGGAAAGTCTTCCAACTAAGCCTCCGGCTAACTCAGTGAAACTGAAAGTAACTTCCATCTTTAAAGGTTGATGGATTGAAGTGGGTTAAATAGTTAGTCATCAGAGTGCTCAGTACATTGTAATTCTAAACCCAAGCATGAGCTCTGAGCTGAAACTTAGAATTGATTAACCAGGTCTCCTCTAGGGAGGGTGCAAGTGGGAACGGTCAGGAAAGCCTGTTGATGCTCTAATGCCTGAAAATAGAGAGCCTAGCCTTGCAATATCAGGATAAAATCATGTTTTTTCTGTTTTCTCTTCCATAGTATAGAGATCATCATTGGAACCAGTCTAATTTGTGTAGCTTTATTTGGCTTTGAAGTTGAAAAGCAAGTAAAAAATTCAGAGGATTTTTTTTCTATCATTAATTTCTGTGATTTTTTTTAGTTATATTTATTGTTTTATTGTTTCACTGTCCTTAGTTTCTTCAGATTTCCAAAAATTCTTAAAGGATTGTATGAGTTGAAAGGGATAATTAAATTATGCTGCTGGTAACCAGGTTTTACAAGCAATGAGGGTAAAATCCAAACTGAGACTTATCCTAAAAAACAGGTAACTATTAAAGGACTAGAAACAGACGTGATATGTAAAAGGAATAAGTAACACTGGAAAAAGAACATGAATGGCTGAGTTGGGGTAGCTTGGCCACAAGATTATGTCTTCTGCTAACACTGGGTCTTCTTTTTACAAATGATGGATTCAATCCTGGTGACACTGGACTTTGGTAACTAAGAGGGTGCCATGTTGGTTAATGCTCCCCTGGTAACAACAACTATGGAGTAAGAGGTTTTCTATGAAGATTCCTCATGACTTATATTGATCGGTATTGGTGAGGCTGTATCTGAATTCATTACTCAACAAACTACCACAGAAAATTTTGAAGGACCAAAACTCACTCAAGATCCTCCATCTCTGGGAAATACCTACAGAATGACCATTCTTCTAAAGCCTTTATATTTCCCGAGAGACTTCTTCCTCTTGCTTCTTCCTGAATGAGGAAGTGCTTATAATCTCACCTCTTAAATTACATTTTAAGGCCTCACAAACCACAGTAAAGGAAGGAACAGAGTCAGCACTAATTTCATAAGCTATCTATAAGAGAATTAATTGCAACCTTTTTAGAAAGAAGTTGTAAAAGAGTCCTATAAATTGTGGAGGAGGAATAACTTCTTTCTCAAAAGGGGAGAAAATGGCAATAAAAAGTTAAAATGGTATAGATTAAACTTGACTGAGATCTTTTATAAAATTAAACCAAGCAAAGGGAATAAACATCATTCTGAAGAAAAATTAGTGTGTCCAACAAAATAATTACATATATATATATATATATTGTACAAATACCTTTAAGTTAGGATCCAAGAGAAATAAATATACCAAGACACAGTGTTTTAAATTGAATTATTTTTCAAAATAATTCATTTTTTTATTATTGACATATATTCATTATGCATGGTGATATGTTTCACAAAGATACATATCCAACCATATCCTGTACTTTTAGCACATTCATCTATCCTCCCTCTCCCTCCTCCTCACTAGTGCTCCTTCCCCAGTCTCATTTCCACATTTATTTTAAGTGTGTGTGAATATATATGTATGTATGTATATAATCTAGGATCCACATTTAAGAGAAAACATGATATTTGTCCTTCTGAGTCTGACTTACTTAACTTAATATTGTAAGCTTCAGTTGTATCCATTGTCCTAGGAATGATAATATCTTTCCTTTAATGGTTAAATAAAAATACATTGTGCATACACACGTTTCTTTATCCATTCATCTGTTGACGGACAGCTAGGCTTGTACCCTAAATTGCCTATTACAAAGAGTGCTACAATCAACCTAGTTGTATGGCTGTCTTGGTCATACAGAGACTTGGATTTCTTTGAGACTGTAAGGAGCTACAGCTGGATTGTGTGGTAGGCCTATTCAGAGGTTTTCTGAGAAAGCTGTGTACTGATTTCCATAGTTTCTAAATGAATTAAATTCCCATCAGCAGTGTAGAAGACTTCTCATCTCTTCACATCCTCCTCAACATTTGTTGTCATTTTGCTTCCTAATGATAGTCATTCTGACTGAGGGAAAATGGAAGCAGAATTCCCTTCATTCATGTGGAATAGATCTCTCTATTTCTTCTCATTTTTGTCTGAAGTCTTCTCTATCAGAATGCTATGTCAACTTGTTTGCAGCTTCCATTCACTTGATAAATTGCTTTCTGTCCTTTGACTCTCTGTCTATGAGTGTTTTTCAAAGAGAGATTTTAGATCTAGTTTCCTGATTTAGTCAGGCAGTCTGTGTCTGTTGGTAAGGTGAGACCATGTGTCATTTTCATTATCATGATTATTATTTTTATTATTGAGAGATGAAACTAACTCCCATGATTTTTATTTATAACTTCTATGGATGGTTAGATTACTGTTTGTCCTTTACCTTCCCCCCTATTAACATTAGGCATTTGCTGGTTGACTAGTTGGATATAATAGAGTCCTTTTTACTTCTTTGTTTAGCTATTTCTCTTAAGAATTTTATTCTCTCTTGGTTTCTTCTTATTGAGACTCTCTTTGTCAAGAGTATTATATCATCAGAAGATTCTTTGTCAATTTCAAAATGCAGAATCACTAGCATATCAATCTTGTTTAGCAGTCATTTACTACAGGACTTGAAATGTATCATGTGTCTTTTAGGATTGCCTGTGAGATAGCTGATACTTTTCTGATGTGTTCTCTGTTGTAAGCAAGTTGACATTTTTCCCTTTTGGTGTTTAATATTATTTGTTTACTTTATACTTTTAACATATTGACTATAACATAGCCTACAGAGGTTCTTCTCCATCATATCTACTTAGGGTTCTAAATGCCTCTTGTTTGAATGTTCCTTATCAAGATTTGGAGATTTTTATGCAGTAATTTTGTTAACTAGTTTTTCTTTAGTTCTTAATTCAGCTTCTTATATCTCATGGATTCTTAGATTTGGATTCTTTTTTTTTTTTTTTTTTGGTAGATTTGGATTCTTGATCATAGTCCAAAGTTCTTGAACATTGTGGTCATGCTTATTTATTTCTTTTTGTGGGATAGAGGGGTCTCACTGTTGTTTTGGTTGTCCCTGAACTCACTCTGTAGACTAGGCTGGCCTCTAACTCACAGAGGTCTGCCTGCCTCTGCCTCCTGAGTGCTGGAATTAATGTTTCTTTTCCTTCTTAATATATGAATGGAGTTTTTTTTTAACCTCCTCCTTCAACCTCGATATTTTTTATGCTTGGTTGATTCTACTGGTGATGCTTTCATGTATGGTTCATATTTGATTCATTGAAGTTTTCATTTCCAACATTTCTGATTCTTTTTTCAAAATCCCAATCTCCTTGTTGACTTTTTCTTCCACGTTGCTGACATTTTTTAACCAATTTTCTCATCAACTTTGGTACCTTTTGCTCATATGTTCCCAACATTCCTCTCCATGTCAGATTGACTCAGTATGCTTTTTTTTTAAATCTTCTTTCAGTTGATTGATCATTTTTACTAGTAAATTTTTGAAATCTTCATCTGACATTTGCAATAATACCACATATTAAAGGATAGACGTTTGAGTAGCTTCTTTCTGGCTCCTCAAAAATTAGAAACTGGCAGTTATATATACATATATCATGTGGACTCTGTGTTCTTGACTTTCCTATGGCTTAGGCTGTTACTTAGTCTACGTTGGACAGGTGCCTCCTGGCTACCAGAGCTGTCTTCTCCATCTTGGTTGCTTTCCTTCTTTGATTATTATTGCCCTCTGATGGCCATGCTTAGTTATGCAGTCTTTGAGGCTAGAATGCTGTCTCACACTCTTCTGCCTGAGGTGACCAACTTTCTAAGTGGACAGTGTCTCCCACATACCCTGCAAGTGTGAGAGATACCCACAACATTGTACCCACATAGCTCAAGAACCTGTCTTCATAATCTCAAGACTCCTGAGCTTTAATCATCCTGCTGGAGAGAAGCCCCTCTTGCTATCAAGTATGCCCTAGAACTTAACATTTGACAGCCTCTATGGCAGTGAATGCCAAAAGGCTCTAGAGGTTGACCCATCTGTTTGTTTGATGCTCAAATCTATTGAACCACAGGGTTATTTTCAGTTGATGTCACTGGGGGAAGGTCTGACTATTTGCACTTTTCCATCTGAGTTGAGCCTCCTGATGTTTGTCAATATTTTGCCCTCTTGATCTCCAACTCCTTCTGGTCCTTTCTTCGTTCTCAGGCTGCCGTGAGCCTAACTGGTGCTCCATAATCTCTGGTTGACTCCTATGGCTGAGAGGTCAGTGGTGAAGAGAAACGCAGTTTTGCCCCTTTATATAAATAGGAGGGGGTAGCCAGGGGTTATACTGAGAGACTCCGTACTGTTAAAAACTGATCTGCTACCTAGGAGAGCACAGAACAAAAATCAACCACAGATTAGGGAGCACCAGTTTGGTTCATGGCAGCCTGAGAATGATTGTGATGTTTAGTTATTTACTGTGCCTTACATTTTTATACTTTTGTTTATGCAAGCCATAAAATTTGTCATAAACGTGTTAAATTTTTTATTATTACTTTAAGACTTCTTTACCTTTTCTTACTTTTCAATCCTTTGTAGAATTGTTTTTCCCTCTAGATCACAGCTCCTGACATTCTCCTTTCTTCTAATCTCTCTCATAAAAACAGAACACAGTTCAGGTGTGGCAGCATATGTCTATAATGCCAGCACTAAGGAGGCTGAGGTAGGGGGATCATAAGTTGGAGGCTGGCCTGGACTACATATCAAGACCCTTACCTCAAGAACAGACAATAACCAAAACCTAAATTAATGAATTATTAAATTCTCTCACAAAACTCTTAACAAAAGGTATAGTTGTGTAAACGTAGCTTGATAATGGTTAATAAAACTAAACAGAATTTTTAAAATATTTTATGTCTTCTCAGATTTCACTAAACATTCTATTTTTGTCCTTTTTAATTTGCTTTTTGAGAATTTCATACAGTATATTTTTATCATACTTTTTTTCTGTCCTCTGTTTGCTCCCAGATCATCTACCTCCCTATCCACCCAAATTCATGTTCTTTCTCTCTCTGAAAAAAAAAAGAAAAAGAAAAGAAAAAAGGCACTAAGAAACCTGGAGTCAGATGTGTGTTGACCACAGAACAGGGAGCCTGCCTTGGAATGTGGTTGATATACCAAGTATTACTCCATTGAAGAAAACGGATTTTCCCTCAGGAAAAGCTATCCTTTGTAAATAGCTTTTTGGCCAAATTCTCTTCTTTTCTGCTAGGATTTTTGTCTAGCTTGAGATGATGGATATCTTGTGCATGTTGTCGCAATGCCTGTGAGTTCAATATGTGCATCTTCCCTGTTGTATCTGAAAAAAAAAATGCTAGTTCCTTCATATCATCTACCACATCTGACTCTTACAATCTACCTGTCCTACATAGATCGTTGAGCCTTGAGGAGAGGGGTATAATAAAGATATCCAGTGTAGGGCTGAGCATTCCAAGGCCTTTCACTCACTTCATGTTGTCCATTTGTGGGTCTCTGTGTTATTATCATCTGTTGTAAGAAACTTCTCTGCTGAAAGTTGAGTAATGCACTGCTCTGTGGGTATAGCAATATGTCATTAGAAGTTATTTTGCTGCTGTACGAATTTGGTAGAATAATATTATTAGGTTTCCCCTGAGACTGTGACTCAGTCTCAGGTTCTTGCCCTCATTAACAAAATCAGGTATAAATTAAATCTGATGGAGTAGGCCTTAAATCCAATCCAAAAATGGTTAGTTACTCCACTACCATTCATGCCACTACTGCACAATTCCCAGGGTTTGGAGCTGGGTGACACTGATGATCTCTTTCATCCTTGGGTAGCCTATGTGGCAGGTTCTAACACAGAGAACACTAACCAGTAGGGGTGAAGCTTCTAGTTGAGTACCAGCTCTGTTTCTCCAGGATCTGTGCCATAAATATGTGGTGTCTTCAGCAATAGAGTCTTACTGTCAAATTGTAGAGAGTAGCCAATAGCACTGGTACAATATTTGAGGGGTCTATGGGAACCTAGGCCAATGACGCTAAAGATGTAACACATTCCTGGTATTGGAAGTTTTATTTGGTAGCATATAATGTCTCCCTGGAGTGTTGACTCCCCCCATAAATGGAGACTCCATTTAAATTCTTTTATATATTTCAGGAAACTTCTGTAGTAATAGGTTTTCAGAAGACCTTTAGTGTTAGTTACTGCTTCCATATTACCTCCTCTTCTCTGCCATCCCATCCCCTACCCTCTTTAATCTTCCTGTTCTAATTTTCCCTTAATCTCTTAATAAAATATATTCTATATCCTCTTCCTTGGAAGATCCCCTACCCCTTCCTTCCTGGTCACCTACTAGCTACCTAACCTCCAGGGTATTCTAAATGAAACAAAATATCTGAAGCTTAAAAACTAACATCCACATATATAAGAAAACATGCAATACAAATTTTTCTGAGTTTTAGTTATCTCCCAAATGATTATTTCTAGCTCCATTTATTTTCCTGCAAATTTCATAATTTCATCTTTCTTAACAGCTGAATAATACTACATTACATAAATGTGCCACATTTTCATTATCCATTAACAGATATCTTGGATGACTCTTAATTTTCCACTATTGTGAACAGAGCAGCAATGAACATGGGTAAGAAAGTATCTCTGCCATAAGATGTACAGTCCTTTGGATATAAACTCAAAGTGGTACAGCTAGATCTTGTAGTCGATCTATTTTTAGCTTTTTGAGGAACCTCCACACTGCCTTCCATAGTGGCTGGACCAGTTTGCATTCACACCAGCAATGAATAGGGTTCCCCCTTCCCTACATCCTCACCAGTGTCTGCTGTTATTTGTATTATTGATCTGGAACATTCTGAATGAGGTAAGATGAAATCTCAAAATAGTTTTAATTTGCATTTCTTTTTTTCCCCGGTAAAGAGAGGACTTTAATATTTCTGTGCTGGTCAAATGGAACACAGCCGGGGATACATGGGGAAGGCCGGGCCTCTTGCCTCTAAGGAGGGCTGCTTGTGTCGGGTGGGATAGGGAAGGATGGGGCCCCTTGCCTGTAAGGAGGGTGGCTTGTATAGGGTTGGATAGGGGTTGGTGGTGAATGTGGAGTTCTCCTGGGAAATGTCCAAGGAGTCTTTCTCAGGGAAGGGACTGTGGCATGGTGCTCTAGGCATCCCTGACACCCAGCCCATGGCCTTGGGTTGCGGGTCCCCCATAGGGGGTCTGTGGAGTCTCAAAATTTTCCAGCTCTTCTGCTAGAATCCACACTCCCCGCATGATGGGGACTTGGTCCTATGCAGGAATCTGAAGAGCCCCCAGAAAGCAGTCCAGGGGTGGGGGCAAGATTCTGCCCTCTCCCTTCTCCTTAGGCAGGGTAAGAGCAGAGGAGAAGTGGAAAGGACCCCTGGACCCTGGGGGAGCGGGGAAGGAGAGGGTCTTGCCACCAATGGACACTGTAAACTTTGGTTTTAAAGAATAACTTAAGTGGAGTCATGGTCCAGGGAGGTGGGGGTACTCAGGAGGCGACAAAGGAAAAAGCCAACAAAATGATTTGGTTTTGGCTTCTGGCATAAGAAAGGTTTTTGGTCATCCTTTAACTGGGGGAACAGGAAGAGGTGCTAAGGGAGTGAGAAGATCCCAATGCGGGGCGGAGGGGGGCAAGCTGGGCTAAGGATGGTTCCTGCTTTGCTTTCTTCCATACTATGAAGCTCAGGCCAGCTATGCGTACAGGTCTGAAGGTGCCCAGCATGGGAGTCCCTCAGTGCTGTGGGATGCTCTGTATGTTAAATGTGTTGCTCTGATTGGTTAATAAATAAAACACTGATTGGCCAGTAGCCAGGCAGGAAGTATAGGTGGGACAAGGAGAGAGGAGAATTCTGCGAAGTAGAAAGCTGAGTCATAGAGACGCTGCCAGCCGCCGCCATGAAAAGCGAGATGTAAGGTACCAGTAAGCCAAAAGCTACATGGCAACTTATAGACTAATAGATATGGGTTAATTTAAGATATAAGAACTAGACAACAAGAAGCCTGCCACGGCCACACAGTTTGTAAGCAATATAAGTCTCTGTGTGTTTACTTGGTTGGGTCTAAGCGGCTGCAGGACTGGCGGGTGAGAGAGATTTGTCCTGACCATGGGCCAGGCAGGACTGGAGAAAACTTCAGCTACACCTCAGTGTTTCGAGTTGGGGTGCCGCAGGAGCACCCAGCAAACAGGGTGGGGTGGAGACCTGTTTTGTCTGGGTTCTGTCTCAGGTCAGGAGGGGGAGGGCAGGGAACAACTTGCCCCATCCCAGCAACATGTGGGGTTGGTGCTGTGGGATGTTCTGTATGTCAAATGTGTTGCTGATTGGTCAATAAATAAAACACTGATTGGCCATTGGCTAGGCAGGAAGTATAGGCGGGACAAGGAGGAGAATAAAGCTGGAAAGTGGAAGGCTGAGTCAGAGAGACACTGCCAGCTGCCATGATAACAAGCAGCATGTGAAGATGCTGGTAAGCCACAAGCCATGTGGCAAGGTATAGATTAATGGAAATGGATTAATTTAAGCTGTAAGGACAGTTAGCAAGAAGCCTGCCACGGCCATACAGTTTGTAATCAATATAAGTCTCTGTGTTTACTTGGTCGGGTTTGAGCGGCTGTGGGACTGGTGGGTGAGAGAGATTTGTCCTGACTGTGGGCCAGGCAGGAAAACTCTAGCTACAAATGGCGTCCAACGTGGTGGCAAGAGTTTCCACCTAAAAACTGAGAAAAAAAGATTCTAAAACGGAGCTAAAAACAGCTTCCTAATTGTCTCTCTCAAATGAGCGGCAGCTGCTGGTTTGAGCTGCTGGCGGGTTCCTGGCCTGCGCTCGACCTGCAGTATGGCAGGAATGAGGCCTCTTCAAGTGACACATTAAGCTGCATGGTGGATTTAGCCTTTGCTAGTACAAAACAAAAAAAGAGGTTTCTGGGCTACACACTGCTTGGATAAAAGCATAGACCCACGTTAGCTCCCAGAGCTGGTGGTAAACCACCGCCATGTTGGGAAGCTGAGGTGGGCGGAGCCAGCAGCCACAGCTGCTGCAGTTTAAAGCAATAGATTCACAATAAGACAGATTCAGATGTAATAGTTTACAATGTGTGTAAAATATACGTAGGCTTGAAAGAGACAAAAAAGGTGATATATACAGCTATAGAAACAAATACATAGTTTTAAAATAAAGTCTTTGAAGAGACAGTAAAATTAATATAGAAAATAAGCCACATAAAGATGAATATTACACAGAGAATCTGGATTGTGTTGTCTTTGGGATTCTCAACTGCAGAGAGACATTTGATTGTAAAGGAAGCTGAGTTATGCCAAAATGTATATTTTAAAGGTACCTTGACTTCAAAATTTGAATATAAGGATATGTTACTTTGGAAAGGAGACTCTGCTTATGTTCCCACAGAAAGCCAGAGGCTATGGATTTGTTCCAGATTAAGATACATCAGGTTTGACCAGCCAAGACCCCCTGAAAGGTCTCCGATGATACCATGGCCCAGATGATCCAACATCCAGAATGGTTTGAAGGCAACTGGCTCAGACAATACAGCCTCATGGACTATTCCATAATCCTAAAATTTTCTTTGTGTCCCCATAAGATACAGCGCCCCCCTCCAGCAGGAAATAGTAAGAGAAGCTACGCTCAAATTCCCAAATTATATGTAATGTTACTTTGTTAAGGTTAAAACCTTCCTTTTTGAAAAAAAAAAAAAAGAAGTGCTGTGGGATGTTCTGTATGTCAAATGTGTTGCTGATTAGTCAATAAATAAAACACTGATTGGCCATTGGCTAGGCAGGAAGTGTAGACGGGAAAAGGAGGAGAATAAAGCTGGAAAGTGGAAGGCTGAGTCAGAGAGACACTGCCAGCTGCCATGATAACAAGCAGCATGTGAAGATGCCGGTAAGCCACAAGCCATGTGGCAAGGTATAGATTAATGGAAATGGATTAATTTAAGCTGTAAGGACAGTTAGCAAGAAGCCTGCCACGGCCATACAGTTTGTAATCAATATAAGTCTCTGTGTTTACTTGGTCGGGTTTGAGCAGCTGTGGGACTGGTGGGTGAGAGAGATTTGTCCTGACTGTGGGCCAGGCAGGAAAACTCTAGCTACAGGTTGGGCTGCAGCTGCATTCCCAGTCTGCTTGCCCCATTGAGCAGGAAGCTGTGGCTGGAGAACATTATAATCTTCACAGTTGGGAAAGGGATGGGGCTGGTGAGGTGGCCCAGAGGTTAAGAGCACTGGCTGCTCTTCCAGAGGTCCTGAGTTCAATTACCAGCCACCACATGGTGGCTCACAACCATCTATAATGAAAATCTGGTGCCCTCTTCTGGCCTGCAGGCATATATGCAGGACGTTGTATACATAATTTGCATTTCTGTAGCCTAAATTTCTTCGGTTCCCCAGCCGCTTATAAAATAATCAGAGGCTTAATATTAATTGCAAACATAGGCCAATGCAGCTTTATTTATTAGCCAATGGGAGTAACACATAGTCACAGCATACAGAAAGACATCCTCCAGCACATTTCCTTGATTGCTAAGGACATAGAATATTTTTATGTGTTTCTTAGCTATTCGTGTTTCATTTTTGAGAATTCTATTTAGTTTTATTCCTCACTTTTAACTGAGTTGTTTCCTTGATGTTCAGTGTTTTGTTTTTTGGTTTGGGTTTGGTTTGGTTTGGTTTGGTTGCTTGTTTGTTCTTTGTATATTCTAGATACTAATGTTCTATCAGATGTGTAACTGGTAAAGACTTTTCCCATTCTCTTTCTCATATGATCTATCCTCTGCTGTACAGAAGACTTTTAGTTCATTAAGTCCTATACGTTAATTGTTGGTCTTCATGTCTGGGCTGTTGGGATCCTATTCAAAAAGTCCTTTCTCACACCTGTGAGTTCAAGTGTATTCCCTAACTCTCTCATCTACTGGACTCAGTATATCCGGCCTTACATTAAGGTCCTTGATTCATTTGAGGTTGATATTTATATAGTGTGATTTCTGTAGATCCACTTTTCTTCTTCTTCATGAAGCTGCCCAGTTTGACCAGTACCACTTTTTTAAAGATTCTGCTTTTTCTTCAGTGTGAATTTTTTTTGATTCTTTGCAAAAAATCAGGTTTTCATAGGCATATGTTATGTCCAGATCTACAGTTCTATTTCCTCAATCAACATGTCTGTCTTTATGCCATTCCCATGCTGTTGTCTATTACTATGGGTCCAGAGTACAACTTGAAATCTGGGACAGTGATGCCTCCAGCAGTTCTTTTATGTTCAGGATTTTTTTTAGCTAGCCTGGGTGTTTTGTTTCTTCATATGAAATTTAAAGTTATTTTTTTCAATTTTCGTGAAGAATTGTGTTGAAATTTTGATTGGAAATGCAAGCAGCCTCTAGGTTGTTTTTGATAGGATGACCATTTTCACAATACTGATCTTACCATCCCATGCATATGGAAGGTCTTTCCATTTTTTATTGCCTTCTTCAACTTCTTTCTTCAGTGTCTTTGAGTTTTAATTATACAAGTCTTGCACTTGCTTGGTTAGAGTTACCCCAGAATATTTTTGAAACTATTACAAAAGATATTGCTTCTCTGATTTCTTTGTGTGTTTGTCCTTTGTATATGGGAAAGCTAGCAATTTTCATGTGTTGATTTTGTACCCTGCTGCTTTGCTGAAGGTACTCATCAGCAGTAAAAGTTTCCTGGTGAACTCACTTGTGTCTTTTATGTATAAAATCATATCATCTGCAAATAAGGATTCTTCAATCTTTTCCTTTCCTGTTTCTATCTCCTTTGTTTCCTTCAATTGTGTCTTATTGCTCTAGCTAAGACTTCAAGTACTATATTGAATAGGTGTGGAGAGAGTGGGTACCCTTGTCTTGTTCCTGATAGTAGTGGAAATGCTTTCAGTTTCTCTCCATCTAGGTTAATGTTGGCTGTGAGTTTATTGTATATTGCCTTCATTATATTGTGGTATGCCCGTTGTATCCCTAGGGATGCTAAATTTTATCAAAGACTTTTTCTGCATCTAAAGGGATGATCTTTTTTTTTCTTTTTTTTTAATTTTTATTTTTATTTTGCAATACAATTCAGTTCTACATATCAGCCACGGATTCCCTTGTTCTCCCCCCTCCGGCCCCCCTCACCTTCCCCCCAGCCCACCCCCCATTCCCACCTCCTCCAGGGCAAAGCCTCCCCCCCAGACTGAGATCAACCTGGGATGATCATGTGCTTTCTGTCCTTGAGTCTCTTTATGTGATAAATTGCAGTTATTGATTTATGTTGAACCATCCCTGCATATTTGGCATGAAGCCTACTTAGTCATTGTGGATAATCTTTTTGATATGTTCTTGAATTTGGTTTGCAGGTATTTGTTGAGAATTTTTTCATAATCTTTTTTTTAATTTAAGGGTTTTTTTATTCATACCAACCACAGATCCCCCACTCATCCCTCCTCCTGTTCTCCTCCAGCCTTCTTCCCCTGACCACCCACCTCCTCCTCCAAAATGGTAAGGGCTCACATGGGGAGTCAGCAAAGCTGGATACATTTAGTTGAGACAGGACCAAGCCTCTTCTGCCTGCATATAGGCTGAGCATGGGGTCCCACCATAAGTAAGAGACTATAAAAAGCCAGCTCATGCACTCGGCATAGATCCTGATCCCACTGTCAGGGACCCCTCAAACAGACCAAGCTACACAACTGTCTCCCATATGCAGAGGGCCTAGTCTGGTCCCATGCAGGTTCCACAGCTGTCAGTCTAAAGTTTGTGAGTTCCTACAAGTTTGGTTCAGTTGTCTATGTAGATTTCCCCATCATGATCTTGGACCCCCCCCCCTTGCTTATATAATCCCTCTTCTCTTTCTTCAACTGAATTCCCAGAGCTGGGCTTGGTACTTGGCTGTGGATCTGCTTCCATCAGTTACTAGATGAAGGCTCTATGATGACAGGGCACTCACCAATCTGATTACCGGGATAGGCCACTTCAGGCACCCTCTCCACTATTACTAGAAGTCTAGGCTGGGATTGTCCTTGTGGATTCCTAGGAATTTCCCTAGCATCAAGTTTCTCCCTAACCCCATAATGGCTCCCTCTATCAAGACATCTCTTTCATTGCTATCCCACTTTGTTCCTCTGCCATCTCAACTGTCATGTTCCCTCATGTTCTCATCCCCCATCCCCTACTCTCCATTGCCCACCCCTCATCACCAGTTTACTCATGGAGATCTCATCTATTTCCCCTTCCCAAGGCGATCCATGAATCACTCTCAGGGCCCTCCTTGTTAGCTAGCTTCTCTGGAGCTGTGGGTTGTAGCATGGTTATCCTTTATTTTACAGCTAATACCCACTTATGAGTGAGTACATACCATGTTTGTCTTTCTGAGTCTGGGTTACCTCACTGAAGATGATATTTTCTAATTACATCCATTTTCCTGCAAATTTCATGATGTCATTGTTTTTTAGAGCTGAGTAATACTCCATTGTGTATATGTACCACATTTTATTTATTCATTCTTCAGTTGACGGGCATCTAGGTTGTTTCCAGGTTCTGGCTATTATGAATAATGCTGCTGTGAACAGAGTTGAGCAAGTGTCCTTGTGGTATGATTGAGCATGCCTTGGGTATATGCCCACAAGTGGTATCATTGGGTCTTGAGGTAGATTGATTCCCAGTTTTCTGAGATATCACCATACTGATTTCCAAAGTGGCTGTACAACTTTGCACTCACATCCTCTCCAACATAAACTGTCATCAGTGTTTTTGATCTTAGCCATTCTGACAGGTATTTCAGAGTCATTTTGATTTGCATTTCCCTGATGACGAAGGATGTTGAGCAATTCCTTAAATGTCTTTCAATCATTTGAGATTCTTCTGTTGAGAATTCTCCATTTAGATCTGTAGCCCATTTTTTGATTGGATTGTTTGGTCTTTTGATGTCTAGTTTCTTGAGTTCTTTATATATTTTGGAAATCAGCCCTCTGTCAGATGTGGGGTGGTGAAGATCTTTTCCCATTCTGTAGACTGTTGTTTTGTCTCATTTACCATGTCCTTTGCCTTACATAAACTTCTCAGTTTCAGGAAGTCCCATCTGTTAGTTGTTGCTCTCAGTGTCTGTGCTACTGGTGTTATATTTAGGAAGTGATCACCTGTACCAATGCATTCAAGTTCAAAGTGATTCCACTAAAATCAGAAACAAGACAAGACTATCCACTTTCCCCATATCTATTCAATATAGTACTCAAAGTACTAGCTAGAGCAATAAGACAGCAAAAAGAAATCGAGGGTTATACAAATTGGAAAGGAAGAAGTCAAACTTTCACTGTTTGCAGATGATATGACAGGCTACATAAGTGACCCAAAAAATTCTACCAGGGAACTCATACAACTGATAAACACCTTCAGTAAAGTGGCCAGATACAAGATTAACTAAAGAAAAATCAATAGTCCTCCTATATACAAATGATAAACTGGACAAGAAAGAAATCAGAGAAACATCGCCCTTTACAATAGCCACAAATAATATAAAATACCTTGAGGTAACTCTAACCAGGCAAGTGAAAGACCTGTCTGACAAGAACTTTAAGTCTTTGAAGAAAGAAATTGAAGAAGATACCAGAAAATAGAAAGATCTCCCGTGCTCATAGAGAGGTAGAACCAACATAATAAAAATGGCAATCTTACCAAAAGCAATCTACAGATTCAATGCAATCCCCATCAAAATCCAAACACAATTCTTCACAGACCTTGAAAGTACAATACTCAACTTCATATGGAAAAACAAAAAACCCAGGATAGCTAAAACAATGCTGTACAATAAAGCAAGTTCAGAAGGTATCACCATCCCTTACTTCAAGCTCTACTATAGAGCTATAGTAATAAAAATAGCAGGGTATTAGCATAAAACCCAGCATATGGACCAATGGAATCAAATTGAAGACCCTGACATTAATCCACACAACTATGAACATGTGATCTTTGACAGGGAATCCAAAACCATACAATGGAAAAAAGAAAGCATCTTCAACAAATGGTGCTGGCATAACTGGATGTCAACATGTGGAAAATTGCAAATAGATCCATATCTATCACCATGCACAAAACTCAAGTCCAAGTGGATCAAGGACCTCAACATAAATCCAGCTACACTGAACCTGATAAAAGAGAAAGTAGGAAGTAGCGTTGAATGCATTGGCACAGGAGACCACTCCTTGCTGAGAATTTTTTAATCTAGGTATATTAGGGATATTAGTTTATTATTTACTTTTTGGTTTGAGTGTTTAGTTTTAGTATCAAGGCAATAGAAGCTTTGTAAAAAGAATTTGAAAGTTTTCCTTCATTTTCTATTTTGCAGAATAATTTGGAGAGTATGGACTTTAATTCTTTTTTGAAAATCAATAGAATTCTGTGCTGAATCCATTTGGCTTTTAGTATTACTTTTAAGTGGGGGATTTTTGGTTTCTGCCTCCATTTCACTAGAGATTAAGAGTCTGATTAAATTATTTTATCTTGATTTACCTTTGGTGGATTGCATATACAAAAAATTCATCCATTTCTTTTAGGTTTTCCAGTTTTGTGGAATTCAGATTTTTAAAGTATGTCCTTGTATGTCTTGTAATTTCCTTGGTGTCTATTGCAATGTCTCCTTTTCTTCTCTAGTTTTATTAATTTTGATCCTATCTCTCTTTCTTTTGGTTAACTTGCCTTAAGGTTTGTCAATCTTGCTAATTCTATTCAAAGAGCCAACTCTTCATTTTATTGATTTTTTTGTATCATATTCTCTTTGTTTTTAGTTCATGCATTTCAACCTTGAGTTTGGTTATTTCTCCCAACTATTCTTTTTAGATATTGTTTCTTCTTGTTTTCTAAAGCGTTCAAGGGTATCCTTAAGTTATTTATCTGATATTTCTCCACTTTTTTTTTTAATGTAAGCACTTGGTGCTATGAACTTTCCTCTTAGAACTGCCTTCATTGTGTCCCACAGATTTTGGAATGCTGCATTTTAATTTTCATTCTGTTCTAAAATGTCTTTAATTTTCTTTTGACTTCTGCTTAACCAAATTTTTATGCAGAAGTGAGTTGTTTTGTTTAGCTTCCATGGATTTATCTAGTTTCTGCCATTTGAATTCCTGTTGATATCCAGCTTTAAGCCATGTTTGTCAGATGTTATTTTACTTTTCCTACATTTATTCACTATACATTCTTAAAATCATTTTAATTCATTGTCTGGGATTTTAAAGACTTCACTTTAATTGGAATCCATTGCTGTGGAATTGGTGATTTGGGAAGAGCCAAGTTGTCTTAATTTTCATGTTCCTTATATTTAATATTTAGGAATTATGAATTTTTTATTATGTAATTTTTATATCAACTATATTTTTTTTTTTGGTTTTTCGAGACAGGGTTTCTCTGTGTAGCTTTGCGCCTTTCCTGGAACTCACTTGGTAGCCCAGGCTGGCCTTGAACTCACAGAGATCCGCCTGGCTCTGCCTCCCGAGTGCTGGGATTAAAGGCGTGCGCCACCACCGCCCGGCAATATATCAACTATATTATTTGGTTGAAATACTTACAATGTTCAGATCAAACTAAGTAGTATTGAAATATAGTTTCTAAACTGGGGGTATAACTTAATAATTAGACTCTCAGGCCAAGTGATCAGGACACCAGGCATGATCATTAGCACCAGTCTGCAAGTCCTAACTGGAAGCAACTGGCACTACTGAGTCAGCCTGTTATGGAATTATAGCATTAGCCAGTTTAAAACAGTTGCAACTGCAAGTACAATAACTTTGGGGAAAATTAAAAAAAAAAAAAGATAGTATAGTATGTACTAAGAAATTAGTTACCAAGAGTAGGAAGGGAAAAGGGGGAAAGGTAGTATAAGGTGAATAATTAGTATTAGAGAGCAATATAGAAATAAAATAGAAGAGGAAAATAAATAAAAAGGAGGAGCAATAAAGAAGAGGTAAAGAGATAGATCAGCAACAATGAAAACAGATTTTTTTTAATGTATTAGGAAGCTTTTTAAAAGCTCAACACCCAGGAGAGTGAGGCAGGGAAACCTTCAGCCCATCTTGTGCACTATAAAAGAGCCTGCCTCCAAAAAAGTAAAAATCAAAAGAGTAGAGATAACAATAAAGGACAAAGCTCATCTACAAAGCCAGGTGTTAAATAAGGGAAGTATAAAAGGGCCAAGTTGCCATCAACTCCTTTTCCCATCTAAATAGTTGTGTACTGATGGGTGATGTCATTCTGTATGCTGTGAATGTGTTGCTCTGATTGTTTGATAAATAAAACACTGATTGGCCAGTAGCCAGGCAGGAAGTATAGGCGGGACAAGCAGACAAGGAGAATTCTGGGGAGAGGAAGGATGAGTCAGGAATCACCAGTCAGACATAGAGGAAACAAGATAACAAAGCAGAACTGAGAAAAGGTACCAAGCCACGTGGCTAAACATAGATAAGAATTATGGGTTAATTTAAGTGTAAGAGCTAGTCAGTAATAAGCCTGAGCTAATGGCCAAGCAGTTATAATTAACATAAGCCTCTGTGTGTTAACTTGGGTCTAAGCAGCTGCGGGACTGGCAGGTGAGAGAGATTTGTCCTGACCCTGTGGGCCAGGCAGGACACAGGAAAACTTCAGCTACAGTGTACATCCACACACACACACACACACACACACACACACACACACACACACACACACATACACACACACACACACGCATACACACACATTATATAAATATATTAAAGTGTGTGTCTCATTCAAATATTTGGGAATTTCTCCCCCATCTCCACTAAAAACTAAGCATGATAGAAGTAATCTAAAACAGTGGGAACAGACATTTGGAGAGGGATAAAGTTATGTCTCAGACCCAATAGCAACAGACCTAGCTTTGTCATTTTGTCAAGTTTGGTGTTTCCAGCCTGCAAGTCTCTCTTACAGCTTCACTATAAGTATTCAAGGTCTTGCCTATTGTTTCTTACCTAACAAATATGAGGAATATAATAGTTTTTGTGGACCTTTTCCCATGGGATTCTGCTATCTACAAGCTTTAGCAATCAGGTTCTGTGGCTAGTCATTAAAATGTTACTAGTGAAGCCTAAAATACAGTAAAAGTATAAAATATAAAGATATTACGTCCTCTTTACCCAGAAAGATCTTTGAATTACCATCCAATGCAATATAAGAAGAGGAGACATGTTCAGTCTTGTCTTTCAGCATTTAGTAAAGAGAAGCACAAGACAGGAGTTGTGTAACCCACAGCAAGTTCTTTGGCTTAGTTTAACTTTTGGCAACCTCTAATTTGCATGTGCTTTCTTTGGGTTCTTTTTAAAAGTCTGTTCAGTTTTGTTTGATTATGGAACATCATCTACAAAGGTCAATTAGTACTTCTGAGATTTTGAAACGTGCCTTCAATAGGTTAGAGATACTCTTTTACACCTACTTCCATTTTTAAAAACAAATGTTTCAATGAAAACAAAAGGAGAGCCAGGAGGACAGATCATTGGTAAAGGTGCTTGCCACCAAACTTGAGGACCCAAGTTCAATCCTACAACCCACATGGAGGAGAAAAGAACTGAGAACTTCCACACACGCACTGTGGCGTATGTGTGTGCGTGCACACACACATATACAAACACACACACACACACAAACACACACACACTCTCTCTAAATACATACATACATACATACATCTATTTAGTTATAAGGATTTATGATAAATGAGTTTGAAAACTTCCTCTGTTTCCCTTGATCTAAGGTATGAAAATTGATGGGTTCACCAAGAGGTTGCTTTGGTATCCATAAAAATATTTCAGATCCCAAAGGCAAGTTAGCACCATGGCAACCCTGCTATTTTAACATGATTAACTTTTTTTATTATTGCCTGTTTTTGTTTTGTTAGTCTGCTTGCCTGTCTGCCTGTCTGTTTGTTGGAGGCAGGACTTCATTATGTAGTGCTGGCTAGCCTAGAACTTGTTCTATAGGCCAGGTCTGGAGCTCATAGTGATTGATCTGCCTCTGTCTCCCAAGTGTTGGGATTAAAGATGTGTCCCATCATTCCCAGCTGTTATTTAGGGACTTTTTCTTTTCTCTTTTCCTTTCTTTGATTTATATGTGAGTGTTTTGCCTGTATAATGTGTGCCTAGTGTCCAAGGAGGCAAGAAGAGGGTATTGGATCCTCTGGAACTGGAGTTACAGATAGTTGTAGACCACCACATGGATGCTGGGAATCGAACCCAGGTCCTCCAAAACAGCAACAGGTGCTTTAAACCACTGATATAGCTCTCTAGCCCTATTTTTTTTACTTAATTTTTTTCTGTCATATGATAATTTTAATGGTGCATATTTTAATTGGTATTTTCTGTTAACTATTTCAGAAATAATAGCTAAAGTTGGTATAGTTCTTTGATCTATTTTCTATTGGACAAATTGATTGATGTAAGAAGTCATTTTCCCCTGAAATAGAATAAAATTCCATGGACTTTTGTTTAAGTATATACCAAGGAAGAACTGCTTATTTCATTTCATGTTAATAGTGGCATATCTCTTTTTTAAAGTGTATCTAAATTTATATTAAAATTAACTTAAATTGACAAATATAAAAAATTCAACACCCTATTCTTTCCTTGTTCTCTTTGAGCTAAAATAATTAAACATTTAGATAAATTAAAGAAACCTGTAGTTTTGAATGATGTAATTTTATAGAATCATATAAGGACCCCAATTTATTTTAAACTTACCTAGTTAAATAGATTTATCTTGTAGTTAAAAGTATTTCTGAAGGTAGAAGGATAATTTTTGTAGAGTTGTGTGTTTTTGCCTTGAAACTTAAAAACATTTTGGATATATTGACAAGAGCATCTTCAAATGAATCCTTAAATAAGATTGCATAAGACTTGGCATATGCCCATCTTAATAGTAGTAAAATATACTTTATACAAAGATAATTCTAGTTTGGAATGACAAGACAGTTTACAAATCTATTCTGCACTTCCAAGATGTAGTCATGTCATCTTAAAAGTCATTCCCATTCTTTTATAGTCCTTCTCATCTAAATGCTCTCATGGGTCTTCCTACTTACCTTCAGATTATAATCTGCTGTGAGTCCTTCTCAGGTTCCTTACAGTGTTCCTATACCCCACACCCTTTCCATTTTGTGACCAAAATTCATCCATCCTAGGACTAATTCTTTTAGTAACCCATCATACTACAGTTACATTCATAAGTAATATATATAATTTTAAGATTTAGTTTTTAGCTATGTGGGTGTTTTTCCTGCATGTATTTCCCTCAGAGACCAAAATAGAATTCAAATCCTCTAGAACTAGAGCTACAGGTTGTTGTTAGCTGCCAGGTGAGTCCTGGGAATTGAACCTGGACCATCTGGAGCAAAAGCCAATGCTATTGACCACTGAGCCATCTCTTCAGCCCAATATCTGCATCCTTAGAGACTTCTATGTTCATTTTGATTGGAGAGACACATATGTGGAGATCAAAAGACAACTTTGTGGAGTGTTCCCTCCTGTCAAGTTGACATGAATTTCAGGAACTCAGTTTTAAGTCTCCAGACTTGCATGCCAAGGCAGTGTCTTTACCTGCTGAGCCGTATAACTGCCCCCCTTTATTTCTGAAGTTAATTACTTCCTTTAGGAAGTGAGTATAAATTTCAAGACCCTTCCAAGTCATTTAAAAGGAGAGTTTGGGGCCAATAAAACACTCATTGTGTTAAGAACCATTTTCTGTTCTGGATTTTCCTGTCCTTCATATGCATCTACCTGCTCTAAAGAGAACTGACATAGATAGTGTAGATGTGCAATGGTTTTCCAGAACTGCTTATCAACTCAACCTCGGTGATATAATACATGTTTGGATAATAGAAGACATGCATCTCGTGGACTTGGGACTTGATCCATGTTTATGCAAGAGTTTCTGTTTTAGTGACTAAAAGAATGGTGTACATGGCTGATACTGTAAAGAAAAACTAGCCTTTCCTGCCAGTAATTCAGTGAGAAAATTGTTGAGTCAATGGGTAAACCTCCAAGTGTCCACTGGGATATCCTTATATATCCAACAAGTCAACTTTAGTGAGGAAGACTTCAAACATTTAGGTTCTGGAGGCCACTTGGCTATGAAAGTATAAACAAAATTTAAAGACCTGTGAGCAGGTTAATAACTTCAACCTTTTTGAAGATTGGAAGAATAATAGTATCTTTTAAAAGAGAATGTAAACTTGAAAAAAAAGAGTAAGTATATTAGAAACAAAGAAAACCTCCAAAAGAGGACATAGGCCTACTTGCTGCAGATCCCATGGGTGTTCCAGCTTCCACCAAGGTGATGACTCAGATGTACCTGTGAATTCTAAGCATCTCATTTCCTTTTTTATTTTTCCCTTCCACCTCAGAGCATTAAGTCCCTTTATTTTTGAAACCAGTGTTCCAAGATAGCCTATTTACTCTTGAAATAGCTTATATCCTAGCAGGCTAATTATTGGGATTAGTTCAGACAAATAATCAGATTGACTGCAGTGCATTTTAGATCAAAGGTTTTTAGAAAGGAAAATCATTGATCTCCACGTATTAGAGTTGCTGATTCTTTAGTCGAGGTTTAAATCTGCATTAGCAAATACACAAAATTTAACAAATACCCACCATTTTTTCAGTTCCATTTTCTATAATCCCAAGTCCATGATCCATCATACCAACCTCCCATCTTTGTCAATGATTTCTCCAGATGAATCATTTTCCACATAGTATTCCCATTCATACCCTCTCTTGATTTCTTCAATTAAAGTCTATCCCAAAAATACAAAATATTTCTTTAGCAATCACTGCTCTCATCAAGCATTTCTGGGTGTTTCTGCCTTTGCAAACCAACCTATGCACTTCAGCCTTTGCCAACAGATGGCTTGAAATAGCACAGCAGCAACCAGCTACATCAATGTGAGCTCCTTATGATAAAGGCACTGTTTAGGTGTTGAGCAAATATATCATTCTCCCAGAAGACATATGAAGCAAACCTTTTCTTTGAGACTAGATACCATAATCCTCTGTCCAGGCCCATGCCAATGCTCTTTGCTATAATACTTTTTCCAAGATCCTCACCCTTTGTGTTTTTGTATATTTCACAACACCCAGAATAAAGTTGCATGTGTATGCACATTAATAAATAAATAGTAACTGACAATATTGAAATAACAACTCTACTTGGATATGAAGACTTCTAATGATCATTAATTATGGAAAAAGTCAAAGGGATGATCACAAAACAGATACTAACATTCTCTGTCTCGTTACCTTTGCATGATTCCTGAGACTTATGGGAATAGCCAAACAAGCTAATACCTGGATTTCCGGGTATGTCTACTTTTACCCTATATTGCAGATAGAATTTTTATACTAGTTCTGAACTCTTCCTTTCATATTTGGCAAGAAACCAGGGTGTGCAGGATGAGGGACAAAAACAGAAATTATAAGAAGATAATGACATGTTTGACAACACCAGAACAATTGCTCCAAGGCCTGCTATAGTGAGTAGGATGGCATGAATCATAAGGTAAAAGGCAGCTTCAGAGTTGAGTGGCTAGCCACAGAAAAATGCATGGGATAACCAATAAGCCCATGAGTGAGGCAAAGAATCCACAAACACACAGCATACATTATTTTTAAAACCACTTACCTGGGAATGAGAGATAGTAAGTGCAAAAATGAGACCATGAAAAATTTTTTACTCCAAGACTATATTAGGAAATGCTGGCAAGGTGCTGTGCTAAGAATAAAAAATAAAAATAAAAAAGTGAGTGACGCCATATCCGGATGGATATTCAATTTATGAACCAGCCCCAGAGTAATTTTCTTGCTCTATTTTAGTGGGCTTTCTTTTGTGCTTAATAACATGAAAACAGAATGAAACAGCATTTCTGGCTTTCATGTGTTTTTACCTCTCTTCCCTCCAACTCACCCAATTCTCTCCCTAATGCCTGGAGAGGTGCTTAGTATTGAGGTGGGTTATTTTGTAAGATTTTCAATGAAGATTTTCTGTAAGAACATTTTTCATGAAGATGATTAAAGTTCATGCAATGTCACTTGTTGAGTTTCCGTTAAGTTTAATATACAGTATCAAATTACTTTAAAGCTCTAATGGATAGTAAAGCATCTTTTCAGGTTTTTTATAGTTTTGTTATTTTAAACTATGAGTACCGGTGTCCACAGAGTCCAGAGGCAATGGATCTTCCTGTAGATAGAGTTAGAGGCAGTTGTGAGCCATGGGATGTGGGTGTTGGGATCTAACCTTGGCCCCTCTGAAAGCAAGTCCTCCTAACCACCAAACCATCTGCAGCCTCTAGAGCACTGCTATTTTAATAAGTAAATGAATACAACTTACTGCCATTGCCAGTTTAGCAGTTGCTACTTTAAAGATCTCCCTCCTTGACTTGATCTTTACAAACTCAGTACCACTTAAGGGATGATAAGATTCCTTTTATTATTTTTATTATTATTACTATTATTATTATTACGGTTGATTTACATTTTCTACTCTTTTGGATTATCTGAAGTTCACATTTGCAATAGGAAGATACATGCCATGTACACACACTATTTAAAAGAAAATTCCAAAAGTTTTGGAAACTATTAAAACTAGTTACATAGCTACAGATTGTGACCTCAATATATAAGGAGTATTATATGCCACAAGCAAAGGTTTGTGAGTTAGCCAAAAGACACAGAATAATATAAGTGGGACCTATGAAGTTAATTAAAACTCAATAATATTCTCATTTTATTATTTATTCATGACAATTTTTTTTTCATGTCTAGTATCCTGCTATGAGTGAGTACATACCATGTTTGTCTTTCTGAGTCTGGGTTACCTCGCTCAGGATGATTTTTTCTAGATCCATCCATTTGTCTGCAAACCTCATGATGCCATTGTTTTTTTCTGCTGAGTAGTATTCCATTGTGTATATGTACCACATTTTGTTTATCCATTCTTCAGTTGAAGGGCATCTGGGTTGTTTCCATGTTCTGGCTATTACAAACAATGCTGATATGAACATAGCTGAACAAGTGCTCTTATGGTGTGGTTGAGCATTTCTTGGGTATATGCCCAAGAGTGGTATAGCTGGATCTTGGGGGAGATGGATTCCCAATTTTCTAAGAAAGCGCCATATTGATTTCCAAAGTGGTTGTACAAGCTTGCATTCCCACCAGCAGTGGAGGAGAGTTCCCCTAGCTCCACATCCTCTCCAGCATAAGGTGTCTTCAGTGTTTTTGATCTTAGCCATTCTGACAGGCGTAAGGTGGTATCTCAGAGTTGTTTTGATTTGCATTTCCCTGATGATTAGGGATGATGAGCAATTCCTTAAATGTCTTTCGGCCATTTGAGTTTCCTCTGTTGAGAATTCTCTGTTTAGTTCTATAGCCCATTTCTTAATTGGACTGTTGGGCATTTTGATGTCTAATTTCTTGAGTTCCTTATATATTCTGGATATCAGTCCTCTGTCAGATGTGGGGTTGGTGAAGATCTTTTCCCATTCTGTAGGCTGTCGCTTTGCCTTGTTGACCGTATCCTTTGCTCTACAAAAGCTTCTCAGTTTCAAAAGGTCCCATTGATTGATTGTTTCTCTCAGAGTCTGTGCTACTGGTGTTCTATTTAGGAAGTAGTCTCCAATGCCAATGCGTTCAAGACTACTTCCTACTTTCTCTTCTAGCAGGTTCAGAGTAGCTGGATTTATGTTGAGGTCCTTGATCCACTTGGACTTAAGTTTTGTGCACGGTGATAGATATGGATCTATTTGCAGCCTTCTACATGTTGATATCCAGTTTTAGCTTCCTGCTCTATCGTACTTGGAAGTTTTCCTGTGTCCCTCCTGGTTTTGCAGCTGCTCAGACCCAAGTAAATACACAAAGGCTTACTATATTACATATAAACTGTATAGTCTATAGCAGGCCTCTTGCTAGCTAGCTCTTATATCTTAAATTAACCCATTTCTATTAATCTATGTTTTGTCATGTGTTACATGGCTTTATCTGTGTCCATTACATGTTATTCATTGGGCAGCTGGCTGGTATCTCTTTACTTCTCCTTTTTCTTCCTGTCTATCTGCTTGAATTTCCCACCTGCCTCTAAGCTGCCTTGCCATATGCCAAATGGCTTTATTTATCAACCAATCAGACCAACATACTTTCACAGTCTACAGAAAGACATTCCCCCATCACTTCCCCTTTTCTTTCTAAACAAAAGGAAGGTTTTAACTTTAACTTAGTAAAATTATATGTATCAAGCAAGAATTACAGTTATAATATCTAGTCTATTTGTATTTGGCAAAATTAAAGAAGATATCCTATCTATCCTATATTTGTGAGTCTAAGGTTTCATATATAACTTATCTTTTATCACAACCAAGGAAAACCATAATTATAACTATCTAGTCTTCTACTACATCAAAGATCCCAGAAGGATATATTATCTAAGTAAATGGGAAGAACATTGTAAACAACTTCCAAAAATCTAGAATGACAGAGACATCTGGTTGCCTGGACAGTCACCCAAAGTTATTCTGCACTGTTCAGGCATCCATTCTTCAGCCTACTCTCTGTGTCCTGTAGAATGTCTGGCAGTTTCTTCTGCAAAGCAGGGACCTATAGAACCATCTTGCCTTGCAAAGTTCAGTGGTCACCCTAGTATGGGCCCTGCATGTCCAGTTGATACAACATTTTGTCAAGCAGTCCAGGCAAGAACAGTTTCTTGCCCAAATGGCTAACTTTTGCCATGAAGAAGATGAACTCCATATGGAGGGTCTTTGGTACTCATCATCTTCCTTGAAGTAAATGGTTCTGCCAGGAGCAGATGTATCTCACTGTCCAGAAAAGCTAAAAAAACATTTTAAATGCCATATTCTGTAGGTCTTTGAAGTGTTTGAAGATTACCTACTTAATTGAATTATATCTATGTATACCTAGAAAATTTAACATGACTGTAAGTTAGACTATCATAGAAGACTAATTATTAATCTGTATTTCTTAATTATCCATTACAATCTCAAATGAATTACATAAACATAATACCTTAAATGAGAGTAGAAATACATACATACATACATATATATATATATATATATAAAATCAACTTTAAATTTGTATCAATAAACTAAAATTCATAGCAATGTAAAACATTTTAAGCAAGTTGTTGCTCTTTAAAAGTAGATTCAATAATCTACCCTTTTATCCTATCATATCTATATCCTACATTTCTATATCATATCCCCCTTTCTTTTTTTTTAGAAAGAGATTGACTATGACCAATAACAATTTGCAGCCAACAACCTAAATAAAGACAAACATCCATAATTCATTTTTTGGGAATGTGGGCGTAGTGTCCTAGGCTACTTTCTGCTGATAGGGGGCACTGGTAGTCTTATGGGGATCCTGAGAAAATTTGAGATAATGGTCAAGTCCTGGGAAGATTGGCAATAACCTTTGTTGATATATACCATCTGTTAAGGTTTAGAAGGTCTGGCTTGATCAAATCTGACCCATCTTAACCTGGAACAAATCCATAGCCTCTTGCTTCCTGTGGAAACAAAAGCAGAGCCTCCTTTCCAAAGCAGCATATCCTTAGATACAAATTTTAAAGTCAAGATATCTTTAAAATATACATATTGGTTTAACTGAGTAGCCTTTACAATCAAATGTCTTTCTGCAGTTAAAAACCCCAAGCACAATATAATCCAGGTTCTCTGTGTAATATCCATCTTTACATGGCTTATTTTGTGTATTACTTTTACTGTCTCTTTAAAAGACTTTATTTTTTAAACTATGTATTTCTTTATATAGCTGTCTATATTTCTTTTCCTTTCTCTTTTAAGCCTACGTACATTTTTACACACACTGTAAACTAGGATTTATCCCATCTGAATCTGTCTTATTGTGAAATCTATTGCTTTAAACTGCAGAGTGGTTACAGCAGAAGCAGCAGCGTTGACTGTTCACTCTGCCCACCTCAGTTTCTCAACATGGTGGAAGTACTTTACCACAAGCTCTGGGGGAACCATACTCACCACTGACTCTGGGAGGCAGTAGGTCTATGCCTACATCCAGCAGCATGTAGCCCAGAAACCTTTTTTTTCTGTACTAGCAAAGGCTAAATCCATCACACACCACACTGTGTGGCTTGGAGATGCCTCTGTGTACTGTGGCGGGAATCCGCAGCCATACTGCCTAGCTCATGGCACTGGTGGCCAGCTCCATCTCACAGGCAGTTGTCAGGAGACTAGTCTGCACTGCTGCTGGCATGAGACTGTGAGACTAGGAAGCTCAGTGTGGCTCCATTTCTGTGCATTCAGAATCTTTAAATTTTCTTAGGTCTATGTGACTCAATGCCCTATGGTGAGCACCAATTGTAATCAGAGGTTTTTCTGTGTCCCACCTGGCCATTATCTCGAATTTTCTCAGGATCCCCATAAGACTACCAGTGCCCCCTATCAGCAGAAAGTAGCCTAGAACACTATGCCCACATTCCCCAAAAAATGAATTATGGATGTTTGTTTTTATTTAGGTTGTTGGCTGCAAATTGTTATTGGTCATAGTCAATCTCTTTCTAAAAAAAAAGAAAGGGGGATATGATATAGAAATGTAGGATATAGATATGATAGGATAAAAGGGTAGATTATTGAATCTACTTTTAAAGAGCAACAACTTGCTTAAAATGTTTTACATTGCTATGAATTTTAGTTTATTGATACAAATTTAAAGTTGATTATATATATATATATGTATGTATTTCTACTCTCATTTAAGGTATTATGTTTATGTAATTCATTTGAGATTGTAATGGATAATTAAGAAATACAGATTAATAATTAGTCTTCTATGATAGTCTAACTTACATTCATGTTAAGTTTTCTAGGTATACATAGATATAATTCAATTAAGTAGGTAATCTTCAAACACTTCAAAGACTTACAGAATATGGCATTTAAAATGTTTCAAAAACTTAGACTTTTCTGGACAATGAGACACATTGTCACACATTCTACAGGACACAGAGAAAAGTGACTGAGAGACTCTAGGCCTGTAGGCTGAAGAATAGATACCGGAACATTGAAGAAGAACTTTGGGTGACTGTCCAGGCAGCCAGCTGTCTCTGTCATTCTAGATTTTTGGAAGTTGCTTACAATGCTCTTCCTATTTACTTAGGTAATATTGTATCCTTCTGGGATCTTTGATGTAGTTGAAGACTAGATAGTTATAATTATGGTTTTCCTTGGTTATTATAAGAGACAAATTAGATATGAAACCTTAGACTCACAAATATAGAATAGATAAGATATCTTCTTTAATTTTGCCAAATACAAATAGACTAGATATTATAACTATAATTCTTGCTTGAGATATATATATATAATTTTACTATGATGAAGTTAAAACCTTCCCTTTGTTTAGAAAGAAAAGGGGAAGTGATGGGGGAATACCTTTCTGTTTGCAGTGAAAATATGTGGGCTGATTGGTTGATAAATAAAATGCTGATTATCCAGTAGCCAGGCAGGAAGTATAGGCAGGATAAGCAGACAAGGAGAATTCTGGGAAGAGGAAGGTTGAGTCAGGAGTCACCAACCAGACACAGAGGAAGCAAGATGACAAAGCAGAACTGAGAAAAGGTACCAAGCCATGTGGCTAAATATAGATAAGAATTATGGGTTAAATTAAATGTAAGAGCTAGTCAGTAATAAGCTTGAGCTAATGGCCAAGCAGTTATAATTAATATTAAGCCTCTGTGTGATTATTTTATAAAAGGCTGTGGGACTGTGGGTGAGAGATTTGTCCCAACCATGGACCAGACAGGACACAGGAAATCATCAGACTACATTCTATGCATAATGAAGATTGTAGAAAATAGAGACCAAATATACAATTATGTCTAAACCACAGTCTATTTTTCACATTTAATTTCACTTGTACTTGCACATCTTAGTCATTTGAATTATAAGAAATTCTACATAAAAGAATTAACCACAAGAGAAAATCACCAAAATACCTGTTGTTTTTAATGTATGTAAGACTGTATGTAAAACATATATTACATTTTAAGTTAATTTATAAAATGTAAATATGAGTTATTAACAATTTTATATTGGTTGACTTTGAAATTATAACATGGGAAAGATTTTAAACTGAACTGAAAAGAATGGATATTGCATTTGATCTTAGCCAAATGATGGACAGGATTTTAAAAGTATAATATATTGAGGCAGTAAAACACATTAGTATCTTTTTGTATTAAAATAGCCCATTACTAATATGTATCTCACTAGTTCATAAGTAGACTACATTGTAAAGTTAATAGTTTTAAAGGTGATATATGACAAATTTGAAAACCCACTCACAAATTTGATGTTAGAACTACAGTATAATGAACAGCAGTATAATGAATCATGTAGCACTTATTTCTTGTTCATGAGCTTCTTAGTTATTTGATGCATTGACTCAGAAAATACTGAAAATTTACTTCAAGTTGATTGTTAAATAAAAGAACAATCTTCAGTATGATGATATTTGTGTGAAAGAATATAGTTCAAAAAGGGATCACACATTATTTTTACTTGTACATATATATGTGAGAGGATAATACCTCAAAATAGTAATTCTTTAGTTTTTATATACTTCTCTTCCTCTTCTTTAAACACCAATAGCACTCTCTGCTCATAGCAAGGAAGAAATACATATTCAAAGAAATTGCTGGTCTAAGTTCAAGACAGAAAGACCTGAGTTCACAGTCTCATAAGAGATAATTGTTATAAATTAGCTTACAGTTCCAGAGGGATATAGTCCAGAATGGTGGGGAAGGTGTGGCAACAGGCAGGTGACAAGAATAGGAAGCCAGCTGATCACATTTTCATCAACACATTGAAAGCAGAGAGTGTGGAAAGAGGGGTGAAATATAAAACCTCAAAGCCTGCCCCCAATGACACGCTTCTCCCAACAAGGCTCCACCTGTTAAAGGTTTAACAACCTATTCAACCAGCATCACCAACTGAGGACCAAGTGTTCAAATACAGGAGCCCATGGGGGACATTTCACATTTAAATCACCAAAGGAGGAAAATATCTAACTGAGATTTTAGAAATGAAAGTCTCAATAAGCCAAGAAAATAAAACCTTAATAGAAAGAATCAGATGGAATGGATCAAGTAGAAGATGTAATATCAGAGATTGAGACAGGACAGATAAATTAGAAAATTCAGATATCAACAAAGGCAAAGTAATAAGAACAGAACATAGCACTTCTATGGAAACCATTAGAAGACAAAATTTATGGATGATAGGGTAGAAGAGAATGTCAGGATAAACATGCAAGTAGGATATTTAATAAAGCAATAGAGAGAAAATTTCAAAATCTGAATAAAGATATAGCTATCCAGACTCAAGATATATTTAAAACACCAACTGACAAAGACCAAAAAAAGTCTTCCTGTACCATATTTTAGTAAAAACTCTAAACACAGAGAACAAAGAAAATTTCTTGAAAGCTGCAAGACAGAAGCATGAACTCACATTTAAAGCAATCCTTTCCTAATTAGAGCAGATTTCCCAGCAGAAACTAAGAGCCAGGGAGAAATAGCATGATGGATTCTAATCTCTGAAAGACAATAGCTGCCAACCCTGATTACTGTATCAAGTAAAACCGTCACAGTAGAAGAAGAAACAAAAAACTTCCTGATTACTGTATCAAGTAAAACCGTCACAGTAGAAGAAGAAACAAAAAACTTCCCACAGTAAAACAAAATGAAGGAAATCATGACTAAGCCAGCACCACAGTACATACTTGAAGGAATCCTTTGTAATGAAGAGAAAAAAAGAACACATCCAGGAAGCTATGGAAAAGAGCAAACCATGTTAGAACAGTAGCTAAACAAATTAAAAATAGGAAATCCTCAAACACTACAAAATTTCAATAATTAAAACACCTATCAAAATAATTTTAAGCCAGTTGTGATAGCACATGCCTTTAATCCCAGCACTCAGGGGCAGAGGTAGAAGGATCTCTATGAGTTTAAAGCCAGTGTGGTCTACCTATCAAGTTCCAGGCCAGCCAAAGCTACATAGGGAGACTTTGACTCAAACACCAAATAAAATAACTTTGAGTATTAAAAATCTAATGCCTCAATTAAAAAGCAGATTAGCAGGTTACATTTAAAAACCAGGATCTATTTGCATTCCACAAGAAATGCATCTCATCTCAAGTAAAGTACAGCTTTGGTGCAGAGGACTGGTAGAAGGTATTCTAAGCCAATGAAACTAGAAATCAGCCCTTCTAATATCTGACAGAATGGACATCAAATAAACATTATACAAAATAGACAAAGATCACTTCGTACTAACTGAGGAAACAATCCATCAAGAAGATATTAAAATTCTAAACCCAACAGCACTGAACCTAATTTTATAAAATAAACATTACTGACATAAACACACAGAATAAACCCAACACAATAATAATGAATATCTTCAAGACCTCATTCTCATAGATACCCACCCAGGTCAACCACACAACAGCAACAACAAATTTCCCAAAAACATTTGTGTTAAAGGCATCACAGTTTAAATGGGCATAACAGACATCTATAGAGTAGATTATACAAAACCTATAGAAACATGTTCTTTTGAAAAACCTTTGTAACTTTCTTTAAAATATATATAAAAAAAGATTCAAAGCATGTCTTAAAAAATATAAGAAAAGAAAAAATAAATGTTTATATTCTATAACATCTGACCACAATAGAATAAAACTAGATGTCTTCAAACAGCATGAGAAATTGTAGAACATTTTCAAATTCATGGAGCTTGAAAAAATATTCCATTAAATGTTGATTGAGTCATCAATGAAACCAAGAAGGAATTTTTTCTAAATCCCAGAATTAAATGAGAATGAAAACACAGTACCCCCGATCCCTATAGGGCACAACGAAAGTGCTTCTGAGAGAGACATTTACGGCTGTAAGTGCCCATGGGGACCTAGAGCAATGGCCCTGCAGTTGAATGCTTACTGCTCTTGCAGAGGATCTGGGTTTGGTTCCTAGCACTCATATGGTGGCTCATAACCATCTGTAACTCCAGTTCCAGGGGATCTGACTCCTCTTCTGATTTCATTGGGCTCCTGCCTATACACATGGTGCACATAGGAACACTCAGTCCCACACGCATACACATAAAATTAAATCAAAAATAAATTTTAAAAAAATTATACATATCTAAAATGAATAACAATGATATACTTTAGGGCCTTAGAAAGGAAAGAACAAACTAAACTAAACAGGTGAGAAGAAATAATTAAGATTAGGGAAGAGGGCTGGAGAAAAAGCTCAGCTGTTAAGACCACTTCCTATTCTTGTAGAGGACCTGGACTCAGTTTCCAGCACCCACATGGTGGCTCATAACCATCCATAACTCCATAGGTACCATACATGCATGCACATGGCACACAACTATACATGCAGGTTAAATACTCACACACATAAAGTTAAATAAATAAATATAAAAAAGAGATCAGGGCAGAAATTAATAAAATACTAATGTGGTGGTTTGAATGAGACTGGCCCCTATAAGTTTATATATTTGAATGTTTAATCACCAAGGAGTGGAACTGTTTGAGAAGGATTAGAAAGATTAGGTGGTGTGGCCTTGTAAGATTAGATGTGGTCTTGTTGGAGGAGGTGTGTCACTGGGAATAGACTTGAGGTTTTAAAAGCCCACACCAGGCCCAGTTTCTTTCTGTCTCCTCTCTCTGTCTGTCTCTGTCCATCTTTGTCTCTGTCTGTCTCTGTCTCCTCTCTCTCTCTCTCTCTCTCTCTCTCTCTCTCTCTCTCTCTCTCTCTCTCTCTCCTGCTGCTGCTGCTGCTGCTCTCTGCAGAGCTGGACATAGAGTTCTCAGCTGCTATTCTAGATCCATGCCTGTCTGCTTCCTGACATAATGAGCATGGACTAACCCTTTAAAACTGTAAGCAAGCCTCCATCAAATGCTTTCTTTTATGAGTTCTTGGTCATGGTGTCTCTTCACAGAAATGGAAGAGTATCTAAAACAGGAAACTGTTGCTAGAGTTTTCCTGCCTGGCCCACAGTCAGGACAAATCTCTCTCACCCGCCAGTCCCAAGCCGCTCAAACCCGATCAAGTAAACACAGACACTTATATTGGTTTCAAACTGTATGGCCGTGGCAGGCTTCTTGTTAACTGTTCTTACAGCTTAAATTAATCCATTTCTATTAATCTATACCTTGCCACGTGGCTTGTGGCTTACCGGTACTTTACATCTTCCTTGTCCTGATGGCGGCTGGCAGTGTCTCCTCTCTCCCAGCTTCTTGTTCTCTCAACTTTCCTCTCTGTTAGTCCCGCCTATACTTCCTGCCTGGCCACTGCCAATCAGTGATTTATTCATTGACCAATCAGCAACACATTTGACATACAGACCATCCCACAGCACCTCCCCTTTTCTTTTCTTAAAAAGGAAGGTTTTAACCTTTACACATCTCCAAAGTCAGCTTGGTATATTTGGGAATTTGGGCGTAGCTTCTCTTACTACTTCCTGCTGGAGGGGGGCGCTGTATCTTATGGGGAAACAAAGAAAATTTTAGGATCATGGAGTAGTCCGTGAGGCTGTATCATCTGAGCCAGTTGACTTGAAACGGTTCTGGATGTTGGATCATCTGGGCCATGGTGTCATCGGAGACCTTTCAGGGGGTTTTGGCTGGTCAAACCTGATGTGTCTTAATCTGGAACAGACCCATAGCCTCTGACTTTCTGTGGAAACAAAAGCAGAATCTCCTTTCCAAAGCAACATATCTTTATATCCAAATTTTGAAGTCAAGGTACCTTTAAAATATACATTTTGGCATAACTCAACAGCTTTTACAATCAAATGTTTTTCTTTAGTTACGAATATCAAAGAGAACATAATCCAGATTCTCTGTGTGGTAGCCATCTTTACGTGGCTTATTTTTTTATATTAGCTTGAGCCTATTGCTTTAAACTGCAGCCTTCTAAGCCTGAAACGGCACTGGTGCTGTGGCTGCTGGCTCCACCCACTTCAGCTTCTCAAAATGGTGGTGATACATTTTCCGCCAGCTCTGGGAGCCATCAACTCTCAGAAATAGTGGGTCTATGCTTCTATCAAAGCAGCGTATAGCCCAGAAACCTCTTTTGTTTTGTACTAGCAAAGGCTAAATCCACAATGTAGCTTAATGTGCCACTTGCAGAGGCCTCATTCCTGCCATACTGCAGGTCGAGCGCGCACGCCAGCAACCCGCCAGTAGCTCAAACCGGCAGCTGCCGCTCATTTGAGAGAAACAATTAGGAACTGTTTTTAGCTCCGTTTTAGAATCTTTTTTCTCAGTTTTTAGGTGGAAACTCTTGCCCCACGTTGGACGCCATTGTCTCTGTTAGTCCCGCCTATACTTCCTGCCTGGCCACTGCCAATCAGTGATTTATTCATTGACCAATCAGCAACACATTTAACATACAGACCATCCCACAGCAGGAAACAATAATAACAATACAAAAAATCAATAAAACAAAGAGTTTGTCTTTTGAAACGATAAATAAGATTGACAAATCCTTAGCCAAACTAACCAAAAGAAAAAGAAACCCCTAACTAACAAAATTAGAGTTGAAAATAGAGACATTATAGGAGATACTAATGAAATTCAGAAGATCATTAGGACATACTTTAAAACATATATTCTAATAATTTGAAAAACCAGAAAGGAAGGGATTAATTTCTAGATTCATGTGATATACCACAATTAAGACAAGATTAGTTAAACAAGTTAAATAAATCAATAACTAGGAATAAGATTGAAACAGTTCAGGATGTTAAAGCTGAAGAGTCTAAAGTTTGGGTCAGGAGACATGGCTCAGCAGTTAAGAGCAATTGTTGCAGTCACAGAGAACTAAAGGTCATTGCCGGCACTCATGCGATGCTTCACGACCATCCTTAACTCCAGTCCCAGAGGATCCCAAACTTCTGATCTCCTCCTCTGGCACCAGGCATGGACATGGTATAACACACATGTTAACAAAATACATGCATAAACTTAATTAAATCTAAAAAAACCCTGTCTCAAAAAACCAAAAAAAAAATTAATGTGAACTTCTTGTTTAAATTTTAGAAGCCCTGGAGTAAGGGACTCCATTTTGATTCCTACAATTTCTTAACAAACCATTAGGTGACAGTGATGGCTCAAGAGAGCTCTGTTGTCCAACTCAAATGGTTAAACAAGTAAGTACAGAGTAGGGGGAATTTACCACCTCTGTTCAAATGTATGGGATGTTTTTCAGTTGGGCATAACTCTTAAGGGTACCCTTATGACACTAGAGAAATAAAGGGGTAAAATGCTATGTATTATCTCAGCTCATGCTTTTAAAATAACTTCTCTATTTGTCACTATGACTAATAATATCTTTTTCATAAGGACGTAACACTTCTACCAGGCAAAAACTAGAGTGTAGTGCTGTGGCGGTGTATGTGGAAATGTTTGCTTACATGACTCAATCCTTTTTCTAGAAAGACCATTGTAAGAAAAAATAAAAACATGACAATGCAACTCAAGGGTCAATTGCAAGGATGATTTTTAGATAATTGTGACATCAGGCTGTAGAGAGATGATATTTAGCTAGGATTTCTGAGTATTGTTTTGCCCAACTTCTGACCCCATGAACTTCCTAAGCAAGAAGCCACAAAGGGAAACACAAAGGAAACTGTACCTCCTCCCTTCTTTGTGGGTACTCAGCGGCTCATCATCCTCAGTCTGGAGTTCACCGGACCTTCCCCAATTACTTGAGTCCAAGAATTAAATAAAGCTTTGTTTTCACTAAATCTCCTATTGTTGCCAATAGTTGTTTGCAAGATGAATGGCATGAGTTGTGTGGTGACAGATTGTGTCCCCCAACATATTGTTCACCCTAATAAAGCTTATCTGAGGATCAGAGGAAAAAGCCAGACACTGTATTAAACGTAGATGTCAGGCAATGGTAGCACATGCCTTTAATCCTAGCATTCCAGAGACAGAGATACATCCAGATCTCTATGAGTTCAAGGCCACATTGGGAACAGAGCCAGGTGTGGTAACACATGCCTTTAATCCTAGCACTAACCATGAAAGTTTGGAGTGACAGAGCTGGGTAGAAAGAGGAAGTGACATAGCTCGGGAGAGAGAGGAAGTGAGATGGCAGAACAGAAAGGCATATATGTAGGTTGAGTTTTCCTGCCTGGCCCACAGTCAGGACAAATCTCTCTCACCTGCCAGTCCCACAGCCTCTCAGACCCGACCAAGTAAACACAGAGACTTGTATTGGTTACAAACTGTATGGCCATGGCAGGCTTCTTGCTAACTGTTCTTTCAGCTTAAATTAATCCATTTTTATAAATCTATACCTTGCCACATGGCTCGTGGCTTACCGGCATCTTCACATGCTGTTTCTAATCATGGAGGCTGGCAGTGTCTCTCTGACTCAGCCTTCCACTTCCCAGCTTTATTCTCCTCCTTGTCCCGCCTACACTTCCTGCCTAGCCAATGGCCAATCAGTGTTTTAATTATTGACTAATCAGCAACACATTTGACATACAGAACATCCCACAGCACTTCCCCCCTTTTTTTTAAAAAAAAAAAGGAAGGTTTTAACCTTAACAAAGTAAAATTACATATAATTTGGGAATTTGGGCGTAGCTTCTCTTACTACTTCCTGCTGGAGGGGGGCGCTGTATCTTATGGGGATACAAAGAAAATTTTAGAATTATAGAATAGTCCATGAGGGTGTATCATCTGAGCCAGTTGCCTTCAAATCATTCTGGATGTTGGATCATCTGGGCCATGGTGTCATCGGAGACCTTTCAGGGGGTCTTGGCTGGTCAAACCTGATGTATCTGAATCTGGAACAAATCCATAGCCTTTGGCTTTCTGTGGGAACAAAAGCAGAGTCTCCTTTCCAAAGTAACATATCCTTATATCCAAATTTTGAAGTCAAGGCACCTTTAAAATATACATTTTGGCATAACTCAACAGCTTTTACAATCAAATATTTTTCTGCAGTTAAAAGTCCCAAAGACAACACAATGCAGATTCTCTGTGTAATATCCATTTTTACGTGGCTTATTTTTTATACTACCTTTACTGTATCTTTAAAGACTTTATTTTTTAAAACTATGTATTTATTTCTATAACTCTATATATCATCTTTTTTGTCTCTTTCAAGCCTACGTATCTTTTACACACATTGTAAACTATTACATCTGAATCTGTCTTATTGTGAATCTATTGCCTTAAACTGCAGCAGCTGTGGCTGCTGGATCCACCCACCTCAGCTTCCCAACATGGCCATGGTTTACCGCCAGCTCTGGGAGCTATCGGGGGTCTATGCTTTTAGCCAAGCAGCGTGTAGCCCAGAAACCTCCCCTTTTGCTCTGCACCAGCAAAGGCTAAATCCACTATGCAGCTCAAAGTGCCACTTGCAAAGGCCTCATTCCCGCCATAGGCAGGTCGAGCACGCACGCTAGGAACCCACCAGTAGCTCAAACCAGCAGCTGCCGCTCATTTGAGAGAGACAATTAGGAACTGTTTTTAGCTCCGTTTTAGAATCTTTTCTCAGGTTTTTAGGTGGAAACTCTTGCCACCACGTTGGACGCCATTTGTAGGTTGATTTTTCCTGCCTGGCCCACAGTCAGGACAAATCTCTCTCACCTGCCAGTCCCACAGCCTCTCAGACCCGACCAAGTAAACACAGAGACTTGTATTGGTTACAAACTGTATGGCCATGGCAGGCTTCTTGCTAACTGTTCTTTCAGCTTAAATTAATCCATTTTTATAAATCTATACCTTGCCACATGGCTCGTGGCTTACCGGCATCTTCACATGCTGTTTCTAATCATGGAGGCTGGCAGTGTCTCTCTGACTCAGCCTTCCACTTCCCAGCTTTATTCTCCTCCTTGTCCCGCCTACACTTCCTGCCTAGCCAATGGCCAATCAGTGTTTTAATTATTGACTAATCAGCAACACATTTGACATACAGAACATCCCACAGCACATATAGGTGTGGGTATACAGGAAGTAGGTCTCTTTGGAAGCTGAGGAGTTGGTGAGGTGAGGTTGGCTGTGGCTTGTCCTCTTCCTCTGATCTCTCAGTTTTAACCCCAATACCTGGCTCCATGTTTTTTATTAATAAGACTGTTTAGCAATTTGTCTTACAAGTTTGTCTAAAATTTTAATTCCCCTAGGCCTATATGAGCTGATGATTTTCAAGATATCTGTGCTGCATTCAGAGGCCAGGTCCTGAATCACTTTTCCCTATCGAGGCTGGGAAAAGGTAAGAATGAGATCCAATGAAGTGAACTACATGCAAGAGTGGGAACTTGCAATGAGAAGGGCCAGGAGACTAGCAAATAGGGTCTAATTACAGCTCTGGATGCTGGTGCCATCAAAATACCAACTCTGTGTGTTGGGAGGTGGACTGGAGGAAGTGAAGAAGTGCTCCCCCTCCACACATACTTTAATATAACAATATCCACGTTTATCTTTATGTTAGCTCGAGGACTTAACAGTGGAGTAATTGGCCATGAACAACTGTTAAGCAATTTGATGTTATTAGGAAACTGGAAGACCAAGGAAGTAAATTTATTTTATTCAAATTTAATTACTATAAATTTAAAATTTGAAATTTTTCATTTATTACAGTTTTATTGTTTCAGCAGTATTACATTTCACTGCAGTCGTGTGATACATGTGATTGATTCACATTAAGTAATACACTTAAAAACAACATCAGTCTTCCTAGGGAATTGTCAGTACATTAATTCGTTTGGGATGTTTTTTCTACATTTAAATTTTACATAGATACCACAGGTTATGGTAATGCTTACATAGGGTACAATTGCTACTTTAATTGAGATTATTTGAATTATAGTATTAAATTATTTTACGGTTAAAACAAACCAGCAATTTTCAATTTTTTTTTTCTTGCAATTGTTCATCTCATAGAGTCTTTGGTCTGGTTTGAGGCCTCCGGTTTCTGCTACACTATCGATGCTAGGCCTTCACTGAGACTCCTCTTGGATATGCTGTTGTTGCCCCATGTTGTGAAGTTCCTGCAGCTTTGGGTTTGAAGGACCTGCCCCTTCACAAGCTCCCGCAGATCACAGATGGAGTGGATGTTGGGGTGGGCCAACTCATAATCCTGGCTCTGGGTAAGTTGCAGAGTTAGTCAGTCCGCCAGCTCTCCCCGCCCTCACCACCAGGGTGAGCTCTTCAGCATTCACCTCTTGCCACAAAAAGCAAGTGGTGGGAATCATCAGGGCCAGCTCTACTGTGTTGCCCAGTCAAGGGGTGGGGGCCGTTCTCCCGAGTGCATCAGCTGGTGAGGGGCAGAGAGCTCTGTGGCACTTATAACCTCAGCGCCAGCTCCCCCACTCATCACAGGCGGTAAGGGGTAGGGGGCATCTCACCCCACCCACACCATCATATGGCAGATGAAGGGCAGGGACAGATCTGCCACGCTCGTTTGTAGTGGGTAGCTGTTCCAACTTTGACCTGGAAGTACTACCCCCAGTGAGGCTTCTGGTAACTGTCACACCTACCGATGACTGGCCCTTGAGGCGGGGCTGACACAGGAGCCCTGAAGACCCAAGATCTGGATGTGTCAGCTCTTGGTTCCTGGTGCTCCTGGACGCTGGATGGTAGACCAATAGGAATTCTCCAGAAAACCCAGCTGGACTGCACTTCATCTCTCCTGGATCCTGTAACCAACCTCTTTACAAGCTGTAAGTTACCCCCCAAAATAAACCTCCTTTTTAACCACGTGGAGTTGCCTTAATAAATCCTCCAATACAAGTTCTTAGGCAAGTTCTCCCATATCCCAGTCAATAGAGTCAGCTCAGCTATGCTATCCAGACAAGGTGTAGGGCCCACTTTCCCAAGTGCTGCAACTGGTAAGGAGGAGGATCAGCTCCCTCTCTCATCACAGATGGCAGGGGAGGGGGGGGGGGCATCTTTCCCTTACCTTCTTCACCACTTGGCAGATGAGGGGATGTAGGCAGCTACCCCACTCTCACACCCTCAGGGCCGGCTCACTCTCACCTCCACCAACAGTGTCCAGCATTCCTGAGTGCTGCAGCTGGTAAGGGGAAGGTTGTTGGCTCCCTTGTCTGCTGTAGGCAGTGAGGGGCAAGGTGCAAGGGGTGACATCTCTCCCTCATCCATGCCGCTGCATGACAAACAAGTCATGGGGACAGCTCTCCCATGCTCACAACTTCAGGGCTCAGTCACCCACACTTCTGTCAATAGTGTTGGATCTACCATGCTGCCCAGGCCTGAGTGTTGCAGCTGGTGAGGGACAGGGGCAGCTTTCCCACTCTTAGGACCTCAGGGCCAGCTCTCCCACATACCTTAGGCATAAACGGGTGTGGCGGGGAGGACATCTCTTCCCCAAGAGACAGGGCCAGATCTCACGCTCACATTCTTGGCCTGTTCACCTTCGCCCTGTAAACAGGGTCAGATCCACTGTGCTGCCCAGAGGAGGTGCAGGGCCCACCTTCCCAAGTGTTGCAGCTGGTAAAGAGGAGGATCAGCTCCCTCACCAGCTGGAAGTGGTAGGGGTAAGGGGGGAGGGCATCTTTCCCTTGCTCCCACCACCACACCACAGATGAGGGAGACAGTACCAGCTATGCCCCTCTTGCACCCTCAGAGCTGGCTTACTCATGACCCTGTCTACTGGGTCAATTCTACTGTGCTGCCCAGGTGAGGCACAGGGCCTGTTTTCCTGAGTGCTGCAGCTGGTGAGGGGTTGGGTCAGGTCCCCCACCTGCTATAGCTGTTGGGAGGTAAGGGGAGGAGGGCATCTTTCCCTCACACATGCCACCACATGGCTTACTAGAGTGGCACAACCTGCTCTCCTGTTCTCACGCCCTCAGTGTTAGTTATTTTGTGGCGCTGTGCTCTTACCCTGCAAGGAAATGTCATGAAACACGACAGAATCCGCTAATAAGAGTTTTATTAAGATAAAAGGGACAGAGAGTGCCCAGGCCTGTGGGAGACACGTGTGTAGAGAAACAGGAGCCGGGAATATGGTGCTGGCTTATAAAGGCTGGGCATGCACAGGTCGACGTAACTACTCCACGCATGTGCATGTGCATAGATCACATGGCTACGCTGCGTGCTTACGTCAACATGCAAAGTCACAGATCCTGGTCACGCGAGACGCCTTGACCCAGAAATGGCTATCTTGACCTTGAACTGGCTAGGCGGAAGTGTTCAGGTCCGCCGGGCATGCGCAAACACGCCCAACCGTGGGGGCGTGTTGTGAACCCTTCACTCAGTGCCAGCTCACACATGCCCGTGCAAACAGGGTCAGTTCTATTGTGCTGCCCAGGTGAGGTGTAGGGCCTATTCTCCTGAGTGCTTCAGACAGTGAGGGCAAGACCAGTTCTTAGTGGTGATATTTTATTTGTGCTCTAATAAATAAAACTTGCCTGGAGATCAGAGGAAAAAGCCAGCCATCATAAGTAAACACAAAAGTCATGCAATGTTGTTAGCACATGCCTTAATCCTGTCAGTTGGGAGGCAGGGATCTGTCTGGATCTCTGTGAGTTCAAGGCCACACTAGGGAACAGAGCCAAGCATGGTGACACACACCTTTAATCCCAGCACCGACCTTAGAGGTCTGGAGGTCTGTACAGACAGACAGGAAGTGACAGAGCTGGGCAGGAAGAGGAAATGATGTAGCTGGGCTGAGAGAGCAAATGAGAGAACAGAACAGAAAGGCATATAGGCTAAAGGCATGGGTATACAGGAAGAAGGTCTCTTTGGAAGCTGAGGTGTTGATGAGATGAGGTTAGCTGGTGGCTCTTCCTATTCCTCTGATCTCTCTCAGGCTTTAACCCCAATTTCTGGCTCTGTGTTTTTTGTTTACTAACCATGTTTAGCAACTTGTCTACAGTTTTTCCTAGTGTTGCAGCCAGTGAGGGGTGGGGCCAACTCTGTACAGCCCTATCCTCTCAACCTTTGATAGTATCAGGAGCCATGGACATCAACAGAGACCATGGCTGCATCAGAGCCATGAATCCAAACATGGGCCCTAGCAGCAGTCCAGACATCATCATGGTCCTGGGTGGCAATCAAGCCACCCACATCAGCCCACTCCTCACCTCTTCAGATATGCCTCTGTCCACAAGACATGAACCATTCTGTTGCTCACTCCCTCCCATACCACACCATACATTTGCTCACACTAATAGTGCCCATCTGCCTGGTATGCAAGATGCCAGGTGGACCCATGTCTTCTCCTTGGAGCCTGGGGCAGAGTGCCCCAGGCCTGCAGGTGAGTCTCCTTGACCTGCTCAGTCCATCATAGCTCTGGGCAGGATCATGCTTCCTCACCACAAAGATATCATAATAGCGCCCAACTTGACAGGCTCCTGGTTGGTGTGGAGATGTTGCTAGAGTCCTCTTGTGGGCTGGGGCTAGAAACCCTGGTCTGCATTTGGTTCACAATTTTCAATTTTAAAATAAAAACGTGTCTGACAATGAATCAGTTGAAAATAAAGATGCTCAGTGAAGAAAAAAAAATTTAAGGAGCTGGGTGTGTGATTCAATTGGTGGAATGCTTGCCCAGCACATATAGATGAAAACGGACACAGTCAGAGCCCCAGCACTCAGGAAGTGGAAGTAAGCAGACCATAAACTCAAAGTCATGATGGCTACTTAGAAGATTAAAGGTCAGAATGGGTTACATGAGACCATGTCTCAAACATATAAACAAAACAAAAGAAATGATAATAATGATTAAATGTCATTACATATTGTTTGGCTGGTCAAACAAAGGAAGTTATTTACAGTGTAAAAATCCTTTAGATGATCAAATAGAAAATAATCAGCATGTGCATACTAAATTTGATACATTTTGTCTCAGTAGTCCAAAAATCAACAAATTTAGTCATGTGAAATCAGAATCACATGTCTAATAAATATTTAACTATTTTCAGTAGCATCTGAGCTTGGGCTTAACAAGCTATAAAATGACTTAGGTTCTTGCACAAAACAAGAAAATCCATTCTCAAAAGGCAATTATCACAAAAATGTAAGTTACACAACTCACAGTACACTTATACAGAACAGTGATAAAGCAGGGTATCTTAGGATTTCTGTTTCTGTGAAGAGACACCATGACAACAGCAACTCTTAAAAAGGAAAACATCTAATTGAGGTGGCGACTTACAGTTTCAGATCAGTCCATTATCATCATGGTGGGGAACATGGTGGTGTTCAGGAAGAAATGGTGCTGGCTACATCTTGATCAGCAGGCAACAGGAAGTGGACTGTGACACTGAACAAAGCTTAAGCAAAAAAGACGTCAAAGTCCGCCCCCACAGTGACACACTTCCTTCAACAAGGCCACACCTCCCGGTAGTGCCACTCCCTATGAGCTTATGGGGGCCAGTTACACTCAAACGACCACACAGACCTACAGTCAGTAGTTGAATGCTTGCCTAGAACAGTAATCGTGATCAGAATCACTTGAAGGAGTTTCATCAAACTAAGAATTTTAGAGTCAGTTTCGGGCTAATACTCTTAAAACATTTGGTTCTAGAGAGAAGCTTCTCACTTAAAAGAAAATGTACTATAAATATTTCCTACTTGCCTCCATTTCTCACACACCTTTAGTATAATTTTCATGGCAAACATTTGTGTTACATAGCATCCATATTAGCCTCAAAACACAGAATTTCCTTGAGTCTCTGAGTGCTAGTCAAATGAGTGGTTTCTTTATGACCATCTGTCTAAAGCCTTAATCCTGACATCCCTCTAGATAAGCTTTCCAAAGAAGAGAAATTCTAGAGAAGGAGTTAAAAAACTAAGCCAAACAGAAAAATGTATCAGTCAAGGACCAGCTTAGAAAATGCTTATGGAGATTAGCATGCAGAAGAAGACAGAAGTTAGTGGAACTGGACCACGTTGTAAGACTGGAATGTTACACAACAAATTAAATTTGAAATTGTTCTAAGGGATACGGACATGTGGAAACAATAGAAACCCCCAGCTAGCAAACATTATCTGTTTAATCTTGAATAGACATGGGCATTTTGTGAGTTACTTTATAATAAAACTCTAGGCAAGAGAATTTCTTCTGTTGAAGTTTACTGTCCACTTCTTTGCTTTTCCACAGAAATAGTAAAAATTCATATTTTTGTAATAGTTTTCGTGTAAATACTTATAATTACATTATGCTATTTAGAGCAGTCACTCCACTTGCTAGTTTGTGATCAGAGACTCACTAAGTCTAAAGTAGCATCTCTGACCTTTTCTCTGGAAACCAAAGGCATACTGTTGTGAGACACCTGTCTCTCTAAAGATCATGATTCGATTTTCTTTCCTTAGAATATGTGCAGTAGGAACAGGAAGACTACTCAATGACTGAAGCATTTGCCATGAAAGCATGAGAATCTTCGTTCAAACCCCATATCTACAGTCCTAGTGTTCCTGTGAAAAAATGGAAGGTAGAGACCAGAGGATACCCAGACTCGCACAGACCAGCTAGCCTAGCACACACAGAAGCAAACAAAGAGATGCTGTCTCAAACAAGGTGGAAGGCGAGGACTGACCTACAGTGGAGATTACCCTCTGACTGCCACAAGTATCCCATAGTATAGGCATGTCCATGCAATCAGAGAGAGACAGAGACAGAGAGAGATCATACACACAGATTTCATGTATGTATGTGTGTATATATACATATATAATTTTTCCATACGTATGTGGAGGTTTCCTCGTGAAATTGTTGAAAATATTAAATGAGATAATATTCCAGACACTGAGATACAGCTGTGCAGACACAGCTAAAGCATTAACTTGGGCAAAATCAGCTCTATGTCTCATGTAAAAAAGAGGGGGAATAACAGTTATATTGGTCCATTTGTCTCATTTAATGTGCCTCCTACCATGGAACCATGAGGGAATATAAGTTCAGAATCTGAACACAGGTCTTTCTCATGCCTCATACTTTAGGAATAAGCCGGCTATTGAACAAAGTAATGGAGATTGCTTTCAGACATTTCACAGAGGGGAGTATAATTTATGAGTTGTCTGAAACAATTCGTTATAAATGAAGTTTGTTTTTAAGAGCTACTTCGAGAACCTAGATTTTTGATATTACATTGATAAAAGATCTGCCTCTTGGCAATTTCTATTCATTGGCTATGATTATCTTTACAGAGTAGTTCCATCTTTTCCACTATTGGACAGGAGTGCTATGATTGTCTAAACAGAGTAGTTCCATCTTTTCCTCTATTGGACGGGAGTGTTATGATTGTCTAAACAGAGTGTTTCCATCTTTTCTGCTATTGGACCAGAGTGAGAAGAAAAGCCTGGAGGAGGGTCAGGCCAAGGACTTCCGGCGGCCTTGAATACTTTGTTCTAAAAGCACTGGGCAATCACTGAGGGGTTTTGAATAAGGAACGTAACTAATACTGTGTTTAAGCCAAAAACTTGTAAGACACTAAACTTAAAACTTTAATTTTTAAAACAATATTTTTTTCAAACTTTGTTACCACATGAGTTTAAACAAAGCAAGCTGTCACTTGGAAAGCAGAGTGAAGAACAGGAAGTCTTTACACATGAATCGGATAACTGAAAAAACAGAAGTTTATCATCACAGAGACACTGGCATGACCACTGTCCTCCAAGTACTTACCTTACTTCAACAGTGACTTGGCAGTGAAGCAGGGCCCCAGACAGTGTCCCAGCTTGAGTGGCTGACTGACAGCAGCGTGCAGTGTGGGCATTATAGCCCCAGGGTATCATTAGGAGAGTTATTTTTAGTTATTTGATGACATATTTCTCCTGATCCACAAGATTTTGCTCTTTCCCTCTGCTTTCACATCTAAGCACAAAAATGAATGTTCGATAAATCATTTCATTCTTGCCACTTAAAATGTTTCTCTGCTTTTTTTTTTTTTTTATAAATCTCTATTTGTTGGCAGTTGAGATGTGTCGTTTATTTTAAGGTCAGGAGGCAAATAGTTTTTAATTGCCCTGCAAATATTTACATCCTATGCATCCTGTGATTATAGCAATTACACTTGTCAGCTTCCCACCCCCTGCTGAAGTAACCACAACATTATCATGAGGAAATCATAAAAAACAAAGTGTGCTTCGGCACACTCATTTGACTCTGACTGTAACACAAGGACAAATGCCATCCTTCAAAAACTCACACAACAGGATGACTTTCCTCTTCAGAGCGATTAGTCTTTTCCTGCCACTGATGGGCCGCCACTGCAGCAGACTTAACTATGACCTCGGAAATAAGATCATTCTATTACAATGCCACGTCCTGTAAACGCTCCAATTTGGTCTGTAATTGCCTAAAATGAGTGGTCTGCTGAGCTTGCCCCGTGTTCAATGGGAGCTGAGAAGATCACATTGAGAACCACAACAGATTCCATTACTAATGCTTCTTGATTATGAATTCAGTAGAACAACAGCAATAATAGTTAATATTGGAGTTCATTAACCACAGAAACACTCCGGGAATTCTACGTCAGTTGATGATGTAATTTATTCTGATTCAGTTATTGGTTCTTTTGGGGGAGTTTCTAGATTTTGTTTGGTTGTTTTATAATATGTCTAACAAAAACATAATTGCTTACTCACAAGGAAACATTGCTAGTAATTTGAGCATAAAATTAAACTATGTAATTCTGTTCCTAAGAGGTCTCTTGGCCTTTGCCCTAGTCTTTTGCACTTAGAACAAACTGGATTTTAAACCTGGAAATAGCACACACACAAAAAAAAAAATCTGGAAATAGCAATAGCAATGGCAGATTGGTTTGGGAGTATTGTGTAGTTCTAACAAGGTCTATCATGACCTGTTTTTTAAGGAACTGGGCCATGGCTGAAATCCTCTAGGGAAGCTACATACCCCTGTCTCTGTGAGACAACAGTGACATCCAGTGCTAATAGATGTGATGTAAAGAGTTCGAATAACACGGCACCATTTCTCAGTGAAGGAGCAAGCCTGATGACATGAGAAGCGTGGTTAAGATAAATGTCTTCCTAATAGCTGCTTACCAGTGTAGGTGAACGACATCCACAGATAGAGAGAACACTGGGGAAGCACAGCCCAACACAGTACCACACAGGCTTCTGCTTTGTTTCAGCCTCACTTCTAGGACACACTGGCAGGACCCTGGACTCTCAGCACACTCTCACTTTGTATCTTTGACCTGTCTTTGGTCTCGCTTCTGTGAGATAGTGGTGCCCCTTGAACTCCCAGCACTCAGTTAGTTTATCTCTCAGTACCCTCTATGTTTATCAGTAAAATGGAGTTGGTGATGTCATCCCACTGTTTGCCCACAAATACCCCAGCCTCAGCATCTTTTATCCTGACAGAAGAGAAATACTTAGAGATGTCACTAAACAAGTAGAAACGTCCAAACTGTAAATGTGGAAAATTACTGCTTTGCTCTCTATTGGAGCAGAACTACCTTCTGATGCTACAATGCAAGGCCTTTGCTTATTTGTCTGTTTTACTTCTAATAACAAATATCCCCCTAATAGTTATCAATCTAGCATTTACTGAATGTCTGCTGCAGGCATAGTTTATCCTTATTCATATATTGTCTTTAGTTTAAAAACTGCCTCATCAGGCTGGTGTTCCCTTCATTTTATGGGTGAAGAAACTGAATGAAGCCTCAAGGAATTCAATAATTCCCAGTGCTCACAAAACTGTTATATGGCAATTGCAAGATTTGAACCAATATGTTCTAATACTATTGTTCCCTTTCTGCAAATAGAGCTCAGGGTTCTAATGTAGCCACCTAGCAGAATGATCTTATTCTAAGAAATATTTCTAATGTAACCACCTCACAGAGTGAACTTATTCTCAGAGATATTCCTAATGTAACCGTCTGGCAGAATAAACTTATTCTGCGAGATATTCCTGATGTAACCGCCTGGAAGAATGAACTTATTCTAAGAGATATTTGGGCCCCTCTTTTTGGCTACCAGACGATGGAACTGATGGAAATGCTCTAAGAATCCCACGCTAGAAGAAGGGAGAGACTGAAGGCTGGTGCCAGCCCAAAGAGGAAGTTGTCTCCCAGGAGGATATTCCATTTGTTCTAACAACTTGTCCTTGTAGAAAAGGCTGGAGCATGACGATGGGTGGGGCCACATCCTGGCCAGAAGTTATGCTTTCCTCTTACCTTCTATGAAGCATAAACTTCATGTCAGGACCCAAAGATGGACTTGGGATGGGGTGGGTGTCACTATGGCCACACTGAAGAAATCTCAGTTCTCTGATGTTCACAATTGCTTGTGTCTTTAATTAGTCTAGTGAGGATGGATGGTGGGGTCCAGTTTTTGAGGACTTTCAGGGCCCAGTCTGTGAGGCTAACACCACCAATAACATAAACCACCTGAATCTAGCATCTCTAGACCCTTGGAGACTGTAAAGCTGGGCTTCACTTACTGGTAAGAGCTGTAGTTCTAGAGACAGTTTTATATTGTTCAACATATTAACATGAGTGCCAGCCATAGACTTGCATGGGTTCCCAACTAGATTTTACTACTATTTTTGACACCAGTGACTGTATTATTTTCTTGTTCTTAGTCATCAGGTAAAGCATAGTTTAGGGTATGCATAAAGAGCTTCTTTTATATTTGTTTTAAATGGCCAGGTGAATATAACATAGCTCCAACCTCAAGTTTAGATCTCTTTTATTTTCTTAAACCTTTATGAAGATTAATGGGATTATGTTTTCTATTCCATGTGTATTGGTGTTTTGCCTGCATATGTGTCTGTGTGAAGGTGTCAGATACTCCTGGAACTGAAGTCACAGACACTTGTGAGCTGCCTTGTGGGTGCTGGGAATCGAACCTGGTGATGTCTGGAAAAGGAGCCAGTGCTCTTAACCTCTTAACTGTAAAGCCATCTCTCCAATTCCGGGATTGTGTTTTCTGAAAAAAGAAAATCATGAAACAGTCTCAGTTGAATTCTTTACAATCTGGAGCTCTGTGGAAGGCAGAGATCAACTTTTGTAGATTTTGTATTATTACCTAACCCAATGACTTGGATGCAGATGCTCAATAAAAATGGAGTTTGAAGACACACTGGATTGTTTGTTTGTTTATGAAATGTTTAAGAAGTGGGGAAGGACTTTCCTTTTCCAGAGATAGAGAAGGAAGATTATACAGAATCACCAGGTGCTGTTTTCTCAGATGAATTTGATTTTGCATTCTGAAAGAATCAGCTAGTTCTTATCTTCTGAGAAGAGAAACCTAGATGGTTTCTCCTCAGACTAAAGAAAGTTCCCAGAAGCGTTCAAAGCACATGGTGGGGAAAGGTTAAAACTGACAGAGAACTGAATATGCTGGAGAGCACACAGTCTCAGGTCATAAGGAAATGGGAAGAATTTAATGGAGGCACTCTCTCTTACTCTAGGTGGGCCTTGACCCAGGAGATAGAGCAAGGAAGCCCACAGTTGCATAAAGCTTTCACTGAGTCTGTGGCTCCAGGTTCTTGTCTGTAGAATTTGAAGAATGAAAAATTCATGAACCACAGAGAATGATTTTTAGAAAAAAAAATTGTTAGAGGAAGCTTAAACAAAAGAAGAAAAGGAAAGGAAAGGAAAGATCAGTGCTCCTGTATATTGGGAGTGAGTCCCAGAAATGGGGTACCTCTGAGCTGTTAGCACAGAGGCTTTTTCTGGCAGAAAGAGGGGTGAGGTATGGGGAAGAAGTTGGTGCAACCATGAGGTATCTAGATGCCTCTCATTTTCTCTCACATCCTCAAGTAGAGTTTCCAGGCAGTGGTTGGTGTTCCTATAAGGAACGGGAGAGATAACAAACTAGAATAAAACTGACAGGACCAAGGAGTTTTCCAGCTTTCAGTCAAGAGTGGAATCTGCCAGCTTTCAAGGTCACTGCCCTAAGACCGGATGAGTAGTTTCTATCTCTTGTGCCTGTTAGCATGATGGCTGCGTGAGCAAGAATCCACCTTTGCCTTCCTAAGTAGATGTTTGCCAGGCAAATACTTGCAATTTAGGACAAAGAAAACATTTCCTTCTGCCATGAAGGCAAGAAGCATGTTTGTTTTGCTGAGAACTGGGTCTAAAGATCATAGTACCCAGAGTGGTATGCACAATTAGTAAAATTCTTACAGTAATTAATAAGTGAATGAATAGATAGTTAGGTTTGTTTTAAGGACTTTAGCTGGAAGAGTCCAAGGTGGTGTCCTGAAGGGTTAAATCCAACTGTTAACTAACCACATGTCACTATTTAAATTTCATTAAATGAAATTAGAAATTTAATTCTTCATTCTTATCAACTACATTTCAAATGTGTGACAGTCACATCTACCTTATGGCTACCATAAATCAATTAATAAATGAAAACCATATCTAGCAATATTGAAATGTTCTTTTGGACAGTTTTATTCTAGTGTATAAGATTTCAGGAAGGAAAGTCAAGAATATTTTTAAAGTCTCCCTCTCTATTATGGTGTCCATTTTAGATCAATAGTAAGAAAACGTTCAGGGCCCTGGAATTAAAAGGGAATTCTGGAATAAACAGTATGTATTTGGTTGGAGAATGTCATCTTTTGTGTTTCATAACAGCAATAACTTAAACAAATAGTATGCTCCAAGAATGCTGTGGGGGATAAGGAGCTCCGTCAGAACTGCCTTGACCAGTCTAGTCTCTGGCTAATGGTGTTCTCACATTTCTTTGGGGGGCTCCTAGGATTTAGAGCAAATTTTCACATCAAGAAAGAGGGGGTTGAGGAGGAAAGAATGAGCTTTTCTTTGATATCAAAAGTTGAAGGGAATAGATATGATAAACAAAAATTACATTAAAATGTTTTCGCATTCTGAAAATGATAGACTTAAAATATACTTTTTTTCTAAAGATTCTTATTTAATAACTGCAATGTATCACAAACTGTTTTCCATGTCATTGCCCTAAACAATCTTTTACAACTTCTTAATAAGACTATTTTAAACTGTCAAAGTATAAATCATGTTTTGCTACTAAAAATTTTATTGATTTCCAATTTAGATGGCATTTTCATTACAGCTAACATTCTTGCACAAAAAGCAACATGTATCCTCAAAATTATTATAAAGATGAAGACTCGGAATCAAGTTATCAGGAAATTTTAAGCCTTTTCCAAGCATGTTTCCAAAATTGTCCTCTGTATTCATGTTTGAAGCTGAATCTATCTACTGAAGTTCTACCAGAAGCAATGCTTGTCTCACAAAAGTGCTTGACCATTAGGGTTTGAGTTTCATTCCCATGGCTCAGATCCTAACGTGGTAGGTAGCAAATAACCCATATGCCTGAGGGATTTATCATGAAAATTCAAGCAATGCACCTTAATCAATAGCTTCCCGATTCTCAGTTTCCCAGAAATGTTTAGAGGAACACTAGCATTGCTGTTATTGTTTGTTTCGGTCGGTATACCATCTGGAGCAAATGTTAGAAGGCGGTAGACAGAGAGAGGTCAAAGTGGAATATACTTACAGTTTCATGTTGGTGGGAGAGACAGAGCACTTTACAAACAGAAGTTTCTTGGTCTCAACAACATAAAAAATTGTTTTCCATCATCACTCCAGGAAATGTTTTTTTTCTCCCAGACAATATATTTAGTCAGTGTTAAATTTATTTTCTACTCCTGGAACCCTGGAGCAAAATGACATACAAGTTAGACACAGAAAGAAAACTGGTGTGGGACCCTATTATTTTTAAATCTTCATTTATACAATGCACATATCCAATTAATTTATCAGGTTTACAATGTGTTTTAGGTTAGAATAAAATACTTTTGCTATAACAATTCTAGAATTGTTCAAGCCGTGTTTGCTGAGTCCTTAGCCTACATTTCACTCCAGGGTAATCCCCTTCCTTGAAGACACCTACTACAATGACTTAGTGTTCTTTTATCCTGAGGTCCCAGTAAAGCAATGCTCTTGCTTTTTGCTTTGTTTTGGGGTTGTTGTTTTTTTTCCCAGCTCACATTTTAGACAGACATTAAAGAGAAAATTCTATGAGTGATAAGACAGGCAAATGCAAAACACTGAAGTATCTATCTGCTCTGTACTTGCTGTGTGACATTGAGTCATCTCCTCAACTTCTCTGACCCCAAGTTCCTCACCTGGAAAATTAGGATAGAACTTGACATTGCCTTGTAATTTTAATTGCTTAGAATAGTGTCCATCTCTCAGAAAATATTATAAAGTGTCCATTAATAAAATCAGAAGGGCCCTCGTAAAGCCTTCTTTTCATCTATGAATGGTGTATATTAGTGTTTCTTTCTTTTTCCCTGCTCGTACATTTGCATTTTGTTGCTTTGTTTCTTCATAATGGATTCACATCACAATATAAATTTGCAGTTTTTACCTCTTGTCTTAGAGCAAACACTTAAGATTGTCTTTCCAGGACAGCCTGTTATGGGGACTAGATAGATAATGGAAGATATCATCCATCAGGTTAAAGATGAGTAGCACAGTTGGAAGACTTAACTTTGAATCACAAATGATAATAATTTACCCAAAATCTCCTTCAGTTCACACACACACACACACACACACACACACACACACACACACACACACACACACACACTAGCTGTTATCCTCAGATTCCATTCACGACTGAAGAGATAAAGCCCTCCTCCCAAAGTCCTCTGAACAGAGGCGGCGGCAGCTAGCTGTGCTGGTTGAAACTTTCTGTTGCCAGCTTCTCCCTTCCCACCCTGGTCAGTACATGGGCAGAACAAACACTCAGCTTACACTGTCTCCCAGTGAGGTGCCACCTCTGCACTGAAAGCCACCTCTACTGGGCACTTGAGTGCATGTAGCTCTATTTGCTTGTGTTTTGATCTCCGTTTTACATGTGAGAGAGTTCAGAGGGTGAGATTGTAGTCCCCTAATAGCAAAGCCCCCAAGGGATAGATGAGAACTCATTACCCAGATCTCTTGTGAAGCCTGTCTATCACAGTGTCTCACCTGGCATTGGCTCAGGTCTATACAGGTTTTTTAATGACTATTCCCACTGACTGTATGTTAGCACATGCATGTATGTATATGTCTGGATTGAGAACAAGGTAGAGGGTGCTCATCCATAGTTGAAATGGTACGTCAAAGAAATAGCAAGACGTGCTTACAGGGGCTACCCTGTTCTGCTTTTTCCATTTACAAGAGCAAAATCCAACAAACAAAGAGTCCAACTGTAGGAGAGCCTTATTTTCTTTTTTTCTTTTTTTTTTTTTTTTTTTAATTTATTTTAATTTATTTTGCAATACAATTCAGTTCTACATATCGGTCACGGATTCCCTTGTTCTCCCCCCTCCCGTCCCCCTCACCTTCCCCCCAACGCCCCCCCCCCCATTCCCATCTCCTCCAGGGCAAAGCCTTCCCCACAGACTGAGGTCAACCTGGTAGACTCAGTCCAGGTAGGTCTAGTCCCCTCCTCCCAGGCCGAGCCAAACAATCCTGCATAGGCCCCAGGTTTCAAACAGCCAACTCATGCAATGAGCACAAGATCTGGTCCCACTGCCTGGATGCCTCCCAAACAGATCAAGCCAATCAACTGTCTCACCCATTCAGAGGGCCTGATCCAGTGTGGACCCCTCAGCCATTGGTTCATAGTTCATGTGTTTCCATTCATTTGGCTATTTGTCCCTGTGCTTTATCCAACCTTGGTCTCAACAATTCTCGCTCATATAAACCCTCCTCATTCTCGTTAATTGGACTCCCAGAGATCCACCCAGGGCCTAGTCATGGATCTCTGCATCCAGATCCCTCAGTAGTTGGATGAGGTTTCTAGCACAACAATTAGGGTGTTTGGCCATCCCATCACCAGAGTAGGTCAGTTCGGGCTGTCTCTCGACCATTGCCGGCAGTCTGTTGTGTGGGTATCTTTGTGGATTTCTGTGGGCCTCTCTAGCACTTTGCTTCTTCCTGTTCTCATGTGGTCTTCATTTACCATGGTCTCCTATTCCTTGTTCTCCCTCTCTGTTGTTGATCCAGCTGGGATCTCCCGCTCCCCCAAGCTCTCTGAACCTGCTAGAAGAGAAAGTAGGAAGTAGTCTTGAACGCATTGGCATTGGAGAGTACTTCCTAAATAGAACACCAGTAGCACAGACTCTGAGAGAAACAATCAATCAATGGGACCTTTTGAAACTGAGAAGCTTTTGTAGAGCAAAGGATACGGTCAACAAGGCAAAGCGACAGCCTACAGAATGGGAAAAGATCTTCACCAACCCCACATCTGACAGAGGACTGATATCCAGAATATATAAGGAACTCAAGAAATTAGACATCAAAATGCCCAACAGTCCAATTAAGAAATGGTCTATAGAACTAAACAGAGAATTCTCAACAGAGGAAACTCAAATGGCCGAAAGACATTTAAGGAATTGCTCAACATCCCTAATCATCAGGGAAATGCAAATCAAAACAACTCTGAGATACCACCTTACGCCTGTCAGAATGGCTAAGATCAAAAACACTGAAGACACCTTATGCTGGAGAGGATGTGGAGCTAGGGGAACTCTCCTCCACTGCTGGTGGGAATGCAAGCTTGTACAACCACTTTGGAAATCAATATGGCGCTTTCTTAGAAAATTGGGAATCAATCTCCCCCAAGATCCAGCTATACCACTCTTGGGCATATACCCAAGAAATGCTCAACCACACCATAAGAGCACTTGTTCAGCTATGTTCATATCAGCATTGTTTGTAATAGCCAGAACATGGAAACAACCCAGATGCCCTTCAACTGAAGAATGGATAAACAAAATGTGGTACATATACACAATGGAATACTACTCAGCAGAAAAAAACAATGGCATCATGAGGTTTGCAGACAAATGGATGGATCTAGAAAAAATCATCCTGAGTGAGGTAACCCAGACTCAGAAAGACAAACATGGTATGTACTCACTCATAGCAGGATACTAGACATGAAACAAGGATGAATTGTCTGCTACTCACATCACCAGGGAGGCTACCCGGAAAACAGGACCCCAAGAAAGACACAGGGATCGCCCAATGACAGAGAAATGGAATGAGATCTACATGAACAGCCTGGACATGAGTGGGGGTAATGAAAGGCGAGGGTCGAGGGAGAGAGCCTTATTTTCTATTACAGTAAGGAGTGCCGGTGCTGAAAACCTACAGATCCAGCATATTGTTTTCTTGGGGCATTAGCGTTCATCCTTCACTGCCTGGAATGCTTGTGAAGCTCTGTCAGTCTCATTTAAAAATGCTTCTGAAGAGGGCTCCAAGCTGTCTGGTCTGAAATGGAAGCTTACTGTTCTTATTTGTAAACTGTCAGCATGAGGCAGGAACTAACCATCAGCACGATTTGCTCCTCCGAAAATGCAAAGTGATTGGAAGCCTACAAACATCCAGCAGTCTAACTTCTTTCAGTCCTCCCAGTCCTTTCCTTTCTTTGTGCCTCTTATAAAGAGAGCGTAGCATCCTCTTGGGGCTGCTCCTCCTTTGTGTGATTGACTTTTTATTCTCAGATGACTTATTTAACTGCTGTGTTTGCAGAATCAGTTCATGAATGCAGGTTCAAATAAAAGCAAATAGCACTGCAAAAAAAAAAGTGCCCCATCCCCCCCCTCCACCTCCACTCTTAGAAGTTGTCATGGTATTTGAAATGAATACCTTCTGGGGTTTCCTCACATTTCAATACACTAAAGCACCAGAGATGGACTCAGTGTAATATTAAACAAGGATCAGATATAATGATTTGGTATCGCCACTTCATGTGTGGTCTCCTCAGTATTTACAAATGCAGGATGGCTTTCCTAGTCACTCATGTTGCAGTCTCCCAGAAGCACTCATTTAAAGACACTGTGCCCACAGAGTAGGGAGGAAACACTAAGCAATGCATTTTAGAAGAGAGAGAGAAAAAAAAAAAAAAAAACCTCGAGGAAGCTCAATCTTGGTAATTATAGGGCAACACTGAAGCTTGAATACACAGGCTTCTCTTGACTCACTTCAAATGTTTATTTGACAAATACGTGTGTTGGTGAAAAATCCACATTTAGGAAGTACAGTCTTAAAGTTGCTCAGACCTCACAGTGCCCTTCTATTCCACAGCTGAATGCAGAGCTGACTCCATTGGAGTGTTGCTCAGGGACAGAGTTAAGAAACTGGGCAAGCAGCACAGGAAAATGGACACTTGGAGTTGCATTTGTGTAACAAGAAGTTTTAGCAACAGCCCTCCAGCAAAGGACAAGTTTCAATGTAATGTCAGCTTGCTATGAGGATTGTTCTCCAGAATAATAGATGTATGCTTACCTATTGTCCATGCATTTGTTACAGATCTACCACCACCTTTCTAATCTCTTTTCCCATCTTGCAAATCACCAGAAAGTCTGATCTAAAATTGATAGTATTCAGTGTGCATTTTTAGAAGATACATACACTGACTTTTTTCAGGTGCAATACTTAGCATGTACAGGTACTTGTTAAATAAATAAACTAATTGAAACATAAATAGAGATCAATGAGGTGGCTCAGGGGATAAAGATACTTGCTGCCAAACTTGAGCAGCTGAATTCAATCCCTATGACTCGTATGGTGGAGAAGAAAACTGAATCCTGCAAGTTGTCCTCTGACCTCCACATGCACACTGTGGTACATAAACACGGTGCACACATGCACACACATATACACAAAACAAATTAATTTTTATCAACATGAATAGGGATGATATTTAGTTCATTTACTTAATGTATGGTGTTGCTCGAATTTCTAAAGGTCTTTTAATTTAAAAAAAAAACCCTCAGCCAGATATTGTGGTAAATGCTGAAATATCAGAGAGACAAAGGAACAAACCACCTCTTACCTCTAGGACTCCTCAGCCTGAAAAGCCTCAGCCGACAGGCCTCTCGCCAAATGAGCTTCCTCAGCTGGAAAGGCTTCTAGTTCCCATGTCCTCGTGCCTTATATACCTTTCTCCACCCAGTCATTAAAGGTGTGTGTGCTTCCCAAGTACTGGGATTAAAGGTGTGTGCCACCAGTGTCTGGCTCCGTTTCTCCCCTAGACTGAGTCAATCTCATGTAGTCCAGGGTAGCTTTGAACTCACAGAGATCCAAATGGATCTCTGCCTCCTGAGTGCTAAGATTAAAGATGTGTGCCACCACTGCCTGGCCTCTATGTTTAATCTAGTGGCTTGTTCTGTCCTCTGATCTTCAGGCAAATTATATTATGGCATGCAATATATATCACCACAATATGGCTTATATGTGTTACTGAAGTTGTGGTTCAAAGCCTTGGTCCCGATGATACAAACTAGACTTAATCCTCAATATGCCAATTAAAGAGACAAGCAATTGTGAAAGGCAGAGAAAGGGAACTTATTCAATGTGGCCACATTTGCTAGAGGAACAAAAATGGGGTCTAGTGGCTCTCCACATCTTCCTTTGGGGTTCTGACACGAAACTGAAGTTTAAACAAAGGGCAAGAGATATGTAGACCCAAGTAGCCCTGATCAAGACATGCTCTCACCTTTTATTGACTCTCTGTTTTCTTGGTTCCTTGTTCCTGACTGTCCTGCAAACTGTCAGTGCTAGTGAAATTGCTTCCAGAGAGATGAGTTTCCCCTCTGACTGTCACCAGGGTTCCAGTCTGTCTCTCCTTGCAGCGTGAGAGTCCTGGGAAATTTCCAATTCCTTGGTGTCCATTGTCTCAGTAGCCTGATTACTAAAGGGAAGGGCCCACGTGTCTTTCTTTAGTATGTAGTCATTCCTGTCAGGAATTCCTCTGCTTTTATACCTCAATCTTGAAGGACTTGTCTTGAAATTTGCCTTAGTCTGAAACAAATACCATAAACAGAAGCCATTCATTTAGTGTGAGAAAAAACATACATAAGAACAATTCCTCCATAACCTTTGACTTTGGCTATTTTTAGAAGGGTTGGCACAAGTGAAACAGTGTATTACTGTGAAGCACAAGTTGTCCTTCAGTCCACGATGCTCCTTCTTTAACCTCCAATGCTGTGATTACAGGCAAGTAGTCCTATGTCTGGTGTGACTTGGTTCTGATTCTAACAACTATCTCACTTGTCTTTGTGTAGTTTCATCTATGGAAATGTGGTAGTTTAAATGAGAAATGTCCCCATGATCATGTCATGGTGGCCTAGGTCTTTAATGCCAGCACTTGGGAGGCAGAGACAAGGAAATCCCTGTGAGTTTGAGGCCAGCCTGGTCTACATAGGGAGTTTCAGGACAGCTGGAACTACACAGAGAAACCCTGTCTCTAAAAAACAAAAAGAAAGAAAGAAAGAAAGAAAGAAAGAAAGAAAGAAAGAAAGAAAGGAAGAAAGAAAGGAAGGAAGGAAGGAAAAGGAACAAAGGAAGGAAGGAAGGAAGGAAGGAAGGAAGGAAGGAAGGAAGGAAGGAAGGAAAAGGAACAAAGGAAGGAAGGAACAAACAAAGGAGGGCACGAAGGAGGGAAGAAGGGTGAGAGTAGAGAGTCTGGTTCCACAGGTTAGTGTATTTGAATACTTAGTGCTCAGTTGATGTTGCTATTTGGGGAGATTATAGAACATTTAGGATTGGGAGTCTTATGAAGTACATCACTTAGGGCAGGATTTAAGAGTTTACAGCCTTACCCCCACTTGGTTTGCCCACTCTGCTTTCTGTTTACAGTTGATCTTCACTCTGCTTTCTGTGTACAAAGTGATCTGTGGTTACTCATCTTCCTGCTCTGACTGACCATATATCCCCTGTCATTATGGATCTCCCTCTAGAACAATAAGCCAAAATAAACTCTTCATTACTTAGAAAGTTTGAGTTCAGAGTGTTTATCCCATCAGTGGAAAAGCAACTATCCCAAGACATAACTGAATAGCCATCTGGTGATTTGGTCTCAACAATCCCTCATTGCATTCTTATTTATGTTTAGCCACGTGGCTTGGTACCTTTTCCCAGTTCTGCCTTCACATCTTTCTTCCTCTGCGTCTGGCTGGTGACTCCTAACTCAGCCTTCCTGTTCCCAGAATTCTCTTCTCTGCTTGTCCTGCCTATACTGAGATCTAGCTAGTAAGAAGCCTGAGCCATTAGGTCAAACAGTTTTAATTAATATAAGCATCTGTGTGTTTATTTGGGTCTGAGCAGCTGTGGGCCTGGGTGGTACTGGAGAAAACTCCAGCTACAATACATGGCTAACTACTCAGTGCTAATGAAGTCATGGTTATTGGAGGAGAATCTACAACTACTGCTTTACTAAACCAGCATAATCCGTAACAACAGTGTATAAACATCTGTCCTTATATGCACAGTAAGTGCAGTCTTCAGCAATCATCAAGGAAAATTCTCATAGCTATAGATAGAGACCATTTTAGAAAAACACAGCCAATCAAAATGCAGAGTTGTGGAGCCCCATACCAACAGATTCATCTACAAAACACTCTCGCACCTAAGGCTCAGGGAACACTGCCACAAAGGGACCAAAAGATTGTAAGAGACAGAATATCAGGCAATTTGCTGTGAGGCTGTCTCCTAATAATATCAGAAGCTACACCAATAGAGTCTCACCAACATGATTGCCCAAAGGTAAGCTGAACAAAGATGAAACCAGCAAACAGGCCAAGCTAGATGGAGGGTAGCCCTCAAGGCCTCAACCCTACACAAAGAACTCTAGGCAACTGAGGAAAGCTGGGAAAGGGAGAGGTGGCCTTCCCCAGGGAAGAGCACACCACCAAGTTGACAGTTCTGAAAACATACATACAAGAAGCAGTATATGGGCTGAACAGGTTATATTTAAGAACGTGTGTGTGTGTGTGTGTGTGTGTGTGTGTGTGTGTGTGTGTGTGTAATAACAATTAGTGAAAAAAGAGGCCATGAATTTGAAGGAGAGTAGTGAGAAATATATAGGAGGGTTTGGAGGGAGGAAATGGAAGGGAGAAATGTTGTAATTAAACTATAATCTCAGCCTGGTGGTGGTGGTGCATGCCTTTAATCCCAGCACTCAGGAGGCAGAGGCAGGTGGATCTCTGTGAGTTCGAGGCCAGTCTCTTTTACAGATTGAGTTTCAGGACAGTCTCCAAAGCTACACAGAGAAATGTTGTCTCTAAAAAACAAAAAATAAATTATAATCTCAAAAATTTTTTAAAGGGAAAAAAAATTAAGTACTTGTTTATGGGTGTACTCTTTAGACAACCAATATCCAAAGGCTTTTGATGATTGAGAGGCTGTGGTTGGAGTGCACATGATTGGTGTTCTGGGTGTCAGGTCTGGGAGCACCTGCTGGGATTTCTAGGTTCTTGTGTCTCAAACCTGGATATTGGACAAGGACATGTGGGTACTGGTAGAAGCAGAGACAGATTAAGAAAGAAAGCACTTCCAAGAAAAGAAGTGGGATGGAAGAAATGTTTTAAGCTCAATGGAACACATGCCCCGCAGACTGGGATCATTAAGACCAACGACAGAGCATGTGCTTTTTCTATACTTGCTCCATTAAATGGGGAGAAGTTTCCAGTCTGGTTTCTATTACATGCTAATTTTGGCCTTGCTCTTTATCCTTCTTCCCAGCCACAACTCCCCTGAAAGCTGTGGTCTCAGAAATATTTGTAGGGAGCAGAAGGATGGTGATCAGTCTTCTGTGACATCTTCCAAAATGATGAAAGGTGTAGTGCTTGAGTAATATGGATAACAAAAAAAATCAGAAGGAATTGCCTAGTATCTCTAGAGTAACACAATTATATCAACCAAAGGCCTCATAAAGGACAAGAGTCCAGGAAAGTCATGATCATGATTGCCTCAGAAAGTCACGTGTGTGTACTTTTCTCCCAGGACTGAAACTTCATGAACTGTCAAAAACAAAAACTGTTGATTACATATTGAGAATATGGCAAAATACAAAGGAACAGTGTGAGGAGGAATCAATCCAGTGACATAATATATTAGGAAAAATAGTGTGAGGTCCAAGTCGTTGAGTAGCAGTCACGCAAAAGAAAAATAATGAAATTAAAGATTAGAGCAAGGTTACAATCACAAATAGACATATAAACGAGCTTATCTTTATATTTAAGAACCTGGAAACATTCTCCCTTTCAGTCATTTGAGGTTTTATGCATTATAGTCCTTTAGCAGTTTGCAAGCTGTAAGCAGTCTTGTATTACGATGTTCTTGAGGCTGTGGGGATTCAGAAGGTAAAAGTTTTATCTTAAAGAATAACTCTTTACGTTTCTCTTTCAGTCAGAGTCAAGCATGCCTCTATCCACACTGAACATTTATCAGCAGATATTAGAAAATATTTGTCTTAGTTACTGTTCTATTCCTGTGATCAAACAGGCAGCTTATAACGGGAAGCATTTAGTTGGAGGCTTGCTTACAGTTTCAGAGGGTGAGTCCATGAAGATCATGGTGGGGAGCATGGGGCTGGGGAGAAGAGGGAGGGTGAGGAGGAGGAAAAGGAGATGGAGACTAGAGGCCTGGCCTGGGCTTTTGCAACCTCAAAGCCTATCCCAAGTGATATACTTCCTCCAACAAGGCCACACATCCTAATCTTTCCCAAACACTTGTACTAACTGGAAACTGCTGTGGAATAATCCTGTACACTGTGAAAATGTCTTGCTCTCATTGTTAATAAAAAGCTGATTGTCCAATAGCTAGGCAGGATTTGGGGGGCAGAGTGAATGCTGGGATGAACAAGGGTAGAGTCTGAGGAATCATCAGGAGATGCAGAGGGAGCAGGACATGCTGCAAGACAGGTAAAGCCAGGAGCCATATGGCAACACATAAATTAATAGAAATGGGCTAATTTAAGCTGTAAGAACTGGTTAGTAATAAGCCTGGGCTATCAAAAAAGCACCTATAATTAATATTAAGTATCCATGTCAGTTATTTGGGAACTGTCAGGTGAGAAAGAAAAGTCCACCTACAGGAGACCAACCATTCAAACACGAGTCTGTGGGAGTCGTTCTTATTCAAACCACCACAATATTTACCACCTTGACAAATAAATGTAGATGAAATCTTAATTGTCAATCCCCTTTTTAGATTGTCCCCATTCCTCACACTAGGTTAAGAAAAGTTGATGACTTAGTTTTATCTCCCAAGATTGAAATGCTTCTGTGGTTTATGGGCATCCTAGAAATCTACGGCCCAGAATCTAATGGAACAAACAAGCTATGGGTCTAAGGCTGTCCACTGACTTTTAGATGAATACTCCCAATGCTGCAACTATTACTGAGCCATGAAGAGGGAAACCCCGTCTGCAACTCACAACAGTAATTCTTCTGGCTTTTGTGATTTTATATTAATACTAGTTACTACACAAGTTTATTCAGTAAAGGACCCTAAATTGTCAATTAAGGCAATGTGATGATTAATCTTGATTGTCAACTTGATGGAATTTGGAAGAGTGTGGTGGTTTGAACGAGAAATGTCCCCCATAGACTCAGGCACTTGAGCACTTGGCCCCCAGCTGGTGGAGCTGTTTGTAGAAGTTTAAAAGATGTGGTCTTGCTGGAGGAATTATCTCACTGGGAATGGGCTTTGAGAGAACATAGGCTCACCCCACTTCCTGTTTGCTCTCTCTGCTTCATGGTTGCAGTCAATGTGTGAGCTCTTGGCCTTTTGCTCGACATCATGCCTCTGCTTGATGCTCCTTGCCATGATGGACTCTTTAACATATCTTCACTCCTGTCAGGATGGTTACATTTTCTTACTTACAAAAACATCAAACATGATTTTTAAAAACAAGGAACAATGATAGTGAAAGGAGGCAATATTTATTAGCCTAGAACAATAGGACTCACAGATAAATATCTTTAAGACAGGGGACTCCTCCCCCCCCACCCCCCTGCACCTCCCCTCCCTGCGCCCAAGAACTGGAGAGCCGGCAGATGACACACACACAGACAGTTATCCATGAGGGTGCAGCCACATGCACCAACAAGCAGATACAGTCATCTTAGGAGAACCAAATGCTCCCCTCTGGCGGTGACAACATTAACTTCTTTGGGATCACCTCAGGGAACCAATACTGAGACAGTGAATAACCGCACCACACCTTGACCAGAACTGCTTAATTATACCTACGCCTCATGCCTCCATTTTTCTCTACTTAAATCTAAAAATCTGTGTCATTATCCTGGGGTCACTGGATTTCTTTATTTGTTCTCTCATCCAGCATGTCCTCATTAAATAAACCTCTTCTCTTTACTTTTCACCATTAGACATCTCTTTAATTTGTGTATTGGGCTTGCCTAGCCTAGCTTGTTGGGATTGCTGGAGCAGGGATATCAGCTCTAAAAACACTAGTAAAAACTTTAGTAAGGCAAGCAGGAGAAAAGGCCCTTGTTGCATCAGTTACCAGCAGCATGGTGGACCAGGGCAGACAGGAAAGAATGAATGGTCTCATGTGACTGCTAAAAACACTTTTCTTCCCAGGATATTTTTAGATCTTTCCCTGTTGACCAGCATTTGCTGTAGATCAAGCAGTCATAGATCACTGCTCAGTGAAGCAGAAAGAAAAGGGTTTAAATTCCCAAGGGGGGAATTCCCTTCAAGGGAAAATTTCTTTAAGTCCTTTTTCCATTGGTGCATACCGGCCTTGTTCTTCCTTCTTGTTGTTAGAGCTCTGAGACAAATCTGAGTGTATGCCATTTGTCATTAACCAGAAATTCTGAAATTGTGTAGCTGTATTCTTGCTACTTTGTTATTTGATCTTTTTGAGACCGTTTTGGGGCTTAAAGAATATACAAACAAACAAATAAAAAACAGAAACAGGTAAACTGGAAATTTAATTGTAACTGTGGTCTGCCTTTGTTAATATTCTATAGGACCAAATATTAAGAAGAAATGAAAGATGCATTTAAGGAGCCAACAGTTTGGGAGAGACCTCCATTATAATTTGTATGCCATGAGAAAAATTAATTCTGTGCTATCAGGAAACCCTTTAGGAAGAATTCTAGAGGGCTGACCCAACTATATCTACAAAGCCATGGATAGGAGGAACTGCCACTTTTTAAATTATATTTAAGGTTCATTCCATGAGATGGAACCTAATATTGACAGCATCAATAAGGCCAAGAACACGTAGCTAAATAGGCCCTATAATGGGAAAACCTATTATTCTTACTAAATAGACATAGCAATAAACAACTCCTAATGACATCTTGCTATACCTGTAGATCAGTCAGTATGTGACCCAACCCTCATCAAAGAAGCTCTTGAAGTAGATGGCAATTAACCCAGAAACCCACAAATGGCCCATGTTTCAGAGAATAAGAGACTTTGGGATGCTCAGCTCGAAAGAGGATGTCTGTATCGCACCTATCCTCAAGTCTCAGAGATCTACATTGGAAGATAGGGTGGAAAGACTGTAGAACCAGAAATGGTGAATAACGTCAAGGAAACAGTTTCCCTGACACAGCAGGGCAGATGCTCATATAAAAGCACAGAGAGTGAGAGCTTGCATAGGACCTGCACAAGCTTAAGCTAGACAAAATCCCGTCATGGGAAAGGGGAGGTGGACCTCTCATCTATTAATGAAATTGTGCAGGACATTCACTCTACAGAGTCTAATCCTACAGTCTCTGAATCAGAAGAGGCTAAAGGGCTCACCGTCCCTGATCTAAAGGATGCTTTTGTTTGCTTTCTGATTGAAAACAAGGCACGTCCAAGTTTGTCTTTGGATGAACAGGCTCTAGTCAAAAGGCACTCTTCAGTACTGTTGGGCACTACTCCCTCCCTTCAAAATCTCACCATCATCTCTGTGAGAGTTGACTAAAGATTTGAGAATGTTACAGTTAAATCAGTCTCATTTGTGATTTTTTCCCAGAAGACATCATTCAGGTCCTTAATCACCTTATTAAACGAGGACATCTGGTTTCCTCTTCTAAAATACAAATCTACAAGGAACAACTTTTTTATCTGGGGTCCCAGTTGTGAAACATCAACAAGACCTAATGGATAACCAGGGAAAAAATAATGGCTGTTGCTAACGTTTAGGTTCCTCTAGCACACAAACAACTAAGGAATTGTTGGGGATGGCTAGCTAGTAGAGAATGAAGATATAAATAAATACTTACAGCTCTTGTTGAGATGGATCTTGAGCCCTTAACTCAGCCAATAGAATAGAAAGTTGCTTTTAAAATTTCAAAGACCAGCTGGCATCTGTAGCCACTTTGTGACTGCCTAACTTAACAAAACCACTTAAACTTTATTTATAATAATATTAATAAGGAATTTGGGTGCAAATTCTTGTCTAGTTTCCTAGTTCACTTCTCAAAGCGATTTGATCACATAACCTAAGGATGACCTTCTTATCTCTAGCACATAGCTCAGGGATGGCCTCCTTATCTCTAGACAACAGCAGCCACTTGTGATGTGCTAAAAGAAGTTGAAAGCTTGCTTACTCTTGGTCTATCTATTACTGTATATACACCATGCTAGGTATAGCTTTACTGGAAAAGAAAGGAAAAACTTACATTGACTAACTGCTAGCAGACTAAAAAGTATCTTGTCAGATAACCCTAACATGACCCATCAGACAATACCAGCTTTAAATCCAACCACTCTGCTCCCTGAAAAACAGGAGCCTCTAGCCCAGCATCAAAACATATGAAAGTTGTTGATACTGTATTCAAGGCCAATCAGACCTGATAAGCCAGCTATCCAGCCAGAATCATTGAGGAAACTCTTCACAGATGGAAGGAACTTCCTGACTCGCAGAGGATGTCATGCTGGGCATGCAGCAGTAACTTTACAAGAGGTCACTGACTCAGATCCCCTTCCAGAAGATACATATGATCAAAAGGCTAAATTAATAGCTCTTACCAGGGCCTCTAAAGCTTTCATAACACAAAAGTCTTTACATTTCTACTGATTCCAAACATACATTTTGATTGCCCGTGTCCAAAGGTCTATATGAAGAGAGAGGAGAGTTCTGATCTCTAATAATGAAGAGATAAAGCATCTTCAGGATACATAAAACTCCTCTAGAGGCTGTCTTCATGCCAAAAGAAGTGGTTCTCATACACTGTACCTATCATCAACAGGGAAACTGTCACAGCCCAAAGCTATTACCTGGCTGACCAGGACTGTGCTTTTGGCACCCCTAATACTTGAAATAAACTTGACTTCAGTCTTTCCTGAGTCTTCAAAAGCAGACATGAGGAGATAGAGTTTCAAAGGACAGGACTGTCTCTCCTCATTGGAAGATGAACTCTCCTGAAGTTGTCTTGCTGCCTGAAAAGTTTGTGCTTGCTATAGCTAACTCTAGACACCAAGACTCTCATTATGGGAAAGACACATTCACTGAATTTTTAGGTCACAGCTCAGATGACCAGCAATAAGTGAAGTAACTCAAACATGCCTCCCCTGTGCTAAGAACAAGCCCAAAATAAAACAGTGGACAAGAATTAGGAGATCCAGTGGTGGTAGGCCATACTCCTCTAGACTGACCAGTATGTTTCATCCAGATAACCAGGCTGTTAGAAACTTTTAGTATCTACTAGTCAGTGTTATTATCTCTTCCAATTTATTTTTAGAAAGGAATCTCACTAGGATAGAAAATGTCTCAGAAGTAGCATGGGTTTTTCTAAAGAACATCATTCCCACTTATGGTATGCCCAACTCTGTTAATTGGAAAAATGTCCCTGCCTTTGTCTCTACAGTAAGACGACAGTGGAGCCAAGCCTCAGGAACTGACTGGAAACTATTAGTGAATGTGCCTGGAGGCCTCTTTAAGATGGAAACAGTAAGATGGAACAGATAAGCCATACTCTGAAAAAGACTTAACTAAAATATGTCTAACATAAAAAAGGTACTGTGCAGTACTCCTCTCTGCATTAGGGTAGCTCCTAAAGACAGGCTACAATTGAGCCTCTCTAAAATTACTTATGAGCAACCATTCCAGACCTATGGAACTATGGTCCCCACAATGAAACTATGAAAGTAAGTATTGTACATAACAACTTAACATAGCTCTAACCTCTGTACATGAGCTTGTTTTTCCTGCAGATATCATACATCCCTGTCAACTAGGAGATCAAGTCCTGTTAAAGGCATGGAGAAATTGGGGCCCAGAAGACTAACTAATATAAAAGTACATATGCCCTAATGGTATACTCTCAACCACTCACACTGTTAAAACTTACAGGTCAAGTTAGGGGTCCACAGTAATTGAGTAAAGATGGCAGCCTCCAAAAATTAGCCTCCTAACCTTTTATAAGACCAACACTCATCTCATCTCACTGGATAACAACCAATCTAGAAGACCTCAAGTATCTCTTTTAAAAATAATATCAAAAAAGGTACCTTATAAAATCATAAATTGTGATGTTGCCACTCCCAACTTTCTTTTTCTTATTCCAGGTTAGATCCATTGTAAGTTGTTTGCAGATTCGACTTGTCTTATGAGGTCTACCAGCAAGCTAATTCAGTATGCAGGGAACTCTCTCTCTCTGTCACTGATGGCTCCTTAGAAAACCCAGCCAGCCCACCTGTCAATACAGCAAAGGCTCTTCAGGTTGTCTGAGATTAGAGAGTACACTTTCCTTCACCTGTTCTAGAACACCTCTTTCCTTCCTCTAAGCAAGAGAATCCTAAGACGTTTCTAACTGAGGCAAAACGGCACATGTTTGACTTAACAGATTAACAAAATCAGTCACACCAGGTATGATGGGGCTGGGTGATTAACTGCAGAAAAAAATTAATGGTTGTCATGGGACTCTCTGAATAATAGACTTAACTCTTGCCCTGCAAAAGATGTGTATTATGACTAACTCTGATGGGATCTATATCTCTCAGTTGTCAGAATTACTCTAGGGCAACAGGCACATTCTCTGCCATGAGAACAGCTAAGGTGGTGCATCTAAGCTTGTCAAGTCTTCCAAGATGAATCCGCCCTTACTTGGCAACACTGCCTTATAACTGGGACACTGTGAAAAATTAAACATAGGAAGAGGCTCCTGTAGTTCTACCTCCAGGCCCTACATGCCCCAGGAGCTGCTTCTATTGTTAGAGAATCATAGGTAGAAGCCTTAGTTAAACTACAACATCCTCTTTTAATCAAAGCAGACAGGCCATCACCCACCTAAATGAAGAGATTGCACAAATTCATAAAGTGGTCCTCCAATGCTGAGTATCCTTGGATACTTTGAGTGTTAACCAAGAGGGAATCCATGCTCTTATCAAAACAGAGTATTGTGCTTACATCATCAATTAGGCAAAGTTAACTGAAGCAGTGGAAGGCGGTCACATGGCCACTATCAGTGCCTTGGCAAAAGTTTTTCAGCAATGGACTAGTTAATTCCTTCTCACACTTAGGGCTATTATTTTTCTTTGCTTTCTTCTTTTTGCTGCTGTTTAACTTCCTTCATTTGTAAGTCTGGTACCCATACAACCCGTATCACCATAGAAACACCTCTGCGGCATCTCCAGGAAAGGGCATAGGAAACAAAAGTTTCTAACACTGTCATGATCTTACACTAAAATATTCCTGCAATGCCACTGGCCATCAGGAAGCAGTCATTAAAGGAAATAACATTTAACCTTTAATCCTTCATTGAAGTGAAATGAAGGGTGAATGGGGGATTTGAAAGAGGATGCCTGCCACTGACCTAATTCTATTTTGTCCCCTTCTGGTTCTGAGTTTGCCCCCTTACCTTTTCTTTTCGAATCTCTTTGAATTCCAAGAACAACAGGCCCCATCGATGAACATCTCTGTGGCATGAGACTCAAACTCACCCAAAGCAACTCGTGAGTCTGCAGGTTGCACCCAAACAGGGGCAGATATCTTGATGGTAAGGCCACACCCTGGAGCAGAAGTCTCAGAAGAACCAAATTTTTCTCTGAGGAGATGGTGGGTACAAGAGTTCGGTACCGCCTTACAGAGCCAGAACCGAGGCAGAGATCAACTGGACCACTCTTTGACCAGGACTGTAATTATGCCAGCTTCTTGCTCCCCGTACCCCAGTGGTTTCTCTACTCAAACCTAAAGCCATGCCAGTACCCTGGCAATGGACTTAGGGTCACTGGGTCCTTTTATTTATCTATTTATCGAATTTGGCCATGTTAACTAAACCTCTACACTCTGCTGTTCACTATAACTTGTTTCTTGAAGTGGATTATTGAAATAAGAGGCAAAGCCTAGACTAGTGGGCTCCTTGAGCAAGTAGCTACATAGGGTTACAGTAGGGTGACTGTGATGATATTTTATTTGTGCTGAAATGTGATGATATTGTGTCCCCGAATATATTGTGCACCCTAATAAACTTTCTGAGGTCAGAGAACAGAACAGCCACTAGATAAACATGGAGGCCAGAAAATGGTGGCACTCATACCTTTAATCGAATCACTTGGGAGGCAGAGATCCATCCAGATCTTTGCAAGTTCAAGGCCACACTGGAAACAGCCAGGCATGGTGACACATGCCTTTAATCCCAGGAAGTGATGGCAGGAAGCAGAAAAGTATAAAAGGTGTGAGGACCAGGAACTAGAGTCTTTTAAGCTTTTAGCTTTTAGCAGCTGTTCAGCTGAGATCCATTCAGATGAGGACTCAGAGGCTTCCAGTTTGAGGAAACAGGATCGGCTGAGAAGTTGCTGAGGTGAAGTTGGCTGTGACTTGTTCTGTCTCTCTGATCTTTCAGAATTTACCCCAATACCTGGCTCCTAAGGTTTTTTTTTATTTAATAAGACCTTTTAAGATTCATCTTACAGGTAATGGTGCATTACCCTTTAGGAAGATCTTGATGTTCTTACTTTCCTGTGAAATTTTTAAGTAGAAAACTGATAATTGCCTTTAAAACATTTGGAAGCTTGTGTTTTAATAAAAGGCATGCTATTTCAGTCATGATAAAAGGCAATTGATTTTTGAGTTTAACAGAATACTCTATCTTTGGTTCATATAGTGTTTTTTTCTAATTGACTTTTTATAAATTATTTAGGAGTGGGAAGAAGAATGAAATGTAAGTATATTTTTATTTATTTACTCCTTTCCTTAAGAGGCAAGATTTAGTGTAGGTTGGAACCTATTCATTAAATTCTAGGAATACACTGGTAGATGTTGTTATAAGATTATCAATTCTTTGTCACTGTTTTCCTTTTGAAACAGGGTTTTGCTATACATAACAAGCTGGCCTCAAAATTCAGGCTGGTCTGGAATTCATGATCCTGTCATATTTTCCTGAGTGGAATGTGAGAATGGACACATGCCATCATACGTAGCTACATTGATCAGTTTAGGGGATCAGGAAGCTTCTCAAAGGGAGAACAGAGAAGAACAGCTAAAATCAGACTTCCTGGGTTCAAATGTCAGAGCTTTCCCCACTGCCTTAGCTCCCTGTATAAACTATAAATTCAACTGTAGATTGGGGTTTTGAAAGTAATAGCAACTGCCTTTATGGGTTGTCGAGAGAGTTGGGCAAGGCAATGTCTGTAACATGTTTAAAATGATGTCTGGAGTAGAGTAAGGAAAAGCAGAAACTCCTTCTTGTCAGAATAAGTAGATGTTTGCCTGGAGCAGAGGAGGGACATTGGAGAGGCATAGCATTTGCAAGGTTCAGAAATTTAAAACATAGGATGTTTAAAGAGTTGCAGGAGTCCCAGGGAGTTGGGGCACATGGTTCACATCTCTGGGCCTAAGGCTCAGACTGTTGTGGAAAGTCAGACAGTTCATAGATAGGGTCTTAATCTGTGAGCCTACCACATCGAAGTTCTTTCTATGGAGCAGCCCCACACAATGCATTTCCTAACTTGTGTTTCAATAAACGCTTCTTCTTGTCTTCATAATCTTTTTTATTTTAAACTATGATGGATTTTTTTAAGTATTTAACCATGTTAACTCAATGCAGCCATTCAATTGTTTTTCATTTTATTGGTTGCTTTTTCCCTACTTTAAAAGTATGTTTATAATCTTTAAGGATTATGCTGAGTAAAGAGAGAAATCTTGAAGGCAGTTCCAGCCTAAAGAGGTTGCATGTCTCTTTCTTCTAGTTCAGAACAATGTTCACCTTTCCAGAATCATGTGGTTCCTTTAACCAAAAACATTGTCCCCAAAATAAGAGAAAGCCCCTGTGTATAAACAAATTAATTTTAACTGTTTTCCTAAGAAGAACAATTGTCCCTCTGAGAGACTCAAGAAGAAAATCTTTAGAACGATGGTGATTTCTTGTTTCTCAAGTGTGTCTGTGAGTAAATATGTTCAAACCCATCATCTCCAGTATTTGTGGCCTCCATCTCAGCAGACAGCAGGCCCCTTGGCCATGCCAGAAGAAGTTCTTTCTTGTATATTAAGTTTAAAGCTGTTTTCTCCCCCAGATAAAACAGAACGTTTTCCCTTGTTTTGAAGATTAGAAAAAAAAAAACAACTTTTTTTCACAACACTTTTTTTGATTTAAGATAATTTAGCCTAAGTTTCTCTTTCTTTGGATTGTTGAAATATCATTCTTTTAATGACTTAATGATAGCAGATATTGTGGTCCTGGGACTAGAGAGATGGTTCAGTGGTTAAGAGTGTGTACTGAGGACCTGCTGTGGAACAATCTTTTTGTACACTGTGAATATTTGTTACTCTCATTATCTTAATAAAGAGCTAAATGGCCAATAGGTAGAGGTTAGGTAGGACTTGTGGACAAAAACACAACAGAACACAGGGAAGAAAAGGGTGGAGTCACCAACCAGATGTGGAGAAAAGCAAGATGAAAACATGTCATGATGAAAAAAGGTAATGCCACGTGGCAAAGCATAGATAACAAATGCAAGTTAATTTAAGTTGGGAGAGCTAGTTAGCAACAAGCCTAAGATATCAGCCAAGCATTTATAATTAATAATAAGTCTCTGTGTGGTTATTTGGGAGCCGGCAGTCCTGATGAAAAACTCCACCTACAAGGATGCAAGTTTGGTTCCCAGCACCCAAGTTAGGCAGTTCATGACTTACTATAACTCCAACTCCAGGGACTCTGGCTGCTTCTTCTGGACTCAGGCACCTGCACAAGTAGGAATACAACACAGATACATATGCATAAACATAAATAATAAAGATAAATCTGAAAGAAATAGATTACTATGAAGTTTCCATCAGTAAGATGCTGATAGTCATGTTGTGGCACCTTATTCGTTTATTCGTTCACTCATTCTATTTTATTTTATTTATCAGACAAGTTCTTGCTACATAGTACCAATATGGCCTTGAACTACTATATATCTCAGGTTGGCATTAAACTCATGATTTTCCTGCACTGTATTTCTGGGTGCTATGGAGTCTGCCCTTGTCCTCTGCTCTTTACAGTTTCCAGACCTTGGTAAAGTTCAACAGTCTAGGGACTCTTGTTCCAGAGAATAACCAACTATCCCTAAACTGAGGTTTCCTGAAGACCAAATGTAGAATACTGAAGTAAGCTACTAGAATTCATTGCATATGTTCTTGCTTCTAGAAGGAGCCTGACTACATCAATCCATTGATAATTATGTTCTTATAATTAGGTCTACACAAATAAGAACACATATCTTTTGCTTCTAAAATGATCTATATCTCCAGGTGGTGGTGGTGCACACCTTTAGTCCCAGCACTCAGGAAGCAGAAGCAGGCAGATTTCTGTGAGTTTTGAGGCCAGCCTGGTCTACAGAGTGAGTTCCAGGACAGCTAGGGCTACACAGAGAAACCCTGTCTCGAAAAAAAAATGACCTACATTTCTCAGCTTTCCATCTATGTTTCCATCTGACTAAACTTTCCCTGCAGTGCCCTACTCAAATGCATCCACGTTCATGAAAAGGTCAGAGTGTTTACTCTTTCAAAACCTTGCAAATGTTTAACCATGGTATTTGGTGGTTTATGCACAGATGGAGAAAAACATGACTCTTAGAAAGCACTAGGTACTTGTATTATTTTCCTGTGGTTGTCATGACAAAATGTGCCAAAAGCCAGATGTTACAGAGAAGCTGACTGCCTTCCAGGTCTGTGCCAGCAAGGCCATGTTCCCTCCAAGTTACTATGGAAGTAGCACTTGGGTATATCTCCCATGCCTTCCAGCAGCCTCAGGCATTCCCTATTATTGTACAGGTCCATCATTCCAATATTGATATCCCAAGATGATGCCTTCTATGACTGTCTCTCTTTTTCTAATTTCCTCTCTTTATAAAGATCCCAGGTCATGTTGGATTAAGGCCCACACTCACAAACTCATCTTAAATTTTATTGCCTCTACAAAGGTTTTATTACCTGAAACAACAGAATTCGAGGCTTGGGTCACAACTTCAGCACATTTTTTGTTCAGGTTGCGTATAAACCCATAATAGTAGTCCGAAATGATTAATGTATGAGAATCCTTCAAGGTTCTCAGAGATGAGGTGGGAAAAGTCACTTGTTACCAACCAATGAGTATAGAGTAGATCTAACTAGAAAAGACTAGAAAATAATTAGGAGATAGAGAAAATATGTTTACTTACTCATAACCTTTCATTATCAGCTCAGTATTTTAAATCTCAGAGAACATGATTGCTTTAACAATGTCCCTTGGCTACTCAGTGTGGTAAAATAAGAACCTACCCATTGGCAGCTGGGAAGAACTACCATTCACCAAGATCACACTTGATGGGATGTTTCCCCCAAAGTAATAATTGACTGCTTAGAATAAGAGGCTGGCTGACAAAAGCAAAATCAACAAAAAATTTTAAATGTGCACTGGAGATATGGCTCTGTAGTTAAGAGCACAGGCTGCTCCTCCAGAGGACCTGGGTTCAATTCTCAGCACCTACATGGCAGCTCACAACAGTTTGTAACTCCAGTTCCAGAGGATTCAACTCCCTTACACGGACATAAATGCAGACAAAATAACAATTCACATAAAATTAAATAATTTTTTAACTTAAAATGTCATGCCAATACCATCCAAATAAGGTTTCATCTTTGGGCAGGATTAAAGGGAGATACTGCTCAAAGCAATTTCATCTTGATCACTTTGATGAAGTGGCTCCCTTTATATCTCTAGATCTTCTATTACCATATATCCTAATACAGCATGCATGAATGCTATATTATAAAATAAGAAACCTCAGAAGAACACTATCCATTTAGGCATATAAAATGCTAACTATGCATCTGCAGATTGCAATCCATATTTCAATTCATTTCTCTTTAGAATTGTATTACATTTAAAAGAGAAGACTTTGGGGGTATTTCCATAGTGAGTTGGGAATGAGATATGCTACCTCTGGGAATATTAAAAAGTTCAGCCCCTGAGTTCACGGTTTTTCTTAGTTATATACAGTGCCGTTGACCACAAATAGTCATTTTATTGTAGCTTTTCTGTTATTTTACAAGCGTCAAGTTGGCAGCCAGAGAGACATCAGCAGTCAGCACTTCCAGACTGTCACACATGAAAACGTCAGCTCCAAGAAGAAAAGCTCGTCTTCACAAGCAGGGTTTGCTTTGTGGAAATGTCATGCAGTTGATTTCAAGGAAGCTCATGCATTTCCACCAACCTCATCCCACCATTTCAATAATTCTAACTGTATTGAACCGCAGAACCGAAGGAAGAATAAACAAAGTGAAAATACCTCCAACAAGTTAAGAAACAAAAAGAAAAACATTCGCTATTAGGCAATCTATTGTTTAATAACATAACATCACCAAAAATATATTGTGATTCCACAAGAGCAAAGGAGGAATAGACATGCATTAATTTTTATTTCAAAATATTTCATTTCTAGATACCTCAGTACTATTGGCCTAGCTCAGGTTTATCTTTGCTTCTTCATTCTTATAGCTATGATCAGAATGAGGAATAAAGAAAACCTACAAATATTTCATATACAAAGGAGTTGGAATTTTTTAGTAGCCTCAATTATGTAGCCTACATGAAATAGACAGAATTTTTATTTTAATATTTTGTTTTTGAGAGAAATGCATACTAAACCATTATTCATGCGACAAATAATTATTGAACTTCTCATATGTACCAGACATTATTTAGGTCCTACCTAAAGGAAAACAAGAAAGCCAAAGTGGGCTGCTCTGACTGACTTAGTGTGTTAGTAGAAGTGGGGTGTGGGACAGCTCATTGGAAAAGTAAATATCAACAACTCCCACAAGCAGTTTTGAGTACTATGGCAGCAATCAAGCAAGGTGTTGGGATAAAGACTTAGGATGGCATCCTTAGAGTAGGTGATAAGAGGAGCTCTCCATGTATTGATGACAACTGAAGAGCTAAGAAACAAGACCCAGTCAAGGACAGAAGCAAAGAACTCAGAGAATCATGTTAGAAGGTCATGGGAAGGCCCTGAAAAGTCCATGTTCTAAAACAGAAAGAAAATGGAACTGGCTGGAGTATAGAAGGCAAAGAAGCAGGTAAGCAGTGAGCTCAGAGAGGCAGGTACAATCCAGTTCACACCAGATTCATGAAATGAGAAGAACTCTGTATGACAGGAAGCCACATTGCAGTAGGGACTAATTTTTAAATGACCCACGTTTTAAAAATCACTCAGCTAGGAAGGGAAGACATTATTTAGGGTATCAGCTGATAACTGATTTACCACACACAATAGCTTACATGGGATAGATTGGTTCATACTTGTCTGGTAACACAACATCCAGGAGTAATCTGAGGCGCCATGGATATGTTGCAGTTCCTTGGTCTTTTTTCTTTTTGGTCAATATTAGCCCCTAGGTAGCTGGCCTTAGAAAAATCTAAGCAGAAGGAAGAAGAAAGCCTAAGGAATTGAAAAGATCTCTGTCAGTTGACTCTTGTCCCCTTTAAAGAGTTTATGCAGAAATATCACCTAAAATCTACATCTCAGGGCTCCGCATTGTATACATGACCAACACTTTATCTGAGGAAGACTGCTTTAGAGTTTCAAATTAGACACACAGATTACCTTCATTTATGGTCTCCCTGATCTCCTGTTTTCTTGTGTAGGAACAAATAATAAAATAACAGTGCTAATTAGCTTTTTCATGATGGTGAATTTTGAATTGGGAACGAGAGGATGCAAGGAGAAAAACTTAGCACAACATGTAATGAAACAAGTACTCCATAAACGCTGTCCACTTGAATGGAAGCTTTGTGAAGGTAGGAATCAGGCCTACTGCATGCAAGCGTTCAATAAATATTTGTTGGGTGTTGGATAAATACATGTAAGAGGTAACCTCTCGTGAAGTTTAGAGGTTGTGGCTGTGGTTGCACCGCAATGGGTAGAGTGTATACGTTTGTGTTAAAAATAAATGCACAAGGAAAGAAAGAGCAGCAGCGGGCTTTACAAACGTGTAATTAGCTGCACCCAGATTAAGCTCGCCCTGCATTCCCTGGATTTTTGGAAGAAAAGTCATCGCTGGTAATGTTGTCTCTGGTTCATCGCCAAGACTCAAAACATAAATTTGCTTCAAATGATGCGCTGTGAAGAAAGGATGACACAGAAGGAAAAATACTTAAACTGAGAAAATTCAAGGGCTTCTGAGTTCACATAAAACAAAAATTAAAATATCTATATTTTAATTCTTTTCACATTAGGGGAATAATTAATGACATATTTAAGAAAAAACAGCATTATCAACTAGTTGATAGCAATCCTTTTTAATCTATAAGATATACGAAGGAGGTGATTAATTTTTTTTTCATAAGACAAAATAGTTTGTTTTTAGCCATCAAGCCATTTCTGAGGTCTTGGATTTTTTTCTTTGAATAGCTACATAGAGAAAATGAGTGGACATCTGCTAGTTTTTCTCCACCTACATCTCAATTTTAAGCTCCTTCTTTTGAAGTCTTAGTTTTTAATTTCTTGTTATTGAATTTCATCTTCTAGAAAGAAAAATGGTAGTTAATAAAAATTTTTTAAAAGATCTACTTCCAATGCCCAGTGACTTGCTGCATGCAGATTTTGAATCAGAAGAGAAAGACTACAAACATAACTCTCTTCTCAGGAGGAGCCAGAGCAAGGAGCTCGTGAGCGCCGTGCAAATGGATTTATAGTTTGTTTACTTAATATTGTTTTACTTTTGCAATTAAAATATAATTACAGTTTTTTGCCCCTTGCTTTTTCTCCCTCTAACCACTCACATATACCCTTCCTTGCTCTCTCTCAAATTCAAGGTCTCCCTTTCTTTAATTATTGTTATATAATATATATTATATACAATTATATTTATATGTAACATATATTATTATATTTAACATATATGCGCTTAAATACATAAATACAATCTTCTCAGTCTATATAATGTTACTTGCATGTGTATGATTTCAGGGCTGACCACTTGGTATTGGTTAGCCAACTTTGGGGAAGGGGATCTTTGCTGGGGTAAGGCTATTTCTTGATTATGAAGAACCATCGGAGGATTTTAAGAAGGATATAATGTATTCAGTTTTTAGGTTAGAAATAAGATTCTGTCTGCAAGATATGGATTATTTAAGATAAGTTGTAAAAGAGGTAAGAAAGTGGGACCTTGAACTAGTCAAAAATAGTACAGTTGTAATAGACACCTGTGAGTGACTTCATCAGTTTTTCTTCTACAGGTAGAACTTACAGTGTAAACAAAAACTGGATACGAAGAAATAAGGAAGAAGGGAAAATAAATGAAAGTACAGATTTTACAGGCAACAATTCAATTTAGCAATGGATATGAGAGTAAGTCTGGGAAGAAATCTAAGTGAAGTTTAGAAAGGCAAAAAGCATCCACTCATGCTCAGTTAAAAGATGAATAGACATGAAGTTTCTAGAGTAAGTTAAGAGGTGTATATAGGCCGGGCGGTGGTGGCGCACGCCTTTAATCCCAGCACTCGGGAGGCAGAGCCAGGCGGATCTCTGTGAGTTCGAGGCCAGCCTGGTCTCCAAAGCGAGTTCCAGGAAAGGCGCAAAGCTACACAGAGAAACCCTGTCTCGAAAAACCAAAAAAAAAAAAAAAAAAAAAAAAAAAAAAAAAAAAAAAAAAAGAGGTGTATATAGAAAACCAAGTTAATAAAGTACAAATAGGTGCTTTCAGGTTCCAGAGTAAAGGGGCCATCTGGTTTAAGCGCGAAAGAGCTGATCTGTGCAGTAAGTGTAGTCCCAGAACCGCAGGACCAAGTGGGAAATGAGAAGGAGTCTGGGACCTAAGTGTTATATGTAAGACTGAAGAAGGAGGTGATGTCTAATGTTTTAAAAAGAAAAATCGAGTATAGCATCTATCCCAAAGAGCTTGGGCTTTATCTTGTGGTTAGTGGGGAAAGCACTGAATGGGTTTTAATATCATCACAGTGGTGGCAGTTATGATGGATGGCCGGTCAGGAATCTGGCGGGAAAGAGAGAGACTAATTAGGATGCTCTCGCAATCACTTGGTGAAAGATAATGAGAGTGTTTACTAAGATAGCAGCAGTGGGAAGGGATGTGAGGACAGGGTGAAGATATATTTAGATGGTTGGGTAAGAGGGCAGAAAGAGGCGGGGTCAAAGATGATGGCTACCTCCATTTGAGCAACACGATGAGAACATCTTTTTAACAGCTACAAAAATGGGGTGAGGGGAGGCAGAGCCTAAGATAGGGCCAAATAATTAGAAAGAAACGTGAAAAGAAAGTGTCGCGTCTACATGAAGAGTGCGTCCAGAGGAAAGAGAGTCCGAGGAAGTGGAGCGTGGTGTTAAATACGACTGGCTGTCAAGTGAATTAAGAACCGAAAGTTGCCCTCTGATTGAATGGCCAAGTCTCTGGTGAAAGCAGTCTCCGTGGGGTGGGAGAGACGAAAACCAGACTGGTGGGAGGAAGACGAAGGGAGGAAGTGGTGGTAGTCTAGACACCCTCTTCAGAAAGCTTAGAAAATAATAAAAAGGAGACAGACAGACGGAGGCAGAGAGAGAGGTGGAAGAAAGAGAACAAACTGAGTGAAATAAAACCAGCATTTCCCTTGATTGGGATGTTATGTATATATATATGAAATTACACATGCAGAGTCACATATATGTATATGACTATGTGCATATATACACATCTAGTATAAAACCGATCACCCATAAATATATGATAATTTCTATTTGATATATTTATTTTTTTCTGAATTTATAATATGAACAATTTCAAATTATAGAAGTTGAAGATTAATTAATGCTAAATACCGTCATTTAGTATCCTAGTGAACAATTGTAAATGATAAAAGCAGATTATAAAAGTAATATTACTTAATAGCAAAGAATTACTAGATTACTGTTTTAATTTATAGCGTATTTCAATTAAATTTTGTTTTGTCAATTTAAAAAAATTAAAGACTAAAATACTGATGAAAAGGAGGGAGTTTGCTCCCCCTGCTTACATTTTCCATATGTTATTTATTCTATAACAGTAAGATAATTATTTCCAGCCTACCATTTACCCTCTGTAGGCCTCTGGATGTTTCTTTGAAATGGGTTTGTGTCTTACTGTTTGGGTGTTAGGTATTTCTTTAGAGTAGGATTTATATGCCTGAGATTACCATTCACAGAACATAAGAGTCCTCTCATCAGGCAAAATACAAATAACTTCACCTTTTAATAAAACAAAAATATTTCTCTTGTTGAAGATCAGATAATATCAGCTATTCTAGAAAGAATAAGTCTTCTAAATCCATGTATCTAACTTTGTCTCCTTAGTTTACCTATCATTACAATACCTAGCCATGTCTGTGTCCACTATGTACCTGGTACTGTAGAGATACTAGACAGGATAGGTATGCGTGTGTGTGTGTGTGTGTGTGTGTGTGTGTGTGTGTGTGTGTGTATGTGTGTGTGTGCAATACCTTTGCAGTCTCCAGGATTTTTAACTACAAATCAGATCTATAAATAAATTCCAGACGAATGCTTTCCTTACCCAGTCCAAATACAGAAACCCATACCATGTGCTTCTTTCCTGGCTTTGACACTTCACACTGACTCCTAGTGCTCCTTCCCCTACGAGACTTTTAAGAAATGGATTTGTTCAGTTGGTGCCTATCAGGAGGGACCTTAAGATAAAGTAAGTCCCCTCAACAAACAGGACAGGAATTCTATAAGATGGAGACGGGAGAGGTGTGCATGTGCTTGAGAGTCAATTTCAGCTTTAATTGCTGTAAAACTAAGTGAAAAGGTCAAAAGTCATTCTGTTTTCCATGCCTCTTGCTTGACTTTATGGGTTCAAGTCCCTCCTGGCAACTGTCCAAATAGTTTTGCCAAGAGCTGTTTGGAAACCCAGCAGTTTCCAAGGTTGGTGTGACACCAGCTTGGAGAGGGGAGGACAGAGGGCAGAGGAAAACATCAAACACAGAGAAACTGGGGTCTGTTTCAGCCTTTCACTACACCCTGCTCACTCTGTCAGCTCCTGCTCTGCATGGAGGAAGTAAGTGTCTTACTATGGGCCTGTGCTCAACTGCTTCCTCTGAGTCCCAGGTGTTGCTGGAGTTTTCCTGCCTGGCCCACAGTCAGGACAAATCTCTCTCACCCGCCAGTCCCAAGCTGCTCAAACCCGATCAAATAAACACAGAGACTTATATTGGTTACAAACTGTATGGCCGTGGCAGGCTTTTTGTTAACTGTTCTTACAGCTTAAATTAATCCATTTCTATTAATCTATACCTTGCCACGTGGCTTGTGGCTTACCGGTACTTTACATCTTCCTTATCCTGATGGCGGCTGGCAGTGTCTCCCCGACTCAGCCTTCCACTTCCCAGCTCTATTCTCCTCCTTGTCCCACCTACACTTCCTGCCTGGCCACTGCCAATCAGTGATTTATTCATTGACCAATCAGCAACACATTTGACATACAGACCATCCCACAGCACCTCCCCTTTTCTTTTCTTAAAAAGGAAGGTTTTAACCTTTACACATCTCCAAAGTCAGCTTGGTATATTTGGGAATTTGGGCGTAGCTTCTCTTACTACTTCCTGCTGGAGGGGGGCGCTGTATCTTCTGGGGAAACAAAGAAAATTTTAGGATCATGGAGTAGTCCGTGAGGCTGTATCATCTGAGCCAGTTGTCTTGAAACGGTTCTGGATGTTGGATCATCTGGGCCATAGTGTCATCGGAGACCTTTCAGGGGGTCTTGGCTGGTCAAATCTGATGTATCTTACTCTGGAACAAATCCATAGCCTCTTGCTTTCTGTGGAAACAAAAGAGACTCTTTTCCAAAGCAACATATCCTTACATCCAAATTTTGAAGTCAAAGTATCTTTAAAATATACGTACTGGTTTAACTCAGCTTCCTTTACAATCAAACATCTCTCTGTAGTTAAGAATCCCAAAGACAACACAATCCAGACTCTCTGTGTAATAGTCATCTCTACGTGGCTTATTTTTTATATTAATTTTACTGTCTCTTTAAAGACTTTATTTTTTAAAACCATGTATTTGTTTCTATACTGTATATATCACCTTTTTTTGTCTCTTTCAAGCCTACGTATATTTTACACACATTTTAAACTATTACATCTGAATCTGTCTTATTGTGAATCTATTGCCTTAAACTGCAGCAGCTGTGGCTGCTGGCTCCGCCCACCTCAGCTTTCCAACATGGCGGTAGTACGTTTTCTGCCAGCTCTGGGAGCTATCGTGGGTCTATGCTTTTATCCAAGTAGCATGTAGCCCAGAAACCTCTTTTTTTGTTTTGTACTAGCAAAGGCTAAATCCACAATGTAGCTTAATGTGCCACTTGCAGAGGCCTCATTCCTGCCATACTGCAGGTCGAGCGCGCACGCCAGCAACCCGCCAGTAGCTCAAACCGGCAGCTGCCGCTCATTTGAGAGAGACAATTAGGAACTGTTTTTAGCTCCGTTTTAGAATCTTTTTTTTTTTCAGGTTTTAGGTGAAATCTCTTGCCACCACGTTGGACGCCATTTGTTGCTAGAGTTTTCCTGCCTGGCCCACAGTCAGGACAAATCTCTCTCACCCGCCAGTCCCAAGCCGCTCAAACCCGACCAAATAAACACAGAGACTTATATTGGTTACAAACTGTATGGCCGTGGCAGGCTTCTTGCTAACTGTTCTTACAGCTTAAATTAATCCATTTCCATTAATCTATACCTTGCCACATGGCTCATGGCTTACTGGCATCTTCACATGCTGTTTCTCATCATGGCGGCTGGCAGTGTCTCTCTCACTCAGCCTTCCACTTCCCAGCTTTATTCTCCTCCTTGTCCCGCCTACACTTCCTGCCTGGCCACTGCCAATCAGTGATTTATTCATTGACCAATCAGCAACACATTTGACATACAGACCATCCCACAGCACCCAGGGGCTTTGAGGCAGCTCCCGGACTTCCTGTGTCTACATTTGACATAGACATTAGGATGGATTTGTTCTGAAAGGTGAGGTAAGGGGAAGAAGGAAGAAAAATGGGGAAAGGGGGAAAGGGAATATTGAAAAAGGAAAAAAGAAACAGAAAACGAAGGATTTTTTTCAACTACTTCCTTAAAGTTTTCTGGCCATTAAAATGCCTCTCCTGTTCATAAGCCCTCTATAGTTTCCTTGAGCCTTCACAGTATGAAAAGATCTGTTCAGATCAAGGATGTGCAGTCAGAAAAATCTATACTTTAGTTTCTTCATTTTCACTTACTACATCTATGGCACTGAGGGAAGTAATCTTTCAACTGCATTATTTTTTTTTTTTTTGGTTTTTCGAGACAGGGTTTCTCTGTGTAGCTTTGCGCCTTTCCTGGGACTCACTTGGTAGCCCAGGCTGGCCTCGAACTCACAGAGATCCGCCTGGCTCTGCCTCCCAAGTGCTGGGATTAAAGGCATGCGCCACCACCGCCCGGCTCAACTGCATTATTAATGAAGTGTGTGTGTGTGTGTGTGTGTGTGTGTGTGTGTGTGTGTGTGTGTGTAATTTCACTAGCAAAATAATTGATGCAATTGAAAGAAATCCAGTTCAAAATGTCTTGCTCGGAAAGTTTTGGGGATGTTGAATTTGAACCTATAAAAGAAAGGATAGAACCCAAAAGGATGAGATCCAAGGACCAGATCTTCCTCTGAGACATTTTTTATTTCTGTTGCTTTTTGTGTGTCAGTTTTATTTCTTTTACCTCAATAGGTCTTTCTCTATGAGAAAAGTAACCCAACATCAACGTCCTTGGCTAACAGCACCCCATCGACTTCAACAGAAACTTGTGTTCTGTGTAACAACAAGGAAAAGACTTTGGAATGGATGTACATTCTTGCCTCGCTTGGGCCGTCTGCCCACCCTCAAGTGAACCACTGTGGCCAAAGGTCTGAGACATTATGTCTAAATTATACCCTTTCTTGTGGCCAGGATTATGTTGTCAGTTACAGAGGCTTACCACCCAAACTCAGTCAACGGTCACTGTCCACTCTATATAGTTTATGTGAGAATTAGCTGTCTAGAAAAATACAGACAATGCGTGTGTGCATGTGTGCATGCGTGTATGTGTGCATACGTGTATGTGTGCGTGTGCGTGTGCGTGTGTGTGTGTGTGTGTAAAACAAAGGAACAAGAGAACTCAATCATAAAGCAACTATACTTCGGAAAATTCCATTGTCCTTAAAACTTCTTTAGGGTTATTTTGCCTGTTTTCTTTGTACCTCAATTAACTATAGATAAGTTGTAAAATTTCTCTGGTTCATTTCAGCCATAAGAAAATCTGACCTATTAATTAATCTCCACAGGACATGGAAGATTTATTCTTCTTGTCCACTATTTAGTGTGATCCATTTCCATTTTTTATATAATGGTTAGATTTTGGTGTAGAGTAATAGAGTTCACCATGGGTAGCCATGATGTCCAGCACTCAAATTTTACCTTAAGGAGAAAGAGAGCCAAGTGTATGGAGCCCAGAGACAGGCACCCCTGCAATATGACTGACCCCATAGCTGAAGAATATGCAGTCAGATTTTACAGCATACAATATGCCAAAACTGACTGCCCCATGGATTTCATTGCACACTCCTCAGTTCCCTGCCAGAACTTCTCGGTTCACTCCTATTCATTTGGGAATGCCTTTCCTGGCTAGTCGTTTTGAGGTCCACTCTTCTCACTCAGATCTCCTAGTCACCTATCTGATGACTGCCTTGACCCCCTCCAACTGGTCTTCATTTTCTTAATTTTAATCTAACTATACTTATATCATTCCCCCTTCCCTTTCCTCTTTCTAACCCCTCCCATGCCCCCACCTTACTCTCCCTCAAATTTATGGTGGCCTTATTTTAATATATATAATATTATATATAATTAATATATATTATTGCCTATGTTGTATATATATATATATTGTATATATAAAATCCAAATGTGCAAATATACAGCGAGTATGTGCCATGTATATGCCACATATCTCTTTAGCCCATTAATGAAAGAACAAGTGACGTGGTAAAGCCAATTCAAAGACTATTTGAGAAAATATACCAAAGAAAAATGTTAAAAGAAAACATCTAACAGATGGTTAGCCATAAATCTGATTTCCTAAAGAAATATTTAAAAACTATATCTCGACATCTCTACATGGACAAGAATGTACAAGTAAACATGGAGTTTCATAGTCTCTGAACCTTCATGACAACCACACTTTCAGGGTAACTAACACCAGAACATAACATGAGGACAACGTCCAGTCATCCTCTACATTCATTCCAGCTTTTTCTTAAAGGCTATAAGGTGTTTTGCTTTGTTTTTAATCTATTCATTGTACTATCATCCCTGGAAATGTAGCTCCCTCACACCAAAGTTCCGGGTTTCTTTTCATTTAGCATATAGGCCCATATTATAGCAAACTCTTACAACCTTCTCAAACTGTCTTACACACCTTCCAGAGGAGAGTAGAGTGGGGAAGGAGTGTTCGTACAGGCTGCCAAACGATCCTCCCATGGCCTCTTTGGCCCTGTCGAGGGAGGTGGTGAGAAGGCAATTGTTCTGGCTTCAGAACAGCTTTCATTATCTCTTTCTTTGCCCTCATAGCATCTTGCTCTCGAATGTGAGAATACACACCACCTACTGCACTGTTCTCAACATTAAGAACTGCATTTTTCAGCCTCTTCTATGCATAGTGTTCAGTGTTAGGACCAGGTGCTGCTGTAGGTGAGCGTGTTCTTCAGTTCTGTGCTCTAAGAACACCAGCTGTCTCAGACAAGTTCCACTCCTGTTCAGCGAGTCTATGGTGTTTAATAAGTGTGCTCTGCATGCCCATACTTTGAGTTTAATTTTCATTACTCATATTACTTTCCAAGTATAAAAGGTCTACATGCATGTGTTACAATGTCTTCCAAGATTCCGTTTTCAGAATCGCCATTAGTCAGTCTTACAGATCCACCTCCCCCATGTGCTTCTGTCACAGCAGAGTAGCTGTTGACATAGGCATAATGGCTAGGCGCATGCAGTTTGTGGTTAGACAGAATTGAATCGGAAATGGCAATGCAAATTATCACTTGGGAACTTGGGCATATTACTCAACTCCTGGAGATTTTAGTTTCCTTATACCTAAAATAAGATAATAGAAACTTCTTTCCAGACGTTATACAACAAAGCGAAAATGTTCTTGAAATGTTTTGTGCACAGTACACACTCCATAAGTGATGGATATCCTCTTATGACCCCGAATTCCCATGTTCTCTTATACTTTTCTCTTATATATACAACTACTTCTGATTCAGCTACAACTTCAAGCATTCAATGGGGACTCTTAGAGCATGTCTCCTGAACATAGGATAAATGACTGTATTTGTTATATTCTCCATTCATGAGTATTCCCCCATCTAATAAACATACCCCATTTCACTTTTGCATGTTCCTCAAATTATTTTCAGTTCTCTATTGTAGCGATTGTTTCATAAAGTATCATAAGTTGTTTTTAAATGGAGGCCTTTTTAGGAAGAAAGGCAGAATATATACACAAATATATGTTTATATATATGTACACACAGATGTGTGTACACACATTTAAAAGGATTAAATGCACATACATGGTGCACACACATACATGACGGTAAAAACACACACATACAATGAAAATCAATAAATATTTAGAAAATGTTTCCCTACTAATTGATAATGGGAAACAGTAGTAAATATAGGGACAAAATGTAAGATTCCTTTGTAAATAGTTTCCCGTATTCTTAGCTATTACACTTGTTACCTTCCCATCCACTTTTTCTTACATTTTTGTTAACCGTTTATAGGAAATTTTCATGACACAATTATTTAATATATCATTTCCATCAGATTTCCAAATTATTTTCTTAGGAAAAAATTTTATGGGAGAATCATCATCATTATTTAAGTTCTTTTAGTGCTTTTTGGTGCTCAGGTGCTCAAGTTTAAATATTTTACATATAATAACGTATATTTCCCATAATCCCATAATATTGACAGTTTTATAATATCTCCCTTTAAAGATAAGGAAGCAAGCTTTGGCAACTATGCAGCTGGCTCCAGGTTCCACAGCAGGGCTAGTAAGTGAAGAGACGAAGGTAATGTAGGAGGCAGCTGTTTGGAAAAGATAAGAAGAAACAAATGGATAAAAACAGAGAAAGCTCAACCTCATATACAAAGGATGTGGGTGGGCCAGAACCCAATAGTCAGTTCACTGAAATCTATGAAAAAAGAGCTGATAGGTGATGGCATGTGACAAGGAAAGTCAACTAAATTATCTCTAAGCATTTAAGAATGTAAAATAATAGCATATGCACTAGCTACTTTGCTGTGGCTGTGATAAAACACCATGACCAAAGCAGCTTAGAGAAGGAAGGGTTTATTTGGGGCTTATGGTTCCAGAGGGATAAGAGTCCATCACCATAACGACAGGGAAGCATGCCAACAGGCACTAGGTGTGGTGACAAGAACAGTGGAAAGCTCACATCTAGAACCACAAATAGGGAACAGAGAGAGTACTGGGAAATGGCAAGAGGCTTTAAAACCCCAAAGCCTGTCAGAAGTAACGTACTTTCCTCCAACAAGGCCACCACTCTTAAGCCTCCCCATGCAGCTTCGCGAGTTGGGGAACAAGCTTTCAAACGCCCAAGATTAAGAACATCTCATTTAAGCCACTTCTTCTAAGTTACCAATCAACTAATAAAAATATTTTCACACTAGAATTGATTGTAAAGATTGTGTAAAATATCCGGGTTTTATTCAACTCTACTATAAATGAGTCAAAGAAATAAACAGAAAATTCATCAGAGAAAAAAATTACAGAGTTAATTAACAAGAAAACACAATTTCATTTTACCCAATGTATGCATCAAATGTATTAAATTAATAAAAATGAGCTGGTGGCACCAAAAGTTAGATAAAATGAGTAATCCAGTAATGAAATGGAGAAGCCTTTCAGAAAAACTGTAACCAGGGGCCAGAAAGATGGCTCAGTGGGAAAAGGCTCTTGCTCTGCAAGCTTGGCAGCCTGAGTTCAATCTCCAGGACCCATCTGATGGAAGGAGAGAACTGACCTCAATAAATGGTCCTCTAACCTCCACATGTACATCATGGCACATTCACCCACACACATGCATCATGTAGGCACACACAATAATTTGTAAGTATTACTTTGAAAGGGGAGAAGTTGGCAGGAGAGGTAACTCAGTGGTTAAGAGTGCTTGCTGAATAATTTTGAGAACAAAAGCTGGGATCTCAAGACTCACATAACAAGCTGGTCATCTGACAAATGGCAAGTAATTGCAAGTCCAGCTCCAATGGATCCAAGGATCTAGTGTCCTCTTCTAGACTTCATGGATCTACAGTCATGTAAGCCCACACTCCTGTGCAAACCACACACACAAATAAATAAATAAATAAATAAATAAATAAATAAATAAATAGAAAAAAGAGAAGTAAAATGTAACCACTTTTTATTCTGTGGTTCTATTTCATTTATCAATTGATCAATGTATTTACTCATTCATCAAAATCTAACTGGTTAGCTACTTTGCTGACACTAAAGAGAAAATAATCGTTATTGGAAAGAATAAGATAATAGTTGGGCTGGAGAGATGGCTCAGAGGTTAAGAGCACTGACTGCTCTACCAGAGGACCAAGGGTTAATTCCCAGCACCCACATGGCAGCTCACAATTGTCTGTAACTCCAGTTCCAGGGGACCTGACACCCAAGGCAAAATATCAATGCACTTTTTTTTAAATGTTAAGATAATAGGAAGAATCATAACATAAGAAGAAACATTTAAGAAAAACATTATTTTTTACAATGCCCAAGTAATTCTCATATAACTTAAATAGCAGATTGATAGCTATTAGCATTGTAAATACAGTAGGCCCTTGCATATGCATAATATATACAAATGTACAGAGAGAGAAATTTTGTGTAGCAATTTATTCTTAGTCAATATCTACTAGAAAGAAGTAGTAGGAAAACAAATGGATGTTCAGTTTCCTCTTACCAAAGGCTTTTTAAAAACAATATTAAATATTTATAGTTTTATTTTATAAACATTTTGTGTGTGAAGTCAGAGTAAAAGTTTCCTATTCCCTAGAGTCAATTTGAGCCTCAACAGAAACAATGACATCATGGTGGGCAATACGTTTCACATTGCTCCTCGCTAAGAAGTCATTAGTTTTAGTTGTTTGGATTTACAAGGTAAAACCACAGAGAGGGCTGCCTTGGACTGCAATCCTTCAGGATAAAACTGTAAATACTGAAAATCAGAATGCATCTGAGTTTCTGAGAGGTTTCATTGAGCTGCCATATTACAACTAACTTATCTGTATCATCACCACCCAACTGAGAATTTAGAATCAAAGTAAATAAGCACAAAATGATCTAACCACAAGACAAACTCTGAAAGTGGGTTTTCCTTTATGCTTCTCATGAGTTTCAAGGTCCATTTGAGCTGGTATAGGAATAAGACTTCTCTTGCTCACACTTAGATCATTTCAGAACTTATCTGCTCTTTCTCCATTTAGTATACTTTATAGAATGCCACAAGTTTATGGTGTTGAATCATCTTACATTCACTGTATCACAGCCCTTATCAAATACTCTTTGCCATCTGGAGGATAAAACTCAAATTATTTGGAAAGGTATTTCTAATTCTCTCCCTAGAGTTGTTGCTTCACCTTGCTCATGACACCAAACCATCATATTGCAATATTAAATGTATTTGATATAAATTAACACATTCTTATAAAACAATAGTGATCATACAAAGTGAAAAATTAAAGAACAGCTAAAACTTAGGTTTTTCAGGATGGTGATATTTTACTGGTAGAGCACTCACCTATTCTTTTGATTTCAAGCAGCATACCAAATTAAACAAACAATATAATCAAGGTTTCAGTTATCTCTAATACTTATTGGGAACATTGGCTTTGGAAAAGCCATTTAAAATCCTAGACATCACTGCTTCCAGAACTCTAATGAGAAGGAGAAATACACCTGCGTAGAGGAGTTTTATTGTTGCCTTAGATATTTTACTAAGAAATTTTACTTATTGACATTTTTCTGCTTGAAATAGACTCCATTAATGTGCCTTCCATTTCCAACACTGAACGCCATTTTCAACTTTCGTCAGTATGTTCCCGAGTGTAGATTAGCAGAATATCATGTCATTGTGTAGATGAACTGAGTGAACTTTCACAAGAGAAGACTTTGACTGATGTTCACTTTACTGAGCCAACCTCCTCTATCATATATATATATAATACAACTTCATGACTTTAAAAATGCTGATAACAATGTGCTATAATTATTACTAGGTATAATTATAATTTTTGTGTCAAGTTCTATAGGTTATGTTTATAGGAGACTTTTCTTACATCATATCTTAAGCCAAACTTAAATACACTAAAACATAGGTTTCTGATGTATTTTTTACTAATAAATACACTAAGTTTAAGAGCTTATCTTTAACAATTCAGATTTTACATAAAAAATATACTTATATTCTGAGTCAGATTTTTCTTCTTATTCCTTTGGGGTACTTTTATTACATTTGTGTAAGTATTTGGGGGCGGGGCATACCATGGCATACATGTAGAGGTCAAAGGAAAACTTCAGTAATTGTTTCTCTCCTTTCACCTTCTGGGTTCTGGGGATTGAACTCAGGTCATCAGCTTCACATTAGCACCTTTACCCCCTGAGCTACATCACTGGTCCTCTCTTTGAAGTAAGTTTAAAAGTTGCCAAACTTTTATAAAATTTCAACTGCTTCTGCAGACTTTACTTATTAAGAACTTAGAGTTTATCAATGTGATGTTGTAATATTGCCTAGCTTCCATCACCATATATTTTCTTAATAGCTACTTGTTAGTTGACAGGTATGCCCTATCTATAAAATAATCCATATTGAAAATTTCAAGAATCACTTCAATTGTATTATCAGTTATATAGTTAATACAAGATTTTAGAATCTTTATAGCCAAGATGTTCCATTCACTCACAAAATAGTATCATCTGCCTATTTTGCCTATATAGTCAGCCTGTTTCTGGCAGTCCGCTCATTACAGCTGTGCTGGCATCCACTCTGACCACCATGCCCAGAACAGATGCCTGGCATTCTACATGTATAACAAAAACAGCTAACATAAACACATTGACCTTCAGATGACACCTGATGTAGGCGGTTTGTATACATAATCATGGCCACAGACTGCCTGACTTGGTCAAAGCCATGAAACAAGTGTGGGTTTGGTTACAACTTAGACTCTTCCAGTGTCTAGTTTGGGGTTACCTTAACATCAACTTGAACTACTTTTGTTTTTCTTTAGTAAGTACTGTGGATATTGTCTCAATTTTATAGAATGCATTATTTATGAAAAGGTGGCATCAATTTAATTTCATTCCTTTTTAATGAAAATATTTTTTCATACAGTATGTTCTGATCATGGTTTGTCCTTAATGTCATTCTCTTTAACAAGTTGATTTACAACTGGGATGTGTGCATACATTTAAGACACAGTGGCATGTCTTCCTTGAGTATCAATTTTACTCTATTATTTAGTATACTGTATGCCAAGACTAAACCTGTATTAAAATATTTGAAAAACATGTGATAGTCATACACAGTTTAAAAGTATGATCCTTCAAAAGTTAACTCATTGTCATTCCCCATTCTCCTGCACTCCATCTCTCCTCCCTTGAAAGTCCTCCAATTCCTTTTATATACAGCATGCAAAGATTCAAAGCTGACATCCACATATAAAAGAATATGTGACATTTATCTTCCTGGGTCTGTATTACCTCAATAAGAATAATTATTTTCAACTCCATTCATGTACCTGAAGATTTCATAATGTTATTTTTCTTAAACAGCTGAATAAGTATTACATTGCATAAATGTACCACATGTTCATTACCCATTTACCAGTTGATATACATCCAGGTTGATTTTATTTCCTAGCTATTGTGAACAGAGCAGCAATAAACATGGATGAGCAAGTATCTCTGTGACAGTATATTGAGTCCTCTGGGTATAGGCCCAAAGATTATATAGCTGGGTATTTGGTGTATCTATTTCTAGCTTTTGAAGAACCTTCACAGTGATTTCTATAGTGGCTGCACCAATCTTTACTCCCACCAGCAGTGAATAAATGTTCCCTTCCCCCACATACATGCCAACATTTGTTGTCATTTGGTTTTTCTTAATCTTAGCCATTCTGACTAAAGTAAGATGAAATTTCAAAATCATTTTAGTTTGCACTTCCCTGGTGGCTAACCAAGAATGTTGAACATTTCTTAAAATACAGCTAGCTGTTTGTATTTCTTTTGAGAACTCTGTTTAGTTCCACAGCCCAGTGTTTAGTTTTATTAAGTTCTTTATATATTCTAGATACTAACTCTCTGTCAGATATATAGCTGACAAAGATTTTGCCTCATTCAGTGGGCTGCCTCTTCACTTGAATGATAGTGTCTTTGCTGTACAGGAGCTTTTTTAAGTTTCATGAGCTCCATTCATTAATTGTTTGTCATAATGGCTATGATACTAGGGTCTGTTCAGAAAGTCCTTTCCTATACCTCTAAGTTCAAGAGTAGTCCCAAGTTTTCTATCATATTCAGGGTAACAGCTTTTATGTTGAGGTCATTGATCCACTTGGAGTTGAGTTTTAAACAGAATAAGAAATAAGGATATAGTTTCATTCTCCTACATGTAGCTATCCAGTTTGACCAGCATCATGTGTTGAAGATGCTGTCATTTCTTCAATGTGTATTGTTAACCTCTTTGTCAAAAATTCTTCGTCTTTTGTGTCTCTACTTAAGATGGCTTTTATACTTTCTGTGAACAATCGCATTGGGATTCTGAAGGGGAATGTATTGAATCTGTAGATTGCTTTCTGTTGAATGGCCATTTTCATAATATTAAATCTACAAATCTATGGGCATGGCAGGACTTTATCTCTTGCTGTCTTTCTTTAATGTCTTACAGTAGTCATTGTACAAGTCTTTCATTTCCTTAATTAGATTTATTCCAATATATTTTAATCTTTTGAGGCTATTATTAATAAGATTATTTCTCTGACTTCTTTTTCAGTATGTTTATTGATGGTGTATATGAAGGTGACTAATTTTGTGTATTAATTTTGCATCCTGTTACTTTGCTGAATGCATCTATCAGCTGTAGGAGTTGTCTGGTGGAGTTGTTAGGACCTTTTATGTATAAAATCATATCATGTGCAAATAAGGATACTTTGACTTCTTCCTTTACTATTTATATCCCTTTGACTCCTACATCTGTCTTATTGATCTAGCTAATACTTCCTGAACTATAAAGAACAGGAGTGGAGTATGTGGGCATACTTGTTCTTGATTACAGCAGAAATTCTTTGAGGTTTTTCCCCATTTAGCATGACATTGGCTATGGACCTGCTGTAGACTGCCTTTATTGTCTTGAAATATATAATCTGTAGCCCTAGATTCTCCAGGATTTTTATCACGAACTAATGTATTTGTCAGTGGCCTTTTCTGTATCTAATAAGATGGTTATGTAGTTTCTGTCCTTGAATATTTTATGTGGTGGATTATATTTATTGATTTATGTATGTTGAAATATCAGAAGAGGAAATACGGGGAGATATAACACTAAAGGCCTTCTCTATAATTAATGAGATGATCATGTAGTTTCTGTCCTTGAATATATTTATGAGATGGATTATATGTATTGATTTACATATGTTGAGGCATAAGAAGAAGAAGTATAGGGAGAGATAACTAACACTAAAGACCATTAGAAAACTCATGTGGAAACCTACTACTTAAACCTACTAGTTCTTAAAATATGCACATAATATAAAGAATATAAATGCAGTTACCCTATAAGGAGGGGCATTGCCTCTCCAAGACACCATTGTGTTACCTTTTTTAAAGGTATTGGTCAGTGGAATCCCATCTACCACCCAAAAATGCAGGCTGTTGTCATTGCTCTTCCCTACCTTCTAGGACTTGACAGCAATACCCTATTGCTAAAGATATCACATACTTGAGTCATGGAACGTAGAGGAATAAAACTGGTATTAACCTGGAAATTTTGTCCCTAGTGGCTGTTTTTCATAGCTCTGGAAGTTAGTATTCATTGCTTCCCAGAGGAGAAAAGTATTCATCAATGTTACCCATCTGTGAATCCTGAAAGCTACAATAATGATTGGTCCTGTAGACTGTTCACACTGGTCAACAGCAGCATGAACGTTATGGGAGTAACCAAACACTTTCAGATTGGATTTAGGGCCCACTCCAAAAGCTAGAACTAATTCTGGGACCAAACACCTGTAACTGTATAGATCATAGGCACCAGGGTATAACCGACTAGTATCATTCTGCCAAATGGACATATTATTAAACTGAATCCTAAGGAGTTATCATGATACTCATGGACTAACACATTGCAACTCTGATTGAAGAAGCTTCCTTTTGCAGTAGGTGGTGATTAGCGCAGAAACCCACAATGAGTCAATGTTCAAAAAACAAGGGACTGCAATGTACTCATCCTTAAGTGAGACATCTATATCATGCCCTCTCCTCTCAAGGCTCAGGGATCATTGAGGAAGAGGGGTCAAAACGTTTATGAGCCAGAAGCAGTAGATGACTACAATGAAATAGTGTTTTTAGATTAAATAGAGAGAAACTTAAAGGTATTCCACTAAAATCAGAGACAAGACAAGGCTGTCCACTCTCTCTATATCTAGTCAATATGGTACTTGAAGTTTAAGAGATCAAATGGATACAAATCTGGAAGGAAGAAGTCAAAGTATCACTATTTGCAGATGATATGATAGTACACATAAGAAACCCCAAAAGTTCTATCAGGTAACTCCTATAGCTGATAACACCTTCAGCAAAGTGGCTGGATGCTCAGAGGTTAAGAGCACTGGCTGATCTTCCAGAGGTCCTGAGTATAATTCCTGGCAACCACATGGAAGCTCACAAAATAAGCTAAAATTTTTAATTAATTAACTAATTAATTTAAAAAATCAGTAGCCCTCCTATATATAAACAGTAGTAAGTGGGCTTAGAAAGAAATTAGGGAAACAATACCTTTCACAATAACCACAAATAATATAAAATATATTGGTGTAATTCTACCAAACAAGTAAAAGACCTGTATGGCAAGAACTTTAAGTCTCTGAAGAAAAAAGTGAAAAAGTTATCAGAAGATGGAAAGATTTCCCATGCTCATGGATTGGTAGGATTAGCATAGAAAAAAATGGCCATCTTACCAAAAGCAATCTACAGATTCAATGCAATGCCCATCAAAATCCTAACACAATTTTTTACAGACCTTGAAAGAACAATACTCAACTTCATATGGAAAAACAAAGAACCCAGGATAGCTAAAGCAATCCTATATAATAAAAGAACTTCTAGAGATATAACCATTCCTGATTTCAAGCTGTACTACAGAGCAATAGTAATAAAAACTGCATGGTATTGGCAAAAAGGGGGTGGGGATCAATGGAATCAAATCTAAAACCCAGACATTAGTCTACATTTCTATGGACACCTGATTTTTTATAAAGAAGCCAAAAATATACAATGAAAAAAGGGAAGCATCTTTAACAAATGGTGCTATTCTAACTGGATGTCAGCATGAAGAAAAATGCAAATAGTTCCATATCCACCCTGCACAAAACTCAAATCCAAGTGGATCAAAGACCTAAACATAAATCCAGATACACTGAACCTGATTAAAGAAAAAGTGAGTTCGAGGCCAGCCTGGTCTACAGAGCGAGATCCAGGAAAGACGCAAAGCTACACAGAGAAACCCTGTCTCGAAAAACCAAAAAAAAGAAAGAAAGAAAGAAAAGAAAAGTGAGGAATAGCATTGAATCAATTGTTACCGGAGATAACTTCCTGAACAAAACACCAATTGTGAAGGCACTAAGATTAAAAATTAATAAATGGGACCATCTGAAACTGAAAAGCTTCTGTAAGGCAAAGGACATTGTCAAAAGGACAAAATGGCAGCCTACAGAACAGGAAAAGATCTTCATCAGCCCCACATCTGACAGAGGGCTGATCTCCAAAATATATATAGAACTCAAGAAACTAGACATCAAAAACCAAATAATCCAATTTTAAAATGGAGTACGGGTCTAAACAAAGAATTCTCAACAGGGGAATCTCAAATGACTGAGAAGCACTTAAAGAAATGTTCAACATCAATAGCCATCAGGAAAATGCAAATAATAATGACTCTGAAATTCCATCTTACACCTGTCAGAATGGCTAAGATCAAAAACACAAGTGATAGCTCAGGCTAATAAAGATGTGGAGCAAGGGGAACACTCCTCCATTGCTAGTGGGAGTGAAAACTTGTACAGCTGTAGGATGCTAAACAGTCTTATTAATAAAAAACCCAGAGCCAGATATTGGGGTAAATTCTGAAAGAGCAGAGAGACAGAACAAGCCACAGCCAACCTTACCTCACCAAGTCCTCAGCAAATCTTGTTTCCTCAGAATGAAAGCCTCTGAGTTCTCACCTGAATGGATCTCAGCTGAACTGCTTAAAAGCCTCTATTTCCTGGTCCTCACACCTTAAGAGCATGAGTCCCTGTTTCCTCACATATACCTTTCTGTGTCCTGTCATATTACTTCCTGGGATCAAAGGCATGTGTCCTTCCTAAGCAAAGACATGACATCTCAAGTGCTGGGATTAAAGGTCTGTGCTACCATGCCTGGCTCTGTTCCCAGTGTAGCCTTGAATTCACAGAGATCCAGACAGATCTCTGCCTCCCAAATGCTAGGATTAAAGGCATGTGCTACCACTGCCTAAGCTCTATGTTTAATATGGTGACTGTTCTGTTCTCTGACCTCCAGATAAGTTTATTGGGGTGCACAATATATCAACCACATTTCCCCTTTTTTGTCTAAAATAAAAAAGTTATAACTAGCCGGGCGGTGGTGGCGCACGCCTTTAATCCCAGCACTCGGGAGGCAGAGCCAGGCGGATCTCTGTGAGTTCGAGGCCAGCCTGGTCTCCAAAGCGAGTTCCAGGAAAGGCGCAAAGCTACACAGAGAAACCCTGTCTCGAAAAACCAAAAAAAAAAAAAAAAAAAAAAAAAAAGTTATAACTAATATAAGAAAAACTATATACAATAAATATATACAATATACATTACATTAATATTAACAATGTCCAGTCCATTAACATTTGACAAATTCAGACAAAAATTTCATTATTTATCCTATTTTAATGAGTCCAATACAAATTTTGTATACAATATACAAAAGTCCAATCCAATGTAAAAATATTTAAAACTAGTAGTTGCCTTTTAAAAGTAGATTTAATAATCTAACTTTTATCTTATCATATCTATATTCTCTTTTTTTCAGAATAGATTCAATAATCTTCCCTTTTATCCTATCATTTCTATCTTTTTCAGAGTAGATTCAATAATCTACCCTTTATTCATCATTTCTATATCTTTTTTTAGAGTAGATTCAATAATCTACTTCTTATCTATATCCTTTTTTTCTTTCCTTTTCTCTTTTTTTTTCCAAACAAGAACACTGAATCTAATCTAACTGTGTAGCTTTTTTTCTGACCACTAACAATTAACAGCTTGTAACCAACCATCCTAAACAATGACAATTATCCATAACCCATTGAGAGACCAAAAACCATCCACTCCACCTTTTGGGAATGTGGCATTGTGTTCTTAAAATTACTTCCTGCTGTCTGGGGGAGAAGTCATCTTTAGGGAATATTGAAAAGAAAATTTGGGGGTTAATTGTCAAGTCCTGGGAGAGTCAGCTGTATCATTTGTCCAGTCTCTGCATAATGGAAAAGTGCAAGGCTTGTCTCAGTCTTTGCTGGAGTAGTCTGTAAGGTTGGATCATCTCAGCTAGCCATCTTAAAATTGTCCTGAGCAGTTTGTAGTCCAAAGCCGATCTTTGGGTGATGTTAATCAGCTTAATGGCTTTATCATAGTCAATGTGAAATCATCATTGTGGGATCCAATCCTCTTTTTGGAGACTTCAAAGTCACTGTGAGGTATGACCGTGGTTCCCTGCATTCAGCCACTTTGGAAATCAATATGGTGGTTTCTCAGAAAATTGAGAATCAACCTACCTCAAGACCCAGCTGTAGATTCCTGGGTATATACCTAAAAGATGCCCTAACATATCATAAGAACACCTGCTCAACTATGTTCTTAGCAGCTTTATTCATAATAGCCAGAAACTGGAAACAACCTAGATGTCCATCAGCCAAAGAATGGATTTTTAAAATGTGGTATATTTACACAATGGAGTAGCTGTTAAAAACAATGACATCTTGAAATTTGCTGGCAAATGGATGAAACTAGAAACAATCATCCTGAGTGAGGTAACCCAGACCTAGAAAGATAAACAAGACATGTACTCACTTATAGGTGGCTATTAGCCACAAATTAAAGAATAACCATTCTACAATCCACAGACCCAAAGAAGCTAAGTGACAAAGAGGGCCCAAGGGGTAGGAGGGCATGTGAATCTCACTGTGAAGGAAAAATGGAATAGACATCATAGGTGGAGGGGGGTCTGGGTGGAGGTTGGACATGGGAACAGGAGGGATCAGGTGGGGTGAGGATGGAGGGAGGGAGTACTGAGAAAGACAACCAGAATCAGGGACATCTCTGGGACAAGCTAGAGATCTAAAGTAATGGAAACTCCTAGGAATTTATGAGGGTGACCCTATCTAAAACTTCTAGCAATGGGAGATATGGAACCTGAACTGGTTTGTAACCAGGTAAGATTTCCAGTAGAGGGATTTGTACCCCAACCCACCCATATGACATTTGACCTACAATTTGTCCGGCCTACAAGATATGCTGGGGTAAAGGTGGTGCAGAAATTTTGGGAGTGGTCAACCAATGATTGGTCCAGCTTGAGGCTCATATCATGAGAGAAAGCTCAGCCCTGACACTGCCTGGAGTACTAAAACCCAGAGACTGGACAGCCCAGAGACCTAGAATAGAACCAAGCATGACTGGCAAAAAAAGTCAATAAAATGACTCCTAATGATATTATGATATTCTGTTATACTCATAGATTGTTGCCTAGCCCAAATGCCATCAGAGTGGCTTCACCCAGCAACTAATGGAAACATATGCAGGGACTCACAACCAAACATTACAAAGACCTCAAGGAATTCTGTGGAAGAGGAGGAGGAAGGACTGTGGGAGCCAAAGGGGCCAAGGACACCACAAGAAAATCCAAAGAACCAACTATCCTGTGCTTATGGGGCCTCATAGAGACTGAACCACTAACCAGAAAGCTTACATGGGACTGACCTAGGGCCTCTACACATATGTCACAGTTATGTAGCTTGGTCTTCCTATAGGACTCTGGAGGTTGTTTCTGACTCTGTTACCTGCTTTTGGGACCCTTTCCTCCTACTGGATTGCCTAGTCCAACTGTAACAGGAGAGAAGGTGCCTAGTCTTACTGCAACTTGACATGTCGTGGCTGGCTGATCATGGGAGGCCTGCCCTTTTCTGAGGAGAAAGGAGGAGTAGATGGGGGGGGAAAGGGGAGACTGGGGGAGGAACTGGGAAGAGGGGAGGGAGGGAGGGAGGGAGGGAGGGGAAACTGGAAAAAATTGATTGGTTAATAATTAATTATAATAAAACTGTTTTTAGGACACAACAGGGTCGTTGAACATATGAACTCAGAGAGTGCACAAGATTTGCTCAAGATCAAGCCAAACAAAACCCCAATTGATGGAAGAAGTTCCACCCCTCGCTGAGGAGCCATGGGCAATTGATGGCTTCTGGGAGGAGAGTCAGTTTCTTCAATGATGTGAACCACCTAGAAGCTACTCATGGTCTAGTGCAGCAGTTCTCAACCTTCCTAATGCTTCAACCCTTTAGTACAGTTCCTCATGTTGTGATGACCCCCCCACCAGAAAATTATTTTTGTTGCTACTTCATAACTGTGCTTTTGCTACCGTTATGAATCATAATGTAAATATTTTTGAAGTTAGAGGTCACTAGGTTGAGAACCACTGCTCTAGTAGCTGCCCCTATCCCCATACACATACTGGCAGTACTGTGAGGACTTAGTGGGGAAAACGAGGTGAACAACCCCACTGGCATAATATATAACGGCAGTGCTTAATGGACTTAGTGGGGGGAAAGAACAAATGAAGTTGAGAAGGAGTCATTGATGCCAAGGGAATAAGGTGAACTTGAGAGCAAAGCATATTGTGTGCGAAGCCTTTGCACCAGCTCAGCCAGGTGAGGTTAGCTCATTCCCCTCATCAAATAAACTTCTTTTTGCAACAGATGGAAACTATTGCAGATCCACAGCTAGTCAAAATGCAGAGGGTAAGTGACAATGAGATGCCCAACACCAGTTGGTACATCTACAATGCAGTCCCGACGTGTAAGGCTCAGGGAAGATCACAGAGGGGGAGGAAAGATTATAAGAGCCAGAGGACCATGATACCTGCTTCTAGATAGTGTCTTCTAGACATGACAAGGAAGCTGCACCCAAAAAATTGCAGCAATATGGTTGCCTAAACAAGACCTGCATAATGACACCACTAGTCAACATGCCAATGTGGATAGGAAAATCTTGCAAGGTCCCACCCCTAGATGAAGAGATAAAGACAATCAATGGCTCCTGAGAGAAGGAGAATCTTTTTTTTTTCCAGGGATGAGTCCCCTGATAGGTGTTCAAGTGGTCCGCTCTAAACACATGTACATACAAGTAACATTAAATGACCTTTGTTGGCTCTGTGTGCATGTGTGTGTGTGTGTGTGTGTGTGTGTGTGTGTGTGTGTGTGTGTGTGTGTGTGTGCTGTGTGTGTGTGTGTGTAACAATAATAATCTTGACAAGAAGAGGTCATCAATTTGAGAGAGAGTCAGGGGGACATAGGTGGAGTTGGAAGGAAGAGAGGGAATGGTAAAATGGATGCAAATACAGTGCTCATGTGTAGGAGGAGTTTCTATCCTGGCAGCCACTTCCCAAATAACCACAAGAGCATCTTATTATTACTTATAAATGCTTGGTCAATAGCTCAGGCTTGTTACTAGCTAACTCTTACATTTAAATTAACCCATACTTCTTATCTATGCTCTGCTACATGGCTTGGTACCTCTTCTCAGTAGGCATGCTCATCTTGCTTCTCCCTGCATCTGCTGGCAACTCCTCTGACTCCACCCTTCTTCCTCCCAGCATTCTCAGTTTGGTTGTCCCGCCTGCACTTCCTGCCTGGCTACTGGCCAATCAGCTTTTTATTAAACCAATCCAAGTGTATTAAACCAATCTTCACAGTGTACAAAAGGATTATTCCACAGCACTCATGTATGAAATTCTTCCAAAAAATAAAATTTAAATTAAAAAAACACACATGAATGCAGGTATGAAAGTCTCAAACAATAAGAATATTAAATCTTTACACTAGAAAATCCACACTTATTGTTTTACTATTCAAAATATCTAGGAAATAGAACAAGTCTATATATTCAACAACAAATGAATGGCAAAAGAAAATGTGGTTCAAACACACAATATTTTCAGCCATTAAAATTAAAATCATGCCAGGTGGTGGTGGTACACACCTTTAATCCCAGAACTTGGGAGGCAGAGGTGGGTGGATCTCTGTGAGCTTGAGGCCAGCCTGATCAACAGAGCAAGTTCGAGGACAGCCAGGGCTGCATAGAGAAAAACTGTCTTGAAAAAACAAAAAACAAAAAATACTGCTCTTATATTAGAAAAAATTGTTTTCCAATCTTTCAGTAATTAAAAAACACACAAATGGCCGGGCGGTGGCGCACGCCTTTAATCCCAGCACTCGGGAGGCAGAGGCAGGCGGATCTCTGTGAGTTCGAGGCCAGCCTGGGCTACCAAGTGAGTTTCAGGAGAGGCGCAAAGCTACACAGAGAAACCCTGTCTCGAAAAACAAAAAAACAAACAAACAAACAAAAAAAAAAAAAAAAAAAAAAAACACAAATGCATAGCTTTATTACTACCTATTACAAATCTTGGTTTAGTATGATACTAAAAAGAAAAACAATTAGCCAGGCATAGTGGAGCACATGCCTTTACACCTTTAATCCCTGCACGTGAGAGGCAGTTGCAGGTAGATCTCTGAATTTGGGGCCAGCCTGATCTATAGAGAGAGTTCCAAGACAACCAGGTCTACACAGAGAAACTCTGTCCTGAAAAATAAAAAACAGCAAAAAAAATCAAATCAAACAAACAAACCTTACACTTCTTTTTATTAAGTTTCTGCTACAAGTTTTCAACTATTTATAGTATTTATTTTCAACCTGATGTCATAGTTCTGGCTAATTTTCTTAGGCAGAGACCAGGATATACCCACACAAATATAAAGGTTTCAAACAGTCAAGCTTTTGCAAATTAACACATCACAAATTAGAGGCTGACGGCTTGACTATTAAGTCTTAAAGGATAGATTATTTTGCAGGCCCTGGTTTCCTCACTCTGCAAAGGATCCAGTCTTCAGAAACTCAAGCACACTTTTGAAAGGTCCGAGTTTAACTGTCACAGCTGCCTGTGTGTCGTGGCTGGTTTCCCGGATGGACCACTTTCAAGTTTGTCTGATTTGCCGGGGAATTTCTTGGTGTGCTAAAGAGAGCACATTTCATTTCACTTTTGCCTCTCACAGTATGACTTGATATTTCCCTTGGTCCTGAGATCTTCACCTGCATAGATTTCTGCAACTATCCATCTAGCCCTCCTCTGATATGCATGATATCATACGATGAACTTTAGACAAACTCGCTGTTGTTTTCCGAGTAAAACAATTTGAACATAATGTTCCCACCTACAAGTAAACCAAATCATCTGATAAAATTGGTGGTACTGAAATTGAGGATATCTAAAAATAGCAGCATCCGTAACCTTGGGAGTCTGGGGTGATATAAATACTATGGCTGAGAGCATTTTTAGCCACAGAATTTTTGCCTTTTATACATTTGTAAGGTTATTGAGTTGTTCTCTTCATGGTCCTTACTAAAATGCTTATGTCCAGCGAACACACAATTGTCTGTTTGTTTATTCTTTTTTCAAAATGAATCTGTATTTGTAGCCTTCTCGTAATGTCTGGTTCAACTCCCAGCCAAACAGATACATTCTCTCAGGAATGATACCAATTCTATACTGTTTGTTGACAATTTGTCTGATAAAGAGTCAGAAACCTACATCATATGTATGTGTTGTATCATATATATTTACATGATATACATGTATGTATATGTACACATACACAAACCTTCTCAGGTTGATTCAGCACTCAAATAATTTTGAAGTGTCCTGTCTGACACAAAAGAGATATTGTATATCACATAGAGAATGTTATGTCTTTTATGTTTCATTAAATTGTACTGTCTTGTCACACACACACAAAAATTGATTTTTGGTTAAATTGTCACTCACAGCATTGCCTGTGTCTTGGGAAACATGGCTGACCTAATTAGTATGAAACTGAAGTTCTTTCTCGCTGATGGAACAGGACTGTGAAATAAACAGAGCTTGGGTGACCTATAACAATAGCATTAGTGATTCAGATGACTGACTTGACAAAACCATTAAAACTGACCCAAAAGAAACCATGCCCATTTACGGAGAAATGAGGAGACACTTTCTGTGGTTCTACTATGAATCTCTTTCCTTAAACAAAATCCTGTAGAATTGACAATTCCACTGCCAAAACACAGGATTCTCTAGTCAAAATATTTAAAGGGGGGTGTTTTTTTTTTATTTATTTTGGTAATCTAAGGAATCAAGATTAAAAATAATAATAGTCAACAGGAGCATAAGACCATAGTCATAAACAATCACCAAAAATATGAGAATAAATCAAAAAAGACTATATTCCTCAGGATAGAATGAGAAGTTAGTGTGGATTCAGCCAAGAATAGTTACATATAATTGGCCTGAGTTACCCAGCTTCCCTGGCTATAGATGCCAAGTTCAGGAGGTAAACAATTCTCCAATTAATTTAACATGTGTGGAAGGCTCCAATTCCAATAATAAAACACCTTTAAAAATTTTTGTGCTGCTTGATGTAGATGAACTCTGGTTTATCATAAATGCAAATTTTTAAATTGTAAACAGAAGAGATAGTTTAACAAAGAAAATATTGAAAACTGTAGAAATCTTTAAAAGGAGCCCTTTACCTGGGAGTCTGCTTGACAGCTCCGATCAGCTGAGTCAAGAATTCTAGCACAATTAACATTTTCTATGAAGGTCATCTGCATAGAGGCACTAGTCCTTTTATTTAGAGATACTTCAAATAAGAATTCTAAAACATCAATGAACCATGCTTACAGGCTGAGCTTACGTTACCTTCGAGTGTGACCTTACTCCTTTCCCAGATATTCTCTGGGAATCCCATAAACACTCTAAGCTTTTGCTTACAGTAAAAACATCTTAGCTCCCTAGGGAGATAGCTTAGTCAGCAGAGTGCCTGCCATGAAAGTGTGCTCACCTGTGCTCAAATACACACAGAAAAGTCGGTGTGTCGGCACACATCTGCAATCCTCAGGCAGGGTCTGGGGAGGCCTGTAGTGAGCCTACAAGCTCACTAACCATCCAGTCTAACTAATCCATCAGTTCTAAGCTCAGTGAGTCAGCCTGTCTCAAAATAATAACAAAACAGAAAGTGTGAAGTAGGGAAAGCAGGATTGCTGGTGGGGGTGGGGAGGAGGTGGGTGAGATCAGAATGTATTGCATACATATATGAAATTGTCAAAGAAAAATTTAGTTTGAAAGATAAAACAAAAAGTGATAGGAGTCTACCTGATATTGACCTCTGGTGTCCATATACACACATATACGTGCACACCTATATACACACATGCACACAGATATACACACACTGCACACACACAATCTTAACTTCCTGTGCCATCCTTTCAACCTAGGGTTACTTGATCAACAGTAATGGCATCCAAAGAACACCAGTAATCACTTTTATTATCTCATTTACTGAAAAACAAAACCTTCCTCATCAGCCCCCTGAGAAGTCACTTGAGGACCACCAAACTCAAATACACTGCTGCTTACTTAGCTTAAGCATGATTATCTCTCTTGAGAATCTCACACCACACTCTGTCTTATTTTTTCCCTGAGCTCTTCTTTGTGCTGAAATAGCTTCCTAATAAATTCCACATCTGTTTTAGATGAACACAGCATCCAAGACTGTTTTTTCCTGTGGTGAAGTCAAGAATCTTGACTCCCCTTCAGTCGGGGTCTCAGAGCAAAAGTCCTCAAGGTACTGTAGGTAGAAGCAGGGAGCCTGCGTCCCCAGCTGCTCTTGCACTGTCCCTGATACCTTAGTTCTAAGTGAACTCAGTCCTTACAGGGCATTTTTAAAGCGTATTTGTCCTTAATTTCCACAAATATAAGCGAACAAATGTACATAAGTGTACTTACAGGAATACAGCCCGGCCTTCTGGAGGAAGCACAAGGCATCATGTTTTTGTTAGTGGGAGTTTGAATGTCATTGGCCCCCATAAGCTCATGGGGAGTGGCACTATTGAGAGGTGTGGCCTTGTTGAAGTAGGTGTGGTCTTGTTGAAGGAAGTGTGTCGCTGTGGGGGTGGGCTTTGAGGTCTCTTTTGCTTAAGCTTTGCTCAGCGTCACAGTCCACTTCCTGTTGCCTGATGATCAAGATGTAGCCCTCACCATGTCTGCCTGAACGCCACCACGCTCCCCACCATGATAATAATGGACTGAACCTCTGAAACTGTAAGTGAACCCCCACTAAATGTTTTCCTTTACAAGAGTTGCTGTGGTCATGGTGTGTCTTCATAGCAGTAGAAACCCTGACTAAGACACTGCTACCAGAGCTTTTAGAGTGCAAGTCTGCTCCAGGAAACCCCATAATCTAGACTCACCCACTGGTCCCCATTAAGTAATGAGCCATGGTGAAAAGCAGAAAGAGGAATTACTGGATGTGGCCACAATGAAAAGAACAACTAAAGAGATCTAGTGACCCAAGTCCATCTTCAAGGTGCAGACATGAGGTTCAGTTTTAAATAGAAGGCAAGAGGTAGGCAAGTAGTCCTGGCGAAAGTGTGGTCCTGTCTATCATTGACCTACCATCATTGTCTCAGCCCCATCTGGCCTAAAATTGTTAAATTATTGATCTTTTCATTGCTGAGCATGCAACCTTGCCTTCAGAGATAATTTAATTTGTCCTCAACTGAAAGGAAAGTCTGTCCTGGGAGGGTTTGTTCTAAAATTCAATGTGACTGAGGAAGACATTAATTATTAAGAATAATTTACCTCTGTGTCTTCAGCCAAAATACATGTACAAAATTAAGACAGAAGCACCAGGCTTTCAATCTGCTTTTAATTTTCTATAGACCCAAGTAGGTAGGTGGTCAGATTATTTTAAGTGAGGGGGGGGCATGCACATGTGTGAATGCCTGGTGGGGCCAGAAGGCAGCATCAGCTCCCCTGCAAGTGGAGTTACAGGAAGTTGTAAGCCACATGATATAGGTGCTGGGAACTGAACTCGGGTCCTCTGGAAGGTCAACAGATACTCTTAACCACTGAGCCATCTCTCTAGCCTCTTAAATAATTTTGTAAAAGCAGCTTCTAAGTGCTTGTGACAATACTATAGGACCTGCCTGCGTTGGTATGGCATAGATAAGATCTTAGAAAGGCATATTATATGTATTTATTAGAAGCACAGGACCTGGAGGCAACTGATTCAAGGATAGACAATCCTCTCTGGTACTTAATTTACTCAAATATAAAATAAAGCGTTTCACTACTTCATTAAGGAATGGGAACCAGATAAGACAGAATAGAAATGTTTTAATGTATATAATGTATTTTTATTAATGATGTTTTAGTGATATTAATTATCCTTATAATCCTGCACTTTGCTGCTCTCCTCTATTAAAAAAAGGGGGGGGGGGGAGATTAGCATTAAGAGAAGGCCAGTCTGCTGGACTCTGACAACGTTTCTCTATGCTTTTAACAAATGTATTCTCCAGAAAAGTGTAATGACCTTTTGCACGTTTTTGACTCTCCTATTTTCCAAAAAGAGTAACGTTAAGGAAGAAAATGTGCATTATTACTTCCCTTCGTTTGCTCCTCGTGGCTCTGGGAATTCTTTTTCTTCCTTGCCCTACCTTTCTGTCTGTCGCTTCGCGGCATTATCTTCCTACTTTGCTCTGAGCACGTGTCATTTCCAAAGCCATTCCTCAGAAACTTTAGTTCTCTTTTTAGTAGATAGTTTCAGCTCCGTGGAATTTACTAGTCTGCCCCTCATTACATTGCTTCTGACTTTGACTGATGGAGGAAACAGCCAGCATGACTAGTGCACTGGGTACAGGCTCCCTGATCGCTGAGATCACTAACACCTAATGCTTCTCTAATTATAGACATGTCTCATTCCTGGCCATTTAACAACCTCACCACAGGGAGTGACTCCACATCCTGACTGGAAGGCTCCCTTCATTAGCTTCAACTATACATCATAACCTTCTAGCTTTACAATAACCCAAGGGCCCTCCCTCCCAGGACTGTGGCAATGTGACATTCTTCATATTTGAACATGGACACAGATAACAATTAATGACCTCTGACTTTAAGCTGAAAAAAGTAAAAACTAAGGGTTTCAATTTGGTTTGGGGGTTTTTGTTTTTGTTTTTAGGGAGCTGCTTATTCAAGTAACAGCTAAGAATCAAGGGTTTTATTCCGTCTCTTTCTTTAAAGGCTTACAGTAAGCCTCCTCAATGCTGCTGACATTGAGTAAAAGTGGAAACTGAAAAGCATGTGAGCTATGGAGACACCACTGTGATTTGAGGTCTCATACATCAAAAAGTGAAAGAAAAAACACACTGATTGAAATTTTGAGGCCCCGATTCAAATTTTGTTTACATTCATGGTGCCAATAATCACACTTACCTTGTGTGGAAAATCCTTATGTGTCAAGCTCTGTATGAGGCACTTCCGATTACCTCGATGTGTATGAGAGGAAACCTTCACAGAGAATGTCAGTAAATTGGCAAGGGCGCTCAAAAGAAGACACAACTGAAATTTGAACTCTTTGCTTTACTGGAGTGTAAATACTATGCTTTTCATTAGTCTATTGTTTCCTTTCAGCTTTGTTGCCTCATAATAACATAGTATGTAAACACTTAGGAAAGCAGTGTTCCCACCTCTGAATGCCCATGGACACATCTTAGTAAGCTTCTATTACACTGAAATATTTTTATCTCAATAGAAAAGTAATTTTACTGAACATTTTTTATGAATCACATTCACGTTACTCTCTTAATCCTTAAAATAATTGTCTTGTGTCTTCATTCTTAGGTGAAAATCTTCAGGCTTAGTAAGATTAGGTAAAAAGGTCCAGTGGTACACTTGCATTGGTGACATCCACTTTCATTATATTTCCTCTCATGACGTTTAGACATATAGATTATGTTTGGATGCTTTCTAAATTATCTTCCTGAACAAGTGAGAGTCTTAAGATCCATTTTCACATTGATCAGAGCTGTGTCTGGTATAAAATAAGCATTCAACGGGTATTTATTGAGAGATGATCAGTTTTCATTACAGTCAGTCATTGGTTTATTTGATTGTACGGCTTTTACAGCATGAAGAAAACCAGGGGGATATATAAATGCTGGTTCACAGGGTAGGAGTTCATGGCTAAGCCACACATTATAAAGTTACCACTTCATACTTTTTCTAGTTGCAATAAATCCTTGGTTCGAGAAAAACTAAAACTTTCAGTTCAGCTATATGTTGGCCATCATAGTTGGAGGTGCACTGAAGATAACAAACAGGAAATGCTTTTGTGAAAGGCCAACAAAAAAAGATGAAAGCCCATTCCACATTCAGAAGAAGACAGCCCTAAAGCGTAATAGTTCTATGGAAAGAATGAGTATTTCCATATATTTCCCTTCACTTCCATGTGTTTGTTACCTACCATTGTATTTGTGAATATTGAATGAATAGGTGGAAGAATAAAAAATAGAGTAAACTGAATGTCAATCTAACTAAAATTAATTTTGTTTCACTTTGAATAAAAACCTATCTTGTAAATTCAACTGCCTCAATGAATGGCACATAGACTTTAGATTTGCATAATGAGGCCTAGTCTCGGAAATCAGTTTAAAAAGACTTGAAGTTGCCTTACAGACAAACCTGCAGACTTGTGTTATTGTAGCACTATTCACATAGCCTGTTATAGAACCAGCCCATCACGAAAAGCTAGAGAGTACCATGCTAAGCAAAACAAACTAGGCTCATAAGGACAAGTACCTCTCATGTGTAGAATTTTGGAGGGGGAAAAAACATTAAAATAGAGTGAAGAAGATGTAAGAGGGAGTATGAAAAAGGCACTAGAGGATAAAAGATGATCAAAGTACATTCCATGCATGCATAAAGCATCATAAGGAATCCAATTGCTTACAAAAAAAAATGATTTGTTTCCCATCAGCTTTGTAAGCTCACTGCTAGGCATTTTGCCCACAACAAAATATCAAAATAAAACATTTGATTTGTTTTATAAAATTCAAATTTTTCTTTGCAGTGGCATGTGTATTTGTTTAAGTCTCCATATAAAATTCTGTGAAACAATCCATCCTGCCTCCAAGTCCTTGTGCTGTTCCAGAGCAGTATTATCTTTGCCTAGATTTCTGCAGAAGTTCCTTATGGGTCTCTCTGCATCTACTGCTGCCAGAAAAGGTCTTTTCCATTGTGATTTGACTTATGTTGACTCTCTTGTCTCCCGGGGAAAGATTTCACAGAGTTCTAACAACCTCTCAGACCACCTTTTGGGAGAAACGAGATCGAAGATAACACTGAGTCAGTGATGAGTGGGACCACAAACCTTGACTAGGACAGCTTAGAGATGCATTCCTCTTGCCCTCTATTTAAACCTAAACCTCATTTGAGGACCACAAAGATTGTATGTGATGAAGGAACTTAACTCGTTCTTGCTGTTACTTAGAACAAGAACATCCCTTACTCAAACTGATGGCTTATATGTAGAACTTGAGTTTTTGTTAAGATTTTGCAGGACAAAGTAGCCTCTGCTTCCCATCTGGGCAGCACACTAGAGCTGATGCTGTCTGTTATTGGGGACACAGGTGAGCCAGCCCTGAGGCAGTGAGAACAGGAGTGCTGATCCCCTCATCTCACCCCATCCCCCACCCCCCACTCCCTCATCTCCCTACACCCCCTGCCTATCCCCACCCCCAGCCCCACCCCATTTACCCTCTACAGCAAACAGGAGAAAGGGCTCTGCACCTTGCCTGGGCAAAGCAGCAGAGCTGGCTCTGGCCATATGAGTGAGGAGGACCTGGATCTGAGGGCCAGAGAGCAGCTGTAGGCTGCTTTGGGTGAGCTAGCCTGGGCTGTGCTGGAGAGCTCATCCAGGTAGTGACAATGAGGGAAAGCTAGCGACCTGACCAGCCCAGCTACCACCCAGGCCCAGAATCAGGGCTAGGAGTTGGCCACCCCAACATCCATCCCATCTATGAACTGTTGGAGCATGTGAAGGGGACGAACCTACAGATCCAAAACAGCAGGATCTCCATGACACAGGACCACAACATGATATCCAAGAGGAGCTCCAGTGAGAGCCCATTATCAGTGGTGTGGCAGAAACCAGAGGCTTTGAACCAGACCAATGATTCATACAAATGAACACTTACAAGTAAAGATGAATGGACTAAAGAGTAAACTGTATGACTCATGGTTTCCATGACAAGATTCTTCTTCTTTGTTGTTGTTGTTGTTTGTTTTTTGTTTTTGTTTCCATTTTTATTTTTGTTTTGGTTTGGTTTTTGGTTTTTTTAATAAATTTGGTTTTGTTTTTGGGGAGAAGTTGCAAGGGCAGAGGGCAGATGTGAGGGACAGGGAGATAAGCAGGATTGAAATGTATGATGTGAAATCCACAAAGAATCAATAAAAGTAAAAAAGAAAAAAGGAAACAAAGATGAAGAACATGAGAAAAGATGGGTGGGGAGAAGTAGTCTCTTAAAATAAGCAAGGAAAAAAAGTTATACAAAAGTTTTAAAGAAAACTTCATTGACCACTACTAAAATGTATGTGAGAGGCAGACACATGGAGTTCTAACCTGCCCCAAGCTGTGATTTCTTTCTAGTTTAAAATGCTGGTTAAGCTCCAGTCATCTGGCCTGTCTTCATCTCACGTTTTGTGAGATGTAAAGAGATGAAGGAGGTCAGGTGGTGGTGGCGCATGCCTTTAATCCCAGCACTCAGGAGGCAGAGGCAGATGGATCTCTGTGAATCTGAGTCCAGCCTGGTCTACAAAGAGAGTTCCAGGATAGCCAGGACTGTTACACAGAGAAATCTTGTCTCGAGAAGAAAGAAAGAAAGAAAGAAAAAGAAAGAAAGAAAGAAAGAAAGAAAGAAAGAAAGAAAGAAAGAAAGAAAGGAAGGAAGGAAGGAAGGAAGGAAGGAAGGAAGGAAGGAAGAAAAAGAAAGAAAGAAATGAATAAATAAATAGGCAGCAGAGAAGGGAGAGGAGTAGTGTTCAACTTTAAAGTATCATGCATTTATTTGGCTTACAATTTCTATATGGACTTTATTTCAAATGTAAAAAAAGGGAAGAAAAACCTCTCTAATCTCTGTTAATAAAAGAAAAATGCTAGGATTACCATGCCATTGCCTTGTAAGCCCTGAATTAAATTACAACACAAAGGTAATGATTTTCAAGAGTTGATAATGTCATAAGAAAAGGAAAAACTAGTTACCATACAAATAAATGAAGCACCTGGGAAGTAGCCCTGCCAGGAAATAATACATAATTCTACCAATTTTCTGATCTTAAAGTTAGCCAGAAGTGCATGGAACAGAGATACATGACAGATGACTTCATGGAGTAAGAATCCATAAAACTCATACCAAAAAAAAAATTCAAAAGAGGATGGAGAGATAGCTCCGCAGTTAAGAGCACTTGCAGCTCCCAGCACACACATGATGACTCACATGACCTATACCTCCAGCTCCAGAAGCTCCAACACCCTGTTCTGGGCTCTGCCAGCAAGTCCATCCATGATAAACACACAACACCCAAACACTCATATATATATATATATATGGTCTAATACATCAAGTGCAGCTCCAGAGACATGAGAATCAAGTACAGTGTACACCTTTTCCTAGATACATTGAATAACAAAGATAATAACAAAGGTTAAAACATGAAGAAATAATAACAGCATTGGATAAGCTTAAGGAATTATTCTATTTTAATTTTTAAAAGTAGTAGTATTGTTTTTCTTTCTTTTTTTTTTTTTAAGGCAAAGTCTAATCTATCCCAAGCTGGCTTAAACCTGCTATGTAGCCTGACTTTGAACATCTGGCCCCCTTGCCTCCACCTCCCAAGTGCTGGAATTACAGGAGTATGCCACTTCATGCCTAGTTTATGTGTTATAGGGGATTGAACCCAGGGCTTCGCGCACACTAGACAAGCATTGTGCCAGTTGAGCTACATCCCACCTTCTTGGTTGTCATGTTTAAGGAAAATGTTCTGTCAGACATGGTGGTTCACATCTGTAATCCAGCATTTGGAAGGCTTAAGCAGGAGGATCATGATAAGTTTAAGACCAGCCTGGGCTACAATGTAATTTCTAGGCTAGCCTGGGTTAGAGAGTGACAGATATCTCAAAGGAACAGAAGAAGAAGAAAAGAGGTGGAGGAGGAGGAGAGGAAAAATAGAAAGCATTACTGTTCTGAAATACCTAACTTATGGTAGAGTTGATAAAATACAAACTGTGTTTAAAAATCACTGTGTAGGCAGAAAGAGAGAGTAATGGGGTGTCAGGAAGAGTTAATGAATTGGTCATGTTATTTTCTTGACATTATGTTCAATTTTTTTCCACAATAAAGCGTGACCTGCAATATTTGCCTGGCTTATTTTCGGCAATCACAGTTTGTTTAGTGTCTCCCTAAATTTTTCAACAAGTTTCTCTCTGCATAAATGAGTAACTTGTTATTATTTTGGAAGGGCCGCAGCTTTCATGTTTCCAATGGCGACTGAATTAACAGGAATACCGCACTAGTTACTTAAGTTTCAAAACTTGTTTCCCTTGAAAACCAGCAATTTGAAGAACATCACAAAAATGATTTTACTAAAATACATTTCTTGCTACACAAGCGAGTGTCTTGAGATGGATTTCCTGGTAGCTTGTGTAATACTTCAGTAGGAGATCGCCCTCTGCTGTCTAATGAAAATTGTCACCACAAAAGAGGCACAATCAGTCTTCTCCTTGATGTTTTTTTTCCAGTATGAGTCATTTCAAATAATAACATGCAGTCAAGGGGTGAGACCAGAGCCTGTCAATGTTGTGGGGATGAAGAAGTGAATATATAGATGTTGTTGGTGCTTACATCTCTCCTTTATTCTTTATAGTTTGTGTAATTCTTTATTCCAGTTGTAAGACACACTCCAAAACTCAGGGGGGGGGGGAATGTTTAATTTGAAGAAAGAGTTTGGTAATTGTTGTTTTTAAAATTGTGTGATAAAGGCACCTGAATTTTTGTTCCAGTTTTTTTTGGGGGGGGGTGTTTGGTTTTTGTTGTTGTTGTTTTGTTGAGTTTGCCAATTTTCCACCTGTAATCTTAGGCAGCGGATCAAAATATATCTGTTAGACCCTTTGAGCCTGACAGAGAAAAAATAATATCATTAATTAAAAAGAGCTATCACTACTGACCAGAGCATTATAGAGGATGGCTATGAACTACATCAATAAATTTTTAAAGTTGGATTCCTTGGAAAATAAAATGTATTAAAAATGATACAAAATAAAGTTAAAAAGATGAACAGCCATCTATCACCAACAGCATTATTCTGGTGGCATTGGAAGTCGAACTTAGAGCCTCTCCCATTAGGTAAGTTTCTACTACTGAGCTATATCTCCATTATTCAAGGACAGAGTTCTCTTAAACAAAATCAAGACCACTTAGGAATCATGTCTAGAATCATGTTTAAGCACAGACAGGAAATGTCATGATGAACAGCACAATATGGTCAACACATCCCTTCCTAGATAGTGTGAGTTCTAAATTCTTTCAGTTCCTCACCAGTTCTCCACAATAGTTAAGACATTCAGCTTTCTGACAATACCCAGCTCACACTAAAACTTCACTGTCTCAGGTCCTCAAAAATTAGAGTGCATAAGCGTAAACTCCACACATACACCTTTCAACAAACTACTACTACTAACCAGTCCTGTGACCCCCTATGCTGTAGGCCTCCCTTTATACAAAGGTTTCCCCAAAATAAACTTTGCCTCTCTACGGGTGGATTTTGATCACAGCTCTTTGATAAACTCATTTCTGCTGTCTTTATCTTCCGTATTACATGATGGGGGAGACACCAGCATGATGTTAGAAACCTTATTTTGTAAGAACATGTGGTTTGTCCACCAAGCTCATATCACTACCAAAGTTAGGATCATAAGTCAAAATATCCAAGTCTCCAGCCACCTGTTCAAAGTGACAAGTCAGGCTATGGAAATCAATATGACGGTTCCTCAGAAAGCTGGGAATCTATCTCAAGACTCAGCTAATACCACTCTTGGGCAAAGAGGTGGGCAAAACCCAAAGGATGCTCCACCCTACAACAAGGACACCTGCCCGACTGCTTTCACTGCTTCTCTGTTCATAATAGCCAGAAACTGGAAACAACCTAGATGTCCTTCAACAAAAGAATGAATAAAGAAAATGTGGTGCATTTACATAATGAAGTATTACTCAGCTGTTAAAAACAATGACATCGTGAAATTTTCAGGCAAGTGGATGTGTTACCTCATCCCACATGAGGTAACCCAGACCCAGAAAGAAAGATATGGTATGTAGTCATTTAAAAGTGGATATTAAGCCGGGTGGTGGTGGCGCACGCCTTTAATCCCAGCACTCGGGAGGCAGAGGCAGGCGGATCTCTGTGAGTTCGAGGCCAGCCTGGGCTACCAAGTGAGTTCCAGGAAAAGGTGCAAAGCTACACAGAGAAACCCTGTCTCGAAAAACCAAAAAAAAAAAAAAAAAGTGGATATTAGCTGTAAAGTAAAGGACAATCATGCTAGAATCCATAGACCCAGAGAGGCTAAGTAACAAGGAGGAGCACATGGATCTCCCTGGGAAGGGGAAATAGAATAGATTTTGCAGGTGGGCCTGGGGTGGGTGGGGATGGGATTAGGAGGGATTAGGCAGAAGGTGGGAGAAATGGAGGGAGAGAGTACTGGGGAGAGATGACTGGAAATGGGGAGCATGTTGGGGGGTGATATAGAAACATAGTTGAGTGGCAAAAGCCCCTGGGAGTGGGAGTTGCAGAGCCAGAAATGGCCACCTTCTATAGAGGCAAGGGTCCTAGCAGTGGGACTGTGACATCAACCCAGCCACAAAAACTTAGACCTACACTTTGTCCTGCCCACAGGATGTGCTGGGGTAATGGTGACTCACAACTTGTGGGAGTGGCCAATCCGTAACTGGTCCAACTTGTGACCTACACCACTAGAGGGAGCCCATGCCTGACACTGCCTGGATGGCTAGGAACCAGAGGCAGGATAGTCCAAAGACCCAGGATAGAGCTAGTTGTGTCATTTGTTGCCAGTCTCTGTGTGATGGGAAAGTGTAGGGCTTACCTAAAGTCCTGGCTGGAGTAGTGCATGAGGCTGGACACCTCAACTAACCACCTTGAAATTGTCCTGAGCAGTTTGTACTGCAAAGCTGATCTTTGGATGGTGCTTGTTAGCGTAGTTACTTTATCACAATCCAGGTGGAATCATTGTTGTTAGGAATGGTCACAGTTCACTGCAGAAAACTTAAACATTTTAAATTTCATATGCAGCAGATCTTAAAGAGGGTAAAGGACCATAATTTGTTAATTACATCCAGAGAACAAAAATTTAATTCCTAATTACCTAACAGAGACTCAAACCCAAAAATCGCATACAGGAAGCTAGATGAAGGCTTTTTCTAGAATTAGTTAGTACTCTTTATGATCATTAATAACATGACAGAAAGTTTAAAATTTATACATATATTAATTTTATAAATTTTGAAATAATATTTATACCTTAAAAAACATTTTAAGGCATCAAAATAAAACCAAAGAACTATGAGCTTAGTGTCAATAGAATAGTCCCTTAATTTTAGTTTTTCCCTATCCCATATCAGGTGGCTCTTCTGGCATGGGACAGAGATTTTGGATTTTCCTTTAACAAGTATGCTTGGGTTTAGAGAAAGAGAGAGTCATGCTCCAACTTCAAAGCCAGCTTTAATTTTTAATTGAATTGGGACTACAAAAAGACCATTTGCCTTATATGTCTGTAGAGAACAGCAGAAACAAACATTTAGGAAGATTTGTGAAATTTTATCCTGTTGGAAATGTGATATACCAATAGGCCAATTTATTCTTTTTCTTGAGACATTTTCTTTGAATGATTCATCATTTTTCTTGAGAAGTCTCATTTGTCCAGTGGTTTTCAGATTCCTTAGTTGGATGCCTTTATTCTCCTGGAAAGACAAGAGCAAAACCCTGCCCCAAACCTAACTTTGGGAAGTTTCCTTTTTGGCAAGTTTATCTGATCAAATGAAAAGCATTTGTTATACTTACAAGTTAGTTTAGATTGAATGGCCTTGCTGTTTGATGAACTATCATCTAGATGAATTTCTAAACAGTCTTATTAAATAAGAAACACAAAGCCAAAAACAGAGATATAATCCATAGAGATCAAAGCAATAGCCACCAACTAACCAGAGCTTACCACTTCACTATAGCTTCCCAAGAGAGCTTCTTCCTGTCTAACTGTGCCTTTATTGCCTTTCTGTTCTGCCTTCTCATTGGCTCTAAGCCAAGCCACATGACTTCCTCGTCACTGCCTGTCTATACAGACCTCCAGGTCTCTATGGTTGGTACTGAGATTAAAGTCATGTGTCACCATGCTTGGCTGTGTCCTTGAACACATAGAGACTCTACCTGCCATGTGATTTGGATTAAGGGTGTATGCTACCACTTCCTTACTTCTGTTTATGGCTATGATCTCTGATCTCCAGGCAAACTTTATTTATTAACACACAAATAAAATATCACATTCCAGCACAAATAAAGTATCACCACACTATCACCTCTTCTAATTAAGAGATCTCTCCTATTTGAATCTAATCTTTATCAATTTTGATGGTATCCATAGCTTTCCTTCTCCTGTAAAAACAAAAGCAAAACATCTTCCCCAGTATAACACATATCCCAGTTTCCATTCTAAGGTCAACACATCTTTAAAGTATACAGACTGACTTAATTCAGCAGTATTTTCTATTATCCAATGTCTCTCTGCAGCTGTTGTTCCTTTCTCATTAGCATTTAAAATTTTTAAAATAAATAAAGCATTGTGCAATCTATCTCTGGGTGTCTTTAGTACCCCTTTCTATTTATTAAGCATATCTTTTAAAGTGCAATTAAATCTTTCTGTAACTGCTTGCACTGTGGGATTGTGTAGTATACCTATAATATGCTTTACGTTGTAATATGCAAAAAGCCGATTCATTTTACTAGAGACATATGCTGGAGCATTGTCAGTCTTAATTTGTACAGGTATCCCCCATGATGTCTATAATTTCTAATAGATGTGTAATTACAAAATCAGCATTTTCAGAACTCAAAGCAGTTACCCTTTGAAATCCTGAATATGAATCCATAGTATGGTGTATCTATTTTAATTTTCCAAGCTCTGCAAAATGAAACAGATCCATTCGCCAAATTTTATTTCTTTGAGTACCCTTTGGGTATTTCCTGAATGTAATGGAGTTTGGTTATACAAAGAACAAATAGGACATTTCCTTATAATTTCCTTGACTTGTTGCCAAGTGATAGAAAAATCTTTTTTCAAACCCTTGCTATTAACATGATGTTTCTCATGAAATTTTGAGGCTTCTAGCACATTTCCTACCAATAGCTGATCAATTTCTTTATTACCTTGTGCTAGAAGGCCTGGTAAACCCATATGGGGTCTGATATGTGTTATATACAAGGGGTGATTTCTATTTCTGATTATTTCTTGTAATTGAATAAATAAATAATAAATAAATTTAATTAATAAAGTTAATTCTGAATCACCTGGAATAAGTTCAGCAGTCTCAATATGTAAAACAAGTCTTTCTTCATATTGAAAGTCAATAACTATATTAAGAGGTTCTGAGAAATATAATAATACCATGAGACTAGCATACAATCCTGACTTTTGAACAGCATCATAAGGGCTTTGAGCCACTTTACTTGAATTTCCTGACATGTAACCTGCCTTTCCTGATTTGTTTGCATCAATATAGAATGTAAGGGCTCCAGAAATTAGTGTTCCTCATACAATATGAGGAAGGATCCAATTAGTTCTCTTTATAAATTGAAGTCTCTTGCTTATGGAATATTTGTTGCTAATCTCTCCCAAAAAAATTATTGCAATCTCCTTGCCAATGTTCATTTCCTGTCCATAATGAGGAAACTTCAGCATTAGTAAAAGGCACCACAATTTCTGCTGGGTCTACTCCTGATAATTGATAACATCTTAATTTTCCTTTCAGAATCAATTTAGAAACCTTTTCTACATAGGTCTTGAATTTTAACAGGGTTACTCAGAGAAAGACATCTCAAGAGCAGGAGTAGAAACATTTTTTATCTATAATAATTCACACATGATCTGAGGGTCATTCTCTTTTCTTCTTCATAACCTAAGCTTCATCCCTCACTCAGTACACTCATACACATTCTAACACACACTCATTGCTCTACACTCTACATAATTCTTTTATACAAACCTCCTTTAACAGCCATAACTCTTCTCTCCACACATCCCTCTTTATCCATATCTCTCCCCTACATATATGTATATTAAATACTAAATTCTCCTCACACACTTTCTTCTAACTCTCACATACATTTCTTTCTATATACACTCAGCTACATCTCTCTCGGCACTTACCCTTTGCCCAGCTCTTTTACATAGCAGTTCCCTGTAGCTAGAGTTTTCCTGCCTGGCCCACAGTCAGGACAAATCTCTCTCACCCACCAGTCCCACAGTCACTCAAACCGACCAAGTAAACACAGAGACTTATATTGCTTACAAACTGTATGGCCATGGCAGGCTTCTTGCTAACTGTCCTTACAGCTTAAATTAATCCATTTCCATTAATCTATACCTTGCCACATGGCTCGTGGCTTACCGGCATCTTCACATGCTGCTTGTTATCATGGCGGCTGGCAGTGTCTCTCTGACTCAGCCTTCCACTTCCCAGCTTTATTCTCCTCCTTGTCCCACCTATACTTCCTGCCTAGCCAATGGCCAATCAGTGTTTTATTTATTGACCAATCAGCAACACATTTGACATACAGAACATCCCACAGCAGTTCCCTAAATAGCTCTACACAGCACTCCCCACCCACCCAAACTCTGCACAAATATGAGCTACATTTTCAGGGTCACACAGCATTTCTTGAATAAACAATCAGAGACAGAGTTAAACTGATACACATAAGGAACCACACGTTTTCTCTCAAGTTAGGAAGATCACATGGACCGACCAAGTACTGTAGTCTGAGTGGTTAGCGTTCCCAGACAGAGAATGACATTGAAATTCAGAACTTAACAATAACAGTTAGTTGACTGAACCTTGAGTGGTTGGGGTATGTGCAGAAAGAGAATTACTGCAGGGGGTTATGTCTACCAAAGTTGCTTCAAGTCTGACCTTGATTTAGCAATAAACACCTGGGAATTGTGTATTCTCAGCTAGTCTGTTTTTCAATTTGTTCTGAAGTCCAAAATTAGCTGTCTTTGTGACTGAGAATACTGTTACTTTCCTGTGTCAGTTATGGAAAATATTCTAGTATTATTTCTAATCATCAGAATTATACAGCTTAGACAGAAATCATCTTCTTGACCATCCACAGATCTATGTAGGCCCAAAGATATAAAACACACTATCAATGGATTGCAGAAAGAACCTCCACGGCTGTTCTTTATAAGGAGGTAAGTGGTGGCATGTGAGAAAGTTACAGACAGAAAACAACTGGTTTCCACAGCAAGTGACCCCATGGACTTTGCCTAGTGGGGCTCCCTGACAGAGAGTTGTTTGTCTGGTGGATCAACCATTAAATACTAGTTGTCACCTGCTGTATATTCCCACAGCCCTTGGCAGTTTTTGTAGTAAAAATATCCATTCTAAGATATTATCTTCTCTCTGCATTAGAATTCCTGTAGAGAAACAGGTAGAAGGTAAAATAACCAAAGTGCAGTCAAGCTCTGAATCCAAATAATCTACATGTGCATCCTGTAATTTCTTTTATATCAAAGCCAATTATCTCTCAGCCTCAACTGATAGTTTTCTTGGACTACTTAAGTCTTTATCACCTTGTAAGATTTTAAATAAATTACTTAGTTCTTTTTTTAGTGATTTATTTATTTGCACTGGTGCATCTGTGTAAAGCTGTTGGATCCCCTGGAACTAGAATTACAGACAATTGTAAGCTGCCATGTGGGTGCTGGGAATTGAACCCAGGTTCTCTGGAAGAGCAGCCAGTGCTCTTAACCGTTAAGCCATCTCTCCAGCCCTTAATTACTTAGTTCTTGAGTTGTCAATCCAGTTGTGGGCCATAGCCAGTTAATATCTCCCAGCAAGTTTTGAAAATCATTAGGAGTTCATAATTGATCTCTCCTGATTTGTACTTTCTGTGGTTGAAATTTTTGTAAACCTATCTTATATCCTGGGTAATTAATAGAATCTCCTCTTTGTATTTTTTTCAGGAACAATTTGTATTCCCCAACAAGGCAAAATTATCTTTACTTCTTTAAACATTTTTTCTAAGATATCTGCATCTGAATCAGCTGGTAAGATGTCATCCACATAATGGTAAATTATAGATTGAGGAAACTTGTTATGAATTATTTCCAATGACTTTTGTACAAAATATTGACACAAGGTAGGGCTGCTTAATATTCCTTGGGGAAGAATTTTCCACTAGTATCTTTTAACAGGCTGGGAATTAATATAAGTAGGCACTGTGAAAGCAAATTTTCTCCATCCTGCCTGGCGGTGGTGGCGCAAGCCTTTAATCCCAGCACTCGGGAGGCAGAGCCAGGCGGATCTCTGTGAGTTCGAGGCCAGCCTGGTCTCCAAAGCGAGTTCCAGGAAAGGCGCAAAGCTACACAGAGAAACCCTGTCTCGAAAAACCAAAAAAAAAAAAAATTTCTCCATCCTGTTCTTGCAAAAGTATAAAAAAAAAAGCAAGCTTTTAAATCAATCACTATAATACACCACCTTTTAGGTAATAGACAAGGCAAGGGAATTCCAGGCTGTAAAGAGCCCATTAGTTGAATCACCTTATTAATAGATCTTAGATCTATTACCATTCTCTATTTTCAAGATTTCCTTTTAATAACAAATACAGGAGAATTCCAAGGACTGGTCAATTCTTCAATATGTTGAACACCTAGCTGCTCCTGTATTAGTTGCTTTAATGCCTATAATTTTTCTGATGTCAAAAAATCAAGATTCTGTATTACCAATAAGTGAGGCCATTTGTGGAAAGACCAACTTCATAGTAAAGATCAGAACTCTAGAAGACATCTAGTTTCAGATAGAGCAGACCCTAATCTGGAACTCAGGTCTACCAAGTAGGTACTGGTTGATCTATTGACTGCTATCATCTTGATGAATCAATCATCTCAATTGTCTCACATTCAACATCCCCATCTCCCACCCTGTGCCAATGCTCCCTCAGAATGAGAGAGAATACTAAGCCTTGGGTCTAGTAACAGACTCAAAATCAAAACACAAGAACTCACTTCCTGAACCTAGAGCCTAAGATTTAATACCACCCTCATCCTAAAGGACAAGGCTGTAATCCATTTTTTTTTTTCATCAGTAAAGTTCCCAAATCGTAGCTTCATTGCAAGCCCTGGAACCTGAAGCTCCAACACCAGAGCCAGAAGAAGAACAATGAACCAGTAAGGAGGAGATAATATTGAAGGACTCCATCAAACTCACAGTGTCATAGCTCTGCAAATCACCAAGACATAACTCAGACAAACCAGCTAATGTCCTGAGACTAAAGTCAAGTGTTTCAGTAGCCCAGAAAACAAAGGCCAAGCCTCAAGCAAATCCTGTGACCCCTAATTGGAGACACAACTCACAGAACTTGGCGCTGTCTCTTCTTCAGAAAACCAAGATCACTGCCCAAGGTCATTTCCAATAAGTGGAACCAAACCCAGGGCCAGGACTGCAGAATCCAAAGCTATGAACTGGGATGAGCAGCAGCAGGTTCATAGTCATTATTCTTCCAGGTTTTAGTTCCCCAGTCATTGAGGGTACAAATACTGCTCAGAACCTGTAATTGAGAGCCCTGAATTTTGGAATATAAAAGCCACATACCTAGGAGGATGGCAGCCGGGAGAAGGCTGGTGGGCGTGGGCCAACACTGGCATGAGTCTGAATGTCTGAGACATTCCGTGCTTACAGATCTAATTCATGTCCTTTTTTTAATCTCTATTACATTTGGCAACATAGAATGCCAGTGTAGGGTATTAAAGCCTTAGGTATTTTGACAAAACATCGTTTCAGAGACAGGACAAGGCATGCCATATGGATCAACAGGAGAAGCTTTGTTCATTGGATCACAAACACAACTGTCTTTAGTGAAGTCTTCAAGAAAAGTTATGTCCTAGATTCTTGGTATCAGAGGGACTAGGTAAATAACAGACACTGCCCACTGTCTGACCATCTAACCTTGGATCTGTACTGTGTGGTGATCCCGGAAATTCACAAGAATTCTATGGCAAAGTATCCTGGGTAGCAGTAGGAGACAGTAGTATATGACAATGTGGTGGTTCAAACACTTGAAGTTCTCTTAGTTTTGTCTAAAATATTTGTTCCTGTCAAAGGAAATCTTCCTATAAAGAAAGACAAATCATATGACAATAGCCATGCAGCTAGAGACAACAAAATGCAATGCCAATGTATTTCATTCTGAAATGGAAGTAAGGAAGACCTGGAACTGCCAGAAGTCCTGGATGTCTCCTGAACTGTGACTTAAAACAGGCTATGTGGACTGGAGAGATGGCTCAGTGGTTAAGAGCACTTGTTCCTCTTCCAAAGGACCTGAGTTCAGTTCCCAGAATCCACATCCAATGGTTCACAACCTCCTGATCCAGTTCCAGGGTAAGGTCTGACACCATTTCCTGGTATCACAGGCACTGAATACTCATGGTACACATACATACACTCATTCACACACACATACACATAAAATAAATCTGTAAAATATCATCTGTGTTGAGGAAAGAAAACTCTCAGTGTTCAAGAAAAAAAGGAGCCAATGATTTAAGATAGAGGCTGTAGGATAACAATAGCTATACCAAAACAAATAAAAGAAAGTAAAACACATTTTAAAAGTATTATAGGCACCTGGGAAAAGAATTCAAGATTTCAATAGTGAATTCTATGTCTGTGTAGAACGTCTGATGCTGTCTTTGTGACAAAAAGAACAAGGAGTTTGCATCTTCCCTGGGAGAGGAAGTGGTAATTTAGAACTAATGAGTGGAGATTAAATTAGTCAGCTTTGCATTAGTACAGCACACCTGAGGCGGTATATGAAATAAAAACATTTATGTGGCTTACAATTTCTGGACATTCAAGCCATAAGTCTGCTGGTTTGGGCCTCTGATGAAGGTGTTAATGTCCAAAGTACCTCCTCACATTGGAGGGCAGAAATTGTGTAATTATATTATAATCTCAAATATAAGAGAAAATACTACGTTCTTGGTGTTGGGGAGATGGCTCCGTGGTTAAGAGCACCAAGTGCTCTTCCAGGAGAACAGAGTTCAATTCCCAGCACTTACATGGCAGCTCATGAGCATCAGTAACTGCAGTTTCAGAGGGCCCTTTAACCTCTTCTGGCCTCAACCATCACCATACAATCATGTGGTATACATAAAATATACATGCAGGCAAAACACCCAGACACACACAAAAGTTATTTTATTAAGCTCTTATATTCACTGGAAGCCAATAACAGAAGAAATAAAAACCATGGCAAGTGCCTATGATAGACACAATGGAAGAGATTTGTACTCTGAATGTAAAAAATACCTATAAGTCAATGTGAAAAGTGCAGATTGATTACAACAAAATCCAAATCTTTGAACAGATCACAAAAGATGTGTAGGCTAGCAATTAACACATGGAATGTTTTCATCATTATAACACACTGGGAAAATAAGATAAAAACACAGCAACATCACTTTATACCTACAAGAATGGCCAAAATCCAAAGAACCAAAGTACAACCTGTTCCCTGAGATGTAGAACGTCTACAACTGACATACATTGTTGATGGGAGTGTGGCTCCTTTTAATTAAATCTAAATGCCTGCTTTTCCTACCACCGACAACCAACCACCAAGTCAGTGCACACATCTACCAAAAGAAGGCTCATGAGGGTTCTTCTTTTCAGAGATTTATCTTTATTATGTTTAACTATGTATATATGTGTTGGCATGCACTCATTAATGTACATGTCCATGGCATTTGGAAGAGGGTGTCAGATCCCCTGTAGCCGGAGGTACAGGAGTCTGATAACGGTGCTGGGAACTTAACTCAGGTCCTCAGCGTGAGCAATACCTGCTCTTAACAGTGGAGCCAACTTTCCAGCCCCAAGAGTTTTTTCTTAATGACTAAAAATGAAAGCAAGTCAATTGTGTCTATTAACAATAAAAAGGTAAAGCATGATGTTTTAATATAAGAGAGTTCTGTGCAGCAATGAGAGGAATAAACTGCTGCTGTCTGGGACAACATGAATGAATATCAGGTTGAAGTAAACATAAGGCATAAAACAGTACATATAGCATGATTCTGTCTCTATGAATTTTATAAACAGATAAAATCAATCTATTACGATATAGATCAAAATCACACTTACCTTTGGGAACAGTATCTAGGAGAAGTAATTAAGGGGTTTCTAGGGTCAGAGAAATGTCTATGCCTCTACCTACAAGATGTTATTAGATAAGTAGATAGATAGGTAGATAGATAGGTAGGTAGATAGATAGATAGATAGATAGATAGATGATATATTGATGGATGGATATTGTGTGTGTGTGTGTGTGTGTGTGAGAGAGAGAGAGAGAGAGAGAGAGAGAGAGAGAGAGAGAGAGAGAGAGAGAGAGAAAGAATTCTTGAGACTTACATTTTGTATATAGTTTAATGCCCCATTGGGAAGGAATTAAATCTCTGAAATAAAGCTGTAAATAGGCCTTTTTAATACCTGAGACTGGGCTGAGGAACTCCGGAATTAGCTAGGGTGATGTCAAATCCTGGAAGCCTTCTACCCAAAGAGAAAAGAGAACTCGACAGAGCACACGTGTTTGTCATGAATGAAAAGGCCAAACTCATTTTATTTTTACATCTTCACAAGGAAATACTATTCCAAAAAAAGCAGTATAGTTTAATTGGGCAACTAATGCTTAATTGTCTATATTTTTACCTAGTTTATATTTCAGAACAAATTGTGGACTTATGGAGCACGATAAGGCATCAAGGAGGACTGAGAAACAAACACCCTCAGTCCGAGAACTCACAGACTGCCAAAAAGGAGTCAGAGCAGCGGACATCATTCCATTTGCTATTTACCAAGAGCACCGCACAGTCCTCATCATCACCTGTGTTGTTGGGTTCACCATCATTCCAGTTAGTGTACCGCAGTCTGTTTCCTCTCAAGTCCAAGAACTGGTTTTCAGTCCTCTCGTCTGTCAAGCCCATGTAGGCAATCTCTTTAGCCACCTTCTGCATGGCGGCATTTTCCTCAGCGTTCCTGGGAGTGGCCACAGAGGCCTGGAATTGGGAGCACAGAGCCTTCACTCCATTAAAGTTCGTTTTTCTACCAGTGTTCACAAAGTACTTCTTTCCAACTTGTTCACCCGTAGAGAAGAGCACCCCTAAAATGTAAAAATGTGGGTGACATCAGCTTATCTTCTGGAGCACTCACTGTGTAAAATTCAAATTGAATGGTATATACTGCAGTTTCTCTGGTGGCGTACACCACAATGAATATCTTCCTTCATGAGACCCCATATGAAATGCTTACACAAATCAAAACATGCTTCCTTTAGCTAAAATTTGAGTTTAACTGTTATCTTATTTTCCTTACAGTCTTTTTTTTTAATTAAAAAAAATTTATTCATTTTACATACCAATCATAGATCCCCTTCTTCCCTCTTCCTGTGCCTCCAGTCTTCTCCTCCCAACCCACCCCCCATTTGGCACAAAGCTTTTGTATGTTTAGATCTGCATTGTAGAGTACATGTAATCTAGAATTCTGAATTCTACCATACTGTTAACTTACAATTAAACAAAAGTGTCTGGGAATATCTGGCCACAACTTGGAGAAACATGATTGGCTCCATTGCCTGGTCTAGATCCCAGGATTACAAAGTGGCCCACATCCCATTCTTGGTGAGCAAAGATCTGGCCCTACAGGACTGTGGTCCCAGAGTCAGACACACTGCACTTTATAAACTGGTTCTACCACTGAGCTCCGTGAGTTTGAGTAAGTAATTTAATTCCCATTTGCTTCTGTTTCTCCCGAATGATTGTCAGGGGGATATCAGGAGATCAGAATATGAGTAATTTTTTTCAGGTCCTAGAAAATCATATGCATGCAGTGAATGTCCTCTGCCTTCCACCAATTCCCAAACTTCAAGTTGCCTGAATAAGAGAGTAAGGATACTTACACCTCTTAATGCCTCTCAGCTCTGCTTGTAGAGCTGCGATTTCTGCATCGATTGTTGTAGTATCATATTCTAGAAAATTAAACAGTGAAAAGTACTGTTAGGATGAGGATGCAAACTGCATATTAGGGAGTGTGGTATCTTTTCCAGATTAAAAAAAGAAACTAAATAAGGTTTGCTTTTTTTAAAAACATTGATATACATTAAAGGAAAAAAATCTGGTTTTACCCAGCCTAAAACATCAATCTATTCCTGATGCTTTATCTCAAACAGGCACTTGGTAGCTACTTTCGCTAAGAAAGACATGGCAGCTTGCTTAGAACTACAAGGCATACAAAGGGAGAAAGCACACCTGTCATCCCCGCCTCCTTTCCTTTGGACCACCTCCTCACCTCTGCACCATCAGCAGGTTAGGGGGTCACACACTGCCTTTTTAACCTACAAGTATGAGGATGTCCTCATCAGATTCCAGGAAGATCAAATTCTCACAGGGCAGACCACCTCCCAAGATAAGGCAGATACCCATGAGGGCAAGACAAAACTGCAGAGCAGAGATGATCCCCTTGGAGGAATCAGACTGGTCCCCTCAAGTGACAGTGGCAAGAAGGACTCCTTTAGACGGCCTCTCTGAACCAGAACTGGGGACAGTCATCAATGAAAACACACCTTGAGCAGGACTGCTTAATTGTGTGTCCTTTCTGTCGCCTAGTCGGTTTGCTCCTACATTTAAACTGAAGACAGACTGAGAACTAGGGACCCCTTCAGTTATTACTCTCTCAAATACTCCTGTGTTTATGGGCACATGCTAATATGTGGCCAATCCTAGCTTTTTGGAGCCACCAAAGCCCAGGCTTTTATCCTAAAACTTCTAGTCAGAACCAGGAGTGATGACAAATGCCTTTCAGGCAGAGGCAAGTGAATCTCTACAAGTTCAAGGTTGCCTGGTCTTCGTAAGTGAGTTCCAGGCCAGCCAGGGATACAGAGTGAAACCCTATCTCAAAAATAAATAAATTGATCAACTAATCAAATGAAATTCTAGTCGTCTACACAAAGGTATTTCATGTACATATATATTTCACTAGCACGTTAATGTGCTCACTGATTACATTGCTTGATAACAATCCACAAATGAGTACTTGGCGATTTTCCAAACAAACTGCTTTATTAGGGCTAAAACAAATCTCTGAAGAAGTTATTATTGATTGAAATCATTAAAGAGATTTTGTCACTATAGAGATGTTTTTTCTTGTTGTTGCCCTTCAGTTGTTTTGTTGGTGGAGGTGGGAGTGGTTACTGTTTTGGTGGTTGGTGTGTGTGTGTGTGTGTGTGTGTGTGTGTGTGTGTGTGTGTGTGTCCTACCTCCACAGCGATAGGATAATAGGTTAGCACTGCTGTACCCATCTTTCTCATATGGCTGCTGAAAGATCAAACCCAAATACTCATGCTCGGCAACAAGCACTCTACCAACCAAGCCATCACCTTGATTCCTGTTCTGTTTTGGTTTTACTGAAATTTGTCATGAATGAAATCAGCAATATTCTCTCTGAGTTCCTCATTATTCAAACGGGAAGAGCACGTGCTACTTCCTGTGGACTTGGTAGCTGTAACATGGTCCCAGCTTCTCTCACTAAGAAATGCAGTCTTGCCGGGCAGTGATGGCGCACGCCTTTAATCCCAGCACTCGGGAGGCAGAGGCAGGTGGATCTCTGTGAGTTCGAAGCCAGCCTGGTCTACAGATCGAGTTCGAGGATAGGCTCCAAAGCTACACAGAGAAACCCTGTCTCAAAAAGAAAAGAAAGGAAAAGAAAAGAAATGCAGTCTTTTGTCACACCCCTTGATTCTGGGCTGGACTGTGTCTTTTATGAACATGGCAGAAGTCTTTATGGATGTGTTCCAAACCTCACAAAGCCTTGAAGCTACTGTCTGAGGAATGGTATATTCACTGCTACCTGGCCAAGCCCTGGATAGCCTGTGGCATGATAAGAATGCTGTGGTTCACTGGCGCTTATCACAGCAGCTGACACCCAAACTGAAGCCAGAGTGTGGGTGAGACCATTGGCCATCAGTAAACCACAGGCATAAGTGCAAGCCCAGCTGAAATCAGACCTTCTGTGACTGACCCATGAGATTCTGTTTAAGTAAAGGGCTGTAGTTTAACCTACTGAGTTTTGGATTGGTTTCTTAGAAGTGAAATACAGTCCACACGCCTGTCAATGCACTTTAAGTAAAACAGACATAATAAACCCACACTTAGATATAGTATTTTCTCCTTGAGGTCAGAGACCCAGCTGTAGGAGTCTGAGAAAAAAGAGAATCTGGACTTCCATACCTTACAGAGTGCCTGAAAATAGGATTTCCTAAAAGATCTTCAAATATATACCTAGTCACTGATGGAAACTCCCTGGGGCTGTATTTAACCAGCCAATGATCAAGGGAACTTGATCAGGAAGCAGAGCTGGGCATCTACCCTTGCAGCATCAAGAAACAGCACATCCCACCAGCATTCTAGCCTCCAGAACCCTGAATGTCGTCAGCCTAGATGTTCTGAAATGATCTCCTTACCTACACTCTCTCCACGGTCTCCTTTTGGCCCCACTGCTCCCTTTGGCCCAGGAGTCCCTGGGGATCCTGCTGGTCCTACCTTTCCAGGAGGGCCCTGCAAGCCTCTGAGCCCTTGACCTGTGGGAAGACAAACAAGACTTGGGTCAATATTTATGCTTTTGCTCTTTTTCCAAAGGCTTCAGGCTTAATTTCCTGTGGTGAGATAAGTGTCCTGTGTTCCATGAGACAGATCGACAGGAGGTCCACTTTCCAGGACAGGCAAGACAAACATCCCACACTCTGTGTGGTAGTCCAGAATGCCAGAGAACTGGAGCTTTATGTGTTTGGAATTACGATATGTTGCTGATGAAAGTACAGTATGCCTAATAAGACTTTACTTTTCATGTATCTCTAGTCAGTTTCCTCTGGAATGTAGAGTCACAGAAAGGGGCTGGAGAGATGGCTCAGTGGTTCAGAGCATGTAATGCTACTGCAGAGGACCTGAGTTCAGTTCCCAGCATCCATGCTGGGTAGCTCACAACTGCCTGTAACTTCAGCTCCAGGAGGATACTGTATGTCTTTAGTCTCCAAAGTAACCTGCACTCAAATGAGTGCACAAACATGGACACACACACACACACACACACACACACACACACACACACACACACCATGCATAATTAAAACTATTTTTAAGAGCAAAGAAAACAGTTCAAGGCACACCTGGTTCTCCCTTCTCTCCCTTGGCACCATCCCGTCCATCTTTGCCTGGGAAGCCGTTCAGGCACGGAGAACTACAGGCAATCACAGGGCAGGAGCTTTGAACACCTTCAGTTACAGACTCTGCATAAGATGCTGTTACCACACCCAGGAGAAAGAAAGATGGAAACAGGAACATGGTCCTCACCTTGGTGTGGGGAAAAGCATGGAAGATTATCTCATCCTTTTCAGTTAATCAGCATGTATATACCAACCTGACCTCTGTCTTATAACTTGGAGACAGATATTGGACAGATTACTCACTCCTTATGATACTATACAGTTGGTATTTTAACAAAAATAGGCGTAACAGCATAACATGCAGGGAAGACCCTGCTGAGGGAGGTCACTGGGGCCCAGGTCTCCGGTATTACTGTAGGCAGGTTGTGAGTGCCTACCTACCCTTGGACACCACCTGCAGCCCAAATCCTATTTTTACACTGAAATGGATGACTCTCTGTGGGGGCCCACAGAGGCTCTCTAGTGAGACCTTACTCAGGGTCAAAGAATCTGGACTTTCTTTACCCAGCAGGGCTGCATAATGGGATGATTTGGCCATGGGTGTGGTTACCAGGTGTATTAAAGGGTCTACACTTGGCTGTAGAGTGTGCTTGATCTTGGAAGGGGGAGACCTTTTGCCTTGCCCCTTGACATTGTATAAAAAGCCCTTTGGAATAAGCCTTGAGGCGGCTGGGTATTGACCCAGGGCCCTCCTGAACCTATCCTGTGTCTCTGTCTTTCTTATCGTCTCCTCCTATATTTCCATCTAATATTTCCTCATTCCTCTCTCCTTCCCCCAAGAACCCTTCCATGGGTCAGAGCTGGACTCTGACAGACTCCCCCAACTCTCTCCAAGAACAGTTAGCTACCCTTTCCCCAGTTTCTAACAATAAACTATAGGCTAGTGATAACAAGAGACAGGGTCAGACCCCAATCCTGTAGTAAGTCTGCTAGCAGTTCATTTCCATACAGCAAGACAGGGTTACTGGGGAAAGCATTTTCTCTGTAAATTTCTCTCCAGTAGATTTCCTCTCTACTTCCTAGATTCTGTATGCCAAAACTGCTGACAATTAGACAAACTTGCCTAGAATCCCTCTCTCAACACCACATCTGTCCTTCAAGACTTTCTCCCAGCTCTTCCTCACTAGGAAACCACAACATCCCCATCCTATAGGTCTTAGATCCCAGGGCACTCCCTTTGTAACATCTTCTTTGCCAACATAATTGAGAAAACTCACGTCCCAGCAAGCAGAGAAAGTGCTGCCACCAACATGATTTCTGCCTGACCTGCCTCTTACCTCAGGCCTCCTGAGATGAACCAAATCCCTGGACTGTAGATATAGGCACCCAAACCCACTCACCAGAAATGACTTGCAGGGCTTTGGCACAGCAAGGGTTCAGTGGCAGGGAAGCCACCACTCAACCTGGAAATCCGACAGATGCCTCAAAGTGAGGGAGGAGCCAACCCTGATAAAAAGGGATAATCCCAGCTGACCTTCAACCCCAGATTAATAAGCAACTCTCTTTAGAACTGTATTGTATGCTCCTTAGGAGGATTTCCCAGAGGCCTCCAATGAGTGCAGCATGGCTGTCTGCCTTAATGCAGCACCATCGCCCCTTCCATTGACATCCATTTTGCTAATTCTCATGACTGAGTTACCATAAGTAGGTTCAAGTGGTTGGTCCTGCCAATTTCCTTGCTTCCAATACAGAAATACACACATACCCAAGCATACACATGCTCTGTGCACACCCGTTGTATAGACATGCACATGCATACACTGTGTGCATGCCTACTAGATACACATGCACATGCATACACTGTGTGCAAGCCCACTATATACACATGCACATGCGTACAGTATAAAGGACATTGTACATTTTTGTTGCTGTCAATAAATGAAGAATACTTCTAGACTCCACACTACGGTCTTCTAACTGGGATATCCTCCCTCTTTAGTGCTCTTCTCTCTGGCTCTTTCTCTTCTATTCAAAGATTCTCATCTAGGAGAAATTTACTGCAATTTTATATAAAATAGTTCTGCCCGACCCCCTTACCTTAGGCTGTGTTTGTTTGCATTGATTATAATCCATTATATTATAGTCATTTTTATTGTGGTAAAATGTATACAACATATCATTTTGACCATTATTAAATGTGTGAGACAGTAAGAACATTTATGCTGTTTATGAGGTTGCCAGAACCCATCTCCAACAATATTTCAACATCCCAAACTGAAACTCTACACATTAAACAATAACAACCCAACACTCCCCTCTTTAGCACTACTGATAACTGCGATTCTACTTTCTGTCTCTAGGAAGTTAAATATTTTAGATGGAGCACGTAGCTGGAATCATGCAATAATTATTCTGTGGTGTTAGAGGGAGAAGACAATGAATATCTTGTGAGTAAATAGTCTTGCTTTGTTGGTTGGTTGGGACAGAATAGTAGAAATGGCACAATATAGTTAAGAAACACCATTCAGTAAGTTCTGAACTACATTTCTCTTTTACATTTATTTATTTATTTATTTATTTATTTATTTATTTATTTATTTATTTATTTGTGTACGCTTGTGTGCATGTGTGTGGGGGCACATGTGCATGCCATGATACACATATAGAAGTCAGAGGACACAGGGCAGTTTGTAGGAGTCTTTTCTCTACATGGGCTGTGGGACTCAAACTCAGGTCGTCAGGTTTGACTGCAAGTACCTTTACCCACTGAGCCATCCATCCCACTGGCCCCTGGACTACATTTCTAAATAGCTGTTTTTCTGTGTCAGCCCATTTTTCACTACTCTAATAAAATACACGAAATGATTGACTTACAAAGAGGGAAAAATTCACTTTGACTTTATGGTCAGTTTTTCCTCGTGCTTCTGTGCCTGTGATGAGGCAGTGTCGTGTGGTGGGAACTAAAAGCAGAAGACAGCTTATCTATCTTACAGCCGGAAATGAGAAGACGAGGGAAAAGACCAGTTCCCACAATCTAGTTAGAAGTATTATTCAGTTACCTAAAACTGCTTACCAGTCTCCGTATCTTAATGGTTTCAGCACCTGCCGATAATGCCCCAGGCCGGATACTCAATCTTTAACACAAGGACCTTTGGAGGCATTCCAGATCTAAATACAGCAGCTGCCGTGAAAAAACCGTATTAGCCAGGAGTATTGAGGGAACCCACTGTGAGAGTTTCACACAGAGACTGCGGGTGGTGTGGTGGAGGCCACCAAACACCAGAATAAATATGGTTGAGATGCCCTTCCAGGTCCCTTCCAACCAGAATCGGGCATACGAAGGACCTAGTTTCCTTAATTCCTGCAAATGTATCCCTGTGAGTGTAAAACTGTTCAGGGTGGTATTCAGCCACACGGTTAAAGCATATGCCTATTGCTTCAGGGCATCGAAAAGACTGGAAGCATCTTGACTTGTGTCTCTTCAGTATTCTTACGTCCCTTGTTATTTGAAGCCAGAGCTTCCCCCCCCCCCCGCCTTGTGTCTCTTCAGTATTCTTACATCCCTTGTTATTTGAAGCCAGAGCCGCCCCCCCCCCCCCCCCCCCCCCCCCCCCCCCCCCCCCCCCCCCCCCCCCGCCTCCACGCCACGCTGGTTCAATGGCAGAAGGCAGAATGGTAGCAGATCAACAGTGAAGCCAGGTCACACTGAAGGTGCTGTCTTTGATCACAGTGTCTGTTTTTTTGCTTTTGTGTACTTAGTTCCGAGGTCAGAAAACGCCTTTCAGACCCTGACCCTGCCATTCCTGGAAATAGGCTGTGAAGGGGAAGGACAGCTGGATGGGTTGTCAAGCTGCCGGCTAACCACAGAGCCAAGTGCTGTTCGTGTGAACGGCTTCCCCTCCAGTCTTTCATAGGGCTGTTGTGCCACAAGAGTTCCTTGTCCATGTACATTTGTCACCTGCTTACACACAGACAAGGTGTGCGTTTGTTCTGGATCTCTGGGCCTTTCTGACGCTGCTTCCACTCTGGTGACCCCACCAGAAATCCACCTCACCCCCAACAGGCTAACAAGATAATGGTCTCTCTACCCTCTGTGAAAACTACCTGCTCATCATCTCCTTGCTAAGGTGGATTCTCAGCTCTGACACTTCCTGGCCAAGTTCTCCTGCCTTATATACTCAGTCCCCTCTTCTGCATAAGAGGACAGTGCCACCTTGGCTATGGGGTAGTCTGTGCCTTTGTTGGGTCCCTACTCACAGCATACGGCGCATTTATAGGGACAGCCTATGAAGATGGGGTCTTCGCCTTCTCCAGGATGACTGCTCAGTGGTGTTCTCACCTCAGAAGCAGGGGACCTGAAGGGACCATCGGAAAGGCCTTGCTTGAGATTTGGGATCAGAAGGCTTGGTTTTAACTCATGCCTGAGAGTTTAGACCAACCGTATATTCCGGCTGAAGTTCTGGTTTTGCATCTAAGGAAAAAAAAAAAAAAAGATTTCGAGCTTCATTCTCTTTTCTACAGGGTTGTCTCTTCCAAGCAAAAATCATTAGGAACACACATATACTCAAAGTTTAATAAGCAATTTAATTTCGGTTTTTTAGTTCTTTACCCTACTTAAGATAGCAGGGTTGCCAGGGTCCAGCCTTGACTCAGGTTCAGGTCCTGAGGTGGAGAAGGGGCGTCAGCACAAGGAAAACCTCTGACCATCAAGTGGATTGCATTCAAGTGGCTCCTAATAGCTCAAGCCATCTTTATTTATACTTAAACAGAGTTTTTCTTACCAAGGTTACATGAACAGCTTTATTATTGGCTTCTATTTTTCACTTTAAGAAATACAACACAATTTAAGAAAAACATCATGATCATTATGAAAACCCCTATTGATCCCCTTCATGCTTCCCCAAATTCACCTTCCCACTCCCTGCATAACCTTATTCTAGACACAGAGTTCAGCATTTTTGCAGGCTTAACTAAATATCGAGCCAGACTCATCCTGCTCTCACAACACTTACATCAGCTGGCAGCTACCTGTGGTTACAAAGTTAAAAAGTAGTTGGATGAGGTTTCTAGCACAACAATTAGGGTGTTTGGCCATCCCATCACCAGAGTAGGTCAGTTCGGGCTGTCTCTCGACCATTGCCGGCAGTCTGTTGTGTGGGTATCTTTGTGGATTTCTGTGGGCCTCTCTAGCACTTTGCTTCTTCCTGTTCTCATGTGGTCTTCATTTACCATGGTCTCCTATTCCTTGTTCTCCCTCTCTGTTGTTGATCCAGCTGGGATCTCCCGCTCCCCCAAGCTCTCTTTCCCTCGACCCTCGCCTTTCATTACCCCCACTCATGTCCAGGCTGTTCATGTGGATCTCATTCCATTTCTCTGTCATTGGGCGAAACCTCATCCAACTACTGAGGGATCTGGATGCAGAGATCCATGACTAGGCCCTGGGTGGATCTCTGGGAGTCCAATCAACGAGAATGAGGAGGGTTTATATGAGTGAGAATTGTTGAGACCAAGGTTGGATAAAGCACAGGGACAAATAGCCAAATGAATGGAAACACATGAACTATGAACCAATGGCTGAGGGGTCCACACTGGATCAGGCCCTCCGAATGGGTGAGACAGTTGATTGGCTTGATCTGTTTGGGAGGCATCCAGGCAGTGGGACCAGATCTTGTGCTCATTGCATGAGTTGGCTGTTTGAAACCTGGGGCCTATGCAGGATTGTTTGGCTTGGCCTGGGAGGAGGGGACTAGACCTACCTGGACTGAGTCTACCAGGTTGACCTCAGTCTGTGGGGAAGGCTTTGCCCTGGAGGAGATGGGAATGGGGGGGGGGGGGCGTTGGGGGGAAGGTGAGGGGGACGGGAGGGGGGAGAACAAGGGAATCCGTGACCGATATGTAGAACTGAATTGTATTGCAAAATAAATTAAAATAAATTAAAAAAAAAATATAAAAACTAAAAAAAAAAAAAGAAAAAAAAAAGTAATAGACATGAGCACAGTGCTTTAAGGACAATATTCAAACTTAGGCAATTCTTTCGTGTCTGTAAGGTATATTCTTATACAGTTCCCTTTTCTACTAGAGGGTTCCATGTCTCACTCTCTCTGTAAAAGGCAGACTTTGACAAAGCACTCTTTTCCCATCCATGTTTCTTCCGCCAATATAAGCTCCTATGTATGGTAAAGATGGATCTATCCATCCCACATTTTGCATTGTATTTTTTCCTCTTGCAATATACCAGATCCTACCAGTGATTCTATGCTTGGTGTCCAGGGAACTTACTCTCAACAGTTGGCACCATGTGTATCCCTGAGGGGTTTTTTTCCTAGTCTGTGTATGCATGCCCCTGCTCTCCTTTCCAGAACTGTGAGACATGGTTAATGTTCCAAGTGTCATTTTCTCATATGTACCTAACTGTCTGTATTGAATCAGAAAAGTTCCCAGGATTAGGAGTTGTAGATAGTAACTCCAGATAAGAGATTTGAGAAGCATTAGCCCCCTGTTGAATCTTAGGAGAAAGCAGAATTTCCAGGGAAATTAGAACTGTTGCATGTGTGACTGACAAAGTAAAACTAAAAACTGCCCAAAGAATCACCAATATAATGAGAGAGAAAAGAGCCTGCAAGCTGCAGGAATTTTGCAAATTGCTAGGCTGTCCCATGGACTAGTGGTCCTTGCCAAGTGAGAGTCCATTTCTACAGGTGCCTTGCCCTGAGGAAGCCCATTGGACAGGTAGTCATATGCTGACCTGAGACTAGGCTGCACAGTTCCCAACAAAGGATACTGTGCATAATGGTTTACCATGGGCTTTCTCAGCTACAGATTGTCAAAAGATTTTTGTGGGATTTGGCTTTGTTCTAGGTGCTTCTAGGTGTTCTAGGTGTTCTTTGTTCTAGGGGTAAGTTTAAGAGCAGGCACCTATTCTGTACAAGCACTGGTAAAAAGCTGTGCACTCTGTGGTTGAGTATCTCAATTCTATCTAGGACAAAAGCAGAGTGAACAAGGAAGCCACTGTGCTTTGTAAAATCGTGAGACGTTCATGCCTGACAGGACAGGGGCACGTTTTCCAGTTGTGTAACTCATAGAGTGTCCCTTGTGGTTTGTGCAGATGTGATCTCAGAATGATTTTAATTTATGTTGCTGTTCAGTGGGGAATACCTGTGGCTCAGCTGTGAGAGACAGCAGAGAGAGATGCTCTTTTTGTCGCTGGTGTCCTTTATAGCTGTTTGATCTTCACTTACTCTCCATCTTGCATTCTCCTAAGCTTCCATCTATACTGTTTTTCCTTGCTTGTTTTGTTGTTGTTGTTGTTTTGTTTTGTTTTGTTTTTTTGCTAGTGAGTACTGCAAAGCCAAAGATGCTGCACACCTCTTCAGCAAAGATGAATAACACAGCCACACCTTCCGAGGTACGTCATGGGTTCCTATGTCCCTACACTTATGAACTGGAAGGGATCACATGTGCCCACAAGAGGGAGACCATGCCTGCCTGTGACATAGATCTGAACACAGAGTGACTAGTGCAGGGAAGCTTTGAATGGAGGACCGTAAAGAACTGCCCCGTTGCCACAGCAATGAGATCCTATGCGGATCTTTGAGCCATCTCAGACAGTGATTCCTCTTGTCCTGCCCCTGCTTCTCATTTAAGAGGGAGGGAGGGAGGGAGGGAGGTAGGGAGGGAGGGAGGGAGGGAGAGAGAGAGAGAGAGAGAGAGAGAGAGAGAGAGCTCTTTCTGGCAAGTAGCAACACACATTCAACTCATTTACATTTGTATGTCTCCATATCCAGGGTCAGTCCTCACACAGGCTCATTCTCAGCCCCTCCTGTCTCGTCTGGAGGATTACAGAATAAGACCTGGCAGAGGTCATCAAGCAGAGGGTGGCGCCTGTGAAAGACAAAGGTCACTACTATGAAGAGTAGGTTGAAGGGGTTCAGCCAACACAACAGGAAGAAAAGGACCAGAAACACACACTAACTCAAACAAAATCATCAGAAAGGACCAAGACAAGTAACATAAAATAATTAACATTGATGAAGAAACAAGTGAAGATTCTGGCCATCCAAAATAGGCAGAAGATGACACAAAAGCAATAAAAGAGAAATATTAAAATGAACAATAAACTAATTTAAATGCTAAGCATAACCGGGATGTATTTGGCTGAAGAACATCTTAGGAAAACAGGGTTTGAGAAGAATGACCAGTATTCCAAGCCTAGAAACTTGGACAGGTACAAGCTGGGAGATTAGAAACAGGAATTCTAGTATTAATGAAAAAAGATAACAACTGGGCATGGTGCCTCATGCCTTTACTCCCAGCACTCAAGAGGGAGAGGCAGGCAGATCTCTGTGAATTTGAGGCCAGCCTGGTCTACAAAGTGAGTTCCAGGACAGCCTGTGCTATGTAGACAGTGTGGGAAGTCTCGAAAGAGAGAGAGGTGGGGAAGACAGAAAGAAAATAGGAAAGACAGACAGACGTAAAAAAGAAAAAAGAAAAATGATAAGACTTTCTGACACATAACACTGAACTGTACAGGTTGTATTCAACACCTCAAACAGTCACAGGCAAGCAAGAATGGAAGGAACAGGGAGGTCAGTGCAATGTGCCTGACTCTAGAATGCCACACAAGTGCACCGGCCTTTCCACACTCAGAAAAATGCCATGGTCCATTGAGTAGTAAGGCTGCCACTAATTAGATTAAGTATCCTTCTTTATGAGAATTAAACAAAAGTAGTTTCTCTGATTTTTTTTCTACATCAATAAGATAACAATAGTGCTTTGAAGACAATCTGCTAAGTGTCCCTTAGCGAAACAACAGTAGTTAATTGCCAACTTGACAGACTCTAGGATCACTGGGAGAAGGACCTGCGAGCATTTCTGCTGTCTAGAGAGGAGATGTAACACAGTTTTCCGGGTATTAACCTGCTGCCTTCTCAAGTTGTAGGCTCTCAGAATAAACAGCAATGTAAAGACTCAGTTCCTCTCTCTGTTCATTGGCCATTATGATGGCAAGGATCATACCTCTGGTTTCCCAGCCACAATTATTTGTTTATTATGTGTACATGTGTGTCTATATGTGCAATCATGTGGGAGGTACAAATACTCATGGCTCATGTATGGAGGTCAGAAGACAACCTTGGTCACTCCTCAAGCGTTTTCTATCTTTTGTTTGAGACAGGATCTCTCATTGGCCTGGAAATGCCACCATAAAGGCCAGACTAGCTGGCCTAGGAGCTTCTGGGGATCTGCCTTTCCATCTCCCATCTAAGCATCACCCAGTTTCCAGGCTCATGCCACCAAATCTGTCTTTTTCTGCATGGCAATAAGGAGTGGGACCTGGGCATCTTAGCTTCTCACACTTGTGAGGAAAACATCTACAAGTGCATCATCTCTTCAGCCCTATCCAGGGTTCTAAGTTGAATCTATTATGACCTGAGAAATTGTGACATTGACAAGAGCTTTTTACATTCGTTTCCATTGTCTGTCCATAAAATGGGCTTCAGGAAAGCATTCATCAACTAGAGCTGTTTCAAGAGGGCTGATCATTCCCCCGACTCACAAGAAAAGCAAGCCCTTGTCAATCACAAAAGGAGATCGCTCCCTTGGATGGAAGGTGGCAGACATATGGAAGTACCTAAGTGGAACTGTTGGAGAGACACTTGCCCATGTTGATTCCTCTGTTTAAGGATTCATAGAACAGTAGAAAGGAAGGATTTTTGTCCTCACAGGCAGCTCTATATTGGCTCTGGAAGCCACAGTGAGCTTGCCTTAAGAATCACTTGAGCCAGGCGGTGGTGGCGCACACCTTTAATCTCAGCACTCGGGAGGCAGAGCCAGGCGGATCTCTGTGAGTTCAAAGCCAGCCTGGTCTACAGAGCGAGATCCAGGACAGGCACTAAAACTACACAGAGAAACCCTGTCTCAAAAAAACCAAACAAACAAACAAAAAGAATCATTTGAAAGAAAGCATTTCGTTTACGCACATCACATCCTTCCAGAAGCTCACCAGTTTCATTGTACTGATATGCAATGGACAAACAACTGAGTGTTCAGATTCTCTGATCTTCATCAGGCTGTCCAGATTTGTGATGCTGTTTTAAAGCCGAGGAGTTACACAACATGAAGACACAATCTCTGTCACCCTGCCGTCAGTAAGCTGAGGCACCAGTAGCCATCCACAGCCACTGAGGCAGAGCTGAAGCACTGCCGTTTTGATGTAACATGACCAGTTGCCTCGGCCTCCTGCTGCTGCGACTTCCCTGCTGTGATGGGCTATACCCTCAACCTTGGAAGGAGAGTGAAGATGAGCGCACCAGTAAATGAGAGTCCACGAAATTCCCAGGAGGAAAAAAAAAAGCTCAGCTTTTGCTCCAGCGTCAAGCCTGTCTGCCTGCCCTCACGCTCCCCACCAGGGTGGTCATGGACTCACCCTCTAAAACTGTAAGCCCAGTAAACTTTTTCTTCTATAAAAGACGATAGAGGAGGAGGAGGAGGAGGAGGAGGAGGAGGAGGAGGAGGAGGAGGAGGAGGAGACAAAAAAGCAGCACTTGGGAGAACCAAGTTTCGTGTGTTCCAAAGGATACTATGGATCATTCCTGCCATCTTCTGGCCATACTGTGAACTGCAATAAACCAAACTACACCAAGAACATTTATTAGGTACCTAAGGTATGTCTTTCTTTGCTGTTGAATTTAGGGGCAACATCTCACTTAATTCTTGTAACACCCTGAAATGGCTCACAGTATATCACTTTTGTTCCGTGTGATCCACGGAAGTACTTACATGATTCAACATAAATAATATTTGTGGCCATGATTTGAGAAAGAATACAAAACAAAATCAGCAATGGGAAATAATGCGTAGGATAAAGTCCAAGGAAACCAGGCACACACTTCTGAGGGTCCTTCCCTGTATAGTCAGAAAGGTCACCCAATTTCTCCAGCAAGAACCTGTGATGATACACGGGGAAAAATTACCCCAGGGAAATTCATTAGTCTTAATGTCTACAGTATTTATTAGATACAGACATACAGAGGCACTATCTTTGCTGTTGTGACAAAAATAATTGATAAAACAACTTAAGAAAGAGGTGTTTATCTTGGCTTGCAGTTTAGGGAGGGATAAAATACCTCACCGTGGAAGGGCATAGTAGTGAACGATAGCTGTTCACATTATATCCAGTCCGGAAGCAGAAAGAGATGAACGCTGGTTCTCTCCCAGTGGATTCTTTCTTTCTCCCTTTTTATGCACTGTGGGACCCCAGCCAGTGAGATGTTGCCACCTACACTCAGTGTAGGTCTTCCTTCAGCTATACCTCCCTGGAAACTCCCTCAAAGACATACCCAGAGTGCGCCATGGAATCCAGTCAAGTTGACAATAAAAATTAAGCATCGCAGCATCATAAGCACCTTCTGCATAGCATGCACTTTCTGCTTAGCATGCACCTTGTACATAGCATGCACCTACTGCATAGCATGCACCTTCTGCTTGGCATACACCTTCTGCATAGCATGCACCTTCTGCTTAGCATGCACCTTCTGCTTAGCATGCACCTTCTGCATAGCATGCACCTTCTGCTTAGCATGCACCTTCTGCATAGCATGTACCAAAATCCCAGACTCCTGGAAGGACACAAGGACTTTACCATGAGTCACATTGTTCACACAGTTTAGGTTCAATAGAACATTTTTCTAAGTTCAGGGGATGATGAGAACTCTTAAAAGTTCAGGTTCCAGGCAGGACATTTTCCTGATGGAGTTTTGATAGCAAGCCAGAGTGGATCAGAGACAGATTTAAGTCAGCAGAGCAGTCACTAATCCACAACCAGAGCTGCAGGGACAGCAGTCAACACCGAAAGCTGCCTGAGAACTGCACAGACCTGCAGGATACCCTGCTGGAAGGCAAGGTCTTATCCTCAAATACTGGGAAAGTATACCCTTGGCTGGTGGAAAGGCCCAAGGGTAAGGAGCTGTTGGCCTCTGCTACTGCTGACAATAGAAGCATGGTCCTGCTCCACAGGAAAACACAGAAGACAAATCCCTTATTGCCCAGCAGGCAGGATTCATGACAATGTGTGTGGATACATTGCAGAGAACAGCTGAAGTACTACTACACCTTCCTCTGCACACAGCAGAAACCACTCAGCAGGGAGAACAGAGACCTAAATGGGACAGCTCCTTTTCTTCTTTCTTTTTCTTTAACTTATATTTTTTATTTATTTTACAATCCAACCAGTTTCCCCTTCTTCCTCTCCTGCCATTCCCTCTTCCCACCTCCTCTCCCCCTCCAATCCACTTCTCTGTTTCTGTTCAGAAAGGAGAAGGCCTCCCACAGGTATCAACAAAGCATGGTATATCAAGTTGCAGTAAAACTAATCACATCCCCTTGTATTAAGGCTGGGCAAGGCAATCCAATATGAGGAATAGGTTCTCAAGAGCCAGCCAAAGCATTAGGGACAGCTACTGCTCCCATCTGATGTCCTCTTATGGTCTCCACATGCATTCATGTGGTGGGTGCACAGACATACATGCAGGCAAAACACCCATGCACATAAAATAAAAATAATAAATCTAAAAACCAACCTAAAACACGGAGACTGCTAGAATTAAAACACTCTAAGATGTAGGAATAGTTTTTTGTTTGTTTTAAAAGGAAACCTTTCTCTTTTTTTCTTTTTTCCTTTTTTTAAAAAAGATTTGTTTATTTATTATGTATACAAAGTTCTGCCTACATGTATGTCTGCATGCCAGAAGAGGGCACCAGATCTCATTATAGATGGTTGTGAGCTGGGAATTGAACTCAGGACCTCTGAGCCATCTCTCTAGCCTTTTTTTTTTTTTAAAGAAAACCTTCCTGAGAAGGACTCCGATAACAGAAATAAGAAGGAATAAGCCCAAGAACTGACACTGAGTGAGAGTACATTAGAAGGCTTTTGCAGAGCAAGTGAAAAAAGCCTCTAAGACTGATGTGGAACTTTAACCCCAGCACTCAGAAACCAGAGCAGGCAGATCTTTATTAGTTCAAGGGCAGCCTGGTCTACATAATGAGCTTCCTGGCCAGCCAGGGGTACATAGTGAGAAGACCCTGCCCCAGAAAGAAAGAGAGAGAGAGAGAAGAAGAAGAAGGAGGAGGAGGAGGAGGAGGAGAGAGGGTAAGGTGAGGGATGGAGGGAGGAGAAAAATTCTAGTTATTACTTCAGACAAGGAATTAATATCTAGATATAGTTTTTTTTTTAGCTCAGTGGTTTCTTCACTATTGGTGTGCCTCCTGCCTCCCCCTACACACAGACACAGACACACACACACACACACACACACACACACACACACACACATACACACACACACACACACACACACGCACACGCACACAATGTCAATCCCTTCCATCTACCCCTCAAAAAGAAGGTAGTGAAAGGAAGGGATTGTTGGGGTTCTGAGCCTGAGCCTGCTGGGCAGTTAGAAGGGGAACAGAAACCAAAACAATCAAGGGATGTGACAGAGATTGACAATCAAGAAGTCTAAAGCAGAGTGGGCATGGAGGGCAGACAAGGGGTTAGAAAGGAGGTGTACTGAGACTGTGAACCATACTCCTCTTGCTGAGAGGGACTGGAGAAACAGCCTCAACAAGAAGTGCAGGTCCTTGAGAAGGAAGAGGGTGTTTTTGCCAGAAGGAGGAAGTGGATGTCCAGAAAGGAACGAGCACCACCTCTTTGTAGAATGGAACCCCCACCTCAGGAACAGCAGCTTCACAGACCATAGACGCTTTCCTCACTGTAGGCAGTGTATAGAAAGAAGTCTTCTTCATGGTGTTCCTGGTATAGCTGGCCATCGTGTCACTGGTGGGTGGAATCACGTAACTGACAAAGAAAAACAAGGCATCCTCAGCACGGAGATGAATTCGCTTCCGGGTCAAGAAGTAGAATTGGCCAACTGTAAGATCAGAAGGCACCAGGTATTTTTGTCCAAATCTCCTATCCAAGCTTTTTCCACCATCACCGGGACCCGGTCTGGTTATTTTTACAGATTGTCTCACCCTCAGAGCAGCGTTTCTCGAACTGATGCTCCTCTTTGTACATTCTCCTGAGAGAACCTGGCTGGACCCAGCTGAACTGAGGAAACTCAGAGTGGGGTCAGGTAGGGGGCAGCCTCAACAAACCTAGATATAGATTTTTAAGCCATAAAAATTAACTCTAGAAAAACAAAACTGCCATTCAATAAATAATGGAACAGGCAGTTCTCAAAAGAAGAAACACAAGTACTTTTAAAATCTTCAATATTCTTAGGCATTTGTAGAAGGCAACCTTGAGATTCCATCTCCCCCACATACACAATGGAATTTTATTCAGCCAAACATAAAGTTGAAATTATGAAATTTGTAGGAAAATGAATGAATGTGGAAATTATTATATTGAGTAAGGTAGCCCAGACTCAGAAAGATAAATACCATATGTTCTCTCTCAAATAAAGATCTTAGATTTTAATTTTTATATGTGTGCATATGTGTTTGGGGGGGTATATACCATGAAACTAGAAAGGCAATGGAGAGGGGGGAAATCAGGCTCTGAGGAAGTGGGTAGGGATGAAAAAGAAGCTAATAGAACACATGTGACATGAAAGTGGAGAGGAAACTACGGGGTAGGAAGGGTTCAGGTGGGGGCCAAGGATGAGGGATAGAAAGGATGAATGAGGATCAGTGGGAAATGCCATAATGAAATCCATGACTCTGTGTCCTAATTAAGAAATAAAGAAAGAGCGAGCAAGCGTTGGAAAGCAAAGCCAGAAGCCATGGTCTTGGAGTCATTACTTCATCATGTCTGTCTCCTTCCAGAGTTAAATCTTCATGCTGTGAGTTAGAAAGGACTTCGGAGTCCTATTTTGGACTTTTCTATTTAACATGGCCTGTGCCTGGTCATTCTCTCTTGCATTGTTCAGGAAAGACACTTGATTCCAATTGTAATGGAACACTATCTAGCAATGAGCAAGGGTGATCACTGACTTGTTTCCTGAAATCAAAGTGCTAGAGAAATCTCTGAGTATAAAATACCACTAGAAGGTCATGATAAAGGTTTATATGATGGAGAAGGGATCAGTTTTTTTTTTCTTTTAATCGTTTTTTTATCCTTGTTTGGAGAAAGTATATGGCGATGGTTCAATGTCCAGCCTCCAGTTGGATGTTGCCCTTCTTTCTAGAAAAATAGATTTAATGAAGATCGGCCATATATTAGAAAATCCCATTAATCAACAATTTCATAAGAAAACAGCAAGTTGGAAAAACTTCTCACTCTGCTGCTACAGCTGAATGTTGTCCATGGGTCTCATCCCACTTTTGTTTAAAGAAGTAAACATATTTCCTGGGCCTTTATTGCCATTTAGCAATAAATAATTTATGTGCTTTTCAGTATGAGGAAGAATAATTTTATAATTTGTATAAAAACACACGACTTTAAAATTATACTATAAGTTAAACCCTAAGCACAAAACAAAATATTTCTGATAAGTAATTACAACAGTGAACTCCCGTCCCTATGATAATATCAGTATAATTCTTGGTGGCAATGCATTTCTATTCCAACTAATCTGTATTTCTCTGTCACACAAAGATAAAACTGTATTTCTAAATAACTAATTAAATCATCCCTTCTCTGACATCCTGCCATGAAACTGAAAAAGAATATTTTTCCTATGAGACCTATTTTAAAAAAAAAAAAACAGCAATAGTCGGGCAGTGGTGGTGCAAGTCTTTAATCCCCGCACGTGGGAGGCAGAGGCAGGTGGATCTCTGAGTTCGAGATCAGTCTGGTCTGTGAATCAAGTTCCAGGACAGCCAGAGTTACACAGAGAAACCCTGTCTCAAAAAACTAAAAAATCAAAATCAAACAGACAAAAAAGCAGCAATATACAAGTCTTTGTGTCCTTATATACATGCATATTACCAAATCATCATCGTAGCTTATTTTACAACATTAGGAGCAACACAGGCCATGTATTATTATCATCACTCTCATTATCATCAAAGGCAAATATAAAAAAACTTTATTACAGTTTATACCACTGTTTTTTTAAAAAAAAAGCAGCTTTTGTAGAACACAGATGCAACTTTCAAATGACGACTGAAGCCTCATTCCATTCATTCAGAGGCTGCAGGTGGAGTAAATGGGATTTGTAGCAAAGGCAATAATACAGTACACCTTCCAGAGCTTCCTTACCTTGAAATTTTAGGTGATTTTCATTGAAAGGCTAGACAGCTTTATAAACACACCAGCCTAACTTGACTACTTTGAATAGACGTAAGTATTTCTAATGTGGTAGGAGATGAAGGATTTTAGAAGTTTAGAACAATGTTTATAATAGTCCATTCATCAGTCATTTCTTTCCCTGAATCACTCATTTATCCTTTATAGGTAGGCTCTGCTGCTCTCTCACAGAATCCCATAAAGTGGAAGAGGAAGAAAAGAATGAACTGATTCCTTTTGAATAAATTCAGATCTTTTTTTTTGGATGTCACTAGTTTGGCCCTGCATCTACGAATTGCAGAGTATAAACATTTATATGAAATAAATTGGCAGTGTTGTTTAACGATTCTTAAAAGACTTTTTAAACTTATTTGTGTATGGGTGTGCTTACATGAGCTTATGTGCAGCACCAGTGTGCAAGAACTGAGGAGACCAGACGTGGGCATCACGTCCCCTAGAACTGGAGGTGCACGTGCATGAGCTTGCCCTGGGGATTCTGGGAATTGAACCAGGGTCCTCTGCAAGGGAAGTGACTGCTCTTAATTGCTGAGCCATTTCTTCAGCCCCCAAGAATTCTTTATATAACATTGCTAAAATGGGCTTCTTTGTGATTTTTTGTTTTCTTTTGTTATTTATTTTTTGAGAAATTAGCCTCATATAAACTCTTCAGTGCTATTATTTTTTCATAAACCTATACATACACAAATAACATATAGCAAACTAAATTCTATATTATCATGTATGATGTGAAAGGAATCTTAGCACATTTCTGAATTGATAATTTGCTGTTACATCTAATTTGTACTTCAACTTAGACTCAGAAATGCTTTATAAAAATTTCTTTGTATCTGGGCAGTGGTGGCGCACACCTTTAATCCCAGCACTCAGGAGGTAGAGGCAGGCAGATCTCCGTGAGTTCGAGGCCAGCCTGGTCTAGAGATCATGTTCCAGAACAGCCAAGGCTACATAAAGAAACCTTGATGTTTTTGTTGGCACAGCAGCTGCGCCTGGATTGACTGCTGTTTCAGCCAGCAACTGAGGCTCCACAGTTACTGGCCTGCCTTCTCAGGCAGCAGCCTGGCAGGACAGATCTGCCTCCTGCCACTGCCACCAAATGTAGTTTTTAACTAATTCTATCATTCTAGTTACCAATAAGATTCAGGATTCAGGGGCTGGGGTGGAAACCTGCTAGCTCAGAGAGGTTGAGGAGCAACTAGCTGACCTTCCCTCTTTGCCAGTGTCTCAGAAAGAGAGCATCCTTCTGCTCTGCCAAAAAAAAAAAAAAAAAAAAAAAAGACTGCCACACTCAATGTCCCTCCCTACTACTTCCTGTACATCTCTCTATTTGTCTTCTAGATGCCCTTTGACTCTCTACGATTACTTCCTGTCTCATGGTTGATTTTATTTAATTAATGTAAACTCAGGGTTCATAGTGTGATCGAACATTCCACAACAAGGTTTCAATTTTGCAGTGTGAAGAATTTAGAACTCATTGATGTTATCCTTATGATACCCATAAAAAAGATAATCACACTGAAAATCAACAAAGTTTCCTGTAACTTTACTTTTCTGACTAATTCAAGGAAAGCTAAACCATGGACATGCAAGTAGATATGAGGAAAGACACTGGCATTAACTTACTCAAAGCAGTTAGACACATTTCCCTGGTCAGGGAGAGGGGGGCATCTGCTGTTGTTTTGCTAAATGTTATACTGTCAAGATGATTCTAAATAGTTAGGAGTGGCTGCAAGACTGGGCGGGACACAGGAAAACTTCGGACAACATTTGAAGCCCAATGTGTTGGCTCAACTTTCCACCTAAAACTTGAGAGAACTTTAAAAAAGATTCTAAAACAGACTAAAAACAGCTTCCTAAATGTGTCACTCAGGCAAGCCATGAGCTATACTATTGCAGGTTTGCAGCATGTAGGCTTGACCTGCAGCATGATGGATTCCCACCGAAGTACACAGAGGCATCTCTAAGCCATGCAGTATGCTACGTGGTGGATTTAGCTTTTGCTAGTACAGACCAAAAAAAAATGTTTCTGGGCTACACACTGCTGGAGTAATATGAGAAGCTACGCCCAAATTCCCAAAATATTGTTAATAAATGTTTATTTTTATTTAAAGGGGGTTGATTATAAATGCAATCTCTTTCTAAAGAGGAAAAGGGGATATAGATATGATAGGATAAAGAGTAACAACCTGTTTAAAATGTTTTACATTGATATGGAATTTAGTTTATTGATACAAATTTAAGGTTAATTTTGTTATACTGTATATATATTTCTACTCTCGTTTAAGGTATTATGTTTATATAACTCATTTAAATTGTAATGGATAATTAAGAAATACAGACTAATAATTAGTCTTCTATGATAGTCAAACTTATAGTCATGTTAGTTAAGTTTTCTAGGTATACATAGATACAATTCAGTTAGATAGGTAATCTTCAAACACTTCAAAGACCTACAGAATATGGCATTTAAAATGTTTTAAAAACTTGGACTTTCTGGACACTGAGACACATTTGCTCCTGACAGCACCGATTTACTTCAAAAAGAAAGATAGGCATCAAAGACACTCTATATGGAGTTTATCTTCTTGGCAAAAATAGCCATTTGGGCAAGAAACTGCTCTTATCTGGATTGCTGATAATATCTTATGTAAACTGGACATGCAAGACCCATAGGAATGTGACCACTGAACTTAGCAAGGCAAAATGGTTCTTCAGGTTCTTGCTTTGCAGAGGAGACTGTCAAATATTCTGTAGAACACAGGGAGAAGCAACTAAAAACTCTAGGCCTATTGGCTAAAGATGGATGCTCCACCATTACAGAACTTTGGATGACTATCCAGGCATGCAGCTGTCTCTGTCATTTCCAGAATTTTGGAAGTTGCTTACAATGCATTTCCTGTTTACTTAGGTAATATTATATCCTTCAGGGGTCTTTGATGTAGTTGAAAGCTAGATAGTTATAATTATAATTTTCCTTGGTTGTGATAAAATATAAATTAGATATGAAACTTTAGACTCACAAATATAGGATAGATAGAATATTTTCTTTAACTTTGCCAAATATAAATAGACTAGATATTGTCACTGTAATTTTTGCTTGATAACTGTTCTATTATATGTAATTTTACTATGTTCTAGTAAAAACCTCTTTTTTATTAGACAGAAAAGGGGAAGTGCTGTAGGATGTCTTTCTATATGCTGTGAATATGTTTTGCTCTGATTGGTTGATAAATAAAGTTGCATTGGCCTATGGCAGAGCAGGATGGATCCAGGCAGGAAAATCCAAGAGAAATAGTGAGAGAAGAAAGGAGAGTGGGGCAGACACTGTAAGCTGCCAGCAAGAGAAGCAAGATGTGAAAATACCGGTAAGCCACAAGCCACATGGCAAAGTATAGATTTATAGAAATGGGTTAATTTAAGATGTAAGAACTAGCTAGCAAGAAGCCTGAACCATTAGGCCATACAATTTGAAAATAATATAAGCCTCTGTATGTTTATTTGGGTCTGAGTGGTTGTGGGACCAGGCAGGACACAGGAAAATGTCCAGCTACAGTGTGTGGCTGGGGGCAGGCTTTGTCATTTTGAAGAGCCCACATCATTCCCAGTTAACTCTCCCTGCCTCATGTTTGTGGATCAAGGTGTAAGCTCTCCACTACTGCTCCAACACCATGCCTGCCTACCTGCTGCCATGCTTCCAGCCATGATGGTCAAGGACTATAGCCCTCTGCAACTGTAAGCCCCAAATAAAACACTTTTTTTAATAAGTTGCCTTGATCATGGTGTTTTGTCACAGCAATAGAAAAGTAACCGAGACAAATACGTATTCTCCTTCCATTCCACTGGCAAAGTCAGCCAGTGGTGCACCATTCATTCTACATGAACACATTCCATTTCATCCGCACATTCTGTTGTTGCTCATAGATGTTATAATCACTCTGTGAACACAACTTATCAGAACACTTCCCAAAGGCAGGTTTACAGAATATTGGAAATGTGCTGTCCTCTTCAATTACAGGAGAGGGGCTTTTGTGTATACAGCTTTCATTACAAACACATTATGTCATAAAGCATATAGGCTTTGTGCTTATAAACATGATGTCTCCTATGTAACTGGAGATGTTTATTTTAGATAGGCTCTCACTCTACCAGGCTGGCTGGCCTGGAACTCACTATGTAGATCAGACTAGCTTCAGACTCACAGAGAGCCTCTGTCACCTGCCTCTGTCTCCTAAGTGCTAGGGTTAAAGGTATGTGCCACCATATCTGTCCTACTAGATAAGAGATTTTCTCAAAGGGAAATGGATGGAACCCAGAGAACGTGCCATCCTGTTCCATCTCACAAGAGAAGGAACTGAGTGATGCATGCTCTATCCAGCATAAACATATTATACCTTCTAAGAACACATTTCTTATACCTAATAAACACTATGTTTACTATGTGAAAAGAACTATATTGGAACTTTTCCAAAAGGAAGGCATATGGAGCCCCAGAATAGCCTTATTTCTTTCACTACACCAGGGAAGATGGGTACCATAAATCTTACCTTCATGATGAACATATTTTCTTTTACAAGCACATATTCCTTAGTGCTCCTCAAGGCTGCACTATGAGAAAAGAAGATTGTTAGAACAACTCCAGAAGGCAGATTGACAGAAGCCTGAGAGTGGGATGCTTTCTTCCACAACACAGGAAAAATGAGGGAGGTTTACATCTTTTACCCATTAGGCACACATAGTGTTTCATAAGCACAAGTTCCAAAATGTTATATAGATGCTGTAATGAATTGTTTGATGGCACCTGTGCTCTGAGGAGGGCACAGTGGGACTTGGAGGCCAGAAGAGGATATTTATCGGATCCCATAAAATTGAACTTACAGATGGTTGTGAGCCTCCATGTGGGTGATGGGGATTGAATCTGGGTCCTCTGGAAGAGCAGTCAGTGCTCTTAACTGCTGAGCCATCCCTCCAGCCCTTGATGTTTTATTTGCTTGCTGTTGTTGTTGTTGTTGTTGACAAACCATAATTGGCTGTACAGACCAAATCTGAGACCTTCCAGAGCAACCTAAGACCCTGCATCAAAACAATCAGAATGAAAAGAAAGGGCTGGATCATATTCTCATTAAATATGTTAGTTTTTTCTTTATCCATTCTTCTGTGATGGACCTTAAATTATAGTTAATTTTTTTCTGACACCATTTTACAGACAGAAAATTCACGTAACTGGACTTTCAGAAAGCAAGCTCAGTGAAGAACCCACAACAGTCACATTCAAAGTGCATGTGCTTTTGTAAGTGGAGGGTTGGAGTGTCAGGACTGTGGGCCAGCAGTCTGGGTGTCCTGGTTCTTCTCAGGGGGGGTAGCAAAGAACTGAATACACCCAGAGACCAAAGTAGTAAAGATTCCCAGAGTGTGAGAGCAGGCATTTATTAAGACAGAAAGAAAAGAACAGAAAACCCTGTCAGAACGGGTGAGGTCTTGGAGCTGGCAGACAAGCTAGCACATCCCAGGACCCCTGGACTCTCCCCTCTTTTATCTCCCATTGTTTTCTTTCTTAATTTCTTCTTCCCCTCTCCCATCACTTCATCTCTTGTCAGGATGGTTGTTGGCCCAGGGTGTGGTATTGTGTTCCCCCAAATATTGTGCATGCTAATAAACTTATCTGGGGTCAGAGACAGAGCAGCCACAATATTAAACATAAAGGATAGGCAGTGGTAGCACACGCCTTTAATCCTAGCATTCCAGAGGCAGAAATCCATGTGTTCAAGGATACAGACAGGCATGGTGACTCATCATGCCTTTAATCCCAGAAAGCGAGCCTTTAATCCCAGAGAGTGGTGGTAGAAAGCAGAAAGGTATATAAGGCAGGAGGACCAGAAACTAGAAGCATTTGGCTGGTTAAGCTTTTAGCTGGTTAAGCTTCAGGCTTTCGAACACAGTTCAGCTGAGAGCCATTGGGATGAAGACACAGAAGTTTCCAGTCTGAGGAAACAAGACCAGCTGAGAAGTTGGCCAGGTGAGGTTAGCTGTCTCTCTGATCTTCCAGCGTTCAACCCAATATCTGGCCTCAGGTTTGATTTTGTTAATAAGAATTTTTAAGATTCATGCTACACCAGGGATCTAACAAAGGTGAGTAGGTAGCACCCCAACTGCGAAGTGGAGCAGCGTATCTTCTCAGAGTCCAGATACTGTGTGGGGACATTACCCTCTTCCCCCAAATCTCTTCCCCAACTTTGCGCTGACTCCTCACAGCTTCATCTGTATCAGAACACATGGGAAACTTCCCAACATCCCAGGAACACCTTTGCAGCTCTCTTACTGCTTTCCTAAACAATCAGAAGGTCAAGCCACTTATTTGGAGCTGATGGCACCAAAGGAAATCTTCAAAACCCTGCATCAGCTCAAAGAGAAACCATTTTTTAAAAAATGTGCTCTTGAGATGTGAATTGGGACATTCAATTTCTAAGTGAAAAACACTAAGATGGTTTTACTAGAACCAGTCTATAAAATGTGTAAGATTCTCTCATTACAACACACTCAATGATGATACATTTCAATGAAACTCCTTTTTGTTTGTTCATCTGCTTGTTTGTGGGGTGAGATGTAACCCAGGGCCTCACACATGGCTGGCGAGTTGTCTACCACTGAGTCATAGCCCCAGCTCTGAAATGTCATGTTTTACATTACATTTACTTAAAGCTCCCATGTAGCTTGAGTTTTCCTGCCTGGCCCACAGTCAGGACAAATCTCTCTCACCTGCCAGTCCCACAGCCGCTCAAACCCGACCAAGTAAACACAGAGACTTATATTGGTTACAAACTGTATGGCCGTGGCAGGCTTCTTGCTAACTGTTCTTACAGCTTAAATTAATCCATTTCCATTAATCTATACCTTGCCACGTGGCTTGTGGCTTACTGGTACTTTACATCTTCCTTGTCCTGATGGCGGCTGGCAGTGTCTCCCTCACCCAGCTTCCTGTTCTCTCAATTCTCCTCTCTGTTAGTCCCGCCTATACTTCCCGCCTGGCCACTGACCAATCAGTGATTTATTCATTGACCAATCAGCAACACATTTGACATACAGACCATCCCACAGCACTCCCATGATTTCATTTCACCAAATTCACTAATGGAATCCAGTACACCACATCCCCAAGTCCCAGTTTTGCCTGTGTACATGCTGCATTCATCACAATAGGGCAGGGAACCACAAAATTTGCAGAGTTTTTATTAATATAAGAAAAATGAAGTACAAGGAGCTGGGGAGATGTCTCATTTAAATCACCTGCCATGTAACTGAGAGGACCTGGTTTGGATCCCCAGCATCCATGGAAAAGCTCAATGCTACTATGAATGCATAAAATCCCAGCTCTAGGGAAGTAGAGGCAGGTGGATCCCTGTGGCTTGCTGGCCCACTTATCTTGCAGCTATCTTCAGGTTCAATGAGAGGCTCTGTCTCAAAAAATTAAGATGAAGAGCAATAGAGTAGGAGAGCCAAAGGTGAAATCTGGCTCCCAAACACTCATACACACACACACACACACACACACACACACACACACACACACACACACACAAAATAAGTGAAGGTAAGACATCAAATTGCCTAGATTCATTATGTAAGGGGAGAAAAAAGTTTCTCTTTGCTGTCTTATGATCAGTAATTAGGAGCCTGGAAACTAAATGCTCCAAAGATAGATTGGTAGGAGAAAAAGGTCCTGTGCGCAATGCACGTGCACATGAGAGGCTTGTGAATGAGTCATTCAAAGAAGAGGTGGGAAGTGGGGGTTTATAAACCTAACCGCCGAGAAAAGAAGGAGTGGAGAGGCGAGATGGAACTGGGAAGAACAAGGAACTTCCTTTTTGTTTGTGTGCGACAGGGTCTCTCTATGAAGCTCTGAATGGCCTGGAATTCACTACATAGACCAAGCTGACCTGGAACTCAGAGATGATCCCCCTGCTTCTACCTCACAAGTGCTGGGACTAAAGGCATGTGTCACCACCCCTGGAAACAAATAAGTTTCTTAAGGAAAACAAATGGCACGTTTAAATTTTTTGGAATAATGTCCTTATGCAAATAAAATCCTTTTAGAAATAACAAAATCCCTACAGAGGGGTTTATAATCGCTTTCTCTTGTCTTTATCCTAAAAGTAGAAGCCACTATGAAGAGGAATTTACAGTAGTCCTCACTCATTGGATAGTTCTACTTTTAGATAAATGAAAAAGGCTGGAAGGTGCCTGTAGCTATTGAATCTCAAATGTTTCCGTTTAAAATAGTCCTTATGCTAACTCTAGATCCCACAATTATAGATTTAATCACTCTATAAAATCTGGCAAGTATTGTACATAGAACTCCTTAGTTCATGGGGGGAGGGGTAGTTTAGCACTCATAAAGATCATCAAGGAAATCACTTACCAAAGACGGTTTCTCATCCATTTTTCTAGGCTCTGAGCTTCTATTACACACAATGGTTGTTCTTTAAACCTGGCAATTACATATGTTCTGTAAACTAATTCAAGCAAACTATTATTACAAATAACCATAAACACTAGGTAAGCTGTGGATTTGCTTGTGCAATTCATGTCCGGTATAACATTTATTGGCACGCCTCTGCCCCACACATTCATACCACCAGGCTCCATCTGCTGAAGGGTCTCCAGCCCCTTCAATAAGATGTTTAAATCTTGTCTAGGCATTTATGGTTATGATTCCCACCTGTAATGGCAAAGCCTTGCCCAATTAATTTGATGCAAGAACAAAACTAGTTCCAATGACTTAGCCACAGGAGATCAAAGAACATCAGGAATCTTCTGAAAGAAGTCCTCTGTCTTCATCTTACTCTTCTGCAATCCCCAGGCTCTGCACACTGAGAGCTACCCCAGATCCTGCCAACAGTGCTCCATTTTTATGGCATGCCCTGGAAACCTTCCATGATGATCACCTTGTTGAAACTGTCTTGGTCACTAGAGCGGTCTGAGAACCTTCCATGCATCAAAGAACAGACTGGATCAGACATCGGAGCACGTCTCTACCTGGGGAAAACCATTGAAAGGGCTTAAAGAAAGAGAAAGAAAATTAATAAAATAAATGGAGTATCCTCATCTGTGAAATAGAATGATTGTTATTTATTCTTGATGTACAATTATTGGTGAAATTATTAAGGCCACTCCACATAGTTAAAAGGGAGGTTTATTTTGTGGGGTAACTTACAAGTGAAGGGATTGGTTACAGGGTCTGGGAAAGGTGTAGCACAGTCTGGCTGTGTTCTCTGGAGAACTCTGCTTGGTCTACCTCCAGCATCCAGGGTCCAGGAACCAAGAGAGCCGGTGCATCCAGATCTCGGGTCTTCAGGGTCTTCTCTCAGCCCCGCTGTAAGTGTGACAGTTACTGAAGCCTCAGTGGTAGTTGGAACTTCCAGATCAAAGTTGGAATGGCTACCCACTACATACAATGTCAGTTTAAAGCTTTGGGTTTAAAGTCTTTGTTTAACTTTGTTTCAGCAGACAGTACATACTGAAGAATTATTGATTCACTAGGCTCATACCTGGAGCCTACATCATATGATCTAGACATGGAATGTGTCAATGAATTAAGCCAACAAAGATCCTTCACTCATGGAACCTATATGTAAGTGGAGGATAGAGGAGACAATGTGCATTCAATCAGTAAAGGACAGGACTATAAGAAATGAAAAGTTTAAAAAAAAAAAAAAGGAAAAATGGAACTGGAACAGAAAGTCAGGATTCTGGGCACTGGTCATAGTGCTGAACCAGGTGTTAGTAGTAGTGTTGAGCAGGGTGTTGGTAGCAGTACTAAGCAGGGTGTTGGTAGCAGTACTAAGCAGAGTGTTGGTAGTAGTATTGAGCAGAGTATGGTAGAAGTGTTGAGCAGGGTGTTAGTAGAAGTATTGAGCAAGGTGTGGGTAATAGTGTTGAGCAGAGTGTTGGTAGCAGTGTTGAGGTTGAGCAAGATGTTGAACAGTTGAGCAGGATGTTGGTAGAATTGTTCAGCACGGTGTTGGTAGCAGTGTTGAGTAGGGTGTAGGTAACAGTGTTGAGCAAGGTCTTCAGGGTAGACCTCTTTGAGAGGATGAGACTTGAGCAAAGTAGATGAAGAGATCAGATCAAACAATATGTGAGAAAGAATGTTCCAGGCAGAGAAGGTAGCTGAATAGACTCCAAAAGAGACATATAGAATAAAGCCAATGCAGCACAGAGGAGTGAATGGAATTAGAGGTGTAGGCTGAACTGAGAGGGCTGTCACAGGGACTTGAGGTGGTCCCCCAGACTCACCACTCACCCTCATCCACCCTGATGTGTGTTGCAACAAATTTGTTTGCACTGACACCCGGAGACTGACAATAAAGCTTACCTTGAATCAGAGGGTGGAGTCAGTGATTGGCTGACCGGAATTAGCCATAGAGGTTTTGGAGGACCCAGATAGGAGGGCTCAGGAAGATATAGGGAGGAGTTTAGAGAGATTCATGGCCTTTCAAGTAATCTGGGAAGCGTAGAGAGGCTGGGTCAGCTAATTGTTCCTCTCCCGCTCTTTGGATCTTTCAGGTTTTTACCCCAATATCTGACTCCCAAGTGTTTATTAATAATAGTACAATATAAGTAAATGCTTCAGATGTGTGTTCTTATTCAATGTCCCCTATAGCTTTGAAGCACATTCCCTTGTATGTGGTTCCTTCATCACAGGTCATGCTGGGTATCTCATACATCAGTCTATGCCTCCCTCACCTTCCTCCTGTGGGACTCAATTTGGAGGAACCACATTTGGTCCAAGTTGGCCATGGCCTTCTCTTTCCTTCATGCTTGAGATGGTTTGGGGCAGAAGTTTGTGACCCAGTTCCAGCCAATTGTAAGTGTGGACAGTGACTGTCTCCTGCAGTAGTTCCTCCAGAGAAGACAAGGCCTCCTTAGCCTACGGTGAGCAGTAGCACTATAGATGTGATGGCTGGGGTGGAAGCAGTCATCTTGCAATAGTCAGCAAGTGACACCAACATTCACTGCCTAATGATGGAGAGATAGGTGGCAACTGGGGCCACTGATGGCATTGCTGGGATGCCAAACCAAAACTGCCTATATCTGGATCTTGAGTGCTTCATCAGTAACACCGCACTTTTTTATGCCTTTGTGACATGAGCCAGGCTTACCCTACAAAGTACTCTAGTGTTTGCAGCTAACAGATTCCTAAATGTGTGAGCCTTTAAGGCTCATTACAAATTGTATAACCTCAGCTACGCGTCCCTGTGCCTGTGTAGCGTTCTTTGTCCAGGGAAGCGGCTCATTGGTGCTGCCTGCCTGTCTGGTGGTACCTATCTGTGTCTCATTTGGAACTGAATTTCAGTGAGGTAGACCTTTTCTTCCCTGTGAGCCTAGAGCTTGCATATGGAGCCTTCTGTGCACCTCAGGGACCACCAGGCTCCTCACATGTACAGATGCTTCAACCAAATGCCCTAGGACATCTGTGGTGCAGGTGCTGTGCCCAGGCCCCAGTGACTTCTCAGCCTCACTTGAATTCATCCGTCAGACTTGAGTCTTCAGTGCCTACTGGTACTGAGCTGTTAGTGAGCTCCCTGCTTGCCCCTGACATGGCTGCTGTGGGTTTACTACAAAAAGGTGGAAACCCCTGAGCTGTGCATACAGACACCAATGCAAGGGCAGAACAGACATCTCTCTTTCCAACTGGAGTGTCCAAAAGTTTTGAGCAAGACTCTGCTCTGCTGAGAGGATCCCAGGGGTGGCAAGGGCAAAGGACTCTGACCCCTACTGTGAAGAGGGACTGTCTGTGATGTCACATGGTGTCCTAGTTTACTTTCTATTGCTGGGATAAACACCACAACCAAAAGCCATGTTGGGAGGAAAGGGTTTATTTGGCTTAAAGGCCACAATCCTTCAGCAGAGAAACCAAGGCAGGATCTAGAGGATGAACCTGAAGACAGAACCTGAAACAGGGGTCATGGAGGAACATTGTTTAATGGCTTGCTCCCCACGTCTTGCTAAGAATATTTTCTTATACAACCCAGGACCACTTTCCCAGGGGGTGACACTGTCCACAGTGGGCGATGCCCTCCCATATCAATCGTTAATTAAGAAAATGCCCCACACATTTGCCTACAGACCAGTCTTATGAAGGTGTTTTCTCAGTTGAGGTTCCCTCTTCCAAGATGACTCTAGCCTGTGTCGAGGTGACAGAAACTGAGCATCACACAGGATGATGACTCCGTCCTGACCAAGCCAAGGAAGAGAAGGTGACGCTGAGTGTGAGTGGCTGGTGAAGGCAGGCAACCAAGAGCACCATAGAAAAGGCTCAGGCCTCTCTCCCTTGCTTCCTTCAAGTAAGGGGTTTTTGTGAATCTCACCACAGATGCACAAGGGCTGCTGAGTCTCATGTAGTCCAGTGTTTGGCTTTCTAGATCACACACGGTCTTCAGGCTATCACTGGAGATACAATAGTCTGAAAATATCTTACATCCTAAGAGACCAGAACTTTTTCCAGACCCCACAGTCAAAGTTAATAATACACCTTGAAGTCATTTTGTTTAATGGCTCAGCCTGTTTGTTTAACCTGCCTTTAAGAGAATAATGTAACAACCAACCTTGCTTGCCTTGAAATTCCCATGTAATCAATGTTTACAACATAAGCTAATGCATAGCTGTAATCTTATGTACTTATCTTACATGCTCCTGACCCAGAACCCTGACCCATGTGTATCAACCTCCTGAAAGCAGCAAATACATAAATTGAAAGCAACTTCCTAAAATCTACCATCCATTTACAGACATTGGTTGATAAACAATGATATTTGTTATCTAGGTCAGCTGGGATCAGTTGGCGCCATTGACTTAATCCCTTGTAAAAGTCTGTTAAAGACTTCTGTAAAGTTTCCCATTCCTTCCCCCATGTGATGCTCTCTGGTGCTGTTCAAGAAATACAGAGCAGAGCCCTTTGTTAGAGACAGACAACACTCACATACAAACACACACACACACACACACACACACACACACACACACACACACACACCACAAACACACACAGCTCATGCAACAGACATCACAGAGAGAGACAGACAGATAGAAACAGACAGACACACATAGGGACAGAGACAAGGACAAGCAGATTCACAAGACCAGCCTTCAGGCAGGCACAGATTCAGACTCACAATAGATGGACAGAGGATGAAGGACACGGGGAGCATAAAATAGAGACTGCAAATTCAAACTCACTCTTCTGTAAACCAAGGGGGAAGAGTTTCTACTTCTTTACTTAATGTGACACCAATGCCTTATTGGTGGCTTGGAGTTAATCACTAATACCTTTAATCCATGCCCATCACTGTCCTGCTGACTGCTGTGGTTCTTCCTTCCCTGAGCCTGTTTTGTCCTCTAACAAAAGGGACCTGGGTTTGTATCTTACCAGGTTTGTCTCTTGAGGACTGGGAGATTGTGGTGATATTGTGTCCCCCAATATATTATGCACCCTAATAAACTTATCTGGGAGTCAGAGAACAGAACAGCCTCTATATTAAACATAGGTTTAGGCAGTGGTAGCACATGCCTTTAATACTAACATTCATGAGACAGAGATCCGTTCAAAGCCACACTGGAAACAGCCAGGCATGGTTATACAGGCCTTTAATCCCAGGAAGTGATGGCAGGAAGCAAAAAGGTATATAAGGAACTGTAAGCTTTTTAGGTCTGTTAAGCTTTGAGGCTTTTAGCAGCAGTTCAGCTGAGATCTATTTGGATGAGGACTCAGAGACTTCCAGTCTGAGGAAACAAGATCAGCTGAGAAATTGGCAAGATGAGGTTGGATGTGGCATGTTCTGCTTCTCTGATCATTCAGCGTTCACCCCAATACCTGGCTCTGGGAGTGTTTTCATTAATAAGACCTTTTAAGATTCATGTTATAGGGGATGTGAACACTCGGCCAGAAGCAGCCCCATATCAGATATTGCCAAAAGCCATCAAGTCTCCGGTTTTGACTCAGTGGCCATCTGTTTTGTGTCTGAGTGCTAGGAAGGAATTGTACCCCAGCAGCTAGTAGAAAGTCAAGCTTTTCAGTCCAGGATTCTCAGTTTATGCAGCTGGGAAGAAGAGTCAGAGCTTCAGCAGCCAACGGCAGAAAACCTCACCCAAAATGATATAGACATTCAAGCAGAGCAAGGCATGCGTGAAATCAGCAGGTGCAGCGGCAGGTAACATCAGGTGAAGTTAGGTAAGGATTCAGGAAGCACTTCTGCCCTCTGCCCACGGACCTCTGTCATTCTTGTGAGAGCTCTGACTTTAAGTTGACGAAGCTGTCAACAGTCTCTGAAACCCTCACTCATGATTCCAACCCTGGGACCTGACTTGTGCAACTTTATTGATCACATGACCAGACACTAGCCAATTAATTACACTTGCCATGGAAAACAGCTCTGTTTGCTGAGCAGGTGGTAATAGTGTGGCTGCCGTCTCCAAGGAGCCTTGGGAGCTGTCTTGAGATGCCCAAGGCAGTGGAATTCAAGGTGAAAGTGCACATGTCCTATGTGCCTCACTTCCTACACAGTCCATGTCCATGCTTTCCTCTCACATACACTCAGCTTCTCTTCAGGGAAGGATTTAGATCACTCCTTCACTTCAAGGTCCAATTCCCCTCTTGCTTAAAAGAAACAAGACTTGCTCCTAGCCTCTAACCCTGAGCATGGTGTGAGACCACATCACTATCAGTTATTCAGTCCATAAACATTCACTGGGCAATTTCTGAAGGACATGTCTTGATAGACATTGGATCCAGGAATTGTCAAGACTAATGACATTCCTGTTTTCAAAGAGATGACTGTAACAAAATCCAGAGAAACCAGGATTTCTCACAGGCAAATCATGTGAGGTAAGTTCCCATGACAACAAGGGGTAATGTCTGAGACAGTTCATGGATGTGTGTGGAGATGGGATCAGACTTTCTGAGGAAGTCACAACTGGCTAAAGAAACGTTGGTTGGGTCCAGGTGACCATCAGAACAGCAGTGCCTTGGGTTGTTCCTGTCATGTGAACAAGGGTGACATTCCCAAAAGGCTCTTGGCAACCATTTCTTGTCAAGAGTCTACTAGCCAATATTCTGGGTCCACATGCCCTCTGCCCCCTGCTTGACTCTGTCTTTGTTGTGTGACAGCCACTGACAGCACGTGCGTGACTGGGCATTGCAAACTCTATTGACACTCTCTCTGTGGACACTGAAATAGGAATTTCATACAAAGAGGTCTACCCTGAAAAACCTATTCAACACTGCTCCCAATACCACCCTCTGACACTGTTCAAAGTAGCAATTCCACTGAAATTCAACTTGAAGAACCAGTGAGTTTACTGGGATTCTTTACAGGAGTATGAGTGAGTGCTTATTACAGGAGCATGGATGACTCAAGGCATCACTGAAGGGAATGCCCCCAGCATGAATGGAATGCTCCTCTTGCAGACAGCTGGCCAGGTCAGGAAGTCTCATCCCTCCCAGCAGTTTTTACTGCTTATCTGACCTGGGGTGGTCTTGTAAGTTTCAGGGACTCCCTGAGACCACCACTTGTTTATTTTCTGAGACATGAGAGCCTCCCTCCACATGGATAACGTTTACATTCAGAATACATTGCTACACAGCACACGTCCAGCTTGGTGCACAAGCTGTAGCATGCACACCCTGTCTGGGATGGTCAAATGGCAAGGGACATCAAAGTAGAAAGAAAGAAAGCAGCCAAAGACACACCCAGAGAGGAACCCATGCTGTGGGGTTCCAGCAGACTTCTACATCTCTGGGAAGTGTCACCTGGAGTGTCACGGCCCATGGTGACTCTGGGCTGTGGTTGTCTCCCACAGTCCTCTAGGAACTGAGCTATGACTGGGTGAATGCCGTCTCTTCTTTCTCCTTTGCAAAAGGAGGCTTCAACTCTCCCAGCTCTGGAGCATTGAAATGGGTTTTAACATGCACCCCGGCGAGATATCAGGCTTTCAGCACCATGGACAGGATGTGGCACACCCTGAAAGGGGTTTACCTGACAACTGGTCATCACTGAGAACACCATGTGTTTCCTCAATCCTGGGGCTCCCTGTGAGCCTGAGGGGAGACATTGTCTCCTAAGGACTCAGTGCTCCCAGCTTCTGAGGCATAGCTAAATGGGGCTCGCATATTTCATACCTTCCACCCTTTCCTGCCATCCTGCACTGTCCATCAGTGTTTTCATTTCTACGCTTTGGTACCAGCATTCACTTATTGCAGGAGTACAGAGAGGCTGAATGTTCTGTGTCGTCAACACTAAGGCCCTGTGGTTTACTGAGTATCTATATGTGACCAGTCCCTGTGCTCTGGTCAAGCAGGGACCTAGGAGTAACACCTCGGTTGCTTAGGTTGTTATTCTTCACTTTCAGGAAGCAAACAAAATTTTTTTTTTCTAGAGTAGCTAATTTGAATAAATCTCTGGACCTACCGACATTCCTACTCTGTGTATGCTATGTCCTTTGTCTCTTGTCCTGTTGATTCCTCATACTTTTTGTAATTGAAAATGGAAAAGAGCGTGGCATTGTGGCACATTCCTTTAGACCTGGCACTTGGGAAGCAGAGGCAGATGAGTCTCCATGAGTTCAAGCCCAGCTTTGTCTATGTAGCATGTTCAGGATAATCCGGACGACATAATAAGACCCAGCCTTTCCCAGGTGTCTTGTTGGAGAGCACCCAGTGGTGGTTTGCCATCACTGAGTTGATTTTCAGATGTCTGAAATGCTGTCTTCCAGCTCAGTTACCCACCATGCAGCCAGCAGAGTCAGTTGTTACAGGACCCAAGTCCACACGATGGTTTTCCTGTTGTCACAACGGAGTCTGGTCCCTCAGTAAGAAGGACAACAAGCCGCTCCCTTTAATTCTGCATTGGATCAGGTCATCAAGTCACCCACTAGGTGTGGGGAAATTCACAAATAAATACAGAGAGCTCTGCTTCCCTGTCTGGACCCAACAGAGAAAAGCCAGGGTCAGTCTCTTTCTCCTTGTCTGTTGACCCCTCCATCTAACCCCCTCATTGCTAGGTATTGTATCAAAATGTTATACACAGCCGATGTTTAGAGGAGCAGTAGACATATGCCATACCTTTTGTGGAAAATAATATCGTTTCAGGGCTGCCAGAGATGGTTCAGTGGCTAACAGCACTCACTGCTCTTCCAGAGGACCCGAGTTCAATTCTCAGCAACCACATGGAGGCTAAACACACCTGTAATGCCAGCTCCAGTGCCACTACGCCAACTTCCCTCCTTTCTTTTCATTTCATTTCTCTCTCCATTTTAGTTAGAAGACAATTGTATACGAAAGAATCATTTCTAGTTGCTTTTCTTGCTATCAGTACAGAATGGGTGAGGAAGAGAAAAATAAAGTCATATTCTATATATTCTATATTAGAGAGACTTAAAAATTACAACTACTGGCCCAGAGTATTTCTTACAAAAAAAACTTAGCAATGAAGAGGAGAGTGAAAAAGACCAACAGGGCTGTGTATTATTAGCTTCCCTTTGAAGGCCATTGTGCAGAATCCCAGCATCAATGGTGAATGGCCCTGACAGAATCACATCATTATTCCACTGATTTCCCTTCCACTTAAGATGCAGCCTCCAGTCCACTGGTAGAAAGCAGATACAGTTGCTAGGCAACCTCCTCCTCCTCCTGGAGGTTGGGAATAGAGGTTGATGTTGGAGGAAACAGGGTAGAATGTGGTCTGTAATCCAGCACAGCATGCCTGGGACAGACAAACTCCACATGTGTACTTTATTTAATTCCCAAGCAAAAAAAGATTGAGTGTAACTGTGACTTATTTGCTCATTTGACTATTGATGGGAGAAGGTGAGGATGGATAGGGAAGATGGGGGGTGGGAAAGGCAGGCAGGCCTCTCAGAGCCCTTCTTCCACAATGAATAATTCATTCAATATCTTACACAGACAAAAATTGGGGTGGAGAGGTCAATGTAAGTGACTTTCTGTAGAAGGCACAGAAGACGTGGTCAGTTTTATTAACGATTGAAATATGACCTTTGCTTTTTATTTTTCTCTTTTCCTTTTAAAATGTTAGGTTTTAAGATTTTATACCACTTCCCTGAAGACCCATTCAGAGGAGAAATTGCAAGATAATGTTTACAGTCAATCAGGCCCCTTGAGCCCATCACCTGCGCCTTCCCAGCCCAGACCTCTTCAATCTGTAGAGGGGGGAGTGAGTACCATGGCCTTGAGGTGAGCAGCATCAATGTTCCCGTATCTGTCCACCTCCACAGGCTGGATCTTCATGCCCGCCATGTAGGCACTTGCTGGATTCGTTCCATGGGCTGACTTAGGAATGAGACAAACCTTGGGAACACAAGGAAGAGAGAAAGAGAGAAAAATCATCAGGGTGTTTCAAGTTAGAGGAAGTCTCCTAACATGCCTAAGACACAAATTAGGCGCCATGTGTTTTTACTAAAGCTGGCCACTAGTGCCTTGAAATCTGCTGTCATCAGTGCTGTTATTGCAAAACAGTGTCCCCAAGAGGAGTTTCCATTTGAATCCCCAAATACTTTCCTAGAGATGTCAGAATGCCTTCCCCTATCCAGACCACTAAAGACAGCCTGTGCCTTTTCTAACCTTCTCTTGGATGTAATGTATGGAAAGCATCTCTAGGAATCAAGATCAGAAATTGAACTCTAGGACTCCAATGCCACATCACAGCTTCAGTGGTGCTCTTGGCTGAACCAGGACAGACAGATAGATGACAATGACAGACATACCCCAGGGTCTCCCCCGGTCAATACAACTGTGTCAACACTTACTGGGATCACTCTGCTGTGAACAATTTGTGTGAGGATCAAAAATTCAGCCTGTGTTCGCATGACTCATTCATTAGTAACATTAGCACACGGAGAAAAAGTATTTAGTACCCACAGTACAGTACATAACTAACTAAATGGGGCATGGCTTCAGTTGAAGAAATCAAAGGGAAGTGTCTCAAGATTACAGGCTACATTGTAGTCTAAAGATCTATTGAATTTTGTTTTGGGATTTCAGTCCTGGGATGAACACAGGCCATCACACATGTCTGGCAGCTGCTCTACCACTGAGCAACATACTCAGTCCCTGTTTTAATCTTTGTATTGGGGGAGGAGGGGTAGGTATAGAGCAGTGATCCCAGGGCCTCATGCAGCCAGGCAAGCACTCTACCTCTGAACTGCAACCAACAAAGGATTTTGAGTAGAGGTGGGGGGTCGGTGCGGTGCTGGAAATCCAGGTTCCTGTCTCACTTCCTTAAATCTTAAATCTGGTATCCAAAAACAAAATAGTATTATAATGGTCCTCGCCGAGTATGTATGATTTGGGAAAGTGAACACTAGATGGCAGCATCTACAAAGGATGTTCTGAATCTGGCGGCATGCTCCCTCAGGTCACGCCATTGGCCCACAAACTCTCCGTTCATCTGGATTGCTTCATTTGAAACCTCGATTGAGGGAAAGTGTTTGTCAAGGCAATTACTAAATTACGTGAGAGATAAGGGTAAAAATGAAACTTTCTGACATTTGTTTGTGTCCAACTCTTACTGTTTTATGCACTTCTTTTTCAAAGAGCAAATAAGGGCTTTGGAGACCCAACAGGACCCAGATGGACATGTCTAAAAGTATCCTTATATAAATACTTACTTGTAAGAATATATTCTACTGATAAAAAATAAACATGAGGTGATTTTATCTTCACTGTAGTGAAAGGTCATGGAGTTTTAATCTCATTTCTGTTAATCTCATTCATGCTTTCAACAACTATTTCTTCTTTAATTTTCTCTTAGATTTATTTATATTATCTTATATTTATGAGTGTTTTGCCTGAATGTGTGTCTGTGAACTACCCATATGCCTGGTGCCCGCAAAGGCCAGCAGAGGATGTTGGATCCCTTGGAACTGGAGTTATAGATGGTTGTTAGCAAGCGTGTGGGGGCTGCAGATCAAACTCTGGTTCTTTGCAAGAGTAGCCAGTGTTCTAAACTGCCAAGCCACCTCCCTCGCTCCTCCACAACTATTTCTTAAGTACACTGTGGTCAAGGTATTAAGTGTGAGCCACCCTGTGTCAAAATCAAAACCCAGTTCCAGCCAGAATGACTAATCTCCCACATATTCTAAAAGCCCTTGCTGTAAAATCATTTGCAGCAAGGGCTGGTGAGGAAAGGGGCTTATCTCTGAGCCTGGGGACCTGAGTTTGATCCCCAGAATCCACATGATGAGAGGAGAGAACCAATTCCCACAAGCTGTCTTCAGACCTCCACATGCACACCCAAATATGTGCAGGTGGATCTCTCCACATTACAAGCATAGTGAGTCCCAGGCCAGCCAGCACTACATAGTGATCCCCTGTCTCAAACAAACAAAAAAAAAAGAAAGGAAGAAGAAAGGGAGGGAGAAGGAAAGAAGGAATGAAGGAAGGAAGAAAGGAAGGAAGGGAGGAAGGAAGGGAGGGTGGGAGGGAGGGAGGGAGGGAGGGAGGAAGGAAGGAAAAGAAAAGACAATACAGCTAGGCACTATGATGTGATAAGTGCCTGGAATTAATTCCAGATACTCTGAAGGTAAAGACAGGAAGACCATGAATTCAACACCAACCTGGGCAATGTAGGGAGACCTCATCTTTTCTCCCCCAATAAAACAGATTTATTCTCCAGACAGACAATATTATATGCACTTTACAGGATGGCAAAGTTTTGATAGCCAGGTGATGCAGAAAAGCATCTAGACATAGTATAACAAAGCACATAGAGTCCAGAGAGTGTGGGGCTGGATAACAAGTATTCAGTCTGGTGGGAATATGCATAAATAGAGCCCCATCCCCTTTTTAGACAGTGTATTGCTATATAGCCCAGGTCAAACTTGAACTCATGATTCTCCTGTCTTAGTGCCACAGCCTTCCAAATGCTGGGTTACAGTTATAGATCATATTAGGCTAACAGCCATTTTTAAAGTTTTTTGTATTTTGAGATTATAATATTATTATATAATTTCCCACCTTCTCTTTCCTCCCTCCAACCCCTCCAACTACTGTCTTTCAAATTCATGATTTTTTTCTTTAACTGTTGTTACATACATACATATATACATACACACAGAGAATTTCTAAATATATAAATACAACCTGCTTGTATAATGTTACTTGCATGTGTGGTATGGGCTGACCAATTAGTATTGAATAACCATCTTCCTTGGGAAAGCCTACTTCTCCTACTCTCAGGAATTCCTTAGTTGCCTGTAGTTCTTTGTCTAGGGTTGAGGTCTCATGAGTTCCCCCCCACCCCTTCCACTTTGGCATGCCTGTTGGTGTCCTCCTAGTTCAAGTCACGTTTAGGCAGCCATGTTGGTGAGACTTTGTAGGCATAGCATCTCTGGTATTTCTAGAAGACACAATCTCGCAGCAAATTCCCCATTTCTTTTTCTTTTCTTTTCTTTTCTTTTTTTGGGGGGGGCAAAGTTTCTCTGTGTAGTTTTGGTGCCTGTCCTGGATCTCGCTCTGTAGACCAGGCTGGCCTCGAACTCACAGACATCTGCCTGGCTCTGCCTCCTGAGTGCTGGGATTAAAGGTGTGTGTCACCATCACCAGGCTGAATTGCCCATTTCTTACGATCTTAAAATTGCTCTTACAGTCTTTCCACCTCCACGTCCAAAATGATCCGTGAGCCTTAGGTGCAGGAATTGTGTTGTAGATGTCTCATTAGGGACTGGGCTCCACAACTCTGCATTTTGATTGGCTGTGGTTCTCTGTAATGGTCTCCATCTGTTGCAGAGAGACGTTTCCTTTATGAGGGGTAAGAAGTACACTTACCTGTGGATACAGGAGGAATATTTAGAATATAGTTATGGATTATGCTGGTTTAGTTAAGTGACTGTCGTGGGTTCTCTCCCAAGATCCATGACTTAACAAGCCCTGGGTAGTTGGCGAGGTTTCCAGTACCAGGCATGACTTCCCTCATTTTGAGCAGGTCTGAAGTCCAATTAGAGAGCTGTTGGTTACCACCAAGGTATACATGCTACTACTGTAGCCTTAGGTTATCATGCCATGGCTGTGGTTCATATGCATCATAGCTGGGTAGGACTATTGGTTGCTTCCCTCTTTTGGAAGCTTGCATGACTAATAGCCATTTTTTTTTAAGCAGATGAAAATTTTTTTTTAAATATCCCCTGAGCCGGATGTGAAAGTACATGCCTGCAACTCCTGTGCTCTAGAGTTAATACAGAAATTGGCAGTTCAAGGCTAGCCTGGGCTATGTTAGAGAGACTATCTCTCACAAGCAAACAAATAACAAAGCGAAACTCCCCAGAGACAGGTGATGCCTACAAAGTACACCAAGCCTGGCTTTATATACACTCCTCTTAGTGTGTGTGTGTGTGTGTGTGTGTGTGTGTGTGTGTGTGTGTGTGTGTGTGTGTCTGTGTGTGTCTGTGTCTGTGTCTGTGTCTGTGTGTCTGTGTATGTTTTCCTTTAAATAGGCTAAGGTGGGAACCTGGGTGATTTGACTCATTAGAAGAGCATTATTTGACTCTGGTGCCCCATTATCTTGAGTGAAAGACTGTCAGCCAAGCCACCAGCAAGACTGTCCTCACACCTAGACTGGCTACTTTGAGCACTCCATAGACACCTCAAGGAAGCTACACAAAAATTACAGCTGCTTACGCTTGAAGAACAGCTTCAGTTCCAGTAGATACTGTGACTGTCTCAAAACAGCTTGCCTCACATTTTTTTTTTCCATCACAAGGCTCAGTGAACTAGATAACCTGCTAGTCACTTTCACTCAGACTAGAAGGAAAGTATTTGGTCTGATGAGCCAACAAAAGACCTGTGGTTGGCACAAGAATAACTTCTCTTACATGAAGAACTCTGCCAGGATTGATGCCAACAGTCCTTCTAAGGACTGCCGTGATGGGTGTATATGCCTAGCCACATCCCATCTGTCTATATCAATAAGCTGTTTGGCTCATTAGCCAGCTGGAAGCTGAGTGAGTTGGCACACATCTATAATACTAGGTCTTGAGTGATGGAGACCCCTAGCACCCAAGGCTTGAAGCTATATGCTGTTTTCTTAACTTCAAGTGTCTAGTCCTTTCTGTGAAGCTCCTGCTTGCTAGCCTGCTGTAACATAAAAAATAAAATTAAAAGACTGCCCTAGGGCAAGTGCCCAGTGCTGGCAGGGAAGAAAAATCTTTCCTGCCACACAGTAGATTCCACTAGCAACATCTCAGATTCCAACCCTCTGAAGGACCAACTCCACCCTTAAGTCACCCCTTGAGTTACAAACTGGCCCCATGGACCTCCCTACATGCCCCCCAACAGGCTATCCACAACTTTCTTCATCAGGAAGCCTCACTTTTCACCAGGAGCCAGGCTGGCCCTAACAAAGGCAGATGTTTGCATCTGTGCTGGAAATGCGCCAGAATATAATATGTCCCTTTGGCGTGCAGATTATTTTAAACTAAAGGTCACTGAGAGCAAGCCATCCTGAAACAGTGAGTCAGGCAAGCACAGGAAAAAGCTTATTAACCTAGGACTTACTTTGGTTTGGGTTATACACACACACCCCTCAATAATACACTTGACAGCCTACCTCCTTTACCTAAACACACCAATACCCACATACATCCCTCTCCAAAAAAAATGCACTAACCATACATGCCTCTCTGAATAATGGCACAAGTTTCTCCTCTAAGGGTGATCAAGCTAGATAGCTTCTATTCAAATATATTCCCATTGTATCTAATTATGAGGAATAGAAAGGCAGATCTGGCCTGAACCAATTTTGGATACATATGCAGTAAAGCAAATAGACCTCCAAGCAAACGTTCAGGCAGAATTCCCTGTTCATCATCTGCTACCTGTGTGCAATCAGGCATGCATATGATTAAAATCAGATGCATTATAGGAAGGGACATGTGCCACAGAAAAAAATGGTTATATGGCTAAATCTGTCCATCAAAACAGAGACCCACCCTCATGATGCCCCTTAGTAACCAAACTCCTCCTCCTCCTCCTCCTCCTCCTCCTCCTCCTCTCGAATCCCATAAAAGGAAACCCCAAATAATAATAGAGCCCTTGCATATCCTCCTTATGTGGCCAGTTGTCAATCTGGAAAGCAAGTCCTCTAATTGGTACTGTTGTTTCTTTTCCAATCTGTGTGAGCCTTTGTTTTCAATCCTTTGGATAAGAGGACAAGAATCTGAAAACACTCCCCTGAGCACTGGTGACAATAGGCTGAGGGTTTCCTTTTGTTATAAAATTTATCTTTATAAATGAGATGAGCGTTTATAGAGAGTATCTCAGGGTCCCTTTTTTTGTTCTTTTGGTTTTTCAAGACAGGGTTTAGTTTTTTTGGTGCCTGTCCTGGATCTTGCTCTGTAGACCAGGCTGGCCTCGAACTCACAGAGATCTGTCTGGCTCTGCCTCCCGAGTGCTGGGATTAAAGGTGTGTGCCACCACTGCCCGGCCCTCAGGGTCCCTCTTAAGGCCCATCAATAGGGAGGGCTGCAACTTAAATCTGCACCACAAACTTTTCTGAACAATCTTGCTCACGATACTTTCCCTTGTCAACTTCCCAGTTGCTTGCTTCCCCGGACCCCTGAGTGTAGCACGGGATACGTTAGAAACCCAGATTTCTAACCACATTTTTGCATTACATCTGGGTATGCCCATGTGTCCCGGGGAGATGCTGATGCTAATAAACCGGTTTGGTATTGCTGTCTTACGTGGCTCCAGCTGGAGAACCTGAAACTGAGGGAGGGAAGGTTGATTTTCCTACAGTTGTCCTCAGTCTTGGCTGTACCTAGCTCCCCCTCACTAACTTGAAGGCTATCTGGGCTCCGTGCCCACATGTGCCTGAACTGTTCATCATCTTACAAAGAATTTAAATCCACACCAGTGAGATGGCTCAGCAGGTAAAGGCACTGGCCACCAAGGCTGCATTCCGAGCCCCAGGATCCATGTGGGGAAAGGAAAGAACTGACTTACACATTGTCCCCTGACTTCTCAAATCAAACTATAGTGCGCAAGCACACAGACACAGACACACACACACACACACACACACACACACACACACACACACACACACCAAGGCAACATCATTTTATTTGTATTCTTTATAAAAACTAAGATAAAGTTTCTAAATCCAATGTGCCTGGATTCTAAAACATGCAGAGGAGACCTGTGTGCTCTTCCAGAGGTCATTTATGTAGAGATCATGGGCCACCCATTCACCCATGTTTTATTTGCTTTTTTCACAAGCTGGCCACAGAGTGACCTTTGAAGTTGACTCCCTGGGACCTGTTGGTGTAAAGCTCTGACCATCGAGTACTGAATTACACCACAGGCCAGCAGCAGCTGGGACACCTTATGTGGAGCTGAGATGGGACAGAGAGAAGTTAGGGGACATGGGAAGGAGACCCTAACTCCAGAGCTCTGTTGAAGCCTCTCCAGCTGAGAATCAAGAATTCCGGCACAATTAACAAAACTTGCTGTGAAGAGACAGTATCTCTTTTACATAAAGATTTATTTATTTATTTTTTATTTCTAATAGCTCTTTTTTTAAAAAAAGATTTATTTATTATGTATACAATGTTCTGCCTGCATGTATGCCTGCAAGCCGGAAGAGGGCACCAGATCTCATTACAGATGGTTGTGAGCCACCATGTGGTTGCTGGGAATTAAACTCAGGACCTCTGGAAGAACAGCCAATGCTCTTAACCACTGAGCCATCCCTCCAGCCCCTAAAGAGTTTTTTAAATAGGAAAAGGAAAATAGGAACGAATCCTTTCCCACATTTAAACTAGCAATTTTCTGGGAGTTCCACAAATAAACCTATAAAAATGTCTTAATTGCCTTTAGCATCTATTGTGGCCTCAGTTTTAGCTTATCAGCTGTAATCTTACCCAACACAACTAAGGGACCACTCTATGATCTTTTTATAGGACTCAGGGTCACAGGTTATGACCCAATAAGCCAGGTTCAACCATCTGTCCTGGATAAGCCAACTAAAAGAGCCAAATTAAGCTGGGCCGTGGTGGCACACGCCTTTAATTCCAGCACTCGGGAGGCAGAGGCAGGCAGATCTCTGTGAGTTCGAGGCCAGCCTGGTCTGCAGAGCGAGCTTCAGGACGGGCTCCAAAGCTACACAGAGAAACCCTGTCTCGAAAAAAAAAAAACAAAATAAACAAATGGCCATATTGGAAAGGAAGACAAAGACCCAATGACCCCCACAAGTCCATCTTCAGGGTCCTAACCTGAGAGTAAGGTTTAAATAGAAGCTGAGAGATATGCAGACTAAGCAGTCCAGCCAAGGGGTGGTCCCACCCATCACTGTCTCAGCTCCAACTCTTTCCCGCATGGTCATCTGACAAGTTGTAAATCTCCAAGAGGCAAATTACTCCTCGGGCTGCCCTCCAATGCTTTCTTCTTCCAGTTAGTGGGTCTGTTGTTTGAATAGTCTGACAGCCAAAGAAAGGGGCACACCTGTTTAAAAATCAATGTGCAGAGAGTGAGAGACCATGGAGCACTCTGTCCTAAATGGTATGTCTTCATCAAACTCCTCTTCTCAGGGCTCGGGGAACTGTGTGGAAGAAGAGGTAGAAAGATTGTAGAAAGACCCAGAGGGGACGGGGGATATCAAGGAAAGAGTGTCTTCCAGACACAACAGGACTTACAGAGACTGTGGCAGCGTGCACAAGGCCAGATGGGGTCCCAGCACTGAGAAGGGAATCAGACACAAGCTCCCATCCTTAACCAAGAAGCTCTCTCCAATGGATAACACAGGAAAAATTCGTTTCTTCAAGGGAGTCTCACTGGGTGTGCAAACCACACTTAAGGTAACCATGCTAACCATGCCCGGCAGCAGATGGCCAACATAAGATGAACTCAAAGGTATTTTTGGAGATTTTTTTCATCTCATTTTATTTTGCTTAGGTATTTTTTATTTTACTGGTCTTTTGCTTATACATTATGGTTTCCAATTTGTGTTTTTATGGGTGTGTGTGTGTATATGTGTGTGATGTGTATGTGTCTGCGTGTGTGTGTGTTTCTCAGGCTCCTTCTTTGTTTTGTTTTACTCTTGTTTACTTGTGTGTTAGTTTTCTTAAGAGTGTTATAGTTGGAAGGGTGGAGAGGTGGGGGCGATCTGGGAGGAGATAAGGGAGGGGACACCATGGTCAGAATGTAATATATAAAAAGTTTTAATAAAAATGTTTTAATTTATTTTTGTGTATGTATGTGTCTGAGTATATGCATGGATGTTTACCACCTGAGTGCAGGAGCTCACAGAGGTCTGAAGAGATGCCAGATCCCCTGGAGCTGGAGTTACAGAGGGTTGTGAGCTACCATGTAAGTGCTAGGAACTGAACCCAGATCCTCTCCAAGAGCAGTAAGTGCTCTTAACCCCTGAGCTATCCTCCAACCTAAAGAGACAATATGTGTTTCTTTAGAATATCTTAGTTTCTTCCAGGAAGACTGGTTATTTTACCAAAAAAGAAAGGGAAAAAGTTCCCTAGCAAGTGTTTGTTGTTTTACATTTTTTCTTTAGTTACATTTATTTATGTGTTTGTGTGTGAAGCTCCAATTCTTTTTTTTTTAATGTGACTTATGTGTATGAATGTTTTGCCTGTGTGTATATATGTCTGTTCTCCATGTCCATGACCGGTGTCTGGATCCTGTGGAACTAAAGTTACAGACAGTTGAACATCACCACACGGATGCTTCAAGTCGAATCTGTGTTCTCTGAAAGAGCAGCAAGTGTTCTTTACTGCCGAACCATCTCTCCAACCATTGAAGCTGGGATTCTTGACTCTGCTACAGAAAAGAATTTCAGGAAGAGCCAGGAGGGAACAGAATTGAAGTTCGTTAAGAAGGGATTGTAAAATAGCTCAAGCATGGAGGTTGAAAGAAAAAGAGGCAATTAGGGGAAGGTTAGCACACCCCCAAGTGTGGGCAGGGCTTCTCAAAAGAAAACCTAGCTAAAAAGTCTTTGCAATATCCATGTATATGATTTTGGTGGCTTCTAGAGTTATACCTGAAAAGATTGGTTAAGACAGGAAATGATGTCTCACACCTGTAATCTAAGCACTGGGAAAGCTGAGACAGGAGGATTACTATGGATTCAAAGCCAATACTGGGGCCATGTAAAGAGTTCCAGAACAGCCTGGGCCACAGACTATAACCCCTAATCCTGGAAATTTTTCTGACTCAATGGAGACAGTTAGGTACATAAGAGAAAACAACACTTGGAACATTAACCATGTCTCACAGTTCTGGAAAGGAGAGCAGGGCATGCTTACACAGACTAGGGAAAAAAAAAACCTCAGGGATACACATGGTGCTGACTGTTGAGAGAAAGTTCCCTGGACACCAAGCATAGAATCGTTGATAGGATCTGGCACGCTGCACGAGGAAAAAATACAATACAAAATGTGGGATGGATAGATCCATCTTTACCATACACAGGAGCTTGTATAGGTGGAAGAAACATGGATGGGAAAAGAGTGCTTTGTCAAGGTCTGCCTTTTACAGAGAGAGTGAGACATGGGACCCTCTTGTAGAAAAAGGGAACTGTATAAAAGTATATCTTGCAGAAATGAAAGAATTGCCTAAGTTTGAATATTGTTGTCCTTAAAGCACTGTGCCCATGTCTATTACATTTTAACTTTGTAACCACTGGTAGCTTCCAGCTGACATAAGTGTTGCAGAGCAGGATGAGTCTGGCTCGATATTTAGTTAAGCCTGAAAAATGCTGGACTCTACGTGTAGAGTAAGGTTATGCAGGGGGTGGGGAGGTGTATTTGGGAAAGCATAAAGAGGAACAATGGGGGCTTTCAAAATGATCGTGATGTATTCCTTAAATTAGGATGTATTTCTTGAAGGAAAAAAAAAGAAGCCAATAATAAAGTTGTTCATGTAACCCTGGTTAAAACAACAACAACAAAAACCCCTCTGTTTAGGTATAAGTAAAGACAGCCTGAGCTATTTGGGACCACTTGAGTGCAAGCCACTTGGTGGTCAAAAGTTTTCCTTGAGCCAATGCTCCTTCCCAACCTCAGGACCTGAACCCCAGCCAAGGCTGGACCCCAGCATCCATAGAAGATATAAAATATCCGAGGGAAGGAGGTAGTCTTGATGGAAACGAAAGCTCACATGTATGTATCTTTTTAGTCATTAAAATAGGATTCCCAGATAATGTTCTGGTTTATGTAGTTCTGAAAAGGAATATCAGAAAGCCACTCAGGTAAATGACTTCAGGGACCACTTGTGTTTATTTACGCCATCAGGCACTGTTGACACCCTTGAATCATTGTAAAGGTTCTGAACTATTCCTCAGCCTCTAAGGTCAGGATCACTTCCTTTCAACAAAAAACTTTTTTGTTTGTTTGTTTGTTTATCAGGGTTTCTTTGTGTAGCCCTGGCTGTCCTGGAACTCACTCTGTAGACCAGGCTGGCCTCGAACTCAGAGATCCACCTGCCTTTGCCTCCTGAGTGCTGGGACTAAAAGTGTGTGCTAACACACCTTGTTGAAAAGACCATTTTTCAACAAGTCTCTCCATGCCAAAAGGGAGGTCCAGACTGAGCTGGAATATGTCTTTTCTACCCACAGCTGGCCCAGCCTGGAACCTTAATCTCTGTGACCTGACATTTCCAGAGCTCAGACATGCAGCAGAGCCTGCTGGAGACACAGAATCCACGTAAGTTAACACACTGGACTTGTTCTCATCTTTGCCTGTTTTTTGTTCGATTCTTAAGTGGGGTTAGCACTCTGGCTGGTTCTTTTGCGCTCCTATGGAGAGAGTAAAGCAAATTGAGTTCAGGCTAATGTTTAAGTGCCTATTTATTTAGTGAAATAGGGGGAAGGGGGCTTTGCTGCTGGATCATCCTGACGGCTCAAGTCCTAGGATTGTTCTCAGGGCAGAATGACAGTAATCCACTCCCCATTTGGATATTACAAGATGAGTTTGGGGAGATTTTTACATCTTGTTTAATACTGAAACGACTAGCCATCAGATCCTCACTACATACAGCTCCCTTTCATGTTAGCTAATAATGAAGATATGCATTGGGGTTTAGAGGTAAGAAAAATATCCGAGGGTCCTGCCCTGTCTCCCTGGCATCCATTATCCTATACCTGACATTACTCAGGTTTCCCATAGGCCCAGATCTTTGGAATGATACAGCTTCTGCCAATCTGCATCCTGTGGTACTTATGACAAGATTTGAGCCCAGCAAATGACCCAAAAGGTCTTGTTCTCATTGCATCATGTTGAGTCACCCAAGTTAGGAAAGCGTGCTGAAAGCAAATAGGAAGAGTGGCCTGTTCAAATATTTGGCAGCGTGAAGCCTAACACATTGGGAATATAAGAAAAAGAAGAGTAATGAAAATGTATTTGTACCTCAATGCTATTATTCTCTTAGCATATATTAATTATACACAGTAATAGGTTCATTTGGACATTTTAATAAGTGGATATAATGCATTTTCATAATACTCACCCTCATTACTTCTTGTCCCGCTCCTACTCAATTATCCAACAAGTCTGTCTTCCACTTTCATGTGTCTTCTTTTTATTATTTATTTTGTGTTCGTATTTATTAGTAGTATTTGTGTGTGTGTGTGTGTGTGTGTGTGTGTGTGTGTGTGTGTGTGTGTGTGTGTGTCCAGGGGTGGCACACATGTCACAGCTGCACATGGAGGTCAGAGGACTTTGTGGGGTCAGTTCTTTCCATTCACCTTTGTGTGAGATCCAGGGATTGAACTCATCCCTGAGGCTTTTGTGGCAAGGGTTGTTACCCACTGAGTCAGCCTGCTGGCCCTTCACTTCCCTTTTTAAAGATCCACCGGGTTTTTAAAATGAGCATGGGTGAGGGAACATGGGTTAGCTACACCACTGAAGAAATTTTCTCCCTCTCCTCTCAGTAGGCATTACCTGCTAACGGGGCTGCAGGGAGGAGCGGGGCCTCAGAAGCCCTTCTCTCATCTGTGATATGATGTGATTGTCTCGACCTTGTAGAAGTAATCACAGCCCCTGCGAGTTTCTGGGTGCAATGGAAGAAAGTGTTCCACACCATTCCACCGCTTCCTCTGGCTCTTACGCTTATTTATTCTGTCCCCTCCTCAACAATGTTCTCGTGGTGTAGAGTATACTCCATAGAAGACAATTAGGATAGTGGTTTAAGCCAATAGAAAGTCTTTGTTAGCCGGGCAGTGGTGGTGCATGCCTTTAATCCTAGCACTCAGGAGGCAGAGGCAAATCTCTGTGAGTTCGAGGACAGCCTGGACTACAGAGAGAGTTCCAGGACAGTCAGGACTGTTATATAGCAAAATCTTGTCTCAGAAAACCAAAGAAAGAAGGAAAGAAAGAAAGAAAGAAAGAAAGAAAGAAAGAAAGAAAGAAAGAAAGAAAGAAAAGAAAATCTTTATTAGTGGGCCAGAGACTACACTGGGTGTTTAGGATCCCAGTGTAGCCCCAAGTTTTTCTCAGGGTGAGCTTTTAAGAACAAAAACCATGTTCTGGGTTTACACACTTCAGTTAACAAGAACAGTTAACCAGAAGCAGAACTACAAAAGCCAAAAAAACCAGATGAGTGCGTTTAGAGACTTTCCCAGAACTCTGGACTTTGCTGGATTAGGTCCTTGTTTTGCTTTGGCAGGTGGTGCTGTCTACATGCTGAATTGTATAGCCCGAATGGCACTTCTGTCATGGCATCAGCTGTGCTAAGGTCTGGGGGCCTGTTACACTCTGAGGCTTGGAGGGAGTGGCCTAGATGTCCCATTTAAAGCTGAATATTCAGCATTCATGTTTTCTTATCATTTTGACCAGCTATGAAGTCTCTGCAGTAACCACTGTCCACTGCAAAGAGAGCGAACATATGCAGTGATAAGATACCTGGATGTGCACAAACATTTCCCCTTAACACAGCAACAGTAATAGCTCAAAATTATTGTATTTTACAAATGAGGGTCAGAGATATAGCAAGGTTAAACAATTTGCTGCAATGTATGCTTTCAGAAAGCAGAAGAGATGGGCAAGACTCAGCCACGGAGACTGAGAGCTGAGCTGCAGAGATCGTTGCTTAGAGCAGCGCCCTCACTCGGGCAAGAGGAGGAACATCATCTGTGTGATACCATTTCCATTACAAAAAAACCCACTGCATTTTATTAAAAAAAAGCTTCTTTTTTCCACACATAAAACTTTGGTCAACTGTGGTAGCATACACTTATAATTTCAGTGCATGGGGAATGAAGACAGAAAAATCAGGAGTTCAGAGTCATCATCAAACACAGAGTGAGTTTGAGGCCAACCTGAGCTACATAAAACCCTGCCTCAAAAATCTAAAATAACAGCCGGGCGGTGGTGGCGCACGCCTTTAATCCCAGCACTCGGGAGGCAGAGCCAGGCGGATCTCTGTGAGTTCGAGGCCAGCCTGGACTACCAAGTGAGTTCCAGGAAAGGCGCAAAGCTACACAGAGAAACCCCGTCTCGAAAAAAAAAAAAAAATCTAAAATAACAACAATAAAAATAGAAACAATGTTTTGAGGCTAACCTGGTCTACATAGAGAGTTCCAGGACAACCAGGGCTCTATACAGAGGCCCTGCCTCAAATTTAATTAATTGATTAATTAAAATAAAACCAATGCAAATTCAACAATAACAACAACATAATACAAAAGAAAAAAAGGAATAATACAAGAAAAAAATCAAATTTTTTTCCTTTTGTGTGCACGTGTGGGATTTGGTGTACATGTGCGGGTTTTGGTGTACATGTGTGGGTTTTGGTGTACATGTGTGGGTTTGGGTGTGCATGTGTGGGTTTTGGTGTGCATGTGTGGGATTTGGTGTGCATGTGTGGGTTTTGGTGTGCATGTGTGGGTTTGGGTGTGCATGTGTGGGATTTGGTGTGCATGTGTGGGTTTTGGTGTGCATGTGTGGGTTTGGGTGTGCATGTGTGGGTTTGGATGTGCATGTGTGGGTTTTGGTGTACATGTGTGGGTTTTGGCGTGCATGTGTGGGTTTGGGCGTGCATGTGTGGGTTTGGTATGCATGTGTGGGTTTGGGTGTGCATGTGTGGGTTTGGGTGTGCATGTGTGGGGGTTGTGTGCATGTGTGGGTTTTGGTGTGCATGTGCGGGTTTGGGTGTGCATGTGTGGGATTTGGTGTGCATGTGTGGGATTTGGTGTGCATGTGTGGGTTTGGGTGTGCATGTGTGGGTTTTGGTGTGCATGTGTGGATTTTGGTGTACATGTGTGGGTTTTGGTGTGCATGTGTGGGTTTTGGTGTGCATGTGTGGGTTTGAGTGTACATATGTGGGATTTGGTATCCATGTGTGAGTTTTGGTGTGCATGTGTGGGATTTGGTGTGCATGTGTGGGTTTGGGTGTGCATGTGTGGGTGTGTGTACACATGTACCACAGCACACTTGTGGAAATCAGAGAACAGTTTGCAGGAGTCACTTCTCTTCTGCTACCATGTGGGTCCATGGGATCACACTCAGGTTGGCAGATTGGCAGTAGACCCCTAATCCCTGGGCCATGTCACAGGCCGCAGGTAGAATCAGTTTCCCACTGGCTCTACAGATGGAGCACTGTTTTTGTGGACTGGATGAGAATGTACCACATATGTCCACATGTTTGAATAGCTGGTCTGCAGTTGGTGGCTGTCTGTACTTGTAGGAGGAACCTCAGTGGAGGAAGTGGGTGACTAGCGGTAAGATTTGAAGTTCTCTACTCTAGCCCATTTCCTGACTGTTCTGTGCTTGCCAAATGCAGACACATCACCAGCCACCTCACCCTTCTGCTAACATGCTTTCTCCACTACGATGGACTGCATCCTCTCCAACCATAAGCCAAAATAAGCACTTCCTCCCTTAGATGTTTTTCATCAGGTGTTTGGTCACAAGAAAAGTAATTGATACAGATTGGGGCTGAAAGTGGGACCATCGCAATGGTAAAACTGAACATGTGGTTCTTAGGCCTTTGGAACTGTTTGTGAGAGGAATGTGTGTTATAATGTATTTAAAAATGGTGGTAGGCGACCATGGCAGGTTGGAGTCAAGGGGCCCCAGAAAGTCACACCACGTAACAGAACTCACGTGGAGGGTTTATTGGGGAGACAAGAGCTGAGGAAAGAAGAGGAAAAAGAGAAAGGGCAGAGAAGGGAGCAGAGAAGTGGGCAGAGACCAGTCTTTGGCGATAAAGGCAGTGGAAGAAAAAGAGACAGGAAGTGGGCAAAGCATGCCTTTTATAAGGAAACATAGCTAATGAACACAGGAGGTATGAAGGCAATACAAACCCCATGTAAGGGTAGGGCCACCATCTTATATCTCCTGCTGTGCTCACTTCCAGAAGGGACCTCAGGAATGTGCCATGACAACTGGAACAGATACAGGGCAGTATGCTCCTGCAGACATTCTGTCTACAGTTTATGGCCCTTGAAGATATCCAGATAATCCCGTTGAGCAGTCCAGATAATCTTGCTGAGCAAGTCGTGATTCCCCACCAAAAGTACAACCCAAGTTTCTTTTTCTTTCTTTCTCTCTTTCTTTCTTTTTTTTTTTTTTTGTTTTTTTTTTTGTTTGTTTGTTTGTTTCCCAACAGGGTTTCTCCGTGTAGCTTTGGCGCCTTTCCTGGAACTCACTCTGTAGCCCAGGCTGGCCTCGAACTCACAGAGTCCACCTGGCTCTGCCTCCCGAGTGCTGGGATTAAAAGCGTGTGCCACCACCTCCCAGCCTAAAAATATATATATATATATATATATATATATTTTTTTTTTTTTTTTTGGTTTTTCGAGACAGGGTTTCTCTGTGTAGCTTTGCGCCTTTTCCTGGAACTCACTTGGTAGCCCAGGCTGGCCTCGAACTCACAGAGATCCGCCTGGCTCTGCCTCCCGAGTGCTGGGATTAAAGGCATGCGCCACCACCGCCCGGCAAAAATATATTTTTTAAAAAAAGTACCTATTTATAATATATATGTATATAATTAATATATTATGTATCATATATACACATATGCTATATATGTGTTATTGCTTCCTGAGTCCTGGGACCAAATGATGACACAAGAGATAGAAATTAGCTACTTAGTTCAGGGTAAAAAGACTACAAAGAAGAGTAACCAGTTTATTTCTAAACTAAAGCCAGGTATATCTTTGGACCTCTTATTCCCTTGTATGCTTAATATATACACAATGCCATATGCATATGCATGTGTGTGTGTGTGTATGCACACGTCATGTATATGATATTATGCAAAATCAGGTTAAGGATTCATTTTAATGTTGCTGGGAAGTTAGGCTGTGTTTAGTTTTCTATGGCCGGGCGGCGGCGGTGGCGCACGCCTTTAATCCCAGCACTCGGGAGGCAGAGCCAGGTGGATCTCTGTGAGTTCGAGGCCAGCCTGGACTACCAAGTGAGTTCCAGGAAAGGCGCAAAGCTACACAGAGAAACCCTGTCTCGAAAAACCAAAAAAAATAAAATTAAATAAATAAATAAATAAATAAATAAAGTTTTCTACGGGTAAAGATGACAAGTGCTTCCATTTCTTCTAGTGACCTTGTTTGTGTATCTCCTTTGATATTCTGAAAGGTTTTCTGCATCAGCTGCCATTATGGGAGCCTCACTGAACTTGAGGTAATTTGCGGGGACAGTGAGAGTTCTGTGGTGTTCTGATCACATTAGTGCCTTCACAGGCCTTGGTCTTGGGCTGTGACGTTTCTCCGCGTTTCTGTGTGATACAACATTTCTACTCTCCGCCTCCTCTTTCCCTAGCTGTAGAGTTCCAGTTGATTTTTCCTCAAGTACTTAGCCCTGTGGATCACATCCTTTTATTCTGCTATGCCTGGGGAAGGTTAGAAAGGGGAATTCCATTCCCCCATTTGAATAAAATTCTGGCGATGTCCTTTCTTTGGGAGAGCAGGCTTTTGTTATGAAGGAAGTTCTCAGCACACTGGGTGTGGTGATGCAGGACTGTGATTCCAGTGTTGGGCTGGTGGAGGCAGGAAGATCAGGAGTTCAAGGCCGGTCTTGGGTACACCCAGAACTGGGAAGCCAACTGGGAATATGACACCCTATTCAAAAAGGAAAAAAAAAAAGAGGAGGAGGAGGGAAGAGAGAGGAAGGAAGAGGAGAGAAGGAAGAATAGGAGGAAATAAAAAGAAGAGGGAAAAGACGAGGAAGAAGATAAGAAAAAGAGGGGAGGAGAAGAGAGAAGGGAAGAGAGGAGAGAAAAGGAGAGGAAGGGGAGAGGGAGGGGAGGAGAGGAGAAAAGGAAGAAAAGAGAGGGAAATGGAGCAGACGTTCCATGCATGCTTCACCTTGGGTCTCTTAATTTGTTCCTGTTAACAGAGAGATATTTCTCCAATCTTCAACCTGAAACCTGGTGTGGCCCCTGGAAGTTAAGCCCTTGTAAGTGTGGGAGTCTCCTCACCCTCACCCCAAGACCACACTCCCTTCAAATCAGACCAGCAACTCACCAAAAGTATCTTTTATACATTCGTACACGTTTGTAGCTCCAAAAGTTTCTATTTTGTTTAAGTGGATCTTGCTGAATTTCTTTGGATTGGCCTAGTCTTTGTAAAAAATTGAAGTGTATTTTTCTCTGGGATCTCAGTTTTCGGAGATCTATCTATCTCTATCTATCTATCTATCTATCTATCTATCTATCTATCTATCTATCTATCTATCTAATCTATCTATCTAATAGTAATTGGTTTTTCTGGCCACCAAGATGGCTCATCCAGTAAGGACACTTGCTATACAAGCCTGACAACTCATGTTCCATCCCTGGAAGATGGAAGGAGACAATTGTCTCCATAAGGTCGCCCTCTGATCTCCCCACATGTGCTGTGACATATGAGCACACAAATAATAAATTGTCTTTTGAGGCAGGGCATCATCACTATGTAGCCCTGGTTGGCTTGAAATTCACCATGGAGACTAGGGTGGCCTGGAACTCACAGAGGTCCCCCTGCCTCCGCCTCCCGAGTGCTGGGACTAAACGATGACAGCAGGAGATAGAAATTGGCTACTAGCCAGGCGGTGGTGGCACACGCCTTTAATCCCAGCACTCGGGAGGCAGAGCCAGGCGGAACTCTGTGAGTTTGAAGCCAGCCTGGTCTACAGAGCGAGATCCAAGACAGGAACCAAAACTACTCAGAGAAACCCTGTCTCGAAAAACAACAACAAAAAACAAAAACAAAAAAGAAAGAAATTGGCTACTCAGAGTAAAAAGACTCCAAAGAAAAGTAACCGTTTTTTTTCTAAGCTAATGTCAGAAATATCTTTGAACCTCTAGGCAGACTTATCTTTTCCAGAAGCCAACAACACCAAAAATATTTGGGGGTCCTGACCTCTTACCTGATTCCTAAATGATTTTAGGGGGGAAGCTTAGAGTAGAAAAACTGGTCAGAAGAATGGAATGTCTGGCCTGGGTGGAGACCTGCCATTCCAGCTGGTTCACTTTGGCTAAGGACCCCCTCAGGGAAGGTGTACTCACCCTAAGCCGTGCTGAAGAGATAGGCAGAACAATTGGTCCTTGAATGAGATACTGGACTTTGCTTCCCCAGAATCCCTACGGGCTCTTTGTAGTAGCTTGTGGGCCGCAGCCATGTAAAGTTGTAACTTTGCCTTTTCTTCTTTCCCTGCTGTAAGCAAGCTTTCTCTGACATCTTGAGCTTCCTTACTCTCTAAAGCTTCCTCCCTGCCAAGTGGATGCTTGTCAGTCCTCTATCTGAGCTCCACACCACCTTAGGCTGGGTGGCTTTTTCCCTCCTCCTCTCCATCCTCCCCCAAAGCAGCTGCTGAGGTTTTACAGCTTGCCTGACTTAAGGTTTCAAACTCTAATAATACTGCCTGCGCTTCCACTTGACTCCATTCTTAAATTCTTTTACTAAGTGTTGCTATTGTTTCTGGGATTGCTATTTTATAATTGGTTACTACAGCTAGCACAATGGAGACCCTGGCAGCAAAAGTAGCTACCACAGTTAGTTAATCTTTTATTTTATTGGGCATGATAAATTTAATTTAACAGTTATATATATTTGAATTAGCTTTGTAAGCTGTAAAATTTAAAACTCAAGTTCCATTTGTTTTTGGGATACCATCTTACGAGGACTCCAATTTGCATAAGGCTTGAAGGGAGGGAATGGCTCAATTGCCTTTAGCCTCCTGGCTATGGGTAGGACTTCTGTTGGTCTTTTCTGTGTCACACAGATTGCAAGCCCAGCACCACTTTGAGATCTTTGGCAACAGTTTACTCTACAGCTCTCGTGGTTGAGCCTGTATGATAATGAGTATTCAGAGACAGGTAATGCTTGTGGGGCGCTCACCAACCTAAGACAGAGCACTTGTGTGGCCTGGGCAGGTGTCTCTATGACGGGTAAGGTGACCTGCTGACGTCCCACGCAACCTAAGTCAGAAGCTCATTTTTTAGTAAAAAGGGGGGACCTGTAGGGCCCTGGTCTCCTCCCATATTGAGTAAAGCCGTTGCCTGCTTGCCAACCTTGACCAGAAGTCCTCCCTATGCTAATTCCCTGCCGGTATCCACCCTCCTGAACACTTAAGAGAAGTTCCTTGTTTGTGTATCCTGCGTATTGGGCGTTAAGAGCTTAGATGCAAGAATGTAAACATCAATAGCGAACTTCTGCCCTCTGGGGTTCTCCCATTGTGCTGTAAGCCTGTATTTAAGGTTTCCTCCCTCTTTCAATAAATGGCATTCGGCATTCTGCTGGGGAAAATGACCCGCTGTCTTTGTCTCTATTTTTTAATCCACAGCCCCTCGCTCGGACATGGTGAACGGGTGGTGGTAACGCGGGCGTTATCACTACAACTAAGGACACTAAGAACCCCAAGCGGGGGCACGAATTTCCCTCATATTGTAAAGATATGTGCCACCACACCAGGCAATTTTTTTTTAATTTATTTTTAGCCTGGCGGTGGTGGCGCACGCCTTTAATCCCAGCACTCGGGAGGCAGAGCCAGGCGGATCTCTGTGAGTTCAAGGCCAGCCTGGGCTACCAAGTGAGTTCCAGGAAAGGCGCAAAGCTACACAGAGAAACCCTGTCTCAAAAAAACCAAGAAAAAAAGAAAAAAAAATTATTTTTATTTTATGTGTATGGATATTTGCCTGCATGTATGTCTGTGTACCATGTGCATGCCTGGTGCTGTGTGAGGCCAGAAAAGAGCACCAGATCCCCTGTAACTGGAGTTATAGAGGTTTTCATAGCCTATGTGCAAGGATGACATGTAAATTCACGAAGCATTCCATATTTTGGGACCCATAAGTACTCTGACATCACAGGGTCTATGATGCTGTCCTATACTGTCACCTTGGGGTCAGCAGTTACATCTGCTGCTGTCATTTCACAAAAATTAATTAATTAACTGATTAAAAAAAACATTCCTGGCCTTTTCTTATGGCAAGGATGGATGTAATAACCTCATGCCCCGTATAAACTGGAATTACAACTAAGCACCGGTCTCCATTGGTAAGCTGTCTTTCAAAGCTCATTGTGGACTATGGTCTGTTTCTGTAGATCTGTAGGGCTTAGCGTTCTCATAGAACCAGGTAATAATAATCCACCCAGAGTCTGGATACTTTCTGTTTCTTTGGTAAGTGGCTACAGGTCTGCTGGTGGAGAACAGAAGCAAAGTGTATAGTATATATGTAGCAGGATCCTTTTACAAGATCTCTTCACCTAAGAGGCACCTAAGTACTGAGTCATAGTTTAAGTGAGGGCTCTGTTTTAGTGACTTTTCCAGTTTTAGTTTATCAGATCAAGTAAGCTGTTAGTAGGCTGGACAACTCTATAGATCATCGGGGTCACTGCCTGTTAGGCTGAAATTCCCACCTTTCTGTTGGCTAGTGTTGTCACTGGCTTCTGCCACTCTGGGATTCCACTGTTCTACTGTATAATACAGGAACCTACTTCCTCAGTGCCGTCTCACACTATGAGCACCCCTGCAGGGGACAGCAAGTACCTTCCAACACCACTGGCGTTCCTCTTACCAAAGGACTTCCCGAAGCTTTGGTGACAGGACTGTCTTCTGAAAGATTGAGTTGTACATGAAATTTCTACTCCTATGTTCCTTTCCATCAATGTTTAGGATCCTCCCTTCTCAACTACACCAAGGATCAGGGTATGTTAGCCCAGTTTATAGGAGAAATCATTGTGTTGGATATCACCAACCAACCTTGCAGACGGAGGGCCGTTCCTGCTTGAGCTTTTGTACTGCCTTATCCCCCCCTTTTCCTCCCCCCCCCCCCTTTTCTTGTTGCTGTGAAGAAGTACTCTGATAGAAGAAACATAAAGGAGAAAGGGTTTCTTTGGCTCACAGTTCCAGGTTACAACACATCGTGATGGGAAAGTTATCAAGAGCTTGAAGCAGCTGGTCACACTATGTCTACAGTCAGAAGAGCAATGAGACACACGCATGCTTGTGCTCCGCTTTTACATCACTTGCTCCATTTTATACAGTCCAGGATACCAGCCCTGGGAATAGGAGCCACTCACAGTATAAGGATCTTTACATCTCAAGATACCCTATCCACAACAGGCATGCCCAGAGGCTCTTTTTCCAAGTGATTCTAGATTCGGTTAAGTTGAAAATTAATAGTAATTATCACATAACAGTACATAAACTCTGGTGCTGCAAACTATATCAGCAATTTCCATATTTCCTCGATTTTCACTTCCTCTAGAATTCAATGTCAGATTTCAAGCAGAAATCCTGTCATGATAATGCAGATGAGCAACACCTTGTGATTTGCTCCCTGTAGAAGCTTCTCGTCTGGCATTAGGTGTCTTGCTCACCTTCCTGGAGTATGCTAAGACCTGACTTAGGTTATGGGTCTGGAAGCTAAGAGATGTAGACAGGTCCTTGCAGCGTTAATGTCTTTATGATGAACGAAATATTGACCTTCAAGGAAGGTATGGCTGGCCAATTTGCCAACAAAAGAGGAACTGGTTCAGCAAGCAAGGGAGACTCGGGGAAGAAAAAAAATTAGGTTGTGGGTGAAGCAAGGCCTCATACAGGCTAGGATGTACACACATTCCCTATGTATTTAAGGATGACCTTGAAGTCCTGAGCTCTTGTCTCCACCTCTCAAGTACTATAGAATTTCCTGTTCAGAATAATCGCTTACATCCCAAACTACTAAAATGTCCTCATTCCAATGTTCAGATAAAAGACCAAATAAAGTTACGAAGTCAGCTTGTGTGGAAATTTGGCAATCCACAGGGTCAAATGTTGGGTCTAAATGATTTATTAAACATTTTCCATAGCAACAGGAATGAAGAGATTCCTTCAGAGCATTGAAGTCTCCAGTTTTCTGACTATCATTTTAATCTACAAAGTCTTCTTAACCCTCCCTAACCTCTCCTTCCCAATGGAAAGACCTAACTTAGCAACTATCTGGTCTACCAAAGACCTGGCCATAACAGGCACTTTAGTCACCCCTGAGAGTTTAGACTCTTTCTTGTCTCTTTCCCAAGACCCACCATTTTCTCTTTGCCCTGTGACTATAAAGTCATTGTCAAGTTTATGTATAAAGGTCAGGTAGCCAGTACCGGGTTTCCGTCTTTGGGAGTCAGTTTCCTGAAGATGTTTTCACTGGAGTTACAATATCTGTTTAGTTTTATTCAGGGAAACAAAAATATATTCAATATACCAACAGCATACTCAAGTACTTCAAGTAAGGGAAGATTTAATTCAAGAATAGGTGCATATCAAGCCATTGCAGAGAGGAGGGGGAATGGAGGGAGAGAGGTCCATTTACCTAATAAAGACGGCTGCTGGGGTGTAGTTCAGGGCTAGAACCCTTGCCAGTACATTGGAGGCCCAGGGTTTGATCCCCATCCTATCGTATCTGAAAGGGGGGTGGGCAGGAGAGATGGCTCAGTCGTTGAGCGCACTCGCTCCTCTTACAGAAGCTCTGAGTTGAGTTATCGGCACCCGCATGATAACTCACAATAGCCTGCAACTCTACTTGGAGGGGATCCGATGCCCACTTGTAACTTCTGAAAGCACAAGCATATGATGCGCATACATACAAACATATGTGGGGTTGAGAACGCGCGTGTGTGCGCGCACACACAAGCACACACACAAATAAGTAAAAGTAAGATAAATCTTTAAGAAAAAGATTAAAACGAGTCAGTAAGAGGTTTAGAGGCTGTGCTCTTTGCCCAGAATTTCATAACTATTAAAGAACCTTCATTTGCCTATAATGCTTCTCAGGAGATGTGACCCTAAAATCAACCCGTGGAGACCAACTAACTATTGGAGTCTTCCTTCTGTCTCAGTGGATTGGTCCAGGAACTTCACGGATTTTAGGGTTGCCCACACGGACGGTGCCACAACGGGCCCTACACCTTGCCAGCGAGCGAGCCCATGGAGCATCCTGAATCCCACATCAGCATCCGGAACCCCCTGTAAGAAGCCGAGACTGGGGACCTCGGACCCCCTGCTATCAGACAGGGGACTCCACCCAGCTGCTGAAGAGCGGACAGAAGCGGGAGGAGGTGGAGTAGAGGAGAGAGAAAGGGAGGGGCCTGCCTCGCCCCCGCCCCGCAATCCACTCTCATTGGCTAAAGGCTTCCTGGCCCCATCCTACCGCCCGCCTTCGGGCGACGCTTAAAGTGTGCGGAGCAGGTGCCTCCAGGGGAGGACGAACTTTGCCAGAGTTAGTGCCGTTCGCTGCACTCATTCATTGCCTGCAAGCCTCCATCCTCCCGTCCTGCCCGCAGTCGTCGGGAAGGGGACCCGAGGACTTCAGCAGCCACTTGCGGGGGGCACTGGGGCCAGAGGAGGGCCGGAGAGCGCTGCTGACCCTCGTGGGCTGGGGAGGTGACGGCGGCGGCGTCCATGCAGCTGTGTGCCAGGGCATGGGGGCTGCGCCTGGGCCGCGGAGTCGGGGGCGGCCACCGCCTGGCCCGGGGCGCGGGCTTGAGTTGGGCGCCGCAGGGCCGGGACAGCAGCGGCGGCGGCGGCGGCGGTGGCGGGGACCGCGGCGCGGCTGGGGCCTCGCGCCTCCTGGAGCGCCTCCTGCCCAGACACGATGACTTCGCTCGGAGACACATCGGCCCGGGAGACAAAGACCAGAGGGAGATGCTGCAGGCGCTGGGGCTGGCGGTAAGGCCCTCCACCCTCCACCCCGCGGAGCTCAGCCCGCGGGGCCTCCGGACTCCCACCTTGCCTTCCTATGGCGTCCCGGGCCCCAGCTCGGTGCGAGCTCGCTCTTAATCTTGGTGCCTCCTCCTCCCACCTTAACTTTTCGGCTGTTCCCGCTCTTCAAAAGTGCATTTTAAAAATGTCCCCAACTCCAGACGAACCCTAATTTTGCAGGAGGAAGACCCCCTGCTTAGAGCGCATTAATCCGGGCCAGCTTTCAGTTGCAGACTAAAATCGAACCCGGAGTGGCGGATTTACCACCCGGCTCCATCATTTTTTTTCTTTGCCTCCAAAAGATTTCTGTTGCCTGAAGTTTTACTTTAAAAGAAATCCTAATTAGACGATTTAGATGAGGTTCCTACCAGCCTCTGAAGATGAAAAACAGAGGTGGCTCTCTTAATTCAGGCATTATACCTCTGCCTGTCCTGCTCACCAGCTGGCTTTTTTTTTTTTTTTTTTTTTAAATTTTAGAGCATTGATGAACTCATCGAGAAGACGGTCCCCGCCAGCATCCGCTTGAAAAGACCACTGAAAATGGAAGACTCTGTTTGTAAGTGGCCGGAGGACTCCCTGGGGCTCCACTTGCTCTGGCTTATTTGCCTTCTAGAATCCCTGAGGGTCCAGTTTTGGGGTAGGATTGCTCCAGACTGAAAATATGCAGTACTTTACAGGCCCTAAAACGGTGGGATTTTTCTTCCCGGGAAGAATCTATGCAGCCCCTTTCCTGGTCTTCATCCCTGGGCTGCGGGGGAAGGTACCTACCTATAAGCTTCTCAAGGAAGGCCATGCAAAACTCATGTAGAGGACTCTCCATTCACCCCCACCGGAAGGGCTTTGAGGTCTTTTGAGCTGGGAGCGTTCTTATCTCTATAGATCAGGTGAGACTCAGAAAGGAAAAAAAGGAATCACCTGAGGCCTGAGGTCGTGCATTCAGAAGGAGGCTTAGACTTCTCAAAGTTCTTAGCACCAGAGTTTCAAACTGTTGTCTCACATTCCCTCACCCTGCCCCCCCCACCCCCCCACCTCCCGTCCCAGACACACACACACACACACACACACACACACACACACACACACACACCCCTACTGAAAGGCAGCAGTGCTTTGCAAAGTTCAAATGATTTTTCTAGAAAAGCACACAAATAAGGTTTATAGCTTGATTAAGAGATCTCGGGCTATTTATAGACCTTAATTATTTAAAGATTTGCCTGCATTTATCCATGTGCACCACGTGGGGTGTTGGAGTTCCAGACAGTTGTGGGGCCCGATGTAGGTGCTGGGGGCCAAACCTGGGTCCTCTGCAAGAGCAGCACATGCTTTTAACTGCTGAGCCATCTCTCCAGCCCATCTCAGTAGAAATGTTTTTAATGGTCTAAGTATTGTTTTGGGGGGTATTTTTTATATGGTATTGACTTCTACTAGTGAGGGAAGAATCTAGACGTCAAGAGTAGGGTCAGGCAAAAAAAAAAAAAGAGTAGGGTCAGAGTTGAAGAACTCTTTAAGATTAAAAAGCCCATTAAGCTCTCTCACCCTGTTACTCATATAGAGATATTTCTCTTTTACTAGGGCAATTTGTTTTGTTTGTTTGTTTGCTGTTGCTTGTTTGGTTTGGTTTCTGTATGAGGGAACTTTAGATCAAACCTGATTTTGTTTAAAAGATGATGTGAGCCTGTTTTGGCTGCCGCTGGGGAATGCTGCCCAGAACTGCTGTCCTTGTTGCTGTCAGGTTCTGATGGCGGGGAGCTTGCTCACAAAGAAAACCACCTGCCTGAGACCTAGAAATAGCCACAAGCTGCATCTATCTCAATTTCAGGAAACCAGAATTCTGAGACATCAAATGTGGCAAAAGCAGAGAGGTCGGCTTATTTTTTTTGGAACAAGGACTTTCTTGCAGCTCAGGCTAGCTTCAAACTTGTGGTTCCCTGGTCTTTACTCATATGTACACCACAGTGTGGAACATTTGTATATATTTGTTTATTTTTGAGCAAGCTGTTTTGTGGGCATGATTCTTTTCTGTCTTTCTTTTTTAAAGCTAGGGTCTCGGCCGGGCGGTGGTGGCGCACGCCTTTAATCCCAGCACTCGGGAGGCAGAGGCAGGCGGATCTCTGCGAGTTCGAGGCCAGCCTGGGCTACAGAGTGAGTTCCAGGAAAGGCGCAAAGCTACACAGAGAAACTCTGTCTCGAAAAACCTAAAAAAAAAAAAAAGATAGGGTCTCACTATGTTGCCCTGGCTGGCCCAGCTGTGTAGACCAGCTGGGATGAAAGGAGTGTACCACCACATCTGGCCCTAGTTGTGTATTTTTAAAGGAAGCCATTGGTGGATATTTGTGCAAATAAATGCCCTCTGAGGCTTTGAAAGTCTGAATGTCTAGATAGTACAATATGCTCCAAAGTTAAGACATTCTTTTCAGAGCTGGGAAATTAATCAGCATCGTCTCTTTTTCTTTCTTTTTTGAGATAGGGTCTCCCTCCCTATCTCTGGAGCTGGCCTAGAACTCTGTAAACCAGGCTTATCTCAAATGCGGAGATCCACCTGCCTCTGACTCCTGAGTGCTGGGAGTGCTGGGATTAAAGATCAACTGGTTTTGTTGTTGTTTAGTTCAGATGACTAATGTTTCCATCAAGAGTTGTCCCCTCCACCCCCAATCCCTTGGAACAGGTTCCCAAGACTTTGCAACTTGAGTGTAGACCTTAAACCTAGTGGCTTCTGCAAGATTTTAGGTTGGTTCCATTTGCTTAGTCTGAAGCAACCTGGAGAAAATATTGTACAGTCAAAATCCCACCTGCCCTTTTCTGCAAAGCTTGCATATTGGAATAAGGAGCAAGGGTGATGTGAGGGGTAGGGATGCCGAATTCACAAGACTTGGGGGTTTTACTGTTCTGTGCCATGGATAGAGAATGGTCTCTGAGGAAAGCCGGTCGGTTCTTGCTGTCTCCAGTGGGAGCATTTTGGAGTAGAGCAGCCTTACCCAAACCTAGCTTCCTATGAGTACTGATGCTCTTCTGTACTGGGGAGGAATTCTGCAGCAGGGTTTGTCGGCTGTGGTGGCTACAGGAGCAGGTTGCTGTCTTTAATAGCCTCTGTCTTTAATAGGGAGACACTTGGTTAATTCATTAGCATAACTAAATAATCTTAAACATTTATACAGTGCTCCCCATGGGCACTTTTGAAAGTGCTTTCTTTGTATTGTTTATTCAATCCTCATTACAACCTCACAAACCAAGTTGATCTTTCTCCCTTTCTCCTCTCTTTTGGAGACAAGAATCTCAACTGTGTTGCCCAGGCTGGTCACAAATTTTGGGCTCAAGTGGTTCTAGCTTCCCTTCCCAGGTACCTAGGAACGGAGCCCCTCAGTATCATGCAGTCACTATCCCCTTTAAAAGGGAAGAAGCCATGCTATACAGAGGCCCTTTAACTTGCCAAGATCACAGCTAGTGACCTTTCCAGGGGAGCAGGATGCAAACTCAGGCCATCTGCCTCCATGCCCGCCCCTCCTCCAGTCATCATGACATTGCTCTCTCCAGGCAAAGTGGAGAACTCTTGTCCTGACTCTTCGAAGGGCCACAAAGCCAGTCCTGCTACTGGAGTCACTCTTGCCCCAGTGGAAATGAGACACCATGCTGAGGGTGAGCGTATACGTGGGGGCGCTCTCAGGTCCACCACCAGGGTGAGGAGGTGTAGTTAGTATTGAGGGCCAGCGCTTGCCTAGACGAGAAATAACCCCTTGCTAACAAGCCTAGAGGATGATCCTGCAGGCAGAAGGACCAGCAAGTAATGGACAGAGCACCAAGGGTTCCATCAGTCTGGGAAGAGAGCCTTCCTCTCAGACACTTCAGAAAGTGCCTTGAAAAATACCTTCATCAGGCTCTCAGTAAGTCATTATTCAAAGAAGCAAGCAGTGCCACTCAGTTCAAAATCCTGTCAGCTTAGTTCCTCTCAGGTGAGTTTCCCTCCCCCATCCACAACCTTGCACCGAAATAATAATAAATAAATTAGTTTAAGAAATGTATTTTAGTGGGAACGTTGGTTTCTCTGAACGGTACAAGCTGTCTTTTAATTATTTTGTATTTTCTGTAGTACTATCTTATTAATGTTCTAATTAATTAAAAAAGTGCATCAGAAACCAAACTGATGACTTTAGTCATGCTCTGTTTTGCTGTGTAATCTTTCCAGTCGTCCTCTCCAAGGAGCCAGATTAAACTAGCCTGAACTAACCGGACTAATGGCCCAGAGATTAAAGTTTACACAAAATCTCACCCTGCTTTTCCTGGGCATGCTGTGGGAGAGAGGAGAAGCGAACCCTCTAATGCTCAACTTATTCAACTGGAGCTGAGCTGCCAGAATGAGAGTCCTGATGGGCTCGTGGGAACTCAGTGTTCTAAGGTGTGTCGTCAGAATGAATTTTTAAACAAATGTTTAATGGAGGGCAGTGGTCAAGGGAGGGGCATTGTGCAATGTGGATGAAAGTGATGACTATCACCCGGAGGGCTATGTCGTCCCTGAGCTGCTCTGAGCTCTTAGAATGGAGCAGCTATCCTTCCCAAATCAGACCTGCCTGCAGCAGGGTCCTCATTCTATCCCAAGGCTCTCAGCTATTTCTGCCTCCTCCCATTCCCAACTGAGATAAATATACCTCATTTATAACCAGGATCATTTCAGTGCTGGTTTTTTGTTTTTAATCTAATACCTGGGGACATAAAGACCAAATGACAAAGTCAAGGTTATTTATTCTGAACTTGTAGCAAGAATTAGACTTGAGTTTTGGGAAATTAAAAAAATATATATATTTAGAGTGTGGAGCTGAGGGAGCTCCAGTAGGAGGCTGAGGATGTTCCAGTCGGAGGCTGTTGGCTTCCAGGACACTATAGAAGGGCTCATGAGAGGCATAGATTCAAGGCACAGCTTCGGCAGAGATGAGTTTAGCCTGTATGTACGTCTTCCTTTGATTGTTCCTGAGCTGCAAGTGGTCAGTTCAATGCTAGGAATTGAACCCAGAGCCTCTGGACTGCTAGGCAGCCCAGAAATCCCAGTCTTTATACTATTTATTTTTAACATTAAAGTATTTGAAGTTTTCTTAGGTTCTGATATGTAAAAGCATGTTAGCCACATTGTTGAAAGAAATACCTAAATATAATTTTTTCTTTTTAAAAAAAGTTTAGGTGTGGGAGTAGGGTGTGCACATGAGTTTAGGTGCCCTTGGAGTATGAAGAGGGGTGTTGGATTCCCTGGAACCGGAGTTAGGAATGGTTATGAGATGCTTGACTGGGTACTGAGAGATGTCTCAGCCATCTCTCCAGCCTCCAGCCTCTTCTTAAAGGATCCCAGAACCCCTCCAGCATCAACGAAGATGTATCTAATTTTTATTTTATTATTATTTTGTGGGTTGGTGAGCTGGTTCAGTGTGTAAGGGCACTTGCAGCCAAGTCTGAGCAATCCCCTACAGGACCTGCAGGCTGAAGGAGAGAATGAGCTGCACAGATTGTTCTCTGATATGACATTCTCATGCTCTCTGAGCACACACTAAGTGCAAACTAGTCTTTCAATGATTATATTTTGCATAAGTAACGTTCCTTAGCATTGTTTTTTAAAGTGGATTGTTTGAGACAAAGTATAGGTGATCTATCGTTAGTTAGAAATTATTGCCAAATTCAATGGTTTCTCTAAAAGAATAACAAGCTGCAGTCCCTGTGAGCTGCCGTGAGGTTCTATTGGGCCTGCTCACCTTAACTTTTTCTCTTGCTTAGTTTTCACTCGATGAAGGGAGTGTAGAGAGACTAGAAAGATGGCTCAGTGGTTATGGGCACTTGCTGTTTTGGGAGAGAAACAGGGTTTGGGTCCCAGCACCCACATGGCAGCTTGCAACCACTAGAACTCTGAATCCCAGGGACTTAGCTGATGTCCCCTTCTGGCCTCTGGGCACCAGGCATGCAGATGGTACATGGGCATATGTGCAGGCAAAACCACTAACACAAATACATTTTTAAAAAGGATTTTAAAGATATTTGCAGATAGAGTTTTTGACACAGATTTTCCTGGGTATCTCCTGCCCTCACCTCCCACCACTTGGTCAGTTTGTCATAATTAATGGACCCCTTTCTCCTTTCTTCCTCCTCTTCATTCTGTGTATCCCATGATGGCCTCATTCTTGTGATTGTCATTCCCTAGCCTCTTGTATGCTAGAATTGATGTGCACCACCATGGATGGATCTATATTAATGTTTACCCGTGGAGCACAGTTAACATGGGGCTTAGCAGAATTTCTTATGGAGCAGTGGATAATGAATGATATTGTATGTTCTGGGAGTTTGGAACTGTACAGTGACCTGTATTGATCACAGTATTAGACAGAATAGTTCCACTGCCTTAAAATCTTCTATAGACACAATCCTAAAACTGCTTCATTTATCCCACTTTGTACATATTTCCTACATAATATTAACTTAGGGTGAATTTTATAAAGCATCAAAAATATTCAGTGCTATCAAAATCACTTATTATGATTTTATAACATTGTAGATACAGTGTTATCCTTGAAGATCACTAAGGTATGATGGACCCTTTGTCCATACATGAAATTCCCTGGACTATGCAGGTTTTTGGGTTTTGAATTGGTGTTTCCTATGACCTTTGTCATCAGTAAATGGTTGACTGCAATTACCAGATTTATTTCCATAGTTTCCTCCCTCAACTTTCTTTCCTCATTTATTGAAAGGCTTCTATGGAAGGTACTACTCAGGCACCAGATATACTAGAGTCAAGTGATAGTAAAGATGAGGTCCCTAGCAGGGTGAGAAATACTGAATATTCTGCAAATAGGATGGATCCCGAGATTATGGTGTGGGCAGAGGTGAAAGTGTAAAAACACGTGGCCATTGGAGGAATGGTGGATAAACTGTAAGTAGGCTAGTGGCTGGGAAGTGTGGAAAACAAGAAATGAGATGCCGCTCTGGAGGATTCAGAGCATATGTTAAATAGTTCAGTTTACTTGGAAACAGACACCGAGATGATGTAAATACACACAGATGGAAGCGGGGGATGACAGGAGCCTGCAGGCTGCTGAGGGTCTGACCCTGGTAGAGTGGAACAGAAGTGATAGGAAGACTGAACAAAGAGACTCTTGGATGGCTGTGCAAATCTGGAAAAGGAAGGAGTTGAAAGGCAGAGACTCTTGGATGGCTGTGCAAATCTGGAAAAGGAAGGAGTTGAAAGGCATATAGCGCTCAAGAGAAAGATGGGAGGTACCATCCTAGACTTAAGAGTCTGCAGTGACTTTGTGGGAATGAGTGACTTCCCCGGTGGAATGCAGAGAAGAAAGAGGCAGAATGTGTGGAAGTAGAGCGTGGAGAGGGGGAACAGAACAGTTAAGTAGTGTCAGCAGCGTCAGGAAGACAATTTTCCACAAGTCTTGTGGTCCCTGTGTTGAATGCTGGACCTTCTTAGGTCCAAGAAGGAAGAATGCCACAGAATCAAGAGCGCCCCCTAGGGTAGTAGGAGTTTGGAAGCTGCCTGTCCCGGGGTTCTCTTTGCATGGTAAGCAGGAAGAATAAGACTAAATTAGGCAAAAGTGGAGTTTCCAAAGAGTCAGCATGTCTGTCTAGGAGGTAAAAATGGAGGTCACCCCTCACAGAGAGCCTGCTGAGGTCAAATGGCGTTGGTTCTGCCAGGCATCATTTAGTGATCCTGGAACAAGAACCAAGAAATGTGGTCATTGAGTTCAAATGAGGCTGAGCACCAGCATCATCGAGTGCCAAATACTTCAAGGTCTACCAGTCAGCTCAGGTCACTGTGTTCGGAGAGAGATGGAAAGGCTCATCCACCTTGCACCTAGAGGTTCAATGGCCAACTTCATGAAACAGGGGTCGAGGGCGTGAGCGGCACACTAATTCTGAATTAGAGGCTCCAGAGCAAGCGCTAGATCGCGAGGTTGTGCACTGCTCTCAGTATCGGTGTTGTGACTTCCGTGGGTCTTTGGTAAACCACCTGCCTGGTAGCTTTATGTATGTTGTATGGTGGGTGAAGACTTAGATCTCCCTTTTTAAGATTTATTTATAAGTTATGGCCAGACATAGTGACTCATGGCTTTAATCCCAGCACTTGGGAGGCAGAGGCAGGTAAATCTCAGTAAGTTCAAGGCCAGCCTGATCTACACAGTGGGTTCTTGTCTCAAACAAACCACCAACAAAAAAAAAATATTGTTATTTTTTATTTATGTGTATGTGCACTTGTGTGTGCACTTAGAGGCCAGAAGAAGGCATTAGAGTCCCTGGAACTGGAGCCATAGATGGTTGTAAGCTGCCCAGTGTGGGTGCTGGAAATTAATCTCTCATCCTCTGCGAGAGCAGCAAGTCCTCATAACTGCTGAGCCATCTCTAGCCCCTCAGATTTCATTTTCACTGCATGGGCCTGTTTTGCTTATAATTCCAGGAAATGTTTATAGTACATTCCACTATATACATATAGTATATTCTAGGAAATGTTTATAGTAAGGATTCTCCATGCTGATTAAACTATGAAAAAATGAAATCTCTGACAATCTAAAGTTATAGGCACTGATAGAACTTTGCCAATAGTGTCAAGTTTCCATTTATGAATATTTCTCCAAAGCTTTAGCTTATAGAAATATAAGCTAAAATACTGTAGTAGCCTACTATGGATTCTGTAATAGGTCAGTTATTAGGTGTGCTGAACTACCTGCATGGGAGGGCTTAGGTGATTTTCACTGCAGCATGCTGTTCTCAATCAGGCCATGCTCCTGTCTGCGAAGAGATTACAGTTCGTTCCTTGGTGAGATTATAAATTAAACCACAGACCTCTCTCCATAGACTGTTCCTTTGATCTGTAAAAAGTTGTCATTTGCCTTTCCCTCGGGCAGGATTAGTTGTTTGAGTTAAGCTCTTAGAACGTACACTTCCCTTGTGCTCTCGCTCTGCAGGGCATAACGATGTGCCCAGGGGGTAGAGAAGAGGGAAAACAAACACTCCACGGATTCCCATTTCAATCTCACCATCTGGCCTGAATAGGAATACATAGGTCATCTGGTGTTCTAGATAAATATTATGAATTGCAATGTTTCTCTATGTTTGCTTTTCTTAAAAAAAAAAAAAAAAAAAAAAAAAGCTAAATAGAGAGGCCATGATGGTGAACTCTGTCCTTTGCAGATGTAAAGGAAAGAGCCATCAGACACAGACACCCTGGTGGTGGCGCAGTGAGGAGTTATGGAAGACTAAGTCAGGGGCTTTGCTGATTGGAAGAGTCTGACCAGATCAGGATAGTGGAAGTTGGAGGGGAGGTCAGACCAATGTGGTACTCCCGTTGCTTGGCCTCATAGTGACTGATTTTTCATGTTAATTATCAGTTTGACATTGTCTGGAATCACCTAAGAAAAGAATATCTAAGGGGAAAGGATAGGTTGGCCCACGGGTGTGTCTAGGGGCAGAGATCATCTTGATTACATTAATGGGAAGCAGGAAGACCCATCCTCGATTGGTGGCACCATTCCTCGGCAGAGGATCCTGTATTGTTTAAGAGTGGGAATGGCCGGGCGGTGGTGGCGCACGCCTTTAATCCCAGCACTCGGGAGGCAGAGCCAGGCGGATCTCTGTGAGTTCGAGGCCAGCCTGGTCTCCAAAGCGAGTTCCAGGGGCGCAAAGCTACATAGAGAAACCCTGTCTCGAAAAACCAAAAAAAAAAAAAAAAAAAAAAAAGAGTGGGAATGATGGAGCACTGGCATGCAGGTTTTCATTTAATGGTTCTCTGTTCTTGACTGTTGACTTAAGAGTGAATGTCCCAAGTGCCTGCTGCCTTGACTTCCCCACGGTGACTGCCACTGGAACTGTGGGCCAGATTTACGCTTTCTTTTTAAAGCTGTGTTTATAAAGTGCAGGTATTTTTATCCATGTACCAAGAAGTGGAACTAAGACATCAATCCTCTGCCTGTATCTTAGGGCCTGCCCTTTGAGTTCCCATTCTACAGTGGCCAGAGAAACTAGTGTGGTTTGGCTTCCTGCGATGAAAAAAATTCTGTAATTGAACAGACCTTGGGCATGAAATCCTCCACTGCCCAGGGAGGAAACTTGACATCAACAGGTTCATGGACTGGTTGTGTGGGCTTAAGCCATGTGGTTACAGGCAGGATAAAAAGGATGTTATAAATGACTAGGTGATATGAGAAAAAGGCTACGTTTTTAGGCAGAATTTGAATATTAATTCTAACTTTTACTCAGAAAATCCTAATACACACTATTGATCATGAAATGATCATGAAATATTTATCATGTTGATACCGGCCCTCCCCACCCAACCCCCACCCTCCGTGGTTTCCACACAGCTTTGGAGCCGAGGGATATGCATGCTGGCAAGAAAAATCTGCCAAGGCAATCTCCACCCTCACAGTCTGTCCCCAGCTTTTCCCTTCAGCCTCTGGCAAAGAAAGACCTTTCTCAAACTGGTGAATTGTCTGGGCAAACTCAAATATGAGTGTGTTGGTTTTCAGCACTGACGATTCCCTCCGAGCCTTTCTTAGCAGCGTCTTGCCAAGTGGAGGCGGGTGTGACAATGGGGGGGGGGGGGCGGACGGATGGACGGACACGACAACTGTGACACTGCTTGCTGCCTGCTCTGTGCGGAGGCTGCTGACCCCTCACTCATAGAGCTCTGCACTGCTCTGCTTTCCAAAGACTACTGCATTCCAGGCATGATGCCATCACTTAATCTTTGTCAGAAGCACAAGATTTTCAAGGGAAAGTGAGACCCCACTCTCCCTCCAACCTCAACTTTCTGTGCATCATCTCAGAGATGCCCCCCACCCCAGTTCAAGCACGTGCATGGTTATTTTCTGTTGTTATTACGTTGATCTATTTACTTCCTTTGTGTGTATATGAGATTATGTGTGGAGGTTTGAGGACAGTTTGCAGGGGTGGATGGGACTTGGGTCTCTCCTTCTTCCATGTGGGTGGGTCCCACGGTTTGAACTCAACAAGCAGACTATCAGACTTGGCGGCAAGCACCTTTACTGGCTGAGATCTATTGTTGTGTTTCCACGAGCCTAGTTAGTTCAGGTTGGCCTTGAACTCAGGGCAATCTTCTTGGCTCAGCTTCTTAAGCGCTGGGATTATAGGCATGTATTACCACACTCGTGTATTTATTCTTTAAAAATAGGAATGATAAAAATTTAGACTTAGCTCAGGGTAGAATGCTTGCTTAGCATAAACAAGGACATTAAGTTTAATCCCTCATACCACACACACACACACACACACACACACACACACAAAGAGAGAGAGAAAGAAAGCATGATCATGATCTGAGTAGTATATATGAACACTGTATAGGACCACAGGAATGCCATCTTCAGATTATGGGGGCAAAGCAAAGCATGAATGTATCTGCCTATATAATTAAGATAAAAAAAAATAGGGTTTTGTCACGAGTTCCATGGAGAGCATATGTTCAAGTAGGCATGTGTTTAGGCAACAATACACATGTTGACTCATAGCCTGCCTGTCCATTTCAAGGCGTTTCTTGTACAGATTCATTTATCTGAAAAATCTCAACAGCCATAGCAATGGGTCAAGTGTATAAGACTTAACATTTAGCCGGGCAGTGGTGGCCCACGCCTTTAATCCCAGCACTCAGGAGGTAGAGCCAGGCGGATCTCTGTGAGTTCGAGGCCAGCCTGGGCTACAGAGTGAGTTCAAGGACAGGCGCAAAGCTACACAGAGGAACCCTGTCTCGAAAAACCAAAAAAAAAAAAAAAAAAAAAAAAGACCTACCATTTATTTGAACCAGGTGCGGTGACACATATCTTTAATTTCAGCACTAGAAGACATAAGCAGGCATATCTCAGAATTGAGGCCAGCCTGGTCTATTTAGCAAGAGTCCCAGGTCAGCCAGAGCTCTGTATGTAGTGAGACCCTCTCTCAAAATGAAAAGAAAATTCATTTGGCACAAAGTTCTGGGTATTTCAGGCACACACAGCAAGGAAGCTGCCATTAGGAAGTCTTTCTCTGGGGAATTATGTAAGGAGGAGGAAGGTGTACTCAGTGAATTCCAAGAAAACGCTGCAGGCCCCACCTGGAGGCTCCTAGGAAGCAGAGCGAGCCCAGAGGGCACTGAACTCTGCCCTCTGGCCATCAGGACCAGGGCATTACGCAATGCTCTGAGGCAGAGGTATAAACAGGTCAGAAGTAGGGGTTTGTTCCACAAGTAGAAAACTTGCTGCTTAGATGTGAGAAGGATTGTTTGAGCTCTTGCACGGTTGGAAGTACACAGTTGGGAGCTCACACTGTCCAGCAGCCCTGCAGGGCTGAAGGCAAAAGAAAGTGACAGCTTTGCCTCCAAGTGGTTCTTTTTGTGTGTGTGTGAGTCAGAATCTCACTGTGCAGCTCAGTCTGGCCTCTTGCTCACTGTGTATCCCAAGTTGGCCTTGAACTCATGGCAATCCTCCTGTCTCAGTCTCCCAAGTGCTAGGATTAAGGGCATGAAGCACAGCGCCTGGCCTCCTCCTGGCTTTTAATAGATGTCTCCTTCCTCATTCTAGCTCGTTTCTCTCCTAGTTAGTGTAACTGTAGCTCACACTCAAGAGTCGTCAATTCCTGGGCCTAGGAACGTGATCTTTGCGCTAAGTTAGGAGGAAAAGTGTGAGAAATGTGCACCTTCTTGAGTGGGCTCTGGTGTGAGAGCAAGGGATCTGGGTTTTTCCCTCTTTCTTTTGTCCACACAGCATCCTGGGGATGAGCTGCTCAGGGATTGGATGGCACAATCTCCTGGGGGGGGGGGGGTTCTCTTACTAGGCTGGAGGCAAACGCTGCCACTTTGGGATTAGAGATCTATTTTCTGGAGAAAGGGAGGCGCTTTTCAAGGCAGATGAGAAGTGACAGTGATGGGCACTGTGTTCTTCCAATGGAAATTGTATTTAGATTTGATTATGGTCCAAATCTTAGACTTTGAGACATGGTTCTGCTCAGTTCCATCTCAACTGGTCTGGACTCAGCATATACATCTCTATGATATATACATACATATACAACATGAAGTTGATAGGTTTGGCTTTTCCTGTAGGTAGGTGGGAGGATGCAGAAGGAAGAGAGATGAAAACTAGACTCTGTCAACTGGAGTTTAGTGTTCCCCATCATTTACTTCCTGTTGAAAGCAAAGGGAGGTAATAGAATGACTTATGTTCTATACATCAAGATAATACATTTGTGCCATGTCTATACTCAGCATATACATCTCCTTTTCTCTCATTTTCTTTCCTTCTATTACTATGTGGACATGTCACAATGACTCAAGGGACATTTTTCTGAATGGCTATGAGAAATAACAGCCAGTGAGCAAACACGTGAAACTCTTCACACACTAAGCTCTGTGTTCAGAGAATGGTTTTTCTTATGTGTGGGTGAGGATGCCTGAGGTCTTAGATTTTTATTATAGCGATGTCCTGGCTTCTAGTTGGAAAGTTTCAGTTATGGTAAGCAATGGATGAGTGAATGGGAACAGCTCCTCACAACACTCACACTTTAGGAAGCGTAACCAAGAACTTGTTCTATTTTAGTTTCCAGTTGCTGTGATAAATCCTCTGACCAAATAACTCAAAGGAAGAAGGCATTTATTTGGCTCAAAACTCTAGTTTACAGTCCATCATTGCGCACAAGCCAAGGTAGCAGGAACATGAAGAAGCCCAGCCACATTATTACATCAGCAGTCAAGAGCAGAGAGTGGTGTATAGTGAATGCCTCATTAATGCTCCCTTCCCAGAGGATTCAAGATTGGGTCAAGTACCAATACCCTGTCCTGGGGATAGAACCCAGGGCCTGTACATTGCTGTACTACTGAGCTACAACCCCAGCCCTTTGCTTTTTAAAGACAGGGTCTTGCCCTATAGCCTAGTTGGCCTCAGAGTTAAGAACCTCCTGCCTCTGCCTTTTGAGAGCTAGCAATCACAAGCTACACCATGGCTGGCTTACCATACTAACCATGGCACAAATGTCTATTATCTTGATGTACAGAGCATAACTCATTGTATTACCTCCCTTTGCTTTCAACAGAAAGGAAATGAGAGCATAAAGATCAGGCTACAATAAGTTTGTATAGGGAAGAATTCATATTGACCCTAGCGAGGTAGGAGCAGAATGAACTTGGTAGGTTTGGCTTTTCCTGTAGGTAGGTGGGAGGATACAGAAGGAAGAGAGATGAGAACTAGACTCTGTCAACTGGAGTTTAGTGTTCCCCATCATATCTTGAAGTAGTAAAGATTTGATTTTCTTGTACAAGGAACATTCAGGCTCCTTCACTATTCTAGTTAAGAGTCCAGGATTTCCAGAAATGTCAGCATTTCCCATGGTAGTATTCATGCCTTCCCACTTGAATGTTCCACTTGAGATTTTTTTTTTTCTAAATGTGTGTGTGTGTTTGTTTTGTGTTGATCTCTCTATGTAGCCTTTGCTGGCCTGGAACTTGCTTTGTAAACCAGGCTGCCCTTGAATTTACAGAGATCTGCCTGCCTCTGCCTCCTGAATGCTGAGATTAAAGACATGCACCACCATACCCAGCTCAAAAAGCATTTTTATGCTTCTGAGTATAATTACTTTGTTCCTCGTTTATGCTGAATTGCCTTTTAAAAATCACACTTTATGAGCTTTTTCACATTTAGGTTTCTGCTCCATTTTAAGTGTCAAGTACCATCTTAGTTCCTATGTCAAGTGAAAAGATGGTCCTACCACCTTATCTCCTGTAAGACTGTCATTGGATTTAGTCTCTTAACTGGTCTTGAGAGTTGGGTCTTGTTGGACTACTTTTAGGGAGTGCAGGTAATACCTTCTTCCAGGGTTCCTAGGATACTCTCCTTGGGGAAACTGGCCCACCTTTCTTACTGCTCCTCTGGAGGGTCCTCTACTGCAGATCTGTAATAGAAACTGTCTTTGATATCATTGAGAATGAGCACACACAGCTGTAGCTAGAGTTTTCCTGCTTGCCCACAGTCAGGACAAATCTCTCTCACCTGCCAGTCCCACAGCCGCTGAGACCCGACCAAGTAAACACAGAGACTTATATTGGTTACAAACTGTATGGCCATGGCAGGCTTCTTGCTAACTGTTCTTACAGCTTAAATTAATCCATTTCCATTAATCTATACCTTGCCACATGGCTCGTGGCTTTCCGCCATCTTCACATGCTGTTTGTCATCGTGGCGGCTGGCAGTGTCTCTCTGACTCAGCCTTCCACTTCCCAGCTTTATTCTCCTCCTTGTCCCGCCTACACTTCCTGCCTAGCCAATGGCCAATCAGTGTTTTATTTATTGACTAATTAGCAACACACTTGACAAACAGACCATCCCACAGCACACAGCAGATCATCATAGGACTAGAAAATGAAACCTTATGAAAATTAAAATGTAAAATGAAAGAATAAAGAGAAAATTACTGCTGGTCTGATGGCAAAAATCCAAACAGCACAGCTGGAGCTTCTTCTACCAGGAAGAGCAGTAGCTTTCTGCTAAAGAAAACAGTCCAGTGGTGACCAGGCTGTGTCTACTCTTCCAGGAGAAGAGGTTGATGGGTTGACTGTTCGGCAGTCTTCTTGGATTCTCGCACTGAGCTCCAGGGCTCCTGTCACTTTCCTGACCTGCTTCTGAGACTTTGAGTTTTAAAAGCACATTTTTGGGGGGACAGCAAGATGGCCTAGTGAGTAAGGGTGCTTGCCCTGTAAGCCTGGAGACCTGGATTTGCTCCCAAGAAGCCATGTGAAGACAGAAAGGGGGGACTCGAGTCCTTGAAGATGTCCTCTAACCTCCACACATGAGTTGTGGCACACACACACACACACACACACACACACACACACACACACACACACGAGAGAGAGAGAGAGAGAGAGAGAGAGAGAGAGAGAGAGAGAGAGCGCACATTTTTCAGATAATTTAACTTAATGAAAAAGGTGGGTCCATGATCGTGGATCTTGGCACAGTAACCATTTCCCTAGCTGTGAGGCTCACCACATTTCCACACCCCTTTTCTGCTCCACTTCTTTCAAGACTCTCCAGAGAAAACTAAAACGTGGGGTTTCCCCAGTTCTTTGATTGTGTTAAAACCTAATTCATCGGGGGAAAAAACCAAGAAGGATCACTTGGCCAGCATCTTGTTTGTGTTGAAGGTATATGCGTGCTGAGGCACACGAGTGATGGTCAAAGGACACCTTTCCACCAATCAGTTCCCTCCTTCTACTGTGGAGTCTGGGGATCCAACTCAGGTATTCGGGCTTGTGTGGCGAGCATGTCTACCTGCTGAGCTACCTTGTCCATCTCACCATAGTTATTTCCAACCAAGTCAGTTAACGTTCTATTATTCTTGCCAGGCATGGAGTCAGTTAGAATTGAATTGCTTATCCCAGTTCAGCTGTTTGTAGAACAGACTTCAAGATTCTCCTGCCTCCCCAGCATTATACTGTGAGGAAGAATGAGCAATGCCCAGGGCAGATCTTCTTGTTTATTTGTCTTGAGACAGGGTCTCCTCTGTAGCCTTGGTTATACTGAAACTTGTATGTAGACCAGGCTGGCCTCAAACTCAGAGGTCTTCCTGCCCTTACCTCCAGAGTGTTGAGACTCAGGGCAGATCTTTGGGCTGAATAATTGACTGTGGCATTTGTCCAGGTCACCTTGAGGTGATGTAGGAAGTACTGCACATCTGCATTGACTGGATTTTTCTTGGTTTTCTTTTCTGTTGATACAGTGTCTCCCTATGTCGCCTAGGTCGGCTTCAAAATCTGATGCTCTTGTCTTAGCCTCCCCAAGTGTGTGCTGCCTGGCTTTTGATTTTCAGTACATTCAGAAACGTAGTACCAACCATAGATAGTGCCAGTGGATAAACATCCTTTAAACCATCTGGGTTGATTACTTTGGGTGGTAGAGTCTTCATAATGTATGAACATTTTTTTGTCTGGTGAAGACCTGGAGACCACCCTGGCCTGTGGGTGTGGTTTATGTGTCCAGAAGGGCCCAACTATGCCACAGCGTCTCTAGAAAACATCTGATCAGATGCCTACATTGTTCTGCTAAGGTTGCTGAAGTGTCACACTGCAATCTGGATGGCTCAAGCAAAAGGAATTTGTTCTCTCTTCAGCTGAGTTCAAGTTCAAGGTGTTGGCAGGTTGGTTCCATGTCGGAGCTCTGAGGAAGAATCTCTTCCATTTCTCTCTCTAGCTTCTAGTCATTGCTGGAATTCCTTGACTTATAGATTCTGTCTTACCATAGTCTCTACGTAAGATGGCATTATCTTTGAGTGACGGTCAAATGTGCTCAAACTGCCATGTTCTTATAAGAAGACCAGTTATTGGATGAAAGATGATGGTGATCCAGTATGACCTTGTTTTAATTTGATTATATCTATGAACTCTCAATTTCCAAGCAAGGTTACATTCAAAGATACCAAGGATTATGATTTCAATGTGTTGTTGTTGGTGGTGGTGGTGGTTTTTCAAGACAGGGTTTCTCTGTGTAGTTTTGGTGCCTGTCCTGGATCTCGATCTGTAGACCAGGCAGGCTGGTCTTGAACTCAGAGATCCGCCTGGCTCTGCTTCCCGAGTGCTGGGATTCAAGGCATGCGCCACCACCGCTGGGCTCAGTGTATTTTTTAGGAGACACAATTCAATTGACAAGACTCCTCTCATCCATCTCCCTCCTGGACTGTGGTGCCAACTTCTAACCATGTTCTCCCATGACCAGAATCTTCTCTCTGTGGACTCTCCATACCTTATGTAGAATAATCTTCCCATATTACAGGGTCACATTCTCCCAATAAAAAAAATACTCTATAACATCTAAACTCCTGATTTGACCAGCAAATCCTTTCAGACTGTTCTCATTTGAGAGCCAGCCCTTTGTCCAGATGGTATAATGTGGAGCAGGGACCTGTCCATCTTGCACAGGATCTTAATTGAAGCTGGGCTGGCCTGCCAGCCACTGCTAATTAATCTCCTCTCCTACTGGGCTTTTGAATCAATCACTCTGTCCCTAGGAAGATTGTTTGGGAAGTGATTGGATTTCCTGCATTCAAGAATTTTCTAACTAGGTCCCTTCAGGGGAACACTAGTTGAGAGTTCATGTGAGTTTTTCATTATGATTGTTCTTTTATGTTTTAGGGTACTAGGTTTGGTTTTGTTTTTATTTGCTCGTCAAATGGCAAAGAAAGGGAAGATATTCAGTTCAATAGAACAATTACAAACAAAATTTAAGCCATGTATTATATAAGGCTGTATGACCTTGCCTGCTTCCAGAGACTATAAGGTAACTAAAAAAAAAAAAAAGAAAAGAAAAAAAGGAAGGAAGGAAGAAAGAAGGAACAAGAGAGGTGACTCAGTAGTTAGGAGCTCTTACTGTAGTTGCCACAGTAAGAGACTAAAGTTGGATCCTGACACCCACAATGGGCAGCTCACAACTGCTTGCAGCTGCAGATCAAACAGCTGCTTCTGGCTTCTGAGGGTACCTTTACACACACACACACACACACACACACACACACACACACACACACATACACATACACACACACTAACACACACACATATACATACACACACACTCACATACACACACACTAACACACACACACATACACACACATACACACATACACACACACATACACATAAAACGCACACACAAATAAAATATAATAGTAAAATTTATAACAGAAGAAATACAATATTACTGTGAGAAGACACTTTTTATTTAGAGGAAATAGAGCAGAAATTAAAAAGAGACCGAAGAAACATGGAATTAGGCAACTGTTAAGAGCTGACTAGAGATGCTGTGTGTGATGGTACATACACCTTCAACCCCAGCACCTCGGAGGTAGGTGGATGGCCTACGTAGTTCCAAGCCAGTGAAGACTACATAGTGAGGTGTTGTCTCAGAGGGACAGAGAACGGCATGAAGGGGGAGGAAGAGAGAGAAAGAGAGAACTAAAAGAAAAAGAGTTAAAAGGAATCCTGAGGACCTGGGAATGGCTCAGTAGGTAAAGTGCTTGCCACAGAGGTGTGAGGACCTGTGATTGGTCCCTGGCGCCCACATAAAAGCTGAGCATGACAGCGCATGCCTGTAGTTCCAGTACCCTGGAGCCTGAGACAGGCAGATCCCTGGGGCTTGCTGGCCAGGAAGTCTAGCTGAATCTGTGAGCTCTGGTTCAGTAAGAGACCCTGTCTCCAAAGTAAGCTGCAGGATGATCAAGGAAAACATCAGCCTCTGGCTTCCATTCACACAAGCAAGCATGTGTACCTACACACATGTGTGCACATATAAATGATGAAGGACTAAAGCTGAGAAACCACGTGCCATTAGGGGACCCTCCCACCAGGTTTCTGTATACACTATTTAATGATGGTTGGCTGGGTGACTATTTTCTGTATAGCTGTTCTCCTGATGTGAACACCCAAACAACATGAGGCTTTTAAATGGTAGGTGGAGCTCCCTGTTGGGGCATTTTCTCTAGTAACCTGTCTCCTTTCCCCCACAATCAGGTGAGAATGAAATCCTTGCAACTCTGCATGCCATCGCAAGCAAAAACCAAATCTGGAGATCGTATATTGGCATGGGCTATTATAACTGCTCAGTGCCCCAGACCATTTTGCGGAACTTACTGGAGAATTCTGGATGGTAATGTATCGCCTCATTAGAGAACAGGACTACTAGACTTGTGGTCCTTGTATCTCAGAAATCACACACTGATACCTGCCCCCTGCTGCTCTCTAAGCTCCCAGAGAACCCACTTGGCTTCTCTGGCTGGGAAATTCTTTACAGGGTGTTGTAATAGATTCTCATCCCTTTCATTTCCAAAAGTCCAGGTCTGATGATCTCTTCCTGATTCTCTATACTGCTTTTGGGCAAGGCATCATTCCTCTTTGGTGAGATCCTGGGGCATTTTAGACGGTGTCTGAATTTAGTCACTCAGTATTACAGCCTGGGAAAGAATCTTGGGCTTTTGTCTTTGGCCAGGATTTTCAAAGGACCATACTCATGTTCCCCTTCTCCCCACATTTCTTGGTCCATGACCAATAGAAATGAAGTGACCTAGTGTCAGAAGAACGGAGACAGTAACATCAGCTTTATTGGCACCACTTATGGAGAACGGGAACGGATGTCTGTGGACAGGTCTGCGCTTGCGCGGCCCGCTTCTTCTTCTCATCTCACCTTGCCAATCAGATAATTTGCTCTTGCCCCGGGGGTTATGTATGTCAGAAGACCTTCAGGAGTCAGCTCTCTTCCACCACGGGGTCTGGGGATGGAACTGATGTGGCCAAGTCTGTCTGGCCATCCTGCTGCTTTTGTCCCATCTTTACAGGAACCAGGTCTGCTGGCACCCTCTTGCCTGCACTCCACCCCTGTGTGGAGATTTTCACGGCAAAATACTCTACTTCCTTACTAATAAGAGCACAGGAAAGCAGGCCCATCCAGAGAGCGAGCGTTGCAGTTTTTCAGCGCACGAATGTGCTTTGCTGTGTGTTTGCATTGCCGAGGGCTTGTTTTTCACTGTGGCTCAAGTTTACATGGTAAACTCGAAGGGTGATTTCAAAAGCAAATAGCCTTTCCCTCTTCCCCCTTAGAAATCAAAGTCTGCTGCTGCCTGTGAATGGACCGCAGCATTCTCTGCCTGAGCTCTGGCCTGTGGCCTTTGCTTTTAGTGACCATACAGAATATCTGCCATATTTCTCTCTGGCTGTGAGCTAGTATGCTAATTAATTTGGGGGTAGCCAGTGTTTTGAGAGGGAGACAACACTCTGTTTTTCCGTCTCTGGCTTTGGGTGCATTTTAAATATTGCTGCTTTGCATTACCCAAAAGCTGGTCTGCACCCTAGAGGGCTACTGAACCCTGCCATGCTGATAGGGAGGGCTGTGAGCACGTGGGTGGTAGACTTCACATTATACTTCTGAATGGTTTCCATAGCGATGGAACCAACAAATTCCGGTGACGTGAGGTGAAAATAAATGGGTCACATAGACTCGAAAGAATACGAACATTTGGGCTCTTAAAAGAAACTGTACGCTGGATCTAGAATTTTTTTCATGTGGTCCACAATCCCAAAGTATCAGTTGCTGATAACATCATTAACAAATACCAACATTTGCCTTTTCCCTGTGGCTTTCTGGTTTTTATGATCTTGGCAGTAAGATTAAAACAAGCCTTTTATGAGTTTTATGAGTCCTTCTGAAAGCCCCCTACTTTTTCCCAATTCTGAAAGAAAGACAACCAAAATGATAGAAAATTGATTATTTTGGAATAAATGCCAATATATATCATGTTGAATATATTACCAAATAACCTATTTCAGAACTATAAGCCTTCTTAGATATGGAGATACTTTTAAAATACATATATTAAAATGCATCTAGAAAAAGAAACTATTTGAATTAATGTCAATTAAGACATACTCATGGATCACAGACATCATTTTTTCCCTTTTTAATTCTTCCAGGTACCTGAGATTGAACACATGTCACTGTTAGGGACCACTGAGCAACCTCTGCAGTTCTTCAGACAATTGTTTTTAAGCACATTTTTCCCTGTGTGTTTGATAGCAACACTTGGGTGACATCTTTTAAAATCTTTTTTAATATGTAAAAAAAAAAATTTTTATTTCAGTTGTGTATGGGTGCTTGCCTGAATGTGCCTCTCTGCTCCACATGCATGTGTGGCTGGGGTCCACAGAAGAGAGCATCAGGTCCTTCTGGAACTGGAGTTACAAATGTTTGTGAGATACCATATGGGTGTTGGGACTTAAACCCTGGTCCTCTGGAAGAGTAGCCAGTGAATACTCCTAACTGCTGAACTGTCTGTCTCTCCAGGCACCCTTTGATAGCTTTTTGTTTTGTTTTGTTTCTTGCTTCTTTTGAGACAGGGTCTCACTATAACCCTGACCATCCTGAAGTTTGCTTTGTAGACCAGACTGGCCTGGAGCTCTCAGAGATCCACCTACCTGTGCCTCCCAAGTGTTGGGAGTGCCACCATGGCTGGCTTGGTAGCATTTTCTAACCATGAAATGTGGGTTATTCTTTACTTCCCTTCACATTGCCATTGCTAAGAAGAGCATTTATGCCTGTTATATTTCCTCAGCGTAAAAAAAAAAAAAATCCCGTAACTATTTTAAAAGTTCGAAGTAAAAGAGTAGTGGCAGCAGTAGTGCTTACATTAACTCAACCTCGGATTATAAAAAGGGTTAACAGGAAGGCTGGTCATGAAAACGGAAATTACTAAAGCCCACTGGCAGAGATCATGGGGTCCTTGCAATCTGAGATATGAACAACTGTGGCTTTTTCCTGTGGGTAGCGGGAAGCCATCAGAGATACTTGGGTTTTGTTTGTTTTATTCACTCTGTGCATGTGTGTTTGGATCATGAATGTGCTTTGGTGCAAATGTGGAGCTCAGAGGACAGCCATGTTGGTTCTGGGGACCCAACTTAGGTCTTTAGGCTTCACGGCGAGTGTCTCTACCCGGTGAGCCATCTTGTCAGCCTTGCCGTAGATTTGAATGGGGAGTCAAAAGATGTACATTTGCACCTCAAATGTTTCATAGTTAAACATTGGCAGATTAATAAGGCAGTGACGAAGGGCTGGACAGGTGCAGAAGCCACTGGAAGATTGATGGTCCTTATTTGGATCTAAATGATTTTATGTGATTTCATTTTAGGCTTTTTTGAAACAGGGTCTCAGGCCGTCCAGGCTAACCTCAAACTCACTGTGTAGAGGAGAGGGACTTTGAGCTTTTGTCCTCCTCCTCCCCAAGCCCCAGCTGGGGTTAAAGGCATGCACCACCATACCTGATCCTTTTTTCTTTTGAAGTTAATGTGACATTTAAGGTTCTACTGTCTTCATTTTGTGTGTATGTGTGGCTAGTGTATGCGTGTACCACACGGAGACCAAAGGCTGTGAGATCCTCTGGACTGGCAGTTACAAATGGTCATCTCATGTCCTGCTTCCTTTAGATTTTTTTTAAGTCCCAAACACACTCTCTGTCTGTCTGTCTGTCTCCCACTCTGTTTCTGTGTGTGTGTGTGTGTGTGTGTGTGTGTGTGTGTGTGTGTGTGTTTGTGTGTGTGTGTGTGAAGAGGGTTTCATTTTTTCTTTCCTTTTCCTTCCTTCCTTCCTTCCTTCCTTCCTTCCTTCCTTCCTTCCTTCCTTCCTTCCTTCCTTCCTCTCTCTCTTTTGAGATGGGGTTCTTGCCGTCTAGTCGAGGTAGCCTCTAATTTTTAATCCTCCTGCCTCAGCCTCCCAAGTGTTGTGATTACAGCATGTGCCGTCACACCTGGTCTTTCTGGCATCTCATTCTTTAGCCCTAGCTGGCCTGGAACTTTCTATGGAAGTGGCAGCTGCTGCCCCCTGCTGTTCAAGAACAGCAGCTGTAAGGAGGACTGCACATGCTTCTAAATTAAAAACATTTGGGGCCGGGCGGTGGTGGCGCACGCCTTTAATCCCAGCACTCGGGAGGCAGAGCCAGGCGGATCTCTGTGAGTTCAAGGCCAGCCTGGGCTACCAAGTGAGTTCCAGAAAAGGCGCAAAGCTACACAGAGAAAATCTGCCTCGAAAAACCAAAAAAAAACCCAACCAAACAAAAAAACATTTTGGTAGCTGTTTTTTTTTTTTTTAACTTAAAAGTTTGCATGTGTTTATGCTTGTTTGTGTACCTCATATAACCTGCCACTAATCTTGACAGTGTGTCCCCCTTGACAAGGTATCCCCCATCCCCCTCATACATCTGTTCTAGATAACAACTGTCTTGCCTCTTTAAAAAGAATTAGGCTGGGCAGTGGTGGTACACACCTTTAATCCCAGCACTCGGGAGGTGGAGGCAGGCTGATCTCTGTGAGTCCAAGGCCAACCTGGTCTACAGAATGAGTTTCAGGACAGCCAGGGCTACACAGAGAAACCCTGTCTCAGAAAAAGAAAAAAAAAAATGGGTGCAGCTGGGTGTGGTGGAACATGCCTTTAATCTTAGCTCTTTGAATTTAATCTCTGAGTTGGAAGCCAGCCTAGTCCACAATAGACAGCTCAGGGCCAGCCAGAACTACACAGTGAGACCCTTTCTAAAAACAAAAGAAAACCCAAACAGAAAGACATTGTCCATGGAATGTTAACTGAAGAAAAAAATAAGACCTCACATAGACTGTAATTCTGCTTCTTACAAGTGTAAATATTATGTGGAAAAGAAACTTCAAACAACACCTAATGCTGACTGAGTTATCTTGAAGTCTGGGGATTTGGGGCGCTTTTGCTTTTCCAACCCATTATAATGAACATGCTTAACACGCTCACACAAAAAAAGGTAATACAGAATTCCTACACAGAGAAGTTGGTTAATAAATCATAGCCCTTGTCTCTGACATTTGGGGTATGCAATAATAAATTAAATATCGGTTTTAGTATCACCACACAGCCCTCACCTCTGCAGCACAGATACTAACACTGGAATTACAGAGAAGACTTGCATGTCGCCTGTGCAAAGACGACACACAAATTGGGAAGCGTCTCATATTTTTAAATGACATGGGCTTTGGGCTTTTTGGCTAAACCACTTTTGTTAACGTTCAATACAAAGCTCAATGGCTCTTGGTCTGATAGGTTGGGGAAAGAAAAAGATTCCCGAGGAAAATCACTGTTTACATTTTGGTTCATTTGCTTGCTTTTATAAGCGTATAAGGATGAGGTATTTTATACTTCGCTTTTTAGGGTCTTTTATTCCTGTTGTTTGTTTGAGTTAATGCTCTCCCTCTTAAAATTAATATTTTATGAGCATCGTCTCAATGTTAGGAACGTTTATAGCATCGTTTTCAATGACTGCTAGCAATATGTACATGGGGTGGAATTCGCCTCACCCGCAATTCCCCTTTTAACAGTCACACCGTTTGTTACTCATTTTTTCCTACAGTATTTATTCCATGCTGAATTCTTTGGGAATACTTCTCTCTCCTAGTATATTCTATTCCTGAGAATATACTCAGTCTTTCCTGTTCATCAGTTGGGGTAGCTGGTACATGCATACATTCCTCTGGGGGTGTGCATATGTCTGACGACCTGTCTACATCTCAAATGATGGCTCTGAACACAATGAAAGTGTCCTGTTGGGCAGTCAGTCTAAGCATATGGCGGGAACAGTGTCACATCTGTCTTCCTAATATCGAGCTGTGTGTGCTGGTCTTGTCTGGTCGGACATCACCAGTGCCCATTGTCTATGCTTTTGTGTGACCTTGTTTCTCTCGCTCCCTTTCAATGGCTTGCCCTGTGTGTTCATTGTATGAGTCATCCATTCCAGTTCACCAGTCATGTAGAATTTGCCTTTACAATGGTGAATCCAGGCTGTTCAGGGAATTAACAATGTGTTCTGCTGTACACACACACACACACACACACACACACACACACACACTCAGTTACACCAGTGAAAGATGGAGAAAATTATTTCAAAGTGCTGATACAATACTGTGGCCTAAGACTGTCTTCAAACATAAACCATGTTAAATAAAGCCAACGTAACAATGCTTTCAAAGCCTGTGTGTAATTACCAGAACAGGAGGAAAAAAAAGGATATAAAAATCAAAGCCATTAATAAATCACTTAAAACTCTTTGGCTTGGTGTCTTAGTTAATTTTTTTTTATTGCTGTGATAAGACACCATGACCAGGGCGACTTAGAGAAGAGTTTATGTGGGGTCTTACAGTTCAGAGGGAGCATAGCAGGCAGGCATGGATTTTAGAGCCTGCTTATAATAAAACACATGGATGCCCCGAGGAAAAGGCTCCGTCAAGTGTTTGCTGAGGACCTGAGTTCAGGTCCTTGGCACCCATGTAAAAGCTGAGGGCCACTGCACTTATCTGCAATTCCTGTGCTGAGGAAGAGGAGGTAGATGGATCCCTGGAGCTCATGGGTCTGAGCTGGCTTGATGGACTCCAGTTTCAGTGAGAGTTCATGTCTCAAAAAATAAGCAGGAGAGAAACTGAGGAAGACACCCAGCATTGACCCCTGCCCCCCACATTCACATACAGCACATATATAAAATACATGTGCATGTTAAATAATTATAATTAGAAAATAAAGATAATTAAAATAGTAATGTAACAAAAAAAATGTAGAAAGCTGGGCATGGTGGTCTATGCCTATAATCCTAGAACTTGAGAGGCTGAGGAAGGAGAACCAGGGCCAACCTGATCTACCGAGTGAGTGACAGGTAGCCTGAGCTACATAGCAAGATTATGTGTTTAAAAATAATAACAAAATGTCAAGGGACTGAAGAGGTGGCTCCGTGGTTAAGAGCACTGTTGCTCTTGCAGAGGAACCAGATTTTGTTACCAGTACCTACATAGCGGCTCACAATTATCTGTAACTCCAGTTCCAAGGGATTTGATAACCTCTTCTGACCTCCATGGGCACTCATGTAGTACACACACACACACGCAGGCAAAGCATTCAGACATGTAAAATGAAGTAGGTAAATAAAAAAAGTGCAGAGGGAAAAAATGTACTGGTTGTGCCCAAAGAATATTGTTTCTATGACAGTTCTGTTCTTCCCCATAAAAACCCAAAGAAAACATGTCATTAATTTGGCTTTTTATTGCTGTGACCTGTAGTGCAAATTTTAATTGGTCTTAATAATAAAAACATAGTCAGATATAGGGGTAAATGCTGAAAGATCAGAGAGACAAAGGAGCAAGCCACAGCCATGTCTTACCTTACCTCCCCAACTCCTCAGCCTGAAAGGGGGGGGGGGGAGTGAGTTCCTGTCTCCTCCCACCTTATATTCCTCTCTTTGCCCAGCCATATCACTTCCTGTCTCCACCTCCCTAGTGCTGGGATTAAAGGTATGAGATGCTGGGATTAAAAGTGTGTGCCACCACTGCCTGGCCTCTATGGTTAAGTAGTGGCTAGCTCCACACTCTGATCTCCAGGCAAGCTTTATTTGTTAGAACACAAAATATCACCACAGTGACCAAATACTCAGCATAAGTAATTTAGGGGTGAATGGTTTATTTTGGCTCAGGGATTATTTGTGTATTCAGTGTGCTGGGAGGCGGGGGCTGTGCTCCCTGGAGACCTGTGTCAGAGCATGCACATGGAGATAGGAGGACTGCTTGCCAAGTCAGTTAACTCCTACCATTTGGGTCTCAAGGATTGAACTCGGGTTGTCAGGTTTAGTGGCAAACACTTTGCCTGCTGAGCTATTAACTTGGTTCGTCACAGAAGTCAGTCTGTCATCAGTGAGGGAACAGAGAAGTTTGTGTCCTGGCAGCTAGGAACCCACCCGCCTTCTTTTTCAATCCAATAAGCTTCCAACCTATTGGATGGTGCTGTCCACATCCCGGGTGAGACTTTGCCCACATTCTGGCTGGGTCTTCTACCTCAGTGTATCCTTCCTGGAAACTTCCATACAGACACACTCAGATGTGTACGTCATCGATTTTCTAAGCGATTTTAAGTCTAATCCAATTGATTGTCCCAATCTTGCTGATCAATGTGTTATGTAATTCTCAAGAGATTTCGGCGTTGAATTTGAAAACAAAGGAGCTTTCATTTCGTGAGCTTTTCTGGATAGGAGAGGCACAGTTTGGACGCGGTCTTCTGTTTTCCTCTCAGGGTCACCCAGTACACTCCGTATCAGCCAGAGGTGTCTCAGGGGAGGTTGGAGAGTTTACTCAACTACCAGACCATGGTGTCTGACATCACAGGTTTGGACATGGCCAACGCCTCGCTGCTGGATGAGGCAACCGCGGCTGCAGAGGCGATGCAACTGTGCCACAGGTGAGAGGCTCAGCGGGAGAGCCCCTCCAGGAGAGGGGTAACCCCTAGTCCCCAGCATCTTAAACTGTGGTTTCCAACCTCAGGTGGGGTTTCATAGATGAATGTAGAGTTTGTCAAAAAAAAAAAAAAACAAACCCAAATTGACAACAATAAAAAGTTTTTTTTTTTTTTCTGAATGTGGGGCAACCCAAAATTAATTTAAAACACAACACTAATGAGTCTGAGGTATTTCTGGCAGAACTTGCATCATCTGACTTCATTGCAGCCTTGGTCCTCAATACACAGGACACATGTACACTTTGCACCTCACGTGCCTTCAAGTCACACACCAACAAATGCTACCTGAAACATCTCGGCTCAGATTCAAGATTATTGCATGATATGAATTATAGGAGTGGGGGTTTTGTTTTTGGTTTTGTCTGATTTTTGGTTTTGGTCATGCCTCTGGCACCCCAGGCTGGCTGTATAGCTGAGGATGACCTTGAACTCCTGATTCCCCTCCCTTCATCTTCTGAGTCCCAAGTTTAGGATTATGGGTAGGAGCCACCATGTCCAGCTGGACTATGGGTCCTTTTAACCGTACATCAGAAGTCTTCTGCTCTCATAGAAACATGACAGTTTCATTACAAAAGACAAAGTCTTAATACTTTCCTGCCATAATTTCTCACCATGTAATGGCAAATTAGCATATCTTTGGGTTACACTATGTTAGAATGCTTGGTTTCAGAAATTTGCTGTTTCATTTGCTGATGAATTTCATAAAGACATTAGATGGATGTTGGCTTGGGGTAAAGACAGAATTTGAAACAATTTCTAAGCGGCTCTAGAGGTGCTTCCGCCATATTGTGCTATATGTCAAGAGGTATCTTAGTATTGACAATCATAAAGTCAAAATGGCCATCAACTTGAGGAACACTGAAGATACTCTACATTTTCTGTGATCAAACATTCAACTAAGATTTAATTCTATAAGTAAAAATAAGCACATCTACCTCATTAATATGCAGATTTGCTTTAGCAGCTGGGCCAAGCATCCCAACAGAAATAATTAGATACATTTGCTTTTATCAGTTGACATCTATATCTATCTATCTATCTATCTATCTATCTATCTATCTATCTATCTATCTCCATCCATCCATCCATCCATCCATCCATCCACCTACCTACCTACCTACCTTTCTATCTAGGTATTAGGGTTGTTTCAAAATAAATTTCTTTATGCTTATTTGTCACCAAATGTTTGATTGGGATGTATATTTTCTATACCTATACACCTTCTCTCATGGAAAGATTTATCTGACAAAAATGAGTCATGAGTTGAAAAGTCTTAAGAATAAGAAGCCCTGGTTGCAGGGGCTTACCAATTCTCTCTTTCTCTCCTTCTTTCTCTCCCTCTCTTTTACACACATATATACGTGCATGGGCACTTGTGTGCACACACACACACACACACACACACACACACACACACACACACATATATATATATATATATATATACATGAAAGATAATATTATCAGTTAATAAAAGAAGTGTTACAATAGGTTTTTTCCCCCCAAGCTTCTAATTGCTTGACAGAAAAACATTGTTTTTCTTACATAAGTCCGAAGGTGACTTATTGATCAACCCTGAGGTGTTATCACGGACAGGTGTCCCTGTCTGCCTGCCATCTTTAGCATAACATTTCAACAGTAGGTAACTGTTAGACCTCTAGCCATGACGTCGAGATCTGCCGTCAGGAAGAAGCAAAGGGTGGAGACCTAGAGGGACTTCTAGCCAATCAGAGGCCTCTCTACAGAGCTGTCACTCAACAGCTTTCACTTATATTTCCCTGACCACCCTTCCTTCATGTGACCTGAAGAAAGAAGCTCAGTATGGGCCTATTCCTGCCCTTGTTACTTGAAGTACTGGGAGGAGTGGATAGTGGGAGGGACTGACATTGTGCGATGGAGTGCAATCAGCAACACTTCTTCAGAAGACTTTATGTTTGAAATTTACTTTGTTTTCCTTTGTTGTTGTTTTTTTTTAATGCCCCTCCCACACCCATTCCCTACTTGTTGTAATAATAAACCCAGGGCCTTGGGTATGCTCTGACACTCAGCTGTACTCTTAGTCCTTGGCTTTTTGAGGCCATAAGGACTTGAACTCGAGATGTTCCTGCCCTTCTCAGTGCTGTCCTCTCAGGCATGTGCATCTCCACCTGCCGTTGTTTCCTATTTTACAATGTATTTTGAACACCTCATTCTTTCTTAGCTGTCTAGAATTGGGCTTTGGGGTTTTTGTTTGTTTTGCACGCACATGTTTGTGCATGTGTGTGTGTGCATTTGTGTGCACGTATGTGGTGTGTACCACTTGTGTGCAGGTGCCTATAGAAGTCAGAAAATGTCAGATCCCCTCAGAGTCACCCAAAGTGGTTTTGGAAACTGAACTTGGGTCCTCTGGAAGAGCAGCAAGTGCTCTTAATCACGGAGCCCTCTCTCCAGCCCCTAGAATAGGACTTTTGTGTCTGTGGCATGAAAGTGCCATGGTTATTTAACCTCACATCTGCTGCTACACATTCAATTTGTTTTCACCATATTCTGTTACTAAAAACATATCATGTGCATCCCTGAAATAAAACTGTCCCAGAAATTCTAATTCTTTGCTGAGGATCCATTTCCAGAAGTTACTGGGTCACAGGGCACAGTTAACAATCACTCTGCAGTTCCCCTTCCTCCACGCTCTGCCTTGGAAGACTATTGGAACACATCTTCCTGGAAGAATTCTCATGTAGGTTGGGAGATCTGCCCACATTCATGGTGTCATCTAAGACTTGGTGCCTCTCCGTGAGTGCCCATATGAGTTTATTACTTGGCTCCCACATATGTGGGACCACCAGGGTGCAGGCAGGTATAGACTCACTCAAGGTATGAAGATCCTTGTGGTGAAGCCCATCTGGGACCCTTCTGCTTCTTCAGCAGCATTGAGGGTAAGTTCAGGTTCTTCATGGGATACACACAGGCACATAGGGTAGTCATTTACATATCTTCTTAGTTACTATTCTCAGCTTTTTATTGATTTTTAATAATTTTTGTTCACTCCTTTCAAATCTTAGAATTATTTTTATTGTTTCAGGCAGGATCTCATAGCCCAGGCTGGCCTGGAACTCACTGGGTGGCTGAGGATGACCTTAAACTTCTGATGTTTTTGTTTTCATATTCCAAGTGGTAGAGTTACAGACACACACCATCACACCCAGTTTATGTCATGCTGAGGATCGAACCCAGGGTCTCATACATGCTAGGCAAGCACTCTACCAACTAAGCCACATCCCAGCCCCCAGTGGTAACCACCAAAGTGAAGGTGTTTGTTCTTTGCTTACTTGATTGTTTGGACTGAGGGTTTCCTACCTGCCCTGCATGGCTTACCTCTAGCTGAGGTGATGGGCTGCTCCCCCTCAGTAAATGCTTGCTTCTTCTCTCCTTTCTCCTTGGGGCTGCTCCTAGATTGGCTTTGGTACGTGCATTTGCTTTTCACCTGTAGAAGTCATTGTAAAGTAGAGTTGACTCAGGTCATTGAGTCCCTACTAACATTTTCTCCAATTTGTTTCTATTCAAACTGTGGGAAGTATTTCCCACTAGGTAATTTTTGTTCTAATCACCCCAACTTGACATATTCCCTCATTAAGTTGATAGCTATGCCAAATGTAATTGTATATGCTATAATCCTAGCACTCAGGAGGCTACAGCAAGAAGCTTGCTTGTGAGTTCAAGGCCAGTCTAGGCTGAGATCCTATCTCAAAACAGAAACAAAACAAACAATAAAACAAATTATATGTAATGCAAAAGTAATACCTGTATTTAATGAAAAAAATCTATCAAACTGAGTGGACTATAATTCAAAGTAAAACATGCTATTTTCTAGGGTAAGCCTCCAAAGGAACCATTGTGTATCTACTGGGAAATTAATAGCGTAGCGTGACACACAAGTGCATACACTCTGTGCCCTTTTTTCTTTGTCCACATACGCACTTGGTACCTGAATTGTTATATAGTCACCTTGGTCTTGTTTCCTGAAACCACAGAAAGGGAAAGTCTCCCAGCACCTGCACCCGAGAGCCCACCCAGCTCAGCTCAAGGTCTTCCTGTGTGCATCTCACCTCGGTTCTTTCCCAGGGTGCTGGTGAGGACACTTGGCTTAGATCATCTCTAAGTGTTCCTGTTTCTTAAACTCTTTGGTACTTCTGTTTACTTTTGTATGTGTGTGTGCACATGTGTGTGTGTGCACATGTGTGTGTGCATGCTGAGAGGCTAGGAAGCCATCTCTGGGAGTCAGTTCTCCTTGCATCTGTTGAGCAGAGTCTGTTGAGCAGAGTCTGCCTTGTTTTGCCCAACTAAGACTCTAAGCTGAAGTACCCCATGTGACAACAGAATTCTAATTTGTGTTACTCTAGAAGAGTTGTTTTTTTTTTGGTAGTGGTTTCAATTTCCTCTTATACTTAATATTTACCCTTTTCTTTTTATCATGATATAGATTTTTTTTAATTGGATTGATTTTAAATTATGTTAGAACAGGGTTGAATTTCAGAGGCTCGCAGTCAGGAACTACCAGTCCTTAAACACTCAGTTCTTTTCACACTGTGCTTCGTTTTCCCCTCACTGCTTTGGCGTCTTAGAAACTCTGATTTTAGTGCCGGGGAAGAGGCTCAGTTGATTGAGAACTTGCTCTGGGTTAAGCCCCAGCACCACCTCTGCAAGTCTTAGTGACACACACCTGCGATCTCATCTCAGCGCTGTGGAGGCAAGAGGACCAGAAGTTTAGTTAGAGGCCAGGCTGGCACACCCGAGACCCTGTCTCAACAAAGAAAAAGAAAACAAAAACAAACAAACAAACGAACGAAAACTTGATATTTCAAAGTCTTTTGGGAATGTTCAAGTTTTGTGCTTTTTCTTTCCAACAGACACAACAAGAGGAAGAAGTTTTTGGTGGATCCGCGCTGCCACCCACAGACAATAGCTGTTGTCCAGACTCGAGCCAAGTAATTGATTTAATTTGTGTTTTGAACCAAGGGTAATATCATATTACCTCTGCCTCATCTCTCTTTCCCACTTCCAGTCTGATTGGAAGTGAACCTGCTTTATGCCGAGTTTGCTGAGTTTCCTCCCCCCCCCCCTACTTTCTTCCATGGATGCCTCTGCTAAGTCCCTTGTGAGCACTGAGGGACAAGTACATGGTGAGCTTAGTTGCCTTTGCCCTGTAGCAAGTTACCATGCTACTGTAATCTTCTAGTAAAACTTAAAATATTAAAATCGGTTTGAGGCAGGAGGATTTCAAGTCTGAGGCAAGAATGAGCCAGGTGGTATAAACCTGTCCCAAACAGACAATAGGGCTATTGTGCCAAGTTGGTGAGGCTCTGGGTTCGATCCCTGGTGCCATGAAGGAAACAAGTCAGAGGACTTGTGTCCCAGTGGATAAATACATAAACAAAAATGAAATAAAGTAACCTCAGCAGTGTTTTGGACGGTTGGGAAAACAGAACTCACACACAACGGCTAGGGTCTTGTGTGTGCCTCCTGCAGATGGAGTTTCTCAGGAATCCACACAACACCTAGAGGAGCGCTGTGAGTAGCTCTAAGTGCCTTCGCCTCTGTGTAGACCATTAAGCAACTGAAACATCCCCAGCTTAGCCGGCACCGGATTGGCTGTCTGCCTTGGAAATGTGGGGCACGCTTCTGCCTCGTACCACCCTTCGGAAGGGATTTTGAGTCATTGTTAGAGGGTTTTGAGAACCCAAGGACGTCCTTCCTGTCATTGGGGTGTTTTTCATTTACCATAGCTGACCTGGAGTAAATGTCACAGTGATGACTCTGTTGCTGTAGGTGTTGGGTCTTTAGCTCTCCGAGGTGATATCCCTCTCAGGAGTAGGTTGGGGAGTTGAGGGGAGGGGAGTGGGAAGGACAGAAGAAAGAGCAGAAGGAGGCATGCATATGAGTTGGTATGGAGGAAAGGTCAAGTATGAGAGGAGGTGGGGCTGGAAGGACACTGAGGGAACGCCCAAGAAATGAATACAGTCTGACTGGAAATAAACTGGTGCTAGTTACATTTTCTGAGCAGGCATGGTGGCTGGAGAGATGGCTCACCTGACAGGCTGAGCTCTGTCACCAGAAGCCTTGGTAGAAAGAGAAAGCTCACTCGCCAAAGTTGCCCTCTGACCTCTATACATGTACTTTGGCATGTAAGCATCTGCACTCACAAACACATCACACACACACACACACACACACACACACACACACACACACACGCACCCCCTCCACACTCACAAAAATGTCATACACACACACTCACACACGCATGCACATACACACGCACTCACACACACATACACACTCACACACGCGCACTCACACACACGCATACACACGCGCGCACGCGCACACACATGCACCCCCTCCACACTCACAAAAATGTCATGCACACACACAATAATAATAAAGAAAACAAATTTTCCCTTGTACTTACAGATATAGGGGGGTGCTTGTCGAGCTGAAGTTACCCCATGAAATGGATTTCAGTGGCAGAGATGTCAGTGGGGTGCTGTTCCAGTACCCAGACACTGAGGGGAAGGTGGAGGACTTCACAGAACTTGTAGAAAGAGCCCATGAGACTGGGGTAGGTAAGCCCCTTGTTGCAGCCCAGGAAGGTATGTCCCAGTTCTCATATATGTCTGCCTTTTGGTGTATTTCAATTTCTTTATAATTACCACATGGAATGGTGAAATTCTCTTGCCCTGCTCCTTCCTCCTTGTTAATGTCAATCACTAATTTGCGGTGCTCAGTGGCATCCAGTAAACAGTTGTTGCATGAATGCACAAGCAAATGGAATTCCCAGAAATGCACCCTCCCTGCCAGTGTGTCTATAATAGAGACAGCTCCTGCAGCCTCACAACTCAGGAGAAGGTAATAACCTTGACCTCCTCTCCATTTCCTCTCCAGAGCCTGACCTGCTGTGCCACCGACCTTTTAGCTCTGTGTATTTTGAGGCCACCTGGAGAGTTTGGAGTGGACATTGCCCTGGGCAACTCCCAGAGATTTGGAGTGCCACTGGGCTATGGGGGACCACATGCAGCCTTTTTTGCTGTCAAAGAAAACCTGGTGAGGATGATGCCCGGAAGGATGGTGGGGGTGACAAGGTAAGGTTTCACACCCCCTTATTGTGATTATGACCTTCCCTATTTTTTTCCTTTCCTTTTTATTAAAGATTCATTTTCATTTTGTACGTGTGTGTGTCTGTATGTGTGTGTGTGTGATTGTAAGCCATGTGTGTCTAGGTGCCCAAGGAGACCAGAAGAGGGCATCGGATCCCCTGAAGCTGGAGCTATAGGCAGTTGTGAGTTGCCCAGTGTGGGTGTGTGGAAACAAATCGGGTCCTCTAGAAGAGCATCAAGTGCTCAGCAGCTGAGCCACCTCTCCAGCCCTCCCTCCCTGCCCCTCTCCGTTCTTTCCTCTGATTTCTCTCCAAATTTAATTGGCCCATGTCAAGTGATTAAAGACAAGTACAACACAAATTAAGAAGAGAGAGTCCATCTGGGGTGTGCACCGGTACTTCTGCACACTGTAATTCAGACAGAATGAAAAAGTATTTGCATCCTATGTAAGACACGAGTGTAGTCATGTACGGGCAATCTCGGTAGATGGAGGCCTGGGGAGACCTGTGTATTTTAAGTGCTTTGTGCCTAACCAGTTTCTTTCTTAAGTATCCCATTGTGGGAGGAAGAACTCACTTACGCAAGTTGTCCTTCACACACACACACACACACACACACACACACACACACACACACCCCATACCCCAAAAACAAGTGCAGAGAGGAAGTAAAAGCACAAACTGGCTGTGCACATGCCTTTAATCCCAGCACTCAAGAGGCAGAGGCAGGCAGATCTCTGTGAGTTCGAGGCCAGCCTGTTTTACAGAGCAAGATCCAGGAAAGTCACAAAGCTGCACAGAGAAACCCTGTCTCGAAAAACCTAAAAAAAAAAAAAAAAAAGCACAAACTGAGTGTGATCCAATGTCCAATGGGTATCTGGAGGTTCCTGCCATGTGGCTTTGAGTCTTAATAGCTTCTTTTTGATGGTGCTTCCTTCTTAGGTCAAGATTTGTATTGGGGAAATCTCCATTTTATGCTCATCCCAAAAAACTATCTATCTATCTGTCTTTCTGTCTATCATCTATCTATCTATCTATCTATCTATCTATCTATCTATCTATTTATCTATCTATAATCTATATCTATCATCTAATATCTGTATCTATAATCATCTCTCTATCATCTACCTATATCTATCATCTATTTACCTATTATCTCTCTCTCTCTCTCTCTCTCTCTCATCTATCTATCTATCTATCTATCTATCTATCTATCTATCTATCTATCTATTACATTAAACAGGGAAAATGTGAGGTAAGTAGTGAGACTTAGCATTCCTTTTTGTTTTCTTAGTAAGCATTCAGTCTCTTCAAACCTAGAGAAGAAATTCTGTTTTCTCAGTTTATCTCCCTTTTCCGTCCATCAGTCATGGAGATTGAGGGACAGATGCTCCTTTGTCCCATCACCCTGTTAGACAGAAGAATTCCTGGGAAATTCCCTTTCACTGTTCCAGGCTTTAGTATATATGTCTCAGGGCCTCAAAGTTCAAATTAAAAACCTATATATAGTCGTATTTAGAAAAGGGACATTTGGAAGTCGGATTTTTATGAACTTGCCCTACTGAATTCCCTTCAGCTGGGAAGCAAGTGCATCTAAGAGAATCCTGGTGCTGTGATCATCTGTGCTGACTGGATGCGTTGTCTCTATCCAGGGATGCCACAGGGAAAGAAGTGTATCGCCTTGCTCTTCAGACCAGAGAACAACACATTCGGAGAGACAAAGCCACCAGCAACATCTGCACCGCTCAGGTACGTGCCACATCCCACCTGACTGCTGAATAATGGGAGGATCTCACTGGTTCTCTCTTCTTTTCTCATTCATTCACCACTGTGGCTGGAAGTTTCTCCTGTCCTGCCTGGCCCCACAATCCAGAGGAATCTCTCTACCCATAGTCCCACAGCTGCCTCTAAAATAATCACTCAGCGGCTTAATATTAATTACAAAGTGTATGGTCTGTGGCTCAAGCTTCTTGCTAGCTAGCTCTTATAACTTAGCTCAACCCATTTCTATTCATCTATGTATCATCATGTGTTCTGTGGCTTTACCTGCGTCCCATTACATGTCACTCCTTGGACGGCAGGCTGGTGTCTTCCCCAACTCTGCCCTTCTCTCTGTATCTCTGCTTGAATTTCCTGCCTGCCACTAAGCTGCCTTGCCATAGGCCAAAGCTGCTTTATTTATTAACCAATGGGAGCAACACATATATTCACAGCATACAGAAAGACATCCCATAGGCCTTGGTGGGACACAGAAAATTTTCTGACTACACCCCACCTGCTGAACTGTGTGTACACTAGAGATGGCAGATCTTACTGACAGAAAAGCCTGGTCTTGTGTCTTACTGCTATTCTAGGTCACACACTTTGCCTTTACATTCATTTCATTGATGGCTCAGTGGTGAAGAGTGCTTGCTGTTCCTCTAGAGGATCCAAGTTGGGTTCCCAGAACCATGTTGGGAGATTCATAGCTGCCTGAAATACTAGCTCCAGTGGATCCAAAGCCCTCTTCTGATCTCTGAGCACACCCAGACACATGTAATATGCATACACACATGCATACAACCACACCTACAGGTAAATCAAAATAAATCTTAAAAAAAGACGTCATTGAGCTGGGCGGTGGTGGCGCACACCTTTAATCCCAGCATTCGGGAGGCAGAGCCAGGCGGATCTCTGTGAGTTCGAGGCCAACCTGGTCTACAGAGTGAGATCCAGGACAGGCACCAAAACTACACTGAGAAACCCTATCTCGAAGAAAAAAAAAAAAAGACATCATTGTGTTTATTTTGCCTAAAATCACACCTTCAACATCTTAAACTGATTAAGTTCAGGGAAAGGATAAAGGGATACCCTTTAATTTCCATGTACTTTGAGTATATTTATTATTAAGTACTGGGTTCATGGTCTCTCGAATTCTTAACCATGGGCAGTCTATATGGGTGGGAATGTGGCCCCATCTCTTTGAGCTACAGTGGAAGATCTCTAAGAAGGAGGCCAGGGGGCAGAGGTGACGTGATGGAAGGGAAGATCCAGACTGGTATCTTCTGGTAGTCATTCTTTTGGGGGTCATAAAAGGGTTCCTGAAACTGACAGAATAAAGGTAGTGATTTGGGGGCTTCTGTCCTTGAAGTTGCTTCAGGGATGGAGTCAGACTTTAGAGACTCAGCCAAGTCCCAGCATGAGCAGTGTACACACACACACACACACACACACACACACACACACACACACACACCACCAAAAATAGGCACAGCCAGGTGTGGTGGTACATGCCTTTATACAGCACTAAGGAGGCAGGAGCAGGCAGGTCTCTATGATCTTCTAGAAGAGCACCCAGTGCTCTTAACTGCTGAGCCATCTCTCCAGCACCTATTCTTTCTTTTTTCTTCAAATATGCAAGCATTTGTGATATTAGATGCATTTGTGTCCTGGCACATTTGTGGAGGTCAGAGGACAACTTGCATGGATCACTTCTCCTGTTCTGCTGTAGAATCTGGAGATCAAACTCAGGTCATTAGGTTTGCGATTTCCTTACCCACTGATCCATCTCATTTTCCAAATGTACTGGCCTGTCTATAATGAACAAAGTTATGTGGTTGCTTCATCTGCAATTCCTTTAGTTTGTGTAAAGCTCATGTTATCATTTTTCTGTATATTTTCAGCAGTTATGAAAATGGTATATAGATAAAGAAAATCAGGGGCTGGAGAGACGGCTCAGAGGTTAAGAGCACTGCTTGCTCTTCCAGAGGTCCTGAGAGTTCAATTCCCAGCAACCACATGGTGGCTCACAACCATCTGTCCTGAGATCTGGTGCCCTCTTCTGGCCTGCAGTCATACATGCTGTATACATAATAAATAAATAAATCTTAAAAAAAAGAAAGAAAGAAAATCATGTTTGCCCTGGGGATGGCCATAGTCTGTCTTCCTGGTTTTTATCTTTTCATTTTGCTGACTATCTAGTTTTTCATTTCATTGTTCCTTTTCCCGACTTGTTCTGGGGTTGCTCACAGTACTCCAGTGTCTTTGCAAGCAGGCAGTTGCTCTTCTGCTAAGACATGGCTGACCGTTCCTGAGCTTCCCCCTCTGTGCTATCTTTGAGTGTCCTCTGCTGCTGCGTCTGTCAACTGTTGCTAGTTCTCAGTCCTGCATCTTCCCAAGTGGCATCATGCAGTCCACACTGAAGTTCTCTTAGATTCGCATCATTGATGGAGCATGGCTATTTTTTTTTTAAATCTCTGAAAGTCTTTTTTTTTTTTTTTTTTTTTTGGTTTTTCGAGACAGGGTTTCTCTGTGTAGCTTTGCGCCTTTCCTGGAACTCACTTTGGTGACCAGACTGGCCTCGAACTCACAGAGATCCGCCTGGCTCTGCCTCCCGAGTGCTGGGATTAAAGGCGTGCGCCACCACCGCCCGGCAGAATCTCTGAAAGTCTCTTAATGGATTATATTTTAAATCTTTCTATAAACTTGTGGCCTAACCAGTATAAAAAATTCTCCCCATGTTCTGTGCCCCCCCCCCCTTTTTCTTACTTTTCTTTGAATTGGTCTCATGTATCCCAGGGGAGCCTCAAAATGACTATGTAACTAAAAATACTCTTAAATTTCTGATTCTTCCAGCCTCTAGAACTTGCAATATTAAAGGCAGGAAATCATGATTTCAAGACCACCCTAGGCAGCATAATAAGACCACTTTTCCCAAAGAAAGATAATACAGATTTAGTTTCAATATATAAAATGATGTATATGCTTTATAAGAGGCAGAAGAATGTCTAGGCAAAGCATAGACAAAGAAAATCAGAGGTCAGAGGGGATCTGGAACCAAGAGTATTCAGTCTGATCAGAATGTGTTTGTATAAGCAAAGCTTTTTGTTTATTTGTTTAGTTTAGTTTTTTTGAGACAGGATCTCTCTGTGTAACAGCACTGACTGTCCTGGATCTTGCTCTGTAGACCAGGCTGGCCTCAAACTCACAGAGATCCACCTGCCTCTGCCTCCCAAGTGCTGGGATTAAAGGTGTGCACCACTACCGCCCAGCTAGCACAGCTTTTAAAAAGGGAAATGGAAAACAGATTCTAAAAAGTCTCCCAGAAAGCCAGGTAGGGGGTACATGCCGGAAATCTCTGCAGTAGGGAAACTGAGGCAGGAGGATTCTGAATTCAAGGCCAACCTGAGTCAGACGGCAAGATCCTGTTAACAATAAAATAGTAGAAGATAGCAGATATGAGGTGGTTCAGTGAGTAGTGGTCCTTGCACATGGGCCTCATGACCCAGGCTTCAACCACATTGCCCACAAAGTAGCAGGAGATGATTGGCTCCCAAGAATTGACATCTTGCTTCTATGTGCTGTTCTCTCTCTCTCTCTCTCTCTCTCTCTCTCTCTCTCTCTCTCTCACACACACACACACACACACACAAATGGTGTATGAGATAAATATAAAGGTGTGCAGGTCAATACACACACACACACACACACACACACACACACACACACACACACACACGTATTACTTTTAAAAAATTTTAGAGCCTGCAAGGTGTGGTGGCACATGCTTTTAATTCCAGGGTTCAGAAGGCAGAAGATGGCAGATTTTTGTGAGTTTGAAGCCAGCCTGGTCTATATACTGAGTTCTAGGACAGCCAGGGTTACATAGAGAGACCCTGTCTCAAACAAAACAAAACAAAAAACCAAATAATTATAGGGCCTGGAATGATGACTCTATGTTAAGATTATCCTTATTGCTTTTGAAGAGGTCCTGGGTTCAGTTCTCAGCATCTATGTGGTGGCTCACAACTGTCTGGAACTGCAGTCCCAGAGGATCCAATTCCTCTTTTAATCTCCATAGGTTCCTGAATACATGTGGTGCACATACGTACACTCAGGCACACACATACATGTAATATTAAATGAACGAATATTTTAAAATAACATTTACTTCCTTAATGTATCTGTATGAGTCTGGGCACACACATTAACGAGTGTGGGCACACACATACCATGACACTTGTGTAGCGGTCAGGAAACAGCCCCTGGTGTCAGGTGTTACACTTCTGTGTCTGTCTTTATGTGGGTTCTGGGAGATCTGAACACAGGCCCTTTCACTTTGGGGTAAATGCTTTACCCTTGAGCCCTCTCCCCCAGGCCTCACTGAAGTCTCTTGTGGTTTAGCTTCAGAGGAAATGTTTTCTTGGAGTTTTCGAGTGTTTGAAAATTGCTTGTTGTTTTGATTCTTGAAGAAATGTTTAATTGTGCATAAAATCCCCAGATCTCCCCTGTTCCTCATTGAGGTCTTTATTGCTCCACTGTCTTCACAGTAGCTATTGCTGGATGCTGATAGCAGTCTGCTTTCAGCCTGCTTTCAGCCTGCTTTCCTCTTAGGACTGACATGATCCTGTTGTACTGGTGAGACCCCTTCATAAGGCTTAGTATGATGGCTTTAGTGCTGTTTTCCTCAGGCTCTATCAATGGTCTTCGACTGTCACAGAGAATGTCATTTTGGCTCATTTTTCTTCATTTTGGGCATCCTAAGACTAAGAGGAATGATTATTCCTCCCTCCCACCACCTGTCTTCCAATATGTTGTTGCACGTTGTTGATTCCATAAATGCTCTTTCTTGTTTCAGGCACTCTTAGCCAACATGGCTGCCATGTTTGCCATTTATCATGGTTCCCATGGGCTGAAGCATATCGCCAAAAGGGTTCATAATGCCACTCTGATTTTGTCTGAAGGTGAGTCGGTTATGTTCCCAGCATAACAAGATTTATACATGTGACCAAGCATGAAGACTTGGGGTGTGTCCAACACTGAATACAAATAGAGGTCAGATAAAAAAGAGGACAATATTTTCAACATCTATGACAGTATGACAGACTGTTATTTTTTTCTCTTTCTTTTCTTTTGTTTAGACAGGGTCTCACTATGTAGCCCTGGCTGGTCTGCAACTCACCATGTAAACCAAACAGGCCTTGAACTCACAGTGATACCTCTGTCTCTGCCTCCTGAGTACTAGGACAAAAGGTGTGTGTCACCACACTCAGTGAGTGTTGGTATTTGTAATAGATGACAATTTAGAAATAGATAAATATACAAATAAATGACCAGTGAACCCCTATAATGTAGCATGAATTTTAAAAGTTCTTATTAATAAAATCAAACCTGGAGCCAGGTATTGGAGTGAACTGGAAGATCAGAGAGACAGAACAAGCCACAGCTAACCTCACCTGGCCAACTTCTCAGCTGGTCTTGTTTCCTCAGACTGGAAGCTTCTGTGTCCTCATCCCAATGGCTCTCAGCTGAACTGTGCTGCTAGAAGCATGAATGCTTAACCAACCAAATGCTTCTAGTTCCTGGTCCTCACACCTTATATATCTTTCTGCCTTCTACCACCACTCCCTGGGATTAAAGGCTCGCTTTCTGGGATTAAAGGCATGTGTCACCATGCCTGGCCATTTCCACTGTGGCCTTGAACTCACAGAGATCCGGAGGGATTTCTACCTCTGGAGTGCTAGGATTAAAGGTGTGAGTGTCACCATTTTCTAGCCATTGTATCTAGTGGCTGTTCTGTCTCTGACCCCAGGTAAGTTTATTAGGGTGCACAATATTTTGGGGAACATAATACCACCACACTATAATTTCAACCTCATTATTAATCCAGGACCTATTTTATCTTTTTGTTGTGTTCTTGACAAAGTCTTGTGTAGTTCAGACAGCCTCAAGCTTATGATGTAGCTGAAGATAACCTTGAACTCGTGATCCTCTGTCTGTGCCTTCCAAATGATGAGGTCACAGACATGTGCCACCCATGCACACTGTTTTATTATTTTTAACTTTTAGTTTTCGTATGGTCCTGGGGATGAAGCTCAGGACGCTGTGCGTTCTCTACCACTGAGTTAGGCGCTCAGCCCCTTTCCCTAGGTGAAGATTCAGAAATGTCAATACCCAATTGGTGTAGCTTTTTATGCATGACACTTAAATATTGTGTATCAAAAGTTCTTAAATTGATGTGGGGAAGATGGTATCACAAACACAGGCCTTGAATTTGCAGAAAAACTCGAGGTTGGCTCAAGACATCCCCCAAGATGAGGTTCTCAGACCAGTTCTCAGCACAGAGGAGATTTATTTGGCCCAGAAGGACAGAAGGCAGAGATGAGGGACAAAGACAGGAGATAGAGGAAGAGGGAGAAAGGAAGGGAACAGGGAGAGGGGGCAGTTGTCCCAGAGGACAAAGGACCGCCTCTGGATGGGAAGGAGACAGACGTGGCACATAGGAAAATGGCGGTTTATAAAGGTAAAGGGGAAGCAGCACATTAGGATGAGGTACTCAATTTTTTTTTTTTTTTTTTTTTTTGGTTTTTTCGAGACAGGCTTTCTCTGTGTAGCTTTGTGCCTTTTCCTGGAACTCATTTGGTAGCCCAGGCTGGCCTCGAACTCACAGAGATCCGCCTGGCTCTGCCTCCCGAGTGCTGGGATTAAAGGCGTGCGCCACCACCGCCTGGCTGAGGTACTCAATTTTAATTGGGCATGTTAATTAGGTGAGCCAAAGGGGACTTTCGATTGCTGGACTTCAATACGTTGATAGCTGGACCTTGGTAGTCAGCCTTAGGAGAAGGAGGTAGCCAAATAAGGGAATAGAGCATGGGGGCTGTCTTTAGAAATGTAATCTAAGGGTTTTTAGCAGGCAGAGGGAACTGAGAAGGGCAAGGCCTGCCAGAGCCACATGCCCGAGTGGACTAGTGTCCCTTCATAATTCAGGTGCTCAGACCCGTCTTTAAAAGCTGGGGTGTGGTTCAGGTTACATGGCTGTGATCCCAGCTGTGGAGAAGCATTGACTAACGGTCCTTGGTATTCACTAGCCGGCTAGTTTAGCCGAGGTGGTGTGCTTCAGATGCAGTTCCACCCTGTGTCAAACAACAAGAGATGATGGGATGGGGTTGGAGAAGACACTCAGTGTTGACTTTTGGCCTCCACACGCACCTATTGCACACGTAGAGACGTGAAGAGACTAACAACTTCCAGTTGCCAAAACAGTAACAAAAACCAACTGAAAAAGTGCGTCTGCAATTTGATCCAGCTACACCGCTGTTAGGAATTTATCTAAGGGAAGTAATCAGATAAGTGTGCAAGGACTGTCCCTTGAAACCTTGTTACAATAAATAGCCCAGTCTTGGAAGCAGGTTGAATGCTCGACAACACATAATCACATAACGATGCCTCCATACATTTGACTACTACATAGTTATTAGAAATAATTATGTGATAACTGATCTATAGATAAGTAAACACACACGTATTACAGCTATTTCTAATATGTACATCAAAATTTATTTCTGGTTGATCTGGTGGTTTTTTTCTTCCCTTGTTTGATAAGTGTTTCCTAATTTTCTATAACATAGTAATAAAATCACTTAATACCCTTTTAAAACAGCCACCGACATACTGGCCAGGGGAGGAACAACCTCTAGTAGGGGTCACCTCTTGATGTCTGTGACGGTAGCGACTGTCGCGCAGAGCTCTGTCAGAGACAACTGTGTCCCCTGTCTTGTCTAGGTCTCAGACGAGCGGGACACCAGCTGCAGCATGACCTGTTCTTTGACACTTTGAAGGTTCAGTGTGGCTGTTCAGGGAAGGAGGTGTTGGGCAGAGCGGCCCAGAGGCAAATCAACTTTCGACTCTTCGAAGATGGCACAGTAAGTCACATGCTTAGTACTTTTGACCCGTTCTTTGAGCTTTCCTGGATTCTCTCATGAAACGCCTTCCATTTTGTTTAACAACCATAGGGATTTGGAGTCTATTTTTTTGTAAAGTTTTTAACTTCTGACTTGTACTGTGACTTTTTCAAAGACTTTTTCAAATAAGTTATCCTCAGCTTTTCCCAAGACTTTTTACGTTTTTCGAGACAGGGTTTCTCTGTGTAGCTTTGTGCCTTTCCTGGAACTCACTCTGTAGCCCAGGCTGGCCTCGAACTCACAGAGATCCGCCTGGCTGTGCCTCCCGAGTGCTGGGATTAAAGGCGTGCGCCACCACCGCCCGGCCCCAAGACTGTTTTTTATGTGGGGACTGTTCATGATTAAGGCTCTAAGTTAGATAACAAAGTGAATTAAATGATGAAAAAGCTTACCACTTTTAGTTCCTAGGGGAGCATCCTGAAGTCATGAGACTGCTGGGAGCCTTGATCCTGACGGGTCCGATGACCTGGGACAGATGTGTGAAGTCCGTGAAATGAACAGAACTCTGACCACCTGTTTTAAACAAGTGGCCCTGGATAGCCTGAGCCGTTTTCATTTATACAGGTTCAATGGTTTGCATGAACAGTTTTACAATCAGATCTGTTTCCTTCAGTTTCTAATAATAATCACAACAGCTTCCAGTTTGTTCCCTCAGCTCATTCCCCTTCCGCCCCCAACTTTCCCTCCGGGAATCATTAGCTACTTGATTCGTAGCTTCCAGATCAGAAGTATAAGCAGCACAGCCAGCAACAAAGGATGTTTTCTAACCAGGCCCACCCACAGGCGGAAGGAACAGTGTGCTCAGCGGGCAGCCTGTGCGATTCCAGCGGCATGCAAAGGGAAAGAGACTTTTGCTTCTAGTGGTTAATATTTACCTCTAGTCAAATCTAAGCTCCCACAATTAACTCATCTGCCAAAGCTGAATCAATTCATTCTTCATTCTATACTATTCTATCTCCTATGGGGGAATATACCATGTTTTCTCCTATCATCCTGTAAACTACATAACTTAAAAGCTTACTCTGAATAGTTGGCATTGTTTATCTCTTGTTTTTATGCCCCTTCCTCTCAGCTACCAGGAAAGAGGGCACTATGGTTTCCTATGATTCTGCTTCGTTCCCTGTTCTCAGACTGTTCCCATTAACTCTCTATCACCTATTCATTTGCGTTTCTCCTCGACTCTTGTGGTTAGAATCATTTTCTCCAGAACAGTTACGCAAATTTGTAATGTCATGAACTACTGTCACTCTTTCAGATTAGTCACAAGGTGCATTAGAAGGCACCATCCTGTTCTTAAGAATCCCAAATTCATGGTCACACTTGAAACTTCAAAGCCTTTTAGGAGCTGAATCAGGTCCACTGTATGTTTTTAACAACATCCCTTCTGACTTACCCAGGGGAGATTCACCAGGGAGAAGTTTTTCTAATGCAGTAGCCATTTCATCCATAGCTCTGAGAAAGTAAAACTAGAGGCAGCCAGCAATATGATTTGTATACGGAAAGCAAGGAGAGCGGGTAGCACGTGTGCTCCTGGGGTCATGAGCAGATTTATGCAGCAAACTATCCATCGGCCTTGCCAAAAAGGGGTTAAATTCCCCAGGCCTTGCCTCCAGGAGAACCTGTTCATGCTACTCTCAGGCCATGTCCCCCGAAGAAGTTACAAGGCTTCTGGTAGTGTCCACAGGTGGCTTGCCCAACTCTAAAGCTTGTCAAGTTGGAGACTGATCTAGTCACTTTCCCTTAGAGATCAATATGGTCCTAACGATACTCTTGTGTTCTAGAGTGGATGAGGACTTGGACCAGAACCTTCTCCCAATTTGGCATTTTGTATAGTTACCCTTGGTGGTCTGGAGTTTGGAGCTGATGATTTCCTTTTGGTTTTTGTTTCTGTAGCTTGGCATTTCTTTGGATGAAACAGTCACTGAGAAGGATCTGGATGATTTGCTGTGGATCTTTGGTTGTGAGTCCTCCGCAGTAAGTAAAGACTGTATAGTCTTCATAATGATTTTTAGATGTGGTGTCCAGGATGGCTCTGCTCTGCCTTTTGTGGGCTGAATGTGAGTGAGAACAGGGTCAAGTGTGGCAATGGACAGCCCACTGTTCAAATTATGACACTGCCTGTCCCTTTCTTCCTGTGACTGTTGATAGCTAAAAGTCACTGTTAACAGACCCTGTTGAGGCCAGTACATCCAGGCTAGGTGGATTATTAGTGATGCGGCACCCTGACTTCAATACAAAGTTTGTGACATTGTATTCTGGGAAATTTATTACACTCACTCATTTAATGAGTAATTTTCAAGGATGTAATATATGCCGGGTATTACGCTATGCCCTGAGGTTATGATGGCAAATAGGACACGATCCCTCCCTCCACTAAGTGTATAGACCAGTGAGGAGCCAGACACAGAATTCCAGCCTGGTCTGTGAGGAAACTGTGAGCAGAATAGATCAGTTTCTCACTGGGGCTCGGATCAATTTCCTACACTGAGATCTGAAATTTGAGGGTGAGTTATTGTACATTAAGATAGTGTGATAGAAGAGGAGGGTGGGTTCAGATGTCCTCGCTGTCCTGGGGAAACAGCCAAAAAGGCCAGGAGGAGAGATAATCCTGCGACACTGACGCAGTTCTGCATGACTGAGTGGCTTTCCACAGCAGTGACCTATTAGGGATGAGCAAGGCATGGGTTACCCTTCCATAGGATTGAAGTGAGAGAAGCCAGTGGCTCCCTAGACCTCTGGGAAGACCCAGAACACTACACACTTTCTCCATGGCTTGTTGCATGGATATGACTTTATGGAATACTTATTGAGTGAGCCAATGAAAGAAAGCTTTTACTACAGAAGCTGAAATACCTTCCAGGGTGCTGGGTGGTGATCTGTGGTTGTCTGGACTCTTTTGAGAACATTATTCAGCTCCAGATACCAATCATAAACTACTAAGAAGCTTCACAATGTTCCCCCAATGTCAGATTTTATTAATGAAATAGGACCAAGTAAACTCCCTCCCCCCCCCCCCCCCCCCCCATAGAATGAACACTGGACTGAGGGTTCCCTGAGATTATTGACCTGTATGCACTTGAGGGATGTTTCTGGAGTCATTAATACAAGACTCAAACTGTGTATTTCCATTTGTTTTCTCTTGCTATGATGGTACACTCTGACCAAAAGCAACTTAGGGGCAGGAAGGCACATTACATCACTGAGGGAAGTCTGGGTAGGAACACAGATGGAGACCGTGAAGGAAGGCTGCTTACTGGCTTGCTTTCTCTCACAATCCAGGCCCTCTTGCCCAGTGTGGTAACATTCACAGTGGGCCAGACCCTCCTTCATCAATTCTCACTGAAGAAAGTGCCCCATAGACTTGCCTCCAGGCCAATCTGATGGAGGCAATTCCTCAGTTGAGATTCTCTGTTCCCAGGTGACTTTAGTTTGGGTCAAGTTAACTAAAACAAACCTGCACACGATGCTATTAGCAAAGAGAGGGAAGAGGAGCAGCCATGAATTTAATTGGATCTTCTAGATAGAAAATCCTTAAGATTCCCATACCTTTTCTCCCTTTCTTTGAGCAGCTTCTTGGCTCTCTAGATAATATCACTGATAAACAAATGTTTTTATTTTTGCTTATTTATTTCTCTTATGCTAGTGATTGAACTCAGAACCTCACACACACTGGACAAGTAAGGACTTGACTACTGAGGTATATATAGCCTTTCATTTACAGCTCTTGGTTGCTGCTCTTCAGGTGGAGTGTACTAGGTTTTTAACTTGAGCCTTGCTTATTATGCAAGGCAAGTGATCTGAGCTACACCCACAACTCAAATGTTCTGATTTTAATTTGGTGTTGTTGTTGTTGTTGTTGTTGAGACAAAGTCTAGTGTAACCAACAATTGAACAACTTTTTTTAGATTTTATTTATTTTTATTTTACATGTATGAGAAGCTTGCCTGTATGAATATATGTGGTCAGAAGAGGGTGTCAGATTCCCTGGAACTGGAGTCACAGAGAGTTGTGAGCTGCCATGTGGGTGCTGGGAACTGGACCTTGGTCCTCTGGAAAAGCAACTAGTGCTCTTAACCATTGAGCCATCTCTCCCTCTTCGTAAAGCCTGAACTGTTCATCTTCTTGCCTCTACCTCGCTAGCACTAGGATTATAGGTGTGTGCCACACATCCAGTTTGTGCTGTTCTGTGGACAGAATGCAGATCTCCTGCATGCTTCAGAAGCGTTCTGCCAAAGGAACTACGAACTCAGCCCCTCAAATGTTTATAATGTTAGTGAAATACAAGTCTGCAACGATCTCTGTGACCCTCGCAGCAGCAGAGAGATGAGCCGAGGGAGGCAAGAAGGCACGTTGACTCAACGCACCTCAGCTACTGCCACTTTGGTTCACACTTTGGGAGTCTGACCCCAAGTGGTTTATTTTAGGCGTATTTAAGCACAGCACAATATGGTGATTATTATTATTCTGGTGATGAGTAACTCAATCCTGAGTATACAACAAAGCATACATAAATCTCCTTGAGGAGCAAATTAAGCTAAATATAGATCCTATGTAACTACATCGAAACTCTTTGTAAAGTCCATAAAGAGAGTTTCTAGAATTTAACTGAGAACAACAGATTTGCTTATGATTTATTGAGAAAAACAAATTCACAATAAGGATCTGGAAGAGGGTCCAGTGCTGGAAAAGTCCCCAGCCATGAAGATATTGAGGATAGCACACGAAAGTCACCAGGCTAGAAAGTCCATCTGCTTCAACCTTCCTAGCAGAAAACAGGTTTTACATTCCTTCCCTTGAAGGAACAGCCCTATGTGCTTGACATTTCAGGTTCCTCTAGTACATGGCTGTGAGCCCGAAGACCTACGTGCCCCCTACCCAGGTCATCTTTTTTTTTTTTTCTTTTGCTGCTCATGCTTTTGTTATAGTATTTAAGAAATCATTGTTAATGCTGGACATAGTGACACAATGCATATCTTTCACCTCAGCACTTGGGAGACAGAAGCAGGTGGACCTCTGTGAGTTCAGAGATAGCCTATCTACATAGCAAGTTCCAAGCCAGCCAGGACTACATAGTGAAGCCCTGTCTCAAACAAGAAATAACAAAGAACAAGAAACCATTGTTAAATCATAGGTTCTGTATATCTGTCCCTTTATTTTCTTCTAAATGTTTAATTAGTTTGGCATTTATTTATTTATTTATTTATATATTTATTTATTTATTTATTCTTTCTTTCTTTATTTATTTATTTTCGTTTTTTCGAGACAGGGTTTCTCTGTATAGCTTTGCGCCTTTTCTGGAACTCACTTGGTGGCCCAGGCTGGCCTCGAACTCACAGAGATCTGCCTGGCTCTGCCTCCCTTCCAAGTGCTGGGATTAAAGGCATGTGCCGCTGCCGCCGCCGCCGCCGCTGCCGCCGCCGCCACCACCACCACCACCACCACCTGGCTAGTTTGGCTTTTAAATGAATGTCTTGATACATTATTTTTGGATTTTTAATCTAGCCTAGAAGCTTCTAGCCATGCCATGTCCTTCAGTTTCCATGGTCTCTCTTGTAGGAGTTGGTAGCTGAGAGCATGGGAGAGGAAAGGAGAGGTATTCTGGGGTCTTCATTCAAGAGAAGCAGCCCATTTCTCACACATCAGGTGTTCAACAGGTTTGTGTGGCTTCAGTGAATTCTGCATTTTGTGTCATGGCAATGAACCAGGGAGCCTGGGAGGGTGTTGCTTCTGATGCTGAACATTAGGTCCTGGGTTATTGCCACTCAGCCAGGCTCACTAATTATATCCATGTCAGATAGAAACCATCCCTGATGTGAGCCAAGCATACCTTGTCTTGTGGCCGCTCCACTGTGCTGGGGCTTTGATGGGGAGGGGAATTTGCAGATGTATTTTCTAGGCTGAAGTTGGTCTCAGGAACTCTAGCCTCTTCCCAGGGTTCTCTCCTTCTTAAAGGTAGCTTCTTGCATCAGGTGTGCTCTGAGGTCCACTAGAGTCTCTGCCCTTCCCTATGACATACAATTAACGTGACTTTGGGGTACGACTCCTTCCTTATTTTGTATGAGGATCAGCCTGACTCTAATTCAATGGCTCTGACCTTATGTTTTATGTTCACAGCTATCACTCAGAAACCAACCTTGTCCGGTATATGAAGAAACTAGAAAACAAAGACATTTCCCTTGTTCACAGCATGATTCCATTGGTAGCTGTTTGTGGCCTTTCTTTTCACTAGCCCCATCCCGAGTCCTTCTGTGCATCGTATCTAAATACAATGCAAGGGGAAAGAAGCAGTGCCTTGTGGGGAGGTGGGAGGGTTGAGAGATGGGCTGTAGATGATCATTAATGTGATGATGCTTCTTGGATCTGTTTCTTCAAGGGATCCTGCACCATGAAGCTCAATAGTGCCTCCGAACTCACAGTAAGTAGGTCTTGTCTGCGAAGCGGGTACTTAGGGGCAGATTTCCAGTTTGTACAGAAGTGAATGAAAAAAACCTCCCTGGACTGTGACTATATGCTTTAATGATCCTTTACTTTGCATCCATTCTGCAGTCATGGCAGGGACTCTGATATTTCTCACAACTTAATCAGTTAAATTTAAGGATAAAGCAGGTGTGGTGCTACATGCACTTAATCCCAGCACTCAGGCGGCAGAGGCAGGCAGATCTCTGAGTTGAGGACTAATCTGGTGTAAAAAATTGAGTTTCAGGACAGAGAAACTCTGCCTCAAAAACCAAACCAAAACAACAACAAAATTTATGGCTAAAACTTATTCTTCTTACCGTCAAAGTTTTACCTCATGATAGTTTTAAAGCTATCGATATAAGTGATCATCCCAGCTTAGGGTCCCAAATGGCCAGGTCTACAAGCATGTCTACCATGCCCAGTTATGTAAGATTATTATTACTGTTCTATCTTTTACGGTTTTGTGTAGTGTGTTTGTGGTGTGTGTGTGTGTGTGTGTGTGTGTGTGTGTGTGTGTGTGTGTGTTGTGTGTGTGTGCACATGCATGCCACAATGCACAATGGTTCTCTCGTTCCACTGTGTGGGTCCCAGGGATCAAGTCAGGCCATCAGGCAACTGCATCACTGACTCATCATGTCAACTCCGTAAAATTAATTTTTTTTTTAAATTAAAACAGGTAACTAGTTTTTATTTTTTGTTTTCTAAATCTGGGCTTTTAAAAAACTTCTATTTTTACCAGTTTGTAGTTAGCCTCCAAGGCAGACTTAAGAACGCTAAGCATGGGCTGGAGGTTGGCTCTGTGGTAGAACACTTGCCAGGAATCCATGGTTTGCCTCTTAGTTACAACAACAGAGAAAAAAAATTAAAGGGCTAAAGTAAACTTCTGACAGTCACATGCCTGTAATCCCAGCACTTGGAAGGCAAAGGCCGTACCTTGAGTTCTCATGTCAAAACCCAAACAGACAAAAAATATATACCTCTTTCTGTAAATCCAGTCACAGTGTCAGAAGGGTGAGATTTGAGGTTTAAATTTATTATCTACATCAACAGGAATTTACATGGTGTTGTGAGAGGTGCTCATCTCTACAAGGCCAAGATCATTTCAGCAGAGCTAACGTATTCCTTTTATCTCTTGGGATTATTCTGAATTGTTTCAAGCAAGGAACTGATTTGGGACTGTGTTAGGAAGGATCTTTCCTATTGGCATTTCTGTTCATGGCTGGTTCTGCTCAGTGAAAAGAAAATAATGTATGCATGTGTGCACATGTAAGAGTTGGACTAAACTCACTGCTTCAGTAAGTCTGTTCTGGGACCTTTCTGCTCCCGGATAGATAGAATCGGATTTCTGTGTGAGTTTTCTTCTTCGCTTTTGTGTTCCACTTGTACAATGTAGATAGTAATAGTTCCTATTTCCTTAGGTTGTGCAGAGAAACTGAATGCATATTCTAAGTGCCTTGACAGCCCCTGGCTCCTTGGTGCCGTTCTTGGTGTTGGTATATTGTCGTTACCATCATCATTAAAACCGTTGTTACTTTTACAGCGTACATGTGCTTATGTTCCTCTTCTTGCTCTTCAGCCCATCACATGGAAAGAATTTGCTAACATCCACCCCTTTGTACCTCTGGATCAAGCCCAGGGTTACCAGCAGCTTTTCCAAGAGCTGGAGAAGGATCTATGTGAGCTCACAGGTTATGACCAAGTCTCTTTCCAGCCTAACAGGTAAGGGACTTTGTTTCTTCTTGTTAGGAGCTATCTAACACCCACCTCCAAAGAGCAAATTGTCATTTCTTTTTTTCTTCCTCTTTTTTTTTTTTTTTTTTTTGGTTTTTCGAGACAGGGTTTCTCTGTGTAGCTTTGGTGCCTGTCCTGGATCTCACTCTGTAAACCAGGCTGGAACTCACAGAGATCCGCCTGGCTCTGCCTCCCAAGTGCTGGGATTAAAGGCGTGCGCCACCACTGCCCAGCTCGAAAACTGTCATTTCTAGGTATCATTTTTTTTTTTATCATTTATCACTACGTATTATTCTAAGTTAACTGGGCACTTAGACTCTACTGGAGGGGTATGGCCAGAAGTCCAAGGTGGTCTCATTTACATAGTGGAAAATTTGGTGATCATTTGTTGTCTGGAAGAGAAATTGGGAATGTTGAATAGGGCCTTGGTTTTTTTCACCATATGGACCTCTCCCTGATGTTCTTTGGGCTTCCTTAGAAAGGAGTGCCTCTCTTGAACTCAGGTTTCTGAGTTCAAAGGAGAATGTTCCAGGTGAAACCATGCAAAATTACAGATGTTTCAGGCCCAGCCTCCCAAGTCACACAGGATGCTCTGAAAGTGAAACATGGTACATCAACTTAGATGTTTTTATTTTGTATCAGAACTATCCACACAGAAGCTATGAGTGAGCATAATAACCATAAATTTTGACTTTGTGTAATACTAACAAAGTCATCACTGGTCTTTCTACTTCCTTGGGATATTTAGATGCTAAATGCAAAAATGTCAAGTTTATCCTTGCTGGGCATGGTGGCACACACCTGTAACCATAGCATTCAAGAGGCAGAGGAAGGGGGAGCTCTGTGAGTTCAAGGCCAGCATGGCTCTACACAGTGAATTACAGGCCAAACAAGGCTACAAAGTGTTTTTCTTTTTAATCTTGTTTGTTTGTTTAATCCCTGCTTTTCCATTTATTTCCTTAAATCATAAACCCAGGGGACATTTATATCCTGGCCGAGAAAAGTCTAATAATATTTAATTGCCTTTCCATTTCCCATTGAGCCCAGCATGGCTTACTTCGACTTGTTCCCAGAACTCTTTTTGCCATTCTTAAAAATCACTCAATAGCACACAACAAATTCACTCTAGAAACCTTTGGTTCCGAATTATGATACAATGTCTAAGGCAAACAGAGACAAGAAGTATGTCTCTCAGGGACACAAGGTGAAACAAGCTGAAATTATTGTTAGTGTATTTGACTCCTAAAGCTGAGAAAGTTGCTGTGCTGGCTACTTTTATGTCAACTTGATCTAAGGCATAGTCATCAACAGAGGAGGGAGCCTCTGCTGAGAAATTGCCTCCATAAGATCAAGCTATAGACAAGCTGGTAAGGCATTTTCTTAATTAGTGATTGATGGGGGAAGGCTCAGCTCATTCTGGGTGGGGGTCACTGCTGGGTTTGATTAGTCCTGGCTTCTATAAGAAAGCAGGCTGAGCAAGCCGTGAGGAACAAGCCAGTAAGCAGCACCCCTCCATGGCCTCTGCATCAGCTCCTGCCTCCAGGTTCCTGCCCTGTTTGAGTGCCTGTCCTGATTTCCTCCAGTGATGAACAGTGGTAGGGAAGTGCAAGCCAAACAAATCCTTTCCTCCCCAATTTGTTTTTGGTCAGGGTATTTCATCACAGCCATAGTAACCCTGACTAAGACAGTTGCTTTTGAAAAAAGAAAGTGCAAATGGGTTGGGAAGATGGTTCGATGAATTCAAGGGCCTATTGAGCAATCATGAGGATGTGGTAGCAACCCAGGGCTCCTATAGTCAGATGGAGGCAGATTCCCCAGAATCTATTACTGTTTTTTTTGTTGGTGGTGTTTTTGTTTTGCTTTGGATTTTTTGGTCTGTTTGTTTTTAAATCTAGACAAGGTCTTGCTGGCCTCAAATTCATAGCAATTCTCTTAACTCAATCTCCCAAATGCTGGAATTTTAGGCCTGAGCCACCAGGCCAGGTTCAGTTTTTTAACTGTTATAGTCCATAATATAACCTTTTCTTCAGGGAATATTTTAAACTCTTTAATTAGTTAATTAATTGGGATAAGATCTCACTATGTAGTTCTTGGCTGGCCTGGAGATTCAATATGTAGACCAAGCTGGCCTCAAACTCATAAAGATCTTTCTGCCTCTGCCTCCTGAGTGTTGGGATTAAAGCTGTACAATACCATACCTGTCTTTTTTGTCATTTTTGGTGTTGGGTTTGACTGAAGGCCCCATGTATTCTAAGTCTGCAGTCTACCACTGCAGTATTTGCTAACTCCTAATACCTTTTGACTCATAAAAAACGCAATATCTTGAGTTGGACATGGTGGTGCACTCCCATGGTCCCAGCATTGGGAGATGAAGTAGGAGGAGCAGAAGTTCAAAGCCAGTCTGGGCAACATGAGATCCAGTGGGAGATCTGGGGACAGCTGCGGCTTAGTGTGTTCTCTGCTCCTGAGTTCTATGTTGCGTTTTGTGTGTGTGTGGATAATATGTAGAAATATTTTTCATAAAAATACTGGCCAAAGTGTCACCTTTCTCCAAATATTCCAAAGCAGCTTTCATTTGAGAAATTTCTATAGTGTCCATGAAATTAAGCATCATCTTCTTCTTTAAACACAAGGAAGGACTAAATGTACAAACCTAGATGTGGCAGCTACTTCTAAATCTCAGGCTTTTCACCCAGAATTCCTGACAAGGGGGCTCTAATAAAAAAAAAAATCATTGAGCTTTATATAGTCTTACGTTTTTGTTCCACTCTTAGGAAAAGCCATTTTAGCTGTTATGAACTGCCTCCCTGTCTCTGTATACAATTTGTTATTTTTTATTTGAGGTTTTCCTCACACACTGACTGTCTGTACTTGTACACCAGCGTCCATACACCTGGGTAGGGAGGCTTTAGTTAGCTGAAGAACAGTGGGGTCTCTTCAACTCCAGCCTCTTGCCAGCTCTCTGGTTCTTGATCAGTTTTTCTGGTTTTATCTAGCATACTGAATTTTCTTAGGGATTCTTGGAAGAATAAGTACTAGTTTTAGATGAAGCTTTCCACTGGTCTCCCTTCATTTTGCTTTAAACAGGGGAATACATAGCCACTCCTCCCCCTGCCTGAGTGGCCACAGAGGCGGCTCAAGCCACTGCTCACTCAGCACCAGTGGGTCGGAGGCTTGCCACCCCTAAGTGTTGCCTCCTGCGGCCTGCCATGCAGCTGCAGGCCCTCAGCTTTTCATTTCAAGTAGACGTTAAATCCACGGTCTGAAGCTCCCTTCTACATGAGATACTTTCTGATGGCCTCTGCCTGGTTTATACAGATGAGCATTTTTCATAATACTTTCTCACCAAAAGGTGGCACTCCTGGCTGTGTTTAATGATTCCTCTGTAGTTAAGGTTCACATGGCATTCAAACCTACTTGCGATATTTAGATGAGACAGCTGATACTAAGAACATCTAAGGCAAAAACCGTTCAGCATTTCCAGCCTTTCACATAGTGCTCTCCTATTGGATTACTGGCTCTTAGGTCCAAACAATGTCATCTTTAAAAAAAAAAAATTATACTTATTTATTGATTTGTGTGTGAGAAAGTTTATGTGTGTGGACACATGTAACACAGCATTCATGTGGTTGGAGAACAATCCACACGAGTCGATTCTCTTTATCTTCCCACCATGTGGGCCTGGGGCTCACATTCAGGTCATCAAGCTTGGTGGCAAGCTCCTCTTTAACTCATGGGCCCCTCCCCCCATCTCCCATTCTCTTCTTTCCACTCTCATCCATACCTTGGCTGACTCTGCCCCAAAAAAGACGAGTGGATGATACGAGAAAAGGCTGGGGGTAAATATAAAATACATTTTTAAGAATTTTGCTTTCTTAATATAGCTACATTGTCCCCTCCACTTTTCCTCCTTCCAACTCCTTTCATGCTTTCTTGACCCCTTTCAAATTCATGTCCTCTTTTTTCTTTGTTACACACACACACACACACACACACACACACACACACGCACGCACGCATGCCATCTATTGAGTCTGTTTAGTGTGGTTGGTGTGTATATGACTTCAAGACTGACTTCTTTCTGTTACATAACTAACGAGGGAGCTTATCCCTAGGGAAGACTAGTTGCTTGTAGTTCTCTGTCTAGGAGAGGAGTCCCATGAGAAATTTCCCCTTCCGTGTTAGCATGTCTGTTGGTGTTGTCTTTGTTCATCCCGTGTTTAGGCAGCCATATTGTTGAGGTCTTGTGGGTGTGGCTTCCCTGTCATTTCTAGGAGACACAAGTTTTCTTGCTCCTCATCAGGGCTTTCTGCCCTTCTTCCTCAGCGTTCCCCAGCTTTCGGTTGTAGATGTGCTCACTGAGGCTGGGCACCCGTGATCTCTTGTTCTCTGTATGTTGACAAGTTGTGGTTTTCTTCAGTGATCTTCATCTGCCATAAAGAGAAGCTTCTTTGATGAGAGGCAAAAGCTACATGTATCTGGGGTGTAAGGATGAGTGTTTTGAATGTAGTGAGGGATTATGCTGGTTTAGTCACGTGGCAGCTATAGACTCTCCAAAATCCATGACTTCACTAGCCCTGTGTAGTTACCCAGGTTTCTAGTATCACACATGATTTCCTTCCTGTTGGGCAGGTCTTAAGTTCAATTACACAGCCGTTGATTACCTCCAGGATACGAGGGTCACTATACATTTTTTAAAGTCCTTTTCTACAGGGGAAAGTGTTAATCCCACCGATCAAGAATAAGATCACTACCACAGTTTAAAGCCAAATTTGAAGCAAGCTTTAATTAAATACTGGCCTGGTGGATGGGCTTTGGCCAGGTCCATACCCGGGTTCCCAGGAAATTGTCCAGAATCACAGCTTGTAGCCACTTACGAAGGGAAACCCATAATTCATTGCATTTGCCATCATGTCCAATCAGTGGCAAGCATACATCCTGACATAACTCCATCCTGCAAACCTCCCACCCATATGTGATCAAGCACATCAATGCACATGAATCAAACAAGCTTGTTTAGTAGAATGAAAAACATGTGGTTTCTTGTCTCCCACAAACAGTAGCCTCCAGCATTTCAGGAACTGTCTGTCATTGGTCAAGGGGCTTGCAGATCAAAGGCATATTTGTTTCATGGATCTCTTAGGCACAGTAATTAAAACTTAAAATGTAACTTTGGCTCTCACAAAAGGATGACTTGCATGTTGACTTGCCTGGGCTGAAGGATAGAATTCTATTTGGAACAAATCTCCTGAGCATTTATTACAGAGCCACCTCATAAAGATAGAATTCTTTAGATTCTTTGTAGGGGAATGCACAGAACTCCAAACCCAGATCCTGCTGGCAAGGGTCTGGGTTAGCTGAGATAGGGCAGGCACACCCATGTGAGCACTACAGTGACTCTCCATGTGCAGTAGGTGTGCAGGTTGACCTTAGGTCTACGAGCATGTGAAGTAAGATGAAATGAGGTGTGTGTGTGTGTGTGTGTGTGTGTGTGTGTGTGTGTGTGTGTGTACCCAAGGAAGTGAGAAGAAGGTATCAGAACCCCGAGAGCTGGTGTGTTTCAGGCAATTAGAAGTTATTCAACGTGGGTGCTGGGAACTGAACCATCCCCTGGAAAGAGCAGAAATGCTCTTAACTGCTGAACTCTCTCTCTCTAGCCCCTGCAATACGAGTTTGCTGAATGAAGGGGATTAGTCATTCATCAGTCAGTGTTTTTTATCAGCATACTTGGCACAGAAAATAAAGTTAAGAACAAAGTGGACAAGAACTTTGCTTTTGGGGATAGCCTTTGGGGGGGGCTATATAATGAAAAGAAGTCAATCATTAGCATCTGGAGACACTGTCCAGCACAAGGACCTTGTGCTGAAAGCTCCAGCAGGAGAATTGGCTTGATATAATTTGAGGGTAGCCTAGGCAGCTCGAGGCTAGTAGAAGAAATTGATATAAAAGGCACAGGACTGGGGCTGGGATGGCCTTGATGAAGAGTTGGACTAGTGGCTTTGGGAAGGCTTGTAAAGTTGGACAAGTTGAAGAATGGGTAGATTGGATGATACACTCTTTGTGTGATTTCCTCACCACTCAATAATATCTGCTTGGTTTTTAATCCCCATTGAGGAGATGACAGAGCAGCACAGGGGAACCATGTAACGAGTGATGATGTTGATTTTCATAGTGAGATGTTCATTTCCTTGTTCTGGAAATAAAAGGCATCAGCCAGGCAATGGTGGCACATGCCTTTAATCCTAGCACTTAGGAGGCAGAGGCAGGCAGATCTCTCTGAGTTCAAGGCCAGCCTGGTCTACAGAGTGAGTTTCAGGACAGCCAAGGCTACACAGAGAAACTCAAGTCTTGAAAAACAAAAAACAAATAACAACAACAATAATAAAAGGTGTTGTGTGCTAGTACTTTGGTTTCAGAAGTCAGTAAAGCCAATGAATAGCCTTTTCCCAGGGAAAAGCAGAGGGGGTAAAGCTGACTCAGTGTTGGGGGACAGCTGCTAGGTGTCTTGGCTCTTGGCAGACATGTTGTTTTGTTTCATTGCATTTAACTAAAGCTCCCAGTTTAGCCAGTCACTGTCTGTCTTCCCTGCATGCCTCCACCCCCCACAGGTGATTGAACACAGGGCCTCGAACTTGCCAGGTGAGCACTCTACCCCAGTCCATGCCCCCGTCCCAGAGTTTGCTCTTTTGACTTTTAGCCCTCGGGACACTAACATGCTCAAAGAGCAGGCAGTTCTGTTTGCAAAGGAAACCTGTGTCTCCTTGACATGGGCTGATACCATTCTAAACTGTCCATCAGTCACTGTTAGCCCATGGGTGACCCTCTAAGCTCAGCTTTGGCTGTAAAATGAGGGCGTGGTGGGCTATATCTCAGGGAGTTAGGGTGGAGGACAGAGCGATGTGAGTGAAACAGAGAGACTTACTGCTCATTTTCCACGCCTTGCTTCATGGCGGACCAGGACATTGACCTGTTGCTAGAGTTTTCCTGCCTGGCCCACAGTCAGGACAAATCTCTCTCACCCGCCAGTCCCAAGCCGCTCAAACCCGATCAAGTAAACACAGACACTTATATTGATTTCAAACTGTATGGCCGTGGCAGGCTTCTTGCTAGCTGTTCTTACAGCTTAAATTAATCCATTTCTATTAATCTATACCTTGCCACGTGGCTTGTGGCTTACCGGTACTTTACATCTTCCTTATCCTGATGGCGGCTGGCAGTGTCTCCCTCTCCAGCTTCCTGTTCTCTCAATTTTCCTCTCTGTTAGTCCCGCCTATACTTCCTGCCTGGCCACTGCCAATCAGTGATTTATTCATTGACCAATCAGCAACACATTTGACATACAGACCATCCCACAGCACCTCCCCTTTTCTTTTCTTAAAAAGGAAGGTTTTAACCTTTACACATCTCCAAAGTCAGCTTGGTATATTTGGGAATTTGGGCGTAGCTTCTCTTACTACTTCCTGCTGGAGGGGGGCGCTGTATCTTCTGGGGAAACAAAGAAAATTTTAGGATCATGGAGTAGTCCGTGAGGCTGTATCATCTGAGCCAGTTGTCTTGAAACGGTTCTGGATGTTGGATCATCTGGGCCATGGTGTCATCGGAGACCTTTCAGGGGGTCTTGGCTGGTCAAACCTGATGTATCTTACTCTGGAACAAATCCATAGCCTCTTGCTTTCTGTGGAAACAAAAGAGACTCTTTTCCAAAGCAACATATCCTTACATCCAAATTTTGAAGTCAAAGTATCTTTAAAATATACGTACTGGTTTAACTCAGCTTCCTTTACAATCAAACATCTCTCTGTAGTTAAGAATCCCAAAGACAACACAATCCAGACTCTCTGTGTAATAGTCATCTCTACGTGGCTTATTTTTTATATTAATTTTACTGTCTCTTTAAAGACTTTATTTTTTAAAACCATGTATTTGTTTCTATACTGTATATATCACCTTTTTTTGTCTCTTTCAAGCCTACGTATATTTTACACACATTTTAAACTATTACATCTGAATCTGTCTTATTGTAAACCTGTTGCTTTAAATTGAAGCAGCTGTGGCTGCTGGCTCCACCCACCTCAGCTTCCCAACATGGCGGCGGTATGCTTACCGCCAGCTCTGGGAGCCATCGTGGGTCTATGCTTTTATCCAAGCAGCATGTAGCCCAGAAACCTCTTTTTTTGTTTTGTACTAGCAAAGGCTAAATCCAACATGCAGCTTAATGTGCCACTTGCAGAGGCCTCGTTCCCGCCATATGGTGGCAGGTCGAGCGCACACGCTAGGAACCCGCCAGTAGCTCAAACCGGCAGCTGCCGCTCATTTGAGAGAGACAATTAGGAAGCTGTTTTTAGCTCCGTTTTAGAATCTTTTTTCTCAGGTTTTAGGTGGAAACTCTTGCCACCACGTTGGACGCCATTTGTAAAGTGGGCGGAACCAGCCCGGCTAGCTCAGTCGGTAGAGCATGAGACTCTTAATCTCAGGGTCGTGGGTTCGTGCCCCACGTTGGGCGCCATTTGTTGCTAGAGTTTTCCTGCCTGGCCCACAGTCAGGACAAATCTCTCTCACCCGCCAGTCCCAAGCCGCTCAAACCCGATCAAGTAAACACAGACACTTATATTGATTTCAAACTGTATGGCCGTGGCAGGCTTCTTGCTAGCTGTTCTTACAGCTTAAATTAATCCATTTCCATTAATCTATACCTTGCCACGTGGCTTGTGGCTTACCGGTACTTTACATCTTCCTTATCCTGATGGCGGCTGGCAGTGTCTCCCTCTCCAGCTTCCTGTTCTCTCAATTTTCCTCTCTGTTAGTCCCGCCTATACTTCCTGCCTGGCCACTGCCAATCAGTGATTTATTCATTGACCAATCAGCAACACATTTGACATACAGACCATCCCACAGCATTGACCCGTTTGCGGCTGACTCAACATTGCTCACAGGAACATTAGTCATTAAGAATGCTCTCTAAGTGGTGCCTACGAGATAATGTTCGAGCTTCTAGTAGCTATGTAGATTCAAGGATGATACCATGGCAACAGCAGAAAGTTGCTGTGGAGATAGTGTGGCCTTTGTCTGACTCAGTATCCATTAATATTAGAAAAATTTTTGTTATTCTAGGTGTGATCATTTTATTGCAGTTATGATTTTAAAATATCTTTCCTTTGAATCATACATATTGGTTTGATCTAATGAAACATGAGCCTGAGCTTTGTTTTGTAATTGCTTAGTTCAGCATAAAAGGGTTTAGTTAAGCATGTGTTTAAAAATGAGATTCACCATAAACTAATCCTTATATTTTCTTATAATTTCCAAATTTCCCTCTTGTTAAAGCTGGGTAATGGGTTCCTTATATTTCCTTATATTTTACCAGTCAAATTCCCTTAGTAAAACCAGGTCTGTCTGATGGTCCTGAGCTGATAAGCAAGGCCCTCCTTTGGTTAGTGCTAAGCTGCTACTTTTGTTCCTGTAGAGAGCCTAGATGAACTAGGACCATGACTGCTTAATGCATGGTTAGTGTCTGGTAAATTCTCAATGAACCTAGGACCATGACTGCTTAGCGTGTAGTTGGTATCTGGTAAATACTGAAAGAACAAGTGAGATCACAGCCCTGACTCTTCTTGTCTTTGCAGTGGAGCCCAAGGGGAGTATGCTGGACTGGCCACTATCAGAGCATACTTAGACCAGAAAGGAGAGAGGCACAGAACGGTGAGCATGGGCAGGTGGCGCTTTGCTCCCTGTGGGTGGCCACAGGCTCAGATCCCAGGGTCCCTTTTGTTCTGTGGGATCTGCCTTTCCAGTCTTCTTGGAAGTGAACAGGGAAGCAAATATCAAGAAACACATGAACTGACCATCATGATCCTTGACTCCAAGACATCCCACGTAATTCATTGCAACGGAAAACATCCAGACATAAAAGGCTTTTGTGCAAACCCAGCATATGGAGTCATTCAGCTGGCCATGGGAGTGCTCTCTAGGGAGCAGAGGGAGGCGGGCAGCAGGATCATTACCAGTGCTGTCTGCCTCCTTGGCTCAGCCCTAGCTCTGGGCCTAAGACCGTAGCAATTTTGAGCCTAAGCACGCGCTGGGTCGTATGTATCCTCAAAAGATACCCATTGAATGAATATGTTCCCCATGGGATTGTTCTCAGCTCTAAACAACCATGATGGGGAGCAGATGCATTTCTGCTACACTGTTTGCTTAGGGCATGGGATCGAGTGTGCAGAAATGACTCCTCTCAGATTTCCTGGGGACCAGCTGGTGCTACCAGGCACCACTAGGTTCTCAGAAAGATGTGCTGTGATCTAACCAAAGCCTCTAGTTATGGCCAAAGGAGGCCTCTGTTCCTGGTCCCTCCATTTTGGAGGCCAGCTCTGTGCTAGGGTTTCTACTCAACTGTGAGGTAGGTGTCAGGAGCAGGACAAAGGCCCTGACCGTTCCAGGAGAGTTCCAGAAGGTTCTTGCCTAAGTAGGTAATGTCAGTGAGTGGTAGTCCAAGATCGGGTCCTTTCTGAGTTTATTGAAATTGAAAGGATTTTCTGGCTAGTCTGGATTTTGCAATGAAGAATTTTGAAACTTTCACTTCCTCCTTGGAAAAAAATGGAGAAGGAACATTGTCTCACTGTGTCTTCCCATTGGGAATAGAATATTTTTTTTTCCCTGTGGTGCTGGTGATTGAACTCAGGCCTTTCCCACACTGGGGCAATAGTGTACACCTGAGCTACATCATCAACAATTTTTGTTTTGTTTACTATCATTATCACAGACATATATATAGCCCAGGCTGGCCTCATACTCTGTCCCACTGAGAATGCCTTGAACTCCTCCCTCGATCACCTGCCTCCACCTCCAGGTGCTGAGAGTATCTCTCTGAGCCCGTGCCTGGCTCGTTTTGATATTGTGATTTGTCTGCATGTGAGTTCAGGTAGGGTCTCAGAACCTAGCTGAGGCTGGCCTTGTTTTGATATTGTGATTGGTTTGCATGTGAGTTCAGGTAGGGTCTCAGAACCTAGCTGAGGCTGGCCTTGTTTTGATATTGTGATTTGTCTGCATGTGAGTTCAGGGAGGGTCTCAGAACCTAGCTGAGGCTGGCCTTGTTTTGATATTGTGATTGGTTTGCATGTGAGTTCAGGTAGGGTCTCAGAACCTAGCTGAGGCTGGCCTTGCACTTGTAACTGTTTTGTCTCAGTATCCTAAGCGCTGGGTTCACAAGTGTGTTCTACCATACCTGTCATTGAACTGACTTTTAACAGTTGTTGAAACAAGCCGTTGATGAGTTCAGAAGGTCCTGGACCCTGGGCATGCACAGGGGGACAGTGTGGTGGCCTGAAATCTGATGATACAGTAGACAGATATTCGAATTTGGATTTGGTCACTCAGTTTTCTTGAGATTTTCATCTCTTAACTATGAGGAAAAAGTGGGACCTAGGAATGTTGTTAGACCTCAGAGCCTTAGAGAATGAGAAAGGGAACTATGGAGCTGAGATGTCCAGTGACAGAATACCAGATAACCCACTCCTGGTTCCTTCATGGTTCCCAAATACCCATCATCAGCTTTGGAGCTCCTTGTCATTGACTCTTTCACTGTTGTGTGTCTGGGTCTCAAGTCTTACTGTGAGACCATCCACACCGCTTGAGACCAAGAGCCATTGCTTGACAGAAACCATCAAACCAGTGGGTCCCAACCTTCCTAATACTGAGATCCTTTAACAGTTCCTCACGCTGTGCTGACCCACAACCATAAAGTTGTTTGTGACTACTTCATAACTGGAATTATGTAACTGTTGTGAATCATAATATAAATATTTTTCAGAGATAGAGGTTTGCCAAAGGGGTCTTGACCCACAGGTTAAGAACCATTGTACCAAACCCACTCCAACGGTGTCTGTGGAAGGCCCATGACTAAGCACTGATAAAGGGCCAGCTAGATTTCAGATTCTTTCCACTCTCTGGTACTTTCCAAATCTCAAATTTACCTATTTCTGAGTTCTGACACCTGGAAATAGTTGCTTTGATATAGGAGTTGGGGGCCACGCCAGAAACTCCAAATGAGGGATCTTCTGAATTGGGCAGACCTCCATCTTCGGTAACTGGCTCTCTGTGGCTGTCACTCCCTGTCTGAGCATCCCAGTCCTTCATCTGTCCTCCCCATGTCCTGGATGTGACATCTTCCCTGGCACCATTTTGCACACTGGAAAGTAGGAGGAGAAAGGCAGGGAAGCCCCCACTGGCATCCTTCTTAGACAAACAGTTTTAATTTAAGCCCCCTTTTAGAGAAGAAAAGAATAACTTATTTTTCAAAGAGCCAGAGAAGATTTTCCACATTAGTGATGTCTAAGGCAGCTGCTCTCACACAATAGGCTCTGATGGAGCTCAGTTGAATGTATCCTTCTCTCTTGAAAAAGGAGTTGGAGATGTTACGTGCTATAAAACTGCCCAGCTTCCCGGTGGCTCTCTGCCTTCAAGCTGCCTTTGGAAGTTATTTCACATTTGTTCTTTGGTCAAGTCTAGGAGGCTCCTGAAATAGAATGCCCAAGCTCATGATTCATGGTTTAATTTAGGAAAAATAAATTATTTAGTAAACATATTTAACAGTCATCTTGTGCCAGGCACAAAGCACTTTACAGCTAATCTCTTACTTTGCTGGTCAAACCTCAACTCAACTGTTTTGACCAGAGACTAAGTTTTTTGTAGAAAGGGGTTGTTTTTGTTTTTTGAGACAGGGTTTCTCTGTGTAACAGCCCTGGCTGTCCTGGAACCTGCTTTGTAGACCAGACTGCCTCGAACTCACAAAGATCCGCCTGCCTCTGCCTCCCAAGTGCTGGGATTAAAGGCGTGCGCCACCATCACCTGGTAAAACACAGAAGTTTTAACTTGTCATATATTCAGCAGTTCTTTGGGGATGAAATCTGTGGTCTACACCAGGCTTCCTGGAAGTTAGGACAAGCATCCTCCTAAAAGATATAAGCGTACCATAGTTAGGTTCACCTTAGAGTCTTGGAGAAAACATCAAACCTGGGCCCTAATATTTCTGTGTCCAGCATAACACTGTGATTTTAAAGTGAGGGAAAGTAACTCGAGGTCATTAGACTCCACAGAACACAAGCGTATCTACAGTACCTCTCTCCATTGTTCCAGGGTAGGATTGGTTTTCCATGGCTGATCCAGCAAATGATTGTAAACTCAGTGTCTGTGGCAGCATTTGGGGACTGTCCTACAGCTAGAGGCCAGAGTCAGAAACTGTCTTCATGGTGTTGGCAGAGTGCTTTCCTTAAGCCAAGCAAGGGAGGACCTGTTGCCTTCCCTCCTGGGCTCATGGCCTCTTCTTGCTTTGTCCCTCTCAGCTCCTCCCTCTAGAGCCAGCTCGCTATGATGGACACCTGTGAGTACCCTTAGGAACAGCTCAAAGTCCAAATTCAGAGTAATCCCCTCACTTCCGGGTCTTTCAGTCTCTTATACCATAGAAGCTAACCCCAGGTGTTCCCAGACCTTGGGCATGAAAAACTTGGGAGAATGTTACTCGCCTACACACAGGACAGTTGGCATTTTTAGCTCTTATTTTTGTTTCGGCAAACCCTTTGTATGAATTCTTAATTTTGGCCCACTAAGGAATATTTTATATTCATTTTAAACATCCTCCTTTCCCATTCTTTATTAATATTCTGTCCTAAAGTGTTACTTTCATCCTCGGATGTAGAATAAAAATAACTTGTGAGAAAGGATAATGCCTCCAGCCTTGGTCCTGATAAATGAAGGAAAAAAAAAAGTTTAACCACATAAAAGAAGTGTTTAAACAAAGAAAAGGACTGAGGAAAATTCGGCTTACACAGTATATGACTTATAGCAATTTAAAAGGAGCTTAGTCAGTTAGCAGGAGAGTGGAAACTAATTCCATTTGCCCTTTGCTTAAAGTTCTGATGGGGATGGTGTGTGTGTGTGTGTGTGTGTGTGTGTGTGTGTGTGTGTGTGTGTGTGTGTGTGCATGTTTGTGCATGCAGGTACCAACAGAGTTGAGCTATCTGATCCTTGGAGCTAGGAAGGGGATTGGAATTCAGGCTGCCTTCAAGAGCTGTACACACTCTTAACTGCTGAGCCATTTATCCAGGCCTCTTCTCCATTTTGTGTGAGTGTATTTGTGTATTTGAGTGTATGTTTGTGTATTTGAGTATATCTGTGTGTCTGTATATGGGTTGGTGTGTGTGTTTGCACACATGTTTTTCTTAAGTTGACCGCTGTTTTGGAGGAATCAGCTGGAAGCCACATTTTTCCTTCTGAAGCCCATTTTTATAACCCCTCTCCAGAGGAGTTGTCATACTGGTTCTGTGATTTTCAAAGTAGGCTGGCTTCTTCACTTGAGTTCTATTGGGGAACTTGTGCCCTGGCCTGATTTGTTATGGTTCTCCCTGAGATCTGCAAACTGCAGGTTTCCTGTACTCACACCATGACGTAGAGGAAGGGAGATAGGAACCCAGGCTTGCAGCCCTGTACCTACCATCTACCCACCCCCCATCAAAATCCTTTGTGGGGCTGCAGTTCAGTGGTAGAGTGCTTGGCTTGCCTGGCATGCATAAGACCCTAGGTTCAATGCTCTACCTACTCCTCCTGCTCCAGGAAAAACATTCAATCAAGGGACTAGGGATGCAGTTCAGTGGTAGAGCAGCTGCAAAATATGCTCATCCCAGCACTGAAAGCCAAGACCAAAATCCACCAGGTCTTTTGGTTTAGTGTCATCTGTAGCCTTGAGACACTGTCATTTCGTCCACTGACACCATGTCCCATTTTGTAGTTACCTACTGTACTGTGGCTCATAGGCATTTATTTCTCTGTGTGCTAGTGTCATTAATGAGTGAGTCATGTGAGCATAGGACAGGTGTTGGTCATTTTCCATCCAGAGTTTCTGATCCTCACACAAATCATTCACAGCAGAGTGATCCCAGTAAGTGTTGACACAGTTGTGTTGACCTAGGGAGACCCTGGGGTATGTCTGTCATTGTCATCTATCTGTCTGTCCTGGTTCAGCCAAGAGCACCACTGAAGCTGTGATGTGGCATTGGAGTCCTAGAGTTCAACTTCTGATCTTGATTCCTAGAGATGCTTTCCATACATTACATCCAAGAGAAGGTTAGAAAAGGCACAGGCTCTCTTTAGTGGTCTGGATAGGGGAAGGCATTCTGACATCTCTAGGAAAGTATTTGGGGATTCAAATGGAAACTCCTCTTGGGGACACTGTTTTGCAATAACAGCACTGATGACAGCAGATTTCAAGGCACTAGTGGCCAGCTTTAGTGAAAACACATGGCGCCTAATTTGTGTCTTAGGCATGTTAGGAGACTTCCTCTAACTTGAAACACCCTGATGATTTTTCTCTCTTTCTCTCTTCCTTGTGTTCCCAAGGTTTGTCTCATTCCTAAGTCAGCCCATGGAACGAATCCAGCAAGTGCCTACATGGCAGGCATGAAGATCCAGCCTGTGGAGGTGGACAGATACGGGAACATTGATGCTGCTCACCTCAAGGCCATGGTACTCACTCCCCCCTCTACAGATTGAAGAGGTCTGGGCTGGGAAGGCGCAGGTGATGGTGATGGGGGAGGGGAAGTAGATGGATGGCGTAAAGATGGTCTTCTCTTGTATTCTAATGAAAGACAACAATTCCTCCTCTGAATGGGTCTGTGGGGAAAGAGTACAAAGTCCAAAAAAGCCCAACAGTCTTTAAGGGAAAGAGAAAAATAAAAAGCAATTGTATTTTTGGTCCCCAATTAAAACTGGCCATGTCTGCTATCCCCCTCCTTCCCTCGCAGATAGAAGGGCCTTTTCACAGACCCCTCCACACCCTGATTCTTCCACTTGAACTACAGTAAATGAAGTATTCACTGTGATATCATAGGAAGAAGACCGCAGGGGCCGCTTCCCTGTCCTCATATTCCTCCTTCACAGGCAGACAGTCACAGTTGCGTGGAGAATGAAAGTACGCATGACGCATGCGGATTTTGTAACTGTCCCAGCCATGCTGCGCTGGATTCCAGGCAACATTCTACCCTGTTTCCTCCAACACCAACCCCCACTCCCAGTCTCTCAACCTCCAGGAAGAGGTTGCCTAGCAACTGTATCTGTTTTCCACCAGTGGGCTGGAGTCTGCATCTTAAGTGGAAGGGAAATTGGTGGAATAACGATGTGATTCTGTCAGGGTTATTAGGCATGGGTACTGAGAACCTACGCAAAAGCCTTTAAAAGGACACTGAAAATACACAGCCGTGTTCATCTTTTCCATCCTCCCCTTCCATTGCCTTTTTCTTTTGGCCACAAATACTTTGGGTCACTAACTATAGTTATTAAGTTTATCTAATATAGAGTATATGGAATATGACTTTATTTTCCTCCCACATTACCCTGGACTAGAAATTATCCTTTGTTTATACAATTGCTTTCTGGGAAGAAAAAAAGTGAGAGCAGTAGGTATAGGACAGTAGTTCTCAACCTGTGGGTCACGACCCCAGAGAAAGGGTCAGACAACCCTTTCACAGGGGTCGCCTGAGGTCCCCGGGACACAGATATTTGCATTGTGTCGTTAAGAGTAGCAAAATTACAGTTACGAAGTAGCAATGAAAATAATTTTATGGTGGGGGGGGGTCACCACAACATGAGGAACTGTATTAAAGGGTCACACAGCATTAGGAAGGTTGAAAACCGCTGGTCTAGTGGCACATACTTGTAACACCAACACTTCAAAGGAGAGTGAGAAGTTGAAGGCTATCCTTGGCTACACAGAAGGCCGGAAGCCAGTCTGAGCTGTATAAGAACCAGTCTCCAAAACACAACAGTGTAGGGGAGATTTTTATCAAAACTGTAAGACCTCTCAAGAGTCTGTGGGAAGAAAGGCAGGAAAATGTACCCCCCCAAAAAATAGAAAGGCTAACTGGGAGATTAGCCATGTGCAGAGAGAGACACCTTCCCCGCCCTCCCAATAGCCTGGGATGATGAGGCGGCTTGACCAAAGCAGAACCATATTACAGAACTGGACCCCAAATACCCAAAAATCTGAGCAGTCTCTCAAAATTAATTTTTTATTTAATTTTGTTGAGACACAATCTGTATCCCATGCTACTCTCAGAGTTGCTGTGTAGCCAAGGATACCCCAGCTTTCTGGATGTCATGGTTATGGAAGTGTTCCACTATGCCTAGTTTTTTATTTGGTACAAGGAGCAAGCCTAGGGCTTTGTGCATAATAGGCAAAGTAGCCAGGCCACATCCAAAGCTTGGTGTCTTTATCTGGACCACAGATAAAATCCTGAGAAGAGCCGGGCGGTGGTGGCACACGCCTTTAATCCCAGCACTCGGGAGGCAGAGCCAGGCGGATCTCTGTGAGTTCGAGGCCAGTCTGGGCTACCAAGTGAGTTCCAGGAGAGGCGCAAAGCTACACAGAGAAACCCTGTCTCGAAAAACTAAAAAAAAAAAAAAAAAATCCTGAGAAGCCTTGCTGCTGCTTTGGGATGGTTTATGAAGGAGCAATTGACTGTCATTTTATCCACTGTTGTAGATGGGGATGTTGTCAAGAGTTCAACCACCAAGACTTTGCCTTCCCCAATCCTTTAAAATAAAAAGCAAAGTCTTGGCTGAGAAAGGACCACTTCCTCTCATCACTCTTCTCTCCACAGGTGGATAAACACAAGGAGAACCTGGCCGCCATCATGATCACATATCCATCTACCAATGGTGTGTTTGAAGAGACTATCAGTGATGTGTGCACCCTTATTCACCAACACGGAGGACAGGTCTACCTCGACGGGGCAAATATGAATGCCCAGGTGCAGACACTTAGTGTGCACTGAGAAAATGGATAATGACATTTTATTTATTTATTTTAATTTTCTAAAGATTGATTAATTTTATGAGTATGAATGTTTTGCCTGAATGTATGTATGTGCACCAGTGTGCTTGGAGCTTATGGAAATCAAAAGAAGACATCAGATCCCCCGGAACTGGAGTTTACACATGGTGGTGAAACATCATGTGAGTGCTTAGACCTGAACTCAGGTCCTCTGCAAGAGCAGTATGTGTTCTTGACTGCTGAGCCAGCATTCTAGGCCAGTTTTGTCTTGATTTTTTTGTTTGTTTGTTTGTTTGTTTGTGTTTTTCGAGGCAGGGTTTCTCTGTGTAGCTTTGCGCCTTTCCTGGAACTCACTTGGTAGCCCAGGCTGGCCTCGAACTCACAGAGATCCACCTGGCTCTGCCTCCCAAGTGCTGGGATTAAAGGCGTGCGCCACCACCGCCCAGCTTTGTCTTGATTTTTAAAGTAAGGCCCTAAACTGATCCCCAGCAAGGAAAACCATTCTCTCTGGCTTCTTGAGAGTCCCCTTTAATACATGAGACTGAATTCAGACCCATGATTCTGTTCGTTCCCTTTTCTTCCTCTGTTGTGATGCTGGGAATTAAACCCAGAGTTGTAAGTGATGCCATGAGGCTGCTCAAGCTGACCACTCAAGTTGCCAGCTTCCCACAGACCACTGCAATTCCACCAGGATTATAGGTTCTCGAGGAGGTGATGGGGTGGACAAGGTACAAAGGCTGAACCAAAGCAGCACTAGGGATGAATGTGCTTATTGTCAGGAGTGCTGTTCCTCTGGGGACGTTACTGGGCAGGGTCTCCTGATTCCCTAGCTGATGGAGTTTAGAGCCAAGTTCTGGCCATGGGAGATGCCAGACTCCCATGGGCCTTGGAAAAGCCACTTTACCTGAAGTTTTGACTTCACCAGGACCCCAAGGGGTTCAATCCTGCCTACCTGGGTTGCAGGAGTAACTGAGGGTCCATGTAATGTGAACACCTGTCCCCTTACCTCTCTCCTCTCCTTCTTTCTTTAGTCTAATTTCATTCCTAAGTGTCATCCAGGGATAGCCTCCTGCTTCAGCAGCCTAAAGCAAAGGTATCTGTCCATAGTCAAAGTGGCAGGATTACCAGTTTAATATTGTAGCTGGATATCTGAATTGTCTCAGGAAAACTGGCAGCCTTACTCCCACTTCCTCAGCTCAGCAGCCTCTAGACCAGTGGTTCTCAACCTGTGGGTCATGAACTTTTGGGGTTGAATAACCCTTTCACTGGGATCGCAAATCAGATATTTACATTACAATTAATAACAGTAGCACAATTACAGTTACGAAGTAGCAATGAAAATAATTTTATGGTTGGGGTCACCACAGCATGAGGAACTGTATTCAAGGGTCTCCACATTAGGAAGGTTGAGAACCACTGCTCTAGGCCATCTAGCTATGCACATAATAAATACCCAGCCTTGAATTGGCCAGAGAATGTGTGGGAGCCCACAGAGGTTTCCTAGTGAGCTCTGAGGTTGTTTTACCCAGCAGGGCTGCATAAGGGGATTGCTTGACCACGTGCATGGTTACCAAGTGTTTGGAAGGATCTGCACTTGGATGTGCTAGGGGGAGGTCTTTTGCTTCATCCCTTGGCATTCCTTTTGAAAGCCCTTTAGAAGAGACAGAAGGGGCCGGTGGATAAGGATCCAGGCTCTCCTGAGGTTATCCTCTGTTTCTATCTGTCTCTCCCCTCTATATTTCTATCTAAATCACTTATCCCTCTCTCCTGAAGAGAACTCTGGGGAAAAAAATGGGAATGGGTCCCTCACAGTCCTGACACTGTAAAAACTGCCTGTTCAGTAGAATGAACATGCTCTAACTTCAGGCCTAGTGACTGCCTCTCCTCCCTCTTAAGGTAGACATTTAGGTACAGTCTGCCCAAGTATGTATCTTAAATCTGAATGGGGCTAAATGGTCAGTTGCTGTTTCCATAGAAACCACAGTCACTTTGCCTGTGAGAGACCAGGTTGACAGCAGAACTTTTAGGAATCCTTTTCTTGTTGATATATTAGAGTTATTTTTTGTGTGCGCACATGTGGAGGCCAAAAGGACAGCTTGTAGGAGTCAGTTCTCTTCCGATTGTTGATTACGTGTGTCCTATGGATCAAACTCAGGTTGTCAAACACCTTTTTATCCACTGAGCCATCTCACTCTCCCTAGGAAGCCTTTTCTGGGAACATTGTGGATGTGGCTCTGCCTTTCCTTTCCTGGGGAGACAAACAGCACAGAACAGCGTGCCCTTCCCTCACCGGGAGGAGCCTTGCCAAGCTCTGCCATTTACTTCTGCTCTTTCCCTTCGGGATAGGTGGGAATCTGCCGTCCTGGAGACTTTGGGTCTGATGTCTCTCACCTAAATCTTCACAAGACCTTCTGCATTCCCCATGGAGGAGGTGGCCCTGGCATGGGGCCCATCGGAGTGTGAGTTGTGGGCTTGCTGGCTTCAGGATCGTTTTTTGGAAGCGGGATGGCCCCAAACCTGTTATTCTTCCCACCCAAGCCTTCAAATATCAAGACTACCTTCATATCCAGTGCACTTCCAGCAGCTGGATGCAGAGCTGGGCAAGAGTGTTTTTTAAGAGTGTGTCCAAAGAAAAGTGTTAACTTGTCTTCGGATTCACCGTGTTCACCCGGCCTCACTGAGCTCTTGAGCAAGTTTATTAACAGTCACGAGCAGGGGACTTTTCTAAAGTATGATGGGTCAGAACTGGAATGTGAGTTCCTGTAGCTGTCACAGAGGGTTGCACCTAGATTTCCAAGAGCTTTTTTATTTATTTATTTATTTATTTATTTCGTTCCCTTTATATATGTATATATGTACACATACATATATTTTATCTTTATATATATACATATATATAGCCAATAATATTGAGAGTGAATTGGATGAAAGGCACTTAAACTTACAGCTTTAATTTTTATTACATCTGTGATAAGTAAGGAGGAAACAAACTTTATTATTAGAGATAATTGGATGAAGTCACTGTTTACTAAAGAAATATTTCTTAGCAGTTGATAGCTTCCTCTCTGTAGTAAGAACAGCCTTATCCAGAGCTTCTGGAGTTTTCTTTCTTTTTTATTGATTTATTTAGGTTTTTCCAGACAGGATTTGTCTGTTTAACAACCCTGGCTGTCCTGGAACTCATTCTGTAGACCAGGTTGGCCTCAAACTCACAGAGCTTTACCTACCTCTGCCTCTCAGGTGCTGGGATTAAAGATGTGTGCCACCACCGCCCGGCTCTTCTGGAGTTTTCAGAATGTGTAGTGGTGGTCCGGGAAGGGCAGTGTTCAGGGTTGCTGGGAACCTGGTTTTCTTGCCTTTCCTTTTGATTTGTATTATGTATAGTGAATGAGTGTCCTGGGTGGTTCAGAGGAAGTGAAATGGGGCAATGTTCATGTGTTAGCCTCCAAGTAGAGTGCCCAGGGCATCTCTTCAGCAACCTTCCATACTCAGTAGACAGCTTAGAAAGATGTGGGGTTTGCTATGAGGGACCTCTGTGGGCCCACCTCTGCCCTGTCCTCCACCACAGTTCTTGGAAGCTGTTAGGTAGTAGAAAAAGAAGGAAGAAATGGAGAGATCTCACCTTAGCTGCTAACTTCTTGTCTGTCCCTAGAAGGGTCAGGTCCCTACCACCATCAGTGTGCCCCTACTAAGAACAGAGTTCCTGGAGAACCTGACCCTTCAGTTCAATTGTATCTTTGTGCATCATTTCAATGTGGACTTTAAAACCAACACAGGAAGAAGCATCTTGCTCCCTTCCTGCCCAGTCATCCCATTGTTTCCATAAAACCAAATGAAGACGCCTGGCCAGTGGGGACTGTAAGCGCGGCTCCGTGGGGCTCCAGTTCCATCTTGCCCATTTCATGGGCTTATATTAAGGTGAGGCCTGTGAACACGTGTTGCTATGGAGAAGTGGGACCTTTCTCAGAGGGGTTAAAAATGTGAAGGAATCTGTGACCTGGGAGTGGGATCCAGTGAACACTGCTGGTGACCGGGGTCACTGCCAATGTTGAGGTGGAAGAAATCCTGTAGAAGGCCATCTAAAATTGTTTCATCTGTTCCTTTGGGTTCTCATGATGGGTTTACATTTTTCCAGACACAACTAAGCCCCATGAGTCATGTGAATGTTCTGGCCGCATCATGTGGTTTCCTGTCAGATTCAGACAGCGCTACCAGCAAAAAGCAGTGCACATAGTTGTTAGGACACTTTGCTGAAATCCTGGGGTACATGTAAGGGTGCATTTCACTTCACATTGTATTTCTTGTTGGCTTGGAGGATGAGATGAAAAGTAGGGGAAATCTTGAGGGGAGGGCACTCTGGGGCCTGGGGAACTGTGTTGTCAGGGGTAATTGGGCTTTGTTAGAGAAAGGGCTTACGCCCCACCCCCTTGTCTTTCTCCACGGAAACACTCAAAGCAGAATTGATTTGATGCAGCTTGTTAAGACTGGTCTGCCCACCTCCTAGAATGTCAAGTCTGTGGATGGGCACTCTTGCTCAGTCGCTAATTAGAGCAGCTTTTTCAAGCCAATGGCCTTTGTTAAAGGAAGGGTGGACGCCGATGAGACAAAACCCAAACCCGGCTATACAAATTGTGCTGGGTAACTATGAGCTAGCTGGCTGTTAGTGAATGCTGTGGCATTTATGATTCTTCTTTTTTTAAAGCTTATTTTCTATTTTGAGACATAGTCTCCTTATACAGTCCAATCTGGACACAAGCTTGTAGTCCTGCATCAGCCTCCTAAGTATGGCACTATAGGCATGAATGGGTCACCATGGCTGGCTGGTATTTATTGATTCCTTTAAAAATAATATTTTGAGACGTTGTGTCTTGTCTTGTGTGGGTGTTTTGTCTGCATGTATGTCTGTGCACCATATCTATGCCATGTCTGTTGGCTGCATCAGATCCCCTGGGGCTGGAATTACAGGTAGGCATTAGCTACCATGTGGGTCCTAGAAATTGAACTAGGGTCCTTTGGAAGAGTGGCCAATGTTCTTAGCTGCTGAACCATCTCTCCAGCCCTATGATTCTTTTTTTTTTCCCTTCTTGGTTTTGTTTTCTTTTTGAGACAGGGTCAAATGTATAAAGGCTGTCTTTGAGCACCTAATCCAGCTGTCTATATTGCCCAAGTGCTGGCTTTACAGGCATGTGTCTCCATGCATGGCCAGCTTCATTTATGATTCTTAATGAAAAGTTTCTTGGAAGCAAGAGCAACAGTTCTGTACCTTTAAAGCTGCCTTTAAAACATCATGCAAGTTGTTTGCAAACTAGAGGAACGAAAGAAAAGAGAAAGAAAATCTGCTTCTTTGCAAATAACCAAATTCCCAGTTCCCTTTGATCCTTGGGTTCTGTAAATATGCGTGATTTGTGCAAACATATTTGGGCTGGAAATGGCTTCTTACATATAGAAAATACAGGCCCCTAAGGCTGTTTTGGCCATACGCCTAGAATATTAGACAGAGCATGAGTTTCAAAAAGAAGTAAGTAGTTAGTGTTTCAGGCTGTTATTTCTCCCCTCAACACAAGCTGGGGTTTTCTTCCCCTCCCGCTCTGCAATCCACTGTGGGTACTCTTTAAGGATAGTCTCTCCCTGATGCCCCACATGCCCCTCCTGGCTTCCTACTACCTTCACTACCTGGTCTCACCAGCATGTGCCTTGGCCCCATCTCACTGCAAACGAATGAAAACCAACCGATGTGGACTTGTGCTTAGAACCACCAGCGTTTCCAGAATGGTGTTGGGTACCTCTGACATGTAGCACAACAGACAGCAGTTGGCTAGACCAAGTCCATGTCAAAGCAAAGGCTTAGAACATGAGGTCCCAATCCATGTTGCTGTGGGGACTTCCAGATGACAGTCACTTGCCTTTCCCACACTTGGGCTATTGTTGGTCTTCTCATTTGGCATGTTTCCCCTTTATAGATCCAACCTCCACTCATGTACTCATTTTTTCAAGTTTATGGTAAAGTTCAGCTTTCTCTTTAGAAAGCCTACTTTGACTAACCTGGGCCCACATTCTTCTCTCTTCACTTTGGACTTTGTACCAATTGTTTTATTCCGTTATGTACTTGGATGTGAGGTCCCTCAGTCATGAACATTGGTGTAATCTAGATTTTTAAACCCTTTGCTCTTGGTGACTTTTATCCTGTATGACAGCAGGGACTCAACCACCAGAATAAGAAAAGATTGAATCTGGCAGTTGGCAAACATGAACACGAATATTGTTTATGTTCCCCACTGTGGACAATGGAAAGGCAAACCACACAAAACTGACGTGATGGATTTTGACCAAGATCTCATCAGATTCCTCAGAATTGTCATTATATTGTCAAATTCATAGTAAACAAAAAATAAACATTGCAACACTTCCAACCTAAAGAAAAGTTCATTTTCCTCTTTAGATAGCAATGGTGTGTAGTCAACTATGCCCTGCTTTGTTATTATGACCTCCCCACCAAAAAAACAACCAAGTAAAATTAGTGCTGAAAGAACAAAACTTATTTTATCATAGAGTAGGCTGACAGATCTCCTTCCTGGAATTTTTCCATTCATTTTCAATCTGCAGTGGTGGTGAGCTGGTGAATTCTTTTGGATGAATTTAACTGGGGTATCTGCATAGTATCTTGACCATTCACTTTACCATTAAATTCAGTGGTTGATGGCCCTTTTTTTCTCTTTGTTGCAGATGATGGGAGGAAAGGGCCTCAAAGAAGCCACAGAAATTGCTATTTTAAATGCCAACTACATGGCCAAGCGATTAGAAAAACACTACAGAGTCCTTTTTAGGGGTGCAAGAGGCAAGTATCAACTCTTTGATTTTATTTTTTCTTTCTTTTCTATTTTTGTCCCTATAAGCAAACTATGCTTGATGTAGATGTGATTTTGTAAGGTAGATGTGATTTTGTAAGGTGGGAGGGAGGCTTCTATTTCTTAGTGTATACAAAGGAAAGTGTAGAATTCTTGGAAATATAGCCAACTTACTCATTACTCTGTGCAAGGCTATCCCAGCCTAGTCTACAGAGCCTCATTCAGCAAGGGGCCTACATCACACAAAGAGATGTTCACATGAACGACATGAGCCGATCGTTCACAGTGTTGTAAAGGTGTCTCAAAGAGTCAAGCCACTTAGTCTGGGCAGAGCCAGGGTGGAGCAGTTTGATAAAGGACAGCTATTTAATATGTGCAAACACACAGGAACTAGCCAGGTAAAGAGGAGTTCCTGTCGGGTGTGCTTGATTTGAAGTGAGATAGGAGGAGAGTGGACCAATGACATGAAGTCGAAAAGACAGCTTGGTGCCTTGAAGGTCTCAGAAGAATCTAGACTTAGAACTCCTGAGTCATACCATAGCCATTAAAGGCTTCCCAGCTTGAGGAGTGACGTGATGAGATTCATTAAAAGGCTGGAAATTGTCAAGGCAGTGAGAGTAATGGGTTCTTGGAAGTATAATCAGTTGGACGTAGTTACTCATTAGTGCAATGTGTTGGGTAAACATCTAGGCTTACATTAGAGGTACTAAGAGGTAGGAGAACAAAGCCAAAATAGAAGTGATAGGTGATGGAAGTAGGAACCAGGTAGGGGGCTAGAGAGATGGCTTAGCTGTTATGAGCACTTACTGTTATTCTAGAGGACCTGAGCCAAATTTCCAGCACCTCGGTTAGGCAACTCACAACCACCTGTTCCAGTTCCAGGTGTTCCAATGCTCTCTTGTGACCTCTGAGGACGCCTGTATAGATGTGGCATACACACACACACACACACACACACACACACACACACACACACACACTTACTTATATAAATCTAAAAGGTGGATGTTTAGAGGTGTGGCTGCTCTAGTTGGGGAAGGGGGAACCAGGAGAGAAGATTGAGTCAGGAGAGCAAAGCATCTCCAGCAGACAGTGGCGTTAAGGATGGTTGGTGGTGCCTCCTGGGGCTCTTGGCTCCTCCAGCCCGGTCAGAGGGGACATCTACATTGCTTACCATCTCTAACGGCTCTTCTGGACCCAAAGGAGGACTTTAAGAGTTGGAAAATCAAAAGAAGTGAATAACCAGAAGCCCTGGGTAGGTGCTCTCCAGAGAGTAGAGAGGAAGGGTGCGAGGAATATGTCTCTAAGCAACACAATAAAATGCATCCTCTGTTACTAATTAATTCAAATATAGCTCCTGTGTTGTGGAATCTAGCCTGATGTTTTTGTATATTTTGTATATTTGTCTATTGCTTTAATGATTAGTTTAAGTATTTATCTTGATGGTTATATAAGTGACAAATATTGTTTAATTCACAAGTTTTGGGAAATAAAAAAGCATGAGAGAAAATTTAAATACTTGCATCCACCCGGCAGATAAAGCTACCATTTAATGCTTGGCTATATCCCTTCCTCATTACTCTTACACAATTAAGCTAACATCACAAGGGTCTGGTGAGAATAGACTGAAAAACAACAAAACTTAAAAAAAAAAAAAAACTTTGCCAATTTCATGAGTGAAAGATAATATTGTTTTAATTTACAATACTTTAGCTTTTCTTTGATTTCTCTATTAATTATTGGTGGCAGTACTAGGTTTTGAACCCAGGGCTTCATGGTTGCTAGGCATGCACTCTACCAATGAGCTATCCCAGCCTTTAATTTTTTTTTTTATATTATGTTTAACTTTGGCAGCATTACTGAGATAGAATTTATATAACTTTTCAGATAGTTTACTCATTTAAGCTACATAATTCAGCAATTTTTAATATGTTCGCTGATTGCAAAGTCTAGTTTTAAAAGCAGGAATTAATGTGAATTAAACTGAATGGGGGTGGTTAGCTCCCATGAGAGAAGGTCAGATGTCACCATACACTTAGCATTTATGTAGTGGCTTTGGGCAGAGCCTCACCCAATCCTGTGGGATTTAAAGTATGAAAAGATGGATGAAATTTCCATTTGTTTTGACATTTTACCCCAGAATTAAATTGCAAGTATCATTTCTCATCCCACACTGAAATGAATCGGTGATTATAGACTTGATTTCTCAATCCCAAAGTTTGTCAAACCAAACATTGGCTCATGTTGGTTCGCTAAACACATTTGTTATACAATTTGGAATCTCATATTTTGGAGCCTGAGAAACCAGCACCATTGTGCCTTCTGGGGACTCAAAATAGCCATGTTTTCAATAATCACATTGTATTCTAACGTGCCCAGCGGCCCTATTAGAAGACCAATGTTCGTCTTAATCATATTTACTAGCCCTAAATCAGACGTTGGAATTACAGATGCCTGTGAGGCAATCCTTTTAATGAACTCCAGGCTTGCCAGCATGAGCTGGTTCTCTGAAATTGGAATGGTAACTAAATGATCTAGGCCTGTGGCTTTTGAAGCAAGCAAGGATATGACAGGCAAGGGTTAGGGAGAGAAGCTGCAGAAGTAGTTATTCTGCTACAATGAAGAGAAAAAGGAATTGCTTTAGGTAGGGTTATTGTTTTGTGGGTGGTGTTGGTCAGTCTCTTTTGTTGGATGTTTTGGAGGGTTTTTTTTGTTGGTTGGTTGGTTTTGTTGCTTTGCTTTTGATGTGGGGTCTCACTGTGTAGCTCCTGCAGGCTTGACCTTGTGATTGATCTGTCTTAACGTTTGCTGGTGCTGGGATTACAGATACCTGCCACCAACTGCACCCCAAAAAGATGGTATTTAAGAGAAAGAATTATCACACTTAACAGGCACCTTGTCTTTTGGGCTGAGTTCACAATGTGTTCTGAAGGGCCTTCCCATCAGTAGAGACTTTGACAACATATCAGCATTTTACTAATGTTTCTATCTGCTTTTCATCTTGGGCAAACCAAGGGCTGTGGATTCCTGTCCCCGAAGGTTTTCAGGTAGTACTTCCTTTGAAAGTGAGCAGTGGCCTCACTGGCTGGCTGGTGCATGCTGTGACCAGGGGCCCAGAGTGCCTGACCTCATTCCCAAGAAAAAGTGGGGAGGTTTTTATTTTTGTCTCAGGTTACCACCGAAGAACTAGGAGGTTCTTTGATTGCCCACCAAGGCTTTCCAAAAGTTCCTTAGTTCCAGCATCTTGAGGCAGTCTCTGAGACTATTGTGGAAGTCGCCCAGGCTGTATTCTCAAGAGGAGCATGGAGAATCTTACCCTCCGCAGTGCATCCCCATGTTGTTCTGAAGACAGTCACCACAGGAGCCAGACCACGACATTTTACTTTTGCCATTGTCTCACCCTTTTTATTATAATGTAATTTAATATTTTCATTAATTCTAAGAGAATTTCATACATGTATGTACAATGTATTTTGACCATATTCACTCCCAACTCCTCTCCTTCCCCAAATTTACCCTCATCTTCCTACCTCCTCCCAAGTTTGGGTCGTTTTATTCTCTCTGACTCCCATCCCTCACCCCACCACCAACTCAACAAGTCCAGTTTATGCATAGGTACCCCCTACCAGGGGCACATCCTCAGACTCCCTCCCAGAAGCACTGGACTGAGAGGAGCTCCTGAGCTAGGCACGTTGGCTGCTTTGTTTTTCTGCAGGTCTTATGCAAGCATCCACAGCCGCTGTGAGTTCATGCTGGTCCTGTCATGTTCAGAAGATGCCATTGTTCCACTCCTCAGTGACTAGTGGCTCTTCCAATCTTCCCATCCCCGTCCTCTTCCCGTTTCATGCTCCTCTGACGTGGTGTCTGTCACACTCTTAGCTACCGTCCTGGTTAGGCCTAGAGGAGACAGCCGCTATCTTAAATTGCCCCAACTTACCATATGCCACAGTAGGTCTGGACATCTTTCTCTGAAGTCTGCAAAGAAAGAAGGGCATCTTGGGGTCCAGCCTCTGAGAGTCCCCAAGCTTAAATGTTATGTCTTAGAGGCTTCTTAAAAGAGAGGGATGCTCTTTGGATGAGAGTGTGCATTTAGAAAATAGCATCTGAACCTCATTTTTGGAACAGAGCTCTCCCCAAACCACTTGTCTGTGGTGGTGGCCCTGAAGGTACGAGTCTTGGGTTTAGCTATGCTGGGCAGGGTTGACTTGGTCAGATAGACTTTCAGCTATTGCCACTGAATCTCTGCTTGCAAGAGTCTCCTCTGGGCCTGCCAACAAATGACTCCTTGGCTGCTGACGTATGTTCCCAGCCTCAGGCTAGCCACATGCCCTTCAGAACAGTAAACATCACTAGCCATCTTCCTGCTGGTGTTGTAGTGCCCAGGGTAGCAGGCAGAAGAGAAATGGCAGAGACTAACACTGGACACTATGAATCCTGAAATTAGGAGTTGATAAGCTCTCAGGGATTTTTGTGATTTTTTTTTTCCCCTCCTCAAACCGCCATCTAATGGTTATTCTGTTGGGCACATTTTTCTAAGTTTACTCACCCACAAATATACCTTTCTGGTTTTGAGTCTCATTGTTAACCAAGTTCTTTCTTATTGTTAGAAACCGTATTTTAAAAATAGGGAGCTTTCGTGTATGTAGTCGCACACTCTCATCCTCTTGTTTTCTAGACTAAAGTTTAACGACTAAATTCATGTATTTATCCATTATTAAAAAAAAAAAAAACAAACCAGAGTGATTCAGCCCGCCTTCAGGGGCTGTTAGCGACTGGAGTTAGTGTTGAAGGCTGGAGTATGTCAATAGGTTCACTGTTGGCTGAGAGCCGGTAAAGCAGGTTATTTGGTTTGGGTTGATGTGCATGTTTCTGGGGCTGTATATGTACCCTGTGTGCATGTGAGTGTGTGGGTGGCATACACATACACAGGGAGGCCTCAGGAGGATGTTGGCTACCTTTCTTTGTCGCTCTCTGCCTTATTGCCTTGAGATGGTGTCTCATTGCTGGGCTGGCTGGCCTGTAAGTTCTTGGATACTACCCATCTCTACCCCCCTCACTTCCCCTCAACCCACCGCCCCTGATGGAGGTACAGGCATACATTGCTGTGCCCAGATTTTACATGGGTGCTGGGGATTTGAACCCAGAGCCTCGTATAGTAAGTGTTCTTACCCACTGGCCTGTCTTCCTAGGCTGATAAAACCAACTAAGGAAACTTTCCAACAGGTGGGTTGTAGAATTTGGGAAGCTCCCAAGAATGATGATTTGTTATTAAAGATGACTTATTTTCACTGTTTATTCTCTTAAAGATTTTATTTATAGTATTTTAAATTATGTATATGTGTGTATGCCTGAGTGTAGGGTTTGCAGAATGCAGTTCCTTCAGAGGCCAGAAAAAGGTAATAGATTATCTGGAGCTGGAGTTAAAGACAGTTGTGAGCTGCCTGGCATGGGTGCTGAGAACCAAACCCAGGTCCTCTGGAACAACTGGAAATGCTCGTAACAGCTTAGCTGTCTCTCCAGTGCCATCACTAGTTTATTCTTGATGGTTGGGTCCTCAGTAGCTCCTGACGGATCTAGAAGAACAAACAGTCTGTTTGTAAACCAGGTCGAAGGGAACTGACCCCCATAGAGTTCGGTCTCATTGATGCTTGTTGATTGATTGACAGTGTCCTCACCCCTTCTCCCTCTTGCTTTTCTTTCTCTTGTTTCTATTCTTTCTTTTTGGGTTTTGTCTTAAGACAGTCTTGATCTACATCTGGCTAGCAGCGCTTATTTCTAATTCTTGGTCTGTAGCCTGCCATCAAAACCTTTGACACTCTGAAGAATCACATAAAACAATGCATGTATCCTGTGAATATATGTACTTACTGATGAAGTTGTTGAACCTTGAAAGTAAAGCTGCTGCATTCATCCATGAATCTTAGCTCTAGAAAGAATCTGTATGAAAAGGATCAGGATTGTGTTTAACTGTTTCAAGTAGATTTTAGGTCTTCAGAATAGAAATTTCAGATATCTCCTGCTGAGTATTCTAGTAATACCCCTTAACTCCATCCATCGCCAGGCTCGCTGGTGTGTGGTGAACTAAAATCAGACACACGTGTGGTAGAGTAAATGAAGTCTTTATTGCCAACTATAACCATCTCAAGTTCTCTTAGACTCTTGGTCCCCATGGACCTCCATAAAGAGCTGAATTGTTTAGTTGTTCACTTGAGTGAAACAAGTCGATATGGAACTTCAACTGACATCGTGTTCTTCAACAGGGTATGTGGCTCATGAATTTATTTTGGACACAAGACCCTTCAAAAAGTCTGCCAATATTGAGGCTGTAGATGTTGCCAAGAGGCTCCAGGATTATGGTAAGTGGCTTTTGACATTTACACAATTGTTCCTATAGACCATTTCCTGGAAGCACAAATGGAGGTCCAGACACCTGGTAAATTAACCCCTGGTGTAAGTGGGGAGTTTGGACTTACTGACTCCCTTCAAAAATCACAATGAAAAACTGACTCCCCCTGTGGTTACACACTCCTGCCCTTCAAAGGGTGTCCATGTGCATCTTGTGGAACCTCAAACAGTCAAGATGTCTTGTTAAAATTTAAATCCCAGCCAGGCAGTGGTGGCACATGCCTTTAATCCCAGCACTGGGGAGGCAGAGATAGGCGGATCTCTGAGTTCAAGGCCAGCCTGGTCTACAGAGTGAGTTCCAGGACAGCCAGAGCTACAGAGAGAAACCCTGTCTCAAAAAAAAAAAAAAAGTTTAAATCTCAAAGAAAATGATTGCTGTTGCCCTTTGTCTAATAACTCCTCACTTCTCTCCTCGGCCCAGGAAACAGTTTGTGAGAAGGTAAGCTGGTAGAGTGAGGCCGGTGGATCAGAACAGGTCACCTGCACAAGTGGAGAGCCAGGTGGCATGGGGTGGCCGTTTCAGCTGCTTCCAGAGATGAAATGCAGGCTTGTATTTTGCACAAAGAACGCCTCTTCTAGGTGTTATAGCATTCATTTATCAAGGTCCTCATCAAAGCAACTTGCATTGTAGATCCTTCTGCTGCTGTACACTGTGAATATGTGTTACTCTGATTGGTTGATAATAAAGCTGCATTGGCCTATGGCAGGGCAGGATAAGGTTAGGCGGTACATTCAAACTGAAGACAAGAGGAAGAAGGGTGGAGTCTGGAAGACATCAGCCTGCTGCCCAAGGAGCAACAAGATGCTGGCAGACCAGTAACGCCATAGCCACATGGTAACATATAGATTAATAGGAATGGGTTGAGAGTTGTAAGAGCTAGCTAGCAAGAAGCCTGACCAATAGGCCATACAGTTTGTAAATAACATAAGATAATATAATCCTCTGTGTGTTTACGTGGGACCAAGCAGATGCAGGATGTGAGTTGGAGAGATTCGTCCTGATCTCGGGGCTGGACAGGAGTGGAGAAACTTCCAGCTACCTTCAGCTCTCAGAAATGGGGAGGAGGGTGTCTTTAGCTTTCGTATGTGATTATAGTGTATGAATGAGTACAAGTTCTTATGTGCACATGGGTGTTTGTTTGCACATGTGTCCACATGCATGTGGAGGCCAGAACTTGGCATGGGGTGTCTTCCTCTGTTATTGTCCACTTGACTTTTGAGGTAGGCTCTCACTGGACCTGGAGCTCACTGATTTGGCTCGGGTAGTTGGCTAACAAGCTCTGGGGATCCGTTTTTCTGTGTTCTAGCTTTGAGGTTACAGATAAGTGCTACTGTGCCTGTCGGTCCTCGGGGTTGCACATTGAGTATTCTACTAATCAAACCATCTGTCTATGAATACATGTGAAGCGCTATCTGAAGTTAATGGCTTTTCCCCCCACGTGTTTGTGTTTTGTCTACACGTATATAAATGCAGCACATGTGTGCCCAGGCTAAAGTCAGAAAAGGGTATCAGATCACCTGGAACTGAAGTTAGAGGTGGTTGGTTGTAAGCCACCATGTGGGTACTGCATGCTGGGAATTGAACCCAGGTTCTCTGCAAGGGCAGAAAGTGCTTTTAACCACCGAGTCATCTTTCCAGCTCCTTAATGACTTGTTTTAAGAAGAAATGTGCATTGGGAAATTTTACACAGTTTTCCTGATGCATCTTAGAGGTCCACACATGACTCCCCATAAATGGATGATCCTATTGTGCAGAATTACACACAATAGACGGGAATATCAGAGAAAGTGGTTAGTACTGAAATTAACATCACTGTCTCTTCCTAGCACCCCTCTGAGCTGACAGCAGCAGTCCCCCTCCGTTCCTTTTGGCTCACCTCCTGGCCAGGGGCTGAGTAACGGCCAGTTGGGAGCAGCACATACAGTTCTTGGATATGTTGTCTAGACATGCAGCTAACTGCAGCACATGCACAGGGAGAGGAGGGGCTAAGAAGTGTGGCCGTTGAAGTTACTACCCATTGTTTTCAAGTCATACCATGTCTCTTGACCTTGACACAATTCTGATGTTTGATGGAAAGATTTCCATACTTGTCCAAAACCCAGAATTGTCCAGGTTCCTAGCACATAGCATGTAGTCCTAAGTGACATTGAATAAAACAGCCATGTATACTGAGACACTGACAACTCGGATTCTCGGGGAGGCTTAGGAACTACACTATGCAGTCACCTTCACAGCCTTTGGGGCACCCTAGTTTGGGACCAACATTTCAAAATTATCCCAATCTGCCAGGAGTTTTTAAGGTTCAGGCTTCACCTTGGGCACCTCCCTTCCTGGGTTAGGGTCAAGACCCAGGAATCTGTTTCTAGAATAGTACATGGATGGTTCCAGGTAGGTATGAATGGTTCCAGGTGTGGCAATCACTAAAGTAGACTATGGATTAAATTTGCCCACATAAGGAATTGAGGACAGATTTTCATGGGTAATGGAATCAGTTTATGCTTTAAAGGACAAAACAACTTCTTGCTGGTTAGGTGACACAGATGTATGCTTTTGTCAAAGCCCATTAAATGGTTTAGCTAAGATCTGTATATTTCACTGTGAGGTGTATTACAGAATGCATGAATACTGATTTTTGAGTTTCTGATGGACATTCTGAATTGCTTACAAAATGAAGTGTTCTGATAGGTGCAGTGTTCTTTGAACTATATAAAAAAATAAGATGGTACTGGCAATATGGCTCAGTGGGTAGAGACTCATGCTGCTAAGCCTGGTGTCCTAAGTTCCATCCCTGGGACCTACATGGTGGAATGAGAGCAAATTCCCAAAAGGCTGGCATGTGCGCGCACACACACACACATATGCACACGCACACGCGCAGGCACATGCTAAGTACACATAAACAGATTTTAAAAATAAGATGGATGGATGTGTGATAAAGCAGACATCATTGAAGAATCTATAGGGGCTATGTGGTTACCTCGATACAAAATACCTGTGTACTTGAATATTTCTATTAAAAGAATATCGGGAAGCTAGTCGATTAAGGCATGGAGGCATGACAATAGCATCCCGTGTAAAGATAAGACCTGTCAGAACTTGGGAACTTCTGTTCTCTGGAGTGAGATCCTCTGAGAGGTGCATCAACAGGGTCATGTTTCATCTTGAAGTCAGTTCAGAGATGGGATGGGAAATCGACGTGAGCATGAACAAGGCCCTGGGTTCAATCTCTAGTACTATACACCAAAACAGGGCCCACAGATTTGTCTGTGAAATGAGGGAAAGCTGTGTTCTTTTGTCCAGGAAAATCTTTTTTTGACTCTTACTTACTTCATCTTATAAACGAAAACTTACACAGAAACTTCAGGTGTGTTTATACTATGTTCAGAAAACCGCAAATGTTTTACACATCCTGACTAAGTCTTAGTTTCTTCACATGTCAATGGGGACAGTGATATTTGATTGCCTTCTCATTACTCGATAGGTTGTTTCTCTTCATTGTAGCACACTATCATTAAAGGGTGCTTTTCTTCTTCCTCCTCCTCCTCCTCTTCTCCCTCCTCCTCCTTCTGAGGTACTGTGGTTTGAACCTAAGACCTGGGGTATTCCAAGCATATGCTCTGCAGCTGAGTGTCAACTTCAGTCTAGAAAGATTCTAAAACACCAAGTGAAATGAAAATCCCACTCAATTTTCTCATGATGGCCTGTTAACACTTCAATATTTGTCCTTGTAAAATGCCATATTAAAAAAAATGATAATTTTTTGTCTTTTGACTTATACACATTCCTCTGGTCTCCTTTTGCAGGATTTCATGCCCCTACCATGTCCTGGCCTGTGGCAGGGACTCTCATGATTGAGCCCACTGAGTCAGAAGACAAGGCAGAGCTGGACAGATTCTGTGACGCTATGATCAGCATCCGGCAAGAAATCGCCGACATAGAGGAGGGCCGCATTGACCCTAGGGTCAACCCCCTGAAGGTACATGAGTGCTAGTGATTCATTCAAAGCATCCCACAGAACTGAAAGTGGTACCTGAAGAGTGTGCTGACCCTTCCCGAACTCTCTGTGAAGATTAGATTCTTGCCTAGCATGAGACAATTACAAGCAACACAGTTAGCTGTTTCTATCTTCTTGAATGGCACAGTGGTAGTTAGTCAGGTGGATTTTGGTTGTAGGAGCTGTGGACTCCACCTGTACCCAACTGATTGTGAAAGGAGCGGGTGGAGGAAGGAGGCTACCTGGTTGGAGAGTTATCATTGTTTGGTACAGTGTAGTCAAGAGTGTGTCACAGTACCATTTGTTCACTTCCTTCCTGAGCGCTCTATAGAAGTAGTTTTTGTGTTGGCATAGCAACCTGAGAACAAACTAATTGGTATTTGATTCATCCTGGGAGTTTTACAGTGCTTATGGCCCATGTGGAAGAAAGTTGAACATTTCCCCAACCTCTTCCAAAACACATTACTTCTCATGTCCCATGTTTCTGGTTCAGTGTAAACATTAATCAGGAGGAGACAGCTTGGGAACATATGGTGGACAGCAGTGGCATCTTTATGGCTGTAAGCCAGAGAATGAGATGCTGGGGCATATTCAGAACTACCTGGCTGGAGGTGTATTGTGGAGATGCTAGAAGGCAAGGACCTTGCTTGAAATACTGCACCAAAGGGAGAATACTCCTCATAGGATGATGCTACATCATCAAGTGTGCCAGCTTACACTCTGTGCCTGATATAAGAACAGTGGGAATGGTAGTCACCAGGTTCAGGATTAGTGCGCATCATGGGTGGAGATGGGGATGGAGAGGCAAAGTGAGTATGTGGACAGCATCAGCTTTGCCTGCTATTTTACTTTAAAAGGTGAAGCAAATGTGATTCTTAGGGGGGAAAAGTGCTGATTTGCTCTTACTGGGTGGTAGATATGCTCAGTAGGTTATCCAACTTTTCTATTTGACATATTTCTTCATAAAAATTTTACTAACACCTCCACCCACTCCCCAGATCAACCAAAACAGGAGCTTCCTCTCTGTGGGCTTCCATCAGCTCTGTGCTTGGGGTGAGGTGTGGGAGAAGGTGGCACATTGTTCTGACCTGACCCTCTGCCACCATTTCTCTGTCCAGATGTCTCCACACTCCTTGACTTGTGTCACATCCTCCCACTGGGATCGGCCCTATTCTAGAGAGGTGGCAGCATTTCCACTGGTAAGTTCTCCAAACCAAACTCTGCCATCCAGGGTGTTATTACAGCCCCCTTGCCCCGAGGGTCTCCCTCCTACAGTCTCATAATAAAAAGCGTATCTGCGACGGCAAGTGAAATGTGGACTGTGATGAGAAACAGGGGAAGACTTGGCCTTCGAGAGTCACCTGAGCTCCCTCGGGGCATCAGTCACAGGCCTGGGAACCCACAGGAGCAGGGGATTAGCAGCAATTCTGATTAGTGGAGCAGTGTACTCCCTACTGCATCCAGCAGAGAGGTGGACTTGTGTGATAGTTTTCTTTTAAAGGTGTGTATGTGTGTATACACTCTGTGCATGCAGAAGCTTGTGGAGGTGAGAAGGACATTTCAGATTCACTGGAACTTGAATTTCAGGATGTTGTAAGCTACCTGGGTACTGGGAACCGAACCCAAGTCCTCTTCAAGATCAGTAAATGCTCTTAACCAATGAGTCATCACTCCAGCCCCCTTCCTTTTTGATTCTTGTGTGGAAAAGGCATCTTCTAGTTCCAGAGGTATAGACACAAGACTCAAAAGTTGAAATTGTGAAAAATGTGGTTTTTAGCACTTGTTGGGCCAGTGGTGCCTTGGGCTGTGGGAACATCAACTGCTACATCCTCCTTTCCCCCAAAGGAAAACTCAGAACATCCCAGAACTTGCATCTTTTCCATTTCAGCCCTTCGTGAAACCAGAGAACAAATTCTGGCCAACCATTGCTCGGATCGATGACATCTATGGAGATCAGCACCTGGTTTGCACCTGCCCACCCATGGAGGTCTATGAGTCTCCATTTTCCGAACAGAAAAGGGCCTCCTCTTAGTCCTTCCTCCCTGAGTTCAAAGGACTGATTGATGCCTCCTAATGGAGCATTTGATAAGCAAGGATATTTCTTCTCCTGCCCACGGCTCAAGCAGGAGGTTTATATGCTGTATATTTTGGTAATCTTTCAAGGTAATATAAACACAGTTAGCATGGTGAGTGGTAGCTACCTGCTGTAAGGCAGTTGCTGTTCCTGTTGCCTTGATTGGGAACCATTTAGTTTTATAAATAGGAATTTTGGGGTGTGCTAGCAATTTTAACCTTTTAATTCAAGAAGTTTGCAGAGGTCAGAGCCTATGCTGGGAATTCGATAGACATTCTTTTTGTTCCAAATAAGTCCTTGTGGACTGTGCCCTCGGGAAATCCCAGGGCCAATGTTTACATTTTGTATACACTGAAGAATTCTTCCTCACTAATGTGCCTGATCTGTCATAGCATTTCTGAGTGTTTTCCTTTTGCTGTGTGGATTTTTTTTATCTGCTTTATTAGTGTTCTAATAAAACTGAATTTGAATATGCCTTCCCATTTTATTTTCATACCCATGATGCCCCAGACTCAGAGGAAACTGAAGGGTAGTGAGAGCACCCAATCCAACAGCTACATTTACATTGTTACCCTTGCTTTTGACTGGCTGAAGACAGTTTGGATGCCTGCTTACTAGAGAAGGCCATGCTGGCCCTTTTCATTATGGGCCATTTGTAACTTAACCTCAACTTGTAGAGTAAGTTCAAGTAGCTGTTTCTTTGACTCATTTGGTAGTAAGTCCAGAGACGATAAACCAAGGACTGGTGGTCCTTTGTGGAGGAAGCCTTGATTGAACATAGAAGGAATGGATGAAATCCTAAGTGAATGTGTGTTATTGACAAGGACCCTTGCCTCAGACTGACGGGAACTGACAAAGCCTTATCCATGCCAACAAAGCTCAGGAAATTAGCAGAGTTCCTTGTCCTTGTGCACATGTTGGTAGTGTGTGCAGAAACTAGAGATCACAGCTTCCTCTTCCTGGGTGACTGTAATCTGAGACTGTTAACTATACAGATCTCCTGTTTAAACAACTAACTCCTCATGCTGTGCATAGTAAATAAACTTGAAGTTCCAGGTTGTTATGTAGTTGGTGCCACTTCATCAGAACAAGCACGGCCCCGAGCTCAGCATGTCTGTCTGTATGTCTGTCCATTCCTTTGTCACCTCAATCAGGTTGCTAGGACCAAGCTATTCTGGATGCACCAACGCTTTAATCATGTTCTCCTGCATCTTTTGCATATAGTCCATACCTTATGACCTTAAGATGGCTGCTCTATATCCAGGTATCACATATGCCAGCCAGACGAAGAGAAAAACAAAAAGCAAAAGGCATATTCCATCTTTCCAAACAGTTCCACCGAGTAACTTCTGCTTACATTTTAACAAGAACCTCACTCCTTGCTACAAGGGAATATGGAGAGTTCTATTTGGGCATGCTGCTGCCTGAGATAAAATGTTTATCAAGAAAAGGGAAAGGATGAGTTTGCAGTGGGCAGCGAGCCTACCTGCCACAAATAAGTTGCCCTCTAAACAGCAATCATTTGTGATGCTCTTACCTGACAGCTACTGTGTTGCTGTGATGCTCTCTGCCTCCTTGTAGGTAGCTCACCTCAACAATTACTCAACCACTAAGCTTCATGCTAGCTAGTGATCTGAGCAGGTTTGTGTGCTCTTGTGAATTCTGTGCAAGAGTCCACATAATCTCCCACATAAAAAAGCGTACAAGGGCTGGAGAGATGGCTCAGCCGTTAAAGGCTAGGCTCACAACCAAAAAAGCGTATAGAACAACTTGTTTTAGCCTAACTAAAACAGGACCAAAGCAATGGAGTCCCTGGTTCCCTTCCCCCCCCCTCCATTAATAAATAAGAGCTATTGAGCATTTCTCAGGTACTAAGTACCTGAATGTCACATTTGGTCCTCACAAAATATGCCGAGATGCCGGAGGTCACACCTGGTGTAAGAGGGAAAGCCAGCATTTGAACCTAGTTCTGGTGCCTGTCAGCCAAGCAGGAGTCCACACTGCCATGGCAACGAGCAAACCTGAAGACTGCCTTTCCCAAGGAGGAAACCATTTTCTGAGCATAGGGGAGCATCCAAGCACAATGGTCCTTTCTCCGGAAGTACCAGCATGTGAAAATTAGATGGAGCCAAAAGCAGTATTCTATTTCGCTAAAGTGCTTGCGGTTGGTTGCTAAGGCCGTTTCTCCAGCTGGCCGTCTATTACTTGTTTTCAGAACGTAACACAGGTAACCACTTGTCCTGCAGTATCATGCCTCTTGTGCTTACCTCATGCTTTGCTGGTCCTCTCCCACCTCTGGGTCTTGGCCTGCAGGGGATTTTCCACCTAGAGCACTGGCCCCTCAAGTTCCAGCCCCCACACTTGGCTTGGTTCCTGTTCCCTCAGTACCTTGTGAAGGTTTTCCTCAAATCCCTGAGAAACAGGCAACTTTTCATTTTCTATCTCCGCAGTTTGTTCCCTCTTTTTAAAAAACTATTTTTGTTAATTATTCAGTTCTTTGTCTTTCTGCCTTATAGACTAAGTACCCTGAGAACAGCAGTCATCACTGGATTCTTAGCACTGAGGGCTTCCTATGTTGTGTTCAATTAGAACTAATATCTTGTGAATAAAGGAATGACCCTGAGTCATTGCATGGAAACCAGTACTTGCAATGGCTTCTGTGAACAGCTCTTTTAAGTTATGTGCAAAAACACCAAATCTTAAAGACAGCCTCAGGCTTCATGTAGAATGTGCCCCTAATTAAAAAGTTTTTGTTTATTCTGGTAAAACACATATCCTAAAGTTTAGTCCTCCAGCTATTCTTAGCTGTACAATAAAAGTAGAAAGCTGTGTAGAAGTGTCTTTGAGCAGTTTTAGACAGGTGTCTGTGAAAGGCCTGTGCCTGTGTCCTATGAACTGGCCATCCCTCTGTCTCATGGTCCTCATCTTAAAGGACACAAGGACCCAAGAGGGCCCTGGCTCTTAATGGAAACAATGTACTCCATATGCTTGGAAGCATATCTGATTCAGTGTTTAGCCCAATGCTCTCCAGACCACCCGAAGAGCTGATGTTTTAGTTTCCAAACTACTTATCTCGAGTGAATTTGCACCCAGAAAGGAACACTTTAAATTCTATATGTGGCCAAGAAAATATGTATTTTGCCATTGGATATACCATGCCCCTCTTCTGGGTAAGACTGCATTTCATCTTTCTTTGCTTATAGAGATCTTTCTAGAACATAGGTCTTCAATGGATGGGTCTTCAGAGGTTGGATTTTTGTCAATCTTATGCCAATTTGTGGTGTAGGGTGGAGTGGGCCAGGAAAATCCTGGGGATCTAGCTGAAGGCCTTCCTTGCCTTAGACAAGCCCTCTACTTCTGAGTAACATTCTCAGCCCTTTAAGGTGAATTATACTGCTTTAAGAGATCCAGAGGCTTCCATAGCTGCTTCCAAATAAGGTATTGACACTCACTGTGCACTTTGATCTATCTGCTAGGCTCAATCCTGCCTGAACCAAGTCAGGGAAACACCACCACCTGGTTCACTATCTCCAACCAAGTAATACAATTGGAAGGGCACTATGCATGAGCCCAAATCTGGGGACATGACTAAGGATGCTGGAGACAAGAATGAATGTCCCAAAGCCCTGACTTTAAAAACTAAATCCAGAAGGCAGTGATGTGAGAGCAGGGTTGGTGACAAGGGCCCCAGGATCATCAAAGAAACCCCAAGGGACTAAAGGACCAATTGTTCAATGCTAGCTAAGTGTAGGGTGCCCTAAGATTTATGATCATGTGACTTCCTTGCTGATGCCCCTTCCTTGTTAATCATGTGGTTTCTGACTTCACTAACTGCTTCATGTCACCTTTATTACTCTTTGTGATGGTTAATCTTGACTGGATCTAGAAATTAAGACACTGTCCCTGGGCAGGTCTTTGAGGGTATTTTCAGAAAGAAGTACGAGCAACACTAAAGACAGAAGTTTCTGTCCCACCAGCAACTCCCAAATACCCAGCAGCTACTTTCCAAATTACCACACAGAGGCTTATTAATTTTAAATGCTTGGCCAGTAGCTCAGGCTTATTGCTAACTAGCTCTTACACTTAAATTAACCCATAATTCTTATCTATATTTAGCCATGTGGCTTGGTACCTTTCTCAGAATTCTCATCTTGCTTCCTCTGCATCTGGCAGGTGACTTCTGACTCAGCTCTTCCCAGCATTCTTAGTTTGGTCACCCTGCCTATACTTTCTGCCTGGCTACTGGTCAATCAGTGTTTTATTAAACCAATTCCTGTGACAAATCCTTACAGTGTACAAGAGGATTAATCCACAGCACAACACCTTTGATCAGCAACCCAGATGTGAAGCAGTACCACTCTGCCTGCCCATGTATGTTCCTTGCCTGTGATTGCATCTACTCTGTGGCTTTGGCTGCAGCCATCCAGTATTTCTTTCAGCCTTCCACAAAACAGACTAAAGACCAGTGGTTCTCCAGGAATCCTACAGGCCTTCAGCAGCAGACTGCATTGAGTAGCTACAGATTCTTGGCCTCTCCAGTGTAGTCATTGTTGAGACTACCCAGCCTCTCCTGTGTAAGCTGATTTAATGAATCCCTTTTCATAATTCTGTCTGTTCTGTTCCTCCTGAGGACCCTGATACACTCTAGCCCCTATTCAAGTGTCTCCCAGCTGTTGCCTCATGCATCTTTAGAAGCATGTCCCCTGAAGCCTCTCCCACTTCTCAGGGAGGGCAAGAAATCTCTGCTATTTTAGAATTAGATTTCTCCTCTCTAATGACTCAAACAAAGGTATGCTCAGAAAATGTGGCAGGAGGCATAATCTGGTGCCAAGAACTGGCAAAGGTTTTCCATAAAAGCAGTGTTTTTTAAATGATAGTGGGTGACTTTGATAGGCAACCTGGTAGCCCAACCCTTTCCTCTACATCACTGTTGCCAAGGGGAATATTTGTACAAATCCATTAAACATTTCAATTTATTCCCCATCAAAGAAGATGCCTTGCTTCTCTGTTAAAAATTAACTTCTAAATTGTGAGATGTTGGGCTGGGCATGTAGCTCAGTGTCAGAGCCTTTACTGGCACATATGAGACTCTGGTTCCAATCTCTAGCACCACAAAGCAAAACATGCAAACATAAGTAAGCAAATTGGAATGAACATTAGAGAGAGCTTATAATTCTTCTTGAACAGAATCTGAAGTGGATAAGCCTTATTGTTATGGATTTTAGGAATGAACCGATATTCGTTCATCCATTGGAATCAACATACCACTAACAAAGTATTAAAAGCAGAGGGACTGGAGGGCATGGCAGGGAGCCAGCTGCAGAGCTCATCGAGTACTTTCTGCTCAGTTCTGCAAACCCGAAACTGCTCTGAAAGCTGAAGCCTATTTAAAGAGCAATCTGTGTATTAAGAATTTCATTTCCTTACTTTCTTACTTTCTGAGGTTCACATCAAGGAATCACAGACACATACAACACAGACATTACACACAGAGACACATATGTACACACACACACATTTTGTGACACTGACCATACAGTGTCAACAGTTACCTTGCTTGCCTAGCTCCACATATAATTTATGATTCCTGTAGTGAGTTTAATCCATACAAACTGCCCAGGTTAATCTGTTATGTCTGGGTAGCAAAGATCCAGATGAAATTGATAACAAATTACATTAACTAATAATATCCCACCAATAAAATGCCACCTTATATGCCCCTTGGTGTACATTCAACCTGTCACATAACTTAAAGACCTGTTTTCATAGCTTCTTGCATCACGTTTACTGTTTGTACTTGTAGATATGAGTGCAGGTATGTGCATGTGCAGAGGACAATGGCAGATGTCATGGATCTTTCCTTTATGGTTTTCCAGCTTTTATTTTTTGGAAGGGTTTCTCACTAATCTTAAAGTTCAGCAATTCAGTTTGGCTAGCCAGCCAGCCACCTGTTTCCTCCTCTCCCCAGGTCACAGGTGCATGCTGCCATTGTGGCCTTTTATATTGGTTCTAGAGGACTCAGGTCCTCATGCCTGCTTGTCAGGAACTTTACCAATTGAGCCACTGCCTCAGCCCCACAGGTCCTTATTCAATAGAGAGCAGTGTTATCACAAGCACCTCGGTCCATGTCTGACTCATCTGACCATTTGCCCTTTGTGGAAAATCTAGAGCTTCATTCTAGTAAACAAAATAAATAGAACTCAATGGTATGAGAGCACTGATGGGCACCCCTACTCAGGTCTATCAAAGAGGCTGGGCTTGGAAGTACTGGAGTGTGTTAATCCAGGACCCTTTCTAAGAGTAGGGAAGCTGCGCTGTGGGCCCATATAGGAGAAAACACTGGACCAAGTACAGAGAAACAATGGCAGGAACAGGAGAGTTCTGAGCAGACAAGGGAGAGAGTGGAGCGGAAAGGGGATCCATCAAAACCCCTGGATGGTATGGGGTGTCTTTCCATGGAAGCAAACAATCTTCAAATTTAAAGAGCTTTTTAATGGAACTGCATGAAAGGAATCAACTGGGTGCAATTAACAGGCCACATGCTTTCACAGCAGACATAAGAGAAACTTGAATGCGGCTTCAGTCTTGTGCACTGAACTTTCATTGCACTAGTAAAAGCATGTGTGTACATCTGAGTATGACAGTTTTCATTTTCTATAAAAGGTGCTTTGAAAGATCATTGGGAAAAACAAAAAACTTGGTGATGCTTTTATGTGACAACTGAATTCATGAACTCCTAGAGAACAGGGTGAAATGCAGAGGCCCAGAAGTGGTCAGTCATCCTTAGAAAAAGGCAGACTTCTCCCGTGGTGCTGCAGCTGAGCGTTTTACCCTACACTGATGCCAGCTTTCTGAGCAACCACAGGCCCAGATGCAAGCATTCTTTGTAAGTCTGGCATAAAGGATGGGGGTAATGGTAGAGTCGACATGCTTCTCAACACAGAAACTAAGAGGAATATTAAAGCTTCCCCAGACAGAAAAATCTAGATGCTTTAATTGATTAAAAGAGGCTATTTCAAAAGACAGTGAGAAAATACTCTCCATAAGAGACAGACGAACAAGCTATTCAATTTGCCAATAGAAAGGACAACAAGCTAGTGTCATTTTGGAAGAGGAAACCTCACTTGAGAAAATGCACCCCCCAACATGCAAGTGGGGCATCTTGATTGGGTATGCAATAATCATTCCTTTCTACTGGCAAATTTAACAGCTAATGATGACACTGTGTTCCCCAGAACCTTACTTTGAATTGAATGTAGTAAAGCAAAAAACAAAAGTTAGTTTTCCATTTATCCTGACGTGAGAGCCTACACAGGATGAAAGTACAGGTTAGGACTGCAGTTACCCCAGTCTACTGCACAAGCAAGGGTGGGCTTAATAATACCTGCCTCTTAATGGTTGGAAGGATTATGTTAATACCCACAAAAATATGTAAGTCCCAGCATGCAGGAGGCAGAGGCAGGCAGATGTCTGTGAGTTCCAGGTTAGCCTGATCTACTTAGTGAGTTCCAGGTTGGCCAGGGATACATAGGGAGACCTTGTCTCAAAAAAAAAAAAACCCAAGTGAATAATACAACTTTCAACATTCATACTGAATATTAAATAACAATATTCAATAATAAATATTTAATAAATTGTTGACAATAGATGTGTGTATACATCTGTGTATATTTGACCCACTTTCTGAAATAGTCTCACTTCTGAAATATGAAGTAGCACTCAAAATACTAAGAAAAAAACTGAAGACAAAAGCTGCATACACCAAAGGATGGAGCAACGGCCCAGCAAGGAAGAGCACATGCTGTTCATGTCCCAGCATCCACATTGGGTGGCTCCTAACCACTTGTTACTCCAGTTCCAGGGGATTTGATGCCCTTTTGTGGTCTCTGTGGGCACCTGCATGCATGCACAAAGTAAATATACAGACATGCAAGAACACATATATACCCATAAATAAAAATTAATGAAAATCTTCAAAAAGTAGTTGCATATCATAGAACAATCAGCATGTTCTTTTGAAAAATATCCCCATTTACAATTAAGCCAAAGGTGAAATGTGTCTTTACTGTGTCAGACTTCATTCTAGCTTTCATACCAAAATCAGAGTAAAATATTTCAATAAGATACAATGAAAGCCATAGAACAAGCCAGAAGAATGTAAACAAGTAAAGCTAAATGTGCCATTGTCTGATCATAAAATATTTATTAAGGAATACTCTTAAGGAATATAGTGAATATAAAATTTAGGATCACAATGTGAAGCAATTTCAATCTTCTCCAAAGTCAGCACAGCCCTCATAATCTGCAGATGGAAACAACTAGTAAGAATGACTAAAAGCGGCCAGACTACGACAGAAGTGGCTTTTCATAAACATTTACAACTAGAGCTTCAGTAACCTCTGTCATTGCAAACCCACACCACATTACACTAATGCAGCAACAATGCATTCATATTGTTCTCATTAGTCATTAGTAGTCAATTTGCATAAAACACCAGAAAAAAACCACAATGGAGATCACAAATGAGTTAAAAAGTGAACCTGTTCTTGTAAAACACACACTGTGATGGAAATAGACACATTAAAAAAGTATTATGCATATCACAGAAGCTGCGTTCATTCCAACAATCTCATCTGTCTTCTTTCCTAGAAAAGCAAATTACAAGAAACAGGCACAACTAATATTTGGGAGGCAGTGTGTAGCTAAAATCTCATTTAACTATTAGTCAATGATTTTCAAAATCCCCATAAATCTTTCTGTCCTGAGGTAGTTGCAAAATAAATCATAAACTGGGCATCAACTACAGTGGAGGCTTTGACTCTTCATTCATTAAGATGAGTTGTTACTGAGAAGAACTACCTTTTGAAATCTAAAAGACAGTTGAGAATGGGCCTCTTACTATACACACAGAAGATGGCTGTGGCAAAGAGGAGCAGCTGCTTCCAGATGAGAGACGTGGTCCAGCATTGCTTTAACCCTCCCCACTCATTTTAGACTGATACTGTCCAAAAGCCACCAGGAACAACACAGAAGCACACAGATCACCGCCCTTTGCTGTAGCCAGGGAAGAAAAGGTCAAGTAGAGTCTGTAGCGTCTCATTTGGAATCATGATGTAATTCTGGCCGAGATCATGCCGGCAAGCAGGGCAGGAAAAAACCTGGGCCTTAAAGGAGCGCTGTAAGCAATCCTAAGGTAAAAACAAAAGAAAATACACATGAGGGGAGGGAGAGGGAGGGGGACATGGGAAAACAAGGAAAGAGGGAGAAAACAGCTACAATTATATGGACAAACACTCACCAGTTAGGTTCTTAATAAAAACTAGACACTTAGTGCTCATTACAAGAGGTGTAGGATGACCAGTTCTGAAGGCCCGAATCTGCATTGTACCATCTACAGTCATAGCTTTACTAAGACATACTGTGAGACGTCAGGTAAATGACTCAAGGAGCTTACACTTCCATTTCCTCACCTAGTGAAGTAAGTGTTAAAGAGTAGGCATGGTTCCCACTACCTTAACCTTTAAGGCTGGACTTAATCCTGAAAGAACCCTGAAAAAATTCAGGTTATGCTCCTCAGAATTAAAATCCATTATCAAATCATTAAACATAATAGGTCCTCTGAAGTATGCTTAGTTCTACTAAATCCAGAGCTTGCTGACATATGGTTAGGCATGAATACATATGTAGACAATATTTCCATTTCACACAGGAAGCTAAAATTCTGAAGTTAGATCAGCACACAAAAATCATACTTGGTACAGAAAGCTTCTAATCCTGCCTTGGCTAAAGCTTGATTTTCCTCTTCAAGTACATTGACAGCTCAGTCAATTCACCTGAGCATCCTGCCAGAAAGGACTTTTTATTAAATATATGTAACTCTTTTAGTCTGCAGTACAGTGTGTAAAACACATACTCACTATTACAGAGAAAAGAATGGTGGCACTATGGTGTCTTATCCTTCACTTTAACCCTTCCTCAGTCCCAAGTACAGGAGAATACTCTAACTATATGCATGAAAATTACTGTTATTATGAATTTTAAATTTCACATACCATCAAGATGTAAATAAAGTTTTCTAGCTAATAAAGGGCTCATAACTATCCTTCATGGGAAAATGGTTGTTCATATGCTAAAACAGGTGGCACCCACTGTGCTGGCAGACTGACAGGGAAAAGTGGCACTGTACGTACCTTACAGACGTTGTGAAAACACTCGGTCGTGACAGGCTGATACACCAGTTCCTGGCAGCACACACACATAAAAGATTGTTCCAGTTTTTTCAGAAAATTCTACAGTGGTGCCCAATAGGAAAAAGAAGAAAAGATTAATAGCTCAAACATACTAATGAATTCTAAATGATGACAGGAAATCTTTGTCACATTCAATATGCTTCCTACTAAGAAAATCAAGTAGTGACTTCCTAAGGTAAACTAACTTAAATGAAAGAAACTAAGGAAACTTCATCGATGTCCCTCAAAACTTGCCAGTCTAGTGGTAGTAACTACTTTATTTTGTTTGCTCCTCTTTTATTTTGGGTGTTGTGCTTAACCAAGAGAGGTCTTTCCTAACACAGAGCAGACCGCAAACTAGTCTTTCTGCACACTTGCAGCTTCTGCCTCTTGAGTGCTGGGGTAACAGGAATGTGCTACCATGTGCAGTTATTTTTCCCTTAAAGGAGTAGGGATGGAAGAGTCTGAAACAGCCACATGGCTCAGTGAAAAGGAGCTTCATGTCGAGCAACAACTTGAGACTCACCACTGAGAACCACATGGTGTAAGGTGAGAACCAACTTCTATGAGTTATATACTCTGACCTCCAGAGGTACACCAAGACAGACAGACACACATACACACACACCCCACGTCCCCAAGGAAGGCTAGTTCAGTGGTATACCACTTGCCCAGCACTGTAAGTACAACTGCAAACAGGGAACTCATCAGAAGGCCAATCAGTGCTGTGTCCTTTGGTTCTGTAAGCTCCACTGCAGATTTCAGCAAATGAAATAGATTAGCTGGTCAGTCTTCCCTGTAATAAGCTACAATGTTTTGTTTTGTTTTTTTATTTTTTAAACTAAAACAGCACTAGGCAATACCTCTAGTGTCCAGTGTTACAAGAAACCTATTATCTTCCTAAGATGCTCTGCACTATTTTGCCTCAACTTCCAAATCCCGTATTTTCTAGGGGATAGTATTTATTTAAAGTGAAGTACAAGTGTGAACATAATCAAATGATGCCCTGCATCTTCAAGAGCCATCATTAGTTCCTATTTACCTAGCTGTGTGTGTCCTTCCTTCCTTTCTTTTAGAGAAAAGGTCTCACTATTTAGTGCAGGCTGGCCTGGAACTCAGAGATCAGCCTGCCTCTGCCTCTGCCTCTGCTTCTGTGTGCTGGGATTAAAAACACATGTACCACCATGCTTGGCTTGTTTGTATCTTTTAAATTCGAAAAGGGTGGTTTTTAAACAGTCATAAAGGTGATCATCCATTTGGTTTTTATAGTAATAATAATCTTTAAGATTTCTCCTTTTTACTAATAGAAAATAGAATTTATAAGCTCTTCAAATTAAAACATCAACAAATGCTACACTTTAAAAGATGTCTTGACACCAAATGGTATTTTAACATAAGACTATGAAAGTCAAGTGAATTACAAAGAAACCATTAATGTGATACATTAAAAGAATATGCCACTACATGTTCACAGTAATCACCAGCTGTCAGGTCATAACAGTTGGATGCAGACATGTCAGATGTTGTTAAGAACAAGACATCGATGCCCACACATTCATGTTCACTCAGGTGGCTGTGGTGATATTTTGTTTGTGCTCTAACAAAGATCCAGATTTCAAGGTCAACCTGGGCTACACAAGATTGATCCAGTCTAAAAGAGAAACAGAGCAAAGTGGTGGAGGTTCCTGCCTTTGATCCCAGCATTTGGGATCTCATGCCTTTGATCCCAGTAATGGGGAGGCACATGCCTTTAATCCCAGTACTAGGGAGGTGGAGACAGGAAGTGAAATGGCTAGGCAGAGAGAGGAATATGAGGCGGGAGGAGACAGGAGCTCAGTTATTTTTGGTCTGAGAAGTCATGGAGGTAAGAGGTGGCTGTGGCTTGCTCCTTTACTTCTCTGATCTTTCAGCATTTACAGTGACATCTGACTCTGGGTTTTTATTATTAAGACCAACAAGAATTCGAGCTACAGGTGGCTTTTCCGAGAGCAATAATATCTGCTACTTTGTCCTATGCCTATCCTTATCTGGAGAGCTCACTGATGTTATCTACCACTAGCCAGGCGTATCTTCCCCAACAAATCTGTTAGTCTAAGTCATGAATAACAAATGAAGTATTTAAGTGTGGCCCAAGGGAAATGCGTCCAACCTCACACTCTCTTCATATCTGGGTCCCCTGCCTAAAAAAACAATACCCTTCACAGAACAAAATCACTATATTCAGGCTATTAAAAAAAAAATCTAAGCCTCATCTTATCAAGGCTCACCCAAGACATCAATCACATTTACAGGCAAAGGCAATGGCGATTTCTGACATAAAGCCAATCAATACTTGATAACCTATTCTAATAAGCTTAATGCAATAATGTTAACTATCTCTCAACCAAAAAGGCAAACCAATCCCAGGAGGCCCTCCAGGCTAGATGAGGGGCAGATACCCCTTACTTTACTCCCTTCAGACACATGAGACTTTAGCTGTTGTAAAAAAAAAAGGGAAATAAAGGCAAGAGTGAAAGGAACAATCAGAAAGAGATGGCAAAATATAATTTACCTAGAGCTCACTCACCGCTACCACCGTCCTACTTTCAAAGGAAAGACATAAAACTGCATCATACACGAGAGAACAAATTAACAAACAAACAGGAGATACAATCAACCAAAGGAGCAGATAGCTCCCATCTGAAGCTTTTGCATTCGGTGAGCTCAGCTTAACATGAAATCCACACATTAACCTTATTAGCTCTCCTCTCCCCAAACCCCTCTGAAACAGGGTCTCTTCTATGTAGTCCTGGCTGTCCTGAAACTCAATATTTTGTAGACCAGGCTGACCTCCTGAGTGCTGGGATTAAAGGCATGTATCACCAGGCAAGCTTTACTTTAAAATTTAATGATTACAAAATCAAGAAGAAAAAAAAATCTTTAAAAATCTTTAAAATTATGTGTATATTTGTATGTGTATGTGAGGTGGGGTATCTGTGCATATGTGAGGGCAGGTGCCCAAAGGGGTCCAGAAGAGGGCAATGGTCCCCCTAGAGATGGAATTACAGGTGGTTGTGAGCTGCTCAACCTTGGTGCTAGGAACTGAACTTGGGTGTTCTTCAAGAGTACTACAAGCTCTTAACCACGGAGCCACCTGTCCAATCATGAATGAAAAATAATTAAATAGATCGACTAGTTTACTTCAAAGCTGAACATACAAGTTTTGAAAATCATACAAACTATTTAAGATTTATACTATTAGATATCTCTGAACTATAGCAAAAATCTTTCTGCTGAATTTTAGATTCAGTTGATTTTTACAACTGAAAATTCATCCCCAAAAAAGTGCCTCAATTAAGTTAACTAGTTCAAGATTAAAAACTAACATCTCAGAAGCTTAAAATAAATTTACAGGTGTGTAAATTTATTGACTCCTGTTAGTTCTGAAAGGTGGAGGAAATGGATTAGAAAACTACATCAGATACAGTTTGAACTGACTTGAGAAAATCATTATTTCCATTTTAATATCAGAACATTATTACTTAAGAAAAACTTTATACCGGTCCTTCTACAAGAGATGCCAGCACTTCATCCCATAGCTTCTGGTTCTGACAGTCTTCTCTGATTAGGCGTTGCTGCTGAGGGCTGAGTTGGAATGCCTCTACTGCTTCTGTTGAATCTGATGTCTTCAACACTTTGGAGGCACCTGGACACTCATCTAGGTTTATTTATAAAATATGTCAGTAGACTTTCATAGTTCTGCTTAGAAAGTGTAACAAAGGTTCACTGATACCAGTGATGTTTAGAAGGAACATGAGCACATGGAGCAGTATCCTCTTGAGTCTAGGATAATTACCTGTTGCTGATATGGTTATGACGCTATTCAAGAGACCAATCCCCTCAGAAAACAACAAAAACAAACAAATAAAACTCCCACAAAATCCTTTTTTTATAGTTGTTTGCGAACCCTCAATTTACCCTCTCTCTCTGTCTCTTTATGAAAATGCGTTATTAACATGCATGCTCTACACTGCTACTTACCATCGGAAGCTGGCCTCTTGGTGGCTTCATTAGTCTGCTTCTTTGACTGTCCCTTTGTCTTCTTTCCCTCCTTATCTGACGGGTAACCTGCTGGATACTGACGAGGGATGTAAAAAAACAATGCTGATTCAAATTTCCTGATGGAAAGCTTTAGAGGAGAAGGGGCAATTGTCTATACATTCTCCATACTTAATTTACATAAAGCAAATATACACTTAAAGAATTCAAAGGGCAAAAGACAACTGAAATCTCAAATTCTGCTTAAAGCCTTGCAGCTTGCATTGTTACAATGCTTTTTAATTTGATGATCTTATCTTTGGGTCTAAGAGAAGAAAATCTTCACAGGCTTTGTTGGTGACTTGAAAATTTTTTAAAAAAGAAAAATTAGATATGAAGTGGGGATCAAACATGGAGCACAGAAAATAATATTCAAATAGTCAAGATGAAAACTGTGACTTTAATCTCAAATAAAAAACTGGCCGGGCGGTGGTGGCGCACACCTTTAATCCCAGCACTCGGGAGGCAGAGCCAGGCGGATCTCTGTGAGTTCAAGGCCAGCCTGGGCTACCAAGTGAGTTCCAGGAGAGGCGCAAAGCTACACAGAGAAACCCTGTCTCGAAAAACAAAAAAAAAAAACTGAGTGCCAGATTCTCATTTCCCAAAACAATGGAATGGAAAGAGATTTCAGAAAATCAAATGTAACTAAATTAACTTTCTATGACCTAAAGATTAGATTTATAGGAATACATTCTACCTCTTCACCTATTTTTGAAGGAAGGTACGACTTTGTGATAATGCCCATGTTAAAAGCTCAATGTGTTTCTGGTCTCAATACATTATTATTAACCCATCATAGTAGATATATTTTCATAATTCTACTCAGGCTCCTCTAATCAATTTGACCAACACTGGGATCTAAAAAAACCTTCCAAAATAGACTTGGCAAATTAAAAAAAAAATTCATAGAATGAATTATTTTAGTTATTGTAATAGCTGATGGGTCTCATCTAAGGAATCATTTCCAGGAGTTTAAAAAGACAAGAAAAGCAGAAACAGACTTGCACTCAAAGACACACATTCACCTGCATGGGTGCTCAGACACTGCTCACACATGCAGTGTGGGCAGAGCCAAGGGAAAGAACAATGCTGGCTGGCTTCATGAGAAGAACAGAGACGGGGACAATGAGAGATGATTTAAACCACACCCTGAAGATAGAGTCAGGAACAAAGTCCAGCACACACAGGTGGTTTAGGGGTATGCAGCGACATCATCCACATCCACATCCACCTTTTATGGGTTCACATCAGAGCATGTGCTAAGGGGGAAAAGACAAAGAACTCAAGTGGTAGCAGGGTGGGAAAGCAGATTTGCTGGGAAGAGAGAAAAGGAATGAGGAGAGTGAGAAGGGTAAAAAGCAAAGCATTCCTATGAGACGTAACTCCACCTTCCCCTACCAAAAAATACTTCAAGTGCCAACAGAACTAAAAATACTTTGCTTTTCATCTACAGATTCAACACAATCCCCATTAAAATTCCAACACAATTTTTTACATATCTTGAAAGAACAATACTCAACTTCATATGGAAAAACAAAACACCAGGCTAGCTGAAACAATCCTGTACAATAAAAGAACATCCATATTTCAAGCTATACTGCAGATCTATAGTAATACAAACCACATGGCACTGGCATAAAACCAGACAGATTGATCAATGGAATCGAATCAAAGACCCAGATGTAAATCTAAACACCTATGGACACCTGATTTTTGGAAAAAAAAAAAAAAGCCAGAAATATACAGTGGAATAAAGAAAGCACCTTCAACAAATGGTGCTGGTCTAATCGCATGCCAGTATGTAAAAAAAAATGCAAAGAGATCCACATCTATCATCCTGCATAAAATGCAAGTCCAAGTGGATCAAAGACCTCAACATAAAACCAGACACACTGACCCTAAAGTGGGGAAATGCTTTGAACACACTGGCACAGGAGACAACTTCCTGAACAGAACACTGAGACAGCACAGGCACTAAGACGAACAATTAATAAACGGGACCTCATGAAACTGAAAAGCTTCTGTTAGGCAAAGGACACTGTCAATAGGACAAAGCGGCAGCCTACAGAATAGGAAAAGATCTTCATCAACCTCATATCCGACAGAGGACTGATCTCCAAAATACATAAAGAACTCAAGAAACTAGATATCAACTAACAAAAAGTCCAATTAAAAATGGGATACAGATCTAATCAGAGAATTCTCAACGGAGGAATCTCAAATGGCTGAGAAACAAAGAAGCATTCAACATCCTTAGACATCAGGGAAATGCAAATCAAAACTACTTTGAGATTCCATCTTACACCTGTCAAAATGGCTAAGATCAAAACCACAAGTGACAACTCATGCTGGCAAGGATGTGAGAAGGAGAACACTCCTCCATTGCTGGTGGGAATGCAAACTTGTATAGCCGCGATGGATATCGATATGGCAGTTCCTCAGAAAATTGGCAATCGATCTACCTCAAGACCCAGCTATACCACTCTTGGGCATATACCCAAAAGATGCTCCACTACAAGAACACTTGCTCGACTTTGTTCATAGCAGCTTTATTCATGATAGCCAGAAACTAGAAAACAACTTTGTCCCTCAACCAAAGAATGGATAAAGAAAATGTGGTACATTTAAACAATGAAGTATTACTCAGGTGTTAAAAACAAAGGCATCATGAAGTTTGCAGGCAAACGGATGGAAACAGAAAAAATTATCCTGAAAGAAGTAACACAGACCCAGAAAGACAAACATGGTATGTATTCATAAGTAGACATGAGCTATTAAATAAAGGATAATCATACTACAATCCATAGACCCAGAAAGTCTAAGTAACAAGGAGGGCTCAAGGGGAGGGGGGAGATGCATGGATCTTCCTAGGAAGGGGAAATAGATTTTTATGGGTGAACTGGGGGTAGGTAGGGATGGGAACAGGAAGGTTCCGGTGGTGGGGGTGGGTGGAGGAGAGAGTACTGAGGGAGATGACTGGAACTGGGGTGGGTGGAGGAGAGAGTACTGAGGGAGATGACTGGAACTGGGGAACATGGAGAGGGGTGGGCAATGCAGAAACCTAGTGCAGTGAAAAGTCCCTAGAATCTGAGAGTGACCCTAGTGAAGTCTCCTAGTAATGGGAGCTATGGAGCCCAAACTGGCCACCTTCTATAACCAGGCAAGGCTCCCAGCAGTGGGACTCCGACATCAACACGGCCACAAAACCTTGACCTACAATCTGTCCTGCCTGTAAGATGTGCTGGGGTAATGGTGGTACAGAACTTATGGGAGTGACCAACCAATGACTGGTCCAACTTGAGGCCCATGCTACAAGAGGGAACCCACATATGACACTGCCTGGAGAGCCAGGAAGCAGAAGCCAAACACAACTGGCAAAAAAATAAAAAGGCAGTGAAATGATTCCTAATGATATTCTGCTATACTCATGGATTGGTGCCTAGCCCAACTGTCATCAGACAGGCATCATCCAGCAACTAAAGGGAGAGATGCAGAGACCTACAACCAAACACTAGGCTGAGCCAGGGGAACCCCACAGAAGACTGTAGGAGCCAGAGGGGTCAAGGACACCATAAGAACATGGGCCACAGAATCAACTACACAGGGTTCAAGGGGCCCATAGAGTCTGAACTGACAGTCAGGGAACCTGTATGAGTCAGAGCTAGGTCCTCTGCATAAAAATTATGATTGTGTTGTTTGATGTTCTTGTGGGACTCCTAAGAGTGGGAGTGGGGGGGGTGTCTCTGACTCTTGCCTGTTCTTGGGACCCTTTTCCTCTTAGTGAGTTGCCCCGCCTAGCCTTATTGTAATTTGTTATGACACGTTTGGTTGATATCCCTGGGAGGCTTGCTCTTTTTTTTTTTTTTAGAAAAACGGAGGAGGAGTGGATCTGGGGAAGAGGGGATGTGTGTGTGTGGGGGGGGACTGGGAGGAATGGAGGGAGGGGAAACTGTGGTCGAGATGTAATGTATGAGAGAAGAATTAAAGAAACTTAAAAAGCAAAAAAATATATATATTCTGCTTTTCACTGACAAGTCCAGCTTTTTCCTAGCCTGGTCACATAGTAGCGTGATACCCAAGAGGCCACCTTTTGACTGGTTTCCTTCTGCATCTTTATATACTCTTTACCTCTCACAGTCTACGGACAATTGCTATGTGTGCAGTGTTAAAGGCCCAGAGATGGCTGTACATTCTCATAACACATGAACAGTGCAGGCCAAGAGATCTAACCTGCAGTCGCAGACACAGTCTCCTTGATCGTTCTATTCCTTCTGAGGTCCAAGGAGCAGGTTCAACATCATCTCTTCTTAAAAGATAACGCCAAACCAAGAAGCCATGGCTGGATGAAATCTCTGGCCAGTATTTCACTACCTATATCATAATATTTCAGTATTACACTGAGATCTAAAGTTTAGACTAACCACAATACCATCATATTAGTAGTTTAAATAAATCAGCTATAATTAAATGCAACTTCAGAAGACTTGCTTTGTTTTAAGAACAGTAAATAAATCAAGAATATTATTAACACACTGTGTTATGAGCTTATTTCCTATTAAGATAGTTCCCACATAAGGATATAATATTATAAATTTAACATAGTAAAAAAATAACAGAATTCTGCAAATTAGGCAGAGATAAATGGTGGTAGCTGATGTGTTTATTCTGTATCCAAGGACAAATACATTTTTAATGCTATAATGTTATATATTCTGCCCTGAAAAACTACTGTTAATTATTAAAATTAAAAACATTTTAAAGATACAAAGTAGCCAAGATAAATAATGGTCAAACTACTTAAATGGTTTTATCATATAGACTATATACTAAACACAGAACTTTTGAGTCTAGAGCAGAGTGCTTGCCTAGTGTGTATAAGCCATGGGTTAGAGCCCCATCAGTGCCAAACAAGAAACAAACAACAACAACAAAAAAAAAACCACCTGGACCCAAATTAGAACTCTGCCTTAGGACTTCAAAGCCCTTTTCAAAATCTTAAAGTTAAAGTTCACTTCATGTATCTTTTACATTTCTAGAAGTAGAAATGCCAACAGAATTAGATAGCCTATCCTTTCTCTAGCCCACCCAAAGTGGTTCCCTGTTTTAACACCCAGAATGACCAAAGAGACGTCATGCAAGATAGAGATAACATATACCTTATAAATGCCATCATATCTGTTGCCTTCTTCTGGAGCATATTTGCTAATCTTCCTCCCTTTAAAACTGCGTATCACTCTGACTGGCTTCCCAGCTCTCCAATTCCGAGACTCTGCTCCAATTTTATCATCCAATGGAGCATCACAGTTTAGGGCCAATGCCCTAAAAAAGATAAAACAAAGTCTTTATACCAAGCAATCTTTGCTCAAGTACATAATTGAGTCATTAGCTCAATTAAAAGGTAAATTCTGCCTTACCTGACGATTAAGATTCTATGATTCTTTCCATATTATTCCAGACAATAGGATTATGCTTTCCCCCACCAGCAGAGAAGACAAATCAGTTTTCTGATGTCACCCCCAAGCCAGGGGATTGGTTCTCAGATAGCCTGTAGGGTTCTTCTGAAAGTAATAACATCTGTGCCACGTATAATAGAAAATAACTAGAAATACATGGAATTTGCTTAAAATAATGTTTGTTGAGAAAAGGGAGAACGTTGGGAAACTAAAGGAAGTGATTGCTTTAACAGTTAATTTTTGATGAAATGAGGTAAATTGCTGGAATAATGTAGAAAGAAATCCAGAAAAATAAATTTGTCAGCAAGGTACAAATAGTTTTTCTAGATTTTCCACATTCCAGACAGTAGAAATTCTGAAAAGTCTAAAGAATATTAAGAACAAGTGTGACATGAGCATATTCTCTGAAGACCTCCACAGAAGGATAAATTTAAGTGCATCAAAATGCCAGGGAAATCATGACAGTGAAGAGATTAGATCCCCTGAGATTGATGTGGTTTATAGATGATACACAGCCAAGAAGGACCACTATGTGGGAAGGAGACTGTCTTGGCTGAAACTCCCCCTCAGCAGGCAGTGGAAACTCAGTGACTACATTAGAGGTTATGAGAACTTCGGAGGAATATCTAGTTCTAAAAACAGCACAATCTACTCAAGTTGGGATCCTCCTTTAAGACATCTACCTCCTCACCTCAGTGAAAGAATAACATTGCTAACACATAAGGGTTAAAAACTGAGCTGGCTCAGTAGGTGAACTGCCGCCTTAGAAGTAGGAGGACCTAAGTTTGGGTTCCTAGAACCTCCATAAAAACTTCCAGGTCATAACCCCGAGTGTGTGGGCAGCACAAATGGGACTAACATGCACTGGGGATATGAGGATATGGGGAAACAGCATGAACCAAAGAGAGGCTAATGGGGAGATTGGGAAGCCAGTGTGATCAAACACCTTGTGTCATGGATACAATTTTCAAATTGATGAAAATGGTGTATTTTTAAAAAAATCACTGGTGTAATAATGTGTTTATAATGTATAATGTGCTTATAATCCCAGTGCTGCTAAATGGAAACATGTGGATCCCAGGGGCTTACTGATCAGCCAGCGTAGCCTACTTGGTGAATTCCAAGCTAGTAAGAGACCTTGTCTCCCCCCACCGAAAAAAAAAACAAAAAAAACCCACAACTGGACAGGTGGTAGCACACGCCTTTAATCCCAGCACTCAGGAGGCAGGGACAGGTGGATCTCTGAGTTTGAGGCCAGCCTGGTCTACAGAGTAAGTTCCAGGGCAGCCAAGATTATACAGAGAAACCCTGTCTCGAAAAACCAAAAAGGGGGGGGGGGCAAACAAATATACATGCACATAAACAGCCAACTTGATAAAAATCAGATAGAATACAAACTACTTTTTTAGGTATATTTCTTTTTTGTAGGCTCACACTTAAAACAAAACAAAACAAGACTATCACTGACCTACTGACAAGGAACCTCTTAAACACAGTCATCTTCTTAAAGTGAATGGAGCGTGACTTTTCTAGATGTGCTGAAACTCAGTTTGCTAAAGTTCTCTCTTTTACCTAAAGGGCAGACATTTTAAAACACTAGGAGGTAGGATAAAATATAGCCATCATGGCTCACAACATCCACTGTCCTCATCTAGCCTCCTCAGGCACAAGGCACACACATGGTTGGTACACAGACAAACATGCAGGAAAAATATCCATACACATAAAATAAAATTTTTAAATGTTAAAAATATAGCCATCTAACTAGAGTTACTGTTTCTTATATGCAACACCTATCAAATGATCACTCATTTTAAAGAGGTAGAATAAATACCTTCACATCACTGAGTGACATACTTTAACATTCACAGGTACCATTAATCATAATTACTGCTATCACTACATGGCACTGTCAATCACTTTTGGCTTCATATAAATATACAGACTCCTGAAAAATGTAAAAGGAGTCTGAAGTATGAAATAAGACAAAAGAAAAGCAGTAAGTTCTTTTATTATTATATATAAAACTCTAGCAACCAATGGCTTCAGATGGCCCTGACATAAAGAACAGCTGGGATACCTTGATGTCTTCTTCACTTTCTGAAGCACAAGAGTTGGGAAGAAATGGGTACTGCTCAGAAGCAAGAAAGTGTCAAACTTCCTCTTAGCAGAGAAGTAAGAATGAACTGTATCATACACTACTTGGTAAAGAGTGCATGTTTAGGGACCAAGCTAAAGTCCTTTCATTCCAGTTTTCATGTTTGTAAGATTTCATATTTCTTTAGAAGACTTATAATCACAAGGCACACACACAGCTCAGTGTCTAAAGTAATCAAGTAGATGTTAAGGTCTATAAGACAAGCCAATTATTCCAAATAGTTTTCGGTCTACTTCATTTTTACAGTCCTCTTTTTTAACAGCAAACATTTTTATTGTTGCCAATTATTTTCTAAGGAGGTTGTAATATTACTTACTAGATTATCCATGTATACCACGTATATTCCAAGTGTTGGTAATTATGAAAGACATTTCACTAAAGCGGAGTCTTATATAACAAAAAATATAATTCTCATACTTGACAACTTAAGCCACTGTTAATTTAAGATGCGTGTTCCCTGACAACAATGTGTTAAGCTATTTCTGACTTCTAAGGTTGTCCCTCTTAGAGTCGCCTTCTTGTAGAATAAGGACAGCAAAGGGTTCTACTCCTATCTCAGGAATGAGATTTCACCAGCAAATCTGACGTGTCTCCTCTGCTAGTTCAGTAAAATAATCCTACTGTCAGAAATAATATACAGGGTATAAAAACAAGGTTCTATGTAACCTGATATGTAATAAAGTCTTGAGATAATACTGGTATATTTGACATGGTAATAAAATAAAGGGACACTATTTAAAACTTAGTGCTTTATATTCAAAGTACAAAAATAATCATTTTTACTCAATGCCAAAATGCTCTTTATAGGACATAAAAATTCTTAACTTTTATATAGTTCACAAAATTTTTACTATGACAAGTTATAAAACTGTATTTGCTATCTAGGATTTTAGTTATTTTGTTAACATCAGCATGCATTTATAAAATAAATTACTTAGAAATTAAAATTTATATCCTGTGGTAGTAAGGATGACATAAATATTAAAACTCAATGCAATGTGAAACTCCTGTAATGTATTAAGGGAATTTAGTTAAAAAGATTACTTTTATAACTAACTTAGAGGTCACTATTAATACAATTCCTAAAAGTGCCTGGAGTGAAGACTGATTAATTTACCTAAAAAGTTCACTCACCTATTCTCATTAAGCTATTTCACATTAGTGAGTCACTTCCAAAACAAATTTGCACAAAAAAGATAAATGTGTTGAGGACAGCATCATTTTAGTTTTTGACTTACAGGGTACTAAACATACCACCTCATCTTCAATTTCACTTAAATCATATAGGTTCCTTTCTTTCAAAGGTGTCAACATGTTTCATCATGTATAGTACATGTATCAAGTAAGGAGGGGAATAATGCCACTTAAAAATTAACAGTATAAAAAATTAACCAATGGAATTTTAATTTCATGTTAACTCCTAGTTGAAGAGCTGCCCTATAACTTAAATACCGGGTTATACTGACAGGATCTAACCATAGATTGCAGAGCCTTTAGAACAGCACCTGTTCATGTTTGTCAGGGTTTGATCAGCCGATGGTGCACCGATTCTTTTATTACCAGCAAGGTTTTTACCACCACTTCCAGTGTACGTGAACTCATCACCTCGGTCCTACAAGGAAAGATTTTTTTTACAGTGAGATGCTTAAACCTAAGGATAATTTCATCAATTCTCATTTTAAGGTCAGAACATTAAGTTAAGATGCTACTGACATGTTTCTCAGAGAATTTACCAAAATGCAATCATGTGTGTAGTATACTTTCAAGTTTTATCACTTGATCTAAAGATTTTGCTTCCAAGTTCTAGTTTCCAACATCTTCAAACACAGTTATTCTCATATGTGTATGTATCTAAGTAATCCACAGCATTTCACAAAGTAAGGGCTTATGGGTTAGAAACATTTTATTTAATTCAATAGTAACTAACACATAGTTTGCAGGTTCTTTAAGAATAGCGTCACTTTCAGAAACATTCCATGATGGAATTCTTGGCAGTCATCTATACCATATGGAATTTTTCTGATGAATATTCAAATTTTGAATTGGACAATAAATTTTATAAAGTAAGTTTACACAAAAGCTTCACCTTATCGCTATAATAGCATAGTAATTTTTCCATACTTCATATTATGAATTCATCCTTGGCACACTCAGGTTTAAAAAATAAGCATTACTATTATTAAAAAGAAACCTGAAAAATAATTTGAAAATTAAATGCAGTATTTAGTATCTATTAAATTAAATAACTATGCTCATTCAAAACTTAGCTGATTCAAAACTCAAAATATAGCCGGGCGGTGGTGGCGCACGCCTTTAATCCCAGCACTCGGGAGGCAGAGCCAGGCGGATCTCTGTGAGTTCGAGGCCAGCCTGGACTACCAAGTGAGTCCCAGGAAAGGCGTAAAGCTACACAGAGAAACCCTGTCTCGAAAAACCAAAAAAAAAAAAAACAAAAAAAAAAAACAAAAAATCTCAAAATAACTCAAGAAAAGTATCAGTCTATAATTTACTCTAACAATACTAGCTGGGTAGTTATTCGACTTTTTAAATTATAACTTATAAATTTAAATTATATTATAATTTGTTTGAGTGGTGGGGCACACATGTATAGGTCAGAGGGCAACTTATAAAAGTCAGTTCTCTCCCTCTACCATGTGAGTCCTGGGAATCAAACTCAGGATGCCAGGTCTGGTGTAAGTGACTCTACCCACTAGCCCAGTATTCTTTTTTTTACTGTAAAACCAAGATGAACTTGCCACAAGGATGTTTTTTCTACTAAATTCCTACTTTTTTGAAGGTTGCTTATTTCCATACTGCTTTTTCGTTAGGTTCACCCCTAACTAAAACTGTGTGCTTCCTAAGTGTTTTGATGAGGCAGGCATGGTGGTGCACACTGTCACCCCAGCACTGAGAAAGGGGAGGAAAGAACACTAGACTTCAACTAGGGGACCAGCTTGGCCTCCACAATGAACGATGCTATCTATGAATGAATGAACAAATGCTTCTATTGGCTCCCAAATCTTCTATTCACATTTGATAATGGAATGTGTAAGGTTTCCATTTTTTAAAATAAGGAATTAAATTTAATCTATACTGTGTATTCCATTTGAAGGAACTCTAATAAACAAATACATCTACAATGGCCCAGAGCACTTTTCTTTCTTCCTTCCTATCTTTTTTTGTTTTTGAGACAAAGCTCAGGCTGGTTTCAAACTTACTGTGTAGTTAAGGATGACCTTGAACTCCTGATTCTTCTGCCTCTATCTCCCTAGTGCTGGGATAACAGGAATGTGCCACCATTCCCTACTAAAATACTTTCTAAACTGATGAGAAACAATCTTTCACACTGCATCTGGTTTGACTCCAGAATACCCAAATTCATAATAACCAAGTCTTCAAGTTAAAATAATGAGAGTGCTATAAAGAAAAATTAGTGAGCACATAGCAGAATAAGCACAATCTAAGCTAAACAGTGATTAAAACAGAATAAGAAAAAGAAGTCTGAACATTCTTCAAGTAGTAAAAACCCAAATAATGGTTAAAATTCTACACTATACCACTTCAATCATTATGCCAACAAAAGTTTTCCATTATGGCAGACAAAAAAAGGTGAGCCTAGATTTGTTGTGTTTTCTGGGCTATGAAGTAGCTTGCGCAAGACTGCTGCCTAGGAATAGTGCACACAAAACTATACCTGCTCAAGGATATGGTGCTGCCACCACAAGCAGCAGAATTTCCCACACCCCCACCCTGGAACCAAACCCATGGCCTTGTGCATTCTAGGCAAGTACTCTACCACAGAGCTACATTCCCACTCCACAATTTTCCAATCTCTATTCTACCTCCCAGTCTGCTAGAGGAGCTGCCTAAAAATGGACTGTTGTCCCAATGCCTGTAATCACCCTAATCACACAGACCAGCAACTTCATCATCGCTTCCCCGCCCAATTATTAGTTCAAAGCTATCTAGATACAGCCTTAATTTATCTCACAACACTCTCCACCATGCCTGTAAAACAACATAATATTGTACAACCCAGAAATTGTACTTCTTGACGTAAGCACTATATACAATCGTTGACTGTGGTATTATCTGTAACAGTTACAAACTGAAATTTAACTAGGTACTCTTCAATAGGTAAATGGTTTAAGGGTGATATATTCATACCATGGACTCAGAAATAAACAAGAATGAACTATTAGTACACATCAGAGAATCATTCTGGGTCACAAAAAAAAAATCTATAGCCAAAGTTACAAACTACATGACCCATGCACAATAATTCTTGACAAAAAAACTATACAAACAGGGAACAGATTAGTGGTTATCAGTGGTTAGAGGGCCTGAGGACAATATAATAACAGAAACTGTGAAAGCAGAAACATTTGGCATCCTGACTGTCAAAATCCTGGCTATGACAGTGTCTGGTAAACAATTCAGCAAAGCACTACTTTTGGGAGAGAATGGATATCATTTCTAACGCTATTAATTGCAAAACTGCAATTAATTCAAAATAGGCTTAATTTTTTAAAAGAAATAAACTCCACAGAGTATATACTTTTTTCATATTAATTAGTTACCAACTGTGTAGGCTAAACCAGCATATATAAAAAACAGCTGGGCGGTGGTGGCGCACGCCTTTAATCCCAGCACTTGGGAGGCAGAGCCAGGTGGATCTCTGTGAGTTCGAGGCCAGCCTGGTCTACAGAGTGAGTTCCAGGAAAGGCACAAAGCTACACAGAGAAACCCTGTCTCAAAACAAACAAACAAACAAAAAAAAACCAAAAAAAAAAAAAAAAACCAAAAAAAAAAAAAAAAAGACACTTCTAAATCTTGTAACATATAGAACCAATCACTTCAACAAAAACTGTGCTAAAAAAGGACATTATGTATTTTAGGTACAAATTTTGTACTTTATGAAATAATCAAGGTCATATCATTACTTACAACTTCATCTGCAAATCCTCCAGCCAGGACAAGAGAATAAGCCCCATCATTGCTGCGACCATGAATGCCACCAACATGAGGCCTATGAACACCTGCTTCGCTCACCTATCAGGTAAAAGAAAAATATGATCAAAGTACATTATGTATGTATGAAATTGTGAAAAATAAATGAGTTAACAACTGAGTTAGCCTTACAAAATGCTTTCATACGTATTATTAAACTCTACAGCCCAATCATGTTTCACCTAGAGTCTGCTTTCTCATTTTAGTTTTCCCAAATAAATCCTGAACGTCCCAGGGTTTTTTTTTTTCTAGGTCTAGTCCCACATCTTGCTTTGGGACCTGCACACTAACAGACCCTTCTACACTGTCTGGTTTTGCTCCTTTCAAAACCATTCTATTATAAACAGAATGATCCTTCTGTATGTTTATTTCGAGACACAGAGTCTTACAAAGCAGCCATGACTGCCATGGAATTCATTATATATCAAGCTTGTCTTGAACTTGCAGCACTTTTCTGCCTTTGCCTTCCAAGTGCTGGGATCACAAGCATGAGCCACCATACATGGTTCAGAATGGTCCATATGGGTAATTTTCGGTTGGGCTGTGGAAATGGCTTAGTGCCACATAAGCAAGAAGACCAATGTTTGGGTAGGTATAGTGGCCTGCCTCTAATTCCTGCCTTAGAAGGCAGACAGGGAATCCCTAGAGTAGGCTGGCTAGCAAGACTAGGCTAACAGTTTAGGCGAGCTGTGGATTTCATTAGAAAACAATAATTCTTGACATGATAAAGCTGGTCAAAAGCTTATGGCTAGGGAGGTCAAAGACCCTATCAGAGAAGCTGCTGCTGTTGTTTTGCTACACAGATATGATTTACCCATCAAACTGCCTTCTAAATAACTATTATTTATGCCCACAGATTATTGTTGTTGGCTTTTGTCACAGAAGTTTCTTTTTTGCAGTGGCCAGTGTTCACTGCAGACACTCCTAATGGCCAAAGTACTGAGAATAAATGTCTGTTCAAAGTCCAGCCATAAGTAAGTCATCTGTATGACTCATTCCAAGACTCAGGGAACATTGCCAAGAAGGGATGGAAAAAATTAAGAGGTAGAAGAGGTGGGGAAAGGTGAAGAATTTTAGTAGTGGATTTAACTGGCACTAACTGCCTCAATAGCTAAGTATTTATTCAAAGGAAGCCTAAAGTTTAATGACATTAAATAAGAACTTATCATACAACTTAAAATTCTTTTAAATATTAAATTTTTCTAGAAGAGAAAACTTACCAGTGCCAACACAAAACAGAATAAAGCCAAGTGATAACAAAGATAAATGACACCTCACTCTAATGGTAGCTCGTCTGTCTGATCCTGTCTGGGAAAAGACATTCATTCTAACAAACGAATGTCCCGTGCTACTTAGTTGCGACTCATTTGTAATTTAAAACAAATGTTAGTATCACTTCAATTTCAATGATATGAATTTTACCCTTTCAATTAAGCCAATTTCAAAGCATACCTGAACTCTGAATCTCCAAGTTGATCCAACAGGAATACCAGGGATAGGTCCATAATGATTTGAAGGGACAATGGTACATTCTTTTGTCCGACCAACACAAGCCATTCCCTGTAAGTCACAAAATAAGATGTTGGAGAAATCAATTATGTAAAATTTGTTGAAGATTTCCTATTCTCATAAGATGTGAACGAAATAACTGCATCAATAAAATCATTATTTATGCAATTTAATTGTCACTGATATAATCAATTAAATGGTTTAATCTTTTATACTACCACTACCACTACTGAAACACTATTTACTGTGATGTGTTAGTGGGAAGATGAAAGGGAGTTTCATTCTCACCCTGCCCCAGTCCCTCCGGCTTTCCGTACTAGCTGAAGGCATCTTGGCTTTCTTCTTACTCATCTTGAGTCTTTCCCCAGCCTTTACAACCTCACTGGAATCAGTTTTACAGGAAGGACAATACCTTAAAGGAATAAAAAAGAATAAAGACTACTTGGTAACATCATATTACATGTAAATTTAGATAATGGCAAGTATATTTATTTAATATTGGAATCTTGTTCTATTTAAGAACTCCATAAGATTTAAATACAATATCCAATATAAAATACTTAGTATATATTAAGTATTTAATTACTAAGAACAAAACAGTAAATCCAACATACTAGGGATAGACAGCCATTATAAAGGCTGATTAGACATAATTAAAAACTAAAGGATGAATATTATATTGAAGCTAGCATAAGAGGAAAATGCTTCCAAGAAGAAAATGACTCAGTATGAAAACAGAGAAAAGAATACAACTTAAAAAGTTGGCCGGGCGGTGGTGGCGCACGCCTTTAATCCCAGCACTCGGGAGGCAGAGCCAGGCGGATCTCTGTGAGTTCGAGGCCAGCCTGGGCTACCAAGTGAGTTCCAGGAGAGGCGCAAAGCTACACAGAGAAACCCTGTCTCGAAAAACCAAAAAAAAAAAAAAAAAGTTGAAAGAGAGACTGAATCTGGCTAGAATGTAGGGTATTTAGGGAAATAAGGGAGAGATGTAGTATGCCAAATAGACTGAAAAACAACTAAGTCATAGCATTCCAGGTCCTTTAAAGACAACTTAAGGCCTTTGAAGCAAAAGCTAAACAATGAAATTTGTACTTTTGAATGACTCCATACTAGAGTATGACCAGAAAGATAAAACTACAAAATCAGAACCCAACTCAAGAGTTATTACAGTAAATGGATCAGGTGTCAGTGCTAAGTGACAGTTATCTATAACATTTTAAAGACTTTAATGTACTATGTAGGTTTAGAAATTCATCTGGCCAGGCATGGTGGCACAGTCCTGGAATCCCAAGCACCTGGGAGACATAGGTAGACAGATCTCTCCGTTTGAGGCCAGTCTGGTCTACATAGCAAGTTCTAGATCAGCCAGGACTACATAATAAGAAACTATCTGAAGAAAAATAAAAAGAGGAAGGAAGGGGGAGAGAGGGAGGAAGGGTAAAGTCCACTCTTAGAAGATCAGTTTTATTTGTAGAAAAACAATAATTAAAAAAGGAAAAGACAAAACCCGAGGATGGTACCAGTATTCTTCTTCTGGGACTTTCTCCAAAGGTGGACTCAGGCAGTAGATATGATACGCCATATTGCACTCATCACACAGAAGCTGCATGTTGGGATCCCGCTTCTCTCCACATTTATGACAAGAACACATGTGACATTTCTTATCTGAGTCTCCACCACACAGGTCACATTCGGGGTCATTTTTCCCTACAAAGAACAAAATTTTGGAAGTTTTATCGTTTGTATCTCTTATTCTCATAAAGAAAAATCCACTGAAACAGCATACAACTTACTTTTTAAATGAAAAAAGAAAAAATGTACTGAAAAGAATCTCACCCAGGGTGAGATCTGATAAGTGCCTCAGGCTAGAGAGATGGCTTAGTAGGTAAAGGCATCTGCTGCCAAGATGGGTGACTGAGTTCAATCTTCATAACTCACATGATATAATGACAGAATTAACTTCAAGAGTCTTCTAACCTCTATACTAGTGCTGGGACACACATGTATACACATACACATGCATACTTGAAAAAAAGAAAAAGAACTAACAAACAAATGCAAAATGCTTCAGGCCAGACTTACTGAATCAGATTTCATGAAATGAGCCCATGAGTACACCAGCGTGTGTGGGAGGCGGGACGTAATGGCAATGAACATAGGGACAGTGTATATCTTTGCCATCAATTGCATTATATGCATATTGGTTCACAGGCTTCCTGATATGTCCATCAACATTCCCATGGGAAGTCCAAAGAACTCACTGAGGTACTATCTGATATCCTAGAGCGTTGTAGAATATTATTTTAAGGTGTGTTACTTTTGTTTATGTTTCATTTGTTTAACTCTGAAAAGCTGTGTTACTGTGCCTGTCTAAAACACCTGATAGTCTATTAAGAGCTGAACAGCAATAGCAAGGCGGGAGAGAGAAACAGGTGGGAATGGCAAGCAGAGAGAATAAACGGGGAAAAAGGAGATGGAGAAGTGAAAGGAGATTTAAGAGCCAGAGAAGGAGGAGGTTATCAGGGGCCAGCCAGCCAGCTACACAGCAAGCCACAGTGTTCAAGAGTAAGACTTACAGAAGTAAGAGAACAGGAAAAGCCCATAGGCAGAAGGTAGATGGGATAATTTAAAGTTAAGGAAAGCTGGCTAGAAACTAAGCCAAGCTAAGGCCAAGCATTTATAATTAAGAATAAGCCTCTGTGTGTGATTTATTTGGGAGCTGGGTGGCGGGCCCCCTCAAAAGAGCCAAGAAACAACAACACTAGAGCCTTTAGGCCTCTGATGTTAAGGATGGATAAAGACACAGAGAAATTGTTGGTAGTAATGCATACAGAGAGCTAGTGAGATGGCTCAGCAGGCAAAGGCACTTGCTACCAGGCCTGACAACCTGAGTTCAATCCCAGAATCCACAAGGTGAAAGAGAGATTTCCTAAAGTAGTTCTCTGACATAAACATGCACACTGGGACACACATATATAAATAATTTTAAATATTTTTTTTAAAAAAAGAACACACATGGATAAGCATTTGAAAGATCATTTTACAAACAACAATAACTTACTATAAGCTTCCTTAAAAGGAAGTAAATTTGTATGGTCCACTATTTTATAACTCCTGTAAAGTAATTCATTGGTCAATAAAACTAAATTTCCACTACACAGCAAATTGAGTCTAAGCCTAAAAGAGAAACTCATACTTAAAAACTTTCCATCTGCAAAGGAAATAGGATGGGCTCCAGGCTTCTCAATCTTGAAGATTTCATCTACAAATATCACCCGGCAGTCATTTAATGTTCCTTCAGAACCCCTGTTTAAAAAGAGGAAGAAACATTAATTTCTATCAGCAAAATTTAAATTATGTGAAAATAATAATTACAAGTCACTGTGGAAATTCATTTTTACAAAATATAAATTGACTAAGCTTATAGCTATTATAATTATTCTAGTCTTTTGTTTTAGTAGCCAATCCTCAAAGTAATATATAACTTCAGCAACATCTTCTCATTTCTATTAAACTGAAAACATGTTAAAAGGAAACATATAGGTAGGAGTGAGTATAAAGCCCCCTTCAACCATTATATGCAAAGGCTCTACTGCTGTGGGATGTTCTGTATGGCAAATGTGTTGCTGATTGGTCAATAAATAAAACACTGATTGGCCATTGGCTAGGCAGGAAGTGTAGGTGGGACAAGGAGGAGAATAAAGCTGGGAAGTGGAAGGCTGAGTCAGAGAGACACTGCCAGCCGCCATGATGAGAAACAGCATGTGAAGATGCCGGTAAGCCACGAGCCATGTGGCAAGGTATAGATTAATGGAAATGGATTAATTTAAGCTGTAAGAACAGTTAGCAAGAAGCCTGCCACGGCCATACAGTTTGTAACCAATGTAAGTCTCTGTGTTTACTTGGTCGGGTTTGAGCGGCTGTGGGACTGGCAGGTGAGAGAGATTTGTCCTGACTGTGGACCAGGCAGGAAATCTCTAGCTACACTCTACATACAGTCATAATTTCTATATGTGTAGGATACCACTGAGTTATAGATTTGTGTAACAATATTTTAATAGTATCTTCATTTTTAATATGAAACACCATCTTCTAGTTTCATATATTGTATGCTTTCAGGACTGGATATATAACATTTAATTTCAATTCTAATATTGTTTTTAACCTCTATAGTGTGTTGGTAGAAACTGAGCACCCAATCATTTTTACTAAACCCAAATGGTATCGGGGTTATTTTTAATCTTAATACGTGCTGTTTAAAATGGCCAGTGAAACAAATGTGCTTGCAAACACAGAAATGGGACTAGATTTTCTTTATTATAAAAAACAAATAAATTCTTTGTGAGAATTCAAACATGGGCCAGGCACCATACAGTGGTGGCATACAATTTTAATCCTGGTACTGGGGGAGGGGGGGGGCAGAGGCAGATGAATCTCTGAGTTCCAGGCCAGCTTGGTCTATAGAGCAAGTTCCAGGACAGTCAAGGCTATACAGAGAGACCTAGTCTCAACAAATCAAAAGCAAAAAAATCATGGGCTGAGGAAAATAATTTAAATAGAGCCAGGGGTGAATAATTTACTTCAATAAATTCCGAGTCACAACAGTCTCACATTTTCTTTTTACTAAGTTCACTTTGTGATTTTTATCTTTAAACTTTCTTAAGGACAAAAAGGAACTCATACAGAAGATTTTTATCTCAAAGTATAATAGTATATTCCTTCTCAAATAATCAAGAGAATAAACAAAATTTTCATAGGAAAAAAATAATAACCAGAATAATATTAGGAAAAAAGAAATTCAGAGACTTTATTACTTCGATTATCTGGTAAGAAGTATCTGTCTTATAAACTTAGCAAAGACTATATAAAATTCTCTCCTGTTAATTAAAATAAGACTCAATTATACTTCTAATATTTCTAGGCAAAATTTTATAAAGTGCCCTCTTATTAGGTATCTTTTCAAATATGAAGCCACAGTTACTTCATTTATACTTATTTGCATATTCTTCAGTTTCCTACTATGACTGGGAACTTGTTTCTCCTTTAAAAATATTATTAATTATGTGAATGTGTAGGGTTTGTATAAGTATTGTACATGAATAGAGGTCCTGAAGAAGCTAGATGCACTGAACCCCCTCAGAGCTGGAGTTATAGGAGGGTTGTGAGCTGCCTGACATGGAATGGATTCAAATAGGTCCTCTACAAGAGCAACAAGCACTCTTAACCACTGAGCTTTATTTCCAGCCCTGTTTATCCTTTTTAATCATAGCTTTTGCTTTATATTTGGAAGACATGTTATTAGGTGCACATAGATTTAAGGCTTTTATTTATTTGCTTTTGGCTCCTGTAGTGAATGCTACAACATATCTTTTTTTAAGAGAAAGTAGCATCCATTTACTTAAGATTTTCTCCACCTTTACCCTTTCTATTAAAAAGTTAATATCAAATATAATACAGAAAACTAGACTGGTAAATGGATAACTGAAGCAACTGTGAGGAACATATCCTTTGTTGTCATCAGTGATGACAGCAGACAGAACTGTCACACTACCTCAGAAGTAATCATTTCTTTACATCTTCTCAAGGTTACATTTACCTTAATTTTCTGTAGTCTGATTGCTTGTCTACCTCCCTAAGCATATGGCATAATTTCACCCATACACTAAGTATAATCTACAAATTCTCACACCCTCTTGTTCTTCCTTGCAATTGCTTAAAAACACTAGCCTTTTATCCAAACGCTTCTCAGTCTTGGTTTTGACATTTGCATTCCCAGGGAATGGTGATCACTTAAGTTATCACTCTTAAGTGGTAAAATTAAAGACACTCTATAACCTAGCATTCCACATGTGTGCATGAGCTCATGGAGGCCAGAAGAGGGCACTGGATTCCCTGGAACTAGAATTACAGTTACATTGATTATGTGATGCCTATGTTGGCACAGAGAACCAAATCCATGTTCTCTACAAGAGCAGCAAGTGCTCCTAAGCCATCAGCCTCTAGGAAGATTTTTCACTATGAAATAAATACCTATCTCCAAACCACCCTTGCTTTTATTACTCTTCTTTTCCTAACTCTTGTAGTAAGAACTTAGTAGTGTTCTGCGGTTGGGGAAGCTATAATGTCACTGTCAAACCAATCAAATTTGCCTGTCCGTCTTCCCACTCATCCTTAGTCTAGTCGCCAAAGTAATTTTCTACCTCAGGATCACTTAGATCTTTTAAAAACTTTTTTAAAATTAAAAAAAAATTTCTTTTCCTTTAAATTTATTTATCAATTTATTTTGAGACAGGGTCTCACTATGCAGCCCTGATTGGCCTTGAATTCAGAGATCTTTCTGCCTATGCCTCTCAGTGCTCTGATCTAAGGGTATGCACCATCATACCCCAGATCATTTCTTTTTCTAAAGCTCAATGCTATGAGTTTTGTTATCTCCTGTTGTACACACCCTTTTTTATACTTCCTACAATCAAGTATAAGTTACCCTATATAGTCAAGTTATTTTGGTGGTTTCTTCAGAACTGTATACACATCTGTATGGTGATATTTTATTTGTATTAAAATGTTATTTGTATGTTAATAAATAAAGTTGCCCGGGGGTCAGAGCTATTAGCAAGCCATAGGAAAGCAGGGCAGTGGTGGCGTACGCTTGTAATTCCAGCACTTGGTAGGCAGAGCTGGGTAAGTCTCTGTGTGTTCAGGGATACAGCCATTATTGGATACACATGCCTTTAATCTTAATACCAATCATGGAAAACCTGGAGGCCTATACAGACAGGCCGTGAGGAGGCAGTCATGTGGTTGGGTTTACAACCAATGAGAAGGCAGGACAGGAACTCTATATAAAGACTTTAAAACAGGGGTAGCTCTGGTTCGGAGAGGTAGGACCACCGCAGGAGGAAGGGTAAGGTTTTAGCTCTTAGCTCTGACCTCTTGGCTTTCTTCTTTGCATTGGTTCTGTGTTTCTTATTAATAAGAAGGTTGGATACATCTACACATCTGAATTTTAAATTGTTTATAAATTCAGTTACATCCTTAGTTGAGTAATAGATTCATATTTGTAGTTCTGTACAAAGGTCTGAAATCCGTTTTCTAAAATATGAGCTTTGATTCTAATATCCGAATATGAAAACAATAAAGTAAAAGCTTTCTTCAGCACATCCCAATAGTCTTCATCCTGATCTCATGAAGGGTCAGACAATCAGCAGTTTAAGCTGTGCACCAGACGATTTCAGTTGCAGCTCCTCAAAGCTGTTTTGTACAAAACCAGTGTAGATAATAATCAGTGGGCGCTGCTGTGTTCCAGTAAAACTTTATTTACATGCACAAGCAGCTAGTGGGCTGTAGTTTATCCACCCCTGCTTTCTACTAATCACAAATAAATGTTTGCTTACTCGCACATTTGTCACCTTTTGCCACTAATCCAATTAAATAAAATATAAAAACATTTCAATTTGACTTTCTGAACAAGCAAAATCTGTAAATGTCATGCTAAATTCTCACTGTTCAATACATCAAATCTTGTATATATTCATTATAAAGAAAAGAAATGCACATAGAAGGAGTTTAAGGAAAATTTAGAAACTCCTTACCACATATTATCTTTTTAAAAGGCAACTGAGTGATTATTCAGTCAATTAAAAAAAAATAAGAAGCAGAGAGAGGGATAGTAGTAATAATTTCCCAGCTGTAAAAGCTCTCTGTGAGACAATGCCTACTACTGTATCACTTGAGGAAAATCCTGCAAAGTTATAAGCTAGAAAAGAGATTAAGTTGTTATCTACAGCAAATATGTTAACATGGTTCCTAAGTGGGTTTATTTTGTATATTATTGTAAGAATTATATTATATTATATTATCAGAATTCTAAGCTGGGTTGTGGTCATGCATTCCTTTTATCCTAGCACTCAGGAGCCAGAGGCAGGCAGATTTCTGTGAGTTGGAGGCCAGCTTGTTCTACAAAGCAAGTTCCAAGAAAGCCAGAGGTGTTATATAGAGAAACCTTGTCTCAATAAAACAAACAAACAAAGAATTCTAGGAAGCATAGGCTTCTCTAAAATTATCTTTAACCTTAGAGATGAAGATACATTAGGTCTTAATAAAAATTCTCAAGAATTTATAAAAATATTAGCCGGGCGGTGGTGGCGCATGCCTTTAATCCCAGCACTCGGGAGGCAGAGCCAGGCGGATCTCTGTGAGTTCGAGGCCAGCCTGGGCTACCAAGTGAGTTCCAGGAAAGTCGCAAAGCTACACAGAGAAACCCTGTCTCGAAAAACCAAAAAAAAAAAAAAAAAAAAAAAAAAAAAAAAAAAAAAAAAAATCTCCTATAAAATGGAAATTTCTCTTTAATTCCATCTTCTTTAACAGGAATGTGTGCTTCACATCTGAGAATTACATTTCTAATTGAATAACTAAATGGTGTTAGTGACAAGAACCTTACCCCAGGAAAATTTTCACCCGAACTTCTTTTTTGGTCCTTGAGATTGTCTTCAGTGTGGTAATTTCAGCATCATACCAAAATCCTCTTTTGCCTGGATTTTCTACATTGTAATTAACCATTACCACATCACCAACATTCAGCTCATTCCATTTTAAAGTAGTTCTTGCTCGTGGTCGAAGATCTTTAACATTCATTTCTAGTGTACCACTTTCTGGATATCTAAGGGAACAGGAAAAGAAACCACACAATAGAGTTCAGAATTATTTTCACAGGAGGCTAAAATTGTATGCAATGTATAGAAAGACTTAATTTGCAGAGTTGAGAAAAAAAGTACAATTTCCAGTGGTGGTGGTGGCACATGCTGGTAGAACATGCTAAAGATATGGAGGCAGGAGAATGAATTTGAGATCAGCCTGGACTACACCTTAAAACATATACATATCTATAAAGTAAACAGGTAGCAACATCTGTTATTACTGGGTACATTTCTCACCTGTACTGTGACACTGACAGGCTGATATGTATAAATGTGAACATAAATGAACTCTCTCCCCAACTCAACTAAGCCTTGGACAGGAGCCTTTTTTCATGGCTTTCAGAGTATTAGGCAAGTGTACGTCCCATGTTCTGTATCCATCATCATATTAAGTTGGAGTTTCTTTCCAGACTCATTTTTTTTTGTGTGTACATGCATGTGTGAATATATGCCACATGTGTGAAGGTGCCTGCTGAGGCCATCATATCCCCTGGAGCTTGAGCTATAGGCAGTTTTGACAACCCAAATTCTCTGGAAAAGCTGAAAGCACTCTTTAACTGCTGAGCCACATCTTCAAACCCTAGGGTTTCTTTATGTAATGAATTTATCCTGCCATTTATTACTGTAATAATATTCTAAAAGAGATTCTGTACTTTTCTTGATACTTAAATGATAAGCACTAATGATTTTAATTACCAGAGAATTCTTAATAAAAGCTGAGGAAGATGTTAATCACTAGCTAAGAGACAGAGTATTTAAAACAAAAACTTGTTTCATACTTAAGTTTAAGAATTACATCAATGGGGGCTGGGAAATACCTCATCAGTTAAGGACACTGGAGGACCTGGGTTCAATTATCAACACTCACAGGGCAGCTCACAATCCCACACCCTCTTCTGGCATTTGTGGGCACCTGGCAAACACATGGTACAGGGACATACATACAGACAAACATCCACACACATTAAATAAATAAATAAGTAAGTAAATAAAGTCAATAGTGGCTGAAGAGAGGGTTCAGACACAAAGAACACTTACTGCTGTATTAGAACACTTGCTCTTAAAAAGGAGTCTGGTTCCCAGCACCCACATGACCATTCACAACTGCCTGCAACTTCAGTCCCAATGGGTCCTACACCCTCTTCTGAGATCATGAGCACAAAGCACATACATGGTATGCAGACATACATACACGCAAATTGCCCATACACATAAAATAAAAATAAAATTTTTTAAATTATCACCATCATTTTATCAGATCTCAATGTCAGCTTCTCCCTGATCTTAGAGTCAGTTCACCAAGTGTCATCATTTGCTTCATTCATGAACCTAGCTAGCATGCCCCAGCAGCTTCCACTTCCCCAAGAAAATATTCCTGTTAAAATTATTGTTCTTAAATGTAGTAATGCTTAAGACCAAAAAAATAAATAAATCAAATAAACAAAACCCCACAATTTTATATGTAGCAGGAAGTAGAACCATGGGGGCAAGAGAGACACCTAACATAATCCTTGACCTCAATCCTTTACGGTTTATTTTAAGCCAGGCATGGTGGTTCAATGCCCTTGAAAAGCAGAGGCAGGCAGATCTGAGTTGAGGCCAGACTGGCTACATAGTGAGTTCTAGGACAGCCAGAATTACAAAGAGAGACCCTGTCTTTAAAAAAAATTTTTTTTTAGTTCCAACTTGTTGACATCATCAAGCCAAAGATGACAATCAAACAATACACCCTGGCTTCTATAAAATTAGAACCTGCTGCAGCCTTTGTGCATTACTGACTACAAAGAAATGAGTAGCACCTACTTTTACTCCTAAAATGTTCAATCAATGGAGATGAACCACACTGCCATGGTACTTAAAAGTGTGGTATACAAAATAGGGTCTTACCACCATCTGCAAACTCACTAAAAAAACACATTCTCGTGCTACACTTCAGGCCCAAGTAAGGAATTCGGGAAATGAGACTTAACATTAACTTTTACAAATCCTTTCAGTCAGTCAAGTTAACCACATCCTATAGGAATACAAAAATATTCATTATATCCTTGGGAATCAGCATTACTAAGGCAGAAATTATCAGTGGTGGTGGTGCATGCTTTTAATCCCAACACTCAGGAGGCAGAGGTTCGAGGATCTCAGTGAGTTCGAGGCCAACGTGGTCTACAAATTGAGTTCTAGGACAGCAAGAGCTATTACACAGAAGAAACCCTATCTTGAAAACAAACAAACAAACAGAAAGGCAGAAATGAAGAGAAGAAACCTGGCCCTGAGCCAAGTAAGAGTCACATATTCAGATTCCAGCTGATCTGAAGTCAGAAGCTGCTCCAGCAGCTGCAGTGGTTCTTCCAATCAAACAAGGGCTATGCAAGCCCATGACTCTCACAACATATCTGACTTGCCTTCAATGAGTCCAATACTGTATGAGATCTTTAATAACCCAGTTTAATCAATTCTCTAAGTTTCAGTTAATTGGACAAGGAAAAGTCCAGTATTGTGAGGGGCCCCAGAGACATTCTGGTCCATTTATCCTCAGTGCCGTAATTCCCTTTGGCAAACCTTTCAAATTACCCTCTGTTCAGACAGTATATGATGGAGGGAAGCCTTGTCCAGACAGTTCTGATACAGGAAAGAGAAAGTAGTTGATACAGAACCAGAGATAAGCATTGGGAATTTATTCATGTCTTAATCCCATGAAGAAATTTTCACTCTCCTCAGAACAGAAATAGCATTTACAGCCTTAAATCCCCCTGCCACCTTCAATTATTTTCTCTTCCAAGAGGTATTTTTAGTGGCTTTCCTTAACTCACATAACAAAAGTTTTTATTTCTTTACTACCCTTGGGTCTTCATTCAAAATAGGTTCCTTTTTTACCTTGCCTGGGTTTAGAGTTCCGATTTAGTTTCTGCTATTGTGTACCCTTGGGAAAGCTATCCTAAATCTGTGACTACTCCTCATCCATAAAAACAGGAACTTAGTGCCTCATTTGGTAGTTTTAAAAACTAAAAATTTTAGGACCTTTGAGGTGCTTAACACAGTACATAATAAACATAAGTTGCTAAAACAAACAAACCCTAAAGAAACCTTTGACAAGTGCAATTACATCCATAGTTCTCTTCTTCTAGTTCAGTGGTCAAACCTGGATATAGAAAAAACTGAAATGAGAACTTTCCTCAGTATACAATATGAAGAAGTTAGATTTGCTTTCTTTTGGAGATGGGGGTCTCCACACTATCTGGAACTCACAATGGAATTACAGATGTGATCCACCAACCCAGTTAACTAGATGTTTTAATTCTTAAAACGTGAATTCATTTTCTGCCTCCTTTTAAGATGAAAGTTTCTGTTTCAGATGAGATTATTTTCTCAGCTATAATGTGAAAGTTATAATTTGATACCATAACGTTATTCACCAGTCTGAACTTTAAAAAAATAAGCAAAAAAGTATGTTTTAACAGTAAAAACACCCTCCGTATGTCTAAGTTTTTCAAAACGTACATACTCAGAATGTAAACATTTTGAAAAAACTAAAGAGCTCAAAGATTTTCTTCTTTTTGGCTGGTTTTTGTTAAGCTGAGATAGGCCTTACTTTGTAGCTCAAACTGTTCATCAACTTGCAATCCTCCAGTCTTGGCCTTCCAAGTGCTGGGATTACAGGCATGTACCACCCAACTGACCTCCTATTTTACATAGGAAGGAATTCTGAACATGGACAAGTTTAACTGCTATTGTGATCACCAGGTTTGTGCAGGATTTGTGATTATACATTATGTGTTAGAGTTCTTAAGACCATCCATAGGCAAGTGATTCACCAGACTCACAGAACTCCTCAGAACGCAGCCCATCTACGGCTATGATCTCCTACATCCAGAGGAAACTAGACACAGCAGATTCAAGCTTTGAGGATCCTGTTCCACACAGGACATGCTTCTTCCAACCAGACTGTAACACGCAAAATACACTTTACCATGTCAAAACATTGGAGTGTACATGTTATTAGAGGATGGCCACATAGGGCTCACAGTGCATATCAAAATTCCAAAGCATATTGGGGACAAAGCATGTATTCAACTTAAGTTGTACTAAAAAAACAAATTCTCCTAAATATCTATACAGACCTTTATATATTATATTTATAGACCATTACAGAATGTAGACTGAGAGCTGATGTCAGTTCTTTCTTAGAAATGCTAAAAAGAATCATTCTTACATATTTTGTTGGCTGATGTTTTGGGAAGCAGATATTACGATGAAGGTGACAGTTCTAAAGATATGGAGAAGTATCATAACTAGGCATTAAGGGCCTTTAGACCAGGATTGTGGTCAATTGTATAGAAAGGAAAAGGGGAGTTTTGGACATGAAAGGTCTCAGAGATCTGGGGAAGTCTTGGCCAAACCAATACTGAACTCAGGTACAGAAATTAACCAGGGGCCCTAGAATTTCTTGTGCTCAGAAAGAGTATGACCTTGGATAAATGTTATACTTATAGATGAAGGTTATCAGCTAACTCAACTTCTTGAATCTGATGGTAGAATTCTTTCTTGGAGCGCTGAGCAGTGTACCCACCAAGGACACTACAGCTGCATTTAAAGCCATTTACTCCTCAAATGATTTAAACTGTGACTCTCTTCAAAATAATCCTCTGGTACTCAGTATGCAGGTACAGATAATAACAAAACTGGCCATGAGTTGATAATGACTCAAGTTAAGCAATTCATTGTTGTTCTCTCAACTTGCCAATCTGTTTACAGATTTCTATAACAAAACAAAAACACTACAAGTTAAAGATATAAACACAAAGATGCTCCACATTTTTAGAAAATTCATGCTAACATTCAATGCTTATAAGGACAAGCAGTCTTTGCCCCAGTCCATCACACCTCTGACTTCTACAAGTATTTCCTTTAGGCAACTGCTTTTTTAGTTCTTATTTTTTTTTTGTAGGACATAACAAGGAAGATGCTTAAAAAAAATTCAAACCAGGGCCTTAGGCACACTAGGTAAGCAATCTATCACTGAGTTTTACCTCCATCCTCAAAGTCATTTCCCAACCATCTCCACATATTCAAATAAGATGCTACTCTGTAATTTCAGATGGTTATTCTATCTATCCCTCAATCTACTCTGTTCCCTCATACCTTCTACATAGCACATAACAGGAGTTATTCTAATATGGATACATATTTTTATAATAATTCATGATAGAGAAAGTAGTCATTTTATCCTAATCCTGCAAATGAAGTGCAGAAGTAAAATAACTTAGTTAAAAAAACGAGATAAGCAGATGCTTCAAGCTTATCTTGTTTTTGACCCCATACAAAAGCTGACAAACTTCTTGTTCTTATAAGCACAGTATACCATGTGGCTTTTAAAGTCAGTATTTTTAACACGTTGACTTAATAGTACTCACAGCTAAGTAATAAAGAATAGCTTAATTCGATTTTTTGTTTTCTTTCTGGTAACTTTTCTTCTTGGTTGCTGCTTAGTGTTCTAGATTCTGCCAATTATAAAACTTATTTTTTCTTAAGATTCTCTACTAATTATCATTTGGTATCTTCAAAATTCCTTTCCTAGAATGTTCTGACTTTTCCAATCTTAATGGCCTATGCCAATCCAATATTTCATGGTGGTATCTCCTTCCATTTTTTGCTGTGTTGAACACATTTCTTATACACTCTCACACTTTTTTTGGGTTAAACACAACACAGTAGAAATGGCTAAACTGATAACACAAATTAACCACGTCAATAATCCCAGGTCCCATTCACATGCCTACTTCCAAGGACCCAGTAAACTTAATGCCTGAACCTTTCCAGTGTTCTCCAAAGCCAGTTAGTTTCTAGTCCATGTATTTCAGCTTTCTTGGGAACGTTGCCAGGCCCCAGAAGTTGTCCCAATTAGTCACCACCTGGGAACACCAGGAGAGAGCAAACCGTGGTTCCAACACTATGAAAGTACTATGGGTGATGGTTATCAGCTAACTCAACTCTTGAAGCTCATCAGAATTCTTTTTTGGATATAAAAGCAGGGTTTCTACTAAGGTCACTAAAGACACATCTAAGGCCATTCAACCTTTCTTAGCTTTTAAATTTTTGTGCTTTCTCTTTTCCCTCCCCTCACAAGAAAAGGGTTATTTAACTTATTCTTTTACTGTCTTCTAGGGATGTACAGAAAAGATAAAACAAAACAACAACAAAAAATCCTGATGCATCTTTCTCTGGATGTTTAATTGGAAATATTTACTTATTTGTCATCTAATGCAATTGTCTGGGCTTGCCTGGAATTCACTATGTAACCCAGCTGGGCCACAAATTCATGCTCCTTCTGCCCACAGACTCCCAAGTACTGGAACTGCCAAGTACCACTATACCCATAATTTTTAATCTATCTTTAGAGTCTTTTCTCCTTACCATATACCCTTGACAACCTAGTCATATGTATCTACTCTCAAGATTACTTTACGCATCTCCCACTGCTCCTCTTCAATGGTTCAGAAATACCATTCTCTAGCTTGTACTCCAATTGTAAATATTTTATCACAGCACTCACAGGGTAAGTGCCAAGTTTTCAGTGAGAAGCAGGTAGCCTGTGTGCACTTTACAACACTTGGAATATAACACACTGAAGAATATTTGGAAACATGTTCAGCTCCTTAAGTAAAATAAAATGTTTTTATATAATTGAAGATCTTTTAAAAATATTTTAATTTCATGAGTATGAGTGTTTTGCCAGCACGTATGTATGTGGACCATGTGCAGGTAGTACCGAAAGGCCTGAAGAGGGCAACCTGGCTGGAATGGAGTTATGTATGGTTCTGAGTCATCTTGTGAGTTTGGTAACTAAACATTGATCCTATGCCAGAGTAATAACTGTTCTTAACCTCTGAGCTATTTCTCCAGCACAAAGTCTCTTAATCAAGTATTACACATTGTAATTACTATATCTGAAATTGATTTTGATTATGCTACTCCTCTTAAAGAATCCTTGACCTAGGTACTTAGGTGGTAAACTCAGTCTGTTTTGCATCACTGTCACAAAACAGCTGAGGCTTCATAACTTCATAAAGAAAAGTGTTAAAAAGTATTTTTAATTTGTATTCTGGGGTTCAGAGTCCAAGATCAGGTGGGCTCCATTGATTTCTCTCTGGTGAAGAGAGAACAGTAGATTTGTCACAGTGATGTAGCACAATGGTGACAGCATGTATGAGAGGAAGTGAGCCCATCCTGAAATATGAAGTCAAAGGACTAGGTCCCATAAAATGTTTCCAGGGCATTCCTCCAATCGAGCTAAAACTTAAAGTATCTTCCAACCTATAAAGGCTTGGTCCAAACACCTCTCGCTCTGTCACAATCAATTTACGCCAACCACATGACTCCCTGGGTAACAGACTTAAGCCATATCCAAACTGTTTTTTTGTGGAAACAGAATTCCATACAGAGCTAAAAATATACTTACTTAAACTTTTGTCGTCAGTGTTTTTAAAATATCAAGTAAAATATCTGTAAGTATCTAAACTTTTAATTATACCAGGACTTGATAAAGTGTAGACAATTGCTAATATAGCAATAATAAGGCTTGAAGCTACTGCAAATTGGTCCGGACAGCATTTACACTGATGAAAACTGTGTAAACTACACCAATTACTCTATGGAAAATGGAAGCTTGAACAACTTCTAAATGGCAGAATGTATTCATAAGGAACTGGTGCAATGGATCAAGGTCAACTTTTCTTACTACTGTACCAAGAGGCCAATCACTACTCCTATCAAAGGAAGAACCTAAGATCCTTTCCTGTTTCTCAGAAATAGAAGCCAAGGTATTATTCCACAGGTCCAAGTTAGTAAATCCTGGATTTGATAGCACTTTGGTGAGATTTAAATTTCCAATAAGCATTAAATAAACCAAAAGCTCTAAGTTTTCCCAATGAAGTTGTATTGCCCCAAATGTAAAGAAATTCTTTGAGCTACCCTTCATAGTATGTACTTTTAATTATCCTTAACTAAACGACATATTTATCAACTAAAACCAACTCATTTTTACTAGTCGCTATTGATGAATAGAGTCTACAGAATTCTACTTCAAGGAAATGGAAACAGGTTTGCATTCAATACTGAAACTTCATTTTAATAAGTGGCTTGTAAGCTAAAAATTTCCAAGACTCAAAAAACTATTAAACAAGGCAGTTACCTATGAAACCCCATTTCTTCAAAACATTGCTTCTTGGAGGAAATATGTTTAAATAAGGACACCATTCATCTTAGGCATGTTCTAGTTTAGAAAATCTTTAATGTCAAACTGCGTGCAAAAAGAAAACATTTCATATTCTAACAGAAAATATTATGACGTCCTGCACCTCAAATTTAGAGCTTTACAGACAACAGGTTACTTAGGACTGCTTATATTGGGATTTTACAAATTATATGGCAATACATCTCATTTTCAAACACATTAGCAATGATGAATTACTATTTTTATAAAGGTAGAAACAATTTGGTAAAATATATCTAAGCCAAAAATATAATATTTTAAAATACTTACCAACATAACCCAAGTTTACTCAATTATTTAAAAAGACCGAGCATTCCATTGTTAGGTATTTTTTCGAAGTTGTAAGAAAAAAGACACACATCAAGTAGATGTTCACAGGAGGAAATTAAATAAGAATGGCTTAAGTTTTAAAACAAGTAAATATTATTCTATTTAATATACACAATATTAAACTGCCCTGAATTCTCTTGGAAGTCCCTCTGTAGATCAGGTTTGTCTCAAACTCATAGATCTACCCTGAACCCAGGGCCTTGCGCTCACTAGGTAAACATTACCACTGAGCTACATTACTCTAGCCCAAGTTCTTCTCTTTACACCATAAATAAGTGTCTCTCTCATCCCTCATCAGAGAAGTGTCTTTTGGCATATGGTGATTAATACAGAGACTCACAGCTGGTTAAGAGGTAGAGAGTAAGACTGTTTTAGTGCCCAGCTCTAAATGGAATGTACCTATCACAACCTCCTCCCCAAGGCACAGGAGTTATCATAGTAGAGAGGATGGAAAGATAAAAGTGAGAGCCAAAAGTAATGGATATTCACAGCAGAACGGTATATGCTTAACATAACAAGCCCGTTGTATGAATGCGTAACAGCTATGAATTCATGCACAAGACCTGCACAAGATCAAGCCAGCAAAAAGCCTAGTGTGGATAGGGAGGGGCCATGAAGTCCCACCACTAAATGAGGACTATTGGCAACTGATGGGCACTTGGAGAAGGAAAGTAAATTTTTCTTCAGAGAAGCAGCCCGAGAAACTACTCATGCTCCAGCAGATGTCTTATACCCATGCACATATAAGCAGCACTAAGTGGGCTCTGAGCTTAAGAGAGAGAACACATAAACTTGGGAGGTAAATGTGGTGCAGATGTGGGAGAAGTTGGAGGGATGGAATGGAATGTGGATTTTTATTAAGACATGTCTGTATAGAATTCTCAAAAAATTAAAAATAAACAAAATCTTACCAATAAACTGAAGGCTTGTAATTCAAACAAAATACTCAGCTTATTGTATAATATAATGCATACTGCTCTGTATATTTAATAGGCTCTTGGGGCATCTATCTGAAGAACAGATTTCTGGGCCTTCCCAAGGCCTATCTAGTACAGGTATGAGGAAGGATCCCCTCAGGAACTTAGATACTAAACACTTTATTTGGATAAAATATACAGTTTTTCTGACCATCTTGCAAGACACACTTATGTAAAAGAAATGATGTTTATTTGAAGAGCCAAAACCAACTCATATGTATAAAGCCTCTTTTTGAGAACCAAGTACTCTCATAACTCGCAGAATAATAATGTCACATGTACATTTAATGTCTCCCAGTATCCTTTTGATTATCATCCATTCAGAGCCTTGTAATTCATAGAAGACTAGAAAAATATACTTGGAAATCTTTGGTAAACACATTAGTAACAAACAAGAAGAAACAGGACAACTAGTTATTGCAGTAAAACTGATTCTAACTCCCTATACTCAAGATCAACACAACAAACATCAATTAAGAAAAAGCTCTCTATCAAAATCTAGAAATCATTGTATTTGATAAGATTTTTTTTTAATTTTTAAAAGATCACAGTATCAATACTCAAAAAATCATTTTTGCTACTTTATAGAAGTTACTTCTATCTAAAAACACCTCTTGGTTTATTCACAACTGACTCACCAGATTCTATATGCAGTAGCCATACATATAAGACTGCTTAAAGGCATGTACTACAGGCTCAGAATAGCTTCAAATATGGTAATGAACACTGAGAGCAATAACAAGCAGTGCTTCAATTCCTTCTTAATGTTTACAATTAATCTCCATTTTTAATTCTTCCAATAATTCTTATCCATAGCATATTATGCCTTAATTGAATGAAAAATATTAGGATAAATACAACTTTGAAAATGAGCAAAGATTTATGATCTGCATAGACCAGAGATTTTTAATATCACACACCTGTGATACCAGAATTCACAAGGCTGGTACAGGTGGACCTTCCAAGTTCCAGGAACAGTGATAGAGCTTCTATTGAATGCAAAATTCCTATGAAACCAAGTATCCTCCCCAATTTCAATGTGACCACTTACATATTATGAAAAAAAAAATGTGACACATATGGGGGTCTGTGGGAGTCCAGCTCCTACCTATACCACCTTTTCTAGGGTTCTTAGGAGGAGGAGAGAGGAATAAGAAATATTAGATAGAGAGCTGGATGACAAGAAGAAAGACAGAAACACAGGATGGCTTCAGGGGGGCTTGGATCACTACCCAAAGGCCTCTTCCGTTTATTCCAAACGGCTTTTTATAACAATGCCAAGGAGCAGAGCACAAGACCTCCTCCTTTCAGAATCAAAGCACACTGCACAGCCAAGTGTAGACCCTTCCAAATACCTGACAACGCCCATGATCAAATCATCCCCTTATGCAACCCTGCTGGGTCAAAAAAGCTCAGATTCTCAGACCCTGAATAAGTTCTCACTGGGAAACCTCTGTGGGCCTCCACATACAAAACACCAACAATATACATATAACACATCTTTATACCCATTACTATCTCCTCACAAACAAAAGAATATCTGATGTCAGTTACTTTGGTAAATAATAGAGGCTTAAACCTTGTTCTAAAATTATAGAATGTGAACCTGGAAATGTTACATTTCTATAACCCTAGCACTTGGGAAGTAGATTGAGAATTTAAGCCTGCCTCAGCTACAAAGCAAGTTCAAGGCCAGTCTGTGCTACATGAGACCCTGCCTCAAAAACGGGGCCTGGAGAGATGGCTCAGTAGTTAAAAGCACTTTCTGCTCTTCTAGAAAACAAAAGTTCAGTTTCCAGCACTCATGCTAGGCGGTTCACAACCACCTCTAGGTCCAACTCCAGAGGACCCAACCTCCTTCTGACACCACTCCCCACCAAAGCATGTGTGCACACACACACACATACACACTGAAAATCTAAAAATTAAAAAAAAAAGAAAATTTCAAAAAATCCTGATGCCACCTAGTATAATAAAAATATTGATTTGTATGCTTCACATACTAATAATTCTGACTTACACCATTATTCTGGCAAACCTCTCAGCTGCTATAATTGTAATACTTCAGTTCACATCATTAATTTGAGTAGGCTTAAAAGCTATTATTTCCACCCTATTGCAGAGTAAACATCCATTTTACAGAAGATACCACTAAATACTTAATACAATAACAGCATTCATAGCATTGATAATTCTAATAACAGCTATTATTGTAAACATGCTTCATTTAGGATAACAAACTACTACAAAAAACCATAATTTTTAAGTATGTCTTATAATAAATAATTCTAGTATTGTTTATAAAAACCAGGACTACTGTCACAATTTGAAGGTTTTTGGTTTGTCTGACCTAAATTCCTAGTTCAATGTTGATAAGTTAAGAGAGTAGAGTGCAGTGGTACACCCCTGTAATCCCAAACTAGAGAAATGGGAGCAAGACATTTTCAAAAACATCTTTGGCTAGGCTTGTTTGTATGAAACGTCATCTCAAAAGGACTAATAATTTCAAAAGTTTGATGGTGCTAGGATAGCCATAAGCTTGGTATGATACTATTGCTAATTTGTTTCTTTTTGAATAATTCAGGTAGAATCCTGAAACTGGTCAGAGCACACATATAGATAAAAAGCATTAATTCAAATGTTAAAGTAAGAACGGACACTAAGATTTAGGGGATAATTCATATTTCTCCTGGCCTTTAATGAAATGTATTTACATTAGATAAGTAGTAACCATTTCCTTTATTTCTCTTTAGTATCAGGGACCTGAGAGCAATGCATAAGGGTGGGTCCAAAGGAATCATCAACAAGTGGTTGTCAAATTCAACATGCATAGACCTACTCAGAAGACTTCAACTCTTTGCCAGGCCAACCCTAGAGATTCATTCACTATGTTTTATTGAGACCATTATGTACATTTATAACAAGTGATGCTAATGCTCATGGTGAGAGACCATACTTTAAGAACTACTAGTCTAGCTGAGAGGTGGTGGCGCACACCTTTAATCCTAGCATTTGGGAGGCAGAGGCAGGCAGATCTCTGTGAGTTCAAGAATAGCCTCGTCTACAGAGTGAGTTCTAGGACAGCCAGGGCTACACAAGAGAAACCCTGTCTCAAAAAACAAAACAAACAATAAATCCTATTAATCTAATACAGTTGTTGTTAGCCATGTATATACATTAAAATTATAGGGAAAGAATTTTTGAAAACACCAATGACTGAGAATACATGTGGTCTGATAATAGCTAATCTGACTTTTATTATAAAAATAGCTTTTCAAAGGGCTGAGGGTTTACATCAATAGTAGAGTACTGGCCTATGGCCCTAAGTTCAATCCCCAACCTGCACTATGGGGAGTAAGAAGTTGTTCATCCAGGTATTGTAACCCTAGCATTCTGAAAACTGCTGGAGGATCACACACCCAGAAGTGTGAGGACTCTGCCTCCAAAGTAATTAATTAAAATGAAAACAACTTTTGAGTAATGCAATTTTAAAGCGACGAACAATGCTTATCATCTAAGAATTCCAAAGGCAGGTTCCTGTGTTAAATTTCCCTCAGTGTTAAATCCATTTATGTCAGCTCTATTGCACTTGTCCAACCTACACTGCAGCACTCAAAAGTTAAATCTGCAATTGAAAACAAAAGTTTAATGTAGTAAGTAAAAGCACAGGTCACTGCACTTGGGAAGCAGAGGCAGGTGGATCTCTGTGAGTTCAAGACCAGCCTGGCCTACAAAGAGTCACAGAAAGCAGAACTGTTACAAAGAGAAACCCTGCCTTCAAAAGCCACAAAAACAAACAAAAAGGTCACTGAGTAAAATACAGTGCTTAGTCAGTATCATAATAGGATGACTGATAGCCTATTTGAAATATCAAAAATGTTCTGAAAATAAAAATTATAGTGAAGACTGAAGTCATTTAGTGTAACTACTAACTTTACAAATTCTCTTTGCAACCTATTTTCTCTATGCATCCTAGTCTACGGCTGAAGAACGAGCATTGCTTATTCAATGACCATGTCTCAAGTCAAACCATTCTTTCTCTTCAGAGATTTGAGATTTGGGTGCTCCAGCCTTGGTGCAGTGGAAAGGGGCTTGGACGTGCCTAGGCTCAGTGTGCTGGGTTCTGCTGACTCCTCATGGGAGACCTTGATTTGGGGGATGCGGGGATGCGGGGTGGCTTGGGAAAGAGGGCTGGGGGTGGAAGGAGGGAGGAGGAGGGATTTGTGGATGGTATGTGGAGTGAGTAGACAATTTCTTAATAAAGAAAAATGAAAAAAAAATTTGGGTGCTCCTGTAATGTTGTACAGAACCTCCTTTTAGATAAAGCTTTCACAATAAAAGCTTATTATGATTCAAGTTCTTCAAGTTAAAGATTTAGTTCTCAATTGCTCTTCATGAGTTTCAGTTTCAGATTCTTACATTTTAAGTTCTACTCTGAATATGCATCTGATCATATAGATGCTGTTTTAAAATACAGGAGCTGGGAGACAATATTCCACACAGGGAACAACCAGTCCAGTACAACTGTAGTACCACATATTTGACAGCCATATTCTAGGATCTTGTGATCTAGCAAAAATAATTTACTACAGCTTGTATAGTACCACTAGCCTGTACTCACAGCTACTTTGCAGACTGAAAAACGAGGACTGTTTGAAACCAAGAATTTGAGGCAAAACTGAACAACAACAAAAAATCCAACCTCTCCCCCTCAACCCCTTTGGCTATGTTCTTTATTTTAAAAACTAGTGTCATAGCTAAGCCTGGAGGATCACACACCCAGAAGTGTGAGGACTCTGCCTCCAAAGTAATTAATTAAAATGGAAACAACTTTTGAGTAATTCAATTTTAAAGTGAAAAACAATGCTTATCATCTAAGAAAGGTGGTGCAAGCCTTTAATCCCAGCACTCGGGAGGCAGAGACTGGCAGATCTCTGAGTTTAACACCAGCCTGATTTACAGAGTGAGTTCTAGAACAGCCAGGGCTATGCAGAGAAACCCTGTCTTAAAAAAACAGAACAAAAAAACAAAAACTGGGTTTTTGATTTGTGGCTCAGAGTGGCCTTAAACTCATGATACTTCTGCATCTGCTTTCCAAGTGATATTATTCACATGTGTCTCATGGCTGACTAATGGAAAAATAAAAAAGGTTTAAAATCTGTTTAGTAGTACTAGACCAGTTCTTTTCAATGCATTCTCCATCGAAAGATGAACCTGTCTGATGACATATTAATGTCAACAAGTAGTTCATTCTATCTTAAAATTCATTTTTCTAATGACCACAAAGCTTTAACAAAGTTTACTGCCACCTCCAATGTTATATCATAACAATCCATCTTACATGCTCTACCAGCCTTTTATTACCAAGGACTTTAAGAGCTCAACTATTTTATACATAACGTACCGTATTTTATAGTTGTTTTCTCTTTGCAAAAGGTGTGATGTAATTTATCTTCCACTAAGTTTCTGATATCTTTTGTTTCCTAAAAGTTTAGGTATACCATTATCTTTAAGTTGCCAGAATTGAAGCATTTAATTCTATCATGTAAGATTTACTGTAAACTTCCTGTGCGTGTTAAGACTCACTTCTAGCATTAATTCTAATCAAGAATAATTTCAATATTAAAAAAATTCAGCTAAAAAATATGAAGGTTTTTATATTTTGTGTTCAAAAACAAACTAAAGCACAGAACTTATGCTATTTTGGGGTAGTGTTATTTCTAAACCATCTTCCAGGACCTCTAAAATTATAAAATTGAATAAACACTGGTATACTTTGTGTTTAAAGCTTCAGGTCCTATTCCTATCTGTGCTTGCATAATACTCTCTGCCAAATGATAACTTATTAAACAGAATAAAATCTCAGGTAGCAATGTTCTAAGTTATTTTTTCAGTTATCAAAAGGTATGTAGCTTGAGTTTTCCTGCCTGGCCCACAGTCAGGACAAATCTCTCTCACCTGCCAGTCCCACAGCCGTCAGACCCAACCAAGTAAACACAGAGACTTATATTGGTTACAAACTGTATGGCTGTGGCAGGCTTCTTGCTAACTGTTTTTACAGCTTAAATTAATCCATTTCTATTAATCTATACCTTGCCACATGGCTCGTGGCTTACCGGCATCTTCACATGTGGCTTGTCATCATGGCGGCTGGCAGTGTCTCTCTGACTCAGCCTTCCACTTCCCAGCTCTATTTTCTTCCTTGTTCCGTCTATACTTCCTGCCTGGCCACTCACCAATCAGTGATTTATTCATTGACCAATCAGTAACACATTTGACATACAGACCATCCCACAGCAAAGGTAAAACTCCAGGCTAGAGACGGAACTCAATGATTAAGAGTACTTGCTGCTTTTCCAGAGGATCTGGGTTCAATTCCCAGCACCCATATTGCAGCTCACAGCTAGTTGTCTATTTGTTACTGATTTATGTTTATTTACTATAAAACTAAAAAACAAAATATAAAGTAAAAACCTGAGATTGGTGACAAGCAACTACAAAAAAGCCAGGCCACCACCACTCACTGGCTCAAAAAGGACTGTGGACCCTACATCTCCAATGAAAACTCCACCTCTTGGACCAAAACACTCCTCTCAATTGGCTAGCAGACCAGTGACAGAATTCCTGTAACATTTTCTCCTTTTTGTCTAATTAAGAAGGAAAGGTCCTAACTCTTAACATAGTAAAACTATATATAATAAGAATTATTATCAAGTATTATCCAAATAGAAAGGAAGGGTAGTAACTTCAACAAAAATGAAACTACATGCAAGAACAATTATCAAGTAAGAAACACATTTGCAATGTCAGTCCATAAGTAACTGACAAATTTATAGAGATTACTCTATTAGCTGTCTTCTCCTGAAGAGTTCAAAGTTTTATACCTAATACGCTTTTTGCCAAGATTTGGGAGAACTGTAACTGTCTAGTCTTCAACCCTATCAAAGGCCTGAGAAGGAAATATTACCTGAGTAAGCAGGAAGTGCAAGCAAGTGACTTCCAAAAAATGTGAGAAATGACAGAAACAGCTGGCTGCCTAGACCGTCACCCAAGGTTCCTCTGCAACATTGGGGCATCCATCTTTGGCCTACAGGCCTAGTATATCTGACAGACTTTTTTTCAGAAGTAGGAAATTTTGAAGGACTGTCCTACCCTGTCTTGGCAAAGTTCAGCAGTCACCTTTGTGTCCTGCTTGTCCAGTTTGGACAGCATACTGTCAGCAGTCGAGGAAAGGGCAGTATTTTATCCTAATGACTAGCTTTTGCCACAAAGAAAGCAAACTCCCTATGGAGTTCCTTTGATGTCTATCATCTTCCACTGAAGTAGATCAGTGGGTGCCGCTAGGAGCAGACATGTCTCATGTCAAGAAATAATCTGTACCATTAGGCCAGATTATTCCTGTTCTTGGTAATTTTTTCAGATGGTTCTCTCTTCTTTTTTCAATGCTTCATTTTGTCCAAAGGCCTTTAGATTCCTCAGGTGGATGTTTTTATTTTCCTGGAAAGACAAAAACAAAACCCTGCCCTGACCCTAATTAGGTGAGTTTTCCTTTTCATGAGGTTGAATCATCATATAGGTTCGTGAACTAGCACCTCTCCTAAGCAAGATGAATCGAATCTTTATCAATTTTGATGGTATTCATAGCTTTTCTTCTCCTGTGAAAACAAAAGCAAAACCTCTTCCCCCAAATAATACACATCCTGGTTTCCATTCTGAGATCAATACATCTTTACAATATACAGGCTGATTTAGTTTAGTGTTTCTATTATCCAATATCTCTGTGAAGCGTTTATTTTCATCTTCCTCTCTGTCCTTCATGTCCTATGCATCCAACCCATCTTGTGCTTTGTCTCACCTGAGATAAAGTTCCAATCTCTAGAAGCTGAGTGTTTACCTCCTGAAAAGCCCAATTTGGTGCCAATAATTTCGTGTGATTATAGTTACATCTGCCTCTGTGTCTACCAGACCCTCAATTTTAATGCCATTTATCTGTATTGTTAACTTTGGTCTTTGACAGTTTATAGAAGTTTGCCAAAATATTTGTTTTATGGTTTCTCCTGAAATTTTTGTTTTATCTTCTAAAGCTGTTCTGTCATCCAGAGCAGTATGGTTTTTTTAACAGTAGGCATTAGGTCCTTTAACTGCTCTGTGGAGGAGTTTCCCCCATGGAGACAGAAAATGATTGAACCAAATTTGACATGGAGGCGTGCAAGAGTTCCCTGCCCAGGGCATTTCCCAATGGCAAAGGGTTGGTCACTTGTTCATCTGCATTCATTGGTCCAATGTCAGCCTTTGCCACACCTACTGCATACTCTGAAGGCTGGGGCCTTCTGTTTGGGTTATCTCTAGAAAAAATACTGTTCCTAGGAACTCCTGCCTATAGTCCCTTTTTAGACGACCTTGTTTACCACAATTAAAACAGCTGACATTTTGGTTTTTCTTCAAGACTAGAAATTACCTCTCCTACCCAAGTACCAAGATGGTTATGAGATTCAATAGTGACTGTATGTCAGATCCATTCCTCTATGGGTGCTGATCTTACCTTTAAAGGCTTAACTGTCCTTTTGCACTGTGAATTAGCATTTTCAAAAGCCAAAGAATCAATTAATATTTGTCTAACTTCTGGATCTGATATCATTCTATTTACAGCTGAAGTCACTCTTTGCAAAAATTCAGTGAAAGTTTCTATTGGGCCTTGTATAATTTTAGTAAATGGCTCAGTCCTCTTTCCTGATTCTTGAATCTTATCCCAAGCATTCAAAGCTACTGTATAGCATAGGGCCAAGGTGTGATCATCAAATGTAATCTGTCTTTCCACATCAGCAAAATAGCCCTCACCAAGGATTTGATCTTGGGAAATCTCATAACCTCTCACCCTACCCTGCTGCTGTTCTATTGCCCTAACTTCAGCTCTTCACCAAGTACTCCACTGTAACTGAAGACCAGCTTTCAATACTGCTGTAACTAAATCTTTCTAGGCTTGTGGAATAATTCTGTTCTGATGGTCCATGAATTTAATATCTGCTTCACAGAAATCTCTTCAAAATCTAATACTTCTATAGGATCCCAGTTAACTTCTGAATACCCTTGGGGATACCTATTATCTGGTGGTTGTTCTTGAACGGTAACTGGATAAATCAAAGTTGGTTTTCTAATCACCTTGGACTACTCCAATCTAATTTCATAATGTACTGATGAGGTTGGTTCTCCTCTAAATTCTTCTGTCTGTGTTTAAGTATTTTAATTATCTGTTTTAATAAATATTTCTAAAGCTTGTAACTTTTCAGTCAAAATGGTATTTTCTTCAGTAATTTGTAGGGCTCACATATTATCAGTAGTAATCTTTTCTAAGGTTTGTATCCTTTTGAATAGTTTTTCTAAGGTTTACATATTACAAGTCACCTTTTTGCTCTCTTCTTATCAATAAAAATTGTATTATTCTCTTTAGTAATTATTTGTAAGGTTTGCATATTATCAGTAGTAGCCCTGTATCTTCTAAGGCTTGTATATTTTGAACAGTAAGTTTTTCTAAGGTTTGCATGTTATGAGTCTCTTTTTTTGTTCTTTATAAGTAAATGTAAATATTTCTAAAGCTTTTATCAGTAAAAATTGTTTTATTTTCCTTAGTAATTATTTATATAGTTTGTATATTATCAGTAGTAGCCTTTTCTAAAGCTTGTATCTTATCAGTCAATTTCTCATATAAGGCACAGTTATCAAACCATTTTAAGGTTAAAATATAATTACCAGACTGATAATAATTATGACTAACATTGTATTAATCCCAGCTAAGTTGGTATCTCATTTTTTTTTTCTATTTGCATCCTATCCATAGTAGCAGTGAACAGGGTCCTAATTCCCTGCATTGTGATATTCCCAATTTTCAACATGGGGAAGTTTTAAGATTCTCCTTTCCACCTTTTTAAAAAATTTTTATTTATTTATTTTAATTGATTTATGTATTTAATAGCCTAGTTTGTCATTAAAAAGTTCCCAAGGGTCTTACCAGTTCCAGTTCCGTTCCTCAGGATTGGGTTGTACAGATGTAGTGATGATTTTGAACCAGGAGGTGGAGCCAGTGCTGGGCTGTGCAATGGTATTCAGATGTAGTGACAATGTTTGACCAGCAGGGAGAGCAAGTGTGGCACCAAGGCAGCACTGGGAGGTGCAGGTGCAGGCAAACTGCACTGATTCAGCACTCTTATAAACTGACTGCCCTCAGGCTGGTGCCTACCGATGGCGACTGGGTTGGGGGCTTTTGGTCAAACAGTTAGGCAGAACTGGCTCAAGGGGCATGGCTATGTTACAAGCGCCTTGACTTTCTTGCCTGCTGCCAGTGAGGTGGCAGCAGCAGCTTCAAACTTCCAAGTCCTGAGTGGGTCTTGAGGCAAGCAGAGCTCAAGTCCAGCTGAGCTGCCTGAGAACCCCCAACTCAGGAAAGCAGGCCAAAGGGGTTGGTGGAAGGGTGCACAGTGGTCCATGTGGACGCGCTTTTGTGTGTTTAGCAAGGCCAAACATTGGGTGTCACATGTTACTGATTTCTTTTACATGTATTTATTATAGAACTAAAGAACAGAATATAAGATAAAAACCTGAGGTGGGTTGTAAGCTACTGCAGAAAAACGCTGCCACCGACGATTCCGGGCCCAAAAAGGCCAGTGCACCCTCTGTTCTGCCTCTCCTCTCCTCAAGTCCATCCCCAATGAAAACCCCACCTCTTGGACCAAAAAAACGGTCCTCTCAATTGGCGAGCAGACACCAGTGACAGAATTCCCTGTCAGAATCCTATGCCCTCTTCTGGCCTCTGGGCACCAGGCACACAAGCAGTTCACAGACATACATACAGGCAAAACACCCACACACATAAAAACTTTTTAAAATTTAAGATAAAACTCTTTCAAGGACTTAAACATTACTTGTTGGCAGTAGACAAGTCTACTACTATAGTAATGTGTCTCCATGCTCTATGCCACAGCATTTATTAAATAAAGAGCCTGCTTATCATTAGTTCACTGATGCTAGACCCTTTCTACACCAGCACCAATTCACCAATATTGCCAATTCCAGCTAGGCCAATATCTTTATATGCATTCTCACTATTGGTTCTACTACCGTGGACTAGATTAAAGTCAGTATTATGACTCATTTGATATAAGCAGTACTGGTAGGTTAGCCAAAACCACAAGTATCAAAAAAAGGAAGATTAGAGGTATCTACTTTTGCTCCCAGATATCCTGGAGTTTCTGCCAAGTTGTTGCCTTTTTAAAAATTCTATCATCATCATCATCATCATCATCATCATCATCATCATCATCATCTGTGTATGGGTGTTTGGGCTACATGTGTATCTGTGTTCCACATGCATTCCTGATTCCCCCAGAGAGGCCAGAAGAGGACCTTAGATGTCCTGGAACTATAGTTAGAGACTGTTGTGATGATGTGCAAATTGAGGCTGGGTCCTCTGGAAGAGCAGTCAGTGCTCCTTACCTCTGGGCCATCTTTCCAGCTACCTCTACTAAGTTTTCTTATAAGCAACTTGTACTAGAAAAATGCATATTCATTCTAAGATTTGAGCTCATAGTATGTGGCAAGAAATTTCTGTGTGCTTAATATTTAAGTGTATCCAAATAATAACTTTTGTTCCACAACTTTCAATAGGAAAACTTAGTGCTAAAATCTGGGCTCTCAAGGTCAAGTCCCATCATAATATTTCAGAACATAACTGTATTTAGAGAAGGAGACTGAAGCATGACTGTCAATGCATATGAGATTTCATATTTTCAGGTAAGAGTGATGTAAAAATTTTAAACTTTGTAGTAATGCATAATCCTGCGAACATATTAAAAAGCAATGAATTATTTCCTTCAAATGAGTAATCTGTATGCAGATTATCTTAATAAAAAGCAGTTTCTATGTTTTTGCCTCATTCTAATATCTATTACAATATATGCTATAAAATGCTTCCTAATATATAAATATAACCAATAGACAAAGAGAAATCTGAAAGTCCTAATATAAGCCAACAGTAGGATGATAAAAACAAAGTCACTTATAAGCCAGAGATGACTGACAGTTAAAGGGCCCTTACTTGTTGGATAACAATCACCAAATAAGCAGAAACAAAAAGATTGAACATGACCTCTAAATAATTTCTTCAGAAAAGACTATTCAAAATAATCTTGAAATGCAAAGCTTTGCTTCTATACATGAAAACATGAATGAAGTCCTCAATAATATGAGCACTTACTCATCATACTCGATATGATAAATAACGTCTTCATCAGCAGCAACAGAGTCTGAATTAGACGTAGAGGGTACATTGTCCAATTTATTTGTGTTCTCTTTGGAATTATGATTTACATTTCCATTAGTCCTTTTATAAGAATTGCCATTCTTCAGTGGAGTTTTGCCACGTGAATGTCCATCAGAAGCTCTAGTAACACTATGTATATGTGCTTCAAACCAAGCACCAAGGCCGGCATCTCTGGCATCCACCAATTCATTTACCTAAAAAAAGTTTAAAATTAGTTAATGAAGCTTAATTTCATCTACTGCTTCAAAAACTTTAATATAACTCAAGTTATTTGAGAGTTATTATGGTAAACAATATTTGTTGCTACTCATTGTTTGAAATGATTATAGATTAGATCGATCATAGCTATTCTTTTAGATTTTATTGTACTATCTTAATGTTGGTATTTACTAATATAAAAGTTGAACTTCTTCCCAATTTCCTTCGATGAATATGTTTTAATTCTTTCATGCCCACATCTACACTCTACTTTTGAGAACAGTAATTATGTACGCAGAGTCATGTAAGAACGCCGCCATTACAGAACCAGCACTTTTAGCTATTAAAGACATCAATTTGTTCTATTAATTTTCTCATAACCCCCAAAATAACTTACACAATCAGTCCAGAAAGTTAAATGAAAATAAGAATTATTCTTGAAATTGAAATTATAGAAAATGAGAATATTATTCATTCATAAAGATCAATGGCAAGAGTCTACTAAATTAATGTATACAAACTGGGAAAAGTTCTGCCATGGATTAGTTAACTCACTAGGCAAATATGTCCATTTATCACTTCAAAGAACAAAGATAAAACATAAGGAGAGAAGTATAAAACACAAGATGTCCAGTAATGATCCAGACCTAACCAACAACTTTTACACACAGGAAACAGTGATTAAAATGTACGTATATCAGAATTAAGAAAGAGGCAGGTTTAAAAAAAAATTCATCTAGTACCTTCTGCTGAACTGGATTTGTAGAAAGATAATAGTTTAAATTTGACTTATCATGGAATATCTTGTTTTTTCCTCCTATGGTGAGTGAAAAGTTTTGCTGGCTATAGTTGTCTGGGCCAGGATCTGTAGTCTCTTACAGTCTTCAGGACATCTGTCCAGACCCTTCTGGTTTTTAGTCTCCATGAGAAGTCAGGTGTTGCAGAAACCTACAGCCAAATTATCAGGCCAAGAGAGAGAGACCAAATTGGAGATCTCCATCCCCTCAGAACTCAAGGAAACCCGTGGAAGAGTGGGAGGAAGTAAAGTAGGAGCCAGAGGGTCAGGACACCAGGAGAATAGGGCCCACAAATATCAACAAAGTCGGGCTTATAAGGGCTCATAGAGACTGAAGCAACAATCACAGAGACTACATGGGTCTGCACTAGGTCCTCTGCATATATGTTATGGTTGCTAGCTTGGTGTTTCATGGGACTCCTAACAGTAGAAGTGGGGTATCACTGACTCTTTCATCTGCATCTGCTCTTGGGACCCTTTTCCTCCTACTGAGTTGCCTTGATATGAGGGTATATGCCTGGTCTTACTGTATCTTGTTATGTCATGTTCAGTGGATATCCCTAGGAGGCCTGCTTTTTTCTGAAGGAAACAGAGGAGTGGATCTGGAGGAGGGGGAGGTGGGGGAAGAAACTGAGAGGAGTGGAGGGAGGGGAAACTGCAGATGTTCTGAAAACAAGCAAACAAAATATTTTTAAAATGTGAGGACATTGGTAAGAGGCAGAGGGTTTGTTGTTGTTGTTGTTGTTGTTGTTTTCAGGTAAAAGGAGAGAAATCTCTTGAACCTTAATGTAATTCTAACAGATGGTGCTGCCTAATTTTTATTTTCAATTGACACAACCTAGAGTCACCTGGAAAGAGAGAAACTTGATGCAAGAATTTCTTCAAAAAGACTGGCCTATGGAAATGTTGATTGATGAGTGATGTAGGAAGGCCCAGCCTACTGCGGGAGGCACTATCCCTAGATAGGTGGGTCTAGGATATGTAAGAAAGCTAGCAGAACAATCCACATACCCAAAGAAGGTAAGTAACAAGGAGGGCTCAGAAGGAGAACACACAAATCTCCATGGGAAATTAGAATAGATATTTTGTGTGGACTGGGGACAGGAATGGGAGAGATCAGGTTGGGGAGGATAGAGGGAGAAGATGGGACTTGGGGGGCATTTCGGGGTGAGGTAGAAACCTAGTGCAATGGGAACTCCAAGGAATCTATGAGGATGACCCCAGCTAAGACTCCTAGCAATGAGGGATAAGGAGCCTGAAGTCATCTTCTGTAACCAGGCCAGGTTTCCAGTGGAGGGACTGGGACACCAACCCAGCTACAAAACCTTTGACCTACAATTTGTCCAGCTTTCAAGATGTGCTGGGGTAAGAAGGGTAGTGCAGAGATTGTGAAGAGTGGCCAACCAATGACTGGTCAGGCTTGAGACTCATGCCATAAGAAGGAGCCCACCCCTGACACCACCTGTATGGCCAGGAACCAGAAGTTGGATAACCCAGAGTCCTAGGATAGGACCAAACATGACTGGCATAAATAAATGAATAAATGATGGATGAATGAATGAATGAATGAATGAATGAATGGATGGATGGATGAATAAATAGATGTGTCAATGAAATGATTTCTAATTATATTCTGCTATATTCATAGTTCAGTGATTAGCCCAATTGTTATCAGAGGGGCTTCATCCAGCAACTTATGGGAGCAGATCCAGAGACCCACAGCTGGAGCTCAGAGAAATTCTGGGGAAAAGAGGAAGGAAAGATTATAGGAGCCAGAGGGGTTAAGGACACAAGAGGGGGAGGAGATGGAAGATGGGGTGGGACTGGGAGGAGAGGGAGAGAAACTGCAATTGGGATGTAACATGAGAGAAGAATAAAATTTAAAAAAAGAAAGAAAGCTAACAGAGAAAAAGCTAGAAGTGAGTCTAAGTGGCCTTTCCCCATGTTTTTTGCTTTAGTTCCTGTTTGAGTTCTTGCCCCAACTTTCCTCAATAATGGACTGTGACCTGGAAGTGTAAGACAAATCAGTTCTGTCCTCTCCAAGTTGCTTTGATCAATGTTTTATCACAGCAACAGAAAGCAAACTAGAATACAGATGGTATAGCTTGGAAAGTATGGTCTTAAAAAATTTATACCCACTGGGTGTGGTGGTACACACCTTTAATTCCAGCAGGTGGATCTCTGTGAGTTCGAGGCCAGCCTGGTCTACAGAGCAAGTTCTAGGACAAGCTCCAAAGCTACACAGAGAAACACTGTCTTGAAAAACCAAATTATTATTATTACTATTATTATTTATATCCACATGTGTCAGATAATATGTAATGTTTTTTACTTAGGTCTGCCTAATCATAATGAGCCTATCAATTACGACTTTATGAAGAAACAAAGGCATCACTAGCTTGTTGTAGGCAAAAGCTAACAAGATATTTGAAGCATCTTGACCCTGAAATAAAGTGTGGGTTTCGCCATAATACTAAGCAACTTGTTAAGCCTGACAAAGTACGTAAATATAAATTTCAAAGGTTAAGTGATAAGCTCAGAAACATACATACATACACACACACACACACACACACACACACACACACACACACACACACACACTCTCTCTCTCTCTCTCACTCACTCACTCTTAATTTTCAAATCACCAAGCTGACATAAAAAGGAGAAAGTACAAGTGAGTCAAAAACAGTAATTTTCATCTTGGTGCAACATTCAACCAAAGGCAATATGCAAAGTGAATACAGGAGCAATGAAATAGCTTGAAAGACAAGGTTTAATACAACATAAGAATGAAGTCTTAAGGAGAAGAGAAACAGAGGGAGGGAGGGAGGCCAAGGGAGAGAAACAATTACCACCACCACCACCACCATTACTACTAATGGTCCAGTAGGTAAGGTATAACAAAGAATCAAAGATGAACATGCTATTCACTACATAAATTGATTTATATATTAAATGAATAAGAGACTTATTTCTTCCACAATAGCAACTGACAAATTTAAAGTCAGTCTCTTGTAAGCAACAGAGCTAAAACAATAACAAAAAATAACCAATGCTAAAGCTTGTAAGAATAAGTAAGTATTCACTCACAGTTAAGTCAAAACATAGTGTTTCCTTTAGCACACCAACTGTATCATTCTAACAGGGAATACAGTATATGGTTGACAGTACAACAAAAGCTGTAAAAAAATACACCTTTAGCCTCAAGTGTGGGGTGGGATAGTGTAATCTGTAATCCTAGAACTCTGGAAGTTTAGGCTAGAAGACCCCAAGTTCAAAGCCAGCCTAGGCTATACAGGAGGAGCCTGTCTCAAAACCAAAATAAAGCAAAAATATATTTTTTTGGCTATAAACTACATTTGACTCCCCAGCAGTCAAAATGAAATGCTAAAATTTGCCTAGTAGTATTTAAAAAACCAGCAGGTAGAACTAATATTTAGATAACTTAAAATTTATTAGTTCATAAAGATAGGGATTGTTACTGGAGTAGAGTAAATCTACACTTACAGCTAGAAACTGAAGTTTTATTATCCTATTCACCATAGCAAACCATTCACAACAATAATGTATATAAAAAGGTGGCTGGCGGTGCTTTTAAATTCTGAATATATTATAAAATACGTAGACATGCTAAGGACAAGTTTAAATAGGTTAAATTGCATGCAGGAGATAAAACTCTTGCAGAGCCTGGGTTTTGATGACAGTTCAGAACAAAAATTATTAAAACATAAAATCAATATAAAAACAGAATACTTTCATGATACTCTTCCAAGTAACTTAGTAGGAATGAAGACCAAAATAGTGAGAAGAGAAGCAAAACTTAAGAGAGACATCTGGTAGCATGCTCTTGTAACCCCAGCCCAAGAGAGGCTAAGGAAGAACAATGCCAGTCTGAGATACATAGTGAGACCCTGTTTCAAAATATGAAGCTACAGCATGACAAAAAGAGGAAGATAATGTATGAGTACAAGTGTTCAAAGTATAGCCACATGATTTTAATTTATAGTATTAAAATGCAAAATAGAGATGTTAAGTGTTAGAGAAAATTTCAATTCAATGCCACAGAGCAAAGCAGCAGGTTTGGTCAAGAGGCAGAAAAAACTAGGAGATATCACAGCCCAGTGCCCTTACTGTGTCTTCCCTGGGCAAAAGCAAGGCAGCAGGCAGGGCAAATGATCTAAGATTAGCAAGTATGAATGTGTCACAATGGGCTTCAGGCTATTGGAGAGGTATCGAGTTGTCTGACACCATGCCATAAATGATTAGAACCGAAGAATACTGTCTCAAAGTGTGTTTCAGAGAAAGGAGGGGTGGTTAGGATACAGACTCTACTGTATATGAAAGGCACGTTTTTCTGACAATGTATTGATTATTTCTAGGAATTCACAAAACAAAAAAGGAATTCTCTAGTCCTAGGAAAGGGAGTCTCCCCAGCTAGCAAGGTTTTTTCACCAATGCCAAAATATCAAAAAATGAACAATATTTTATATACTTAAAAACTACACAAATTTGTATATAAGAAATGAACAGAGTTGTTTGGGACTAGAATTTGGGATGGAGTGGAAAAGTCCCTCACATGAACCTGTAAATTAAGAGCTGACCTTAATTCTTACAAAAATATAGCTGTAAGCACCAAGTGTGGTTGTACACACTTGTAATCCCATGAGGTTTAAAAAAGAAAAAAGGCATACATGTCCATTTGCACTTTGAAAGACAAAGACATAAAAAGCTTAAAAAAAAACCTTAAAACTTACTTTTTTGTTCAGATGATCAAAACTAGTGTGTGTATGTGTGTTAATAAAAGGATCACAAATAAACCTTTTGAAAGAAAATATTCAAAGCCACGTATAAACTCTGCAATGATGGTGTGTGCCTAAAATACAAGTTCTGTCAATACTGAGGAACAAAAAGTGAAAGGTAGCCTGGACTACATATTGAGATCTTGTCTCAAAGTATAGAAAATAAGCAAGCACAAAAGCACATATATACACATATATGAATATATATATATATACACACACATACATATATAATCTCCACATATAGAAAAAGCCACCCATATTTGATTTTTAATTAAAACCACTAACTTTTTAAAAGAAAGATAGGAAAACTGAAGCATGAGAAGCAAGGTAACTAAGATTAGATAATATAAAATAGCACATATTAGAAGGATTACTGTTTATCAAGCTTTCTCTGAATGCATCACTGGTACTAGGCACTGAACCTACATATGCTAGGCAAGTACCGTACTACTGAACTACATAATTACCTTTTTTTTTAAAAAGACCTCCTCACTGTGTGCCCATGCACTGAACTTCCAATTCTCTAGCTTCAGCCTCCTGAATACCTAGGGCTACAGATTTGACTACCAGGCCTAACTCTTTGTTTTGTTTTCTTTTCTTTTATTTTTTTCCTTCTTTGTCTTTGAAGGTAATGGTGGGGAACACGATCTCACTGTGTTGCCAGGCTGCCTGAAACTTGTGATGTAAAATTCAGGCTGGCCTTGAACTTACAATCCTGTCAGCCTCCCAAGTAGCTCAGACCACCAGAAAACATTTCTAAACACTTCCTTTGTTCTGTGGAAAACACAGCTCTGCAGATAATTCAGCATTCACATCTTTCAAAGGTACAATCTTAAAAAAGTTATTTTGTCCCAGTCTCATACTTTTGAAGTTTTAAAACATACCTATCAATGCATTTGAGAAAATCTAACCCAGTAGGCATGTAATGTGCAGTTTGAACAACTATCTTTTTTCACTAAGCATCAGCATATAAAACTCTGATTCACTAAAACTCGGCAATCTTATTTTCCATCATCTGTTCAGTAAACGTTAGCAGTTTTTGATTATATAATTACTCCCTTTAATAATTATAATATGAAATCATTGCTGTTTTTACAATAAAGTACAGACATGAAACATATTTGTCCTCAAAAACATACAATGAAGGGCCAGGGAGATGCCTCAGTGAGTAAAGCACCTGTGAGACCAGCATGAGGACCTGAGATTGAATATCAGGAACCCATATAAAAACTGGTCACAGTAGCACAGAGCTGTAATCCCAGTGCTCCTATGGCAAGATGGAAACAGAGACAAGAAAATTCTCAGAAGCTTGTGAGCTTGCCAGTCTGAAGTATGCAACAGTGAACAGCAAGAAGACTGTCTCAAAGGCAGAAAGGAAAGACCAGCACCTGAGGCTGTTCTCCGACCTTCACACATGAGCCATGGCACCTGCACTTAAGCACATGAATATACACATACATCCAGTATAACATATAGCTAAAAACACATGTAAAAACACATATTTAATTGGAAATACAAATTTTTAAAATGCAACATGCTTCCATTTACATAAAACTCAGAAACAGCTAAATTAGGACTGCATAAACAAGTTCAATGTTAGTAAGCTGTTAAAAATTGTATAAAGAACACAGAAAAGACTACGATAGATGTTTGGGTAACAGTTTCAAGAAAAGAATATGGAGTTAGGGTTGAGAGGGAGGGCTCAGCAGAGAACTCACTTTTCTTCCGAAGGACTCAAGTTATCTCACTTCAAACAGATATACAAATGCATATATATATGTATAATTAAAAAGAAAAAAGAAAATGTTCTAAGAATATGAAGTTATACTTAGGAAAAGGAACACAGGGAATTCTTGGGAGTATGCTATTCTGTTTGATCATTTGGGTAGTGTTTAGAAATATTTACCTTATAGTATTTCATTAAACTGTTCTTTGCATGTTATTATTAAACTTCATAACTACATTGTACTATAGAAAAATGGAGGCAGAATATACTAAAACATCAATACCTTTACATGGATTATTGATCATTTCCCTTTTTCCTCTATTTCTCAGTGAACAAAATGACATGCAAAAAAGTTAATTACTAGACATTCAGCTAAATTTAAGTGCTTAGCATTTTAGACACATCATTTGGACTGGATGACAACTATATCAAAGATAGAAACATACCTCAATCATAGAAACTTCCCTTATTCACAAATCAAAATAAATTAACCAACTCAAGTATCAAAATGTTTGATACTTGTTTCAGAAAATAAATTTATTCATAACCTAGTTTCAGTGATTCAATACATGTACAATGAAAAATGGGAATGGATAACCCTGGCTCCTACCCAAACAACTCCAGGTTCTTCAAATAGGATTGGTAATAACTAGCTTCTCACAGCAACATGAAGCAAACTGAAAGGCTGATCACGTATTACTCAAGGTTAGCAAATATGGCAATGAAATAATGATGCTGAGTAATGAAAACTTCACGCCAGCTTTAAAATTAGTTTGAAAATTCACCTGCTCCTCTTGTTGTCCAAACAATATTTAAGTCAAAAGGAAGAGGGGGAAAGCCACAAAGCAATTTTAATTATAGAGAGCTATACATTGAAAAGAGGGAACCTAAAAATCTGCAAGGTCTTAGGTTATATTCCTAGCACTGTCACCCTCTCCTCCTTAAAAAAAAAATTCTTACAAGAGAAAATGATATAGACCTACACATACACATATTGAAGATTATGGGAAGCTTCTGAATTGTTTATTGTTTTTGAAGACAGGGTCTCACAATACATAACCCTGGCTAGCCAGAAACTCCTTTATGTAGACCAGTTCAACCTTATGCTGTGCTCACAGAAATCCATCTGCCTCTACCTCTGGGATTAAAAGTAAAGGCCACCATGCCCAGGTACTTCCCTAACTCATCAAAATTTCATTAAAGAAAAGAAGAAATTCAGAAATAATAAAAAAGTAACAGCTTTTCCCCCAAGTTTACTTTTTTATGTCTGAGTGCTTTGCCTGTTTGTCTTTATGTGCACCATGTGCATACAGTTCTCACAAAGACCAGAAGAGTGTGTCAGAACCTCCTGGAATGGAGTTACAGATGGCTGTGAGCCACCAAGTGGGAGCTGGGAACCAAACCCAGGTCCTCTGCAAAATTAACAAGTGCTCTTAACTGCTAAGCCACCCTTCTAGTCCCAAGTAGTAGCATTTAAAAGTATTTTCAGTTTACCTACAAAAATTAACAATTAAATTCTCAGAAGGTAGAGCAAAATATCATTTGTCTACTTCTCTGTCCCTAATACCTAAACAAATGTGCACTAAATATACAAATATTCATGGATTAAATGAACTATCCAGAAATAAGCACTTCTAAAGCATTAGACAAAATTTCAACAATTCTCAATAGTAATTTCATTTTAAGCTGAAAAGGAAAACAAACTCATTAGCTTCTGCAATCAATAAAGCTAATTAAATGCAATTTAAAAATATTAATAATATGAATACCACAGTAGCCTTTTTAGAGTTAAGTGCTAGGTCCACATTGTTCCTAAATGGAAAAACTAGAGTAAATTGCCCTGCAAAAGTTAATACAGCTAATGAACAATTTAACTAGAATTTGAAATTAGCTTTGACAGTGAAATCTTTTTTTGCCCCAAATGGCCACACCATGTAGTGACAAAGTTAAGATACTTAGCAATTATATATTAACATAAAATATATGAACTATTAAATAAAGCCAGACAATGGTACAAAGAGCCTGTAACACTAAAACTTGGGCGTGCTAAGGCAAAAGGTTCATAAGTTCAGGGCCAACCTAGACCAAATAGTGAAGACTATCTCAAAACCATCAACCTAGTTGACAGTCAAAGCATTAACATGGAAAGTAAGAGGAGACACCTGCCAAGAAAACAAGTTCTTATGAAGCTCTTCTCAGGTAATCTGGAAAAGAGGAACAGAAGTCTGCTAGAACAAAAGAACTGTTAAGTACATAAATGATTACTGTTTCTTCTATGAAAATAAGTTTGTCTCTTCACTGCCTTGAAAAGCAGCAGCTTTTGACCAAGTGTGATGATGTGTATTTGTAACACCAGCATTCAGGAGAGAGAGGCAAGAGGATCTGGATTTCAAGACCAGCCTCAGCTATAATCTGTTTTAACACAACCGAAAAACCGAACAAAAAAGCCTATAATGGTGTCTCTACCATTCCACCCCTCTATGGGGAAAAAAAGGGGGGGGGCTGAAGAAACAATTCAGCAGTTAAGAGCACTCCTGTGCTTTCAGAGGATCCAGTTTTGGTTTTTAATATACAAAGGACGGCTTACAACGGTCTGTAATTCCAGTTCCAGGGTTTCTGATGCTGTCTTCTGGCCTCAGTGGACACTGCATGCACATGGCACACATACATACATGCAAGAAAACATTCATATTCATAAAATAGAAATGAATAAAAATTCTTTTTTAAAAAGGTAAAAGGTAATAATTAAAGTTTAATGCAGACTTCAATAGTGACATGTATTCAGATATATATATCTATATAAATTAGTATGTGTGAATATATACATATATAAAATATTCTTTAAAATTTCCTTGCTCAGTTCAAGTCCTTTGATAACCCAGGAACAAGGAACAAGTACACCCACTGAGAAATTGGCTCAGTTGGTAAAGTACTTGCTATACAAGCACGAGAAACCAAGTTCTGATCCCTAAAACCCATGTAAAAAGCTAGGCACAGTGGTGCATGCCTGTAACCCCAGCACTGGTAGGGAAGTGGGGGGAGAGAGCACAGAAACAAATGAATCCCTGGATCCAACAAGTCTGGCTGGATCAGTGAGCTTCAAGTTCAGTGAGTCAAAAAAGCAAGGTTGAGAATTACTAAAGAAGATACCCTACCTCAGTCTATGGCCTACATACATGTATGCATGTGTGCTTGTACATACATAATTAAATAAAAAAACACATAATTAAAAAATACTTTTAAAATGATTATTTAAAAGTTTATTATAATTTTGACTAGGCAACTTTTCCCTAATCTTTTGTAAGTAGTTTGTTTCCAACTACCATTACACATGTAAATTTAGATTATGGCAAGTGTATTTATTTAATATTGGAGCACTATTCTACTTAAGAATTTCATAAGATTAGCTGGGCATGGTGGCAGGCACTTGTAACTCCAGTGCTTGGCATGGGGCAGGAACAGGTAGATTTTGCATGCTTGCCACCAGCCAGCCTACTCAACCACTGGGCTCTAGACTTAGTGAGAGACCCTGTCTTACAAAATAAGGTTGAAAGTAATGAGAAATATACCCAACATTGACTTCTGGCCTCAATACACAAATGTACATATGTACACATAAACACATATACACATATGTACACACAAGCCCACATAAACACATATGTACACTCTGAGGAGGAGGGAGGAAAAAGAGAGAAGATAAACCAGTGCCTCTTGGAGAATGTCTTGTTACAGGAAATACACAAGGTGACTCTGAAACATCTTACAGTACCAAAAAACAGAAAGAAACCTCACAGTAATAGTATAATAAGGAGACACAAGGGCCATGTTTTAAAAAAATCGTCAAAATATAAATAGGTGAGAAAAGACAAATCTCCCATGTTGATAAATTATTTTTTTCTTCTTTATACTCTGTCCTCAAGGAAATGAAATACACAACTTCCTCTGTCTTCAACACAAGCTATACACAGTGACTCCCTCTCAAAGAGTTCAGTATGAAAAAGAGGGGAAAGAGAAATTAACAGTGGAAAAACTTGAGAAACAGTAACTCAGCCAGGTGATTAACATCAACAGTATTAGCAAAATTAAACTTCTGATGCAAAATCCAAATTATATTTAACAGCATGTTAATATTGCCAGCCCTAAATGAGATATGATGGAGATAGCACTTTACACTTCTGTAATCTTTGTCTCAAAAACAAATCTAATCCATTGATGAGAAAAATAACATAAATCATGAGAGACAAATTACAAAAACTTCTTGAGCAACCCTTACACCTTTCAAAGTAATATGAATCTCTTTGAGTTCCATGTCAGCAAAGGGTACACAGACAGACCCTGTCTCAAAATAAATACATAAATAAATTAGAAGTCTAGGAAAGTGTCACAGTCAAGAGGCTGAGGAGGTAAGATGTCATATCCTGGGTGGAAGACTGGAATAGAAAAAAAGATATTAAGCAAAACCTAAAGAAATATGGTTGATTTATTATAACAAATGTGTCATACTGATATAAGACGTAACAGGACGGACTGTGTATGTGGTATATGGGAACTGTCTGTACAATCTTTGTTATTTTACTATAAATCTAAAACTGCTACATCCTGAGCTACATGATTATTATGGTCTGAATATGAAATAACCCCAAAAGACCCATGGACTAAATGCTTAGTCAGTCCCAAAGTGATAGCACTACTTTGGGAGGTTCTGTCAACTTTAGGAGGTAGTCTGTGAACTTTAGTTGAAGGAAACAGGTCACTTAGGATGTACCTCAGAGCATTATACCTGGTCTGTTGCGGAATATTTGGTCATAATGTGTGAAGATGTGTCACTGTGATTGGTTTAATAAATAAAGAGCTGAATGGCCAAGAGCTATGCAAGAGAGAATAGGTGGGACTTCCAGGCAAAGAGATGAACTCAGGATGAACCTAGGTGTGCCAGAGATGTCAGTGAGACACTGAAGAAGTCAGACATACAGTACAGAGGAGAGGTAACCAAGCCATATGGCAGAACATAGATCAATAGAGACAGGTTAATTTAAGTTTTAAGAGCTAGTTGGGAAAAAGCCTAACTTTCATAATTAATAATGGCCAAACTTTCATAATTAACAAGTCTCAATAAGTATTGTTATTTGTGAAAGGAAAGTCCAACTATATTTGGGATCCAACACGCAGAAAGTAAATCCACATAGGGCTTGAGAAAGCTAAGAAAAAAAAATTTCCAAACACCTGGTGACCATGGTCTCTCAAGTTAGGCTTGGGGCTCCCAGGGTACAGAGGCACAAAGGGGGTAAAGCCAGCCACCAGCACAATGTGCTAAGAAGAGTCTTGAAGTACTGGGTACATACATAGAGAGAAAAAAAAGTCCACGCTGAGAAAACCTCTGAACAGGTTACAGTGTGCTTGGAAATATACATAGGTGCTGAAGAAAGAAAAACAAACAATGGGTATAGTCAGTCATAAACTAAATAAATACTTTAAAAATAATAAAATCTTGAAAGAAAGAGTAAAGTAATATATGCTGTTTTTACAAAGCTACATAAGGATGGGAAATATGCAGGGCAACTGGATCCTGTGTTACTTTGCTGACGTGAAATTTTTTGAATGCTGATGAGCGAAGGGCAAATGCTACTGAGACACTGGATTGTTGAGGGGGGCAGAATGCAAATTTAAACCAATTCTATGTATTTTAAGAATGTCTTAATTTCAGAATGGAAGTCAGGAAATATGCTGCATTGAGGGAGAGGTTATGCCTTTGTTTCCAAAGGAAACAAAAAAGCTATGGATTTCTTCAAATTTAGTAAAGATCAGATTTGATTGGGGGAGACCTCCTGAAAACCTTGGCTGCAAACATGAAGAAAAAAAAACAAGAAAAACTATAAGACAAATAACATACATGTTGATCCCTCAACATGGGAACAGCTCGGAGACTGCATGAGACATGATAAATCTTGTTGGCTACAGAATCCTCAAGATAGTTTGGGTATACAGTCCAAACAAACTTATAAAGTTGACAGATGCCTTTTAACCACTCTAACAGAACAAAAAACATCTCTACCTGATTTATGCATACCGCATATCCCATACTTGTGTTAATGCAGATGTGTGAGTTACCTTTAAAAGTTTGTGTGTTTTCAGAACAAAAGGACCAGACACAAATGAAGACAAATAGCCCAGGTGATCCAGCCTCTAAGAATGCCTCTGTTGCAGTTTCATCAAAATTCCAGAACAACTTCAAAGCTGCTAGCTGAGATGGTCCAGCCTCATAGACTACTCCAGCCAGAACTTCAAATAAGCCCTGCACTTTCCCATCACACAGAGACTAAACAAAAAATAATACAGCTAGCTCTCCCAGGACTTGACCATTATCCTAATTTTCTCAGGGTTCCCTAAAGATGCCGTCACCTCCAGACAGCAGGAAGTCATATTAAGAACACGATACCCACATTCCCAAGAGGTGGAGAGGGTGGTGTTTGGTCATTCGTTGGGTTGTGGATGTTTATCATTGTTTAGGAGAGCTAATATCAAGTTATTATTGGTAATGATCAGGGAAAAAAACTAAACAAAAGTAGGTTAGATTCAGGGATCTCTTTCTGAAAAGAAAAGGAGGGATATGGAAATGATAGAATAAAATGCTAGATTACTGAATCTACTTTTAGACTAAAATGCAACTACTAGTCTCAAATATTTTACACTAGTATGGATTTTTATATATTGATACAAATTTAAGGATATTTTTGTTACAACATACTGTATATATGTTTCTACTCTTGTTTAAGGTATTGTGCCTATGCTGCTCATTTAAAAACGTAATGTAGCCGGGCGGTGGTGGCGCATGCCTTTAATCCCAGCACTTGGGAGGCAAAGGCAGGCGGATCTTTTTGAGTTCAAGGCCAGCCTGGTCTAGATGAGCGAGATCCAGGAAAGGCGCAAAGCTGCACAGAGAAACCCTGTCTCGAAAAACCTAAAAAAAAAAAAAAAAAAATCAAAAACAAAAAAAAAAAACGTAATGTAAAGTTCTAGTCCTTAAAAGCTATTATTACATACTGTTTAGGTCAATTAAGAAATGCAGGTTAGTAGTTAGTCATCTTTAACAAACTTGTAGTCATGTTAGTTATGTTTTCAAGATTAAACAGAGATATATTTTAGATAGATGGTCTTCAAACACTTCAGACACCTACAGAATAATCATTTAAGATGTTTTAATAACATAAGGCTTTTCATGATAGTGAGACTCGTCTGTTCCTGGCAACACAAATCTACTTCAGTAGAGGATGGTGGATATCAAAGAATCTCCATATAAAATTTGCTTTCTACGTGGCAAAGCTAGCTATTAGGCAAGAAACTGCCCTTGCCTCCAGGCCTGTAGGCTGAAGACAGATGCCCCAACGTTGCAGAGAAACCTCGGGTGACTGTCCAGGCAGCCAGCTATCTTTGTCATTTCTATAATTTGGGAAGTTGTTTACTCTGTACTTCCTGTTTACTCAGGTAATATATCATTCTTGGGTCTCTGATGGGGTTAAAGACTAGATAGTTATAGTTGTTCTCCTTGTTACCAAATTCAGAAAAAAAAAAAAAAACACAAAAGAGGTGTAAAGTTTTTAAGGTTGAAAAACATAAAAGCTTAAGTCGTTATCTAAGATGTTACAAGGTCTAAAAAGATATTTTTACGATGATAATACAAGTTATGAGAGAAAGTGGTTTAGGTACAACACTTTGGACTTACCAAGATAGGATAGATTAAATAGAGTATTTTCTCCAAAATTGTCAAATACAAATGGACTGGAAATTGTGAATGTAATTTTTACCTGATAATTTTTCTTACTATATATAATTTTACTGGTAAGAGTTAAAACCTTTCCTTTTTATTTAGACAAAAAGGGGGAATGTTACAGAATATTAATTTACACTGTGTGAAGATATGTGACTCTAACTGGTTTAATGAGAGCTGAATGGCCAATAGCTAGGCATGAGAAAATAGGTTGGACTTCTGGGCAAAGTGAGGAACTTGGGATCAATCTAGGTGCACAAAAGACACCAGCAAGACATTGTAGAAGTCAGACATATGGTACAGAAGAGAAGTCACTGAGTCATGTGGCAGAACATCGATTAACAGAAACAGGTTAATTTAAGTTATAATAGCTAGTTGGGGAAAAGGCTAAAAAGCTAAACCCAAGCTTTCATTGTAGGCAGACTTTTCTTTCCCACCCGCCAGTTCCCAAATAACCCACAAGGAGACTCAATATTAATTATAAATGCTCGGCTGATAGCTCAGGCTCATTACTAACTAGTTCTTACAACTTAAATTAACCTATATTTCTTATCTAAGTTCTACCATGTGGCTCATGGCTTGTTACCTCATTTTGTACATGTCCTGCTTCCTGTGTCTGGCTGATGACTCCCAAGACTCCACCCTTCTTCTTCCCAGTGTCCTTAGTCTAGTTCTCTGGCCTAACCTTATCCTGTCCAGCTACTGGCCAATCAGCTTCTTTATGAAACCAATCATAAACAACATATGTTCACACAGTGTGAAGGAATATTACACATTTCATAATTAACAATAAGTCTCCATGTTGTTATTTGTGAGCTGGCAGCCCAAAGGAAAGTCCGACTACATTGATCCCCACACTCTGGCTCCTGTCCATCATGAGGTAAAGAATCTCTTCCACCAAGATTCCTATAGCCACAATGGCTGATCAAGCATGTGGGGTCAAGCAGGCATAGGCTCAACCCTCTGAAACTGTTATCAAATCTTTTTCTTTATTAAATTGTTCTCTAAAGTACTTTGGTCAAAGCAATGAAAAATAACCAATATAATATGGTACCACATAGTAAGTAAATCATTCCAATCCATTTTCGGAGTTAAGTGGGCTCAGAACCCATCAGTTACAGATAAGCAGGAGACACTATGCCCTTCTCTCCCTAGCTGAAAACTAGTGCATGCTTTGTCTTAGAACTCTGTAAGCTGGACAATTGAAGGCATTCTGCTACAACTGAGTCCATCGTCAGTAAAGGGGATAATCTCAAGCCCCAGACTGAGAATGAATATTCAATAAGACTTCACATCCTGAACCAATGGGATAGAGAATTTGGGAAGGGGGCTGGCTAATACTAGAGGAATGTAAAGATTCTAACTCTCTGGAGTACCAACCTTTTGGGAAAGGAGAGCAGGATTTTTTTTTAACAATAGATAACCTAAAAAAATAAACCCTGTGGTGGTTTGAATGAAAATGGCCCCCATAGACTCACAGGGAGTGACATTATTGGAGATATGGCCTTGTTGGAGTAGGTCTGGCCTTGTTGAAGCAAGTGTGTCACACGGGGTGGGCTTTGAGTTTTCAGAAGCTTAAGCCAGGCCCAGTGGCTCATTTTCTTTTCCTGCTGCGTGGTGATCCACATGTAGAACTTTCTGTTTCTTCTTCAGTACTATGTCTGCCTGCATGCCACCATTCTCCCTGCCATGATGACAATGAACTAAAACTCTGAACTGTAAGCCAGACCCAATTAAATGTTTTCTTTTATAAGTGTAGCCACGGTCATGGTGTCTCTTCACAGCAACAGAAACCCTAAGGCAAACCTGTCTAGTGCCAAATCAGCATGGCCATTCATAGAGCCAGAAGTTTCTCCAGTCCCGCCCAGGGATCTGGATAAATCTCTTCCACCTGCGGTCCCACAGACACTTATAAAATAATTACAGAGGCTTATATTAATTAGAAACAGTATGGCCTATGGCTTATATTAGCTAGCTCTTTCAACTTAATTCAACCCACTCTATGTCTTGCCACTTGGCTTTGTGGTTTACCAGTATTTTCACATCTTCCTTCTTGGGTGGCTGGATCATTTCTTCTCTGACTCTGCCTTTCTTCTCTATCATTCTTGGATTTCCCACCTGGCTGTAAGCTTTCTTGCCATAGGCCAAAACAGCTTTATTTATTAGCCAATGAGAGCAACACATATTCACAGCATACAGAAAGACATCCCACAGCACATCCATTTTAGAACTAGCTTTTCTCTATGCTGGTGTCTCTTTCTACAGAATGGTATTTAAAAACTTCCACTTTCTTTAGTCTCAAATTCATTACAGAATGTGTGTCTTATTTCTCTCATACCAGAAAATTTTTGAGCTCACTGATGTGATACACTCTAAGCCTTTGAAATTGGTTGGTGGGAGAGGTATGGAAGTCTGGAGACACTAACTAGAGAAGCTTTAAAATGCTGTAAGCTCAACTTAATGGGCAATTCTAGAATAAGCTTAGAAGACCAGAAGTGACGCCTACTATGTAGACTAGACTCCCACCTCTCACACACATGTCCATGACCTAAGACTTGTAGAAAGCTGAACGTTTTAAAATATCTATTTTTATTTTATGTGTATGGGTGTTTTGCATGCATGCATGCAAGCACACAGTGTGTATGCCTGGTGTTCATGGAGGCCAGAAGAAAGAGCTAGATTCCCTGAAACTGGAGATACAGATGCCAGAAGCTGCCATATGGGTACTGAGAACAGACTCCAGGTCCTTGGCTAAAGCAAGTGCTCTCAAACCACTGAGCTTTCTCTCTAGCCCCTGTGAAAAACTGAATTTTCAGGGAGACTGACTAGAGCAAAAAAGTTTGAGAAAATCTACAGTTTGGTCAGAAAAAGCCTGCTTAAAGTTGGGGCTAAGGAACACATTGTTTCTGAATAGCTAGATTAGAGTCATTAAAAAGGAGCCAAATACTTGGACAATTCTTAGAAAAGATGTTTTAAGGGTAGGTTAGGAATTGGTCATACTTCACCCATTGAAGATTCAATGGATATCACCATTTTAATTTCTTTGAAAAATCTTCTTTTGGTAGAAGAGTACTTCCAAGATAGCCTGCATATACCAAGATGAGCCAGCTAGAGAAGAATTTCCCTACATTCATCAATCCAAGCCACTGCAGCCATGACAAAGGAGACTTAGCAACTGCTTAAGCTGGTGTCAGACCTTGACACTGACATTGTCCATATGACTTTACAGAGATCTAGAAAGCAAAAGTGGCAGAAGCTTCTAGTAAGATTTCAAAAGAAGGCCTGGAAGCCAGTTAAAGTGTGGCAGAAGCATGATTCATGCAGGCAACCCAAGGGAACAATACATAAAGCTGCAAGGGTAAAACCTAAGCCTCAGTGAAGAATCCAGGGTATTGAAGATGCAATCAACATTGAACATGTGCTGAAAAAGCCACGATTAATAAAGTCACCAGAGAGCTGCCATGTGGGCTCCAAATGGCAAAGTCATAAGGGTGAGGCTGTCCAAGGCCACTGCAGCTCACCTGCTGACATCACATGCCTCATATGCTAGATATGAAGCTATGGGACTCAATATTTGCACCCCAGGGTTCTGGTATTGCTTTAGTCTAATCCTTTCTTTGTTTTCTGCTCCTTCCATTGAAGTGGGAATGATTACTATGCATTAAATATGCTTTTTTTTTTTAACCTGACAAGGACTCACAGTAAAGATTTCACCTTCAATATCACAGGAGACTTTGAATTTAAGATTAGTGAATAATGCTGGAACTGTTAAAACAATGGAGAAAGATTAATAATTATGAGATGGCCATGAGCCTTTGGATATGAGATGTCTCCATCACATTGGTGGTTGAACTCTTGGTTCAAAGCACTCTTTAGGGAGGTTCCAAAAACTAGGTGTTGGAGCAGATTTGAAATCAGGTCACTTGGGGTGTGCCTTTTAAGGTTCTACCAACTCAACATTTCCCACGTTACTCTGGTCCCTGTCTACCATAAGCAAAGAAACTGCCCTACCACAATTTCCCATAGCCATGATGCTCTGTCAAGATGCATGGAGCCAAGCAACCATGGACTGAACTTCCTGCAAATATGGATTAAAATAAATCCTTTCTCCTTTAAATTGTTTGTTAGGCACTGGGCCACAGCAATAAAACCTAACTAATACAAACCTTAAAATAAGTCCACTTTAAAAGTAACAACAGCCGGGCGGTGGTGGCGCACGCCTTTAATCCCAGCACTCGGGAGGCAGAGCCAGGCGGATCTCTGTGAGTTCGAGGCCAGCCTGGACTACCAAGTGAGTTCCAGGAAAGGCGCAAAGCTACACAGAGAAACCCTGTCTCGAAAAAAAACCAAAAAAAAACCAAAAAAAAAAAAAAAAAAGTAACAACAACATGGCATAACTGGATATCAACATGTAGAAGGCTGCAAATAGATCCATATCTATCACCATGCACAAAACTTAAGTCCAAGTGGATCAAGGACCTCAATATAAATCCAGCTACTCTGAACCTGATAGAAGAGAAAGTAGGAAGTAGTCTTGAACGCATTGGCATAGGAGATCACTTCCTAAATATAACACCAGTAGCACAGATACTGAGAGAAACAATCAATCAATGGGACCTCTTGAAACTGAGAAGCTTTTGTAGAGCAAAGGATACGATCAACAAGGCAAAGCGACAGCCTACAGAATGGGAAAAGGTCTTCACCAACCCCACATCTGACAGAGGACTGATATCCAGAATATATAAGGAACTCAAGAAATTAGACATCAAAATGCCCAACAGTCCAATTAAGAAATGGGCTATAGAACTAAACAGAGAATTCTCAACAGAGGAAACTCAAATGGCTGAAAGACATTTAAAGAATTGCTCAACATCCCTAATCATCAGGGAAATGTAAATCAAAACAACTCTGAGATACCACCTTACGCCTGTCAGAATGGCTAAGATCAAAAACACTGAAGACACCTTATGCTGGAGAGGATGTGGACCTAGGGGAACTCTCCTCCACTGCTGGTGGGAATGCAAGCTTGTACAACCACTTTGGAAATCAATATAGCGCTTTCTTAGAAAATTGGGAATCGGCCGGGCGGTGGTGGCGCACGCCTTTAATCCCAGCACTCGGGAGGCAGAGGCCGGCGGATCTCTGTGAGTTCGAGGCCAGCCTGGGCTACCAAGTGAGTCCCAGGAAAGGCGCAAAGCTACACAGAGAAACCCTGTCTCGAAAAACCAAAAAGAAAATTGGGAATCAATCGCCTCCAAGATCCAGCTATACCACTCTTGGGCATATACCCAAGGAATGTTCAATCATACCACAAGAGCACTTGCTCAGCTATGTTCATATCAGCATTGTTTGTAATAGCCAGAACCTGGAAACAACCTAGATGCCCTTTAACTGAAGAATGGATAAATAAAATGTGGTACATATACACAATGGAATACTACTCAGCAGAGAAAAACAACGACATCATGAGGTTTGCAGGCAAATGGATGGAACTAGAAAAAAAATCATCCTGAGTGAGGTAACCCAGATTCAGAACGACAAACATGGTATGTACTCACTCACAGGAGGATACTAGATGTGGAACAAGGATGACTGGACTGCTACTCACATCACCAGGGAGGCTACCTGGAAAACAGGACCCCAAGAAAGACACGGGGATCGCCCAATGACGGAGAAATGGATGAGATCTACATGAACAACCTGGACGTGAGTGGGGGAAATGAAGGGCTAGGGTCGAGGTAAAGAGAGCTTGGAGGAGCAGGAGGTCCCAGCTGGATCAAGAACAGAGAGGGAGAACAAGGAATAGGAGATCATGGTAAATGAAGACCACATGAGAATAGGAAGAAGCAAAGTGCTAGAGAGGTCCACAGAAATCCACAAAGATACCCCCACAACAGACTGCTGGCAATGGTCGAGAGACAGCCCGAACTGACCTACTCTGGTGATGGGATGGCCAAACACCCTAATTGTCGTGCTAGAAACCCCATCCAATGACTGAGGGATCTGGATGCAGAGATTCACGGCTAGGCCCCGGGTGGAGCTCCGGGAGTCCAATTAGCGAGAAAGAGGGTTTGTATGAGCGAGAATTGTTGAGACCAAGGTTGGATAAAGCACGGGGACAAATAGCCAAACGAATGGAAACACATGAACTATGAACCAATGGATGAGGGGCCCCCAACTGGATCAGGTCCTCTGAATGGGTGAGACAGTTGATTGGCTTGATCTGTTTGGGAGGCATCTAGGCAGTGGGACCGGGTCCTGTGCTCAATGCATGAGTTGGCTGTTTGAAACCTGGGGCTTATGCAGGGTCGCTTGGCTTGGCCTGGGAGGAGGGGACTGGACCTACCTGGACTGAGTCTACCAGGTTGATCTCAGTCCGCGGGGGAGGCTTTGCCTTGGAGGAGGTGGGAATGGGGGGTGGGCTGGGGGGAAGGGGAAGGGGAAGGGAGCGGGAGGGGGGAGAACAAGGGAATCCGTGGCTGATATGTAGAACTGAATTGTATTGTAAAATAAAATAAAAAGAATGCTGAGAAAGAAAAAAAAATAACAACATGAAAAAGAATGTAGAGCATTAGTACTTAGTGGTTTGAGTATGGTCTGTCCCCTACAGCTGGTATTAGAGTTCAATCCTCATAAGGTGAGACACGAAGGATGTAGAAACTCAATCAAGCATGGTGTCTGTAGTCCAAACTACTCAAGACTAGGCTGAAGCAAAATGATTAATAGAGCCCAGAAGTTCCAGGACAGTTTGGGCAATATAGCAAGACCCATTTCTCATAATAAATGTGGATGCTTAATTTGTAAGAGCAAGAAAGACCACATACACATTGTCTCTTTTTTTTTTGTCACATGGGGACCACCAGCAAAAAAGGCATCACCAAATGCAGCTCATTAACCTTTCACTATAACCATAAGCCAAAATAAGCCTCTCTACACACTACTTGTGCTGCATTACTGTACTATTAGTAAAGAAAACAAAGATGGATGTCTACAAGATATGAAAGGATAGGTTAGACAAAATGGCTAGTTGGCTTTTAGTGCTTTAAATACAACAGAAGTAGTTATTTTGAAATCTCCATAAGTTGCTTGCCAAAGTTAACTACAGCACCTGGAATAGCAAATTTACACTGTGTGCTCTCCAAGAAATATTTATTGAAAAGAATACAGGGAGCCGGGCGGTGGTGGCGCATGTCTTTAATCCCAGCACTCGGGAGGCAGAGCCAGGCGGATCTCTGTGAGTTCGAGGCCAGCCTGGTCTCCAAAGCGAGTTCCAGGAAAGGCGCAAAGCTACACAGAGAAACCCTGTCTCGAAAAACCAAAAAAAAAAAAAAAAAAAAAAAGAAAAGAATACAGGGAAGAAAGAAGGATAGAAGATAAGAGAAAGGAGAGAAGACAATTTAGGGCACTACTTTGCCCCAATAATAAAGTATAGCAAAGAAATCTACTAGTATTACAATATTAGCTTTAAAAATGACTACCTTATTGATAACTCATGTTTTAAAACATTTATTTTCTCCAGCTTTCCCAATAAAGAGGAACTTTGGTTTGATTTGTTTTTTCATGGTGATTTTGTTCACTTGCTTCACTGTATTATCTAGCACTTCCAGAGAGATGCCAAGTAACAGCAGCTTTGGTTAGCTTTCTTTTCAATCCTTTCTCTATACCCCCCATAAGCTGGTCTCATGTAGCCCAGAAAGACCTTGAATTTCCTACATCCACCTGCAAAGTGCTGGGACTACAAATGTACACTACCATGCTGACCCATTAACTGGATTTCTGACTGGCTATTTGTAGCATTTTCTTATCACTAAACATGATGCCAAATGTGGTTTAACATATTCGTCTGTTATCTACTTAAAATCATGAATGGACTCAAATTTGTATTTAGGTGCAGAAAGTATTTTATACTGGTAAATTCTCTTTATTTTACTACAATACTAAATTTATACTAAAGTATTTTCTAATAATTAACTATCTCTGCTTTCTGACAAACCATATTTTATCAAGATAGCTTTTAATACATAATAAGAACTCTACTTGATTCTACTTTTTAAATATAAACTGTTTCAAATAGTGTTATGATATTAAATTGCTTCTGGTCATGTTTTAGTAATAGTACTTCACTTAATTTAAGGAGCAATAAAGAGCTTCCTTCTTTCTTTATGTTGTCGGTCAATTCATGTAACATCAGAATTATCTACTCCTAAAATGTTTAAAACAATTCACCAGTGCAGCTGCCCTTGAAGTACAGCTCTTTACTAATTTTCTTGACTACTTCTATACTTATGAATGCATTTTTTCCCACAGATCCTAAATTATTTCTAATTATTTCTTAGCCCTTGAAGTACAGCTCTTTACTAATTTTCTTGACTACTTCTATACTTATGAATGCATTTTTTCCCACAGATCCTAAATTATTTCTAATTATTTCTTAATTTATTTCACCAACAAATTTTTAATCTTGAAAATGCTATGTGTAGGTACCCATTTATCTCAAAAGGAAAATGAGTAATAAGGACCAGAAAGGATGAAACAAAACTGTCCTTCAATTTATTGACAGAATTTGAAAAACTCTGGGTACAAAAGTCAATAAATAAGCCAACTGAATTTCTATGTACTAGTAAATGAATGATCATTTAAACAGCATCAAAAACATAGTTATCAGAAATAAGTCAAACATTCATTAAACGATATCAAAAACAAACTAATGGAGAGATCTGTGTCAATGAATTTAAAAACTTATAAACATTTTAATTCTATAAATTGATCTACAGAGGCAATCCCCAATGAAATTTTAGTAAGGTCCTTTGGAGTTTTAGACAAGCGAATTCTAACAATTTTTATTGCAAGTTTTGTAAAGCCAAGAAACCCTTGAAGAGGCATTACATTTGAGATATGGGAGAAAGGAGGTTATCAAAAAATTCTGTAAAGCTACAGACCTTAGAATAGCATGGGCCCAGGGATAGACAAATAAACCAATGAAACAACATAAAAATCTTGACAGCACACTTTGAGTGAATCATCAGCACCTTTTTTGAAAAAAAAATAGATTTTTTAAAAATTCTAGAATATGTGTACCAGGTATGGGTTAAACAACATTGTTAAAAACTGAAGCTGGAACACTGCTCAGGTATCTAATAAATACATACTAGACATATGGTAGCATGTTGAGGAAGTAGAAAGCAATGTTACAACTATATACTAAGAAACATCAATGTCAAGGAAAAGCAGAACTTCATTATGAAGAGATTCAGCTATACAGAAAAACAGACATGCATATATAAGTAGGGAAGAAGAAAAAGAAAACTTGCACTCAAAAGTCACTGTAAGTAATTCCCTTGGGGGATGGGGGAGGGAAGCAATGCCCTTTTAAAAAAAGTCCTGGCATCGTTCTACTTCTTCTCCTGCGTAGAAATACACAGGTATGTTTGTTTTATTATCCTTTGACCTGTACATATTATACAGCTTACATTTTTTTCCACTATAGTAATTTTTCTTCCTAGTAGTGCTGAGGGAGACTCAAACCCAGAGTCTCATATCTGTAAGAAAAGCACTCACCTGCTAAGTTATATCCCCAGCCCCATGGTAAATTTTCAAGGACTACTTTTGACAGAATATGAACAGCTGCAATCTTTACTTAATGGAAATCAATGCTTACTTACTCAATGTATCCTGAAGAGAACAGACATTTGTATTCTCACAACTAACAAGTCTGAAGATAACATACCTTATATAGTCCAAAGCCAGGGTCAATAAGATGAGTGCGAGCTGATGTAGATGGCTGACTGGAAGATCCTCCTCTTGCTGTTTTCTTTACTTTAGGCTGATTATTAGAACAGGGTTTAGCCTGAACATCATTCTGCTTAGATGTGCTAGGAAGACTGGAGTCTGGACGAACTAGCAGCTGAATTATATCATTCAGTCCAACATCGTAGTCAAATAAAGTATATCCATTCTCCAACTAGAAAAAGAATAGAAAACTATACTGTAGTTCTTATCTCAAAACTTGTATTTCTACATGTTTAGTGTGTTCAAATATCCTAGATAAACTATTAAAATTGACAACACTACAACTTAATGATCTTGAAATGGTTCTTCCTACTTTATGCCTTCTAATATCAGCGTCCCCAATAAATTCTTAAGAACCACTCCAAATCAACTACAGGCAATACTACATGCCATTAAAATAAAAATTGTATCATAGCTGCTGCAACCTCATGTTGTAACCACCTCCCAAAAAAACCTCTTAAAACTACATTTGACGTTTCATTATTTTTTGTCATTGTCTTCTAGTTTTTTCAGAGTCTCTCTATACAGCCCAGGCTAGCCTCAAACCTGTGATCCTCTCTTAGTCTTCCAAGTGCTAGAATTATATAACACCCATGCTCTCTCAACAAATTTTATTTTAATCAACAGTGACTAAATCCACTCCAAATGTGGGGAAATGGATTTTGAAAACAGTAAGTTTTTATTGTTTTTTCACAATTTGCATGCAATAATAGTTATCAAGCACTTTATCTTTTTGAAGCACAATAATTCTTTTTAAGTGAAGCAAGATTTTGAAAAACAAATCAGAAATATATCCCAATTACATTATATTCCATTTCTCTATGATTCTATCCATCTGTAAATATTAGCAACTTCTGTCACAAAGTCATCTACGATAAACAGCACATAAATTATCTTGTAACTCACCCATATATTCAGGTTATGAATTAATCTGTGCCCACTGTCACGGCCACCCCCACCTCCCAAAAGATACATTCAGATATACTGGAAGTTCTATTCCACAGTACCTCAGAGGGCTGAGAGTGTAGCTCAATGGTAGAGTCCCTACCTGACATATATAAGACCCAGGAACTCTATTTCCAGCAGCAAGGGAGGAGCTTACCTCAGAACCTAATTTTATTTAGAAATAGGGTCTTTAGATGTAATCCAAGACAGCACATGACTAAAGAAATTCAAAGCCTATTATTATGGATTGATTTGGGTCTTCTAAACACTTACATGCTAAAGTCTTCTTACCTCTAATGCCTCAGAATGTGACCCAGTTTGGAAATAGGGGCTTTAAACAGGTAATAAATATAAACTGGGGTCATTAGGTGAACCTCTAATCCAGTCTGATTGGTGTCCTTACAAAAACAAACATGGAAAGACAAAAAGGGCAGGAGGACAACGAAGAGACAGAAGGGAAAGTCGTGTAAATGAAGTGGTAACAACCTCAAGCTAATAAACACTATTTCCCAAAAACAGAAGCCTAAAGATATTCCTTCCCCTAGATCTAGCTGTTAGAGCACTTTCCTACTGATGACACCTTAAATTATTACCACTACAAATGAGATACATTTCTATGGTTTTAAGCCATACCATTCTGGTACTCTGTTACAGCAGTCTAGGAAACTACTTGTGGTAGTCTGAAGTATTTGGCCTCCATAATCTCATAGGTAGTGGCACTATTAGGAAGTGTGGCTTTGTTGGAGTGGGTATGGCTTTGTTAGAAGAAGTGTGTCACTGTGAAGGTGGGCTTTGAGGTTTCTTATGCTCAGGATACCTCTCAGTGTGTCAGTTCATTTCCTGTTACCTGCAAGATGTAGCAGTCTCAGCTCCAACCACCTCTGCCTGCATACCACCATGCTCCCTGCCATGACGATAACTGACTGAACCTCTGAAACTGTAAATGAGCCCTCTCAATTAAATGTTCTCTTTATAAGAGTTGTCATGGTCATGGTATCTCCTCACAGCAATAGTAAACCCTAACTAAGATACAAATCTTCTATTTTGTTTCTTCAAAAAGTGTATTAACAGTTGACTATTTCACTGATACAGTTAACACAATTAAACTCCTTAAAGATAAAAACTACCATTTCTTCAGAAATATCAGTTTAAGCATTGTATTCACCATTCTTATATGCAATATCCATCACCATTCATGACTGTGTAATACAATAACATATTTAAGAATTCAACTACAAAGAAGGACATCTGTCCTTTAACTATTAACTCACTAATGTTAGATTTATTTAGGTGGGAGACCTAAGGCCATAACTAGCACAATTCTACAGGTTACAAGTATTCATATTTGTTAAGACAGAACAAGGAATCAAGAATTTCACAACCTTCCCAGTGGAGGGATTGAGGAATTAAACTAGGTACTATCTCACAGCTTAGTTAACATATTTAACCAGAGGGGCTCAAAGTAGCTCAAAGGCAGTATTCTTCCTGGGTTCAGTCCTCAACAACAACAATAATACATATACATACACACACACACACACACACACACACACACACACACACACACACACCCCACAGCCTTCAAATGAATAGGCATATTAATATATTTAAAACATAAACAACAAGTCAGCCACAAATCCTTTATCTACAATGGTGTACTGTTTACAAGATATGTTAGGGCAATGGTGGCACAGAGCTTGTGGGAGTAATCAACCAATATCTGATTTGACTTAAGGCCCACTCCATGAGATGGAACCCATATCCAACACTGCTTGGGTGAGCAAGAACCTGAGACTAGATAGCCCAGAGACCTAGGGTAAAACCAAGTAATGCTAGTGTAAAAAAAGTAAAGAGAAACTGGTGTTAAAATGACTCCTAATGATAATTTGCCATATACATAGACCAATGCCTTGTTCAACTATCATCAGTGAAGCTTTCTCCAGCAGCAGATGGGAACAAAATATAGAGACTCACAGCCAGACATTATAAAGAGTGAGAGACCTTGGAACACTCAGCCCTAAATGGGATGTCTCTATCAAATCCCTCCCCTCAGAGCTCAGTGGGGGATGGAAGACACAAAGGAAACAAGGCACTCTAAATCAACATGATCAATGCTCAAATGAACACACAGAGACTGAAGCAGCATGTACATGGCCTACACCAGGTCCTCTGAGTATATATTATGGCTTCCAGTTTAGTGTTTTTATGAGATTCCTAGGTGTACGAACAAGTAGGTCTCTGACCCTTGTGCCTTGTGTCTATTCTTGGACTCTTCCTTCTGTTGGTCTGTCTCATCTGACTTTGATGTGATAGTTTTTGTTTTATCTTATTCTATTTTTTTCAATTTTCAAAAACGAATGAATGAATGAATGAAAGAAAAACCTAGCTATTAGGGCAAAGGTTAACAACTAAACTGGAAAAAAATCAGTTTTCTCCAAATCACTCCAGCACAGGCCTCATGTTCAGGAGTACCTGACCAACATATAATGGACTCCACAGTTTTGTGTGTGTGTGTGTGTGTGTGTGTGTGTGTGTGTGTGTTCTTTTATTTGGTTACAGTTTGGTATTTCTTTTTTCTTTCTGAATGTAGTTTTGTTTCCTTGGTCTTGGGGGATTTTGTTGTTGTACTGGGTTTTTGTCTTTTTGAGAAAGAATTTAAAGTTGGGTGGCTAGGACAGGATTTGGAAGGACTTTGGGGAGGGGAAGAATATTATAAAATTACATTAAAACTTTTAACTTGTTTTAAAAGGGGGGGAGCTTTGAGATGTCTTATAGAGTAAAGGTTTGGCTGCCAAGCCTGAGGACCTGAGTTTGATCCCTAGGATCCACATGGTGAACTGACTCCTGCAAGTAGTTCTCTGACCTCCACAGGTGTTATGGCACATGCACACAAATAAATAAATGTAAAAATAATTAAAATAATAAGGCGGCACTCTTCTAGTCCTAAACCTTCCCTGGGAAGGAGGGGAAGCACTCAAAAGAATAAAGTATTGCTGTGGGATGTTCTGTATGGCAAATGTGTTGCTCTGATTAGTCAATAAATAAAACACTGATTGGCCATTGGCTAGGCAGGAAGTGTAGGCGGGACAAGGAGGAGAATAAAGCTGGGAAGTGGAAGGCTGAGTCAGAGAGACACTGCCAGCTGCCATGATGACAAACAGCATGTGAAGATGCCGGTAAGCCACGAGCCATGTGGCAAGGTATAGATTAATGGAAATGGATTAATTTAAGCTGTAAGAACAGTTAGCAAGAAGCCTGCCATGGCCATACAGTTTGTAACCAATATAAGTCTCTGTGTTTATTTGGTTGGGTTTGAGCGACTGTGGGACTGGCAGGTGAGAGAGATTTGTCCTGACAGTGGGCCAGGCAGGAAAACTCTAGCTACAAAGTATGGCCTTTTCTCTTCCAGGGACAGTGCTTAGAGGCACTCAGAATAGTCCAGTGTTTGACATACCCTCGTAGACTTTCCTACAATACAGCCTAGAACAAAACTAAGCTGTCTCAATCCACTGGCAATAGGATTGTTTACTTTCATACCAAGGTTGGGAAAGCATCTAAATCCACATGTGACGTGTGCCCAGGCAGACCTCAAAGGGTTTGTGCTGTGAGACTGAAGTACTTATGAAAATGTCTAAGACAAAGAAGCACGTCAACAGAGCCTATGGTGGGTCTACGTGTGCCAAGTGTGGCCATGACAAGATCAAGTGGGCTTCCCTTATCCAGGAGGAGAAAACTGTGGTGAAAATGTTGAATGCGCAAGTACAGTCAGACAGCTAAATAAATATGCAGCTTTTTTAAATAATAAAAGTCAAGGCTTGGTCAAAAAAAAAATAAAATGTGTATTTATACCTTCATTTTGACATTTTTCAATAGCCAAAAATAAAATACCCTAATTCTGAAAGAGTTAAAGATGTACAAATTTGTCCAGACAATGTAATGAACATTATGACAATGGCTTTAAAATTTTAAAATTAAGAAATCAAAACTCTAAAATAGCATACAACATCCAAATGTACTAGTAATCCATTCTCAAAAATAAAGCAGTCAAGACACTAAAGAAGTAAAATTAAGATAAATATTGTGGAACATACAGATAATTCTTCCACTCTGTAGGGTGAGGCAGAAGGATTCCAAGTTTAAGGCCCGCTTGGGTCCCACAGTGAGACTTAGCTTTAGAGGGGTGGTGATGGTAAATAATTATGAATTGAAGATGTTTCCAATACATTTTTTTAAATTAATGTTTGGGACACAAGAGTCACAGAGACCTTAGGAGTGAATACTCCTACAAACCTTAACTACTTTCTACCAAATAATTGCCAAGAATGACTTTAAGTTGCTTTCAGTAGTGCTTTCTGAACATGGTATGACAGGAAAAGTAACATCTAAAGTTAGAGTGAAACACTAAGCATATCAAGGCAAGAAACTATTAAGTCATCTTTCTTCATGATAGCTCGTGTGCGCACACGCGCACACACACACAGAGACAGACAGATAGAGATTATACGCTCATTCCTATTTCATAAGCAACATTCCAGTCCCTTTAAAAGTCATGATTTTTCACTGCACAGACCCAGTTTTATTCAATAACGTCTCATGTTCTTTTAAGAGTTATTAAGAATGCTGGAATAATTTACCTAGACTACATTCTTCCACATTTAATGAAAATGCAGATCTAAAGTTACTTGTTACTCAAAATATGCTCTGAAAGAGGGAGAAAGGGATGAGGTCATCTAGAATCCAGGTTCTTAAACTGTTGGTTGTGAGTCCATATGGGGTCCCATAATTGAATATGGGTGAAAGGATTATCACATATACAAAAAACTGATCATAGTAAATGTTTTTGAATGTGCAATGTCCAAAAACTAATTCAAAATAAAAAATATTATGTCTAAAACTGAGATGTCTCTGGCATAAGTCCATGCTGCATAGCAGTGACTCCACTGCAGCCTGGCTTCTGAAATACAATGTGCACTTTGTACCGTGCATGCTGTAGTAACATACAGAGCCAGTGAACACTACCTGGAAGACCCTCACACTCAAAGCCAGGTAGGTCATGAACTGCACTGTTTATTGTACCTACAAGGTTTTCTGCTTTTGTAGGAACGTAATGGCTTAACTATAGAAAAGTGACATTCAGTATTTTCCTGCCATCATTCCTCAGCAAGTAAATATCAGATTAGTCTTTATGCTGTTATTTTCTTTAAATGTCTGATTTTAAAGACTTCTCTCTGAATTATTGACCTGATTCATTTTAAAGTATTGAATGAATTTATGATTAAGACAGAATTTCCAACATTTTCTAGAAACGCCCTAAACATACTTGTCATTTTATACCATAAATTTATGCAAAGCAGCATTCTCACCACTAACTATAAAATCAAAACTCTGAAAAATGTTGAGATGTTCTGTCCTGAAGTATCAAATATTAAACTCAGATTTAATTCTTTATATAAAAATAAGCATATCCACCTAGTAAACATGCAAAATTGCTTTTGTTTTAACAAATGATAAGATTATATGAATACCGATAATTTCAAAATGAACTGTGATTTATGAGCAGTATATCTGACTAGCATACCTATTTTCAATACTTATATACCCAGGGTTACATAAAAATTTCTTGGGCCAAGCTGGGCGGTGGTGGCACATGCCTTTAATCCCAGCACTCAGGAGGCAGAGGCAAGCGGATCTCTTTGAATTCGAGGCCAACCTAGGCTACAGAGTGAGTTCCAGGAAAGGCACAAAGCTACACAGAGAAACTCGGTCTTAAAAAAATTTAAAAATCCTGGCCAAAAGGAGTTCTAAAAAGAAAAAGTTTTACATTCCCTGACCTAGAATTTACAAATACCCATGATTTAAAGTATATAACTGTAGTCCATTAATGTCTCATAGAAGTAAACAGTCCAGAATCGCCTTAAGAAATCCAAGGAACAAGATTTTCAATTCTGAAGAAAGAGAAATGGTCAGGACTTTGTTAAAATATACTACTGAATTTTTACTGTGTTAAAGAAGAAATTCCAGGAAATAGGAAGGGCTGCAATAACAATGCAAGGGAAACCAAGGGGGATGGGAGATGAACTGGCAGTGGCCAAAAAAGCAACAGGGAAATAATTTCCACAGTACTAAGGGGTACAAATGGAGGGCATTGCAACTATTATTTATCAGTCACAGAATAGATACAAATACATATACACGTTCTTTAAATACACACACAATTCATTTCTTTACTCCATGTGAGAAAAGGACAATATGGAGTGTCAACTGTTCAGTTTTTCTTCCAGTATGGTTCATATTCCATATCTATAATCTATTTAAGGCTATCCCAATGGTGATGACAAGAGAAGGCAGGGAAATGGAATTGCTTTAGAAATCACAGGAGCTCTAAATTCAAAGATCTAAAGATCAAAGCTTGGTGTGTAGTGTGTCTGAGTAAAATTCACTCAGTGGTTAAGAACATTGGGTGAAGCCGGGCGGTGGTGGCGCACGCCTTTAATCCCAGCACTCGGGAGGCAGAGCCAGGCGGATCTCTGTGAGTTCGAGGCCAGCCTGGACTACCAAGTGAGTTCCAGGAAAGGCGCAAAGCTACACAGAGAAACCCTGTCTCGAAAAACCAAAAAAAAAAAAAAAAAAAAAAAAAAAAAAAAAAGAACATTGGGTGATCTTCCAGAGAACCAGGGTTGATTCCCAGCACCCACACAGTGGCTCACAACTGTCTCTAATTTCAGTTCCAGATCTGATGCCCTAATGCCCTCTTCCTGCAGCAACTAGGCATGCACATGGTGCAAAGATGTACATTGGTGCAAAGCACCCATACACATTAAAAAAAAAAAAAAGTGGAGGTCCTTGCACTGCTTTTCAAACTTCATTTGTATAGAGCACCTGGAGACCTTGTAAACCACATATTCTGCTTCAGTAGACCACTATGAAGCACCCATGCAAAGCTAATGCTGTTGGCCTTGAGAATGCAGAAAGCACACTTTGAATAAAAAGAAACTAGTAGGAAGCTAACCCTTCATAAAAATTTCCTGTGAAGCCGGGCAGTGGTGGCGCACGCCTTTAATCCCAGCACTCGGGAGGCAGAGCCAGGTAGATCTCTTTGAGTTCGAGGCCAGCCTGGGCTACCAAGTGAGTTCCAGGAAAAGGCGCAAAGCTACACAGAGAAACCCTGTCTCGAAGGAAAAAAAAAAATTTCCTGTGAAGTTGGGAGGTGGTGCTGCACATCTCTGATCCCAGCACTCAGAAGGCAGAGGCAGGCGGATCTCTGGGATCTGAGTCAGAGGCCAGCCTGATCTTCAGAGTGAGGACAGCCAGGGGACAGAAAAACCCTTCCTGGGGGAGAAAGGGGATTCCTGAGAAATTTAGTTAAACGACACTCCAAGATTAAAACCATCAGAAATAACAAATTGGGGCAAACTAAAATTGGATACATGGTAATTTTTTTGCTCAGACCAGGGTCTCACTGTGTTACCCTGGCCCTTTAAATCCTGGGTTCCAGTGATCCTCTTCGGCCTTTAGAGTAGCTGGGAATACAGTGCCCAGCTTATGTAAATCTGTTTTACTTCTAACATTATATAAACGTCTTGAGTAAGGATACCTCTTTTCTACTAAACATAAACTCATTTTACAGGAAATGGATAGCCCTGTGGTACCATTTATCTGCCTGCTACAAGCACACTTTGCTATCTCCATCAAATGTATCAAAGACAAAAGGAGATAACCACTGCCCTGGCTACTAGCTGTCATTCATAAAAAAGTAAATAGTCGGGAGCAATGTTTTCCTTTTTTGGTGTCCAAGTCAATGGCTGGCCCCTAAATTCTATTTTTCATCCTTACTGGTTCATCATTCAGCTGGGGAGAGGGAAGTAGTGAGTGATTAACTGGGGGGAGGGAGGGGGGGGACGCAGGAGTTATCAATCCTCAACCAGGAAGCATTTTCTGATATTAGTGAAAGCCTGTTTTCTAAGTCCTGAATTTAAAATAATGTCTACCTTTATATTAAGATATCCACATGAGCTTACTTTAGCATTATTTCATTATTATACTTTTGGGGTGTTGCCCACTAACATATTCTCACCCTTTATTTATATCGTGTTGAAGTCGCCCAAGAATCCTGGGAATTAATGTACAGTATTATTACTACTTGGAAAATCCAGATGAGACTACTTAGCTTTCACTGGTAACCAAAAGGACAAGTTATCAGCCATTTGAGGCACAATAATACAATGCTGTATAGTATTTACTAAAGATACAACTGTTTAAAAAAAAAAAAGCTTTCCTGTAAAGTGAACTCTACTAGTCAAACACTAAAGAATCAATATAAAACTGGCTACAACAGGAGCAGAATGTGCTATAGGTTTTCCACAGACAGGCCCTCCAAACACTACAACAAAATCCTGGCCTTTCCTTTCCCATTGTATAATCTGTTACTTTGAAATATTTGTCCAGTCTTAGAAGTTGTAAACCTGTGAAGGGAACAAAAATATTTCTTCCAAACCCTTTGTGGCTTATAGGCTACTTCCACCAAATCAGAGAATTGCATTTAACTCAAACCTCAGGATTGAAGCCAAACTGTGGTCTATCGACTACAAGATGCCAACTTTTCAGTGGACTAAAGACAACACAAAAACAAAGGCAAAAAGAAAAAGAAAAAAAAAAAACAAGATGGGTCTAGGTATCTAATCATAGACTCTGAGACTTAACGGATAGGAAATGTCTTATCCTGATCAGGCAGGTCCACACTTAAAACTAACGGAGATGCCCCTTGTGGCCCAAAACTACTTTCTGTCTTTTGAGTTACTGCTGGTGATGTTGAAGGATGAGTTTTAAAAGCCTGAACGTTGGGAACACTCAACGAGTGAGAGGTAAAGTCTCTGTCCCTATACTCAACAGATTCAAACCCGACTTCCGGTTACCAACATCGTTCTTTCAACCCAGGTCTCCAAACTCTTAAATTCCCAGTCTGACACTGGCAACAAGGAAAAGGGGCCAAAGCCTTCTGCGATCCTTCGAATCTTCAGTGTGCTCACATCCTTCCAGTGAGGGAAACAGGGGGAAGGCGCCTCGCTTTTTTCAACTCCTATCTGGGAGCCCGGGGCAGGGAAGCGAAGCGAGTCCTTTAGTCGACTCAACGTTGTCGAGAATGCCAGCTCGTCCCTGCTGTGCCCCCCGCATGGCTGCCCCGATTCCCCGCAAGCGCGGGAAGAGCGGCACCCGGGGAGCTCGCACGCTCTGCCGGTGGCCGCCGTCCCGCTCCATCGGTCTCCGAGGGCCCACGCACCCCGGCCTTCCGACCCGCTAGGCGCACCTGTAGTCGGGACCCTTACAGCCGCAGGCCCGCGCGCCCCGCATCCCGCCAGCCAGCGGCCCATCCCGGCACCCAGCCTCGCCCCGGGGCGCCGGGCTCCCCGCGGGCCGCCTCACCTGCTTGCCCCGGTAGAAGAGGCGCTGGCACTCGGGCCGCACGTCGAAGAGCGCCCACACCCGCTCGCGCAGCTCCTCGATGGTGGCTTTGCGAGACACGTCCTCGATGGTGCGCGTCTGCGAGCCGTCGATGGTGCGGACCTGGATCCACATCGCGGCGGCACGGGGACAGGGGTCCGGCCCCCTTTGTCTGCCCCTGCGCTCGGGCCGCCGAGCCCCGCCCGGCCCCCGCCGCCTTCCCCCTCCTCCCTCCCCGGGACGCGGCTCCGATCCGCCGCGGCGCCTCGGCGGACGCGAGTGCGGGCGAGGAGGACCGACGCTCCCCGCCGCGCGGCCGCCCACCCCCCCGCCGAGGTGGAAGGGAACCGGAACCCGCCCGGAGCGCTGGCTGCGCAGCCTCCGCCTCACAGAGGGGAAGAAGCCATGTCTCGGCCCCGCGCGGACTGTTTACTTATAGAGCTGGAGCTCCCACATGGAGGTCACGGCGCCAAGCCGGATCTCGCGAGATCCACGCGGGGCTCCGCCTCACGCACAGCCCCGGGGCGCTACCCTAGGAAGGGGCGGGGCCTCCAGAGCCGTTACTCGGGGGGCGGGGCGGAGCGGGGCGGGGCGGGGCGGCAGGGTCTGGCACGCCCGAGGCCCTCCGCGCTCGCGTGGTACCCTCGGGGGCTGGTAGACTCGTGCCCAAGCCGGCCTCATGGCCGAGGGTCTGTGGTGTCAAAAACACACCGGAAATACCCCTGGGGCGCAGCCTCCACGTCCGGGCCACCATCACACCCCCGGGACAGCGCCCGCCACGCGGCCTGGCGGGGCCTACGGAAGGCCCCGGGCTGCGTCGGCCTCGTGGACACGCTTCCCGCCCGCGCGGCCTTCCCGCGGAAACCCGCTTCCGGCAGGCTCCAGTGGGGAGGCCCCAGGTCCACGCGAACCCCACACAGTGAGCTCAGGCTGCTCGCCCCGCGCGGGGGCCCCGGCGCTCGCACTCCCGCTCCCGCCACCGGAGCAGGGGACTGGACGTGACCGGGTCGGCCTTGTGCGCTAAGGGCGCCTTGGGCCGCAGGGATTCTGGGTTTGCAGAACTATAAATCCGAGCGAAAAATCCGAAGCTTCCACGCGGGGGGGATACGGCCCTCCACACAGGGGGCCCATGGCAAAATGAAAAGCTTATGAGGGAAAGCAAAACAAACGTGTAGCTTACGTTCACCAATAGCGGTAATGTGGCTCTTCGGGCCAGCACTCATTATTCCCGTGAAGATAAGAGGCGCAACTTTGCAACAACCAAATAAATCACAGTCAAAATGGCCTAACGGGAAAAGATAGGAAACGTGGAATGTACACACACACTTCGCGTCTCTGCCAGCTCGCTGAAAAAACAAAATGTATTCACCTAGAACCTCTAAGTCACCTTCTCTGCTTCCTCATTAACTAAAACATTTAGTAGATGAAGCGATAGATATACCTGAGCAGTTCTGAACTGACCCTAGAAGGGGTCAACAGTTCGGTGTTAGCGTCTTGGGCGGTTAAAGTATGCACGATGCACTGCGTGACTGAGTTCAGTGGCGTGCTGCAGTCCGAAGCCAGCGTTTTGAGTGTTCGGCTCGTGGGTTGAGTGAGATACACAAGAACTGTACTGTTTTTCTGCTTAAAATGTGATCTTGAACAAATTGCTTGGATTTCCTCCACGTAAAATAGTGCGTATAAACACCTTAGTGAATGTTAGCTTCCTGCTAATCCCTTGGAAGTACACAATAAGGTGTTTTAGAGCTTTTGTTATCGAGGGAATTTAGATAAACTGGGAATATTCAAAGATGACGGGGTGCTTAAGCAAAGATTGGAAGTGTGCATTTCACACATCAGAAAAGACTGCATGCATATCAGAGAAAGGTTGACTAAATAAAGAAGGGCAATGTGTGAACATTAGCATTCGAAAGCGGGCTTTTGTAGGCCTCAGGGGGAAACCCGGGCTTTTTAAAGGCTGCATTGATGTGTTTAAGTATCTTGAATGACAGTAGAAGGAGTGTAGAAGGGCGCCTTAGGGAAAAAGCAGGCTGTGGGAAGAGGTGAGGGAGGTTGAAATGTAGCCAGGAGGCAGCTGTTATCCATTTTGGAAAAAATTAGGGACAGTGAGAATATATTCTTGAGTGTTCTATCTAGGAAGCTGAGCTCGTGAAACTTGTGGAATTTGGGGATGTGAAGAGTGAAGGCAAGGAATGTTGACAGTAATTCTCCGGGACGCCTAAGTGGATGCGTTGGATAAATGGTGTTCTTAACCAGAGGATGAAGCAAGCTGGGGGAATGAATGCCTTGAGTTCCATTTGAGTTGTAGTGCGTTTGAAATAGATCCCAAATGTACCTAAGGTGAAGATGTCTGATAGTTGGAAATAACTATCCAAGAGGGTGAAGGGGAGGAGGGAGGTTCTGAGAAAAGGACTAGTCTTTTGGTTGTAATGGTGTTTGATGGAGACACATTTTGGCGAATAGAGAGATAGGCGGTATTGATAAGAGAATAAGGGGATATTCTGTTTGGTGGTAATGTTATGATAATCTGGGGAGTGACCACGGCAGGGAGGGTATATGTAATAAATGGGTAGAACATTTACTGTTTGTTTATATGTTGTATTTTATATGCTTACAATCACAAATTTATATAATGATCCTTCTTAGAAAAAGTAGGGTTTTATTTTCTACCTACTGATGGTGTGTATGAAAGCATAAATCCTGTGGCTGTTTTTAGGGCTGATCTGTACAGAAATACCACAAAGGAAGTTTCCTCTGCTTTCTTAGAGATTCATTAGGAAGAAAGCCCAAGGTTAAGATTTGGATGTGATTAAAGGGTTTTTTTGTTTTGTTTTGTTTTTGTTTTGGTTTTTGTTTTGCTTATTTGAGAGTCTCATGTACTCCGACTGGCTTCAAACTCATTGTGTAGTGTTGGGATCACACCCACTCCCACTACCACATTCAGCTTGGAAAGTTCAACTTAAAGTCTAAGGGTTATGCTATGGACACTGGTGTAAGGTTAGTGGCTTTGGAAAGGTAGTGTTTGTGCACACATATGCTTGTGTGTATAGGTATGCTTGGATACTCTTCTACATGCACCTTTCATGTGTACAAACATGTTCATGTGTATATGCATAAAATGTGTGCATGCACACTATACCCTGAGTCTGTCTGTCTGTCTGTCTGTCTGTCTGTCTGTCTGTCTCTCTCTCTCTCTCTCTCTCTCTCTCTCTCTCTCTGTGTGTGTGTGTGTGTGTGTGTGTGTGTGTGTGTGTGTGTGTGTGTGTGTGTTTTCAGCACAGGGGGATTTTAAATTGCAAAGGTTTCACAAAAGGGTAAAGCTTTGAGTCCCAAAACTGAACGGTTATGCTGGGGTTTCTGTGTTCTGTTAGTTTAGAAAGAACTATGAAGATATGGGGAAATGTTCAGGTTCAAACTGTTTTTCCTTGGGGAAGGTAGGGCACAGGGCTCAGAGGTATATGTCAGGGCATATCTCTAAAATGGCAAGCGTAGAATCTCCCTGTGAAGAATAAAGAAAGTGCTCTGCCATAATGTGAGCTCCAAAGGGAGAGCGTTGAAACAAGTCTAGGAACTGATGCTAACCCAGAGAAACCCGTTTGAAAGGCTGTCTTTTCCTTTGGACCCATAGCACCCAGTTCTATGCTTTTGCTTTTGCATTCCTTTTTAAACAGGGTCTCATTCTATAGCGCCAGCTAATCTGGAACTCACTTAGTTGCTCCAAAAACTATTCTTATTCACCTTTCTGAGGCCATAAGATTGGGGGACAAATTGGAGCAAAATTTGAGATAGGATCTTGTGTATCCCTGGCTGGCTTTGAACTTGCTATGTAGCTGAAGATGGCCCAGAACCTCTGACCGTCCTGCTTGTACCTGCCATGCTGGGATTTCAAGCATGTCTCATCACACTTGGTTTTATGGCGTGCTGGGAATTGAACTCCAGGTTTCCTTCAATCTAGGCAAGCACTCTACCAATTGAGCTACATTCCCAGCTCAGGACATAGTGTTGTTATTTTGTTTTGTTTTTGTTTTGCTTTTCAAGACAGGGTTTCTCTGTGTAGCCCTGGCTGTCCTGGAACTCACTCTGTAGACCAGGCTGGCCTCAAACTCAGAGATCTACCTGCCTCTGCCTCCTGAGTGCTGGAATTAAAAGCATTAAAAGCATGCACTGGTGCCAGCCAGCAAGACACAATCTTTTTTTTTTTGGAGTCAAAAATATAAGACACGATCTTTTTAAAAATGCACTACATTTAGTGTGCGTGTACTTGCACGCCACAGCATTCATGCGAAGGTCAGATGATAACTTGCAGAAGTCACTTACCTCCTCCATGATTGGATTCTGGGATGGAACTCAAGTTATCAAGCTTGGTGGCAAGTGAGTTTACCCATTGAGCCATCTTTCTAGCCACAAAAGACAGGTTGTTGCTTTTTGTTTTTGTTTTTTGAAGAGGGTGTTGTACCCAAAATACACTCCTTGAGGTTTACAGTTATTCTAAATTGTTCACGGACTCATGGGAGAAAAAAATCATTGGTTAGAAAGGGAATGTGATCCAGGGACTGGGGGTGTAGTTTGACAGTGGAGTGCTTGCCTGTAATGAGGACTGGGAGTCTATCCCCAACACCACTGGGGGAGTAAAATGTGGCTGAAATTGATACACATCTTATGTAATGCTATCTAATAGGCTGAGTGAAGTTTAATTGTCAAGAATACAAAGTAAACTCAGAGAGAGTGAATGTGATGTGGCAGAGAAGATACTCTGGTGAGATGTTGCACTCCATAATTTCAGCTCAGCAGCTTTCTCTATCAAAATATTAATAAAAGGTTTTCATAGGTCTCAAGGTGTGGTCTGTAAGTAGGCCAAATGGCGCCCCACCCCTACCGCTACACACACAGTTTCCTTTGAAGCAGGAAATCTAGCCAGGCTAGTACTAGCAGTGAAGATGATACAGAGGAAGTGTGGTCTCCTGTTCTCGTTTCTGGGGTCAGATCCAGTCCGGACAGAGATTTAAGGTGATAACTGAATACAGACTAGTTTTCAAGTAGACAGCTCCACCCAGAATAGTCATTAAGCTGATCATCCTCAGATAGATGATCTTTTTTATTTCTTTTTAAAACTTTGTGTCTTTTTTAATCCTACTAAAATATAATTTTAATATTTCCATCTTTTTATGAGTCAGTAGCAAACTGTTAGTTATATAAGACTTTATGGTATGGTCATATCTTTTTAAAATTCTTTTTTTTTTTCAGAGACAGGGTTTCTCCGGGTAGCCCTGACTATCCTGGACTCACTCTGTAGACCAGGCTGCCCTTATACTCAGGGATCCGCCTGCCTCTGCCTCCCGAGTGCTGGGATTGAAGGCGTGCGCCACCACTGCCTGGCCCACACCCAAATTCTTTTTTTCCATTTTATTATTGTATTTTATTCTTCAAAAACTTAGTTTTAAAATTTTATTTTATTTATATAAATGTTTTGCTTTCCTGTGTGTATGTGTACCAGATGAGTGCCTGATGTCCTCAGAGACCAGAAGAGAGTGTCAACTCCCTTGGGACTAGAGTTATGATGGTTGTAAGCTACCATGTTGGTGCTGGGAACCAAACCTGAGTCCTAAGAGCACTAAGTGCTTTTAACCACCGAACCATGTCTCTAGCCCCTAATTTTGTATTTTAAATTTTTCGTTGATAATTTCATTGATACATACTATGTATTTTGATCTTATACTTCTCCAGCTCCTCTGAAATACCACCCTCAACACATTCCTCTCCCAATTGTATATCATTTTTTATTATTGTGGTGTGTGTACGTGTGTGTGTGTACCGCAGTGTGTGTATGGAGGTCAGAGGACAACTTTGCGGAGTCAGCTCTCTCCTTCCACATTTAAGTGGGTGATCTGACTCTGGTCTTCAGGCCTGCATTATTCCTGCAAGTACCTTTACCAGCTGAGCCATCTCTACCCAGCCCATTATTTTACTCTCCTTACTTCTGTAGTGAGCATTTAGAACAAAAACTAGGAAACAAGATTGAGGCATGCTTGCTCAATGTCCTGACATCAGAAGGAAGCAGCAGGATATAACCAGCATTACCTTGGGAGCCGATAACCCTGCACCAATCAGGAGCAGGGACCAAAAAGTCTACAAGGACAAGATAAGCCTCAGAAGGGCCATAAAAACCCAGGCTCCAGGCAGCTCCGCTGTTGTTTGTCTCCAGTGTCCTTCACACACACTAGCATCAAGGGACTCTTCTGGTGACCATGTCACCTACTAAGATCTCCTGCCTCTGACCATTGAGAGTCTGGACCCTGGTTGGTCTGACTACACACAACTCAGGCTAACCTCTGACCAGCTAACCTCTGTTGCTCTCGAGGAACAGCAAATCCAAGGAGCTGCAGCACCCACTCACTGTCCTTCCTGACCAGGGGGTGTGGATGTGGTGTTGGCTGTATGTGGGCAGACTCCTACCCCCCCCCCCCATGTCACCTCTGCCTCGCCTGCTCTAGTTCAGGGAACTCTCCTCCGAATGTTGGTGGCATCACTTAGAGCTAGATGTTAGATGGTTAGGCTTGTTAGTTTTAAGTTGTTAACTCCCCCCTTTTGTGGGGGGTGGGGTTCCCAGACAGGGTTTCTCTGTGTAGCCCTGGCTGCCCTGGAACTCCTTAGCTTGGGCTGGCCTGGAATGCGTAGAGATCTGCCTGCCTCTGCCACCTGAGGGCTGGGATTGAAGGCGTGTGCCACCAATTCCTGGCTCATCAAACCCCCCTTTTTTATATGTGAGCAATAAACCATTCTTTTGAAAAAGACATCCACCTGTCTACCTCTCTGTGATAGGTGAGTTGTGTTCAAGAAAGCTTCATTCCCAGCTCTTATCATTTTCTAACAGAGACAGCAGTAATGTTGGATTAGGACCCCATCCTAATAACCTTATGCAACCTTAATTGTCTCATTACAGCCTCTCTCTCCATATACAGTCATACCAGAAGCTGGGTTTTCAAAACCTGAATTTCAATATACTAGTATGTAAATAGAAGGCACAAATAAGTCCACGTCAGATGGCTAAGACCATTCCAGGACTGTCTGGTATTACTCTATTTTCTTACATTTATTTATTTTGTATGTGTGTTAAAAACACATGGAAGTCAAAGGACAATTCTCCCTCCCCACCTGGCATTGCCTCATTCTTTCTAACACGTGGGTCTGGAGTATCAGACTCAGGTCGTCAAGCTTGGCGGCAAGCAACCTCACACACTGAGCAATCTCTGACAGGGGCGTGTCCTCTGCCATGTCACACTCACTCTCGCTGAATTTGCTTCATATTTTTTGACAATTAAAATTCATTTAGTGTATTTGCTGATATTAGATAATATGTGTATCAGTTTCCGCCAACTTTATTCCCTTAGTGGTGTTGGGGATAGACTCCAAGTCCTTATGATAGGTCAGTGCTCTATTGTCAAGGTACATACGTCCTTAGCCCCTGGGCCACATTCCCTTTGTAACCCATGATTTTTTTACCATGAATAATTCAGACTAACTGACACCCTCAAGGAGTTTTTTTTTGTTTTGTTTTGTTTTTTTTTTTTTTGATGTAGCACCCTCTTTTAAAAGGATCTGTGGAGTTTTGGTCTTGGGGTGTGTGTGTGTGTGTGTGTGTGTGTGTGTGTGTGTGTGTGTGTGTCTGGAGAGACAACTCAGTGGATAAAGAGGCTTGCCACCAAGTTTACACAGCTGTAGTAGAGATAACATTCCCTTCCCATTTGTTCTAATAGCCACACCAAACCTAGCTCTTATGCCTTCATACATGCGCTTAACTCCCTGAACTCCAGGGTTCCTGGATGTTTATGATTGGAACTCTAGGGTCCTGCTGGACTCATCTGGATCCAGTGGATAAGGAAGTAGAGGGGTACTATGATACATGGGGCACACATGACTGAAGAGATGGGAAACAGGAGGGAATCAGCAGGACATTCCTATCATTCGTTTTCCTGACTGTGAATTATAATTAGGATTTGGATAGATTTCCAACCCCTCAGCTCAGGTGGCTGGTCTGGAGAGGTCTACGGCACTGAGCAGCTGTCTACCTTATGCAGCTTAGTGGTCTTCTTTGGAATATCGACTCCCTTTCCTACTTCACCTCTTTTTCTTCGTTCTTGCTTCCTTGGAATTGTGCCTTCCTCCATCATACAAATGACCACAGATGATTTGCTATACTGTTTGGTGGCAGCAGTGGGGGAAATTGAAGCTAAGAAAATGGATTCAGGAATGAGCCCTAAAAAGCCAAACTTCCAGGATGGGATTTCAGTTACCTACTTGATTGGAGGCAATAGGCAGTTCACTGTTGATGGTGAGCCCTTTATGACCCCCACAGGGAGAGCACAAGTGGTTAGCCTGTGGTTAATTGGGAAGGAGATTCAAGGTACTAGGAGATCAGTAAGCAGGAAATAATATTCATAAGGCTTATGAGATAGGTGGCTCCCTTTGTAAGTTATATAAAAAGAAAACAGTGCACTCAGGACAGCTAACTGCCAGCTTAAATACCCCCTGGACACTAAGTCTCAATAGCAGTTAGGTCTCAGAGTAGAAGGGGTTGGAAATCTATCCAAATCCTAATTTATAAAGATCGTAGAGATGTACAAAATGCAATTGCGTCTTGAATGAATATACCACACTGAAGCTAACAGCTAAATGGTGAGGAGGGCATTTAGACCTGAGGTAAGGACATTTGACTGAACAAAACGAAGGATGCTGAACTGAAAATGTCCTTGAATGTTTCTGGGCCAATGGATTTTCTCTGCTCCTTCTCATCAATGGCGAGCATTCCCCCTTGCCTTGAGACTGTGAACCTCAACTGAGGCAGGCACCCACCTGCTTGAAAATTGTACTAACCAAAAGCTGCTTCCACCAAATTTGGTTAGTTTGTTTGGGTTGTCTTGGTTGGTTGGTTGGTTGGTTGATTGGTTGGGTATTTTGTTTGTTTGTTTTTTAGTTTTTTTCTTTGCTTTTATTTTGGTTTTTCAAGACAAGGTTTCTTTGCATATCTCTGGCTGTCCTGGAACTCTGTAGACCAGGCTGGTCTCGAACTCAAAGAGATTCACCTGCCTCTGCCTCTCAAGTACTGGGATTAAACATGTGTGCCGCCACTGCCTGGCTCCAAATCTGATTCTTTCCAGGCCAATAGCCTGGATCAGGACAGTCCAGCCTGAGAGGAACGATGCAGACTCTGCTTGAGAAAGAGATAGCTTACCTATAAAAACAAGTAACAGAATCTGGCAATTACATATTACAGGAAGCAGAAGCATGTGTGGGAGTGGATTTTGCAGATGCCAGGTTAGGGGAAGAGCACAGTGCTGGAAAGGGGAGAGTTCCCTGATAGAGGACAGTCTCCATGATGAAGCGACTCAGTATTCTAGGACCTAGAGCTTCTTTACACACATTGGCTAGTTAGCTCCTTGACACTTGCACACAACAGTGACTTAGAATCTGTGAACTAAAATTACCAGATATCTTGACCTTACACTGAGCAAAGGGGGCCTGGATCAGAGAAGTAGCAATATTGGAATGATTTACCTGAAAACTCATTACTATGTCCCCTTGGAAGGAACCGAGGGGCATTCCCATCCCTAAAGCAATAGAAAATATTCTAGTACTAGATGTATTAGTTTATTTAGGACCCTAGGGATACCTGTCTTCTGCAAGCAAGGTTTACAGATGTGGCCATGGTATTAGGCTGCCTAATACCAACAGGATGATAGGGATCCAGAATGACAGAAACCAGAGTGAGGACTTAATTTTGAGAAGCAAAATAACTGTAATTATTATAACAGGCATCAGTGGCAGAGTAGCAATTAGAAGGCTTTAATCTACACAGATTTGTGGCTATTTAGGGGAAAGGCAGATGAAAAATCGACAAGGATATTGCTTAATTTGTAAGATGAAAGAAAATTAAGATGTGGAAAGCAGAAGGCAGATATCAGTGTTGTAGTGGGAACACCACCTAGTTTCAAGAGCTAAACTGAATCACAAAGCACCCAGAGTCTACTGATGACGTGAGAGACCAAGATTCTCTTGAGAAGAATCTTGACAATGCTTCCCAAGTGAATACTCTGAACCTGTCCTAAATGGACTCTGAGCATTTGCAAGAATAACTGTGCTAGGGTCTATCAGCTTGCTCTAGGGTTATTCCCCTAGTCTTTGAATGTATAAAGGGAAAATATTCTGAACTGTGGATTAAGGGCTCAGCACCCCCCACCCCCACCATGACTCTGTATCCTAAAGGTCCTACAACATCCCAAAACAGTGCCACCTAGCTAGGGACAAAGTATTCAAACACTTACATCTGTGGAGACCATTCAAATCCTCCCTTTAAATCTGTGGCCAGATCTATGAATATACAGTTTTGTATCTTTTCCTCTTTTTCAGCTTCAATATCTTTTATCCCTCACTCTTGACTCCTTGATATGGAATCTCCATGAACTAGCACCAAGATTTTTTTGTGTTCTGTTCTTTCAGAAATTTCAGTTTAGCAAATGGTCTTCACACCCTCTTTACTCGACTAAATAGCTCTAGAAAGCAAACATAAGTGTGTAAGCAGAAATTATTTTTGAAAGACAGCTTCTCTTCACTGTTTCTATGATATTAATAGAATGAAGTAGAAATGAAATATTGTTATTTAAAGTTTCATTTTGAGTACCTGTTAGCATCTAATTATTTTTATTTATACATATCTTTAGTAAGTGTCAGCAAGCCAGTGTTTGCGAATATTCTTTTCACAATAACAAATAGTAAATATTCAAGTCTCTGCACCAGAATTGAGTTATAATTGGTCTTTTGATTTGGAAACAGTTTAAGACCATTGTCTTAGTTACTGTGTTCTATTGCTGTAAAAAGACATTCTGGCCAAGTCAACTCTTAGAAAAGAAAGCATTTAATTTTAGGCTTGCTTATAGTTTCATAAGATTAGTCCATGGTCATCATGGAAAGAAGCATGGCATAGTGGCATGTGGGCATGTGGCTGAGAGCTTATATCTTGATCCCCATTCAGAGAGAGAGAGAGAGAGAGAGAGAGAGACAGAGAGAGAGACTGAACCTGGCATGGACTTTTCAAACCTCAAAGCCCACTCCTAGTGACACATTCTTCTAAACGGCCACACCTCCTAATCCTTCCCAAATAGTCCCACTAACTGGAGACCAAGCATTCAAACATATGAACCTATGGGGGCCAATCTTATTCAAACTACCACAGCTATCAATGGCAAAGGCTATGTTGTTGAATTAGTTTAGCAGTCAACTTGTGAATTCTGAGTTTAACCCTCAAACTTCTGATGGGCATGTTATAAGCCTGGAGCAAATTCCTGGATTTTCAACAAAACAGGAATTAAAGTCATCACTTGAGGTATGAGATTCCCTGAATGATTTTGCCTTGTTTTTGAAACAAGTTCTCACTGTGTAGCTCGGTATGGTCTCAAACTTGAGATCTCCTTGATTCAGCTCCCCAAGGGATAAGATTATGATGGTGCACCATCACACTCAGCTGATTTCTGGTTCTAACAAGGTTTCAATGAATTGACCTTCAAGGTGCTGCTTTTTATTTAATTCTTTTATATTTCTTCTAGACAGAATTTTCCAAACATGCTGAATACTTTTATTTCTCCGTTTAATAATTCTTTCCAATTTTACTCTATTCCATGTATATAGAACAAAGACAGTGACAATGGTTTCCTCAGGAGGATGGACTGAGAGAAGTCCTACAGGCTAGAAAAGTGTTGAACCGACTTTAGTGAGTTATACAGTGGCCCCAGAAATACCAAATGGACTTAGAAGAAATGGGTTATTTTGAGAATTTATCTTACCTTGTTAACTGTCATTATATAGAAAGGGAGTTTGACTAAAGACAGTAATATATGTGAACTTCTGGCACAAAGCAAGTTTATTGGGCTTTATTACTGTTCTCAATAATTTTTAGATAACTCCAAGACATACTTTATACAAAAAAAAGTTACAGAAGTGTTATATGAGAAAACAGGTTTCATCTCTTGCTATTTTCAAGTTGTAGTCTCTCTTTCTTCTTTCTCCCCCCCACCCCCCACCCCCGAAAAACCTACAGGACTGAGGCTGTACCTCTGTAGCTAGAGTTTTCCTGCCTGGCCCACAGTCAGGACAAATCTGTCACCCGCCAGTTCCACAGCTGCTCAGACCCAACCAAGTAGACACAGAGACTTATATTGCTTACAAACTGTATGGCCGTGGCAGGCTTCTTGCTAACTGTTCTTATATCTTAAATTAACCCATTTCTATTAATCTATAAGTTGCCACATGGCTTGTGGCTTACCGGTATCTTTTACATGTTGCTTGTCATGGTGGCGGCTGGCAGCGTCTCCCTGCCTCAGCCTTCCACTTCCCAGAATTCTCTTCTCTGCTTGTACCGCCTATACTTCCTGCCTGGCTACTGGCCAATCAGCATTTTATTTATACAGAGCGATATCCACAGCATACCTCAGAGGTTAAGGGCTTGCCTAGCACATGGAAGGCCCTGGGCCTTGATACCTAGCATATTGAAATAAAAAGGCAAAACTTCAGTGTAGAACTATTTCCACACACTAAAGTTGAGCTAAGGGCCCCTAAAGGACAAGTGCAGTGTGTTGTTAGCCTGCATGGAAAGGGCAGCTGGAGCTCACTTGACAGTGGCTTCCTCTTACAATCAACCAGGCTTTGAGCTGCGTGGGTCACTCTGCCTTTCTTTGTCACTTCCATGTGCAGAGACTATCATGTTCAAGTTGCTAGAATGAAGTTTATAACCCGAGTTTAGATAAATTTTAGCTTACTAAAATGTGCTTGTGTTTATTTTTTCCTTTTAAGATTTATTTTACTCTTAATTATTATGTGTATCTGTTTATGGGTATGTGTACCTGAGTTTGGGGCCCTATGGATGCCAGAAGGTGTGAGGCCCCCTGGAACTGAAGTTCCAGGCTGTCTTAAGCCACCTGATATGGGTACCAGGAACCGAACTCCTATCCTCTGCAAGAGCAGCAAGCACTTTTAACCACTGAGCCATCTTTCCAGCCTATATTCATTTTGAGATAGGGTTTCCCACTATAGCTCACTCTGGCTTCCTACTCATAATGATCCTCCTGTCTCCCTCCTGAGTGCTAGAATCACTTGTGTGAGCCACTATGCCTAGCTAAATCATGTGTTTTTATTAGACACATTTTTATAGTTACTGTGGTCAAAAAGTCCAAATAAGCTAACCTCAAACTTCTTTGTTGACAGGTATCAATACACCTGTGAGCTTAGCACTTAGGAGCCTGAGATAGGAGAATCCTGGGCTCCTTAGCTTGTTGGTCCAGTGTCTGTGACCTCCTATGAGCCCAGGTTAGTTGTCTCTGTGGTTGTCTTGTGATAACCTTGACACCACCACCACCACCCCACCACCACCCCTTCCACCCCCTGCTTATGCAATTCTTCCTCCCTCTCTTCAGAAGGATTCCCAGAACTTGGCCCAGTATTTAGCTGTGGATCTCTTCATCTGCTTCCATTAGTTACTGTATGAAGCTCTCTGATGACAATTAGGGTAGTCACCAATCTGATCACAGGAGATGGCCAGTTCAGACTACCTTTCCACCATTGCTAGGAGTCCTAGCTGGGGCCATCCTTATAAATTTGTGGGAGTTTCCCTTGCACCAGGTTTCTATCTGACCCCAAAATGCTCCCCATCTAGACATCTCTTTCATCACTCCCCCTATTACTCTCTATTCCACCCAAACCCCATCTCTCATGTTCCCATTCCCGCCTGCCTGCAGGTTACCCAGGAGATCTCTTCTATTTCCCCATTCCCAGGGAATCCGTGTACCCCTCTTTGGGCCCTCCTTGTTTTCTAGCCTCTCTGGGTCTGTGGATTGTAGCGTGGTTATCCTTTACATTAATATCCACTTAGGAATGAATATATACCATGTTTGTCTTTCTGGGTCTAGGTTACCTCACTCAGGGTGATTTTTTTTTCTAGTTCCATCCATTTGCCTGCAAATTCCTTATGTCATTGTTTTTAACAGCTGAGTAATACTCCGTTGTGTAAATATACCACATTTTCTTTATTCATTCTTCAGTTGAGGCACATCTAGGTTGTTTCTAGGTTCTGGCTATTATGAATAACACTGCCATAGTTGAGCAAGTGTCCTTGTGGAAGAAATCAAAATTATACAATGGAAAAAAGAGAGCATCCAAGAATAACTGGATATAGGCATGCAGAAGAATGCAAACAGATCCATATTGATTGCCCTGCACAAAACTCAAGTCCAAATGGATCAAAAACCTCAACATAAATCCAGTTACACTGAACCTGATAGATAAGAAAGTGGGAAGTAGCCTTGAATGCATTGGTACAGGAGACAACTTCCCGTAGAACACCAGCACAGACACTGAGATTGACAATTAATAAATGGGATCTCATGAAACTGAGAAGCTTCTGTAAGGCAAAGGACACCATCAACAGGACAAAACAACAGCTTACAAAATGAGAAAAGCTCTTCACCAATCCCACATCTGACAGAGGGCTGATCTCCAAAATGTATAAAGAATTCAAGAAACTAGACATCAAAAACCAAATAATACAATTTAAAAGATGAGGTACAGAACTGAATAGAATTCTCAACAGAAGAATCTCAAATGGACAAAAGATACTTAAGGAATTACTCAATATCCTTAGCCATCAGGGAAATGCAAACCAACATGACTCTGAGATTCCATTTTGATCATCCTTTCAGAATAGCTAAGATCAAAAACACTAATGACAGCCGGGCGGTGGTGGCGCATGCCTTTAATCCCAGCACTCGGGAGGCAGAGCCAGGCGGATTTCTGTGAGTTCGAGGCCAGCCTGGGCTACCAAGTGAGTTCCAGGAAAGGCACAAAGCTACACAGAGAAACCCTGTCTCGAAAAACCAAAAAAAAAAAAAAAAAAAAGAAAAGAAAAGAAAAAGAAAAAAAAAAACACTAATGACAACTTTAGCTGGAGAGGATGTGGAGCAAGGGGAACACTCCTCCACTGGTGGTGGGAGTGCAAACTTGCACATCCACTTTGGAAGTCAGTGTGGCAGTTTCTCAGAAAATTGGGAATCAATCTTCCTCAAGAACTAGCTATACCAATATTGGACATATACCCAAAGGATGCTCAATAATAAACCTTTTCTTTAGCTCATCAAGAATCAATGGATGTACTGGCCTGAGGCCTCAGATTTCTTTAAGATTTTGCCAAAAGTTTGGGTACATATTTCCTGATATTTAGAATGATCAAAAGATAGTATCAGAAAACTCTCAAGTAAAAAGGACATTCAAACTTTCCTTGTCCCATCAACTTAACAGTACTTAAAAAAAAATCGAAGTATCTTCTTTTACTTAAGAGTTTTACCATCCAGTTCCATATCAGAATTGCAAGATTCTAGTGGCTTATTTTCAACCAAATCATATTTGGTGGCTAGCTATTTTAACCCATTGTACTCTGTGTAATCATTGTAGCAGATTCACAACTAAACTACAGGCCTTGGCCACCCAATGAATAGTATTTTAACAGAGAAATGCATTCAAGGGATCCAGGCAAGGATGCTAGATATGGGAGATACTTCCTTTCCCTATCTTTTTTAAGCTTCTGTCATGCAGAGCACATCCAAATTCTCCCCATGAAAAATAATGACTTGAAGGGGAGTGGTAACACTTGGGAGTGAAGGCTTTCAGAGCTTTGGGCTGGGCTGACAAGCGTTGTGAGAAGCTATAACATTTTTCTTGCTCAGTTTTAGAAACTCTGCTTCAGTTTCTCCCTTTGTTTTCACTAACCCTGCCACAAACAGCCTCTTCCTTCAGAGAGAAGCATCTGTCTTCTGATTTTGAACTAAAAAAGAGCCATCCATAGTTCCCTGGCTTTTGAAATGAATACACAACTTTCTCCATACTCTAGGCCATCATATTTTAAGTAGGGTCTACAGACTAAAGTGAATCCTGGTTAATGGTAACTCTTTTTCTCCTTAAGGAACTCATGCTTGGCTTGCCTACACTTCAAGGGAAACCTAGTTTTAGGCTCTCACAAACTTTTTTTTTTTCAAAATCTGTTGGCTAATAAAGAAAGGTTTGGGGTAAGAACATGATCAAAGGGGAGGGGGTGATGTTGGGAACTGGAGTTCATGTGTCATAGTCTCCCCTAGTGTAGAGAAGCAATGGCCAGAAGAAGAAATGTTACAGATTTTCTCATTCTCCTTTGCTCCAAACACCGTCCTGAAGAGCCAGAGATTCCAGGGCTGGGGACAGCTACTCAGAAACCTCTAAGGAAAGAACTTAAAGGTATCTGAGAGGCATCATCCTTAGTTAAGACACTATCAAAAGCCTGCTGTTGGGTGGAAGTAGGAGGATCTCTGTGAATTCAAGGCTCCCTAGGGCTACATAGTGAGACCGTCCACTACCACACTCCCCAAAAGACATCATCAAAAGAGACAAGGGATAGCTGGGCATTGGTGGCGTAAACCTTTAATCCCAGTACCCGGGAGGCAGAGGCAGGCGGATCTCTGTGTGTTCAAGGCCAGCCTGGTCTATAGAGCAAGATCCAGGACAGGCACCAAAACAATACAGAGAAACACTGTCTTGAAAAACAAAAACAAAAAACAAAAAAGAGACAAGGGACACTGGTGAAAATTCAAGTGGCAGACAGTGGGATGAGCTCATTTAAAACACACCCACATCTAAGCACAGCATAGGGAGACTCCTTGAGCTGCTTCGGGGAGGAGGTGTGGGTGATGGGAGGTGAGGAAATGTGTAGAATTCTTTTCTAGGGTTCTCAAGCTCTAAGAGGGAGAGAAGATTCTGATGGTGCAGATCAGGCTTAGTTATCAAACCCTGATCACCACAGTCCTGTCTGAGATAAGGATAAGAGAATGCCAGAATGGAAAGAGTCAAAGGTCTTGAAGACACCCCCTGAAATGAAGCAGGCAAACGCCTTCCAGCTAGTTATACTGCAGGTTAGACCTCCTCTGCCTTCCGGCGCTTGTGTGTATAGGGACTCCAGACGCCTCATTAGTTTGGATCTGGTTTCCTTGGACTTTTGTTGAAATGATATTTGTTATTGTGCCGCCCCATTCTAACTGCAAACTACAGCTCACTGGTTCTCCTCTACCCCACCTCCCCGCCTCCGTGGTGGTGAACAGGCAAGCCACTTTATGAGGCTCCATAACTCTCTCAATGCCTGCTACGGGCTTCCTGGAGAAGTGTGCACTCTTCCACGTTGTTGGTGTTGGTTTTTCAAATATGGTTTTTATTTTGTCGGGTAATTTGATTTTATTCCTAATTTTTTGAGGTTTTTTTTTTCAACCATGAAAGGTATTGAATTTTGTCACACACACTTTTTGCGTCAGTTGAGATGACTATTGACAAAGTTTTATATATTGAACCATCCTGGTAGTTCAGAAATCCCATTTGGTCATGGTATATAGTCCATTAATATACCATTTAATTTATTTTGCCACAATTCTGTTGAAGATCATCAACAAACAGCAGTGTCAACAGAGACACTGGTCTGCAGTTCTATTTTCTTGTAGTGGCTTTGGATTGGGTACCTCATCCAAAGAGCTAGTTAAGTATTTTCTCCTCTTAAAGTTTTTTTTGAAAAATCCTGAGATGAATTGCCATTTATTCTTTAAATGTTTGGTAGAATTCACCAGTGAAGCCATTATGTCCTGAGCTTTTATTTGTTGGGAGTTTGCTGCATTTTTTACATTATATTTATTTTGTGTGTGGGTGTATGTGCGTAGGTGAATAAGTGCTGTGGCATGCATATGGAGGTCAAAGGACAACTTCTGGGAGTAGGTTCTCTCCTTCCACCAGGTGGGTTCTGGGAATCAAACTTCGGTCATCAGCCTTGGCATCAAGTACCGCTACCCAATGAGCCATCTCATCAGCCTTTGGTATCATTTTTAAAGCAGTGGCTTTCTCACTTCCGATGTTTATATTAGAAATCTGATGATTTTATTTACATCCCCTACACGTGACGAGCTGTCCACTTACTGTGTTCAACATTCTCTGCTTTGGGTTTTGAAAAGTTTGATGATAATGTTGGGGGTGAACTTCTTAGAGTTCATCTACTTAGAAGTTTGTTGATCTTGGGTACATACATTCATGCTCTTCACTGTTACTTGGCTGTTATCTTCTCTCTGCCCATCCCTTCCTGTTCTTTCTCTTTCTATTTTTTCTCTGCATCCATTGAGATGATTTGTGGTCTTATACTTGACTCTATTTACATGCTGTTTCATGTTTATCAATTGTTATGTTGAACATCTCTGCATCCTGGAATAACACCAACTTGATTGTGGTGTTCAATTTTTTATGTTCTCTAGAAATTTTTGCAGCTACATTGCATTTCCTCCTCTTTTTCCTCCTCTGTCCCTTTTCCTTCTTTTCTTCTTCTGGAATCTTCACATTGTATATATTGGTTTACTTGAAGACATCCCACCCCTTAGACTCTGTTCACTTTCCTTCAGACTCAGTAATACTTAATTTCAGTCTTCAGATTCATTGATTTTTTTTTCATGGCAGAGCTTCCTTTGAATCTCTGAAATGCATCTTCACTTTGTTTACAGTACTTTTCAGCTCCAGATTTCTTTTCTTTTCTTTTCTTTTTTTTTTTTAGGTTTTCCATAGCTTTATCATGATTCCTTGCATTGCCTTTTTGTGACTTTCTCCCAATCTCCCGTTAGTCCCTTGAGCATCTCAAAAACTTGTTTTAAAAGTGCTTGCTTAGTATACACCCACTAGGTGTTTCTCAGGGATTTTGTTTTCATTTATCGTCATCCTTTGAATATACTACAGTTTTTTTTGTTTCTTCATACATATTACGACTTGTTAGTATTTGGTGGTTGTTGAAAAGTAGACATTTGGTACTAATAGTATGGTAGCTCTGGAAATCAGATTCTCTACTCTTATTCAGTGTGTATGTATTTTCTTTCATGGTTGTTGACATTTATTGTTTTTTCTTCTTGATCGTTGTAGTCTATCCTGCTGATCAGCCTAATGAGTACGCTTAAGGTCTACTAGGACTTTTCCTGGACAGATGCAACCATCATCTTGTGCTCTTCCTTATATGCAAGTTTAAAAAATTTTCAGACACACCCCTTCACTCTCTCAGGCTTGGGGGCCACAGGTGCCACTATGAAGAAGAATGAATTTGGGTGATGGAGACGTGGGAAAGGGCTGAGGTTGCCAGTGGAGTTGGCAGAGTGGCGTGCAGCTGCCTGCAGACTCAGCCCCCATACATGCTGCCCCGCTGCAGAATTGCCCTGGCTCTGGGTAATGAGAGAGGCCCAAGATGAGGAACAATTCACTTTCTGGATTGGACCTCCCTGAAGGACCACCATGGTCCGTGATGCCCCCTGAGGGCCATGTGTAGGTCAGTGACCCTGATGTGGCTGGAGCTGGGTTGATGTCCAAGGCTGGTGTTACTACCTAGTGCAAGTGGATGTCCATGGTTCATGCCACGGCCTGAGGCCATCTTGGTGTCTGTGGGCCATGCTGCCGTTAGGGGCCATGTTGATGTGTATGGCCTGCACTGGCACCTGAGGCCATGGTAATGTCTGGGTCTGAGCTGCCTCCAAGGGCCATGTCTGAGTCTGAGGCTCTGCTGCAGCTAGGGTCTGTGTTGACATCCATGGCCCATGCTACCACTGAAGGCCATGTGGATATCTGTGGCCTATGCTGCCACCTGAAGCCATGTTGATGTTTGTGGGCCATTGGAGCCATACTGATCTGAGTGACCTGCACTGCTACCTGAGGCCATGGTGATGTCCAGGTCCATGCTGCTGCAGAGGGCCGTGTCTGGGTCAATTGTCTTACTGCAGTCAGGGTCTGTGTTGATGTTTATGGCCCATGTTACCACCAAAGGCCATATGGATGTCCATGGTTGTGGGAACCCACAAAGGTTTTCTAGTGAGATCTGAGCTTGCTTTACCCAGCAGGGCTGCATTAGGGGATGGCTTGACCATGTGCAAGGTCACCAGTGTTTGGGATGGTCTGCACTTGGCTGTGCTGGGGGGAGGTCTTTTGCTCTACCCCTTGGCATTCCCCTAAAAGGCCCTTGAGTAGACAGAAGGGGCTGGTAGATTAGGATCCAGGCCCTCTCAAGCTATCCTGTGTTTTCTAACTGTCTCTCTCCTCTATATTTGTATCTAATATTTCTCACTTATCCCTCCTCAAGAGTACCCTGGAGGAAAAAGAGAGAGCTAGTCTCCCTCACATGGTCTGTGCTACAGCCTGAATCCATGCTGATGTCTATGGTCTGGGCTATCTCCAAGGGCCTTGTCCATGGTCCTACTGTGGCTGGGAGCTGTGTTCATGGCCTGTGCTGTCTCCAGAGAACAACACATAGAAGCCTATGATCTGTGCTCCTGCTGGCTGTAAAGAGCAAGGAAGCTACTTTGGCAGTGATATGATGACTGCAGATGCAGTTGAGAAAGAGGGACATGGAAGGCTTCTGCAACAACCCTAACCCCCTAACCTCCCCAAAGTGACAGCCTAAACAGGAAGCTATCAAAGAAAACTCGTAAGTGTGATAAGGATGCTGAAGTGTAGCTCTCCACAATAGATGGCTTCAGGCAGGGGTGTGGGAGGGGGAGGTCCCAGTTCTGTTTTAAGGAGCAGGCCACTGAGAGTTTGACCATACTCCAGTGAGCATCCTGGAAGGACTGCGAAGTGTGTGTGATGGTGCGTATGATGTGAAATTCCAAAAGAAAATCAATAAAAAAATGGTGAAAAAATTGTGCTAATTTTGTTTTTAATTTTTCTTTACATTTTTATTTACTTCTCCTGTTCTTTCCTTCCTCCCTCCTTCCCTTCCTTCTTTCCTTTCTTTTTGTGGTGCTGGTGATCAAGTCTAGGACCTTGACAATGCTTGTCAAGTTACCCACCACTACATTACATCCTTAGTCTCTGTGTATTGGCCTGTTAAATACCCCAGATATCACTTTTGCCAGAGGGAGTGGCCAGAGCAACAATGGGAGCTAAAACAATATTGGCTGTCCATTTTTTCCTCATGTATACGTCTGTGATCAGACACAGCAAGCAACACTCAAAGCACAGGTGTTCAGCATTTGGAAGACACAGTCCTCTTTGCCCAACCCAGCTCCTACAAGCTGTATTCAGAACACTCAATGAGCATATACTTAGCTGCCTGACACAAAGGGTCAGCTGCTAGGAATCAGAATTTATTAAGATTAACCACACTTTACAGTCCAACCTAAGGTTGAAGTGCTTCAGAAGTTTCCAGAGTCCATGAATTATCCCATCCAATGACTTTGCCAGTGAAATTGTTGTCTGGGTCAGAAGACAGAATTGCTGTGCTTTTTCAACACCTTTCTTTCCAATCATCTCTCTACAGTCAGTTTGTTTTGTTTTGTTTTTGAGACAGGGTTTCTCTGTGTAGCTTTGCACCTTTCCTGGATCTCGCTCTGTAAACCAGGCTGGCTCACAAAGATCTGCCTGCCTCTGCCTCCTGAGTGTTGGGATTAAAGGCGTGCACCGCTGCTGCTGCTGCCGCCGCCGCCGCCGCCGCCGCCGCCGCCGCCGCCGCCGCCGCCGCCGCCGCCGCCGCCGCCGCCGCCGCCGCCGCCGCCACCACCACCACCACCGCCTGGCTTACAGTCAGTTTGATAGAGTATTGCTCATCCTTTTTTCACATACTTGAGTTCATGCAAGAATTGTAATTCTATAATCCTGTTGCAACTGGCTCTACTCCTTAGCGGCATCAATACATGACATCAATATTCCCTTAGTGGGTGAGGCCATCAAATCCACTTAACCTGGTCAGGCAACCTGCGCAGGTCTGGGTCAGCAGTCACAGCCTACCTCTCAGCGATAATTATAGGTTTTCCTCAAATCTGGAATTTTGCAATTTTTAATGGATCATGTAGCAAGTGCTATAGAAGCCTCCAGAAGTTTCTGGTGAATTTTTTTGAAAGTAATGCTGTGGTATGTAGGGCATGTATAGCGCTACTCTATATGAGGCTTGGTGATCTAGTCCCATCCTTGCCATGGAGCATGTGACATGGGAGGCACAACATTCAACTCTTGTATCTTGGTCCATTTAAGCTGCTATAACAAAATTCTGTAAACTGGCTTATGAACAAGAGAAACTTGTTTTGGAGGTCAAGAAATCCAAGATTGAGGCAGAAGACTCACTGTTTCCTAATGCATAGATGGTGCTTTTTTGTTTTGTTTTCCTACAGTGCAAAGGGCAAACGTGTCCTTGAACCCACTTATAAGAATATTCATAAAAACTGGGGTGCTCCAGCCTTAATACGAGGGGAGGTGCCTCGTCTTATTGCAACTTGGTATGTCATATTTAGTTGATATCCATGGGAGGCCTGCCCTTTTCCGAATACAAACAGAGGAGGAGTGGATGGGGGGGGGGGTAGAGGGGAGATGGGGAGAGGAAGGAGGAGAAACTGCAGTAGGAATGTAAAAAAAGAAAGAAAAACAATTCCACATCAAAAAAAGAATACTCAGGAGAATTAATTGCTTCCCCATAGGTCACATCTCCCAGTATCATCATCGTGGCAGTTAGGATTTCAACACGTGATGGTGGAGGGCCTGATTGTTTAAGCTGCCTTCGATTCTCAACTCTCTAATCTCATAGTTCTGCTAATATGGGTGATGCAAGCCCAGAACATGGCAAGCCCTGGGGAATTTTGTTCATTATTCTGCAGCCAGTGCTTCTCAGGTTGAGCCAACCTAGCAATGGGCATCTTTGAACACACATACATTCCAAGAGTTGTTGGCAATTGCATCTTAAAATTATTAATTTAAGTTAAATAGATTTATACTAAACTACAAAATCCAAAGGTCTAAGTGAATAGAGGTGATTATGAAGGTCCAGGACACAAAGAATGGAGGGGACCCAACACATGTTGTAGAAGCAGATTGGAAAAAAATGGAAATAGAGAGAAACCTTTATAAAGCATACCCATGTTTGTGATGGCATTTTATATGACCCCTCCCGCCATTGTTACAGCTATGCTGAAATCCTTTTAAAATCCAAAAGCAAAATGAGTGTGCTGTTTCTGTTTCATAGTTATACATTCTTATTATCTTGCAAACGTATTCATCTGTTTCTTCTTGGGAGATTCTTCCTCTTAAGTGGTTCTCAGTCTACTTCTCTGGCCACTGTCCCCTTTGAAGTGAAATGCTCTGAGCCCTGCTTGTTTCCTCCGGGGTTAAGTACCGCTGCCTGCAGCACTGTGGAGGACTACTTACTGATGATTCGGTGCCTGCTCTTTTCCATACCCATCACTCACCACTCCCTTCCTTTCCTGGCTTCAGTGACTTCCAGGTATTTCCGGGCATATGTCTTCTGGTACATTCCTTCATGGCTCAGTTCTTCCGCACACCATATAAATACTCTACTTGTGTCTGTCTGGTGAAATTCTACTCTTTTTTTTTTTTAGATTTTATGCTTCTATGAAGTTTATTTCCCTCCTAGACATGGTCTCCCTGTCTAGTTCAGGTTGGCTTCAAGCTCTGAATCCCCTGTCTCAGACCCCCAAATATGTTGGCCACCATGGTTGCCTCTGTAGTCTTTACTGACTTTCCAAGACAGAAATGAACACAACTTTGCATAGGACTTTGTCTATGCCACACAGCTCTGTTTAGGCACCTACCACAGTATAATCACAATGATTCAACAATCTGAGTGTTTCTAGAGAACATGGACCATGTCTACATAACCTCTGTGCCTTCATGACCTCACATAGCTCCTAATACACAGGAAGGCCTATTTATCTTCAAATACCTAAAATACCTTTAACAAAGATTATTTTTTGTTTAAAAGCAGGAGGTTCCTGTGCCAGTTTATATTGTTAATAATCTCTTGGATCCCAGATTTGGTATCTAAAATGTGTGATATTCTTCCATTAATTTAATGAGAATTTATTGACTATTTACTTTAACTTAGACATGGTAGGATAGTGACTGATCAACAAAATCAGAAATGTGCTTTACTGGTCTCATGGAATTGAGAATTTATTGAAGATGTTCAGACACAGTGGGACATGACTGTAATCCCAGTACTCAGAAGTTTGAGGCAGGAGGATCAAAAATTTGAGGATATTCTGGGCTATTATCTAGTGAGACCCCATTTCAAAAAAATTATTGAAAAAAAGTTCTATCATTCTTATGAGTTATTAAATAAAAGAGACTATATTTCAGGTTTGTCCCACGGTACCAAAGAGACTGTCCACAACGCAAGCCTTTCTGACGTGTGGGTTGCTGCCCATTGGCTTACTTTTCATTCTTTCTTGTTGATTTGTCTTTTGTTCTCCAGCCTAGAAAACTATCTTAGTCAATAACTATAATAACCCAAGAAATAAACACTCAAAAGACTTGTACATCTTATTTTAATCCAAGCACAATTTGGCCTTTGGGACTCTGGAGAGCTGGGATTTATCAACGGCCATACAGTTTTACCAGGAGCTTCTGCCTTGACAGCAGTATTTAGTTTCACTTTAAAGAACAAAAGGGATGCAAAAGAAATACTCAAGAAACAGCAAAAGAGGACCAGGTGCTCGGACAGGAAGGCCAACTTGTAGGCAATGGTGGGTTATTGAGATGTACTCAAGCAAATAGCAGCCTGCTGTGAACCAAGGCTACACAAACTCCTATTTCAGACAGTGTGGTGGGGGGGAAGAAGGAAGCTACCGGATGGATGTTTTGAAAGAGGAAACAAGAAACAAAACCCAAACATAAACCTAAACCAAAACCAAAACCAAAACATAGTTCCTGTGAAAATCTGATACTAGAAAGTTTGAACAAACTCAAACCCAAGTTCCTACAGGTTCCTATTAATCTGCTACTTTAGGAGGGTTGGCTGAGTCCTTCTTCCTTCTGAGTTGAAGTTAAAACCAAGGGTGGGTTTAGACTCCAGCAGACTAGTGATATACATTCAGTTAATTAGGCCAATTCAAAGGCATAACCGTCAGTATCACAGGGGGCTGGTATTCTTTCAAAATATTTAAGATGGAGGTGGGGAGGCTTACCTTTCTTAAATCTGGCTACATTGCGTCCCTCCTGTCCCTTAGCTGAAGGTGATTACTAATTAGCAATTGCTGCAGAAGAAGAAGCAACTTGTGGTGGAGACATGCTGCCACAAGGGTTAAACTTTGAACCCCAACTTTAACATACAAAGAGAACAAAAGCACACGCAATGTAAATTTGCATTTCCACTTTGAGTCCAAAATAGTAATCACCTGAATTAAAGCTAATTTGATTTGCTGAACTGACCACTGTGAAAAATAAAGTTTTGTAATACGTATAGCTTTAGATTAGCAATCAGTGGCTCATATTTTTTCCCACTTTTCTAGGGGCCTTGAGATGGACAGTTTTCTTGACTGTACTGTAAAAATAAAAGCTATGAGGCCAGAGATGTAGTTCAGGAGTAGAGAAATTGTACAGCCTGTGTGGGGCACGTGACTATATCCCCAGCACTAAGAAAATAAAGGTTGTAGGTCAAGTGGTGCTTGAAGGACATAGGCAGAATACATAGCCAGGTTATTTCACACCTTTTCCCAAATACAAATCTCTCTGACCTTTGGATAGGCTAATATTCCAAAGAGTTTGGGATCTGGTCTAGGACTCCTCTGGAGCCATGACCCTGTCTGTTCAAAGTAATCTCAGCAAAGCTCACAGAGATGCATTCTAGATCTACAAACTTGTGTCAGTAATGACTATAAAACTTGGGCTTCGCCTTCATGTAAGAGCAGCAAATATCTATACACAAATGGGTATTCCTGTTATCAAAACTGGACTGTGCCCTTGTCCAGAATTATAATAGCTTTTTCATTGTTAGTTGTTTGCTTAATTTTGTTTGGTAAGTGTGATGCGGGAAGAGGGTTTCTGTACTGGTTTGGCAGCCAAGCAAGGCTAACAAAGGGCTTACTCTGGCTTCGGGACAGAAAGCAGTTGATCTCCAGGCACTGGAACGGATTCATATCCACTCCTCGGAACTGAGTATGGATCACTGCCACTCGCCAGTGAAGAAAGAAGGCCACTGCCAAGCTCTCTGCCACCTGCAACTTTTGACTTGACTGTCCCCATCAGCCCTTCAAGAGATCTGAAAGTAGATGACTTCTTCATGTCTTCAAGCTTCCTACAGATGGCAGAGCCCACCGAGGACAGGGCGGTCGAAGTCTTCTGCTTCATGCAGGTGTTGGAGGCCTGGACATCATGCCATCTCTTGGACAGATTCTGCCTCAGTCCCACCAAGGCCATGCAGCCTAACTTCCTCCGGAGTTCCTCACATCGCTTCTCCTTGGCTGCCAGCACGTCATGTAATGTTAGGATCTCTTCCTCCAATTTAGTGAGCTCAGATTTAAGCTCCATTTGTTCAGCCTCCGTCAAATCTGGTTCTGAAGCTGGGTGGGATTCATTTGTGGACGCAGAAGTCTCTGTCATGGCATCTGGAGCAGACAGGGAAACGTCTTCGTCCAGGGAGTCCAGGTCCAGTTCTTGGTAGAGAGAGTCCAGTCCTTGGTTTGTGGAGAAACAGATGGGGTTGGTGGGGTTGCAGTCTAGGCCTACAGGCTCAGACTTCTCGCCAGTGGAAAAGGACTCTGGATGAGACGGGTCCATATCTTGGGCAGCAAAACTCATGTGCTAGCTAGCCAGCCTTTATCCTTGCCAGAGAAGTGGATGCTTTGCGTGGGGACCCACTTCCGGTTGGTAGGGGTTGGGTGTGGGGGAAATGGACGCTACAGAGGTGGGACTTCCGGCCCAAAGGGCTGCCAGTCATTCAGCTCCTCGCTCAATTGCTGGCTGCTCGGAGGAGGTGTTTGGGTGGATTGTTTCTGCATCACAAGGACCTTGTGAGGTAGGCAGAGCCCAGATTATTACTGAGAGAAATCTTTTCCTCTAGCAGTAGTGACATGGGCCAGGTGTTCATACCAAATTGTGTGGCGACCCTTTTCTACTATGAGCGTTTTTCAAACCCTTGGAAATCAGTAAGAGGTTACTCTAACAGAACTTTAAGAGGAAACCCAAAACATAAGTAAATAAGATGGGGTGTGGAGTTCAAAACTTCCAGCCTTGCCCGCCTCCCTGTCTTCTTGACCCAGGTTTCCAAAGGAGCCCAGAGAACCTCTATGGACTCTTAAGATAGACTTGAAAGTAATCAGTAGTGGGTAATACAATCCCAGTGAAGTATCAGCAGTGCCAGAAGGCTGCAAAGCGGTATTCAGAGAGTAAGTCTGGGCAGCCATGATGGGCTTATTTTGAGCGATGAGTAGATGGGAACAGTAAATCTGTAATAGTGGGTTTTGTTTGGTTGGTTTGGGTTTTGCTTTGTTTTAGAATTAAGCGCATTGAATGCAAAGACTGTTGTACCTTGAGAATTTAGGGATAAAACGTTTGCAATGGACAGCATGGCTTTTTAATACTGCAGCTGTGTTTCCTTTCCCTACCTGCATCTATTCATATTTCTGAAAGCATGTCTGTCTACATTTAATGGTTGCCAGTTGTGGGAGCTGGTCTGTCCAGCAAACCAGAGCCAATTAGATGGAGTCTGATAGGGCAACCCACTTCTTCCCTCAATTCACCCAGAGTTTTTAACTCACAGGCCGAGGAATCAGATCACAAACCCAGAGAGATCACGTGTCTAGTGTCACTCAGCTCCTTGTCCTATTCCCAGGAAATAGCCTTGATCAAGTCTTAGTCCTAGCGATCTTGTTGAGTATTCTGCTTGTCTTTGCAAGCAGGACATGGTGGAACATAATACACCCCTCCACACACTTCAGGAATTTGCTGTACCCATGTCTGTGTCTCTGCATCTGAGCCAACTTTAGCCCTCTCGGGTTTATATTCAATAACCCTTTCACCCCACCTGGTAGTGCTTATTATTTTTTACTTGGGAGGTGTGCTTCCCTGGTTTAAAAAAGGATAATTGCGGGCTGGAGAGATGGCTCAGCCGTTAAAGGCTAGGCTCACAACCAAAAAAAGGATAAATTCTTTACTGAGAGTATGAGGGTTGGTGTGGGATTTGGCTGTGTGTATGAAGTTCTGAGAAGTACAGCAACACGTCCCTAAACACCGTTTTGTTCCTGGATAGACTTTTCCTCCTTTGCCTGTTTAAACTCTAGTGGTTTCAAAAGTACTTCCAGACTCTGAGTGCTCTCTGCTCATCCCCAGCTGATAATTAAAGGTTTTAAAAGCAAAAAGCCCCTGGATTTAAGCTAGTTAACCTGGACCATACACTGATCATTCAGAATTCCTATTTCAAATTACCGGATTTTTTTCCCTCGTTGGATTGTTTTGACCACTAACCTCATTGTCCATTCTCTCGTGTTTATGTTTCTCCACTCTTCGGTTAAAAATACAATTCTTTGTTAGCTTTGATTCCATTTGATACAGTAATGTTTCTTTCTCGTAGGAAAGCTGAGTTGGCCCATTTCTAACACATGGTTTCCAGATCCTAGATCAAGACACGGCTTCTCAAAGGAGGGCTCCTAGTTGGCAGTGTTCTCACCTCCTGAGTAAACCTAGATAAATAAGTGCCACAGTGAAACATTCTATTTTATTGGCTTATGTTTAACTATATCCAAAAGCATTTATATTTTGAGATAGATCTCTTAAACGAAACTTCACTTAATTTACAGGGTTCCTAATCGGTTGTTTTCAAAAGCCATCCTTTTAAGATGTAAATATAGCAAACAGGAAATTATCTGTGTGATATAAAAAGACACAGAACTCCTCATCAGAAACTGAAAGCTTTTTGAATCCATTTAGACAACAACATCAATCAATTTAGGAACTGGTGGTTTTTCTATCCTTTGTTTATAACAAAGCCGAAGCTGTTAATGACCTACATTTAGTAAAGAACAAACTTTGAATTATTTACCTAGTATGAGTGATGGGTTTATAAAAGTCCCTCCAAATGTAAAAAGTAAATGAAATTTTAAAGAAGAAAATTTCTGCTATGTGTAGAAACCTGTCTATTTCATTAATAAAAATTCTTGAATATAAATAAAACAGTCCTCTCCACCAGAGATCTGTCCTGTCCAGACGTTTAGACCAGAGTTTCCTCTTTACATACTGGGAAAGGAGAGCATTGTGGGAAATAAACCCTAAGGGCAATGTCAGAATGTAGATAAAGCTGGCCTGTAAGTCAGAAAAGACTTGGTTCATTACATGCAGGTAGATAATAGGTTGTTTGCCCCTGCCAAGGAAAAAAGAACATGGCGTGTTTCTCTACTTATGATCTAGAAATTCAGAGGGTGCTTTAGAAGGGAGCAGGGGCTGAACAGGATTGAGATTGCCACTGGGTTCTCACGACCCTCTCCAACCTACACTCTGAGTTGCATGCCTTTCTAGGAGAGGCGTAGGCCACGCTGCATTCAAAGGAGCTGGTGGCATGTTTCTGTATGTGTGACTCATTAGAAAAAAAAGGAAAGTTTATCTACAGACTATGCAGATCTTGAGTACCAGGAGGCCGGGTTTCTGTCAGAGCAGGGTTCCGAGTGGTGGCAGGCATCCTTCTCTTAAGTGGCTAGGTACAGGGTGTTTATCTGCCTAAGAAGAGAACTGAGATACCAGAAGGGTTAACCCTGAGCAAAGAGGACTCCCAGAAGTAACTAGGAGCAGATTCAGAGTGGGGGTTGTGTGTGTGCATGCGTGCGTGAACAGCGTTTATATGTGCCTGTGTGCTAAAGCCCTGAGGCTGGGCATTGATAGAGCCAGCAATTGGGGCCAAAGCATTCCGACTTCCTTGTATCTAAGGCTGCAGGTGTCTGAAAATACAAAGGCTATTAATAGAGCTTCCAAACCTTTTAAAGGTTATGATCATTGTGGTGGATTTGCTGCAATGTAAAAAGCCCACCACACCCTGGACTACACTCCCTAGCAGCTTAGCTATTCTTGTCTTAAAACTGTCATGCCTGCTATGGCAACAGCATAATAATTACTTTATTTCCTCAGTCCTGGGGCACAATCAATTATAGGGCACGTCTTCACTTTAATAAGAGGTTTCTAGAAGGAAAGCCCAACAATATTAAATTGCACATTGATTTCTAAGATGAAATTCCGATTTTAAGAATGGTAAAATGCCACAAAATGAGTATTTTAAAGTTGGAGAAGTGCTGTAGTGATCAGCCAGGTGCAGACGTCAACACTGCTGTCTGGTTCTACCCCAGCTGAGATCAGGCTTTCCTCCTTCTTCCTATTCTGAGAGAAAAGACAGATGAGGAAGTGACTTTTTGTTCATTTCTGCTATAATAATAAAATGAACGGAAGAACAAAATATATTGATATTTATGCATGGAAATGCCAGAGTGAAACCCTTTATTTTATATGTCAACTTAAAGAATTAAAACAAAGCCGGGCGGTGGTGGCACATGCCTTTAATCCCAGCACTTGGGAGGCAGAACCAGGTGGATCTCTGTGAGTTCGAGGCCAGCCTGGTCTACAAAGCGATATCCAGGACAGGCACCAAAACTACACAGAGAAACCCTGTCTCAAAAAAGAAAAATTAAAACAACAAATAGAGACAGCCAATGTTTACTGACTACATCCCAGAAATTGCTAATATTTTCACATTAGTTCGCTCCTCAATATTCTTTTTTCTTCTTTCTTTCTTTTTTTTTTTTTTTTGAGACAGGGTTTCTCTGTGTAGTTTTGGTGCCTGTCCTGGATCTCGCTTTGTAGAACAGGCTGGCCTTGAACTCATGGAGATCCGCCTGCCTCTGCCTCCCAAGTGCTGGGATTAAAGGTGTACGCCACCACTGCTTGGCTAAAGCCTCAATATTCTTGAGAGGGAGGTATAGAAATACTATTAGAGGTCTGAAGAGATGGCTCAACAGGTAAAGTACTTGCTGAACAAGTGTGAGGACCTGAGTTCAAATCCCCAGAACCCATGTAAAAGCTGGCTCAGTGTTCCTACAGCAAGGTGGGGTGGAGACAGGAGAATGCCCTGTGGGCCAGCTAACTTGTTACTGCAACAGTGAGCAACAGAGAAGAGACTCTGCCTCAAACAAGGTGGAAGGCAAAGACTGACCTTCACATGTTTGTCTTGGCAAGCACAGATCTATTCTCACCTACATGAATGTGCACATGCATACACACATACATACATCACACATATACATACCTACATCATACGTATCTACACATGTATACATCATACACTTTTCTAGTTTCATTTCTGTTGCTGTGAAAATACCCTGACCAAAAGTAACCTTGTGTGAGAAAGGACGTATTTGATATACAATTCCCGGTCACAGTGTATTATTAAAGGGAATTAAAGTAGCAACTTACAGACAGGCCTGCTTGATATTCAGCACAGCATTACCTCTGACCAAGAAATGCTTCATAACAAAAGAAGTACAGTGAGGAGCATGAAGGACCCTGCTTGCTGGCTGGAAGCCAGGTTTATGCTCAGCCAACTTTCATATACAGCTTAGGACAAGGTGCTGCCCACAGTGGGCTGAGCCCTCCTACATCAACTAACAATCAAAACAAAACAATCCCTCATAGACATGCCCACAATCCAGTCTGATCTAGGCAATGCATCAGCTGAGATTCTCTTCCCAGATAATTCTAGATTACATCAAATTGACAGTTAAGGCTAACCAGGTGATAGTCTCTCTCTCTGTCTCTGTCTCTGTCTCTGTCTCTGTCTCTGTCTCTCTCTCTCTCTCTCTCTCTCTCTCTCACACACACACACACACACACACACACACACACACACACACACACACACATAGAGGGGTGGGAGCAAGAAAGAAAATATTATGAGGGTTAAGCACCTAGCTCACTTGCCCTGGTTTAGAAGTCCAGCCTTACAAACACATAAAAAGCTATTGATGTCTGTGAGACTGTCTTCCCAATTTTATAGGTCATGAAGAGGCATTGCCTAGAGGACAATTGTCTGAGGATACACAGTTATTATTTGTAAAATCAGGATATTAATCTCCTAAGCTAGATTGCTTTGAAAAGAAAAAAAACTTCATTTTCAAAAAAAAATCTTTAGCTTAAACTTTCTGAAATGTGTCATACACACAAAATGTCTATGTACCTTTAATAGTCATCAGTAAGCAATTACTTAGCAGCTGTGCCTAAGAAAAGACATATTTCAGTGACCTCACAGTTCCTTGCATGCCCTTCTTGTTCTCCTCTTCTGCCCAGTTAGTCACCACCACCGTTTTAGATTAGCCATTCCTTTTTTTCTATATAAGATTTTACCTCCTGTGTACCGACAGAATATGTATTCTTCAGTTGGGTTTGGTTTTGAACCTTATATAAATTTAATCACATCTATGTAATCCTCCCTGACTTGCCCACTGTTTCTAAGATCCATCCATGTTGATACTGTCACTGTAGTCTATCCATTTTCACTGATGGATGGTATTTTATGATGTGCCTAAATCTCAATAGATTTCTATATTTTGTAATTGATGGAAGTTTACTGGGACACTAGGTGACTCAAAAGTCAGATTCTCCAATGTGCCTCCCCAAGGTTCAGGCCCATCTAAAGTACATTCTCATGCATATAGTTAGTGTTTTAAGGCGTAAGTGATTTTATTCACAATTAGACTTCCCTTTTCTGAAATACGTCCTGATGCGCACTTAAGATCTTCCTTCTCTAGCCCCATTTCCTACCACTACCTGGGACTCATTCTGTGCGGGACTTCTGGCCTACAGCTAATTGCACTTCTGCAAACTGAGTTCCTTCACACTCTCCTGCTTCAAAGCCTTTGCCCATGTCCTTTGCTCAACTCTGCCTGGAAGTTCATTTCTCTCCTGCCTCTTTCTCACAGGTGTCTCCTGGGTAGTGAAGCCTTTTTCTAGTATGGGGTTTTCCTTGAGCTGCCAGAGGTCCTGCTGTCAGTTTCTCAGGGTTTATTCATTTGGCTTTCAAAAGTGTCAGATTTCAGGAAGTAGAACCCCACAGCGGTCTTCGGTGCCTGGAAAGGCATACCAGTTCTGCTTTGTGTGGTTGTAAGTGTAGTGGGCAGGAACTATGGAAACACCACTTAGCATTGTCAGTATCTAACTTTTCTTTTTTTTTTTTTTTTTGGTTTTTCAAGACAGGGTTTCTCTGTGTAGCTTTGCGCCTTTCCTGGGACTCACTTGGTAGCCCAGGCTGGCCTCGAACTCACAGAGATCCGCCTGGCTCTGCCTCCCGAGTGCTGGGATTAAAGGCGTGCGCCACCACCGCCCGGCTAGTACCTAACTTTTCAAACTCCCTTGGTTAGGGCAAGTGTTGTGGGATATTTGTACACTGTGTGAAGATATATTGCTGTGATTAGTTTAAGAAAGAGTTGAATGGCGAATAGCTAGGAAGGAGGTATAGGTGGGATTTCTGGGGAGAGAAAGGAAGAGGAGGAAGAATCTAGGTGCGCAGATGTCAGGAGACAGAGAGAAAACGGGAGGTGCAAGATGAAAGAAAGGTAACACCGTGTGATAGAGCACAGATTAATAGAAATGGATTGATTTAAGTTATAAGAGCTAGTTAGGAACAAGCTGAAGCTATAGGTCAAGCTTTCATAATTAATAAGTCTCCGTGTCATTATTTAGGAGCTGGTAGCCCAAAGAAAAGTCGGCTTACATGTAGCGCCCAGTGCCGGCCATGTATATCCACATAAGGCCTGAGAAAGAGAGAAAAACGTTCAGAGCACAGAGTTGAATGTGACTTCCTGGCATGGCTTCCTGGTGACCATGGTCTCTTGGCTCCGTATACAGAGGTGCGGCTCTTTTAAGAGGCCCTGCTGTGCAGCTGAGCACTTGAGCAGCCAGGCTTACTAGGTAAACCCGGAATCAGCAGCTTCCCAGAACTGGGACAGCTAGGTGCAGCTGCTGCTGCTGCCTGTGGATCCTAGGTGGGTGGAGCCAGCCACCTTGCACCATATGCTAAACAGAGCTGCCTGGCAGTAGCCTAACAGTTTGAGATTTGGCTCACATGGTCAGAGGAGGCTGCAGATATGCATGTGTACACAGAGTCTCTCTCTCTCTCTCTCTCTCTCTCTCTCTCTCTCTCTCTCTCTCTCTCTCTCTCTCTCTCTCTCTCACACACACACACACACACACACACACACACACACACACACACACACACACACGCCAGAGCAAGGCAGACAAAACCTCTGAACAGGTTACAATGTGTTTAAAAATGTACTTAGATGCTAAATAAAAAAATGGGTATAGACAGTCATAGAAAAATATAATAGTTTAAAAATAATAGTGTTTAAAGAAAGAGTAAAGTAATAAAAGATTAAGCCATGGGGAATACACAGGACATTTGAATCCTGTATGGTGCTTTGTTGGCTTTGAATGTGAATTTTTTGAATGCTGATGAGCAAATGACAGCTGCTGAGAGACCTGGATTGTGGAAGGGACTGCTGAATTAAGCCAGCCTAGATACTTAGAGATGTCTTGACTTCAAAAAGTAAAAAAAGTAAAAAAATGTTGCATTAAGGTACAGGTTATGCCTTTCTTTCCACAGGAAACAAAAAGTTATGCTTCTCCTCAAAATTAATAAAGACCAAATTTGACTGGGGGAGACCTCCTGAAAATTTTGACTATAGACATAAAGAGGAAAACTAAGAAAGACTACAGGACAGGTGAAGTATATGCTGATTCCTCTACTATGGGAACAGCTCTAAGACTGAATAAGACATGATAAATCTTGTTGACTCCAGAGTCCTGATGACTTAAATTCTATGTCATCTTTTCATATGGCATGGATAGAGGTTTGGCTGTACAATCCAAACAGATTTATAAAGTTGACAGCCTCCTTTTACCTTCTCAAACATACAACAAAAAATCAGTTTTAATTGTACAAACCACATATTCCATACTTGTGTTAATACACACACACACACACACACACACACACACACACACACACACACACACACACGTACATGTTACCTTTAAAAGTTTGTGTGTTTTCAGAACAAAAGGGCCAGACACCAATGAAGACAAGTAGCCCAGGGATCCAGCCTCTCAGAATGCCTCTGTTACAGTTTCCTCTAAATTCTACATCCAGAACAACTTTAAAGCTGCCAGCTGAGAGGGTCCATATTCACAGACTATCCAGCCAAAACTTGAGATAAGTCCTATGTTTTTCCATCACACAGAGACTAAACAAAAAATAACACAACTAGCTCTCCTAGGACTCGACCATTATCCCAACTTTCTTAGGGTCCCCTAAAGGTGCTGTCACCCTCAGACAACAGGAAGCAGTCTAGAGAACACAATGCCCACATTCCCAAGAGGTTGGATGGGTGGTTTTTGACCATTTGGAGGGTTATGGATGTTTGCCATCGTTTAGGGGGGTCAGTTACAAGTTGTTACTGGTCATGGTCAGGGAGTAAACAAAGGAGGTTAGATTCAGGGATCTTTTTCTTTTCTTTCTTTCTTTTTTTTTTTTCCAGACAGGGTTTCTCTGTGCAGCTTTGGAGACTGTCCTGGAACTTGCTTTATAGACCAGGCTGGCCTTGAACTCACAGGGATCCTCCTGCCTCTGCCTCCCAAGTGTGGGCCACCACTGCCTGGCTTCAAGGATCTTTTTTCTAAAAAGATTTTTAAAAAAGAGATATAAAAATGATGGGCAAAAAGATGGATTATTAAATCTACTTTTAAATTGAAAGCAACTATTAATCTCAAATATTTTACGTTGGTATGGATTTTTGTATATTGATACAAATTTAAGGTTATTTTTGTTATAACATACTGTATATTTGTTTCTATTCTTGTTTAAGGTATAGTACCTATAGAGTTCATTAAAAAATGTAGCCGGGCGGTGGTGGCGCACGCCTTTAATCCCAGCACTCGGGAGGCAGAGACAGGCGGATCTCTGTGAGTTCGAGGCCAGCCTGGGCTACCAAGTGAGTTCCAGGAAAAGGCGCAAAGCTACACAGAGAAACCCTGTCTCGAAAAACCAAAAAAAAAAAAATGTAATGTAAAGTTCTAGTCCTTGAAAGCTGTTTAGGATAATAAAGAAATACAGGTTAGTAGTTAGTCATCTATAACAATCAAACTTATAGTCATCTTAGGTATGCTTTTAAGGTCAAATAGAGATATACTTTAAATAGATAGATGGTTTTCAAACACTTTAGAGACCTACAAAATGTGGCATTTATAATGTTAATAAGACTTTTCATGACAGTGAGACACATCTGCTCCTGGAAGCACCAATTTACTTCAAAAAAGATAGAAGAACCTCCATATGGAGTTTGCTTTTGTTGTGGCTAAGTTAGCCACTGGGCAGGGAATTGCCCTTGCCTTGACTGCTGACAGTATGATGTCCAGATTGGACAAGCAGGACACAAAAGAAGGAGACTAACAAACATGGTCAAGACAAGGTAGGACAGTCTTTCAAATTCCTGCTTCACAGAAAAGTCTTTCAGATAGTCTAGGCCTGTAGGCTGAAAATTGATGCTCCAGCATTACAGAGGAACCTTGGGTGACTGTCCAGGTAGCCACATGTCTCTTTCTATTGCTGGAGCATTGTCAGTTTTAATTTGTGCAGGTATACCCATGATGGCCATAACTTCTAGCAAATGAATGATTACAGAATCAGCTTTTTCAGAATTCCAAGCAGTTGCCCATTGAAATCCTGAATAAGTATCAATGGTATGGTGTACATATTTCAATTTTCCAAATTCTGCAAAGTGAAACACATCCATCTGCCAGATTTCACTCCTCTGAGTACCTTTTGGGTTACATCCTGCTGGTAATGGCATTTGATTGTAAAAGGAACAAGTAGGATATTTCCTTGCAATTTCCTTGGCTTGTTGCCAGGTTATGGAAAAATCCTTTTTTAAACCTTTACTATTGACATGATGTTTTTTTATGAAATTCTGAGGCCTCTAGCACATTTACTATCAATAATTTATCAATCTCATCATTACCTTGTGCTAGAGGGCCTAGCAGACCCGTATGGGATCGGATGTGAGTTATATATAAAGGATGACTTCTTTTCCTGATTATATCTTGTAACTGAATAAATAGTGAAGTTGATTCTGACTCATCAGGAATAAATTCTGCAGTCTCAATATGTAATACCACTCTTTCAGCATACTGAGAGTCAGTAACTGTGTTGAGAGGTTCTGAAAAATCCATTAATACCAACAGAATAGTATACAATTCCGATTTTTGAACTGAATTATAAGGACTTTGAACCACTTTACTTAAATTTTATGATTTGTAACCTGCCTTTTCTTGTTTGTTTGCAGCTGTATAAAATGTACAAACTCCAGATATGGGTTTTTCCCCCGTACAGTTCAAGGCAAAATCCAATCAGCTCTCTTTATAAGATCAATTCTGTTGCTTTTGGGATATTTGCTGTTAATTTCTCCCAAAAAAATTACTGCAAGCTCTTTGCCAAGGTTCACTTTCTGTCCATAATTTTTCAATGTCCTCCTTAGTTAAAGGTATGACAATTTCTGCTGGGTCTATTCCTGCTAATTGACAAAGTCTCAATTTTCCTTTCAAAATCAAGTCAGAGATTTTTTTCCACATAAGTTGTGGAACCCACCATACTGTACTCAAGTCTGCACGCTCTGTACCTTGGCTTCTCTATATCTTGGCCCACATGAGACATGAAGTAGAAAGCTGTTTTTGGCTTCATTGTTGTGTGTTTAGAAGCCCTTTTTAAACTCTTTTAGGCCTAATGGAAATTTGAGAGGCCCATGTTGGTACGTCAAATTGTAGTCGGAAGTTTTCTCTGGTCCTGCCAAGCCTCCACAGACCTGTGGCCCACTTATAAAATAATCACTCAGAATCTTACATTAATTATAACTGCTCAGCCATTAGCTCAGGTTTATTACTGACCAGCTCTTACACTTAAATTAACCCATAATTCTTATCTATGTTTAGCCATATGGCTTGGTACCTTTTCTCAGTTCTGCCTTGTCATCTTGCTTCCTCTGTGCCTGGCTGGCAACTTCTGACTCAGCCTTCCTCTTCCCAGAATTCTCCTTATCTGCTTATTCCACCTATACTTCCTACCTGGCTAATGGCCAATCAGCATTTTATTTATCAACCAATCAGAGCAGCACACATTCACAGCATACAGAACATTCCACAGCACTAAGCTAAAACCAAGCTTTCATAATTAATAAGACGTCTCCAAGTTGTTATTTAGGGACTGGTGATCCAAAGATAGTCTGACGAGAAAGCTTGCTACAGGCAAGGACACAAATTACATTCTTGTTGTTAAAAAGGGAGATGAATCTTTAATTGAACTTAAGGCCCACTCAACAAGAGAGAAATTATGCCTGATAATGGAAACCTAGCCAGATACCCAGGGCTAGTGAAGTCATGGATCTTGGAAGAGAAGCTACAACCACCACTTTACTAAACCAGCATAATCCCTAACTACACTCTAAATATTTATCTTTCTCTTTATAACAAATGGAAACCATTAGAGAAAACCACAACCAATCAAAATGCAGCTGTGGAGCCCAGTCCTAATGGATACATCTACAGTGCATCTTCTGCTCCTAAGACTCAGGGATCTTTTTGGAAGAACAGAAAGTTTGCTGTGAGATTGTGTCTCATAGAAAAGTCAGAAGAAGCTACATCCATGGAGTCTCACCAGCATGGCTGTCTACACATGTGCTGAACGAGGAGGACACTGACAGACATGCTAAAGTGGAAGCTGAGGAAACTCAAGAGGCCTCAACCCTACACAAAGAAGTACAGGCCACTAAGGAGTGCAGAGAGCAGGACAGTCTTCCCCAGGGAAGGGCGCATGAATCAGTTATCCAAAACCAAATTATCAGCCCTGGACCCATACGTTCAAGTAACATTATACAGACTGAGTAGGTGTATTTTTATACTTTGGAATACACACACACACACACACACACACACACACACACACACACACACCACCACCACCACCACCACCACCAACAACAACAACAACAACAACAACAACAACAACAACAATTAAAGAAAAAGAGGCCTTGACCAAGTCTTCAGGGAACACATGGGAAGGATATGCTAATCTCTAAAAGTGGTTTTTAAAGGGAATGAATAAATCACATTTTTACGTGCTTTCAGACAAGGAAACCCCATGGGACTTTCTCCAAAAGTAACAAGGTAAATTCACTCCTTTTCATAGAGTTAGTTTTATTGCATTGGAAAGGAAATCTCCCATTTGGTTTCCTCTGTGTATATTTTATTCTGGCTGCTTATCTATTGGACAGCTTACTAAGAAATACCCAAAGGGATAGGTAGAGATGGGAAGTAAACACCAAATTAGTTAGTTGTATTTTTATTTATTTTTGTTTTGTTTTGTTTGTTTTTTTGAGACAGAGTTTCTCTGTGTAATAGTCCTGGCTGTTCTGGAACTTACTTTGTAGACTGGACTGGCCTTGAACCATCACAGAGATCCACCTGCCTCTGCCTCCCTGGTGCGGGGATTAAAGGCATACACCACCACCTGGCTAAGTTAGTTGCATTTTAAAAATAAGCTTTTCAGCCGGGTGCCAGTGGTGCATGCCTTTAATCCCAGCACTCGGGAGGCAGAGTCAGACAGATCTCTGTGAGTTCGAGGCCAGCCTGGTCTACAGAGCGAGATCCAGGACAGGCACCAAAACTACACAGAGAAACCCTGTCTCGAAAAACTGAAAAAAAAAAAAAAAAGCTTCTCATTTTAGAGTAGTTTAAGGTCTAGACAAAAGCTGAAAGAGGAGAGAGTTCTTTTAGCCACTCACTTAGTCGATTTCTTATCTACCACGTACATTTGCCACAGCTAAAGAACTGTTCATACATTGACATTCATTGAGCGCCACAGTTATACTGTTTAGGCCCTCATGAGTATGTGCATTCTCAAATCCCATCCACTATACTTCACTACATTTTCTCTTAATGTATCCCTGGCCTCCTCTAGTGTGTGACCATTCTTCAGACTTCTCTTAGTTGTGATGTCCATGGAGTTCTGAGGAATTCGGGTCAGGTCTATTGTAGAATGTCTGTCAATTTGAAGTTCTCTGATGCTCCCAGGTGCAGACAGGGGTGCTGGGTTTTGGAGAAGGTGATCAGAGAGGTAGGTTAGCATTGTTTGCACTTACTTCAATGTTGTCTTGGTTCGAGAGCCTGGTGTAGTAGAATGTTATTTTAAGGTGTGTTACTTTTGCTTATGTTACATTTGTTTAACTCTGTGAAGCTGTGTTACTGTGCCTGTCTAAGACACCTGATGGTCTAATAAAGATCTGAACGGCCAATAGCAAGGCAAGAGAAAGGATAGGCTGGGCTAGCAGTCAGAAAGAATATATAGATGGAGAAATCTGGGACAGAAGATCTAGCAGCCAGAGAAGGAGGAGGACTCCAGGGGTCAGCCATCCTGCTACACAGCAAGCCATGGAGTAATTATAAGACTTACAGAAGAAAGAGAACAGGAAAAGCCCAGAGGGAAAAGGTAGATGGGATAATTTAAGTTAAGGAAAGCTGGCAAGAAGTAAGCCAAGCCAAGGTCGGGCATTCATAAGTAAGAATAAGCCTTCATGTGCGATTTATTTGGGAGTTGGGTGGCGGGTCCCCCAAAAAGGGTAAGAAACAAACAACAACAACAACAACCTGGTAGTGAGGACATAGAGAAGCCGGAGGCCATTCAAACAGAAGCTCAGCCATTTATTATCTCTGCAGCTTTGGAAAGTTACTCCATCTCTCTAGTCTTTAGTTTTCATCTATAAAGTAGAAGCAGTAATTCAATAAGTTATTCAATGTAGAAAAGGTACTTAGAGTAGTGGCTGGCAAATGGGAACTATGATATATGTGTGGGCATATGCACACCGTTGTTAATAATCCTGGCTGGCATGAGATTTACATGCTTCTACTGTGTACAGATAAAGCTCTCTTTATCTCAGACAAGTAAGCTATTTATATTTAGTAGTGGAAACTAAAATTGTAAACATTGGCTGTAAAAGATCTTTGTCTTGCTGTTTCTGGGAATTTTGAATTTATCTCCAAATATTTTCCTTATGAATTGTGTCATCAGGACTGGAGAAATGGCTCAGGAGTTATGAATGTTTGTTAGGCAATCATGAGGACTAGAGTTTGGATCCCAGCACTCATGTAACAATCGAGGCATCCTGTGAATATCCCTAACTCCAACTCTGAGAGATCTGATGCCCTCCTCTGGCCTCCATATACTCACAGGCACAGACTCCCTCCACAAGTGTGTACACACACACACACACACACACACACACACACACACACACACACACACACACCATGTACCAGTGGGTGCTTCTGCAGAACCTTTTTTGTGAATTTTCATCATCACTTAGTACAGCTCACATGTTAACCTGGCATTCATGTACCTATCAATTACATACTCACTTGAGCATCTTGCCCCCTTTACCCACTGAGCCATTGATGTTCTTTAGTTCCCTAGGCCAGGAGAGCACTTTTGACTAATAATCGATGATCGAGTTATGACTGCTTTCCTCCCTTTGGCCCAAGCAGAAGGATCCTCAGTACTTACTAGTATTAGAAACAAAGACTTAACATTGTTCACTGAATGTTACTGGTTGGTGTGGACACCCGTACCGAGAAAGACAGTTGTACTTGCAGATTGGTCAGTTTTCCAATGTGCTTTCCAGCTTTCCATCTGTGATTCTAAGTGACCATATGAAATACTGGTTCCCAGTGTGAAAACATTCCTTAGCTGTTTGGGTTTCTGAAAATTCCATTAGAAACTTCACAAAAATGTTTGTGCAAATCCAAATGTTCACTTCTTTTGGATTTTTAAAAAAGGCATAAGCCTCGCTGGCAAGCCTTGAACTCACTATGTAGTGTACACTGGCTTCAGACTCATAGTGATCCTCCTGCCTCAGCATCCGGAATCCTAGGATTATAGGCATGAACCACTATGCTTGAAAAAATGCGTATCTTAATATATTTTGGTCTCAATCTTGCCTTACTATTTTTTTTTTTTTTTTGGTTTTTCGAGACAGGGTTTCTCTGTGTAGCTTTGTGCCTTTTCCTGGAACTCACTTGGTAGCCCAGGCTGGCCTCGAACTCACAGAGATCCGCCTGGCTCTGCCTCCCGAGTGCTGGGATTAAAGGCGTGCGCCACCACCGCCTGGCACCTTACTATTTTGTAAACTTTGGATTTTACCATCTGTTTTGTTTGTTTCTTGGTGAACTGGGCCAGTGGTCACAATAGAGGCAATTGTGGAGACTCTTGTGAATTCCACATGTGTACATGTGTGTGCAAGTGGGTGCCCACAGATGGCAGTTATGTATTGAAAAGAGAATTTCTCTGTTTTCCTTTGGCAGAAGGAACTTTGAGTGCTTACTGCTACCCATGGGTACTTTAAAGGACACCACATTCTTACAACAGTCCTAAGAGGGGAGACTGATCACTGCTCCCATTTTTGCAGGTAAGGAAGCAGAGGCAGGGAGGTAAAACAGCTTGCTCACATTCACAGAGCTAATAAGTGGCAGGATTGGAATTTGAACCCAGACCTTTCTGAGTCCATTTTCTTTCTGGTTGTCTGATCTCAGTATGGTATTTGAGATGCATATATAACTCTCATAATACCTTTCTGTGGATGTGTGTGGGCATCAATCCTTCTAGAATTACTTTGAAAAGAAAGATGTATGTAAAGTACCTACATCTTAGGTGTAGAAGTCGAGGAACTTGGAGATACGTATACACTCATTTCACCATCCCCAGATCAAGGCAAAGAGTATTTTTAGCAGCCCAGAACACTGTCTAAAGCCCCTTTGCGATCATAATCTGGCCCCATGCGTACCTAACTAGCAGCTTTTCTGGTTTCATAGCAACACACAGCTTTTCCCTTGTGTGAGCGTGTGTGAAATTGGCAATAAACACTCTTCTGTAGCTTCTTTCTAAAATTTTTATTACATTATTTATGTTTGTGTGTGTACATATACACATACGTGCACACATACAACTCATGAGACGTGATTCTCTCCTTAACCACGTGAGACCTGTAGATTGAACTCAGGTCTTCAAGCATAGCGGCAAAGTGACTTCACCCACTGAGTGATCTCAGCAGCCCAGCTTCTTTTATTTGAAACAATTGCTATGGGGATTGTTTATGTTGTTCTTCTGGAGCTTTTTCGTACGTTTATAAATAGACGTGGGGACGTGTTCCATTTGTGTTGTCTTTCTGCTAAGTGTTTTCCTTTCAGTGCTGGGGATTGAACCCAGGACCTTGGGCCTCGCAGGCAAGCACTCTGTTGCCGAGCTACCTCCCCAGCTTCTCTAAACTGGCATTCTCTTTTGGCTTTGAAAGTAACGTTTTCAAAGCAGAGCATTTGGAAAGTAGGGAGAGGCACCCAAAGGAATTCTGCTACCCGGAGATCATCACTAAAGGTCTTGATTATACCCTCCCAGCGTGCTTCCCCTGTGTGCGTGTTTGCTAGCTTCGGAGTATGTGGACACTTCTGTCTTATAACCTGCTGTTTTCTCTCAGCAGCTCATATCAACATTTCCCAGGTCGTTAAATACGCATTCTTTTATAATGACTTAAGAGTATTTTTAAAATACTTTTATTTTCAAAATTACCCTTTTTTAATGTTAGTGGTAGGGAAATATGTAGTCCACAAGACATAAAACAGTGACAGAAACCTTGTCTTCCTCCCTGCTTCAAGCTCCCCAAAGTTTCAGGCTTTTCCCTTCCAGTGTGCTACCCTGCAGCTATTCTGGGCACATATAAATAGATGTGAGGACAAATTATTTTTCTCTTCCTTATGCGCAAATGTCAGCACACTGAACTAATTTTATCCTGTGCTTTCTTTGCTTAAGGTTTCGGAGAGGATGCTTTGTATCAGTATTTAAAGAGCTTTCTCATTTTTAAAATATAGGATTAAATGCTTACGCAAGTACAGAGCGCAGCTACATGGGAGGCCATTTTTCATCAGATCGGCAAACACAAAATGACATTCTGCTTTGTCAGTGACATCACTCACATAACACAGGGGCAGTAGACTGTTGGTATCTCTGCAGGGAGCAGTTAGGCAGTGCTTAGCAACATTACACAGGAACTCTGATCAACAATCCACTTCTAGGAAACTGTTCCCCTGTGTACTAGCCCCGCGTATGACATCCTGTCCGTGCTTGCATTTTGTTGTTTTCATTTTCTTTAGAAATATTATATTCTATCATAAATACCCAAGGCTTCTTAACTGTACACACACATTTAAATGCTTTCTTTTTTTGAGATGGTCTGACGATGTAGCCCAGGCTGCAGTCTTCCTGTCCCCCAAGTGTCGGGATGACAGACATGTGCCCCCAATGATCGACACCTTATTTTAAAAAGCTGGAAAAATTTCTAACATAGTCTCTTTCGGGTTTTGGCTCCAAGATGACCCAAAGAAGAAACAACAGTCATGCCCAAAAGGGCCGTGACCATGTGCAGCCAATTTACCGTACCAACTGTGCTCAGTGTGTGCCCAAGGACAAGGCCATTAAGAAGTCCATCATTCAGAACATTGTAGAGGCCGCTGCTGTCAGGGACATATCTGAAGCAAGTGTCTTCGACGCTTATATGATTCCCAAACTCTGTGTCAAGCTGCATTACTGCGTGAGCTGTTCCATTCATAGCAAGGTGTCAGGAATTGATCTTGTGAAACCCGGAAGGACCGAACACCCTCACCATGATTTAGACCTGCCGGTGCCGCACCATGACCTCCACCAAGGCCTGTGTAAAGAGGTGGCTTCGTAAGAACAGAAGGAGTTTTCCTTGGAGAAATAAAATGGAAGGTATACTTAAAAAAAAAAAAACTAACATAGACAATAAAATACACAAAGGAAGGTGTGAACACAGTCCCTGCTACCACAAATTATGTAATCACAACATCTGAATTTGGGGAAATGACAGAGATATCAGATCTAGAGTACAATGGGCGTGAGCCTTAGAGTGAGAAGACTGCCTTTGTGATCATAGTATCTCTCTCCCCTTCTAGGTAAGCACCACACTTGAGTGTTTTAGAGGAAAAACACTGACTAATAGACTTTCAAACTTTGAGAACAGTCTTCAGAACATTCACATGGTCTGAAAGTTATAAGTGTGTAGCCAGAAGTTTTCTCCCACCCCGTCCAGCGCCGTGGTCCTGTAGTCACTTATAAAAAAATCACTCAGAGAGCGGTCCTCTTTTCCTCCTGTGCAGCTCGGGCACAGTAGCCATCATGAATGACACAGTAACGATCCGGACCAGGAAGTACATGACTAACTGTCTGCTTCAGAGGAAACAGATGGTTATTGATGTCCTTCACCCTAGGAAGGCAACAGTACCAAAGACTGAAATTCGGGAGAAGCTAGCCAAAATGTACAAAACCACACCAGATGTCATCCTTGTGTTCGGATTCAGGACCCACTTTGGGGGCGGGAAAACAACTGGCTTCGGCATGATCTATGATTCTCTAGATTATGCTAAGAAGAATGAGCCCAAACACAGACTTGCAAGACACGGCCTCTATGAGAAGAAGAAGACCTCCTGGGAACAGTGGAAGGAGCACAAGAACAGAATGAAGAAGGTCAGGGGCACCGCAAAGGCCAACGTTGGTGCTGGCAAAAAGTGAGTGGAGATTGGATACAGCCAAAGGAGTAGATCTGCAGTGATTTGATCTACGGTGGTGTACACACAATTTCGGAGAGAACAAATAAACTAAAAGCTTATGAAAAAAAAATCACTCAGAAGCATATATCAATTAAAACTTCTTTGGCCATTAACTCAGGCTTATTACTGACTAGCTCTTACTCTTAAATTAACCCATAATTCTTAATCTATGTCTTGCCACATGTTCTGTGGCTTACCAGTCTGCTGGCATGTTTTTGTTCCTTTGGCGGCACCTTGCATCTTCTCTGCCTTTCTTCTTCTCTCTCTAGTTGGCAAGTACCACCTAACCTTATTCTGCCTCACCATTGGCCAAACAGCTTTATTTATCAACCAATCAGAGCAACACATATTCACAGCATACAGAAAGACATCCCACAGCACAAGTGTAACACTGTCAAAGAAGGAATGTTTCTGTACTTTCATGAAGGCCGTTAGAAGGAAACATCATTTAAAAACTAAGGTAGGTGGCCAAATGGCTCAGCAGGTATAAACACTTGCTACCAAGACCTGAGTTGGATCCCTGAGCCCTACATAATGGAAGGAGAGATTTGACTCCAGCAAGTTGTCCTTGGATTCCCACACATTCTGTGGCTCATGTCACCCTCCACCAAGTAAATAGATAAGACGTAATATTAATAGTAATACTAAACCAAAGGGGGATGGGGAGGTGGCTCAATGGGTAAGATCCTTTGCTATTCAAGCATGAGGAACTGAGTTTGAATTTCTAGCCACACATAAAAAGCCAGACATGGTTGTGCAAGCCTGTAACCCCAGCACTGTTGGCGAAAGGGTCAGGAAGATTGTTGAGGCTTGCTGCTACCAGCCTGGCTCCAGATTCTGTGAGAGAGCCTGTCTCTAGAGAATAGAGCGGAGAGTGATAGAACTGCCTTCCTCTGGTTTCTGCATGCACACTCATGGGGGTGCACACCTGGACACACACGTGTGCACACCACACACACACACAGTAGGAAAAATGCTAGAAGCCATATCAAAGGCTTTTACAATTTTTCTTCCTGCACAGTAAGGTTAAAAAGTATTCAAGAATCCATTCTTCTTGCCCAATCGTAGTCTGTATCAGCCCTTGTGCCTCCTGCCTTCCCAATGCATCTTTGTGCTTGACTGAAATGAAAGTTTCCTGAACGTGAGTATTTGCACAACTTGAAGCTGTTCTGTACACGGTACCTGCAACAAAGCATTTCAAAAACTAAATGTCACTGAAGAGAGCTGAGCTGCCCAGGAAAAGTAACAGTCCTTTAATTCATCTTGTTATATAAGTAAGGTATGAATCAAGAGAAAGCCCAGGATCCCCATGTTCCCATTTTACCATTGAATAGTGTCAGATGGAGGCCAAGTGGGTCCCAGCCAGTGGAGCCCTGAACTAGATAGAGGTTCTATGTTTTTAGGATCTGGGAGCTAGGAAGAGGGTGCAGGTAGGAAATGCGTAAGTGCTGAGTCAGAGAGGTATCAGGGATGCCTCCCTGCAGGTCACTGGGAAGGACCTCTGTGGAGAGGCCGGCAAAGAGAGGTGCCTGAGTGAGGAAGGCAGATGCAGAGGGCCCAGCTGGGACCTGAGTCCTTGATAGTGATTCCTGTCTGAGATCACAGTATCTTGGCTGTGCCCCAAGTCTGGCGTAGGAGGGCAGATTTTTCCCATGTGTTCTGTAATTGCCTGTGGTCAGGCCTGAGAGATCACACACGGGTTTGGGGGCAGAGGTCAACCTCCTCCGTACGATTGGAAACAATTCAAATGTTCCTCACTAGGGTACTGACTACGGCAAGCCCGGACATTGTTTTACAGTATAGTAGAGAAACCTGAGTCTGTGGCAGCATGGTCAGGAGCCTCGCCGAAAATAGACGATTTACTTGAATGATTGAAGAGAGGGTACAGGGTTTAAGGAATGCGGTGGCTGCTGGGTAACAGCAAGGAGGTCATTACTATCCCTAGATCTGACTGAGTGCAGGAGAGAATGCTGAGGAAGCTCCTTAAGGGATGGGCGGTTCAGTAGACAAACATAACTGCTTTGGAGCTACAGCCTGCAAGGTGCCTGGTCTGTTAGTACCCAAAGAGGAGACGTCACCAAGAAACCATCTGTCTTTTGCTAATACTTTTTCTCTGCTTCACCCAACTGAAACCAGAGGATCAGCAAACCTGTTTGATGTGGCCTCTAATGGAGAAGGACATAAAATTTGGAGAAAGAAGAGAAAGTTGAAGTTTCAGAGACAAACAAACAGTCCGGTTCAGTAGTTTCACTGCGTAACTGTATGTGTGTTCAATTTGGTATCCATTATGCATTTAGTTTGTTTACAGATATAGCTTTTGCTCATTACTAAGTCATTTAATTAAATATTTGCATGCATGTTCTAATTTTCATAAGCTAGATGGGAGAGAGTAGCTGATAAAAATCTCCAGAAAGCTAACACTAACAAGCATGGGGACCAGCTTGTCTTCCTGTGTCTTCATTAACTCTTAAGTTTAATTATCGATCTTTGCCATTTTAATAGAGGGAAATTCTGACTTGCTGTTTTAACCATTATGTCTTTGACTTCTAGTTTTACATAAAAATACAAGACCAAGTTGCTTTTGCCATCCCATATCACATATGACACTGGAGCTTCCCAGCTGAAAAGGGCCTCTTGATATCTAATGGTGAAGCCCATAGCTGACCTAATGTCTAATGGCGCAGCCCACCGCTCAGAGCTTTGCATTAATGTTCTAGATCCTCTCTTTGTTTGCTTCTTGGTGAAGACCTCCCTCCTGGCTTGTTGACTTCTTAACATGTCCTCATCTGGCCAGAGTTCTCTGGTGTCTCTTCCTCACCCCCATGATCTCATATGTAAGTCAGACTTTTCAACACCGTGACAAGAACCTGGGAGGACAATTTAAGAAGAAAGCTTTATTTGGGGTCATGGCTTTCGAGGTTTCTAAGGCTGCCTAGATCCTTTGCCTTAGACCTGAGGCAAGGGGGCACAGCAGGGCAGTGGGATCCTGTGGTCGAGAAGGCTGCCACCTTCTAGAAACGAGGAAGCAGAAAGTAATAGGAAGGGACAAAGGTCAAGCTATATACACTTCGAAGGTATACCACCAGAAACTCACTTTCTTTTATTATACCTTACCACCTAAAGATGCTACCACCTCCCACAATAGTGCACCAGCTAAGGACTAAGCCTCTAATACATGATGAACATATCAGAGACATTTCATACTGAGACAATAATACCTTATTGAAATGAAATGGAAAACCATTAAACTGATTTCCTTGAGGCTCTGCGTCCAAAGACATGACAAACTAGGCTTTCAACTTAGAAATTTTGGGAGCTCATAAAAGTCCCTGCCAAGCCTAAGTTCCATGGAAAATCCTAGCTCTAGTCACTGGCCAATTATTTCCTGTCTGACATGTGTAAAGCAGTTGAAGGGCAATGCCTCTTAAACTTTATCATACACGCAGTTAGCCTGGGAGCAGTGTCCAGATGATGAAGAGTGTTCGGATCCTTAGGTAGATCTTAAGAATACCCCCCTCCCCCCCTCCCCTCCCCCCCCCCCACCCCCATGCTGCTGAGAACGAACACTAGACCTTACAAGCACTCTACCACTGAGCTCCATCATTACTCCTTTCTTATGAGACAGGGTCCCAGACTGGCCGGGAACTTGCTATACAGACCCAAAGGGCCTCAAATTCATGACCCTCTTGCTTCCACTACTAGAGGACTCAAATGCTGGGATTCCAAGTGCGAACTGCTACGCCTGGTAAGAATGTGTTTCTAACCTCCTCCCAGGCAAAGCTGCTGTGGCAGTCATAAGGACTGTATTTTCAGTAGCTATGATACAGACCACAAATACCCAGAAGCATTGATTTGGAAGCTTAGAAGAAAAAAGATTTGAGCTTTGTTTATAAGTACCACCTTATACCTAATCTATGTGTATAAATTGAATACGTATAAAATTATGTATAAAAGAGCAATGGTTGTTAGATACAGTTTAATATGTTAAAAATCATATTTGGTTTCAAATAGTATGCCAGGTGTTGTAGATCTTAGACCCAAACATTCCCAGCACTGTCACTGTCTGATTCTCTTTAAATATTCTACCTCTATCCTTCTGAGATGGGAATGAGCAAAGATTCTCTCTTCAGGGAAGAAGTTAGGAGGTAGAAGGAAAAGATGGATGTTGGTAGGCATGGTTCAACCTCACTTTTTCTCAAAAATTGTATTGTGCCAGATATGGTAGTGTGTAACACGAATCTTAAAAGGTCTTATTAATAAAAACAAACCCGGAGCCAGGTATTGGGATGAACACTAAAAGATCAGAGAAACAGAACATGCCACATCCAACCTCACCTCACCAGTTCCTTAGCTGATCTTGTTTCCTCAAACTGAAAGCCTCTGAGTCCTCATCTGAATGGATCTCAGCTGAACTGCTGCTAAAAGCTAAAAGCTTAAAAAGGCTCTAGTTTATGGTCCTCATGCCTTATATACATTTCTGCTTCCTGCCATCACTTCCTAGGATTAAAGGCCTGTGTCTGTAGATGTAACCATCTTGTTAAATAAGAAACACAGAGTCAATGCAGAGATGAAAGCCCAAGAGGTCAGAGCAATAGCTAAGAGCTAAAAACCTTACCCTTCACTGCTGCTGCTGTCCTCCTCAGCAAGTGCACTACTTCCTGTGTATCTGTCTTTATATAGACTTTCTGTTCTGCCTTCTCATTGGTTGTAAACCCAACCACATGACCTCCTCATCACTGCTCATCTATACAGACCTCCAGATCCTCTATGGTTGGTATTGAGATTAAAGGCGTGTGTCTCCATGCTGATAGTATCCTTGAACACACAGAGATCTGTCTGTCATGTGATTGGGATTAAAGGCGTGTGCTACCACTGCCAGACTTCTGCTATGGCTTGCTATTAGCTCTGACCCTCAGGCAACTTTATTTATTATCATACAAATAAAATCACATTTCAGTACAAATAAAATATCACCATATGTGTCACCATGTCTGGCTGTTTCCAGTGTGGCTTTGAACTCACAGTGTGGACCTCTGCCTCTGGAATACTAGGATTAAAGGTGTGTGTGCCACCATTTTCTGGTCTCTATGTCTATCTAGTGGTTGTTCTGTTCTCTGACCCCAGATAAGTTTATTAGGGTGTACAATATATTGGAGGACACAATATCACCACAGTAGTACATGCCTGTAATCCATGCACTTGGAAGGTGGAGGCAGGAAGATCAGATTCAAGGTCATCCTTGGCTACCTAGTGAGTCTGAGACCAGCCTGGACTACATAAGCCATTGTCTCAAAAACCAAATGTTCTGAATATTAAAAATACTTCTCAGGCTTTAGGATCTATAACTACCACATGGGACACTTGAAAACACTGCAGATGACTGGGCCGTGTTCTGGTGTGTTAGCACTAGCAATGGAGAAGGCAAAAGAATGCGTTTTCAGGGGCACTCCAGGTGAGTCTGACAAAGTTGGATCTGGACCCTGTTTTGAGAAACATTGAATTTCCAGACTGGCAGTCACCTCTGGAGAAGTAAAAGAAAATGGGCAAATATTCCCATCTGTTGGATTGTAGCCTTTTAATTCCAGTAAGAGAAAAACAAAAGGCAGCACCCACCCATCTGCAGACAGTCTGCCAGCCCATCTCTCTGTAAATTTGGCAAATGCAAATCAACGTCACCCAAAATCCACAGGAACCTGGGATTACAGAGTTGGAGTCCCAGTGTTTCCTCCCTCATTTCCATTTTACATGGGGTCCCAGGAAGCATACATCCAGAGGGCACATTCACAGAGCACACCCCCCCCACAGATACACACACATATCACACACACCACACACACATACACACACCACACACACACATACACACCACACATATATTCACGCACACCACACACAGATACCATACACGGATACACACACATATCACACACACCACATACACACACATACCACACCACACACACACACACACACACACACACACACACACACACACACACACACACTTTACCAAAACAAAGGTTTAATCAGAATTTGTAACACACTGATTTTATTGTTTCTCTCAGATGTTTCGTTGTCTGGAAACGACCATGACACTGGTTCTGTGGTTAGTGTGATGAACTCACTACTTCAGAAGCACTAATGTGATGTGGCTACTTGATGTCACAAATGTTCACAAGCTTTTAGAGCAGTAAAAAGATTCTTCTAAGATCACGTAGCTATGAACAGGACCACAAAGCTAGTACTCAGACATTAGACTTGTAATCCAACGGTATGTCCACCATGGCTGACTATATAACACAGTGTTGGTTTTATAGATCCCAGCTAGTTTTCTCCCAGGTCAGGGGACCTATTTTTATTGATAGATCGCTTGTCTAGTTGAAATATTTTGAAGGGCACAAATGTCTTTTCCCTAAACAAGCCACTAGATGGTAGTGTAAACTCTCCTGACAGTGGACTATTTGTTGAGTTTAGTGAAATGAATTGAGGTTTGTTTTCTGTATTTGCACCCATGTCCTGTGAAATTCCTTTGTGGGAAAGCTGAGAGTTATTCCCACCCTGGAGAAACTGTTATATGATAATTGCTTTTAGCATAGAAAGTCTAAGAAGGTGGTTAAAGGCAACTGTAGTAACTTTAAACTCATCATCTGCAAAGAAATACTCTGCTTAGTACAAATAACCCACTTTTAAAATGAGGTACAGAATTAAGCAGGGCGTTCTCAAAAGATGAAGCACAAATCGCTGAGAAACACCTAGAGAAATGTTCGACATCCTTAGTCATCAGGGAAATGCAAATAAAAACTACTTTGAAATTTTATCTTACACCAGCCAGGATGGCTAAGAGCAATAAAACAAATGACAGCTCATGCTGGGGAAGATGTAGGGAAAGCAGAGCACTTATTCACTGCTGGTGGGAGTGCAAACTTGTACAGCCACTATGGAAATCAGCATGTCGGTTCCTTGGGAAACTGGAAATAGCTCTTCCAGGGAAACTGGAAATAGCTCTTCCAGGGAAACTGGGAATAGCTCTTCCTGGGAAACTGGAAATAGCTCTTCTTCAAGATCCATCTATACCACTTTTGGGCCTATATCCAAAGGACTCTACATCCTACTACAGAGACACTTACTCATTCATGTTTTTTTCTGCTTTATGCATAATAGCCAGAAATTGGGAACAATTTAGATGTCCATCAACTTATTAATGGATAATGAAAATGTGGTACATTTACACAATGGAATATTACTTAACTGTTAAAAAAAATTAGAAATTTGCAGGTTAATTGGATGGAGTTAGAAAGAATCATCCTGAGTGAGATGAACCCAGACCTAAAAACACAATACTGCCTGTTGTCTCTTATATGTGGATGTTAGCTTTCAATATGCATGCTTACATCCCATATAGCCAGAGAAGTTAGGGATCTAGTAAGGAACTGGGTGGAGGGGAGTCTTCTAAGGAAGGAGAAATAGAATATATTTTTATGAAAAGGCAGGGGTGGGGGCTGGAATAGGAAGATTAAATGGGGAAGTGGGGGGAAGAGGAGATTTGGTGGTTTGAATGAGAATGAACCCCTCCATAGGCTCATATGTTTGAATACTTGGTCTCCAGTTAGTGGAACTGTTTGGGAAGGATTAGGAGGTGTGGCCTTATTGGAGTAGGTATGGCCTTGTTGGAAGAAGTGTGCCACTGGGGATGAGCTTTGAGGTTTCAAAAGCCCATGGCAGGCCCAGTCTCTATTTCTCTCCTGTTGCCTGTGGATCAGGATTTCAAGCTCTTAGCTACTGCTCTAGCACCATGCCTGTCTGTTTCCTGCAATGATGATCATGGACTAACCCTCAAAAATTGTAAGCAAGCCCCTAATGAAATGTTTTCCTTTATAAGAGTTGCCTTGGTTATGGTGTCTCCTCACAGCAATAGAACAGTAACTAAGATGGGGGGCAGGGTAAAGGAGGGACTATAGGGAGGGACAACTAACACTAAGGATTATTTGAGGACCATATGGACACCTACTACTGTAGAAGCTTCCTAACAGATACACGTATCTGAAAGAAATCTAAATGGAGTCACTGAACAATGGCAGAGACAATGCCTCAACTAGATATCTTATGTACCAAGTGAAACCTCCACTGCCAGGAATAGGTTACATCTAGTTGAATTTTATGTCAAAAAGGCAACAAGGAAACCCCCAAACATCTCCAGCATTTGTCAAGACTATTGGCTGTGCTCTACAAGCTGATGGTAATTCCCTATTGCTGAAGAAAACACTTACATATCTCATTGAATACAGAAAAGTTGAGCTGGTACCTAACTAGGGGCTTCACCCCTACTGACTGTTGCTCACTGTACTGTATGGTACTCTGCACTTGATTAGGGGAGAAAGGTAACCATCAACCCAGCTTCAAACCCTGAGTTGTACAATGGTGACCTGCCTGCAAGATATGATGCTGGTGGAATAGTGGCACACTATGGGAGTAACCAAATACTCTGATTGGATTTAAGACCCACTCTACAAGGTGAAACTCGTCCATGACACTGCTCAAGTGGCTAAGAACTTGAGACTGGATAGGCCGTGGACCTAAGGGAAAAACCAAATGCTATTGTTCTGCTAAAGGAACATAGCAACAAGATGACTCCTAATGACATTCTGTTATACCCATTGGTCAGTGCCTCACTCAGCCATTATCAGAGAAGCTTCTTGTGGTAGATGGGAACTAACACAGAGACCCACAGCAGGCGAGATTTTGGAGTACTCGGTCCTAAATGGGATGTTTTCATCAAACCCTCACCTCAGGCTCAGGGAACTGCAGAGGAGGAGGCAAAAAGATTTTAAGAGCCAGCAAGGATGAAGGACATCAAGGAAACAGTGTTCCCCCAAGACAACGTGACTGATGCACAAATGAATTCACAGAGACTGTGGCAGTGTGCAAGAGCCTGCACAGGTTTAAGCCAGATGGGGTCCCAACGCTGAGATGGGGAAGCGGACAATGGGCTAACCAAGAAGCTATTTGCAATTGATGCCCACTTTCAAAGGAAAATATTAGTTTTCTCCAGTAGAATCTCACTGGGTATATAAACCACATTTCATAGGTAGGCCCTATGCCCGACAGTAAATGGTCAACACAAAATGAACTCAATGGTATCATTGTAGACTTTAGGTCTCATATTGCTTTGTTTGGGCACTTTTTTGTCTTATTGGTCTTCTACTTACATGTTTTGGTTTCCATTTTGTGGAAGGTATGTGAGTTTCTTTTTTTTTTAAGACGTGAAGGATGGAGTTGGGTGGCAAGGAAGGTAGATAGGATCTGGGAGGAGTTGAGGAAAGGAAAAATTGTGATCAGAATATATTGTATGGAAAAAATTTTTTCACTTAAAAACTTTTAACAGAATAAAAAAGAAATATTCTGCTTTGTATGATTTTTGTCTTAGCTGCATTAAGGGTGGAAGCATGACCTATGTATGTACCATTAGCTAGTGATCTCTCTCTCTCTCAATGTGTCTCTTTTTATTCTCTTTCTTTCTCTGTTTCTATCACTTTTTCTCATTCTCTCTTCCCCCTTCCTCTCTCCTTCTCCATACACTGTTTTCTCTTCTTCTTTGGAGAATCCTGATAAATACAACTAATTAGGGGATAGTTACAGTAGGTTACTTTAAAATGATCAATTTAGCATACAAAAGAGAAACAGAGTTAAATAAAGCAAATAGAGAGATAACTAGAAATCTCCACGACTGTGGTCTCCCACCCCAGTCACACTTCTCTGAGGCCTTGTGAAAGGAGGTACCCATCTGTGACCTGCACTATTGTGTCTCTAATGCTGACCACAACTTTTGCCACATCATAGGCACTTGGTAGTATTTTTGGTTGAATGAATGAGCAGTTTTGAAATCTTCCAAACAGAAGGAAAGATGAGCACTTAATGTCACAGGATCAGGAAAAAGTTATGACAACCATATACTCAGCAAAATGTCGGTATCCAAGTCTGCACATGAATTCTACATCCCAGCTTTAAAAAGTTCAATAGAGCCGGGTGGTGGTGGCGCACGCCTTTAATCCCAGCACTCGGGAGGCAGAGCCAGGCGGATCTCTGTGAGTTCGAGGCCAGCCTGGGCTACCAAGTGAGTTCCAGGACAGGCGCAAAGCTACACAGAGAAACCCTGTCTCGAAAAACCAAAAAAAAAAAAAAAAAGTTCAATAGGAAAATAAAAATGTGGACAAGAATTTCACAGCTCAGGGAAGCTAGTCAGCTCATTAGCCTGTTAAACTGCCTCATTAATCGTCAAAGAAATGCACTTTATTAAAACAGGGACAGAACGACACCCAACCAATGAGACTGTCAAGAAGTTGGTATTCTAACAATAAAGGATGGGCAAGAACATGAAGTAGAAAAAAGAATACATGCATTATACATAGGAGTGTAAATTGGTACAACTACTTTAGAAAACAATGTAGCGTAAAAAGTTCTTCTACCCAAGGATTCTACAGTCCTACTCTATCAGTTCCAGTGATAAAATACCTGACAGAAGCAACATAAGGGAGAAAGACTTAATTTTGGCTCACAGTTCAAAGGGATAGAGTCCATCACAACAAGAAGATACGGCAGCAGGAGTGGCCCAGGGCTGGGACAGTGGAAGCATGAAGGGGCTGGTTACATGGTAGCAACCAGGAACCAGTGTGTTCAGCACGAATGTAACCCCATCTTTATGTCCCTGCAGCTGTGTCCCACATCCAGAAAGTTCTTCAGCCCCCGAAACAACACCAAATGGGGACCAAGTATTCAGATACATGAGCCCATGGGGAGCATATTCATCCAAACCGTAACATACTCCCAGAGAAAGCCTTGCACATCTGTAATGGGAAACATGAGAAAAGTATGGGAATGTTCAGAGCAGTGCAGTTTCTAATGGGAAGACATATGATCGGATACCCATCGACACGTATAAGTCTCTATTGGTGAGCAAAGAGAAAGATGGCATGATGATGCCAGCTCTTGTATAGTCCCTGAAGAATGTCTTCTATATTGTCCAATCAGAAAATGCAGAATAGCCGGGCGGTGGTGGCGCACGCCTTTAATCCCAGCACTCGGGAGGCAGAGGAAGGTGGATCTCTGTGAGTTCGAGGCCACCCTGGTCTACAGAGCGAGATCCAGGAAAGGCGCAAAGCTACACAGAGAAACCCTGTCTCGAAAAACCAAAAAAAAAAAAAAAAAGAAAATGCAGAATAAATGATTTTTTAAATCCAAGCAATGTAGTTCATCATGTCCCTTCCTTTTCTTCCCATTTTCAAAATGATTTATAAGCCAGGTGTGGTGGCTTTAATCCCTGCTTTAAGTCCCTTCGGAGGCAAATGAAAGCTGTGAGTTCTAGGCCAACCTGGTCTACATTGAGAGGGTGATAGAGAGAGACCTGTCTACAAATACACAAAAACCAAACCAAAACAAAATTTAACTTACAGTAGGAAGTATGGCTGTAGAAGAGAAATAATTTGCCAAGTTGAAACTCTGACTTTACAAAGTCTAGAGTGTGAGTGTACAAGAAAAAACTTTTAAAAACAATTTCATGACCAACTTCAAAGTAAGTTTGTTAGTCTCTGACTTGCACACTGACTTCGTCTTCGTTTTGAAACCCACTTACACCCTAATAAAATGAGCCCGAAAAGCCATGGGGAGGGTGTGGTCAGTTCCTTTCGCAATAGTAATGACCTAATGCCTTCGAGAACTGCCCTTTCCTCATAGCTGAGGCCACTTCAGCCACTGATGAAAACAGCAGATGCTGTAGGACGTGTCCCCTCCCGGTCAGCAGATGCAAATGGCCCTCTCATTGAAGAACAACAGTGCCAAGGAGTCTGTTTACTCCGCTAAGCCCCATTATGAGAATACCAAATGTGCCCTCAAGAAAAGCACCATTAGTGTTAAGGGTTGAATTCCATCTCGCAGGAACAGAAAGAAGGCAAGGGGGAAGAAAAAAAAAAGCCCTCTTGGGAAACAGGAGACTCAGTTAATATGCTAGAGGAAGAAAATGTAAAAGAATAAGATCCAAGCAAAGAGTGAGGAGATTAGAGGGTCAGCCACATTTGGCTCCTAGTGCTGGTTATTGCCAACTAGTCAAACTCTGATACCCCATAGTTCTGAGAAAGCTGATTAGAATGTTACATCTCAGCTCTTTTATTTGAGGGATGAACAAAATAGAAGAGCCACCTTGCAGAGGTATGAGAATATAATAATGTCCATTTCATTCTTAGCCTACTCCACAGCAGGGCCACAATGACCTTAAGAGGGGTTCTGGGTTCTGAGTTGAGTGGCTTGTTTTATTTACCAAAGGTTGCTTTAGAAGTCTCTTAAAGGGTCTTTATACTGCCAAGTTCATGTTCTCTATTTAAGCCACCAGCTCATGATGACTATCCAGAAGGCACAATGACAGTGTAAATCTGCCATGAAACGTGGGTTAGGTAGCAGCTAAACAACAACGGTGCAGATTTTATCTCTGTGAGTGACACTTCCGAGCTCCAGAATCCTACACAGAAGAACTTGTTTGACATCTGCACGTGGATATGTCAGGCCTTTCTAACTTGGCTCATCCAAACTGGAGCTCTTCCATCAATGAGTTGGCTCTTTCTCCATCTCAGTAAACTATGTGTTTGTACATCCAGATGCTCAAGCCAGAAATCTTAGAATCATCGCCAAGTCATATCATCCCTTTTTAAAAATAATATTTTTTAAATCTTTGAGAATTTCTAACAATGTATTTTGATCATATATATTCCTTCCCCAACTCCTCCTAGACCCATCCTTACCCCATCCACCCAATTTCTAGTTTTCTTCTTTTTTTTTTTTTTAACTCCTGAGTCCAGTTTGTATTACCCAACTACTCCTGGGAGTGGGACCTGCCTTAGAATGTGATCATCCAACCATGGATCACACCATTAAGAAAACTGACTCTCCTTATCCTAGCAACTATCAAATGCCAATAATTCCTAAGTTAGTGGTGGGGTTTCGTGGTTATCCCAACCCCTCCCATGATGATATTTTGTGTGGCTTGATCTAAAGTAGGTCTTGTGTATGCTGCCACAATCGATGTGACTTTATATGCACAACTGCCCTGTTGTGTCTAGAAAATGGTTTCCTTGAGGTGATCTATCACCTCTGGCTATTGCAATCTTTCCATCCCCCTTTATTTGAAGATCCTTGAGCTTGAGTGGAGGAGTGTGATATGTAAATCCCATTTAGGGTTGAACACTCCAGGGGTTCTCATTATCTGCATGATGACCAGTTAAGGGTCCCAGTCTCATGGTAATTGCCATTTACTACAAGCAGAAACTTCCCTAACTTCATCCCTTTCTAAAAGAAAATTTTTTTCATATTAGAAAGTCAGTAAATAGCACATAAACCAGTCCTTGCTAAAGATAGTCAATCATGAAGATAACTTTATTTCCAGGTGGATTTCTCACCTGGTCTTTGCTTTCTCTTGATTTGTTCTGTGAGTCACTTAATGAGTCTGCTCTCCAGAAAGTTCTCTGTAAGCCCTTCGTCCCCTGTGTATGTCTATGCCAAGGCTTCCAGGGTCATTTCTTCTATTCCACTCTTTGCTGGGGCTCGGCGCCTCTCCCTTTGCTTTGCACTCCCAGGACCTCTGCTCTGACTTCTCTACATCCTGACAAAGCTTCTGCCTCCTCTCTCCATTCGGGCTCTCTCTTCTCTGGACCATGTTGATGGCTTCCAATAGTTGACAGCTTTCATAGTAAGAATGGCTCCATTTGTTATTCGCCCCAGAACTCTCTCAGTTTTAGAAACCTAGACTTGGGGAAATGGAGATATAGTTTAGTGGTAGACGCTTCCCTAGCATGTTCAAGGCCTTGCATTGAGCCCTCGGTACTAATAAGACAGGGGGTGAAATGGGGGGGGGGGATTTTCATTGACTTTATTCTTTACTTCTAGAAAGTTCTTCATAAAGATTTCTTTCTTTCAGACTTGTCCCTTTCAGAGTCACTGTTATTTCCTGAATAGTTGTCTTTCTTTCCTTTCTGCAGTTTTATTTTTTCTTTGATTTTACTCTTACTGGCTGTCCTGGTCTCCAAAGAGAAACAGAGGAAGGGATGAAGAGAAGAATTTTTTATGAGCTTTGCATGTGTTTAATTCTGCATTTCTGCAAACTTTTCTTTTTAATATACCTCCCCTCCCCTCCCCTCCCCTCTCCTCTGCTGCCCTCCTCTCTTCTCCCCTCCCCTCCCCTCCCCTCCCCTCTCCTCTGCTGCCCTCCCCTCCCCTCCCCTCTCCTCCCCTCCCCTCCTCTCTTCTCCCCTGCCCTCCCCTCTCCTCTTTTCTTTCCAAGTCTATCCAATTTCATGAGAAGTTTTGCTTTTGTCTGGTTGTTGGGAACATTAAGAATTCAGCTGGGTGGGTCCCCTTCACCCTGAGTTGCGATGTTCTCCTGTAATGAGCCTTTTGTGGTCATTTCTCTCTAGTACCCCTTAGTTCAGGACAAACCCACTGTTACTCAGCTCCCCCACAAGATCTGTGTTGACATGACTACATCTGGGACAGAAATGTGCTGCACATTTCGAACCTGAGCATTTAATTAAGTGCCAATCTCGGGTGTCCATGTCACCTTTGGCATATTTTGGGGGGAAGCTCCTTTCTGCCATTCTAGTTTGTTTTCTTAGGATTTCTTTCTCTTTGTTTAATGTTTTAGTTCCCAAAAGGGCTTCATATAGGAAATTTAGGCCATTCTCTACTCATTCATCTCCCAGAAACATGATAATTATCAGATGATTCTTATTCATTAAACTACAGTTGTATCACTTCTTTTTATTGTTTTTCATCATACAGTATTTTCTGTTTTGCCATCTACACCTTTCTAACTCTGATTTTTCAGGTAAGATAAAAGTCCTTTTTGTACATGAGACTGATGCTGGGGTTTCCCATCCTGGGGTCTGAGGTGGGGAGGGCAGTGACTAGGTCTGTGAGCAACATGAACAAATCGTGCTGCCCATCAGAACTTCCTGTCCGTCGCTTCTTAACCTGGTGTGGTACTTGGAAATTTCCAAGAATTTGGAACATGCTTCCCCAGAACTGTGGATAAAGGCCAAACAAATCTCCCATCTCTATTCATGTATTCTGAAATGAAATCATGCTGTTAAATATTTTAATAAAATAAAAATCCACATCTCAGCATTCCAAAGCACACTGGTTTTCAGAAGGGTGTTTACAGCTGGGGGAACTTTAAATCCATCAGCAAATCTTATTTTAAAAACTGACATGAGGCAAACGGGACAAAGGTGAACTGGGAGGGCTGTCAGCAGCAGAAGCACAATGAAAGAATTATTCCTAATGTAATCGTGATGAAAATTTCACAGATTGCTGCACACCAAGATGAACTTCTGTCCTTTGTGTATTATGTATATATGTAAATAAACACACACACACACACACACACACACACACACTCCGAACACACACACAATTAGTCTCACTGTATGGCCCTGGCTAGCCAGACTTGCTATCTAGACTAGGCTGGCCTCAAACTTACAGAGATTGGCCTGTCTCTGTCTCTTGGGTGCTGAGATTTAGTGTGTGCACCACCATACCCAGCTTGCGTAATATTTTTTATAAAGTGCTTAACCCAGTTAGCCAAGCACCTTTAGATACATGATCTTATCTGGGATTTACAAAAGATGTATGTAGGTGAAAATGAGCTGTCTCTCATTTGACAAACCAGGTAAGGTGAGCAGGGTTGGGAGTAACTAATGATATGCTACTGGGTGGGACCCACTTGACAAACTGCTGTTCCCCTTGTACTGACTGTTTTTTAACCTCCTTCAGTACTCTGTGCAAGTAAGGATGACGCCCACCTAGTGATATTATGCCTTAATGTGTGTTTATAAATATTAACGATGAATGCCTGAAATTTATCTATACCCTGAGACCAAGAGTTACTATGAAACAGGAGTTAAGATGCTGTAACGTAATCAAAAATAAATATCTGGGTTCCTACCATAGTTATTGTGCATAACTCCTTAAACATTTGATAAGAGTGTCTTTTGTATGCTAACAAAATAGTTGGTGCCTCAAAGGGCTCACAGAGAACTTCAGATTAGCCAAAAAGGCCAGGTCATAAGCGGACTATTGGCAGTCTCACACTCCCGTGCCTTATCCGCAGGAAGTGGTAAAGGGCTGGCTGAAGTGAGGTCAGTCACCAGTGGGAAATGATTATTCACTATCTTTGTAATGACATCAGCCTGAAAAACTCTGAAAGAGGGACTTCAAAGAGCTTCCTGTTGGGTGAACACATGAGCAGTGGCATTTCCAGAGAGACAGAAACCTCAATACCTCTGCCCATACCTCTTCCTTCTTACTGTTCCCGAGCTGTATCCTTTATAATAAAATGACAATGGCAGGCAGAATGGTTTTCAAGTTCTGTGGATCACAATAGCAAATTACCAAGGGTGTCCCAGGAACCCCTGGAATTAATCAGGTAGTAGGACCAAGGATGGGGCTTAGGATCCAGCTCAGTTGGCAAAGCGCTTGCTTGGTATACACAAGACCCTGGGTTCCATCTCGAGGACTTGGGAGGGATGGAGAGAGGCAGAGTGCCAGTGCCAACTGGGGACTTGTCTGTAGACCACATGAGGTAGGGGTGGTTTTGTGAAGTTGAGCTTCTGTGTCAGAATGAAACTGTAGAATGCACACACAGTATCTGATGAGCTGGAGAAGTAGCTGGTAAGAGAAGGCAGTATCAGCAGCCACAGCAAGCGCTGTGGGTAGAAACCACTTGAGATGCTGTTTGTGCTTGTGGGACAGAGAGAAATTCAGTGGTGTGCATGGGACCTGGAACCTTGGTCTCATTTAGACCTCCTTTGCTGGAGCTATCACACAGTCTTCCTGTAAGAATAAGACCCTCAACCACCTGGATGCCTGCACTAACTGTGAACTTCTGCCAGGCTTCCCAGTCATCCTGATTGAAGGGGTCCTCGATGGCCACCACTGGATACTCCCAGATGTAGGACTTACACAGGTCAGCCAGCTGGTCGGACGTGATGTACCTGTTGGCATCATCAGGAGACTTGAAGTCCAGGTCATACTTGCCAGATGTGAAGAACTCAGAGGCAGCCACATCTGGCCACTCGGAGCCCTGCTGGACACCCCAGCTTTGTAATTACGTGACTGGTCTGAGTTGTCATTTCTGTCACCTCACTTACAAGCTAGTATTGGAGCCCAGTGTCATCTCTAGGGTGGCCGCAGGCAAGACCTCTGCCCCAGCAGTTCTGCGGCAAAATAAAAGCCTCAGTGACTCATAAAAAAAGAAGACCCTCAACAATAACAGGAAATCATGAAGAAAGTAAATTTGGATATTAAAGTGTTATATGTTGAAAACTGGGAGCCAAAAGATGAATTAAGTAAGCATCTATGTTACTTCACTTGGATTTGTCCCACCTTCCTGCTCCCTCACTCCACTCACCAGGGTTTCTCTGTAGCTTTGGAGCCTGTACTGGAACTCACTCTGTAGACCAGGCTGGCCTCCAACTTACAGAGATCCACCTGCGTCTGCCTCCCAAGTGCTGGGATTAAAGGCATGTACCTCCACCGCCCGGCTTCACTTGAATTTGTTATAGAGCATTTTCTCTCCTCTAAGGAAAACAATGACAAATACTTATATTCAAGCACTATATTTGTAGCCTCCTGTGCTAATAATATGTGACCCGTGGGGTCTTTGATGCCTCGTGGAATGATCAGGACAATTATTAAGAAAATGCATAGACAGGCTGGAGAGATGGCCCAGCAGTTAAGAGCATTAGCTGCTCTTGCAGAGGACCTGGGTTTTGTTTCCAGCACCCACATGATGACTCACAACCATCTGCAACTCCAATTCCAGGAAATCTGACACTCTTTTCTGGTCTTCACGGGCATTAGGCATGCACATGGTGTACATACATGCATACTGGCAGAACACCCATACACATAAAATAAAAATAAGTAAATCTTTAAAAAAAAAAAGGAAATGAAAATCCACAGATTCTCTTATGAAGGTAAGATGGGCTGGAGGTTAGGGGTCATCCCTTTCACTCCCCTTGCTGGATACATGTGGATGTTTCTGTTGTTTGACTGAGTGGGAGGTGTCTTAGAAGTTGTCTCAAATGAATTCTTCAAGAGAGGTGCTTGCTAAAAGACTCAAAGGAACATTACAGCTCTACATGCCATGCAGTGGAGCCTGGTCAGGTGGGTTTAGAGGCTCCTTAAAGATAAAGAAAGAAAACAGGAGCTGAAGTGCCTGTCACACAAGCATGAGGACCTGAGTTTGGATCCCCAGCACCAACTTAAAAAGTTAGGCATGACGGTTTAAATTAATGACAAGTGGACCCCTGGCCATCATTGGCCAGTCAGCCTACCCAGTCAGTGAGCTCTAGGTTCAGGAAGAGACTCTGTCCTACAAAATGAGGAGAGTAGATGAGAAGGACACCTTATGACCTTTGACCTCCACATGTATTGCACACATGCACACACATGAATGAACAAAGAACATACACATAAAGGAGGAGGAGGAGGAGGAGGAGGAGGAGGAGGAGGAGGAGGAGATCAATAGTGACTCAAATACGAATCAAGGCTCTGAGACTCTTTATTCCAGAGCTAGACCATTTTTACCCATGAACTTAACCAAACTGTTAATGCTTTCTTTGTGTTCTTGGAAAAGATAATAATAATAATAAATAATAATAGTATGAGAGTACAGTTCATACCTCAGGGCATTTGATAATTGGCTGTGTATCCTCAGAATAGCTGACCTTCAGGAAAACATTTTAAATTGCACCTTGGTTATACTTTTGCAATAGATACTTAAATTAGATTCTTATGTATGGAAAACACTGGTTCCAGGAATTGCTGCTCCATACACCAACAATAGATTTATTTTGTTTATATATTACTATATTTATGAAACAGATACATTTGGACTGTCTACTGCAGTCTTACATTCTGCTGAGTACTAAGAATAAAAGGGTAAATGTGAATGCCTCAGGGCCAGAGAGAAATGCCCTCTAGTTAGGAAGAGAGAGCATATGTCCTGGTGACAGAGGGGGAGGTACCCAAGCAAGGTTAGAGAGGAGGTGAGGGTGATCAGGACTCTTGGCCCTTTCTGGTAATTTTCCTTAAGGACACGATACCTTTAAAAAAAAAAGGTCAGTGACAAATATGATTCTCAAAGTTGACCTTTGCTAGTTGTGGCTTGGTCAGAATTTCTTGCCTCATTTCTCCAGAAGTAAAGGAAGTGACAAATTATAGATTCTGCAGAGTCACAGGCAAGCTAAGTATTTAACTTTGTGTTAAGGGCTGGGCCCAGTGTACCTTGACAAATATTCAAAGCTTGCCAAATTTGATCCTTCCAATTATCAACACATAGGAAAAGGAGGGGCCTACTAGATAGTCTTATGGATGGGGCAAGTTAAAGGCAGGTACAACCTCTGGAGGCATCACGATCCCTGACCTCAAGCTCTACTATAGAGCTACAGTAATAAAAACAGCTTGGTACTGGCATAAAAACTGACATGTGGACCAATGGAATCGAATTGAAGAACCTGACATTAATCCGCACACCTATGAACATATAATTTTTGACAAAGAAGCCAAAACTGTACAATGGAAAAAAGAAAGCATCTTCAACAAATGGTGCTGGCATAACTGGATATCAATGTGTAGAAGGCTGCAAATAGATCCATATCTGTCACCGTGCACAAAACTTAAGTCCAAGTGGATCAAAGACCTCAACATAAATCCAGCTACTCTGAACCTGATAGAAGAGAAAGTAGGAAGTAGTCTTGAACGCATTGGCATAGGAGGTCACTTCCTAAATATAACAACAGTAGCACAGACACTGAGAGAAACAATCAATCAATGGGACCTCTTGAAACTGAGAAGCTTTTGTAGAGCAAAGGATACAGTCAACAAGGCAAAGCGACAGCCTACAGAATGGGAAAAGGTCTTCACCAACCCCACATCTGACAGAGGTCTGATATCCAGAATATATAAAGAACTCAAGAAATTAGACATAAAAATGCCCAACAGTCCAATTAAGAAATGGGCTATAGAACTAAACAGAGAATTCTCAACAGAGGAAACTCAAATGGCTGAAAGACATTTAAGGAATTGCTCAACATCCCTAATCATCAGGGAAATGCAAGTCAAAATGACTCTGAGATACCACCTTACACTTGTCAGAATGGCTAAGATCAAACACTGAAGACACCTTATGCTGGAGAGGATGTGGAGCTAGGGGAACTCTCCTCCACTGCTGGTGGGAATGCAAGCTTGTGCAACCACTTTGGAAATCAATATAGCGCTTTCTTAGAAAATTGGGAATCAATCGCCCCAAGATCCAGCTATACCACTCTTGGGCATATACCTAAGGAATGTTCAATCATACCACAAGGGCACTTGCTCAGCTATGTTCATATCAGCATTGTTTGTAATAGCCAAAACCTGGAAACAACCTAGATGCCCTTCAACTGAAGAATGGATAAATAAAATGTGGTACATATACACAATGGAATACTACTCAGCAGAAAAAAACAATGATATCATGAGGTTTGGAGGCAAATGGATGGACCTAGAAAAAATCATCCTGAGTGAGGTAACTCAGACTCAGAAAAACAAACATGGTATGTACTCACTCATAGGAGGATACTAGATGTAAAGCAGGGATGACTGGACTGCTACTCATAACTCAGGGGAGTCTACCTAGAGAGCAGGACCCCGGGAAAGACACAAGGATCACCCAATGACAGAGAAATGGATGAGATCTACATGGACAACCTGGACGTGAGTGGGGGTAATGAAGGGCAAGGGTCGAGGGAAAGAGAGTTTGGGGGAGCGGGAGATCCCAGCTGGATCAAGAACAGAGGGAGAGAAAAAAGAATAAGAGACCATGGTAAATGGAGACCACATGAGAATAGGAAGAAGCAGGGTGCTAGAGAGGTCCACAGAAATCCACAAGGATACCTCCATAATAGACTACTGGCAATGGTCGAGAGACAGCCTGAAATGACCTACTCTGGTGATAGGATGGCCAAACACCCTAATTGTCGTGCTAGAAACCTCATCCAATGACTGAGGGAACCGGATGCAGAGATCCACGGCCAGGCCCCAGGTGGAGCTCCAGGAGTCCAGTTGGCGAGAAAGAGGAGGGTTTATATGAGCGAGAATTGTTGAGACCAAGGTTGGAAAAAGCACAGGGACAAGTAGCCAAACGAACTATGGAAACCATGGAAACACATGAACTATGAACCAATGGCTGAGGAGCCCCCAACTGGATCAGGCCCTCTGGATAAGTGAGACAGTTGATTGGCTTGATCTGTTTGGGAGGCATCCAGGCAGTGGGACCGGGACCTGTCCTCAGTGCATGTGCTGGCTGTTTGGAACCTGGGGCTTATACAGGGACACTTGGCTCAGCCTGGGAGGAGGGGACTGGACCTGCCTGGACTGAATCTACCAAGTTGTACTCAATCCTCAGGGGAGTCTTTGCCATGGAGGAGATGGGAATGGGGGGGCTGGGGGGAAGGGGGGGGAGGGGGGGAGAACAAGGGAATCCATGGCTGATATGTAAAATTAAATTAAATTATAAAATAAAATTTAAAAAAAAGGATAGAAGATGAAGGTGAACAACTAACAATAAAGACCCTTTGAAAAGCCATATGGAAATATACTGTCATAGAAGCTTCCTAAAATATAGACATACATGAAAGAAATTTAAATGGAGTCACAATATAGTGAGGGAGACAGTGTCCCAAGAAGATACCTTACGCCACCAAATAACACTTCCACTGCCAAGAATGGGTTAAATCTTGCTGAGCTATTGGCTCATAAAGGGGTCCCATAAGCCACTCCCTGAGTCCACAAGCTATTGCTAAGGCCCCTGGTTACTCTCTATAACCTGATCCTACTACTGAAGACACAAATTCTTCATGTCGTCAAATGTGGAGAAATTGAGCTGGTGCCCAACTGAAAGTTTCACCCCTACTGACAAGTACTCATGGTTCTGAAAGATACTTTGCAGACTGGAGGACAAAATGTAATTATCAAGTTTCATCCAGTGATCTACCTGCCTGCAAGATATACTGGTACAATAGTGGTACAGATGGTATGGAGTAACCAACCACTTTTTAACATTTGATCTAAGGCACATTCCATGAGATTGAACCCATATCTGACACTTTGAATGTGGTCAAGAACCTAGGACTAGAGAGGTCATAGGCCCAGGCTACTACTATTTTTCTGCTAAAGGAACATAGTATAAAATGAATCTTAATGACATATTGCTATATCCATAGAGCAGAGTGTCACTTAACCCTCATCAGAGAAGTTTCTTCTTGCAATAGGTGGAAGTTAACAAAGAGATCCACAATTAGACAACATGCAGAAAGTGGGAGACTTTGGAGCACTCAGCCCTAAACGGGATGTCTTTATCAAACTCTTCCCTTCAAGGGCCAGGGATCTATGCAGAAGAGGAGACAGAAAGATTATAAATGCCAGAGGTGGTGGCTGACTCCAAGGAAACTGTCTTCCAGACACAGCAGTGCCGATAGACACATGAGCCCACAGACTGTGACAGCCAGACACAGCAGTGCCGATAGCCATATGAACCCACGGAGACTGTGACAGCATGCACAAGAACCGCACAGGTTCAACCCAGATGAAAATCCCAGCCCTGAGAGAGGAAGTGGACATAACGTCCCACCTCTAACCAAGAAGCTATTTGTAATTGATACCTGCTGGGAAAGGGAAAATCAGTTTTTTTTCCTGGGTGGAGTGTCACTGGATGTATCAGTCGCTCTCCAGGGCAGGCCTCATGCCCAGGAGTAGTGGGACAACATAAAATAGACGCCATGCTTTTGTGTGTGCTTTTGGTTTCATTTTGGTGTGTTTTGTCCTATCTTCATTTTTCAGTTTGTCTGTTTTGATTTTCATTGTTTGTTGTTTTTTTTATTCCATTTTGTTCTTCTTTAGAGAAAGAGAGCAAGAAAAACAGGAAGTTGGATGGAGGGTAGTGGGGGAGAATCTGAGAGGAGTTGGGGGAGGGGAAAGAAAAAAATTAAAATTAAAAAGCAACCTCCCCAACACAACAGAAATTTAAAGACTGTAAATAAAGTTATATAACTGTAAATTTTGAGATAGCTATCAGAGAGAATTATCATTTCTGATATAATTGAGGGGACAGATTACTTCCAGTAACTTGGATCAAAGCAATACAAGTGAGACAAAATGTCAGTACACGTTTGAATATTTTAATCAAATAGCACTGATTGTAAGAATGTGGAAAATATGTGTGTGTGTGTGAGATATGTGCTTGTACACATGTGCAAAGGCCAGAGGTCAACATCAGACTTCTTCCTCTGTTGCTCCTCTGTATTGTGAGACAGTCTCAAAACTGAAGCCTATCCGTTTGGCTAGGCGGGCTGGCCAGCAGCACTCCAGAGTGAGCCTGTCTCTACCCCTCTCCTGGCACTGGGGTTTACAATCACTCTTGGTTTTTATGTGGGTACTTGAGATCTGGACTCTGTTTCTCATGGTTGCTTAAAAGTCTCCTCAGCTCTGAAAATATCTTTTAAAAGAAAACAAAACTGAGTGAAAGTCACCTAAGTAAAGAGTCGGAAATTTTCGATTAATTTTTTTTTTTTAAATTTATTTTAATTTATTTTGCAATACAATTCAGTTCTACATATCGGTCACGGATTCCCTTGTTCTCCCCCCCTCCCGTCCCCCTCACCTTCCCCCCAACGCCCCCCCCCATTCCCATCTCCTCCAGGGCAAAGCCTTCCCCACAGACTGAGGTCAACCTGGTAGACTCAGTCCAGGTAGGTCTAGTCCCCTCCTCCCAGGCCAAGCCAAACAATCCTGCATAGGCCCCAGGTTTCAAACAGCCAACTCATGCAATGAGCACAAGATCTGGTCCCACTGCCTGGATGCCTCCCAAACAGATCAAGCCAATCAACTGTCTCACCCATTCGGAGGGCCTGATCCAGTGTGGACCCCTCAGCCATTGGTTCATAGTTCATGTGTTTCCATTCATTTGGCTATTTGTCCCTGTGCTTTATCCAACCTTGGTCTCAACAATTCTCGCTCATATAAACCCTCCTCTTTCTCGCTAATTGGACTCCCAGAGATCCACCCAGGGCCTAGTCATGCTTGTACAACCACTTTGGAAATCAATATGGCGCTTTCTTAGAAAATTGGGAATCAATCTCCCCCAAGATCCAGCTATACCACTCTTGGGCATATACCCAAGAAATGCTCAACCACACCATAAGAGCACTTGTTCAGCTATGTTCATATCAGCATTGTTTGTAATAGCCAGAACATGGAAACAACCCAGATGCCCTTCAACTGAAGAATGGATAAACAAAATGTGGTACATATACACAATGGAATACTACTCAGCAGAAAAAAACAATGGCATCATGAGGTTTGCAGACAAATGGATGGATCTAGAAAAAATCATCCTGAGTGAGGTAACCCAGACTCAGAAAGACAAACATGGTATGTACTCACTCATAGCAGGATACTAGACATGAAACAAGGATGAATTGTCTGCTACTCACATCACCAGGGAGGCTACCCGGAAAACAGGACCCCAAGAAAGACACAGGGATCGCCCAATGACAGAGAAATGGAATGAGATCTACATGAACAGCCTGGACATGAGTGGGGGTAATGAAAGGCGAGGGTCGAGGGAAAGAGAGCTTGGGGGAGCGGGAGATCCCAGCTGGATCAACAACAGAGAGGGAGAACAAGGAATAGGAGACCATGGTAAATGAAGACCACATGAGAACAGGAAGAAGCAAAGTGCTAGAGAGGCCCACAGAAATCCACAAAGATACCCACACAACAGACTGCCGGCAATGGTCGAGAGACAGCCCGAACTGACCTACTCTGGTGATGGGATGGCCAAACACCCTAATTGTTGTGCTAGAAACCTCATCCAACTACTGAGGGATCTGGATGCAGAGATCGATTAATTTTTAATGCAGGAACGTGTGTGTGTGTGTGTGTGTGTGTGTGTGTGTGTGTGTGTGTGTGTGTTTGGGTTGGAGCAAAAGTCAAAAGTCATTTAGGGGAGGGGAGGAGGTCTACCAGAGTGAGCACTAGGGGGATGAAGGCAAAGTAGCCGCAATCCCTTGTCGGAGCTAGCCGACGAGTGGACCAGGTAGCTGGGTGGCGGTGTGTGAATTGTAGACTGCCAGTCAGTTCCAGACAGTGTCAGGGTTTATTTCACAGCCAGCTTATATACAAACTTGAAGGGCAGAAGTAGAACAATGCACAACACTGGCATTCAGCCAGTATCTCTCCTGTCCTTGGGTCAAGGAGCAGGCAGTTTCATTTTCTATCACAATGTACCTTCAGCTAGAGTCAACAGCCTGTGTTTAGCTAGATAGTATGTTCTTTCCCATGGGAAATCAGGACTTTCTCACAGCCCTTTAAGGGGACTCTATGGGCTAATCAGGACTTTCTCACAGCCCTGGAGCAAGCAAGCCTGAACTCTATTGACTCAGAATAGACTCAAGATTCAAACTGGGAAACTGAGTCACTTGTGGACTCCCTTCTGTGGGAAGTTTTAGTTTTAAATACCCTGAGTTGTGAAATAGCCTTCTCAGTTCCCTTGTCAATAGCAATGGACTGGAGTATGTTCATTTTCATTCAAGACTCAGAACATTGGAGCATTCTGTGATAAAGACATGGTCACACGTGATTTTGACAAATAGTTTATTCAAGGTTATAAACAATGTCATCGACATAATTGGCTACTTAATTATTGCTTTAAGTATATTGTACAAATTCACATAGTCAACATCGTGGTTTCCAGGGGATGGCATAGATTCTGTTTTTACTTTTGTCTCTATAGTAAAACAGTGAAAAATTAATGAAATGGTTATATCATGCTATAATTATATGATCTTATACAGCAATTCCTAGCCTCTTTTATCATACATCATACCAGCTATTATATACAGTAGCTTTCATCAACTGAAAATTAAATGCTTACACTTTTAGAAATGGTCATATTGTATTCCATCAGTTTTCTGTCATTATCTTTTGCATTTACTGTAAATTTTAAGCCAATAAAAATGTAGTAGAAATTGCTGTTGTCTAAATAAGTAAAGCTATTCCTTTAGCAGCTTAAAATATTACTATATGGTTGAATATAAATTTCACTACTTCAGTAACAGTAAAACACACCAAAAAAGTTTAGTGAACAACCTTGTAACCAGTAGGTATATATAAAATTCTGCAATGTAAAATAAACAAAGCAGAATAAAAGTGTTGGCATATAGATGGCAGAGAAAATAAAAATGAAGTTTAGGGAGTCGGAGATCTGTTAAGGATATGTTGGTCAAAAGAACCAAAGAAGGGGCGGAAGTTAAACTAATATATTCCACCGTGAGCAGCGCCACTGTGAACCCAAAGAACAAAAGGATTTGTGTGTAAGGAAACAAGCCAGAGATGAAAGTGATAGCTCTTTGGAAATTGGCGAGGAGGACACGGTGTGTCATAAACATAGGCCATAGCCAGCTCTTGAAAATCTGAAGTCAATTCAGTGTCTTTCTAGTAAGAGGACTTCTGAATGCACTGTGAGATCCCATTCTACTTGGATACCCTAATAGACGTTCTGGTCAGTACTTACAGAGGAGTTTAAGTTTGTTAAATATAACCGATGATTTCAATCACAGTCGTGAACTAAAATGTGTTCTGTTTCCTAATGTAAGCTTGGCTTGCTTAAATTTAAACTGATATCTTAAAAAAAAAATCAGAATTTAAAAAAGGAAACAAGTAGCTGGGCATGGTGGCACATGCCTTTAATCTCAGCATTTGGGAGGCAGAGGCAGATGGATCTCTATGAGTTGGAGGCTAGCCTGGTCTACAAAGCAAGTTCCAGGACAGCTAGGGCTACACAGAGAAACCCTGTCTCTAGCCCCCTCCAACCCCTCCCCCAAAGGATATAAGTATTGGTAACATTATTCCACTTCACAAATACTGGCTTTCTTTTTCTTTAATTTTTTTTTCAGTTATCCTGCCTTTTCATACATTTATCCTACCTGTCTGGGTACGTGGGCATTTGGAGCACTAGTTTCTTAACAGAAAGAGCTTGTCTGAGGGTTGCCTGGGACATCTGCCAATACATCTGCTTTATTCTGATTGAGAAACTGTCAGTCATGCAGCAGCTGGTCCTGCACAAGCTGCTCTAGTATGTCAACCTTTTGTTTAGGACCAGGGAAAATCGTGTATTTTTTTTTTAAGGCTTTTAAATTGGACTCTTGTCTAAAGCATAGCATGAGCTAGGGTGCTTGCTCCTCTGAAGAGATCTGCAAGTGTGAATTCGTTCAATACTCAAAGCAGATGAAAGTAAAAGCCAAGGTGGAATCTCTCTCAGTCTCTTTACAGATGCCCTATGCCATATAGTCATGTTTTTATTGAATGTGTGGTGACAGAGGAAAAGAAAAGACTTTTTATATATACTAAGATAACATTCCGCAGCATCTTACGCCATTCCCTTAGATGTCTCTTCCCTTCTCTTCCCCCTTTCTTTAGTGGTAACCTTTAACTCATTCAACCCAGAGCCCACAAGCTCGGTATTCCATTAAACTTTAGAAAGCTTAAACATGATATTTTTATTATCCTCGTCCTCTTCTTCTATTAGAGCAAGCTGGTTATCCTTTACTCCTATGTATGTCCCAGGCTTTTTCTTACATTCAAATAAAACATAGTCGGAGGACTTTTTGTGAAGGACGAAATAGACCTGGTCTGGCAGTGGGACTTGACACTTTTGGAGCTGAGGAAAGAAGAGAAAAAGGCAATATGTGAACGGGAAGTCCAGGGCTGACATCGCCTTCCTGGGTTAGAACTCCTAGGAGAATCAGCGTTTATAACTTGGTCTCTCTAGCAAGTCTGTTGACAGAGTTGAGGAGGGAGGAGTAATGGGTGGAGGGAACGGCAGAGGGCACAGGGTGTGGGTAGGAGTGGAAGTGATTCACAGGGAGTTGCCACATTGAGATAAGCTGCTTGGTAGAGACTGAGCAGATCTGTATGTGGCCCTTCTGGATTTGGGCCCTCTTTTGCTATTTATTGTCTCTAATACAAAGAACATGGTGCTCTGTCTAGCAAACTTTCAGTCTAGCCAGCGTTCCCTACAGATTGGTTCATTTCCAATTTAAATGCAGATGTAGTTTTATATTCTTTTAATTAGATTAATTGTTAGATTCAATCTGTAATTAAATTATTAAATACAGACCAATTATTTACATTATCTTTAAGGATTTATTTTATTTTAAATATGTCTCTGTGTGGGTATGTGCACATGAATGTAGATGTCCATGGAGACCAGAGGCATCTGACCATCTTGGAGCTGGAGTTACAGGTGGTTGTGAGTCGCCTGGCAATAAACCCTGGGGACCCAACTCAGGTCTTCAGTATAAGCTCTCAATCACTAAGGACTTAAAAGTGATTATTATTTTAATCCGTCGGTTTTGAGATAGTTTGTTGCACAACAACAGTTGGCTTCCTCTGAGGATTAAAAGAGACAGGACTGCTGGAGCATTAAGCAAGGACTGGATATGCCACGGCACTCTGCTTTTAATTTTTATTATATACATGCTAGATAGTGCATTATATACACTTGAGAATATTGTCTTGAGCAGAATGCTGACCACTGTCCACTGTTTCTGTTGATGTCCTACATGACTGGATCACTTGATATGCCACGGCACTCTGCTTTTATTTTTTTATTATGTACATGCTAGATAGTGCATTATACACACTTAAGAATATTGTCTTGAGCAGAATGCTGACCACTGTCCACTGTTTCTGTTGATGTCCTACATGACTGGATCACTTGATATGCCACGGCACTCTGCTTTTATTTTTTTATTATGTACATGCTAGATAGTGCATTATACACACTTAAGAATATTGTCTTGAGCAGAATGCTGACCACTGTTTCTGTTGATGTCCTACATGACTGGATCACTTTAAATTTTGTATATTTATAGAAATTGTCTTCTTTATAATGCTGTCCTGTTTTTCTCCTAACTTCTTGCTCTGACTTGTTTGCTCTTTGACATGTTCATCCTTTTGTGTCATGACCAGGGTATACCTGCCATTTATTAAGTAAGAATGGATCAGATGTAGAATTTTATGCTGCTAATAACTGGTGATGTATGGACATGCTTGCCGACCTCCCCTTGACAGGCTTGGAGCCAGAAATTATTTAGAGAAGAATTTTTTCTGGAAGAACACAGCCAAATGGAAGGATGTGAGCTCATTCTGTGTGGAAGTGCCTCTCAAACTGTAGTGAAGGGATGACGCTCCCGGGGGACTGTTCAGATGTTAGTTCTGATTCAGTTGTGGGGGAGCCTGGAATCCTGCTTTCTAGCAAGCTCCCTGGGGATTCTGTGCTGTTGTGGAGACCAGACTTGTGGTAACAAGACCACACATCCCACTGCCCTTCTTCTCCTCCTCCCGAGCAAGTCATTCGAAGCAACTGACTGTGTTATTTACAATAGTATGCGCCCAACTCTGTCTCCAGAATTTCCCTAACATCTAAATACACATCAACAAGTAGAATCAATTTGTGACTGTTGCATAGTCACATTTCTGTTACCTCCACAGAGTGGTCCTCGTCATTGGCCTTCAGCCTGATGTCCGTGTCTTTGATAGGACTCATGTTCACCATCAGCAACTTACCATCCACACCATCACCTAACAATGAAAAGGATAGCATGTGAGGTAATGCATTTGCCACTTGGCTGCATTCTACCATTATGCAATAGATGGACAACAGACACCACCACACCAGAAGCTTTTGAGGTATCCATCCTGTGCTGTTGTGGGGCCAGAGAGATGCTTCTGTGGTTAAGAGCACCTGATGCACTTGCAGAGGAACTGGATTCAGTTCCCAGAACCCATAGAGTAACTCACTTACAGGGGATTCATTGCTCTCTTCTGACTTCCTCAAGCACTGCACACATATGGTACATTTACATACATGCAGGCAAAACATTCACACACACACAATAAAAATAAAATCTTTTTAAAAAGTCCCCTATTATACATGATTAATACAATTTTACCTGTCAATTAAAAATAAAAACAACAGAAGAAATTATAAGTAAAAAAAACTAAGCCTTGTAACTCATCTTAATTTAACTTAACCCAAAGAATCCAAGATGTGAAGGAAAATAGATCATTAATTCATTTAGAAGTATTTGTACCCAAATAAAACTGAGGAGTCATTATCAAGTAAGTAGTGGGTCTTTCTTCCTATATTTTCCTTCCTTCCTTCCCTCCTTCCTTCCTTATTCCTTCCTTCCTTCCTTCCTTCCTTCCTTCCTTCCTTCCTTCCTTCTTTCCTTTCTTCCTTCCTTCCCTCCCTCCCTCCCTTCCTTCCTTTCTTTTGTTCCTTCTTTTTTTGAGACAGGGTTTCTCTGTTTAACAGCCCTGGCTGTCCTGGAACTTGCTCTGCAGATTAGGCTGGCCTTGAATTTAGAGATTGGTCTGCCTCTGCCTCCTGAGTGCTGGGATTAAAGGTGCGTGTCACCAAGTCTGGCCCAAGAGTCTTTCTAAGTTCTTCAGAGAAGGAGGTTAGGTTTTTAATTTCTGTTGTTGTTCTGATCTTTTCTAATTTAATTGATTCCAATACACACTACTTTGGGCATCAGCTTCCCTGTGTGCATGTGAAGTCACTGAGTTGTATTTTAATAGATGATAATAGAACATTTCCCTGCCTGTGTTCTCATGACTCAATGTTGCTTTCGGGCTAAGTTCTGGCCAACTGAAGATGAGCAGTCATGTGATGTATAACTTCTATTTGTGTCCTGAAAGGGAAATGGAATTTCTTCACCCACCTTCCTCTCTCTTGCTAATTGGGCATAGTGATGAGGTGTGAGACACGGACAGAAGGACGGTATAGAAGGAACTGCCTCTGGACAACCTTTGGGCAGGGTCTTTTTAGCTGTGGCTGAAGACGGTCTACATTATTATAAGTAGCTTATTATTGTAAGTACTGTATGCAGCTAATCCTTTATCTTATTAATCCAGAAATAGATGAGGTGGAATAAATGCTCTAAGAAGCTAAGATCTTACAACGAGTGTGGGGTTGAAGATAATCTTTTGAACCGCTCTTTCTTTATTGTGGACTATTTTAGACTCATCTTCGTTCTGAATGAGAATGCAAGCAACCTCCCACCCTGACCCTGCCTCCACATTACCTGACTCATTTGAGGGATGAGGAGACTCATAGTAACGTAGCAGCATCTTGTCTGAAAGACAACACGGTATCACTTGGTGAGAGATAATTTGTATCTGAAGGTTTCAGTTCCATCATACACAGGGCCAGAAAACCTTGCCCTTAACCTTGTCATATACCAATTAAAGCAAAACTTTAGTAGTTCTCACAAAAATCTCAAAATATATTATGTTGTGATGAATTCTCCAACATGGGTGTTACACTGTTGATGGCAGAGAAATAGTCTTTCCCAAATAGTCATTTACACTAAGGCGACACTGAAAAGGTTGGAAAGATCTAATGAGTATTCAGCATTAATAAATACATGTGTTCTCTCCTTCTGTACTTCTCATAGTTATTTCTCAATATCTGTATTCTTCCCTGAAGAACCTGACGACACTGAATCCTTCTTAACACAGGAAGACTGGAATTAGCATAGAGGATGAAACCCATTGCTGTTGACTATCTCAGTTAATCCCTTGTGGATAATTTGGTAGATTTTTTTAACCTTGCCAGTCATCATTACTAAGTATAGACATGAGGAAATAGTCTAAAATTGTCTACCTTTTTCTTGGTCTTTTCCAGAATCTTCAACATTGATCACATATCGTCCATTCTCCAATACTTTGAAACAAACAGATTGGTCATCGTATGTGCTCAGGGAAGCACAAGATTCTGTAAAAAGTGGAATTCCTGTCAGTAAGACTAAAAACCAAACAATCCTATGAACAATTTTCTTGGCTATTTTTTGAAGTAATTTCTCTCAAGAATTTTGTTTTTTAACGTGAGCTATACTTGGTCATTGTAACATAGGCAAAAGCCATAGTTGGCACCAGGGCGGGGTTAAAGGTGGTAGCTTCCTGCCTGGTGGGGTTGGGGGTGAAGAAGAGGACAGACAGCTCCATTTCTGCCTTCCTACAGTCTAGGGAACTGTGGGAAAGAATGGTCATGTTTAGGAAGGCATAGGCGAACGTATGCCCTTTTATAAAGCATGATTACTTAGGGATTTTTCAACACTCTAGGGCAGTGGTTCTCAACCCTTTTGGGATTGAGCAGTTCTTTCTCAGGGATCGAATATCAGATACCCTGAGTATCAGATATTTACATTACAATTCATAACAGAGGCAAAATTACAGTTGTGAAGTAGCAACAAAAGTAATTTTATGGTTGGGGGTCACCACAACATGAGAAACTGTATTAAAGGGTCTCAGCACTAGGAAGGTTAAGAACCATTGCCCTAGGGGGATGCAGATGTAAGCTAATTTGTGCCTTTGCCTGAGATGCATACAGAGCACATGATAACATTTTTAAAGCATATATGGGTAAACTGAAGCAGACCTGAATCCATTTGAGGATCCTACATTAAAATCTGCCGGGCGGTGGTGGCGCACGCCTTTAATCCCAGCACTCGGGAGGCAGAGCCAGGCGGATCTCTGTGAGTTCGAGGCCAGCCTGGGCTACCAAGTGAGTTCCAGGAGAGGCGCAAAGCTACACAGAGAAACCCTGTCTCGAAAAACCAAAAAAAAAAAAAAAAAAAAAAAATTTACTGTATCTGCTACAGGTTACTGAATTTTGCAAATAAAAATAATATACAAAATAAGAATTTGTATGTGAACATCTAAAGCAAAGTAATTTAAAAGCAGTTTATGAGAAATGAATGTTGATTAGGAGATTAACATTATTTGTATTAAATATATACTAAATACATACTATATATGATATATACTAAATTGTTTTATATAATATCCTATATTATATATATCCTATAAAAAGTAATATATATTAAAATAACAACATGTGATTCTTAATCGAGTTTCCTTAGTGGTGGGGTTGTCACTTGTTAATTATTAATTTGGGGATTTGTTTGTTTGTTTGTTTATTTGTTTTTGAGACACTGTCTCACTCTACAGGTTCTGGCTGTCCTGAGACTCACTGTGTAGCCCAGACAGACCTGAACCCACAGAAATTCACCTGCTTCCCAAATGCTGGGATTAAAGGCACATGCCACTCTGCCCAGGACTCACTTTTATTTTTTCCCCACATTGATGGAGATGAAATGCAGAGCCTTGCACATGAGGCAGTATCCTACCTGAGCTACATCCCCTGGACGCTCTTCAGTTCTCGATGATCACAGTTTTATGTGGAACTTTGCACAAATGATAAAAACTTTAAACTACTCTTCAAGCCGTACCATCTTAAACTTGTATTTTAAAAGATAATAGTTTTTTTATTCTCTTTCATGGTGAACAATTTGAAATTTGGGGATTAATGCAGTTTTTTTCTCAAAGGATAATTTATTTATCAGGACTAATATAGACATGATTCCAACCTACAGCAAGTATTCCAAAATATCAATGGAATGCTAGCCAGAGAGTGCACAGGGACAGATACACCACGCCCAGTTTGGATGCCACTGAGCCAGCACACAGACAGGAAACAAGTTTCTGATACATTTTTTTTTTTTTCGAGACAGGGTTTCTCTGTGTATCTTTGGAGCCTGCCTTGGAACTCACTCTGTAACTTGCAGAGATCCGCCTGCCCCTGCCTTCCGAGTGCTGGGATCAAAGGCATGGGCCACCACCACCAGCGAAGATCTATCACCACCCAAGAAGATCTTGAGTCTGCTCTGTAGAGCAGCACTTGCCAAGGCCCCGTGTCTTATTTTACACCTCACCACTGGCCCCCCAGCCCCCAGCAAGACCCCTGTGAGCAGTCACACCTCGGATACTCTCTCTGACAGGTAAATCGGCAGCGGCACATTCTTGGAAATTGGGTGTATCCAACATGGAGCGCTTCATGGCATCCCTTGGGTAAGCAGGGAAGTTCCCTTCACGCTTTCTACCTGCAAGACAGCAGTAGGAGTCAGGGGTGAAGCATCTATCTTTATTCTGCAAAGATGCCATCTTTTTGATGGGCAACATGGCCACAATGGTAAGTGATGCCAGGGCTGTAGTCACCCAATGGTCTAATGGGATCGGTACCTCTTTAATGGGGAAGTCTTCATTTTAAAAACCATTTTTTTCATTCACACTCCAGCAGAGCACACAAAGAGGAAGAAAACTACTCATCACACTTGCAGCACTCAAGAGCAGCCACTGTGAACCATTCAGTTCACCTCTTTCATAGTAAAAAATATCACCCCAAATGATTATGTACTTATTTAAAATCTTGTATCATCTGTTTTCACACACCATTGTATCCATTTCTCCCACGTAACTAAAAACCCTCTCCAAAATGGCCAACACAGCATCATCTGTATTCTTTTCCTCAAGGAGAACTTGGATGAGGAAAACAATTGTATCCATAGATATGGAAAGTAAAAGCTACTGGATGCTCATCAGTCTGTCTAGGAATAAACATACCTGATTTTAGTGAATAACTTTGGATGGGTTCTTTCTCAAAGTAACAGGCCTCCTTTTTTATGGTGAGGCCAGAACGAAGCCTCATGTAGTAGACATGGCAAATTTCTTTGGTCTTCTGTTGGGATCCTAACAATAGAAAAAGTGTAGATTTACGTAGGTCATATCCTATAAATATATACAGCATCTCCAACAGAGCCTGGAGTATCACTACTATTTGCGTATAGTAAGGCATAGGATATGTTATACAAAAGGAAATGAAATCTTGTATTAGTTACTTTTCTCATTATTGTGACCAAACTTTTGGCAAGAAGCAACTTAAAGGGGGAAAGTATTAGTTTTGCTCATGTTTCTGGTCCTTTTTGGAGGGAAAGGCATGGCAGTGGGAGGCTGCCTGCTCACATCTCAGCAGACTGTGAATGGTGGTGTTTAGCTGTCTTTATCTGTATCCTTTTTAATTGGTTCTGGATCCAGGCCATGGGATATTGCAGCTGCCCATTTTCAGGGTGTGTCGAAATTAATCCTTTCTGGAAAATGCTGTCATAGGCATACCCAAAGATATGCCTCAGTAATTTCAATCAAGTTGTCATTTGAAATTAACCATCACAGACCTTGGGATTTAACAGACAATAGGCTGGGTTGTATTTTGTTGCCAAATAAGTTGTAAAAACACTTGGGTCTTTAGAAATATTTTTATTGCTGTTTTCAGAATGCCATTTGAGGGATCATGGCTCTGCATTCAGTATGCATCAGTTGTTGGCTAACTGACGGGAATGTGAACATCCATAGGAGATTTGAGCTGTTTTTCTGCTTGCCTAGAATAAACTTTTAATAATTTTTGGAGGGTGTCTGAAAACTATAAAGGGTATTGATACTAAAATAACGGCCGTTAACCAAGTATCAGCCCTAGGCCAAACACTCTGCTAACTAATTGTATATGCCTTTTAACTTAACCACTCATACCAATCTTGCAAAGTATTATCATCTTAGTTTTGCAATGATAATATGAGGATGTTAGGAATCACAACACTGCCCAGGGTTACATGGCCCGTGAGTTGTGCTAAGGGGTGTGTTAAATGTCCCCACAAACTCTTGTGCTTGAACACTTGGTCCTAACCTGGTGACACCCTTTGGGAGGTTGTGGAACCCTTGGGGTATAGGGCCTTGCTGATCTACATAGACCACAGGGGCCAGCCTCTCTAGACTATAGCCTGGTCCTCCAGTTCCCTCTTCCTGCTTGGTGCCATAGGAGAAGCTGCTGTAAGCTGTGGCTGCTGTAGATCAAACTGATCCAGCCTCCATCCATGTCATGATGGGCTGTACATTCTAAGCCATGAAGCAAACGGAATTGTCTACCTTTAAGTCACTTTTGTAAGGTTTCGGCCATAGAGATGCAAAAGTAATTACTATAGCATGTTTGATATCAAAGCTGTTCATTAGGCTCTACCTCCACTGACGAAAATGACCACAGGCCAGATGTGGTCATGCCTCTAGTCCCAGCACTCAAGAGGTTAAAGGAGGAGGAGGGTCATGAATTCCCAGATAAGTCTGAGCTACATAGACTCTTATTTGGCCAGGGTGGGAGGTGGGGGTGAAATCTGCCTCGCAACCTAAGAGACTAGCCAAATGCAAATTCAATCAACCAAACTAAAAAAAATCAACCAGTTATTCAGTAATCCTGATTTTACTTAGCCAAAGAGAAATTTAAGTCTCATGTAGAACATTTCATTTGTGTCTTGGACATCATAAATAGCCTTCCAGGGTCACGTAACATGTGACTTCTAAGATCTCAGTATTCAAAGTGAGCTCTGGCACCAATGTCAGAAATTCTGGCATATCTACTCCATAATGCAGTATCTATAAAGGGCCCCATTTTCTGGGTACTAAGACAGTGCATTCTTTAATATGGGGAAATTTGGGCATACCAAGTCACTTCCACTGAATCATTGTTTCTGCACAGAGCATTTTGACATAGCTACGAACGAAAGGATCAATTAAACTGTGATTTCCTGGACATTCAGAAACCATTGTCAAGTTGGTTTTTTAAATCCTACCAAGAAGTGGGTGCGTGGGTGGTTCAGAGCCTCAGGGAGGACAGAGGGGACATTGCTTTTTCTTTAGGTCATTCATCACGTTCTAGCTTCCTTCCAGTCCACCAGAGCTCTGTTAACTCTCCTTGGTGGTCACTATTCCAGTGTAAAAAGTATGCCGCACATATTCAAGATCCTTACAGCCCCTTCTCCTCACAGGTGTACCTGTCCTGTAACTTCATTTCTCTTTCATCGTGTTCCAAACATTTGAGTTTGTAATTAGATAATTATAGTTGGTCCATTCTTCTTTATTTGGGGGCCTGGGCATCTTCATTTTTGAGTCTATCTTTTATCAATAATCAGTAAATCAATACACCAAAGGTCTTGACAAATATGTGGACTGAAAGTGGGTCAGTTTAGAGATTTGTCAGTTAATTAGGGGAAAGGTTTTGGGGATTTGATGGCAGGAGCTGTGAGAAATGTGAAGGGATTGATGTAAAAGACCATATTTTACTAAGTTACACTCATCAAAGGTCTAGATTCTCTAAGCCAGCCTATCCCGTGCTGTACCCAGTGACAAGAGTGACAATATAAACTCTTCCAAAACAAGGCTTCTGTGTCCTCGGAGCCACCTCTGTTTCCTTTCAGTTCTTATATTCTTAGGCACTTTTGGTAAGGCAGCGTGTCTGAACATTGAAATAATAAGTATTTGATAATAGATTTCCAACAGTGTGTAAAACAGGAATGCCGGCGCTCTTACTTCTTGGCTTGCAAGGTTTTACCAAGGCTTTTCCAGCTGCGCTGCTCAGCTTTGCCGGGGACATTTTGGAGGTTGAGTATCTCATTGTAGGTCCCATTTTTCAGGTTTCTGTGGGATTAAAATATAATATTAGTCCAGCTATATGTACCTGAAATCACCGGAAACAACCTCCTCAGCTAACTCAACATGAAATTGATAGCCACACAGAAAAAGTAAATAACTGAATTTGAGCATAGTATTCTGACTGTGCACTATGGGCTAGAATCTAGCCATAGAATAAGAAAACAAAAAAAGCACAGAAAAATCTCAAGCTGAGTAGACTTATTGTTAGTGGCAATGTTTGTATTGAAACCTTAGGACAGTTTTGTTGTAGTACATAGTTATAAAAAAATAAGTAGCCACACAGATGTTGCATGGTTTTCACTGTAGGGGGAAAGAGATAGAAATATGTAACTCAGAAGCCAAGACAAAACCCGTGCAATGTTAAGTTTGAGTCAGTATTAAATGAATGCCCAGCAGCATGTGCATGCATCTTATTTTCTAAACATTTTCTCCACTTAAAGGAACCATGACTCCAGATATGGGGCCAGGTTGTCTCAAACCCTATGGGAGCCACCTTGGAGTTTCTGCCTGTCAGATTTGGCACCAGCTGAATATTTGAAAGAGTAATGATGGTGATCCGAATAAGCATAGTTTCTCAAGAATAAAGAAAGAGTAAGATTGCTGATTTTCTCTGCTCACTCACAAGTTGGAAGATCAGGGTAACAAAGGAGAAACTATATTCCAAGGAGACAGAGTGGAAAATCACTGGGACTCAAGTGGTGGGGGGTTTAGCTAATATGCATGGCCAAAGAATAAAATAATGCCGAGAAGTAGGAAGCCGTCCAAAACTCCAGCCCTGGCTCCCTGCATGGATGGAGGAGGGGGAGAGGGGCTGGCTGGGAGGGGTCAGGAGGAAGGGCAGCAGCAATCACGTGGCCAGTCCGGATTTGGGTGGCCATCATGAGAGGAAAGGAGCGGCGGTGGTCACGGGAGAAACCCATGATTGACAGCCCAGTTCTCACAAGCGTTAACTCCAGGGCAGGAATTTGGTCTGAGGTGAGTCCCCTCTCACTGCTGCCTTAGCCCTAAGGAGCCATCTCCTCACTCCCCGTATCCTAGAGCGTTGTGATCAGGAGCTACCTTCAAAGGGGGTCTATTGTTTGAGACTGAGCAACTCTGGCGATCAGAAAATACAGGCAGGTGACCAGTCAGGGTGCCTGGGAACACTCTGCCATAGTGACTGTCCAGGAGAAAACCCTGTAAGGAGAGGGGACGACAGATCCACTGAGAACTTTCGGTAACCCGGAGCCTGGGCTGTGGAAGGCACGGCGATCAGAAGTCCTGCCCCCTTGTGGCGAGGACTATGACCTGTGGCTTGAGGTTGTCCCCGGAGACTGAGGCCTCCAATCCTGCAGCGGCAGGTTTCTGATAAACCAAGGCAGGCTGATTGCCCTCCCGTTCAGACAGCAGTCCGTGCTCCGTTTGCTCTTCACGCTCAAGTAAACTGGGTGAACTTTTCCAACTTGTGGATTTCAGAATGAGGCTCTCCGGAATGAATGGGAACCTGCCCAGCCTATAGGATGTAGAGATCAGCGTGGGGTGCAAAGGTCCCATAAACGCAAAGGAAGAAAGCCTCTAGACTTTTATTAGAGTCTAGAGCAAACACAGCCTGGATGCAGATGAGATGCCCTCCACTGGACTCACGCCAGCCTGCTTAGCGGGAGCAAATTCAAACCCACTCCCCTCCCCACACAGCCCTGGAAAAGCGCTGTCTCCCGTTTTATTGTCCTTTCATTTAAAACTATTATTTATTATTTTGAATTCTAATTTTTATTCCTCTTCTAATTTTATCTACTTCTTTTGTATCTGAGTTTTAAATCTCTTGTTATCTTTCTCACATTGTTTCAATCTTAACACGTCTTTTCTCTCTTTTTAAAATTTTTAAAAATTAAAAATATGATTACATTATTATTCAGGCAAATAGAACCATCTGATTCTGGACAGAGGTATCAAAAACATGTATTGGAAAAAATGTAGCCTTAAACATTTTTACTGGGAAAACTGGATATCCACATGTAGAAGAAAAGCAGAAATCTATATCTTGTCTTACACACACACACACACACACACACACACACACACACACACACACACACACACACAAAATGAAACTCAAAATGTTATCTATTCTCTTTCTCCATTACCATCCTATCTCCTTTCTCTGTTCAGACGGGTTAAAAATTAGCTACTCTATAAAAGTTACCGCCCTGAAGTAAATGTAAAGCCATTTACCTGCATTAGGTAATAACCGTGGGGAAGGGTCCATGTGAGTCAGAACTTGGAATTTTGTTTTAAACGTTCTGCTCTTTTTATACTCAAAGCCAATGCCCAGCTTCTTTGAAATAGTAATAATAAATTTCTGAAGATGTCAGCATAAGGCAGAGTTCTCTGAAGAAGCTGTATCTGTGTGAAGTATCCCAGACTCTTCTCCTTGGGTGAGCCAAATATTGTGATTATGGAGGGATGTAAGATCAAGAGCCAGGATTTTCTCGGACCGTCTTGGGCTCCACTTACTTTTAATAATGGAATCTGAGTTGATGCCCTCAGACTGTGTTGTTTGTGTTTTCGAAAAGCTAAGGAGCGGTAAGATAACATACAAAACCTACAAAGAAAGATTTCCTCGTTTTTCTGTGTCTGACTCTCTGCTTATGACTAATGCAGTTGTTGCATATATTGGTTTATGACTTTCTTGGTCCCTTGCCTGCAAACCTTCATGTAACTGCTTTTGCTTAGGAATGCATCATTTAGGGTAACCTGAATCCATGCTACTGAGCTATAATCAGTCACCATTGCTAGCTTAGAATAAACGATTTCCTTTAAAGCAGAGCTGTAACTTTTACAGAATAGTTAATTTTTAACCCTTATGCATGGGATAAAAGGCTAGGTAAACATAAGGTTAGCTTTTCAGTTGGACGGAACATAGTTTAAATAGCAGCCTGTACCAGCAGGAATTGAGTCGGTGTGAGCAGAATGCATGTTGCCCTTCTGAGCTGCTTCAAAACCAGTGATGGCTTTTGTTTGCTCTTTCACCCAAGAGTACGTGTGTCCTAGAAACAACGTTTTTCTAGTCATAAAAACTGCCTTTTAAATACATTTGTTTGTTGCGGTCTGTAGCCTATTTTCTTGGAGAGTTCGAATTCATGTTAGCACAGTAAAGACGACATAGCCCCTTCCTGAAGCGTCGTGCCTGGCTTTGCTTTTCTCTACTTTCAGTGATTATCATAACCCTCTCTTTCCTTCATCACTCCCGTGGACTAGCTTGAGCAAACGCATGTTGGAAGCACTCTGCTCTGAAGGACCACCCGCTTGCGGAGTTGAACAAGATAAGAAGTCATCAAACTGGAAAGTCAGCGTCATTATTAGAATTACAAAATCCAAGGTTTGTAATCCAGAACTATTCTCAAATCCCATTGTGAAAAACAAACCACTCTATTTAATAACAAGCCTTTTATCCTTTATATATCAGAACTATTTGAGAGCCTATAAACAGTACTGTTTTCTCCCCTCCATAGCAGAGAGCAGATATTCTTGTAGGTTGATGCGGCACTCACCTCAGTCGTGGCAGGGAATAGCTGCTCTTGGATAACGTGCGTTCCTGCAGTCAGCACTTGCTGATAGGCAGTACAGTCACACTCCAGTTCTATTTATATGGTTGCTCAGATTAAGCAACGTAGGTGACAGTAACTGAGGAATGAAGCTATGCAAATAGAGCTAATCTGAATGGATTAGAATGTGTGGGCGTGTAGCTTTTTCCTACAGACAAATCCCAACAGAGCAGCACGTTCAGAGTTATACTTAAGTACTAATTTTTTTTTAAAAACATAATCTTTAAAACAGATGCCCAGTGGTGCCTTTTCTGGAATATATACAAGGGAACAGGTTGTCTCTTCTGTAGAAAGTTGGGTTTTCTTTTTCTAGGTAATTTTTTTTTTCTGACTGTAAAAATAATGTGTGTGTTCTTAGGAAAAAATTTTTAAAAAAAGTATCAGTGCTATCAATTTTTTTCCTCAATGTGGAAATGTTACACATGCATCGACTTTCAATTAGAAAATAGAATCATACTGCAAATATTTTGTGAACCACCTTTTTGCTCTCTGAGATTAACACTGTACCCTGGGTGTTTCCTGCTTTCAATCACATACATCGATCTCTCACCCATCCCTTCTTGATTCACAGCACACTGGCTGCTTTCAGGCTTTTCTGTCTGCCTACCATTAGTGTTCCAGCTGAAGGGGGGGTAGGGACAGTGCATAATTCTTAGAAAACTTTGAGGTTCATTGGTAACATACGCTTCATAAAAGTTGAATTTGCCGGCTCAAGAGGTGCGGCATTTGTTTACTTACGTATTTATTTGCAGTTATTCCCATTGCAAAACATTCAGTGTGTTTTGTGAGCATGGTTTTCTTTCTTTTTTTTTTTTTTTTGGTTTTTCAAGACAGGGTTTCTCTGTGTAGCTTTGCGCCTTTCCTGCAACTCACTTGGTAGCCCAGGCTGGCCTCGAACTCACAGAGATCCGCCTGCCTCTGCCTCCCGAGTGCTGGGATTAAAGGCGTGCGCCACCACCGCGCGGCGGTTTTCTTAATATGTAAAATCCCAAAGGAAAAGAGAGGAAAGACCAGTTTAATGGCCAATAAAAATGCTCGGGACCAAAAGTAGTGAAAAAAAAAAGCCAGGGTCATGTAGTAGGACAATACAAAATGCATGAAGCTGAATACAGGCTATCCACACACTTCGTAGAGTCCTTGGGGGTCAGTATGAGGGACTCCATAGCTCCGAGTCTTAAAACAAACCGAAGAAGGGCAAACTGTAATCCATTCTAAAGTGCAAATGTGTAGTGTGGCCTCCTTGGCTTTTAGAAAGTTACATTTAACAAATATTGCATTCTCACATTTTAGGCTAAGGACTGTCAGCATGAGCCCATGGGACACAATGTGAAATTTTCTTTTCCCTTTGTTGTATTATCTACATCTGGTCAACCAGCAAATCCTTTCCTGAAACACCTATGTTCTCTTAGGTGTCTGGTGACCCCCTTTACTGACCAAAGACGTTGACGTATTGTCAGAATGTTAATCTGAGTGCTGACCTTTCTTTTCTTAGTGAGAATCTTACTTTGAAAATGTGTTGACTTGGATAGATTTCCTGTAACCAATATTGTTAAAATGCAAGGTTTTTAAGAAAATTTGTATTAAACGTGCATACTTAACTTGGCAAATAACACTGAAAAGTTGAAATTCAACTTTGACACTCAAGAAAGTAATTAAATGCTTTGGAAATCATTGCAAGGAAAGCCTAACTTCCCCGGGGTCCTGAGGTCATAGCAGTGATAGGCTTGGGTCTGATTACAGAGGGCTGCCTCATGACAGTAACTATAATAAATCAAGTACTTTGTTGCAAGGGTAGTTGCCAGGGCTTCAGTAGTGAACCAAATCAGAGTTTTGCCCTCTGAAGTTTAGTCCCCATTGGGGAGGTAGCTACTGAGTAACATTCACACAAATACATTCCAGAACACTGACATCAGGAAGCAAAAGCAGAGGAAGTTTGGTCACAACACAATGTCTAAGGTCCATCCAAAAGGTGCAAGGAGCGTATGGAAGGGAGGGGCAGAAGTGCCTTCCAGGCCAAGAGCACTCCAGGCAAAGAGCACTCCAGGCCAAGAGCACTCCAGGCCAAGGCACTCAATTCAAGACAGGCACCATCTGCTTGAAGGACAGGGAGAGCCTGGCCGAAACACAGTGGCTACCATGAACGTAGTATGATGGACTTAGAGATGGGAGAGGGCAGGAGGCAGGTTTGGTTGAGCTCAAGGCACCAAAGGAAGTAGCTTGGCCTCAATTTAAAATATAGAAGGAGCCAAAGAAAAATTTTAAGTAATATGGATGTCATTTTCTTTTTCTTTTCATTTCTTTTCCTTCCTTCCTTCCTTGCTTCCTTCCTTCCCTCGCTCCCTCCCTCCCTTCTTTCTTTCCTTTCTTCCTCCCTCCCTCCCTCTTCCTTCCTTCCTTCCTTCCTTCCTTCCTTCCTTCCTTCCTTCCTTCCTTCCTTCCTTCCTTTCTCCCTTCCTTCCTTTCTCCCTTCCTCTTCTTCTAGACAAAGATTCATGTATCCAAGACTGGTATCAAAGTCACTGTGTAGGGGACTTTATAAAATTACATTTATTAATTTATTCATATGCCGTGGCATAGTCAGAGGACGACTCGCGGGAGCCACTGTTCTCCCTTCACTATGTGGACCCCAAGCATCGAACTCAGGTGGCCAGGCTTAGCAGCAAGCATCCTTCCCCATTGTACCATCTTAGCGACCCAGCCTTGGACTTCCAATCCTCCTGACTCTATCTCACAGGTGCCAGAAGTGCAGTCTGCCACCATGCCCAGTTACGGGATGCTGGGGTTTAAACCCAGGACTCTGTGCATGCTAAGCAAGCACTCTACCAACTGAGCTTTGCGTCCTGGCCTTTCCTTTTTTCAAAAAAAAAAAAAAAAGTATGGCTGCCACACTAGAAATATCTGAAGGGTAAGAGTTAAAAATTACTTAGTTTTTTTTAATTAATGTGTATGTGCCTGTGTGAATTTATTCTCTCTCTCTCTCTCTCTCTCTCTCTCTCTCTCTCTCTCTCTCTCTCTGTGTGTGTGTGTGTGTGTGTGTGTGTGTGTGTGTGTGTGTGTGTGTGTGTGTGTTTGTGTGTGTACCTGTGTCTGTGTCCACAGAAGCTAGAAGAGGGTGTCAGATCCCCTGGAACCAGATTTGCAAGTGGTTGTGAGCTGCTGCCAGATACGGGTGCTGGGAGCCAAGCCCAGGCGCTCCTCGAGAACAGTATGCACTCCTAACTGCTGAGCCATCTCTAGCCCTTAGGTCAGGTTCTCCAGTGAGGAGAGTGATGGTGAATGCAGCCAGTGCTTTGACCAGCGTATGTGAGCTGGAGGCTTTTTCACTAGTTATTTAGATATGATTATCTCCCTTTTATAGGTGAGGAGTCTGGCAAAGGCTACATTGATAATAGGAATGTAGATTAGAAACCAGATAGGATATCAAGGTCTTTTCTGGAGGATATGGGGAACATTGACAGAAATGGGGTGAGGCTGAAGTCCAGGGCCTCACGTTCCAGTTTACGGCTTTGCCACGCTTTGTGCTCTGTCATGGGAAGACCATGCACGAGTCTGTGGTGGGATCTCAAGGACCCGTTGCTACTCCATGGGAAAAGACAGTGTCCCCCAAACGGCTGCCCTAGTCTTGTCTGTGTTGCTGTGATAAAATACTCCCACAAAAAGCAACTTGGGGAAATTATGGTTTTTACTTCAGCTCACAATTCCAGGTTATATAATCCATCATTGTGGCGAAGTCAAGGCAAGAACTTCAAACAGCTATTCATATCACATCCACAGCCAAGAGAAGAAAAATGAATGCTTACATGTTTGCTTGCTTGTACTCAGCTCAATTTCTCCATTCCTGTACTGTTCAGGATCCCCTGCTAGGGAATTGTCTCACCCACAGTGGACTAGATCCTTTCAAATCCATTAACCCAACTATGACAGTCCCCCACAGACATCCATCCAGTCTGGTCCACTGCACACAATCTCTTATTTAGGCTCTTTTCTAGAATGGTTCTAGACGGTGTCAAATTGAAACCATCACATGGTCCTAGCTGTTAGAAAGGAAAAGAAACTGGGATCACGGCTGTTTCCTAACCCAGTATGACATCATCTCAGGACAGTAATGATTCAGAGTGGTCTCTCACACGAACCCTCTGCTCTCTTGGGTATAGTGGTTTCACTTCTTTCTAGTGCAAGTCGGAATATAGGATGTATAGGAAGGGGAGGCTGAAGTGAAAGCAGCCTCCTCATTGAGCTGGATTGCTTTCTCCTTCCTTCCTCCCACTGCTCTGAAATTTCCCTATCCAAAGGAAAGGAAATGTTCCGTGGAGAAACCTGACAAATCAGTGAGTCAAGACAGGTCACTCAGAGAAGACCAGGATGGTGTTACTACTGGGAAGGTTTCTTTAAAGCCTTTAAAGTGAGAGGCACTCAGTATTTTTTAAATTATCTTTATTTGTGTATACACACACACACACACACACACACACACACACACACACACACACACACATGCACGCAGACCATCTGTGTGCCTGTACCCAAGGAAGCCAGAAGAGGGCATCAGTTCCCCTAGAGCTGGAGTTGCAGGCAGTTGTGAGAAGCCTTACATAGATCCTGGGAACTGAACTTGGGTCTTCTGGAAGAGCAACAAGTGCTTGTAACCACAAAGCCGTCTCTCCAGCCCCATCCCTCTGCTGTGCTTTTGTGTTCCTTCTCTGGATATAGTGTTCTCCACTCATTTTCATACCTGCCAGGATGTGCTCCATCAGTCTGTATCACTTTCTTCCACACCCTCTACCTCTCAGAGGAGACAGAATTGTCTTCTTTGGTGCCTACCTGCTCTCACACCTGCACACCTTTGCCCACCTGTTCTTGCCAGTGACACCTGACGATATTTCAATTTGACCCTTGGGACGTAATTCAAGTGTTTATCTCCCGAACAGCCCACAACTAAGGCGACTTCATTGCTTTATCTCTTACTTGCTTATCACTTCCAGATCTGTTTCTCTGCCCCTTTCCTTAGACTGCTAACTCATTGGGAGCCAGGGCTGTGCTGGCGTCATCATCATTTTCCAGGGAACTATCCATCGCAGGTACTTAGTACATATTCTGTAGTTTGGATCAGTGCTTGCAAAATCTCCATGAACCACTTAAGGCAGGTATCAACCTGCTGAAGATATATAGGACACCACTCAAACTCCAAAGGTCTACAGAGCAGGGCAGATGGAACTCTGGGTAGAGATGTACAAACTGGCATTTCTGCTATTTTTGACCTATGGAGTAATGATTTACATAGCTTAGCCTAATGGAACTCAGACTGTTTTTGGGTAACAATTCTTCCTAAAGTATTTAAAGTAGCTGACCTGCTGGCTGGCTGGCCCATGCTCTGCGATCTTAGATAGACCATTCAAAGTATTCAGTTCAGAATGTCCCTTTATTTCTCTTCTTCCTCTCGAACCCCACTGTAGTGGGTAGCCATTCCAGCTTTGATCTGGAAGTTCTAACCCCCATTGAGGCTTCAGTAACTGTCACGCCTACAAGGCGGGGCCAAGAGAAGACCCTGAAGACCCGAGATCCAGATGCGCCACCTCGCTTGGTTCCTGGACCCTGGACGCTGGAGGTAGACCTAGCAGAGTTCTCCAGAGAACACGGCCAGACTGTGCTACGTCTTCCCCAGATCCTGCAACCTATTATCCCTTCATTTGTAAGTTACGCCACTAAATAAACCTCCCTTTTAACTACATAGAGTGGCCTTAATAATTTCACCAATACCCCACCTGATACTTTATGTATTTTGGATGTTCCCTATGTGGTGGGTGCGTTAATTCTGTAGTGATTTTGAATCTCTCTCTCTCCCAATGTGCTGCTTCCCCTTCTTGGGTCTTTCAGTGTCTCTATTAGATTTCCCATCTTCAAAGTGAGGTGAGTGCATTTCACAATGTGTGCATTGATTCCTGTCTCCCAGAATCCCCTTGCGTACCTGCACCTGCCCCTTGCTCACCCTAAGGATGCTGTCCTGGTCCTCTTCCATCCACTATTAGCTCCTGCACACAGGATGAGGCAGGCAAGTCTGAAGTGGTGTTTGCTTCATTTTGTTTTTATGTCTTCAGAAAGCTGGCAGTGCCAGAAGAAAGCTGTGTGTAATGGCACGAAGGGTGTGTGTGGCAAATAGACCTTTGGCTTTAGTTTAACTCTCAGGGGTAGAGCCAGTTTTTCTTCTACATTTAGAATAGGTTTTAAATAAAACTTAACAAATAAATACATAAATGACTTACAAAAATATCAAAATAAATATGAAATATCCAATGAATATAGTTTTGTTTGTTTGTTTCATTCATTTTCTCTTTTTCAATACCCAACCAGGAACACATTTTAGAATCTACACAATATAAATATAATTAACACTTGAATAAGTACCGTGTGACAAGTGTGTTTTACGTTGTTAAATATATAATATATATAATTAACACTTGAATAAATATTGTGTGACAAGTACTTTGCTAAGTGCTTTACATAGTTAACTTGGTCATCAGAGCAGTCTCACCAGGGTGGTACTATACTCTGTCTTATACAGATGAAGAAAACGAAGCACAGATATGTAAGTAATTGACCCAAGGTACAAAGGCTAAAAGCCCAAGCAAACACTTTAAGGAAATGGGTGGAGTGACTCAGTCTTGCTGCATTCCAGATCTCCCTCACCACCCTCACATCCCAGCAAACTTCCTCTTCCATTCTGAGCTTATGCTTTTCTAGGTAGCAAAGGGTTTTGCTCCTAAGAAAACAAAAACTAGAAGTTTGGAGATGTGACATTAGATCAATGTCATCTGTATTATTTGACCCCATGAGTGAAGGTCATACTCAAGATTCAGAGGATCATGGGATCTGGTCTCCATAGAGAGCAGATTTAACTGTATGGTAAAGAGAAATCTATATGCTATAGTTAGAAGAGGGAACTCTCAAAACATTTCAAGACAAAGACTCCTTTTCTGAAAAAAGTAACATTTCGTAGAACCCTAGTAGATAAACAAAGAAGCAAAATCATTGATTTATTAATAAAAGCATGGTTTCTAAGTTTAAATTTGTGTTTGGTCAATATAAAAGCAATTAGGCACAAAATTGTTTCCAGCACAATGGTGAATAGTTACCATGGAAACCTTCCTGACAAGAATGCTGAAACTAAAAGGTTAAAAGGAATAGGCCTGGGGAGATGGCTCGGTGGTTAAGAGCACATACTGCCTTTGGAGAGGATCTGGGTCAGTTCCCAGTTCCCACACATTGGCACACAACTGTCAGTAACTCCAGTTCCTGGGGACCCAACACTCCTCTGGTCTCCAGGGGCACCAGGCATGTATGTAGTACATATACATACATGCAAACAAAACATTCATACACATAAAAACAAACAAGTCTTTTAAAGAAAGAAAATCAAGCCAGGTAGTGGTAGCGCACACCTTTAATCCCAGCACTCAGGAGGCAGAGGCAGGTGGATCTCTTTGAGTTCCGAGGCCAGCCTGGTCTACAAAGCGAGTTCCAGGAAAGGCTCAAAGCTACACAGAGAAACCCTGTCTCGAAAACAAACAAACAAACAAAAAACATAAAAAAGAAAGAAAATCAAAGTTTGCATGTGGTGGTGCACAACAGTAATCCCAGAACTCTAGGAGACAGAGCCAGAGGACCTTGAATTTGAGGCCGGTCTGGGCTCTAGTGTCCAGATCAATGGCAAGCAGGCAAGCTCAGTTCTTTTCTAAAACTGTCCTTCATGTCCCAGAGAAAAGCTAGAAAGTTACATGAAGGGCCAAGGTTGGGGGAAAAGGCCCAGGACATGCCTAAGCTGGCGCTTCTCACAGGAAGTTGGTGCCTAGAACAAGCGCTCTCAAGGGGCTGCCCTCGGAGCAGAGGAAGGACCGAAACAGATAAAGGCAGAACAGTAAGAGAACAGCTAGGAAGCCTGTCTCAGCCACATCCCTTTGAGAATTTGTCTCCTAACAAGTCAGGTCTGTGTATATTGGGTCATCATACTGACCCTGCACTTTCTAACTACTGAACTAGAGAATTAAATGTAAACAGTTTTAGTAAAACAGTATCCTAAAACAAATGGGAACAGCAAACATAGAGTTTAAAGACATTAGCCAGACTAAAAACCACCAGCTATTCCATAGGAGTTTCAGAACAAATGAATAGTTTACAGTCCAAATCCACAAAGTAAGTAAGAGTTCTTATGAGGGTGAGAACTCATGGAGAAAAGGAGCTGAAAGCAAAGACTTCATTCGTTGGAACAATCTGGAAAGTCATGTGAAACAACTGCTTTTAATCTGTTTATCAACTATTCTCAAAGAAATAGAAAATAGGAATTTGGAACCTTGAAATAAAAACATAGCACTAAAACTAACACCGTGTCAGCTAAGCAGCAGATTAGACACAGGTGAAGCAAGTCCATTACCCAGGAAAGGTGTAAAAGTATTGGTTCAGATATGTCCAGAGATACAAACAGATGGGAAATGTGAAAAAGAGGGTAGGAAATTTGGAAGGTAGATGAGACAGTTGGCTGTGTGTCCAAAGGAGCAATATTGAAGATAGAATAGATGAGAACTTTTCAGAGCTTTTTAAAGATAACAATTCACAGATCCAAAGATTCCAAAGGATCTTGAGCAGGAGAGGAGGGGGAGGAAGGACTCCATATCTTGATTTGTTGTTGTTGCTGCTGTTGTTTTGTCTTTTTTCAAGACAGAGTTTCTCTGCATAGCCCTGGCTGTCCTGGAACTGGCTCTGTAGACCAGGCTGGCCTCGAACTCACAGAGATCCACCTGCCTCTGCCTCCCGAGTGCTGGGATTAAAGGTGTGTGCCACCGCTGCCTGGCTCATATCTTGATTTATTATTTGTGAAACTGATGAACATTTAAAAAGGAGATTATAATGTTAGTTCTGGAAGACAAAATATTCGTATGAACAAAAGCAGAGTTTACCATAGGCTTCTGGGTGGATGATTTATGTCTTACATTAGCCCCCAAACCTTAAGGTTGACACCAGATATTTGCAGAAGTGCTCTGCCATCTATTAAACACTACTGAGACTACAGGGATGGCCTCAAACACCTTGTTTTACTGGTGAGGCATGTTACAGTGAGCTGGAGTCTGCTGGACCCAGGACCAGAACTCGGGTCGTTCAACTCAACTCAAAGGGCAATTGTTGTGAATATTTTGCTCCCATCCTCCTGGTATTGCTTTATCATATTAAACAACAGCAAAGAAAAAACAAAATGTGAGGGAAATTACAGTTCAATCTATCAGGGAGGGTTTTTGTTTTGTTTTTAGTGCTATTCCTGTTTCGTGTATGGGATTTAATCACTGACCGCATTGCCAGTCTCCAGGAAGACTGCTCTGCTGTTCACCCTGTTCGTGGTGGACGGGAATGTGGCCCTGACTTGCTTCCTCCTTGTGTGCAAGAAGGTATGTAGATGGAAGAGGAAGATCGTAGACACGTGTTTAGAGCTCAGGCACAGAAAGTTTGGCACAACGTTGGGGGGAAGGCAGCCGAGGACAGACAGGAGGACAGACAGAAATCTCAGTGTATAGAAGGCTTTGCTGAGAAATTAATAGACAGGGCAAGGGCATGGCTTTCAAATCAATCAACTCTCTGAGGTAGGGGAAATCCAATTTGTTTCACTGCAGCTCACTTTAGAACTGATGTGGCTTGCTGTCTAAAATGTTTATACCATAGGCCCACAAAAAAAAGACAGTTTACAAGAATAAGGAACAGTGACTTCAAAATGTATCACACTGCTTATTCACAAAGAGAAAGTATCATACGCACTCATGACAATTTATTTCTAGTTCTCAACTAATTTACCACAGAGATATCCCACCAGGTTTGAAAACATTTGCAGTTGGCAGCAATACAGTCCAAAGAGATTTCTTAACTGAGGATGAAAAGTTGCTCACTAATGTAAGCCTGGAAACAGTACCGAAATTCCAAAGTCTTAGATGGGTTCTGCAGCATGCATGATTCCAGATCCAAGCTAGAATAACTTTTATGGCAGGGCCCTGACTTCCGTCAGCTTGTTTGCTGTTTATTTTTTAAGGGAAGCATGAGATTTTCCAGACTGTAACACGTTGGATTTGGGAGCTCAGCCTCAAGTAAAGTTCACTGTCTCTTTAAATTGATTCTCCCGTAAAGGAGCAGGCTTGTTTGAGTGGGCGGCATTTCTCAGTTACACAAAACACTAAAAAGAAGTTCGTTTTTCTCCAGGCGCTACAGGATTATGTTTAGAGACAGTAAAAGTATCCCTAGCTCCATTTGGTGCTCAGGATACTCCAAGACGCTTCTAGAACAGACCCTATGCACCCGTAGATGTCATTGAAAGGCATATAAAACCTTAGAAAACGAAAAGAACCAACAAGAGGAGTTTGGGAAAGGGTGAGGCATGTGTTTACAGAAATGAGGAAAGAAGATTCTAGACTTTAATGGTTAAGACCCAAAGAGGGATGCTCAAAGCAGTAGATACAATAGCAAAATTGCCCTGGTGGAAATGTACCAACTCCATTTAAAGAGTTTTCATATATATCAAATGCATGTCTGTGTTTTCAAGCCAGGCAGGTTAGTTCACATCTGTGACCCCAGCACTCAGGAGGTTTAGGCAAGAGGATTACCACAAATTCAAGGCTAGCATGAGCTACATTGGGAGTTCTAGGCCAGTCTGGGTCACACAGAGAGACACTGTTTTACAATAAAACAAATATGTATGTATATTCGGATATAAGTGTGTATATTTTCAAGAAGGGAAGTCAATTGCTGTTTAGTAAAGTGCTTGCTAATTAATTGTCCTCAGTGGGATGTGAGGGAGAAAGCTAGCTACCTGGATAGACTCCCTCCATAGCCAATCCATAGCTTGAGGTGCTTCAGTGTCGCATGTGATAAAGTGAACAAGGCAAATCATTTATTAACTAAATTGTACACCACTTCAACAGTGTTGTTAACTAAGAAAATTAGTGGGACAGATTATGATTGATTTGTAATGACTCGACAATATCCTAACTAATTTTTCCTAATGTATAATACCTTCAAAAGTCTAAAAATTCATTGTTCTTGCCAGGCAGTGGTGGCACATGCCTTTAATCCCAGCACTCGGGAGGCAGAGCCAGGCAGATCTCTGTGAGTTTGAGGCCAGCCTGGGCTACAGAGTGAGTTCCAGGAAAGGCACAAAGCTACACAGAAAAACCCTGTCTCAAAGAAAACAAAACAAAACAAAAAAAATCATTGTTCTTGTTTTTTAAGCTGTGGGATTAGATAACCTCCTTTTTTTAAGCTTTCTTTTTATTTATTCTTTGTGTCTTTCACATCATGCCTCCCGATCCCACCTGTCTCCCTCCCCACCCAGAATAAAACAAAATGAAATTTAAGAGAAAAAAAAAACAGGAAAAAAGGGGGCAGAGAGAAAGGGAAAATCTCGTTATGGAAGCTGCAGTGTGACCCAGTGAGTCACGCAGTAAACCCCTTTATCTGTACATTTTTACATGCAGGCATTCATCGCAAAGAATGGTTGGTCTGGTTCCAGGACCCTGGTCTCTGTCACACCATCGATTCTGGGCTGTCACTGGGACTGACTCTTCCTGGACATCCTGTTGCTGCCCCCTGTCATGGAACTCCTGCAGCCCTGTGACCCTCTTCTTAAAAAATAAAAAAATTCTACTACAGCAGAACATTGGAGCAAGGGTTATGACAGGCTCTCACTGTGTGGCCCAGGGTGACTTTCAGCCCTCCAGTTTCCACCTCCCAAGTGCTGGGGTTAAGACCCTAGACAGGCACACCCAGCAGGAGAACATTTTTAAAAGTGCTCTTGATCAACTGTTTTTTCCTCCGAAACACAAGTACAGTGTGAGAGCTTGCTTCTTTTACTAATGTTTTCTTCACTTATTAACATTGCTTCGCAACTAGGTAGTGGCAGAAGATTGCTCTGTCCCCAGACTCCAATGATAGGGGAGACTTGCATTTTTTTCCCCTAAAGTGTTTTTAATGCAAGTCTGGGGTGGGGAAAAAACCAAACAAACAATATTTCTTCAGACTGGCAGAGCATGTTTCCCCGTGAGGTATCAGAATAATTAAAATGAGAAAGGAAAAAAAAAAACCCCACAAGCATAGACAAGTTTGGGGTAGATCTGGAATTTTTATGTATAATTAGTAGAAGTGTTAATTTGCTACTGCCACTATGGAAAACAACGTGGCATTTCCCTCTAAGCCTCAACAAATGCACATCTTTGGTCCAGAAGTTCCACTGGAAAGTATGCACTCAATACTGAGACACAAAAGTGTTCACCAGAAGGTGCACAGGGAATGCTCTGAGCGGTCCTGGCCATCCATCTCTAAGTAGGGAATAGCACACACGTCCATCTGCCTTGTAACAGATGTGCTATGCTGCATTTATTTTGGGGAATTCTAATCAGTTATGTGAAGTTAAAACCTGAACAAACAACAAAACTGTGTCTTAGAAAGGCAGATGTTGAGGGAAAAGCAGGACATATTGTTCAAAACTGCACATGAATTACAGTTACGCATTGCTTAATGATGGGGACACATTCTGAGAAATACATCGTTGTGTGACGATTACACGGTGTAGTTACACAACCTAGGATGTCTCATGAGCCATATCAGCACTATAATCTTATGGGACCACTGTTGTGGTCTGTCATTGACGGAAGCATGATCACGCACAGAGGACCATGTATGGCATTGGGAAACATGATAATGGTTGCCTTTGAGATGGAATATTAGAGGGGTGAATGAGGAGACTTCTGGGGTCCAGTAGTCTTCTGATTGTTTACATAATTACAGAGGTTTGTGTAGTTCATGACAGTTCATGAAACATACAATTTGTTTAATTTTGTGCCATATTCTGTATATTTGTTAAAAATCAATAAAATGCCAGCTTCTTTGGTGTTAAGGGAGTGAGATCATCGGTGGATTCTAAAATACATGGATTCTACACTCACAGTTTTCTTGGTCAGAATTGATAAGAAAAATTAAAGTAATTCTTAAGAATTGTTATTTAGTTAACAAGGATTAAGTAACTTAAAAATAAATTTTAAATTTAAATAAACTATCTGAACCAATGTTAGGAAATAGTTGACGGGAAAGACAAAATCCTCTCTTCTGTTTGACCGAAGATGAGCTTCTGATACGCTTGATTAAACACTAAGTTTTCTGTCCTTAGAGAACTGAAAGGTGATCATATTAAAGGGGATAGCTGAGGTGTCTACGAGGCCATGGCAGAGTCCTTGGAGCAGCTTTCAAAGGCTTCAGCTGCCCTTCTTAGGTGTAGACATGAAGTCTTTAAAAAACAAAAAGCACTGGGTGGTGGTGGCACATGCCTTTAATCCCAGCACTCGGAAGGCAGAGGCAGGTGGATCTCTGTGAGTTTGAGGCCAGCCTGGGCTACAGAGTAAGTTCCAGATAAAGGCTCCAAAGCTACACAGAGAAACCCTGTCTCAAAAAAAAAAAAAAAAAAAAAAAACAGAAAGAAAACAAAACAAAAAAAAACCAAAAGGCTAGAGATGGCTCAGTGGGTGAGAACTCCTGTTGTGCAAACACGTGAGGACCTGAGTTTGAATCCCCAGCAGCCACGTAAAAGGCCAGGTGAGGCCACGTGTGTGCCTGTAACTCCAGCACCTTGGGGGACAGAGGCAGGAGGATCCCTAGGACTTGTGGCTCCAGCATCACTCTAGGTTCAGTGAGAGACCTCATGTCAGGGCATCAGGCAGAGAAAGTGATAGCGCTGGATACCCCTGGCCTCCGTATGTATGTGCACACACACACACACACACACACACACACACACACGTGTGTGCATACACATATACATACATGTGTGCGTGCAATCATTAGAATTTCTCAGATAAATTAGTTGATTTTGAGAGTTACAGAGATAAATTTTGTTTTTGAGAAAAAAAACTCTTTTCAAATATACATCATTCATGGCAATCTCATTTTTTAATCAGTCAACAGTGGGTCTCAGCCAGATATGATGGATCATTCCTGTAAACCCTGCTCTTGAGAGTCTAAGGCAAGAAGAGTATCATGGGTTTGACGTGAGCATGGGCTTCATAGTGAGCTCCAGGCCATCCTGGGCTACAAAGCAAGACCCTATCTCAAAAGAAACAACAACAAACAGGAACAAAGAATGCCACCACTGCCACCACCACACCGACATAAGATCCCAGTGTCCACATAGGCATAGACATGTGACCCAGATCTGACCAACGGAATGGGAAAGGAACTTCACCTGGAACGTCTGCAGAAGTTATACTCCTGTGTGGTGGGTAGTATCCCTTTGTTCTTATGGGAAAGTAAAATACCATGTCAGCATATTCACCAAAAAAGTGTGTATATATATGTGTATATATACATACACATATATATGTATATATATATATGTGTGTGTGTGTGTTTATATAAAAATGATTATAGGTATCATATGTGTATAAATCAAGCATGTTGTAGTTACAGATGAACAGATAATGACAGAATGACTTCTCAAGACTTTGAACTGGAGATAATGGTCCCTGGAGTCCCAGCACTTGAGGGGGCTCAAACAGGAGAATCATGAATCCAAGGACCAGTCTAGCCTTCATAGCAACAACCTGCCCTCGCCCTAAAATAGACTTTGAAAATCAAATTTCACACAGCCAGGAGGGTAAACAGGGAGTGATGAACATGAAACTCACTTCCTCAGGGGAGAAAGAGGCAATGGTCGAGAGACAGCCCGAACTGACCTACTCTGGTGATGGGATGGCCAAACACCCTAATCGTTGTGCTAGAATCCTCATCCAACTACTGAGGGATCTGGATGCAGAGATCCATGACTAGGCCCCAGGTGGATCTCTGGGAGTCCATTTAGCGAGAATGAGGAGGGTTTATATGAGCGAGAATTGTTGAGACCAAGGTTGGATAAAGCACAGGGACAAATAGCCAAATGAATGGAAACACATGAACTATGAACCAATGGATGAGGGGTCCCCACTGGATCAGGCCCTCCGAATGGGTGAGACAGTTGATTGGCTTGATCTGTTTGGGAGGCATCCAGGCAGTGGGACCAGATCTTGTGCTCATTGCATGAGTTGGCTGTTTGAAACCTGGGGCCTATGCAGGATTGTTTGGCTCGGCCTGGGAGGAGGGGACTAGACCTACCTGGACTGAGTCTACCAGGTTGACCTCAGTCTGTGGGGAAGGCTTTGCCCTGGAGGAGATGGGAATGGGGGGGGGGGGGTTGGGGGGAAGGTGAGGGGGACGGGAGGGGGGAGAACAAGGGAATCCGTGGCTGATATGTAGAACTGAATTGTATTGCAAAATAAATTAAAAAAAAAAAAAGAGGATCTTTTCAGATCATCGAATGGGAGGACTTTTTAAAGTATTGGAAACATTTTTTTTGTTGTTGTTAAAAAATGTTGTGCTACTATTTTTAAATTGTGTGTGTGTGTGTGTGTGTGTGTGTGTGTGTGTGTGTGTGTGTGTGTGCCACAGTGTGCTTGTAAAGGTCAGAGGACAACTTGTGGGAGCCGGTTCTCTCTTCCCACCTTGTTTCTGAGGCAGGGTCTTCCTGTGTCTACCTCCGTGTCGCAGAAGCAAACACTCTCCTTGATCCACTTCCCATCTCTCCCTGGAACTGCTAGGATTACAGACTGGAACCACCACATCCAACTTTCTACGTGATTTCCAGGGGTTGGACTGGGTTGTCAGGCGTGTGTGGCAGGGACCTTCACCCACTGAGTCATCTGACTGGCCCCAGCAGCATTCGCTTCTATGCTGAGCAGCAAATACATTGTACTGGAGTTTTTCTTCAGAATTTACATTTACATATGTATTGGTTTTTTTTTTTTTTTTTTTTGGTTTTTCGAGACAGGGTTTCTCTGTGTAGCTTTGCGCCTTTCCTGGAACTCACTCTGTAGCCCAGGCTGGCCTCGAACTCACAGAGATCCGCCGGCCTCTGCCTCCCGAGTGCTGGGATTAAAGGCGTGTATTGGTTTTTAATGTATGAAATGTTTCCTAATATAAAAGCTTCAGTTAAACATTTGCTTCATACACTGAGCTGTTGAACAGACATCCATTTCCCTCAGGAGCTAATATAACTCCCAAGTTAAAAGAAAAATTGTAAATACAACCAACATTAAGGGCAGGAGATGTGACTAAGCGCACTGGTTGCTCTCGAAGAGGACCTAGGTTTGATTCCCAGTAGTTGCATGGCATGTCACAACTATCTTTGACTCCAGTTCCAAGGGATACAATGTCCCTCTTCAGGCCTCCACCAGTACAAGTCATACACGCAGTACACATACACACAGGCAGACAACCACTCAGACCATAAAATAAAACGAAATGCATCTTAGGAAAAAAAAAAAAAGCCCAATAGCTGGGTGATAGTGGTGCACACCTTTAATCCCAGCACTTGGGAGGCAGAGGCTGGTGGATCTCTGTGAGTGTGAGGCAATCTGGTCTACAGAGCTAGTTCCAGGACAGTCAAGGCTGCCCAAGGAAACCCTGTCTTGAAAAACCAAGAATGTGGGACCTGTCCTTAGTGAATGGGCTGGCTTTTTGGAACCTAGAGCCTATGCTGGGACACTTTGCTTAGCCTAGGTGGAGGGAGGAGGGGACTGAACCTGCCTCAACTGAATCTACCAGGCTGAGCTGAATCCCCAGGGGAGTCCTTGCCTTGGAGGAGGTGGAAATGGGGGGAAGACTGGGGGGAGGGTGGGGGGGGAGGAGGGAAGACAGGGGAATCCGTGGCTGACATGTAAAATTAAATTAATTATAAAATAAAAAAAGAAAAACCAAGAATAAAATAAAATAAAAATTATAAATAAATAAAGCCCAACATCAGCACTTTAAAAATTAAGCAGAACTTGTCAATTACAGCAATTTGACTCAAAAGAATAGCTAACTAAAATGACCTAGCCAAAACAATCATGAAACTTCAAGTTCACAGTGGCATTCAAAAGACAAAAGTACAAGATGTTTTCTGATTAAAATATGATTTCATAACGCCTTTATTCTAAAGTTAATTTAAATGTATCAATAGATACAGGAAAGGTCTCCCGTGTACAAAGGCTATCATCACTTCTAGTGTAGCTTTTATGGGTTTTCTCTTGTGTTTGTGATGTCCTCATTGGAGGGCAACAGAAACACTCACGTTGTAGAGGAGGCCGTTAGAGGCTCTGCACAGCCCCGTGTTTCACAATGCATTCACCGCCACACCTTCCCACGCCAGCTGGCACAGTCAAAAGCCAAAACAAGAGTCCCTCCCAGCACTGGCGTTCAGCTGCCAGGCTTCATAGACTTAATTGTGTAAGACTGGCTCTCACTTCTGCTTGTCCCCCTTCTTGGGCATCTCCAGCTGCCTCCTAGCCGTCTGTTTTCATTGTTTTTACACAGGATTTCCAGTGGGCTCTGTCTTGGTTACTAGAATTTGGGCTGAAGTGAAAACGTTAAGCGAAAAAGACTGTTGAACATTGGTCTTCTCAGAGGTGAGACTATTGAACAGCATCGTGCACTGAATATTAGCTAATGATCAGACACGTGAAAGCTGAGAGTCTAGGGGCTTTCCACGCATAGATAATGAGGGAGCCAGTGAACGAAGCATCCATCCACACCTTAGCTACTTCATCCCACAGTCTAGTGATGATGCATTACACGTTAACAGAAATACCACTTAGAGGTCTGAAGGTGCACCAGCATGGTGTGACAGACTTCACAGGCTGCAGCAGCTCTCTGTGGATCCCTGCCTCCGTGGCTCTAAATGGGACCCTGAGCAGGCTTGGTCTTCCTGACCTAGTTACTGGGTTTGCTGTGAAAACTACTAGGGGAAAAGACTTTTAAGTACATCTCTTCTCAAAGCTAACAGAGAAGATGTTCCCCTGTTGTATCAGAATACTAATGGCCTTAATGCATCTGTATCCGAGTCTGCTCTCATGGGTCTGACACTGAGGAGAAAGTCTTCCACTTGACGTAATGAAGAGGATAACAGTCAGATGCTTAGCCTGATTGTCACATCCTAGGCATGGCACTCTCCAAACAGTTAAGCTGTTTGTATTCATTGAGTTAAGAGCGCCCGGTTTATTATATTAAATGTCTACTACATAGTGAAAATTAGGATGTTTTCACAATACATACTCTTAGATTAGTGGAGAAAAAATTGTGCCTTTTTTTAATAAAAAAGAATCTATAGATCCATTCCAGTAATAGGGACGTTTTGTTATAGAAGTCAAAGCAGGAAGCTAAAGACTGTCACTAAGTCAGAATATTGGTACCAGTTTCTCTGGCTGAAACTTTCAAACAATATTTGAAAGAATTAGTGTTCATGAAAGCTTAGCACCACTAGTAATAATTTGCCAATATGAAGATGTTATATAGAGATCTGATGAAGTGTGGTTTTGCTTTTGTTTTGAGACAGGCTGTCATTATGGATGCCTGGCTGGCCTGGAATTTGCTATGTAGACCTGGGAAGAACTTATAGAGATCTGCCTGCCTCTGCCTTTCCAGTGCTTTGATTACACCCATGCTCCACCACACCAGGCTACGGAGTATTTTTGAATATGATTGGTGTGAACACGGACAGGTCATATACAATATATGCATAAAAGATAACAGAAAATACAACCCCAGGGAGGAAAAAATCTAGAACTAATAAATTCAGATTTGAAGAAGTTCTGTTTGGTTGTGAGAACAAGAGATGAAAAGCATATCATCCTTTATGAAAAACGAAACGAAACAAAACATGCATGGTGGCTTATACTTGTAATACTAGCACTTGAGAAGCTGAGGCTGGAGGATTGCCATGAGTTCAAGGCTAGTCTGGGGGGTTCCAAGCTAGCATGGGGTACAGTATGAGACTGTGTCTCCAAAAAAAACAAAACTTTCTTTAAAAAGGTAAAAGGGTGGGGTGGGGCTGTTAAGAGAGCTCAGCTGGTTAAAGCATTTACTATGCAAGTCCAAGGACCTGAGTTCAATCCCCAGAACCCACATAAAGGTGGAAGGAAAGAAAAGACCCTACAGAGTTGTCTTCTGACCTACACACACACACACACACACACACACACACACACACACACACACACACACACACGTATATGAACAAAAGAAAATATAACTTGCTTAAATATCATTTCTTAAATATCTGTCATTAACAAGTCAACAAGCTAAAACTGGTTGAGATTGAGCAGTGTAACCATACACAACTACCAAGTTCCGGACACAAAAATATCCGGTCCCTATTAGGATTCCATGGGAATTAATGAGCAAAACAGTCTTCTGACTATATTTTTTTTAGTGCATTCTCAGATGAACTCAAACTGCTAAGGAATTTTTTTTTTTAATCATTTGATTTATGAGGTGTTGAAAGTGTAGAGGAATTAGAGGTAAACAGTAAAACACCCAGCCAAATTTGTGGGTGGATCCATCTTATCCATAGCAACAGGAATAGCATAAGAAATAGAGAAGAGGTGATGGAAACCTTTCCCTCAGGTAACAGTGGGTGCAACTTTGCCCAAATAGGCGGAAGACTCTAATGTTTTTTCACTAATATTTTATATTTGAAAATTATGGGAATTTTGAATCAAAGGTGTTACTCCCCAGAGAGGCTTAGAGACATCAATGAAGTTGGTTTAGAACCATGCTTACTTTTTTTTTCTTAATGAAACTTAGCCTTGGATTTTAATCCCCAATCTAAAATTTACCAACTTTGCTGTTTAGGGTAGGTACAGTCTTTCCAATTCACTTTCTTGGTTTCACAAATCACTATGGTAACACTTATGCCACAGAGGTACCGCAAAGACAGGGTAACTCAAGGTAATCTCACATTCAGTAGATGCTCAGAGAGGGAATATAATCTTTGATGATCACTTCCAACTTGTGGAGCCAGTCACAGAACTTCTCTTGAGTAGGTTTTTAGTGATGTTTATTTGATGGTTTTGTTTCACATTTCACACCAGAGGGGCCAAAATCAGGTTCAGGGATGTTGAGTAAGATACAAATTCACATAGCTAATAAACGATAGCTAGATGATGGACTTGAAGCTGCCACTGGAAACTGTGGCTTTTTTCATTACCCTACATCATGCTTCCCCTAAACAAAAAGAAAAACACCCTCAGGGTTATAACCTACCAATGGCAAAAGCAGTATGTTCCAGGAGTCTGCAGCAAGGAGAAAGTGCCCCAAGCTTCCCACACCCTTTGGTCTCCTCTCATCTTGAGATCTGCCTGCCCTGTAAGAGTTGCTACCTTAGACGTGCCTTTTGTGGGATATTCAATCACACTGTGAACCTCGAGTTTGTGTTTGTGTTAATTAAATAAAATCAACCTCAGGTCTGCAGGCCAAGTTAGCGACTAGTTGACAGAAAGTAATCATAGAGAGTCATAGGGTGTCTATAAGATGATAAAGAGATGCACAGGAAGTAGTAGAGAGGGACTTAGGTTAGCATGGGTTCTTTTTTGGTCGAGCAGAAGAATCCTCTCTTTCAGAGACACCGGCAAAGAGGGAAGGTCAGCTAGTTGCTACTCAACCTCACAGAGCTAGCAGGTTTTCACCCCAGCCTCTGACTCCCGAGTCTTATTAATAAATAGAATGATAGGGATTTAATTAAAAGCTGCATTTGGCAGCAGTGACATAGCCAGTGCCTGTGGGAACAGAACTTCCACCAGGCCTGAGTGGCCCAGCTGCTGCCAGAGAAGCAAGCCAGTAACTGTGGAGCCACATTTGCTGGCTCAAACAGCAGCGGGTCACAACGCAGGCTCTGGGCCAACAGAAAAACAACAAGTGCCTGAAGTAGGCTGGAGAGAGAGTTCAGTGGCAGGGTGTTTACCCAGTATGTCCAAAGCCTTGGGTTTGAGTCACAGCACTACAAAACGAACAAAAAAGAAGTTCCCTTTGCACACCCACACCAGAGAAGTGGTAAGGAATGGATGAGACAAGAGGCTCTACCACAATTTCCTGGTCTGAACCAACCATCTTTTTGCATTGTTCCATGGAACTGTAATTCCTTCCTACTGCTGAAGGAGGTCACATTTGATCCTGTAGTGTCTGTCTCTTCTGCAAACTGATGCACAAAGGGGAAATTCTGCCCCCCTATGCTTAGACTCACAGTGATTGCAAAAAAAGTCAACTGTTGCATAAAAGATGCATTGATTTTTGGCAAAGTCACACTCAGGCTGTTAAAAACCAAACAAATGCCATATTATTAGACTTCCTCAGCAGTAATATTCCCAGTCACATGTTTATCTCCTCAAAGCACTGCCCCCTTTATAGCATTTTCTTTTGATGACTTGATTTGTGGATGGAATGTAACTTTTGACAAAGCTCTTTTCCTGTAACCCTTGGCAGACCCAAAGAAAAGTCCTCACTTCTTACTTTAAAAAAAAAATTCATTTTCAACCCTGTCTCAACCTGTACATGAAAGTTAAAGTTTGTCATGGAATCATTTTCTCTGTAAATGTGAAGTATATACTGCAAGTTAACAGGGATCCATAGAAATAGCATTTAGGTGGCTGAGGAAGTCAGAAGTTACTACTCACCTTTGCATGAGAGATCACAGAACCTCTCAGGGAAGAATAGGGAAAATGTGAAACTCAAGCTAGAGAACCATAGAGCAATCTGTACGGTATGCTTAACTGTTTAAGGGAACTCTCTCACTGTGTGTCAAGGTTCGGGGGTCCCCCCGGAGTCTGAAAAATCAGAGGATTCTGAGATGTTTGGGACATAGCACTGTGCATCATCTGGGAGGGAACCAGAAGGGGAGCCTCAGGTATTTGAAAGACAAACATGAAAAGCAGTTGTCCAGGGTGTTGGTCCCAGCGCTGGACCAAAGTATCAGTCAAGGATGATGAGAGGCAGGCAGGCACGTGTAGTCTCTGGCTCCTGTGTGACTCCAGCATGGGCACTTCATGCTATATTCTTTACTAAAACAATCTGAAGGGCATACATGCATCTAGAGCGGTTTCTCAACCTGTGGGTCACAACCCCTTTGGGGGGGTCAACTGACCCTTTCACAGAGGTATATCAGACATACTGCATATCAGATTTCATAGCAGTAGCAAAATTGTATTTATGAAGTAGCAACGAAATAATTTTATGGTTGGGGGTCATCCCGACTGTCTTAAAGGGTGGCAACATTATTAGGAAGGTTGAGGACCACTGATTTACAGAGAGGTAAAGTAGAGAAAAGTATAAGGAGGAAGGAGTGTCATGAAGGACAAGCAGCCTTCAGAAGAGAGTCTCTCAGGTGAATAGTATCAAAATATAGAACATTTTTAGAATGTGTCCATGTAGGTAATCAGCACCTTATTTTATTTTCCCCCACAAATGCTCTATTCTGTTTATCTGTGATCTTCCTTTTACTGAGAGTCACTTGCATGCAATCACTAAGCATAAAAGTAGAAAGTCAAGTTATCATCTTGCTTGGTAAAGTTTCAGGTGGGAAGGGATTTAAATGCTAACATTGTCTAATCAGGCAATTTATTAATAATTTTAAACTGACTGAAAGGAAAGCAAATGGCATTATGAGTTAGTAGCAGCTGATTTTCATGATTTCCTTCTCAGAAACAAATAGGGAGGGGGGCGGGCTCTGCAGTTCTAAGATTTTTCTTTGCAAAACCTGACTGAAAATTTCGCACGATTTGGTCTCACTCTTACCTCAGTGATCTTGTCCGGATTTCTCTCTTCAGCAGCTGCAGCTTCTCCTCTGTGCAGAGCGCCTGGGCCTCTTTTTTTTTTATTGCCCAGGATTTGGCGGAGAACCAGACAGTCTTAGAAGGGAGATGTGGGAGGCAGGATTTGGGCCAATTTTTCTCGCTTCTTTTGGAAAAGCTAATGGCATTGTTCTTGTCAACATTGCTGCTGGTATTCTCTAAGAGTCACCGATCGCTGCCTCCCCTCCTGCCTTTTCTTTATGTGTTGATCTGTGTATGTGGCGGGGTGGGGTGGGGTGGGGGATGGGGGGGTGGGGAGAGTGGGGAAGGAGGTGAGGGACAAGGTCTTGCTGTCTGACCTAGGCCCTTAATTCAGGATCATCCCACGTTAGCCTCCAGGGCTGGAACTACAAGGTCACCACACCAGCTCTTCTCTGTCTTGACTGTATATTTTAATTACCAGTGATGGGTTTTACGTGTCCCCCCCACCCCTCACCCCTTCTTCCAGACTCGTGCCAGAATTCTCTCACGTGTAGCCCTCCTCCCATCTTCAGGCCCCAGTTCTTCCTCTGCCTCTCCCCAACCCTTCACGATTGGGCTCATGAATTCCTAACTTCTAGGTTAAACCCCCAAGTGTTACCTCCAGCACTCTTTTTATTGGCAAGCTTTTGGTTTTTATATTTCACTTTTGCCACTGGCTTATTTTGAAATCTTCATTAAGATACCACATTTTTCTTTCAGATTCTTATATAATAAAGTCCTTCCCTGTTGCATATCAGAAATATGCAGCTTATCTACAAATAAGAGCTCTCAGAGCTCCATGTATCTCCTCATAGCTGATCTGCCTCCATACCCCGGCCACAGAGCAATTAAGCTAGCAATAATAATGATAATGATAATAGAAAAGAAAGCAAACACCAGTGGTTTGAAGAATCCACACCAGGAAAGAAGAAAAAGATCCTTCAGGCCAACTAGACTGATTGCCCCATGGGTGTAAAGTTACCATGGAGACAGTACAAATCTAGGCTTCCCACACAGACCAAACAAGCTAGCTTGAAGACAAAAAATAATAAAGGCACATTTCTAGGGATGAGCAGGGTTTACCTTCTTGCACAGAAATGTCATTGCAAAGAGGCTGATCTGGAGTTGAAGAAGAGCCAAGTGTGGGAGCCCAGCTGGGAGACTGGCTCTCACATTTCACGACAGGGTACTCCTGGAAGAGAGGGATAAGAGATATTAGAATGATAGAGGGGAGAGAAACAGATAGAAACACCCGATAGCCTCGGGAGGGCCTGGATCCTTATCCACTGGTCAGTCCCTTCTGTCTCTTCTAAAGGGTTATTTATAGAAATGCCAAGGGGTGGAGCAAAAGACCTCCCCCTAGCACAGCTAAGTGCAGATCTTTCCAATCACCTTGTAACCATGCACGTGGTCAAGCAATCCTCTAATGCAGCCCTGCTGAGTAAAGCAAGCTCAGATCTCACTAGGAAACCTTTGTGGGTCTCCACAGCCAACTACCTTGCCCCTTCAAAGGGACCTTTTCCTCAGCCACTAAGCAGCACCAGGAACAGATCCCTAGTGACAGCCAGTCAGAGCCTCAGATGTCAGCATGCCAGGCTGGATGAGCTCGGAGGAATGTGCACCGTCTGGTGGCAAGTGGTGAAACATGTGCTGTGTGGTGAAGAGTGCGGGCTGGCATGTTTTAAGAAAGGAACCAGAACGCCAGGTCACGATACCTTCAGTTCTGTGAAAAGATGTGACTGGATGGAAGGATAGGGGAGAGAGAAGCTGAAGGAAAGATGGAGGACATTCTCAGAATGTCTACCCTCCCCACTTAGGAGGAAGAGGAAATTACATGTCCTACAACTTAATTGTAAAAATACATTTTTAGTGCACTTTCTATACTCCTTAAGGAAACAGTGAAATCTTTTCAGGTCCGCTCCCTAATGAACAATGAAAAGTCCATAAAGAGAATGGAGATGGCTTCCAGTAGAAGAGCTCTTGGTAACCCTAATTCACCAGGCAGGCTTCAACCTACTGAATCATAGGTTAGTGACCATCAGACAGCCACCCACCTTGGGAAGATGTCAAGCTAATGCTTGACATCATTCCCAACATCCTTGCTAGCTCCCTTTTGGCCGTGACGAGAAATGTGGCTAGAAAAGAAAGTGTTGCCTACCAAAATGAATGGTGCCAAGTTCACTGATCAGCCCAGTGTTTGCTTTGTGGAAGTCACGGACATGCCTCAAGGTCCCTCTCTTTGTTCTCCACATTAGCCCAGTGTTTGCTTTGTGGAAGTCACGGACATGCCTCAAGGTCCCTCTCTTTGTTCTCCACATCAGCCCAGTGTTTGCTTTGTGGAAGTCACGGACATGCCTCAAGGTCCCTCTCTTTGTTCTCCACATCAGCCCAGTGTTTGCTTTGTGGAAGTCACGGACATGCCTCAAGGTCCCTCTCTTTGTTCTCCACATTAGGGCCTGAAAAGATGACCCACAAACCACAATCTCTCAGAAATAGGGCCTATTAGTGGTAGCAGGAGACTAGTCTGAAGAGATTTAAGAACTTCGTGGGGGCACTTAGGGACCCAACCTACCTGTGGTTGGGATCCTGGTTTATGCTGTAGAAAAGAAGTTCAGGCTGAGCCATCACAAAGCAAAGTTGGATTTATTAGGAAGGAAAAGAGAGAGAGAGAGATAGCATGCATTTTAGATATAAACACAGGCATTTGGAGAGGCAGATGTGACTTGAAAATAGCTGTGTATGATTTTTATAGCTTTTAAAATCAAATTGCTTCTAGTCCAATTTCCAATCAGGGTCAAAGATGAAGCAAAGTTTAAAACTTCAGTAAAAATTTAACGTTGTGAAGTTAAGTTTAAAACATAGGCCAGTTGGCTAATTGCTCTTTGCAGAAGAAATTTCCTTTAGTAAATGAAATTATGTGGTGGTTTATGAGTTATACCATTCAGGTCTATGGGTGCCTGTTAGAGTCAACTCAAAGGTCACATTGCATTTAGGCTCTGAGTGAACATGGTTTGCTATTTGGCACTCTTTTCTAAGGGGAGTTTCTTAGAAAAGTGAGCATTTCCCTGTAGGCAATCTTCATAACATGGTTTTTAGTTGTGTTTGAATACTTTATTTTCACCAATCAGAATCACAAACCAGATCCAAATGAAACAAAGGGCTTCTCCCCGCACCACATACATTCATTTAACTTTTCCCGACTTTCTGTCTTGCCTCGGGAGACACTTGATGTCAAATTCCTCGTCTCTTTTTAGTTAGACCTCAGACAGCACTGCCCCAGGGAAGAGTCTGTCTGTGCATCTGACAACTTTAGCCAACCTTAGTTCTCAGACTTTCTAAGAGCCAGAAACATTCTCTAAGGTTTTCTTTTTTTTTTCTTTTTTCTTTTTTTTTAGATGGAGTCTGGTCTGAACTCACAGAGTTCTGCCTCCCTGCTGGGGAATAAAGATGTGTGCCACCACCCCAGGCCCTAAGATACAATCTTAACCAAAACCTGCCAGTATGCTGACCTGTGGGTGTAGAGTCCCTATAGCTGAAGGGACGATCACTGTTGCTTCAAGTCCTCTAGTCTGGGGAGGCTTCAAGACCCTAGAGTTCTGCAGAAGAAATGGAAAACCTGCCCATCTATCAGGATGCCCTACTGTGTCCCACAACTAAGGGAAGTTCTGAGAAAGGAAGTCCATCAGGATGCCCTACTGCATCCTACAACTAAGGGAAGTTCTAGGAGAGGAAGTCCATCAGGATGCCCTACTGTGTTCTACAACTAAGGGAAGTTCTGAGAGAGGAAGTCCATCAGGATGCCCTACTGTGTCCTACAACTAAGGGAAGTTCTGAGAGAGGAAGTCCATCAGGATGCCCTACTGTGTCCCACAACTAAGGGAAGTTCTGAGAGAGGAAGTCCATCAGGATGCCCTACTGTGTCCTACAACTAAGGGAAGTTCTGAGAGAGGAAGTCCATCAGGATGCCCTACTGTGTCCCACAACTAAGGGAAGTTCTGAGAGAGGAAGTCCATCAGGATGCCCTACTGTGTCCCACAACTAAGGGAAGTTCTGAGAGAGGCAGCCTTTTCAGGATTTGATCCCATAATGCTGTGGCCCATTACAGGCCAAGAGAAGGTAGAAGTGAATTGACACCCGAAGCCTGACTTCTTGGTGGGTTGCTGGACTGAGTGTGTTGACGAGTAAGGATCTGTGCTCTGGCTATAGGCACAGCTTCTAAGCCAGCCAGTCTGACCTTCCCTCCTGGTCTCTTGTTAGCGTAAAGCTGTTTGGGGCAAGTTCATCCTCACTACAGGACCCTGACTCTCTTGTCTGATTTGATTGCTTACCCATGCCACCCACTGTAGTTGGTTGTTTTTTTTTTTTTTAACTCTTTGGGGGCCAGCCACCCACTTCGCAAATAAATACATAGAGACTTATTCTTATGTATGAATGCCCAGCCTTAACTTGGCTTGTTTCTAGTCAGTTTTTCTAACTTAAATTATTCTGTTTCTCTCTAAATACATTTTGCCTCTGGGCATTTTATCTCTCTCTCTCTCTCTCTCTCTCTCTCTCTCTCTCTCTCTCTGTCTCTCTCTCTCTCTCTCTCTCTCTCCATATATCTATCTATCTACCTACCTATCTCTATCTATCTCTATCTCTATCTCTATCTCTATCTCTATCTATATCTATATCTATATCTCTTTCCTTCTTACTCCATGGCTGGCTGTGTGGTTGGGTGGCTGGCCCCTGGCATCCTCCTTTCCTCTTTTATCACTCCCCTCTCTTCTCTCTATCCTAGATTTCTCCTCCTATTTATTTTCTCTATCTGCCAGCCCTGCCTGTCCCTCTCTCCTGCCTAGCTATTGGCTGTTCAGCTCTTTATTAGACAAATTAGGTGTTTTAATTTGCCAAGTAACACAGCTTCACAGAGTTAAACAAATGCAACATAAAAGAATGCAACACATCTTTGCATCATTAAACAACTATTCCACAACCTAAATGAATGTAACATATCTTAAACTAATATTCCACAACAGCCTACTTATGCAGAGGCATTTCTAACTTTCCTAATTCATAATCACATTCACTTATTTCCCGTACAGGCTCTATTGATTGATTATCAGCCAGTCTCACTGTTTTATAGACTGTGCAAAATTTCATTATGTTCTTATTTATTAAAAATATTTGATGTACATGTGTGCATGTGAGTGCATGTATGTGCACCAGTGTGCAAGAGCCTGTGGAGGTCACAAGAGGCATCAGATTCTCTGGAACTGGAGTTACAGATGACTGGGAGCCACCACGTGGGTGCTGGGAACTGAACCTGACTCCTCTACAAGAGCTGCATTTAAATGCATTATTCTTAACTGCTGAGCCATCTCTCCAGCCCCAATTCACTCATTTTCAAGAACGCAGTAAATAGTGTTATCATAGTGCTGTGCTGGTTTTAAGTAGGTGTTAAATTACTTGAGGGAGTTGTAGTTGTTTTCTCTTTGATGTAGTAACCTCAAGGGTATGTCTGCCAAGGCTTACAATTTCCTCCACCTAAAACTGGAAAGGAATCACTTTCTTATTGGTGTCATAGGGATTTACCGCAAACCCAATGACTGAAAAGAACATGTTTATTATCTTACATGTCTAAAGGTTACAAGTCCCCCACCAGGCTCATTAGACTAAGTTCGAGGTTTTGCTATGGTTTCGTTCCTCTCAAGAATCATAAACTAGGAGCAGAGGCTGTGCCTGGGAAGCATAGTTCCAGGAAGGGATTTACAGATCAGAATGGGGAATCTACCAGCCTATGGAGACCTGGTAACGAGGGAGGTCAGCAAAGGAAGGCTTTGACCTTTCTCCCATCTGATCTATTCCAAGAGTGACTGATTGTTCAGCTGGAGTCCCTCAATGAGAAGATGGATGTGTTAGCCGACTCCCAGTGTCCCACATCCGTAGCTAAGCCAGAGAACCAAAGACATGGTGCTTCCCATGACTCCCATACAAGAGACAGAAATAAGTGCTTGCTGTAAACACCAGTTTGCTTCTGCACCCTATCACTCAGTGGAAGCTTATTAAATCCTGTCACCTTGCCTGGAAGAGACTTTGCACAAGGACAGCCTATAAAGTCAGGCTGTGTGAGCCTAGAGCAGAGTTGAAAGGCTCGGGGCGTAGAGAAGCACACAGAAGCCATCCAGCCCACAGTCTAAGGATTCTCTAAGGATATTTGATCTATCAGTCATGTCTGTCTGAGGGCATGAAATCTAGTCTTCTGATACTTAGTGATTGCAAGATATGTCTTTTTTATCCAGGTACTTTCAATCTGTGTATAAAGTTTCTCTCTTGTAGAGTATACTCATGGGTTTTCCTCTTTGTAATTCATCTGGAGGTAGTGCAGTGAGACTTCTCTCCCTCGGTGGATCCTATGTGCGTAGACTCAGATTCCTTATACCAGAGTAAAGAGGGTACAGAAGCCAAAGGATCATCAAAAACCAAAGCCTGAGCATGCCCAACGGTGTCCCTGTCATCCATTTTCATCTTTTCAACATTTGTTCCATGCTGTGCTGGTTAGTTTTTGTTAACTCACCACAAACAAGGTTCATCTTGGAACCTCAGTTGAGAAAAAGCCTCTAGAAGACCGGCCTGTAGACAAGTCTGTGGGGTAAGTTCTTGATTAATGATTGCTGTTGGAGGTCCAACCCACCATTGCTGTGGGATGGTTTGTATGTCAAATGTGTTGCTGATTGGTCAATGAATAAATCACTGATTGGTCAGTGTCCAGGCAGGAAGTATAGGCGGGACTAACAGAGAGGAGAATTGAGAGAACAGGAAGCTGGGTGAGGGAGACACTGCCAGCCGCCGTCAGGACAAGGAAGATGTAAAATACCGGTAAGCCACAAGCCACGTGGCAAGGTATAGACTAATAGAAATGGATTAATTTAAGCTGTAAGAACAGTTAGCAAGAAGCCTGCCACGGCCATACAGTTTGTAACCAATATAAGTCTCTGTTTATTTGGTTGGGTCTGAGTGGCTGTGGGACTGGCGGGTGTCAGAGATTTGTCCTGACTGTGGGCCAGGCAGGAAAACTCTAGCAACACACCATGGGTAGTACCACCCCTGAGCAGGTAGTTCTGAGCTCTATTTAAAAAAAAAAAAAAAAAAAAGCTGAGCAAGTCATAAAGAATGAGCCAGAAAGCAGCACTCCTCCAAGGTCTCTATTTCAGTTCCTGCTTCCAGGTTCCTGCCTTGAGTTCTGGCCCTGACTTCCTTAAGGTTGGTGGACTACAACTCTAAGCTGAAATTAACCTGTTCCTCCCCAAGCTGATTTTGGTCATGGTGCTTATTACATAAATAGGAACCTAACGAAGACACAGTCCAGAGATATTTCCTTCTTGAACCACAACCTTAAACTGAACACACTCAGGGATGTTCTCACCCTTTAAATGATTTTCTACATGAATACATTTAGGCAAGTTTCCTTTATTTGAGGAGGACTTTGCTTTGGCAATGACACCCATGATCTGCTTACCTCCTGTAGATGTTCTGTTGGAACTTCTGGCCCTTGCACAAGCTGGAAAACCCTGTCTGCCCTACTTCCCAAAATACATCAATAAGTTTAAACCATAGATTAGGTAGATTGATCTCCACTCAGAGCAGAGAATTCTGAAATGATGAGTTAACATCTCTCCAAACCCAACTGTATTGTAGTGATCTGAAAGAAAATGGCCTTCAAATGGAGTGGCACTATGAGGAGGTGTGGCTTTGTTGGAGGAAGTGTGTCACTGTGGAGGCGGGTTTTGAGGGCTCATATATGCCCTCAAGTGTGACAGACCACTTCCTGTTGTCTGGAAGTCAAGATGTAGGGCACTCGGTTACTTCTCCAGCACTAACTACGTCTGCTTGCACATCACCATGTTGCACCATGATGATAATGGACTAAACCTCTGAAAATGTGAGGGAGCCACCACCATTAAATCTTTTCTCATTATAAGCATTGCCATGGTCATGGTGTCTCTTCACAGCAACAGAAACCCTAACTAAGACATATCAAATAGCTTCTGTAGAAACAGATCCCCTACTCCTCCATGCAAAGAAACAGGGGCTGTGTGCAACCCTGGCATGATGAGAATTTATAAGGAAAGGGGGATGTTTGTGCATGAACTCGGATGTCTCTAAAACCCAGAGTAGGAGCCTCTGAAAAGATGCTAGAATGTCAGATTTGGGGAAGAGCAAGGCCTGTGGAGAGTTCCTTCCCTACGCAAGTAAAAGAAAATCAGGTCTCCTGGAAAAGGGAGTTTAGGGTCTCCAGAACAGCATTGCACAGCTTGCTGGTGTCTCAGCACTCAGACTGAAGCCTCACCCCCTATCTGCTGTGGTCCACCTGAGAACAAAGACAAAGCTCTTCTCCCAGTGACTGAGGGAAGACTTTTTGTTGTGTTTTGTTTTTCAAGACAGGGTTTCTCTTCAAGACAGGGTTTCTCTGTGTAGCTTTGCGCCTTTCCTGGATCTCGCTCTGTAGACCAGGCTGGCCTCGAACTCACAAAGATCTGCCTGGCTCTGCCTCCGAGTGCTGGGATTAAAGGCACGCGCCACCACCTCCCGGCTAGAGGGAAGACTCTTATAAGGGTACTTCAACAGCAAAATTATCCTCAGTGATGACACATCATGATAATAGAAGCAGCCCACCATAATAATAGCTAAGGAGAAGGTCAAAAAAGAGAACTCTTTATAAACAAAATGTCAAAAGAAATATGTTCATATGGTTCGTTAAGTCAAAAGATTTTTGGGATTCTGTTTTTACTTAAAACCACCAAGCAATTCAGTAGATTTTTGTGGGGGTGGTGGTGGGGGAAGCTGTTGATTTGCCACAAAGATACAGAATAAGAAGGGGGAGAGAGAGAGAATCTTTTGGAGAATACATCTGTCAAGATGATTTTTAGGGACTTCTGGAACAGGTAGGAAGGAGAGATTTCATTTTTAACTGATGAGAGGCTGGAGAGATGCTTCTGTGGTTACAAATGGGTGCTGTTCTTGCAGAAGACCTGAGCTGGTTTCCCAGAACTCACGTCAAGTGTTTCACAACCACCTGTAACTCCAGCGCCAGAAGATCTATTGCCCTTTTCTGGTCTCCTCCAGCTCCTGCACTCATGTGGGCTCTCTCTTACAATTTTTGTTTTTAATGTGTTTAAATGTTTTACCTGTGTGTGTGTGTGTGTCTGTGTACTGCATGTATACTGTGTGGACTGAGGCCAGAAGAGGGCATTAGAGCCCCTGGAAGTGCAGTTATACATAGTTGGAAGTTGACATGTGGGTGTTAGGGATCCCAGGCAGCCTAGCTGCTCTCCTACTCTTAATTTTAGACATAAATAAATAAAATCTTTAAAATACATGGAAAATCACTAAAATAAATTGAGAAAGAAGTAAATTAGAGGAAGATTAAATAAAAGTAAATTACTCATCAAAATATCAGATTCTAGTTAGGCATAGTGATGCATGCCTTTAATCCCAGCACTTGTGAGGCAGAGGCGGGTGGATCTTTATGAGTTCAAGGCCAGTCTGGTCTACAGAGTGAGTTCCAGGATAGCCAGACCTACATATTGAGACTATGTCTCGGGAGGGGGAAATCACTCTCTACCTATCATTGGAAACCTCATGCCTTTCTGGTTATAGTGTAGAAAAAAGACTCTAAGGTGAGGTTCCTCATTTATTTCTCTGCTGCTGCAATGAAACACTAACCAAAATCACCAAGGGGAAGGAAGGGTCTATTTGGCTTACAAGTTACAGCCGTCCATCATGGAGAGAAGCCAAGTTAGGAATTTGGAGGCAGAGGCCATGGAGGAGTGTTGCTCACTGGCTTGCTTCCCATGGCTTGCTCAGCCTGCTTTCTTATACAGGCCAGGACCACTTGCTTAGGTACAGCACTTCTCACACAATTGGCCTACAAGACAATCTTATAGAGGCCCTTTCTCAATGACGGCTCCTTCTTTCTTGGTGACTGTAGCTTGTGTCAAGTTGACAATAAAACTGACTGGCACAGGAATATTAAATGTTTTAGAAAGGAATTCAATTAGGAAGCTATTGCAATAGTTTAAAAGTGATGATAAAGGCCTATGCTGAGGTGACATTTTATTTGGAGTATATTTTGAAGATGGGATCAGCAGAAAAATTTAAAATTGAACATTAAGGGAGAAATTGAGCTTCAGAGAGCTCCCATCCCACCCCCGTGTGACATGAGTTATCGTTTGCTGAGATTGGGATAAATAGGTAAAGATAAAGTGGTAAAAAGAAAGACAATCTGAAACCCTTTTGGAGACTTACTGGTTATAAGTCTCTACTAGATACATTTAAGTGGAAATTCAAAGGGACAGACAGAGAGTGCTGGAGTTGGCATTTGTGTGGTTTTGTCGTTGCTCAAAGAAAAAGACCACAAGACTTGATGAAATTAGACAGGGAAGAAGTGAAGACTGAAAAGAGAAGAGACATGAAGATTAAACCCTGAAGCATTTCGACAGTAAGGCACTGGAAAAAGCTAGAGAATCCAACAGCTAAGGCAGGGAAGAGACACTAATGAGGGAAGAGTAAGGAACATGGGATGTTCTGGAAACTAAGTGTAGACGGTCTTTCAAACGTGGTGGCTGGATCAAACCTCTAAGATATTAAGAGAAATTTGTAGCGACAAACCAATACATTTTGTCTGAGATTTTGAAAAGGATAATTAGGGTGGCAGGAGCTGCTTTAGAGGAAGGGTGGGAGGTTATGAAACAATTTTGCCAAAAGGAATGTGGTTCCAGAGGATCTTGATGTGCTGTTAGGGTGGACAGGCTGCTTTGAGAGTTCTGGTCACAGTCCATGCTGATCTCAGAGAGCAAAGAGGAAAGGTACTAATGTAAGGGAGTTTGGGTGACACCAGGTCAGAATGTTTAGGCAGACTCTCCACGGGATATGTATAGGTTACTTTTCTCATCACGAGCAGAATTCTTGGAAGATGTCACCTAAACAGAAGTTTGTTTTGGTCAACAGCTTCAGACATACCGTCCTTCGTAGCTGAGAAGGCATGGAAGCTGGAGGAGCTCAGCCTGTGAGGCCAGGGCTTGTTCACATCTTGGTGGGTCAGGAAGTAGAGAGAGTGGACTAAACACCAGGGTATGATCCATTCCCCTAGCCAGGTACCACAATCTCCCAAACAGTGTACCAGCTAAGGACCATGTGCTCAAATACATAAACCTGTGGGAGCATTTCAGATCCAAACCACAAGATGTGATACACTTTTGAGTTAGCTAATATTAGACCCATGCATTGTTTTAGAAATGGAGACAGGGTACACGGCATCATGCAACACGGGCTATCAATTTGGGTATAGTTTCTGTGAAATTCTGTTTGCTTCTGTTTTGCCTAGAGGACTAAGAATGAGGCCGTTCAATGTTTGCATGGAAAGACTAGAACAGAACAGGACTAGAGGTGTGTCTTGGTTGATGGAGTGCATGCCTAGCATGTACATAGCCCTGGATTCCATCTCCAGAACTACAGAAAACTGGGTATTGTGGCACATGCTTATAATCCAAAGGGAGGGAGAGGCAGGATGACTAGAAATTCAAGGTTATTCTTGTCTATGCAGCAACTTGGGGGTCAGGTTTGTCTACATAAAACCCTGTCTCAAAACAAAAAAAAACAAACGAACAGACAAAAAAGAACAGAGAAAAATAGAATAGTTTTCTGAATCTTGAAACGTTGACCGGGAATACATAAGATTCTGGACAAGCCTGAGTACCACCTACATTTAGCCATCTTACACTTAAATTGAGACCCATCAACATACATTTGCCTTTTTCTTGAGATATATTCAGCTGCTCTAGTGCAAGTACTGAACAGATAGAGAATTGTATTCAACTAGGAAGGATTAAGTTTAGGAGATGAGAATAATAGGAGGAAACAGAAGTGAAGGAGGAACTGGAGGTGTTTGCAAAGCAATGAAAGTGACTGAGCATGGAAAGTAAACTAGAGGGAAAACGCAGTAGTTCAAGAAATGCACAGTGCTCACTGAGGTGGTTAGATCAGTGGACTAAGGACCCATGTGATAACAAAATATTTCATGTTCATTAAAATCGTTACGATAACATTGGTGGTGAAGATGAAGTCTTTAAAGCAGGTATTCAAATCTCTAATGATGATAAAGGACCAACCAAGACAGCGATACACGGTTGGAATAAAAAGTGAGAGGATGGTAGGCGTCATATTCTGATGAAATAGGTCTTATTTGTGTCAGTGACTTCCAGTCTCAAGTTTTCCATTTGAAAATGAGAACGTCTCTGTGTTAGGATAGAAATTACCATTGTCTTCATGTTTTAGTTGACCTCCTCTGGATTTCATCTAGCTTTATTATGTCTTTAATATTTTTACGTTGGGACTTCTGTAATGGAGGTCTCCTGTGAAACAGCTCTAAGTGGTGAAAAATTTAATGAAAGTCTCTGAAAATTGTTCTAAGGGCATCTAGCAAATGGTGAAAAGTATATTCAAGAAATCTTTTCAATAATTTAGTTTTTAACAGGTGCATGAAAAATATATGTAATAGATAATGTGGTGTTTTGATATATGTATGTGTTGTGTATATTCAAAACATGTTACACCTGTCTATCTTCTCAAACATTTGGCATTTCACTGTGGTGAAAAATTTTCTACATCCTTTCTTCTAGCCTTTTGGACTGTCCAGGAAATGGTTGTTATCTACGGTCATCACACTATACACTAGCATACCCAAACTACTTGTTCTTATCCAACTGTAATGTAATAGAGCAGTCAACTTCGCCCCATCTCTCTCCCAGAGCTCTCCTCAGCCTCTGGTGATTCCACATGTGGGTGTGATCATGATTATGTCCTTCTATGGCTAGTTTATTCACTCAACACAATGATCTTCAGCTTCCTCTACATTGTCACAAATGACAAGGTTTCATTATTTGGGTGATTGAATAGAATTCTGCTGTGTGAGTATAACACCATTTTTTTAATGGAGCAAATGTTGTATGAAGCTGCTTTTTTTTTTTTTTTTGGTTTTTCGAGACAGGGTTTCTCTGTGTAGCTTTGCGCCTTTCCTGGGACTCACTTGGTAGCCCAGGCTGGCCTCGAACTCACAGAGATCCGCCTGGCTCTGCCTCCCGAGTGCTGGGATTAAAGGCGTGCGCCACCACCGCCCGGCTGAAGCTGCTTTTATATTAAAAAATTTGGGGGACAGGAACAGGAGGATTGGATGGAGAGGGGGAAGAAAGAAGGTTTTGCGGGAGCGAACATGGGGAGAGACAGCTAGAATTGAGGGACATTTGAGGGTTGGTATGGAAACCTAATGCAGTGGAAACTTTCTAAAATATATGAAGGAAATCCCAATGAAATCTGCAAAGAATGTGTGAGGCAGAGTTCCAACTGACCATCCCTTGTTACGAAACGAAGCTTCTGGTAATGGGACTGGGTCATATCCAATTGAGTTGTCGTCCAAAGGGGTCCCATGGAAATCCCCAAACAACTCAGGTTGCTACCAAGGCTATAAGTTGCTCTCCACAAACTGACAGCAAGGCCCCATTGGAAAAAAAAAAGAAAAAGATTAAAAATTTAAAAAAAATCAGCCAGGCAGTGGTGGCACACATCTTTAATCCCAGCATTTGGGAGGCAGAGGCAGGTGGATCTCTGTGAGTTTGAGGCCAGCCTGGTCTACAGTGAGAGCTCCAGAACAGCCAGGGCTACCTACACAGAGAAACTTCTCAAAAAATAATTTTTAATGATTTATTTTATTTTGTGTGTATAAGTGTTTTGCCTGTATGTATGTATGTGCAGCACATGTCTGTCTGTCTGGTGCCTGTGGAGGCCAGAACACGGTATCAGATCCCCTAACACTGGAGTTACAGACAATTATAATCCACCATATGGGTGCTGGGAAACTGAACCTGGGTCTTTCGCAAGAGGAGCAAGTGTTCTTACCCATTGAGCCACCTCTCTAGCCCATACACCACATTTTGTCTATTTATCACTGACGGGCACTGAAGTTCCTTCGTTTGTTTGCTACCATGTTGCAGCGACCAGTTCCTGTGTGTGCGCCCAGTAACAAGATTGTTGTTGGATCATATGGAATTCTCTCTTTTCTTTTTAGCCAGGAATTTAGATTTATTTATATCACTGCCTAAACATACGACCTTTAAAATAACACAAGCCATGAAAATAGATTGTCTAAACTCTGGATTTCCCTTTCTTGTCTATTCTAATGTCTTCGTCACACTAGGGAAGGACACTGCAGTCCTAGGACTCTGTGGTTCTAAGAAGAGTCTTGATGCTACTAGTTATTCTGTTCAAGAGTCTGATGTGAGAAACAGCTTTCAGACATGACTAGTTTTTAACTGGTACATGAAAACAAACTTGTCTGTAACAGTGAGATAATGTGATATCATTTTAAATAATGTTAAAGCAATACCAAGAAGATATTCAAATTCCTAGAATATGTAGTAGCATTTCTTCCATGGAACATGGCACTGACAATACTGGATTATCCCTTAAACACCAATTACCTTTCTTCTCTATTCTTTTGTCCTCTCCACAGAACAATACTCCTTAGACTGTTTTGCCTTATAGCTGCATCTGCCATAGTACTGTAGCTCACTAAGTCATACACAGCAAGGACCTTTCAAAAAAACTTCTGAACCTGACATGAAAATATAGTGCAGTCTAGTTGCCAAACATACTCTATTATCAGGCAAATCTCTGTGTTTGGCAAACCTTTACATTGAAAAGATTTGTGGTTCTCTGAACAGTAGAGGTTGGCTTGCTACTACGTTAAAAATGGGACGTAAACTGTGGCCCGTGTTACCATCGAAGGCCATGTGGATGGGTGTCCGTGGCCCATGCCACAGCAGAGGGCCATGTTGATGCTCGTGGCCAGTCTGTACTGCCACCAGAGACCACGCTGAAGTCTGTTGCTCGTGCTGACCCTGGAGACTATATGGAAGTCTGTGATCCCTGCTCTCCCCCGCCCTCAAAAAAAGTAACAGCCTAGACAGAAGACCATCTAAAAGAACTCTTAAAGATTGTGATAAGGATGCTGAAATGTGGCTCTTCACAGTTGAGGGCTTCTGGTGGGGGGACTCGGTTTTCTTTAAGGGCTAGGCACTGGGAATTTGACCATACTCCGGTGAGTATGTGGGCAACACAAATTGGACATGCTTTTCTTTCTTTTTCTGGGATGGGGAGAGTCACAAAGGTAGAGGGCAGGCTTGGGAGAATCAAGAAGTGAATACGATCAGGGTGCATCATGTGAAATTCCCAAATAATCAATAAAAATATATTAATATTGAAAAAATAAGATAAAAGGGGGACACAAAGAAAGATACGCATTTTTATCTTAAGCGTGCTAATTGATCATTTCCATCTGCTTAAGCATGTTTGGTCTAAGTGAATTGAATTGAGTTTCCAAAGGGAATATCCATTTATTGTTTCATAGCCAGAGCAATTACATTTCTTTCCCACAGCACTCGCTCCTCACACCCCAAGTTCAGTGAGGGACCTGAAGGAATCAGGTATCACGTGCCGGCACCACGGCTGTGAGTGAGATACTGAGGATGTTGTGGACACTGGCAGCCTTCACTGACTCATCTTGTCTTTATTTTATTTTATTTTAATCGGAATTGACTCAATTAATCTCTTCCTTTTCTGGAAGTGCGCACAGCTCCTAGCCTCTGACAGCTGCTGATGGGAAAGTCTGTGTCATCCCTGTCCCCAACACAGAAGAGCATTTTTCTGCTCTGCGGCAGTGATTTATCTCAGATGGACAAAAGGACCACTCTCTTTCCCCATCAATTTCGAAAGAAGAAGAAAACAAAAGCTCCCCCAAACCATCTATGCATTTAAATTTTTCTTTATTCTTCAGAATTTCATACATATTTCATTTAAGATGACCAAAATATTCCCATTTCCTTCCCCATTTCTACCCACATACCCCCCCCCACCATCCCAACTTAATACCATTTAAAAAAATATAACCCACTAAGAGTACTTATTGCTACCCATATGAGCCTGGAATTTTGGCTGGCTCCAATTACTATTTCGGGGTTGGACTGTGAGACAACATGCCTCTATGTGGGTTTCATAAACTCTTCCTTTGGGTTAGCCCTCCCTCCACCTTCTGGTTCGCCCCTTACCTCTACACCCCTCCCTGCTTGATCCTTTCTGCCCATATCTTTCTACATCCCTACTTTTGCTTTACTTATAACCTACTGCTCCCCCCTTAACAAGTATGCCCCCCACAAAAGGCCCCTTTCTAGTTTCCTGGCTTCCCCGTGTGCTCCAACTTAAACACAAAACAAAAGATTAGAACCGGCATCCTGACGCGAGAGGGAGCAAGCAGTATCTGTCTCTCTGGGCTTGCCTCCTTAGTCTCTCTCCTTTCCAGATCCAGCCATTTACCTGCACATTTCATGATTTCATTTTTTAATAGCCATATGATGTGCCGTTGTGTGTATGTAGCGCTGTTTTCCTATTCGTTCATCTGCTGATAGACATCGAAGTCAACTCCATTTTCTAGCTGTTGCGAACACAGTAGCAATCAACACAGATGTGCAAGTGTTTCTGTAGTAGGATAAAAGCCCATTGTGTATATGCCCAGGAGTGTGTATATGCACTGGGTCATATGGCAGTTCTACGTTTAGTTTTTTGAGAAACCTCCAAACTGATTCCCAAAGTTGCTGGACTGGTTTACACTCCCGCCAACAGTATATAAGTTCCCTTTGCACCATTTGCTGGCATTTGTAATCTTGCTGATGGCCATTCCTGCTGTGGTAAGATGAAATCTTAAAGTAGTTTTAATTTACAGTCCCCAATGGAAGGGATGTTGAGGACTTTTTAAAACTAATACCTTAAAAAAAATATATAGCCGCGCAGTTATGGTGCATGCCTTTAATCCCAGCACTTGGGAGGCAGAAGTAGGTGGATCTCTGTGAGCCTGGTCTAAAAAGTGAGTTCCAGGACAGCCAGGGCTACACAAAGAAACCCTGTCTCAAAAAAACAAAAACAAAAACAAACAACATGATTATATATAATACATATAATATTGTGTATATAAAATATTGTATTATATAATTTGATATATAATGTATTTTATGTAATTATAGGTATCTATAAATATATATGCATATAATTATATCATTTCCCATCCCTTTCCTCCCTCCAGCTTTGGTTTCCTCTGTTGAACAGAGCTTTTTGGTTTTGGGAAGCCCCATCTGTTGATTGCTGACCTGCTTTCCTTGCTCTCAGGGCCGTGTTCAGAAAGTCCCTGCCTGTGCCTGTAAGTTAAAGCGTGCACCCTACCTTTTCCTCTAGCGGCTTCAGAGTATCAACTCCGATGCGGAGGTCCTTGGTCCATTTAGAGCTGAGTTTTCTGCAGGATGAGGAATAAGGATCTAGTTTCATTTCCTGAATCTGGAAATTATTGTCCAGGTGCCATTTGTGGAATATGCTGTCTTTCCTCTAAAGTATCTTAGGGCGTCCTTGTCAACGTTCAGGCAGCTGTAGATTTTTTGGTTTGTGTTCAGGTCCTCCAGGCCATCCCGTTGATCTGTGTATCTGGTCTGTTTTCATCACCACGTCTCTGTAGTATAATTTGAAACTAGGTATGGCAGTTCCTCCTGTAACATTCTTTTTGTTCAGGATTGCTTTTACTGTTATTGGTCTTTTGTGTGTCTGCATAAAATTTTTTATTTTTTCCTGTGTCGGTGAAGAATGGCATTGGAATTTTAAGTGAGATTACTTTGAATCTATAGATTGCTTTTGATAGAATGGACATTTTTACAATATTAATTCTTCCAGTCCATGAGCATGGGCTGTTTTTTCTTCCTCTAGTGCCTTCCTCAGTTTCTTTCTTCAGTGTCTTAAATTTTTCACTGTAGAGGCCTTTTATTCCTTCGTAAGGCTTATTCCCAGATTGTGTGTGTGTATTGTGAAAGGGTTGTTTCCTTAATTTTTTTCAGTCTGTTTGCCGTTGGTATATAGAAAGGCTACTGTGTGTGTGTGTGTGTGTGTGTGTGTGTGTGTGTGTGTGTGTGTGTGTTGATTTTGAGTCCTACAACTGTGCTGAAAGTGTTTACCAGATCTAAAAGGTTTGGGTAGAGTCTTTAGTGTCTCTTAGACATAGAATAATAGAATTGGAAACGGGATATTTTATCTTCTGTTTATATCCCTTTTGTTTATTTCTCTTGTCTTATTGCTCCAGCTAAGATTTCAAGCACAATATCGAATAGAAGTAAGAAGAGTGGATGCCCTTGTCTTGTTCCTGATCTTGTTAGCAACACTTTGAGTTTCTCTCCACTTAGCATGATGTTGACTGTAGACTTGTCATGTATAGCCTTTGTTATACTGAAGCATGCTCTCTCCATCCTTAGCCTTGTCATGACTTTTATAAGGAAGAAACATTACCTGTTGTCAAAGCTTTTTGTGTGTGTATGTATATATTAAGATGACCATGTGATTTCTGTCTTTTATTCAATTAATATGATGAATTACCTTTATTTATTTACATATGCTCAACCATCCCTGTATTGATGGAATAAAGCACATTTAGTCATGATAAATGATCTTTTAAATGTGATGTTGAATTCAATTTATGAGTATTTTATTGAGGATTTTCATAACGATGTTCATCAGGTAGATAAGTTTGCAGTTTTCTGTGATGTTTTCTCTGATTTTTACATCAGAGTAATACTGACTTCATTCAAAGAATTTGGAAACTTTCCTTTGTTTTTTATTTTATGGAATGTATCAGCTATGTTTCTATTGCTTTGATAAAAAACCATGACCAAGGCAGCTTATATAAGAAAGAGTTCATTTAGGTTTACAGTTCCGGGAGGGTTGCGAGTCTATGGTGCTGGGGACGCATGGCAGCAAGCTTCAGGCATGGCACCTGGAGCAGGAATCTGAGAGCTCACACCTCGAACCACAAACAGAAAGCAAGGAGTGAACTAGAAACTGAGTCTTTAAACTCTCACAGTCCATCTCCAACAACACCACACCTCTTAAACTTCCCCAAATAGTTCCATACACTGGGGACCAAGCATTCTAATGCCTCAAGACTCGAACTACCACATGGTTTCACACTACCACATGGAGTGATTTGAATAGTGTTTGTGGTTGCTTGAAGCAGAATTCTACAGCAAATCTGTCTAGTTCTCCATATTTTTAAGGTAAAAGGCTTTTATTACTGCTTCAATCTCATTGCTGGTTATAGATCTGTTTAGACTGTTTACTTCATTGTGGTTTAATTTCAATATGTCATAAACATTTAGAAATTCACCCCTTTCTTTTAAGTTTCCCAATTTAGTCAAGTATGGTTTTTAAAGTATGCAGTCATGATTTTCTGGATTTTATTGATGTGTGTTGTAATGTTTCCATTTTTAGCTCTTATTTTATTAATTTGAGTCTTCTCTCTCCTGCTTTTGGTTAATTTTGCCAAGGGTTTGTCATTTTTCTTTATCTTTTCCAAGAGCTAGCTCTTTGCTTCATTAATTCTTTCTATTTTTTGTTTCTATTTCATTAATTTTGAAATAGAATTATTTCGATGATTTCTCATTGCCTATGGTTTTGTGGTTTGTTTGTTATTATTGTGTTAGTATTGTTTAATTGTTCCTGTGGAATCTTCAGTGTGTTCATTTTTTCCTTTAGACTGAAGTATTCCTTCCACTGTCCTCTGTAGGGCTGACTTAGTGATCATAAATTCCTTTAGTCTATTTTTATCATGGTAAGTTCTATTTTTCCTGCAATTTTAACAGATAGTGTTTCGGGTGTGTCAATTGTGTCTGGATTGGCAGTTGCGGTTTTTCAGACCATGGAACACATCTTCCCAGGCCCTTCAGCTTGCCATGTTTCTTTCTGTTGAGAAACCAGGTGTTGCTCCGATAGGCCTGCCTTTAAAGGTGACTGGGCCCTTCTCTCTTCTGACTTTAATACTCTTATCTTTTTGGTCTGTGTATTTAGTATTTTAAATGTGCTGTGTCATGGGGAGGTTGTTTTCTGGTCCTGTCTACTTGGTATTCTCCAGTCTTCTTGTACTAGATGTCTAGATGGCTCTTTCTCTAAGTTTGGAGACATTTTCTTCTTTGACCTTATTGAAAATATTTCCTATGCCTTTTCTGTGGTATTCTCTTTCTTCTATGTCCATAATGTGAAGATTTGGTATTTTCATGCTGTCTCCTATGCATTCTCTTATGTTATATAACATTCTCCTATATCTATATAATATATTGAATGTATGTGTGTGTGTGTGTGTAACACTGATCCTTATTGTATGATCAATTCCTCTACTTTGTCTTCCAGTCTGGATGCTCCATTTTCTACATGCTCTGCTCCGTCACTGAGGTTTTCATTTGACTCATTGAGGTTTTTTTTTTTTTTTCCTTAGCATCATTTTGGTTTGGAGTACCTTTAGCAATTCTATTTCTTTACTGAATTCAATTTTCATACCTCATGTTGACTTCCTTATTTCATTCAGCTTTTTGGTTTTGTTCTCTTGGAGTACATTCATATCTTCCTTAAATTTCTTGAACATAGTTGTAATTATTCTTTTAGTTAGTTTGCTGGTTGAGGTTTCTTTCAAATTTTTTACTTTTACTTTTTAAATTCAAGCCCACCCCCACTCCAAATTTTCCAGTGGTGGCATCTGTGATATTCAGGAGAGAACCAAGTCATAGTAGGGTTGAGGTGTCATTTGGCTCTGGGGTCAGGGGCTCTATTCCAAGTCTTTCTCTGAGCATCAGGTCTTGTCCTATGTCAGCTCATGCTTCCTTCTTGTGTCTGCAGCTTTTGCTAGTTGTAGAACCCAGCATGTGCCTGTGGGCCTTACTCAGAGTCAGACATAGTCCTCCCCACAAGCCCAAAGATTCAGCTGAAGCAGTTGCAGGATGTGGAATTTCCCTCCAGGTCAGACATAGTCCTTACCCTCAGTCCCTCAGCTTCCATTGATGGTGCAGATGTGGAACTTCCCATGTTTCTCTGGACTAACCCAGAGCAAGGTGTGGTTCCTATCTCAGGTCCCCAGCTTCCATGGAAACATTTGTTTTTATACAGACTCTCATTATATAACCCTAGAACATGATGTGTTGCCCATGCTGGCCTTGAACTTGCACTGATCCTGCTGCCTCTGTCTCCTGAGTGCTGGGGTTACAGGCATGTACCACCATGAGTGACTCTATTTTTAAATTGATGGTGGGGACAGCTGCGTAACTGTGAACATGCTTTAAAATACTGACCTGTATGTCTTTACATGAGCAAATTATGTGCACAGAAATTGTATTTCAGTGAAGCTGTTAGTTTTTGACTAGTGATTGGAACAATTATAGCAACCACTATCAAAGCCTGATTTCTCACATAAAATGTCAGTGCTGTGTCTACGCTTTCATTCTCTTAACTGTCATGCTTATTTCAAGTTATCCCAAAATAAGTATTTTTGTGATAATCACTCATGACCATTTGTATAAGATGAAAACACTTGCTTTAAATTCTTTTGCTATGCTCAATGAAATTTAGAGCACTTATTAAAACTTATTTTCATGAAAGAACAAAGATCGCTTCTCAGATCTGGGTAGAACACTGTATTTTTACACCTTTTATTCCTGCTCTTACGTGTTTTGGAGAAAGAGGAAGAATATTGGCTTGGATATCCAGACACTTTCAAGTCAGGGCTAGCGGCCCTTGCCTGCAGCATTCAGATGGCAGAGGTAGTAGATTGTCAGTTCAAATCAAGGCCAGTTTGAGCTACATAACAAACTCTTGTCAGACAGAGACAGAGACAGACAGAGAGACACATACAGAGAATGTGTTTAACTTTCTAGACCAAGCTCTACCATTTTCTAGGCCAGAGAGAACAGCAGACATTCTTAATTTTATGCACATTTGTCAAAAGTGGGGCCTTTTTGATAATTTGTAGTTATGATAACTCAAATTATGATGAAAATATGTTGAAAGAAAGATGTGAAATTAAGTACCTTTATATTGATTACTACACTGAAAATAAATGGCTGCAATCAAAGTCTGGTGTATTCTCGTTGTAGGGGCTCCTTCACTAGTCAGAGTCACAGGTTCACACTGACGTGCTTCTTTCCTGGGACTCCTTCTCTTAGAGGCAAGAGAAACCGTCCCAGCCCAGCCAGGAAGACAAGAGCTAGGGCCTTCTGAGGAGAGCTCACTCCCACATACAGGAAGCATTGCAGACCCACATGTAACTTAGGAGCAGACCCTTGTGTAGTCTCATCTAAATGTAAGATGGTCAGAGGTGAGGGTCCTTTAAAGTATCACCCCTAACTGGTACTGTATGAGCTGGTAATCCAGATCAGCAGCTTTTTTGCACAAAGGCATTATCCAGGCCTTTCTGCCATTTTTGTTTATTTCCTTTGGACGCCGAATGCCTCTCTCGATTGTCTGTGCTCTGAAGGTTGCGGGAGATGCTGTGATAGGATGTGTTTTCTCTCCTAACATCTGTTACAACTCATACAAAGTCTTAGGAAATATGAAATTTCTGTACAAATACACAAACCCACTCCAGCTTTCCAGTTATGGAAATATCTGCTGTAAAGAGCTGCAGCTAGTCTTTCTTCCAAGAGTGTAGGTATTTTCCATACACCAGGCCATAATTTTTGTGAGTGTGACTCCTCACTTACATTTGAATTAGGTTTTCCCAAAGTGAGGATTTCATTTTGGCATCACATTTCTCTTCTGAGAAATAAGCTTTCTAGAAATTGCATTCAGCATTCCTTGCCAAATACACTACTTAATTTCCCTCTAGTTGACTTTCTCAGAGAATCATTTTTCTGTTGTGACCTAGTTTTTTGTTGTTGTTGTTTTATTGCATCTTAGTTCTTAGGATAAGATTTACTGACATAAATCTCAGGAATCTATGTTCATAAATCCAAGCCATGCTCTGGCAAGTGTCAAATGAGGGTAATACAGAAAACTGAAATGCCTAGAATACTTACAGAATGCCAGGCACTTTTCATATGTCATATCATTATGTGCACAACCTTGTCACTTCATCTACATAATGGTCCTATGAAGGAAACTGAGGCGTAGCTAAGTTTCTCACCCAAGATAACAGTGTAAATAGATAATGGAGCTCGGTTTTAACATAGGGCTGTCTGGTTGCCTTTCTGTGGCTGCCAATGCCATTAAACAGCATAGCTGCTTTCTTCTCAGCCCAAAGTCTGCACGCTTCCGGGAGCCGTACACAATTGGCATTGCTCTCCATGAACTCTTCACCCCACCGATTCCACTCACAGCTCCTCTCTTCCCCCATTCTCCTAGTCTTTCCCCAAGACCAGCCTTTGACAAAATCTACAGTTGGCAGACCTTTCAACACCCTGCCCCCCAGGAAGTAGCGTCCTAGCATTGACTCTTGTCACCCTCTTGGTTTTACAGACCTCTTTTTGTGCAAACTGTGTGGCAATTCAGTGTTCTGGGGCTGAGAGGCTTGGGGTTTTCTCCTGACTTCAGGAGAAATGGGATTTATTGGAAAGACATTCGGTGACTCACACTGGTACAGGAAATCTATAGAAACCGTTTACGAAAGAGCAGGATCCGAGAACTAAGAAGTGATGGAGTTGGGACTGCAAAGCACTTTTGTTCAATGGAAATCACCATAACCAGCTTTCCTTCTTTAGATTTTGAAGGATTCAAAGTCCAAAGGAAGAGAACTAAACTGGTCAGCCTTGGAGGGCAGCCCCTTCACTACGTACGAGAGGCAATTTTTCAAACCAATGCAGGAATTCTGTCACTTAAAGATATGAAAATAGTTCCTGGGCAGAAACGAACCAATAACACCACCAACAAAATAGGAACCCACAAACTGGATAGCCCCGTAAGCCCTCTGACCCATTTGGTTCTCCTCTCTCTCCACTTGAGTCCCTTTCGTATTCCTCTAGGATCAAGGGATCCTCTCCCTTGATGGGTGCAGGGCCATCTTCCTTCCCTCGCTGGCTGCCTGGAGCTTGGTGAGTCAGCTCGCCTAGGAACCACGTTTCCCTTACACAGCTCTTCTAAGCCACAGAGCAGGCGGTACCGTTCGAATGGGAAAAGCCTCCACTGACTCATGTGTCTGAACATTTGCTAACCACTTGGTAGGACACTTTTGGGATGCTTTGGAACTCTGGGGACTCAGGGATGGACACTGGCAGGTGCGAGACACTAGAAGTTGGCTTTGAGGCCTATATCCCAGGCCTGCCTCAGGTCCCATCCTCAGCTACTTCTCTGACACTGGGATGTAGAAACCCCAGCCATCCACCACTGCCATAAACACTGTGGTAGTGGACTAAATCCCTTGTATTGTGAGCCCAAATAAACCCCTCCTCCCCCAGGGTGCCTTTGTCAGGGACTTTGTCATAGCAGCTGAAAAAAGAAAAAAAAGCAACTGATACACCAGGTTTCTGTACACATGTGGAACCATGCATGTATTGACTTAACTTGGAACTTTTGGAAAGGATCCCTTAAGAGGAGTCCAAGTTTCATTTGAATGTGAACAGAGTTTTAACGAACTTTGAATCTGATGAAGATTTCATATCATCTTCTGCGTTCCCTATGGAGGATGAGCTACAACAGTCATGTTTTTTGTTGTTTGCTGTTCTTCTTTTCAATGATTGTGTTTATCGAGTATATAGCCAGTGGGAGTAAAAGAATAAAAAAGTGAGCAGCAGATTGGGGTGCCTCTGTAACAAAACCGCCAGCTGGAGCGTCTGGTCGACAAAGAGGGTCCTGGGGCAGAAAGTCTTTCTCTGGGTGAGACTTTCAATTAGCCATTAGCAGCCTACGTGTTTTTCTATCACGACATAAATTGTAGCTGAGCTTTTGTTTGGAGAAGGTGCCTTGGGATGATTGGCCTGTTTTTTGGCCTGTTTAAGAACACGGTGTCAAAGGATTTAGTCTCTTTCTATTTTTAAGCCACGATGTTTTTACTCTTGGACTGTCTTATTGTTTGCTTGTTCCCTTTAAACTTTGCTGTGGGACCAGCCCACCCCTGAAGAAGGGCTCATGGAAGACAAACACGCTTAGGTCTGAAGTGTGTATGTGTGTGTGTGTGTGTGTGTGTGTGTGTGTGTGTGTGTGTGTGTGTGTGTGTTGGGAGGGTAGCTCATCTCCAGAGCCAGCCTCACAGTGAGCTCAAACAGCACATCCATTGATAGATACAGCGTAAGTTACACTCTACAAACACCAGCATCCCAAGTGACCCTCTGAACTCACAGCTTCCCTAATGAGAACAAAAAACAATGGTGTTTTCTTGTTCTGTCTATACCTTTCTTTCTCTCAAGGAATGTTTTCTGGCTTATTTTGTCCTTCTGGCTGATCTAGTCTCCATATTAAATACCTATAGCTACCATTTATTATGCATCTGTTTGTTTGGAAGCTTTATACATATTATTTCATTTATTTTGCACCAACCCCAATAAAATTCTCACTACAAAGATAGCACAATCTAGGGTCAGCAAAAGTTAAATACAACATTCATATCTGAGTCAGTCAGCCTGATTTCCAAATCTCATGCTCTTGTACGGGATCCGTGCTGCCTGGTGGGGACACAGGAAAAGGAAGAAAGGTTGTAACGTCCACTCCTGGCTCCGGAAAGGTTTTTGTTACACAAGAGAACTTTGGACAGAAGGAATGTGGTAATATAAACAGAATTAGAGGAGCAGGGAAGCTTTCACTTTCGCATTTATTCAGGTATATTGTATTATTTAATATTGACACTTGCAATTAAAACAAAAGTTTGAAAGTTAGCTCAGATGACTGAACACACTTTTTGCTTCCTGCCTGCCTGCCTGCCTTCTCCCTTCCTTCTTTCCTTCCTTCCTGCCTGCCCTCTTCCTTCCTTCTTTCCTTCCTTCCTGCCTGCCCTCTTCCTTCCTTCTTTCCTTCCTTCCTGCCTGCTCTCTTCCTTCCTTCCTTCCTTCCTTCCTTCCTTCCTTCCTTCCTTCTTTTTATCCTTTCCCTTCTGTGTTTTGTTTACAGTCCTGGGCTTAGCAGATGAGTTGATTAACAAGCAAGAGAACTGCAGTTCAGATCCATAGACATACAGAGATATCAAGTGACTATGAGGACTTGCTTGTAATTCCAGCCTCAGAAAGCAAAACACTGGGTCCAGCAAGACTAGCCATATCAATGTCTGGGTTGGACTGAAAGACTCTGTCTGGGAGATTCAGGTGGAGCAGCAATCAAGGAAGATTCCAGATCTATACATCGAGGTACATGCACATACATGAACTTCTGTACACATGTGTATGCATGCACATATACTTGCACACCACAAACATGTGTAAACAGGAAAAATCTGTGTAGATGGAAGTTTCTCGGTCCCACCTAGTCCTGTCTGGGCAGTAGCCACTTTTATAATACTCACTCAGAGGCTTAATATTCATTACAAACTGTTTGGCCTATGGCTCAGGCTTATCATTAACGAGTTCTTAAAAATTTTAAACTATTTTTTGTTTTGTTCTGTTTTTTTGAGACAGGGTTTCTCTGTGTAGCTTTGGAGTCTTTCCTGGAACTCACTTTGTAGCCCAGGCTGCCCTCGAACTCACAGAGATCCGCCTGCCTCTGCCTCCCGAGTGCTGGGATTAAAGGCATACAATACCACTGCCTGGGAAACTCTTACAATTTAATTCAACTCATTTCTATTAACCTATGTTTTGCTATGTGGCTTCTTCGTGGCATCACCGGTGTTCCGTTACATCTTGCTCCCCCAGCAGCGTCAGCATCTCCTCTCACTTCGCCTTTCTTCTCCTTGTCTCTCTCCTTAGGTTCCCTGCCTGGCTCTATTCTGCCTTGCCATAGGCCATAGCAGCTTCTTTATTAACCAATGGTAACAACACATATTCACAGCGTACAAAAAGACCATCCCACAACACTAGACAGTTACAGTCACAATCCTCTCATATCTTAGCTAAGAGAATGTTAGGTACCAGATTCAGATTCTTCAGGATAAGACAGCATTTGGAATAATCTCTGTAATTTTCCATTTATCTATGATCTGCACTTTCAGTATGTTTCTTACTTGATGTTGTTCTTGTTGGTTATAGTTCCATTTTTGTTTATGTTATTACCCTTTATGTCTCTTGGACAATACTTGATAATCATTCTTATTGTATATAGTTTGCATTAGGTTTAGAACTTTCTTATTTAAACAAAAAGGGAAAATGTAGTGGTATTTGTTCCACCCATGATCTTGGGATATATGGCCCAAAGGAGCTAATGCTTCTTACCTGTGGGTGTGACCTCTTAAAAGGAAAGTTAGAGGGGTCATGGCCTCTTCTTGGCATGATTGGACACTGGATGGCCAGGTGCATTCACTTTTGGACAGAATAGAGGGAGATTTCAGCTGTTTACTCAGTTCTGTGTTTCTTGAGTATATTTCCCCAACTTATATCTTAATAAATTCCCTGATACCCCTTAAGCAGATTCCCATGGATTTCTCACATCAAATCTGTTTACAAAGCCCTCTGAAAAGTCAGTTCTATCATTGAAGGCACCTTATCTTTACAGATTTGAGGAGGATTCTGTGTCTAAATGAAAACAGCTGTGCTCATCTCCCTTGCAAATGTTACATTCCTGGAATGATGAGTTCTTTATGTGTATTTGACAAGCTTCCTGGAGCAGAGAGTAAATGCCAGAACACCCCAAAACACAGGAATCATTGCATAAAACCTCATCTGAAAATGCACAATACCGCTGTGTTGTGTCTAAATGGAAGTCGCTGTGCTCGTCTCCCTTGCAAGCATTACATTCCTGGAATGATGAGTTCTTTGTGTGTATTGTGATCAACTGTGACAAAGATTATTTCTTTGAGTTCCCAAAGAATTTCTCCTAAATAGCAGTGTGAACGCCTGTCTTGCTGGACCCTCTCATCTCTCCTGCCTCGGGCATCAACTTGCTGCAGATGGCAGACATCCAAATATCTTTTGTCCCTTCATGGTCATGGAGTTTGTTGTCAGATGTATTGAGAGTCAACATCTCAGACCTCATGGGTCCGTTAAACCAGGTTGAGCCGCTCTTCTTCAAAAAAAACAATTAAGCAAGTAATAGTAATAAACAAGGGTGGGGGAGAGTTATTTGGTGTGGCCAGCCACCTTGAGAAGATGGACCTGGGAGGTAGCTGGATCTTTGTCTCTCTTCTCAATGTGGCCACATAGAACAAATCTCCCTTTTCTGCTTTCACTGTTGTTTCCATAATTGGCTAATTAAGGATGGGTAGCTCTGATACAGTACTGTTCTCCAAGCCAAACTGCCGCCATTGTCATGAGTTCAATTGTGGCCGCTTGTAAGACATCACCACAGCTGGCCTTGTTGACTGCTGGTAACCTCACACAATGCATTAGTTGACAGTCGTAGGATGTGTACAGGACCATCCTCTGAGCCAAACTGTCACCATCTTCACAAGTTCAGCTGTGTCACTTACAAAAGATGCTCACAGCGGGCTTGTGGCCTTTGGGTTTGTTGACTGTTGATAGTCCCCACAGGAGAAGAGGCAGGGGAGGTCTTGGGACTCCCACCCAAGTATCCAGTCCTGCCTCTTAAAACCAGTTGTATACAATTTTTCCCTAAGTGCAAGTGGCCCCAGGAAGGGGCTAGAAATATACAAATTGGGAGGGACTAGGGGGGGGGCCTCCATCTTCGGAGCCATAGGGAAGTTGTTGTCCATGTGCGGTGCAGACCATCTAGTGTGGTTGTTTCAAGGACACCGCCACTCCTGCCCCTAACTTCTCACCCATGCTCTGTAAGCAAGGCTAATAAACCCATTGGTTCCCCAGGGTGAGCTGTGGTGGAATTATACCTCAGGCTGTCTGGAACTTTATAAGGAAGGGAGGTAGATGCTGCCTAGTTTCTCCTCACCACAGAGAAACTTAGCACAGTGGCTGAACCTGGTTTATCGCGGCAGGCAGGGCCCAGGCTGCTACTCTTGTAGCTGTCATCGTTTAAAGGGGGCATGGTTGGCCTTGGTTTCCAGCCATCTTTTCTCCATATGCAGTTTCCTTCTCTAGGACTATTCTGTGTTCACCTCTACAACTGCCTTATCAGTCAATGACTCTTAACTCTGTGTCACAACCCAGACTGCCTTTCACATATCTCTCTGTCTGTCAAAATCTCTCTGGGACAACCCACCGGCATCTGCAGTGATCTGCTCTGAATGGGAGCATTTTCCAATCACTCTGCTCTTCCTGCTCCAACGAGTGGCATCCTCGATTGTCCAAATAAAACCCTGGGTAGTTTCTTTGGCTCTCCTTTTCCTTTGGCGTTCTCCACCCTACAAACCTCCACTTAATGGATAACCAAATCCTTCCAATTCTATTTTCCAAGTATCTCTGGAATCCACGTTCCTCTCTCTGTCACGGACCCTAATGAACTGGTAACTGTTCAAGTAACTGATTTAAAATGTGCCAGAATGTGAGTAATATCCACGTCTTTAATAGTCCACTACAAAATTCCAAGGAAGAGGCTGAAGAGGGAAGATGGTCAATCCTTGTTTTCTCCTGTGTGGATATGCTGGTGGCGTCCATTTACCATTAAAGGGGCCACAACTGAAGGGTTGATGCCTGGGCCAAAGATGAATAAGATAAGGGAAGGGTAACTGTGGGAAAACACTTAGCGTTGAGTCCAAGAGGGAAAAGTGCCTTTAAGGTTCAGAGATAAGATAAAGCCCTCCAAGTGGAGGTGCTTGGATGAGGAACAACAGACCTGGGAAAGCATGGCGGACCGAGTCCAAGCCTGCGACTCCAGAGACTGTGATGCCTTGACTGTGGACCTTGTCAGCTGTAGAAAAGACACGCTCCCCTCCCTCACCTCCCACTCCTGGCCCCGTGAGGCCTCCCCGAGAAAGCTCTGTGATTACCTGCGGTCAAGTTTGAAAGACCACACAGGATTTTGCCCAAATCCTAATCCCACAACTTCTGTCCAGCTCCCCTGGCCCAGGACATAGTCCTCTCTAGCCTCCAGAGTCACAAGATCCACCTCACGGGTGCCCTGGAACCAGTCTTCCCATCCTCCAACCTGATCTTTATTATTAGTGCGCGTGAGCGTAGTGCATGTGTGTGGCATTTGCATACATAAGAGGAGGTGCCTGAGCCTGTACAAACATGTGCAGAGGCCAAAGAGGGTAGTGGATACCCTCCTCTATTACTCTCCACCTCATTCCTTTGAGACAAGGTCTCCCTCTGAATCATGTGGTCATGTTTTTTCAGCTAGGCTGGCTGCCAGTAAACCCCGGTGATCCTGCCCAGTCTCTGCCCCTGCTCCCACCAACACTGCTGGGGTTGCTAGTACATGCAGAACCACACCTTGTAGCAAGTCTTTCTCTGTACTGCTATCGCCCAAATAACAACACAGATGCTTATTATTAATTAGGAAAGCTCAGCCTTAGCGTAGGCTTGTCCCACTAGCTCGTATAACTTAAATTAACTCATTTATTCTAATGTATGTTCTGTTGCGTGCCTCGTTACCTCATTTCTCCATACTGCTCATGCTGTTTTCTCCTTGTCTGGCTGGTAACCCCACCTTTCTTCCTCTCTGACTCCCCTCTGTCCCCAGAAGTCTGGCCTAACCGCTCCCTGCCTGGCTATTGGCCACTCAGCTCTTTATTAAACCAATCACAGTGACACATCTTCACACAGTGTAAAGGAATATTCTGCAATATTTCCCCCTTTTTCTTTAAGTAAAAAGGAAAGATTTTTAACTCTAATGTAGACGAATTTCTAAACAGTCTTATTAAATAAGAAACATGGAGCCAAATATAGGGCTTAAAGCCTTAGAGATAGTGATAGCCACTAACCTTACCTCTCCAGCTCTGCAGCTACCAAAAGGGGCTACTTCCTGTCTAACCTATGCCTTTATTGCCTTGCTGTTCTACCTTCTCATTGGCTCTTAGCCCAGCTACTTCATTTCCTTGTCACTGCCTGTCTGTACAGACCTCCAGGTCTCTATGGTTGGTACTGGAATTAAAGGTGTGTGTCACCATGCTTGGTGCACAAAGACTCTGCCTGCCATGTGATCGGATTAAGGGTGTGTGCTACCACTGCCTGACTTCTGTGTTAATGGCTTGCTACTACCTCTGATCTCCAGGCAAACTTTATTTATTAACATACAAATAAAATATCACCACACTCTAACATAATAAAACTATAAACAGTAAGAATCAGGTAAGAATTACATTGACAATGTCCAGTCTATTTGTATTTGGCATATTTGGAGAAAATACTCTATTATCTATCTTATCTTGATGAATTTAGACTTTTACACCTGAACCATTTCCTATTATAACTTGTATTACCATCTTAAAACTATCTTTTTAGACCTCAAAACATTTTTTTTAGATAGACAATTTAATCTTTTATGTCTCTCAACCTTATATATTTTATACCTCTTTTGTGAGTTTCTTTTCTGAATTTGGTAACAAAGAAAATGTAACTATAACTATTTCATCTTCAAGTCCATTAGAGACCCAAGAAAGATATAATATTATCTGAGTATACAGGAAATTCAGAGCAAGAAACTTCCAGAACTGTGAAATGGCAGAGACATCTGGCTGACTGGACAGTCACCCCAGGGTTCCTCTGCAATGTTGGAGTATCCATTTTTGGCCTACAGGCCTAGAATATCTGACAGACTTTTTTGTGAAGCAGGAATTTTGAAGGACTGTCCCACCTTGTCTTGACAAAGTTCAGCAGTCACCGTCTTTTGTGTCCTGCTTGTCCAACAGCATGCTGTCACCAGTCGAGGCAAGGGCAGTTTCTTGGCTTGTGGCTAACTTTACCACAAATGAAAGCAAACTCCGTAAGGAGGTTCTTTGATACCTGTCATCCTCTTTTGGAATAGATTTGGAGCTGCCAGGAGCAGATGTGTCTCACTGTCATGAAAAGCCTTATGTTATTAAAACATTAAAATGCCATATTCTGTAGGTCACTGAAGTGTTTGAAGACCATCTATTTATTTAAAATATTTCTGTGATTGACCCTAAAAATATACCTAACACGACTATAAGTTTGATTGACTAACTACTAACCTGTATTTCTTTATTTTTCTAAATAGCTTTCAAGAACTAGAACTTTACATTACATTTTTAAATGAGCTGCATAGGTACAATACCTTAAACAATAAGTAGAAACATAATGCAGTATAACAGAAATAACTTTAAACTTGTATCAACATACAAAAATATCTTAGAGCGGAAACATATATACAGTATAACAAAAATGACCTTAAATTTGTATCAATATACAAAAATCCATACCAATGTAAAATATTTGAGACTAGTGGTTGTTCAAAAGTAGATTCAACAATCTATCCTTTTATCCCATCAATTCTACACTATATCTCACTTTTTCCCTTTAGAAAGAGATCCCTTAATCTAATCTTCTTTGTTTATTTTTATTCCTGACCATGACCAATAACAACTTGTAACCAACACCCCCTAAAAGATGACAAACATCCCTAACCCACTGAATGACCAAAAACCACTCACCCTACCTCTTTGGAATGTGGGCATTGTGTTCTCTAGACTGCTTCCTGTTGTCTAGGGGTGATGGAATCTTTAGGGGACCCTGAGAAAATTAGGATAATGGTCATGTCCTGGGAGTGCTAGCTGTACCATTTGTTGTCCAATCTCTGTATAATGAGAAAGTGCAGAGCTTATCTGAAGTCCTGGCAAGAGTAGTCTGTGAGGCTGGACTATCTCAGCTAGCAGCTTTGAAGATGTTCTGGATGCAGAATTTTGAGGAAACTGCAACAGAGGCATTCTGAGAGGCTGGATCACCTGGGCTACTTGTCTTTATTGTTATCTGGTACAAATATGATTTAATATTAAGATCTTATCATGTCCATATCATTAAGAACCCCCAATAGAAATGGACTTTAACTCAAATGGTTAAAATGAAAAGCTTTGGCAATGGGTCTGGTTAGGCAGGTAAGGGCAGGATTAAGGAGATGGGAATATGTGGAGTTGTGTTCATCTGCAGTCCTAAGGGGCAAGAAATGGTTATTCAGAGGGAGCTGGAGCCACAAAGGGACATCTGACAGGACCTGCAGTCAAAGTGAGGTAAACCCACTGTGACAGATGTGGAACTGAAGCAAGGGAGCCATGCCATGGACACTCCAGGGATGGACCCAGTTGGAAGCCAGCAGGCCACCTGGATGAAGGACCCAGTGGGGGTCCTCATTCCAGGCAGGAGCAGAGAATGCATCCAGAACTAGTGAAAACGGAGCAGCTCTTCTGCTTGAAGCTACCCATGTGCTCACACCGCATGTTGGGAGACACAGCTCCTAGATATATATGGTTTCCAGGACCCCTGGGCTGGGCTGGGCCTGCCTCACCAGTTCATCACATGCTCTATCTGCTCTTTCTCTCCCTTTCCACTGTGCTCAGCGTCTTTGGTTCTCTCATACCCACAACTTTGTCGGCATTTTTCTCCTTTTTTTCTCTTTTTTTAGCTACCCTCTCTTTAGTCTTGCTGTGTGTCACTCACTCACTGTATTTCAATTAAATTGTCACTCTCTGCGGGAAGTCTAGTGTCATGTGATCCTGACCAAGCTTACCATAGGTTCCCACCTCCTATTTCTACTTCAATAAAATTCCCAATTTGGGGAAATTTTAGCAAATTTTTCTTGTAGCTCCAGTCCTATTAAAAACTTTGGGCAGCTCAGACTACATCTACCATGTTCAGAGTTGTATTCCCAGGATGCATCTGGTACTGGTAAGAACTTAGATACTTACAGAATAAACATGTATTTAGTATAAGAACTTTTTGTTAATTTTCCTTTTTCTTTAATTAATAGTGAAGCTGCGAGTCTAGTCTGCTTAGTAGGTGGGTTTCCAAAACAGCATGGGCCAATCCTTTTTACATGTATGTAAATATGTGTATAATAAATATATAATATACATAATACATATAATGTGGGGATTTAACAAGGCAACTCCACATAGTTAAAAAGAGGTTTATTTTGGGGTAACTTACAGCCAGTAAAGGGATTGGTTACAGGATCCGGGATAGGTGAGGTACAGTCCAGCGGGATTCTCTGGAGAACTCTGACTTGGTCTTCCATCCAGCATCCAGGATCACAAGGAATCAAGAGACCTGGCATGTCCAGATCTCTGGTCTTAAGGGCTCCCGTCTTGGCCTGCCTCAGGGGCAGATGTGGCAGTTACCAGAAGCCTCACTAGGGGTAGTACTTCCAGGTCAAAGCTGGAACAGCTACCCACTACATACATAAACACATATGAATGTATGTGTGTGCTACATATATATTATTGTACATACATGTGTATTGCATATATATATTATAATATAGGTTAATGCTAAGTGGTATTATTTTAGGAATCTGAAAGTGTGATCTAAAACCTATCATTTAACATCATTCACTACAACAGAAATTTAAAGAAGAAACCCCACATGGTCACACCAGTACTTGATAAAATTCAGTAGCCTTGCCTAGTAAAATCTCCACTTAATGAATTGATGGTTTGTTTCATATTACACTTTACAGTCTATGATGTTGGGAAGCCAGGGCAGGAACTCGGATGGGAACTGAAGCAGAGCCCATGGGGAACAGCTGCTTACTGGTCTGCCCACTCTCTTTCTTCTAGAGCCCCAGCCCACCCGCCTCAGGAGGGCACCACTCACAGTGGGCTGGACCCCCCCCCCCACACTCATCAGTTAATGTCAATTAGCAATTAAGAAACTGCCTCACACACATAGCCACAGGGCATTCTGATTGGGGCAAATTTTCAGTTAAGGTTCAGCACATGCCTTTAATCTCAGTGCTCAGGAGGCAGATACAGATGAATCTCTGTGAGTTTAAGGCCAGCCTGGTCTACATAGTGACTTCCAGAACAGCCAGGGCTGTCTCAAAAAACAAAAACAAAACAAAACAAAAACAAACAAATAAACCCTAATCATCACGGTTTTACCTAAAAACACAAAAGGGGTGGGTGGATCTTGGTTCCACCTAGGAACAGGTTCTACCACTCATAGGTGGACAAAGATTAAGAAAATTCACTGAGCCCAATGTGACAGAAATACAGGAGTTTTTATAGCCAAACAACATCCAAGGTGCTGTTTGGGGTACATAGAACACAGGATTATCGGTAGTCTTAAGGTCACAGTCGCACAGTCAGATGCAAAGAGGGGTCTTGTGCACTTGACCTTAGGAAGAAGGAACCTATGAGCCCCCACGTGTTGTCTCCTGGTATACCTTTTTTTTCTTCCAGTATTGTTTTTATGTGTATGGGTGTTTTGTCCACATGTCTGTCTGTGCACCACTTATGGGCCTGGTCCTGCTGAGGCCAGAGGAGGGTGTCAGATCCCTTGGAACTAGAGTTACACAGTATTGTGAGCTGCCGTGTGGGTACTGGGAATTGAAGTGGAGTCCTCTAGAAGAGCAGCCAGTGCTCTTAACCTCTGCACCATCTTCTCTCCAGCCTCCCTTCTAATGAACCTTTAAGGTAAACAGCCCTAGGCCCTAAGGTAGAGATGCAAGAAGGTGAATTAGTTACAGTCATTTCTTAAGTCCACAGAAGATGTTGAAACACCACCTGATTTTCTTCCCCAGATAACTTTTTCTCTTCGCGGCTCCTCTGGCAGGAAGATTGGGCTTTGAGGCCAAGGATTAGTGCCCTAGGAAAGGAAAGGCAGATGCAGCAAGGCATAGGTCAGTTCCGTGCTTGGGAAATCATGAAACCCCTTTTGGAACTGACAAATTATCTGGTAGGTTTCAATTAGACTGACTCAGAACCAAGTTAGGTAGAAAATTAACCTTGGATTATCTGAAGGACTTCAATTAGACTGACCAAGAAGCAAGTTAGGTAGAAATTTAACCCTCTACCATTTTGATTCTCAGCTAAAACCACAAGTTGCCTAACTTGTTCCCGGAGCCTGTCAGTGACCAGTTGGCTATGGACTCATGGTGTTAACGCTTCCCTGATCCATTACTGTAGGTTTCCACCTTCTTAAACCCCACCCTTGTTCTCCTATTCAGAACAATCTTTTGGTTTTAATCAAATCTGTCTACCAAATCACACTCCCTAGAGCCCTCAAATCAAGTTCTTTTGTACTGTCTAGCCTTGATATTGATCATGGATATTTATTAGATTAAGTCCAGACTTTCAGAGACCCATAAGCTAATGTTTACGTGGTTAAAACAGAAGCTTATGTGGACAAACATAGATGAAATTTCAGTTGGAGAAGTTCCATCCCATGGAAAGTCGCTTGGATGGAAGGGAAGGTTCAAAAATGCTACTGTGTTCATCCGCAGTATCCTTCGATTTTGCTATGCTTATATCTAAGTGTTTTTATAACACATTGCAGGCTTTTTCCAACAGTGCTGGGCAGTCCTCATCTGCAACTTTTCTAACTTCCACCTTCAGCGGTTTCTAGGGCACTGAGTACTTCTGTCATGTGGACAGAAGTGGCAGCTGGGGCACAGGAGGAAGAGGCATTTTTAAAGAATAGATTTGAGCTGTAGTAGACACCTAGACATTATAAATTTTGTATTCAGTTACAAACATCTGCAAGTAACCACATCATTTCCTATGTTTGAATGAGAGATGCTGTAAAGTTGGAGTTACCAGAGAGCGTTGCCGGATAACACTTGGCATCTGCTCTTGCCTTGCCTTTATTTACCCCAGTCACAGGAGCATGCTAGATGGAGGGTGGGGTGGACACACATTGTTAAAAATTTAATTATTTTATGTTTATAGGTGTCTTTCCTGCATGTATATCTGTGTACCGTGTGTATGCAGTGCCCACAGAAGCCAGACAAGAATGTCAGACCCTCTTAGAATGGAGTTACAGACAGTTGTGGCTGCCATGTATGTGCTGGGAACTGAACTCCTGGTTTTTGGAAGAGCAGTGAGTGCTATTAACAGTCGAGCCAGCTCTCCAGCTCCTGGACACACGTTCTTTCAGATGCAAAATGGACAGAGGTGAAAAGGGGTTAGCATCTATGGCATGAGAACATGCCTAGGAAACATGAGACTTTCTAAGGGAGCAGAGATTTGGGGGAATGCCAAGAGTCTGCCTGGACATTTCTTTTCTCACAAATTTGTGGATGCATGACCATCTTGGAATGTGTCTGTGGTGACTGTTGGGGTTTGTACAAGTTAACTATTTTCAATCATGGAACAAGCTAATTAACTTACTCATAAGTAATATACCATTTCTTTCTCACCTCGTTCACATGAAAGAAGTGTTTTTAAATTTTGCCTTTGCAATCGGTCTGTTTTGACTGGCAAACCACATTCTCATTCTTCAAAATGATTGCCTGTGACTTGGGACCCGAACAAAGCCTACGGCAGCCATGACTCAAACACTGTTCCAGTCACATCTCTCCAGAATTAACACAGAAGACTCCAACTGGAAGAAGGATCCTCCTAGAGACTGATTTCAGCCAAATTCCTGTGAGTGTGGAAAGTACCCAGAAGAGTAAGCAGGTAACTTTTTCCATCTTTTTATTTTTCCCTGCAGGTAGAAAGAGCTACCTTTATTATTATAAGTTTTGGGGTCCTTTGCTTTAGATGAAGGGAATGGGAATGATGGTTAGGGAATGAACTGCCATGTCACAGTGTGACCACATCCAGCTATGGGAAAGGGAAGTTGGAAGAGGTTGGTGTTTCTTGAGGCTTTTTAGTGATTTCAGAGCCAATTTTATGATTTTTGCTTCCCCTGTGTTCTTGTGTCAGTATTTTTACAGTAACACATTATTACTGTGATGTCACATTTTGATGTGTTAGCTGTATTTTCCCACTAGGCACGTTATAATTCGAGGGAAAGATTGAAAGAGTCCCATATAACTCAAGTGAGCCTCCACCTCTCATGTGGTGGAGACTGACCTTGAACTCCTGATCCTTTTGACTTCCCCTCCCACGTACTGTGATTACAGGCATTTGCTACCATGCCTGGGAAACATTACAATCTTAAATGGTTATCTCTACACCCAGAGAGGCTGTATGGACCACAGTTTGGAAAACGAGCTTACAGGCTTCATGAGGATCCTTTCAGCTTTAATATTCTAGCTGATTGTCTTTTGCCACATGGGGAACTGGTATTAGACAGCTAGGCATGGGGGACTTTTTGTATTCCCTCTGGTTCTGCATGCGTTGGCTGTATAAACCAGGCGAAACCTCTTACCTACATTGGCTTTTCCCACCTCACTGGGTTGCTATGAGTCAAGGAGACAACTAATGCCAAGTGTTTACTGAGTGCTTCCCCCTGCAGCATGCACTTGGCTGAGTCAACCACTATTAGCAGCACCGGAATCACAGGACAACAGAACAAGGCTTTGCTGCAGGGCACTGGAACTCTAGAGATAACACAGTTTTCAAGCTACCGAATGGGCACATACTTGACTGTCTTGGGAAACTGCTTACTGGCACTTTTCGTTAAGGTTGTCTGGCTTTCTCTGAGCCTAACACCAGTCCCCTTGAGATCAGGAGAAAATGAACTTCAACAGGTTAAAGAGAGCGACTCTAGTTCCGGTGCTTTTGAGACCCCATGCTAGTCTTAAACTGACAATCCCCCTGGCTCAGCCTCTCATGGGGTGGAATTTCAGGCCACCATACCCTCTTTAGGTGGCCATTTCGTTCCCATGAAAGAGGTGTTTTTAATGCTGCCTTTGCAATCAGTCTATTTTGACTAGCAAACACATTCTGGCTTTCTCTGAGCTTTAGGTGACCTTTTAGGTGTGATGGGACCATTTCCTCCCCACAACATGCAAATCACACCAGTGATTTGAAGGGAATGTGTTTCTGTTTGCTCTTAAACGAGTTAGGGCTAGTTCTCACGAAGGGTGGACATGGGGGTCGAGGTGAGCTTTGAGGAGGAAATTGTTTTCCTGTGGGAGTTTTCCTACAATTCAGGAGAAGAGCCCTGCCTTGACGTAAGTTACTTTATGAAAGTGACTATCTCTGCATATTTGACTCTTTCGTGGTTGGTCCTGATAACGTTATCTAAAAGTCATTAGCCTTCTATCACAGATGAGAAAAGTGAGACAGAGAAAATGAACTAACCCGAAGCCGTGGGACTGTGAAGCGGCCAAGCGGCGATTCAAAACCAGATGTTTTGGCTTAGAACATCTGTTCTTACCGTACCAAACCCAATGTCTCAACATTTGCCTTTTGATGATGTAACCTCTTCATCCCCACTTAAAATCAACCCCTAATCTGTCTAGCCCCTATTCAGAGAAATAACAGCATGATGATTAAAGGTAGGTCACGATGCTTACCTCAGCCACCTGCATATTTCTCTGCATATAAAGCGGAAATGGTCATAATGCCTATTTCATGGGGCTCTTGTGGATATTAAATAAAGGGCTTGGAACTCATAATAAACACATCATAACTGTTGGCTATAATTAGTTTCTTCCCTCAAGACTGAATATAAATTTATCATATGTATCACAAAATATTTGAAATTTAGACCCTTCTGTGGTTTGTCTAAAGTGTCTGCAGTTTTGGAGAGACTCCTTCCTGTGGAGCTGCTGGAGCTCCCAGCAGAGTGATCTCAGGGTTCCTCCCTGGACTCTGTGTCCTGGCCTGGCAAAGAATAAATGTGGCTCATACTTGAAGGAAATTCTTTCCTGAGTCTTTTTCTATAACCAAGAGCCTTCCTCCTCACTCAAATCTTTATTTTTCTTTTCATTTTGGAGAGCTTTCTTTTCTTTTCCTTTTTTTTTTTTTGAGGGGGAGGTGTTTGTTTGTTTATTTTTAAATATCTTCCTTCCTCCTCATCAAAAAGTTAGTTTTGATAGGTAATTTGCGGCGAATCTCTGGATTTCTACAATGTTCTTCTCATTCATCCTCTTTAGCTGTGCTCTTACCAAAACAGAATTTAAAAAACCTATTTCTGAAATAGTGCAGTCGTAAGTCTTGAAAATCATTTCTATAAAGATCACAGAAAATATATCACTCCCAGAAAGGGGATATTTCTTTCCTTTCGTAATATGTGAAATAGGAAAACAAACGAACAAAATCCAAATAAACAAAAAAACCTTTTTTGGGGTGGGCAGGGTTTTCGAGACAGGGTTTCTTTGTGTAGCTTTGGCTGTCCTTGAACTAGCAGTCGGGGTCTGTGTTGATATGCATGGCCCGTGTTGGCACCAAGGGCCACGTGGACGCCCAGAGTCTGGGCTGCCACCTAGGGCCAAGTTAGTGTCTGAGGGCCGGGCTCCTGCCGAGGCCATCCGGACCTGAGTGGCCTGAACTGCCTGCCCCTGGGGGCCATGGGGTCATCCAGACCGTGCTGCTGCCAAGGGCCATGACAGTGCTGATGTCTGTGGCTCATGTTACCACCGAGGACAGTAAGAACAGGGCTACAGTGTTGGCCCCGACCCTCACTGCTGCAGCTCTGGGGAGAACCTGCCTGCCCCTCACTCAGGAGAGCTGGCCCTGCACCTAGCCTGAGCAGCACAGTAGAGCTGACCCCACTGGCGGGGATGGGGGGTGGGGGTTGGGGGGGGTGAGCCCGCCCAGAGGCTGTGAGAGTGGGAGAGCTAGCTCCACCGTCTGTCTGTCATGGGGTGGTGTGAGCGAGGGAGAGATGATTCCCTTGACCCTCAACACCTACTGCAGGTGGGAGGGCTGGTCTCAGGATCACCAGAATGGAAGAGCCTGCCCTGCTCCTCACTAGCTGTAGCACACAGGAGAGCAGACCCTGCACCTTGCCTGGGCAGCACACTAGAGCTGGCCCTGTCCGTGGGGTGCTGGTGAGCTGACCCTGAGGGCATGAGAACAGGAGAACTGGCCTTGCTCCTTGCTCATCGCTGCGGTGGATGAGCTAGCCAGGGCAGTGCTGCGGACCTCACCCTGATGGTGACGGTGAGGGAGAGCTGATAGCCTGATGAACCCAGCTACCACCCAGGCTCAGGGCTATGAGTTGGCCCATCCCAACATCCACCTCATCTGTGAACTGCTGGAGCATGTGAAGGGGCCTGACCAGCAGATCCAAAGCTCCAGGATCTCCATAACACAGGACAAAAACAAGATGTCCAAGAGGAGTCCCAGTGAGGGCCCAGTATTGAGGGTATAGCAGAAGCTAGAGGCCTCGAACAGACTAATGAATAATTGTAATGAACACTTACGAGTAAAGATGTATGACCTAAAGGGTATACTGTGTGACTCACTGTGTCACACTACGGCTTCCACACCAAGACTGTTGGTTTGTTTGTTTTTAGTTTTTAATTTTACTTTATTTTGGGAGGAGGTTACAAGGGCACAGGGCACTATGAAGGAACAGGGAGATGAATGGAATAGGAATGCATGATGTGAAAGACACAAAGAATCGATAAAAATGCATCAAGGACGCTGATGCATGCCTGCAATCTCAGTACTCACCTAGGAGGTGGAAGCAAGAGCATCAGAAGTTCAAGGCCAGCCAGCTACCTGAGACTTGGTCTTAAAAACACATTAAAATATTACTTACGTACACTGATCCATTTTACATTAATCTGCATAAATTCATTTTACCTTTTTTTTTTTTTATACAGGGTCTCTCTATATATCCCTAGCAATTCTGGAACTTGCTATGTAGACCAGGCTGTCCTTGAACTCCTACCTACCTACACACACACACACACACACACACACACACACACACACACCACAAATTATAAAATAAAATACACATAAACTTATATAATTTAAAAATAAAATAAATCTTTAACTTTTTTAAAAGAGCAGAGCTAGAGAAATGGCCCAGCAGCCAAGAGTATTTCTAGCATCCATATGACAGCTCACAACCATCTGTAACTCTAGTTTCAGGGGATCCCATGTTTTCTCTGGCTTCTGCAGGCTCCAAGCATGTACAAGGTACACACATACATGCAAGGCAAAACACTTCTACATAGAAAATAAAAGTAAATAAACTCCTTTAAGGTTGTTTTGAAGATGTGCACAAATCTTCATTCTTTATAGCTGGCATTCTCTTTGACCTGGCAATTCCCCCTGAATAATAGTATCCCAAGGAAGAAGTCATATGAAGATGTAAATACTTACACTGATATACATACAACATTATTGATAACAAATAAAGATTTGAAAAGGGCCAGAAATATGTTAGTAGAGAATTGGGAAAACTAATTATAATATACCTGTAACACAGAATAGAAGGGTCCATTGAAATTTGGTTAGTGTCAATTTAGATCAAATGACAAAGGTAATTACTATTTTTTTTTTTTTTTGGTTTTTCGAGACAGGGTTTCTCTGTGTAGCTTTGCGCCTTTCCTGGTACTCGCTTTGGAGACCAGGCTGGCCTCGAACTCACAGAGATCCACCTGGCTCTGCCTCCCGAGTGCTGGGATTAAAGGCGTGCGCCACCACCGCCCGGCGGTAATTACTATTTTAAGTTTTTTTTTTTTTTTTGATATGGAATCTCTCTGTGTAGCTTAGGCTGACCTCAAACTCAAATTCACTTTGTAGCCCAAGCTGGTCTTGAACTCATGATCCTCCTGCTGTAACTTCTCAAGTTCTAGGATTACAGATTCATAGCTCTATGCCTGAATAAGACATGAATTAATTAATATGAAATTTTGTTTGCATCCATGCCTATGCATACACTTAAACGTATATTTAGAATTGTGTCCACTTAAAAGGTACCTTTGGCTTTTTTTGCTTTATTTTAAAATTCTATATTTTGAAATAAACTATAGTGAAAAATTTTTGCTTCAAAGATCATTCTAGCAAAAATGAACATATAAAAACATAAATTATGTGTGTAATTATTAAAGACAGGACCAAAACCACATCCTCAATTCCTTGACTTCTTATCTAAGCAAAAACTCCCTGGAGTTTGCCAAAAAGTTTTTCCAGGGATGCAGTAATTCTGCAGTGAAACTCCACCGTAATCCACGTTCCTACAGGTCTTTCTTGACCCTGAGTTGTGGCTGTAACCGAAGTGTAAATGGCACTATCAGCTCTCCAGTTACGAAGTACCCTGGAACCAGCGCCCTGACCGGAACTCAGTTACTCAAAAGCTGGCTCACACGGCTTTTTTGAAGAACTATCCTCACTTAACCTTAGTCAAGTCATACTTGTGCCAAGGGGTTTTCGATTCTTTCTAAAGATTTCAATTGATTTTTGTGTTGGTTCTTCTTGACTCTCAACTCGAGTGAATTGAGGTTTTCTTAAGAGGTTAGCCAAGTGCACACGGAGGTGTGCCTGTGCACGTCTGCACAGCACAATGACGTACCCTAAGAATGAGCGACTCCATCAACAGGTGGGGGGCCTGCAAGGGAATCCATGAGGAGGGAGCAGGAAGGCACAGTGTGGAAGGATTCTGTCTCTACTTGATGACTGACATGGGGTGAGCTGCTCTGCTCCATCATGCCCTCCCCACCATGAAACCTTAGAACCATGGGCCCAAATAAATCTTCCTTCTATGTTGTTTACATCAGGTATAATTTATAACAGCAACACAAAGGCAACTAACACAGTTTTTAACTAATACATAAAAGCATAAAAGTTGCACACATTTGTGGGATACCATGTAATGCTTAAGCATTACTTACTATACAATGCTTAAATCCAGTTGCATACATCTATCTGCTTGAACATTTATTATTTCTTTTAAAATATTTATTTATTTATTTATTTATTTATTTATTTATTTATTTATGTGTAAGGGTGTGCTATTTGAATGAATGTATGTATCACATGCAAGACCTGGGGAGGCCAGAAAAGGGCATTGGACCCCTGGAACTAGAGTTATGAATGGTTGTAAGCCTCCATGTAAGTGATGGGAATCGAACCTGGGCCCTTAAACCACTGAGCCACTTCTCCAACCCTATTACTTCTTTACAGCAAAAAACAAAAACAAACCAACAGCACAAAACCCTTTTAACATTCTTCTGTCTCTTCAGGGTAGACAGAACATCATTGCTCTCTATAGTTGTCCTACTGTGTAATAACACTGCAGAACTTTTTATTCTACACTGCAGCTCCATTCCCATTCATCAACCATTTCCCATCCTCTCCCCAAGTTCTCAGGTTTTTTTAGGTTGAGAATTCAAGAGACTTTGAATTAAACTTTTTAAATGACAGTATTAGAAACATCCTTTGGGCTCGTGTATCAAGCCCCAGCCTGCTGTACTGCTTTGGGAAATGCTGACAACTTAGGAATTAGGACCTGGTAAGAGTAAGCAGATCACAGGGGTGTACCACCAAAGTGTATTTTTCCCCTGGCCCCTTCCTGTCTCTATCTCTCTTCCTGGTTGTCATGAGATGAGCATTCTCTTTCGAGTGCTCCTCAGTCATAGCCTTCCTCCCCTCAGGCCTAAAACAATAGATCCATCCAACCTAGAGCTGAAACTGAGAGAAAGCGTTTCCCTTTTAAGTTGTTCCTGGTGATCTGTTTCAATAATGAAGAAGTAACACAGAACTCTAAACTTTCAATCCACTCACAGGTATTGCAATGTTTAGTCTTGACTGTCAGTTTGATTGCTCGAGACATGTCCTAGGGATTAGTAACACACCCTTTGGTAGGTTCGGGAGAGCATTTCCAGAGAGGATTCTCCGGGGAAGACCCATCCTGAATGCAGGCGGCCTCAGCAGGTGAACTGGGAGCACAGCTGCTCAGGCAGGCATTCTTTCTCTCTTTCCGTGTTCTGGCTGCCATGATGTACTTCCTGTCTCACCACAGGCAAGAACAGTGGGGCCAAGGGAAAGGGACAGAAACATCTGAAAGTGTGAAGCAAAATAAGCCCGCCTTCCCTTTGAGCTGTTTTCTCTTGTATATATCACAGTGACAAAAGAAGTCTAGCACAGACCTACTAAGAGACGTGTCCCTCAGTTGATCTCAGGGCCAACAACATCGGCAACCAAGATAGACAGTCGAGCTACGTGTTAATTAATCTCTAACCACATCTATGATTTACAGTATTTCCTCTCATTCTGTGGATTGCCTTTTTACTTTGTCGGTAGTGACCTTTTTGTGCATAAAGTTTAAAATTTTTTAGCAGTCTGATTTGTTTTGTGTTTGGTGTGTGTGTGTGTGTGTGTGTGTGTGTGTGTGTGTGTGTGTGTGTGTATTGCCATAATCAACAAATTATTGGCAAATTCCATTTCATAATGCTTTCTCCCAATGTTTTAATACAAAGTTTTTTATGTTTTGTTTTGTTCTTTTTCTTTTTTGATTTTTTTCGAGACAGGGTTTCTCTGTGTAGCCTTAGCTGTCCTGGAACTTGCTCTGTAGACCAAGATGGCCTGGAACCCACAGAAATCCACCTGCCTCTGCCTCCAGAGTGCTGGGATTAAAGGCATGTGCCACTATCGCCTGGCATACAAAGGTTTTATTATTTTAGAGTTTATATATCTGATCCATTTTTAGCTAAATTTTATGCGTAGTAAAGTAAGATTCCAACCTCATGCTTTTCCATGTATGCTCGTCAGCACACTTTAACTACTGGTGGCATGAGCACCCTTGTGAAGAATTATCAGCCAAATGTGTCAGGGTTTACAGTTGCATTGGGTAAAGAAGTGGCCATTTGGAGGGTGGTCTTCCAAATCTGGGGAAGGAGAGGCAGCCCAGAAAGTGAGGCTTTACGGTGACAGAGTGGTCAGATTGAAAGGGCCAAGGGGCTGGGAGGCAAAGTCAACTGGAGGTACCGGGGGCAGTTCAAGCATTCAGCCTTACGTGTAGTTACTCAGTTGAAGTTTGCCAATTCCTGCCAACACCGGAAAGTTAAAACACCAATATGGTATAACCCCAGAGTTCAAGATTCCAGTCTAATTCAAGATTAAACTGGCTTAGCCAGGAAATTTATTCAAGAAAAATGAAGTTCTTTGTGACTTGGTGGTAGATAATCAAGTGAATTACTATGCCTTGGTTGAACCATCTGTGTTTGATAGTAACCACGTATGAATTGATATTTATAATTGTTTCAGTGATGCCTGGCAACTACTCACTTAGTCTTACTACTTGTTCTGAATCATTCAAGCCAGTTTCTTAAAGCCCAACGCCTTGTAGGCTTCGCTCTTGGCTTAGTTTGTGAGTCATGAGTCATGGTATCTCAAATTCACACCACTGATATGATCAAAGAACATTAACACCTCAGCTGACTTTGTAGAAATCTTTTTTAATTTTTAGTTTTTATTGTTTCTAATTACATGTATGAGTGTGATTATGTGCATGGAAGTGTAGCACCTAAGGCAAGGCAGCTGATCTCCCCGCTCCACCAGCTAGAATTACATGCGGTTATGAACTGCCAGATGTGGGTGCTAGGAACCAAATGTGGGTCCTCTGCAAGAGCAGTACGTACTCACAGCCACTGAGCCATCTCTCCTTCCACCAGGAAGGGCCCAGTGATTGACCTCAGGTGTCAGACTTGGCACCAAGACCCTTCCTTCACTTGCTGAGCCATCTCACCAGCCCCAATTATGCCTTTAAAAGAAAAAAACAACAAAAAACCACTGCTCACGATAGTGTGAGTTTGATGTCCTGAAATTCGTAACAAGTTCATCAGAATAAGCATTAAAAATTCAGCGGTGGAAGCACCTGAGTGTATTTCACATCACAGTCACCCAGAATGCGTACATTGTCTGACACCGTCTAAGTTCTTTGCTGAAGTGTTAAGTCCTTTGACTGAGATCCCTTGCAAATAGCTACTGAGTTTTTCTGGTTAGGGTGAGGTGAGATGCTGTCTCCAGAGCCCTTTTGTTTAGAAGAGCACTTCCTCTTAGCAACTCTTCCTAATAATTTCTCAGCCCCAAACAAAACAAAACAAACAAAAAACTTCTTAAAGTATCTCTCAATGCCAAACTCTAGGTGTTGGGGGGTATCCACCAGAGAAGACTGCTTAGACCTGGGTTTAAGCCAATAGAAAGTCTTTATTAGCCAGCTGACAACTACACTGGTGTTTGGGATCCCAGTGTAGCCCTGAGTCTTTCTCAGGATGAGCTTTTAAGCATAAAAACCTCATTTTAGGTTGACATATTTCAGTTAACAAGAACAGTTAGCCAGAAGCAGAGCTCCAGAAGCCAAAAAGCAAGGTTAGTACATTTAGAGACTTTCCCAGAACTATGGACTTTGATGGATTAGGTCTTTCTTTTCACTTTTGGCAGATGGTGCTGTCTATGTGCTGAGTTTTACAGCCTGAATGGCACTTCCATCATGGAGTCAGTTGTGCTAAGGTCTGGGGCCTGTTACATTGGAGAATTTTGGTCGACCTGTTTGGTCAAATATAGTTATGGGAATCGTGTTATAAATTGCTTGCCACGGGAATGTAAGAAGCTCTCTGAGGAAAATCCCTGGGCAAGTCATTGGCTTGCCAACTGTGAAGACAATTTCAAAGCTGGGTCTTTTAACAGCTATTTCCTCTGCTTGTTCAGAGATAGACGCTCAGGTCTCTCCCCAGCTTCAAGGTCCAACTTTATCATATAATATGGTTTCAACTCCTCTTCATCACTCTGAGGGTTAATTTGGAGGCACACTCATTAAAGTAGTTAAGATGTTGTGTGATAGCTTCAGATTGTCTAGGTGTGGTAGCACATGACTTTAACCCTAGCACTCAGGAGGCAGAAGATGGGGTACCTCTGTGATAGATAGATAGATAGATAGATAGATAGATAGATAGATAGATAGATAGATAGATAGATAAAGGCTGCAGCCCAACAGAAAAGTCACTGTACTCTCTATCCTCTATGGGGTGAGTGTCATAGTTTTGGCCAGAGATGGAAGGAACAATTCCAGATGAAACAGTTGTTTTGGTGGTGGTTACTTCTGTAGTTTATTGTTGCTGACTACCTACAATTGCTCATTGTTGACCATTGTTTATACTGAAACTGGGGGAACCCTCTAGCTTCATTTGCTTTAGTGGCTTTTAAATATTACTCTTTGAGATGAACAGAGCTGAGCAATACATTATTCATCCCCCTCTAGTTTCGCTAGGGATGACATTTCCATCTGAAGCTGCCAAAGGGGTCAAAATTTTTTCCCTGGCCAAAGGTGTATTACGTACTGTCCAACCCTGATCTGTGTCTTAAACGGCAGGGTTGGATATTTGTTTCCAAACGAGACATAAGTCATTCAACTTACTCATCTGTGACTCCTCTTTAGATTTTTAGATCTCAGCACATGCAGCATCTTCAGACAACATTAAAATGTTGCCAAGGACTTGCTAATCATGTTATGTAATTAAGAGTACAATGATATTTGACTTCCAGGGAAATGATGTATTTGCTTTAAAAAAAAATTCCAGATACTAGCCCAGGAGATGAAAACCATTTATTAATACAAAGATGTTGTAGAAAGGACTAGAGAAATAGACAGCCAGCAGTTAAAAGTGCTTGGTGCTTTAGTAGATGTCTGGGAGTTTGGATCCCAGGACCCACGTTGGGCAACTCACAACTGACTGAACTCCAGCCCCAAGGGATCTGAGGTCGTCCTCTGGACTCTTCCAGCACCTGCACTCATTTGCACATACCCACATACAGACAGACAGACAGACAGACAGACAGACACACACACACACACACACACACACACACACACACGCACGCACACACACACACACACACACACACACACACACACACACACACACACCGTATATACATAAATTAAATAAAAGCAAATATTTAGGAGAGTAAATAAAAATAAGTTTTAGGAGAGTAAATAAAAGTGTCCCAAGTGACAGATGGTTAGGAGCCTGGATTTGTGTGACTCAGCTTGCAATCTTCTGCCTGTTGCTCCCCGACTCCTTTTCTCCATATAAAAGTTCTTGAATTCATTCTTGGGTTCCCAAAGATCAGCTTCTGCTGTTAGGGCCAGCCTTGGAATAAAACTTAATTTCTGAGCTGCATAGTTCAGCAGTTAAGATGGAGTGCTGATCTTCCAGAGAACCCAAGTTCGGTTCCCAGCGCCCCCATCAGGTGGTCCAACAGCAGCTGTAACTTCAGATCCGAGGGAATCTGACACCTCTGGCCTCCACAGGCACCTGCACTCTGCATGCACATACCCCCACACAGACACAGAAACATAAAAGTTTCGAAACTTGATTTCCTTCTCGCTAACTCTCAGTCCTTGGGTATTGGCTTTCCAGCAGTGAACAGCTGGACTTGGGTTCGGGAACGGTACCAGCTGTTCTGAACAACTACTTCTTTTGGACTGGTTCAGACCAAAGATAAGGTTCTCACTGGCCTAGAACAAAATGGGAAAAATGAAAACAATGTCAGGAGTGGAAACGGGCGACAGTTCTCTTGGGGACAGTATTACCCTTTATTATGATGTACTCCTTCTACTTGATTGGTGAACGAGAGGGTTTTGATCCTGTTGTTCCCAGAGTCTCCCAAAGACCACCAAGAGACCAAATCCCATGCAAATACAAAGAGTCTTTTTATTTTGAGTTAACTCGGGACACTCCGTCTGATGCAGCAGCTGAGCAGGAGAGACCCTGAGTAGCAATGGGGCAGGGTTTTTAAAGCAAGGGGGTCTTGGGGTCTACAGACTACATAAAAACAGACTCAGGCCGGGCGTTGGTGGCGCGCGCCTTTAATCCCAGCACTCGGGAGGCAGAGGCGGGCGGATCTCTGTGAGTTCGAGGCCAGCCTGGGCTACCAAGTGAGTTCCAGGAAAGGCGCAAAGCTACACAGAGAAACCCTGTCTTGAAAAACCAAAAAAAAAAAAAAAAAAAAACAGACTCAGGATTGGTTTATGTGAGTGGCATCATGTTAGTAACTTTTAATTGGCTAGTTAGTTAGGGGTTGCAGTTATCCATTTTGGGGCAGGTCTGGACATGTCCCAGGCTTGGTCCTTGAGCTACCATGGAGGGTGGCTGGCCTAGCATGTACTGACTGTGGGAGCTAGCTCAGTGGTCAGGCTTTCATATTGACCCATGTATGTACATAGCTCTAAGTTGTTGAGGGGTCCCAGACAGTAAACAGTAAACAATTGGCTGAACTTTGAGCGGTCAGAGTATGTGCAGAAAGGGAGCTACTGTAAGGACTGTGTTTTTTGTTCACAACCCTTCCAGAAACTGCTTGCTCAAGTCTCAGGAAACTGAAATTGAGGCCTGATCTCTGAGAGAAGACTGAGCAGCCTGTTATGGCATCTGCCTGGTCCTTTCAATCCTATGTACAATCTGCTAAACTTAACTACAATAAAACTTTATTTACATGATATTCAGAACTAAGACAATTATTTCAATTACTCAGCAGGTCATTAGCAGTGTGTGTTTATTATTTCAATAGAAACCCTTACAAACTCCAGAAAGAATCCTAAATAATTGAAGATTTCTTCCTTTAACATGGCCCAAAGTACCTACAAGTGGCCTCATTTGTTTCAGAACTCAAGATTCCTTAAAGATGAGGAGGATGCTGAGCTTACATGGAGTTGTCAAGAGAAGAGAATTAGGGTCTGGTGATGTACTCAGTTGGTAGAGTACTTGTGTAGTATATACAAAGCCCTGGGTTCAATCTCCCACACTGGATGAATTAGATGTAGTGGCAAATTCCTGTAATCCCAGAATTTAGCTGGTGGAAGCAGGAGAAGTTCAAGGTCATCCTCAGTTTCATAGCAAGTTCAGGACCAGCCAGAGACGCATGAGACCCTATCTAAATAAAAGGAAGATTTCTTAGCAGGTAGCGCATTTGCCAGCAAAGCTGAGGACATGAGTCTTCAGGACATCCTGGGCCCACAAGGCGGAAGGAGAGAACGAACTCCCAGTAGGTGTCCTCTGACCTCCATATGTGCCCCTCCATACACAAATCTTAGAAGCAATGTAAAAAGGGAAAATATCAAAGAAGTTGATTGCTGGGACTTTTCAAAGCAAACTTTTCATGGGGAAAAATATATATAGCTTATAGCTTTCATCTCTGACTTCAGAGAAGCCCAGCCCCTACCTTATTACTCCAGTTCCCTAGAGTCCAGCAGTGCCTGATAAAGTAATAACAATCTTGAGTCTTTCATAGCACCCATATCTGACAATGTTACCTGGGTCTACTCCTCCTTCCCCCTGCATCTCGGATTTCTCTGTGATCCAGTTCCACACCTGTAGATGTAACCAATGGTCTTATTAAATAAGAAACACAGAGCCGATTCAGAGAAGAAAGCCAAGAGGTCAGAGCTAAGAGCCTCACCCTTCCTGATTCAGGGATCCTCTTCAGCCAAGAGAGCTCTCCTAAAGGGACCTACTTCCTGTGTGTATGTCTTTATATAGTCTAGCTGTTCTGCCTTCTCATTGGTTGTAAACCCAAACATCTGACTGCCTCGTCACTGCCTGAATGTACTGCCCTCCAGGTCCTTAAAGGCGTGCGCCACCGCCGCCATGCACTTGCTATGGCTCTAATAGCTCTGACCCCCAGACAACTTTATTTATTAACATACAATTAAAATCACATTTCAGTACAAGTAAAATACCACCACACACACCCTGCCATTTTTGGTATCCAGAATCTCCCTCCTACATCGCTTTTCTCAGATTTATAATCCTCAGTACTCCCTCCAGATTCATTCACTAATTTGTCTAAGATATACTGAATATCTTCCTTGTGCCGACATTTCCCTGGGTTCTGAGGACAAAGATGAATAGTTTGGATTCTTTCCAAAGGAAATATTTGTGTGTGCACACACATGCCATGGCATCCGTGCGGAGGTCAAAGGACAATTTAGGAGTCAGTTCCCCATGTCCGTGGAGGGATCTGGGGTTCAAACTCAGGATGTCAGGTTTGCCAAGCAGGTGATTTTATCCACTGAGTGATCTCATTGGTCCTCGTTTTGGTTCTTGGAAGATGTCTGACTTGGTAAAAGCCAGGAAAACGGTAGACATACTAACCGCTAGTATTGCTGCATTCTTATTATGTAAGCGAAGGTCCATGCTTCTGGTATCTATAGTGCTGTTTCTGCTCAAACTCAACAATATTGCTCTGTCACAGACTAAAGAGAAAAGAGCAGAGGTGAATTAGTCAGGAGGCTTTAGAGGAAGGCGAGAAGTGCTTTATAACATTCAGACAAGTTCACTGAGGCTCTGCTCCACACTGCTCTCACAGAAATGGCCCCCAGAGCACTGGCCCTTACACTTCCTTAGCTCTCAATCAAGTCCCTCAGGGATGTGTGCCAGGGTACCACTGTAGATGGAATTTAAACAGATAAAGTGCAAAACACACGGGACTTTGCAAGATACTAAGAGTGTTTCAAAAGAAAAAAAGGAAAAAAAGAGAGTATTTGATCAGATAATAGATTTTTAAGAATTTAATGAATTAAAAATTTTATTAATTTTATTCACACAATATATTTAGATCATTTTCTTTGCCCTCTCCCAGCTCCTCCTCACCTTGCTCCCCACCCAACTTCATGCTCAAGTGTGCACATGTGTGCTCTCTCTCTTTCTTTCTCTCTAAAAAAGGAACCAAAAAGAAATCCAAAAATGAAAATCGAAACAAACTAAATTTGGATGGTGTTAGATTTTCACTTTATCCAATATAATTTTTGAAAAAGCACCTCTTACAACCAGGTAATTTATAAGGAATAGAGGTTTGCTTATCTCATAGTTCTGCAGATGGGGAAGTCCAAGTTCTTGGAACCAGCATCTCTTGAGGCCCTTCTTGTTGCCTAGTGAGACAACATTCAAGACAGAGAAAGCCTGCTGTTCCTGTCATAACCCAGTCATCCAGGAAGAAAGCAACTCAACGATTAATCACTTTTTTTGTTACTAAAGCAAAATACCAGACACAGCTACTTATGAATAAAAGGTTTATTTAGCTCAGAGCTTTAGGAGATTCAAGGTCATGGCACTACATCATCTTAAGTTTTAGCTGTGTCAAATGCTGGTGGATGCCATGATGTGAGGACAAGAAAGTGGCTACATCTTGGGCCAGGAGCCCAGAAGAGCTTGCTCCTTTTATAAAAGACTCGCTCCTTCTATAGTGACACTCAAGAACTACCAAAAGGGCCGTGTGGGAGCTGTAAGAAGGTTCCCAGAAGACAGCCCTTATGCTCTTAGTGACTTCAACACTTCCCACTGAGCCCTGCTTCTCAACAGCATCCCCTAAGGACCAAGCCTTCAGCTACACTGAACCCCTGGGGACTTCTGACCCAAGCCGTAGCACAATTTAAGAGGGAAAAACCTCCACCTCAGGCTCCCTCCTCAAAATACCATTAAATATGAATGTGGAGATTAAGCTTAGTACAAATGCTGGGAGACACATTCAAACCATAGCCGAGCACTTGCTTGTTGCTACAATCATGCTGTGTAACAAACCATTACCGAGTTCAGTAACTCAGCATAAGCATTAACTTCAAGCTTGGAGAGCAGTAGAGTGGTTTGTTGATTCTGGTGGTACTCTTGTCGCAGGTGGGACTCATCTATTGGCCGGCTGGCTGTTGGTTGATCTAGGATGAGCTAGGCAGGGAAGAATGACTCTGCTCTCTTGTCTTACCCTCCAGTAGCCGAGCTCCTGCATCTTCTAAAGCAGTGGTTCTCTACTTTCCTAGTGCTGCAACCCTTTCCCATGTTCCTCATGCTGTAGTAACCCCCAACCATAAAATTGTTTTGTTGCTACCTCATAATTGTAATTTTGCTACTGTTATGACTCATAATGTGAATATCTATTAGGCAGGTTATCTGATACGTGATGCCTGTGAAGGGGTCGTTTGACCCCAAAGGAGTGGAGACTCACAGGTTGAGAACTGCTATTCTAATGAATGCAAATTAACAAGAAAGAACAGAAGTGTGTAGAATTTGAAGCCTAGGCTTAGGGCTAGACCAAGACACTTCTGTTGTGTAGATAATCTTAAGAGTTTAAAGAAAACAGACTTAAAGAAACAGATTGCACTTAATCTGGAGCTCACTGATCACCTACACTAGACTGATAGCAAGTCTGGAAAATTCTCTTGGCTCTGCCTATCCATCACTAGAGTGACAGATGTGCCATGCCCAAGTTTTTACATAGACTCAAGGGATAGAATTAATGTCCTTATGCTTCCATAGCTTCCCTGGTTTTAGGAAAAAAAACAAACCAACTTTCCTACCTTGGTCCTGTGGCAGAGAGGAAGAATGGTTAAAGCAACATTAGCATTAATGACAAGGTGACAGTCAACATACCAGGGGGTAAAAGATGCCAGATAGAAGAATAAAGCATTGCTAGTGTTCGGCTGGAAATGTTCACATAGTATCTTACGGAGCTACTCAGAAACACAGCCAACATGGGGGCTTCATTAGTCAACTCTCCATCCTTCGACAAAATACCTAAGAAAACAACTTGAAGGAAGAAAGATTGATTTTCACTCACAGTCTCAGAGGTCTCAGCACATGTTCCATTATTTATGGGTCTGTGGTAAGGCAGGATATCATGGTAGCGGCAGTGTGGTAGAGAGTAGACCTGCTCTCCTGATGGCAGCCAGAAGGAAAAGAGAGAGGCGAGAGCCAGAAGAGACAAGGCACACCCAGGGCATGGCCTCAGTGAGCTACTTGCTCCAACAAGGCTCTACGTAGTTCAGTTTCTACCACTACCCAACAGTCCTCTCAATTATGAATGTATCACCAGATTAATCTGTTGGTAAGGTTAGAGCCCCATGATGCAGTCACCTCTGACCACTGAAGCATTCAGGGATCAAGCCATCAACACATTAACCCTCACAGCTGCTTCAGATCCAAACCCTAAGAACGCTTATTCCATTAGCTTTAATCAGAAGCAATTCTGAAGACTATTACAAGATTTTCATGTAGTTTATTTTTCTCTTTTGATATTTCCTATCTTTTCACTTCTCCCACAATCCCACCCCTACTACCTTACATGCTTTAAAGAGCCTATCTTTTGATTTTTTTAAATCCAAATATGAAAAATAAAAAATGTTTACAGAAAACAGCAAAATTAACAAAAAGAAGGACGCACACCCCCAGAGACTAGAAAAAGGATTTTGCAGGGAGAATGACAAAAAAGAAAGGGACATGGATGACAGTTAAAGGGCAGGTGACCTTGTGAATGATTCCTGGGCACCTAGGAGAGCATGCAGAACAAGCAGGCAGAGAGAGGGACTTCTGGAAGATCCTTCAGACTCCATGTAAAGGGAAACAAGACTTGCAGGGCATCTGAAGAGAATATGGCACACTTACTAGAATTCATAGATCCAGGAGCTGACTCTAGGAGGCCATACCTGGTCTGACTGACTTCACTAGCTTGTGTGACCTTGGTGTCTTTTGGCTTCCTTGTTCTGCAAAATTGGGATAAAGAGAGAACCACTTTAAAGGGCTGGTATATACATAAAATTAGCATTTGCAAAAATGTAGCCAATGCCTGGCCTGTGATAAGCCTAGGGAGGGGAATCGGTCATTCCCAACACTGTCATCTCAGCAGTAGTGTTTTTGGTCCTGTGACTAGTTGGGCTTTCAGTGTCTCTGGAGGTATCTGGTGGCGACAGCTGTCACTCAAATGTATCCATCTCTCATGTTTTCACACCGTATAAGTCCCAGGAATTCAGAGTCAACCCCGGAAAAAGAAGAGGAGAATCCCGAGTTTGCCAAAACCTTGTTTCTGCCACTCTGTGAAAATCAAACCTTGGAATAAGGATAAAAGTGATTTTGAAAAAAAAAATGAAGCAAATTTTACTTCTTCTTACTTCATGCTTTGGGATTATCGTCCCTCTGCATGTGCATCCCCTGGACTGGACTGAGCACCTTCTGGTTGGACTGTTGGCCTTTTATGTGCTGAGGTCATAGAACCAAGTACTCAGTGGACAGCAGATGAGCGAAAGAATATGATTCATTTTCTAAGTTCATAAAAATAATTTTAATAATTATAGTAGACATCAAAATTTCCCTCTTCACTGTTTTCAAGTGTTCAGTAATATTAAGTATGTTCATGTTATTGTGTAATTACTACCTCCCTGTAGTCTTAACGTCACCCTAAAAGGAAACTGCAACCCACTAAGCATGCTCCTCACACACCCCTTCCCAGTCTCTGAAAGCCTGCTTCCTCTCCCTCTGTGGATTTACCTGCCTTAGGTAACTTGTGTAGTAGATTCATACGGCATGTAATCCTTTATTTCTGTTTTGTTTTGTTTTTTCTAACGAGAAGGATGTTTTCAAGGTTCATCCGTGTTATAGCACACATGCATTCTTCATCCCTTTCCTCACCAAATAGTCCACGACTACTTATCTGTTTATCTTGTTACCCTTTCTTGACATTCAGATCATTTCCACCTTGGGCTACTATGAGTGGTGGTCATATGAAATGGATGTTTATGTATTTCTTGGAGTACCTGTGTAGTTGCAGTTTTCTCCAGTCCTTTCTGGTCGACAGTCAGGACAAATCTCTCTCAGTCGCTAGTCCCGCAGCTACTTAGACCCAACCAAGTAAACACAGAGACTTATATTGCTTATAAACTGTATGGCCCCAGTAGGCTTTTTGTTATCTAGCTTTTATATCTTAAATTAACCCATATCTATTAGTCTATAAGTTGCCACATGGCTCTTGGCTTACCCGTACTTTACATCTCGCTTTTTATGGTGGCGGCTGGCAGCGTCTCTCTGCCTCAGCCTTTCACTTCCCAGAATTCTCCTTTCTCCTTGTCCTGCTTATACTTCCTGTCTGGTTACTGGCCAATCAGTGTTTTATTTATCAATCAATCATCCACAGCATACCTGTTTTGATTCATGAGGAACTGAGTAGCTAGATAATGTGGTAATCATGTTTAACTTTTTGAAAGATAGCCAGACTTGTTTCCACAGCAGGAAATGTGGTTGCTGATTAAATCAAAAGCCTTATATCATATATTGTCCTTTTAACATCTTTGGGTGGTCAGACTGTAATCTGTATCAGTTTTCCTTTAGCTCAACAATTCTCAGAATCCCTCCATTCTCTAGTCCCTAGAGCCTGAGCTGGACTTCAGGGCTGCTCTTTCCCAGTTAATGGCTGGAGCTTCCCTTTATCTCTTGGAATAACTCCTGGAACAAGATGACCAGATCCACCCTGTCCACATTCTCCTCATTCTTTTGTCCTAGAACTAAGTCTTGGCCCCTCTTTCCCAGGGTGTGTGTGTGTGTGTGTGTGTGTGTGTGTACACTATATAGCATTACAAACTGAAATCTGCCATAACCTTCTTCAAACTAATTGATTCTTTTGTTTTCTCATTAAAATAACATGCACACAAAAGAATACAAATACTTGAATACAAAGAAGGTTGTGGCAGATAAGCAAATGTGTTTCTAATGACAAAGCAAATCTCTTGGTTTGGGTGCTAGAGATCAAACCTAGGACCATGCACATGCTCAGAACACACTTTGCCTCTGATCAATGCCCCTGCTCTAGCAGGCTTTCTTTCAACCTCTGTCTGCTCAAATAGAACTCAGCCAGCTTGCCCAGAGGCTCTGCTTGTGTTCCCTCTGTGGAGAGTGACTGTCCTAACCTTTAGAGGAATCACTTCTTCGCTTTTCTTTCTAGCCTTTCACTCAGCTGTGAATCTCTACGCTTTGTATTTCCTGTACGTTGGTAAGTGGATCCCAGGGACAATCGGAATCCAGGTTCATTGTTTTGAGTGAAGCCTGCTTTACGGGTTCTGTGCCACTCACCTGGAGGCACCCACTGGGTTTGTTGTTCAGAGTCATGGAGACTTAATATTTAGAGCCTTCATTCATTCAATATTATAAAATGTTGACATTCCAGTGCCATTATTTCTCCCTCATTTATTTGTTGGCAGAGTATGCCGAGAGAAACATCTGCTCCTCTGCTATTTAGTTATTCAGCAGGACTGTTTATATTTTGAAGGCACACATTGGACTCTTGCGCCCTCCTTACTAAGTTTCAAAATAAACAATCTCTTGGCATCTTACAGAGGTGCACAATTAGAGTTTCAGAGGACACTGTTAGGAGCAATTAGTCTGGTGCGTTTTGGTCTGCCGCAGCTGTTGCCTTTATTGATGCTGTTTGCCAGTTTTAGGAGGTTCTTTTTTAAATTAGTGTATATTCATTGTGCAAAGTTAATGGGTTTCATTATGATATTTTCACGAACAGGTATCAAGTATGTTGATGTCATTCACATCCCCTCCCGTTACAACCTCTTTGCTACTGCTCCATATTATCACACATGTGTGTCATGTACATTGGTCTCACTCACGTCTCCTCCCATTATACTCTCCTCCCCATTGTGCTAGTGAGGAGTAAATGACCACCGGTTGTATAACAGGATTCACTAAACTAAATCTGGGAAGTCCCTGGGGAAAAAAAAAATCATACTTTTAGAATCTGCTGGTAAAGTGTGGGTCTCTCTCTACCTCAGCAAAAGTACCATGGAGCACTGAACCTGTTGTTAAGATAAGAGTAGCTAGGAAGTGGGATTCTCTTGGGACCCACCTCTGCACCTCCCCCAGCCCAGTCCAGAGTTCCCTTACTCACACATGTGAGCAGGAGCTTGGGTGAGGCTTGTGTCTTGAGAGGTTTCCTTTTCCTCTGATTCCCACTCTGCCCCAGCCCCTTGCTTCTCCAAAGGACACTTCCCAATTTACAAACACACTATTCCTAGTTAAAGGAGAAAGGGGAAAAAAAAAAATCATACTTTTAGAATCTGCTGGTAAAGTGTGGGTCTCTCTCTACCTCAGCAAAAGTACCATGGAGCACTGAACCTGTTGTTAAGATAAGAGTAGCTAGGAAGTGGGATTCTCTTGGGACCCACCTCTGCACCTCCCCCAGCCCAGTCCAGAGTTCCCTTACTCACACATGTGAGCAGGAGCTTGGGTGAGGCTTGTGTCTTGAGAGGTTTCCTTTTCCTCTGATTCCCACTCTGCCCCAGCCCCTTGCTTCTCCAAAGGACACTTCCCAATTTACAAACACACTATTCCTAGTTAAAGGAGAAAAATGGGAGCACTGTTTTGGACTCAGAAAAACAAAAACAGAAGCAAAGTCTCCAGAGACCTTTACTAGGACACATCCTTCCGAAAGGAACTACACAGTGACCTAACTTGGAAATACAAGGGTCCCAGCTGTGTTAGCAAAGGCTTCACCCTGACCTCTGAGGCTTGGACACTAACACCTGACAAAATATCGCATCACAGTTGAATTTCTACAGTTCCTTTATATTTCTTTTTGCAAACCTGTGTTTCCACAGAATTCTCATGTAAGTGCAATCACATGATAGTTGTCCATTTGTGTGGAGTGTTCCACTTGCCATAATGTTCCCAGTATGCATCGATACTGCATTCATTTCTAAAGCTGAACAATACCCATTGTGTGTGTGTATATGTCCATACCACATTTTATCTCTCAGCTCATCTGTTGAACATCCGTTATTGTGAATGGAGTTCCTGAGAACGTGGGTAGATGGGTTTCTGGTTGAGGATCAATTTCTTTCCTTTTTCTTTATTCTTCTTTCATACAGTACATCCTGACCTAAGCCTCCTCCCTCTTCCCCTCTCCCCAGGTCCACTCCTACTCTGTTTCCCTACAGAAAAGAGGCTTCTCAGTGATATTAACAGAATACAGCATAACAAGATGCAATAAGACTAGGTATAAACCCTCATATCAAGGCTGGACAAGGCAACCCAGTAGGAGGAAAAGGGTCCCACAAGCAGCAAAAGAGTCAGAGACACCCCTACCCCCACTGTTAGGAGTCCAAGAAAAGACCCAAATTAGACAACTATAGCATGCAGGCAGAGGGTCTAGTGGAGGCCCATGGCATAGTATTAACTACTGTCTTTAGATCTTTGATTCATTTTGAGTTGATTTCGTTTGTGTTGTACAACGTCTCTGCCAATATAAACAGTGTTCAGCGGTATTAAGTAGCTTTCCCAAATCAGCTTCCTAATAAATCAAGAATTCCCTAACTCTCTGTCACTTCCCATCACTTCCTTTGCTCTTCCCCGATCTGAGTAAAATCCCTTCCCCCCAGTTACTGCTCTAATGTCTTTCCTATTCTCTTTGATTCTGATCCAGCCCCAACAGGCTCGTTTTGGGGTAACGCCAAACAGCTTCTTAAATACCTGCACTGGCTCCACACTGTTCTATCAGGAAAAGCCAGGCTTTTTCATTGACTCTTAAAACTCTAACGTGATCTGGTTACCTCTGTGTACTTTTCATATCACTCTAATCTCCCCCACGCTCACAACAAACCTCTTGGTGTTTCTCAAGCATGCCTCACGTTCTGGCCTTGTGGGCTTGGCCCGGCTGCCCCCTCAAATTAGAATAGTCTTCCCCCAGCTACATCCATGACTAACTCTTCATCTCCCTCAAAATGTCAAAGCGGAGGCCTTCTTGTGTAAAATCGCAGCTGATTACTTCATGTCCGTTTCCCTAGGTTCGCCTACTGTCCCTAATGTTTCCTGCTGACACGTTCCGATGTTACTTCATTATTTCTTTATCATGTTTCCTTTCTTCTGTCTCTCTTTTCTCCCATTGGATTTTTCAGTCCCTCACTGACTAGTAATATTGTCTGTATCACGCTCTGCTACACTCTTAAGTTTTCAGAATAGTGCTTGGCATACGATGAGCATCTCATGTGTGTTTCATTAGTAAGTGAAATTACAGGACAATATAATGAAACCCAAAGTAGGACAGACTGACAAAATCAGTACTCAAGTACTAACTAGTTGGGCTTGTGTATCCCTGCTGGTGTTCAGTCAATATGCCCTTATAAATTACTTCCTGTTGTCTCACTATCCCAGTCCTTTTTCACAGGTCACAGCAACCTCCTCAGGCTCCTCAGACATCAACTCCCCAGGTCAGTCTGTCCTGGAGAAGCACTTTCTTTTGTTCACTCCGGCTGGCTGTACGTTTTCTGTTTTATTCTTAGACTGGGCATATTAACCAGTAAGGATTGGTAGGACTGAAGGCTGTGTGTGGGTACCAGGAGAGGCTACAGTTGAAGAGTTGATGTCCCAGCTATTGGTGGAGCCCACGAAGTGGTTCAGTGTCCAGATCTTATGGCAGCCCAATTTGAGGCGAAGAAATTGCAAAAGAAGGGAAGAGGGAGTGCTTCTGTTTCAGGAGGCCAGCCTGCCCTTGAGGTTACTTCCCAATGCTCCGGTGGCCACCGCAGCAAGTGGCATACATGAAACTGTTCGATGGAAATCCCAGGAGCTGGCTACTAACAACGACAATGACCAAGTCTGAAGATAGGGATGGCTAGGAAGAATTTTCTCTGCGGAAAACGTTGTGTTGCAGAAGGAGCTGCTGGACTACCTCAAGATAAAAGCCTAGCAGCTGATTCTGTGCTGATGGGCTTTCCTCTCCTGCTCGGTCTTGCAAATAGAATAAGTCAGGCAGCAGTTACTAGTGTTTTGGAATAATAACTGGGTTATAGAAAGAGATTTTGCTCCAGGATTGGAAAAATGACTTTACGCTTTGTTGACTTCTCTTTAAAACAAACAAACAAAAAATCTGTATTGCCTGCGGCCCATTCCCGCTTTAATTAACCTGCTTGGTCAGCAGGTATTTCGACCATGTGGTTTAGGCGATGAGCCATCTTGCTGCAGCTCATCTCTTGGGGTAGAGGCCATATCCGACGAGGGCAGCAGCCTAAGTCTGAGGACGTGCAATGCCAACCTGAGGACAGAGTATCCCACTTCTTCCACCCCACGTGAAGGGTCTTAGCCTAATCTGCACAGGTCAAGTCGCTATTCAGAATATAGACGGAGTTGGTGTGAGTGTCTGAAATATCTGAGGAAATGTCACCTGGTATCTGACAGACAGTTTGAACAGTTTTCTTTAGTAACATGCAACGTATCACTAAATCAGTTTACATAAGAACTGATGAGATTTTATAGAGGTCCAGTGCTGTTTCCTTGTTTGTTTATATGCTAGGCATACATATAATTCATTGTTGAAAATGTACTTAGTTTACTCAAAAATCTTCTGACTTGTGAAAAAATTAAAAGACACTGAATGTCCAGAAAATACCCACAATTTCCCCTATTTTATTGAAAATAGATTTTTTTCTCACATAAAATATCCTGGTTATGGTTTCCCTCCCTGTACACCCCTCAATTCCTCCCCACCTCTCCTCCCATCTGGATCTACTCCCTTTCTGTCTCTCATTAGAAAACAGGCTTCTAGGGGATAATTAAAATAAAATAAAATAAAACAAAAACCTAATACGTCAGAATTGAACAAAACAAACAAACAGAAGGAAAAGAGCCCAAGGGAAGGCACAAGAGACAGAGACCCACTCATTTGCACACTCAGGAATCCCATAAAAACACCAAACTGAAATATATACACAATATAATATATACATAAAGGAACCGGAGGGTAAAAAGAGAGAAGAAAAAAAATATATAAATAAATCAAAATTAAAAATAATAATATAATTTAAGAAAGGAAATAGAGAGAGAAAAGGAAAAGCCTTGACATGACCTTATGGGACAAGGGACCTCCAAAGACGCTGCTGAGTTGTTTTCTGTTGGCCGTCTACTGTTGGGCCTGCGCAACTCAGCTCCTGTCAGAGCTCCTATCAGTTCCTTTACACCTTCAGGAGCAGGCACCGGGCACAGAGGACACAAGAAGACTGAGGCACCATTAGGAATTTTCTCTAGGAAAAGATGTCATCTGGGACCCTGCATTCCAGCACTGCCTCAGGCTGCATCTCTGGCCCTCAGACAGATAGGAAGGTGCTAAGAGACAGGGACTCCTGGCCTTTGGGTGGAGTGTTCTCTGTGCAGCCTTCCAGATATACTCTCCGCCCTCCTCAGGACTGCTCTATAACCAGAGAGGCTAGTTTTAGAGAATTCTAAGAAATCTTGCTCTTGTGCTTTTTGGTTCATGGGCAAGGGTGGTAAGCTTTATCGACCTAAACTGCATAGCCAACAACCTCAGATTACTACAAGTATCCGTTTCCATCTCCTGACACCTGAGGGCATTTCCAGAGCTCTGCAGCTTGAATCAGTGCATGCTGCCATTGCAAGTCTGTTCTACATGTCTATCTTCTCATCGTGGGCTCCAGCTAAAGACCAAACACCCTTGGGAAACACCTGATTAGAGCAAGGTCAAGATTTTATTTCCTAGGCTGCTTTCCTCATAACTGTGACTAAATACCTGACGGAAGCAACTAAAGGGAGAAAGGGTCTATTATAGCTCAAGAACTCAGAAAGTCCAGTCCATTGTGGAAGAGCAGGCACGATGGTAGGAGCATCTCTGTCTGTGCTGGTGGGAGAGTAAGGCAACTGCAGTTCATGTGGAGGCTGGACCAGGAAGAAGCACGGGGATGATTGGAAGGGGCCAGGGATCACATATCCCCAAGAAACAACTCCCAGGAACCTACTTCCTTTAGGTAGTTTCCACCTCCTGAAGGTTCCATAATAGCACTGTCAGTTGAGGGACCAGATATTCAAGCACATGAACCTGTGGGGAACAAATCGTGACAGCTCCCTTATTGCTAGGTCTCTTTGGGTTGGCCCTTTGCTTCCACCAACAGCCAGTGACCATTAGACAGTTTCTTTCTAGAACTGTGTTCTGTGGGCCCACCCTGTTCCCTGGATTTGACCCTCCTGGGTGGCTCCTTTAACCCTACGCAGTTTGTTATAACTGGCTCTTTCGTTAACTCTCCTTATTCTGCCTGTTTGGGCATGCTATAGTTCAAATATTTTTCTGTCTATACCAAAATTCGTGTTGAAGCTTTACTCTTCCATGTGCAGTGTTACGAGATGGGGGTCTAATGGGAGGTCATGGAGGCCAAGCCTCAAGGACTGGCTTAGTTAATGAGAAGGTAGGCTTTATAATGTAAGACAACCCCTCCCCATGTTTTGTCTCTCCTCCTGATCCTTCTGCCCTCCCCTCCCTCAATCCTCCACCTCCCCTTGCTACACATACACATGAGAACTTAACCTTCCACACCTGCCTGATCTTGCACTTCCCAACACCCAAAACCATGAGCCAAGATAAACCTATTTTCTTTGTAAATTACCCAGTGCTACGTATTCTGTTACAGCAACAGAAAATGGACTAAGTGCCATGGCTTTCCTGTCAGGACCTGTTTGATTGAGCATTGTTACCAAAGCTGGAAACCACAACGGTGGGGCTGTTTTCAGTAGACAGGACAGGGCACAGAGGGGTGGGGGTGCCTGAGACCACAGAACCTAAATCCTAAGCCAGAAGAGGCAGCCTTGCCAGCAGCCAGGGTGGCCCACAAAGCTCATCTTCCCCTTTGTCTTGTTCTGGCAGCCCTGGTCCTTGCCCTGTGTTAGAATAGGTCTGTCCTCTGTATGCCCGAGACATTCCTGGCATCTTTATCTGTTGGTCTTTCTGCACCCAGGCTTGTGCCTTCAACTTCAGGGTTTTTGTTTTGGTTTTTTGTTTGTTTGTTTGTTTGTTTGTTTTATAATGACTGTTTCCTGGAATTGGATTGAAATTTTGCTCCTCTCCCCTTGATGGATGAGGCCAGGCTTTACAGCCCCCTCCCCGGTAAGGTGCAGTAAGGGGAAGGTGGGAAGAGGGTGGACCAATGGCAGGAAGGAAGCTGTCAGTTCTCGACCAGTGCTTTCTACAGTTTCTTCATCTTTCTCTTCTCCCTGGGAGCAAAACCAAAAGTGTGGTCCACCACCGCAGGTTCTGAACATCATTGTTTGAGGACCAATGAGGTAGATGGCTTTCTGGACCATAGAAGAAAGGGATCAAGGGCACTAGAGCACAAGGTGATCTTGCTGTAGAATGTGTGTACCCTAGCCCCTCAGAACAACCAGATCGCCCCTATAAAGGATAGGCAGTCGTGGGGTTGGCGTCTCTGAAGAGATCACTCCAGGTCTTGAGAAGATGCCTCATACCAGCGCTGTTTGCTCTTCACTTCCCCCATCCTAGCCCATCTCAGGCCCCTGCTTGTCTCCCCATCCTAGCCCAGCCTCCTAAAGCACAGAAACTGCCCGCTATGGCTGGTCTCAAGGAAGGTCAGTTAGCAATACTAAGGATTATCTAATGCCTGTGTCCAGTATCACCTCCCCTCTTCTCACTCTTCCCTGCATCGTTTTTGAGACACTCGACCCCTTGCTAGTCAGACTGTCCAGGGTTATATAGCTATAGATTGGGAAACTGAGAATTGAGTAGCTGACTCTAATAAGATTTCTATGGTTTCCTCTGCCATTAACAGAGGGACCAAAGAATGGCTTAAAAGGACAACACTTTCTATAAATTTAAAACTAGAAATTCAAGGATGTCTTTAAAACAACCACGACCACAATCACAGCGGCACCTCGTTGTAGTGAGAGCCAAGTGATTTCATCTCACTGACACTGTGTCAAATTTGCTGAGATGTAAAATTTGGTAATGAGAAAAGCGGCAAATGTATATTAACACAGTCATGGTTACAAGTTCAGATTTTCATGCCATGTTTATGGCGAGTCCTCTCCCAGTATTTTTTCCCATAGCACTGGGTATTGAAACCAAGCACTTTACTACTGAGCTGTATTCCGTAAACCCGTACTGGCTTTTTTTGTGGGGGGATCCAGGGTCTTGAGCCTTGGATACAGCTAGAAAACAAACCATAGATTCTCCTAAGTGGTTCTGTACCTTATTAAGGCAGAAGTTCCCAAATAAATGATGCTTCTCCCATGTTATGCTATCCTAATCCTTCTCAAGAAACAACTACTTTGTCAATTCTTGGAAATGAATTTGCAAACTTTCTATAAAGCATAATCCCGTGCTGGCATGGCATATGACTCACTGGTGAATCCATCAGATGATGAAGACTGTGTACCAGAAAAAAAAAAAAAAAAAAAGAGTGTGCTCATGAGTGGGGACAGCCTGAATGGGAAATGCCTTTGCAGAGGTGGGTCATGTGGACAAATTGTCCTGGAGTACAGTACAAGAGTGTATTGGGTCCTTTGGTGTGGTGAAGTTCCCCAATGCCAGATCCCCCAATAAGAGATACAGAATCTGTGCCCTAAGCCTCATGCCTAAGCCTTTACTGCATCCTCCACTTCATTTCATACTGCACTTGGTCCAGCACCACTTTAACAGAGAACCCTTCTTTTCTGTTGCCTGGCACCCCCCATCCATCCTGACTTGTCCAAGCACATGTGCATTCATGGATATAAACCAATACAGCATGTCACCACTGAGTGGCAGTTTTTACATTCTTTTCTTTAGAACAGTGGTCCTCAACCTGTGGGTCTCGACCCTTTGGGAGTTCAACGACCCTTTCACAGGGGTCACATATCAGATATCCTTTATATCAAATATTTATATTATAATTCATAGCAGTAGCAAAATTACAGTTATAAAGCAACAATGAAAATAATTTTATGGTTGGGGTCATCACAACATGATGAACTGTATTAAAAGGTCATGACATTAGGAAGGTTGAGAACACTGTTTTAGAGCATTGAGGTGGCCATAGACTCAAGGTGGGATAAACTGTGGTCATTAGTTAAAGTGGCTCCACTTTCGTAAGTTTATATGCAGATGTTTTATGTAAGATTTTATTTGAGAAGAAGTTTCTGATCATGAAAGATGTTTGAAGGCTGCTGTGGTGGTTTGAATTGAAATATCTTTCATAGTCTCATTTATTTGGACAATTGGTCCCCAGTACTGGTCAAATTATTTTGGAAAGAACCACTAGTTGGTGAGTGAGTCACTGGGGGCCTGATCTTGAGGTTGACAGTGTGGGTCCCACTTTCTATCTGCTTCCTAATTACAGATCCAAGATGTGAGGCAGACCAGCTGCCTCACACTGTTGACACCAAGTCTGGACTGTCATGGTAGGCCATAACTCCTTGAATTTTAAGCCCAAACAAACTTTTTCTTCCTTAAGTTGCTTCTGGCCAGGCATTTGGTCAAAGCAATGTAAGAAAGTGAAACTGGCCTGTTGCATGAATCCTAAATGTTCTTATTTTTAAAAAAACCTGGAGCCAGGTATTGGGATAAATGCTGAAAGATCAGAGAGACAAAGGAACAAACCACTAGAGAAACTTCTCACCACTAACGAATCCTCAGGCCAAATGGAAGGCAAGATCCTATCCCCACAAATCCTCTGACTGAAAGCCTCTGAGTTCTCAGCCAAAAAGCTCTAGTTCCTATCTCCTTCACACCTTATATACTGGTATTAAAGGTGTGTGACTCCACAGGCCTGGGATTAGAGGTGTGTGCCACCACTGCCTGGCTCTGTTTCTCTCCTAGAATGAATCAATCTCTTGTAGTCCAGGGTGGCTTTGAACTCACAGAAATCTAGATGGATCTCTACCTCCCAAATGCTAGTGTTAAAGATGTGTGCCACCACAGATTGGCCTCTGTGTTTAATCTAGTGGCTTGTTCTGTCCTTTGATCCCCAGGCAAGCTTTATTTGATACACAATATATCACTACACTAGCCATTCACCAAAAGCAACTCACAGGTTCAACTCAATCCATATCATCATTCCAATGCAGCTTCACATAAGTTGAAAGAGTAATCTTAACAGAGGAAGCCTACACAATGGAAAAAAGTCTTTACTAGCTATACATCTGACAGAGCTAGATATCTAGGATATTCAAAGAGCTCCAAAAACTAAACATAAAAACCCAAACAACCCATTTTAAAAAAGAACATGTAATTGATAAAGACCCCCCACCATTCTATAGGCTGCCTCTTCTCTGGAATGATGGTGTTCTTTGTTGTACAGATTAGTTTCATGTGGGCCAATTTATTGGCTGTTGGCTAAATGCCTGTGCAATTAGAGTCCTATAGCAGCTTCTTTTAATGTCTTATTACTAAATAAAGTTCAGGAGTCAGATATTAGGGTGTAAATCTGATAGATCCACAGAGAGCTGGAGAAAAAGATCAGCTGCCCTCCTCTCCACCTTCCCAGATCAAAAAAAGCCTGTGAATCTTTCCAAGCCCCTCCATATTCCTCTCTGTGTCTCCCTGTCTTCCTCTGGGTCCACCAGAAAACTTTATGGCTTATTCCAGCCAGCTGACTCCACCCTCTGAATCAAGGTTTAATTCCATTGACTGTCTCAGAGCAGCAATATAAACAAACCTCCTGCAACATTTCCCCCTTTTTGTCTAAATAAAAAGGAAAGGTTTAAACTCTAATATAGTAAAACTGTATACAATAAGAACAATTATCACATAAGAATTACATTCACAATGTCCAATCCATTTGTATTTGGCAAATTCAGAGAAAATACTCCATTATCTATCTTTTGTTGGTAAGTCCAAAGTTTTGTACCTAAATTATGTTCTGTCATAATTAAGGAAAACAGTAACTATAATTATCTAGTTTTCAACCCCATCAGAGACCCGAGAAGGATGTATTACCTGAGTAAACAGGAAGTGCAGAGAAAATAACTTCCAAAATTATAGACATGACAGAGACATCTGGCTCTCTGGACCGTCACCCCAAGGTTCCTCTGCAACCCTGGGGCATCCATCTTCGGCCTACAGTCTGACAGACTTTTCTGTGAAGCAGGACAGTTTGAAGGACTGTCCCACCTTGTCTTGTCTGAGTTTGACAGTTCCCTTTCCTGTGTCCTGTTTGTCCAGTTTGGACAGCATGCTGTCAGCAATTGAAGCAAGGGCAGCTTTTTGCCTAGTGGCTAACTTTGCCACAAATGAAAGCAAACTCCATATGGAGGTTCTTCAGTGCTCATCATCCTTTTTTGAAGTAAATTGGTGCTTCTGGGAGCAGACATGTCTCATTGTCATGAAAAGCCGTGTGTTATTAAAACACTTTAAATGCCATATTCTGCAGGTCTCTAAAGTGAAGACCATCTGTCTATTTAAAATATACCTCTATTTGACCTTGAAAACATACCTAACGTGACTATAAGTTTGATTGTTATAGATGACTAACTACTAACCTGTATTTTTTTTTTTTTTTTAGTTTTTCGAGACAGGGTTTCTCTGTGTAGTTTTGCGTCTCTCCTGGAACTCACTTGGTAGCCCAGGCTGGCCTCGAACTCACAGAGATCCGCCTGCCTCTGCCTCCCGAGTGCTGGGATTAAAGGCGTGCGCCACCACCGCCCGGCATGTATTTCTTTATTATCCTAAATAGCTTTCTTTCAAGGACTAGAACTTTACATTACATTTTTAAATGACCTGCATAGGTATAATACCTTAAAGAAGAAATAGAATACAATATAGTATAACAAAAATGACCTTAAATTTGTATCAATATAAAAATATCTTAAACAAGATAGACACACATATATATATAGTATAAAAAACTTAAATTTTTAATCAGTATATGAAAATCCATACCAATGTAAAATATTTGAGACTAGTAGTTGCTTTTTTTAGTTTAAAGGTAGACTCACTAATCTACTCTTTTATCCAATCATTCCTGAATCCTCCCTTTTTCTTTTCAGAATGAGATCCCTGAATCTAATATCCTTTGCTTAGTTTCTTCCCTGAACCACCCCACCCCCAAATGATGACAAACATCCACCAAATGACCAAAAACCACCCACCCCACATCTTCGGAATGTGGGAATACTGTTCTTAAAATTACTTCCTGCTCTCTGGGTGTGACCACATCTTTAGGGGACCCTGAAAATTTGAGATAAAGATCAAGTCCTAGGAGAGATAGTGGCCCAGCCGTATCTGATGGGAGTGGCAAAAGTCGTAAAGCCAACACCGCTGCTTGACAAAGACCCAGCAAAGCTGAGCCCCGTGATGGCCGCTGTGCCACCTTTGGTTTTCATCTCTACCTGTTGCATGCTTGAGGGACTTTTAATATTTGTACAGTTTAGGGATATTGGACTGATGGAAAATTTCTCATGAATAATGTATGACTTTTCTCAGGAATGCTGCTTCTAAGCTTCCCCAGGACAGTCCTGAACATACTATTCCCCTTGCTTTTAGGGAGATATACATCTGCTTGATGGTCTTTATTACTCCTTTTTGTTTATTTTTTTTTTATTTATTTTTTTTTTTTTTGGTTTTTCGAGACAGGGTTTCTCTGTGTAGCTTTGCGCCTTTCCTGGAACTCGCTCTGTAGACCAGGCTGGCCTCGAACTCACAGAGATCCGCCTGCCTCTGCCTCCCGAGTGCTGGGATTAAAGGCGTGCGCCACCACCGCCCGGCTCCTTTTTGTTTATTAAGCATATATTTTTAAAGTGTGCTTAGATTTTTCTATAATGGCTTGTCCTGTAGGATTGTGTGGTATACCTTTAATATGCAAAAAAAAAAAAAAAAAACCAACCTTGTATGGTGATATTTTATTTGTATTAAAATCTTATTTGTATGTTAATAAATAAAGTTGCCTGGGGGTCAGAGCTATTAGCAAGCCATAGGAAAGCAGGGCAGTGGTGGCGTATGCTTATAATCCCAGCACTTGGTAGGCAGAGCTAGGTAGATCTCTGTGTGTTCAGGGATACAGCCAGTATTGGATACACATGCCTTTAATCTCAATACCAATCATAGAAAACCTGGAGGTCTCTACAGAGGCTGTGATGAGGCGGTCATGTGGTTGGGTTTACAACTAATGAGAAGGCAGAACAGGAACTCTATATAAAGACTTTAACACAGAGGTAGCTCTGGTTCAGAGAGGTAGGACCACCGCAGGAGGAAGGGTAAAGTTTTAGCTCTTATCTCTGACCTCTTGACTTTCTTCTTTGCATTGGTTCTGTGTTTCTTATTTAATAAGAAGGTTGGTTACATCTACAACCTTGTTTCATTTTACTACATACATGTGGTGGAGCATCACCAGTCTTAATTAGTACAGGTATCCCCATGATGGCCATAACTTCTACTAAATGTGTAATTACAGAATCAGCCTTTTCAGAACTCAAAGCAGTTGCCCATTGAAATCCTGAATAGGTATCTGTGGTGTGGTGTACATATTTTAATTTTCCAAACTCTGCAAAAACACATCCTTTCGTCAAATTTTATTCCCTTGAGTACCCTTTGGGTTACTTCCTGAAGGTAGTAGAGTTTGGTTATACAAAGAACAAGTAGGACATTTCCTTATAATTTCCTTGGCTTGTTGGCAAGTGATTAAAAAAAATCTTCCTTCAAACCTTTGTTATTCACATAGTATTTCTTATAAAATTCTGAGGTTTCTAGCACAATTCCTATCAATAGCTGATCATTTTTATCATTGCCTTATGCTAGAGGGCTTGATAGGCCTGTATGGGATCTGATATGTGTTATACATAAGGGATGATTTCTGCTTCTGATTATTTCTTATAATTGAATAAATAGCAAAGTTAATTCTGAATCATCTGGAATAAATTCAGAGGTTTCAATATGTAAAACAACTCTTTTTGAATATTGAAAGTAAGTAGCTATAGTAAGAGGTTCTGGAAAATCTAATAATATCATGAGAATAGCATGTAATTCTGACTTTTGAATGGAATCGTAAGGGCTTTGAGTCACTTTACTTATTTTCCCTGATTTAATAACCTGCCTTTCCTGATTTGTTTGCATCAGTACAGAATGTAGGGGCTCTAGAAGTTGCTGTTCCTCATACAAGTTGAGGAAGAATCCAATAAGTTCCTTTTATAAACTGAAGTTTCTTATTTTGTGGATATTTGTTGCTAGTATCTCCCAAATAAATTACTGCAATGTTCATATTTTGCCAATGTTCATTTTTTGCCCATATTGAGGAAATTTCAGCATTAGTAAAAGGTACCACAATTTCTGCTAGATCTAATTACTGTTAATTGATGAAGTCTCAATTTTCCTTTCAGAATCAATTCAGAAAACTTTTCTACATAGGTCTTTAACTTTTTACTCTGTGTGGCAAAATTATGCATTCTAAAAATATTACCTTCTCTCTGCATAAGAATTCCTATGGTAGAATGCAAAGAAGGTAAAATAATAAAAATACAATCAAGCTCTGGATCCAATTGATCCACATGTGCATCCTGTAATTTCTTTTCTACCAAAGCCAATTCTCTCTCAGCCTCACCTGATAATTTTTTTTGGACTATTTAAGTCCTTATCACCTTGCAAATTACTTAGTTCTTGGGTTGTTAATGCAATTGTGGGCCTTAGCCAGTTAATATCTCCCAGTAATCTTTGAAAATCATTAAAAGTTTGTAATTGATTTCTCCTTGATTTGAGCTTTCTATGATGGAATTTTTTTATAAACCTATTTTATACCTTCAGTAATTAATAGAATCTCCTCTTGGTATTTTTTTCAGGAGCAATTTGTAATCCCCAACAAGGTAAAATTTTCTTTAGTTCTTCAAACATTTTTTTTCTATGGCATCAGCATTTGAATCAGCTTGTAAGTTATCATCCATATAGTGGTAAATTATAGATTGAGGTAATGCTTACAAATTATTTCTAATGGCTGTTGTACAAAATATTGACACAAGGTGTGGCTGTTTAACATCCCTTGTGGAAGAGGGGGAATGAGCCTCTTGAAGAGCAGATGTAGGGAAATAAAGAGTGGCTGGGACACAGCATGGGAGGGGACCAAGGCAACTGCCAGGAGCAGTGGTAGGTGACTACCCAGGGAATGCAAGGAGACTGCTGCTGGCTGTTGCTGCTCTGCACAGCTGGGCAGAGAGCACACGTGGTGCACCTGGGGTCAGGCTGTAGCCAGAGACTGCAATAAGAAAGGCCATGACTCACTGGGAGGGTCTGGAGCGATGCAGGAAAGCAGCTGCTGCAGTGGCAGCTCCACCACTTTAATGTGACCTAAGGCCCCATGTTGGGTGCCAGAAATAATGGCTTCCTTTATTGTTTTATTAATAAATAAAGCTAAGGAGCTAGATATTAGGACATAAACCTGATAGATCTACAGAGAGACAGAGAAAAAGATCAGCTGCCCTGATGTCTACCTTCCCAGACCAAAAAAGGCCCATGAATCTTTTCAAGCTCCTCCTTATTCCCCTCTTTGTCTCTCTATCTTCCTCTGAGTCCACCAGAAAACTCTATGGTTTATTCTGGCCAGCTGAATATGGACTCTACCCTCTGAATCAATGTTTAACTCCATTGGCAGTCTCAGAGCAATAATACGAACAAATTGTCCTGCAACAGAGTCCTGTTTCAGGGAGAACTGAAAATAACTGTTAGTGGCTCTCTGCCCCTGTCTCAGCTGTACTAGTGCTGCTCACCCCACAGTCCGAGAGCCATGGTGCTCCTTCTCCAGTTGAGAGGACTTGCTTGCAGTAGATGGGCTAGTTCTTCCACCAGCCGCAGAAAGATGACTTGGACATTAATTAACCAGGTAAATCACAATTGTGGCTGTTTCTAGACTGGACTTAACAGGAAACTCTGGCAACTGGATATCAGAGGAGGGTGATGCTGTGAGCATGCTCATGTAATATATCTTCAGGTCTGAGAAGTATGCAAATCACTCAGTTCCTCACCTCAGAGGCTCCTGATCTCCTTGCACATACCTCCTCTTCTGCTACTCATAAACCCTAAAGTGAGACCAACTTTCTTTAATCGATCTCCGTTTGATAGAGAGTTTTAAACCCACTGTGAAGAGCCACATTCATGCTCAAACTTCCCTTCCTCATCTTTTTCCCCAGATAGACTCAACATATCCCTTACTCAAGTTATATGTTGGAAATTTTTGAAACAGCCACATTACTCAACAATTGAAGAACTTGTAAGTAAAATACACCATAAAACACAGGACAGTTGGGGTTGGTGAGATGGATCAGTGAGTAGGATATTTACCACACAAGCATAGAAACTCAGATCCCCGCACCTGTATAAAAACTGTGTGTAACAACATGTCTGTAATCCCAGTGCTGGAGGTGGACACAGGCAGATCCCCGGAGCTTGTTGGTCAGGTTAGTCAGAGTGGCAAGTTCCAGGTTTAGTGAGAGACCTGGGGTCTCAAAAAATAAGGTAGAAAGAGAGTAAGAGACCTGAAACTCACCTCTGGCCTCCACACATGATTGCACCAGAGAGTGCACTTGAAATATATGTGTATACACACATATGAACACATACAAACACACACACCATACACCACACATATGAAAACAGGACAGTGTGTTGTAAAACTTTAAAAGCAATCTTACTAGGATTTGAAAAGATGGATCCGTGGTCAAGAACACTTGATGGGATTTGTTGAAATTTTTCCTATGAAGATACAGAGCAAAATGTGTTATAGAAAAATTGGAGAAAAATAATTCATGATGTTTTTCAGAAATAAACATAAAAGTATATAAATAGCAATTGTTTTACTAGTGACATGGAAATAATGAATGTTTTTTTTTTTTGTTTTTTTTTGTTTTTTTTTTTTTTTTGGTTTTTCGAGACAGGGTTTCTCTGTGTAGCTTTGCGCCTTTCCTGGAACTCACTCTGTAGTCCAGGCTGGCCTCGAACTCACAGAGATCCGCCTGCCTCTGCCTCCCGAGTGCTGGGATTAAAGGCGTGAGCCACCACCGCCCGGCTATGAATGATTATTTTTAAATTTGTTTTAGTAACAATTTTTAAATGAAAACTAGTACATAGGATTCAGAAAGATTAAGAATGATATTTAAGTAATACTTTATTTCATTGAAAAGAAGAAATGGACAAAAATAAGAGTCATTTGATCATTTTTCATTGTATATTTTCATTGTCTATAGTACTGTGTTACCTAAGAATATTTTCATAGACATATATATACTGTAGAGTGAGGATGTCCAGCCACACCACACTCCCTCTCCCCCTCTTCTCCCTCTGCCTCACATAGGTGCCTTTTGTTCACTCAGACAGTTTTACTTCTACTTCATCATATACACACATGATTTTACATAAGTATATAAAATCAAGGAAAAATATAGTAACTGTCTTTCTGGAAACTGGTTTAATTCACCTAATATTATTTCCAGTTGAATCCCATTTTCTATAAATAATGTAACTTCATTTTTCTCAGCGCATGAACACCATCCCTCTGTTGTAGCCACCTGGGCTGGTTCTGTAACTTAGCTCTTGTGAATAGTGCTGCAATTAACAGTGATGTGTGTCTGTGATACAGTGACTTCCAGTCTTCCAGATAAATACATAAGAGTGTTATATCTGGGCCATATGATAATTCTATTTTTACTTAAAGGACTTCCATTGCTGTGGAACAATCTTTGTACACTGTAAATATGTGTTGCTCTCAATGTTAGTAAAAAGCTGATTGGCCAATAGCTAGGCAGGATTTGGGGGCAGAGAGAATGCTGAGAAGAAGAAAGGTGGAGTCTCAGGAGTCATGAGCCAGATGCAGAGGAAGCAGGATGTGTAGAAAATCAGGTAAGAAGCCATGAGCCATGTAGTAGAACTTAGATAAGAAATATGGGTTAATGTAAGTTGTAAGAGCTAGTTAGTAACAAGCCTAAGGTATCAGCCAAGCATTTATAATTAGTACAAGTTTCTGTGTGGTTATGTGGAGAGCAGCTGGCAGAACAAAAATGTCCACCTATACTCCATACTGATTTCCACAGTGGCTGGACTAATTTACACTCCCACAAATTGATTGAAAGGGTTCCCTTCTATCCTTTCTGCTCTTCAACCAAGACTACACTAACAGCCCAATTAATGTCTCAGTCAAGATTATTATAATGAGTAAAATGAGTTAGTTATGGACTACTTATGGAGATGTGGACAACTATGAACAGCTACATTTTCCTGAAATTGTCCCCACCCCAAACTACCACACTCTCAATTTTATATGGCTCCATGTCTACAACAGAACTGATTCAAACCTGGGTTCAGATGGAAAGTTTACAATTAAAGCAGTGAGATGACTACAGGCTCAGACAACATGGGGCATACATGAAATTACTTTGGGAAATTTATTTTTTTTAAAGATTTATTTATTTATTTATTTATTATGTATACAGTGTTCTGCCTGCACATATGCCTGCAGGCCAGAAGAGGGCACCAGATCTCATTATAGATGGTTGTGAGCCACCATGTGGGTGCTGGAAATTGAACTCAGGACCTTTGGAAGAGCAGCCAGTGCTCTTAACCTCTGAGCCATCTCTCCAGCCCAGGGGAAATTTATGTTTATGTATATTCTACCCTTGTCTATATCAAAGAGTTATTGTCCACCATTGGAAGAATAGATTGTTCCATTGCAGTCTGTTACACAGAGCTAAATGTTAGCTTGACAAGATAGAGTTACTAGAGTTGGGAGGATTAATCTCACTATAAAAAGCAAAATGCAATAGCTAATGCAATACTGATAAAAAATTGGAGGATTAATGTTGCCTAAATTAAAGATTTACTATAATTACAGTAGTCATAGCAGCAGGCTGATAATGAAATGATAGATACAGAAGGATCAGTGGAACAAATAGAAAATACAGAAACAAAATCTTATAAATAGAGCCAAGGTGATTTTAGGCAAAAATATAAAAGTGCTCATTGGAGAAAGGGCAGTGTTATCTACAAATTATGTGCACCACAGTGACCACCTGTATATAGAAAAAGAGATGCAGGCTTTATATCCTACATAACAACTAACAAAAACCATATCTAAAGCTCCAATTGCAAAACTATAAAAATTCTAAAAGAAAACACAGAAGAAAGTTGATGTGACCTTTAATTTACTGATGAGTAATAAACAAAATAAAAGTTCATGAAAGAAAAATATAGAGGGCTATGCCACATCAGGGGCCATACAGATGAGTTGTGGTTCCTGTTGCCACCTAGCAACATGAGGATGCCCAGGGTCAGATCAGACACCTGAGTCCAGGTTGGTGTCAGAGGACCAGGATGCATCCAGATCTGAGTAGCCTGCACTGCTACTCAATGTCATGGTGATGTCCGGGCCAGAGCTGTAGCTGAGGACCATGTCAGGGTCCATGGCTCTACTGCAGCCAGGGTCTCTCTGTGCTGATGTCCAATGCTCCCATTACCATCAAAGGCCATGCAGACACCAGAGATTGAGGGTGGATTTAGCCTTTGCTAATACATACAAAAAAAAAGAAAGGAGGAAGGAAGGAAGGAAGGAAGAAAGAAAGAAAGGAAAAGTAAGAAAAAGAAAGAAAGAAAGAAAGAAAGAAAGAAAGAAAAAGAAAAAAAGAAAGGAAAGGTTTTTGGGCTACATGCTGCTGGATGGAAGCATAGACCCACTGCTCCCCAGAGTTGGCAGTGAGCATGGTTCCCAGAGTTGGCTTGCAAACGTTGTTCTGCCATGTTGGGAAGCTGAGTTGGGCAGAGCCAGCAGCCAAGGCTGCTGCTTCAGTACTAGCCACTGCAGTTTAAAGCAATAGATTCACAATAAGGCAGATTCAGATGGAGTAAGACTTTAAATGGTTTACAATGTGTGTAAAAATGTACATAGGCTTAAAAGAGAAAAAAAGAATATATGCAGTTATATAAAGAAATAGAAAGTTTTCAAAAATGAAGCCTTTAAGAAAAGGTAAAAGTAATATAAAAAAATAAGCCACATAAAGATGGATATTACACAGAGAATCTAGATTGTGTTAAAAATCTTTGGGATTTTTAACTGTAGAAAGACATTTGATTGTAAAGTCTACTCATTTAAACTAATATGTATATTTTAAAGGTACCTTGACTTCAAAATTTGGATCTAAGGATATGTTGGTTTGGAAAGGAGGCTCTGCTTTTGTTTCCACAGGAAGCAAGAGGCTATGGATTTGTTCCAGGTTTGAATCAGTTCTGTTGTAGATATGGAGCCATATAAAATTGGGAGTGTGGTAATTTGGGGTGGGGACAATTTCAGGAAAATGTAGCTGTTCATAGTTGTCCACATCTCCATAAGTAGTCCATAACTAACTCATTTTACTCATTATAATAATCTTGACTGAGACATTAATTGGGCTGTTAGTGTAGTCTTGGTTGAAGAGCAGAAAGGACAGAAGGGAACCCTTTCAATCAATTTGTGGGAGTGTAAATTAGTCCAGTCACTGTGGAAATCAGTATGGAGTATAGGTGGACATTTTTGTTCTGCCAGCTGCTCTCCACATAACCACACAGAAACTTGTACTAATTATAAATGCTTGGCTGATACCTTAGGCTTGTTACTAACTAGCTCTTACAACTTACATTAACCCATATTTCTGCCCGGCCATTAGCTCAGGCCTACCACTGACTAGCTCTTACATTTAAACTCAGTCCATTTCTGTTAATCTATATGTTGCCACATGTTCTGTGGCTTTACCTGTGTGCCATTACAGGCTCATGGATTTGAAAAATTGGTCCCTGGTGGGTGGCACAGTTTGGGGATGCCTAGGAGGGGCTTTTGTTGATCGAATCTTAGGCTTTGCTGGAGGAAACATCAGGAAGGACAAGTTTTAAGGTTTCAAAGTCTTACCCATACCAATGCTAGATCACTCACTCTCTCCCTCCCCTGCTCCCTTCCCCTCCTCTATGACTCTGTCCTTAGTGTGTGTGTCTCTCTGTCTCTGTGTCTCTCTCTATCTCTGTCTCTTCCTGTGTGTCTCTGTCTTTCTCTGTGCTATGTGTTTGCAGTTCAAGGTATGAGCTCTCAGCTTCCTCTTTTAGCCACCATATCTTCTGCCTGTCATTAAGCTGTTCCTGGCCCTCAAGACGCTTATGCTCCAGAACTGAAAGCCCAAATGAACGTCCATAGGTTGCCTTAGTCATGGTATTTTATTACAGCAACAGAAAATTAATGACTACAGAGGGAGTTAAGAATAAGTCTACAGTAGAAAAACCTGACAACTCTAAAATGTTACAGAAGGCAGAGCAGAAAGAACGCAAAATTGGGTCAAAACAGGGATGAGACATGAACTCTGTCTTCAGAGCATGGCAGCCATTACAACCCTGATCTCATAGCAGATGTGGACTTACGAAACACTGGGCCTGTCAGCATCCAATCAGGGATCAAGGAGGGGCTCCAGGGTTCTGGTGGTGGGGCAGTCATTGCTTTTAGTTGCGTATTAAATGGTGATCCTGCCAGGCTCCAACAGAGTTTTAAACCTGTGGCCACACAGACAGTCCTAGTTAAAATCAAAGGGTCACAAAAACAAAACAAATACGGGAAGGGACTTGGATGGGAGGTAAAAAAGCTGGGAGGGAGAGAAGAGAGGGCGAGGGTGAAAATATGACATTGTCAAGGGACAATTTTTTACAGTAAAAAGGAAGAGAAGGGGCTAAGAGCACTCATCGCTCTTCCAAAGGACCTGAATTTGGATCCCAGCACCCACACTGGGCAACTTACAGCCAACCATAACTGCAGTTCTATGGGATCCAACACCCTCTTCTGGCCTTTGCAGGCTCTGCATACAGGTGGTGTGCATACATACATTTAGGCACATAAACATACACATACACATAAATAAATAAATAAATCCTTAAAAAGAAAAACTTGACGAATACTGCATTAGCCAGAGTACCAATGTCCACATCAACAATGTGAGTGTGGTCCCAGGATGCACCTTCCTGTAATGTGATGGGAATGATTCTGTATCTATGCGATCTGCCTCCAAAGAACCTCTAACCCTAATCTAACCATAGGGAGGGGGACGAAAATCTCAAATGGGTGAATATTTTATAAATACTTGTCAGTCATTCTCTGATCTCAAGATCATCTGAAATCAAGAAAATACAAGAAATTGTCAAGCAAAGAAGAACCTAAGATGATGGGATTTCTAAATGTTAATGTGGTAGCCTAGATGGAGTCCTGGGATAGAAAATGTATATTAGATAAATTTAAGGTAATCTAAATAAAATATGGACTCAGCATTGGTGGATCAATATTGATATTAAGTTCCATCATAGCAAAAGTCCTACACTGACATAAGATACTAATGACTGGGGAAACTGTGCAAGGCAGAGGAGAACGCTGACCTTTTTACAGCTTTTCTATGATTCATTTTTCTTAAATGGAGAAAAATAATCACAGGATTTGGGAGGCTGAGGCATAAGGATTACTAGTTTAAGGCTACCCTTAAATACATAATGAGTTCAAGGCTACCCTGGAGTATGTTGTGAGTCCCTCTCTCCAAAAACTGGAGAAGAAAATGAGAATATAGATAGCATTAATATAGATAGACCAGTATGCAACTAATGGAGATTTCACAAACCCGGGGGAAAAAACATACGAAAATTATTAAAGATGGGAGTATGTCCCAGAAGTAAGAGATTCGTTCCAATGAAAGAACTGTCTGCCTAGTATTCACAACAAATGACATATTTTTAAACAGTCATAAGATTATTTCATTTTTTTTGTAAACAAAAGACAATAAAAAATGTTAAGGGGTCAGAGAAGAGTCACGCAGCGCAATAGAAAATTCTAAGCTTCTTCCCTTTTTTGGCTTTTCAAGACAGGGTTGCTCTGTATAACCCTGGCTATCCTGGAACTCACTCTATAGACCAGGCTGCCCTCAAACTCACAGAGATCTGCTCTGCCTCTGCCTCCCGAGTGCTGGGATTAAAGGCATGAACCACCATCGCCAGGCAAAATATTTAAACCACTTTAATAAAAGGGGGGTCAGGGAGTCTAACTTCCTAGAGGTATATCATCAGATGTAGAATGCATTGGAAAATGCTTTAAATATTCCATGGGAAAGCTATTCTTCCTAACTATAGCAGTAACCAAGTGGAACAACAGAATCAAGGCACTTTATATGCATATGTGGCACCAATAAATGTTCTTTCAAGTATTTTTCTTAGGAAGTCATGCTGAATGTGCTTTATCAAATGAGACACTAAAAGAAAGTAGAAAACAAAAGATCCAAGAGTCACGAGCCAAGGCAACAGTGGCAACGTGAGTTCCTGGGGTGATGGTGATGCAGGGTCCAGGGTGGTCTCTGTATGGCAGTCCCCAACAGCACCAGGCACATGAGAGCTCCAGGAAAAGCAGCCAGACATCAATAAGACACCTGAAATTGGAATATGTGTTGATAGTTTATTGTAAAATGTAGAGGAATTATAATAAGTACAAAGACAATCAAGCAATTGAAAAGTAAAAGTCCATTACGGGAAACATCATTATCAACAAAGTCTTAGCATATTTCGTAAGCAATAAAAATATTGAGGTGGATATAATAAAGATTTAGTAAAAAAAAAAAACTGTTTTGCTTTGCTGGGTTTTTTTTTTTTCTTTTTTTGGTGGTAGAGGGCGGGGGAGACAGAGTTTCTCTGTGTGTAGTTTTGGAGCCTGTCCTGGAACTCTCTCTGTAGACCAGGTTGGCCTCAAACTCATAGAGATCTTCCTGTCTCTGCCTCCTGAGTGCTGGGATTAAAGGCGTGCACCACCACTGCCCGGCTTAGTAAAAAATTTTAATGAGCTTCTAGGAGAATAATAATGAAGGAAACAAATAAAACAGGGTGCATCTTAGTTGGTTACTTGCTAACTCAGGCTATCCTAACAAAGGATCACAAATAGTAGGAATTGTTTGTTGACTTAAAAGTCTAGAGCAAGGCTATGCTCTCAGAGAATACCAGCTGGCCTCTTCACACCTTTTAATACCCCAGGAATTCCTTGGCCTGGGATAGCATCACTCCAATCTCTGCCTCTGGCTTCACATGACACTTACTCCATGTCTTTCAAGATGGGGATGATTCCATTTCAGTATCCCCGCTATTCAGTATTTAAAATTGAAGCCACACCATCCTTCTCCCAGAAGTCTCTCCCCATGGTGAACTTCATTGATTTCTGAAGACAAGGAGAGCTAAAAAAGAAGCATCCCTGTAGGGACTGATTTACATCTGAGGGTGTTGAATCCACTGAAAAATACCCAATAAAATGCTTGCAAACTGAATCCAAGAAGACATTAAAAAATCATCTACCATGATCAAATAGGCTTCATCCCAGAGATGTGGAGTTCAATATAAAAATCAGTAAATGTAATCCACCATATGAACAAACTGAAATAAAAAAAACACATGATTATTTCATTAGATATAGAAAAGGCCTTTGACAAAAATCCAACACCCCTTCATGATAAAAGTCCTGGAGAGTAGGGATATAAGGGACTTATCTACACATAACAAAGGTAATTTACAAGTCTATAGCCAACATCAACTTAAATGGAGAGAAACTCAAAGCAATTCCACTAAAATCAGGAACAAGACAAGGTTGTTCACTCTCTCCAAACCTGTTCAGTGTAGTATTTGAGATCTTAGCTGGAGCAATAAGACAGCTGGCGGACATCAAGGACATACAAATCGGAAAGGGAGAAGTCAAAGTATCTTCATTTGCAGATGACATGATACTATACATGCATATGTGACCCTGACAATTCCACCAGGGAACTCCTACAGCTGATAAATACTTTCATTGAAGTGGATGGATACAAGATTAACTCAAAAGAATCAATAGCCCTCTTATATACAAATGAGAAATGAACTGAGAAAGAAATCAGGGAAACAACACTTTTCACAATAGCCTCAAATAACATAAAATATCTTGTTTAACCCTAACCAAGCAAAGTAAAAGACATGTATGATTTAAAAAAAAAAAAAAAAACCTTCAAGTCTTTGAAGAAAGGAATTGAAGGTATCAGATGGAAAGATCCCCCATGCTCTTGGATCAGTAGGATTAACATAATAAAAAATGGCCATCCTACCAAAAACTCTACAGATTCAACACAATCTCTATCAAAATCCCAACTTAAAATCATCTCTAGTGAGGTAACCGCAACCCAGAAGTACAAACATGGTATGTACTCACTTATAAGTGAATATTAGCTGTTAAGTAAATAATAACTAAGCTACAATCCATAGACCCAGAGAGGTTAAGTAAAGAGGAAGAGTCTAGGAGGGGATGCACGGATCTCCCTGGAAAGGGGAAATAAAATAGAGTTGGAGAGGTGGAGAAAGAGAGTGTGGGGAAAGATGCTTAGAATTGGGGGCACTTGAGAGGTGGTATGGAAATCCTTGCAGTGAAAACTTCCTGGAATTTATGAGGGTGATCTTAATGAGGACTCCTAGTAATGGAGGATATGGAATCAACTGACCTTCTCTTGTAGCTAAGTAAGACTTCCAGTGGTGGGACTGGGTTGCTTTCAATTGAGTTGTCGGCCAAGGGGGGAGGGTCCCATGGAAATCCTTAAACAACCCAAGCTGATGCTAAGACAAAGGGTTGCTCTCTGCAAACTGACAGTGGGCACCCATTGCTGAGGACAACATCCGCACAACTCATTGAACATGGAAAAATTAATCTGGTGCCCACATGGAGCCTTTACCCCTAAGTTCTAGTCTCTTTGGTGTGTGAAGGCACTCTGCAAGCTACCAAAAGTGAAACACGGACACCAATCCAGTCACAAAACCTTTGACCTACAATCTGTCCCACCAGCAAAATATGCTAGGGCAATGGTGACACAGAACTTGTGGGAGAAACCAACCACTGTCTGATTTGACTTAAGGGTCACTCCACAAGAAGTAGCCCATACCTGACACTGGTTGGGTCACAAAAAAAAAACAGACTAGATAGCCCAGAGACCTAGGGTATAACCGAATATTATTGGTCTTTAAAAAAATATGTATCGCCGGGCGGTGGTGGCGCACGCCTTTAATCCCAGCACTCGGGAGGCAGAGCCAGGCGGATCTCTGTGAGTTCGAGGCCAGCCTGGGCTACCAAGTGAGTTCCAGGAAAGGCGCAAAGCTTCACAGAGAAACCCTGTCTCGAAAAACCAAAAAAAAAAAAAAAAAAAAAAAAAAAAAAAAAAAATATGTATCAATAAAATGACTCTTAATGATATGCTACTATACTCATAGATCAGTGCCTTATTCAGCCATCATCAGACAAATTTTCTCCACTGGCAGATGAGAACAAATGAAGAGATCCACAGCCAGACATTATGTAGAGAGAGAGAGAGATTGGAGGTCTAAATTGGAGGTCTCTGTCAAATCCCTCCCCTCAGAGCTCAGGGAATCTCTTGGAAGAGAAGGCAGAAAGATTGCATCAGAGGGGATGGAGGATACCAGGAGAACAAGGAAGACCCTCTGAATGGACTAAGCAAGGCACATATGAGCTCACAAAAATTGAAGCAGCAAGCACAGGGCCTACACGGTTTTACCTGGGGTCCTCTGTGCATATATTCTAGCTATTAGTTTAGTATTTTTATGGGACTTCTGACTGCGAGAATGAGTGAGTCTCTGACTCTTGCCTGCGCTTGGGACTCCTTTCCTCCTGTTGGATTGCTGTGTTCAACTTTGATACAATAGTTTATCCCTCATCTTATATTTTATTTTGTCATGTTTGGTTGTTATCTCTTAGAAACCTGTTCTTTTCTAATGAGAGATGGGAAGGGAGTGTATTTGGAGGAGAAGGGAGGTGGGGAGGAACTGGGAGGAATAGAGGGAGGGGAAACTCTAATCAGGATATGTTGTATGAGAACATAACCTATTTTCAATACAAGGGGAAAAGGGAGGAAGGAAGGATGGAGTTCAGATCTAGGAGCTGACCCTGATTCTGATACTCCGAGCAAAGGAGTTGGATTGTGTGATTGTTTACATAGACAACAGAACTAGAGGGAAGTCCACTAACTTCTAATCGTGTTTGCCTCTGTGAGAATCAGGAGAGAAATGGGCTTGAGGATGTAAAGGTAAGTGAGGAACTGGAAACTCTTAAAATAATCCTACATAGCTTCTCTAAATAAATATTCTGTGGTCTGGATATGCTTTGAGCATGTTGTCCCCCCCCCCCCAACCTCACCCAAAGGCCTGTGAGCTCCTGGCTCCTCTGTCAATGTCACAACTCAGAGGAGGTAGAAGCTTTAAGGGAGGGGTGGGGAGAGTAATCAGGTCATTGGAGGGATTGCTCTTGCTAAGGGTTAATAAAGCTTTTCTGTTTGGTTGGTTTTGGCTTTGGTTTTTTGAAACAGGGTGTCTATGTAGTCCTGGCTGTCCTGGAACTCACTTGGTAGCCCAGGCTGGCCTCAAACTCAGAGATCCACCTGCCTCTGCCTCCTGAGTTCTGGGATCAAAGGCATGCGCCACTACCTCCTGGCTAATAAAGCTTTTATAGGACCCAGGTTAGCTCCTATGTGAGATGGTGGTTAGAAAAGGGCTGGCCTGGGACTGCTCTATATAGCTTGTAGCCTCCTGTCTCTCCATGTGATCTCTCTCCATCAAATGTGCCATCTACTATCTTGTGATATAGCCAAGATGGTTCCCACCAGATGGGGGCTGAATAGATGGGGACAACCCAATCTTGCCCTTTTAGCCTCCAAAACTGTGTGTTAAATAAACTTTTTTTATAAACATGTTACATGTAAATGTTATTTCTATCTTTCAATGGTGATGCTACACAGTGTGCTAATTTTTTTATATAGTTACAATTTTAGCTTTGGTGGGGAGATTTCTGATTTTACCTGCATATTTCATATAGCCTCCTTACAGCTAATTTTAACCATGTAGCTAAATTCTCATCAGCCAGGGGGTAAATTAGATGTTTTTCATGGTCAGTGTTCAAAGCCGTACATGGTACACATCGGTACTTTAAAAATATGTATTGAATGAGCTGGTTGAGTTGAAGACTTCCATAGGTCTCCTGAAAGGAAACAAGATGAACAATGCCTTTATCCTTTCTTCCAGGCTGGGTTTTGGAATATCAACACTTAAACTGTGTGAACTGTCTTGGACCATGGGGATGAAGACTAGGGGCAGAGCAGTGACTGAAAGAAATCCTTACGACTACAAAAAACAAACAAAACAAAACTCTGCATAATGTGATGCCTCCTGTCTCTGTATTTTCTTTACTTAATAAAATGACAAAATGTGAGTCATTTCACAAACCATGAATGGATAAAAATCAGCCTCATGTCTCTGCCGCTTCTGACATAGAACTTCTCCCAGGTCCCTGCTCAAGCTCAGTTAAGGCTAGGCCTGTGCTTGGCACTGTGCTTTGAATGACCGGAAGGAACAGAGCCACGTCCCTGTCTCCCAGGAACTGCAGTTTAACAGCTGGAACATAAATGCATAGGGACTGCCATCGAAAGGAGATGTAAGACAAGAGCCATTTATTTTACCTAGACCTTGCCTACCTACAGCCTTCAGCCAGAGAAACTTCACTTCCAGTGAATTCCTCCAGAGGATGTGAACGTTCCCCAGGGTAAAACTCAAGAGGCCCAAGCAGACAGGAGGATGCTGAAACATAATGACACTTCAAGAACTACAGGGTCAGAGCAAGAGGGCCTTTGCGGCTCTCAGGAGGCTGAGGCAGGAGAATCACCACAAGTTTGAGCTTGCTTTGACTATACAGCCATGCGGGCTGGCGTTTTACATGAGTCCTGGGGATTCAAACTCCAGTCCTTAGGTTTGCACAGCAAGTGCTTTACACACGGAGCCACCTCCACAGTCATGGATATTACTTACTTTTCATCCCAATGAAGGCTAGAAGCGATCTAGGTTGCCAAGGTTATGCAGAACTGCAGGGCTAGAACAAGACTTCCCAGATGTGCAAAAGCAAGAAGCCTTTTCCAGCTGTTTGAAGGTTTATAGGCCTGTGACTTCATGCCTTTTAACTTTAGGTGAGTTTAAGACCAATTAAAGAGCAGAGACAAAAGGGAAATTTTCTTCTCTAACTATAAAGGAACAGATAGATGATTCAGGTAGATCATCTGCCTGATGCAATGATTAGTTCTGGTCACTTACTTGACACAGCATAGAATCGCTTGGGGAAAAAAGCCTCAGTGAGGATTGCCCATAGTAGGTTGCTCTGAAGGTTTTTTTTTTTTAAATTGGGTTAATTGAAGTGCAAAGACTGTGGCCATCTAAATAGATGTCCTCCATTGTCTCTGACAACGCAGGACAGTGAAGATAACTTCCTCCTCCTTCTCTTCCTCCTCCTCCTCCTTCTCTTCCTCCTCCTCCTCCTCCTCCTTCTCTTCCTCCTCCTCCTCCTCCTCCTTCTCTTCCTCCTCCTCCTCCTCCTTCTCTTCCTCCTCCTCCTTCTCTTCCTCCTCCTCCTCCTCCTCCTCCTTCTCTTCCTCCTCCTCCTCCTCCTCCTCCTCCTTCTCTTCCTCCTCCTCCTCCTCCTCCTCCCTTCTTCTTTTTTGTCTTTTTTTTTTCAAGACAGGGTTTCTCTGTGCATAGCCCTGGCTGTCTTGGAACTCACTCTATAGACCAGACTGGCTTCAAACTCACAGTGATCAGCCTGTCTCCTTCTCCCTAGTGCTGGGATTAAAGATGTGTGCCACCACAGCTTGGCCAATGAGGACTTCTTGCACACCAGAAGAGGGCACCAGATCTCATTACAGATGATTGTGAGCCACCATGTAGTTGTTGGGATTGAACTCATGACCTCTGGAAGAACAGTCAGTGAGTGCTCTTATAACCTCTGAGCCATCTTGCCAGACCCAGTGAGGGCTTCTTAATCATTGGTGAATGACAGTTGATTTGAGGAAGAGAAGTTGATTTTAGTGGTCGTGGTTTTGTGTGTGGCATTTATTTAACTTTTCAATGTCACTGATCCCTTCCTGCTCTTTCTAACCTCATATCTCTTGTCACTGTAACTACCTCTAAGCAAAATTTTTCAATTTTTCATCTATTTATCTGACTTTCTAACATCTAGCCAGACACTGAACTGTAATCACTATGGCTTCAGGTACCCCCACTGTTCTGTCCACCGTGTTCTCCAAAACCCAGCACAGAAAAGGTGTTGTGTAAATATGTGTTGGACAAATAAAGAATTAAACATATGCTTCCATTGTGCCAGGAGATGATGGAATATTGAAAGAGGAGTCAACATAACGTTTCCTCAAGCACAGTTCTGCCAGCAACTGGCTGACTTTGATACTTGAGTGAACTGTCTGGACCTCTGTTTTCTCATCCATAAAGGAGCAAAGCAAAGGCTCCCTCACAGAAGTGGCTCCGGAAGTGAATAGCAGCATCAACCATGGAGACTTTCTAATTAATTTCCATGTAAGGGCACGCGTTCATTACTCTTCCATTTGTGTCGGCCACAGATCCCCTCTCTGTCTGTGTTGTGAGTTTTGTGTCCCTCCACCAAGAATGTCAACGTTATTGAAGAGGATAAAATATCACATCGTTTCTGTTGAACATGTTGTTAGAGAGGGAGTAGATAAGACATAGAAGTTCACCTTCTAGACTCAGGGCTTAGCCACAGATGAGCACCCTTGGCTGACAGTCCGTGAAGCAGACAGAGCTAGCTGGTGGGCAAGAATGTTCGAATCTCTTCTCCCCCTTCAGCAGTGGTAAGATGATACTGAGCTCCAGCAGTTTGGCCTTTTCCGGTCTACCAGGGGTATTCTCTGGAAGTAGGGTGTGGGGATTTTGGACACTTAACGAAAGGATTGTTTGTAAAGAATGTGAATAATGGAAGGTGTGCAAGGAAGAGAAACAATATTTTAAGCCAAAAGGGATTTGTTCACTTTAAGATTACAACTCAAATAATACAAGGGCAGGAAAGAACATGTATTTGAGTTCTACTTGAAAGTTACGTAAGTTTGATCTTGAAAGTTAGCTTTGGTTAGGAATGCAGGATCAAATGATAATCAGAGTAGCCTGGGACCATTCATGCCCCATGCCTTGAGACTGAACTCATGTAGTGAGTGTGCGGAATGGGTTCCAGAGACAATATGAGTGGCCAGCCAACCTCTCTAGGCGTTTTTATCTGAACATCTGGCTTCTGGGCTTAGCTCTACTGCTTGGCTATGTAACCTGGGGTATACATCTTCACCACTGTTCACTTTCCTGAATGGATTATGAAGATAAAAATGGGACTCACTCAAAAGACCCACAGAGAAGACTAAGTATCGTTCATAGTGTTCAGCATGACTCCACTTCATAGTAAGCTTTCAATAAGTATTAGTCACTAATTATATTAAACTGTAAAGTGCATGCAAAGGTAAGAATACCATACCTTTACTTTTGTCCTACAGTATTTGTATTTCAACAGGGAATTTAAAAAAATGAAATAGTTAAATTAAGAACTATTCATCACTGAGCTTCTTTTCCTCATGAGTTTGAGGGATAACAATATTCTCTTTCCTGGGCTGGAGGTACATCTCAGCAACAGGGAGCTTGCTGAGCATGTGCAAAGCTTTGGGTTCAATTCCCAGCACTAGGAAAAAAAAAGGTATTTTTGATGAAATCATGGGGAGTACTTAACAGCATCATGAGGCAAAGTACAAAGCAATTCTAAGTCAGCCAGCACGACTGTAGACAGTTTATCACTGTGTGAAATGCATGCGTCTTGAAGTCACAAATGTCTTACAGCTGCTGGCATCTTAACAAGATAGGGAGAAAGCACTGAGCCCCATTTCCTGTTACACAGTGGGAATTTTTCCTAGTCTTGAATGAGGAGTTGGGAAGATAAGGAAAAGAAAACTATCAACCCCTCAACACATCTTGTCTTTGAATGTAGTAGACTCGTTTTCATTAAAGGAGTTTTATATTCAATTCTTGTATCTCCTTCTTCTTCTTTCTTATTCAATTGTGCAGTTCTGGTCCCAAGACTGTCCAAACACCAGCTATGCCTGCCAGGCTGGAGGAGGGAGAAAGATGTGTGTTGACATGGGCTTCTGATAGGGCTTCTGTGGGCTCTCTGCAGGAACTCCTTCCAGATGGGTGGTACTGTGCTACACTGGCAGCTGATGGCAATCTTCAGTCTTTCCAGTATTTTCCAAACCAGCTCCATCATGCTTCTAACCTCAGACATACTAAGGAGATAGTATCTATCCTTAAGGGCTTTAGTCTCTGGCCCTCAGAGCTCCTCATTCCAACCCAGAGGCAACAGCTCAAGCTAAGACAAATCCCAGCAGCCCCTCACTTTTCCCAGTACTGGAGACTGAAGTTTGTACCTGCACTTTCTAGGCAAGTGCTCTACCACTGAGCCATACTCCCTGCCCAGTTGACACATCCCTGTTGTACAGCCTTGAGTTTGACCTCTCCAAAGCCCCTTCTCTAGTTATCTAAGATCTAATTTTCCAGCTGCTCCCTTCTGCTTCTCCAGACCCTGCCATGGGGGCAGCTTCTGGCAGTAGATATCCACGTGATACCTTTGTGCTCTTTTGCTTTTGTTTTTCATCCTTCAGTTTCCTAGTTATTGGCCTTTCATAAAATTCTCTCTGTTAAGCAAATAGTGTGGCCTCTATCTCCTGTCACAGTACAAGTAAATCTATTTCCAAGAAAGTTTCAAATTTTCAAGTGCTCAGCATTTACTTTTAGGCTTGTAAAAACAATCACATCTATGGATTACTCTAAAATATCAAATACAAGAGAGCATAGCCATTTCTTTTTTGTTTTTTTTAATTCATTTTACATACCAATCCCAGATCCCCCCCCCCATCCCTCCTCCCGCTTCCCCTCTCTCTCCCCCGACTCCTCATCCCTTTCTCCAACAGGGTAAGTTCTCCCATGAGGGGACAGCTAAGCCTGGTACATTCAGTCGAGGCAGAACCAAGCCCCTCCCCACTTTATCAGGGGTGAGCAAGGTGTCTGATCATAGGTAATGGGCTCCAGAAAGCCAGCTCATGCACCAGGGATAGATCCTGATCACACTGCCAGGGGCCCCTCAAACAGACCCAGCTACACAACTGTCTCCTGTATGCAGAGAGTCTAGTCCGGTCCCATGCAGGTTCCACAGCTGTCAGACTAAAGTTCATGAGTTCCTTTAAGCTTGGTTCAGTTGTTTCTGTAGATTTCCCCATCATAATCTTGACCCCCCCCCTTGCTCATGCAATTACTCTCCCTCTCTTCGACTGGACTCCCAGAGCTCGACCTGGTGCATGATTGTGAATCTCTGCATCTGCCTCCATCAGTTACTGGATGAAGGCTCTCTTTGTCCAATCGGAGCTAGCCGAGTCTGTGTTGAGCATAGCCATTTCTAAGCAGCACTCTACCTTGAATGAGTCTGTTCAACATTATTTAAATATTGGAAAGCAAGAAAGTCCTACCTCATCAGTTCTGATCCAGGCAAACTTTAGTGGTAGTCCTTTTCCTCTGGGGAGTATATTTTAAATTGAACCACACAACTGTCAATTTGGTGGGGTTTAGGGGGATATGCATGCACTTGAGAAAGAAAACTTTCTCTGACCCCAAAGTCTCACTCTACTTTTCACTGTGTCACAGAACATTACTCTGCTACTTCAGTGGAGCAGAGAACTCCAAAATAATCATGATCATATAGAGGGAATGAGGAGGGAAGGGCTGGGGTCAGGAACCAACTTCTGTGAAGTATTTTCTCCATTCCTGGTGCTGTCTCTTGTATGCCCCCCCAACAACCCAGTGCTCCTGTTATCCACACACCTGTTTCACAGGTGAGTACCCCAGGGCTCTGAGGCATTAAACAGCTAATCTGCTCTGAGTGTATCCTCAAAGTTGGATTACAGTTCAGCCCCCTGGGATTCAAATTCCCTCTTTGCTTTAGAAAACACTACCTGGGGGCCAGAGAGAGAGAGCTTAGTGAGGTAAAAGTGTTTACCATTTAAGCTTGATAACCTGAGTTCCATCCAGGGAACTAATGTGAACAATCAGATGTGGTGGTAGGCCTCTGTCCCTCCAGAACTCCTATAGCAAGATGGGAAATAGAATAAAGAGAATTACTTAGACACTCTGGAGCCAACTAGCCTGGAGTACACAGTGTGGCAGAAATAAGGGACACCCTGCCCTAAAAGAGGAAAGGCAAGGACTGGTTCCTGAAAGTATGTGATCACACACACACACACACACACACACACACACACACACCTCCTCTCAATTCTAGAAATAAAGTGTAGCGATAATGCTGTGAACAGTTGTTACTTGTTGACCATGTAAATAGAAATCCAGTACTTGTTTTATTATCATCCACGTGGTCCTGCTCTCCCCACACCCTTTATAAAAAGTTCACTGCCTTTTCTCAGGAAAGCAGCTTGCCAAACATAAGTCTCCATGAATTTCAGAGCAGCCAAATACCTGCATGGCACAACTTTCTAATATTTCTTCAGTGATGCTTGCCATACAAAGAAGCCTTCAGTAAAGACATTCAGCTGAGAAAAATAAATATGGATCCAGGCATAAATATTGGTGGAAATAAAGAGGTCACTGACATTTTTGAGGAAGAAAAATGAGGAGAAAGCTGAGAAGATGTCAGCATTAGAAACCTTGATGATGGAAACAGAGATGGGAAGAAAGATGGAAGTGGCAGGAGCCAGATGAGAAGCCTCTGTCAGCCTCCACCCCACAGTGCCGCCTGGTAGAAGAAGAAATACCGTTTCCTCTTCTCTACTTTCTTTCTCATCTTGAGCTTGCCTGTGTCATAGAGTTTCAGTAAATGTGGTTTTATGAGTAATTTTACATTAGTATGTGTAGGATAGATTTGAGAGAAAGGGGGACCAATAAATGCTATGATACAAAGCTCTATAATTCCTTATGACAGTTCCCGGAAGCGATTACTTGTTGCCAAAGTGATTTCTTTCAAACACCATTTCTGTTTTGGGGAACTAGCCTGAAACAAAACGTTTGCATATGCCTGTTTGTGGTATACACAGGTGTGGATATGTGTGTGCAAGTGTTTGCCTGCAAGGGTGCAGATGAAGACCAGAGGTGATCATCAGAATGTCTTCTTCAGTCGCTTCTTCTTCTTGTGTTTTGAGACAAGGTTTCTCACTGAACCCGAAGATCACTGTCTCAGCTAGACTGGCTGGCCAGTGAGCTCCAGAGACCCTCCTGCCTTCACGCTCCACCCCAAAGCATAGGTGTTACAGGAGTTACAGATGCATGTGGCCACATTCAGCTTTTATGCCAGTGCTGGAGATCCAACTTCAGCTCTTCATGCTTATGCAGCAAGCGGGTTAACCACTGAGCTGTCTCCACAGCCTCAGACTTTTGAAATCAGCTAGGTTTGCCTCTAACACTATTTCTTACATTGCTCTGCTTCCTTTTCAGGGAGCCCTTGCTTTGTGCAACCATCACCCCCACCACCCCACCCTACTTTTATCTCCTACTATGATGACTTGAACGTTGCCTCCTGGCCCATACTCAGGCTTCTACCCTACCAATTAACACGTACTAAGAGTTTAATGTACCCATGAAGTCATTAAGAAGGTGCTGAGATATGGGGGTGGCTAAAAGCTCATTGCCAAGTTATGAGAACTTACAATGTTCTGTGCTTTTTTTCACCACTTTCTTCACTTTGATGGGTGATGAACAGTAGTCAGTATTATGATATAAATGACACTAACCACCCGAAGGAATATCTGCATCCCTGGAGATTCAAAATTCATCCTAAAGGGAAAGTTCCACTGACAGGTGGATATTTTAATAGACAGCAGGTAATGAGAGAGAAATATGCTTGGGCCATGAAGTATATTTAAAATACCACAGAGAATTATTTACATATATTAATAGTTACTTACCCTTGTTAGTAATTGTTTATCCATGTTAAATGAGCTCCACACAACAGGGGAAACTCCTGATACATTGGTCAGATTCATGGAAAGACAAACGGAGAAACCAATGGACAGTAGGTTGACAGACAAATGCCTCTGGGCATCTCGGGGACCCGAAAAGGAGGGTACTGGCAGACAGAGACACGAGACTTTGGGTTAACGTCAAGAAAGAACCATTTTTGTTTTCCCACTGCTGTTTATATGTTGTTTAGCTAACGATAGCATGACAAGCAGAGGTTGAGAAAACAAAATCTTTGACCTCTTCATCGTAGTTCTGTTTGCACTTCCCTGTCCTTGTGGCCTTGTTTCAACCCAGATGATATTCATCCTAGGCTTTATCTCCTGCCTGAAGTTTTCCATGGTCATAGGGCCACATCAGGGTCAGGGTTTGTACTTGAGGAAGGAACTGCAGAGTATCTGGACCCCAACAGACAGATGGCCTACGATGACGATAATGTCTATGAAATCTTGTCACCTATGCAACAAAAAGCGTGACAAGAATTGACAAGGCAAGAAGAGAAAACTAAAGCCATCCTGGCTGGAGATGCTGAAGGACAGTCCTGTAACTGTTGGAGTTGGAGAAACAAAAGAAAGAGTTTGAAATGAAATCTTAGATGTTTAGTCTCATTGAGACAGAAAAAGTGCATTTAAAAAAAGGATAGCCAAGCATAGTGGTAAGTGCTTTGAGACCAGAAAGTCAGGAGTTCAAAGCCATCCTTAACTACACAGAACATAAGGACAGCTTGGGCTCTGAGACATCCACCCCCAATGTAAGCATTGTTTAATAACAACAAGAATTATAATATAATCCTATCACCCATAAATATCCCTGATGCCATATCAAATATAATATGGATATGGATAGCTGTGATATTTATAGCTTAAAATGTTTGAAAATGATATACATGGTTATAAAATGGAAATTAATGTACCCTCCTCAAATTAAGAGACCTGGCAACCGAACTGCAACATCTATGAGTTTGGAGTCAACTTAATGATTTTTAGAAGATATTTTATACTCTATTTAGAAAACTCTGAGCATTAGAACCAAATATTAGAAAATAAGGAAATAAGCTAGGCTCAGAGATAAATATGCCTGATCTCGTCTATATGTGGAATCTTAAAAAGTTGTTCCAATTGGAGTAGAGAGTAGGATGGTGGCTATCGAAGATCAGTGGAGGGAGGGACTAAAAAGAGGACATACTGGCCAGTGGGTACAGTGATACAGTCAGCAAGAATTAATGCTGGTGTTCTAGAGCAAAACACAAATGTTACATGCTTCTATGTACTGTATTCCAGTTATGTTTGTTTTTAACAAGGGTCTTTATGTCAAACAGTTGTCTTGTCCAATAGATAGCCTCTGGGCACATATGGCTGCTTAAATCTGGATTTAAGCCAAAGTTTGAAAACCTTAAGGACTTAACTTCCTTGTCACATTGGTTACATTTCAAACACTTAAAAGCCACAGACAGCTAGTGGTTATGACCGAGAATGGATGTACAGAACACTTCCATCCCTACAAAGTTCTATCAGGCAACTGAAGTGCTTAAAGTTCTTAAAGCTTCACAAAGAAGTATCCACCGATGATTTTGTAGATTGAGATTTGCTTTAAAAATAAACCGGCAGAGGTAGAAGTAGAGCAAATAAGGATATAGACAAAGCAAGTTTATCTTGAAGGGTTTATCTTTGAAGCTGGATATTGAGGAAGAAGGAATTATATAATCCTCTCTACTAACCATTTATTTACATTTTTCCAGAAGAGAAAGTTAAGACATCTTCAACACTCCTTGCCTCAAACATTCAAGGCATGGGGTACACTGTCCTATGAATAACCATTTTCTTTGGAATCCTTACAAAAATAATAAAAATGGTCCACATGTGTATGTGACAACATTTCACATATTACTGATACTTTAGCATGTATAGTGTTCGGTACTTTGTGATTATTAAATACAAAATCCCAGAGAGCTTTTATCAAGCATATGCATTCATTCTGTCTAAAATCTGTTTGGTTTTACATTGTTTTTAAGTAGTCATATGTGGATCAATGTAGAGAATGGATTTGGGAGGATTCTGAAATGTAAGTGGAGAAGACCTGAAGTTACCTCCCTGAGAGGAAATGAATCTGTCTGAGTGATTGAGTGCAACTGAGAAGAGCTTACACCCACAAACCTGTGGTTAATTACATTTTGACAAAGCTATCAAGAAAACACAATGGGAAAAGGATAATCCTTTCAGTAGGATAATCTTTTCAATAGATGGTGTTTGGGAAATGGAGTATTCACATGCAGAAGAATGAAAACAGACCCTTCTCTCACTCTTTATGCACGAATCAGCTAAAAATAAAGACTTAAATATAAGACCCCATAATTAAGGCTACTAGAAGAAAACGTATGGGGAAAGCTATGTGAAGTATGGAAAAGATTTCTTAGCTATGACCCCAAGACACTAACACAGTAAGCAACTATAGGTTAAGAGGCATCAAGTGGAAAGGTTTCTGATGACAAGGAGAAAATTAATCATAACACACAGATTTGGAGAGGATATTTGTAAATAGTAGTTCCAATAATGTGATAATATGTAAAATACACAAAGAACTCAACAGCAAGAAAATAATCTTAAATACAGACAAAGGTCCTAAATGAACGTTTTGTAAGACAAAACATACAAATGGATGACAGATATATGAAAAAATACTCCACATCTCTAATCACCATAGACATGCAAATTTAAACACAATGACTACCACCGTATACTTGTTTTACTGGTTATTATTTTTTAAAAAGATTAAAGATAATGTGGGAAAGGATGTGGAAAGGGCAATTCATACACTGTTGCTGATCACATAAAGCAGTGCCTTCATTTTGGAAAATATGAAAGCTCCTCAAAACACTGAAAGTAGAATTAGCATATGATTCAGCTATCTTGATACTTGTTGTGTCCCCAAAGTGAGTGGAGCAGAAGGAATCTCCAGGCTTGAATATTCACAGCAAAATTATTCAGAATAGCTAATGTACAGAAAGACTCTAAGTACCCATTGATGAATGAACGTATGTTTTTAAAAACATTCTTTCAATCTGGAATGGAATTCTATCATCTTTAAACAATAAAAAAAGCAAATAGGTTTTGTCATTTGTGGCCGTGTGGACAAACCTAAATGATATTGTATTGAACCTTATAAGCTAGGCATGGCGAGAATAACTACATGATCTCATTTGTATGAGAAATCTTAAAATGTTTCACTCTTGTATTAAGTAGAGAGTGGAACGGCGGTTACCAAAGGCCAGTGGAGGGAGGAACTGAAAAGGGGACACACTGGTCAGTGGGTTCAAAATTAGTTAGACAAGAAGAACTAATGCTGGTCATAGATCAAAGCACCATGACTACAGTTAATAATGCAGTAACGTTTCAAAATAGCTAAAAGTATGTTTAAGAATTTTCACAAGGAAAGAATAAATGTTTGTGGTGATGGATTGGACAGTTAGCCTGACTTGGCCATTGCATAATGTATACATATATCAAAATATCACATTTTAGCCGGGCGGTGGTGGCGCACGCCTTTAATCCCAGCACTCGGGAGGCAGAGGCAGGCGGATCTCTGTGAGTTCGAGGCCAGCCTGGTCTCCAAAGCGAGTACCAGGAAAGGCGCAAAGCTACACAGAGAAACCCTGTCTCGAAAAACAAAAAAAAAAAAAAAAAAAAAATCACATTTTAGCTCATAAATACATACAAGTATTTGTCAATTAAAAATAAAATAAGTTTAAAAAATTAACCTTACAGCCGGGCGGTGGTGGCGCACACCTTTAATCCCAGCACTCGGGAGGCAGAGCCAGGCGGATCTCTGTGAGTTCGAGGCCAGCCTGGGCTACCAAGTGAGTTCCATGAGAGGCGCAAAGCTACACAGAGAAACCCTGTCTCGAAAAACCAAAAAAAAAAAAAAAAAAAAAAAAATTAACCTTACATGTGTGAGGGATGAATGTGAGAGGACCACTTTGTGGAGTTGGTTGTCTTCTTGTACATCTACATAGATCTCAGGGATTGAACTCTGGTCACCAGACTTACAGATTAAGCATTTTTACACACTGCATCATCTTATTGACTTAAAACACAACTTTGGAGATTAAAAAAAAATGCTGAATTACATTACCAGCTACAGTGCTGAACTCTACCAAATTTGCTCCTTAAGTATGAGGACGGGGGAGGATTTGTGTCTTTTCAGTTTGGATAAATTACAGTGTGGGTCTTAATGTGGCTAGAGGGAGTAAACAGTTGACCACATGCATCTAAAGTCAGCAAAGGGACAGAGACCCCGAGGCAGTACATTTTGTGCTAGAAACAAAAAGGATGAATTAAATGACATCTGGTTCTTCTGGACCTCATTCCCACCTCCATCTCTCCAACCCCCAAGGAACACACATAACTAGTGTGGCTGTTCCCAAGCCAGCTCCATGATGTTCTGCTGTGTGACTTGCCCATTGCTCACACAGGCACCCTTCCTGAACGCAGAGTGACGTGATTGGTGCTTCAGAAAGGTTACATGGTGGAAAAGGAAAAACCAGGACGTTCTCATTGTTATTCTAATCAGCTACATTTCTAATAATGAAGGCCTAATCTGATCAGTGCAATGGGCACAAAGATGAGAGAACAGACTTGGGGAATACTTATGCTAATTAATTACTCTTCTAAGATTCAAGGCACATAGGCCCACTCAGATTATCTCAAGTGATAGATTGTAAAGAGGAGTGAGGAAATTAAAAAATGAAACTAATTATTTACAGCAGAGAAGTGGCTCATTGTCAGGATGTTACACAACTCATGTATCCTGTTATTTCAATTTACTCAGATTTCTGACTACACATGACTTCAATACCCTGTGACTTTTACATTTAGATTGCTCCCACTGCCCCATTTCTGCATTCTTTAGCATCTGAATGCTTCTCAATCTGTCTTACATTTTAACTCCCTAAGAGGAAATATGCTTGGTTGAATAAGCCATTAGCAGATATAGGATGGCCTTGTCAAGGAGAAAGCTTTTCTCCTCCCTTGTAGGTTTCTTCTGAGTTGGATTCCAAGCCTTCTTTAGCTTAGTTTGTGTATTATGAGCAAAAATATCACCTGTTAAAGTTCAAAACAAAATTTAGTTTGTTTCCACTGTTGCCAGGTGAAGCTGGTAGGTGTCTATCCCCTGGAAAGTTTCCAAAATGATGGATTTCTCACAAAGGATTTCTTACTTCCTTGGTCTTGAAGTCTGAAAAACGAGTTTTAAAGTGTGCCATGATTGAATATAATACTCAAGATGAACCTCAAATATATATCCACAGAGTCTAATGTATGAAGCAGAGTGCCAATTTATCAATTTGCATGCAACTTATACATTCTCTTCACTAGAAAGACTCATCTGCATTTGTTACAAGAAGAAATATACAATCAACAATCCAAAAATTAAACTCAAAAAGTAGAAGACAAGGGCTCAAAACACCAAGGAATCCATTGCAAGAGAAAAGTAGAGATGGTCAAGATTGACAGGGAAGGGAAGTTCCAGTATGAGAGTGTGCAAAGCCTCTAGAGAAACAGGTACACACCGAGTGTGAAACAAGAGTTGACCCATGCATGCAACAGATGAGTTTGTTCATGCTAACAGTCAGTATGCAGCTCTGGTGGAACTTGGCACTAATTAATGAAAGGTACCGAACATTGAGCAGAAAGGCAGTTAGAGCTACAAGAGAAAGAACTTCTGAGTCATAAAATGCTACAAAGGCATTCTGGAAATGTATGGTACATACTTTTTTAATATCTTTGAGTCTCCATATAAAAACAACAACTGGTTTCCAGGTGGTGATGGCACATACCTTTAATCCCAGCAGTTAGGAGGCAGAGGCAGACAGATCTCCATGAGTTCGAGGACATCTCATGTCGAAAAAACAAAAAACACAAACAACAAAAACAAACCAAACAACTAGGGCTGGAAAGACAGCTCAGTGGGTAGGGTGCTTTCTGCACAAGCCTGGCAGCCTGTGTTCACTCCTTAGAACCCACACAGTGGGAGGAGAAAGTGGACTCCTGAAAACTGTCCTAAATATACACACACAACATGACATGCACATGCCTTCTCTCTCACATACACCCATAAAATAATATTAATAATAATACAAAAACTTAAAAACTGCAGCTATATAGTACATCAAAAGATGTCATTTACAATACAATTGAGTGGTGAGTCATTCCCACAAACTCTAAAACACAAGTAGTTACAAAACTTCTAGAAGAAAATGTAGGAGAAGAATTCTGCAGTCTTTGGTGTACACAAATATTTCTTAGGGTATAAAAATTATAAACCATAAAAGAAAATGATAATTTGAATATCACCAAAATTAAAATAATTACACTTCAAAAGAGACTACTAATATTAAGAAAAGACAAGACTGCCACAGTGGCAGATACCTATAATTCCTACATGCCAGAAACTGAGGCAGGAAGGTTACAAGTTTGAGGACAGTCTCAGCTACACATTGAGAGCTTGTCTCAAAATGAATAAATAAATAAGCAACCTAAAAAGGGATACTATATACATGATCTTTATATAACTAACAAGGGACTTACATATTAAATAAAGAACACTTAAAATTCAATAAGAGGAGAACAACTTGATTTTTAATTGTCAAAATGCTTAGCAAACACTTGACAGGAAAAGATCAAAATAGCCCTATACCAGTAAACATATAAAAAAAAATTCAGCAAATTATTTATAAAAAAAATTAACCTCAATAAGGTTTGACTCTCCATTCACTAGAATGGCCACAATCCAACAGTCTGAAGTGTTATTAGATGAAGCTCATCCCATTTTGGAAAAGCCAGTGTCTGAGAGGTCAATGTTGGAGGAAAGAAAGGCTTTGTTCAGAGGCCCATGGAGGGAGAAATAGAAACTTTTGCTGACAAATCAACTTCTCGATTCCAGGGAGTTAGGGGTTACAGACATAGTGGGAAGAATGAAGGAGAAAGACAGGCCAATGGAGAAGAGGGATATACATGTCTTTTCACGGAACAGACAAAGATATTCCAGGAACTCTGGTGTCACATTTTTATGTTTCTTTCATGCTCTGAAGTTCCCAGTCATGGTGGCTGGTACGTGTCTTTTATACTTGAAGGGGAAGGAGATAGACAAGACAGGTCCAGGTCAAGTTAACTTTGTATAGTTAACAAAACATTGCTTAGTGGTCTGCATGTCTACACACAGCAGTGACTAGACTCTAGACCTTCAGTCTAGAGATAAACCATCAGCTTTCCCAGGTCTCCATCTCACCACTTCACCTTGAAAATCTTAGGATTCAACTGCCTCCATACTTACATGAGCCAATTCTTTATAATGATACTCTTTACATAATATACACACATGTATGAATGTCTGCTCATGTATATGTGTGCCATGTGTTCACCCTATTGAGTTTTTTTTTCCTCTAGAGAATTCAGCACCCAATGCACATGATAGGAATATTTTTTAATAAATGAATCTTTAAAGGTCCTCAGGGTCCTAAGCAGCCTTCCTCCCTGCTGCCTTGCCAACCATCGCTAATGCTTCTCTCATCATTGACTTTCATCTTCATTCTTAGATCTCTTTGTTCCTAGAAATGCCATTTTCTAGCCCTTATTCTTGACACAGTTCCATCCAGCCTTTAAAATTCTACTCTAAATATTGAATCTTCAGTGAGGCCTTCTCTTATCCCCAGAGCAGGTTAGGATCACTGCTTATATATCCCCAGTCATCTGTAATGTAAATTTATTCTCAAATACCTGTGTATTATTTGTCTTTCCATGAGCCTTTCAGCCCCACAAACAGAAGGACTCCTCTGTTTTGTTGAGTACTATATCTAAGAGTATCTAATCATAATAAAATTTCGTTAACTATTTGTTAGATTTTTAAGTATTTGTTAATATATGTTTTAGCTTTTAAAGAACAGCCTTACAATCTTTCTCTATGCCTGCCCTAGTAGAGGAGGCTAAGCTAGGAAAGAGCAAAATTTCTATTTTTTTTCCATTAAGGGTAGCATCATTATTAAGCTGAGAGAGACAAGACACTCTTCTGGTTGAGAATCTAAGAAGTATAGTCTCATGGGTAAAGACTGAGTTTGGTCTGTATTCACCGCTTTTGGAGCAGATGTGGAAACTATAGAAATATTTGCTAGGCAGCTAAGTTTTCAGCAACAGATGAAGGGAGAATTTAGTCAGTGCAAAGAGAAGGCAGACCAAGATGGTGACCCTAGAACATTATCACTTGAGAGGAAGGAATAGGGGTGTTATGAAAGGGAAGATAAGAAGGGGCAATCACAAAGTTAGATGGGAAATTAGAAGGATGGTTAATGTAAGTCAACGAAGCAAAGCGTTCCAATACAGAGAATGTCGAGACAGAGTGTGCTGGGAACCACATGAAGGAAGGCAGGCAGGACTGAAAATGTCCTTTGGATTTGGCAATTAGGTGGTTTAAAAGACATGCTGTATTGTGTCAGAGCCAAAACCGGTTTAGCTCAGTCACCGCAGTTCCTACGGGGAGCTAAGGAAACCTTCTCCCAGACCCCATTTCCATGTTGCCCAGTCTACTGACATTTCTGGGATATGAAGACTTTGCTCTGGATTATTATGCTAACTGTACTTGAATTCTAGAAGCTCAGTTATCAACCTGCTCTTCCTGGTGTTCCTCACAGGCTGAAACATGAAGAGAGTCTATGCTTCTCTGTTCAGAACAGCACGCAGGTGAGATAATGCTCGAATTACAGCTTAGAGCCCACACTCGCGCTTAGGAACTCATAACTGATGGCATGGTACAAGAGCTAAAAGTCTAAGTGAAGAAACCTTGTTGTCTAACCCAACATTCCCCCAAACTAGTGTGAGCCTGTATGCTTCTTCTTTTCTTTTTTAGAAATAGTACATCTTTTTTAAAGTTTTCTTTTTTACATTTATTTGCTTATTTATTTATTTATTTATTTATTCTATGTGTATAGATCAGAGAACAACTTGTACAAGTTGGTGCTCTCTTTCCATCGTGTATGTTCCAGGATCAATCTCAGGTGGTTAAGATTGGCAGCAGGTGCCTTCACCCTCTGAGCGTCTCACCAGCCCTAAATATTTTTCCAATAAACAGTCAACAACTCTTGAGGTAACATGTCCTGGAACATCTTTTGAAAAGTGTCTCTGAGGGGCTAGATGGTTCTCATCATCCACATGGCATCTCACAACTGTCTCTAACTCCAGATCCAGGGGATCTGATGCCCTTGCCCTCTTCTGGCCTCCTCAGGCACTGCATACATGTGATGTACTTGCATGCATGCAAGCAAAACACTCATACATATAAAATAATTTTTTAAAAAATTCTGCACCTTGAGGGATGAGAAGTATGTTAATACTGGGACTGAGTAATGAGTACCTGAATTGAATTTGAGATGGGACTGATTAGATTGAGGAAAGGCAGAAGAAATAATGAAGAAAGGAGAAGAGGAAGCTATGGAGTTGACATCAAAGGCTTCAAGCCAAAGCAACTCTGTGTGATGGGGATCCTAGATGGGAAGTCTTGAAGAATGCTTCTGGGAAGAAGAAAAAAAATGGTCAAATAACATGTGGCTTTTGTAAGTTGAGGAGTCACATTGTGTGTGGGGAGGGTCAAGCAGAACTGTTGTGTCCATGGGATTAATGTAAATTGAGTAGGTTCCTGTAGTGATTTTGTGACAGTCAGGTACTCTGGCTTTAATATGCTTTATCCTTCCTCAAATTCATGTTGAAATTTGGTTCTTGTAACAATGTAGAGAGAAGACTGTGTCGTGGAGCCACTGCCCTCTTGAATGAATGGACACAGCTCTTACAGGACTAGATTATCTGCTGTAGGGATGAGTAATTCAAAATGAAACTGTGCTGGTTGGTGTTTGTGAACCTGACATGAGCCAGGGTCATCTGGGAAGAGGGAACTTCAATTGAGAAAAGGCCTCCATCAAATTGGCCTGTTGGTAAGACTGTGGTTCATTTTCTTGATTGATTGATGTGGGAGTGCCCAGCCTACTGTGGATGGTGGCATCCGTGGGCAAGTGGTTCTGGATTATATATACATATATATATATTTAAAAAACAAGTTGAACAAGACAGGAATCAGCATTCCTCCATTCCTCCATGGTCTCTGCTTGAGTTCCTGCCTCCGGATTCCTGCCTTGAGTTCCTGCCCTGACTTCCCTCAGTGATGGACTGAGCTGGGAGTTGTTAAATGAAGTAAATACTTTCCTGTCCTTAGTTGTTTTGGGCCCCAGCATTTATCACAGCAATAGCACACAAAGTAGGACACAAGGCCACCTCCTGTGTTTACGGTTCCTCACACCCACCTGTCCTTCTTCTTCCCCACCCTGCAGCTCTGGATCAAAAAAAACCCCATGAATTATGTAAACTTATTCTCACTATAAATGATCCAGTCTCCATTAGCCCATTATAGCAAAGACAGCCCAGGTAGACCAGATACTAAGAAACCAGTGTTCTGATTGTTATGGGATTGTTGCAAAAGGGAAGTTATGATGGCAAGAGAAGAGCCGATGCATTCGGAATAAAACTCCAGTATCAGAATGTGTCTGGAGATGGTTAAATACACAATAGAAAATTTGAATGAGGGCCTGGAGATGGCACCCTGGGTAAAAGCGCTTGCGGCACAAGCTTGACAGCCTGAGTCTGGATCCCTGAACCCCATGTGAAAACTGGACCTATTTCCTCTGACCTTTACATATATGTTGCAGCATGTACTCACCCTCATGCACCAACAGGTACAAACGTATACACAAAAATAAATATGTGTTCAAGAAGGAGGTAAGGGGAGGGGGAGGAAAAGGGGGTTGGGGGAGAGAGGGCAGTGGGGGAGCCATTGATGTTGTATCAGGAACTCCTGGCAGTATTTTGTTCAGTGGGTCATCAATTTGATACCTACTGGGCAAGATGGCCCTTCAGAGATGTAAAGGAAATGACCACTTCCTGATGAAGTCTTGAGTGAGCTGGTAGGGAGCTTTGGATCCCAGGACTGTAGGCCTGTAGGCCTGTACCTATTTTAATTGATTGAGAGAATACTCAAGACAGTTTGAAAGCAATATGTACAAGTTAAAGAATCCACCATTGATAGGAAAAATAATCTCAGAGTGAAACCCGGCATCTTTCCAAAGTCTAGGTCAATGCAGCAGCTGAGTTAATGGCCAAAGTAATAAGAAAACAGGAAGCAGTAGACAGAAGTAACCGCTACCAGGGTAGTTTAGGACTGAACTTCTGAAGGCCAAGTTAAGTTAGGCCACATGTGATCCCTTTCTGTGCTCAGCGTGGCTCCTGAGGCCTGGGGTAAGCTTAATGAGATTGTTCCCCCCAGCAAAAGAAAAGGAGGACAGAGTTGAAAGGATGGAGACTTGAAAGTGTCTCTATGGAGCTTGTGCCCAAAGAGTCTATCACCTCCAAAGGATGGAAGAAACTGAAAGGCCCAACTGAGTCGTCCATTAGGTTAGACCATCCCAGCGATCCAGAAAGAATAGATTTCCTCCTGCTAGTCAGCTTCACCCTGAAATTTCTTTTAGGAATGGTCTGAACTCTGTCATGTAGGAACAGAGAAAGCAACTGACATCATGTTCCAGAGTTGAGCCTCAGAAAAGTAAATGAGTCCCTGTGTAGAAACAAGTCCATTTGAGACTTCATGGTGACTTTTTAGAGCTGTACCATTTTTAAAAAAATTTTTTTACTGAAGCAAAAGCAGTTATCCAAATTTTCACTTGAAAAGATATCAGTTTAGAAACAATTGTGGTTCTAACAATTTTGGAGAGGGACTTTATGGAGGCATCAGGTGTCCCAAAAGACCAATGTTTGGCTTCTTATTCCCTATAAACTCAGGGTCCAGACCCCCCAGTGAGTTGTAATGAAGTTTTCAATTCAAACTTGGATCCTATTGTTTGTCCTCGTTTCTGCTGGCAAGACCCTACTGCCATACTGGAATGTTCCAGCCTTCATACAGAAGTGTCTGCCAAAAGAATATTTTAAAGGCAGAATTACGACCATTGTACAAATAAAAAGTAAGAATGTGCCAAAAGACTTTAACTTTTTGGCAAGGGACTAATAAAATTTAACACCTTCCTCAGAGGAGAACTCAAAGATACATTCATGTACCTAAAGAGACAACAGGAATACCAGAAATAATCGAAAAATGAAGCCCAGTTGGTTGAGAGTAGGTAAATAGATTGCCCCTCAACTAGACAGAATTCACTTGCACATCATGAATTAGAATCACAGGAGTTGCTACTGGTTTCCAAAACTTAAAGCTAAAAATAGTTCATAGACCATTAGAGGCACAAGACTCATAGAATCCAATAACCTGGAAGGGGTATGCTAAGACTCCTAGATGCTACAGTCTTTCTCCATGACCTACCTTCATGTGCTACCTTCTTCTTCTGCCTTGTGTTTTTAAGACCATATCTTTGACCTTATTTTCCCAGAATAACACCTTCTAGGAATTAACTCTTCTGTGAATGAGGTTGTCCCAGTTTGCCAGGTTCTCTTCAATTCTATTGATTTTTTTCCTTTTCTCTTCTCTTGGTGTGTTTGTGACATGATTTCCTCATGTATCACAAGTTAGTCTTGAACTCTCTGTGCGCTCCCTTCCTCAGCCTCCAGACTACTAAGGTTAGAAATGTTTACCACCATACCCAAATTATTCTCCCCATGTCTTTCTAGCTATAATATGACTAGTTGTGGTGGTCCATGGCCTTCGAGTACAACATTTTTGGATGGAAGCACTGTTAAAGACGAAACTGTAGTAGGCCATGGAGTTATGTTGACACGAAATCTATTAGAAATAAGTAGCCATGCAGTTCAGGAAGAGAGGGAGAACTGGGTCTGGGTGGAGTAAGTGGGGATTAGAGGCTATTAAATAGGGCGAGCTACTTAGGGAATAAAGATATGGTTGAAATAAGAATAATGCCCGAGAAAATGGGTATCGCATGACAGAGTAGTGTGACCCACTATGAAAAGATCAAGGGCTCCTGAGTGCTGTGGAGAGGATACAGGCATCCTTAGTCATAGAATTCTATGTTATTTCTTTTGTCCAGAGTCCAAGCTAAACATCGAAGGTATGTGCTGTGGCACTCTGAGCTGCTGTAAAACAAAGTCTTTATAATGCATTTCACGGTCTCTTGGCTTCAGGAATTCAGAAAAAAAAATAGGAATGGTATATCAAATTCCAATATTGTTTTCTTTAATGTCTTCAACTTTCAGTTAAATCATCTGCCCTGGGATGGATTTCCTCCTCTCTGTTCTTACTACCTCAGATTTGGAATGACCTACAGCTAAACGTATAAAGCATCTCTCAGGAATATTGAAGCCAAAACTGAGGCCCAAGGCCCACCTATATCTTGCCTCCAGTGTCTGGAAGACCACAGCACAAGTTCTTAAAAGTTTCAGAAGATCTGGAGTCAAGTTAAAACACTTAGCAACCAGACTTGTTGCTATACAGTCAAAAGCCTACCACTTGGACTTTGGGTTATAAACAAAGGGAAAGACATTCACTTTAAAATAGAGCTTTTCTCGCCGGGCAGTGGTGGCGCACGCCTTTAATCCCAGCACTCGGGAGGCAGAGCCAGGTGGATCTCTGTGAGTTCGAGGCCAGCCTGGTCTCCAAAGCGAGTTCCAGGAAAGGCGCAAAGCTACACAGAGAAACCCTGTCTCGAAAAACCAAAAAAAAAAAAAAAAAAAAATAGAGCTTTTCTCCCAAGTATGTTCACTGGAAGAAATTAAGTTCACTAGAGAGAATATATAGAGTAGAAAGAAGAAAAACCCATCTAACATCCTGCCAATTGCAACATTTGGTACTTGTGACAATTTCTAGTTGGATTTCTACCCCCAAAAGTGGTTCTGAGCTGGGAAGATAACTCAGGTGTGTAAAAATACTTTCCACACAAGCATGATGATCTGAGTTCAAATTCCCAGAACTTCCCTATGTAAAAAAAAAAAAAAACTAGACATATTGCCTGAATGTTTGTATCACAGTGCTCCTCCAGGGAGATGGAAGGCAGAGACCGGAGAGAACACACACACACACACACACACACACACACACACAATGGTTCTGATCCTACTATATGTGTGTGTATATACATATACACATATATAAATATATATATGTTGCTTTTCATTAACATAAAGCATTTTATTAAAATTCATTAAATTGGGCCTAGAATGTAATTCAATTGGTAGAGCACTTTTATACAAAACACAAAGTCCCAGGTTCCCTCTACAGCAACACATAAATAGGCCTTGGTCACACATGCCCGTGTAATCCAGCACTTAGGAGCTGGAAACAGGCATATCAAAAGCTTAGATATCTTAGACATCTTCTCTTAGATACAGATGTCAAGGCCAGCTACAGAACAGAGACTCTGTAGAAAGAAAAAAGAAAGGGAGAGAGAGAGAGAGAGAGAGAGAGAGAGAGAGAGAGAGAGAGAGAGGAGGGAGGAAGGAAGGAAGAATGAAAGAAAGAAAATAGAGAAAAGAAAACTGTTTTTACTTTAAAAAATTACTAAAACTTGTATTTATATGAATAAATATTAGTCTGGACCCATAACTCATATAACATCCACAAAAAGTCATTCTATGTAGATCGTAGCTGTAGTAAAAGCTAAAACTACAAAGCTAAACCATGAAGTCCAAACACTTAAGCTAAATCTATGAAGAAAATAGAAAAATACCTTCACAATCGAAGCAAAGTATTTTTAGAACAAAAAAAGCCACTAACCATAAAGAAAAATAGCTTTAAACATCCTGCTCACCAGGAAAAGCTCTTTTTAAACATGAAAGAAACAAAAGCAGGTTGAGATGTAACATTTTTCCACAGTAAAGAATTTTAAGTATCTAAATGTATCGAGTTATGTGGTGGTTTTAAAGCTGACCTGTTATAATGAAGTACTGGTACACAGGGAAAGGGAAACACATTGCTCTGTATAAACACTGTGTCCTAAGTGGAAAATGCAATGTCTTAAATAAAACTCTTTAAAACTGGCTCCCCCAAAATAAAAAGAGAAGTAGCAGAATTGGAAGAAAATATTACAATTCATAGATCGAAGAATTTGTTCAGGTAATTATGGATGAGTCCCTCTAACAGTGATTCTCCACCTTCCTTATGTTTCGACCCTTTAATACAGTTCCTCATGTTGTGGTGACCCCCTCCCCCACCATAAAGTTATTTCATTGCTACTTCATAACTGTAATTTGCTACTGTTATGAATCATACTGTAAATACCTGATATGCAACCCCAAAGGGGCCATGGCCCACATGGTGAGAACCATTGCCCTACACGCTGTAATGTGAAAAGGATAATCTAGGTTCACGCTTGAATTCATTTCAAGGCATGGTCAGGTAGCTGCAGGTCATTCTTAGAGGAGGAGTGGAGCCCAGCAATGGGGAGGCAGAGGAAGGCAGATCCTATGAGCTGGAACCAGGTCTATATCACAAGCCTCAGTCCAGCCACGTGCTACACAGTCAGTCCCTATCTCAAACAAAACAGGAAAACAAGAACAACAAACCAATCACCACAAAAACCTGTCTTTCCTTTAAACTCTCATGAAAATGTCTTCAGGCTTCGAAGAAGAAAAAGAAGAGGGAAAAGGAAGAGGAGGAGAAGTGGGTGGATTAGTTTGCTACGAAGCAGGAGCATCCTTGATTGGGTGGGGGGTGGGGTATTTACAATCAAGGAAAAGAAAAATTAAAAGAGAATATCAAGGAAGAGTAAGAACCTGGAAAAACCAACTCAGTATGCCTAAGAGTTGGGTTTACTTTACTTTGGCTAAGGGGTCTCCACAGTTGAGACCCTGTCTCAAAACAAAACAAAATGGAAAAGCCACAAAACAAGCCAACAAACGAAACTACCTGCTTTCAGAGTAGGGTTTGTGGTTGGAGGTGACAAAGTCTCTCACAGAAGGATACTGGTGATATCTAGAGGCTTTTAGGGCTATCACAGTGCACATAATGGGAGAAATAATTCTAACATATATTATTAGATAGAAACAAGGGGTGCTGCCAAACAAACATCCTACCATGCTCAGGGATACCCCCCCAACACACACCTGTCCCCAGAAGAATCACTCTGGTTTAGAAGGAAAAATTAACAAGTTAGGCAATGATACAGGGAAAGATGTTGAATTTGGGCCATTTGTTGAATCCTAAAAGAGCTTAAATACTCTTATTAGAATTTTTCATTGAAAATTTTTATAAAGAATTATCACCTAAAATGATGAAAAAGTAAAAGTTCTAAGCCTATAAGAAGTAAAAGTTGTAGTATATGAACCTACCCTCTCAATTCCCTTTAAAAATTTTTAGTTTCTGACTTATATTCTCATGCCTTATGTAGTGGTTGGTGTTGTCAACAGAATCTAGAATCATCCTGGAGAAGGGTCTGCCTTTGGGGAATTACTTTGATGATGTTAACTGAGGTGAGAAAGTCCACTAATGTGGATGGTACCCATTCCCAGGACTGAGATTTTAGGCTGTATGACATAGAGAAAGTGAGCTGAGTATAGGCATCCACCCTCTCCACTTCCTAATCCTGTGATGAGGCTTCTGCTCCTGTGGCCTTGACTCTCCCACCATGATGAACTACACTTTGGAACTATGAACTAGAACAACCCCTTTCTCCTCTACGTGGTTTTTGTCAGATGTATTTTATCACCGACACAGGAAGAGAAACTTAGACATTGATACCAGGAAGTGATAAATCTGACCATGTGTTTCTGAGGCTGTTGGCACTGTTTTCTAGCTGGAATGTGGAAGAATTCTGGGGTTAGAAAACTACAGACTGTGGGAAGCCTTCATTGTTATCTTTGAGGGGGGGGGGCTTCAAACATAACAGGACCAGCTTAAAGCCCCTGCTGCCTTAATTCCCTTGTCATTGTGGAGCTGTGAGCTAAAGTAAATCCGTTCTTCCTTAAGTTCCTTTTTTTCAGGGCATTTTATTATAGCAAGAGGAAAAGAAACTGAGACAGAAATAGAGATGGTATTGTGGTGGTAGGTGTTAATTGTCAACTTGACAGAATCTAGAATTTCCTGGGCACATCTGCGGGTGAATATCTTGATTATGTTGAGGTGGAAAGACTTGCTCCGAGGATCCTGGACTGTATGAGATGGAGAAAGGGAGGTGAGCACAAGTCCTTATCACTGTTTCCTAACCACAGACTCATGTGACCTCAACCTCCTGAGGTCATGACTTCTCCATCTTGAACTGTGAACCCAAATAAATACTTCCTTCCTTGGGTTGCTTTTGGTCAGAGTGCTTTTTTTGTTTGGTTGGTTGGTTTGGTTTGGTTTAGCGTTTTTGTTGTTGTTGTTATTGTTTTGTTTTGTTTTTCAAGACAGGGTTTCTCTTGGTAACAGTTATGGTTGTCTTGGAACTCACACTATACACCAGGCTGGCCTTGAACTCACAGAGATCCACCTACCCTTGCCTCCTGAGTGCTGGGATTAAAGGCGTGCGCCACCACCGCCAGTCAGAGTACTTCAAAACAGCAACAGGACAAGAAATGAAGACATCCTGGCTCCACATATCACACAAAAGTGATGAGTGTGTCGGTCTTGGGTGCTTACAAGTGCTACAGTTTATTGCACACATAAATTACTGTTAACCAAGAGGTGTCACTGGCAAATGTTCACGATGTCATTTCTGAAGCAGCTCTGGAAAGGGAGAACCTCAGAAAACATCCCCAATAGGTCAAATTCTGGCAACACTGCCTATTTTCAAATCAGCGTCTGTTGAATCCAGTCCCTCTGGACTGGATGTCTGGCAGGAGATGGTTGTTATTACTGTAAAAGTTAAAAAACATTTCCAGAAGATACTGGTGGAGGGAGGTCGGGTCAGATCTCTGATATCTGGCTTTGACCATAAGTGATATTTCTAATGATTCAAACTTTATGTTAGGAGCATGATTAAAACTTTTAATCTTACACACACCTGCCTTTCAGTGTTATTTTAGAAATTACTGTCTTAAAAACCAAACATCACAAACAAGAAAAAAGAAAAGAAGAAAGCAATGATACTATCATTGAACTTCTCTGTGAAGTTAAGGCAAAGTCTATGGGTCCCCTGAAATGTCATTTTCGCCATGATGTGACTGGATGATACTGTTCAGTTAGAACTCTGTTTTCCCTTCAGTAAATGACAGAAAACTAAGTGTCAAACACTATGGGTGAACTTAAAGCTATAGATTTAAAGCAGAAGTCGGGATATTAGCAAATGAAAATCCCGGAGTATTAGTACACGTATGTAGGGATTTGACCAATATGAACTTTGAATGATAGCCTTTGCTTTTCAGGGACATATTGTTAGGAACTTAGCAACCAGCAACAGAATTAACAACAGTTTAAGAATGGAGAAAGAGGAGGAGGACGAAGGGGAGGAGGAGGAGGAGGTAGTAAGGGGACTCATTAAAGGCTACCTAGTTACTCACAGACTCTGTTGGAGGATGAAAAACCAAAGGATAGCAGGGACATACTGTGGGTGGAAGCTGGCTTCCCTGGGTTCGTCACTGCCAGTACCCTAAGTGCCAGAGGTATTAAGGCACCTATGATGCTTAGGACACAGGGCCAGAAGTTCATTTTCTGCCTGAGCCACACCATCCCTGCGATCTCTGGCCCTCTCCTCACTTCTGCATTTGAAGAAATTGGAGTCTCCTGGGAATACATGTTGACTAGTAACAACCAGCAATAATGCTTTAAATGAAGTTGAAATGTATTCCTTCTGAGTCCCAGTGTGCCTCAGAAATGCGGAGGCAGCATGGTACACAGAGGGATGGAAAGTCTTCTGATCTTGCTCCACTCAGCAGCTTTAGTCTCACTGCGCAAGGTAGCATTATCTACATCCTAAACAGGACAGAGGAACGGACAGGACAAACAGATGGCGTGCTTGTGTTCTCTTAAAAATTGTCCCACAGGACAAGGGAGTCCACAGGGAAAATCTCAGGTTCCTGGTGTAACTTCAAGCATTTACTGAGCCTGAAATGGTTTGAGCCATCTTGGCCTCATGATAGTCCAGTGATAACCCATCTTTTCCTGACCTTCTCTTTGAACTTACGCTTAGAAGGACAGCACCCTTGGGTGTCGATTCATTCTCCCTGAACCAAATACCAGTTTTTCACACTTGCTCCTAGACCCAGCTTTGTGCTGGGACTTAAACTCCTCATAGTCTTCCACAGATATACTACGGTTTTCCATCTTTGGCCCCTAACAGTCAAGGTCATCTCAGCAGAGGTGAGCAAAGACCTATACAATGCAGAGGCTACCCCGGTTGATGTGAGAGCGCCTTCTAGAGCCCAAAGGTGGTATGAGGCAAAGCCCTCTCTATTCGCTGCCTTTCAGTCTGTCTTCCTTCTTCATCACAGTCCTTGGTGGCCAGAAGGTGACACTCAAGCTTCTGGATTCCTGTATTACAGGAATTACAGATAGTGTCATCTGTATCTCAAACTCTTTATCCCTTGGTAGAGCCTCAAAGTTAAACAGAATAAGGGAGGAAAAATATCCAGTTTTCCAATGAGATAGCTGACCACATTACTAATAGGGTTAGAAATAATTTTTGGTTTAAAAGAAAATGTATTGCTTCACTATTATTTTTTTCCTTTGACTAAGAGAATAGAGTACTGTACATGTATAACAGATTAAATTGTAATCGTTACTTGACCTTGTAAAATTAAAAATAGAAATGCCTTATCTTATTCTGAAAGCTCTTTTTAAAATGGGAGTTTTCTTAAAGCTGGAGAGATGGCTCAGTGGTTAAAAGCACTGGCTTGTCTTTCAGGGGACCCAGGTTTGATAGTGGCTCACAATTGTCTATACTGCAGTTCTAGGGCACCTAATGTCTCTGTGGACACTTCATGCATGAGGTGTACAGACATACATGTAGGCAAAACACCTATACATATACAATTTTTTTAATTAAAAAAAAGGAAAACAAAAATTTTCTGAATGCTAAGAAAGATCAGTTGAAAGGTTTTTTTTACCATCTTAGAGCATGAATGGAAACATTCATATATTTTAAAGTAATTTTATTAGTGCTTCAAAAATATTAAATTCCGTGGACATATATTTATAACAATCTGGGAAAATCTTTTGTCAGTGGACATAAAACATTTCTTAAAGCAAGTATATTTAAATAAACCATTGTTAATAAGAATGGACTAGCTAAGTCTTCTGGTTCTTAGCCATGAAGAATTCACAATGGTAAGTAGGAACACTGTCCACCACTCCTTTGTGTCTAAAGAAGCTATGGCTTTGTCTTCCCTAACTCCAGATTCTCTGCTGACGCTGTCACCCATCTCTTTATCCCAGATTCACCCCCAAACAAAAGGACGGGACAACTGAAACTTCACTAAAACACCAACTTTCCAAGCTAACACAATGTTGAAAGAAATACTTTTGTCAATGAAAGAAAATTAATCAAATGGAGGCTTGAGAAACATGACTCAGTACTACACATTCATTCAGTTTTTTCATTTCCTGTGACCCACGACTTCCTCTGTGTCATCCTTTCCTTCCTACTAATTCTGCGGCTTGGTGTGGATTCTCACACACCCAGCGTTGATCACAAGAAATTCAGCTCTTTCATATTGTTAAGTATACATCGATTTTATTCTGAATGAAAAATTTCAAATACATACAAAAACAGAGATTATACAAGAGCCCTCCATTCATTTATCACTCTGCTTTGGCAAGAGTCGCTCAGAATTCTGACTTCATCTGTACCTCTGCTCACTTCCCTACCATCACCTCCTCCGCCCCAACTTTTTTTTTTTAAGTAAAAATTGTTATTTGCGATTAGGTGTTAGTTTTGTCCATAGAAACTGCTCTGTGTTGTGTGTGTTCCTCTGTTTTATATACCAGGCCCTAACATCTTAGTTAGTGGGCTTGCATTTTATCTGCTGGAAATTTGAAACTTTCACTTACAGTTTAGGAATATTGTTACTTTCTGGGACTAATTCTCTCCCATCGTTCCTCAGCCATCTATGAAGCCTCCTTGCTTTCTTGCTCAAGCGGCTTGCCTCACTCTTCCTGACTCTTAAAGCAAGGGTGCCACCTACTGGTAAAATTTAAAATGCTTTCTCATATAATCCCTCCTCTCTCTCGCCGATTGGACTCCTGGAGCTCCACCTGGGGTTTGACCGTGGATCTATGCATCTACTTCCACCAGTCACTGGATGAAAGTTCTGTCATGACAGTTAGGGTGTTCGGCCATCCAATCACCAGAGTAGGTCAACTCAGGCACTCTCTCAACCATTGCCAGTAGTCTACAGTGGAGGTATCTTTGTGGATTTCTGGGGACCTATCTAGCACTTCTTCCTATTTCCATGGGGTCTTCATTTATCATGGTGTCTCTTTCCTTGTTCTCCCACTCTGTTCCTGATCCACCTGGGACCTCCTGCTCCCCTAAGCTCGCTTTCCCCTGACCCTTGCCCTCCATTACCACCCCCCTCACCCCCAGTTTGCTCATGTAGATCTCACCCATTTCTCTGCCATTGGGTGATCCCTGTGTCCTTCTTAGGGTCCTCTACTAGGTAGCCTCCCTGGAGTTGTGAGTTGCAGTCTGGTTATCCTTTGCTTTACATCTAGTATCCACTTACGAGTGAGTACATACCATGTTTGTCTTTATGAGTCTGGGTTACCTCACTCAGGATATTTTCTAGTTCCATCCATTTGCCTGAAAACGTCATGATGTCACTGTTTTTCTCTGTTGAGTAGTACTCCACTGTATATATGTACCACATTTTATTTATCCATTCTTCAGTTGAAGGGCATCTAGGTTGTTTCCAGGTTCTGGCTATTACAAATAATGTGGCTATGAACATGAGCAAGAGATATCAAGACCATGATGGAAAAAGCACAAGGACAAATAGCCAAACTAGCAGAAACACATGAACTGTGAACTAATAGCTGAGGAGCCCCCATGGAACTAGACCAGGCCCCCTCTGGTTAAGTGAGACAGTTGATAAGCTTGAACTATTTAGGAGGCCCCCAGGAAGTGGGACCAGGACCTGTCCTTGGTGCATGAGCTGGCTTTTTGGAACCTAGGGCCTATGCTGAGACACTTTGCTCAGCCTTGATGCAAGGAGGAGGGGACTGGACCTGCCTCAACTGAATCTACCAGGCTGGGCTGACTCCCCGTGGGAGACCTTGCCTTGGAGGAGGTGGGAATGGGGGGTGGATTGTGGGGAAAGGTTGGGGGGTGAGAGGAGGGAAGACAGGGGAATCTGTGGCTGATATGTAAAATTAAATTAATTATAAAATAAAAATATTTTAAAAAATAAGCAAAAAATAAAATAAAATGCTTTCTCACACTGTGGTGATTTGAGGATGGCGCCCATAGAATTGCATGTTCGAATGCTTGATTCACAGTCGGTGGAAATGCTTTGGGAAAGATTAGGAGGTGTAGCTTTGTTGAAAGAGGTGTGTCCGTGGGGGTGAGCTCTAGGTGAGGTTTCAAAACGCCAGGCCATTTCCAGTTAGCTCTCTCTGCCTCCTGCTCATGGATCAAAGCACAAGCTCTTAGAACTACTGCTCCAGTGCCATGCCTGCATGCTGCGATGCTCTCCGCCATGATGGTTATGGACTCATCCTCTGAAACTGTGAACCCCCAATAAACTCTTTCTTCTATAAGTTGCATTGCTCGTGGCGTTTTGTCATAGCAATAGAAAGGTAACTAAGACACTGACTGAACTTAAAATTCTTAACCATATTGTTCCAGTTTGCTTTCTGTTATTGTGACAAATACCATGACCAAAAGTAACTTAGAGAAGAGAGTGCTTATCTCATCTTACAGTTTTCCGAGGGATGCTAAGGCAGGGATGTAGTGGGTAGCCATTCCAGCTTTGATCTGGAAGTTTCAACCCCCATTGAGACTTCGGCAATGTCACGCCTACAAGGCGGGGCCAAGGGAGGCGCCTGGGGACCCGAGAGCTGGATCGGCGGGCGCTCTCTCTGTTGCGGGACCCTGGACTGGAGAGGTGGACCGAGCAGAGCTCCAGAGAACACCGCTGGACTGCGATACACCTTCCCCAGACTCCGCGACCTACCTATTCCTTAATTTGTAAGTTACGCCATTAAATAAATCTCCTTTTAACTACGTGGAGTGGCCTTAATAATTTCACCAATACAGGGACTCAGGGCAGGGACCTGGAAGCAGGAACTGAGGCAGAGACCACAAGGAAATGCTGCTTACAAGCGTGCTTCCTCTGACTTGCTCAGCTGCCTTTTTTAAAAAATATTTTTACTTTATAATTAACTTAATTTTATATATCAGCCACGGACTCCCCTGTCCTCCCTCCTCCCACCCCCCAGCCTTCCCCCCTAATCTGCCCCCAATTCCCGCCTCCTCCAGGACAACGTCTTCCCTGGGGAGTCAGCCCAGCCTGGTAGATTCAGTTGAGGCAGGTCCAGTCCCCTCCTCCCTACACCTAGGCTGAGCAAAGTGTCCCAGCATAGGCCCTAGGTTCCAAAAAGCCAGCCCATGCACTAAGGACAGGTCCCACATTCTTGGTTTTTCAAGATTTTTTTTTTTAGTCCATTCACTTTATTCTTCTAAGTCAATTCTTTTTTTTAATAAATATTTTTATTTTATAATTAATTTAATTTTACATATAATCCATGGATTCCCCTGTCCTCCCTCCTCCCACTCCCCAGCCTTCCCCCCCAACCTATCCCCCAATCCCACCTCCTCCAAGGCAAGTTCTCCCCTGGGGATTCAGCCCAGCCTGGTATATTCAGTTGAGGCAGGTCCAGTCCCCTCCTCCCCGCATCAAGGCTGAGCAAAGTGTCTCAGCATAGGCCCTAGGTTCCAGAAAGCCAGCTCATGCACTGAGGACAGGTCTCAGTCCCACTGCCTGGGGGCCTCCCTAACAGTTCAAGCTAACCAACTGTCTCACTTATCCAGAGGGCCTGATCTGACTGCGACATCTGTCACCCCATTGATCTCCAGGATTGATTCTGAAGATCTATGCTGTGGGATGTTCTGTATGGCAAATGTGTTGCTAATTAGTTGATAAATAAAACACTGATTGGCCATTGGCTAGGCAGGAAGTGTAGGCGGGACAAGGAGGAGAATAAAGCTGGGAAGTGGAAGGCTGAGTCAGAGAGACACTGCCAGCCGCCATGATGACAAACAGCATGTGAAGATGCCGGTAAGCCACGAGCCACGTGGCAAGGTATAGATTAATGGAAATGGATTAATTTAAGCTGTAAGAACAGTTAGCAAGAAGTCTGCCACGGCCATACAGTTTGTAACCAATGTAAGTCTCTGTGTTTACTTGGTCGGGTCTCAGCGGCTGTGGGACTGGCAGGTGAGAGAGATTTGTCCTGACTGTGGGCCAGGCAGGAAAACTCTAGCTACAGATCTGGCTGGCTAGGCAGGTGTCCCTTTCCTCCCTCACCGCTCCATGTGCGTCCCTCCGGAAGCTGCGCACTCGCTTGGTAGAAGAGGACGACCTTCCCTGAATAGAGGAGGACCGGTCTTCGGTCAAGGGTATGCGAGTAGCTGCGCTCCCCTGCTAGAACCTCCAAACAAGCTCTCAGCTGCCTTTCTTATATAACCCAGCTCTACCTGTCCAGGGATGTTACATTCCTAGTGGGGTGGACCCTCCTCTGTCAATTAGCAATTGAGAAACTGTCCCACAGATGTGCCCACAGGTCAGTTCAGCAGAAGCATTTCCTCGGTCATCATTGCCTCTTCCCAGGTGTGTTAGCTTACTAACACTGACTATGACATGTGCCAGCCAAATCATTCTCCAGCACATTGGATCTTTGGACTCTTCAGATTAGTTTTAAACACACACACACACACACACACACACACACACACACACGCATGTATGTATATCACACATATATACATATATACATACATACACTATATATATATATATATAGAGAGAGAGAGAGAGAGGGAGAGAGAGAGAGAGAGAGAGAGAGAGAGAGAGAGAGAGAGAGAGAGAGAGAGAGAGAGAGAGAGAGAGAGAGAGATTGAATCACAAAGGAAACAAATTGTATGAAATCACTGTTGCAACCAGGAGTCCATTGACTCCAGTTAAGACGCCATAACAGATAAGAAAATGTGATTGTTCCTCTCTCTTATTTTGTAATTAAGAATCATTATTCCAGAAAGGCTTCAGGAATTGCATCGTACATTGTCCTCACCATTGTAAATATTTATATGTTTTATAGATTTTAAAAAGGGTTATTGAAGACATAAAGGACATTTCTATTCAATAAAAATGATCTACTTGGGCCAAGCAAGACGGCTTAGTAGGTAAAGGCTTTACTGACAGAACTCATGACCTGAGTTCCATCCCTAGGACTTACATGGTAGAAGGAAGAACTGACACCCTTCAGTTGTCTCTAAGTATACACACACACACACACACACACACACACACACACACACACACACACACATTAATGAATAACTAAAAAAATTTTAATTGGTGATTTGGAGAAAAATAATGGGTTGTGTGTCTAAGTTCTATGAATTCTAGAAATTTGGATGCTTTTGTCAAGGCGAGAAGGTAGACTCCATAAAGAAGCTGAGAAAGCTGCTCTGCAGTGGTCCCGCTTCCCCTGCATGTTTTTTCGAGGCCCACAAAGCAGGGCAGAGTACAATTAAATGCTATTCTTCGACTCCTCTAAATAATGTCTGCCGCGGGTTTCTGATGAAGTCCCCCGGGAGGACTAACAAAGTAGCTCTAATCCCACTAGAGGGCACTGTTGAGTGCTGGTCAGATGGTGGGCAGGACAGCCAGCCCTCTAGAGAGACCCAAGAAAGAGTCCCTTCCATACAAATAACCCTCAAGGAAAAGGTACGCAAATGACCTCAGGAAGAGGAGAAGGGAAAACTAGTGGAGACAGCGACATGGTACAGTTTTTCCTACATTCTTATCTTCTCTCGTTTAGATGCTGCAAATCCTAGTGAAGTAGGTTTTATTACTCCCCATTTGAAATAAACAGAGTTTATTCCCCATTTAAATAACAAGGAGGCATTTACTTTACAGATCTTCCTGAGTTCTCTAAGGACAAGCAGCATTCGAGGTAGCTACTGAGGCAATTACAAGGGGCAATGTCTGACTGCTGACCCATAGTGATCATGTGACATCCTTGTAAAATAAATCCCATATTAAACCTGAGATATTTGGGGATGAGGCGTTATCACTCATTACTACAACATAATACAACTCATCTACAGACCTATTTAAATTCATTGAGAGCCAGGCGGGATTCTGTGGCAAGGGCATCTGGTCTGAGGTATTTTTCCAGAATCCAGGACTTCCCAGTGTTAGTTTATTTTAGTATTCCACAAAACACTTCTCAGAACACCTCACACTACCAAGTGCCCAATGTGCTTTTAAATGCAACTTAATTTAAGAAATTAAGTATTTGTATACTCATTCCACAAAAAAATGCATTTTCCTCCTGATCAAAAAATATATTATACTGCATACCAGTTACAAACAGATAAAATTCCCTGCCTTTGTGAAGCTTACATTCTAGAGAAGACAAGTGGTGAATATTATGTTAATGTATATATGTATGTGTAATATGCATATATATTGCACTGGAAGGTACATGCTAAGGAGATACACAAGGCGGAGAGGGCAGGTAAGTGACTCCTTGCATGAGGTATACACATATTAAAGTTTGAAAAGTTCTGATAATAATGGACAATGATCCATAGAATGTTGTGATGCAGAAGAAAGGATGGAAGTGCCTGTCAAATGCAAACCAGCTCTTTGGGGAAGCAGGGAAAGACCCCAAATCAGTTTCGGTGGGGGCTGGTAGAGCCCGACACTAACATACAGGTACAGAGTCATAGCCCACCCTAAGTTTGGGGGGTTTTGTTTTGTTTTTGTTTTTAGAGACAGGCTTTCTCTTTGTAGCCCTGGTTGTCCTGGAACCCACTCTGTAGACCAGGCTGGCCTCAAATTCACAGAGATCCGCTTGCCTCTGTCTCCCAAGTGCTGGGATTAAAAGTGTGATGCCACCGCCCCGCAGCATCCTACATTTTTTTGAAGATTTTGTTTTTATTTTGTTTTTATTTTAAGGCAGGTTCTCACTAAGCAACTCTGGCTGGCCTGGAACTCACAGAGATCCCCCTTGTATCTGCCTCCCAGGTAAGATGATTAAAGGCATGTAGCTCCACACTTAGCCCCAAGATTTGTATCCTTATATTTTAGACATGAGTATGTATGTATTTGTATGTGAATGCTTATGTGTATTAGTGTATAATTAGAACAAACCTTGTTATTTTTTTAAATGCTTATAATATTATGTTGTTACTATAGCAAAAATACACCATAGACCACAGAGGATATATCAGAAAGATTACATTCACATTTAACCAAACTAATCCTGCTTCTGTTCCAAAAGTTTATGTCTCACTTTATGCTCTCTATACCTCATATGCCGTAGTCATTATTAAGCTTTGCTCCTGTGCCGAACAGCGGGGCTCTTACTTCGTTTCCCCTACGCCTTGGCTCTGATTCCAATCACAGTTGCAGATATTAAAGGTCCCTTAGAGCGTCCACTCTCTCTGTGTTGGTAGTGGACCTCATCTCAGGCTTATTCCCGTAATTCCGAACACCTCCCATTCAATTAGGTTTTTTGTGTTGTTTTGTTTTGTTTTAAAGTCCCGGGGGCCTCATCAAGAAAAAAAGCAAGTAGAGAACTCTCTGTGGGCTTGGGTCACAAGTGCCACCACTACAAAAGCCACCACTGAGATGCTCATTACTCAAAATCAAGTGGCCCCTTTGGAGTAGGCAGTCGCCACACCACCTCATTTTGCATGTACTGATATTTCCCAGGGCTAGGAGCTTTGCAATTAACAATCAGTCTCACCTTTATACCACAACCATGAGAGGACCCAGCTCTGAAAAGCATAGTTCCCCATCCTTACAGAACCTCCTTCATCTCCATAACCCTGACAGAAATATCCACTCTGTCTATTCCTAATTCTTTCCCTGAAAGGTACCCAGCATCCTCCCTGTTCCTTCTTCCCCACCCCGCCCTGGCACAGTCTCCTTGATGAGCTGAAGTGTCTACAAAGCAGAGAAAACTATCTTCAGACAACTGCTCCTTTCCTTATAAATAGCCCCCAAGGAAAAGGTGCGTAAATGACCTTGGGGAATGAAGAATAGAAAAAATAAAGGAAACAATCCCATATCAGTTAATGTTGTACAGTGTTTCTACATTCACATTTTCTCATATTTAACTGCCACATTGACCCAGTGAAGTAGATTTCATTACTCTCCACTTATAATGAACAGTGGTCTGGGGGAATGACTCAGTGCTTAAAGCCTTGCTGGGCAAGTGTGAGGACTGGAGTTGGGATCTCCAGAATCCACATAAATACAGGGCATGCATGGCAGCCCACCTGTAACTCCAACCTCCAAAGGCAGAGATCCTCAGAGCAAGTCTGCTGGCCAGACTAGCCATATCTGACTGATCTGGATTTGACTGACAGATCCTGCCTTGTAGAATAAGGTAGAAGTGTAATCGAGGATGATTTCCTACAACAACCTTGGGCCTCCACATGCAATGCAGTCACACAGCTGTTCCCCACAACATACATACACACATATTCATGTACACATATGACAAATGGGGAGAAAGCAGATAGATAAATGATAGACAGACAGATAGGGAACAAACTGGGGACCCAGCAAGATGGGTAAATGCATGTGCTGCTACAAGCCTGTTGATCTGAGTTCAATTCCCAGAACTTGTAGGGTGAGAACAAATCCTTCAAATTGTCTCTTGACCTCCATATGCAAACCGTGGTACACACACACACACACACACACACACACACACACACACACACACACACCATGGATACTATTTATCGGTATGAATTTCACTTTGACTCTTGGTCTTTTTGTATTCAATTTCTGTTTCCTTTATTAAGAGAATCTTATGCTCCCGGTGTTCTTCCACATTGCAGGCATCTTCTCATTTACCTTTCTCTGCTGTATTGATGCTTAAAGGAAGACTGGAATTGAAGAACAGTATTTCAAGAAGTCAATTAGTATGCTTTAAAGTTTATGTTGAGATCTGGGTGTGGTGGTGCACATCTTTAATGCCAACACTTACGAGGCAGAGGCAGGCAGATCTCTGTCGAGTTTGAAGTTGAACTGGTCTAAATAATGTGTTTCAAATACCCAGAGCTAAATGGTGAAATCCAGTATCAACGCCCTCCCCAAAAGGTCTATGTTGATACAAATACAAACAGAAGGAGGAATTCTGGGTCAGTCATAAAATGTCTGCTATTACCACTTGTCCCAGGTGACAAAGAGAACCTGGAGTCCTCCACCATAGCCAGGAAATGATCTGTGGAGAGCTGTCAACATCTAGGCAAATAGGATTGTATGAGCCTTACAGATCTTTTCTGGTTGCAATGGGTCTTAATGGACAGAAGTAAGCACTGTGGCTCTTTGACCCTCCTACTCCAACAGCAGCTGACCCAGATATCACTGTCCTTTCAGGGCTGGCTCCGTTTTAAACTAAGTGACTTATGGGGCAGCTTCATGCTGTGCAGGAAGGAGTCATGCAGGGGTTTTGATGGCTCTGAAACTCCAAGTTTCCCTAGACAGGTTCTGGATGTTCCCTGTGGCAATGAGGACTCACACCCAGGTCAGGCACCAAGAGACCATCACTTCACATTCGCCATGTTTTACACATGTTAGTGCAAAAACCACATCACTCAAAAGAATCAAACCGTACAAAAGTATGCAGAATAGATAGCAATGTCCTTTTGTTACTGGGGAAATTGGGGCTCTCTCATCATGGTTGGTTCTTAGTCATTAATAAAATAAATTTTTTTTTTTTTTTTTTTTTTTTTGGTTTTTCGAGACAGGGTTTCTCTGTGTAGCTTTGCGCCTTTCCTGGAACTCACTTGGTAGTCCAGGCTGGCCTCGAACTCACAGAGATCTGCCTGCCTCTGCCTTCCGAGTGCTGGGATTAAAGGCGTGAGCCACCACCACCCGGCTAATAAAAGAATTTTTAAAAGGGACTGAGAAGAAAACTCATGCACAGCTTTATTCAAGCTTGTGAGAAAAAAAAAAAAAAACTAGGCAGGCAACAGAAAATCTTGGCAGGAACCTAGAGGAGGAGAATGGAAAAAAGGAAAGCCATGCCTTTTGCAATGGAGATTGGCAAGCAGCTGCATGGCTGAAGGGAAGGTGGGCTTTAGAGAGAGGGTAAGAAAGCCAGGAGTGTCCAGGAAAGCATGCTTAGGCTTTTGGGCAGTGTAAGAAAGAAAAAGACAGAGAGAAGGCGAGAAGAAAAAGGTGGGCAGTCCTACTTCTCTGTCATCTATATAACACATACAGCTCGTTTGGTTGGCTCAGGCTGGCTCTGCTCCACACCTGCCACTGTCCCAGTGTTTGTTCAGTGGTCCTGGCATTTTGAATGTCTTGGGGTCTCTACTGTAATTGAAGCTTCACATGCCCCTTCATATACATGCACACATCTTTTTTTTTTTTTTTGGTTTTTCAAGACAGGGTTTCTCTGTGTAGCTTTGTGCCTTTCCTGGAACTCACTTGGTAGTCCAGGCTGGCCTCGAACTCACAGAGATCCGCCTGGTTCTGCCTCCCGAGTGCTGGGATTAAAGGTGTGCACCACCACCGCCCAGCACATGCACACATCTTAAAAACCAGGTGCATTGTGTTGTATAATTTTAACAGTGGCCACAGGTCTTACTATTCATTGTTTCCCTTAGGATACAGAGTAATGCATAGACAGTTTACACAAATAAAACATTTATGAACACAGTTAACAAATAGCTGCAGAATGTAACCAAAATTGCAACACACTGAAATAACATGATTACATTTAGTCACATACTGATGACAGATCCAAAGGGCTCTGATATAGGAAGTCTCTGACCACATACCATTGCAATATATGAAGTTACCTAGAGTTCTGAGATTAATAGTACAATGCTCAGCCCACTGAGATTGTGGCCAGACAGTGTCAGATTGCTAGATTTGCTGATATCCACTATAGGGCATGATAAGTCAAGTGAGTGGAGGGAAATAAGGGGAGCACGAGTCCTTGTACCCTTGGATTTCCCCCTGGACATGTGACCGGTGTCACAACCAATGTAAAGATGGGTGGCCTATAGCAGAGATTTCCTCACTTTGTGTAACCCACCAACTTGATGGTCTCACTGATGGATTGGAAAAATGCTTTCATTTCTGACTTTCTTTGTTCGGCTCCTATAAAAACCCAATGAAACTATTGTGATATTGGAACACGGAATTTGGGGTAACCTATATCTGTATCCCTAGACCACGGTCACTCATACTAGGCTGCTGAATAAACTATCCCTTATTCCCTCACAGGTAAGAGGTGTGTGTGTGTGTGTGTGTGTGTGTGTGTGTGTGTGTGTGTGTGTGTGTGTGTGTTTATTTTAAAGGTTACAAGAAGCTGCTGCCTCTAGAAAGAAGAGCCATTGCTGAGGCAACCCAGAGAAAAACAGAAAGAACAAGAAAGGAACAACCCCTTTCCTGACCCTGCCTCTTTTTAAATCGTCCAGTCTCTTGAGGTTCTTGTTGGCAGAACCCAACAGAGACCCAGCTCTTGTTTCCAAAACCTAACCTTAGCATCAGAGAACAAATTATACAAGTACAGCTGGGTCTGAGCTTCAGACAACTGGCAAATGGCACTTCCAGTTTAGTAACAGAATGTTTAAACAATGATTTCCAGTGGCTTCAGCCTGAACTCTCCATTTTAAAATTCCCAACGTGTGTTTCATCTAATGGTTTAACACATGTTGATTACCATTACCTCGATCCATAGTTCCGTTCAGTGTTGTGGCAGAGCAATCCTCTGACTGAGGCATTCTCTTTGCATTTATTAGGTGGAGTCTGCACAGAGAAACATTCCCTCACCAACTATTTGGTTGATTTGAATTACAATTTGTGCGGGAAAAGACAGGAGAAACTTGATTATTGCTCTTAGTCAATTTTCAGAGTTGCTGACTTAGGAATCTAAAGCTGATCAATGGTCTAATAACTTCTGACATTAGAAATTTGTCACATTTGTTCATAATTTTGATCCTCTTTCAATGTACTGTAGGCATTTTTTTATATTCAGGTTGTCTCATTTTAGGCCACTTAAAGTATTCATGACATTTTCATAGCATTTTGTTTTGTTTTCTCCATTTTTTTAGTTGTTCTGGATTATTCTTGAAAAAACATCATGCATGACCAACTTAATTCTATCCCATTCGTTTGTCTCTAACTCTCCCAGTTCTTCAGTGAAATTAGCAACGTATCCTGAACTTTCCCTGACTTGGTAAGATGCTAATAAACACCTTAATTGTCTGCTGTTGGGCTACTCTGGGGAAATGACCCTGAGATGCCCTCTCCACCAACACAACAAAGCTAGAGTTAATTACAGGACTTAAAATTGTTCAGTTCTAACCAAATTGGCAAGCCAATTTGGGGTATTATGTGCACTTCTCATATGGGGAAAGAGGGAGACAATAACAATAAAAAGTAACTACAAGATGATTATTCATTCTAAAACGAAAGCTAAGATTTTAAATCATCTTCTGTATTTCAAAAGCAAGCAGTCATAAATGACTGCCCTAAAATGGGTTCACTTTTTCTCCTACTGTTGAAATTACAATAATCATTTTAGCACGTGGGGAGCAGTGAGAGAACAAAATATGGACCACAAGATTTACCTTCTTGGGAACAGCTTTTCCCTCCTAAATAGTTAGCAGTGTTTTGATTGACACAAACATTGCTTTTTATTCTTTGAGAAATAAATAAACTGGCAAACAACAGCACCTTAAACCAGATGACCAGGGCAACTCTTGGGAAGATGTTTTAGTCTCCTCCTCGTATACCGTGTGCTATTGATAGCTCTCCAGGCCTTGCCTTCTTTTCCCGCCATCGAATTCAGCTACTGGAAATTTAGACTTTCTGGTTAACTGAACTAGGTAACTGACCAACATAATGTCTCTATTCTTTATGCATCGGTTTTCCTGTTCTTGCCAAAGAAATCATTCTAAAATTTGATTTATAGCACTTGATTAAAATCTTGTCACCTTTAGGGAAAGAACCCACATTTCTTAGCATGGGGTGTTCATCATCGGTTCTCTACTTATCTCCCTGTCTTCCTCCTTGCTGCCCCAGACCCCTCAGGCCCCACACCTAATGCCCTGACACTGGAACACTGGCAGAGAGCTCTCCCAGGTTGCTTCAAGGCCTCTGCATGTCAGCAAGTTGTTCTCTCTACTTAGGACAGTGCTCTTTCTCTTCAAATGGTTAACTAGGACTTCGAAAGCCAGTTCAGATATCACCTCCATCTGAGATTTATGTCACCCACTCTGGAAATTTACTAAAAGGAATAATCACGTTTTCCCCCTGCCTTTTCCTGCACAAATTGTAATTCAGATCGATCAAATAATTGATGAGGGAATGTTCTTCTGTGCAGACTTCCAGTTGATTTCCTCTATACCCCAATGTATTAGGTGGCTCCTTAATGCCATGGGCAGAATTATTTCCTTGAGCTAATTCTGGAACTAATTCCTTGAGTATGTGACATTTACCATCTCTCATAAGCATCTTCATGAAGTTGATCTTTGTGTGTGTGGTGTATGTTTGTGCTCATGTGGGTGTGTGCACATTTGTGCAAGTGGAGGTCAGAGGTCAACTTCCGGTGTCTTCCTAAATTACTTCATCTTATTGAAAAAGAGCCTCTGACTGAACTTTGATGCAGGGGGCCGTGGGAATGTACAGCAGGTGACAACTAGTGTTTGAGAAGTCGACCCCCCAGACGTATAACTCCCTGATGGGGAGCACCATCTGGCAAAGCCGTGGGGTCACTGGCTATGGAAACTGGTTGTTTTCTGTCTGTAACTTTTTCGTGTGCCACTGTTATACCTCCCTGAAAGAAGAGCTGTGGGGTGCTTTCCACAACCCTTTAGTAGTGTGTTTTACGTATTTGGGTATTCTTACAGTTGTAGATGGTCAGGTTATCATTTCTGTTTAAGCTGTATAATTTTGATGTATAGAAATAATTCTGGGATATTTTACATTACTCAGACTGACAGGATTCTCAGTCACAAGGACAGCCTTTTACACAGACAGCTAATTTTGGACCTCAGAACAAATTCAAAACAGACTAAACTTCCCCTACAGAATATACACAAAGACTAATTCCCAGGCATTGTGTATTGCTAAATCAAGGTCAGGCTGTTTACACTGAGATAGAGCTCCTTCAAGTAGCTCTCTTTCTGCATGTACCCTGACCGCTCAAGATTCAGCCAACTGTTTACTGTCTGGGATCCCTCACCAACTTAGAGCTATGTGCACGGGTCAATATGACATCACTGGCCTAAGAGAAACTACGTGACTTATCTTGCCTTATGAGAAGAGGTAGGGCCCTGAAAATGTAACTTATAATTGTCCAGAGTTTGGCTGTGGGGCAGTGGTGGTAGTGTGGGGAGAGACGGCTGTGTGAGAGCTGCTGCAGAATGTGAGTGTGCGTGTGCGTGCGTGTGTGCGTGTGTGTGCGTGAGTGTGCGTGCGTGTGTGTGTGTGTGTGTGTGCGTGTGAGTGTGTGTGTGTGTTGCTGAGTGAGAGATGAAGAAGAATCATGAGAAAAGTGAGGGTGTGAGTGGGTGAGTGAGTAAAAAGTAAGTGAATAATATAGAAGTATGTGTGTGTGAGTGAGTGTGTGATAGAGAGCTGTGTGAAAGAGCTGCTGCTCTGTAGAGGAGCTGTGCCTAGGAACTGTGTAAAGGGCTGTCTGGGGAGAGAGCTGTGTAAATGACATGTTCAGCTGTGGCTGTGTGGAGATGTGTAACTGTGTGGAGGCAAGGAAGATGAAGTTGTGTAGAAAAGAGATGTAGAAGAGAAATGTATGAAAAGATAGATGTGTAGCCATGTGAAATATGTATGTATGTAAAGACATATGGCTGTGCGCAGCAGTGTGGAGATATGCAGTTATGTGGAAAGAGTCAGAGACTATTCTTAAGTTGAAGTAAAAGAGAAGGTTATCATCAGAAAGCATGTGTTTCCTTATTTCACCAGTCACAGATAGATGAAAACTTATTCCTAAATACCCTCCCATTAAAAGTTTCCTATCCCTCCCTACTCTGAGGCATTCCTTTTATTACCCTGAGCTGATCGTGGGAGCTGGTCTCCCATGCTCTGCATTACTTTGAGCTCATCATTTGTGTCGGCTGACCATTGAGCTCTAGAGATCTGCCCGTCTCTTCCTGCTCCCGCCCAGTGCTGGGTTATATATGTGCAGCGGGGTGGCTGGCTTTTCCATGGATATTGAGATCCAAACTCAGGTACTCACCATGTTTACATCACAGGAACTTTATCAACTGAGCCATTTCCCTAGCTTCTCTTGTATTTAATTTTTGATGTTCAGCACTATACTTGATATAGCTCCAATGAATAGTTTCTGATGGAATAAATGTGTGACTGAACAATCTTAACAGGATTTCAACCATTTTTTCAAGTTGTACTGTTATATGTACTCCCAACAGAATATAACTGAGCTCCCTGAGGTTCCACATTTGCATCAGCCTTAGCATTGTCAGTCATTTACATTCCAAACACAGCAGTGGGTCTGTCATTGTATCTTGCTGTAGCTTTAATAAGCCCTTAGTATGCTAATGGTTGTAGCTGTAAGGAAAGCATTTCTCCCACATTCATTAACATTTCCTAAAACTGCAGATGCTGAGGTTTTTTGCAGTCGAATTTTTTCTAGGAGTAGTAAGTATGGTACAAGATGAAGAACTATAAGGAATATCTTAAAATCAGAATGAAAACCGATCTGATCCAGAATTCTCAAATTTGGGTATTTATATGAAAACTCGCTGTGCATATTTAATTTATACATGCTAGGATTACAGGTCTCAGAATGCTAGGATAGCAGTTTAGAAGCTGGTCCTAATATCTGTATTTCACAATAAACATCCTAAATGATCTTGACATGGTCCACAGAATGAGGAACACTATTCAGAGAATAGTTTCATATTACAAATTAATTTATGAGAGCACTCTGTCATCTTGTTAATGTGAAAACTGTCTTTTCTCCATTTTGTGTGTATATGCAGCAGAATTCCACAAAACTGAAATGCCAACCACTTGGCAAAGTTTAAGACAGAAAACAGTAAGTGAAAGTCTCTGATGATGTTGCAAAAGCAAGAGTAGCTACGGAGAAGTTCTGTGGTGAAAAAGATGCCACTTTAAGAATAGGTAGAGTTTAGACTTGACTGTTGTAGGCAAGTCCTTCAGTCTCCCCGGCTCTCCATTTCTCACCTAAAAGTAGGACTATATCTGTCCTTATCAACCTTATAGAATTATATAAGGCTTAAAATGAGTGTGGCAACTGCTGACAGTAAGATCTATTCACAGACAGTTACACTTTATAATTATGGTTTTAAATGACACACCTGCCGAAATTATAAGATACATAGCCTCGGGGACTTTGTTCTTAGGATAACCTTTGCAGCTTCCTATCAAAGGGCAATTAGGATTCTAATAACTGAACTCGGTCATATTGCAGTTTAGAAACACATGTAAGGAAAATCTTGAGTGACAAAGATACAAAATTAATTTAAATAGAAGACCAGGATTGAAGAAGTTTTTTATTACTCCAGATCATTTCACCATACTTACTTAGCTGTTTTTACTAATCTCTATTATAATTCACAGGACAAGAGATTATGATGTACACCCAAATTTGAGCATCACCGTTCTACTTCGTTGGATGTGGTAGTGGGGAGGAAATCGTTATCCTTTAATTGAGCTTATTTTGCAAACAGCTTTATTATGGTATTACTCACGTATCCTATTCACCAATTTAAACTGTAGAACTCAGTAATTCTTAGCATAACGGCATGGCATTGGGGAACCATCATCACTATCAATTACAAAACATTTCCATCAACCCTCAAAAAGAAATCCCCGGAGAGCGGACAGCAGTTATACTCCATTCCTCCCCTCCTACTCCATAGCAACCGCTAATTAAAGTCCGTATAGACGTGCTTATTTGAGATCTTTTATAAAAAAAAAAAAATAAGGGCATCATACAGTATGTAGACTTTCGGGGCGAATTTCTCTCCATCTATCTCCTTCCCGCCACTGCAGGCGCACACGAACCGGAAAACACAAGGACGACACCTCCAACGCGATCCCTGCTGCCTGCTAATCTTAAAAGCCCGACCCCCGCCTTCCAGCGTTACCCCGGCGTCTGCCCCGGGGAGCGAACCCCGCCCATCCCCGCCGTCGCCTCAATGACGTCACTGCTCCAGCCGCAGACTCCCTCCCTCCTTCCCGGTCGCGGTAGCTTTGACAGCGCGCGATGGCGGCGGCCGGGTCTGCAGGGTTGCCGGCGACCGTGTCGGAAAAGCAGGAGTTTTACCAGCTTCTGAAGAACCTGATCAATCCAAGCTGTATGGTGCGGAGGCAAGCAGAGGAAGTCTATGAGAATATCCCAGGTCTGTGTAAGACTACATTCCTCTTAGACGCCGTCCGAAATAGAAGAGCAGGTTATGAGGTGAGACAAATGGCTGCCGCACTGCTACGACGGCTTTTGTCCTCTGGGTTTGAGGAGGTCTATCCAAATCTGCCTCCTGATGTGCAGAGGGATGTCAAGATTGAACTGATCCTGGCTGTTAAATTAGAAACGCATGCTAGCATGAGGAAAAAGCTTTGTGATATTTTTGCGGTGCTGGCCAGGAATTTGATAGATGAGGATGGCACTAACCATTGGCCAGAAGGTCTGAAATTCCTCATTGATTCGATTCACTCTAAAAATGTGGTTCTGTGGGAAGTTGCACTTCACGTTTTCTGGCACTTTCCTGGGATTTTTGGGAACCAAGATCGCCACGATTTGGATATCATCAAGAGGTTGTTGGACCAATGTATTCAAGATCAAGAGCATCCAGCAATCAGGACATTATCTGCTAGAGCTGCGGCTGCATTTGTCCTTGCTAATGAAAACAATATTGCTCTTTTCAAAGACTTTGCAGACTTGCTTCCTGGAATCTTACAGGCTGTGAATGATTCCTGCTACCAGGATGATGATTCGGTGCTAGAATCCCTTGTTGAGATTGCAGATACTGTACCTAAGTATTTGGGTCCCTATTTAGAAGATACTCTGCAGTTGAGCCTGAAGTTATGTGGAGACTCTAGGCTTAGTAATCTGCAACGCCAGCTGGCTCTGGAAGTAATAGTGACCTTATCTGAAACTGCAACTCCGATGTTGAAAAAACATACCAATATTATTGCCCAGGCCGTGCCTCATGTATTAGCGATGATGGTCGATCTCCAAGATGACGAGGACTGGGTAAATGCTGATGAGATGGAAGAAGATGATTTTGACAGCAATGCCGTTGCTGCTGAGAGTGCACTAGACAGGCTGGCTTGTGGACTTGGCGGAAAAGTTGTTTTGCCAATGACCAAGGAGCATATCATGCAGATGCTTCAGAGTCATGACTGGAAATGTCGACATGCTGGATTAATGGCCTTATCAGCCATCGGAGAAGGTTGCCATCAGCAAATGGAACCAATTCTAGATGAAACAGTTAACTCAGTTTTGCTTTTTCTTCAGGATCCTCATCCAAGGGTGAGGGCTGCTGCCTGCACTACACTGGGACAGATGGCTACAGATTTTGCACCTAGTTTCCAAAAGAAATTCCATGAAATAGTGATTACAGCTTTGCTGCGAACCATGGAAAATCAAGGTAATCAGCGTGTGCAATCTCATGCGGCTTCTGCTCTTGTTATTTTTATTGAGGACTGCCCCAAATCCTTGCTAATTCTATATTTAGAAAATATGGTCAAAAGTCTGCATTCCATCTTGGTAATTAAACTTCAAGAGCTGATTCGGAATGGAACTAAGTTGGCCTTAGAACAACTTGTGACAACCATTGCCTCAGTTGCAGATGCAATAGAAGAAAGCTTTGTTCCATATTATGATATATTTATGCCCTCACTCAAACATGTTGTTGAGCTCGCCGTTCAAAAGGAACTCAAGCTTCTTCGGGGAAAAACTATTGAGTGCATTAGCCATGTTGGTCTTGCCGTTGGGAAGGAAAAATTTATGCAAGATGCCTCGAATGTGATGCAGTTACTGTTGAAGACACAATCAGACTTAAATGCGATGGAGGATGACGACCCTCAGACTTCTTACATGGTTTCGGCGTGGGCTAGAATGTGTAAAATTCTTGGAAAAGACTTTCAGCAGTATCTTCCACTGGTTATCGAGCCTCTAATTAAGACTGCCTCAGCTAAACCTGACGTCGCTCTCTTAGACACACAAGACGTGGAGAACATGAGTGATGATGATGGCTGGCAGTTTGTAAATCTTGGAGACCAGCAAAGCTTTGGAATTAAAACTTCGGGACTTGAAGCAAAAGCAACTGCTTGCCAGATGTTGGTATACTATGCTAAGGAGTTAAGAGAAGGATTTGTGGAATACACAGAACAAGTTGTGAAGCTGATGGTCCCTTTGTTGAAATTTTATTTTCATGACAATGTTCGAGTGGCAGCTGCAGAAGCCATGCCCTTTCTCTTGGAATGTGCAAGAATTCGTGGCTCAGAGTATCTTTCACAGATGTGGCAGTTTATATGTGATCCCTTAATCAAGGCTATTGGGACTGAACCTGATACTGATGTACTTTCAGAAATAATGAATTCTTTTGCAAAGTCCATTGAGGTAATGGGGGATGGTTGTCTTAATGATGAACACTTGGAAGAACTGGGAGGAATTTTGAAGGCAAAACTTGAAGGGCACTTTAAAAACCAAGAGTTACGGCAAGTAAAAAGGCAAGAAGAGAATTATGACCAACAGGTTGAAATGTCTCTTCAAGATGAGGATGAATGTGATGTTTACATTCTGACCAAAGTATCAGATATTCTACACTCATTATTTAGCACTTACAAGGAAAAGATTTTGCCATGGTTTGAACAGCTACTTCCACTAATTGTGAATCTAATTTGTTCAAGTAGGCCATGGCCAGACCGACAGTGGGGATTGTGCATATTTGATGATATCATAGAGCACTGCAGTCCAACCTCATTCAAATATGTTGAGTATTTTCGGTGGCCGATGCTACTCAATATGCGAGATAACAACCCCGAAGTCAGGCAAGCTGCTGCTTATGGATTGGGCGTCATGGCACAGTTTGGTGGAGATGATTATCGTTCTTTATGTTCAGAAGCTGTTCCACTGTTGGTAAAGGTTATTAAGTGTGCAAATTCCAAAACCAAAAAAAATGTCATTGCTACAGAGAACTGTATCTCAGCAATAGGAAAGATTATGAAGTTCAAGCCCAATTGTGTAAACATAGATGAAGTTCTCCCACACTGGCTGTCATGGCTTCCGCTGCATGAAGATAAAGAAGAAGCTATTCAGACTTTGAATTTTCTCTGTGACCTAATTGAAAGTAACCACCCGGTTGTGATTGGTCCTAATAATTCCAATCTTCCAAAAATCATCAGTATAATTGCAGAAGGAAAAATTAATGAGACTATTAGCCATGAAGACCCCTGTGCCAAACGCCTAGCTAATGTTGTTCGGCAGATACAGACTTCTGAAGAATTATGGTTGCAATGCATATCCCAACTCGATGAAGACCAGCAGGAAGCTTTACAAGAATTACTCAACGTTGCTTGAAGCACTTTACTATCACTTGAATATCAGCTACCATAAAAATAACTACAAAGTGTTGTGAGTGGATCCATTACAAATGAGAGATACCGCTTCTCTCTGCTAAGCAGTTCATACTTCCATGTTTCTCCAGGATTAGTGTTAAGGTCTTCTGTTCATTTTGCATGTGTCATCTCTTAAAGACACTGTGGTTGTAACTTGTGCTTCCAGTTGTCTTAGAGCTATTTGTCACCTTCCCTCTAGTGTGAAATGTATAAATCATTGCTGTTTGTCTGAACTGTTGACGCTGGGTAAACAGTATACTTGATGCCAAGATGTCTGTGACTATCACAAGATGTAAAGAGCTGACACGGAAGGGAAACTTCCAGGATAAGCATCTTTGGAATTGAGGCTGGAGTATATTAGCAGACTTACTCTTCCTTGGTGATACTTCTGTTCATTATGGTAATGAAAGGATGCTAGAACTGAAAGAGTTTCAGGGTACTACGTGGATGTAGGAGTTTGTTTCTATGCTGTAAATGAACCTTTTCGTATAGAACTCCTGTAAAGTGCTTGGAGCATGACTCCATTCCAGTTTCCAAGGTGTCCGGCTGAGAGTTATGAGAACTTAACCAAATTGGTCTTAAAAAATTACCTAGAACTGAAACATTCATGGGTGTGGAGAAGGAAGTGCTGATACATCTAACCCTGAGAACATGTGACAGACTCTAACAGAGCTTAATAAATAAAAGTAGTCGATGTTTGTGGGAGTCAGTTTCTGTTACATGTTTTAGCAGAGTATTACTTTGTGTTTGTATGTAATATCCCCCTACCCCCACACCAAACAAGGAAGGAAACCTTTATTTGGAATGGGGATTAAATAGATTTGTTTGGAAGCAGTTCCTAACAGATTCTACAGAAACAGTGAGACAAAGTTAATTTTATCTTTAAACATTAAAAAGAAAAGAGCTTTAAGAGTGGTCATGCATCAGTGTATTGTTTTACAAAACAACTCTATGAATTTAGGGTTAATTATATTAATTGAAATGTCTTTACTGTTGAAGGTGTTTTGTAGAGTAGAAAAAAGTTTCTACTTAACAAAACTTCTTTCAAAACTTCCAAACAAGAACGTCTGTTGTGATTTCCTAAGCCTGTTGTGAGTACTGTGTACGTAATGGAGCAAATATGTCAGACCCAGTAAGTGCTCAATAAATTGTCAGTGTTACTACTGTTGGTTCTTCTGCTGTGCTCTTTTTTATACTTTAGAATTTGGTTTACACAGAATTGCCCCCTACTAGTTCTATCTAGACTACTGTAGACAGGATATAAAGTTACTTTTAGGCAGTTAAGATCTTGATATATAGTATGGTTACAGGTGTATTTAAACTAAATAGAAAAATAGCTACCTTGAAGTTTAATCATTTCCTCTGAGTGGTGGGATTAAATGGCAACTTTCCCTCTTGTCTATAATTTACCTGCAAACATATTTCTCATATAATAAAGTGTTTTTTGTAACGTTCAAGGACCTGATTACTGTCATCTTGACCTCTTCATGAACTGGAGTTAAGTTCCTTCTACTTATCTGTATCTTGCTCTTTATGTGGCTTAAGAAATCTTTCAGCAATACATTGTTTTCAATTCATACAGTCTTGTGAAACTCTGCCAAATGATTTGTAATTGGGTCCTGGAGTTTTGAAGAGAGTTTTTAAATTTGAATCTTGGCAAACTATTTTCTTAAGTGTTCATTTCCCCATCTGCAAGATAAGGATAATCCATAGCTTATGGGATTGTTGTAGGAATCGAAGGAGATAATGAATAAAAAGTGCTTAGCAGCACAAGGGTCAATAAATGGAAGCTACTGTGTGAGGATTTGAAATAGGTCTGGTGGCTAAAAGGGAGTGGGCATTTGCTTGAGTTTGGTAGGCTTTAGATTCCTGGGTTTTGTCAAAGGAAATGAAGGAAGCCCAACCAGACATATCTACCAGTTGCTGAAGTAGAACTGGCCCCTACCTTTTCCCCCATGAGCTGAGGTATGTCTGAAGAGAGGAAACCATAAATACCAGATGAGTACATGCATGTGTGAAGGTGAGTGTAAGTACTCCAAAAACTCATGTTCACTTTTCACTGTTTTTTTTTTTAACCTACAACTGATATTTAACTTACCGATCCTCCCACAACAAAGTTTTAAGGCATTACATTTTATCAGTCCTTTAAAAGTCTTTGTTTATACAGAAGGAAACAATCTTGAAGGTGAGATTATCTCAAACTTTTAGATATAAATTTTATGTTCAAATTGCATTTCTATAGTTTTGGTTTTCTGTATCATTCCAAGTTTCAAGCAAGTAAGTCTGAATAGTATGTGCATTAGAAAACAGTAATGTCTATTTTATGTCTTATTACTATCTCATTAATTTCCCCCTTATTTTATGCAACATGTAAACTAATGTGAATGAGTCCACTTTTTAGTCATTTAAAAATTAAAAATATGTAGCGAGATTGTTAAAGCCATACCGACGACAAGCTGTACGTACAGCTTAGAGTAGAAATAAGTGGAGACTTTATAGCGAGCTTGCATTCTCTTCATTGTGAGCCGAACTGAAGAATCCAAGTGTTTTTCAGTTTTAAAATTTCAATAGAAAACAGGATTCGATTTAAAAATATAGTTTTAAAAATGTTAACTGGGATCTGGCGTTTCGAGAACTAGGGTTCTACAATCCTCCACTCGTCTTTTGCGGAGTCCTTAAACTTCCTTTCTCATTTTTCCTAAAGCTAGTTTTATGTAAAAAGACCGGCAGTCACAAGGGAGGAGGGGTGCAAAGATACTATTTTACTACGGAGACGATTTACTTCTGTGCATTTCCGTTATTCACTTGTCCTTAATAAAGGTTGCCTAGTAACTGCTTTGAGAAAATAGTATTAAAAGTTGTAGGACCAGCAAGGGGGCTCACAGAAGCACTTTTCAGGCTTTGCAAGCGCGGCGCAGGCGCCCTGCGTCTCCCTCCACTCCACCCCTTACACAAGTCCGCATGTTGATGACATCACCGGCCCGCCTCCACACTCGGCCTCCGGGGCCGGCGGGGCGGCCAAGTCCTGGCTTTGGCGTAGCAGGGCGGGACGCAAGGGGGGGGCGGGGCCACCCCGCGGCACTACGCATGCGCGCCGGGAATGGCGACGGCGCCTCTTTCTTTGCCTCTCTCCCCGGCTCTCCCCGGCTGGGGGTGCTGAGTGCCCTCCCCTTTCCCTCTCCGCCCCTCCCCTTAACTCCCCCCCCCCCCCGCCGCCCAGCGGGGCTTCTAACTGACAGTTGTCGCCGGGCCCGGTCCGTGCGCCGCCTCCTCCTCCTGCCCAGGTCCCCCCGCAGGTAGCCAGGGGCGGGAGGGGGTGTGAGGGAGAGGAGGAGCCGGAGCCGCGGCGGCCCGGTGCTGCGGCTCCCTCGGGAAGGAGGAGAGCCCTCTTACTCCTCGCCCCCTCCCAGCGCCCCGTCGGCCCGGGAGGGGGTGGGGCGCCGAGGCCGCGCCGGCCGGGCCGGTGAGCGAGCGAGCGGGCGAGCGAGCGGGCGGGCGGGCGGGGGGCGGGGGGTGCAGCCGGCGCGGGCCTCGCGCCGCCGGGGGGGAGGGGAGAGAGGAGGGCACCTCGGCTCTCCTCTCTCCCCCCCTCCCCTGCGCGCCATGTAACCCCGCCCCGCGGGCGCGAGCCTGAGACCCCCGCGCGCGCGCGGGTCCCGGCCGGCGACGGGAGAGAGCGCGGCGGCCCGATGCGGCAGGGGCTGCGCGGCGCCACGGCTCTCTGAGGAAGCGGCCCCCGCGCTCCCGCGTCTCCCCGCGCCTCGAGCGGCCGCTCCTCTCCGCCCAGCCTGGGCCCGCCGGGGGGGCATGAGCGTGCCGGAGACGCCGGGGGAGATGGAGCGGGCCGCCGAGGAGGAGCGGCCGCCACCGGCGACCGGGGAAGGGAACGAGGAGGAGGAGGAGGAGGTGGTGGCAGCGGCGGCCCGGGCCTCGAGGCTGGTCCGCAGGAGGAGTGCCTCCTCGTTGGACGACGAGGAGGAGGAGGAAGAGGTGGCGGAGGCGACGGTGGTCGCGGGCGGTGGCTGCAAGGAGCAGGACCTGACCTACGAGCTGCAGCAGGGCTACCGCATCCTGGGCGAGTTCCTGCAGGAGAAGCACCGCGGCCTCACCGCCCCTTTCCTGCAGCCCTTGGGGGGCGTTGCCGCCGGGGACGAAGAGGTGGCCGAAGGGCGGCGCAGCAGCGGGGGCCGGGGCAGTCGCGTCCTCCCGCAGCAGCCTGGCCAGGGCATGTGTCTGTTGAAGATGGAGGAGAAGTTCTCCAGCGGCCAGTACAGGGGCATCACGGAGTTTGTGGCGGACTTCAGGTTGATGCTGGAGACGTGCTACCGCCTGCATGGAGTCGACCACTGGATCTCCAAACAGGGCCAGAAACTGGAGATGCTGCTGGAGCAGAAGTTGGCGCTTCTCTCTCGGTAAGCGAGCCGGGTCCCTGGTGGGACTGACAGACCGACACAAACACACCCGCACACGTGTCCGAGGAGGGGCTGGGCCAGGGCCTGGGGGGCGGCGCTGATAGGTGCTGAGACGGTGCTGGAACCGCGGGAGGAGGAGCAGCGCTGGGCGCGGGGCCGGAGGGGTGTGGTGGGCATGGCTGGAAGCGGGAGTGCATCCACGTAGAAGCCTAGAAGGAAGCCCGGTCCTAGGAATCCAAAACGCCCAAGAACAGGCAGAGAGGTTCTAGATGTAAGAGCCACACGAGTAGGCAGAGGGAAAGCCTTTTGTAGGATGGAAGTTGAACCCGCCACTTGTAGACGGTTTAAGACAGCGTGCAGGGGAAGAAATAATTAGAGAAGAAATACTTACTTCTTTAGAGAAATAATTTTGGCTCGTGTAGAAAGATGGTCGCGTAAAAATTTTCTACTATCAGTTTCAGCCGTTGGAAATTTAGTGTTATTAAATGATTCCGTTTCATCTGAGGAAGTTAAATTTTTGCAGTGACAAGAAATGAGTGCACAATGTCTTTCTTAAGTTTAGACTTGCATGGGGGGGTGTGTCTGTGTCTTTTTCTTCTAGTGCTAGATAGAACAGAGGGTTTCAAACATATCGGACAAGCACTCTACCACAGAGTTAAGTACCCAGTCTTAGAAAATTGTTATTCTACCAGAAATTACAGGTAATTCACATTGTACCATGCTTTTGGTATACATCATCTATTTACTCCCCCCCTTTTAGGAAGGGAATATAAGTTAACATAGGACACTAAAATTAAGGTATTTTATACAATAATCACTATATAGTGGGCATGAGTCCGGTTAATTAAAATTCTTCAGTAATAGCAATATCTTTAAATATTAGGAGTGCTAATAAAGATGGAATAATTTATTACCAGAGTTTTTTTATTTTGTGTGTGTGTGAGAGAGCGTGTATGTGCACTTGTGTGTGGGAGCGTGATCACAAAGTGGAAGCCAGAAGAAAGTGTCTGGTGTCTGCTATCATTCTCCACCTTTTCCTTTGAGGCATGACCCCTCTCTGAACGTGAGGCTTGCATTTTCCTAGAGATTGGAAGCCAGCAAGCCCCAGCCAGCCTACTGGCTTCCTTTGGAGGTGGGGTTATGGGCTTGTTCCGTGGTAATGAGAGCTGAACTCGAGTCCTCTCTATTGGGCACCAAGGGCCGTTACTACTGAACCATCTCTCTAGTCCCTGGAATAGGAGTTTGACTGTTTATTAGCTGAATGAACTTGACTGAACCACTTTTTTTGGCCTGTTTCCTTGCCTATAAAATGGGAACAATATTATCTACTTAAAAAATTGCTATGAGCCCTAAATGGGTTTTTTTAAAAAACAAAGGCAATACTGTTGGTCATGTAACTCAATGTAATAATCACAGTAGTGCAATAAAATGAATATTATCTCAAGTCTGAACCTGGGCATTTTATATATGTAAAATAATCTATTCTGCATTTATCTTTGGCTGCTCATATATTATTTTCAAATCTATTGCTGACTAATTTCACTGAAAGAGTAATATGGTGAATGCCTAAGTCATTAAAAAGCAAATTCCCTGTAAACAAACTAAAGTTGTTTTTGCATTCTTCAATAAAGTAGAATTATTTGGTAATAGGCTAACTATTTACAAATTAGCTTTGTAGAGTATTTTAATATTTTTATTTGGTGGTTGATATTTCTTACTGTGTTACTCATCTTTACAGAGCATTGTGGCAGATATGGTACATATTAAGAAACAGTCCATTCACATGTCATCATTTTAAAAAGCTTTTTTTAAAAAAAGATTTATTTTTAATGCCAGTGTGTGTGTGTGTGTGTGTGTGTGTGTGTGTGTGTGTGTGTGTGTGTGTGTGTGTGTGCGCGCGCGCGCGCGCGCGCGCGCGCGCATATGTGGAGGAGGTTATTAATGTGCATGTAAGTGCAGTTGCCCTTGGAGGCCAGAAGTGTTTGTCAGATGCACTGGAGCTCAAGTTACAGGTGGTTTGAGAGCCACCTGAAGTGAGTTGGAGGACTCAAACTCTGGTCCTCTGGGAGAGCAGTAAGTACTCTTAACCATCTGAGCCATCTCTCTAGTCCCACATGTCGTTATTTTTAAATAGCTAGATATACTCCATACTGATGTCACAGGATTTTAAACACAGAAGGAACCCTAGAGTTCTTGTAGTCCATCTAGTTTTACAGGTGGAGAAAACAGGCATGTAGAATGAGATAGAACAGCTTCGTGGAAGTTCTAGAAAGTAGCATATAGATATAGGTAAACTGTAGATATTTTCAAAATTACTGTGTACATAACAAATCTTTGGCCTCCAAAAGGACATGTTACTCTTTTCTGTTATGCAGGGGTTTTTGTTTTTTGGGTTTTTTTTTTTTTTTTTTTTTTTTTTTTTTTTTCTTCGAGACAGGGTTTCTCTTTGTTGTTTTGGTGCTTGTCCTGGATCTCGCTCCGTAGCCCAGGCTGGCCTCGAACTCGCAGAGATCTGCCTGGCTCTGCCTCCCAAGTGCTGGGGTTAAAGGCTTGCGCTACAACTGCCTAGCGCAAAAAATTTATAAGTATCATTATGCCCAGTGTTTTATGCCCAGTAATATTCCCATGTGATCTAATAGTGTCTACACTTAGAAATTAAACTTATAATGTTGTAAAGTTAATAAAAAATACTTATCTCTGATTCATTAGGCCAAAAGAAATAAGTTTTGTGTTTTAGTAGCAAAAGTAATATGATAGTCTCAAATAGATAAAGTTGAGTCTCTCATGTTTTTGTACCAGTATTTGATGTATGCAAACATTTTGTAAGTGCTAGACTATATTTGTGGATGCTAAAAAAATTTTCTTATAATGTATTAGCTTAAAATCTGAGTCATAACTGAGTAAGTGTTTTGAGTGGGCGGAACTTGGTGAAAGTTACAGCTGCTTGGAATCTAAGTTAAATATATAGATGTTCTAGAACAGTATACTACAGACTTTGTGTGTGATTAGGATCGTCAGGAAATAGATAACTTTGTGACTGTCTTAAAGTGATACATGGTATGTTAGTAATTAAGCCATGTTATTTGATTTCCCTTGTCTTGTGATATGTCTTTCTTAGATACCTAGTTAACTGTTATTTTCAAATGGTAAAGATGACTTTGAAGTGGCTGCATATATGAAGCTGGCAAGAAGGCTCAGTGGGTAAAGGCAGCTGCTGCCAAGCCTGAGAACCTGAGTTTGATCCCTGGAATTCATGTGGGAAAGGGAGAGAATTGATTCCTGAAAGCTGTCCTCCGACTTTCAGTTGTGGAGATACACACCCCCTTCCATAAATAAATGTAACAAAAAAAAAATGGTTTTTGAGCTGCTCCATACTGTTGCGCTTTCTGTTGAGCATTTGCTGAGGTATATTAGGTAAAGATGCCACATTATCATTAGAGAGCAGCCTAGTGGTCCTGGTCCTGGAACATGTTAAAACAAATCTCAGTTTCTTCATCCATACAGTGAAAATGTTAGACTTGCTTAGTTGATGGTACAAATATTTCTATATTTAGTAGAGTTAGGCATTGTCCTTGAAACGAAAACATCAAAACTAAAAGTGGTGGCACACACCTTTAATCCCAGCACCAGGAGGCAGAGGCAGGCAGATCTCTGAGTTTGAAGCTAGACTGGTTTACAAAGCAAGTTCCAGAACAGCCAGAACTACACTGAGAAACCTGTCTCAAAAGAAGAACAACATGGGGGCGGGAGGAGGGAGAGAAGAGAGAGAAATGAAACATCAGTCTTTGCCCCCAAGTGGTATGGAAACATTTAAAATAATAATTATATGATTATTATAACGATTGTATAATGAATATACAGAACAAAACTTGAGGGGAAGTTGGCGTAAAGCTTAGGGAGAAGGGGGAGCGGGGCAGGTGAGAGGAGAAAAAGAGTAGTTTAAAGCTGCTGGAGGGTTTATACTTGAACTGATTCTTAAAGGAGTTGAATAATGTTCTTGGATTTTTCAGGAGGGTTATATGGGAACATTCCAGAATGGTAAACTACAGTGAATGCAAAGTATGAAACAGTTTCTAGAAAGTACAAATAATTCTGTATGCTTTGGTAGGGGTCTAAAATCATATCCATGCCACAGAAAGGTATGTAGAATGATCCATTGAGGAAGGGAAGAAAGTATGAGAACTTGTTTTAGCTTGTGTCTTTGTGGCTTTTATAATAGTGTTAAACATAGAAACCTATAAACAAAGTTTGTGTGGGTTATTAAATTGTTTCTTTCAGAATTAGGCTTGAGACTCAGGTCTGTTCTTTCAGTTTCCAAAACCTGGTTAAATGCTTGCAAGCATTCTAAATAGAGCTACAGATATCTATTCTTTTTCTAAAGTGATGCCGTATTTTTGAAAGGCCCAACATACTTTTTTAAGTAATTAATTTAAAAACTATACTTAATACTACTTGTCTTAGTTTCTGCTGCTGTTTTTAAACACCATGACCAAAAGCAACTTGGGGAGGAAAGGTTTAATCTTACAGTTCCATAGTAAACACTATCACTGAGGGAAGTCAGGGCAGGGACTCAAGGCAGGAACCTGGAGGCAGGAACTGAGGGAGAGTGATAGAGGGGTGCTCTCCATGGCTTGCTCAGCCTGCCTTTGTAGTTGGAAGATTTTTCCAGTCCTGCCCGGGCCCTGCGGTCAGGACAAATCTCTCACCCACAGTCCCATAACCTTTTATAAAATAATCACACAGAGGCTTAATATTATTTATAATTGCTTGGCCATCAGCTCAGGCTTATTACTGACTAGCTCTTACACTTAAATGAACCCATAATTCTTATCTATGTTTAGCCATGTGGCTTGGTACCTTTTTTCAGTTTTGTCTTGTCATCTTGCTTCTTCTGTGTCTGGCTGGCGACTCCTGACTCAGCCTTCCTCTTCCCAGAATTCTCGTCTTCTGCTGGTCCTGCCTATACTTCCTGCCTGGCTACTGGCCAATCAGCGTTTTATTAAACCAGTGTACAAGGGCATTATCCCACAGCATGCCTTTTTATACCATCCAGGACCATCTGTCCAGGGTGGCACTGCCCACAGTGATCTGGGCTCATCCACATCAATCATCAATCAAGAGAATGTACTACGGGCCAGGTTAGTGGGAACAATTTTCTAAATTCAAGTTCCCCTTTCTAAAATGATACTAGCTGTGTCAAGTTGACAACTAACCAGGATTCTTCCCATTCCTATAGACTCTTTTCTCTTTACACAATGTGTGTATTCTCAAGAAAGTTAAATTGTGGAAAGAATATCATTTATCATTTGAGGCAACCAAGAAATACCAGTTAGCATTAGAAATGGGGATTAAGCTGGGCATGGTAGTTCACGCCTTCAATCCCACCATTCAAGAGTTAGAGGACAGCTTGGTTTTTATGTATGTGTGTATATACATATGTACACACACACGTTGAGATCCATGTAGGCCAGCTTGAGCTACATAGTGAGACCTTGTCTTTAAAAAAAATAGAAATAGGGGTAAAGTTATGTAAGTGGAAAGGAATAGAATGAATGTGTAATAGGAAGTTATATATAAAATTTAGGAAAATGGACTGAGAGCTGGTTCAGTAGTAAAGAGCACTTGCTGATCTTACAGCAGGCCTGAGATCACATTCTAGCACCTATGTCAAGCAACTCATAGGTGATGCAGTGGCCTCTTTTAGCTTCCACACGCGCACACACGTGCGCATGTGTGCACGCACACACAAATCTTTAAAAGAAAGATTTAGAAAAATGACACATTTTAAGATTCTTTCAAAAATTGAGCAGTGGAGGTATTTTTGAAAAATTGAAGACTATTTACATGGGGCTGTAGAAATGGTTCAGTGGTTAAGAGCACTAACTGCTCTTCCAGAGGACACAGGTTCAATTCCCAACACCCACATGGCAGCTCACAACTGTAATTCCAGTTCCATGGGATCAACATGCTTACACAAACAAAACACCAATGCACATAAGTAAAAATAAGTAAATAATTTTAAAAAAGAAAAAGAATAGTTACATGTAGTCCAAGATAGCTTTATCTAGTTTTAAAAGGTTGACATTATAAAATATCCATCGTTGATGACACTAATGGCGGTGAATTAAGATTTTTGCATTTGAACATTTCAGATATTTTGATGAAAATAATCTTAAATATCCTTATTAAAATTATTCTTTCCCAATTAAATTGCTATTAAAATGATATGTGTATGGGTTAAAATATCTCTTAAAACTGATTCTCAACCTTCCTAATGCTGCAGCCCTTTAATACAGTTTTTCATTTTGTGGTAACTCCCAAGTATGAAATTACTTTCATTGATACTTCATAACTGTAATTTCACTACTATTATGAATCAGAATGTAATTATCTGTGTTTTCCAATGGTCTTAAGTGACCGCTGTGAAAGGGTCATTCGACCCACCCCCCCAGAGGTTGGACCCACAGGTTGAGAACTGCTGTCTTAAACTATAGCTGAAGATTAGTTTAGTAATTGCTTTTTAATTGGCAAAATGGTTTCCTTGGAAATAGAAATATGAAAGCATCATTATTGTGGACAAAAGCCTCAAATTTTAAAAGTTGAGATGTCTAAGTGCAAGCAGTAATTGAATCAGAATGAATTCTGTAGACTGATTTTAATACTGTCGTAAGTTAAATTTGAGGTTTGGTTATTTTGACTAAGATCAAAACCCAGAAATTGGTTGAAAAATTTGACCAGATGCTTATTTTGAGTAGTCTAGCCCCTCCCACCAAGTGCTGTCATTCTCTTTTGTGAAAAAGTGAAAGGTTTGTAGGAGCTCAAGAGAACCCAAAGCATAGAACTCTTTTTTTTGTATCTAGTTAAACATTGGAGACTTTGGGCCTTTAGTAACAGAATCTGGACTTGCCTCTTGTTCAGAACTGTAGACTATTAAGAGTTTGATATTGCATATAATTCTAGTTATAATAATTGCCATTTGTTTTAGAATAGTTTTATTTAGAAAGGGCCCTGAAATTGTTTAAATGTGGGATGAAAATAGAAGGACTCAGTAAGACATTTATTGATCTCATCTTTTGTTCTAGGGTTTGAGAGCACTCCCTATTTCCAAAAGATTTAAAAACACATACACAGATGTGGTAAAAGGTACCACATATTCTGTGATTCTCAAAATAGCTCCATTGACAGAACACTTAGGTGGCATAATGCTAGAATCACAGCGCCCTTGATGTGGTTATATGTGACTTGCTTTATTTTTTCTAAAAGGTCCAAAAGGCTTAAGACAATTATGGGAGGAAGCCCCTCATGGAAAAGAGTATATCTAGACCTTAACTGTTTTTGTACTCCAAATTGAGAAAAATAATTACTTGATGGAGGTTGGTTGGTAAATCTTGGCTTACTTTATAATAAAGTACTTTGTGTGTTCCATGGGAGCATATTTTAGGAATACTGTGATGAGCTATGTTCTAGAGTGTTAGAGGTATGTAGAGGTGGCATAACTACTATTGTCGGGACGGGAGTGAAGTTTCAAATCCCTTACTATAGTTTATTTAAGACATTGTAGTTTTGAGCCAGATGAAATTGATCTCATTGAATAAGTGTTTAAGCAGTTCTGGACTTGATAGTACATAAAATTTTCTGGATATATTGGTAAACATTGTCTTGTTCCTTCAGGTAGATAGGTGAAGAAATCACATAGATGTGGAGACTGGAGTGTACAGTGTGAGATGAGGGTACCAAAGTAGCACTTCATGTGAGAATTGATTTTCTTTATCAGTCTTCGGCGAGAAAAAAGTTATGGAAGATTGTGATTAAAATGAATATACCATAAATAAAAAGCTGGACAGCTTGATAGGAAGCAGCTAGTCAGGCTTAGAAAGAGTATATTATGGCACCAATAAAAGGTATTATTTTTAGTACTGTATACTTTATTGTCTAAAGTTTCTGTTTCACTTGAAAGTATTTGAGAATGTTGTAGATTTCATATAATAAAAATGCCTTGATGGAGTGCAGTGTGTTTTTACTTTGTAGCCTGTCAGTATGTTTGTAAGTTCCAGGACTATGGCCACATACTTGAGAAAAACAACTTCAAGAAGAAGTTTATTCCATTTTATACTTGTATTTTAGCTTTCAGATCATTTTTAAGCTAGCTTTTTAAAATTAAAATTACATAATATCATTTTCATTGTCCACAACCTTGCATAATATTATGAATCTTTAAAATCTTTATTACATTACCTGAGGTTTGTTTGTTTTGCTTTAGTTGGAAAAGACTAATAAATCTCAGTGGTAGGTAATGTTATCTACCAAACCTTTGGCTATATCATCTTCCACCTGAGACTTGTAAATGTTCTAGAATTATTCATACTTAGGTCTCAAGATATTGAGTGTATAGACTTTGAAATAAGGAAAATCAACAAAATAATAATTGTGGTTATTGCCAAGTAGAAAGTTGCTAGATTTAACCCCCACCTTTTTTTTTCCTTCCCAGAGTCTCCTAAGTGTCCTAATCCGACCTTGAATTCACTGTGTAGTCCTACAACACACCTAGTTTATGTAGTGCTGGGGATCAAACCCCAGGGTTTGTGCATGCTAGGCAGGCACTGTGCCCACTGAGCTACATTCTCAGCCCCTTTTAAAAACTTTTTCTGTGTATAGTCCTAGAGTTTATATAGTAAGTGTATAACTTTTATGTTGAAAGATTTTATTGAAAAATATTTATAATTTTAAGTAAGTTATATAGGTAAAAAATGGGTTTGAATATGAATAATCAGGGCGGTTATATATTATAGAATATGTAGTTGTAACTGCATGGTAAAATTGTGGGTATTTAATTTGTCTTTCTACTCTTAATTTTTCTGCAAAGGCGTGTTTTGCAGTTTTATTTTTTTAATTTCACTCAAAGTACAGAAGTTTTCTAGTTGTAGTTTTAAAGATTTAGAAGAGCTAGTAGGGCTAGAGAGATGGCTCAGCTGTTAAAGGCTAGGCTCAAAGCCAAAAGTAGAATAGCTAGTACTGAGGATTGAATCCAGATTTCGCTGTGTAAGGCTTTTGAGTACAGACATCTGAAAGTCTTTTCAGATAGAAATAATGCTTCTGATAGTGTTTTTATACTTTAAGAAATGTTAGACTTAGAGTTCACATTTGTTCATTTGATGTTGGGATCCACTAAAATATTAAAAAGTAGTGAGTATAGAAGATAAAACTGCTTGCCTTATAAATGTTGCTCATCTGTGAAGTTTGTCTTTTGTGTTAAAAAAATCAGTGAAAAGCAATGCTAAGAGATAAAATTCAGGAAGTGTTTGAATTGGTAATTTAAAACATGAAATGTGCTTGGGCTCTTCCTTTCCCGAAGGATATCCCTTTTCAGATACATTCCATTGGTTAAGGATGAAATTTCTTTCAAATGATAGCATTCTAATTTGTACAAACTACAGCCTTGGTTTGCAAAGGCTTGAAGGTTAGCATGTTAGAAGTTGAAACAGTTTCTAATCCAAACCAGTCTCACAAAGACAAGTTATCATATGTTTTTTTCTTATATGTAGAATGGTGGGGGGCATATCATGAAAGTTAAAGTTGAATTATTAGCATGTGAAAGGGTAGAAATGGAGAGTCAGGGGTGACAGGGTGAATATGATCAAGTATGCTGTATTCATGTATGGACATGTCACAGTGAAACATCCTTGTACAATTAATATATGCTAACAAAAATAATTTTTAAGAGGAAAAAAAATGGAGTGAAGAGATGGCTCAGTCAGTAAACACCTTCCCTAGAAAGAAGCATAAAGACCTGAGTTTGGATCTCCAATTTTTTTTTTCTTTTTGGTTTTTTGAGACAGGGTTTCTTCATGTAGCTTTGGTGCCTTTCCTGGAACTCACTCTGTAGCCCAGGCTGGCCTCGAACTCACAGAGATCCACCTGCCTCTGCCTCCCGAGTACTGGGATTAAAGGTGTGTGCCACCACCACCTGGCTTTCCAATGCTTTTGTAAAAGCTGTATATGGTAGCACTGGGAGAGAGATGGGGAGATGTAGAGACAGGCAGGTTGACAAGGCTTTCTGGCAAGCCAGTGTAGCCTGCTGGTAAGCTCTGGGTTCAGGGAGAGAGAGTGACCCTGCCTCCAAACAAGGTAGGAAGGGTTGGAGAGATGGCTTGGTGGTTAAGAGCACTTGTTGCAGTTGCAGAGTACCCAGGTTTGATTGATACCAAGCACCTGCATGGTGATTCTGCAACCATCCATAACTCTAGTTCCAGAAGATCCAATGTCCTTTTATGACCTTCATGAGCACAAGGTATGCACATACATACATGCAGGTAAAACACTTGTATACATAAAGTAACTCTTGCCAAAATATTAAGACAGAGAGTGATGGAGAAAGACACCCAGCCTTGATCTCTGGCCTGCATGTTTGCACTAACTCATACATGCACACAAACATGCACATGTACACAAGTTGTTTTTAAAGGAAGAAATTACACTTTACTAGCATAATGTATTTTGTGGTAGTGTATATTCTCAGCCTTTTTGGTTGATATTAAACTTTTCCCTAAAATATGCACTCAGAATACTATTTTCCCAGGAGCATTTCATATGTTTTGTTTTTATTTTTTATATTAATTCTTACTGTATTTATTTATATGTTTATGTGCATGTGTGCACACATACACAATAGTAAGCATGTAGAGGTCAGAGAACAGCTTGGGGAAGTCAGCTCTCTTTCCATCATGCGTGTCCTAGGAATTGAACTCAGGTTGTCAGACTTACCTGCCAAGCAATCTTACTGGCTAATATTTTTGTCTTTAAAATTGCTTTTCAGACAGACCTGATTACTCATGCCTATAATTCCAGCACCTGGAAGTCAAGGTAGAATAAGCTGTTCAAGGCCTTCAAGGCTCTATGAGGCCCTACCCTGGAAAAAAACAAAAAAACAAAACTGAAACAAAATACTATACCAGAGTTGTGGAGCATGCTTTAGATCCTAGTGCTTGATCGTGGAGGCAGATTAAAATCCAAAGAACTAGAAACCAAAAAATGCTTTCTTTTAAAATTTTACTAAATAGACAGTTCCTCAAGAGACAGTTCAGAGTATTTTCCATGTTTGTCCTCAAAAGGAAGAGTCCATTTCACACAGAAGGCAACAGGCTATTTAAAAAACTCATTACATACTTTTCTCCTGCAGTTACAAAACTATTTTTGACATATCTGAATATTTTAAATTTGAAGATGAAAATATTAGAAAATAACAAAACTGAAGACATGTTTAATATTTGCTTTGAATATTTATGCTTATATTTGGGAATATACTACAGATATGTTCATTTCTGACTCTCTTATTTTCTTTCCTGATGCTAACTTATCTAGAATTTTCTAACCCTTCTTTCTTAAATAATTTTCCTCTTCTGGATCATTATCACCTTTAATGTACTTTGTTTTTAATAGGTTTTTTGTTTTGTTTTGCAACCTAACACATAATGTCATTCAGTTTATGTTACATATAGTATATTTCTCTCCTCTCAGTAGAATATAAACTGTGAGCAAAGAACTTTTTCTACTTGATTTGCTATTTAACTTTTGTGAATATTCACTTGAAATTAAAAAGTAGGAGACTGTTAAAGAACAAAGGAATTCTGTAATTACTTGTTGGGTTGTAAAGAGGCTCCATACTCTCTCCCGTAAGGAATGGATACAGTTTTAGAAACCTGATAAAATTCAAGTTTGAAATTAGGTCAGCCTGGGCAATTGAGTGAGACCCTGCCTGGGATGGATGGGGTAGTAAGTAATACTAAACTTGCCTCCTTTGTACAAGGTGCTGGTGGGTTCAGCGTCCATACTACAGAAAGAGGGAGGGAGGGAGAAAATAAGAGAGACAGACAAGTGTGTATATAATAAAAAGTAGTGTGGGCTGGAGGAGATGGTATTTACTTTTGCTACCAGCACTTTAGAGGTAGAAGCAGGAGGATCTCAAGTTTGATACCAGCGTGAGCGATGCAGTGAGGCCCTTTCTTAAAAAAAAGAAAGTAGTGTATGGTTACTGTGGGCTAGAATCTAGACTGAATAAAAAGGAGAAAGTGAGCTGAAGCAGCATTCATTTCTCTCAGCTTCCTGACTGTGGACCCAATGTGACTAGTTGTCTCATGTTCCTGCTGACATACTTTGCCTGCCATGATGGACTGTACCCTCAAACTGTGAGCCAAATATTCCTCACTTCCTTAAGTTGCTTTTATCAGTTTTCTTTACATAAATAAGAAAAATAATAGAGCTGCTAAGAAAGAAGAGAAAACCACTTTGACTAAATCGGCCTGACTCATTAAAAACTAAGTTGATGCCTTAATCAAGCCATGATGGTTTTTAAAGAATTATAAGTAAAACTATACCTTACAAATATTTTTTTTTGAAATTTCATGTCATACAAAGTTAGCTAGTTTCCTCATGTTTTCATTATTTCATTCTAATTTGTAACAGTACTCTCATGGTTAGTGTATCAGTCTAGAGCAGTGGTTCTCAACCTTCCTAATGCTGCCACCCTTTAATATAGTTCCTCATGTTTGGGGACCCCCCCCAACCATAATACTTCATAACTGTGATTTTGCTACTTTTATGAATTGTAAATATCTGATATACAACCCCTGTGAAAGAGTCATTCAATTCCCAAAGGGGTCGTGACCCACAAGTTAAGAACCGCTTGTCTAGAGCAAGCACTAGATAAAGAGCCTGTCTTGGTTACCTTTAATATACAGAATCCCAGCAAAAGTTTTGAAATTACATTTTAACACCAGTTAACATTTATTGTCACTGCTACCTTGTTTGAAGGGCTTTACATACATTGTTCTTAAGATAATTATTGGGAGGCCACAGAGATGACTCAGAGATTAAAAGCACCAGCTCCTTTTGCAGAGGATCCCAGTTCAGGTCCCAGCACCCACAGCAGGTGGCTCAATACCATCTGGAACTCCGGTTCCAGGGCATCCAATACCATCTTCTGGCTTCGTTGGGCGCACTGACACACATATGGTACACGTGTCTACATGCAGGCACTCACACATATACATAAAATAAAATCTTTAAAAAAATAGTTATTGATTTCATGAGCTGTTTTACAAATGGAAAAATTGGGCCACTTAAAGATTAGTTTGCCCAGACTAATTAGTGGTAGGACCTGGATATGACTGCAGGTGGTTTGGTTTAAAAGCCAATGTTTAACCACTGCGCTGTGTTGCCAAAAGATGTAGGGAATGAGAAAAAGGGAGTCTACTGAGAGACAGGCTAGGAGGAAAAGAGTATAAGGAATTTCAAGGAACAGGGGCCAGTTAGAGACCTAGCGTTGTAGGACTGACAGTATTTGCAATTTTATTTTTAAAAAAATAACATAGGCAAGGCATGGTGGCACATGCTTTTAATCCTAGCACTCGAGAGGCCAAGAAAGATGATCTCTGAGTTCGAGAGCAGCCTTGTCTACACACTGAGGCTAGCTAGAGTTACATAATGAGACCCTGTTTCAAAAAACCAAACCAATAGCAAAACACATAAAATAGCTATTAAGGAAATCTAAAGAAAGTGATTGAAGTGTATCTAATGTGTGTTGAATAATTAGCAATCCGGTGATTAATGTTTGCATTGTTAATTGTTTATTGGTTTAAGAAATGGTGTGTATATCTGCTAACAAAAGCTAAATAGTATAAGAAGAAAGTAAAATTTTTCTAAGAATTCTGCTTGACTAGGGAGTTGGTTTAGGGGGTAAAGTACTTACTGTATAAGCTATGAACCTCAGCACCCACATAAAAATTGGGTGTGACAGTGTATTCCTGAAATCCCAGGACTGGGAAACAGAGATGGGAGGATGGTGAGGAGCTTAACAGACCAACCAGTCTAGCCAGTTAGTGAGCTCCAGGTTCAGTGAGAGATCCTGTCTTCAAAAATAGGTGGAGGCAATGAGAAATACACCAGATATCAACTTCTGCCCTCCACAGTTCTACACACAGGCATGGCACTTGCACACATATGTATATTGCACACACATGCGCACTTAAGTAAATAAACAGTATCTCCTTTTACCAGCCATAGGATCTCTTACTGTTTTGAGGCTACAATTATTTCCTATCTCTAATTGGTATGTAATAACCATTTCAGACATGTTCAAACCTGTACTTGTGGCTTGTTTTGTTATGGTAGTGATTATAGTTTTACTGTTGCTAAGCCTATGTAGCTCTGGCCAAAAAACTTGTGTTTTTTAAGTTTCCTCCAGTTCATTTATTTCCCTTATTAAAAATAGCAATTCTGAGCTTGTATGTTTCTAATGTTGCTACTGAAGTTCCAGCGATTACCATTTCTTACCTGTAGTTTCCTAATTTCTGCTTTTTCCTTTGAATTCACTTTCTATCCATCAACCATTTAAAAATATACATTAAGAGAAATCATGAAGTAATCTTACAGATAAGTGCTTCACTGACATTTTGGGTATATTAAAGAATTTAACTCTGTTCTTCTTATATACCTGTCAGACCACCTACACACCAACCCACCCCCCTTTCCGTTATTTATTTGGTGTTTGGGTGAATGTGCTATGGCTCTCGAGTGGAGGTCAGGAGACAAACTAGGGAGTCAGCGCCCCCCTTCCACCACATGAGTTCTGGGGATCAAACCTGGGTCATTAGGCTTGATAACAAGCTCTTTACATGCTGAGCCATCTTACCACCCCCCTAAACTATTTCTCACCTCGTGTCCTTTGTACTTCGTCTTTTTTGTTTTTGTGTTTTTTTTTGAACACATATTCCTAAGTTGGGTTTTTTTTCCCCCTATTTGGATTTGTTTTTTGCATGGTCACTTCCTCAGAGAAATTATTCTTGACTGAACTAAGAGTATGTAACTTAGAACTTATGTATATGTTTGTTTACTTTGATTTTATGTATCTTTACTGTAGCAGTTGTACCATACATAGCCACACTACTTATAAGCATTTAACTAATGCTGAATGAAGACATAAATAAAATGAAAAAAATGAATGGATCTATCTAGGATTTGTTAGTCAAGAAATGAAGTTGAATTCCAGCTGTTTTGTTTTTCTCGTGCAGCCAGTTGTTGCAACATCACTTTTCTTCATTGATTTAAAATACTATCTTTGTGATAACATCTGTCATCTGTAGTGTATTTTGAATTCTCCACTCTGTTGCTGATTTTTCTTCATTTGTTGATGTATTTATTTTTGTGACTTTAAATTTATTTGTGTGTGTGTGTGTGTGTGTGAGAGAGAGAGAGAGAGAGAGAGAGAGAGAGAGAGAGAGAGAGAGAGAGAGAGAGAGAGAGAAAGAGAAATACATGCATGTGTACTCTGCTTACATGTGTGGAGGCCAAAGGACAACTTGGGTGTCATCCTCAGGAACACTGCCCATCCCTTTTGAGACAGGCCTAGACTAGCTGGCCAGTAAGCCCTGGGGATCCTCCTGTCTCCACAGTATTGGGGTTACAGCTACCGAGCACCCCACCCAGACTTTCTAACCTGGGTTTTCATGGTGAGACTTAGGCCCTCAGGTTTGCGGAGCAGGTGCTTTTAACTGATTGAGCCACTTCTTCAGCTCCTGAAGTCCTTTCATTATGGTAAAATGGGGCCTCTGCTGAGACCAGTTGTTTGTTCCTCCCTGCAGTTGCTTTTCTTTTCCTTTCTGTAACAAGTTTGTCTTTTTAGTAATTCAGTGGATTCCACATTTGTAAAAACCCATGTTAGCTGGGCGGCGGTCTCGCACGCCTTTAATCCCAGCACTCGGGAAGCAGAGCCAGGCAGATCTCTGTGAGTTCGAGGCCAGACTGGTCTAGAGAGTGAGATCCAGGACAAGCATCAAAACTACACAGAGAAACCCTGTCTCAAAAAAAAAAAAAAAAAAAAAAAAAAAAAAAAGAACAAAAAAGCCCATGTTTTGGTCCATTGGCCCAAGAAATATATGAGAAAACCATACAAATTACTGATTTGTAGAGAATAGAAATAGTTTTATTCTCATTTGTGAAATGAAAGAGGAAAAGAACAGTTGAAGCATTAGGTATTTTTTGTAGATATCACAATATTCAATTGCCACATCCTCTTAATTTTAATTTTGTTTTTTAGCTTTGCTAGGTTCCTATATCTTTGTTAAGACTTGTTACTTTGTTACATGTTGACAAAGGCAAAACTTGATGGGTTTATCTAAATCTGAAAGTTTTACGAATTTATAATCTATTTCAAAGCCTTATTGCTGCTTGGTAGATATAGAGAAGAGCCAGGGCGAGGAAGCTAATGTATCTACCTGCCTCAGGTATCTTTTAGATAGCACCAACATATTTGGACAATGAGTTATTAACTCACTTAATAATGAGCTTATTTATGTTCTGCCTGCAACCTGCACTGAGACCTCTTAAATTACTCTGTGTGGCAAGAATTAGCTCTAAGTAGTAGTAATATGTTTGGGAGAGCAGGCCTAGCTAACCAAAAATCAAACTTGTCAAGTTTGGTAAGGTATTTTTCAAACACATTTTTATGTAAAAGAGAACTTTTTTTACCAATGAATCTTAAATTCAAATAAAATCAAGACATAGATTTATTCTAAGCAAAATGTGTGGTTTTAAAAACTTAGAATGGTCTGTCTTCAGTTTGGGGTAGTATGTTTATTTATCTGCTGCTGTTTCTGAAAATGTCCAAGGCATAGAAATGTTTAGCTTGTAAGGGTCTTTGCAGTAGTTCCTACTCAGGTTGTCTTGGCTTTTACTAATAATTGAATGCCCTCTTTCTCAATCCTTGGCTTTCACTTTGTTCTTTCTCAGTCTGTTTGGAAATTTAAGAGTTTAGATCACTTAACAATTAAACTTTTGGTCTCATATTTTGCATTTTTAAGTTATGCCTTAACCCATCTTTTCAGTGTTCTTTTGCTGGTTTGTTTGTTTTTTTAAATCTGTAGGTAATTCCTGCAATTGTGCCTTTAGAGCTTACGTTTCTTTATTTAGTCCTCTAGATACATTACTTGTTTTCCATGGCATTGCTTATCATAAGATTTCCAGGTCATTATTTTAAGACCTCTTTCCCTTTTAAAAAATAGTTTATTTCTGTCCATAGAATTTTTCTACTTAGTTATACAACTGCTACCTCAAAAATGCTAACTATTTCTAACCCAAATCTCTTTGTTTTCCTTTGGGCTTTTAGATTTTTTTTTTTAGGTTTTTGTTGGTGCTGTCACCATTGTTTCAACCTGAATGTATCAATCATCTTTGATATTTATACCTTTAATTTCATATATACAAATTGTCAGTATATTTATTGTTGAATCTTTATTGTTTAGTAGATATCTGAATGAATTTGAATTGTATGAATAGATATTCCCTCTACTTTCCTATCCCCAAAAGTCTTGTGTTAAGTTACAGTTAATGGTCATGAGAAAAGAGTGACTAGATAAAAGCGAGCTTGAGTAAAATAAAAACTGGAAACTATCCCTTTAGTTTCATAACAAGAACACTGGGAAGAATGGTTCAGTGGAGTATGTGCAGGTAGTTGCCATGTTCTGGTAGATTGAGGTGTGAACACAAGGACTAGCAGTTTAGGTTTGAATATGTTCAAGGGGAGTGGCTGTTTTTAATCAGACTTGGACTTGATTTTATGCTAAAGGAGTGCACAAAAGAATTCATGAAACACAAATACTGAACACCTGTGCAATGATTGGTTTTAGGTCAGAGACATTTTCACTGAAACATTAAGACATGCCTAAATTCAGCTAGCCTTGGTTTTTCAAAAGCAGAAATTAATGGATATCTTACTTAAGAACCATCTTACTAAGTTCTAGTGGGCAATAGGGTGAAGCTTTTACATAATGATGGCATTAGAAGTGACTTATGGGCACAAAAGAGGATGTTAACTACCTTCAAAGAGAGTCTTAGGATAGGTTGAACCCAGTTGTTTATAGCTAGAAAAGAAACTACAAGGCTTTGTTTTGTTATTAACGGTAGTGCTTTAGTAGTAGAAGTATATGAGCAGAGGGTCTAAAGGCGAAGATTTAAGAGAAGCTGAATGCAGAGGATAGAAAAGAAGTTGGCCAAGGGCAATAAGAAAAGTTGTTAATGCATTTTGAGTTCCAGCCGATTTTCATGACTAGTGAAAAGAAGCTGAATTATGTTCAAGCAAATGAAAGTCAAGACAAGGTACTTCTTTTCTGAGTGAGTTGAGAATTTCACAGGGAGTAAGAAGAATGGCCGAGGAAACAAAAGGGAAAGAGGAGTAGAAAATAACTATAGTTTGTGATTAGTGCTTTCCTGCAGATGATTTCTTTTTCTGAAAAAAAAAATCTTGGATATTAAGTAGCTTAAAGATAAAAGCAGTAGTCTCCAAACTTGTTTTTTTTTCTTTTTTTAGCATATATTATGTACAAAATGATTGGTTTCACCAAGACATTGTCAGGTCTCTAAACTTCTATAAGCTGATCTTTGGAGGAGGAAAAAAAAAAGAGTCTGTATTCTATAGTATGTTTATACTTATTTATAAGTTGCATGTAAGAATTTCTCTAAGCATTAATAACACAAAAATTATTTTTATGAGGGCATTGTGATTTGTTTGTCAAGGTTTGGTTTAATACTTGGCTGTTTGAGATATTTGAAAAACTTCTTTTATGCTAGGCTTATTTGGATACTGGGTTTTAATGATTGGTGCAGCTCAGTGCTCATAAAGGTACTCACATTTAGAGTACACCTCCAGCTGCAATGCCTACGTTGCTTATCTATCAAATGTGCCTAAGTTTTTGTTGAAGTCCCTAGTAAATCTGTCTTTTCTAATTTCATTCAGTTGTTCTTGAAAACTAATGCTCAGGTTGTGCTGTGCTGTTAGTCATCATATGCTTCTCCAAATGCGTTCTCCACCCTTGTATACTCTGCTCTGTGCCCCAGGAGGCTGATTTCTAAGGACTGCATCAACTGGTCTGCCTTGTCCCCTGACTTCTGATTGGGTTCAGCCAATGGAAGGCACTGACAGGAGGACCGAGAGGTAGGAGTATTTCCTTTAACATCTTCTTCTTTCCTGGCCTGCAGGTTGTCAGTAACTGTGCTCAGTCATTGTGTGGTTCTCTTCTTTAGTTATAGCTCTCTTGGTCTAATAACTAGTCCCCGGTCCCTTCTCTTCCTCTTTTAGGCTTAGAGTGGGAGTAACTCCTTGTTATGGCTGATCCAGGAACACTTCGTTTCTTCCTAGCTTCTCTTAGCCTTGCGTGCACATCTGTACATAGTCCCTGCATTAGTTACCACTCACTGTCTTTTACGTGTCCTTTCTTCTAGGACCTTGGGGCTTGTAGGGTTGTAGTTGAATTTTAATGTTTTTTTTAAATGAACTTTTAACAAAGTGAAACTTTTCACTTAGAATATTAAACAGATTAGGTAATTTTTTATTTCTAGGTTATAATTGCAGAGTGTGTGTGTGTGTGTGTGTGTGTGTGTGTGTGTGTGTGTGTGTGTGTGTGGTATTGAGCACAGGGCCTTGTGCATGCTAAATATGTTCTCTACTTTTGAGCTTTACTTCCATACAAATAGTTGTACTATTAATGACCTTCATATTGCTTTAATAATATCAGCCAAAAAGTCCTCACATAATAATGGAAACATTCCTAAATACTTGTTTTTAATAGGAGGCAGTATCTGTTTGTATTGATTATAAGTAAATATAAAGTATATTTTATATTAGTTTTAAGTATTGATTACTTACCGTCAATTTGCTTCTTGTTAATACTTGTTTCAGTAATTGTAAGTAGAATTTAGTGTCTGAATTCTGAAATTCAGAATGTGTTAGCATAGACATTTTATGATTTAAAGGAAAACAAACCAATAGAATGATGACAAAAACTCAGTGAGTCACCTATAATTATTGCCAAGGTTTTGTGTATAGTTGGCAGTATATTATTTTCAAACTACTGACATTGATTTAGTGGAATAATTTTCCTCATAGGAAGAAAAGAGCTTGGGTTTTCTTTGTTGGTTTTGTTTGTTTTTTAAGGGAAGACTTATTTTAGTGTGTTTATATAGTCCTAGATATGTGACACTTCTGATTGGAGGTGAGGTGAGTTTTTTAATTTTACTTCATGGCATTTTATTCTCTAATGAATAAAAACCAAATAACATGTTTAATCAGGACTCTTACTATGGACAAATACATCGATTGGAGTTTTAAATTTACTTGTAACTGAAAAATGTGAAACATTTTGACTCGTATGCTTTCAAAGATATTTAAAAAATGCATGCACACACATGTACACATGTATACATCCTATAGTTCAGAATCAGAAAGTACAGTCAATAAGGGGAGACAGGTCCCTTATGTTCCTCGCTCTTTCCTTCTGGTTGCGGGATAAATAATTATTTTTTAATTGAAAGTTTTTTCATGCAATATATTTTGATCATGTTTATCTTCTTCCAGATCCTTCCCACCTCCCTACAAACACAATTTTATGTTCTTTTTTCCTCCCTTTCTCTTTAAAAAAAATAAAGGAAATCAAGAAACAGACACACACATAAAACCCATACAAAAACGGAAACTAAATTATACAAGCAAAAGACCATAATACAAAAAATGCCCAAACAAAGCAAAATGAGACAAAAAGTCTGTGGAAAAAATACTATTGAATCTGTTTTGTGTTGGCTAACTTCTCTTGGGCATGGGACCTACCCTGAAGTGCTAACAGCTATCAGTTGCAGATAGTTTCTTGGTTGAGTGTGATCCCATGTTCAATTTTACTCTCAGTGCTGGGACCCCGTCTGAATTGAGCCTGTGTGGGCCTTGTGTGTGCTGCCGCAGTCTCTCTGAGTTTATGCCTGCTTCAGTCTTGTTGTGTCTCAAAGACCGTTTCCTTGGAGTCATCTATCACCTCTGGCCCTTACAGTCTTTTCGCCTCCTATATGGCACAGATCCCTGAACTTTTTTAGGGGGCTGGGTCTGGGGGGCGCATAGACAGTTTTAAATAAATGCTGATTAAAACAGTGTGGTGATAAGTAAAAGACAAAGAAACCAATATAAGGGCATAGAGTGATAGGGGAGCTGTTATTAAATATCACAATCAGAGAAAACCCTCTCAGATTTGGTGGCAATTGAAACATGGTTGAAATGACAGACCTACACATGAATATCTGCAAAAGAGTATTTTTATGGAAGAAGAATGGAGCACAAAATTCTAGGGAAGTAGATGTGTTGGTTTAGCTTGAGAATAGATGGAAGAATGGCTGGAATGCAGAGAACAAAGACTTAGAAAGGGAGGCCTTAAGGAGGTAAGGACCATATCACACTAGGTCTTAGAGGTTATAAGAATGTCATATGTGCTCTAAGTGTGACTGGAAGATTTTGGGGGAGACAGCAAGGTAATGACATATTCCAAGCAGCTTTTAAAAGTACTGCACAGGTTTCTGTATCAATAGAGCAGAATGAAAGGAAAAAGCCTTGTCATGAAGCATTTGTAGTAATCTAGGTTAAGAGTTGGGACTCATGTATATATAAGCACACGTACTTCTAGATGTCATTTATATTTGTGGTGTTTGTAGGTTAATTTTACACTTAGCGTATAATGATGTCTTTTTCAATGAGTGCATATACACATACCTGGTCTTTTAGATGAATGGTTTATATTCTCTGATATGTTAATTAATATAATCTGGGCCTTGGAGATGGCTCAGCAGGTAAAGGTACTTGCTACAAGTCTAATAACCAGAGTTCGTTCCTTGGAACTCCTATGGTGGAAGGAAAGAACCAACTTCCCCAAGTTGTCCTCTGATCTCCACATATACCTGTCTGTGTACACAGACAATAAGGAAATAAATGTAAAATTTTGTTTAAAGGTAGAAAAAATGTCCTGACACTTGAAAGCAATCCTCCAATCTCTACAGGCATAGTCTGGCATGTGCGCCCCCCAGTACACAATAAATATAAATTTTTAATTAAAAAACTAATTTTAAAAAGTGGTAACAGCAGCCTGAAATAGCACACCAAATGAGCCCAAATTCTTTATTAGAAAACTAATGTTCTTATCCTGTGAGAAGCTATAAATCAGTGCCATCTCCTTGTAACAGAAAACAAAACAGTAGTACAATAATTTAGTAGACTATTCATGGGATCCAGATGCCAGTGAAGATAAAATTGATAAGTTATCCTAATTTATAATCATAAACTGATGTGGACACAGTTTAAGAAAGGAAGGAGTTTGTATCTCATAGTGTAAAGTTTTATGTTTCAGTGAACTTTTTGACAGTTTTTAGGGAAGCAGGGAAATATAGCCATAGTCAACATTTAAGTCATATAAATTCTTTTTTTTTTTTTTTTGCATGTGTGGTTTGTTTAAACAGAGGGAATGTAGATTTATTAAGGAAAAGTAAGAAAAGAACATCCAAGAGTGGAAAGGGCTCCAAGGGAGGAAAATCCTCATATAAATTATTATGCAGTAGTTTGAGTAATTGCCTTTCAAACGGACTTTGAGTTTGCCATTGTAGAAATAATGTATGAGGGGCCTGGAGAGATGGCTCCGAGGTCACGAGCACTGGCTGCTCTTCCAGAGGTCCTGAGTTCAGTTCTCAGCACCCACATGGTGACTTACAACTATCTGTAATGAGATCTGGTGCCCTCTTCTGGTATGCAGGCATATGTGCAGGCAGAACACTATATATGTAGTTGAAGTAGTAGTAGTAGTAGTAGTAGTAGTAGTAGTAGTAGTAGTAGTAGTAGTAGTACTAGTAATAGAAATTATGTATGAATTTTCAGAGGATTTGGCATATCTTACAAAGGTAGAAAAAGAGGTATTTTCCCTGATTTGTTTTATTACAATTACTGTTTGTATAATAGATACAGACCTAGAAATCAATAGTTGGACTAGCTTTTACAACTTTGCAAGGTCAGTGTAATGCTTCCTTTTCTAGTGTAAATATGTTTTTACTGACTTTTTTTTTTCAGTACTTAGATCAATCTTTGGGTCTTATGTTTGCTACCTCTGAGCTGCATCCTTAGGTCTATTACAAATATTTTTAATTATTTCAAATTCATTAAAGTGATTTGTGCACAATTGAGTGAACTGCTGGGATACTATTTTTAAGCATTAGACCAGTATCTCAGTGAGTTAATAAAAATATCATGAAGGACACATTTGCATTGAGATTGAAGAGGAATTCTAGAGTTCTAAATTCTGAATCTGAATCTGTTCAGTTAGAAGATAGATTACATTGTTCATTCATATTTTTATAATATATTCTCTTTCATTAGTACTGATAAAGCAATTAATGTTACATAGTTAGATCACTTAGTAAAAACACATTTAAACAAGCCTCTACTTCATCTCTTCAGGGTTTGTTATTGCTAGGCAGCTGTTTTCCTTGGGCCTTATAATTCCTCACTCTCTGGGCCCATGTAATATAATTGCTATATATTATAATGCTGTCCTTATTTATAATTTCCCCAAACTATTTATATATCAAAATCTTTTTTCCCAAAATGTTTTTATATCATTGTATATTTTCTCATACATCAGTGAAACAGTATGATACCTAATGCAAACAAAAGCTTTCTATTGATGTTTATTAATAGAATTGGTGTTTTAGTCCGTAATTTTAATGCTTCATGCTTATATTTTTTAAATATAGAGGAAGGACTATCCCTCAGTGAATTTTATATGAAAGAAGTTAGAATTTTGTGTGGAACAGATAAAACCCTGGAATGTGGCAAAGAAAGGTTTAACTAAATATTTTGTAGTAGTCAGCAAAAGAACTTCTACTTAAGGTACTAGTGAAAGGGTGTGTTGCTTATCCAGAAGATTTGACCTTGTGAACTGACTTATTCTTCTCCAAGGCACTTGAGAGAAAAGACAACGATAGCAGTTACATCTAGAGGCTATTATGGATTGGAGGAGGAGAAGGGAACTGCATGTACTTCAACAAGGCGCCGGTCAACACCTCGAAGTTTGGCAGGTTTGACAAGTGGAGTTTTTGAGTCTATAATGGTTCAAGTTTTGAGACAGGAAGAACAGCTGAGAGCAAAAGAAGAAAAAAGGTAAATGTTAAAATGTTGAATGTTCAGATTTCTAAGAATTACTTTTTAGAGAATAGCTGCATTTATATGCCAGTACCACATTTTTGGTCCCATTTTAGTAGTAATCCGTATTGAATAGGTTTAATAGTAATGCACTGTTAACAAAATATGAATTGTTAATGAGTCATAGTGAAATTTATTTTAAAGTATAGTTTTAAATTTTAAAACATTATTTTGACAGTATACAAAAATAATTTTTATGAAAGATTTTCAAGTTTTCTAGAAATATTCCCAAGGGAACTTGAAATTATAGCAATTTTTATATACACTTGTGTTTTTAGAATAGAATCACACACCATTAAATTATTATCAACTCCAGAAATAATGATGTTAGGAATGACAATAGGGGCTAGAAGCACTTGCTACATCCACAGAAGATCCAAGTTCAGTTCCCATCTTAGCTCACAACTGTTTAATTCTAGTTCCAGGGAATCCAATGCCCTCTGGCCTCAGAGGGTACCAGGCATGTATGTGATGTCCATACATGGGGTCAAAACACCCATACACATAAAATAAAAAATTAAGTTTAGATTATAAAAAAAAAGAATGACATAAATACATCTCTGCCATTTCCTGCAGTAATATTATTAACTCCTTGGATAACTGCTTGTTTTAGACTCTTCAAAAAATGTCTTGTACTCAATTAGTGGTACATTTGTGTGCCCACGAACATAGAGTGATGGCCTTATAAACATTTTATGTGTAACAAAAGGCAAGTAGCCGGGCAGTGGTGGTGCACGCCTTTAATCCCAGCACTCGGGAGGCAGAGGCCGGCGGATCTCTGTGAGTTCGAGGCCAGCCTGGGCTACCAAGTGAGTTCCAGGAAAGGCGCAAAGCTACACAGAGAAACCCTGTCTCGAAAAACCAAAAAAAAAAAAAACAAAACAAAACAAAAAAAACAAAAGGCAAGTAGAGCCCCAAGAAGTAAGTGAAACTCGAGTTTCTGTAATTTACTAGTGATTTTACACCAGATCAAATCTCAGACTATGCAAAGAATGTTTGCTGATATAATTAGGATTTGCTAATACTAGTTGAAGGCAACTTAAAACATTTTGTTGCTCTTATATTAATAAATGTAACTTGCTTGATAATTGTACGGCTAAAACTCAGCCATGATACTTAAGCAATCATACTTTTTATAGCAGTGATTAATTTGGGAAATAACTATGAAACACATTTTTCCCCTGTTCAGCACCTCAGAATTTTTCTGCTATAGGAAATGGGAATTTTGGGAAAGAATTAAAATTAACCTGATAATAGTACATAATTGATTAGAATGGGAGGAACCAAAAAATTGAAAGGCTTATGGAAGAAGACACGTCTATTACTAGTTACCAGAAATAGAAATTGTTCTGGGAAGAGGCATCAGACTTAAAGCCTTCCTTGATATAAGTAGAGGAAGGGAAGAATGAAAAATGGAGCACAGCTGGGTGCGGTGGCACTTGCCTTTAATTCTCATACTCAGGAGCTAAGGCACACATAGCCACACACAGTAGGCATGGCACTGTTGTGACACGGAAGAAAGCTTCTGAGTGTAGTATTTATTTCCTGAGACAGGCGTAGCTCTCAACGTGTATAGTCAGACTGTATCATGAGTCCAGAGAAAGCGGTTTGCCTAAAGTCACACAGTTTTTGGGTGGCTCTTGGGCCTGTCCTCCGAAGCAGTGATTTTTAAAGCAGCTGAAACGAAACTGTAAGTTTGAAAATTTGAGCTGAAAGGGAAGGAACTAAAAATTGTCTAAAAATGAAGGGATTGAGATGGTGATAAATGTTTAAGCATCCAAGTGAGAATGTATAGTAGGAAGCTAGTCAGTCCCAAATCATCTTTTTTTTTCAGCCATACATGTATTTATATTACCTTTGCCACAAATAAACATAGGAGAATAAGCCATGGAAGAACATTGTCCATTCAATGGCCCGTGTACCACTGCACCCAACTCTTATATGTTTTCTTGTTTAATTGCAATAATTCTTTATGTATTCAAGATACAAGTCCTTTGCCAGGTAAATATGACTTGCAGATGCTTCTTCAAAAATGTGTCCTGCCAGGCAGTTTTGGCACATATATTTAATCCCAGTTCTCAGGAGGCAGAGGGAGTTGAATCTCTGTGAGTTTGAGGTCAGCCTGGTCTACAGAACGAGTTCCAAGACAGCCAAAACTGTTAAATTGAAATTGAGTCTTGAAAAACAAAAACAAAAAAACTGTGTTCTGTTTTCAGTGTTTTTCAAGAAGAAATTCTTACCTTTGACATTCAGTTGATTGGTTTTTTTTTTTAAATGGGCTTTTTGTGACTTGTATAGGAAATTGTAACATAACTGGGGTTATGAAATTTTTTCCTCCAGTATTTCTGTGTTTCTGTTTTTATGATTATTCAGTACCTAATTGAAACTAACTTTTGTGTGTAATGTGAGAAAAGGATAAAACTAATGTTTCCATTACTGGTAGCCAGTTATGCCAATATCACTTATTGTGAAAAACAAAAAACAACCTATCCTTTTTGTACTGAATTCTCTTTATTGAAGTTAATTGAACATGTATTTATGAGTCACTCTGAACTCACTTATGTATAGATACATTTATGCTACGACTGCCTTAATTTGATGACTACTTTATTTGATACTGTTGTAGAGTACTATTTGAGTTTATATAAGGCTTTATATAGTAAGCTTTGAAATTTAAGTGAGTCTTCCAACTTTATTTTTATTATTTTCAAATTTGTCTGTACTATGACCTTTTCTTTTCCATGTAATTTTAGAATACTGTAAATTTCTTTCCAAAAATAAGTCTGAGGGGATTTTGATTAATATTGCATGGCTATTACTGGTTAACTTCTGCGTAATTGTTTTCTTTAATTTCTCTCAGCAATATTTTGTATTATAAATCATTTTAACTTGTAATTATGTAGAAATTTGTAGTTACATAGTGTCGTGACCTTTTGTCTGTTTATTAATTCTATCTGATTATGCTTCATCTAAAGTAAAATGTTACTACATATTTGTAATTTTTTTTTTTTGAGACTGGGTTTCTTTGTGTAGCCTTGGCTGCCCTAGAACTAACTCTGTAGACCAGGCTGGCCTTGAACTCACAGAGAGAGAGATCTACCTGCCTCTGCTCCCCAAGTGCTGGGATTAAAGGGGTGTGCCACCATCGCCTGACTTACTTGTGATTTTTTAATTTTAAAAACAACTCATTATTGTACAAATTAGCTGGGTATGGTGGTGCATACCTTTAATCTCAGCACTTAGAAGATCAGGAGTTGGCCACCTAGGGAGTTTGAGGGTCAGCATGGTCTATATCAGGTCCTGTCTCCTAAAACCAGAATTGGGCTTGGGAGAAGCCTTAGTGGTTGAAGTGCTTGCTGGGCAAGCACGTGAGATTGCAGTTGACCCTGTTTAAGGAAAGAATACATTGTGTAGACCTCATTTATTGAACAAAAAAGTATATAATACTTTCAGAAAATAAAATGTGTTAAAAGGACATACTGACTCTCTACATAAATTCTGGATTTTTATTATTTTTTGTGTGCTCCTTTGTCTTAGTTTCTTTATCTTATGGGACAAGTGTTGAGATCTCAGGCATGCACTATCTTACTCAGTATACAATGTGACATTATCAGATAGTAGTTTTGATACCTTAATTGTATTAAAAATATTCTCACAATTGCCTTTTATAAAATTTAATGTTTAGATTACCAAAAACTGTATCCTTTAATAGTCATTGTTTCACATACCCATATAAACTAACTCATCTTTTGATTTGGAAATCACCATAACTAAAACAGTAAGTGGTTTCTATATTTTTGTAAAATAAAAATTCTGACTTTATAATCTATTTTGAAATTCTCCAACAAAAAAATAGCAGTGCTTTGACCCCCAAAAGAGGTCACGATATACAGGTTGACAACTGCTGATCTAGAGCAATAATACATTTCTTTAAAGAGATAGCCATTTGAATTCTATTTTGTTTTATGTCTCATAATAGTAACATAGACAGAACAGCAGAGGGCTGTATGATTTTATTATTGATTCAATCCCTTTACAGGTCAGTGATATAATCAGATGTACAATTCTTCAGTAACCAGCCTCAGTGGACTGTAGAGTTAAAAATTGTCTATTTCTTCTGGATTATCTAGTTGTTGAAGAATAATTAAAAATCATCTTCCTTTAAAATAAAAAAAATAGCAGTGTAAGTATAGTCACCTGCATTTTTTTTATAGGTTTCCAGACTTTTGCTATTTTCCCACACAAATCTTGACGTTCCTGACAAATGCCAAAAATTTTAAATTCTCACACCCACTCATATCTAAGGTGAGGGCATGTGATCAGGTCTATATTTCTTACATGAAACTGTATAGACAACACAAGCAGCAGTCTGAGATAGGAGACTTTATATCTTGGCAAAAGTGGCAGTAGGAGTTTCTGATTATTCTAGGTTCTTAGTTTCAGAAGTGTGAAATACCACTAGAAGTCTTAATTCTCCTGGAGAAGTGTATAGATATAGTTAGGTTAATTTGTGGCTTCTTTTAAATTTGTGTCTCTGACCCTACAGGGCTTCTATAAGTTCCCTACTAAAATTTAAATTCCTGTTTTGTTTTAACTGTGAGACTCTGTTGTTAGCAGATAAGTTAAAAACCTAGCTAATAAATTTGATATTAGTGGTTAATATTCCTATAATATAATATGTATTACTCACTTTAAAATGCAGATGCCTTAGCTTTCCTTTGTCATACCATCAGTTTTGCCTACATTGTAGTGTTTCTTTAATGGATAATTTTTAATTGAAGCTTATATGTTTTTTCTAGATTGCAAACTCTTGAGAAAAGGGGGGGTTTATATTTTTTCTTTCTTCCTTCATTTATAATAAGCATTCACTGAAAGTTTATAAAACGAGTGAGGGTACTTTCAAATGTAATTTTTTTTTTTGTAAAGCCATTCATCATTAGCAGTGCTTTTTATAAATTATGTATGCATGGTTAAAGTAACACTTGTTAGAATTTCTGTTAGTATTTCATACAGTAGCAGGTAAATATTCTCCAGGCCTAAAAGGAGCAACAACAACAAAGCTCATCTAGAAAAAAGAAATAAGGGCCAGTTTTTTTGTTTATTTGATTTTTAATGAGTGATTGTGGGTTTTATGATCCTTAGTCTTATTTCCCCAAACAGAAGGCTTAGTATCTAGAGTTAACATTTTTAAACCATGTTTTATATACATGTATATAACAGAAAGCAGTGAAGTGCTCTGTGTGCATGTATGCCTGCAGGCCAGAAGAGGGCTTAAGATCTCATAGATGGACATGAGCCGCCATGTGATTGCTGGGAATTGAATCTTAAGGGCTTTGGAAGAACAGCCAGCGCTCTTAACCACTGAGCCCTGCTTTCTTTTATTTTACTACTGTGCCTTTAAACAAATCTTTGGAGAGCTGGTTTAAAAGTCTGTCTTTATCAGCAAAATATGGTTAGGTTCAACCTGCCTGTGTCTCTGTCTCTCTGTCTCTCCTCTCTCTCTCTCTCTCTCTCTCTCTCTCTCTCTCTCTCTCTCTCTCTCTCTCTCTCTCTCTCTCTCTCTCTCTCTCTCTTTTTCTTTGAGGCTGATCTCACTATACACCTTTTACTGGCCTGTAACTTACTATATAGCCCATGCTGGTCTTGACCTCACAGAATACACCTGATGGTTCCAGTGGTTAAGAGCACTTGCTGTTCTTGTAGAGGACCAAGGTTCGATTCTTAGCACCTAATGTCTTCTGCGGGCATTAGGTACACATGCAGTGCATTTACATACATGCAAGCAAAACATTCATATATACAAGATAAACTTAAATCTGGTAGATTACATACATTATCTCTAGAGCTCTAGGTACTAAGGCTATCCCATTCCCTATTCACCACATTTTTAAGAATCAATTGAAAGATTTCACATTCCTGTTTCCACAGAACTAGTTTAAGCCTGGAATGGTGGTATTCACCTGTCATTCCAGCACTCAGGAGACATGGGAGATTACTTCAAGGTCAAGACTAGCCTGGGGTATATAGTGAGCTCCGGGCCAACCTGGGCTTCTGCATAAGTGAGACCCTATGTCCAGCAAAGAAAACCAACAAACAAACCCACAGAAACCATGTACTTTGTTTTCTTCTTCACCCCTCCTTAGTAAACCCAGAGTCCATGACTAGATTCTAACATCCTCCCCTGAAAAATACAGTTCATGAGGAGTAACATTGCAAACAGTATTCCTTAAGTAACTTCACGTAGTGCACATAGAGTTGGCAGCGTGTTTCCCCTGCATGGTGGCTCTTCTCGGGCCCTGACCTAACAGAATGTATGTATCATTGCCTAATTTCCTTCCAAAAGTAACTCAATTGATGTTAACTTTGGCCTGCCAAGTAGGCTCTGCACTCACACTGTCTTACACTGACTTGCTGTGGAATTTGAAGAAGTCATCATCTCACTGTTCTATGTGTGTTCTTAGTGTCTCCATTAGGTGAATAGTTTCAGCAATTACCATATTACTAACCTAATAACCAAAGGTTATTTAGCACTGCTTTAGGTAAAAACAAGTCATTTATTTTTTCATCTGCTTAAATTTCCTCTTTCATTCTCCTAAGCACTGGTTGCTTTTGTTTCCATCTCTTCAGAAACATATGATTTTTCTCTATCAGAACGAAGAGTAATTCATTGGTATTAGTCATTTGTGCATTGCCTACAGGATCCCAGGATTCTTTTTATTCTCTTTCTCTATTGATTATCATCATCATTGTTATTATTTTATTATTGTATCCTCTATTCTATGTTTAATGTTCCTTCAGAGGAGTTGAGCATACTGGATTTAAATTAAAAGGTTTAACATTCCAAAATCTGATGCTTGTAAGCTCTAATAACACCACAAATGGAAAATTCCATACCTGATGAAATTTACACTCAAATTTAAAAAGTTTATATGGGTTGCATTCATTGCACAGGTTCATTAAAGTACCATAAAACTACCTTCAGTCAATATGTATATGTGTGGAACATAAATTAATGATTAAATTTGGATTCCATCTTCAAGATGCTTCATTTTATGCATATGAAAATACTGTGAAATCCAGAACATTTTTCCCCAGCATTTCAGATAGAGATACTCAGCCTGTGAATTCAGTCTGTGAGAAAAAACAAAGTATTTCACATTTTGATTTTTTAATTATGTTTTTCATTTTTTTTAATTTAATTTTTTTTTTTTTTTTTTAGTTTTTTGAGACAGGGTTTCTCTGTGTAGTTTTGCACCTTTCCTGGAACTCACTTTATAGACCAGGCTGGCCTTGAACTCACAGAGATTTGCCTGCCTCTGCCTCCCGAGTGCTGGGATTAAAGGCGTGTGCCACCACCACCCAGCTTATTTATTTTTAAGTGTATGAATATTTTGCGTGCATATATGTATGTACACCATACATGTGCCTGGTTCCTTTGGAGACCAGAAGAGAGTGACTGGTCCCTTGGAACTAGAGTTACAGACAGTTGTGAACTGCCCCTGGGTACTAGGAACTGAACCTGTGTTACCTGCAAGATCAACAAATACTCTTATTTGCTGAGCCATCTCTCCAGCCTTGAATTTTAATTTTTTAAAATGTGTATGTGATATGTGTGTGGGAGGGGGCGTGCATTTCTCAGTATATATGTGTAAGTCAGAGGACAACTTTACCTACTGAGCCATGTCCCCTGATTGATTTTAAAAATAGAAATCTATCATAAATATCAAGATTTTTCTAACTGCTAAGTGATTTTACAGTAAGTTCATAGTCAAAGGTTATAATGAAAAAGTTGATCAAAACCAGTGACAGACATACTAAGTAAGCTGCGTTTTTTGATGTTTGATATTCTAACTGTAGCTAGAGTTTTCCTGCCTGGCCCACAGTCAGGACAAATCTCTCTCACCTGCCAGTCCCACAGTCGCTCAGACCCGACCAAGTAAACACAGAGACTTGTGTTGGTTACAAACTGTATGGCCGTGGCAGGCTTCTTGCTAACTGTTCTTACAGCTTAAATTAATCCATTTCTATAAATCTATACCTTGCCACATGGCTCGTGGCTTACCGGCATCTTCACATGCTGTTTGTCATGGTGGCGGCTGGCAGTGTCTCTCTCTGCCTTCCTGTTCTCTCATTTCTCCTCTCTGTTAGTCCCGCCTATACTTCCTGCCTGGCCACTGGCCAATCAGTGTTTTATTTATTGACCAATCAGAGCAACAGATTTGACAGACCATCCCACAGCACTAACAGATACAGATGCTTACAGCAAACATTTAAGTTCTTACTTAAATTTTATGGGAAATGACTCAAAACCTTTTGTATAATAGTTAACAATAGAATTTTAAAGAGGAAATTCCGTTTATCTTAGTTTATAAGTCTATAGAGATTCCATTTATTGGTAAAATAAATAGAATCTATAATTCAAATTAAATAAACAGGATCTTCAAATGACCTGACTCATCTTTGGTTTTTAAATTTTTGATTTAGGATTTTTTGGAGCCGGGCAGTGGTGGTGCACACCTTTAATCCCAGCACTCAGGAGGCAGAGGCAGGTGGATCTCTGTGAGTTCACGGCCAGCCTGGTCTACAGAGTGAGTTCCAGGACAGGTTCCAAAGCTACACAGAAATACCCTGTCTTGAAAAACAAAAAGATTTTTTTGTTGGTTTGTTTTTCAAGACAGGGTTTCTCTGTATAGCCCTGGTTTTCCTGAAGCTTACTCTGTAGACCAGGCTGGCCTCGAACTCACAGAGATTCTCCTGCCTCTGCCTCCCTTGTGCCATGATTACAGTCATGTACCATAACACGTAGTCTATATTGTTTTTTATTAATAATTCAGCCATATCATTTTATCACCAAACTAAACATTACTTTTTATTAATATATTTACCCAGATGGTTTACAGTTTATTCCTAATCATTGTTGTTATTTTATAATTTCTTTCTATGATCATTTTTCTTAATTAAATATATTCTGTGAAAGTATTTTCCTTCATGCATTTTATATTCACTGGTCTTTTTCCCTGTTGCCTCTAATTGTCATTAATCCCATTTAGTGTATTTTTTTTAATCTCAAGCATTTTAATTTTCCTATAAAAGTTCAATTTGAGCCAGGCGGTCATGGCGCACACCTTTAATCCCAGCACTCGAGAGGCAGAGCCAGGCAGATCTCTGTGAGTTCGAGGCCAGACTGGTCTACAGAGCGAGATCCAGGACAGGCACCAAAACTACACAGAGAAAAACCCTGTCTTGGGGGTAGGGTGGGGGGGGGGTTCAATTTGGTTTCTTTTGCAGGGGGTGGAGGTTCAAGACAGGGTTTGTCTGTGTAGCCCTAGCTGTCCTGAAACTCACTCTGTTGACCAGGCTGGCCTTAAATTTAGAGATCATCCTGCCTCTGCTTCTCCAGTGCTGGCATTAAAGGTGTGCACCACCACCGCCCAGCATTGGTTTGGTTTTGTTTAAATACATTCCAAGTTAAGTGAAATTTGTTGTTTTGTTGTTTGGCTAGCCTTGGCTAATCTAGACTGAATTTGATCTTGAAGCAGTTCACCTGCCTTTGCCCCCCAAGTGCTGGGATCACAGGCTTGTGCCTCACACACCTAGTTTAAGTGAACTTCTTGACCATGCAAAATACAGTTTCAATAACTCTCACAGTGTTTGCTAATTCTAACACCATTATCATTTCTGGATCGTTTTGATTGATTTTTTTAAATATATTAATTCTTTGAAAATTTCATGCAATGTAGTTTGATTATGTTTACCCCCACTCTTCCCTCTCACTCCTCCCAAATTTACCTGTTACTTCTCTCTCATGTTCATGTCCTCTTTCTCTTTTCAATAACCTACTGAGTCCAGTTTGTGCTGCCCAGCGGAGCCCGGCCAGCCTAGGAGGGGCCACACTCTTAAGACAACTGACTCTCCTCCCGAGGAGGCAGCACCTGCCGTAGCTCATCACTTATGCCTGGGACTTGTGATCCTTTCCCCTACATTCCAGCATGTTGACTGGCTTAATCTTGTGTGGGTCTTAGGCCAGCAGCCACAGCTGCTGTGAGTTCCTGAGTGCAGCATTCTGGTCATGTCCAGAAGACACTGTTCTGCTCCGGTCCTCCTGACCCCTGGCTCTTACAACCCCTCTTTCCCACCCCTCTTCCACAATGGTCTCTGAATATTGGGGTGAGGGTGTGATATAATTGTCCTTACTATGGCTGAGCATTCCATTGACACATATTCTCTGCATTGTGACTAGTTAGGAGTTCCTATGTTTGCCATCATCCACAGTACGTCTCTAGTGAGATCTGATAGCTGTGCTAATCTGTGTGCAGAGAAAGAGATTTAGAAGGCAGTTTGATACTCTAGCCATTTAGTAGAATAATTGTAGGTTTATTCCTGGGGTCTGTGAGCTCCCCATCCATGGGTCCTTGGCCAAATTGGCAGTACCAGGTGTGGTAGTTAGGGTTTTTATTGCTCTGAAGAGACATGATCACAACAACTCTTACAAAGGAAAACATTTAATTGAGGCTGGCTTACAGTTTCAGAGGCTTAGTCCATTAACATCATGACAGGACATGGCATCATGCACACAGACATGGTACTGGAGGAGGAGCTGAGAGTTCTATATCTTGATCTGCAGGAAGCAGAAGCAACTGTGTATCACACAGTGTAGCTTGAGTAAAGGAGACCTCAAAGCCATCCCCACAGTGACACACTTTCTCCAACAAGGCCACACCTCCTAATAGTGTCCTTCCCTCTGGGGGCCATTTTCTTTCACACCACCACACCAGGCATTCATTTTCTCCTGTGGAGCAGGCGTTAATAAATCCAGCCAGAAAGTGGTTGGTCACCCTCATAACGTTTGCACCACCTTTGCACTATGAGATATCTTGCCATAGTGGTGGTTATTATAGCTCATGGGGTTCTCAGCTGGGTGAGACTGTTGACTTTTTACCCAGCAGCCTACATCACACCTTCCAGTATTATGAAAGCCATCACAGAAAAAGCTTTCTGCTTAGCACCAGCTTGATTTCACCATCTCCTATGACCTATATATGTGGTGTCTTCAGCAATAGGGTCTTTCCATTAAGTTCTAGTAGGCAAGCAAGAGCAGTGTCAATAGCCTGTATTGCTTTGAGGGTCTCTGGGAAACCTCTGACCAACTACTGGAGGGAAGGTAACACACACCTGGCAGTGGGCTTTTTATTTGGCAGTGTATGGCTTTGCAGAGAACCAAAATTCCCTGTGGAGGGTAACTAGTTAAATGCTTATAAAATGGGTTTACATGTGGCTTTTTAAAATATCCTTAGTGCTGGTTATAGATAGTGTATGCCATTTGACAATCTGTTGCTGACTTTTTAATTTAGCTTCCTTCATTCTCTTGGTCAAAGGTTTAGCATACTCTATAGCCTTATTTTTCGTAGTGTGTTGTTTCTTCAGGACAATACTTAAACATTTATGTTGCAGAACATGGGGAATAACTAGACACTGAATCGTGGGTGCTTTGGTACTAGGTTTCGGACCATTGTTGACAGGTTTTCTGACAACATGTAAGACTGAAAGTTTATGGATTCTGCCATCCCTTTTGGGCCTGAACTGCTAAGGCACAGCTGTATCTATCATTCTAGGAATATGTTCTGTTCTTTTTTTTTTTTTTTTAATAATCAAGTTGAAACCTCTCAGATTGGTGTTTTTATAAAGGAAGAAGCCAGATTCTTCCAGCATGCTACTCCTGCCACTCCCATGTAGTAAAAATAAAATTCTTCAAAATTATAAACATATTAGAGGGGGTATCTTCTTGTTTGTTCTGTTTTGTCATAAAATTAAAACTTTTTTAATATGTTTGTGTTTGCTCCTTACCTGCATATAACATGTATTTGGAAGTCAGAGGGCAACTTGTGGGAGCCGATTCTTTGTGTTCATCCTGGAGGTCAAATTCAGATCATTGGGCTTGGCAACAAGTGGCTTGCCCTCTGAGCCGTCGTGCTAGCCCTCAACAGCTGAATCTCGTTAATGATATTTAACACTGTTTGGATGTCCAAATGCACTTAGTTCTTCCATTAGATTGATTTTGTAGTTTCTATAAATGAGTGAAAACTTGGAACCTTTGTTTTTCTGTATCTGGTTTATTTTTCTTGCATCATGATTTCCAGTTTTGTTCATATTGCTAATAACAAAAATTAATTCCTTTAATGGCTGAGTAATATGCCATTGTGTGTATGTTACCACATTTTCCTTATCCATTTATCTATGATGGATATCTTGGCTCGTTTCATATACTGGCTAGTAATATAATTTTTTTGTGTATTTATGGTATGTGTACATGTGTCTGAGGTGTGTGTTCATGTATATGCAAGTGCATGTCTGTGTAGAGACCTGAGCTCAGCATCAGATATCTTCCTCTATCACTCTCCACCTTATTTTTTTCAGACAAGGTCTCTCACTGAACCTATAGCTCACTACTTGGTAGGACTGTTTAGTCAGTGAGCTTTGGAATCCATCTGTCTTTACCACTTTGCACACACACACACACACACACACACACACACACACACACACGCACAAATAGTGGGCTCACAGCTGCACACCACTGCGCCCAGCTTTTGCATGGAGGCTGGGATCAGAACTCACAACCTCATGCTTCTGCAGCAGGTACTTTATCAGTCGAGCCATCTCTCTATCCCCTACAGTTTCTTTATAGTTCCTTTTTTTCTGTCTAATAGAGCTCCATGTAACACTGACAAGCACATAACTTTTTGCTTAAATTATTATTATTTACTATTTATTATAATCTTTTCTCTCTTTTTGAGTCACTGTTTCTCATATTCCAGGCTGATCTCATACTCACAATGTAGCTAAGAATGGCCTTGAGCACCCTGTTTTTATGCAGTGCTGGGGATCAAACCTAGAGCTTCTTATATGCTAGACAGACACTCTACAAACTGTCTACATCCCCAGCCCCACTGCTATAATTTTATAGAAATGAAATAATGTGGGTAAAAATATAAACATTGTATAGCTTTTAAATGAAGTCATAGTATAGAAATGACTACAGTCAAAATTCACTGTCTTATTAGCTAAAGTAGATATATGTTATAAGTTCAAGTGTTTCACCCTGGAGATGGTGTTAGTGATAGGTCTCCATCCATAAAACTGAGGATACAGGGGAATATGTATTTCTTTATGAGGATTGAGGCACAGCGTACTTTTAATGGGGCACTTAGGACTCATGTGGAAAACATAAGTCAGTTGTCTTAATTACTGAAGATAAATATAACTTTAAATTTCAGTGTTTTATGCTGCTGTCTGTAAGTAATAGTAGTATAATTTAAATTTTGTTTAGGCTTCGGGAGCAAGAAAAAAAAGAAGCGGAAGAAGCTTGTCAAAAGGAAGTAGAAGAGTGGGAAAGAAAACTCCTTGCTCAAGCAGCTCCAGCCTGTATGGAGAACATGTGGGAAATTCCAGCCATTGGGCATTTCCTTTGTTTAGCCCAACAGATTCTAAACTTGCCAGAAATTGTCTTTTATGAACTGGAACGCTGTCTTCTGATGCCCCAGTGCAATGCCTTTCTGTCTAAAATAATGACTTCTTTACTCAGTCCTCCCCATCGCAGACCTACCTTACATCGAAGACCCACTTTGCCTTACCGGACTTGGGAAGCGGTGCTGAGACAGAAGGTACAGCAGTGGTATACTGCTATGGGACAGACCGAACATCCTGATAACTGTGCTGAGAAACTTGGCTTATGTCCTCAGTTTTTTAAGGTTCTTGGAGAAGTTAATCCCTTGGAAGAAAAACCTTTTCACGAGCTACCTTTCTACCAGAAAGTGTGGTTACTTAAAGGACTCTGTGACTTTGTGTATGAGACACAGAAAGAAGTTCAGGATGCTGTGCTTGGGCAGCCCATTCATGAGTGTAGGGAAGTCATCCTTGGCTACGACTATCTGGAGAATGCTTATGTGCACTTTCCACAGTTCTGTGGTGCAGATGTACGGATTTATAAACAAAGGCCCTTCCAGGCTCCAGAATTTCCAGTTCCACCCATTAAAGTAAAAAGAGTACCTCGAATTAAACTGGAGAAATTCAAGTGTGACCATGTTAGTACAAGTAATGGAGAACACAGATGTAATAGAGAAAGTCTGCCCTCAGCCTTCAAGAAAGAGCAGGAAATGGAGTTTGATCCAGCCTGTTGTCCTGCTAAAATGAACTTTGATAATCATGACATCTCTGTTGAAATGGAAGTAAAATCCAACTGTGACATTAAAGTCCACAGTCCATGTGGAATGGAAAAAACTGATTGTTGTAAAGAAAATTTGGAGAAGCCCAGAAGTCCAGGAGAAGTTACTGCTTTTGGAGAGCCACTCAGTCCAGGTGAAATAAGATTTATAGAAAATCAGGAAAAATATGGTGAAGCTTCCAGAATAAAGACAGAACCCAGTCCATTAAAAGAAAATGCTCTGAAATCTTGCCAGATTCATATAAATGGAAGTCACATTGATCATCAGGATATTAACTGCCACAGAGTTGTAAGAGATATATTGTTAGAGCACTCGCTACAGAGCCACAAAAAACTCAAACTAACTAAAATGAGGGCGAAAAAGAAGAAAAAGAAAAAAAAGAAATTGAAAGATGTTTTGAATGAAAATTTACAAAGAAAGCGTGAAGGTCTTCATTCTCTTGCCTTCAAGTCTTACAAACCTGAGATCCAAAATAAGTTATTGATCATTAAAAAGAAAGGAAAACACAAGAAGCACAAATCTGGTAAGCTGACCCAGTGGGCAGGACTTCTTATATTTAAGTGTAATTACATTTTTCTTTCAATTATGCATTATGGAAGCTCTGGTTGATAGAATGAAATGCATCTGTGTACTTACTTATGTGTATGTGGGGGTCAAGTTTTATTTCACAGGATTAAAAACCCAGGGCAGGAAACATTTTTATATACTAACAAAAATAACTAGTATAATACATTAGAATGAATCTCAATTTGACATACTTAAATATTGTATTTTTATATTTTTCCCTGTAAATGATGTGTCTCATCACTTACATTAAGTGATATTTTTTTTCTTCCAAGCTAAGGACACACAAGTATAGCAGTTCATTTCTTTGTCTAGAGTAATCATATTATTTACTGTGTCTGAACTTATTCCCCATATTACATATTTTTTAGAACTTTGTTTTCAGTATATATTTTCATATCTAGAAAAAAACTGAACCTGGGAATTATGTCAACTAATAAAACACCAAGTATAAAGTATATTACTTATAAAAAGATTTGTAAGCCAGGTGGTGGTGGTACACACCTTTAATCCCAGCACTAAGAAGGCAGGCAGATCTCTGTGATTTCTTGGCAGGTCTACAAAGCAAGTTCTAAGATAGTCAGTGCTGTTACACAGAGAAGCCTTGTCTTGAAAAAAAGGGAGGGGCATTTCTAAGTATGTCTTTTGCCCAATTTAAATGCCCTGTATATTTGCCATCAGCCTATTTGAACAACAGAAGTTTTTTTTTTTTTTTTTGATAGGCTTCTGTTGCTTTTGCTTTTTCTGTTGTCTGTCTTAATCGGTTTATTTCTGATTTACTACAGGATAGGTGAGATGAAAACATATGGTCAGTTTTATTAACCTTTATTAAAAAATTGCTTGATGGAAGAAAAAAATAAGAATTGCTTACCAAAATGACTTGTGGTTCCAAACATCATTGTGCATTTCATTTTCATTCCTTCCCACAGCAACATAGTTAATTAAATTGGCCAAATGAGGAAGTGATTTTTTAGTTACTTAAATCGTTAAATAGAACACAGTATGTTCTAAAACATGTGTGTAATGAATCATTGATAAAGTATAGGGCCAGAGAAATGATTGAGCATGTAAAACTCTTGCCACCAAACCTGATGACCTGAGTTCTAATGATCATACATATGCACACACACATACACACACACACACACACACACACACACACACACACACACACACACACACACGGGGCGGTTTTTAAAGTAGTAGTGTAATGTTTACTACTAAAACAAGGCCTAGCTTGTTTAACTAAAACTTTGAAAGTGGTCCATATTGACCTAACTTTTTGAAGTAACTTTGAGAAATAAGCCTTTAGAATGAAAATTTACAAAAACTGTGTGAATGTCTTCGTTCTCTTTCTTTCAAGTCTTACAAACCTTAGATGTAATGGTATTGCATCAGATGTTATAAGAATAAACCATTTGTTTTACATCATTTCAGGCCACTTGTTTTGTACGTTTTTATTATGTGTTGAGGTAGCATGGCCTTATCTAGCTGAGTTTCCATCATGTTTGAGTTCAGTGCTTCCTTTTTATACTTTGTAGGAAGTGAGCTCCATGGTCATAGGTTTGACAGGTTTTCCTGCCTCTGCCTCCTGAGCGCTGGGATTAAAGGCGTGCACCACTACCACCACCAGCTTTATTATGTATCTTTAATATAATTTTAAGACATACGTTTTAATAGAATCAAACTATGCATACTTTTTTATACTTTGCATTTTTCTCACCTTACAGAATACATGAACAACTGTGTGTAATAAATAGATGTTTGCTGCATCATTTTAAATGGCTGTATAGGATTCTGTATTTTGTAGTTTATTGAGCTGGGCGGTGGTGGCGCACGCCTTTAATCCCAGCACTCGGGAGGCAGAGGCAGGCGGATCTCTGTGAGTTCAAGGCCAGCCTGGTCTACAAAGTGAGTTCCAGGAAAGGTGCAAAGCTACACAGAGAAACCCTGTCTCGAAAAACCAAAAAAAAAAAAAAAAAAAGTATGTAGTTTATTGAACCACTTTCCTTAGTGGATGTTTTGGTTATTTTAGTATTGTTATAGATTGTGTGAAGCAAATAGCTCAAATTAATTTAAAATATAAAGATGCATTTGCAGTAATAAAAGACATATCTTAAAGTTATCCATTTTAAGCTAGTTTTAGTGTAAAGGAGTTTTCTACTCTCAGTAATTATTTTCAACCAGATCATTTTGTGATACTTAGAAACTGATCTAAATAGATAAGGCAAGCAGTCTTTTTTCTAATAGATTAAGAAACTGTGGTCAGCAAAATGGCCCAGTTGAGTAAAGAAAGGCTCTTGCTCCCAAGCCTGATGATCTGAGGTCATTCGTGAGAACCATAGGGTAGAAAGAGAGAACCAACTCCTCCAAGTTGTCCTTTGACCTAAACACACACACACTCTTTTTAAAAAAAGTATATGTGTGTGTATAATTAATTTTTTTTTTTTTTTTTTTTTTTGCTTTTGAGACAGGGTCCCAACTGTGTATCTCTGGCTAGCCTGGAACTCTATATAGACCAGGCAAGCCTTGAACTCGAAGGAATCCACCTACCTCTGCCTGCCAAGTACTGGGATTAAAAGCGTGCCTGGTTAATTAAAAAAGAAAGAGAAAATTAAGTTCACCGGTAAATACAGGTCTGTGAAGGTGGCTCAGCTATTAAAAACATTGGCTGCCCTTGCAGAAGCCCTGAGTGCAGTTCCCAGCCCTCACAAGCGGACTCATAGCCATCTGCAGCTCTGTGTCAGAGGATATGACACTTGAATGTAGTGCACATACATACATGCAGACAAACACTTATACGAATATATAAACCTAAAAAAAAAACCTGACAAATAGCCTTCTCAGTTTAATAATCAAGACCATACAATCAAAAAGAGGAGGCAAACAGGAAAACTCGGTGTATGCCATGGGAAGATTTCCCAAAGAATGAAGGACTTTGAAGAATAATTAGGCTTCAATAATAATAGGTAATAAATAGGTAAAAAAAATGATTAGTATCATGAACAAAGCATATTTATAATTAATCAAGTTGTTAAAAAATAGCAGAATAAAAATCTTTGAAGTAAAAGTTGAGATGTTAGACTCTATTCAAGAGTATGCCGTTTGGGAGAGACCACTTTCTAGGCATATGATGCTAGCTTAAATAATTGAATCAAGATCCCAAGAGCAAATGAATGAGCTTTATATGAGATGTGTCAGATATATAAAAAGCAGTTGATAGAAAATAACAGAAATAATATAATTCATAATATTTGGTTACTTCTAAGGCATTTGTGAAGTTTGTAGAATTCTGTATTGATAGCATCTGGAACCTAACTAGATGTGTCTTCTTGGAAAATATTTTTAGAGTACCAACTAGAGATTGCAAGATTATGTGAGAATGAAATAACTTACTGTGCGTCTTGTCACTTTATTTTTTTTATTATTTTACAGTGCTAGAATTGCAATCCAGGTCTTTATGCATGCCAGGCATGTGTTCAACCACTAAGTTACATCCTCAACCCTGTATCATTTTTTTTTCATTCCCTTCTATTTTTTTCCTCAGGAGAATTAATATTCATGTAACACTAAATGTTAGCCTTTGTACATGTTATTTCATTTAATCATAAAAACTCTAAAAATAGATAACTACTGTTAGTCTCATTTATTTTTTCATTTATTTATTTATTAGATGTTTTTGAAGACTTATTTTGTTTTTATTTTATGTATGTAAGTGTTTTGTCTTCATTTGTATATGCACATCACTTGGGTGCCTGTGCTGCATGAGGCCAGAAGAGGTATTGGATCTGGAACTGGAGTTAGAGATGGTTGTGAGCTAATATGTGGTTACTGGGAACCCATCCCTGGTCCTCTACAAGAATAGCAAATACTCTTAACTGCTGAATCATCTCTCCGGCCCCAAGATTTTATAGATATTCTTTAAAATGAGGAACAAGAAGGTCTATTTACTTGTCCAGTGTTACACAGCTAATAAATGGTGAGATTCAAAGATACTTAAAAGATAATTCGGGTGCCATTAAGTAGCCATGAAAACAAGCTGGTAGAGTTTAAATAGAGCTAGAAGATGACTTTGAAGAGAAAATTAAACACAAATAAGAATGCCATGTAACTTTTCTGTTACATTGGCAGAAAAAAAAAATTCTCTATCAAGAGAGGTGTACAGAAAAAAAAAAGAGAGAGAGAGAGGTGTACAGAAAGTAGCACAACTTGGCATCTAATTGTTATTTTTTATTTTTCAGTTCCTTCTACTTTTTCTCCCCAGAACTAATATTCATGTAACACTAAGGTAAAGAGAAAATTATTGGATGTTCAAGAGTTACCATATTATGTGATTAGGTAAAAGAATTACCATCATGACAAGAACATTCCTCATAAGCAAGGAGAACAATATGAAAATCAATTGTTAAAGATCAAATTTTTTACTTATGGCAGTTCAGGAACTTCTTATATTTTTGGTTGTGAGCCTAGCCTTTAACGGCTGAGCCATCTCTCCAGCCTGCATTTCAGGAACTTCTATAGATTAAATATCAGCTTAAGACATGCACATGTAGTAAATAACATGCAAGGTAAACTCCATTTCTGTGGCTTGACATCCCAAGCCCTTCCCAGATCCACTATTTAATATCATACAATGTCCTTGAATTTTTTACTTTAACAGTAAGTTAATAATATTCCTAAACTGGCAAAACTGAGGAGGTAATGAATATGTTGGGAGAATTTTAAACCATGAAAAGGTTAGATCCAGAAAAGAATTGTTGAAATCTTTGAGTAGCCCAGTGGGCTAAGGGATGAAAACAGACACAGGAAAACAGGTAAAGGATGGGAATACAGATAAGGCATAGAATGAAGGAAAGGAAAATTGAATTGCCAGTTCTGATTATAAAGGATGAGGGAGGCATTTGTGCCTCCATTAAAAGATAATGTATTTTTTTAGTTGTAATTTTTTCTTAGGTGGAGTATGAGTTTCTTAAGCTATTCTGAGCATGGTTTTTAGAAAGCTTATTAGGTATACTACTGTAACATTAATTGCAAAGTTTTATTACTAGGATTATTAAGATATTCTTATATGTTTTCCAAGCACAAATTAACTTTTTGTACATAACAATGTTTTAAACTCAGTGGTGTGAGATTAAACCATCATTTTTTACATTCCGCTTATATTTTAAAATGACTTCTGATTCACACACAATCTTAAATCTGGATTATGGTTGTTTTTATGGGGCCAGGTGATTTGGGGCTCTGGGAGTGAAAACCTTGATTTACTCAAGCCATGAGAATGTCCCACTGGTGGCAGTTTGTAGCTAGAGTTTTCCTGCCTTGCCCACAGTCAGGACAAATCTTTGTCACCCGCCAATCCCACAGCCGTCAGACCCAACCAAGTAAACACAGAGACTTATATTGGTTACAAACTGTATGGCCATGGCAGGCCTCTTGCTAACTGTTCTTATATCTTAAATTAATCCATTTCTATAAATCTATACCTTGCCACGTGGCTCGTGGCTTACCGGCATCTTCACATGCTGTTTGTCATGGTGGCTGGCAGTGTCTCTCTGACTCAGCCTTCCCCTTCCCAGCTTTATTCTCCTCCTTGTCCTGCCTATACTTCCTGCCTAGCCACTGGCCAATCAGTGATTTATTTATTGATCAATCAGCAGCACATTTGCCATACAGAACATCCCACAGCAGCAGTTAGTATATGTCTTGTCCTAAAACAAAAACAAATTACCAAATAACTGGAATATGATGGTGATCTGGCTGTGCCATCCTTCATTCCATTAATCAGCCAGAGTTGATTTGGCTTACCTGGCAAGCCAGACAGGTGTGCCTTTCTCACAACTGTTTGTATGTTCTTGCAAAGCTGCCTGCTCAGTGAATGAGGACAGCTTTTGCCTGAAAGAAAAGGACCATTCTTCAGTTGTAGCTGTAGGTGTCTGTACTTCACTGCTAGCTTCTCCAAATAAACCCATATATTAGCCTGTGGTTTTGTTCTAGTCTATGCTTCATATAAAAAATGTTTAATTTTATTTAAAGGCCTGAATTTTAGCAAAGAAGGGGTAAATAAATATCCAGGCTATCTTTTGAGGTTGCACAAGATGTTAAGTAACGGTGAATGTACAAATCTTTGAATCCTGATCAAAAAAGATTACTCTGAAGTCAGTCATAAGCACATTTCATCCCTGCATAAGTCTGAAAGGAAGCTATATTATGTCATCAAACAGCACAGTTTTGACATGAGGAAAATGTAGCTGATAATATCTGCTCCAGTACATAGCAGCTATAAAGCCTCCAATGATTTCTGTTTATAGTCTGTACATTAGTATAAATGAGCTAATATAGTCTCTAGCTTGCTAATTTTCTACAAGATAAATTAGAGTAGAAATTCATAAAACCCATCATGCTTGTCAGTTGGTTTGTAGTAAGAATCAACAGATGGTAGCTGATTTTTGTGAACTAGAATTACATAGTGGAAGGAACTTGGACTTTGGAGTTAGAATCCCTGGGTGTGGTGCTTACTTACTGGCACTTGAGTAAGTTAACTAATCCTTTTGATCTTTAGTTATCTCTAGTAAAATATTGGTTTCAATAGTTGCTTTGAGAATTAAATAAAATTTATATAAAATCATTTTTAGTAAGTTTACGTCATATAGTATATGACAATACCCCAATAAGTGTTATAATCCTCTTATTACCACTATAAACATTAGTCCTCCTACGTCTATGGTAAATAGTATAAATTAAACCAGGAATGATCAGGCCCACTTAGAATCCCAGGTGCTACAGAGGCTGAGGCCAGAGGATCTCAAGTTCAAGGACAACTTATGCAACTTACCAAGAGCCTATCTCGTATAAAAAAGAATTGGGGCTATAATTCAGTGGCAGAGTATTGTCCAAGGAAGCATGGTGCTCTTGGCTTCAATTCCCAGTACTGAAAAAAGTATTAATTACTTAAAGTAATTTCAGTGTGATCTTCAATACAAAATGGACTCAAATGGATGCACAGAATAGTTAAGATATAACTTGCCTCTCTTTTTCCCTACTACTACAATGTCAAAATTTCTGACGAAAAGTGGGATTCTGGTATTTAAGGATCACTTCTTGGAAGCTATGCATTGTGTGTTGAGAGTAATATAATTTCTGTCATTAGTAACTCACAGCATAGTTGGGGGGGAAAGCATTTAGTTATAATGCCCTGATGGGTGGCATCAGTGGACTTACTGTTAAAAAAAAAAAAAAAAAAAAAGCAGGGAACATGGACATAAGAACAAAAGCTATGGAGGAGAATCAGGGACGGGGGGGGGGGGGGGGGGGGGGGGGGGGGGATTAAAAAGTAAGATTTGCAAGGCCTAGTGAGATGGCTCATCACATTAGTTAAAGATACTTGGTACCAAGCCTGTAACCTGAGTTCATTCCTCAGAACCCACGCTGTGGATGGAGAGAGGCAATTTCCACAAGCTGTTTACTGACCTGCATGTTGCTAGTAGGTGACTATAGCAGATGTCCAAGTCCACATAGCTTGGTTTCAGAACTCAATCTTAAAGCCCCTACATGACTACTGATGCAAGTCCAGGAACTTAATAGCATTTAATCAGCCTAGTGACTGAAGGACATAACCACATAAATTTCCTAAATCCACCCACACAGAGTGGCTGCTAAAATTTATTAAGAATTTACTATATGATTTGAAAAGTCTATGAAATAACAATATGAAGTGCATTTGACTATTAAAGGTGTCTGTGAATGAATGAATGATTGTAAGCTAATTGGAGAAACTGGGGATGGGGCTCAGTTGGTAAAGTTCTTGCCCAACATGCATGTAGCACATGCCTGATCCCCAGCATGGTACAAATGGCACTGTAATGCACATGCATAATCCCAACAGGTAAACTGAGGTAGTAGAATTGCCATGAGTTTGAGGACAGTTGGGACTACATGGCAAAAAACTCCCCCCGCAAAAAAAAGTGGTGGTGGGACTTGTAAAATGTCTTAACAGGTAACCTGCTGCCAAGCCAGACAACCCGAGTTTAATCCCCTAAACCCACATAGTAGAAGGAGAGAACATACTCTCACTAGTTGCCCTCTGACCTCCACGAGTGTGCTGTGATGAATGACTACCCACATACATGCACACTAAATAAATAATTATTTTTTATTAAAAATTTGTGTTATTCATTTTACATATCAACCACAGATCTCCCTCTCATCCCCTCTCGCACTCCCTCCTAGCCTTCCTCCTCCTAAATAATTATTTTTAAAGTAGTGTAACATGCTTATTACTCGGCAGTTGGAGGCAGGTTCAGAAATTCAAGGTCGTCTTTGACACTAAGATCTAGGCTAGCCTGGGATACAAGAAGCAGTGTCTAAATAAATAAAGCAAGCCTATTAGAGCAGTAAAAGAGAAAGGATTGAGGGGGAGTTTCCTCTTGTTCAAATTGTGTTTTAAAAGCTTCCCCACCTAATGTAAGGCAAATTTACTTAGCAAATCTTTTTCTATGAACTTCCTAAAAAGAAGATAATGGTGAGATGGCTCAGCAGTTAAACACTTGTTCTGAGACCCACGTGGTGACTCACAGTGTTCTGGAACTCCATTTCTAGGGGACTTAATAGCCTCTTTTGACCTTTTTGGGTACCAGACACACATACAATACACAAACATACATGCAGGCAAACCGCTCATACACATAAATATATCTAAAAAACGATAAATAGAAAATGCATCCTGGCATTCAGATTTTTGGGGTTTTATTTGTTTGTTTTGGTTTTGGTTTTTCCAGACAGGGTTTCTCTGTGTAGCTTTGCGCCTTTCCTGGAACTCACTCGGTAGACCAGGCAGGCCTCGCACTCACAGAGATCCACCTGCCTCTGCCTCCCAAGTGCTGGGATTAAAGGCGTGCGCCACCACCGCCCAGCTTGGCATTCAGATTTTGAAGACTCCTTGAGCTAGCTATATTTTACAGACACTAAGAACTTAGTCATTTCTGCTTGAGTATTGTTTAACAGCTCACTCATTCCTCTAGTTTCCTAGATTTAGTACTGTCTTACTAACAGTGTGAACATAGAAGCAAATAATGGTGATGAGAAAGGAAATGTTTGTTGGGTGATTATATACTCATTTAATTAAAGCAAGAGTCAAATTACAGCAAATTGATACTTATTTAAACCAAACAATGAAATCTATATGAACTTAAGCACCTCAAAATTCACATAGTTCATTCATAGTATACACATATTTTGAGTCAAATGTTAGAATTATCCAAGTTATAATTTTGTGATTTCATTGAAAGGGAATAGAGAAAATAACAATTTTATTGTAATTGGAAATTATTTTAGTTGGGCTTAGTAAAATGTTGCAACAAAATTAACATCTGTTATATAAGATCTTTTCAATTTAGAAAAATGTTTAGAGAGGGATATTAGAATTATGTAATTTTATTTTCTCTTTTGAAAAGGTAAATATTAAGTTGATTTTAGCCTAGAAATAATTGTGTATCAAAATTAACAGAGAAGGACTGCAAATGTAGCTCTGAAGTAGAGCACTTGCCTAACATGCACAAGGCTTTAGAACTAATCTCCAGCACACACCAAAAAATTTAATAGAAACATTTTTATGCTCTTAAAAATCATGAACTCCTAGAAGACAAGGTCTCCATTTAATAATTCCTTATTCTCATAAACTAGTGTCCTATATATAGCATTTGTTGAACAATTAAGTTTATTTATTTTGTGTATGTATGCTTTGCTTGCATGTATATCTGTACACCATGTGCATGCAGAGCCTGTGAAGGCCAGAAGAAAATGATCTCATGGAATTAGTTGTAAGCCACCATCTGGTTGCTGAAAATGGAACCCAGGAGACAGGGTTTCTCTGTGTAGCTTTGCGCCTTTGCTGGAACTCACTTTGGAGACCAGGCTGGCATCGAACTCACAGAGATCCGCCTGCCTCTGCCTCCTGAGTGCTGGGATTAAACGCGTGCACCACCACCGCCCGGCTCAGCCAGTGCTTTTAAAACCCCTGAACCATTTCTCCAGCCCACAATTAAGTAAATTTATTATTTGATAGTTACACATAAGGGGAAGATGTGATAGTTCACACATGTAATACCAGCTCTTGGGAGCCTGAAGCAAGAGAATTTTTGTGAGCAGCCAGCTCTGGTTACAGTGTGAGATCTTCAACATTAAAATAAAGTAAGGAAAAATTTTAGCATGTTCCTTGCCAAAAATGCATTTATGTATGTTTTATTTTGCAACATTAATGCAAAGAAGTAGCTATATACTTCAGATGTATTCTGGAAATTGGATTCTTTAAGGATGAGATTTATTTTTCCTCATGATTTCTGAGTGCATAAAGTACTAATTGCACATTAAAGGGATATGTTAATTACACTTTTTAAAACTTTGGATCTCAAATAATGCCCAAAACAGCCTATTAAATAAATGCAGAGCTAAAGGAAGGCATCCTTCCACTTTTGGTTGAGGAGACCATAATCTTTAGATAAAATGCTTACCCAGGTTCCTGACTGCAGAAGTCATTTTAAGGAAAGGCTTTTTTCAGGCTCATGTAAGTTGTGAATGTAGATTTTAACTGAGCAGCAGTTTTGTTTGTGGCTTTTTTGTCTACTCCTTTGAACAAATTCTAATGTTTTTGTATCACCTTGAACAGTGTAATAGTGTTGCTTCTTACATAAAGAAGCAGAGTTGTTGGTGTGTCTGTTACGGGTAGCTGCAGTTTAATATTTGCTTTCACTGAGGCTTGTTTGATTCATTATTTTCATTTGACTTACTAGCAACCATCTGTTAGTTACAGTTTAACTTTCAAGGCTCTGTGTAAATTGGTTTCTGTTAATGAGGTGCTGTAAACAGCATTATGAAGTTTTTCTCTTTTAATCTTGAAAGGAAAAAAATCCATATCTAAAAAAGCAATCACCAAGAAGAGGAAAACTGTCACCAAGTCACCTGCTCTGCCGGAGTTTCAGGTAAATGTTCCAACATTGTCACCAAGTTCTTGCGTTTAATTTTTTGCTTTGGTGTCATTCCTTGAGAGAACGGCCAAATTTCCAGAAACTACAGGGTGTATACTTTTAATGACTGGTTTCACAGTGTGCTTCCCTTTAAAGTACGGATGTAGGCAAATCGTAACTTTACCTCTCTCTCTGAAAAACCTGGTGTTTTTAGTTTCCAACCTATACTAACTTTTGTAGATGTAGTTTAATAGAAATGTATATATACATATCTCTCTTCTTTATGTCTGTGTGCATATATCCCTCAGTATATGTAAATGAAATTCTTCTAAGAAAAAAGTCATGGTTTGTACATAGTAATATTACTCTGGTAAGCCATTTGTACATATTTAACCAATATAGAAATGGTGGACTGATTAACTTGAAAAACAGGTATTTTAACTCTTAGCTATAAATAAACTTCAGAGAGAATATTTAGTAAAGGCTAAATATAAGTCTTCAAACATTTTTGAAAAAAAAAACATTGCTGCCATATGTGAAGTTGCTAATATTGAAATTAGGCAACCTCATCATAAGGTTTATTTTCTACTTATCCAATAAGTGTTTTCTTCAACAAATGACACTTTCTTTAAAAATTTTTCTTTGTAGTATTGTGAACAGTCCATTTCCAAAAGTTTTATAAGCTCATAAAATAAAAGTGATATATTTGAATTTGTAGGTTTCAAGTAGTTATGAAAATAAAGAGGCAAGAAAAATACTGTGTAACAGTATCCTACATCTATTTTCAGTAAAATCCTCTTTGAGGGAAATGGAAAATGGATAAAAATCAGGTATCTTTAAATAGTAAAAGAAAAAAAATTATATAGAGATATATATAAAATAGTAGACTACTTTAATGACATTATTATGATAAATTATATTCTTTAGAATTTTTTCACATAACCTTTATACAGAATATCTAGTAAAATACAATTTACTGTTTGGTTGGAGGCCATCCTGCCCAATTCATTGCTTATAATGATACAATATTATATTTTTATGCTTCCACTGGTAATCATGCTAGCTTTTTGTTATTTCCCCCATTTATTTTTTTCCTCAATTTCTTTATATATAATTCTATAGCTCTTAGGACAGAGTGACCGTTTTTAGTATTTTTCTTGTTTCTGTATTAATGAGTAGACGTTTGTATATAATAGTAACACAGACTGCATAAGTAGTGTTTTGTACAGTGGTGGGTGGTATTAATGATGTATGAAATCAACTTTAGTGGATTGCATGGCCAGTGTTTCTTTTTTAAGTTATCAATATTAAAAAGAATTTATAAGTACATCGTGTATATTCAGTGTGTCACATACAGTACCATGAATATGTATAGTTGAATACATTGTTTTTTGAAACTTGGGTTTTACTTGCCTCTGTGTATATGTGTGTTGACATGCATGATAAAATGTATTTTTGACTCTGACTCATGGAAAAAGTTGGAAAACACTGTTATAAGTGATACTTCCAGTCAGTTATTGACCATTTGCTTATCACTCAGAAATTTAAGGTCAAAAGTACATGTTTTGTTAGATTGAACTGTTCAAAATAAATAAAGTCCCTTTCCTGGTTCTTAAGGCATGGGGGTAGGGGAGCTAGCGCTCTCTCTCTCTCTCTCTCTCTCTCTCTCTCTCTCTCTCTCTCTCTCTCTCTCTCTCTCTCTAGCTGTCTTGTTTGTGAGTCTGTATTGGACTAAGGTAGCTCTTATTTCTAGTTTGCAGTATGAATTCTATGTTGTGATTCGTGAAGAGAACTTGCAACTGTCTTCTGAAATAGAGATTGAAGGACCCCGAGAGGTAGCTCAGCTATGAGGACTTCTGCTGTACTTGCAGAGGAACCAACTTTGGTTCCTAGCCTCTACACGATAGCTTACAACCATCTGTACCTCCAGTTCCTGGGAAGCCAACACCCTTTTCTAGCCTCCAAGGGCAGTAGGCATATGTGTCATATACATATATACATACGTACATACATACAGGCAGACACTCATACACATAAAATAAAAATAGGTGAATCTTAAAATACCAATTATTATCTAATAAGTGAATTTTTTTCTTCCCTGAAGTACTGGCAGTATATTTAGCACCTTGTTTATTAGTATTGAACATAAAAATACCTTGTAGAAATAGTTAAATAAGATTTTAGTAGTAGCCATTCTAAACTAAAATGTCCATTTGTATTACTGAAAATAAAACTTTGATGCATAAATATTAAATCGCTCTTATAAAACCTGACCTATTTACCAACATTTTTTAAGTGTTAATGTGCTAAAAAGGTGAAACCTGTTTTGACTTCTATTTCTTTGACAGTGTTTTTGTTGACTTTTTAAACACTAAAAGTTAAATTTGCTTCTTTTAGTTGCTTCTTGAAAATTCATGTTTATATGTATGTACACTATAAAACTCCATGTCAGGAAATATCTTCCCATTTGTATTTAGAGTATGCAGTAGGGACGTTCAAGTGATGGCTTCGGTTTCATTTTGTGTATATATTGCAAAGAAACTAAGGGTATCTGTGTTAGTATGCCCTAGTTTCTTAAAGTTTATAAAGTATTAAAAGAATCTGATACCTTTATTAAAAGTGAAGATTCCTAGGTCTCATCCTCTTCAAAGACCTTAGAGTAGTGGGTATCAGTGAAATACATAGTAGTTAAAACATGTGGATTCTGGATCTCGGCAACTTGAGTTGGAATGCCAAACCTGCCACCTGACTATTCTATCACCTTACATAAGTTAGTCAACCTCTGTGAGTCCAGTTTTTCATCTGCACAGAGGAGTGATAATAGCCAGTACATTCTTAGAGTTGTTGTGAGGATTAATTCCATAGTTTACTGTTGTAGCTGTTCTTACTTTTTCTTTTCCAAATAGGCATAGACTTAGGTTGGAAAATCTGCATTTTAATTAGGACAGTTAATTAGGAACTTACTTAAGAGTATCTATTGTGCTAAGTGCTTAATGGCTTTAGCACTTTTCCAGCTATTTGGGACATTGAAATAAATCTTAAATTTGGTCTCATTAAAATAGTACTTGATGGAAACTGTAAGAATTTTAAAGTGAAAAACCAAATAATAACATCTGTCCACAGAGCAAAACTAAGACTTTCTTACTCTAGTATCCTAATTAGTATACAGTGACATCAGCAGAATTGTGGAATTTATCAGCAGTAACTCTAAAACAAGAAAAATAGAGAATTTTTTTATTTCAGATGGTTACAGTAGTGATGGTTTTAAGTTTTATATCAAGTTTAACAGTTATGATTTTATAAATTAATTTTTTCTTTATTTTGTAACATAAAGATTCTTAGACTCAAAAGTAAATGTCAGTTTTCCTATTAAAGTTGATTTTCACCACCCCCCCCCCAGAGCCTTTCTTATTTTCAGTATTTGAGAACTGTAATAGTATATAAATTCTCTTTTTGTGCTAAAATAAGTTTGAAAGTATTTTTAAAACATGATGTGTCTAGTCCCAGTAAACCGCATTTGTGAAAAGGAGGAGCTGGGAAGGTGGTTCACTGGTTAAGAGTACTCAGTGCTCTTTCAGGGATTGGAGTTGGGTTCCCAGCACTCACATCAGGCATTCACAAACTGGCTGCCTGTAACTTTAGCTCCAGAGGATCCAGTGCCTCTGGCCTCTACAGGCACCTGTACTCAACATACACACACACACACACACAATTAAAAATAATCAAAATTATTTCTTAAAGTTCTAGTAAGTAGGGGCTGGAGAAATGGCTCAGCAGTTAAGAGCACTTGCTGCTCTTCCGGAGGACACAAGTTCTGTTCCCAGCACCCATGTCATGTGGCTCATGAGTGCTTGTACCTCCTGCTGCAAGCGGTCTAGTGCCATCTTCTGGCCTCCACAGGCAGTCACACACTTGGTATTCACTTACACAGACATACATAAATAAAAACAGATAAACAGGCCGGGCGGTGGTGGTGCACGCCTTTAATCCCAGCACTCGGGAGGCAGAGCCAGGCGGATCTCTGTGAGTTCGAGGCCAGCCTGGTCTCCAAAGCGAGTTCCAGGAAAAGGCGCAAAGCTACACAGAGAAACCCTGTCTTGAAAAACCAAAAAAAAAAAAAAAACAAAAACTAAAACAGATAAACATAAAAATATAAGAATAATTAAGTGGCCTTAGTTACCATGTTTCTGCTTTTCCTTGGTAATCTCCACACACACAAACGCACACAAAATACTTTTTTGATGAGTGTATACTTGGCATCTGTTCTATACATGCTATTTATTCTATAGGTTAATTTACAAAGTAAACCCACAATCCACATGCTAAGACTTACACAGTATTGTTTACAAACATAAACTTTTAACTAAGATCCCTGAAAAAAAAAAAGTATATTTTTCCACCTACCCAACTAAGGAATAAGAAGTCAAGTATTATCTTTATATAACAAATTGAGACTAAAATTGAAATTAGAATTTTTAACTTTCCTATGTTATAAGGACCTATAGATTAAGTCATAGTTTAATTTCTACCTTTTAAAATACATATTTTCAACTTTACCTCTTTAAAACCATTCAATTTTCTTTAAGGCATTGGAAAAACATTTTTAATTACTTGGTATTTTTAAATATTTTGTTAACTTGTTTGTCAAAATTATTTTGTTTTCACGTTAAGTGGATATTTTCTGTTATTTATTTATTGTCCTTGCTGTTGTGGTACAGTGATCATAAGAAGTAATTTTCCTGTCAGCATAATTCTAACAACTATTAATATAATTTTTGTTTAAATACTATATGGATTTTTATTTGTATCATATATTTAGTGTTTTACTTATAAATTTTAAAACAAATCATAGGATCTTTTTAATAGAGTGGTAGTGAAAATAATCCATTTTGTTTGAACATATTTATTTTTTTCTTTTCAACATGATTTTCCCTTTGCTTTTTTAGTATAACCTACATTTTTTTATTTTATATGATACTTTATTTGAAAATGCCTTTCAAACCTAGTATACCTCTACCAGAATGGCATGATTTCGGTGATTGAAGTTTATGTAAGGAAATTTTTATCATGTAATTTTTCTGAGATATGAAATTCTTTTATCTATATAGTACTTCCCTTACCCTAATACCTACAGTCATTCCTAATTTTTTAGTTGAATAGAAGGCCTTTTAATACTGTCAGTCAATGAAAATAGTAAGTTATGAATTGTATCCTAAAACTACACCTTCAATTTTTGCTAGTTTTAAATTTTTTCATTTTATTTAAAAAGCCCGCTTGTAGAATGTGATATTAATAGATGGAGTTTATAGTTCTGTTGTTTCCTGTCCCGGCGCATCATCTTAGGTCATTTACATCTGTTGCTTTGAATTCTTGGGTATCAATTGAAGATAGGCCTTTTTAGCCTACTGTAAGCCTTGAACCAAGTGACATAATTTAATCCATTTCATCTGTAAGTTGGTTGATTGTGGCTCAGCCTTGATTCAGTCAAGTGAAAAGCTTACTGTAACATGAGTGTGTCACTCCTATGGTTCTCCCTGCAGGAAAGCCTCTCAGAGTGTGTGTGGTAATCCCAGCAGCTCAGCTGTCTTCCTTTTCTCCCAGGAGGCCCTGTGTCTCAGAAGCACTTTCTAAATTAATACTAACAAGAAAGGGATTTAATGAGATGCTTTTCTTTGTTCTTACTAAATGCACCTGTCTTGTTACTAAAGTGAATTTTTACTGTGTGTTATTAGTTTTCATAGAGTCACCATCTGAAATTGAAGACTTCCATTATTTTTGTTTTGTTTTGTTTTGGGGTTTTTTTTTTGTTGTTTTTTTCAAGACAGGGTTTCTCTGTGTAGTTTTGGTGCCTGTCCTGGATCTCACTCTGTAGACCAGGCTGGCCTTGAACTCATAGAGATCCCCTCAGTGCTGGGATTAAAGGCATGCGCCACCACCGCCCATCTAAGACTTTCATTTTTGAAAAAGTAGGAATTGAATTGTATGCAACATAAAGTTGGCATCAATCAAACTATGTTTCTACTCCAGAGTTTTCTAATACCTTAGCATGATTCAAAATATTGTTATGTTAGGTATACATCAGATACATAGAAATATAAAGAGTATGTTTGCATATTAAGAGTATAAACCAGGCCTGGTTGTGATAGCACATATCTGTGACCCCAGCACTTGGAAGGCTGAGACTAGTCTAGGCAACTTAAGTTTGAGGGGCATCTTGCCCTATGTAGTGAGATCCTGTCAACAATAACTAAGGCTCTAAATTATTATGTAGACATTAAGTTATTTCAATGTACCTTCAAGATAAATGTCATTAAAATATTCTGACCCTCAAATTTAGAAAAATTATGCTTAGAACTTAGATGAGGCAATTTAAGAACATTATCCTAAAAATACCCCACCCCCTAAATTCAGGAATTAATTACTTTTGAGTTTTCATGTTTATTAGCTACATAGCACCAGAATGTTTTAATGGCTCAGTAGCTGTGCTGGTTTGTAATTCAGTCATTAAGTAAGTACATGACTACTCAAAAGTGGGATCTACGGACTAAATCTAGAAACTCGTCAGAGAGGAGACGTACTAGAACAAAACTATCCAGGTTCCCCTGCAATTCTTATGCACACTGAAATTTGATAAGAGTTGATGTAGCACAGCTTATTAGCTAGGTAAGCTACTTAGAAGTGTTACTTCATTTACCTTTTAACACTTGGGCCTCAGCTATGTTCCAGGAGATGAAATATAATTATTTGTTGATGTCATGACTAACTGATAAGTAAAGAACTTTAAAGTTTTTAGGATGTGTTTAGTTTGTTGGGTATATGCCTTTGTTTTCTTATAAATTTCTACATGCTGCAATTAAAGCATACTCTCAGCCATTTTAAGTGAAATACCTAAAATATAAGGAAAATTTCTCTGAGCCTTGCCATATAGGTAAGTGAAAAATCTATGCTGTGATATTAACCAATACACCAAGTTCAGTGAAAAAGGATAAATCTGATGTAGCAGTAATAGGAACACACTTCAGTGAGTACTCACTAAAACCTACTAGAAAGCTGATGTTGCTCTATGGCTTTATAGATGTAATGGAAGTACTTACCTAGTTGGCCAGTCTACTGCTTAACCATCATTGTTTTTTTCATAACCAGATTTAGCAAATTGGAATGTGTGATTTCTAATAATTATCATTTACACTCTCCCAATACAATACTATGTAATATTTTTTACTCTGAAATTGTTTTTGTTTTTGTATTTTGCAAGTATTCTTACCACTGAGCACATCCCCTGTCCTGAAATTGTTTAATTTGGATTACTTAAGTATATACTTACCCTGCTTTATCAGTGCATTTGAAGTTTTATAGATATTTATAATAAGTAATTATTAATACTAATTATGGTATAGTATCTGTGATAATTTTTTCTTAATCTCTTAGATTGAACCATATTGCCATTTTTGTAGATAAATGTATTTCAGAATTTCTTATAGTTTTAACCAAATTTAAAGCATTTCCTACCTCCTGTCTTAACTACTCAATAACAACTAGCACGTATCTTGTTATGACCCACTTTTGCTTGTTACTTTTGTCTGAGTTTCTAATGAAATAAAGTGTGCATTGTAAGAAAACAGTAACTTTGCATTAATGTGTGCAATAAGCATGGCGATGATAAAGGTTGGTGATAATTTATAAATATATAGCATATTTTAAGTTATACAGTGTAACCATCAAGATTTTCTTGGATCTGAAACTTTTTGTCTATGTAGATGCAGTTTTTTTTCTGAATTTTCTGTTACTTTAGATGTTCCTAAATTGCTTAAATTATTTTAGAAAAAGGGTTAGACATATTAAACTCATTGAAAAAATTCAATATAATTTTACAGGAACCAAAGGGAGTAACTAATATTTTTGTTAGTATTTCTGATGCTTCAGTTTATAAAACTGTAGTAAGCTGAGCTAGGTCAGTTAACAACTAAGAATTCATCATTGTGGTCATTTGCCAGAATTAACAAGTAAAATAAAATGAACCACACAATTACAGAAGGAAATAGATACTGCTTGTAAAGATGGTTTTATTACAATCTGTTAAGCTCAGTTGGGCTGGGTGACTGAGCAGAACCATCATAAATTTGAGGCCAGCCAGGGATACATAGTAAGACCCTTTCTCAAAAAACAAAACAAGACAACAGCAACAAAACACAGCAGCAGTAAAAACCATTAAACTCATGGCGAGAATGTGTACTTAATTTTTTCCTGTCTTTGACTGTATGACACATGATTTTGTCCTCTAGTAGCACTGCCACTAGCAGCCACTTGGTGTATTACATTATATAGCTAGCAAACCAAAGCAGAGGGATCATGGCCACTCTCACAGGGCTGTCATCGACCTGCTCAGAGACTGCCTGGTGCAGTTCTTTCTTACAGGTGATTCAGTAACCTGTAAAAGCTAATGAATTTCCAGATCTTTGTCATTCTGGGCTGAAAGTTAATAATACTAAGAAAGTAGCGGGATTATAATTTAGAGGTGTAGGACAAGAGTACCAATGTTGTAATTTTAGCTTATTTTATATGAAGCCTGAAGTTCATACATTATAACAAGTAAATACCTCAGGAACTGTGCAGCTTTCCTTGCTTTTATTATTGCAGAGAAGTATTCCTCATTTCAGTATGTGTTAAACAATTTCTGTTACCACATTTTTGGTGTTTTATATTATGTGTTATCAAGCTGTGTTTTTGTGTTTTATTTTAGCTTATTTGCACTAATCTTGATGAACTCAGGGAATTAATCACAAAAATCGAGAATGAACTCAAAGATCTGGAAAACAGTAGAAAAAAATCGGTAGGTGTTTATCCAAAAGTTCTATCTATTATTGTCAGCATTAAAATTTATTCCTGCTTTTTTCCAAAGTTTTTTAAAATCTTGTTCTCCTAATTACATGAAAATTTACAATTAAAGGTAGAAGCATTGTTTCTTTCATTTCTCCCAGGTGGTCTAATTTTCATTCTTAATACAAAAAGATGTTATCGGGGCAAGAAGATTAATTTTCTTTGCCTGGTTTATAACAAGTATAGCCTTAGCTATTACTCAGTATGTTGATGGTTTTCTAACTGGTAGCTTTTTAGATACTTCATGTTCTTAATTACTTATCTTTAATGGACACCTATTGCATAGTAACAAACTTTTTAAATTATATGTAGTATAAAGCAGACCAAGCCCTAGATTCTTTTTATTCTTAACAAGGTGACTCCTAAAAGAACCATTATCAGACTATAGGTTTTTAAAATTAATTTTACTGTATATCCTAACAGTAATTGATCAACTCATTTCCTGACACTACAGCATGAGAGTGTTACATGTATGCTCTTACTTGGTAAAGTGCTCCATGTTGTTCTTTATTAAATAGATAACACCTACTTAGCTGGCATTTATAATTGGATTATGTCATAGTAGAAACATAATTATATACCAATAGATGGGGAAAGTATCAAATATTTAAGAAAAATAATCATAAAAAACCCTTTTATCATGAAACCACTTGCTTTGTACTTAAAGCCTGTTAATATAAATGTGTATAATTATGATAACTGATTGAGCAGGTTTACAGTAGCCATTTTCATGCTGTTAGGAATGATATGTTGGAAGTACTTTGAAGGGAACAGACTGAAATGTCTTTAGGTTATTTAACGCAAGAATGAAAGAACCTTGAGTATTTCAGAAGCCTGTTGTCACATGATACCTCTGAGAAGATCACTGTGATCTAAGAGGTGAAATAATATTCCAAATAGTCATCAGCCAGATGTGGTGGCGCACACCTTTAATACTAGCACTCAGGGGAAGCAGTGGCTAAAGGATTTCTGAGTTTAAAGCCAGTCTGGTCTGCATAGTGAGTTCTAGGCCAGCCAACACTACTTAGTGAGACCTTGTCTCACAACAAAACAAAAACAATCTTAACAGCCATCAGTTAACAAGAAAAACCTTATACCATCGGAGAGTGGGAAAAACATTTCAGAAATACTTCCTTTTAAAAATAGTTGTGACACTTATATTTTCATATATACTTTAGTATCTGAGAAGTCTCTTGATGTGGAAGGCTGTTTGATTAAAATTTACTGCAATAGTATGTTCTACAAAAAAATTCACGTGAGAATATTTTCAACCAAAAGTTCTTTCATCTTACTTAATATTTTATGTTCATAAAAGGCTGATTCCTTAGTAGGAAAGGATAATCTTTTTTAAAAAATCAGGGTATAACTTAGAGTTTTGCAAAAGCTATTTAGTTATTGCCTCCGAGCTATTGTTTTCATATTTCATAACAGCAGAGTTCTGTGAATTGCTAAACCTTTATATACTTCACTTAAACATAACTTTATTCTGTTTATATATTTTAAAAAATGTTCCTACTACGTAGTTTGAAGCATAGTTGATTTAAGCACTCAGCACATATTACAGGAAGAAAACTTGTGCAAGCACTCAGGATTTTCCTCAGAGCCGTCCTCCTTGCTTTGTTAATGAGGTGGACTGCAGTGTGAGCATGTTGCCTTCCTTCGTAGGATCAAGTAGAAGACCGAGGAAACAAAATAAAGGTACTTGACAGTGTAGTCTTGGAGATGTTTATTACAAGTTTCAGATCATAGAGGGCTCGATGAGTTCCCTTTTGTGTCTCCAAACTGCATCCTTTGGTATTTCTAAGTTGCTTTTACTATTTCTTGAAGAGATGGGGTTCTTGGAACTGTACTTTACCAGGGATAATTTTACTGAAGTACCAACATAGGGTGTAAACTATTTCCCATTGACTGAAATTGCCTAAAGGAATATTACATAGACAATTGTCTCAGCCAGCGAAAATGGCCACAGAGCATGAAATAGGAAAGTTTTCATTTTAGAATTCTCTCTCCTCCCAACACATCTTTTTTCTTTACAAAATCTGATGGTGAATGTGATCTGTATAAATTGCAGAAATTAACCTTATTGAGTATTTGTTACTATTTAATTCCGGCGCTTGTATTTGTTTGGTATCATTTAAGAGTAATATGCTCTCCTTAACAAAATTTTTACATAAACTAAAACTTAAACATTAGTAAATATAAATAATATCAAAAATCCGTATTTTAATCATTTAATGAAGAACTTTCCATGCCTCCTGCTATCTGAGCACACTTTAAGCCTTTGCAATCGACTCCAGGGTCACTGTTGTGAATATCAATTGTCTTATTATTGTACAAATCTGTTGCTATCACTTGTTCTTATTAAAGATTCATCCATGTATTTTGAAGGATTATTTTGATATGTTTGCTTCTGGTCTTTTTTTTCTTTTTCATTGCCAGGTTATCTGTCAGTTATTACCCCTTATTGTGTTCATGTATTTGCCCTAGTTGAATACTGTGAATTAAAAAAGCAGGTAACCATACTTACTAGAATTGGGCTTACAGTGAGGGCCATTGCAGGAAGGCTTGTCATAATAATACAATGTATGAACTTCACGGTAGAGATAGCTTCCTTGACTTATTCCTTATCTTGTAATAAATTAAGGACTAATATTTATCACCTGAGGATTAATGTCAAGGCTAAAATAGTATTTAGAATCAAAACATTTCTTGCATTTAATAATGATTTTCATTATTTCAGTGATAATGAATAGCAAAGAAGATGTAAATGTTTAGTTTCCCATAAGTGTAACTACTTAAAGTTAGAAATTGCACATGGGATATTGGTGTAATACAGATTTATATAATAAGCACCTAGCTGTTTCAGAGAGTTTCTTCTCTCTCAGGTTTGTCCAAATACTATTTCTTACCAAACCACAAGAAAAGCCAGGCACACTGTACATCCCTGTAATCCTAGCAGTAGGGAACCAGAGAAAGTTCCAGGTTGTCCTCAGCTACATAGTGAGCTTGAAGCCAGCCTAGACTATATGTGTCCTTGTCCTAGGGGTAGAAAAAGAAAATCCATTTTCTTATCCAGTCAACAATGCATTAAAAAGGTTATTTTTGTCTTCTAATTTAACAGACTTTATAATGTAGAGCACTTTATAGTTCAGAGGCTTTTTAAATATCTCAGATTTTGCCATTGAACTGTTTATTACGATGGAAGATTATAGTTTCTTAAAATCTAGGTTGTTTCCTTTGGATTCTATAATGCTGTACTTAATCATCTGCCTCAGCTTTGTCTAAAGGGAGGCCTCTGGTTGAGATGGAGAGAAACATATTTTGACGAAACCTTTTAATGTTTCTTATCATAATTCAGGTCACAGGAATTTTTAATGTTCTCAAGGAGGAATCCCATTTTTACTACTTGTGTTCTGGTGGCTTTAGTTGAGATAAAATTTCCATTCTCCTGAATTATTTGGAAAACATTCTTGTCTGAGATTTTTTTTTTCTTGAAAGTTAGAACATGAATGTTTCAGTATATTTACTCATTCATAACTATATTTGAAATTTGTTAGACATACTGCATTCTAGGTAGTAAAAAAATGAAAGATTTTTGCTACTCTTAAAAATTTTTCATGTGAGCCTGCTTGTTCATCATGTTTACTAAATTTGTACTTTATCATGGTTTACTCAAAGAGGCATCTGCCTTTAAGCAAAGATTTGCATCGAAATTGAACATAAGAAAAGGTAAAAACTGTGTATGGTCTTTTTCTTTTTCTATGAAGAGTGAGCTGCCTCACCAGGAATGTGGTCTCTGCATTGCTATGCGCACCAGTGCTGTCCTCACAGTGTGATCATGTGCCTTTGTACTGATTGTAATGCTAATTTAGCAGTCTAATCAAACGGATGTATATACTGTTCATTGTGAGACTTAATCTTAAGTGGAAATTGTGAGAGTAGCAATAGAAAATTTTACTCTGGCATTGTTAAAATACTGTTTTAACTTTTTTCATAGTAATATGCAGTCATTTCACTGTATCATCAAAACTAGCACTTTTCAAAAGGCACTATATGACAGCGAGATTAAGGTGATACTTTATCTTCTAAACTGAATATGCAGGACTGTGGAAATGTGGAGGTAGTTTCTCTAAGAAATTACGAAAGCAGAAAATACTGAATAAATGTAGTATTAATTTTTCACTTACTGTTATTTAGACTATTAAAAATGTCAAACAATTTAGTTTATTAAAATAGTTTGTGTTTGTGGGGGTTGTTTTTTTGTTTTGTTTTTTGTTTACTTTTGTTGTTTTTTTCAAGACAAGACTTCTCTGTGTAGTCCTAGTTGTCTTGGAACTCAAGAGATCTGCCTGCCCCTGCTCCCCAGTGCTAGGATTAAAGGAGTCCACCACTACCCCGGCTAAAACAGTTAGATTTTATTTGTGCTGTTTCCGTTCATAGGAGTTTACGTTCTTTACAAGTCTCCTTTGGATTGGATTGGGCTTTAAATGAGCCATCATTGATCATGAGGGATTCATTGACACTTTGAGAGTTTATTTTCATTTATCTTGAAAATTATAATGCAACGATATTAATAAGTTGGCAGTCCTTTTCCACCATAGGATTTCTGTCTGTGGTAAGAATCAGGCGTGTAATTACAAGTACTTTGCCTTGTGATGGATGTTTCCTTCTATGCATAGCATTTATAAGCAGAAGCATTTTAGAAAGTAGCATTTAAAAAGAAATTTTTGTGCATTTATATGTGATTTAACTTCCTTATTATATGGCTCCTAATAACTTTTTTTGATTATATACAACACTACAGGAAAATCTACATAAGAAATTGGATGGTTTGTAAAAGTGAGTTTGCCATACAAAGTATCTGAATTTATTAATATGTAAACATTACCGCAACGATAAGATACTTAGTAAGTCTAGAATTTGTTTTCCTAATTTTTTTCTCTTAACTTTCCAATGTCTCCAGCATTAGAAGATTGCCAACTTCCTCTTTACAGCACCCTAGCTCGTGTTAACTGACATTGTCAAACTCATCTCAGATTACTGCAGCAGGATGGAGTTGTTCTTTAGTTATTAGATAAGTTCTCCATGCTCATTTGCAGTTTTTCATTTTACAATATTGTGTAGTTTGTAAGTTTGTTTCTTTCCTCATATGGTTCCTTAGGTTATTGGTACATTATATTCAGAAACTTAGGAAACTTCATAATATAATAAAGGACTTACCTTGTGACCATAAATCAGCTTCTTTAATAATATTCCCTAGAGGGTCATTTAAAAACTCCATGGTTTGGTAGTTGAGCATCTAATACAAAGGGAGCTGGCAATTTGCAGATGCTGTGGACATTGGATGAGAAGCAATGAAAGGTAAGCTGCAGCCGGGCGGTGGTGGCGCACGCCTTTAATCCCAGCACTCGGGAGGCAGAGCCAGGCGGATCTCTGTGAGTTCGAGGCCAGCCTGGACTACCAAGTGAGTTCCAGGAAAGGCGCAAAGCTACACAGAGAAACCCTGTCTCGAAAAACCAAAAAAAAAAAAAAAAAAAAAAAAAAAAAAAAAAAAAAAAAAGAAAGGTAAGCTGCAAATTTAGACTATTGAGAATTGTTTCTCTGTTGCATGCTTGAAATTCATTGTTCACATTAAAGTTTAGAATCTGTTAATTTAAAAAATACATTACTCTTTGGGCTGGAAAGATGACTCAGTGGTTAAGAGCAGTTATTCTTGCAGAGAACCAGATTCAGTTCCCAACACCTACAAGGTCCTCCACACCCACTGTAACTCTAGTTCCATGGGATCCGATGCCCTCCTCTGACCTCCTTTGGTATAAAGTACACACATGGTACACATATATACATGCAGGCAAAACACACATAAAATAAAATGAATAAATCTTTTTTAAAAACTACCCTATTTTCATTAAAGTGACATTTAATGTTCATAATACTAAATGTATATAATGCATTTGAATTTTATCTTTAAAATTTTTAATTCCTGAAAATGATCAGAATTGTGTTGATAAAAAAGGTTAAAGTTTCCCTGTGTTCACTTGTTTTAAAGGAAGTAATCAGATTATAAGCATAATTTATAGTAAATGCTGTACTAAATCCGTTTTTATTAATGCTTTAGCACTGTAGCACCTAACTCGTTGCCCCAGATACCTATCCTGTCTCTTGATCCATCTGTCTGCCAGTTTGATTTTTAGTTCTGTAATCAGTATACATGAATATTTAATATAATTTACATTAATAAAGGTAGGGAGCACACTGTTTTTCCTCTTACTTTCCTTGGAAGCATACTCTGTAGCCCAGGCTGACCTCACACTTGCAGTAATCCTCTTGCCTCCAACTCCAGATGCTGGGAATGCAGGCTTGGGCCACCATGCCAGTTGTTTTCCTTAGTTTTCACTATGTTTTCAAATATGTCACTTGTTTGAATTCCCATTATACTTTTAATTGACACAATCTTTAGAGAGTATAACTTTGAACATCGCAAGTGTATCTACACAATATAATCTACACTTGTTTAGGAATTGGCTTTGTGGGAACCAGGAGAGACAACACAGTGTTTTAGGAGAGTAGGTTTTAACATTTGTAAAATGCAGAATTTTAGTCTGAAGTCAATTCCATTTTACAAGTATTTCCTGAGTTGATTTTTTAAGACAACTTTCTTCTAGAAAATTATGCCTTTTTGTGTTTTAATAAATCCATCTTGGAAGAAATTTCAAAATTATTTTTTCTCATATCTATATATAATAAATAAAATTGATCAATTAGAAAAGCTATTTCTGGCTTGTGGTTACTTACTTGGTTTAAACATCAATAAATATTTGTTGATTTGAAGTAGATTTTTGTATTGGACCAAAGTAAAGCAGATTGTTATTAGCGCTAGTTGCTTATTAAAAATAGATTGCTTTAGCTGGGTGGTGGTTACACAAGCCTTTAATCCCAGCACTCAGGAGGCAGAGGCAGGCAGATCGCTGTGAGTTTGAAGCCAGCCTGGGCTACAGAGTGAGTTCCTGGAAAGGCTCCAAAGTTACACAGAGAAACCCTGTCTCAAAAAAACAAACAAAAAATGGATAGCTTTTATGCCTTTTGTAATAGTTCCACTGTATACTGTGAAAATGAAATCACTACTTAGTAGAAAGCAGCAATGTTAGGACTAAGGAGTTAGTTTGGTGGTAAAATGCATGGCTCAGGATTCAGTCCTCAGCACCAGTGGTGTGGGGCACAAAATGTCATTATTTAATTGCATTTGGATTGTGAGCATCATGTTTTATCCAGATGACACATGAAACTGTGAGTTCCTCTCCATCTGAGTAGTTGGGTGAAAACTTTTGCTTTAAACACCAACACAGGCAGTTTAATCTACTCTTCATCACCTCAAGACTATAGATTCACATTCCCATGGCAGTGTGCAAGGTTCCTTTCACTGGAGTCATTATATTTTTTTATAGTTTTATATATTTTATTAATCTTCTAAGATAGAAGACCATAGATATTTAAAACAGGTAAGGCAGTTGTATGAAAGTTAGGAATCTGATCTCTGATTAAACATTTAAGTTCCCTTCCTTGTATATAATCTTTGATTCAGTAGTGTATTTTGTAGATGTTAATTAATTAAAATTAATCAGAATTAAATGAACAATTTTAATCATTTTTAAAATCTGATAATGCAGAAGTTAATTTAGTAATTTAGTAGAGACACCACTATAGTAAGGTCTTGACATAAAGATTTCCAGATATGCCGTCTACCCTTTATGTTCTTCTGTATATCCCTAACTGATGTCATCTGCAGTCCCACCCTGTCACCACTCTATTTATCCAGGCAGCAACTGTGCAAGCCGGCTTAGTTTTGCAGGTGTCAATTTTCTCCTTTGGCCCCCACTAGTTGTTCTCTCAAGACTTGAATCTTTTTTTACTGAATTCTACCACATAGAGAATACTCTTTCTGCTTTCTTCCCTAACAGTCTTCCTTCTCTTAAGTTTAAGGAAAATTGAATTCTATTCTCTCACCATTTCTTTTTCCACCAAGTAGTTGCTGAGTGTATGATTGTCACCTGTAATCCCAGCACTTGGGAAGCTGAGGCAGGAAGCTCAAAAGTTCCAGACTAGCCTGAGCTACATAGCAAGTCAAAGCGTTCCATAGTGAGAGCCCATCTAAAACCAAAAGAAGTGTGGTTGCCCTAGATGAATACTAATTCTTATTCTACTTAATAGTTTAGTTGCATGGATTAGAATAAGCACTTAATACTGTGTCACCAATTCTTTTGAGAAAAATTTTAGCTTTTAAGGTCTGACTCACTGCTTACTTGGTCTGACTTGTGCTTTTCTTAGAAAATATTTGAAAAGAAGCAAGACCATTTAATTTAATATGTTATAGCAGTGTCTCTCAATCTGTGAGCCGTGACACCTTTGGGGGTTGAACAACCCTTTCACAGGGGTTGCCTAAGACCATCTGCATATCAAACATAAACATTACAATTCATAACAGTAGCAAAAGTACAGTTATGAAGTAGCACTGAAAATAATTTTATGGTTGGGGGTCACCACAGCATGAGGTGACCTGTATTTAACTGTATTAAAAGGTTGTGGCATTAGGAAGTTTGACAACCACTTTGTGGTAGGAAATAAAAATTTTCTTAAGCTGGGTGGTGGTGGCGCATTGCTTTACTCCCAGCACTCAGGAGGCAGAAGTGGGCAGATCTTTGAGTTTGAGGCCAGCATGGTCTACAGAGAGAGTTTCAGGACAACCAGGGCTAAACAGAGAGACCCTGTCTGTTGTGGTGGTGGTGGTGGGGTCTTAATACCATGATCTGACATCTTATTAAGATGCAAATTAAGGATGGAGAGATGGCCACAGTTGTTACTATGTGCTGCTCTTGCAGAAGACCTAGATTCAGTTACCAGCACCCACATGGAGATGCACAAGTACCTGTATCTCTGATTCCAGAAGATTCAGCTCCCTCTTTGGACTTCATGTGCATTCCATACATGAGGTGTGCTTATATACATGTAGACAAAACACTCATACCCATAAAATAAAAATCTTTTTAAGACATGAATTAGCATAAGGTTCATATTTGGTGTGTCCACAGCATATAATCCTACATCTTCCTACTCTTCTAATAAACAGTTCCCCATTCTAAGATTCAAAAACCTCAGAAGAAGTATAGCTCTTTGTTTATGTAAATACCCATTCTGTTGCTTTGAAGTACTGAAACCTTGTGGTCAAGCTATACTACTAAGACTTTGAGTTAGAAAGTTATAGAATTGTCATTTAAAATAGCAAATATTTTATGTATGTGTATGTGTGTGTATGTAAAAAATTGGCAACTCTGTGTACAACTCTAGAATATACGTTTGCTATAGATAGTGGCCTTACCCTTCTACATATGGGCAGAATGACTCGGCAGTTGCTTACAGGATGAAGTCTGGTTTTATGATGTGTTAAATGTGATCTATAATATATAATTGTGTGTCTTTGAAATAATACATATGGATTATATGATACAAGATATTTCCTCCTTTTGTAAACTCCTATTTTAGTTGCTTTTCTATGCTAGAAACTGCTAAAATAATTATAACACCCCATTCATAGGTAGGTAGGTAGACAAAAAGTACCTGTAATACTAGAAAATGGGAGGGACATCAGGAATAATTAATTTTAGTGTAGTGGTTTAGATTTTAAAAACCAGTTGACTGGGTTGAGAAGGTAACTCAGTGGGTACAAATGCTTACTATAGAAGTAGGAGGACTTGTAACCCAATGTCATCCTCTGGTTTCTACGTCCTCATGCACATGCACACACATCTACATCACCACACATGTAAAATAAACAACAGTTAACTGTTTTAGTTGCTTTTCTGTGTTGGAAACTGCTAAAATAATTGTAACAATTCCTAAGGAAGTTTAAGGCATCTCTTTTTTCCTCTCTTAGAAGTTACAAAAACTACTTCATGAGCTATATTTACTTTTTTGGTAAATTTATTTAAATATTTGTACCTTTACATGGTTTTGTTCATTTGTTGGGGGGGGGGGTTTACCCCACGTTGGCACTGGAGATGAAACCCAAGACTACATATATTTGGTAAATGATTTATTAAGATATTTACAACTGACATAATTAGACAATTTTTAAATACGCATTTCCTACTTAGATGTTAAGCATTTGGGATTTCTTCTGTAGAACTGAAGATCACTAAACATTGATTTCTTACAGGATATTCCCTCCTTTTGTAAACTCCTGTGGAAGAAATATTTTTGATGAGTTGTTGGCATTTTGTTACTTTTTTATTAGAGGATAAAACTTGGTTGATACTGATTTTAGATTAAGTCTAAGAAATTTACTTTTTAAACTTATGTTTCTAGGGCAAATGGTACCATCGGAGGCAAGCTGTAAAAGAATTGCATAGTACACTGATACGCCTTTTAAATGAATTGCTGCCATGGGAACCAAAGTTAATGAAGGCTTTTCAGAGAAACAGGTAACAAGCTTTATGATGTATTTAACTTATTCTAAGACCCTTAGTTTATGATTTGGGGTTTTTCCATTCATTTGTAATTCAGCAAATGCAAAGACATGTTCTCTGTGATTTACTTTCTAATAGAAGAAATACAGACTGAAATGTGATAAATGCTAGTGGGGGAAGGTCATGATGAAAGGGGATGTGAAATTCCTGTTGAGACTGTGAGGGCTACTCATGAAGGAAATGAGGTGCGTATTAGAAGGAAAACAGAATAGAAAAACACACTCTCAAAGTATAGAAGTGTATTTGGCATTTGGAGGAAACACAGTCAGTTACAACCAAAGGAAAATGATTGATGGAGATTGAGTTAGGACATAAAAGTCAGAGGTCAAAGACGCCAGGTCAGGTAGCACTTAATCTTTTAAGAGTTTCTGTGGACCAAGATGAAAAGCTTTTGAGAGGATTGTACAGAGACGGGTGGTGTCTTCCGTGTTTCACTCGCTCCCTTGCTGGCTGGCAGTGCTGAGACTTGCATCCAGAGCTGTACACATGAGTCAGTATACCACTGAGCTGTACCTCTAGCCCTGAGGTTTTGGTTTTTGTTTGAATTTGTTCACGTTGATGGAGTGTGTGAGTGTGTGTGTGTGTGTGTGTGTGTGTGTGTTGCTAGAGTTTTCCTGCCTGGCCCACAGTCAGGACAAATCTCTCTCACCCGCCAGTCCCAAGCCGCTCAAACCCGACCAAGTAAACACAGAGACTTATATTGGTTACAAACTGTATGGCTGTGGCAGGCTTCTTGCTAACTGTTCTTACAGCTTAAATTAATCCATTTTTATTAATTTATACCTTGCCACGTGGCTTGTGGCTTACCGGTACTTTACATCTTTTTTGTCCTGATGGCGGCTGGCAGTGTCTCCTCACTCAGCCTTCCACTTCCCAGCTCTATTCTCCTCCTTGTCCCACCTACACTTCCTGCCTGGCCACGGGCCAATCAGTGATTTATTCATTGACCAATCAGCAACACATTTGACATACAGACCATCCCACAGCACCTCCCCTTTTCTTTTCTTAAAAAGGAAGGTTTTAACCTTTACACATCTCCAAAGTCAGCTTGGTATATTTGGGAATTTGGGCGTAGCTTCTCTTACTACTTCCTGCTGGAGGGGGGCGCTGTATCTTCTGGGGAAACAAAGAAAATTTTAGGATCATGGAGTAGTCCGTGAGGCTGTATCATCTGAGCCAGTTGTCTTGAAACGGTTCTGGATGTTGGATCATCTGGGCCATGGTGTCATCGGAGACCTTTCAGGGGGTCTTGGCTGGTCAAACCTGATGTATCTTACTCTGGAACAAATCCATAGCCTCTTGCTTTCTGTGGAAACAAAAGAGACTCTTTTCCAAAGCAACATATCCTTACATCCAAATTTTGAAGTCAAAGTATCTTTAAAATATACGTACTGGTTTAACTCAGCTTCCTTTACAATCAAACATCTCTCTGTAGTTAAGAATCCCAAAGACAACACAATCCAGACTCTCTGTGTAATAGTCATCTCTACGTGGCTTATTTTTTATATTAATTTTACTGTCTCTTTAAAGACTTTATTTTTTAAAACCATGAATTTGTTTCTATACTGTATATATCACCTTTTTTTGTCTCTTTCAAGCCTACGTATATTTTACACACATTTTAAACTATTACATCTGAATCTGTCTTATTGTGAATCTATTGCTTTAAGCTGCAGCAGCTGTGGCTGCTGGCTCCGCCCACCTCAGCTTCCCAACATGGCGGCGGCGGTACTGTAGTTTTCCGCCAGTTCTGGGAGCTATCGTGGGTCTATGCTTTTATCCAAGCAGCGTGTAGCCCCAAAACCTCTTTTTTTGTTTTGCACCAGCAAAGGCTAAATCCACCATGCAGCTCAAAGTGCCACTTGCAAAGGTCTCATTCCCGCCATACTGCAGATCGAGCGCACACGCCAGTAGCTCAAACCGGCAGCTGCCGCTCATTTGAGAGAGACAATTAGGAACTGTTTTTAGCTCTGTTTTAGAATCTTTTTTCTCAGTTTTTAGGTGGAAACTCTTGCCCCACGTTGGGCGCCATTTGTTGCTAGAGTTTTCCTGCCTGGCCCACAGTCAGGACAAATCTCTCTCACCCGCCAGTCCCAAGCCGCTCAAACCCGACCAAGTAAACACAGAGACTTATATTGGTTACAAACTGTATGGCCGTGGCAGGCTTCTTGCTAACTGTTCTTACAGCTTAAATTAATCCATTTTTATTAATCTATACCTTGCCACGTGGCTTGTGGCTTACCGGTACTTTACATCTTCCTTGTCCTGATGGCGGCTGGCAGTGTCTCCTCACTCAGCCTTCCACTTCCCAGCTCTATTCTCCTCCTTGTCCCGCCTATACTTCCTGCCTGGCCACGGGCCAATCAGTGATTTATTCATTGACCAATCAGCAACACATTTGACATACAGACCATCCCACAGCAGTGTGTGTGTGTGTGTGTGTGTGTGTGTGTGTGTGTGTGTGTGTGTGTGTGTGTGTGTGTGTGTGTGTAGGGCAGGGGCTGGAATTACACTTGTGTTTGCTGTGGTGCACAGGTGGAAGTTAGAGAACAACCTGCAGGGAGTTGGTTCTTCCTTCCTCTGTGTGGGTCTTGGTGCAAGCACTTTTATCCATTTGAACCATCACTGAGGCTACCTGACCTTAAGTTTTAAAGCATTCACTCTAGATGCCATGTTGAAATAGCTGTAAAGGTAGAAGCAGGTGAACTAGTTTACTATAGTAGTTACCCTGAAAAAAGTGGCAGTCGCTCATAGTATTGCACATGACAGGAAGTGATTGGATTTTAGATACAGCTTCAAAATAGAATTGGTAGAATTTGCTTAATGAGTGTATTATGGAGTGTGTGGTGGGTTAATCCTACTGTCAACTTGATGGCATTTAGAAATGGTATGGAAACAAACCTCGGGCATGTCTGAATGGGATTTTCTAGATTAGGTTAATTGAGGTAGGAAGGCTCACCCTAAATGTGGCCTGGGGCCCTAGACTGAACAAAAAGGAGAAAGGGAGCTGAGCTGCAGTATTGTCTATGTTTCCTGACTGGGTCCAAGGGAACAGCCACTTGAAGCTCCTGTTGCCATAATGGACCCTCAGACTGAGATAATAGACCCCTTCCTTCCTTCCTTCAGCTGCTTCTGTCAGGTATTTATACCAGCAGTTAATGAAGTAGCTAATATAAATGTGATAGAAATTGATGAGTAAAAATTAATTTTTGGTCTAAACAATTATCATCATGGATTTGCCATTAACTTAGACAAGAATGATTGAAAGAGAATCAATTTTGAGGAATAATAGGGATAAATAGTTTGGATTTAAACATGTATGTTAAGTTTGATATTCTTTGTAGACACCTAATTGGTGGTGTTGAGTAGGTATTATGTGAGTTATATAAGTAAGTCAAGAGCATTACTAGACTTGAGGTACGAATTTGGGAGTTACCAACATTGATTATATTTAAAGCCATGAGATTAGTAGAAATTGTGTGGACAGTGGACATTCTAACATTTAGAAGTGAGGAAGCAGCAATCAGGAGGCTGAGGCAGGCAGATCTTTGTGAGTTCAAGGACAGCCAGGGAGGGCTATTACAGGACAAGCCAGAGAAACCCTGTCTTGGGGGGCGGGGGGAGTGAGGCAGATGAATAGGATGAGAAGAAGCTTTGGGAGAATGCTTAGTAAGAGAAGAGGATAACCAAGGAAGAAAGGTGTCTTGGAAACTAGGTTAAGTTGAGGAAGAAGAATCTCTGGAAGAGAATTAGAGGAACTGAAGGGTAGTCCTCTTTCTTGTCCTTTGGCATAAAATGGAGGAGAGAAGTGAGGTAGCACCAAGAAATACAGATTGGGGTATAGACATAGCATTCGGGGTTCTAGAGTTGCTTGTTTTATTAATTAGATAAGTAATTGTTTTGGATTAAATGGAGGGGCATTTAGTATAGTAGTATCTGGAGAAGAGAGGATACATGTAATTGGGAGCGTTAACATAGGTAGAGAGATGGAAAATATGAATAAAAATAAAGATATTTGCAGATAAGATGTGGAGCATATAAAATATTTTTCCAGTTCTTTTTATTTTCTGTGAAATACAAGTAGTCATTAGCTGAAAGTAAGGATAGAAATTACCACTGAATAGGTAATTTCTCTATTCTAATACTACAGATGAGAAGATAAATTCACTTTACAATTATTCTTTGCTAGCTCACTTTAGTATCTCATAGCCCCATTAAATCCTTAAGCAACAATTTAAGATAAATTGTAAAGAATTACTTGGTAACACTTGTATATGCAAGTGCTGTACATACTGACACACTGTGATGTGCTATTGTTATCCCCAACCTGTAAATGAATAACTGATACTCCAGAGGGATTAAGGAATTTGCCAAAAATCTTATAATAGAGGTAGTGCTTAAACTCCAATATACACAAATAAAAACTTGTAGTAAGCCGGGCAGTGGTGGCGCACGCCTTTAATCCCAGCACTCTGGAGGCAGAGCCAGGTGGATCTCTGTGAGTTCGAGGCCAGCCTGGACTACCGAGTGAGTTCCAGGAAAGGCGCAAAGCTACACAGAGAAATCCTATCTCGAAAAACCAAAAAAAAAACAAACTTGTAGTAAAAATATACTGAAGAATGTATGTTCAGATTTACATTGTGAAACAAAGGGCCGGGGAGATGGTTGGGTGCATTAAGGTACTTGCTCCTGATCCCCACCTGACCTGAGTTCCCTTGGGACCTGCAGGATGGAAGGAGAGAACTGACTCCTGCAGGTTGTCTCTGACTTCACACTCACTGCTCTGTGACACACCTGCTCATGCTCGCCCTCCCGCGCGCGCTCGCCCTCCCTCCCTCCCTCCATCCCTCCCTCCCTCTCTCTCTCTCTCTCTCTGACACACATACACATGATTGATTGATAGATGGGTGGGTGGACGGACGGACGGATGGGATGGATAGATAGGATGGATGGATGGATGGATGGATGGATGGATGGATGGATGGATGGGTGGGTGGGTGGGTGGGTGGAAGGACGGACGGATGGGATGGATAGATAGATAGGATGGATGGGTGGGTGGATGGATGGATGGATGGATGGATGGATGATGTAAACAAATTTCAAACAAGGTAAAGGTTAAGGGTAAAGTAGAAAACTTAGTTTAATCATAAATAATAATAAAGGATCTCCAGAATAGCATGTAATCATTTGGAAATGTTCTGTCTCTCTAGTTTCTCAGAAACAACCAGAATCCTATAATAGTTAGAGGTCATTTCAGCTTTGCTGCCCTAGGCTTCATGAACACGATTTCTAATAAGACCAAACGTTTCTTACTCCTAGGACTAAGTGATATATTTGTTTGTGATAATCTGTATAACATTAATAATAATCAGTACTGTCACTTAGGACTGGTGAGATAGCTCAGAGAGGAAAAGTGCTATGTAAGCCTGGTGAGCGGAGCTTCAGTCCTCAAACCCATGGTGGAAACTCTCCTCTGATCTCACATGTGCACATGGCACAAGTGTGCTTTCTTGCAAACATGTGCACACTCGCACGCGCACACACACATATTAATAACAAATAAAATGCAAAATTATTATCACTTAATTTTTTAATGATTTTTCTAGACTGGCACAGTGGTGTACACTTGTAATCCCAGCAGTTGGGAGTCTTAGGCAGGAAGATTGTAAATTTGATCTAGGCTGCTACATAGTAAGACCTTCCTTTCAAAACCAAGAAAAACAATCTAGACTGCACTGTAATGAGTAATTTAGGGCTATATCAGGTTGGAGTAATAGTTCATTTGGTAAGTACTTATCTTGTAATAAAACGATTGCCTTGCAAGCACAAGGACCAGAGTTTGATCCCCAGAAGCCATGTTTAATGCCAGGTGTTGTGGCGCACGCCTTTAATCCCAGCACTTAGGAGGTAGAGGCAGACATCTCTTAGAGTTCAAAACAAGCTTGTTCATTATAGCAAGTTCCAGACTGGCCAGGGCTATATAGTGCTACCCTGTCTTTAAAAAACAAATAAGCATTCGGGAGGCAGAGCCAGGTGGATCTTTGTGAGTTCGAGGCCAGCCTGGGCTACAGAGTGAGTTCCAGGAAAGGCGCAAAGCTACACAGAGAAACCCTGTCTCGAAAAAAAAAAAATAATAAAAAAAAATAAACAAACAAAATCACCTTTTTTTTTTTGTTTTTTTTTGTTTTTTCGAGACAGGGTTTCTCTGTGTAGCTTTGTGCCTTTCCTGGATCTCGTGCCGTAGACCAGGCTGGCCTCGAACTCACAGAGATCCGCCTGCCTCTGCCTCCCGAGTGCTGGGATTAAAGGCGTGCGCCACCACCGCCCGGCAAAATCACCTTTTTTAAATAATTTTTTATTTAAAATTTTTTTTGCCTTTTACATACCAACCCGTTCTCTCTCCCTCCCCTTCTCCCGCCCCCCCCCCCCCACCTACTCCCATCCCCTCCTCATAGAGGGTAAAGTGTCAAGCATGTACAAGACATGCAGATAGATCCCTGGGGCTTGCTGGCCAGTCTTGCTGGTGAGCCCCGAGCTAGTGACGTGGAACTCATTTTTCAATTCAAGTAGAAAATTTTAGGTATTTATTGCTTTTCTTTTTCCTCAAATATAATATTCTTATTATTTGGGAATTTTGTACAATGCACCCTGATCATACTTGCTTCCCATTCCTCCTAGGTCCATCCTCCTACCCTTGCACCCAAAAGCCCCACCAAGTCCAATCTGTGTTGCTCATGTATTCACTGGAGCATGGTCAGACGCCCATGAAAGAAAACTGAGCCCTTCCCTACCCCTGCCAGAGGCTATCGGCTGTGAAGAGCTACACATCAGCATCTTTCTTTAAAAAACAAAAACAAAAACATTTTTTTCATTTATTTTACATACTGGCCACAGTTTCCCCTTCCTTCTCTCTTCCAAGGTCTCCCCTCCCCTTCCACCCCCCCCCCCCCCCACACACACACACCCCGGTCTCCAGTCTCCATTCAGAAAGGGGCAGGCCTCCCATGAGCTTGAGCAAAGCTTGGCACATCAAGTTGAGGCAGGACCGAGCTCCTCCCCTTGCGTCAAGGCTGGGCAAGGTAATCCAACATAGGGAACAGGTTCCCAAAAGCCAGCTAAGCATCCGGGACAGGTCCTGATCTCACTACAAAGAGACCAAGCATACACATGCTTAGGTGAGTCCCATGGAGGCTCCCTAACTGTTGGTCCAGAGTCCATGAGCTCCCATCAGCTGTCTCTGTAGGTTCTCCCATCATGACCCACTGGCTAATACAATCCCTCCTCCCTTTTTCAAGCAAGACTCCTGGAGCTAACCCAGTGCTTGGCTGTGGATCTCTGCATCTGCTTCCATCAGTTGCTGTATAGAGTATCTCTGATGACAATTAGGGTAGTCACCAATCTGATTACAGTGGATGGCCAGTTCAGGTACCCTCTCCACTATTGCTAGGAGTATTAGCTGGGGTTATCTTGTGGATTCCTGGTGGTTTCCCTGGTGCCAGGTTTCTCTCTAATTCCAAAATGCCCCCCCCAATCAGGACTCTCTTTCATAACTATCCCCCTCCATCCTGCCTCCAGCCTGCCTCCCACACCCAACCCTCCCAACCTGCTCCTTTAAGATTTCATATCTCCATCCCATCTCCCCCTCCCCCCAGTTTACTCAGGAGATCTCTTCTATTTCCCCTTCCCAGGGAAATCCATGCATCCCTCTTTGGGCCCTCCTTGTTATCTACCCTCTCTGGTTATCCTATACTTTACTCCTACTTATGAGTGAGTACATACCATACTAATACCAATACTCCTCAAATTGTTCCACACATAGAAACAGAAAGAACATTGTCAAATTATTTTTGTGAGGCCACAGTTACCTGAGTATTAGGTACTACACAAAGACTTGACAAAGAAAGACAATTACAGACCAATTTCCCTTGTGAGCATTGATGCAAAAATACTCATAAAATACTGGCAAACCAAATCCAAGAATACATGCAAAAGATGATACACCATGATCTAATATGCTTCATCCCAGAGATGCAGGATGGTTTGACATACAAAAATCTGTCAATGTACAAAAATTACCATATAAACAAACAGAAAGAAAAAATATGATCATCTCATTAGATGCTGAAAAAGCCTTTGACAAAATCTAACACCCTTTCATGATAAAGGTCTTGGAGAGATCAAGGATACAAGTAATATACCTAAACATAATAAAAGCAATATACAGCAAGCCAACAGCCAGCATCAAATTAAACAAAGAGAACTCAAAGCAATTTCACTAAAATCAGGAACAAGACAAGGCTGTCTACTCTCTCCATATCTGTTCATTATAATTCTAGCTAGAGCAATAAGACAGCAAAAGGAGATCAAGGGGATACAAATTGGAAAGGAAGAAGTCAAACTTTCGATATTTGCAGATGATATGATAGATATATAAGTGACCCCAAAAATTCTACCAGAGAACTCCTACAGCTGATAAACTCCTTCAGTAATGTGGTGGGATACAAGATTAACTCAAAAAAAAAAAAAAGTAGCCCTCTTATATACAAATGATAAACAGGCTGAGAAAGAAATCTGAGAAACAAAACCCTTTACCATAGCCACAAATAATATAAAATATCTTGGGGTAACCCTAACCAAACAAGTGAAGGACCTGTATGATAAGAACTTCAAGTCTTTAAAGAAAGAAATTGAAAGAATTGAAGATACTACTTTTCTTAATAGTTCTAGCTACAACCCTCAGAAAGACAAATAGATGGTGTATTCAAGTTTTATTCAGAAATTGTAAGATATAACCTTTAATTTCTTAAGCATATAGCATAAGTTTTATCTTTTTGGGCAATTAATAATTGGCAAGACTGAACTAATAGGCATTTTAGATACACTTAAAACATCATAATTTAATGACAATTGAAAGTATTTCAAGGTTTAATTTAAAATGCTAATTAATTTAGCTTCCAGAAGCTCCACGTTACATTGGTTTATTTTAGGAGCCGCCTGAAGAAAGACTATGATGATTTCCAAAGACAACCCGATCACGATCAGTTTACTAGGGAACTATGGACTACTGAAGACTGTGAAGGGAACCCTGAGAGAGAGCCTCCTAAAGCAGAAATCAGTAAGTCTGTAGATGCAGCAGAACCTCTAGACAACCTGGAGAAAGAGCACGTGGATTCTGGTAGGCATTCAAACTTTTTAAATATAAGCACACAGAGAACTTTGTTTGTTGTGAAGGCAAAAGGTAATGGGGTCAGTGACTGTTGATTGAGGAAGTCTGATAATTTACAGACATACTACCCATATTCATGTAAGCAATTTATTATAGTCGTTATTAATTTTCTAAGAGTCTCTGGAGCCAGTGCCTAACCCTAAGTTATAGATGTGCCGTTGCCTGTTGCAGATCAGACACTGCTCATCTGTTACCCATTTGGAAGCCACTGATCATCTTTTTTTATTGTTACTGCTCTTAAAGCTCTGTTGGTAAAGTTTGCTGTAAATGAATTTGAGAAATCCGTAACATTCTAAAGGTTTTTTAAAGTGAGGTGTGTGGCCAAGGTTGATGGCTGACTAAGACCAAAGTAAACACATCATTCTAATAAGTATGGGTAGCTAAAGCAAATTAAATGTGATTCATTTCAGCTCATCAGTGGCATTCTTTAGTTATATGAGAAGTTAATATGAAAACTTGTGGTTAGTAATATGTTAACATATTTCATATCTTTTGTGAATTGTAAGAGTGAACTTCTTTTGACCAGATAGGACCACAGTTCTTTAAGGATAAAGAACAAGAAAGACTGAACGTTTGTTTTCATTTTTAGTCTGTGAAGACTAAAATACTGAATTGTAACCATTCCTCTATGGTTTCCCTATCTAGAGAAAGAAAACTAGCCAAATTAAACTGAGTATCTTTTTAAAAGCCGTGAGTTTTTCCTTAACACTTAAGCATTGGCAGCAGGGTTAGTCCCAAACGAATCTCAGTAATAAGTTGCTCTTAAGCATAACTGGGATATGGGAAGTCAGCATGTCAAAGGTCACTGTTACCTTCTTTCGTAGTGCTGAAGCTTTGGAATGACTGTACAGTAGACTTTTTAAATTGCCTGCTCAAAGATTGACTTTAATTTTTATAATTGGTGTTACACAGTCACTGTTTTCTATAAATAAAATGCTTGTTTTTACAATTTTCAGATGATATGAAATTATCAGAAATAGGCTTTCCTTTGGCCAGAAGCAAGTTGTTGAAAAAAGAATTGTCTTCTAAAGATGTAGTGAAGATACTGCCTAAAACACTTAAGCGACAGTCCAAACAAAGTAGTTATCTGGATGATAGCACAAAAGAGCTTTCCCCAAGGAAGAGAACAAAGCTCAGCACAAATGAAACCGCACTTGAAAATGTAGAAGCTGATATGCAGATAGACTGTTTGAGTGAGTCAAAACATACAGAACTGCCATTTTCGGAGTCATTGGCCTCAAAGGATTCAGTACCAGTGTCCACTCTCCAGAAAGGGACCAAACCTATTCAGGCCTTGCTTGCAAAGAATATTGGGAACAAAGTGACCTTAACAAATCAACTGCCCCCTTCCACAGGTAGAAGTGTTCCTGCTGTGGAAAAGCCAGCTCTATCTCCTGTAGAAACAAGCACCGTAAAACCAGCCTTGACCTGCCTCACCAGTACAAAAGGACCTTTACAGATGGTATACAAAATGCCCTGTGGTCAGTGGTTGCCAGTCGACCTCCACAATAGTTCTGTCAAGATTCAGATGCAGCCTGTGGTGGATTCTAAAACAGGAGAAAAGATCATGCAGCAAGTTCTTATTCTGCCTAAGAACTTTGTGATTCAGCACAAAGAGGGGAAAGCAGTTGCAAAAGAGCTAGCAGCACCCCAGCAGAAAGGTGCAGAGCATTGTTCATCTTGCCCCCAGACAACAAGTGTGACCTGTTCTTTCGTGTCTGTTCCTGTCACGTCAGGAGGGACAGTTTCTACCCAACTGCCTGGTACAGTTTTCAGTAAGACAGTTGCAGCTTCATCAAATGTGAGTGCTAGATCACAACCGTTGTCACCTGTGACCTCCGGAGGGAATGTGTCAGTGTCCCCAGTGAAGACTGGCCAGAGTGAAGCAGTTTCGTCGGCCTCCTTCCCCCAGCCTCTCACTTCAGCCACCATTTCTTCAACAGTTCAGCCTCTCTTACCAGCAGCACCACTAACTGAGTCTACAGAGCCTGGCCTTTCCCTCCCCTCTTCCTCACAGCACACTCTCGATTCTTCTGAAGCAAAGCAAGAACTGAAGACCGTGTGTATAAGAGATTCCCAGTCGATTCTTGTTAGGACGCGAGGTGGGAACACTGGAGTTGTCAAAGTACAAACTAACCCAGAGCAGAACTCACCCACCAGTTTATCTTCCAGTTCTCTCTTCACCTTTGCGCCTCACCTTCAGGCCTTTCTGGTGCCAAAGTCAACCTCATCCCCTGCTTTTTCACAAGTAACTGGAAGGACTGCTGCATCTAATCTCCCATCTTTCAGTCAAACACCTACTTGTGTTTCTATTTCATGTGGCTTTCATCCATCCGTGGGGAAAAATTTCAAACCTATATTAAGCCAACCCTCCAGCAGTGGCTGTGTGGGCCCCCTGATAGAAAAAACCTCCTACATGCCCTCTTCACCCTTGAAGCCCTCTGTTTCTTCCAGCTCATTGCTACCATCAACAGCAAATAGTTCAGTTAGTGTAATTAGCATATCACCAGGAAATTTCGGACAAACCAATCCGAATGTTATTCATACATCAGCTAAACCTCAACAAGTAGATTACATCACAAAAAGCTACTCAGTTACAAGATCAGAAGCAACAGCAGCAATAAATGGAGATGTGCTCAGTGAGACTCCTGTTCAGAAACTTATGCTGGTATCAACTCCATCTGCTCTTCCTTCTAGCAGTGGACCTTCAGTTAATATGGCACCAGCACCAACATCTACGAGTGTTTCTACCCAGAAAGTAGTTTTCATTAATGCTCCAGTTCCTAGTGGCACTTCAGCCTCAGCTATTGTTGCAGAATCATTAAAACAGACACTTCCTCCTCCCTTGAATAAAACATATGTTAAGACTCCAGAGCAACCCCAAATAGTACTAATTCCGTCTACAGTGGGAACACCAATAAAAATAAATTCTTCACCAACTGTGTCTCAGATTAAAGATGTGAAAATTGGACTGAACATAGGTCAAGCAATTATAAACCCTCCAGGAAACCTGCCAGCGATACCATCAGTTAATATATTGCAGAGTGTGCTGCCAAAAGGAGAAGACAGAAGTAGTAAGGGCCATGGTTCACCCTTGTCCACAAGTGGTGACTCAGTTCCAGCAAGCTCAAATACTGTGAATCAGAACCTTCCTCCTGTTAATGAGTCAGTAGTTTCTACAGCAAGAGCTACAAACAGGTTTTCAGGAACAGGAGCAAATGTACCTTTGAGTTCCCTTTCAGTGACCTCATCCTGTGCTTCAGTTGGGACACGACCTCCTGTCTTAGTCAGTGGCAATGATACCTCTTCAAGAATTATGCCTGTTTTGTCAAATAGACTCTGCCCGTCAAATCTGGGAAACACTGTGGCTATATCAACTGTAAAAACAGGACACCTTGCGTCATCTGTTCTCATTTCAACTACACAACCAACAGTGTCTCCTAAATGTTTGCCGTCAGCCTTGCAAATCCCTGTTACTGTTGCCCTGCCTACACCTGTGACTACGTCTCCAAAAATAATCAACACAGTTCCACATTCGGCAACAGTACCAGGAGCCACACGCCCTGTATCTCTTTCCAAAAGACAGTCTCGGACCTCTCTCCAGTTTCAGTCGCCAGGGCCTTCAACTACAGTGCCAACAAATGCAAACACAAATAAACCTCAAGCTGAATTACCATCCCTCTCACCAAGTCCAGGTAAAATAACTAATACTTCCAATATTACATCTATGCCAAACCAGCATATGCCCCCTTCGTTAGTAAAAACAAGTCCCAGTAACAATTCTACTGTAGGTGGCTCTGCCATTCACACTTGTGCACCGCCATTAAATATAACTAGTCTGGCAGGTGCTCCATTCAGTGACCCTTGTATTCAGCAAAAAATAGTTATCAACACCAGTACACCTTTGGCACCAGGTACTCAAATCATGATGAACGGAGCCCGGTTCATTGTTCCACCACAAGGTCTTGGAGCTGGTAGCCATGTCCTCCTCATCTCTACTAATCCAAAATACGGACCTCCTTTAGTTATTAACAATGCCCAGGGCATACCGGCTACACCAGTAGATAACCCTGTCCAGAAGACCATACAGACATCAAATAATTCTTTAAGTGGGCAGCCTTTAAAGCATTCTGTAAGAAACTCGACAAAGATTGTAAACTGTCTTGGAAGCCCAAGTTCTCTCTCTACAGTACATTCAACACCACAAATCGTAACCACACCTGCTAAAGTTTATGTTCCCCCTGCACCAACGGTGCCATTGACTTCGGTAATGAAGTCCTCTCCAGCTGCTCTTTTGACGAAGACATCTTTGGTTTCTGCCATTTCCTCCAATAATCCTCCACTGCCAAGTAGCACATCGGTGTTTCATTTGGATACCTCTGTCAAAAAGTTATTGGTTAGCCCAGAAGGAGCCATTTTAAATACCATTAATACTCCAGCATCTAAGGTGTCTGCGTTGTCTTCATCTCTTCCTCAAGCTGTTGTGTCTGCTAGTCAAAATCCTGCCTCTGTCTTCCCTGCTTTTCAGTCACCTGGTTCAGAGAAGCCTGACACAGCTGCATCTCGAGTTTAGACTAAATGAGCCAGTTTTTAAATAATGGGGCATTGTTTTAACTCCCACAAAAATTTTAACTGTTTGTTATACTGTTGAAAACATGCTGTTCATATGTGTGTGTGTATGTGTGTGTGTGTGTGTGTGTGTGTGTGTGTGTGTGTGTGTGTGTGTATGTGTGTATGTGTGTTAAGGTATCTCCATTAGCTTGCACAAGACTTTGTTTTCTTGGGGAGGGCAAAGTATACCATTTCACTCATTGGTGTAAAGATATTTTCCAAGGTTCTTTGTTCAAAATATGTCATCGAGATTTACCTGTCTATATAACATAAATTGAATAAAGTCAAGTTTGACTAGTTTAAGTAAGCTAGCCTTTACATAATTATATCGATGTTTCTTCTTAAATTTGGACTGTTGTGATGTATCTACCGTATACTATTCTTTGTCATTAGTGACATCTTATTTTTGTTTCTGTAAAAAGAATATATATATATATATATATTTATGCATTAAGAAAATGCAGTCCATGATGTAAAATTGTACATATTCCTTAAATCCCTAATAATCTGTTCTAAATATATGTACAAAGAACAATACTGTCTTATTTATGTTTTGTTTACATAATGTATAGTTTTTTAAGTATTTTAGTAATTTTGGACCAGTGAACTGTTAGCAACAATGCAGAAGAATCTGCATATAATAAAGTGAGTTGCTGTATTTCTTTGTTTGAATACCATTTTTAAAATGTGTTCTTGTCCATTGAAAGAATACATGGTATAAATGAAAACAGTCCTTTAAAAAATGTGTTCAGATTGGAAGTATCTAGAAATAGTAGCACTTGCACAGGCTTTGCACTTGACAGAGCTTCCTTTCTTGGATCTACTTGGATCTTCACAGTCATCTTGGGAGCTGAGTAGCATGTCCACACTTACCAGGTTCATGGGAAGTAGGGCCAGGACATGATCTGATGCTTCACAGTCTTTCTCCATAGTTCTACTTTACTTTTGGTTTGAAGTGTTCATTCACAATTTTATGGTTCCAGACATTTAAAAAGAATAGGAAAAAAAAACCCACCAAATCTGTATTGACCAAACAAATGTGTGTTGTTGTTGTTTTTAGATAAGAATATTTTGGTTTATGTCTATACATCCAAAACATGTTTCTTAAAACTTTTTTTTTAAGGTTTCTCTATGCCCCTAAACAGGCCTGGAACTTTCCATATAGCCCAGGCTGGCCTTGCCTCAGCCTCCTGAATGTACCAGGATTACAGATAATGTCCTACCATGCCTGGCAAACTTATTTTTTAATGATCTGGGTTCATAAGAGGTTGCAAAAGTAATGCAGAGTGGTGATGTTCTTTACCTTCCTTCTCCACATTTCTGCTTAAATTGAGGTCTTGTTCATTGTTACTGATCTTCCAAAACGATGTCTAAGAACATGAATTTCTCTGTCATTTGGAATTAAAAGTGAGCAAAACTAGTAGTGCTCTTTCTTCTTTTCCACATGCTATGGAGCAGCTGCTGAAATTCTCGTGTGAAGCCGCTGCTGTTGCTCAGGTGGTTTGACTCAGGGCTTGACTTTGCTTGAGAATGTGCTTCATTGTAAATAAAAGGTAGCTTTGCACTTCCTGGAGCTTTATATCTGATTATCTTACTGACATACTGATACAGACACAGTCAACTTCAAGTATTCAGACCCTTCACAGCGTTCTAGTCTCAAATGTAAAATAGTAGAGTAGGCTTGGGCCTATGAGATAACTTAGTGGGTAAGGGTGCTTGCCACCAAACCAGAAGACCTGCTTTCAATCCCCATGTCCCACATGATCGAAGGAAATAACAGGCTTGAGCAAGTTGTTCACTGACCTCTACATATAAATACTACTTTAGGATATTTTTCATTATTAAAAAAAAAAAAGTGGAGAGATAGCTCAGTGGTTGAAAGCACTTGCTGCTCTTCCAGAGAACCTGAGTGCATTTCTACTACCCATACCTGACAGCTCACAACTGCCTGTAACTCTAGCTCCAGGGGATCCAGTACCTTCCTCTGGCCTCCATAGGTACCCACACAACACCCACATACATAAATAGAAGAGAAAAAGAGGAGGCCTAAAGATTTCCATTCAGATTGTATCAAAATAATGTTATTAAAGTGGAAAGGACAATGAGTGTTCTAAAATGTTGCTCAGATTTCTCAGACAATTGTTTTATACTGATGACATAACTCAATGGTAGAGTGTTTGCCTAATTTGTACAAGGTCATGGGTTCTACTCCTAGCACCACAAAAGAGAGAGAAGAAAAATCACTTAGTGTGGAAGGGAAAATGGAATCGTTTTTGTCAGTGTAGGTTAGGCTAGCCCCAAACTCTTGATCTAGCTTCCAGAGAACCCAGATTCAATTCCAAGCACCCACATGGCAGCTCACAACTGCCTATAGCCCCAGTTCCAGGGCTCTGACACCCTCACACAGGCAAAACACCAGTGCAATAAAATACATATATAAATCATTTAGATAAATAAAACTTTTTGTTTTTCTAAATAGGGATTCTGTATGTTAACAGTTCTGGCTGTCCTGGAACTTGCTGTGTAGACCAGACTGGCCGTGAACTCACAGAGATCCACCTGCCTCTGCCTCCCAAGTGCTGGGATTAAAGGTGTGTGGGGGGGGACCATAACATCTGGAAAAGAAGAAAGAGCACTACTAGTTAATTCCAGCACTCGGGAGGCAGAGCCAGGCGGATCTCTGAGTTCGAGGCCAGCCTGGTCTACAAAGCGAGTTCCAGGAAAGGCACAAAGCTACACAGAGAAACCCTGTCTCAAAAACCAAAAACAAAAAAATTTTTTTAAAAGGTGTGTGCCACCACTGCCCAGCAGAACTGTTTTTCAATGTGTCGTATTACACATGGATGGTACTTATTCAATGAATATGTTTATATGCCCAATTTATAAAGCAAAGTAACCTAACACTTCACCTGCCGTCTCAAAAGAATTCTCTAAGCTCTTTATAGAACCTAATTTACTAAATTACTGTGGCCTAACTTCAGTCCCAATGGAGACTAAAGAACTGGAACTAACCACTGAACTTGTTTCCAATCCCCAAATCCAGAATTTTGATACAATCTTGAAAACTCAGTATGAGCTACTGACTCCCTGGAGTGAAGCCTTGATTTTGGCTGTCAGGTGTATGATTTGCCTGCTTCTCATTCCTCTCACCGTACTGGGCTGTAGTTTCTAGAAAGTTGGAGACTTATCTCCCTTCTCTGACTTTAAAGCTTGATTATAGCTTCTCATTGCTCAGTATCTCCCTCTCACTGCCATACCACAGCTACCATGATACTGCAGTCACGTATAGCCTGAGAGCAGCACTCCTTCACAACTATGTATTTGCCTGCTGTTTTTAAGAGGGACCTCTTCAGTCACTATCATCCCAGCCATTAGCACATGGTATGCAATACGTATTTGTTGACTAGAGTTAGGTAGCTTTTTATCTGAAGGCCTAGTTTACTTGGTTTTGAGGTGATAGAATTCTTGCCTAGCGTGTGTGCATGAGGACCTGAATTCAGACCCCAACGCTAAGGAGGCAGGAAGATCAGAAGTTCAAGATCCTTCTCGGATACATAGTTGGAGGCCAGCCTGAGATACATGAAGCTGGTCTCTAAGAAATGAAAAGGCTGACCCAGTCTTCAGTTTCAGAATTTTCTCAGACTCCGAAGGTTGAATTGCATTTCAATTTCCCATCCTCACAGTTTTAGGTTTTGTTAAAAATTATTTCCACCTAAAGTTCTTATGACACAATATAGTTTTGCCATCACTTGAGATTAAGGAATTTTGATGTCTCAAGAGACTGAACTGTTGAAGTCAAGCCATAAGATGAAAATGTTGAGGACTCCTTCCTGTTCCATTGAAGATGTGAGATATCTTCAAGTCAAGTAGGCCTCTCCAGATGTTTACAAGTGCTAACAAGCTTAGCATTTGTAGCTTCAGGTACAGTAATTTCATCAATTATTAAAGTCAGTCTTACTGTCTAACTGATTTAATGATAGTTGATAGAATTTTGGCGAGTTTTTCCTTAAGTTAATATGCCTGCTGTTTACCGTAGCAGTAATCATAGTGCCCGTATCGATCTCCATGGGAGTCTGTAGCAGCCTGAGCCTTGGATTCAAGCAGTCCACGGTATCAGGACTGGAGGAGAGAAGAAAGGCAATTCTATAAAATTGTTCTGTAACTTTGTTCAGCCCACCTCAGTGAAGATGGTGTGACTTGTACGTGATATTTGGCTAACTGGAAAAGACTACTCCTAGTCAGAGGAAATGAGTCATGAGTTCTGGCCACTCTCGTCCATCTGGCTCTCGGAAAACGAGATGAAAGCAGCACCATACCCTGAACCCTTCTCTGTCTGCAAGTGGGCACACTGCCGTGGAGGCTTGATCTCCTAGGCTCACATTTTCTTCATCAGTAAGCCAATCCTACAGAGATGACAAGGACCTCCCCTCCCTGAGGCCGTTTTCTCCTTGCTGTAGCACGAATCTTAAAAGGTCTTACTAATAAAAACAAACCCGGAGCCAGGTATTGGGGTGAACTCTGAAAGATCAGAGAAACAGAACAAGCCACAACCAACCTCACCTTGCCAACTTCTCAGCTGATCTTGTTTCCTCAAACTGGAAGCCTCTGAGTCCTCATCTGAATAGATCTCAGCTGAACTGCTGCTTAAAAGCCCCAAAGCTTAAAAAGCCTCTAGTTCCTGGTCCTCATGCTTTATGTACCTTTCTGCTTCCTGCCATTATTTCCTGGGATTAGAGGTGTGTCTTTCCCAAGCAAGACATGAGATCTCAAGTGCTGGGATTAAAGGTGTGTGTCACCATGCCTGGCCGTTTCCAGTGTGGCCTTGAACTCACAGAGATCTGGATCTCTTTCTCCAGAATGCTAGGATAAAAGGCATGTGCTACCACTGCCTAACCTCTATGTTTAATGTAGTAGCTGTTTTGTTCTCTGACCCCCAGATAAGTTTATTGGGGTGCACAATATATCAACCACACCTTGCTTTTTCAGTCCAGGCATCAAAGGCCTCGAAATCCCAAATTCAGAGCCTCAGCATAGTGCTTAGTGGTCTTTAGTGTCAGAATGCCGGTCTTAACATTCATGGATTTTCTGTGAAGCTGTTTTCTGATTCAGTGTGAGCATTTCTATGTGGGCTAGACTTCTCCCGTTGTTAACAGGCAGACTCCTAGCACCATGTGCCACCTCTGTCTTTAGCAAAGGGCTCTCAGGGTGGCCTGCAGTTGATTGTGAATCCAAGGAGTAGTCTTTAGAAGTAGGGCTACAATTTTGTACCTCCTATTTCTTTCAACAAACACTAATTTCTCTCTGGCGTACTCAGCCCAAGCCTATTGTCTGTCATCCCTGACACTCTGAAGGACACTGAGAAGCTTTCCTCATGGAAAAGAGATTTGTCAGTGTCTTAACAGTGTGGGAGGCTGGAGAGGCCTGGGCATCAAGCCGGAGGTCCCTCTGAAGATGCGAATGAGGTTCAAAGACCTTGTGAAGCAGGGGTTGGGGTCACAAAATTCCTCTTCATTAGAATTCATGTATTTGAAAGGAGAATGGTATTTTAAGTGATAAGATAGAACAGGAAAGGCACAAACATTTTAGTATCTCATTGAATGTCATTTTTCTGTTGTGTTTATCCCTTTAATCTTTTTTTTAATATTTATTTATTATGCATACAGTGTTCTGCCTGTACCTATCTCTGCAGGCCAGAAGAGAGCACCAGATCTCATTACAGATGGTTGTGAGCCACCATGTGATTGCTGGGAATTGAACTCAGGACCAGCTAGTGCTCTTAACCTCTGAATCATCTCTCCAGCCCTATCCTTTATACTTGTCTTTGGTAGACATGGTCTTGTTAATGTTATGCTTATGTTTCTGGTGACAAAAGGTATTTTAGATGATTTATTGACAGCATTAAATAAGAAAGAATCATATAGTGAAAAAAAAAACATTTCTTTAAACAGCATTGAGTTCTCTATGGGTCTTAATGTCTCCAACAAAGCAAGCAGGTCTCCGGCTCAGATCTTTACAGCCCTTCAGTCTTCTAGGTTTTAATTTAAAAGCAGCCTGTTTTTATTCTCACTTTCATTTTGTAGCTCTACCTAGGAAAGTGACATCTTTGCATTTAGGGTGAGCTAGGTGTTAAAGGGCACCGGGTTCATGAACAGGAGCTGACACGGTTACCCTTCAGAAACTGTGAGGAACGGGAGCCCCAACTGGGTCCTTCAGGGTTCTTCTGTCCCAAGGAACATGAGACCAAAAGCACCTTGGGGAGGACAGGGTTTGTCTGGCTTACACTGCCACATCACAGTCCATCACTGAAGGAAGTCAGGACAGGAACTCAAACAGGGCAGGATCCTGGAGGCAGGGCTGATGCAGAGACCAGGGAGGGGTGCTGCTTACTGACTTATTCCTTATGGCTTGCTCAGCCTGCTTTTTTTTTTTTTTTGGTTTTTCGAGACAGGGTTTCTCTGTGTAGCTTTGTGCCTTTCCTGGAACTCATTTTGTAGACCAGGCTGGCCTCGAACTCACAGAGATCCACCTGGCTCTGCCTCCCGGGTGCTGGGATTAAAGGCGTGCGCCACCACCGCCCAGCAAAGCCTGCTTTCTTATATAACCTACCTTGTGTCAAGTTGACATAAAACTGGCTAACACAAGAAGAGAGCAGGCTTTGAGATCTGAAGAGGAGCTTCGTGTAGAGCCATTTAAATTCCCAGGACAGAGAAGGATTCTGAGTTCTGCACCATGTGACTTAGCCTGGGCTAGATGTGTGCTGAGGGTCACAGAGGCAGCCACTAGGTAGGATCAAAAGTTTATCTTGGAATTGCAAGAGGAGGAAATGGGCTTGCCTCTCCACTGAGACCTGAGCGCAGTCATCTGTCAGTTCTTTCTCCTGGAGTGTAACATGGGGTAGGGGTGGAAGCAGCCTGATTTCTGGCAGAGGGGGAGAAGCCAGCTAGAGGGTCTCTAATCTAAAAGGGCGATCATAAAATTTTGGCCATTTTTTTTTTATAATAGGCTAGGGATGCAGATCAGGGGAGGGATGCAGATCAGGGGATAGAGTGCTCGCCTATCGAGTACGAAGTGCAAGAGTCAGTCCCCAGCACTGCATGAACAGCCTGAGGTTGGAGCACTTGGAAGGTAGAGGCAACAGTACCAGCCTGGTCGCAAGCTACATGAGACCTTGTCTCAATAATAATAATAATGAGCTAACCAAAAAGTGTTATGTAATCGATAATGGGAATGAAAAAGTCACTATGTAAATAATACCACACAAGAATCTCTGGTTCTTTGTCATTTATTCTGTATGCTCCTGTAAGAGTTAGAGAACTCAACAAAACTAAATAGGGGTCAGGGAGATGCCCGTGGGTAGAAGTACTTGCTGTGCAAGCCTGGAGACCTGAGTTTGGAGCACCGGAGCCCTCACAAAAAGCCAGGTGTGACAGTGTGCATCTGTGATCCCAGCATTCCCCCGGAGAGATGGGTGGTAGAGACAGCACTGGCTGGGGGCTTGCAGTTCAGCTAGCCTGCAGTGTGCAGTGCAGTGGCAGAAACGGTAGACCCTGCTTTGAGCTGCCAGGAGGACACTTAAGACAATACACAGACAGCAGCCAAACTGGAGCTTCTTTTACTTTGAAATCCTTACACCACTTTCAAGCTAAACAGAAAATTAACTTACCATTCATTATGAATGTTGAAGTAAATTATAATTAAGACTATTTAATATGTATGGTTTAAGACACAGGCTCTTAGCAACACTATATGGACTCAGTAGGTTTTATGCACATTGCATATATACACACACACACACGTATGTATACATATAAACATATATATGTATACAAGTGTAAGGATAATAATTACAGAAAAGAGACCCTGCTTTGAGAAAGACGGGGGCAGTAAACCCTTTCATCCAAACATCATTATTTTCAAGTATTCCTTGTGGTGAGAGCCAGTCAGGCACTATTATGGTGAGCAAATGCATGGTGCGGTGTGGAAAGGAGAGAGGGACAGAAAGGCTCATGTCCTGTGGACAGAGGCACGTCTGAAGAGGTGAAAGCGGTGAGGAGTGGGCGGAGGTGGGTGGCTCGATTTCCACCCAGGTGATGTCTGAGCCTGAGCTGCTGGTGGGGCCCATGTCTGAGTTCATGGCCCTGATGTAGCTTCAGTCTGTGTTGATGTCCGTGGCTCCTGATAACAACGAAGGCCATGAGGCTAGGGCTGCTCAGACATGGCCTCACCCCTCACTGGCTGCAACACTGGGGAGAACTGATCCTTCCCCTCACCAGCTGAAGCATTTAGGAGAGAGGGTCCTACACCTCACCTGGGTGTCACAATAGAGCTGACCCAGTTCAGCATGGGTGAGGTGGCCCTGAGGGCATGAGAATGGGAGAGCAGGTCACACCCCTTGTGTGCCATATGGTGGCGAAGGCGAGGGAAAGATACCCTCCCCCCTTGCCACTGCCACCTCTTGGTGGACAAGGGAGCTTGCCCTCCCATTACCAGCTGCAGCACTCGGGAAAGTGGACCCTGCACCTCACTGGGTAGCACAGTAGAGCTGACCCTATTGACTGAGGTGCAGATGAACCAGCTGAGAATTTGAGCATAGGCGATCAGGCCCCGCCCCTCACCTGCCATATGGTGGCGTGGGTGTGGGGAGAGGGCATCTCTGTGGCAGGTGAGAGAGATGTTCCTGAGGTCATAGAGCAGGAGAGCTGTCTCTGCACCTCACCTGAGCAACATGGTAGAGCTGGCCCTGATGATGTAAGTATGGGAGAGCGCTCCTGAGGATGTGAAAGCAGAACTGGTCCTGACCCTTGCTCTTTGCTATGAGGGTGAATGCACAGGGAGGGAGGGGGGATGCTTGAGAGTTCACCCTGGTCCTGAGGACGGGGAATGCTGGCAGGCCAACCAACCCTGCAACTACCCAGGCCCAGAACCAGGGTTATGAGTTGGCCCACCCCATCGGTGATCTGCTGGAGCAAATGAAGGGGCCAGTCATGCAGGATCTCCATGACACAGGGCAACAACAGGATATCCAAGAGGAATCCTAGTGAGGGCCCAGCATCAATAGTGTAGCAGAAACCAGAGGCCTCCAACCACACCAATGCTCTTTGCAACGAACACTTGCAAGTAAAGATGTATGGATAAAAGGGTTTACTGTGTGACTCACTATGTCACAATACACCTTCCATGATGAGATTCTTTTCCTTTTCTTTTTTTCCTTTTTTTTTATTCCTTTTAAACTTTATTTTATTGGGGGGGGAGGTTGCAAGGTCAGAGAACAGATACGAAGGGACAGAAATAAATGGGATCGAGATGCATGATGTGAAAGACACAAAGAATAAATAAAGTTAAAAAAATCTTTTCTTCACAAAGAAATCAGGTGCTCCCAGGTCATCCATTAGAGTTTACCCCTCAAAATGATGATGATGATGATGATGATGATGATGATGATTTAATAGTATTACTTCTGGGACAGATACTATGCATTAAAATGTTTATTGAAGTGTTTCCCAGGTTCATATTTCTCACCATTCCTCACTATTTCTCTGGTTGCCCTAACAAGAACGTAACACTGGCCTGTTAGTAGAGACGCACATTATGTAGCATTCTAAAGAAAAGCACGGGTGTCTACCAGCCTTAAAGCGAAAGTGTGAGGGGAATCATCTCAGCATTCTTGGCCCCTTGCTGGCGCTCAGGGTGCATATGGTGGTGGTGACCGGTCTGAAGAGAGCTTCTCATAGGCAGGTGGAGCGTTGGGAACCTGTGAGAATGAAGAGGGGAGAGTGAGCTCGGCAACAGAGTGCGTGTTCTGGGGAGGGAGGAGGCAACAGTTTGCATCACGTTTATCCTTTGCTCTGGACTGAAGCTTCTAAATGTTCATACATATTTTTTTGTGCAATGGGATAGTTGTTAAATTTTGCAAATGCATATGTTGAAACATTGGCAGGAAGGGAAAATGAGAAGAGAGGCTTCCCAAAACCTGAAAGTGTATTTATGCCCAGATTGCTCATGTCAGAGTTTCCAAGTCCTAACTAAAGAACATTGAGTTAGTTAGTCACTTATTTTGTTTATAGGGGCAGCACCTGTGCCACAGCACACATGTGGGTGTTAGGGAATAATTTGGGGGAATGGGCTCTTTCTTGTTACCAGGTGGGTCCCAGGGATCAATCTGGTTTGGCAGCAGGTATCCATTGAAGCAACTTGCCCGCCCATGAATTCTTGAATCCTGTGTGGCACTCAACAAACCTGCCGTCTTCACCACACATTTCCCTGTTAGTTGTGTCTAAAGGCATATTTAAGGCTGGGGGGAGGGGCAGCTCAGTGATGGACATCATCCAAAGACGACACCATGGAGGTTGGGGAGACACATTTGTCTACCAGCTGAGCACAAATGTGTCAGTCACTCAGTTAATGCTCACAATTCTAGGAGATGTTGTCAAGTGGAAAATGGGGCATAGGAAAGTCACTTGCCCTAGGTCACAAATAGTCATGGGGCTAAGAATCAAACACAGTTATCTGAGTCAATAGTCAGTGTCCATTACTTTGCTATCCCTAATGTGCACCACTGCTATAGAGCACAAATGCATGCAAGTCACAGGCGGAACTTAAGTTCGTAATAACCTCACCTTCAGAAAGCAGGTGAATCAGATAAAATACTTACGGTGGTCAAACTACAGTCATTTCAACATGAAATCAATAAGTCAGTATTCTTTTCACGTGTTCTGTCTCTGAATATATGTCACAAAACTACTTTCAAACTACTGTTTCAAGTGTTTAATACATGTGGTGGGGGCTCAGTTCTATAGAAGAAAATAATGCTGTGGATCTTACATGTAGGGCTCTCATTATTGACTGTGAAATCTAAGTATAAGAAGATACAACTTAAGAAAACCTACTTCCCATTTTGTTTACTTTTATTATAGAATATACAAACCAAAAATGATCACTTTGGCCTTTCTGGAGGAGGGGCAGTCGTATGGATTGAATCCAGGCCCTCGTGCATGCAAGGCAAAGTGCTCCACCATGAGCTACGGTTCCAGCCCTAATTTCGACCATTGTTGGTCAATTAAGAGTTGAGTGACATTCAGTATATTCACATTGCCTTTTCAGTGGAAATCACTTTGTTCATTTGAGTTGAAAGCAGCTGGCATGAAAATGCCCGGATGCACAATCTCCACCTACCACAGGCTGATGGGTTTTTTCTTGAAAAGCCAATGGACTGTCCTGATGACCAAGACCATCACATGAGTATTGTTCACTCGGGCATCTTCCCTTCAGGATACTTTGAGTACCAGCATGTAGCCTTTTTTCCTGAAATATAAAGTCATGAAAAATGAGTGGTTTAAAAAACACAAAAAGAACTGAGTCCCTTAAAGCAAAGAGAAAGGGACCAGGTTTTAAAATGGGCTTTAAGCTAGCTGCTGCCACTCACTTGCTGTGGGTCCTCGGGCCACTCCCTTTCCTCTGTGAATTCCGGTTGTTAGATCTGTGATAGCAGGATGGTTAACCCCACTTCTCAGAGTTGTTGGGGTCAACTAAAGACAGCACTAAGGCAGTGCCTGGCACCAGCCGACCCTCACTGAGGAGTTTTGAAGAGAAAGGGAAGTCTGAATCTACAAAATGAACAATTTATGAAATTGTACTTCAAAAATAAGGAGATGAGCCGGGCGGTGGTGGCGCACGCCTTTAATCCCAGCACTCGGGAGGCAGAGCCAGGCGGATCTCTGTGAGTTCGAGGCCAGCCTGGGCTACCAAGTGAGTTCCAGGAAAGGCGCAAAGCTACACAGAAAAACCCTGTCTCGAAAAACAAAAAACAAAAAACAAAAAACAAAAAAAAAAAATAAGGAGATGGGGCTAGGGAGATGGCTCAGTGGTTAGGAGCATTTACTTTTCTTGCAAAGGACGCAGGTTCTGTTCCCAGCACTGGCATGATGGTTCACTACCATCCATCACTCTAGTTCCAGGGAATCCAATGTCCCCCTTCTGGCCTCTGTGGGTACTACATGCATGTGGTGCTGCTCTTTCATCCATGTAGGCAAACATACACATCAAAATAGAGGAGGGGGGAGAGGAGGGGAGAGAGAGAGAGAGAGAGAGAGAGAGAGAGAGAGAGAGAGAGAGAGAGAGAGAGAGAGAGAGAGAGAGATATGGGGCAGTTAGAAGCATTTACTACTCTTGTTAAGGGCCTATGTTCAATTCCCTGCACCTACATTTGGTGGCTCACACTGTCTGTAGCTCCAACCCCAGGGAGACCCTCTTCTGGCCTCTACAGACACAGACACTTCTCATGCACATACCCACAAATAGACACACACATACATATAATTTGAGATAAAAATAAACGTAAAAGATGATGTGTGAAGTAAAAACTAAGAAACATTTTTTTTTCTTCATGTTTTTTTGTCATGACTAGGAAAAATTAATCTAAGGTCACCAAGCAAGTCCAGGGTGGACAATGAAGCCAAATCTTGATGCCCTACAACTGAGTGACTTTTATGTGACTGTTGAGTCAGGGGACAAGACAGTAAATAACCAATTGCAAGATAATGTCATCACTCCATGCCATAGGTGCACAGGTGGAGTCGGAGGCAGAAAGTGAAGTCCCTCCCCTCCTCAGCGTGGACATGGCATTACTCTATGGGCAGGAGTGCTAGGCTTAGGGCAATCTCCGGTTTTCCTGCAGTTTGTTTGGAGTCTTCTTATCCACACTTTAGTGTGAACTCACTAGGGGACTCTGCTTGGTGATGTGTGGGTCCCAATGTGCCTTGCCTCTTTGGTTTACATTCTGGACCCTCAGCTAAAAAGGGCAATTAGAGAAAGAGACGCAGGTGCCACTTGGTTTCCTGGAAAAGAAACTTTTCAGCTGCAAGGCTACAGATAGCAGGCACTCAAGAAATGCAAGTGTAGCCAGGCAGTGGTGGCGCATGCCTTTAATCCCAGCACGCAGGAAGCAGAGGCAGATGGATCTCTGAGTTCGAGGCCAGCCTGGTCTACAGAGTAAGTTCCAGGATAGCCAGGGCTGTTAAATAAAGAAACCCTGTCTCAAGAAAAAGAAAGGAAGAAAGAAAGAAAAGAAAAGAAATGGGAGTATAATCCAAGCCTGGGGACTGGGGGCATGGCCATGCCAGGAAGGCAGCCTGGGCAGGCACTGGTGGACTTTTGTAAGGGTCTCCCTTCCTCCTGAGAGGACAGAGTGAAGGTTTTCTGCAGCCTTGAGAAGTGTGGGTCAGCATCACAGAGGGTTTACACTCCTGAAAGTTTCAGTCCACTTTGCCATATTTCACCCACCTGAGTTCAGTGCTTTGTGTTTTAGTATGCTTTTGCTGTTTCTAGGACGATGTATATTGATGATTCTATGACAATCTAATTTTGAAGTGATGTGTTTGAAAACCTGCTTGGGGATTTATTATTTTTTTAACAGGTTCTTCCGGGTCACCTTTGGTGGCCTGAACACTCTGCCCTCCTGCCTCAGCCTTCCAAAGTGCTGAAGTTACCACCGTCCCTAGCTAGGGGCTTTAATTTTTTAGTTTACTTATTTAGTTTATGGGTATGGGTATCTTGCCGGAACGTATGTCTGCACAGCACCATGTGCACACCTTTTCCCTGCAGAGACCCGAAGACCCCCTGGGCGTACAGGTACAGAGTGCTGGGAACCACCATGTGAGTGCTGCAGAGGCCCGAAGACCCCCTGGGCCTGCAGGTACAGAGTGCTGGGAACCACCATGTGAGTGCTGCAGAGGCCCGAAGACCCCCTGGGCCTGCAGGTACAGAGTGCTGGGAACCACCATGTGAGTGCTGCAGAGGCCTGAAGACCCCCTGGGCCTGCAGGTACAGAGTGCTGGGAACCACCATGTGAGTGCTGCAGAGGCCCGAAGACCCCCTGGGCCTGTAGGTACAGAGTGCTGGGAACCACCATGTGGGTGCTGGGAGCCGAACCTGGGTCCTCAGAAGAGCAGCCAGTGCACTCAACTGCTGAGCCACCCCTCCTACCCAGTGGCTTTCGTTTTTTGGAGATTTGTTTTTACTATGTAACACTTGCTTTTCCTTTGAGATCACGTGTAAATTTCCCTTTCGTGCTGTGCCTTGCTGGCCTCAAAAAGCCCAGACTTTGTTTTGGAACCTACACAAATGTTCAGGTTTTCAAGGCCCCTTCTAATGTTAGCGGTATGACAAGTTTGCACGTGATCTTTACGGGACCAATAGACAGATAAATGGATGAAGGAAGACTATTCCATGGTGCCCCCGATGCTGCAGGGAGGATGATGCTGATGTGATCATCCTCAGGAAGACCTTGGATACCGTGATATGACAGAGTTAGTATGACAGAGTCAGAAGAACTTGGAATTCGGCAGGGATACAGCTCAGCAGAGGAGAGCGTTTGCTACCCGGGCTGACAAGCTGAGTTTGCTCCCAAGTCCCACATGATGGAAGCAGAAAACCAACTCCAAAAAGTTGTCTTCTAGCCTCCACACCCATACCCTGGCATGTGCATATACTTGCACACACATGCATGGCATCCCCAGAAGTTCAGAGGAAGATAGGACCCTTCAGGGGACCACACTCACGGTCAAGGTTCGGTATCCACTTCGTCTTCTACAATACCAGCAGCCGATGAGCAGAGCAATTCCCAGGACCACAGTCAGGATGCCAATCCCTGCAGCCCTGGGCCAAGAGATAGACACGTCCAACGCAGTTCAGAAACATCGTTCCAGACTGCAATGAAACAACCAACCTTCTCCCTCTTCGTGGTCCAGAAAAGCGTCTTCTAGTCTCCAGATAGTTTGCCATTTTCTACAAAGGGCATCTGACCAGACCTCCAGCTCCAATATCTAAGGACAGGGCCTAGTTTAGGAACACCCAAACCCCAAGATTAATGGGTGCCCTGGCACCTGACCCTTATGTGGACAGCATATTTACCAAAATAGATTAACCTTTTCTTCTCAACACAGCTCTTTTAAAGCATTTTTTCCAACTCAATCCAGAAAATAGAAGTAGAAATGAACACTGACTATGAGCCAGGGTCCTAATTCTGCAGCAAGGAATTCTGCTGCAATCATTATCTCCACGTCACAGAGGAAGAAATAAATTCAGAGGACCAGTGGCTTGCCACCCAGAGCTATCACAAGGCAGAGTCAGGGTTTGAACCTGAGGTTCCCTGTGGCCCTGGGAGAAGAGCCTGAGCTGGATCTAGCGCAGAGTTACGCTGTCACTTATCTGCGTATCTTGTCCTGAGCATCAGGCTGCTGTTCTGAGGCTCTTAGCCAACCGCTGTGTCCTGTGTCCAGGGTTCCCTGGGAAACATTACAGTTTGCTGCAAAGGTCCCAGAAACAGTGGCGTGTGTGTCCCTGCACGGCACTGCCAGTCGGCGTGATACGCCCTGAGGACCGGACACTGGCTGTGACTGTGAACTTGCTAAGAAATGCTCTGCTGAGCTGGGTTATGTGTCCTAGACTGAGTAGCCACAGGGTGCCAGGGTGGACGAAGGAGGGAGTTTTGCCAGGGCCACCTACCCTCATCTCAAGGCTGCCAAGGCATCAAGCTTGTCCTGTCCAACTCTAGATGGGATGGAGAGATCTGGAAGAGGGCTGTTCCAGAGGGAAGCTCTGCCCTAGTGGTGTAGGCCAACCCATGTGTAAGCGCTACCAACTGTGTGACGCAGATCCCCAGGTCCCAGGCATCGGAACCACCTCTGCCACCATTCTGTGCCAGGTGCTGTGCTACCCATCCCCCTTGTTCATTTTCTCTTCTCAGTAATCCTCTGAGCTAGGGAGAGCTCATTTTACAGCTGACATCAGGCTGTCAAAATGCTCAAGGCCACACAGCCAGCACATGGCAGAACCAGCAGAGTAAGTGGAACTGGACAGCCATCAGGAAGCTCTGGGATTCAGACCAGATCTAGGTCCACTGTCCAGTGCTTTCCTGGAAAAAAAAATCCATCTACGATGACACTGTCACAAGGAGTGGCTCTTATGATTGAAGGCAGCTGACACAGTTCCCAGCATGCACGTGCTCTCGCTTCACCCTCTGCTCAGTCTCTGAGCGTCTTGACACAGACAGAGCTCTGTTCCAGCGTCTTATTCTCAGTCACGTTGTACTTAAAACACACACACGAGTGACTGAAAGCATAAAACATCAAAGAATGCCAGACACGCCGCAGGGAGCCGCTGCCCAGCCTAGCAGGGCTCCTCAGTCACTCAGACACTGGCAGCAGTCACCTAAGGTGCAATTGAAGCTCAGATCCTGGGGCCCCCACGCCTGGCCTGAACTGATTCCTCTTGAAGGCAGCACCTAGGAATCTGCATTTAGGCAAGCTCCCTGGATGACTCGTTCCCACTCAGGTGTGTAAGAACCCCTGTCTACTGGGGCTTCAGAGAGAGCCAATGGACAGCAGGTGGCTAGCCCTTTTTGACTGGCTATGGGGATTCACGTCATATCGTTCTTCCTCATTGTACCTTTGGCAGATTTCAAAGGAGGAGAAATATCCTCCAAGCACCTCAGAGATGTATTGCTTCACTGCAGATGTCTCTGCTTCCTCTGTGTCTGACCCTCCCGTTCAAACAGACAACGAGATGAGTAGGGTCCTGATACTGGTGGCCTTGTACGGTGATTTTTTTCGTGTTCTTCTCTGGTCTCTTTCACTACCCTGCACAAAATCGTGTTCCATGATGTTTCAGGTACTCTGTGGTTCCCTTCTTCAAGGACTGAGGTTAAAGGTGTCACTGCATTGTGCTGGGGCCTCGGGTGATGTCAATGGACGTGATGGCATCCATATATGCAGATTGAGTGGGTGTTTTTCTTCTGTGCTGGAACCCGGGACCTCTCTGTGCTCTTGGAAGACACCATAGTACTCTCCTGACCCTGCATAAGCACTTTGGTCAGGATGTAAGAAAGCATGAGCCTCCAGTGAAGGGGTTACTTAACGCGATGCTGAGAAGTCCCAGGTGCCCTTTGTAAGCTTGTCCCCAACTCCAAACCCACCTTCCTATGCCCTGCCCTGGATGCTGGCACTGGACTCTCCAAACCCTACTCCTGCTTTGCCCGTGGGCCTCTGCACAGTGTCCAAGAAGAGTCTCCACGGCAGTTGGCTTCCTGCTCTGTTCAGGCATCATCCATAGCAGCTCTTCACACTGCTAGTCAGCTCAGTCGCCAGCTCGCTCCCTGCCACTCCCAGAACCGGCCTCTCCATGCCCCTACCAGCTGACCAGGGCCCCACCGGCCAGACGCCTGAGCACACAGGAACCAGCAGACAGAATTCCCCTTCAGTCATGTGGGCTCCATTCTGTGGGGTCGCTCCCCTCCATTTTAGGTTCCAACTGCCTTTCCACTTGTCCCCTCAGCCCCAGGGACAGAAGCAGCATCCTGTGGTTTTGGCTGCCCAGTGTTACTCCTGTGGATTTGTCTCCTCGAGGCCCCCACCGGTTCCTCATGCTGAAGGTGAAGTGACTTGCTGGCATCCATCTTCCTTACTAGACCCGGAGAGTAATTTTGCATTGGCTGTGGGTGCCGCTTTACCAGCTTCGCCAGCTGGGAATGATGGCTACCCACCACAAAGGATGACTCAGCTTTCAGCCTGCTGAGCCCACAACGCCTGCCTCCAGCTTCCAGCTTCCAGCTTCCAGCTTGGCAGTTAGAGACACTGATCTCTGGCCTCTCCTCTCTTTGAATGGGATTGTGCAAATATTTGCCTTTGTTAGCCTGCCAGCTTAGTGCTTCGTGGGCAAACAGAGCTGTACTCGAATCCCAACATCACCCCACGTCCCCTAGTCTCTCTGAGCCTCCCCACCCCATACAACACGGCAGGCAGACATGGTGTCATGATATGGAGCATAGAGAGCGGGGCTATGTGCAGTGGGAAATAATGGCCCCAGCCTTCCCTTGGTTTCTCAGTTTGGTTGCGGAACACAAAGATGATGTCATCCCATCCTCACTTAGACAGAGGCAATGTCCAGGGGTGACAGCAAGAAAGAAGGGAACTGATTGGTTAGGGCTCCCAGACTACTAAATGGGAGATAATAAAATTCTAGTTTAAGAATAATATAGTTTAAGTGGAGTCCTCCATATGCAGTATGGATGAGTATTGAGACAATTGGCCATATATTGTTGAGACAATTTGCTAGAATGTATCACCACTCCTACCCCGCACTGGCCATGCTGTGGCATGGAAAATCCACTGGGAAATTCTCGTAGCTAGACTCCATTGATGGAGTCTGTACCTTTTTGCTGTTTGACTCTGTGTAGTTTACGTAAGATTTTCCAGAAACTCTTTCTACAAGGGGAGCAGATCTGCAGGGGTTCTGAACAGACGGCATAAAGATGGTCTAAATCAGTGGTTCTCTACCTGTGGGTTGCGACCCCCGGATCGAAAGACCCTTTCACAGGGATCAAATATCAGATACCCTACAAATCAGATATTTATGTTATGATTCATGACAGTAGCAAAACTATAGTTATGAATTAGCAGTGAAATAATTTTATGGTTGGGGGTCATCACATGAGGAACTGTATTAAAGGGTCTCAGATTAGGACAGTTGAAGACCACTGGTCTAAATCAAAGCCTGGCTGGACTCCCGGCTCAGGTTCACCTCCGACCACGTTTCTAACACCTGCAGAGTATGTCCGGTGTTCCCCTAAGGGCACTTACAAATACTGGAGTTACTCTGTGCCTAACTCTCCCGCTGGACTCTGGCTCTTTTTGGAGATATAGAACAGTATCTCTCAACCATGTACTTAGTTCTTAGAAGTAGTAATCACATAAATACTTATTGTTAATTAACTCAGAAGTCCAAATATCTTCCTGTAGGATGACATTATTGTGCAAAAGTCATGGCCACCATCTTCAGACTGAAGTCTGCATGCAGGCTGAGACCCACACACATGCCCCTCATCCACAGTGGCTCTTTTTCTTTTTTTCTTTTTTTTTTTATGTGTGGGTGTGTGTGAATTTTTTCTTTTTTTTATTATTAAGAAATTCTCTTTTCATTTTACATATCAACCACAGATCTCCCTCTTCTTTCCCCTCCCCTCCCGCCCCCCAGCCTTCCTCCCCAGCCCACCCCCCATCCCCACCTCCTCCAAGGCAAGGTCTCCCATGGGGAGTCAGCAGAGCCTGGTACATTCAGTTGAAGCAGGTCCAAGCCCCTCCCCCTGCACCAAGATTGTAAGGTGTCCCACCATAGGTAATGGGCTCCAGAAAGCCAGCTCATGCACCGGGGACGAATTCTGATCCCACTGCCAGGGGCCCCCTTAAACAGTTCAAGCTGCACAACTGTCTCACCTATGCAGAGGCCCTAGTCCAGTCCCATGGGGGCCACACTGGCTCTTCAGCAACTCAATGCTATTCTGTCTACAAAGTTCCCACAGGAGTCCTGAGAGGAGCTGATGGGATAGGCTTTAGGAAGGAGGTGTCTGGGTCCTGGATAGCTGTTTCCCAACTTGAGGACCAACAACCAAGGCCCGAGAATGCAGACAAGAATAGCAGTTTCTAACTTTTCTCACCTCTAGCTCCCCTCCATTTGGCCCCAGAGAAGTGTGAGTGAGAGCATTCTAGGGCCACCAGGTCTCCCTGGGTGGCAGTGGTTGGCATGTGTGGGTGGAAGTCACCAGGCTTGGTCCGCGAATGGCAAACTGGAAACCCAGAAGGTCTGCTTTTTAACTTACTCTTCAGCGGTGACGTAGGAGTGGCTGTGGCCCTTCCTGGGGTAGCCGAAGTGAGCCTCTTCCCGTGGCATTGTGTGGACTCAGAGCACAGAACACCTAAAGGAAGAGTGTGTGAACGTTGTTCAGTATATCCAAAACACCCTCAAGCATCTCACAGACACACAGAGAGTGTCCCCAGGATGGGTGTCAGCTAGCACATCCTCTAGGTCCTCCCTGTGGGGATTCATACCTCCTCTCACTAATTCCAAGAGGGTTAGAAATAGCTCAGACGCCTTTTAATTACTGGAAAGGTCTAAGAAGAAACTACAAATGAAACATAACAATTAAAACTGAGTTATCATGGGGGAGTGTGTCTCCCCGGCCTTCAGTTTGACTCTATGACAAAATCAGGGAGGCTTTTATTCATTCTTTCTCTAGCTTTACTGGCCTAGGGCAGCAGTTACTAGAACAAGAGGTGGCGCTGGAGGAATGACTCAGTGTGTAAAGATGTTTGCTACACGAGTCTGGCAACCTGAGTGTGATTCCCAGAACCCCAAGTAAAGGTAGAAGATGACTCCATGACATTGTCTTTTGAGCCCTACATGTGCACTGCCCCTCTCTCCCTCTCCCTCTCCCTCTCCCTCTCCCTCTCCCTCTCCCTCTCCCTCTCCCTCTCCCTCTCCCTCTCCCTCTCCCTCTCCCTCTCCCTCTCCCTCTCCCTCTCCCCTCTCTCTCTCTCTCTCTCTCTCTCTCTCTCTCTCTCTCACACACACACACACACACACATACACACATGGTATAATAATAAATTTTAAAAGAAATAAAAGAAGCTAGACGGTAGTGGTGGCACACCTTCAATCCCAGCACTCGGGAGGCTGAGGCAGGAGGATCTCTGTGAGTTTGAGGCCAGCCTGGTCTACAGAGCTAGTACCAGGACAGCCAGGGCTGTTACACACAGAAACCCTGTATCAAAAAACAAACAACAAGAAAAGAAAAGAAAAGAAAAGAAAAGAAGGTGCATTATTTTTCTCCAAAATCACCACTGTCATCAATCTCTGGCCAAGTAGAAGGTTCCAACCCTCAGTGAGATATATTTCCCAGAGCACCGCACCCTGAGGCTGGCCAGGGTGTGTATAGCAGTGACAGAGCATCTTCCAAACCCACTTTTCAACAAGGGAACCCCTTCTTTTTGGCCAAGTACAAATCACCCAAGACAAACCAGTGAAATGAAACCTCATTTCATCTAGTACTTTGTTTCTCCTCCCATTCAATTCAATTTCTATTTCTATCTATCCAGGTCTCATGCCTAGGAATTAAAAACTTTTTTTTGTTTTGTTTTTTAGACTGAGTCTCACTGCACTGCCCTGGCTGTCTTAGAACTCAAAATGTAGACTAGACAGCCCTTGAGCTCATAAAGATCTGTGTTCCTCTGCTGTCCAAGTGCAGGAGTTAATTAAAGGTGTGTGCCACCACATCCAACCCAAACACACACACACACACACACACACACACACACACACACACACACACACCACAAAACAAACCCTAAAATGTGTGTAAATGAATACCAACAAAAATCTCATAGACTACATTGGTCATAATTAAATTGAGCTCATTAAAAAGCAATAATGGGAGCTTCACTCCTTGCTATTATTGTGTGGTAGTTTTTTTTTTAATGGTTTTTATACATTTTAAAGGCCTATCCCCATGGAATTACATTAATTAGCTCCATTTTTGAAGAACAGGGATTATGGGAGAGCAAAATCAGGACTTTCTTTATTTCCCTGTGACTCCTTTCTACAGGGGTCATTTTGCATGTAATTTGCCCCTCCCAGGTATAAAAAAGAAATTACAGTTGATCTCACAGATCATCTCAGATGGGTAGTATAGGGGTGAAGCCTGTGTTGACAGACAAGAGGGTCAATTAATTCTGCATTCATTGTTTTTTGTGTGCATCTTCCTCAAGCTCAGAGCCTTGGCGAAGAGTTACAGGACAAGCGCACCTCACCCACTCAAGCCAGCAGAAGTCCCTTTGGGTGACAGACTACAGACTACATCTAGTGCAAAGGGGTTCCTGTCACCAGTAACACGTCCCCCCTTCCCCCCCCAACCCCCCGTCACCATTCTTGGCAACCTTGGAGGACTGAGAGGGAATCTAACAGACTGTGGACTCCAGAAGTGAGACAATTACAAACAGGGACAGGGAGAGGGGAATTCTGCTGACACTTGAGATTCAAATAAAACCCTGAGGAGTCCCCAAGCCCTGTTCTGGAAGAAGCTAGAGCTCTTACCTTCTTGAGGAGACAGTCCTTTGTGCGTTGACTGACTGGCTGTGTGTGTGAAGACGGCTTCTCTGGCTATTAATCTAAAAAAAAAAAAAAAACACACTTTTTTTTCATTCTTGATCTTGAGTCTCATGATAGTCATGAGTTTAGATTCCTAATGGGTTGTCTGTGATTCCTTATTTGGCATGAAAGAAACTAACTTCATTCTACCCTTTAGGGAAAACACACACACACACACACACACACACACACACACAGAGAGAGAGAGAGAGAGAGAGAGAGAGAGAGAGAGAGAGAGAGAGAGAGAGAGAGAGAGAGAGAGAGGGAGAAAGCTTTTGGTGGTCTGTGTTTCCCCAGTTCCAACACTTTACCCCAGGGAGGCCATTCATTTTAAGTTGCCTAGTGGGTGTCCAGGTAAACTTGCATTTCACATAAACAAGTATTCTTGTCATACATCTAATGTAATATTTTTTTTCCTTACTCTAAAAATGCCTCAGCCATGGAGTGCTCAGCCCTAAATACAACTTGCATGTCACAGTCTGCCCTCGCACAACTCTGGGATCTTCGAGGAAGACGAGGCGGAAAGAGTGTAAGTGTCGGAGGTGGTAGGTGTCTCCAAGGAGACAGTGTTCTCCAGACACAACGGGGCAGCTGCACATAAAGGAATTCTGACAGCGGGCACAAGACCTGCTCAAACCAGACAAAGCTCACCACCAGCTGAGGTAGTTGATAGCTGCAGGAGAGAGAGAGTGAGATTCCATTAATGGTGTTGACCCTGGTAGGGTGGCCACACTCTAGGGCAGAGTCCACTCCCAAGAGTAGTTGGGCAACCCAAACTGCACTCCATAGGTGAAGACGAGGAGGAACAGGGGGAGGAGAACTCAAAGTTGGGTGGGTAGGGAGGTCAGAGTGAGAGGGTGGGTCTACGAGGAGGTGGAGAAGGAATATGATCAAAATATATTGTATGAAATTATGAAATTTTTAATAAAATGTTATTTAAAAAACATATCAAAAAATTTTAAAATGTCTCACATATTGTTGGGATAAAGTTACAGTAAAGAATTCTATTTTTTGAGCAAGGCATGGTGGCTCATGCCTACAGTAATAGCACTTGGGACATTGAGGCAAGAATATCACAAGTTCAAAGCCAGCTTGGGCTATACAGTGAGACCTGCTTCCAAATATGTACATAGTTTATCTGAAGCCCAAGTTTAACTGGGTGCCTGACTTTCACCCCAAAGAACTGAAGAGCTGGTAGGCTGAGGTCTGGAAAGCAAGCCCCAATAGTCCATGTCCTCGTTGTCTGTAGTGGCCCTGGGGTTAACTGTCCACTGAGGGTTGTGAGTTTCCATGCACTTGTAAGAGACAGGTGAAATTTTCCTTTTCAAGGTGAACCTACTTAGACTCCCACTAAACTAGAGATAATTCTACTTACCGTCAAAATCCAGCATGTAGCAATGGCACAGTGGTCACCTTTGCTAACTGGCCTTCCCTAACCATCACAGACAGACAAACCCACCCCAGATAAAGGAGTACAAGAGTCTTCATCAGCTAGGACTTGGATAAACTGACCACAAAGATCCCTTCCCCTCACATATGAGGTCCATATCATCTCAGAGCCTATGATTCTAGTTTCCATGCTGGGCTATGAACAAGAGCTTGCTTTGTGTGAGGGTAATATGAGCCTACTGGAAACTTAGTGACTGTCACTAGAGTTAGCAAGGGACACACAAAACAGAGAAAGAAGAAAGTTGACCCTAGGGGAAGCCTTTCTGCTGTAGAACAATCTTTGTACACTACATATGTATTACTCTCATAATTGGTTAATAATAATTAATAATAATGACTGGCCAATAGCTAGGCAGGCAGAGATTGGGCAGGAGAGCCAGACTAGGAGGATGCTGGGAAGAAGGGCAGAGTCTGAGGAGATGCCATGAGACGCAGAGCGAGCAGGATGGGAGGTACGACCATGAGGTAAATGAGCCTCAGGGCAGCACATAGATTAATAGAAGTGGGTTAATTCGAGTTATAACAGCTATCTAAAAAAAAAAAGCCTAAGCTATCGGCTGAGCGTTTATAATCAATACTAAATCTCTGTGTGGTTATTTGGGGAGCAGCTGGTAGAACAGAAAAGTCCATCTATACTTTTCTGCAAAGGACAGACATTGTTAACTAAGAATTAAATGGCAGCAGGGAGAAGGCCGTGCTTTTCATTAGGGCATTCGGGGTGTGGCTCTGTGGCAGAGCAATTATGGGGCTCTGGGTTCAATCCCTAGCCATGTTTTAAAAAAAAGAAGAAAGAAAGAAAAGAAAGGAAAACAAGGAGGAAAATCTTCTCAGATAGAGCAACAGCGCAAAGGCACTGAGGCAGAAGCAGAGCATGAGCTGGCCCAGAATCGGGTGGGTCGGTAGATTTTTAAAGACCTACAGTCTGACCTGCCCATAAGATATCCTGGGCAGCAGTGGCACAGAACTCGTGGGAGCAGTCCATCACTGTCTGATTGGACCTGAAGCCCACCCCATGAGACGAAACTGATACCCAACACCGCATGGGTGGCCAAGATCCAGAGACTAGCTAGCTGAGAGACCTGGGGTGAAACAAAACACTACTGGTCTGAAAAAAAAAGAAGAAAAAATTCATTAAAATGACTCCTATCGGTGCTCTATCCAGTCATCATCAGAGAGGCTTCCTCTGGCCTCTCTGATGGGAAGAGATGCAGAGACCCACAGCCAGGCACTACATGGAAAGAAAGTCTAGTAGAAGGTCTCCATCGAATCCCTTCCCTCAAAGCTCAGGGAACCCCAAAGAAGAAGAGGCAGAAAGATTGTAAGGGCCAGAGGGGCTGGAGGACACCAGGAGAACAAGGCTCTCTGAATCAACAAAGCAAGGCACACGTGAGTTCACAGGCTGGAGCAGCAAACACAGGGCCAACATGGGCTTGTACTGTGCCCTCTGCGTATACATTATAGCTATTGCTTAGTATTTTGACGGGACTCCTGAGTGTGAGAACAAGTGGGTCTCTGTTTCTTGTGCCTGCTCTTAGGACTCTTTTCCTTCTCTTGAGGGTCTGTTGGTTTGCCTGGTCCAACTTTGATGTGATGGTTTTTCTTTTATCTTATTACACTTTATGTTGTCACGTTTGGCTGGGATCTCTTAGAAACCTGTTCTTTTCTAATGAGAGCCAGAAAGGGAGTGGGTCTGGAGGGGAGCAGAAGAGGGGAGGCGCTGGGTGGAGTAGAGAGAGGGGAAATTGTAATTAGGATATAGTGTATGAAAAATCCATTTTCAGTGAAAAGAAACAACAAGGAAAAAAGGATGTAAAGTTGGTAAAGGGAAGTGGGGGGATCTAGGAAGAGTAGGGGGTATAGGAAGTGAATATGATAAAAATACATTGTATGCATGATTGAAATTTTCAAAGAATTCAGCCATAATGTTATATTAAAATTAAAAAGTTATATTAAAAACTGAAAACTAAAAAAAATTATTATTTTTAAAAATCTTATTTTATGAGTACAGATGTTTTTTCTGGGTGAATGTGGGTGAGCCACAAGTGTGCCTGGTGCCCAAGGAGACCAGAAGAAGGTGTTGCATCCCCTGGAACTGGAGTTGCAGATGGGTGTGAGCCATTATGTGGGTACTAGGAATGGAATGGTAGAGCGCTCAGAGCTCTTCACTGCTAAGCTATCTCTCCAGCTCCCCTCGCCCCCCCCCCCTTTTTTAAATTTTTCGAGACAGGGTTTCACATAGCCAGAGTTGGTCTTTAGTTCACTAAGTAGAGAAAAGGATGAACTGAACCTCTGCCTCTCTACCAAGGGCTGCAACTAACAGACAGGTCCATGCACCCCGACCAGTCTGTGTCAGGAGATCTGTATAAAAGTTGGGAAGGATGCGAACCTCGGTATCTTCACATCTGGAGGCAGCAACTTCAGTCTAAACCTTGGAGTTACGTCTGGTGATCCAGCTAGTGGTGGTCGCTGATCTACAAAGAGAGCTGCGGTTCTGAGCTAAGGAGCCCGATGTTTGCGCCCAGGGGGACTCTACAAACAAGCTGAGTGCCTGGATGATGAGGGCGAGACCACTGAGACCATGGACGAAGGAGGTGCTGTCTTGGATCTCAGGGCAAAGTGAAGCTCCCAGGTCTCAGTCGCATCCTCCGGTGGCACGAGCCGATTCAGAGAATTTGAGTATGTCCTGGCATTCTTGCAGGGTGGGGACATCTAAGAAACTCTCATCAACTCCTCCCACAGAGGGGCTCTATGGACAGATGCAGCATGCTGATAGCACTGCCGTATGCCAGGTGTGTACATTCTCCAGCTCGTCTGTTCTGTGAAACCCAAGGAAGCCGTCATCACTAGATCTACAGGCGCATCTTTGGGGGTTTTAGTGCCTTGCAGTCACTGAGGTTCCGGATTCTTTAGAGTTACAGTACCCAAATGATCTGTGTGGATGCTCCGGGAACCTTAGCCTGAAAAATAAAATCCTACCACATCCTGTTTCTTGGACTCACACAACCTCCGGGAAGTCCTCCATCGTTAGGTCTTAGTCACTGTCCTTGGACTGGCCTCAAGCATACTGGAGCCAGCCCAAACCAGACCCGACCACCCCTAGCCTCGTTACTTCCAAGGGACTGCATTTTCTCCCCCAGCGAACAGCTGGGGCTGCGATCCAAACTGCCTGCTCCGCATCTATTCAGTCTAAACTCTGACCGCCTCAGTTCACTCATCTGAAGAACGTGAGGCTAAAGGCATCCGCTGCGCAGGTGGATCGTGAGACTAAATGAGGTAACGCTCGTGCGTGCTCGCACAGAAAGGGCTGAGCCACGGCAGGGGGAGCTGTTCCCGTGACGCTGCCCACACCCCAGCTCTGCACGCCAGCCCTGCCTTTGTCCCAGGTGAGAACTTGCACCACGTACCTGCCAGGCCACTGACTGGCTCTCTGCTGCCACCTATTGGACACTCTCTAGCACCCCAGGCCGGTCTCAGGAGGGTCGGGTGTGGAAAGACCTTTCCTAACAGGAATGGCCCCCGAATCCCAGCTCTCACCGTTTATTACTTACCAGTTCACTAAGTGACTCCCCCCTCTGCGCTTCAGAGTCCTTATCTGTAAAATGGGAAGAAAGAAAAAAAAAAAAAACCCACGGAGTTGCTAGCTCAGAGCCTGGCAGCTTACTGAAGCTGGAGGAAGGCTGGTGCCTCCGAATTTCCTGCGAACCCCCAGGTACGCCTGAGTTCGCAGGGTCACAGCTAAGTGTCAGTCTGACTAAATGCCACTGCCTAGGCAGGGAGGTTCTGATGATGATGGGCAGGGTGAGGTAGACAAGTGAGTGATGCAGACCGTCTAGGAAGTACCTAACGGGACGCTCTGCAAGCCTGTTTTTCCTCCCTGACAGGCCCAAGCAAGAGCCCATCGCAAGCAAGAGAAAGGGTACCATCATCTGGCCTAACTCATGCACAACAGCTTACTCACAGGTGAGACACAGCTCTGCTCCCAAGGTGAGCAGAGAGAAAATGAAAACGTGAAATCCCGTGGTCACAGTGAACAGTCACTGTCCATGTTTGCTCTGACATCAGATTACAATCCCGGGTTCTTGTCTAGAGAGCAGTGGGTGTGTCGGTTCCATGTGGAGCAGGAGAGGTGAAAAGGGCCAAGGGAATATGGACTTTTCTGGAGCCTGGGAGGGCAAAGTAGGGGTTTACCAGGCATGAAAGGGTAATTCCAAAAGGAAGGTAAGTGCCACTCATGAGGTGATGATGGTGGGAATGGGCAGTTGTGGGGAGGACTGGTGGATGGGGAACTCTGTGTCTAGAGCACGTTATGAGAAAGAGACAAAGAAACCTGGGGTCAGGTTTTGGTCTTCAGAGGGCCTGGATTGCCACCAAGGCTGGTGGTGGCTTGAAAGAAAATGGCCCCCTGAGGGAGTGGCACTATTGGGAGGTGTGGCTTTGTTGGAGTGGCAATGGCCTTGTTGGAGGAAGTGTTCCACTGTGGGGGTGGACTTTGAGGTCTTTTTGCTCAAGCTTCCCTCAGTATGACACTGAGACCTGTTGCCTGCAAGATGTGGGACTCTCAGCTACTTCTCCAGCACATCGTCTGCCTGCAGACCGTCATTCTCCCCATCATAATGATAATGGACTGAACCTCTGAAACTGTAAGCGAGTCACCCGAATTAAATGTTTTTCTTCTAAGAGTTGGCACGGTCATGGTGTCTCTTCACAGCCGCAGAAACTCTAAGACAAGGCTATTGGACTGACTTCTTAAACCATTTTGAGTAACAGGGTTCCAAGGTTGTCTACTTTCTATGTCACCGAGATACCCACCACTAGAGGGCGAGGGCTGCCTGTGTTACAGTGTGGGTAAAACATTGGGTGAAGTGCAAATTATATTGAGGTAAGACGCCAAGAAAGCAGCGTGTTCTGGACAGGCTGAACACCGCATTGACGATATGAAGAGCAGACAGGAGACATCTGGGGCTTCGGATTCAGAACCAAATGCTTGCTCCAGCATTGACTGGTTCTGCATCTTGGCGTTCAGAAGTGGTTTCCTCTGCAGAATGGGAATGTAGCCTCTCGGGGAGGCTGGTAGCCGGGATCAGCTGACATCAATTTTATCTGTTGGTTTTGAGCAATGAAAACTTGAACCTGGTTACTGAGGGAAATGGAAGGGTTGGTTACCACAGAACTGAAGATGTTTAGTAACTAGAACTTAGGACAGCCGGGTATAGTAATGCACACCTGAGATCCCAGCACTTGAGAGACAAAACCAAGAAGGCAGAGCATTCGAGGCCAGCCTGGACCACACAGCGAGACTGTTCAAGCTACGACCATCCCTGTGAGAGCAGCTTTAAGGATATTCATCTTTGTGTATAATATTCAAACTCTGTGGGAATCTTGGGTCTCGGGGCCAGTCCAGCACTGTATAAAGTGGCTTGGGTGGGAGAGAGAGTTACCAACTATCAAGGCTGATGATGGGGAAGGGGGAATTCTTTAGAAGATGTTTAGATTACTGCCACCCAAACAAGCCGGAAAAGGTTCAAGAGAGACAAAAGACTGCTTCTACTTCAGACCACGGCCCTCAGTTAGACCCGGTTCATCCAGCCCAAACTTGTCCCTCACCAGCTCTTGCTAGTTCTTAAAAAGCCCTGAGGGAGGAACGGGATTGCGTATCTGGACATCCTGCAGGAGAGAAGGGAAGGCTGCCAGCAGCTCTCTCCTCATCCTCACAGCCTGGCGCTCCCTGTCTGCTCACATTCGCAGTCTGCCACAGTTATTCTAGGGATGGGGTTATATCTCTGTACCTCTGTGACCCTGCACACCGTAATGAGGTGGAAAGAGCAGTGAACCACAGTGTCGCTCAGCTCTCATCCCCTGAGGCTTTTAAAATAAGCTCCACTATCAAGGAAAATGGCGCAGTCAGTCAACATTAAGGACAACAGCTGTCAAGCTTCTGTTGATTTTATTTTTTTGGGGTTTGGTTTGAAAAGGAAACAACTCCCTCCTTTCTCTACCCAAGCATGGTCATTGATAGTATGGTCTCTTTCTTGAGCACACAGCCTTCAACAGCTCCTCCCAACATAGGATTCAGAGAGGGAGGGCTCCCGAGTGCAGCCATGAGGGTGGCCTTGCCCTGGCAGCACTGGGAATAGATATGTTCTTCATGGCTCCCTCTTCACCTTTAATATCAAAGAGGAAAGGGATTAGTAAAACATTTGCAAGTATGGAGTGTTTTAAGTATGAGACAGCTCGCTTTCCCTGTGTCCCCAGGAGCCCTCTCTCCTTGGCTCTCTGTCCAGTTATAAAGTCTATGACCCCACAGGGCCTGCTTTCCAAGGACATTTTGAGGTTTGTGGAGTTTTTTGTTTGTTTGTTTGTTTTTTGTTTTTCGAGACAGGGTTCCTCTGTGTAGCTTTGCACCTTTCCTGGGACTCACTTGGTAGTCCAGGCTGGCCTCGAACTCACAGAGATCCACCTGGCTCTGCCTCCCGAGTGCTGGGATTAAAGGTGTGCGCCACCACCGCCCGGCGGTTTGTGGAGTTTTTAAAATGTAGGGACAGGCTATTTAACTGTTTCAGCAAGAAGGCATTTCAACCTGCCCTAAATCCTTCTTAGTTCCTATTTCATAGCCTAAAGTATCTGGAGAAACAGCCCCCAGACAGTGAACAGATCAAAACAACCAGAAAAAGAAAGAGTTATCGTGTATGGGGAGAACAACCCAAGCGTTTGACAGAACTCCTGTTCCTACCATGGGGGGCTTAAGACGAGATTTCCTCCTTAGGACAAGATCTTATGATTTCAAACCTTATATTAGGAAAAAGAAAGGGGAAGTTGAAATTGCCCAAGGCTGGTTATGCTTTATATGTTTTAAAACTTTTTATTATTTATATATATATATGTAATGTGTGTTTGTGTATGTGCCCAAGGAGGTAAGAAAGGGGTCAGCTCCCTGAAGCTGGAGTTCCAGGCAGTTGTGAGCTGCTTGATGAGGGAGCTGGGAATCGAACATGGGTCCTCTGGAGGAATAATATGTCCTCTTAACCACAGAGCCATTTCCCTAGCCCATACTTTATATTTTGTAGGATAATTTGACTTCTTTTCCAACTTGTATCCTCTTAGTTTCTGTCTCTTACATTATTGTTCCAACTAGCGCTTCAGCACACAAAATTGGAAAGGAGTGAGAAGAGTGGGCATCTCTGACTCCTCCTTGAATTTAATAGGATTGCTTCAAGTTTTTCTCCATTCAGGATGGTATCATCTGTGGGTTTGTCATCTATAAGCTTTATTATGTTGAGGTATGTATGTTCCATCCAGTCTTTCTCTCTCTGGGATTTTTATCACAAAGGCATATTGAATTTTATCAAAAGCTAATTTTTATTTTTTTTGCATCTATTGTCTATGTTCATGTGATTTTTGTCTTTAAGTCCATTTATATAATATGCATATTGACTTACATATGTTGACTCATCCATGCATCTCAGGCATAAAGCTAACTAGAACATGGTGTGAAATCTTTTTGCTATATGGCTGTGTTCAACTTACAGGTATTTTATTGAGATTTTTAAACACATGTTCATCAAGGATATGGGCCTGTAGTTTTTTTTTCCTTTGTCTCTTTACCTCGTGTCCTGGTTAGCTTTCTATTGCTATGATAAACACCCCCCCCCCAAAAAAAAAAAAAAGAATGGGGAGGGAAGAGTTTATTTGGCTTACACTTCCAAATCTGAGTCCATTGGTAACAGAAGCCAGGACTAGAATTCAGGGCAGGAGCCTGGAGGTGGAGCTGATGCAGAGGCCATGGAGGGATGTTGCTTACTGACTTGCTCCCTATGGCTTGCTCAGCCTGCTTTCTTATAGAACCCAGGACCACCTGCCCAGGGGTAGCACTGCTCACAGTGTGCCAGGCCCTGATTTTGCCTATTTCTTTTATATTTTCCAACTTAATTACAAGGTCCTTTCTTTCTTTCTTTTTTCTTTTGGTTAGTTGGACCAAAGGTTTGTCAATCTTGTTTACTCTCCATGAATTTGGGGTTCCTAGGGATTTACTTACTGTTAGTTTCAAGTTCACTCTATTATGGTGAGGTAGGACATACAGAGTTATTTCCATTCCTGAATTTGTTAAGATTTATTCTGTGTCCCAGGATGTGCTCTATTTTAGAGAAGTTTTCATGGGCTTCTGAGGAGAATATATATTATTAAGCATTTGGGTAGAATATTTTGTAGATATTTGTTAAGTCCATTTGATATATGATGTCACTTAATTCTAAAGTATTTCTGTCTATTTTTCTGTCTGGATAACTTGTCTTCTAGAGAAAGTGGAGTACTGAAATCACCTACTTTTCATGGGTTGATGTTAGTCTGTGACTTTAATTATAGTAATATGCTTTTTATTAAATTGGGTGCATCAGAGTTTGGGGTGTATATATTTAGGACTGTAATGTCTTCTTGCTTAATTGCTCCCTTGATTAGAAGTAAATGTTCCTTTTAATTTCTTCTGATTAGTTTTAGTTTAAATCAATGCCTGCTTGCCTCTTGGTCCCATTTTCTTAACGATTTTTTTTCCAATCTTCCACTTTAAGGTGACTCCTATTTGTAAGTTAAGATGAGTTTCTTGGGGTTGGAGTGATGACTTGGTGGTTGAGAGCACTGGCTGCTGTTGTAGAATATTATTTTAAGGTGTGTTACTTTTGTTTCTGTTGCATTTGTTTAACCCTGTGAAGCTGTGATACTTTGCCCGTATACAATACCTGATGGTCTAATAAAGAGTTGAATGGCCAATAGCAAGACAAGAGAGAGAAATAGCTAGGACTGGCAGGCAGAGAGAATAAATAGAATGAGAAACCTGTGAGGAAAAGAAGAAAGAGCAAGAGAACAAGGAGAGGAGGACTCCAGGGGCCAGCCACCCAGCCACCCAGCCAGCTAGGGAATAAGAAGTAATGAAAGGTACACACAAATAGAGAAAAGGTAAAAGCCCAGGGGCAAAAGATAGATGGGATAATTTAAAGTTAAGAAATGTTGACTAGAAACAAGCCAAGCTAAGTCTGGACATTTATAATTAAGAATAAGCCTCTGTGTGATTTATTTGGGAGCTGGGTGTCAGGCCTCTCAAAAGAGTAAAAACAGCCAACAAGAGACTGATCTTCCAGAGGACCCATGTTCAATCCCTAGCACTTATATGGTGGCTCACAACCGTCTGTAATTCCAGTTCCTGAAGTCTGATGCCCTCTTCTGGCCTCCATGGGTACTAAGCATGCATGTGATGTATTGACATATAAACAGGGAAAACATCAATACATATAAAGTAAGATAAATTTTAAAGCTAAGATTAATTTTTTAAATAAATTTATTTATTTATTTATTTATTTATTTATTTATTTATTTATTTATTTATTTATTTATTTATTTATTTTACATCCTGGCTGCAGTTCCTCCTCTCTCCTTTACTCCCAATCCCTCCCCCCAAGCCCTACTCTGTTTCTACACCCCCAATCCCCTCCTCAACCGTTTCTGTTTAGGAAAGGGCAGGTTTCCCATGAGTATCAACAAAACATGGCACATCAAGTTACAGTAAGACTAAGCACCTCCCTGTTATTAAGGCTGGGCACGGTGACCCAGTATGAGGAGTAGGGTCCCAAAAGCCAGTAAAAGAGCCAAAGACAGCCCCCGTTCCTGCTGTTAGGAGTCCCACAAGAGGATCAAGCTACACAACTGTAACATATATGCAGAGGGCCTAGGTCAGTCCCATGCAGGCTCCCTGGTTGTTAGTTCAGTCTCTGTGAGCCTCTATAAGCCCAGGTTAGTTGGTTCTGTGAGTTTTCTTGTGGTGTCCTTGACCCCTCTGGCTCCTACAATCCTTTCTCCTTCTCTTCTGCAGGATTCCCTGAACTCAGTCTAAAGCTTGGCTGTGGGTCTACATCTGTTTCCATCAGTTGCTGAATGATACCTCTCTGAAGACAATTGGGCAAGGCACCAATCTGGTCACAGGAGAAGGCCAGTTCAGGCTACATATCCACTATTACTAGGAGTCTAAGCTGGGATCTTCCTTGTAGATTCCTGGGAGATTCCCTTCTGCCAGGTTTTTACCTGACCCTGAAATGTGCCCCTGACTTTCCAGTAGTCTCTTTCAGTACTCTCCCCCTTTGGTCCCCCACCTGATCCTTCATGTTCCCATCCCTACCCTTCCTCAGTCAACTCATGAAATCTCTTCTATTTTCCCTATCCTTAGTTATTTTCAAGTGTATACACACACACACACACACACACACACACACACACACACACACACACACACCAGTTAACAATCAAGACAATTCCCACCACTAGACAGGCCCACAGGTCAATCTGATCTACGCAATTCCTCTCTTAGATAACTCTAGGCTGTGTCAAGTAGGAAGTCAAAACTAACTAGAATAGGAAGGTTTAAAATTTTTCAGCAGTTTGTGCCAGATGTTGACAATGGTATAGAAGGAAAATGGGCTTCAGAGCTCTGTGAATTTAGGCAATTTGTTCATCCTGAGTTTGGGGTTTCTTTCTTAGAAAGTGAGTGAGCAAAAGGCAGGGAGATACAGCTACAGAAAATTTATGCAAATGACACCTCATTCCCGAGGAGCAGACAGGAACTATTTATTGTTCTTTCATTATTATTTTTCTGCTCTTTTTTTTAGAAATGAAAATTAACAAAGTTAGAGTTGCCAGATAAAATAAAGGATTCCTAGTTATGTTTCCGGTAACAATAAACACTTGCTTTTGGCCTGGGAAGACGGCTCAGTTGGTAAAGTGCTTGCCTTGCAAGCGTGAGGAGCTGAGTTCAATCCCCCAAACCAACATGAAAAAAGCCACACACAATGGGGCGTGCTTGCAGTCCTGGAGCTGTGAAAGTGGAGACAAGAGTGGAGGCAGACTTCCCTTTCCTGCCCTCCAGTTCCCAAATAACCGACAGAGACTAAATATTAATTATAAAGGCTCGGCTGATAGCTCAGGCTAGTTACTAACTAGCTCTTACTTAAATTAACCCATTTCTGTTCATCTATGTGCTTCCCCGAGGCTTGTTCACTTCAAGTTTATGAACTTCATGTTGCTTCTGCATCTGGCTCGAGACTACTCTGACTCTGCCCTCCTTCCAAGATTGGTTTTTTTGTAGACAACAGAAGATGGATTTTGGCTTTTTTAATCCATTCATCCAGCCTGTGTCTTTTGATTGGAGAGTTGAGAGCACTGATATTGAAAGTTATTGTAAAGTGTGTGTTGATTGCAGACACTTTGTTGCTGTCTGTGTTCTTAGTTGTACTTGATGCTCCAGTAATTATGTTTCATTTGTTTTCTTTCTGATCTTGTTTGTGCTTATTCATTTTTTCAGTCTGATGCATTGCTTCTAAAGCTCTCTTTAGCTCTGGTTTCATGGACATGAATCCTGTTAGCTTGTTTATATCATGGAAAGTTTCTCTTTCTCCTTCCACTATGGCAGATGATTCTTCGGGGTAGGGTAGCCTAGCAGTCCTTGGTCTCTTAGAACTTAGAGTGCATTGCTCCAGAATCTTTTGGCTCTCAAAGTTTTCATTGAGAAGTCAGCTGTTATTCTGAAGGGTTTTTCTTTAAATGTGACTTGCGTTTTTTTCTCTTGCAGATTTCAATACCCTTCCTTTGTTCCGTATATTTAGTGTTTTTACTGTGATACAACATGGGGAGTTTCTTTTCTGGTCTTGTCTCTTGGGTGTTCGATGTGCTTCTTTTATCACTACAGGTGTGTCTTTAGTTTCAGGATCTTTTCCTCTATGATATTATTAAAGATCTGGCCTATGCCATTGACCTGGGATTCATCTCCTTCATCTATGCCTATAATTCTAAGGTTTATTTTTTTAAGGTATCCCACATTTCTTGCATGTTTCTTTTCTATTTTTTTTTAATTTTCATCATATTTGCTGGCGTGGTCTAATTCCTCTATTTATCTTCATGTCCTGATATTCTGTCTTCTACTTGATTCATTCTACCTGAGGCTTTCCCCTGAGTTTCCTAGTTGGATTATTAGGTTTTTCAGTTCCATCTTCATTTCAGCCTGAGTTCTTTTTAACAGTTCTATCTTTTTTTGAATTCTATTTTCAAATCCTAGATTGCCTTCATAATCTTATTTAGCTTTATATTTGAGCTTTCTTGGACATTTATTTTTGTAGCTGGAATTTTCTCCGGTCCTGCCTTGCCCAGCAGTCTGGATGAATCTCTCCCGCCTGCGGTCCCACAGCTGATAATAAAATAATTACATAGAGGCTTATATTGATTACAAACTCTGTGGCCTATGGCTCAGGATTCTTGCTAACTAGCTCTTTCATCTTAAATGAACGCATTTCTATAAATCTATATGTTGTCACGTGGCCATGGTATTACTGGTCTGCTGACATCCTGTTGTTCCTTGGGTTGTGGGCTCGCATCTCCCTGACTCCACCCTTCTTCGTCTCATCTTCAGTTTGAATGCACCACCTAACCTTATCCCGCCCTGCCATAGGCCAATGCAGCTTTATTTATCAACCAATGGGAGCCACACATATTCACAGCATACAGAAAGATATCCCACAGCATATTTTCTGTAAGTTCATTGAGCTGTTTCTTTCTGTCTTCTTTAAACTCTTTTGTAGCTGAAATTTACTTCAGCTACACTCTTTGAATTCTTTGATGAAGTTTATGACTATCGTCTTAGTTAAGGTTTCAATTGCTCTGATGAAACACCATGGCCAAAGCAACTTGGGGAGGAAAGGGTTAATTTGTCTTACTCTTCCACATTACTGTTCATCATTGGGAGAAGTCAGGACAGGAACTCAAACAGGGCAGGAACCTGGAGGCAGGAGCTGATGCAGAGGCCGTGGAGGGGTCTTTGCTTACTTTACTGGCTTGCTCTCCATGGCTTGTTCAGCTTGCTTCCTTGTGGAACCTAGGACCACCAACCGAGGAGTGGCCCAACCCACAGTGTGCTGAACCCTCTCACATCAATCACTAGTTAAGAAAGTTCTCTACAGGCTTGCTTGTAACCCAATCTTATGAAGGCCCTTTCTCAACTGAGGCTCCCTCCTCTCCAGTGACTCTAATCTGTGTCAAATTAACACAAAAATTAGCCACAATTGTTCTTTTAAGTTCTGTGTCCTGAAGTTCATCCGGAAGTATATTTCTATACGACTGCAGGGTTTGGAGAGAGGGTTGGAGACAACATGACGGGGGACGAGGTACTGCCTTGATCTTTCATATTGTTGCTGTATTTTGTATGTAACTTCTTTTGTTGATTCTGTGTCTGATGTGGACATGGTTGGGAAAGAACACAGGATGTGTGGTCAGGCTGGATCCTGGCACAAGATGTATTTTCTAAATTGGTTATGATAAACTTTATCTTTCTTCTTTTTTTAAAAAAAAATTAATTAATTTATTTGACATCCAGACCAAAGTTTTCCTTTCCTTCACTCCTCCCACTCCCTTCCCCCACCTCCCCTCCACAACCCCCCTCAATACACTCCTCCTCTGTTTCTGTTAAGAAAGAGGCAGGCCTCCCGTGGGTATCAACAAAACATGGCATATCAAATTGAGGTAATACTAAGAACCTCTCCTTGTATTAAGGCCGGGCAAGGTGACCCAGTATGAGGAGTAGGGTACCAAAAGCCAGCCAAAGCTTTAGGGACAGCCCCTGCTCCCATTGTTAGAGTTCCACAAGAAGACCTACACAAGTGTCACATATATGTAGAGGGCTTGTGTCGGTCCCATGCAGGCTCCCTGGTTGTTGGTTCACAATCTGTGAGTTCCTATGAGCCAGGTGAGTTGTTGCTCTTAGTTGTTTCTTGTGATATCCTTCCTCCCTCTCTTCAGCAGGATTCCCTGAGCTCAACCTAATGTTTGGCTGTGGGTCTCTGCATCTGTTTCCATCAGTTATTGGATGAAGGCTGTCTAATGACAATTGGGATAGTCACTAATCACTGATTACAGGTGATGGCCAGTTCAGGCTACATATCCACTATTGCTAGGAGTCTTAACTGGAGTCATTCTTGTAGATTTGTGGGAGTTTCCCTTGCATCAGGTTTCGACCTGACCCCCAAATGCCTTCCCACTTCCAGCCATCTTTTTCAGACTCTCCCCCTCCATCCACCCTGCTACCCAATCTCTCCAGTTTCCATCCCCATCTGTTCCCAGTCCACCCAGGAGATCTATTTCCCCTACCCAGGGAAATCTATGCATCACCTTTTAGGCCCTCCTTGTTAGCTAGCCTCTCTGGGTCTATGGATTGTAGCGTGGTTGTGGTAGTTTAAAAGTAATTGGCCCCCATAATCTCAAAGGGAGTGGCACTGTTAGCAGGTGTGGACTTGTTAAGATAGGTGTGGCCATGTTGGAGGAACTGTGTCACTGTGGGGGTGGGCTTTGAGGTCTTTTTTGCTCAAGATTCGCTCAGTGTGACAAACAATCCACTTCCTGTAGCCTTCTGGTCAAGATGTAGCCAGCACCATGTCTGCCTGTACGCCACCATGCTCCCTGCCATAATGATAATGAACTGAACCTCTGAACTGTAAACTACCACTTTGATTAAATATTTTCCTTTGTAAGAGTTGGCCATGGACATGGTGTCTCTTTACAGCTATAGAAATCTTAACTAAGGGCTGGAGAGATGGCTCAGTGGTTAAGAGCACTGGCTGTTCTTCCAAAGGTCCTGAGTTCAATTCCCAGCAACCACATGGTGGCTCCCAACCCATCTGTAATGAGATCTGGCGCCCCCTTCTGGCATGCAGGCAGAACACTGCATACATAATAAATAAATCTTAAAAAAAAAAAAGAAATCTTAACTAAGACAATGGTTATCCTTTACAACTAATATCCACTTACGAGTGAGTACATACCATGTTTGTCATTCTGGGCCTGGGTTACCTCACTCAGGATGATTATTTCTAGTTCTATTGATTTGCCTGCAAATTTCCTGATGTCATTGTTTTTAACAGCTGAGTAATACTCCATTGTATAAATGTACTTCATTTTCTTTATCCATTCTTCGGTTGAGGAGTATCTAGGTTGTTTCCAGGTTCTGGCTATTACAAATAAAGCTGCCATGAACATAGTAGGGCAAGTGTTCTTGTGGAATGATTGAGCATCATTTGGGTTTATGCTTAAGAGTGGTATAGCTGGGTGGGTCTTGAAGTAGATTGATTCCCAATTTTCTGAGAAATGGTCATATTGATTTCCAACGTGTCTGTACAAGTTTGCACTCCTACCAGCAATGGAGGAGTGTTCCCCTTGCTCCACATCCTTTCCAGGATAAGCTGTCATTTGTATTTTTGATCTTAGTCATTCTGACAGGTCTAAGATGGAATCTCAGAGTCGTTTTGATTTGTGTTTCCCTGATGGCTAAGGAAGTTGAACAATTCTTTAAGTGTTTCTCTGCCATTTGAGATTCTTCTTTTGAGAATTTTGTTTAGATCTGTACAACATATTTTAATTGGATTGTTTAGTTTTTTTATGTCTGGTTTCTTTAGTTCTTTATGTATTTTGGAGATCAGCCTTCTGGAAGATGTGGAGTTGGTGAAGATCTTTTCCCATTCTGTAGGCTGCCATTTTGTCCTATTGACCATGCCCTTTGCCTTATAGAAGCTTTTCAGTTTCATAAGGTCCCATTTATTAGTTACCAATCTTAGTGTCTGTGCTACTGGTATTCTTCTGTTCAGGAAGTTGTCTCCTGTGCCAATGTGTTCAAGGCTACTTCCCACTTTCTCTTCTATCAAATTCAGTGTATCTGGATTTATGTTAAGGTCTTCGATGCACTTGGACTTGAGTTTTATGCAGGGTGATAGATGTGTATCTATTTGGATTCTTCTACATGTCAACATTCAACTATACCAGCACCATTTGTTAAAGATGCTTTCTTTTTTCAATTGTATAATTTTGGCTTCTTTGTCAAAAATCAGGTGTCCATAGGTGTGTAGATTTATGTCTGGGTCTTCTATTTGATTCCATTGATCCACCTGTCTGTTTTTATGCCAATACCATGCTGTTTTTTTTATTATTATAGCTCTATTGTAGAGCTTGAAATTGGGGATGGTGATAACTCTGGCAGTTCTTTATTGTATAGGATTGCTTTTTCTTATCCTGGGTTTTTTGTTTTTCCATATGAAGTTGAGTATTACTCTTTCAAAGTCTTTAAAGAGTCGTGTTGAAATTTTGATTGGGATTGCATTGATTCTGTAGATTGTTCTTGGTAAGATTACCATTTTTTTTTTGTTTGTTTTTTCGAGACAGGGTTTCTCTGTGTAGCTTTGCGCCTTTCCTGGATCTCGCGCTGTAGACCAGGCTGGCCTCGAACTCACAGAGATCCGCCTGGCTCTGCCTCCCGAGTGCTGGGATTAAAGGCGTGCGCCACCACTGCCCGGCAAGATTACCATTTTTACTATGCCAATCCTAGTGATTTATGAGCATGAGAGATCTTTCCATCTTCTGATATCTTCTCCAATTTCTTTCTTCAAAGACTTGAAGTTCTTGTGATACAGGTCTTTCGCTTGCTTGGTTAGAGTTACTCCAAGATATTTTATATTATTTCTGGCTATTGTGAAGGGTGTTATTTCCCTGATTTTTTTCTCAGCCCTTTTATTGTTTGTATTTAAGAGGGCTACTGATTTTTTTTTTTTTTTAGTTAATCTTGTATCCAGCCACCTCACTAAAGGTGTTTATCTGCTGTAGGAGTTTCCTGGTAGAATTTTGGGAGTGGCTCATGTATCCTATCATGTCATCTGCAAATAGTGATACTTTGACTTCTTTTCCAATTTGTATCCCCTTGACCTCCTTTTGTTGTCTTATTGCTCTATCTAGAATTTCAAGTACTATATTGAATAGATATGGAGAGAGTGAACAGCCTTGTCTTGTTCCTGATTTTAGTGGAATCACTTTGAGTTTCTCTCCATTTAATTTGATGTTGACTGTCAGCTTTTTATTATATTTAGGTATGTTCCTTGTATTCATGATCTCTCCAAGACTTTTCTCATTGAAGGGGTGTTGGATTTTGTTAAAGGATTTTTCAGCATCTAATGAGATGATCATGTGGGTTTTTTTTCTTTCAATTTGTTTATATGGTGGATTACATTGACAGATTTCATATGTTGAACCATCCCTGCATCTTTGGGATAAAATGCATTTGATCATGGTGGATGATTTTTTTGATGTGTTCTTGGATTTGATTTTTGCATCAATGTTCATGAGGGAAATTGGTCTGCAATTCTTTTTCTTTGTTGAGTTTTTGTGTGGTTTGGGTATCAGGGTAACTGTGGCATCATAAAAAGAGTTTGGAAATGTTCCTTCTGTTTCTATTTTATGGAGCAATTTGAGGAGTTTGGTATTAGCTCTTCTTTGAATGTCTGGTAGAATTCTATGCTAAAGTCATCTGGCCCTGGGATTTTTTGGTTGGGAGACTTTTAATTATTGCTTCTATTTCCTTTGGGGTTATAGGTCTATTTATATTGTATTTAATTTTGGTATGTGGTATCTATCAAGAAATTTGTCCATTTCTTTTAGTTTTTAGTTCCAGTTTTGTGAACTATAGGTTTTTGAAGTATGACCTAACGATTGCCTGAATTTCCTCAGTGTCTATTGTTATGTTCCCCCTTTTTATTTCTGATTTTGTTGATTTGGATAGTCTTTCTGCCTTTTGTTAGTTTGGATAAGAGCTTATCTATCTTGTCGATTTTCTCAAAGAACCAACTCTCTGTTTCATTGATTCTTTGCATTGTTCTCTTTGTTTCTATTTTATTGATTTCAGCCCTGAGTTTGATTATTTCTTGCTATTGACTTCTCTTGGGTGAGTTTGCTTCTTTTTGTTCTAGAGCTTTCAGGTGTGCGGTTAAGCCACTAGTATGAGATTTCCTCAAATTCTTTATGTAGGCACTTGGTGCTGTGAACTTCCCTCTTACCACAGCTTTCATTGTGTCCCATAAGTCTGGGTATGTTGTGCATTCATTTTCATTGAACTCTAGAAAGTCTTTAATTTCTTTATTTCTTCCTTGACCCAGTGATAATTTAGTTAAGAATTGTTCAGTTTCCATGAGTTTGTAGCCTTTCTGTAGTTTGTGTTGTTGTTGAACTCTAACTTTAATCCATGATGATATGATAAGATACAGGTAATTAGTCCTTTTTTTCCTTCCTTCCTTTTTTTTTTTTTTTTAAATCTGGTAAGATTTGTTTTGTGACTGGGTCAATGACCAATTTTGGAGAAGGCTCCATGAGGTGCTGAGAAGAAGTTGTTTGAGTGAAAAATTCTGTAGATATATGTTAGGTCCATTTGAGTCATAACTTCTGTTAGTTCCATTATTTCTCTATTTATCTGTCTGAAAAATCTGTCCTTTGGTGAGAGTGGGGTGTTGAAATCTCCCACTATTAATGTGTGGGGTTTGATATGTGACCTTAGCTTTAGTAATGTTTCTTTTACAAATGTGGATGCCTTTGTATTTGGGACATAGATGTTCAGAATTGAAACATCATCATGGTGGATTTTTCCTTGGATAAGTATGAAATGTCCTTCTCCATCTCTTTTGATTAAATTTGGTTTGAAGTCTATTTTGTTAGATATTAGGATAGCTACACCAGCTTGCTTCTTAGGTCCATTTGATTGGAAAATCTTTTTCCAACCGTTTACTCGGAGATAATGTCAGTCTTTGATATTGAGGTATATTTCTTGTATGCAGCAGAAGGATGAATCCTGTTTTCATATGCATTCTGTTAGCCTGTGTCTTTTTATTGGTGAATTGAATCCATTGATATTGAGAGATACTAATGACTAGTAATTGTTAATTTCTGTTATTTTTGTTATTGTTGTTGCTAGTAGTGGTGGTGGTGATGGTATGTATGTGTGTTTCCCTTCTTTGGGTTTTGCTGGTGTGGGGTTATCTATTGTCTATGTTTGCATGGGTGTAGCTAACTACCTTGTAACCAGCCACTTCACTAAAGGTGTTTATCTGCTGTAGGAGTTTCCTGGTAGAATTTTTGGGGTAGATCATGTATACTATCATGTCATCTGCAAATAGTGATACTTTGACTTCCTTTCCAAATTGTATCCCCTTGATTTCCTTTTGTTGTCTTATTGCTCTACCTAGAACTTCAAGTACTATATTGAATAGATCTAGGTCTAGGTGTTAATTCCTGTGTTGGTCTTTTTGGATGGGTCTTTTGTTCCTTGGCTTTTCTTTCCTCTCTGGTCTTCTGGTCTAATTGGCCAAGGATTTTGGTGACTGGTTAATTTTCAAGTCCAGTAGGGTGTCTCTGCTGGGGCTTGGGGGGCTTTGGGTCCCTAGATCTGGTCTGGTCTCTGGTAAAGCCAAAGTCTTCTTGGGTCTCTAGATCTGGCCTGACCTCCAGTAAAACCTGAGTCTTCTGGGATACCCAGGCTCAGCCTGGCCTCTAGTAGAGCTGCTGGGGATGTTCTTCTGGTGATGGACCTACGATATCTGTTCTTTCAAGTGATATGGACTCTGTCTGGGCCTATGGAGTCTGCCAGAGTTCTGGGGAAGCGCGACTACAGGGAGGATGATGAGGTGGGAGGGGTTGGGTGGCAGTGTGGGTCTTGAGGGAGCAGAATCCAGGAAGTGGCAGCAGTCCAGCTGACAAGTGAGTCACTCACCAGTTCTGACTTGTGTGGCCTGGGCCTGCTTAGTAGAAGTCTTCTGGGGTTAGGTGGAGGGCCTAGCAAAAGGGATGGGATGGAATGGGCCTGGGGAAGGGTCCCAGGGCACAGAATTCAGGGAGAGGTATACCAGAGCAGTAGGATTCCTCCAGAGTTGGGGGCAGGGCCCAGCAGTGGTACTGATGCTGAGATGAGAGGGTGTGGGCCACAGAACAGGAGGGTCACTCACCAGTTGTGGCTGGTGTGGTCTGTGCCTCAGTAGTGGAAGTCTGCTGGGGATTGGGCAGGGCCCAGCAGCAGCAGGGCCAGGGATGAGTTGAGATGGGGTGGGCCTGAGGAAGGGTCTCAGGGGGCAGAATTCAGGGAGGGATGCTGAAGTCCAGCTTTTCTTTGGGCTGCCAGCTCACAGAAAAACAAAACTGAGACATTAAGTATGAAAGCTCAGCCTTAGCTTGGGCTTGTTTCTAACTAGCTCTTATAACTTCAATGAACACATTTCTATTAATTTACTTTCTGCCTCATGGCATTATTACCTCATACTGTCCATCCTGCTTGCTCTCTGTCTCCTGGTGTCTCTGCCTTCTTCTTCCCAGCATTCTCTCTGCCCAGAAATCCTGCCTAGCTATTGGCCATTCAGCTCTTTATTAAACCAATCAGAATGACACGTCTTCACAGTGTACAGAAAGATTATTCCACAACATTGTGCAGTTCTGCTGGCAGGCAAGTCACTCACCTGTTCTGGTTTGTGTGTGTGTGTTTGAGTTTTTTGTTGTTGTTTTGCTTTTTTTTTTTTTTTTTTTTTGAGACAGGGTCTCAATATGCAGTCCTGACTGACCTGAAACCTGCTGTGTAGATCAGACTGGCTCACAAAGATCCACTAACTGCTGCTCCTGATTAGATGCCTATGCCACCACACCTGGTTCCTCCTCTCTCTACCCCAGTGCCATAGAAGACTGTATGAGGGCTAGGTAAGCACCCTACCACTGAACTACATTCCTAGTCCCTACGATGTGTGTTTTACATTTAAAGTTTGGTATTATGCTTGGGCATACTGTTTTATATTAGATGGGAACATTTTAGAGCAGTTTCTTATTTTTTAAAAAAAATTAGATTTTTCTTTTTTTAAAAAAAATAATAGCGCCGGGCGGTGGTGGCGCACGCCTTTAATCCCAGCACTTGGGAGGCAGAGCCAGGCGGATCTCTGTGAGTTGGAGGCCAGCCTGGTCTCCAAAGCGAGTTCCAGGAGAGGCGCAAAGCTACACAGAGAAACCCTGTCTCGAAAAACCAAAAAAAAAAAAAAATAATAATAATAATAATAGCTATTTCCCTCAGCCTTTACCAGATAGATGTGTAACTGGCAGGAATCTGAGACCTCATTTGCCACCATCTTGCTCTCTCAAGATCACAAATTCTCAGGTTGCCTGCACCCCTGGAATACCAGTCTGGCTGGCTCATAGGGACTGCTATGCCATCCCCCAGGGTAGAGTTTTTTCTTTAGATAGCAACCTTCCATGCACCCTATTTGAATCCCCAACAGCACTGAACAGACTGTGAGTAAACTGTCCAGTTGCCCTCTCTATTCCAGCTTCCATTCCAACCAACGCAGGGAGCCATAGAAGTTCCTGGATCCCATAGCTGTAGCATAGCAACAGAGACGCCAACATCTAATATCCAAAACAGACCTTTGCCTAAATTCCCTAGAGTGACTACGAAAGGAGCCAGTCTCAAGGGGCCAGCATCCTCCAGTTCTCTGCTGCTGCCTGACCTCATGAGTTGGCCTGAGACTGTCTTTGAAGCTCCAGGCCACCTGTTCAAAGGATAAAGAAACAGCATAGTGTCTCATGTCTGTAATCCCAGCACAGAGGCTAAGGTAGAAGGAGTTCCGTGAGTTTGAGACCAGCTTGGGATATGTAGTAAGTTTGTGGTCAGCCATGGCTGTACAATAAGAGCCTGTCTCAAAAAACAAAACGAAACAAAAAACAAGGGGCCAGCAAGTAAAAGTACTTGCCACCCAAGTCTGAAGACCTCAGTTTGATTCTCTGCAAGTTGTTGCCTGACCTCCATATGTGGCCATGGTGCCCCATACCCATGACAAAGACAAATTGATAACTTGGGAAATCAATAATTAAAATTAATGAAAGTTTAAAAGATATCTGAAAAATCCAAAACAAACAATAAAAACAAAACCCTACGATGTGTTCTCTCATATATGTAGTTTTTTTTTTTTTTTTTGGTTTTGTTTTTATTTTTCAAGACAGGATTTCTCTGTGTAACAGCCCAGGCTATCCTGGAACTCACTTTGTAAACCAGGCTGGCCTCAAACTCATAAAGATCTGCCTGTCTCTGCCTTCCGAGTTCCAGGACTAAAGGCGTGCGCCACCACTCCTGGCTTCATATGGGGATTTTAATACGAATGTGACACAAGTCTTTAACTTTGTGTGTTTCATTTGGATACCTGTAGAAGTCAGGAAACCAGAAAGGAGACATGGAGCAGGTAGATCTTGGGGGGCGGGGGAGATAGTTGAATACATGAAGGTGGACAGAAGAGGGTGAAGTTCAAGTGGGGAGGAAATGGGAGAGTAAGAAGGAGGTGGGGAAGGACAACTAGCAGCAAGAATACTTGAGGAAGCCATCTGGACCCTACTGTTTTATAGTACACACATGTGCACATGGAATCACCCTATACAGGGAATAATGCTCCTCCCAGAAGCTATAGGTTGCCAAATGAAGAGCCCGGTGCCAGGTGTAGTATACCTCTCCATAGATTTGGTCAGAGGGAGTTGGGCAGAAGCTCTCAAAACAACATAAACTATTGCTGTTGTCCTTGGCTGCTCACCAAAACTTAATAGCAATACCCTGTTGCTAAAGATGCTACATACATTGGTCACAGGACTAGGAGAAATCAAGCTCTAACTGATATGGATGCTTCCTCTCTACTGCCTAGCTTTCATAGATAGTACCAGAAAGTCTATGCAGGCTGCTGGAGGGAACAAGTCGTCAACAGACTTACCTAGATAATTGGCCTGCCAATATATACCCATGGACATCATAGTTTCATGATATGGGGGTAAGCAAGTGCTTTCTGGTTGGTTTTAAGACCAACTCCACAGGAAGAAACACATACCTGGTACTGTAATTCTGGCCAAGAACCCATAGCTGGGGATCTCATAGGCGCTAGGGGTGAAGCTACTACTACTACTACTTGGCTAAATGGACATAGTATCAAACTGCCTTTGCAATACATTATCTCTGAACCATAGATTAGGGATGCTCTCATCCCTAATTGTAGAAGGGTCTCTGCGCAGTGGATAGTGGTCAGTACAGACTCATGACTGGTCAAGTGTACAGAACAAGCGACTATGGGTGCTCAGCCATAAATGGAATCTTTACATTATAGTCTGTAGCAGTTACTTTTTGTTGTGATAAAATAACATGACCAAAAACAGCTATAGAAGAATGAGTTGGCTAATTGTTCCAAAGAGATGAGGGTCCACCATGGTGGGGAAGCATGCAACAAGCAGGAGGCAGGGTAGCAGGGGTAAGATACCGAGAGATCACATTTCCACTGCACTAAAGCGTCAGAGAGAGTGCACTACAAGTGGAGTGGGGTTATAGACTCTCAAAGCACAACCCTAATGATGTATTTCCTCCAGAAAGGCTCCACCCCCTAAGACTTCTACTACCTTTTCAAACAGTGTCACCAACTGTGGATGGAGTGCTCAAATATCTGAGACTGTGGGGAATATTTATTACTCAAACTACTATATATTCCCTCCCCCACAAAGTTCAAGAAACGGCGTGGAAGAGGAGTCGGGTGAGAAATGTTTTCTTTCCATCTACTGATTTAAGGTTTGGCTTGTTCTCTTTGTGGGGCCCTAAAGAGTATCATTGTTATTTATCTAACTAAGATCTCTTTGATTTCTTTGAAGAGGGTCAGAGTGATGTAGAGCCCAGAGCATCGAGAGTCTTCCATTTCGCTGGGCGGTGGTGGCGCACGCCTTTATTATTATTTTTCTTTAATAATTTATTTAACTTTATTTAATGTGTATTGGTGTGAAGATGTCAGATCTCAGGGAACTGGAGTTACAGACAGTTGTTAGCTGCCATGTGGGTGCTGGGAATTGAACCTAGGTCCTCTGGAAGAGCAGCCAGTGCTCTTAACCGCTGAGCCATCTCTCCAACCCCTGATTTCTTAATGTAGAACTATAAACTTACTTAGAACTGTAAACTTCCCTCATAGGACTAGCTTCTAGTGTCTTAAAGGTTTGGGTGTATTGCTTTCATTTTCCTTTGATTCTAGGAATTCTCTTACGTTCCTTTGGATTTCTTTAGGGACCAATCCGTCACTCAACAGTGTGTTGTTTAATCTCCATGGGGTTGTGTGTACTCTAGGGTTTCTCTTCTTGTTGAATTGTAGATTTATTCCATTGTGATCAGACCAAATACAAAGAGTTATTTCAATCTTCCTGTATTTATTAAGATTTGCTTTGTGTCCTAATATATGATATATTTTAGAGACTATTCCATAAAAAGCTGATAAAAATAAGCATTCTGTGTTTGAGTAGAATGATCTATAGATATCTGGTAAGGTGATTTGATCTATGATGTCATTTAATTCAGATATTTCTGTTTAGGGTTTTTTGTCGTTTGTTTGTTTGTTCATGAGAACCTGGCAATTGGTAAGAGTGGGCATTGAAGTCTGTAATGAATATCTAAATTGTTCCAGCATAATAAGTACTCAGGAGTCAAAAATTGAGATAAAGACCTGATAAATCCAAGGACAGCAGAGAGTCGACTGGCTGACCCTCTCTCCATGTTTTTCCCTGAACCACCTCCAAAGGAAATCCCCCGGAAATTCTCTCTTCTCTCTTCTTGTCCTCTCTAGCAGACCTCCTCAGTCCTCCAAGAACTCTATGGCTAATCCCAGTCAGCAAATCACTGACTCCATCCTTTGATTTAGGGTGGCTTTATTGGCACAATGAAATGGCTGTACAAGCAATTCTCCTGCATCATTTCCCCCTTTTTGTGGCTAAAGAAAAAGGAAAGGTTTTAACTCTAACATAGTAAAACTCTATACAATAAGAACAATTACCAAGTAAGATATACATTCACAATGTCCAGTCCAGTAGTATTTGGCAAATTCAGAGAAAATACTCTATTATCAATCATATCTTGGTGGCCATTTACCTTATATGTCTGTAGAGAACAGTAAAGACAAATATTTGGTAAGATTTATGAGATTTTATCTTATTGGAAGTGTGCTATTTAAGCCATTTTGCTCTTTTTCTTGGGGAATTTTCTCTGGATGATTTGTCCTTCTTTTCCAGATGTCTCATTTGTTCAGTGTCCTCCAGATTCCTTAGCTGGATGCTTTTACCTTCCTGGAAAGCCAAAACAAATCCCTGCCCCAACCTTAAATTTGGGGAGTTTCCCTTCTTGGCAGGTTGAAAGGCCACGCTGTTTGATGAACCATCACCTCTCCTAATCAAGAGGTCCCTCCTGTTCAAATATAACCTTATCAATTTTAATGATATCCATAGCTTTTCTTCTTCTGTGGAAACAAAAGCAAAACCTCTTCCCCAACATAGCACATATCCTGGTTTCCATTCTGAGGTCAACACATCTTTAAAGCATACAGGCTGATTTAATTCAGCAGTTTTTTTCTATTATCCAATGTCTCTCTGCAGCTGTCATTCCTTTCTCATTAGCATTTTAAAAATGTAAAGTTAACAAAACATGGAGAGATGGCTCAGCTTATCTAGTCATTTCTGAATATCACTTATATCTTGGAATTATCACTGGTGTTTTCTAAATGTTTTATTGTTGTCTATATTGTTCTTCTTTAAATTCAGATGGTTTTCTTCTCTTTGATACATTCTATTGGTGATACGGCTCACAGAGTGAAAATCTGCCAAAAAAAATAAAAAATAAAAACAAAATTCAGCAATTATAATTTTGAAGACCCAACCATGTTCTTTTTTTTTTTTTTTTTAAAGCAGCTATACTAGTGCTGTGGGATGGTCTTTCTGTATGCTGTGAATATGTGTTGCTACCATTGGTTAATAAAGAAGCTTCTTTGGCCTATGGCAATATAGGTTATAGCCAGGTGGGAAATCCAAGCAAAGATACAGGCAGAAGGAAGGCGGAGTCGGGGGAGAATACAGGTAAAGCCACAAGACACATGGCAGTATATAGATTAATAGAAATGGGTTAATTTAAGATGTAGTAGCTAGGTAGCAATAAGCCTGAGCCATAGACCAAACAGTTTGTAATTAATATTAAGCCTCTGGTGGTTATTTTATAAGCTGCTGTGGGCCAGACAGGAAAACTTCTGTCTATATATTGTTTCCTTCAATGTTGGTCTTTTTAAAATTTCCTTCAAATCCAGCACTAGTTCCTCAGCTGATCCTGTTTCCTCAGACTGGAATCCTCTGAGTCCTCATCCAGAATGGGTCTCAGCTGAACTGTTACTCAAAAGCCTAAAAGCTTAACCAGCCAAATGCTTCTAGTTTCTGGTCCTCACGCCTTATATATTTCTGCTTTCTGCCATCACTCCCTGGGATTAAAGGCTCACTTCTTGGGATTAAAGGCGTGTGTCACCATGCCTGACTGTTTCCAATGTGGCCTTGAACTCACAGAGATCCATGCCTCCAGAAGGCTAGGATTAAAGGTGTGAGTGCCACCATTTTCTAGCCTCTGTATCTAGTGGCTGTTCTGTTCTCTGACCCCAGATAAGTTTATTAGGGTGCACAATATTTTGGGAAACACAATACCACCACATAGGGTAGAACACCCCAAAAGTGAAAGACACCCCCCTTTGAATAAACACCGAAAATGTCCTTGTCCCCTGTGACAACTCTATCCTTTGAGGCCAGAGATACTGAAAGTGTTTGAACCAAAATGTCTTTAGCTCTACCCTAGAGGCCAAGGATGCCAGAAAGGAGGTGGGTCTGGTTTCTTGTTCTTTTCCCTAAATGAGAAGCTCTTTCCTAGAAACAATATGTAAGGATGTGACTAAAACTGAGAGGTACACCTTGTAATTGGGAACTATGTTAACCAGTTCATACCATCTCTGCACCTCATCAAGTAAAGCCTTACTAACTCTAAGCCAGTAGCCCTCAGTAGTACCCCATTCCCAGGGACCCATTCCTGCAGTGTAGGGGCACACCTGCTCTCTCTCTCTCTCTCTCTCTCTCTCTCTCTCTCTCTCTCTCTCTCTCTCTCTCTCTTTCTCTCTCTCTCTTAAACTCACACCTAGAAATCTAACATAAATTTCTTTCTAAAATTCAGCCTCTGGGGTCCATGAATTTCATTCAAATTTGTATGGTTAGACCCTGAAAGTCACTGGTCCACTGTGAGTATGAACACCCAGCACCCCAACTCCTGGGCTTAGTTCATTAAGAGCCAAGAAAGGGCCTGCCACTCTCAAGGACACCCCCAGAATTTCCTGTATCTCTGGGATAACATTTGACATATTTACTGTTTTTTTTTCATATGCAGTATTTTCTTTTCCAAGAGTCTCTCTGTCCCTGTCCTTGTCTCTCTCTGTGTCTGTCCATCTCTCTCTGTTTCTGTATCTCTGTATCTCTGTCTGTCTATCTATCTGTCTCTCTCATTCACACACATACTCACACATACACACACAAACATACCACCCTGCACCGATTGGGAATAGGTAAGGCCCCATCTCCGGACTGGGCAGACCAGGTCCATAGGCCCTAGACCCCAGGGGCACATCCTGTGCCCCTTCCCCAAGCCATTGGAGCCCCAGAGGCTGGCCAGCTGCCCCTTTCCCCTCCTCCTCACTAAGAAAACAGGCCCCTGTGACACCAGTGAAAACCAGAGACATAAACCCACCCTGCACCAATTGGGAACAGAAAACAGGTCCCACCCTGTACTGATTGGGAACAGCTGCTCCCTGAGACAGAGCCCACTGGCACCCACTGGACTAAGATCTGCTCCCTGAGACACAGAATCCATCAGTACCAATTGGACCAAGAGCCTGGATTAGACCAAGAGCTCCCATTAGACCAAGAGTATCAATCAGACCAAAAGAGGCTCCCTCAGACACAGACAGCACTTTCACAGAGTGGAGGAAGAGATGGGTAGTCACCAGTGCAAAAATACAGTCAACAACATAAAGACCAATATGGCACCATCAGAATCTAGTGGTTCTATATCAGTAAGACTTGGACATCCCAAAGCAGAAGAAGCAGAAGAAATAGACCTTAAAAATGACTTTAAGAAGATGATAGAGGCCTTTAAAGAGGAAATGAAAACAACCCTTAAAGAATTAAAAGACAAAGAAAAAAAAATTGGAAGAAATTAAAAAAAAAAAAGTCTTTAAAAAAGCCAAGAAAAAGCAATTAAACAGGTGAAGGAAACAATCCAAGATTTGAAAACTGAAATAGAGGCAGTAAAGAAGACACAAACTGAGGGAAGGCTGGAAATGGAAAATCTGAGTAAACGAACAGGAACTACAGATGCAAGCATAACCAACAGAATGCAAGAGATGGAAGAGAGACTGGGGTTGAAGATACAATAGAGGAAATAGATTCATCAGTCAAAGAAAACACTATAGCCAAAAAAGTCATAACACAAAACATCCAGGAAATTTGGGACACCACACACAAACATACACATGCGCGCACACACACACACACACACACACACACACACACACACACACTCCCTAGGCTGTGGTGTGCTCTTTGCTCCTCAGGAAAAGTGAGAACACTGGCCCAGAGAACAGCTGCTGACATCCCTGCCTCGGTCGTCTGTGCCTCTAGAACAGAGCCCCACAGACTGGGAGTTGATGATGAGCAGAATGTATTGGCTCACGGTTCAGAAGGCTGAGAAGTCCAACATCAAGGGGCTGCCATCTCTGCCAGTGGCCTCCTGCTGGATCATCACATGTAGAAAGTCCGGAAGACAGAGCAACAACGGCAAAGATGGAAGACGCCAAACTCCCTCCTGTAACCAACTCACACTTGTGATAATGGAGCAAATTCCCACCCAGTCAAATTTTCTCTCAAAAGTCCCGTTTAACAATACCACAATGCTTGCATTTCAACGTGAGGTTTGGTTGTTTGTGGTTGGGCCTCCCTGGGTTGCCCTGTCTGGCTTTCAGCTCCTGTTTTCAGGCGACCTTTCTACCTTAGCCTCCTGAATAGCTTTGAGTACAGGCATGTACCGTCATGTCGGGGCTTCTATGTGAGTGGAAGGCTCGTTCAAACCATAGCAACCAACCCTCCCCTATAATACCAAAGCTTTCCTAACCTAAAATGGACTGAGGATACAGAGGAGGTGATGAGGCAAGGCCTCAGAGAGGGGAGCACTGTGGATGTAGTCCAGGCAGCCAACCCTTCCAACGACTTCCCTGAGGCAGGAGAAAGCAGGTTATGGGCCATACAGCTTAGCGTGCTGGGAGCAGATGGGTCCCCAGCTGAAGGCGCCAGAAGACAGGAACTGACTGACACCAAAAGCAGCAGCTGCCAGAGGCTAGCGCCGAGCCCTGGCTGAGCCTCTGATTAGGGAGGTTTGTTCCCAGCACTCCGACAAAAACGAGCTTGCAATAGGAGTTGAACTGTGAAACTTCTCGAATGTATGCTTGACAGGTCCCTGCATTACACACCACCTGTCCTCCCGCCAGAGTGCATCTGAAGGTCCCAGGCAGCCTGGAGAAGCTGTGTGCGCGCAAGCGCGAGCGCCTGGCACCTGAAGAAGTCGTCAGAGCCCTTCAGACTCGCCCTGCTTTGATCTGAGATTTTCCTCTTTCCATTATTGCTCATACCACGCAACACTGACCCTTTGCCGTCACTGCCTTAGTCATCTCACTTGATAGCTTGGCCTACCTTGAAGCCATCACCCCTGCCTCCTCCCCAAACAGAGGTGGTGTCCCATATATGACCATGGATGATCAAAACATGAAGAACACCTTGTCTTTGGGGTTAGCATGTGGCTGTTTGCTCATAGGTATTAGTAACTGCCTTTTCTGAACCTACATTAACACACATACAAGAGCAGTTGCCATGTGTCAACTTAGAAGACAAAAGTGTGTATATTAAGAACATTTTTTTTTTTTTTTTGGCTGGGCCATGGTGGTGCACACTTTTAATCCCAGCACCTGGGAAGCAGAGGCAGGTGGCTCTCTGTAAGTTTGAGGCTAGCCTGGTCTACAGAGTGAGTTCTAGGACAGCCAGAGCTACACAGAGAAACCCTGTCTCAAAAACAAAAACAGAACATTTTTTAAAATTGTGAAACAGCCAGATGAGGTGGCACACACCTTTAATCTCAGCCCTCAGGAGCAGAGGCAGGAGGATCTTTGTGAGTTTGAGGTCAGCCTAGTCTACATGGTGAGTTCTAGGACAGTCAGGGGTACAAAGCCAGACCTTCTCTGTCTCAGAAAAAATGTGAACCAAAGGTGTTTAAACTACTCATGTTTAAGATATCTACTATGGTGTTATTATAATCTGATCAGTTAATAAACAGTGACTGCTGATTAAACAAAAGAAATCGTTTCTTTTTCCTCTTCTGGAGACAGTGCTTAGAGGCACTCTGAATGGTCTGGTGTTTGACAACACCGTTGTAGGCTTTCCTACAATATAGCTTCTAACAAAACTAGGCTGTCTCGGACCCCTGGTAATAGGATTATTTACCTTTATACCAAGAAGGTTGGGAAAGCATGCCAGCCCACATGTGGTGTGCACCCAGGCAGACTTCCAGGGTTCATGTCATAAGACCTAAAGTCCCTATGAGATTGTCTAAAACAAAGAGGCAGTCATCAGGGCTTACTGTGGCCCTGTGTGTACTAAGGGTACCTGTTACAGGATAGGATGTGCTTCCTGATTGAGGAGCAGAAAATCACTGTGAAAGTGTTGAAGGCACAAACACAAAATCAAAAAGCTAATTAAATAGGAAGCTTTTTTTAAGCTAAGAAAAAAAACGGGACAGAGTGGGGTGTAGTGGGGAGGGTTGGAGTGGGGGAGGGATGGGTGTTTGTGACTTTTATGGCACCTAGAGGGATGATCTGTAGCACGCTACTGATAACCTTATCAGCAAATGGAGCTCAGCTCCTTAGTCCTTCATTCACTCATTTTGAGTTAGTGCATAGTCAGCCATGTGCTGCAGATAGAAGTGGATGGAACAGAGCTTGTAAAGTGACTTAGGGCTTAAAGCTACTTGCCATCACATCTGATGACCTCAGTTTGATCCTTAGGACCCACGTGATGGAAGGAGAAAGCCAGTGACCTCCACACACATGCACTGATCATAACCTTGGGAAAGGTACGGTAAGTTGGGGCAGTAAGCACCAAGCGTGTGGTACTCCATTTATATCTTTCCTGACTCCCGGCAGGCATTGCTAGCTGACCACCTTTGCACAGAACCCGACTTTAGCCCGATAATCTCCTCAGTAAAAGATGAAATTATTTGCCACTTCCAGGCCAGGAGAAAGAGGCCCGGAGCAAAAAAGTTCTTTATTTTGTTTCAAGATAAGGTTGTGTAGTTTTCAGGTGTCATTAAATTCCTCTGAACCTGTGATAACCCATGTCTGAAACAGACTTTCATTTTGCATAACCATCCCATACAACTATTGTGGGTCAAAGGGGAATGAGGAAGTGTTTGGAAGATTGAACAGAACAGGACACTCCTAGGAAAGCAGGGAGAGCCCATCACTCACAGAAAACCAAAGGCCCGCCTCTGCCTGCAGGAGAGCTCCATAAGGCATATTTAAGACAGAGGTGATCTGGGCTGGGTCTAGGGTTTGGGTTGGTTGGTTGGTTTGGAGTTTTGAAACAGAGTCTTGCTTGTAGACCATGCTGGCCTCACACTCACTATTGTCCTCTTGCCTCTGCCTCCGGCTAGGATCTTGTCTCAAAGGACTTCTCTTGAGGCAGTGAGATGGCGAAACAGGTAAAGGTACTTACTGTGCAATGTGAGGCCATGAGTTCAATCCCCAGAACCCAGTGGTAGAGTGCCAGCCAGGGTTATGAAGTGTCTACCACCCCCCACCCACACCCCTGCATTAAATTAAAATAAATCAATAAAAAGTGAGTGCAGTAACATTTTTAAAAAGGTTTTCTTCTTACACATAAGGAGGAAGAGAAACACAGTGAGAGAGGAGAAGACACAGCCTGGAGACAGAGGCATGAGGTAAGGCTGCATTCCAGGCAGGAGTGTAACTGGACTGTGCAGTGGGTTACTAGGCATCTGTAGGCCCCACAGTCTCACTCACCTAACAGGACAGTCAACACCCACCCGTCAGGGTTATTGGATGTATAAAATGAGTTCATGTTTATAAGAAGGACCAGTGCGGAGTTGGGCACATAGGAAGGATTTAGCAAACTCAGCAACTTAAATCCCCCCAGCCCCGCCCCCCAACCTCACAACAGTAGGAACTGAATTTCTCATCCATCTATCCATCCTTCCAGCTTCCACTGAACATCCTTACTTTGTGCTGAGCAGGAGAGGGTATATATTGATGTTGGACACTTCTTTGATCTTAGGACCATCAGGAGGGCAAAGATGACTATTTTGTGCAATGTGAATGGAACCCCTCCTCAGCATTCAACCTCTCCCCACAGTTTTACCCCATTCAGCCATCGGGGGCTCCTTTCCTTACAACTCGGATACATGCCCCAGAGGAACAGGTAGACCTCTCTGGCATACATGGGTGTGAGCTCCAAGAAAGAGCCCTTTGTTTGCCGGCACTCTGCACCCTGTATTGAGGCTAGGGAGGGATGAGAGGAGCCCCTCCTTTCTTAGGGAAGTAGCCCGGAAGCCAATAGTTCTAGAATACCCTGACTGGTTCCTCTCTGCAAGTCCCTAGAGTCCTTGTTATTGTCGGTTCCATGTCATCTTACCCTACTGTGAACCCCTATAGTGCTCACCCTGTCCCCCTCTCTATGACACTTTTCCGACTGGGACCTGAAATATAATCACCCTTGTGCATTGGCTTAGTCCCTCACCAGCCCTGCTTGCTCCATCCTGGGTTCCAGGATCTGGCTCAGAGTCCTTCCCTCCACAATCTTCTGCCCTCAGGACAATCTCACTGACCTTAGCTCACTCAGTTTTTATGCTGGGATCAGAGACCTATAACCCTGTATTTACTTTGGGAACAGTGGCCCAGTATTGGGTAACAGTACTTGTAATGACTTTGTAACTCCTTTGAGTGGTGAGAATTAAGTGCATTTAATCCCCAGTCAGGCTCCTAGCAGGTGCAGACATCCCAGGATTTTTATAGAGGCAGCCCAATACACAACTGAAAACTTACTCAAAGTATTGTGAGGTGGTTTTTGCTTTGTAATTTTTAAAAACATTTATTTAGAAAGGGAGGGCATGTATGTGCCCTGGCACACGTAGGAGGGCAACTTGTACAAGTCAGTTCTCTCCTCCTAACACGTGGGGACTGGGGATCGAACCAAGGTTGTCAGACTGGGTATTTCTTTATTCACTGAGCCATCTAGCCAGCCTCATGTGACTTTTTAAAAATAACTCAATTGCAAAATTCTTTAGTGTGAACTACAGAGATGACAGCATCGTGTTACAATGTCAAAAGGTTGGGTATTATGATCAATCCACGAGAGTCTATTTAATGGGTAATAGGGATGTATTAAGATATAAATTAAGGAAATACACTCACGATTACAGAACGGAGTAGACAGCTGAAGTTGCCCTCTGATCTGACCTGGAACAAATCTTCCTCACAGGCAGCAGGGAGAAAGGGCATGTGTCCCTTCTCCCTCTCTTTTTAAGAGGTCACCTAACTCTTAAAGGAAACACCACCTCCTTCGGGCCCTATAGCCCAAGGTCATGGGCGGAGCAAATACCACTACATTTGGGCATCACCCCTCATCTGCCGTATGGTGGAAAGGGTGAGGGAGAGATGCCCTCCCCTGTTCCCCCGCCTCACTGCCTGTGGTGGATGGGAGAGCTTGTCTTGAAGTCATGAGAGTGGGATAGCTGGCCTTGCCCCTCACCAGCTGCAGCACTCTGGAGAACAGGTTCTACACCTCGCCTGGGCAGCACAATAGAGCTGACCCTGTTGGGGGTGCAGGTGAGCCTGCCTGGGAGGCATGAGAGCAGGAGGGCTGACCTCCCCATCTGCCATGTGGTGGCATAGGTGAGGGAAAGATGCCCCTGTCTGTAGATGTAACCAACCGTCTTATTAAATAAGAAACACAGAACCAATGCAAAGAAGAAAGCCAAGAGATCAGAGCTAAGAGCCTTACCCTGCAGCTAGCCTCTTCAGCCAAGAGACCTCTCCGAAAGAGAGCTACTTCCTGTGTGTTTGTCTTTATATAGTCTTTCTGTTCTGCCTTCTCATTGGTTGTAAACCCAAACACATGACTGCCTCGTCACTGCCTGTCTGTAGAGACTTCCAGGTCTTCGATGGTTGGCATTGAGATTAAAGGCGTGTGTCTCCAATGCTGGCTGTATCCCTGAACACACAGAGATCTACCTCATTCCTTTTCACCTGCAGCAGGCCAGAGAGCTGGCCTCAGTAGCACAAGAGTGGGAGAGCTGGCCCTGTAGCTCACTGCCTGCAGCACTTGGGAGAGAGAACCATGCACCTCATCTGGGCAAAACAGTAGAGCTGGCCCTGGTGGTGTGAGTGTGGGTGAGCCAGCCCCAAGCATGTGAGAGCAGGAGAGCTGGCCCTGATCCTTCCTGCCTGATGCAGTGGGTGAGCCAGCCAGGGCAGTGTTGGAGACCTCACCCTGGTGGTGTCAATGAGGGAAAGCTGGCAGGCTGACCAACCCAGCTACCACCCAGGCCCAGAACCAGGCCTATGAGTTGACCACCCCAACACCCACCTCATCTATAAATGGTTGGAGCATGTGAAGGGATTGGACCTGCAGACCGAAAGCTACAGGATCTCCGTGACACAAGGCAGCAACAGGATATCCAAGAAGAGTCCCAGTGAGGGCCCAGTCTCGAGGGTGTAGCAGAAGCCAGAGAGTCATTGCAGTGAGCATTTATAAGTAAAGATGTATGGACTGAAGGATGTATTGTGTGACTCACTGTGTCACACTGCAGCTTCCATGCAGAGACGTCTCTTTTTTCTTTTCTTCTTCTTCTTCTTCTTCTTCTTCTTCTTCTTCTTCTTCTTCTTCTTCTTCTTCTTCTTCTTCTTCTTCCTCCTTCTTCTTTTGATATGGTAGTTGTTTTTGTTTTTTGTTTTTTCTTTTATTTTGCAGGCAGGCTGCAAGGGCAGAGGGCAGATGTGAAGGGGTAGGGAGATGAATGAGATTGGATGCATGATGTGAAACCCACAAAGAATCAATTAAAAAAATTAATAAAAAAAAAGGTTGGGTATACCTGAGTTGACATATGCTTGCTCGACCTATCTCCCCAAAATATGCTCTTACTGGCACAACTTCTTGGAAATGTGACTGTTGTCCTCGTCTGTCTGTCCATCTGTCATCTGTCTATCATGTCACACTGAGATGCAATCCCGATCAAGCTTTGCAAATGCTAGGCAGTGCTTTTTGTCTATAGCCACACTCTGTCCTTGTCTCTGTAGGCAGAGGGGTGGTGACAGAGTCCCACTGTTGCTAGCCTTAGATGCTGCATGCTTCACCACCATCCCTGCCCACCCCTTTGTAAATAGTGCCTTTCATAACCTTTTTAAGGGCACCACCTATTTCCAGCCAGAATCCTGGCTAACGTTGACAATATGTGGAAAAGATGAGCCATTTTCTTTATTGTGTGTACTTAACAGACATAAGCACAGACTGTCTTTTCCCACCCACCTCCAGTGACACAATACCCACAGAAACTGTTTGCTCCCCTTCTCAGATTACTGTGAGAAGGACAGTCCTAGCCCTGGGACAGTGCTACTGAATGTAGCCCCCTGACCCACAACAGAGTCACCCCTTGGGGGCTCATTAGGAGTGCACATTACCGGGCATCCTACATCAACCGACCCTCTTGGGACAAGGCCCCGGGATCTGTTTACATAAACCTTCTGAGCAATTCTTGGGTACACTCAAATTTGAAGACATCTTCCTGGAGAACCGGGTGAGCTGCAGAAGAAGGGGAGGCACCCAGCAGGTGCCCACGACCCTTGCCAGGGCACCCTTAACACCTACTGTCCAGCCTTTGTTTCTCTAGGCCAAGTCACAGTTAGGAACACATAGGAGTTGGGTGCAGAATCCTTGGCACTGTGCCTAAGTGTGGCTGCTTCCTAGTTAGCAGAGCACAGTGCCTGTCAGGACAAGCATGGCTATGGTAGGAGCTTGGCACTGAATTGCCAGGTCTCTCTGAGTTCAGGCTCAGGTCAAGAATAACACAAAGCAGATCAGGACATACTACACCAAGACATGCCTGTTGTTGGTTACTATATTTTTACTCTTTGTACTTTGTCTCTTTTGAGGCCCACCCCCAGCTCCCAAATTAACACACAGAGGCTTATTCTTACTTATGAATGCCCGACTTTAGGTTGGCTTATTTCTAGCCAGCTTTTCTTAACAGAAATTACCCTATCTATCTTTTGCCTCTGGGTTTTTATCTTTCTCTATGCTATTTACCTTTCTTTACTTCTTTTTTTTTGTTTTTTGTTTTTTGTTTTTCGAGACAGAGTTTCTCTGTGTAGCTTTGCGCCTGTCCTGGAACTCACTTGGTAGCTCAGGCTGGCCTCGAACTCACAGAGATCCGCCTGGCTCTGCCTCCCGAGTGCTGGGATTAAAGGCGTGCGCCACCACCGCCCGGCTACCTTTCTTTACTTCTTACTCTGTGGCTGGCTGTGTAACTAGATGGCTGGCCCCTGGTATCCTCCTCTCCTTTTCCTGATCTTCAATCTCTCCTCCCAGATTTCTCCTTCTATTATTCTCTCTGCCTGCCAGCCCCACCTATCCTTTCTCCTGCCTAGCTGTTGGCCGTTCAGCTCTTTATTAGACCAGTCAGGTGTTTTAGACAGGCAAAGCAACACAGTTTCACCAAGTTAAACAAATGCAACATAAGAGTATGCAACACATCTTTGCATTATTAAACAAATGTTCCACAGCATAACCGAATAACACACCTTCAAATAATATTTCACAACACAAGCCACTTTGACACACTGATGATTTTGAGATGGAAGCACTTAAGAAAAGAACCAGCACTGGGAGCACTCCCTGCCTTCCTCCCTTCTCCTAAAGCGGGATACAAATGTCCCTCCATCTCCTGTGCCTGGATAATCGCCCAAGCCCCAGAGCTGAAGAACTGGCCTTACGATAAGTTTGCATAAACAACCTCAAACAATTCTTTCCTCACATATTTCTTGCCACTGCCCTACAGTGTTCCACCTCTAGAGACCCAAACACTCTTGACTTTGTGTGGTTTCTCCTCCACGGTCGCTCACCTTCTGTTGAATATGTTTGTACCAACTTTGGCTTTTCTGGGAAAAAACGATTAGCACTGATAAAGTGGATGACCTTTCTCCTGTCATGTAACTTTTGCCTGTTTAATTTGGAGCCCTTGGCCACTAGACCAATGGGACAGAGGAAAAGAGTGTTCCTTTTGCTACACTCAGGGTTTCTGTTTGAATTACAAAATTCCACCTCAGAGTAGTGAACACGATCCTTTTGTTGCTCTTCGAGTCTCTCTTAGCTTTCTTGTTTCAAAATGCAGATTTGAGATAGCTTAACGAGGCACATATAATACTAGGTTAAAAACAATAAACAGGGGCCATAAGATGACTAACTAGGTGGAGGTGCTTGCCCCAGCAAGCCTGAGTTCCATCCCTGGAGCCCATGAGAAGGTGGAGAGAACTAACTTTACAGACCTCCACATACCTGGTGGCTGCATCCCTACACTGCGAGCGCTAAAAATAAATCTATGAAAAACAAATCCCTAAGATTTGCAAGCTGTTTATTTAAAGCACTGTTCTTTGATTAGCTTCTCACTCCAGTGTTGGAGCGTATGGAAAGCTGCTGCTTACCCATGCTGGAAACACATCTAAAGGGAAGGCTTAAAAACTCAGTGTCCTTTAATCCCAGCACTTGGGAGGCAAGGGGAGGTGGATCTCTGTGAGTTTAAGGCCAGTCTGGTCTACAAAGTGAGTTCCAGGACAATCAGGGCTGTTACACAGAGAAACTGTCTTGAAAAACCTAAAAACAAACAAATAAAAAACCTTAATGTCTACTAGGTTATTTTAGGAGTCTGTAAATTGTGTGTGTATTATGTTTATTATATAACTTATTTTTATATATACATAGAGACAGGGCCTCTCTCTGTAGCTCTGACTAACCTAGAACTCACTACTTTATAGTCCAGAATGTCCTGGAAATCACTGAGATCCACTTCCTCTGTTTTCCCAGTGCTGGAGTTAATGGTATGTGCCACCACTCTTGGCCCCAGATTTAGTGTATGTGTGTGTATGTGTGCGTGTGTATGTGCATGTATGTGTGTGCCACAAGTGTGTAAGTGATCTCACAGGCCAGAAGAGAGCTTTGGATTCTCTGGCACTGAAGATATAAGCAGTTGTGGATCTCCTGACATGGATTCTGGGAACCAAACTCAGGTCTTCTAGAAAAACAGGAAACTCCCTTAAGCACTAAAACATCCCTGAAGCCTTATAGTGTTATTTGCATTTAAAGTTAGTAGATTTGCCACAGAAATTTAGTCAGTGTATATTGACTTCTTGTAGCTGGGCATGAGTATTGCTTAGACCAAGGTAATGGTCATAAACGCCTATATGACTTCAAATTTAGTTTTTACTTTGAAATTGGAGATTCTTCATTTATAAGATTATAAAAAATGTTTCTGGGGCTGGGAGTCTAGTTGGCAGGGTCCTTACCCATCATGAGGGAATCCATATGTTTGGTCTTCACTACACATAAAGGTCTGTGTTGTAGTGCCTGCTCATAATCCTAGCAAAAATTCTCAAAATTAATAGAGAAAGAAATGTAAGAGCTGGGGGTGTGCCTCAGTGGTAGTGCACTTGCCTAGCACTTGTGAGGCCTTGAGTTCATCAATCTCTAATAACACACACACACACACACACACACACACACACACACACACACACTACATACACACACACACACACACACACACACACACCCCCTCCACACACACCCCATATACACCTTTTCCTCACATAGAGCCACACCAAAATTTACTTAAGAAACAAAAGAAGACAGGTAGTGATACACGCCTTTAATCCCAGCACTCAGGAGACAGAGCCAGGTGGATCTCTGTGAGTTTGAGGCCAGCCTGGGCTACAGAGCGAGATCCAGGACAGACTCCAAAACTATACGGAGGAAAAAAAAAAAAGACAGGAACAAAAGAAGCGAGATGAAGTTACAACATTTGATCTAAAATTAATCACAAAGCAACATTAACAAGTCGCCCTAACAAATTAGGGGAAATTTTTATTTCCTAGTCAGTCAGCGACTGTACTCTGCTGTTAAAGACATCTCACATTTTCCAAGAAGCTTTTTTTGTTTTATTGGGATGGGACTGGCCTCAAACTTACTATGCAGTGAGAACTGAGTTGAATTTGTCATCTTTCTGCCTCCTGTACACTAGTATCTGACTCGGTCAACTGCCAGGCCTTGGCTATAAAAAGTGTTTCTTTAAAATTGGTGCGATCCGGAGCCTTCTGCTTTTATAGATTGTTATGGACACGTGCTTTCTCTCAATCTTACTTCTCTTCCGCTTCATCTTTTTTCTAACTTTTGCTTGTTTGAGACGGGGTCTCACTCCCAACCTGTCCTTGAACTCACGATCTTCCTGCAACAGCCTCCCCAGGGCTAGGATTACCTCTTTTCTTTTTCATTCTCTGACTCAAGAGAGAGACAATATATTGATATGTCTTTAAATAATATAATTTAATAATTTATAACAGGTCAGGATAGATTGACAAACATTTGGCTAGGGGGAAAAAGCAGGCTAACAGAATCGAAGAAGAAGAATGGAAGGCAAAGACCGCGGTGGGATCCTCAAAACGCGGTTCGTGGAGTGCTGTATAATTGCTAACAAACTTGGAGCTGGCCTTGAGCTTCGGGGCAGAAGGAACCAGGAAGGAATAAATCAATTGTAAGATTCATTCTGTGCACAAATTAGAAACACCCTAGAGACTTTGCCTGACATCAGCACCTCAGATAGATGTCGGGCACCTGTCCTGAGGGACCTGCAAGAGGGGGCAGGTTAGCCAAGGTCTCCCCGCTCTGGCTTTGGTGCTTCCTCCTCCCCAATGTGTGAAGGATGGACTTGGCGTTCTGTAGCTCTGAGATTTTCAGGGGCCCAGACCCTAACTTCCTCCCAGAGTCCACAGCTAGGGCATAGGCAAAGTGTTGAGATCACCCTCCCTCTGAGCTGTGGGGTTGTTTTCTAAACCGCTGTTTACACGGGCATGCATTGCCAATCATGATGGCACTTTAGATAACTTGAGAAACATTACAAAGTTATGATTACTGAGGTGCCACTCAGATTAACAGAATATAGACCATTAGAAATGGGCTCCAGTTAGCCTTAGGTACAGTGGGAATAGGAAAGTGCTGACAGCTGGATCCCTGGGGGGATTGTACTGGACCTTGCATCAGTCACTTGGTCAGACCGCACTCTCCCTCCCAAGCATCTCAGGCTCAGAGATTCTGTATTACAGACAAGAGCTCCAGGGTCTTTTCACGCAGTGGATTCATAGACACAGTGGTCCAATCCACTGAGTTTACTGAAGGAGGATCTGGATTCCGGTCTGCCCTGAGCCCAGCAGCCTGTGAGACTGTTCCAGGCTCCAACTTGAGCAATGAGCACTGTGGTTTGCTTTCTTCTTTGGTGAAATGGTTAGAGAAATGGTCAGCTGCACGAATATCTGGATGACACATGGATTTTCAGTTGAGTCCCAAATAGAAAAGAGCTCCACGGGTCAGGGGCTGGAGCCCACTCAGTTTCTGCATTTCCAGCACATAGATCAATGTGACACACAGTAGACACTCAGGTAGACTAAAAAATGACTCCTATTTGGGAAAGCAGACTAAAAAGTACATTGGTGGCCACTAAGTATGAATTTTTACTAAGGTGTGAGGGGCAGGACTGAAACCCATGGCGCCTCATTAATATCCTGAAATTCTGGGTTCATTATTTTCACATGGCCTTGGTGAGCACAATGATGCATGTGATCTTAGAGCATGGCAGAAGTGTGTTCGTTGGCCTGTTTTCTGCTGTCGTGTGTCAGAATGTGGGTGGGTTTATACATGATTTGGCTAGAAGATATTTAGACTAATACTCACTAGCATAAGAACTTCTATAGGAACCCAAGGTGTGAAAGATTAAGCAGACTTACCTATTTTTTTTATAACATATGTGGTTCTCAAGTAAACCTGTTGTAACACCATGAGATTAATTTTTAATATGATATTTTAATTTATTCTTTGAGAATTTCATATATGCGTACAATGTATTTCAATCATACTCCCCTCATTCTCCCTTCTAACTCCTCCCAGATTCCCTCCTCACATGACCCTCTCTACTTCATATCTTATTCTAAGTTTTTAAAAACTTTGTAGCCCACTGAGTCCACCTAGTACCACCCCTGTGTGCAGGGGTGTGGGGCCATCCATTTAAGGATGCAACCTACCAGGGACACACCTCTACAGAAAACCAACTCTCCCTCTCCTAGCAACCATCAATCGCCAATAGTTTCTCAGCTAGGGGTGGGAGCTTGTATGCCCCTCCTCCATCCAAAAGCATGGGTTTTATTAACCAAGAACAACAGACAGTTTATTGAAATCTGGGGGGTTTTTTTGGTTTTTTTTTTTTTTTTTTTTTTTGGTTTTTCAAGACAGGGTTTCTCTGTGTAGCTTTGCACCTTTCCTGGAACTCACTTGGTAGCCCAGACTGGTCTCGAACTCACAGAGATCCACCTGGTTCTGCCTCCCGAGTGCTGGAATTAAAGGCATGTGCCACCACCACCCAGCAAATTGTTTGTTTTAAGACAAGGCCTGGTATAGCTCAGGCTGACCTCAAACTAAACTCATGGCTGAGGATGACCTTGAATTTTTGATCCTCCTGCTTCTACCTCCCAAGTGCTGGAATTACAGGCATGCACCACCACTAGCTGGAAATATCATCTTTCAAATAGCAACCAAACCAAGACCTTGTTTATGTGAAATGTCTGTGTTTAGTACACACAAAACCATATTAAGACAGAGGAAGTGCACAGAGTGAGGACTGGGTCAAGGCCTGGGCTGGGGCTTGGCTTTATTGCTGGCCTGAAACTCAGTATGTTCCTTGGCCAAATCAGTTCCTTTCCCTAGGCCCTGCTTTTAGTACATAAAATGGGGCAGATGGTTCTCTCTAATGTCCATTCAATCTCTCACAGGCTTAGAGTGTCGCAAACTACCTGGTAGAACTCAGCTACCAACTGCTTCCAAATACTAAGTTTGGGGCATTTGGGTTGTGGGGTGGAGGCAGAAAGAGGTCATTTAGCTCCGTGGTTAAGAGTTCAGCTCTAAGCACAAAAACAAAACAACTTACAGTTCCCCACATCTACATGGAAATCAGAACGTGAACAGCAACAAATAAATGAACCACCGACTAAAACCATTGACGAGCCTTTCTTCCTACTCTTCCTTATATCACGGTGTGCAGGTTTCCTGGGATGACTCTAAAATGACCACGAACTTGTTGGCTTAAAATACAAACGTACATGCATCACTATACAATGACTGGCAGGGCTCCTGTCACTCTGGAGTCCCAGAGGAGAGGAGTCTATATCCTTCTTTGCAGCCCCAGGAGACTGCCAGTGTGTCAACTCTGCTTCCATCCCTCACTCCCCTGCCTCCTGCTTCCTTTATAAGGACTCTCAGGTCCCCTACCTACCCTGGGGAATCTAATATAATCTTCACATCAAGGGCCTAGGTAGCTAGTTAGAAATCAGCAGGAAATGGACCCCTCCCTCATAATCAGCAGGTATAAAACTTAAAGGCTGGTGCTACACGACTAATTACTGGCTTGAGGACTTGAGTCATATCTTTGGCCACAAGAGGACATATGCAATCTTGAATTCATACCCAGAAATAATTCCCTAAAGCCGGCAGCTAGCCAACACTAGCGCTAGGAGCCTAAGCCTAAGAGTATCACAGAGCTGGAGGCTTTCGGATGAATAACAGAGATAGCCCACTGCCCTCTTGTGTAAGAGTCTACCCAGGCGGGCCTGGCAACGACTTGCTCAGGACAAAGACCCTCAGGAGAAGCTGCTTGTTCCAGAGCCTTCTGAAACAGTGTCAAGGCTGGCCTAGAATGTTCCACCCAATGGTCTCTTTAACAGTTGTCCACTCTCACCCTTGAGAATGCTCACTTTATTCTGTAATCCCCTCCACCTCTCTTCTACATGACACTGTATCTCATCTGAATTATTTTGACAGAGATGGCAAGGTTCAGGGAGCTAAAGTTACTTCAGGGAGACCTGGGAGAAGGGGGTAAGATAGATCCTGGTGACATCTGCTTGTTCTCACTGGTTTCAGTTGGATTTCCTTTGTCTTCATCATGGCAAAGCATGGACTTCTGCTCCTGGAATTGAGACCACACAATTCCCTGCTCCTTCATACTCACAGCTTCCCTCATCGCGTGCATTTCTGCACTGCCTGTTGGGTCTCCCTTGCCTTCCTATTTTAGATACTATGTGCCTCAGTTCCCTTGCTTTTGCTATCCATGCTAACCCGTCCTTTTCTAAAGGGGGCAGAAGTGACTTATGCTCATGTACTATTTCCTAGGTGTCCATGTTGCCATGTGATAAGGTCGACGCATTGGGTTGAATTGGTAAGTATTAGATTAAAGAGGTATTACCAGACCTCAAGTGGTGAATTCATTTGTTTTTGAGGCATTCATTTGGTATAATGCACCAATGGATCCTGAAGAGAGCTTAAAGAATCCTCTGTGATCACTTGCCTCCAAAATATCATGACCAGAATATATGGTTTTTCTTTTTGGGTTTCCTGTGAATTGCTTCAGGACCTATAGGAAGGAAATTCATAGTATACCTAAGAGAAGCAACTGTACTTTTACTGTGTACCAACAAAACTAAGATGAGTGTCTATGTGAAACTTGCTTTCTGTCAGCCAAGGAAATTCTGGAGTCAGGTCAGTCACATTACACTTGATTTCCAGGCCTCTGTGTGAAGGGTAGAGGGTGGTCCAGTCATTCACTGGTGTTTTGATGAGGCTCAAGTGGAAGGATGCATTCTCCTTGAGCACCTTGTATTCTTTCTGTACAAGATGGGTAACTTGCCTTCAATCCCTGTCTGTTCACCTTTAGAATACATCCATCATAATTTCGACCTTAAAAACTGAAAGTCACCTGAGAGTTCAGTTTTGTTTACCTCTTTTGCAAATGGTTGGGCAAATGTTCCAGAGTAAGAGATCCAGATTTGTGCAATGAGTGAATGTAGTCAGAAGTTTTCCTGTGTCCCACCTGGTCCTGCATCTGCTGAGATCCAAATAAACACACAGAGGCTTATAACAATTATGAATTGCATGGCCATGGCCTATGGCTCAATTTTCTTGCTAACTAGCTCTTATAACTAAACTCAGCCCATTTCTATCAATCTATATGTCGCCACATGTTCCGTGGCTTTACCTGTGTGCCATTACATGCTGATCCCTGGATGGCAGGATGGCATCACTCCGCTTCTCCTTTCTCTTTCTCCTATCTCTCTTGGATTTTCCCACCTGGCTCAATCCTTCCCTGCCATAGGCCAATGCACCTTTATTTATCAACCAATCAGAGCAACACATATTCACAGCATACAGAAAGACATCCCATAGAATTTCCCCTTTTCTATCTAATCAAAAAGGAAGGTTTTAACTTTAATCTAGTAAAATTACATATAATAAAACAGTTATCAAGCAAGAATTAAATTACAATATCTAGTCTATATTTGGTAAATTCAAAGAAAATATTCTATTTATCCTATATTTGTGAGTCTAAGGTTTCATATCTAACTTATCTTTTATCATAACCAAGGAAAATTATAACTATTTAGGCTTCAACTACATCAAAGACCCCAGAAGGATATATTATTAACCTAACTAAACAGGAAGTACACTGTATGCAACTTCCAAAAATCTATAATGACAGAGACAGCTGGCTGCCTGGACAGTCACCCAAAGTTCCTCTGTAACGTTGGGGCATCCATCTTTAGCCTATAGGTCTAGAGTCTCTCATTCACTTCTCTGTGTTCTGTAGAATATCTGGCAGTCTCCTCTTCGAAGCAGGAACCTGAAGGAACATCTTGTCTTGCAAAGTTCAGTGGTCACCTTCCTATGTGTCCTGTATGTCCATTTTATACAACATACTGTCAAGCATTTGACTCAAGGGCACTTTTTTGCCCAGTGGCTAACTTTTGCCACAAAGAAAGCAAACTCCATAATGAGTTTCTTCAATGCCCATTATCTTCTCTGAAGTAGGTTGGTGCTGCCAGGAGCAGACATGTCTCATTGTCCAGGAAAGTCAAAGTTTTTAAAACATTTTAAATGCCATATTTTGTAGATCTTCAAAGTGTTTGAAGATTACATACTTAATTGAAATATATCTATGTATTTATAGAAAACTTAACTAATGTGACTATAAGTTTGATTATCATAGATGACTAATTATTAATCTGTATTTCTTAATTATACATTACAATTTCAGATGAGCTGTACAAACATAATACCTTAAACAAGAGTAAAAATATATACACAATATAACAAAATTAACTTTAAATTTGTATCAATAAACTAAAATCTATAGCATTGTGAAACATTTCAAACAAGTTGTTACTCTTTAAAAGTAGATTCAATAACCTACCCTTTCATCCTATCATACCTATATCAAATGAAACTTGGAATTTAAGTTAGATATTAGAGCAGTATGACCAATAATGGGCCACTTAAGCTTTTTAATGGCACCTTCCAGCTAGGTTTGTCTTGTAAAAGACAAAAAGTGGTCAGGTGTATTTATTTATTTTTTGTTGTTGTTGTTGTTTGTTTGTTTTTATGACATTAAGAGAAATACGTAAATGACCCTAGGGATTATTATAAAGGAAAGTAAGTGAGAAACGAACTAACAAGTATGAGAAAGAGAGCCTGAAGTGTAGAAACACATTTCTAGTGGGGGAAAATAAATGCCTTTGGCTTAAAAAAAAATATGGTAAAATACAGTTTTGTTCTACAAGAGAAAGATTGTTCCAAAATAGAAATAGAGTTGAAGACGGGGCTAGAGGGCTGTTGCAAGAAGGCTTGTAGCAGTTAAGACGACAATGGATGAAGTTGACTGTAACTGAGGGTCATTAAAAATTCCCGAGGTCAGCCGGGCGGTGGTGGCGCACGCCTTTAATCCCAGCACTCGGGAGGCAGAGCCAGGCGGATCTCTGTGAGTTCGAGGCCAGCCTGGACTACCAAGTGAGTCCCAGGAAAGGCACAAAGCTACACAGAGAAACCCTGTCTCGAAAAACCAAAAAAAAAAAAAAAAAAAAAAAATTCCCGAGGTCATGGGCTATGGAGACAGCTCATGATGAATGTGCTTGCCGTACAAGCATGAGACCTGAATTCAGATCCCCAGAGTGCATGTGAAAACCAGACACTGCAGTATGCACCTGCAATCCCAGGATACCTATAGCCAGATGGGAGGTAGCCAGGGCAGAATCCCTGACGTCCATGCTGTCCAGCTGGGTGAACTTAGTTAAAACAAAGTCAGCCTAGGGCCTGCGCCCAGTCACCTGCATCCCAGCATCACTGCACTCAGTGCTCATACTTAGGATTTAGTTAAGCTTTTACAAAATCCTGATTTTCAGGAAATGTCAGGCGGTGCTGCAAAGCCGTGGTCTTCAAAAGATGGGGACAGGTCATAAGATTGTTTTAATTAAGATTTTGTGAATAGCTTTAGTTCTAAGAACAGGTAAAACAGGTTGGTGTAGTTCTGTGGAAGAGGTCTCATCTAGCACCAGCAAAGCCCTGGGCTGGGTCCCAGCACCTCATGTACACAAATAGTGCTTCTTAGATACAAGAGCTGAGTCCACCTTCCAGAGTCCCATCTGTCTGTCCCTTGGGCTTCTGGGCTTCTTGATGGCTGAGAGCTGCTAGACAGGTACCTACTGAATGGGTGCAGAGGGAATACACTGACTCTGGAGGGGAGCACTGAGAGGCCGGCCCTGCTTCAAGGGGAATGCACCACACAGCACATCTCTGCCTCTGTCTGTTTGGAGTTCCCTGTGTAAACAGCCTCCAGCACCATGCCAAACAGGAATAACCAGTATTCTGCCCAAGAGTATACTCTTGGTGAAAGGTGAGATCTCCAGAAATGGAAAACAGGAGTCTCCATCAACACAAACAGGTCCTTCCTCCTTCCAGAGAGGGGCAAACATCCTGTCAAACAAGGGAAGTGATTGATATTGAAACAAAGGATGGCAAAATCCCAGGGACCCTGGCGGGTTACTTTGAAGGATAACAGAATAAATAACCTCCACACCCATGGGAGCAAGGGCTCGCCCAGTCCCTGGGAAACAGAATTCCGTGAGGTTATTACTCTCCTGGGGTGGACTTTGCACTGTCCCACAGGAGAATCAATACACTATGACTACAGGTTACATTTGACAGTACCTTGGGAGCTTCAGAACACTGCTCCGTACACACCAGTTAATTCTCACGCTAATCTGGGTTGACAAGTTTTAAGCCCAGATCCCTGTTACTGAGTGTGAGTATTCTGACCTGCCCCTTGGAGACCTGCCCAGCATCCTCACATAAAGTCCCCTTTAAAAAAGAAAACTCCCCCCACCCCAAGGTATGCACCCTCATCCCCTGTCTTCCCTTCCTTCTCTCTCCCTCTTCCTCCTTTCTCCCCCTGACCAAAATAAAACTATTCACTGAGCCCTGCCTGCATGGCATCTCCGTCTGCCTCACCCACCGTGGGGCACCTTGCCTCCAAACCCACCAAGGTCCCTCTCACATGCTGTATCATTACACTGATGCCATGACTCAGGTAGGTCCTCCTGGCAGCCCCTTGCATGCCAGGATCCTGGACCCAGTCTACCCACAACAAGCTTGAGCTCACCCAATCGCTCACTTGTTATGATATTGCATGTGGGGGACCCCCAGCTGGCCAGACCAGGGTGTCCCACACATGGGGGAAAACATGCCGGGCAGATGCAGTGGTGGGCAGCAGTGTGTGGAAAGTCATTCACACCCCAGGCACTGCATCCGTGCATACATAGTTTATTATAATAGAGAGATGAAGAGAAAGAGAAAGACAGAAAGAAGAGAGAGGAAGAGAGGGTGGGGGGGGGTTGAGGGGTGTATACCTCGTGGGGATGGAGAGAAAAGAGAGTGGAAGAGAGAGAAGAAGTGGAGAGGTTTTTCCTTAAAATAAGGCTTTTACATCAGGAACTGGGTGGCACCAAGGGGTGGGTCAGAATATTAACATTCTTCCGTTTTGATTATTATAAGGTGAGTTATGGAAGCAAGTGGGGAACAAGGGCGCTGAATTTCAGAGACTGCTTCAGGCTGACAAGGGGCGAAGTGGGGAGGGGGAAACCGGGAGTCACACACGGCGGGAGGCATGAGTGAAGAAGCATTCAGTTAGCTGTCATCATGGAAATCTCAGGAGTCTGTTTCTTGAGGGAGCTAAGAGGGCAGGTTGCTAGGAGGAAAAAAAAATAGATTGTTATCATTGGCCTCACGAGTGGGGGTAGCCATGGGTAGAGTGACAGCTGCCAGGAAGAATGGAACAGAGAAGTGCCTAGAGTGAGTGAGTGAGACACGTGAGCAGGTACGCCTTTCACTGGGACATCTTGGGAAACCAGGTTCCAGTTGCTGGGCAGGTGCCTGCATGAGCCTGGAGAGGTGGTACCAGCTGTGATTTGAGGAATGATGTGTTCTTTAGAAGTGCGGCCATTTTCTCTGGAGGTGGGGGTGCATCCATCCCACTTGGTGTCCTTGGAGCTGGTGCCAGCTGGTACAGGGGCTGGCATATCTGGAGAGCCCCTTGGCCCAGGCAGGAGGAGGGAAATTATAAAAGGATGGGGTAAAAATGGGCTCTGGAGATTGCTAGTTTTTGTCAGACCAGATTTTTTGATACAGTAGCAGAACTTTTCCCAGGAAACTGTAGGTGTCTGTGGGATAGCTAGAATGGATTTACATCATAGCAAAAGGGCTAACAATCCATAGAAATTTAAGGACTCTTTTTTTGGTTTTTCGAGAAAGGGTTCCTCTGTGTAGCTTTGGAGCCTGTCCTGGAACTCACTCTGTAGCCCGGGCTGGCCTCGAACTCACAGAGATCTGCCTGCCTCTGCCTCCCAAGTGCTAGGATTAAAGGCATGCGCCACTATCGCCCGGCAAATTTAAGGACTCTTAAGAACTCTTCGTAGTCAATGTTCTATCAGTTTATCAAAGTTGCATTTATCAATATTAAAACTTTGAACATCTGGAGTTATATCTGAAACCAGTCTATCCTGTACCACAAAGTCTGTGAATGAGGCATACCCATCTGTATAGATAAGTTATGTCTAGACCTAGTAGTAGTCCTAGGAGAGGGGGAACCTGTGAATTTTATATAGAGAACTCCAAAGCAGCTGAAGCAAAGTCTGGTCATCAAATGGAATCAGAGATCTCAGAAGGATAAATCATATCTGAGTGCAGACCAAGCAGCTTTCAAATCTGTTTAAAAAAAAAAAATGTCAGGAACCAGTCCATATCCAGTTAGCCATATCCAGGTCTCTACATCGTTGACAGAAGCATCAGAACAGCATCAGGTTTCGACCCATCAGGACCATAAGGTAGGAGTTTTCTCATGGAAGAGGGACATAGGGAAAACTGATATTTTTGTCTAGGCAAAAGGGGCACAATCAATTCCCTGATGTCCTGCTGTTTGTCCACAGTCTGGGCTGGGTCCTGGTGGCAGGTGTTGCATTTGGGTAATTTGCCCAGAGGTCAGTGTTGCCATCGTCCAGATGAAGGCTGAATGAGAACAGGAGAAAAGGGGCTTGTGAGTCAGGGTGTGACCCAACTCTGAGAAAAGGACCCTCTGAGAAGAGGAAAAGGGCCCTCTCGGTAGACCAGAAACTCCATCTTGATTGATTTATATAGAAACAATAATTCCTTAAGGTTATATAGTATCTATTTTGTTCTGCATAAAGAAGGTCAAGTGTCTTATTGCAATATTGGGTTCAGTTTCCTGGTATATCAATGGGCATTAGGTAGACATTGGTCCCCTATGCCAGGGGTTTTTCTTTGACTTAGCCCTTTAGCCTATTTTGGGGGTGGGTGGGGCAGGGATGATGCTCTTCTATAACTGCTTCAAGCTGAAATGGGACGCAGGTAGTCAGGACCCTGGCTAGTCAAAGGTAAGGAGGGAATTTGGGCAATGGGGGCATTTATCAGAAGCATCTGGTCATCTGACCTAGCTATAGAGGCAGGGAACAATTATGTTTGGCTGGACTGGTCCACATCAGCCTTCAGCAGGTTCATGTTGTCTCACAGGTTGAAGTCAATAGCCAATGCCTGGATGTGTCAGTCAGCCAGATAGAAGTCCATTGAAACAGATACAGACTAGAGACTAGATTTAAAATTTTATGAACTTATTCGGAACCTTAGGCCTCTAGTCTTAGTAATTGGAGACCAGGAGGAAGAAAAATGCCATCCTCAGGAATAGACACTTAAGGCAAACTCATTTATGTGGAGTTCTTTTGACCTCTGTGCAGTGGATCCAATGGCTTCTTTTGATCCTCTGGGGCTTATATGAATCTTTTATTTTGTAAAAGGACATAAAAGTTTTAGATATATTAGCAAAATTACTGATTTGGGTTAAAAGCATGTACATTTTTTGTTTAGAGAGAGCCAGATGTAGATCAGACAGAGATGTCTTTGGCCTGATGAGAAGTTTAAATTCATATTTTTGTAACTGGTATTTATATCCTGAATCATTTATAAAGAGACCTAAAAACTGCTCCTAAGAAAGAGTTCAAGATCTCTTAAATGTCTTCTTGCAATATCAAAAATAAAGTACATGGCATTTAAAAAAGGTTGAAAATCTCTCAAGCATTTGTGCTGCTACACTATCCCTGCATAGGAACACACCCCCACCCCCGCCCCCTCACTCACCCCTGAGTCAGGAAGTGACTTACTGGTGCCCTTAGTAAAGGTGGTGGTGAGGCCGTATGACCTGTCTGGCTTTGACCTTATTTAAGATAGTGCCTGACCATATGATTGCCCTTATCAAATATGGCAACTGAGCCATATGACCTGTCTGTTTTGACCTAATAAAGATTGCACCTGCCTGACCACACGTGAGAAAGCAGGCTTGTTAAAGGCAGGAGGGAGTAGATCTGCCGCCGGTGGAGGGAGGTAAGTGGATACCTTTTGGTGGGCCCTGCCAAGGTATGCCACCAAGCAGGCATGCCACATGCAGCAGAACTAGTGGAAGAGGTTTGAGGGAGGAAAGAGAAAGAGTGAGACCACATTGGAGTAGGAGCCGGCCCTGACCGCTCACAGAAGTCATACATGTCCCAAAAATACACAGTTCCCCTGGATGAGACGGGAAAAAGTTATCCCTACAGCCTGTAGCCATGGGAATCCCCAGGGCTAGAGGGGGAACGGAATGAGGACCAAGTCATCGAAGAGGGGCCAGGCACAATGTCATCGCCACGTTCAACAGGGGTCAGCTTAGCCTGGCTATGCACGAGTCTCAGCACATAGGACTAGGATTTTTGAGGAGATGAGAATGAAAACCGAGCTCCAAGAGGGAATCTCATCCAGAGGAAAAGGTCAGGGATCATGTCACAAAAGCTGGAAGGAGCTGTGGGCAGCTCCGGAAGGGGAACAACCCAGCTGAAACTTAGGCGATTGCCGCTGGTGGATGGAGTGGTGATGTTAATATTCTGACCCACCGCTTGAAATCTTGTCCCTTGGCACCACCCTGTGTCCTGACAAAAAAGCCTCATTTTAAGAAAAAAACAAAACAAAACCCTCCTTTCCTCTCTCTCTTCCACTCTCTTTTCTCTCCATCCCCATAAGGTGTGCACTCTCTACTCCCCCACCCTCTCTTCCTCTCTCTTCTTTCTGTCTTTCCCTATCTTTCTCTTCATATTCCGTGGATGCAGTGCCTGGGGTGTGAATGACTTTCCACCGGCTGCCGCCCGCCACTGCGTCTGCCCAGCATGTTTTCCCCGACACGTGGGACACCCTGGTCCGGTCAGCTGGGGGTACCCCAAGTGCAATATCATAACATTGGTGCCATGATGTCAACAGGCAATCCCACTGCTTTCTCCTGCTCGCTGGCAGCTGGAGGAGCTCTGGGACCCTGCACCCCCCACCATTTCTCTGGCTGGAGCACCGCTGGGGACTCTTCACCCTATCAGATTGGTAAGATTCCTCCCTCGCCTTCTGCCAGTTCCCACAAGTGTGGCTTCCTCTCATTTCACTCACTGGTACCATGTGTCTTTCGGGCTTTAAGTCCTTTGGCCCCTGTCCCTATGCTACGGCATACGGAGACGGCCTGTGCCCACTCAATTCCATGGCCAACAGCCTTTGGTACAACGGTCCATTGGCTATCTTGTGCCTCAGTGATCCTCTGGGACGCTGGAGGTCAGTCTGCTGGACCTTCTTTACCTCACTGTGGAAAATGCACTTACTCGCTGCTACCCCAGCTCCCTCCTCGTCACCCACCCCTCCCCCCCATGGTCCTCCAGTCTCTGCTAAGCAATTATATCATCACCTGTCACCAGATTCCTTTCCATGGCATGTACACCCTTTAAAATTGCCCACCAGGCAAACCCCGTTCCCTTTGCCTGTCCCTTGCCTCTAATTCCTCTCCTTGTCTGTAATTCTATCTCTTAAATCTTTTCTCTCTTTCACTTAACTCTGTTGCTAGGACCTCCTGTTCCACCCACGGGACCTTGGTGTGCGGCCCCTCCCCCCACCCTACTGGCTGCTCCAACATCGCTCAGAACCAAGCCCTTTCCCCCATTCGGCAGCTGACCTTCCCTCTGCCATCACCATATTTGATAGGGGCGATCACGTGGTCAGGTGGTGCCATTTTAAATAAGGACAATCATGTGGTCAGTCAGGTGCCATCTTAAATAAGGTCAAAACAGACAGGTCATATGGCCTCACTGCCATCTTAACTAAAGGCACCAAAAAGTCACTCCCTGTCCATGGCTCGAACATGAGTGGGCTACCAGACGCTCAGGCCATCTGTTTAGGGGGAGGTCAGGAAATTGCCTGTGCTGTGCATTGTTTTACAGGCTCAGGAAAGTCCTCTGGTCTTGGCCTGGCATTCCTCAGTGGCCTCTCTCAGGCTAGAATGGGCAAGGCCTAGAGACCTATCCTCCCCACATGCTGGTTGCCTAATTCAGTTGTGGGCAGGGGCAGCATGCTACTATGCCAGGATAATGTGGCAACAGTAATGCTTAAGAGATTTTCAATCTTTTTAAAATGCCATGTACTTAATTTTTGATATTGCAAGAAGACATTTGAGAGATCTTGAACCTTTCCTTGTGAGCAGTTTTTAGGTCTTCTGATAAATGATGCAGGATAGAAATACCAGTTATACATACGTTTTAACACAAATCTGTAATTCTGCTAGAACTCAAGGGTATGAGTTTACATCTGCCATTTTGCAGACACCCATTGTCTGCTCTTCTACAATTATGGATTTCAGTACTGATTGATAATACTAATGTATCCAAAACTTTTATTTCCTTTTATAAAATAAAAATTCATATAAGCCTCAGAGGATCAAAAGAAGCCATTGGACCCACTTCACAGAGGTCAAACAAGCTCCAGATAAATGGGTTTCCTCACATGTCTGTTCCTGAGGATGGTATTTCTCTCCCTCCTGGTCTCCCTTTCCCAATCACTAAGACTATGGGCCAAAAGATTCCAAGTAAGTTCATAAATTTTAACTGTCTTTACTCTAGTCTGTATCTGTTTCAGTGGGCTTCCATCTGGCCAACCGACACATCCAGGCATCAGCTACTGACTTCAACCTGTGACACATGGCCTTTCTCTACAGCTAGGTCAGATGACCACATACTTCTGATAAAATACCCCATTGCCTGGGTTCCCTCCTTACCTTTGACTAGCCAGTGTCCTGACTACCTACACCCCAATTCAGCTTAAAGCAGCTATGGAGGAAAATGCGTCATCCTGTGCTCCCTGTTCCCAAGACAGGCTGGGATGGTGCCCATTGATGTACCAAGAAACTAGACCCAATGTTGCAATAAGACACTTGACCTTCTTTATGCAGAACAAAGAGGTATTATATAACCTTAAGGAATTATTATTTCTATATAAATCAATCAAGATGGGGTTTCTGGTCCACCAAAAGGGCCCTTTTCCTCTTCTCAGAGGGTACTTTTCTCGGAGTTGGGTCCCACCCTGACTCACAAGCCCCTTTTCTCCTGTTCTCATTCAGCCTTGGGATCTTTCCCCTGTCACTCTTCTTTGCCTTCTCAGGAGACAGCAAGTCCTAGCCTTATGGAAGCTGCTAAGATATGGGAGGCTTAGGGAATACTAGCTGAGAGTCAGCCAGTCATACCTAATAGACAGGCGGTCCTCAAATGCTCAGAGACCTGCAGAATATGGCATTTAAAACATTGATCAAAAAGCTTATTATATCAGACAGAAACTGCCCTAACAGTGACCCAAAGTCTCCAAAGAAGATGTCTTCATCTGGACGATGGCAACACTGACCTCTGGGCAAATTACCCAAATGCAACACCTGCCACCAGGACCCAGCCCAGACTGTGGACAAACAGCAGGACATCAGGGAATTGATTGTGCCCCTTTTGCCTAGACAAAAATATCAGTCTTCCCTATGTCCCTCTTCCATGGGAAAACTCCTACCTTATGGTCCTGATGGGTCCAAACCTGATGCTGTTCTGATACTTCTGTCAACGATGTAGAGACCTGGATATGGCTAACTGGATATGGACTGGTTCCTGACATTTTTTTTTTTAACAGATTTGAAAGCTGCTTGGTCTGCACTCAGATATGATTTATCCTTCTGAGATCTCAGATTCCATTTGACGATCAGGCTTTGCTTCAGCTGCCTTCTCAGTTCTCTGTATAAAATTCACAGGTCCCCCTCTCCTCGTGCTACTACTAGGTCTAGACATAATTTCCTTGTTACCAGATCAGATAAACTCACAGAACAGATTTCAATGTGACTTTTTACAATTGACTGCTCTCAGTATAAGAAAGCTGTCTTGCCGGGCGGTGGTGGCGCACGCCTTTAATCCCAGCACTCGGGAGGCAGAGCCAGGCGGATCTCTGTGAGTTCGAGGCCAGCCTGGGCTACCAAGTGAGTTCCAGGAAAGGCGCAAAGCTACACAGAGAAACCCTGTCTCGAAAAACCAAAAAAAAAAAAAAAAAAAAAAAAAAAAAAAAAAGAAAGCTGTCTTATTTCTGTTTACTTACATATCCTTCTCAGATCTGATGATGTTTAGGGAAGCCTCCCTCCTCCTTCACTCACTCAACCACTTCCATTCAGTAAATTTCCTCTGGGTATAGATTTAAAGATATGTTTCATTTGGGCCGAAGCCAGGAAATGTTCATACCTTTTAACCCAAAGCCATAGCCTTTCGCTAAATCTGTTCCAGCTGTCTTCCAGATACCTGCAGGTTCCTGGGAAAAGTTCTGCTACTGTATCAAGACATCTGGTCTGATGAAAACTAACAGTTTCACTCCTCCCGCCTGACCTCCAGAGAAACAGCAGACGCCATGGCTTCTGTACCCCTGATTTGGTGTGCCGTTCCCCCAAGCTCCTGGAACACCACTGCTGCAACCTGCCTTCTCAGCTCCCTCAAGGAACAGACACCTGAGACCCCCCCCACACACACCTGAAATTTCCTGCCACACGTGACCCCAACTCCCAACTTCCCCTCTCCCCACTTCGCCCCTTGTCAGCATGAAGCAGTCTCGAGAATTCAGAGCCCTCATTCCCCCCACTTGCTATCCATAACCCGCCTGTTTATAATAATCAAAACAGAGGAATGTTAGTATTCTAATCTGCCCCCCTTGGAGGCCCACCCAGCGTCCTGACGTAAGGTCCCCTTTAAAAAAGAAAATGCCTCCTCCCCCTCTCTCCCTCTCCATTCCCAAGAGGTGTGCACCCTCTTCCCTCTCTCTCCCCCCTTCCTCTCTTTCCCTCTCCCTGCTTTCTTCCTCCTACCAAAATAAAACTATTCACTGAGCCCTGCCTGCATGGCGTCTCTGTCTGCCTCACCTGCCGTGGGGCACATTGCCTCCAAACCCACCAAGGTCCCTCCTGCGCACTGTATCATTACTCTCAGGAGTCCTGTTTTGCTGTGAGACTGTCTATCTATCCTTAATGGGGACATGGATAAAGACTACTGTTATCTGCTTTCCAGCCCCTTGTCTCACCTTTCACCCTGTTGTACTCGATGCCTTGTTTCACACAAGTATGGCAAAGTAGAAGTATAAATGTCACTAGGGAGGCCAAGGCCAGGGCAGGCAGGGTTCAAAGTTTGAGGCCAGATTGGGCTATTTTGTGGGTACCAGGCTAGCCTGGGCTATGTCATGACATTCCATCTTTTAAAAAAAAAAATCACTGTTCGACTGTAATCTCCAGCTCACCCCTGCGTGATCTGGCCATTCCCCCCTCTCCAAACCCTGCCCTCTCAGAAAAACCAAGAGTCCAGTTCCACAGCTTAGCTGCTAGCTGCTCGAGCCTTGCCCTCCCACCCCCAGCCCCCCAACCCCACCACCCCCACCTAAAACCATGCCATATTTGGGTACAAACCCAGCCTGTGGCAGACATGTCACCCTCCCTTAAGCCTCCTCCTGTGGACAGGCCATGTGAGTTTTCTCCTGCCTCCCCACCCTACCCATGATCTCTGGGGGCTGAAGGGTCACCTGGGAGTGCTTTGCCCAAAAAAATCTGGTCTTTTACTTTTTAATGTGGCTTGACCTGGCTTACTGTGTCAGCGGATGTGGGGGCCCACAGAGACCCCAGCTTGTGGCTTGTTTTCATCTTGACTCAAGGTCAGAGTGTCTGAGCGTGTCCTGTGTTTCACCCCTCCATCCCCCCCACCCCCACTGCAAGGCTGCATAATAGGATGTTTTGGCCAAAGGCGTGGTTACCAGGTGTCTTATACTTCAAAGCCTATTTACAAGAGGCTCTGCCTTAAGGCGTGGTCAACAGAGGGCTTGAGTATTAAGGAGATGTTTACACTGATGTCCTTCAAAGGGGGAGGTCTTTTTGCTCCCCTTGCTTTGGGTATATAAAGGCTGTGAGTAATAAACTCCGCATCTGCGGTATTGACCCAGAACCTCCGGAAGCTATCCTGTGTCTCTGTCTTTTTTCTTCATCTATGTCTATATTTCATAGTTAGCATTTCCCAGTTCCACACTCCCCCCTTCAGAACCCGTTCCGCAGGTCAAGCGGGACTTGACAAGGCGTAGAAATCTATTATCGGGGCGCACTATCAATCATCTTCCTGCATCTTTCTTATCTACTTTCAACCTCACAGGAGTTCTGTGTCCACCAGGACCAAGAAGCAAGCTGTCCACTGACGTAGACCTGTGGTTGCATAGCCAAGCCCAGGCTGACTTCCAGGTTCCCTCAAATCCTATTTACTTGTACTTGTTATACATTTCAAAGTCCTCCACTCCAGCATCCTGGCCCTTCTTGCCTCCCGACTCCCCTGCACGATGCTAGCCCGCACCCTGTTCCAGACCCCTGTCTCCCTACGCTCACAGGGTCTCTCCTGTGACTCCCCACAGTGCTCTTTCTTGCTGTTCTCTGCCATTCCCTTTTCTCTGTTCCCAAGGGATAGGCCTGCTGGCCATGTCCATTCTGCTTCTCTGTCTCTGTGCTCTGGACTCTTCCAGATGCCTGCCCCACCCCCATCCATAATAAAAATCTTGCCCCTAATCATGGAACAGCCACCTCGGTGGTTTCTTTACTGCCCCATCGCTTACACCCACTTTATTCTAGGCCTTTCCAATTTAGTCTTCCCTTCCCTCCTCCCCAGAGCACAGGAGAAGAACAAATCCATCTATTTATCCCAGGCCTGGCCTAACGTCTAGAGGTGTGAGTGTGTGTGTGTGTGTGTGTGTGTGTGTGTGTGTGTGTGTGTGTGTGTGTGTGTTAGCACTGTAACTCACAAGGTGCCCCAGAGTGTTCCCTGTATGTATACCAAATGGGTGAGGGAAGAAGCCACTTCAGAGCATTTGTTGCTACTAGAAACCCAGAGCTCTGTACACTGGCACACATGTCAGGCTCATCCCAATCACTCACACTTAGTGTAAAATAAACGGAGTGGACCTAGAGACCAGAGGGAAGGAAGCCTTTGACAAGATGACATCCACCCCTACACTGGAATATGACGGGGAATGGCTCTCTGATCAATACCAGAATTGGTCACTTTCTCCCAAACCTTGAGATAAGAATCCTGTCTATAACCTGATTCTCATGGAGAGAAATATTTTATCTTTAGTGAGTTAAGTATACCTTCAGGGCTTAAAGGTGAAGGCCTTGGGGTGGCAAACTGGCAGCGTGTGAGTGGGATCCAGTTTGTAAGCCTGTTGTGTTTGGCACATAGAGTGAGCCTCTCTTTTTAAGAGTTGCCAGCATTAACAGAGCAAAAGTTTCACATGCATATCTCGAGTGCAGCCATTTATGGGGCAAACAGAAGATTCAGATCTTGTAAGTCCACATTCCACAGAACGATAACCAACTATTGGTGACTTAGGTGGGTCTCGGGGCTGCAGTTCACCCAGGTTCTTGTCTCTCCAGCCCCCAACCCACATCACCCCACCCCCACCCAGAAACTTGAAGCTGCCTTGTTTAGTTATCTTACCTCAAAAATCCAAATCAGGAAATGGTTTATACATGCTTATAAAAGAGAGTGAAGTAAAGAAACCACCAAAAGGCTGCTCCATGTCTAGGGGGAAGGTTTTAGTGTGTGTGTGTGTGTGTGTGTGTGTGTGTGTGAGAGAGAGAGAGAGAGAGAGAGAGAGAGAGAGAGAGAGAGAGAGAGAGAGAGAGAGAGAGAATCTAGAGGCATCTGGAAGAGTCCAGAGCAGAGTAGAAAAGAAGTGGACTGGACATGGCCAGGACTGAGGAAGTAGGGGCATAGAAAATCATGTGGGTTATAAGGCAGATGAGTAGCAGGGGAGAGGGAAACCCATGAACTGGAACAGCCTGGGAGTTTAGGGTAGAGGGGGTAGAAGGGTCAGGAGGCTAGCGTGGATGCTAGCGTGGGCTTTGAGATATAGAACAAGCATGGGTGAATAGGGGCTGAAGGAGCCTGGAGGCCAGCATGGACTTTGACAGGTGCCACAGATATATGCCAATGGAGAGACATATGTTCCTTCTGCCACAGGTTCCTGAGGATGCTGGCTTTTATCTAACCACCAGAAATCCTTCTGTAGTCCAGCTTGAGCTGAGCCTAGACTCAATTTTGGATCTAGTTAGTGAAGCAGGGTGGGGAGTAGGGGTACCCTTTGGAACTGATAATGCTCTGTTCTACTTCCTAAATAAACCACAAATTCTTTGCTGATGGGATTGCACTTTAGAATGGTAATAAAATATAGAAGTCTATTTGTCACTATGGCTTTTTGTTTGTTGGGGTTTTTTTGGTGTTTGTTTGTTTTTGTTTGTTTGTTTGAGACAAGGTTTTGCTGTGTAGCTTTGGAGCCTGTCCTGGAACTCACTCTGTAGACCAGACCAGGCTGGCCTTGAACTCACAGAAATCCACCTGCCTCTGCCTCCTGAGTGCTGGGATTAAAGGCGTGTGCCACCACCACCTGGTCTGTCACTCTGGCTTTTGCATCTAAATCTCTAAACTTGAGGTCCCAGCCTTTCAGGAGTCTCTCAACCATGAATCTGACACCTAGCTAAGGTATTACTGGGATCTGGGAAGACAATGGTTCTAAAAACTATAGGCTGAGCTGGGTGTGTTCCAATTTGCCTATAATCCCAGCATACAAGAGGTGTCTGAGGCAGGATGGTGTTCAAGGCCAACCTGGGCTACACAGAGAGATCCTGCCTCAAAATGAAACACAAACAACAACAGCCCTTTAGGTTATAAAATGGCCAATTTCCTTTGCTTTTCCTAAAGAATCAACCTGGGCTGGGAAGATGGCTCAGTGGTCACTAGGACTGCTGCCTTCCCAAGACACACATGGCGGCTGATTGTCATTCTAGTTCTAGGGGATCCAGCGCTGTCTTCTGGCCTCCTCAGGCAGGAAACACACACACACAGTGCACAGACATACATGCAGTCTAGACACCCATATCCACAAAGTGAAATAAAATAAAAAGAATCACCGTCTCTGCAGAAGATCTGCTTGTTTTCCTTGAAAAGTGGAGGTCAGACATTCTGATGTAGTACTTGGAGCTGTTTGAGAGTAAGACTCCACCAGTGAAGTCCAAGGCGCTTGTTAGCATCCGTGTATAGCAGGAGTAGCACATTGACGCCAGCTTTACTGAGATGAACTTGGGCAGGTGTCTGTCTCTGGAACTAAGAAAACTTCTAGCCTTCTATTTACCATAGCCATTTGTTAATCATATGGAGCGAATATGTTTTGGTTGTTTGGAGGGCCTACCGTAGTGAGGCCTGGCCTTGAACTCATTGGGAAGTTAAGGGTGAGTTTCTTATCCTCCTGCCTCTTCCTCCTGAGGGCTAGGATTATGGGTGAGCACCTGTGCCAGGTTTATGCAATTCTGGCAACCAAATCCTGGGCTTTGTACCTGCTGGGCAAGTATACTACTACTGAGCTATATTTCCACATCTAGATACACTTTTGGTGAAGTGGGGAAGCCAGTATATACCACAGCACCAATAGCAATCAGGGGCCACTTTTGTGGGAGTTGTTTCTCTCCTACCGTCAGGGTACCAGATCCAAGTCAGGTCCTCATGCTTGGTGGCAGGGGCCTTTACTCCCTGAGACATTATGGTAAGGCCTAGATTTCCTGTATTTCTACGTCATATGAAATGAACCATATTAAAAGTGACCCATTTAGAACATTCCCATATTCTTCAAGCCTGGCACATCTGTCTGGTTCCAAAACATTTTCTCCGCTTCTGAATAGTCGTTCACAGATGTTAAGCATCAGTTCTGTCCCCTCCGCCTGCCTCTGTCCCCAGCTGTGGTGTTCCTCTCCTTCTCACTGTGGATGCTTCTTGTGGATGAAGCCGATGAGCTCCAATGCACTGACTAACATCACATTTTCAAGGCTCGTTCCCACAACAGCATGTACCAATACTTCAGTCCTTCTAGTGGCTGGATTATATTGTGATAAGGGTTTTTTGTTTATTTGTTTTTCGAGACAGGGTTTTATTGGTGAAATTATTAAGGCCACTCCACGTAGTTAAAAGGAGATTTATTTAATGGCGTAACTTACAAATTAAGGGATAGGTAGGTCGCGGAGTCTGGGGAAGGTGTATCGCAGTCCAGCGGTGTTCTCTGGAGCTCTGCTTGGTACACCTCTCCAGTCCAGGGTCCCGCAACAGAGAGAGAGCCCGCCGATCCAGATCTCGGGTCCCCAGGCGCCTCCTTTCGCCCCGCCTTGTAGGCGTGACAGTTGCCGAAGTCTCAATGGGGGTTGGAACTTCCAGATCAAAGCTGGAATGGCTACCCACTACATCTCCCCCTTTTTGTCTAAATAAGAAAGTTCTAACCTAATACAAGACTATATACAAAGGAATGGTTATCAAATATAGTCCAGGAATAATGAGGGATAATGACCTAGATAAGATGGAACTACAACCAATGCAAACAATATCAAGCAAGAAACACATACTATAATCCAGAGAAGTATAGAGCATAGGTAAATGGCATGTTACAAAGATCATTCCAAAAGGTGTCCTATCCTAAAGAACCTGAATCTAATACTTAATATGTTCTATCTACTAAGTTGTAACTATAACTGCTAGTCTTCAATCCCATCAAAGACCTGAGAAGGAATATAATGGTACCTGAGGAATGGTAGATGGATGCAAGCAACTTTCGGGAATCTTGCGAGAGTAGACCAAGACAGCTGGCAGCCTGGACAGTCACCTAATGTTTCTCAGCATTGTTGGTGCATTCAAATTGGCTACAGGCCTAAAGTATCTGACAGACCATTTTTAGAAGCAGGAATTCTGAAAGACCATCTTACCCTGTCTTGGCAGAGTACAGTGGTCGCTTTCCTTGTGTCCCGCTTGTCCAGAAAGGATAGCATTGCATTTGTACTGTCATCCGTCGAGGCAAGGGCAGTTCTTTGCCCAGTAGGCCATTTTGTGCCAAGAAGACAAACTTCCAAATGGAAATGTCTTAGAAGCCCAACATTCTCTCGGGATCAAATTGGTGCAGCCAGGAGCAATTGTGTCTCACATCAACAGAATTCTAAGTTATTTAAATGCCATATTCTCTAGGTCTATGAAGTGTTTGAAGATTACCTGTCCATCTGACCTATGTATCTGTAAATCTGGATAACCTAACTAACGTAACTATAGAGATGACCAGCATAGGTGACTATAAATCTATAAGTCTTATCTACCGAAATAACCTAAGGACTAAGGCTTCACGTAAACAAGGTAAACAGTCTATAAGCAAGTGTATGGTAAAGAACGATGACTTTAAAATTGTGACAATATACAAGATGTTATAACAGAGGTAGGAGTATATAGTGTGATTGCAATATGACAATAATCTTAAATATATATCGATATTTATAACAGAGGTAGGAATATGTAGTGTGATATGCAATATGACAATAATCTTAAATATATATCAATATACCAAATATCCTAAACAGAAGTAGAACCTACATAAAGTATGACAGATATAAATTTACATTTGTATCAATATACAAATATTTCAAATAAGAGTAGAAATATATGTACATTATAACAAATATAGTTCTGTATTTGTATCAATATACAAATTATCTTAAACAGGAATATAAAAATAGTTTACATTTGTATCAACATATAAAAATCCATAACAGGGCAAATTACAGTGCAAATTATTTAAGGCTGCTATTTTACTAAATTTGTTTACTAGTATACATAATAATCTACCATAATACCTTATACCTATCCATTCCATTTCTTCTTTTCATTTTTTTTTTTTTAGAATACTGAGTTTAATATTTCCTTCCACCCCCAACCCTATAAGCATCATCCATAACCCTGAGAATTATGAAACCTAAGGGAGAAGGGGCGTCGTTTTCTTAGAATTACTTCCTGCTGTTTAGGGGGTGATGTTATCTCTGTTGGGTACTGTGAGAAAGCTCAGATAGTTAAATCTCAGTTAGACTAACTGTAGGTTCTGCAGCAAGTCTTAGAGTAATGGGTAAGATTGTCTGAAATTCTGGTAAGAAGTGTAGTATGATGATGATTACCATGGCATCATTCTGGATTGGGTAGAGTTGTTGTTGGGGCCCCATCTTCCTTCTGGAGACTTCTGAGATTGCTATTAGAAAAATTTATTTGTTATCAAAATGGAAGGTTTGGATTTAAAGAGGACATAGCATGTAAGAAAGGATTCTGAGAAATCAAGAGTAAGCATGGAGAGAGTTAGAATCTAGAAGACAATGGTCCTTTTTTATTGGTTTCCTTCTGTCCCACACCAGAGGGCTCTTCAGATATGGGACTGAAGAATCTCTCAAACTTCCTTTTAGCAATATGCTTGGGTTTAGAGAAGGAGTGAGCCAATTCCATCTCCAAAGTCAGCTTGGCTTATAATTGAATTGGAACCACAACTTTTCTAGATTGATAGAGAGATAGATGTTAGACAGTGAGATTTTACCGTGTGTAGATTGGTACCAATAGATTCTTTCTTTCTGCTGTAAACATCCGGATATCCAAGGCCTTATGACTTCTGTAAGATGGGTATTTCCATTATCCTGGAAAGACAAAAACAGAACCCTACCCCAACCTTTGATTGTTAAATTTTTCTTACAACTTGTAGAGATGTCACATTGGTGGACGATGTTTTACTTCTCCTCATCAAGGGGTTTTTCCTGTTCGAATCGAATTTTTATTAATTTTGTTGGTATCCATAGCTTTTCTTCTCCTGCAGAAACAAAGGCAAAACCCCTTCCCCAACGTAGAACATATCCAGGTTTCCATTCTGAGGTCAGCACATCCTTGAAATAAACTGGTTGGTTTAGCTCAGGAGTTTTGTCTGTCGTCCAATGTCTCTCTGCAGCTGTTGTTCCTTTCTCATCAGCATTGAGAAAATTCAAGGTTAATAAAGCACTATGCAATCTATTTCTAGGAGTCATTGTTACCCGTTGCTGTTTATTTAGCATATCTTTTAAAGTTCGATTGGATCTTTCTATGACTGCTTGGCCTGTGGGATTGTGTGGTATACCTGTAACATGCTTTATATTGTAATAAGCAAAGAATTGTCTCATTTTATTGGAGACATATGCTGGGGCATTGTCTGTCTTAATTTGTACAGGTATTCCCATGATGGCCATAACTTCTAATAGGTGTGTAATCACAGAATCAGCCTTTTCAGAACTCATAGGAGTTGCCCACTGAAATCCTGAATAGGTGTCAATGGTATGATGTACATACTTTAATCTTCCAAATTCTGCAAAATGAAACACATCCATCTGCCAAATTTCATTTCTTTGTATACCTTTTGGATTGCTCCCTGCAGGTAATGGAAGTTGGTTATAGATGGAACAAGTAGGACATTTTTTCACAATATCCTTAGCCTGTTGCCAAGTGATGGAGAAATCCTTCTTCAAACCTTTGCTATTTACATGGTATTTCTTATGAAATTCTGAGGCTTCTAGCACATTACCTATTAGTAATTGATCAATCTCATCATTACCTTGTGCTAGAGGTCCTGGCAGACCTGTATGGGATCTGATATGTGTTATATATATAGGATGTTCCCTTTTTCTGATGATTTCCTGCAATTGTATGAATAATGAAGTTAATTCTGTATTATCAGGAATAAATTCAGCAGTTTCAATATGTAAAACAACTCTCTCTGCATATTGAGAGTCAGTGACTATATTGAGGGGTTCTGTGAAGTCCATCAGTACCATAAGAATGGCATACAGTTCTGCCTTTTGTACAGAGCTGTATGGACTTTGTACCACTTTACTTAAGTCTCCTGATTTATATCCTGCTTTCCCTGATTTATTTGCATCAGTATAGAATGTGAGGACTCCAGAAATTGGCTTTTGTCGTACAATGTGAGGAAGGACCCATTCAGTCTTCTTTATGAATTCTATTCTCTTGCTTTTGGGATAGTGGTTGTTAATCTCTCCCAAAAAGTTATTGCAGGCTCTCTGCCAGTATTCATTATCTTTCCATAGTGATGAAATTTCTTCATTAGTTAAAGGTACTACAATTTCTGCTGGGTCCATTCCTGTCAACTGGCGAAGTCTTAGTTTACCTTTTTGAATCAAATCAGAGATCTTTTCTATATAAGTCTTTAATTTCTTATTTGGTTTACGTGGTAGGAATATCCATTCCAATATAATATCTTCCCTCTGCATCAAAATACCTGTTGGGGAATGTCTGGAGGGGAATATGACAAGAATGCATTTAAGTTCTGGATCCACACGATCCACATGTGCTTCTCGAATTGTCTTTTCTACTAGAGCCAATTTCTTCTCAGCTTCAGCTGATAATTCTCTTGGACTATTTAATTCTTTGTCCCCTTCTAGAGTATTAGCCAAATTTTGTAGTCCATCTTTGGGTATTCCCATGATACCCAGTAAGTTGGAAATGCTTCCTAATAACTTTTGAAAATCATTAAGAGTCTTCAACCGATCTCTCCTTAGCTGTACCTTTTGGGGTCTAATTTTTTGTAGCTCTATCTTATATCCTAAGTAGTTAATAGAATCTCCTCTTTGTATTTTTTCAGGAGCAATTTGCAGTCCCCAGCGAGGCAAAACTTTTTTTACTTCTTCAAACATGCTTTCTAATGTATCTAACTTTGGATCAGCTAATAGGATATCATCCATATAGTGATAAATTATGGATTGTGGAAACTTTACACGAATTATCTCCAATGGTTTCTGCACAAAGTATTGGCACAAAGTAGGGCTGTTTAACATTCCCTGTGGGAGGACCTTCCATTGATATCTCTTGACTGGCTGAGAATTGTTATAATTAGGTACTGTGAAGGCAAATTTTTCTCTATCATTTTCTTGTAAGGGTATGGTAAAGAAACAGTCTTTTAAGTCAATAACTATTATAGGCCATTCTTTAGGTAGCAGAGAGGGCAAGGGCATCCCAGTCTGTAGGGAGCCCATTGGATGAATTACTTTATTAATAGCTCTCAGATCTGTCAGCATTCTCCAATTACCAGACTTTTTTAAAATAACAAATACAGGAGAATTCCAAGGGCTGGTAGATTCTTCAATGTGTTGAGCATTTAACTGCTCTTGAACCAGCTGTTCTAAAGCTTGTAGCTTGTCTTTTGTCAAAGGCCATTGTCCAACCCAGACAGGTTTATTAGTTAGCCATTTTAAAGGTAAGGCAGTTGGTACTTCTGAGGGTTCAACAGCAGTTGTGCTCTGTTTGTGAACAGCCTGAATGGTTGGTGCCTGATTTTTATAGCATGTGATGATATTATTCCTAGAAACATGCATTTGTCTCTATTCTTTTTCTGAAAGTGTAGGAATTTTAATCTGGGTATTCCACTGTTGTAACAGATCTCGGCCCCAAAGATTTACTGCTACATTTGCTACATATGGCTTCAGCCTTCCTCTCTGTCCTTCTGGCCCTATGCATTCAACCCATCTCGAACTCTGTTTTATCTGAGATAGGGTGCCAATCCCTAAAAGTTGGACATCTACCTCTTGAAGAGGCCAATTTGGATGCCATGATTTTGGTGTAATTATAGTCACATCTGCACCTGTGTCTACCAGTCCCTCCATAACCAGGCCATTAATTCGAATTCTAAGCTTTGGTCTTTGATCATTTATGGAAGTCTGCCAAAATATTTGTTTTATATTGTTCTTTGTAGACTGTGATCCATCCATCAGAGCTGTTTTATCATCCATTGCAGTATCGGTTTTTACATTAGGCATTGGTTTATTCAGTTGTCTTGGAGAGGAATTTCTTCCACAGTGGCTGGGAATGTTCGTACTACATTGGATTTGGGGGCCTGCAAGAGGCCCCCTGAGGCATTTCCCGCCAGTAAAGGGTTACCTCGTATATCTATTTTTGATCTGCACTCACTGGTCCAATGTCGGCCTTTGCCACACCTTCTACATAATCCGGGAGGTGGTTGGGGTCTCCTGTTTAGGCTATTCCTAAAAGGAATATTACTCCTAGGAGTACCCCACGTACAGTTTTTACTTATATGACCTGGTGTACCACATTTAAAACATTTGGTACCACAGGCCTTCTTTCACCTCTGGGATTTGTCTCTCCTATCCAAGCCTCATTACTGTAGTTACGAGACTCAACACCATTAGTATACTGAATCCATTCTTCCAAAGGAGCTGATCTGATCTTTAATGGTGTAAGTATTCTTCTGCATTCTGCATTAGCATTGTCGAATGCCAAGGACTCAGTTAATACTTTTCTTAATTCTTTATCTGATACAGCTCTTGTTATAGCTGTGTTCAGTCTTTGTAAAAAATCAGTGAAGGGTTCGTGTGGTCCCTGAAATATTTTTGTGTATACCTCAGTTGGTTTTCCAGGTTCTGGAATTTTTTCCCAAGCGTTTAGAGCTGCTGTACGGCATAGGGATATTGTATGCTCATCATAAATGGCTTGTACATTCCTGTCAGCAAAACATCCCTCACCAAGTATTTGATCTTGGGAGATCACGAAACCTCTGAGTTTACCTTGTTCTTCTAAAATTTTTGCCTCTTCTCTCAACCAGCTTTTCCACTGTAGCTGCTGGCTATATTCTAGAACAGCTGAAATTAACTGATGCCAGTCATCTGGGATGATTCTATGTGAGGTTGACCACAAATTTAACATCTGTTTTACGTACGTGGAGTGTATCCCATATGTAACTACTGCTTCCTTTATATTTTTAAAGTCCCTTGTTGAAATTGGTTGTAATGTATATGTAGTATATGGCTCGGGGTGTGTGTCATCCGCTGGCTTCTCATGGATGATAACAGGATAAGCCATTGTGTGAGAGCCATTTGGAGATGTTACAACCTCTATGGTCTTGCCCTTCTGCTTATTAGGTCCCTTGTCATGTTAACTGAGAGTTTCTTCTAAGGCCTGCAAACGAGCACCTAGGGTCTGTTCTATGGAGTGAGCCTCCTCTCTGGCAAGGGACTCCAGATTCCTCATGGAATCATAGAAGTTTTTATGTTCCTCAGAAACACATGATTCCATGGACCTTATCTTATCAATTAATGATAATCTTTCTTCCTTATATAGTGTCTGGAGAGTTAGTGTTCTGTCCATTAAATATTCACATTTATTATCAATAAGATCAATTTTTGGTACAAGCCTGTTTTGTAAATCCTGATCAGCAGATTCCAGAGAAAGAATCTTTCTCTCTAAGGTCTCATTGCTATCCCTTAAAGCAGATTCCAGAGATAGAATCTTTTTCTGTAAGCCTTCATTGCTCTCGCTTAAAGCCTGTATCAGTCCCAATAATGACTCATCTTTGTTCTTGTTATTAAACCAGTGTTTGAACACTGTGTGGATTATTACAATGAATGCCAAAATGGTACAGGCCAGATATGCCTTAGGAAGGTCGTATATTTCCAGGAAGATGTCATTTATCATACAAGCAAAAAGGTTTTCGAATTCTTGTGAGGTAATGTTGTCAGCCATATTACAAGAATTACTCAAAATTTGTTAGTCAGTTTTAAAGTGTAAAATTATCAGGTGCCTTTGCTTACCTTTCATGGTTTTGGGGGGGTGTAGTAGTACTTTTCAGCCAGCAGGTGGCGTTGGTACAGCTCCAAAGCAGGGCCTGCTGGTGATCGTGGCTGACTGCAGCTCGCTGGAGTCAAGATGGCGGGAGCCGGAGCCGGGGCCGGCACTCGGGAAGCCGGGGAGTGCCTCTTTCGCTGGTCTCGGGGCTAAGCTAGGGAACTGAGACCGGACTAGCTGCTCCCTTTTTCGGGAATGGAACCGTGTAGGCGTTCCCTGGTTATATGGAACTTTGCAGGCGGGTTTAGGTACCCGCCAGCTGGGGAGGAGGCTGAGGGTGGGAGCCACCCAGGCCTTTGGAATTTGCCCCACGTGAGCGCCAGATATTGGTGAAATTATTAAGGCCACTCCACGTAGTTAAAAGGAGATTTATTTAATGGCGTAACTTACAAATTAAGGGATAGGTAGGTCGCGGAGTCTGAGGAAGGTGTATTGCAGTCCAGCGGTGTTCTCTGGAGCTCTGCTTGGTACACCTCTCCAGTCCAGGGTCCCGCAACAGAGAGAGAGCGCCCAGATCTCGGGTCCCCAGGCGCCTCCTTTCGCCCCGCCTTGTAGGCGTGACAGTTGCCGAAGTCTCAATGGGGGTTGGAACTTCCAGATCAAAACTGGAATGGCTACCCACTACAGGGTTTCCCTATATAACCCTGGCAGTCCTGTAGACAGCCTGGCCTCTGTAGCCCAGGCTGGCCTTGAACTCAGAGGTCTACCTGCCTCTGCCTCTGCCTCCCGAGTGCTGGGATTAAATGTGTGCGCCACCACACCTGCCTGTGAATAAGTATTTTGAATTGAAGACACTGAGGATTTATTCTTGGCACTTCTGGATTTTTGCTTACCGATTCCTAATGTAGCAAAAGGAACTGAGCCTTGAGAGGAGAGAAGAAAACAAGCCTCTCTCTTTATGAGGTTTATCATCAAGAAGGTAGTAATAACAGGGTATTCACCAATCTGATGACTGGGGTAGGCCAGCTCAAACACCCCCTCCACCACTGCTAGTCGTTTAAGCTGGGGTACTCCCTGTGGATTCCTGGGAACTTCCCTCAAACCAGGTCTCTCCCTATCCCCATGCCCTAACTGTCATCATAGAGCCTTCATCCAGTAACTGATGGAAACAGATGCAGAGAGTCATGACCAAGCCCCAGGCCGAGCTCCAGAAGTCCAGTCGAAGAGAGGGAAGAGGGATTCTATGAGCCAGGGGCATCAAGACCATGATGGGGAAAAATTACAGATACAACCAAACCAAACCAGTGGGAACTCATGAACTATGGACTGACACCTGTGGAGCCTGCATGGGACTGGACAGGGCCCTCTGCATGGGCGAGATGGTTGTGTAGCTTGTTCTATTGGAGGGCCCCCTGGCAGTGGGATCAGGACCCATCCCCGGTGCATGGACTGGCTTTTTGGAGCCCATTACCTATGGTGGGACACCTTGCACAGCCTTGATGCAGGGGGAGGGGCTTGGTCCTGCCTCAACTGAATGTGCTGGGTTCTGCTGACTCCCCATGGGAGGTCTTACCTTTTTGGAGGAGGGAATGGAGGGATGGGCTAGTGGGGGAAGGCTGGGGGGGGGGGTGGAATAGGAGGAGGAATGAGGTGGGGATCTGTGGTTGGCATATGGAATTTCTTAATTAAAAAAAAAAGGAGGTAGTAATAAAGAGGTGAGTGCCTGTAGGGATATGAACACGTGCAGGATTAAACAAGGTTGTTAGGAGCACTTAACAAGTAAAGCTACACATGCAGCTTTTCTTGTTGTCCCAAGTTGCCTTTCAGCAAGTGTAGACTAGGTGTCTGTAAAAAGACATGGCCAAGCTTTTTTAAATAACTTTTTTAATGTGTATGGATGTTTTGCTTGCATGTATGTTTGTGTGCTATATTCATGTCTGGTGCTGGTGGAGGCCAGAACAGGATATCCGATTCTTTGGATCTGGGCAGTTGTGAGTTGCCCAATGTGGGTGCTGAGAACAGAACTTGGATCCTCTGGAAGAGCAACAAGTGCTCTTAACCCCAGGGCCCGCTCTCCAGACTCCACTTTCTGCTTCTTTTCATCCACCTAGCCAACTGCAGAGGGAAAACTGGAGGATCTGAAAGACACTCTCTTTCCATTTCAATAATGCCATGCAGAGGAAGGTCCACCCCTTCCCCAGAAGAGTAGCAAAAGACAAGATGAACTTTCACCATGAACGTGGTCCAGGGTCTTAGAAATCCTGTTAGCCTTAATTCTCCGGTGGGGAAAATGGCAGCACATGTAGGTGAGGTAATTAGCTCTCAGACGTTCTACAGCTTAGTGGGACAGCAAGACACCGAAGCAGTGTTAAGTGGCTCTGTTTTGCACAACATGTGTGGCAAGGTGCTCCAAGTTCTTCAGGCTTGGAGGGTGAGCAGGAAGGAAGTCAGCATGGTAGGCCTGATGTTCATGAAGCTCAAGGAGGGCCATCTGGCCTGGGTTCCAGCACAATCGGCCTCTATGTACTGCTGGACATATGGCCCAGTCCTGGAAGACCTTGGGGACACCGTGGCTGACCATTTGGGTCTAAGTAGGCATCACAGTCTACAGGAGGCCTTAGAGTCTGATGCCCTAGGTGTCTAAGACACAGGAAGCTACCAGGTGATTCTCCTGCTATTGGCTCTGCTGTCTCACTCCAAGAGAGACTGGTCATACTTTCATGCAAGATCCACTGTGGTCTCCTTCCTCTGAGCATCTTGAAAATACAGCAGCTGCAGAAGCTATTTTGGGCCAGCAAGGACCTAAAGAAGGTCACCGCTCACAGGCCAAGTGAGATTATGGGGAGGGCTGGTATTTTGGGCAAGCATGGGTAGATGTGCCAAGCTCTGGCAAGCACACACTTCATGAATATTTAAGTAGACTTGAAGAGCCCATTTTCAACATGGAGCAAATTCAGTGTCCCCACCCTCCAAACAGCTGAGTCACACACTCTTGGTATCAAGTCATCTGCCTCCCCTGAGCCCAGTGGAAAAATACAAGTAAGTTGGATGTGTGACCCTCAAATAAATGCCCAAAGACATTCAGTTTGCTGGATTCTTTTCTAATAGGCTGCAAAGGATGGAAGAGAAAACCTAGAAGTCAGAGGCGTTTAAAAACACCAATTCTCTCTGGCCAATGGCAGGATTTAAAGAAGTGAAAATTCCCTTGTGTTATTTTATTGGTTCAGCAATTTATTATTGAAGTTTCAAAAGTTTTAGTTTAGAACCTGCCTGAGCCTCAAGATGTATCTTAGGGCTTGTGCACTTGCTTGACATGTGGGACCTTGGGTTTGATCCCTAATATTGTGAGAGAAAACAAGAAAAAGAAAGAAGGCCAGGTGAGGTGTTGCCCATCTGTGATTCCAGCATCAGGAGCCAGAGGCAAGAAGGTCACTGGGAAGCCTGGTTACATGCCAAGACACTATCTTACTTAAACAACAATGGAAGAAGAAAGCAAAATGAAAGAAAGAGAGAGAGAGAGAGAGAGAGAGAGAGAGAGAGAGAGAGAGAGAGAGAGAGAGATAAAGAAAGAAAGAAAGAAAGAAAGAAAGAAAGAAAGAAAGAAAGAAAGAAAGAAAGAAAGAAAGAAAGACAGAGAGATGGACAGAGATAGAGACAGAGACAGAGAAGGGAGGGAGGGAGGGAGGAAGGAGGGAAGAGACAGAAGTACTTGAAGACGACCAGCCAAAATTATCAAATTTTTGATAATTTTATTCCCTTGTTGGATCACATCCATGCTATAATTAATTATAAACTGTCTTCCTGAGAATTGAGGTGACACTGCTCTGTACACCAGCTTCTGAACACTGAACTCGAGACACAAAAGGAGGAACTAGAGAAGGAAAAATCACCAAAGACACACTGTTTATTGCAAATGTGTGTGCGTGTAAGCACACATGGCTGCTCTGATGTCTACTCTTTCTGTCTTGGTGTTTGTAATGTGAGCACCCTGTCACGGCATGAGACTGACTCAGCAATGTTGTTTGAAATCTACGTGTTCCGAACTGAATAGACTACCATTTATTTGACCTTTCTTCTCTTTTTTTGGATGCTAAAATCACCTTTCTATTTTAAATACTTTGCAGTGCTGGGCTCACACCTGCTTTCTCTCCCTCCCTCCCTCCCTCCCTCCCTCCCTCCCTCCCTTCCTCCTTCCCTTCTTCCCTTCCTCCCTTCCTCCCTCCCTCCCTCCCTACCTCTCTTTTTTCCTTGGAGACAAGGTTTCACTCTGCAGCCCAGGCTGGCCTAAAACTCATATGTAGGATCATGGTAAACCTCCCATATTGGGATTATAGACATAAACCACATGCACAATTCATATCTCTTTTATTTTAATCAATTAATTAATTTATTTATTTATTTTAGGTTTTTTTTGAGACAGGGTTTCTCTGTGTAGCTTTGGAGCCTGTCCTGGATCTCACTTTGTAGACCAGGCTGTCCTTGAACTCACAAGAGATCCGCCTGCCTCGGCCTCCCGAGTGCAGGGATTAAAGGCGTGGGCTACCACCGTCTGGCTTCATGTCTCTTTTTAAAAGGCACATTTTTGACAGATCTCTATGTAAGAAAGCACTACCAAAAACTGTGAGTTATTTTAAGGCTCCCGGTACACCTTAAATAATTGCTTTCCAGGAGAGTTATTCAAAATATATCCTACCAACATCATGTAAGTTCTATTAATGAAACTTGTAAGAAATGTCCATTATTTAAAAAATAACCTTCTCAATGTAAGCTACATGTCTACACCTACTCCTTTGATACTAAGGATGAACAGTATATAAACGTCTACACCTACTCCTTTGATACTAAGGCTGAACAGATATACACATTTACATTAAAGGCTCTCTTTCTGATCTGCAAACACACAGCACATACAAACAAGACACACGATCCTTGCTTTGGGTTTCACACTTGTCAACTCTCTCCCAGCATGGGCTCACTGCCTTTTATTTTCTCTTTTCTTCCTTGTGGGTATGTGTATGTGTTCATTTGTGTGTGCCCGGGAGTGTGCACCTTACTTTTTCAGACAGGGTCTCATAATGCACCAGGAGCTCACTGAAAGCTCAGCTAGTGCCACAAGCCCCAGAGAGTCCCCTTGCTCTGTCTCACCTCCACAGGGGTCATAGGTCACTCTGTGCCTGTCCTTTGGTGGGTTCTGTAGGGTTAAGCGCAGGTCCTCAGCCATCTTCCCAAACTCTATTATTCCTTTTGTGTGTGTGTGTGTGTGTGTGTGTGTGTGTGTGTGTGTGTGTGTGTGTGTGAGAGAGAGAGAGAGAGAGAGAGAGAGAGAGAGAGAGAGAGAGACTGTTTTTGATGTATACAATTTTAATTTTGTGAAGTCAATATGCAATGTTTCTGTTGTCTGACATTTCTATTTTGATTGGAATCTCCGTCTATTTTAATTCTTTTTTTTTTTTTGAGTCAGAGTTTCTTTGTGTAGCTTTGGCTGTTCTAGAACTAACTCTGTAGACTAGGCTGGCCTTGAACTCACAGAGATCCACCTACCTTGACCTTTCTTCTTTCTTATCTACGCTAAGTCGTTTCTATGTAACTCTGCCTTATTTATAAAGTTTCTGGGCTGGCGATGTGACTCAGTTAGTAGAGTGCCTACATAAAAGGCACAAAGCCTCAGGCTTGATCTCCAGTGATACACAAAACAGTCATGATGGCACATGCACAGCCCTTTTGGGAGGCAGAGATAGGGGATCAGAGTTCAGGTCATCAGTCGTTGGCTAGTTTGAGACCAGCCTGGGATACATGACACAAAGCAAAGAAACAAATCCACGATACAGTGACAGTGAGCACACCAGACCAGCCTCAGCGACCCCCCTGCAGTGGACAGCCAGGCTCTCGCTTGCATTTGGGATTCCTGGCTTGTCTTTTACATCTTTTTCCCTCTCATAGTTTCCTAGGTTTGGCATAGTTTCTGTCTTTTGCAACTGGTTTTGCAACTGTCTTCTCACTTCTTGGCTTGATACCTCACTTGATTTTAATGATAATGTGACACAAGGTAACAAGTGTTCTGTTAGCTTTCAGCTCAGGGAACCATACTTGGGGAGCAGGCCTTATAGGAAGGAGGTCTGTAAGCTGTGGTGCTCACCTAAGGCATGTCAGCTGTGCAGCAGCCTGTGTGGGAGCCTGTGTGTTGACAGTGCATGGGTCTTCCATCTTCAGTTTAGCTAAGTTACTGGGAAACAAGAAAGAAAGGCTTTGGAGCATCTCTATGTTCGTTCGTCAGCCTAACTCTGTCTCATAAGAAAAACTCTAACACAGAAGAAAAACTTAATTGTCTGCCAAGAAAGATGAACTGACTTAGCCCCAATGATCAACAGCCCATCAGATAGGGCTAGTAAAGCCTTTACCTCCATCTTATCCTCAGCATCAATTTAGTATGGAGAAACTAGAGTACGCATTTCAATTGACTGTAGTCTTCTTTCCACACAGATAAAACTACAGGTCAAAGAAGCCTCTGGTACTTAAAAGCCCAGATGTTATTAAAATCAAAGCTGTTGTGTAGGCTAGTGTTGTTCAAATCTTAGATGGTCTTTTAATAAAAAACCCAGAGCTAGGGATCAGGGTGAAAGCTGAAAGATCAGAGAAGCAGAACAGCCAGCCACTAGTTCTTACCTCTACAAAATCCTCAGCCTAAAGAGTGTTTCCTCATGACTTATATACCTTTCTCTGCCCTGCCATAATACTTACTGGGATTAAAGGGATGTGTGCTCCCAAGCAAAGGCATGAGATCTCAAGTGATGGGATTAAAGAAATGTGCCACCACTGCCTGGCTCTGTTTCTCTCCTATACTGAATCAATCTCATGTAGCCCAGTGTGGCCTTGAACTCACAGAGATCCAGACGGATCTCTGCCTCCCAAGTGATAGGATTGAAGGTGTGTGCCACCACTGCCCGACCTCTATGTCTAATCTAGAGGCTGGCTTTGTCCCCTGATCCTCAGGCAAGTTTATGAGGATATATAATATATCACCACAGGCTAGCCCAATGTGTTCAACAAAGCTGTATAAGGGTGTATAAAATATATACTGTGCAAGATGTATAAGGGTGTATAAGGTGCATACTGTATAAGCTATATAAGGGTATATAATGTATATACTGTATAAGTTATATAAAGGTGTATAAAGTATATAGTGTATAAATTATACAAGGGTATATAAGGTATATACTGTATAAGCTGTATAAGGCTTTGTGTAAAGGACAGGGATGGGAAGCCCAAATCTAGGTTCAGTGCTTGTTTTCTTAGTCTGTTTTTGGTTGAGTTATCTTAAGGTTGAGGCTGGGGTCTTGGAGTATGACTAGACAACTGTTCTAGGTGTGGTTTCTGTGCTGCTCTGTTTCAGACCCTCCAGAGCCCTTGCTGAAGCCATGAGGCCCTCCACGTGCTGCTCCCTGACTACTGAGCTTAGCTAACCTCTTCCAATGCCCTTCCTAGCTCATTTCATTTCAGCTACAGCCTTTCTCAGTGTTGCATCTGAAGATTGCTAATTTCCCTCTGCCTGGAACATTCTCTCCGTAGGTATTTTAGTTAGGTTTCTATTGCTGTGATCAAACACCATGACCAATTGCGACTTGGGGACGAAAGGGTTTATTTCAACTTAGAGTTCCATAGCATACTCTACGACCGAGGGAAGTCAGAACAGGAACTCAGGGCAGGAACCTGAAGGGAGGAGCTGATGCAGAGGTCGTGGAGGAGTGCTGCTTGCTGGCGTGCTCCTTATGGCTTGCTCACCACCTGCTTTCTTTTACAACTCCAGGACTACCTACCCCGGGGTGGCACCAAACGCAATGGGCTGCGCCTTCCCACACCATCAATCAAGAAAATGAACCCCAGGGTTTCCCAGAGGCTAATCTGGCAGAGCATTTTCTCAACTGAGGCTCCCTCTTCTAAGTGGACTATAGCTTGCTTCAAGTTGACATAAAACTAGCCAACACACCAAACTCTATGACCCCCACTCATAACAAGATAGCAGAATCACCCATATCTTGATATACTGAAATGTAGTGATATATCTCCAGATAGTGTAGCAGGTACAGCTATTGACTTTGAGGACTCTTCTTCCAAAGATGATAAAGGGTCTAGACTTAGGCGGGAAGTAAATAGCAAAAAATATCTGAGTCTTACAGAAGGTAATGTATATTTTCATTCTCACATTCAATGAATACATAGTGAGTGATGACCAGAGACTGGGCAGAAGCTAAGCACTATGGGTAAGGTGATGAATAAAGAACACAGACATTGTTTTTGGTCTCATAGAGCTTATAGACTAGAAAGAATCTTACAGAAAACTAAAGTTCTGTGCTTCCAGAAACTGCTGTGTTTTCACCCACACAAGACATACTGACAGTATAGTACCTGCCATGCTGTGTCTTAGGAGAAGTGAGTAACGTGCTGAGTAAAATCAGACACGATTCTTGCCTTCATGGAGCCTGCAGTCTAGTGAGGGAAACGTGAAATAATCACAGCACTAATGGTGTTTGCTATAAGAGCGGACACAGGGGGAAGTGGGCTTGACTGGATTAAGAGAGTCTAGTTTGATCAAGGACCACTTCGGTTGATATTTGAAGGGTATTAGCTTGGTAATGAAGGGAAGGAACACACATTTTGGGTAATCCAAACAGTATATGAGAAGATGTTGTAAAGGAGATGACCTGGAAGTCTTTGAGAGAGGCCAGTGTGGCTGTAGGCATGTCCTGCGTCTGATGGGTCTGAGAGGTAGGCAGGGTGTTGTAGACACAGAAGTTTAGAATCCTACATTGTGTTTTCTCAGTGGGTCTCTAGGTTAGTGCCTTAGGGCATGTAAGCCATGATGTGTGTGGGCCACAGAACTTTGAATCCAAGAGGCTTACTGCACCAGCAAGCAGAAACAAGACTGATCAGTTGTCAGCAATGGCCACTAACATCGTTGACCAGCTTCTTGCCACTTAACTGTGATATCAAAAGACTAACTTTTCACTTATTATTTATTTTTAAGGTATTTACATGTTTTTTTTTTTTTATTGTGTGTCTTAGTGAGAGTTGCTATTGTTATGATGAAGCACCATGGCCAAAGCAGCTGGGAAAGAAAAGGTTTATTTTCCTTATGCTTCCACATCACAGTCCATCATCACAGGAAGACAGGGCAGGAACTCAAACAAGGCAGGGAAGGACCTGGAGGAAGGAGCTGATGCAGAAGCCATGGGAGGGACTCTGCTTACTGGCTTGTTCCTTATGGCTTGCTCAGCCTGCTTTCTTATAGAACCCAAGACCGCCAGCCCAGGGATGGCATCACCCACAAAGGGCTGTGGCCTCCCTCATCAATCACTAATTAAGAAAATGCCCTACAGTCAGATCTTATGGTGGCATTTTCTCAATTGTGGTTCCCTCCTTTCAGATAACTCTAGCTTGTGTGTCAAGTTGGCATAAGACTAGCCAGCACAATTGTGTTTATATGATGTGTTTGCATGTGTGTTTGTATGATATGTATGTTTGCAAGTGCATGTGTGTGTGTGTGTGTGTGTGTGTGTGTGTGTGTTTAGGTCAGTAGACACCTAGTGGAAGTTGGTTCTCTCCTTCTCCCATAGCACTTCTACATAGCATTTATTCATAGTTCAGAATTCTGGTGGTCAGGCTTTGGGGGAAGGTGGGGACAAGCACATTTACCTTGTGATCCATCTTCTTGGCCCAAGAACATCTTTTCAGAACTTTGGTTCCAGAGTGCCCGTGTAGCAGAGGCACAGAAGGCCGTCCCGGGAGCCCATTCATTTTTCATTTGCTGCCTTTATGTTCTTCAGCTATTAAATAGGAACAAAAAGTGTTTTCTTTTCAAAGTCTGTACTTAGCACACTGCTTGACTCAGCAGCTATTCATTAAATTATAGCTATTATTTTTATCTGTTAAAAGGAGATGGCACTGATAAGTATTTTGAATTCCCGGTAATGGGTTTCTCCGCCGATGCAATAAGCCAGATCAAGCCGAATTAATAAAACCAGGTTTAATCTGAGCAAGGCACTCCCCGGTGATCTTGGGGAAAGAAGAGAAATCACACGGCAGGTCTATGGATCAGAGGTGGCAGGCTTTCTGAGGGGCAGGGTTTGGAGAGTGGGGAGGGGGGCACTAGCCCCAGTTACCTGCTTCTGTCTCCCTCCTCCTCTCTGTTCCTCCTCCTTCTCCCTCTCATTGTCTGTAGCCCTAACCGGCCTAGAACTTTTTGGGAACTCTCTATGTGGACCGGACAGGTCTCTAATTTGTGTAAATCACCCCTTTTATGCTTCCTGAGTGCTCGGATTAGACATGCAATCTTTTTAAATTTTTTTTTTTAATTTATTTTAAGGTAGGGTCTTCGTTATGTATCCCACTCACTCTGGACTCGAATTAGGGATCCTCCAGTGGCCATCCTCCCTAGTGCCAGGATTACAGGCCTGTTCGTCCAGTGCCGGATGTGAAGCCGTCTTGTTTTTGTAGATAGAATCCTACTTTTTCAGAGGCAAACCGAGTCATCGTCTGCCCAGTGCAGGAGAAATGCCTCGTGCATTCTGCTAAGAGCGGCCTCGCACTTTTCTCTTGGTTGGGGCTGCTCATTTTTAGGTTTATGGGTATTTTTCCGTTTGGCAATCTGAGAGCACCAGGCTGGGGAGCAAGCACACCCACCAAGCCCCGCCCGGGCCACCAAAGATCGCCGGGACTCAAGCGCTGGGTCGCCGCAGGGCGGACCAGCCAATCAGAAGAAGTTTGGCCCTCTGCAGTTTCCGTCCGCTCACTAGGAGGCGCTGCGGCGGCCGCGGCGGCCCGGGCTGTCGCGGGCCGGGGCGGTTGGGGCTGGTGGCTGCCGCTGTCGCGGCCATGGAATGGAGTTCCGAGTCGGCGGCCGTGAGGCGGCACCGCGGCGCCGCGGAGCGTCGGGAGGGACCGGCGGCCGCGCCGCAGCGGGAGAGAGAGGCCTCAGCGCGGGAGGATGCGAGCGGCGGCGGGCGGACGCGGAGGAGGAGCTCGGAGAGCGGAGGCGCAAGCCGGGGCGCGGGGACCGCGCTGTCCGAGGCGCGCACGGTGCTGGCGCTCGCACTCTACCTGCTCGCCCTGCGGGCGCTCGTGCAGCTCTCGCTGCAGCGGCTGGTGCTGAGCCGGACCGCAGGGCTCCAGGGCGAGTTCGACGCGCACCAAGCCAGGTACGGCCGACCGGCCCGGCAGCGCGTCCGCTGCTGCCTCAGGCGGGGGAGCCCTGGGTCCGGGAGGCCGGGGTCGGTGAGTCCCGCGCCCGTGAGCCCCGGGTCAGTGAGCCCTAGGCGGGTGAGTCTGGCGCCGCGGTGCCGGGCACTTGTATACTGAGTTCCGGGGTCCCTGGGCGCACGTGGGTGGGAAGTGGGATGGTCCTGCGCGTCCCTCTGGGTCTGAATTGCCGGTATCCGGGGCTTGCAGGCTCTCCCTTTCGCTTTCTCGGGGTGGCCAGGTGGATCGAGTCGGCTTTACCATCCACTCTGCCCCGATGTTAGCACGCCCCTGTCATCCGTCCTCCTCTCTTTCTGGAGCAACTTCCACTTCTTTTACTTCAGTCAGTTCTCTGAATTTAAAATGAGACGGGAGTAGGGTGTATGTAACCAAGACTACCTTCTTTATAAAGCCTTTTGGGGATGGTGTTGGAAAGGGGTGATGTAGTGTGCTGCCTTCCCAAGCACCCAGCTCCCAAATCCGAAAGCTGTGGACACTCCTTAGAGAACACTCATTCAGAATTTTGCCGACAGTTCTGAAGTTCGCAGATGGTCTGTGGCTCTTCTGTACTAGGGATTGTATAGTGTTCAACCTTTTTAAACGACCTCGGGTGTACATGGGAAGGTGAACTCTTTGATAGTGTAACTTGTGTCTTAAACCAGATGAATCCTTAGCCCGCAGAAAGTTTTTAACTGCGGCTGTGTTTTAAAAGCCACTTCTTTGGATGTAACGTGTTGGAAACTTATTTTCTTAACGGTTTTCCATGATTTTACTCATCATCGGTTTCTGCTGCTTAGACCCAGTAAGGAACAATCCGTAAGTGGCCTGTGAAGTAGTATTTTCCTGTCTAGCCTTCAGCAGTCACACATATTGAATATAAGCCCTAGTCTTGGTACTGATTTGATGTGGGGTCAATGGAGGAAAAAATGAAAGCATTAGTTCCTCGGATGCAATATGCAGTGATGAAACTTCCAGGTAATTTTCTTGGGATGTCTGAATTTTTTTATTTTTATTTTTTAAAGCGCCTTCAGTCCCGGCACTTGAGAGGCAGAGGCAGGCGGGTCTCTGAGTTCCAGGCCAGCCTGGTCTAGATAGGGAGTTCAAGGACAGCCAGAGACCATGTCTTGGAAATGGGGGAGGGTAGTGCATTTTTTTTTTCTTTATGTGAGAAGTCAGAAGAACTAAACTTTCTGAGGTAGGAGGGAAGCATAGTGGAAGTTGCTCCAAGATTTGTTCATTTTAAGTTTGCAAGAGAGTGTCATCATCATCCTTTTGATTTCTTCCAGGGATTATCTGGAACACATAACAGCCATTGGTCCCAGGACTACAGGAAGTGCCGAAAATGAAATTCTGACAGTGCAGTACCTTTTGGAGCAGATCAAACTGATTGAAGTACAAAGCAACAGCCTCCACAGAATTTCAGTAGATATACAAAGGCCCACAGGTTCCTTTAGCATTGACTTCTTGGGAGGTTTTACAAGCTACTATGACAACATTACTAATGTTGTGGTAAAGCTGGAACCCCGAGGTGGAGCCCAGCATGCTGTACTGGCTAACTGTCACTTTGACTCAGTGGCAAACTCACCAGGTATGTACTTGTTTTTTAGTCATTTATAATCACCACAGCCCAGAAAGTTTATAAACTTAGCCCTGGCCTGTTTGAGCAGTTGTGGGGACCATTTTTCCTAGACCAACACTTTCTCATTGTGATGGGAGGCAAGGTAATTAATATCAGTTTACAGTCTAACAATTTAATATTCTCTAAAGTTCATTATTATTATTACTATTGTTATTATAATTATTAAACAGTGCCCTACGAGCCCCATGAGAATACATGAGATGTTTTTGGTAGACTGAAGTAGCCTTATTCGTTTACCAATGCGTCTGTCCTTTTGTAAGTGCTTACACAGCCAGGGTTATAGTAGCCTTTGGGTGTACTGGGTAAAGGATCCCTGCATTTAAGGAGTACATGGTTTGGAGGACATTACTTCTAGCAGTTTCCGTCCACTGAGGATGTGACATACTGGTAGAATATTTAACATTATGCTCTGAGTAGACACTGGCAAGATAGAGAACTTGATGTGACTGACATAATGCATATTTGTCAAATCAGCGTGAATCCACTAAATTGAACTTTTTTTTTTTAATTTAACTTTTTATTGATTCTTTGTGGATTTCACATCATGCATCCCGATCCCACTCATTTCCCTGTTCCATCACCTCTACCCTGTAGCTGGAGCTATCTCCAGTCCTGCCCAGGGCCGGCAGCCACTCAGACCCAAATAAACACACAGACACTTACATTATTTAAACTGTTTGGCCTAATGGCTCAGACTTCTTGCTATCTAGTTCTTACATCTTAAATTAACCCATTTCTATCAATCTATAAGTTGCCACGTGGCTCGTGGCTTACGGGCACTTTACATCTTGCTTCTCCTGGTGGCGGCTGGCAGTGTCTCCTGACTCAGCCTTCCTCTTCCCAGACTTCTCCTCTCTCTTTGTCCCGCCTATACTTCCTGCCTGGCTACTGGCCAATCAGCACTTTATTTATTAACCAATCAGAGCAACACATTCACAGCATAGAGAACATCCCACAGCACCACCCCCTGCCCTTGCAACCTTACCACAAAACAAAATTTAAAAGTAAAACCAAAAAATAAAAATAAAATAAAACAAAAACACACACACGTACACACAAATCTCTTCATGGAAGCTGTACATGGCCCAGTGAGTCACACAGTGTACCCTTTAGTTCATATATCTTTACTTGGTAGTGTTCATTGCTATGAGTCATTGGGAACTTGTTTTTTGTTTGTTTGTTTCTTGTTGTTGTTTGGTTTTCTGAGACAGAGTTTCTCTGTGTAGCTTTGCGCCTTTCCTGGAACTCACTCTGTAGACCAGGCTGGCCTCGAACTCACAGAGATCTGCCTGCCTTTGCCTCTCGAGTGCTGGGATTGAAGGCATGCGCCATTGCTGCCCGGCCTTGTTGTTGTTTTTTTAATATAAGATTTCTCAGAAGCATATTTTCAATAGTTTGAATAGTTTTTTCATGTGTCCTGAGCCAGGCTCTGGGCCTCTTTCTCCTTGCAGTAGCACCAAAGAGTGCAAGCTGTATTGGCAAGGGTAATGGTAAGAAAAGCATTGGAAACTTTCCTTAGCTGTTTTATAGGGTATTGGTTGAAGTAAGTGTAGCCAAACTTAAACCAAAAGAGGCATTATGCTTCCACCTTAATCTCAGGGAAGAGCATTATAGTCAACAGCAGTAGCTTGGAGGTAGAGAGATTCAGTTTGCTTGAAAGTTGGAGATCAAGTTTGCCCAGAATGTGGAGGTACTGATGTAGTTGCGGACTACAAGGATTCTCTCTTGCTTTTTAAAAAAAATATGTATTGATGAAATATTTATTTTATTTATGTGTGTGTATCTGTGTGTTTGTATGCCCACATATGTGTGGGTGCACTTGGAGGCCAGAAGAGGGTGTCAGATTCCTTGGAGCTAGAGTTTAGGCATCTGTGAGCAGTGGTACTGATGCGGATTCTGGCATCTGAACTGGTCCTCATGATGGAGCAGCAAACTCTCTTAACTGCAGAGCTCCAAGGATTTGTTTTTGTTTTCCAAGACAGGGTTTCTCTGTGTGGCCTTGGATATCCTGGAACCCACTCTGTCGGCCAGGCTGGCCTTGAACTCAGATTCTCCTGCCTCTGCCTCCCAAGTGCTGGAATTAAAGGCGTGGGCCACCACCACTGCCTGGCTCCAAGGACTATTTTTTTTTTTTTTTAATTTGGAGATGGTGATGTTTTTGGAAAGTATATAGAGTGAAACAAAAATCACTATTGAAATGATAATATCTGAAGTCTGCTCATTGTACTTAAGTCCTGAAATCTTTTATCATGTAAGTAAATTTCCATTACTCTCTTACAAATGGCCTCATGTCTAAAAACCAATAACTTGCATTATCTCTAAAATTTCTTCTTTATATAATCATGTAAACATTCACAAATAAAACATGCAAAAAAAACCAAAAAAAACCAACCAAACAACAACAACAAACAAAAACCCCAAAACCAGCTAACATAGGCAGGTAAGAATAGAAAGTAGAGCTTTACAATGGCATCCTGAGATTTTAGACTTAAGAAGACTCCTTTTCTGGCTGGTCACCTCTGATCACACAGAGCTGGGGTAGATGCTGGGCCTCCTGGCCAGGAGGAGAATATCTAAGTATCATTAGGTCTTCTTGGGCTTATTGCCTAACTTATTCTTTAACTTTTTAACTGTTAAACAGAAAAATGATAGTTAATTTCCTAATAGTGTTGCTCAAAGGATTAAGTGTAAGCAAAATATTACGATAGCATCTCTCAAGGAAAATCTTCCTTGATAACAATTATAACAGTACTTATTTCTGGATTACTTGAATGTATAGCAGGCCCAATATAACCATCTAGAGTTACATAAGACATAAACTAGCCTTAACTTGATGAAACAATTTTGTGACTGGACATTTCTTTGTATTTAGAATATATGCTTTGCTTTTTCAGAAATCAGTATCCACACATTCATTTTTAAAAAGGCAGAAGTGCCTTAACTTAATGCTAGGGACACTAGACAAGGCCACCCTGTGCTCATTATTAAGATGCTTAAATTGGAAAGGGACACATAATGCTGTGGTTATTTAAGAGCATTGTATTAGAAAGACTGGATATATAGATATCAAACAAATGTAGAAACACCCTAATTTTTTTTCTTTACCTCTCATAATTCTTATGTGGAATGGATGGATCCTTGTAAGAAAAGATAAATAAGAAAAAGCAGACATGGCTATTCCATGTGCAGATATACCAAGGAAAATGAACCATTTCAAAGAGGTGCTTCAGCTCTCTGGCTTAAATCGTGTTGTCATCAAAGAACAAAACTTCTTTTGAAAAGTGACAAGACAAAGGGAAAGAACTAGGTGTGGGGTGTAGCTTAGTAGGAGAGTGATTGCCTGGTCTGTGCAGCACCAAGTTCCATCCTTAGTGCTGGGAAAAACCCAAATCGAAGCAGAAAAGGGGAAAGGACCTGGAGTCTGCGGGCAGCAAATTGTGGAGCTGACATGTATGGGAAGGAAAGCCTAGTAGGAGAGCTTGCCCTCTGTAGGCTCTTCAGGGTCTAAGGTTGTCTTTGAAGATTGACCTTCGTTCTTCCTGGTAGAGGGGGAGGAACACCTGCATAGGCAAATGCTTTTAGGCAAATGGGAGGAGGGCAGAGAGCCTCACTGTATTTCCTTCTGGATTTCTGAGTGCCAAATAGCCTTGTGTTCAGCTAACATATTTTGAATGACATTTTTTGCTGCTCTTCACATAGTGCCAGGTGTACAGCTTACATGTGGTGTCCACTAATGAAAAGATTCTTTGGAGAGCCATTAGAATGCCCCCCCCCCCTTTTATACAGGGTCTCTTGAACTGGTCTCATACTTGCTATGTAACTGAGGATGATCTTGAATTTTCTGATCTGAGTGTCCCACCATGCATGGTTTAATTGACTAAAAGAGACTTTTGGTTCTTTTCAGATTGAACCTGTGGCTTCCTGCATGCTAAGCAATGCTCTGTTTCTAGTTTAGAAATAATTTTTTTTTTTTTTTTTTTTTTTTGGTTTTTCGAGACAGGGTTTCTCTGTGTAGCTTTTCGCCTTTCCTGGAACTCACTTGGTAGTCCAGGCTGGCCTCGAACTCACAGAGATCCGCCTGGCTCTGCCTCCCAAGTGCTGGGATTAAAGGCGTGCGCCACCACCGCCCGGCCTTAGAAATAATTTTTACCTAAAATTTTATAGTACACATACTGATAGTGTGAAAGAAATACCTACTAATAATAAGCTAAGAGTAGCTTTTCACCCACTCGCCAAATTCAGTTTTCAACTGAATCCTTTCAGTGGATGAACCCATTGAAACAAGAGTGAGTATTTATGTATGTGTGTGCACGTGCTGGAGCTGGAACCTGACACCTGTACTTGCTGGGCAAATGCTCTACCACTGAGCTGTAGACATCCTGAACAGTGTCGTCTAGGGTGGCCTGAGTCTTACCAGCAATTCTGCTTTAGCCACCCAAGGCCTGGGCCTGAAGGCCTTCAGAGCTCTGTTTGTTTTCCTGTGAGTATTATTTTAAAGTTCTCAGCAATGTATCTGGACTCAGGAATTGATACCAGTTAGTAGTAATGTTACCTATAGAAGACCTCATTTATCGTCTCAGGTCTGCTGTGTGGTGCCAGCTCATTGGTAAAAGAGACATTTGAGTTATTTTGGGGTGGCTTCAATTTCAGGGTTGATTCTAAATGGAAAGGGATGTCAGTTAATCACTCAGCTGTTACTGTCCTCTGACTTTCACTTTCTTAAAGATATTTTGACCCTTTCCTGGGTCTTTTCTAAGACACTAGAACCATTAAAATAGGGGAATATGAAGGGGGAGTTAAATTTGTCAATCAACCGTATAAAGGTAAATGTTTTTCAATTTCACTTTTACTTTGAATAAAGAAAAGTGTTACTGTTTGCTTTTTATTTTTAAAGAACAGTTTCAAATTAAAAAGAAAATATTTCCTCTGTTTTCTGAAAAGTGGTACACATTAGCTATATCAGCTTATACTCCCTGCTCTAATTAATAGTAATCAAGTAGCCATTATTTTGTTTCACTCTGACTAATGACTAAAATACAGTCCAATAATCACTAAGAGAGGCATCATTAATATTGTTTCTTTTTGAGCAGAAGTGAGGGTTAGAATTTAACAGAGCCTCAAAGCAAGCATTTTATTTTTCCTGGTTACAGAGCCTTCCCTAAGTTTTCAAAGAGAAAGAAGGAAACTAAGGTGGGATATTTCCCAAGGGCCAGGCAATGGGCGTTGTCTTGTATAATCTGTACAAAACCTGTGAGGTGGAGCCGGGTCTGCGTCCTAGACCAGGAAGTAGTAGATGACACTCTGCTCTCAAGTCCCCACTGAGGGCTGTAGCACCGTGTTTCACCGTGCCTCACCGTGTGTGTGGACACCCGGAAGTGCTCCTGCCTGAGTGAGGGTAGTGCTTACTTACTCCAGATGCCTTTTAAACTCCGTTAGGAGAAAAATCAGCTCTCTGGAAGACAGACTTGTTTATTGACCCCCAGTGTGCCTCCCGCTCTCTCCCAGTCCAGTCTTCTTTCCTGCTGCAGCCCTCCTCCTACTTGGTTATTTTGAAGTGGCTCTCTGCTGCATTGGCTCCTCTGTATTTCAATCTGCCCTGGTGAAGGATGAGGACCCTTTTGAATGCTAGCAATATCATGAGCTACTTCACTTAGAAAACGTAGCGATAACTTTTTAGTGTCGTCAAATAGCCAGTTAGTTCCTTTAACTACCTCTCACAGTGCTTTTGAAGTCAGCACATGGGGCCCAGCAAGATGGCTCAGTGCTTAAAGATGCCTGCCACCAAGCCCAGCTGCCTGAGTTTGGACCCACTGATGGAAGGAAAGAATGACCTCTCCAAGAGCGTCCTCTGACTTGCATGTGTGCATAGTGGCAAGTGTCGTGTCCCCACCCCACCCCCGCCTGCACACAAAATCAGTCCATACAAATGTCAAAATAATGGATTTCATTATTCTAAAAAATCAGAGCACTAGAGCTCTTTTTATAGTCTTTAATCAATGTGATTATCTGATGGAGAGCTGGAGTATTGGACTGAGTGCTGTACCTTTTCAGTGCTGTGGCAGGCCCAGTCAGCAGTTCCCTCTTCTGCGTCCTGCCGTTCAGGGGCTGCCTTTGTGCTTTTCCAGTACTTCATCCCTTCAGAAAAACCTTAGAAAGTGTTACTCCCCTCAGTGTAAACTTCCATCACAGAGAGTTACATCCTCTGTAAACATGAAGTGTTGCAGCTTTTGTGATTTTGAAAGTCAGGGAAGGGGTAGAGTGGAGGAAGCCATAGTACCAGAAGTGATAGCATCCCAGAGGATGGTGGAAGAGGATAAATTCCATGTGTCTGTGCTCCTAGCTGGTTAACGTATCAGCACAGCTATTGAGTGGGTATTGATTGTGTCATGGAGCAGACTAGGATCTTAACGGGCCTTGTCTCTGTCGGGCGTAGTTGTCACCCCACGATGACAGTTATGCTTCTGATCATGCAGCTGTCATGATGCTTCTCTGAGGGGAAAGCTGCATTCCACACCAGTGGTGGAAAGTACCGAAACTGAGAAGTGAATCTGTTTTTCTGACGCCAAGGTGCCAGTGATGATGCAGTCAGCTGTGCAGTGATGCTCGAGGTTCTCCGAAGCATGTCAGTGTCGTCAGAACCCTTGCAACATGCTGTGGTGTTTCTCTTCAATGGTGCTGAGGAAAATGTCTTGCAAGTAAGGTTTTATTGTTTTAAATATTCGAGCTGGTAATAATGAGAGTAATAATGATTGGTAATGATGTGTTTTATTAGTAATATAAGTAATGTCATTAAATAATATGTAAAACCAATACTGTACTTAGCAGTACTTTAAAAATGTCCATGAATGCAGACATGCTCAGTATGTTAGAAATGCAACTGAGAACAGCTCATCTTGCTAGTATATGATGCTTTTGTTTATTTTCACTTTTTGTTTGTTTGTTGTTGTTTTTTTATGGTTTTTTTCCAAAGACTATTTCTTTGGTAGCCTTGGCTGTCCTAGAACTAGCTCTGTAGACCAGGCTGGCCTCAAACTCACAGAAAACCGCCTGCCTCTGCCTCCTGAGTGCTGGGATTAAAGGTGTGCGCCACCACTGCCTGGCTGTTTTCACTTTACTTTTTGAAACAGGGACTTGCTGTGTCTCCCACGATGGCCTGGTACTTGTGATCTTCTCGACTCAGCTTTCTGAGTGCTGGGATTACAGCCATGTGCCACTATGCCCAGAAAAGGGTTTGATTCAAGGGGCTTTTTAATGTTATAATTACTCTCTTCTGACTTTTAACCTTCGAGTTTCAGAGAGGTGATTTGAGGAAGGTACACAGCAGAAATGCCCAACTATATGGATTGCCTCTCCTGTATTTTCCTTTTTTAACTTTTGCATATTCTCACAGTGACTTCCCACTTGGCCAACCGAGCACCATTTATACAGGATGATGCCTTAGAGTCTGCCTTTGAGAAATGTTTATTTTGCCCTCATAGTCCCCACCTTTCCAAGATAGCCATTCGGTCATGCAAATAAGCAATATAAAAACCTATTTCAACCTACATTTCTTTCTCTCCTCATTAAGGCCAGTCATGGTTTTATTACTCAGCATCCCTGGGCCAGTTTGATTCGTGCATTTCTTAACCTGGAGGCAGCAGGTGTCGGAGGGAAGGAACTTGTATTCCAAACAGGTATGTGAGGCTGTGCGCTGAGCATTTCAATGCAATTCTAATTTCATGACAGTGGAAAGTTTTTCAGGTCAGTAATCTCTTTAATGAGCACTCTCTGGAATGAGATTTATTTTTAAGATGTGAGCTAATTTTAATTTGTCTTTGTGGAATTTTTTTGGTATGTACGTGTGTGGTATATGCACATGTTTGTATGGGTGTACGTGTGTGTGTGTGTGTGTGTGTGTGTACATGCTTGTGGTAGCTAGAGGTGTTGATATCTATCTGGTGTCTTCCTCAGTTGCATTCTATCTTATTGAGACATGGCCTCTTGCTGAACCTGGAGCTCACCCATTCAGCTAGGCTGGCTGGTCATTGAGCTCCAGCAGTCTTCCTGCCTGTCCTTGTTAATTTTTTTAAACAAAATAATGTGATCAGCATGGGGCTCCTGTATAGTGCTTATTATATGCAAATGTTATTTGAAACATCTTATGTACATTAAGTTAGTTAGTTTTCAAAGCAACCTGAGGAGTACATACCGCTATACTTCTACTTTATAGATGAAGATAGAGACGGCAGAATTTAACTTGTAAGCTTTTATGGTTGATATAGCGTGGTATAGGAACCTGAGTGATTCAGGCTCAGACTTGGTTCCGAGCCAGTAACTGGATTGTGGTATGTGCTGGTCGTCTCCTCTATTGTTTCGACAACACGACACAAACTGGAGTTAACTGGAAAGAGAGAATCTCAGCTAAGGAACTGCCTCCATCAGACTCGCCTGCGGGCATGTCTGTGGGGATTTTCTTGATTAATGATTGATATGGAAGGGCCTAGCTCACTGTAGGTGGAACCACACCTGTGCAGGTAGTCCTGAGTTTTATAAGAAGCAGGCTGAGCAAACCACAGAAAGCAAGCCAATAAGCAGCCATTCCTCCATGGCCTCTGCTTCAGATTTTGCCTCCAGGTTTCTAACTCGAGTTTCTACCTTGGCTTCTGTTGTGATGGACTCTGTAACCTGTAAACTAAATGAACCCATTTCTCCCTGCAAGTTCCTTTTGGTCAGTGTTTTATCATAGTAGCAGAGAAGCAAATGAGAACATCATATAAAATGTAATAAAAATATGTAATGCTTTACATTATAACAAAAAAATGTAATAAAAATAATATTTAGCGGGGCGGTGGTGGCAGCACTTGGGAGGCAGAGGCAGGAGAATCTCTGAGTTTGAGACCAGCCTGGTCTACTGAGGGAGTTCCAGGACAGCCAGGGATACACAGAGAAACCTTGTGTCAAAAAACCATTAAAAAAAAATCACCATCGTATAATGGTGAGTGTTATTTTTATTGATTATGGATGATTATAAGGGATTTGTTGTGTATCAGGCATGGGTGTTCACATGGGTCCATGGAATCGACATAGAGGCACCTCAAGGATGATTCTTAGCCTTTTCCAGCTGCAGGGGGTATTGTCTCTCCAGACTGAACCACTGTAGCTTAGCAAAGGGCCCGTTTATTGTTATACAATTCACATCTTTAACAAGTTAATTTCTACCCAAAACCTCTTATCTAAGCCCCACAAAGGGACAATGCCGAATGCAAATTCTCAGTAAAGGAATACCACAGTACTCTGGATTGTTCCTAAACCAAGTCTGCATAGGCTTTGAATCCCTAGGAAACTTAGATAAGACTTCAAGCAGGAGGTAAGGAGACAGGAGGTAGCAATCACAAAAGGCAGATCCAAGCTAGGTGCTAACACTCTGGAATCTAACCAGTGGCAGCTCTTCAGGAATTCCCCCAACAGGGATTTAAAATGATAATTATTAATTAAAATGAGAAATTTTACCCACAGTTTAAGGAATTTAGTTCCATCACTGAATTCTTTTGAAAAAATCAGAAGTGGAGAGCAACCATTTCTATTTAGTAGCTCTCTGGTAATTATATTTAATAGCTGGAGAGAGTTTAAATTTTAGGCTGAAGCTTTCCTGAAGATGAGACGATATAGTCAATAAATACCATATCCTTGTTATCCTGGTAGAACCTAAAGCTCACAGATTTGCTCAGCCAAGGCCTGTTAAGACCTGACGTTGGAAAGTCCGTCTCTTGTCCTGCCTCTGCTAGAAATTTGGACAAAGCATCACTAAGTTTTAGCCACACACAAAGCTTCTGCAAGAGCTGCTTTTGTGTTGATGTTTTAGTCAAGACGGTCTTACTTGGTATCCCTGGCTGCCCTTGAACTCTTGATCCTTCTGCCCCTACCTTCAGAGTGCTGGGATTATAGCCATGTCCTACCATGCCTGATTTGCTAGGAGTCTTAATGGTGAGTAGTGTTTTGGGTGAGATGGGCTAGAGGAAATGACTAAGGTGATAGAAACTTACTTTGTAGCACCTTTAAAAGACATGGTAGTGCTTACGTTTTGAAATTACACTAAGTACTAAGTGTTTTTTGTAACCTAAGCAGTACCATATTTCAATACTCTCTCAAACTTACTTTATACTCTTAACATTAAAAATAGATCTGTATTGTGCTTCAGTTACACCTTTAAGAAATTCAGGGTTGCCAGGTTGGTGGTGTAGGTCTTTAACCCCAGTATGTGGCAGGCAGAGATGGCGCTCTCTGAGTTCCAGGTCTGCATAGGGAGTTCCAGGTCAGCCAAGGCTACATAGCCATAGCCTTGATTCAAAAAGCACACACACACACACACACACACACACACACACACACACACACACACACACACACAGAAATTCAAGGTCACAAGGTGAGATACAGCAAGTTTTTTTAGCTCTCAAATTTTTCTATTTTCTCTTTAATCAGCAAGAAGTAGCTGAACTCTAACATCTATAGGGATAGGTAGCAGCTATCCACCCCCTCCACCTCCAGCTTCTTGGCTCTCATCCAGGATAGGAGGAACATATTCAACAGCTACCAAATCAGAGCGGAGCAGCAGAGAACTCCAAGGAAGGAGAACAGTGAGTCTCACATGCTGGGAAAATCTCAAGCTCTGGTAGAGCAGCAGCCTGTCTTATAGATTTCTCCTGCCAGAAGTGCACTCTAACTCATGATCCCAGCACCCCATTCTGTGCTCCACTAACCAGAGATAACACCACTGCCTGGAGATGGATGCCCAGCTCTCTTGTGGTGCTGTCTTCTAGAAAGCACATTAGTGTTTCCATGTTTGACAAGGAGGCCAGCAGATGTAGATTGAGAATGTGTGCCAGATGGCTGTCCTCAGCTTTTTTTTCTGTGTAGTGAAACTTGTCCTGTCCTGGCTTTTCAGATAAAACAGTGTGTACTCTCCAGAGCTCCATCGTCACTTCAGAGGGAAATACTCATTTGGGGAGCTTTTGGTGGCTGGAATGATCATTCTTACTTAATGTCAGAAACAGTGGCATATCAGACCAGCACTTTAGTAAGTCAGGAAGGCTTGTTGACATCATTTTTGAAGGTGTTAATAAAATACAATCCTGTAAAATTTAAACAGATTTAAACCATTAATATATTTTTCATTTTGAAAAATCCAAGCTCTACCAACTGAGAACAAGAAATCTGTAAGTAAAACACTCATGCCTTTGCAGCACTCTGAGCAAACCAGTGTTATAATTTGCTCTACATCCTTCTGGGATTTTTTAATAATGTAGATGTATGCACATGAACACTGACATTGTTGTTAGGGAATGTTGGCATTCAGACCCACCCCTTGGGAACCCACGCAGCATCCTGACCATGTCATCCCCTTTAAGAGAAAACTCCCCCCCGTTTCTTTCTATTCCCATGAGGTATGCACCTCCATTCTTCATTCCCCCTCTCTCTCCCTTCCTCTCTCCCTCCCTTCCCTGCTCTCTTCCCCCAATAAAACTTTCCACGTGGATGCCATGTTCCCTTGACCGCTGCCGCCGCCGTGGCGTGTCTCCTTGGCTCAAACTCACCAAGGCCTCTTGAGCGCCATTTCACAACAATTATTTCCTTAAAAATGTGATAATATTTTGTAACTGTTTCCTTCTTTAGAATATATATATTTAAATCATGCCTTAATATATATCAAGATATAATTTAAATGTCCTATAGTTCACCAACTTAAATGGTAAAATTCAGTGGCTTTCTTTTTAGGTGTTTCTACATGGCTGTGTACCACTATCATAGTTCTGGAGCATTTTAAGGAAAGGTTTATTTATGTGTGTGTACTCATTCATGCCTGTGAATGTGTGTGCATTCTCTGTGCAGGCACCCAAAAAGGTCCAAAGAGGTCATAGGATCCCTTGGAGCTGGAGTTCCAGGTGTTTGGGGGCCCCTTGACATGGGTGTTGGGAACTGAACTCTTGTCCTCATGAGCAGCAAAACTCTAACCACTGAGCAATCTCTCCAGCTCCTAGAACATTTCTCCTCACTCCTGAAAGAATCCCCGTGCTCATCCATTTCCTCTGTGCCGCCAGCCACGTGTGGGTATGTTGAACAGAGCTTTCTGATTAACCTTGTATTGTGTTGTCTCCTTTCATTTCAGGCCCTGAAAACCCTTGGTTGGTCCAGGCTTATGTTTCAGCAGCCAAACACCCTTTTGCTTCTGTGGTGGCTCAGGAGGTTTTTCAGAGTGGAATCATTCCTTCCGATACTGACTTCCGAATCTACAGGGATTTTGGAAACATTCCAGGTATTCTGTCAGCGGTCCCAGGCTGTTGTGTCAAAAGCAGACTTTACTTCTTGAACATTGGAGTAGCTTCTGAGAGGACACTGTATGTGAAAGCTTTATCTTCTGACTCACCAGAGTAGAGTTCTTGATGCTCTCTTTCAAAAACCCATAGTAACGGAAATGCTACCTGTAGGCTGGTGTGTACCACGGTGTGGGAGATGGAGAGAACGGGTTAGCACTTCATCCCCAGAGATGCCAAGGATCCTCAGGGTCTTGGACTCCCACCCTGTTGTCTTACCTTTCCAACTCCTTTGGTGACTTATATAGTTTATTTGAACTGTAAATCTTGCTCTTAACTGCCTGAATTCTATTCCCCAAACTTTCTTCCCTAATGTGTGACTTAAAATGCTTCTTTAATTATTATGTTTTAAATTATAGACCATAGTTACAGATTTTGTAAGAACAGAAAAGGGTTTATGACATCATGAATATGACAGACATTTAACCTCCTGCTTTGCCATTTGGTCTTTTAGAATTTAATATGTTAAACAGGCCTAACACAAGTCTGATCTTTAAAGTAAGATGACTTTTTCCATTGTTTGTCTTAGGAATAGACTTAGCTTTTATTGAAAACGGATACATATATCACACCAAGTACGACACAGCGGACAGAATTCTCATAGATTCCATTCAGAGAGCAGGTTGGTATTAACAGGTTTGACTTTTGACATACAGTGATGGAATAGCTAGAAAGTACATTCTATAGCCTGTGTGGTTGAATGAGTTAGATTTGGAGTTGGGAAGATTAGGGCTTGAATTTTAGTCTTTACTGTCTGACTTAGCAATTAAAAACTTAGAAAGTCACTGTGATTACTCAGAAAGGAGTGACTCAGGGCTGTGGCAAGGATGCTGCTTGACCGTGAGGGTTTGAAAGGGGTGGTTCCAGGTCTGTAGGGTTGTTGAGTAGTAAAGAATGTAGCTGAAGTGAGAGCTGTGAATTGGAGGTAGTATTGGGACATGGGTTTGTTGCACCAGCCGAGAGTAGAGAATGGTAACAGGGGCCCATGCCAGGGTGCACAGAGGACAGATGAGGTACTTACCCAGCGCAGTGTTCCGGTTCTTCCCAGAGATCTAGAGGCGTTAGGGAGGCAAACCTGAGCCTGAAAGAGTTGATAGGGGATTTGGCCTGTGGAGAGAAGATGATCTTTTAAGAGCACAGCATGGGGAAGGAAGAAATGGGGGTGGGGCGTGGGTGTGGAAGACTCTCGGACTAGAATGAAATATTTTCAGAAGTAGAAGATAAGGTTGAAGGAAATGGGGGAAGGAAATTATAGATGACTTAAAAAACGATCAAGGATTCAGTGGTAGGGTGCTGCCTAACATGTGCGAGGCCCTGGATTCCAACCCTGGCATAAAACAAAGAATGGTTGATGAGCTAGCTCAGCAGATCCAGGCACCTGCTGTCCAACCTGACAAGCTGAGTTTGATCCCTGGGACTCACGTGGTGGAAGAGGAGAACCAGCTTGGGAAAGTGTCCCTCTGACCTCTAGATATGTGCAGGGGGTGCAGCACCCCAATAAATAAGAGTGTGATTCCAAAGTTTTTAAATTCAGAAATAAGCTAAAGGAATAGGAATCCTTGCAGGTCTGAGTCTATAAGTGAACTCATTAAGGTGATTTTAGGTGTTATAGGTCTGGCAATATAGTATGGGGCAGAGGGTGAGGAGTTCGCATTCTGACGGTCATTTCAGCGGATAAGAAGAGCCTTGACCGGTGTTGACAGAAGATGAAGATAGGAACAATGGAAGGGGTGCTGGGGGAGAGGGAGGGAGGGAGAGGGAGAGAGACGGGGAGGGGGAGAGGGAGAGAGAGGGAGGGGGAGGGAGAGGGAGGGAGGGAGAGGGAGAGAGAGATAGAACCTTCCCCTCTTCGTGGACATAGTTCTGTCAATCTGGACAGGCTCTTTTTTAGCTAGGTCCTATCATTATTACTTACTGTGTAGCCCAACTGCTTAGTACTTGTCAGCTTCCGGCCTCTGCTTCTAGATGCTGGGATCACAGGCATACATGACCACACCTGGCTCACCTTTTAAGGTTTTAAATTTTTAATTTTTTTGTTGTTATTGTTTTGAGGTAGGATTTCTCTATGTAGGCCAGGCTGGCCTGGACGTTGTCATCTCTGCGCTCTGACTACATGTGCTTTTTACGGTTATTGTTCTGGTTTGTCACCCTGAAGTCCTGGGGACCAAACCCAGGCCTTGTGCATGCATTTTAGGAAAGCACCGTTTCACTGGTCCCAGAACCACCTCTCCAGCCCTTTTTAGAAAAAACTGGTTTTGGCTTATTTTTGTTTAAGAGAAGGTCTTGTTGTGTAGCTCAGGCTAGCTTTGAACTTGCTGTGTGACCTAGGCTGGCCTTGAATTCACAATCATTCTGCCTTTGCCTCCCCTTCCTAATACTTCTTTTTTTTTGTTGGTTTTTCAAGACAGGGTTTCTCTGTAGTTTTGCACCTTTCCTGGAACTCACTTTGCAGACCAGGCTGGCCTCGAACTCACAGAGATCCTCCTGCCTCTGCCTCCCGAGTGCTGGGATTAAAGGTGTGCTCCACCACCGCCCGGCCCTAATACTTCTTAACATGCTTTAACAACTTGTTCTGTGCTGACCAGCTTCTCAAGAGGCTTTTTTCTATCACACCCCTGAATTCTGGCCTTTAGAACTGGGTCTCCCGAGGCTACAGTGTATCCCCCAAGCAAGGCCTGAGCAGAGCTTTGGCATTGTTCACTCATCTTAGGGAATAGCTCTAACAGAGGGCCAGGGCTGAGCTTCTAAGTGGAGAGGAAGAAGAGCAGGAGCAGGGCCTTACCTAGGAAATTTGGTAAGAAACGGGGAGAGCAGTGCATGGTAGGAAGGGTGCCTGCTCACATTCTTCCCAGGCACTTGTATTTCCGATTGTGCCTGATCTATTTTTGCTTTACATGGCTGTATGCAAGTCACCATCCACTCGTTTACTAGACCTTCTTATCTTTGTTACTAAAAGGTGACAACATTTTAGCAGTTCTTAAACACCTAGCTACATCCGACATGCTGGCATCTTCGTCTGAGTATCGGCATGGAAACATGGTCTTCTTTGATGTGTTTGGCCTGCTTGTCATCGCGTACCCTTCTCGTGTTGGCGCAATAATAAACTACATGGTAGTCATGGCTGTTGTTCTGTACCTGGGGACAAAACTGCTGCAGCCCAGACACAGGAGTAAGTATTTCCTTCTAAGGTGTGGAGACTGGAACGGGGTGGGATTTGCTGGAGAGATTTCAGCTATTGTTTTTGTTTCTTCCCAAGAAGCACAGCATCTTAGGGAATAGTGCTTGATTTATATTTTTAAAAATTCCTAGATGAGTATTGAATTGGTATGCTCATAATACTTTCAGGGTTGGTGAAGTCAACCATTTTTATTCACTCACCCTGAAACGGGTAAAATTAGCTGATTTGTCTGCCTTAGCCAAACTAATGAAAGGCAGAGCCAAATAAGGCCAAAGACCTGTTACACGGTGCAATACCCATGCCGTGCAGGGGTCTGTGGGTAGATACCCTGTGCCATGCGGGGATCTGTGGGTAGATACGCCGTGCCATGCGGGGATCTGTGGGTAGATAACCCTGTGCCGTGTGGGGATCTGTGGGTAGATACCCTGTGCCATGCGGGGATCTGTGGGTAGATACCCTGTGCCATGTGAGGATCTATGGGTAGATACCCTGTGCCATGCGGGGAATCTGTGGGTAGATAACCCTGTGCCGTGTGGGGATCTGTGGGTAGATATCCTGTGCCGTGTGGGGATCTGTGGGTAGATAACACTGTATTCCTTGGCCTGTCTGTCACCCATGACTCTCACAGTTGTTAGTCTTTTGTTATATAAATTACTAGTAATACTGAAACAGAACTTCAATATTGTAAACGATACAAAAAGAGGTGTTCATGTGTATCTCTCAGGAAAAATTAGAAACTGTTAGAATGTTTTCCCTACTTATTAGTAATAAATTTTAATATTTCTTGAAATTCAGTAATATTTTATACTATTTTCAACTCTATAACCCATGTTAAAAGTAAAATTTCATACAACCAAAAAGAAATAAAAGGTTTGTAGAAGTTCCCTTTTTATTTTTTAAACATATTTATGTATTTTGTGGATGTGGGTGTGGGCACAGGCACAAGTATGGAAATCAGGGCAGCTTGTGGGAATTGACTCTCTCCTTCCACCATGTGGGTCCTAGGGGTCACACTAAGGTGGCCTGCTGAGCTATCCTGCTGGCCCTGTAGATTGAATGTTAGTGAAAGGTCCCGGTAAGTCCGCTACAGGCCATCATCACAGTCCAAAAGATGGATGCATTGCTTCTGGCTAAACTGTTCCCTTCTGCCTGAATCATTTCTGCTCAAAATGTTTCAGAGTCTAAATTGTTGTATGTTATTCAAGGTAAGTTTTTAGCAATTTAAATAATTCTCTATCGCCAGTTTTTTTCCCTGTCATTGTTTTCCAATGTTAGCATCTTTTAAAACATTTTTCCATTTACTCATCTATTTGTGTAAGTGCATGTGGGGGTGGTAGTGTCCATGGAGTATATGTCAGTGCACAGCTTGTGGGCTTCAGTTCTGTGGGGTCAGGGAATTGCACGCAGGCTGCTCAGCTTGTGTGGCCAGTGTACGTACCTGCCGAACCATCCTGCCAGCCCTGTTCTGCTTACTGTCTTTTAGCAAGAGTTTATGTGGAACTTTGCCTTTTAAAAATCCTTGCTAATATTTGGATAAACAAAGCATCCCCAAAACGATGATTTCCTCCTCTTTCCCTGGTAAGGAGGCTGTCAGAATCGCTCTTGTGAGTTAATATCCTTGGACTCTCAGTGTTCCTTGATTGGCTTCCTTTACTCTTATCCCATTCTTGGGTTTGACAGTTCTCTACACCAGGACATTTCAATGTTTTCACTTACAGTAGTGAATGTTTTGTTTTCCTGTTCGCCCCTTTAGCACGGGCTGGTTGTGGAATTGAGTTGATGGAGCTGGTGACATTAGCTCTGTTTTCCCTTGCTTAGATGCTGACTACACGCGAGACTTCCTGTGCGGACTTGCCATCACCTTCGTTAGCTGGTTCACCAGCCTTGTCACCGTTCTCATCATAGCAGTGTTCGTCTCCCTCATCGGACAGTCTCTCTCGTGGTACAACCACTTTTATGTGGCTGTTTGCCTGTATGGAACTGCAACCGTGGCCAAAATCATACTCATACACACCCTTGCAAAACGATTTTATTATGTGGTAAGTGGTGTGTGTTTGTTTTCTTTTTGCTGCTTTCAAGAATAGAAGACAAAGAAGTGAAATTTATTGTGCCTGGTCTTTTAGAACTATTAGAAATTGTTCAGCATGGTTATAGAAAATGCTGCCATGGTGTTAATTTCCTGGCGTTTTCTTATTCTGAGAATTGGGATGCAGAATTCAAGTGAATTACAAAGCTGTGTTTTCCGCAGTGTTTAGAGTGGTGTGATGGTGAGGCTTGTGTGGCTCTCTGCATCCGCTGTTGTTTCTGTAACTGTGTTTCCATTCACCAACCCATACTGGTCCACTCAGTTACCCATGTGTGACTATCACTGTTCTCTTCTGGACTGTAAGGCTGATGTTGGTGGCATGGCTGAAGTCTGCTGCATCGCCTGTACTTAGGCCATTGTGTACTTAGGCACAACTTGACACAGCGAGCACTTCCCTAAAAGAACAATGCATTTAAAATTTTCTCAGTGGTTTTCCTTGCTTTTTGAGATTATATCATTTTCCCCTTCCCTTTCTACCTTCTAATCCCTCCCATATACCCCTTCCTTCTCTTTCAAATTCATGGCCTCTATTTTCATTGGTTGTTGTTACGTGCATGTAAGTATATCTTCATAATATATCCTTTTGTTTAGTCTATGTACTGTTAATCACATATGTTTTTATAGAGTTGGCCATTACTATTGGATAGCTAATTGTGCTCTTCCCTAAAAGACTATTTTTCTCCCAACATTCCTCAGTGCCTATCATTCTCTGTGTAGGGTTGAGGCCTCGTGGGCTTCCCCATCTACTTTACCACGTCTACTGTTATTGTCACTGTGCGGCTCATGTTTAGACAGTCACGTTGGTGAGACTATGTATGTAGCTTCTGACATTACTGGAGACATAGCCTCAGTATGGCTCTTACAGAGTACAAGAGTACAAGGCTCTTACAGTCTTTGTGCCCCCACTTCTGAAATGTTCCCTGAGCCTTTGGGTCTAGAGTTGTTTGTAGTTGTATCCACTGGGACTGGGCTCCACAACTTTACATTTGGATTGGTTGTGATTTTCTCTAATGGTCTCCATCTGTTGCAAAGTTTCTTTGCGGTAGGGTGAGGACTACACTTATATGTGGGTATAAGGACATTTAGAATGTAGTTAAGGATTATGCTGGTTTGATTAAAAACAGTGGTTGTAGGTCTCCAAGATCCATGACTTCACCAGCCCTGGGTAGTTGGGTAGGTTTCCAGTACCAGGCGTGATTTCTCTCTGAGTAGGTCTGAGTCCAATTAGAGCTTGGTTGCCACCAAGCTCTGTGTGTCACTGCTGTGCCCTGAGGGCTTCCAGTGATCCATGCTGGTCATTGTGCTGGGTAGGCAGGACTGTTGCTGCTTCCCTCCTTTGGAAGGAAGAAGGGAGAAGGTGCTCAGGGAGAAAGAAGGCTTTCAGGTCAGTGGAACTGGAAGCTGGACGCTGGACGCTTACAGGCCTATGGGTTCTGTGTCTGTACATGGTGTCTTGAGCAATATAGGGACTTCCACCTGTGCGGGGCAACCAAGGGCAACAACAATAGTCTGTAATGTTTTGGGCAGCTCTGACCAAAAACTCAAAAGAGGGCTTCTTAAGCCTGGTGTTAACGGTTTTTGTTAGATGGTCTTTGGCTCTTGGAGGGAGCACTGTCAGCCTATATGAAAATTTTCATTAAACTATATATGTATATTTTATATACAAGGTAGATAGTTGTAGCTAGAGTTTTCCTGCCTGGCCCACAGTCAGGGCAAATCTCTCTCACCTGCCAGTCCCACAGCCTCTCAGACCCGACCAAGTAAACACAGAGACTTATATTGGTTACAAACTATATGGCCGTGGCAGGCTTCTTGCTAACTGTTCTTACAGCTTAAATTAATCCATTTCCATTAATCTATACCTTGCCACGTGGCTCGTGGCTTACCAGCATCTTCACATGCTGTTTGTCATCATGGCGGCTGGCAGTGTCTCTCTGACTCAGCCTTCCACTTCCCAGCTCTATTCTCCTCCTTGTCCCGCCTATACTTCCTGCCTGGCCACTGGCCAATCAGTGATTTATTTATTGACCAATCAGCAACACACTCGACATACAGACCATCCCACAGCAGATAGTAGTTTGTAGTATGATTCCATAAAATTTTTTCAGACATCCTTACTGTTATTTTACCCTCCTCCTCCTCCTCCTCCTCCTCTATTTATCTCCCTCCCTGTCCCCAACTAGAGTCCCCCCCCTTTCCATTTCCCTGGTCAGATAACTTGTACCCTGCTATTCCCCTTTCCATTGCTGCTCTGCCCTCACCCGACACGTCCCAGCAGTGGTCCCTTTTTACTTTGGTCGTTTCTGGAGTTACATAGCATTTATACTCATGTCTGAAGATATAAGTTTTGGCAAAGTATGGTCTTAGTATCAAGGTTAATGACACATTATTAGAGCTGGGTGGTAGTGGCACATGCCTTTAATCCCAGCACTTAGGAGGCAGAGGCAGGTGGATCTCTGAGTTCGAGGCCAGCCTGGTCTATGGAGTGAGTTCCAGGACAGCCAAGGCTACACAGAGAAACCTTGTCTAGACCCCTGCCCCCCAAAAAAGCACCAACAAAACAAAACAAAACAAAATCCTCATTATTAGGAATGGGAAGAGAAATACAGTTTTCTATAATTCATACTGAGTTTTAGAGAATATTCTCATATTGTTATGATTTCAATTGTGTAAAACTGTTTGGCAAAAGTTAGGGATTATGGTTATGAAATAATAGGCCAAAAATGAACTACAGTGAGAAAGTAATAGTTTAATTTTCTAATGTAACTGAAGGGGGACATCTTAGCTCTTTGTTTTCAGGACAGTCCATGGATACCTGTAACATGAATCTTAAATGGCCTTATTAATAAAAACACACTTGGGAGCCAGATATTGGGGTGAATGCTAAAAGATCAGAGAGACAGAATAAGCCCCAGCCAACCTTACCTCTCCAGTTCCTCAGCTGATCTTGTTTCCTTGGACTGAAAGCTTCTGAGTCCTCACCCGAATGGATTTCAGCTGAACTGCTGCTAAAAGCCTCAAAGCTTAAAACTTCTCATGCCTTATATACTTTTCTGCTTCCTGCCATTACTTCCTGGGATTAAAGGCATGTGTCTTTTCCAAGCAAGACATGAGATCTCAAGTTCTGGGAGGTGTGTGTTACCATGCCTGGCTGTTTCCAGTGTGGCCTTGCACTCACAGAGATCTGATGGATCTCTGCCTCTGGAATGCTAGCATTAAAGGCGTGTGCTACCACTGCCTAACCTCTATGTTTAATGTAAAGGCTGTTCTGTTCTCTGACCCCCAGTTCTCAGGCCTGAGCTGGGGACTACAAGGCCACAGGCAAGTGGCTTTTTCGAGAATTCGTACCATGAACGTTGGATGCCAAATGTAACACGAATCTTAAACGGTCTTATTAATAAAAACAAACCTGATAGCCAGGTATTGGGGTAAATTCTGAAAGATCAGAGAGACAGAACAAACCACAGCCAACTTCAGACACCCCTTCAAGTCCCCAGTTTGTCAGTTTGTCCTGACATGGATTAGGATGGATGCATGAAGATTATCATCCAGCATCCTCTTACATCCTCTTTGTTATCTGTCATTTAATGTGAAATGATGTTATGATGCCCCATTGAAGAAAGATTCTTTGACGTGAGCCATCTACTATGGCTCAGACCATACTTTTCTCAGAATGGGTTCAGTTTCCCAAAGAGTCACACTGAGACTGAGGATCACATGCCTGTTCTCAGCATGGTTCTCTATGTGAATCAAAATGTGGTTGGATGTTGTTGATTGCATAGTTGTGGGATGGAAATGCTGAGTAAATTCCACTTACTCGCACTGATTTCAGTGGTGTGATCGTATACACGGTGCTGAAGGCACAGTGGAAGAACGATGTGCTCAGTTTTCATTTCTCAGGGAAGCATTTGCTTTGATAGTACTAGAGATTGAACCCAGGGCTTTGTACATGCTTGTAGATGTATCCAACCTTCTTATTAAATAAGAAACACAGAACCAATGCAAAGAAGAAAGCCAAGAGGTCAGAGCTAAGAGCTAAAACCTTACCCTTCCTCCTGCGGTGGTCCTACCTCTCCGAACCAGAGCTACCCCTGTGTTAAAGTCTTTATATAGAGTTCCTGTCCTGCCTTCTCATTGGTTGTAAACCCAACCACATGACCGCCTCCTCATGGCCTGTCTGTATAGGCCTCCAGGTTTTCCATGATTGGTATTAAGATTAAAGGCATGTGTATCCAATAATAGCTGTATCCCTGAACACACAGAGACTTACCCAACTCTGCCTACCAAGTGCTGGAATTACAAGCGTACGCTACCACTGCCCTGCTTTCCTATGGCTTGCTAATAGCTCTGACCCCCGGGCAACTTTATTTGTTAACATACAAATAACATTTTAATACAAATAAAATATCACCATATTTCCCCTTTTCTATTTTAATAAAAAGGAAAAAAAAGAAAAAGCTTATAACTAATATAAGAAAAACTATATACAAAAGTACAATAACTATATACAATATATACAAGTAATAAATACCTAAACAATGTCTAGTCCATTTGTATTTGACAAATTCAGAGAAAATAATTTCATTATCTATCCTATTTTGGTAAGTCCAAAATGTATCCTAATTAATCTTCAACTATAACTAACTAACCTTCAACTATAACTAACTAATCTTCAACTCCCTCAGAGACCCAAGAAGGAAATAATATTAGCTAACAAAAATAAAAACAGGAAGTGCATGCAAGCAACTTCCAAAAAATTTGTGAGTTGACAGAAACAGCCAGCTGTCTGGACAGTCACCTGAGGTTTCTCCGCAGTGCTGGGGCATCATCTTCAGCCTATAGGCTTAGCATATCTGACAGACTCATTTGTGAAGTAGGATGTACACAAGGTCAACAGTTCAACCTCACATTGAGTGAGAGTAGTCCATGTACCAGAAACACCTGAATTCCACTAGTGTCATGTCATGATTCAGGATTTTAAATTCTGGAAATTGTTGATGGTTTTTTAATTCAGCTGTCCATTCTTCTTGGCTGTGTATATATGGCTTCATCTCAGCATCCCATTCTTCTCCATATCCCTCTATCAAATGCCAGTCTACTATTGAGAGGCATGAGCTTAGTTACTTTTCAAGAATAACTGTTTCAGCTGCTGTTCCATTGCACATCAGAGGCCATCGGCCCACTGCCTGTTCAGCTGCCTTCGAAGAAAAGGGCACTGTACCTTTTCCGAATTGCGAAGGCCACTTCAGGGATGGTGCCATATTGTCCTGGCCTCTGAAGATGCCTTTTGATAAAGCAATAACCACACTTGTTTTGGCAAGAATCAGTAGTCCTTTGTTTCATGTCCTGTCTGTTCATTTTGTCCTGTTGATTCGAGGATACTTTGTTGTCCAGTGGCTAACTTTTGCCACAATGAAAGCTAACTCCATATACAGTTTCTTCAATGCCCATATTTTCTCTGAAGTAGATTGGTACTGCCAGGAGCCGACATGTCTCATAGTCATAACAAAAAAGAAAAATTTTCTAAGCTATTAAAACATTTTAAATGCCATATTCTGTAGATCTCTGAAGGGTTTGAAGATAACCTGTCTATCTAAAATGTATCTACTCAATCTTGAAAACATACCTAATATAACTACAAGTTCTATTATAATGTCTAACTACTAACTTTCATTTCTTTATATCCTAATAGTTGGTAATAACATTCAAGGATCAGAAAATTGCATTACATTGTTAGATGAACGGTACAATTAAAAATATATATATAACATTTTCTAACAATTTCAATATATATAATTTGTATACAATATAAAACAATCCAATCCAATGTATTTACATTTTTCTTTTCTTTCTTTCTTTCTTTCTTTTTTTTTAATAAGAACCTTAAATCTAATCTCCTTTGCTTAGCCTTTTTCCTAACCCTTGACAACAACTTGTAACCAACCCCCCCTAATCAATGAAAATTATCCCAGACCCAAAACCCATTAAAAGACCAAAAAAACCAACCGCCCCACACCACCTCTTTGGGAATGTGGGCGTCGTATTCTTGAAATTGCTTCCTTCTGGGTATGGGCGAAGGTATCTTTATCCTAAAAGAAAAATTTTAGGTTAATTGTCAAATTCTAGGGAAGGTACATATATCCTTCGTTATCCAGTCTGTGTATAATGCCAAAATTCAGGGTTTATCTCAAATCCTTATTCAAGTAGTCTTTGAGACTGGATCATCTCAGCTAGCTCTCTCAAAATTGCTCTGAGCACTTTGTAGTTCAAAGCTGATCTGTAGATGATGTTTGTCAGCTTAGTGATGTCATTATTGTCCACGTGGAATTGTTGTTGTTGTGGGGCCCCATCTTCTTCCTGGAGACTTCAGTTGATGTTAGGCCTAACCGTGATTTCCTGCAAAAAACTGATAAGAGACTTGAAAACAAAGACTATATATGCGACTTTTTAGAATTAGTTAGTACTCTATGTGACCATTTATATCTTAACAAAGTTTAAAATGTATATATATCTATATATATTGATCTTGTAAATTTTGATATAAAATTCATACTTTAAGAAAAGTTTAAAGAATCAGAATAGAATCAAAGAGTTGAGATTCGTAATAGAATAGTCCCTTAATTAATTTGGCTTTTCTCCTGTCCCATAGCAGAAGATGGCTCTTTTCTTCTGGCATGATACAGGGAGTTTGCATTTTCCTCTTAACAACATGCTTGAGTTTAAAGAAGGAGAGAGCCATTCTCCAACTCCAAAGTCAGCTTTAAATTTTAATTGAACTGGGACTATTAGAAGTTAAATAGTGTTAAATCTTTAAAGAAAAGCAGAAACAAACATTTAGGAAGATATAAAATTTTTTTAGATAACATACCCATACGCCATTTCACTCTGTTTCTTAGGATAGATGATTTGACCCTTTTCTTCAGTTGTCTCATTTGTCCAGTGTTCTTCAAATTCCTTAACCTTCATTCTCCTAAAAGACAAAAACAAAAACCTTTCCCCAAGGTTTTTTTGGGGATGTTCCTTTTTGACAAGTTATCTGATTAAATGAAAAGGCATGTGTTACTGGTGTAAGTTAGTTTAAATTGGATGTTTATGATAGTTGATGAACTATCACCTCCTCTAATTAAGAGGTCTCTCTTGTTCAAATCGAACCTTTATCAATTTTGATGGTACCCACAGCTTATCTTCTCCTGTAGAAATAAAAGCAAAACCTCGTCCCCAATGTAACACATATCCTGGTTTCCATTCTGAGGTCAGCACATCCTTAAAGTATATAGGTTGATTTAATTCTGTAGTTTTTTCTATTATCCAATGTCTCTCTGCAGCTGTTGTTCCTTTCTCATTGGCATTGAGAAAATTCAAAGTTAATAGAGCATTATGTAGTCTATTTCTGGGGGTTTTCGTTACTCCTTTTTGTTTATTTAGCATATCCTTTAGGGTTCTGTTTGATCTTTCTATAACTGCTTGACCTGTAGGATTATGTGGTATACCTGTAACATGGTTTATATTATAATAAGCAAAAAACTGTTTCATTTTAACAGAGACATATGATGGAGCATTATCAGTTTTGATTTGTGCAGGTATACCCATAATGGCCATAACTTCTAGCAAATGAGTGATTACAGAATCAGCTTTTTCAGAACTCAAAGCAGTTGCCCATTGAAATCCTGAATAAGTATCGATAGTGTGGTGTGCATATTTCAGTTTTCCAAATTCTGCAAAGTGAAACACGTCCATCTGCCAGATTTCATTCCTCTGAGTACACTTTGGGTTGCATCCTGCTGGTAATGGTGTTTGATTGTAGAAGGAACAAGTAGGACATTTCTTTACTATTTCTTTGGCTTGTTGCCAGGTTATGGAAAAATCCTTTTTTAAACCTTTACTATTGACATGATGTTTTTTATGAAATTCTGAGGCCTCCAGCACATTTCCTATCAATAATTTATCAATCTCATCATTGCCTTGTGCTAGAGGGCCTGGCAGACCAGTATGGGATCGGATGTGAGTTATATATAAAGGATGACTCCTTTTTCTGATTGTATCTTGTAATTGAATAAATAATGAAGTTAATTCTGAAGCATCGTGGATAAATTCTGCAGTCTCAATATGTAATACTACTCTTTCAGCATACTGAGAGTCAGTTACTATATTGAGAGGTTCTGAAAAATCCATTAATACCAACAGAATAGCATACATTTCTGATTTTTGAACTGAATTGTAAGGACTTTGAACCATTTTACTTAAATTTTCTGATTTGTAACCTGCCTTTCCTTGTTTGTTGGCATCTGTATAAAATGTACAAACTCCAGATATGAGTTTTTTCCTCACAATTCGAGGCAAGATCCAATCAGCTCTCTTTATAAGATCAATTCTATTTCTTTTGGGATATTTGCTGTTAATTTCTCCCAAAAAATTACTACAAGCTTTTTGCCAAGCTTCATTTTCTATCCATAATTTTTCAATGTCCTCCTTAGTTAAAGGTACGACAATTTCTGCTGGGTCTATTCCTGCTAATTGACGAAGTCTCAATTTTCCTTTCCAAATCAAGTCAGAGATTTTTTCCACATAAGTGTTTTTTTTTTTTTTTTTTTTGGTTTTTCGAGGCAGGGTTTCTCTGTAGCTTTGCGCCTTTCCTGGGACTCACTTGGTAGCCCAGGCTGGCCTCGAACTCGCAGAGATCCGCCTGCCTCTGCCTCCCGAGTGCTGGGATTAAAGGCGTGAGCCACCACCCGCCCGGCTAAGTTTTTAATTTTTTATTTGGTTTATTTGGTAAAAATATCCATTCCAATATAATATCTTCCCTTTGCATTAATATTCCTGTTGGGGAATGCCTAGAAGGTAAAATAACCAAAATGCAATCCAGCTTTGGATCAATACGATCTACGTGCCCTTCATGTACTTTCTTTTCTACCAAGGCCAATTCTTTCTCAGCTTCAGGTGATAATTCTCTTGGACTATTTAAGTCCTTATCACCTTCTAAGGTTTTAAACAAATTATTCAGTTCATCATTTTTTACCCCAACAATAGTTCTTAGATGAGAAATGTCTCCAAATAATCTTTGAAAGTCATTAAGAGTCTGTAGTCGATCTCTCCTAATTTGCACTTTTTGAGGTCTAATTTTTTGAAGTTCTATTTTATATCCTAAATAATTAATTTATTTAGATTCCTAATAGAATCTCCTTTTTGTACCTTTTCTGAAGCAATTTGTAATCCCCAGCAAGGCAAAATTTTCTTTACTTTTTCAAACATTCTTTCTAAAGTATCTGCATTTGAATCAGCTAATAAAATGTCATCCATATAATGATAAATTATAGATTTAGGAAATTTTTTACGTACCACTTCTAATGGCCGTTTTACAAAATATTGGCACAAAGTTGGGCTATTCAGCATTCCCTGTGGGAGAACCCTCCATTGAAATCTTTTAACTGGTTGAGAATTATTATAAGTAGGCACTGTGAAAGCAAATCTTTCTCTGTCTTTTTCTTGTAAGGGTATTGAAAAGAAACAGTCTTTTAAATCAATAACTATGAGAGGCCATCCTTTTGGTAACAGAGTAGGCAAAGGAATTCCAGATTGTAAAGAGCCCATTGGCTGAATTACTTTGTTAATTGCTCTAAGGTCTGTTACCATTCTCCATTTACCAGATTTTTTTTTTTATAACAAATACAGGAGAATTCCAAGGGCTGGTTGATTCTTCAATATGATGAGCATTTAACTGTTCTTCCACCAGCTCTTGTAAAGCCTGGAGTTTCTCTGTTGTTAAAGGCCATTGCTGAACCCATACAGGCTTGTCTGTTGACCATTTTAAAGGTAGAGCTGTTAGTGTTTTTGGAAGATTATCAGTTGTTGTGCCCTGTTCTTGTATGACATGGATGGCTGGTGAGCACTCATTAGAATAATATCTTTTAATATTTCTCTCAGAAACATGTACTAATTTATGATTTGTTTCTGAGATTGGAGGGATATTAATCTGAGTATTCCATTGTTGTAACAAGTCTCGACCCCACAGGTTCATAGCTATGTTAGCCATATATGGTTTTAATTTTGCTTTCTGTCCTTCTGGACCTATACATTCAAGCCATCTTACACTTTGTTTCACTCTAGATAATGTCCCAATTCCTAAGAGTTGAATGTTTACCTCCTGAAGAGGCCAAGTTGGATGCCAAAATTCTGGTGCAATTATGGTAATGTCAGCACCTGTGTCTACCAGACCAGACAACAAAACACCATTTATTTTTATTGTTAGTTTTGGTCTTTGTTCATTAATAGAAGTTTGCCAAAAAATTTTCTTTATGTTTTTTTCCTGTATTTCCTATTTTCTCTGTTTCATCATCTCGACTAACGTGATTTATTCCAATAGACATTTGGTTATTTAGTTGCTTTGAGTAGGGGTTTCCTCTACAACTGCAGGAAAGGTTTGAACTGGATTTACTGTGGGGGCCTGCCTGAGGCCCCTCTGGGAGTTTCCCGAAGCTCGAGGCAGAGGGTTACCCTGTCTGTCCCTTGTTGATCTACATTCGTTGGTCCAGTGTTTTCCCTTACCACACCTTCTGCATACTCCAGAAGGAAGGGGCATTCTGTTGCCAGTGTTCCTTGAATAAACATTATTTCTAGGAATGACCTGTTTACAATCCCTTTTCAAATGTCCTTGCTTTCCACATCCAAAACATCTAACATTGCTCAAACCTTTTGAAATTGCTTTTCCTACCCACATATCATCATGGTCATAAGCCTCTACATTAACTGTATCTCTAATCCAATCTTCCAAAGGTGCAGATCTTGCCTTTAACGGCCTAATTATTCTTTTGCATGCTGCATTTGCATTCTCAAAGGCTAAAGATTCAATTATTATCTGACTAGCCTGTGAATTCGGGACCATTTTTTGTACTGCTGAAGTCAATCTTGGTAAGAAATCTGTGAAAGATTCTTTGGGGCCCTGTATAACCTTTGTAAATGACTCAGTTTTTTTTCCTGGTTCTTCAACTCTGTCCCATGCATTCAAAGCTGCCGTTTTACATAGAAGTAGGGTTTGGACATCATATGAACATTGTGTTTGTACTGAAGCATATTGGCCTTCGCCAATAAGCTGATCCTGGCAGACTTGTATTCCGCTATCCCTCCATTGTCTTTCTATATTTTTAGCCTCATTACTGAACCACATTTTCCACTGGAGATTTTGTCCGGGTTCAAGAACAGCCTGTGCCAATTCCCGCCAGTCCTTTGGTAGAATCCTATTACAAGTTGACCAGGTGTTTAACATTTGCTTTACATATGGGGAGTGCATGCCATAAGATGCTATTGCCTCCTTAAATCTTTGTAAGTCTAACATTTCAACTGGAACCCAAGTATTTTGTTCATTCTCTTCATCAGGTAGCTGCTGTACGGCTACTGGATAAATTAAGGGTGATTGTGTGAAAACTGGCTTTCTTTCTGTAACCTTACGATCCAATTTTGAAACAACTTCACTATTTATTTCTTCTGTCTGAATTTGAATTTCTCTATAATTCATTTTTACCGGTTTAACAAGTTTTTCTAAGACTGTTATCCTGGCACTTAAGTTGACGATCTTTTTAAATAGTAAAATGAGGATAAGAAAAGTAATAAACTGAATAATTCGATCAATATTAATCTTTTCATATAGTTGTTCCATTGTCAGAGTGCCTAAAATTTCAAACAAAGCCCAATTTTCTTCCAATGTACACATAAAGCCCATTTTTTTTTTTAATGTAGAAAAAAATTCTCTTTTAAATAGATATGTTAATTGACTTACCAAGTCTGGGTAGAACAGTAGAATCCCAGGGAATTTCACAGCCACCTGGTGTTCGAGGTGTGAATCCAGCGAGAGAGAGAGAGAGAGAGAGAGAGAGAGAGAGAGAGAGAGAGAGAGAGAGAGAGAGAGAGAGAAAGCGAGAAAGCGTAGCCGCTTGAGCCGAGTCAAGCCTTGGCTTTACAGGCAGGGGCCCTGTTCGGCAGGGCAGGCCTGAGTTGTTTGTAGCAGTTGCAAGTAGCTCCAGCGGCGGGTCAGTCAGGCCTGGGCCCAAGCTAGGCAGCCGGGTCGCCCAGGCTGGAAACCGGACCTGCCGCCAAGCTAAGCCAAGCCAAGCGGTTTTTAATGAATTCTTGTCACGTTGGGCGCCAAATGTAGATGTATCCAACCTTCTTATTAAATAAGAAACACAGAACCAATGCAAAGAAGAAAGCCAAGAGGTCAGAGCCAAGAGCCAAAACCTTACCCTTCCTCCTGCGGTGGTCCTACCTCTCCGAACCAGAGCTACCCCTGTGTTAAAGTCTTTATATAGAGTTCCTGTCCTGCCTTCTCATTGGTTGTAAACCCAACCACATGACCGCCTCCTCACGGCCTGTCTGTATAGGCCTCCAGGTTTTCCATGATTGGTATTAAGATTAAAGGCATGTGTATCCAATAATGGCTGTATCCCTGAACACACAGAGACTTACCCAGCTCTGCCTACCAAGTGCTGGAATTACAAGTGTACGCTACCACTGCCCTGCTTTCCTATGGCTTGCTAATAGCTCTGACCCCCGGGCAACTTTATTTATTAACATACAAATAACATTTTAATACAAATAAAATATCACCATACATGCTTGAGCAAGTGCTCTGCACTAATCTATATCCTTGGCCCCCTTTTTATTATTTTTTGGTGTATATTTATGTACGTGTGTTCGTGTATGTATATGTGTGGTGAGCATACACATATGTGCAGGTCAGGACAACCTCAAGTGTTCCTCTTCAGCCATCATCTGTTTTTGTGCTTCACACAGAAGCTTTTAGTTTATTTGTCCTCTCCTTAGAAATGCAGACTCTCTACTCCGTCTGCTTTCTGCCAGCACCAGCCAGGCCTTTGCAGTCCCTATCCTCATTCTGTCCTGTGCTCCTTTCGCTGTTCTCTAGAGCTTTCTCTGGAGGTCTCATAAGGGCCATGCCTTTTTCTTGCAAGTCTGTGTTTAGGCTCATTCTTCTTTGCATATTCCAAACACTCATAAATCATATCAAAGTCAGTTTGTCTTGCCACCACCAAAATGGGTTCTGTATCCAAATCCAGAATATCATCTGGTGTGGCTTTGTACATTTTGTCTAGCGTTCCCCAAATTTCTGCCTTTGGTACTTTGTCTTCCCAGGGTGAAGGGCATCAGTGATCATTTATTTCTTCTGTGGTAGCTTAGTCAGGAGCTCCCCTGTCTGGATTGTTGCTGCGTCATTCTTGATGCCTGCAGGCCTGGACCAGTCAAGGGGAAAGGAGCACCTTGCTGTTTTGGTACTGGGCCTCTCACTGGCCTGGGGCTTGCTTAATAGGGCTAGGTTGGCTGGCTGATTCTCAGGGACCTACCTGCATTTCTCCCCAAGCTGGGATTACCAGCGAGTACCACTGTACCAAGCTCATTTATGTGGGCTCTAGGGTTGGAATACAGGTCCCCATCCTTGCATATGAAGCACTTTACTATCTCCCAAGCCCCACTTTTTTGCTTTTACATTTGAGACAGGGTCTCACTGAATTTCCTCAGATTGGCCCTGAACTCACACTCTCTCCCAGGTAGGTCTTGAACGTGTGCTCCTCTGCCTCAGCTTTTTGAGTAGCGTGCCTTATTGTTTTAGAGACTCTTAGCTGAGTGCTCCATGAGAATGTAATATCTTTCTTTGCAATCAGCTGCATTTGGTAAGATGTAAGAACTACAGTGATTCTTGTTTTTGTGCATGTGAAGTAGAGTGCTTTGAGAATGCAGGGGCAAGAGACATGGGTTTTGCATTGAGTGAGCCTTTATTGATGAAGATGGGGACATTTGAATGGGGTTTTAGAAGCATAAGTGTCTGGTAGAGAACAGGCTGGTGATCAGTCAAAAGTGGGAATGTGCAAGACACATTTGGGCCATAGTCAGAAAAAGTCTAGTGTGGTGAAGACAAGGGAATAAAAACCATAGCACACGGAAAGTGGGTCAGGGTGAAACTGGAGCGTGGCCCTAAGAATCAGTTAGGCCACCATTAACCTATTCTTCGCAGGATAGAGTCGAGTAGTTCCGTGATTTAGTAAGAAAACTGTGGCAACTGTATTGGAAAAGGACAAGCATGAGGGAGGGATGAACAGAGGTGTGGATGAAAACAGATCGAAGACTGTTGTTTCATTTCTTCAGCTTTGGCATTTCCTGTAAAACATGCTAAATAACTTCAGTGTTCCTTACTAAGCTCTTTGAGTACATTCGGTTTCAGACTGAATTACTGCTGCTATTACTATTTTGAGGCAAGAGTCTGTGTTCCCAGATTGGGTAAGAATCTTGCTCTGTAGCCTACCCAGGCTTCAAACTTCAGGGTGGTTGACTTAGCCTCTGGAGTGCTGGGACCACAGGTGTGCATCGCCCATCTAGCCTTCAGGTTGAATTCTTAGGATTGTTTTCCTTTAAGACCACGCCTCTTCACACTGGGTTGGACATCTAAGTATTTAACAACTCAAACCTGTTTGTCAGTGAACTTTAAAGTGCCGTCCCTAAAGACAGAAATGAGATGATAGAAAAAGAAGCTTATAGACCAGCCATTCCCTCTTTGGTATCTGTGCATTGTAGTTATAATTTAAGGTTTGCATTTCTGGAATCACTTTGGCATAAGTTAAAATGTTTGACCTTCCAGAGGCAGCTTTCTGGTGCTCTTGGACTCCATGTCTCTAAAAGGAACTTCAGATGTGTAAGAAAGTATCCAGAGTAGAGAAGGTGGCGGAGTAGCAATAGGAAAGACAGGAAAATCAAGCCACACGTCCACTGTGGCCATCGCTGGGAAGGGGAGGTGGCTTGGTATGTGTTCTGTGATGCTGCAGCAGCTGGTAATGTCCTGCATGAACCACTAGATTGCTTGAAACAGTGTTTGGAAGTTGCAGAAACAGAAAAAGCACATGGGATGGCTGTTTTTAGGAATCTTTTTATTGGGGGGCGTTTCCAAGCCTTATGATAGAAGAGCAGTGTGGCCCCTGCCTTCTTGTCTTGTCCAACTGCCTCGTCCTGTGCAGCGGCTGCAATCAGTCACATCTGGCAGGAATAGCAATGTGAGTGCTCCCTTCAAGATCCGTTTGAAGGGTGGACCCTGCTGAAAATAAGATGCATTTGGCTTGAAGACATTGTAATCAAAGATCTCTATGAATGACTGAACAAGACTGCATTTGTCTTTCTTTCAGAATGTCAGCAACCAGTATCTGGGAGAAGTGTTCTTTGACACCGCATTGTCTGTGCACTGTGCCTTTCTTGTTGCTCTCACTTACCAAGGATTTTGCTCTGCATTCATGAGTGCTGTCTGGGTAGCATTTCCGTTGCTCACAAAGCTTTGTGTGTACAAGGACTTCAACAAGCACGGTAGGGTAATTTTGGTTTTTGATTAAAAACTGTGTTAAAAATGCAGGGCTCCAGCCGGGCGGTGGTGGCGCACGCCTTTAATCCCAGCACTCGGGAGGCAGAGCCAGGCGGATCTCTGTGAGTTCGAGGCCAGACTGGTCTCCAAAGCGAGTTCCAGGAAAGGCGCAAAGCTACACAGAGAAACCCTGTCTCGAAAAACCAAAAAAAAAAAAAAAAAAAAAAAAAAGCAGGGCTCCTAGAGATTATTTATTTAACCAATTGGCTTTCCAAAATATTTAAATTTTCATGCCATGCAAATATTTCTCTTATACTGTATACCCCATCCCATTCTCATGTTTCTGAACACATGCTATTATATTACTTTAATATTATTTGTATTTTATTCTCCCTGATGAAAATGTCTAATTGCACTAGATCACATCTGACTCAGTTTCTGTCAGATGCCAAAGCAGATGAACACTGAAAATGAGCCCTGCATCTTATAGAATCTTATACGTTTGTTTTCTTTCTTTTCCCAGGTGCCCAAGGAAGATTTGTTGCTCTTTACCTTTTGGGGATGTTTATCCCATATCTTTATGGACTGTATCTCATCTGGGCTGTATTTGAGATGTTTACTCCTATCCTTGGAAGAAGTGGTTCAGAAATACCCCCGGATGTTGTACTAGCCTCCATTTTGGCTGTCTGTGTGATGATTCTTTCCTCCTATTTTGTAAGGAAAAATGGGTTTTGTTTATTTTATTTTTTATATATGTGATAACTTTAGCTATACTGGATTCTGTGAAATTATGTTGCTTTACTTTATTAAGAAAAAATTAAACAAAAGATATGATCAGTGTCTATGGGTTCAGTATGCTAAGAAAATGTAGGACATGGTGATGCACACTTTAATCCTAGCACTCAGGAGGTAGAAACAACAGGATCTGAGAGTTCCAGACAAGCCAGAGCTGCATGGTGAGACCCTGTTTTATTGTTACAGTTTTAAGGTTTAAAATATATATATTGCCTTCCTAGCGATCAGGATCCCCTCTTTCACTTTCTCTTCCTTCCTCCCCCCTGGAGACAGGTTCTCACTCTGGTTTCGAATTCTGTAGCCCAAGCTGGCCTTGACTTTGTGGTCTTCCTTCTGCTTCAGCCTCCCAAGTGCTGGAAGCCATCATATCTAGTTCCCAAATCCTCTTTTCAGGTAGCCCTCCATCCTCAAAGATATGAATGTGTGGAATATATACCAAGTATGGATTGTGAGGTGTTCTGTTTCTGAACTTTTAGAATAGTCCCTAGGAGCATGTTTTGAAGAAGGTAGTTAAGAGGCCAATGTTAATGCCCAGTAGTTTCAGTAATATTTGTGTGTGTGCCATTGAGGCATTTTTATTGTCATTTTACTACTTCATTGATGTCAAGCCACACTTCATGAACTTCGCCTCTTGGAGTGGCACCCAAACATACTTTTGTCTGTCTGTCTCTGTGAGTATGCTGCCCAGGGACGGAGTCGTACCTTTGCTTGTCAGGGCTTCTTTTCTCGTGGGACTCTTTAAAGGAAAGAGAGATGGTGAATTAGTATGGACCAGAACTCTCAGGCAAAATTCTTTTGGCATGATTCTGAAGCTGATGCTGAGCCTCTCCAGAGAAAGCAGCTCTCTGTTTTGTGCTTTTCAGTTCAAATTCCTAAGGAGTACTTACTGATTATCTATAGGTATACCTTGAGGTCCGAGGGTAGGGAACCAAGTGGAGACAGGGATTGGAGCTCTTACAGCTTAGTTGTTCATGGACAGGATAGTGAGGGTTTTCATATCACTGCAGTAAAGGTGGTTCCTGTGGAAACTGGATTCTGAAGACCCGGGGAGGTAAGGGGAATACCACAGTCATAGTCCACATCAGCCTCAGGAATTTCTTCAGCTACCAGGAAAGCTCCACATACATTAAAAAGTAATTCTTATGCATACCACTTGCTATTGGCTATATTTTACTAAAAGAAAGCTGGCATCCCAACTGTCTGCCTTGAAGATAAGATTAAAGGCTGGGGCTGCAGCGCACTGATAGAGTGCCTGCCTGCCTCACATGCATGAGGCCCTAGGCTCAGTTCCCCAGTACTGAAATGGCCCTTCTTCCCGACAAACAACAAAACCTACAAGGTAATGATTAGCTCTTGCTGGCATTTACAGAGGTGGATGGAATCCTAATGTTTGCTGTTTACTTCTTCTAGTTTTATTATTAACCCTTCCACCCTGTCTTTGTTAAGTGTTCTTGCTTTTCTTATCACTGTGGCAAAATACCTGATAAAAATAACTTAAGAAGGGAAAAAATTATTTTGGCTCATGGTTCCTGCAGGTACTGTCCATCATAGTGGGAAAGGCATGTGGTGCTTCTGTGGTGGAAGCCTGTGGCATGGCAGGTCTAGGTGAGACTGTGACAAGAAACTGGGGACAACAGACCTGAGACCCACTCTGTCCACTTAGACCTTGCCTCCTTAATTGCTACAGTTTCCCCAAATAGCACCTACCAGCTAGGGGCTAAGTGTTCAAACACATAAACCTGAAGGAAACATTTCCTATTCAAACCATACTAATAGATAGGTTTGCTGTGTGAGGATTACAGGAGATAGAGACCTGGGCACAGAGAAACGTAACTGTAATCCCAGCACTTGGGAGGCTGAGGCAGGAAGATCATGAGTTTGAAGCCAACCTCAACTACATATTGCTACCCTGTCCTAAAAAACAAACAATACAACCATAAAGGAGAGAGTAGAGTTCTGTCCTCTGTAAATGGGAGTCTGAAGGCAGCTATGTTATGAATCAGCTTTTCGTTGTACATATCCTATTAGAGCAGAGGTTCTCCATCTTCCTAATGCTGTGACCCAGTTCCTCATGTGGTGACCCCAACCATAAGATTATTCTGTTACTACTTCATACCTGTAATTTTGCTACTGTTATGAATCATAATGCAAATACCTGTGTTTTCTGATTGGTCTAAGGTGACCCCTGTGAATGGGTTGTTTGACCCCCAGGTTGAGAATCACTCAATTCTTTGGTGCCTACAAAGGTGATTCAGGTACAGGATATTTGAATTCTATTCCATGATCATATACAAGTGAGAATAATGAACCTGTGAAACTGGAGATTAGGAAAGTCCCCAAAGCATGTCTATCTTGAAAGCCAGAAGAATGAGATAAAAGTGTATTATCAGAAAGTATATCTTATTAGGAAAGTTTTTGCAGAGAATGCCTCTTGGGATATAAAAAAAACTTTACAACTGAGCATGTTGGTATGTACCTGTAATCTCAGCACTTGGAAGGCAGAGGCAGGAAGACTGGCATATACCTGTAATCCTAACGTTTTTGAGTCCTAGGCCAGGCTGGTCTGCATAGTGAGTTTATAGGTTAGATTAGGACAAGGCTATGCAGTAAGAACCTGTCTCAAAACCACCATTCTTCCCCTAAAACAAAACAATTTATTTCCTTTTTGTTACTATGTGAAACGGTGCTGTTACTCTTAGATGATGTAAGTTATCCTTCACCTTGTTTATATGTCATCGTGCTGAAGACAGTGGCTTCCTAACTGAATGAGGTTGTTCCTTGGGTAACAGAGCACTGAACCATATACTTTACTTGAGAGGTTTCTTAGCCATTGGGGCTTTATTAAATATATGTTTTAGAAAAGTTACACTCTTGTTAAGTGATAAGTTACCATATTTCCTGGAGTTATTCTTTGTTGGGTGTCATGGTTCTGTCGATGGCTGAGAGCTGAAAGAGCCTGATGATAGGTGTGATGTCAGGACACTCACGAGAAGCAGCCCTGTCATAGTACTCACAGGCTATTCCCGGGGCCTTTTTATGGGCTTTTTTTTTCCTTTAATATGTGTTGTATATACATGTGTGGGTGAATGGCATTCTGAGGGCACAAGGTGACATCAGGTACCTTCCCCTGCCATGCTCTGCCTTATTTCCTTGCGAGAATAACTCTCACTGACCCAGAAGCTTGCTTTTCAGGTAGGCTGGCCAACCTGTGAGCTCCTGTCTCTACCCCTCAGTGCTAGGGGCATGGATAGTCGTGCCTGGCTTTTTATAGGAGTGCAGGGGTTAAAATTCAAGTCCTCATGTGTGCACACTGAGTGCTCGTGCCCACTGAACCATCCTCCCAGCTCCACTACTCAGTAATTTTGGTGTTTTGAGATAAGGTCTCATGTGGCCCAGGCTAGCCTTCAACTTTCTGAAGATGACCTTGAACTCCTGATCCTCCTGCCTCCACTTACTAAGTGCTGGGATTACACAACTGTGCTACCACACTTAGCTTCTTCATTTGATTCTGTACTCATTTAAGAACTTAAAAGTGGTAAAAGAATACAACTGTAAAGGTGCTTAACTGTGGACTCCAAGCATACTGTCTCTTTATGGCCACTCCTTCTTCTTCATTCTACAAGTCCATTCATTTATAACCACCCAGAAGATGAGTCTCACAGTTTGGAGGGAGAGGGGACTTCAGTGGGAAATGGTAGGCTAAAGTCAGATTTTAGGACAGCTTTGGCAGTAGCTGGGCTTGGAAGTGCCAAAACTATAGCCCTGTAGCAAGCATTTTATATATGTTCACTTCTCTCCATTTCCCTTCCTTCATCCAACTTTAACTGAACAGCTTCTGTATGTCCAAATTTACCAGGCTTCCAGTGGAGGGGAAGCTCATTACTTGGTGGGATAGTTGAAACATTATGGGCATTATGACAGTGTGATAGAGGAGCAGATAGGGTTACAGTTGTTTTGCTGTCTAGGGTGATTATTTCCTAATGTAATAAACGAGAGTAAGATCTCCCATCCAAGAATAGTACTGTTTAGTTGAAATTGCCCAGAAAAGGATATGGGAACACTAGATATGAGGAGTCTTTAACTTTGCACAGACTTTGATAGATGTTTTTATGTTCCTCTCAATGGAAGTGTCTCTGTATAGGCAGGAAGCTGAAGTAACACCAGTAGGAGCTAACTGCTGCTTTAGGTGTTTCTCAGACCCGAGGGACTGCAGGTGCATTTGGTGTGCACTCTTCTTTCCATTTGCTGATTTGGCTACAATAAAAAAGCTAAATATAGTTTTTGGATGCCAACCTTGCAACTGATTCATGTTCACTGTCCCAAGTTCAGACTCATTGTCTAGTGTTCACAGTGGTGAACTGAAAAGGACAAGACCGTTTCATAGTGTAGTTTTTCCTCAAATGCAACTTTGAGAAGATCCATCTAAGAACTAGTTTATGACTCCAACTCTTATTAGCATGTTATAAACACTAGAGTGGAATCTGAACTTTAATGAAACACATGCTTAGGCATAAAAACTTACCTTGGGCAGTTTGGCAGCTTTGATGGCATGGTTGGGTTCCGTTCAGTGGGATCTGTCGTGCAGGGTTGGCCACTGTTGACAGTGAGAAGGCAGTGGCTTGGTGCTAATGGGTTCTGGTCCTTTCTCCATTGATGTATGAGCACAGGATCATTGCGCTTTGTTTCCGTTCTCCCTGTTGCTTTCGGCCCATACTCAGAGAGTTCCATTCTGGCCAGTTGAAGGCATCTGTCCTTTTCTAGACTCTGACTTAGGATGGAAATACCTGAGGAATTGCTGCTTTGTTTACTGGGTGTCATAGTACACAGGCTCCTAGTGACAATACCCACTAAGAAAGATCATTTAGAAGACCTCTCTACCAATGGTAGGAATTCATAACTTTTCTGGTTTTGTGCTTGTGTTTAGATTAAATTCATCTACCTTGTGAAAAGCACAAAGAAAACCATGCTGACTCTGACACTGGTGTGTGCAGTCACGTTCCTCCTTGTCTGCAGTGGAACCTTTTTCCCATACAGCTCCAATCCTGCGAGTCCAAAGCCAAAGAGAGTGTTCCTTCAGGTAAGGGCAGTTCTTCATAAACAGTGAGATTCAGGAGATGAAATTTGCTCTGTCTGTTTTGAGATTCACTAGTGAACAGGAAAACTGACTTTTCTGCTGTTGACATAATTTAGTTGGTCTAGATTTCTTTGTGTATAAAGCAACAAGGAACACTGACCATCGGTGGGCATTCTTATTAGTTAGATATACTTTCCATGATATGTGTGTGTGTATAATATATGCATATATATCATGTGGAAATCATGAGCATTTAAAAATACCAATTGCATAAATATCTGTAGGCTGACTAAAAGGCTTACACTATTACTAGCAAAATAAAATAGAAATTAAAAATTGTTAGTAAAATTGAGCCGTAGTAACATTCAAAGTAATATGTGATGAAATAACCTAAAAAGGGGTTACGAAAATGAAGTTTAGGACTTTAGATTTCAGGTCTTTTTCCACAACCTCTTAGAAGTGGTACTATATAGCCAGAGCTTTGTCTCTGCTTTTGTTAAACAGAGGTTGTAGAGTGTGGTCACACAATGCCACCTGGGTCATCATTTAGATCAGTACTTAAGAGCTGAAAAATTAAAAATACTGCAATTTGAGAGATTTTGAAAGGAAGCCAAATAGTCCTTGGCTGTAGTCTTAAAGGACAGTGATCCGTTTTGTGTAATACCTTTGGTGAAGAAGTTTTTAAGTGATCTTCAGTGGCATGCCAATTGTTCTAACTATGGCAGTAGTATTTAGAAAAAGTTACATTTTTATTTTTGAAAGGACTGTGATTTGTTTCGGGTTCTTTTCCCCATAAAGAACAAAATAATGGCTATTTAAGTCCTGCCAGCTGTGCAAGTTTCTCTCCCTGATAGCCTGCTTTTATAGAGTGAAAGCAGCTGTATGTATTCTGCCCAAAGCTGACAGCCCTGAGTTCCAACATGCGCCTCCGTTTGCCCACCCATGCCACGGGAGCCCTTTCTGAGCTGTTGCCTAACTTCGGGCTGTTGTTTTCTGCTGCTGCTGCTGAGTAGCTGTTTTAAATGCACTGTAAGCCTTTGGGGCATTCAGTCTGACACGTGGTATGCTGCCATTTCTGTCTTGTTCTGCATATGGATTAGCTTCCTGTAATGCACAGAGGAGGAAATGAGTGTGAATATACACACATGCTTCCCATGTTTTAAATCTTTCTCTGAAAGGAATTCTAACTTATATTTGAATAGAATTTAATTTTTTGTCATTTGGTTTTTAAGGCACTTTACTTTTAATTATGTATATACATGTATCTGTGTGGGTATGTGAATCTGAGTGCAGGTGTTCTATGAAGCCAGAGGCATCGATTCCCTGGAGCTGGAGTTACAGGTTGTTAGGAGTCACCTGATGTGGGTGCTGGGAATTGAACCAGGGTGCTCTGGAAGAGCAGTACATGCTCTAACCACTAAGCCATTTCACCAGCCCCTGTTTGTTTTTTGAGGCAGACTCTTGCAGTATTGCCTAGACTTCCTTCAACTCCTGGGCTCAAATGATCCTTCACTTCAGCCTTCTGAGTAATTGAGACTACAAGCACACACACTGTTCCTGATCAAGTTTATATAAACACCCCCTCCCCAAGAGAGGGTTTCTCTGTGTAACAGCTTTGGCCGTCCTAGAACTCGCTCTGTAGACCAGGCTGGCCTTAAACTTACAGCGATTCACCTGCCTCTGCCTCTTGAGTGCTGGGATTAAAGGTGTGTGCCACCAGTGCCCAGCTAAATTTTATATATAATTTAAAGATACACTCAACTACATTTGTGATTTACAATAAAACAGTCATTTACATATCCGTCATCTGGTTTAAAAGGAAAAAAAAAACCACTAATAGTACCTTAGTAATTATAAAGTGTCCTTTTTGTTTCCCATTTCTAATCATTTCTGAACTGGGGTAGGAATGTGGGTGAAGTAGCTGAAACGTTTCCTTACTAGTCTTGTTCTTTTTAGCACATGAGTAGAACTTTTCATAACTTGGAAGGAAATGTAGTAAAAAGAGACTCTGGAATATGGATCAATGGGTTTGATTACACTGGAATGTCTCACATAACACCTCACATTCCTGAGATCAACGATACAATCCGAGCTCACTGTGAGGAGAATGCCCCACTCTGTGGCTTCCCTTGGTATCTGCCAGTGCACTTTCTGATCAGGTTGGTCATTACTTTTTGTTTAAGTTGGGGGTCAGTTCCCAAATTCTGTCAATGTATCAGGGTTCTTATTAATTGAAATTTATCAACTTAGTCAAGTGTTGTTTGTAATGCTTTACAAAGAACAAAAAAAAAAATGCTTGTTTGTAATATAACTACAAAATTCTGATTTCTTTAGTCAGATAATGGACTCAGGAGAATGTTTTAAGAAGTCTCTCTTCAAGAAACCTGAGTAGTAGTTAGAAAGGGTGACCCTCCTGAAATAATACAAACAACAGTTACAGCTCCATCCCAGCTTGAGATGGTCTTAGAGTTGGCATCTCAGGACTGCATCAAGGAAATAGGATGGGTAGTGGAAATGCCTGGGTAGTTCCTCTTCTTTTAAAACGATACACTTTATGTGTATGTATGTTTTCCCTGCATTTATGTGCACAGTGTGTGTGCCGTGTGCCTCTGGAGGCCAGAAGAGAGCATTGGATCTCTGGTTCTGGAGTTACAGGTGGCTGTAAGCTGCCATGTAGATGCTGGGAACTGAACCTGGGTCCACTGCAAGAGCAGCCTGGGCTTTTAACTGTTTAGCCATCTCCCTAGCCCTTAACTTCTTTGATCTTAAAGTTAGAAAGGATTTGTTACACAACCTGGGCATCAGAGGAGCTGGCATTATTTATCATACTCATTAGGTGTTTTTCATACCCCTTTGTGTATTCTGAACTCTTCTCTGAGTTATGTTTTACTATCAGTTAATAAGGCATCCTAAATTTTAACACTACCTTTCCAATAGGAAAAATTGGTATCTTCCGGCTCCAGAAATTTCTCCAAGAAATCCTGCTCATTTCAGACTTATATCCAAAGAGAAGACACCATGGGATTCTATAAAGTTGACCTTTGAAGCAACAGGTGAGACAGTTTTCTTTTCACCTCACTTCCTAAGCTTTTCAGTAAGTTGCCATATATGTTTTCCTATCCATCTGTCCGTCCGTCCGTCCGTCCGTCCATCCATCCATCCATCCATCCACCCACCCACCCGTTCACCCATCTTCCGAGAGTCTCATTGTAGAGCTCAGGCTGGCCTCCGATTCACAATCTTTCTGCCTCTTGAGTGCTGGAACCATGGGCTGTCATCCCTTATAATATTTCTAACAGTAATTGAAACTTCCTTCTTCAAGAAAATCTAATATATTTTTATTGCTTAGAACAGTTTTAGGATTACAAAAAATTTGTGCAGAAACTACACTTTAAAGCTTATCGATTTTATTCATTCCCCCCCCCAAAACAGTTTTTGGATTAGTTGATACTCTCCTTTGAATTCTGCTCTAGACCACTTTTGTCCTACTTGTTTTTATTTAATTTACTCTTCTTTTTCTTGTCTAGTAAAGTGGAAGCTTAACTACCTCCTTTAGATTGTTATTCCTAATATATGCATTCAGTGCTATGAATTTCCTTTTGGATACTGCTCACGTTCTTGGTTAAGGTTCCTTAAAATTTTTATACCTGCAACTTTTTACACCTGAGAAAATTTTATTTGGCTCTGGGACTGTAAAATAGGTATACAAATAAATCATTTATTGATAATAAATCAGAGAAATTTATTTTAAAAGTTCTTTGGTGTACATACAGTTTTATCAGTTACTAACAACAAAAGCAGGTTTGCACAGTGGGGAGATGGTTGTCCTTGTTTATTTTCTACATGAAGAATTACAACTTGAGTACTTGCTGTTTTCGGATTTAGAGCATCTTCTGTATTTCCAAAAGTTGATCAGTATTTTGACTTTATAGTCATCAGTGCCGAGAGTGCCACTCCAAATAAATATGTAGTACAAATGGCAGAAGTATAGTTAGGGCCAATGCAGAAACTGTAAAATTTTGTTCTAATCTGAAGACAAAATTCATTTATGAAACTTGTTAGGAACTCAAACAGAAAGTCTAAAAATTAAAGTCTAACACATTCCAGTCCAAAGATAGTCAGATTTGATATTTACATGCTGATGAATGAAGGTAAAAATACTGTAAGTGTATGACTATATGACTGTTATGTTTCTGCAAGAGAAGAAAATTTTGTACAGACAGTATAAACACTAATTCATAACCTAATGAATATCAAATCTAAGCAAATATGTTTCAGGCAGCATTTGGTACACTGCATACATAATACAAAGTATTCACGTTGTGTGTTCAGATCCAAGGCCGTGTTTAAGTCATGGACTACATTATAGGTGAAGGCTTTAGAAATACCTTGGATTCATTTGATGTTTGTCTTAATTACTTTTCTGTTGCTGTGCTAAGATACTCTGACCAAGACAACCTGTAAAATAAAAGCATTTAGTTTGGGGCTCACAGTTCCAGAGGGTCAGAGTCCATGGCTATCATGATGGGGAACAAGGTGACAAGATGGTGCTGGAGCAGTAGCTGGGAGCTTGTATTCTGGTCTATGAGCATAAAGCAGGGAAGGCTAAGTAGGAATGGTGTGGGCTTTTGAGACCTCAGTGCCTGCCCCCAGGGACACACCTCCTAGTCCTTGCCAAACAGTTCTGCCAACTGGGGAGTAAGCAATAACTAGACAAGCCTGTGGGGGCCATTCTCATGCAGACTGTCATAGTGTGTGTGTGTGTGCGCATATTCAGAAACCTTTTACTGTTGCTAACTTTCCCTTGACACCCCCCCCCACCCCCCCACATACACACATTTAGTTATACAACCTGCAAGTTATACAAACCATAGTTTATGAGGCTGGCTCTAGATTCCACAAATTTTAAGTTATGTTTTAGTGCTTAGTTCAAAATACTAAAACAAAACCCTTTCTCTTGACACTTGTTCCTAGAACTTCGCCCATGCAAGGCAGGTGTTCTACTACTGAACTATATCCCAGCCCCTGAGACTTCTGTATTGACCCATTTGTTATCAGAAGTGTGTTCTTTAGTTTCCAAATAATTCCAGATATTCCAGCTTCTTTTCTGACATCAGTTTCTTCTTTAATCTCATTTTGAGCCAAGAAATCAGTTTCCATGATTTCTATTGTAAATACGTTAAGGTGTGCTGTATGCTAAGGATTCAGTGGCTTGGGCAATGCTCCTTTTGTCTTGTATAATATTAGAGGGACCAGCCTTAATACCACACATCCCAGGGGCTCAGGAGAGAAACTACGAATGGCGAGGACTATTTTCAGGAAATAGAATCTCAGCACACAGAGCTCTTAGTCATTTATTCTTCCAAATCTTCTTCCTCCCATGCCCTGGGAGTCCTGGTATATATACACTTACAAGCAGTAATCCCTTGGCAGTGCAAAGCCAGGCTTCCAGGGTCAAATGGAAGGGTGATAAGAATCACATAGAGTGGCAATAACTGTTAATTATCATTTGCAACCCCAAAGGGAAATGAATTAACTAAAGGCTGAATTCAGGTAGTATCTAAGAAGAGAGATCTTATGTGCTCAACTATAGTCTTAAATGTGACTGGTAGAAAATGTTAAGAATCTGTAAGTTGCTAGGTCATTGGGAGAAAATAAAACTGCCTTCTTTTTTCCTGTGGCTCCTATCTGTCCAAGTTATCTGCCGTTTATCTGCAGGGTGGGGGAAAGTGTGCTCGGTCGCTAGGCAGCCTGTGTACAGCTAGATGCCTCTGGTGATAGTTAAAGGGAGATCTGGAACTGCAGATAAGATTTGAGAAAGGAGGAAGTTAAGCTTAATTGGCACATCCGACAGGCCTTCTCAAACAGGTAGCCTGGATGCTTAAGTCTGTTCTTAGAGAGTACAGAGGTATCTCTGATAAGGTACTTTCCACCATCTGGGGATGGACCTGGCCGGATGCTGCCAATGACGATAATTACAGGGAGGCTTGAACTGGGGTTCTGACTGGGCATAGCTGTTAGCGCAGGTTATCTAAATATTCTGTTAGTAGAGGGGAAATGGTGCCCAATAAATGGTGGAAAAGCTACAATAGCACACAAGAAACTCATAGCAGGAAACGGCTGATAATCAAAAGCCAAATATCACCACGGCTCCTCCTCTCAGCTTGACCTCCAGAAGGCCCTTGGCTTCTTCCAGGTATAGCTTTGTCATAATCAGCTGAAATCCTACTTTGTATATTTTTGTGGCTTGCAGCATTTGTGAGCGGCTACTGTAGGATGGACATTCTGTAACTGTCACGTGGGCCCAGTTTCAGTTAGCTGTGAGGTTTTGTCTTACCCATGCTTAGGCTATGCTGGTAGGTGAATATAGTTGAGTGTTGTTATGTCTTATAGACTACTTTTTGACCTCATATAATTGCCTTTTCAACAGTGAAATTTTTCATTGAGTCAACTGTAGCCCCCCAAAGCTTTCTTTTGATTACTGCTAATTTAAAATTGTGTATTTTTCTGCTTATATTTATTTTTGTGCTATACACATATTAGGTAAACACTCTATCATTAAGCTCTATCTCTAGCACTTTCCATTACTTTTAATCTATGTGTCTTCATATCTAAGGAGGATTTCTTATAGACAGTACTTAGGTGGGTCTGTTTTATTACCCAGTTTAAAGGGTTAATATTTTTGCCTTTGTTCTTTTTGTCTTCCACTCTTTTTATGCCTTAATGTAATTTTCACTGAGCTATTAACTATCTTTAAAATTTTTTTTTTTGTTGTTCTGGGCAGTGGTGTGGTGCATGCCTTTAATGCCAGCACCTGGGAAGCAGGCAGATCTCTGTGAATTCAAGGCCAGCCTGGTCTACATAACAAGTTCCAGGACAGCCAGAGAAACCCTGTTTTGAAAAACAAAAACAAAAACAACAAAAAAAAAACCCCAAAGTTTTGTATTTGCATATGTGTGTCTGTGTCAATGCATGTCATATGTCTGCAGTACTCAAAGAGTCCTGAAGGAGAGTGTTGGATCTCCAGGAACTGGAGTGAAGGCAATTGCGAACTGCTCAATGTGGATGCTGGAACTAACCTCTGGTTCTCAGAAAGGGCAGCAAGTGTTCTGAACTGCTGCAACATCTTTCTAGCCCTGCTGCAGTTTTATTTTTAGTAATTGCCCTTGAGTTTGAAATGTGTATCTGCAACTAATCCAGCTGCACTTTCAAACAACACTGTACTGCTGGGTGGGTATGCCTTTGATTTGCCCGAGACAGGGTCTTACTCTGTAGCTCAGTCTTGCCTCAGCTTATGAGTTTTCCACCTCTGATTTACCAGTACTGAGGTTACAGGTGTGCCACCATACTTGGCCAACTAGTTTATAAAAATTTTAACCCTTTGTATACTCAAATACAAAGGCCAATTAAAATCAGGCCGGGTGTGTTTATACACAATTCCAGAGGAGGCAAGCAGATTTCTGTGTGTTCAGGGTCAACATGGTCTATATATGGAACTCTAGGCTAGCCAGGTAACATATAGTGAGCAGCAGATGCTCTTAATAGCTGAACATCTTTTTAGTCCAAAATTCAACTTATTTTAATGGTTGCTTCAGACTTGCAGTAAGTCCATGTCCTCATTTCACCCCCTTAGGAGGACATGGAATTGGCCTCAAAAGCAACAGGCAAGTCCTGTGACACTTCTGTGCTTCTTCCTTAAGATGATTACAGCTTATTCTGCCTTTTATTTATTTACTTTTGGACAAGCTAGCTTCAAACTCATGGTCTCCCTGCTCTCAGCCTCCTGAGGGATTACTGGAGTGTTCTCTGTGTAGCCTTGGCTGTCCTGGAACTCACTCTGTAGACCAGCCTGGCCCCAAACTCAGAGATCCACCTGCCTCTGCCTCTCAAGAGCCACCACTGCCTGGCCTGGTTATGACTTTTAAGAAGCCTTACTGAAATCTTATGTTACAGTTTATTGTCAAACAGATACGCATTGACCTGAAGACTTGACTTTTCCCTTTTCCATGTTGAGTCTTCTAGGATTTCCCTCATAGTGCTGCCGGCTGATGTACTACATTTGATTGTCACTTCCCACCTAAGAAAACTTAATGAAGTTCTGCTGCTTGCAGACTGACCCCAGACTTCTTGGCAGAGCATTTTGGGTCTTTAGTATAAAGCCTCATAGGCATCTCAAGCTATTCTTCAATAAACAAATCAGAATTATTTCCCTTTCTGATGAATTGTCCATTGTGGAAATGTGATGGTTAACTTTGTGTCAATCTGTCACGACTAAATAGTACCTTGATATTTGGCCAAATTAGCCTAGACTTTTCTGATAACATATAAATAGAGGGAGTGGATTTGAGTCAGGTTGATCCGTTACCGTAGTCCAAACACTGAGAGCCTTAAGGAACTTGCCACAGGCAGACTACCTTCCAACTCTTTCTGCAACCTTTTCTGAGTTGGGGTGGGATTAGGTAAATTACATCAGCAGTTACTTTTCTCATTTAGAGGCTCTGCCTTTTCTGTTCTCTCATTACTTAACCTTGTTACTAGATACTCAACGTCCAGGTTGGTACACCTCCTGCCTTGTGGAGAGTATGTGTAAAGTCACAGCACAGATGAACCATGACAGTATGGTTTTGGTGTTAACTGTACCGCTTGTCACTGCTGACTGATGGAAATGTTCCTTTCAGGACCAAGCCATATGTCTTTCTATGTTCGGACCCACAAAGGATCAACACTTTCTCAGTGGTCTCTTGGCAATGGCACTCCAGTCACAAGCAGAGGAGGGGACTACTTTGTCTTTTATTCCCATGGACTCCAGGCCTCTGCATGGCAGTTCTGGATAGAAGTACAGGTGGGAATTCCCCAGCCTCCCAGATAGTACTTAGTTCTCAGAAGCCAGAACACTGAACTCCAAGGTGGCTAACTGATTTTCTCTGTCAGGTATCAGAAGAACAGCCAGAAGGAATGGTCACGGTGGCCATTGCTGCCCACTACCTATCAGGGGAAGACAAGAGATCTTCTCAGCTTGATGCTCTGAAGGAGAAGTTCCCGGACTGGACATTCCCCTCTGCGTGGGTTTGCACCTACAGTCTCTTTGTGTTTTAATAGTGCTTCGAGTACATGCCCCATGGACATTCCATTGGGCAGTTTCTCTCCCATGTTATATGTTATATATCCCAAGTCAATGAATTTTAATGAGCGTATGTTCAAAGAACTTTTGATATAACACTCTTCAAGGCCAAGTACCATATGGGTTAAACTTTGGGGTAGTGGTACCTGGCCTTTTTGTCACTTGAAAATTCCAGTTTTCTGGCACTTAAGCACACGTGGATACTGCCATTCATATAGTCATTTATATGACTGTAAGGACTCAGCAACATACCACTTCAGTAGCTTTCCTTTGCGGATCAAGAAAGATGTACACTGTTAGTCTACTGTTAATGAAATAGGTAAGTCCATTTGTTGTCAGTGGATCGTGGGTAAAATACCACTCGCTGGGATGGTGGCTCTCCTTGTCTATAACTGCAGTCACAGGAAAGTGACTGTCATGAAGAAGGAAGCCCCGAGAGCTACATTTCTTCAGGCAGCCATTAGGGTGTTTTTGTGTCTGTTCTGAAGCTTGAGCCCTGGGCCTGACTCCCAGTCCTGGAAGCCACTTCTGGACCGCTTTCCTGAGGTAGCATTCATTGTCTGCTTTCCTCTCAAACATGTTCCTGTCATTTAGGAAGAGAACATTTTTCAGCTGCATTTCCTCACAGTTAGTTCATGGGTTATTTTATTTGTGCAGCGTAAGACCTACACTTCTTCCCCAGAGCACTGAGTGGCTAGCATGGCTGCTCTGTGGGGGAAGGGGAGGAGGGGGTATTCTATAGAACATTTATTCCCTTTGTTTTATAGGCATCCTCTGTTATACAAGGTTAATCCTAAGAACATAATTTTATTGCTGCATTGGGTTTTCTGTTTCCTAGCAAGTGAAGAAGTTCTTATAACTTGCTGTCAGTGAGACTGGCTATCCTGACACTGAGTTGTGGCTTATATAAGAATGAGAAAACTATACCTTTATCTGTGTTCAGATCCTGCATAAAAGCAGCAGTAAGGTTTAATGGTGCTTTTCACTTGGAAGACAAGGATGTAGCTTGTGAAGTATGTCATAGCAGTGCCTCTTGTGGCTTCTCTGGGTTCCATCGGTGACAGATGAACAGTAAAATATGCTAGTTTCTTTTTTACATTAACAAATGTAAAAAGACAAAATTTGAGTTAGTCAACAAACATGACCCAAGATCTAGTTGAAAGAAAAGCCACAGAAAGGCAGAAACAAAACAAAAATGTACTTGTCAGGGAGGAACAGGAGGCTGTCTCTCAGAGTGGCCCTCAGAACCATCTGAATTTCAGCAAGAGCATAGTTAAGTGTGCACTGCAGGAGAAAACTTCCTTAAAATTGCTTGTGTGATATGTCAGTTTCTAATCATGTTCCTTGCATTGCCTGCTTAATCTCTAACTCCTTAAAAACTATCTGTGCCCATGCAGACATAGGGCTGCAGCTGGTAATGTGCTGACTGCCACATGTATTGACACTCTACAGTGGAGCCACTGTTTCTGCTGGACTTATCAGAAATCCTATCAGCGCTTCAAGTGGCTGGCTCCTGCTGTGTATGTATTATCTATCTGTCCAGTAGTACTTAAGATTCGCAGCCTCTACAGAACCACAGCCGATGGAAATAAGTAATAGTACTAATAGCTCAATGAATTTCAAAATATGGGCTTATGTTCTGGTCTTGGTTTAATCTGAAATTGATTACTAGAAATTATAGGGGAGGGGAAGTAAAACATCATGCTGAGGAAGCATATAAAAAACAAGATGTTCTCTGATGTCTCTCCTTGTGGCAGGGTGCCATTGTCCTTTTTGGCAAAATCATGGTTTTCTGCCTTTGGGTTATTTATTTCTCTATACCAACAGTTTTGATTTTCTTTAACATTATGAAACTTTGATATTATGCATCCAGTAACAAGATGCTCAGTTTCAGGGCATGCTTAGAGGCCAGAAATGGTCAAGTAATAACATACTGTATTTTTTCGGCTTTTAATAAGCACACTCTATAGTTATCAGTAACCCTCTCTTTTAAAGATTATCTGATCACTTGAGTAATTCACTTCTAAAAAGATATTTTCAAGGTCTCAGTAATGCATTTCCCCCCCAATGAGAGTAAATATAGGCAGCACAATAGGAGGAATATAAAGAATTGTGATTTCACAGTTCTTAATATTTAAGAATGATTGTCCTACAACGTGTTTCCAGTTTAGCAGCTGTAATTAAATGTCTAAGATTCCCCCAAGGTTCTACCATGAAGGAGGTTGGACCACAACCAGCATATGTGACTCAGGAAGCTGCTAGAAGAATGTGTGTGGTCTGTTTCTTTTCTTCACTGCTTTGCTGACTTATTGAGGGTTAACTGTTGCCTTACGATGTTACTGAAATAAACTTTTTAACATACTGGTTGGAAAAAAATGGATCTTTTACAACTGCTTTTATTCTATCCCCATATATTAAGGCTACTTTATGTCCCTAGTCTTTTATATATATATCAAAAAAAAATCTACACGGCTTAAGCATAACTGCTATTTTAACAAGTGGTGTAAGCAAAGAATTCAAGATGGGAATGCTCACTTCACATGGTGTCTTTTTACCTGGAATGAAATGATGCATCTGAATTTCAAAGAAATAAAAATAACCTGCTTAGCAAATGGTAAAATCTTGAGCATATTTAGGCTTAAATCCTCTCCACTGGGAGAGGAAATCACAAAAGGATTATCTTTTTTTTTTTTAAAAAAACTGGGAGCTAGGGATAAGAACAGGGAAAGAAGTTACCTTGCAGTCTGTGACTCACAGTAATTCTCAGCACCCAAGGAAAGGCTAGCATCAGGACAAAGACATTTCTCCACGCTCTTAGTTTTCTAAGGGGATTCCTTCCCAGCAGTTCAATACAAGGTGAAACAACAATTTTTGTTCTTCTCCTTTTAGGGGCAATAAAGACACAATGCATGTATGTATGCCTCATTATGCTGAACTTTTAAAAACATACTTGACTGCAAAAATTATTGAGAATTTATTTAATCCAATTATCCTGACCAAGTAGGACTAGTGAAATGTACCATACTAACAGAATAAATGATGCTCTGCTTTGAGCATCCCAGAAGAGGCTTTCCTCTAGCTGGTAAAGGTCATCAGTGAGAACCCAGAGCATCACCCTTAATGATAAAAGACTGGAAGAAAACAAGATGTCCGTCATTGCCACTCCTTTTTGAACATCATTCTGGTGGTTCCAGCCAGGGCAATCTGGCAAGGAAAGACAAAACACTCAGATCCTAAATGCAGAGTCAAAATTATATCTGGTTGCAAATGACATGACTGTCTATATAAAAAAAAGATGAAATTAAGCATTCCATTTATAAGAATACCATGAAGAATGAAACAGAACAAGAAGCAAAACCTACAAGATACCGCTGAAAGAAATCAAAGGCCTAAATTGAAAGATACGTTCCTGGATTGGGAAGCATGATACTAAAAAGGACTGCATTCTTCAGATTTGTTTACACATTCCATACAGTTCCTATGCAAGTCCCACTTTGGATGTATGTACACTGAAAAGATGGTCCTAAATTCACATGGAACCACCGCAAGAGTCCTGAAATAGCCAAAATAGCCTTGAATGTATAAATAAATGTAGTGCTTGTACTTCCAAAACTTCCTATAGAAAGCAAGAATCGTCTAGTGTGCTGCTGTGGTAAACAGATCATCGTAACAGATGCCAATTATTATAATTGCGTCCAGAAAGAAGCTCACACATTTATTGTCTGTTTTTGACAGTTCACAGGGGGGAAAGTCTTTTCCATATATTGTACTCAGACAACTGAGTATCCATATGCAAAAGATTAAAGTTAGAGTTCTTCATATATACAAAAATTAATTTAAAATTAACTCAAAGTGTTTGAGCTACAACTATAAAGCACAGATATAAATATTTCTAACTTTGGGCTAAATTGTAGTTTCCCAGCTTTGAAACAAAAGCACAGCAACAAGGAAAGAATAAACTGTGGACTCCTATCAACAAGAAAAGCTGTTTCAAAAGACAGTATCAAGGAAGGGAAATCATAAAGAATGAGAAAATACTAATCATAAGCTTGGGTAAGGCCTTGTATCCAAAAATATATAAAATCACTGGCAAGCCTAAGATAAAAACGACTTTGAGTTTGGTTTCAAAGGTATCCAAGTGTCTACTAACCATATAAAAAGATACACATAAGCCATTTTCATGCAGCTCTTGAAAGACTTTGACTAAGATGATAAGTTTAGGTAGCAGAAGCTGGAGCCTTCATTCACAGCTAATGGGAACTTTAGTGTAGGTACCCTGGCATATAGAACTTGGTATTTGCCCAAGGACATAGTCACTTTATCATCCAGCAACTCCACTTCTACAGAGAACTGAAAACACATCCATACAGAAAAGTCTGGTTCCCCAAATCCTCTTCCTTATCTATGGGGATATGATCCAAGATCCTCAGTGGGTTCCTGAAGCCTTAGATACGTGATACATCATACTTTTTCCCTATATATACATCTATGATAAAAGTTACGAGTTAGGTAAAACAAGAAATAGGTGTAACAGTGTGCTATAATAAAAGCTATTAAAAATTTAGAAACTGTTTATGTCTGTATTTTAGATTTAGTACTTTTTGGGCCTCAGTTGAAGACAAAACAGGGTAAGGGAGAACTGCTATGAGAATGTTTATAGTGTTACATTCTAAAATTGAAAACTCAAACTGTAACCTTTAAAGTGGACAGTAAACATATCTACACAACAGCATTATTCAGCTTTAAAAAAAGCAAAGTAGATACTATACATAAAGAATTTTGAAAACATAATGCCAAGGTAATAAACACCCACGTACTAGATATTTCTGTTTGGAAATGTCTGGAATAAGGAAATCCACAAAGCATATTTAAGGGACATGAGGAACTGTGCTAATCATTTTCTATTTACCTACTAGGTTAGACACCTAGTTTCCTGTACACTTCTGTTTGGTGATGACATGGTGTGCATCATTTCTTCACTATATTTGAACTTGTACGCCCATGTTATGGATGGTTCAATATTCTGTCATCAGGCACTCAGATGTTCCCACTTTGTATCTACATATAAATATTTTAAATATATTTGTCTGAACTGTACTTCATTCAGAAGAATGTAAATGGTGGGACTGTAAAATGAAAATTGGGTTTTGTGGCATTATTTTTTGTGCTGTTAGCCTGAGATAAGTAAACAAAAGCTCATGTAATAGTTTTATTACCTTTACCAAGGGGTGAGGGATACACAGTACAGAAGCAGCAGCAACTTTAATTACAAGCAAAGGTTGTTTTTAATCCCCAAATGATTTGTTTTGGTATCAGCAAGATATTTAACCATATATATTAACTTTCAAATATTTACGCCGAGTATTTAAGCTCATTAAATATATGGCTTACACAGTTGATACGTTTTGAACCAAACAATACAGCAAAACAAAATTTTTAAAAAAGTATCTAACCACCAAAGAATAATTTTCTTAAGCTCACCAACTTTCTTGCCTTGGTGTTTCCTAGTTCTACTAGTTAGACACTGTACATTTCATCAAAGAGTCATTCCCAGCCCGAACCACAGGAGAAGATTAACAACCCCGACCCTGCTGTTCAGATTGTGAGGCGACGAGAGATGACTGGGCCCAGCAGCACACAATTCTAGAATCCCAGCAACTGAAGCAGCTGACAAGTTACAGATTGCTGTGCAGCTTGGGCAAGGCTCTGCCTCAAAAAAAAAAAAAAAAAAAAAGGAGGGTGGGGGCAGGGATGTGACTTACTAGTGAAGGACTTGGTTAGGGGCCTAGGCTCATCTTTAATACTGCCCCACCACCACCAAAAAAATTGAGATTAACTCAGCAGCAGCTATTTAAGACATCTGAAATTTGCTGCTTGTGATGGTAAACTGTTTTTATTAACTAAATAGTCACACTAGAAACTGACATAACACAAGAAATGCTGGCTCTTCTCCCTAATGGAATGAGACAGAAGAAATTTCAGCTTAGTTTTTTTGTTTTGTTTGTTGTTGTTTTTGTTTTGTTTTGTTTTTTGCTGCACTGCATGTACTTACACAGGAAACTTTATTCTGTATTTTAAAGTTCAGAACAAGGTGGTGATTTGAGACGACTTAAAAATAGCACCAGAAGGACCAGGTAACAAGAGTCACATATTTTACCCACTCAGGAGTTTTATTATGTAAAATTATTGCACTTCTAATGTAGAAAGTAAATAACAGTAAATTACCAAATTCAATAATTTTAAATAGTTGGTGAAATTTGAAGTAATTTCAAAACAATTTTGAGGTTCCCTCTAAAGATTGTTGCCTAAGAGGACTAAATCTGTCTCTTTAAAAAGTAGAATAGAGGGCTGAGTTTTATTTCTAAGCTGTATCTGCACTATAAGAGGCTGTTTTACATAGTGGTACGAATTTGGTCCACATCAAATACATTGTTATAAAAATAAACAAGATTTCATAAAAAATAACATTGCATTCCTTGTTCAAATTGCACAGTACAAATAAGCTATCTAAATTAATACTGTTATTAATTAGAATTACATATGGTGGGTATGTGTTTAGTCTGAAGCAACTGAATATGTAGTTCTGCTTTCATAATGTATGAAAACTAAAATTTAAGTCATGTCTAGAAATACATAAAATATTTTTAAACTTTACAATGAAGAATTTACATACTAATTTTAGTAGTTGATAATACAGGATCCCAGTCTATTTACATAAAAGCCCATTTTTATTCAATTTACAAAAGCAATAAATAAGAAACTACATTAATTTGCACAAAACCTCTTCCACTTCATGATCAGTGGGACTACTACTACTTTACAGCTGAGCCAATAAACCTGTCTCTATAAAGACCTCTCATTTTGGAAAGAAGAACAAGTCTTGTCTTTATTCCAAGAGTGAGTATAGTCATGCAGAATCCAGCATAAAACCTTACAGATTATAATACATGCCTTAAAAATATGGACAGTGCCTTTGCATATATTTACATAAGAGTATTCACAAAAAGATACACTTCTTTGATACAAAAATTTAGTGGTGTCAGCATAATTGACAAGAACCCCTCACCCTCTGTCCACACTGATCGAGTAGGAATTAAGCTTGCTCAAACAGGCACATTAACTCACAGGTATAGCTTCCATCAGTTCAGGACTGTTAGAGAACAGAGTACTAAATCCAAGGGGTCTCTGTCCATGAACCATACTGTGTGAGAGTAGCATCTATTCAGAGTACTGACTAGAGTCCAGCTGACTATACAAGGAAGCAAACAAGTAGCTCAGGTACCTGATGAGCTATAGCAAGCACCTTAGCATTTATTTAAAAGAAAGTTAAAAAACAACCCACCCCACAAAAACAAAACCAGCCTAGACATACACTGAACCAGAAAATAAGCTATAAGTAGTGAAAAAGCTCACCTGGGGCAAAATAATCCCTACACACTAACAACTACCAATCTGTTGTGAATAAAACCAAAATACTCTACATGTATATGAATATTATGCTCATTACTTTCTAGTGCAGCTTACATTTTTCTTATGAAAGATGCTTTGATACCACATTTTTTATGGAGTCAAAGAGATTTAGTGGAAGAGTTCATTAAATATAATACTTTACGAAAGAGTTTCTGAACCTTGTTCTTTTACCTGTTAAGTCATTCAGCCAAGTCAGCATGTACTCAGTTGCATGCTGCTGTGATAATACTGCCTGTTGTGATGTTACTCGCTGCTGTCAGGACACACAACAGTCATAAGCCCCATCCTGAAATGGCTCCTCCTCATCTGCTTGTGTTGTGTCCTCTTCTTTTCGGCTGACCGCGCTGTTACTCCCAGTCTCACTCTGAGAGATGCTTGCACGGCTAGAAGAGCCCCTGCTCTCCTCTGCCCTGGGGCTGCTCTGTTCAGGAGTCTTACCCACTGTTATTGGCTGGAAGGTGTCAGGCTGGACCTGCTCTTCTGTTATTTCGCTGAGCTTCTGCAGTTGTGGCTTAATGATGTTTAAGAATGGCTTATATCCAGGGCTGAGTAAAGGGGGGAAAATTAGTTGTCATCTGTTGTAATTCAAAGACTTGGTAGAGGGGCTGGGGAGATAGCTCAGTCAATAACGGACTTGTTGTGCAGGCCTGAGGTCTTGATTTCAAGCCCTAGCACCCACATAAAAAGCTGGTGTGGTGGTGCTGAGAAGGCACAGATAAGGTTTCTGGAGGCGTGCTGGACAGCCAGCCTACCCAAATCAGTGAGCCCCAGATCCCAGTGAGAGACCCTATCAAAAAACAAGGTGAACAGCTCCTGTGGAATGGCACCTGAAGCTGACCTCTGTCTTCTGCACGTGGACACAGGTACAATGGCATACACACATGAGTGTTTAGAAAAACTCCTAACAGACATCAGTGCAGTCTTCAATTTCTTAGTAGTAAGGGCAAGGACTGTTATTTCAAAATTAGTATTACAATAAGAAACAAGGAATAATAGATTTTAGACCCAAAGGGATCATCTGGAAACTATCTAACTGAAATACATTTGGTAAGTAAGGGAAGTAAACAGCTTCAAATCTGTACATGACTGCTGAGAAAGACATGTCCTCTCAACTACCACCCACTACTTCTAATCTAGAAATGCTAGTAACCGTCACCGAGTCTTGAAATTTATCTAGACTTCATAACCTGTCTTTTCATGCAGACTTTACACTATTTTAACCACACAACTACCATCTAAGTCCCAGTCTCATTCTTCCACCACTTGTATGGTGTCATTCATAAGCCAGCATATGCTTCCACATTATAAACTAACCAACACTATAAACTACTCAATGGACAGTACCCATTCAAGTGGCTGAGGACACAATGGTTAGAGAAAATGACTTTAAAACATAAACATGAAAGCATTTTTAGTTCCACACACTTAAAAACCTCTAAAATGAATGAGTTATAAGTTGGTTTTTTTGGGGTGGGGTGGGGGTGGAAATCAGCACTTACCAGTCTGTAGAGGCCCATCGGTCCACAGCATGCAGCCCTGTTTTTATGTTCTGTAACATCTCTCCATCCATCTCTGAGGACTGGGCAATACTCAGAATCTGACTGACTACTGAGGATTCTCGGAGAATCAGGCCAATGACAACACACCAATCCAGACATCCTGCCTCCATGAAAATGTGCAGCAAATAACTATATATAAAGCAACAAGAGAATGATTTTTATGAAAGAGATCTGTTGATACACCAAGGGCAGTAAGTACTAAGAAAGTAGCTCCAATTTCTACCTGCACACAGAACCCTGGCTAAGTTTTTGTGTTTTGAACAATCTGGGAAACTCACCGAAGCTGGACTTGAGATTTATGAGGGCCTTTACTTGCCAACTCCATGGAGATGTGCTCCAACTCAGACTGAGTCAAACTGAGTGTGGAGAAATTTTCATCCACCATTGTCCAGTCTCCATCCACCATGGAGCTGCTTTCAGTCAAGTCTGTGGCTGAACCAATGCTGCATTCATCACCTGATGAAGAAGTTTCAGAAGTTAAAAAAGAGCTTTTCATTTCATAAGTGAGTATCTGCCTTTCATTATAAATATTAGTTATTTCCTAAATGCTGATTTCTCAAGATTTCAAAATGAAAACAATCCATTGCTAAAACAGCCATTATATGAACAACACATATATTTTAAGAGCTAGCAAGGCAATAAAAATAAATGATATGCCTTAAAATGGGAAAACATTCTAATTTTACAATTAGAATAGCAGTTAGAAGCCTTCACCCACAACAGAAGCTTCAGTAACAGTGATGACAAAATGGTAGCCCAAGACTAGGTAAATACCTATTAAGAAAACAGGAAAAAAAATTAATCTGGGCTTGTAGAGCAGATATTTAGTCTTAATTTCTTGGGTGGCTGAGACAGGAGGATCAAGGGCAGAATCAAAAACTTAGTAAGACCCTATCTCAAGATTTAAAATATAATAAAAAACAAAAAACAAATCCAAAAAAATAAATAAATAAAGGGGAGGGCTTGAAGTATAGTTCAGTGATGCATGCTTATTTAGCATGCAGGAGGTCCTAGGTTCAATCCCAAGTATTGGCTATCCCCTCCTCCACAGAAAAAAACAAAACAAAAACAAAAACAAAGCCCAATTACTATTGAAGCTTTTGTATTTCATAATCCCACAGCAGCACACATAGCTTCAAACCTTTCCTGCTTGTGGTTTAACGATTACTGTAGAGCAGACATTGGTACGTTTTTGTAAAATGGTCACATAGTAAGTATTTCAGGCTTTGAAAGCCAAGAGGTAAAATGAAAATTTATATAACAAATGAAAAAGAATTTTCATAAACTTTATTAATGAAATAAAAACTAGTGATCAAAGTACATTTTTATGACAAAAGTCTACTTATTCTACAAAACAGAATTTCTTATATGATGACATTTTATTACCTGGAATTCAAAGACAGTATTTCCTTATCAAAATTAATACCAAAGGGTCAACAAGAAGGCTCAGAGAGTAAAGGCACTTGCCACCACATAATACAAGCCCTACAGACAACCAGAGTTTGATCTCAGAAACTCACAAAAAGATTGAAGGAGAGAATCACACAAAGTTGTCCTCTGACTTCCACATGTGTATTCTCCCACACACATAACAGACACACATACACAATAAATATAAACCAAATATAAACTAAAAAACTTGATTGCAAAGATTTACGTAGTGCTGACCTGTATTTCATATAACTAAAATAAATAGGGTAAAGCATTGTTAAAGCCAATTTGTCCTTATCTATCTCTGTAGGCAGATGTTTAAAGGCTAATTCTTCAGGACATTCAAAAAAGTATGATGTTGTATCTTGGAAATGCTATGGCACACAATCTTTTCCCAAACAAAACTCAAGAAGTTTGTTCCTTTATTAGATATATACCTTTATTAGATAATGGTGACAGGAAAGCATCTTGCATTTGTGGTCCAGGGGATGAGACTATGTCTGCATCATGATGGGTGGGGCCGATGTTGCTGAGCCAGCTCTGACTTCGTTGGATGTTAGAGATGCCAGCATCCATCTCAGGGGTTATGAAAGGGTCAGCTGACTGAGACTTTAACAGCTGCTCTCCCACTGCATGATAAGTCCAGAAGCAAAAAAAAAAAAAAACAAAAAGTGTATTGCAATTCCGAATATGATCAGCTCAAAGCCAATCATCATATATGGTATCATTATTCAAAACTAGGGATGTGAAATTATGGGAAAGACTATCTCTGAGCCATCTTATGTCTCTTACTGTACGTAGGCCACACTTTAGTCTCTTGATCTAAGTGACTTGCCTTGGTTCTTACAAACCCAAAGTTTCCAAACACCACGATAAAAAGGTTTTGTTTAAATAACTGGAAAAATATCTGAATTTACAAGCTTTTTTCTTTTACTCAAACACGGTTTCACTTTTTCCTCTCCAAGTTCAGAAAATGGCACGATTGTCACAGACACTCATCACCTGGGATGAGTTCTGTCAGGCAGTCATAGCTGAGCTCATTTGAGGCTCCCTACTAACTCAGTCTCGATTCTTTGCTGCAGTAAGGTCAATACAGGAGCTTCTACATTCAGACAGTTTTCAACCTGTTCATAATTTAATAATGGTTACATCTCTGAGTTAAACTTCAAGCCCAAAAGACTTAAGAGAGAATAGTTTCTACTTGATATGTATCTTTGGCCAAATGGTGAATGTTCCAACTAACGTACAAGAAGTTGGTTTTTATTTGCTTAAATTTGAATGAAAAGAGTTCCTTGACTGTCTACCAATGGTAACATGTCTAAATATCTAAAATAAAATACAATTTTTGTAAAACTGTCAGAATTCCACATTACCTGTTCGGCACTTTCCATTTTTGAAAGGGGAACTGATAGAAGAGGCCGGGATAATGGGAAATGGCCACAGGAAATCCTTGTGAAGTCTCTTCAGGGCTACTACAAAGTTGTCTACACGAGCAGCTCGAGTACGTTCTTTGCAAAGCCAACTGATTAGTTCGAAGCCTAGCTGGGCTGAAAAGCAGCCAAGGTCCTTTAACCGCACATCTTCTAAGAGACGCCGAGCATGTCTCCACAGCATCATGTCAATATACATGTTCTCAGCACAGTCACTGTCTTTGCTCCATCTGTAAGAAACAGAAGAAAGTTACAGAACAACCTGCTGAAGAACTCTACATACTTTCAGGGAGCATTGATAAAAGTTGAAAAGGAAGTAAGAGATCCAATATCTAACTGTGCCTGAACAGGAAGAAAAACTTCAGGGCTTCTCCATATCATACCACAACCTATTAAATAAACATAAGGCATTTTAAAATTTTGAGACAGGGTCTTACTATGTAGTCCTGGAATTCACTATATAGACCAGGTTGGCCTCGAACTCACAGAGCTAGATCATCCTGTCTTTGCCTCCCGAGTGCTGGGACTAAAGGTGTGCACAATCATGCCAGGTACAAAGTTATCTCTTAATATCAATTTGTAGGATTGAATATATGGCATAAGAATAAATAGGAGACAAAAGAAGTCAGACCAGGAAGAGGTGGTGTATAATTGAAGGGGGAAAAGTAGAGTAACCAAATAATGCATTTGTAAATCCCAATAAAAGAGGGGAAAACATAAAGGAAAACCTCTCTACTTGAGTTATATAGATATATGAAAACAAAACTTACAAAAATTAATGACAAGTAAATATAGTTTATCATCTCTCCTCGATATGAGTAAGTGTATAGCCAGTTTGGTAATTGAGTAGTGGGTTCGAAGTGAGAAGCAGGGCATGGAGCAGCAGAGAGCCTGGCATCGGAAGCAGGACTTCTCAGATTCAGATTTCACTCCACTTTCGATTAGTCATGTGAACGTAATCAAGTCTTTTTGTGGGCCTCTGTTTTTTCACCTGCACAATGATTAACAACCCCAGAGTTTTAAGGATTAAGACCTAAACATGCAAATGCACGGAACAGTGCCTGGCATTTGAGCTCTTAGTAAGGTATTAACCAATATTTAAACTCAGAGTATGGCTGGCGGTTGTTGATACGCCACTATGGCTGTGTTTTACAGTGTGTTTGTATTGGGGGAGGAGTGTTAATTACCAGAGACAGGATAAAAAGTAAAATATCATAATAAAACATGTTAAGTCTTGATATGTACCCAGAATTGCAGTAAAAATGTAAATAACATAAAAGAAACACCTAGGGAGGAGAAAACCCAAGAGCCAAGAACAGGTAACACCAGAAGTAATGCAAGGACTTCACAAGCCAGAGAAAATCCCACCCATCTGTCACCATCGCACTAAGTCAACAGCCACACTGCCAGAGAGAGTTTTCCATTATGAGAGATGTAGTCTTTGGTCTTCAGAATGCTCCAGCCCTTTAGCTTTCCCAATACCTAACATTTTGTTCTGGTCCTCTGTCATCAGAAGGATGTAATTTACATGAATTACATTTAGAACAAGTGCATCTAGAGTTACTTTAGTACAAAGGCATAAAACGTACACAGAACAGGAGTGAACTTAACAGGAAAGAAAAAGATAAAGAGACAGCTTCTCTAAGTCTTTTGCAAATGAAAAAAAATGATTTGCAACTGAATTAAATATTCTCATAAGACTTAATTATACAAATGCCTTGAAATGCAATGCTCTGAAAACTATAATTGTTCTTTATTCTTTTACCTTTTTCCAGAAGGACCAGATGGCATACTTAGTGTTTTCTGTAAGTTGAATTTACCAGGAGGAACATTTTCAGCTGACTGAGATAAACTGATGCTCCGATTCCTGAAGAACTCAAATCCTCCACTTGAACTGGGCTCCTGCGGTCACACACAGCATACAGTAGTTTTAGCCAAAGATGCCCTGTGGGTGTATGCCCTAAAGAAGCTGTACAATTCTGCAACTAACCTGAGCTGTAGGTGTGGAAGGAGGGGTCTCAGCTTCTCCAGAACCAATGGCTTTAAGAAATCGAATCATATGTCGACACAGGTCCCATTTGCCTTGCTCCAGTGCTGTGTTGAACAGGAGGGTGGCATGCTGCCTGCTAACTGCAGGGACTTCCATATTCTACACGGACAACAAGGAAGACGACAATCCATCGACACCAGGATACACTTTGATAGACAGAGCCGTGCTTTTCTTGATACTTCCCTCAGCCCAAGGAATTAGCTGGCTGGGGGCAATAGAACACTAAAAGGAGCGTTTAGAAGACCGTACGGGGAAAGCGAGGCGGCTGCTCTGCTAGGGGTGTTCCTTCTATGACTCACTGCACTGTTACACGTTAGACATATCTTATATTCCTCATGCCTTTCTTTCTCTTTACTGTAAAAAGTTACATCATTCCCAGTTTACAGGGTAAGAAAAAACGAAGTTATCTCAACTGTTTAAGGTCAGTAGAAAAGCAAGATCGATCTAGTATTGCCTGACTCCAAAACACTTGGTCTGTCTCCTACAGTGTTTTCTGAAGAGCTGACAAAAAGTTTTGCTTCCAACAGGACCAGATAGCACTACTGCACACTGAGCATGGCCAGCACTTCCTTCACAGTCTGGCCCTGCCTGCTTTCACGAAAGCTGCCTGACAGGCTGACCTTAGTTACAGCCCCTTTCCCACCAACCTAGGCAGTCTGTGGGGGCAAAGTCCCCCACTCCACAATGGGGACAGCAACAAGGGTCAGCAGAAGGAGAACACAGCTACCCGGACTTTCTTTTTTATGAACATTAGGACTGACTAGCCAAATGAATCCCAGAAGCTCAGGGCCGCGAGCCTCTGCTTGAGTATCTCCTCTGGTTTCAGTTCATTGTCATGAAGTTAAATAATGTCGTAAAAAGTTTGCTTCAGTCTGAGATTCAAACTGGGTTTATAGTTAGCTTGTTGTATAAAGGAAAGAACTTTAGTGCAGCCTTTGAAATCCACATCAGATTTACAGTAGTAACAAACTTTCTAGCCCTTTTATCAAATATATAATGAAATGAATTTTCCGGGGTCTCATTATTTTGAGAAAAATGTGTTATGAAGGTTATTATTGTGGCAGTCCTGAATCTTCTCGGCTGTCCATAGAAAGGCTAAGATTGGATGCTGTGTTAAAGTTATTCAGAATCCTTTCAGCAATTTCACATTGTAAAAAAAAAAAGCTATTATTGTGGTAATGAATGCACTAATGTCCAAAGTACCATTTTTTCACTGTTAATGTTTCTTACATTAGTCTAATGTAGTATTTCTAATGGGACATGTACATCATATATATTACGTATAATAAAAAAAAAATTCAGCTGAGGAGATGGCTCAGTGGGTGAATTTCTTACTATGCAAGCCTGATGACATGAATTCAGAATCTGTAAAAAAAAAAAAAAAAAAACACCTGACACAGCAGTCCATACCTCTATAGTCTCATGGAGCTCTACTGATATATGGGAGGTGGAGACAGGACAATCTGCAGAAGCACAGAACTCTCCTGGCTTCTACAGTAGTGAAAGGCTGGACACACGCTGTTTCAAACAAGGTTGAAGGTAAAGCTCACTACTAGAGATTTCTCTTTGACATGCATGCCAAAGTATGTGTATACCTGAATGTGTGTGTGTGTGTGTGTGTGTGTGTGTGTGTGTGTGTGTGCAACTTAGATTAATAGAAATGGGTTAATTTAAGATATAAAAAGTTAGCAAGAAGCCTGCCATGACCATATAGTTTGTAAGCAATGTAAGTCTCTGTGTGTTTACTTGGTTGGGTGTGAGCGGCTGTAGGACTGGCGGGTAAGAGAGATTTGTCCTGACTGTGGGCCAGACAGGAAAACTCTAGCTACAACATTCCTTCAGTCTTACTTAAAATTATATTCTGAAATCATTAATCTGTTTTAGGCCTATTTAGGGATAAATAGCCAAAATAATTTTGTAACGTAGCTTTTGTAACATTCAAGGAAATCTGTGGTCATTTGGCAAGCTTTAGCTCTTCAAAATGAAGGATAAACACAATAGAGAAAATATGACCATTAATTCCATAAAAACCATCATAGGACATACCTTCCCCTCTAAAACTAAGATCACTAATTCTTATCCCTTTATAAGGAGAACTGTTACCTGTAAGATAATAAGGTAAGAGGCAGCTGTGTCCAAATCCTGAGCCATCAAACATTCCTCAAATAAGTCCTTGGGGTTTCCAACAGCTGCAAAAAGGTAATTCCACAGAGCATACTCAGTCTTCCTGGCACAGTGCACGACTGTCTGCAGGAAAAGGGGGAACTCGGTGATAAACTTTGCCACGGTGGGAAGCAGAGGATCGGGAATGGGCTCCCGTGAGGTAGCTTCTTCTTCCAGCACTTCATGGAGCATGAGCTCCAGCACGTGAGGGAAGTAAGGTAATGCAGCACAGGACTGGGCCAGCAGCAGGGCTTGCTCTCCAAGGTTCCTGACCAGAAGCTGACGGAGGATATGGTGGAGGTAGATCTGAGAGGTTCTCTCCACAACACAGAAAGGGAAGAGCACCTCCAGCTGCTCCCTAGCACTGGTCCGTGTATACAAAGAATCATAGAGTACAGTGTCATTGACAGCACCAAGGACCAGTGCATCTTCAAACAGCACGGCCAGGGGGTAGATGTTGATATGGAAAGGCAGCATGATCCGCTGGGACAAGAAAGAGTGGGGCTTGCGGTGATCCCTAGGAAAGAGGGGGAGCCAAACTTTCATCCCTGCACCACCACAGCTCAGCCAGAGGGCCTCCAGAAGGTGACGTTTTTGCTTATTTGCTCGACAGGTAGTCCAGACATTTTCCACCGACTGGGCTAGCACAACTGGAGGACAGAACGGCAGCTGAAGGAGGAGACACAAGAATTGCTGGGTTTGGTTTTCCTATTAAACATGGAGGTTCTGAGTTCACAGGTACTAGCTTTGTAAACTTTCAGAATTAGTTTTTTTCTTGTTGTTTTTAAGTAGGGACATTTATTTAGAATTAGAGATAATAGTAGCAGTAATCTTTCCAAGGATATGCATTGAACTATAAAAACAAAACCCTATGTACCAATCTCTTTATTTTCCAGTACACAAATGAAGTTTACAAATCTGTGCCTAAACAGTATAATATCTGGAATATGAGACACTGTCTTATTTTGGGACTTGCCCTTCAGTCTTCTCTCTTAGCCCAGTTGTAAGATGAATTTTATATATTTTCTTAGCTTCTAAATCACAACACACTGCTTTCTCCTCACATTTCTCTATTCATAAAGCCTAGCCTCATAACTTCTCAGGGTCTGAAATGCCTTACACTTTTACTCACGAGCTTCCTTTGGTTAGGGTTGCTGTCCTTTTCCCGGATCTGAGGGCCTGACCTGTCCCTCTGCATCATGATGAGCTGGCCTGCAAGGTTCAACATTATGCTCTCTGCATCCCGAGCCTGAAATTTCAGGAAAAGAGAGAAACTCATCAAACTAATACATAGACCTGTTCTTAGCATTCCCTCGCCACCTAGCAATATTTAAAGGTTAAACAACCAACAACAGTTACTGGGGTTGCACTGTGTACAGCCACTTTGCTAGACTGTGGGAATAACAAGTTTCCTGGTTATGATGGAACAAAGCAGCACTGTGCAGTTAGTGACCAATGAACACGGAGACTGAATTTTTCTGGAAGAACTAATTAAATTGGAGCTCATTTCAGTCGTCTAGCCGGCATCACTAGAGAAGGTGGAAAAGGACATGGAGAGACCCGGAAGGTCAAGAAGTTGTGGGTAGTAGGGAAAGGACTAGTATTCTAACTTCAGCATGAAGTAGAAATGAAGACATGAGCTAGGACCCTTCCATTGGGAAACTCGAGAATGATCTCCTCGCTGCATGGCAACAGATCTTCAAGGAAAGCTTGGAAAGTCAGTCAAAAGGGCAGTAGGACATAAACCACCACACATGCCTCTCAAACAAAAGTATCATAAAAAAATTCTATTTAGCCAGGATGAATTACTATATTGATTTCAGGAATGAGGAACTAGTTTGCCATTTTATTATGGATGTTTCAATCAAATGCCAGAGTAAAGAGTCTACAATTATTACTGTTAAACTCCACCACCCTGCTTAAACAAGCGCCCTGTAGAGTTTGAGAAACACTGCTTTCAACCAACTATCAGATAAATCAAGTATTTTCACCTGTAAAGGGGAAGATTATTTTGCCATAAAAAGCAAACAGAATTTACTGCTGACTTAGGTATGAAAAAATAGAAAAAGTATGTCTGAACTAAAGACAGTTCCAAGGTACAAAATCTAAGTGAGGTGTTGGAAAACCTGAGGTTGGTGCTGGAGTGATGGCTCAAGTGGTGAAGAGCATTTCCTGCTGACAGGGCCCTGAGTTCTGTTCCCAGCACCCACACTGACTGCTCACAGAGGCTTTCTAACTCCAGCTCCAGGACAGTCAATGCCCTCTTCTCAATTCCTCCAGCACCTGCATTCACATGCACATACCCACAGGTAGACACACACATAATTACAAATAATAAATCTTTTTTGAAAAGTCGCGGACATCGGCAAGGAGGAAAACTCAGGGAATGGCAAATGAGTTTGTTTTCCCCACTCACCCACAGTAAGCTGGAAAGAAGCTTAAATTTTCAAATAGAAATGTGTGGGACAACCGAGCAGAGAGTTGTTAACCTAAGTATTATGCTACGGCTGGAAAGCTGAAGTAGACGAACTTTCATAGTACACAGAAGGAAAGGGCTGGGGACATCACCTGAGCTCTTCTAGAACAGAAATAGGAAAGCCTAAGGCTACACAAGCTAAAGAAGACTCAGAGAGAGGGGGGTAGTACTATTCTGCGGTTGTACTATGTCTCAGATTTTGATACCTGCTGAATCAATCAGTTTAAGCTTTCAGTATCATTTAGGGCTCAGCCAAAGAAAAAAATCAGCTACCCTATGTAATCTAGTTTTATAATACTTAATGTTCTTGCTTGTATCTGAACTGGCAAGCTGCAGATGTAGCCCAGTGATACAACACTTGCCCAGAATGTGCAAGAAAGTGTGTGTCTTTGGATGTCTGTCATAAAAAAAGAAGACTCTTCTAATAACATGTAGGAGTGAGAGTGCACACAGGAAGTCAGGCGCTCAGACAGGAGAGAATGCAGCTCAGTGGCAGCAGGTGAAGGAGAACAAATGTGACACATGGACTAAGACACGGGCATTCACCTCGAAAGGACTTACTAGAATTTACTACAGTATGACTAACTTTCATAATGGGCCTTGGGCATGCTAGCTAAATGCTCTACCACTGAGCCATATATCTAGCTCCTCACTTCATTTTAAGCTGGTAGATTTCACCATTATATTTCACTTATTTCCATAGAAGATTATATTTGTCTTTTCTTCAAAAAGTGGCTATTATTACTAAACAGTCTTAATATTTTTATTGACATTATTATAAATGATTATAATAATACTCTGGGGCAACTTCACAAGTTTTTAGAAAAACAAGAGCTACTTGTATGCTCAAAATTCTAAGCTTAGAAAAGTCAAAACACCTTACCCTACAAGATTCCTGGCAGATGATCCTACATGGGAGTCTGTGGCATTTAACAGGGAGCTTACACTCTTTCATGAGAGGCATCTGACTGTAATCAGTCTCATTATTTGTTTTTAAGGACGATGATTAGTAAAGCAAGACTTGCCTTGTAGTGCTGTGGCCTCAGGCTAACTCTTACTACATTTCAACTTTTTTATTTGCTTGCCACTAAGTTAGACATCTCTTTATAAAGCCCTCTTAAACTGTTGCACCCCTTATTAATGACGCTACTGATCACCACTATATCTGACTCATATAAAGATTTTCCCTCTCTAAATCTTGTCAAGGTATTTTAAAGCAAAATACTATGCCATCTATTCTCTGATACTTAATATCCAATCCTAAAATGTATAGGCATTTACATTAAAACTACAATGTTAATGAAACAATATTTTTTTTGGTTTTTCTCTCAATTCATATTTATCCTTAATTATTACAATAGTGCTTTTTAATAGCTGATTTCAATGAGGGTACAAATAAGCTTAAAGGCTTGTTTCTGTAGCATAGCAATACGGTAGTTTGCATGAGAATGGCCCCCCTTGGCTCCTATATTAGAATGCCTGATCCCATTGATAGCACTGTTTGGGAAGGTTTAAGAGTTGTGGCCTTGTTGGATGAGTTGTGTCACTGTGGTCAGGCTTCAAGGTTTCAAAAGGCTCAAACTATTCCCAGTATTCATTCATTCTCTGTCTCTGTCTCTCTCTGTCTCTGTGTCTCTGTCTCTCTCTCCCTCCGCATGTAGATGAAGATGTGAGCTCTCCAGCCTTTTGCCTTCACTCCTCCATCATAGACTCAAATCCACTAGAACTATAAGCCCAGTTAAACTCTTGTAAGTTGCCTTGGTGATGGTGTCTTATCACAGCAACAGAAAAGAAACTAAGACAGCGGTAATCACATTTTCTCCATAAATGCAGCTCACCAACACTGCAGTGGGTGGTTCATTTATAGCTACCCTATGGACTGACAGTCTTCTCCCTTGTGGTAGAACTGTACTAATTCTTTATCTCTATAATTTCTGAGAATGGAAGATGATTCTAGACACTTAACTCACTTAGGTTCAATGTTTTTGGTAAAAAGTCTTCATATGAATTTCCTATTATGCCAACTTAGGAAACAGACTAAATTTGTTTCTTCCCTACTTTTAACGATACTCTGATATCTAAGGCTTGGGTGTGAGGTAAAGTTTCATCCAATAACGATCACTGCTGAATCAGTAGTTTCTCGGGACATAAAATGATGACTCTTTAATTCTCACCTTTCCTTAAACTCTTGTAGTGGGAATTGTGTGAAACAGGACTAGTTGGTTACTATGACAGAGCTTACAGATGGAATTGGAGCTGTGTTGTAAGGAATAAAGTAATTGATTAAGTTCAAGAGGGAGACCAGAACAGTTAACGAGTACAGAACAAGTATGACATAGTTGGTAATGTGAATTATATTATCCCATATAATGAGAAATCTCGAGTAGGCTGGTCCCAATCAGACCTCTTATAAATAAAAGCTGATAACAATTTTAACTACAGTGGAAAGAGGCTCTCCAACAAAGCAGTTAATTTTCCATAATTTTATGAGAATGCTAAAGTTTAATGTATACCTAAATTAGAAGAAAAGGGGGGTGGAGCAGTTAAGAAATGACAAATCTCCATATTAAGAATTTCCCTTTGAGAACAGGTTCCCAGTTGACAGACATAAAGTTTTGAAACTGCTGCGGTAGCAGAAGCAGCCCTGGAACAGGAAACAATTACAACCAGGTGTTGGGAGCACCATGTACCTGGTTACTACACCTACAAACTATGGGATTCTATTTCCTCTTCCCTCCTAACCGCCACGAGTCACCTACATGCTAAATTCATTTTCCTTCTTTCCATCTCCCCTCCCCGCTCCCTATGCTCAGGCCACTAACACCACTCACTACAATCAGCACAGCATCCCTCCCGAATCCTTCTTCATGAAGTTTTGTTCCATGGTCATTTTCCTCTGTAGAGAATAAACTCTAAGATTTGAAATGAAAGTCTAAAGCTACTAATATTATCTATAAGACTTATCTTCTCTCATACCCTAGGCTCTACTCACTAAAATTTTTTATCCCTCTGATTACATCATATTGTCTCTTGTCTGTAAACCTTTGCATGACTGCCTGAATTTCCTCTTCTTTGCTTAGAACACTCCTACTGCTGCTCCAGGCTTCAATTCAAATGGTATATAAAACTCCTCTGACTGATTATACAGACTACTATCAGGTTCTAGTATATGCCCTCAGAATAGTTTATATATGTATAATTACTTGTTTAATGTTGACCAGAAACTGGTCTGTTTGGCTTGCCACTAAAATTCAGCAGCTTCATGCAAGGTACATTGCAGACACTTAGCATGAATTTGCTGAACAAATAAACAGGCCCTAATATTGACCTAAGACACGAAAGACTGAAATATAAACTCCTAAGAGCTCTGAAAATGCACTGTACCTGCTGTGGCATTTTCAAGGTGATTCCATTCTCTGTACTCACTGACGTCAGTGTGACAGACACTACCAGGAATGGATGAGGAATGTACCGTGACATGGAGACCTCCTGAAGAACCTGAACACTAGCCGTAATATTCGAACTGAAAAACAAAAAAAGTTCATAGCTCAACAATGTTCAGATATTTTTTTCTCCTTTCAGCCACCATTACAGCATTTTACGTCTACAGCAGACCCAAATGTCTTCTCCCTACTGCCCTCTGCTCCCTAAATACCCTTCTGTCAGGAGTATTAATGTTGAGGGACCTAAGGAACATATACAGAAATAAGACAAGAAAGGCAGTAAAATGCTAGAAAGCAGAAAAAACAAAACCACAACACAAATATGCCCTGAAAACCAGCAGCAGGGAAGAAGCTATATGAATAGAAATAAGGGAGTTGGGGGGCAGGGACAACTATTTGGTTGTAAAATGACAAAAGTTTAACTATTGAAGTAGTAATGTCTTAATTTTTTATCTTTGCATTACTGACTCCTCATAGTACTTCAGCAGATATATAATTCATGTCCTTATTAAACAAATACACTTCTAAGAACAAAAGAAAAGCCAAGAAGTATGGCCTACATGCTGTATGCTGACTAGACGTCACTAATGTAAGGCTACATGTAATGAAGCAGGATTTCAGTTTGTGTGCTGCAGACTACATCTACTGCAGCAGGGATTAGATGCTCTTTCTAAGAACGGTACCTTCACTTTCTCCATGTGTCTGGAGAGTAGGATAGTTATTAGCCACTTACTCGTACATTGTGAAAAAGTATCTAAGATTTATCTCAGCTAAAATTATATGCCCAACCCCCAATAACACCGGAAGACAAGCTCAAGCAGTTAGTACAGGTTCTTTCTCTTTCTCTTTTCTTCACAGCTTCTACTTAAATATCATCATAATGAAACAAAATATGAGGATGGAGAAAGGCTTTTAGAAAACCTAACAGAGGAAACATAAGCAGGAGTGAAAGACTTACGACTTACCCATCGAACTTTCTTTCAATACTGTAAAGGCATATTGAGCAGTCTGCTCTAAACACCACCACCATGTCCCGGAAGACACTCAGCAGTAATGTTTCCGCTGGTGCTCTGGTGACATGAGCAAAGGCATTGTCCAGATTGGATGTTCGTAGGTAGAGTCGGAGCTGAAGGAAGGAAAAAAAAAAAAAAGAAAGAAAGAAATATATAAAAATAAAAGATGGTTCCCAAGAATGTTTGGTATCAGTCATATTTTTATGTACAGACCACCCCCCACCTCCAACTCACTTTAAAGTAATAGGAGTTGAAAGAATTACCAATGATTTCTCAAAAAATGAATGATGTTTTTATTTTGGCTAGCTAATTCTTTATAAATAACCAAAGATAATGTGATCAAGAGTAAATGTAATATTATGAGACCATGTTTCAGATCTGTGTACTCAAACTTGACTAATGAGACTACCATTTCCTCAAAACAACCAGATAAACCAATAAATTAATAAAGCTATCCTTAAGAACAGTCATACTTACGTATTTTTGGTTTCTAATGTTTTATTACCAATCTTTATAGATTACCTACTAGCTAAAAGATTATCCTTTTAAGGTTTATTTACTTTTTGAGACAGGGTCAATATTTAGCTCGCAATGGACCTGAACTCATAATCCTTCCTGTCTCAGCCTTTTGGGTATTATGATATAAAAGATCATCTTACAAATTCAAATTGTCACCTTAAAAAACAACACAAATAACCTAAAATAGTAACTCCATTACTGAAATATGCTAAATTATTGGAATAATATGTTGTTTAGTTTTTAATGGATTATTGTCTACCTAAAATTAAATTCTGCTTAGCTCCAAAATTAAAAATCTATTATTTCTGAGGGAAAAAAGAAGTTACCTCTTACCTCTTCTTGACGGTCACTTAAGTTATAACATGCTAGAACCATAAAGTCATTCCACCAGGCTAAGCCACCAGTCACAATCATATTTTGCTCCTTAAAAGAAAATTTTAAGATGTATTTACCTTAATTATGTTACCCAAAATTTCAATAAAGTAACAAAATACTCTTAGAAAGCTCAGATTTTTTCCTGATTCATTCTCTCTTGCCTAAATTATTTTTTCAGGGTCTTTACTAATAATGTACCATATCCTATCTTTAAAAAAATAAATATTCCTATAAAGAAACGTCTGTGTCATTCAAAACATCTCAATACCAGATAATTAATGATACATCTAAAACAATCTGTTTTACATTCTGGCTTTCTTCTTCCTCAGATGAGTACCTGAATCCCAATCCTTTAACAAATGGTAGTATTAGTGTCCTAACTGGGTTTCTAAGAACAAAAAAGTATTTTTAAAGTGCCTGGTACACAAAAGATACCTACTTTAATTTTCCTCATTTCTTTTCATAATATCTAATTCACTCGCCCTCTGACCCTCCCCCTCCCTCCCTGCTATACAAATGCACGTATCACACACAGAATGATTTCTAACTTTGTAGACATTTAGTCTCACCACATCTGATAACTCAATCTTAAAGATAATATTAAACTCTAAGTTAAACAATTACTGCTACTAATCTTTTTTTTTCTTCTTTTCATGTCTATGTGCCTGTCAAATGTTATATATATACATATGTGTGTGTGTGTAGATGTGTGTTTAGGGGGTGCATATGGACCAGGATTTGATATCTGGAATACTCTTTGATGGCTCTTCTATTCTTTGAGGTAGCATCTCTCAATGAAAGCCAAAGCTGGCTACTAATATGGCTAGTTTCTCCAGGTGGCTTGTTCCAGGGATCCCCAGCTCTACCTCCCAAGGATGGCATTACAGGTGACTTGCCCTTTCTGCCCAGCATCTAAATGGCCTCTCTGGGGATATGAACTGAGGTCTCCTTGCTTATATAGAAACCACAAATGGCTGAGTCATCTCCCAGCATTTGTAAATGATCTTAACAAAACATAAAAAGCCAACTATCTCAATGCAAGATCTTTTATCAAATTATCAAGTATTTTATCAAAACTGACTTATTGGCAATTATCAAATGTCAAGTCTCTCTCCCTGCTTCTCTGTTCCTCCCAGAACCCGGGAATATAGCAAGTGCTTTACAGCTGAGCTACATCTCCAGGCTCACTATCAGTTTTTTTATGCTTTGTATCTTGAAATGTATTTTTGTTTAAAAAACAAAAACAAAAACAAACAAAATAACACTAACCTGAGTAATGTTTCCAAAAAGTTTCCATTTTTTGGTGAGTAAAGAGTAATGTGCAAACCCAAACTTGCCAGCAACAGCGATATTCTGTCCAAGATTATCAATAGCTGAGAACTGTTAAAAAAAAAAAATTAAAACCTCTTTCCTACAACTATATACACTTTATTAGGTACAAAGTACTTAATAAAATAGAAGGCAAAGAACCTACTAAGTGATTTAAATATAAAATGCTAAATTAAAATTCAAATATTGATAGCTATATTTGACAAAAGTGTAGAGGCAATCCATTAGCAATACACAGTAGATCTAGCATTAAAATTTCACTCTTATAAATCCACAAGGGCTCAACTCCCAGAATGACTACTACAACACCAACAAAATAACAACTCACCCGTATAGGCCAATTGCTTTCTAGATAGGTGCTGGAAATCTATAGAAAATAACATATCAGTTTGGTGAGACTTAGGAAATATACTTCAACTTACAACATTAACTTAGCACAGCCTAAGATTCAGCTTCCTGCATGTTTAAGGTGCCAAGTAGTGGCTTTAGAAGCAGAGCCCTTGGAATTGAGCCTTTGTTTATGAACCAATATTTCACATGTTCTATCTTATAATTTCAAGGTTTAGACACCACGCTTCCTCCCTCCACCAAAGCATTGCTTGTTTCTAATACTAAACTCAATACAAACTGACTAAGAGGCATGTGTGATGGCAGCCCCAAACTGAAGACTATAGTCTGTCTGCTGACACAGACCACTCCCAAACAAATGACAGCTTCAGCAAGAGTTTTGGTTTTACTGGAAATCTTTATTACTTTTATACTGTTATGATTAAAAAAGCAATGCATATAAAATCAATCAATGTAAGTACAAACAAAAATTCTGTTGTTTGAGAATAGAAACTGGATTGTTTTTTATCCTACTTCTTGAGATGCCGCTACAAACCTGTATGGATATGTTTATGTTTTTCTATTAGGCTGTTCAACTTGATTGATCCACAAGAACCCTTATATAGTACATATATTAAGTCTCCTTCTGAGGCATCAATGGTAAGCACAGTTTCCCATGACATCTAGTGTACACCTTTGTTCATGGTGTCATTGTATCACTGGTATGACACTTTCAAACTTAGACAAAATTCTGTGAGTTATTAATGTGAAGTAAGATTTAGCTCTACAGACTCTTTTGTCTCTCCTAGTCTACTAACTAGGAGACTAGTTACTAACTGGCTTTTGTGAGCAGTTGGAGGAGGTGGAGTATGAATTAACAGAAAAACAGAACAACGGAAGAGTCTTCTGTTCCTAAAATAAGAAAAGCTTCAATTTATTCAAATTTATTTTAATTTGACTCAAGAAAACCAGATACATATCGAAAGACAAATCCAAATCAGAAAGCCACATAAAGTATAGTCAAATCCAATAAAATTATGTAAAGATAAAAGAGAATCAAGTAAAAGCAATATACCCAAAGCACTTGTATCACTCTCGATAAAGTTAACTCATAAAGGGTTAGAATGCAGTTATCCAGTAAGTCAACTTAAAAACAGATCTAAATTAATAGCTTTCAATTATTCAAAAAAGAATGTAACTGGTGTACCAGAGCAAGCAGCGCATTATCAATGACACTGGGTAAAATAAATAAAAATCAAAGAACCCTATAATCTGCAAACCTTGATGTCTGATTAATTCCTATGAAATGTGATATGTGAGCTAGCATGTCACTGCAAAAGTGATTCCAACACAAAGGCTCAGTAAAAGCTTATCAAATTATCACACTCTAATATATATCTCTACAGAAAAAAAGCTGTTTTTTTAACCTTCAAAAGTCTATGACATACTACAAATTATAAATGATGTATCTTCAAAACCCAAATATAAGTTAAAATTAATGGTTTTTTTAATTTTGTCAGAATATTTTATGACTAGAACAAAGTATATATTTTTTCCTAGCATCACCTTTTTTGAGCTATGTGTCATCTGAACTTTGTCCTATATACTTAATGTTGTGTTAGAAATAGTGGAAAGAAAGAGGCAGCTAATAAATAAACCTGAGACATAAAGTCAGGGCACAGGAGTCATGCCACATCACTGGGAGACAGTGCTAAGGTACAGAGCGGCCTCTCACTGTTCTTACAGTCTCTCTTAAATGGAAACTGTTTTCCTTCTTCTTTCCTGATAAACTCTCCAGCCTAGACTAGTTTTGTCTAACTAGTAAGACTATAGATGAGATTAGATCTTTGCCAAATACCACATCTTCCACACCTGATACAACTAGGGAAGGGGAGCAAATCACTTATAAGCAAAATAGCCTTTACAATTCACTACTGACCTCCCCCAATGAAGTGCCTGATATTTACCTCTTACTTTGTGACAGATAATCTTTCAAAATAGTTAGAGACAGGTTAAGTATAAAATCAGTATCCTTAGAACATTAAAATAATAAAGACCTTTTAGAAACCAATGAGCAGTACTTTCAAAATTTGCAACTAAGAAAACTAAATTAAAAAAAAAATACATTGTCTATACTGCCAGCTACTAACTTTGCTTCTAACAGTGTGTATGCATTTGGTTTGGCTAGAGACACTTAACTAACAAAACCTTCTAATGTAGAAGTTAAGTTGTATAAAACAGAAGGCTTCAACAAACAAACAAAAAAAAATAGTTCAGTATTCCAGATGATGAGCAGAAAGCACAGAATTTGCTGGAGCTTATTAGATGAACTCTAAATTATCTAGTAAGCACACAAAATAGAAATCACACAAACAGCCAGGCGGTGGTGGCAGCGTACGCCTTTAATCCCAGCACTTGGGAGGCAGAAGCAAGCGGATCTCTGTGAGTTCGAGGCCAGGCTGGTCTACACAGCAAGATCCAGGACAGGCACCAAAACAACACAGAGAAATTCTGTTTCAAAAAAAAAAACCAAAAAAAAAAAAAAAAAAAAAGGAATCACACAAACAAATCGACTTTAATGGAGAATGTGGTCTTATCCCACAAGATAGGATAAGTAGGAAGGGGAATGAAAGCACACCCCTCATTTCTCCAAGCAGTCGACATGACTAGGCAAAGCTTTAGCACTAATAAACACTACCCAGAAAGATCACTGTCACTCTGCACCCAATTGCCAGGCTCCAGTGTTATTGAAGAGCAGAGCAATGCTAAATTAAAAAAAAAAAAAAAAAAAAATGGCCACAAGGGCAAATTATAAATTTCAGTACAAGGTCAACAGCAATTATATGATTCAACATTCAGTACCTGGACTTTTAAAGTACACTGGAATTTTTACTGTAATGTAGACTGTTTTAAGGCTAGGTTGGCCAGTACCCCTTTGTGTGATGCTGCATGAGTCATAGTAACTTTCTGAGTTTCTGTTTCCTCATGTATAGATCCAGTTGGGCTACATGACCTCTAAGATCCTTCCAGCTCTAAAAATTCCATGAAATTTGAAACTGAAATTCTATTACAATTTAAATGTCTTGGGAGCACAACTGTGGCATTTTTATTTATATTTTTATGAGTTTTTAAAGTATTTTTTTCTCATTAGGGTTTGTGAGGTCTCCAAAGCAGACTAAAGTTTTGGCATTTTTACCTTACTTTTTTGTGAACCACTTGTTTACCCTTATGGTAAATAAATTAATCATCTAATAACTATTTTACCAAAACCATTTTGTATTTATTTAAACCTAAAAGAACAGAGACGGATAAGGAAATGAAAAGACTAGGTAAATCCACACTTAGAAAGCTCATCTGTGGAAATGAACACAGCTATCAGAGGACAACAAGCCCTGCTGCTACCCAAAGTCCTTAAGTCAGTGCTATGGGCTCGGTTAGTGGAAGGCTTCACGGACAAGCCACTAAGAATCACTGAATTTTTGAGCTGGAAGGAAATTCAATTTTGTTATTGCCTGATGGATTTTTTAGTTCCAGACCTACCTTCTTTGATCCTCTGCTCTACTTGGCTCTCTGGTAACACAGACCTGGCTAGGCAGAACTGGCATTGATGCTAGGTCAGTGTAGAATGAATAGTTCAAAGTATGGGGAAATGAAAATAGCAGAGAAATGGCTATAGGAGAGAAGGGAGCAGTGGAAAATTTTAGTCAAGGAAGTAGCTGATGCAGTTTTATATTTTAAAAAAATGTTACTAATTATAAAATGGTATGTACATTGCTTGATTCCATGAGTTTATTAATGTATGTTAAAGACATTTTCTTTTAGTGCATACTATAAGTCAATGCAGGAGCTATTCCTCCTTTAACCCTTCATAGAGTGACCATTTTTCTGTCTTTCATTATCTTCATTCAAAACCAACTGAAATAACATGAGAGCTGAAGTAAACTAGTAAGAGAAAAGCAGAGAAGGCAAAGAATTATGGACATAGAAACTGATGAAAAGAAGCTAGTGTGGTAGTGTACATGCATGGTCCCAGCATTCGGGAGGCCGAGACAAGAGAATTGTGAATTCCAGACCAGCTAAACAGCAAGATCCTATCTTAAAAGGAAAGAAAAGTTAAAAGAAAATGAAGAAACAGACTAAAGGAAACTAATCCAAGAAAAGGCTCTGATCCGCTTTAGTAGCAAAAGGAGAAAGAAAATGTTTAGGATTTTGAAACTATGCATACAAATTTCTTTCAAGAAATTTCAATTTACTCACTATACCAAATTAATCTTAATTGGCATCAAAATTCAGAATTAATCCATATCAAATATCAATCTGTCAAAATTGCTAAAAGAACCTAATTAAAAAATGGTATCAGGATGAAACCATAATTTGGAAAAACATCAAATACTAATAAAATTATAAACATCAAGTTTCTCAAATGTTCTGAAGTTTGCAATTTGGGTCCACTGTTAAGTGACTAACACCGAAATTAGAAAGTCAGCTGGACTGGGCACTGGTCAAATCACTACTCTCCATGCAATGGACATACTTCAGGCTATGCAAATCCAGAGCTAGAGGAAGCAAAACAGAGGCTCAAGGTAAAATAAAATCATCTTTACTGAGGGGAAAAGAAGTAAACTTCTAGTTCTCGACACTATTAATGGTGAGGATATATTCTGTATCAAATGGAAAGAAAAAAGGGCAAGGAAAAAACATAAAAAAGCATTGAGAGATAATACAGCAATGAAATATTTAAAGGTGATTCCAAGTGATACATTACCAATGAATGAGTCACTAGTGTCAGTAAATGAACACTGACCTGTACAACATGCCAATGCCGATGTCCAAGTAAAGTGCTTAACCCCTGAGACTCCAGACCTCCATCTGCAAATGGGCTCTTCTCCCGATTTGGCATATGATCAGTTCGTGCCAAAGAACTCTTCGGATTCTGGGTTTGTGAGGCTTCTCCACAGTTCAAGTATAAGCGATCTTCTCCCTGAAGCAACACCTGTTCTTGGTTACTCTAGAAAGAGAAAGAAGGGCAAAAGGGAAAACAAATAAAAATACTCAGCATTGAGTAAGGACAATTAAGTAACATGCTGTTTTAGTTTTATTATTGAATGTGTACCATATCTCAATATTGATTTTCTCCAGATGACAGAATCTACGTAATTATATTTAGAAAAGAGTCAATAGTTTAGTGATTTCTATTGTAAATGAGGTTTTTATAGAGTGTGTTTTGCTAATGCCCAGGTTTACAAATGTTTGAATAGTACCTTTTGGTAGAATTGCTAAATGGTGGTGCTATGAGAACTCCACCTGAAAAACTACATGTAAGTACACATTGTTTACAGTTGACCATGCAAATTTCAATGGATATTCAGACAAGTGCAGTAGCTCCTATTTTTAGTTAATTGTGCCCTGGTTTTTAATTAGAGGGCCAGTGTTCTCAAGGTGGGAAAATTTCTTATACTCAAAATCAGACAGTGGTATCCTATCCCTTCCCATTTAGTCCAAAATACAATCAAGGGCGCTTTATTTGGTGTGTGTGTGTGTGTGTGTGTGTGTGTGTGTGTGTGTGTGTGTGTACATGTATGTGTGTGTTTGCGTATGTGTATGTGTTGACCTAAGGTTGACTTGAGGTCTCTTCCTCAATATCTCTTTTCCACCTTATATACTGAAGCAAGGTCTCTTGGTGAACCTGGAGCATGTTACTCTGACTAGACTATCCTGCTTGCTCGGGAATCCCCATCCCTACCTCCTTCCTGCTGGGATTACAGACAGGTTGCCATGCCCACCTGGATTTTATGTAGGTTTTGGGGATTCAGAATCCAGTCCCACTCACTGAGCTATTCCATCAGCCACAGAGGAATGCTTTAAAATGATCTGGACGGGGGATGGGCAGGAAATATACTCTATTCTTGTTTTTCTGGGAATCCTTAATCTTCAACTATAGTATAGAGTTCTGAGATCTGGGTTATTTTCATATTAATTTTTTTTAAAGATTTATTTATTTATTATGTATACAGTGCTGTGTCTGCATGGCCAGAAGAGGGCATCAGATCTCATTACAGATGGTTGTGAGCCACCATGTGGTTGCTGGGAATTGAACTCAGAACCTCTGGAAGAATAGCCAATGCTCTTAACCTCTGAGCCATCTCTCCATCCCCTAATTTTTAATATGTTGTAAATTTTAAATAACTGGCTACACCAAATATCTTTAAAAAACTATTGATAATAAGTACTGAGATATGTACTCATAGCATATAAATGTAGCATATTAAAATACATAATCATATAATATATATTAATTCAGAGAAGTAAACATGGGAAGTTCATGTTGCATTTATATTACATTCTGTAATATTTGTCACAAACATTACAAAATATTTCTATTGTAATTATGGGCAATGTTTTCCAAAGCAGGTTCTTAGACATTTTCTTCAAAGAGCTTATTAAAATTTACAGCTGAATGAGTAAAAGGAACACTGCTTTTTACATCACAGCTACATTTTTGTGCCAGATGTGATCTGATCACAACTCAAGTTCTGGAGTCCTAATATACTCTTTGGTTTAAAGCCTTTCTTTCACGAAAACAGAATTTTTTGTCTTGTCTTGTTTGGTTTTTGTCCTGTGATCCTCTTGTTTCAGGTTCCTACGCACTGGGATTACAAGTGTGTGCTATTATACCTAGCCTCGGAATTTTTATTCTGCATGTACGTGTGTCAAGTCAAGTGAAGGTCTTCCTCAATCGCTCTCCACCTTACGTTTTGAGACAGGGTCCATCACTGAACACGGAGCTTGCCGACTCCAGTTTCCACCTTCCTAGAGCGGAAATTATAGGTGCACACTGTCATGCTCAACCATGACAGTGGGGTTGGGAAATCAAACTCAGGTCCTCATGCATGTGAGTGAAGCAAACACTTTACCAACTAAGCCACCCCCAACCACCTAGAATGGTTTTTTTGTTTTGTTTTAAATCCTGAGGAGCCTCTAGTAATATTTCTAAGTAGTATCTAAGTGCAACACACTTTGGTAACTCTTACTCAGATTAAGACTGAATTATTCAAGTTAGCTTACATGTAAATACTGCTTCTTTCAGACTGCTTGTGGGTTTTTTTTTTTAAAGAATAAAACAAAAAATCCAAAACATGTTCAGAAATAAAATTTTGGAATAAATTTTATAGAAGTACATGAATCACAGAAAATATACAATGATGGTACAGTTAATTTAGGAATATATTCAAATCCTTGGGTCATAGAAAAGGTTCTAAAATTCTGCTAAGAGGTATTAAAACAAAACAAACAAACAAAACCACGCAGTTTTAATTACTTACCATACAAGGGTTTACAGTGAGTACACTCTTGATGAACTGAAATAGCAAAATGCTGGGCTGTTTAACTATACTCCTGAGGTCAGACTCAATTTCAGCGTGTTGAGGACCAAATCCGCTGATTACCCATAAGTGATAGCCTTCTGCACCCCAGCTCTTGAAGAAATAAGAGAAAGCAATACAAAGTTATTTTTATTTCCTTTCTAACTTCAGTTAAACATTGAAAACAGAGAAACCCTGACAAATACCAGAGACAAGGATCAATCACACCCAGGGCTAGAAAGGTGGTTCAGCAAGTCAAGGTGGTGTGGAAGTATGAGAACCTGAGTTGACCCCCAGAATTCATGTTATAGTGGAGAGAACTAACTCCATAAAGTTGTCCTCTGACATCCATATGGTAGCATGCCCACACATACAGACACCATGCATAGACACACAAAATAATAAACCACAACCCATGATTCTTAGACATCTAGTACACCTTATCTATTTCCAGAGGAAATCATCATCATTGCCCTTTACTTAGAATGGTAAAACACTAAATAATGTTCTCAGCTTCAATTTCAGGGTTCCAATTCTAAAAATCCTTCTATAGCATTCTAATTTAATTTACCTGCTTCTCAAGTACAAAGAAATTTCTTACAGAAGACAACTCAGCGTATGACTAGAGGCTCAGGGAAGAAGCATCTACAACCGATGCAGCTTTGTATACAGCAAAAACAGTGTAACAAAAGTTTTGGCTTATCTGGTTTCTCTAGATAGAGGTTTCTTCAGTTGTGAAGTGTACAATGAGAAGATTTAAATGTATTTCTTCAAGCCCAACCAGAATTAATATTCTGTAACTAGATTCCATCATAGTATTTTTCAAGATAGTAATTTCTAATCTATAATCCAAGAAAATGGTGAGTGAGGTTCAGACTGCTGAAAAATGTTGATTTCCTGTGTGTGTGTCCTGTGTGTGCACAGCGTGGGCACAGGTGCACATGGAAGCAAGAGGAAGGCTTTGATAGCCTGCTCTAGTGCTTTTTCTTTACTCCTTTGAGACAAGGTCTCTCTGAACCTGGAGCTAAATACATGCTTGGATCCTTAGTTTGTGGCTGAAATTCCAACCTAGTAAACTTCCGATAATAATAGTTGATGCCATTCAAAGGCACTGGCTAGTAGTTTCAGAAATATTATTATACTGAAAACTTACATTTGTGTGTCTATATATGAGGTACATGAAGGTGTGTGTGTATGTGCGCGTACATGCGTGTGTGTGTGTGTGTGTGTGTGTGTGTGTGTGTGTGTGTGTGTGCTGTGTGTAAGCCAGATGATGTCATTCAACAGAAGTCATCTACCTTATTTTTCGAGACAAAGTCACTCCAAAGGCAAGGGCAAGAAGATTGTTAGGTCAAGGCTAGCATGGCCTATATAGTTTGAGGCCAAATGTTGGTTGCATAGCAAGAAACCCCATCTTTTTTGGGGGGTGGGGGGCATGTTTCAAGACAGGATTTGTGTAACCTTGGCTGTTCTAGAACTCACTCTGTAGACCAGGCTGGCCTCAAACTCATAGAGATCTGCCTGCCTCTGCTTCCCAAGTGCTGGGATTAAAGGCGTGCGCCACCACCTGGCAAACCCCACCTTACACACACCAATAAACTTCACCAAAAATGAACTATATAGGAAAAAAAATCTACTGAGATAAAAATGCTTTCTGATGTTATGAAATCAATGTGAGGAAAATGGAAAAAAAACTGCATTTTATAGGTTACACCTGTTTTTAAGTAGAAAGTACTTACCATAGAATTGATCTTAAGGGGATCTTTTTTGGTACCATCAGACCTATAACTGAAACAGAACAGAAACTTAACTTAAATAAAATCAAACTGACTTTGCCCCTTTAAAACAGAAATTCATAATACTTTATGAAAATGAAACACATGCATTATTACATATTTCTATGTTAAAGGAACAGTCACTTTCACTTCTGGTTTTGTATTTTATAGTACTGTTTTTGAGACAGGGTCTTACTATGTAGCCCAGGCTGGCCTTAAACTCATAGAGACCCCCTGATTCTGCATCCCTGAATGCTGGGATTAAAGGTGTGTGCTACCAAGTCCAGCAGTCAGCCTTAAATCTTAACATGAGGTCATATACTTAACTGAGCTCAAAAAAAGAAGAGTGTTTTCCCTAGTGTTTGGGACCAGTAAGTCATTTTTATTGAATCAACTGTCAGTTTTAGGAGGTTGAATGTTTGGAGAATCAACATATTCTCAACAAATTAAATCTACATTTCACAAAATGTTTTGTTATAAGAATAAAGAAAGAATGGATGGACTAGAGATCATGTTAAGTGAAATATACCGAACTCAGACAGATAGATTATCCCATTTTCTCTCCTATGCAGAATCTAAACATAGGACACGACAGTGAGAGGGGACTATGAGGGTGATAGTGGTCCTGAAGGAAAGAAGAGATGGGGAAATAAGAGAGGGTCGTGGGGACTGGGGAAACATAGACACAATACTGCATGTTTCTATCATGTGTACACTCTAGATTTAAATACACAGCTAACATTGCATAAAGGAAGAGGAACTACTTGGTGAAAAGAAGGGAAAATACAGGCAAAGTGCATTGATGCGTACATATGAAAATGTACTCATTAAGCTCCACTGTTTTATATGCTACTAAAAAATTTTTTAAAGTGATTTTCTCTTTGTTCACTCACGCAAAGTCTCCTCCAAGTGTACAAATCAGCTGGGCTCCAAACACACTCCATAGAGAAAGGCCTCCATATTCCCAGGTTACTATTACAGCACTATTGTCAGGAGACCATCTAATCAATTTAACAGCTCCTGTTTTGTTCCAAATGTCTGTGAAAAGATGGTGAGAAGGGTTAGAAAGACTGCTCAGAAATATTCAGTACTTTTTACAAGCTCTATGTTCAAATCCGAACAAGCAGAATGGCACAGACTACTTGAATTCCAAGATAAGTCCTGTTCATGGAGGGTTTCCCTGATCCAATGTCAACAACCTCAGAATGCAGGTGAATTGTAGGAAGTGAAGGCTAGTTTTGCCATGATTAGCTTGAATAACTACCACTGTGCAATAAACGTCAAAGCTCTCAGCTTCTATAAAATGGGGATAAAGGTACAGAAACATTCTTCTTAGAGAAAAATACAGTTAAGTCTCTTACACAGTGAGCATGATAAAAATGAATGTTGGGAGTATATATCTATTTTTGCAGTACATCAAGTAATACCCTATATGATTTTTCACACTGAAACAACTGTGATGTTGAATGTCCCCCAATATTGGGACAAAGTACTTTCCCTCTGAATTCATCTGTCAAACTCTGAGAATCTGTCATTACTGGTGACTCACACAGCATGTGAAAGTCAGAGGATAAAGTTCAGAGCTTACCCACACCAGGAAATCTAGTAAAGACACCTGGCAATGCCAAGATTATAAAAGCTGCATCCATGGTACAAAGGAGAATAAGAGATAAACTGCCATGTAGATGAGGCAGGGAAATTTTCCATATTTTATCTATTCCACAGAACAGAAACAAAAGTCCCATGATAGCCCTTAGTTACATATCAACTCAGTTCTCACTCTGATTTAGAATTTGTGTAATTAGTGTGGTTGAAAAAACAAAACAAAACATTCATACAGAGAACACAACAAAGGGTCCAGAACAGTGGAGTATCCCTCAAGTGACCTCTGAAAGAAATACAATGTAATCCAGGTCCTAAAGTTTCCACAAACAACTGTCAAGAAACACCAGCTTTCAGTAAAATATCCTAAAATAAACTAACAAATCCTAAGAAATAAGACACAGCAGAGGTAGACTCAGTCTTTGGATACTAGGACTAATGGAGACAGACTATAACACAACCTTTTTGTTTGTTTTTGTTCGAGTCAGAGTTTCTCTGTTTTGCCCTGGCTGTCCTGCAATTCACTTTGTAGACCAGGCTGGCCTTGAACTCAGAGATCTGCTTGCCTCAGCCTCCCAAGTGGTGGGATTAAAGGTGTGTGCCACCACTGCCTGGCACACAACCATTCTTTTTGTAGCTAAAGAAATAAAAGAGGGCTGGTGAGCTACACTGGTGGGAAAAAGTGCTTGTCGAGCCAAGTCCAAGGACCTGAGCTTGATCCCTATAACCCATGGTCGCATAGAGAACCAACTCTCTCAAGTTACCCTCTGCCCTCAACATGACAACAACACAGTGACATGTGTCTCCCCTCCCTCCTCAATAATAAAGGAAATAAAAAGGAAGCTGGTAGCATTACCAGCACAGTAGTCCCCCTTATCTGTGGTTTCATTTTTCATACTTAACAATTACCCAAGATTAACTGTGGCCTCAAAGTATTAAATGGAAAAATTCAAGAAGTAAAAAATTCAAAATTCAATTAAACAAGCAGTTTCAGTATAGTAGAGCCTTGCATTCAAGTAACCCTTATTTTTCTTAAGGCCATAAAGCACAAAGGTGGGTGCTGGCAGCTCAGATAGACAAAAGAGAACAAGGAAAAGCTGTTGTAACAAAAGGTGGAAGTTCTTAAGGAAAGAAAAAAAACTGTATGTTGACCTTATTAAGAACAAATCTCACTTGGGAGGCTGAGGCAAGATGGCTGCTATAACACAAGGCCAACCTGGGCTAAGAGTTTCAGAGAGCCAGGGCTAACATGCTTGTCTTTAAAAAAGACTTGTCTTAAAAAAGACTTGTCTTTAAAAAAAAAAAAAATCTTCCCATGTGAAACTGATGAAAAAGCAACATGTACTGGTTTTACTGTCATACCTAAAATTGCAAAAGTTTTTACTCTGGTATGTAATAAATGCACTATTAAAGCAGAAAAGGCATTAAACCTGTTAGTTTATGATACGAGCAGAAAAAAGATTGACACACCACACCAGGAAATGCCAAGCCCACATGAAGACCGTAAGCAAGGAGGCCCCTAAAACAAATGATGAGTCATTTCGTAGAAACTGCGTGGTGACATAGAATTGAAAATAGGTTTACACTGAAAAACGTGTGTGTGTGTGTGTGTGTGTGTGTGTGTGTGTGTGTAAAAGAGAGAGTGAGTTGCTGTATTTGCTAATGGAGAGGAGGCTGTCAAGAATTTAATAGAGTTGAAGAACCTGAGCTAAGAGAAAGGGACACCAGCTATACAAGGTCTTCCTTTTTTTTTTTTTTTTTAAAAAACCCTTTGAGTTTTCTGGAATAAGATATAAAATATAATCATGGATTAACTGGCACTATGATACTTGAGGGCGTACTGCTAAATCGGGTATAGTAGTATAGTAGACAAAGCCAAGAACCCACATACTCCCAAACATTAGGAAAAAAAAGTTGGAGATAAAGAGTCCATTTAGTTCCAATTGTTCTATTTTATTCTCACTTATTTTTAAGGTGTTGGTTATTTTAACTGTGTTGTTTACAGGACACACAGTGATAGTGCAATACATGCACACACTGTGGCTGTTCAAATAAAAGCGCTCATCTTCACGCCATCTGTGGGAACACACCTCTGGGCATCTGTGAGGGTGTTTCCAGAAAGACTCCTTGAGGAAGGCCAGCACTGTCCTATCAGCTGGAGGCCGAGGCTGGGACTGACTACAAACAGGACAGCAGCGTGAACCCCAGAACGCATCTTTCTACTTCCTGATGACAGACACTCTGTAACCAGTGCTGCCTCATCTTCCTGTCACCACGGTCTCCCCATCATGACAGGCTGTACCCCTTGACCTGTAAACCCAAAAAATGCTTCCTTTACTTTTTTCCCAAAATATTTTACATACATGGGTGTTTTGTCTACATGTAATGGACCACTTGAATGTCTGATGCCTATAGAAGCCAGAAGAAAGCATCTTTCTTCTAGAACTGAAATTACAGATGGTTGTAAGCTGCCATGTGGGTGCTGGGATTTGAACCCATGTCCTCTGGAAGAGCAGCCAGTGCTCTTAAATGATGAGCCATCTCTCCAGCCCCCAAATCTTCCATTTTTTTTTTTTTTTTTTTTTTTTTTGGTTTTTCGAGACAGGGTTTCTCTGTGTAGCTTTGCGCCTTTCCTGGAACTGACTTGGTAGCCCAGGCTGGCCTCGAACTCACAGAGATCCGCCTGGCTCTGCCTCCCGAGTGCTGGGATTAAAGGCGTGCGTCACAAATCTTCCATTTTTAAGTTGCTTTTGTAAGGCATTTTGTCACAACAATGAGAAAAGTTACTAATATACAGAGTATCTCTTTTTATGCCTAATTTATAAGCAAAACTCACTATATGTATAAGGGAGAAACAGTATACAGGGCTCAGTATTACCTATGCTTTCAGCCATCCACTGGAGGCATGGCAGTGCTGGAACTGAATCTCACAGATCAAGAGAGACATTACAAATACTCACCAGGATACTGTTTTGCTGTAAGCTCTAATTTATGAGACAGCAGCATGGCTCCAGTAGTGTTATCTATCGTATAAACTTGCACAGAACCACTGTGAAAACAACAAATAAATAGAAAAGGCATTATCATGGGAATCTACGCTCTAGTGAAAGGTGTACAAAGTAGAAAACCATTCTGTAAGTAATTAGTAGTCATCTCATCAACCTGAACAGACGCAGATGCTACAGTCCAGCCATTCCCTTTCTAAATACTCTAGAAACTCCTAACATTTTCCAGTAAACACACACATTGTTTACTATACTACTGTATATAACTGAAAAACAATGGAAACAACCTTAACACATAGCAACATGAGGAAGGAAAAATAAACTGGTATATTCATACAGTACCATATCTATAACATTGAAAGAATGAACTTTAACAATATGCATTAACATGGACAGCAAGTACATAGTGTGTTCTACACAGATACCCTCCTCTTCAACTTGCTTTATGAGACAAACAAAATTTTGCATACCTATAAGGTTTAGATAAAGGAGAAACACAGGAAAAATGTACTTATAACCATACATTTTTTAATTCTAAATAGAATATGACCAAATCAAATCTATGAATATAAAAATTTTTTCCTTCTTTTTAGCCTCCCCCAGCCCCCATTTTAAAGGAATTTACTAATACTAAGACTGGTCTGGACCTCACTATGTAACCCTGGCTATAATCAATATCCTCAAATTCCTGATCCTCTTGCCTCAGCCTCCTGAATGCTTGGATTATAAACTCTCCATGGCATGAATTGCAGCAAAAAATTGATTTTATATGTGAGCTTTAAGAATATTCAATAAATAAAATTACATACTCATGTAAAGGCAATATTAACACTGATATCTTAAAGGATTAACAGTTAACACCCTAGATTTTAAATTATTTATTCTTTTTTATTTGTATCTCAGCTTTCTACAGTTTAAAACATCTCACTTTACAAATTAAAATGTTCAGGCTCTGAAAGCTATTCTTTACCTTTGCTTCAAAATAATAAAAACACCTTTCTTATATTTTATATGAAAATGACTGATATTTATGGCGGGCATAATCAAGTCCCTAAGTATGTTAAGATACCCTAAGTTTAACTCAGAGTCAAAGTCTACATCTTACCTTGCACAACCAAATGCCATCAGTCGGTACTTGTTATTTACTGCTACACAAGTCCCATCAATAACATCTTGTGGCCAAACTCCATGAAGTTGCTACAACAAGAAAAAGAGTTAAAGTTTAAAAAGTGTTCCCCTAAACTTATTCTAGTTCAAATAATTCTCATTCAATGAAAGATTTAGTTTAACAAGGTATCATTTGGTTTCACCTGCATAAGAAATCTCTTACAAAGACTATCATCTAAGTATTTTCTCCCAAGAAGCACAAAGTAGTGAAGACAAAGAAAAAACGGAAGGCATTAGCCAATTGTAGAAATTGAGAAGCACACAAATGGTAAAGAATGCTTAGAAATAGCACACGGACAGTGGTGGCGCATGCCTTTAATCCCAGCACTCGGGAGGCAGAGCCAGGCAGATCTCTGTGAGTTCGAGGCCAGCCTGGACTACAGAGTGAGTTCCAGGAAAGGCACAAAGCTACACAGAGAAACCCTGTCTCGAAAAAACAAAAAAACAAACAAACAAACAAAAAGAAATAGCTCATTTGAAACTACTGGGTACAAAAAAGGGCGGGGAATTTGGGTGTCTCTAAAAGAATGGTAGAGTTGGTTCAAAGTCTAGTTAAGACTTGGATCCTCTCTGAGCACACTCCCGATGTGAATAGACAACAAAGACTCAACTTCTGCTCCAATAGAAAGCTGAACATTTTTCCTTTGAGAGAAACAGTGAACATCAAAGAAAAGTCCAAGTTTCCACCTTGAACCTGCTAGTTTTTAACTCTTCCAGAACTCAAATATCAGAGTATTAGGTGGTCAGGTCTACAGATCCTCTGGAAGGGACTTCAGAACTCTTTTATAAGGAACACTGGAGCTACAAAGGGGAGGGGGAAAGGAACAGAAGAAAAGAATACCAAAACAGAATAATTCCATTTTAGTTTGGGTCTCAAACGGTAGCAAAACCTACATATTTACTACCTAAAAGTCAAAAATCAATAGCTATCAAAGGATATATAATTAAAAGAAGAAAGAGATTCTTGAGATGATGATGATGATGATGATGATAAACCAGAAAATATATCTTTGTTAAAGCAACCAGTCTGGAGAACTGTAGTCTGGAGTAGTCCAGAAAGCTCCAACAGAAAGTTCTTAAAGAAGATTAAACAAACACCTAGTGATTTAAAGAATGGAGAAGACCCTACCGCACTGACAATCAGTTTGGGGTTAAGTGGTAAGTACATAAAGAATGAGCTAATGGAGGGCGGGCCAGGTGACAGCTCAGTCAAGCGCTTGCTGTGCAAGCGTGAGGACCTGAGTTCGATGCCCAGAACCCATGTGAAAAGCCAGCTTTGTTTCTTATGTACTTGTAATCCCAGTGCTGGAGGTGAAGACTCCTTGGCCAGCTAGTTTAGTCTACTTGGTAAGCTCTAGACCAGAGAGATTCTGGTTCAAAAAGCAAGATTGACAGTGACTGAGAATGTCAGCCTAGGTTGTCCTCTGGCTTCTACAAGCACACACACCCTGCACATATACAAACATGCATGTGTGCATAAGCAAAGGCACACACATACACACAGAATTAAACATAAAGAACAAAAGAATTATTAACTCCCAGTGGAAATAAACATCAGCAGGAAAGGAAAACCTAATCATTAACATATTTTACAGCTTGGTATCAACAGAATTTACATACTGACTATCCTATAAACAATGGCTAGTAACCTTACTAAAACTAACTTTATTGGAAAGATGGAAAGATTTTGTGTTGGGGCTGGAGAAGATTGAAGCAAACAGTAATTTCCCACAGGATAAAGTTAATAACCCGGTAACTGTCTTATAATTTGAATAAAAATTATGCAAACTAACAGAACACAGGATTTGATAACAAAGCAAAATTAATATATGCAAAATAAAATAATTCAGAATACACAATTCATACCTCTGCAGTAAATCTACTGGATACTGGTGTAATAAATCCAACTTTACCATCATTAAACACCACAGCAAACCCATCAAGCGTGGCACAGTATTCCATATCTTTAATGTGCACATCTGCAAAGCCAAGGAATGAACCTACTAATGAAAAATACGGAAACAGAATGGGTTATAATCCACTACTACTTCATATATTTGGGTAGCAAACCATATGTCATATATTAAACGGGTTCCACCTCATATGGAAAGTGTAAGTACCTCTAGATGACTGAAGATCTACGGAAAATGGTACTGTAGAAAGATTGATGGCTTTCCTTCCATTTGTCATCCCTTCCCAATGAATAAGATGAAGAAGTCCATCAGAAGTCGCCACAAGGAGATCTTCCAGCACAGACTGTAAACTGGGGGGAAGCAAGCAACTTACGTCAATTAACTTAAGAAAGCATACTGGGAAGGCAATGAGTATAAATATAACTGCTTTCAGAAAATGCTTCTGCAAGCCAGGTATGGTAGCACACACCTTTATTTGTAGCACTCAGGAGGCAGAGGCAGGTAGATCTCTGTGGGTTCAAGGCTAGCCTGGTCTACAAAGTGAGTTCCAGGCCAGCCAGGGTTCCACAGTAAGACCCTGTAGATAGATAGATAGATAGATAGATAGATAGATAGATAGATAGATAGATAGATAGATATAGATGAAAGGAAGGAAGGAAGGAAGGAAGGAAGGAAGGAAGGAAGGAAGGAAGGAAGGAGGAAGACATTAAAGGGGGGTAGTTGGGAGGGAGGGAGGGAGGGAAGGAGGGAGGGAGGGAGGGAAGGAGGGAAGGAGGGAAGGAGGGAGGGAGGGCAGGCAGGCAGTGAGTAAGCCTCTGCAAGCAAGGCCAAACATCTGTAAGGTAGGAAAACTTAAAACTCTAAGTTTGAAGCCAGCCTGGTCTACACTGTGTAAGTTCCAGGATAGTCAGGAATTACACAGTGAGACTGTCACCTAAAACAAAATAATAAAAACAAAACAAAAATGACAAAATGTTTAGCTTTAGCTAAACGCTTTAACAAAGCAGATCATTAAATCCTTATAGAACACTACCTGTCTATAACTTTATTATAATTTTAATCCATATTAAAAAATTGAAATAATGAGGCAACAAATTAAAGAAGACGAAGGATGACGTCAGTATGATGTGATTGATGCCACTAAAGAGGAAAAATAGATGTAACTAACCAAAGGATGACAAACTGAAACCACAGAATGTACATGGAACAAACAATCCTCCAGCATTGTCTAATAAAGTTCTCAAAAATAGAAATTCTTTACCTGTACAATCTGATAACAGTAGCCACATATAGTGACAATGTACTTGAAAATTAATAGAACTTATAATCTCTACATTACAATAAACAAAGCTGCATCAAAAATGACCAGATATAGAGATAGGAAAGTGTGAACCAGAGGAAAAAGAAAAGTTCATCAATATAAATAGACTGTTATACAATCCCAATGTTGGATGAGCAGATAATGACGTAAAATAATTGTGTTATAAATGACGAAGACTATATGAGGGCTGAGAAGCTGGCCCAGTTGGTAATGCTTGTCTCCTTGCAGGTCTGGGAGTGGGAGAGCAGCCTGGGCAAAGCCAGGGTCATGTGACTGTTTTCCTGTCTCTCACTGTCTGTAATGCTCTCTCCCTAGGAAGGCCAGATTCTGTTCCGTGACACAAGCATAAGGATCTGAGTTGAGATTCCTACTACCCACTTAAAATGTCCAGGTGTGGCAGCATACATCTGTAATCCTAGTGCTGGGAGTGTTGGGAAGTAGATCCAGCCAGTCTAAACAAACTGTTGAGCTCTAGGTTCAGTGAGTGACACCATCTCAAAATAATATGGAGCGCGACTGGGAAAGCACCAGATGTTAATCAATCAATCAATCTCTCTCTCTCTCTCTCTCTCTCTCTCTCTCTCTCTCTCTCTCTCTCTCTCTCTCCCCTCCCCTCTCCTCCCTTCCTCCCTTATCACAAATACAAACACCTACCTACATGAAAATGTAAGATATACCATTCACCCTTTTCAATTAAAAGTAAACAAACTTGTTAAACAATGGCTAATGTCAGTTGATAAAGTAATGAATATTTCTCCAAAAAGTTTAAAAATGGGCCTTGTCTTAAACCACCCAATTGTCATTTAATTTTTAGAACAAATGTCAAGCCCAACAAATTAGGTCTTTTCATGCTGTACTGGTTCTTACAACTGAATATCATCCTTAGTTGTAAGTACATATAAAGACACACAAACTCACTGCAGGTATGTTCTGATGAGACTACTGCACCATTGGCTCCACAGATTATTCCTTTTTTCAAGCATAGGTATTTTTCAATGTAGGATATCGAGTTCTAAATGATTAATAAGTTAGTAAGGAATATGATGCATGTCATCGCATGCTGTCACATGACTTGAAGTAGAATAGTGTTTCTGATTAACCAATTATTAAAACTTATAATTATAAATTTTTAATCTTTTAAACATTCTTTGTATTCAAGCAATAACAAAAGATGGATGTTTAGTATTAATCTTTACTTTTTTATTTAATCAAAAATAAAAGATAACAGTACTTTTGTTCCTATAAGCAACATTATAACCAGTAATCCCAATTTTAATTGATTACGTTGATTTTGATAGTAGAAAATAGCTGATTATATAATCTTTCAGTGTCTTCTCTCTCATTTCACAAATGTATAGGGAATTTCCAGGATGTTTATATTAGACCAGCTAATAGTTTTGTTTGAAATGTAATTTTTTGTTAGTTTGAGAGAAATCTGAGACTCCCAACTACCTAAAGTTTCAGAATCTACTCTTACAGAGGTGAAAGTCACTGTCTTGGTTAGGGTTTCTATTGCTGTGAAGAAACATTATGACCAAAAAGTTGGGGAAGAAAGGGTTCATTTGGCTTATATTACTTATCATAGTTCATCATTGAAGAAGTCAGGACAGGAGCTCAAACAGGGCAGGAACTTGAAGGCAGGAGCTGACTCAGAGGCCATGGAGGGGTGTTGCTTACTGGCTTGCTCCCTATGGATTGTTTAGCCTGCTTTCTTATAGAACCCAGGACCACCAGCAATGTGGCCCCACCCACAATGAGCTGGGCCTTCCTTCCCCCATCAATCACTAATGAAGAAAATGCTCTACTGCCTGCAGCTCTATCTTATGGAGGTATTTTCTTAATTAAGGCTCCCTCCTCTCCGATGACTTTAGTTTGTGTCCAGTTGACATAAACTATACAGCACAGTCATACAGTTGGAAGCAATTCCTCCCTTCCCTTTAGTGGTGCTAGAACTTGACACTGGGCTTTGAGCATGGTGAAAACAGGCTCTACTACTGAGCTACACTTACAGTCCCAGAAATTCTTTTTGCAAAAGCTTTTTTCTATTTCCATGTGTTACATGGCTTTACCACCAGGTGGAGGCATAAAACCAAGTTGGATTGTTCTACCTAGTTTGGTACCCACATATATTTAAAATTCCTTCTGCATCAAGTAATAGTCTATAAAAATTTTACGTGTGTGTGTGTGTGTGTGTGTGTGTAAGCCAAGTTGTGTACCGCTCTATCACCCTACACCTTACTTCCTTGAGAAAGGGTCTTCAACTGAACTGGAGCTAGGCTAGCAGCCAGCAATCCCTAGCAATTCTCCAGTCTGCCCATCACAGCACTCGAGCTACAGCCTTGTACATGACTACGCATATTTTTATGTGGGTGTGAGTATCTGAACTTAGGTCTCATGTTTATGCAGCAAGCGTTCTTACCCACTAAGTCATCTCAAGTTATATTCTTCAAAAGGCTTCCATCCTGAGTAAATAAAATCTGAAGTGATCAGCAATCTTTGATCAACACAGTGAATAAGCTAAACTACATTGTCCCAGCTTAGTCACATTTAAGCAAATAACAAAGACGTTCTTTTCCATGGGAGGATTAAAGAAGAAGAAGACAGACTAAACAGGGCAATGACAACAGCTCACCACTTGCAGGCCAATCTTGTACAGTTTATTCCAGTGGTATTTTAACAACAGAAACAATGCAAGAAGCCCTTTGTTAGAACTATAAATCAGAAAGGTCTTTTAAAAAATAGGAATTACATTTATATAGTCCAATAGTTTCATTTTATAGTTATATGTTCAGTCTTTTTATTTTTTTAAATTGTTCCACATTTATTATTTATTTACCTAGTGGTTGGTGGGGAGATGCTTGGGCATGCCATGGAATGTGTTTGGAGGCCAGAGGACAACTTTGGGAATCAATTCTCTACTTCCACCATGTGAGTACTTGGGAGGTAATTACATTCAGGTCATTACATTAGGCTCAGAAGTAAGCACTTTTTTTTTTTTTTTTAAACCAACAGAGCTATCTTGCTGTCCCCATGCCTCAATATTTTTAAAAGATACCTAGTTAAGAAAAAAAAAAATCTCTTCTCCAAATCTGTCCATTAGTTTCTTGGTTGTGAGCCTAGCCTTTAACAGCTGAGCCATCTCTCCAGCCCTGTCCATTAGTTTCTTATGTGTTCTTCTAGAACAACAAACTTGTAATACCCTTTAAAACCAGATATTCTTATTACCATACATATCTTGCTTTTTACTCAACAGTTTATTTGGGGGAATGAGTCTCATTGTTTTCACAGCTGTATAGTCTTTATATTAGTCACAATGCAGAGGACACAATAAGCAATTGTCTTAAGTAACAACTAAAAGGTCAGTCATGAACAATTAAGAAAATAAAGTTAAATTGTAAAAGTCACTTGAAAAAATCATTGAGTACTAATAGATTTTCAGTATTTTAGTATTTCTCACTGGTTGTCATACAGCCTTTATTCACATTGGAATCCAAAAGCTTAATGTTCTTTCAAGTGTACATGCACTTCCAAGAAATGTATGGAGGCTGTAGAAAGGGACAGCTCATCTTTTCCTCAACATGTATGATTCTATCAGAATCTTTTTTAGTATGTTATATCATACAACAAACACTTAATATATAAATTTTGACACAAAAACAATTTTTTTGTTGGTCATGTGATTAACCAACATAGACTCTTGTGGTCAAAAAGTGCCAATCTTAACCAACATACTGTACCTCATGATGGGTGCTTGCAAATCCAATATTTTCTTCATTTCTAAATTTAGAGCTGGGGCACAATGTTCTTCCTTAAAATGAGGTATCCCCTTCATTTGTGGACTTCCTCTAAGAGAAAAAGCACAAGGCTGAGACAAAGATATTAAATTTGCTCCTACTCTGTACCTAATATACATTCAAGTAAACAAACATAAGCAAACTTACAAACCAGGTGTTCATCCTAAAGATTCACAAATGAACATCAAACTTGAATTCTATACCACAGTAGACACATTTATATATAAACTAGATACAAGTAAGCTTGACTAATGTAACTTGTGTTGGGGGACTGAGGGAAAAATCAGAGGAGGAGGGATGGAGGGAAGGGGAGATTACGGTGAACTCTCAAGAGAACCAACAAACATTTTGTTTAAAATGACTAAGAGAGCTTTGCTAGCTAGGAAACCTCAAATGCACTATATCATTCCACATACTGCTGTGGGATGTTCTCTATGCTGTGAATGTGTTGTTCTGATTGGTTAATAAATAAAGTGCTGATTGGCCAGTAGCCAGGCAGGAAGTATAGGTGGGACAAGGAGAGAATTCTGGGAACAGGAAGGCTGAGTCAGGAGTCGCTGCCACCCACTGCCATGAGTACCAACATGAACAATACTGGTAAGCCACAAGCCATGTGGCAAGGTATAGATTTATAGAAATGGGTTAATTTAAGACAGAAGAACTAGATAACAAGAAGCCTGCCACAGCCATACGGTTTGTAAGCAATGTCTCTGTGTGTTTACTTGGTTGGGTCTGAGCAGCTGCGGGACTGGTGGGTGAGAGAGATTTGTTCTGACTGTGGGCCAGGCAGGACTGGAGAAAACTCCAGCTACAACATACAGCAGTGTATGGTCCAAACTGTTCATTCATTTTACCTTATTCCACACCCTATCTGTGATTCTTATTCTCTGGGGATTTATCAGAATTAATGTCAGATTCAGGGATGTAATTAGATATTTCATAAATAACTTGGCAATAAATAACAAAATACAGCACTCGGGAGGCAGAGCCAGGCGGATCTCTGTGAGTTCGAGGCCAGCCTGGGCTACCGAGTGAGTTCCAGGAGAGGCGCAAAGCTACACAGAGAAACCCTGTCTCGAAAAACCAAAACCAAAACCAAACAAAACAAAAAACAAAATTGTGTGTGTGTGTGTGTGTGTGTGTGTGTGTGTGTGTGTGTGTGTGTGTATTTAAATCCATGGTGATTAATGGCTACATAAAAATATTGCTAGATCAATGCCAAGAAACTGAGCACACAGCTCATAAAGACTACAGAACTGTCTTGAATTTATCTCCACATGGCATAGGTGTATGCTATCACCAGCCTATTCTTCCTCAGTGCCTGTGCTGGGATTAATAGTTATGTATCTGTCTTTGGGTTTCTACTGACCTGTAGACGAAATTCTAAACAGTCTTATTAAGTAAGAAACACAGAGCCAAAAACAGAGTTAAAAGCCCAAGAGGTCAGAGCGCTAGCGAGGAGCCAAGACTACCTTTAGCTTACCACTCGCTGCCGTCCAGTGAGCTGCTCCTGTGTGACTGCCTTTTTATTGCTTTCCTGTTCTGCCTTCTCATTAGCTCTAAGCCCAGCCGCATGGCTTCCTCGTCACTGCCTGTCTATACAGACCTCCTGGTCTCTATGGTTGGTACTGGGATTAAAGATTCGGGTCATCACGCTTGGCTGTGTTCTTGACCACACAGAGACTCTGCCTGCCATGTGATCAGATTAAGGGTGTGTGCTACCACTGCCGGACTTCTGCTTAATGGTTCGCTTTTACCTCTGATCTCCAGGCAACTTTATTTATTAACATACAATAAAATCACATTTCAACACAAATAAAATATCACCATAATGACCGAAGGTAACTCGAGGAAGAAAGGGTCTGTTTTGCTTACATTTCCATATCCCAGTCCATCACTGAAGAAAGTGAGGGAAGGAACTCAAGGCAGGAACCTGGAAGTAAGGACTGAAGCAGAGGCCATGGAGGAACACTGCTTACTAGCTTGCTCATGTCTTACTAGCCTACTTTTTTATGGGCTGTATATAAGAAATTTTCCTACATGTAAGAACTCTTCCACATCAATCATTAAGCAAGAAAATACTCTATATAGGCTTGTCTATAGGCTGCTAGTCTTATGGAAGCATTGTCTCAACTGAGTCTCCCTTCTGAAATGACTATCTTATGTCAAGTTGACATAAAAGTAACCAACACAGTATCTTTTGTGGCAGCTATCAATCTTGTCAACAACTGGTCTGCTAACATCAATTCTCTTTTCAATCATCTACAATCCTGCCACTCAATTTGTTAATACTACCACAGTTATATACAAAGAGTTCAACGAGACCCAATAGCTTTTAAGGTTTCTGGTTTTTGTAAAAATTACTTTGCTGCTCAGAAACCCATTTTGCTTCCTTTTTAATTGAGGGTTTTTTATTTTTTTCACATATAAGCTTGATGGTGGCTTACTGTCATCTTGCTATTGCAGTGACCAGGAATATTTGATTCTTTCTACGTCTAACAGGCTAAGCTAGTTGATGTTTATCCATTCAGGTTTGTGTGCAGCTAGTATGCTTGGCTAATGTGGCAGTCTCTAAAAAGAAAATGAGTAATTTACCATAGTCACATTTAAGGTGGTAATCACGCATTTTTTCAAATTAATGCTTAAAATTCAATAGTGTTGTAAGACTTATGAAAAAGGAAAAACCAAAGTAGTCTCTGAAGGCTCTGCTAAGAATAAGTCAACCTTAAAGAAAGCCCTGAGTTAAAATGGAGACATCTGAAAGAATGGTCGGTGTTTGGAACTCACTCTGTGAAAAGGGCGATGCTGATAACCTGAGTGCAGGGGATAAGTGTACAGGTTTTCAGCAGATTTTTCTCTTGTATGTAGGAAAAATTCTTTTACACATGCTCAAAGCAATATATTTCCCTCTGTATCTTAAAGGCTTTGTGTCTCCACCTACAGTGTGTATGTTGGGATGTTTCACTATGCAACCCAGGCCAGCTTCAAATCTGTGATTCTCTTGCCTCCACCTCTCAAAATGCTATTACAATCGTATGCTACTGCATCTGGGTACATTTTTTGTCATTGACAATTTCATGTGTTTATATACTAAAATCTGGTCATTTTAACCCATTACCCCTTTTCATGCCCATTCTTATGGTGATGCAATATTCTAAGTGTCTCTTACATTCTAAGAGACTGGAACTTTTGCTGGACCTCACAGCCAAAGTTAGTAACATATCTTGAAATCATGTAAGACCTAAGACTTCTAGCCTATTGTGTACTCAGCCTGTTTGTTTAATTTGCCTTTAAGAGAACAACTGAACAATCAACCTTACTTGTCTTGGATTTCCCATGCAGTCAACTTTTATAACCTAAGCTATTGCATAGCTCCAATCTTATGTACTGCCCCATGCCCTTGACCCAGATAATGCAGGTATATCTTTGCTGAAAGCCGCAGATACAGAAGTTCAAAGCAACTTCCTAAAACTTACCATAAAGGTTGAAAGCAACTATTTATGGTTACTGATTGATAAACAATGATGCGTTAACTGGTTTGTAGGGACCAGATGGAGCCAGCAACTTAATGCATTGTAAAACTCTGTTAAAGATTTCTGTAAAGTATCTCATTCCTTCTTCATGTGATGTTTTCTATGCTGTTCAATAAATACAGAGCAAAGACCCTTACTAGGGACAGTAACACCACTCACAGACAGATACCACATTCATACACACAGCTCATACAACAGACAGACACACACTGGGACAGATACACACAGACATAGGGACAAAGAGATTCAAAACAGTCACAAGACAGCCCTCAGGCAGGCACAGATTCAGACTCATAACAGACAGAGGGAATAAGAAGTAGAGGATTCAAGTCTGGACTCACTCTTAGTTAAATGACTACAAGGGGAAGTGCTTTTTATTTATTTCTTTCCTTAATGAAACACTGATGCATTATTGGTAACTCAAATTTAATCACCAGTGTATTTTAGTTTGCACACCTTCCCCGCCACTGAAAACCTTCATCCTCCTAACAAGTCCCTTTCTGCTCTGATCCATACCCAACCTGAAGTTTAGTTATGGTTGCTAGAATGAGCATTAGTTGGAGGTTATTTATTGGAACACATAAATTTCTCAATGGCTACACTATTGAAAAAAATAACTCCTCTTCCAGGATGCAATGTTTTTTAAACATGCATACTTGCTTGCATGTGTGTGTGTGTCTGTATAAGTGTGTGTTTGGAATAGAGTGTGGGGCCTTATGCATGCTAGGTAAGTGTTCTAACACTGAGCAAATTACCTTTCACTCTCAGTGGCACTTTAATTTGCAGGTTTTTATCTGTCCCTCCCCCATCAATATCAAAATCCTTACTTTTTTTTTTAAGTAGGTTCTAAACTTTCAAAATAATAGGCTTTCCATAAGCATGTGAACCTACATCACTGTACTGAGCACTTGACCTGTTCAATCTTTGTGTAGGTCTGTGATGGTCACACTTTGTTTCCTTAAAATGTTAATGGGGTTTGTGATATCCTGTATGCTTTTTCTTGAACTCCTGTTATGTTAGATAATGAATCTCATACTAATCTATTTTCTATTTTTCTCTCTTACTTGTGTCTTCTGTTCTATAACCATACACATGGCTCCTCAACTGTTTCACTTTCAAAGCTTTTGTGGAATTTCTTTCTTTTTCTTCTTCTTTTGAGATTGAGTTTCTCTGAGTAGCCCCGGCTGTCCTGGAACTCACTCTGTAGCCCAGGCTGACCTCAAACTCAGAGACCTGCCTGCCTCTGCCTCCTGAGTGCTGGGATTAAAGGGCCACCACTGCCCAGCTGGAATGTATTTCTTCTGAACCTCTCTCCCAAACTTCCTCTAGACAGTTATCTATTTGAAAGTGATCAACTATCATTTCTTTGAAATGTTTTTGTTTCCTGCATGTCTTCTTCTAAGTCACCCACACACACCCTTTTCTATTGTCAAGTCTCCCAATTCCCACACTGGAAACTTCCCAAAAACAGCTAATAATCCCTGCTTCTTTATATTTAACAAGTTAGCACTAAAAAAGTCAGCAAGAAAGCCCTGTGTGTAGTTGGGCCTGCCAACTGGCACTTCAGCATCAGGGCCAGATGCCTCCCCACCCCCATGGTTCCCAAATACAACTATATCTTAAATAACTTTTCTGGTGTGGAGAAGTCACAGAGTGGAGTGGGCCTTGCTGAACTATCACCATCTCTGCTCTAGCATTTCACCCAATGCTCCTCTGTGCCTACAATCCCTAAGGTTCAACCACACAATTTAGTTCCTGTATCTGGTGAAATAAAAAGAAAGGGATTCTTACTCCTTGTTTAAATATTTTCAAGGAATCTATGGCCCTTATTTCACTGTGTGTAGATAGTATTCTGTGGTTAGTAGTCTGTCTAATTTCTCAGCCCTTTTGGATTTGCAGTAAAATAGAGTGATTTCTGTCAGTATATCCAGGCAGTCGTCAGGTTAATCTTCCCAAGTTATTTACATTTCCCTTCTAAATTTTAGCTCAAAGGTTGGTTAGAGACATCTCTCGCTTTCATTAAAGACAGAAATATTTCAAATTGTTGTTGGGTTGATCGTCAAGTGCCTTTCAAGATTACCTACCTTAAAGTGAAAACTCTGTTATTCCTTATATAAATTCTTTTTACTTACTAGATATGAAGCATTATAACGTTTTAAAGTAAATTTACATAAACCTTAGTTTCTCAACTTCCAAATGACTTACAAAAACTTCATAGAAATGTTTCTACTCCACCTTCCAGGCACAGAAAAACACAGTAAAATATTTAAAATTACAGTGACAAAAATTAGCTTTCTAATGAAAACTTTATTATTTACAGCTACAATAATTTGATAAATTATAATAACAGATGGTTGGAAGAGAGTCATGGAAGTTGAAGCTGGAAGAATAAACTGAAGCCAGATTATGAGAGGCAACTCAATAGTATAAAAATCCTACTACTAATCATTTACATGTATGAAAAACTGTTCAGAAATGTACTATATGTAGTATCTCAACCATTTGTAATCTTTTGAAGACAAACTTTATTATCTGCACTTTTCCAGGGAAAACATGTAACTTAAATACTGAGAACATTCTTAATGGTCATAGAACTAATAAGAGCTGACATCTGAACTTGTGCTTTCAATCCTAGTCTCTAAGCAACTAAACAAACATTTAAAATGAATACTGAAGAATAGATGGAGACAAAGGCAGTAGAGACCATAGGTTAATTAGGAGACGATCCTTTACATCTGAGCATTTTGAAAAAGTGGCTTCTTGCCTACTTACAGAGAACTAATATGACTTACTTTAGTATAAAGTACAAAGGCAAAGGATCTGCGCTACTTTTGGGAAAAGAATTTAAGAGTCAGCAGTCAACACACTGTGGTTTTTCAACTGTACCATGAGGGCTTCAGCTGACTGGTATACTTAAATAGATAACTAATTATTGTTAAATTTTTATACAATGAAAACCAACAAAGTTTGTAAACCATTCTATATGAGTGATTTTACTATGCAATCTGAGAAGCAGGTAAAATAAAAGAAAAATGAATATGCTCAAGAGATCTATAGATATGCTCTTGTTTGTTCAGCAGAACCACATTGTATGAACTTACTACTGAAGGCACTTCAAATTTCAGTTTCAAGACACAGAAATCAAGTTGGGAGCTTCCTTTTCTCTAGCATTCATAGTGCCAAATGGTGCTATGCAGGCAGCTGGGGGAGAAAACGCATCAATAGTCACACCTAGCTGTGGACTCTGAGTGCTCATAGCTTATAGGTAAACTGTCAGGCAAGATGGACCACTGGTGCAACCAGTGGTTGGGAGTAACCAAGCAGTTCAGACTGGACCTAAGAGCTATTCCATAGGAAAGAACTCATGCCAGTACTGTAAATCCAGTCAAATGGCTATACTTGGGAGGTTACAGGCCCTTGGAGGAAGGTACTACTGCTGTTAGGCTAAACATACATGTTGTGTTCATCAAGCTACCTTCTATATATTCATAGTTATTCCCATCGAACAGTGCTGTTCTAGCCTAGGTCGAAGAAGTCTTCTTTTGAAGTGGAAGACTGATAGTACAGAAACTTGTACACTGGCTAAAGTACTGAGAGTGACTGTTGAGGGCTCCGCCCTAAACAGGCCAACTCTATCCCTAAGGCTCGGAACATCACAGAAGAAGGGACAGAAAGAAGGGAAGATCTGGAGGAGGGGTGGAGTGCTATGGAAAGCTGTCCTCCAGACATGACGTGGCTATTGCAACTCATGAACTCACAGCAGCTATGGTCACTCACACAAGACGGGGCCCATCTATTGTCTGTCATGGGCAGGGGAGGGTTCATGATATCCACAGCTGGGAAGCTAGTGGTAGTTAATGTTGCCTGGGAGACGGGGGTATTTCCCAAATCTGTGCTCCTCATGCAGGCAACGCTAATCAAACACAGTGGGTCATATATATTTAAAAGGACATCTGTACTTTTAGATAAATTCAAGATAGGGAAAGTTTAATAATTTCACTTTAAAATATAATTTACATGAGATTTGTTTAAAAAAAACTAGTTAACTAAACAGAACATATCTAGAGACATTAAGTTGCTGTTACCATGTGAATGTGGAATATTTGCCTATGGAACATCTTAGAAAATGTTACATTTAATATAGTTACATTTTCTATATAACCAAACTTTAAGGCTATGATACTAACCATATTTAAAAGTACCAATATAATAAATAAGCTATGATAATATAAACACATTGCTAACTTTAAAAATACTTTGCATTTTGGGGTATTACATATATTAAATATTTTCACCAAAGATCTCAAAAACAAGGTTGCCGCTGCTTATATTTGGTAAGTAACTCAGTTTAAGACATGTTTTAGAAGGACATCTGTACTTTTAGATAACATTATCCTTCAAAGTGTAGTTCACTGTAACGCTCATATTTAATTAACGAGAATTCCCTTCTATTCTGACCACATATGAATAGTCTTAAGTATCCAGTGGAAGCAGTTTAACAATTTTAAAGGTAACCTAGAAAACAATGCTGCATGCAATTTAGTAAGAGTTTAACTGTTTTTTTTCTTCTCATTTTATACACATAAAATAACTGAAGAAAGACATAAAGTAATTTTAAAGTGCCCTTTCCATGTCAGAGAAGAAATGAAACCTAGTTGATTGGAAATACAATAGCCCCTCTTTCCACATTTCTAAAAGGTTGTTTGAGTCTAGCTCAAGACACATGTAAGGAAGACAAAGAATGAAACTAACCCAATTTGAGAATTCTGTTCTAAATATGTACTTAATATAAATGAAAATCTCTACTTCTCTATTCTAATGAGCTATTACATATTCACGTCAATAAAGAGCAATGAAAAAAATGAAATGTTTCGGTGGGGAAGGGTAGGTCAGTTACTGCTCAAATTTGTAATGACCTTCAGGAGTGACTAAGTTCCCAATGAACTTATAAAAACCAAGACTCAAATGAACTATAAAATTATGCATAAATTTTATATGAAAAAATTAATATCACCTTTAAATTCAAATACACTCTGGAGGTTTATGCCAGTGATACAGTTAACTGCTACAACACAAATTCAACAAGCTTTTGTTTGAACAAAGTCTCAGGTGCAGAGATCTCAAATACTATTAAGTACCACTTAAAGAAAATATTAATAGGGCAGATAACATAATGGATTTGGGGTATGGGATAGAAACTTCAAGAGTTCAGTTAATTAGAATCAGATGTGGTGGCTCAGGTCTGTGATTACAGCACTCAGGTGGAGCGTAAACGGAGTGCAAGGGCAGCCTGGGCTAAACAGTGAGATTCTGTCACAAAGCAAAGCAAAATAAAACAAAACAGTACAGTACAGTGCAATTATTTATACAGTGTTTTTCCCCCACAGAACTTACTTCAGGCCTGTCTTTTTTCCAAGCAAATAACTCAAATGTTTGTATCTATAAAATGCTCCTCTTTCTCATAAGTGTTTCCCTTGAAATACTAGTATGACTTTTCAGGACATTTATTCACTTTTGTTCATTTATTTATTTTTAAATTTCTATTTTGCAGTGCTGAGGACTCCCAAGGCCTTGTGCATGCACGCAAGTGTTCTACCACTGGACTACCACTGACCTGCAGGCCCTGACATTAACTTTACTTATTTATTACTATCTTAGGCCTCTTAAATGTCAGTTTATAACAAATGTCTCACAAATTTAGTGGGCATATGAAAAATAGTTAGTTATGGTAATGAGCATGAATTCTCAACTCTAAGATGGGCCTGAAATGGACTAGTCTTGATCTAAGGAGTTCTGGCTGTCCTAGCCAAACTTAAGGCTTTGGTTCTCCTTTCCCAGTTCTGAAGTTCAGAATGGTTTCTTCCTCTACATCACACATTTCATCAGTTGTAGATAATCTGATTTGGTTTCCTTTCTATGGGGAAAGACCTGCTGGGGGTTGAATGCAGGGCCTCACACATGCTAAGTCATACTTCATCATTGAGCTATACTAATGTAACTATTTACCAGTATGCCCATAATTAATGAAAGTATTTCTGAATGAAATAGAATAATTTTAAATGTGCCTAAATATTCTCCAGTAGAAAATAACTGAAAATGTTCAAACTAATGACCTTATAGGTAGTCATGTTTACTATTATAATGGTCCCAAATTATCCAGCCAGAAAACAATAAAAAAAAAACTGGACAAAATACACACACACACACACACAAAAACTACGGTCATCCAATAAATAGCAAGCAGAAGAATGATGATTTCAAGGCCAACTGGGGCTACAAAGTGAGAACTTGTCACAAACAGAAAACTGAAGAGTTTTCTAGCAAAAGTCACTTTCCAGACTACTATATACAGTGGGAGAACCCAAGTAGAACACAGAAGTCTCGCTAAGTTAAAGAAAAAGATTAATGTTCATGGAAACAAATGTGTGGAGCAGAGCAGTAGAAAGGCTGGAGCAGACTGAAGAAGAGCTCTAGAATCTCCGTCCCCTTACAATACTGGGTAGGAAGCCATTTGTACGAAACACCACACCGAGTCAGACACAGGCTAAACCAGTAACGTTTGGGATTCCCGGAGGAGGGCTCTAGTTCTGACAAGCTAGAGGGGAGAGACCGTGGAAGACAGTCTAAAGTAAAGGCTCACTAAATCCTCATAAAGCACACAAACAAGCCTCAAACTGTTCAGAAGTTTTCCAAGTAACCTGTCACCCATAACAAACTTCACCATTCTTTAAAGGAAAACCACAAAACTCTTCCAGAGGAAAACACGAAGATCAGATACTCAACTATGTAGGATGATGCCAGTATCCAAACTAAAATAACTTAGGCATGTGATACGACCCAGTAATTCTATACATGGGTATTTATTTACTCAAGAAATATAGGACAAATGGAGAGTGGGATGAGATTATAATTTAAAAAAGCAAAATTCACATTTTTAAATCTTTATACACTTCTCACTATTTTTGAAATAAAACATTGATTGCTACTATAAAATTTTATAGAGTGCTATGGAATATATCTGGAGGACTAGTGATTCCCTGAGTATAAAGGAGGACAAGAGAGCTGGGAAGAAACTTTATAGGATACAGCAGATGGTGGCTCTGAGTTCAAAAGCCGGGCCAGATGGCTCGCTTACATAAAATGATGGTGGGGAAGCATACCACCAGGGCAAAGAACAGAGAAACACAGAAATTGTGACTTCCACCATAGTCTACATATGAGAAATGTAGGCTCCAAATTCCATGCCAGAGACCTTGGACTTTATTTTGTGGCAACTAGAGAGCAATAAAAGTTTTTAAGAATCACATATTTAGGTCTTCTCTTTGGAAAAAATAACATAAAGGGTAGATTTCACTATGCAGGAGAGACTAGAAGAAAAACTAGTGATCAGATGATTCTAGAAGCACTGGAGAAATGTAGTTAGTCAATGAAACTTGATTACTGAACAAATACAGGAAGTAAAGAGAAACAAAGAATCCGAAGTTTTCCACTTCAGAGGACTACAAAAAGGATTACTTGCAGTCAAGTTGGGTAAAGCAATTTCAGGTTTGGCAGGAGGCAATAAGTATAGTTTAAACAACATGAATTTAAGGCTGCTACTGAACCACTTAAATAGATTTAATCGTAGAAAGGTAAACTTGGCACTCAAGAAATGATCAGATACAGACCTCATCTACTTACATACAGCATAGTTAAAGGCAAGAAAATACACACACACACACCCCACCTCTTAAAAACACTAAAGCACTATTCAAGTATTATAATTGAGAGTGCTGATTTAAACCCATTGACAAAGTCATGGAATAGATGGCATCAGTACCACTTACTTATCAAATAAGTAAAATGGATCTTTAAAAAAAAAAATACGCATGGCCGGGTGGTGGTGGCACATGCCTTTAATCCCAGCACTCGGGAGGCAGAGGCAGGCAGATCTCTGTGAGTTCGAGGCCAGTCTGGTCTACAGAGCGAGATCCAGGAAAGGCTCCAAAAACTACATAGAGAAATCCTGTTTTGAAAAACCAAGAAAAAAGAAAAAAAATACACACACACACACACACACACACACACCATAGCAACATAACTAATCCTAAAACCTAAGAAAAACCATGAGAAAATTTATATAGGGAAAGGGCAAATAAATTATATGTTTAAATCATTTAGAGGTAAATTATAAAAGATAATAATAATCCAGGGAAAAAGTTACAAGTTCCAAACTAAAGAAGTCTTGTTGGGAATTAGGAGGCAATGGAAGAGATACGGGAAATATGCACTGGTAGGCTAAAATGGACTTTATATACTGGCTCAGGTGTGAATGATAGGGGAGAGTGAGTTCAAGTACATGGTGGTTCTCTGCACAGAAGGGAACTGGCTCTACATTTTTCTAGGATTAAATTACTTAAAAAAGGCTGGGCGGTGGTGGCGCACGCCTTTAATCCCAGCACTTGGGAGGCAGAGGCAGGCGGATCTCTGTGAGTTGGAGGCCAGCCTGGTCTCCAAAGTGAGTTTCAGGAAAGGTGCAAAGCTACACAGAGAAACCCTGTCTTGAAAAACCAAAAAAAAAAAAAAAAAAAATACTTAAAAAAATCACGATGTAGTATTTCATTTTTATAGTTAACTACATAAAAACATCCCTTCTTACTAATTACAAATCCTTTGTTAAAACCTAAAACTTCATTATTTTCTCACTTACCCCAAAATGTCATTCCCCTAAGTGCATGCTGTGTTCCTCTCAAACTCGTTAAGATCCTTTTTTTATGTGTTATCGTCTCAATGAAGATCCTAAGGATTCAATTTCAAGCTGTAGTCCACTCTTCATTCCCTAACCCTGATGTATTTGTCTGCATAACATACAACGTGTTATAATTATGCAAGCTATCTAAGTAAAGCTGTTTTTTTGTCCCGCACCCCATCCCATGCTACATCTCTAGCAGCTAGTAGCTTTCACAGTTCCTGGAGACTTAAAAAAAAAAAAAAAAAAGGCAGAAACTACAAGAGAACACTTATTCCTATGGCCTTTAATCTGGTGGTAACAACAACAACAATGTGCGGGGATCTACGAACTGGGTAGATATTTTAATAATTCTATCAGGCTTTGGATTCAGATGGCACCTTTGGGATGTGGCTATAACAAGAGGAGTTTCAGAATTTAGGATTATGTAATATTCTAACTCATCCTATTAATAAATGCTAGTACAATTACAATGTAAATGCTAATGGATGCATGAGATATGCAAAGCTCAAAAGCTAAAAATCACACATGTAAATCTACAGAACTGACACAGGCTAAAATCAAACTAGATATAGATGTTTTGAAACTCTCAAAGAGAAACATTTTTAAGACCGCTATCACCTATTTCCCAAATAATAAGGTACCTACTAGAAAGAAGGAAGAAAAATTAGTTAAAATTTTCTCTCTAAAATTCTAACACAGCTGGGCAGTGGTGGCACACACCTTTAATCTCATCATTAGGGAGGCAGAGGCAGGTAGATCTCTGAGTTTGATACCAGCCTGGTCTACAGAGTGAGTTCTAGGACAGTCAGAGCTACACACAGAAACCCTGTCTCAAAAAACCAAAACAAAAACCCAACCAAACAATAAAACGAAAACAAAACACCAACAACAAAAACTAACGTCAATGTCTCATTACCAGTAATAAAGAAGTACAGTCATGTGCCACCAAAATGTTCAATCAAAGATGGATTTCATATATAGTGGTAGTCCCATAAAATTAGAACAGGGTGGAAAAATCCCACTGCTTAGTAATGCTGTAACCACTGTAAACAGGAAGCACAACACATTCACTCACCATGTGTCTGTAATGGTGCTGATGCTAACACAAACAAGCCTGCTGAGTTGCCAGATGTACAGAAGTGTATTCAGAGTTCCTTCCTGGTGTTGGCTACCTAAAGATGTCAAAACTGGGCTTATAAAAAATGTAAAGGCAAGAGGGTACCTTTCCTGTTTTTAGATATGTTAGATACACAAATATCATTGTACAATGGTACAAATATCACTGCTTATAGTTTCAGCATAGTAACATGCTGTCCAAGGTCGTAACTGAGGCTGTAACAGCTGTAGATCCATACACTACAACACCTATATTTCTGGAAGTATATTCTATTCTGTAACACTGAGACAAATGAAGTGCCCTCAGGATGCATTTCTCAGACATGTCCTTGTCTCACAGTGATACACGACTATAAATATATCCTAGGAAACTATAGTGTGTACATAACTAATTCTGGCCTCTTTTGTCTTCTCCGTGTGATGTGAGTTAGTGGACATTTCTGGCCCACAATGTAGGCTTCTTCTACCAAAAACAGCTGGAGTTTTGGACATAAACTGTGGAAATTAACAACAACTAATCTCAATTTCTTCTCTTTCCAACCAGTACTACTCACTGACAGCAAACTGGTAAGAAGTTTCACATATCTGATGAAAAGTGTCAGGAAGAAAGAGGTAAGGGAGAATAAGGTGAGAGCTTTAACAGTGATTGTTTTGGAAAAATTTTTTCCAGTGGAGAACTGCGTACCTATGTGTTTAATATCAGTTAATTAAACATCCCAAATTTTAGTACCGTTAGTAAATTTTTGCAGAGCTGGTTATCAATTCTTGCACATGCTAGACAAGCAGACTAAACCATATTTCTAGCTCCAGTGAATGTTGAACTCAATAAAGCTGGTTAAAGAAAAAAAGAGGTTAAATTGGGCATGGTGTCATATGTCTGTATTCTTAGCTACTTCAGCGGCTGAGGTGGGAGGATTATCTGAGCCTATTAATTCAAGGGCAAGCCTGGGCAACACAATAAAGCCTTACCTCAAAAACAAACAAACAAACGTTACTAGTGGTGGAAAGATGATCACAGGAGGAGAGCTCTGCTATTAAGAGTACAGGAGTGTGGTGGTGACCGCCTTTAATCCCAGCACTCAGGAGGCAGAGGCAAGCAGATTTCTATGAGTTCTAGACCAGCCTGGTCTACAGAGTGAGTTCTAGGCCAGCCAGGGCTCTGTTACACAGAGAAATCCTGTCTTGAAAAAACAAACAAACAAACAAACAAACAGAGCGCTAGCTGGTTCTACATCGTGAGTTCTAGACAGCCAGAGCTACATAGAGACCCTGCCTCCAAACAAACACATAAACACACAACTACAAAAGAACCTGAGAGTATATGAGAACTAATTTGTTGAAATTATTTTCATTATGAAGAAATAAGCAATTTCAAAATCTCCTAAACTCATATTTAAATATAGTTAAGTAAACAAATTTCAAAGCTAAACATAATTATTTCTAATTTATCCACGTCAAAGTTTCCATCAAAAATTTCACTGTGAATCTTACAATGTGAAAAAACGTTAAAGCCTTCAGTCAGTCTACATATTGGTAGAGATAAAGAGATATTTCAATATAGGGTGGAACTTATAAAGATACAAAAGACAAACAGAACATCAAAGAATGACATTTGAAATGAAAGAAGTTATTTAATAAGACTGCCATCATTGTTGAAGACTGCCTCCCTGCATCTACAAGAATGCTAGAAACATTAGGTGGAGGTATCTGAGCTGCGTGCCTAGCTGGAGTGTAATGGCAATCTTGTGGAGTCTGAGGTTAAGATGCTGTCATGTAATACAGGAAAGCTGAGATGCTCTAGAAATAAAGTCGATGTGATGAACTCCTAAGATGTAGAAAGAAGAAACAAGAGGCAGGGCTACTTCTATAATTGAAGAGGACACAATTATCTGCCAGCCTTTGTTATGCTGCCTCTATCTTCAGGGGCTATTGCAAACCTTTCCCATTCTTCCCTTTTTTCTATTTCTTATTCCCCAAGTCTTAAGAAGTAGGAGATTGCTAGATGAGGCAAACAGGGTTGAAGTATGTAGTATCAGAGACTAAGGAGTACGGACTGTGGAACTGTAACACCATGTCTGAATCCTGACTCTTGTCTGTGACTGCATCAGCTTATGTTAACGGGTAGCTTTTCTGTGCAGCAGTTTGGGCAACAAGTATCTTAAATTATATAGGCGTTTACAATAATACCCATGGCAACATCACCAAAACCACTTTTTTCACTCTCCTCTGACCATTACATGATCACAGCTTTTCAGGTTTTAAAATCATGAACTCTAGCCAGGCGGTGGTGGCGTGCGCCCTTAATCCCAGTACTCAGGAGGCAGAGGCAGGTAGGTGGATCTTGAGTTCGAAGACAGCCTGGTCTAAAGGGTGAGTTCCAGGACTCTGGACTATTGCACAAAAAGTCCCTGTCTCAAAAAACAAACAAACAAAAAATCATGAACTCCTAAGCACCAACTCCCCAAAAAGTACTTTTGCTAGCATTCTTTTTTTGTTTTACAAATGATTTCTTCAGAAAACTTACTGAAATAAGTAACTCTAGAAAGTACTGGAGTACACAAATACAGCAGGCGGGATTTAGTCAACAGAACACTATTTGTACCAATAATTCATAGAATAGCTACTATAAGTCATATTCTTGCAAAGTAAAAAGATTATGTGGCCGGGCGGTGGTGGCGCACGCCTTTAATCCCAGCACTCAGGAGGCAGAGCCAGGCGGATCTCTGTGAGTTCGAGGCCAGCCTGGGCTACCAAGTGAGTTCCAGGAAAAGGCGCAAAGCTACACAGAGAAACCCTGTCTCGAAAAACCAAAAAAAAAAAAAAAAAAAAAAAAAAAAGGATTATGTGTATTTTATTTTCTATTTTTTACTTTCTTTTTTTTTTTTTTCTGGAGAGAAGAGCTCAGCCTATGTGCCTCTCTCTCAGGTCTTTTTTTTTTTTTTTTAAGATTTATTTATTATGTATACAGTGTTCTGTTTGCATGGATCCCTGCAGGCCAGAAGAGGGAGCCAGATCTCATTACAGATCGTTGGGAGCCACCATATGGGTGCTGGGAATTGAACTCAGGACCTCTGGAAGAACAGCCAGTGTTCTTAACCTCTGAGCCATCTCTCCAGCCCTATTTTTTTTTTTCTTTTTAACTTACTTTAAAAACACTTTTTGAGACACTCATACACGAGGACTATGTCTACATCACTCCTGTTACTCCCCACTTCCCCCTTCCAGCTCCTCTCATGTTCTACCCTCTACCAAATTCTTAATTATTGTTACATAGATAAATACACACATGGTATATATACAGCCTCTCATGTTTATTTAGCATTCCTTGTATGTACATGTGTCCGGGGCTGACCACTGGGACCGGACATCCTATGCTAGAGTTCGTCCTTGGAGGAAACTGATTTTCCCCTTCCCAGCAGTCACTGACCAGCTGTAGTTATTCATCTAGGGGCAGATCTTACAGAATTTCCCCCATCTACTTTGGCATGTCAACTGCTATTGTCATTACTGTTGAGAGTTCATGGGTGCATTTTCCCTGTCTGTCACGTCTAGGGAACACTATCTAGCAGCAGATATCCTGGTTGTCCATGATGGTTGTTTTCTGAGTTTTACACACACTTAATGTTAATCATTAAATTATTTTTTACATATAACAAGTGTGATTTCCCTATGTGAATATACTGATTATAAAAAGATGATATACCACTGAAGTGCTGTGCTGGCTAGACAGAAATTAGTCATTTGGGAAGAGGGACTCTGCTAAGAAAATGTTCCTCCCAGACTGGCCTGTAGGCAAGCCTGTGGGGCATGTTCATGGCTGATGATTGATGTGGGAGGGTGCAATCTATTGTGGGTGTGCAACCCGTAGGCAGGTGGTCCTGGATGGTATAAAAAACCGGGTGGCAAGCCATGAGGAGCAAGCCAGTAAGCAGCATTCATGTATGGGCTCCTGCCCTGACTTCCCTTCACGATGGACTGTTCCCGGGACATAAAATGGAAATAAGCCCTTTTCCCCCCAAGTTGCTTTTGATTATGGTGTTTTATCATAGCAATAGAAACCCTAAAGATCGTATTTCATTAATTCTATTATATAAAACTTTTCTTAAATTATTTAACGTACAATGAGAACTTGGAAAAGTTCAGTGAAGTTAAATAGGCAATAAGATAGGCAGAAATCACTTCATAGAAACGAAGAAAAGCCCAAAATGTCATTGTCTTTTGTGTGTCGAAGTGTGTGTAGGTCAGAGGATCCAAGCAGACCAGGCTGGCTAACCAGCAAGCTCCGAGGTCTGCCTGTTTCCACCTCTCCAGTCCTGGGATGACGAGCTCGGGCCACCATGCCCGGCACTTCTTATGTGTGTTTGGGGGACTGACTGGGGTCTTCATCAACTGAGCCATCTTTGCAGCCAAAAAATGTAGTATCTGCTCACACTAGAAGAAATTTATCTCTAGGTGTGAAATAATGTGCAAACTAAATGTGAAATCAAGACATATGCTAATACAACTGGTTTGCTGTGGCATTTATCTAATATGAACAATTATGAACTGCTCAGTGCAACTACTATTTGGGACAATCCTTATAGTATTACAGTGTCAGACACATTTCACATCTCTTCATCCCACTAGTTTTCTTTCATAACTGGGCTTAGTCTTCTTCAGTAAGGCCTTTTTAATACATGTGTATATGTATGTGTGTATATATATATAATTTTAATATATGTTATATCTATGCTTAACATATATTTAATATATATCATACATTATACAAACAATATATTTATTACTAATTTCTAATTATACTATTTTGTTATATTATTAAATATTAATATTAAAATTAAAAATATTTATGCTGATAATTACTAATGATTAATAATACACAAATGAGATATCCATATTTTAGGAATATCTTTTAATATATTGCTTTAATATATCATATCATTTATATAATTATGTTACATAATTAATATATTATTTGTATATAATAATATACAAATAGTTTATTTTTTTAAGGTTTTTGTAATCTTCTCAGGAATTTCCTCTTAATCATATTGGCAACAGTCTCTCACGTAACATCAAGCAAATTTTTGACATAGGAGTGGTTTGCCCCTAGGAAAAAAAAATGTCGTGCTTTAAAAGTATGGTTTTTTTATTAAAAAATAAAGCATGTTGTGAAGGAAATATGCAAAACATAATGACACCATTTAAAGATTTAAAGACCAAAAGTCCATGTCTCCCCCAAAGTTTACCTAGGGGGTAACTACTGCCTGTGTGGGGTTTTTTTCCGTGTGAGTATATATAAACACAGGCAAAGGAGCCTGTAACTGACTAAGAGTTTGTCTCTTCATATTATCTCCCAGCTCTCCATTTTAATGAAGACTAGAGAATATCTGACTTGGAGTATATTAGTAGTAATTCTGAATGTCTAAGAAAGGATATAACACAGTCCTCAGTATTCCTTGACTTATTTAATTACGTATTTTTTAAATTTATAAAAATGACAGTTAAAAGAGTGGCAATTTCTGAAGCATCATTTCAGAAATGCAACTTAACATCTTACTGATGTTAGACAACCCCAAATGAGTCTTTAAAAAATATTTAGTCTGCAAGCCATGTATTAGAAGAATGAAGCCAAAAAACTTACTTGGGATATACTGGTTCATAAAGGTATTTGTCCCCTCTTGAAGAAGCAATATGAAAAAACAAGATGTAGCCATTTGCTGTCTGAAAGAGAAATTGTATTAACCATAAATTAGAATGTTGTAACTGCCACCCTAGGCTATAATTTTATATACCAGGACTATAAAAAGAAATCTCACTCAACCCTCCTTTGAAGAATTATAGACTCTTTATATATGAAAAATGACTTTTAATATAATCTATCATAAAATGTGCTTAACAAATTTTAAAAATATTTTATAAACTAACTGAAATCAAGTTTGTAGAATATTATGGACAAAGACATTCTAAAACAAGTTATAACTCAATAGATGAGTACTGTGCAAAATACACAGCCCTTTCTGACCTCTACAGAAGTGGGGCACGTAATAATTCTAACCTTACAAAGCAATACTATCAAATAGTAAAAGTATAAAATGTCTGAGTGTACCCAAATAAATTTATCATTTACTTCAAAACAGCATTATAGAGATAGATAGATAGATAGAGAGAGAGAGAGAGAGAGAGAGAGAGAGAGAGAGTTAAAAATAAAATTTTTTAATTTCTTACTATAAAATATATTCTGAGACAGGAGGAAAAAGCAAATATTGAAATTTCAAAATCTAAACATCAGCTAACTAAAGTCAGTTTCTAATTTCCAAAATATGAACGTCTGAAGTTCAAATCTGAACATCTAAATTTCCAAAGTAACTAAATATTATAGACAGAAATTGTATTAAAAAAACAATGTAGCATCTGGGTGACTGAAGCAGGTTTCTGGCCAGCCTGGGCTACCCTAAGAGACTCTATCTCAAAAACAAAACCAACTCAACAACAGAAACACAAAACCATTGTTATGTTATATGATCACGGTGTCCATCTGTGACTTACAGGGCTCAAACAAGCACTTTACATTTACATAACTATGCATATATAATTGCTCCTTCAAGATGTTTTCATTGTAAAATCAAGCAACAGAGTGAAGTAGCAGTTTTTTACCCAAGCTTCTTTACCCTAACACTGAATTTCTATCATCTCAGAGGTAAGTGAGGCCGAATCCAAAGTAGAAAGAATCAAAACCAAAGAAATTATCCAGTGTTTCCTATTTCTTCCCAGCACTGGCTTCCTGTTTTCAGTTAAAGGAATGACAGAGGAAACATTTCCCAGAGCAGCCAGGGTTTGCTTTTAACTATAAACTTATCCTTCTGCAATATATTTTCAAAAACTACAGTTTAATTTACTGAATATTAAAGAAGATAAAGATTGTTCAGAAAAGATTATCTTTCAAATTCCTCATGGTAATTTTACATTCTTGCAAAAGAAAAACAAAAGGAAAATAGCTTCCAAGCAAACCAGGGCAAAAGCCACAAACCTCCTCTCCCACGAATGATGGGTGTTGTGAACTTTACTGCCACTCATAAGAGCGGGAAAGGCAACACAGAACAGTCGGTCAGTTCTTAAGAGGGTAACATTGACATACAAATGCTGTCTGGAAGATCAGTCACTCAAAGGTCAAAAAGTTCAACACTTCAGACAATCAAATGCTAATAACATACATACCAAAGTAATAAAGCATACACAAAAAATAATGTCAGTGAGAATAAAGCATCACTTTGTGCTAGTATTTCATCTAATACAATAGTGAAAACACAAATAATACCGTGATTTACTATTTGATATTTGGTATCAATCATTTTAAGTAAATATTTCAGACTTCTGTGTATACCAAACATATACTTCTAAATCTCAATGACATCTACTACTGACATTTCATAAACAGTTCTGCCTTAGACCAAGTTTTTAAAGTCTTGGTAATAAATGATGTCCCTTTAGAAGTCACCAAACCTATTACTATGCACCATTTTAATGACCTTTCTCTCCATGACCCCAAAATAATATAAAGGAAGCACGTAACTACTGCTTAATCTTTTCAGGCAGCAAGCTTAATTCCCTCTGATAACATACATACATACACACATACACACACAGGCACACACATACATACAACCATCTAAAATTCACTAATTTCAAATAACAATGAAATAGCAGACTGCAATATCCAAATTCTTCACACACTAATCTGTAAACTGCATTTTAATTTTCATATTCTTTGTTATATATGTTTAAAATAAGAAAAAATATAAATCACCTCAAAATATACTGTTCTTCCAAGACAATAATGTAACTATTTTGCATCCAGACATGCATACACATAAATGGAAAATGGTAAGGTAACAAAGATGCTGAAATAAAGGTGATGAGTATCTTTTGATCTGAACAACATTCATCAAATAATTTTTTTTCTGAGACAGGCATGGTGACACACAGGTTTAATCCCAGCAATGGGGAGACAGAATCAAGCAGATCTCTCTGTGTTTGAGACCAGCCTGATCTACACAGAAGGTTCTGAGACCCTCCCTCAATGAACGAATGAATCCTAAGTCAGCAAGATGGCTCAGCAGATAAAAGTACTTGCTGCCAAATCTAACAGCCTGAATTTGATCCCTGGGAGCATCGTGGTGGAAGAAGAGCACAGACTCCTGTAAGTTGTCCTCTGACTTCTATTCATGCTGTGGACATGCACACCCCCATGCACATATAAATTTATTTAATTATATTCCTAACACTATCACATTGTTTATACTATGGGTCTAACCTCTGTTCTAAAAAAAGGGAAGGAGGGGAGCCAGATTTCAGCTTCCAACAAAACTGGAATAAAATTGAAGTTGATTTATGCTTCAATCTGAAATAACTTTAAACATACTTATAATATACATTTTATATATAAAACAATGGGTTGTTGTTCGTATTTGCTCTTTTGTGTTTGTACCCAGCTCCCAAACAAATCACACACGGAGGCTTATTCTTAATTATGAATGCCCAGCCTTAGCTTGGCTTAGTTTCTAGCCAGCTTTCCTTATCTTAAATTATCCCATCTACCTTTTACCTCTGGGCTTTTCCTGTTGTCTTACTTCTGTAATTCTTACTCTTCCTCCGTGGCTTGCTATGTAGCTGGGTGGCTGGCCCCTGGAGTCCTCCTCCTCTGGCTCCTCCTCACTCCTCCATCTCCCAGATTTCTCCTTCTATATATACTCTGTGCCTGCCAGTCCCGCCTATCCTTTCTCCTGCCTCGCTATTGACTATTCAGTCCTTTTTAGACCATCAGGTGTTTTAGACAGGCATAGTAACACAGTTTCAGAATTAAACAAATGCAACATAAACAAAAGTAACACACCTTCAAATAATATTCTACAACAACAATGACTTTCAAAGCATACATCAAGGCCTGTCATTCGTGGAAGGTGGGAAACAAAGGCGAGCCCTATTCCTCTCACACAGCTTACTGCCCTGTGAAGATTTTCCACTTACAACAATGACAGAGGAAGTTGAAGCACAGCCTGGTTGGTAGACTTCTCCAAACTGCGGAAATGAAGCTGTGAGTTCTGGAAGACAGAAACTCTTAGAGATAGAATTTATGTGACGAAGTCCTCGACAGGAAAGAACTACACACAATAGCAATTCTAGAGGACCAGCAAGGGTGGGGATGTGAGGAAAGCTCTTGGTAAGAGAAGAGAAAAAGAACTGTAACGGCAACAGCGCATGATGTCTCAAGAGTCTTGCTAACAGCATCTGTCTCAGAAACAGGACTAAAAACCATAGTTCACAGGGCACAAGGTGGACTACTCAGGAAGGTTATCCTCACCTCTCTGTACAATAATCCTAGAAAGGATCCATGCTTTAGTAAGTTGAGTAGTTAGTTAATAATTCTCAAAGGCAAGCATAGAACAAGGCATGAACAGATCAAACTATTCCAAAGAACTAACTGCATCCCAGAAAGACTTAAAGGACTACAAAAGTCCCAGCACTCAACAAAGTTAGATCACATCACATAGCATCATCTACACACAATAAATGATTACTACATATAGAGAGATGCAGGACACTAGCAAAGAGAACTGGGAAGAAAATTAACCAAACAAAACAATCCAGAACACAAGTAACTGAAATGAACACAAAAAGGTTGAACAGGCCGGGCAGTGGTGGCACACGTCTTTAATCCCAGCACTTGGGAGGCAGACACAGACGGATCTCTGTGAGTTCGAGGCCAGCCTGGTCTTCAAAGCTGTTGGAGAACAGAGAGTTCTAGGAAAGGCGCAAAGCTACACAGAGAAACCCTGTCTCGAAAAACAAAAAATAAAACAAACAAAAAAAAAGGTTGAACGGTTAAAACATTCTTTTAATTTTTTTTTTTAGACTTTCATTTTATTTTATGAGTGTTTTCCCTGCCTGTACATATGTGTATCACATGTGGTGTGCCTGGCGCCCACAGAGGTCAGAAGAAGGCATAAGATTCCCTGGATCTTATCTAAACTAGAGCTATTTACAGATGGCTGTGAGCCACCAAGCAGGTGCTGGGAACTGAACCTGGGTCCTCTACAAGAACTACAGGTGTTCTTAACCACCAAGCCATCTCTCCAGCCTCCAGTTACTTTGCTCTTTATCTTCAAAAGGTTAGAAAAATAAAAAATACCAAACTACAACTCTGGGATAAAAACCAAACCATGCAATATTAGAAGTACACAACAGGGCCAACAGGTTAGATACCGAAGAGATAAAATTTGATCATAAGATCATAGCAATCAAACTATTCACAATGAAATGGGGAAAAAAGGATAGGACAGGAATAATTCAATTTTGAAATTTCATGTGGCCTAATATAAATATTCCAAGTCCTCAAATGATGCATTTAAATTTAATTGAGACTTTATTTCCTTTACTTGGATTAAAATTTTTTTACTTTATTTTGCTGATGTGTTTTCGCATGGAGTGGTGTATATGTATGTGTACACAAGTACCACAACCCATACAGAGAGGTCAGAAGACAACCTGTGGAAGTTGGTCCTCTCCTTCCACCTAATACCATGCGGGTACCAGGGATCAAACTCAGGTCATCTTAATTGGCAGTGACTCTAAGATGTGGTGGTTCTTCCATGATTGTGATTCTAATTTGGACTTCTAAAAACTACTCAAGGAATCAGAAAGATTGATGAAGTGGATAAAGATGCTTGCTGTCAAACTTGACAGCCACAGTCCACCCCCAAGGCCCACAAGTTGTCCTCAGACTTCTTTATGTGTGGTAGCAAGCATGAACCCACATTTAAAAACAAAAACAGGTTCTATTTATTTTTCTTAAAGTTAGTAAACAAAGTAATGGGCTTCCTTATGGGACCTTCATATCTACAGTGTTCTTACCTGTCCCACTTTCCCAATGCCCCTTCCTCCCCTCACTGGCCCCTCTTGCAGGTCCCCTTCCTATCCAATTGCTCCTCTTCTACTCTGAAGTCACATGTGTTCCATTATCCCTTCTTCTGTCCTTCCCCTCTACCTTAAGACCTTCCCTTCATAGTTGCCTTTCACACACATACAAGTTTAAATCTAGGTTCCACAAATGAGCAGAAGCATTCGATTTTATCTTTCTGAACTGAAGGTAACAACTGTAATTCTCCATAGTTCACTTGCAGTGTCCATAATAAAATACAAACTCTCAGACATTAAAATGCAACATCACAGACTTTCAAACAAAAGGAAAAGGAAAGCAAAGGACCAGGATACTAGAATTAGACAAGAACTTCAAGGTAATATGCTCAAGATAAAAGGAAAGAAACCACAGACAAGAGAATAAAATTTTCACGGGAAATTTAAACATTATATTTAATTTTTATATATTACATTTATATCTATATAAAATATTTTATATATGTATATATAAAATATTTTAAATAGATATAAATTATAAAGTTAAGCTGGGCAGTGGTGGCGCACACCCCTTTAATCCTAGCACTCAGGAGGCAGAGGCAGGTGGATCTCTGTTGAGTGTGAGGCCAGCCTGGTCTACAGAATAAGGTTCCAGGACAGCCACAGCCAAACCCTGTCTCGAAACCTGGCCCCTCCAAAAAAATTATGATGTTAAAATATACACAACTCCAACTTAATATCCCAATGGAGATCATATTGCATACTGCAGACTGGACAGGTTTGATAATTTAAGCAATCTATCCAATGAAAATAGTCACTTTAAAAGTATAGAAAAAACGAGGGGAAAAGTAGACTAACAGAAACCATGAGATGTAAACACACACACACACACACACACACACACACACACACACACACACGGTCAACTGCTATCACAGAATGTATTTATATATTTATGGATATATATGTAACAATAATAAAGGTAAAAAGGCCATGAATTTTGAGAGGGAGCAAGGTGTGCGTCAGGGGACATGGAAGGGGTTGGAGGGAGGAAAGGGAAAGGGGAAAATAATGTAATTATATATTAACTAAACAAAATAACAAAAAAGTAAAGATATAAAAAGGGGGCAAAGACAAAGCAAAGGCAGTTAATGCCTGACCATCTTCAAGTTGAGGATCTCAACCCACAGATTCAAGAAGTATACAGAACACCAAGAAGTATGAGCACAATAAAAATTACTTCTGACCACATCATAGCTAAATTATGAAATACAAAGGCATAGAGAAAGTTTTGGATGTAGGAAGAGCAGGGAAGTTACACTGCTCTCAAAGGATCATTAACAAACCTATTTACTAATTTCTCCATAGAAACAAGTGAAGACAATGAACAATGAATTTTTATTTTTTGTTTTTTGAGACAGGGTTTCTCCGTGTATCCCTGGCTATCCTGCAACTTGCTCTGTAGACTAGGCTGGCCTTAAACTCAGGATCTGCCTGCTTCTGCCTCCTGAGTGCGTGCATCACCACCGCCCAGCCTAATCTTTAACTTAAATAATCATCAATGTTGATTAGACACCCCTTAAAATGTTCTCCTGAAATGAACATCTTTACCTAAGCAGAATGGGATACATATTACAGAATTAAGTAAATTTAGTTTATTTTTTGCAATGTTTGGGTGTTCAAACCTACAACTGTGCCCTGTACTACTGAGCTATTACTATATCTCCAGTATTCTTTTACTTTTTGAGACAGGGTATCACTCAGTTGCCCAGGCTGGCCTTGAAACTGCTATGTAACTTAGTCAGGCCTTTAACTGACAATCCTCCTTCTTCAAGCCTCCTAAGTACTTGGGATTAAAGGCCCAAACCACTAGGTCTGATATAAATTTTATTCTTGTACTTTCATATTTACTATTTTTTTAACTGCTTAAGTTAACAGGGGTCTAGTGACAAAGCTAAATATTTATACCTAGCAAAAATACCCTTCCAAAAAAATGAAAGTAAATAAAGGAATCCAAGAAAATGGAGGTAAAAACCAAACAGACAAAAGCACCAACAACGAAACACAGGGCACAGTGAGATGCCCTTGTGATCCCAGAACTTGAAAACTAGAAGCAGAAAGATGTGGCGTTTGTCCAGGCTACCCTCATCTCTACAGTTGGAGGCCAGGCCGGGCAACATGAGCATGAGAGGATCTCAAGAAAGGAGGAAGAGGAGGGGGAAGAAATCACACTCCACGGTTCAAGGTAATTTTTCCACAGGTTGTATCTTCATTCCTACCTGGAATATACAGGGACTCCATCAATGTTAACAAGAGAATGAATCCATCTTGATTTCTCTTATAGCCACAAAACTTGTAATAAGTTGAATAATACTAATACTTCCATGTACTCTAAATTATGTTTCCCTGTTTCCCTTATATAAAATACTGTCAATTATGAGTATTGATCTTAGAATGAGTATGACCTTTGGAAATTTACTTACAAATTTTTGTTTAAAAGATCAATGTTTTGACATTGTTACTACTTTAATTCAGTGTTATACTTCTTTAATCAAACTATATATATATATATAATTTTAAAGTCCAGAGATAAAAGAAGAAAAAGTTGACTCTGATTTTATTTCAATTAAAGTAAAGAGTTTCTCCACAATCTATTTCTTTTCACTCCATATATGCGGTGTGCATGCACATTACTACAAACCTCACAGCTAATGGTATGAGAGCCGGCAGCACACATAAGCCAGCATCTCAGGGTACTTTCGCTTTGGTGCACCCATTCCAGAATGAAACTGAGCAGGCAAGTTTTTATTTCTAAAATAAAATCACAACTGCCACTGAACATAGGAATTTCAATTTTTATATCAAAGTAAGTCTATTGGTTGTTCAAAAAAGTAAAGGAAAAATAAATGAAATCCAACTAAACACTAGGTAAAATTTCCATGAAAGTACTCTAGGGAAAACATTCCCATGTGTTTATAAAACTGACTCCACCATTTCTTTGACAGTAACTGCACATAATCTACCTTATATGTACTCTAGAGAGCATCTGACTCCTGGAACTTGTTCATTCTATTCATAAACTTCAACTATGATTAGTAACAGATCCATCTAAACTTCCTAAAACAAGAGCAGTGGTTCTCAACCAGTGTCGAAACCCCTTTGGGGGTTGCATATAGATATTCTGCATATCAGATATTTACATTATGATTCGTAACAGTAGCAAAATTAGTTATGAGGTAGCAATGAAATAATTTTGTGGTTGGGGGGGTCACCACAACATGAGGAACTGTATTAAAGGGTCAAAGCATTAGGCAGGTTGAGAGCCACTGACTTAGAGGGTTACATCATGAAAGACTGAAGAGGAAATTCTAAAAATCCATTCACCTATCAAAACAACTGAACTTGACAATGCTATGGGGTCCTCTTGGAGCCAACAAACTCACACACCAAGTTAATGCAGATAACAAAAATTTATTGTAATCAAGCCGCTACTGATCAATCAGGGCCACGGAACAGACTCAGGAGCTAAACTGTGAGCCAAGCAGAATGTTACATCACTTTTAAGCCTGAAAACCACAAACATCTATGGCAAGTTTTTCCCAATCAGGATTCAGGGATGAAGGACTTTCCTAAGATCATTTTCCTATGTATTACAATTACCATGTTTCATTGGTTGATTTACTCAAGTGTGGTGGGGCGGCTTGACTACTATTTACGTCTCATACCTTGTTAACTGGGATGTCAGTTACCCAGGGAAGTCTGGGGAGGTCTTGGGAACTTAAACTTTATTGGACCCTTATTCAAAATGGAAGTTTTATTCAAAACAGCTTCAGTTTGGTTTCTTCTTACAGGATTGAGCTCAAACAATATCAAACTCTCAATCTAAGTGGAACACTTACAACACCCAGGAAAGAGCTTGATGGAGCTGGTCAGTTTTATCAATTTAGCTATCCATATTTGGCCAACTCTGTCAAGTGTGTCTAGCTGGAGTTAGGTGGACAATATTTGTCCCCCACCACTGGATTATAGGTGTTGATCGTTGCTTCTGCTTACCAAGGAGGAGGAGGAGGGGGCAGTCTCAGGTACTGAAGTGGTTTCTGGGCCAAGAGGGTTATTTTGGGAGACTGAAACTATTCCCTGCATGTCTCCATGTAGAACTTAAAGAAAGTTTAAGTAACTGGCTGCCAAGAGAAGAGAAACTACAGTGACTGCAGGCACAAGAAGAACTACTTCACATAAATAGCTGGGGGAAAATTTAGCAACCCAACCTCTGAAAGCTAGAAGAATTTGCTTTTCAGAGTTACCACAATTGGCACATGCCTTTAATCCCAGCATGGGAGAAAGAGGCAGGCAGATCTCTCTCTGAGTTCGAGGCCAGCCTGGTCTATAGAATGAGTTCTAGGACACCCGGAACAGTTCCAGTTCCAGGACACAGAGAAACCCTGTCTTGAAAAAACAAAAACCAAAAAAACAGAGTTACCACGACACAGTAGTCACTAAAATTTAAAACCTTGATGCACAACCATGGGAAATGAAGGATATGTCAAAAATTATCACTAAGCAAGTCCAAATATTGAAATTCTTAATCAGAAACATTAAATCAACAGGCTTAAATATGTCAGTGATCTAAAAGAAACCATGGACCTACTGTTGTTATTCATGTGTGATATGGTCAACAGGTCAGGAGACAACTGCCATAGACTAGAGAATTTCCCATTTACAGTTTGGGGAGGAAGGCATACAAACATGTCAAGGAAGTCCCAGAGTCTGTCAGGAAGCACAGAGCAAGGGGGGAATGGGTTAGAGCCATTACCTTGGTTGACATGGTATCCTGGCTAGTTTTACATCAACTTGATACAAGCTTAGTCATCTGGGAAGAGGGACAGTCAACTGAAAAGATGCCTCCCTAAGACTAGGCTTTGGGCAATTCCACAGCACATCTTCTTAATTAGTGATGGAGTGGGAAGGCCCATTGCGGGCAGTGCCACTCCTGGGCTGGCGATCCTGGTTGCTATAAGAAAGCAGGCTGAGAAAGCCACAAGGAGCAAGCCAGTAAGCAGCGCTCTGCCATGGCTTCTGTTTCAGTTTCTGCCTCCAGGTTCCTGCCCTGACTTCCCTCAAGGAGAGTGTGACCCGAGAGTAATAAGCTGAAATAAACCCTTTCCTCTCCAATTTGCTTTTGGTCCTGGTGTTGTATCACAGCAATGGAAACCCAGTCACATGGGAAGAAATAGGTGAAGCCTGTGTGTTGCCCAAGGTTTAATCCCAGCACACACAAAAACAGCTGTTTTCCAAAGCCATTCATTGCCAGTAAGTAGCAGAAAGTGACTCTTTAAATTCAGAAAATACGTTAATTTCAACCAAAAGCTAAGAAAGTTTCCACCAAATCCTTACCACACTAAGCCACAAACACTTGTCAGGTAACACAAGTCAAGATATTCTGCTTTTATCTCTGATGAAAACATAAAACAATGACAAGCTTTAAAAGTCTGATATCTTCATAAGCTTTGGAATTTGTCCAACTAAGTTTTTTTATGTAATTTTTGCTTTCAATTAACACCCATCTTAGTGGAATCCACTTCAGTTTGTAATGAATTAGTTTTCTCAATTTCTTTGAGCAGCTTATGAATCTGAAGTTACTCTGTATACGCATACAGAGTAACTCTCAGCTTTTTCACACAGCACTGGCCCTGCAAACAAACTACAGCAGAGTAGTGTTACACCATTTGATAATTCATCAAGAATTGAGCAATTAGGGCTGGGGAGATGCTCAGTGGCTAGGGCACTTGGTGCTCTTGCAGGGACCCAAGTTCCATTCCCTGCACTACATCATGGCTCACACCATGATGTAAAGTCAAGTCAACAAAGAAAATATAGTGGAGAGTAGAATAGCATAGGCCCGTAGAAATCAGTATAGCTTTCCTATCTCACACACACACACACACACACACACACACACACACACACACACACAAAAAAAAACAACTGTGAAATACTAAATGAATATTAGAATATCTCATTTAAATGCAACTTCATGACTTCTTAAGCAAATAATCTTAAATTTGAAAGTCTACTTACTGACACTGCTATCATGGTACTATCTGGCCTCCATTCAGCTTGTTTGTAAGATCCAAACTGGGCAGATGATTTAGCTGGTTCCTTATATGTTACGATTAACACACTAGGCTGGAAGAAAACAGGTGTATTTTATTTTAGTAGTATATCATAGAAATAGATACAAACAAAATTTGAGTGTTACTTATAGAAAATACTGGCAATATTTTAAAACTATAGCATATTTAATATCAAATCATCAACCTTCAGTATTCCATGCAAATCATGAAAAAAGAAAAATAATTTGCTAGTCATACATACATCTACTGAATGAGTAAACTGAATCAATAATTAGTAACTTTACAAATTAGAACCATGACCACATACAACCATAGATGAATTAAGCCAAATATTTAAATAAATTATATCAGTTCTCTACAACCTTCCCTAGACAGAAGCACCAATAGTAGATAGGGGATCCTTTTAAATTCATTTTGTGAATCCAACATTATCCTACCAAAAGCAGACAAAACTACTACATGAAAAACAAAACAAACAGACCAAAATCTCTCATGAACTTCGATGCAAAAATCCTCAACAAGGTATTAGAAAATTAAATCCAACAAAGAATCATGTACCAGGACCAAGTGAACTATATCGTGTAACTAAAGCTTTCCTGGTCCTGCCCAGCTCCTGTGGCCTGTGGCTGCTTAGACCCAAGTAAACACACAGAGGCTTATATTAATTAAAACTGCTAGGCCATTAGCTCAGGCTAACTATTGACTAGCCCTTACACTTAAATTAACCCATAATTCTTATTTATGTTTAGCCATGTGGCTTGGTACCTTTACTCAGTTTTGCCTTTACATCTTGCTTCCTCTGTGTCTGGCTGTGACTCAGCCTTCGTGTTCCCAGAATTCTCCTCTCTGCTTATCCCACCTATACTATACTTCCTACCTGGCTACTGGCCAATCAGCGTTTTATTTATCAACCAAATCAGAGCAACATATTCACAGCATATAGAACATATTCACAGCACTTCCCCTTTTCTTATTTTTAAAAAGGAAAGTTTTAACTTTAACATAGTAAAATTACATATAACAAAACAAATATCAAGCAAGAATTATAGTTAAAATATCTAGTCTATTTGTATTTGGCAAAATTAAAGAAGATATCCTATCTATCCTATATTTGTGAGTCAAAGGTTTCATATCTAACTTATCTTTTATCATAACTAAGGAAATTATAACTATCTAGTCTTCAACTACATCAAAGACCTCAGAAGGATATAATATTACCTAAGTAAACAGCAAGTACATTATAAGCAACTTTCAAAAATCTAGAATGACAGAGACAGCTGGCTGCCTGAACAGTTATCCAAAGTTCCTCTGTAAAGCTGGGGCATCTGTCTTCAGCCCACAGGCCTAGAGTCTCTCAGTCACTTCTCTCTGTGTCCTGTAGAATGTCTGGCAGTTTCTTTTGCAAAGCAGGAACCTAAAGGACCATTTTGCCTTGCAAAGTTCAGTGGTCACCTTCCTGCAAGTCCAGTTGATACAACATTTTGTCAAGCAGTCCAGGCAAAAACAGTTTCTTGTCCAAATGGCTATTTTGCCAAGAAGAAGATAAACTCCATATAGTGTCTTCAATGTCCATCCTCCTCTCTGAAGTAAATCGATCCTGCCAGGAGCAGACGTGTCTCACTGTCCAGAAAGTCCAAGTTTTTAAAACATTTTAAATGCCATATTCTGTAGGTCTTTGAAGTGTTTGAAGATTACCTATCTATCTGAAATATATCTATTTATACCTAGAAAACTTAACATGACTATAAGTTTGACTATCATAGAAGGTTAATTGTTAATCTGTATTTTTTAATTATCTGCTACAATTTCAAATGAGCTACACAAACATAATACCTTAAACGAGAGTAGATTTATATATATATATATATATATATATATATATATATATAAACAAAATCAACCATAAATTTGTATCAATAAACTAAAATCCATAGCAATGTAAAACATTTCAAACAAGTTGTTGCTCTTTAAAAGTAGGTTCATGAATCTACCCTTTCATCCTATTGTATCTATACTATCCCCTTTTCTTCTTTAGAAAGAGATTGCATAGAGGAAGTGCTGGGATATCGCTCTGTATGCTGTGAATGTGTTGCTCTGATTGGTTAATAAATAAAATGCTGATTGGCCAACAGCCAGGCAGGAAGTATAGTATAGGTGGGATATGCAGAGAGGAGAATTCTGGGAACAGGAAGGCTAAGTCAGGGTCGCCAGCCAGACACAGAGGAAGCAAGATGTAGAAGTACTGGTAAGCCACAAGCCACAAGGCAACTTATAGATGAATAGAAATAGGTTAATTTAAGATATGAGAACTAGATAGCAAGAAGCCTGCCACGGCCATACAGTTTATAAGTCTCTGTGCGTTTACTTGGGTCTGAGGGGCTGCAGGAGCCAGGTGGACACAGGAAAACTTCAGCTACAATATCCCAGGCATGCAAGGCTGGTTCAACATTCAAAAACCAACTAAATAGGCTAAAAAAGAAAAAAAAAAAAAAGGTATCGATAAAGGCCAAAAAAAAAAATCTTAACATATATAACATTTATTCAGAGACCTCCAATAGCTACAAAAATCCTATACCTATTATTACACTTAGTAATGAGAAACTCCAAGCTTTCTCATCTGAGGAACAAGGCAAGGAGGCATTTATTACTATCCAATACAGTAGCACAATTCCTAACAAATGTTGTTGTGGGATAATCTTTTTGTACACTGTGAAGATGTGTCTCTGCCAAGGCACCTTTTGATTGGTTTAAGAAAGAGCTGAATGTCCAAAAGCTGGATAGGAGAGAAAAGGCAAGACTTCCAGGCAGAAATAGGAACACTGGGAAGAACAGAGGTAGGATTCACCAGTGAGACACGGATTTGACACAGATTCAGATGTACAATATGAAGGAGAGGTAACAAGCCATATGACAGAACAGAGATTAATATAAACAGGTCAATTTAAGTTTTAAGAGCTAGTTGGGAACAAGCCTAAGCTAAGGCCAAGCTTTCAAACTTAGTAATAAGTCTCTGTGTCATGATTTGGGAGCTGGCAGTACAAAGAAAGTCTGACTACAGAATGTCACAAGACCAAGAAAGAAAACAAAAGATATACATATTGGGAAGGAAGATATTAAACTGCATTCACAGACAACAGTGACAGGTACAAAATTTGAAAGAATCAACATCATATTCTGAAATAAATAAGCAAGGCTGCAAGGCACAAAATTAATACAAGAGTTGATCATCTTCACAAATTCCAGTAATGAAAAAGTATGATTTATAATAAAAAGCATGTTTCCATTTATACTGTGTTACCCAAAGTGAAAGTGTCATAAATCTAATAGAATTATGTATATAAGGAATATTACATAAAATACCAATGAAAGATATCAGAGAATAGATGAAAATATTCTATATTAATGGATATGAAAGGTCAATACTGTCAAGATAGCAATTCTCCCTGCAATTCTAGCCCAAATCCCAGTAGTTATTTGGGGGACGTTGTCTTCGTTAGGGTTTTTATTGCTGTGAAAAGACACTACAATCATGGCAACACTTATAAAGAAAACATTTAATTGGAGTGGCTAGCTTACAGTTTCAGAGGTTCAGTTCATTTTCATGATGGGTAGCATGGCATGAAGGCAGACATGATGGTAGCTGAGAGTCCTACATCTTGCAGGCAACAGGAAGTCAACTGAGACACTTGCAGTATCCTGAGCCTAGGAAACTTCAAAGCCCTCCCCCATAGTGACACATTTCCTCTAACAAGACCATACTCACCCCAACAAAGCCACATTTCCTAATAGTGCCACTCCCTATGAGATTATGGGGGCCAATTACATTCAAACTACCACAGATGTCAATAAATCAACTCATCTTTAGATGAGTTTCAAGACAAAGAGTGATGAAGAATGTTGGAGTGCTAACACTAATTTCAAGACTTATCATTATAAAGCTACAATAAACATGATGAAAGAATAGACACATTGATCAAAGAAACAGAAGTGAGCCTAGAGTCAACAAAGTTAACTGATTTTTGACAAAGGAGCAAAGGCAATATAGTGCTAGAATGGAAATTGATTCACAAAAGTTCATCATGATGCATAGCTTATAAAATCCTCAAGAATTCAAAATTAATAAAAATCCTGTGTATAAAGTGTAAAAGTCCTAGTATATAACATAGTGAAAAACCTAGATGACTTCAGATATGGCAATGACCTCCTCCAAAAATGCAATATCTGAAGTAAACAATTCATAAGATGAACTTCACCAAAATTAGAAACTGATCTATGAGAAACACTATCAAGAGAATGAGGACAGAGGGCACAGAGTGGAGAAAATGTTTGTAAATACCTGATAAAGAACTGCTATAAAAACCACACAAACTTAAAATTCAGTAAGAAACAAAATAACCCAATGGGCAAAAGATCTCAACAAGCATGAAACAAATACACATGGAAAACAATCTTTCACAAGATATTCAACACCCTCTGTTTTTAGAAAAAAGTAAATTTAAACAATGAGATACCATTAAATACTTATTAGGGTGATCAAAATTCAGAAGATTGATACCAAATGCTAGCAAAGATATAAAACAACAGTAATTCATATTCTTTACTGTTGAAAATGCAAAATGATACATCCACTTTACACAACTGGTTCTTTCTTACAAAACCAAACACACTGATCCTGCTAAGGTAGTATTTACTCATTACTTATCCAAATGAGCTGAAAACATGTACACACACACACACACACACACACACACACACACACACACACACACACACCAGTTTAAAAAGCCGAGTGTGGTAGCTCCCAGCACTTAGGAGGCTGAAGCAAGAGGATCATGAATTTAAGGCCAGCCTGGGCTGACGGACTAGTTTGGGCTACACAGTAAGCAAGACCCTGTTTAAAAATAGCAACAACAACAAAAGTAGAACACAAACATTATAGGAGTTTCATAAATATCGTCAAACTTGGAAGTAACCATGATAGCCCCTCAGTAACTGATTAACTACAGCAGATCCAGACACCAAGACATGAAAACACAGAGAAGCCTTCCATGAATTATTACTGAAAAAAAAAAAAGCATACTACACAGTTCCAATTACATGACACTTGGAAAAGGACAGGCAGAATTTTTTTGTTTTTGATTGTGGGTTTTTCTTTGTTTGTTTGTTTTGAAATAGGGATTGCCAGTGCTGGAAGAAGGAACTAAGTAGGTAGACCACTGAGAATTACTTACTGCAGCAAATATTCTGTATGCTACAGTCTGAGTCATCAATGTCCCCCAAGGGCCTGTGTATTTTAGGCTTGGTTTCCAGAGTATGGTGCTGTTAGGAGGTAGGGAAACCTTTAGAAAGTAGGCCCCTGCCCCTGAAATGAAATTAGGCACTGGAGCACACCCCTGAGAAAGATACTGGGACATGAGTCCCTCTTCTCTGTCCCTTCTTTCACTTCTGGGCTGACATGAGGGAAGTGGCCTCCTCTGCCATGTATTCTCATCATCATATACTATTTCTCCATAGACCCAAAAGCAACAAGCCTTTTGATCATAATCAAAACCTCCAAAACTTTGACTCAAAACAAACCTTTCCCTCTTTTAAGCTCGTTATCTCAGATATTTTGGAACAGTAACAAAAGTTGGCTAACAAATACCATAATATTATACATTTCTCAAAACCCATAGAATGCAGGATGTCGAGAGAATACTAAGGTAAATATGGATGTTGAGTAATAATCACTGGTCAGTGTGAGGCCACTGATTGTAACAAATGCACCACTCAAGCAAGAGTAAGAAATAAAAAAATTTCAGTCAATTCCTAATAAAGGTTAAAAGATACAATAAATACTAGATCAAAATTCTAATTTTATAAAGATTATAATGTACTCTGAAAAAGCAATGTATGAAAGTAGGAATCCAGGGAGACAGAGCAGCACATAACCAAATTCTAAGCAATCTAACAATAATGCATCTCTAGGCAGCTCTTCAGTTTCTCAAACATTTTCATATTTATAACGTTGTTTGGTAGCATGAACGCCTTAAGTAATAAAGTAATGGAAACACAGCCAAGACAGACATCAATGGAACATTTTAATCAATTTGGGTAGGCAGTACAGTTCAAGCCAAAGAAGTAACATCAACAAAGCTCAAGAAGTGCCCAAGACTACAGAGAAATGGCCTGATGCTCGACTGTAGGGAACTTTTAGAAAGGGAATGCTTAAGCAAAAGGGCTATATAACAAAGCAAAATTGCCAGGGGATCTCAAATGTGACAATGATTTTTCACCTAAACACTATAAATACCAAAGTGTAGTTTCCAAATATTTTCCAGTCACATAAGATTCTTAGGACTTTGACCAACAATAATAAATTGTAATGATAGTCTAAAAGTAGAGTATTGATTAAATGAAAGTGGGGTTTAGGTAACAGCCTACACTATTAAAAATGGAAAAGCAAAACTACACAAAAATTCTTTTCCATGAAATGACTTCAGGTAATGGCAAAGGAATATAATTAGATTAACCCTCCTGTAGACAACAGGAAAAATCTAAGAAATAATATTTCAAAGCACCAAAAAGCAATCTAATGTCTCAAAAATGAGATAGTAGGGGCTGGAGAGATGATTCAGCAGTTAAAAGCACTGGCTATTCTTCCAGAGGTCTTGAGTTCAATTCCTAGCACCCACATGGTGGCTCACAACCATCCGATGCCCTCTTCTGGCATGCAAGTGTACATGCAGATACAGCACTCACATAAAGTAAGTCTCATTTTTAAAAAAAAAAATTTTAAAGAGTGTATCTTTCCTTGAAAAGCAGGGTCTTGAACTTGTGATTGTCCTGCCTCAACCTCTTAAGTAGCCAGTATCACAGGCCTGTACTGTGTGCAACGCACCATGGCTAATGTAAAATGAGATGGTTTTGCTGCCTAAAAAGCTTTAAATTTAGTTTTAAAAATAAAGCCTAAGTGCAAAACTTACAATACAAAGCAGAAGCTGAAAGAAGTGCAACTTTCTCCACAATACAGAAAACCCTATAGATTCCACAAGTACAAAAAGTTAAAATAAGCAAACAAATTCAGTAATAAGACACAAAATATATGCAAAAAACTATTGTTTCTATACACTAAAAACAAACTGAAAAAGAACTTAAGAAAGCAATTCTATTTATAAACAGCATTTAAAAATAAAATAGTACATAAATTTAACCACATGACACAGAAAACTATAAGATACCGAATATGACACAAATGTCAAGATATCCCATGTTCATGGATGGTGAATTGATACTGTTTAAATGTATATACTACCAATGCAATCCTTATCAAGATTCAATAATATTTTTCATAGAAATTTACAAACAATCTTAAAATTCATACAGAACTCAAAAGACCAAATAGCCAAAGCAATCAAAAGAAAAACAAAACTTCATTCACACTACCTGGTTTCAAAATATAGTATATAGCTACAGTAATCAAGATAGCATGGTACTTAGATAAAAACAAAGCACAGAGACCAATGGAACAGAAGAGAAGTCCTAGAAAGAAACCATGCACCCCACCCCCATACATGGTCACCTAGTCCTTGACAAAGACTCCAAGACTGAACAAAAGGGAACCCAGCCTTTTCAACAAGTGGTGCTGGGAAAACTAGACATCCAAATGGAAAAGAATAAAACACTCATAGTCAACTCAGGGTCAATTAGAGACTTAAACACAGGGCCAGAAACAATCAATTTCCAGATGAAAATGGAGAAAAACTTGGTAAAGAGTTTTGAATAGCACCAAAAGCAAAGAAACAAAGCAAAAATAAACGGTGGGACTACATGAATCTAAAAAGCTCCCAACCAGCAAGGGAAACACTCAATAAAATGAAAAGACAATCTATGCGAAGGGAGAAAATACAAACCTAGCATAGATACAAGATACTTAAGCAATTCATAAAGCTAACAACAAAAAGAAAAACAATTTAAATCAGCAATGTACCTGAACTGACATTTTTTCCCCACAAAAGACATTAACAACAGCCAGTAAGCCAGCAGGTAGGTACTCAGCATTGCTAATTAGCAGGGAAATGCACATCAAAGCCATAAGAGAGTGCTCTGTACCTATGAGGATGGTTTTCATCAAGAAATGAAGTGATAAAATGTGGGTGGAGCCGGGCGGTGGTGGCACGCCTTTAATCCCAGCACTCGGGAGGCAGAGCCAGGCGGATCTCTGTGAGTTCGAGGCCAGCCTTGGCTACCAAGTGAGTTTCAGGAAAGGCGCAAAGCTACACAGAGAAACCCTGTCTCGAAAAACCAAAAAAAAAAAAAATGTGGGTGGAGATATAGAAAAGAGAACTGCTCAAAACTGTTGGTGGGACTGTAATTAGTGCAGCAATTGTGGAAAATGGTGTGGGGCATTCTTTACAAATTTTTTTTAAAGAACCACAAAGTTTAGTAATCCTATTTCTCTGTCTGTCTGTCTACTTACCTACCTATCTGTGTGTGCACTTGTGCTTCTCCCTCCCCAAAATGGTATTATTCCAAATATGTACAAAAAAAGGATTTGAAATCAGTATTTTAAAAGTTATTTGCACGCCCATATTCACTACAGCATTATTCAAAATCACCATAATGTGGAAACAACCAAAGTGATCATCAACAGATGGACTGATAAAGGAAATGTGCTTTATATACAATGGGTTATTATTCAGTCTTTAAAAAAAAAAAAAAAAAAGGAAATCCTGACACTGAATATAACACGGATGAACTTTTAATGAAATGTTAAATAAAATAAGCCAGACCCAGGATGGCATATACTGCATAAGCTACTACATATGTAGACTCTCAAGAAGTAAAACTCATAGGAACCAAGAGTAGAACAGAGATTGCCAGAAGTTGGGCGTGGAGGAAATGGGGTGTTTTGGGTCAAATACGAACACACAGTTATAAGACTAGTCAATTTTTATGATTTAATGCAGAGTTTGATAACTTCAGATAATATTGGTATATACTTGAAAATTGCTCAGAACAGATTTTTTAATTTATTATTATTATACATTAGTTGTGTGTGTGTGTGTGTGTGTGTGTGCGTGCGTGCGTGCGTGCGTGTGTGTGTGTGTGTGTGTGTGTGTTGTGTGTGGGGAATGTATGTGTCACAATGTATGTGTAAAGTGAAGTTTTTATCTAATTATTCTTTATCAATAAAAAAATCAAGAGTCAGATATTGGAGTAAGAACCTGAATGATAAGAGAAGCGAAAGAGAAGCCACCAGTGACCTCCTCTCTCTTCCATTCCTCAATCCAAAAGGGCTGAGATCCTCTCTCAGCCCTGCCTTATTACTTTCCTGTCTCCTATCTACCTTCAGTCCTTCAAGACCTCTATGGTTAATTTTGGTCAGCTAGTGGCTAGCTCTGCCTCTGCCTCAAAGCAAACTTTATTGTCAGAATGTAATCAAAGTACCACACAACAGTAGAGGTCAGAGGACAACTGCTCAAAAGATTTTTATGTGTATGCATATTTGTCTGCATGTATGTATATACACAAATAGGTTATCTTATGCCCATAGAGGCCAGAAGAGGGCATCAGATTCTCCAAAATTAGAGTTATAGCAAGTCGTCAGCCAGCATGTGAACTGAACCTGGGTCCTCTCCAAGAACAGTAAGTGCTCTAAACCATCGAGTTATCTCTACAACTTGAAAGTAGATTTTAAGTGTTCTTATCACACATAAAGGAACTATGTGAGGTGGTAGATTCATCACTACACATGTATATAAAAACATTTTACCATACATCATAAGTATTACAGTTTTGTCATATATAGTTCAATAAAGCCAGAAGGAAAAAATCCAAAACAGTAGTTCATCAACAAATGACCACTTCCAGTTATAAACAATGACTCATGGAGAAAGGATTACAACAGAAGCTAAAAAGATAGGTAATATACTAATGATCAGAGATGAGGCAAGAGAGCATTCCAGGATAGGAGTGTCTCTGATATCAAACTACGGAGTTTGAACTTTACTCTTTAACAAAAAGTTAAACCCTAGAAGACTTTCAGACATGTGAATTTAAACGGATGGTCTCTGGCAGCAGTAAATACAATAGAGTTAAAACAGTGAAGTGGGAATGTTAGGAAAAAGGAGATAGAAATTACACAGCTTTCCTGAGGATGTGTAGCTAATCACATCCTTACAGCTTGGTTCTTGAGACATCTACCTCACTGTGTTTTCCATGTGCATATTAACAGGGACTTTTCACTATTAGCACACATCAACAGGAATGCAAGTTTCTGCTCAGAGTTCCTCAACTACATTATTTATATGACAGTGATGATTTGTCAATTTCAGCTTTTTATTTGCAACTCACAGTGATAACTCAAAAGATTTTCATTCTCTGGGTGTGATGGTGAATTCCAGGTCAGCCAGTGACAGAGTGAGACCCTGTGTCCAAACAAACAAACAAACAAACAAACAACAACAAACGAGCTTTCGTGCATCATACTAACATACAGCATTGGGCAGAATGTTTTCTATGTCTCATAAGCTGCTTCATCACTTCGATGCTCTGCCTATTTATGCTATCCTTTACAATTAGTATTCAAAAATACGTCTGAAAGCAATTTAAATATTTGAAAACAGTACCCCGAAAATTGAGATGAGTATGTATCTAATTCAGAATGGAAGCATCCTAAATATTTCATGGTTAACATCCGTAGACTTTCAAGCTACAGCTCATGTCATTAGGCTTAGCTGAATGCGACTGTGTCTATACGGTTTTGTTTCATGGTGCTGGGTTTTTTGGTTTGTTTGGTTTGGTTTTTTTGGTTGGTTGGTTGGTTGGTTGGTTTGGTTTTGTGGGGATTTTTTTGTTTGTTTGTTTTGAGACAAGGTCTCATTCTATAGACCTGGCTGGCCTTGAACTCAGAGATCTCCTGCCTTTGCTTCCTGAGTGCAGGGATTAAAAGCATGCACCACCCTACCTGGCAATTCTGTGTATAAGGAGAAAGCATAACATGTGGGGGTTTGTTTGTTTTCAATTCCCCTGGGTGGACAGGAGACACGATGGGAGTCTACTAAAGGACTACCCATAGCCCCTGTTATACTACAAAATGCAGTTCATCTCACTGTGCTCATCAGTCATGAATCCTATCTCATTTTATAGAGCAGCTCCATCCTCCAAGCTGAATTCTTCAACAATACTCCTGATGGAAATATATCATCCCGTCAACACTACCTCTACCACTTCATCCTCACACATATACTAAATCTTTCTTTTTCTCTTCCCTTTTTCCTTCCTTCCAGCCCTTTCTTCCCTCCCTTTCCTTGACAAGGTCTTACTCTAGCCCAGACTGATCTAGAACTCACTAGGTAGCACAGGCTGGCCTCAAATTTATAGCAATATTCCTGTCTCGTCCTCCCAAATCTCAAGTGCTGGGATCACAGGAGTGAGCCACCAAGCCGAGGTCTAAATCTTTTTAAAACACCCATTTAGGGCTTGAAAAATATGGCTAACACTATTACAGACTTCAGTAGGTATTTATTTATTTACTGGGTGTACTTGTGGATGTGGAAATGCACATGCCTGGGCACAAGCAGGAAGGCGAGAATGACCTGCAGTCAGCTCTCTCCTTTTGCTATGTGGGTCACCAGGGCTGGCAGCACTTTCCTGCATCTCAGCCATGTATTTAGACCTTGCTGGCCCCTGGACTAGATTTAGAATTCTGAATTGGAATCACAATGTCAAAAAAGCAAACCCCTACTAACACATCACAATGGAAACAAAGCAATAAACCCAATTTATTGATGAAATGTGCTATTTTAAAATCTTTATCAAAAAGTAAAATGAGTATCTATAGAAACGTTTGTTCATAAACAAGTCCAAGCAACACTAACATGTACCTTTCAAATTTGGCTAGAAAACTAGTCTGAGCAGATATGACTCTAAAACACTAGAATTCCAAACAGCAACTTAGTATATGAATGGGAAATATAAGAGGTCCATAAAGTTTACTAAAAGACCCATAAAATGTACTTAGTGCTAGAGATTTTAGTTTAACGCTCCCATAGTCTCACGAGTAACCAACATTTCACACACAGCAACTTTTTTGGACATTCAAACAACCAGTTGAGACTAAACACACATTTCTTCCACAAAGCTAGTTTTCTCTTTTAAAACTGCATTTTTCCTCTGCAGGCCTACCTTATTGAGTCAACCAACACCCTCATTCATGTACTCAGTGAAGCCATTTAAGTCCATTCATAGCCTCTCATTTACCTAGAGATGTTTTTGCTTTTAACATTTTGTAACCTAATCTTATTTTAACACACACGTTTTGTGAACTTTAGGAAGGAGAAAATTAAAATGAACATTTCACAGGATAAGAAGAGCTACACACTTAATCCCAGCACTCGGGAGGCAGAGCCAGGCGGATCTCTGTGAGTTCGAGGCCAGCCTGGTCTCCAAAGCGAGTTCCAGGAAAGGCGCAAAGCTACACAAAGAAACCCTGTCTCGAAAAACCAAAAAAAAAAAAAAAAAAAAAAAAAAAAGAAGAAGAAGAGCTACACACATACATCCCAAGAGGAGAAGACTTGGAAGGTGGAACCTGGCTCTTGTTCCCCACTCACCTGGCCATATAATCACAGACCTCAGAATCATCACATTTAAACCTGATTTTCTAAGTAACAAAGCTTGTGCTCACAGTTCCATGTAAAACTAGAGTGCCGTGCAGCCTCCCTAAGGTATTCAGGAAATTTATCTCACTCCATGCCTCTGAACCCTTATATTCTCCCAAATCTAAATTTGGAACATATTTTCTTTCCCTGTATGTGATGTAGTGTTTTGTATGTATGCAAAATTCTAAGTTTTACACACTAGAGATCAGTAGTAATCAATGTACTTCTGTGAACCACAGCTGTGTGTAGAATGGGGGTTTGAAGGAAAGGAGACATTTAAATTTCATAATACTGCATCTAACCCCAAATCCAAACAACAGATTTTATTAATATTCACAATGTCCCTAAGACAACTGGGACACATTTTAATGTTCTTTTTGTGTGGGGGAAAATAAGGTAACTTACAGGCTTCTGGTCCATCATGCTAAACTTACATAAATCACATTTTTATCTTTAGAGGTTAAAAAAAGTAAAATGTTAGGTTTTACAATGTGTTACATTCAAATAAAACTACTAAATTTAGAAAACAATGTAAAATTCAAGTTCTAATTATGCTTTTCTACATAAACTATTAACTTTACACAGTTAGACCTAAATAAAAGTTGTTCAACTGCCACATATGTTGAAAATGAATCTCATTTAGGTACCAACTACAGCGCATATGTTTAAAAATTCAATTAAGCACAGAATGGAGTATCATATTGCTGACACTGTAATTGTTTAGTAGCCTGCTGTGTTCTGATACCTTTCTGAAAATTAGGTCAGCCAAAACTTAGTGACAAACAGTCTCATTTACAGCCTAACTATGCAATAGTAAAATAGAGGAGAAACCAAAACTACCTAAATTCTAGTACCGGCTTTACCACAGCTGTGTGTGAGGACAATCAAGGGCATTATCGGCATTCCAACAGTAACAAGCAGAAATCTAAAGGATTTAACCAAACCCAAACCAGTGTTTCATACATGTACCAAGAGCAAGGTCAACCAACCTTCAATCTCTTTCAACGAGAACACCACTCTGAAATCGATTAGTACTGTCTCTTTCAATGGGGAGGGGGCAATTTTAAACTCAGAATTCTGTCATTTTTACAGACAGATTTCCAGCAAGCGGCAACGTCCGAACAGGGGCTATGCCACTCACCGCTTACTTTTTCCAAGTTATTTCTCCTATCAACTCGGAACTCAAGACACAAGGAGGAAAAAGCCAGGACTCAAAGCCAAGAACTCTGCCCCACGCTCTCTCCAAGCCTTATTATTTCCAGGTGCGGCGCAGACAGATGTGAATTCCTCGACTCTTTTCCCCCTCCCCTCCCCCCAGCAGCTCCCCGAGTCCAAGAGGAGCCAAGAAAAGGAGTAAGGGACTATAGAGTCCGCGGTGTTTGGAGGAGACCGGCAGCTAAGTTACCAGGCCTCTACAACCGAACAGCTCTTGGAGTTTTAGTTACAACAGTCTGACACCGGGGCAGGACCAACAGGCTTTCCGGGACTCCAAAACAACGACCTTTAAAGGCAGGGGGAGCTGGCCCGCCACAGCTGCCGGAGTGCTGGGGGACGTTCCAACAGACTGGCTCCTGGGCAAGGAGGGCAGAGAGAGAGGCAGGCAAGTCTGGACTCGGCCAGGGAGCTCCGGGCCCGGCGCGCGCGGCTGTGGGCGCCACGCGGGGGCTGGGGGCTGTGGAGACTCTGCCCGTGCGTGGAGCCCACCCGAGGGCGAGGGGGGCTGAGGACCGGGGGGAGTCGCTCCGGGCAAGTCGGGACTGAGCCGGGGTCGCTCGGGAGTAGTCGCGACGGGTCCGGGATCGCTCGGGCAAAGTCGGGACGGGGCCGGGGTCGTTCGGAAGGAGTCGGGACCGGGACGGAGTCGCTCGCGGGGGAGTCGGGCCAGGGGTCGTCGTTCGGAGGGTGTCAGGACCCGGCCAGGGTGGTTCGGAGGAGGTCCGGTCGGGGCCGGGGTCGTCCGGGAAGAGTCGGGACGGGGCCGGGGTCGTTCGGGGGAGGTCGGGACGGGGCCGGGGTCGTTCGGGGAGAGTCGGGACGGGGCCGGGGTCGTTCGGGGAGAGTCGGGACGGGGCCGGGGCCGTTCGGGGAGAGTCGGGACGGGGCCAGGGTCGTTCGGGGAGAGTCGGGACGGGGCCGGGGTCGTTCGGGGAGAGTCGGGACGGGGCCGGGGCCGTTCGGGGAGAGTCGGGACGGGGCCGGGGTCGTTCGGGGAGAGTCGGGATTAGATCCAGGCCTCTCCGGGGCAGTCGGGACGGGACGGGGGCCGCTCGGGGGAAGTCGGGACGGCGGCGCCTACTTACTCGGCTGTACCAGATGCTGAGGCGGGCCGGGGCCAGCACGGCAAAGAACGCTCTCCGAGGGTCGGACTGGACGTGGAGCGGCGCCTCGGCCGGGCCCCGCGGCGCGCAGAGCAGCCTCTTGGGCCAGCCGCTCAGGAAATACATGGTCCGCGCGCGGCCCCGACAGCCCCCCGGCGGCCCCGGCCGCGTCTGTCACGCTCGGCGGCCCCGGGCCGGGTGCCCACCTCCCACACCGCCACCGGCCGTGTCGGCGGCGGCGGCGACAGCGGCAACTCGGGGCATCTGCCCGGGGGCCGGGCCGGGCCGGGCCGACGCGATGCTTCGCGACGCAGTCTCGGGCGCTGACGGGCCGGGCCGAGGGTGGGGGAGGCGGGAGGCCAGTGGGCCCGCGGCGGGAGGAGCCGAGGCCGGCCCGCCCCGCTCGCCGCTCGCTCGCGTCAGCACGCCGCACGGCGCGGGCGGGGAGGCTCCTGAGGCTCCGCCCGGTGCTCTCCGGCCGCCGCGCGTCAGCACGCCGCGGGTCGCGGCGCTGGACGCCGGCTGTTCTGTGCGGTGCGTCTTGCTGACGACCGAGAGCGTGAGGCTGGGGACCGGGAAGAGGCGACAGAGCCCACAGTCAGTGACAATCCCGACGGCCCGGCCCACTTGGACTTCCCCTCGATTGGCACGAGCTCCGGGGCTGGGGGCGGGGGGCGGGGGGCGGGAGGCGGAGCGAGCGTCACGTGACACCCAGGCTGCGCTTGGCCCTGGGTCTCTGCGACTCCAAGGTTGGAGGGGGTTCTGTGCCCAGAGATCTTTTGTGTGCCCTGGTTTCAAGTGAGAGCTCGCTCGGGGGATGGCCTTGCCCTTAAGGAGCTTGCATTCTAGGCAGGATCGTAATTCACTCACTAAACTGCCTAGCCAAAAAATGCCTCAGTCCTGTCTTCGGGTCTCCAGGCGTTCTAAATCTAGTATAGTATATATTTCTAATTTAGTTTGCATCCCTCTGCCCCTCTACCAGCTATAGTGCTAGACGAAGCCCAGATGGTGTCTTTTGCAACCCCCCCAGTAAACTATGTTCTGGAAAAGAAATGGACTTAATTTTCTGAGTTGGACCAGACTAGAGATAACTGTATCGGGGTAGTCAACTTTTGGCAGTGTTTAACTTGGGTACCTGAAGCCTTAAAAATAGCTACAGCTTTTAGCAGATTGACCTGATAACCCCTTGGGGGCATGAAGGAAAAGATAGGAAGTGGACTTAGGGGGAAGCGGGCTGAATAAAGAGTACTTCTCTTTTCATGTTCACCTTTCATCTTTCCGAGTTACTTTTCTCAAACATGTGGTAACCAAGGTTTAAAAGTAGCAGGGTCAACAGCAAACAGGAAAACAAAGTAACAATCTGGATTTTATAACACACAATGTAACTTTCCGTAATGGATCTAACTAACGCTTGCTGCTTTTCATAGAAGATGACCAAAGAAATGCCTCGCTGCTCGCCAGCCTTCCTGGTGTGTTCCACCCCCAACACAGCATACCTGGAGTGTCTTAAGCATAGCAAACCTGGAAAATATTTTTCAGATGAAAGTGTGGGTGAAACCTTGATCTACTGGAGTTACACCGTTGAACAAATAGGTCCAGAGAGGTCTGCCTTGGCAATACAAAACTGTAGAACTTCATTGTCTAGTACTTTTTAGACAGTTGAACACGTGGCAGATAGAAAATAAAGATGTGTAGCAGTTCCACTCAGAATATTTGCTCCACCTCTGCTTCAGACTGTCTTCATGGGCCTCACCTGTGTGGCTGTCTTCCTGCAATCATAGGTGATTTTTAAGTAATTTTTCATTGTTCTTAGTTTTGACCTTACTTGCCAGCTTCAGAATTGGAGTTCTCTGCTGTGATCTTTTGTAGTGACTAAGGTTTACAAAATAATTTTAAGGGGATGATTTGATTTCATTCCACAGAGAAGCTTCAAAGCACATCATGTTGCTGTATCATGCTATTCTTTTCTTGAGGGGACATAGCACCAAAGTTGTGGATGTGCCTAAAGTCACATGGACTGGGAATTGCTCTTCCTTCCAAGGACCCAGTGGTCTTTAGACCAGGTTGAGGTGAATTGTGATAATGGCCTGAATATGGACTGAAGGAGACCTTCTGGTCCTTTCTCCCTTGGGAGTGATAGGGTAAAATATCTTACTCTAAAACTCCGTAAGTGTGACAGAACTAACTTTTAAATCATGTTTTAACATTGTAAAACAGGGGCTGGAGAGATGGCTCAGCGGTTAAGAGCACTGGCTGTTCTTCCAGAGGTCCTGAGTTCAATTCCCAGCAACCACATGGTGGCTCACAACCATCTGTAATGAGATCTGGCGCCCTCTTCTGGCCTGCAGGCATACACGCAGGCAGAGCATTGTATACATAATAAATAAATAAATCTTTAAAAAAAAACATTGTAAAACATAGTAACAATTCTAGTGCTCAAGTCTTCTGTTCCTATTTCTCCTATGGTCACCACTCTAGTCAAACTATCTGGACTACCTTGAGCCACAAGTAAACTGATGAAAGTTAATGGGTTCATACTTGATTCTATCAAATTTAACAAATTTTGTATTATGAGGGTGGTACTTTTGATAAGGGTGCATGGAAATAAGAAATTTGTAATTTGTTGGAGGATAATTTGTAACAATGTCTATAAAGACCAGTGGCATTGTATGGTGTGTGTATAGAGAAAGACACCCAGACCCTATTTTCTTCCCTATAATTATTTTCTAAGGAAACTGAGCTTTAGCCTTCAAATATACCCCATAAGGCAGGCATGATGGATGCCTATAGTGTTGGCTATTCTTGGTTGTCAGCTTGACTACATCTGGAATTAACTAAAACCTAAAACACATGTGAGGGATTTTTTCTTGATTAAATCACTTGAAGTAGGAAGATCCACTTCTGGTCTGCATCTGAGGTCTGGAGAGCCATCTTTAATGTAGGCCACACCTTCTGCTGGCAGCCTATGTAAAGGATATGGAAGAAGGAAGCTCTTGCACTTTGTCTGCTTGTTTTTGCTCCAGCTGGCAAGTCCATTCCTTCACTGGCATTAGAGCTTCTTCTTTGGGACTCTGGTGTATACTGAAGACTAGCTGAGACATACAGCCGTGTGTACTGAACAACTACTGGGTTTTTAGACCTTCCATTGGTAGACAGCCATTGTTGGACTAGCTGGACCATAGCCTGTAAGCCATTCTAATAAATCCCTGATGGATAGATTGATTCATTCTATAAATTCTGTTCCTCCAGAGAACTCTGACTAATATAACTCTGACACCTATAATCCCAGCACTTGAGAGATGGAGACAAGAATTATGAGTTCCAAGCCAGCCTGACCTACATAAAGCCCTACCTTAAGTAAATTACACGCACACACACACACACACACACACACACACACACACACTCTTAAATACAATTGTCTATACTTATGATGTAATATTTTGTAAAATATGTTAGAGAATATCTGTTATAAAAGTGTGTTAACCATGTATTATGAAGTAATGAAATTATTACACAAACTATTCCATGTTTATGAAGAAACACATTTAACAGAAAGAAAAGAAAAAAGTACCAAAGTGTTGATGTTTAAAAAGCCCTTTAAATATGGGTATTTAATATGTTTTCTCTGGGCTTTTTTTGGTACTTTCTAAATTATGTTCAAGGAATTCGTGTTACTTTTGTAACACGACTGTTTGTGAGACAGTCACCTTGTCAATGGTTGAAATGTCCCAGTTGTCCTGCTTCAAGGAGGGCTGTGCACCACTTGCAAATCAAAGACAATAACACAGTAATGTGGAGTTTCAGGCATGGTATTGAGAGAAGGATTAGGAAAAAATAGTCACCAGCCTAAAAGCAAGCTGTGTGTATTTGCATACACTCACAGGCTTCCGAGACAACGCCACAGCTGGATTTCGGTTCTGAACATGCCATTTCTAATGTCTGGGGACCCCTCTAAGAGCATATGATGAGAACCACTGATGAGGAAGTTTCAGTTTGTGTCTCCATTATGCTTTCAACATCTGCTTTATTACACTTGTATCCTGTGCGTTTGCTTCTGGGATGGACTCCTGATTATTTGTACTTTCTGCAAACTGATAATGAATAACTGAGCTGTGTTTTGCTTTAAAATAATATAGAAGTAGTCAGGGTACATGAAAAGATATATAATATATATTAAACAGGATTGGTTGATAAACTTTCAAGCTGCATGATGAACTAATTCTTGGGAATTCATTGTTATTCCCCCACTTTATCTTTCAAAATTTGCCAGAGATTTAATTGAAAATATTACAGCATAGCAGAAAGATTCAGACTCAACCTGGAGCTTTGAAATTAGTTCCAGCTGCAGGACTTTTAGTCTGGTTAGACTGCTAAAGGCTGAAAGCTTCCCTGTTTACTGCTCTAGTTGGAAGTGTGAACCTGGGAGAGCAGGGCCTAAAAGTGAGGTGAACTAAAATCTCACGCAATAGCCAACTTTATTTAGAATGTAAGGCAATTTATACTCAGAGTTAGGAAGATTCACATGAGTACTCAATCACACTAACCACACATGGCAAGCACATGTTTCTCCATAGAGGCACATGAATAACAACAGCTGAAGTAAACTCACTCTTATCCACTACACCTGGGGGGAGCACAAAAACACATTCCAAGAACAATTCTGTGTTGAAGAACCTGAGGTCAGAAGACTCTTGTCTTATGTTCTTGGAGTTTTCTCACAAGCACTCAGAATTCTCACATGACTCCATTCTTGGACTGTGTTTTATTTTTTTTAATAGCATATCAAGAGTGGTTTTGATTTGAGATGTTGTAGATCAATCTAATTGTCATTTGATGCATGAGTATCCTATAAGCAAGCAAATTATAATATTAGAACAGTGAAAGCATTGTGTGTAATATTCTGCCACCAAGAACAGAGATCCAAACTTTGTCCAGTACTACTAATTACTATTATTATATTGATCAGAAAAATCTAGAGAATAGCTTGAAAAGAGACCCATATAATTAGTAGTTCTAGTATCTTGTAGATCATAAGCCCACATTTACCTGTAATAGGACTGGTAACAAATGTTATGATGTCCTATGCAAATGGGAGGTTATTTAAATCCCAAGGGAAAATTTAATGCAGTCCCTTCATCAGATGGATGAATGAGTCTATTATGGTCCCAAAGTCCATTCATAAACATAGAGTCATTAATTAAAATAAGTTCTCCCTTGGTGCACAGGGCCTTAACTTGACTTCTGACAGAAGATGTAGTCGATACCTCCTTTTGCCCTTCAGCTAGAGGTTTGCTATCTTTCTGGTGACTCCCACTCTCTCCTCATCCTCCGCTATTGTCATGGATGTCCTGGGCCGAGAGGAGTAGAGGAGGAATCCATAATATTTCAGTAGGCTCCATCTGCAATGACAGACACATACCCCTTCCCAATTTTCTTCTGGAGAAGTAAAAATAGGGCAGATTAATGCATCAGTTTGTTCATTTCCTTCTGCAATAAAGCCAGGAAGGTTAAGGTGTGCACAATATGAGTCTATTTCTATTGCTGGAAACAATCCTACAACATAAGCAGAATCTGAAATGATATTTAAGGATTCATGAATTAATTGTAATAGATTCATCAAAACAGCCAGTTCCACCTGTTGGGCTGAAGAAAAAAAAAGTATTAATAGATTCATGAATATCTGGACCATGAATCCCTCCTGTACCATTAGATGAGCCATAAATAAAATAAGTATCTGCCTGTGGCATGGGGGAAGGTTGGACAATTTTAGCGATCACCAATTCAGTTCTTAAGAGGAGATCTGGTAGTTTGCCAGCTGGATAGTGATTTTGTATCCTTCATAGTAATTTGCAAATGAAATTTGAAAATCCATGGAGTTCTGTAATGCTCTTAAAAATTGATTGTTAGTTAGGGATGATACCATACAACAAGGATCAAACCCATGTAATTGTTGACATCAGGTCCTTCCCTGATTTACTAATTGAGAAAGAAGAGTAAGGTAAATATTAGGATATTATGCCCTTATGGTGTAAATAGATCCATTCCAAAGGTCTATCCTTTTGTACTATAATACCTGTGGGAGACAATTTAGTGGGAAAATAAGTTTAAAGGCAGTGAAGGATCCACTTGATACACAAATGCTTCTTTTAGTCTGAATTCAAATGGCTGTAGTTCTTTTCTTGCCTCTCAAGATAATATGCAAAGACTGTCTAACACCATCTTTCCTTCTAGAGTTTTGAGGTTAGTGCATATAAACACTTTGATTTTGCTGAAATTGCACCTGATGAGACCAGGGAGAATTTGCTAAATGAATTTCATTTCCCTAGCTTGCCTCGGTTGTAAAGTTAGCTTTTTCATAGGCTCTCCTAAGTCCTCATAAAAAAGTGGAGAGAATTCAGTTTTAGATTGATTATCAAATTCCTCATCCCATGCTTCAGGATCATTTTCATGCAATGGAGGACACATATTTAAAGGAGGCTTCAGTAAGGGAGCTGAGGAACTGTCATAGCGTAGGTGGCGCCATTATTACTTTTGATTTTGCCTGCATAGGGAAAACCTCCTTCTTTGGTTCTTTTGCCAGTTTTAAGGTTTGATCATCCAGGGTATAGTCATTCAAAGAATTAGCCATCTCTTCCTCATGATTGATAATCCTCCTTGACCCTCTTAAGTATCTTATAACAGTTCAAATCAATGCCAGGTGATCCAGAATTGAACAGGGATCTTTCCCCCTTGTTATTGCTGCCTCTTCAATATCCTTTCGGACTGTGGCCCGTGCTTCTTCATCTAAAGTTCCTTCTTCTGGAAACCAAGGATTCTTCTTGTGCTCCTCCTTTCTTTAAAAATAATGCACAAGCATCATTTAGCTTACGGTAAAGCCTTCCCTGGTTTCTGTCCCATTACCCTCACCTCCTTTGGTGAGGGTTCCTACGTTCTTATCTCACAGCCAACTTCAGGTCCTTGTTTGGGGGGCGCTGCTTGTTTACCGCTCTAGGAGGTGGGATATGGGAGGCACCAGGAGCTCAACTGTCCTCCTGCTACAGTTTATCAGGGTTAGGGATAGCCCTCACCTGGTCTATCTCAATCTGCTTCATTAGATACACAGTACAGTCCTGCCATCTCATAAAGCTTCTTGCTGGGCACAATGGTGATTTCCTCACATCTTCGATTGTTCAGGAGGAAATCATGCCCAGGTAGGTGCATGTCATGTTGCCCAGTGATCACCTGGGCTCCTCCAGGATGCAAATGTAGGGAATATTGGAAGATTCCTGGTAAAAGTGAAAATGTCAGTATGAAACAATGTACATGTAACTGGTGTGCTACTAATAAATCTATCTTGTCCACATTTCTCACAAATCACAGTTAAATATTACTTGGAATCACTAGTGTACCATAAAGGCACTAATAAGTCTTAATGGGTGCAAATGAGATTTCTGGGATGGGACTTCAGCACAAAGTAGAAAACAAAGTGAAGAAGTTATTGTTTATCCTAGTCAAGTGAGGGGGAGAGTTACTACTCCCCCTCCCCCACACTTTTGGTCATTTGTAATTTTGTGACAGAGTCTTGCTATGTAGCCTGGGCTATTTTCAAACTCACTGTATTCCTGCCTCCAGCTCCCAAGGACTACAGGATTCAGCTACCATACCCTGCTTGGTCTTTTTAGGAAAGAAAAACTAGCTGGTAACATATTTAATTTAGTCATCAACAACAATTATTCTGTTTGCCCATGTCTCAACCAGTTCTCCAGTCTAGGAAAATGCCGGACTTGAATATTATGTGTATCCTTTATTTAAAAGAGGAAGGACACGTTGTTAACCCTCCTCTTAGTCACTGTTCTGTTGCTGTGAGAGACACCATGACCAAGGCAACTTATAAAAGAAAGCATTTAATTGGGGGCTTGCTTACAGTTTCAGAGGGTGAGTCCATGATCATCATGGTGAGGAGCATGGTGGCAGGCAGACAGCAGACATGGTGCTGGTTGCCTAGTACTTACATGTTGAGACCACAATCATAAGGCAGAGAGAGAGAGAGAGCAAACTGAAATGTTGTGAGCTTTTGAAACCTCAAAGCCCACCCCCAGTGGCACACCTCTTCCAACAAGGCCACACCTAATCCTTCTCAAATAGTCTGACCAACTGGGGACCAAGCATATGAGCCTATGGGGCCATTCTTATTCAAACCACCATATCCCCATAACAGGAAAGTTCACCATGATTTTATCAGACACCTCTCTCAGTCTCCTCTCTGCCCCGTTATTCAGCCAAAATTTTGTATCTGTTGTGTTATCCCTGTATCATGTAGGGTAAATATAATATTTTCTTGTAACAAGCCATTCTGTAATGTTATGGGTCCTGCTCTTGTCAGTTATTTTTATGTTTTCTAGGAATGAAATGAGAGGAAATGGGCCTTTGAGAATTACAGACATTCTTGTCTCAGGTGTGCTTAATTTGGGGACTAGGGTGCTAGGCTTTTATGGTCCCCAAAGCCTCCATGAGTTAGTGACTCAGAGTCTTTTGTTTTGAAAACTCAAAGATTGAATTTCACAGGGTAAATTTTGAAAGGGGGAGTTATTATAGAGAGAAAGCTTAAGAAGGAGAATTATTGCAGTGAGGACGTGTGCAGAGCTCCTGTGTGATGGAAGGAGTCCCGAGAGAAGGTTAGCTGCTAAGAGGCTTTGTCTAGAGGTTAACATGGCTTCTCATGGAGGAAGTAAATTGGCTTTCAAAATGACTGGACTGAGATGGGGGAGGTAAGCTAGTTAGCCAGGTTATCTAATCATAGATCCCCACTAGGTGTCTATGTGCTTCTCTATCCCAGTAACTGGACTGGGGTTCTTGTGAACACTTCCAAGGACCAATTAAGTATCTGATTGTGCAGAGTTTCCAGGCAGCCCATTAGGTTGCTGTACTAAAGAAGAAAGACAAACAAAAATCCACGGACACAAAGCAGTGTGTATGGCCAATACATGTCTGGCTTTTGAACGGGACAGAACTGTCAACAGAACCAAAGATGCTTCTGGCCATAGCAGAATGGCTTGTTTGCAAGGTCTCTTTCCCGAAACTACCTAGCAAGTTTCTTTTTCTTATTGTTATCACTAGGTTTAGTATGATTATTCAGGGGTTATAAATCCCAAGGAGTATAATTGTAGAAATATACAGTTCTCATGAAAAAAATTAAAATAGACCAACTCATAATATTAATTGGATGTCATGTTTTATAATATCCAAGATGTTGTAAAGTGACCACTGTGTTCTTTTATCATTACCACTTTTAGTTACTTACAGTTTTATTGTAAACAAACTAAAAAATACTTAAGAGGATGGACATAGTGCTACATACCTGTAATTCAGCACTTTAGTGGCTTGGGCAAGAGGATTAGAAATTCCAGGCCAGCCTCTGCTATGTAGCAAGATCCTGTCTCCAAAATAATAATGATAGTAATAAATACATTTACAACCCTACATTTTAAGTGTACAGCTCAGTAGTGCAATTATGTTTACACTGTGAAACATCTCCAGAACCTTTTCATCTTACAAAAACAAAACCATACTCACTAAACAAAAATCTAATTTTCCTCCTTCCCAAGACTGTGACAACTACCATTCTCTTTTCTGTTTCCATGAATCTGTCTACTTAGATACTTTATATAAATAGAATCCTACAGTATTTGCCTTTTTAAACTAGCTTATTTCACTCAACATAGTGTCCCAGCCATGTAACCTGTGACAAGTTATCTTTTGCTTTTTAAAATCTAAGAATATTTCCTTCTGTATTAATACCACATTCTATGAACACATCCATCCATCTCCAGGTGTTTGCGTTCCTTCCACCTCTGGCTACTGTGAGGTGGAATGCCATGAACAGATATGCAAATACCTTTGAGATTCTGATGTCATGTCCTTTGGACATGTACCCAGACCATATGGATGGTTCTACCTTTATTTCTTAAGGTTCCACCGTTCTGTTTTTCATAGCATTGCATTGTTTCTCAGTCCCAGCAACAGTTGCTGGTGGGGAGAGGTGTTGACATTTTCCACATTCTCATCAGGTTCTCTCTCTCTCTCTCTCTCTCTCTCTCTCTCTCTCTCTTCTGCATGCATATGTGTGCACATGCAGAAAGAGGACAGTCAGAGTCATGTTCTGTTGTTCTTATTTTCCAAGACAGGGTGTCTCACTGAACTTGGAGCTCACCATACCCAGTTTTGACGTGGGTGGGTGCTGGGAATCAGAGTCAGATCCTCACGCTGCTCAGCAGGCACTTTACCACTGAGCCATCTTCCTAGCCATCCTACTAGTTTAAAATAGTATCCTTGTTTTTATGTGTGACTCTCGGATGGTTACTGATGTTGGACATCATTTCATGTGTTTGTCGGTCACTTTAGAGAAATGTTATTAGAGTTACAGCATAAATAATGGTTTATTTAAAAAAAAAAAAATAAGCCACAACAGTGGTCCTACAGGATGATGGCAGAGCTGAAGAGTTCCTATCAAGTAGTGGCATGGTAATCATTGTGTATGCAGTGTTTACTGTGTTGTCTGTGATGCTGGTGTAAACAAATTTGTATTCACAGTTGCTTATAAAAGTATAGCACATATGAGCTGGAGAGATGGCTCAGAGGTTAAGAGCACTGACTGCTCTTCCAAAGGTCCTTAGTTCAATTCCCAGCAACCACATGGTGGCTCCCAACCACCTGTATTGGGATCTGGTGCCCTCTTCTGGCCTTCAGGGACACATGCAGGCAGAACACTGTATACATAATAAATAAATCTTAAAAAAAAAAGTATAGCATATGTATTATGCATCAGGTATGATCTTGGTAATTATAGCAACAATGTTCCTTGTTTATTTATTACTTGCTGTCTTAGTTAGGGTTTCTATTGCTGTGAAGAGACACCATGACCACGGCAACTCTTACAAAGGAAAACATTTAGTTGAGGTGGCAGCTTACAGTTCAGAGGTTCAGTCCATTATCAACATGGCAGGGAGCATGGTGACATGCAGATAGACATGGTGCTGGCTACATCTCGATCAGAAGGTAATAGGAAGTGGACTGAGTGTCACACCCACTCCAACAAGGCCACACATCCTAGTAATACCACTCCCTTTAGCGGCCATTTCCTTTCAAACCACCGCACTTACCATGCTTTCTTCTTCTTTTATTAGCATATACCCCTTCTGCTTATTAAAAAGATTCTACAAAACATTATGCTGTGTTCTGCCAACAGCAGCCTCACATGTCTTCTGTTTACCATGTCTTTTGATTTTATCGAAAGGTTACATGAACAGAATAAGCTGTACCATCTAGGTTTATGTAAACACATTCCACGATGTTCCCGCAACAATGTGCACCATGGCTATTATCTCTGATAGGCTGTGACATCAAGAAACCTGCACAAAATGTCATAGGCCGTGAGATAATCTCTGAGTTTACGTTCTAGAGGATATAATTTTAGATTCTTCATCAAGTTTGAAGATAGTATAAATTATTTGATATCTTATAATAATCATCTTACAGTTATCATCCTCTGTTGCTTTCTACCTTATTTTCTGAAACAGGGTCTCACTATGTAGTCCTGGCTAGCCCAGAACTTGCTATGTAGACCAGGCTGGCTTCAACTCACAGAGATCTGCCTGTCTACCTTTGGAGCATTAGGATTAAAGGCATGTGTCAAAGATAGTTGTTCTTTATAATCAAAGAGTTGAGTGAATCTTACAAATGTGACTTCTTAGAACAGATATTGAATATCAGAGTCAATTTACATGCACTTCATGCATAAAAGAATCATTTAGAAAATCCAAAGAATTGACGTAAGTGGAATATCTCTAAAACTGAATGCCCAGTATATCTAATTATAAGTACTTAAAAGGAAATGTGGCCAAATAGTTGACAGTGCCCCCCCAAAGGCATCGTTCTTGTCCTCAGTGGCATCTATTGTAAAATATTAAAAGAGACAACTATCAAAATATTTATAATCATATTTCTAAAAAGTATTAACTATGATTTTTAACTTTGTATTTGGAGTATCTCCTATGTGTTTTTCAATCAGAAGGATAGGAAATATTATTTAAAGATGACTTTTGTTTCCTGTCAAGGAGATCACTTTCAAGGAATAGTCACACAGTCACCGCGTCTTTGTTGCCTGCAGATAGGTTAAATGTGCAGGTTCCCTGGCTAAATGCCAGACTTCTCGAATTAGAACATCTTGGTCGTCTGATCAGAGAATTGGGATTTTAAACATGTACTCACCCACAAAAAAGCCTTTGTGTATTGTGCTTGGTGTAGATGCACAAATAATAATAACTAGCATATATTCAATCTGTATTAATGTGTGTTAAGGTCCACCCTATGCACTTTAATTTTCATCCTCTTTATGATAGGACATAAATGCTATAGCCCATTTCACTGATGAGGAAACTGAGGCTTAAAACAGATGGGAGTTTACAGAATTACTTGAATCACTTGAATATAGGGTCCAAATTTTTAGCAATTTAACAAACTCTTTTCTTGCTAAGTACGCATAATAATTTATGTCAACTTGATTTACTAGTTTTTCCAATTCCTAAACATGTTTTTCTCTTAATTCTTCCAGTAAGGAAACAAATGAAATCACACTTTTTTACATTCACTTGGGAAATAGTGTCTTTTAATGTTGAGCAAAACAAAGGGTCTTATGGATTATTGAAAATTAGCAATTTCTCTAGAACTTTCTGTGGTGAGCGTACATGAACACAGAAGGATGAGAGAGAGGGAAGAGTAAATACATCATGCAGACATGATGTTGGAAGCTACAAATGAAATCAAGGAATTAACAATGAACAGTAGAATCACCTTTTAACTCTGGCTCATGCAGATCATTTAACATACACAGTATCACAGGAGTGTCCCCTGTTCTAGGCACAGCCTAAAGATGCCAATGTAGCTCATTACAAGCTCCCCCTTTTCTGCCCCACTTTCCTGGGAGTTGATCCTGGTCTGGTCTTGTGCCACCACTGCCTTTAATTCCAAATCAGAGGGCCATCGTCTGCAGGATCCTGAGGCAGGAAGGACGGTATCCTAGCTTGTGCATCCTGCCCGTCCCCAACCCATGCAAACACAGTGTTTTAAGTTTTCTCAGGATTCTTCTGTAACAACAACAACAAAAATGAGTAAGGATGGCAAGACTGCTTCCATGGTTTTATCTTGACCAGGGAGAGGGAAACACATGAGTTCAGACCAGCCGTGTGTGAACTAGAAAACGAAATTGGCCATTGCCAATATACGCTTGTCATTAAATCCCTGTCCCCTGGTGACCAAGCAGATAAATCAGTTCGCCCTTTAATGATTGTTTAAAAACAGCAAGTGGTTATCTAGTTTTTTCTCAAGTGAAAACACTGATTGCATAAAATGTGTCAAGCATACTGGGAACCTTCTAGACTGCAGGAATGGGGGTTAGATACTCAGAGGACTCTCTCAAAATAGCCTATTGTTGCTCATGCAGTTTCCTCTTGTGGCTAATATAGGTAGTCCAAAAAAAAAAAGAAAAAAAAAAAAAAAAAAGCATGTTGCTGCTATAGCTAACTGAGGCCCAGTCACTGGGGAGCTCTGGATACCAGTGTAGAACTCATTAGAATATCCATGCACCAACTGATACCTCATTGGTTAGAGGGTGCTTTGGGAAGGCCTTATATCTCCACACACACATGCTCACAGCTGGAGCTCTAGTTAACACATAAAGCCATTAGGGAAGGTGGTGTGCTGCTGGCAGCTGAAAAGGCCCAAGGAGGCATGGGTAAGGCACCAACAATATCTAGTACACTGGTTTCTGACATCAAGTACACCGAGACCCATTATCAAAAGCCAGGGCTCATGAACTCGGGAATATCAAAGGCTCTAGGGACATACTGATTTGTTCCATAGCCTAGGTTCTTGGACCTATTGTTCAGTGGTAGAGCAATTGCCTAGCCTGTGGGAGGCCCTGAGGTTGATCCCCAGCCTAATAAACAAAAACCAAAAGCAACAGCAGCAACAAAAATCTAGATTCTTAATCTAAGGTTCAAAGTTCCATAAATAATTTTTGTAGGGATTAAACAATGTAATTCATGTAAAAGTACTTGGAATTGTGAATGGCACCACTACAAATCCCTCCAAATGCTAACATTCATATTATTTTAACACATCACCTCATAGAGACATAAAGCTGAAGAGGACCTGCCATGTTTGTGCTTGGCCACAGTGCACCCCAAGGGGTCAGAAGATGGAATCCTGCCGCTGGCACAGTATTTATGGTGGCATCAGTGAGCAGAACTTATGGCATCCCTGGGTCTTGGTCCAAGGAAGTCATCTCAAATTAGTGGCTAGAAGCCCTTGAATTATCATCAGCAGGGCAGACAGTGGCCCCAAGCCTCATGAGGCTCTATAGTTACCTAGATCTTCCAAGGATAGAATAGCTTCTGGGTAGCTCCATTTACCGAGCCAGCTTACCTCTCTACTCAGAGAGTTTTTAATTTTGTTTTATATTTGTGAGAGAAAGGAAGGGGAAGACAGAAGCTGTACTTCATCCTCTGTAACAGCCCAACACACTAACATAACCACCCTTTCAATAAGTAAGAATGTAGAATTCCTCAGTTGAAATGAAATTACACTGTTTACACACTCAAGGCATTTTTTTTTTTTTCCAATGCTCAGTCAGCAAAGGCCAGACTTGGGAAAACTCAAGCCACAATATGAAAGCAGGGTAGGTTTGCTTGGGGTTTGGTCTGCTGTTGAACATCTGCTTATCCGACCACTGGAACAGATTTGGAAAGAGGTTATAAAATGTATGAAAAACCCTCATGATGCCTCGTAAAACTAAACAAAACTTGGTGAGGGAAAGTTATTTTCAAAAAGAAGAAAGCCCTGACTTTTCAATCTCCCAAGACTGAAGGGACCCAAGTATTGTAGGGTGCTCCACTCTGGACCCCGATTAGGCACAGACCACACCCAAACACCAGTTTCCAAGCACAAACCAAACACAAAGAGATCCTTTATTAAGCAACGCCAAGGGACAAAGTGGCTGGACCTGACTCAGGCAGAAACAGCAGCAAACAGCTTTGCAAAGGTTAATTTTAGAGAGGGAAAAGGAGAAGTCTGTGTTAGAATGGGCTAGGACCTGTTGGTAACTTCTACTTGGGTATTTTGATTAGGTTAGTCAAAATAAGGAATTTCGATTTCTGGACCTTGATGTTTTGATAGTTGGTGATCAGTCTCAGGAATAAGTCAGTGGGCAAATAGGGAAAAGATGTTGGAATTTAGGAATGTAATCTGACTGTTTAGCAAGGGGAGAAGGGAAAAAAGCAAAACCTGTTGGCGCTATTTTTGCCATGTTTGGGATCGCTAGAGCCCTTCAAAGACAATGTCTGAAGTAAACGTTTACATAATACATTGAGTGATATATGTCTGTGCAATGTGGTATTTTTATATCCCCGTCACAATCATGAGGATTGTAACTGCAGTTTTTCTTTCTTGTTTTGGGCCTCTTGTGGCCCACATGACCTTGAACCTGATCCTCTTCTTTCTGCCTCTTAAGTGTTGGGACTTCAAGTTTACATGACCACCCCTGGAAAAATGTTGCCTTTTTAAATAAAAAATAAACTCTTTTCCAAAGTTGACACTAGAAAGAAAATTGCTCATATAAAGGAACTGGATCTTGCATGTCCCTAGATTTGTCTTCCCCTAGCGTAGAATGGAGGGCATTCCTAAGCACAGGCGATAGACTGATCTGACCCCTGAGCGCTCCCTGACAAACTGCCCCCACCATAAACGGCATTTTCTAAGAGTTGATCTGTGGATGCGCAAAGCTAACGTACACAGATCTCAGTGAGTCCACAGGTCTCCACTCCAAAGGCTAAGGGCAGGAAGTGAAACCTGGCCTGCTGTGGGATGTTCTGTATGGCAAATGTGTTGCTAATTAGTCAATAAATAAAACACTGATTGGCCATTGGCTAGGCAGGAAGTGTAGGCGGGACAAGGAGGAGAATAAAGCTGGGAAGTGGAAGGCTGAGTCAGAGAGACACTGCCAGCCGCCATGATGAGAAACAGCATGTGAAGATGCTGGTAAGCCACGAGCCATGTGGCAAGGTATAGATTTATGGAAATGGAATAATTTAAGCTGTAAGAACAGTTAGCAAGAAGCCTGCCACGGCCATACAGTTTGTAACCAATATAAGTCTCTGTGTTTACTTGGTTGGGTCTGAGTGGCTGTGGGACTGGCGGGTGATAGAGATTTGTCCTGACTATGGGCCAGGCAGGAAAACTCTAGCTACACAGTCCTGTGGAACTCTGCTGATGGGCAGCACTGATGTCGCTTTGCAGGGGAAGTTTGTGTCTCTGTTGAGAGGTCTGTGCTAAATAGTGGTATGAGAGCATAACTCACTGAATACAGTATTCATAAAAGTAGGACTGCGAAGTCATTTTATTGTAAGTCATCTGAAAAATCGAGTCAAAATCAATTAAAACGTGACAAAATTCTTAAAAATGAAAAACGTAGTAAATCATTTCTGTAAACACAGAAAGAGACAGGAAGATGGAGAGAGAAGGTGGGGGCACTAGCAATCACAGGCCTTAGCAATTAAGAACACTTACTGCTTTTGCAGAGGACCCTTGTGGAGCAGCTCTCCATGGCTTGGAGCTCCAGCTCCAGGGGATGTGACACCTTCCTCCAGCTTCTGCAGGCAACTGCACTCATGACACATACCCCCATAGAGTCACAAAAATAAAATGAATCTTAAAAAAAACCCGCATTCTCAGAAAGCTGACCATGATTTATATTAAATTATTAAACTATTAACACAGTAGTGGAGATACTCATTTAATGATTTTTGTGGCAAATCATTTTTGTTCTGAAAAAATTGCAATTTTAAACAATAGCTTTCTAATTTGTTATTTTATGAAACTAGATTTTTTTTCATTGATCTGATTTAGTATAAAGCATTTATTACCAAATATCTAAACACCACAAAAAAGCATGTTAATGAATTCCCCCCAAGTGCCTGCCTTGAGAAGATTTCTATCAGGGTCCAGAACAGATGCTACAATGACTAAGGATTCTAATCTGAGGGATATCAAATAAATCTAAGCACACTGAGTTCTTTAGTCTGTTCACTTTATTCTTCCAAGTCAATTTTATCTACATAGATTCAGCCCTGTCCTCACATTCAGCTCCTCTCTGTGCCTAGTTTTCCTGTCCTCATAGTTTTAGTAAGCTCCTATGCTTTTGACCTGATCTTCGTCCTCTGTTCCTTCATCCTCCATCTATCCTTCCTGGCTTCTTACCCCTGGCCCTGATAAACCCACAAGAGATCTGCTTTACCCTCTACTGAACCTCTGTCTTCCTCTCATTTCTCTGGCCACATGGTTCTGTGTCTGCTTCTGGAATTCTGCTCCAGTCCTTACCACACCTGGTTATACAAAAAGTCCTATTGTCCTCAGTCCATCTCTCTGCCATGCCCCTAGGCCTGAGAGAAGGGGATGGTCTGAGCTTCATTTGCACAAGAAGCAAAGCTATGCATCTAGGAGCCTGCCTGTCTCCTAGGCTCAACAGGGGAGTTAGTTACCTAGAAGTTAAGCAGGTTGTTTGCCAAATGGTCTACAGTATTTGGGCACACAAGAATTTCATAGCAGAAGACAGCTGAAATATTAAAAACTGTATAACACCAAATATTTCATAATAAATGGCTTGCCTCTAGAAAAATACCTTGAAACTTCTAGGTATAGCTTTAATATCCAGCTGAATCTCTATAATATAGTCTTGCGGCCTGCAAGAGGATGTAATATGAAATTTCATTCGATTCTTATGCTTTTAGTTAGTGAAGTCACCTCAAGTTACATATTGTGATATTCTTTTTTAATGCTATTTTTATTTATTCTTTGAAATTTTCATGGGTATGTACAATGTATTTTGAACATATCCACCCCTACCACCTCCATTCCTCCAGTTCTTCCCACGTAGCCCCACCATATTTACCTCCAACTTCATGCCCTTCTTTCTATTTCATTTAATAATCCACTGAATACAGCCAGTGTTGCTCATGTGCTCAAGGGTGTGGGGCCATCTGCTGGGGCCTGGCCAACCTACCACTAACCACATTCCCATAGAAAAGCAACTTCCCCTCTGTTAGTTATTTGGTGGCGCTCTTACCCTGCGAGGAAATGTCACGAAACACGACAGAATCCACTAACAAGAGTTTTATTAAGATATGAAAGAGAGACAGATGTGACAGGCCTGTGAAAAGACACATGAATAAAGATGGAGTTGGAAACATGGCACCGGCTTATAAAGGCTGGGCCACGCCTGCACACACAGGCCCATGTGGCTATTCCACGCTGTGTGCTTTATGCAACCACGCAAAGCCACGGGTCCTGGTCACGCGAGACATTTTGACCTGGAAATGGCTAGGCAGAAGTGTCTAGGTCCGCCGGGCATGCTCAATCATGCCCAACCATGGGGGCGGATTGTGAATCCCTATCACCCTCCCTCATCATCTATCAACTACCAATTATGCTTCCAACTGGGTTGGGGTCTCAGGAGCCCTGTCATGCTGGAGTTTTGACTGGCTGATCTCGTGTGGGTCTTGTGCAGGTCATCACATCTGCTATAAGTTTATGAGTGCCCCAACCCAGTTATCCTCATCCTTCAGCTCTCAGAATCCTTCTGCCTGCCCCCCTTCCTTGGTGTTCCCTAAGCCTTGGATGGGGAGGTTGATGTCAATGTCCCATCTGTGGCTGACCACTCAGAGTCACTTAGCTCCCTAAGCAGTCTTGATTCTCTTCATTGACCACTGCCCACTGTCAAAAGAAGCTTCTCCAGCCAGGGTTGAGAGCAGCACAGATCTATGAGTGTAAATATAAATATTTAGAAGGCAGTTTGACAGCATGACCATTTAGAAAACAACAGGTAGGTTCACTTCTAGGGCCTATGACCTCCTTAGACATGGGCTTCTTGTCAGGTTTATACTACCAGGCACGAAATCCCTCTTGTGAAGCAGGCCTCAAATCCATTTAGAAGGTCACTGGTTACCCTCTTGGATTAGTTACTTTTCTTTGCTATGATAAAACACATGACCAAGGCAGCTTATAGAAGAGTTATTTGGTCTTACAGTTCCAGAGGCATAAGAGCCCATCATGGTGGGGAGGCATGGCAGCCTAAGCAGGCAGCTAAGAGCTCACGACTTTTATAGAAAGCATGAAGCAGAGGGGTGAAAGTGGCAGGGGTGGGGACTGGAAATGGAATGAAGTTATAAACTCTCAGTGCCTGCTCCCCATGACATACTTCCTCCAGCAAGGCCACACCTCCTAAACCTCCCCAATATCACCACCACCTGGGGACCAAGTGTTCAAAGGCCCAAGCCTATATAGGACATTTCTTTTGTTTTGTTTTTGGAGCTGAGGATCGAACCCAGGGCCTTGCGCTTGCTAGGCAAGCGCTCTACCACTGAGCTAAATCCCCAACCCATTTCTTATACAAACCCCCACACTCGCATCAAATCCGGGTCGCTGTTGCAGCAGTGGGCTGTCTTATCTGGAAGGTTGGTACTGCAGCATGCAGGGTCCAGTGTTGGGTAAGGCTGTTGCTGTCTTTTCTCCCCCAACAGCCTGCATGGCATCTTCCATCACTGTGAAAGCTAGCCAGTAGGTCGAGCGTTGCCTGGTCAAGATTAATTTCTCTGTGTCCTGCAAACGAAGTGTGTGGTGTCCTCAGCAATATGGTCTTACCATCTGGTTCTGGTGGGCAACCAAGGGCAGCGGTGATGACTGTGTTGTGTGTGGCCTCTGTGATCAATAACTTACAGGGTAATAGTCTATGCTTGGCCCTGAGGTTTTTACTTAATAACCCATTTTCTTTTGGGGGCAGCTTCATCCACTGATGCAGAGTATCACTGTTCAAACTGTTTCTTTAAAAAAAAAAAAAAGTTTAAATTAGCATACATCCTTGTGGTTTTCCATAAATCTTTTTCATATGTCCTCAGTCTTGGTTAACTCACATCTTATCGACTTCCTCTTTCTCTCTCCCCTGCCTCCATCCACACTTAAGCCTTTAACCCCCAGCATTCCTTCCTGTTCTCTTATGTCACGTGTGTTCTACTAGCCCCTCTAATTGTGTTTTTTTCCTGGGACTTGAAGATCATAGGTTTCCATACAGCGTTTTCATGCACCCTTCATTTTGGCTGACCCTTCCTTTGCTTACTCACCGCCCCACTGTTCCGCTCACTTCATGCTTAACCTTTCAGCCTCCACTCTTCCCCCTCTCTACCATATTTTCTTATCTCCCCCTCCCTCTTAATGTCCACCCTCAGTAGCCCATTTCTAGTTTTCTAGATCACTTGTTCTCCAAGTTAAACACACAAGACAAAAGATTTGAAGCTGGGATCCTCGTATGAGAGAGAACATGCAGTATTTGTCTTTCTGGGCCAAAGTGATCTCACTTAACATAATTTTTTTCTGGTTCCATCCATTTAGCTGAAAATTTCATGATTCCATTTTTTCTTTACAGCGGAATAATATTTCCCAGTGTAAATGTACCATGCTTTCCTTATCCATCCATCAGCTGGCAGACATCTAGGTTGATCCTATTTCTTTATTATTATTTCTTTATTATTATTATGAACAAAGCACCAATGAACATGGCCAGTCAAATGCTTCTGAAACAGGATATAAAGTCCTTTGACTATGTGCCTGGAAGGGGTATGTCTGGGTCGTGTTCTCCTAGTCTTTAGCGTAACTCCCGTACTGATTTCTAAAGTGGCTGCACCGGTTTGCACTTCTCCAGCAGCATGGAAGTGTTCCCATTTCCCCACACCCACACCAGCATTTGTTGTCATTTGTTTTCCTGATCAGAGTCACGCCTGGCATCCTCAAGTGGTTTAAATCTGTGTTTCCCTGGCAGCTAAGGATGCTGAACCCTTACTTTTTCAAATGGCCAGTAGTAGCCACTTGTATTTCTTCTGAGAACTTTCTGTTCAGCTCCATAGCCCAGTTTTAAAATTGAGTTGTTCCTTGATGTTCTTTTTTTGAGTGTTTCATATATTCTAATCCTCTTTAGGATGTATAGCTGGCAACATTGTCTCCCCTTCCGTGGACTTTCTTTTTACTTGGTTGATTATTTCCTTTGATGTACTGAAGCTTTTTAGTGTTTTGAGGTTCTGTTTGACAACTACTGGCCTTAAATTCTGAGCAAATAGAGTTGAATTCAGAAAATCATTTCCTATACCTATAGCCTGCAGAACACTGTCTGTTTCTTTGAGCTGTTTTAAGCATTTCAGGCTTCACATTAAGATCTTTGATCCGTTTACATTTGATTTTTGTGCAGGTTTGTAAACGTGTGTCTAACTTCATTCTTCCGCATGTGGATATCCAGTTTTCCCTGCACACTTGTTGAAGATGCTGTCTTTTCTCCAGTGTGTATTTTTGGCAACATTGTCAAATATGAGATGGCTGTAATTATGTGCATTTGTATTTAGATCTTCTGTTTTTTTCCCATTGGTCTACATATCTGTTTTTGTGCCGGTACCATATTGTTTTTATTTCTATATCCTCGTAATATAGCTTGATATGAAATATTTTATAAAATGTTATATTTAAAATATTTATTGGCTATTTTTTCTTTTTTTTCATAAATTGCCTGTTCAGTTCATTGGCCCATTTCTTCACTGTCAATTAGTTTTATGGGGTATTTAATTTTTGCTGTTCTTTGTGTAATCTAGATAATAATCCTTTACAACATGCATAGCTGGTAAAGATCTCCCCCCACCCCCCCCCCCCCACCCCCTCACCCCCCATTTTGCAGGCTGTCTCCTCACTGTGGTCACACTCCCTATTTTGAAGAGTATTTAATTTATACCACACAGAAATACACTTTTTGAGTGCTAAAAATTAGTAAGTTAAAAGGAATTGTCTACACTAGGCATGGTGGTCTACAATCCCAGACTCATGGAATCTGGGGTAAAAAGATGAAGTTTCAGACTAGTGGGGGGCACATAGTGAGACCTATGCCGAAACAAAACAAAAACTATCATTTAGTTTTCTGTTATGAAAAAGAATCACAGAAGTTGTTTTTAAAGTCATCAGAGATTCTAACACTGCGAATGAGGAGGGAGCAAGTCTTAGAAGAGGGAGCCCTGAGGCAGGCCCAGGAATAATGGGTAGACTTGTAACAACAGAGCCTACCTAGGGTGCCTCAGGAACAAGAGCATGGGGCTAGAACACCATTTTACAGGGGCCTCCCAGTCTGGGAGCAAGTACCTCCTAGCGGCAGGGTGCATACTTAACTAGAGGCCACTTAGCACAAGCAAGGCTCCTGGCTCACTAAAGCTTCTATGGCGTTTGAGTTTTAAACAACCCATCCACAAACCAGTGTCACGTGAGTATTTTGCAGCCAGGATTGAGAATCGCTATATTAAAAACAAGTGGCTCACAACCATCTATAATGAGATCTGGCGCCCTCTTCTGGCCTGCAGGCATACATGCAGGCAGAACCCTGTATACATAATAAATAAATCTTAAAAAGCAACAAAACAAAACAAAAACCCAACTAAATGAGGAAGGGCAGACTCAGAAGTGGCTCACAGAATGGTTAGTGGTGGGTCACAGGGTGCTTCAAACCTTAGAAGCAGTTTTTAAAACATGTCCCCCCAGAGAAATCATAATGACCCAGTCCAAAATTGAATGTAGATAATTTTCCACTGTTGTTTTAAAAGAAAAAAACTCCAAGTACTTTAAATTTCAAAATATTTTCCCCGTTTAGGGGAAAAGATCATTCCCAGCTGGGTCTAACTGGCAGTGAAACTGCTTGCCTGCCAAGAGGCTTGGAGGCAGGCAGTGGAACTGAGCCTGTGAAGCTTCTCCTGGACGCTAGGTGGCGCCATGGACTGAGACTTGGTGAAACGTGCTTCAAAGAAATGTTAGACGCGGAGAAAGGTCTTGGAAACTCCAATTCTTCACGTGCGGGTTTTAAAAATATTATTGTTAAGTATTATTTCATTATTATCATCATCATTATTGTTGTTGTTGTTGTTATTGCTATTTATTTTGTGTGTGAACAAAAGCTGGCTACTTTTCATACTTCGTATTTGTGAACAGAGAAAGCGATGAGGGTGTTCCCAGCGTGCCCTCTGTACTGCAGCTCCAGAGGCTCGGCAGGAAAGAGGCTGAGACACCCCGGGCTGCTCCCCGCACCCCGCGACATCAATGGTTTGCCCACCAGGAGGCACTGGTAGATCCGTGAGCAGGGAAGGGTGGTGGGGGTCTCTCTCTCCCAGCTCCTTCTCTGCGGACTGGGCCCACAGTGGCTAGGTTTCTTCTTCTTTCTCACCAACAAAAGCTTTCTTTGGATTTGGGGTCACGAATTCCCGCTTCCCCTTGTTTGTCGGGCCTTCGGACAGCAGTGATTCTCTTCCGAAACTTGCCCACCATGTTCCTGTCTCTTGTTGTTAGCCCTGACCACACCTTTGAAAAGAGCCCAGTGGTTATGTTTCCGGCCTCCCGCCAGGATGCTTCCCGGTTCTGTCTCCTTCCTCTCTTCCCTGTACCACACCCACCCAGTTCTCTCTAAGAAACCAATTCGTTTGGTTTCCTATACTTATAACCATACAACCATATAGATATACACATGTTCCTTTCAACTATTTACTCAAATTATGGCATACTTGAGTGCTGCACCTTGATTTATTTCCACGTAAGATGCCCTAAAGGTCTCTCTGCAGCAGCACACAGAGAGCCTCCTTATATAAATTTATGGCTGAATTATATTCTACTTTGTAGGAATACGATTACTTTTTAACCAGCTCCGTATCAGTAGAGATGTAGGTTATTTCCAGACGGCTGTTGTTATAAATGTTTTCATAAGGAGTAACGCTGTATAAAGGCCACTGTCCTCTGACATTTGTGTGTCTGAGGAAATGTATGAGATTGAGTAAATCGCCTCAGGTTAATTTCTTGTCAAAGCCCATGTTACAATAATCAGAAGTAGTAGGTTAACATCTGTGATCTAAAATTTTCAGGATATTACCCCACATGGACTGTCTATTTCCACTCCCCTCCTCTCTCTCAATTTGCCCCTCTCTCTGCCCCCCAGCTCTCTTTTTGTTTTAAAAATAGGGTTTGGCTGTGTTGCCCAGGTTGGTCTTGAACTTGTGATCTTCCCTCCTCAGCCTTTTGAGCAGCTGAGACTCCACGTCCAAATTCCATTCTTATCAAGTTCCACCCATTTATCTGCAGCCTAGTGGCTGTGAACACAGGCCATGGTGTTAGAGTATGCTTTCTGCTCCATTGGTCATTATCTGTGCGACCCTGGGCAGGTCATAGCTTCTTGGTGCCTCAGTTTCTCCATATATAAAATGATTCATTTCTCATAGTTGGATGGGAATGCTCAGTACTTGGAGTGGTGTCTGGCACCAGTAAGAGCCACTTACGCACTGTCACATTCCTGCAGCACTGCCCGCCTGTGGGCACTCACACAGAGACCCAGAGGTGTGCACTGCTGTCTCCTTAGTGCTTGCCTTTCATGGAAATGATATAGATGTTCTTGAAAGCTAAGTATGGCCAAAAATTAGGGAACTGGATACTTGAAATGGGTCCTAGAGAGGAAGAGAGTTTCCGGAGATACCTTTCCTGCATTATAATTTTGTTTTGATTTCCCTGTTCACGTGTACTTAAAACAGTGAAACCCATACATTCACCTACCTGCTTAGCTAGTTGGGCATCCTTTCAAGAGAATATCCTTCTCACCATTTTCAAACTAGACTTGTAGTTCATAAGGCTCCACCATCGATACCACCAATAAACTAGGAGCATCTTGCTTTAGAAATCCACACCACGGGCTGGAGAGATGGCTCAGCGGTTAAGAGCACTGACTGCTCTTCCAGAGGTCTTGAGTTCAATTCCCAGCAACCACATGGTGGCTCACAACCATCTGTAGTGAGATCTGGCGCCCTCTTCTGACCTGCAGGCAAAATACTGTATACATAATAATAATAAAAAAAAAAAAAGACTAGGTTTCATTCTGTTAAAAAAAAAAGAAAGAAATCCACACCACACCCAGCTGAGTTGATTAAACCATCACAGCATCATCCTTTACTGATCTCTTTCCCAGACATCATATTGCACTTGTTCTTAAATCCTATAAATTATTTCTTTTGAGTAGTCCTCAGCTTTGACCTTTCCCTTTCTGCCTCCTCTAAGACTGCCTTACATCTAATTTTTGTTTTCCAGGGACCACTATAGAGTCATCTGGGGAGAAGGAAGTAAAGTTGAAGAATGCCTCCATCAGAAGGGCTTGTAATTGTCTTGGTTGATGATTGATGTAAGAGGGTCTAGCCCTCTGCAGGCGGCACCATCCCTAGGCAGGGGAGGTCTGGGCTGTATAAGCAATCTAGAGGAGTAAGCTAGTTACCAGTGTTCCTTCATGCTCTCTGTTTCAGTTCCGGCCTCGTTTCTGCCCCAACTTCCCTCAGTGATGGACTGTTACCTCGAGGTATAAGTCAAACCAACCCTTTCCTCCCCAAATTGCTTTGGTTAGATTGTTTTATCACAGCAACAGAAAAGCTAACTAGGACAGAGTGTTGAGAACTGGGTTTTTAGAGAAGAGGGGGAAAAAAGCAGCCTAACCCTAAGAAGGAGGAGAATGGGTGACAGTTGTGTGGATCGAAAGTCAGGGTAGGGAAGGCAGCTTTGAAACAGGTTCTATGAGTTGGGGAACTGGTCTCACTTTTCACAATTCCACAAACAGCTCGAGACTTTAAGCAGGAAGAGCCCAGATGAAGCCTATGGGGACATGGCCTGAGTTCTGAGATGGAGCCTATGGGGACATGGCCCGAGTGCTGTGATGGAGCCTATGGGGACATGGCCTGAGTGCTGTGATGGAGCCTGTGGGAGTGTGGCCTGAGTGCTGTGATGGAGCCTGTGGGAGTGTGGCCTGAGTTCTGTGATGGAGCCTGTGGGGGTGTGGCCTGAGTGCTGTGATGGAGCCTGTGGGGGTGTGGCCTGAGTGCTGTGATGGAACCTATGGGGGTGTGGCCTGAGTGCTATGATGGAGCCTATGGGGGTGTGGCCTGAGTGCTCTGATGAAGCCTATGTGGGCGCAGCCTGAGTGCTATAGACCCAAACATCACAGCAAGATTCCTTGTGGTGGATCTGTGAGCAAAGACAGGAATTTCATGAGCGTATTCAGAAGCCTGCCAAGATAAAAGGTCCCATCAGACACTGAAGGACAAGCAGATAGCAGCTAAGAGACCAAAGACCAAATCCACCTCCATTTTCGAGGCACCATGTGAGTCTAGTGCCCTGGAATTATGGGGTGGGTGGGTAATTAAAGTTTCCTCTGTCTAAGGTTCACGCTAAGCCGTGAGTCTTATACCAGGAGCCGTTTCTACCAGACGGACTACTTAGTTTCTATTCTTTCTTCCCCCCACTTTCCCCATCTCCCTCCTCTTCTTCCTCTTTGTTCTTCCAAGAATATGACATTATATGCCATAAATTAGTTGTGTCATCGTGAGCACGGCATGACAAGGTGGCTTTCTTGCCTGTATGACACAGGCGGTGGGTTTGAATTTCTGCCCCAGCTTTACTACCCCAAGGTTTGATGTCATCTCATCTACGGAACAGGAGTACCAATACAATGGCTGAAGGCTTTTTTTTTTCTTTTGAATATTTGTCATACTTCCAGTATAAGAAACGAAAACTGATAAGGTTTATCTGCATCAGCAAGTACACAATTTCTTATAATGTATGGTTAGTTGTTTCCTTAAATGCCTATCAGTGAAAATACAATCAGCAGCAAGGCTGGGGCCAAATCTTCCTGCATTGGGAGCACATGACTTCTCTTGGAGACAAATCGTGTGAAATTGATACTCAGATCTCCTTGCTTGAGGCTGGAGGAAGGGAAGGCCACAACCTAAAGATGCTTCATGCTAAGTGAACAGAGAGACTCCTCCCTGTTATCACACAAGGGTTAGTCTCCACAGGCCGCTTCCAGTCAGGAGTGCACAAGGCTTCATGGGCTAACAGCCAGCTTCTCTCAGGGACTTTGGGAAAGGGAGCTATGTGAGAACACACTATTGAATGTAACATTCTATTACTCACACAGATATATTGAAGGAGGCTATTGAGAAGGAAGAAACTATGATTTTCCAACCGGGGAAATCAATTGCTAGCCAAGACATCTGTTGTTATGCAGCCATCCAAAAGAGATCACTTCTGGTGTCTTCTGAGGTCCAGGTAAATCAGCCAATAGAGAGGAGCTACATCACAGGGAATGTTCTGATGGTCAGGACCCTTAGAACAAGGTCTTAACTTGTTTGATAAATAATAAATTTCCAACCAAGTCTTTAAAAACATGGATTAGGATTGCTTGTTAAATAACATTCTGGAATGGTTAATACCAAGGATGCAAATGACAACAAATGTTAGTGAGGATGCAGGGAAGGAGGAGCCTTCTTCACTGCCAATGGGAAATTAGTTCAGAGGTTTCTCAGGAACCAGAAATAGGACCATAATTGTCCAGGTATACCACTTCTCAGTGTGCACTTGAAGGACTCCAAGCCAGCACACTAGAGAGACTTGCATGCCTATGTTTCTTACTGCAACACTAAGTAGCTAACAAACAGAACCAGTAAGATGAACGGATAAGGAAAATGTCGCACATGTATACAACAGGATTTTATTTATCTATAAAAAATAAAATCATAACATTTACAGAAAAAAATGGATGCAACTGTAATTTTTTATAATTTTTATTTTTATTTTATGTGCATTGGTGTTTTGCCTGCATGTGTTTCAGATCTTGGACTTACAGACAGTTGTGAGCTGCCATGTGGGTGCTGGGAATTAAACCTGGGTCTTCTAGAAGATCAGTTAGTGCTCTTAACCACTGACCCATTTCTCTAGCCCTACAACTGTAAATTTGTATGTTAAGTGAAGTTCCATGGATTCAGAAAGACAAATAACAATATTTTCTCTCAAATGTGGACCCTAGATTTTAATTTAAAATTTTTTCAATTTTATTTCATGTGTATGAGTGTTTTGTGTGCATGTATGTTTATATATCATGTGCATGCCTGGTGCCTGAAGAGGTCAGAAGAAAGAATCAGATCTCCTGGGAATGGAATTACAAATGATTGTAAGCCATCCTGTGGATGCTGGAAATAGGACCTGAGTCCTCTCAAAGAGCAGCCACTGTTCTTAACCACTGAGCCATCTCTCCAGCCCTTAGATTTAAATTTTTGTGGGTTTGTAGAAAACTCATGAACCTAGAAAGGGACTATAAGAAGGAGAAAACAGGTTTTAGGGGAGAGTTGATGAGGGGGAACAGAAAAGGGTAAGAGAATACATGTGACATGAAAGCTGAACTGGAGGGAACTGGGGTAAGGAACAGGACAGGGAGGGAGGGGGCAAGGAGTAGGGATCCAAAAACTGTGGATAAAAATGCTGTAACAATGTAACTGAAAGTTTTTCTGTGTCTTGGCTGGCCAGCAGTTGGGACAAATCTCTCTCACCCATGGTCCTGCAGCTGCTTATAAAATAATCACTCAGAAGCTTATATTAAGTGTAACTGCTTGGCCATTAGTTCAGGCTTATTACTGACTAGATTTTACTTTTAAACTCAGCCCATTTCTGTTAATCTATATGTCGCCACATGTTCCATGGCTTTACCTGCGTGCTGTAACATGCTGCTCCCTGGATGGCGGGCTGGCATCTCCTGACTCAGCCTTCCTATTCCCAGAATGCTCCTTGTCTGCTTATCCCGCCTATACTTCCTGCCTAGCTACTGGCCAATCAGCATTTATCAGTTGATGAGAGCAACATACATTCACAGCATGCAGAGCAACATTCCACAGTACTTCCCCTTTTCTGTCTAATCAAAAAGGAAGATTTTAACTTTAACATATTAAAATTACATATAACAAAAGTTATCAAGCAAGAATTATAGTTATAATATCTAGTCTATTTGTATTTGGCAAAATTAAAGAAGATATCCTATCTATCCTATATTTGTGAGTCTAAGGTTTCATATCTACCTTATCTCTTATCATAACCAAGGAAAACCATAATTATAACTATATAGTCTTCAACTACATCAAAGACCTCAGAAGGATATAATATTACCTGCCATGTGGGTGCTGGGAATTAAACCTGGGTCCTCTAGAAGAGCAGTTAGTGCTCTTAACCACTGACCCATCTCTCCAGCCCTACAACTGTAAATTTGTATGTTAAGTGAAGTCCCATAGACTCAGAAAGACAAATAACCATGTTTTCTCTCAAATGTGGATCCTAGATAGGAAGTAAATAGGAAGAGCATTGTAAGCAACTTCTAAAAATCTAGAATGGCAGAGACAGCTGGCTACGTGGACAGTAATCCAAAGTTCCTCTGTAACACTGGGGCATCCATCTTCAGCCTACAGGCCTAGAATTTTTTAGTCACTTCTCTGTGTGTCCTGTAGAATATCTGGCAGTCTCCTCTGCGAAGCAGGAACCTGAGGGACCATCTCACCTTGCAAAGTTCAGTGGTCACCTTCCTATGGGTCCTGCATGTTGATACAACATTTTGTCAAGCAGTCCAGGCAAGAACAGTTTCTTGCCCAAATGGCTTTTTTTTTTTTTTTTTTTTTTTTGGTTTTTTCGAGACAGGGTTTCTCTGTGTAGCTTTGGTGCCTATCCTGGATCTCACTCTGTAGACCAGGCTGGCCTTGAACTCACAGAGATCCTCCTGGCTCTGCCTCCTAAGTGCTGGGATTAAAGGTATGTGCCACCACCACCTCAAATGGCTATTTTTGCCAAGAAGAAGATAAACTCCATATAGAGTGTCTTCAATGCCCATCTTTCTCTTTGAAGTAAATCAGTGCTGCCAGGAGCAGACATGTCTCACTGTCCAGAAAAGTCCAAGTTTTTAAAACATTTTAAATGCCATATTATGTAGGTCTTTGAAGTGTTTGAAGATTACCTACCTAGTTGAAATACATCTATGTATACCTAGAAAACTTAACTAACATGTCTATAAGTTTGATTATCAAGGATGACTAATAATCTGCATTTCTTAATTATACATTACAATTTCAAATGAGTTGCACAAACAAAATACCTTAAACAAGAGCATAAATATACATACAGTATAACAAAATTAACTTTAAATTTGTATCAATAAACTAAAATCCATAGCATTGTAAAATATTTTAAGCAAGTTGTTGCTTTTTAAAAGTAGATTCAGCAATCCACCCTTTTATCCTATCATATCTATATCCTATATTTCCATATCATATCCCCCTTTCTTCTTTTAGAAAGAGATTGACTATGACCAATAACAATTTGTAATCAACAACCTAAACAAAGAAAATATCTATAATCCATTTTTTGGCAATGTGGGTGTAGTTTTCTAGGCTACTTCCTGCTGATTGAAGGCACTGGTAATCTTATGGGGATCCTGAGAAAATTAAGAATTATCGTCAAGTCCTGACTGGAATAGTCAATGATGTTGTATTTTTTCAGCCAGTTGCCTTGAAGCTGTTTAGATATTGGATCATCTGGGCCTCTCAGGAGGTCTTGGCTGGTCAAACCATATTAGCCTGGAAGCAATTCACAGATTCTTATCTTCTGTGGAAACAAAAGCAGAACCTCTTTTCCAAAGCAACATATCCTTAGACATAGATTTTGAAATCAAGATATCTTTAAAAATATACATATTGATTTAACTCAGCAGCTTTTACAATGAAATGTCTCTCTGCAGTTAGAAATCCCAAAGAAAATATAATCCAGACTCTCTGTGTAATATCCATCTTTGTGTGACTTATTTTTTATATTACCTTTACTATCTCTTTAAAGACTTTATTTTTTTAAAAACTATTTCTTTATATAACTGCCTATATTCATTTTCTTCTCTCTCCCAAGCCTACATACATTTTTACACACACTGTAAACCATTTAAAGCCTTATTCCATCGGAATCGGCCTTATTGTGAATCTATTGCTTTAAACTGCAGCATTAGGACTGCTGGCTCTGTCCACTTCAGTTTTCCAACATGGCAGTAATACGTTTACCGCCAGCTCTTCCTCTGGGACCCATGTGTACCACCAACTCTCGGAAGCAGTGGGTTTATGCTTTCATCCAGCAGCATGTAGCCCAAAAATCTTTTCTTTCTTTCCTTTTTTTTTTTTGTCTGTACTAGCAAAAGCTATATCCACCTTGCACCATGCTGTGTGACTTGTAGCTGCTGTGTACAGTGGCAGGAATCCACCATGCTGCAGGTCAAGCCCACATGCTGCAAACCTGCCATACTGTAGCTCAAGCCTGCAGGCTGCGGCTGGCCTGAGAGACACACTAGGAAGCTGTTTTTAGCTCCATTTTAGAATCTTTTTTTTTTAAAGTTTTCTCAGGTTTTAGGTGGAAACTTTGCTCCACGTTTTGGTGCCATTTGTAATAAAGTTTTTCTGTGTCCCAGCTAGCTGGAGGTTGGGACAAATCTCTCTCACTAGTGGTCCTGCAGCTGCTTATAAAATAGTCACCCAGAAGCTTATATTAATTATAACTGCTTGGCCATTAGCTCAGGCTTATTACTGACTAGCTCTTACACTTAAATTTAGCCCATTTCTGTTAATCTATATGTCACCACATGTTCTGTGGCTTTACCTGTGTGCTCCCTGGATGGCGGGATGGTGTCTCCTCACTCAGCCTTTCTCTTCCCAGAATTCTCCTTGTCTGCTTATCCCGCCTATACTTCCTGCCTGACCACTGGCCAATCAGCATTTTATTTATCAACCAATCAGAGCAACACACATTCACAGCATACAGAGCAACATCCCACAGCATAACAAAGCCTGTAGCTTTGGTTTGTTGGGGGGGGTAAGGTTTATTTATTTATTTATTTATTTATTTATTTATTTATTTATTTATTATGTATACAGTGTTCTGCCTGCATGTATGCCTGCACACCAGAAGAGGGCACCAGATCTCATTATAGATAGTTGTGAGCCACCATGTGGTTGCTGGGAAATGAACTCAGGACCTCTGGAAGAGCAGCCAGTGCTCTTAACTGCTGAGCCATCTCTCCAGCCTGAAGCCCATTGTTTTATATGCTAATTTAAAAAGCTATTAAAAACATCATTCTAGAATATAACTTTCCCAAATGGATTTTGGTGTGTGTGTGTGTGTGTGTGTGTGTGTGTGTGTGTGTGTGTGTGTGCGTGTGTGTGTGTCTACTAGTATTTAAGGGGAGTACTTTTACTTTTTTCCAAGGTATAGAACAATAAATAAATACATCAGCATTTCTAACCTGCTTGGAAATATAGGTGAAGTGACACATGGTTAACTTCCATTGAGGGCAATTGTGAGCAGTCATATGTTTTCTTAAATTCCATTTGACATAAAGGTTCTGCATCATTTTTCCTCATAGTACCCTGCTGATCCTCAGTGTGTTGAGAATAGTGGTCCCTTAGAGAACCCTGAACACAGTACTGATTTTCTCTGTAACCTCAAAAGCCACAGCAAGACATTGGTAAGTTTGGCCTAGTTGATGACATTTGTGGGGATCTTTTTTTTTTTTAATGCTCTTATGCTTCTTAAAATTTCCAAAATGAACAAAGCATTTTTTAAAGAATTGAAACCCCAGTACTGGAAAGATGGCTCAGAGGTTAATGGCTTTTGTAGAAGACATGAGTTTGGTTCTCAGCATTCAAGTCAGCAAGCTCACAACTGCCTGTAATTCCTTTTCCAGGGATCTGATGCCTCTGACCTCAGTGGACACCTGTGCTCACAAGCACAGCCCTCCCCAACACATAATTCTTAAAGTAATTAAAAAGAATTAAAGCTCTTTAAAAATGAATATTTGCTATTCCACTTATTTTCTTTTTATAAAAATGGTATTTTTTTCAACTATGGATGTGGGGGGGGGGGCATATACATGTGAGTGTCGGTGCCCACAGGAGCCAGAAGAAGGTATTGTAGCCCTTGGAGCTGGATTTACAGGCAGGTGTGCATTGCCTGGCATGGGTGCTAGGAACTGAACTCCAATTTTCTGCAGGAGCAGCAAGTGTTCTTAACTGCTGAGGCATCTTCCCAGTCCCTTCACTTATTTTCATAAAGCAAAAAGAAACTGACTAGTTCATTGCCTTCTAGAAATAGCCCAGAGAATAAAACACATGAAGTCAGCATGTTGTATTGCCTTTAAAAGAGGAAACTGCAATTCCCCAGGTCTTGACTTTGGCATAGTGGGCTCTTGGAGGTCATAGTATTGAAATGTGTGACACCTTGGAGACCTCATTTCTGTTCTTCTCAATAATTTTATATCACTCTGATCATACATCTAGTCCTAGAAAAGTAGACTAGAAAGTCCCTGAGATGCAAATATCTAAGAGATATACAAGTATCTAAGAGATACCACGAGCAGCTGAAGGCTGCCCCATAGCTTCTCCACTATTTGCTCCACTGGTCTTAAAATTATAGAGACCTGAGATTAAACTTTGAAGGGGGAAAAAAGGTAATTCTTGTATTTTACCCCCAAAATTCTTCTCTCTGTATGTGAGTGTGTTTAATTAAGGTTCTGATTTGAATGATATTTTATCCTGAAGTCACATGGTAAAATACAGTATTCAACATTCTCAGTTCCTCTTACTGCAAACCACAACCATATCGTCAGAAACAGGTCTGAAGGAGAATGAGACGATGGAAGAAAGCAAAGCCCAGGCTGGGGTTTTGTAAGATGTTACTTCATTTATCAGAGGAATCTCTTTCACAGCCCCAGAGTAAAATTCTGGATATTTTTGGCGGAGGGGGTATTAGCCCTTTGCACTTCCTCATTTTTCATCAATGTCATTGACAGCTGTAAACTCCCTGCAAATCCAGTACCTTCTGCAAGTCCCAGGTACGTACACAGTGCCTAAATCTTGGTCCAAACTTGTAAGAGATATAAGTCTTATTAGAAGATCATCAAAGCAGATCTTGTAAACCTTTTGAAGACTAGTAAGCCAGGCATGGTGGGGAACACCTGTAATCCTCGAAGGCTGAGGCAGTGGGATTATGAACTACAAGTCAGTCTGGGCTACATTGAGAAATCCTCTTTCTCTTTAAAAAGAAAAAAAAAAAGATTATATTACAGTTCTTATTCATCCGGTTTGTGCATCTCTTGAAAAAGCCAAGGACCTCAGCAGTTAGGTCAACTTCATCAATTATGGCTCAATACATTCTTTATGTTGCTTCCAAATTTAACCTAAAATAAAAACTGCATTGCTCCTCCGACATGCCTGACATCAAGTATGTGGTTTTTTTCTGTCAGCTACCACCTGACCAACTCTTCAGATACCAACTAGGTGTCTTAAAATGCAGTTCATGACAGTTCTGGGATCTAGCACGCACACATGACTCACCTCACTTCTGATGCCAATGTTGCATTCGGGTCTCCAGCATTCTGGATCAACTTCAGACAACAAATAGGGACTCCCATAGTCCTACCCCCGAGGTTCAGTAACTTGCTACAGTGGCTCACAGAACTGAGGGAAACAGTGCAGTGCTTCCACTGGCTTATTTTATGGTGTATGATAAAGACTATAGATAAACTGAAAGAACAGACTCTCCAAGAATGCTGAGGACAGGACCTGCTCTGCGGAACTGAGCTGCACCACCCTTTGGCTTGTGGGTGTGTTTATCACCCAGAGATTTCCAAACTCCACGGTCAAGGGTATGGCTGATTTATAACTGTACCTCCTGCCCAACTTCCCTTTTCAGAGATCGGGGATCTATGGAAGTGCCAAGCTTCTAGTCATGGCTGGACCAGCTCCCATTGTGAAGTATCCAGGTGACCATCAGGAGGTGCCTCATTAAAATAACAGATGCAGGGCTGGAGACATGGCTTAACAATTAAGAGCACTGGCAGCTGTCCTGGAGGACTCAGGTTTGATTTCTAGTACCCACATGGCAGCTCACAACCAGGGTGTTAGGACCTCCAAATCAGGAACTGAGAGCAGAAACCAACTGTTTGCTGCTGCTATGGCTACACAGCCTTCTAAATGAAGGAAAACTGCATACTCAATTTCAATGAAGAAATTAAGGATTCCACTCTGAACACTCTTCTCCTCTGCTGCACATTTTCTACTATAGAAATTGCTTCCAGTGGACTCTAACAACCAAACTAAAACCTCAAGTCTCCCTCATCTTCCCTTAGATCCAAAGAGATGAGAAAAATTGTGGTTGATATTGGGTTTCTATGTTACTTTTGAGTCCACCTAAGATTCTGACTAGTCATTTTTACTTCTTTTCATTGGCTCCCAGTAAAGTCCTTTTAGCAAAATAGGGCTTTGGTGATCTTGCCTTCTCAGTAGTATGTTAATAAATCCCTAAGTCTCACTTACCACTCAGCTGGTTTACCTTTAGGATGAAACAGAATTGTTTTCTATGAATCCTTTCAGTTCTTTTCCATTTCTTTCTCTCATTGTTCATTCATTCATTCAATGAACATTTCATTTCAATGAAACTTCATTGTGACAGGCACTGTCCTAAGAAAAGGTGAGTCTTGAACTTTCCTCAAGGACTTCACATAGAACTGCTAGAAAAATACAGTGCACATGCATGTCTATGTGCATTAGAAAGTGCCCTCCATCCTGATGGACAGATCTCAGTAGGACTCAGGCTTGGCAAATGAGAAAAGAGAGGAATCCAGTCCTTTCTTGCCTCTTTGGCCGGGACTTTACGTGGGGTGCAAAGTGAGCAACTCTGTGTTATGGCCCCAGATACATAAACAGCATAGAACCACAGTGTGGTGAACATCAAGGAAAGGGCCCACCTGGGAAGACGGAGAACCTGAGGAGGTTTAATGGCAGAGGTTTCACATGAGCTGAGATTGAAGGAGCTTGCCAACTAAAGAGAGATGAGAGTGAAGGGCAGAGGAGAGATACACAAAGCCACACAGCTGTAAAACAGTATGGTGTTTTACATGACGTTTTATGAGCTCGTCAAGTCATTGATGAGGGCCAGAATGCCATATGCAGAGTGGAAGGACGGAGGTGGGAGACACCATAGCCATGATCAAGGACCCAGACTGTAGGTTCTTGCTGAGTCAAGAGTGGTCTTCCACATGCAACTTATTTTACCAAGAAACATGTTAGAATTGCAGAATCCTGAGCTCACCCAAGACTCACTGAATTAGTCTATACATTTGAGGATACTCAGCAGTTCGTGTACACATTAAACATTGAGTAGCACTGGCTTGAGGGAGAGCCAATGAGAACTCAAGGTTTGCTTCTCTGCTTTTCTTTAGATACTGGCAGCTCTGTATTTTCCTTAGGTTTGCTTCCACAGGCCTCCTGTGAGTGGATTTATCTTCAGGGCACCTCAGTGACATTAACCAAAGTTCCAAGTTGAGGAAAACAGACACATGAGAGTTTAACTTGCCTTAGCAACCAGCTAAAAATTAAAACAGAAGGGAGCAAACATGAACTTTTTCTTCTCTGTCTTTGTTCTTAGTACTCAGGCCTGTTTAGCCTGGATCCCACCTCGGAGGCGCTGTCCTCTTATTCTAGCAACTGCTAAAGTCGGAAGGAGGAATGATTGACAACTATTCAGCCTGAAGGTGGTATCTGAGCATCAGGCTGGGGTGGGGATGGGGGTGACCTAAAACAAAGATAAAGCAGAAACAGCCCTAAAGTACATGCTAGGAAGAAAGGTGAATGTCTGTTCCCGCTGGCCCAGCTTCACCGGCATTCAACTCCTCAACTATTCACACTCAGTCTGTGGGTGTGGGTGTGTGCCTGCATGTATATTCCATTTCTCAGGCTCAGACCTGCTTTTTTGAGTGACTGCAGGACCATCTAGACTTTTTCAAAGACTCGAGCCCACCCTTAGGGCCCCCACTCCACCCCCACTGTTGAAGCTTGGCCTTCCTTCCTGGCCCCAGGTAGCTCAGAAAACTCAAATCAATTGAAGCTAGTGGGCTTTACCTTCTGCTTGTAGATGTCTCATTATTTTTCTCCATAGGAAATACTAAAAGACAAAACATCTAGGGTTCAGCGAGGGCCTTAACACCTGTGTGACAGAGATGACTGAGGGGTTAGGTCTGATGTGATGGGTCGCTTCAGTCAAAGCCCAGTGCACCCCCACAAACCAGCACTTTCTCTCAGAAGCTGATAAACATGGCATGGTGGTGCAGGCATGTAATCCCAGTCGTAGGAGGATCAGGAGTTCAAGGTCACCCTCGACTTCATAGCAAGTTCCTGGCTAAAAACATGAAATCAAGAAGTTCATGTTGAAGGGTAAGTTTGAGGTGCACAAAGGAGGAGCTCTGGGGAAGGAGGCTCAAAAGGAAAACAACACTGCTATCTCAAACAGTTTCTGGGAAATCAGCGAAGAAAACCCACAGGTTACAAATGTATCATCAACCGATGACAGGATCATGTCAGCACAAAAGAGGGATTGGTAACAGAAAGGCAGAGGGGTGCTTTGGTGGTGCCTGTTTAGGTTTTAAAATCAAATTCTGCTAGGAAACTACGCAAAGCACAATTTGGGTGCTCACCACAAGTTGATAGCTCTGCACCCACATTCTATCATTTCAACTTAGCTATCTTGTTCATCTGAAAGTGTGGTTGCAGATCTAGGGAGAGGGGAAATTAGAGAAGAAACATGAAAATATCTATTTTTGTCTCCACCTTGTCCTCAGGCTGTTGGGGGATATTCAGTCACACCGTGAACCTGAATTTGCATTTGCATTAATTAAATAAAATTAACCTTGGGTCAGGAGCCTGCATTAGCAACTGGTTGACAGGAAGTAATCATAGAGCACCAGAGGGCATCCTGGAGTGATAGAGAGACACAGGAAGTAGCAGGGAGGGATTTGGAGTGGGACAGCATTTTCTGGTTTGGTGAGGCAGAAGTACGGGTCTTTCCGAAATGCCAGCAAGGAGAATAGGGTTTGCTGGTTGCTACTCAGCCTCTCTGAGCTAGCAGGTTTCCACCCCAGCCTTCGAATCTCCAGTCTTATTTATAAATAAAATGATAGAGGTTTAGTTAAAGCTCCCTTTAGCAGCAGCAACAGAGCTGGAGCCTGTGGCAACAGAATTCCTGCCAGGCTGTGGCCAGAGAAGCCAAGTTGCAATTTCTGGCTGAAATAGCAGTAGATTTCAGTGCAGCCACTGTGCTGAAGTTAAAACAACATCAGGCAAGTTTAACTATCTGTATTATGATAAAGCTAACAGTTTAGGTCCACATCAATGATCAGAAAAACAATGTAGTCTCTCCAGATCTCTGTTATTTACTTTAGAAAGTCTTCAGTGAGTGAAGACTTGTTTGGACAGGCCTGTATCCTGCTTGAGTTATATTTAAAAGGTAAAAACTAAGCCGGGCGGTGGTGGCGCACGCCTTTAATCCCAGCACTCGGGAGGCAGAGGCAGGTGGATCTCTGTGAGTTCGAGGCCAGCCTGGGCTACCGAGTGAGTTCCAGGAAAGGCGCAAAGCTACACAGAGAGACTCTGTCTCGAAAAACCAAAAAAAAAAAAGTAAAAACTAAAAACAAAAGAAAGAGAAGACGTCTCATGTAATTATCTGGTAGATGGCGATCACACAGGGCCCCGTGGGTAAGTGTTTCTTAGCGGAAAGTGGTGTTAAGGATGAAAGCGAAAGAGACTTGACGCTTGCAAGTGTGGTCAGCACATCTTCACCCAGGCATCACTTCCGGCTCTACAGAGACCTGAGGTCAGACACAGAGCTCAGGAACTCTTGAGAGAAACGGGATGGAGTAATGTTGGGTCTGTTGGACCTACTAGTTAAAAAATGCTTCAGGTTGCCATTTGAAACCTCTTTGCTTATTTTATTTCTTTTCTAATTTTTATTGTGGTTTATGAAACTCTTGGTGTGTGGCTGGGCCTGAAGGTACAGGCCTAACCTGTCATCACACAGGACATAAAGCAGGAGGATCAGGAATTCCATGGAGCTTAAAGATAGTGAGATAGTGAGACCCTGTCTCAAAACAGAACACAAGTTCTACTATAGCCTGTTAGTGGCATAAGCAGTTGCTTTCTGAACTTATCAAAGCACACCCTCTTGTATCCAGTGGCCCTGACTTCATATCATGTCCTATGGGCCATACATACACCATTGTCTGTAAATGGGATTTTGAATGGGCAAGGGATATTTACGAACATTAACTCTTAGATATCAGATATATAAAACAACTTGTGTTTGAAACCTCATGCTTTTATTAACCTTCTAGGAAAACACCTCCTCCAAATAGATATCATTTCTCTGTGTACATCATTAAAGAAGGTTCTTTTGACTCCATCATGACCTGACTGAAACTGCCTTACCCCACCTCTTGTACCCTTTGTCAGTTTCGTAAGTGGAGAGGGAACGTCGAGACCTGTGTGTCTTTATTACAGATGAAGGTCAGTGTCCGTGGACAGGCAGCAGTCTACCTTTAGAAACAGTAAACATTTCTCCAAACACACTTTTCTTCTTAATTATGTTTTGCTTAGGAGAATCCTAAGATTCTTTATGTGATTGTGTGGAGAGCTTTGGTGTTTGATAAACCTGTGTTTGTGTGGACTGTTAGCTACCTACTGGCTGGGTTACATAGCCCCCTCAGTATCCACTTCTCACTAGTAAATAAGGATGGTTATACCTGTTTTGCCTTGTTGGTGCAAAGGATAAAATGAAATAATTCATGAAGAACATCTAATCAGTGTTCAGCAGACCAAATTTCACACTTGATAACTTCCTCACTTTTGGGTGATGGGTTGCAAAAAGAGTGTCGGAGAGAGAGAGCTGAGTGGTAAAGGGAGGCAGAATGGCTGGAGAGATGACTCAGTGACTAAGAGTGAACCACACTTGCAAAGGGCACAAGTTTGAATCCCAGCACCCACACCAGGCAGCTTACCACTGCCTGTAACTCCAGCACCAGGGGATCTGATATGCTCTTCTGGACTCTGCAAGTACCTGCACTCACATGTATACACACCAGCATACAGACAGACACAAATGCACATGTAATTTTTAATTTTTTTAAAAAGAAAACTTGCAATGAGGAGTTTAAAGGCTATCACTGTGGACTTTCAAAGTCACGTCTTCAGGATGTCGTCCCCTAGCAAATGAAGTCATTTGGATTTTTAACGCCCAGTGACCCGAGGTCACAGGAGCATGCCCTGCTGCTTTGTGAGGATTGCTCAACTCGCCCACAGAGATCTGTGTGACACCTGTTAAAGTTTACCCAGTTCCAAGTGGCCACAGTTCTAATCAATGTCCAAATAACCTTGAGCCCCATCTCCACGTGTAACTGTGATAGGGTCCCTCTGACTTTCCCCCAAGGATTTCAGGGAATTCTCAAGGAATGCTGGCTTATAGCTAACCACCACTGACCACGGGAGTCACAGGTTGTAATTCCCCCGGACACCAAACAGACCCTAATATTTAACAAAACTTTATTGAAGGAGATGTGGGCATAATGAAAAAAAAAATAGCAGTGGAGAAAAAAGTCTCCCCGAGTCATTCTTTGGACTGCCCGCCAGCCCCTCCCTCTCCTGTGTGGTTAGGACTGTCCCCTGACACACATGCCAGAGAAAAGAGTTTCAAGGGCGTAAACTGTACTTACAGTAGAGACACCCTTTCTACACAACCACTGCCTTTTATGAATATGGCAAGTGCTCAAAAATGTTTGTTGAATGATGTTGTTACTGATGGAGGAGCTCTTCTACAGTGCCCTGAGGTATTAAGCAGTTGAGGACTACTACAGCATACCTCTTCTCTCATCTCTCTTCCTCTGTCCAAGCCTCAAAAAAAAAAAAAAAGTTCTGAGAAAATATATCTCATTGCCAGTTTTGTTCTGGTGACTCCTGCTTACTTCTGTAAATGACCTCCAGAAAACAGAGAGTTCCAGAAAAATGCATGGCACTCGGTGGGAATGTTCAACTTGATGCGGTCCTCCCGAAGCCTGGCTTCAGGTTCTGAGACAAGGAAGGAGCATTGTTGGAAGAAGAACTGTCGGACCACAAGATGGGTCTCACACAAGCGGCCAGCCCTGAATAGCTCTAGCTGTCTTTACTTATACTTCAAAAACAAGCATGTTTTTCTATAATAACAAACATGTTTTTACCACCCTCCAACGTTAACCAAAACAATTATGTCAAATATGTTTTTTCCCAACTTTTGCCTCAAAACATCTTTTAAACCAAAACCAATGTTTATCATTCTGCTAGCTTGGCTAAATGTTGGGCCAGGCACATCCTGTCCTTACAAAGTTAAAAGGTGAACAGGATATCCAAGAGGAGCCACAGTGAGAGCCCATTATAAGTGTCGTAGCAGAAGCCAGAGGCCTCCAGCCAGGCCAATGACTCAGGGTCATGAATGAACACTTGCAATAAAGATGAATGGACTAAAGGGTGGACTGTGTGACTCAAGAGGCCACACGACAGCTGCCAGGACAAGATTCTTCTCTCTGTTTTCTTGTTTTGTTTTTGTTTCTTAGTTTTACTTGGTTTATTTTGTTTGTTTGTTTGTTTGTTTTTAGTTTGGTTTGGTTTTGTCAGGGAGGTTGCTAGGGCAGAGGGTGGATGTGAGGGGACAGGGAGATAAGTGGGATTGGAAAGTACGATGTGAAATCCATAAAGAATCAATAAAAGTTAAAAAAAAATAGGCACACATCTGCAGAAACAACAATATCATTCAAAACTTAACAAAGCATATTTACAGAAATAGGGGTGATTTGCCATCAGCTGCTTGCGTACAGTTAGCTTGTATTTTCTCTAACTCTTCCCCTGGCCTACAAAGGAGTCGTTTGCCTAAGCCTCTTTATAAAGGGCGAACTTTGGTAAGGCATTCTTTCCATTTTGCCACACCGTTCTCAATGTTCTGTCCCAGCATTGGGGGACATAGCTGATGGCCCTGTGTTGCTTCCTTACATGCGCCCATGAACTTTATCTGTCCCATGAGTGACTGACAAAGTAAAACGAAAAGCCGCCAAGAGAACCATCAATATGAGAGAAGAGAGTATGCAGGCCATGTAGTCTCAGCACTGTGCTATGCTGTCCCACGGTCTCCTGGTCCTTGTCAAGTGAGAGACCGTCTCCTACTGGCTTTGCCTCACAGACACCCACTGGACAAGCACCCATATGCCGACCCAAAACTAGGTCGCACAGCTCCCAAGAAGCCCTGTGGTATCACTTTCATCGGTGGGTTTTTGGTGCCTCAGTGGCTGCTTCTGACCACTCTTCTTGGTGACTAAAGAAAGCATTTACTCAGGGTCAGGGCACACTGGAAAGGGGTGCAGAACAGGTTCATCTTCTTCTTGCAGACACAGCTAGAAGCCGTGTGTTGGAAAGAACCTTTCCTCCGTTTCTGCATTCTCCAGCCCAAAGCTCAGTTCGGGCATCTGAGAACACTCAGCAGTGGACCTAAGCCCCTCATGGCAGAGATGCTGTTTACTCTCTCTGGGTCCATGCTGTTTACTACTTGGTTTAGCGTCCAACGAATGGTTTGGTAAACGAAAAAGGACAACAGGTTGACTTTCCCATGTTCGCAATTTCCCTGAATAGTCCTGGTGTCTATCTCAGAAAAAAATGGCTCTTTCCCCAAGGCCTCATACAACACTGCCCTAGTGGAGTTAAGGAATGGAACTTCTTAAAACCTAAAATAGTCTTGGAAGCTTAAAAGAAAATCCCCAACAGTGAATGATGAGGCAGAAAGACAGAGGAACAGGGAAGTGTGCAGGGGAGGCTGGGACGTATGAGTACACTTCCCGACATGCTCACACTTTCTTTTCTATGCGGTCTGAGTCTGCTCATAGGTGCTTATCTGAAGCAGCTGCCCATCTCCCTTTCCCTGCCCTGGTTAGTGGCTCAAAGTCAAGCTCAGAATGTCACTGCGGCCCTGCACGAACCCTGACACGATCAGATAAAAGTCAGGGCTCCTAGTTTCCTAGAGGGCCGGGGACTAAGCGAAAGAAGGAAGTTATTGCCACCTGCCCCTCCACACACGCACCAAACTCTCTCTTCTGCACCTTCATCTGCTTTCGTCCTGCTACGGACAAACAGATGGACAGTTATACCAACAGACGGAAAGAGAGGCTAGGCCAAATGAAGTACCATGTGTAAAACCAAGTTTACAGTGCTCCAGCTTCAGTGTTCAGGGCTGAGTTCCAGCACGTGCCCAGGGCTGTGGCTACACCATTGTAGCAGACAGAACTGGATGGAAAATGCCGACTTTCCCAAGCACCCTGAGTGGCTCCTGCTGCCCTGACCACCCCTCTGGGACTTCTCTCTCCTCTGGGTCCCTCAGAAGCCCTCACAATCAACAACCACAAGAGTAACTCTTGCCTCAGCAAGGCATTTCTGGGATGCTTCTCCGGCGTTTCTGCATGTGACCATCCCGAATGGCCAGGGATGTGGCTGGGCAGCTGGATGAATTTTTGGAGTGCCAATCCTGCTCTCAATACTTGCTCTGCACATATCTCTGGAAAGCATCCAGGCTCAGCACATTTCTCCATCCCTCCCTGCTTCTTGTGTTACTGACTCCTGTGAGGATCGCCCATCTGTTTTGAATTCCTTGGAGGCTCTTTCCACTCATCAGACATGCAACTGTATGCAATCTTGGTTTTTATATAACTTTCTCAGCGTGTGATGCATTTCTCTAGTTTGTTTTAAAGTCCCCAGTGTGAAACATACCTAAGGCAGTGTTTTGTATTCTCCATGACACATAGCTGACAGAGGATTCAAATGACAAGATAGAACGTAATAGGCCCTGGGGACTAGGTGTACCCTACACACCCTTGAAAAGAAAGAGTGTTGCTGAGATGGTGCAGTGGCTGACCCTGTCACACTGATGCTCAGTCAGAAAATAAGACCTCTGTTGACCTGGCTTTGAACTGTCCCTCGGGGCCTGCATTGCCTCCCCAACAGCCCTTAAACATCACTTCTGCCACGTAGCAGTCACCTGCGGAAGTCATCCTACCCTTCTTTTCATTCTGAAAACACTCAAAAAAAGTTGGTGTGTTTGCGGAAAGGCCCCTTGTACTCCCCACCCATGACTTTTCTGCCATGAGGCAGTTCTTGAAGACAACTTCCCCAGGCATTACTTGGAAGGGAGGGGTGCAGGCAGCTCCCGTCACATGTGCCTCATATGCTCAGCCACGGCTCAGTCATGCGTGTGTGTGTGCGTGCGTGCTCTGGCCCTTGTGACATCTTCTGAGGCTGGCAGGATGCTGGCAAGCCCGGCGCCTGCTCACACTTTCACTTAATCAGCTTATCTTTTAGTTTCTCTTTAGATTCTCAGAAAAACACAGGTGAAAGTTTGCCCTTGACATAAGGGAAACACAAGTTGGGCATGTAAAAATTTTGCCAAAACTCCAGTGTATCTGTGACCTTCTGAGTTTTAAATATTTAAATGTTTAAATTTAAAATGTTTAAATGTTAATCGTGTGTGTGTGTGTGTGTGTGTGTGTGTGTGTGTGTGTGTGTGTGTGTGTATATCCTCTCAAATACAGGAGGAACGTAGTAAAATAAGTATAGCTCACAGTCTCCTGGCATGGACAAAGCTATTCACTGTCACTAGTCTTGTGAGACAGCTGAGAAAGCAGAGGGAAGAAAGAGAAATGAAAGGAATTGAGATTTTTTAACACCCCTCCCCCACCAATCTTTACAAAGGATTTTATAGAGGAATTTCCCTCAAATTTTGTAAAAAAAAAAAAAAAAAATGACAGAGAAAGATCTCAATAATAACAACATCGTGGGAGTGATTTTGTTGTCTTTGAATACCACAGCCTTTCAGTGGCCAGGACGCTTTAGAGAACATATTCTAGAGAAAATGAGAGTTTGCACGAAGGCCAACAGCTGCAGTGTGAGAAATCACGTGCATCACTTCTCTAGGAGGAACACACACGACCTTACGCTTGAACAAGCCCTCTTGATGGTCTAGTGTACCCGTTTCCAGCCATTTTTTATGCTAGTTGTTGGGCTTGGCGTTGCACCCAAATATACCCAAGCATAGTTAGTCGTAAGACCACTGGACCATTGCTCCACCCATCCCCTCACCCGGGCTCTCATACACACCCCTTCCACACACACAACAACTTTGTCTCTTAGCTGGGATTCTGGTGTCAGTGAGCTTACATTTGAGTCCTGGCTCACCAAGGGTGTAAACTTGGGAAAGTTACTCGGCAACCTGGTCCCCATTTTTTCATCCGTGTGAGGCTTGAACCGTCTCCTCCCATAGGGTCCTATAAGGATGGAGAGGTATGCAAATTGTGTGCTGACTTCATAGTAACTGCTCAACATACAGAGACTTAAAATGACATTTGGGCTGGAGAGAAGGTTCAGTGGTTAAGAGCACTTGACTGATCTTCCAGAGGTCCTGAGTTCAATTCCCAGCAACCACATGGTGGCTCGCAACCATCTGTAATGGGATCAGATTCCTTCTGGTGTATACATAAAAATATATGCATAAATAAATCTTTTAAAGGATGGCATTTGACAATGACTTCATATTTCTAGGTGGTTGTAGTGCCTGACATTTCCACATTTCCATGATTGGATGATAACCTGTAACACAAACACAACTCACTATGACTAATCTATTTCCTGAGCTTGACAGGTAATTTCCAGTTTGGGGCCACAGTACTGTAATGAAAGCATGTTGTAACTAAAGTGTGTTCTTCCCCTCTCTTCTATTTCGTTTCTTTAGAAGAATTCTTGGAATAGTATTTCTAAGTAGAGTCATTAACCTTGAGTAATCTAAGTAAAAGTTTTATATTTTGCCTATTTCATTCAATGTTGTAACAAAGTACACACACACACACACACACACACACACACACACACACGAGAGAGAGAGAGAGAGAGAGAGAGAGAGAGAGAGAGAGAGAGAGAGAGAAGGGGAACCTTTCTGCACCTATGGCTTCCTCTATACTTTGTATTATTTCCTTGGAGAGATTTTGAGCAGTAGAATTATTTGAGCAAACTGTAGGACAAATGGCCCGGCCTCTACATCATAAATACTATAAATGCTGCATTGTGACAATTTATTCCACTATCAACAATTTATGAGACTACTAGTTTTAAATATCTAGTGTATTAACATATTTAGTGTATATATGTTAATATATATTTAGTGTATCTAGTGTGTGTTACGATTTAGAGAAGTCTTGGCCAGTGTAACAAGGGGAAAAATCCTGTTCAAATTTGGTCTTGATTAAAAATTGTATATTATTTTGGCCAGGTGGTAGTGGCGCACGCCTTTAATCCCAGCACTCAGGAGGCAGAGCCAGAGCCAGAGCTAGGCGGATCTCTGAGTTCGAGGCTAGCCTGGTCTACAGAGCGAGTTCCAGGACAGCCAGGGCTACACAGAGAAACCCTGTCTCAAAAAACCAAAATAGCCGGGCGGTGGTGGCGCACGCCTTTAATCCCAGCACTCGGGAGGCAGAGCCAGGTGGATCTCTGTGAGTTCGAGGCCAGCCTGGTCTCCAAAGCGAGTTCCAGGAAAGGCGCAAAGCTACACAGAGAAACCCTGTCTCGAAAAACCAAAAAAAAAAAAAAAAAAAAAAAAAAAAAAACCCAAAATAAATAAATAAATAAATAAATAAATAAATAAATAAATAAATTTATATTATTTCTTTTGATTGAAAATTTCAATTACTTGGTAAGCCAATCATTTCAGTTTGGGATTTTGGAACAAGGGGAACTGAATACTGGAAGGTTTCCTGATTTGACAGGCAACAGTATTGTTTTCCCTTCCTGTCTCCACAGATAAACACCCGGGACATGGCTGCTTCCTTTCTACTTGGGTCAGCTGTTGTAACACGGAAGTCAATTTTCACAGGACAAACAGAGCTGAGCAGGAAGCGTGCTACTTGCCTTGTTCCAAAGGTCAACAGAAGATACTCCGTCAGTCTATTAGTTAGCTTTCTCTTCTCTGTGGCAGATGCCTGACAAACACCTTAAGGAAGGAGACATTTTTCTCGCCTTGTCGGAGTGTTGGTAATCCTGGCAGGGAGGGTGTGGCGCAGCAGAGTGGACCCACACCACCAACAAGGAGGGATGGAGACAGAATGGGGGTGGGCATGAATTCAGAGTAAGTCCGCTCTCCAGGGCTCTCCCCATCTCTTTTACTTCCAGGGCCCCTCAGTCTACATGACGGTGGGGTGCTATCCACATCCAGCACAAGTCTTCCCCACTTATACAATTTTCCCTGGATGTGACCTCACAGATACATGCATGAGTGAACTTTACCAGTCTCCTAGTTGTGAACTTTCCAGTATAATGAAGTTGACAAGTTTAGCCATCAGGGGTTGTGGAGATGGCTTGGTAGATTAAGTGTTTGCCCTAAAGAATAAGCAACAGAATTCGGATCCTCAGAACCAGTGTAAAAGTTAGGCGGGTGTGGTAGCCAGCCTGTAATCCCAGCAAGCTGGAGGGGAGGTAGGGAGTCCCTGGAGCGTGCTGGTTAGGTAGACTAGCCAATGTAAGAAGCTCAGGGATCAGCAAGGGACCCTGCCTCAATACGTAAGTGAACAGTCAAGGAACACACTCAACATCAACCTCAGGCTTCCACACATATGTGTATATGCACCCACACACCTACCATAATGCATATACAACACACACACACACACACACACACACACACACACACACTCAGCAAAGGAAAGAAAAAAGGTTAGTCACAGTCAGTAAACTCGAAATTAGGGGAACAATCTGGATTATGATAACAAAACTCCTCAAATACTATTCTGTAACAAGAGAGACAGACCACTGAGAGGACGGCCCAGTGCTGCTTCGGAATATGCTATTGCTATAGAAAAGTCTATATGAAGAGCCAAATCATACTCGTTTCTCTTCTGGGTAACCATGTACCAGGAGAGGGTGAGAGGCAGTGGGGGAGGTGGCTGGATTGGCGGCCATGGCTGGCTCCGTTAGGCTGTGTGGAGCTGATACATCGTTCGCCACTGGAGGGACAGATCTGACAGGTCGTAGGAATATGTGGAACCAGCGGTCATGCCTGAGATTCTAAAAGTATTTTATACATGTCAATCCTTGTTTTGGGTTCTATGATTATGGAAATGAATGTAAAAGAATCAATTCTTGCTTCTAAGCACCTCACAGGCTGTTATAGACAATCAGACAGAGATATGATTGCAAAATGCTGTATTGTGGGGGCTCTTTGTAACAGACCTAGGATGTCTTGGACTCTTCTGATCCTGGCTGGCTGGAGACTCTTAAGATATAAATGGCTATGCCATTTACTAGCTGGGTAATAGAGACAATTTAACTTCACTGGACAAAATAAGGACTTTAAGATCCCTACTTCTCTAAAGAGTGAGGTCAGAGTCATGAAACACCTGTGAGGTTATCAGAACAATGGCTAGGTGTGGAGGTGCACGTCTATCGTCCTAGCACGTGGGGGGTAGAAGAAGGAGGACCAGGAAGAGTTCAAGGCCAGCCTGGGCTACATGAGACCTACTTTCATAAAACCAAGTAACCACATCCACACGCTGGCATGGAATGACAGCAATAGTGATAAATTTGGTCAACTTTTGTGCTAGATACTGGGAGTATGGCATGGGCAATCTAATATTTCAAGCTCAGCTATGGAAGAGCATAAAGCCAAACCCTTCCTGCACATTAGCACACACGTATCCTGTGAAAGGAAGGAGGCATGCTATCAGGGAAGGCACACCCACTTCTGAACCTATGACAATTTGTCTGAAACAGAAATATTTTCACCCAAGGGTTTAGGAGGATAGTGTTATTTTTTTTTTCCTTCAATGGTTAATATTGACTGACAACTTGGCAGGATTAGACTCACCAAATAGACAAGCCTCTGGACGAGTGAGTGAGGGAGTGTCTAGATTAAGTTAGTTGAAGTGGGAAGACCCATCCCAAATGTGGACAGCACTGTTCCATGGGCGGGGGTTTCAGACTGCGCACATAAAAATGAGGACGGTAACCCCTCCCCTCAGGGCTCGGGGAGCGGTGCTGAAGAGGAGGCAGAAAGCCCGAAAGAGCCGGTGGGGATGGAGGACACCACTGGAAGCAGTGTCTCCCAGAACAACAGGATTGATGCACACATGAACTCGTGGACACCGTGGCAGCATGCACAGGGCCTGCACAGGCCTGAGCCAGGTGGGGTCCCAGTGCTGAGAAGAAGTGGACATGATCTCCCATCCTAATCCAGAGGCTGTCTCCAACTGACAGCCACCGACAAAGGAGAAACTGGTATTCTCCAATGGAGTCTCACTGCGTAAATAAACTACACTTAAGGGCGGGCCCAGTGCACAGCCATAGATGGCTGACAGAAAACAAGCTCAGTGGTATTTTCAGGGATGTTTTGTCTCTTTAATCCTTTGTTTGGACTTCTTTTTTTGAACCTTACTTGTCTTGCTTTTCTGTTTCCCCATTTTATGTTTTTTATGGGTTTATGTGTATGAGTGTGTATGAGTGTGTATGAGTGTGTATGAGTGTGTATGTGTATGTCTATCTCCCTGTGGGCATGTGCTTCTTTCTTGTGCTCTTTTTTCTTTTACTCCCCCCCTCTGTCCATTTACTTTGCTTTATTCTGTTTTGTTTTGTTTTTTTAATTGGCCCGTGTGTTTTCTAAAGAGAGAGAAAAAGAAGGCATGGGGTTAGATGGGTAGGGAGATGGGGAGGATCTGGGAGGAGATAAGAGAGGAGAAACCATGACCAGAATACTTTATGAAAACAATTATTTTCAAGAGAAGAGGAGAAAGCTAGCTGAGTGCAGGCATTAATCTCCTTTTGCTCCCTGAATGCAGATGCAATGTACCCAGTTACTGCAGACTCCTGTCACCATGTCATCGTGGACTGTCCCAGTGAACTATAGGCCAGAACAGACGATTCCTTCTTTAAGTGGCTTTTGCCACAGCAGTGAGGAAGCCAGCTAACGGAATCCTGGTATCTTTCCTTACCCATTTTGGTAAAAGTCCACAGATGCACTTGGGACATCCAAAATATCACTTCAAAGACTTTTTCGATTCTTGAGCATCTCTATCTTAACATCCAGCGGACCACAGGGCTGCATTTCCCTGTGACCTCACAGATGTATTAGTTACTTTTCTGTTGCTGTGATAACAATAAACCAAAAAAAATGCAGCTCAGGGAGGGAGGAGGGGGTTTGTTTTGGCTTCTGAGCCCAGTGGGTTTGAATATAGAGGGCCTATTAACTACAGGCAACCATCTTGTGATCATAAGAGGACCCACTGAGCTGGGCAGTGGTGTTGCACACCTTTAATCCCAGCACTTGGGGGGCAGAGGCAGGTGGAGCTCTGTGAGTTCAAGGCCAGCCTGGTCTACAGAGTGAGTTCCAGGACAGTCAGGGCTACACAGAGAAACCCTGTCTCAACAAAACAAAAACAACAACAGCAAAAAGAGGCTGCACTGAGTCTAGGGTCGGCAGGAAGAAAGCAGAATGAACAGACAGTACAGAGAGCTTGACTCCTGAGGGTATTTGTTAGGACCAGTTCCACCTCTCGGTTATTCATGTGCATGAATGAATAATTCTTCTTTTGTATATATCCCAGTTTGCATATGAATTTGCTTTTTTGTTTGAAACTGGCTCTCAATTTGTAGCCCAGGATAGCTTCCAACTCAAGAGGTTCTTGTGCCCTGGCTTCCTAAGTGCTGGGATTACAGACACAGGCCACCATGCCAGCTTCAGTCTCACCTTTTAAAAATTATTGAAAATAATTTTTTTTCATACAGTATATTCTGATCAGTGTCCCCTCCCTCGTCTCCTCCCAGATATTCTCCACCTCCCTACCCATCAAACTCCACACCTTCTCTGTAGATGAATTTCTAAATGGTCTTATTAAATAAAAAGCAGGGAGCCAAATATAGAGGTGAAAGCCTTAGAGAGATCAGGGAAACAGGGAAAGACACTAGCCAACCTTACCTGACCAACTCTGCACCTTCCAAATGCAAGTTACTTCCTGTCTACCCACGCCTTTATTGCTTTCTGTTCTGCCCTTTCACTGGCTATCTTAGCCCAGCTGCCTCACTTCCTTTTCCTACACAGCTCTGTCACTTTCTGTCTGTCTGTACAGACCTCCAGGCCTCTATGGTTGATATTGGGATTAAAGGAGTGTGTCATCACGCTTGGCTCTGTTCCCTAGTGTGGCCTTGAACACACAGAGATTGTGCCTGCTGAGGGATTAAGGGCGTGTGCTGCTTGACTTCTTGTTTACTTAAAATGGCTGGCCTTTCCCCTCCCCTCCCATCTCCAGGTAAACTTTATTTATTAACATACAAATAAAATATCACCACATTTCAGCACAAATACAATATCACCATACTTCTCTCTCTCTTTAAAAAACAAACAAGCCGGGCGGTGGTGGCGCACGCCTTTAATCCCAGCACTCGGGAGGCAGAGCCAGGCGGATCTCTGTGAGTTCGAGGCCAGCCTGGTCTCCAAAGCGAGTTCCAGGAAAGGCGCAAAGCTACACAGAGAAACCCTGTCTCGAAAAACCAAAAACAAACAAACAAACAAACAAACAAACAAGCCAACAAACAAACAATCCGGAATAAAACAAAGAAAGAAACAGGAAAAAGAGAAAAAACACAAAAAACACATACACACACACACACACACACACACAAAAAAAAAAAAAACCTGGAAAACATAATAGAAAAGCAAGAGAAAAAAAGTTTTGTTTTGTTTTTTTTAAAGAAAAGCCCAAACAAAGTATTGTGAGCCAAAACATCTCTAAAAGTACCATAGAGTTTGCTTTGTGTTAGCCATCTACTGCTGGGCATGCCCCCCCACTTAAATGTGGTGTATACACCCAGTGATAGTCCTCCCTTGGAGAAAATGAATACTTCTTTTGTGAGCAGTTGTCCGTTGGAGAAAGTTTCTGTGTAAGGATGAGGCCTTGTTGCCCTCTCAGCACTGGGACCTCATTTAGTTTGGACCTGCGCATGCTGCCAGTCTCCATGAGTCCATATGTGCATCAGCGCTGCTGTGTCCAGAAGGCCTTGTTTTCTTGATGTCCTCCATCCCCACTGACTTACAATCTACCTCCTTTTCTGCATAGGTCCCAGAGACCTGAGGGGAGGGGTTTGATGGAGGGGTAGGGTTGTGGAGACCAAGTAGCTGTTATATTTGAGCATTACTCTAGTAAAGATGGTTATAAGGGATGTGAGGTGAGGTGGCTGTTTCTGAATGCTTTACCGTGTGGACAGGAACAAAGCAACAAGCTCAGAGATTTCCCCTAAAACCATAGGCAGAGCATCAGTTGAGGTTCTAAGTTGACTCTAAAAATATCTCCTACTCCTTCTGGTTGCAGGAATAACCAAATATGACTGAAAACTCAGAAGCAAATCAAGCATTCAGGAACTGACAATTCTGTGGAGAACAGTAACTTGGAAAGAGTAGAACTCAGGCTAGAAATGGGAACATTTGAGCATTGTTATGAACTTGTCCCTGAACTCCCCTTCATAATGAAAGAAGTCCTTCTTTCCTGTCTGGTAAAACTAACTTCCCTTGCTTAAAACCCTGTATAACCACATATGAACAATGGCCTCACAGGGGGTATCCCCATTTGTCAGACACCCCAGTGTTCCCACCACATTCAGGGGGACAGGAGCAGAGTCTAGGTGGATAGGAAAGGTCTCATATTCCAAGAGAATCACAGATGTTTTTAAAATTTATATTTGAATAAACTGAATAAGACATATGCGGTGTATTCTAAAGGTATTTGATTAAGAATAACAGACACTAACATTAGATGAAGCAGAAATTTGGGTAGCCCTGACTGTCATTTCCTGAATACTTTGGACTCAATATTTTAGACTGTTACAGTATTTCTGGTCCTTCAGAACACCATGTTTCATATCATCTCTTTATACACTGAAAGCTGGCATGCCTATGTGCTTTCTTTGACCAAAGAAACATTAGAAGTATGATATGACTGGGGCTGGAGAGATGACTCAGTGGTTTAAAGCAGTGGCTGCTCTTCCAGAGGACCCAGGTTCTATCCCCAGCACTACAAGATGGCTTACAGCCATCTATAACTCCAGTTCCAGGGGAATCCAGTGCCCTCTTCTGATTTCCAAGGTCACTGCACACACGTGGTGCACAGATCTTCAGGCAGATCACCCATACATATAAAATAATTAAAAATAGTATAAAAAAGGAAATATGATACAATCATAGACTAACTTGAAAAGTCCTTACACATATCAGCTTTTCCTCTTTTTTTTTTCTTTGCTGTTTTCAGACTATCATCCAGATAGGACAGAAGTGAGTTGCCCCCACTTAGATCAGTCCAAATTGTTAATCAAGAAAATCATAAACTATCACTAATTGTTTTAGGTCACTAAGTTTGGGGTAGCTTGTAACACAGCAAGTGCTGTGAAACAAATGTATTAGCTTGTGCACCTGAGAAGGGTTTTGCTTTCTTGGTTGAGTGGTTGAAAGATTGACATGATAATAGGCTACATTCGGTGACGCTAACTCACCACATGGCATATGGAAGGATTTTAAAGGCTCAGGGAGACAAGACTAATGGAGACTTGGTCATGTATAATTATATGTGTTGCCTCACCCCTTGGGTCCTGAAGGGACTAGGGAGTAATGCCTTCAATGAAGGCCAGAGAACTGCATTTGTGAGGTAAGTGTCCCCAAACTTGAAGAGTTCAAAGCATGGTGTGGCGGGAAACATCACCACTGAGTTAGATTCCCTGATCTCAGTGGAGATGACGAGATACCAGACTAGCACTCAGAATTTTTTTGCCCACAGGAATCTCTGGCGGGGAGTGGCTCTAAGAATCAAGGGCTATGTCATTTTAAAGCCTACCTTGAATTACAGACTAGAAACCAGACGTGTCTTACCACAACTGAGAACCTAGCTTCTTCCTCTATCCCAACACTGGTATGAGTCAGAGTATATTTTAGTGAGATATATCACAACTAATAAAAGTAATTTTAAAATGTAATTGTTGAAAGATTTTAGTCTAAAACAGTTAAGAATCTAAAGGTATATAATACAAAAACAAATCAGATACAACTGAACCGTCTAGATGCTCAAACTACAACTTTATGAGGTAAGTTTTAACATAAACATCAAAGAAAATTGACACAAATGTTTGCTCAGAATTTATATAATTTGTTCATTCTCAATTCATATTTATTAAGGAAAGGAATGCATATTTCTTGGACAGTTTTTTTTAAATCAAGTATGTATATATATTTTATATATATGTATATTTCATATGACAGTCCAGTGAGAGGTGTATTATTCTTAGGATGTTCATATATAGGTGAAGGCATTGTAGTTTAAAAGCTAAATACTATATCAAAATGATTAAATTATTGAGTAAATAAAACACTGAGCAGGTTGAGCAGGGAAGGGAAGAGCCTTTTAGATACAGATTCTCACGGTGGGCACAGGAAGAAGGGTGGTTGAGGAGTTAAAGCCAAGGGTGATCAGAGCAGCCAAACCTGAAGGGACCATTGCTTTCGCCTGTTATATTGGCAGAGTTAAGCTGTAAGCATACCCAGTGATGGAAGGGCGTTCCAGTAGCAATGCAAACAGACAGCATCTCTGAAGGTAGATGGCGCATCTGAAAAGCTTGAGAGGTTCGCCTTCTCTACAAATCCCTGTCCAGGTAACCACCCCAAGGAAAACAACAACAACAACTAAACCAACCAATCAGAAATTGAATGTATAAGAATAGAACTTAGGGAAAGCTCTAAAAGTAAGAAAAGGCATGCAGTGGGACAGGACTTTCATATGAAGTTTGCTTTGTGCTCTGTCATGTAGAAGTTCGTGAATCGGCCTCATTCCCTTTTTGTATTTGTGTGTGTGTGTGTGTGTGTGTGTGTGTGTGTGTGTGTGTGTGTCACACACACATGCCATGGCACAGATGAGGAGGTCACATATATATAAACATACCCATAAAAGTTTAAACCTTAAATTTTTAAATTGCTGTTTATATATGCAGAGATGTACTGATCATGGGTGCCCAGACCTAACAGATACACATATGTGGTATTGTATTCCCCCAAATATTGTGCATGCTAATAAACTTATCTGGGGTCAGAGACAGAGCAGCCACAATATTAAACATGAGGATAGGCAGTGGTAGTACAACACCTTTAATTCTAGCATTCCAGAGGCAGAAATCCATGTGTTCAAGGATACAGCCAAGCATGGTGACTCACGCCTTTAATCCCAGAAAGCAAGCCTTTAATCCCAGGGAGTGGTGATAGAAGGCAGAAAGATATATAAGGCATGAGGACCAGAAACTAGAAGCATTTGGCTGGTTAAGCTTTCAGGCTTTTGAGCAACACAGTTCAGCTGAGATTCATTCTGGATGGGGACTCAGAGGCTTCCAGTCTGAGGAAACAGGACCAGCTGAGGAATTGGCAAGGTGAGATAGCTATGGCTTGTTCTGCATCTGATCTGCCAGCATTGACCCCAATAACTGGCCTCAGGTTTGATATTATTAATAAGAACTTTTAAGATTCCTGCTACACACATACAATAGAACTCTTGCACCTAAGCTCAAGGAACATCATGGAAGAGGCAGTGGTAGGATGGTAAGAACCAGAGGACCAGGAAATCTGCTGTGAAATTGTGTCTCCTGGAAATGACTGGGAAGCTACATCCATGATACTTCAACAATGTAGCTGCCTTAACAAGACCTAAGCAAGGACACCACCAATTAGACTTGCTAACATGGAAAGGGGGAAATCTCATAGGTCACCAGTCCTAGACAAAGAACTACAGGCAACCAATGACTTCTGAGAGGAGAGCCTCTCCCAGTGATGAGTCCCCTAATTGATTATCCAATACAAAATAGTCAACTTTGAAATCACATAAATGCAAGCAACACTTAAGAGACTCAGCAAATTGTATTTATATATTTATGTGTATACATAAGTAACAATAATAGTCAAAGAAAAAGAAGTCATTGATTTGAGAGAGAGTGGGGGGCCATGGGAGGGGTCGGAGGGAGGAATCACAGAAGGGAAGGGGTTGGAGGGGAGAAAAGGAAGGACAGAGTGACAATTATATTTTAATGAAATTTTTTAAAATTGTCATCATTCGCCAGGCGGTAGTGGCGCACGCCTTTAATCCCAGCACTCGGGAGGCAGAGCCAGGCGGATCTCTGTGAGTTCGAGGCCAGCCTGGGCTACCAAGTGAGTCCCAGGAAAGGCGCAAAGCTACACAGAGAAACCCTGTCTCGAAAAACCAAAAAAAAAAAAAAAAATTGTCATCATTCACTTTTCAGCCAGTCACATTAAAGTAATAAAAAGTTAGACTAATGAGTGTAATTTTATCCTCAATATATGAAGACATTCAGAGTCAGTCATGTACAACGGACCTATCTCCTACAAGGTACTGTGGGAACGGGAAGATTCTAGGCTTTCTCTGCCTTCCAGGGGTCCAAGAGGGGAGATTAAAAGTGTGCTCTAGTTCCCATAGTTCAAAAATGAAAACATATATGTACTTCTTGAGTGGGACACACACACACACAGATATATATATATATATATATTATATATATATATATATAAAATATATATATATGAGAGAGAGAGAGATTTGTGCTCTAAGGAAAGTCAGGTGACAATGTTGGAGGAAGATTAAAAGGAGTATATCTCCTAGGTCAGCTAATGATTAAATCATGGACAGACTTTTTCCAGGAAGGCTTGAGGTTCCAGAAATGAGACACTGTGGGTGGAGGGGCCTGTGTAAGACACACCGGGACCAGTGAGCACTTTGACTGTGCTAAAGTTGAGGCCTGCATAGGAGCTTCTGGACTGAAAGCCCGTGCAACATATTTAGGCTGGAAGTTTCTTTAGGAATGGGACTAGGAGAAATCTGCTGTTGATAAATTGGCTGATAATGCCTTAATGCTGTGCTGCTAATAATGCCTGAATGCTGTGCTTGCTGATAAGTCAGCTGATAATGCCTGAATGCTGACCTGCTGATAGATCAGCTAATAATGCCTGAATGCTGTGCTGCCTTTGCTGTGGGGACAGTGGCTGGTATTTTGGGGGATTCACACTGACACATATTTATCAAGTACTCATTGCACACAGCACATAATAGTGCCTGATACAGGACAGTGATAAGCACTGTTCTTTTACTACGAATTTTTCAGATAGGTGAATTAATGCTTAAGGAGGTCATCTGGTGGATCTAAAGGCTTACATAGTTAAGCTAGAGTTTGAATCTTGGGCCCCAAACCTGTACTTCCCCTCCACATCTCTTGAATCTCCCCAGGAAGAGTGAGCGTGAAATTAGTCCTTGACCAGTCAAAATACCACTGGGCATATGCAAGTGGCAGAAGTCCACCTTGAAGTCCCATCCAGGGAAGCCAGAGCACATTAAAGGCTGTAATAAATATGGGTCTGATGTCCTTGCTCACTTCCTTCTAAACAATGTAGAAGCCCTGGCCAGATCGTCTAACCTCTCTGGGCTCTGGGCTCCTTGTGTGTGACATGAAGTCATTAATAGTGCCCCTTTTAGAGGATTTGGAGAGGAGTCACTTCAATGGTGTGTAGAAAATGCTTAACAGTATCAAGCATGTAGTAACTATTTGGTAAATGCTAGGGGTTAATGTGAGAGGTCACAGTGTAAAACAGTTAACACACTGGACCTTATAGTCTGCTCTTAGGATTTGAGGATATTGGATCTAGACGGCCCTTTCTCTATTTGATATCCTAGAAAAACAGCCCCAGCAAGGGCCACAGATGGCAATATTTTGTCAGAATCCATTTTGCCACTGATTCCTAATAAAGCAAACAAACCACTCAACATTGACTGGCAATCAGGATTCGGCCTGCCAATCATGCACCTGAGAGGTGGGGTCTAGCATAAGTAGGTCTATACCCAGAACTACTTTTCTGTCTGCACTGCTCTCTGGTACTGGGAGGGTCTGCTTCCCCAATGGGAATCTTAGGCCATGGCATGGAAGCAGTGAGAGACCCACCTTGCTGCAAATGACACCTCAGAAGTTCCCAATAAACAGTTACATGTTTGTGCTTCAAAAGCATTCCCTCTTTTGTGCAGGCAGATGAAGAAAGACTAAGATGCACCTTATGGAATATTACTTTAACTATGGAAAGGTGTGTTACATTTGTCTATGTTGTGGAATATTACTTTAACTATGTAAAGGTGTGTTGCATTTATTTATGTTGCATTTGTTTAATTATGCAAAGATGTGTCACAGTTTCACCTGGCCTGCCTAAGGCACCTGATTGGTCTAATAAAAAGTTGAAGCCGGGCGGTGGTGGCGCACGCCTTTAATCCCAGCACACGGGAGGCAGAGGCAGGCGGATCTCTGTGAGTTCGAGGCCAGCCTGGTCTACAGAGCGAGATCCAGGAAAGGCGCAAAGCTACACAGAGAAACCCTGTCTCGAAAAACCAAAAAAAAAAAAAAGTTGAACAGAGACGGGAGGCAGTGGCGCACGCCTTTAATCCCAGCACTTGGGAGGCAGAGCCAGGTGGATCTCTGTGAGTTTGAGGCCAGCCTGGTCTGCAGAGCAAGATGTAGGACAGGCACCAAAACTACACATAGAAACCCTGTCTCGAAAAACAAAACAACACCCCCCCCCAAAAAAAGTTGAACAGCCAATAGCTAGGCAGTAAAGGAATAGGCATGACTGGTGGGCAGAGAGAATAAGGAGGAGGAGGAATCTAGGCTTGAGAGAGAAGGAGAAAAAGGAGGAGAAAGGAGAGGGGAACACCAGAGGCCAGGCAGCCAGGCAGCCGGACACAGAGGAAGCAGGAAAGTAGGACATGCAGAATGAAAGAAAGGTAAAAAGTCCTGAGACAAAACATAGTATAATATTTTATACTATATTTATATATAGTATTATATGATATAATATAACACCCTTTCATCTCATTAACTCCAGATTCTGCTCAGTCTAAACACCGGGTAAACACTTGCTTCAGGTCCACTAACCTACAGCTGTCACAGTAGCTAATGTGACATTTGGATAGTTCACAGGTCAGTAAATTCACTGAGTTTCATGGTTCCAGCATACAGACCACATTTAGCACCTTTTTGTCGTCTGAGCACAATGAGACCTGAAAAGACTTCCAGAAAAGACTTCCTTCATCAAATGCCCTAACTAATGACAGCACCACATTACAGCTGTCGAAACGGAGCTACTAGAAGGTTCACTGTAAAATCACACAGAAGGCTAGGGAAGTTGGCTTAACTTGCGGCTACTCATCTGAAATCTCCGAAGGCACAACACACTGACATGACATTTTTTCTTAAGGTGATACCACTGAAAAACAACAACAGCAGCAGCAAAACCCTACAACGCTTTGTGTTAAGGGAAAGATGTAGTTGAACAAGAGAACACCAAGAAACATAGGGACATTACAGGTTACAGCAAATGCCTCGTGACTCAGCCCTTAAAAAAGCAAGGTCAAAACAAATGCCTTATCCCAAGGTTGTGTACTTCATGTGTGCTTGTCTGCTTCCTGTCAATTAGAACTTCAGAGGCTGCCAGGATACTAGGAAGCTGTGAAACCCAACAGTTATGACTGTGTTTATACAAAACCTGTCTGAAGCTTCCAACCGCCAGAGGAAATGATGGATATAAATAACTCTATGACAATCTGTTTTACTAATGGGGAATTTCCACATCTCCCTGTGGAAACCCAGGGGAAAACAATTCTTTTTGCTCTCAGGCCCTTACTGGGGTCCAGGACCCCTGGGATGAGTTTCTAAAGTGCAGTTGTACTTGTTCAGATGGAGTCTCGAGACCGAGGCGGGGAACACCAGATGTTCCTTGCAGGCTCCTGATGGGAGTGCTCGGTCATCATCCAAAGCATTTGAGAAGTGCAAATGGCAGGTTCTGCAGGCCAAGGGGTCCTCACGCAGAGTCCAGAGCCTCCTGAGGATGTCCTGTCAGATCATCCCGACTCCCAGGACCACAGGTCCAGATCTGGGAAGAAGAGACCACAAACAGGAAAATAAAGAAATCACTGATTAGAACCTATATAACCTCTCAAAATAGCCTGGAGGGAGAACCCATGTGTCTGAACCAGCGTGGCTCAAAGCCGTTCGTGCCACACTCTACCATTGACTGCCCCAGTATACTCTTCCCAGAACTACTGCAAGAGCCTCCCCCTTGGTTCTGTGGACCACAGACAGCTACACTATGATGAAACATTTCATAGGGTGTCAGATGCCCTGGAGCTGGAATTACAGGCAGTTGTGAGTTGCTCAACATAGATGCTGGGTCCTCTGCAAGAATAACCACTGAGCCAGCCCCAGGCCCTTTACTTCTGTTTTCAAAGGCTCTGGCAGTTACAACAAGCCGACTTACTCCATGCACTCGGCCAAGTGGATGGCCAAGACTGCACCCTCCTCTCTTGGTCAATTTGTTCTATCTACTTGGGTAGGCTACGGCACCCATTGTCTTATCAAATGATAGTCTAGAGGTTGCCATGAGCTTTAGAGATGCAGTTAACATGTAGTATCAGGTACATTTTAAGTAGATTATATTCCAAAGTGTGGGTGCCTTTTAATCAAGTGAGGACTTGAGAGCAAACCCAGTTCCCAGAGACGAAGAAAACTTACAAACAAACAAAAAACAACCTCTGCCTAGAGAATGTAATGTGGCCTGCCTCAGTTTCCAGCCCGATGGTCTACTTCACAAAGCTCAGTCTCACTGTGCCCATGATCATGAGTGCCAATCCTTTAAAATGAATCTATTTGTCTTTCCCTCTGTCACTCTCCCCCACACACACCCCACAGGCTTTGTTTCCCTGGAGAGACCCTGGTCCCCAATAACAGGGACCAGTTTTCCTGGTTATGACACTTCTTCTCTAGTCACTTCATTTTACATGTCAGATAAGAATGAGACTTTTCTGGTTACATGGATAAATATTTGTTACAAAATACTCACGATGCTGTTGGCTCAACAAAGATGCTCTAATACTGCTGTACATGTGGGCACACAAGAGGGTGAGGCGTTCAGAAGACTGAACAAGTCTTTATGTGTCCTTTGAGTTCTCAGATGCTTGTTTCTTCCCCAGTGACCAGCACCTTAGGGCTAGCTGTTGGTATTTTACCTCTAGCCCAGAAGCTGCAGATGGATCCCCTGGGGGTGTGTCTGATTTGGCTAACTTGTTATTTGAAAATCTTTTCATCTAGCATTTAATAACTAGCAGACATTACATAAACGTCTACATTTCCATCTTCTTGGCAGTGACAGGCGAGAACTGACCCAGCAGGCTGAGTTCTCCAACTGGCCACCATCCCCACTCCCTAGTTACCTCCGACCTCCTTCCCTGGCACCGCCTGCTGGCTGGGAATCAGAGTTTCTCACCTCTGCTCTCAGGCCTATCCCATGTCTTCCGTCCTGAGTAGTGGAAGGAGTCACTTACACAAGCAGGTGCCTCTGGGTCAAGGATATCATTTATGGGAATTGGGAATTTCATTTCTGAAGAAATAGATATTTTAATCAGGCTTGCCAGGCCTGATGGGAAACTGTTGAGTCAAGCAAATCTAATTGCTGACTCCGAGCTCAGTGTAATCAGAAGAACTCAGTGTGGATCGGCCCTATGCTGCATTTTTCCTCTTATGGCTTATGTAAGACCATTTGAGAATATCCAGTGGGTAAACACATACAGTTTCTTTATATCTTCATTGCCTGCTAATCCCTTTTTTATGGAAAAAGAAACTGTAGTAAGTTAGGCATCTGGAAAGACAAGAAGAGTCTAAAAGTTGAAAACCTAGTGCCAGTATTTAGGCAGCTTTTGACCTGCTCTGTACTCCCTGTACCAGGATCTATCATAATTCATCATTTATAGGAAGCATTGGTGACCGAAGGAAGGGCTCCCGTATTCATCATTGGCTCTGTGTCCAGGGTGTTGGGCCTACAGTAATGGCTTTCAGACCAGTTGTTGGTAGGCGTGGGGAAAGGACTGAGGGCCCACGTTAACTCTTTTTCATCACATTTGTACTGATGATTGACATCTCTTATGGTTGAGCTGAAGGCTTTCTGGGGTTATTTTCACAGCTGGTGGTTTTGGAATTGGGGTGCTCTCCACAGCAGAATTCTAAAAGGAGCAGCTTAAATATTCTGAGTTCCCGACACAAAGGTATTTCAAAGTCTGATTCTCCTGTATCATTTTGGTCAACTCAAGTGCTACACCACATCATTGCTAGACCACAAAAGAAGTGACTTTTTACCAAGCAAGCTAGACATTCCCATTGTCCCACATGACTCAAGCCTATCTGGTCCCAGAAGCCCTGCTTCCCAAGCTCTACACCCTTCATTCAACCAGGCTGCAGGACCATAGCACCCTCCCTTCTGACACCCACAGTGCATCCCTTCTCTTTTACCAATTCCAGCTGTGAGTCTATCACCCTTATCAAGAGGCTTCATTAGCCCTGGGCTGCTCCCAACTGAGCCCCACAACCTATTTCTTAATCACAGTTGGTTGCAAAATCCTCAGCCAATTGTACCACAGCTGAGTAATTGTCTCACTAGTAAATTTTGACTGCATTTCTAACATTACAAGTACAGACCTCCCATATAGTATCAGTGAGGACAATTTAGGGATACAGACAGAGCAAACAATGGCCTGATTGCTTCCAGCCTGAAATGGATGCCATGTTTGCTCTCCAACAAAGACAGGGAGCAAGACACAAATCGCAAGAACAAGCTTAGTAGAAATGTTACCAATTAGGATCTGCGTACACTGATCCTATTCAACTTTCATGAATTAATTAGCACAACCATGGATACAGTTGCCCCTCTTTATCTCCATGTTCCACACCCAGTGGTTCGACCAACTATAGGTTGACAATGTTTGAAAATAACAAAACAAAACAAAATGTCCACATTACATGTTTGTGGGTAATTTTCCTGTTCCTGCTTTTTAAGTTTTAAAATGTATTTTAATATTTTACAAGTAAAGCATACAGCTTTATAATGATTATTCTCTGAGCAAAAGCCATTCTTAAGATCCAGGTGTGTGCTGGCTGGTTTTACGTCAACGAGAACACAAACTACAGTTATCTGGAAGGAAGGAATCTTAATTGGGAAAATGCTTCCATAGGATCCAGCGGTAGGGCATTTTCTTAGTTATTGATGAGGGTGGGCCCAGCCCATTGTGGGTAGTTCCATCCCTGGGCTGGTGGTCCTGGGTTCTATAAGAAAGCAGGCTGAGTGAGCCATAGGGGGCAGGGCAGTGAGCAGCACACCTCCATGTCCTCTTCTTGTCCTCCATGTCATCAGCTCCTGCCTCCAGGTTCCTGCCCTGTTTGAGTCCCTGTCCTGACATCCTTTGATGATGAACTGTGATATGGCAGTGTAAGCAGAATAAACCCTTTCCTCCCCAGCTTGCCTTTTGGTCTTGGTGTTTGGTCACAGCAATGGTAATCCCGACTAAGACAAGGCATAAAATCAACAGTGTAGTGTTAAAGCCACACTTTAAGCCACTAACTCCACATTGTTCTACTGCACGTCTACCACAGAGGTGACAGAGAATGACACCACTGAGTCCCCTGGCAACTATTTTCCCATTGCAATCCACCCAAAGATTCCAACAGACCCAGAGACAGGGCTGCTGAGCAGTGTAGTGGGAGAGCATGTGTGTACCCACCCAGGCACAGCCACACAGTGAGCTGCTCAAAATGCATTTCAGGGAAAGCGTCTATACAGAGGACGGGAGCTGGGACTTTTGCTTGGTTAGTTTATCTTGGTGGTATGACAGGCTAAAATGATGTAGGATGGAACACTTAAACTGAGGACTTTAAAATATGAAATAACAAAAATATATATTTTATAATACAGGAAATAGAAATATCTGTTAGAAAAGTAAGACTGGGTTTTCCAGAGCCTTCTATGTTGGAAGACTCAAAATCAGATGCTTTAAGCTACCCTCATATTTTCAGGTCATGGATGGAAACAATTGTGTCCATCCAGGCCAGGCTGAGGGGTCCTGAGGAAGTTGTTAGAGTCCCTAGGACCTGCCTAGAACCTACCTAGAACTTAAATTTCCTCCACTGCTGTGGGATGGTCTGTATGTCAAATGTGTTGCTGATTGGTCAATGAATAAATCACTGATTGGCAGTGGCCAGGCAGGAAGTATAGGCGGGACTAACAGAGAGGAGAATTGAGAGAACAGGAAGCTGGGTGGGAGAGACACTGCCAGCCGCCATCAGGACAAGGAAGATGTAAAGTACCGGTAAGCCACAAGCCACGTGGCAAGGTATAGATTAATAGAAATGGATTAATTTAAGCTGTAAGAACAGTTAACAAGAAGCCTGCCACGGCCATACAGTTTGTAATCAATATAAGTCTCTGTGTTTACTTGATCGGGTTTGAGCGGCTGTGGGACTGGCGGGTGAGAGAGATTTGTCCTGACTGTGGGTCAGTCAGGAAAACTCTAGCAACACTCCACCCATAGTCCATCCCAGAGCTGGGTGGATAGCCACAGCACCTGACTTCTGCTCTAGAGAGGCCTCCAGAGGGCAGGGAAACAGACCAAACGGTGTCAGCCCTGGAAGGCACGAAGCTGGAGCACTTAACCATGGCTCCAGAGTCATCTTCCTCATAATTCCTTTACTATCACTTTCTCAATGAGCAGAAAAATTGGCTTCAGGTGGGCTTAGCTGGCAGTTGTTTAGAGCGGACATTCAAAAGACATTTGCACAGACTTTTTGTTACCATTTGCAGGAAAAATATCCTTCACAGGCTCCTGTGTTTGAATACCCGGTCCCCAGCTGGTGATGCGTTTGGGAGGGCATGGACCATTAATGAGGTGGGATTTAGCTGGAGGAAGTAGGTTAGTGGGGTTTGGCCTTGAGGTCAATAGCTTGTTCCTACTTCCTGTTCCATGGGTACTTCCTGTGGAACTGAGATATGAGCCAGCAGTTGGTACACATGCTCCCACTGCCATGGAGGTACTTGCTCCCACACCTTCCCCCTCCATGATGGACTATATAGCCCCTCAAACCATGATCCAAAATAGACCTCTCCCTGAAATTGTTTCTTGTCTGGCGTTTGGTCACTGCATTGAGAAAAGTAACTAATCCATGCTTGTTTTTGTCATTGTTCAGTAAACAACACAATGTAACTAATATTTACAAAGCATTTGCATTGTAATAGGTATTTTAAGTAATCAAAATGATTTCAAGCCTCTGTGCAGGTGTAGATAGGTTATCTGCAAATATTGAGCCATTTTACCAAAGGGACATGAAGATTCACTAATTTAAGCGAGGCTAGAACCAATTCCCATGGATACTGGGGGATAATTGAATTTATCAGTTCAAGCTGAGATAGGGAAGGAGCTGAGAAAGAAAAGCAAAACCGTGTTGACTCATAGTTCCGTTCACTTTTGTATTGTGGTGGTGGAATTCGCTGTCTGCAAAACAAGAATCCCAGAAATGTCTAGCTTCAGTATCACTCCTCCCAGTCACTTAAAATACGTTTTATTAATTCTTTGAGTTTTGTAAGTGCATAGAATGGATTTTGACCATGCTCCTCTCCCCATACTGCCCCAATATCACCATCCATCAGAGCATGGTCAACTTACCAGGGACCATACACTTAAAGAAAACCGATTTTTCCCTTCCCCAGAACACATCAACTGTCAATAACTTCTCAGATAGGTGTGGGGGCTCTTGAGCTCCTCCTGGCTCTATGTTAGAATGTTGTGAACGCTCCACCTAGTGCGGGTCTTGTGCAGGTTGCTGTGGGATGGTCTGTATGTCAAATGTGTTGCTGATTGGTCAATGAATAAATCACTGATTGGCAGTGGCCAGGCAGGAAGTATAGGCGGGACTAACAGAGAGGAAAATTGAGAGAACAGGAAGCTAAGGGGGGAGACACGGCCAGCCGCCATCAGGATAAGGAAGATGTAAAGTACCGGTAAGCCACAAGCCACGTGGCAAGGTATAGATTAATAGAAATGGATTAATTTAAGATGTAAGAACAGTTAGCAAGAAGCCTGCCACGGCCATACAGTTTGTAACCAATATAAGTCTCTGTGTTTACTTGATTGGGTTTGAACGGCTTGGGACTGGCGGGTGAGAGAGATTTGCCCTGACTGTGGGCCAGACAAAAAAACTCAAGCTACAGCAGGTAGCCATAGGTGTTGTGAATTCATGAGCACAGCAGTCCCATCGATGTCCAGGAGACACTGTTTGTGCCTGTCCTTCCCAAACTCTGGCTCTTACAATCTGCTTCTTCCTCCTTGATGGTCTCTGTACTGGCTGGTTTTATGTCAACCTGACGTGCAAACTAGAGTTATCCGGAAGGAGGGAATCTTAATTGGAAAAATGCCTCCATAAGAACCAGCTGTAGGGCATTTTCTTAATTAGTAATCAATGGGGGAGGTCTCAGCCCATTGTGGGTGGTGCCATCCCTGGGCTGGTGGTCCTGGGTTCTATGAAAATGCAGGCTGAGCAAGCCATAGGGAACAGGTCAGTGAGCAGCACTCCTCTACGGTCTCTGCATCAGCTCCTGCCTCCAGGTTCCTGCCCTGTTTGGGTTTCTACCTAATGTCTTAGGGTCTCTAGTGTTACAATGAAACACCATGACCAAAAAGCCAGTTGGAGAGGAAAAGGGTTTATTTGGCTTATATTTCAGCATTGCTGTTCATCACTGAAGGAAGTCAGGACAGGAACTCAAACAGGGAAGGGTCCTGAGACAGGAGCTGATGCAGAAGCCATGGGGGAGGGGAAGCTGCTTACTGGCTTGCTTCCCATGGCTTGCCCGGTCCACCTTCTTATAGAAACCAGGACCAACAGCCTAGGGATGGCACCACCCACCATGGGCTGGGCTCTCCCTTATTGATGACTAAATGAGAAAATGCCTTCCAGCTGAATCTCATCGAGTCATGTCCTTAGCTGAGACTCCTTCCTCTGATGACTCTAGCTTGTGTCAAGTTGACACACAAAACCACTCAGTACACCGTCCTGACTTCCTTCCACGATGAACAGGAATAGGAAAGTGTAAGCAGAAGAAACCCTTTCCTCCCCAGCTTGCTCTTTGGTCATGGTGTTTTATTGCAGCAATAGAAACCCTAACTACGACAATTCATAGCTTAGAGGGGGTGGGGGTGGGATATAGATGTCCTCTTGGTAGCTGAACTCTCCACGGACAAGTATTCTCTGAACTTCGTGCAATTGTGAGTGTCTGTGCTAACCCCAGTCCACTGCATAAAGAAACTTCCTGGTAAGGTCTGGGAGCTGCACTAATCTATAAATATAGAGATACAAATTTAGAGAGCAGATTGATACGATTGTCCTTTTAGCAAAATCATTGTCGCAGGCTCACCCTCAGAACCTACAAGCTCTCCAGTCATAGGTTCCTGGCCACAGATACAGTACCAGCCATGCAGTTACTCCTGTGGAGTGGGCCTTAAGTTCAATCAGAATGCGGCGGGTTACACCCCTGATGTTATTGCCACTACCGCACCTGTGGGTGTATCTTGCCATGCCAGTCATTACTGTAGCTCACAGGATTCTCAGCTGGATAAGATGTTGATGGCTCACCCCACCTGCAGCTTGCACTGTATCTGTGGCACTATGAAAGCTGGCTATCAGAGAAGAAGCTTCCATTGGTACTGACTTAATATTTCTGTGTCCCACGTCTTCCGTAAGCTTGTGTTGTTTTGGGAGTCTCCAGGATACCCTTGAGCAACAACTGGAGGGGAAGCCATCCCACATCTTCCACTGGACTTCTTGTTTGGCAACCTATGGCTTCTGGGAGGAATGTTGTCATTATCCCCTATGTAAAGTAACTCTAACTAAACTCCTTAATATAAATTTGTAGATCATATGAATGCATAGATTAGATGAAAAATACATATAGCTTGTGAAATAGTGGGTTTCCATTGGCTTTTTTGAACATCCTTTTTGACTGACACTTCATACCTGCCCATCCTGGAGTAGAACACAAGGCTTGGTTGCTTCATTTACACTACGGTGTAAAAACCTGATGTCAGAGTTGCTTCAAGAACAAAAGCACAAGTTTGCACAACAAGTTGCTGCTAGCATCAAGTTTTTCTGGTTTCATTTCTTCCTTAACCTCTAGTTGCACTTGTTCTTCCCCATCAGATTTCTTTCCCTTGACACTCAGCTGGCTGAACTGTCCTGACGGCCTCTGTTGCTTCCTTGCTGATCAGACCTTTGCTAACTCCATCCTGAGCATCCTGACCTTGGCCTGGGCTCCGATGGTCAATCCCATAACAAAACCGATGTGTCAACGTGTCGTTTTCAAGAAGATTTGTGTTTAAAAGGAGCCCAGTGGTTAACTCAGAGGAACTGTTCCCGAGAGTGGCCATTTTCAGGGGCAGCCTCTCTGCAGTGACAATGTTACTGTTCTCCATGGGCCTTAGGCCAGAAACCACAGTCTTTGGTTTTTGGTTTAGATAGTTATGAAGTTCTGACTCGATCCTTTAGGACCACTGGAAATCTACTCCTTGGGCTGGTGTTGGCTGCACAAATGCTAGTTACCAGTTCATGATCAGATGAGGATTAGTAGTTGAGTCTAAAATTTAGAGACTTTTATAAACATTACTTTGTTATTTTGTTTTTTTTCTGTTATTGAAATGTGTTATATTTGTTGTATCTAATAAAAATGGGAAGATAATTTAGTAAACAGTTGCTGCACAATTATGAGGACCTGAGCTTGATCCCCAGCATCCGTGTGAAAAGCTGAGTGTGGTAGCACATGCTTCGGAGACAAATGCATCTCTGGGGCTCAGTGGCCAGCCTCAAATCTCAGGGGGACACTTTGTGTGGAGAAAACAAGGTATATGGCACCCGAGGTTGATATCAGTATTCTACACACAGGCATAGACATGTGCCCCTGTCATGCATGAACATGTATGTACTCACACACCTGCACACGTATGTGTGTGCACACACACACACCTGCATGTATACATGGATAAAATAAAATATGAATAAAAGTTGGAACTACTATGTTCTTGTGTTTTTTCATTACATACAGACCTCAAACTATGTAGCCTTAGCTGATCTCAAACAGGAAATTCTCCTGCCTCAGCCTCCTGAGCCTAGGATTACAGACTTGGCTTTCCATTGCAGTTTTTAAGAATTCATTTACAGTGTAGATTATGAAGGTACCAAGAACACTTTGAAAACTGAACACACACACATGACATACACACAAAACCTGGTTCTTGCCCAGAGTTTGGGAAACACAGTTCTCAAGATCTGAAGACTTGTTCCAGACTTTTCTACTTTCAACCCCCATTTTCTAACGCAGCTAAATAAAAAGTTATACGAGTTTGATATATGCTGAGGATTGACGGTAGAAAAATATTAAAAGTGTTTTGTGTGACATGTAGTGGCACACACCTCTAATTCCAGCACTTGGGAAGCAGAGACAGGCAATGAGATCCAGGCTAGCCAGGTCTACAGAGTGAGTTCCAGGACAGCTAGAGCTTTCTAGTGAGACCCTTTCTTGAAAAAAGAAACAAAATAATTTTTTTTTGTAATTAAAGCATTATATTTCAGTAAGGTATGTATGTTCAATAAAAACACTGCAAATCATAACACACAACAGTCTCGAAGCAGACCATGGTTTCTGCAGCAGTCCTTGGTGCTGCATTGTTGTGACAGCTTGCAGGGTATAAAGTGACTGTGCTGCATGTTCAGAACCACGTGGTAACGAAGCGATGTGATGCAGCATGGGTAAGCACCAACAAACACCAGATTCACTATACATTTCACTTTGAACTGGTTATTGGTCATTTGCCAAGTTTTTTGGAATCCTCATTCATTTAGGTCACCCATAGTTAATAAATTCTATAAATCTAGACTCTGTGGCAGGTAACTGCTATGGGACTCTGATTTGGCTTTGTGACTAGCCCAATATATGAATGACAGTCCACTCAGTTCTTTAGATTAAGACTTGTTCTTCCCTCCTATGGATAATACTATCCATATTGCTAGTTTTTATTAAACTGGTTTGTCATGAAAAGGTCACAAGTTTTAGAGTCTGACAGACCTATGGATCTGCATTCGAGTCTATGTTGTGTGACTTTGGGAGACCACATGGCTTTTCTTTTCTTTTTCACATGGCTTTTCAGAACCTCAGTTCCCGCTTGGGAAAAATAAAGGTGCCATTCCCTGCCTTAGGCAAAACTCGTAATTAAGAGAAAAGGCGCTTAGAAGGGATTTCTCACAGTACCATGCAATAGGATTCCCTGCAGTGATGGTAATGTTGGGTATCTATAGTGTCCGCTATTGCAGCCTCTAGCTACCATGTGTAAATGCTTTAAATATGGCTACTAAGTCCTAAACTCAAATGGCCACAGATGGCTGTTATATCAGTCCGAGCAGGTCTCGAGTGCTCACCTTCAGATAGCAGACTGTAGAATCAATGTCTATGATTCTAGTGAGCACTGCAGAGACCCATAACTAGCCAGAGTCCAAGAGTAAGCAATGGTGGGGCGTTCTGCCTTAAATGGGATATCTATATCACCCCCTGCAAGGCTCAGGGGACATTATAGAAGAAGGGGAAAGAAGGAATGTAAGGGACAGAGGGTGGGGAGATGTGCAACAAAAAGATTGACATAGCCATTGCATTCAGGAACCCAGCATAGCATGGCTATCCACTCAAGACCTGCATAAGACTGGTCCTGTCAACATTTCATCATGGATAAGAGAGGAGGCCACGGTGCCCACCCCCTTCTAAGGGGCTATTGGCGGTTGATGATTGGTGTCATTTTCTTCAGTGGTGTGGCTACTGACATGTTGACTTTTCTTTAAATAACTTCCTCCCATGCTCCTGCAAGCAACTCCAACTAAACTCAGTGAGTCACACACAGAAAGAAGAAAGCAGAGGAGGGGCTTGTTGGGAAGAATGTCCATAGGAAAGGGAGAGGAATAAGAGTGAGGAATGGGGGATGAAATGTCTACAATTCATTATACATACATACATACGCATGTATGTATACAAATAGAATAAGAAATAGAAAAAACTTACAGTTTTATTAAGCATCATCTTACACATACCAGATAATGTTTTTAGATATTGCAAATATATCTATTGATGAGAGAAACACAGTTTTCACATTCATGAAACTTAGGCCTAGCTATAACAGAACTTGATATTTTTGCCAGTGAATTTGCCAATGTCTTCTCTGGAACACATCATGTCGCTCTGGATCTTTGAACTATTGAATGGCTCTTTGCAAGGAATGGTTAATAAGACATTTTATGGACCAGGAATGGCTGTCCTCCAGTAGGCACCATGAGTTGTGATACTCAGGTGGGTGAATCTGTATAAGGGCCGAGGAGACTTCTGGAAAGAAAGGGATAGAGACTTCTCGATCTTTTTTACTTCAGTCTCAGGACAACAATGGCCCCAAAAAGAACTGAAGAAGGACAAGTTAAGGCTCCTGACTCAGGTTCCTCATGAGGGTCTAGTGTGGAAGGGGCTAATGGTGCAGCTGCTGCAAAGTCGGGAAGCCCCTCCTACCTCTTCAGCCATGACAGTTTAATGTGGTCTTCATGGGGATCTGCTCTGGCAAGGAGACCTTTGCACAGTGGCTGTAGATACCTGGAGGAAACGGAGATTCTACCAGGCAGGACTAGAGAACTATATACCACAGTGGAAGTGGATTACAGTTAAGGCCTCCTCACATGCCACTTGCCACTGGTCCCAGTGCAAGACATACATGGCTGAAGTGGTAGGTGGGACTTCCTGTCTTAGCCACAGTTGTCACAGTCAATCCCTTACACTCTAGACCCTCAGTAACAGCTCAAATCAGGCACTTTGGTGGACTGACTTAGCTCCCTGGGAGGCTAGAAGAGGGCATAAGATCCCCTAGAGCTGGAGTTACAGGCGATTGTGAGCTCCCTGATGTGGGTGCTGGGAATGGAACTCAGGTCCTCTGTGAGCCATCTCTCCAGCCTAATCATAATGGCTTTTCACACACATATACAATGCACTTCAATCATATCCATTCCCTTTCACCGACCTGTACCTCCTTTCCCCTTGTGCAGGTACCCTGTCCATGTATTATTTTTTAACCTAGAATCTGTATATGAAAGGAAATATAATACCTGCCTGCACTGTCTGAGTTGGGTTTAAAATGATGACCTCTAGGTTCATTCACCCCCCCTGAAAATGACATCATTTTATTTTCCTTTATGGTTGACTAGTACTCTATTGTGAACACACATCACAGTTTCTTTAACCATTCATCCACTGATGGATAGATACCTGGGCTGATTCCATAACTTGACTATTGTGAATGGTTAAGCTGTCCTTTCGAAGTGACTAGGAGTTCTCAGGCCCCAGGCCAGGAACTCGGCTTGTAAGATCAGTGTGAAGGGCAGGACATAAGACTTGAGCGAGCTTCGCTTGCCACAGCAGTCCGAGATCAAGGGGTTGACAGAGAGGACTTTATGTAAAAACCAAAGTCCTGCTGAACAAACTCAGTGTTTCCTCTTTCTTTGCTCTTCCACTCCCTTCCTGAGTACTTAAAAACAAAAACCTCCCGCCTGCCTCTCTGTCTCTTCCTCTCACTTCTCTCCTGTGTCCTTTCTTCTCTCTCCTTTCTCCCTCCCTCCCTTCACTTTCTTTCCCTCCACCCCCCTTTACTGGTCTTCCCTCTCCCTTTCTCCTTCCTCCTCCTTACAGTTTCTCTCCTGAGGCTAGGCTTCACTGAGTAGCCCAGGCTGCCTTTGACAGCTCCGTCCTCCAGTCCCCACCTCCCCCTGAATGCTGAGATCATATTTTCTTTTGACAACAGTTCCTTGAATTCTACAGTTAAAGGTTTCGTGGTCAGCCCGGATAATGCACACAAAGGGCAATGGACAAAACACATGGGACTTCAACAGGTGAGATGAGGTCCCCATCAGTGTAGGATGACAGCCTCCAAAACCTCCCCCGTCCCCACTGCCCCGCCCCGCCTGGCTGGTGCTGCCCACTCCAAATGCATTAGTCAAAGACACCATTTCCTTTCTGACAGAAAGCCAGTGTAGATGTGGAAAGAAGTTCACCGGGGACTGCCTAGGTGCTGCTAAGCAAAGCACCAGATAGCCCTACATACATCCTGGGGATTTTGTAGATTGTCTTTTTCCAGGAAGTGAGGAACAGACAGACACAAGAACAGCTCTATTTAGGACATGAAGCTGCAGGCATACCCCAGCCCCAGCGGGTCCAGTAGAAGAGGAGCAAATGATGAGAAGGCCCAGGCTAAGCCGATGGTCACAAAGACTTCCCCAAACTGAGAAGGCTCCCAAGCCTCTCTCTCTCCATTCCTTACCCAGACAGAAGGGGTGGATTCCTAGGAGACCAGGGAGGTTTAACCCAACTCATGCCCAGAACGAGAAGCTAACAGAATCCTCAGAGAGGCTCCTGGCAACCTCTCACCAGCAAATGCCACCTGTATTACCCAGACAGCACTCTGGAGGCTCCGAGCACAAGGCAACCTCTTTCAGTACAGAAACGAACATCCTCTTTTAAAAAAAAGAAATCTCTGTATGGGTTCAGCTCCCTGAATTTTCTTCTTGGAGTAGGTAAAAAGTCCCCAGGGCAGTCTCAAAGTCCTCCTAGGCTTGAAGTTTTGCAGTGGAGACTGGTAGGTCACAGGTTGCTGTGAGTCAAGCAGAGGCTCACACCTCGACTCACACCTCGGCTCACAAGCTCCTACTGTGTGTGGGTCACTCACCTATTTCTAGAACACAGCTTTCCACAGAGCTTCTTTCTCAGGGCCATCACTGCAGCTAGGAAGATTAAAGCAACGATGCACGATAGGATGACAACGTGAAGTGGTGACGTTCTGGGGACCTTAGGTTCAGTCCAACCTGGGTGAAGGAAATAATCAAAATTCCGTCACAGGCCGGCTCACAGCCAGACTGGGGTGGCTTTCTGAGGGGTCCCCACCACACAACCACTGGGTGAAGCCTTCCCTCCACACCTCTCCTCACGTGGAAGCTCATTTCCTGCCACAGCTACCCAGTGAAGTAGTCTACTTGGATCTCCATTTTCACTGGTGAAAGAGTGAGGCTGAGAAATTTCCCCAAAGTTAGACAGCAAAGGATTTAGCTGAGATACACTCCAGACTGTCTGGGCCCAGATCCTGTGCCTTTTGCCACATTGTCATTCCATTTACCCACCCACCCACCCATCTGTCATCTCCACCCTGTCTCTATCTCTATCTCCATTTCCTTTCTCTTTATCACCCTGCCCTTCCCACTCAAGCAGGAAAAACCCTCAGCTCAAAAATTAATTTTCTCCCTCACTGGTAAGAACTCAAGGGCTTAGAATCTGTACCACTAGTTATCTGATTTGAAAGACTAGCACCATCCTTTGAAAAAAGCAGAATATCCCAGACAGTGGTGACATATTAAATCTAGCCATTCAGGTCTTGGTGTGAATGATTACAACTGACCCTTAGCTTGTCTGGACTAACCAAGGTGCTGGCACTGAGGACAGCATCCATATAGTAAAGAGGTGATGAGAAGGGTAATTTAGAGGCTGGGGGACACCCTCGCAGAGCTCTGGGTACCTTCACTTTGGCCAGATGGAGAGAAGAAAGGACCATGGGGGTGTTCACAATTTGGCAATGAGTGGACACACAAGAGAGGCTATGCCTGTTTCCGAGACTGGAAGTTTGCCTCGTGGAGTAATGAATACAGCCTCAACAACTGCTGTATCAGAAAAACTGTACAAAACTATTCAGGAAGGAGGGCTTGAACTGCTGGCTGCTCTGCTCCTGACCCCCGCTCTACAGTGTTGAGAACCATGGAATAGTCTATGGTGATATTTTATTTGTGCTGAAATGTGATTTTATTTGTATGTTAATAAAGTTGCCTGGAGATCAGAAGTCACAGCAAGCCATAAGCAGGAGTCAGGCGGTGGTAGCACACGCCCTTAATCCGATCACATGGCAGGCAGAGTCTCTGTGGTCAAGGACACATCCAAAGCAAGGTGACCTGAACTTTTAATCCCAGTACCAACCATAGAGACCTGGAGGTCTGTATAAACAGACGAGGAAATCATGAGAAAGCAGAACAGAAAGGCAATAAAAAGACAGGACACAGGAAGAAGGTCTCTCTCTCTCAGGGGAAGGACGGCAGCGAGTGGTAAGATAAGGTGGTCTTAGCTCTTGGCTACTGCTCTGATCTCTGGGCTTTTAACTCTGCATTTGACTCTGTGTTTATTTAATAAAAGCGTTTAGAATTCCATCTACAGTAGTCTAGCTGAGAGAGTCTTAGACACCACTTAGTCCCGAGTCACTTCAGAGCCTCAGGGATGCTAAATAATCTGTCTGTGGTCACTGCCTCTAAAGAAACGACACAGCCAGGGCTGACCCAGACCTGCCTGACCCAAAGCCCAGGTTCTGTAGGAATCCTCTTCATCCAAGAGCATGTGATCACTAAGAATGAAAAGATCAGAGCCTGCATGCTTAAGCCATGTTGCAAAATGCTAACTTCTTCACTACTAAGTGCATGCTGCATGTAGCACTGTGAGTCAGGCCCCTGCCTCAGTACCTTTGGGAATCTTTGTTCTGTCCAGCTTTCCTCACAGACCTTCCACGTGTGGAGTTTCTGCTCACCTCTGAAGACTTCAGCCTCCTCAGACTGTATTTGAGGACAAAGGTGGTAGCTAAGTCATCCCTCAATCCTGTGTGAAGCCTAACATCGCTGCATGTGAGGTGCCAGTCCAAGTTTCTGGGCTGAACAGATCATCTAGTCCGCCTAGCTGATCAGCAGTTACCTTGTGGCGACCTGCTGGTTATTCCTCTCATCTACTCCCTCCCTCCTAGTGCTAGGTTACTAGATAGACATGGTTCTCAAAGACTGCTTTTTCCAGACCCATAGGCCAACAGTTAGGTGTCGCCAGGAACATAAACTAGGTTCAGACCCAGAATAGGTCTTCTGGATCTTAGTGTAAAACATCAAAGGTCTCTTCCACCACTTTTTCCTCTCTGAAGGCAGAAATATAAATATGGCAGTGACCCTGCTTTGACAAATCAACAGGGACAATGTCCAGGAGAGTGGCAATGGCAGAGCAAGAAGATGAAAATAACCTGGGCCACTGGGTGACTTATAGAATGTAGTCATTTAGCTGCTTAGAGCACTTTCTATCTCTGAGTATTACCTAATGGGAAAACACACGGCTGCTCTGAGTCACCGTGTGTTTGTCTCTTCACTATGGTCCCTTAAGCCTACATATTCTTCTATGTTATTTTATTATAGCTGCATTCTCTTTCACAATGACAAGATAAGCAATGGTTAAAAAAAAAATATATCTGTCCTATTCTTACCGCAGACCCGTGTGCTCAGAAAGAAGCCAGGAATCTTGCGGGAGGTGACTTAGTTTTCCTTCATTTCACCCTTTAGCATCGTGTTTCATTTAACTACCACAGTAACCTTTTAACACGGGCATCTTTACTCACTCTCGCCGTGTGGCTGAGGGACGAGTTCTAGGACAGCCCTGTAGGATGCTAAGTTCTAAAGCCGAGAGGCAGCAGAGACCGCATCTGAAATTTGACTGTTTCCAGAGCCCACATTCTTCTCTGTTGCCTGGATTCCCCTCCAGATGTGCCCGGGTGGGGGGGGGGGCTTCACTTTTCTGCCAGCCCCACCAGGTATTTTACAGTCATTCCTATAATCTAGCCCAGTTACATTTCCCAATGAAAGTGCAGCAACTGGCAGAGGACAGCCCCGTTTCTGAAAGAAAATGAACTGATAACCCCCTAACTTCGCCCAAATTCATCAGCCTTCTGTCCCCTGAGTGGCAGCCCCCCCCCCCCCCCCGCTCCCACCCTCCCACCTCTGAGCTCTCATTTCTGCATCTGTTTTATTCACTGACTTCTGGAGAAGCCTGACGTGGTTCACGGCGGTCAGCAGTGGGTGAGTAGCTCAGTTTATGAGAATGAGTAGAAACAGGATGGTTATAAGTCAGCTAGGCAATGCCCTTAAGAAGTAGAAGTGAGGACCCCCTGGGAGGACATGTGACTGTGGTTATCCTGACGCTGTTTTGTGTGTCACAGATCAGGGCATCATGTCTGATCTGACTGTCCACCCAGACTAGGAGCTGAGATGAGGGAGCTGGGGTCTTCGAGACGGTGTCTCCCACCCAACACTGAAGCATTTCTTAAGCTCTCCTCATGGGCAGAGCATTCTGCTTTCACTATGGTCTGGATATAAAGAGGAACCCTGTGAACTATGAAAAAACAATACACATAAAAAATGAGAAAAGAGCCGGGCGGTGGTGGCGCACGCCTTTAATCCCAGCACCCGGGAGGCAGAGCCAGGCGTTTCTCTGTGAGTTCGAGGCCAGCCTGGACTACCAAGTGAGTTCCAGGAAAGGCGCAAAGCTACACAGAGAAACCCTGTCTCGAAAAACCAAAAAAAAAAAAAAAAAAAAAAATGAGAAAAGATAACAGTCACAGAAAAACAAGCAAGTGATGTGGGTAAAGATCTTAATAACATCATGTGGGTAAAAGATTTGAATGAGCAAGATGAGAGTCTGACTCTGAAGCTGTATGAGGTGTCTTAGGGACAGGGTAGGCTGGGGACTGCCAAATGATGTTGTTTTATGGGAAAGGAGCTTATGGCACAAAGAAAGTGTGGAAGTGGACAAGGTATTGTGACAGGGTCCCAGACTTCAGTAAGTCCCCAGACCTCAGCACAATTGACTCCATTATGGGATTCCATTCAGGTCATAAAACTCAGCACATAGACAAAGTACCACCTCCCCAATTGAAAACAAAGGCCTAGTCCATCAAAGTCCATAGTTCTGGGAAAGTCTCTAAATGTACTAACCTTGCTGTTTGGATTCTATAATTCTGCTTCTGGCTAACTGTTCTTGTTAACTGAAGTATGTCAATCCAGAATATAGGGACTTTTTTTTGTGTGTGCTTAAAAACTCACCCTGAGAAAGGCTTGAGGCTACACTGGGATCCAGAACACCGAGTATAGTGGCTGGCTGGCTAATAAAGAATGTCTATTGGATTAAACCCATGTCCGAGCTGTCTTCTCTGGTAGATACCTCACATTTCTGGAGGTCCCACAGAGATCCCAGAGACCAGACCTTGAGACACTGGGGGTCTCTGAGCTCCTTAAAGTGAGGAAGAGTGTAGTGGTCAGGGGACTCCTGGGGCAGAGGGTGCAAAACTGGAGTTCTGGGTCCCCAAGGGCTCCCTTTGATCAATGAATGCCTAATGCTTTGGAGGACTCTGACACCTCCACCTCAAAAGGAAACAAATTAGAAAGTTACCTGTTTTGTCACCTCAGGAGGTAAGACTGGTTAAGGCACCTTCTGTTTGGACACATAGGAGAGGCCAGGCGGACACTGCCACTGATCCAGTGTCCAGGATCCACGTGAGGCATCACTGAGTTCCCCATCTGTTCAGGTTTATGAGTGTGCAGTGGCTACCTCAGCTTGTCTTTAGTGTGTGTGTGTGTGTGTGTGCGTGTGTGTGTGTGTGTGTGTGTGTGTGTGTGTGTGTGTGTGTGTGTCTGCCTCCGTGTGTCTTTTTATGTGTTTCTGTCAGTTCTGTTTCCTGTATCGACCAGTTGTCTTCTCTTGTGTCAGAACTCCCTGACTTAAGACCAGTGCCTGCTCCTATTGGGGTCCTGAATCCTTTTGGATCTGACAACTTGCCCAGAGAACCACCTCCTTTCCCCTCAAAACAAACAAACAAACAAACAAACAAACAACCTTCCACCTGTCCCACTCCAAGAACAGGAACCCTTGCTCGGTTCCTTGCTTGATTCCTGCTCACAGTCAGGGTTGGTTCTGTGTGGAGGTGTGGAAAGGCTGGGCCTCTCATCCAGGGCTGCCATCTAAGCAGAAGGGACAAAGGGAGGGGAGGTAGTTCCTGTGGTACACATTTCCTCTGCTCCTCCTCTGCCTGCTCTAAGTAAGGAGGAGCAGGGGAGAGAGAAAGAGGAAGTCTTACTCCATCTTTCATGATTAGGTTTCCTTTCAACCAATGATTCATACAATTGAAAAAATAAAAACTAGCATTCTCTGGAAAAAGTGGAAAACCACCAAGGTCCAGGCAGAGGATCGCTGCTAGATAATGCGGCCAGGACAGAATGGATTTTCCTTCTGTCCAACACTGACCACGGAGGCATTTCCCACTGGGTCCCTTTCAGAGCCTAAGTGAGTAAGATCTATATTATTTTGCTGACTGTGGTGCCAGTTAACTGGTTCTAGTGACATTTCCAAGAAAATCGGTCTCTTATTAAATTATTCAGAACTTGACCGGTCATGCTAGCTAGTTCTGGAAGTGGGTCTCATCCTTTGGATTTCGGTACCAACCAAATCTCAACCTATTTGGACACATATATTTCCACAGGTGGGGGCATCTCCTAAAGCCCCAGGTTCACGAGAAAGAGAGTCAGGGGAAGAGTCTGAGAAAAGGGGCTGGGTGATGTGACTATTGCCTTTGAAGAAGCAGTCACAAGCCATGCAATACAGATGATGACATTGGAAAAGGCAGGAATGTGGATTATCTCCTAGGACCTCTAATCCTCACTCACCTCGACTAGAACTCAGTGAAACCTATATTAGACTTCAAACCTCCAGAAGTATAAGATAATAAAGTTTTGTTGTTTTGAACCATTACATTTGTGACAATTATGGGAGCAATAAGAACTACATACACGGTGGAAAAAAGTTCCTGTCTCTTAGGAAATGATTGTTTTTCTAGTGGATAGATTTTAGTTATCAAACAAATGCTCTTACCTGGCACAAAAAGTTATTGGTTTGTTTAAAAAAAATGGTTACAATCTTGCTGGTGCAGAAATTCAAAAGGATGAAATCCACTTCTAATACTAGCTAGCGTGGCCAGTCAAACTGAATGATTTTTTTTGTAAGAGATCAGTTTCTTAGGGATGCCACATAGCCAATTAGCCAGCAGTACAGCCAGACAAACAACACCCATGCTATTCACTTAGCACTCTGGGCATGAATCACAGGAGATGTTTCTACAGCTTCTTCAGATCCATTTTCTGTACTGTAACACTGTGCTCTGAGATCCAATGTTGACCTTTCTGGAAGAAGCCTGCTGGGATCAGCCAATGGGAGACACCAGCAGGATACTGGAGGACCTGAGGTGTGGTTGGGGTATCTGTCATTCACAGACTTCCCTCCTTGAGGTTGCTCAGGTACCGCACTCGAAGAGGTGCTGTCCCCACAGCTGCCCTTCTCCCGGTAGCCTCTCCAGCAGTGGCGACTCTTGCTTAAGAGATCTTTGTTCTGTTCTGTCCTTGTAATTCTTCTAGATTCAACTTTGACTTCCCGGAGAGTCCCTTTATGACACCTTCCTCAAATGGCTCATGTGAGCACGCCATCTGTTTCTTACATGAACTCTGATTGATAGAGCTAGAAAGTCGGGGCTGCACTTACCCAGAGGGCCAATGATGGCTGAAGTAAGCTCCTTCATGTGAGCATTCCAGAACATGCAGCTGATGTTTCTGCCAGGCTGTGGCTTTAGGTGCAGAACACTGGTGACCTGGTAGAGGCCTTCAGGGGTCCTGATGTGGCTGGTGTTGGCAGGAACACTGACGTTAAGCCAGGACACTTCTGCCAGGGGGTAACCTCTAGCCTGGCAGGTGAGCTGCACCTCCCCTGTTCCTGGGACCTCTAGGATCCTAGTGTCTATATTCTGGTAAGAAGCTGGACAACAGAAGAAAAAGAAATTATATTCTGATTGCTGTAGAATTCTACTCAATGCAAGAGGAAATAAAATGGTCTCTATTAGGTAATACATTTTCTTTTATTTTAAAAATATTTTCTATGTCCCAGGTACATTACTTTGCATAGATTGAATAGTTCAATTCATATAATACAACAAAGATGCTATGTTGTTATCCCCAATTTTTGTTGGGGTTAATTGAAGACAGGTATGTTGAGAGTGGTGTCCAAAGTCAGAAGAATAAAGACTGGTAGACCCAATGTTTGAAAATAGAAAGGCTGCAAACTTATATCTTAGCACTATGCTAAGATGCCACATTCTGTGGCCTTTTATATTCTTTTCTTTTTTAAAGTGGTGTTAAGACTGGGCCATCTTTAGAAAAATATTTATTTATTTATTTATTTGTTTGTTTATTATCTTTAATGAGAAGACTTGGGGTCTGTGATGTGATGGTTAACTTTAGTTGCCAACTTGATGCACTCTAGAATTATCTGGGGGGGACCATCTCAATGAGGGATTGTCCACACCAAGGTGGTCTGTGGGCACCCCTATCGGGTAATGTCTTAATTAAGTTAATTGATATGGGAAGTCCCAGCTCACTATGGGTGGCACAGTGTCCTAGGCAGGTGGGACTGAACTACCTGAAAGTAGAGAAACCAAGCTGAGCACAAACAAGCAGGTAGGTGCATAGGCATTCATTTCCATCTGCTCCTGACTCGGGATGTGATATGAGTAGCTACCTTGAGTTCCTGCCTTGATTTCCCTTCAGTGACAGACTATAACTTGGAACTGTGAGCCCAATAAACCCCTCAACTCTAAGTTGCATTTCTGCACGGTATTTGGTCACAGCCACAGAAATGGAGCTAGAACAGGGTTTGAACTGCAAGTCCGTGCTTCTCGGTCAAGGTGAGGGAGCAAGGAAGAAGGGGCTCTCTGTTCTTATTCACGTTCTCCAGTGTAAGTCATCCAGAGACACCCCAAACAGGGAGAGAAGGGGAGAATCATGTGGCCACACAGCCATCCACTTAACGTGTGGTGCTCATTTCCCATATGGCTGTGCATTCTTGTGTGTTGCTCACTTTTCCAAAAGCTTAACGAACAGCAGAGGTTAAGTGACCATAAAACCTGGCCCTAGCCCTGTCCCTAGACATTATCTTATTTAAAGTAGATAAGGACTGTAAGAAGTTGGTAAAATGCGGATTCTTAGCTTGCAAACAGGGAAACAATAGAACCCTCGAGATTGTGGGGAGATGTGCACTCCTGGATTTTATCACACTGCTTCGCATTAGACATGCCACAAAGGGATGAGACACAACACAGGCAGGAACAACGTATTCTCTTGATGGATCTAGTAATACCTAGAACTCAGAGAAAAGGAAGAGAATTGGGTTCTGACACAGTCTACTGAACGATTTGGCCTAGTCTTACCAAGTTCCTTGGAACCAAGTTTTGGACTGTCTCTGGCAGTCAAACCGTTATCTGAAGCAGACAAAGTAGTCACTTTACCTCTAATTTAGCCACACCTTTTCCCTCTTGGTGCAGCATCCTCTTAGAACTATTTTATTCTACTACACTGCATCACATTTCTATCTTTTGGGAATTAGTGTGTAAATTTGAAAAAAAAACAAAAAACAAAACAACCCAAAAACAACCAGCCTAGACTTATTGGATAATCTGTTGTAGGTGAAGTCCAGCCAGCTCCTGCAGGACAGTTCCAAACAAGAAACTGATCTGGGCTGAGCAGAGAGGTGACTCAGAAGAGGAGGACCAGGAATCAGGGCTTGGCTGAGACTCTGCCTTGTGATATGTAAATGAAGGGATACATGTCAAAGGGATAGATATTCAGCTAAAAGAACCAGCATGATTTGGGTAAGGGATAGAAACCCACACCTTACAGTTACGATATCAAAAATGCTTCCACAGCCTTTTTCATTTGGGAAGTGGCTAGGGAGGCATCATCCCCAACGATGCATAATAGGGAAGCTAGACTTTTCTTGAGAAAAGATGAGCAGATTTTAGCGTTTCAAGTGGGTAGTTTTAAAAGTCCAAGAGTTCCAACTTCCTGCTCAATGAGGAATCTATTCTCTGGCAACTTGGCTAGATAACTATCTTGGTGAGTGTTAGACATGAACCTAGAAACAATCTGAGAATGGTGTTCTATTCATATCAATTAGGTCAGGGTGGCTGAGTTGTTCAAGTCTGCTGCTGCATATTTTGTCCTATCTGTTACAGCAGAACTGAATCAAAAGTTCACATATGCACTCATCTGGCTGCTGCTTCTTCTTCTTCTTCTTCTTCTTCTTCTTCTTCTTCTTCTTCTTCTTCTTCTTCTTCTTCTTCTTCTTCTCCTCCTCCTCCTCCTCCTCCCCCTCCTCCTCCTCCTCCTCCTCCTCCTCCTCCTCCTCCTCCTCCTTCTTCTTCTTCTTCTCCTTCTCCTTCTTCTTCCTCTTCTTCCCTCTTTCTTTCTTCTCCTCCTTCATTTTCTTCTTCCTCTCCTTCTCCTCCTCCTTCTCCTTCTTCTTCCTCCTCCTCTTCTTCCTCCTCTTCCCTCTTTCTCCTCCTCCTTCTCCTTCTTTTTCTTCTTCTTCCTCTCCTCCTCCTCCTCCTTTTTCTTCTTCTTCATTTTGTCTTCCAATTGTTTTTGATCAAAGAGAACTGAGATTTATTAAGAGAATGAGAAAAGCCTGGGAGGCCTCAACTCTACACAAAGGCCTACAGGCAGCTAAGGGATGCTGAGAGTGGGAGACAGTCTTCCCCAGGGAAGAGAACACCAATTGGTTATCTAATACTAATGGTCATCCCTGAAAACACACATCTAAGTGACATTGTACAGACTGAGCAGGTTGTATTCTTGTACGCAGAAATATATGTGTATATATATATATAGATAGATATATAGATAAAGGAGGCCATGACTTTGAAAAAAAGATGAGTATACTGGAGGGTTTGGAGAGATGAAAAGGAAAGTTAAAATGATATAATTATATCAATATCAATGTAAAATATAAAATGTAAAAATATCAAAATATAAAAACAATTTAAAAGAAAGAGTAAAAGAAAAGAACTGAGAGTGGGTGGGGCTCAAGGGAAGAATAGTCAACTTTCTAATTTATGTTTAACATAGTGAAGCTACATTGTCAGATGCACATACCTTTAGAATAGTCATTTCTCTCTATAGAGCTGATGTTTATCATTATGAAATGTGACTTTTTAAAGATGCTGCCATTCTTTCTATGGCATTTTCATACATGCACTGACTGTCCTTGGATGACAGTTACCCTCCCATTATCCTCAGTTACATCCCCCCTTCCATCCTTTCCTTCTCTCTGGCAGTCCCCTTTTACTTTGATGGTGTCCCTTTCCCCCTTAGATTCCACAGATAAGACCAAACATATTGTACATTTCTTCCCAAGTCTTCATTATGTCTCTCTACACAATGGTTTCCAGTTTTATCCATTTTCCTTTAAATGGCATGATTTTGTTCTTTGTTACTATAGCTGGATCAAATGATAGTACTATTTTTAGTTTTCTAAGGAACCTCTATTCTGATTTCCATTGTGCCTAGACCAACTGAAAACACTGCCTTTTATCTTTAGCATATCTATTTTTCTCACAATAGCGATCAGTTAACTACCTAACTTGTAGTTAACTATTTCTATAAATGGAAGCCCCTGCATCCCCAGAAGCTATCTTTGCCATGAGCACAATAAGTAATTAAACTTCCACTGAGAAGCTCATTCTTATGTCGTCAGTTTCATCCCACAGACACTTGTTTGGCTGAGTAAAACACATATAATAAGCTCAGTGTCTAAGAACCTGGTCTTGAGAATCTGAAAGGCATTAGCCAAGGGCTGGTGACATGGTCTTTCAAACTCTCAGCTTTCTCATTAATTAAAGGATATTTCCCTCCCTCTCTGTTCTGATGGTTTCTAGCAGCAGAATCCTTTATATCCTGGCACTAGCTCTCACTGAAGAGTTTATCAAGTGATGATTCCAAGGTTCCACTGGCCCAGCTTTCCCCTTTACCTCTTTCTTAGTACTATTCCCTTGGTCCCTTGATGACTTTTCAATGCTTAATCTTAAAAGAATGATTATTTTCTACTTCAGATTTCTACAAATTTCATGGTTCCTATTTCTCTGGTATGTGTGTGTTGGGAGAGAGGGTATGTGGTGTACGTTTCTATGTGCATGTGTGTACAGGTGGGATGTCCATGTTGGGGGGGTATGTATGTGGCATATATGATATATGTTTCTGTGAGCATGTGTGTGTACAGGTGGGCATGCTCGTGTGAAGATCAGAAGAAAACCCTGATTGTCTTATTCTCTATGGCATTCCCTTGAGTCAGGGTCTCTCACTGAACTTGAAGTTTACTGTTTTGGCTAGGCTGACTGGCCAGTGAGCTCCCACGTCCTACCTGTTACTGCCCTACAGCACTGAGGATACAGTCATGCATTGTTTTTAATGTGGGTGCTGTGAATTTGAACTCAGATTCTTATACTTGCATAGTAAGTGCTCTTGGCTGTCTCTCAGCCTCCATAGCCCTTCTAAGAACAAACTGTGCATACAGCATTATTATCTTAATCATCATAGTGACTGTAAATAAAGTAGGAAACACAGTTCTTATATGCTTTTGTCTTACAGGATCCAGGAAAACTTCAAATAATCACTGAAATAAATCTTTAGGGATTACTTTCAATCTGTCATTTAACAGCCTGCAGAATAGTATAGGGTCAGACTGTAATTCCAAAAGCTTGACTCCCTTGGAAAGTCAGAACAATGTGTTCTTCACTCTGATAGCCTTATTCCTTTGATCCCTAAGGGGAAAGGAGCTGAGGGAAGAGATGCGACTCCATCAGTAGGTTATTTCAGCCAATGCTTTCCCTGGGCCCAGAGTCTCAGATGCCAGCCACCTTTCCACCCAGGGCTTCTCTTCCAGCTTCCTTTGCTCAGCCCTTTGTCCGCCTTATTTGGGGTGAATTCCCTGCAATGGGAGCCATGTTGGCCCCTTCCTCAGCCTGCTGAGGTCACACTCATACCTTCCTGGGCCTTTGTGTTGGGTTAAAGTACTTTGGTAAACTTTGGTTCGTTCCCCACAATGGCTCATCTGTTCCTATGCCTGGCTCCAGCTGGACTGTGGCCCAGTGTGCTCTTGCTCTGGGCCTGCCTGGAGTCCTCTTTGCCGGCCACCTCTCAACCTCAGCAGCTCTGGGAGGCCCTGGCCTCTCTCGGTGCCTCGGTAATCTGCTTCAGCCTCTCTCCCACCACCATGGACCGATGGCTCTTAGTCACGTGGCTACAGCGTGGTTTTCCGGAAGCCACCATCTCCCCTAGATCTTCTCTTCATTCTGCCTCATTGTTTTTCTGTCCTTTGGAAATCAACTCTCTTCCCTATATTTAGTATAAATCCCTGTGTGGAGAGAGGTGTGACAGACCTATTGTTCAGATCTGTCCCCCAGATTTAAAGGTAAAACTAAACCTTTCTCTTACATTCTTCATCTGTAGGATTCTTCCCCCGGCCTCAGATCCGAGGTTCTGCAACACAGTAAGTTATTCTTGCCTGCTGGTCTTCAACACTGCTCTCTGCTCACAATCCTCTGATGAAAATTAGGACAGTGTGTGTCCTAGTTTTCCTGTGTGTCAGTTTGATTCTTAGACTTTTTCATAAGCTTCTATATTGAAAAATACATATTTAGCATTTTATAAATATTCGTATTTTCAACAAATAATTGTATCATTCTTACAAAACACACACACACACACACACACACACACACACACACACACACATATGTCTGGTAGTTCTCTGATTTATCATCCTTAACTGTCTTACACTTAACAGCAGAATATGTACAGCTATTGAAATTAAAATTTTCCTTATTACTGTGGGATTTCAGGTGTCCAAAGTTTTCTTCTATAATGTAATTTCATTACCATTATCAACACATATTATCAAAATGTAAAATATCGTGGATATTGACAATTATTAAGTGTGAAAAATAAAAGTGTACTGGATGTATCATTCAAGTTATTCATCAATCTGAAAATGCTTATAGATTATGTTTAGGACTATTCTGTGAGGTAGAATTCAACATTAATTTAATTTAATTTTTAAAAATTTTGTAGCTAAATCTTGTTCATATGAATTACCTAGTAGGAATTGGAAGCAATTTGCAAGACATAGTTTATCAGGCAAAAGTTGCTAATTTTTGATTATCAGCTACTGTCTCTAGGTGAGGGTCCTCATCATCCTCCAGTTCTGTTGGAAGCAAAGCATTTCACAGCTGCCGTGTAAAAAGCAGCAGCCGTCCTGTTCTGTGGAGCGTCAGGGTTTCTTTTCACCCTCGTCTGACACTGTGGAGGTTTTAAACCTTGGGTCAATGGATTGTATTTGAGAAGGGAGGCAGGCCCTTCATGAAGAAGGGGTGTTTCAGGGGAACCCTAACAGCTTTGCCTGGCGGTCCGTTCTCAGGTTCGTCAATTGGGGAAAGAGATTGAGGACGGTGAAGAGCTAGACACCCATACTGGTTCTTCCCTCGGAGAGTCCGTGGGAATCAACAGGTCCCTCCCTCCGTGAGGAGCATTGCTTTAAGGAAAAAATCTTCTGCATAAGGGAGTCCTGAGTCCAGCCGAGGAAGAGGCAGGAAGTCTTCTCATTTTCCTGACTTCCTCTACCCCACTGTGTCTGCTGCTTAACCTCTGTACCTTTTCTTACACTGGATGTCAAAAAGTATTTCCAGCCAGGCGCTTTTCCCCCCTTTGAAGTAGCTGCCTTTTTCAAGCCGGTTTCCAGCTTTTGTTTGAGCTACTGAGAGCAGCATGCTGTGGTGCGGCGCAGCGGTCACGTCCCTCCATCAGCGATCATTTGCAAACACTCACCTTTGACCTTGACCGTCAGGTACTTGTAGTCCCAGGCGGCCCCGCAGATGACCAGACAGCGGTACTGCCCCGCATCCTTCACTTGGACACTGGAGATGTGGAACAAGGCCTTTCCCAGGGGCAGCGCCTCCTCCAGGAGGGTGGCTCTCTCACTTGGCGAAGAGGTATCATTTTCTACCTTCTGCAAACTGACTCTTATTTCTTCGAGCCCCGTGCATTCCCTGTGGTCAAAATCACACTCCAGGCTCACGTTGCTGCCGAACTCTACTGTGAACACTTCCTTGGGGACTGTCACCGTGAACAAAGCTGAAAGGGAAAGACAGCTTGATGTTGTCTGATTCTGTCACAGTTCAGTTCTTCTAGAACGGGAGCTGTGAGCCACCCCTCCCTCATCTTCCAGGAGACCCCTGTCCTCCTCTGGCTTTCTACTGGGCTCCTCTCTTCCCTTCCCCCTGTCCCATATAGAAACAGTGGAGTTTGCCTGGTGGCGGTGGTGGCGCACGCCTTTAATCCCAGCACTCGGGAGGCAGAGCCAGGCGGATCTCTGTGAGTTCGAGGCCAGCCTGGACTACCAAGTGAGTTCCAGGAAAGGCGCAAAGCTACACAGAGGAACCCTGTCTCGAAAAAATAAAATAAAAAGAAAAGAAAAACAGTGGAGTTCTTGTCTCAGCACACTGAGGTGATTTTCTTCTCTGAACATTCCCACCCACACAGCTGATCTACACTCCTCCTTCTCCAGAACACCCCAGCAGGAGCTTCTGATGGACAAGCCTGCTTGCCCCCAACAACATCTCCCACCTTAGAGCATCCTTCTTGTGAGACCATAGGCTGCCCTACCACTGACGGCTACTTTCATTTTATTTACTGTCATAGATCTTATCATCTGGGCTGATTTTCTTTAGTTTTTACCTCTCTTTGCCAAGTATCACCACCTCTAACCAGTGAGAATAAGGACATCCACCTCTTACAGAGCTCTGAGATACACCAGCACCTCATGTAGTCCCCCCGGAAGCCAGTGAGACAGGCACATTGCTACCTCCCTTTTGACAATGAAATGAGGCACAGAAAGGTTAATCTACTTGCCTGAGAGTGCACAGCTAAGACCAGTGCAGTATTTCTCTGCCTTTCACCGGTAACCACCAAGACATAGGAACCCACTGTAGACGTTCACTATTTTGGATCAATAAAGTCAAAGGGGGGAAAATGGAACTATGTTTTACTACTATTGGCCAAGTTTCACAGAAGGTACTTTAAAACTATATTATTTAGTACTGTATTCTTGACCTGAACCCTGTGTTGTCATTAGGATTTTATAACTTTGTTCAAAGACATTGGCTCCAAGAATACAGTTAATATGGCTACAATTCAGGGCCCACTGGTGTCTAACTTGAAAAGCTGTAGCATCTATTTGCAGTGTTTCCCAGGATGAGGGGCGCAGCTCACCAGAGACACGCAGGTAATTTCTTGTGGGGCAGAATCAAAGGTTAACTAATGGGTGTTGATTTAGAGAGAAAATTCCCCCTCTTCAATTTGATTTCAATCCTTCAACTACATGTTTTCTAACCGGACGCTTATTCTTTTGGAATGAATAGTTCTTCTTTTACGAAGGCAGGGAGCTCCCAGGAAGATGCATAGCATCAGTAGAAAACTTAAATAAATAAATAAAAACAGTATTTGCTTTTGTTTCTAGCCTTTGTTTTACTAAAGTGTTACTGGGTTTCTGCCTGTACAGAGCGACCTGTTTGCTTGTATTTTAAAAGCCAAGTTAATTTAAATAAGCCTGCAACACAGCAGAAACAGGAAAGGCAGTCTTTTTTTTTTTTTTTTTTTTTTTTGTTTTTCGAGACAGGGTTTCTCTGTGTAGCTTTGCGCCTTTCCTGGAACTCACTTGGTAGTCCAGGCTGGCCTCGAACTCACAGAGATCCGCCTGGCTCTGCCTCCCGAGTGCTGGGATTAAAGGCGTGCGCCACCACCGCCCGGCTAGAAAGGCAGTCTTTGTGTGTAGAGAGCATGGGAACTGTGTGCTGCGTCTATCAGTATTGAAAGGACACCCTGATGATGGGGGTGTGGAAAGATCTTGGAATCGTTTCTGAATCATTGCAGAAAATTGGATTGAACTATACTCAACAGATCTCTTTCATTAATTCATATAATCAAATAATCTGATCATCAAATAGCTGTGGGTGTTTTCTAAATATTTTCATTTAGTGACAGGTGAGCTTGGATTCAAATCCCAACAGTATCCAGATTAGTTGGGAGCCTCTGAGTGGGGGCCTGTCAGTTGACTTCTACGAATCTGTCCATTTTCTCTTCATGGGGCTGATCTATCTCTTGGTTCGGTGGGAAAATCTGGGCAAGGTAAATACGTGTCTCCCATGTGGGTCAGCTAGCAGGCACTCGGAAAACATTCTTCCAGGCGATGGTTTAATTCTTGGGAAAGCAGTAATCCATATATGGAATGTGCAGCCATTCTTTATTAGCCAGGATGTTCTGTCTGTCTGTCCGTCCGTCCGTCCGTCCGTCCGTCCGTCCCTCCCTCCCTTCTCTCTCTCTCTCTCTCTCTCTCTCTCCTTTCTCTCTTTTCTTTCTTTCACGGACAGGGTCTCACTATGTAGCCCAGGCTGGCTGATAACTTGTACTCCTCCTGTCTCCCAGCCTTCTAGGTCCTCAGATTCCAGATGCATACCACAACTGTGGCAAACTATTTAATGAACCAGGATGGTTGTCCATTCTCTGACCTGACTCCATAGGATGAGTAACCTTTGAATTTCCTGCTGGCTGATGATTCACACTGCAACCCTCCTTTAGGTTGTCTTCTTTTGTGAGACAGGGCCATGCTACATAGCCTCATATGGTCTTGGACTCAAGTCCTTGCTGCCTCAGCCTCCTGGGTGCTGGGGTGGCCAGGGTGTGGTACCATACTCAGCTTGCAAGTCTCTTCTAGCTCAAGCTTTTCCTTCTGTTACTCTTTGAACCTTAGAAGTTAATGATAAGATCAAGTTTGCTTTGGTATTTTTTCTAGTATCTAGCACATTAATCTCAGTTGTGGAGAATCAGGGGAGGGAAAGGAGAGTGTAGTGAAGAAAAAGAATATGAGCCCGACTATATTTACTTCTCACCAAGGTATATTTTGCAAGAGATCACACGAACCAGCAAATCTTGGTTATCATCCAGCACACTGGACAATGATAGGCACAAATGAGCTTTACCAGAAATGCTGGCAAGTTTATTTCCTCCATTCTCTGCCTTAACTACAGCTGGAACAGTAAGGTGCATTTCTACGGAGGTCTGTGGCACAGAGAAGGTGAACACATGCCCAGCCTTTGTTTGTGCAGCACGGAGCCAAGAAAAAGGCTCGAAAGTGTGTGCTCCTTTGCAAAGCATTGCTAATCAGGCATGCCCTTGCTGGAAAGCTAATCAGGCTGAGAAGACCCAGGATCGTACTAGTGAAAAAGGATGCCATAGTTCAGGATTTCCCTACACAATTCCGAATTGGAGACTCCACTGCATGCTGAAACCACAAGTTCTTATGTACCTTACCCATAGTTTCCATAACAGGACCCTCTTCATGTTAAGATCCATTATTATGGGAACTGTAATAATTAGTTTTCACAATTTGATGGGATTTAGAAACACATAGGGAATAATTCCTGGGGCATGTCTGTGAAAGGGTCCATAGAGAGGCTTAACTGAGCAAGGAAGAGCCACCTTGAATGTGAGTGGCCCCATCCCAAGGACTGAGCACCAGCACGCATCTCTGAGTGCAGATGCAATGTGACAGCTGCCCCCACTCGGGCCGCCGCGGTGCCTTTCCTGTCGGGATGGACTGTGTTCTTGCAAACTGTGAAGCAGGACACACCCTTTTTCCATTAACTATTTTCAGCAGGTGCTTTGGCACAGCCAAGGAGAAAAATGGCTATACCAGAAATCATCTCTAAACCCTTCACTCCCTTACAGCTAACAGATACTTTGTACCAAATCCACTCTGCCCTGGGGTGGGGGGTCCGTAAGTATGACTCATTCATCAAAAATACACTAGCTACCTTCTGAGCACTTAGTTTAGGAGTTTACTACTATTGAATCCCATTCCCCATTTTAAATTACAGACACCCAAATAGAAAGCAGGGAGAGAGGTGGGGGCGTGGGAGATAGGTGTACAAGGAAGGTCAGTTGTGTGTCTGGATGGATGTGGAGATGTGCTGACTGACTTAGCTCAGCTGTTTATCACTCTAGACTTTCTTCTCATGGGAGAGAGAGACCGCTTGTACTTCCTCTGGAACTCCCCCAAAGAACAGCAGAATTTCCCTCATTACTGCCCAGCCTTTTACAAACACATGGCTTCTCTTTTTCTTTTCAACCTTTACTCCCTCTGCTTTGTAGAGTAGATGGCTTCAGCTTTAGAAACAAAATGTTTTACCTTTCAGGCAGGTGGCATTTGGGGGCTAACATTCATAAGAGGAAAGAGCAATTAACCAACATAAATCATGCATCAGAATACCTCAGAATGACTGAGAGTTGTTATTTTGACGAATTTTGACTCAGTTACAGCTTCCAAGATGTGCGAAGTCTGGGGCTTGATTGCTTACTCTAAAATGGGTAGTTTAGGAGATGCAACATACTTCTGAAATACTATAACTCTCGACATTTTGTGTCATCTCACTTCACAGAGGAAATGAAAACACTCATAATCGAGTCTGTGAAGAGTTCTTCCTCAAGGCTGTTTGCACGTTAGAGTAACCAAGCAGAAGGCCTCAGCCTGCCTGACATGGGAGTCTTCTGGGACAAGGCCTCAGCCCATTCCATGTTGTTTTAACAAATCATCTAAGGCTGTGAACTTCATAATGAGGCTCAAGATTCTGGTGGTGAAGGGTCCAGGAAGCTTGGTGCCACCATCCAGCTCTTTCTGTGTCACAACAGGGTGAAGAAGCAGAAAGGGATGGCCATACACTTGAGGTGGCTTCCCATTGTAACTATCCACTCTTCAAAAACAGATGTCATCTGTTTATTAGTGTTTACCCTCGGGATTTAATTACTTCCCGCTAGACCCCACCTTTTAAAGCTTCCACCAGGTTAATGTCACTGACTGGAGGCTAAGCCCCAGCACAGGAACCTTTGAGGAACACATAACCAAACCATAGCATTTTAAAAATCCGAATGCCCAAACCCCCAATTTGGCTTCTTTAGATGAAGTTCTTACAGGGGGTAGAGCAGACATCCACTTTGTAACTCTCCTGGGAGCTTCTAATGTGCAGGCTGCATTGAGCAACCCTGGCTAGGTCAACCAGACACCTGCAATTGCAAACACCTTTTACCACCCTACCATCCAAAACATTGCCTTCAGCTTCCCCTGAGCACCAATTAGAATGCAGATGCTCAGGCTTGCCCCAAACCCAGAGAATCGGGATTTGTGAGACAGGCTACGGCACTGGTGCATTTGGACTGTAACTGGGACAAAGAGTGATAACTGACTTTTCTTAAACACAACGATCCCGACACTAAGGAACCCTTAGATCCCCATCTTACTTGGTTCTGCCATCGACCCTCCAAAGTGGGAGATATGACCCATGTTTAACAGGTCAGGAGTCTGAGGCTTTACAAAGGGCACAGTTTGCTTAAGGGCAACGAGTGGTGGCCATGGATCTGGAATTCAAATTCATCTCTATGTGCAACTCACTTTCATCTGTCTGCTCACAATGACTCTTGGCTGTGATTCCAGCAGCTACTACCAGATTCTACCAGCTACTACCAGCATGAGCAGACAATGTCTGTGACTGAGGTAGGTAAACTTTTGGCTTTGTGTTTAGGTACATGTGTTTGGTTTATATTTCATGTGCCATGCAGTAACTAAATTAAGCTCCAATCTAGAATCGAACTTTTGAAGTTACCAGACAGAGGATGCCCAACTAGATAATCTAGAGTCTTTTTGAAGATTCTGAGGTCAGATTAGCATTTTATTTGCAAGCAGGTCTTGATGACAGCCAGCACCTGTCACACCTCCAGGAAACACAAAACAAATCATTTGCATGATCTGCCAAGATAGTTTCTTCCTTAGGCTAATTTTGAACCTTTTTCCATTGAACAACAAAAGTTTACCTTTTCTTTTTTTGCCTTCCTATCTAGTGTACTTGAAAAGTGAGGAGGGGTTGAAGGCTTCTCATGAAGCCGCTGTTCTGCAGAAAGCTGTGTTCTGTGCCTGAGACTCATGCTCTGTGCTGTATGTGAGCACTGGGTGGGACGCCTTCATTTTAGAAACGCTGTCCTGGCCAGAATCCATTCTTTTGTTCTCTTGTTTACTTTCCATCGCTGTGACAGGACAGCTGACAAGAAGGAAGGAAAGGGCTTGTGCGGCTCACAGTGTGAGTGGGCGCGGTCAGTCACGGCAGGGAAGGGGTGTGAGCAGGAGTGGGAGCAGGAGTGGCCACATTGTGGCCACAGTCCAGGTAGAAACAAATGTGGGTGCTCAGTCCACCTTCCCCTCTTTGATGGGTGCTGGTGCTCAGTCCACTTTCTCCTCTTTGGTGGGTGCTGGTGCTCAGTCCACTTTCTCCTCTTTGGTGGATGCTGGTGCTCAGTCCACCTTCTCCTCTTTGATGGATGCTGGTGCTCAGTCCACCTTCTCCTCTTTGATGGGTGCTGTTGCTCAGTCCACTTTCTCCTCTTTGGTGGATGCTGGTGCTCAGTCCACCTTCTCCTCTTTGATGGGTGCTGGTGCTCAGTTCACTTTCTTCTCTTTGGTGGATACTGGTGCTCAGTCCACCTCCTTTTTATTCAGTCCAAAATTCCAGCTGATGGCACAGTGCCGCCCACGTTCAGGGTGAGTCTTTCTTGCCCAGTTAAACCTCTCTGTAAACCTCCTCACAGACATACTTTGAGATGTGTGTCCATGGCGGTTCTAAAGCTCCTTAGGTTGGTAATCGAGATTAGCCATCACACTGTCTATATCAAGAGTCACTGGAAATCAAAAATTAGAATGGCTGGGGTGTGCTCTGCACTAGGGTACCACAGGCATCATCAGTGTGATTCCCCCTCCCTACCCCACCCACTCTTCATCCACACCTGGAAGATGGAGGATGACGAAAGAAAGAAACATCAGTGCTAGAAAAATTGTTTTGTGTCTAAGACATAAGTATAAAAATAAATAGTGTTTCCTGTTGTATGATATTCTGTCTGTGCTCTGACAACTAAAGCTTGACTAGAGATCAGATTGCGGAGCTAGGCACTAGTTAACCACAGAGGCCAGGCAGTGGAGGCACACACCTTTAATCCCAGCACTTGGGAAGAGGAAGCAGGAAGATCAGGAGTTCAAGGCCACCCTGCTCTACACGAGATTGAACCAGTCTAAAAGAGAAACAGAGCCAGGCAGTGGAGGCACACACCTTTAATCCCAGCATTCGGGAGTTGGAGACAGGAATCTAAGGCAGGTGGAGACAGAATCTCGGCCCCCTCTTCAGTCTGAGGATTCGTAGAGACAGGATGCCCCACTCAGTCTGAGATGTTGTAGAGGTAAGAAGTCTCTAGTGGCTGCTGCTCTCCTTCTCTGATCTTTCAGCTTTCACCCTGATATCTGACTCCAGGTTTTTATTGTTGAGACTAATTAGGATGCACTTCAACTTCTTAAGTGTATCTGGATTACAAGGTAGTTTTAGATTTTGCAATAAAAGATGAAAAATTAAATCACCTGTACAAATTTACAATAATCAAGAGAAGACAATATTCACAAAAGACTAGACACAAGGATCAATGGACACACACAAATATGAACTATTGGTTTGTGGCAAAGAATCAAAGGTGCTTCCATATAAAGAAAAGAAAGACCTAAAAGAACGAGGCTGGTATGCAAAAGTTAAAGGAGCCTCAACTGGTGCCCCACAATCTGTACAAACACTAACTCAAAATGGATTACAAATCTAAATGTAAAATGTACAGCTGCGAAACATTAAAAAACATATCATTACTATTTGAGCTGCTGGGAGATCCTCGATATGGATTCCGAAGATTAAGACATGAAAGACCACACCCATAAGTTAGACATTGTGAGCATGTCACCTACAGTGAGCATCTTTGCAAAGACGCCATTTAAAAGACGGAAAAATAATATTTACAAACCATATACCTGGTAACGGACTTAATCTGGAATAAATAAAGAACATTCAATGCTTTACCAGGAAACAGAAAAACCCAATTAAAAACTGTCAGAATGATTTGCAAACACAGGTTACCAAAGAAGATAAATGGCTAGCCAATCAGCACATTAAAATGAGCTTGACATCACTGGTCACTGGAAAACTGCAAACTGAAGCTGCAGCAAGGTACTTCTACGCATCTGTTGCGATGTCATAGAATAACAGAACAGTGTCAATGCCGGGGAGTAACCGAAACTCTCAGGCACTGCTGACGGTAATGTAAAGTTGGCACAACTGCCTTGGAAAGCTCTGGCAGTTTCCTATACATTTATTTACAATGGCCATAGGTCTAGAAATTCAACGTAGTTAACCAGAAAAATTAAAATGTATGTCTACACAGAAACTTATTTGCAAGTATTTATAGCAACTTTATTTAAAATTGCCACAAATGGAAAACAGCCCAAACACCCTTCACCTGGGCAAGGGATCAACAAAATGCAGCGCAAACCTACAATAGGACACCACTCAGTAACAAAAAGAAACAAACTATTGATACAGGCAGCAACACGGATGAACCCCCGATGTATTACACTAAGAGAAAGAAGCAGGCAACAAAGAGTATCTACAGTATATGTTATACACATGTGTAGACACATCACAGTGAATTCCACTAAGCAATATAATGAATGTATATTAATAATAAAAGAGTAAGTAATTACATAAAGAGCATCTGATCCCATTTTGATTGTGGAGGTCATTCTATGACTGTGTATTTGTCAAAGTGAATTTTAATCTATGTGAACTTAAATACTTTTAATATGAGACTGTATCCTTAATCATTCCATTGAACATTGATAGATGGTATATCTATAGAATATACATAAGGAGAGAGTTAATTAATGGCTCATGGAATCAGAATGAGTCAGGTTTCTCTACAGTCTTGTAGAGAGGTACACTTGACTCAGAAATTGAAATAACTGCAATGCCCATGAATGAGGGGACTAGGAATATAAACTATAGCATGTCCAGTGAAATATACAGTCACTTAAAAATTAGGATTACTTCCATTTGCTGGCTTGGAATCTACAAAGAATGCATACTGACTGAGTGCTTAAAAAGATTTCTTTTACTAATCTGTAGCCATTTATTTTTATGACACTCAGAGCAGAAAGAAGAATGCCATGAGCAGTATTTTGAGGAGGAGCTTACTTGGGCTGAAGCTGGTAAGTTCCTGGGGAGCTGGTGAACAACCTGGGGGTGTTTCCAAAGTGTTCAGTTGTGTCAAGTTTGAATTAGCTTCCTGTGGTTTTCAGTGTTTTTGCTCTATTTTACAGCAGAATGAGTTAAAGAAGAGTTATGAAGCAATTCATGTAAGAAAGTGAGCATCAGCTGGGCGGTGATGGCACACTCCTTTAATCCCAGCACTCAGGAGGCAGAGGCAGGTGGATCTCTGTGAGTTCCAGGACAGCCAGGGCTATGCAGAGAAACCTTGTCTCAAAACAACCACAACAAAAGCGAGCATCTGAGAAGCTACCCCTTAACCGAGAACTTGAACATGACACGTGACCCATGTACTGCCCCCAGAAGCAACTGAGACTGAATTATATGCGTCTCAGTCTCTTGCTTATTTCAACTTGACCTTATACATTTAAAGACGCTTGAGCAACAGACTTATGAATAAGACATTGTGCTATATATCATCTTTCAGGGCTTGGCTTTTCACTCAGTGTTATACTGCTAAACACACAGATGCAGCAGCATGCTTGTGATTAATTTACTTTCACCCTTATAATCCTCTACCCTGCCGATAGACTACAGTTTCTCTAACTATATCGGAATATTAGGGTGCCACTATTCATCTCTAATGACTAATTACAGATTTGTCATTATAGTTTTCGAATTATAGTTACTGCATTAGTTTTAGAATTTAAAAATAGAAATGTATGCATAGAGGGTAATGAGGACTCATACTGATGTAACTTGTGTATAGGAACCCCTTTTTCAGTGATGGATGCAGGTCTAGTACTGCACCCAAAGCAGTTAAAGAAGTGGGATCTTCAATCTGAACACTATGATAACCAGGATATTCTCTCAAACAATGAATGTTGTAGCCCACCTGACCTCAGCTTCTTCTTAAAGCTTCTGTATATTCTTAAAATTGTATTATTTTTATAACATAAATATAGATTTATTATTTGTATTTATTAATATAACTGTATTATTAAAAATAATACCCAAATGTACAATTCTTAGAAGGAAAAGCCTAAACAAATAAATAAACACGGATACTGAAGTTTTCCTTTTCTCCCTACCCCAGGCCTTTTTCTTTGCCCAAATAATCCCCATTCCTCAGCTTTGTTTTCTAGGTGCTCCCACCAATAGCTTAATTTGAAATCAAAATACTTTAATTAGAAAGACACATAATGATAAAGTTTTTAAAAACATACACAAGAAGAAGGCATTCTAATTTATCACTCATTTGAATTAAAATTATCTGCTAAGAAAGCAGAAAAAAATTCCAAGCTTATGGAGAGAGCAAAACGTGCTGGTTTGGTTTTCTTATTAATTCATCAAAATAATTAATTACACATTTTTTTGGTTTGTGAAATGCTCAGAATAAGCATTAAACATGTATCCATTTTCAAACTTACGTAAAAATCCCATCCCCAGTTAGATGATTTATAGATTGTCAACCATTTCATCGTACTGCTAGCACCACATCTGGGTAGGAAAGAAAGGATATCAGTGTACACAACTCTTTCATATGTCACCTAGTAACTATCTCATTTAGGGCACATTAAAAAAACGTTCCTGAGTCTCAGGCTCTCTGCCTGCCAAATGGATGTTGTAAGGATTGAATGAGATACATAAACTGCCTTGTTCAACATTCAGCATATATAAGCCCTCATGCGAATGTAAACATACCTGCATCTCTCCATCCTCCTACTCCCTCAATACACAACTCAGAGCTCATAATGACTATAATATCCCTGTGCTGCTTTTCTTAAAGGGAACAGTCCTTCCTCTATGGAAAGATTCAGTGAGGGTTAAAAAAACTGAATTTGAAGGCAAATGGATAGAACTAGAAAAAAAAAATCACCCTAAGTGAGGTAACCCAGACCCAGAAAGACAAACATGGTATGTACTCACTCATAAGTGGATATTAGCTGTAAAGTAAAGGATAACCATGCCGCAATCCACAGACCCAGAGAGGATAAGTAACAAGGAGGGCTCAAGGGGGAGACATGGTATCTCCCTGGGAAGGGGAAATAGAAGAGATCTCGAGACTCCTAACAATAGTGAATCATAGACTGAACTGGCCATTTCCTGTGATCAGATTGGTGACTACCCCAATTGTCATCAGAGAGCCTTCATCCAGTAACTGATGGAAACAGATGCAGAGACCCACAGCCAAACATTAGACTGAGCTCGGGGAATCCTACTGAAGAGAGGGAGGAAGGATTGTAAGAGCCAGAGGGGACATCAAAGAAAACCCACAGCAATGGCTAACTTGGCTCATAGGAGCTCACAGAGTCTGAACCAACAACCAGGGAGCCTGCATGGGACCAGCCATCTACACATATATGTGACAGTTGTGTAGCTTGGTCTACTTGTGGGACTCCTAACAATGGGAGCAGGGGTTGTCCCTAAGGCTTTGATTGGTTCTTGAGATCCTATTGCTCACTCTGGATGGCCTTGCCCAGCCTTAATACAAAGGGAGGTGATTAGTCTTATCTCAACTTGATATGCCATGCTTTGTTGACACCCATGGGAGGCCTGCCCCTTTCTGAACTGAAACAGAGGAGGGGTGGATTGGGGGAGGGGGAGAGCAGAGGGAGGTTGGGGGAGGGAATGGGAGGAGAGGAGGGAGGGGAAACTGCAGTTGGGATAGAAAATAAATAAATAAATAAATAACTTTTTAAAATTAATTAAAAAACAGACAAATGAAATAAAAGACGAAAACAGGCAAACAAACAAATAAAAATCCCACCACCACCCCCTCCCCCTCCCCCGTTTCCCTAACTCCTTTCTTTCCTAAGAGAAAACACAGAAGACCAGCAAAGCACCAACCCTGGTGGTTTTACAGTTATTGATCTATAGGGGTTGCACACTCCCCGAGGTTTCTGCTGAAATCCTCAATCCTGTCAGGGCACGGGAACTCCAGCTTCAGACCCTGCTTTTGCTCATTGGTCCCTTAATGGCTCTATGGGAATGAATCTTGCCCAGTGAGGGCCAGGCGAAAATCATTACGTGCCCCTTTAGCTAGCACTGGAGTGGAGCGGGACAGTAAAGAGGAAAAATTCTAGGGTCATTTTAAAGAAGAATGTGCCAAATATGTGTCCTTAGTGCTAGATCAGTCTAGGCAGCCCATGGGGAAGGAAGGAGCATGGCTTAAAGAGAAGTGTGGGACCGGCCACCTGGACAGGTTAGCACGGGGAGACCGCTCACCCAAAGGTTATCCTGCGCCAAAGGGTAACTTTGCCCATGATTCCTCTCAAGGAAAGCCTTGGCTTCTGTTGTGAAGCACCCGGTCCCCTAGCCACATGCCTGTCTCTTTTCTTAGTTCCTAGTATTCTCTTGAAAGTGTAGTGCCACCTTGACGGCACACACCAGTGATCTGAAATACCTTCCCCAGGGAAACAATCGATTCTGAAACTGCTTTCTCCCTGCTCAACCACATCCTCCGCTAGATGTCCCGTCTTCAAGTTCAAAGACATAGGCTTCAGATTCAGCTCTCATCGGGGCTTTACGGGCACTCTTGAGTTTTCAATTCAGTCTACATTAAGACATGAAATGACCACTGGCCGCCGCCATTGCTTGTTAAAAGAACTCACATGAGTAACAAAGTACTTTATGTTTGCCCTGGTCACTGTCCCTGATAGAGGGGAAACAGCTGCTTGGCGCTTTACCTTAAAGGGAACTGAACAGCTGCTCTCTTACATCCACACAGACGCGCGTGTTCTGACTAGTCCTGTCTCAATGTAAGCATTGGATGATGGGGACCGATGGATTAACATTCCCAGTCTCTGTTTCTGTAAGATGGGACCAGCCACCCTGGGAACCATTCTTCTCTGCTACTTGAAATATCCAGTAACCACACTCCCTCTCAAAGAAAGCCCGCAGATGGAGGAGCACACTCATTTCCAGCTTTGGCTAGGGGCCACGACCTGCTTGTCGTCGTCCCCAGGCCCCACCCATTGTCCTTTCTTACCTGCCGTGTGATGAAGTTGCAAGCCCAGGCTCAACATCAGCAGCGGGAGGAACATGGCCTGTATCGATCTGAAATAGACAATTGAGAGTCTCAGGGCTTAGTGAGCGTTCTCAGTCTCTGCTGGTTTAACTGCTCCCAAGAGCATGGTAATGACCCAGATACAAATCTTGTGGGAGACGCAGGTGACAGATAGCAAAGGCAAGAGGAGAAGCGGTAGGTGCCTCTTCTGCAGAAGAGGGCATGCACAGTAAGGAGGAAGAAGGCACTCTTTCTGAATTCAAATGAGATGCTCTTCTTCCTTCTTGCAGGGCCTTTTCTGGAGAAGAGGATGGACCTCATTGGTCACCCACAACGGTGACCATCCGTATCCTTTAGTGCTTCCATGTCACTGTCTGAAGTTTAGTCAATACCAAAATCTTGAACACCAGCCTCGTTTACCGAATGAATAAGGTACTCCATCTTCTCTAGCTGGACCAGAACTTGGAGAAGGGACCCTGGAGAACAGAGCCATTGTGCATGATGTGTGACTTGCCTCTTAATGAGTTTTCTATTATTTTTTAATTATTATTTTTTTAAAACAGGGTCTCATATTGTCCAGGCTGACTCTACCTACGTGGCAGAGACTGGCTTTGAACTCCTGATTCTCCTGTTTCCACTTTCTGAGTACACAAGTGCCACTGTGCCTAGCCTACTTTTTATTTCTTTGAACACATTAACTGGAGATGATTTATTATTTATTTTAAGTTATACCTCAAAGAAGCTGATTAAAATCTATATGCTGAAAATGTTTACATTCATGTTGTAAAAACTTTATTAACTATTAATTGTATAAAATAATGTATTTCATTGTGACTCTTCATACATGTACTTTGATTATGTTTACTCCCATCATCTTATATGTCCATCCCATCTCTTCATGCGCCCCTTCTTCATTAGCAGTTCACCTATTTTCATGTATTTTTTTCTACAAATGGCATTGAATTCTTCTTTCTGGCTGAATAATGTTCTATTGTATACATTCGCTATATATATATATTCCATTCATCCATAAGTGAGCACCTAGGCTAATGTCATAACTTGGCTACTATGGTACAGCAATAAGCATGGATATACAAGTATTTTGGTGGATGACTTAGATTCCATTGGGTTCTCAGGAGGGGAACGGCTGGAGCATATGGTGGTACCAGTTTTAGTTTTTTGAGGAATATCTATGCTAATTTCCATGTGGCTGTACTAATTTTCATTCCCATTAGCAATGTGCAAGGGTTCATTTTTCCCAGCATCCTTTCCAGCATCTGTTGTATTTTGCTGTTTCCTTGATAATAGCCATTCTGACTGGGGAGTTGGGAGGCGGGGAATCTAAGTGTTTTTCTGAGAGCTCTAGACAGAGCAGGTAGAGTTCTGGGGTCTAGTGGGGACTGGAGGTGTGGTGGGTCCTGCTCCAATTCAGTCTGGTTCCACTTCCTGTTTCACTTGTGATTCAGGTTTTCTGCATCCACAGAATATTTGTATTTGAAGACAAATGGGAAAGCACCCAGCTGCCACTTCCTCTCTCTTGGAAGGATTTTTAGGCTTTATTAGACGTGGACCCGTTTCTCCAGGGACAGCTGTACATCTAAGTCCTGGGAAAGCAGAGCTGTTCAGAGAACACAGTAAGCTGGTGGAGGGATTCTCTATGGAGCCTGGGTAACTTCATTTGCATTTTCAGAAGAGGATGTTGCTTTGGCTAGAGAATTACCTGCTATTGGGAGGATGAGTTAGTTGGCCTTGCAGACTTAGGAGGGTAGTGTGATAGCTTACGTTAGGGTTCTGGGGCTGCTACAAGGGAAGTGATCTGTTGAGGGTTTTATTTTCTATGTGTTCTTTAAATTTATTTTTTAAATGTTCTATAGCTTTATTAAAATATAGTTAACACACAAAAGAAAGCTGTATAAACTTAATACAGATTCTTAAAAGTACAACATTAATTCAGTGGGGTGTTTAGTGTATACATAGAGTTGTATAACCAGCACCCCTGTTTAACTTTGCAACATTTTGATTACCACTAAAAGAAACCATACCCATTTAGAAAAATTCCCATTTCCCCATCCTTTTCCTAGAATCCCTAGCAGTTACCAGTCTGCTTTCTGTCATGGTCAACTACTTGTGCTGAAGATTTCACACAAATGACATCAAGCTTCTTGACCTTTGGGGACTGGCCTCTTGCAATGAACAAAATGTCAAGATGCAGCTGTTGTGCATCACATATCAATGCTTTATTCCTTTCATAATGGGAAGTTATACCAATGTGTAGTAAGCCAATTTTTTTTTTTTATCACTTGCTAACATTTTCTTGTAAGAACAAAATATGTTTGGCTCCTATCTAAGTCTCTAACTTGTTTTGAGTTCATTTCTGAAGATCAATAAAGTTCTTTTGCACATGTTCCAAAACTAAACTATCCTTTCTCTGTAGACATCCTCTTCTGAAAGGATGTCTCAGCATCCTTGATGATAGATGTGGGGACATAGTGATGGTCTTTCCATCTAATTTGCTCAGCTCTAGCCCTGTTTTATGCCCCTATCACACAGTGCTAATTACCGCAGCTTTGGGTAAAGTTTGAAACCAGGAAGTGAGACCTTCAACTTTGTTCTCAAGTCCTCTCCCTCCCTCCCTTGGTCCTTCTGGCTGCTTCCTTCTCTCCCTTGAATTTCCGTATGAATTTTAGGACTGCCTTGTCTTTTCGGCACAAAGGGACTGTCCCCGTGCTTTGGTAAGAACTGTGTTGACTCCGCAGCTCCATTCAAGGGGAATGTGGTCATCTCAGCAACGTTGTCTTTCTACTCCTGAAAGAAACCTGTCTTTCTGTTTCTTTTCCTTTGTTTTTCTTTTTTTCAGACTTTGAAAACTTAAAAATATTTTTCATTACTATTCTTGGTGATGTGGGAAAGTGTGGACACACGTGCTCTGATGTGCATATGGAAGCCAACTCCATGAAGTTGGCTCTCTCCTTGCACCTCTCTGTGAGGTTTGGGAATGGCACTTAGGTCTCCAGGCTTGCCTAACAAGCACCTGTACTCACTGAGTGATCTCACCATCCCAAGCTTTTTGAAAGTTTTTATTTGCACATTCAAATGTTATGCATTCTAATAATTAAAATAATTTGAACAAAAGAAGGCACTCTGATTGAACTGCATGCTGCAGCCTGCAGGACACCATGGACCACCTTGGCTTTTACTCTAGATCTCTCCTCTGCCCACCAGCTTCCTCCCTCACCAGCAATGCACTTCCCCTTCCCTGCCAGCCAGAGCACAGATGGGAGAGGCAAGCAGAGGACTTTGTGACTTGTTGCAATGGATTCTGTGATGTGAAAAGGCAAGCCCAGTCATTTAAACTTGGTCCAGGCTCTTCACGTGACCAAGTTAAACAATGTAAAGAAGTAAAATCAGAAGGCGATACTCGTGGATCAGATTGCCTCACTATCTGCCCTCTCATTGTCTATCTGCTTCTTTCTTTTGAGGGAAGAGATTCTCTCTTACATTTCTGGGTTCCTCCATCTCTGCTTAGTGAGTTTCAGGACGTCAGCCACATCGGGGATTTCGGATAAGGTTGAGGAGAGAGTGGAGTGAAGTATATGATCGATAGGAGTCTGATGGGTGTGGTCACTGAGCAGGCATTTTCTTAGATCTGTATTTTGAAAGAAAACCTATAGGGCATTGCTGACAGTATAGATAAGCAGTTTTTAAAAATACAGCACAACTCCTGGGCTTGGGGATTGAGTCATTAGGGTGGTAGAGAACCAGGAATATCCATCAGCTCTGAGGTGCCTGCTCCAAGTGAAGCCACTCAGGAGTTGGAAGAGCACAGTCCAGAGTTGGAGGTTACCATAAGACCTTGTACAACAGTAACATAGGCCACAGCCTGCATGACATCAGCTATGAGACATGTATGAAGCAACAGACCTGGGGTATTCCAGCATGTCTGGACCACCGTGAAGAGAGGAACCAGCAAAGAAGAGGCGGCAGAGGGCAAACAGCCAGATGATAGCACCTGTTAACTATAGATTTTGCTCTGGTTAGTCTGATCTTTGGTAGATTGAAAGCTTGCTAATGCTACCAGACCACCCTCCCCAAATTAGCCAGTTCTAAGAGGTGGCATCAATGGGCCAGGAACACTCCATTTAAATGTAAACCAGGCATTTCAGAGTCTTTGTGCTCTGTGGCCTGCTTTATCGGGGACCTTGACATTCCTGTTCACTATCTGTCCGACTCCTCACAGCCCAACGCTATGAAGCTAGTGACCAATCCTTGCTGAAAGCCAGCAGAAATTGTGTTAACTAATCCTAAATCTGCTTTTTCTGCCTCACTTTTTTCTCCTGGAGAAATAGTAATGCAGATACCTGCTTACTTATCTCCCTTCTCCTGGCTAACCCTGATGTTTCCCCATGTGGGACCCTGTGGCACAAGGTGTTTTTCCTGAGATTTATAAGTATGTCAGACTATCTTCTCAACGGCAAAAGGAACTAAGGCTTAGCACACCAGACATTCACTCTTTTTTTTTTTTTTTTTTTTGGTTTTTTCGAGACAGGGTTTCTCTGTGTAGCTTTACGCCTTTTCCTGGAACTCACTTGGTAGCCCAGGCTGGCCTCGAACTCACAGAGATCCACCTGGCTCTGCCTCCTGAGTGCTGGGATTAAAGGCGTGCGCCACCACCGCCCGGCTGACATTCACTCTTCAAATAACAAAGTATCTAGGTTGTTCTCAGGAGATGTCTTCAGAATCCACTTGAGGTGGGTTTGAAACTGGTATTTCTAGAATGGACAGTCATGGAAGAAGCCAGACCATCTGGTCAAGACATTGTGTCAACAAAAGCTCAAAAATGCCCATTGTGCCCTGTTGATGGGGGTGGGGTGAGGTGCGGGGGGATGATGGTTCGAGAATGTGAGTATGGGAGAGCTGCCCCCCACCACACCCCATCATCTGTGGCAGGTGGGAGAGCCGGCCCTACCTCTCACCAGCTGCAGCACTCTGGAGAGCTGCCCCTGCTCCTTGCCTGGGCCACACCATACAGCTGACCCTGCTGGCAGGGGTTCGGGTGAGCTGGCCCAAGGTTGTGAGTGTGGGAGAGATGACCCCACTGCTTGCCTGTCATGTGGTAGCATGGGTGAGAGAAAGAGAAGCCTCTCTCATACTTGCCCCTTGCCCCTCGTCACCTGCCGTAGGTGGGAAAGCTGGCCCCAGGGTCATGAGAGAGAGCAGGCCCTGCACCTCACCTGAGCAGCACAGTAGAGTTGGTCTCAGGGACATGAAGGCAGGAGAGCTGGCCCTGCCCTGCACCAGCTGCAGCACTCTGGAAAGTGGGCCCCACACCTCACCTGGGCGACAAGGTAGAGCTAGCCCTGGTGTGGGTGGAGGCGAGCTGCCCCTGAGGGTGTGAGAGCAGCAGAACTGGCTCTGCCCTTTGCTGCCTGAGGCATAGGGTGAGCTAGCTGGGGCAATGCTGGAGAGCTCGCCTGGTGGGGAGGATGAGGGAGAATTGGCAGGCTGACCAACCCAGCTATCACCCAGGCCTAGAACCAGGGCTATAAGTTGGCCCACCCTAACATCCACCCTATCTATGAACTGCTAGAGCATGTGTGTGAAGGGGCCACTCCTTCAGACCCAAAGCTGCAGGATCTCCATGACACAGGGCAACAACAGGAGAGCCAAGAGGAGTCCCAGTACCATGGAGTAGCAGAAGCAAGAGGCCTCGAGCCAGACCAATGACTCACTGTAATGAACACTTGCAAGCAAAGATGTATGGACTAAAGGGTGAACTGTGGGACCCACTGAGTCAATGCTGTAGCTTCCACAATGAGATTTTTATTCTTTTAAATTTTCTTTTTTTGGGGGGCGGGGGAGGTTGCAAGGGCAGATGGTGGATACAAAGGGATGGGGAGATGAATGGGATCGGAATGCATGATGCGAAATCCACAAAGAATCTATAAAAAGTTAAATAAAGAAAATGTCCATTGGAGATCCTAACTCTCCTGGATAAGAAAAGGGCACCTAAGAGTCACAGTGAACACCTGTCTGCAAAAGCACCCTAAAAGCCCCTCTTGCCCCCAATAAGCAATATCTCCTGCCCCCTTCAAATACCCCCCCCCATCAATCCATTGAGAAGGCAGGTTTGAGCTTATTACTGCTCCTGACCTCTTACTAGTTAATCACATGATAAAGTGCTTTCTTTTCCAAAAGTGGTGCCCAAGTAGTGGCTGCTTTGTGGGTTGGGCACCAAGCCCTCGCTTGGTACCAATGGTGGCCATCTCTGATCTGTTGGCCTCACCACACTTGAATAATAATAAAACCAATATTTGAAGAACACAGAGCCACAGTTAAGAGTGACTATGGAAGTAAATGTTTCTGAGAGTTGAATTTGGTAATGTGAAGGCTATCAATGCCTTCACAAGTGACATATAAGTGAATCCAAGAGGTAGAACGTGCCCGTGGAATACGGCACAAGGGGAGCCGGAGAGACAGCTCAGCAGTCAACAGTGCGCCTTGCCCTTGCAGAGGATCTGAGCTCAATTCCCAGTGCCCACATTAAATGGCTTCAGCTCACAACTGCCTATAACTCCAGCTTCAGAGGATCTGACACCTCTGGTCTCTGTGGGCACCTATGCTCATGTGCACACTCGAGTGCGCGCGCACACACACACACACACACACACACACACACACACACAATTTAAAATAATACAAATTAATCTTAAAAAAGAAAAGAATGTGGCACAAAGGAGGAGAAAAACAGAGCAGTATCTCCAAGGATGTATGAGTCCACAGTCATTGTTTCCTTGTGCTTATTTCAGGAAGGGCCACATCACACAGGTAATACTCAGGGCTTACTATTTGTGATGTACCTTAGCTGAACCCAACCGTGGCCATCTGCTCATCAAAATGCACGCATAACCTGAAAAGTTATTGTCTTCATGCATGGCAGTGGGCCTGGCACTTGCCACTGTTCTTATTTTAGAACATGAAAGGATGGCACACAGCAGAGTTCTAGTAACAGGAAGAACTCCTGGCCACTCGCCTCTGGCCAAGCTTCTCTTTCTTCTGGGTCATCTAACAGGACTTTCCTGGTACATTGCCTCCTTGCAAAGCTGAGGGACTTTCCAGCCTATTAATTTTGCTTCCAGGGAAGATGTGACCCATGCAATGCATAAGAACACAGACTCTAAAACCAGACACATAAGCAATCAAATTCTGAGGTTACAAATTATTAGCCTCTAATACTTTGGACAACTTATAAAAGCTTTGTGCTTTTGTTCCTATCATTCAATAGTAATAATAATAATAATAATAATAATAATAATAATAATAATAATAGCAACCATTTCATGCCAGAATCTTAGGAGTAATTTCATACTTTCCTCTAATCCTCTTACTTCCACATCTGCCACACATCTTAGATGATCCCTTTCCTTTCTGCTGTCCATTGGCATCACCATAATTCAGACCCTCATCACTTCTCTGGTTCCCCAGCACATCTTCCTCACCACTGATTCCTCCTTTCGTCCTGGCTCCCTCTCTACCAGCCTTGTTGAGGCAGAGGATATCAATCCTGGAATCATTCTTCACTCTTTTCTTCTCCCATTTGACTTCTGATTCATCAACTCATCCTATAAGCTCTCTCTTCACAAATACTCAGAACCTAGTCACTTCTCACCAGCCCCAGGATTCCATATCAGTTGGAGCCATTATCACCTCTTGTGATGATTCTACAACTTTCTGATAATAGGACTCTAAGACCCTAATCTCACCATTTGACATCTGATGCTCAATTCAACAGCCAGAGTGATTCTTTTAAAGCCTAAGTGCTATTGTTTATGGAGTCAAGTTTTCCTTGGGACAGTCTTTAATGCCTTTCCTGCCCTGGCTTCTCTTGCCTCCTCAGTCACATAATAACCCATGCCCTTTCCATGGACAGAACCTCATGGTGGTTGTGAAAATGCCAATCTCATTTTACTTTGTAAAGCATTTGTTTTACTCTACCTCAGTTCATGAGTTTTTAAAGATTGATATAGCATCATACATGTCTTGTTAAAAGGCCTTATATTCTACTACATTCAACACAAACCTTTCCTAACTGCCTTACACAGTTCCCTGTATCTTGAGCGTATCTGAAGGCTAGCGTGTAGCTCATTACTTACCTCTAATGCTAGTATATAGCTCATTACTCATCTCTAATGCTAGCATGTAGCTCATTACTCACCTCTAATGCTAGCATGTAGCTCATTACTCACCTCTAATGCTAGCATGTAGCTCATTACTTACCTCTAATACTAGCATGTAGCTCATTACTGGTATGTCAAGTGATTTTACTTCACTCTTTCCTGTTATAACTAAAGCTTTTTGCATTTATTTAGGTCTCAGAATTTTGTTGAATAGACGATAAATTTCTGCTCATAAGCATGATCATTCCCTCAGGAGTCTGGCTCCTAGTTGGACCCTTTCTCTTTTAGATAAACAGACACTTTAGGAAGAACTTCCTATTAGTTAAGGCCACAATGGGATGAGCTAGTTAGTAACAGGTAGACAATCATCATCCTAAGGACTTGCTGAAGACAAAGGCCCACGTTGAAGCAAGAGTTTTCATTGGTGGAAGGTTCTTACAAGGTTGTCAGCACAGGTACCTTAAGCCCTTCCCTTATCAACTTGTCTCAAAACTCTACTCAATGCAAATAAGCCCTTTGTCTTCTGAATTCTTTGTGAGGACCATATTTTCTAAGTGAACAGGTCCTTAGAGCCTTTATAGTTAGGGAAGCAAACGTCAAGTACAATGAAGTGAAGGAAGAATGGATTCTTTTATAGTCAGGCAAGCAGGGTCTGGAGAGTCTGGAGGATGCATGGAATGAATGGAGAGTCTGGAGGATGCATGGAATTAATGTAGAGTCTGGAGAATGTATGGAATGAATGGAGAGTCTGGAGGATGCATGAAATGAATTGAGAGTTTAGAGGATATATGGAGTGAGTGGAGAGTCTGGAGAATGTATGGAATGAATGGAGAGTTTGAAAGATGTATGGAATGAATGGAGAGTCTGGGGGATGTATGGAATGAATGGAGAGTCTGGAGGATGTATGGAATGAATGGAGAGTCTGGAGGATGTATGGAATGAATGGAGAGTTTAGAGAATGCATGGAATGAATGGAGAGTTTGAAAGGTGTATGGAATGAATGGAGAGTCTGGGGGATGTATGGAATGAATGGAGAGTTTAGAGAATGCATGGAATGAAGGGAGAGTCTGGAGGATGTATAGAATTAATGGAGAGTCTGGAGGATGTATGGAATGAATGCACAGACAAAATTAATAAACTCATCGTTTACAGGGCATCCACTCCTTCAGCTGCATGAATGCAGTGATGATACGGATAAATGAAATGTTCAGGTGACCAGTCCATCTTTCTAGTCTCCTTTCTGAAATTCACTTGTGTTTTATAAGTCAGTACCCCACCATCTATCTATTCTTGTTGTGCATCCATTTTTATCTTAATTATACTGTGATGTGGTGGATGCTAGAAATTATCAGGCTCACTAACCCCTGAATCTCTTGGTCAAACCTCAGGAAGTGAACAGAAATACCTGTGGGTACTCAGATGACACGTTGTAAATGATAAACCATTCTTTAAATTTACTGCTGTTATCCCTTCTAAGGTGACAGACAACCTTAGGCTTAGAAATTGCATGGCTTTACGTCTGCCCATTCATTTTATCAACCCACTAATCGTTCATCTAGTAGAAGTCTCTCTAGCTTATATGACTTACAGGCCCACCTACTCTGAGGAACCTCCCCTGGGCTTTCTAAGCATATATTATTATAGTGTGTTCCTTATTTGTCTTATTTTCAATAGTCTGTATTCAACTTTCTCCCTAGTATAGCTATTAATAATATTATCATCACTATTCAGTTTTTGAAGAGAGAGTTTTATGTAGCCCAGGCTAGCTTTTTCCTTCTTTACTATCGGAGTGCTGGGATTATAGGCATGAGCCAATATACCTGGCTCCCTGGTAGAATTTTAGCTCCTTTTCTCATTATTTCTACACAAGAAGTGCTTAGATCAGTTTATTCGATTGTATCAGGAAGTCATATTTTTCCAGAGAAATCAAGACAACTTCTGTAAGTTGATGAAAACTTTTCTAAGAAGAACTTGTAAGGGGCTCAAAGGTCATAGTGGACAGTTTCACTTCGTGGTTGTCATAGGTTTAGTTTCTTGCCATTTCTGCCATCTGACCAAGTAGCAATGAAAGAAATTAAGTTTGTGGTGTTACAGAAATTTAGAAAAGCTTTTCTTCTTTATTTTATTCAAAATATTTACTGAGTGCCAAGCTCTTATTACAGAACATAAGACACAGCCAACAAGCTTGAGAAATTCTCCTCAATCTTTGAACAACCCAAGCACAGACACTCTGAAGATATCTCAAGAATCCTAGATTGTTCCTTGGTATAATAGTGACCATATAACAGATCCTGGATGTCTTGGTCTTAGCCAAAAGGCCAAGAGATGATCAGGTTATGTTTGTGTATCACTTCACTTTTACTAAACATTGCCAGTTTTATCTGGTTTAGTTTCTCACATCCTCTAAGTGTCTGGCACAGCCTAGAGTGCCCATGAAATCTAGATTAAACAGACATGTAGGCTAAATTAAAGTGTTTGAATTAACTACTGATTCTGAGATCAACTACTTAAGACCAAAACTGGAGTTAGCAATGTTTGAAAATAATTTGAATTTGGTGCCTTTCAGATAAGAATGCAGGTTTGGCCCTGAGATTCTGCCACTCCACATTGTGTTATATCTACTTGGACTCAGATGCTTTTGTTAACAGCCAGTTTCCATACATAGTAGGAGGTCTTAGAGCCAGTACCTTGTTCTCATGGGTATATGAGTAACTGTGTCATATTTAAATCATCTGTGGCATCATTGACAACTCATAGTCCTGAATTGTTATTCATCTCAATTAATGAGATATGTAAAGTTCAAACGGCATCTCAGTTTTTCATTCAGTGAACACTGAGCTCCCCCCAATACACACATTGGCTTTTGTGAGTCTTTATATCAGACTGTGGAGAATTTGTAGTACGATTCATTTAAGAAAAGACTCTTGCAAGCTAAAGACATTATTACATGATTAGAAGGTCAAAAGTCACACTTAAGTAGGAGCTGGTATAAAAGGAGTGGTAACAGGGTGGGCTCCATGTAAACTGCCTACAGATAGGGAGACTTTCTAGGGATGGGGGCCTTGAAGTGGTTTTTAAAGCTCTGGAAAATTTGGGTAGGCACCTGGGAAGTGGAGACACGAAGCCTCAGAAATGCAAATGCACGGGAAAGCTGGGGGGACCCAACAGACTAAAGTGGTTTCTGAAATTCAAACTGAAACAATCATATGCTCAGTGCCAGGCAGAGGTGAGAATGAGGTTGTAGTGTCCATCGTCCAAAAGTAGTTAAAATGCCAAAAGAGTGTGGGAAAAGATTAAATCAGGTGTGTGTGTGCGCGCACAGAACTGGGGGAAGGATGGTCACTCGGTTAGAGGGTCGTTTGTCTTCTTCTAGATGTTTGATCATAAAGTCTTTGTTTAGAGTCCGAAGAAGGAAGCAAGAGAAAGGAGAAACTGTAAGACCCTTGACGGAACTGTTGACAAAACAATTGGCAACTGATCAACCATACAGGTGAGAAAAAGAGAAGTGGCAGGGATGACTGGGGTCTGAAGGCCAGAACATGTTAGGGCTAGACAAAGAAGTCATTTCCAACAGGAAAATGTCAGCTAACATTGGCGACTGAAGAAACTGCCTTAGTCAGAGAACACATTGCCAACTGCCTTGGAAGGCTAATCAAGCCTGAAGCATGGTACCCCAGGGCATGGTACCTCAGCACTATCTGGGGATACTTCCAGTATCTTCTTTTCAAATCACCATCAAACTTTCCCTTGTAGATGCCATTTCATTTCTAGTGGTCTGTCTACCATTTTACTGAATAAATTAAAACAGCAATCCAATAGCATCTAGCGAGCTCCTGTGCTCACAGCCAGTATATTAAGGTTCTCTCGAGTACCAGAATATATATATAATGGAAAGTCCAGGAATCCAATATTTGCTCCATCCAAGAGGCTGGATATCTGAGCTGGTCTTCAGTATATGCTGTAATCCTGAAGAAATCAGCTCTAATGCAAGTGAAGAAATGGACTTGATAGAGAGGCAAGAACAAACAGGCAAAGACCAAAAGCTTCCTTCTTCAATGTCCTTATAAAGGCTTCCAGCAGAAGACATGGCCCAGGTTGGATCTGGATTAAAGGTATGTCTTCCCACCTTAAAAATCCAGATTAGGGCCGGGTGTGGTGGCGTACTCCTTTAATCCCAGCACTCAGGAGGCAGAGGCAGGCGGATCTCTGTGAGTTCGAGGCCAGCCTGGTCTCCAAAACGAGTTCCAGGAAAGGTGCAAAGCTACACAGAGAAACCCTGTCTCGAAAAAAAAAAAACCAAAACAAACAAACAAACAAACAAACAAAAAATCCAGATTAGAAGTAGATCTTCTCACTTCAAATTTAAGCAGAAATCCCTACATTTGGGGGTTTTAGTTAATTCTGTATGTAGTCAAGTTGACAAACTGGAATATCCATCACAGCCAGGCACTGTGCAAGGCACCCACAACTCAGAGAAACTCAAGGCACTCCAAGTCAATGGAAAGGCTCACAGATGGAATCTGAAGACCCCCAGAAGCATCATACAAGGACGAGCAAGTTGATGGCAAGAGCTCAAGCAATGAAGACAAATAGACCAGCTTTTCCATTGCAAGAGCAATGCTGTCCATCGCTCATGGGACCTCAGCTTGAAAGGCAACTTGTAGAACATGCAGGTCAGCTGCCATTTGACTCCCAATACAACTGATTGCTGCTCCCACTGAATAGTTTTACTCTGCATTTTGGCAATTTTTACCTGTCATTTCCTTCTACAGAGTCCTAAAATTTCAAGGTTAGAAGTCTTGAGTAACAGGAAATCTCTCTCAAGCTTCACCACTGTCTCATCATGTAAGAATCCACTGTCACAGCTTTCCTCTCAAGTGGGTCAATAAATAGCAATAAGTGCAGTCTTAATTTTGCTATCTCTCCTCTGATTATCTTATATGAAAAAAATAAGCTAATTAGTAGGCTGCAATCATGTTTTTTTAAATTAAATAGTGGTTAGTGCAGAGTTGTGGAGACCGGTTCCAAAGGATCCGTCTACAAAACATTCTGCATCTAAGGCTCAGGGACCACTACAGAAGATGGCAGAAAGATTGTGAGAGCCAGAGGGTTAGAGGGTTTGCTATGAGATTGTATCCTCTAGAAATGTCAGAATCTATGCCCATAAGGGCTCAGCAACATGACTGCCTAAATAGGAGCTGAGTAAGGACAATGAACATGCCAAAGGAGAAAGGAGAAGACCCACAAGGCCTCAACCCTACACAACGAGCTACAGCAACTAAGGGCTGCGGAGACTGGGAGAAACAGTCTTCCCCAGGGAAGGGCACATCAATTGGTTACCCAATACCAAATGGTCGGCTCTGAAAACACACATATGAGTAAAATTACACAGACTGAGCAGGCTGTATTTAGGAAAAAAATAAGTGTGTATATATATATATATATATATATATATATATATATATATATATACACACTTATTTTTTTCCTAAATATATATATATATATATATATATATATATATATATATTCCTATAACAATAACTAATGAAAAAGAGGCCTTGAATTTGAAAGAGAGCAAGGAGGGGTATCTGAAGGATTTTGAGAAAGGGAAAAGAAGGGGCAATGATGCAATTATATTATAAGTTCATATTAAAAAATAAAGAAAAATGTGTAGGTTCATGGAATATAATCATTTAAAAAAAATTCTCTCCCTAATAGTGTACTCTTGGAGCCTTGCTTTGTAAGCACAGGCCAGCTGGGAATACTGACTGCTGTTCAAAAGGATAATCACCCACAGATGTCAGTTACAGAAAAACAGATTTTGAAAAATTTTAAACTGCTAACCCTCAAAAGCTCTGAGGGAGGCGATCTGAAGAATAGTTTCTGAGGCTGTTGAGACGGGTTGGTGGTAAAGGTGCTTGCCTTCCACGCCCAAGTTTCATTCCTATGAAGTAAAGGTAGGAAGATGGAACGTACACCACACTGCCCTTTGACCTCAGCACATGTGCTATGACACCCCCAACCACTGAACCATATTAATAAAAAAATTTTTAAACCCAAAACAAGAATAGTTTTCTCTACAGTGAAACTTCTTTTTTTTTTTTTTTTTTTTAATGCAGAAAGTTCTTTGCCACATAAAGAGGTTGAACAAGAATGAGAAACAATGGGAAAAGTGAGAGAAACCTTGATGTTTGGGAGACAGAAATTTCACTGTAAGCACAATTTCTCAGACAGAATGTGACTTGAAGAAAAAGTGTGCTCATTGTCTCCCACCATGGCAGACTCACCTACACAAAGGAAGATAGTAAGGGACATTCTCAATGCATCGCCCTCCGTACTCACAGCAGGACGTGGCACAGCTCCCCAAGCAAAGGCATCTCACAGTAGCCCTTTGCCTCAGGTTCCCTTGAAGCCAATGACATCAACAACGCCCGTGACACCAACAACCCAAACTGTCCACGTCGGGAAGAGCAAGTGATTCTCTCTAATTGTAAGACAGGAGGGTGAGATAGAAGTATGCCCACATTTGAGATGATATTCAGAAAAAAAAGATGCAGTTGGGATCCTTGAAGTTCTGTTTTCCTGTTAAGAAGAAAAAAAAGGGGGATGTTGTGATTCAGTCAGAAAGGTTTCTGAGGAACTAGAGGACGCTGCCTGCAAGCGAGTTTCGCTTTTGCCTTCAGCACCGTTGCGTTGTCTGTAGCTGCTCCCAAGTCACACCCCTGCCAGTCACCCCGGAGCTAATGGCCCTGTCAGCTGTCCTTTGCTGTGCCCCTGGTCCACATGTAACAGGGGATCCCCACAGCAAGCTGGCGTCGAGATGTCATATCACAAGCTCTGGCTTTGGATGAGAGACCCTGCCTCATTGAGTAAGATGGAAGAGCCATTGATGGTGATTCCCAACATCAACCTCAGGCTTCCACAGTCATAAGCACAAGTTCATGGGCATCCACACAAAAGTGTGCCCACATACGTGCACGCAGGTGCATGGACACACACACACACACACACACACACACACACACACACACACACACACTTAGAAACAGGAAAATAAATAATATGAGAACACTTCCCAGTGTCTTTGTTTCCCACCAAGTAGCCACTTGGCAATCCTGAGCATCCCTTGCTATGTATAGCATCACTCCCTATCTTCATATAGTGCTTATCCCTTGTGTATCTCAGTGTGTTTCCTGTTTTTATAAAGGCATCAGCCATTGGATTAGTGTTCACTCTGATCCATAATAATTTTATATATTAATTTCCAGTTTCCAAGTAAATTCGGAAGTTCTAGGTCTAGGATATGATCGGAGGTGGGGGGTGGGGAGCTAACTCACCACAGCATCTAGGTGGGTGTGACTAGGGGGCACTAACTTACTACAGCAACTGGGTGGATATGACTGGGGGGCACTAACTCACCACAGCATCTAGGTTGGTGTGACTGAGGGGCATGAACCGACCATAGCATTTTATCTCATTCTCGAAGCCACTTCTAACCCAGAAACTGTTGAACCCATTCCACACAAGAAGGAATGACCAAGAACAGCAACGGTTTCTAGGTGCATGGCTGGATTTGAACTCAAGCCTGTCATTCTATGAAGCTGAGCAGGGCAAGATTTAAACAAGGTGAGAAGAAGAAAGACCAAAGTAAGAGCAGATGTAGGGGCAGTTACCTTCTCCTTGTGCCTGAGGGCGGGGTGGCTGGCAGAGATTTAGGTCTGCAGGCAGCCAGGTCATGGGTTGTCTTGCTCTCTGCTCTCCCCCTGTCTCTCTGACCTCTGGGTTTCCTTCTGAAAAGGCAGGGCTCTTCTTTACTTGTCTGCATGCTTTTTAAATGTTAAAAAAAAATTTACTTTACTCTCTCCCTTGAGTAAGAAGGAATGATTACAGAAAGGAATGGTTGCCTCAACTACAAACAAAGGGGGGACCATAATAAGGACCCTGTCTGGGAAGCAGTCCTCAGTCCTTCCTCTAAGGACTGCCTCCCACTCGTGCCTCTAAGATGCACACTCTCAGTGTGGCTCTGGGAGTTTAGCATCTATGGAATCCTCAGCCCAGCCCCAGGAGTGAAGCATGTGTAAGCCACTCTTCCGGCCTCCTGAACTTGCTCCAGGGCCCACTCAGCTCTCAGTCCTCAGTCATTTCTGGACAGGTCTGAGGCAGGGGAAGCCCAGGTCTCTTCAGAGCAGAGCCAAAGCCACTCAAGCTGGCGTCTCGGCACGCTGGCCTGCTTCGTAAATCTGTATGTCTAGAAAAATGTCAGAGAGGACAGATACTGGAGCCTCTACAGAGCATTCCTGGGGGTGGGGGAGACACGTGGGGTGGCTTTGCAGTTTGCGGTCGCCCTCCCCTCCCCCGCCCCGTTATATGGTATTTTCTGCCTGCTATGAATGTGAATTACTCTTTTAAATACTCAGAAATAACTTAAAAAAAAAAAAAAGAATGGAGAGTACTAGATTGCTGAACAAGAACAAGAAAACATTTTAAGAACTTCCCAAACGGCTCCTATGTTTTCAATTATTCAATAAAGAACACATAACTGTGAAGTTCTTAAATTAGAAACACCCATAAGCTCTTTGCTTTGTTCCCAGAGGTCTCCAACAGGCAGAGAGAGAAGGGAGAGGGAGAGAGAGATTGGGATTAGACCCCTCCAACATTGTATGGATGCTTGGTAATAAAAAAATGACAAATTAGGTAAAAAAAGATGCCATTATAATATGCATGAAAATGATCTCATCCATGTACAAAACTTAGCACAGTCTTCCATTCTGTACAGAGAAAAGCAGAAGTAAGAGAGATTATATCATTTATCTGGCTAGTACAGAACAGAGAGAGGATATGCCACACCATTTCTGCCCTCCCCTAAGACATTTTATTCTAAATGTACGGTCATGGAAATGCTGTTCAGTGTATGGAACTTGAAGCCACCTAACAAAATGACACAGATGTGTCCGTTACGTTATGGTGTCTGTCACACGGCAGGGACTTGGCACAGTCACAGCTCTGAAATCATCTATCCACCCTGCCTACTCTGATTGGCCTAAGCACATAGCATGAATATGAAAAAAAAAAAGTGGCTTTGGAGAAATAACCAAAGGGCAAGAGCTGGAGAAGCCATGAGACCTGTGAAGAGCCAGCACCTACTCTAGAACTGTCTTCTCAACTTTCCCGAAGTCCAGAACCAAGATTCAGATGGGGGTTTTATCTGGAACGTGATAGAAAGGAGCAAGGCTAGCCTCCTTTGGAAGATGGGGACTTGTGGGTAGAAGGATGGTCATAAGCAGCTGGGGACAGAGAGAAGACGGAGGTTCACACCTGGAAATCTGCCTGAAAACCTGCCTCTTGTATTACAGCCCAGGAACTGGAGGCCAGTCTGGATGCATACTAACTCGGAATTCCAAGTTCTCCTCTGAGGGAGGCCCGATGATCTTGAGGTGAGGGAGGAGAGGCGTAGGCTAACGCTCTGTCTAAAGCAGCTGAGATGTTCCTTTCAGGACCAGAGTGCTGTGGGATGGTCTGTATGTCAAATGTGTTGCTGATTGGTCAATGAATAAATCACTGATTGGTCAGTGGCCAGGCAGGAAGTATAGGTGGGACTAACAGAGAGGAGAATTGAGAGAACAGGAAGCTGGGTGAGAGAGACACTGCCAGCCGCCATGATGACAAACAGCATGTGAAGATGCCGGTAAGCCACGAGCCATGTGGCAAGGTATAGATTAATGGAAATGGATTAATTTAAGCTGTAAGAACAGTTAGCAAGAAGCCTGCCACGGCCATACAGTTTGTAACCAATATAAGTCTCTGTGTTTACTTGGTCGGGTCTGAGCAGCTGTGGGACTGGCGGGTGAGAGAGATTTGCCCTGACTGTGGGCCAGGCAGGAAAACTCAAGCTACACCAGAGTCCAGATCTGGCTCGTCCACTGGCAAGGACTCCAAAAGCTAAGGGAGGTGTATTCTAAGTGGCGGGCTTGGTGCCGGGCGCTAGGGAAGTGCTTTCCTGCTCCAACTCCACCACACCCGCATGGCGAACAGAAAATAACTAAGGCCGTGGCTCCTGGCTAAAAGGCAAGTCACTGAACTCCTCCTGTCAGAGCTGCTTCCTCCAGAAGGTGTCTCAGGAGCAGGGGTCAGAGGTCGAGCAGGAAGTCAGGGAGAAGAGATGGAACTTGCCGCCTGGCCTTCAACAATGGAGAATAGAGGAGGGGACTCATGTGACAGATAGAAGCTTCTAGGAGCCTAGAAAGGACTTGTGTCGTCCTCTGTCCCCCCATTCCTGGACAGAGGATGGGGTGCTGGATGCACTGCCCTGAAGTCTGACAGTGTGCTGCAAAGACTTGCTGCCTGACGTTTCTGAAGCGGGGAGGTCTGCCACCCTGCCATGCTTGTAAAGGGAGTTGCGGTTGTTCACAGGGATTAAGGAAATGGGAACACCTTTGCTCCCAGGCCTGGACCACAGGAACTACAAAACCTCAATACCCACTGCAACATGGCAGAAGGAAGGAGCTCCCGGGGCACAGGGACATAGGGCTCCAAGGTCACTAAGAGTGGATGGAAACAGACTAAGATGGCCGTGTCTCTCTTCTGCTCCGAGGCAGGAAAGCTAGAAGCTTAGCTTGTTCTGGGAGTAAGTGTGAGTTGAAAAGATATAGGATTGGACTTTAAATAGGACTGACTCGGTCAGTTCCTCAAATCATAAGTCCCTTAGGACCTAGTGTCTACTCATAGCAATGTATACGTGACAAGAGAAGTGAAAATATACAGCCACACACGGTCTACGTCAATGTCCACTGCAGCATTATTCAGAGTCAAAGTGGAAATAACCTAAACACAGAAATAGTACCAAACACCGTGTTCTATACGATGGACTGTAATTCAGTCCTCAGAATAAATGACACACTGACATGTGATGTGATGATATGATATAGTATGGTATGGACACAGTATGATATTCTTTTAAAGCATTCTATGACAAAGAAACTGGGCACTAAAGACCACATGTCATATAATTCCATACCCATGAAGCACCCAGAGTACATAAATTCACATAGAGACAGAGAATACTGAGTGATTGCTTAATAAGGAAAGCATCATGGGGGACTGCTAAAGAGTACATAGTTTCATTTGGGGATGAAAATGTTTGCAATTTGACTGTAGTATAGATCACACTATTCTGTGCATAACAGTAAAACCATTTACATGGATGAACTGTGTTGTATGTGAATCACATCCCAAGAGTCAATAGAAAACACGAGACTAGGCTGAGTCGTAACAAGAGGCCTGGAAATGATGAGCTTAGGTTGGGAGATGATGAAGGTCTCCACTCACCAGGTTAGGAGAGTTTGACCGACAGCTGGTGGCAACTTTAAAAAATAAACATTTCAATGAATTGTGTCACCTCATGGCGGTTATAGAGTGAGAAGAACCAGGAAACAGCTCCTGTGCCCACTGTTAGCACCCCTCATAATGAGCGAGTCTCCCTCTCCCCCCCCTCCCCCCCCTTCACCTGCCTCTATTCGAGAGACTAAGCAGTAGCAGCTGGGAAGGGAAGATTGGCTTGGCTAGCGCCCCGGTCCTCATCCTAATCCCTTCCACAGTCCGGGTTGTGCTCACAGCCTCAGTTTTGTGTGGATGTCTGTGTGTATTTATGAGTTTTTATTCAAGGAGATCAGACAGAGCTGCAGAGGAGCCCCCAACCTCCAGCACCACGCTGGGCCAGGCCTGAGGAGCAAGAGAAAGACTTCAGGGCTGAGAGTCAATCTGGGGACTGAAGGACCCTCAGAGCCAGCCATCTCCCCAGAGTTTCCCTCACCAGGGCTAGCCAGGGCTATGACATGTTCCGGGAACCAAACTGAGAAGGGAATACGGTTCCGGCTGCCTGGGTCCATATCCCTTAGCCTTTAGACCTGGAAGTGGATAAAGGGCTGGGGTCAAGCAGAGGAGCCGTTTAGATTTGCACTCAGGTGAATGGAATTAGATTCTCCCAGTGACTCTTAGGTTTCAGTTCAGCTAAAAAAGGAAAAGTGAAGCGATGATTACCTCTTCAAATGCAGCCAAAGGTGGCGGAGAGGGCAGCTGACTCATACTTAGCTCTCAAGTCCACGGTGGCTCCGTAAACGGTTCAAGTTAGTGGCGTTTGGCTGCTCTCCAGAATCCCCTCAGGGAATCTGGAATGCACAGAGGTGCCAGGGTACTACCCAGACACTGTGGCTGAGCCTCAGGAGTCTGCAGTTCTCGAAGGTTCTCAGGTGGCTGTGGAGCAGCTAATTTGGTGGCTCGGTGTTAGGGAGCTCATGCGATGGATGTCCACAGCAATCACTGCATCCAAGGGAGACAAGGAAGGTGAGGCTACCAGACTTGAAGACGCGACTTCTGTCGGCCTTCTAAGACAAGCTCACGTGGCAATCTCCAACTCAGCAATGCAGGAGCGGGATGGTACTTCAATGTAAACTGCTCTCTCCTGGACGTAGGTAGCAGAGTTAAATGGCAGCCTATCCTTCAAAGCTATGCAACTCTAGAGGACGAGGCAGTGTGGAAATTAGAGTAGACCGCTCCCAGCAGGAGCCAGTCAGTCTCCTAGCTGTGTGGCCTGAATGCTCAGAGCCCTGGCCCACGACGTAGGGCTTTGTGGATTATAGTTTATAACATATTCAGAATTTCTTCACTTGAGTGTCTAGAATAAAGCAGGGCCTACTGGCCCCTCTGGTTTAAGTGACATGTTAAAAATCAGCAACATCTTGGTGTCTGAACTCTGAGTCAGGTATGGAAAAGAGAAAATTTGAAAAACCTGAAAGGCTGATTCACAAATGCTACTTTATCTGCTACTCCACAATTCAATTATTTGCTCAACAGAGGACGCTCATTTCCCGAATCTTCTTTTGTAGAGACTGGGGTTGCAGAGGCTCATGAGGTACCGTGTCAGCAGCCTCAGGACCTTGTGCCCAAATGAACAGAGTCATCACAGGGTGGTGAAGGACACAGAATGCTCATCTCCCAGCCGCCTCTGACGACTTGCCGACCTGGAGACCCTGGGGTCTGAGTCTCTCAGTGTGGAGTTGGACTCAGCTTAGGTCCCAGGACCCTGGCTAGGGGCAGCGAGGGGATGAAGAAAGGACAGACACACAGACAGTGGAGCTGGGAATCAGGTGGGGCTCTCTAATTTACCACTGTGGCTACAACAGGGAACCTCAGCATGTTTATGAGGTACAGGGCAGCGGGAGGGGCTAGCAGGGAGGAGGCCTCTGTAGGTGGGCAGTCTCAGAATGTAAACATCCAGGAGGAGGAAGCTGCAGTTACCAGTCTTTGCACTCATTGATCACTTGTCCTTAAACACCCATCCTTGGACTCCTGAGGAAAGTCTTGCTGATTTCCCATGGGCCAGTTGGATTTGGAGTCCTTGACAGGCTGTGCCCATGTTAAAATACACATTCACTTAGGACTTCGCTCACATGGGGCTTCCTCTGCTGCACCTTGACCTGGGACAAGGTGTTAGTGGTGACGGTAGGGGACTGAAGTGGCCCAGCATAAGTAGCTACCAGGTAGGCACCAATAGCAACTGATCAGTTCTAAACGGAGTGCCTAAGAAGATGCCCTCAGCTAACAAAGGAGCAAGCAAATCTGGGAGAAGCTGAGGAAACAGGTGGCCAGCTGGGCCCCAAGAGCCCCCAGGAACAGCAGTTTGAATACACAGCCTCCATTTCTGCCTTTTCCCCACCCGATGACTGTCCTGGTTCCTGCTCAGCGCTCAGTCCCTTCCATGCCCCATGAAGCAGAACAGGCAAACGGATACTGCAAACCAATGACACAGTTGTGGCTGCCGATTTGGAAGCAGGCCTCTGACCAGATGGGTTTCTATTTCACCCCTTACCAGGCAGCGATGCTAGACAAATGACTTCTTCGCTCACTGCCCATCTCACCATCTGTCAAATGAAGATCATGAAAGACTTGCTTCCTGGGGCTGTTGTACCGATAACATGAGATGATTCCAGAAGGTCCTCAGGCCAGGTTTCGCTGGCAACATGAAGGACTCTATAAATGTTGTTTTAGTCTTACAGGGCTGGGCAGCAGTGGCGCACACCTTTAATCCCAGCATTTAGAAGGCAGAGGCAGGCAGATCTCTGTGAGTTCAAGGCCAGCCTGCTATACAAAGCAAATTGCAGGATAGCTAGAGCTGTTATATACAGAGAAACCCTTTCTCAAAGAAACAGGTGGGAAAAAAAAAGAAATATATAGTCTTACAGGGCAACCAACCCAAGTCACAATCTCTCAAATATGAGTGATTTAGTTCATTTACTTAATTCAAATTTTAAATTTTAAAGTTTAGTTTTTTTCTGGGCACAAAATGACACAATGTATCACTGTAAAAATTATTTTAAGATACAAAAAAAGTAAATTACAAAAAAGATAGTAAATATTCCCTAAGGAGTAAACCTATAGATAATTATTCTCTGAGTTTTGGTGAGCATGGTTCTCTGTGCCTCTCTGGACACATCCATAGAAATGTACTTCTAAATAAGTGCCATCATGTTAAAACTCACGTTAGTGAGCTAATAACACGTACATTGTGGACACCTTTCTCTTTCAGTTAATACAGACCCTACAAGTGTTTCTAACGCCTGACAGGGCTTTCCTTGTCTGGGAACAACTGAATGGTGTAAGCCGCTTCAATTCATGACTCTTTGGCTTGCCTCTGACTGGTGCCTGAGAAAATATTTCACAACTGCCTCTGACCCCTGGTCTACTCTATCTGGACAGACACCTGTGGGACATGGACCTGACAGCTGGTGTGATGCCACCGATAAGGCTTGGCTGTTGCAGCAGCTCAGGGTGTGGCTGTGGGAAGGCATTCAGGCTGGTGGCCAGTTTGTGGTGAGCAAATGTTTAGTGGCTGTCCCTGCTCGTGGGTTTTAAATGTGTTCTTAACAGGGTCAACATTTTTTTTGTTGTTGTTGTTTTTTCCAGACTGAGGACGAGAACCAACTTATCTTGTCAGGCCTCCAGGGCCCTACATTTTTTTTTTTCTTTTTCTGCCTTCTCTGGGAAGACTGGCTAGGGAAATTTAATTGACTGAAAAATGTCTGGGAAGACAAGCTAGGGAAATTTAATTGACTGAAAAATGTCATGTGACTTTTGAGAAACCTTTTAAGGGTTCAATGTCTAGAGTATTATACTCCAACCAAGTTTGGGATGAATTTCTCCAGGCCCCAAACTCTCCTTATTCTCTTATTTCTCAGGGGGTGGGGGTGGGTGGGTTCTGAGCATCTTTGGCAAACGAGGCCAGGATGTCAGGTCACAAACAGGAGTGGTGACTGGAAGCTGCATTGACTTCTACAGGCTGAAGTGTAGGAATAGATAAGATCAACAAGGGAGGACATGGCTGTGGAATGACAGTATCAAGGCCAGGTCAGCTTGGCCTGGTTCTTCTCACTGTTGTGCCTTGGGCGCGAGACCCCCCGAAGAGACCACCAGAGACACGAACTCACCGAAATGCAAAAGCAAGGTTTATCAAAGCAATTCAAGCCACGGCAGGGACCTCGGTCGAGCACCCCAGACACAGTGGAGGCTAGAGGAGGTGCCCGCCCCTCTGCAAGCTCAGTTTTTAAAGGCAGAAACCATAAGGTTACATCATTTAGGGGTGCAAGTACGGGTGCAAAACTTGGCTCAAGTTTTAGGGGCTTTTCAGAATTTCTGTGTTATCTTACTTCGTAGTTTTAACCGGTTGTTTGTCAAACTTTATAGATTACATCTGGCATTGGAGCATTCTGTGGTTAATCAATTGTTACCAGATAGTCCTTCAAACATCCTGACTTTGTACTTTGACCATCTCCGGCATTGGGACATTCTGTGGTTAATCAGTTGCTACCAGATGGCTCTTCAAACATCCTGACTTTGTCCTGGGACCTATGTCAGCAGCTCTGAGAATTTTGAAACTCAGGCCTGTTTCCAGCTGGGGTGAGGCGCTTGCTTGAAATGGGGGTGCTTTGGTTCTTCACTCACAAATGGAGGAAGGAGATTAAATGCCTGGACCTTCAAACCAGAGGTCAGGCAGTTTCTCTACTTCCTCCCAGAAACCAAAGGTCAGCTTGTCCCTGCCCATATCCTCCTGCCTCCGACCTCTTTTTCCAACCACCGTCACACAGAGCCGTGGTGGCACATCCTATCACGGAACTGCTGCTTGCAGTCATTCCTGAGAAGAAAAGCTGAAGCAGAGGTCGAGCTCTGCCAAGGTGTAAACACTGCCGGACAGTCCCAACTGCTTTGAACATATCCGCCATTTCACACTCACAGCCCGAGGAGGGAGGCACCCTCATCACTGCCATTTTATAAGTAGGGAAACTGATGCCCAGCGGACAGACAATTGAAGGTCGGGCAATGAATGAGAGAGGATCATCTGGCTCTGGGTATGTTTTCCTCATCATTGCTTCTCTTCATTGTTAGAACAATGCTGGCCATAAAGGCACCTGTCCTCTTCTCTTCAACCAGCCCTCCCATGAGAACAGAGCAGTCCCAGAGACTCCAGAAGAAGTTAATCATGAGCTCCAAGTAAACCTCAAGAGCCATGAGAAACTTCCCAGCATGGCAGCGCATGGTAATCCCAGCCCTCAGCAGGCAAAGAAATAAAATGAACAAAAAATAAGGACAAACAACAACAAAGGCCACCACCGTTCTCAAAAGCGGTTCAAGCAGGGGCCTTTCATGGAGTCCACCAGGCCTTCGAGAGGACTGGGGGAATGTGACCGGCGAGTGGATTTGTAGTTACCCAACACTGTGGTGCTTTGCATCGGAAGTGGGATTGTAGGAAGGACATCTTTGATTTCACTCTTCCTCAGCTTCACCTTCTTTCTGCTTCTTGTTTCTGCTGTCTCCTCTTCATAGGTGAGCTCCTTCACAGCCAACACACACACACACACACACACACACACACACACACACACACACACACACACATTTCTCCTGCAGGTGCATGTTCTCTGTATTACGTACACATGATTTGTCTGCACAAATTTAATTTTCTAGGAGTGTGAGAAAGTAACGTGATTTACCACACATTTTAAAACACACGTCCAAGTTCATATTATGACCTCGGTACTCAGGAAAACAATGGGGTCAAATGGGTAGGTTAGAGCCAGGGGCCTTTAAGATGCCCCTCAGTGTGATGTGCTGAGAATGAAGAGAAGCTGTGTCTTCTCTTATGTGATGATGCCTTGTGTATGTAATCTCAGTACTTGAGAGACTGAGACCGGAGGATTGTTGATCATTCAAGCCCAGTCTACAATATATAGTAAGTTTTAGGCTAGCCTCAGCTGTCATGTAAGATCTTGTCTTAAAACCAGAAAGAACGCATCACTTCACCTGTGTTTACCTGTACAAGGCCTACTACACTTGTCAAAATGCCACCCTTGGTGGAGGAGCTCCTGGAAATTGATGGCTGCTAAGGGAGGAGGGGTCACTCTCCTTTGGTCACAGGGCTGCTGGTAGAGTGCTCACACCCCAATGGATGGCGGCTTCACACCACGTCTGAATGGGCGGCACGACATGGGCTCAGGATTAATAACAACGAAGCTGGAGAGGAGACATAGTGGGCATATGGGGAGTTGGAGAGATGTAGTGGTGGGTGGATAGGATCGAATACTTGTATAAGTGTATAAAGCCATTATTTTTAAAACAGAATGAAGGTGAGCAAAGGATAAAGTCAGAAAACCACCAAGCAATGGACAGGGAGAAGACTGGCATAATTGGAGGGATGCCTGCTCTGGAAAGGGGGCATAGTACCCTTCTCCTACGGATACAATGGATTCATTTCCTGACCATGCCCACACTGGTAGCCAATAGCCCCTTTCTCTCAGCAAGAAGTTTTATTGGCAAGACATGGTATTTTAACAAAAGCAACAACAACAAAAAAGATGTTTGCTTCTCCTTCTCCCTCTCCTCTCCCTCTCCCTCCTCCTCCCTCTCTCCTTCCCCTCTCCCTCTCCCTCCACACTTCTCTTCTTCCTGAGGCAGGGTTTCTCTGTGTAACAGCTCTGGATGTCCTGGAACTTGCTCTGTAGACCAGGCTGATCTTGAATGCACAGAGAGCTGCTTGCCTCTGCCTCCTGAGTGCTAGGATTAAAGGAATTCACCACCACCACCTGATGGTCTCTCACCTTTTAAGTGCAGTCTCAAATTTGAATGGAGTGATAAAGTTGTGGTGATATTTTATTTGTGTGTTAATAAATAAAGTTTGTCTGGAGATCAGAGGAAATAGCAAGCCATTAACACAAAAATCAGGCAGTGGTAGCACATGCCCTTAATCCGATCACTTGGCTGGCAAGGTCTCTATGTGTTCAAGGTCACACTGGGAACAGAGCCAAGCGTGGTGACACATGCCTTTAATCCCAGTACCAACCATAGAGACCTGGAGGTCTGTACAGACAGGCAGTGACAAGGAAGTGAGGTAGCTGGGCTAAGAGCCAATGAGAGGGCAGAACAGCAAGGCAATAAAGGTGCAGGTAGACAGGAAGTAGCTCACTTTTGGGAGCTGCAGAGCTGGTGAGGTAAGGTGGTTGGTGGTTCTCACTATTTCCCTGATCTCTAAGACTTTCACCCCTATATTTGACTCCATGTTCTTTATTTAATAAGACTGCTTAAAAACTCGTCTACATAAAGTAGTTTGAAAAGTGGAGAGGGGAGCTGGAGAGAAGCCTCAACAGTTGAGAGCACTTGCTGTTCTTGCAATACATACAAGCAAAACATTCATATATGTAAAATAAATGAATCTGAAAAAACAAACCTAAAAATATTTTAAAATAAAAAAAATTTAAATGTGGAGAGATTATGGGATGTTTGATGGGATCAGCTATAAACTAGTGCTCTCGACCATAGACCTCATTGTGACATTCATACTGGCGGCGAAGCAGGAAATCGTGTGAGTGGTCCAGCCCTGGAACAGACGAAACTTGAAAATCAAAGTGGAGTGAGTATTGAGTTCAACCCCTGGGAAACATGGTTATTACTTTTCTTGCATTTATTTATTTATGTATTAATTTAGTGTGTGTGTGTGTGTGTGTGTGTAAGTGGAGGTCACAGGACAACTTGCAGAATTTGGTTCTCTCCTTCTCCCACATGGGTTCCCAGGATCAAACCTGGGTCACCAGGCTTGGTGGCGCGACATTTCCCAGATGAGCCAACTCATCTCCCCAGTCTGTTGTTTCTGTTTTGTTTTTTGAGACAAAAAGAGTCTCACTCTGTGACCCAGGCTGTTCTGGGACTCATTACAGAGCCCTAGTATTGGCTTTGAACCAGTAGTAATCCTCCTGTCTCGGCTTTCCCAGCTCTTAGATTACAGGTGTGAGACATCATTTCCTGTCTTAACCAATCTTTTCAGGCATAACTCTAGAAGCCACCAAAATCATATATATGGATATTACAAAGAGTTTTTAGCTAGGTTTTCTTTTGAGAAGCCCTGCCCACACTTGGGGGTGTGCTAACCTTCCCCTAAGTGCCTCTTTTTCTTTCAACCTCCATGCTTGAGCTATTTTACAATCCCTTCTTAACAAACTTCAATTCTGCTCCCTCCTGGCTCTTCCTGAAATTCTTTTCTGTAGCAGAGTCAAGAACCCCAGCTTCAATGGTTGGAGAGATGGCTCGGCAGTAAAGAACACTTGATGCTCTTTCAGAGAACACAGATTCGACTTGAAGCATCTGTGTGGTGACCCTCAACTGTCTGTAACTTTAGTTCCACAGGATCCAGACACCGGTCATGGACATGGAGAACAGACATATATACACACAGGCAAAACACTCATACACGTAAGTCACATTAAAAAAAAAAGAATTGGAGCTTGACACACAAACCCATAAATAAATATAACTAAAGAAAAAATGTAAAACAACAAACACTTGCTAGGGAACTTTTTCCCTTTCTTTTTTGGTAAAATAACCAGTCTTCCTGGCAGAAACTAAGATATTCTAAAGAAACACGTGTTATCTCTTTAGGTTGGAGGATTGCTCAGGGGTTAAGAGCACTTACTGCTCTTGGAGAGGATCTGGGTTCAGTTCCTAGCACTTACATGGTAGCTCACAACCCTCTGTAACTCCAGCTCCAGGGGATCTGGCATCTCTTCAGACCTCTGTGAGCTCCTGCACTCAGGTGGTAAACATCCATGCACATACTCAGACACACACATACACAACAATAAATTAAAACACTTTTATTAAAACTTTTTTATATGTTACATTCTGACCATGGTGTCCCCTCCCTTATCTCCTCCCAGATCACCCCCACCTCTCCACCCTTCCAACTATAACACTCTTAAGAAAACTAACACACAAGTAAACAAGAGTAAAACAAAACAAAGAAGGAGCCTGAGAAACACACACACACACGCAGACACATACACATCACACACATACACACACACACACACACACACACACACATGCACGCACAACCCATAAAAACACAAAATTGGAAACCATAATGTATAAGCAAAAGACCAGTAAAATAAAAAATACCTGAGCAAGATAATATGAGATGAAAAAAATCTCCAAAAATACCTTTGAGTTCATCTTACGTTGGCCATCTGCTGCCGGGCATGGAGCCCGCCCTTAAGTGTGGTTTGCACACCCAGTGAGACTCCCTTGAAGAAACAAATTTTTCCTGTGTGAGTGGTTATCCATTGGAGAGAGCTTCTTGGTTGAGGATGGGAGCTTGTGTCTGATTCCCTTCTCAGTGCTGGGACCCCATCTGGCCTTGTGCACGCTGCCACAGTCTCTGTAAGTCCTGTTGTGTCTGGAAGACACTCTTTCCTTGATATCCCCCGTCCCCGCTGGGTCTTTCTACAATCTTTCTACCTCTTCTTCCACACAGTTCCCCGAGCCCTGAGAGGAGGAGTTTGATGAAGACATACCATTTAGGACTGAGTGCTCCACGGTCTCTCACTCTCTGCACATTGATTTTTAAACAGGTGTGCCCCTTTCTTTGGCTGTCAGACTATTCAAACAACAGACCCACTAACTGGAAGAAGAAAGCATTGGAGGGCAGCCCGAGGAGTAATTTGCCTCTTGGAGATTTACAACTTGTCAGATGACCATGCGGGAAAGAGTTGGAGCTGAGACAGTGATGGGTGGGATCACCCCTTGGCTGGACTGCTTAGTCTGCATATCTCTCAGCTTCTATTTAAACCTTACTCTCAGGTTAGGACCCTGAAGATGGACTTGTGGGGGTCATTGAGTCTTTGTCTTCCTTTCCAATATGGCCATTTATTTATTTTGGGTTTTTTTTTTCGAGACAGGGTTTCTCTGTGTAGCTTTGGAGCCCGTCCTGAAGCTCGCTCTGCAGACCAGGCTGGCCTCGAACTCACAGAGATCTGCCTGCCTCTGCCTCCCAAGTGCTGGGATTAAAGGTGTGCGCCACCACCGCCCAGCTTAATTTGGCTCTTTTAATTAGCTTATCCAGGACAGATGGTTGAACCTGGCTTATTGGGTCACAACCTGTGACCCTGAGTCCTATAAAAAGGTCATAGAGTGGTCCCTTAGTTGTGTTGGATAAGATTATAGCTGATAAGCTAAAACTGAGGCCACAGGGATGCATAAGGCAATTAAGACATTTTTACAGGTTTATTTGTGGAACTCGCAGAAAATTGCTGGTTTAAATGTGGGAAGGAGTAAGGACATACATACTCAGGCCAAAGCATGGCTCGTTCCTGTTTTCCCTTTCCTATTTTAAAAAAAAATCTTTATGTAAAAGGGATACTGTCTCTTCACAGCAAATTTTGTTAATTGTGCCGGAATTCTTGATTCTCAGCTGGAGAGGCTTCAACAGAGCTCTGGAGTGAGGGTCTCCTTCCCAAGTCCCCTAACTTCTCCTCTCTGTCCCATCTCAGCTCCACATAAGGTGTCTTGACTGCTGCTGGCCTGTGGTGTAATTCAGGACTCGATGGTCAGAGCTTTACACCAACATGTCCCAGGGAGTCAACTTCAAAGGTCACTCTGTGGCCAGCTTGTGAAAAAAGCAAATAAAACATGGGTGGATGGGTGGCCCATGATCTCTACATAAATGACCTCTGGAAGAACACACAGGTCTCCTCTGCATGTTTTAGAATCCAGGCACATTGGATTTAGAAAATTTTATCTTAGTTTTTTTAAAGAATACAAATAAAATGATGTTGCTTTGGTGTGTGTGTGTGTGTGTGTGTGTGTGTGTGTGTGTGTGTGTGTGTGTCTGTGTGCTTGCGCACTATAGTTTGATTTGAGAAGTCAGGGGACAATGTGAGTCAGTTCTTTCCTTTCCCCACATGGATCCTGGAGCTTGAATGCAGCCTTGGTGGCCAGTGCCTTTACCTGCTGAGCCATCTCACTGGTGTGGATTTAAATTCTTTGTAAGATGATGAACAGTTCAGGCACATGTGGGCACGGAGCCCAGATAGCCTTCAAGTTAGTGAGGGGGAGCTAGGTACAGCCAAGACTGAGGACAACTGTAGGAAAATCAACCTTCCCTCCCTCAGTTTCAGGTTCTCCAGCTGGAGCCACGTAAGACAGCAATACCAAACCGGTTTATTAGCATCAGCATCTCCCCAGAACACATGGGCATACCCAGATGTAATGCAAAAATGTGGTTAGAAATCTGGGTTTCTAAAGTATCCCATGCTACACTCAGGGGTCCGGGGAAGCAAGCAACTGGGAAGTTGACGAGGGAAAGTATCGTGAGCAAGATTGTTCAGAAAGGTTTGTTCTGCCGATTTAAGTTGCAGCCCTCCCTATTGATGGGCCTTAAGAGGGACCCTGAGGGTCGGGCGGTGGTGGCCATCTCTCCAGTCCCCAAACAAGCCCACTTTCTTCTTTCTTCTTCTTCTTCTTCTCCTTGTCCTTCTTCTTCTTCCTCCTCCTCCTCTTCTTCTTCCTCTTCTTCTCCTCCATCTTCTCCTTCTCCTTCTTCTCTCTCCTCCTCCTCCTCTTCTTCTTCTTCCTCTTATTCTCCTTCTTCTCCATCTTCTCCTTCTCCTTCTTCTTCTTCTTCTGGTTTTGGGTTTTGAAGACACTGTTTCTTTGTGTAACAGCCCCACTGTCCCAGAACTCACTCTGTAGACCAGGTTGGCCTCAAACTCAGAGATTCACCTGCCTCTGCTTCCCAGTGTTGGGATCAAAGGTGTGCACCACCACTCCCAACACTACCTCTTTCTGAGAGGTGTGCATGTTTCACATACATGCATGAGCACGTAATTTCCATTTCCAGTAACTTGAAGTTCAAACCAGAGCATTCTCAGAATTGTCTCAACATTTGAGGAAGTAGCCTCCTGCACTTCACTTCTCCACACTCACCCTAGGTTGATGGTTTCATAATCAAACTTCAGTTCTCCCAACCCTCTCCACAGAATTTCCCATTGTCTCCCTTTCACACAATCTAGGTGAGTATCAAATAACTTTTTTCTTGGCTCCATAATCTACATTCATCCATATTGTGTGACAATTTTTTTTTTTGTGTGTGTGTGTGTGTGTGTGTGTGTGTGTGTGTGTGTGTGTTTTGTTTTTTTGTTTTTCGAGAAAAGATTTCTCTGTGTTGCTTTGCACCTTTTCTGGATCTCACTCTGTAAACCAGGCTGGCCTTGAACTCACAGAGATCTGCCTGCCTCTGCCTCCTGAGTGCTAGGATTAAAGGTGTGTGCCACTACCACCCAGCTACAATTTTGATTTTATAGAACCATTTTCCTCATAGTTCCCCTTGTCTTTACAGCTTAAATCTTTGGATCCACCCACCCAGAAGCATGGCCATGTCTTTCTAGGCTGTATTGTGAAATTATTACTTTTGGAACAAAGAATCCATGTTCTAGGATTCAGAAATGACTTAAACCATTACAAGGGTCTAGATCATCTAACAAGGAAGATGAGGAGAGAGGAATACTGAGTCTGAAGCAAATCTCTCTCTGGGGACACACGAGAAGGACTAACTCAACATCAAGATCTATGGGCTCCCCAAGGTTGCCTCCCTCTTGCCAGACTTCCCCAGGCTATGACCCCAACATCAGCTATTCCCTGCTTCCATGGCCCCTGCAACACTGCTTCCATAGCAGAATCAGTGTCACAGCCCTGATGACAATGAACCTACATAAAAACCATTAAATGCTTCCCATTGCATTTAGAACAACATTGAACTGTACTATGTGCCTTGGGGACCTGCATGGCAAGGTTTAGACTCTCACCTTGTGTCCTCCACACCCTTCCCCATCACTCTCTGGCTTCCCATGAACTCGATAATGAGTTGAGTACTGCACTCTATTAGTGCTTTGGTGAATATTGTACTTCTAGGGCTTCTTCAGGACATGAATAGGGAGTCCATATAAATATGCCATTTATAAGAAGCTCCTGTCCCATCCATCCTATTTAAAGGTGGCTCCCAACTCTGCTACCCATCAGCATGGCCCCTTATTGGTTAGTTTTTGCACTGACATGGCTGTTCACTTTTTTCTGCTATTTCTCTGCAATATTCATGTCTCACCTTGTTCTTTGATCCCTCAGGATCTTCCTTCTTTATTCTCAGTATCGTATTGGAAGCTTGACATCTAGTAAATGTCCCATAAATGTTACTTGGCTGAAAGAATTAAATGATTTCTGGTCTTTCTAAGCCAATCCTGACAATATTTCCAAGATTTATGGCCGAAGTAAAGCAATTCATTACTTAAAGGAAACACTAGTATTTTGGTCTTAAAACCCTAAAATTTTTTTTCCTAGTAAATTCTAAAAATAATAAAATAAAAAAAAAGGTTTCTTCATTACTGGTCTTAGATTATAGGAAGAAAACTAGTTTCAAAAAATGTTTTGAGGGTGGAGAGATGACTTAGCAGTCAAGAGCACTGATTACTCTTCCAAGGGACTCAGGTTCAATTCCCAGCACCCACAATGTGCTTCACGACCTTCTCTAACTCCAGTCCCAGGGGATCCAATAGGCACTACACACACAAACTACACATAAATGCATTCTGGAAATACTCATAACACAAAATAATAAGTAAAATTTCAAAAAATGTTTAAAAATTGTTATTAAACAACTAAAAAAAAGGCTCAGTAGAGCCTGAATTCTATAACGCACTGTAGGCTTTGCATAGGTACTGCGAGACAGTTCTGATACCCCAACTTGCCCTCACCTTACATGCATACACCACTTTCTCCTGGGCAGCGAGACTGTTTTTCAGCTTCCTTTCTTATCAGGCTCTGTCAGGTGTGCTAAAATTCCTTTGTAAGGAGACAAACTATCACTGCCTGGGGAACCAGCCCTCAGCAGCACAGGTCTCAAAGGGAAATCCACAGCATCGACGTGCACTAGACTTTTCTATCTGAGGAGGTTAGAGAAAAAGACACTCGCACACTCTCTTGATGGTTCCCTTCTTTATTCTTTTCTGTTCTTCTATAGTATACTTTTCCTACAGCGTGTATACCCCAACGAAATCTTTCAGGCAATACATGAATCACAATATGGTTACATTCTACTTTTCAAGTGAATGATTATAATGAATACAGATAAAAACATGTTTTTCATGTCTCTTACATGATTAAAAACAGTCACCCACATGCATTTACATTTAAGTAACTTGTCGCAGGTTAACAGAACATGAGCAAGCAGAAAGTATTTTTCTCAGCCAACTCTTTTGTTGGCAAGCTGCATATTTCAGTTAAAAAGAAAGAATCAATCACTTTATTATTTATCTTGAAAGGTAATCTTATAAGGAATTTTAAAGGACTCATAAACCTAAACTTTTATATATGAAAATGAATCAGTCAGCTCTACTTTAAATCTTTGGGGGCACATACCCACCCACTCATCAAGAGTTTCTTATATCAGGAGATCGAGGGCAGGAATGGGTATAAGGAATTAATCATCACTTTTGACCATCAACCAACCCTAGCAAGGGAAGTGTGTCATCTAGTAACAATTGGGTTGCTTTGTATTTTTGACCTCAGCTATGTGTCCTTGTGAACTTTAGATTTTCTGGGGTTTTTTTAAATCTGAAAACTATTATCAAAGCATCTGATCTAAGCTGAAGTTATTTTAAGGCTTTGTTTCAGCTAATGATGCACACCAAAACCTGTGACTAAACATGTGTCTGTCTTTCAGCATCAAGATTAAAGGAATTTGAGCGAGCCTGGCTCCTGGGACTCAACTGTTTTCCTTAATCATTAACTTGAGAGCTGTGATCTAATGTAGCTCCTAAGCCCTAGCTGTGTAACATTTCCCTGTATTTATTTTTATTCATCAAAACTCTCTATAAACTAACATTATTATTATCAATTATACAGTACAATTTAGGGAGGAATCATCTTCATAATAATCCACAGGTAAAAATGCCCAGTAGAATAGGATGTTTCCATGAGATAAGCACCCTACAAGAAGTAGGGCTCTCCCCACACCCATTCACACCATGCCAGATACCAGAGAAAGATGGTAGCAGCAAACATGTAAAGGCACAGCAGCAGCAAAAGGCATTCCAGGGTCTGTGGTCCTAGGGCCTTGTCTATGGGAGATCCATCCATCAGGGAGTTTCCGTCCTGGTGGGCTGACACCTTGAACTTCAATTGCCACCTGCTGCTCCTCTGACATGACCACCAGCAATAAACTCTACTCTTCTTTCTAAGTTCCCAACAACAGAGGTACAATGCCACTATTTCACTCTGCAGGAACCAATGAGTGTATTACTCCTACTTACTGAACATGGAGTTAGCAGTTAAGGGCCTGAAAGTGGACTGCCCTAAAGGAGCCACACTGGAACTTCTGAACTCAATGTGGATGATTACCCTGGGACCAGAAGATGGAGTCCTCCCTCAAACCCACGTACCTACCCTCTGTCCTCTAGTCCTTTCCTGAGGCTATGAGCAATTAGGGCAGAACTGCATACAGCTAGGGGGAAGGTGAGGCTAGAGATTCAGGTGAGAGTCCCATGACCCTCTCTCCCTCCCCCTCCTTCTATGGGTAATGTCAATAGTCAACAAACCCAGCTGCAGTGACCTTGTGCAAGCAGACACAGATGGACTCATGAAGATGATGGCAGTTGGGCTCAGAGGATAGTCCTATGCACGTCATGTGTCAACCAATGCAGTGTGAGGAAACTCTGTGTGCCCTTGTAAAAATCTTCTGCTGAGACTTTCTATGCTTTTAGTCTGAACAGTTATATTGAACACTCTAAGGAAAACTCAAAACCCTGTGTTAAAGGGACTTGAATCATTGTTCACCTATGTCCTTGAATGACTACACTGCCTGCCTAGATGGGTGTATTGACTCTGTTTGCTGATGTGAATTCTATTTCATATCTAAGACTGAACATATATATGCTTTTACCAATTTATATATACTCTAAACAATGTTTTTATGTGTATTAACTCATGCAATTGCCCTAGTAACTCTTCTAGCCAGATGCTATCACTGGCTCCAATATATATATGAGGAAATCAAGACACAGGCTAAATAACATATCCAAGTTCATATAAATAAGCAGAAGCATAGCTGTAATTCAAACCAGATCTAACTCTAGTACATGATCATTTCACAATTACGTTTTAGAGTTTTGTTACATTCTTTGATGATAGAGATTTTTTCAAATGAGCTAAATAAATAAATAAACCAAACTTTAGTCTTTCTAACAAGTTTGTGGTTCCAAAGACCTTGGGAAATATTTTGACATTTGGCATGGGGGGTTTATGGCCTCTAATACATTGTTCCTCAAGCAGCATTCGGTATCTGTAGACCTATCTAGAATCTTAATTGCATTGCTACCTGTGATATTCTTCATTTGGAGTTACTTTTTAGAAGTGAGAGGGGTCAGAGATAAGATTTCATAAGTAAGGTGGCCAAGTGAGGGCAAGGGTGAAGGATCCAGATTAGTGACTTGCATGATTAGCATGGGGAAGAAACAAGCCTTTTGCCTTAGTTAGCAGTACCATAGCCTAGAAGTGTAAAGATGGCCATAGAGAAAACTCTCATGTATGAATCAGTTGATTGATCTAATTGATAACCTTACAAAGAATAACCTGTCCTATGAACCACATGGGCCATCATGGAGGAAAAACCCTAAGGATGCAGTAGTGGTACACATACTTTGGTGGTTGAGGCAGGCAGAACTGCTGCATGTTTCAGATAAGCTGGAGCATGTGCTATACTGCTCCTGCAATGACTAGGCATTGTGCAAAAATAGCCAAAAGGGGGGCCTTAAGGCCAGCAATGGCCAGCAGATTCCAGAGCCTATCAGAAAGCATCAACTTAGCAGCAAGCACTAAGACAGACCTCTCCTCAGAATAGGGTAGAGGGTATATAAGGCTTACCCTTTCCTAAAAATAAATGAGCTTGCTTGCTTCTCCCGGAGTCTGTGTCATTGTCTCTGCGACTCCTCACCCACTGCCCCCAGGGCACAAGGGCCACACTGAATAGACAGCAACAGGTGGTAATCAAACAGCTCTCTAGTTAGACTTAAGACCTACTCAACAACAGGGAAATCCTGTATAGTCCCCCCCAAAGGCTCATGTGTTGAAAGTTTTGTCTATACTTGCTGGGCTATTAATTGAAACACAGAAAGTGGAGGCCTATTTGGAGGAAGTATGTAACTGGAGCTACTCCTTCAAAGGGTATATGTTATTCTTCATTTTCTTCTTTCCTTCGGGGCCAACACAAAGCAAGCAGCTTTCCCAAACCAGGCCTTTTGCTGTGTTCTTTCTCACCACAGGCCCAGGAACAATGAGCCAATTACTCATGAACCAAAATCTCTGACACTGTGAAACAAAGTAAATATTCCCTTCTTTATGTTGATTTTCCTCTCTCAGATATTTTGTTACAGTGACCCAAAGCTGACGGATACAATATAACATGTATGCTTTGCACTACCAGGGCAGAGTTGAGCAATCATGACAGAGACCTTATGACCCTCAAGACTGAATATTCCCTGACCAGTCCTCAACAGAAAATGTCTGCTGCCCATGTTATAAGAAAGAATGAGCTGGGTGGCGGTGGTGGTTTGCACCCTTTAATCCCAGCACTCAGGGGGCAGAGGCAGGTGGATCTCTGAGTTTGGGGCCAGCCTGGACTAGAGAGTGAGTTCCAGGATAGCCAGGGCTACACAGAGAAACCCAGGCTCGAAAAACAAAAGAAAAAGAAGAAAGAAAGAGTAAAGGGTAGGCTGGAATCTGATTGTGGGGGTCTTGAATAGAGGGACTACACTATTCAGACTTTGCCTTTCAGTCAACAAAACCACCTAGGTTCCCTGACCAAGAAGGTGCTATGGTGACAGAAGTGTGTTTAAGGATGCTGCTGACCTTAAAAGTATTGAAAAAAATGGAACTAAAACAAGGAAGCAGAAACTAGTTAGGAGCTGGCTACAATTAGTCTATACAGGACAGTTAGAATCTGGAGATGGCACCATTGTTATATACAGCATTCAGACCCCATTGCCCACAGTGACAAAACCATGACTTTATTCAGACATCCTTTTCCATATAGCTCCATGGAGGGTGGTCTCATCCTGGTTACAGGGCAAATCCTTACTTATGCCTATTATCATATCAAAGCTGATGCTAGACACCAGGTTCTCCCAGCCTCACTCAGTCCCTACCCGTTAAGGGGTCCTCCTGGCTGGCATACCCCACCCTCTAACCCTAAACTTCTCCAGCCCAGGAACTGGGCTGGGCTGCTCTTCCCCCAGCTGCTCTTCCCTATATAACCCAGCCATTTCGGCTACTCAGGGTCTTTTTGGTCTCTTTTCCTTTTGGTCTCTTGGTTCCTGCTCTCCTGGCTTCTTGGCTTCTGGCACTCCTCTCTCCTCACATGGCCAGGTTCAGTTTGCTGGTCATGATCACTCTGGACTCTCCCAAATGTCTCTGCCTCTGCCTGTATTTTCCGTTATATTTCTAATAAAAGTCTGAACCCCTTAGGAGCTGTCATGTCCTCCTTTCTTTTCTCTTTTCTTTTCTTTTCTTTTTTCATTCATCTGGTGATCCATCCACCTTAGGAAAGTCAAATCAGCAGCTTGGTTCAGAGCGACCAAGTTCCTTGGAAGGGAGCTCCTCTATGCCTTGGTTTCAACCATGAACAGAAATGAAAAAATGATGAGTATCACCCACAGTGTGCTCTCAGCAAGTTACAGCCCAGTAAGTAAACCAATAAAAGGCCAAGAGAGCAAGGAAATCACTTTGGGTGCTTCTACATGACTCTAATATGTGCTAATATTGTTTCCTATGATATTGAGGCTGTGCACAGAATTTCTAGGGTGGTACAGTTATAAACACATTTATAGGTGTTTAAATTACAATGGAAACAACATATTGCTTTATACTGATTGTTGCATTGAAATAAAAATCACCTCCTTCCAGATCTCAAATATCTAGCAGTTTTAGGGAAAGAGCAGATAATGATTTTCTTAAACCCAAAGCCACCAAACTTGTAGTAGAAAATTTTTCATTGAAAGTCACATAGTTGTAAGTGTAGTATTTTTAATAAACAAGACAAAGCATGGTACAACCTACTTTCTGTTGTGTGTAAAATGGACAAAGAGGAGAAATATAAAACAGATAAAATAAATGCTAAGTAGATAATTTGTTCTTATGGAGAGACAAACACATAGAGAAGGATGGAGGCTGAATAAAGACTTGGAGTGAATGTGCTGGCAGAAACAGCAGTAGAGAGAGACAGGGGTCATCCTTTGCATCCTATAAAGACCCACAGGCTGGATCCTTTGGTGGCTGTCATGGTGTATCTATGGCTATAGTTGAAAATATCATAGCCTTAAATGATACCCTAGTCCCAGAGAGAGAAAGTTAAAACTCACAAGTACTGCTTTAATAGAATTTTCTAGACACAAAAGTAAATGAGCTGATCAATGAAATAGACAAAAAGATCTATGAACAAATAAATGATATAGACATAGCCCTCTGTCTTTTGACACTAAAGCAAAATGGGGAAGTGAAATTTTTCAACAAAGTAAGTGGTACAAGGACAATCAGATCTACCTACAAAAATGTGTTTTTATCCCTGTCTCATATTACACACACACACACACACACACACACACACACACACACACACACACACAAATAAAGTTCTAGAAGGATTTCATCTAAATGTGAAATAAAACAAGAGCCATTTTAGAAATTGGGGAAATAATTCTTCATTAATTTTGAGTAAGCAAATATCTGTTTACAGCAATATGCAAAAATAGGGTTAGCCGTAAGGAAAAGGCTGACAAGGTGAAATATATGCGATGGATTTCTGTTCACCAGGTAATTCCATCAAGAGAGGTAATAGACAACCCATCAGCAGGGAAGACATTCTCAGCTCATCATCTGTCAAGGAATTGTATCTAGGACCTCTTAAGGATCACTATAAAATCACAAAGATAGACAGTCTATCCTCTTGTGTCTTTTCCTCTTTTTTTTTTTTTTTTTGATTTATTTTTACTTACGTGTATGTATGTGGGTCTGTGTTGGGGTATGGGCACAGGAGTGCAGGTGTAAGCAGAGGCCAGAAGCAGTGGATCTCCCTGAAGCTGGAGTTACAGGCAGTTGTTGCTGGCAGACACAGGTGCTGCAAACCAAACTTAGGTCCTCCACATGAGCAGTGCACGCTCTTAACTACTGAGCCATCTCCCCCTACTCTTATGCCTTTTATTTGTGCGCTACATCCCAAGACTCCTGTGGATGCCTAAAACAGTAGGTAGTACTGAGCCTTACATACACTATGTTTTCTACATACAAACATATATATACATGTCATATACATACCTATATGTAATACATATGACAAATGTTAATTTATAGATTACATACAGGAAAATTAAAACTGTGAGAACAGGATAATTACAATAATATGCTAGAGTAAAATTACAGGAATAGTTTCTCTTTCTCAAAATGTCTTATTGTAATTTAGATCTTAGCAGCCTTGGGATATGGTTGTTGTTGCTGTTTTTTTTTTTTTCCTTATTGAGTCAAGAATTTTTACACTTTAACTTAAAAGGAAGTGTGTTATGACTTCTTACTGTTATATGCCAATTTCCATCACCACCACTAGCAATGGCTTTAGGACATTTAGACACTAGCAATGGCTTTAGGACATTTGGACACAAGCACTGAAGTCTTGTGAGCCTTGAGCTGATGAACCAGACAACTTCTAAGTGACCAGAGTGTCAGCGGCTGTGCAACAAGGGTCCCCTCAGGAAATTCACGGCTCAGTAGTGACAGAGAGGGACAAGTGATTGTAGACTTCCATGGTTTATTTTTGACAGTTTTCTGTCTTTTGTGCGGTTCAGGTTTTGGAGGAGGGGCTATGCCCATAAACCTGAGAGTATATATATTTCTGCCTTCATGTTCTTGAAGACGGACATCTAAATCATTTATATATTCCCCCAAATGCCTAGTGGGTATAGTATGCATCCAGTGAATAGAGACTAGAGAAGGTGAATTATCATTCATTGTGTGTGGACCCCGATTCAGTCAGATACCAGCTGGGTCATTGTTGTGTTCTGCTTGTTTTCAGTTTGACTCAATCGTAGACTCATATATTTAACTTCAAGTCTGCAAACAGGGATAGCTTCCTGCTGAAAAGCTCTTTGTTGTAAAATAAGCAAAGAATGAAGTATCTTTCCTAAAAACAAAATAAAACATGCTTTATCCAAGATCAACATTTATTGAATTACCTAAATATGTTATCCAGTCTAAGTTTAGCTTTGCAGTAATTCAACACAGATTGACATGAAAGACCGAAATGTCTCTAAAGAAATTGATGCCAGAAATTTAAATGCACAAACTTGTGGTGATATTGTGTCCCCCAATATATTGTGCACCTTAATAAACTTATCTGGGGTCAGAGAACAGAACAACTGCTAGATAGACATAGAGGCCAGAAAATGGTGGCACACACACCTTTAATCCTAGCCTTCTGGAGGCAGAGATCTCTGTGAGTTCAAAGCCACACTGGAAACATCCAGGCATAGTGACACACGCCTTTAATCCCAGGAAGTGATGACAAGAACCTGAAAGGTGTACAAGGTGTGAAAACCAGGAACTAGAGTCTCTTTAAGCTTTCAGGCTTTTGAGCAACAGTTCAGCTGAGATCCATTTGGATGAGGACTCAGAGGCTTTCAGTCTGAAGAAACAAGGCCAGCTGAGGAATTGGCGAAGTGAGGTAGGCTGTAGTTGGTTCTGTCTCTCTGATCTTCCAGCATTCACCCCAATACCTGGCCCTGGGTTTGCTTTTGTTAATAAGACCTTTAGAGATTCGTGCTACACAAGATGAAAATAAATTCCAGTTAATTTTGACATCATCCAAAATCATTGTGTATCAATTTAGCTCTTTAATCTGCCACAACTTCAATTAGTATATGTACCAATTAAAGATAGGTATAAAAGTTAAACACTTTGGGGGATGGGTGGAGAGATGGCTCAGTGGTTAAAAGCAGCCATGGTTCTTGCAGAGGACCTAGGTTCTGTTCCCAGCACCTACATGGTGGCTCACAACTATCCATGACTCCAGTTCCAGGAGATCTGATGCCCTCTACTGACCTGTGTGGGTACCAGAGATGCATGTGGGGAATTTTATGTGCAAACAGGCAAAACTTTCCTACCCATAACATAAAATAATAAGTATAAAAAATATTTTTAAAATTAAACTTAAAAAATATTTTAAAGAATGTTAAGCTACCTTTTAAGTACTTCAGATATAGTGGTAATAATCTGGATGGATAGAGAGCTCTTGGATCTTCAAATAATTTAATAAACCATTTCCTGCAATCAACACTACCAATATATGGGGTTTCTGCTGCCTGTTAATGCCAAGCAGTCTGCTAACTGCTTAGATATTAAGTGGTTAGTCATGATCCCATTTACCATAAGAAAACAGGTTCAGGGAAGCTAGATGATACACTTAAAGTCATGACCACCTGGGATTTTTAAGGCACTCGCCTGTTCTTCCCAAATCCGTGTAGGTTTCTCGGTATACACAGATGTTTTTCTTTCATTATCTGTAGTCAAAGCCCTGACTTGTACAAAAAGGTTTTTGTTTTGTTCTGATTTGGTTTGGTTTAGTTTAGTTTTGATTTTTTGTTTATTTGAATTTGTTTTTTTTTTTTCAGTTTTTCCCTAGATGCCTGGATTATTAAAATCTCTTTGAAGTCTTCAACACCTTCAGTGTTCTAGAAAGAGATATTTTTTTTTTTGGTTTCATATACACTCACATTCATAACTTAGTTCAAGCTTACTAAGCCATCTGTAGCCAGAAAGAAGAGATGATTGACAGAAAAGGCTTGCTCGCTATTGGGTGCCGCTGATGGAAGGAGGGCTTTGTTTGGCTGATTGGCAGTTATTGTTGCTTGTTTGTTTGTTTGTTTGTTTGTTTGTTTGTTTTGTTCTGGTGTAAGTGTGCCCTGGCATTTTCTTCAGTTTTCAGCACCACAACAGAAGTTCCCACAATGCAGGGAACTTACATTGTACATGTTGCTGTCTGTTGAATAACATCTCACAATCTTTCTCTTTTCCCTTTTTCTCCACTACCTGCTTTGAGGCGGTAACAGATTTGTGTGTGTGAGTGTGTGTGTGTGTGTGTGTGTGTGTGTGTGTGTGTGTGTGTGTGTGTGTGTTTAAGGCTGGAGACCTAATCTCAAAGCAGACAGCTAAATTTGAAAGGAAGAAACCAAGATGTTAAGTGAGAGGGAAAGCCTAGGTTTAGGGGACTTCAAGACTCAACAAAGGCCCCAAGTTACTGACCAAAAAAGCCCCACCTCTGTTATGCCAAAACTCACTTTCAAGAGTGTGTTAGAACTCATTTCTCCAACTGCACAGAGAGAGGTGAGGATCATCCCTGCGAGTTGGCTGTGATCTAGATCTCTCAATTATTTCATCCATGGAAGCATAAACAATGGGCTGGTGTGTGCATTTATTCTTCTGTAATGCTCAATATCACTTATCATCGTTCAGATCCAACTCTACAGCTACATAATCAGATCCCCTAAATAAACAATCTACTTGTGTGTCCACAGGTCACATCAACCCTGGAAGGTAAATAATTGAGCTCAGACTTTTAGTTATAAACTGAAAGATATAACTTAGTTATTTGAAGTGATAATATGCTTACAGCATTCAAAAGCAGCCAGACAGGTGGTACACAGCTTAATCCCAGGACTCAGGAGGCAGAGCAAGCAGATCTCTGTGAGTTTGAGGCCAGCCTAGTATACAGACTTCCAAGACAGCCAGGGCTACTCAGAGATATCCTGTCTTGGAAAAAAAAGTTAAAAAAAAAAAAAAAAAAAAAGATACCAGATGTAGCTTAGTGAAATTTACTTATTAGGGTCCCAATTTGTCACATGAGGCATTTTCTATCAATTTCTCATTCATCCTTCTAAATAGGTAGTTTTTGCAAGCAAAATGCAAATACAAGCAAAATGCACATTTTTTCTTTTCCCAAAAAGCAAAATTTGTATTTGCTGAACAGACACACTGCAGAGCCCATAATATATAAATAAATACATAAATTAAGAGTACAGATTATGGGGGGGGGAGCGGCAGCGCAGGGCGCACAAGCCTTTAATCTCAGCACTCAGGAAGCAGAGCCAGGCAGATCTCTGAGTTCGAGGCCAGCCTGGTCTACAGCGCAAGATCCAGGACAGGCACCAAAACTACACAGAGAAATCCTATCTCGAAAAAACAAAAGAAACAAAAAAAACCTCAAGAGTACAGATTATCTATACTTAGCACCTAGCATGCAAATGAATATTCATAGGCTGTATATTCCTTGTACAATTAATATAATGCTCCAAGTGTAGTGTAATTTACCCTTTCTCCTATAGTTTCCTTAACAATAGGTACATCTTAGAGACTGTTCCCATATCAGTCTGAAAAGGATTCCTATTTGCTTTTGTAGCTGTCTACTCAACTATTCTATTGTTTAGATGTACCGGATTTATTTAATTAGTTCCCTGTTAACAGGTATTTGGGCTGTTTTAAATGTTTAGTCATTCTCAATAAAAGTACAACGGATAAGCTTATGTGTGTGACAATTTGCACACATGAGAAACTTTAAAAGTGGAAATGCTGGGTCACGTGTAATCAGGTAAAAAAATTGTAGCTTATCCACCACAGGGGTGATGATGCCACGTGACATCCCTGCTGTCCCTGTAAGGAAGTGCAAAGGTTCTTTGTTGCATTTATACCGTCTGGAAGAAGTCACTTTTTGTGCCATCAAGGGTTGGCATCTGCTCCATGCTGTAGTGGCCGCCATGAATCTGCTATCCTCTGTAAAGGACTCCTAGGCCTTAGGATTCACGTTTAGTTTCAATTCGAGGATGGCTGCATTTCAAGGAAAAGAAATTTCTTTAGCCTACGTTTTCAGAGCTGTCAGAGCCCAAGCTGGCACTCCACATCTGGCAAAGGCCTCTGACGTCATCAAAGCACGTGTGGCGGGAACACAGGTGAGAGCAGGAGCAGTGTGCAGAAGGGATCATAGAGGAAGAGAGGACAAGGAAGAGCCAGTGAAGGAGACTGAGATCTCACTAGAACCACCATGATACGAATTAATCCCATCCAAACCATCCCAGAGAGAGGTTAGCTTCCCACAGTAACCATATGACCTGACTCACTTCCTGCAGGAAATCATCAATGCCTCTTCAGGACTAGTCATAAGCTTTTTAAAGGTTCCATCCATACCACTGCTTTGGAGACCGAGCTTCCAGTTTATGACAATTTGAGGGACAAACCATATCCGGGTCAAATCTCATCTGTTCAGAATTCACCATCTTATCTTCTCGCCGTCCCAGGCATCATCCTAAACTCTCATATTCTAACACACAAATTAATGGCCTTTAACGTTTTAAACGAATGTTTACATTGTCTCTTCAGTGAGACTGCGTGCTCCAGGAAGGCAGGGAGTATTTCCTTCACAATTCCCAGTAAAATGTAAATGTGAGTCACTGAGATGTTTGTAGCAGAAGTGGAAGATTGATGATTGATTTCTGAAACTAAATGGCACTTTGTACATCTCAGCTTTGATGTAGGCCCAGAGGAAGGTGACCTTTAGACTAACAAGGGGGCGGGGGTAGAAGGAACCATTCAGAGAAAGACATTAATCAATATGTTGGCCCATGGTCCGACCCTGTCATGAGGCCTTCGGCTGGTACTGGCATAGATAGTGTCGTAGTGTCTCGTTATTACTATAAAGATACAGATCTTTCTTTAAAAACATTTGTATCACCCTCCGTGTTCACATGTCTGAGTGTGCTCTTTGAGCAAAGTCTCTTCACATCCCTGATTATGGGGTTCCACTTTCTCCTCCCAACCCACCCCCAGATCTCCAATTTGGATGGAAGACTCTTGACTGTTTTCTTCATATTTCCCTAAACCTATAAAGCAAAAGAGACTGAAATTACTTAATAGATTTTTGTCTTGTTTTATTTTTTTCAAGACAGAGTTTCTCTGTGTAGCCCTGGCTGTCCTAGAATTTGCTTTCTAGACCAGGCTGGCCTCCAGCTCACAGAGATCCACTTGCCTCTGTCTCCCAAGCTTAATAGATTTTCAAGATTTATTTTTATTTTATGGGTTTGAATGTTTTGCCTGTATGTTTGTATATTCAGTACCCAGAGTCCAGAAGAGGGCACTGAACTGATTCCCTGGAAAATGGCTGTGAGTGACTGACCATGTGAGGGCTATGAACTGAACACCTGTGTCCTCTATAAGAGCTGCAAGTGCTCTTAACCACTGAACTCTCTCCAGCACCTCATACATTATTTTAAATGAATTATTTTGTTAGTTTTCATCATTCATATTCAATAAAAAGCTGTGTGGGGGGAATAAAGACAGGGATGCAGATATTCTAAGTGACTTTTTTCCACTGGAGATTAAACTGGATTAAGAAACAAAAATAAATAAATAATGTTTAATAAATAAAAATATTTTATTAAATTAATGCAATACAATGACAATTAGATGCAAAATAAACTCTCCATTTATGGTGATACACAACACAAAAGTATAAAGTGCCTTTACAATCCAACACCATGAGACAGTGTTAAGATTTCAAATAAAGTGAGTAAGTGGAATGTCCCGCTCAATTCTATATTTTCTTAAACTTCATACAAACAAGAAATTGTCATGAGGATCATCCCACAAATAAACACATGTGAACAGGTAACAGAAGGGTTCCCTTGGGGGTTCTGATTCATCAATCTTTCCTTCAAGACAGGATCTCACTATATAGCTCTGGCTGGCTTGGAATGCTATATAGAGATCTGCCTGCCTCTGCCTCCTGAATACTAGGATTAGAGACATGCACCACCATACCCGGCCTGTTTCTTCAGTCTTGACATGTGACAAAACAAAGAAGATTGAAAGAAAGCTCTGGACTCCTTCTTCCCTCCTCCCCTGAGAAGCATTGATTTTGAAATCCTCTGAGAAGCAGTCTCTTAGAGGCCCCTGTGGGGATGAGAGGCAGTGGCCTTTAAGGGTTCACACAGAGCTAATGGGTTTTTCCTGGTACAAGTGCAAGTTCAGGGCAGCCAGCAGTCAAGGAGCAATGCCAGAATTTTCTGGGAGAACCTGGAATAAGCAGATGGAGCATCTGCATTTGGGAAAAGAAGTGGAGGAAAAACAACTATGAAGACACCGCTCCAGATGTGCTTCTGTATTGAGTTACGAATAAGGCTGCCCCTTGGTATTGGGTTGACTCAGTATACCCTGGGGACTCAAGGTCTCCCTTTGAGCACATACAAAATCAGCCAAACCCAAACTTGGCCAGTGAGTAAGTAAGTGCTCCATGGTATTGTACAGGTACAGAGAGCAGACACAGTGCCTGACCTAGACCGTGTAAGAGGCTCCTGGAGGGATGGGAAGGAAAATCTAGAAATGAGGCAGTTCTCTTCTTGGGCCTTTAAATAAGTTCCAGCAGCTGCATAAGGATCAATACATTAAATAAAAAAGGCAAAGTGTACGGCAAATGCACTGTGAGCTACCATTCAAAAAAATACAGATACTTTAACATATATTTCTACATATTAACTTTCTTTGGGAAAATATATGTGCAAAAAACACTATCAGTTGCTTCTGGGAAGGGAATAGCATGGGTAGGGTGATGGAATAGAGTTGTTTTGTTTTGTTTGTCTTAGGGACCACACTGAGTCAGCTCCCTGTTGACTTGTATTTAGAGTTGTTTTGTTTTGTGTGTCTTAGGGACCACTCTGAGTCAGCTCCCTGTTGACATGTTTTTAGAGTTGTTTTGTTTTGTGTGTCTTAGGGACCACTCTGAGTCAGCTCCCTGTTGACCTGTATTTAGATTGTATGTGTGTTCATCTGCCTGAGGGTGCACGCGTGTGTGGTGCATGTGTGTGTGTGGAGGCATCATTTCTCAGACACTGTCTACAACATTTTTTGAGATATCAGCTCACACAAGCCTGGAGTTTACGAAGCAGGCTAGGCAGATTAGGGGACGAGAGCTAGGGATTGTCTATCTCTGCCTTCCCAGTGCTGGTATCAAAAGCATGCAGACATAGCCAACTGTTTCTTTATGTGGGTTCTGGGGAACACACTCGGGGCTTCATACTTGTGAGGACAGTATTTTGCAACTGAGCTATCTCCCCAACCCTCAGTGTCATTTAGATAGAAAAGTAAAGAAGAACTTCTAAACAGTACTGGATATTACATGGAGGACATGAGATTGCATGGCAGAGAAAACAAATTAGGAGTAAATACAATATTAGACAAGGAGTATTTCCAGAGTCTTTCCAACATAGATTCCTTGTTAATGAACATTGCTTTGACTATTGAACGTGTATATGCATATCTAACCAGTGCTCTGGCTTACATCTCTACACTCAAGGGCCAGCATGGTGCATGAGGCATGGAGTGATATGCAATGCTACTTAATAAGCAGCTTTTGAATTCATTTCTTAGCTACAAATTGTAGCCTAAGAGGACAGTGGCTGAAGAACAGAAATTGGTGGGCAAGTTACTGAATTGCTCAGCTTCTTGGGTTCTGAAGTGAATATAATAGAAGTTTCCATGATGGTTGCTATGGAGATGAAATGAGATTGTCAAGTGTAGTCTCAGACACTTGCAGAGCTGATACTTACACAGAACAACTACTGCCACAGAGCCTCGAGGACTGAGAATAAAGATTATTCAAGTCACACAGCAAGAGCCCTAGCAAAGCAATCGTGTGTCCTCCATGTGTCACACTTGTACCAGTAGCTACAGAGGACACCAAGCACCTCACAAATGCACATGCTTTTCTGCCCGTGGACAAGATGATAAGCAGCAGTTGAGTTTGGTGACTACATTTTAACATCTATTATGTCTTTAGAATGCATCAATCACAACCACACTCCCACGACAAGCACACACAGACTCAAAATAAATAGAAAACACTCATACGTCAACACTTGTGACTCTCTGTCTCTCATCCAGGCACTGAGTGGAGGAAAAGGGTGATTCTGCAAGGACAAGATGTTAGGTCGGGGGTTCTCAACCCGTTTTCCCAAGACGATTGATGGACAACATGTGTATTGCTGTCTCCTGCAGAAATGTCCTTTGTCCCAGGCTCCCCTTCCAACACTTTCTTTGTTCTCTTCTCTTCCCAGGTTCCATTTTGAGTCCTTGGACCCACATCCCAAGGGCCCCTTCATTCACAGACCACAGACTGGCAATCCCACCTTGAAGATCAGAAGCTTCTGTGCCGCTTACGTTTCTTCGAACTGTGTATCTGGAGAGTGATGACAGTGTAGTCATTTCACAGGGGCAGGCAGGGAGTGTGGGGGAAAATGTATGAAGATATGCAAAAGAAATAAATTGGACATTTGCTAGGTCATATAATAATGTTGCAATAAGACAGAGACAAATTCTATGTCTGACTACATTTGCATGATGAAGGATAACTAACCATCCTTGTTTGTCTGGGACTACCATGGTTTTAAAAGGGGAAGTCCGCTGGACTAAGAAACCCTCAACCTGATTCAAGCTAAGTGTTTCAACAGCATAAATGGTAATGCATATGAGGGAACCTACCTGGGTCTGCACAAGTTCATTAGAGCACTTTAATCCTGGGCTTAGTGTTAGATCTGGGTTCTAACAACAGTAAAATGAATTAGAAAACCTAATAGAACTTACTTAAAAATTTAGTGCAGTTGGCTGGGTGAGGGTTTTCTACTCTTACATAGACACTAGTAGCAGAATGAATTGCAGCACATGGTTTGAGAGCAAAACCCATGGTAAGGATGCGTGTTCTCACACACCTTCTTTTATCTTTCCAGCTCTGTTTCTCTACTATAAAATAGAGATGATTCTCATATTTATAGGAGTGTTTGGGGGCAGGGTGATGAAATGAAATCCCACATCCCACACACATGAAACAGTTAACAACTAACCACACGGCAGCAGAATCATTTGTTTAGTTACACGTTCATCTACCTCGGCACTGTCCCTGGTTGTAGGGCTACGGCGCAGGCACAGCCGCAGCAGCAGCAGCAGCAGCTTAGACAGAAGCACCCCTCCCCTTCTTGCTCCCCAACTCATTGCATAAGGCTGCTGGCCAGTCTTTACTCTGCCGGGCCATCCCAGAATTCCCTCAACTGTGGGAGTCGTGAGGTGGAGGAGCCAGCAGTCCTCACAGCCTCCTTTGGAAGGAGGGCAGAGCACGACTAGTAGATTTGTTATAATAGCCTTCTCTTCTCTTCTTTTTTTTTTTTTTTTTGCTATGTGGTTCAGCTAGCTGGCAACTCATTATCCCCCTGCCTCAGCCTACAGAGCATGGGAACCGTAGTCTTGCGGGATGCTGCTAGGCTGATTCACCCCTCTTTCCCTTCAGCTTTCCCGACCCTTCTATTAGTCACACTTACCATTTTGTTTTTTTGAGTTTGTATCTTCGGTGCCACATTTTTCCACATCTAGACTTCTCACTAAATAAGAAGAAATTCATCTTAATTCCACAGAGCACAATACTACTGAAGTGGCCGTCCCCTCTTATAACAGGACTGACCCTAACAGGGCCAGCTGGATTTTTTTTTTGTTGTTTTTCCCTTGGGGCCAGTTTGCTAAGACCTCTGCCCCATATTACCCCACCATCCTATGTTGACTCATATCTGGCTTCAATCAGACCCTTAGGAAGTACGTCCAGTCTGGTAGCCAATCAGGGTCCTACCTGGCCATAAGCAAGAACTGTTCTTGCTATTTTCAATCAGACAGACCCCTGACACAGCAGACAGACCCCTGATACTGCAACCACAGTTGCTGACCAGATGTCATGAGCCAATCATAAAATGATTCCTGTACCAGTAAGGCTCTATACCCAATCACTTCAAAGTATACTTAATCACAGTGGAATTCCCCTCATCTTGCTTAAAAGGAGCCTGGGAGCTTCTCTCAGGGTTGCCATTTTGCCCTTTGTCAGATGGTTTGACCCCAGCATGCTGGAATTTTTGTTCTTGAGCAATTAAATATTCATGTTGATTGTAAAAGTGTCAGATAGTCTTTCATGGACTTTTTGTAAACCCTAACAACTATGACCCACAGTGACTCAAGTATCAATTCAAGGTTTCTATGAGACGTTGCTTAATCCTTAATCATCAGACTTTTAGTCCATGAACTTCCTTATTCCATGTGCCAAACCCTAGAGTGTATTATTCAACAATTTAGGATACATACTTTCATCCTCTCCTCTCCTCTCCTCTCCTCTCCTCTCCTCTCCTCTCCTCTCCTCTCCTCTCTCTCTCTCTCTCTCTCTCTCTCTCTCTCTCTCTCTCTCTCTCTCTCTCTCTCTCTCTCTCTCAGATTGTCTTCTTTGTTTTCCATCCTTCCCTCAGAGATGGCTGACATCCTGAGCTACTTTATTACCTACTGTCTCTCTGTCATTCTCATTCTCAACCAATCCTTCTAGACTCAATTTGGCAACACTTCCTTGTGCAAGGTCAAGTCTAATTCCAGTCCAGATATGTCACTCGAACTTGATCTCACATCCTGAAAACCCTCTTGGTTCTGGTCAGGGCCTGTTCTTTGGAAACAGCTGGTTACTCTCCCCTCAGTTACATCGCTTTCCCCATAGACCTACCCACAGAAAGGGTAGAGGGGAATTCCTCCCTGAAGATGGACTTCCCTTCCATATTCTACTTCCCTCTTTGGCTTCAGACAAGTCCATACATCTCTGACTCTCTTGGGACACATTTCAAAGCATTGAGGGAAAGGTTTACTCCAAGTCATCTTACAACAGGAAGACATTATTTGAATGCACTCATTTTCCTAGATTTTAATCATTCTTATGAGCAAATACTGAAATAAATATATGAAAATTATTTAAAACACTATGTCATATTTTTGCCTCCAGAAATCTTGCAAAAAATGCTTTGTGGTAGAGATTTTTAGACAGAAATGTTTTCCTACTTAGGGTACCCAGAACTCAGCTCAATAAGATATTGCAAGGAATGTGTGGCTTGAATTCAGCTGAGACCAACAGGCATTGTGGTCTCTGCAAAGTCTGTGGTTATTTGTATGTAAAAAGAAACCTTATGGCTGTCTTCTTCGACCTCCACTGCTACCGCCGTCCTACACCTCAGCTCCGGATTACACACAGCAGTGCTGCCCAGCTTTACTGTAAACTACTGAACCCTGGACCCCACAGTGCCACCTTGGAAGCTCAGTCTTTTAGCTTCCCTAAGCCCTTGTCCAACTCATACCCTTCCAAAATACCACACGGTTCAATGCCACACTCCCAGGTAGGAGGTGTTGCAGAATGGCAATATGAGCAGCACTGAAGGAAGACTTAGCACCCTGGCTCACCGGAATCACAGCTAAACCTTACTTTGTATAGAACTGAAAGTGAGCCCTGGAAAGCGAAAGGCAACACCTTCAGGCCAAGTTTCCCAGGGAGGCCCTGCTAGCCTGTCGGGTCAGAGAGCTCCCTGTGATGAGGGGCTGCCCTTATCAAGTCTTGGTAGGTACCATCTCTGGCACTGCCTACGCAGTATCATGGTAAGAAGACCTCCGTGCACTTCCCCACGGGCGGCACAGAGACCACAGCGGTGAAGGAAATACCTTGTTTCCTTAAGCAGAAGAGGACAATGGCTGCAACAAGGAGCAACAGGAACGACCCCAGAAGGACCCAATGAGTCCTCTCGCTCGGGAGAAATTCTGCAGGTGGATCTGAAGAACAAAACCAAGAGATGCCGACTAAAGATAAAGTTTTGATGGGAAATAGTCAGGAGAATGGTCATTCTTGAAACCTAGTTTGGTTTTAGGGTAATCTTAATTACTCAAAGACAATGGCCAGTTAAGGTCTGGGAGGACGAGATGGATCTCCCAAGGAACTGGGAGAAGCACATCGAAGTAAGAACTCCAGCCTTGCATACATGAAACAGACTGAATTCTACTGCTGCGGATCGGCTTTGGAAACGCCAGCGTCCTTTAAGCGGCCTATAAAAGGGAAATGCTACGAATTTCCTGTGAGGCTGTCTGTGACATGTTTAGTGCAGTGCCACAGAAAGTGACTGCACTATTAAATGGTGACCTCAGTGAAGAAAGTTCCTTGTGCACCCTTTAATATACATGCTATCAGCCAACATGGCATGGAAAGCCCACTCTAGAACATGGCAGACCACTGGGCACTGCTCAACGGCTTCTACCTCCCACATCTGTGGGCATGATGAGGGACCAATGCATGTTTTTTCTTCTTCCATGTTTGAAACTCTCTGAACATTCTAGTTACTGGCTTCTCTTGCCAGTGTCTCTGTCTAAGTTTTGTGAAAGATGGGTCTCACGGCACAAGGATGCTTTGGGATTGTCAACTCCCATCTCTTGTCATAAGTCAGTTCCTATTTGGCCCACTGGGAGTCAACTGAGGTCCACAATACTTAACTACACAGTTTAGAAAGCCTGTTCACATATATTTGATTTGTATTTCTAAATAACATTAAGTTAGACCTACCAAGTATTTCTTTAAAAAAAAAAGAAACAAAACCCAAGTTACAGACCAGAAGACAGAGTGGCTAAGTAAGTTACTCCAGGATGCCCACGAATAAATAGCCATAAAACCATGGCTTTTTGTGGTTTTATTATGATGATGCTTGTTTTGCTTTTGAGGCAGAGTCTCTTGTAATCCATGCTGGCCTTGAACTTGCTATGTAGCTGAGGATGACTTTGAACTTCTGATCCTCTTGCTTCCACCACCCAAGTGTTTGGATTACAGGTGAGCCCTACATCACCAGGTTTACGTGGTGCTGGGTCTCAGCTCTTTGTGGATGCTAGACTAGTGTTCTCCCAACTGAGCTACATCTCCAGCCTCATAGAAGAGCATTTAATGAGAGGAAGCCAGTAATACAGCTTTTATGAGAGAGTCCAATTCCAGTTAGAATGTCTTCTTTGTTTTCCAAGCTAGTTTACTCTTTCTGGTTCCAAGCCCATCCTGGGCTGAATTTCCGTATTAGTTGACTTTTCTGTGAAGTTTTATTTATTTTCTCTAAACTTCCTAGAGCACTCTGTTGATGTACATTGGGGGATAGACAGAGGCAAAAGTAACTCTCCTTAGGATACCTATGGGTTTATATCCTCATAATGCTCGGAGCCTTTCACCTGACTGTCTTCCATCTGTAAGGTAACAGGTTTAAAAAGCAGCTGAACTTATGCAGGCAAAGATCTCAAATAATTTTCATATACTACAGCTCATTTTATCCCTACAATACCCTTGCCCGGTGAGTTATAACCCTTACAGGGAAAGTGAACTACACAGAAATCTAGTAGGTTGCCAAGAGACATCAGCCTCATGTTCTATGCACAAGGCAGACTTCCTGGAGTTGAAACATCAGAGAATGCCTTAAGGAGGAATATGGGGGGGAAAGGATCCTTCATGTTGAAAAAGAGAGAGGGACAATGCATTTGCTTCCTACTGCAGAAGCCCTGGAGAGAAGAGGGCAGCTCCACTGTGATGAGGTTTCAATTCCTGAAGCACAAGCTGAGTGCTTCTCTCATGTTCCACACGGTGCCCCAGCTACAAGAGTATTTCCTACACACAACTGTCAACTGTTCTCCTGGAGCACAGTGACTTTTGTCCTACCCATCTATGAATACTCAATGCCTAACATGCAGTTTGTCATGGGTAAATACTCAATAAATACTTGCTGAGTGTTAAGTAGCATTATGGCTTGCATGCAAGAAAATGAGGAAATAGCATACTTTTAGTAAACATAGTATTGTTTATTCAGGCCCTCAGCCAGACCACTGAATGACTGTGATCGACAGCCATCATGCTAGGGGACAAGGGGCAGAGTTAAGCAGTTTACCTGGGATGATCAACTCAGCTGTGTGGTTTTTCTCTGATTGTGATCTCCAAAAAGTACAGTAGAAAACATCATTAGCTGTTGCGTTGATCCTCAGAGTGCTGGTCACATTGAAAAGCTTCTCCTCTGTCTGGGAACTGGTGACAGTAATCTTGCCACTCAAGGACTGGTGGTTACTGTTTGTCCAGATGACTTCAGCTTCTGGGTAGCCCTCAGCCTGACATGTTAGTTCATGCTCGGACGTGGCTGGATTCATGGAAATTCTGTGGTTGATTTTGTGGTACGGGGCTAGGTCATAAGCAAAAAGAGGTCAAGGCTCTCTCCTATCGCAGGTGTTGTCTGCTTACAAAGAATATCAACTTGGGCCAGTTCTTCTAGAACTGTGCCTCCAGCTTAGCTATTTTGGCAGCAGGGAGTGTGTGCTAGTCTGCCTCAGGTCTTCTGTTCAAAATCTCGGCCAAGTTTGGACTTAAGGAACAATCACATTGCTGTAATAACCACACTGGTGTGTTTATTGTGCTCAGAATAAATGTATCAACTAGATAGACTGTCATCTTGAAACCACAGGTCTTTTTATCTAAATATAAACTATACCTATTTAGTCAATAATCACTGTTTTACTCACAATGTTTTAGATAATCGCTTAGAGCCTAGAAGGGAGACTTTGCTCCCTACTCCACAGCCAAAGACATAATAAGAGCTTTGTAATAGGGTATTCCCAGAAATTTGACACAGAGCAGCTAGGATAAAGCAAAGCTGAAATAATGACACGATGTTTTGCTGCCCTTGAATCAAGAAAATGGCCACCAATAAAATAGGTATAATTATGATTTCAAAACACGAAAGTAAGGTCTTTTATGAGCATTTGAGCCTTCAGTCTTGTATTTGTCATATTAAAGAACAATTGAAAATGAAACCACTGATTATACCTTATTAAGTGAGCACTTCATGAAATAATGTCACCACACTAGGGTCTACCTCACATGGTACATGACAATATTTCTGGGAAATTCAAGGTTTACATTTAAAATCACTGTCAATGATAAAACATTTGGAGTGAATTATTTGCTTTCTGTTATTATTTTTCCTGGGAATTAATTGAAGGAGAACAGTGCTTCATCTAGAAGAACATGCTGAACCAATGAGTGGATCCATCCACAACTGATTAACCTCCACATTATTCACCTCTAAGATGGGCACATGCGTGAAGACGCAGAAAGGAAGCATTACAACTTTTACTAACATGTTTGCTATAGTACCTGTTAAATTATTTATGCCTCATAAACGTTGATGGCTTCACTGTACCTCACTGTCTGCCACAGGAAGGGGGAGGGTGTTGATTCATATTTGGGTTACTATGGATCTTTAAAATTTTCCTATTTTGTTGTTGTTGTTTTTGAGAAAGAGTTTCATGTAGACCAGGCTAGCCTTGAACTTGCTATGTATCCCAAGATGACCTGTCTCTACCTCCTGAGTGCTGGAATTCCAGGCAAGTGTGTGCCACCACACCTTATTTTAAAGCAGAAATTTATGCATGTCAGGCAAGCACTCTACCAGTTGAGCTATAGGCCCATTTCCCCCTTGTTTACTTTTAATTGAACTAACCTTCTTTAAAAAACGAGCCCATTCAAAAGTCTCCTTAAAGAAATGGAGGCTTGAAGATAAGGCTAACACAAAGCAAAACAAACAAACAAAAATTCAGCACAAAGCAAAACAAAATGTCAGCAGTGACTTTACCAGCCACTTTCTGAAGTTAAAAACAAATACTGAGTTGGCTATGATAAAGCATTGGCTAAAATAAGCTTCAAGATTATTGCGAACATCTCCATTTGTTAATGATGAATTTCGTCATGGCTTATACCAATGCTGCCACAATTGGCATGACATTACAAATATTGCTTATTCCATTAACCTTTCCTTTTGGATGTCTATATTTTCCATTTCAAGAATGTATCGTGGGTTAGGTTGAACCAACGGTATGAAATCAGTGACAGTTATCTTCTTTTGATCTTCAAAATGACAATTTCTTATGATATAAGCTATGTATTGGTATCAAATTTATTCTTTATAATCACATACAAGTTTATAGAACTTTACAGAAAGAGTAGACAAGCAAGTTTTGCTTTGTGTGCCTTGAAACCTCCGGTTTAGATCTAGAACATTCTGCTCCCTAGTTCAAGACTAAGAAAAGTTCAGGCTAGTTTTAAAGCCATTATACAGCTCAATGCACACTCCAGAAGGACAAAGATAGGCAACAAAACATGGTTAGTAAGGGGATAGATTTTAGAACCAGGCTAGTTAGACTTAGAACCTGGCTTTATAATTTTAGCTGGGTAGAATTTGGGCAAACTGTGTTATTTCTTTGGACCTCAATTTTTAAAACTTTAAAATGGGAAGAATAATGCTACATATCATTGAATGTAAGATGCCATCTATTGAAAGGCACATTCAGAAAGATAGTAAGTAGGAAAAAAAATAGCCTGGCCATGATGAAGTCCTTCCCCGACAGATTCATTTAAAGACTAAATGAATTCATATAGGCAAAAAGCCCAGTGCACGGCCTAACATGTATTAGGAGTTGCATAAGTGTTAACTATGACAACGTTCCTATTGTCACCGGTCAGACTAGGAGGACCATGAGCACAGCTGTTTCTCCCCTTTTTCGTCGGTACTTCAGTGGATTTTAAGAAAGTTCTCACATCTCATGACAAACAGTCTTAGAAATAAATTTTCCCATATTCGATCCTGTTCATATAGCAAACATTTTAAGGTAATCGTTTATGAAACAACCATTCATTTCTTCAACAAATATTTTTCTTTTTTTATTGCACTGAAACATCATTATACATCAAGGCCTAGGGGTACAACAATCAATAAAACAGACCCAAACTGCTGCGCCTACAGTTTATGTTCAAGAAGAAGGAAGGAGACAATAAACATGATATCATGAGACATATTAGATGGGAACAGATGACATAGAATTGATTTAAACAGGGCCTGGGGATCTGGTGGGCCATGACAGTCCTTAATCACTTATCTATAGGATTAAAGTGTTTCTTACAGCTGCTTAATATCATTTAAGGTCCCAGAAATATTACATGGACATTTCATTTTCTCTGATAGGAAATTCGGTGATTAAAGCTAAAGATTTTTCAATTGAAAGCCAGATGCCTGAGGGTCTTCTGTAACCTTTTGAAAGTATAATAGCATCCAAAGAGATAATGGTAATTGAGTTAATACAAAACTACACCCTGTAAGATTTCAGTTTTGAAATGCTTCACCTTTAAAATCCCACAGTGAGTGAACTCCCTCCTGGGAAGCTTCATTACCACACTCTCACAGTGATGGGAAGAGAAATGGGGCAGCACTGCTGTGAAATCATTTGCATAGGACATGACTCAGGAGTTCTACTTCCTCTGCACGTAAAGCTCCTAAAGGTGCTAGGGACTGAACCCCGCGGGTCCTACACCTGCTGGGCAGCTGTTCTGCCACTGAGCTATGGCCTCAATCCTGTTCCTAGTTTTAATTTTTTTTGAGACAGGATCCTGCTAGCTTGCCCAGGCTACCCTTGAACGAGCTATATATAGCCCAGACAAGGCCCTAGTTTGTGATTCTGCTGCCTCAGCCTCCCAAATAGCTGGGATTACAGATTGGAGCCACAACACCCATCAAAGTCAAGGCTCAAATCCTTGGTCTACCTCAGCTAAGCTCCCAAACCACTGACTGCATGCAAATGACAAGATTAATTGGGAGTAGAATGCCAACATAGTAAGGTCTAAAGAAAACAAAATAGTCAAACAAGCAGACCTTCAAGTCTGCTTGGCTATCAGCTTTGCCCCATCAGGGATCCCTCCATGGAGAATCCATCAGTTCCAAAAGGTTCCTTTTGCATCAGAAATATTATGGAGCAGATAATCTAGAATACATTCTTCCTCACCACAAAGTCAGCTACTCTCAACAAGCCATGAAAGACCTCTGGGCACAGAGACTTAAACTCTATGTTTCCTTCTTCCTGATTGCAGGATCGTTCTTTTCCCATCCCAGGTTCAGCAGCCTTGACTGTTCATGGCCTTCAGGCTTCATAATTCCTTTAAATGTCTTGGAACAGAATAGATGCCTCCTATTTGCTGATGTACTAACACATGCTCATGTGAACAACCACCTCCCATCTTTCATGAATGTCACAAATGAAAAATTATAAGTAAAAGACAATAAAAATAAAGCCTATAAGACAAGTGATATTTTCAAAACAATGGTAGCTTTAAGTGATCCAGCATCAGAAACCCATTAGTATACTATCAAATGGACACATTTTTTTCTAATCTGTACATAATTTTTTAGGTAATAGTTATCTTGATCCCTTATGAGAAATGTGAACTTTTCCTATTTCTAATATTGACCTTCACACTAGCTTAGGACTACAAAGATCAAAGGAGATTATCTAATTCTAGTCAAATATTTAAACAATTACTATGAAACAAAAAAAGCAGCAGCAGATCATCTCAAATGTATGCCTGGGGAAGACGGAACTCATCTTACTATCAACCAGGGAGAGGTTTCAGCAGACCACAGAAGGGGGTTCCAAAGCAGAGGGATGCCGCTTTGGGAAGTATGTGAAGACAGGAGCCTTGGGGGGTTTCTGGTCCTGGCAGGCATCTGGATTGTCTGTGTGCACGCTTGGGATGTGTGAGACTCTCGGTTCTGTGAAACCCACAGCGAAAGCAGGGGTGGTTGTTCAGGTGTTTTCCTTCCCTTAGCTGCTTCCAACCCCAAACCTTGAACTCAAGTGACCTGATGACATTTTTTGTGGGTCCTTATCCAGGAACTTACACTAGTGGTTCCTCCTCAACCCTCCCAAGTAACACTGATACAGGCCCTGGAGATGAGTGTATGCCTGGTGAGCGTAGCTTGTACCATCTCTGTGGAAAAATGGCTTCTTCTATACTCAACATCATCATTTTTTTCATCCTTTATAGATTAACCTTGTCTTTTTGGATGTGAACCTTAGAGTGGGCTGTATGTATGTATGTATATATATATATATATATATATATATGTATATGTGTATATATATGTATGTATATATATGTGTGTATATATATGTATATATACACACACACATATACATATATATTGGATTTTGTATGGAGATACTCAAAAGAAGGAAATGTGCTAAGCCTGATAGAATAAAAAACAATCCAATAAAAAGGTTCTAGAGGGATACACAAATAGTATATGCATGCCATGGATGATGGTGCTGGAGAGAGGAGGGAGAGTATTATGATTCTATTCTTTTCCATGAGATCCAAATTTCTTGTAAGTATATATATATTGCATTTACGATAATAAGAAGCAAACACTTGGCATTTAATTTTTGAAAGCTTACAGTACCGCAGGGCACAACTGTGTATTATCTGGTACTGGATCTCAAGCTATTTTCAAACACAAGGGGCTAGGAGTATTCATTTGGAGGAGTATATGAATGAATGAAAGAAAGAATGAATGAATGAATAAATAACAAACCAACAGGCTGCTATTGTTCCACAAAAAGTAGGTGTGGACTTCCAAGAATGAAAAGCTCTCAACATTACGGAGATGTCTTAAGTATAGGTCAAGACTTCCTTACCCAAAGTAATGCTTACCATTGACTTTCAGCGTGATTCGCTTGTAGTCTGCTCCGCCATAGCTGATCATGCAACAGTAAACCCCCGCGTCCTGCAGTTTCACATCTGTGATCTGAAGGCCAGCATTTCCCTGTAGAAGCTGCTCCTTTGGCAGCCAGGCTCTCCCCGTGAAGCTACTGTGCTGAAACGTCAGGTCCGCCATTCCGTCCACAAACTGAATAACTTGTTTGTCGTCCTTTTCCCAGTAGACAACTAACGCAAGCAGGTCCAGCTGGTGTTCTACTGGGAATCTGCATTCGATCGTGACATTGCTGCCATACTCTACCACATACAAGTCCTTGGGAGCCGTGATGGTAAATGCTGGAAAGAAAGAGGACCAGCCTTCAGAAGACGGAAAAGTCCTCCAAACACATTTGAAAAATGGGTAAAAGGTTACAATCACTTCATCTGGTGAGTCACATCAACACTAAAATTCTTCTTTAATAATTTTTCATTGGGAAGAACATAAGCAACTGAGATAGTATATCCCCAGCCTTGTCTAGAAGAAACCAATATTATCAGTAGGCCATTTCCCTGGGAATTTTCAGCTGTTATTTATGGGAAATGGAGACTCGGTTAATTTTGTATTATCTGTATTTTTACATTCACCTCCTCCCCCTTTTTTTTGTTTGCTTTTGTTTGTTTTCAGTGCTGGGATATTGAACCAGAGCTTTGTTCATGCCAAGCAAGTGTTCCACTACTAAATTACACTCATGACCCCTGTCTTTTTCTCCATCTTTTACAATGATACAAGTCACTTGTTTATGAAGAAGGAAAACTAGAGTGTGCTTTTAATAAGCAAAGTATATGCCTTTAAACTATTTTAGGGCCCTGGGTGATCACTCAGTAAGAAAACTACTTGCTGTACAACATGAGGACCTAAATTCAAATCCCAGAACCTATGTAAAAACCAGCTACAGTAGCACGTGCCTGCAATCTCAATCTCACTGCTCCTACAGTGGGATGGGAGGTAGATAGAGATGAATCCCAGGAGGTTTGGGGCCAGTGCCTGCAGTACTCAGCAATGAACAACAAATAAGAGATATGTCTCAAACAAGGTAGAGGGTGAGGACCAATGCTCAAGGTTGTCCTTTGACCTCCACATACATGCCTAGCAAATGCATGTGATCGCACACACACACACACACACACACACACACACACACACACACACACCCCTTTAATTTTTAACTCATGGTTAAAATATTGAAAATACAGAACCCACTGAAAAGATTTGACTTACCATTTAGCAAGCCACAGCAGACTGTGAATGTAACAATGGTAAATGTCCTCATGTTTCTGGAATTATCTAGAAACAGGAAACACAGAAAGTGTAGGGCTTAATTCACATAGCTTAACAATGGGACACCGGTAAATTTGTTCCTCTCATATATAAATAACTCCGAAGAGCCGGTACGGAAACACAGACAAACTAGCTGTAACTGAAGCAGTTCTGTTTTGTAAGTGTGGAAACACAGCTGCAGAGTTGAAAGTTCAGTACTTTCATTTCGTAACTCCAAGTTATGCAGAACCAAGTGAAGAGAAATTGGTATAAGGAGATGAACATCTTTAAATGGAGTTATTAGCCCCCTCAAATCGATAATGTACATTCAAAATAAGCCAAGGGAAAAAACATACCTCCCCAACTCCCCCAGCTGCACCACAGGCTTTTCACCATTGAGAAGTATCTGTAAAACCTGCCTTAAGTAAAGCTCAAAGCAAAGAATACCTGATTTTCACTTTCACTTTTCAAACTTCCTCTCCCTTAAAGTCTCCCCTCTGCCTGTCACCTCCTTCAAATTATAACTCTTTTCCCCAATAAAGAGAGTATGCCAATAACAGGAGTGGGAAGGGAGGAGAATTCGACTTGGCCCATTTCCTAAGGTCTGGGCGTCTCAGCACTACTCTCTGAGTTATAGCCATCTGGGTCCTAGTCTCCACTCTGCTGACGTTTTCCTAATTCACTCAGTAAATGCTGAATATCTTTCCTTGAGTGTGGCACTGTTTGGGGCACTGGAGGAGCCTTGAGCAGGAGACAGAAGCTGTTCTTCCTGGGAACTGATGTCCAAAAAGGGCGGTCAAAGGAAGTTAGTACTCCACCCCAGTCAATCCATTCATTAACACCTTTTCTCTCCTGTGGTCTTCACATTTACAACTTTCAGGAGAAAGTCTGTCTTCCCTCTTAGCATCTCCCTGACCTCTGTATCTCTACACAATTTATTTGACAGGCGTATAAAGCAGAAGACTAGGGCTGCTGGCATTCGCTCTCTAAAACTCAGTAAGAAAACTATGTAGAGGTCAAGCGGAAAATGAGCAGGAGTCCCACATAGTTCAGAGAATAATAAATACAAACACAGGAAAGGATGTTCTTTCTAAGAACGTATATTGAAGATTTATGAGAAAATCTTTGACCTTTTGCTCTTCCAAAATGAGGGCTTCCTCATAGTTAGGGTTAGTGAAATACATGTAAACAGGATTTCTTGAGTTTCATTGGTAAGGATATGAAATTGTATAGCTTTTTAAAGATCAAATTGGTAGTCTCTGTTAAAACTTTAAATGTGTATGTCATAATCTCTCTAGGAATTCACCGTAGGGGGAAAAAATAAACACAAAACAGGGATGAAATGACTAACAACGGCCTCCGACTTGAAACACCCCATGTAGCCTAATGGCTACATAAAACTGTATATACTCAAAATACCACGAAGGGCAAACTTTAGTACATGCATAGGGAATGAGTTTGCAAAGATGTAGGAAGGAACTTGGAGGGCAATATTTAAAGCAAAGGTATATTTGTGGTTTAAAACAACCCCCAAGCCCGTCTGAAGATACTGCTTGACCATGATTATCTGCAGTGAAATGTGACTTTTACAGGGAGCACAGGTAAGTTCTCACCCATTTATACTTTTTTAAAGGAAGAAAGAAAGATAGAGAAAGAGAGATGGAATCATGAATAGTTTCTTCATTTTTCATATGTGCGTCCAATTTTCAAATGAGTGAATAAATAAATGTTTTACTTTTATTATTAAAAAAAAATCTCACTTATCCATCTTCTGAGTATTTGACAAACTAAGTGAATGGGAAAGACCCTAGAAACGAATCTAGACATCTTCGCTAAGGTAGAATGAACACATTAGTTTATTTTTATGTCTTGTTGTTGTTATAAAAACTAATGTAAGTGCATTGTACCACTCTCCTTCAGGGAGCATTTGGTAATATTGGCTAACAGATTTGGTTGCCAAAGTTTGCTTGGAGAGGAGGAGAGCTGCTACCGATGTGATGAGATGGAGGCCCAGGATGCTGCCAAGACCTCTCCAAAGCATAGGACAGCACCCAACGGCAGAATCAGAGATGGCCCGTAGCGCCACTAGTGTCAAGATGGAGAAACGGTGGCCACTCTGGGCTTGTCTGTAAATAGTTTCCTTTCAGCCTTTTTCCCTGTGAAGAGACAGTTTTCCTCTACATGTTTAAGATTGATTTATTTCATGTGTAGGAGTGTTTTACCTGCTTGTATGTATGTGCACCACCACATGTGTGCCTGGTGTCCACAGAGGCACAAAGAGGACATCAGATTCCCTGGAGTGGGAGTTACAGATGGCTGTGTGTCCCCTGGAAGATCAGTAAGTGCTTTAAATCCCTGGGCCAACTCTCTAGCCCCAGTTCTTCTATATATTTAATATCCATTTTTTAAAGTTTAAGATTTTGACATAATTTCCATAAGTCTTGTAATTAATGGACCCTTAATATTTAACTCCTTTACTGCTAGGTGTTGGGGTTTTTGTTGTTGTTGTTGTTTTGTTCTTTTTGTCCCTTTTTCAAAATTATAAGTATTGGTGTATTTGTCCAATGTTTGGTGAGTACCTATTGTGTGCCAGGTCCAAGGTTAGGCCTGGAAGATAGATCTTCTTGAAGAGAATTGCTGATCAAGAGAGAAAGACTATTTTCCCAGTTTGTGACACATTCTGAAAATTGGTACCATTACATCGTCACCCAGTGCTGACATTAACTTTTTTTCCTAATTTGATTCTTGAAAAATGCAACTTGAATTTTGTTAAAGAAATGTTTAGCTCTTGATAATTATCTGATCTGATCAATGATCTTGTCCATCAAGGTCATAGGCTTCTTACTGACTGTTATGAACCCTTGGTGTTGGAAAAGTGCAGACGCAGCAGCATCTGAGAGGCGGAGGCAGGAGGATTTTGAGTTTGAGGTCAGCCTGGGTTACATAGTGAGACTCTGTCTTTAAAAAAAGGGGGGGGACATTTATCAAAAGAGCGAGATGAAAGGAATCATTATATCCTCTAGCTAATATTAGGCACATATTTAAAATTTTTCTCTCCAGTCATCTGCCCAAGGAGATGAGATGGGATGAAGACACAGGGGTTATTGAAATGAGGCTGTGGAGAAATGGCCAAGTCAAGGACTGGAAAGTCATACCGAGGCATCTGATATCCGTCGAAGGACTACAGGGCTCTACCTGATTTGTCAATGTTGACGGTAGACTCGGTTGGAATGCTTATCCATTAATTATGAGTCTGCTTTGAAAGCTTAGTATGATAAAGGCTTACTGAAAGGTGATGGATTAGGTCTGATATTCACTTTACTCAGTATCATATCCTCTCCTCCCTGGCCCTCAGAGTGCAGCTGTCGGCAGTTGGAGAGAAAAAGAGGAAGTCCAGGAACCATGTAAATAAGCATGGCCTTTGACTTCTGAACCTGCACCGCTTAGTGGGTCTACGAGCACAGCATCATCTTCTTCCTCGGGCAAGAAACTGTAACCACCTTTCATGAATTCCCAGGCAAGAAACTGTAACCACCTTTCACTAATTCCCAGGTGAGAAACTGTAACCACCTTTCACTAATTCCCAGGTGAGAAATTGTAACCACCTTTCACTAATTCCCAGGTGAGAAACTGTAACCACCTTTCACAAATTCCCAGGCAAGAAACTGTAACCATCTTTCACCAATTCCCAGCTAAGAGCAGAGATGGAGCAAAGAAGTGTGAACTGGGGAAGAAGTGGCTGGGGGAAATAGGTTTGTCCCAGGGGAAGTCCAGAAGAACACCATGGGACACTACTTCACTATCTTCCCAGGGCAGGAGGGAAGCAGATGCGAGCTTCCTTTCTCAAAAATATGAGTGAGGTTTTACCAAATTTTCAAATTCTATCAAATGATCCTAAAACCGGTGCCCAAATTCCTTCCATCTCAGTTCCCACCTTACAGACTGTAACTACTGCCATGACCCCCTGTCTATGCTGTTCAGCTGAAAAAGGCTAATGTTTTCAAAGTATAAAGTTCTCCTTAAATACTGGCAGTCACTGTCGCCGTCAGCTGCATATACTTTCTGGAATGCGTCTTCAGTTTCTTTTCCATACAAAGGGTTTTTAGATACACAGACATAACTAGGTAGCTATAAGAGTTTATCTAAAGGAAATACCCAGCCATGTTCCAGACTGTTGCACGTAGTGATGACCAGTGAATGACTGAGCTAGTAACCCACTATAAATAACCTGTGCATCCATCAGTGGGAGAGTGATACCCTTTAATTATCCAGCACAAAGGAATATAGCAAAAAAAAAAAAAAACCCAAAACCTGGCTATTTAATTCATAGGAAAGCATCTGCAATCATTTATTCAGATTAAAAATAAAAAAAGAACACCATACTTTTGACAACCCCAAGCTAAACTTTGACATAGCCAAGGTCAATGTGTCTAAGAAATGTCTTGGCATTTTTATGTTAAGTTCTTCTCCTCTTCCAGGATTCCTTGAGGTCCTCTGGGCAGACAGACTAAAAATCTTAGGCTCCAGCGTCCTGGATCTTGGCAGAGGAAGGAACCTCAGGAGATGCTTCAAGTGGGATGATTTACCCAGTCATTGCTAGTGAACAATCAAAGTTGCGCTAGGACCAAGTTCTGACCTGGCTACCTACCCCAAGACCGTATTCATAAACCACAGTCAGCCACACACAAAATTGACATTGACGCTAACAGTGCCATAATCATCAGACAGGTTGCCGATTCTGAGGTCTCAACTGTGCCAGGCAACAGGCTCCGCTGCCTGTTAACCCATCCTGTTTCCCGGTTGCCTTCTCCTCTCTCCATCCTCAAAGACTCTAGGACTCTGGCTCTAATATGCCCTGCAAGCGACCGGTCCCTGGACTCCGGGAGAAGACGCTCCCTACCTGTAGGCGGGGAGACTGGCGATGACACGCAGGCGGTGCAGCCTGGCTTGTGGCCGAAAATCAGCGAGTCCCCTAGCCTTATAAGCAGGCCCCGCCCACTCTTCTGGAAACCCAGCCCACTTCGGCTCTGAAACCGAAGCCGAGCCCCATAAACAGCCTGTCCCCCTGGATTTCTAGATGACGATTTTAGAGTCAACTTTGGGGTAAGATACTGAGTTTACAGAAGAACGAAACTGGAGCCCGGCGTGGTGACGCACGCCTTCAATCCCAGTACTCCGGAGATAGAAGCAGGTGCATCTCTGTGAATTTGGAGGTCAGCCCGGTTTACATAAACAAGCTCCAGGGCAACCAGGACTGCAAGAGTGAGTCCCTGTAGTGAAAAAGAAAAAAAACAAAAAACTATTTTTAAAAAAACGAAACCAAAAGTGAAAGTGAAACTTACGTTATCCTTCTTGTAAATGAGCTTTCCTAAAAGAAGTCCCGAGGGAACAACTCAGAGCTGTTATTTGGGTGGAGAGAGCGGGTGAGTAGGGAGGGCGCCTGTGAAGGCCAGAGGTCCACATCGGTTGTCTTCCTCTATAGCTCCCCACCTTGTTTTTTGAGAGAGGGTCTCTCTGACCCAACTTCGAGTCTGCAGCTGGCTAGACCTACTGGCCAGTGTGCGCCCGGAACCTCCCCTCCCCGAAAGCCCCCTCCCCCACGGTGTTTCTCAGCTAAGAAACATCACTGCTTGTATTGTGGGTGCTGAGGATCCGAATTTGAATCTTCCATGCTTGAGCAGTAAGTGTTGAAAAAAATGAAACACCTAAAATCATAAAATCCGAGACTTAAATTTTATGTTCAGAATCCAGACACCTTAATAAATTACTGTCCCATTTCCCACTTCTTTCAAGCCCTTTCTGGATACGTGACCTTCTTGACATAACTTTACATATAGAGTTACACAACATAGTTAACAACAGACAAATGACTTGGATTTTAATTCTAGAAAGTAGGTGTGTCTATATAATAGGAAACATATTTTTAAATCGTGGATTTGGTGACTTCCTCAAAGTTCCTCGACATAATGAAACTTCGGTTACCTTACCATTCAAGAACTTCCCATCTCCAACCGTGCCCTTTCTGAATGCTGTGGAGGATCTACAATCCTGCCACTCTCAGGATCCCTGTGGGGAAGTCTATTCTAGGTGAAGTTGAAAAAGCCCTTCTGGGAACTAGAAATGTGGGCTTTTTCCAAGGTGAAACCATGGGAACTCCATAGAGTATGGTGTCATCATTTAAGTATCTCACTGTTGGACCTCAAGGGCCTTCTTCATCCTTTCTTCTTCCCACTTAGTCACTAAAACTGCAATCCTAAAGTGGTGCATTGAGTGAATGTTGGGGCGCCCCCTGGCTTGGATGTAGCAGGATTTTCACATTCTCAAAGCATCTCTCCGTTCTTTGAAGATGTTGGAGGTGATACTGTAGAGAATGTGGAACTCAACGTCAGCAATATCATTGAAACAGACTTTGGAGGCTCAGCTGAGATAGTCCCTCTTCCAAATGTCTTTTGAACCCCAATAGTGGAATAAAGTAGTTTTCCCAACTTTAGTGACTGACGGAAAATAAAATATAGACTTTATATGTAGAAATCCAGTTTAAACATGTATATGTGTATGTACACCTATACAGACGAACATGTTTCTAGTTAATAGTTCTTTTCTCTAAAAATGATAGCCAAGTCCCGGGACATATTTATGATATGTTAGTGTGGTCATATAAAAATTCAGTTCTATAAAAACTTACTCTAGAGACTCACAATTTAGCTGAGTTCTCTTAGTTAAATAACGATTTGAGTAGTGAGGATTAAGTCATAGTTCCTTAGTAGTTTCTATGATGTGCATTATTTTTTAAAACTAGAAGGAGGAGGTGTTTTGTTTTTGTTTGTTTTACAAAAGCACTGCTTAAGGTCTACATGAATAGTCAACAGAGAAGGCAGCGGGTAATGGAAACTGGGAATTTAAGACCTGCTCTCAGCCAGCTGCTCGCACTGATTTGCATATGAGTCATCTGAAGAGTAGCTCCCTCACCTCTCCACCTGTTTCTACTCCTCAGGCTTTTATTTTCCCAAGATGCCGCGGATCATGCTCCTTCACGAAATTGGTGTCCTCCAGAAGCAGTAAAGCAGGACGTGACTTTAATTTTAAAAAATTATTTTATCATTTCAAAATATATTGTGTAAGTCAAAATGGCCTAAGTAAGGGAGAAGCAGCCCTGAAAATGATTTGAGTTTTGTGATTTGGACAAAGTGAACAGAGAAACATTCAGACAAGAGAAACACAAGCGAAGGCTGAATAGTGGGACACGTTGGTCATCTCTACTGTCACCATTTCCTGTTCATATCCCACCTACCCTATTCATCTGGGGGAGATAAAAAACCTCCTCACTGCTCATGTTCTGCTTCGTTGATGATGAAGACTAACCATCTCAACGGTTAGGGGATGCACAAAGTAAATTCTGGAGATAACCATGAACGATCTGCAGGAGGGGTGTACTCAACAGAGGGAAGAACTGGTGTGGACTGTGAAGGTGAGCAAGCTTGACGAGTTCTTGGAGAGACTATCATTGTGGCTGGAGTCTAAACTGAAAGGTTGGCTCTCATCATTCCATGAAGGGCCTTGAGGGCTAAGGAGAAAGGTTGGATTCTTCTTTTTTAAAATATTTATTTCTTTAATGTATATAAGTGACCTGTCTTCAGGGACACTTGAAGAGGGAATCAGATCCCATTATAGATGGTTGTGAGCACGTGGTTGCTGGGAATTGAACTCAGGACCTCTGGAAGAGCAACCAACACTCAACCGCTGAGCCGTCTCTCCAGCCTGAAAGGTTGGATTCTAACTGTAATGCAAATCCACTGGCTAGCTAGGCAGAGAAGTCATCCATCTACAAACAGCACTCGAACCAGCAGAAGAAGGCAGGTTGAGGAGCCTATGTTCCTGGAAGCCAGGAGCTTTGAGGAGATTCTGTTATAGTTCAATTCCAACACTACCTGTGGAGTAGTAAAGTCACATCCCATAAGTCAAGGGTGAAACACCACAGGATGGACCCCATGGCAGATGCTAATCTTAATTCTAGGCCTGTAGAACTTCCGATGGACTAGCGATGAATTAGGATTCCCATGACTCCCTCTGGTTTGTTTAATTAGAGTAACTCACAAACTGGGAGAAACAGTTCACCTATGTGAACCAGTTTATTGTAAAGGACATTATCACTGACACAGATGAAAGTGTGCACAGGGCATTATCGCTGATACAGATGAAAGTGTGCACAGGGCAAAGTGTGGTCAGGTGGAGCAGGAGGGAGCTTCCATGCTTCTCTTTGGGTTCACTACCCTCCGGGACCCCTCCAGATGTTCTGCAGCCCAGCTGCTTGAACCTCTGGCTCAGAGTATTTCCATATCAATCACGTCAGCTTTCAGCCCCTCTCCCCTTTGTGGAGGACAGGAGTTGGGGGTGAAAGTGCCATGCTCTGACCACAGTTTGGCCATTCAGATGACAAGCTCAAATCCAGGAACTCAGAAGAGAACAAAGGCTACTTCCATCTCTCAGGAAACTCCAGAGAACTAGTAGTAAGGTGGGTCACCAAGCACCCTTTTTAATGAGATAGTTATAACAGGATTTTAGGAATTTTATGCCAGAAAATGGAATGAATACCAAAAGTATGTCTGTATACATATACTGAGACATATATATATATATATATATATATATATATATATATATATATATCTCAGGATATCACAAGTAATAGGGCAGACCATTTTATTTTATTTTATTTTTATTTTTTTTCTTTTATATGCATGGGTGTTTTGTCTGCATGTATGTCTGTGTCACAAAAGGGGGTCAGGCCTTCTGAGGGATTGGAGTTACAGATAGTTGTAAGCTGCCATATGGGAGCTAGGAATCAAACAATATGGGAGCTGGGAATCAAACCCTGGTCCTTTGGAAGAACAACCAGTACCCTTAACTGGATGAGCCATCTCTCCAGCTCTTAGAGTTCAGGGACTATATTCTGAAAGAGGAGGAGGAGGTGGTTATCAGAGGAGGAGACCAGGTGCAGTCCTTGGGACAGGAAGCTGAGACTTGTAGGTTGAGAACAGGGTCATGTGAATCGCATGGGTTCCAGGAGAAGGAAGTTAGCAGGGTTTAGTCAAGTGTACTGTGACATCACTGCTGAGTTTCCTGCTCAGCCACTGTGCAGAGTATTTCCATACAGCTGAGGCAGGTTAATGTCCACACCCTTCTCACTCTTCCCCAGTCAGGTTTCTGATTCTTGGAATGCTATGGGATGCTTCGGCTGAGCCACATGAAGCCTCATCTGACTCAGGTTACACTCTGAAGTATAACTAACTGCCCCTGCTCAGAACAGCTTTCCTTGACATTCTGACCTTTCCTGTGACTGTCTTCTTCAGTTACTGCATTTCAGTGGCAAACCTTGACAAGCCATAGCATCATTAAAAAAAAAAAAAAAACCAAAAAAAAAAAAAAACCCCTATCAAATGAATAAGATGAAATGCGGCAATCACAGCAATGATTAAAAGTATCAGTTACAGCAAAACATGTAGGATTTAAAGATGTCAGACTTGGTCGTATACATACTAGACTATCCAACTTGTGCAATAGTCTTATGAGTTTTAGTTCCTGACGTTGGTTCTACTTTAGAGGTGTTGAAATTGAGATACACAGCTCATGCAACTTGTCAAAGCTTACATGACAGGAAATGATACGAGTGGGATTCAAACCCAGAACTCTGGCTCTGGTCTCTGCTACACAGTGAATACACAGGTGTACAGTGAATTAGCATCCTTATTTATTGCCACCACATTGTATGTTTCTTCAGCCCCCTCAGGTAAACTCTGACTTATTGTATGCCCCAGCAATTCTACCTACAACTACATCCAAGATAACTGAAAATATGTCCACAAAACTAACAATGTTACTCATAATAGACCAAAATAGAACCATCCAAATGCCCATCGATTCTGAATGAACACCCAAAATGTGCTGTAACCATATACTGGGCTATTATCTAGCCCCAGCAAGAAATGGAGCAGTGATTCATGCTACAATTTGTTTATTTAATTTTTATTTTAAACTTACATTTCAAAGTTATTTATTGTGTGTGTGTGTATGTGTGTACAAGTGCACACTCATGCACAGAGCGTTTACAGATGTCAGAGGACAACTTGCAATAATGGGGTCTTTCCTCCCACCATGTGGATACCAGGGGTAGAACTGGGTCCCAGGGTGGTACGCCCGTTAGCCCGCTGACCCATCTTACCAGTCCCCGTGCTATAACTTAGATGAACACAGAAAAGAGTGTCAAAGCAAAAGAAGCCAGTAAAAAGTCATTTCATTTATATGAACTCTCCAGAATAAGCAAGTCTTTGAAAAGATAGAAAATAAATTAAGATGGGTTCCATAGATTGGCTGCTATGGTGATATTTTATTTGTATTAAAATATTATTTGTATGTTAATAAATAAAGTTGCCCGGGGGTCAGAGCTATTAGCAAGCCATAGGAAAGCAGGGCAGTGGTAGCGTATGCTTGTAATTCCAGCACTTGGTAGGCAGAGCTGGGTAAGTCTCTGTGTGTTCAGGGATACAGCCATTATTGGATACACATGCTTTTAATCTTAATACCAATCATGGAAAACCTGGAGGCCTATACAGACAGGCTGTGAGGAGGCGGTCATGTGGTTGGGTTTACAACCAATGAGAAGGTAGGACAGGAACTCTATATAAAGACTTTAACACAGGGGTAGCTCTGGTTCGGAGAGGTAGGACCACCGCAGGAGGAAGGGTAAGGTTTTAGCTCTTAGCTCTGACCTCTTGGCTTTCTTCTTTGCATTGGTTCTGTGTTTATTATTTAATAAGAAGGTTGGATACATCTACAGGCTGCATGTGACATCGTCCATAAAGATAGGTTCCACAGACGGACTGAGAAAAACAAGCTCATGATAAGGGTCTGGGGAGGATCTGGTGTGGTCTCAGCCACACAGATAATGAAAAGGGTATACCAGGCTATTAACCACCTCTGCTCCAAGCCTCTGGGCAGAAAACGGGTTATACATCTCTCCCTTTGAAGAGGCAACCCTCCCTGCTTAACATTCCTGGTTTCCCTAGTGCCTATCTGTGGGCATAAGGACCTCTGTGCCTCCTAAGGTTGCCTTTCTCACCTTCTCTGCCCAAAGGAGGGCACGGTTTCCTCTGCTGAACATTCCTGTTGGGCATCCTCGCCTAAATGCCCGCTCTTACCTGGCTTTAGTAACTACCCACTCTCCCTGGTCCCTTCAAGACTATAGGTAGCAGAAACTCCGCTGTTGCCAGTCATCATCTACTGATGCTATACACGGGCGGAACACCTTGTCTGCATCTAAGTATACTATCTCATTTAGCCCTCGTAGCACGGTAATCAGATGACTTTAGTCTTACTGCAGACCCAAGGGACAAAGTGAGAGGCTGACGATGACGGTGGGAACGGAATCAAGGCATGGTTAGTCTGAGCGCATAAACACTATCAGGGATCTGCTGCTCACCTCCTTTCAAGAACTTTTACTCTTGGTAACACACCGGCTCTGGCAAACAGGAATAAAGATACTGTTGCAATTTTCCCATTGGGCTAGTGAACAAAAAGTGTTCGAAATGAAGAGTCTAAAAGTCAGAGTACCAAGTACTGAAGTTGAGCGCATCCACACAAGCCTGGGAGGTCTGTGCCTGGAGGCTAGATGCCTTCTCTATGGTGTGGTGTCAGCCAAGGTTAAGGCAGGGGGCTCTTCCTAAAGGCTAGAGCCCGTGAAACGCATGCTATTTCCCCAAACCCTTGGGTAGCAAGGATAAGAGTGCTAACCAGTCCTCGGGTGTTTCTTCAGAGATTGGGGAGCCTTACTCCAGACAGACATTGCTGGTAGGCATACGTAATATGGAAAGGGCGTAAGGTAATCTGGAAGTTCTGGTCACTGTTTTGCTTTTGTTTCCTGTTTATGTTTAAGCCATTTGATGGTGGCATTTTTACAGGATCGGGACATTTTCATGCTGCTTCTTCGGCCTTCCCTCAAAATCATCCACTAGACTAGATCCTGCAGGTTGCAATTTGCGGCTCTGGCTCGCCCCTCCCTCCTCCCGGCTCCAGGGGCCTGCACCGGAAGGACACCCCAGGCCGCGGGAATAGGAGCCCTTAAAAGATCCAAAGGCCACGCTGATTGGCTGAAGCGCGCAATCCACTGTCATTGCCAGCCAATCCCTAGGCTCTGCCGGGCAAAGCACAGTCCTGCCCTGATCCGTCAGAAGCACAAGCTAGAGGCCTCTGCAGTGGTCACCCTGTCGCGTGAGTGCATCCGGCCGCAGGGAGGGAGGGTCGGCTCGGCTGCGTGGTCCTGCACAGCTGCAGCTCCAGCTGGGGTAGGGGAGGCCTGGGCTCTGGGTTCTTCTGCTGATGCCCGGAGGCTGACAGGTATTGACAACCCGGATCTGTAAGCAAGCGTGATTTCTCGGTAGCATTGTTACCAAGTTGGGAAAAGTCTGCAGAGTGTAATGGACAGGGAAGTAGGATAACTCGAGGGGAAATGCGTAAGTGACAGGAAACTGGCTCCCCAGAGCCAGAGTGGGAACAGTGACAGAAAACACCCGCAGAGACTCTGTGCTTCTGGCTTAAGTTTGCTAGGGAATATAGTCTGGAAGATTTACTGAAAATGATTGTGATATGGCCAGCCATAAATTCAGGTAATAAAGCAGGGCAGAAATCTGGATGACAGAAGTCACGATTTTTTTCTTTTTCCAGATCAAATCTTGGTTCCCAGGGCAACCAGAGAAAGTCTGTCTGGGATTTCCACCATCAACATTCCCCCAGAAACACACCTTTCCACATGAATATGAATCATGGCTCCGCAGAGCTGGAGCATTAACACCCCCCACCCCCCCTCACCCCACACACAAAAAAACCTCACTTCCAAACAAACAAACAAGCATAAAACAGGAGCAACCTGGCCCTACATCAATGTTTTCCGTCCTCTATGACGTTCTTGTTTCCTGTGTTATCCATAACAACATTCCAGGCCACTCTTGTTTAGTTGTTAATATTTTGTCTCTGGGAGAGAGAAAATTGAGGGTATTTGGAACATCCTAAGGAAGGGGTGCAGATGGCTTTGGTAGGTACAGGGGGGAAGAAGTTAAAAACACTGTTCAAGGGTGAAGTTCCAAGGTGTGGCATACTCATTTGCAGGTGCGGTCTCCCAGAGGCACAGTGTTCCTGGTTTCCCTCTATCTTTAACCCGTCTGTCAAAGTCCAAGTCCAAGAGTGCAAGACCCAGAAAGAGGTAAGCCTAAACCCGAGCTTTCCAAAGTGTTTCTCTTCTCTAGATGGTTGACAGGAGGACTATCCCACCACTGCAAGGGAGAGCTCACCCCCTTATAAAATAGGAGTGTGCCAAGGGACTCCGATCAGTGTGTGTGTGTGTGTGTGTGTGTGTGTGTGTGTGTGTGTGTGTGTGTGAACTAGAGAACAGTCGATTTCTTTGAAGATGTTTGCAGCAGGTGTAAAAATTCAGAAGACAGCTAAGGGGTGGTGAGTAGCCTGAGTCAAAGTTTTTCCTGGGTTGAATCATTCCTATTTTGTGCTGGTATTTGTGTCAAGTAGAAGCCACAGAGACTATCAAGCTGGATGATAGTCTTTCTCTTGCAAACTCAGTCGGAACTGGCTCATCTGGGCTGTCAATACTTAGATAACAAAGTAAACCACTAGGTCCCCCTCCCCATGAGTGTCCTCTGTCTCCGCTCAGAGGGTGCTAAGTGGGACAAGGACAAACAGGAAGGAATCCTCCTGACCTCCCAGGCCTCCTTAGGGTTCTGATCTTTCTTCCTAGTAAATAGTTCAGCCTCTGCTCAGCTCTGATTGGTTCAAGTGCCATGTAATTCCAGGCTGTGTTCTTTGTCGGAGTACACGGAAGTCACGGAAGCCTGGCTGTCAGCTCCCACTAACAGGGAAACCATTCCAACTGATGTGAAACACCCCTGTCCTTCTCCTCTCCCTCACTCATTTCCTGAGTTACTCTAAACCCGGGATTTCCTGATGAGGAAAGATGTGGAAATAGCTGTTGTCTGGGATCAGAATATACATAAATCCTGGCTGTAAAACATCGAGACTGGCTACTATGTGTGAAGGTATTCAACAGCCTACTAAAGGACATTGAAGAAAGTAGAGAAGTTGTGACATTCCCCCTTGGCCTTATAGTCTTCTGGAGGAAAAATCTATAACTAACTAAAACATTTTCTGCACATAATCACTAGGATTTAGAACAAAATTAGGAGTTCTGGCCCACCTACAGTTTAGAGCCCTCTTAGGTAGTTGGTAGGTAAGATAAGATAGGAAGATGCAAACTGAAGGTGGCTTCTGATGCGGGTGTGCCTGTGTGGCTTCAGTCACAGCTTTTCAGGTAATGATGAGACAACCATTCGGTTTTCAGCTTCCCTGTAATACTCACTAAATTATATTGAGTACTTTATTATAAAAAGAGGTCGGCACTTAACTGTAGGCTAATGTAAGTGTTCTGAGTACATTTAAGGTAGGCTAAGGTAAACCATGATGTTCAGTACATTAGGTCGAGTAAATGCATTTTTCTCAATGATATTTCCAATTTACAATGAGTTTATTGGGCTGTAACTTCCATTGGAAGGAGAGGAGAGACTACAATGTAGTGATTTTAAAAAAGCATTTCTGATGCCGGATGGCACACACCTTTAATCCCAGCACTTGGGAGGTAGAGCCAGGCGGATCTCTGTGAGTTCAAGGTCAGCCTGGTCTACAGAGTGAGCTCCAGGATAGGCACCAAAACTATGCAGAGAAACCCCATCTTGAAAAAAACAACAACAAAAAAATGCATTTCTGGGTGGAGGAGATGGCTTAATGTGTTAAGTGCTCGCCGTGGAATCATGAAGACCCGTGTTGGAAGCCCCCAAATCAATGAAAACCTGATAGGGGTAGCACACATCTGTAATCCCAGTGGTGAGGCAGGAGAATCCCTGGAAGGCTCCCAGCCAGCTAGTCTAGGGTACACAGCTGAGAACCACAAGTGGAATAGACTGTCTCAAACAAGGTGGGAAGTGAAGCCGATACCTGGGATTGTCCTCTGACCTGTACTCATGTGCTGTGGCACACACCCGCCTGCATTCACACGCATGAACACACACACACACACACACACACACACACACACACACACACACACACACACATATATACTCACACATGGAGATCTTTTTTTTTTTCCTTTAACAGTGCGTTAGCAAAGGCATGTAAGCATCCTCATCTTCTCCTCCTTCTGAGAACCTCGGGAACTTGGAGGGGATGAGGGGGAGGCTGGAGGAGATAGCTAGGAGATATCAGCTGCAAGAAGGTGGGAATGAGATGTGAGTCAGAGGGAGGGGAACAGGAGACCTCTGGAAGAACACCGATGTGCTGGCCGTGAGACACCTAATCCTTAGAATACAAGTTGAGAAGGACAGACAAAAGTTCTGAACACACATCCTCAGATGCAAGGTCTTACTGTCTATTGAGGAGATGGTAAGAGGGTGGATAGCCTTAGATTTATAGTGGGGGAAAACGTGAGGAAACATGGCACTGTGTATTTACAGAGCAGGGAGAGATGGGAAATCATTTCACTCAACTGGTCTTGGCTAATAAACAATGCCAGGTTGGGTAAGTATGCCTGAGGTAAAACAGCCAGTTAGGATTTACACTATTCCCTAGGTCATTTTTTCTCTCTTTTTACATTGTTGATAGTATCTCAGAGCGTGTATAAGGATGCACAAAGTCTGTTATTTAAAGTCACCTTGCATTTTCGTGCTTTAGGTCAAGATGGGGTTTATATTCTCAAAATCTATGAATGAAAATATGAAAATCCAACAGGAGTTCATGGTTATGAATGCTCGACTTCAGGTATGTGTTAGTTAAGTTGTTGTGCTCCTAATCATGTAACATTTCTAGAATGGTGCTCTAGAAGTATGTTCTCTTTGACTCCCCTTGACCCCTAATTAAAATGCCCTTGGACACCATCCTCAAAGATGAAGTGGATGATTTACTAGTTGACGAGTGGATGACTTTCTAGTTGACGAATGACCCATGCCTCCAATCCAGATACTTGATTCAAAATTTCCATACTACAGGTAATTGCTTAGAGTATATTATGAAGAGAATATACCCTTCACCCGAGGTGTCCTGGATTCCTAGAACTTGTGAATATATTAGGAATATGATACCTTATACAGAAAGGGACTTACTGTGTGTTCACATAAAGAGATGTTATCCTGGTTTATTCTTATGGGTTCATTGTAATTCCCAGGGCCTTTATAAGGAAACTGTGTGTGTGTGTGTGTGTGTGTGTGTGTGTGTGTGTGTGAGAGAGAGAGAGAGAGAGAGAGAGAGAGAGAGACAGACAGAGAGAGAGACAGAGACAGAGACAAAGACAGAGACAGAGACACACAGAGAGAAACAGAGACAGAAACAGAAAAAGAGAGAGAGAGAATTCAAAGATGTCATACTGCAACTACACAGAGAAATCTTAAATACAAACCCAAGCTGAACAGCACTCTGCTGGCTTTGAAGATGGAGTGATCAGGGCCATGAGCCCAAAAAGGCAGTCAGCCTCAATAAGTTGGAAAAGCCAAGGAAGCAGATTTTCCCCTGCCGTCTCCAGAGAGATGGAGCTATGCCAGTCCGTTCTGGCCCTTTAACCTCAGATAATAATTTGTTAAAGTGGCATTAGGAAACTGCTGTAGACCGTATGCTTGACCTTGGATTATACAGTAGATGTTTAGAAAAAAAAATCAAAGATTGCTCAATTGCCTTAATATGAGTTGTCAAAGTGCTTTAAAATGTTATAAATCACAGTTGAAAGTTAAAAAGTTCAACCCAAATTGTTTTGCTAAGATTTTAGACAAAGATCATGAGTCCCCTGTGGTCTGGTATGGCTCTCAGAGTAGAAAGTGCTATTCTTGGGCAGTACCAGTGAGAGATAAACCATACTGCCTGAATAAATCCATAGCAACATGATGGCACGCTCAATCTGTCCTCGCTCTCCTGGTCTGTACCCTAGGGGCAATACACCCTTAGAGATGCTCCAAGAAGGAAAATTTATACACATCATACAGAACGTATATCATATAGAATGTATAAAATAATGCCGCTTGCTTATATTGAGTGCTGCTGTTCATTGCTATCAAAATCTTTTTTAAAAGTTAGGGTTTCATACAGCCCAGGCCAGCTTCAAACTGGTTATGTAGTCTAAGATGGCCTTGAACTTCTGGTCTTCCTGCCTCTGTCTCCTCAGTGCTAGGCTTATCAGAGTTTCTGTGCAGGCTAACGATTTCTTTGATGGAAATGGAAAAATGGATAGAAGGGGCAAGTTTTTTACTGCAACAGATCCGTGACCAGAGGTGACTACAGTGTAGGGGTCAGCCCAGTGTGTCAGAAACTTGGAGCCATCTGCGCATGGAAACTACAGGAGTTTCGTTCTTAATCGGTCCACACTACCTCAGGATCTGTGAAGATTTGGGGAGTTTATTCCTCTTGGAAGTTACAAGAAACCCAAGACTCCTCCTACGTCAGAGGACTTTGTCACTGCCCCGAAGCAGCTTGAGTGTAAGGCTGGTGTCACTTCCTCATGGGGACAGGCACTTAAGGTCACGTATGGGGAGCGCCGAGGGTAAATCTCCTGCTTTTATGATGAACCATGAGCAAGAGGTGCACGGAGGGCTGTTGACTGACAGGCAGGCAGGAGATGGCTCCAGTAGCTAGGGCCTGGCTCTTTTGATCTACCCCTTAAGAATGTGCAGGGATAGTCATAGTCCTTGGCAGTCACTTGACTGACCAGAGACAAGAGAACAGCTTACGTCCTCCCCAGTCAATCCCAATGAGCAGGTTTTCCAGGTATAGCATTGAGGTCATCAAGTTTCAGCTTATCTAAACCAAAAGTGAACCCAGCCTAGGAACCCAGCTCCTCTTGAGGCGGCAGCTTTCTCTCATCTGGAAGAAGACAGGGTAGAATTTTCCCTAGAGCAATGGCTCCTTCACCTACATGCAGCTGATGAAAGGTTGGGTATGGCCTGACCCACTGCACCTTCCAACACGCTGTCTTCATTTGACTAGCCGACAGCACCGTTCCTTGTATTTGTCCTGCTTTGGATTCCCGCCCCACAATGGAGATGTCATACCTGAGGATCCCCAGGCTTTCACAGAGCCAAACTTATTTAAACAGAAGCTCAGCAAGAGAGCAATGATCGCCTCGCCTCTCTGACCCTTCAACGACTAGCTGAACTGAGTCCCCTCAAAATTTGTATGTTGGAATCCTAACCCCAATATGACTTCATGTGGAGACGGGTCTTCACAGAGGTAATCAAGTTAAAATATGTTGCACAAATTCTAAATTGTCTTATAACAACAAAAGGTAATAGCAATGAGAGCATTGGCCTTAGAAAGCGCTTTCCAAACTTTTAAAAACTACTCAGTGAGCTGGCCCATGAATGAGTCTGACGGAAGTTGCTAAAAGGTCCTTTTGTGGGTGAATTACTTATTAAAAGAAAATCTGATGGGCATGGCGGCAGGTGCCTTTCATCCCAACTCAGGCAGGCAGATTCTTTGGTGATTTTATATGGGATAAAACACACAGAGAGTGACTCTTAAACTCACTAATTTATAAAAGTGGCCCAAGGTTCCAGTGGCCAAGATTTCCTGGGAAAGGAAGAGAGTCTTCCTCAAAAAAAAAAAGACCTTTCCAGATGGAGAAGTGAGAGTGTGGCGAAGAAGTCAGCACCCCAAATCCTTTCGATAATGCAGTCTAGGCAGTGGGAAACCCAAGTCAGAAAACTTAGGTTTGGGTCTAGCAGGCTTGCCTGAGGCTGTCCTGGAGCCCAGGCCATTCCTGCTTTCTGGGGGTGAAGGCATCTTTGGGGGGTCCTGAAAAGAAATTGGATTAATTGTCAAGTCTTGGGAGAGGTAGCTGTATCATTTGTTGTCCAGTCTCAGGGTAATGAGAAAGTACAGGGCTTTGGTGACTGTGGTGTGACGCCTTGCACAGCCTTGGTGCAGTGGGGAGGGGCTTGGACCTGCCTAGGTTCAGTGTGTCGGGCTCTGCTGACTCCGCATGCGAGACCTTGATTTGGGGGATGTGGGGATGTGGGGTGGCGAGGGAGGGATGGAGGGTGGGAGGAGGGAGGAGGGAGGATCTGTGGATGGTATGTAGAGTGAGTAGAAAATTTCTTAATAAAGAAAAATAAAAAAAAAAAGAAAGAAAGAAAGTGCAGGGCTTGTCTCAAGTCTTGGCTAGAGTAGTCTGTGAGGCTGGATCATCTCAGCTAGCCATCTCCAAATTGTCCTGAGCAGTTTGTAGTCCAAAGCTGATCTTTAGGCAGTGTTTGTCAGCTTAATGACATTATCGTAGTACATGTGGAATCATCATGGTGGGGTCCCATCATCTTTTTGGAGACTTCAAAGGTCGCTGTTAGGCACGGTCATGGTTCACTGCAGAAAAGCCTTCTTGTGTGACTTTTTTTCTGGATGACTTGTCCTTTTTCTTGGGATGTCTCATTTGCCCAGCTTTCTTTCAGATTCCTTAGCCTTCATTCTCCTGAAAGACAAAAACAAAACCCTTCCCTAACCCTAACTTTGGGGAGCTTCCAAACCTAATCTTTATCAATTTTAATTTATGGTTTCTCCTTAAATTTTTGTTTTATTTTCTATAGCTGTTCTATCATCTAGACCAGTATGGTTTTCACAATAGGCATTAGGTTCTATAATTGCTCTGGGAAGGAGTTTCTTCCATGATGATAGAAAATGACTGAACCAAATTTGACATGGGGCCTGCCAGAGTCCCCTCAGGGAGTTTCCCCGAAGGCGAAGGTAAGGGATTACCTTGTCTGTCCCTTGTTGATCTGCATTCATTAGTCCAGTGTCTGTCTTTGCCACACCTTCTGTATAATCCAGAAGGGAAGAGTGTTCTGTTGGGATTATTCCTTGAAAAAACATTGTTTCTAGGAATGCCCTGTTTACAGTCCCTTTTTAGGTAACCTTGTTTACCACAATTGAAACATTTGATATTACGATTTTTCTTCAAACCTCTGGAAATCACCTCTCCTATCCAAGCTTCATCATGGTCATGAGATCAATAGTGACTGTATCTCAGATCCATTCCTCCAAGGGTGCTGAATTTGCCTTTAATGCCCCAATTACCCTTTTGAATTGTGCATTAGCATTTTCAAAAGCCAAAGATTCAATTATTATTTGTCTAGCTTCTGAATTTGGTATCATTCTATTTACTGCTGAAGCCAATCTTTGTAAGAAATCAGTGTAGGTTTCTTTTGGGCCCTGTATAACTTTTGTAAATGACTCAATTTTCTTTCCTACTTCTTGAATTCTGTTTCAAGCATTCAAGGATACCATGCAGCATAAGGTTAGGGTGTGGTCATCACATAAAGATTGTCTTTGTATACCAGCTTAATCAGCTGCCCCAAGAAGTTGATCTTGGGAGATTTCAAGACCTCTACCCCTACTCCATTGTTCAATGGTCTTAGCCTCATCCTTCTACCAGGTCCTCCATTATAATTGGGGACCAGCCTCTAAGGCTGTTGTAACCAAATGTCTTCATTCTTGAGGGATAATTCTATTACAAGTTGGCCACAAGTTTAACATCTGCTTCATGAAAGATGAGTGGATGCCATGTAAGACTATTGCTTCTTTGAATCTCCTCAAATCTAACATTTGCACAGGAGTCCAGTCAGCTTGTACACAGTCTTGGGTACACAGTCATTTGGTAGTTCCTGTAAGGTTACTGAATAGATTAAGGTTGGCTGTTTGAAAGCCTTAGGCTATTTATCTGTAACTTTATAATGCAATGTTGAGATTGGTTCTCCTTTAAATTCCTCTGTCTGGGTTTGAATATCTCTATGATCTGTTTTAACAGATTTTTCTGAAACTTTTATCTTGGCACTCATATTAACCAACTTTTTAAATGGTAAAACAGAAATTATTAAACAAATAATAGTTATAATTGACATTACATAAATCTCATCAACATTAATTATCCTCTCATTAAACTGTTCCATTTTCAGACCATCTAGCTTATAGTCAAACAGAGATCAAACTCCCTCCATCATAAAAATATTTCCCATTTTTTAATTCGAAAAAAACTTTCTTTTAACTAATTCCTCCCTTTAAGAAATCCCAATTGACGCACCAAATCTGCTGACAATGATTCAGATGATGGTGTGGCAGCAGCCTGAGGAGGGAGCTCAGAGAAAGCCAAAGGGAAGAAACTAAAGAGCCAGCTCTCTACATGAGGGAACATGTGAAAGCAGCCCATTCTGGTGTGTTTGGAGCCTGAGCCTGGGGAGTTTGCTGCAGAGAGGCTGCAACAGAAGCTTAGCCTGCAGGGTAGGAACTCCAGTCCAGGTGAGGTAGGCACTCCGGCTGTGTGCAGCTCGGGCCTGGGCTGGGGACTGCAAAGCCACAGGCAAGCGGCGTCTTCATAAATTTGTGCCCCAAAAGTTGAACACCAGATATTGCTTGAATTTCTAAAAGTCTTATAATAAAAAACCCAGAATCAGATATTGGGGTAAATGCTGAAAGAGCAGAGAGACAAAGGAACAAGCCACAGCTGCTTCTCACCTCACCAACTCTCCGAATCCTCTGACTGAATGTCTCTGAGTCCTCAGCCAAAAAGGGTCCAGCCGAAAAGCACTCCTCAGCTGAAAAGGGCTTCAGCTGAACAGAGCTTGGTTCCTGTCTCCTCACACTTTATATACCTTTCTCCACCCAGTCATATTATTTCCTTCCTAGTGCTTGGATTAAAGGCATGTAACTTCCAAGTACCGGGATTAAAGGTGTGTGCCACCATTGCCTGGCTCTGTTTCTCTCCTAGACTGAATCAATCTCATGTAGTTCAGGGTGGCTTTGAACTCACAGAGATCCAGAGGGACCTCTGCCTCCCAAGTGCTAGGATTAAAGGTGTGTGCCACCACTTCCTGGCCTCTGTGTTTAATCTAGTGGCTTCTTCTGTTCTCTGATCTTCAGGCAAATTTTACTAGGCTACAACAAAATATCACCACAAAAATAAATCCTTAGGGTGGTCTTAATCTGATATATCAATGACTTAAGAGAAAATTTGGTCATGAACCCCAAATATAGATGCAGTCATTTACAAGCCAGGGACAGAGGTTTCCTCATAGCTTGTAAAGGAACTAACTACGTTGATTTTGTATTTCTAGATTCCATAACTGAGACAAATTTTTTTTTCTAGTGCATAAACTAGCCAGGCTGAGCCGTCTTGGGGTAGGGGCAGCTTTAGCAAACTAAAGCAGGAAGTACTTGGAGCCTGTATCCAGAAGTGGATGCTGGTGTATTGGGCAAGGGGCTCCCTGCAACCCAACTGCAATTTTCTGCCTTTCTCCCCAACTGCCTATTTCTATAAGCCCTTCTGGGAGGAGAGTCAGAGTTCATGGACGGTAGAGATTCGGTTGTGAGTTTTCCATACAGACATGACACATCAATTGCACTCTACCTGGTATGTGTGCATGGACATACCTGACAGTGTCTCCAATCGGATCAACTTCCCTTCCTTAATGCAAACTTTGTTCAGACTGCCTCACTTGAATTCGGCCCATCTTCCATTCAAAGAATTTAACGGAAGTATTGTAGGGCCCCTGCCTCGTTTCAGGAGATTGTACAGTTTTACAGATGGCTGGTGACTGAGATGCACAGGGCCTTTGTTTTTTCCCCCTGGAACCACAAAATAGAAGACTTTTTTTTTCTTTTTAAAAAATCAGTTTTTGGGAATTTCATACAATGTATTAGAGGTGAGGGCTATGGCTCAGTGGTAGAGCGTTTGCCTAGCATGCACGAGGTCCTAGGTTCAGTCCCCAGTACAGCAATCAAAAAGAGACACAGAGAGAGACGTGGGGAGGAAAAGGGAGGGGGAAGAAAGGAGAGAGAGAGAGAGAGAGAGAGAGAGAGAGAGAGAGAGAGAGAGAGAGAGAGAGAGAGAGAGAAAGAGAGAGATAGAAAAAAATGAACATTTTCGCGGGGCGGTGGTGGCGCACGCCTTTAATCCCAGCACTCGGGAGGCAGAGGCAGGTGGATCTTTGTGAGTTCGAGGCCAGCCTGGGCTACCAAGTGAGTTCCAGGAAAGGCGCAAAGCCACACACAGAAAAAAAGAAAAAAACCAAAACCATTTTCCAACATGGCCATTAGATGGCGCACACAAACAACTTTATAGCGTCCGCATGTCTGGAAGGCTCGATGTTACTGAGGTAGGAGGAAAAGAAGGCAATACTGATGCGGGCAGCCCATGCTATGCAGTACGGCTGCCGGCAAAGCAGTGTGGTCGTGCCAAGATTAGTGGGCAGTGAATGTTTATTTGTTGTTTGCTGTGTTCAGGCAACAACATGAGAGAAAACAAAAGCCAACCAAACATGAGGCCAGACCTTGACCTGTTAGTGCGCTGAGAACTTAAGGTAGTGTGGATTCTCCTGGTTTTTAGTGAAATTGGATCTTGCAGATGGAAGATGTGGTGTGTCTACCCTGGTTAATTTTTATTGTCGATTTGATACAGCCTGGAGACACCTGAGGAGAGGGAATCTCAGTTGAAGCGCTGTTTCAACTAGACGGGCCTGTGCCCGTGTCTGTGAGATTGTCTTGACTGTGGGCAGTATCCATCCTAGGCAGGTAGTTCTGGGCTCTGTGAGAAAGCTAGCTGAACAGGAGCCCTGGCTAGAAAACAATGTTCCCTCATAGGTCCCACCCCCAGGTTTCTGCCTTGAGTTCCAGACCCAGCGTCCCTTGATGATGGATCGTGACCTGGAAAGTGAAATAAGCCCTGTCCTTCCCGAGTTGCTTTTGGTCATGGTGTTTTTATCACAGTCACACGATCAACAAGAACAGTTTCAAATGTGGTAATAAAAAGGCAGTTCCAGACACACCGAGGTATTTTTCTCAGCCATTACCACAGTCAGACATTTACATAAACTGTGGTGAGCTTATCAAGAGCCACATTCAAGAGCTAAAACACCTTGGTGAACAGTGTGATTTCTTCTCTCAAAGGATCGCACATCCTTGAACAGGGTAGAGACGGCAGCCAATGAATTCAATACTGTTAAGAACTGAGAATGCTATATATTAATGTGTCTGTTAGAGACAGAATGGTAGAGGCTTTTCTAACGGTCACATATGGAGTCAGTACTTGTTTAGTCCGGGCAGTGTGCAGACCTTGGCTAGCTAATGAGGGTATAAAAATAAAAAGGTGAGATTGAGAGCTTCTCTCTGTCCTGAGATGGTTCAAATATTTTATGTAGGACTTTTCTTAGAGGGAAAATATTTGGATCATGTTTAATAAGCACACTTTTGAATCTATTAGGAAAATTGATGTTAGGTTCATTGTTAGGTTTGACTTAGACTAATGAATCTAGCTATTGGGTTAGGGGGTTATCTATTATGATAATTACACCATTGGAGATTTGAATTTATTATGTATGGATATATTTTAGTTTTCTCAATCATTACACATTGTTTAGATGCCAAATACTACTAAGGCATAATTAGTTCCAGTTATAATTTCCCAAAAGAAAACCATTAGCTTCAAGTTTTATTTGTTTTAAAATTTTGAACAAGAAAGAGCTCAAAGTTTTTAAAACTATAGTGGAGTGAGAGAATATGTCATTACCTCCCTCCCCCCTTCCCTTCCCCCTCCCTCCCTCTGTCCTTCCCTTCCCCCTCCCTCCCTCTGTCCTTCCCTTCCCCCTCCCTCCCTCTGTCCTTCCCTTCCCCCTCCCTCCCTCCCCCCTTCCCTTCCCCCTCCCTCCCTCTGTCCTTCCCTTCCCCCTCCCTCCCTCTGTCCTTCCCTTCCTCCTTCCTCCCTCCCCCCTTCCCTTCCCCCTTCCTCCCTCCCCCCTTCCCTTCCCCCTTCCTCCCTCCCCCCTTCCCTTCCCCCTCCCTCCCCCTTCCCTTCCCCCTCCCTCCCTCCCCCTTCCCTTCCCCCTTCCTCCCTCCCCCCTTCCTCCCTCCTTCCTTCCACCTGGTCCATGGTGAGTCCTCTCTGTTGACTCCTTACTCAGACACCCACTGCAGTGTCTCCTTTGTTACAAGTCACTTATCCATGACAGATTTTCAACCACAGGTGTACCCCGTGTGTCTTTAGCCAGAGAACACTGACAACACCATGTTACCACATAAATAGGCAACACTTGTATGTCACTCACCATGTGCCAGGCACTGCTATAAATCAACCCGTGTGTGTGTGTGTGTGTGTGTGTGTGTGTGTGTGTGTGTGTGTGTGTGTGTGTGTGTTGTTGTTGTCCCTTGGGACAGGGTGACAGAAGCCCAAGTTGGTCTCAAATTCACGATTCTTTGATGGGGGAATATCTTTCTGTATGCTTCAAATATGTGTTGCTCTGATCGGTTTGATAAATAAAGCCGTTTGCCCTATGGAGAGGCAGCTTAGAGACAGGCTGGAAATTCAAAGGGAGAGACAGGAAGAAGGTGGGGGAGGGGTAGAGGTGGGGTGAGGGTAGGTGGAAGTGGGGAAGGGGAGATGCCAGCGAGCCACCCAAGGAGCAACATGTAATGGGACGCAGGTAAAGCCATGGAACATGTGGTGATATATAGATTAATAGTTACGGGCTAATTTAAGATATAAAAACTAGCTAGCAAGAAGCTTGAGCCATAGGCCATCCAGTTCATAATTAATAAAAGCCTCTGTGTGTTTACTTGGGGAACTCGAGTAGGAGAGATTTGTTTTGACCACCAGCCAGCCAGGACACAGGAAAACTTCCAGCTACAATTCTTCTATGTCCCCTCGCAAATTCTGGGATTACAGGCATACACTACCAAGCCTGGTGCAGAACTGTTAACCTGTACCCTGTGAGGGAGAGCTTCACAGCTGGAGTCCAGTGTTTGAGAACAGTCCTTTTGATCTTTAACTTGACAGTACCATTTCTGTATGGTTTGATCGTTCCTTTCCCCTCCTCACACCCGTGTTTGTCAGGCAGTCCCAGGATCTCCTCACAGCCTCATCCCATCTTGGGCATCCTCTGCGTTCTTGGCTGACTTATAAAATTTTGATACATCACATTCACTCTTTACTGTAAAGTTTTTGAAAATGACAACGACAGGGTGTTCTGTGTTCGCCACCACATCATACCATTTAGCCCCACAATCTTTACAAAGCTCTCTGCTTATTACCTTTGACAGTTCCCAGCCATCAAATTCAGACCGATATCCACTTGATGTTTACTGGGGGAAATGTCTATCCTGTGATAGCTCCTTTAGGCAGTGGTTCTCAGTCCCTGCTGCACACCAGAACTACCTAGACCACCTGAAAAATAAAATAAAATAAACGTAAACTAAATTTATGCTGACCTTACCTCCAGTTAACATGTGGAATAACTGCTCTGGGGTGTTGGTGTTGGGACTTTGAAGAACTCTACAGATGTTTACAGCTCAGGACACTGATGTTGGACTTTCTGTGTCTTTTTTTTAATCTACATGCCTTTTTATATGAACACAAATTATTAATTGTAGTATTTATATCACTTTGGGAGATATACATTATTATGTGATTTTGGAAAATAAGTGATCTAGCAAGGGTGGGTTTTACACACTCAATATTCATGTATATAAAGGCATATTATTTATCTTTAACAGAACTCAAAATGAACCTCAACTTCTACTAATAAAGGCAAATTTTAGCAAGGCAAAGTGGCTTAATTACTTCTCGCTCTTTCCCCCTCTCTGTTCACTTCTCCTCGGAACGATCTTGGTTTGGCCTAGGCAACCTCAGGTGGCACAGGCATCAGAGGAGGCAGCTCTGCTTGAGGGAAACTTCTCTGCTGTTGTTTACAGCCACCTGGGAAACATAAGGTGGTTTGTTCTGAGGACACTGATCACGCTCCAGGTGAATCTGGCCATGACGTCTACACTCTCCAATGCCATAAACCCTTGAGATCCAACTACCTTCTCCAACCACCTCTGGTTTATTCTCTAGCCAAGTGTCTGCTATGAGTTCTCCTGGCACTATGATTTAGTGACCCTCTGGCATGCCACCTGCTTCTCATATTCAGCTGCCTCCTGGGAACCCTTCCAGGTGACATGGGAACCATGCAGACACCTAGGGAGCTGAGATTCACCCAACTGTCTCTCTCAAGCCTGCTCTGAACCCAGGTCTGCCTTGCAACCACTGGCTCTCTACTTTGGTTTCACTCTCCCAGAATCCTCTTTGTTTATAGTTTCCCCAGGCTCACCTGGGGTTTGCTTGACATTCTCCTGTACTATAACTCCTTGGGGGAGGGGGGGAACAAGTGGGCAAGCTTTATCTTTATATTCTTACACCATTCTCCTCTCCCAGTTCCTTCCATGGCCATGGTAGAAAGAGGACATGACCGGAAACTGAGTCACATTATTTGTCTTTTATCATGATCTCTAGCTTTCTGTTTCTGGGCTTTGCTGGTGATATGTACTGTCAAGGTTTTAGAATCAAGAAGCCAAGAAGAAAACAGCTTTCTCCCTGAAGAATCGGGCTCTTTTCAAATCCTGGCCTCAGGTTTTCATTTTGCTACTGCTACTGCCTCTGTGTATTTCTTTTTTTTTTTTTTTTTTTTTTTTTTTGGTTTTTCGAGACAGGGTTTCTCTGTGTAGCTTTGCGCCTTTTCCTGGAACTCACTTGGTAGCCCAGGCTGGCCTCGAACTCACAGAGATCCACCTGGCTCTGCCTCCCAAGTGCTGGGATTAAAGGCGTGCGCCACCACCGCCCGGCCTGTGTATTTCTTTAAACATTGGATCAGGTATTGTGTCCTGTGTTTTGGGCTGTTCAAAGCCAAGAAAGGCACCAACTAAAGTGGCACAAGACACAAAAGGTGACAAACAAAAACCTCTTTTGGCACCTCAAAGCAACACTCTTGCCGGGCGGTGGTGGCGCACGCCTTTAATCCCAGCACTCGGGAGGCAGAGCCAGGCGGATCTCTGTGAGTTCGAGGCCAGCCTGGGCTACCAAGTGAGTCCCAGGAAAGGCGCAAAGCTACACAGAGAAACCCTGTCTCGAAAAACCAAAAAAAAAAAAAAAAAAAGCAACACTCTTCACCACTGTATGACAATGACCTGACATTTCAGTCTGTAGTTGGGTGTATCTGGAAGGCAACATGGATGGAAGGCAAAATGATTTCCAAGCAAGTACTAACAACAAAGCCAGGCAAGGTGGGTGTGTTTAGTGACCCAGAGATCTTTCCTCACACGAAACAGAAAAGGCTGGAAACATACCTGGGGCTCGGGTCCACAAACATGCAGTCAAGCCCTCAGCAAGCAGGAGCAGTGTCTGTTCCGTATACATTTGAAGGAATTGTCACTGCCGAGGGGACAGGGGCACAGAGCTGCTCAGAGCAACTTAGTCGAAGTCTGTTGTGATTAAAACAGAACAAACATGCATGGAAACAGATGAAGGAAAAGCAGAGTGTAACACTGTTCAGAGACAAAAGGTGAGTAACGGCCCTTTGTCTTTTGTGCTTAGCTGGAAAGGCAGCTGACCATGCAGAACGAGATGAGGGAAAGACAAATGGCTATGCAGATCGCCTGGTCCCGGGAATTCCTCAAATATTTCGGAACGTTTTTTAGCATTGCCGCCATCTCATTAACAACTGGGTATGTTTATGATTTGCTTGAAAATTTCCTGAAATAATGCAGTCTCTGCCATGGTCATAAATAGCACTGCCAAGTTGGTGGAGGTAGGACTCTGAGCCCAAGAGTGTTCATGTGAACAAAGAAACCTCCCCTCGCTTAGTCCTCTGTAGAACAAGGGTAGGAAGAGTTCATTCCGCTCCTTAGATTCCTTCTGTCTTTTTCTGTAGTCTATAAGTTAAAGAGGGCTCACTTGACATCAAGATGGATGGCCTCTGCACTTACCCCAGAGATCCTGAATAGTAGCTCTGTATCCTTGTCTGCCTTAAAAAGAGGAATCAAAGCCTTGAATCAAAGAAAGATTAGCAAGTCATAGCCCCTCCCCTGGTGAACCAAAGAATCTGGTGAGGTACGCTGGGCAAGGAAATTCAATTTCCGTAGAAGACTCAGATGAATCAAATAACTTATGAGATGGACTACATCCTTCTAGAAAGCAGGTGCTTTTTTCTTACAAGGACAAGATAGGTACTTGCTGGTTGTTGTTAACATTCATCTCTGTATTTCCAAAACAGAGCAATAAGGCAAAAGAAGCCAGCCTTTCTCATTCCCATAGTTCCACTCAGCTTTATCTTCACCTACCAGTATGACCTGGGCTACGGAACTCTTCTACAAAGAATGAAAAGTGAGTCTTCCTAAACTAGTTTGTTTCCTAATTAATCTTCTGATTCCAGATCTCCCCTCAGGGCTGGGAGACGGCTCAGTCAGTGAGGTCCTGGCTCTGCAAGCAGGAGGACCCAAGTTCAATCCCCGGGACCCGTTTAAAAAAGCTGGGGGTGGTGGCGCAAGTGTGTTATCTCAGTACCAGGGAGGCGGAGACAAGCAGATCTCTCGGGGCCCCCAGTTAGCCAGCCTAGCCTACTTGGCAAGCTCCAGGCCAGTCTGAGATACTGTCTCAGAAACAAAACCAGAGTAGACAATGCCTGAGGACCCTGGCAATTAACCTCTGGCCTCACCATGAAAGTGCACACACATGAACACACACATACATCCCCTCCTTATAAATCTATGACTTACATAGATTCTGATAGGATCATTTTCCTAAGACTCTGATGACCAGCATCTCTGCTCCTTCCAACAGAGTGGCATGGTGTCAGCTCTTACTAGCTCGTAAGAATTGACTTGATAGATGTTTAGAAATTTTGCATGGTGGATGTGAGGCACAGGTGATTATTAAAATTAAATTAAATAAGAGTATACAGACTTACAATTAAATTATAATAAATACTAAATTGCACGTAAAACAAAGGTATTAAGCACTCAGAACTCATCTGTTTCTAATTATTTTTCTATTCTATATAATCTATATATTCTATATAACTAAACTATATAGGTTACTTGGATCAATTCTATCTGCATTATGCAAATGCAGAAGCAGCATACAGATGCAGAAGCAGCATACAGATGCAGCAAAGTGCAGCCACAACTTCGGCTTCAGCGGCATCCCATTGGTGGCTTGAGGTTGGCCAGGGTGGGAGTATTTACATCGTGGAAACTGGCAAACACCAAATCAAGGCTTGACACTGATCGTCTAGACCAGGGATTAGAAAATGTTGACATTTTAAACCTTTGGGAAAGAATTCTAATAATGTCTATGAGTATTCTTCATTTTTGCAGACAGCTTACTAATTTTTAGTGTGAATTTGCAATTGTTTGTATGTATGTATTGTAAAATGGTCAAATCCAGGTAGTTATATCTATCTCCTCCATGCATTTATCATTTCTTTTTTGTTGTTTTTCTAAGCTACAGTCTCCCTGTGTGGCTCAGGCTGGCCTTGAACTCATGATCCTCTTTTCTTACCTCCTGAGTGCTAGAATTATAGGCATGTACCACCACACCCAGCTGTAGCTGGGTTTTCAGAATCCACCATTGTGTTTACCTAAGTGGTGCACTCCTTCTCCTGCATGCAAGAATGAAATACTTACCTCTGAGATTTCAGGTGACAGACACAGAGTGTCACACACATTGTGTCACTGAAACAGCAATCAAGCCCTCTGACAAAACACTGGTGACCCCTCCATTGCCTTACACTCTTCTGTGTTTTATTTAGGTGAAGCTGAAGACATATTGGAAACAGAAAAGACTAAGTTGGAGCTGCCAAAAGGAATGATCACCTTTGAAAGCCTTGAAAAAGTCAGAAGGGAGCAGAGTAGATTCTTCGCAGACAAATGAAGTCACGAGTACCCTTAAAGCACATGCTGCGTCTCAAAGCACAGAATTGTTGGCTTGAATCACAGTGTTTACAGTTTTTTAAATGATCAAGATTTTGATACGATGCTTTTTTATTTTAGAATATTAAAATTCAAAATGAATTTGTTGAACTATTTTAAAATAAAATTTTTAACACTCAGCCAAATCATGGCAGTATTCTAGATAACATTCAAATTTTCTGTGTTTGTTTTACAATTATCCAAGTGCAAATTTAATAAATTATATTGTTCTGAATTTGACATCAATGTGCTACTGCTTGAGGTTTTATCACACAGACTTTCCACTCGATATCAGCTCTCACAGGCATCTGGTATGGTGTCCTGTCCCCCACTGGTGACCAATGCCCAATAAATCACAATGTTCAGTGTTCGGAGGAGGAGGAAGAGAAGGTGAAGTTGAGAGGTATAAACAGGAGTCAAGAGGAAGTGTGAGGAGGGAAATGGATTGATATGATCTTATTTCATTGTATACATGAATGATATTCTCAAACACTAGGATCAATAAATAAAAAAATACAAATAAATAAACAGAAAAAAAATTATAGAGGAAAGAGATGGAGATTTCATCTGATGGGATCCACACATGATGGAATACTGCCATAATATCAACTACTCTGGAGGCTGAGGCAAGAGGTTCTTTTTTTTTTTTTTTTTTGGTTTTTCGAGACAGGGTTTCTCTGTGTAGCTTTGCGCCTTTCCTGGAACTCACTTGGTAGTCCAGGCTGGCCTCGAACTCACAGAGATCCACCTGGCTCTGCCTCCCGAGTGCTGGGATTAAAGGCGTGCGCCACCACCGCCCGGCTGAGGCAGGAGGTTCTTAAGCTTGAGGCCAGGCTGAGCAGCAGAGCAAGACTCTCTCTCTCTCTCTCTCTCTCTCTCTCTCTCTCTCTCTCTCTCTCTCTCTCTCTCTCTCTCACACACACACACACACACACACACACACACAATCTGCATAATAGTTGTGTGCTATGGGTGTCCAAAATGGTTTGTCAAGAGTTTTAAATTTAGAATTATATTTGCTTTGCAAGCTTTGCTGCTGCCACTGTTCTCCAGGTGTGGTTTAAGGCCCCTTCAAGGTGGTGCTCAAGACCTTACAGAGGGTTTAGTTGCTGTGCCAATTAGCCAGGCCCTCAGTCCCCTTTGACTGTCAGACCCTTCCTTTGAGCTCCTTGTCTTGATGTAGACACTGAGTTCATTGATAACTCACATTCATTCAATTCATTGATAACATACATTCATACATCTACTTGTACAATAGTCTTTCCCAAGTGCACAGAGAGGAAAACCCCAAACCGATCTACTGAACAACTGCCTTTAAGCACAGCTATATTGAAGTGGGTGCTGGGTTCTCTGAAAGAGCAGCCAGTGCTCTTAATCACTGACCCATCTCTTCAGTCCCCCTCAAGATTTTGAATGTTTTCAATTCACGTTTAAGGGAGAGTGCTGTGCTTTTCCAAAACTTTTAGAAGTTTTACATCTAAAAAGAGTAGTTTCTACTAAACAGTGGTGTCCAGAATCCATGGCAGGATTCATTTCAATCAGCATATTGGCTGTATCCGATAGTATCCAAATCAATTTTTAAAACCAGTGACCAACTGGGAATGTAGCTCAGTGATAGAGTCCTTACCTGGTGTGTATGAGCCCTGGGCTCTATCCTTAGAACCACAAATTAAATAAAAAAAGTCACAAGTAATATGCTTTTTTAAAAAGGTCACCTTTGTCATGTCTTGCAACCATACAAAGTATATGAAAATGGGCCAAAGGCTCATGGGTTAGCCCATCACCCAGAGCTACATAGTAAGTTCAAGAGCAGCCTGGGCTACATGAGACCCTATCTCAGAAAACAACAAAAGGTACATGGGTTAGAAGAGAATGCAGAAGAGACAGATTTCAATTGTGAAAATTGGGTGGGCCATGTAGTTCAGAGTGCTTGGCTAGAATGTATGAGGTTCAGGGTTCAATTCCTAGATAAAAGATAAAGACATACACACACACACACACACACACACTCACACACACACACAGAGAGAGAGAGAGAGACAGACAGAGTCAAGCTTCATGATATTATATATGGTACATATAGTCTATATATACACACATATACACACACAAATGTCAAATTTCAAAAACTCTGCAACCAATATGATCTAAATATAAGCCATCTGAAAATGAGATGTTATACAGATTTTTAACAATTCCAATATATGAATGTCCTAATGTAATATTCTAGAGACTCTAGCCAGAACCTAGTTAAATTTTTTCTGTTCTGCCATTCTGAGAAATCTGAATGGACTCCTGCTGAGAAATCATTATCAGTACAGCCTGCTGTTACTCAAACATTGTGGTGTTTCTTGCCCTTGGAGGGGGGGTTGTCTATTCTGTGAGAGGACTGGAAATGTTCCCTTGGATTTGGCCTTGTGAGCACCCGCAGAAAACTTCAGGAAGACAGTACATGGCACCAAACTACAGAAAGCAGTTTCTGGCATTTTCTTCAAGGCAGACTGTTCAGTATCTCCACTGATTTTTTTTAAATGCCTGCTCTGGTCAGTCTTGTGATTATGAAAACTAGAACACTTCTTGGGTTATGCACAGGCAGAACCCGAGGCCCAGAAAAGGGTGAACAGGTATACCCAGAGAATCGGAGAGGGCTGGAAATCAAGAAGGGGGCTGAGGAATGGCAGTCGGTGTGAGGCGAGGGGGCTGACTTGAGTGCTTCCACCAGAGACAGGCCATGCATGACTGCCAGGGTTGTTACTCCAAAACTCAGCATTGGTAGTGGGGTCCTCTCCAAGGCCAGTTCACTTTTATACACAGTCAACAAAGAGTGGGCTTTTCTCTGACCAACACATACATGTATTCTCACTGCTGTGACTTTGTTGTTCTGAGCATAGAACCCACCCAAGTAGTAGAACTGTACTTCAGAAAATTTGAGTGTTTTTATATTTTCCATCAGTATAAATTACCATCTAAGGTCAAAGAAGAACGGAAAAAAGTATTCTATTATACAATTTCTGGTGAATTCTGGTATTGAAATTAAACATTAAATGCTGCCAAAAGTGTTAGCTCCAAACTCAGTGTTATCTGTGCTACATATTCACTCCTTTTCTATTTGGAAGCATGGGCAGGGATAACTTCAGCTAGACCAGCTCTTTCCAAGCTCCTTTGGTACCCGCTACTTCACCTGCTTCAATTACTATTCACTACCTAACTTACATTCCTCTCTGTCATTTTTTGTTCTCATTTCTTAATGAGAGACCCATTCTGGCAAATTAAATGAAAAAGCCTATGCATTGTGATTCCACTTATGAAAACTAAGGCAACAGTAACCTCAGTTGATCATAACAGCACTTTCCTGGAAAGTTGAGGAATGACTAGAAAGGATTATGAGGGAAAATAGATCTGTCTGTGTCATGATAAAGATATATACATCATTGTCTCCATTTGTCAAAATTGCATGCCTAATATTTGTACGTTCCAGGGTATAATATCTAAAATTATAATAACTCTTGCCATAATTTTTATTGTTATAATTTAAAGAGTAGGAGACTATATAAAGTAATAGATTGTTTATGTGTATGTATGTATGTATGCACAGAAAGAGAGAGAGAGAAAGAGAGAGAGAGAGAATTGAAGATATAAGTGAATTAAGAATGGTAGAACAATAGTCATTGAATCCCATGTTTCAAGAAGGTATTCTTTATATGACACATGTATTCCATATGATACGTATTTCCATCTTTAAAGACTATGGTATTTCCTAAATATATCAGATCAGAAAACTTGATTTTTCTAGATTTTTGAAACTACATCCATTAGAAAACATAAATCGCAGAAGTATAATGTTGAGTGGAAAAAAAAAACCCTAATATTCAGAGGAATTCATTCAACGTGGTAAAAAAATTCCTGAAGCACAACCTGGGTCAAAGAGGTGGCATTACCAAGATGATGAAGTAGGAGGTAGAATCCTTCATCCTCCCACAGAAAACCCAGTTATTTATAAAACAAAATAACCTTGAGAGCACCCAGTAAAAATCTGCAGCACAGTGGAGCAGAATAAAATGAAGAATCTATGTAGACAGGCCTGTTGACACACGTCTGAGACACCAGGATAACTAGTGACAAAAGGAAAGGCTAGAGGTCCCTTAGTGTCAGCTGTCCACAGTACAGTGGAGTCACTGTGTCCCCAAGAGGCCTGCCCATCAAAGGATGCCAGCGTCTTTTGTCACCGAGTGGCCAACAGCCATTCCTTCCTGGAAACCATAGAGAGGGAGACCTGACCGCCTACTCTCCACCACCTCTCCCAGCCTGTGGAGACCCCCAACCCACACTGCTCCAGAAATGCCCACATTCTAGGTCTAGGCTTCTTGGCTCCATTGCCCTGCTCGCATCTCAGATGCCAGACTCATTACTATACAGAACTAACTTGTACTCGGATGCCAAAGTTTCTCTGGCCATACCTATGCTCTGGATACCAACCTTTCTACACTGATCCTGGAGTCACTGGGCTACGGGTGTCCACCTATGTTTTACTCCTGGCTCCTTGGTGGGCTCACCAGTACCTATATATCATACACCATTATTGAAAGTTTGATGGCCACCAGAGCTATCACTGTCCCAGACCCCAGAGCTGGAGTCGTGTGCTTTAGGACTAAGTTCTATGGACATTCCACGATGTCATCATCACTAGCAAATGGAGTGCAAGCCAGACACAGTACCAAGAGGGATGGCTTCAGCCATAACTTCTTCAGTGGAGGATAAATTGGGAGGATGTTGGGGACATTGCCACTGAAGACTCCAACAACTACTGCCATGACTGTGGATATCCTCAGCCTAGGCTGCTGAGGATCTCTGAAAGATGGCCAACCCTGAACTCATCATCTGTCAGGTGACAGAAAACCTACATAAGCAGCAAGGAAGTTGGATTACACTTCAGAACAAACAGACTTAGCACTCCTCCCTCAGCTGCTGAAGACACATTCCTAACAACTGCTCAAGGAGTGTTCTGATGATGGATCATGTGTTAAGTCACAAAACACAACTTAAATTTTTCCAGAAGATTAAATTCATATAAAACACATTTTCTGATCGTCATAGTTTGAAACTAGAAAATAATAAGATGAATCATGGAAAATTAACAAACTTGTAGAAATTAAGCAATATGTTCCTGACTGACAATTGTATCAGAAAAGAAATGTGTTTAAATGTGAAAAAACTAAAATAGAAATACAGTGTTCCAAATTTATAAATATTGCAAAAGTATTTATAAGAGAGATGTTTGTTACAATTGATGTCTTGCAGAGGACCACAGCTCAGCTCCCAACACCCACATAAAGTGGCTCGCAACTGCCTGTAACTCCAGTTCCAGGAGATCTGATGCCTTCTTCTGATGTCCATGTACACCTGCACTCATGTGCACATGTCTTCCTCCAGACACATATACACATAGCTAAAAATAAAATAAATCTTAAAAAAAAAGAGAGAGAGAGACTACTATGAATCTTTAACACCAACAAACTGGATAACCTCGAAGAAACAGGTAGGTTCCTAAGTACCTATACCCTGTAAACACTTAATCATGAAGAAACAGAAAACGATGAGTATGGTGAATTAGCACATCACATTAATAGTATAAAAGACAAAGCACACCATCATTTCAACAGATACTGGAATGGTATGCAGTGAAATTCAATGCCCATTTACGATGAGAATTCTCAACAAACTAAGCTTATATATAAGGAATGTACCTCTGTCCATATGCAACAAGCTCATCACTAGGTGTTTTGGCTACTTATCACTGTGACAAATAGCTGACAAGAAACAGTGTAAGGGAGGAAGAACGTATTGGCTCACGGTCTGAGAGGGTACAGTCCATCATGGCGGAGAAGGCATGGCAGCTATCACAGTGGTGGGATCATATGGCTGGGTACCTCAATCTTGGTATTCCAAATGAAAGCTCAGTTTGGAAGGGGAGCCAGCCTGTAACTCATAAGGTCTGCCTGTATGGCCCTACGTCTGCCAGCAGAGCTCCATGTCCAGAGGTCCTACAACCGATAGGGTGGGAGGGATGCCGGATGTGAGCCTGCCGGCCTGTTGTAGGGTTCTCTGACGCATGGAAAACTCAAGCCCCAGTGACGAAAAGTGAACCGCTGCAGCAGAGCAACCACAAAAGAAACAAAACCCCTGATGCAGGGGAGCTCCAGATTTTGAAGGCCAGGGCCCTGAGTGTAAACCAGGTGGGGTCCTCTGGAAGAGCAGCTGGTGTTCTTAACCCCTGAGCCATCTCTCCAGTCCCAGGCTGGAGCCTTTCTGACTAAAGTATTGTATTATGGTTTTGATTTGTAGCCAGTACTTCTGGTTTTTAGAGTGACATCTGAGGTTTCCAAATGCCTGCCTATCAACATGTAGGACTCTCAGCTCCAGCACTGTGTCTGCCTGCATGCCGTCATGTCCCACCACGAGATGGACTACACCTCCGAAACTGTAAGGCAGCCCATTAAATGTTTGCCTTTGTAAGAGTTGCCATGGTCACGTTGTCTTATCACAGCAATAGATACACTAACTAAGAAAACTTTGGAACTCAATTCCCAGCACCCACACGGCAGCTCACAACTGTCTGTAATTCCTGTTCCAGGGGACCTGGTACCCATGGCAAAACACCAATGCACATAAAATAAAAATAAATAAAAAATGTAAAAAAAAAAAAAAACCCACAATTAAAAAAAAAAGAAAGAAAAGAAAGGCTCCAGCCAAAAGAAAGGAGAAAAGAAAAGAGGAATGCTGGTGGGGGGTAAAGCTGCAGGGACCCTGCTCCCCAGCAGGCAGGATGTGGCCACTTTGGAAGACATGTGGGCAGTTTTCTCTTGGAAAGAAATATGGGAAAGGTTGCAGGAATCTTAGAATACATTAGGAAGTCCAAAGTAAGACCTATACTTCTGTCTTAGTTAGGTTTTCTATTGCTGTGATGAGACACCATGACCACTGCAACTCTTATAAAGGAAAATATTTAATGGGGTGGCTTGCAGTTTCAGAAGTTTGGTCCATTTATTATCATGGTGGGACATGGAGGTATGCAGGCAGACATAGTGCTGGAGCTGAGAGTCCTGCATCTTGATAGGCAGACAACAGGAAGTGGTCTGAGACACTGGTGTGACTTGAGCATGTATGAGACCTCAAGCCCACCTCCACAGTGACACACTTCCTCCAACAAAGCCTCATGCTGTGGGATGTCTTTCTGCATGCTGTGAATATGTGTTGCTCTGATTGGTTGATAAATAAAGCTGTATTGGCCTATGGCAAGGCAAGTTAGAGGTAGGCAGGAAATACAAGCAGATAGACAGGAAGAGAGGCAGAGAGATGCTGCTCACCACCACCAGGAGAAGCAAGACGTAAAAGTATTGGTAAGCCACAAGCCACGTGGCAAAGTATAGACTTATAGAAATGGGTTAATTTAAGATGTAAGAGCTATCTAGCAAGAAGCCTGAGCCATTAGGTCACATAGTTTGAAAATAATATAAGCCTCTGTGTGTTTATTTGGGACCAAGCAGCTGTGGGATATGGGTGGGAGAGATTTGTCCCATCCACAGGGCCCAGGCAGGACACAGGAAAACTTCCAGCTACAGTCATACCTACTCCAACAAGGCCACACCTCCTAATAGTGCCACTCCCCTTGGGGGTCATTTTCTTTTAAACCACTTCAGCCACATAGAAAAAAAGAGGAGGAGGAGATGGGTAGGTTGTAGGAGTAGGCTGTTTGAGTCCTCTTCTAATCACTTGGCTGGAGAGGGAGGGCTTTTCCTCTTAGGGTTATGCATGTGACCAAACATGCCTACTGGTAGTGGGCAGATAAGAGAAATGGCAGATATTAGGCATATAGTTCCAGGAGTGGAACATGGGCCTTGCATGCTGTACTGGGTCACACAGGAGTGGCAGATTCAGTGTAAAGACTGAATAAGCAAGAGCTGTCTGTGTGAGACAGATTTTTGTGGTATCAAGAGTGTGAAGTGGTTTCCATGAGAGTAAGTATGTGATTGGCGTATCTGAGTACTCCAGCAAGCTGGCAGAGGATTGAAACTCACTACTCTGAGACAAGTAAGAATGGTGCTGAGTTCTCTCCCCACAAGGAGGAGTGCTTAGCTGGGAGACTTCATCTGCAGTAGTAGAGAGAGAGAGAGAAGCTGGTAGGCAGGCCGTTTGAGGCCCTTCCAGATTTACCTGGTATCCAGGCAGGACATGATATTGCTGGTCATTCATTTGAGGCCTTAAACCCCAGTTGACCCCTTAATGACTTGACATTAATTTAAACTTTGGTAATGACTGATATTCTCAGGAAAAAAACAAAACAAACAAACAAAAACCCAATTACCTCATCAGGAAGTGGAACAGGCATTTGATACAAGGGAGGACAGGACCACAATTGTTATAATTACTATTTCTGGGGTTTACAAACTTGTGGACAGCAATTGATTCCATTTTTTCAGGGACAGCCAACAGAAAACATCTGTGGTTTCCAGGATTCTTGGTATGAAATATGTTTTTAAGTGAAGTGCTGTTGTCCTTGTCCAATATTGTTGACTCATGCACAGTATTGTTTAGTTCTTTGGAAATAAACTTTCCCGCTTCAGGGGCTAATCAATTACCCAACTTATAGCACTGAGGCTAACACTCAGGAGGTGCACAGTTGGCAGGTTTTGTGTGTATGGCTCTCAGTCAGGGGTGTTTGATAATACATCGGTGTTCTCAGTACGGCCCCTGAGAGTTTTATTTGGTGAGACTCGAGAAGGGCTTTCGGGAACAATGTAATCAGAACTATAACATCTTGTTTGGGGTCCTATTCACAGTCACTTTCCATCTTCCTTTTCTTTTTTTCCTTTTGGTTTTTTTGTTTGTTTGTTTGTTTGGTTGGTTTGGTTTTTCGAGACAAGGTTTCTCTGTGTAGCTTTGCGCCTTTCCTGGAACTCACTTGGTAGCCCAGGCTGGCCTCGAACTCACAGAGATCTGCCTGCCTCTGCCTCCCGAGTGCTGGGATTAAAGGTGTGTGCCACCACCGCTTGGCTCCTTTTGGTTTTTTGAGACGGGGTTTCTCTGTGTAGCTCTGGCTGTCCTGGAACTCACACTCACTCTGTAGAGCAAGCTGGCCTCGAACTCAGAGATCCGCCTGCCTCTGCCTCCTGAGTGCTGGGATCAAAGGCATGCGCCGCCGCCGCCGCCGCCGCCACCACCACCACCACCACCAGGCTCACTTGCCATCTTTCTATACGTCTATTTAGATACTAGCAATGGAACTTTACAAACTCAAGTATGAGATCAGGCTCTGTGATTGGGGTTTGTGATGTTCCAAGAATGCTTGTGGTAATGGTTGAGTTATACAGCCAGAAATTCAGTTGTGCCACAGTATCAGTACCCAGTGTAACGTTAAAGCCACAAACCCCAATAAAGACACACTTTGATGGCCAGCTGCTTTTTAAAAAATGAACTGGAGAGATGGCTCGGTGGCTAAGAATACTTGTTCTTGCAGAGGACCCTCCTTCCGTTCCCAGTGCCCACATGGCAGCTCACTGCCATCTTCAACTCCAGTTCTAGAAGGATTCAAACCCTCTTCTGACCTCAGTGGGTACCAGGCATGCAGACATACATTTGAACAGAATACCCATACACATAAAATATAATAAGTAAGTCTAAAAACCAAACCAAACCAAACCTAAAACCTACTTGGAGTCTGCACAGTGAGTACTGGAGCCATAGGTGTGGCTGAGGTACTGCCAGACTTCCCTGAGCACAGGTACTAAGATTTGAGGTGAACAATAAGTAACGGAACAAAAACCATAGCTCTCTTAATCTCTCAATTGAGAAATTTCCAATAATTTTCAAGCAAGAAACCTTTGGGGATCAGTTTCCTGTGATTTTTCATTCTCGATAAGGCAGCACATAGCCAAGGGAACGCACCTGGTGGCTGTGCCCGCACCTGGGAACTGGAGAGGTAGCACTGGGTTTTACCCAGAATGCTTGGAAATGCACGTCTTCATCGAATTCCTTGAACCCAGATCTCAATGAAATGATAGAATGCAAGGCAACAGAGGTGCAGCATGGCGCGGGTCATCACTGGGCTCAGGTGCAGACTGTCTGCAGTTGGCAGACTGGAGAAAACAGTGAGAACCGACCAGAAAATGCAAAGCCCTGGGAAGTTATCAGCAGGCAGCTTTAGAAGAGTGGGTAGCCTATCTTTAAAAAACTGAGTTTCACTAAGCAGCGGTGGTGGTGGCGCACACCTTTAATCCCAGCACTCAGGAGGCAGAGCCAGGCAGATCTCTGTGAGTTCGAGGCTAGCCTGGTCTACAGAGCGAGATCCAGGACAGGCACCAAAACAACACAGAGAAACCCTGTCTCGAAAAAACCAAAAAAAGAAAAAAAATTGAGTTTCCTTTTTCCTTTAGGGCCACTGGCCAAGCCCATGGTTCCTTTCTGGGTATCATGGAGGCCAGGAGCTAGTTCAGGAGGAAGACCTTGAGTAGAGGAACTCAGTAATCATCTGTGGGAACTCAGAGGTTCTGGGCCACCTGACATGGAGACAGGACCCGTGCTCTATGAAATGGCCATGTCAACACAGAAGAGTCAGGACAATGAGACAGAGATGACATTCAGAGACAGAAGCAGCCCTATAGACTCAGCCCTGCCCATCTCCTCCTCCCATTTCCAAGCTGAGAGCTTTAGACAGAGCTCACAGCCTGAGAATAGGCAGTCACTTAGATACCTGAGTTTTATGTGCTGTCAAGAAAACCTGTGGTGAACCATTTGGAATAGACAGCCAAACAATTACTTCAGTCATCAGATTATTATCATAGCTCATGCATGTACTGCTCAAGAGTGTCTAAGACCTTTGTGAGAACCAGTTAGTGTATGCTCGATTTAATGCTTTTATTAAAAAATGTATTTGGAGCAAGTGCAAGATGACTGACTAAAGGTGCCTAGTGCTTGGCTTCTGGTCTGACAGGAAGAAACAGAATAACAAATAAATAGCTGTGTTTAGAAGTCGGTGGTGCTGGACACAGGAAAAGAGAAACAGAAACCCTGGAAGACACAAAGATTAGAGAGGGCAATAGAGTGTGGGAAACTGTGATCTCAGTTTTCCTGGTTGGGGGGAAATACCACACAATGGGAGAAGGGGTGGTAGGGGAGCCCAGTAGTTGGGGACTTTTGACATGGCCTCTCCTGGTACTGGGCCTGACAGCATAGAGTCGCTGATGTTGACACCATAATTGTCTCAAGCTACATAGTTAGCCTGAGCCACCTCTGGACGCAGACGTGAATTCTCTGCTTCCCAGCTCCAAAACTGCTGCCATGCATAGCCTCTACTCGCCTGAGCTGCCCCAGGTGGAGTGGCTGTGCTCCATACTTTGAGTACCACCATTCCCGCTGTCAGAGGGGTTCCCACACAAATGCCTCACCCCCACAGCTGTAGGTGCCACACCTACAAGGTCATTGGAATATCTCTTCACTCATCATGACCCTAGAGACAGAAAGGGTCTCCAACCCTTCTAACCACACACATCATCCATAGCCAAAGCCATCAACCACCACAGAAACTATAGAGATCCTATACCGCAGGGCCCAACAGGAACGAAAGGCAACATGTCTTACCAAACCAATACCACACAAACGGTTCTACAAAAGCCACAAGTGGTCCATCAGTGTGGAAATATCAGCTCAGGGTCACAAGAAATATGAGAAAACACGATGCCTCTAAAGGAACACACGAACAACAGACCTCAGTACAAGGGTTACTGACAAAAGACATGATATAAAGAGTATTTATCAACTTCAAAGAATGAGTACAAGGAGACCAAAAGGCATTAAAGACAACAAAGGGAAAACAAAGTTAGGAAATCAAACCATGCGATGAGCGAGCTGTAAAGTGTAGTGCCTGAGATCTTTGAAAAGAACCAAGAGAGAACTTAGAAATGAAGAGCTCCAAAAGTCACCTGAAAAATGAGGCAGGAAGTTTAAATACAGACTAGCTCAACCAGGAAAGAAACCGGAGCCTGAAGACAGATCTTAAAATATCTCAGGCAGAAAAGAAAGAGAAGAAAGGGGCTGGAGAGATGGCTCAGTGGTTAAGAGCACTTGCAGCTCTTCCAGAGGACCCGAGTTCAATTCCTGGCACCCGCATAGCAGCTCACATGTGTCTGTAACTCCAGTTCCAGAGGATCCAACACCCTCATACAAACATACATGCAGGCAAAACACTAATGCTAGTAAAGTAAAAATAAATAAAATTTTAAAAAAAGAAAGAAAGGAAAAAGAGAAGAAAATAGTGCCTCTGAGACATTATTAAGGAATAAGTACATTCTGGGCACCAGAAGCCAAAGAAATAGAGAAAAGTATTAAAAACAAAGAAACAAGCAAAACCTATTAAATGATAGGCTGGAAATAGTTGGAAAATCTCCCCCATCTCAAAGATAGACATGCAGGTATAGAAGGCGCATGGAACCTCAAGTAGCATTGTCAGAATTGACCCTCCTGTGGTATATTTAGCCACACTGTGAAAGATACAAGGAAATTTTAGCTCTGAGGGACCCAACACATTCTTCTGGGCTCCACAGGCACCTGCATCCATGCATGCACAGGTCACAGACAGACAGACAGGTAGACAGACAGACAGACAGACACACACACACACACACACACACACACACACACACACACACACACACACAATTTAAAAAAAATCTTTAAAAAAGAAAGAACTTTAAAACCTGCAGGAGGACAGTAAAAAGTTCCATTCACGGCTTCCATTGGTCTAACAGCTTTACAAAGAGACACTTCAGAGCCGGAGGGAAGGGAACGACTGATTCCAAGTTCTGAAAGAAAACGCTGTCAGAAAACTGTCCTTGACAAAACTGTCATCCAGAAATGAGGGAGAAAAGAAACGAAGACCCCGAAGAAGCAAAATCAAGGAATTCATCACCATCACAACAACTTTCATCAGACACTTAGCCGAGTCCTAAACCAGAAATGAAAGAAAGCTACCACCATGAGAATACTGAAAGAAGATGACTCAAGAGAAAGGAAAGAGAAGTAGGATAAAGTCCACTTTAACGACATATTAAACCAAAGCAAACAGAATAAAATAGAAGACATAAATCAATAAAATAAGCAAAATATCAGGAGTAAGTCTTTAGCTATTAATAAAACAGAATTAAATGTAAATGGACTAGATTCCCCAGAGTAAAAAAAACTACTGACGTCTTCACAGGAAAAAGCAAAGATGATACGTCTTTTTCTGTGCCTGGGCTATTTCATTTAACACAATGTCTTCCAGTTCTATCTACTGCTATAAAATAATAGGATTTCATTCTCCTGGTGGCTGAATAATATTCCACTGTGTATCTTTACTATATTGAGTCTGTATCTTGACTATTATGATCTGTGCACATTGGATGCACAGGTATCTCTCTGGTATTGTAACTCTATTGCTCTGGGATATACATCCTGAAGGGAGTTAGCTTTAGCCTTCCTTCCCAAATATCAATCTAACAAGACAAGGAAATTAGTAGTATTTTTATATACTATCATATTTTTAGTTACTTTAGTTACTTCCATACTATTTCTCACCAAGCAGTGTATTAGACTGTAAAAAACAAAACTAGATTTGTATGTAGAAAACTGAAAGTTGGGAAGATGGGTAGGAATGGACAAAGGGAAGCTAGATTTGACTAGTACATGCTGTACACATGGCCTGAAATGTCACACTGAGACATATTAATACATAACATTAATATGTTATCAAAAATAGAAAGGAAAAATTATTCATTTAAAAAACTAATATGACATAGCCTGAATGGATTAAAAAAATGAAGCTCCAATGATCTTGGAAATAAAAACCCAGTAAGTCACCCAGTCCAACAGTACGTTGCCCGCAGGAAATTCTCTTCACCAGTATAGACACATGAGGTGTCAGAGAAAGATATTCCACACTAGTGAAAACCAGTAGCAGAGAGGAACACCTATACTTACAGCAGATAGAATACACTTGACATAAACTACAGAAAGAGACAAAGAACGAGATCAATTCAACAAGAAGACATAACAATTATAGATGTAAATTCACCTGTGCTAAAGCATGCAATTTATAAAAACATTATTAAATCTCAAGGGGTATATGATCTCCAATACAGCAAGAATGAGGGACTTCAGCCTTTTACTTTCAACATGGGACAGACATCCAGATACAAAGAAACACCAGAGTTAACTCACACAGAAAGATGCCGGTGGAAACTTTCAGCCTAACAGCTGCCAAACACACACTCATTTCATCAGCATGTGGGGCATTCTCCACATTAGGCAAAACAAAATAACAGATTAAAAAATCAAAATCATATCATGTACTTTGTCTAGTCATAATGGAATAAAACGAGAAATCAAGAATAAAATAAACTAGCCGGGTGGTGGCGGCGCACACCTTTAATCTCAGCACTGGGAGGAAAAGGCAGGTGGACCTCAGTGAGTTCAAGGACAGCCTGGTCTACAGAGAGAGTTTCAGGACAGTCAGAGTGGTTACACAGAGAAACCTTCTCTTGAAAAAGACAAAAACAAAAACAGAAGGATAAAGAAACTTCAGAAATTAGAAAATTATATGAATGTATGCAGACTGAACAAATGATACTGAGTAAATACTAAGTCATGGAAGAAATAACGAAGGAAATTGAAATTGTTTTCAATTATGTCTATATACTCCTACTACAAAAAAAATAAAAAATTATACTATGCTATATTGGTTTAATAATATCTCAAAAAGCTGTATTGTATCTCTCTTTTCTTGTACATCCTTAAACAGTGTAATGGAAAAGAATAAACTTTCAGCCTAAAAGAAGAAAATTCTTAAAACTTATGAAGATAGAATCAACATATCAAAGGTTATGGAATTTAAAAAAATCAATAGTAAGAGTGAAATTTATGGCAATAAACACTTCAGAAAAATGGTAAGATTTCAAATAACAGCCTAATTGTGTGTTTCAAAGACCAAGAAAAGCAAGGACAGGTCAAATCCAAAATAACAAAGACCAAAGAATAGATAGAGAATAAACTATAGTTGAAAAGATAAATGAAATGAAGAGCTGGTCTTTGAGAGGATAGACAAAACTGAGAAACTTTTAGTTGAAATAACTGAGACAGAGAATGAAGGAGATGCAAATGATTAAATCACAAACAAAGAAGTGTGCACTACAATCCATGTGCGGGGAACACAAGGATCCTTAGGGACTAGTGAGCACCAATGCACTAACAAACTGGAAAATCTCAGAACATGACTTCAGGGGCAGCTGCCCGTCTGTCTGTTCATCTGTCTGTTCCCTGGGAGCCCTCCTGCCGGACTCATGCAGCTGAGACAGGGTACTAAAGAATCAAGTTCATTGTGCGCATTTTTTAGAAAAGGAAATGTTCTGGTGCTGTGTGAAAATAAAACTTGCTGTGGGGTTTGGAATAATGCTGATGGCTGCTTAGTTTTCTGGTACCAGTATTTTCACGTGCTAAACATTCCTTCTATATGTTTAATGAAAAAGATATTTTGAATTTTCTGAAAAAACCAACACACACTAATGGCTTTGGAAGGCATTAGTAGTCTGGCTGCATGCCCCAAGTCCCTTTTGTAACAAAGGAATTCTATGTAAAGAAAGCATGACAATATTTATTCATTCATTCATTCATTCATTTATTTATTTATTTATTTATTTATTTATTTATTTATTTATTTATTTATTTATTGCATTTAACTAAGATATCTTCTAGTTGGAGTTAAGAATGTTTGCTTAATTTCCAGCCTTGTTTTCTAAAAACATGTCACAGGTTTTTGGGTCTTTAGTCATGTCAGACTTCCAGACTGAGGCACCACAAACTCAGGTTGTTTTGTTTTGTTAATTATATGTTTGCTACAAAATATTATAGTTTCATCACTGAGAACAGTGTAGAAAATCTGAAAAGGCCTTATATGCTATGTACAATATCTAATAAATCAATTTCATTTCAAAAAATTTGGAAAGGAAAGAAAAAGATGGATAAATTTCTGGATATAAATAAATTATCAAAATTTAACCTTGGGGATATAGAAACCAGAACAGACTAACATGGGTAATGAGACTGAGTAACCAAGAAGTCTCCAGACAAAGAAAAAGCTGGTCCCAGATGGCTTTGCAGCTGAATCTTACCAAATTCTCAAGCATCACCTATTCTCAAACTATTCTAAAGATCAAAATTCATTCTACCTGTCAGCATCGCCCCATACCAAAAGGAGACAAAGACACAGCAAAGAAAACTAGAGACCAATGTCACTGATAAACATAGACATAAAAACACTCAACAAAATATTAAAACATCACAAAGATCATTCATGGTGACCAAGGTGGATGCATCCTAGAGTTAGATGTAAGGATGGTTTACCATTTGAAAATCAATAAATGTAATACGTCATCAGAATGAATTACAAAAATCATAAAAATTATCCCAATAGAAGTAGGAGAAACATTGGATAAAATTCAGCGTTGCTTCATGATTTAAAACAAATTATAGAAAGTTCATACCTAACATAATCAAGAGTATATGACAAGCCACAGCCTCCATCATATTGGATGCAGGGAAGCTGAAAACATTTCCTCTGATATTTAAAACAAGACAAGGAAACTGACTTTCACTGTTCTCGATCGATATATTCCTGAAGAGTTTAGGATGAACAATAAGACAACAGAGTGCATAGAAAACAATTAGGCAGGGAGGAAGTCAAGTGGTGCAGATTATATGATTCTATATATAGAGAAAAAAACCCCACACTCCATTATGACTAGCAGAATCTCCACTCTAGGATCTAAAACCAACATACAAAACTAACTCAACAGCATTTTAAAACAGCAAAAAGGAATTTGCTGATAAGAGATCACAAAAGCAGCCCCGTTCACATCAGCAAAACAAAACAAAAACCAGGTTTCAATATTTTCTACCAGGATTCTGGTGAAAAGTTGTCAGTTGCCCTCTCTTGCCCATAGTTCACCCCACTTCTGTTATATTTTCTACAGACGGACATACCAGACACTCCACGCTGGCAAACCTTTGTGAGGAGGTGGTCTGACTTTACTACTGATGCGACTTAGTGCAGTAGTCCTGCCTTATTCAGTAATTAAGGAAAAACCTCAAATCCAGAGTAATTGTGGCATGCGAAATGGTTTGAGGGCAAGAGCAGAGAGGAAAAGTTCTGTGGGAGGGACAAGGACAGAAGGGTGACCCGATGAAGGAAAAGTGGGTAAGGTGATCAAGACCCAAGAAGGCAACACCGTGGGTGGGCGGAAAGGGGGTGGAGCTGGAACCATCAACCCAGGCGCTGAGAGTGCCCGAGGGATATAAAAGCCCGGTTGAGCTCCGGGAAGGCAGCAGAGCCCAGTCCCGCCAAGGCTGAGCCTCCCAGAAGCTGCCCAGACCGGGATGTCCAGCAGATTCTTGCTCCATCTCCTGGGGTTCTGGCTGCTACTGAGCCAGCCTTGCGGGGCGCGCGTCTCGGAGGAGTGGATGGACCAAGTCATTCAGGTGTGCGGCCGGAGATATGCCCGTGCGGTGTTCGAAATCTGCGGGACCTCCTTGGGAAGACTGGCTTTGAGCCCGGGGGAGTCAGCTCTGCAATATCGGCCAACGACAGGTGAGCGCCCCCTCGGATCTTTCCCAGCCTTCCCGTGCTTTCCACTGGCTGCCCACCAATAGGAAAGTGCCTCCTTCTGCCTTAGTTCCTGATCCCCAGGCTCAGGTTTGCCTTTGAAACTTGCCTGGGTGAAAGAGTTTCAATGAGAACCCATCAGAGGGAGGTGGGCGTGCAGCTTCATGCTAGGGTAGAGTTCGATCCTAGGGGGAGCCCAAATCTGTCCTGTGGAGTATGCCTAGGAGAACTCCTGCTCCCCGTTTTTAAGGCATGTCACCAAGACAGCCTTGTCCTGCATCTTTTTGAATTGGGTCTTGCAGTTCAATCCAGAGGGTAGGGAAGTGCAGGAGAAACAGCAGTGACTAGAAGACCATAGAGAAAAGTGAAGGGGACCAGCAAGAACGGAGGCTAGCCTTCAGTCTATCATGGCCGAAAACTCATTGGTTCTATATAAAAATGCAGTGATTAAAAAGTATGTAACTGTATGAATTCAGTTAGATTAAAGTTTAATATCTGAGTCTAGTGTCTACAAACTAAAAATATGGACTTCAAAATAAGTTAAAAAGTAATTTTAAACAAAGAATTTCAAGGCACAAAAGCCTGTAAGTTAACTCTGACCCATACTATAATTGGCCTTTGCTCACTGACTCTAAATGCATAGAAAGTTACCATAAGCTTTGCTTGACCGCCAAGAAAGCCCTGTCTGGACAAAGGTTTAGAGCAATGAGGGACCAATAAGGTGAGTTAAAGCTAAAGAGTCTTAGGGGAAAAGAGCTAAAACTTCTGATATACATAAAATGGTACAGAATGTCACCTGCCACGGCCGGTTTAGACAGTGAATGAATGAGTGGGGAGTAGAGAGATGAAGTGGAGCAGTACCATTGCTTTCCCGCTGCCTAATCCCAACTGCTGAAGTGTATCAGTGGCTCAAAGAACAACAGAATTCTCGGGAAGGAGCTTTGTCCCAGGGCACCCCTGCATAGGTAAAGGGTTTGGCTTTCTCTAAAGGGTAAGCCTCCATGGCTAACCAGGCATCTCCCTTCCACATTTGTTGTGTCTTTTCGATTCTTTGGTTTTATTCTGTCAAGAGGAATGATTTATTGGTAAGTTGAAGTCAGCAGCAAGAACTGAGCCATTGTACTATAATTTAAACTTAACCAACACTTCCAGTGTCTTTGTTGCTAAAACTCTGAATTTGTGCATTTGGAATAGACAAGGCCAGGGGCAGGTTTGTGTTACTCTAAGGGTTTTTTGTTTGTTTGTTTGTTTTGTTTTGGATTTTTTTTTTTGCAGAAAATATTTTCTTTTTAAACTCCTAACTGGTATTGCCACATGGAAACAGTCCGTGAATGCTGAACTATAGATAAGTAGTAAGAAGGCAAGGGCAGGTGGGTCTAGCAGACTTTCCCACAGCACTGGGGGAACACCACACTTAACACTTTGGCACACGTACCCTGGGAGACACCAATCTCTTTGGGAAGCACTTGGTTTGAGATTAGTATGCTTTTAAGCCAGCAGTTCTCAACCTGTGGGTCAAGACCTCTTTGGGAGAGGGGGGCCATATCAGATATTTACATTACGATTCACAACAGTAGCAAAATTACAGCTACAAAGTAGCAATGAAAATAATTTTATGGTTGGCGTCAGCACAACATGAGGAAGTGTATCAGAGGATCATAGCATTAGGAAGGTTTTAAGCTGTTTCTCTCCTGAATACACAGTACCACAGTACCATCGACTTGGAGAGAACACTCTGGGAAAGGGAGATGGCCACGTAAGTGTTTAGAGACACACATGCTCCTCTAGTCAGAGCTGAACTGTTGGAAATCCTGTCTTTTAAACTTTATCCTGAAGCAGTAACTTGACACTCAGGGACACTAAAGATCTTAAAATTGTGAAAATATTTTTCAAGGATTACTTTCATGGCTCAGAAACAATGAAGAAAATTAGAAAACATGCAAATGAGGGGGAGTTTTTGTTTTTGTTTTGTTTGTTTTTTGAGACAGAGGCTCTCTACATAGCCCTGGCCGTCCTGAAACTCATGCTGTAGACTGGCTAGCCTTGAACTCACAGAGATCCACCTGCCTCTGTCCCGCAAGTGCTGGGATTAAAAGTGTGTTGCACCACGCCTGACTTGAGAACTGGTGTTTTCATTAGCCAACATGATTTCAGAAAAGTAAGAGTTCAATGTCAAAGGGTGAAAATTGCTGTGAGAAAAAGCAAGAAAGGAGTGATGAAGAAAGACACTGGAAGGTCATGTGGAAAAACCAGAACCTTGGTAAGATCATAGCACTCTGAACCGTCCAGCAAGCAAAACCACTTAGATATTCAGTACTTGCTGATTCTGTTTCAGAGTTTAATTATATCCAGGCAAAATAGGCGTTTTTTCCTATTCAAATGTCTATAGTTCCCGAATGCTCCTTGACATGAATATTTTCTCCCCCACCTACTTTTTTTTTAAACTTAACAGAAACTGTGCCATCCCTCATCAACAAAGATGCAGAGCCTCTAGATATGTTTAAGTGCCTTCCAAATTTGTCACAGGAGCCCAAGGCAGCACGGTCTGAGGGGAATCCATCATTACCAGAGCCACAACAATATGCACCTGCCTTGAGCAATTCAGTTGGTAGCTTGGAAGGCTTTAAGAAAAGTTTCCATAATCCACAAGGTGAAGCAGAAGACAGCAGTCCTCCAGAACTTAAATACTTACGCTTGGATACTCCTTCACGGAAAAAGAGGCAGTCCGGTTTATGGCTGAGTGAGCGATGCTGCCACATTGGTTGTCCCAGAAGATCTATTGCCCAGCTCTGCTGATATGGAGCTAATTGTGCACAACTCGTCCAGTGTTCGAGTGTATTCTTGCCACCTGCTTGACGCCTCTTTCTGTTCCCTTTGATTATTTATAAGAATCTGTGAAATCGTTATTTACATTTGGACTTGCTGTTTGATGTGAAATAAATGTTCTTTGCATTATTGTAGTTCTGTTAATAATAATTTTATGCAAAACTCATTTTGCCTTTTTTAACAGTCTTATTGCTTTTGAGTGATATTCCTTCAAAATGGCTATAAAATCTTACCACTTAACTATGCATAATAGCTCACCTCAATGCGATGCCCTCGTAGGGAATGCTTTGCCCTCTTCTGGCCTCTGCAGGCCCCACACATGCATGTGGTACAGAGACATCCAAGCAGGCAGAACAGCCGAACACATACAATTTAAAAGTTAATAAAATAAAATAAATTTTAAAGTGCATTTAATTTAATATAATTTAACAGATCCATTCAACTGTGCTAATGACAAATAGTAGTTTAATGTGTTTTTCACACAACACATACTCATCATGTCCAATTTAAGAGACACTAGATAATAAATATGAACAAAAGATGATTCCATTCACTAATAAGCTTTTAAAAATGATTTTAAACACTAAATAGTGTAATAATAAATTAAAACGATGACAGAAGTAGGGAACCAGTACAAAAGAACTCATAAATTCTCATTTATTCACTTATTCATTCATTTACTAAATACTATAAACTTATTAGCACTTAATTATTTGTTGATAATATTATTAATTGTATCTATTATACTGAGGCATTGTTAAGAACCTATAGTATTCCAGACACTGTTCAAGGCAAGGAAGATATCACAGTAAACAAATCAGATGAAGATTCTTACCTGCTTGGAGAACACATTCTGGTAGGAAGGGAGTAAACAAAGGAGGTAAATCTACCACATGTCAGTTTGTAATGGGTGGCGTGAGAAAATACAAAGCAAGACAATAGGGTTACTACTGCTATGATGAAACACCATGACCAAAGCAACTTGGGGAGAAAAGTATTTATTTGCTTATGTTTCCACATCACTGTTCATCACTGAAGAACTCAGGACAAAATTCAAACAGGGCAGGAACCTGGAGGCAGGAGCTGATGCAGAGGCCATGAAGGAGTGCTGCTTACTGGTTTGCTCCTTGTGGCTTGAACAGTCTGCTTTCTTAGAACCCATGACCACCAGCTCAAAGGTGGCACCCCCCACACACAGTGGGCTGGACTCTCCCCCACCAATCGCTAATTAAGAAAATGCCCAACAGGCTTGCCCACAGCCCAGTTGTATGGAGGCATTGCCTCAATTGAGGATCCCTCCTCTCCAATGACTCTAGCTTGTGTCATGTTGACATAAAACTGGCAAGAACTGGTATAGAAAGCACGGAGTATCATGTAAATCAGATTGTCTGGCACATATACTTTGAGCCTTTAAGTCTCCATCTATATATGATGGATAGTTCTCTCACAGCATTTCCCTAAAAAACGTTCTGATTAGAACATACGGCCCAGTATAGTTTGGATATCGGTTGTTTCTCAAGGAGAGGGATGAGATTGTCCTAATCTATATCATGTCGTCTTTAAAAGCTCCAGCTGACAGTTGATTTAACAGTATTCATGGATGCCACTAGAACTCAGGACAAAACTAGGGGAACAGAAAATGGAGAAAAGACAGACTCAGAAGACAGAAAAGAGAAAGGAATGGTAAGTGGAAGTGCCGAGAATATTACTTACATGCCTCTCTGTGGCTGGCACCCTGAAGTTGATGAAATTACTTCCATATAATAAAATCTCAAAGAAAATGGTGAAGAAGGCAGTTATTAATGCAGAGACTCGCAATGGGACAAAGTACAGAGAATAAGTGACTGTCGAGTGCTTAGCCCTAAACAGGACATCTAGGTCTCACCCCCATCAAGGCCCATGGAACTTCAGGGAAGAGTGGAGTGGCAAAAAAAATGTAAAGCTCTAGAGAATGGGGAAGAGTGCTCTGAAATGCTGTCTTCTGGACACAGACCTACACAAAACTGGGTCTCCAGCATTCCATCATGGGTCAGGGAATGGGGTTGGGGTGCTTATGAGGTCTTACCCCTCCCTGAGAGGTGTCTGTTTCTACAGTGGTATACTCAATGGTAAGTTGCCCACACTACAGTAAGTAACTTACCCATGCTCATCCACGCTACTTTAAACTCAGTGAGTCAAAAAAAAGAGATTGGTTCAACATATGCAAAAAATATATGTGTAATTCAACACATAAATGTCCTTAAGGACAGAAACCATAAGATCATCTCACTTGACATAGAAAAAGCCTTCTACAAAGTTCAACATCCTTTTCATGATAAAAGCCCTGCGGATACTAGGAATAAAATGAACATGTCTCAACCTAACACATCTATAGGCAATATTATGCTAAATAGGGGGGAACTGAGGGCATTTACTCAAAAATACGAAACAAAACAAGGTTGCTCTCTGTTGAATTGAATATAGTGCTAAAATTCTTAGATAGAGCAACAAGAAAAAGAAATGCAAGAGATGCACATATAAAAGCATGAAGTCCAAGTATCCTTATTTGGTGCTGACATCATCTTATACCTAAGAGATATTAAAGATTGTCCCATTTCTCCATCAATTTTGAAAGAGAGCTTTGCTAGTCACAGGAATCTTGGTCAGCAGTTATTCAATCCCAGTTCTTGAAATGTACCCTTCTATGCTTTCCTTCTTAAGAGTCTTGCTTACAAGAGGCACAGTGTTACTGTTTCTGTCTTTGTGGTACTCTGGCTTCATTGCTTTTAACACCATTTTTCACTTCTTGGTTTTTGACATCTTGACTATAACATGTCATGGAGGGGCTCTTTTCTGGTTGTGTGTACTTGGGATTCAAAACGCCTCTGTGTTTGGATGACTTTATATTTGGGGCATTAGTGCTCCAATTTTATTGACTATATCTCTACACCTGTGGGGTTTCTCTGCGACCCTTCTTCCATCCTGTGGATTCTTAGGTTTGGTCTCTTGATTGTGTGCCTGGGTTCTTGGATGCTGTGGTCATGCTTTTTTGTCTCCTTGGTGTTTGAATGTTACTACATCTCATCAACCGTATCTATCACCTCTCATTTCCTTCTTTCTGTTGGGCTGAGTCTATCAGCCAAACTTTCTTCTTCTTTTTTTGTTTGTTTGTTTTGATTTTTGACTCATTAAGGTTTTCATTTCCAATATTTCTTTTTTTTTCAAAATTTCAATTTCCTCACTGAATTTTCTTCAATTTTACTATCTTTTTCATCTGCATGGTTGATTTTCTCCTCTGTGTTGTTGATTTTCCTTTCTAGATTCTGGAATGAAGTCATCTACTTGTTCATAGTCTCTTTTAGACCATTGGTCTTTTTTTTTTTTTCAGGAGCTGAGGACCAAACCCAGGTCCTTGTACTTGCTAGGCAATAGCTCTACCACTGAGCTAAATCCCCACCCCTGCCCCGACTCGTCATTTTTATCAGAGACATTTGAAGTTCTTCACCTGGAATTTGACTTATTTCAGGATAGGTCTTTGGCTTGAGCAGTTGTGCGGGGGAAGAGTTCCAATTCTTTGTGTTTTCGTGTTTTTTTTTTTTTCCATTTCTGTGTTGCAGTCTGTACATCTGTCTGTTTGAATGACTCTTCTGGATTTGGTGGTCAGTATTCTTATTGAGGAGCCTACTCTTGAGGGCTCAATCTCCAGCACCACTTGGCAAGAAAAACCTGATTGCTGTATCAGCAATAACATCAAACCCTATGAGATATACAAATATATTTGTACAATCTACGAATACATCATCAATGATCATAAAACTGAAAGTGAGAAACTACTATAGAATGTCTTATGAAGTTAATAATTATCTAGGATAAGTGTGAAAATACTGAATAAACAAGATAATGACAGAAGACGCTGTCAGCAAACTTTGGAACTGATGAATATCTTCATCAGGGAAGCAGGACAGAACCAACACACGAAACTCAGTAGCCTTCCTGTGGGTCAGTAACGAATTCACTGAGGAAAAAAAAGCGGTGGTGGGAAGTTCTCATTCCCAACTTCTGGACACTAAAATAGTTAGAAATAAACCCAATGAAGGAGGTGAAAATTTTCTACAGTAGAAAAGATAATAGAAACTTGAATGACCTCCCATGCTCATGAACAGGCAGAGTTAATATTGCAAAAATGACTATTATCAGCAAAAGATGTCTGCTGTGCGATATTCTGATCGCATTCTGGCAATAAAGTTTGGTTTGAATCAGAGGGTAGAGCTAGCCACTAGCTGACCAAAATTAACCATAGAGGTTTTGGAGGACTGAGGACAGGTAGACAGGAAGTAGTAAGGCAGGGCTTGGAGAGGATCTCAGACCTCTTGGATGGAGAAACAGAAGAGATAGGAGGTCACTGGCGGCTTCTCTGCCACTTCTCTGATCATTCAGGTTCTTACTCCGACATCTGACTCCCAATTTTTTTTTTTTTGATAAAGAATAATTAGATAAACGCATCAGATGTCTACAGATTCAGTACCACACTCAACAAAATTCTGGTGCCATTCTTGACAGCACTAGAAAAATAATCCTCAAATTGACTTGGAAGCACAAAAGACCCTGAAGAGCTGAAGAAAAGCTTACCAGAAAGAGCAGTGCTGGAAGTATCACAGCACCCAGGATCAAATATCAGAGCAGAAGCAAAAGCAGTGAGTACTGGCACAGGTATGTGGAGTCAGGTGGCGGTGGCGCACGCCTTTAATCCCAGCACCCTGCAGAGGCAGGCAGAGCTCTGTAAGCTCCAGGCCAGCCTGGTCCACACAGCAAGTTCCAGGACAGTCAGGGCAGCAACACAGAGAAACATTGTCTCAAAACCAGTCAACCGACCGAACAACAACAACAACAAGACCCAAAACAGATGTGTGGACCAATGGAGTAGTATAGCAGACCCCAAAATAAGCTACACATTTACAGTCACCCAATTTTAGCAAAGGTATCAGATACACATTTTGGAGAAGAGATAATCTCTTTAACAATGGTGCTGAGAAAGCTGATTTCCACAAAAAGAACAAAATTAGATTCTTCCATGCTGTATTTCTTTCAACTCAAAATTCCTCAAAAACATTGAAACTTGAAAATGTGAAACTGCAAGAGGAAAATACAGGGAAGACACTTCAAAATACAATTTAGTCAAAGACTTTCTGAAAAGGACTCCAACAGCACAGGACATAATCCCAATAATTAACAAGTGGGATCATATGATATTAAAACACTCCATACAACAACAGCAAAAAACAAACAAACAAACAAACAAAACCCCAGCTGTTGCTAGAGTATTTTCTCTCGGGTACCGCCAAACCCCAGCCGTCCGACAGCCCACTTACAAAATAAACACACAGACGCTTATATTGTTTAAACTGTTTTGCCTAATGGCTCAGGATTCTAGCTATCTAATTCTTACATCTTAAATTAATCCATTTCTATAAATCTATACCTTGCCACGTGGCTCGTGGCTTACCGGCGTCTTCACATGCTGCTTATCATGGCGACGGCTGGCAGTGTCTCCTTCCACCTTCCTGTTCTCTCAATTCTCCTCTCTGTTAGTCCTGCCTATACTTCCTGCCTGGCCACTGGCCAATCAGTGTTTTATTTATTGAACAATCAGAGCAACAGATTTGACATACAGACCATCCCACAGCACCCAGCCACCACAGTAAAAAGGTAGCTTATAGGGTGGGGGAAATTATTTACTAATTACACATTAGACAGGGCAATAATATCCATCCTGTATGAAGAACTACAAATTTGATTTTTGGTTGTGAGCCTAGCCTTTAATGACTGAACCATCTTTCCAGCCTGTGGAACTGCAAATTTTAAACGCCAGAAAAGCTAGTCTTCTTATCAGTAAATGGGCTAATGAACTGAACTTTCAAAAGCAGAAATGAAAGTGGCTAAAAAGTACTCGAACCTTCTTACACATCAGGGAAATACAAATCGTAACTGCTTTGAGGGCCCATCTCACCCTAGTCAGAATAGCAATTATTAATATATAAAGCCCATGGCAGCAAATTCTGGCGAAGATGTGGGGAAAGAGGAGCATTTGTTCACTGTTGGTGAGAACGCAAATGCGTGTTGCCAACATGGAGGGTCTTCCAGAAACTGAAGCTAGAGCTAGATAGAACACACCACCCAGCACTACAGGGCTTGGGAATACATCACAGGGGCTCCAAGTCAACCTATCAGAGAGACGTTCACTTGTTCATTGCTGAACTTCTCACAATAGCCAGGAAGTGGAACCAGCCTAGATGTCCTTCAGCAGGTGGCTGGATAATGATAACCTGTTGGTACAGAGCTCAGTGGTTAAGAACACTTGTTGCTTTCCAGAGGACCTGAGCTTGGTTCCCATCACCCATGTCAGGCAGCTCATAACCACTGTACCTCCAGCTCTAGGTGATTCGACACCCCGTTTGACCTCAGTGGGCACCCACACTCAAGCGCACATACCCACACACATATTTAAATATAAAATGGAATTTTATACATTCATAAAAAAATGAAATTATTACCTTTGTAGGAAAATACATAATTGTAAATCATGTTAAATAAAGTTTGTTTAATTCAGAAAGACAAATATTTTATGACAATGTTTTAGAATACAGTTAATAGTACAGGATACTAATAAATAAGTCTGAAATTAATTTATAACATTAGAACTTTTTCATTCAAGACTAGTCATTTAAATAATAAAGTTTTCAGTTAAATAAATCCATGACCAGTTGTTATACTGGTCATAATAATGTGTAGCAGTTAAGGATGTGTTCCTGGGCAGTGAGATGCCCTAGCAGGTTAAAAAGCACTTTCTACCAAGTCTGACAAAGTGACGTCTAGCCCTGGATCCACGTGGTGCATGAAGAGAACTGGCTCTAATCTCTGCATACGCACTGTGGGATACACACACACACACACACACACACACACACACACACACACACACACTGTGACACACACTGTGGCATACACACACTGTGACACACACACACTGTGGCATACACACACACAGAGTGACACACACACTGTGACACACACACTGTGGGATACACACACACACACACTGTGACACACACACTGTGGGATACACACACACAGAGTGACACACACACTGTGACACACACACACACACACCAGTAAATAAGCATAATAAAAAAGATTTATTATAAGAAGAATGTGTTCATACAAATAAACCAAGGCAAACTTTACCAGGAACAGGATACTAAATAATGTTTTCACTTACATGAGGAATCTAGATTTAAAACTATATATTTGTGTGTTTATATATGTGCACGCTTAAATATGTGCGTTTGTAGGTCATGAAACTGCAAAGGGGGATCCTGAGGGGGATGAGCTCCTAAGGAAGACAGGAGGAAATCAAATAGTAGTATACATGTAAGAAACGAGCAGGAAGGGGGAATTACTGAAGAAACTGAACCTGTAGGAGGCACGGGAGAGGGCAGTAAGGGAAGAGAGTAAGTGAGAACAAAGTGTAATGCCATAGATGTGAGAAGATGACATGGTGAAGCCCGTGTGCGTGCTAGCCTAAAAACATTAGTAGTTTTTAAAAGGTTTATTTATGTTGTTCGATGTGTATGAGTGTTTGCCTGCATGTCTGTATATGCACCACGTGTGTGTCTGGTACTGGTGGAGGCCAGAACTGGAGTGACAGACTATCGTGAGCTGCCATGTGGGTACCGGGAAAGGAACCCGGATCCTCTGCAGGAGTAGCAAATGCTCCTAACTGCGGAACCATCTCTCCAGCTCCAGTAATAACTTTTTAAAGTTCAAAATATAACGCAGGAAGGAGATGAGAGGATGGTTTTCCGAAGGGAAGAGATGTCTCATGTAATTACTAGGCAAAAAGGAATTCACATTCCAGATGTAATTTGCAGCATCTTCTATTAGTACATTTTTGGTTTCTCAGGGTCCCATGTTCTCATATGTTGATGGCAGTCTTTTGGCGTGGACGACAAGGAAAATGAATAAAAGTCAGGAAACGGAGACATTTTTTACTTCCATTTCCGAGCGGAAAAGAGCCTGTTTTCTTCATCTTCCTGCAAGCCGAAGTCCAAGCAAGCCTGAAACACCCCACCCTTAACCTCAGTGTTCTGGAGAAGGTTGCCTGAGCCCGCTGGCAGCGTGAGGGGCGTGGCGAGGGGCGGGGCGCGGTGGGGAGGAGGCGGGGCGGGGGCGGGGCGACGGCCGTTGCTGCGGGCCCGGCCCTGCCGCGGAGCCCAGGGATGAAGCAGCTGTGCTGTTCATGTCTGTTGTGGCTTGGAGTCCTACAGGCTACTTTCTCCCATGAGAAAGAAGGCAGCAGACGCAGGAAGCTGTGCGGCAGGTACCTGCTGATAGAAATTATAAAACTCTGTGGCCAGACTGATTGGAAACAGTTCGAGTTGGAGGACCAAACTCCTTTGACACGGCTCGCTCCTGCTCCCCATCTCTCAAAGAAGGTCAAAACCTTCATCCCTGACCAAAGCCCTTCTTCGACCTGGAGAGGATTCACAAACCCAGGTAAAACTGAAGAGAGGGTGTGTGTTCGCTCCTCATTGTGCATCTCTTAGACTCGACTTTGCTTTACCAGTGAGTTTCTGCACAAAATAGAAATTTGTGCCTAGAATACATGTAAATACAATTTAAAAACATACAAACGAATATGAAGTTTACTTCAGACTTAGAAGAAATAACGTGGTCAGAGTAGGCCTTATTAAAAAGATAACATTTGTCAGAAGAGGTTGCTATGGTTTGAATGCATCCCCCAATTTCATGTGTTAGAAGCTTAACTCCTCTTCACCCCACCCCCACCCCACCCCCACCCACCCCCACCCCACCCCTGTGCAGCAGTGTTAGGAGGTGAGGTCTAGTAAAAGGAAATTAAATGTCCTTGAAATGGATTCAGGCCGTTATCACAGAAGTGAATTATCCTGAGTGAATTTGTTGCAAAATCAACTTCTCCCTCCTCTCACTTTCTTGTTCTCACGCTTGTCCTGCACCTCCACTGTGGGATGAGGCTCCAGGAAGGTCCTTGAACACCGTTGCACCTACATATCATGAATTAAATCCATTCGTGTTCATTTGCAATTAGTCACTGCTGGGCATCATCGTGTTATGACAGTAGAAAATGGATAGAAGTGGTGAGGGAATGGCCACTAGAGCGGTGGCTGGGGTGGGAGAGTTTGCTCAGAGAAAACAGCAGGGGAAAGACACTTCTATCTGGATTATCCTGGGAACAGCAAGGAAGTCAGGGTGGCCTGAACAGGAAGTGAAAGAATCAGCTAAGGTCCATAAGGTGCATTCAGCGTGGCTGATGGTGGTAAGAAAGCAAAACCAAAGAGCAATTCGTATGACGTGAAACCAATGGAGCGAGGGACGCAGAAGGATTGGAGTGGGCAAGAGCAGACGAGAGGAATCCTGGCATGGATAACAGTTCATCTATGCAAACAGGCAGAAAGGGAGCATATATGGGGCGGATGTTAAGACATGAGCTCGAAATGATGAAAATTCTCTGTCGATGGCCGCAGCTGCTGGCTGAAAGTGAATTAGCACGATGAATTAATTACTTTGACACATTTTGTAACCTTGACCTACTCTTACCTTTCTGGGATAAGCCTTCCTCCTATGTTTGTAAAATGTATTTTAGATTACTTAACTAATTACATAGTTTTTTTCAAACTACGTTTGTAAATGAAACGACTTATAAGAACTTAAAAAAATCTCAGTGGTTTTACCTGATTTGTTTTTTTTGTTTTTTTTTTTTTTGGTTTTTCGAGACAGGGTTTCTCTGTGTAGCTTTGCGCCTTTCCTGGTACTCGTTTTGGAGACCAGGCTGGCCTCGAACTCACAGAGATCCGCCTGGCTCTGCCTCCCGAGTGCTGGGATTAAAGGCGTGCGCCACCACCGCCCGGCCCTGATTTGTAAATAGGGATTATTAATGAGCTTCATAAAATGACAAGGAAGTGTTGGTAAATTACTCTTCTTTAAAACAGGTGGAATCTACCTCTAAAACCATCTCTGTGTGCATCTTCTAAGGTGGTGACTGGTTATGCTTTGGTGTTAAAGTACTGAAGCTTTGTATGTCTGTGTGTGTTTAGGTTTTCATAGGAATTCATTTCATCTTGATTTCAAATGTTTAAGAATTAATAATCATTTCCTTAGAAACATGGTTCTATCTATACTATTTCTTCTTTTCTTTGCTCACTTTAGTCTTTGTTTTCTTGTTTAGTTTAACTATAATTCTGTTTTATTAATCACAATAGTAGCAGAAAGGGTAATAAATAGTCCTCCAGCTTCAGGGACCGAGCGTCGGGGGCAGAACCTCACAATAGAAGAAAGGGGGAAAGGAAAGACCCAGTAACGGATTCAGGAAGGCCAGCTCCATACTCCTCTCTCTCCCTTTTCTTCCTCCTCCTCGTCCTTCTCTTCCTCTTTTTGCTGATTTCTGTTTATGTTCCTTTATTCTATGACAAGCCTCATAAAATCTCTCCAGTCTCGACTCTCACTAACTCTTCCTTTCTTATTACTTACTTCTGATTTCAAAATGTAGGAATCTGACTGAGCCAATTAATTTTCCCATATGCCAAGAATCATCATCCACCATAACAGGTTTCTTTCCTTGACCTTGCAATGGAGTTGCCTAATGGCAGAGCATGGCTCACACAGAGCTGGCTCTGTAGTTAAGACCTTGGAAAAAAAATGTCCTCCTAGGAAGTCCTGAATATGGCCACAGTGGACATCCACAAAGCTTCTAACTAATTACATTTAGGAGTTATTTTAGTTATTTTGGTCAACTCAATGTTGACTGAGTTAAAAATAATGTAACGGCCGGGCAGCAGTGACGCACGCCTTTAATCCCGGCACTCAGAAAGCAGAGCCAGGCGGATCTCTGTGAGTTCAAGGCCAGCCTGGTCTACAGAGTGAGAGCCGGGACCAGCACCAAAACTACACAGAGAAACCCTGTCTCGAAAACCCAAAATAATAATAATAATAGTAATAATAATAATAATACAATAAATCTGTACTTTGAGAACATCTCCACTTCTCACCACATCTTTATATTTTGTTAAAGCACAAAGTGCTTCTACTGACTACTGAGTTATAACCTACACACCAAAAGACAGCCTGATTGGAAATGATGAAAGACAACAAGTGAAAACATAAGAATGAGCCGGGCGGTGGTGGCACACGCCTTTAATCCCAGCACTCGGGAGGCAGAGCCAGGCGGATCTCTGTGAGTTCGAGGCCAGCCTGAGCTACCAAGTGAGTTCCAGGAAAGGCGCAAAGCTACACAGAGAAACCCTGTCTCGAAAAAACCAAAACAAACAAACAAACAAAACATAAGAATGAGCATGGGGGCCGGGCATTGGTGGCGCACGCCCTTAACACCAGCACTCGGGAGGCAGAGGCAGGTGGATCTTTGTGAGTTTGAGGCCAGCCTGGTCTACAGAGCGAGATCCAGGAAAGGCGCAAAGCTACACAGAGAAACCCTGTCTCAAAAACCAAAATAAATAAATAAATAAATAAATAAAAAGAATGAGCATGGGATTTAATAGGTATTTCTCCAAAGGTGGCATACAAGAAGCCCATGAGAAGATGTTCAGGATTACCACAGGATCCAGTAGTCCTGCTCCTAGGTTTATACCCCAAAGGACTGAAAACATAAACACATAAAAATGTGGGCATAAATATCCATGGCATAATAGCTAAAAAGTGAAGACAACCAAAATATCCAGGAGCTGACAGATGGATCAGTGAAATGTAGTGTGAGAAAGCCACACAATGGAAAGTTATTTAGCTATGAAAGGAATAAAGGAAGAACACGTTTGACATCCTGGATAAACATAGAGAATGTTATGCTAATGGAAAGACAAACAGAAATGACCACACACCAGAAGCTACCCCTTGTGTGAAATGTACAGAATAGAGAAATTCATGGCAGAGAAAATAGACTGTTTGCACAGTGCTGGAGGGAGAGAGCATGGGAATGACTGTTAGTGGTGACTGACTGCTGGCTTTGTTGTTGTTTTGTTTGTTATTGTTTTAGAGAGGTGAAAGAAATGTTCTGGAATTAGAGAGTGGGGATGGTGCCACAAGCTTGTAGATATAGTAGGGACCACTGATTTCACCGCTGTAAAATGCTGAATTCTACAGCGTGTGAGTGGTGTTGTAATAAAAAATATTGCTACAAAATATCCAAAGGTTGCTAAGCCTTCTCATAGGGAAACACTGCGCCTATTATAGTTAAAAATGTGTTGCCTCTGAATAACTGTACTTTCCAACCTTTATTTAAAATGATTTTTAATAATTAGCTGATTTTAGTATTCTAATATTAAATTCGCATCCAATAGAAGATTTGGATAAATAAGACTTTTTTTTTTCATTGTCTCTCAACAGTCCCTGCACCCGCCTCTCACAAGAAAGCAGTATACACTTGGGAACACCAGCCAGCCCCCGACTATCAGTTTGAAAAGGCCAGCTTGTTTCAGGAGAAGACAAGACAGTTTTCACCCCTCGGTGTCAATCCCTACGCTCAGAGTATAAAAGTTCAGCAGAAAAACAGAAACAGAATCAACACCTTCAGCAGTTTATTCTGGGGGAACCATCCCCAAAGGAAGCGCAGAAGTTTCTCAGATAAATGCTGTCTGAAAGGATGCACCAAAGAAGAGCTGGCCGTCGCGTGTCTCCCGTATGTTGATTTAAAAAACTTAACAATAAAACAAATGTCACTGGTGACTGAGTTGTACACACCATCGTAGAAACCATGCCAGCTTAATAAAACTTACTGTGTCTAATTTACCACTTATTTATTCTTGGAGTTATGCTAGTAGGTTATGCTGCATTGTGAACTACACTGGACAATATTCATGAGCAGTTGACGGTGCCTTATGGTGGGGACAGGCATCTTGGTATTTAGTGGCTCCTTTTTGTCATACATATTGTAAAGACAATGTTACTATAAGTGCCATAATCCATGTAGACATTTGGAAATTAACTATTTGGGCTTTGTCATTATGGTTAAAACTTTTTTTCCCCTCCGAGACAGGGTTTCTCTGTGTAGCTTTGCACCTTTCCTGGAACTCACTCTGTAGCCCAGGCTGGCCTCGAACTCACAGAGATCCGCCTGGCTCTGCCTCCCGAGTGCTGGGATTAAAGACATGCGCCACCACCGCCCGGCGGTTAAAAACTCTTAAGCTGCATTTAAATGGAATATGGAATGTTATATATTCTTTCTATACAATATACAGACAGATCCGTGTCCATCCATAGCTACAATGCCCATTTCCATAGGCCAACTAAGTTGTCTCAGCAACTTGAAGCAACTAACTTTAGGTCTTGGAGAAGCTATTGTACTGTAATAGTAGTGGATACATGTTTAGGGCCTTGAGTTTTATTCATACTTCCTTCTCTGCTGAGCCATCTTGACAGCCCTGTGTGAAATAATTTCAAAGATACAAAGTTGAACAAAACTTACTTTGGAGCTTCCAGAAGAGAATTCTTACCCACTAATTGATGAGTAAGCATCATTCAAAAGCTTTCTCTAATTTTCTTCCCACGTGTACCACGTAATCTGCTCGGTGGAATATTTCAGTTCCTCTTCGGCTGCACAATGGCTTAGAACAAAACTTCCTTCCCACACAAATCTACATTTCCCGTGCATTTGTAAAATGTCTTGGCTTTCTCCTGCTTGCAGAGTACAGCCTGCATTTAGTTACTTTTGTAAATAGAACTACCAATTTTGATACAAATTTATGTTGTCATGGGTGAATAGGTCCACAAGGCTTTAGATGAAAATTTACCTTCAGATGTGGACAAAGCTTTACATTTGTTAAGACAATAGGACCCTAACATCAGCCCTAAGCATTACAGTGGGGGAGGGGACAAAGAGTGGTCCCCACCCCTAGCAAAACTTTAAGCCAAAGAGTGAAGAAAGGCTCACCAAACCATAGTGGTCCATAGTCTGGCACTGGCTAAAAGTTAAAGAAGGCAGGTCTCTGGTTCACACAGCAAGCTGATAGTGGAGAAAGCCCCTGTACTTCCCAACCTGCTCACTGGTGCAGGGTGGAGAATCATTTTAAAAGAGATCTATAGTATAGTCAAACCTTTAGGAGGAGGAAGAAGAGGTTCTCCCAGTTTTCTTTTCTTTTTTTTTTCTCTATTAAGAGATTTTCTATTGATTTTACATACCAACCACAGATCCCCCTCTCCTCCCACCCCCGAGCCTTCCCCCCAACCCATCCCCCATTCCCACCTCCTCCAAGGCAAGGTCTCCCATGGGGAGTCAGCAGAGCCCGGTACATTCAGTTGAGGCAGGTCCAAGGCCCTCCTCCCTGCACCAAGGCTGTGCAAAGTGTCCCACCATAGGCCCCAGTCTCCAAAAAGCCGGCTCATGCACTAGGGACTGGTCCTGATCCCACTACCTGGGGGCCCCCTAAACAGTTCAAGCTAAACAACTATCTTGCTTATTCAGAGGGCCTAGTTTTCAAAAAATAGTTTTTCTTTTTAGAAGTAGCATTCAAAGTATATGGTCATGGTTTTTATAGAGGAACAGAAACATTAGAATGAATATCTATTAAAGAGGGATTCATTAGATTGACTCATAGAGTTCAGCCAGGGTAGTCCAACAATGGCTGTCTCCACACTGGAGAGGCTAAGATCATAAAGCTGGACGTTTCGGAGGTCCCAGTCTAGTACTGAAGGCTTGGAGGATTCCTAGAGAGCCACTGGTCTTCAGTCCAGATTACTCTACGTTAGAAGCTTTAAGAAGCTGGGTTCTGATATCAGCAAAGGAATTTAGTGACAGTGCAGCATAGATGAACTTAGGAACAAGGGAGAAGAACTTTCAGTCCAAAGGCAAATGGGCAAAAACTAAAGGTTTCCCTTTAGACCTCCTTATATCTGGGTTGACACCAGAAGGTGTAGCCCACGTTAGGTTGATCGTCCCTCTTGAGAAAATCCCTCACAGTTGTGCCCAGATGTTTGTCTCTTAGTTGAATCCAGACCCAAGTAAACTGACAACCAAGACTAAGTGAGAATGAAACAGAGAAATGCGTTTCCCAGTCCTGCACCTGTGTGCATATTCTGTTCCTGTTGGTCTCCCACACTCTGCTCCCTCATCCCATTGCTCCCCTGCCCGCCCCCATCCGCTTCTTCTCTCCAGTGGTCCTCAATTCTGCTTTTATGTCGAGTATATTCCATTATTCTTTCCCTTCCTTAAGTCTTCTTTCCCCCTCTCATAGTCCCCTTCCCAGTAACACTTGCGTATGTAAACATCAAAGTCTAGGGTCATTGTGTGAGAGGAAACATGGCATTTGTAGTTCTGAGTCTGGGTTACTTTGTTTAATATAACAATTCACAGTCATACGTTTTCTTGAAAATGTTATAATTTTACTTTTCTTTATAGTTGGACAAAATTCCATTATGTATATGTACCACATTTACTTACTCATTCACTTGTCAATGACCACCTAGGCTAGCCATTGTGAACAGTGCAGATATAAGCACGGATGTGCAAGCATCTCTCATGTGTTGACTCGGAGTCCTTTAGGTATATACCTAGGAGTGATATTGCTAGGTCATATGGTTGTTTGTTTTTTTTTTCCAGACAGGGTCTCACTATGGAGTACTGGCTGGCTTGGCTTCAAACTCATAAAGATCTGCCTGCCTTTGCCTCCCCAGTGCTGGAATTAAAGACATGCACCACCTCACATATGGGTTGTTCTTTTTAAGACATTTTTTGAGAAACTTCCATGTTGATTTCCACAGTGGTCGCATCCATTTACATCACCACTAATAGTGCATAGGAGTTCCCTTTCCCCACATCTTTGCCAGTACTCATTGTCACTTACTTTTGTGACATTAGCCATTCTAACAGGGATGAGACAGAATCTCACTGTAGTTTTACTTAGCATTTCCCTAATGGCTAGAGATGTTGAACTCCTTTGAAAACTGTTTATTGTCTACTTTGTTTCTTCTCTTGAGACCTGTCTATTCAGTTCATTAGCCTATTTATTGGTTCAAAGATTTGTGGGTTTGTAGTGTTTAATCATTGCAGTTTGCATATCTTAGATATTATTTCACTGTCTGAAATACAGCTAGCAAAGACGCTCTGATTGTGTATGCTGTCTTTCCACCACACTGCTGGTTTCTTTGCTGTGCAGAGCCTTTTAATTTCCCATGTATAGACTCGTGGGTTATTCACTGCTATACTACCCTTTTGCCTATGTGTCAATCTTGATGTGTTTTCTCTAGCAGTTGCAGTGTCTCAGGTTTTATAGTTAAGTCCTTGATCCATTTGGAATCGATACTTGTGCAGAGTGAGGGATCTGGATCTGATTTCATTCTTCTGCATACAAATACCCAATTTCTCAGCACCATTTGTTGAAAAAGGCTGTGTATGGTTGGCTCCTTTGTTGACAACACTGTTCACAGCTGTGCGGATTTATTTCTGGGCTCTGTACTCGGTTCCTTGGTTACATGTCTGCTTTTTGCCAGGGCATGCTGCTTTTTGACTATTGCTCTGTAGTATGATTTGAGATTAGGCACTGGGCTATCCAATAGTGTTCTTTTAACTTTGTGTTTCCATATGAATGTCAGTTTTCTTCCTAGTTCTGTGAGGAATGTTCTTGAGATTTTTTTTTTTAGTCCATTCACTTTATTCTTCTAAGTCAATTCTTTTTTTTTAATAAATATTTTTATTTTATAATTAATTTAATTTTACATATCATCCACGGATTCCCCTGTCCTCCCTCCTCCCACCCCCTAGTCCCCCGTCCCCCCGCAACCCCCCATTTCCACTTCCTCCAAGGCAAGGTCTCCCCTGGGGATTCAGCGGAGCCTGGTAGATTCAGTTGAGGCAGATCCAGTCCCCTCCTCCCTGCACCAAGGCTGAGCAAAGTGTCTCAGCATAGGCCCTAGGTTCCAAAAAGCCTGCTCATGCACCAAGGACAGGTCCCGGTCCCACTGCCTGGGGGCCTCCTAAACAGTTCAAGCTCATCAACTGTCTCACTTATCCAGAGAGCCTGGTCCAGTTCCATAGGGGCTCCTCAGCTATTCATTCACTGTTCATGTGTTTCTGCTAGATGCAAAAATACTCAAAATATTGGCAAACAGACTCCAAGAACACACAAAACAACTATCCACTATGATCAAGTAGGCTTCATCCCAGAGATACAAGGGTGGTTCAACATATGAAAGTCCGTCAATGCAATCCACCATATAAACAAACTGAAAAAAAAAAAAACACCACATGATCATCTCACTAGATGCTGAAAAGGCCTTTGACAAAATCCAACACCCCTTCATGATAAAGGTCTTAGAGAGATCAGGAATACAGGGAACATACCTAAACATAATAAAGGCAATTTACAGAAAGTCAACAGCCAACATCAAAGTTTGAGATTTTGATGGCGATTGCATTGAATTAGTGATTACTTTTGATACTGTAGCCACCTTCACAATATTAATTCCGTCAATCCAAAAACACAGAAGATATTTCCATCATCTAGTGTCTTCTTCAATTCCCATTTTTAGTAACTTAAAGATTTTATTGCAGAGATCTTTAACCCCTTTCATTAGGTTTATTCATTGATATCTTTATTTTTATGAACCTATTATGAATAGATTTTTTTCATTTCTTTCTCGGCTAGCTTATTGTTGGTATATAGAAAAGCTACTGATCTATATATTATGGTTTTGAATCATTCAACTTTGCCTGAAAGCATTTATCAGATTCTAGACTTACCTTGTGGAGACCATAAATTATTTTAAGTATAATATAATGTCATAAGCAAATAAACACTATTTAATTTTTTCCTTTCCTATTTGTATCATTTTTATTTATTTCTCTGGTCTTATTTGTACTATAATGAATACGAGTATGGGTGGAGATTTGTCTCACTCTAGATTTTAGAAGAAATGCTTTTTGTTTTTTCTAATTTTATATAATATTGGGTATATATTTGTATAGAACTTTGATTGTGTTGAGGTATATTCATTCAATTTCTGATTTCTTTGGGACTTCTATCAAGAAGGTATTTTAAACTTTGTCAAGACCCTTTCTTCATCTATTAAGAGGACCAAGTGATTTCTGTTCTTAAGTCTACTTATATATTATATTACATTTACTGATTTGCATATATTGAACAAACCTTTTGTCCCTCAGATGAAAACAACTTGGGCATGATTTATGATACTCTCAGTGTAGTCTTGAAATCAATTTGCAAGTATTTTTGGTTGAGAAGTTTTATTTGTGTATTCATCAGGAAGACTGGCCTACAGCTCCTTTTGTGTTATTGTTCATTACTTTGGGCCCTTCTGCTATTTCCTAGGACAAGACTAGCTTTGAAGAATGAGTTTGGTAGTCTACTTTCAATTTTGTGGAATAGTTTGCTTGGAAAGCATTTATATTAGGTTTCCTTTAAAAGCTTGTGAAATTTAGTAGTGAATCTCTTCAATTTGGGCCCTTCTTTCTCTATTTTTAGGAAATTTGCTGGTGTGGTTTCATTGAACAAACTGTCTGTGCTTTAAAACTGTATCTCAGTTCTGTGGACTATTAGGTTTGGTTTCGTAAATGTATGCCAGAATTCTTGAAAATTTTGGTCCTGTTCACCAGCTTTCTTTCATACATGTGTCTGGATGCATTCGTTTTCAGCCATGTCTGTCTCTACAGCTTGTTCTTCTGCTTGGTCTTGTCTGTTGGTGCCCTCCACTGTGCTTTCATTGATTCCTTCACGTAGAGAAGTCCTGTTTGGTCCTTTTCAGAGCCTCTGATCCCTCCATGTTTTTTCCACTTCTGCTTCAAGTATTGCCCATTTTCCCACTTCAGTTAGACTCTGAACTGCTTCCCTTCCTTCTTTCATCACTCTGTATATGGTCACTGTTCTTTTTTAAGAAAAAAGTAGGACTCTGAAATCTTTTTTCTGGCACCTAAACTGTTGTGTTCGCTATGATCTCCATTGTTGAAGCACTGTGAGCTTAAGAAAGGGTTGTAATGATTTGTTGAGTGTGTGTGTGTGTGTGTGTGTGTGTGTGTGTGTGTGTGTGTGTGTGCTTTGTGTTGTTGCTATGTTTTGCACATCTGTTAGGATGGATGTTTCTTGTCGTTTTTAGTTTTCTCTCTTTCTACTGTTTTTGTTGTTTTATTTTACATGAACCTCCTGTGATTTGTCTTCAGTTATAATTATGCTTTCTTGCTCTTTAGCAACAATGGTGACTGTGCTAATAAAAACAATGAGTAACAGCAGCAGTCCTGTTGTTCTCAGTAGAAGACAGACACCTGTGCATTTCACCTGTTTCCCTGGTAAGTTTCAACATAGTAGCAGTTGAGTACTGCTTGGGGAAAGTGATACAGCTATATGCATGTTTAAATATATTGAAGTATATTAAAAATATATATAATATACTTATAATATAGATATGTATATGCTTTGTAAGCCTATATTTAAGGGTACAAATATTCAATTGGTAAAATGAAGAAATAAGAAAAGGGAAAAAGAAGGAGTAAAATGTGAATGAGATTTAAGACAGGTAGTAAGAAAACTGTTCCAATCATAGAAAAAGAGTCATGAAAGTATTCTCGTTAGTTACAAGTTAAAATTGAAGATCTGGGCTGAGGAGATGGTTCAGTTATTACAGCACTTGCTGCACAAACAAGAACACCCAGAACCCACCTAAATGCTGCACGGATGTGGCAGCCAAGTGTTAATTCTAGCCTCCAGAGGTGGGGACAAGGATCACCAGAGCAAGCTTGCTAGCCAGATTAGCTGTACCAGCAAGCTTTAGAATCAACTGAGGGACTCTGCCTCAAATAATACAGTGGAAAGGCAATTGAGAAATATTCCCAACACCAACCTCAGGCCTCACACATATGCATGAAAAGAAGGGGGAGGGGAACTAACTGTAAATAGAAAATTATAAATAATAAAAAAACAAAGCAATAACATGAAATATAAGGTATTTCTTTCTCACCATGAAGATGTGGTTTCTCCCACCTCTTGGGTGGTCATTTGTATCAGTCTTCGCTAAGTCTGCAGTTATCAGTGAATCAGAAAGGTCATTGCTGTGACTGAAGTTTATTCTGCTAGCTTGCCATGGACTCAAACTACCCACCAAGTTACAACCTGAGCCTTTGTTGTTTTAGGGTCAGAACTTTCCATGTGTAGTGCTTTCCACAACAGAGGTACTGGGGGGTGTCAAAGGCTGGCTCATCTGAGTACTTGCACCTCGAGGGTACTGAACTAGGTTCTTCACCACTCTTCCTGTGCATTCGACCAATGCCAGAGGTACATATAAGGAGGCTGTTTTTCTGGGAGTTATCTCTAAGTTTAAATTTCGGGATCTCAAGCCGCCATCAGTCCTTCCTTCAGTACCCACCTTGCTGAAGTCTACCCTCTGTGCATGCTCAATCCAGTCTCTGTGCTTTTCTCCAGCACAGAGCGTCTTTTTAGCTTCTGTGGCATGTGTGGACACCCCGCTGGTAGCTGTAACTGATGCTAGTCAGCAGTATGCACCTGGGTGCCCACAGTACCCCAGCTCCTTCTGTGGGTCTGCAGTTCTGCCTCTGTGGGTTGTACCTCCTCCTAAGGTTCATACTTACCAGGGCATGTCTCACCTTAGGATACAAAGTCAGACTCTGAATTTTGTATATATCAAACCCACAAAGGATTCCCTTCTCTGTTTTGAAGTAGCCACTCAAGTATCAGTATGTGCCCAGAAAATGACTGTTACTTTTTTATTTGGTATGTCTTGGAGATATAGGAAGTCTGAGTTTCATTAAAGAGGAAAGCAAAGGGCATGTCCATTAGGAACTATATATTCACCTAGACTAATACCAATGCTCTCCAAATTATTTCACAAACCGAAAGGGAAGGATTGGAGGGTTAGTGAGTCTCTGTGGGTATTGTTGCTAAGCCTGGCCACCTGAGTTTGATCACTGGGGCCCATATAATGGAAGGAGGGAACTTATTCCTACAAATTGTCCTCTGAACTCAACAAGCACACTATGGTACGTAGGGGCCAGGTGTGGTGGCACACATCTTTAATCCCAGCACTTAGAAGGCAAAGGCAGGTGGATCTTTGTGAGTTTGAGGCCAGTTTGGTCTATACAGCGAGCTCTAGGCCAGCCAGGACTATATAGTGAGACTTTTACAAATCAGGAACATAAGAAATTCTTCCAAATGCATTCTAAGAATCCACTATTACTCTGACACCAAAACCAGATAAAAGGTAGACAGGCAAACAAGAAGGCAGCCAGATATGCACATGCACATGTGCACATACACACCCACACACACAAAATCTTAAAGAGCAGACTAGAGGAAGAAATATGCAGAAAGAAAACTAACACCAAAAGCCTTTTGAAAAAGCTATTTGAAAACCTACTGCAGATGCTTCTTAAATATATACATATTTTAAAAGGTTTTAATGATGTTATACCACAAGGACAATACCCCAAACTAGACACCACATACCAACAACAACAACAAAAATCACCACCATCAACAACAACAAAAAAACCGGTATCAGGAGTAGGTTATAGTGCAGTCTTTAGAGAACCCGATCCAAGACCACACCCAGGGTTTGCAAAAAAATCCACAATGTCAGCAAGAACTAAATTTTTCTATCTGAGGGGTATTCAGAAAGGAGCACACACATTCTAATGGTAACTTTCTCTTTTACTTTATCTTGAAAAATATCTCTTTCTGAAAACCTCTCTCTGAAAATCTGTCTTCATACAGCTACATATCTCTCTCTTACAGAAAAACTCTGGACAATATATGAGTTACATTTTGAAAGTCAGAATCATTGTGATAGTACACAAGAAATCACACAGCTTCTCTCAGACTTGGAATGCTATGCTGACTGGCCAGAGTGAGTAATCATGGCAATACTTGGCTGTCAGTCAAGCTGTAAAGCAAGGACAGGAGACATGTAGCGCTAAGTGCTCAGCGTTTCCCAATGGAGAATGACATTGAAATTCAGGACCTAAACAATAAACAGTTAGTTGACTGAACCTTGAGTGGTTAGGAGTTCGTGCAGAGAGTCAATTGCTGAGAGAATTGCAAGGAATGATGCTTACTAAACTTGTTTTGTGCCTGACCTTAGTTCAACAAACAGACACTTGGGAATTTGTCCTTGTGCATTCATTTGCAGGGGCAACTAGTTTACTTTGAATTTGCTCTGAGGTCTTAAATCAGTTAATGGTGTAGAAAGCTGTCTTTGTAGCTAATAATATTGTTATTTTCCTATGTTGGTCTGAACTATGAAAAATATCCTAGTATTATTTCTATTTATCAAAATTATACAGCTTAAGAAGAAATCAACTTCCTAACCATCCACAGATAAATGTGCCCAGTAGATGAAATATATTCATGAGATAAACACACAGGCAGTGGGAGAATACTCATAGCTGTTTTTAGGGAAGAAATGTGGTGGCACATGAGAAAATTATAGACAGAAGCAAAATAGCATTCATAGAGAGTGGCCTCGTAAGCCTTGCTTGACGAGGTTCCTCCATTAGAGTTATTCATCTGGTGGGTTGACTCTATGAATGTCAGTTGTCATCTGCTGAGTATTTTTATGGCCCGTGACAAGGTTATTTCTTTGTAAGTTATAGGTTATTGGCAAATGGAATCCCATAGATACTCCTTCCTGGCTATTGCCAGTACTCTTGGTAACCTTCCAGAACTTGACAGTAAGACCCTATTGCTGAAGACTCCACATACTGGTCTGACAGGACATTGAGAAATCAAGCAGGCACTCATTGAAAGCTTTATCCCTACTAAGTTACATAGTTCTGGAAGGTGATATTCATGCTACTAGAAAAAAAGAAAGTCATCAGGCTCATCTTGCTGTGAATCCTACAAACTACAAAAACAGCTGGCCTGACAAGATAAGGCCAGTGGTGCATTTAGTGGCACAAAGGTTATGGGAGCAACCAAACTTTCTAGTTGTATCTGGTTGGATCCACTCCATGAGATAGATCTCATTAATGGCACTGTTAATGGAGCCAAGAACATGCAGCTAGATAGGTCTTAGACCTAGTGGAGAACCTATTACTATTATTCTGCTAAAGGGACATAGTATCAAAATGATCTCCAGTAGTTTTTTTTTTACTACATGCACAGAACAGTACATCTCTCAATCCTCTTAAGAAAAGATTCTAGCCGGGTGGTGGTGGCGCACGCCTTTAATCCCAGCACTCGGGAGGCAGAGGCAGGCGGATCTCTGTGAGTTCGAGGCCAGCCTGGACTACCAAGTGAGTCCCAGGAAAGGCGCAAAGCTACACAGAGAAACCCTGTCTCGAAAAACCAAAAAAAAAAAAAAAAAAAAAAAGAAAGAAAGAAAAGATTCTTCTTACTATAGACGACAGTTAACATAGAAACCCTCAACTGGTCAATATGCTTGGAATAAGAGAGTGTTGAGTGCTCAACCCTAAATGGAATATATGTTTCACTTCCCCACCCTCAAGACTTAGAGAACCATGCAGCAGAGTGGGTAGAAAGATTTTAAGAGCCAGAGATGGATGGTGATTTCAAGAAAAGTGTTCTCCCAAACAAAACAGGTCAGCTGTCCATACAAACCCACAGCAATTATCACAACTTACACAAGCTCAAGCCTGACAAAACCTTAGTATAGTGGTGGGGATGGTACTCTCACTAGTAGATTAGGAGCTACTGGCATTGATAGCTGAGAGAGGATGGTTGGCTTTCTTCAATGATGTGGCTGCCAGCAGGCCAACCACACTCCACGGCAAGCTCTATTTCCAAATGTAGCTGGGCAACACAAACTGGACCTGATGGAGAAGAGGAGGGGCAAGGAGGTGAGGCTGGTAAAGGGAGGATCAAAATACACTGTGTAAAATCTCAATAACATATTTGTTTTAAATCACAACATGGGTCTGGAGAGATTGCTCAGTGCTTAAGACCATTTGCTGCCCTTACAGAGAATCCAGGTTCAGCTCCCAGTCCCCACATGTTGGCACACAACTGTCTGTAACTTCCAGTTCTAGGGGATATGACACCCTCTTCTAGTCCCTGGGGGGTACCAGGGATACGTGGTGCATATATATGCGTGCAGGCAAATACTCATATACATTAATCTTAAAAAATAGGTGGAGAAAAAGCCTTTGACAAAATTCAACATCCTTTCATGATAAAAAGTCCCAAAGAAACCAGAAACAGAGCTATCATGCCTTAGTCTGAAAGGCAATAATATTTGTAGTTCATACTTAACAGGGAAAAACTGACAGTATTTCCTTTAAAATCAGAAATAAGACAAGGACATCAGTTCCCACTCTTATTCAAGAGCATAGCTTATAATACTCAAATGCTTAGCCAGAGCAATAAAGAGATAGAAATAAAACAATAACAACAGGAATAGAAATAACATTACCCCTTGTGTGCAGAATATATGATCCAACACTCTTAAAGATTTCACCAAGAATCTTATTGCTGTGGGATGTCTTTCTGTATGATGTGAATATGTGTGGCTCCCATTGGATAATAAAGTTGTTTTGGCCTATGGCAAGAAAGCTTACAGGCAGGCAGGAAATCCAAGCAGAGATAGAGAGGAAGGGCAGAGAGAGTCAAGGAGGTACCAGACACAGCTAAAGGAGCAATTAGATGCCGCAGACCGGTAATGCCACAACCACGTGGCAACATATAGATTAATAGGAATGGGTTAATTTAAGATGGAAGAGCTAGCTAGCAAGAAGCTAAAGCTATAGGCCATACAGTTTTTAATTAATATAAGCCTCTGAGTGATTATTTTATAAGCAGCTGCGGGACCGTGGGTGGGAGAGATTCATTCCGACTGCAGGGCCGGACAGGACCAGAGAAACTTCCAGCTACACCTTATCTCTAATAAACAAATCAGCAAAGCAAGATGTAAAATTAACACATAAAAATCAGCAGTTTTTCATACACGAGAAATTTGCCTAAAAATAATTCAGCAACCAATCTCCTTGTAATACCCTCAAAAACTAAACTAAACCCAATTGACCAAAGATGTTAAAGTCCTCTACAATTAAAACTATAAGCACTGAAGAAATTAAGACACTAGTAGAGCCTCCCATGTTCATAAGAACTATTGTGAAAACTGACAAATTACCAAATGTGACCTACAGATTCAATGCAATCCTCACCTAATACCAGAGATTTTACAACACCTAATTCCAAATTATACCAGAGACAGGAACAGCCCTCTGATCTTTAAGAAAGGTACGAAAAGCATACTGTGGGGGAAAGACTCTTCAACGTGGCTGCTGATAAAACTAGAAATCCAGGAGCAAAACTAGGAAAACAAATCCCTTTTTCTAAATTGCACAAGTTAATTCAAAATAAATCAGAGACAGTCTACGGAGTAGAAGAAAATCTTTCTCAGCTATTTGGTGGGATTAATATCCAGACAACTAAAAAAATAAACATTAGAAAACAAATCATCCAGTCAATAATTATCCAGGTAAATTAACCAGACAGTTCTCAAAACATAAAAGTACAAATGGCCAATGTATACACTGGAAAAATTCAACATTTTATGTCATAAGGGCAATGCAGTTCAAAACTACAGTGCTCCATTACTGACATATAAAAAGTTAAATTAAATAAAAATACCATTCACTTAATTTTTTTGGTGAAAAACATTTTCATCTATATGTGCAACTGTGATTGGTTGGGTGACTACACAAAGGAAAATAATTTATAATACTATTAAAGCAATCTTCCAATTTTATAGGAAGATGCTAATGGTCCAATGAAGTAATCAATATGTCAACACATGGAGCACATGGGAGACCCCAAAGAGGATGGCTCCCCAGATATAGAAATCCAGGTATTTTCTCATCTCTATTACTTAATAAAGTTGTTTAGGTAAAACTTAAATATCAGAAGTTACAACTGTAAAAATTTTCACTGAACTTTAAGGCAGAAAACTGGAGTTATAATAAGAAGGGTACTACTCCAGAGTAAATTTTGTGCTACTGGCAGCATATATAAATAGCATGAAAAAAATAAATATTTTTTAAAGCAAGTACTCATGATACGGGATTATTTACCTAATGATTATAGAACAGCACTGTTAGAGATTTGCATAACTATAGAACTCTGAGGAAACTTTTTCTTAATTTCTAAGAAATAGTAACTTGAAGAAACATTTTACTGTAACCAATACCTGGGAGTAATTTCTTTATATGTATTGCTCAAATAAAAATTTAAAAAATTATAAACTCTCAATAAAAATTAAATCTCTTAACAACTGAGAATTTTACAGTAAGACTGTAATCTCACTCTACAATATTAAGAATACATATGTGAAAAGCTAGGTGGTGGTGGTGGCGTACACCTTCAACCCCAGCACTCAGGAGGCAGAGGCAGAAGCAGGCGGATCTTTGTGAGTTCAAGGTCGTCCTGCTCTACTGAGTGAGTTCCAGGATAGCCAGGGCTACTCAAAGAAACCCTGTCTTGAAAAACAATTTTAAAAAAATATGTATTTTTTAAAATATTAAGTGATTTTTAAAAATTAAATAATAAAGAATATGTGATTCTTTAAAAGTAAAAATTCAAATATTATAAAAAGCTTAACAAAATGTAATTTATACCACTATTTTTAAAAATAAGCAAAATATTATGGACCTTTATGAAAAATCTGTTAAGTTTTAGTATAAAAATCCTAAATCAATCATATTATATGGTAAACTATGTTCATCTGAAATGCTACAGAATTGGTATCAACTGTATAACATATAAATCCTTGAGAAGTCCTTAGAAATTACATAAAAGTATACTTCCATTAAAATATTAATTTTTTAAACAAAATCCACTAGTCTCACGACAGATGTTTTCTATATCTGGAATCTACTACAGTGCCTCAAAGAATGTGAGAAGCATTTCTTGCTATCTTTTTTCAGCAAAGCAAAACTCTTAAGTATAAGTTAAAACATAGGATACACCACTGGAAATAGAGCATTTTTAAAATAAATTACCAAATATTTAAAATCTTGTATAAATAACACACAAAAATCTTGTTTTATTTTTGACATGACATTGTCTAAAATGGAGCAGCACTAAAGTAGGTAACAATTACTCATACTTTGAAAATATGTATGCTCTTTCTCCTCTTCTAAAGATGTACATTACAAATCTTCTAGCATTCTCAAATAGACACGAACAGCCTGCTCCACACCGTCTCACTTCCTGTCCATGGGGAGACTCTGACAAAGGGACATTCCTCCTACCACTGCAGGAGCAAGCTTGGAAAGCCCTCACACAGTTTTTGTCCATATTCTAACCCACCAAGCATCTTAAAGCGCTTGAACATTTTACAAATTATTTATGGCTTATACTTCAATTTCATATACAATGACAGGTCTCAGGGATTGAAATATCTTATTGGCAGTTAACAGTTCAAGGGAGGAAAGTGTTTCTGGCATTTTTAATCTCAAAAATATAAAAGAATACTATTCACTATAGTCATAGAAAAAGTTGGAGACAGTTCTATGTAAAAACACATTTACCATAAACAGACACAAGGGAAACAAATAAGAAAATAGATTGTGCTATATCTTTGTAAGATTGTTCCATTTCAAAATTCTTCAGGGTTAGGGAGATTTTCTATACAAATAAAAGTCGACTTCTGTTCCTTTTGCCTTGAGAATATTTACAGTGTCGTGGAGCTGCAAGCCCTGAGACAGCAGCATAGACGAGCAGGAAAGAGAAGGTATTTATTCAATTCTCTGAGCATTTTAATTTGTATCATCAAGTTATTATACATCAACTATGGAAAAATTAGAAAACATTAATAAACACCAGCCCTCGTGTAAATCACACAAGATGCCAAAGTATTGTACACTCCACGTGGTAAAAACTGTACATGTATATTCTGTGTATTTCTAACACTGCAAAATTTACACTGTAATTGTTTCATTTTTCAAAAAGCCGAGTTGAAAACGTCTATTTTCTTCTTTTGTTGGAAGAGATGTAATGACTGTGTAGTGAGCTCCATGCAGCTTTTTTCGAGCATCTTGCAAGATTTTTCAGCAGTGTCTTTGAGAGATGGTGCATGAAAAAAATTCACAAAATTTCCAAAGTTCTGAGCAGACAGCCTGACATTTTCTTTTGGCTAGCATCATGATAAAGACGTGTAGATAAAGGTCCACAGCAATGTGGCTACAGAGCTTTGCTCTGATTCTGAAAGTCTACTTGGTCTCTCAGTAAAAGCCTTCTCATTCATGCAGCCAGACTGTCCCGGATTTGATCCACCCGAAGTGCTAGGTCCCTGAAAGAGGGACGCTGATTTACATTGTTGTTCCAGCACTCTGTCATGATCACATAAATCTGTAAAGTGAAACGGTAGACCAAAATTAGAATGAACACAAAGAATCATGCTAATCAGAGGATGAATGATTTCCGAAGTCTCAGCTAAGCTGCCTAAGCCAGTAATAATGCTATGGTTACGCCTTGAAACACATCATCTGTATGTATTTTTAATAAAACAAAAAAGAAAATGGAAATTACTGTAAGTTAAAAAAATTGTTGGACCAGGGAGATGGCTCAGTGGATAACCAGATAATAAGAGTCAATCCTTGGGACCCACAAAAGCCAGATAGAACAGCACTCGTCTTTAATTCCAGCACTCCTAAGACAGATCAAGGGGCAGAGACAAGAAAATCACCTGGGAAACAGTGACAACTAGCCTGGAGTGCACAGCCCAGCAGGAGAAACAGCACAGACTCGCTCAGCAAGGTGGAAGGCGAGAACCAACCCGGAAAGTTTTCCTCTGATCCCAATGTGCACTGTGGTATGTATGCACACACACACACACACACACACACACACACACACACACACACACACACACACACGTATCTCTTTCTGACACATACATAGACACACACATTCACATCACATACGCACATCATACATACATATAAAAAATTAATTAATTAAAGATTGTTACCTCATCTGGGCACCCTTCTGGTCTTGGTAATCTTCCATTATTTTTCAGAAGCTCTATCAAATGGAACACAATCATTTGTCCTTGTTTATCATTACCAATCATCCGCATAAATTCCTGAAATATAAACCCATTTAAATGACTTGATAAACATATTACACCAACAACATAAATGCAAATTAATATAAAGTAGATATAACCATTTTTATACTAAGTTGGTAAAATTTCATTAAAAATGATGGTGAATACAGCAAACTAGTCAGGCCTATCACTGCTGTGAGGACATACTCTGATACAGTCTTTCTTCTGAACCTATCAAAAGCGATTTACTAACTCATAACCTCTGACAACTACACTTTCCTTCTTACATGATAGCCAGAAGTAAAACCATACATTTATGTATAAAAACAGTAAGTGATTATCCAGAAATATACAACTATATGACAGACCGCTACTGGGCAATTACAATCATACTTGCAGTAAGTAATTACTGATAAAGTGAAATAAATACACACAATGCAATAAGTAACAGGATAGCAAACTACAGAAGAAGCTTATAAAATTCAACTTTTGAAGTTTATAAAATTCAACAAGATTTCTTCATAAAGTTCCATTTTTTATATAAAATAAGTCTGAAAGAAAATGTCACATAGTAAAATCATTCTGAGTAATTTCATTAAAATTATTTTTATTTTTTCACACTTCCATATATTGAAAGAAACATAATGAACAGTACAAGTTACTTCTGAAAGTTTATTTTAAGTTTTGTAATTTTTGTTTTGTTAGAGTAAATGTACATACTCAGTATACTTGAAAATGCCATTAAGAGGCATCCTGGAGGCCTGGTCTGGCAGTGCTGGAATGGTGGGCTCTTTAAGAGACCAACGCCAGTCTCCCTGAGCGTTCCAGTTCCTGTGAGAACAAGCTGCTTCACAGGAAGAGGAATCGCGGCCCTCCTGGCTCTGGTCTCCAGCCTTGGCAGGCGATCTTTTTGTCCCCGTTCTGCTTACTTGCCATGCTGGGATGAACCAAAGGGTCCTCGGCTCGATACTGTCCTTTCAAGAACTGCGAGCTAAATAAGCCCTTTTCTTTATGACGTGCTCAGTGCCATGTATTTTGTTACAGTCACAGACATGGCCAAGAGAATACACCGAATTTAGTAAGTTTATGGTTATTTTGTTGGTTACTGTTGAATATTGTCTCCAAATAAACAGTAAGGGAGTCTAAAATAGGCCCTAGGTGTGTTACTCTTCTTTGCATAATGCCTTTCTTGTGCTTAAAAACAAAAGTTGGGCAATAGGAGGGCCTGGGGAGGGTGTTAAAGAATTAAAAAGCACACTGACCACTGGTGGACTTTTACTCTTCTCAATATACGTGAAAAGTTCGTACAGAACCACGCCAAAGCTCCACACATCAGAGGCCACAGAAAACTTGCTCTCTGTCAGCGATTCTGGAGCATACCTGCAATAAATGGAAATCATTTAAAAGATGAGTTATTTGATGTAACAACTTATCATACTGAGGGGGAAAGACAAACAAATGATGACAAATGTCACCCAGGGTGACAAACTCATCATCCAGAAAGGCATCCATCCTCATAGTGGGCCTGCGGCTATCCTTAGAGGGCTCCTTTGCAATGCTGACTCTTGGCGGGCACTAGGAACTGAAATTTCAGGAGCATGGGGTGGCTTCCCATGCTATTTATACAAGCAATGTGACTTATTTGGGTATGTGCTTTCTTCTCGGAGTCTGGGACTTTGTTCATACCAGGCAGACAGTTCCTATGAAAACAGTCACCACAAAAACACTGGGCCCTGAGGTTCTACTGACAGACATTTTATCTGTGTTGATGCATCACTGCAGGGAAGAGGGTCTTTGCAAGCTTGCGACTTGCTCCACAGACCTTTCCAATTGCTGCTTTTGCTATGCTGTTCTCCCTGCAATGAGGATGATATATGGTGACAAATCAGAAAGCCTGGTCCTGAGATCCTCTGACAGACATAAAAATCTAAGCACATTTATTTTTGTTTTTGTTGGCAGCACCGCACTGGGTGCTAACTGAAAAGTTTTTCTAAGAAATGAAAAGTGAACTGCTCTTCCTAAGTTGTTCTTTTAGACGAACACAGATGAAAAACAGGATGGAAATGTAGCATCTAGCCGGGAACGTAACTTGAAGCTGTTAAGAATCAGGAAGGAAGCTGGGTGGTGGTGGCGCACGCCTTTAATCCCAGCACTTGGGAGGCAGAGGCAGGCGGATCTCTGTGAGTTCGAGGCCAGCCTGGTCTACAGAGTGAGTTCCAGGACAGGCGCAAAGCTACACAGAGAAACACTGTCTTGAAAAAAAAAATCAGGAAGGGGGCTAATCATGAAAGAATACAGAAAATACACAGGAAAATAGTGTCACAGCCTAAGGCGGGTTGCCAGTGGACCAGGAATATTACAGTTCCATGGTCAAGCTGTCTTTACTATAGAGATGGCTACAGAGACCTGTTTGGCTAGACTGAAAATATGAACAGCATATATTTCATCTTTAACCTTCTCTTCAAAATCAATTCCAGTTTCACTTGCACAAGTCCTTTCCTAACTAGACTCTCTCAGTGACCTCTGCTTATTTATAGACCTAGACTTACAGTCTGCACCACACAAATACGCAACAATACATAATCTGTATATCTAGCTTAAAATGTTTACTTTTTATTATTTTTCAATGTCAGTTTTATTCTATCAGCAAGATGTAATCTCCTTCAGACAATGCTACTCTCCTAAAACCTAACACACACACACACCCCTTTTTAAACCGAACAGGGCTTTCCATGTAGCTCAGCTTGGGCTCAAATTCATGACCCTCCAGCCTCAGCCTCCCAAGTACTGGGATTACAACCATGCTGTTCTTATGGGGTTTTTTTGGTTGTTGTTTTTTATTTTTGTTTTGTTTAGTTTTAGCAAAGCATTCTTTGTAATTAATTTATTAATTACATATTGCCAACCCCAGCTAGATTTATTCTATAAAGCCCCTTACTTATGCAAAGGTCTCTGTGGGTCTTATGAGGAAGATTCTTCCCCCTCCTTTTTTTGTGGAGCATTTAGAGAACTTGTATATTTTCTGTCTCTTTGAAAAGCCAATGCCAGCTTTATGATCCAGAAATGTATTTGGCAAGTACCTAGGAACTATCTTTTGGTAAGGCCCCTTTCTCTTGATTTCTCGGGGCAGGGAGGAACCTAAGCTGGCCAGAGCCTCTTTCCAAAGTGCAAAGCTAGCCCGTGCCACAGTAGGATAGAGGGTATTAGCCACCACAGGCAGTCACACAATGACCAAGGGAATACAGGATGAACTATGGGTGACAAATGGTGGATAAGTCCTTTCACCTGAGAACTAGTTTCTGTCCAGAAAATCGTATACAATGGTCTCTTCTGCCTGACTACATAGAGTTTAATGATTTCTTTCCATCTTGGAGATCTCTTAGGGGTGTGTTCATGACAACACCACACCCACACATAATGCGTATCCATTAATAGAATCTTTCTATTTCTTGCTCCTACAGAGAGTTTGAGTTGAGAGAAAGGACTGGTTTTAATTGTGTTTCTGCCAACACTTCTTCTCCCTCTTCTAAATTAAGGGTTTCCCAAAGTTCCATCATTCAATCCCTTCCTCTCCTGCTAAAAAGTTTTCTTTAGATGGTTTTACCCACCTTTATGCTTAAGTCTCCTAAATTCATAGTCCATTTTGACTGCTCTAGATGTAGCCACTATTTACACATTAAATGCCTACAGGCCACAGAACTCCATCTTCATCTTCCCAAATCCTGCTGATTATTTTACTTTGATTATACAGTAAGTGGCATCACAATCTGTCTAAGTGCCCAAGAAAGGAGTCTTATTTTTAAATATTTTACATTTTATGCACCTGCGTATAATGTGTTTATTTATATGTGTGCGGGGATTCGAGACAACCATGGGTTTAAGTTTTCTCCTTACACCATGCAGGTCCTAGGGAACCTAACTTCTGGCTGTCCCAGGAATTATTTTTCGCTCTCTTATTGCCATGTGTCATGAGCCACATGTCTTTTCAGAATAGTCCCTAGTTACTCTCTCCTTCATTACACACAGTGCTAGGTCGGAGCCCATCACCAGTGCAGAGGAACCCAAGATACACAGAGTCTGTCTGGATGATGTCTACAGGAAGAACAGCACAAGCCTGCTCTGTGGGTTCAAAACCCTGCTTCAACACTTTTTTAAAATAGTGAAGTAGAAGCATTTTTCCTCTAGCTCTTCTTAGTACCAACCCCTAAAACATGTTGGAACATGCCAAAAGATTAAAGCAAAACAACATTTTGATAATTAAAGCATTAGGGAGGACAAAGATTTCTTTTAAATAAAACCAAGCTTTGTTTTGAAAATTATGCCTAACTCCTATAGATAAAACTGCACATGATTTCTTTCAGATCCAGATTTTGCTTGCTAGGGCTTGACTGTGTCCTCTCCAAAATTCAGGTGTTAAAACTTAATGACCAATGTCCTATCAGTAAGAGGGGAGCTTTTAGGAGATAGTGAAGCCATGGGGAATCCTTCCTAGAGAATGACATTAATGTACTATGGAATAGGCTTAGTGACTCTCCTGCCCAGATTCTACCTTCCTCCGTGTAAGAACAGTTAATGATATGTAATGATGAATAATGTATCTTATTTTCATAGAATTCAGTTATATAAGACACGGATCATCTTAGGCTTATCTTGACTGCCCTCATTATCTCTCCACATACTCAGGAAAACAGTTCCCAAAGGTTGTATTGTTTGGTGGCTTTTACTGTGACCAAGAGAAAAATAAGGCATGTAAGCGAGTGTTCAAAAATCAGGAAAGAGACATCACAGAAGGAAGGCTTGTAGCATGTTTCATTGGCTTCATAATGACTACGAAGGCACGTGTTCAGCCATTTAGCTCTCTGCTCTGTTCTGGATTTTGGTGGAATGGATCAAGCACAGGGCCTCGTGTATACTATACCAGTATCTTTAATCTATTATTGTGTAGGAGTGGATGATGGGATGGGGTATGGGTCATGGCGTGCCTACAGAGGTCAGAGGATAACTCTGAAGACTCTGTTCTCTGCTTCCAGTTTTTACATGGATTTGGGGGACTGAATTTAAATCATCAGGTATGGCAGACACCTCTACCAGCTGAGCCATCTCACTGGCCCACTACTACTAGTTTTTAAAAATAATATTTTACAACATTAATATACTTCTTGGGGTTGCAGGTGGACTTGGTGGATAAACTGGTTACTGTAAAAGGCATGAGGACCTGAGTTCAGATCCCCAGCACTCATACAAAACACCAGGGACAGCAGCCTATGACCCAAGTGCTGAGGGGCAAAGACAAGCAGATCTGAGGGCTTGCTGACCAAACTGGCAAGTTTAAATATTTGCAAGTTTCCTTAATGACTGGTTAGATAGAAAAATACTTTGTACCCTTGGAAAATTCTGATAGATCCTAATAAAAAAAATGAGAGGTAATGGGCAAATAATCTTAGTATCACTATGAAATTTTTTGCCTTCAAAGAGAAGATCACAGGGACCCCACACAGAACTGCTCTTCTAGATCAGAAGCAGAAGTACTATCTAAAATAAGAACTCACCATGAGAAAGCCTCTCACTTCCCATCCCACACAGTGTCCACTGAACACTGCCTGAAGTTATACAGCACGGTGCATGGGGTTTCTCAGTTCACATTTACTCTCTAACAGAACACTGGACCTCTGGGTATTTTATATGTTTCTTTTACAACAGCCTTAATCTCATTCCCAAGGAAGGCATAATCATAGCCCAGTCTTTTTCTGGGGAAGGGGAGCTGTAGATGAACCCGGGGCTGATCTACCACTGAGCTAAATCACCAACCCTTCCTAATCATTTCTGAAATGCCCCTCCCTCCAGAAAGGACACATTCGAGTCAGGGAGGGCTCTATGTCTTTCTGGCTCCACTACTCCACCTAGTCTGTGACCTGTCAGTCACCTGATATCCCTTGTAAGGACTAACAGGGGTTGTTTGTTTCCGTGGTGGTTAGCATGTTAGTCTTCTGTACATTCCAGAATCAATTCTCTGTCAGATGTACAGCTGGCAAAGATTTCCTTCTGTTCTGTAGGCTGCCTTTCCACTGGATTATTTCCTTGCCCATACAGAAGCCTTTTAATTTCATCAAGTCTCACTTGTCAATGATTGGCTCTGTTTCCTGAGTAACCAGAATCCTATTAAAAAAGCCCTCACCTATATGCCTGTATCTTGTAGTGAAGTGAATTCCTGACATGATCATGTTTTATCCATAACTACTGCAGAATACACTGCCTTATCTCTAAAATATAGGGGAAAAAAAACTTCCTTTAAAACACACTCATAATGCCATTATAACTTACTCTTATGTGAAACAATTTATTTCAAATTTTTTTAACTACAGTTCTTTCTGAACTAACAGTTTATAGTAACTTGGATGAGAAGTGAATTTAAAGCATTAAATAAACATAACCAGGACATATGGATAATTTGATGAATCTTAGAAAATATTTATAAATTGGCAGTTGTATTTTTTACTCTTTCTAAATTTATTTCTAAAATTATTAAATTAATATTACTCTTTCTAAATTTCAAGTCAGATATCAAAATAAATTATATTTAATAAAAAATTTTAAACACCATCCTTTAATATTTAATTCAAACAACACTACTTTAATAGTATTACTTCAGCAGAGAAATAAACCAGAAAGTCTATTGGAAACACATATAAAACCAGTAGAGGCCGGCCCCCAGCTCCCATCTTGCTCCGGACTTCCCTTTTGGAACACTGGTGAGTGCCCTTCCTTGCCCCGGACCCTATCCCTGGGCACCAGCCACTCTAGGGAAGACCTGCCCAACTTGGCCCCAGGTACTGGCCACCGGGCAGGTTCCCTGCTAGCCCCACCGGGAAGGATCCCCTTCTCCAAGACCCCTGGCAGACCCTGCAGTCTCCACGCCCTGCCCCCACGCCCACCCGCCTGAGCCCCAAACCTCTTCCTGAGACTTAGAGGCCGGCCCCCAGCTCCCATCCTGCCCAGGACTTCTCTTCTGGAGAGAGAGAGACTTCCCTTCTGGAGAGAGAGAGACTTCCCTTCTGGAGAGAGAGAGAGAGAGAGAGAGAGAGAGAGAGAGAGAGAGAGAGAGAGAGAGAGAGAGAGAGAGAGGAGCTCCCATCCTGCCCCGGACTTCCAATTTGGATAAGAGAGCTCCCATCTGGACAAAAGAGAGAGACTTCCTGAATCTGTCAGGTCTGTCTGAACCAAGTGTGCGGATAAGGCCAAGAACGAACCACAAGGAGATGGGCAGACGTCAAGGCAGAAACATATACAACAAAATGAATGGCAATACAGCATCACCAGGCCCTAGCCCTCCTCCAACACCTAGACCTGAACATCAGAAATTGGAAGAAGCAGAAGAAAACAGCCTTATGAATGACATCATGAAGAAACTAGAGGCTTGTGTAGAGGAAAAGACAAAAAAATGTGAAGAATGCTGTAAACAACTAGAGGAAAGGGCAAACAAATTAGAAGAAATCAATAAAGTCCTGGAAGAAAACAATAAAGTACTGAGAGAAAATCAAGAAAAATCAATGAAACAAATGAAGGAAACAGTCCAAGACCTGAAAAGGGAAATAGAAAAAATGAAGAAGACACAAACAGAGGGAATGCTGGAAATAGAAAATCTGAGTAAACGATTGGGAACTTCAGATGCAAGTATAATCAACAGAATGCAAGAGATGGAAGAGAGGATCTCTAGCGTTGAAGATACAGTAGAAGAAATACATTCATCAGTCAAAGAAAACACTAAAGCCAACAAAGTCATGAACCAAAATGTCCAAGAAATTTGGGACACCATGAAAAGACCAAACCTACGAATAATAGGCGTAGAAGAAGGAGAAGAATACCAACTCAAGGGCACAGAAAATATATTCAACAAGATCATAGAAGAAAACTTTCCCAACTTAAAGAAGGAAATGCCTATGAAGATACAAGAAGCTTATAGAACACCAAACAGACTAGACCCCCCCAAAAAAGTCCCCTCGCCACATAATAGTTAAACAACTAAATGTACAGAATAAAGAAAGAATATTAAGAGCAGCAAAGGAAAAAGGCCAAGTGACATATAAAGGCAAACCCATCAGAATAACACCCGATTTCTCAATGGAGACTTTGAAAGCCAGAAGGACCTGGACAGATGTAATGCAGACACTAAGAGACCATGGATGTCAGCCTAGACTAATATACCCAGCAAAACTTTCAATCACCATAGATGGAGTGAACAAGACATTCCATGACAAAGCCAGATTTAAACAATACTTATCCACAAACCCAGCCCTACAGAAAGCACTAGAAGGAAAATTCCAACCTAAGGAAGTCAGATACACCCTCGAAAACACAGGCAACAGATAAAGCCACAGCAGTAAACCCCAACATATAGAAGTACACACACATCACCACCAAAAAATAACAGGAATGAACAATCACTGGTCACTAATTTCCCTCAATATCAATGGACTTAATTCACCTATAAAAAGACATAGGCTTACAGAATGGATACGAAAGCAGGACCCATCTTTCTGCTGCATACAAGAAACACATCTCAAATTCAAAGATAGACACTACCTAAAAATAAAAGGCTGGGAAAAGACTTTCCAATCAAACGGTCTTAAGAAACAAGCAGGTGTAGCCATCCTGATATCCAGCAAAATAGACTTCAAACTAAAATCAATCAAAAGAGATCAAGAAGGGCATTATATACTCATCACAGGAAAGATCCACCAAGATGAAGTCTCAATTCTGAATATTTATGCCCCAAACACAAGGGCACCCACATATGTAAAAGAAACATTACTAAAGCTTAAATCACATATAAAACCCCACACAATAATAGTGGGAGACCTCAACACCCCACTTTCACCACTGGACAGATCTCCCAAATTGAAACTTAACAGAGAAATAAAGGACTTAACTGATGTCATGACTCAAATGGACTTAATTGATATCTACAGAACATTCCATCCTAACAAAAAAGAATATACCTTCTTCTCAGCACCCCATGGAACCTTCTCTAAAATCGACCACATACTTGGCCACAAAACAAATCTAAACAGATACAAAACAATTGGAATAACCTCCTGTGTTCTATCAGACCACCATGGTCTAAAGTTGGATTTCAACAACAACAAAAACTACAGAAAACCTACAATCTCATGGAAACTGAATAATACCCAACTGAATCACCAATGGGTTAAGGAAGAAATAAAGAAAGAAATTAAAGACTTCCTAGAGATCAATGAAAATGAAGACACCACATATCCAAATTTATGGGACACTATGAAAGCAGTACTAAGAGGGAAATTCATAGCACTAAATGCCCACATAAATAAGTTGGAGAAATCTCACACTAGTGACTTAACAGCATACCTGAAAGCTCTAGAACAAGAAGAAGCACAGTCTCCCAGGAAAAATAGACGCCAGGAAATTATCAAAGTGAGAGCTGAAATCAATAAAATAGAAACAAAGAGAACAATACAAAAAATTAATGAAACAAAGAGTTGGTTCTTTGAGAAAATCAACAAGATAGACAAGCCCTTATCCAAACTAACCAAAAGACAGAGAGAGAGCATCCAAATCAACAAAATCAGAAATGAAAAGGGGGGACATAACAACAGACATTGAGGAAATCCAGAGAATCATCAGGTCATACTTCAAAAACCTCTATTCGACAAAACTGGAAAACCTAAAAGAAATGGATAACTTTCTGGATAGGTACCACATACCTAAGTTAAATCAAGACCAGATAAACTATTTAAATAGTCCAATAACCCCTAACGAAATAGAAACAGTCATTAAAAGTCTCCCAACCAAAAAAAGCCCAGGACCAGATGGTTTCAGTGCAGAATTCTACCAGATCTTCAAAGAAGAGTTAATACCAATACTCTCTAAATTGTTCCACACAATAGAAACAGAAGGAACATTACCAAACTTCTTCTACGAGGCTACAATTACCCTAATTCCTAAACCAAACAAGGATACAACAAAGAAAGAGAACTACAGACCGATCTCCCTCATGAACATTGATGCAAAAATACTCAATAAAATACTGGCAAACAGACTCCAAGAACACATCAAAACAATTATCCACCATGATCAAGTAGGATTCATTCCAGGGATGCAAGGGTGGTTCAACATACGAAAGTCCGTCAATGTAATACACCATATAAACAAACTCAAAGAAAAAAACCATATGATCATCTCACTGGATGCAGAAAAGGCATTTGACAAAATCCAACACCCCTTCATGATAAAGGTCTTAGAGCGATCAGGAATACAGGGAACATACCTAAACATAATAAAGGCAATTTACAGCAAGCCAACAGCCAACATCAAATTGAATGGAGAGAAACTCAAAGCAATTCCACTAAAATCAGGAACGAGGCAAGGCTGTCCGCTCTCCCCATACTTATTCAATATAGTACTTGAAGTTCTAGCCCGAGCAATAAGACAACATAAGGAGATCAAGGGGATACAAATTGGAAAGGAAGAAGTCAAGCTTTCCCTATTTGCAGATGACATGATAGTATACTTGAGCGACCCCAAAGATTCCACCAAGGAACTGATACAGCTTATAAACACCTTCAGCAACATAGCAGGATACAAGATCAACTCAAAAAAATCAGTAGCCCTCTTATATACTATGGACAAAGAAGCGGAGAAGGAAATCAGAGATACATCACCCCTTACTATAGCCACAAATGACATAAAATACCTTGGGGTAACACTAACCAAGCAAGTGAAGGACCTATATGACAAGAACTTTAAGTCCCTGAAAAAAGAAATTGAAGAAGATGTCAGAAAATGGAAAGATCTCCCATGCTCATGGATAGGCAGGACTAACATAGTAAAAATGGCAATCTTACCAAAAGCAATTTACAGATTCAATGTAATCCCCATCAAAATACCAACACAATTCTTCACAGACCTGGAAAGAATAATACTCAACTTCATATGGAAAAACAAAAAACCCAGATAGCCAAAGGAATCCTGTACAATAACACAACTTCTGGAGGCATCACGATCCCTGACTTCAAGCTCTACTATAGAGCTACAGTAATAAAAACAGCTTGGTACTGGCATAAAAACCGACATGTGGACCAATGGAATCGAATTGAAGACCCTGACATTAATCTGCACACCTATGAACATATAATTTTTGACAAAGAAGCCAAAAGTGCACAATGGAAAAAAGAAAGCATCTTCAACAAATGGTGCTTGCAAAACTGGATATCAACATGTAGAAGGCTGCAAATAGATCCATATCTATCACCGTGCACAAAACTTAAGTCCAAGTGGATCAAGGACCTCAACATAAATCCAGCTACTCTGAACCTGCTAGAAGAGAAAGTAGGAAGTAGTCTTGAATGCATTGGCATAGGAGACCACTTCCTAAATAGAACACCAGTAGCACAGACTCTGAGAGAAACAATCAATCAATGGGACCTCTTGAAACTGAGAAGCTTTTGTAGAGCAAAGGATACGGTCAACAAGGCAAAGCGACAGCCTACAGAATGGGAAAAGATCTTCACCAACCCCACATCTGACAGAGGACTGATATCCAGAATATATAAGGAACTCAAGAAATTAGACATCAAAATGCCCAACAGTCCAATTAAGAAATGGGCTATAGAACTAAACAGAGAATTCTCAACAGAGGAAACTCAAATGGCCGAAAGACATTTAAGGAATTGCTCAACATCCCTAATCATCAGGGAAATGCAAATCAAAACAACTCTAAGATACCACCTTACGCCTGTCAGAATGGCTAAGATCAAAAACACTGAAGACACCTCATGCTGGAGAGGGTGTGGAGCTAGGGGAACTCTCCTCCACTGCTGGTGGGAATGCAAGCTTGTACAACCACTTTGGAAATCAATATGGCGCTTTCTTAGAAAATTGGGAATCCATCTCCCCCAAGATCCAGCTATACCACTCTTGGGCATATACCCAAGGAATGCTCAACCACACCATAAGAGCACTTGTTCAGCTATGTTCATATCAGCATTGTTTGTAATAGCCAGAACATGGAAACAACCTAGATGCCCTTCAACTGAAGAATGGATAAACGAAATGTGGTACATATACACAATGGAATACTACTCAGCAGAGAAAAACAATGACATCATGAGGCTTGTAGACAAATGGATGGATCTAGAAAAAATCATCCTGAGTGAGGTAACCCAGACTCAGAAAGACAAACATGGTATGTACTCACTCATAGCAGGATACTAGACATGAAACAAGGATGACTTGTCTGCTACTCACATCACCAGGGAGGCTACCTGGAAAACAGGACCCCAAGAAAGACACAGGGATCACCCAATGACAGAGAAATGGAATGAGATCTACATGAACAGCCTGGACATGAGTGGGGGTAGTGAAAGGCGAGGGTCGAGGGAAAGAGAGCTTGGGGGAGCGGGACATCCCAGCTGGATCAAGAACAGAGAGGGAGAACAAGGAATAGGAGACCATGGTAAATGAAGACCACATGAGAATAGGAAGAAGCAAAGTGCTAGAGAGACCCACAGAAATCCACAAAGATACCCACACAACAGACTGCTGGCAATGGTCGAGAGACAGCCTGAATTCACCTACTCTGGTGATGGGATGGCCAAACACTCTAATTGTTGTGCTAGAATCCTCATCCAACTACTGAGGGATCTGGATGCAGAGATCCATGACTAGGCCCTGGGTGGATCTCTGGGAGTCCAATTAGCGAGAATGAGGAGGGTTTATATGAGCGAGAATTGTTGAGACCAAGGTTGGATAAAGCACAGGGACAAATAGCCAAATGAATGGAAACACATGAACTATGAACCAATGGCTGAGGGGTCCCCACTGGATCAGGCCCTCCGAATGGGTGAGACAGTTGATTGGCTTGATCTGATTGGTTTGGGAGGCATCCAGGCAGTGGGACCAGGTCCTGTGCTCATTGCATGAGTTGGCTGTTTGAAACCTGGGGCCTATGCAGGATTGTTTGGCTCGGCCTGGGAGGAGGGGACTGGACCTGCTTGGACTGAGTCTACCAGGTTGACCTCAGTCTGTGGGGAAGGCTTTGCCCTGGAGGAGATGGGAATGGGGGGGGGCTTGGGGGGAAGGTGAGGGGGCGGGAGGGGGGAGAACAGGGGAATCCGTGGCTGATATGTAGAACTGAATTGTATTGCAAAATAAAAAAAAAAAAATTTACAAGATTAATATATATAGATATATAGATATATATACATTTTAACCTCTGTTAAGATATGAATGGTCATATAGAGTATTAATTAATTCTATAAAAAAGGCTTCAATTAGCTGCATATATCTGTCTTTGTGTTCGAGTCTCTTATCAGTTTTCTGCAGGAATTCACGGCCAGGCCTAACATCAACTGAAGTCTCCAGGAAGAAGTTGGGGCCCCACAACAACAACAATTCCACGTGGACAATAATAATATCACTAAGCTGACAAACATCATCTACAGATCAGCTTTGAACTACAAGGTGCTCAGAGCAATTTTGAGATGACTAGCTGAGATGATCCAGTCTCAAAGACTACTTGAATAAGGACTTGAGATAAACCCTGAACTTTGGCATTATACACAGACTGGATAATGAAGGATATGGTTACCTTTCCTAGAATTTGACAATTAACCTAAAATATTTCTTTCAGGATAAAGATAACTTCACCCATACCCAGCAGGAAGCAATTTTAAGAATATGACGCCTACATTCCCAAAGAGGTGGTGTGGGGCGGGTGGTTTTTTGGTCTTTTTAATGGGTTTTGGGTCTGGGATAATTTTCATTGTTTAGGGGGGTTGGTTACAAGTTGTTGTCAAGGGTTAGGAAAAAGGCTAAGCAAAGGAGATTAGAGTTAAGGTTCTTGTTTTAAAAAAAAAAGAGAAAGAAAGAAGAAGAAAAAGACAATTACTAGTTTTAAATACTTTACATTGGATTGGATTGTTTTATATTGTATACAAATTATATATATTGAAATTGATATTGTTAGAAAATGCTATATACTTATATCGTTCATTTAACAATGCAATTTTCTGATCCTTGAATGTTATTATTACCAACTATTAGGATATAAAGAAATGAAAGTTAGTAGTTAGACATTACAATAGAACTTGTAGTCATATTAGATATATTTTAAAAATTGAGCAGACATATTTTAGACAGGTCATCTTCAAACCCTTCAGAGATCTACAGAATATGGCATTTAAAATGTTTTAATAACTTAGAAAATTTTTCTTTTTTGTTATGATTATGAGACATGTCGGCTCCTGGCAGTACCAATCTACTTCAGAGAAAATATGGGCATTGAAGAAACTGCATATGGAGTTAACTTTCATTGTGGCAAAAGTTAGCCACTGGACAACAAAGTATCCTTGAATCAACAGCTGACAAAATGGACAGACAGGACATGAAACAAAGGGCTACTGATTCTTGCCAAAACAAGTGTGGTTATGGCTTTATCAAAAGGCATCTTCTGAGACCAGGACAATATGGCACCATCCCTGAAGTGGCCTTTGCAATTCGGAAAAGGTACAGTGCCCTTTTCTTCGAAGGCAGCTGAACAGGCAGTGGGCCGATGGCTTCTGATGTGCAATGGAACAGCAGCTGAAACAGATATTCTTGAAGAGTAACTAAGCTCACGCCTCTCAATAGTAGACTGGCATTTGATAGAGGGATGTGGAGAAGAACGGGATGCTGAGATGAAGCCATATATACACAGCCAAGAAGAATGGACAGCTGAATTAAAAAACCATCAACAATTTCCAGAATTTAAAATCCTGAATCATGACATGACACTAGTGGAATTCAGGTGTTTCTGGTACATGGACTGCTCTCACCCAATGTGAGGTTGAACTGATGACCTTGTGTACATCCTACTTCACAAATGAGTCTGTCAGATACGCTAAGCCTATAGGCTGAAGATGATGCCCCAACACTGTGGAGAAACCTCAGGTGACTGTCCAGGCAGCTGGCTGTTTCTGTCAACTCACAAATTTTTTGGAAGTTGCTTGCATGCACTTTCTGTTTTTATTTTTGTTAGCTAATATTATTTCCTTCTTGGGTCTCTGAGGGAGTTGAAGATTAGGTAGTTATAGTTGAAGATTAATTAGGATAGAAAGTGAATTAGATACATTTTGGACTTACCAAAATAGGATAAATAATGAAATTATTTTCTCTGAATTTGTCAAATACAAATGGACTAGACATTGTTTAGACATTTATTACTTGTATATATTATATATAGTCATTGTACTTTTGTATATAGTTTTTCTTTTGTTAGTTATAACCTTTTTCTTTTTTTTCCTTTTTATTAAAATAGAAAAGGGGAAATGTGGTGGTATTTTACTTGTACTGAAATGTGATTTTAATTGTATGTTAATAAATAAAGTTGTCTGGGGGTCAGAGCTAAAAAAAAAAACAAAACAAAACAAAACAAGTTCACCGTGGCATTCCTAGAGGACAAAAATGCATCCTAAATAAACACATTTGAAACTCTGCATCAGCCAGGGGGTGGCGCACACCTTTAATCCAGAAACTCCAGAGGCAGACAGGCAGATCTCTGTGAGTTTGAAACCTGTGTAGTCTACATATCAAGTTCTAGGCCAGCCAAGGATACAGTGAGACCCAGTCTCAAAAACAACACCCCTCCCACCCCCACCTTCCAAAAAAAACCCCAACCCAACACAAACAAACCACAAAGCTTTCACCAAAGTACATTTCAATAGAACCAATGATATCTATTGAACACATAAAAAACAAGGTATGCAGAACATGATGTTAAGATCTTCCTACTGAAGACATGGCACTCACAGAACAGAGAAATCAAACTAGAACTATCCTGCTGGCCAGTCCTCATAGTACTGTAAAGTGCTACACAGGTTACTGTGGGAGAATCGTCATATCCTGTGTGCAACACTACTGATAAAATACGTTTACTAGTGCAATAGTGGCAACTCCATATGGGAACAATTAACTACTTTCTAACTGGATCTGAGGCATGTTCCAAGGAGGGAATTCATGTATGGTACAGTAGAAACCCAGTAAAAGTCCTTGGCTCAGAAAGTCACAGGCACTCCTGGGGAAGTTGCCGCCGTTGTTTTGATGGATGGACCTGATGTGCCCACTAATTACCTTGTAAATAATGGTGTTTACGTGTGCCCACAAGGGCTGCTGTCAGCGCTAGTCTGCAAAGCTCCTGTCTACAGTAGTCAGCAGCGGCTGTCATTCTCTTGAACTCACAGCAGCTGTGATTACATGCATAAAACTGGGCCTACCACCATTCTATCATTAGAGGAGAGGGGGGTTTATGGTCCCACCCCTTCATGATATTTATGTTCAGTTCATGATTCCAAATATCTGAAAGAGATGTTTTCTTAAGTGGTGTAGCTGTGGGAAGCACAAACCCTTGCCTATGTGCCTGTAAGCAAAGCATAATTAAACTTCCTGGGTCACCATAAAAAAGAACCAACTAACCCCAGAATGGGAGCTGGTTGGGAATAGGAAGGAGATCAATGGGAATGAGAGTGAGGCAAAAGAGAGTAAAGGTGATTGAAATATATTCCAGGAATGTATGAAAAATGTTATAAAATCTATTGTTATGTTTTAATTAATATATGTTAAAATATAATAAGTAAAATGAATTATGAATGTTCCTGAAAATTTTAATTAAAAATCAAAAATTCTAACTCCAAATTTATAAATCCAGTATTTAATTAATGTCAGATTATAACATTATCATAGTTTAGAAAGTTTAAAAGTATAAATGCAAGGATCAAACTGAGTTTGAATCCCAGTGCTATAATTTATTAGTCATGACACCTTGGGCAAGTTTATTTAACTTACATTTACAATTAAAGTCCCCTCCTGCTTCAAATGGAGCTCCAGATAGATCTTCTAAGAAATATTTGAGATCAGAAGTGCTTCAGGTTTCAGATTCTGGGACATTTACTTACATAAGTGTCTGTCAGTTAAGCTTCCCTACTCCAGACCTGAAGCTCTGAGTGTCACTCAGTGCCTAAGATGTTTCATGCTTCAGTGCATTTGATTTTGGGTTTTCAGGCTGGGACTGTTGGATCTATAATAATCACAATAGGTATTTTCCATGGATTGTAATAAGGATTCCTGAGAGGTTGGAGGGATGGCTCAGCAGTTGAGAACACATACTGCTCTTCCAGATGACCTAAGTTTAATTCCAACACCCACATCAGAAAGCTCACAGCCACCTGCAGTTTTTTAAGAAAAGATTATTTGAGATAATACATGAACGTAGTTAGCTCAATACAAAGCATATGATAAATATGCTGTTATTGGAAGCAGTGCTAAACTGAATGCTATTAAATATTATATATTAAGTAACAGTAAAAACAACGTTCGAAGCAAGTTCTCTAAAATTTCACTTTATTATACTGAAAAATGCCTACTCACCAGAATATGGGACTTTCTCCTGGTTCTTTTACCTTGTAGTATTCTTTGTCCTGTGGCAAGACTTTAGTTAATCCAAAATCTCCTATTTTAACTCTGTTCTCATTTTCCACCAATATATTTCTTGTTGCCAGATCCCTGTGGATATACCTTTTTGTACCAAGATATTCCATGCCCTGTGGATAAAATACATTTTTCTTTCAGTAGCTGTATGAACATAATTTACATGACTGTATTCTACAAGTTCTCTTTATTAGTTAATGACAGTCTGGATGACTTTTGAGTTAGTTCACCACGTTTATTTCATCTATGGCAGACATTTAGGATGTTGGTACCTTGCATATCTGAGATGTGTACTGCAGAAGTTTTTTGTGATCTATCCGTTCTTTATGTTTTTGGAGATAGTCTCGTAAACTTCCATATGGCAAATATTCCATAATTAATCTTAGGTTGCGCCGACCTTTTAATATACAAAAGAAACATGATGTTTTACCATGCTATATTTTACTGATTAAAAACTAGGAAAAAATGTATGTAAATGATTTAAGTATATGCAAAATCTGGGTCCATGATGATAAAACTTTATTACAAATTAAAGGTGATATAGTATTTAAGAATACAGGCTTTTCAATCCAAAATTTTTTGAAAGAAGCATTAAAAATATTTATCCTTTAACCTCTTTCAATTATTTATATAAATTCAAATAAGTTGATAATGATTTTTTTTAATTATAACAAGTATCTAATACAGAAACATCTTAATAGACTACATAAGGAAGTGAATTTTGTTTTAAAAAAGTTAACATATTTTTCAGGAAGTGGTAAGAAGGATGATTAACCAACCAGCCAAAACACTGGTGTAGTTATAGTCCATGATTTCCTGTACAATCCCCACGCATCTCTCTCTGCATACTGACAAATCTTTAGACAACTGTGTGTTTCCCCTCCCAGGCTGTCAAAGACCTACTGTGAAGCTGAGACAGGTTCCAATGGGAACATACCAGCACTGTAGCACACGCCCTTGTACTTTACGATGTTGTCATGCTGCAAGGATTTCAGGATCTCAATCTCCCTTTCGAAGTCTCTGAGATGCTCTTCAGTGCTGTGCTGCAGCTTTTTAACAGCCACCACCTCCCCAGTGTTGTCCTGCAGAGGGTCATAGCGGCACATCTCCACACTCCCAAAGTTACCCTAGACAACACGTGACATTAGGATGGAAGCCAAGAGTCTTCAAGACAACTGACACTGACTGCTAAATATACAGGAAGTACTTGGTAGCTAGAATTAATAGAAAGAATTCTCAGTTTATGTTAGACAACTTTCGGAGCAAGAAATGGAAGTATTATTTTAAAAAGTGGGTAGTATATCTATAAACAACTTCTTTAAGATGAATTATAGACTGAAAAACTATACACTGAATTATACTTTTCCTTTATCTCAATGCACCTTGATATTGCTATCAGTGACTAGGGACTGTTATGGACTGAGTATGTGTAACCCCCCAACCAATTTACACAATGGAGGCCTAATTCCTAATATGATTGTACTTGGAGTAGCCTTATACAGAGTGATAAGATTAAATGGTCACAAGGGTGGCACCCTTATAATAACAAGAATAACTCCAGAAGTTTCCCGTTCCAAAAGCCTCCATCTGAAGCCAGGCAGGGAGCGCTCACTAGAAACCAAACGCTACCAGAACTCTGACCCTGGACTTTTCAGCCCCTAGAACTGTGAAGAAAAAAATGTTTGTTATATTCATCCAGCCAGAACACAGTCTTCCATTATACAGACAAATACAAACTAATGAAGAATCTGCTTGACTTAAGACTGGAGAGGTGGCTCAGCAGTTAAGAGCACTGGCTGCTCTTCCAGAAGACCTGGGTTCAATTCCCAGCACCCACATGGCAGCTCACAACTGTCTGTATCTCCAGTACTAGTGGATCTGATGCCAATGCACATAAAGTTAAATACATTTTAAAAAAGAATGGCTTCAGGTGATAATCCTACATTAAAGAAAAATGACCAGTTTTTAAAGAAATGCACTTTTACTCTTTATTTAGGATGCATTACACCTTATCCCACTGCTCCCCATGCCATAGCTGTCCTCCAGGCCTGGCCCAGCTGGCACGTCCTGTGCTAGCCCAGCCTGGGAAGTGCAGCTCTCACCCCTCATCAAAGAAGCATCTTTGGGCAGCACCAGGAGACCATTACAGAAAGTCACAACTGTCAAAACCCAGACACCTCACTGTGGGTGCCCATCCCTAACTGACATATTCACAACACCACTCCTGCAGCCATGGGCCAGAGAACACAGGGGAGGGGTGTCCATGAGAGCCAGGAAACCAGGAAGTCTGGTCTGAGACTGTGACTTCTAGTCATGACAGGGAAGCTGCACACCCATGAAATCTCAACCATATGGCTGCCTACACAAGATCTGAACAATTTCAACAGGAGTTGACATCCCAAAAATAAGTAAACAGATCACAAGCACAAATACTTACAATTCTGAATCTGTTCCTACTTTGTGTCCTATAGAAGAATCTGAAGAGCCTATGGTCACTGAGGTGTAAATGGGAGATATACTCCTCACCCTTCTCTGTATTCTGTTTGCTGACCACCTCTTCTCACTACTCTAAGTGCCAGGGAAACACGTGGCACACAAAAGGAGCGCTAATATTTGTGTAATATCAAAACTGCATGATTTCGGAAAAACTCAAAATGTGAAAGTAATTAAGACCCTTCCAAGGCTGCCTGATTCCTAACATGCCATTTAAACTTTCTTCCACAGGCTTGAAAGGATGTGACCCTAATAGCTACCTATGGTTTTACACTTGAATTTTCAAATTTGAAACACTGAGTTTCTACCTAGAAAATAGAAATAAGTTGCTTTTCCTTTTCAGGTTATTATAGTGTAATTATTAAACAAAATATGCATGCATGGTATATAAAGTGATGATTAAATATATATATTTAATATATATATATATATATACACACATATATACACACACACACACACACAGTTATAAAATGTTCACTACAATCAAGTTAATTAACACAGAAGGCCTTAACTACACAAATGCTCACACAGCCATGCTCTTCATCAACTCAGAAGAGATGGAAGCATAAAAGGAAATCCAGGCCAGTGAAGGGCTGCACACTCTGATCACAGATTCTCAGAAGGTTGAGGCAGGAGGATCTTAGGTTCAAGGCTAGCACAGACAACTAAGCAGGACCTTGTCTCAAAATAAAAAGGAGTTAGGGTAAAACTTGGTGGTAGAGTACTTGCCTAGCACATGTGAGACCCTGAGTTTAATCCCCAGGATGGTAAAATAAAGGGAAGGAGAGAGGGAGGATGGGTGTCAGCTGAAGATACCATTAGCAACTGAAGCTAATAAAATCTTACTAGATTTCTTTAACTTCAAATAAATAGGATTCCCTGCTCCCCAAAGTGTTACATATTACCAAGAGAATTCTTTAAGGGAGATTATAATATCCCTTAAAAACTGTATCTGAGGTGCCGGGCGGTGGTGGCGCACGCCTTTAATCCCAGCACTCGGGAGGCAGAGCCAGGCGGATCTCTGTGAGTTCGAGGCCAGCCTGGACTACCAAGTGAGTTCCAGGAAAGGCACAAAGCTACACAGAGAAACCCTGTCTCGAAAAACCAAAAAAAACAAAAAAAAAAAAAACAAAAAACTGTATCTGAGGACTTGAAAAGTCAGTTTGTTCAGAATCACAGGTAAAATCATTTTAAGGTTTTCATTATTCTCTTCCCACTAACTATATTCAATGGCTAGTAGTTATGGTCATAAAATATTTGTATATAACAAACAATATTCAGATAGATTCAACAGAAGGGCAGGAATGAGTCATACTAACTTTTCCCTTTTTCATAAATGGGTCTTTATTATGTGACCACAGTCAAATCTCTGGGAATAAAAGGTATACTTTCTAGCTTCATGGGATATGATCTGAAAAAAGGTTATAGACGATGACGTAAGCGAAGCGCATCCACACGAAGCAAACACACGCGTGTGACAGCAGAAAGAGCATGGAGTCAAGCCTCTATCTCACAGCTGCTCCTGTCTCGCCGTGTAACTACAGACATGGTCTTTAAATTTCCTACACTTAATTTTTTTCTTTGTAAAATGAAGAAATTATTTTCATATTTAAAGTATAATTTCTTAAACTCTGCAAAGAATACTTTCTATGATATGTCAATATGTAATAGAGGAAGAGGGAATGGAAAGGCTTCTATGATCTAAGAAATTTTGGACATATACTGTAATATTACCAAGAAATGATCAATATTGCAAGAGTAATGAAACATGATATGGGATTATGTTATAAAAACATGGCTTCCACCTTGAATGCATGCTCTCAGCTACCCCTTTGTAAGTCAGCCCTGTAGAAAGGTCCAGGTAAGCTTGGAAGGAGACCTGGCGACAGCCATGTTAGTGAGCTAGGAAAGAGATCTTCTAGTCAAGACTTCAGAGGGACATCTTGATCCAAAGTAACCCAGGTAAACTGTCCCTAGACCCCAATTCAAAGAAACTGGCAAGTTTTAGGGTAATTTGCTTCATATCAATAGATAATGAACATTCCCACTACCTAGACTTTTTTTTTCCTCAATTGTTATATTCCTTCAAATATTCCCAAGAGTGTTTCACATAAAAAGGAACAACAGTTATTAATATTGTTAGGCTAATTTTAATATAACTATCAATGTTTAGTTTTTAGAAATTCAAAATTGGAACTTCTAATATAAGTCCAAGTCTTAGTGAGGCCTTCATGTTGTATCTGTGCCAAAATCCAGTTCATAATGAGATATGGTATAAATCCCTGTAAATAAAGAAGAGAACTTGCCACTACAATTGTGCCTGCTTATCATGGAGTCTTTTTTCATCTTGATTGTTATCTACGCTATATGTGACTGTGCAACCTTCTAATGGAACCTCTGTTAATGAACATGGTAATTCAAGGTCCTAGGCTGTAAACAATCAGATTATTTTTCCCAAGACGAAGTTGGAAAGGCAGACAGAACACTGTGTTCCCTTCTCTATTTCACTAACTTACTATGAACTACAAACTCCTGCTCCAGGCAAGAGACCCCGAATACATCAGTCTGGGAAGTACTCCTTAGTTTACCAGCCATCCTCTTACAAGATGTTGAGTGTGCACTCCATGATAAAGGACCTGAAGTATTCTTCAGTAAAGCAGCTATTCAACAGAAAAGTTCTCAAACATCCAACAATTAAGCTTTTTGTCTACAAATACCCCTTAAAACTTTTATGGAAAGTAAATCGAGCAGCTCTAGTCCAATGCTTTCTTGTTCCCAATAAAATGATATATGATTATATTCTATTTGAAAACTTAGGACAGTTTACCTTGCCAAGTTGTTGTAGAAATTTCAAGTGTCTCTCTTCAAACTGTGTAGGGTCTCTATCTTCAAAAGCACCAGAAAATCCTAGGGCACCTATTCTCATGTTTGGCAGCATGTCGTTTTCTGTTAGTAGTTCATAATCTGTAGGAATAAAGAATGACACTAAAATGAGTTGACAAATACATTCTCTGGCTAAAACTGATAGGTATTCAAGCTAAGAAGCAAAATGAATTTGGAATACTAAATAACACAGGAAAACTCAAAATTACTTAGATTATATTAATAGGAGCCTTTAGTTATTGCTCAGACTTTCAAGATAGATTTTCAAGGGGAAAAATACTGCAAAATAGGTAGTTTCAGTATTCGCTAAGTGAGATTCTATTCCAATCACTGCAGTGAGAAAGGTGTGCTGACTAACTATGGGACAGGCATACATTTACCTCAGCATTCTAAAGGAGGTAGGGACAGACAAAATAAATCTATCTCATGTTATAAAACAGGTGGGAGCTAGAAAAACCAAAAGGGGTGTTGTTAAAAACTCTATGCAGCCAAATAACAAATGTAATCAAATAAGCATGCTTCTCATGAACTGACAAACTAAATGTACACTGGATTCTAAAACTTGCGTTGACATACACAGACAATAAATTCTGTGGTTAAGTTTTCTTGTTCAAACAAATAAACAAGAAAATAAAATTAGGTTATGGAAGGAGAAAAGATCTTTTTAAAAAATAAAGACTCCCCAGTAAAGCAGAACATGTATACAGCACAAGGACTCACAGGAATGTAAGAAACGAAAAGGCCTGAAAGACAAAGCTTTCTTTGATGAGATTACAAAATTACGAAGTATCCAATGAAAACAACAGAGGTAGAGAGACAATGACAATGAGATGGCCCCATCAGTACGAACCTGGAGTAAACAGGCTGTTAAGGTCACGGATGACTGCTCTGAAGGCAGGCCTGAAATCTGGCTCATAATCCATGCAATTGTTTATAAGGTTTGCTAATTCTGTCCATTTAGGTGCAGGGAGCTGATGCTTATCCTCATAAAACTGCAGCTTCTATAATTAGAGAACCAAATGCTAAGAATGAGTTCTATAGCACTGTTATTGACCTTCTTTTCACAATGAGGTGGGCTACAAAATGTCACACCATGTGAAAGCAACCTGGAGAATGAGGCTGTACTTTCAGTCTGTATGAACTTACTCTTTGAGAATCCAGAGCACTCAGAGGCTTGTCTCCTCCACTGCAGATTTCCCACAGAGTGGTACCAAAGCTCCATTTGTCTGTTGCCAGATTTAGATTTTTAGGATTTTCAATGCATTCCGGTGGTACCCAAGGTATTCTCTCCTGAAGAACTTTTAAACAACAGGAACAACTATAGTTAAATACGCTCCACAAATCATTATTTTATATGTGAATAGTTTTCATACTTATTTGAATGATTAAGTCTTTTGTGGTTGTAGAGGACTGGTCTGGCTCATGTTTGCTAAGCTTAAGAGCAGGATGATCCTTGAAATCCTACTTCAGTAACCAACTTTAACAATTAAGATCCACAAAGACTGAGTAATTTTCCCATGGTTACACATTTTTTAACAGCATTGTTGGACTTAGTATCCTGTGTAATTAATTTTGGACCAACTAAACTTCTTTCCATTAAACCAAAATATCTCAGCTGGCATACCATTTTCATTACCTTCCCATTAGTCCTGTTTCTCTCTCACAGGAAGAAATATACAAAATTTTTATTTAATGTTTAATTTAAAAAAATATTGACAGCATATAAGTGATACAAGTAATGTTACATCATTGATGGGGAGAGGCCACTATGACAAGGCCCAGCAGGCATTATTATAACAGACAAATGATTAAATTACACCAAGACAGTCTTAGCATGGAACTGACAGACTGGGTAATGTTCATTCATAGAGCTCCCCAAGTAAAGCTTCTGTAGTCCTCGACTCCACGACAAAGAACATGTCTGAGGAAGGAAGCAACAGGGTAACTCTCCCTTCTGGAATTCGGACACAAAGAATGAGGACAGTATTATACCTTTTGGTAAAACAATATGGGTACTTTTCTACATAGCAAGGAGATTAAAGAGTTCATTAGTTCCTCTCTCCTTTACCATAGAAAAGTGTTTTGTTTTTTTTTTAATATTTTAACTTCTCATCCAAAACGGTCAATTTCCTCAAATGCCAGATCCTAAAACCCTGTACGATTTTCTTCTCTACACCACTCTCCTATTATCATTGTCCTTACTTCAGAGTCAGCCATCAAAATTAAGTAGCACTGGCTAAACCAGAGTATTGTACACCAATGCACAAATGCAGGTAGAAAATCAGTTAAGATACAGCCAGCAATGTGGCTTAAGTGGATAAAGGTACTTGCAGCCAAGTTCAAGGAGCAGGGTTCAATCCTGAGGACTCACTCATATGGTAGGAGAGGACCAACCCACTAGCTACCTTCTGATTTCCACACATGTGTTCTGGCATATGCATGCCCCCCCATACACACACATGCACAAAACAATAATTTCAGTCTATGATGACATGCTTATACAAAAGAAGAAATGAACATGGTCACAATTTAGTTGTAACTTAAATTACTACAAGTAGTAGCTAAATGTCATTAGTAAGCAAGAACACTAGTAAATTAGAATTAAAGGAAAATTAGCAATATGATTTTTATGGTACCACCCAAATAAAATGTAAGAAAGCCAAATGCAATCAGTACAGAACTTACTGTCCTTTGGTAGAACTGTAATGCTAATGCCAGGATCACTAAGTTTGATGAAAGGTGGATTCCCTGTTTTCCTGTCTTCTTCTCTGATAAGCAGGATATTTTTGGCACACACATTCCCATGAATAAGAGATTTTTCTTCCTATTAAAGTTAAATGCACATACATTCAAATATCAATACGCAAATATGTGTGCATATAATATGCCCAAAGCTACAACATAGATTTAAAGAAGACAAAAGACAACATAGCAACTACTAGTTTAAAGGCATACTTTGAGACAAGAAAAGGAAGTCTTCAGTTTCTTACTGTAACTGATGCAATAATTTATGCCCACACTGAAATGAGCATTACTTTTCAAAGGAGAGATTACAAATGATAAGCACTTCTAGGTAGTAAATGGCATTAGGAAAGACTACTCTAGTTCAATAAATGTATACTAATGACTGGTGGGCACTCTGGTGGTCTGCAAATCTGTCAACACTACTTTCTCACTGAACACTGTTCAACTGCCCACAAACACCACAAGGTGTCTTCTGCTATCACAGCAGGATGATAGGATTCTATAAACTTTTGGTTAAATTTTCTAAACCCAGGTGTGTTATGGGATATTATTTTAACTGTGTAAAGGTGTGTTACATTTGTTTCTGCTGCTTCTGTTAACAATGCAAAGCCGTGTTATATTTGTTTGATTAAATAAAATTAACCTGGGGTCAGGAGGCTGAGTCAGCAACTAGCTGACAGGAAGTGGTGGGGAGGAACTAGGTGTAGTGAGGGTTCTTAAGTGGGGGCTGAGCAGAGAACTCCTGGGTTTTGGGGAGACACAAGCAAGGGGGGAAGATCAGCTGTTTGCTAGTCAGCCTCTGAGCAAGCAGAATTTCACCTCAACCTTTGAACCCCGAGTTCTATAGAAGGATAGAAATCTAGATAAAGCTAGAGTTGGTGCCTGAGGGAACAGCATGCCCACCTGGCTGCGGCCTGTGTGGCAGAATCGCTGCTGGTAGCTGCAGGGTTGCAGCTGCCAGCTGGGACAGCAGTTGCTTACAGTGCAGCTACTGTACTGAATGCAAAACGACACAGGGGATATAAAATCTGGGTGCCTGTGATAGTTCCAAGAGATTGTGGAATAACAGCACTGTCTTTCAAAGCTGATTTACTACCTACATACGTCTGTAACAGTACCTTTCAACACCTTGGCACACATTCCAAGATTTATTTCTGGTTGTCAGGTTGAAATAAGTATATTACTTTCATGAAATAAAACAGCAAGTTTTAGTTTTTTAAAAGAGAACACAGTAATTACTTACTAGAAAATGCATGGCCCATGCCAACTGTTTAGCCACTCCAAGTTTCCATAATATATTTAGGGAATTTTTGTTTTTTTTCAGGTATGTATCCAGTGATCCAAATTTTACAAACTCTTGAACCAAAATGTCTGCATTAAAATATAGGTAATAATAAAGCTCAAGTATATATCCAATTAAAATGTGTAATTAAAAATTTCAAAATACTTGTGTTATTTGTGGCTACAATATGTGAAAAATTAAATTAAGTAAACTGTACTAATTTAAAGGAAACTTACTGGATACACATCATTATACTTTTGTTTCTAGCTTATTCACAACAGTAAGAGGTAGGACTCCAAACAATTTATACCTAACACATACTTGTATATATAACATAGTATATTTTATACAATGTAAATATACTGGAGAACCTACCTAGTGCCAATATTCAGTCACTTCAATCAGTTTCATTAATAATTCAGTCTACCATTTAATGCTTTGCTTTCATAACTACAAATAAGCTTGTACTGAAAGGGGCCAGTTGCCCCAGTTACACGAGTTACCCATAATCTGTATTGTCATGTGCCCACAAAAGCTTGTGTTTGTTTACTGTAATACTCCTTCCATCATTATATCAATGTCATTATAACAGGACATATTAACTCTAGTCAGCATTTTAGCTCTAACACCAGTTTCCTTTTTCACAAGATATAACCGAACAGGCCACAAAGCTTTCAAGTTCAACAGTATTAGTAATTCCATGGCTGGACTGGTCCCACCGTAGTTAGCCCTAAATAGTGATTCTCTGAGGTAGGCACAGCATTAACAAAGGGAAGCCAGTGGCTTGACTTACTCTCCTCTCCACAGACGCACACTCCATAGTTCAGAACCAAGTGCTTGTGAGAAAGCTGGCTCATCATGCTTGCCGCTTCAAAGAAAGACTACGGGGAAGAGGAAACAAGAAACGTCAAGGGTTTCCGTCGGTCATGTCCACAGCTACGCGGAATTCAGAACGGTACTGACTTAGTCTCACATGGACATTACAATTTTTAGTACAGTGCCTTTCAAACTTACTCTTTTTAAATACTTATTTATTTATTTTTTGAGACAGGGTTTCTCTGTGTAGCCCTGGCTGTTCTGGAACTTGCTTTGTAGACAATGCTGGACAAGAACTCACAAAGATCCACCTGCCTGTGCCTCCCGAGTACTGGGTTTAAAGGCATGTGTCACCACATCTGGCTTCAAACTCATTCTTAAGTAGGTGAAATTGTGGCGGAATCTATAAAGCTCTGAGTGGTTATGTTTAAAGGGAGCAGCCTCTGTATATATAAAGATTTAATAATACCTATAACATAACACTGAAAATAATGAGTGCATTAGTAAGTTGTTTGTAAATCCTATTAATTTTAGGCTGGGCTGATGGCCTCATGGTTAAGAGCACTGGCTCTTTTTCCAGAGGACCTAGGTTTGTTCCCAGCACCCACATGGCCACTGATAACCATCTGTAATTCCAGTTTCAAGGGCTCCTATACCCTCTTCTGACCTCCACAGGTACTCACGGTGCACAGACAGACATGCAGGCAAACCATTCATGCACATAAAGTAAAAACAAGTAAACGAAAAAATAAACAAACCCTAAGGATAAATTTTACAGAAAAAATTAAAATCCTAGAATCTTCTACAGTCTCATCATGCAGTCATAGATGTTCCTTAAAAAAACAAAAAAAAACAACTTTGATAGAGAACTCGAGAGCTGGCCAAGGAACTCTAGAGACTCCAGAAGGAAGGCAACATGAGGCCAGTCAATTTTCATACTGTATCTTTCCATCCAGCTCTTTCTATGTCTGATCATTTTTGTTTACTATCCAATGTCGTTTAGCAGGCTACCTCATCCTTGCTCTGCACTGATTTTCTCCCCTTACTCTTACTTTTTCTTCTCTCAAAGAACCCAGTCTGGTTTGGTTTTAGATCTGTGTGCTCAGCCTCCCGGGAGACAGGACCTTCTATAGCCTCATCTTACCACTCCTTGCAGTCTACCTCTTGCCAAACGCCCTCGCCCCTCCTTTTCTGTTTCTATTCCCATCCCAATCGCTCGCCTCTTCTCCCTCTCCCAGTGCCATCCACTAGTCTTAGATGTTTATCTTTTCCTTCTCTTTACACTCATACCCACAATGACTAACACTTTATACATACAGCACTATCCATGTCCCATTATTTCCTAAAATGATTAGTGCTTAAAGGAGACTGTTTTATAGTCTGACTCTTACTCTATGTTCATAGTGGGTCTACTCCTAGACAGTGACTATTGCTGAGGACAATATTCTACATACAGGAAAAAAACTGAGGACAGAGCCTGGTATCCTGAACACCAATCTAGTCAAATACATTATATATGAATGAAGTTGTGAAAGAATAAATACATTCTAAAACAAGTAAGGTGGAGAGCAAGAGACAGAGACACCCAAATGCTGACCTCTGACCTCCAAACACACATACCCTTACATACATACATGCACACATATGCCCCCACACACAACCCCTAGAAACAGAACTTCCATATGACCCAGCTAGACTGCTTCTAAGAATAAATCCAGGACTCTATAACCTACTAGCCATACCTACATATCCATTCATATTGCTGCTATGTTCACAATAGCAAGGAAATGGAAACAGCCTAGATGCCCATCAACTGATGACTGGATAATGAAAATATAATACATATACACAATGAAATATCATTTAATCATAAAGAAAAGTGAACTTATTAAGTTTGAAGGAAACTGAAAAGAACTGGGAAAAACAGTATTAAGTGCAGTAACTAACGGGTTCAAAAGACAACTATCACATGCTCTCTCTCTTTCATATGTGCATCCTACCTACCATCTACTTTTCATGCATGTGAATTTACATGGGAGTACAGTATCCAAGATACTAGCAAAGAACTCAGGAGAGAGAAAGAAGGTTCTTTAAGGGGAGGGGGATAACAGAATGACAGATACAGATACAGATACAGATACAGATAGAAAAGTCGAAGGAGAAATGCTGGAGGTGAAAAGATTGAAGGATTGAAGAGGAGAGGAGAGATATGGGGGAGGTTGTCAATAAAAACTAATCATGTGTGAAAAGCCGTAAGTAAATCAGATAGTCTGTAAGCTAATAAAAGAAAAATAAAACAAAAATCCCAAGAGTGTGAACAGAGGGATCTTGTATATGTAGATAAAGCTGTTCCCAGAAGCCGTAGATTGTTAAGCAAATATCCCAGCACCAGAGGGTGGGCTATTCCCTACACACGGTTGGTCAGTAAGGCCTGAGGCTCTCAAAATAATACAGGCAATTACCACTGCTATTGGTTGTGCACCAAACTAGACTACAAGATGCCACATGCCTTAGTCACAGGACCTAGATCAACCATGCTGGAACTGGGCTAGACGCTTCCTCTCTGCTAGCTAGCCCTCACAGTGCTGGCTCCTAGGGCAAAATTAGCATCAACAGTCTTACTCAACTATGGATCCTGTATGCAACAATACCTATCAGCCAGACAAGAACGCCTAATGGTGCAACTGCAACAAGTTTTTCACGGGGTTAAGCAACTGCTTTCTGATTAGATTTGAGACTTGCTTCACCGGAGAAAGTCACGTCTGGTGCTGTAAAGCTGGCCAAAAGTTTGTGACTGGGGGGAGGGGGGTTAGGGGCCTGAGTGGTGAAGCTACTGCTTAATGTACATGATATTCCCCGCAAAATGCCCTGAAAATAACTGTTCTGCCCCAGATTAGTGCTGCTGCCAGCTTTGGTCTAAGAAGCTTCTTTTTGCAGTGGTCAGCAATGACCACAGCAACTGGTAATTGGTCAAAATACTGAAAATAAGTGACTCTCAAATTCTCAGCCATAAGTCAGACATCTCTATCAGCCTCCTCTGTGATTGTCTGAATAAGAAATGTTCCCGGCCGGGCGGTGGTGGCGCACGCCTTTAATCCCAGCACTCGGGAGGCAGAGCCAGGCGGATCTCTGTGAGTTCGAGGCCAGCCTGGGCTACCAAGTGAGTTCCAGGAGAGGCGCAAAGCTACACAGAGAAACCCTGTCTCGAAAACTCAAAAAAAAAAAAAAAAAAAAGAAATGTTCCCGATACGGTTATGTCTCTGAACACTTGGTCTCTACTTGGTGGTGCTATTTGGGAAGGTTAAGGGGCCTTTAGGTGAGCCTTGCTAGAGGAAGGAGTTCACAGGGTGATCTTTGAAAGTTTATAGCTTTGTCCCACACTTCCTGTTCTGGTCCCACCCCCAACTGTACTGAGATGAAAAATGTTATGCCGCCTCCTCCTCCTCCTGTCACCATGCCATGACTTCTATGCTATGATGGACTCCTATCCTTCTGGAATTACAAGGGAAAATAAACTTTTATAAGCTGCTTTTGGTTATGGTGTTTGTCACAGCAATGGGAAGGTAACTACTATCCCTACAAGACTCAGGGTCACTGCAGGAGGAAGACTGTGAAAGCAGGAGGAAGGGTGGTGTGCAACACTGGTTCCTGGGCTTGACACCGATGCTGCACTCTTGAACTCAAAGCAGCCGCGTTTACCTGAGCAGATACACACAAGATGAGCCCCTCACTACTTTTTCAGGGGAGGAGCTCGAGACCCACCACTCCCTAAGGATTTTAATGGTTGATAGGGGAGGGTTTCCTTAATGGTGGAGCCATAGGTAAGATGCCGACATTCCTGCAAACAAACCTCACCCATGCTCCTGGAAGGAGACCTGAAGAAACGCATTAGGTCTCATACACACACATCCCAAGAATAAAAGTGGAAGACTTTAGGTGGGAAGTGAGCGAGGATCACTGGGAGGGGGACCTGAGAGGTTAACAGGGACTGAATATCTGACATCCATTCTGTAAGTGTATAAATATGTCATAATGAAACCTATTATTATACATAGTTAAAATATGCAATAAAGGCATAAATTTTATAATTTGAAGTCTCACACATGCATTTCATGTGTTTGTGACTGAGCTTCTTTATATAGTACAAAAAGATACATGAAGGATCCAACAAACATACACACCTCCGAATAATTTCTATGTGCTTTCTCCAGAACTTTCAAAAGAACTTCTGTTTCATGCAGTTGACCATAGTCTCCAACTTCTCTTCTTATACCTTTAAAAATTTTTGTAAAAGTACCTTGGCCAAGACTTTCATTCTTTAAAAGAAAGAAAGATAAGGGGGAGGTGAATAAAGACAGATAAAGTAAAGAAATTAGAAAATACATTCAATTAACAAAAAACTTTTTTAATAGCAAACATTTCCTTTATAAACTGAACCAAAATTTGAGGTTTGAAATTAATTCTTCCTCCTCAAGTGGTAATTAAAAACAGAAAACAAGGATTAGTAAATAAAATACTTTTTGACTCTCTCTTATTTTCACATTTCCTGCTAAGGCTACAATTATTACACTGTTACAGAGCCAGTATTTGCCTAAATTTGCTTACAACTGATCCTTTTCCTTTAGCGGTCCTGGTACAATACAGAGTAGAACAGCGTGGTGTGGGGGCAGCTGTTTGGCCTTCTGGAGGCTTTATAATCCCTCTGTGCTTCTGTTGTCTTGGGTGTTCTCCCCAGTCTCCCTCCCATTCCTGCTTCTCTTTTTTCTTGGCACTATGTAGCCCAGGTTAGCCTTGAACTCAGTACGCCTTGGACTCTTCATATAAAGAATAGTAATAGATCTTCCTGCAAAACTGCTTTGATTTAACAAGTGAATAAACACACGAAAGCACCAAAGCATGAAATCAACCAGACACACATCAAGCTATAGCTACTACCACTACCCCAGGTCTAACACTTCTTATCTATCTTTCCAGGGTAACCGCTGAACCCCACACTCTGAAGCAAGGCTGCCTGTGGTCAAATCCAAGCTCTCGCACCTAGGGCTTTACAACGTCAAGTCCCCAGTTCCTCTGCGCTTTCTGTTGTGCGTGAAAACCAGTGCCTTTACATTCTGGAGTTCCTCTCCCTCTCCCCTTCACTCTCTCTGTCCCTCTTCCTCTGCCCTATCCCCCCAGCCCCCCGTCTGGTCTCTCACAGTTTCTGAGGCTGAGGCTGGCCTGGAATTCACTATTGTTCCGCAAGCCAGTCTTAAACTGACAATCTTTCCCCCCTCAGTCTCCTGAGGACAGGAGTGACAGGCATAAGCCAAGATACTTAATTTAAAAATCTACAGTTTGTTATTAAATTTGGGGTACTGTGATTAAAGTCAGGACTCGGCACACCAGACAGACACCTACCACTGGGCTCCATCAGGTCTGTCTTCCAATTCACTCACTCTGACCTCAGTGGTGGGTGCACAATATGCTTTCTAAACTGTCTATTAAGCGGCAAGTCCAAGACTACATTTTTCATATCTATGCCTTTTTCCCAGAAATTTGTCTTTTAAGTAATACATTTTAAATGTTTTCACTTTACTGTTTTCAACTCTTTTTTAAAGACACCTACATTTTATAGCCTCTACTTGAAAGTTACATGAAGTTATTAGAAGTGTAAGTTTGATGACTCCTACTTAATCCTAGATAATTTCCCAGTATGTTTCAATTTTTTAATACAAAGCTCATGTTTCCAGTTAGTTTTATCTATGGGAATCCTGGAAGCCGGAGTTAAGAGTATCTCTTTCTTTTCTTTTTGGTTGTTTGTTTGGGGTTTTTAAAGATAAGATCTCACATAGCCTAGAATACCCTTCAACTCTATATGTAGCTAAGAATGGCCTGGAACTCCTGCTACGCCTGCCTTTCTCCCCCAAAGTACTGGGTTTATATTCCTAGCTCAGAGTATGTTTTTCAAAAAGTCTACATGTGTTTCTTCCAAGCATCTTTGGTACAGTCTTTAACTTACTGGTTTAGTGCTCCTCAGATCATGTAGGTAACGAATATAATACAGGTAATATAACAAAGCTTAACTCAAAAATTTATGAGCTCCTCTTTTTTTCTAAGTCAATTAAAACAGACAATATTAATTTTCTTCTCCTGTGGCTAGCAGGTAAAATTTTCACATTCTATACAATAGATGCATATTCTTCAGGTCCCAGTTCTATTCAGAGATAAATCTTACTTTTAATTCCTGCCCTTGAACGAACCTAGGATCAGCCCTCTTTCTTTATGCTTTTCATTTTAACCTCCATGATAGAAAGACTAAACTCTAGCCCTCTGATACACCACATAACAATTAAATCAGCACCTCCTACATACTGTCTTGTTTTCAGTTCCTTAAAGATAACCTACTGAATTCCCCTTACCTGTTTGAGTATGGGGGAGCCAAGACAGATGTCTTTTGTAGAAGATCTTTAACTTTTAAAATTTATAATTTAAAATTTTAAAAATATTTTGAAATTTCTGAAAAGAGAATATAACTCCACTATTAACTTTGCTAATTTCTGCTGTAATATTGGCATATTTTCTAAGATTTAAGAATTTTATGAATTGTATAGATGACATAAATCTTGAAATTTAAGTAAAATTTTATAATGTAAGTTTATAATAAAATATGTCAAGTATCACATGAATGTAATAGCAAGTAAATAAAAAAGGCATTGCTTTAAAAGGACAAAAACCACAATTATAAAGTTCCAATGGCTTACAAATATCAAATCTTCATTTCTGATTTTGTGAAACACCATTTGGCTCACATTATTATGCCTCTGTAATGTTGGTGAGATCTGAACATCAGAAACACCATTGGTTCTGAAGACGAGAAGGTTTGATTTATCTGAAAAAAAAAAGGAAACAAAACACAAGCTATCTATCTATGTTTCACATGTGGAGGAATTTGTATATAATCAAAGCACACCAAAACTATGAACTGCTCCAAAGATGTGATGTGAGTGTGCTCTGTGTCTAAGAAACTCTCAAAGCTGTTTAGTTACTATAGGAGTTTTAGTATTCAGCTCTGACTGATATAAGAAACACATTCAAACTTACAATCATTTCGGGAATTTTAAAGAAGCTATTTTTTTTTTTTTTTTTTTTTTTTGGTTTTTCGAGACAGGGTTTCTCTGTGTAGCTTTGCGCCTTTCCTGGAACTCGCTTTGGAGACCAGGCTGGCCTCGAACTCACAGAGATCCGCCTGGCTCTGCCTCCCGAGTGCTGGGATTAAAGGCGTGCACCACCACCGCCCGGCTTAAAGAAGCTATTTTAAAAGATTTCTAATCTTACTATTTATTTAAAAACTAAAATCCTAAAAATATATGAAAGTATTAACTTAAAACACACAGGGATTTGGGAGTGAGACTGTCCAGTTCCATAAGGGAGCGGCTGACAGGTTGCAAGCAATGACCTTTAAGATACATGTCAGAATGGAGCTTCCAGTCACTCACAGGCTCTGTGGACTAAAGCACACCAGAAAAATCAGCTTGCTTTCCTACAACGCTGCCTTTTGCTACTTCTTCCAAATCACCACCCACCACATGCAGTCCAAGACTAGCCCTATCTCTAAAATACCTGGAGAGTTATCTTACCTTTTGGCTTTGGGGGACAACATTTAGTAAACTGGAAGATGATACTATCTGAGCGCACGGTCTCCATTTGGTAGCAATTCAAAAGGTCCTTAAGGCTACTGAAGTTCTTCTTAGTTCCACTGAGGTTGTACTCTCTATTCTCATTCTTCATAATCAAACAGTGTTTATATTCAATAACATTTTCTCGCTATATAAGTTTAGTTTAAAAAAAAAGGAGGGAAAAATCACAATGGTAATCATGCAGATTATTCAGCCAAAGGGGCTATCATAAAAACAACCAACAGAGTATTTACACATTGAAACTGTAACTCCTAAAGCAGTGCCTCCAGAAGGCATCTAAACACCATGTCATATCCTCCAGAAGCTGACATCAAGTGATCTCATTAGAAGATATACTGAACAACACCAGCACCGTCTGTAACAGCTTCCCCTTGTCTCACACTGGGCAGCACATGCTCTTCATCAGCTCCTGCTTCCTCCTCCTCCATCCTTCCCACGGTCACACGATCTGGTTTGATTATTAGTACTTTATTGCTGAGGCCCTCCCTAAAAGGACTAACCCCTTTCCATAGCAAAGATGCATATTCCATTGTATACTATTCTATTTTTAAAATTATCTCTAGTATGGCATTTTTTTAGATTTTTATCTTAAAAATATTTGTCTTACGTAATAAACTATGAACTACTTCACTCATCTTAACAATTTGACCTGCTTTTTATTACTGTATTTCTCCCACTTTGAGCCATTTATGAAACAACTGCTAATCCCTCAAGGCAATCTCATGTCTTTTGGATTCTAAAAGATCTTTCTGAATAAAAAAGATCTTTTCTGATATTGTCATGTTAATCACAATAATTGAGTGTTTTTAGTATATTTTAAAATTTTTGTTTTCCAACAGACAAGTTTCTGAAACATAGGTTTGTGCCATATGTTCCCTGATTCCTTATCACTCATATTAGGCACATATGATAAACATAAAAATTTGTGCATTTTGAGTTAATAATTTAATACCACAAACAGTCATATGGTATTAGAGGATTCTCTGAAGCTAAGACTGTTGGTGTATATAATAGTAAAGTGATGAGATAAGCCTTCTGCATTTGAAGACAATTCTTTCACTACATGTGCTGATACAAGATAGTTGCTTTTTTTTTTTTTTTTTTTTCCGGTTTTTTGAGACAGGGTTTTTCTGTGTAGCCTTGGCTGTCCTGGAACTTACTCTGTAGACCAGGCTGGCCTTGAACTCACAGAGATCCACCTGCCTCTGCCTTTCAAGTGCTGGGATTAAAGGCGTGAGCCACCATCACCCGGCTGCTTTCTGTATTTTCAAAAAGTAAAATAAATCTGGATGTTGCTACAAATACTCTCAAGATTTAGACCACATAACTGCCTAACGTATTTTTAAAGCTAACGACGGATCATAACAATCTTGGATGAGATCCAAGTGTTCACTCTTATATTTAAAACACATACTATATTACTAGTTGAAAGCACTATCATGTTTCTGCGCTCTGCTTGTTCCAGCTAGTAAGCACTGCGAGTAATTAGAAAATGGTTTTTTCACTCATTTTCTTCTACATGATTTGTTAAATATTTTATTTTTGTGAGTATACTTAATGAAATATCACTTGACACATGGCTAATACTCAAATATCAAAAAATAAAATGTCAAATAAAGACATTATGTCATTTACATATTTACATGAACTCTATGGATTGTTTATTTTATAGTATATGAAGGTATACTAAGCATTACTGTGCCAGTTGCCATATCAAGAACTATAATTCTGAGTATTAAAAATGAACCACTTCATGATGGAGAAATACAGATTACACAACATGTTACTATTAATAAATGTGACATACTAACCTCAACAGCAAAGGTCAGAAAGTATTTGTTAAAGTCCTTAGGGCTACATCGAAGTACATACAGTCCCGTCTGGTTACCTGCCTTCTTTAGTTTACTAATGGCAAAATCCATTCTACAAGTTAAGCAGAAATAACGTGAATGGCAGCGTGTACCGTGTAACCACGACAAAAGGCCACAACAATCAAACGAAAACAATTTTCAGAAGACTCCCCATTATGTATATTTATAAATTATTTTTCAAGGGAAAGAAACCAAAGTTTCGAGTTATTTTGTAGTGAGTTCAAACCAATTCAAGGGACAACTATATTATTTTTAAGACACTATAAAACAGTAAAATCACAAAGAAAATCCGTTCATTTTAATGTTCTGCTTTCTGATTACAAATTGAGTAATTAAAAAATCATACTTCCATTAAACTTCATTTAACAGTCAGGACAGTATATTAATAAAGTATTTCTCATTTTTCTCTTCTATTACAGCAGTACTAATACAAAAATTATCTCTCTATATTTAAAACAGTATCTAACCTCGGTCTTAAAATTTGCTCTGTGGGAGCTGGGCATGGTGGCCCATGCCTTTAATCCCAGCATTTCAGAGGCAGAAGCAGATGGATCTCTTTCAGTCTGAGGCCAGCCTGATCTACAGAGTGAAATCTACAGAGTGAACAGCCAGGGCTACACAGAAAAACCCTGTCTTGAAAAACAAACATTGCCATGTGCAAAAACAAAACAACAACAACAAAAACCTTGCTATGTGCATAAAATCTGAAGATGCAGCATTTGAAAGCAAGATAATTTATATAAAAACAGGGCGGTTAAGAGCACTAGCTGCTCTTCCAGAGGTCCTGAGTTCAATTCCCAGCAACCACATAGTGGCTCACAATCATCTGTAATGAGATCTGGCGCCCTCTTCTGGCCTGCAGACATACATGCAGGCAGAACACTGTATACGTAATAAATAAATAAATCTTAAAAACAACAACAACAACAAAAAAACCCAAAACAGGAAAGTCTGCAAAGGTATGGGTCATATGACAGTGGTCCTGAAGAGCTTTTATCATCAAGTTGAAACAACCAAGAGTCACCTGGACACAGGGAGTCTTGACGGAAAGACTGCTTAGATTGAATCAACCTGTGGCCATGTCTGTGGGGCATTATGGTGCTTGGAAACTGATGTGAGAGGGCGCAGCCTACTCTGTGTGCTGCTACCCTTAGGCAGGTGCTCCTGCTTTGTATAAGAAAGCAGGCTGCCCACGGGCAGGGAGAGCAAGCCAGGATGAGGGGTCCTTCACGGCTTCTGCTTCGGTTCTTGTTTGAGCCCTGCCCTGTCTTCCCTCCACATGGGCTGCTGTTGTGGGATACTTGCACTCTGTGTGAAAATGGATTGCTGGGGTTGGTGGGATAAAAAGCTGAACAGCCAAAAGCTAGGCAGGCGGTATAGGCAGGACTTCCGGGCAGAGAGAGAACTCTGGGAGGAAGAAAGCCAAATGGCCAGCCAGACACGGAGGAAGCAGGAAAGCAGGTCATGCAGTATAGAAATGAGGTACGAGCCTTGGGGCAGAATGTAGATTAAAATATGGGTTAATTAAATTATAAGAGCTAGTTGGAGAAAAAAGCCTAAGCTAAGGCTGAGCTTTGATAATTAATAAGACTCCAGGTTGTTATCTGTGAGTTGGCGGCCCAAGAAAAACCCGCCTATAGGTTGTGACCAGGAAGTGAAAGCCAATTAGCCTTTTTCTCCCCAAGTTGCTTCTGCTCAGCAACAAAAGCAAACTAGAACAGAAATTTTTAGCCATGTGTAGGTATCTAAAGGTAAAGAAATTAAAACAGAATAACATATAAAATTCAAACTATATTAGAATGTCCAAAGACAACCTTTTCAGCACTGTGGAGTTCCACTGCACAGTACTAAACTTGAAATGTGGGTATAACACACATTTTGTGTTTAAGTTTCAGTAGAGTTTGGACTACTCAAAAATAATGTCAAATTTCAAATTTAGCACTGTGCTTCCTTCACGTACTTCAACATTAGTACAACACACATGGGAGAATGTTCTAATTTGTTTGTTTTCAGTGCTAGAGAGTGACTGAACACTAAGCTGCAGTCCCAGGTAGACACTATTCTTTAACTCCTAGTTTGGAAGAACAGCTGATCCCACCATGAACATGGAATCTGCAGATGAGGAGGACTGACTGACTGTACATTCACTTTAGAAAAATGTCTCTCTCTCTGGAGACCAGGACATGTTCAGTGTCCCTTTATAATTCTTTATATATTACAATTCTTCCTTTATATTCTCTGTCTTACTGTCATGAGAAAAGGTCTCTCACTGGACCAGGAGCTTTCAGCTGTCTCTGTTCCCCAATGTTAGAATCATGTACATACAGCTATGTCCAGTTTTTTACATGAATGCCTGGAATTCAAACTCAGGTTCTTCTGCTTGTAAAGCAAGTGCTCTTACCCACCGAGCCAGTTCCTGACAGTGTACTTTGAAATTCGGACTACTCACGAGATGGGGCCATGGCAGTTGCTGTGCAAGTTCTCCAGCACAGACGGAGGGGCTACTTCCTTACAGAGGTAATGGTGTGCATCCGCAGTGAGTCTGTAATAGCCGTCAATTAAGGACACAAATGACAAGGCATCTCTTAACGAGCTAAGCTCTATTTCCTAAGCAGAAAAGAAACCACATAATTAAAAATAAATTAAGTTCTATTTGTACAAATACCTTTTATAACTTCCAATTACCCAGCCTGAGCTAATAAATTCTTATATCTGATCCTTAAGACCCTCCCAAATATGAGCTTAACAAACCTTCCCAGTTATAGTCACTCAACATTCATAATTTAACTATACTCCTCAATGACCCTGCTAGACTCAATTAGAAATCTAATCTATATAAAGGTTAAGATTAATTATAAATATGAACATTTATTTTTATATACTTTTCAGGATAACGTACATGTAAAAACTAAAAGGTTAGAATATGGAACTACATTGTGATTTTTATTAAACATATTTATGAACATACAATCAGCCAAAAATTTAACATTTTATCTAATGGAAAAGGACATACACACACTAAAAAGTATCTATTTTCCATATATCAAAATAATCAATGTAATTGAATAATTTAAAAATAAAGCTCAACTTATAGCTGTAAATATGAAGTATATTGAATTAAACTTAACTAAAAAGTTGAGCCGGGCGGTGGTGGCGCACGCCTTTAATCCCAGCACTCGGGAGGCAGAGCCAGGCGGATCTCTGTGAGTTCGAGGCCAGCCTGGGCTACCAAGTGAGTCCCAGGAAAGGCGCAAAGCTACACAGAGAAACCCTGTCTCGAAAAAACAAAAAAAACAAAAAAAAAAAACTAAAAAGTTGAAAATGATCATCAGAAGTTTCAAAATATTTTTGTACAATGCAACATATTTTCTGAATACACAGAAAATGAACTATGTTCTTGGGTAAAGAAATTCAAAATCATAAAAATATAAATATATATCCTAAGCTGGGCACAGTGGCTCACACCTTTAATCCCAGCACTTGGAGAGGCAGAGGCAGGCAGATCTCTGTGATTTCCAACACAGCCAAATCTACATAGTGAGAACCTGTCTTAGAAATAATAAAAACAAAACAAAACAAACAAAAATCCTAAATTAATTTCTAAATTGCTACAATCTCAAGGAGAATACCAGTGGTGCTACAGTTGATATACATGGGAAAACAAGACAATATGGGATTCAGAACACCAAGAGATTCAACAGAAGGAAATGATGATTTCAAGGGTAACAGGAAGAAATGCTTCCTCCTGCTTCCTTGCCTCTTGTCTAATCCCACAGACTGCTGAAGTCTGAACAAGAGGGAATTAAATGCAACCCATAACTGGCAAAAGAGAATAAGTAACTGGGGCTTTTAATTATATAAATATTAGTAGTACAAAAATATGCACACAATAAGACACTTGCTGGGCTGGTGGTTTTTTTTTTTTTGAATCATACTTGTAACTATAACCAGAATACCTAAGTAATTCTAAAACACTTCTGAAAAATTCTAAAATGTAACCACTTCTTATGCATAATACAAACTTACCAAAATTTTACCATCTTGCTTATGGATAGTTACAATTCTACTTTCATTTGAGCATTCCTGGTTTGCTTGCTTAATACTGACATCAATAATATCAGGAAAATCACAATATACCTGTAAATCCTGTAACCAAGAGCATTTAAACAGTTATAATGCCATTTCAAACAAGGATTAGAAGGTGAAGATAGTCACAATTCTTTAAAGATATTGATAGCAATGGATAGGCATTAAATGTGATTACATCTCCTAAGAATTGAGCCCTATGACTATGTTTATATATCCTGCTTTGACTTAAAAATGAGAGCATTAAAACATGACAGGAACCTCGTGTGATTTAGAATTTAACCCAATTAATATTAAAAAGAATATCAGAAAATTGGAGAATTATCAACTGTGGTAAAAAAATGATATTAAATCTCTCAAACAATATGACTGATACATGTGAAAAAATTTAAATGCTGTAATGCAAATATAATAAAACTAATTAATTATCAAAATCAGTTAAAGTTTTTCATTTAATTAGCTTTATGATTATGTTTAAATGTCAACAGTGAAAGAATAAAGGAAACAGAGTTAACTTAAAATCACTTAGACAATTCAATCTTATTCAGAAACTGTAAGAAAGTCATTACTAATTAGTTTGTCATAAAAATTAATAAAACACTTAAGAACTACAGTTACAACTTTGATGGCTTTACACAAATGAAGTTTCTATCAGCAGAGAAAATCAAGAATGTCCTCAAGCACCTAAAGTCAGTTTGCTTTACGGCAACTGTTCTTAACACAAAGGAACAAGAACGTATCAGTAAGGATTACCTGTTCTGCCAGGGTCTCACTGTCCTTATGTCTCCCTCGTGACCACTGAATTCCACCGTTTCCAGTTATTAGAATGGTTGCAAAAATCTCCTCACCTGAAGGACCTCTTGCAGATTCTTTTACTTCAAATTGCTCTGTGTAGAAGGCAGACTGCAGGGTTTCCAAGTTTATAAGATACTTAAGTTTCAGGTTTCTGGCAGTGGCTTTGCATTGACCAAACTGCTGAATGAATCTGCGAAATCTGTACCTTATTCGCTTCCGGGTTAAAATATGATAGTCTTGGATTTTTGCTCGAACACACTTTGGTAAGAATGTCTTGTAGCTAGAAATAACGAGCACATGCAAAACAAAACTGGGAGATTAATTCCTTTCTCCACAATAAGGATGTTCTACAATCAAGTGAAGTAAGTTGATGTAACCACCATCTGATATATATGCAAAAATCCTTCATTTGATGCATAAATATTCTGAGTGACAACAGAGTTTAGAATAGGACATATTATTTTAAAATTATCCCTTCAAGTATTTCTCCCATCATTCTGAACTTAGTCTTTTCAAAACATGTAAAACAAATAATGAACACCTGTGATATTCTGTACAACTCAATTTCTTCTCACAGAGTATGAGCTATACTAAGAAAAAGTATACCTCCACAATTTTTTATCTACTTTCTGAGTGTATGTGTGGTATATGCAGAAGAGTACACCTATGTGTGCTGGTGTACTTGCTGTGTGCATCCTCAAGTGGAGGTCAGAAGCCAAGGTGGGTCTTTATCACTGCCCCCCTAATTTATTGTTAATTTAAAAATATTTCATTATTCTGTGTGCACTGGTATTTTGACTGCATGTATATCACATCCATTCAGTACCTACAAAGGCTAGAAGAGAGCATCAGATATCCTTGGACTGAGGTTACAATTGGTTGTGAGTCATTATGTGGGTGCTGGTAATCAAACTGGGTCCCCTGGAAAAGCAGCCCGTGCTTGTGACTGCTGAGCCATCTCTCCAGACCCTAGTTAAAAAGTTATTTAATGTTACTGTGGGTATGCAAATGATGTATGTGGGGGCCCACTGCCATAGCACTTGCCTGGAGGTCAGGACAGCTCTGTGGAGTCAGTTCTCTCCTTCCACCTTTATGTGGGCCTCAGGAATAAAACTCAGGTCACCACGCTGGTGTGGCAAGCACCTTTATCTGATAAGCCATCTCTCTAGCCCATCCACCTTATTTTACAAGACAGGGTTTCTTACTGAACCTGGATCTGTCTCACTGTGTTGACTGCAACACCCTGAGATCTGTCTCCACCTACCCAACACTGCAGTTACAGATGTACATTATCACATCTGCTTTTATGTGTTCTGGAGATATGAACTCAGGTCTTTGTGGTAGTGCAGGGAGTACTTCCACCTACTGATCCATTTCTCTAGTCTCACTATTTTTTACTATAATATCAAAATGTATGGGCAAACACTGAAAATACAAGTAAATTATATAAAATATCTAAATCTGTAGATTTGTTATGTATGGATGCACAAAAATTACCTGACAGAGTTATAGACAGCCAGTGGAGTCTGGTCCTTTTCTTTAGCTATTCTCATCATATCTAATACTGCCATCCCAAGACACTCTTCCTGAGTTTCATGAGTCACAGGTACTTTTATCCATCCATGCACAAAATCATGCCGCCACTGAAAAAAAAAAGGGGGGGGTAAGGAAATGTCTCCAGTTTCATTATCACATTTAGTTATGTTATATCCTATAAATTATTTTCTAAAATATGCATTTAAAAGTCATAAACTAGGCCGGGCGGTGGTGGCGCACGCCTTTAATCCCAGCACTTGGGAGGCAGAGGCAGGTGGATCTCTGTGAGTTCGAGGCCAGCCTGGGCTACAGAGTGAGATCCAGGAAAGGCGCAAAACTACACAGAGAAACCCTGTCTCGAAAAATTAAAAAAAATAAAATAAAATAAAATAAAAAAGTCATAAACTAGCCGGGCGGTGGTGGCGCACGCCTTTAATCCCAGCACTCGGGAGGTAGAGCCAGGCGGATCTCTGTGAGTTCGAGGCCAGCCTGGTCTACAAAGTGAGTTCCAGGATAGGTTCCAAAGCTACAAACTCCATCTCAGGGGGAAAAAAAAAGTCAAAAACTAACTCCTACGTTCATTTGTATATCATTCACCACAAAACATTAGCAAAGGTTCACATACAAAGAGAACTTGAGTTAGGCTCATAGCTTATCTCACAGTTTATATTTTCAAGATTTATCTTAAGAACACAAAAATACCTAAACTAAAATAAATATTAATTAATCAAATGTACACTGATTTCAATTCATACTGAAGGCACTGTACTAGAGTTTGTGTGGGATATAAACAAACACAGGATGTGGTCTCAAGACATCAAAAAGACCAGAAATTTTCTTAGAAGCTAAAAAGCAGATCATTCCAACACCAGGTAATATAATATGAAGTACCACACAACAGCCACTTTAGGAACCTTAGAGACAGTTAAAATTGTATGCAGTTGGCATAATTAAAAGGTTTCGTGGAAGATCTGAACCTTCATGTGACCTTTAAATGATGAAGACATTATTAATGGACACAAACCAGAGCAAAGACATGGAAAGAATGAGACAGAAAGAAAGCACAGGGAACACTCAGAGATTGAAACTAGCAGTTTGCCTGGGACCGGGCTGACAGTATTCTTGAACGACCTAGAAGTAGTGGAAGGTTTTGTTTTGTTTTGTTTCACTTTTCAAAGCATTTGTCTCGACATGTCTCTTTTCCTGCTAGGATAGTAAAAAACAGTAGATGTGCTTGGAGAAAATAAAGTGTACTCAGCATATATAGCTTAGATGCTACAAGAAACAGAGGACATTGCAAGTCAACATATAAGAAACAAAGGAAAGAGAAATAGGTTGGAAGATGACTTAGTGCCACCTAAAGTCCTGCTGTGCAAGCATGAAGACCCAGTCCAGCTCCTGAGCACCCAAGCTGTAGAATACCAAGTTGTAGAATATTATTTTCAGGTGTGTTACTTTTGTTTATGTTGCACTTTTTTAACTCTGTGAAGCTGTGTTACTGTGACTGCCTGAAACATCTGATGGTTTGGTTTTTTTTTTTTTGGTTTTTCGAGACAGGGTTTCTCTGTGTAGCTTTGCGCCTTTCCTGGAACTCACTTGGTAGCCCAGGCTGGCCTCGAACTCACAGAGATCCGCCTGGCTCTGCCTCCCGAGTGCTGGGATTAAAGGCGTGCGCCACCACCGCCCGGCACATCTGATGGTTTAATAAAGAACTGGCCAATAACAAGGCAAGAGAAAAGATAGGCAGGAATGGCAGGCAGAGAGAATAAATAGAAGGAGAAATCTGGGAGGAAAGAAGAAGTAGCCAGAGAAGGAGGAGGACTCCTGGGGCCAGCTACCCAGCTACATAGCAAGCGATGGAGTAAGAGTAAGATTTACAGAAGTAAGAGAACAGGAAAAGCCCAGAGGAAAAAGGTAGACTGGATAATTTAAGTTAAGGAAAGCTGGCAAGAAACAGGCCAAACTAAGGCTGGGTCTTCATAATTAAGAATAAGCCTCCATGTGTGATTTATTTGGTAACTGGGTAGTGGGCCCCCAAAAGAGCCAAACCAAACAAAAACACACCCCATGAAAAGTCAGGTGCAGGGGCACCACCTTCATATTAGTGCTGAAGAAAAGGAGACAGGATAATGTCTACAGCTTAACAGCAGCCGTTTTAGTCAATTGGTGAGTTCCTAGTGCAATGAAAGACCCACTTCAAGTATAAGGTGAAATCGACTGAGGAAGACACCAGATGTCAATCCCTAGTCTCTACACATGTATGTACATACATGTACACACACACACACACACACACACACACACACACACACACACACACGGCGGGGGGAGGGAAAGGGGAAGACAGGTAAAGACAGAGAAAGGGAGAGACTGATAAAGAATGAATATGAATACGCTCAAGTGCTGAGGCATGCATGTGGAGGTCAGATGAAAACTTTCAGGATTGGTTCTCTCCTTCCACCATCAGAATTCTGGGAATCAAACTCAGGTCAGCAGACTTGGCAGCAAGTGCCTTTACACACAGAGCCATCTCATCAGCCCCATTTTTGCTCAATTTTAAACATATTTCCTCACACTTAAAACTGGCAAGTTATTCTCTTTAGCTAAGATCTGTAGAGAACTATTTGCTCCGTAATAGCATGTGTTTGTTCTGTTACCATATAAAACCAGTAGGTAATTAAGTTTTGCTCATCAGAAAATTCCATGGAAATCAAAACCAAAAGAAAATAAGTGCTTGGAAAACTAGTGGGAATACTACTAATGAATAAACCAACAAATAGCCATTGGAGAAGTTACAAATCAGTCTCAAATGTCAAAACAAAGTCATTAAGCCAGCATTGTTTAAAATCACATTATGTGCCTACCAAAATTTCATTTATCAAATTCATTTAATTAACAGTTTTCCCCCTTTTGAATAACTGCATTTTACCCAAGAAATTTTGTATCTGTGTTGACCAGACAAATAAGAAAGCAGCCACCATAGTAGAATGCCAGCCTTGAAGATACTGTGCTAAGTAAAATAAGCCAGACACACAAATGCCATCTGTCTACACAAGGTACTAAGATGAACCAACATTCTACTTCACAGGAGGTAGAATGGTAAACTGTTAAGGGTGGGGGAAGTGGAGAGTTATTGTTTAAAGGCATGAAGATGAACACTGTTCTAGAGATGAATAGTAGTTATGGTTGTGAGGTGGTGAATGTGCTTAATGAACTGAGCATTAAAATACATTTAAAAACGGTACACTTTTAAAACTGCATTATGTACATTTTACCATAATGAAAAAACTCAATGATCCTATGTCCCCAAAGAGAATTATGTTTCAGTTTTTGTTTATAGACTTAACAGGTTTTACAAGACTGGAAATGTGAGCTGTGAAGCTCTGTGTTCTTGCCTTTGTTGCTAGTAAGTCTCACTGGAAATCCTTAACCTGACACACTGGAAATAGACACCCAAGGGAACTAGTTACCACTTCTCTGCTTTCTTTAACTTCTGTTCATGCTATTCTAGAAGTCCATGAAAATAATTTAATAAGCAAATATTTCAATTGCTGTTTAATTCAAGGTGATAGAGAATAATGCATTTTGAAATGTTCAAATAACACTACAAAAGTCTATAGTAAGAGTCCTAGTGGATAACTAAGAACTCAGCTCTCTAAGAATCAACATGTGGACACCACCCTCCCACCTAGAGGAGCCTACCAACTATCACAGCTTCATAATTCACCAATTCACTTCTTTCTTTCTTCTTTGCTTTTTTTTTTTTTTTTTTTGGTTTTTTGAGACAGGGTTTCTCTGTGTAACAGCCCCAGCTGGCCTCAAACTCACAGAGATCCACCTGCCTCTGCCTCCCCAGTGCTGGGATTAAAGGCGTGTATCACAATCGCCTAGCATCATTTTTTATGTTACTTCCTCCTGCTACATTTTACTGCCTACCATTTATACCTGAAATTATCCAAAATTTATTTTTTAAAAACTCTAAAGAAATTTTACCATCTAATGGCCACAAATTGTGTTGTTAAATTTATTCTACATTTTTTTTCAAAATCCTTAAAATGACCTAAATCCTAAAAGAAAAAGAAAATGATTTCAAAAGGGTCAATTTAAGGAATCATTATAATACTTTTGTAATTCATGAGATCAAAAATTATTATTAAATAGACTATCTTTTTATCTCTCTATACCTGGTGCACAAGTTAGAATTGTAGTCTTCCCACATGACACTTACTTACCCTACCTAAGATATATGCTACCTAGGAAGATATTTCTGGTTTAACACATACAAAAAAATTAATATAATTATACCTGAGCAAAAAGGTAAGACATGACAAAGTCATCAAGAAGAGGAGCTTCAGCCCCACGAGATACTCCATATCGATAGGTTCTATTGCTGCCACTGCAATACCAGTGAGGAAAGTAAAATCTGTAAGAGAATTGAAACATTCTGTCAGCTTCCAGAGTTCAAGCACTAACCACAGGCATTTAACCACCCTCAACATTCTAAAAGTTATTAATGCATTGCTAGAAAACACAAATAGCAGTGTTGAACACAGGTTGTGAACAGGAGGATTTCTGAATAACAGCATGATAATAACGTAAGTAGAAAATACAAGAAACACAGTAAAGCACAGTGGAGCACATTGGTAATCCCAACACCCAGGAAGCTGAGGCAAGAAAAGCAAGAGTTTGAGACTCTCCTGGGCTACCTAGATTAATTCTGTTTCCATAAACAAACAAACAAAACACCAGGAGCAACAGCAAATGAAACATGAGTTGCTGAAAAGTCAATATACAGCCCACTTTGGTGCAATGTATAAAAATATAGAAGAATCAATCAAAGGAGACAGGAGAAATGTAGACATAAAAGTCAACAAAAACTTAAGTCCAGTAACATCAATAGACGCTTCTGAAAATGCAGTTTGCTGTGTAAACAAATAATTTGTCTGTGGTGACATTTATTTGTGCACCCCAATAAAGCTTATCTGGAGATCAGAGGAAAAAGCCAGTCACTATATTAAACATAGAAGAAGTCAGGCAATGGTAGCACACACCTTTAATCCTGGCATTCAGGAGGTAGAGATCCATCTGGATCTCTGTGAGTTCAAGGCCACACTGGGAATAGAGCCAGGCATGGTAGCACACACCTTTTTTTTTGTTTTTTTTTTTTGGTTTTTCGAGACAGGGTTTCTCTGTGCAGCTTTGCGCCTTTCCTGGATCTCGCTCTGTAGCCCAGGCTGGCCTCGAACTCACAAAGATCCACCTGTCTCTGCCTCCCAGGAGTGCTGGGATTAAAGGCGTGCGCCACCACTGCCCGGCCGGCACACACCTTTAATCCCACCACTAATCATGAAAGTCCGAGGTCTGTACAGACAAACAGAAGTGATGTAGCTGGGCAGCGAGAGGAAGTAAGAGGGCAGGGACAGAAAGGCATATGGGCATGGGTATACAGGAAGTAGGTCTCTCTTTTTGGCTGAGGATTTCTAGCAGTAAGAACGTGGCTGGCTTCTTTCTGCTTCCCTGATCTCTCAGTTTTTACCCCAATATCTGGCTCTGGGTTGTTTATTAATAAGACCATTTAGCAATTCGTCTTACATTTGTCCTTCTTTTAGGAAAACGAACATTAAAATTTGTCTTTCAGCCGGGCGGTGGTGGCGCACACCTTTAATCCCAGCACTCGGGAGGCAGAGCCAGGCAGATCTCTGTGAGTTCGAGGCCAGCCTGGGCTACCAAGTGAGTCCCAGGAAAGGCGCAAAGCTACACAGAGAAACCCTGTCTCGAAAAACCAAAAAAAAAAAAAAAAAATTTGTCTTTCAAAGAAAAATTCAGTATGTTTACTTTTGAAAGTAAAAGCTTTGAAGTAGCTGAAGAGATGGCTCAGCGGTTAAGAACACTGACTGCTCTTCCAGAGGACCTGGCTTCAAATCCCAGCACCCACATGCCAGCTCACAATTGTTTGTAACTCCAGGATCTGACACCCTCACATGGACATAATACATGCAAGCTAAACACCAATGCACATAGAATAAAAAATTAATATATATAAATAAAATATATTAAAAAAGTAAAAGCTTTGAGATATAATTCATCTACATGAAGCTTGTCCATTTAAAGTGCTTAGTGATTTGTAGTATTCAATGTGGTACCAACATCACCACAATTTAATTTTACATTTTGACTATATCTCCAAAGCTATTAGTAATCACACTCAAGTAAGTCACTCTGTTAACCCCTAGCTACAAGATACCTTTTTTACAAATTCTATTCTACTCATTTTATATTCAAAATAATTGCTATGATATGTTGTCTTTTATCTGACTTCATTTACTTAGCATAATGTTTTTAAGTTTCATCTACTTTATAGCATATAGGTACTTTATTCCTATCTTCTAATGAATTAATACTGGATTGTATGATGTACTATACTTATTTATTTATTCATCACTTGAAAAGCATTTGAGTTGTTTCTGTTTTTATGCTAACATGACTAGCACTCTGTGAACAGTGTTTTTGTGGATGAATGTTAGTAACTCTATATTATCTTTAGAGGAAATGTCCAATCTTTTTCCAAAGCAACAACACCATTTCCTATTCTTGCTGACAATGTATGAACATTTCTAATTAGTACAAATAATTTTCAACGTTTATTATTGTCTGCCCTTTCTGCTTTTGCCATCTTAGTGGATTGGTTGTTAACACGTTGTGCATTTGATTGACATTTCTCAAAGGACTAATGATGTTGAATATCTTTTCAAATGCCTATTGGCTACTTGCATGCCAAACACTTCTTTGGAGAAATGTTTATTCAAGTCCTTTGCCCTGAACATACATGAATTTTGATAGCCAAGGAAGCTCAGTGCACCACGGATACTGAAGGATAGTTATATTATATTCTCATTCTTCACATTTTTCAAGTTAAATGTCTAATTTGTCCATTGTACTGGTTAGGGTTTTTTTGGTTTGTAGTCAAATAATTTCTAATTAATGATTGATGTGAGAGTGCCCAGCCCACTGTGGATTATACCACCTTTGGGCAGGTGGGCCTAGGTTGTCTTAAAAAGGTAGCTAAGCAAGCCATGGGGAGGCAAACCAGAAAGCAGGGTTTCTCCATGGCCTCTGCATCAGCTCCTGACTCCAGGTTCCTCCTTTGAGTTCCTACCCTTTCTTCCTTTCATGATGGACTCTAAGCTGTAGGATGAAATAAACCCTTTCCTCCCCCAGGTTTCTTTTGGTCATGATGCATATCATAACACTCGAAAGCAAACTCTGACACCCATATTGTTTCTTATTTTTTCTCATTTAGATTATTCCCAAATAGTTAAAGCTTTAAAATTATTTTATAAAAGCTTCATTATTTTGTTTCAACTAGCCACTTGTATGTAAGAATGCCATTGCTTTTTTTTTTTCTTTTTTATGATTTATTACTATTTATTTTGTGTATGGGCCAGAAGAGGGCATCAGATCCCCTGGAACTGGAGCTACAGACATTTGTGAAATGCCATGTAGGTGCTAGGAATGGAATCTGAGTCCTCTAGAAAGAGCAGCCACTGCTTTAAACCAGTGAGCCATCCCTCCAGCCCATTCCACTGCTTTTCAAATGTTCATTATTTAGACACTGAACTCTTTTACTAACATTTTACCCATAACTTTACATAAAAATGATGCTTACACTCAATAAAAATTATATCTTAAAAACAGAAAACTCAAGCACATGTATCTACATATTTTATACAGATTAAGAAGAAAATAGGGCCGGGCGGTGGTGGCGCACGCCTTTAATCCCAGCACTCGGGAGGCAGAGGCAGGCGGATCTCTGCGAGTTCGAGGCCAGCCTGGGCTACAAAGTGAGTTCCAGGAAAGGCGCAAAGCTACACAGAGAAACCCTGTCTCGAAAAACCTAAAAAAAAAAAAAAAAAAAAAAAAAAAAAAAGAAAAAGAAAAGAAAAGAAGTAATGAAATATGAAAATTTATTAAGAACTCATCAAATATTAATGATGATGCTACCCTACCTAGCATGTATGACACCCTGGGTTTGATTTCCAGGAAAACCAAACTAAGTGTGGTAGCCCATGCCTGTGATCCCAGAACTAGTGGGAATTAGAGGCAGGGGGATCAGAAATTCAAGGTTATTCTTTGTTACACAGTGAGTTCAGGGAAAATCTAGGGTACATGAGTTCCTATCTCAACAAATAAAAGTAAATAAATAAGAACATCAAATAATGGACACTGGACTAGGCCCTCTGCATAAGTGAGACAGTTGTGTAGCTTGGTCTGTTTAAGGGGCCCCTGGCAGTAGGATCAGGGTCCATCCCTGGTGTATGAGCTGGCTTTTTGGAGGCCATTACCTATGATGGGACACCTTGAACAGTCTTGATGCAGGGGGAGGGGCTTGGACCTGCCTCAACTGAATGTACCAGACTTTGCTGACTGCCCATGGAGGCCTTACCTTTTCAGAGCAGGGAATGGAGGGTGTGCTGGGGGGGAAGGGGGGAGTCTGGGAGCGGGAGGAGGGAAGAGAGGGGGATCTGCGGTTGGTATATAAAATGAATAAAGAATTTCTTAATAAAAAATGAACACTGAATATTATACTATTATCTCTTTAATGAGGTACATGCAAGGTTAGAAGGCAGTTTGTGAAGCAAACTAGGTCTGAGTTTCAACTCTGATGCTTTTTCCAAGACATAAGACTGAGTAATATGTCATACCATCAGATTCTTTACAGGGAATTCTTAGTATTTCATTAAGTCATAAGAAAATTAAATAACATGTAAGTGCTTGGAAAATTGTAGCTGTCTCTAAACTCAAAATTATTTCTTTGCTACCCCCTTTTATACAGAAAAATCTTCTGGAATTTTATTTTTCTGAACATTAATAGATATTGAACATTGCCATAAATCACTAAACTATCTTACAAACAAAAACTTTAAACTCTAAAAACGTACTCGTAAAGAAGAGATTTAAGCTTATGTTTTATTGCACACACATTACCCTTCCTGGGAAAGTGGCAATATTCCAAACAGTAAGGATTTTCACACAAGCATTTTCATCTGTTCTTTTTTTTTTTTTTTTGAGCCTTAATTATAATGAAGTCATAAAATGGCATCCTGACAGATGGAAACATCTAGATACCACACTACATAGCCAACGATTTCTCCCACTTTGGCTTTTACTAACATGCAAACCACTTAATATAAGAAAATACCTTAGTCTGTAGAGTATATTATGCCTGGTTGACTCATCTATGTGGAAGACATGGTTGGGCGGATACCAGATTCTTTCTGTTTCACTCATTAAAGCAAACATATTATGATACACAGGAGTAATACCTAGAAATGAAGCATAAAAAGGATTGATAAGAGATAGCTAGCAGAGCATTTACACAACCTGCATCATCTGTCATGACGTGATACCTAGAACTGAAGCATAAGAACTGATTGCAGATAGCTAACAGCATTTACATAACACAAATCTGTCATGGAGCCTTGGTGACAGTTCTTATACTCAGCAGAAACTTCACTTGCAGGTGAACTATTGTGGGAAGCCATATTTTAAAACTACTTTTTAAATCAAATACCTCTTTCTCTAATTTTAAAATATAACTGCTGGTATTCTTGCATGGAGACTTCAAAAATATACTTTATCTAGCTTTTAACTGTCTTGTAAAGAGAGTTTCCAAGTTCCTTTTAACCCCTGGAAAAAATACATTGTGCGAGTACGCACATGTATGCAGGTGTATATTTTAATTGATAGTGATTATCAAATCACTGAGATAATAACAAGCCACTGGATACTTGTAAAGGAATGAAACATTTCATATTAAAACAAAGTTTTACACAATATGATAATTATATCTGTTGCACTATTAAAGTTTACAAAAAAAATTAAAAGCCAACTGAGCCATCTCACTGGGCCCTATAAAGTTAAATGACAACTGAGCCATCTCACCAGACCCAAACACTTTTTCTTTCTGTCTTTTTTCCTTTTTGCAACAAAGTCTTATGTAGTCCAAGTTGACCTTAAACTCCTTATGCAACTGAAACTGACCTTAAACTCTTGATATGCCTGCTTCCATCTCCCAACTTGATCACAGGAGTGTGCCACCACATCAACATCTCTTTTTCAGATATTTGACAAAGTAGGGACATAGCTCAATAGTGGAATGCATGTCTAGGATGAGTGAGGGCTTAGGTTCAATTTCAAGCACCAGAAAAGTAAAAACCACTAGATGACAGATGTATTAAGAAACATATAAGGCCGGGCGGTGGTGGCGCACGCCTTTAATCCCAGCACTCGGGAGGCAGAGCCAGGCGGATCTCTGTGAGTTCGAGGCCAGCCTGGGCTACCAAGTGAGTTCCAGGACAGGCGCAAAGCTACACAGAGAAACCCTGTCTCGAAAAACCAAAAAAAAAAAAAAAAAAAAAAAACCAAAAAAAAAAAAAAAAAAACAAAGAAACATATAAAAGGCTGAAGAAAAGCTAGAGAGATAGTTCATCAGTTAAGAGTGTATACTGTAAACTGGGTGATGGTGGTGCACACCTTTAATCCCAGCACTCAGGAGGCAAAGGCAGGCAAATCTCTTAGTTGAAGGCCAGCCTGGTCTACAGAGTGAGTTGCAGGACAGCCAGGGACACACAGAGAAAGCCTGTCTCAAAAACCAATGATGATGATGATGATGATGATGACAAAGACGCTAATAATAATAAGTGCATATTGTGCTTGCAAAAAAACCCAAGATAGTTGCAAGCACTCACACTGGACAGCTCAAAACCACCTTAACTCTAGTTTCATCAAGATCTGATGCCTCTGACCCCCACAAACACCTGCACAACACACATACACACAAATGAGTTTTAAAAGTGGAAGTTAGCCTGGCGGTGGTGGTGCACGCCTTTAATTCCAGCACTCGGGAGGCAGAGCCAGGCGGATCTCTGTGAGTTCGAGGCCAGCCTGGGCTACAGAGTTCCAGGACAGGCTCCAAAGCTACACAGAGAAACCCTGTCTTGAAAAACAAAACCAAAAAAAAGTTAATAAGCAGATTTAATAAAAAAAAAAATCGAGAAATGTTGATTTTCTTTAGTGATTAACAAAACTAACAAGCTATTGTCAATCTGATAAGAAATAAAATAGGCACAAGCAATTTATAAAAAGCATAATGAAAAGCTAATTAAAAGACAAAGTGTTAGGAGAACATTACAGCAGTAAATTTGAAAAGATGGACACTTTTCAGAAAAATACAACTTTAAAATGATGTAAAAAAAATATTAAAGACAGAATCTACCTACACTTTCTGTTTTTAAATTTATTTTTATTTTATGTGCATTGGTGTTTTTCTGCATATATGTCTGTATGAGGTATTAGAACCTCTGGACCTGGAGCTACAGACAGTTGTGAGCTGCACATGTGTATTGAGAATTGAACCCAGGTCCTCTGGAAGAGCAACCAGTATTCTTAACAGCTGAACCATCTTTCCAGGCCCTACCTACATTTTTTCAATGGAAAATAAAGGTGGAAGAGAATAAAAGGAAAATAGGAAAGAAAGAAAAAAGATGAGGTTTAAAAGTTACATGTAAGTGCAACCAAAAACTAAAAGCAATGCCATCTACTACTACAGAGAAATGGCACATTTTACATTTAGTAGATTGTGACAGCAAAGCAGACAGACATATTAAAAAGTGATAGTTTTGCTTATCAAAATAAATACAAGAGTCCTGAACTAAGTACTGTCCGTGGCCACGTCAGGGCAGCTGCAGTCAGCAATGGAGCTTATGGAGTTCAATTCACCAAATAGCAAGGCTACAATGAATAAACCCTGGAGAGGCAAAGCCCTGAGAGGACTATCTCCAGGATGCCCCTTGCATCCTGTGCTCCTCCTGCTTGCTGATGTCATGTTCCTGCTGTATCTATCATGGTGTGATTACAATGTGAAAGGATCCCACTGTATCTAGCATAGTGTGATTGTTTCTTGGGAAAACCCCACTCCTCACTGGGAAATTTACTTGCAGATCATAATGAAGATGATTTTTATAAGAGCAATGATCTTAGTTGAAAATCAATGATTCAAATGAACTTTCTGGGTTAGCCTAAAAGATACCGGTGGTTAAGACAGTAAAGATGATTAGGGAAATGGTATAAGTTATTCTAGCAATTGTTTCAATAAGAGATATAAAAAAGACAAAAATGACTAAAAGCTACCTTCTCCTTTGTTAGATATGAGACTTGCAGAGGATGAAAAATAAGAACAAGGAAGTTTCATGCATTACAGATCCATGAATTCTACCTGTGGAAAAACAGGCTGATGACCAAAGGAAACAATTATATCCCTATACTCCAAGGTTAGGCCTGAGTTTCTTGGTCATGTAGCTTGCAGACTTAATCACAGGTTTCAGTATGCACCTTGGAAAAAACAAAATTGTGAAAGAAAATTAAATGACCCTACTGTGTGTAAAGGAAGATAGATAGATGGTTAGCTGACCACTTGTTTATAAAGTTCTGTAGAGTAGAAACAGGATAGGAATCTGCTACACCAAAACCGCAGACAGCTGCCTGCCAGTGCAAAGGAACTGGTGGAAATATACTTAGCTTGCTTAAAATTTTGTTAATCAATTATAAAAGAATCATTGCTTTGGGGTAAAGATGTTATGGTGGGAAAATTAATACAAAGAAAAATGTTTAACTACTTGTGGCTTCTAAGGAAAACATCTTAATGCGATTTCGTCTTTTGTAGAGATTTTAATTTGTTTTTAGAAAACACGTAACTTGTGGTTGTGAGTAATCTTTGCTTGCTTAAAATCTTAGGTGGCGTAAAGGGGATAAAGATAAAATAAAGAGACAGAGCAAGCAGCAGGAAGAGAAAGTAAAGTGGATAAACTTCTGACTGCCTCAGTTCTCCTGCGTGGACATGCAGTTTCACTGACACCACACCTCTTCTCCATTTTCTCTGACCTGCTGAGAGCTGGTTCTCTCAGCAAAGCACTAACAATCTAATCCAAAAGTCTTTCTTTAAAAAAATCACAACCAAGTTCACTGCTCATTTATCATGGGACTGCAGAGAAAGCTAAATTAGAAAATTCCATTAGCTCGGCAGTGGTGGCACACACCTTTAATCCCAGCACTCTGGAGGCAGAGGCAGGTGGATCTATGAGTTCCAGGCCAGCCTGGTCTACAGAGCCAGTTCTAGGACAGAAGAGCTACACAGAGAAACCCTGTCTTGAAAAACAAGAAAAAAAGGAAGGGAGGAAGGGAGGGAGGGAGGGAGGGAGGGAAAAAGAAAGGAAATTCTATTGATGTAATATATCAAAATAACATTATAGAGATCTAAAGTAAAATGGTAAAATAATAAATTTTAAAAGTTGAGTATACTGGTTTGTACTTTATTCTTATATACAAAATATTAATTGAAGTATTTTATAATTTAAAATCAAGATTAAAAATTAATAATGGTATAAAATGAAAACATACCTAGTTAAGCAAATCCACATGACTAACAAGGATGCAATTCCTAGTATGAAGGAAATGCAAATGAATCCTACATGACAGCACTTTACACCATTCGTTCAGCAAAAACAGTAAGATTTCTACTGGTGAGTAGTACTGTGAACTCTAGTTGTTACGATTTTGCTAGAAATACAAACTGGTGTAGCTTTTGAGAAAGCAGTTCTAATTTGAGGAACTTGTGTCTATAAAATGTTTAAACACTTCAACCTAGAACTCCCTCCTGTGCACTCCTGAAGGAGTAGTGTGGTAGCAACAAAGTGAGATATAAATCTCAGGCAGAAGGAAATCTATGGCACTAGGACCCATACTTTGGACTGTTAGAGTCCAACAAAACAAAGGGAATAAAAGTCACTGGCTTAAGCACCTTTTTCTCAATATTTTTTTTTAAGAAAAGCAAGGTACACATTAGAATACCAATTTCATACAATTACTTAAAATCCTAAAGTTGGGGAGAGAGGAATTTGTGCAGAATATATGAGTAGTATATAATCACAGAAAAAATCTGAACAATCACAAGAGGTTATTTCCCTACTTACCAGGATAGGACAAAGAGAAAAGAAAAGAAAGAGAAGAAACTTTGTTGTTAAAAAGGATTCATTAAGGCCTGGCATGATGGTATACATCTTTAAATCCTAGCACTAAGGAGGTAGAGGCAGGCAGATCTCTGTGAGCAAGGCCATCTTGGTCTACATACCAAGTTCCAGGCCAGTCAGGGTTATATGATAAGACCTTATCTTTAAAACAAAAACAAAGGGGATTCATTAAATAGAAAATCCTGTGTAAAAATGGAGACGTTGGGGATGGGGGATTAGAAGAAAATTATGGCCAAGAGGAGGGGAAGGGTTCCCTCTGTAAATGAACTTCAAGCTACAGTGAATAATAAACTACATAAACTACCACACGAGCACAATGGAGGAAATAACTCTATTTTGACTGCTAAGTTTAGACTGAGAAATGTTTTAAAGTTGGAAATTCAAATGCCATCCTCTAATGAACCACAACACATGCCTCTGAATTCGTATCTTTCATGACAGAAAGTACATGCCTCCTCCACCCGCTAACCATGTTTTGTGAACTTTGTGTTCTAGGTATAAGGACACAAATTAAAATTTAAAAAGGAGGAAATATTGCATACTATGCTAACAAAAATGAAAAGAAACCTGGTAAGTCAAAATTAGAGAAAGAAAAACTTCAAGAAAAATATTCATTGAGAAAAAAAAAATACCAAGTGGGTTCGAGTCAACAGAAAAACTGATGAATGATAAATGAAATTTATATATGGCTAATAAGATTACTTCAAATTGCATAAAGCAAAAATTGTTAGAAAAGCAGCAAATTTTAAAATCTCTCAGAGACTGACCAAAAAGCAAAACAAACAAACAAAAAAAACCCACAAAACACCAAAGATAGACATTTTAAGCCATGATTAACCTAAATTTAGTTTATATTTGAAAATAATATACCTGGTAAATACAGAACATACAATTTTCAAATGTATGTGAAACATTTTTAAAAAAAGGTTATCTGGGTAATGGTGGGACACATTTTTAATCCCAGCACTCAGGAGGCAGAGGCAGGAGATATCTATGAGTCTGAGGCTAGTCTGGTCTATAGATCGAGTTTCAGGACAGCCAGAGCTGTTACACAGAGAAACTCTGTCTTGAAAAAAAAAATCAAAAAACAACAAACAAACAAACAAACAAACAGTTGGTCATCTAGGGCTAGAGAGGGAGTTGAGCAGTTAAGAGCACTTTCTGCTCTTGTAGAAGACCTGGGGTTCAGTTTTCAGCGCCTGTATCAGGTGTCTCACAGTCATTTCTAACTCTAGTCCTAGGGGATCTAACATCCTGCTGAGGCTTCCAAGGACATCAAGCACACACATGCTGCACATACATATATACATGAACTTACACATACACATAAAATTTAAAAAAATGAATGTTCAAGAACTTGGAGGGCTAAAGAGATGCTCAGTGGTTAAGAGCATTCACTGCCCTCTAAAGGACCCTAATTCAGTCCCCAGCTCCCACATGGAGGCTCACAGCCATCCTTAACGGCAGTCCCAGGAGATCTAGCACCGTCGGCTGGGTTCTGCAAGTACCAGGCATGCACAAGGTGCACATAAATACATGCAAGCAAAATACTAATATGCATATATAAATAAAATAGGTGATCATCTAAGTCATAAAGTTGTAGTGAATTTCAGAGAGCTGAAAATTTCCAAGTATCCACACTGGTCACGGAAAAAAATTAAAAATAAGCAATAGAAGAAGAATCAAATTTCCCAATTGAAAAATGCCCAGATGGTCTGTTTTGGTTAGTCTAGCCAGCCAGCCTGATCTGGGGACCTGCCGTCAGCTGCCCTGCACTGCTTTGGTTTCTGTATGAATTCTGGTTGTGTGAACTCAGCCCTCACACTCGTGCAGCTCCTGCTTTACACACTGAGCAATTCCACCCAGACTTTTGATTGTTGTTGGTTTTTATTGTAACTCCTAAGTTGCCCTGATTTTAAAGACAAATAAAAAAAAAATAGTTATGTCAGTGGATATATAATGTATAGAGATATGTGGGGAGGTTTTGTTTTGTTTTTGTTTTTGTTTTGTTTTGTTTTTCAGAGCTGAGGACCAAACCCAGGGCCTTGCGCTTGTAGCAAGCACTCTACCACTGAGGTAAATCCCCAACTCCCGAGATATGTGTTAAGGAGAACATGAAGATGGAGAGACAGAGAGCTATACGTAAGCATGGCTTTCATGTACTATTGAAGATAATTAATTCAAATAGATTATTATAAAGTTAAAAGATTAACTGTAACTAAAAATATATGACAAAAGTTAGACTCAGAATTATATACCACAAAAAAATTAAGCACAGGAGGCAATAAAGAAAACACAATAACCAAGAATACACAGAGAAACTCTGTCTTGAAAAACAACAACAAATATATACATATTTATATATGATAGAAAAGAATGAAATAGTAGAAATTAATGCTCCCTATCACTATTTCAAATACAAATTCATACATTATACAAATTCCCATTAAAGGCAGAGATTTCTCAAAGGGATAAAAATACATGGCTTAACTACATGACATCCATAAGAGACTCACTCAGAATCTAAACATGCAAACAGGTTGAGAGGAGAAGAAAGATGGGAAAAAAATCTACATAATAATAACCAAAAGGAAGCTGGTGTGATAATATTAATTCCAGGAAATAGGATTTAAAATGAAAAATTAACAAAGACAAAACACAATATCATCATTAAAAGAAGACATCATAACCAAAAGATAGAACAAGTCTCACCACACTATGAAGATAGACAACTCAACAGCAGCAGTTGGAGAACTGAACACACTATCTCAACAATGGACAGGAAAACTACAAAGAACAACAAAGGCAAGAACTTAACCAACCCTACAAATCAGCTAGCTCTAACAGCCATATAAAAAGCTTTGCCCCCCACAGCAGAACACACATCTTTAAGTGCATGTATTAAAGTACACTCCAAGTTTATACAGTCTCAAAACTACTGTTAATAAATTCATAAAGTTAAAACCATTCGAAGTTATCTTCTCTGGCTACAATATAATAAGTAGAACATTAAAAGAAAAATTTTACAAATATGTTAGAATTAATCACTCGAGGCAGAATAGAGGCCATCCACCTCTGAGGTACTGAGAACGTGTTAAGTGAGCACTGTTAAACTCACTAGCTGTGTCAATGATAAGGCCTTTGAGTTCTTACTGTAAACCTTCCCTCTCGTGCTCATTTTCCTGTAAATGAGTAGATATTGGAGAACAGGCAATTTGACTCCCTAATTGGCAGCCGTCAGACTTTTCCTTCCTGCCCTGGTTGCCTTTAACAAAAGCCAGACTGGACTACCCTTAGCCAACAGTAGCCATTCTGAGCACTCCATGGACTCCTTAAGAAAACCACACAACTGCTTGTTCCAGCTCTTGAAATGGTCTCAGCCAGCACTGTTTCAGAAGGTTGTGCTGGACTTTTCCTATCATAAGCCCTGGTTCACTGAGGATGATCAAACAACCATTCCCACCAGGCCAGGCAGAACACTTCCCTCGGTGGCCTGACAAAGGACTACTGTGACAGGTACCTAAGGGACAGTGCTGTGATTGGTGTAAGTACAAACCTTCGTTTACATGCCAGGTTTCTGTGATTGGTTCAAACACTACTAGCTGTACCAAATGAGCCAGCTAAGAGACATCACCTGTCCTACTTCCCCTATATTTCAACATGAGGCCCTTTCTGGCCTGTGGGTTGAGCTGGTAACAGAAGAAGTGACAAGACAGCAGAGCAACAACGGCAAGGACCCAGGGCAGCAGCGGGACAGCAGCTCACAGTTGGTGGATTCAGCTGTAAACACTAGCAGTGTAACCAAATGCGCAACAGCTGAAGAAGAGGCCGAAGGAAGAACAGCTCCAAAGAACAGATGCGGCAAAGGAGACAGCTGAAATGTGAACGAAAAGAACAGAGCCTGAGGCTCAAGAATAAACGAATTCTGTAAAGCGCCAGAGAAGAGGAACTCCAGACTCATGATACTGAGAGCCTTGTGGAGACCTGTCAAACCTTTAGGACAAGGGTCTCAGATACCCCAAGCCTCAAAGTTGTAATACTGGCCACTGTCAAGGGTGAGGAATCCCAATACCTATGCCTGTCTGGGATCTACAACTCTAGTTGCTGCTAAAGGCTAAGAAACACAAAATTCCTACAAGCACATAAGAGTTGTGACATTTGTAGAGCTAAGAATCCCATTATAAGGGCTACACAGGGCTGAATGCTAGGAGCAGTGGTTCTCAACCTGTTTGGGGGTCATACAGTAGAAGTTTCCCCACAGTACTGCAGCTGGCTTATAGTCCAGAGTGTCAGCCCAGGCTTTGAACTGCCTTTTGTGATGTTACCTTTTGTGCTGACACCTTCTGTTTAAAGTGTTTTGGTATGCGGAAATTGACTTGCTAAGGTGTAAACTGTATAGCAATAAAAAAGGTCTTTTTCAAAGCAATGTCAGTCAGTCAGTTCACCAGAAACTAGCTCCACTGCTGCTGCAAAGCCAAAATTCATCCTGGAATGACCCTATTTCTTCCACGGACCCACGTAAAACCAAACACCAACAGGGCTGCAAGTCAGATATCCTGCATGTCAGATATTTACATTACAATTCATAACAGTAGCAAAATTATAGTTATGAAGTAGCAACGAAATAATTGTATGGTTGGAGGTCACCACCACATGAAGAACTGTATTAAAGGGTCGCAGCATTAGGAAGGTTGAGAACCACTGCTCTAGAGGGTGTAACCTGTATTGCTCCCAACTGCCTGATGCTCCCTCTTGTTTCCGAAGAATTTATATTTTAGGCTAATGACTAACACCTGAGAGACTTGGGAGCACTCACCCTAAATAGGATGTCTCTATCACATCCCTCCTCTCAAGGCTCAGGTATCTATGAGGAAGAGGAGGTGGAAATGTTAAGAGCCAGAGATGGTTGATCTCTCCGATAGTGTTTTCCAGATAGAAAAGGACTGAGGCGCATAGGAACGAACTCTCAGAGACTGTGACTCTACAAGTTGAAACCAGACCAAATCCCAGCAGAGAGAAGGACTATGAAGTTGGGAGAAGTTGAAGGAGGGGAAAGAATATGATTAAAATATAGTGTGTTAAATTTTTTAATTAAGTTAGATAATTTTGTAAAATAAAATTGTAACACTAAAAAAAAAAAAGTAGCAATGTTCTCCCAATGGATCTATATATGCAATGTAATCACTACTGAAATCTCAGCTATCCTTTATGTAGAAATGATAAGTTAATCACAAAATTCATGGGGAAAAAAATAAAGGGACTAAAATTTGCCTAGTAATCTTATAAAAGAACAACGAAGTTTAACAACTCCTACTTCCTGTTTACAAAACGTGCAACCGGGCTAAAGACAGTTCAGTGTTAGGAGCACCTGAGGTGCATATGAGAGGCACTAGGTTCAATCTCCAATGCTGCAAATAATAAGCAGTACCTTACTACCTAGCCACAGTGATCCAAGAGTGTAGCAAGGGCATCAGGGCAATGAACAATTAACTACAGCGCATTTCAACAAAGTAAAACAAGATTTTGTTGGACTTAAAGCGTGTGTGTGTGTGTGTGTGTGTGTGTGTGTGTGTGTGTGTGTGTATGTATATCTGCTTTAAGTCCAAGACAGGTTATCACTACATAGCTCTGGCACTATGTGAACTCACAGAGATCCTTCTGCTTCTGCCTGCCAAGCGCTGGGGTTAAAGGCATGCACCACTAAACCCAGCTAAAGCATATTTTCATAGAATACTTATAAATTTAAACTAAAAAATTGAATATTTTAATTATTTTATTATGTAGTCTTTGTATCTCTTCTTTTTTTAGATTTAAAAAAAAACTGTGTGTGCATGAGTGTTTTGCTTCATGTATGTTTGTGCACCACCAAGTGTGCCTGGTGCTCTGGGAGGTCAGAAAGGGCACTGGATCACGAGGAACCGAAATTATGGGTTGTTGTGGGTATTAGGAACCAAACCTAGGTCCTCTGCAAGGGCAACAAGTGCTCTTAACCCCTGAGCCATCTCTCTAGCTCCATATGCTTATTTTAAAATTATCAGCATTGTTAGTAGCTTTTGGTGGATGGGTGGGTGTTAAATATGAAAATGGGAAGCAACCTACTCCCTCTAAAACAAAGCTATGAGAAAAGTATAAAACATTCTATTAACTTACCTTTATGTCAAGAAAGAAAAAAGGCTTCATCAAAGACAAAAGGTTTCATCTTTGAGATGGCCTATGTAATCTAGCTTTATACCTATATAATTCTTTTCTTCTTCATTATCCTACCGTTCCCAGTCTCCACTCACTTAATGGAACTCTATCTGTAACATTACTGAAGTAGAACGGGGTTTGCTACACACTTTATCCTTATTCACTGGCATCTAAAATTAAAAGTGCTACAGATAAAATAGACTAGGAGGATAGTTATATTTTAGGTGCTTATGCCTTTCATTTATATCCTGAACCTGATAAATAATAAATTATCAGTGATACTGAACATGCTGAGAATTTTTCTCATCTTTAATATGGACTGAGGTAAAACTGTCACCAAAATGAAATACAAAAATTTCATATTTAAATTTGTGTTTATAAATGTACATGTATGAGTGTTGCCAGGGCTCAACTCAGGGTCTTAGAGTTCTGCCACTGGGCTGCAGCTCCAGCCCTATTTAAAAAAAAAAAAATTAAACTAGTTTAAAAGTTAGGAACACAGCTATTTTGGAAATTCCTAACATAATTCTTCTTAGAGAGCTGAAGAGATGTTTCATGGGTAAGAGCATTTACTTCACAGGCACAGGAGTTGAGTTCAAATTCCCAGAACTCATATAAAAAGCTGGAGTGACTATGTGCTTGCTTATAACTCCAGCTCTGTGGGGAATGGAAATGGGAAGATCAGTGGGGTTTGCTGGACACCAATCTAGTTCCAGGCTCAGTGAAAATTGGGATTTTCTCTACATTTGATGGCTACTCTGACCTATACTAATCAGCTAACCTCATTTATATTTTAACTAAGTTAATAAATTATTGTTACTGTTACATAACATTAATACATATAAACAAATTAGTGTTACCATTTTTATAACTATTATTAGATATTTAACTTACTTGTAGCAGTACAATCATACTACTATTACTTAAAAGTAAAATATCAACTGGTCTTTTTATTAAATATTTAATTTAAAAACCATAATGTTTCTTCAATAATCTCAGTAGTCTTGTAAAATTTATCAGCTCTACAATTTTGGATAGGCCATAAAAAGATAAACTGTTGTGGTAGTTGAAAAGAATGGCTCCCATAGGCTCACAGATTTGAATGCTAGATCACCAGAGTGGCACTATTTGAAAGGATCAGGAGGTGTGACCTTGTTGGAAGAAGTAGGTCACTGGAGAGTGGACTTTGAGGTTTAAAAAGCCCATGCCATGCCCAGAGCTCCTTCTTCCTGCAGATTTGGATGTAGAACTCTCAGCTACTTCTCCAGCACCATGTCTGTCTGCATGCTGCCATGCTTCCCTCCATGATGTCTTTATGACAATGGACTAAACCTCTGAAACTATAAGCAAGCCCTAATTAAATGCTTTCTTTCATAAGAGTTGCTGTGGTCGTGGTGTCTCTTCACAGCAACAGAACACTGACTAAGACAACTGTTTTAGAGTTTCAAGATAAAAGTGATTTCAAGGTACACCAAAACAACAACAGAGAGAGAGAGAGAGACAGAGAAATGTATATATGGAGATGAGAGAGAACGTCAGGAGTAAAAAAAAAATGATGATGCCTATTGCTGTAAAATATTTAATCCAAGAATTCTATCCAGCTGTTGGAGAGATGGTTTATCAATTAAGAGTGTTGACTGCTCCTGAAGAGGACCTGGGGGGCAGCTCACAACCATTTGTAACTCACACCTTCTTCTGGCCTCCACAGGTACCAGGCACACAAATGGTACACAGACATATATGCAGGCAAAATACACATATACACAAAATAAAGATAAATAAATAAGAATTTTACCCAAATATATATTCTAGCAAACTGATAGTCTACTTCCACATGTGCTCAGGATGTAGTTTCAGGATTTACATATAAAGCTGGAGATGATAGCTCCTATCTGTAATCCCAGAATTTGAGAGATTGAGACAACAGGCAGGTTCAAGGCCAGACTGGGCTATATAATAGTCAGTTCCAGACCAGTCTGGGCTACATAGCAAACCCTGTATTACTTAAAAAGAAGATTGACTTAGAGATATCCCATAATAAGATTCTTTAGTCACCTACTATGGTCTCAAAACATTTACAGGCTTCAATTTGTTTTGACATCTATTCTATGGCAATCACTTCAAATTCTGGAATGTTACTGTAATTGTTATGCACGTGAAAATACAGCTAATAGCCATAATAAATTACAGATGTAAACTGTATTAGAGTAACAAAAGTAAAATAATAACTCATAATAAGAAAGTTGATTTTTAATACCTACCACAAGCTTTAGAAGCAGCCACACAAATTTCTTCAGCAACATACTCTCCAACTGGAAACTTCAGATAGTCTCCTTCAGCTTTCCCAAGAGAATGGTACAGATAGACTTGAAGGACTGGGTCGATCTGCTTCACAGCGTTAGCATTTCCAGGAACATCACCGTTCTGATGCACAGGAGATGTGGAGGTTGCCTCCATTTCTGTCACTGTAAGGCAAGCCATTCCCATCCAGAGTCTTTTTCAGAACACTGGCCTATAGAGAAAACAATAAAGTTAGCCCCAACAGTGATATTAGTAAAGCCATCCCTCGAGTACAAAGAAGTCTCATTGACGGCCATCCTGTCAACGCGATCCACTGACTAAGTACTGTACACTCCTGCACTGAGAGCACACAGCACAAGATACCAGAGCTTCAAGTGGACAGCCATCAACTTCCAGCTATAGATCTAATAGGGGAAGAGAAACGTGTAGCACTAACTAAACAAACAAGAGCCAGGGAGGGTTCAGCCACAAAGAGAACTTACTGCTCTTCCAGGGGACCCAGTTTGATTCCCAGCACCCATGTCACAGTGGCTCACAGTCCTCCTAACTCCAGTTCCAAGGACTCCAACACCCTCTTCTGCCCTCTGCAGACACCAAGCATGCATGAGGTGCGCGCGCGCGCACACACACACACACACACACACACACACACACACACACACACAGGCAAACATATAGACACATAAAATAAATAATCTTTTTAAAAAGCATTAGAACCAGTTACAGACAACAGAAGATTTCACACATAGAAACATTACTTACTACATGAATCGTCCTGAGAATTGCTTTAGTGGAGGGAGAAACATTTCAGATGGGAATGATCTTTATTTAAAAACTGACTTTGAAAACTTCATTGGATTTAGATGTAGTCCAGGGAAGTGCACTGTACTGAAGAGTGGACCAGTACACTATGAGCTCAACAATTCATCGAGCTAAATGAAAACAGTAAGAAGTCACACCCCCGTGGGAAGAGTGCAAACACAGATGGTATCTGCAGCAAGACTGCTAGCATTTCCTCCTCCTCTGAAAGAGCACTCAAACTCTTGGGCATTGCTGAGTGCCCAACCAAACACTACTTCCTGACTAATGGAGAGCTAGGTGAGTCAGTCTCAGGAAACAAGACTAAAGAAGTTACTGGGGAGCTTTTTGAGACCCATCCTATCAGCATGATCTTTATGCTTTTTCCTCCTACCTTCTTTCTACCTGAATTTGCGCAAGAAGTTTTGGACAGAGTACTCACCTCAAAACCATGAGGCAATCATGAAAGAAAGGCCAAGAGATAACATACCTGGACATGATTAGCAGCTGAATCAGTGTCAGGAACCATCTACCTCCCACCAGACATCTAGTTACTTACAACAAATACAATCCTGGCTGTTACAGTACGAAGTTAAAGAAAGAAGCAAATGCCAGACCAAAGAATTTAAACTTTAGACCACAAACAACAAATTAGAAAGGTAAAGTAATGAGGGTAGACAGCTGCTGCTGTGCAAACAGTGTGAGTAGATAATGACAGGTAATACAAACACAAGGCTTAATGCTACCCAGCGACGAACTGAGTGTGGAGGAAGCCAGGGGAGTGAAAGACAGTGTACAGAGTTCAAGCTTAGGAGATCTGTAAAACCATTACCATAAATAAGGATGTTGCCTTTTGATAATGGAAGATGAAAAAATAAGTACTGTTTTCCACATTTTCATTTTATTTACATTGTAGTTAGACAATTATACCATAATCTAGCTGGCAGCTAAAATACGAGATGGCCTATTTGGAATATTTCACGACTGGGGTTAAAAACTTGAGAGCCTTCCCAATATATGTTATCATGGACATAAGGAAAACACTGGTTATAACAGCAAACAATAAACCAGGAGTGGTGGTGCCTAGAGGCAGGAGGAAGGCCACACAGTGAGAATATATTAGAAAAAGCAAAATAATTAAATAACTGAAAATAAATCCAACAAAACCTTAAAGCATTTGCTATGTACAAAGCACTGCTCTAAGTACTCCAGTTAAGAAGGGAAAAATACCTACTAAGAGAATAACAAGCCTGGTCTACATGGGGAGTTCCAGAACATAGAAGACTCCCTCTCCCTCTGAATATGAATTAAAACTTGGGCATGGTGCACACCTTTAATCCCAGCATTTGGTAGGCAGAGGCAGGCAGATCTTTGCAAATTCAAAGCCATCCTGATCTATATATTGAGTTCCAGGACAGCCAGACCTATGCAGTGAGACCTTGTCTCAAAAAAAGAAAAATAATTTGAAACATAGTTCTATATACAATTATAAGTACCTAATTACTAAAGGAAAAATAGAACTAGTCTTTAGTTATAAAAATATATACCTCATGAAACTGTCAGTGTATAAAACAAACAACAAAAAAACCCAATTGGCAATTGTTGGAACAGATACAAAGTTACAAGTTTTCTGAAGATTATCTTTGAGTAAATATGCAAAACCTTAAAAGAATTTAAATCTGTTCAAATTCATGATTTAAAAAATATTTTTGTAATTTGTTATGTAGTCTTTGTTAGTTCTACAAGTCAATTAAACACAGCAAAAGTGGTTCTATAAAGGCAGTTAACAGTAAGTACTTACATAAAAATAAAAGGAAGGTCTCAAACACACTAACACTGCTTCTCAGGACCGACAAAAAAAAAGAACAATTAAAACTCAAAGTTAGGAGGAGGAAGGAAATAGTTAAGAGCTGACAAAAATAAATGAAACAAATTTTAAAAACAATAGAAAATGTAACAAAGCTAAGAGTTGGTTTTTGAACAGACACAAACAAGGTCAATGAAAGTAGATTGTTAGTCCTAAAGAGTAATTCTGCTAAATACATCTGTTTGTGTTCACACTGTTTGTGAACTTCTGACTTCCTGCTGCACTAATTTCTTGGTGCTGAAATGTCTCTTTTAGTAGTCTTGCTCTCCGATGTCTGTCGACACAGTCATCGGGTCTGCAGTCATTCCGCTGTCATGTCTTTCCATCCAGCAATGTAAGACTGGGGTCTGTTCAACGCAGCAAGGTTTGCCAGTTTCTTGGCAATAGTGTTAGCTTATTTTTACTTATCATGATAAAAACTTCCGGCATGCTATTAATCAACAGCTTCATGTCCCTACTTTCTATTCTAGGCAGGTCTAAGCAACCAGGCATTCCAAAGCTGCCATTGTGTCATTCACTCTGATTTCTATTAACACAACTCTTTGTCTTCTACAGGAATCTCTCAAGAACTTCCACATCTCTCAGCTGCTCTTGCTTATGGTGACAGGACTGTGACAGTGAGGGAACAGAAAATGAGCAGGAGGCACAAAAGGCCACCAGGATGTTAGCACTGCTCTGCGCTCCTGATACGACTGGTAACTGATAGCGATGTGTTTGTTTTGGACATCTGTCAGGCTGTACACTTAGGACTGTGCTACACTTCAACTAAAAGTTCATTTTAAAACATTTTAAAGCCAGTTGTGGTATCTCATGCTTATGATCTTAGCACTTAAGAGGCAGAGGCAGGAGGACCACCACGAGTCTGAGGTCAGCTTAGGCTATCTGTTGAATTCCTAGCCAACTAGGGCCACATAGGAAAACATCTCAAAACAAAACAACAACAACAAAAAAAACCCACCCTTTTTTTTTTACCTGAAATAAAATGAATTGTTTTAAATTTTAAAATGGCTATCTTTCTTGAAATGTGTTTTGCAGGTACCTTAATCCTTAACATATCCCAACTCCCTGAGACACGCAGACACACAGACACACACACACACACACACACACACACACACACACACACACACTCACAGTGTACACATATTGTCTTCACTTTTCCCTAACAATTTGTAGTAAGTTTCAATATAGCCTACCTGGCTATCTATATACAGAACCAGTTCTGGTAATACCAAGTTAAAATTTCTGCCTGAAGAGGTATATGATGCAGACCCAGTCAAATCAAAATAAGATTCTTAGCTCCATCTTAGGATCTGAAAACCTGCACCAACTCTTCTTCCTAAGCCTGTAACTCACCTAAGGCTATCGCATCTGGAGAGAGGTTCACTGAGAGGAGAGAAATGGCTAAGGGTAAATTAACTGCAGTCCATGTTACACGGTCAGAACAAAGTCCCAAGTCTCCATACAAGGAAGCCAGCAAGGTGCTCTCACTGCTTGTGTTTGTAATATGAAGGTATGTTCAGCTTGGCTTTTTTATTTTCAATGCTGAGGATTAAACAGAGAGTCTCATACATGCTAGTTAAGTGCTCTACCACGGATTTTTATATTCCCAATCCTTTTTGAAAATACTTTAAAATTCTGAGACAGGGTCTCATAGGTTAGTCAGACTAGCCTTATAGATGCTCTGTAGCCTAAATGGAACTTGCTTCAGCCTCTCTAGTAGCTAGTAGCACACGCCTGGCAATCAACCTATTTTCTTTCTTTCTTGTCTGTTTTGTTCTTGTTTTTCTGTTTTTTGTTGTTTTTATTTTTTTGCTTGTTCATTTTTCAAGACAGGATTCTCTGTGTAACAGCTATGACTGACTGTCTTGGAACTTGCTCTATAGACCAGGCTGGCCTTGAACTCATAGAGATCTGCCTGCCTCTGCCTCCCATTGCTGGGATTAAAGGCATACACCACCACTGCCTGGCTTAATCAACCTATTTTCATCCATATTTTACATATGTTTATATTTACTTTTTGGATTCAATTACACATTTATAACAGAAAAAAAAGTGTTAAGTAGAACATACCATCTTTTTTTTTTTTGGTTTTTCGAGACAGGGTTTCTCTGTGTAGCTTTGCGCTTTTCCTAGAACTCACTTGGTAGCCCAGGCTGGCCTCGAACTCACAGAGATCCGCCTGGCTCTGCCTCCCGAGTGCTGGGATTAAAGGCGTGCGCCTCCACCGCCCGGCTAGAACATACCATCTTAAACACACATGCATACATAACGTAAAACTCCACAAGCACTCAGTAAATGTTTGTTTCATGAAAATGAATTTGGTTTTTTTAAATGTACTGTTTTTCTACAGAAAAGAATCAAAAACGTAAGTGACTTAAACTGGTCTTTCTGTGAATGGAGCATACTCACACACCCAATCGATGACTACACTACAGCTGGTGCCAGCCACCGCATTGATCGATGCTGTGTTAGTTTCATCTCACGGTGCTTCTGTAACATCTGTACACACATCAGCGCAGTGTAAAAGACATCTCAGCACTGTTATTTTAACCTTCTTGAATGGCTTTTGAGGATCAATTCTCCTAGTGAGAAACCCTACAGAAACTAACACACACACCCACAAACACTAACAGACACACTGGAGCATCTCCACTTCCAAAGTCTCAACAAAGCAAACAAACCCCCGAACAATCAAATTGTCAAGAAAATAAGTAAATATTTTGGTGCATTCACTCTACAGAAAATATGTTCCTCGGCTGTTCAAATAATCTATAGCTTTTGTGTAACAAAATAAATATTAAAAATAGAATAGTAAGTTGTAGAAAACTCTAAGCTTTAAGATAACCATTTTATAGAAGCTGAGTAAAACTGAATAGTTCATTAAGCACATTTACATATATTAAACCAAAAAGAAAATTAAAAGCAAAGATAAACTCAAAATACACTAGTGGGAGATAGGTAGCTATAAGTTACTGCAAATTCTCTAGTTCTTGAAAAGCAGGTAGTTTCAAGTGCTTAATTCTGAACTTGCATCTAAGTTATTTCTGATCTACATTTACAGAATTTCTCCTCATACAAAATGAAATGCACAATGTAGTCACGGTCTGGACCATGCTCATACATGTCACCAAAACCTCTAGAAATCATCATCTCCACACAGTTCTTAGCCTCCCTCTCGTCTGTCCCTGCCCAGCAGCCATCATTTCTGACTTCTCAGAGGTTTATGGTTTTGTTTACTGATCTTCTTTCATCACTAGAACTGAAAGTTTCTGGAAGGTGAGAAGTGTGATGTCTCATTAATTATTTCTTTCCTAGTCCCTGGCACCAAAATGATGTCAAATAAATGAAGATTAAATAGGAGCTATAATGAATTTTAATTATGTATGTACGTACACATATACATGAAAAAACCTCAAATACATTTTAAAATCTAATATTATCCACATTTACTCCTGCACTTTAGAATCCTAAAACATTTGACTTTTCAAACAAATGACAATGAGAAAATAACATAATAGACTGGCAAAAATATTAAACTAGAAGCCAAGAGAACTAAAAATTACTTCTAATCCATTCTTATTGCAAACTAATTATGTTTGATAAGGGACTCTTACCATCCTCATTTCTGTAATTAATAAATCTACAATGTCCCTCTCAATTCCTAAAAGCCTATAATTTCCACCCAGTTAGTGTACAATCCAACACTAAATTCTTCACTGAAGTGCAGCAAAGGAGACAAGGGAAGAATGGTCATGATTATTAAAGCAGAGAAAGCTGTTAGACATTTCATGCACAATTAAAACATGAACTAGACCTTTACAGGGAAAAGCATTTGAAGAGACATGGCTCAGAGTTAAAAGAGCTTCCTACTCTTCCAGACAACCCAAGTTTGATTTCTACCAGTCCTGCCTGGTGCATCATGACTGCCTGGAAGACTAGCTTCAAGAGATCTACTGCCCTCTTATGGCCTTCCCAGGCATGCGCACGCGCGCACACGTGTGTGTATACACACACACACACACACACACACACACACACACACACATACTACAAAGATTGGGGAAAAGAGAATTTAGCCAACAAAAAGCACAGCATTATTCGCAGGGACCAGTGTGTAAAAAAACATAGAAAGGCCGGGCGGTGGTGGCGCACGCCTTTAATCCCAGCACTCGGGAGGCAGAGCCAGGCGGATCTCTGTGAGTTCGAGGCCAGCCTGGACTACCAAGTGAGTTCCAGGAAAGGCGCAAAGCTACACAGAGAAACCCTGTCTCGAAAAACCAAAAAAAAAAAAAAAAAAAAAAAAAAAAAAAAAAAAAAAAAACATAGAAAGAATGTGCAGAACATGTGGAACATACAGGTTTCAAAACAGAATTGAAAGCTAGTTAAATGATCAGCTTATGATTTTCATGTCTCCAGTTGCCTAGAATTAAACCACCTGAAAACACTATTGTAGAGATATAAAAAGCATTTAGTGTTTCTACACTAGCGTGCCAACATGTGCGTGTTGCAATCAGGAACACATACCACTTTTAATCCAACAAACCCTCTTCTGTTTCACAAACAAAATAACACAGAAACAAAAATACTACTTTTGAATTATAAAAATTAAATGTGTTACTTGCTCAAGAAAATATATTTTAAGAGAGAATTTAAAAAGACAAATAGCTCTTTCAATAAGTTTTGCTCTAAACTAGTGAATGAAAAGAATAGCAGTAACTCACTGAGAATGTGGTATTAGGTAAAAATATACATTGAGAATTTTCATATTTTAGTTTATATGCCAAATTCAGCCAGTTGCTCTTTTTGTAAACAAACCTTTACTGGAACACAGCATGCCAGTTATTTATGTACTACCTATGACTGCTTCTGCATTACTAAGGCACCACTGTAGAGTGGCAAAAGAGATGATCAGGCCAACACAGTTAAAAACTATCTGGCCTTTAAGAGAAAAACTTTGCCAACCTAGTCAAAATCACTGATTCTCAAAGTGTAGTGGTTCCTGGATCAAAATCAGTCTCACCTGGAAACATGTAAGAAATGCAAATGTAAGAGTTCCACTCCAGACCTACTAAAACAGAAAATCTGGAGACAGAACCCAACAAACTATATTTCAATAAGTTCTGTATGTAATTCTAAGAACCACTGGATTAAGGGACAGTTCTCCAGTAGCTGGGAAGAGATGAGGACCCACCTAAAACCTGTCTTGAAATCCAATAAAGGCCTAAGAAAGCCTCAAGGAGACTGTCAGAAAGGACCTGAAGTGAGGAAAAATGCCACTGACCACTAGGAAAGGAGATTCTTCTGAGGTAATACTAGCAAGTCTCACCTACAGCAACACAGACAATACAAACATAAGGCGATTGTTCTATGAAATTGTGGGAAACTGCAGAGGGCTCAAAAGCTGTCTTTTTGGGCAACCAAGTATTATTAAAGTAAGACAGGGAGAGGCCTGGTTGCCATGGCAGCGCGGAAGCAATCAGAGAAGCTGGCATCTCAGCATCTCTCCTCCGTCCATTAGTCCATGATCTCCTGCAATCCAAAGACTGGTAACAAAGGCTTTAACACAAAAGCCTTTAAGAGACATTCAAGATCCAAATTATAGCAGTAGTACAAAATAATAGTTTTCATTTGGGACCAAAAGATTATTAAAAACACTGTGGCAAGAGACCTGTGCAGAATAAAATAAAAGCTATGAAATGACTAGTTATAAGCACACAAGAGGAATAATTATAATGTGAGAACCTAGCAGAAGTCATACAGGCATTATTAGAAGTACTACAATAAGCCATTGGGAACTGATACTCACTTTGAATCAAAAATTTTATCAGAAAAGCCTACTGAAATCAAATGAAGATGTTCCCAAATTATCTTCATTTGGGAACTCCTGAAAGTTAGCAATTTCTTCATGTTGCTTCTAAGCCAAGGAAATACTAAAGTGGGTTCAAACAACTTAGCATTAATACTCTTAGGGTTTACTGTTGTTTGGGGCACTGACAAATCCTCAAACCTCGGTATCATCCTAAGCACTGCCACATTGTCATTTCTTGTTCTGCACTAACTGTCATACACTGAAAGCTGCTTTTCACCTAGTAAATCCAGCTTTACAAAGACACACCATTGTAGAAATGGATGGAGCTTTTCTAACCCTGAAAATACTCCCAAGTGATTGGTGGAAGCCTGAGCTCCCTGGTGCTCTAGGCACCTGGCACACAGTTAGGGAAACTGAGAACTAAATGAAGGAGCCTAAAAAGGAAAAACAATGTTATGGAGGAGGAGCAAAGGAAAATTCTTTGCACAGTCATCCGCAAGAGGGCAGCACAATGGGGCTTAGGCGGCAAACCTTTCCGTATGCAGGCTGTAAATACACTAGCAAGCAGTTTCCCCTTACTCTAAGGAAGAAATGCCTCTGGCAGCTCACCTATGCACTGCCCAGCTAGGAAGCTCCTTTACCTGCCCAGCTATGAGTAGCTAAGACTTCCAAAAAGTGGCCAAACCATTTACTACTTTGCATGCATTTTACCAATCCTCACACAATCATCTACGACAATAAATTGTAAATCGTCTAAGAAGATAAATTTTAATACAGCTGTTAATTGCACAGAACACCATTATTCCAAACTAAGTCTACACACTCAGATCTAGCTCAAAAGCCAATGGTCTTTCCTATTTTGCCAGAAAAGGATCCCATCTTTGAAGAAAAACCTATCTGGGTGAAGTAGAGAAAAACACCATGTTTGCTTTCCATATTCAAGGCACCTTCAAGTCACTAAGGAAAAGACACTAAAAGAAACAAATCAAGCCAGGTGGTGGTTAGCAGCTGCCCACAGCTTTAATCCCAGCACTGGGGAGGCAGAGAGAGGCAGAGCTCTGAGCTGGAGACCAGCCTGGTCTATAGAACGAGTTCCACATCACTCTGTAAAAGCAAAAATAAACACAAGCGCCTATCTAGCCAACACATACTGCGGCTTTCCTGTACAGGTAAATGCTTTCTTTTTTATTAAGTACTCTCATGATAAGTCCTGGACACATCCAGTCTGCAGACGTTATCACGCGCGAGCAAATTCACATACAACCAAATGATCCCAACACTTGGAATGGGCGGTAAACAGGTGAAGAACGTGGAGAAAGAGGACCAAAAACTGATGATTCATTTTCAAATCTGCTGGGAATTGTATCAGAATATTTGCAGTAAGCGTACACAGCTCACTTGTACAAACCTATTATGAAACCAAAAGCAACCTCCGACTCCCTTCTTCCTACTTCTGTTTCCCTTCTCTCCACATTTCTCCTCCCCTCCGTGACACACTCAGCCGCTCCTATCCTTTCATTCAGAGAAGAAGTTTTTCCCTGACAGATTAATAACCAGAAAGCAGACTGCGTACATTCAACCACCATAGCAAGCTTAGGCAGGTGAATACAGGAAGCATTCAATGTGGCAGTAGAAACCCAGCAAAAACAACCAATGTGTTCCCTCAAAACGTATTTCTTTTTACTTGGAAACTAAGGCTCGGGCTACCTAAGGAGAAAGCGGCGATTTGTTTTCTCTGCAAAGCCACACTGTAAAACCAACGAAGAATGCTCCTGAAAGGATCCAAGAGACACAATAAACACCAACCAATTATTCTCCCACAGCAACAGGAAAAGTTCAGCACTGCCATTTTCGGAGTAAGCAACAATTAGCTCTGCTCTTCTACATAAGCATCCAGCCTCCCTAGCAGGCACTGGCTCGCAGATCGCAGACACCCTTGCCTTTAACTGCAGCGACCACACAGCCCCGAGCTCGTACACCCACCGTCGCGGGAGGAAAAGGACGGGCCTCTTCTTCTGGGGAGGAAAAACAGTTCACATCTTGTTCCCGTCGCCTGCTTCTGGAACCTAAAAACAGAAGCAGCAGTCACTACCTCAGAAACCCAGGGCAAATAGATGCTCTTTTCTTCCCTTCCCTGCGCTGTTTAGATGCCTAGAAAAATTTACAGAAGGATAAGGAAGAGGGGGTCGGGTTCGAGGGCACACGGGGATGCACACATTTATCACCAGCCAGACACTCCTTCCTAGGCTGCTGGGAACCCGCTCTGAAGTTCCCTGCCAGTAGCAGGGGCGAAGCGGGGAGCAGCAGAAGGGATCGCAGGGAGAACCGCCGCCCCTCCACTCCCATCCAGCAGCAGCCCGGGACTGAACCCACCGGCGACACGGATCGGGCCACACAGGAGCGCCCCGAGGCGGGCAGGGGCTGCTGCTGCTCCTCCGCGACGCGTCGGGCGAGCCGAGGTCTAGAGAGCCCCCGGGCCGGGTGCAGGAGGGGCGAGCGGCCGCCAGGCTGGGCCCTCAGGGGCCCTCCCGCGCGGGCTCGACCCGCACTCACATCCCGCAGCGGCGGTCACGGCAGTCGCCCGCAGCCCTCGCCCCGACCGGCACCTCCGGCCCCGGGGCCGCGGCCGAGGCGCCGACGCCGCGCGAGCTCGCCCAGAGCCGGGGCCCGCCCAGCCTGTCAGCGCGGCGGGAGGCCGTCGACGGCCGCGGCTGCCCGCTTTCTGCTCTCCCTCCGCTTCCTGCAGCCCACGCCACGCCCACCGCGCGCGGCCGCCGAGCCCGTCCCCGCCCTCCCGGAGGCCGCACGCCCCCTGGGCTCGGGCTCGCGACGCCGGCTCAGTCGCCCCTGCGCGGCGGGCGCTTGCCTCGGGGCGGGCGGCCTAGCGCGGCGGACCCGGGCGCCGGCGAGCCAGTCCGGGGAGTGGGGGGCGGGGGCGGGGGCGGGGGCCGACACGCTCCACTGCGCCTGCGCCGCCCGCGGGGGGGGGGGGCCGATCCTCCGGGCCGAGCCGGGGCGGGGGAGGCGGGCCGGGGCTGCGGGCTCCCGGGAAGCGGAGGCGCGCGTGGAGATTCCCGGGGCAGCCCCCCGGGTTGAGCGCGCGAGGAGGAGGAGGAGGAGGAGGAAGAGGAGGAGAGGGGCGGGTGCGGGCTGGCGCTGCCTGGGGCGTGCACGCGGCCTCCGCTGGCCGAGAAGGCGGCCGGCCGGGAGTGAGTCAGCCGGGCCGGGAAGGCCCCGGTGCACCCGGGCTGCTAGAGTAGGCGGCCGCTGCTGCCTCCGCGGAGACTTTCCTCTCCCGATCTCGCCGCACCCTTTGTGCTTTCGCTTCCACGTGCGTGCAGCTCCCTGCCAGAAGCGCTCGGCCCCAAGGGACGTGCCACCGTGGACCGGGCACTGAGACGCGAGCGCTTGACTTCGGTCAGCCACGACTTCTGGGAAGGGGAGGGGGTGGAAGGAGAAGAAACAACTCGTGAAGTCCCCAAGAGCCACGTTCATTCATTCAAGAATTTACTGACCGCCTGCGAGGCACCGGGCTCCCAAGGACTGGAGACTAAAGCAACCTCCATTCTGTGTCCCGCTGAAGCTCGTAGTCTCGTTAGGAGCCACAAAATAATGCTTTAAATCTTCACTGCGCCGGATGTGTGATTGCCAGTCACGTGTACACACACACACACACACACACACACACACACACACACACACACACGAAAGTGAGTAGAGATGTTATTTTGGGATGACCAGGAAAGACCTCCTAGAGTGACATTTGAGCAGAAATTTGAAGGATGAGAATGGCCCAGTCCTGGAACTATCTGGTTTCAAGTAAGGAACTAGCAGTGACAAGGATGCTGAGAAGGGAATGTGTTTGGCACTTTTAAGGACCGAGAAAGAACTGTCTATGGAAGACAGTGGGGGGGGGGGGGGGGAATACCAATAGTAAGAGAACAAAGAAGCAGTTGGGACCATTCTGTATAGGATCTTTTAACTCTGGGTCTGTTAACCAAAATGAAGCCTTCATAACGCCCACATCACCTTACATCCACGATGCTGTTATTCAAAACTTACATCTAGTGGTTCATTTTCTTTTTCCTTTCCTTTTTATTTTTGAGTCAGGGTCTCACTATGTAGTGCTTGCTGGCCTCAAACTCACCAGAAATCCTCCCGCCTCGCCTGGGGAATGCTGGGACTAAAGATGTGCACCACCACACCATGCATGGTTTCTTAAACGTCACCAAAAGCAAAAAGATAAGGTAGGTAAGGAAAGATAGATGATTGTCGATAAGCTTATAGGATTCAAGTCCCCTATCAACCCACACAGAAAAATTAAGTAACTTGTTTGTTTTCGTTTAGAGTAAAAACTGCTCTGAGTTAAAGCAGAACTGGGCGGGTACTAGCTTTGAATGTTGAGTTCTTTTTAGTCTGTGTACTAGAGAGCTTTCCAGCTCTTGGTATGATTCCTAGTAGTGGCATGGCTAGAGATTCGCTCACTTGATAATCAGTTCACAAAGTTCCCCCCATTCTCTGATAACGATGAGGGAGAGTTCCGAGGAATTGGACAAAATCTTTTATGACATTCAAACACCGTGGAGAAACAAATATGAGGTAGATGATAAGACATTTAGATTTAGACCTTTTTGCATGGCCGGATTCAAAAGTAAAAATTAGTAGCTAGTTGCCGCAGTGGCACTGGGTGCAAAGCCAGGGGGCAAGATTCTGTCCTTTCACTGTGGTAGAGCATGGTAGCAGAGCTGTACTCTTCACCCAAACAGTATCAAGACTGAATCCATTGTGTGAGATCAGCCCCTGAGTTCTCTGTCTTTTCATAGTTCTTAGTAGTTGTGCTATAAAGCCAAGAGAGAGGCTGAGACAAGAAGATTCTGAGTTCAAGGTCAGCTTGAGCTACATAGCAAGACTTTTGTTTCAAATAAACAAAGCAAGCCTAGGTTGAAAAATCCATGGTCAAGGGTTCCCAGCACCCACGTGGTAGCTCACCACCATCCATAACTTGGCATCCTCTGGAACTGAATCTAAGACCCGCTTCTGACCTCCTTGGATATCAGGCATACACACAGTGCACACACATCCAGGCAAAACACTCATACATATAAAATAAATAAGTCTAAGAAAGGAGTTATGCAACAGAGTCCAGGTGGCCCAGATTTCAATCAAGGCTTTTACCAAGACAGTCATTTCAATTTTCTAAGCTTCCTGTTTATTCATATAATGAAGAATATACTTTTCTCATCAGAATATGAGGATTGAGTATAATAGCATCATCATACTTAAAGAGACATTTTGAAGATTGGATTGAAAGTCTTTTAAAACCCTAAAGCACAGCTATTAAATGCCTGTTGTGGCCATGGAAGGGCCAGTTTACAGACACCATCAAGCTGGGAAAGCCTACAGAGTGCTACATAGTATCAGTAATCCCGAATCTCTGGTCCCAATTGCACCCCAAGGAACTGTGTAGCAGGCCATGATAAAAGCAGAGTTGGAATGGAGACAGATGCGGGGATCTGCATTCTTACTGTATCTTTGTTCATTTTTAAACAGAATACACAGTAATAGATTTCGTTCCTTTTTATCGATATGTGTCATCACTTTCTTCTGATTCATTTTCTCCTTGCACTGTCCTCTCTCAGCCCCTCAGCCCCTTCTACCCAGTCCTTTTTCCTCCTCCCAAGCAGTGCTTCCTTCTGTTTTCATGCCACATAGATTCTATTACCTTTTCCCCTTCCTTCCCATTCAAGGGCTCTTCCTTCCCTCTTGTGCCTGTTTTACGTTCATAGCGCGCGCGCGCGCGCACACACACACACACACACACACACACACACACACACACACTCAACGCACGCACGCACGCACGCACACACATGCACATGAGGCTCCTCAGATGAGAGGACATACAGGGTATTTGTCTTTCATGGTCTAGTTTACTTCATGTAACAGAATGATTTTCAGTTCTGCCTATTTTCCTGCAAATGTCAGTTTCATTTGTGTGTATATACCATGTTCCCATTATCCACCTACCTGTTGGTGGACATCAGTCTGGCTCTACTTCCTAGCTATTTTGAATACTAGTGCAGCAATAAACATGGATGTGCAAGGATTTCCGTGGTATGTGCCCAGGAGTGGCAGAGCTGGGTCATATGGCAGTTCCAGTTTTAGTTTTGTAAGGTATTTCCACGGTGGCTGCATGAGTTCACATCCCACTAGTGGTGTAGAGGAGTTTATCCTACCCCACCTCACCAGTATTTGTTCTTGTTTGTTTTCCTCATGGCAGCCATTCTGCTTGGGTTAGATCGGATCTCCAAGCAATTTTAATCTGCTTAGCCCTCATGGTTAAGGATTCAACCTTTTTCAAATATTCATGAGGCAATTATACTTGAAATTTTGACAGTTGTCTACTCAGTTTATTAACCAATTTTACTGAATTCTTTTGATATTTAAATTTTTCAGTCCTTCATATATTCTAGATGTAAATTCCTTGTCTGGTATACAGTTGGCTAAGATTCGCTCACATTCTATAGGCTACCTCCTCACTCTGGTAAATGTTTCCTTTACAGTAAAGGAAACATTTTAATTTCCTGTAATCCCGGTTGTCAGTTCTTAGGATCGTTTCCTGTGCTATTGAGGACCTTTTTGGGAAGTCCCTGTCCTTGTCTTTGTCTTGAAATATGTTACTATATTCTCCTGAAACAATTTCAAAGTTTCAGGTCTGATACTACAGTTTTAGTGCATTTTGAATTAATGCGCGTGCGTGTGTGTGTGTGTGTGTGTGTGTGTGTGTGTGTGTGTGTGTGTGTGTGCCAGGAGAAAGATATGTGTCTAGTTTCATTCTTCTATTATTGATGTTCAGTTTTTCCAACACCATTTATTGAAAAGGCTGCCTTTTCTCTCAAGTATGTATTTTGCATCCTTGTCAAAACGTGTAGCTGTAATTCTGTGTCGTCCCGTCTCCCCCCCACCCCGTCCCCCCCCCCCTCCCCGTCTTCTATTCCACTGGTCCACATGTCAGTTCTTCTGCTGGTGCCATACAGTTTTTGTTACTATGGCTCCATAGTATAGTATGAGATCAGCTATTGTGACAGTACCAGCATTGCTCTTGCTTAGTATTGCTTTGATTGTTCAAGGTCTTTGTGCTTCTGTAGGAATTTTGGAGTTTCTTCTAGTTCTGTAAAGAATGCCAATCAGAGCCGGGAGGCAGAGCCAGGCGGATCTCTGTGAGTTCGAGGCCAGCCTGGGCTACCAAGTGAGTTCCAGGAAAAGGCGCAAAGCTACACAGAGAAACCCTGTCTCGAAAAAACCAAAAAAAAAAAAAAAGAATGCCAATCAGAATTTTCATGGGAATTGTGTTGCATGTGTATATAACTTGCAGTAATATAACCATTTTCTCCATATGAATTCTGACAATCCATGAGTATGTGAGAGGTCTTTTCATCTTCTGGTGTATTCTTTAGTTTCTTTCTTTGAAGACTAAAGCATTAAGGTTCTTAGCCTTTAGTCTCCTTGGCTGGGTGGTTAGGTTTATTTCTAATTTTTTTTAACGCTATTGTGAATAGGATTTTCCCCTTGCTATAATAACCTTGGCAAGTTCAGTATTGGCGCATAGAAAAGCTACTCATTTTCATATGTTTATTTTGTATCTTGCTTCCTTGATGAAAGTATTTATCCGGTCTAAGCATTTTCTGGTGGAGTCATTGGGTCGTTTAGATACAGGCTCGTGTTGTCTGCAGAATGGCACAATGTGCTTCTTCCTTTCTTAGTCACATCTGCTTTGCTTCTTTATCTTTTATTGCTCTAGCTAAGACTTTGAACACTGTGTTGACTGGGACTCATGAGGGCAGCACCCTTGTCTTCTTCCTGATTGTGGAGGAAGAGAGCTCAGTCTTTTCCATTTAATGTAGTGTTGGCTATAGGTTTATTGTGCATAGCCTTTCCTGTGTTGAGATATGTTCCTCCTATTGCTAGTTTTTCTGGGGGGGGCTATTCTTCATGAAGTGTTGTTGAACTTTGTCAAAGAACTTTTCTGCATCTAATAAAATGATAACGTTTTTGTTCTGTATTATATCTTTACTGATTTGAGTATATTAAACCAACCGTGCATTCCTGGAATGAAACAAATTTGATCATAGTGTATGATCATAATGTGTATTTATAAAAGTAGTTTTTAAGAATGTGAACGTGTTTTTTATTATTTTTATTCACTTGTATACATATGCCACATGCGTGCAAATGCCTGAGACAAAATGGGGGCATTATGTCCCCCTGGAGGTAGAATTACAGGCAGCACTACCTGAGTTATTTCTCTAGCTTTAAGTCTTCAAGAATTTTATTGAGGATTTTTGCATGTATGTTCATCATGGAAATTATCGTTTCCTATTTTCGTTCTTGTGCCCTCTCCTGTTTTAGATACAAGAATAATACTTGTTTCATAGTGTTATTTTTCTTTTCTTTCTAATTATAGAACAGGATCTTTGGAACTGGCTTTTCTTGAAAATCTTCACTAGTGAATCCTTCCATCCCTGAGATTTCCTTCATTAGAGACTTAATTTCTGCATTAATCTTGTTGCTTATTATAGATCTGTAGAAGTTGGTTATATATTTATAACATATGTGTCTAGGAATTGATCCTTTTTTCCCCCTAGATTTTCCAGTTCTTTGAAATTTAAATGTTCAAAGTGTTTCTTGATGACCCTCTGGATTTTACTGGAATCTGTTGTAATATCCAATTTTTCAACTCTAATGTCATTAATTTGAGTATTTTCTTGCATTCTTTTGGTCCTTTTGGCTATGGATTTGGAAACCTTGTTTATTTTCCCAGAGAAACAACTCTTCGTTTGATTAATTTTATGTACTCATTTCATTAATTTCTACTCAGATCTTTATTATTTCTCACTGTCTACTGCTTTGGGGTTTGACGTCTCTTGTCTGTTTTTGTACCCTTGAGATCTATCACTCAATTGTGTATCTTCCATCACACTGATTATTTTTTTATGTAAGCATTCACAGCTGTAAATCCCTGAGAACTGCCATAACTATATTTCAAAGACACTGATAAGTGGTGCTTTCGTTTTTGCTGAATTTTAAGTATTTTTAAATTTTTCCCTCCTGATTTCTTGAATGGCCCACTGGTCCTTCATGAACATAGTATTCAGCCTTAAGTATTTCTGCTGTTTCTGTGGTTTCTTCTGCTATTGATATCTAGTTTGACTGCAGTGTGATCTGAGATGATATGAGAAATTAGTTTGATTTTCTGCTAAGACTTGCTCTCTTGGAGCTGGAGAGATGGCTCGGTGGTTAAGGGCACTGGCTGCTCTTCCAGAGGACTGGGGTTCAGTTCTCAGCACCCACATGGCAGCTCACTCCTCTCTGCAACTCCAGCTCCAGGGGATCTGACACCCTCACACAGACAGATATGCAGGCAAAGCACCAATGAAGATAAAATAAAAGTAAATTATTAAAAAAAAAAAAAGACTTGCTCTCTGGCCTAGAATGAGGACTGTTTTTGAAAGGTTCCAAGGGCTGCTGATGTATATTCTGTATCTGTTGGATGGAATAATATATATATTTCTTAAGTCTTTTAATCTATAGTGTAGTTTAACTATGACATTTCTTTACTAGTTTTTCTTTCAAATGACCTCTGTGAATATGTAATTAAGTCACTGAAATCACACCTCTTATTGTGTCAGGATTTATCTAAACTTTTATGTCGACTGGTGTTTGTTTTATAAAATTGAAAGTACCTATATTCAGTGTATATGTATTTATATTTTCTATACCTTCTTGATGAAATATTTCCTTTATTAATATGTAGCGGGGCCTTCTTTATCTCTTCAGACTAAATTTGGTTTGAACTCTACTTTATCAGACATCAGAAAAGCTCTGACATCTTGTTTTCCGTTTCCAATCACTCGATTACCGCCGATCCTCTGAGTCTGTTTGTGGACTGTGGGCATCTTTTGCTGGGGAGTGATGTTTCTTGGGGACATCAGATGCTTGTATCTAGTGTTTTAACCCAGTCAGCCAGTCTGTATCTCTTCACTGGCAATTTGAGGTCATCTATAATAGGTGATTACTGAGAGATGTTTATTAATTCATATAATTTTTGGTCTTGTCCTTGCTAGTTCTGTTCGGCCTCTGCTCATAGCTGGTTTAGTGCCTTGGACATGCTGGATTCCTGTCTAGCTCTTTTTTACTCTATTCCTCTCAGTAAATGTATTCTTTCCTGTGCTCTCTTGATTGAGACTTTTGTTCCTCCTCTGTGTAGAATATTCCTTGGGGGTGTTTTTAGCTTTGCTCTGTTTTGCTTTGCATTTTTGACTTGCTAGTCATCTGTTCAGTTTATGCTTGTCTTATATGTCCACATCTCTGTCAAAGCTCAGAGACAGCTTCAGTGCAGATAGCAATCTTGGTTGGCAGTTGATGGCTTTCAGAGCTGGATATACTGTCCATACTTTTCAAGAAAGATTGTTGCTAAGGGATCTGATGTTATTAAAACATGTTTGTCTTTGTAGATGACTTGGCATTTTTTCTAAAACCTTTAATATGATTTCTTTCCATTGTAGTCCTCAAATCTTAATGGCTTTTCTCTGGTTATATCTACTTGGAATTCTGAAATTCCTCTTGTGTTTGGATATCTACCTCTTTCTCTAGGTATTTGAGGGGGGTAGTTACGTTATAATTTAATCAAGTAGATTCTCTCTGTCTTTAATGTTGCATCTCATTTCCTTTTTCCATCCCATGAATTCTTGGGCTTAGACCATTGATACTCTCCCAGAGTTCTTGGACATTACATCAGGCTCATATTTTTTCTTGTTGATATTTGGATGCAGTGCTTCCTTGGTCTTGTCCACCATTCATCATTGATGCTCTTTCTTTTGCTTGGTTAGTCCATTCAAGATGATGCTTTCCATTCTGATCTGTTTGTTTGTTTCCTTGACATGTTCATTCCCAATGCTTCTGCTTGGTTTTAATCAAATCTCCATTTTCTTGATTCTGTTTCTTCTATGTTGTTCAGTTTTCCATCAAGATTTTTTATTTTCTCATCCATTTTGCTGATCATTTCCTCTGTTGTGTGGATTTTCCTCTTCGGGTCTTAGCTGAATTCCTTTGCTTGTCTGTATCATCCTTTATGGTTTCCATTGCTTTTGAAATTTTTTAAAAAATGCAACTGATGTTTGATCTACTTCAATATGTTTGAATTCAGTGGTTGAGGAGTTACAGTATTTGGGAGAAGTCCTGTTGCCTGATTCTTCAGGTTTCTTGTGTTTCTACATTGTGGTTTTGGATGTCTGTTGGGTTGGATATTTCTTGTGATTTTATTTAGGGATCTTCTTATTCAGCAGCCCGTCTCTGAAGCCTCAATCCCCTGATACCATTTAAAGCAAATAAAACAAACTGCTATAATACAAGGAACATCAAACAGCACAAAATAAGACACATGCTTAAAACTAATTAAAACCAGCTAATATATTACCAATGTCCATAAAACAAACAAAAAATGGCAAAACTAATGAAAATGGTAAAAGAATGAGATAACAGAGACAAAAGAGGAAAGGTGGGCAAAGAGCAAAAAACTGAAGCAAGATTAAATGAGTGAAAGAGAAGAGGAGGAGGAGGAGAATGTTATGAAGGAGAAGAGAAAAGAGCCAGTGATGAGAAAAAGTAAAATAAAATAAAGACCAAAAAAGATCGGTATTAAACACATAATGAAAAAGTTCAAAACCCAAACTGGGTAAATGAAGAAAGGGAGTGAGCATGAAGTGTGGATTTTAAAAACAATATGAGAAAGACAAAATACCGCTGAATGTCTAGTAAAAAGGCAAAGGGGAGAGGAATAGAAGACAAAAGAGAAAAAAGAACTTCATAAAAAGTACAAAAAAGAAAAAGCACTTCCCAGCAATGGGGGAAGAAATCTGTAAACAGTATTAGGTGAATGAACAAAAGTTATTTAGACAACAAAACCAAAAATTTTTAGTATAATATATTAAAAATACTGCTGAAAGTAAAAGAAAAGGAGGGAATACAAGACAGAGCAGAATCAGCTTCCTTCTTGGTCCTTGGAGACTCGAGACTGCCACTACATGCATGGGGGGCGGGGGGCGCGGGGGTCAGATCCTTCCGACAGTTTATGCTGTTGTTGTACCTGTACTGGGTGAGTGTCCAGTGTCTGCCAGAGCTGTCCTCATTTAGTAGTTTCCTGTCTTTGCATATCGGAGGCCTCTGCTGGACACACTTGCCTTTACAGTATGTAGGCTGGACAGGGTCTCTCACCTTCCCTGGGACTCCCAAGATTGTACTCTCTCAGTGGCTAGTATTCCAGCAGAGGGTGTCTCCCAAATGGGGAAGAAAATCCCTGAGATCTGGGCAAGCTCAGGACCAGTCTGAACTTTCAAGGCCCCTTAGTACTGGCCTGCTGGAGGGGTGCAGCTTGGGTATCAGGAAGCCCCCTGAAGCTTGAGCTCTCATCCTCTGCCTGCATGAGTGGCAGACAGGTGACTCAGAGGTTGATCCCCACACTGACCTTCAGTCCCAGGGCCATCAAACGCCAGGATAATTCTTTTCATCAATAGAAATCTCTTTGTCTCTGAGGACAAGGCTACCTTTCCTTTTGCTTTTTGCTCCCTGAGCCAAACCTGCTACCTTCACCCCTGGCTTCTCAGTGTGCAGCGGTCCCATTCTCCACAACTGCCCCAGAGGCTGCCTCACACCCCAAGCTGTGACTGACTAGATTCAGTCTCCCTCTCTTGGGGTTGTCTCTATACTCAGGCCTCTATGGAAGCTCAATGTCAAGCAATGGTTTCCTTCTCCCGGGTGGTTCCCAATTCCTGTCCTCTGAGTCACACAGAATGATATTGTCCAGACTGCTGACACCAGAGGATTGTTGTTTCACCAAAGCCTACAACTGGATTTGAGGCTTGTGAGGACTCTGGGCTAATCCTTTTCTCTTTCCACCAGAGTGACCTCCTTCACCTTTTGGATGAGGCTTTTGTTTACCCTTCCCCCACCAGGGATAGCCACCTGGCTGGCTCTCCGCTGGTGCTGCTTTTTCGTAACCTGCGCTACCTTTGTGGGTTTTCAAAGGTCCCCTTCTACGTTGTGTTTGGAGTAAAGCCTATTTTTTTTTTCCTTATGCTAACTCTTCTCTTTCTCATGGAGACATCTTCTATCCCACAAGCTTACCATAACTCCCTACACTTTGATTTTTTAAATGTAAAAAACCAACTGTGTCATAGTTGGTCACAATATTACAAGCCTATAATCCCAGCACATGGGAGACAGAGGCAGAATAATTATGAATTTGAGGACAGCCTAGACTTTATAGCAATTTCAAGGCAAGCCTCAAATACATAGTAAGACCCTGTCTCAAAAGAAAAAGAAAAGGAGAGAGAGAGAGAGAGAGAGAGAGAGAGAGAGAGAGAGAGAAAGAGAACACTTTAAAACTGTCATTGAATGAGATAATGACAATGTCTTTATTTTTTGTTTGTGTGCTTGTTTTATATTTTGCTGTGTTTTATTCATTTTAGTTGGTTGTGTTGTGTTGTTTTTTGAGGTTGCTGTTGTTGTTGGTGTGTGTGTGTGTGTGTGTGTGTGTGTGTGTGTGTGTGTGTGTGTGTGTTGTGAAGCAGAGTCTTAACTATTTAGTATTTAGCTGGGTTGGAACTTGCTCTGCCTCCAGAGTGCTGGGGTCACAGGGGTGGAGCCGCATATGCAGAGGAAACATCATTCTTACGGGTAGTATACATCTCAAAGCAAAGAAAGATTTGAGAAAGTCTCTGAGTGGCAAACACTCATACAAAGGTCTGAGGATAGATCCAAAAGTATTTTGTTTCTTTCCAAAATAGAGCCTATATGCTTTTCTGAAGACAAAGTGGAAACAGTAGCTATGGAAAGAGGCTGATTTATTTCCGATCTAAGATTATAAAACAGTGTCTGAATCAGGCAGACAGACAAGCCAACAAGTGTTTCCTACCGTACATCAACCAAATAGTTCCTCATCAGTACCTCCTCCTTCTGACTTTATCCTCACAGTGTTTCATCTTTACAGCCACAAAGGAAAACATGTCCTGCCGAGCAAAACTTTCTCCCCCTTGACACGAGCAGTGCATTAGAACCAAACAATTTCCCACTCTGGAAACTCTTTGAGGTAAGGATAATTATTTGACAAAATACACAGAATGTCAAGTACAACTTTGCTTTACTTTCAACAACTACAACATTTTTTTAAATTCAATTTGACTAGGTACACCAACCTGGGCTAGAACTCGTGAACCCACAATGCCCCCAGTACTGGGATCACAGACACCAGTGTCAGGAACAACAACAAACTGACTTAAAATGGTGAGAGTTGCCGGCTCACAAGTAATATTTTTCTTTTAAAAACAATTCCAAGATTCGCTGTTAAAAACAGAAATTCAGGCAGATAGTTCAGGATGTAACCCTGGAGTTCAGTCCTTGGAACCCGGATGGCAGAGAGAACTGGATCCTGCAAGCTGTCCTCTGACTGCCACATCTCTTACAATGCGAGGAAATGCAACTCACATTGGTGTGTGTGGGGGGGGGGGGGGGCGCACACTCTTTTTGAGATAGCGTTTCTCTGAGTACCAGTCTCTGTAGACCAGGCAGATCTCTGAACTCACAGAGCTCCACCTGCCTCTTCCTCCCAAATGCTGGGATTAAAGGCATGTGCCACCACCACACCTGGCTTTTGTTTTTTTTTGTTTTTCCGTATATGGAGGTTTTGCCTGCATATGCATGCAGTGCCCATGGAGCTCAGGAAAAGGCGTCTGATCTCCTAGGACTGGAGTCAAAGACAGTTGTGAAACCCCATCCGGGTGCTGGGAATTGAGCCTGAGTCCTTTGAAGATCAGCAAGTGCTCTTAACTGCAGAGCCATTTCTCCAAGTTCTTCAGCTTTCTTTTCTTCTTCTTCTTTTTTTTTTGGTTTTTCGAGACAGGGTTTCTCTGTGTAGTTTTGGAGCCTGTCCTGGAACTCACTCTGTAGCCCAGGCTGGCCTCGAACTCACAGAGATCCGCCTGCCTCTGCCTCCCGAGTGCTGGGATTAAAGGCTTGTGCCACCACCACCCAGCATCTTCAGCTTTCTTAATTGCTGGCAAAGCTAATAAATACAGAGTTTATTTTATTTATTAATCAACTTCCTCCTATCTCTCTCTCTCTCTTTTTCCTTTGATTTTGAGACAGGGTTTATGTGTGTAGCCCCGGCTGTTCTGGAACTTACTCTCTAGACCAGGCTGGCCTTGAACTCAGAGATCTGCCTGTCTCTACCTCCCAAGTACTGGGATCAAAGGTATGTGCCACCAAGCCCCGCCTGAAACCTGGCCTCGTTATCCAGAATAGCCAGCCTCTGTTGTCTATGTCTGTGAGCCTCTCTGCTTCCCTTTATTGAGCCGTAGTGGACACCAGAGGTTCCCTTCCAGGGAACTTGGAATTGAGAGTCATAGACCATACATCCCTTTTGTGTTCACCCACAGTGAAGTCACCCATACTCTGAAGCTAATGCTGTCTTGATTCTTACGCACAGGGTTGCACGGGAGCTAGCTGGCAGAGGAAGAAGTTGAGGAAGGCAGCCATAAGAGGGTGCTGGCTCTGGGTCTCCAGATCTCTTCCATTTAGCGCCTTATAACTCCTGGAAAACACGTATTTAATACAGTTGCTTCGTGACAACTATCTCCTTTTCACAGTGGTGTCCAGGAAACTTAGGACCAAATCGCTAGCATTAAAGCAAACGCCTGTTTGTTCCTCTATCATTTTCCCTTTGGTGCCCACTCTTTCTGAAGTCTTGAAACCATGCCTCTTTATCTTCACGTCATAAGAGCTGAGGAGTGGAAGGCAGATGTGTTCCTCTTAGGAGAGGCAGCTGGTGTTGAGGAAGCACTGTCTTGGGGTGTTTACATCGATTCTTTCCTCACTGGTCTATTCTGAGATCCATCACAATGGCACATACTTGAATTTGTTTTTCCGAAAGTTGCTTTCTAAAAAAAAAAAAAAAAATCCTTCATCATTCTGGGCTTTTATTGAGATTATTGTAATGAACTTCTGTGAAGCATTTTAAAGCCCATTGAATCTGTCTTACACAAAAGTTACATGTGTTAATAGCTATTATCCAAAAAACAGACCAAACTTCAGCCAGTCTAGTATGAAGCAGATTGGGTTTCCCAACAAAGTATGTTGAAGTCCTAACCATTAGTTTCTGTGAATTTAGAAATGCTTATTTGAAAATATTGTCTCTGCAGATGTAACCAAGTAACACACGAGAGTACTAGGGTGGACCCTGACTCACAATGACGGGAATTCCTAGGAATGTGCGGGAACACAGGCTGTGTGAAATGGAGGTAGACATCAGCACGACACACCCACCCTAAAGAATACTTGGGGGCCATCAGAGGCTGGAAGAAGCAATGCAGGACCGCCCTAGAGGCTTCACAGGAAGCTTGACCCTTGCTGACCCTTAGATAGCCCAGCTTTCAGAACTCTGAAAGAATCCATTTCTACCAATTTAAGCCATCCAAGGCGAGGTACCGCCGAGGGCAGTCTAGTAAAGTAATATACGACAGCACTTCTCAAACTGCAGGCCAGCCAGACAAGCCTCGGACTTTTTTCTCCCCTGATACGCTCAATGTTGCCTGAGACCTGACAGAATGATCTGTGGGAGGGAAAGCTTCGGTTTCCTTATTCCTGCTGTCTTTCCTTTTCAACAACGGTGCCTCTCTGTGTTTACCGTCACCTTCACTTGTTACAGGACAATTATAAAAGATGGGACAGTCCTAAGGCCGACTCTGACGGTGAGACTGTTGGTATCACATGTGTCCCTCCCAGATGCCCAGTCAGCTCTTTCACGACACACAGGAAGCGTGCTGGGAACCGAGAACGTTACAGCAAAATCAGCTTTACTAAGAATGATGACTGAGAAAATTCATAAGATGACTATTACTGAAATAGATATGTTTTAAACCTTAGGAAAATTTACGGTTGTATGTCTTCACATCTACTATTGATATTAAAGGATTTTAATGTACATTCGTTGAGAGAACTACCCACCTCTGTTTTAAATCTTTAAGTACATGTTAATACATACCACTTGTGGAAAAATTTAAACCGTTTGGAAAATAGTACACTAAGTATAGATTCCTCTTGGCCTTTCCTCTCCCTCTTCACTTTCCAGAATCGACCGCTGAATGGACATGTATTCATACACATTTCCAATAGCTGGAGTTTTGAGTTCTGTGAGCAAAAGTGATAATCCTGCATAGCACTTCCTGTTACCAGCTGTTCACGCTACACACCTTGGAGAACTTCCATTTCAGCCTCATTTGTTTAAACTCTCACAGTCTCCAGGAAACAGGGGGCTCATAATCTGCTGAAAATTCTATTTAAGGGTACATAGCTGTCTAATTTTTTACAATTACTGAGATAAATTTGGTTAGTATTATACATAAAGCACAAAAATGTTTCCCAAAATATACATTAGGCTCTCTGAACTAAAGGAAATATGCATTTGAAATTTACTGACAATAGCTAGACTAGCGTTTAAAAATCTCATCATAATATATCCATGTCCTTTCATCTATAATCATATCAACTCTGGATATTATGAATCTTTAGTTTTAGGTAATTTTAATCCTAAATCACATTCATTCTGGTAGTGCAACAGATATTTTTTTTTTTTTTTTTTTTTTTTTTTTTTTTGGTTTTTCGAGACAGGGTTTCTCTGTGTAGCTTTGCGCCTTTCCTGGATCTCGCGCTGTAGACCAGGCTGGCCTCGAACTCACAGAGATCCGCCTGCCTCTGCCTCCCGAGTGCTGGGATTAAAGGCGTGCGCCACCACCGCCCGGCTCAGATATTTATTAAGCATGTAGAAAACACTCAGAAAAAAAAATTCTGATAAAAATAACATGTAACAGCAATGTGCATACAATATGCTGGGCATTGTTCAAAGGATTTATATCTATTTATAAAACAAACAAAAATAGCTCGAGTGTCCTCATCATGCTCAGTCATCGGCTGTGAAGAGCCTGGCAGGGAGTGTGGGAGGGGGAAGAGAAGGCTTTCAGCCCAGATGCTGCCACAGACCCAGCGAGACTAACAGGCAGCCAGCCAGTCACCCAACCCTGCAACTCACCACAGCTTCTCCTGAGCAGAGAAACTCCACAGATGACAAAGGAAGAGAAGACATTATAAGGACACAAAACTGACTGTTGATTCTTTTTATTTCCTGGTCCATCCATACCCCCATACATAGAGAAGAAGATCGCCATCAACCCACAGGGAGTGGGGGTGTAGGGGTGGTTGGTACGCAGAAATGTTGGCTTTAAAGATAAAAGGGGAGGCGTGAAGCAGTTATCTAGGGGGTGGGAGGGTTAAAGGACCGGGGGACTCTAGCTGATTACTAGGCAGAATTAAAAACCCACCAGACAGCAGGAAATTGGCAAGAGACTCAGCAGCAGCACTGTTGTGGTTTTCTCCACCCACACTCGGCTCCGCGACCCCAAGTTCAGAATAAAAAGTTCAGCTCAGGCAAGGTTGCAGCTTTCCCAGGTGTGAAAGAGGAAGTGAAATGGGGGCGAAAGTTGAGAGTGCACACAAGTGACCACCACAGGTTAAAGGTTCATGTCCAAAATGCTTGGGGACTGGAACTGTTGCAGATTTGGGAATATTTGCCTGGACATCAGGACATGTCTTGGAGACAATCTCTTAAGACTAAGCATAAAATTCACCTGAGTTTAACTGGAACATAATTTTAAAATTACATGTATTTATTTGTGTGTCTTACTTTTTGTAAAAAGTGGCATAAATCACAGGCTGGGAAATGGTAGTGGAGCATCTGTCCTCAGTAACCAACGTATTTAAACTGTGAACAACTGAAAATAGCCATCGCCTGGATTAAAAAAAAAAAAAATGACATTTGGTTGTGGAATCAATTTTTTAAAATCTAGAAATTAGTAATAACATTCAGTGTTCTTCCTCTGTTCCTTAATGCTTTGTATGTCTCAAGCAGAAGTTCTGTATGCTACATTTCCTGACAAGATTATACGATAGGTCAAATAATTTGGAATACACTGAATTAGTTCTCAAACTAGTCAATGAAGGACAAAAAGGGCAGTTCTATTACATCAGTGACAATAATGTGGACATAAGTTATCGAATCATGGAAACGTAAACTATGTTTTCACTGTATTTTACTCTTTAGTTTGAAGATACCAACCACTTATAAATTAGCCAGTGCCTAGATCAAATAGAATCCAAATTGTATTTATTCAGAACAACAATGATCAGTCTAGTGAAAAATGAAAGTATTGATAAACATCCATTTAACACAGAAAAGACATTCTTAGACACACTTGTACATCACATGGCATTTCTGCAGACATCTACACATCTGTAGCAGAGACCTACACATCTGCATGACAAATTTGAAAATGGTGCCTTCCTAGATGAAAAGTTATCGTTAACATTAATTTATTACTGGAATTTAAGATTTAACACATCCCTTAGACAGATATGCTCTGAGGCTGGGTTTTTGGTGGTGGTAGTGGGTGGTTTTTGGTGTTTTAGGTTTGGGTTTTTGTTTTCCAGGTTTTTTTTTTCCCCCACAAAGCCTCAGACATTATTAGCTCCAGTTTTACTTCCCTTTTGGGGGGTATGGGGAGGAGGAAGGGAGTTCTTTTGGAGTGACATTTATTTTAAAAGTAGGACTTTTCAAACTTGATTTCTTGTTAAAAATCTAGAACTCTACTGTGGTTTAACCATCAATCTTCAGTTCCCAGTGTGATGTGAAGGTAAATAGTATAGAAATAACTTGAAGACTTTCGACAGTATTCACGTGTGTAAATGATGTTACTTGCTTTACAAGCCAATAGGTATTTCTTAATTATTTGAGATGACTTGTTTGCTTATTGTCTGCCTGGTAGATTAGGTCATTCTAAATGTCTCTTTGGTCAGGTAAACTCCTTTTTCTAGTTTTGTTTGTGGGATTTTGTTTTGTTGATTCCGAGTCTCACTATACAGTCCAGGCTACCCTGGAACTCCCGATCGGCTTGCTTCAGCCTCCCAGGTACTAAGATTACAGGAGTATTCCACCACACCCAGCTGTCCTGTGAACTTCTCGTCAGGGCTATTTCTCTATGCAGCTGATGCTGGACATGATTATTTGCATGATGTTCTTTGACCAATGAATGATAGCAGTCTCATGGGTCCAGGTCTTCAATGACTAATGCAACTTGACCTCTTGAATTTGGTGCTCAACTGAGAGAAGAATGTGCCTTTGGTATCTAGTGGGATTATGAAGTAGACTGTCTGAAGTACGTCTGATGGCAACCAGAAGCACCAGTACCAGCTAGCCTGTCTTGCAACAGAGAAGTTCTAGCTTACCCACAAAGCCACAAACTAGGAAAATGAATGCAAATTTCTTGAGCCATTGAATTTTGAAGTTGTTGGTCACTTGCTCAGTATTAGTACTAACATCAGCTGACTAATTTATGTTTTATTTTATTTTATTTTATTTTATTTTATTTTTTTTTGAGACAGGGTTTCTTGGTGTAGCCTTGGCTGTCCTGGAACTCAGTCTATGCACCAGGTTTGCCCCCTCTGCCTCCCGAGTGCTGGGATTAGAGCACAGGCCACCACTGCCAGGCTAGTTTTCTTTTCTTTTAATGTACAAAGGTGTGAAAATTGACTGATAGTTTTAATATAATTCTTATATTAACTGTTAGTTTCATAATATGTAATATAGGTGCTTTGCCAGCTCAAATAATCAAGTACATTTAGCCAGTGTTACTGGACAAAAATACTAGATAATATTCCATAATGAAGCAGGGGAGAAAATAAATAAAGGTGCCAACCAAAACAAGAAAATTCTAAAGCTGGGCTGGGAAGATGACTCAGCTAATGAAGAGCCTGCTGCACCAGAGTGGAGACCTTAGTCTGGATCCCTAGCACCCACATAAAAAGCCAGGGGTGAGCATCTATAACCTCAGCGCTGGGAAGAGACAGCTACACCCCAGAAGCTTGCTGACCAACCAGACTAGCCAGTCAATGAGCTCCAAAAGATAAGGAGAAGAATCATAGAGGAGGCTACCTGCCATTGACCTCTGACCTCCACAGATGTCCACGTGTGTACACACATGCACAAACACACAAGAAAATCCCACAGGTTGGTTTGGGGAGTTTAGGCAATAGTCCTATGGCATGGAGCTGTGAGGAGACCCCATGACTATGGTAGCTCTTACAGAGGAAAACATTTCACTGCAGGGGTGGCTTACAGTTTCAGAGGTTTAGTCACTTATCGTCATGGCCGGGAACATGGTGGCTTGCAGGTAGGCATGGCACTGGAGAAGGAGCTACTTGCTACATGTTGATATACAGGCAACAGGAAGTAGACTGATTGTCAGGCTGATCAAAGCTTGCAGAAAAAGAAACCTCAAAGTCCACGTGACACACTTCTTCCAACAAGGCTACACCTCCAACTAGTGACACTCTCTTTGGAGGCCATTTTCTTTCAAACCACCACACTATGTATAGGTTAAAAATGAAACATCAGATTGCTGTCTTAATTATAAATGTCTTTGTCCATTCTCTATCATAAGAATAATTCTAAACTTGCCTGAGGATTGGAGGACAGAGCCAGCCACTAGATTAGACAATAGAGGCCAGACAGTGGTGGCACACACCCTTAATCCTATCACTCGAGAGGCAGAGATCTGTCTGGATCTCAGTGAGTTCAAGGCCACACTGGGCTACATGAGATTGATTCAGTATAGGAGAGAACAGAGCCAGGCAGTGGTGGCACACACCTTTAATCCAGCACTTGAGATCTCATGCCTATGATTGGGAAGCAAGCATGCCTTTAATCCCAGGAAGTAGGATGGCAGGGCAGAGAAAGGTATATAAGGCATGAGGAAACAGAAACTCACTCTCTTTAGACTGAGGATTTTGTAGAGTTAAGAACTAATGGCTGGCTGTTCTGCTTCTCAGATCCTCAGGCAAGCTTTATTAGGGTATACAATATATCACCGCAACATGCCTTTACATACATTATGTTCTACACAATGTAAGGTGTTTTTTTGTTTGTTTGTTTGGTTTTTTTGTTGTTGTTGTTTTAATGTGGCTACAAACTTGTGAGTCTCTCTTTTTTCCTTTTACAGCACAGATTTACCTACGATGTTACTGTTAGGACTGTCTAGATTAGGTACTTTCTCCCAATCACGATTTGACATGGCTGAACAATCTCCCAGTGAGCAGCTGAGCCATAATTTAATTAACATTTCCTGTTGCTGCATTTTAGGTTGTGACTAATTTCTCAACATTACAAACACCTTTCCTGTAACAGAGTACACATTTTAATCAGGCATTGTTTAATCTTTAGATTTTTTCCTTAGTATAAACTCTCAGAAGATTCTATCAGGCAAAAGGATGTGCATACTTAAAAAAACTCTTGGTTAATCCTGTTAATTGGCTGTGCGGAAATATGTCTTTAATTCTGCTGTTAATGTGTGAGAAGTGTTAACAAAATTTGAATATTATTATGAGGGCTGCTTATTTTGTAGGTGAGTGAATGAAATAAAAAATGTACCTCATTTTAATTTTTATTCTTTAAATGTTAAGGGTGATATGGAACATTTGTCCATATAGGTTACATTGTCCATATTATAGGTTACATAGATGACCTCATTTTTTTCAATACCTTATCACCTTATACTATGAAGTTTATAAAATAGCTTTCAGTAAGGGTTGATCTATTAAAAAATACAGTGGCAGCCCAGCAGTGATGGTTCATGCCTTTATTCCCAGAACTTGGGAGGCAGAGGCAGGAGGATCTCTGTGAGGTCAAGGCCAGCCTGGTATACAGAGTGAGTTCCAGGACAGGCTCCAAAGCTACGCAGAGAAACCTCATCTGGTGGTGGTAGAGGGAAGGGGTGCACTGGTTTTATGTGGATGGTTACAAAAACAAAATCAGAGTAACTGCAAAATTAAAAAAAATAATAATAGTAATAATAATAATCCTCAGAACATTTTACCTATATTTACTTTGCTTGATCCAAAAGCATTGAAGGTATAGACTTAGCAAATCAACCGAAAACAATAATACATGGCAGATCAAGCTCCATTTGAACACAGACTGGGTAATAGGAGGACAGATGCAGGACCTATGTGGGGACAACGAAGGGCGACAAGCTTTTAAAGGACTTTGAATGCGCAGGGTTCCACGTGCACACAAGCTGCCCTGTGGTGCAGTTGCGGGAACCAACGAACAAGGAGAAGCAGGCCAGACAGAGCGAGTTGCCTGTCTCTAAAGTTAGTCCAACCCCATTTTCCCTTGAGCATCTGCCCCTGAACCTTAGACTCTGTTCTGAGAATAGAGAACTACCTACCTTGCAGCAGGGAAAAGAGGAAGAAGTGACTCTCTCCTACTGAGGGCGGGGCCGACCGTCTTCAGAGTTTTGAAATAGAGGTTGTGGTTGGGATCTTCCCACTTCTCTTTCTATACTGTAGCCTACCAGTCACTGTTGCCTACCATCCCCTCCAGATCTCAGAGGCTCAGCCCCAACCCCCCCACCACCCCACACCCCACCCACGCCTGCCCATCCGCCCACCCGGCCACCCTCATGCCCCATCACTCAATTTTTAGGAACCTCTACACTCCCAGTCTTCAAAAACGGCAAACTTCTGCTTGAAAGGCCACCTGTTTGCAACAGTCTTTCTAAAATATGAATGGCTGATAGCCCCACAGGCTTCCCAGACAGATGCCTTGAAAACTACACCACCTTTAAAAGCGTGTGGTGAACTAAAGGCCAGTTCATAGATCTTGAGGTGTTCAAGTCCCACCTCCGATAAGAACTCCGACAGCCACTTTGTGCTTCAGCTGCTAATGAGGAAGTTACACAATGAAACAAACAAACAAAAAATTAAATAACCTGTCTAGAACCTGCACGTGCAGATATTAGTAAATACTGGTTTTGACTCTTTCCTCTACAGACCTCCACAGAAGTGATTTCCAGCTTCTCTCTGCTCTAGTAACACACAAAGAAAAAAAAAAGTGTGTAATGAAAGGTATTTGCAGATCTAATATACTTATCATCGCATTCTAAGTTAAAATTTGTTAACCTCTTACTGGTGGTTTCAGCTGGGGAAGTTTAGCTAGGTGACTGTCACTTGGATAACTACATTTGAGAGTTCTCTGATGGTGACAGGACCGCCTTATCTTGGTGAGATAATAGACCAGCACCCAAACATGGCTAGTTGTTTACTTATTTAAAGAGGTTTATATCCAAAATGTGTAAAGAAACCATACAAGTCAATAGTACCTCCCCCCAACACACACAATATGATTTAAAAATGGGAACTAGACATCACTCAAAAGAATATACAGAAATGATCAACACGTATGAGGGGGTAGCATTATGAGCCCCTAGAGAATTGCAAGCTAAGGCCACAAAAGATATCACCTCACTGTAATAAGATGATGGTTATCAGCAAGAAAAGACTGTAAAGGCTGTGAAGGATGTGAGAAAAAGGAACTCACACACTCTTGATAGGATGTAAATTAGTACAACCATTGTGAAAAGCATGATGGAGACCCATAAATAAAACTGAAAACATAACTATTATGTCAACCCAATAGTCCTACCCTGGGTATATTTCCAAAGAAAATGAAATCAGTACATCAAAGAGACAGCCACACTTCCACATTATGGCAGCAACATTCACAAAGCCCAGAAATGGAAGCGGACTAGGTACCTATCAACTGATGAGGAAAATGTGTGTATGTACAATGGAGTACTATCCAGGTATTAAAAGATGAAATCCTTTCATTTGTGACAATATGGAACTGGAAATCATTGTGTTACGTGAAAGACAAACACTTTATGCTCTCATTCACACGTACAAGCTGAACTGTTCTGCTGCAGAGCAGAGTGACCATAGATTAGATGATAAGACATCTTCATTTCAAAAGAGGTAGAATGTTTTCACTGCAAAGAAATGATGATCCCTCCCTCCAAAGGGGGGAACACGCCTTTAATCCCAGCACTTGGGAGGCAGAGGTTGGCAGATCTCTGTGAGTTCAGGCTAGCCTGATCTACAAAGCAAGTTCCAGGACAGCCAGGGTTACATAGAGAGACCCAGCCTCGAAAAACCAAGAAAAAAGAGAGAGAGAGAGAAAATAAATGATGAATGTTTAAGGGGAGAGAATTGCTTCCCCTGATTTGAACATTACACATTTTATTCATGTATGGAAGTGAAAGAGTACTCAATAAGTGTTTGTACTTTTGATGTGCCTATTAGACGTGCAAGGAACAACTGTTTTTGTCCTGAATTGTTCCCATGTTACCACCAAAAGTTCTATACCTCAGAAAACCCCCGATCCTGGGCAAAACAGGACATCTGTTGATCCAGGAACCTGAATGTAAGAGTGCTATTGTCCCTTAGCTTCCACATTAATGCAGCTGTGAGTGGACTTAGGTGTCTGCTTGGGACAGTTGGTATTTTATTAACGATTTTTGCATCTATTGTACATCACAGACACTGGACTGTGACTCTCTTTTGTTGTTGTTATGCCCATGCCTAGTTCTGGTATTAGGATGTGTTAACACCAGCTTGCCCTCCGGGACCTAGCAGGACACATCACCAGTCAAGATGTGGCACTGTGACTACTGTAGCCACTGAGTAGAGCACTCCCCATGTGCACGTGCTCTATCCCCTTATAAAAAGCAAGCCCTTCTCTCCCCTCTCTCTCAGAGACTGCCTCTGCACCCCCCAACCCCACCCCTGGCCAATGAACCTCTCACTTGAGCTCTGTTGCATGGTGTGACTTTGTGATGTCCCTTGGCTCCAACCTGGCAAGGTCACCTTCTGCTGTTAAATTATCACAGGATGACATTCACCTTTAGAATGAGTTTGGAAGAATTCTTTCCTCTTTAGTTTTCAGGAGAATTTGAGAAGAACCAAGAAGCTGTTCTGGAGGTGCTTGGTAGACCAGCCATCCGGGACACACTCATACTTGACACTGTTTTGTTCTGATTTCCTCTTTCTTCACAAATCTTAGTAAAGTGTACGTCCCCAGGAACCTATCCATTTCTTCTGGGTTGGAAAATGTGTTCAAAATAGTCTTTAGTAGTCTTTTGGATTCTTGTGGTTTGAATTGTGGTGTCTTCTTTTTCCTTTCTGCTTTTGTCTTATTTTGTTCATAAAGGCATCTCATTTCATTGAGCTTTGTTTGTTTGTTTGTTTTCCTTTATTTACTTGTCTGTTTATAATAGAGTCTTGCTCTGTGTCCAGGCTTGAATTCACTGTGAAACTCAGGTGGGTCTTCAACTGGTGTCAACTGCTTCGGCTGTGATTACGGGCACGCGCCACCATGTCTGAGTATTCTGGTCTCTATTGCTTTTCAAAAGTTCTAACGAGTTCCAACATCGTTTAGGGCTCATCTAATATGCCACCAGACTAAACTAATGTCATTGGCTGGGTGTGATTTAAGAGGCCCTCGACGGCCCTTCTGTCACTCAAATGTCCCAAATGTTGGTAGCACTATCCTCTGCTGGCCTGTAGGTTCTACCACCACTGTCCATCCTTACAAGCACTGCCCTTGGGTCACCATTACCAGAACTACACATTGATTAATCAGGAATCCTCTGCAGGAAAGCCTTTCTTACGAAACCCAAGTCTGGACAGGAAGAGGGCTTTGGAGTTTCCTCCCATCTTTACCCATCCTCCCTCACACACACACACACACACACACACACACACACACACACACACACACACACACACACACACACACACACAGTGGGATGGTCTTTCCGTATGCTGTGAATATGTGTTGCTACCATTGGTTACTAAAGAAGCTGCTGTGACCTAAGGCAAGGCAGAATAGAGCCAGACCGGGAATCTAAGCAGAGAGACAAGGAGAAGAAGGCAGAGTCAGAGGAGACACAGAACGCTGCCAGGGGAGCAAGACGTAATGGAACACAGGTAACACCACAAAGCCACGTGGCAAAACATAGATTAATAGAAATGGGTTGAATTAAGTTGTAAGAGCTAGCTAATGATAAGCCTGAGCCATAGATCAAACAGTTTGTAATTATTATAAGCCTCTATGTGTTTACTTGGGACCGAGCAGTTGCAGGACACAGGAAAATTTCCAGCTACACACATAGACTGACTCTCTCTCTCTCTCTCTCTCTCTCTCTCTCTCTCTCTCTCTCTCTCTCTCTCTCTCTCTCTCCTTCAGGCCACAGACATCTTCATTCCCACTCTCCCCAATTCCATAACAAATCATTCTCAAAACAAGAGGGTCATAGTGTGTTTGCATTAAAGTGAAAAGTGAGAATAGATTTAAATGTCCCTAAAATTTGAAGGGTTACCGCCTCCATAGACATACACATTAAGTCAAGTTTATGTTTATCTCACACAAAAGAAAGATCATGGCAACAGAGGGGAATCCAGGACCTTCAGGAAAGTATAACAGCTAAACCCCTAAGCCCTGCGCTTTTTAAACAAGCTGAAAGAAACCCTGTCCAAAAAGAAAAATATCCCTTTACCAATTGCCACCTCCCAAAAAAAACTCTGTTTTGAATACAAAATTATCTTCTTTGAAAATGGAAAAGCTCTAAATACAAAGCCTGGAAGCATATGTTAGTTACATATTATGTTATATACGTCATGTAGTTAGCTAACATATAACATTAAAATAACTGAGAGTTAGTTTAATAGTGTGACTTATGCAATTCTAAGGGAACCACAAACTCAATTAGGAAGATTTTTTTTTTTCTGGGATAGTAATGATTCCAAAATCCAAATGAAAGACTTCAGCTCTTGCGGGTGATGGGCTCAGCTTTCTGCGGCGGCTGCTTTTGACGGCATTGTTGTAGTTACTCAGCTTTTATCTCTGTTTCATTTTCCCAGAAAGAAAAACTGTTTCCATCGCATTCTTTCCACTTTCCAAATTAAATCACACACTAAGTGAATCATCCTCATTCTTTGCCCCACAATGAAAGCATCCAGCCCACATTTCCCTTCAGACTTTTACAGAATCTAATGCAGCATTCAGTCCTGGTTCCTTCTGTGGCTTCTGGTCCCCTTTCCTCAGAAAGCACCACAAAAATTCAAGGGACTAGCGATTGCTATAAATTTTCATTACCTTTCCTCGATTCCCTGGTACTAGTGGGCAAAACTACTACCAAGTTCAGAAGAAACGAAATTCTTAGGCCATGAAAGGAGTCACTCAGGGTTAAGGTTAGGGTTAGGGTTAAGGTTAGGGTCCTGCTCTTGGAGTGTCGGGATGCAGGACAACTGTACATAACTGAATGGTGGAGACGATCACAACTAGTAGAGTGTGTAGGTGACTTATGGAATTCCTTCCAAGTTAAGATCCTATTAATTATTAATTAAAATTACTTTGGGGCAATTTCTTGGTCTTTGATTTGATGGGCTGCCCCTCTGCTGGGAAAATTCTACATTGTGAGTCACGTGTTTTCTGTTTTCCAATTCCTAAACCTGGTCTACCTGTGACTACTGCCAACCCAACCCAGAAATTAAATGGAAAATTGACAAACACTGAGTGAGCAATTTTAAATACAAGCTGCTAGACTATGAAAGAATTTTTAATAGTTGGCAATGTGATACGCAAAAAATAAAATCTGAAACTACCATGGAAGTTTGAAAAGAAAAAAAAACCCACAAAGGATAAGAATCAAAAGATGTCAGCAGGAAGTATTGTTTAGTGTTATGGGGAGGATACATTTTATGTTTGTTTGGTTTTTAGTTTAATGGTCTGAATGGTTTGTTTGGATTTGGTTAACTAGGAGCCCCAGAAGCAGCATGGAAGCAAAAGGTGAGATGCATGTTCTCAATTTCCCCACCTGCCAAGGTGCCATGGGGCTATCATGGTCCCTTGACAGATGGCCATAAGGCCTGTGAAGTTACCCTATTCAATCCCCGTCAGGTCTGGATGAAGGAACCTTGCCTTGTCTTGGGTCACTGTGATCCCCTGAATCTTTTTTTTTTTTCTTTTCTTGAGACAGGGTTTCTCTGTGTAGCTTTGGAGCCTGTCCTGGAACTCACTCTCTAGCCCAGGCTAACATCGAACTCACAGAGATCCGCCTGCCTCTGCCTCCCAAGTACTAGAATTAAAGGTGTGCACCACCACCGCTCAGTGAACCCCTGGTTCTTCTATTCTCCTCAAACCATTGTAAACAGTCCCTGTGATAAAGTACCTTATCATTACTCAATTGTAGTATACCACTTGATAAAGTAAAGCCCCAGCAGCTGTAGACGCTTGAGTCTGCGATTAAGCATCAGATCATACAAACGCAGGAAAATATGTAATACCTCAGATAGAGACTGTTCCTTACTTCTTAGTCCTTTGTGACTCATCTGAGGATTAGCTTTCTGTCTAAAAAAGAAAAACGAAGGAGCTGGAAAGATGACTCAGCAGTAGAGTACTTGCTGCTCTTGGAGAGGACTGACGCTTGGTTCCAGCACTCACGTGTTTGCTCAGGATTATCTGCAACTCCAGTTCCACTGGGATCTGATATCCTCTTCTGGCCTCTACAGACAGCAGGCATGTATGTAATACACACACATACATGTAGGCAAACACTCACTGTTAAAAGAAGAAAAAGGAAGTAAGTTTTTGGGGATGTGGAAAAGTTGGGGCGTTTATTTGTTTATTGTTTCTTGGAATATGAAATAGTAGAGCCACTATGGGAAACAGTTTCATGGGTCCTCAAAAGGTTTAACATGGGGTCAGGCATTTAGTTTAGGAATGAGGAGCTTGCCTAGCCTGGGTACAAGGTCCTGGGTTCAATGCACAGTTGTGGGGTAGGAAGAGTTAAACATAGAATTACCGTGTAACCCAGCAATTCCACTCCTGTAATTAGGCCCCAAAGAATGGAAAACAGATCATCAAATACTTATAGTTAGTTGTCATAAACAACATAAATCACAATAGCCAAAAGATGGAAATAACTGTGGTATATCTTCAATTTAACCTTGATCAGTAATAAAAAACAGAATGGGATTCTGATAAATATACAATCATATAGACTAAACAATATCATGCTAAGCAAAATAAACCAATGACAAAAGGTCACATATGCTATGATTCCTTGTATAGGAAATGTCTACAATTGGTAAACATAATGAGACAGAAGATTTGGGTTCTATGGGTTGGAATTAGGCAGGAATGAGGGGTCGTTAGCCTACTGGGTGGAAATTTGTGTTAGAGATTGGGGTGGTTTGAATGTGGCCCCCAGAGGCTCATAGGGAGTGGCACTATTAGGAGGTGTGGCCTTGTCGGAGTAGGTGTGAGGGGGTGAGAAGGGTGGAGAGTAGGGCGGGTGAAGGGTGAGCTTAGAGGTTTCCGAAGCTAAAGCCAGGCCCAGCTGGCTCACTCTCTCTTCCTGCTGCCTGCCAATCTAGATGAAGAATTCTCGGCTCCTTCTCCAGCACCATGTCTGTCTCTGCTATGTCATGCTTTCCTGCCATGACGATAGTGGACTAAACCTCTGAACTGCAAGCCAGCCCCAATTAAATGTTTTCCTTTATAAGAGTTGCCATGGTCATGGTGACTCTTCACAGCAATAGAAACCCTAACTAAGACAGGGATGGTGGGAAAGGTTTTGGAAGTGGACAGCAGTGATAGAAACAATGAGAATGGCCTTCTCACTACGGCTAAAGTGGCAGCTTTTGTGTTATACATGTTAAAATATATTTATTTATGCTACATATATTATTTAAAAGACATGGCTATTGGGGCGTGTGTATGCAATCCCAGCACTCAGGAGCTAAAGCAGAAGAATGACAAATTCAAGGCCAGCTGCTGTGGCTAATCTTGGTTGTGAACTGGTTACATTTGGAATCAACTAAAACCTGAGCTGCTGGGCCTGTTTTCTTAGATTTTTTTTTTAGCTTATTTGAGGTCAGAAGACCCACCCTAAATCTGGGCCACACCTTCTGGTGGCAGCCCACAGAAAAGGACATGAAAGAAGGAAGCTGTGCTTTCTGCTGCCTCCTCCTTCACTCTCACGCTCTCTTGTTACAACAGGTGTTAATGTCAGCTTCTTCAGGATTCCAGTGTAGAGGTGGGCAGCTCTCCAGGAATCCCATTCTAGCACCAGATTGGGGCATCCAGCTTCCTCCTGGGGTGAACAGACCTTTGTTCACATCTCTCTAGGAAGTCTGTCACACAACAGTGTGTGTGTGTGTGTGTGTGTGTGTGTGCAGGTCAACCGTGGGTGTCATTCCTCGAGGCACCTCTTACCTTGTTTTTTGGGATAGGCTCTATCATTGGCCTAGAGCTCACTGATTAAAATTAAGGGGCTGCCCAGTGAGCCCCAGGGATCTACCTGTCTCCATCTCCCTAGTGCTGGGATTACAAGTGCATGCTACCACACCTTTTTTGTTTGTTTGTTTTATTATTATTTTTTTAATGTGGGTTCTGAGAGATTTCACTCAAAAAGCAAGCACTTTACCAGCTGAACTATCCCCCAAGCCCCCTTACTCTTGTTTTTGAAACAAGATCTCTCATGGGCCTGAGACTTGCCATGGGGGCTAGGGTGGCTGGCCTGTGAGCCCCAGGGACCCACTTGTCTCCACCGCTCCGGGACTGGGATTACAAAGACATGCTACCATGCTTGGCTTTTACAGTGTGGGTTCTGGGGGATAGACTCAGCTCTTCATGCTTGTAAAACAACCACTTTGCAAACTAAGTTGTTACCCCACCCCAAAACAATTTTTGAAACTAGGTCTCACTGGTTGCCCAAGGTGGGTTCGCACTCACCACAATCCCCCTGACTTGGCTTCCCAAGTGCTAGGATTACAGGAATGCTCCTCCACGCATAGCTCTAGCTCCCACTACCTCATCATGTATTTCTTCAGCCTATTAAAGAAGGCTAAGGGAGGGGTTTCATCATGACATTCCCACACAGAATATAATGTATTTTGATCATATTCAGCCCCTGTATTATTCTGTTACCTTGTTTCCTCCCCCACTTCCCCCTTATGTATTACAAATGAGAAAAGGGAGTCATATTTGTCTTTCTGAGGCTGGCTTGTTTCACTTAACACGGTGATTCCCAGTTTCATCCATTTTCCTACAAATAATTTCCACATTTTCTTCCCTCATCCATTAGTGAGCACCCAGGATGATTCTATATCTTGGCTGTTGTCTATACTGCATCAATAACATGAGTATGCAGGTATCCCTATAGTAAATTGAATGGGTTTTTTTTTTTTTTTTTTGGAGGGGATATATACTCACATTGGATTATATGGTAGTTCTATTTTCTTTTTTTTTTTTTTTTTTTTTTTTTTGGTTTTTTCGAGACAGGGTTTCTCTGTGTAGCTTTGCGCCTTTCCTGGAACTCACTTGGTAGCCCAGGCTGGCCTCGAACTCACAGAGATCCGCCTGGCTCTGCCTCCCGAGTGCTGGGATTAAAGGCGTGTGCCACCACCGCCCGGCGGTAGTTCTATTTTTAATTTTTGGAAGAACCTCTCTACTGATCTCCACAGTACCAGACAAATTTACATTCTCATCATCACTGCAGAAACTGTTCCCCCCAAACCTCCAGACACACACATCCTTGCCAACATTTGCTGTTTTTAGTTTCTTGGTGATGCTCATTCTGAACCCATGAGATAGAATCTCAATGTAGGTTTGATTTGCTTTGAATGCTAAGAATCAAGGGATAACTGCATAGCAACAAGCTGATAAAGCAACTTATACTTCAAATCTGTAATATTATTCCTCTGTTTCCCTCACAAACACCTGTGGAAAAACATCATAAGAAATGTTTTTACCAAAACCGATTGCTTTGTATCAACTTCCTCAAAGGTCCAGCCATGGGTGGACACTCTTCCGCTGATCGGAGCCAAGGCTTCGCCTGTTTTCTTCCTCCTGGATCTCAAAGTGACTGATAAAGCTGTTCCCTAAAATAAACCTGGCTCCAGAAGAGAATAACCTGACAATAACCTCCAGAACTTCAGTCCAACACTCTTCTTTGCCTCCTCGGACAGTTGTTACCTCTTCAGCCCGCCCACTGGGACCACCTCGAGTGGTATGTTCCTTCTTTCGATGAAAGAAAAGAGGGGAGAATTGTGGTATGGTGGTTTGAATGAGAATGGCCCCAATGGGCTCATGTATTTGAATGCTAAGTCCCAAATCGGGGGACTGTTTGGGAAGATTAGGGGTACCACCTTGTTGGAGGGGGTGTGGCCTTGTTGGAGGAGGTGTGGTGTTGTTTGGAGTGGGTGTGGCCTTATTGGAGTGGGTGTGGCCTTGTTGGAGAGGTGTACAATTGGGGAGGGCTTTGAAGTTTCAAAAGCTCATACCAGGCCCAGTGTCTCTCTGTCTGCCTACCTGCCTGCCTGTGCATCAAGATGTAACCTCTCAGCCTGCCTGCTGCCATGCGTTCTGCCCTGACGATAACAGAATAACCCTCTGAAACTGTGAACAAAGTCCCAGTTAAATGCTTTCTAAGAGTTGCTTTGGTCATGGTGTCTCTTCACAGCAATAGAATTGTAAATAAGACACGTGGGGGTGGTTTTTCTGAGAAATGCGGTTTAAAGTTTGCCTTTACAAATCAAACTTTCACCCAACTTGACATCAAGTTGGTAATGTGCTCTGAGATCATTTATAACTACGAATTCACTCTGTTTACATACCGTATATTCAACTGTTCAGAATTGACTGATTTTTCAAGGAAAACATAGTGATCAGTCTTACTGTTCCTTGGATCCCTCCATGTACCATGTTCCACATTTCACCTCTCTGAGTCTTTCATGGCCTGACTCAGAACAGTGTTATGTGTGCATGAGGTATAGTGACCAGATCTGAGACCATTCACTGGAAGCAGCAAGGCATAGAAAACAGAGGCCCCTCCAAACGTGTTTGAAGTAACCAGTGGGTAGATTAATATTTGATGTTATCTTTGTGTGCTGTTCTGAATCAATAGGACCAGAAAAGCAGTTTTCTTCTTTGTGAGCCTCCTGTAAAAGATTAAGACAAAAGTCTCTCATTCCTTTCTGTTTCCATATTTGCTGTGCTGTTCAATATATAGAGAAGACTGCCTTTGTTCAGGACTCTTAGGTTATATTTAGATTTGACATCTGGAGAGACAAAAACTCTTCTGAATAAATCAGGCCCACTCCCGGATAAATGACATTGAATTAGTCTTTCTTCTTTCATGCATCATCACCACAAATGATGTTGGCTCTTTTTTTTTCATAGATTTGTCATCTGTGAAAAATATAATTAAAATATAATAAAAAAAATAATTAAATTTTATCATCTAGGAAAAATAAAAAATCATTTGTAATTTTTCCATTGAGAATTATCTTCTGATTAAATTATTTGTTTTGAGGTGTTTCTTTTTTATTTTTAAAAATATTTTGAATATTAGTATCTGTCAGATGGATAGCTGGAGAGGATTTCCCCCATTCTGTAAGCTGTGTGTGCCATCCACTGATTGTCTCCCTCTATCTGCTGTTCAGAAACCTTCCAATTTAATGAAATCTAATTTGTCAGTTCTTGCTATTATTTCCTGAACTATCAGAATCCTATTCATAAAGTCATTACCTACGCCTAGATCTTTTAGTATTTCCCCTGTGCTTTTCATCTAGTAGTTTGTTGTTGTTGTTGTTGTTGTAGTTGTTGTTTGGTTGGTTGGTTAGTTGGTTGTTTTGGGGGAACAGGATCTCTCTGTATAGCCTTGGCCATCCTGAAACTCACTATGTAGACAAGGTTGGACAAAACTCACAGAGATCTGCCTACTTCTTCCTCCCAAGTGTTGGGATTCAAGGTGTACATCACCACATCAGGCCTCATCTAGTAGTTTCAAAGTTTCAGATCTTACATGAAGCTTGTTGAGCCAGTCTTAATATAGTATTATACAAGGTGAGAGATACAGATCTAGTTCTGTTTGTCTATGTGTAGATACCCAATTTTCCTGTCACCACTTGTTAAAGAGTATGTGTTTTCTCCAAAATGTGTTTTTGAAACTTTGTCAAAAATTAGATGACTATAAGTGTGTGGACGGATTTGAGCCTTCTAGCACTTCAATATGCACATCTAGTTTTGTTCTAATACCACGCTTATTTTGTCGCTACACACTATACAGTATAATTGAAGCCAGGTGTTGTCATAGCTCTGGTCTTGTTCTTTTGCTTACTTTGGCTACTCTGGATTTCTGTTACGTCCACAGGCATTTTAGGGTTGCTTTTCTATGTCTGTGGAGAATGACACTGGGATCTGATGGGGATTGTATTGGATCTAAAGATCATTTTGATGATATGGCTGTTTTCACAGTATTAATTTGGCTGAACCATAAACAATGGACAGTATTTTCATATTCTATTTCTTTAGTTTCTTCCTTAAGTGCTTTATAGTTTTCACTGTAGACGTCTTTACCATATTCAGTTAAGTTTCATGCCTAGGATTTTGTTTGTTTTTTGTGGGTTTTTGGGGGGTTGTTGCAAATGGGACTTTTTGTTTTTACTTCTTTCTTTAGTGAATTCATATCATATATGATATGAATATATGAGTATCATATATTCTGGTAGCTCAAAGTATCGATCTAAAAATATCCCCTTATGAGCTAAGGTTATTTCCATTTCTCTGTTGTATTACAGAAAAATATATATATAACTTTCGAACACTTCAGTGAGAATCTGTGGCAGATTATCTAAGAATAAATCGTAAGATCTCAATAATTTTGCCACTAATATGAAACCCAGTAGTAGTTAGTTCTCTGATGCTAACTATGACAAAACATCATAACCAGAAGCAACTTAAGGAAGTTCATTTTGGCCTGTAGTTCCAGAAAGTTAGAGTCCACAGTGGTGGGGACAGCTCAGCAGCAGGGGAGGGAAACTGGCTGATCACGTTTTGTCTGCACACAGACACCAGAGGAAGCAGGAAGTGGGCTGGGCTGTGAACTCAGGGAAAGAGGATGAGAGGAGGCACAAGCAAGCGAGTGAAGAATGCCCAATAACGATCACTGAAAATGTAGCTGATTTCAGCAACCTGATGATGACAGTTTCAGGGTTTATTTATAGTATCTGATAATCTTCATTTTATAGCAAAAGCTACTGAGGAAAGCATTTAGACCAATAAATAAAGACACAATCAGTGGAAGCCCTAAGAAATAATGTGAAAAACAATATTCCTATATTTGGGTTCTGATTATGACAATAAAGAATTGAAAGAAATAAAGTATAATATAGGCAAGATCAAGAAATTCTAATCCTGTGCTTCCAAAACACCTTATATCAAAAAGACAAAATCTTGATAAGAATACTACACATCTAAGTAGTTTATTATTTTGCTTACTGTTTCTTTGATTAATTTCTTAATCCTTAATTAATTAAATTTATGGAAAATCCTCCTGAGTCCATAGGCAAAACACAATTCTCTCCTATTTAACAAAGACTCTTTTTAAAAATCTCTACAAGGCCGGGCGGTGGTGGCGCATTCCTTTAATCCCAGCACTCGGGAGGCAGAGCCAGGCAGATCTCTGTGAGTTCCAGGCCAGCCTGGGCTACCAAGTGAGTTCCAGGAAAAGGCGCAAAGCTACACAGAGAAACCCTGTCTCGAAAAACCAAAAAAAAAAAAAAAAAAAAAAAAAACTCTACAAGACTATGGAACTACTTCATAAGGATTCAAGATTATAAATCCTACTTGATCAAGGTTTTTGTAAAGCTCAGGGCCAGCTTCATGCTTAATGATACCACTCTCTTCAAGCAGGACATTAGTTTCTCTTCTGTGACCGGATTTCTGGCTTTCATTCTGCCTGATTACTTGACCAGAATATAGCTGTACTGTTCTTTTAAATCCTCCTGAAATATATCTTGGGGATAAATCAATACAAATACACATCTGGACATGGCATCTAATAAATAGACAAGCCGTTCAGACATATTGTAAATCCCTGATCCTCAGAATCGGCTCTTGTAAGAACGGGATAGGAAGACCAGGCAAGCATCCTTGTCTCCTGAGGCTTTTATTTTTTTTTTTAAATTTAAAAATTTATTTACCACGTATATAGTATGCCTGTACACCAGAAGAAGGCTCCAGATCTCATAGATGGTTGTGAGCCATCATGTGGGTGCTAGGAATTGAACTCAGGACCTCTGGAAGAGCAGCCAGTGCTCTTAACCCCTGCGCCATCTCTCCAGCCCCCTCCTGAGGCTTTTAAAGATCAGCTGAATATGGTGGCACGTGTGTATAATCCCAACACTATGGAGACTGAGACAGGAGGAGCGATTAGGTTGAGGCTAGCTTGAGCTATCTAGCATGAACCTAACTCTTTCTTTATTTTCTCCATCATTTGCACAAGCTAGCATTAAAATGCGCAGCTTAGAAGGTGCAGATGTGAGTTCCTCTGGCAAAGCATCTCATGTGGTCTGTGTGATACTGGTTTAACGCTCAGTCTCTGGCAATCCTTGCGTGTACAGCTGCTGCTCCTTCCGGTTCTTCAATCACTTGTTTCCATTTCCTCTGAGCCTCCTGCAACCCTTACTGGCATAGCCAGGAGGAACTGCTCTCACCTGCAGAATCCAGCAAGCTGACTGATTCCTGAAAGGTCTGACTCTCCTCTGATACCCAGACCTGACAAAGTCGGCTTTGATCCTAGCCCTGTGAAAATCACAAGAGCACCATGGGAACTCAAAACACATGTTACCTTTCAAAACAGTGCAGAGTACAGAATGACAAGCAGAAATCACTTTGCAATTATAAGAGATCATCAATTCTATATGCCAGTGCTATAAACTGGGAAGTAATTAAGAAAGATGAAAATGTTAATGGTACCTTCAAAAATCTATACAAAGAAAATATTTCCTAGCCTGTTATCTCGTCCAAGTTACAAGCTCAAATTTCTAATTTTCTTTTGCAAAGAGTGAGCATGTAGTTCATTTATTTGAACATTTATTGAGTCCAGCACTAGGGAGGCTGAGGAAGGAGGATCACAAATTTGAGGCCATCCTGGGCTACATAGGAACACTCAGTCTCAAAATCCATTTATTGATCATGTAGTAGGCCTGTGTTTTACAAGGAAGACGTAAGAGTAAAGCTAAGAAAGAAGTTACTGTTTATAGTGACAAAAATAACATTCTGTGTAGATAAAGGATGTTGCAGAAGCATGGACAAGTCCCCTAATTGTGCTCCAGGAACGAACTGAATCCCCCCAGGAAAGTGAGTCCTGAAGAATGAGTAAGGGGGGAGCACAGGACTGCACGCTGTTAGGGAGTAAGGGAAGGGAATGATGGTCTCTAGCCTAGGGGTGAGATGGACGACACAAGTGCATGGGTGGCAGAGTTAAACAGGACACGAAGCTGATGAAATCAACAGCTAAGCAATAAGGCAAGGAAGGGAAGAGAGAGAAGACACATGGACAGGATGGTAACATTCACCAAGACAGACAACAGAGGAGGAGAATCATGACTAGAGAGGAATAGGACATGTGGGATTAGTTATGCTTCTGAGGGATGAGGAGAAAGGAAAGGAGAGAAGGGGAGAGGAGGTGGGGACAGAGGTGGAGGGACTGACGGATGATCTGGGGTCATTGACATCTCCCTGGATTAGAGATGCTGGAAAGAACCATTTTTATGACTGAACTTATGTTGGCCCTTTCTCACTTGCTTGGTATCGATTGCTATTACACCTTTCTACTTCGAGACCCAGACCACACGTCCCAGACACACTTCACTTGCTTAGGCTAGGAGCAAGTTGAATGACTGAGGGCCAGGCTAGCTTCTCAGCCTAACTCTTCTGGGATCACAACTCACTAAAAAGAAGGATGATGTCTCAAAACAATAAAACAAAAACAGCCAAGGTGCCGCAGAGATGGCCAGGGGTCATGAGTGTGGACCACAGAGGACCTGAGGTTGACTCCCAGAACCCACATCAGGGGACTCACAACTGCCTGTCATTTCAGCTCCAGGGGACCCAATGCCCTATTCAGATTGTGGGCATGCACCACCCTGACGTATACACAGAATCAAAAAATAGTAGAAATTAAAAAAAAAAATTTAAGGCGCCAGGCGGTGGTGGCGCATTCCTTTAATCCCAGCACTCGGGAGGCAGAGCCAGGCGGATCTCTGTGAGTTCGAGGCCAGCCAGGTCTACAGTGTGAGATCCAGGACAGGCACCAAAACTACACAGAGAAACCCTTCTCGGAAAACCAAAAAAAAAAAAAAAAAAAAAAAAAAAAAAAAAAAAATTTAAGGCAAAAAGGAATTGATTCTTCAGAAACCTTTAAGTTATGTCTCAAAGGTCTCCCTTCCTCCAGCCGCAATTCCTCTTTTGAAGGGTGGGTGCGGTGCGCACTGCTCATGTAAAAGACTCAGGCTGCAGAGCAAGTGGGTAGGAGACTAATGACCAAGAGAGAAGCAAAGATGATTGGTGAGTAAATAAGCCAAATCTATCAAACCATGCCAACAACTCATGAAAGACGGTCGAGCTTAAGCAAGGAGGAACTGTACTGAGAGAGTGAGCACTGGTCGCAACTCAGAAGGAAAAGCCTTCATAACCCTTTAACAAAGTTTGTCCCAGGACACTTGATTCTCGGGGTAAAATTAACAGAAGCATCAGGAAAGCGCTCAGCTTCTTAAAAGTGCTGGACACACCCCAGAGGTGGTGAAGCTAACTCCTATTTCCACTTACGACCTGTTGAACAGCCAACCTTGGCACCTAGAAGGACGCCAAGGCCAATCCCTAACTCAGTGCCGCTGACTTGAGGCCCATAGAAAAGGGCTCAGGAGGGAAGACGGGGTGCTTATGAGTGGAAGAAGAAAGGCAAAGGTGTAGACTGCTACCGAGACCGGAAGACCAAGTGTAAGCTCAGAGTGCACGAAAACAGACAGGAATCCTCTTTCCGGCTCTGCGCGCGCACACAACCACCTTCTGAACGGGAGACTCTTGTGCATGCACCGCGGCAAACTAGACCTTCTTTGGTAGAAGATTCAGATTACTGAAGTCTTTGAAGTCAATGAGTAAACCTTCCCAGGAAATTTGCAGAACATCTCTCAGGAAATATCTGATCTGGCACAGGCTCAGTCATGCATCTGTGGGCTAGGCAGGGTGGGACTTCTGTGCGCAACTTCTCAGCCTCTAGGGCAAGTCATGGGGATGCTGTCACTCAAATTTGGCATCAGGGAAACATAATGATGACCTCCTAAGTGTGTTTGTTTTCATCTTAAGGTGCAGTTAACTGAACAGAGAAAGTCCTTTAAGCTAAGTCTACGCAAAGACCCTTCAGACATTTACTTTGCCAGAGAAAGTGACCTTTGCCATCTTCCAACATCTTGGAAGAATATGCAGCCATCATTTCCAAGATGTAAAAGACATCCCTCTTCCAAAAATCATTGGCTTCTAAACAGAGCAGGGCTAGGGAGCGGGTCCAGGGGTATCTTCGAGTAGACATGGACTCAGATTTAAAAGGAGACCTCATATTTACAGTGATGAATTTTCCCATCTAAACGGCTGCAACTCCCACCCTGGAACTCCCGGAGGTGCGCTGTATTTTGTGGTCCTGGTGGACATCGATGTGGTGGAGAGTAAAATCAAATTTAAGATTTCCAGAAGTCAATGTAAAGAGGAAAGTTTGGTAATTGTGTGTCACCAGCAGAGAGAAAAAGTCCCTGCCAATGCCTGGAAGAGCTGGGGGGAAAGGAGGTTCGCCTCAGAAGTGAATTCTCAAGGGCAGTCCGTGTAGGTCACCTTATGCAGGTCTGGCTTGACTACAGATAAAAACCTCAAATATAGGGGAAAGAACACAGACAGTGTGTTCTTTTCTATTTCCTCAGTTTGTTTCTCTCAAAGAAGATTTTTTTTCCTATGAGTTATTTCTTTTTTTTTCTTTTTTTTTGTCTTTATTTTTTATTTTTATTTTTTTATTTTTATTTTGCAATACAATTCAGTTCTACATATCAGCCACGGATTCCCTTGTTCTCCCCCCTCCAGCCCCCCTCACCTTCTCCCCAGCCCACCCCCAATTCCCACCTCCTCCAGGGCAAAGCCTTCCCCGAGGACTGAGATCAACCTGGTAGACTCAGTCCAGGTAGGTCCAGTCCCCTCCTCCCAGGCCGAGCCAAGCCATCCTGCATAGGCCCCAGGTTTCAAACAGTCTATTCATGCAATGAGCACAGGACCCGGTCCCACTGCCTGGATGCCTCCCAAACAGATCAAGCCAATCAACTGTCTCATCCATTCAGAGGTGATCCAGTTGGGGACCCCTCAGCCATTGGTTCATAGTTCATGTGTTTCCATTCGTTTGGCTATTTGTCCCTGTGTTTTATCCAACCTTGGTCTCAACAATTCTCGCTCATATAAACCCTCCTCATTCTCGCTAATTGGACTCCCAGAGATCCACCCGGGGCCTAGCCATGGATCTCTGCATCCAGATCCCTCAGTAGTTGGATGAGGTTTCTAGCACGACAATTAGGGTGTTTGGCCATCCCATCACCAGAGTAGGTCAGTTCCGGCTGTCTCTCGACCACTGCCAGCAGTCTGTTGTGTGGGTATCTTTGTGGATTTCTGTGGGCCTCTCTAGCACTTTGCTTCTTCCTATTCTCATGTGGTCTTCATTTACCATGGTCTCCTATTCCTTGTTCTCCCTCTCTGTTGTTGATCCAGCTGGGATCTCCCGCTCCCCCAAGCTCTCTTTCCCTCAACCCTCGCCTTTCATTACCCCCACTCATGTCCAGGCTGTTCATGTAGATCTCATTCCATTTCTCTGTCATTGGGCAATCCCTGTGTCTTTCTTGGGGTCCTGTTTTCCAGGTTTTCCCTGGTGATGTGAGTAGCAGTCCAGTCATCCTTGTTCCACATCTAGTATCCTCCTATGAGTGAGTACATACCATGTTTGTCTTTCTGAGTTTGAGTTACCTCACTCAGGATGTTTTTTTCTAGATCCATCCATTTGTCTGCAAACCTCATGATGTCATTGTTTTTCTCTGCTGAGTAGTATTCCATTGTGTATATGTACCACATTTTGTTTATCCATTCTTCAGTTGAAGGGCATCTAGGTTGTTTCCATGTTCTGGCTATTACAAACAATGCTGATATGAACATAGCTGAACAAGTGCTCAAAGAAGATTTTTGTTTTTGTTTTGTTTTTTTTTTTTCGAGACAGGGTTTCTCTGTGTAGCTTTGCGCCTTTCCTGGAACTCACTTGGTAGCCCAGGCTGGCCTCGAACTCACAGAGATCCGCCTGGCTCTGCCTCCTGAGTGCTGGGATTAAAGGCGTGCGCCACCACCGCCCGGCTCAAAGAAGATTTTTAATAGGACCTGTGAGGGCTCAGATTATTCTTGCCGGCAATGCATGACGGGAGTTAGCAAACGGCACCCCACTTCCTATTTCTGTGTCACTCACAAAGCAATATATATATATATATATATATTTTAATGGTTGAACAAGTCAAATGAAGGGCTGGTGATACACTTCCATGGGAGAGAGTTTGCCTAGCATGTGCAAGGCACCTAGGTTCCATTTTAAGCACGACAATAAGGGTAGAGGTAAATGGTGGGGGCATGTTTTGTGGTAGTTGAAAATTATGTGAAATTGAAATTTCAGTGTTTACAAATACAATTTTATTGGAACACAGCTGTACCCATTCATTTACTTGTCTATAAATAGTTTCATACTACCACGACAGAGTAACATAGTTACAACAGAAACTATTACTTTCAAAGTCTGAAATTTATACCCAGTGGCCCATTACAGAAAGGGTTGCCAGCACCCAGAATATACTGCTGATTGACAATAAACCTATGACTCCTTTGAAATCTCATCCGTGAACAACAGAGTTCCCTCACAGAAGCCACTCTCAGAATTCTAGGTTCCAAGTGATCTAGAGATGGAGCTAGAGTGTGTACTTCGGGAGGGCTCATTAAATCTTGCTCCTGCTGATGAGAGGTTTTATACCTATTTTTGAATTTTATTTATTATTATTAATTAGTGTGTGTGTGTGTGCGCGCGCGCGCGCGTGCGTGTGCATGCGTGTTTGTGTGTGCGTGTGTGTATGATGTGTCAAGGGCAGGGGAGATGAGCATGCCTCACCACGCATGTGGCACCATGCAGTGGACAACTTCGTGGGGTAAGTTCTCTCCATCACCTTTTACACAGGATCCAGGGATGGATTTCAGGTCTCAAGTCAAGCACCTTTACCTGCTGAGTGGTCTCACCGGCTTCGCCCCGATCTCTGCAGATGAAAACAGACTTCTGGTAAAGATGGTTACAAAGTCACAGAACCGCTGCTCTTGGTATTATTAAAATAAGCAAAAGAGAGAGAGAAATTTAAAATGACTAAATACCCAGCCAAAACCTGGCAAAGATCAATCTTTCCTTAACTTCAAGAATTGATCAGCAATGGACCCTGCAAGCAGCAGTGTTGAGGAAAGCTGAGTTAGCGGTGACTTAGTTACCGAAATTTATGCCTCAAAAATGGGTCAGCAGGGCTGGGGAGCTCAATACGGTCTGCAGAGACGGGAAGGACTCTCAGTTTTCACAACCTTGCGCTGAGGTGGAGAACTGGGTAAGAGAAGGTAGATCTGACATACTCCATTGCCTGAGGGGAGTGAACTCAAATCTCACTCTTCTGAGGTGCCAGAAAAATCTCAGCAAACACAGCAGAGCCCAACTACAGCCTGCCCTCAGCCTAGCCCTCTCCTTCCGGCCATGCTGGTGGGCAGAAGAATGGGTAGAAAGCAGCATTTTACCATTAACAGAGGTCAAATGAGAACAGATGAACTACTCCTAGGGAAGGTGGAAGCAATGGCGAGTCGGACGGCTAGTGTAACAGAAAATGGAGGAGATAACGCAGAGGATAGATATATGCATGCTAAGGCTGTAAGAGGGATAAGGATGAAGAGGCCAGTGGGGGGGGAATGCTTCATAAAGATAACTGGCCTCGGGTCACACGTGAATTCGAGGGGCTTTTGCTGCAAGAAAGGAAGGCTTCATTTTATTTATTTATTTATTTATTTATATTTTTTTATATATATATATATATATTTTTTTGGTTTTTCGAGACAGGGTTTCTCTGTGTAGCTTTGCGCCTGTCCTGGAACTCACTTGGTAGCCCAGGCTGGCCTCGAACTCACAGAGATCCGCCTGGTTCTGCCTCCCAAGTGCTGGGATTAAAGGCGTACGCCACCACCGCCCGGCGGAAGGCTTTATTTTTTAAAGATGGGAATCATTCCCATGGAAGACAGCTAAAGACAACGGAAAATGGAAATCTCAGGAATGTTCCTATTGAACACTTGAAGAAAAAAGTCAGGGTAGTTTCTAAGAAACTGTTCTCTAGGAGGCATTTGAAGTCTTACTGAGAAATGCCTTGAAAAACAGTCTCATGGGCTCAGTAGTGTCACTTGGCAGAGTTCCTGCCCAGAATGCATGAAGATCTGGATTCCATGCCAGAAGTACCTAAAATCAGTCATCACAGCGTCCATCTGAAATCCTGGGAGATAGAGACAGGATAAAAAGTTCAAGTTCCCTCAGCTACCTAGTAAGTTCAATGCCAACCTGGACCAAGTGAGATCCTGTCTTTAAAAAAAACAAGACAGAGGTGGAGAGATGGCTCCGTGGTTAAGAGTACTTGCTCCTTTTCCAGAGCTCTCAAGTTCAATTCCCTACACAGGGAGGCTCACACTGCCTGCCACTCTAGCTCTGAGGGATCTAAAGCCCTCTTTCTGGTCTCTGCAGGCGCGCACCCCACCACACACACACACACGGCATGTGTACATACACAGACACAAATAAATACTTAAAAATCTTTTTTTTTTTTTTTTTTTTTTGGTTTTTTCGAGACAAGGTTTCTCTGTATCCTGGATCTCTCTCTGTAGACCAGGCTAGCCTCGAACTCAGAGATCTGCCTGCCTCTGCCTCCCGAGTGCTGGGATTAAAGGCGTGCGACACTACCGCCGGGCACCTTAAAAATCTTTTAATAATAAAATTATAAAATATAAAGAGTTTGGAGAAATGCCTCAGTGAGTAAGAGCACTTGTTGCACAACCGTGAAGACCTGAGTTCAGATCCCGCACCACGTGTGAAACAAAAAGCCAAGTGTGGTCACAAATGTTTGTAACCCCAGAGCCGGGAGTTGGGGGTGTGGAGGTAGGTGGATTACCCGTTCTCCCTAGTAACCAGCCTCGCTCCAAGTTCAGCGGGAGACACTGTTTCAAATAAGATGCACTAGAGAGATGGCTCAGTTGTTAAGGACTAGACTCACAGCTAAAATGTCAAGTTAATAAGGCAGACAGTGATAGGGCAGGGCATTCAATGTCCTCTTCTGGCTTCTGCACACACACTCACAGGCATGTGTAACCCTCCCCCCAACACACACCACATTCACATTTCATACGCAAAGTTAATAAGACTCGAGTCTTCTAATTGCCCACCCCGCAAAGTTCCACTGCCTCCCACTAGTGCTACCCCCGGACCAAGCCTAAACATGTGGCCTTCAGTATTTGATTCAAACGACAACAGTTGTACTCCATCGTATAGACATCTGAAGTTAGTTAGACCACCGCCAGTTCAAAGACAGGTTGGGTTGTTTTCGTTTTGTGATTATGGATTAAGGCACCATAAATGTTTGTGTGTGAGGCTTATGTAAAAAAAAAGCTTTCCTTTTCCTTGAAGAAATACCCAGGAGTGGGGTTGCTAGTCCAGCTGGTAAGTACATGTGTAGTTTTACAATGAACCATAAAGTGTTTTCTGATGTGGCTGTACTGTTTGAGAGTCGCAGTAGCAACACGAGAGACTCGGGGCTGCCCTGCACCCTCCTAGTCACTCAGTATTGCCAAGGGTTTTCAGTTTGGAAACTAAACCCATAATTTTACAACGGTATTCAAGTATTGAGGTGACTTTTTTTAGTGTCTTTTTTTTTTTTTTTTAGAAAACATTGAAAGTATTATTTAAAAGATACAACATCAAGCCAGTGAGTTTTCTCTGAGGGTAAAGACACTTAGCAAAGTCTCATGACCTGAGTTCAGTCCCTGGACCCCCACATGCAATAGAGAAGGACTCTACTTTCCCTTCATACATGTGTATGCATACACACAAATAGATAGATAGATAGATAGATAGATAGATAGATAGATAGATAGATAGATAGATAGGAAGTTAAAAAAAATAAAAGGCACATCAGCTGGAAATGAAGCTTAGTGGCAGAGCACTTTGCATAACACGAGTCCTGGATTCAATTCTTTGCCATAACAGCAAAACTAAAATATCAAAAAATTTTGGAGTTTAAAAGACCCAAGAAGAGCCAGGCAGTGGTGGCACACGCCTTTAATCCCAGCACTGGGGAGGCAGAGGCAGGTGGATCTCTGTGAGTTTGAGGCCAGCCTGGTCTATAAAGCGAGTTTCAGGACAGCCAGAGATACACAGAGAAACCCTGTCTTGAAAAACAAAACCAAAACCAAACACAACAACAAAAGACATAAGTTTTTTGGGGTTTTGTTTGTTTGCATGCACAGTTTTCTCTTTTGAAGAATGTTGTACAATCACTGGAGAGACATGTATTGTCTTCTCTTCAAGAGAACCTGGCCCCTCAAACAAAAGCATGAAAATTTGAACGGGCTTAACTTTTCTCAAATTTAGTTGAAATTTAAAATCGCCTAGGAATATTTAAAACTCTTGACAGCTTATATCCTAAAACAAAACCCTAATCAGACTCTCCAAGGAGGCCAAGCAGTAGTGTAAAATTCTGACATGTAATACTGAAATTAAAACAAACAAAAACCGTTCTTTACACATTTGAGTGTGAGCATCACTGGACTGATGTCGAATAGCATCCAAGTCCCAACTTCTGCTTCCCTTTTGTGCTTCTTATTGCTTTTAAAGAGATGATATCTCCTTGTTGCCCAGACAGGCTTTAAACTCCTCGACTCAAATGATCCTTCTGCCATAGCCAGGACTGTGTTGACTCACACACTGTAGTGCCCGGCCACAACTTCAAATTTCTATTAATTTCCATTCTCTTAAGCATAAGTCGGGCTCACGCTATAAGAGCTGCAGAATCCCTGTTGTGGGGTGGCGATCCTTGTACTATTGTTAGGCAGTTTCTCTTGTCTCAAATCATTAGGGGCCAGCGGCCATCTCCCTCGAGCCTTCTGGTTATCAGATAACCAAAGAATCTGTAGATATTGCCAAATGTCCTCTGGTAGGAGACACCCCCAGCTCACTAAGAATCCTGTTTTCCACAAGCCAGTGACCTAAACACAGTTCAGTAGACTGTCAAAGCCTCTTCAGAGTTAGAGCGGTGCTTGTGTGTTTCATCCCCTGCCTTCATACCCCCACTCTACCCTTATACTAAATAAATTAAGGTTCAGTCTTCAACAGCCAGCAGAGGGCACCTCTAAACACCAACTGTTAGTTCTACATTCTTCTGAGCCCCTGGGGGTGATGATAAGATAAAGGCACAGGCTAGCTGCTTGGCCCCAAAGCCCTGTGTGTTAGAGGAGGGGAGTGTGGGCCGGAAGACAAGACTGCCTAAGGGAAGATCTGAGGAGGCAGAAGATAACAGATCTGGGGAATTGGCAGGCCCGGGCCTGAAAGATGTGGGCCACTATCTAGAAATTAGTTCTAGAAACTGAAAAGGATCCTAGCTACTGGGAGAACTTAGGTCACTTCTAGTTTCCTGGAAAGGCCTACAGGGAGTGGGGGATAACATTTAAAATTCTTCCTTTTCTGTGACCTAACTAACCAAATTAAGCATTAACAGGAACATCCTAACAAATAAGATGTAGCCATGCGTAGTTGTAATCCTAGGAGGCTGAGGCAGGAGGACTGCCCATTCAAGGCGACCCTGGGCTGCATAGGGAAGCAGTGGTTCAGATGACAAAAAACAAAACAAACAACAACAAAGGCCTTGGGCTGTAGCTCAGAGACAAAGCACTTACTGTAATGCGTGAGACTCTTGATTTCATCCATTCCTGGTACTGCCCGAAACAAAAGAAAACCACACTTTCTGAAAAGGCCTTTAGACTCCTCTCCTCTGCTCCCAACCTTGTCCAGGAGCCCAAAATACCGCGTTGCAGCTGCCACCATATCTCAAATTATAACTGCCACAGTGTATTATGCATTAGCATATTTGTATCTACAACTTCGTAATGGCATCTTTTGAACACACACTGAGTTTTTAGAATTCCAAAATTCCTACTGAGTATTATGGTCTTTGAAGTATATCCATTTGCTACTTTCAAAACATATTCAATTCAATATAAATACCACTAACAAGACAATAGAGTCTATATATAAAGTGAAGACCCAGAGAGAGTAAACGCCTGACCTCAGAAGCTAGTAGAGTTGACTCTGGGCTGGGATCAAGAAACTTCTACATATGCTCTAGAGAAAACACAGGCAGATTGGTCCTACCACCCTTTTTAAGGCACTCTTAATTCCATACACTTTTATGCTAATTTATTAATGTCACTTGCATTTATAGGTGGCAAATTTTGGATCCTTTGAGGTAAAACTGCCCTGTATTTGAATGTTGATTCTAACTCTAAGAGTGAAGTAGACGATGGTGACTTTTGACCTAACATTATTTTCCACAATCATGACAAAGACTGATTGACCATACAAGTATTAATGTTTTGAAAAGCATCAGGTTTTCTTTAATCACTATATTTTTTTAGTAAGAATGGTACAGAATATATTCATGCTTGATAGTAGATTAGTTTTGTCTATAAGACTTAAAAAAAAAAGATACTGAAGACATAAAGCTCTTTAAACCAAAACCTGGGGACAGACTAACAGAAGATACAGATGGAATATTATAGAATCTGAGAGAGACAGAGAGTAATAATTTATTAAACGATTATGAAATATTTTGTGAATCTGCTCTGTGAGAACTAAGCTGAGAGAATTAAATAACAACCAGACTGGAATTCATTCCGAAAAGGAACTGAAGCACCATGGGCAGTTTTCATCAAGATGGCCAAGTGTTTTATAACAGGTGGAGTTACCAAATTTCATGAATTGCCCAGAATCCAGTCAAGATGAATAGAATTGCTAACTCTAAGATCATGAACAACCCTAAACTAACTCACATGGCATTTAGGGAAACTCACTCCAAATGCACTTGCATAGAAACTGAATCAAGTTTCTCCTTGAAATTCATTCTCAAGAACTTCATCTATTTTGTTGTTGATATTTGTATGATTGCTTCTTAGAAACCTTTTTAAACCCAGAACTCAGATACACACAGCAGTAAGTCAATACAAAGTTCCAGATGCTTGTAAAGAAGCCATTATCAGAAACCAGTAATAGTAATAACAAATGAGATTTGTAACATAGTGACTGCCTTAGTTTGGATTTTTATCGCTGTGAAGAGACACCATGACTCTTACAAAGAAAACATTTAATTGGGGTGACTTGCTTACAATTTCGGAGGTTCAGTCCATTATCATGATGGGGAGCATGGCAGCATGCAGACAGACATGGTGCTGGAGCTGAGACTTCTACATCTTGACCAGAAGGCATCAGGAAGTCTACTGAGTGTCACACTGAGGGAAGCCTGAGCAAAAGAGACCTCAAAGCCAGCCCCCACAGTGACACACGTACTCTAACAAGGTCACACCTCCTAACAGTGCCACTCCCTTTGGGGGACATTTTCTTTCAGACTACCACATTCTACTCCCTGACCCCCAAAGGCTTATAGCCATATCATAATGGAAAAAAAAAAAAATGCACTCAGTCCAACTTCAAAAGTTCCCATAGTTTATAATCATCTCAACTTGTTTCAAAGTCCATCGTCTCTTTTGAGATGTATGGTAATCTCTTAACTGTAATCATCTGTAAAAGTCAAAATCAAAAATCAGATCACATACTTGCAACATATAACGGCACAGGATATACATTGCCATTCCAAAATGCAGGGGAGGGAGCATAGTGAGGAAATATTGGACCAATGCAAGACTGAAAACCAGCTGGACAGACTCCAAACGCTGCGTCTCCATGTCAAAATCCACTCCACATCTCCAACTCAATTCAACTTTGTTGACTGCAACACACTTCTCTCCCTTGGGCTGGTTCCACTCCCTGTTAGAAGCTCTCCTCAGCAGGTATCCCATGACTCTGACATCTCTAACATCTTGGGTTCTCCAAGGTAATCCAGGCTTCACCTTCACAGCTTCACATAATGGCCTCTCTAATAGGTCTCCATTCAGGGACACCCCTGACACATACCTGGACTCAGGAGCTTTATTCCCTAACTCCTCTCTTCTATCCTTAAGTCTAAAGCCAGAACCAAGTAGCTGAAGCTGCCAAGTTCTGCTGCTTGCTAGGGCTGGAACATGGCCCCTCATTCAACTACATCTTCACTAGCTTTCTGTCTTTCACTGCGTAAGCTTGACTGTCCTGAAACTTACTCTGTAGAGAAGGTTGGCCTTAAACTCAGAGATCCGCCAGCCTCTGCCTTCCCTATGTTGGGATTAAAGGTGGGCCCCACCACACCCATCTCTAAGCTTTTCTTTAGTTTCTTTCCACAAACTGGAAATTTACCTGGGTGGGATTTTGGCCTGAGGTCGTCACTCCTTTTATTCCATTTCTTAATCTGTTTATCTCCTTGAACACAGAATTTAGCTCTATCCCACTTCCTGGTGCTCTTGTTCTCCTCAAAATTTTCATTTTGTAATTTACCCTGCACAGCTTGCAACCTTTTCATTATAAATCTTCATTAGGGTTCCCACTAAAAACCAAACAGAGTCTATACTAAGCTGTTTTGAGATTTCCTCTGCCAATGGAATTAATGCAAAATTCTTCACGTTAGCCTCTGGCAGACTCTTCTCACAAGGGCAAAAGGCAGATACTTTTTTCACAAGACCAGTCTCTAGGCCACATACTAACATTTTTCTCCTCTGAAACCTCTTGATCCCCACAGTTCATCATCATACTCAGCACCACTGTCTTCCATACTCCTACTAGTATGGCCCATTAAGCATGCCTAAAGCATCCCACTGCTTTCCTAACCCAAAGTACCAAAGTCCAAATTCCTCCAAATGAAAACATGGTCAGGCCTATCACAGCAGTACCCCAGTCCCTGGTACCAACTTATGTCTTAGTTTGGGTATTATTGCTGTGAAGAAACACCATGAATCTTATAAAGAAAACATTTAATTGGGTAGCTCACTTACAATTTCAGAGGTTCAGTCCATTATTATCATGATGGGGAGCATGGCGATGTGCAGGCAGACATGGTGCTGGAGCTGAGAGTCTATGTCCTGACCAGAAGGCAGCAGGAAGTAGACTGAGGGTCACACTGAGGGAAGCTTGAGTAAAAGAGATCTCAAAGCCTGCTCCCACAGTGACACACCTCCTCCAAGAAGGCCACACCTCCTAGCAGTACCAATCCCTTTGGAGACCATTTTCTTTCAAACCACCACAGTGATGTAAAGGCTTTAGACATGCAAGGCTATGTACATATAGAACATGACCATCCCTCCCTTCATCTATACTCTGCTTCACTCCTAACATCCTGATCAATGTCACTTTTCAGTGTTTTTTATGGGCCAGGTATCAATGCTAAGAGTCAAAGCATATTTAAAGGGAAAATGGATACTACCAGCAGTCTGATAGATAGTAAATCCTCATCCATTTACTTGATAAACACTATTTGTACCATTAACACCAATACTTACAGAACTTCAGGGTCATTTGAAGACACAAAGTGATGAATAGTTTAAATAATCCAAGACATAGTCTCTGCTGAGGATAGAAAAGTAGTATTCACTTTTGTTTCAGTTCTTACACTATAAACATGTGTCCTTTTCAGTCCGATTAGTATTTTAACATCTTTCTCTACTGTGATGGTGGTTTGAATGAAAACGACCCCCATAGGTTCACAGAGAATGGCACTATTAGGAGATGTGACCTTGTTGGAGTAGGTGTGGCCTTGTTGGAAGAAGTATGTCACTGGGGGTGAACTTTGAGATTTCAGAAGCTCGAACCAGGTCCAGTTGGCTCACCTCTCTTTCTCCTGCTTGCCAATCCGATGTAGAACTCTCGGTTCCTTCTCCAGCACCATGTCTGCCTGCCTGCAGCCATGCTTCCTGCCATGACAATAATAGACTAAACCCCTAAACCTGTAAACCAGCCCCAATTACAAGTTTCATTATAAGAGTTGCTGTGAGCCAGGCGGTGGTGCCACACACCTTTAATCCCAGCACTCAGGAGGCAGAGGCAGGCAGATCTCTGTGAGTTCGAGGCCAGCCTGGTCTACAGAGCAAGATCCAGGACAGACACCAAAATTACACAGAGAAAACCCTGTCTCGAAAAAACAAAACAAAACAAAAAGAGTTGTCATGGTCAGGGTGTCTCTTCACAGCAATAAAAACTCTAAGACATCTACTTTCTGCTGTTTAAAAAAGCCTCCATGCCAGGCAGTGGTGGTACATGCCTTTAATTCCAGCACTCGGGAGGCAAAGATAGGCAGATCTCTGTGAGTTCAAGGGCAGCCTAATCTACAGAGTTCCAGGACAGGTTCCAAAGGTACAGAGAAACCCTGTCTTGAACCCACCCCACCAAAAAAGCAATAAAAAAGCTTCCACATTGAACTGAATGGCTATATAAGGTTCACAAGAAGGCTGAGATGACCTGTGAGTTGTGGATGCTGTTGGCCAGTGGCTTGATGGTCATGAATCAACAGAATGTAGTAAATAGGATTGTAGTGGGTAGCCATTCCAGCTTTGATCTGGAAGTTCCAACCCCCATTGAGACTTCAGCAACTGTCACGCCTACAAGGCGGGGCCAAGGGAGGCACCTGGAGACCTGAGATCTGGATGGGCCTGCACTCTCTCTCGGTTCTGGGACCCTGGACGGTGGAGGTGGGCCAAGCAGAGCTCCAGAGAACACCGCTGGACTGCGATACACCTTCCCCAGACCCCGCGACCTACCTATCCCTTAATTTGTAAGTGACGACATTAAATAAATCTCCTTTTAACTACGTGGAGTGGCCTTAATAATTTCACCAATATAGGATGTCTTTAAACTTAAGATTATATATTGATCATCTAACAAAAACTTGACCAGAGACTCACAGGGACTTAACACTGTTTCTCGTCTAGGGGCAATGCACTTGTTAATTCAGTGTCCACACAATGTTATGAAACTTCTACTCATTATGAGAGCTAACTATGACTGAATTGGATTTGTCACCCACACAATAACTCAGGTTGGTTCCAAAACCCAAGAGCTGACATTTTCCTCTCTTTACATTCTCACACATGTTTTGAATCAATATTTTCGGTGCCCATTTCCTCTCAGTCAGCTATATCTCTCTTTTGCACTTTTCATTGAGATGGAATTCGACTTGAGAGATACACATGGTTAGGCTTTTTTAGGCTTATACATCTGAACATCATTTTATTTCTTACTAGAAAACTTATGTATTCTTTTTCTCCATATTTTCTTCCTGGATTTCTCCCTTGTCACTAGAGATGTGAGGTACTGCGTGTTGTGTTGAGTTAGTGAAGGTAATATCCAGGAAAATATCCCAAGTTCAATACCCCCTATGGGAAACAATATAAAATTGTAAAGCCTCACCTGGGGCAGGAATGAATGATTAAAAAGAGCCAGAAACTTGATGGACATTTTCAAGCAGCATAAAAAATATCATCATATTTTTTTCCAAAGCAAATAAGAAAAAGTACCATAACCACAAAAGTATAAATCGAGGAGAACAAATATGTTTTCAAAAACCACAGGCTCCATATAAAAGCCATTGTTAGAGTCCAGCCCTCAGGATTGTTAAAGCTTCTCATCTCAGTCCTTTGACTGATGATGAATGAAAGGAAAACAAACATAAGGTAAGGGTCTATTGTAGAAATGGAAAAACTGAGTGTCCAATGACAAGGTTGATTATTTAGTAGTTTGTCTATTTGTTATATATAACTCTTGATTGGGAAAATGATAATGTAACCACACACACACACACACACACACACACACACACACACACACACACATACACAGAGAGAGAGAGAGAGAGAGAGAGAGAGAGAGAGAAATCTGCCCCTTTGATTCTTAAACTCATCAGAAAGTTTACAGCCACATTGTTTTTGGGGGTCAAAGAAAAATTTTCAAAGACACTTATCACTTACATAAAATATTTAAAGTACAATAGAAAGCATGTCATTACCTTTTCATAAAGACATGCTGAATTTACCAAACATTACTTTACATCTAGGCTTTCTGGATTTAGATTTAACTACTAAGGTTCAAATCCTAACTCTGCCTCTCACAGGCTGTATCACTCCAGGAAGATAATAAAAACAAATAAGCAAACAAACAAACAATCAAACAAAAGGCTACCTCTCGGCAAGCCAGGTGTCGACCAACTAACATAGAGCTGAGTGTGGGACGTTTGCAATAAGTATTTCAGTATCTCCAAGAACTAGCTATGAGAACAAGGAGTTGTATTTGCCAGTCAGATAAATACAACAAAGGAGTATGCCCTAAGACAGAACAAAATCAGCTAAGGGAGCCGAGGCAAGAGACAGTGAAACCTGGATTAATCAGTTCCAGGTAACTCCAGAAGAGAGATAGTGACAGAGAGTACGAGAAAGTGATATAACATAGTGGTGACATGAACATTAAATTGGAAGGTGAGACAGAAATAAAAGGTGACCATGAGATCGTTGTTTAGGAGTTCAAATAGCGGGGTCCAGTGAGTAGCAGAGGGTAGATTCATGGTGTCCTTGAAAGACAATAGTAGCTGTGACACAGCTCAGCATCCACGGCTGTGGCTTGAATGTGCTCCCCACAGGTCTGCACCAGGTCCTCTGCTCACATAATACAGTTATTAGCTTAGTATTTTTATGGGACTCCAGTGTGAGCACGAGTGGATCTCTGACTCGTGTGCCTGCTCTTGGGACTCTTTTCCGCCTGTTGGGTTGCTGTGTCCAACTTTGATATGATAGTTTTTGCCTCATCTTATTGTATTTTATGTTGTCACGTTTGGCTGTTACCTCTTAGGAGCCTTCTCTTTTCTAATGAGAGACAGAAAGGGAGTGAGGCAAGAGCTTGATTGAAAAAAAGAAATAAAAGGAGAACAGGACTGCTCCTAGGTATGGAGGAGGAGAAGATTTATTGTAGAGATGAGGAAGAAAACATGAAGAGGCAGAGACATCTAGGAGAGTCTAGAGTGAACATGACGCTGAGCCTGGTCATGTGAGGAGAGAGGGAAAAGGGGGAACCAGGAGACCAAGAGACCAAGATGCCAAAGGGCAAAGGAGGAAAAGGGCCGGCATAGCCAAAATGGCTGGATTACATAGGGAAGAGCCACTGGGGGAAGGGCAGCCCAGCCCCGGCCCTAGGCTGGAGAACATTAGGGTAGAGGGAGGGGTACACCAGCCAGACCCTGTAACAGGTAGGACTGAAGGATGCTGGGAGAACCTGGCTGCCAGGTCCACTTGGATATGTTAAATAGGCACTTCATTTAGCCTTTTGTCTGGGTTTGAGACTTAAAAGAATTGAGAGGAGTAGAGGGAGGGAAAACTATAATCATGATATGTTGTTTGAGAAAGGAGTCTGTTTTCAATAAAAGACAAAGAAACAATTGGAAGACATAAGGAATACTGATGGTAACTTACTAAGCCTGAAAGGCTAAAGAATTTGCAAGGGCGGTGGTGGCACACGCCTTTAATCCCAACACTCAGGAGGCAGAGCCAGGCAGATCTCTGTGAGTTCAATGCCAACCTGGTCTACAGAGCGAGATCCAGAACAGGCACCAAAACTACATAGAGAAGCCCTGTCTCGAAAAACAAAAACAAAACAAAAATACTAGAACTTAAACTTAAGTCAAGGTCTTTTTTTTTTTTTTCTTTTTTTTTTTCCTAGACAGGGTTTCTCTGTGTAGCTTTGCGCCTTTCCTGGATCTCGCTCTGTAGACCAGGCTGGCCTCGAACTCACAGAGATCCGCCTGCCTCTGCCTCCCGAGTGCTGGGATTAAAGGCGTGCGCCACCACCGCCCGGCTCAAGGTCTTAAAAAATTAAAAAAAAAAAAAAAAAAGAATTTGCAAGGCATGAGCACACACACACACACACACACACACACACACACACACACACACACACGGGGGGGGGGGGGGGGGGGGACTAGTTTTGTGGTTTCCCCCAAAGAATTCTAGAATGCCTCAAAATTAGAATAAGCAGATGTATGGCACCCCAATACCTTAGACAGAAAGCTGAGAAGCCCACAGAAAGCAGCCCAGGGGAATCTGTCAATCACCCCAGTCCTGAAGACCTTCTTCCCACAGTTTGCTCTTAACCAGCCATTATACTTCCCTGTGTGTAAGACAGTTTCATCCAGATGTCCTGATATCTGCAGCTAAAAGTCCTAACATACAAGAGGGAGTAGCTATCTAATTCCTTTCACTGCCGGGATTGTGGCTTTCATCTAAAGTTAGACTTGGGATAGAATTTCTGAAGATAGATCACAAAAGAATGAGACGTCGTCCCAGCAACCAAGTGGCTAGCACCTCTGCAGGGAGAGCAGCCTTCCCATCAGATGTCCTTAAGACACAACCTCACCCCACTGGCCTGCTGGGAAAAGTGTATGCAGATCACATATCTGATAAGAAATTTGTCAATATCTGGAGTTTATAAAGGACATTTACAGCTCAGTGTAGCCACAAACACAGTTCAAAACTGGGCAAAGAAATTAAATTGATAGTCATTAGAGAAATGCAGATTAAAACTGCAACGAAATGCTGCTTTATATGCATAGGAGTTGCAACAATGGTATATAAACATGAATATATATTTACAGAAAATAAGTATTGTGGAGATGTGCAGAAACCAGCATTGCAGGGCATTGTTGTGGCTATAAAATACAGAATCACTAAAAAATAGAAAGGCAGTTCCTAAAAGAGTTAAACACAGAATTACTCGTGAACTAAAAATAAAACACTGAGTCTTTGCTTGAAAGAAATGACAGCTGGGACTTAAACAGACATTTGCACATAAATGTTTATAGTAATATTTTTCATAAGAGCCAAAAAGTGGAATCAACTCAAAAGCCCACCTACAGATGAACGAATAAATGAAATGTGTGAAAGTACAATGGGATATTATTCGATTGTTGATTAATTGCTACAGGGTCTCACAGTTTAGCCTAGGCAGGCCTTGAACTCCCAGTTCTCCTGCCTCATCCTCACACGTGCTGGGATCACAGGTGTGCACCATCCAGACTGAGAGTCAGCTTTTAAAAGGAATGAAATTTTGATACATGCTACAACATGGATTAACAATGAGAATATTACAATTAAACCAGACACCATGGACAGATACTATACTGTTGAATTGATAGCGGGTACTCAATGAACAGACAGTTGGATAGACACAGAAGTATAAAAGAGGATACCAGCTGCTGAGGGATATTATAATTCAATGGGTACAGTAGTATCTGAGATGGATGTTGGTGATAATCATACAACATAGTGACTGTACATATTGTCAACTGAATGCACACTTAAAATGGTAACTTTTTACCACATTAAAACAAACAAGCAAGCAAACAAATATTGGAGCAAAAGTCTTGCGGCCATTGTCAGGGCAAGAGGGCTTCCTGACGATAAGAGAAAACACTGTAGTTACCAATGTGGACACCACAGTGAAAATGTAAATTATATTTAACAGCTCCCAAGATTAGTTGATATCAAAGAACTAAATGGAATAAAATGCACATGAGTACACGGAAATCAAACTCATCATTGCCAAAATTAAAAGCTCACTGTTGGTCTGAAGAGCTAAGTGAAGAGAGCTGAATAGTGAACCAGTGAACTGGCAGATCAAGCAGAAGGATTTTCCCAGGATTCAACACAAAAGACAAGATGTAGAGGTATAATGGGAAAGATTCAAGACATGACAGAAATATCCACAAGCTATGCTGCTAGTATAATAGAGGTAGAATTGAGAACAAGGAGATGTTATCAAGGGAATTACAGGGGGCATTACTGATGGCCTGAGGCTGAGGGCTCTACTCTGAGTCTTCTAATTAAAAGAAGAACACATTGAGTACCACTTGTGAGGAAAAATACAGTTAGACCCATGTAGGAAAGAGGTCTGAATTCTAAGAAAAAGAGAATCTGAAAGTCTCCAGCAAGGGACTGGGAAAGAAATACTTTTAAAGGAATGCAAATGAAGTTAACACCAGAATTTTCATCTTAGATGGATGGTACAGGACAATGGAACATTTTGACAATGCTGAGAAAAATAATTTTGAGCCTCTAATTCTATATTTAGCAAGCCATCATTCAAGCCTTTGAGCAAAATTAAACTATGTTTAGACCATTAGGGCCTTGAAAAGTTTATAGTCTGAACTTTGACTAAAATAATTACCTGTAGGCAAAAAGAAAAAGATTGCAAAAATAATTCATGAATGTTCCAGTTACTTCCAAGCCATTGTTGATAACATACTGGAAAAACCTAATGTAGGTACCTCGTAAGAAAAAGGACTTAGGGGTTAGCCCCTGGGTTCCCCTCAGAGTGGAGCCCTCAGCCTCAGGCCATCAGACATTGCCTCAGGGGGAGGTAACCTGGGGATATCACTTTCTTTGGATGGTTTTCGCACAATACCTAGCTACCTGAAAAGACAAATTGAAGCCCACTCTTGTCTTAGTCACTGTTCTATTGCTATGAAGAGACACTATGACCAAGGCAATTCTTAGAAAGAAAGCATTTAATTGGGGGCTTGCTCACAGATTCAGAGGATGAGTCCATGATCATCATGGCAGGAAGTAGACAGGCATGGTGCTGAAGCAATGGCTGAGAGCTTTACATCCTGACCCTGCTGTGGGATGGTCTGTATGTCAAATGTGTTACAGATTGGTCAATAAATAAATCACTGATTGGCCAGTGGCCAGGCAGGAAGTATAGGTGGGACTAACAGAGAGGAGAATTGAGAGAACAAAAAGCTGGGTGAGAGAGACACTGCCAGCCGCCACAATGAGAAACAGCATGTAAAGATGCCGGTAAGCCACAAGCCATGTGGCAAGGTATAGATTAATGGAAATGGATTAATTTAAGTTGTAAGGACAGTTAGCAAGAAGCCTGCCACAGCCATACAGTTTGTAACCAATATAAGTCTCTGTGTTTACTTGGTCTGAGCGGCTGTGGGACTGGCGGGTGAGAGAGATTTGCCCTGACCCTGGACCAGGCAGGAAAACTCAAGCTACATGACCCAAAGGCAGCAGACAGAGAGAGAGAGAGAGAGAGAGAGAGAGAGAGAGAGAGAGAGAGAGAGAGAAGGAGGGAGGGAGAGAGAGAGAGGGGGAGAGAGAAGGAGAGAGGGGGAGGAGGGAGAGAGAGGAGAGAGGAAGGAGACTGGACCTGGTATGAGTTTTTGAAACCTTAAAGTCCACTCTTAGTGACACACCTCCTCCAATAAGGCCACACCTCTTCCAACAAGGCCACGCCTCCTAACACTTTCCAATCAGTTAATCAGTGAGGGACTAAGCATGGAAATACATGAGCCTATGTAGGCCGTTCTCATTCAAACCACAACACTTCTCTTCCACTTTACACAATTCTGAAGATGGAAATAATAGGGAATGACTAGAAAAATTAAGAGAATTTGAAGCAAAGGTCTTTAAATGTGGAAAAAGAGGCTGCTTTCCTTTGCAAGCTTACTACTAATGTGCTAAGCATTTCTAAATGTTTCCTGCAGTTGGATATAAAATTTTTTATGGACTTAAATATGTAGATATTTAAATGATAAACATTTTAGTTTACATGTAAATTGAAAACATCTAAGCAAAATACAAGAAAAAAATCATAGTAACAATCAAAGGGGTATTTGTGTATGTTTTGTATACATGCTTGTATTTATATGCATGTGGAGTGTGCATACACACACACACATACACACACACACACACACACACACACACACACACACACACACACACTCAGCACTAGGGTTACAGAGATGGAGGCAAAGAATCGAAGTTTGAGACCAGCCTGGGCTTTTTTTAAAAAAGTCTAAGTCTCTTACATTGCATTTGGTTATTCTGTTTCTTTTTTCAGTAACCTCTTGCCCTGGTTGTTATTCTTTGTGTTTAAATATGTAATTCAGTGGTTTTCACTATATTCATAGTTACACAACCACCACCATTTTAAAACATTTTCATCACCACCCCCAAAATAAATTCTGTACCACAAAACCATCACTTGGTGGCTTTGATGTTGATTGATGAGCATGCTGCTTGGTGACACAGAGCTACAAGTGTGTGACTTTCTGTATCTGTCACTTCCTCTGCATTTATTAACGGCACCATTTCACAAAGGAAAAACTTTAATCACCAATTGTTTGGCCACCCTAAATCCAGTTTGACTAGAAAAGGCAGGCTACAGTTTTTTTTCTTCCTTCCTTCCTTCCTTCCTTCCTTCCTTCCTTCCTTCCTTCCTTTTTCTTTCTTTCTTTCTTTTCGTTCTTTCTTTCTTTCCTTCCTCCCTCCCTCCCTCCTTCCTTTCCCATCCCTCCCTTCCCTCCTTTCTTGCTCTATTCTTCTCATTTGAGACAGTATCTCATGTAGACCAAATAAGCCTCCACTTCCCTTTGTAGCTGAGGTCGGCCTCCCGATCCTCCGGTCTCTACCTCCAACACTGGTGTTACAGGTGAGCACCACCATGCCTGAAGCTTCTTCACTTATTGAAGATAAATTGGGACTGGCGATGGTGCAGCAGGTGACGATGCTTGCCACCAAACCTGATGACCTGAGTTCAGTTCTGGGACCCACATGGTAGGAAACAACAGACTCCTGTAAATCATCCTCCAACTTCCACATGTGAGCCTTAGCACATGCACACCTACGCGCCCCCGCCCTGACACACACACAATAGGGATGTATGTATGTATATTTGCACCTTAGCTATCATCAGTGGTGACTAATGAGGTTGATTATGCTTTACACGTGTGACATGAGTCAATCCATTACCATTAACGGTCCCTTTTCTGCTCTCTGCACTTCCTTCATTAGTGTCTGATGGGTTGCTTGTTTTCAGGGATGATACGATGTTCCAGGTTCATCCCATGCACATCCTACCTGAAAACTGTGATCTGTTATTTCCCTAAGGAACCCAGGTTCCTTTCAGTTGGAAATAGAAACAATGGTGTGGACACTAGGGTGCTCACTGCTAGTGAATGAGCAAAGCAGGTATAATGGGAAAGTACACACTAATTGTTGAATGGGCGGCAGCGTTATATTTCCACCTTAAAGGTTTTTATTTTAAATAATAAAATCACTTTATTCTAATTAAATCACAAATAAAAATATCACACAACTAGTCGAAGGCAGCCACTCAAACACTTGCCCAGTCCCAAACACTGTGTATCTCAGTGAACACACAATTACAATAGCCATTCTGAAGCCATGGAGCTCAGCTCAGGGTTTTATTCTTTCGTTATCAACTACATTTTTGTTCTTGTTTTTTGTTGTTTCGGTTTTTCAAGAAAGGGTTTCTCTGTGTAATAGCTTTGGCTGTTCTGGAACTCACTTTGTAGACCAGGCTGGCCTTGAACTCACAGAGATCCACCTGCCTCTTCCTCCCGAGTGCTGGGATTAAAGGCGTGTGCCACCATTGCCTGGCTCATTATCAACTACATCGTTATACACTATCCAATACAAAATAAGGGAAAAACTATAGCAGAGTTAAAACTAGAAAAGCAATTAGCTTTATACATTTTCATGACTCTGCCATCCATCTTTCCTCATCACCTACTATTATTACCCTTTCTAAGTTTCCTTTCTAAATGTTATACAGCCTCATTCCAGCTGTTTTTGTATAAACACGTCTACCTTAAGGTTAGGATCTGCACATAAGGGAGAACATATGGGGCTTTTTTCTGTCTGAGTTTTTGTGACCTTGCTCAGTATCACACTTTCCAAGTCCATCTATCTTCCTGCAACTTTCATGAGTTAATTTTTCTTTGTAGCCAAATAATATCCCATTTTCATATGTACCATGTTTTCCTTATCCATTCATATGTTGGTAGACATATAAGTTGGTTCCTATCATATAGCAGCAATAAATACAGATGTGTAAATAGCTCTAAAGTAGAACATGGAGTTCTCTGGGCATTTGCCTAGAGTGAAGTAGATGGGTCATATGTAGTTCTGTTTTCAGTTTTTTAAGGACCCTCCAAAGGGATTTTCTATAATAGCCATATTAATTTATACTCCCATCAGCAGTGAATAAGAGTTTCTCTTTCACCATAACCTCTCCAATATTTATTGTCAGACTTGGGGATAGCAGCTGTTCAGAACAGGATGAGGTCCAATCTCAAAGATGTTTTGATTTGCATTTGCCTGATGACAGGGATGCTGAACACTTTTTAAAACAATTACCGTCTGTCTGTGATTCATCTTTGGAAAGTGTCAATTCATTTCATTATCCTGTTTATTGATTGCCAGTTTAACATCTGTAATTCTTTATAAATTCTAGGTGTTAGCTCCTACCAGAAGTATGAGAGGTAAAGCTTGTCTTCTAGTCTGTGGGCAGCTGTGTGCTCCACTCACAGCTCCTCTGTTGTGTGAACATCTTTTTATTTCACGTAGTCCCATTTGCTGATTCCTGGGGCTTGGCCCTGTGCTATTGGTGTTCTAGTCAGAATGTTTCTGCCTACCTCAATGTCTTAAGGAGCATCCTTGTGTTTTCCTCTAGCAGTTTCAGTTTTACATTTTTAAAGATGTATCTATTTTATTTTATGTGAATGAGTGTTTTGCCTACATGTATATATGTGTGCCGTGTGACTTCCTGGCACCTGTGGAAGGGAAGAGAGAACATTGGCTCTCCTGGACCTTCAGTCACAGATGGCTGTGAGTCACCATGTGGTTTCTGGGAACTGAACCTGGGTCCTCTGCTCTTCACCACTGAGCCGTCCCTCTAGCCCATGTATCAAGTTTTAAATCAAGGTCTTAGATTCACTTCAATTTCACATCTGTGTGATGTGAAAGATATGCATCTGATTTCATCTGCAGGTGGACATCCAATTTGGCCAGCACCATTTGCTGAACAGGTTACCTCTTTTCCACTGTAGACTTTCGCAGACGGCATTTACCTTGAAGTGACAATTACGGGGTGTTTTTATTACAGAAACTGGTTTCTCTGAATGTATATGACTTTCTTTACTCCAAAGCTGGAAATCTAGTTTCTAATATTAGTGGAATTATTTCTCTTCTATGATATAACTTTGTTTCAAAAGAATAATGTCAACATTGTCTAAAATAATGACTACTTAATATAATTTAGTATTGCTTTGTGGGTTTTTGTTCTGAGGATATATGCCACTAGGGATGTAAACACAGATACTGCATCTTGAAGTCACTTCAAAGTGATTTTCTTTGTGTATTTTTGGCATCAACTTGGTATACAATTGTATACAATAATAGCCATTGTTTTTAATTTTAAAAGATTTTTAAATTTAACTTTAAAATTAATTAAATTGATCTTGTATGTGAAACTCTAAGCCCAAACTATACAACAAAATAATTTGACAAGAGTCTCCTATCACCCCTGCCTGTTCCCCTCAAACTTTGCTCTTTGATATAGGCACCCAATTTCATTAGGTCTGATCTATATTTCCACCTCTTTGGAAGTAAAAAGAATACACACCTGTGCCACCATGCTGCCACATAAAGATGCAGTTGTGTAAGTCATAGTTGTATTTTATGTTTTAGAGACTCATTTTATTTTTATGTATTTGTGTGGTGATACTTGTGTATGCTCTAACAAATAAAGCTTGCCTGAAGATCAGAGGGCAAAGCCAGCCACTACGTAGCCATAGAGGCAGGCAGTAGTGGCACACACCTTTATTCCCAGCACTCAGGATCTCATGCCTTTGCTCCCAGTACTTGGGAAGCACACACACCTTTAATCCCAGTACTAGTGAGGTCGAGATAGGAAGTGAAATGGCTGGGGGTCGGCGGGGAGAAAAGAAATATAAGCTAGGAGGAGACAGGTGTAACTGGAAGTTTTCCTGTGTCCCGCCCAGTCTGCAACTGCTCAGACCCAAATTAACACATAGAGGCTTATATCAATTGCAAATTGCATGGCCCAGGCTTCTCAATAGCTAGCTCTTACATCTAAAATTAACCATTTCTATAAATGTATACTTTGCCATGTGGCTTGTGGCTTACTTTACCTCTTGCTTCTTACAGTGGTGGCTAGCAGTGTCTCCTCTGTTCTGCCTTTGTCCTTCCTCTCTCTCTAGTTGGAATGTCTTGCCTAACCTTATTCTGCCTCACCATTGGCCAAACAGCCTTATTTATCAACCAATCAGAAAAACACACATTCACAGCATACAGAACAACATTCCATAGCAATTCCCATTTTCTATCTAATCAAAAGGGAAGGTTTTAACTTTAATATAGTAAAATTACATATAATAGAACAGTTATCAAGCAAGAATTAGTTACAATATCTAGTCTATTTGCATTTGGCAAAAATAAAGAAAATATTTTATCTATCCTGTATTTGTGAGTCTAAAGTTTTATATCTAATTTATCTTTTATCATAACCAAGGAAAATTGTAATTATAACTATCTAGTCTTCAACTACATCAAAGATCCAGAAGGATATAATATTACCTAAGCAAACAGGAAATGCATTGTAAACAACTTCCAAAATTCTGGAAATGACAGAGACAGCTGGCAGCCTGGACAGTCATCCAAAGTTCCTCTGTAACTTTGGGGCATCCATCTTCAGTCTATACGTCTAGAGTCTCTCAGTCACTTCTCTTTGTGTCCTGTAGAATGTCTGGCAGTTTCTTTTGTGAAGCAGGAACCTGAAGGACCATCTCGCCTTGCAAAGTTTAGTGGTCACGTTTCTATGGGTCCTGCATGTCCAGTCGATACAACATTTTGTCAAGTATTCCAGGCAAGAACAGTTTCTTGCCCAAATGGCTATTTTTGCCAAGAAGAAGATAAACTCCATATAGAGTGTCTTCAATGCCCATTTTTCTCTTTGAAGTAAATCAGTGTTGCCAGGAGCAGACGTGTCTCACTGTCCAGAAAGTCTAAATTTTTAAAACATTTTAAATGCCATATTCTATAGGTCTTTGAAGTGTTAGAAGATTACCTACCTAACTGAATTATATCTATGTATACCTAGAAAACTTAACATGACTATAAGTTTGACTATCATAGAAGACTAATTATTAATCTGTATTTCTTAATTATCCATTACAATTTAAATGAGTTACATAAACATAATACCTTAAACAAGAGTAGAAATATATATATATATAGTATAACAAAATCAACTCTAAATTTGTATCTAAATAAACTAAAATCCATAGCAATGTAAACATCTTTAAATAAGTTGTTGCTCTTTAAAAGTAGGTTTATTAATCTACCCTTTCATCCTATATCTATACTATCCCCTTCTTTTCTTTAGAAAGATATTATACTTAAAATCAACCTGCTTTAAATAAAAATAAACATTGATAAACAATATTTTAGGAATTTGGGCATTGCTTTTCATACTACTTCCTGCTGGTTGAGGGCACTGGCAATCTTACAGGGATCTTGAGAAAATTAAGAACTATGGTCAAGTCCTGACTGGAATAGTCTGTGAGGCTGCATTGTCTGAGCCAGTTGCCTTGAAGCTGTTCTGGATATTGGATCATCTGGGCTATGGTGTCAACAGAGACCTTTCAGGGGATCTTGGTTGATCAAACCATATTAGCCTAGAAGCAATCTACAGGTTCTCATCTTCTGTGGAAACAAAAACAGAACCTCTTTTCCAAAGCAACGTATCCTTAGACATAAATTTTGAAATTAAGATATCTTTAAAATATACATATTGATTTAACTCAGCAGCTTTTACAATCAAATGTCTTTCCAAAGTTAAAAATCCCAAAGACAACACAATCCAGATTCTCTGTATAATATCCATGTTTACATGACTTATTTTTTATATTACCTTTACTATCTCTTTAAAGACTTTATTAAAAAATCTTTAAAGCTTTATTAAAGTCTTTAAAACTATTTCTTTATATAACTATCCATATTCATTTTTGTCTCCCAAGCCTACGTACATTTTTACACACATTGTAAACCATTTAAAGTCTTATTCCATCTGAATCTGCCTTATTGTGAATCTATTGCTTTAAACTGCAGTGGCTAGTACTGAAGCAGAAGCCTTGGCTGCTGACTCCACCCACTTCAGCTTCCCAATATGGCAGTGGTACATTTACCGCCAGCTCTGGGAGCCAGACACATCACCAACTCTTGGAAGGAGTGGGTCTATGCCTCCATCAAAGCAGCATGTACCCCAGAAACCTTTTTTTTTCCCCTTTGGTCTTTACTAGCAAAAGCTAAATCTGCCATGCAGTGCATTGCACAGCTTGGAGATACCTCTGTGTAACTCAGGGGAATCCACCACACTGTAGCTCTAGTCTGCACACTGCGAACCCGCAACAGCTAGGGGACATGTCATTGTACTTCAGCCCGCCATGAGGACATGAACTAAGAAGGTGCTCTTAGCTACATTTATAATCTCTTCTTAAACTCTCTCAGGTTTTAGGTGAAAACTCTTGCCACCACGTCTGGGCACCATTTGTAGTTGGAAGTTTTCCTGTGTTCTGGCTGGCCAGCAGTCAGGACAAATCTCTCCCACTCGTGTCCCCCAAGTAAACACACAGAAGCTTATAATAATTGTAACTGCTTGGCCATTAGCTCAGGCTTGTTACTGACTAGCTCTTACACTTAAATTAACTCATAATTCTTATATATGTTTAACCATGGGGCTTGGTACCTTTTCTCAGTTCTGTCTTGTCATCTTGCTTCCTCTGTGTCTGGCTGGCAACTCCTGACTCAGTCCTTCCTCTTCCCAGAAGTCTCCTTGTCTGCTTACTCTGCCTATACTTCCTGCTTGGCTACTGGCCAATCAGCTTTTTATTTATCAGCCAATCAGAGCAACACATATTCACAGCATCCAGAACAACATCTCACAGCAGATAGGAGCTCAGTCTTTTCTGTTGAGGAGTTTGGTGAGGTGAGATGTGGCTATAGCTTATCCCTTTGTCTCTCTGATCTTTCAGCATTTACCCCAATATCTGGCTCTGGGTTTTTATTAAGACCAATTAGGATTCGTGTTAACTATTTGTGTGTGTATGCACATGTGCATACAGGTGCCTTTAGAGGCCAGAAGAAGAGGAGGTCAGATCTGCTAGAGCTGGAGTTATGGGCATGTCTTTGTTAAGGCTTCTATTGCTGTGAAGAGTCACCATGACCATGGTGACTCATAAAATAAGCATTTAATTGAGGGTGGCTCAAAAAACTTGCAGTTTCAGAGGTTCAGTCCATTATCATCATGAAGGGGAGCATGGTGGAGTACAGGTAGACATGGTGCTGGAGCTGAGGGTACTAGAACTTGCAGGCAGGTAACAGCAGTTGACTGACTGTCACACTGAGGGAAGCTTGAGCAAAAGAGACCTCAAAGCCTGCCTCCACAGTGACACACTTCCTCCAACAAGGCCACACCTCCTAATAGTGCCACTCCCTTTGGGGGACATTTTCTTTCAAACCATGACAGGAGGTTGTGAGCCATCTCACAAGGACACTAAGCACCAAATAGGTCTTTTACAAGAGCAGCAAGTGCTCTTAACTGCTGAACTTTCTCTGGAGCCTCTGAATCTTACATTTTCACTGAAAATATATCAACAATAACTCCATATAATGTACAGAAATCTTTCTCGGTAACTGGTACAAGTGCATGGTTAAGAGAGATTTTATTAAAGTAAAAATTCAGAGTGTAGAACCTATCAGCTAGAGTCTTTTAAAGGTTCACACTTAACAATAAAAGCTGAACTTCTGGACTTTGTTCTCAAAGCCTTGTCTAATTTTCACTGTGTGTCATTGGACGTGGTCCTGAGCTCCATAGGCCATTTTCATACAAGTACATGCTGTACATTAAGCACATCCCCAGACTCTACCAACTTCCTCTTCTTTGCCCTAGACAGTTCCATTAGTCCTCTAGACAGTTCCCTTTATGCTTTCATGTCTACAGGCATATGGGACTTTACATGTCTATATAAATCAAGGATCAACAATGAGAGAAAAATGTGATATTCGTCTTTCTGAGATTGACTTAGCTCAACCTATGGGTCACAACTCTCAACCTGGGGGTCAAACACCCTTTCATGGGGGTCACCTAAGACCATCGGAAATGTCAGATATTTACATTACAGTTCATAACAGGTCACCTAAGACCATTGAAAATGTCAGATATTTACATTCTGATGTTACAGTTCATAACAGTAGCAAAATTACAGTTATGAAGTGGCAATGAAAATAATTTGATGGTTGGGGGGTCACAACGACACAAATTGTATTAAAGAAAGATTGAGAGCCAATGCTCTATAGGATAACCAATGCCCTCTTTGCATTGCATCCCACACTGTCTTGTGCACATTAGGTACACAGTGATTATCTACTTCAATCCAGCAATGAGACTGTGGAACAGGGAAGGGAGTCGTAAACTAAAAAGGGGAAGAAGGGCTGGTGGAGATGAGAATAAGAGTCTTCCCTTCTCCTTTCGTGGAAAAGCCTCTGTATCCAAACACCCTGTATTTCAAAGTAGTTGAGAAAGCAACACCATTGGAACAGAGCATTGCACATTAATATACACACTGGTCAACTTCCAGGGAAGACCATAAAACATCCCCCTGCCTTATAAATTGGTTGAACCAGAGGGGCTATTCCTGATATTTTATGGGATTTTGGTTTGTATTTTTCTTTCCCCATTGTGCTGGTTAGTTTTGGCTGTCGACTTGAGTTGACAATCTCGAACAGGTTGGCCTGTGGTTTATCTTGATTGTTACTTAATGTGGGAAGACCCAGCTTATTGTGACACTGGCGTCCAACATGGTGGCAAAAGTTTCCACCTAAAAACTGACAAAAGATTCTAAAATGGAGCTAAAAACAGCTTCCTAATTGTCTCTCTCAAATGAACGACAGCCTGCGGTTTGAGCTACTGGCCAGTTCCTAGCGTGCGCGCTCGACCGCGCTTGACCTGCCGTATGGCGGGAATGAGGCCTCTGCAAGTGGCACATTAAGCTACATGGTGGATTTAGACTTTGCTAGTATAAAAAAAAAAAAAAAAAAAAGAGGTTTCTGGGCTACACGCTGCTTGGATAAAAGCATAGACCCACGATAGCTCCCAGAGCTGGCGGAAAACGTACTACCGCCATGTTGGGACGCTGAGGCGGGTGGAGCCAGCAGCCACAGCTGCTGCAGTTTAAGGCAATAGATTCACAATAAGACAGATTCAGATGTAATAGTTTACAATATGTGTAAAAGATACGTAGGCTTAAAAAAGACAAAAAAAGATGATATATAGAATTATAAAAACAAATACATAGTTTTAAAAAATAAAGTCTTTAAAGAAACAATAAAGGTAATATAAAAAATAAGCCACGTAAAAATGGATATTACACAGAGAATCTGGATTATGTTGTCTTTGGGATTTTTAACTACAGAAAAACATTTGATCATAAAACATGTTGAGTTAAACCAATATGTATATTTTAAAGATACCATGACTTCAAAATTTGGATATAAGGATATGTTGCTTTGGAAAGGAGATTCTGCTTTTGTTCCCACAGAAAGCCAGAGGCTATGGATTTGTTCCAGATTAAGATACATCAGGTTTGACCAGCCAAGACCCCCTGAAAGGTGACACCAAGGCCCAGATGATCCAACATCCAAAATGGTTTCAAGACAACTGGCTCAGATGATACAGCCTCACGGACTACTCCATGATCCTAAAATTTTCTTTGTTTCCCCAGAAGATACAGCGCCCCCCTCCAACAGGAAATAGTAAGAGAAGCTACGCCCAAATTCCCAAATATACCAAGCTGACTTTAGAGATGTGTAAAGGTTAAAACCTTCCTTTTTAAGAAAAGAAAAGGGGAAATGCTGTGGGATGGTCTGTATGTCAAATGTGTTGCTGATTGGTCAATGAATAAATCACTGATTGGTCAGTGGCCAGGCAGGAAATATAGGCGGGACTAATAGAGGAAAATTGAGAGAACAGGAAGCTGGGTGAGAGAGACACTGCCAGCCGCCATCAGGACAAGAAAGATGTAAAGTACCGGTAAGCCACAAGCCACGTGGCAAGGTATAGATTAATAGAAATGGATTAATTTAAGCTGTAAGAACAGTTAGCAAGAAGCCTGCCACGGCCATACAGTTTGTAACCAATATAAGTCTCTATGTTTATTTGGTTGGGTCTGAATGGCTGTGGGATTGGCGGGTGTCAGAGATTTGTCCTGACTGTGGGCCAGGCAGGAAAACTCTAGCTACATGACACCTTTCCCTAGGTGTGGCAGCAGCCCTGAAGAGTATGAGCAAGGAGAGAGCTCGCTTAGAGCAAGGAAAAGTGCATTTGTGCTCTGCTTGCTCTTGACTGCAGATGTGATGTGACTGGCTTCTCGAGTTCCTGTCTTCTTGAGTTCCTGGCTTCTCGAGTTCCTGTCTTGACTTCTGCAAAACAGTGGACTGTGTCTTGTCATTGTAAGCCAGACAAACCCTTTCCTCTCCAAAGTGGTTCTGAGTCAGGGTATTTTATCACAGCAACAGAAATGAAACTAGAACACACATCTTCCATGAATTTTCCAAATACTTCTTGCTTTTTCTTTGGTCAGATCCCAATGTTGGCCTTTCTTGTCTTCTGTCCCCCGCCACCTAAAGCCCCAGCCAGAAGCCAGTGGGCTGAGAAGGTCTTAAACTGCGTGTCTAATTCAGTCCTGTCCTGTGTGGTGCAGAAATAAAACAGAACTGGGGTTAAATTGGCTTCTGAAGTATGAGCTCCATGTAGTCATGAGGAGGACAGGGACAGTAGTACCAGCTCCCACAGAGGGTTATTGAATGGATTAAATAGGATTCTGCTGGCAACCTGCCTGGTTCACAGTAGACACTTGGCAAATGACACTCATTGGGGAACTATGAGAAGCATGGAAGAGATTAATAAGGCCTAATCCAGCTTTCCCTTCCAGCCCCTCCCCACCCCCAGCTTACAATGAGAGGTAGAGAAGAGACATGTGATGTGAGCAAAACAACACTATGATTTCAACCATTTTTAACTTCGTTCTGTGGTCCTTGGGATTTAGCCTAGGCCCTCACACACACTGGGAAAGCACTGTGCCACTGAGCTACATATCCCTGCTCTGCAATTTAAGTCTTAAATCTAGCTTAACTGCTGTCTTAATTAGGGTTTCTATTGCTGGGAAGAGACACCACGACCATGGCAACTCTTACAAAGGAAAACATTTAATTGGGGCTGGCTTAGATTTTCATTATCATCATGGCAGGGAGCATGGCAGCATGCAAGCAGACGTGCTGCTGGCTACGTCTTGACATGCAGGGAATAGGAAATGGTCCAAGACACTGGGTAGTATGTTGAGAATATATGAGATTTCAAAGCGCACCTCCACCATGATATACTTCTTCCAACAAGGCCACACTTACTCCACAAGAACACACCTCCGAATAATATGACACCCTTTGGGGGCCATTTTCTTTCAAACCACCACAACTACCAAGTTAAAATCAAGGGCAATGTGGAGCTTGCTTCCTCGGCCATGTAATCCCAGCACTAGAAGGGTGGAGACAGCTCAAGACTAGCCTGGACTCTATAGCTAGACCCTGTTTAAAAAAAAAAAATTCAAGGACTCAGGGACATAATAGTTTTTATTGAAGATACCCAATTTTATAATTTATTATAGTAAAGTTATCTAAGCAATAACACTGAATTTGGGGGGGGAAAGAAACCTCCAAGAGAAAGTGTTCTGAGAAAATAACTCAACTGAAGCTGACCCGTTCAGATTACTCACCCACTTTCCAAAAGAAGCGGAAAGCTGGTAATGTCATCTCTCCCCTAGTCCCAGTGACAATGGAGTTCCAGGGTCCCAGAAGATAACAAAAGTTCTTGTTTCTCTCAAACAATAAGTAAACAAACTCCCCAAACTTGAGGGACTTCTGTGGAAGAAGGGATAAGAAGAATTTTACCTAATTAATCAAATTTCCAGATATCTTCTATCTATTCGACATAAAATATAGAAACAGAAATGCCTGGATATCCCTCCTAGTGATAAGGAGATTTAACTCACTGGAAAGTGTCTTCACAGCAAGCAAAGCCCTTTCAGAGGATCAGCTACATGCATGGGTGCTGCATGTGGAATCATTCTCTGATTTGGGGTGGGTGGGGGGCTCAAACGGGTGAACTCTTATTTTACCACAAACTTGCTTCACTTTTTTGCCGCTCTTCAGCCCTGATCATATCTAATTCCGATGTTAGTAAATTTCACTTTAAGTCATAAAGAGAACACATTCCAGTTACCGCTAGAGATATTTCATCAGCCTTCCTGTTAGTGTGAGTCATGGCAGAGAATCCAGTGCTTGCAAGAAGAAACCACAATCCACTAATGAGCACCCTATATCTCTGTGCCCAGCACGATCAGCAGCAGTACATTTCATTACAAATTCTTCTTTTAGTGCCTTCTATGTCCCTGCACTGCCCTGGTTTTATGGGTAGTTTAAAAAAAAAAAGTAAGTACAGGATGTAATGACTGACCCTGAAGTGTTTAACACGTTTTCTTTATAAAGAAATCAGCATTCTTTTGATAAGACTTCTGATGGTGAGACTTTAGGGGGTGAGGGAAAACAATCCAAAATAGCTCAGCTTTCATTTGCCTTTAGAACAAAGATAAATGACATTAGCATTAATAGTCAAGTTTCATCAGCTATAAGCCTGCCTCTTAATTTGCTTGACCACAGGCAATCTAGTCTCTCAGAACCCTCTCCTTCAAAGCTGTTTCCTGGAGCCTTCAAAAGTGCCTATGAATACCCATTAAAGGAGCCACAGATGTGAGATTCTGGACCCACTTGGTTCAGCCTCAAAATGTGAAGTATTTAGAACAGATAGTCTTTTCATTTGCAGCTTTATTAAGCACTAACAGTACCTCCAGGGGTCACACCATTCTGTTGGTAATGAATATTCATCCATCCCACAATGACTTTGAAACACGAGATGTGTTGTTTGGTCCAGATCCAAGCCTCTTGTTCTAGGGGCTCCCTGGCCTCCTTGCAAATCAGTGCCTGACTGTAAATAGTCACACAGAGGCTTAATACTGCTTATAAATGCTTGGCCTATTGCTCAGGCTTATTACTAGCTAGCTCTTGCATTTAAATTAACCCATTTCTATTAATCTAAGTATTTCCACATGGCTGTGGCATTACCAGTCTGCTGGCATGTTGTTCCTTGGGTGGCTGGATGGAGTCTCCCAGACTCTAACTCTGCCCTTCTTCTCCTGTCTCTCTGTTTGGATTTCCCACCTGGCTCTATCCTGCCTTGCCATAGGCCAAAGCAGTTTTATTTATCAACCAATGAGAGCAACACATATTCACAATGCACAGGACATCACACATCACCTGACTGTCTCATCAGACTTGTTAAATGATGGATAAATATTATGGTGTGGGGGGAGGGGCATTCTTGAACAAACTAGTAATTTATCTTGTCAGTTTCCCAATCAAGGGTGATATATATGATAAGTAATCTCCTTAATGTGACTTCACAAAAAAATTCATATTGTCTACAAAAATAAATAAATGTATTACATGCAACTTTTGTTTGTTTGTTTTTAGAGACAGGGTTTCTCTGTGTAGCAGAGCCCTGGCTATCCTGGAACTTGCTTTGTAGACCAGGCTTGCTGTGATCTCACAGAGATCTGCCTGCCTCTGCCTTGGGAGTGAGGATTAAAGGTATGTCCCACTACTTTTTATAGGTCAAAAAGCTTATAATATTTGATGTCAGATTATTGTGTGCCTAGAGCTAGAAGTAAGCAGCAGTAGAGTGGAAATGATCTCCTTGAGGGATCTTAGCATCTCTGTGTAGCAATTTGGTCACAATTCAGTTTCCAAAGTGATGATACCTGAGAAGGTGGAATGTAAGACCTTAATGTTTCTTGAGCAGTTTCACTGTGCCAAGCATTTTGCTGTGGAGTTCACATGCCTGTCTCCCATGATCCCATTGGGCTTTACTCTAGGTAGTATCATGACATCCACCCTGGAGACAGGAAATCTGAGATTAAGGAAGTGTGCCAAGACCTTTAGCCATAAGGTGCTACTATATAAGCATCAGGCTCCAGGCTTCCTGCCTCCTTGTGGGCATCAGTCTGGAGCTTGGATTTTGCCACGTTTGATAACTTCTGTTCCTGGAAGATCATTTATGCATTCCCCCTTCTAAAACAGGGGTGTGCAACCTACTTCTCAGGAAATGGGGAGGAGTTTCTGACATAACCATTGCAAGGCCCCGGAAGCAATCCTATCATTCTGCAGAATCCAGTTCTGGGATGTGGATAGTGTGAAGAGGGCCAGCATTGTCACCAGGTGTGGTGACCATGTGGTTTAGGACATAAAAAGAATGGAACACTGCAATGGTATCACTGACTCCTGAAAAAGGAAGTTTCTACCTAGTGGATTTAGTTAAATTCCTACACAAGCCATATTTTTAAACCTTTGTTTAAAATTACCCAAGGTGAGAAACAAGAATGGTTCATTTTCTCTTATTCATTCATTCATTCTTTGTTGTTGTTGCCGTTTGGTTTTGTTTTTATGAGACAGGTTTTCTCTGTGTAGCTTTGGAGCCTGTCCTGGAACTCGCTTTGTAGACCAGGCTGGCCTTGAACTCACAGAGATCCACCTACTTCTGCCTCTCAAGTGCTGGGATTAAAGGTGTGTACCATCACTGCCTGGCCTGTTTTTCATTCTTTTGCATTAAATTTGTCTCAGCAACCAAAACTGTTTTTTTGTTTTTTTACATAGTAGCTCTTATCTTATCATACCACAATCTCTCAGAATATGTTTAACTCTGATTCTTGGAGATAATCATCTGTCTTTTAATATTTCGCAAAAGCAGTTTTGCTCAACATGATTCCATGAACAAGAACTCAATCTGAAAAGAAATCTGTCTAAGTTCTAATCTCATGACCATCTCTGCCTGTCCTAATTCCTCAGTATTTGGGCAAAATCCTCAGAAAACACTTGATTTACATAATCCTCAGGTGCTACCACTCAGCAGTTACACCCTTGTTGACTCCAATATGAAGTTTTCTTTGAAGAACATAATGGAATCTAGTTTCTAAAGTAAATTGCTACATCCACCTCTTTGCTTATCCATCTCTTCATGTTGATTTGAGGGAAAACTTTTTTTTTTTTTTTTTGAGATGGTACCTGAGATGCCAAAAGTACAGGGGCTGTGAGAGTCAGTGGGTAGGGTACCAATAGCTTTCATTAATAACACTACAGTGAAATGATAAAACATCAGTGCACTCTACAAGGATCCGTCCCTGATAGAAAGAAAAGAGAGGAGGTCTTGGGTAGAAAGATAAAATCAAATCTGATTGATTTTCTAAAAGCAGCAGTTGGAAATCAAAAACTCATGTCTAAATTCACCAGAATCCTTGGGAAGTCTGCCATACAGACACATCCCATAAGTAAATACTTGGTAGATATTTCAGCTCGGTGGGTCTGGGGTAAGGCTTTCACATCCGCACGTCCTTGAACGTTCATTTTAATGATGGGTAGCAAACATAAAGGAAAAGTGCAAACGCATAGTGAAACAGCATCAAGACTCTCCACAGGTGACACACACAGGAAACTGATCAGACCAAGATAGGGCAAAGCATCCAGAAAGCCTTCTCGTTTTTAAATCCAAATGCTGCCCTCTTCCCCAGGTGCCAACATCGTGGGTGCCAATGGCCTAACCTGGGGTTTGTGTTTGTGAAATTACATATTAATAGAATTACACAATTTCTACTTTTCTGTTTCTGCTTTCTTTGCTCACTATGTGTGTGTTAAGTCTATTTTGCCATTACATCGGTGGCTTATTCATTCCTGTCGCTAAGCCGGTGATAAACACTTAGGTTATATACAGCTAGGGTGGTTTTTTTCTTGATGTTGAATCTGATGCCACTGAACTAAAGTGATTTGAACGTAGTTGCCATGTTACCTTTCTTCCTACTGCTCCCACACATCAAACAGTGTCTTACACAGGTAGGAGATCGACAGATATCTGCTGGATTGGGTCCAGATTAAACTTTCTACCTATATTAGCGGATGAAGGAGAGTGAAACTGTCACTGTATTTTCCATTACCTTGCAATAGTACAGAATGGTACCTCAAACAAGATGACAAAAAGGGAAACATTGGCTCATCCCTCATCCCAAACAGTCATCTCTTCTCACTTCACAGAGACCACTCCCCAGATATCCTCAGGTCTGTCCAGGAAAAAAAATCTCTTAGGTCACAGCTAGCATAACTAACTACAGACACACTTGGTCAATTTAACAAGCATTTACTGAGGAGCCTGTTGAGTTTGAATACTATTGTAATGGTTACAACAAGTTCCAAAAAAACAAAAACAAAAACAAAAACAAAAAAACAACTAGATGATAAGTTGAGTTTGAATACTATGTTAATGATTACAACAAGTTCCAAAAGAAAACTAGGTGATACTATTTTAATAACTACAATAATTACAGCCCGTTCCAAAAGAAAACTAGGCAATAAGTGGAGTTTGAATACTATTTTAATAATTACAACCAGTTCCAAAAGAAAACTAGGCAATAACCTTCAGAGCCGTAACCTTCAGAGTACACTGTTTCAGCACATCTGCTCAGTAACTCCAGACAGAACCCCCCACTCTTTGCCTCAGTGGAGGAGACAGATTCCTCAGGGATAAATTCATGTTGGTCCAAATTCACAAGTTCCAATACTCAGAGTTGATGATAACAATGTTTCTGATCCTCCTGCCTCTCCCTCCTGAGCAATTACAGGCACAGGTCACCATGCCCAGTTTCACTCTGTGCTGGGGATCTGGGAATGGAACCCAGGGATTTGCTGTGGGATGGTCTGTATGTCAAATGTGTTGCTCTGATTGGTCAATAAATAAAACACTGATTGGCCAGTAGCCAGACAGGAAGTATAGGCGGGACTAACAGAGAGGAGAATTGAGAGAACAGGAAGGCGGAGGGAGACACTACCAGCCACTGCCATGACAAGCAGCATGTGAAGATGCCGGTAAGCCATGAGCCACGTGGCAAGGTATAGATTTATAGAAATGAGTTAATTTAAGATATAAGAACAGTTAGCAAGAAGCCTGCCACAGCCATACAGTTTGTAAGCAATATAAGTCTCTGTGTTTACTTGGTTGGGTCTGAGCGGCTGTGAGACTGGCGGGTGACAGAGATTTGTCCTGACTGTGGGCCAGGCAGGAAAACTCTAGCTACAGGGATTCCTTTAAGCTGGGAGCCTCTTCATCAGCCCAGAAGTGGAAGATTTTTTTTGTCAAATGAACCTTACATTATGCAGTTTTAATCCCAAGTCCAGTGACAATCAGGTTCCATATAATAATGAACTATTTTTTTCCAAAGGAGGTATATTATAGTCATGAACTAAACTGCCCATAGTGTTGTTTTTTTTTTTTTAAATCATCATGTACAAATGTCTAAAGAGCAAGAAAGTAGATTGTTTGTAATACCACAGTCTGCCACAGTGCTGAAACCCAGGTGGAAATGCCCAGAAGAGCCCCGGCTCTTCCTCAGGCTCCACCTGAGCAAACTCATGGAGGTGGGGTGTTGTCTGCCTAGCATCCAGGAGAGTTCCAGCCCATGTGGTAAAGCACAGGATGCTTCACACGCCCTAAAAAGGAAATCACCAAATGTTCCTTGTGTTGCAATTGGAAAGATGAAGAGATATTATCCTCCAAGGTCGACCTTTCTTTTTTTTTTTTCCTCCATTTTTTCTTGAAAACTGCCCTTGATGCTGGTAAGACTGAACTTCTCTGAGATGGAACACAATTTGAGGTAACAAATAGTGGACATGTTCAAAGCTTCATTCTTGTGGTCAGTAATCCCAACCTTTTCTTCCCATTGGGGAGCAACTCATGATTTCCGGCTGCTCATGAATCTACTGGGAAGTAGCAGATTTGGGGATTCCAGCACTACCATTCCAATTTTCTCTGTGGCAAAAAATTTTCCTTTATAACTAGTTTCAGAAATGGGCAGGTCTCTCTTTCCTTCACATCTTTGGTAGTGATAACATGCCAAAACAAACACTGAGAATTACCATGGAGCCAAGATTTGTGGAGTGTCCAGTATTACACAACTAAATATGACGTTACACAAACTATTTCCCCAAGGTTTTAACTATACGTTGGATGCATGTATGTATGTGCACGTATGTTTCTGCAAGCATGTGCAACTCCATGCAAGCCTTGAAGGTTAACTGCATTTATTACCGGCCATGAAACATTGGGAGCGAAGGGCACAGCCAGCTGCCAGGTGATTGAAAGCTCCTGTCTAGTGTAAATCTTTTCTCTTAATTTTTATTGGGGTGGGTTGCATGTGCCGTGGTGTGTATGTGGAAGTCGGAGGATAACTTGAGGATTTGGTTCTCTCCTCATGGCTCCTGGAGATGGAACTCAGGTCACTGGGCTCAGCGGCAATCACTTTTAACTGCTGAGTCCTCTTCCATATCTGCTACTGTCTATTTAGATTAAATTCTCTTGGTTTTCAAGTATGGAATATATACACTTTGAAGTCCAGAGACTAAAAACCACTTATATATATACATATATATGTGTATATGTATATATATATACACGCTTATATATAGTATATGTATATATACACATATATAGCCATATATATGTTATAACCATTTATATATAAAACCATCTATATATATATATATATATAGCAAGACTGGAAAGGCACCTAGATTAGCTGAAGGGGTTCTAGGGGGGCAAATGAACAGCAACAGTATAAAGAGACAAATAGAAGACAGAGGAATTGGCTTCTCTCCCCTCCCTCCCCTAGTAAGTGGAGAGGAACCCCTGTTGACAAGCACTGTGTAGTCCTTTACAGTTTACTACACCCTCCATACATTTAGTAACTTATTGGACTATCTCAGCACCCCTGGAGAAGAAACACCAGGTGTGTCTCTAGTGTCATGTCTAATTAAGTTTTCAGGCCTTGGGGTCATACTACAAGGATTCAAACCTTGACTACCTCAATCACTTCCTGCTTGTATGATCCCCTTTGAGGATAGGGTCTTTTTGAGACAGGGTCTCAGTCTGTAGCTCTGGTTGGCATGGAACTCACAGAAGTCCTCCTGCTTCAGCCTCTCAGCAGATGGGATTACATGAGCCACCACACCTCGCTACAGTGTAACCATAAGTCATTAACTTCTCTGTGCTTCATCTTTATTATTCATAAAACAGGCATGATAATAAGACTCCCTACCTCACAGAATTGCTGCCAAGAGAAAAATGAGGTGACCCAAGGCCTTGATAACCAGCCTATCACATAATAATTCTTAAGATGTTAGATGCTAGTTGTGCTTGGCATTTGCTGATATGGTTTCTATATGTGGTAGATACCATATGTTACAGTTTGAGCATGGAATGTCCTCCACAGGCTCAGGCTCATGTCTTCAGCACATAAGCTTCTGATGCTATTTTGAAGATCGTGGGGCCTTTAGGGGAGGGGTCTGGCTGATAGTAGATCACTAGCAAAGTCCTTTGAAGTTTACATCCAAAATCTCTACTTCCTGGTTCATCATGGTCCAGACAGCTTCACAGCGTCACCCTCTTGATGCTCCAGATGAAGCTGTGGTGCCTGTCTTCCCTAGAAGAGTGACTGAAATCTGTCTGAAACCATGAGCTGAAAGAAACCTTTTCTCTGGAAAGTTATTCCTGTTGGGTATTTGCTCACAGCAAAAGTAACTGATGACTTATCATGAGAAGTTCTATGCCCCTAAGGGTATGTGTTCACCCATATCTCCTTTTAGGTCTTAGTTCTACATTTCAATCTTTTGGGTACCTCCTGAATTCTGTTTGGGAATATGGATAAGGAGGGGATGTAATCATTTTTTTTTTTTTACAAATGACATAATACACAATCTGGAACCTCAGTGTGTTTATTATGTACAATAGAGCAGGAGGAGATAGCTAGTCTCTGTAGGCAAGCAGTCTGGGCTATAAACAGCTGGGAGGAGGAAATGGGAGTTGCTAGTTTTTGCATACATTGGTCAACTGTTTGCAAATACCCATACTTAGAACAGAGAAAGGTATTGCCATTCTGAGCCTGACTGGAGGAGGTCTTTGACACTTCCATTGGCCTGAGGCATTGGTGTTTGACATGGCCATGTCCATGTGTCAACAATGAACAATCATTTATGGCTTCTTCATCTAAACACACACACACACACACACACACACACACACACACCCCAAGGCTTCCACAGGGGGGTCAGGCTCATCTGTCACCACTGGTTTCCACTCCATATTTCATCCCACTGGACTGTCCTCAGGAGCAATAGCCTTCATGCACCTATCATCTATGTCATTTATGACAGCAAGGCCTTCTTCTAGAATTTCTCATCAGGCCATGTCCAAGGCTGTTTCTGAGATGGGTCCTTCTTTCCTCTATTCTTCTGAACTATGTCTGTGGCTGTTTATTTAGCTCTTTTCTTCATCATAAGATCTGCTTGTAAATTGTCTGTCTTATTCACTGTTCTATTGCTGTGCAGAGATACCATGACTATGGCAAATCTTATAATGGAAAGCATTTAACTGGGGCTTGCTTACAGTTTCAGAAATTTAGTCCATTTTTGTCATGGAAGGGAACATGGTTGCATGCAGGCAGACATGGTGCTGTGTAGCTGAGAGCTCTACGCCCAGATCCACAGGCAATGGGAAGAGAGAGTCATTGAGTCTGGCTTTGGCTTCTGAAACCTCAAGACCCACCCCTAGTGACGCACTTCCTCCAACAAGGCCACACCTCCTAATCCTTCTAATTAGTACCATTCCCTGATGACTAAGCATTCAAACCTATGAGCCTATGGGGGCCATTCTTATTCAAACCACCACATAGACCACGAACATGTCTCTCAATATATGAAAATGTTTTACTGCTGTTTTTTTTATATTTCTAAGGAGCCTGTTGTGGGCTGCAAAAGTTCAACCCATGACTGTGAATCTTCATAAAGTTTCTTTTTCTTCTTTAGTACCTTTCCTTCTTGTGCTAACTCTTCAGCAACCTGTTCACCAAGCAATAGGATAATTTCCACTCTATTTGCAGTCTGATGGGACTGCCATCGTATGTGTGGTCCATCACTGATGAAGATGTTACTATATGGTGTCTGGTTGTACCTACACCTGTGCACCCAAGCCCCTTTTGCAATAGAACATCACCACCACTCTAGAACATTCCCTTAGTCCAGGTTCTTCACATCAATAACTTCACTCCATAACTCCCCAGTCATCCACTGTTATGGTTTTTTTCACTATAGACTGGTTTTGCTTATTCTAAATTTCATTTGAAATGGATGGCAATGCTTGCTCTCCTGGGCTGCTGTTCATGCTTGAGTTGTTTATGTTGGCACATGCCCAGAAGCCCATTCTTTTACATTGCTGAGTAAATGTGCATTCTGGGTGGGACTGTTACTATTTCAGTTTTCTGTTTGTGATACCTCCTGTGGTGGTTTGAATGAAAATAGCCCCCATAGGCTCATAGGGGCGTGGCCCAGGTAGAATAGGTAAGGCCTTGTTGGAGGAAGTGTATCATTGGGGGTGAGCTTTGAGGTTCTAGAAGCTCAAGCCAGGTGCAGTTAACTCTCTCTTCCTGCTGCCTGCCTATCCAGATGTAGAACTCTCAGCTCCTTCTCCAGCACCATGTCTGCCTGTGCCATGCTGCCATGCGTCCTGCCATGGTGATAATGAAATTATCTGGAACTGAAAGTCAGCCCCAATTAAATGTTTTCCTTTATAAGAGTTTCCACGGTCATGGTGTCTCTTCACAGCGATAGAACATTGACTAAGACATCCCCTCCCCAGCACTTCCCATTTTTTTTGTTAGTAAGATTTCTAGTAAGTTTGTACTTAGGCCACTGTTTTTTTCCGAAATTTCCATTTTGTTCTAATATAGTACTTCTGTTTTCTGCTAACTGGCTTCTATTCTTTTAGGATGAGTATTTGCTCCTTTATCTTCATGACTGTGAGAAGATAAAATCTTTATCTTTAAAATCTTTACTAACCCAACATCTGAGTCATTTCTGATGTTGGTTTCCATTTCCCTCAGACTCTTCTATTGAATATAAAGCCACATTTTTCAATGTGGACATTTTGCCTGAACATTTTGGATTCCAGGCTAGATAGATGTGCTGAGACAAAATACCCAACATCCACACATTAAAGAGAAATGGTTTACTTGGGCTCGGTCCCAGAGGTTCCAACCCATCATGACCTGGAAGACATGGCAGCTGAGATGCCGAGAGAAGAAGAGGGTGTCTTCTCTCCCTGTCATAACATCTGAGCCCCCAGACTACAGGCATGGCACTGACTACATTCAGGGAGGTCTTCCCTTCTGGAGATGCCCTCACTGATGCCCAGAGATGTGCTTTACTGCTCTGCCAGGCACTTCCCTATCCAATCGACAATCAAGATGGTTAGTTATCGCATATTCTACGTGGGCACTGTGAACAATACATTGTAGTGGCTGCTGTTATGTTCCTCTCCAGAGTGCTAGTTTTCTGTTTATTTCATTGTGTAACAATACTTCAGCTGAGCTCGGAATCTAAACTGTCTCTCTTGCCTTGGTGACTGATGAAGATTTTGTTAAGTGCTTCGCGACTTATCTGGGCAGCTTGCAGTCTGCCTCAGATAAAGGCATTAACCAGTTAGTGTGCTGGATACACGGGTTCAAAGCTCAGGAGAGATATTTGAACTAGATATGCAAGATTATGAAGAAGCAACATAAAGGTGGTAGATATGTCTGTCCATCAGCATGGGTAAAACCACTCAAGGACAAAGTGAGAAGAAATGAGAAAGTGTTTGTTTTCTGTGGCTATCCTAACAAAGTACCATAGACTGGGTGATTCAAAGGACAGAAACTAACTTCCTCAGGATTCTGGAGGCTAGAAATCTAAGACCAAGATGTCAGGAGGGTTGGTCTCTTCTGAGGACTCTCTGTTTGGCTTGTAGAAGGTGGCCTTCTGCATCCTTACATGGTCTTCCCTCTGCATGTAGCTGTGTCTGGAGTTTCTCATCTCAAGGGACACAGTCATTTTAGACCAAGATACCCCCCAACACACACACATCAGTCATCTCATTTCAACCTAATTCATATTTTAAAGATCCTACCCTCAAATACAGTCACATCTGAGATTCTAGGGTTTAAGATGTCAGTGTGTTATGGGAGCAGAGGCTGGGCGGGGGTTGGGGAGGGGCAACATGGTACAGTGCAGCCACAACAAGCAAGTGGGAGTGTCCAGTGAGTAAAAGCACACGCATATGCCTGACAACCTGAGTTCTGTCACCAGAACCCGTGTTGGAGGGAGAGAAAGAAACAACTTCAGCCGGGCGGTGGTGGCGCACACCTTTAATCCCAGCACTCTGGAGGCAGAGGCAGGCGGATCTCTGTGAGTTCGAGGCCAGCCTGGTCTACGGAGTGAGATCCAGGACAGCCAGGTCTACACAGAGAAACCTGGTGGGGTGGGGGCGGACAACTTCCAAAAGTTGTCCTCTGACTTCTACATGCAAGCTGTGGCCTCTGCATACATGCACACACACACACACACACACACACACACACACACACACACACACATACACACACACACACACACACACACAAATAGATTCAATAAATACAATAAATAAATCAATAGATACCCAAAGAACTCTAGCCACTGGGCGTCAGGAAGTGAAAGAAAAGCCACTGAAAAAGACTTGAAAGTGTGTCACAGAAATCTGAAGACAGTCAGGAAACTGTTACAGGACTAGTTTTCAAGGCATCACAGTCAACAGTGCCAAGAGCTACTGTGAGAGTAAACACACAGTGAGGCTGAAAGCTATCCAGGAGGCCTAGTGCAAGGAAGAGCATCATGATCTTGATGAGAACGGTTCTGGTGCCATGATGGAAATAAAAGTCTGGCTGCGGCAGACCGAGCAGCAAGAGAGAAAGAACTCCAGACTCTGAACACTGGGGTTGGAAACTGAGAAAACAGAATAGGACCTATGTCAAGCACTGTGGTGACATTCGTCCTAGTTCATCATCTCATTAAACCCTCACTTAAAAAATGCCCTGTAGCTTCCCTTACTGAGTGGTGCTCATGAACTCTGTTTAATATTTGTTGGGAGCCTAATGTCAGATACTGTCTCGAGAGCTAGCGACACATCTGTGAACAAAACAAGTAACTGTGCTCTGGGGGAACTTAGACCACCGTGGGAACAAAAGACCACAAGCGTCAAGCCTAACAGTAAAATACATTGTGATTACAAAAATAAGCTGTGAAATTATTCGGTGTGTTTGGAGGTGTAAGTACTGTGGAAAAAGAAAAGAAAGCGAGCAGGAACCTAAGAAATGGGCAAAGAAGGGAACTGAAGTACTCGGTAGCAAATATTTGTGCTTAAATGATAAAAAAAATACAGTATTCTACATTAGAATAACAATAATAATATAAAACTTTAAAAGTTCAAATGCATGGGAAAACGCACCATGTTCATGGAAGACTCAATATTTTTAATATGTCAGTCCTCTTCAAATTTAACAATAGATTCATTCTAATCAAATGAAAACTGTGGCAATCTAGTTTTTGCAAAAGCTGGTAATTCAATTTTAAAATGTATATGCAAGTGAAAAAATTCCGGAAAAGCCAATGCAATTACGAAGAGAAAATATACAACACACAAATAGGTCCACTTGTCAGTTCCCTAGTGGGAAAGCAAGATCTGCATCCCTGCTCCCCTTTTACCAAAATAGCTTTCCAACCATGAAAGAATCAAGAGAATAGCCGGGTTATGTCAAATACTTTACAGAAGATGCAAACTGACTAAACATATGTTAATGTTTGGTCATGTTCTCCATAGCAGAGGACAAAGCCAAACATTAAGGAAATTCTTGATCTCAGAAGAAAACAGTTAGCCTGCTGGAAATTTATGTTCATTTCTGCTTGCCTCAGTATTTTCCAAAATATATTACTCGGGAGAAGGGTCTCATGAAAAGGAAAGATGTGGGAAGAAAGTGGAGACTGTTAAGTAAAAGCAGAGACTGTAAGTACCCAAAGATGGTAGTTCTACCTGTGGGACCCTTTGTAAAAATAACTAATATGAATAATGAAACATGAAACTAATACAATAATGGATAATAAAACAACAGAATTTCCAAACTATCTCAGGACAATGGGGAAATGTAAATGTGTGTGTGTGTGTGTGTGTGTGTGTGTGTGTGTGTGTGTGTGTGTATGTGTGTCCTTATATTCTGATTCAAGAGGGGAAAAAGTTAGTCCTTATGCCTAGGGGGGAAAACCTTGTTTTTTTCAGTGACACAAAGCATCTTTTTAATCAAAAGAACTCAGGGCAAGAAGCCAGGGATAGTCTCCCTCACAACTGTCTGTTGTGGACATGGGTAAGGACCACTTTAATCTTTTAAATTTGATTTCTTTCTTCCAGCTGCAACAGCAGAAACCCCCTGGTCAGAGTTCCCTGTGGTGGGAGCCAAATATAAACTTAATAACACAGAGTTCAACGGAATTTCAAATACCAAATGGAAATTCCCACACTGTCCGCTTAGAAATTCCCTCCAATTTTCCAGCTTCTTGCTCTTTAAGGATCGACCACAGTTTGGTTTAGGTGTCCCTAAAGGCAGAGTGTGAAAGGCACACACTTTTCAGGGCAGGAGTCCAGGAGAGGAAGTGAGGCAAAGCCATCAGGGATGGAGCCAGTTACAAAGTCATGGGGAAGGGTCTGTTCTGCAGGCCGGCCTGTGGCTGCGCTCACTCAAAAGCTCCCTATTAATCAGGCCTACAGGAACAGCTGTAAGGAAAAAGTAGTAAAAATCTGAAATAATCTAGGTGATTCATTCTGGGGGAAAGAACAAACAACAGAAGGAGGGTTGCTAAAGACTTGATGGGGAATTCCTGCCTCAAATACCTTTCATCACATTTTACCGTTTCTCCTTCGACCCCGTCATAGGGAATTCTAACTAGAAATTGTCTTAACCCAGTGGTTCGCAACCTTCCTAATGCTGAGACCTTTAGTACAACTCTTCATGCTGCAGTGACCCCCAACCATAAGGTCATTTGTTGCCACTTCATAACTGTAATTTTGCTACTGTTATGAATCATAATGTAAATATCTGTGTTTTCCGGTGGTTTTAGGTGACCCCTGTGAAAGGGTCATTCAACCCCCAAAGAAGGCGCGACCCACAGATTGAAAACTGCCGTCTTCGACTAATCTGACTTGAAAAAAAGTGGAGATGACTCTAGGTAGGTTAACGGAGCTATTAAATATCCATCGGCAGCCAGAGCTCACTCAACTGGGTCATTTTGTTCTGGGATTGAAACTATTTGTAGCTAGTATTGAAACTGTGATTGGCAGAATAAGGAAGACAAGGAGTCTGGAGTCAGGGTTGTACCTGTGGAAATTGGTGCCACAGATAGCGACACTCAATCCATGAAACAAGACTTGGAGTCTACAACATCAATTTTCAGCCGTGGAGGCTAGGGGCCCAATGAGCATCTGATAAGCTCTAAGGTCCCTAGAGCAGTGGTTTTCAACCTGTGAGGGGTCACATATCAGATATCCTGCATATCAAATATTTACAGTGTAATTCATAGCAGTGGCAAAATTATAGTTACGAAGTAGCAATGAAATAATTTTATGGTTGGGGTCACCACAACACAAGGAACCATATTGAAGAGTCACAGCATTAGGAAGGCTGAGAAGTGATGGTCTAGAGTGTCTTCGCTGCTGAATTTTTATGAGAGGCAATTGCAGGTAAAGGTGCTATACAGTCATTAAACCATGTTGACAAGGAAATAGAACGTTTTGTTTACTAGGTCACCAGGGAGAACAAAGACCAGGAAGTATGACTAGACAAATATATGGGGACCTAACAAGGCTACACATCTTAAGAAATAATACGTTACTGAACCCTCGAGGTACAAGTGTCTGTTGTACAGATTGTTTCTTTCTGCCCTTAATGTGCCAACAGTCAGAATGCGCTCAGATGCAGCACGTGTTTCTTTTTCAGACAGGCTGTTAGCAACATTTTCCCGCTTCTGTCTCTGTACCAAAGCTAGCATGACTAATTTGGGAACCAGTCCTTCCTGTGTAGCTGGCCATCTCCATCCCTCTTGACAGACTGCACAGAAGGAAAGTGTACAGACAACAGTCTTTAAATGAAGCAAGTTCAATGCATGATTTTTAAAAGATTTAGGGGGATTGATGAATGCCACTCCTTCAGCTGATTTTTCCTACAGTTGTTCATTTTCCAACGTAAGGGCTTAGCTGTTGCTGCCATAGCCAAGCCCTGGGAGTGTAACTTCAGTACATCCACTGATGCATCATGAAAGCCATCTAATCCTAACAGATGATTTTTAAGCCCAGCTATTCGTGTTCTGACTCATTACATAGAACTTGGGGAACACAATATGGGTTATATTAAAATAGCCTCTCAGGTGTTGTGACTGACCCAAGGTCTGTACTTGTTCTCCCAACCAAATAACAGAATCCCTCAGTAGCTGGATCTCACTGAGAATCTCTTGAGTCATGTGAAGTTTCCAAGGTGTCAGTAAAGTTCTTTTAAAATTCTTAGATAAAGGAAGCTGTTTTTCACCTCCTGGTACAAGGCCATAGTGGCTGATGTAGCAATAAATACCAGCTAAGATCACAATTCCAGCAATTAGCCACCATGTAAACCAATGGTTCTTAACCTGCTGGTTGTGACCCCTGTGGGGAGTTGAACCTTTTCACGGGGGTTGCATCTCAGCTGTCCTGCATAGCAGCTATTTACATTACGATTCATAACAGTAGCAAAATTACAGTTATGAACTAGCAATGAAATAATTGTGTGGTTGGGGGTCACCACAACACAAGGAGCTGTATTACATGGTCACAGCATTAGGAAGGTTGAGAACCACTGGTTTAAACCTTTTGGTGTATCTCTGTAGATGACTTATCATTTCATGCATGAAGGCCACAGTTGGAGTCTCTTGCTAAGGCTCTTTAAAATGACAAGAACCGAAGTAACTACTGGTCTTTTAAGAATCATAAACACACTGGGTGGTGGTGGCGCACGCCCTTAATCCCAGTACTCGGGAGGCAGAGCCAGACAGATCTCTGTGAGTTCAAGGCCAGCCCGGTCTACAGAGTGAGATCCAGGACAGGCACCAAAACTACACAGAGAAAAAAAAAATCATAACCACACTCTCTGGGAACCCATGGGTCACTCCAGGCAGGGAAGCAGGTAGGCTAACTCCAGATCTTCACTTCTCCCTGCATTCTCCCAAATCCAATACCCCAGTCTCACCCCCAGCTCTGTAGAGGAACACCTACTGGAGTCTCCCCTCCAGCTCTGACCCCTGTGTCCAACGGATCACATAGATGTCGTCCAACCTTCCTTCCGCCCCTCACTCCATAACTGCGACCTCCAACACCAGAAGGCATGTCCTGGGAACACGCACGCCTTGCAGGCCAGGGAAACACTGAGGCTAACCACAGATCGTCACCTCTCCCTACTCTCTTCCAAATCCAATCCCCCTTTCGCACCCCCCAGCTCTGTAGCAGACCACCTGCTGTCCCCCCCCCCCCCCCCCGCCCCCCCTCTGCAGTGTATCATTCAGATCATCTCCTTCAAACTTCTTCCCCACTCATCCTATTATCCCAGCCCCCACCTCCAACAGGCTTTCTGTGGGAACCCGACAGGGCAGCAAGAAAGCCAGCAAACAGGGAGCACACCTTACCAGAACCCCACCCCCACCCCACTCCATGGCTACACCTGTCAGGATCCCAGAAGAATCTCCTACCAGGCCACACACAACCACCACAGACTCCTAAGAATCAGAACAACAGAAAACAAGGGACAAAGTACCCGCCCCCACAAGATACGGCCATACATTAGCACCTAGAATTACAATCTTCCCAAATGCAAATGCCTAGGCAAATGCCAGCGTAAGAAACACAATCAATCACCGTGATATGTCTCCACTGGAGACCAGCAACCCTACCACAGCAGGCCCTGGGTACTGCAGCAAAGCTGAAGTTCAAGACAAAGACCTTAACACAGCCCTTATGGCAATGATAGAGGTCCTTGAAGAGGACGTTTTCGTTAGGGTTACTGTTGCTGTGATGAAACACCATGGCCAAAAGCAAGTTGGTGAGGACAGGTATTTCACTATGCTTCCATATAACAGTTCATCAAAAGGCGTGAGGGCAGGAACTCATGCAGAGGCCATGGCGTGTGCAGCTTACTGAATTGTTCGCCATGGCTTGCTCGGTCAGCGTTCTTATAGAACCCAGGACCAGCGCAACAACGGGTTGAGCCCACCCACACTGGTCACAAATTAAGAAAATGCCTTACAGCTGGATCTTATGGAGGCATTTTCTCCATGGAGGCCCCCTTCTCTCTGATGACTCTAACTTGTGTCAAGCTGACACAAAATTAGCCAGCAGCCAGCACAAAGGAAATGAGTAAGTCCCTTAAAGAAATCTATGAAAGCACAAACAGGAAATAAATAAAAGAATTCAAGGCCTGACAGTAGAAAGCTGAAGGAAACCCAAACTGCAGGAAGTCTGGAGATGAAAAATTTAGGAGCTAGAACAGGAACCACAGAGGCAAGCTTCACCAGCAGAGTTCAAGAGATGGAAGAGAGAATCTCAGATGTTTAGGTTGTGATAGAAGAAGTGGATATCTCAGCCAAAGAAAACGTTAAAAATTTTAAAACCCTGACTCAAAATATCCAGGAAATTTGGGACACTGTGAAAAGGGCAATTCTAAGAATAATAGGAATAGAGGGAGGAAAAGAAACCCTGGTCAAAGGCACAGAAAGTATTTTCTACTAAATCATTGAAGAAATTTTTCCTAACCTAAAGGAGGTGGTGCCCATAGAGATACAAGAAGTATACAGAACAACATATAGACTGTACCAGAAAAGAAAGTCCCCTCGGCACATAATAATCAAAACACTAAACATACAGAAAAAAGAAAGACTATTAAAAGCTGTAAGGGGAAAAAATAAAATAACATATAAAGGCAGACTTTTTAGAGTAACACCTGACCCCCCCCCAATGGAGACTCTAAAAGCCAGAAGGGCCTGGACAGACATTCCACAGACTCTAAGAGACCACAGATGCTACCCCAGACTACTATACCCACCAAAACCTTCAAACACAATAGAAGGAGAAAAATAAGACAGTCCATGATAAAACCAAATTTAAGCAATATCTGTCTACAAATCCAGCCCTACAGAAGGTGCTAGAAGGAAAGCTCCAAACTAAAGAGGTCAATCACACCAAAGATGATACAAGGAACAACCAATTCCAGATTTTGAATCCCAAATCGAAAGAGGGATAAAACACACACACACACACACACACACACACACACACACACACACACACACACACACAAACACACCAACAACAAAATGATAGGAATAAACAAACACTGCTCATTGATATCTTCCAACATTAATGGTGTCAATTCCCCAAGAAAAAGACACAGACTAACAGAACGCATGAGAATACAGGACCCATCCTTCGGTTGTATCAAAGAAACACACCTAAACATCAAGAATAGACATCACCTCATTGTAAAAAGATGGAAAAAGATATTCCAAGAAAATGGACTCCAGAAGCAAGCTGGTGTAGCCATTTTAATACCTAACAAAATAGACTTCAAACCAAAATTAATCAGCCAGCTGTCTCTATCATTTCTTGCAATTTTGGGGGAGTTGCTTGCTTATACATCCTGTTTACTCCAGCAATATTATTTCCTTTCTCAGGTCTTTGATGGAACTGAAGACTAGATAGTTATAATTATAGTTTTCCTTGATCATGATAGAAGGTAAATTATATATGAAACTTCAGACTCACAAAAATAGGATAGATGATAGAGTATTTTCTTTAATTTTGTTAAATACAAATAGACTAGATATTGTAACTATAATTCTTGCTTGATAACAGTTTTGTTACATGCAATTTTACTATATTAAAATGAAAACCTTCCTTTTTGATTAGACAGAAAAGGGGAAGAGCTGTGGGATGATCTTTCTGTATGCTGTGAATATGTGTTGATGTTATTGAAGCTGTGTTGGCCTATGGTAAGCCAGGATAAGAGCCAGGCAGGAAATCTAAGAGAGATACAAGGAGGAAGAGCAGAGTTAGGGAAGATGCCAGCCCGCTGCCCAAGGAGCAACAAGATGCCAGGAGACAAGTAATGCCATGGGCACACAGCAACACATAGATTAATAGAAATGGGTTAATTTAAGATGAAAGAGCTAGTTAGCAAGAAGCCTGGGCCATAGACCAAGCAGTTTGTAATTAATATTAAGCCTCTGAGTGATTATTTTATAAGCTGCTGTGGGCCAGGTGGGACACAGGAATACTTCTGGCTATATTAAACCATCTTTATTTCTATCTTAGGGGCATTGGTACCTTAATACTATTACAAGAGATAATAACTTACACTTGAAACAAGAAATCTCATCCTGATGTATTTACAGACTTCAGCCACATGTGGCCATGCTGATCCTGTATACCCTTCATGATCTCTTTATTTTAATATCGCATAACTTTTTTTTTTTTACCTCAGCTGGGGCTCCAAGACAAACCAAAGCAGAGGAGGGTGACCACATAGGCTATTTTCATGGTTAAAGCTAAAAGCAATGATAGCAACATCAGTGCCAGTATCAATAAAACTAGAAAACTCTTATCACTTAAGTAAAGAGTTAAACAGTGTTGTTCCCTTGAACTGTGCTTTGACCACATGATATGATACTTTCCTGTACTTCCAACCCCCTGGGTTCCTGTTTCTAAACTTCTTTGGTTCATGGGGACATAAGGCAGTAACAGCAATTGAGCGAGAGAACATCCCTTGTCAACACATTTCTCTTGAAGACGTCGGTGCTTTAATTTTTCTAGAATAATCTTCATCAACTACACCAAGAACAATGGTAATGCCCTTTAAATTTAGGCAACTTTTTCCCAAAATTAATCCAACTGTGCCTGGGGTAGTAGGCCCCCAGATTCCCATAGGTGTGGCTTGTATGCTCCCATATTCCCATAGGCATGGCTTATATACCCTCAGATTCTGTAGGCATGGCTTGTATGCTCCCAGATTCCCGTAGGCATGGCTTGTATGTCCTCAGATTCTGTAGGCATGGCTTGTATGCTTGTTACAGTTCTAAGAACCATATTCCTAGGTGCTGGCAGGTCTGTCTAATTCTGTGCTCCCTCAGGTTGCTGCTGAGAGATGAAACACTCTGTTGTTTCTGGGTATGCCCCCTGAATTTCTAATGGTTCCCCAGAGACAGCTCCTGTGGTTGTTTCATGATGCCATGGGCAGAGAGGCAAGGGATTGTCCTTATGAAATTGGGATATACCTTGAGTATCCTCATGAGTCCCATTACAACACCTGGGCCACATGCCTGGTGGAGGATGTATAGAAGCTGGCATGTTAAAATTACCATTAGCCTGTCAAGGAGCCATAGAGGCATCTACAGTCCCTGGCTTCCCACACTGAAAGCAAACGGGCTTAACTGGTCTAAGTGTTTGCCATAAATAAATGCTGCAGCGAAGACATTATTTTTATGTTTCTGCATTTCAATGTCTTGGGCTACTCTGATGTAATTGCTAATAGTGTACATTTGTCAGTTAGGAGCCAAAATCCTTTGTGCTTCCGCATTAACACTTTAAAAGCCAATCATTTGGTTAAGATGTGTGTTGTCTTGAGCAACCAACACCTGTCTTCTTATTCTTTTTGTAAGGTGACCAAGAAAGTGATCAAAAGATTCTGAAGGGCCCTGTAATGTCCTTATAAAATCTGGGTTGGCTCCCCGGGCTCAGACAGATGTTGCCACAGTCACCAAACAGCAAGTGACATATTTGTTCATAAGCTTGTGACAGATAGCCAAGTTAGTGTTGTAATGGCCACAATTTACTTTCATTTTCTGTATCTTGTTTCAAAGGGTTGCTCCAGTCAAGGAATCTGAGGAGGAAATGTAGGAGCTGTAGGCACGGACATCTGGTACTGACATTCATTCTCCCGTGTCCTTGGAACCAGCACAGCTTGTGTTAAATACTCCCAAAATGTTTCCAAGGTGGTCTTTTCCAGTGCCTGTGTTGGAAAGCAGTGATAGGAATTTAAATACCTCAAGTCTGTTCTTTCTTAAGGACCTCAGGAATCTGGCCCCATGTTTCCACAGCAAGTACATTTGCTTTTGGAAACCATGGGCATGCGAACATTACTCACTGACAGTTCCTGTAAAGCTCCAGGACTAACCACACACAGCCCCTGCTTGTTTAAGCAGACAGCACAAAAGAGCCAAATAATAATGTGAAGATGATTCCGTCCTGTTGTTACCCAACCTTGAAAAATCCCCATCAAGCCACGATCTGGTGAACTGAATTACTCACCAATCAATGTCTCTGTTCGGATGCCACTTGCCAGAGATAGCAGAACTCAGTCCCTGAGAAAAGACTCAGGAGTCCAAAACGTAAATTTTCAGCAGGGGAAACTGGGGACCCAAAGAGCATGGGAGAAGCTCTAAGGCTCCAGGGTGTCTCCAGTGCCAAGTTTTTATCAGACACTTAATGTGCCGAAGGTCAGAATGCTCTGAGGGGCGGCACGTGTTTCTTTCTCAGACACGCTGCTCACTACAAAGCAGGACATGTGGGGGGCTCTCAGATGAAAACAGAGAAGTCCAACTGTGGAAAGGTTATAAAAGGACGTCGATCACACACCATCCAATCCCAGCGGCTCTTGCAGCTTAGCTGGCTTCCTTTTACCCTTCCTCACTTATCTCATTTTCTGTCAGAAGATCCCAGAAGGCAGAGACTGGGGCCAGGCTCTATTATGAGTGAACTTGATTTTTATAAGTTAGACCAACAAGTTAAAACCTGTCCATCATTATGATGGTCCAAAGCAGTGCAAAGCTCCAAAGTCCTCCTTACATGAGAAATTTGGGGGCTATCACCTGCTCATGAGCTGGGAGTTCCCTCAATATGCAGTTGGCAAATACTGAGTGCTTACTAGGGGCCCAAGAACCATCTCTACCCTCACAAAGCTTAACGGCCATATTTGCCTCTTAAATGTCACTCAGAAGCAAATCCGTGGTTTAGAAGGAAATGAAGGAGCTAGAACTCAGCTGCTAGCAGCTACAGAAATGCAAGAAGGGACTCAGTCCTCATTTGCTGGACAGTTCTGAGTAGAAGGCCATCAGCAAAGCTGTAGTCTGCTCCACTCATCAGCGGAACAATGCTGATTGGAGGGATAATGCACACTCTTTGCCTCTAGGTTTACAATATAATAAAACTGGTGGTTTTAATATTCTATACCAACACCTGCCAGTCTTCGGTTGAGGATAACTCTCTCAATGAGGATGGCTAGTGCACATCCCTAAGCAGAACACTCGGGTACCAGGAATTGATGGACACCTTGCTCTGCACTAATGTAATAAAGCAAGAGGATATGGCTAGGATACAGATCTTATCTATGATCTCCACTGACTTCTGTATCCCCTAGAAAACAGGAAGATAGCACAACTAAGGGCATGTTATTGTCTCCAGCCCGTCCACTAGACTTCTCTGTAAGCCATTTCTAACCATCTACCTAAGTATTCCACATGGCTCTGGTGATCTATGTTCTGAGAAACACAGCTCTACAGAGTGCATTGAATAGGTCTAGCAAACCACAAACACTGGCTAGAAGGGTGGACACATAGTTTGTAGAACAAGCTTGTGGTTATGCTGTGGAATAATCCTTCTGCACACTGTGTAAATTACACTGTGATTGGTTTCATAAAGAAGCTGACTGGTTAATAGCTGGACAGGATAAGGTTAGGGGGAGAGCCGAACAGAGAATTCTAGGAAGAAGGGTAGAGTCAGAGGAGTAGTAAGCAGACACAGAGAGAAGCAGCATGGATATGCTGTACTGAGAAAAGGTACCAAGCCACATGGCAAAGCATAGATAAAAATATGGGTTAACTGAAAATGTAAGAGTTAGTTAACAATAAGCCTGAGCTATTGACTGGGCATTTATAATTAATATAAAGCCTATGTGTGGTTACTTGGAAGTGGCGTGTGGGACAGAAACTTCTGCCTATGTGGTAACGTTTTTCTGTTGTGTCTTTTTTTTACAGGTTTTTTTTTTTTTTTCCAATTAGCACACTTCCAGTTGAGGGGCTCTGTTTTCCTTTAGTATGCTGTCTTCTTAGGCTCGACTGCTCACTCCTCAGTGTGTTGTTGATAACTGGTTCAATTGGGCAAATATTTCCAGAGCACCCATTGTATGTAGAGCCCCCTGAGTGTTGTGGGGTCCACACAGATAACTAACTTGGACCCTTCCTTCAAAAAAGCATTTGTGGACCCTTTCTGGTGTTGCTGGAATTTTCCTTAATCTTCTTATTAGTTTCTTCTCTTTGCCACCTGTTGGAGCCCACCAAGGTTTCCTAGTGGCTGTACCCAGTAGGACTGCATAAGGGGATGATTGGACCATGGGCCTAGGTACTAGGTGTTTGTAAGGGTCTATACTCGGCTGTAACCAGCGAAGTGGAGGTCTTTTGCTCCATCCCTTCCCTTGGCATTGTTATGAATAGACCTTTGTTATAAAGTTCTGGGCCGGTGGATAAAAATCCAGGCCCCCTTGAGGCTATCCTTTGTTTCTCTCCCCTCTTTATTTCTAACTAAGTCCCTTATCCCTCATTCCTCAAGAGTCCCTGGGGTAAATAAATGTGGGGGCTGATCCCCACTTAAGCCACCGCACTTAGAACCTACTGCTTCTGAGACACAAACTTCTTAGATATGTAGATTGTTTCATCAGTGGAGGCTCCAAATGAAAGTCCCAGTGGACCCTAGGGCTGTATTCTTCTATGCTGGACCCAAACATGGTCATAAACTTGCTTTGCCAGTGGGCATTGCCAACCTGATACAAGCCAGCTGAGGCTGGATACCCATCACACGCTGTAGCTTTTGCTTACAGAATGCCGCACAGCCGTGGGAGGCTGGTCTATAATCTGTAAAGGTGATAAATCATGGAAACATATCTCACTGTCTGTCTGGGATGAACCCTACATTAGGTGGACATGCCTGCTGGATGTAGCTGTGATAGGGAGCCAGATCAAAACAACAATCCATCTGGGCTACAGAATCAAGCAATGTAATTGTTGCCTAGGTCACTGATTGTTTTTTGACTTCTCATTTTTAAACCTATTTTTCTACTAAAATTTATTCTTTCTCAAACTCTAATGCTTACAGATGTATTTATTCTCTTCACTCTATAGTGTTATTTAAAGGATCTTCTGCAACACTGGTATAGTGGTCATGGATTGCTCAGTTTATGCTTATCATGGAAGGTTTTTTTTTTCCTTCAATTTTATTTTATTGTTGTTGCTTAAGGAAGAGTTTTTATTATGTAGCCCTGGTTGACCTGGAACTCACCTTATAGACTGACCCCAAACTCAGAGAAATCCATTCACTTCTACCTCCTGAGTGCTGGGATTAAAGGCCAGTGTTACTACATCCAGCCCCCTTCAACGTTAAAGGATAACGTTGATGGATGTAGTAGTCTCAGTTATCAGTTATTTGCTCCAGAGTTTGAAAATACATCAAGTCAGACTCCATTCTCCTAGGTTTTGGTGTTGTTTCAACTTCAGCACAGTGGCTACACCTTAAGCTACTGCTATTTCAGCCAGCCACTGAGACTCCTCAGTTACTGGCCTGCTTCTCTAGAAGCAGCCTGGCCACTCGGGCCATAGTCTGCAGGAATTCTGTTCCCACAGGCACCAGCTCTGTCGCTGCCACTAAAGGGACCTTTAACCAAATCTCTATCACACTATTTACAAATAGGATTCAAGACTCAAAGGCTGGGGTGAAAACCTGCTAGCTCAGAGAGGCTGGGTCTCAACTAGCTGACCTCCTCTCCTTGCCAGTGTCTCCGAAAGACCAGCGCGTCTGCCTGGCCAAACCAGAAAAGGCTGTGCCACTCCACATCCCTCCCTACTACTTCCTGTGCCTCTCTATCTCTCCCAGATGTCCTCTGATTACTTCCTGTCAACTAGTTGCTAACTCAGCCTCCTGACCCAAGGTTTGTTTTATTTTATCATTGCAAATGCCAACTTGGGGTTCACAGTGTGATCAAATATCCCCCGACACTTGCGTGTTTCTACGGAAAAGTCTGCTGTTACTCTGATAGGTTTGCTTTTGTTTGTCAATTGGGATTTCTTCTTCCTGATTTCCATATTTGTTCTTTATCTTATACACTTGGGCATTTTAACTACAATAAAACATGGCGGCGGGGAGGGTGTCTTTTCTTTTCTTTTCCTTTCTTTTTTCAAGACAGGGTTTCTCTGTGTAATTTTGGTTCCTGTCCTGGATCTTGCTCTGTAGACCAGGCTGGCCTCGAACTCACAGAGATCCACCTGGCTCTGCCTCCTGAGTGTTGGGGTTAAAGGTGTGCGCCACCACCGCCTGGCTTGAGAAGTTCTTTTCTAGTCATGCCCATTTGAGGTTCCAAATGTCTCCAAGTACTTGAATGTACACTCTTTCCTTTTGTTTGGGAAATTTTCTACCTTAATTTAACCAAAACATTTCTATACCTTCTGTTCATATCTTGCTTTCCTCTCCAACACCACAAATGTATAGGGTTGGCTCCTAGGTTTTGTTCCAGAGGTCATAGACATTGTAGCCACGACTGCTTAATTTTACTCTTTTTTGTTTGGTTGGTTGTTTTGTTTTGTTTTGTTTTGAAACAGGTTTCTCTGTATAGCCCCGGCTGTCCTAGAACTCGTTTTGTAGACCAGGCTGGCCTCGAACTCACAGAAGTTCACCTGCCTCTGCCTCCCAAGTGCTGGGATGAAAGGTGCACACCACCACACCTAGTGCTTAATTTTATTTGTGATTTCTATCTGAATATAGTAATTCCTCAATTTTGTTTTATATTCTTTTTTTTTTTTTTTTTTTTTTTTTTTTTTTGGTTTTTCGAGACAGGGTTTCTCTGTGTAGCTTTGCACCTTTCCTGGAACTCACTTGGTAGCCCAGGCTGGCCTCGAACTCACAGAGATCCGCAGGCCTCTGCCTCCCGAGTGCTGGGATTAAAGGCGTGCGCCACCACCGCCCGGCTATATTCTTTCTTTAACCTGGTCTATCGCTGGTTCTTTGCACTGAAATTTTATTTTATTTCTTGGTCTTTTAATTTATAAGATTTCTTTATTTTCATGTTTTTAAAATCACTTTTGGCTGAATTTCTCATTGGAGCTGTTGAATTCACCAGTTGTTCACCCAACTGGCTGAAATTACTCTGAAGGGAGGAAGGTATCCATCTCTTCACTTCCTGTTCACCTTGAGATGAACACTTCCTGTTCGCCTCCTCCATCACATACTCCTGGAACTGCTGTGTCCTGTACAAGGCACCATGGCCTGAGCTCCAAAATCATGAGCCTGAATCAGTCCTTCCTCCTTTCAGGGATTTTGGGTCCAGCTATGCAAAGAAAACTGAATTCTACAATAACTTCCATCTCAGAAGACCTCAAAGCCACTTTTCTTCTGAAGAGAAAAGCTCTTTTTCTCATTCCTCTCTAATGATTCATTTCTTTAGATCTTTCCAAGGAAACATAACACCAAGGACTTACCATAGTAAATACAAGGATAGTCTTTACCCCTGCAGGTGTGGTACCCCAGCTCCCGTAACACAAATTTTCATACTTAATAACTTGATGGACTATGAAAATACAAGACAACACAATGCCTATCCTAGTTTGAGGCACCAAGAGGGTTTCCATGAGCAATTCCCAGCTGAGAAAAAATGTTTAAAAAGGGATAGGGATCGAGCAAGCCATGACTTGAATAAGGAGGTGAAAGGACCATTCCAGGCAGAAGTAAGGACTGTGAAGGAAGAAGATTCTAGGTTTTGAGTTTTTCAATTGAGTGTGTATGTTTCACACATGCATATATGTATATCATTATATGCTTCTTTTTACTTTTCTCTATAGATTAGACCCAGTAATGTTGTTGTTGTTGTTTTGAGACAGGGTTTCTCTGAGTAACCCTGGCTGTCCTGAAACTCACTCTGTAAACCAGCCTGGACTCAAACTCAGAGATTCTGTCTCCCAGGTGCTGGGATGAAAAGCTTGTGGCACCACTGCCTGGCTAGACCCAATATTGAACCCTAATTATTGGGGTGTAGGATCTGGAATGAATACCCTGAGGCTTGACATCTGGTTCTACTTGAATCCTTACCTGGCCTCTGTGTACACAGGAGTTTTTTGTTTGTTTGCTTTGAATTATTTTGTTTGAGATTTCAATCATTTCCCCTTCCCTTTCTTCCTTGCAAACCCTTCCATGTACTCCCCCTTGCTCTCCTTCAATGTCATGGTCTCTTTTTCCATTAATTGTTGTTATATACATACATACACATATTCCTAAATACATACATACAACCTGCTCAGACTGTGTAATGTTACCTGTATGTATACATTTTCAGGGCTGACCATTTGCTATTGGATAACCAATTGGTGTGCTCTTCCCAGGGGTAGACTACTTCTTCTGCTCAGCATTTCTTGCTGCCTCTAGTTCTTCACGTAGGGTTGAGGCCTCATGAAAGCTTTCCCCCCAGTCCATGTTAACGTGTCTATTGTTTTCCTTGTTCATCTCATGTTTAGGCAGTCATGTTGGGGAGACTTTATGGCTGTAGCTTCTGACATTCAAGTAACCCGAAGTCCATCTCCCTGAAGACTAGCTTTCATGGTACCAGAAGGCACCACGTAGGCTTCCAAAGGAGGGAGTGCTTTTTTAGGAAACCAAGACATCCCCACACCATGAAGGCCTGTTTGGCACAGTGGGTATTAGACTTGAATCCCATCAGGGCTGTGATTTTATCTGGGTCAGAACAGCTATCTTTAGACCACCTTCCAGTCCACTCCCACCCTCTCGCAACTTGTTTTCATTTTGCTCTGAGGAAACTGGAGGCCTGGATGGAAACTCTGACGGAGTAACTCCCCCTCAACACCTGTGGAATTGAGTTCAGAGCCCAGTTTCCCCGGGGACTCAGACATCTGAAGAAGATGGCATTCGTGGCTAGCTGTGAGGAAAGAGAAAGGACACAATGACAACCAGATGCTTTGGCAGAGCCAGCAGCAAGGCAGGCACCCAACATTTCTACCCTGTGTCTGGCAGCATGTGACAGCCATGCTGAGAACGTGGGATTGTTTTTCTATCAACAGCACCTGGGAGGGCCAGTCCAGAGCATGAGGAGGGATGAGAGTGGAGGATATTCAGGAAGTGTAGCAGACAAACAGACAAGGGTTGTTGTTATTGTTGTTGTTTGTTTTGTTTTGTCCCCTAGAAAGCTGCATACAAGACAAGCCCCCAGCATGTCTGGCCTTGTCAACAAGCTAATAGAAGACAGAGATGATTTGGCACACTACCACTCAGGATAAAAGGCACCCATGCTGAGACCAATGCTATTCAGCTGGAAATAGAGTCTCAGTGAGCTGCGGAGAGATCTGGAAGATGAGCTGCTAATTGCCCAAGCAGTCCTCCAGAGTTTCCCTTTGGTAAGACTGTAACACAACCTCATTCACCAATCCCTCCAGCCTCCTATGGAGAGGCTCTACCATCCCTCCAGCCTCCTATGGAGAGGCTCTACCATCCAGGCCAGGCCAGGCCTCTAACTCAGTGAGAGCAGCTGTTGAATGCATTTGCAAGTCTCATCAACCAGTAAGTGTGTAGAGGGGAGAGAGCGGGAGCCGCCTGCCTCCAGAGAAGTAACCTGAGGCACAGTAAACAACAAAATAAGCCCCTTCTTGCAGATATTTGACACTCCTGGGTTTCCCAGCCTCCCAGTGGAGTTGGAATTACTGTTCAAGTGAGGTCAGCACCAAGGAGAGCATCAAAATGTGGCACTCACCTTTCGGAGAGTCGAGTTTTGATGACTCAAACAGCACGGGCACTGATGAGTGGATCGGGTCAGGCTTCTCCATCCTCTGCCAGCCTCACTTAGGTAACCAGGGACCAGCAGCCACCACTCCCCTGCTGCCTAAGTCTACCCACCCAACCCTCATCATACCAGGGTCCAATCCATCCCCCACTCTCCTCTTCACTCATCCCACAGCCTAAGCCACTGACTTTGAAGATCTGGGTGTGAGAAAGATGAGAACACTATGGTACAGACTCACAACGCACCACATCCACTAACTTCAGAACATTCGGCAGTTCCAAGGCCACCAGAGATTCCTCCCTGTAGAGGGGAAGAAATGAAATTCTGAGTCTGGGAGATTTGGCATGGGGGGAACATTGCCTTTAGTTTTGGACATACCGCTGAGGGACATGTAAAACCCTGTAGTGGGTAAAGTGGCAGCCATACCTGTGCCCATCCGCACCACACTTGTCATACTGGACAAGGGTCAGCAGTAGCTCCCAGAAAGAAGGTGCTCACTCCTCTTAAACATGGACACTATGAGAACAAGCTGGAGGAAAACTGTCCTGGTTGAGGAAGTGCAACCACAGGCTAGATAGATACAGTGTACATGGAAATGGCCAGAGCAGGGTGGGCTGTAGAGACGGGGGAGGGGTGGCGCTGAGATTCACCACAGGCACAGTGTGGGAAGTGCACTGCTGAGCCTGGCACTCCTGATGACAAGGTGACAAAGGGGCCTTCCACAGCCCCTTAGAGTCCCATGTATGGAGATGACAGTCTCCAGGACACCAGAGACAACGCTGTCATCGTTTGACAGGTTGGTTTATCAGATTAGGGGATGACAGGAGAAAGATGGACGTTATTTGACAGGTTGGTGTCTCAGACTAGAGGATCAGCAGAAAGACGGACTTCTCACATAAAGATCCGTCATCACGACCAAAGAGATGGCTCTCTGGGAAAGGTGAGATCCCCAGCACACATGCATAAGGTAGGTGTGTGTCTGCCACCTCAGCACTGGAGGGAAGACACAGAGGATCCCATGGGCTCCCACCAGCCAGTCGAGCCCAGATCATGAGGACCAGATTCACTGAGAGTCCCTGTGTGGTGGCTTGAGTGAGAACGGCCTACTGTCTTCGTTAGGGTTTCTATTGCTGTGCAGAGACACCACGACCAGGGCAACTCTTATAAGGAAAGCATTTAATTGGGGCTGGCTTAGAGTTCAGGGGTTTAGTCGATTCTTGCCATGGTGGGAAGCATGGTGGCACACAGGCAGACAGGGTTCTGGAGAGGGGCTGAGAGTTCGACATCTGGACTGGCAGATAGCAGGAAGAGAGAGAGCCACTGGGCCTAGCTTAGACATTTTAACCCCAAAGCCCACCCCAAATGACACACTTCCTCCAACAAGGCCATACCTACTCCAACAAGGCCACACTTCCTAATGCCACTCCCTAAGCATTCAAATATGAGTCTATGGGGGCCATTCTTACTCAAACCACCACACTCCCATAGACTCATATATTGAATACTAGGTCCCCAGTCAGTGAACTGTTTGGGCAGGATTAGGAGGTGCAGCCTTGGAGGAAGTGTTACTGGGGCAGACTTTGAGGCTGAAAAGTCCATGCCATTCCCAGGTCATTCTCTCTGCCGTGTGCTCGTGGATCAAAATATAAGCTCCCAGGAACTGCTCCGATGCCACACCTGCTTGCCTTTTGCCACGCTCCCCACCATGATGGTCATGGACTCTAACCCTTTCAAACTGTAAGCCCCCAATAAATTCTTCTTTAAGTTGCCTTGGCCATGGTGTTTCTTCACAGCAACAGGAAAGTAACTGAGACACCCTGTCTTAGAAAGTAAGGTGGAGCGCAGTACAGGAAGACGTCTGATGTTGCCCTCTGGCCTCCATATACACAAGCCCAGGCGTGCATACCCCACCCACCCACGCAAAGCAAAGAAGAGAGAAACCCTTGTCATCGGAACAGCACACACTGGCTTCACCTGTTTGAATTACTGAGACAAGCAGCCCGTCCCTCACCTGCTGAGACTAACACAGAAGACAATCCAGGGAAGAGCAACCCCGCCATCCCAGCGAGAAAGGACCAGGACTAAGTCTAGATGACTTCTACTTTATTTTGCTTTATCTTATTTTGATAACTGTAATTATTCTGTTGCTGTGTTTATGTTTGTATCTCCCCGGTACACTTTATGACTGGTCTGGTACCTTCTGTGCAATAATTTCTCCTCTATTTCTGATACCCAACCCACACTTTTTCCTTCTCACTCACACATTACTTGCCATTCTCACCGTTTCCCGTTTCCTCCTCATTTCACTGGATAATTACTGACACCCTTAGTCCTCAAGAGCCACAGACTCCATACCCCATCAGCACCCTGGTGCCACTGGCTCTGAATCATGTCTGGGACACAAGTCCAGTTCACAGATGTCTTCTACTACAAGTTACCACCCAGACTGGTGCCAAATCACTCAGTCTGCTATTACAGTCAACTTCCCTCTAAATAGAACTAAAGAGAACCACCATACGACCCAGTTATACACTTCTGAGCATATACCCAAAGAACTCGCTGCCCCACCACAGAGATCTAATTCAGGAAATCCACAGATTCTGCTTAAAGGGCAAAGGGATTTATTAAGAAAGGAAAACTCACAAGACGGAACAGAGGAATTGTCGCAGTGTCCTGGAAAAGGTGAGGCACGGTCCCACGCTGTGCTTCTACAACTGAGGCTGTCCAAGCATCCAAGTCCCACAAGGGAGCGAAGAAAAGAAGGAAAAGAGCATCTCAGGTCTTAAGAGGAGCCCTGAGGCCATGCCCCAGGGACAGGTACTTCAAGGTCATAGGCAGGTAGAGCAGTTACCTGCTACATCTCTAGGGCTGTGCTTCAGGGTCATAGAGCAGATAGCTACTACAAAGATCCATGCACATTCATGTTTACATCATGCTATTCACAGCATCGGGAAAAGGGAACCAGCCTAAATGGCCATCAGTGAAAGAGTAAAGAAAAAGTGGTACATAAACTCAATAGAATTTTATTCAGTCTTAAATAAAAAAGAAAGCGCTTTACAGGAAAATGGATGGAGCTGGAAATTATTATATTAAAGTGAAATAACCCAGACTCAGAAAGACACATACTTCTTGTTTTCTGTAGACGTAGACCCGAGCTTGCATTTCTGTGTGTGTATAGAAGGAGGATAGGTCAAGAAGCCAGGAAGAGGACCAAGAGAGAGGACGAGTAGATCTGGGGGAAACACACCAGGCAATAGGAGTCAATGGAACACACGTGACAAAGGAAAGTAAGAAGCAGCAGAAATGAAGGGTGAGGAGTGTTTGAGAAAGCGGGCTAGGAGAACAGGGGTGGAGAGTGAGAGAGGACAAAGTGCATAGAAAATGTCACAGTGAAACTCATTGTTCTAGACACTAATTTAAAAAATAGCCAGGCGGTGGTGGCGGCAGCGCACGCCTTTAATCCCAGCACTCGGGAGGCAGAGCCAGGCGGATCTCTGTGAGTTCGAGGCCAGCCTGGGCTACCAAGTGAGTTCCAGGAGAGGCGCAAAGCTACACAGAGAAACCCTGTCTCGAAAAAAAAAAAAAAAAAAAAAAAAAAAAAAATAAATAAATAAATAAATAAATAACCAAAAGTAAAATGAAATGAAATGAAATGAAAACAGTCTTGAAGCTAGAACACCCTCGGGTACACATCACTGCTCTAGACCCTGGGAGTGAAAGAGGTAAGAATAGATAGCATCGTCCCCTTCTGGATTGCCTAATTCCACATGAACGCTCCAAGAAGAATAAACCCTGCTCTGAGAGGCCTGGGTGCCAGGTACTAGAACACATCAGCTGGTCCAAGCTGGTCTCCCACCAAGTCTCACAATGTTACCGCATCATGGTTTAGATGGACTAAACAGGATGCTGACAGACGAAGCCCATTTGTGTTTGAGCCTGTCTGAATTGTTGTCAGTCACTTAGACAAAAGAAAAAAAAGAAAGAAACTACACTGATTAATTTTAAACCCGAGTATAGTTTTCATGGGTTTGGGTAACAAAAGGTAACTGATATACCCTTGCTGTGAAATATGCCATGACTAGAAGCAAGTTGGGGAGGAAAGGGTTTATTTTGCTTACATTCCCACATCACATTCATCATTAAGGAAAGTCAAGCCAGGAACTCAAGCTGGGGCAGAGGCAGGAACCCTGGAGGAATGCTGCTTACTGGCTTGCTTTCCATGGTTTGCTCAGCCTGCCTTTTGTGGGGTGGGGGCAGGGAGGGAGCCAGGGTCTCTCTATGCAGTCCTGAAACTTATTCTGTAGACTAGGCTTACCTCAAACTCTCAGAGATCTGCCTGCTTCTACCTCCACAAGCCTGGTGACTGCTTTCCTATATAATGCAGGTCCACCTGCCCAGAGGTAGCACTCTTCATAGCGGACTGGGCCCACCCACATCCATCACTAATCGAGAGAATGTCCCCACAGACATGGCCACAGGGTGATCTGATGGAGGCATTTCCTCCCCGGAGGTTTCTAGTCTTCCCAGCTGACTCTAGTCTGTTACAACTGGACAAAAATCAAACAGTGCAGTGAACTACAGGGCTCAGGTTTTCTTTAAAAAAAAAAAGGAAAAATTAGGGTGCTTACTGCCTTCCCACCCTTCCCTCACAGGGTTTATCTTCTCATCTTGAAACAGACAGGCACTGAAAGAATATTCATTAGAAAAGGCACAAGGTACAGCCTGCTAGTGACACCCATCCCCTGGGTCAGCACTCCTGGGTCTCACTCAGGGTTCATGCTCCAGGTTCGCCATAGGCTGTGCGGCCTGGAGCCGCCTAGCTTTTCTAAACCACAGCTTAGGAGCACGTCTTTGAGGATGACATCTGCCAGGCAGTGATGTGTGCAAGTCAGAGCAGACAGGAGACCCACTGGCAGGCAGCTGCCCTGAGGAGAAGAGGACTCCAAGGAGGAGGATGCAGCTTCACTAAAGCAGAACTGGAGAGACAACCACCTCATAGAACTCCTGCTAGCCTTTTCAAGGATACCTGAGCACCCCTTTTCAACTCCTCCAAATTTCAGACTTGTTTTGACCTGACAGAATCCACTGCCCAAGAAAACACTTGATGGAAGAAGAATAGTTCCACAATACTTTATTTGTGGTTTTTTTTTTTCTTTTTTGAGACAGTCTTGCTAAGTATCTCAATGTTGTAGTTAGGGTTTTATTGCTGTGAAGAGACACCACGACCATGGCAACTCTTATAAAGGAAAACATTTAACTGAGACTTACAGTTTCAGAGGTTCAGACCATTATCATCATGGCAGGGAGTATGGCTGCATCAGGCAGACATGGTGCTGGAGGAGTGGCCGAGTGCTACATCTTGCAGGCAACAGGAAGTCAACTGAGACACTGGGTGGTATCCTGAGCTTAGGAAACCTCAAAGCCCTCCCTCACAGTGACACACTTCCTCCAACAAGGCTATACCCACTCCAACAAAGTCTCACCTCCTAAGAGTGCCACTCCCTGAGATTATGGGGGCCAATTACATTCAAACTACCACACCCAGGCTAGCCTTGAGTTTGCAATCCCCCTGCCTCAGTCACCTGGTGCTGGGATTTCAGGCATAAACTACCATGCCCAGCTGGGTAATATTCTAACATGGATGCATAAACTAATCACAATAGCAGTGGTTCTCGGCATTTGGATAGAAAACTCTACAAAATATACACGGCCTACCCTGCACCCTGACACACAGAATCCTGGCCAACAGAACAGACAAGTGGGGCTTCCTGCAGGGGACTAAATGGCTGACCCTCTGCTGTTTGCCTGTGTCCTCCTCCTTTTGCCAAAGCTATTTTAATAATATTGTAATGAAGGTTCCTGCTCCATCATTCCCTCCACCTGAGGGCATTTGGCATGTGGTCTTTCTCTTCTTGGGTAAAATGGGCAGGGCACTCAGTGATTCAGTTACTCTAGCCTGGGTTGGACAGGGGCTAGTTGAATCCTATGTGCTCAACAGACAAAATTCAGAACTGAAAATAGCACCCACTTAGACAGGAAAGAGCTCCCCAAGTGTACACACATAACAGGAGCAACTGCTTCGAGAGGCACCCACGTGAATTCTCCACTGTAGAGGAGTCAGAGTAACCACCAAGGCTCTTTTCTGGAGAGCCCATCCAGAGAACAAGCCAGCAGCATTTGTGACAAGAGCTTGTTTTACGTACGATAGCATCTTTCCAGAAACCCACTCACAAGGCCCAAGCCCTCTTTCCATTCCCAGAAACAAGGTTCTTTGCTCTGAAAAGCCATACCTTTACCAGGCTTGGTGGTGCAGATCTGTCATCCCAGCTACTTGGGATGCTGAGGCAAGTTCAGAGCCTTCCTAGGTTAAACTCAGAGACAGCCTGGGCTTAAGGAGTCTCTCTCTCTCTCTCTCTCTCTCTCTCACACACACACACACACACACACACACACACATACACACACACACACACACACACACACACACACACACACACACGACTAGAGATGTAGTTCGGTGGTAGAGCACTTACCCAGCATGCCCAGATTCCTAAGTTTCAATCCCCAGTACCACTTAAAAACGGGCACAGCGTTGTATCTCAGTGACATGCTGAGGTGAAACACCCAAGTCAGACTTCTCTAAGACACAGGCATTTGAAGGCTCAGATGTGACCTAAGTTAACCACAGATGTACAGGGGGCCCTCCATTTCCCCAGGGCTTCCTCAGGTATTTCTCCCTAAGTTCTTCTTACCTCATCTTGCCAAGGACTCAAAGAGGGCTCCAGGGGCACACTGAACTATTGGAAGGAGGAGAACAGTCCAAGTGACTCTCAGAAAACTGGGTTCTTTGTAACAATCACATAATTGAAAAAAGAAAAGTCCCATCCTACCCATACATCTGAATTTTCTAATTCCTGAAAGCCCAGACAGGAGGATATGGCTTGGGGCCTGATGGCGTGGACAGCCATTGATTTGAAACTCAGATGTGTGGATTGTCGATGTTATAGGTAGGGTGGGGATAAAGCCTGGATTTTCACCTCAAGTCCCTCACATTACTTAGCGTTTCAAAAATATTTCAGTCAAGAACATGAGAGTTTAAGCTCACTGTGATGATACAAACCTGTAAACCTAGCACTAGGGAATTTGAAACATGAAGATCTAGAGTTCAAGGACAGCCTGGGCTGCATGGTAAGATGTCTCAAAAACAAAAGAAAACAGTAAAATGTAAGATTATATATTTTCCTAAAAAAAAACAAAAAACAAAACACTTCGCCAGGAACTCCTAAATTTCCACCTTCAGAAGAAAGCACTATGTGACATTTGTCTAGTTACAGTTTTTAATGCTGTGATGAAACACCATGACCAACAATCAGTGGCGCACACCTTTAATCCCAGCACTCAGGAGGCAGAACCAGGTGGATCTCTATGAGTTCGAGGCCAGCCTGGTCTACAGAGCGAGATCCAGGACAGGCACCAAAACTACATGGAGAAACCCTGTCTCGAAAAACAAAAACAAAAACAAACAAACAAAAAAGTTGGAGAAGAAAGGGTTTACTTGGCTTATACTTCCACATTGTAGTCCATCATTGGAGGAAGTCAGGACAGGAACTCAAATAGGGTTTGAATCTAGAGGCAGGAGCTGATGCAGAGGTTGTGAAAGGGTGCTGCTTACTGGCTTGCTCAGCTTACTTTCTTATAGAACCCAGGACCACCAGCCCAGGGATGGCCCCACCGCCCATCAATCACTAACTAGGAAAATATCCTACTGCCTGCAGCCCTATCTTATGGAGGCATTTTCTCAACTGAGGCTCTCTCCTCTCAGATGACACTAGTTTGTGTCAAGTTGACATAAAACTAGCCAGCACAGACCTTAATACTATTTTCTTTTCAGAATGGGGACAGGTTCCTGGGTCAGGTAGTTTAAAGTGGCAGGTTACACACAGCATTTCAATTGCATGACTACAAACTTTCACAATGTTAATGCACAATGAGACTCATCTCTGGGGGGGGAGGGGGCTGCAAAATGTCCCAGGCCTCAGTCTATAATTCCTTTCTGGGAAAGCCCAGCATGTCTCCATGTAACACCCTCTTGTCAAGCCCAGCCTTCTAGTCTAGAACACCACCACCTGCAAGAGAGAGGAAGCAGACCAGCAGGGCAAGCCTCTTGGCCACCATCACTGTAGCAGCCTCCATGGAGCATCTTTCCCAGGCTGCAGCTACTTCCCAAGTGAGGTGCTTGTGCAGATTTTTTGTTTTGTTTTGTCTTTGAGGGTAGGGGCAAAGTGGACTTTTAATTCTTAATTGCTGCCTGATTTTTAGTATCCACTTGACACAAGCTAGAGTCAACTGAAAGGAGGGAACCTCAGTTGAGAAAATGCTTCCATAAGATTCTGCTGTAGGCAAGCCTGTAAGACATTTTCTTAATTAGTGATCGATGAGAGAGGGCCTAGCCCATTGTGGGTGGTGCCATCCCTGGGCTGGAGATACAAGAAAGCAGCTGAACAAGCCATGAGGAGCAAGCCAGGAAGCAGCTCCCCTCCATGGCCTCTGTATCAGCTCCTGCCTCCAGGTTCCTGCCCTGCTTCAGTTTCTACGCACTGCCCTTGGTAAAGAACTGTTGGTTTTGGTCATGGCGTTTCAGCATAACAACAGCAACCTTGTTAAGACACTTGTCCAAAAAATTACAAGACTTGTGCCTTAGATTCTCAATATAAATTAGCATGTACAACATACCTAACTATAAAGCAAAACAGAGCCAAGTATTTGGAATTAAGAGCAACACTTCCCATACTCCTATCCCAGTGCCTGCTGTTACTTGATGTCGTCATTGCTTTTCTGTGGGTAGTTCACTGTCATCATTGAAATTGTTATATTCCATGCAATCTTCCTCTGCTAAACCCTCTCACTCTTAAACTGCTTTCCTTAAGTTGAGAAAGGCCACCATGGAGAGCAGCAGCTGGCATCTGTATGAAGGCGCTCTCTTTCCTCCAGCCCAGTCCTACCTCCTTCTGGTCCACACCCCACATGATGCTCTCACATCTTGAACTGGTCATGGCCACTTCTCCGTGTAGTTCACCATCCACACTGCTGCTCCTCTTTCTAGACCAAGAATACTACTGGCTAAAATGGTCACAAAATTTATTCAGTATCTGTCTGGACATTAGCCTTCTGGATATAATCTTTTTGTTGGTTATTAGTTGTTAAACTGATTTTATTTTGTCCAACCAATTCCTTACTACAGTTCTGGAAGATTCTGGATGAGGAAAACAGTGGTCAGCAGGAACTATTGTGGGGTATCTTTCTGAGAATGTTGAGGGGGTTTGGTGATACAGGTTACAGCAGACAACTTGCTCCTGCCTCCCAGGATCCATGTCTTTTTGGAAAAGCACTCCAGTCTTCCCTTGGGAATCATCTCTTCCTTTTCATTGATCCACACAAATTGGGAGAGAATAAATTACCATCCAGAGAGGAGAACAGGACTCAGAAAGAGTTCCCAGAATGCACTAGTCAGCAATCAGAGATGCAATTCTAAGGGAATTAAACTCAAACAAACTTTAGCTAGAGAACAGAATACAAAGACAATGTCTCCAGAGAAGGGAGATGTAGTCGGACTTTCTTTTCAGCCACCAGCCCCAAATAATGACACGAAGACTGATGATAAAGTATGAAAGCATGGCCTTAGATTAGGCTTTTTCCCAACTAGCTCTTATAACTTAAATTAACCTGTTTTTATTAATCTACATTCTGTCACATGGCTCAGTTACCACTCCTCTGTACTGTATGTCTGACCTCTTCAGTGTCTTGCTGGCGTCTCTCTCATGCCTAGATTCATCCCAAGCTCCTCTCTCTGCCCAGAAGTCTCGGTGATTTTCTCCTGTTTAGCAATTATCCATTCAGCTCTTTATTAAACCATCACAGTGACACATCATCACACAGTGTAAACAAATATTCCACAATATTTCCCCCTTTTTGTCTAAATAAAAGAAAAGGGTTTAACACAGTAAACTACACACACACACACACACACACACACACACACACACACACACACACACACACACAATAAGAACAATTATCAGGTAAGAATTACATTCACAATGTTTAGTTCATTTCCATTTGGCAAATTCAGAGAAAATACTCCATTATCTATCCTATCTTGTTGAGGCCAAAGTTTTGGACTTAATTTACTCTTTATCATAATTTGTATTACCAACCTAAAAATATCTTTTTAGATCTTAAAACATTTTCTTAGATAAACAACCTAAGTTTTTAATGTTTCTCAACTTTATACATTTTACATCTCTTTTGTAAGTTTTTTTTAAATTTGATAACAAAGAAAACTGTAAAACTATAACTATTCTTCAACCTAATTAAGAGACCCAAGAAGTTATAATATTACTTGAATAAACAGGAAATGCACAGCAAACAATTTCCAAAACTAGTAACAGAGACATTTACGTGCCTGAATAGTCACCCAAGGTCCCTCTGTAATGTTGAGGCATCCATCTTTGGCCTACAGGCCTAGAATATCTGACAGACTTTTCTGTGAAGCAGGAATTTTGAAGGACTGTCCTACCTTGTCTTGTCAAAGTTCGGCAGTTGCTTTGTGTCCTGCTTGTCCAATTTGGACAGCATACTGTCAGCAGTCAAGGCAAGGGCAGTTTCTTGCCCAGTGGTTAACTTTGCCATATTGAAAGCAAACTCCATATGGAGGCTCTTTGATGCCTGCCACCCTCTTTTGAAGTAAATTGGTGCTGCCAGGAGCAGATGTGTCTCACTGTCATGAAAAGCCTTATGTTATTAAAACATCTTAAATGCCATATTATATAGATCTCTGAAGTGTTTGAAGACCATTAAAACTAGTTGCTTTTTTAGTTTAAAAAAGTAGATTCAGTAGTCTACCCTTTTATCCTATCATTCCTATATCCCCCCATTTTCTTCTCAGAAAGAAACCTCTAAATCTAAGCTCCTTTGCTTAGTTTCCCCAACCATGACCAGTAATAACTTGCAATCAACCCTCCTCTAAACAATGATAAACATCTATAATCCACCAAATGACCAAAACCCACCCACCCCACCTCTTGGGAATGTGGGCGTTGTGTTCTTTAGACTGCTTCCTGTTGTCTGGGGGCAACAGCATCTTTAAGGGACCCTGAGAAAATTGAGATAACGGTTAAGTCCTGAGGGAGCTAGCTGTTGTCCAGTCTCGGTATGATGGGAAAGTGTAGGGGTTTATCTGAAGTCTTGGCTGGAGTAGTCTGTGAGGCTGAACCACCTCAGCTAGCCAACTCTGAAGTTGTTCTAGATGCAGATTTTTGAGGAAACTGCCAACAGAGGTATTCTGAGAGGCTGGATCATCTGGGCTACTTGTCTTCTTTAATGGTGTCTGGTCCTTTTTGTTTTGTTTTTGAAAACACACAAACTTTTAAAGGTAACATACATATCTGAATTAACACAAGTATGGAATGTACAGTGTGCACAAGTCGATTCTCTGCTCTGTGTTTGAGCAGTTAAAAGGCATCTATCAACTTTATAAGTCTGTTTGGACTGCATAACCAAACTGTAATATAAATCTCCATCCATGTCATAAGAAAGGATGCTATATAATAATAAGTCATGAGGACTCTGTAGCCAACAAGATTTATCATGTCCCACCCAGTCTCAGAGCAGTTCCCCTGTTGAGGAATCAATTTATACATCAACTGTCTTGTAGTTTTTCTTGTTTTTTTTCTTTGATGTCTGTAGCCAAGATTTTCAGGAAGGTGTGTGTGTGTGTGTGTGTGTGTGTGTGTGTGTGTGTGTGTGTCCGTCAAATCTGGTCTTTATTAATTTTGAAGGAATCCTGTGGAAACAAAGCATACCCCTCTCCCCCAACACAACTGACTTCCATTCTAAAGTTAAGGCATTCTTAAAATACATAGGCTGGTTTAATTCAGTAGGTTTTTTTCCCCCTATAATCCAATATCTCTCAGCAGCTGCCATTTTTTTTGTTCATTAGCATTTAAAAAATTTAAAGTCAACAAAGCACCATACAGGATCCAGATGCCCTGTGTATTTCCCATGTTTATGTAACTTATTCTTTTTATACTACTTTACTTTCTCACTAAAGACTTACTTTTAAACTATTTTTTCTATGACTGACTATACTCATTTTCTTTTCTTTCTTTAGCACCTAAGCATATTTTCAAACATTTTTAAACCTGTTAGAGGTTTGGGGTTTTTTTTGGTCTGAACCTGACTTTTTGCATGCCTGCAGCCACGCACCTGCAGCCTTCTCTGACCCCTGGAGACAAATCTTAAACTGTTAGGCTACAACCATGGAATGGTGCTGGTGCCGGCTCCTCCTCCTCCTCCACCACCACTCCTTCCCTGCCTTGGTTCCATGAGAGCCTAGCCTCATGCCAGTGGGTACTGGCCCAGAGCCACATTTACTTCATTACCTTTTGCAGTAGGTTTTGATCATATTCTAATGAGCAAACTCAGGCTCAAGGGGGCTTTGTGACTTGCTCAAATGTAGGCCTCAACTATTAGACCCAACTTGGCTCTTGGGCTTGTCTGACTTTTTCTTAACTACATGATGTTCCATGCGGCACCAGACTAGCTACTGAAAAAATATACTGACATATGCAATCTCAGAATTGCAAATAGACATTGTTTTCTTTCTTGGAGGGAATGGCTGTTCCTTACAGCTCTATCTGGCAAAATGAACAGGGAGCTTTAGACCTGGCAGTTCTGACTCAGCTAGGGCTTCCATTCTGCACTCACTGGCTGGAACACAGAGAACTTCACTGGGATGCCCTGTAGGCCTCCTTTATAACTCTGTCACCATGTTGTAGGGCAGTTTGACCTCAAGCTGCATGCAGGTGCCATAGCTTGTATCCGGTCTGTTAGCTGAGCACATCCAAGGACTAGATGTAAAGATAAGCCCTGTGACTCACGTTGACATTAACCTGTTAGATGAAAAACTACTTTGAATCTACACCAAGGACTGAACAGCTAAAAAAATCCCAATCTCAGGTTATTGTTTAATAAATGCTCTTAATACTGGTGTGGGGTGTGGTAGATGCTCCATAGTTTCAGGAGAAACCAAGGCTCTGAAGGATGGAGAGTCAACCCAATCTAGGAACCAAAGGCTTCCCTCAAAATGACCTTTTTAAAAAAAGGCTTAAAAACCATTAGGTTACTAGTCATACCCAATACTTAATAGTGCGAGTTAAACAAAGTAAGACAATTACCAGCATGATGAATGCTAAGTAAGGGGTCTGTGAAAACAGAGAGAAGAAGGTGTACAGGAGTCAGGGCCTCCCCCAGGAACTAAAACTACGGAGGCTCAAAGAGAAAAGGGGAAGACTTGGCCTAAATTTCTAGGCCTCTGAGCGTCACCAAACAACGCATTGGAAGGCAGCCTTACTCCAAATCTCTAAGACTTCATAGCTTTCCCTTTTAAATTGATTGGTGGCCAGACATTTAATTCCTTGACAACCAGTGTCTTTACAAGTCCTGTGAACACTCTCTCTCACATGCTTTCCAAGGTTTTTTAACAATTAAGCTGAGAAGGCTTTATGTTGCTTCCTGGGTATTTAAATAGTTTTGCTCTGTGCTGTTTACCACCACTGTCTCTCCCCTGGTTTCCTGAAACATTCTCATAGCTTATAAATCTTAGACCACAATGCCTCCATTGCCTAGCGGGTAGAACAGCAGTGACCCACAGAACTCAAGACAGAGGGGGAAGCATGTGTCTGGGGAGGGAGTTCCAGGAACGAAAACAGTCTGAAGTCGCTTGTCATAACTGAAGTTGGATCCCTTCACACAGCAAGAGAGGCAGCCATTGCAAAACACACGGCCTCTAACATTCTTCCCTGAAGTCTAAGCAGGAGCTTCTGGATGGCCAGACACACCCAGACACAGCAGCAGGAAACAGCACTGCCCCTTACTCCAAGGACCAGCAGCCACCCTGCTACTCTGTCCTAGCCTTGGTGACCCGGTACTCAAGAGAACAGACATGTAAGCTCACCATGTGCCATCACTTGGCTAGGTACCTCCATATTTAACACGGCATCTACTTTCATCAGTTTGAGTATACCATTTTCCCCCAAACTGTAGCAGAGAGAAACTAACAATGCAATCAATCATAATAGTTTTTGAATGCAAGGTTCTTGAAAGGGTTGGAGATTGTGGGGAGAGGAATAAAGTATATCCCGAGTCCTCGGAGAAATGCAATGATGTCAGAACCACCCAGGATGTTTTCAAATGAGTACAATCAGGACCTGCCCTCCAGGTTGGGTCAGACCGTCTTGACAAGTATAAGCCAAACATGACAAGGCCCTAGAGCAGTCCTACACCCAGCACCCTGACAAAATGACAACTTCTGTTTGAGTAAAGGGATGATCTGGCTTGATCTGTTAGATGTCAAATACTGATCATTCATTCCTCTCAAATGACTTCTTAGTTGTGACTAACAAAAGGACATAAAGGCCTGGTCTGCTTACTGACGTTCTCACTAACTGTTAGTCACTTCTGAAGAACAGGCTAGGGCCACCTGAATGCGGAATTCTAAGTCCTGGTCATTACTTGGATGGGTGAAAAAATAATGGAGACATGGGTTGGGCACATAGACCACAGAGCTGAATCCCCATTCCTCAGACCCGCTAAAACCACACGCTAAATCCGTAAGTCTCCAACACAGAGGCACCTCCACATCTTCTCACATCCTTGATTAAAGCCCAGTAAATCCATTTATTCAGCCTACCCCGCTCCCTTCTCAGCCAGGTAAATCCACTCCTACCACATACATCACCAAAACTTCAGAGTCCATTTCCCGAGTGCGTTAGTTTTTTCCACCTGCCTTCTGTACTTAAGAGTGGTCTATAATCTGAAAAGAGCAACATGCTGGATAGTTTTGTGTCAACTTGACAAAGGCCAGGGTCCTTTAAGAAGAGGAAACTCCAAGTGAGAAAAATCTCTTAGACTGACCTGTAGGCAAGTCTGTGAGGCATTTTCTAGACTAATGATTGATGAAGAAAGGCCCAGTTCACTGTGAGTGGGGCCACCCATGGGCAGGTGGTTGGGAGTCCTATAAGAAAGTAGGCTGAACCATGTGGCGGCGGCGGCGGCGGCGGCGGCGGCGGCGGCGCACGCCTTTAATCCCAGCACTCGGGAGGCAGAGCCAGGTGGATCTCTGTGAGTTCAAGGCCAGCCTAGTCTACAGAGTGAGTTTCAGGACAGGCTCCAGAGCTACACAGAGAAACTGTCTTGAAAAGCAAAAAGCAAAAAGAAAAAAGAAAGAAAGCAGGCTGAGCAAGCCAGTTAGCAACAGTCCTACCCCATGGTCTGTCCCTCAGTTTCTGCTTCCAGGTTCCTGCTTGAATTTCTGCCCTGAGTTCATGATGTCCTGGGATGAGTAAGTCAAAACAAACAACATCAAAAACCCTTTCCTCCCCAAGCTCATGGTGTTTTATCACAGCAATAGAAACCAAAACAGGGTAGGCCAAGACAGAAAGCCAAATTCCCACACCAGATCTGCCCAACCAGAACTCTACCACAGAACTAAGCACTTCCTAAACAACCCATGACGAACAGCTAGACCAAGGAGCAAAGCCAAGAGCAGACTGCACGAGCCGAATGGTCTCCAGACAGCAGCTGGCAGATGACTCAAGCCTACAGAAGGCCATTGTTTTCTTTGAGAAACTGAAAAAGGATCAAGAACGGCTGTTTAAATACTGCATGTGTGGGGAAGCAGCCTTGTGATCACAGCATTCAGGAAGCTGAGGCACTGCAAGTCTGGACTATTTACTAAGACCCTGTCCGAATGCAGGGAGGAAACCAATTCATCCTTTCTTCTACTTCACCACTGCTCCCAGATGTTCCAACTCCAGAACCAGCTGTAGCAGAGGGCTAGAGCTCACCAGATACTCCTGTGTTTACAGACAGACACACACATCCTCTATGCTGCTTGTGACAATCTGCTCGGGCTTCTACCTGCTCCCCGATACTGACAGTACCATTTCCAAAGCACATGAAAGAACAGGAGGCCCCTATTAGAGAAAACCTGGCCGATCCAAAGCACCATGGCCACTTGGTTCTGTTTGGGCAGGTCTGATTTAAAACAACAGTGGCCTCAAATATGTGGTAGACCAAATTCTAGGATGACCAAACACACATTAATTCAGATGTGCCATAACTGCCTGACCTTAAGACGGGAGGGCTGCCCAGGTGGGACCGCTACACCACAGATTGTTTCTAGGTAACGTTTTCTCTAGCTGGTGTCCCAAGAGGAAGTCAGATTCTGCTTAAATGTCAAAGATTTGACACAGCCTTGCTAGCTTGGAGATGGAGGGGTCAAGTGAAAGGAACTGCTGGCAGAGTTCACAGGCTTCCGTGGTTGGCAGCAGCCAGCAAAGGAATGGACTTCAATCCCACACCCGGCAACCTTCACCTTTCTTTTTTCCCCAGAGCCTTCAAATGAGAGCCCAAGGGGCTGACACCTTGACAGCGACCTTGTGAGATGTCATGGAGAGATGTTATCCACACCTGCCACACTTGTGACCTACCAACTCTGGGATGCTGAGTGAGTACTGTTTTAAACTGTTATGTACCAACAGGACACAGCTAAACCACGGAAAGCTCTGGGCCTAGGGCCTCATTCCAGAATGTCCTGGTGTCCCTCAAGGTCAGATCTCCAGCTCTGAATCTTCAGCCAGCTGCAAATGACACTGCTCTTTTAATGAAAAGGAAAGGGTTCTGAGGAAGAAGAGTGAGGCAAAGGCCACCCTGACTTCCAAAGCCTGCTCCAACAAGGGGAATGCCACTGGTGTATCCTGTATCTATCACACACAGAATTGGCAGGGGAATCTGCCAGGATCCTGGGATCCCTGCACATTCTCATTGGTCTCTGCCTAAGTCCCTTCTCAAAACTGTTTGCAGTAAGCAGCCTTGAGGGGTCAAAGAGTCTTTGCAGTGGAATAAAGAACAGACTTGTACGAAGAAGGAAGATTCCTCAGCATCCATGTTCCTCGCCTGTGATGCCAATTTTACGGCGTGCACCCTCCCTAAGCCCCTCCCTTCCACAGCAGGACTTGGCAGGAGGAGACCTCACTTTAAACGTTTGTGCTGCCTGCTGTGCTCCGCAGTCCCACGTCCCTGACCCAGGACTTGGATAGCTAGGACTCTTGCTAGCATCCATGAAACAGGAACACTAGCTGACGAGTAGGTAACATTGCAGACTCTGGCTGGTGCACCTTTAAACCAGAAGATCTAATGCTCTTGCATTATAAACATCAATCAAACAAAATATCCTTTTGAATTTTCTTACGGAAATAATAATTTACACTACAGCGCTATTAGAAGAATAAAAAGAAAATTTATGCCATACCTGGAATATAGAAAACACCTAAAGACACCCCAGAATTGCCCTCCCCATCCCAACCACCAACCAGTCCCTCACAAACACAATTTACCAGATTAAGTACAGCATGTGCCGTGCAACAACTCATTCACAAAACAAGAGATAAACCAAATGCCCCAGCCTCTGGCATTCTCATAGTCTGTCATGGTGAACAGAGGGCTTCCACACACACTGCCACATTAATCCCCACACAAAACCACAGTCCAAAGACTGGTCTAGCAGCATGACTACTTCCTGAGGGCCCCTCCTCCAGATGAGTTGGGAAGCTCACAGCTTGGGCCTCCAAGGAATGTCACTGTCACTGGAGAAAGAGCTGGAAGTCACATGGTAGAAACGTCTTTTATTTGCACATCAGTATTTTCAGTGGAAAACTAGTTAATAAAGTCCTTAATGTTAAGAGGCTGTCCCGTCCTGGATGGACACATCTGGACGCAGTCCCTTTGGTCCTCCGCAGCTTCTGCTTCATCCATTCACAACGGACGCTGACGGTGTAACAGCATCACTTGAGGGTCTTGCTGAGATTCGAGAAGCCAATACCAACGCAGGTCATCAGCACTTTCTCCCCACCCTTAAGTTCCTCACCACATGGCTTGGTTTCAATTTTAAACATAACCTGGAAAAAGCTCTTCAAATGCCGCAAAAATTCTATCCTAAAAGAAAATAATGAAAACATTCATTTTAAAAGAAACTCTGCCTTCTTAAAACCCAAGATTTTAATTTTTGAGACTAAGAAGACTGAAGTTAAAAATGTCTAATCAAAACTGCTTAAGTAATATTTATAGCCTGTCAGTTTCCCAAGAGTACTTGAGCAGCCTACAGACACCCACAACCCGCAAGGTAAGTTTGGCTGGAAATGAAGCCTAGAGTTTTGTGCAAGACACCCAGCCATTTAGTCCCACACACTTGCTAGAGAGAAGACATAAATATGGAGGTAACTTTGAGTGGTCCATATAACATTTACTTCCACGAGTCACAGCATCACAGGGTAAAAAGATAAAGACTATTTCTGCGACTGAACTCCAGCCAACTGCCTTCCATGGACTGAACAGTGTTTCCTGAATGTCTGTGACGTACAGGCGCTGTTACTGTGCTAGGGACAGGGCAGTCAAATGGAAGGTTGAAAAAGGGAATGCTCCCCATGACAATTTCCATCTACTGGTATAACTAGTTCTTAAGAACAGTTATAACATTTTAAATAGAGCAACGGAGAAGGAGAACTGCATTTGCACATATTTAATAGGAGACAAATGGTAAATAAGGCACTAGGGAGGAGCTCACAGTGATCACTGTGAAAGATCCATGAAGCTGCTTTTTACCACTTCCTGTAAGAGCAAGAACAGCATTCCTGCTGAGGGGACCCGAGGCATCAATTCTTCAGGTGGGCTGCAAAAAGCAGCTGCAGGGCCCTCAAACAGCAGCCCTACTAAGCTGAGTATGACCCCAGTCTGACTAGACAGCTTACCTCCTGGAGCAGTCACTAAACACATCAATTCCTAAGGGTTAGAGGAAGCATCCTCCCGGAAAAGCCTAGACTCACAGCACATGCAAACACATGCTCGCCTCTTTGCTACACTCTGTGCTGTCAGAGCAAAGGGACTCGGAATCTACTGCTAGCAAGCATCCCTAGCAGTAGATTGAAGAAACACCGGTAAGTGAAGAACCCTGTTCTGTCCATCGGCAATAAAGCATCACACAGACACCTGGGCTGTGCCGCTTCCCAACCCCACCAACCTCCCTACCAGCCATGCAGTTCTAAGCCTAAAGTGCACGTGGATCGCCTGAGGAACTTTGAAAATACTAGACGTGCACACCAGCGGAACAGAACTGAGGGTCAAGAAATAAAACCACGTAAGCTTGATCAAGAAAGAATTACACAAACGATATGGGAATAACTGATAATTCACAAACAAAGAATGAAGGAACCGGACCTCTTCCTCCATCACACACAAAAAACGAACTCAAGCACTTCAAAGACCTCAGTAAGGGCTGAAAGTATACAGTGAACTTCATTATTTTTGGATAGTGAACAGTTTCTTAACAACAGTAAGAGAAAATGTAAAGAATTCTTACAATAACTTAGGAAAACAATTGAAAAGATAGGCAAGAGATCCAAGTAGAGTCCCCCGAAAGCAGAGCAAGCACATGGGAAGGGAATGAAGAGGGAAAAGTGCTGGAAGATCCCACTTCACGCTCAACTGGATGGTGGCACTAAGAAAGCCACCCAGTAACGAGTGTGGTGGAAGGCAAAGAGTGAGTACTTCACACCCCCTGACAGTGACGGAAAGCGCCACTGCTTGGAAAACAGTCTGCCCCTCAGACCCAAGCAAGGAGTTAAGGTATGACATCTTACTCTTAGATACATGCCTGAGAGAAGTGAAAGCCCTACAAAAACATCTGCACAAACATACATGTGTAACAGCACTGTTCATAAGAGTCAAAGCGAAGGAACAACCCAAATGTCCACCCACTCATGAGAGAGTAAATGAGTCAAATTCAATGGGATATCGCCCAGCTTTCTAAAGTGCTACATGCTACATCACGGACAAGCTTTGTAAACTGTGCTAAATGAAAGAAGCTGGTCAATAAGTACCATATATTATATGACTCGTATTCTATGAAATGGTCACAATAAGAACTCTATTGCTTCAAGGCTTGCTGGCATGCCTTTAATACCAGCACTTGGAAGGCAGAGGCAGGCAGATCTAAGTTCAAGGCCAGCCTGGTCTACAAATCAGGTTACAGGACAGCTAGGGCTAAACAGAGAAACCATCTTGAAAAACTAAAACAACAACAACAACCTCTATTACTGAGACAAAGAGCTGGCAGAGTGGGAAGAATGGGCAGAGACCACAAATGGGCACAGGGTTTCTTTCCGGGTGATAAAATGTTCTAAAATTAGACTGTGGTTATTCAACTCTATGAGTATACTAAAAATTGTTAAACTGTACACTGTAAATGGGTAAACTGTATGGTCATGTAAATTATATTTAGATGTAGCTGTTTAAATAAATACATATATATGAGTTTTTTAAATGTACTGATCCTGGGTCCCACCCATAGTTAATTATGCATGAAACTAAGGATAAAGTCTGCTGCAGTGAATGTGCCTCCCCTGTGCTTCTGATCCAGTCACAGGAGGGGAAAGATACCGAGAGACTAAAGGGTGGCTGATGAACTTACCCTCTGTCTGAGCTGCCTGGCATGTCACAAGAAAGAACCAACCACTAAGCTACCTGGCAGAACCAGAGCTCAGGGGAGATCTACTTTGCTGTCCCTCCATCTAAGAACACACGACTTCATCTTTACAACACAAGCCCATTTCTAAATTCTTCCATGAAGCCTTTCTCAGCAATAACACCCATCATGTTCTCCGCTTAGGGGCTCCCTAAGTTACTGCCACACTGGGCTGAGCCCCTGCCTGAGTCATCGAGTCATCGATGCACATCAATAGTGACGGCCTTCTGCACACATCGAACTCCCTCCCTGCTACTGAAGGCATTTGATAACGAGGCACCAGAGAGAAGGGAGGCCTTGGGGGTAACAGAAACGTCGGCAACGTTCTTGGTAAGCAAGGAAGTAAGTTCTCCCCCTGCTGGCGTTCTGGTTTGACTACCCGTGGGAAACTTTTTCCTTGTGTTCTTTTCCCTTTCTCCATCCATCCCATTCTGTCTTAGGGAAAAAAGAAAACAAAGACATGAACCCCACAGATAAACAAGCCCCAGCTGTGGCCAAGCTTCCAGCTGGCAACAGCAGAGAAAACACCAGGCCCTCACCCCTCATCCGCACGCCCCCGGGGAAGACGGCTTGTCCCTCACTGCCTCGGTGTACTAACGCAGGCCTGAGGCAAGCGTCCCTCTGGGCCTCACCCAGCTACCTCACTCTGAATCATTCAACTGTGCTCACAAAACCAGACGCCCTCCCCAGCTGGCAGAACTCCTGGGGACTTCAGCTTGCCTGGTGTCGTGGAGGGTGGGAGAGACGCAGACCTGAGTGTGTGGGCCCATGTGTGTGCAACCCTGAGGGATTTGTAGCTTTTGGAACAGTTAAGAAAAGCAAAGGCTGTTTGGACTGTCTACAGGGTATTGTGCCAACCTCTCAAGCTGTGGGAGGAAGGCTGCAGCAGATGGGATTGAGGTATATATCAGAATGTCCTTCGGCCAGCTCCAGCCTCCTCCCTACATCTTCTGTAGCTGGGATAGTAAAAAGCAAAAATGAAATTGAAAAGTGAACAGGGATGGTGTTAAATCCAAACAAACAGCTTCCTTAAGAAAGGGGAAACTGGGCTGGAGAGATGGCTCAGAGGTTAAGAGCACTGACTGCACTTCCAGAGGTCCTGAGTTCAATTCTCAGCAACCACATGGTGGCTCACAATCATCTGTAATGAGATCTGACGCCCTCTTCTGTGTACATAATAAATGAATAAATTAAAAAAAAAAAAAGAAAGAAAGGGGAAACTGATCCAAGAGCAAGGGGCAGCTTTTCTTATAGGTAAACCACTTGGGGCAACTGTAGTTCTATGCAACTTTTGAGTGAAGGATCTTAATTTTTCACTTGACAACGGGATCTGCAATGATTTTTTTTTCCAGAACAAAGTGATTCACTTTCAAAACAAACAAGACTTTTCTATGAAAACCTCCAGTCTATCTGACAAGCAGGTTTCAGAGAATTCTGGAAGCAGAGATAGTCGTCTCTGTAGATTTCCAAAGGTCAGTTGCTCCCACTGCCACTGTCCACAGGGAAGGACCGTCTGCCCCAGAGTCCCAACAACCAGGAGGACAAGCTCAGACACAGTCCCTGCAAGTGCCCCTGGGAAGCCCGAGAGGAGGGGGCAGTGACCCAAACAGAAAACCCTGCCTCCTCTCCCACCATCCAGCAGGCTGTCACCTGGATGTGGGTAAGGCTAAGGTTAGCAACACAGTAGGTGTAGGAGTTGTCCCTGGAGACTGAGGCACAAGATCTGAGAGTAGAAAAACTGCTTCCCGTGCTCCCCTGCAGTCAGCACACGGCAGCTTTTGAGATCAGTGGTGTGTCTGATGCCAACAACATTTAAACTCTACTCCAAGCATGACGTTATTAAACTTGGTGAGAGGCAACAGGAAAGAGAACCAGGCTGGCTGCACTGCTGGCACACAGGGATCCAGGCTGAGTTTAGCCAACCACTCTCCACAAGCAGGGATCATTTTATTTTACTATAATCCAAACATTTCCTAAGGTTGAAATATAAAAAGTGTCACAGGGCATTTCAACTTTCACTGCACTTGATAAATGTATGGCAGGGGACACTGAAAGTGCTCCCAGCAAGTGTTCCCTGCAAGCAGCAAAGCCAATAATCAGGCAGGGGATGCTGCAAGTGCTCCCTGCAAGTAGCAAAGTCAATAATCAGGCAGGGGATGCTGCAAGTGCTCCCTGCAAGTCCTCCCAGCAAGCAGCAAAGCCAATAATAATCAGGAGACTGTCACATGGGTGTGCCTGGCTGTGTGAGCAAGCAGCCCTGAGCAGCTGAGGTGCGCCTGAGGTTGAAGGAAGAGGCTTTTGTACTTGGGCACTCCCCTAGCTAAAGGAAAGAAGTCATTACCCAAGTTTAAAGGGTCATGGTCTAAGATGTGGCAGAAGCTGAAATGAGGACCTCTGAAAGCTGTAGCATGATATTCTCTGTCAGCAAAGCACTGAGAAGCCGGTGACAGTGGACAGGACCCCAGCTCTTACATGAGCTAACAGTGGTAAGAGAAGCTGTATCCCAGTCAGAACCCCACTTGCTTTCTGTGTGACCTTGGCAAGTGGCATGTCTTACCACCTCTGATGCACACAACAGCACCTACTTTTTCACTCACACAGGTTATGTTGAAAACCACATCAGTTAAAAGATGTACAAAGACATCTTTCTGTTTAACAAGAGAGAAACCACACCTGGTCCTGGATCTTGGAGGAGAACCTACAAGCACCACTTCTAAGCCAGCATAAGCCCTAACTACATTCTGAATATTTGTCCTTATACCCACAGCTAAGTGCAGTCCTCACACATCAAGGAAATTTTTCTACTTGCAACAGAGGGAGACCACTACAGAAAACCACAACCAATCAAAATGCAGAGTTGTGGAGCCAAGTCCCAATGGATAGATACGCCTACAATTCCCATACCTAAGGCTCAGGGAACATTTTGGAAGGGGGTGGAAAGATTTTAAGAGCCAAAGGATCACGGAGTTTACTGTGAGATTGTGGCGTCTAGAAATGTCAGAAGCTACAACGATAAAGTCTCACCAGCATGACTGCCTAAACATAAGCTGAACAAGGACAATAGCAACAGACATGCTGAAGTGGACAGACAGGGAGGGAAAGCCCATGAGGCCTCACCCTAGACAAAAACCAGAGGGAACGGGGAAAGGCTGAGAGCGGGAGAGACAGTCTCCCCAGGGAAGGGCACGTCTACTGGCCATCCAGTATCAATGGTCAGCCCTGAAAACACACAAGTAACATTACACAGACTGAACAGACTATATTTATGTATTTAGGAATATGTATGCATGCATGTAAGTAACAATTAATGAACAAGAGACCATGAATTTGAAAGAGAGAAAGGAAGGGTTATGGGAGAGTTTGGAGGTTTGAGGAAAGGGGAAAATGATGTAATTCTATTACAATCTCAAAAAAAAAAAAGAAGTCATTTTCCAAATATTATCTGGGGGTTGAGGCTCACTCGTCTAGCTGAGTGGCAGAGCACTCGCCTGGCTGAACAGCATATGGCACTCACTGGTTTGATCTGTAGTACTAGAAACAGAAACAAACAAAACCCAAAACCAATCAAACAAGTGTTCTGCTCACAGTAAACACTGTGTCTATTAAACAAACACGACTTCCACAATTCTGGGGAAGAATAAATAAGAATGTACGGTTGGTGAAGAGGTGTGACTAGAAGTCAATCGTAACTCTTAAAAGGAATCGTTTCAGATTGACAGACAGCTCGGTAGCTAATGTACAGCTGACTCGACCTCCTGGAGCTCAAAGCGACATGATGGGAGAACAGACTGGGATGTGGGGTGTCCAGGCAGGATGAGTTCCTCAGATACAGTGCCAGGAACGCTGCCAAGCACCGGACCAGCCATGCTTCAGTCTGTCTGCACAGCTGCTGACTTCAGGGCCGTCCGCGTTACTGAGAGCGGGCGGGTGATGCTCACCGTCAGCCTCCTGGTGGCTCTGCAGCACAGACAGCGCTCAGGTCCACACAGGTTGGACTCCAAGGCCTTATGCACAGGCAGAAAGCCGATGCCTGCTAGCTCTGACCTCCTGTCACAATTTCTAAGCATTCTAAGACACCTGATGATATACTGATATATATATTTGTTGATGTTATTTCAACTTTTAAATAAAGTATAATCTCTCCCTAAACTGTAAAATTAAGCTTCTGAGGCACCGGGTAGAAATACTGTCACCAACTGGAAGTCAACAATATTCAAATTTAAAAAAAAAGAAAAAGAAAAGAGAGAGATTCCCTTTACAGGTCACTGGCATCTAATAATACTTATTCTACTGAGAAAAAAAAAAACCTGGCCTCAAAAAGTTCACCTATGTAGACTGTTTTCTCAAACAGTACAGAGGGATGGAAACAGCACCCTCCTCTAGCAATGGGGAGGGCAGGGCAGGGAGGAACACAGCACCCCTGACTTCCCAGCAGGAACCTGAACACGGAGAGAAAACGTTCTTAGTCCTGTTGCTCCACAGACGGCACTTACGATGCCACTCAAGGACATCAAACACATGCAAACTGCCAGAAGAAATACACACGCTTTTTTCACACCATGACTCTTCTTCCTTCTGCTTTCCTTGAGGAAAGTGAGGTTTAAAAACTGTGTTTTATGACTTTAATGGCACAAGAAAATGCACGTGATACTCTCCCCACCCCCATGATGAGTCATGGAACCTGTCCCATTAATATATAGATGCAATTATGCTTGTAAGGTCCCAGGTTCATCCTTTATCGTTCTGAGATGTTGGAGCCTTCCACAAGATTAAGGACAAAAGGGTCCCAATCACAGACATGTCTTGGCTGAACATAACTCCCTTTCCTCTGACTGTGCTTGCTTACATCGAAAAGTGCTTGGGGCAGGTGGGGCGGGTGGCAGGAGGGGTTCCGGTGCACTTTCCCACCCTGGGAAAAGCCCTCTCTCTGCATAAAGCCGCAGAGGAAGGAGCACGTGTCTAAGCTTCAGGCCCAAATCTCCAAGCACAGAACGCTCCTATCTGGTCTACTCTTAACGCTCCACTCAGAGCAGACTACTGTTTTCCCAGGAGCTGCAGTAATTTCAGGTTTTCTGGAAGAAGAAAGGAAACCTACAAGGATTATGTGGTGAAGGGCATGCTGAGAAGGGAACAGCCATATCCTAGTCATCTCCAGAGAGGCTGTAGACATTAAAAGATTATACAAGGCCCCAGAGCCAAACTGAAACACTCTCCAAAAACAACTTTTTAAAAAAGCATCAAGAAAAAAACAGATAAAAACATATATTCCCAGTTCACATGATGTCCACATACATTTGGAGACAGTGGCTCTTGCTGTCTGTCTCCAGGAGAGCCACGAGGCCTCCGCTGCCCTGGAGCAGAAGCTGGACACAGCACTGACCAGCTAAGGAGCCAACAGCCCCAGGATGCTCAGACAGTCACCAGCTGCTTCAGGCAACTCTGACGGGAGGCGACTCCTGCACCTGGGGCCATGTGCTCACCTCCACCTCCTCTCTGGAAGCCCCAGTGCCATTCTCTTGGAGCAATGTTGACTACTGAAGTGGTCGGATTACTCAACTCTAGGTTTCCTGTCCTGTGAAACGCTTCACACACACTATTAGGAGATAATGTGTGGTTCTTCAGGTCCTGCTTATCAGTTTCCCCTGCTGCTAACAGTGCATTCTCTTTCTTCTTCCATTCTAAAAAACTCCCACTGCCAACTCAAAAAGTAAAAGATTCTCTTCCAAGTTTCCGGTTGCCAAAGCGTCGCCCCCACCCCAACGTGATGGCACCACCATTCTTCAGTTATCACAGTACTGTACCTTTCAGATATACAGCATCGGTACCATGATAACCGAAAAAGGACAGTTCAGTCTCAGACTACCTGCACCCCCCCAATCTACCACCCCTAGCTGGTCACACAGCTACCTTTAAGTCTATAAGCATGTAAGTACATGTGCATGTACACATACATGCATATGCATGTACACACACACACACACACACACACACATACACACACACACACAAAGTCTATTTTCAAACCTGCTCACTTACTCCTGACTAGAAATGCTTCTTTCGCTTTGCGCTCTGTAAATTGACTCTTTTGGCTAGCTACTGTTTTTGGAGTATGAAAGTTTTTATACCTTAGCAGTTAATTTCTGCTAATATCCAAACTGCCTGAACTCACCTCTGTAACTTCCCAACTGGTTTGGCAACATTCCTATCAATTTATCTCTCCCAGCCAGCGAATACTTCATATCAATGGAAAAATAACCCATATGCCACATTAAGAATGCTAGCAGAGCCGGGCGGTGGTGGCGCACGCCTTTAATCCCAGCACTCGGGAGGCAGAGCCAGGCGGATCTCTGTGAGTTCGAGGCCAGCCTGGGCTACCAAGTGAGTTCCAGGAGAGGCGCAAAGCTACACAGAGAAACCCTGTCTCGAAAAACCAAAAAAAAAAAAAAAAAAAAAAAAAAAAAAAAAGAATGCTAGCAGAAAGATGGGATTGGAAAAACTTCAAGCTATATAAAAGTTTATCTCCAGAAAATTAAGAAAATATGAAGTACAGACACAAGAACTGCCCAATCTATACCGGATACGGCTCAGATAACATGAGGACAACAGCTGTCACAGAAGAAGGGAAGTCCCAAACCCATGTGTGACCAAACACTAGGCTGACAGTCACAACTGCTGGCTGGTAAAGACCAACACAAGCAGGCGCAATGCTGTGGTCACAGGCTACACACAGCACGCCTTGTCATTCTGTACAATCAGAAAATCAAACTGAACAGAATAATGAGGTCAACTGAAAAGAGCTTACGTGTAGGGGGAGAGTGGTCCCAGCAGGACTTTGGAAACGTCCTGCTGTCCAAGGGTCATGAGCAGCAGAACTAGACTTTGGTTGGTCGAGTCCACACATCCGCCCTGTAAACACAAACACTCTAGTGATTAATTCTAGTACAAAGAGAAAGAGGAACCAGCAAGCAGGGAGAGGAAGGCAGAAACCATCAGGCTACCAGAGGCTCCGGAGCAGTGCACTGCAGTTCACACGGCAACAATGGAACATGGGCTCCTGAGGAGGACATCTGGTCTAGCAAGCAGCTCGGGCTAACCCAAGCAACAGCTGACAACATGACAACACAGGAAGTCGTCAGCATTCCCAGGCATACCTCTAGTGGGGAAAAACAATGGAACTCCTCCCTTCATAGCTGGGGCAACAGAGGGCATCATCTGACCGAGTAAAGAAGGCATGTACAGTTCGAGGGCCAGGGTATTGCCCAAGGGTTAAGCAGACGACCTATGCTCACTGGGTGTGTCTCAGAGCAGTCATCACACACTGAGGGACTATCTTTGAGGTGTCCCTGCACTCATCCCATTTGCTCTGAACTGCTCGTTGCCTCTTCCCATGACTTGGCACTGCCAAGGGTCAAGACCACCTGTTCTCATTACTGAGCCGTTCTCTCTCCCCAAGACTCCTTTCCTGTTTCTTCTTCCAAGCACAGGCAAAACACAATTTTCTTCAAAACGCTCATCCTGAAGGACAACTGTTTGGGTCGCTTCCTTTCTTCATCCTGTATTTCCAATCATGTCAGCTGAGTTGCTGTTTAAATACGTGTCTTTAAAAAAAGCAAACAGTCCTCGGCTGTCACTCCCAGTTTAGTAGGCCTTTTGAGAACCCATTCCTCTCCTTAAGTTAATAAAGAACAAGAAACATTTTTCATTTATCCAGCAAACTTTAGGACAAAAGCTTCTTGTCCATACACAACAGGAAGTCTGACGAACACAACTAATTGTTTCACAGCTCTTGTTCATTTTCCTGAGACTGCCTAAAATTAAACTATTCTCTTCTGTCTGTTCCTGCGCGGAGCTCTATTGCACCATCCTCAGCTGACTTGTGTTAGGTACTGGAGTGAGGTGTTAATGCAGTAAAGATGTCAGGATCCGTGTACAGGACACCACTGGGGGGGGTGGGTGGGGGGGTACAAGATATGAGGGCACAGAGGAGGGTGTGACTTGTCCAACAACAGAAGCAGGCTTTGGGGAGCAGGCCTTTGAAATGGCCTGGAGGGCACAGGCAGGCCTTGGAAAGAAGAGAAGAGCAGCGTAGTGGAATGGCTCCCAGCCAAGGGGAAAGAGGCCAGGCTCTTTACAGACTCGTGTAATCTCAGGGGAAGGGGGAGGGGCGATACGGGAGGTGGGGCTTTCCTAACTGGGCACACATACCAACTGCAGTCCGGGAAGGTAAGGAACCAGCACAGGGCTCGGCACAGACGTGAAGAGATCAAGTCAAGTTTGGAGGGCGAGACAGACTGAGAGGGAGGCTGAAGAGGATGTGGAAAGGGCCTCCCCTCTGAGGACAGGGAGAGCAGCTCCCGCAGGAGTGTGAAGTGAGGTGAGGCGGAAAGAGAGCAGGGCAGTGGCTGGCACAGCAGGGAAAAACCAGTAGGGCATGGTAACCCATGAGCAGGAGGAACCGGGTCAGAGACTCACAATTTTGTTTTAAAAAAAAAAAAAAAGGAGCACCTTCAGATGGGGGCGGGGGTTATCATTTACACGTCACATCACAGACAGAGAAGTAGTCAAAAGAACATTCAGTATTTCATCCTTTTACTAATTAAACACTAGAGACACTCACACTAAGTTTTCTTAATGACTAAAACAAAGCAAATTTGGTTGAGGAACAATAAAGGTTTTTAAAAGATCTCATTTGAAGATAAGAATTCAATACCTAATCCAGGCTGGATGTTTTCCTCCTGGAACTAGTAGGCTATGCTTTTACCCCAGGGCTGGAGTCTGCTATCAATGATACGAAACCCAAACTCCAGCTGTGCCCATGGGTGCCTGGTGAACTTCTCTGGAACACAGTGTTTTTCATTTTCCCACAGTCTACTAGAAAGGGACAGAAGTGTCCCCACAGTCGGAGAGAGGACGATCCAGCCCACAAGGTCAGGAAGAGAAGACCTACACAAGCCAACAAGGACCTCAGAGACTAGACAGCTAACTCCCACCACACCCTTTACCCAACACAACATAGAGATGGAGAATTTAATAAAACCTCATGAATTAGGTAACTGGTGAGTCGATGGCTTCATCATTTACCTACACACATCTAATCACTTCCTTTCAAAACCAACGCTGAATCTGTCATCAAAAATGAACTGAATTTGGCACCAAAAAACCTGCACCAGACCTGGGCTACCCAAGATTCCTGACAGGCCATGTCTTGAGGAGGACCTGACTTCCTGTCTCCACTGCTCCCAGCATCAAGCACAGTGGCTATGCCATGCATGCTCTTCGGTATATCAGGAGGCACTCCTAACTTAATGAGGCTAAACACAGCCACTTAGGACCAGTGTTTACTTAATTCTGAAACAGTTCAGTCTCCCCATCCCCACTGTGAGAATGCTGACTTTTGTCACATGACCACTGGGCAGGTTTCCATGCCAGGCTTGGCTCAGGAGAGCAGGCTGCCATGTTCAGCAGTCCTCCACTGTGTGGTCATTCTGGGAATCGGATCCTTAACGTGCTCTCTTAGGAATGGATTTTCCCCTTGCTAGCATCTTCTCTTCCCTCACAATCTCCTCCTACCGTCAGTCACCTCAGCTGTGGCACAGTGAAATGTGTGCTTTTTATGTGTCTACTGCACCTGCGATCAACAGTTTGTGGCCATGAAGAATGCAGTCAACCTGAGCTGAATCCTACCCATAGAACTGCAGAAGCAAAATGGCGAAGTCTCTCTTTACCATTGCCCAGTTCTCACACTTTCCAGAGCCTCCACCATGCTGTGACAACCTGGCCTTCCCTAGACAGTCTTCAGTACTCTAGAATATACTGCAAAATCTATCCACATACAAACCCAGATTTCTACCTTGACAAATCTGAAGGTGAGTCCCTATCTCCACAAAAGAACAACTGGGGGTTGGGGGGAATAAGAGAGAGTAGTCCCAGAGCGAGAGAGATGGCTTGGTGGTTAAGAACACTGGCTACTCTTGCAGAGAACCCAGATTCATTGCAGCACCCAAACACTGGCTCACAGCCACGTGTTCCAGGGGATCTGACAGCCTCTTTTGGCCTCTGCAGGCACCAGGTATGCATGTGGTGCACAAATATACATGCATGCACATAAAATAAAAACAGATGGGGAAAGAGCGAGAGACCGAGAACAAGAACGCTTGTTCTTTTTGGTCAGGTCCGTGTGCCAGACTCCACATTACTTTCCCTATTTCTGTGTTTCGTTCTGAAGCTCACTCCCTTTTCTGACTCTTCCATTTCTCTCCTCTGTCTCCATTAAAACTTATCTGTTCTATGTCCCAATAGAGCTAGCTCTCTGCTCATGAACTAATTCAATGAACCCCTTAAACTAGTTCATTCTAAACGCTTGGTGCACAAGCGGAGGTTAGCTCTCTAGCTTAAGTGCGTAGAAAGGAATAAAGACAGACAGACACCAATTGCCTTCTTCAGATTGTTCCCCTTTCCCTGCATCTGCAGAGGAGGGGACATACCCTGTAGATTTCTTCAAGCAGCAGCTTTGCACAGTTCCTGCCAAGGTCCTCAGGAAGCACCGCTGCTCCCTGGCCCTGGGGATTAGAGGCCAGTTCAGCACTCAGGAAGGTACCATTGGTAGTCTCTGCCACCAGCGACAGTCCAAAGCCTGGAGACCTAATGATTCAAAGGCAGACACTGAGTAAGTGAAGGTACACACAGTAGCATACAAAGACAGGTATGTGTTCTTCTTTAAAGAAACACAGAGCATTGAGGCATGTAACGCAAGTCTTAAAAGGTCTTATAATAATAAAAACAAAAAACAAAAAAACCCAGAGCCAGATATTGGGGTGAAAGCTGAAAGATCAGAGAAGCAGAATAGCCAGCCAATAGCTTACCTCTACGAAATCCTCAGCCTCAAGAGAGTGAGTTCCTGTTTCTTCATGCCTTATATACCAGTGTCCTGCCATATTACTTCCTGGGATTAAAGGCATGTGTCACACCAGTGCCTGGCTCTTTCTCTCATGTAGCCCGGTGTGGCCTTGAACTCACAGAGATTCAGATGGATCTCTACCTTCCGAGTGATAGGATTAAAGGTGTGTGCCACCACTGCCTGACCTCTATGTCTAATCTAGTGGCTGACTCTGTCGTCTGATTCCCAGGTAAGCTTTATTGGGGTATATAATATATCACCACAGAGGCACACAAAGCAGAACCAAGGCAAGAGGCAAGTCTGCATTTCCAATTCCTTACTTTCTCCCTCCCTGTTCTTTACAAAGACTCACAGAATATGGTGTCAACAGGATTCTAGGTATCAAGCATGCAAATAACACCGGGGCTACTTCAGTCTTGTTAGAAGTTACCACTGCCTTCATTTTACAAATGAGAATATGCTGAGAATAAGCAGCCTGGACCATGTCCACTCAGTTGAAAGTGACAAAGGTAAGTCTCAAATGCAGGCCTTACAGATTCCAGAGCCTAGCAAGTTCTCTGGTTCCCATTCGACCCTGAACTGCTGCCAATTCAGAACGTACTACAGCCCAGGACACCATCTGACTTTACTTTAAGTCTGAGAAAGACCAGATGCTTCCCATAATGAGAAGTATGAAACCAGAAAGGGCAAAAGGAGTTACATCTTTGCACTTTTGTCTGGAGACAGCACTAAACTGGGAACTCACTGACGTATAGTTAATGAGCTGGCACTGTGGTCTCTGCCGTGTTTCTACCACCCAACAGCTAGAACCTAACTGTCCAGGACCACAACTAATTTACTCATGCATCCAACAAGCAAGCACCTGGGGGAAGCTTCCACAGCCAGGAACTGGAGCATGCTGGGTAAACACCTGAGAGTCTGTCCTCACAAAACACAGTGACAACCAATTTAGCCAGAAGGAAAATAAATAACCAGTCAGTAAACAAGAAAATGAAGCACCTCTCCACAGATTTGCCAGATTTGATGCCTCAAACGTACTTTGTCCAATGCAAAGTAAATGCACCCATCAGAAAGCTTTACCAATGGCACACTCCATACACAACTGCAACACCATGCTGTCTCCTTTAATACCATTCAACGCTGTTCTCAAAATGTCTTCTATATCCAGAACACTGGCCAAAAGAATCCCAGAAAAACTATAGGTTTAATTATGATGTTTATTTCATTTTTATTTTTAGAGACAGTATTTCACTATGTAGCACCCAGCTGGCCTCAAACTCGCAATCTTGTTGTCTTAGGCTGCAAGTAGGTCTGGGATTAGAGACATGCACCACCAACCCTGGCTAATGATGTTTTGCATGCACTATATTGACTCCCTACGTGGAAGAATTCTATTGCCCAGTTTTTAACTTCTTTAAAACTATTATCTATTTAGTCAAAGGTTAATAACATCTGCCAAAGCAAAGGTTCCAGAGAATCTGACCCATGTTTAACAAATATCATTCATTATTAGAGAGACATAGAAAATTCCAGTGCAACATACAAGATGCCTGAGTCACTCACACACACACACACACACTGCACATCTAGCATGGTGGCAGCATGCACAAGACATCACTGAGGATCTGCACCGGGAATCTGCAAAGCACAATCTCCACAGCTTTCCAACACATAAAGAACTGCCTTATTCTTTGTTTAAAGTAATGACTGTGTAAGTCAAAATGCACCACACTGAACCAATGTGCATGCTGGTCTAAGTGCTAACACAGGCCACCAAGAAGTGCTAGCTCCCAGGGTTTCAGGCCATAAACACTACACTGCAACAACCATTATTCATGTGGATTCATCACTGGATCAGATTGGAGAATAATCCAGATGTGACTTCACAATGATTTATTACCATAACTTGGGACTTAAAAACTAAACACAAGTGTAAGTCACATACTGGTTTTATACGTTAATTTTTAAAATCGAGTTTGAAGCTAATGAACATCATGTCCGTATCTTGATCTATATGTACGGCTGCTCCTCACTGAATCTGACCATGCACCAGGTCGGCTGGGTCAATGGCACTATAAAAGCTACACTGTAGCTGGTGGCAGGCAGCATGGCCTCCAGGCCTGCACTGTTTCTTTCCTGCACCTTCTGGTGAAGCAAGAGGTCAGAGAACGGACTATCCTGGAACATTCAGACAGCTTGTGCTCCTACATGCCCTCCCCCAGGCCTCAGCAATCCCCGTCAGAAAAGAACTGACCCACGAATTCCAGACCTACAGCTAAGGTAGAAGGCAGAAAGAAAAGGCCAACATTAAGGCTTGCCATTTCCATAATATGTACTGAGTGCTAGATACACTTATAATATACACATATGCCTTTTAAATTTAATGTTTGCAATTATCCTGGGATACATCGTTACACTCAATGTGTCAATGAAGAATGTTCTGGTGGTTGAGTAATAAAAGGTATGGAAATGTCAATGACCTTTCCCCCCGCCGAGGGAAGGGCCAACTCTGTGTACACATCTTTCCAGTCCTAACCTCTGACACCATCACTTTCCACTGGGCGGTGTAAAGGCCAGACTTCCCACTCACACTCAACCGCCCCTTCCTCACCTGCACTCTTAGCTCAGGTCCGAGACTGTCAAACAGCTGTGAGGACCAGCTGTGCTGCCCTTAGAGAAAAAGTGACTTCTTAACCCAAGTAGATAACTGTAGAATCCAGTGTTTTTACTTTTGGGACAGAAACCTGGAAACTTCAGATCCAAACCAATGTGATGAGAACTGAAAAAATAAAGGCCAGAAAGGAGTGGTGCAGTATTCCCACTGGGGAGTCTGTTCTAAAGTGCACTCACTTCCCAGAGTTGACGCCTTTCATGTGGTCTGTGTAGATATAGATGTCTGGTATGAACTTGTTGAGGATGCTCCTGGCAGAATCCACAATCCGGTTTGCCATCTGAGGGGATACGCGCACGGAGTACCTGCAGCCCAGGGTTAAGGAAGTTACGAGACTTGGACGACAGAGCAGAGAAAAGCATGTTAGGAAGCTTTTGTCATGCTGAGACTTACAATTCCACTGTCTCCCAACTATTACTATTTAGCTTCATAGTTCCATTGCTCAATTTTTTTCATTATTAAAAAAATGGTTAAAACAGTCATGAAAAAGAATCTAGATTCATTCCTATAATGGAAAGTATAAAGTCAAGCCAGACGTTGGTGGTGCACAACTTTGATCCCAGCATTCGGGAGGCAGAGGCTGGTGGATCTCTGAGTTGGAAGCCAGTCTGGTCTACAGAGTAAGTTCCAGGATAGCCAAGACTACAAAGAGAAATCCTATCTTGAAAAACCAACAAATACATATAGAGAGTGAGTGAATGAGTCAGGACTCACAGCCCAACCCTGCCTTCCCAACCACCTTTTCTCTGTAACTGTTCTACTCTGCAGTGTGAAGATGCCTGCTTCTTCAGAGCCACAATCAGGCCCCTGTGAAGACCAGGGAACACTCTGCTCCTTGTGGAGTCTGACTGCTATAAGTAGTCTCTCTAAGAATGTAAGGCCAAGCCAGATACCACACTGGGGTGGCCCTGGGTCATCCCAGCCCACTTCCCAGGATGCCCACAGAGGGACAGGAAAGCAGAAAATGTTTCGTGAAAGATCAAGGGGACTGCTGTTTTAAAGATCACACGTTTTCTACTATTTAAGAATCAGTTACTACATTTGTGATGACAGAGGGGCCTCTACTTACTACTCTCTGGTGAAAACTACTACCCAGATCTCTACAACAGGAACTCCAGAAATGGAGGAAGAAATTAGCAAAAAGGGTGGGTGCCTGAGGATGTGGAACCAATAACCCCAAATTAAAACTTTGTAACCGAGACAGATTCTCCCTGACCCCACTTCCAAAGTGCAGTGTACCCTCAAGAGCTGGAGATACACAGACAAAGATACAGAACTGAGCAATGGAAAGAAGAACATGTGGTCTTCCCACCACCACGCTATCAATCCATACCAACTCCACATAGGGTGATCTGCCCATTCCTACAAAGCTGTCCAATAATTACTATCAATAACACACTTGATTCTCATTAGAACTAAGAAACAAATGCTGTGCATGGACCCTGACCTGTCAGCTTGTTCCTCTCCTTGTCTGGACTTGAACCCTGCTAAAGAGCAACCTTCCTGGATCCTGCTGCCCACTCTCCAGCCTGCCCAGTAAGTTCACCCCCAGGCTGGAACCGCTGCCTACCTCCATCCAGGCCCTCTTCAACCTGAACTGCCTTCCATCACTCTTCAGTCCACAGATGCCTCCTCTAGAAGTCCTGCAGCCAGTACCTTGAACTTCCCTCGTTTCCCTTTAGACACATCTTGTCCCCGCTCCACACGGGCAGGGACGTTACTGCTGTACCCTCACAACTCCCCAAACTCCACTTCTGTACTCAGAAACGTTCAATCAATATTTGACTGGACTCAAAGGACAAATCCGAAATGAGGAAAGAGCAAAAAAAAAAAAAAAAAAGACTTTTTCAATACACAAAGAGTCCAGTTTCATCACCACCACCTCTTCTGTCCAGAGTGTACTTTGAACAGTTGAGGCAAACAGCCCCCGGTCTCATAGCCTTTGGACTGAGTGGGTGCCATCTTTTTGGAACCTGAGCCTACCCACACTCCAGGACAGCTCAGGAGATACCACCACCCTGAGACAACCCCACAGCACTCACGGATCCCAAAGTTCTTTCACACACCTATCCCCTTATTTTATGCTCACATCAACCCCGCGACGGGGCCTTAAGTCCTGGCTCTCGAGCTTACTACAGGGTAAGCCCCTAGGATGCAGAACTGAGACACTTGCTCAAAGCGAAACAGACCTGACTACAAAAACCAAATCAACCAAACAAAAAACCAGCTTCCTCCCCTGCTCCCCCTCCGAGACAGGGAAAGCAGAGGACAAGGCTGTGTTTTGGTGTGCACTGCATGTATATACATGTGTGGTACATGGTGTGTGAATGCAAAAACAGACCAAAAGACTCAAACTAGCTTCTGTACTGATAGGGAAAAGCAGCCAGATCCCACAAATCCCAACCCACCCGGCTCTCCTGCCTGGACCCCAGCTTCTGCACTTAACTCCTCCACGCTGAACCATGAGCTCTGGATCAGCAGCATGAAACTGAGATTGTGCACCCTGTCAGAGTGGATAGATGGCGGTCAATAAAAGGGTCTCTAATCACGGCTGCTGGACACCATCATGGTGGCATGGGCCACCAGCAGCTTCTTCCCAGGACCTGTCTACTTAGTCATTGGTCTCCAAGTGGAAAAAGCAGTACTGGGAGGCAGGGGGTGGCCATCAGTTAAAACCACAGTTCTCCCAATACAAGAACAAGCTCAGTCCAGCCAGAACCAGCCCTACAAGTGAAACCCACACTAACTACAGCTTTCCCAAGTCAGCGTTTTCCTCGGGTTCTGAAACAGGCAAGGTGGAGAGGCAAGCCTGCGCTGCTTTGCACGGCTTGTTAAAGACGGCTCGGCTGGAATGTTTGCTCCTTGGAGAGGAATGTGAGCAAGAGAGCTGTGAGTGCTTCCGTGGGCCGATTTCTGCCAGGGATCTGTGCCAGTTTAGATGTTCTGTCCCTGCTTCACTCAAGAGGGAAGGAACCTGCCAAGTGTCTTCTGCCTCAGACTCCACATGGGGAAGGTTCAAAGACCATTAGCAAGGAAAGCCAGGAAGGACAATGCTACCTTTACCAGTTTCCTATACAAAACACCAACAGTATTCCCTACATTTGATTCCACAGTTCTTCACGGCACTCACATCTATGTCCACTGGACCTGATCTTCAATCTCAGGCTTCCAATCCCTTGCCCTTCTGCCTTCTCCAGAACGGTGAGCCCTGCCACCTTACTAAGTGATGCCCATCCTGGCAACTGCTCCATCCTGCCTCTCCAGCTTGCCACATCTCTCCACCATCACCCTGCACTGCCCACCCATTCTGCCAGGTGTTCCTATCCTTCTCAGGGCTCCAGTCTCCTCTCTGCATTCTTCGTGGCTGCTGACTTCAACTCACTTCTAGCTCTCATCTTGCCCCAGAGCTACAAATCCTCAATTCCAATGTCCTTTCTAGACTTATTTCACTGGAGCCATCAAAATCGGCATGTGTAACACTGAACTCACCCTCACCCCTATTCTACCACCTACCCCAGCCTTTTGTAGCAAACATCCCTACCAGCAAGCCTTGGTAAGAAGCATCAAAACCGTCCCCAATGACTCCCAATCCTCTTCCGTTTGTGCCAGGTGCTCTCCCTCTACAACCCTCTCTCACTCGCAGCTCTCACCCATCCTGACTACCACCCTCCCTGCCTCTCTGTAGGGCACAATAATTCTGTGACCACTGCCTCTAAGTGGCTTCCATTAGGTGATTTTCTCCCACGACCACACTTTCCAAATGTTCCACAAAAGTTTTTACATGACCACGGAAGTTGTCTTCCTAATACCCAAATTTGTTCTCCAGATGAAAATCATTGACTTTTAAATAAACGCCAACTGCTCAAAATGGCCTTCAGTTCTTCCCCGGTCCCGCTCAATTCATACTCCATTGTGTTCATCAACTGTCACTGACCACCTGAGTCCTGCTGGCCTGCATTGCTAGCCACTCCCCAGAATGGTGGGGCGCCACCTCCTCTGCAAAGGCCCGCTTTCTCACACAAACACCCCCCTTTCTTGCCCTACTTCACAAGTCTCCATTCTTGAAGGCTCATTCAAAGGTCCCTGCTCTCCTCCAGGAAAAAAGCAGAGGTTAAAAGTCTGAGGTTACTGACAAGGTTTAAATTCCAGTTGTGCCAATTAGCTATGTGACAGACATTATTAGCAAACAGAGCTTTTATACCTCAGTTTCCCTTATCTGCCGAGTAGAATTCGAGTTAACTCGGAACTTTCTGAACCTTAACACTGAGGTGCATAAAGTAATCTTCCTCCTCCAAAGGACACAGATGAAGCACTTCACAACACAACATACTGTTGTGATTCCAGCCTCCCCCAAATCCTCCAGATAATTGGCCACTCCCTCGTCCCAGATCCCCCAGCCACTGCTCCTACCCCTACATCATTTTACGTGTTATATCAGAACTTTACTTCATGGAATTGCTTCCATCCTCAGCTAGTGTAGCAGGAAGTGAAGAAAAAGGAATGATCAACCATGTCACCATGAGGCACATAATAAAACAGATCTCAATTACTATAATTTCACCACTAACACTTTGATGAGACTGTTGTCTAATGTGCAAACAGTGGAAAGAAGTGGAGCTACTCTCTTTACGAGGCAAGAAAGAATTAGTATCTAATGCAAAGGATACGCCATTCCTCTGATCCGCTTGATTTTTCCTGGGTCTGTGAGCTGGACAGGCTTCAGGACTTTCCTTACAGGACATGAGAAAAGCACTTCGCCTCCTCCTCCTGGAGGCATTCCCCGTCGTAAGATCTACATAAAATAATGAGGGGACGTAGGCGATAAAGCAGACACAGGAAACATGGCTTCCCTGACCCCCAACCCAGGAGGGTTAAATCATTCCCACTAGCCTTTGAAGACACCACGGATTCTCAGGAGCTCCGGGACGCAAATTATACCAGGACGATTCAGACAAGAGAGGCAAAGGGCCAGACTCCATGTAGTTCTATTCCTCGGCTAACCAACAGTTGTGGTGTGATGTGAAGGACTCCGTAATGTAAGTGTTCATAACAGTACCTCCCGCAGAGTAAGTGCCACATGACTGCTGGCTACTATTGCCATTATTAGAGGGTCTCTTTCAGTTCACAGTTTGATGCATCAGTTAATAAGCCCTGTAAATCCTCATGATATATGATGATGTGGAATGTGGCATACACTTCTTCCAATAAGTTAAATAAAAAAAAAAAAAATGTCTTAGGTATATACAGCCAGAAGCTCACACATTCTTACCTTTAGCTCAAACGACTCTCCATCAATCCCAAACTGTTTCAACAGAGGGAGTGCTGTTGCCTTAAGAACATCAACCTATAAGTTATTTCAAAGAAGAATTTTAAATTAAATTTTGAACATGTAGATAGAGTTCAAGAAGCAAACAAAATTCAAGAGACTGCTGGACTCCCACAGAAAACAAACTGGGACCTCTGTTCATTTTCATAGGTATCCATGGCATTATTTTATTAGTTTATTAATAATTATTATTATAACATTAATTTATTAATCTCTTCAGAATATATATAACACATATGTTCTTTTTAACACTTAAGAGCTGCTGTCTCTCCAGGTCAGAGTAAACCAAATGAACTCCTCAATGTCTACCTAAGAATCCCCCGATACAGGTGCTCATTCCACGTGGTAGGGGCTTCGGGGGAATGATGTCCTCAAAACATGAAGCACTGAAACCCCAACAGTAACTACAAAAGGACTGACAGTTTGTGGCAGGATTTTGACAACTACTGTTATCTCTTCCATATCCCGGAAGGCCCTGGGGAGGCTGCACTGTGAAAGGAAGCAAGAGTGGTAGCTACATAAGCAGAAGAGACCAGAAGCCTTTAGTCCTGGTCCCACACTCAGCCTCTGATGAGCTACATGGCTCTGGTCAAAAATATCACATCAATCTCAATGTCCTTCCCAAAGACAGGTGCCAAGCCTTGCTATCTCCATGATGCCACAGCCTAACAGGTGATTCAATACAATGGTCCTCCAATGAGGTTCCAGGAGCAGCAGACGGGTGGTCAGAAGTAGAACTGATACAGAAGGCCCAGGAACACATTCAGAATGGACGGGGTGTGGCAGGGGCAGGAGCCAGCAAACTAAAGATTAGCTAATTTTATTAAATATTAAAGCTAAACACATCCAAAAACATAAGAGTTGTGCATCACTTAACAATGGGAGATGTTCTGAGAAATGTGTTGTTGGGGGATTTTGTCCTTGTGGGAAACTATGCAGTGTCCTTATACAAACCTAAAGGGCAGTCTATGCGAGGATTTCCCTAAAACCCACAGTGGCTGGCTTCCCTTCCTGTAGCAGCTCTCCCTAATTGCTCTATCTTGACAGTCTTCTCCAAACTTAGGTTGAAATTTGTCCTTGCAACACTGGTGAGAAACAGGACTTTTTAGAGGTGATGTAGCAAATCGGATGCAGCCTTCATTTAACAGACTATGGCCAGTATCAGGTAGGTGGCTTAGTTATCTTTCACATAAGCTTCTCATACAAGGTTAGGTTTGCCTCAGTATCTCACATGTCCCTCAACCACGTTACAATATGCCCCATCTCTTGAACTTCCCAGTTTCCAGAAGAAAAGAAAGTTTTAATTTATCAACTACCCAGTCTCAGGTACTTTGTTATAGCAATGCTCATCAGAATAAGACAGACTCTGTCCAGCTGTGCATCTCTCTATCAGGGCCAGCTTCTGCCTTCCAGTTTCCAGCTACACACCCCAAGAGAATGAGAGTTCTTTGAGGGAAGAATTAATTACTCATGAAGTCCATGCTTTATGTGGAGAACAGCACAACAGAGGGACAGTGAAAGGAAGATGCCCGGAGATCCTATAGGCTGAGGAATGTGTTGTTGGGGGATTTTGAGGAAGTTACTCCTTACCCAAGTTAGGCCTTTGTTTTAATCATCTAGTCAGGTTAAACAGGGTCATTTTAGTCAGAGCTGGCAAGTAAAGCATCCCCTAACTATGAGAACAGATTTGCTTTAAGCACGCTACAAAAAGGTTAAAGCACTATTTCTAGGGAATTCATCAACTGATCGTTGTTACTAAAACATAAAGTGTTTTCTAAAAACGTGTTTAATCAGTGCTTGTGAGCACTAGCAATTATAGGATGAGTCTGAAACAGACAGAGGGCACAGTGCTGAAATCCCAAGCCTGCGTTTACCATTACTTGAGACACGTTACCTACCTACAGCCAAAGTGCAGGGGCCTCCTTTCCTATTTGAACCAAAGAAACCATTTCCTAGAATCTCCAGACAACGTGGGGGAGATGGGGCAAGCAGCTCTAATTTAAAATTCTAACAGGTTACAGAGCAGCATTCTTTTACTCATGGCTGAAAACTGCAAATCTTGCACTGTACTTAGCATCCTGTTAAGAGTCCATGTAGTTCAGTTTCCGAGAACTGAGGAGTAAGTCCTCAACTGCCCAGAAACACATTATATAATGGGACCATAGTGGAAACCTTGGTAAGTATGAGTAGTCGCCATGAACTGTTCCTTCCCAGTCAGGAAATTTGCAACACCCTGCAGCTGCCCTCAGAAGCTGCCGTGGCCTGCATCTACAGAAAAGATAAGATGCCTCTTCAGTGACCACTGCGTGGCCATCAGCTGTACAAAGCCTCTTCTAGACGGTAAAGTGTCCTAAAGGGTAGGCTCTTTCCCTCCCCACAAGATGTTAACGCAGACACTGACAACTATGGTGAGCCAAACGAAAACTGTTGATGGGTATTAAACCATTTTCCTCCTATCCATAGGAAAATAAACATGCTTAGTGAGAAGTCTGTCATTTCCCACAGCTACCAACACTCATCCATTCCTTCTCCACCCTCATGCCCACTTTGTCTGAAGCTTCTTAAGTGAAAAGTCCTTGAGGTAATGGCCGAGGCCTGGACAGGACTGAGGCAATGCCCAGAGAAAGCATTTCCTGCCTAAAACTTTGATCTGCTGCCCTCTAGCCTCAGTGCTCACACGACCTTACAGAGACTCCACCCACATGGCAGCCAGCAGAGCCATAGCTCATGTCAAGCATGATAAGACAGCATGACATGATGAGACAGCAAGCATCTGTTCTGAAGGTTTGTAGACACAGCAGAGAAGGCACTTTGATGAATGTTAACCATCATCTCCAACTTGATGATCACAGGTCTGAATTCTCCTGTGTCTTGGAGTGAATTACCTAACTCTACCTCTCAAGGTAAGTGGCAAACAAAATGCATGTGAAAACGAACTGTGCTTATAAGAAACGTTTTTCTTAGAAACTGGCCCATGACAACAGACAGAAGAAAAATCACCATAGTCTGACCTCAGTACTCACCGAAGGGTCAACTTGGTCATTGGTCACTCCTCGCAGAACGATTTTTAACGGGTGCTTCATAAACGGAGCCAGGCAAAGCAGAGCCTCCAGGTAATAGCCAATGCTGCGGAGAACACTACAGTCATGCTCCACAGACCCACCATACAGGAGGCCAGGCTGGTAATACAAGGTTGTTCCTTAAACCAAGAGAAAAAACAAACAAATGATGCAGCAGGAACAAAACTAAATATGAAGACAACAAATGTAGTGAATTCCCAGGGGAATCAGAATAAGGCATCCAGGGAGCTCAAAATATCACTCCTCAGAGTCCACATCTCATGTCAAAAGCTGACTCACTACCACCAAGCCTCTGAACAATAATAAACTGTGGGTACAATTTAATGGCAGTAATATATAAAACTCCTCCTAAGCTATGTAAGCTGCCACAGTCACAGTGGAACACAGAAGGCTCCTAAGACACCAAGACATAGGTCTGTGGACCAATGTCTCAGCACACCAGTGGTCCAGTCTGTACACTCCCCTCAAATGAGGACTCTCACTCACCCCACTTACCAAACACGATATTCACATAACCCAGGTTCTTGTGATATCGAATTCCATCAGTGTTATCTATTTTAATTGGTATTAGTTAGTGAAATATCTCAACTTATTTTGTCAGCAGACCCACATCATTATCCTAGTTCAGATTTATGCAATCCAAAAAAATTGTGTCACTGCATTTATCAAGGGAAGCACAGCTGGAAAGAGACAGATGAACATCTCATTCCTGGGTCTGCTCTCCATGAGGTGTGGTAGAATGCAGACAGAGACCAGCACATCTGGTACAGTGCCACCTGTGAATCCAAATTTGCCTTCTTTCCTAAGAGAGGCAACATGCGGGAAAGGCTAAAGAATCCTTTGTGGAATGGAGATGGACAGTTCATGGTGTTAGCCAATGTCTGACCTACTTCCTAGTCAATGCAGATAATGGTTCCAGTAACAAAAAGAAAACTATGAAGGAACTCCAAAGATTATCAACAGGGGTAGTTAAGTAGTGACTACCCATCCATACAGTAAAGGACTAAACTATAACGCAGAGACACACCGCGAGCCCGCACAGGCCAGCAGGAAGCAATGGCAGCCACCGAAGAGGAAAAGCACAGCCCCGGAGCTGTGACGCGACTACCTGAAGGAGAGTCTAGACGAGGCAGGGGCTCAAGGGCTGACGGGACTGCCAAATTTCTTGAAATATATTTATAGAAACTTGCATAAAAATAGATTTCAGTACCTACAACAATACAGAATATCTGGGATCACACATGTTAAATTCAGAAAGTTTACGTATATGCTACGTATATGAAACACTGAATGCTCGCTTTTGTCTGAAATGGCCACTTGTCTATTTCTCTAAGTCAAGTGTATTTCCCTTATTTCTTTTCTTCCAGTGCTGGGGATTAAACCTAGGACCTTGAGCAAGCTAGGCACGCACTGTACCACTAACTTATAGCCTTAGTTCTGTTATGCTCTTAAAAATTGGGAGATTTCATATATTTATGTTTGTATTTATGGTATGATTGTGTGTGTAAATATATACATAATCATACCATGAACACATGGGTCTTTACAGTTGAAACTAATATATTAATGATCCAGCATAATAAACTTTTCTTACAATCTCCACTTAGCACTTTTTTGGGTTAGTTTCAAAAGGTCCTCTCCACACATTCATGATGATGGCTTAGATAACACAAAATGGTTAGTAGAGTGTTTTTAACAAAGTACAGTATTTATACCCCTCAAATGAGAGGCAGAGGAATGCCTACACAGTACATGTCGGTGCTTTTAGAAACAGAGAAGCGTACCTGTTTGGTTGATTTCAATTCGAGAACCATTAGTTACTTTGTCCAACAGCCTTATAAAGCTTGCTTCAAAATCTGTGAGGGGAAAAAAAAGATAACATCTTCCATCAGACACCATTTCTAGAAAACACGCTCCCTCTGGAACTGGCTGACAGATCAGTTACCAACCTGAGGGACCTGAGGCAGTGAAAGAGAACTGAGGAGAACAATTCAGTTCTCACATCCAACAGTGTGTGTGTGTGTGTGTGTGTGTGTGTGTGTGTGTGTGTGTGTACTCAGCACTCTATCAATCTAATAGGATGCTAACTTTACCCATATAGAGCCTATTAAAAAGCCTAGTGTGACAGCATACAACTTTAACCCCTGTACTTGAGAGGCTAAAACATAGCCAGCCTGATTGACACAAAAAGGCAACATAGTGAGACTCTATCTCAAAACAAGCAAAACTACCCAACCTATAAAAAACCTCAAAGGGGGCACACCAAATGTGGTAGTTTGAATGAGAAATGTCCGTCATACTCCATACTCTCGGGCATTTGAACACTTATGGCCCTCTTTGGTGAGGTTTAAGAGGCGTGGCCTTGTTGGAGGAAATATGTCACTGGAGAAGGGTATTAAGGGTTTAAAGCCTTGCGCCATTTCTAGTTCATGCTCTCTGCTTCCAGCTTAATTCCAAGTGTGAGCTCTCAGCTTTCCTCCCCAGCCGCCATGTCTGCTACATGCTGCCATGCTTCCCCATGATGACAGACTCTCACCGCTCTGGAACTGTTAAGCCCAAATACAAGTTGCTTTGGTCTCGGTGTTTTATCACAGCAGCAGAAAAGTAATCAGTACGCCAAACAAAGAAGAAACAGCAGAAAGTACAGAAGATTTTTAAAACAGAAGTTGTCCTTTCTCCAGAATGTCTAGGAGGAATTTAAGTAGATGCCACCTTCAGTTTTACAAATGAGGAATTCCCTTTCCCCTCTCCCTTTCTGATTTATAACTATCTGACTAGTTCAGTTGGGGGGGGGGTTGTTGTTTTGCTTTTTATTAAAAGAGTATTTGAGGGTCTGGGGAGGTAGCTCAGTAGGTAGAGCACTTGCCGCAGCAAACCTAGAGTTCAGGTCTGTGTTGTGTAAATGGTGATGGCCTACCTGCAATCCCAGTGTGCAAGGTGGAAACGGTCACCAGAGCAAGCCAGCTAAAAGGGCGAAAGCAGAGAGCTCTGGAGCCAACCAAGAGCTCTCCCTCTAACTACACATAAGGTGAAGAGTGAGCCAGGAAGACTCCTGAGGTCAACCTTCGGCCTTCACATGCACACAAATGTACATTCACACATAGGCAAACACACACTGCAAAACTAATTCTTTGAAATCGTACTGGAATATAAAACATTACTATCATCTATTTTTAAATGCATGAAAAGAATGTTAATGAATAGATTGCCATTGATAAGAGTAGGTAGAATTTAATTTTACATAAAATATTTACATTTTATGCTCAAATTTTCTTTAATTCCTTTCTAAATATTTGTTTTTATTTTATGTGTATGTGTGGCTTTATCTGCACGTATGTACATGCATCAAGTACATGCTGGGTGTCCTTGGAGCCAGAAGAGGATGTTAGATCCCCTGGAACTAGAGTTAAAGACAGTTGTGAGCCACCATGTGGGTGCTTAGAACCAAATTCCAGTTCTCTGTAAGAGCAGCAAGTCCCCTGAACTGCTGATCTGTCTGTCGGTCTAGCCTCTCAAATTTGCTTTAATAGATATTATCTAAAATCTAATAACTTGTCAAAAGCCAGGCATGGTGGATTCACACCTGGAATCCCAGCACTTGAAAGGCTGAGGCAGGATTGTTGTGAGGTTGGAGCTAGCTTAGATACATAGTGAGTTCCAGGCAAGCCAACTCCTCAGTGAGAGGAGCAAACAAAACCCACTACCAACTCTTTAAAGGAGAAAGGGATGAAGGGAAGAGAGTGAGGACAGGAGGAGCTTGAGTGTGAAAGGGGAGGAGCCTGAGTGGGGAAAGGGGAGGAGCTTGAGTGTGAAAGGGGTGGAGCTTGAGTGTTAAGGGGGAGTGCGTCCTCTAGCCTGTCTCCCTGCCTCTCCTCGAACTTTAACTCCTACTCTTGAACAATAGTCAGACCAGCTCTCCTGCCCAGACAGATCCCACTCCTATAATACACTAGCACCCCTAGAAGTCACAGAAAGATCCCAAAGGGAGAGCAAATCACCTCAGCGGCTCCCACCTACCTGCTCTGTTACTTAATGTGGCCCCACAGCTCCTCTCGGAGCAGAACCTGTAATCTATACAAAGAGCATCGGCCCAAAAGTTAGAAAGGCACCATTAAATCTTAAAACAGACAAAAAACGGTGACTACAACTTACTGTTATTACTGGAGGTTTACTTTCAGCCATACATTGTCATTTAAATCTTCAGAATCAAAAGACAATGGCATCATTACCACATCAAAGAAAAAAGGCTGGAACCTAAGACTGCCGACACACCTAACCTGTTCCAATGACAGCAACTGCGAGCCAGGATTTGAGTCCGCCTGTCCTCCAAAGTCCATGTCCTTAACAACATCACGACGAGTTTGCCTCTCCACTCTCAAAACCAAGCCCTTCCCTTGGAAACCCGAACTTCTCTACTACAGAATGAAGGATTCTGCAAGCAATGGAATGGCCCTCATCAACACTCCATTTTAATAAGACCATCATGGACTACAGCAGACCCCAACCAATCAGGGATTGAATTTTCCAGTTGTTTACTTCTTTGTTTTGGTTCTCAAGACAGGGTTTCTTTCTATAGCCCTAGCTGTCCTCAAACACACTCTGTAGACCAGTCTGGCCTCGAACTCGAACTCCTAAGTGCTGACATTAAAGGAATATGCCACCATGCCAGCTTAATTTTCCAGTCTTAATTACTACCAGTCAAGCCCGTGAAATCTCATAAGATAAAGGCATTGCCACCAAGGCTGACGACCTGAGTTTGATCCCTGGGCCCCAGTGATGGAAGGAGAGGACCAACAAGCTGTCTTCTGACCTCCACAAGCACACATGATGGATGGATGGATGGATGGATGGATGGATGGATGGATGGATGGATAGATAAAAATTTTTGAAGAATTACTACCAGTCAATGCCAGTCTGAAAATATTAAATAGAAAGTTCTAAAAATAAACAATTCCCTTCTGTTCTTCCAGGATATGAATCCTACCTTTATCCAGCATATTGAAGTCATATGTTCTACCTCCCCATTGAATCTTCAGTCATCCCAGCTGTCATTAGATCCACAGCTGTGGTACCACAGCACTCTGTTCCAAGCTTCTTATATTTTTGGTTGTGAGCCTAGCCTTTAACGGCTGAGCCATCTCTCCAGCCCTGTTCCAGGCTTCTGTATCTTACCCAGTGATGACTCTAAGGCACAAGGATAGTGATCTAGCTACGTGGCCATGCTTAGGAGAAGCATATGCATACCATATACATTATGCATTTATGTATAGGGGAAAATGTTTAGCAAGGAATGGTGGGACGTGCTGGCAATCCTAGGACTAGAGAGATTAGGGCAGGAGGATCAAGAGTTCAAGTTCAGCATGGAATACAAACACCAGGCCACCCTGAACTACACAGTGAGACCCTGCCTAAAAGAAAAAGGAAACTATGCAAAAGTAGAGTTTCATACTCTGTGTAGGTCAGCCATCAACTGGGATGGGGGACTTGGCGGGGGATGGGACCTATCTTAGAACAAATGCCTCAAGGAGAAAGGGTATAGCAAGGATATTCAAGACTCTTTAGCTTCAGTTTTACATGCATATGTAATAAGTTCTTCTATGGGTGGCATCACAAAAATCTGAAAGTAACTGAAGGATAGAATTAGTTACTTCTATAGAACATTCTATTTCTAAAAACAGGTACCATTTGTATTACAATGCCACTTTCTAGTTAGGTTTATAGTAAATGCAAAGTACTCTGAAAAGAAACAAGCTTTTGATTTGCTCAAGCTTTCTAGTTACTTAAAGAAGAGAAGAAGCTGCCGGGCGGTGGTGGCGCACGCCTTTAATCCCAGCACTCGGGAGGCAGAGCCAGGCGGATCTCTGTGAGTTCGAGGCCAGCCTGGTCTCCAAAGCGAGTTCCAGGAAAGGCGCAAAGCTACACAGAGAAACCCTGTCTCGAAAAACCAAAAAAAAAAAAAAAAAAAAAAAAAAGAAGAGAAGAAGCATTTACGAATAAAGCCTAAAATTAAAGCGCCATAGATCTTATAGATAAAGAAAATGAAAGAAGAGAAGGAAAAAGTAGAGCAGGAGGGAGAGAAGAGGAAGGGACTTTAAAATCATGTTGTTTTGCAATCCACGGTGCTCTTAGTCATGACCTCAGTCAGAAGTGATCACTTGGCAGGAACATGAGTAGGAAAAGAATGGCACCTCAAAAGGCCTCCAGGCAGATCATCCCAGGTCACTGCAAACACGCTTCAGAAAGCCAGAGTCCTCCCAGCAGTGAAGGTACAGCTCCATCATCTGGTGTAAAAGATCATCTCAAATTCGCCTAACAACAGAGCCAATTCCCCAGCCTCGTAAGCCAAGATGCACAGGAGTGTTACCCACTCACCTCCCTACCTGGAATCTTCCCTTCTGGATTACTCCTTAGTGCCTGAAATTCAGAAGGCCGAAAAACTTAGGGATAACGTTTCAAAACCAAGCACAATGCTACTACACCGTGTGAGAACGCAGAGTGTAACTCAGGGCAAGACATGGGCGCCATCAGAGACACGGCAGACAGCTGTGAAAGCGGAGAAGTATGCTGAGAAGGCTCCACTTTTTCCTGGGTGGGGGTCATACAGGCTCAGGGTACAATCTCTCAAGCGCTGTTTTATGTCTTAAAGTATCTCTCGGGCTCTTTTAAATGTTTCAATTTAAATTTATCGTGTGTGTGTGTGTGTGTGTGTGGGTGTGTGTGTGTGTGTGTGTGTGTGTGAGAGAGAGAGAGAGAGAGAGAGAGAGAGAGAGAGAGAGAGAGAGAGAGAGAGAGATGAGAGAGAGAGAGAGAGATGTGTGCCATGGTGTGGACATGAAGATCAGAGGACACTCAGAGATCTCCGTCTGCCTTATGAGTATTCCAGGGATAGGACTTGGGTCACCAGGCTTACACTGCAAACACCTTTGCCCACTGAGTCCTCTTGAAGGCCCAGATTTATACTCTTAAAAAAAAGGGTCAGATGCATTCCTGTCTGAGGCAGGAGGACCAGGACTTTAAGGCCAACCTGTGATACACAGACAACCCTTGTCTCAAAAAGTAAAATAAATAAAGGATAAAAAGAAGGAGCTAATTCCTCAGTCCTATTTGTTTTCCTTGAGACAGTGTCTCAATATGTACACCCTAGCTGCTATGGAATTTGCTACGTAGATCAGGCTAGCCTCAAACTCAGAGATCCATCTGAAAAGAGCAAATTTCAATGAACTACACATAACAGTTTCAATTTAAAGGTATTCTAACTCAAGTGTCTACAAAGAGCAGGCTACTAGCTTACAGCATATCCACAGCAGAACACTTTGAATCAATGACACTTTTGATATACTCAACTAGTGTTGAGTCACCTCCAAGGTACATTAAGAAAAACTGTAAAACTATGGAGGTAACTCTGTGTGTGCGTGTGTGTATAAGAGAGAGAGAGAGAGAGAGAGAGAGAGAGAGAGAGAGAGAGAGAGAGAGAGAGAGAAACTTGCACAGTTATGGAGAAAAACCCAAACAATCAAGCAAACCCCAGAGCCTGAAAAGACACAACTTAGTAGCCATGGCTGTTTCACAGAGTGGAGACTAGGAGACAGACTCTAAATTCCTTTCTTCTCTCTAAACTTTGAACCATGTTCATGGATTTTTAAATGCATAAAATTTTACATAAAATCCAAATACTTTTTCACACAATTTAAAAGTTAAAGAATGATTTCACCAAATTTTTTAATACAATGCAGTTGCTAAGAATGTTTAAAAGCCTGACCTGCAAGATGTGATTGTAATCTCAGAACTCAAGAGGCTGAGGCAGGAAGAAGTGAGTTCCAAATCAGCATGGGCTACAGAGTAAAACCATGTCTCAAAAAATGAAGAGAAGACAATCAGGTTTAATGAAATTATTCAGTTGCACAAAGAAATGTTCATACTATAGCAAAAGGAAGGTTAAAAGGAACATATTCAATGTGGCTTCAAGTTCTTTTAGAAAATCACGGGAAAACAAGACAAGAAGTAAAGTTATTGTCATATTTTCCCCATTAAGTCCCAAAGGCACAAATTACAAACACACACCCAATTCTCAGTTAAGAGATGTCCAATCACCTAGAAAAAAATATTTCCTTTATACATGAGATTCTATATTTTATAATTTCTTAACCTGCATAATTCTTAAAGTAAAGAAACATGACATTTTCTAGATTGTGAACAAAGGAAAAGGCACAAAACAGAATAAAATATCTTGAACAGAAACACAGATCAGAAAGCATAGGAGGATTTACTAAAGCAAAGGTTACCACTCTAAAATTTTATGAATTAGAAGAGGAAAAGCAAGAAACAAGATGAACTGAGAGCTTAGAAATGGTAAAGAAAATATAACACTATGGAAAAGTCTGGAAGAGTGCTTCCTGGAAAATGGGGGATGTCCTGTGGTCTAGGAATTAAGGTGTGCAATCTACACCAATTATTTAAAATTTTGAACAATAAGAAGTTTCCCCAATGCCAGGCGGTGGTGGCGCACGCCTTTAATCCCAGCACTCGGGAGACAGAGCCAGGCGGATCTCTGTGAGTTCGAGGCCAACCTGGACTACCAAGTGAGTTCCAGGAAAGGCGCAAAGCTACACAGAGAAACCCTGTCTCGAAAAACCAAAAAAAAAAAAAAAAAAAAAAAAAGTTTCCCCAAAGAAGTATTACTTTTATAACATAAAGATGAAACCACAATTTTTGTCTCATACAGGTACATTTTCTGTGTATTTTGGTTTTCTTCTATGAAACCATGAAAACAATAAACTCAACATCACTGATGCTGGGGAGTCGAACTCATGTCTCACGTTTGTAAGCACTTCACCAACTAAGCGAGCTGCAAGCTCCCCTAGGATCAAGAGCTTTTATAATAAACTAGTCTCTATTACTACATTTATAATGAACACCCAAAACAAAACAGAAGACACACACACAAAAAGACACAAAACAAAGAGAGTGAGAATATGTATCAACATCGAAGAACAGTGGTGAAGGCCTTGGAAACTTTCAACATTCAAAGAAAAATAAAATTATTGGCAAATTGCATCATTCAAAGTGTAAAAAAGAACATATAAAGGGGGCTCCTGCAAGACAATAACAAACATTAATTTTCAAAACTAAGTTAAGGAACAAACTAATCTCATTTAATGAAAGCAGGTCAAAAACTCCAAATAATACCTAAGTAAAGAGATACACACACATTACCATATATTTCTTAATTACCCACTCTGACTAAGGAGGACGCATTTCAGCCAGTTTGGATGGAAATGTCTCTCTTTTCTAATAAAAAGTAAACACTGTAATGAAACATAAGAATGCCTATGTCACTACGAACTACAGCACTAAACACATAAATAAGGGGGAAATCAAGTACCCTACTAGTGAAAAAGACCTGGTAATATTCAGGTCTGCATTCTGTTTTGAAAGGTATGGCGAGTTTACTAATTTTTTTTTTTTTTTTTTTTGGTTTTTCGAGACAGGGTTTCTCTGTGCAGCTTTGCGCCTTTCCTGGGACTCACTTGGTAGCCCAGGCTGGCCTCGAACTCACAGAGATCCGCCTGGCTCTGCCTCCCAGTGCTGGGATTAAAGGCCTGCGCCACCACCGCCCGCCCGGCGAGTTTACTAATTTTAACAGAGTTTATTTCTAAAAATAGAAGCCTTAGCTCCAGAACTGAGAAATCTTCCTTAGTCATGGGGGAATTAGTGTGAAAACGCCCAGGCAATGCTGAGTTCTGAATACAATAGATTTTTCCGCTCTATATAATGTATCTACATTTAACTTGCAAATTAAGTAAGAGACCAATAATGACTACTCATAAAACAATTATTTCAGGAAAATGCTGAAAGTTACGCGAATGTGCTCTGTCTCTCAAAACGTCTCACTGTATGTACCACCTTCACCCTTCTGACAGTGCAAGGCTTCCGTGGGATGATGAAGTGAGGTAGTAATGAAGAGCTGTGGAGCAGCACAGCTCTGTGCTGTAAGAGTTACCTGAAGGCAAGTACTATGATAACTTTGTTACTGAACACAACCTGTGACTGAAGTCAAGTCCAGCCACCCATCCTCAATAAGCCACTTGAAAGAGCCAAATGAGCCTGGTGATTCTATGGTGCACGCCTTCAATCCCAGCGCTTGGAGGCAGATCTCTGTGAGTTCGAGGCCAGCCTGGTCTACAGAGTAAGTTCCAGGACAGCCAGGGCTACACAGAGAAACCCTGCCTCCAAAAACAAAACAAACAACAATAAGAGCCAAATTTTAATTAAAAAAAAAAAAGCAGAAAAAGTCGGGCCGCAGTGGCGCACACTTTAATCCTAGCACTTGAAGCAGAGCCAGGCAGATCTCTGTGAGTTCGAGGCCAGACTGGTCTACAAAGCGAGATCCAGGACAAAACTACACAGAGAAACCTTGTCTGGGGGGGGGGGCAGAAAAAGGAGATTTATTCATGTGGCCACATTGGGAAATGTGGTATTGTATTCCCCCAAATATTGTGCATGCTAATAAACTTATCTGGGGTCAGAGACAGAGCAACCACAATATTAAACATAAAGGTTAGGCAGTGGTAGCACACGCCTTTAATCCTAGCATTCCAGAGGCAGAAATCCATGTGTTCAAGGATAGACAGGCATGGTGACTCATCACGCCTTTAATCCCAGGGAGTGGTGGTAGAAAGCAGAAAGGTATATAAGGCGTGAGGACCAGAAACTAAAGGCATTTGGCCTGGTTAAGCATTTGGCTGGTTAAGCTTTTAGGTTTCGAGCACAGTTCAGCTGAGAGCCATTGGGATGAGGACACAGAAGTTTCTAGTCTGAGGAAACAAGATCAGCTGAGAAGTTGGCCAGGTGAGGTTAGCTGTGGCTTGTTCTCTCTCTCTGACCTTCCAGCATTCACCCCAATAACTGGCCTCAGGTTTGATTTTATTAATAAGACTCTCTAAGATTCCTGCTACAGGGAAAAGGGTAAAGGGCAATCAAAGTTTAAAAAAGGGCCAAGGACATGCACCTCTAAGCATTCCTGGTCCAGGTGTGTCCCAACTAGCAGTGACCTACCATCATCTAGGTTCTTAGCAACAGAAAGTCTACCTAACAACAACAGAATATACATTCGTTCTAAGTGACCACAACATTTAGAGCAAAATAGACTTAAGAGAGTTGAAATCATAGCAGTATCCTCATACCATAATAAAGTTAAAATCAGTATCATAAAGAAAACAAGAAATAATCCAAACACTAGGAAATTAAACATGCTAATGAATAATCCATGGGCCAAAGAAAGTCTCACAGGAAAAATTTTGAGTCCCACTGAACTGAAACAAAAATGCAAAGCACTATTGAGTGGGACATTTTTGTACACTACATGCTTTTATTAGAAAAAGAGACATCTTCATCAAAACTCCACCTCAAGAAGCTAGAAAAAGAAAAGCAAAACAAACCCCAAAACTAGAGAATGAAATAATAAAGATACAAGCAGAAATTAAATTAGAACAAGAGAGACTCACTGAAACAAAGACCCCTCCCACCCCACCCGCTTCTGTGACCATGGATGGGGTGGGGTGGGGTGTGAAGACCAGAGCCTCAAATATTCTAGACGAATGCTCTACCACTGAGCTATATCCAAAAATCTCAAGAATAAACACAAACAACTATATTTTAAATTGGGCAACGGCATAAAAAGATATTTCACAGAAAATATTAGCTATATGGTGAGATATGCAAATTAATACAATGAAAAATGACCAATAATAAGCATGACCTAGAATGACTAAAATACAAAGCATTTCACATGCTGGTGAAGATGGAGAGAAACTGAAGCACTTGTACGTTGCTGATGAGACTTTAAAATGACACCCATACTGAGAGAACCTGGCACCACCTTAAAGAATGACAGAGACAAGTACCATGCAACCAGAAAAAGGAAGACTGTGGTCCTCCTAAAATCCAGCCTACGTGGAGCTGGAGAGGCAGCTCTTCCAGGGGACTGGGTTCAATTCCCAGCAGCCACATAAAGATTCACAACCATCTCTAACTCCGGTTCCAGATCTGATGCCCTCCTGTAACCTCCAAGGGCACCAGGCATGCATGAATACACAAACATACATGCAAACAAAATACCCACACACGCCGGGCGGTGGAGGCGCACGCCTTTGATCCCAGCACTCGGGAGGCAGAGCCAGGCGGATCTCTGTGAGTTCGAGGCCAGCCTGGACTACCAAGTGAGTCCCAGGAAAGGTACAAAGCTACGCAGAGAAACCCTGTCTCGAAAAACCAAAAAAAAAAAAAAAATACCCACACATTAGAACAAAAAACCCACGAGTCTATCAACTGGGTAGAATAGTTCAGAATTAGAAATGAGCCAGATGTTCTTCAAAAGTAATGTTAAAAAGAGAACACAAGAGGGGTACTTTCATTTCATTTTCACTCAGGATTTTTTTTTTTTTTTTTTTGGTTTTTCGAGACAGGGTTTCTCTGTGTAGCTTTGCGCCTTTCCTGGGACTCACTTGGTAGCCCAGGCTGGCCTCGAACTCAGAGATCTGCCTGCCTCTGCCTCCCAAGTGCTGGGATTAAAGGCGTGCGCCACCACCAACCCGGCTCAGGAATTTTTTTAAAAGGACCAAACTTGATTAAAAAATAAAAACTTTAGATAATGTTCATTCTACAATCCACAAGCAGTATGCTGCCAAGGGTAATTAGGAATACAGCCCAATGCCTAAACTTACTTTAAATATCATGGCTTTTATTTTTAGTAATTCAACTCTAATAAGATGTTAAGGTATGAACCTTGTACATAACATTGTTGTATCAAAAAGTTAGATGCCCCCTAAGAGATTGTTGCTGAATGAAGTATGTACCCCATATACTCTATAGTTTCACTTATAGAAATTTTCTTCTTCTCCCCCTCCCCCTCCCCCTCCTCCTTGTTCTTTTTGGTTTTTTTCGAGACAGGGTTTCTCTGTATATCTCTGGCTGTTCCGGAACTCGCTTTGTAGACCAGGCTGGCCTCGAACTCACAGAGATCCACCTGCCTCTGCCTCCCGAGTGCTGGGATTAAAGGAGTGCATCACCGCTGCCCGGCTTATGTAACACTTCTTAATGACAAAACTGGAAATAGAGAACAGATGAGAAAGAATGAGTCAAGGAAGACAACTGATGTGAGTATCAGCAACTTCTCCCCCTTTTCCCTCTGACTTGTTAGTTTCCTGCGGGGAGGGAGCATCAAGGTAGGTCAGGTAGGTAAGGAGAGGAATATGTTCTTTAGTGTATGGTGTAGTGAGATGGGAGCCAGGAAGATAAATCTCACAAGGAAGGATGGGAGCATCATTTAAGGCAGTAAAATATTCTTTGTAAAAAGCTGAGGGAGTCTCCCAGACTTCAGAGGAAGGCAGGATTGTCTTCTCAATGGTTTCTCTCCACTCAAGTGTTGAGAAGGGAGAATGGTAGCCATCCACTGACTCTGAGATGCCTTCCTTCTGTAGATTACGTCAGCACTGCAGGGCTGGGAAGGCAGAGTTTGGGTGGTTAGAGTCTATATTTCCAGGTATTGCCACAGCAGCTAGGCCTCAGACCCTTCCATCTCTACCTACGACTACACTGGCAAGGGCCCCCCAAGGGGAAAAGCTCCTGGGGCAAAGAAACATCTCAAGGCCGGTCATCTTCTAGGGACAGTGTGATCAAAGACTCACTGGGGAAGTAGGGGAAGTCCAACAGGTCGGCTTCAGTTTGTACAGGAGGTGCTGTCTGCAATGGGGCTGCCCCAGGCACTGCACACGCTGACTGCAGAATTTCAGCTAGCCGCCATCATGAACCGCAGGTGCGATGGCCACTGGGCAGCTTCTGGCCAAACCAAAGTCAGCCAGTTTGGCCCACCACTTGTCATATGTTTTTTGATTTCAAGTCTCAGTGAACCATCTAATCGGCATGAAGGAATCTAAGCCTTTTAAAAAATGGGTGTGTTAGATCCTTGATGGTCTCGATGCCAAGCCCAATGGGGTTCCTAGTCCAGTCACATGTCCTTAGATACCCCACCTCATGAACTGTGCGGAGGGGAAAGCCCCCTCTAGCTCTCACCCATGAAGGATTCTCATACTCTTTAAAAAAATTTTTTTAATTGGTGGTGGTAGGGAGTCTCACATCTTGAGGTCCACAAGGTAGCTACTGTGTGAATGACCAGACTGTCCCATAAGCTCTGGTACTAAACATATGAAGAGGTGCCCATTCTCATATCAGGAGAAAGTCTCGTAACAGGCCAAGAGCTCTAGGGTGGTCTGTATAGACACATAGAAACCAGGTAATAGGGGAAGTTCTATAGTTGTGAAAATGTTCTGTAGCTCCACGTTTCAGGGTGGATACCCTGATTGTGATACTCTTGGTACTATGGTTTGACCAAATGGTCCCATTAGGAATATGGGTAGGGTACAGACGAGAATCTTCTATTCAGTTACAACTGTTAATGAACCTACAGTGATCTCAAAAAAAGATTTAGTTTAAAAAAAAAAAAAAGACGGCACACATTCCCAACAAAATAGCATTTTTTTATAGCATCTAAGCAAGAGCAGAAAACAGGCTGTTCGGATTCTTGACATGTTTGGTATGTCTTGTTTTGGGGCCAAAGATCACCTGGGAGCACATATTAACATCAACAGAAGCACAGGGTACTCCTACTGGACAGGATGTCGTTATCTGTCATCTGGCTCCCTCCAACCCAGTTGTCTATTAACAATTCCAATTACCAAATCATAACGGGAAAAAATTTGAGGTTCACCTTCCTTTCAGAACTAATTTACAAGCGGCAAGACTTATCTCCTAAATGCATCAGCTAACTAAAAGCTGCTTTCCTTCTCGAAGAACCTCCTGTAGCATGTCCGTGGCAAAGCTTAAAGGATCCTTTCGATTAAATCTGGTTAACCTTCCCACTTCAGATCAACATCTACTAAAGCCACGTACAGCATTCCCACAAGCCCAAGCAACTCTTCTAATTTTGCAGAAGATGGCTCTGAAGCTGAGCACAGCAACCAGGTGAAAGCAATCTTATCATCAGGCTCCTAAACTTACTGCTTTTACCCAAACCAAGTGCCTCATTTGGGTGATTCCAACAATTACCTTTCATGTGGACTTCTCCACTCAGCCCTCACATTACATAGAAATCATCAGACCAACTGAACTCCTTAAGGTTTTGTGAAATCCAGAGGTAAAGACACCCTGGACAAGCCAGGCATGGTGGTACACGCATTTAATCCCAGCACTCAGAGGCAGAGGCAGGTGGATCTCTGGATCTCTCTGATAATGCCTGCCTGGTAATGCCAATGAAGGACACCCAAGTCTATAAGAGGGAAACAAGCCCCTCAGGCTGGAGCTGGCTGAACCCTCTAGCCCGCATGAAATAAAGCACTTACATCCATCAACTCACTTAACTATCCTGGCTATTTTACTTTGAATAAAACGGCAAAAACAACAACAGAAATATTACTTCCTCCTCTGACATGAAGAATACAATGATTGGTTATGTGCAAGAGCAAAATAAAAATTGCATATGATTATATTTTTGTTGCTTTTGTTTTACTGTTTTGAGACAAGGTCAGACAAGTTTGCCTAGCTCAGTGGCTCTCAACCTTCCTAATGCTGAGACCCTTTAACACAGCTCCTCACACTGCGGTGACTCCAACCATAAAATTATTTTCGTTGCTATTTCATGACTGTAATTTTGCTACTGTTGTAAATCATAACGTAAATATCTGTGCTTTCTGATGGTCTTAGGCAACCCCTGTGAAGGGGTCATTTGACCCCCACCCCCATGAGGTTTCGACCCAGAGGTTGAGAACCGATGGCCTAGCTGACCTCGAATTCACCAAGTAACCCAGGCTGGCCTTTGACCCTGCTGACCACCTGCTTCATTCTGAGTTACAGCAGGCGTATAGTTACCACTATATCAGGTGTGTCTGTAGAGTTAACTGGAACCATTCCAGAACCATCTTTCTTTGGAGTCCAATTTCTTCCTATTCAAAGCTCAATGCACAGAAAAAGGGCAATTTCATTTAACATATCAATTCTTTGCCTCAAGTCCCAGGATTTGGGCATGCCCGAGTCTCACCCACTTCTGAAAACCAAGGGTCTTCCTTTGCAGCCCAGACTGGCTTCAAACTCAGCCTTCTCTATGGTAGGTTACAGGTATAAATACTACCATGTCTAGTTCCTTGGGCAGTTCTAATAATACCTGCTGCTATTCTGAAAAATTTGGGATATAAAGAAAAGCTTTAATTATTAAAGTCTAGGAGTTTTTAAACACCAGTACTGACATTTCCATAGAATTATTACTAGTATACAGAATAATTCTTGTGAGGCCTATCCTGTATAAAGTAGGGTATTAGTAGCTTCTTGGGCTCTCCTACTTGACAATTCCCTCCGCAATATCCAAAAATGTCTCTAAATACTGCCAGCATCCCAGAGGGCAAAACTACCAATAATATGCAAATATGCAGAACTGATCTCCTAAAGGGAAGCTTCAAAGGGACAACATAATTTTCTTTAAATATCTGGAAAGTTTCCAATGGCAGCAGAGAAAGGCCTGAGACACCAGACAGCACAACTTTACCCAGTGCTTAGTAGAATCATAATAAACCAACTGGCATCTGTTCCTCCTGCTCACTGGCCCTGCTCTTTACATCTAAGTCAAGTTAGTCTCCATAATAATCCCACAAAGTAGGACTACTTGACCCCACGCTTTACCGACAGAAAAACTTGAGGCTCAGAAATAGGTTTTGCTTTGACATTTATTTTTATGTGCAGAATGGGGGAGGGTATGTATATATGGACCACATGCATATAGAGATCAGAGGACAACCTGAGAGAGCACTGTGGCACATACTTAGACATGGACATACAAAATGCTTAAAAAAAGAAAAAAAAAGGAAAAAAAGAAGAACTCTTTCTTTCACCTATAGTGATCCTCAGAGCCACCGACTCCACTCTCACAACAGAAGGACATCCCGAATGTCGTCCTTTCAACTGCCAGGCTGTTCTCTGCTTGGGGCTCCACTGAGTCCCTCTACCACACTTGACTCCTGTTACCTCATCACACTATTCCCTCAAGTTCTTCCTGCTAGAGAACAAGTCCCCTGAGTGCAGGGGCAACCGACTTCTACCTGGACTCCCCTTCCCCAAAGCCTTGCGCATAATGAAGCCCAATCAACTCCTGAATGGTCCTGAGGCAGGCCTCCTCCAAAGTGTACTCCCGTGGGATGTTTAAGCAAGCACCTTTGGGGGATGTGACTGCCTTTTGCATTTCAGCTGGAGATTGTACTAAGTATTCTCAAGTTTTGGGTTTGTTTTTTTTTTCCCCAAATTCCATAATCTGAGTCAAGAAGAAGCAGAGAAAGATGAAGCTCCCATAGATTTGACTATGGCCCCAGATCATGTGTCCAAGGCTACATACATTTGTGTTTATGTGTATGTGTATATTATGCACACTTAACCTGTGTACACACTCACATGCATGTTAAGTCTAAAAATGAAAGTGGAGATGTGTATCTGGGTCCCTCTGTAAGTAACCAGACAAGCTTCCTAAGCCCTTCAGTCAGCACAAGGTCTGAAGCGGCAGTCTCTGTTGCACTAGCACATTGAGTTGGTATGCTGGTTAGGTTTTTCTGTCAGCTTGACACAAACCAGTCACCTGAGAAGAGGGAATCTCAATTCAGAAAGTGCACTCAAGCCGTCACATTGGCCTATCAGCAAGTCTGTAGGACATTTCCTTGAATGATGATAAATGTGGAGGGACCCACCCCACTGTGGGTGATGCCACCCCTGGGCAGGTAGTCCTGTGGTGTATAAGAAAGCAAACTGGGCAAGCCAAGAGGGGCGAGCCAGTAGGCAGCATTCTCCCTTGGTCTCTGGTTCGAGCTCCTACGCCGGCTTCCCTTCCTGATGGACTACAACTTGGCTTGAAATAACCCCTTCCTCCCAGCGCCGCTTTCACAGTCTTTTACCACAACAACGGAACCCTAAGACATGAGGTAAAGCAAATAGTGTGCTACAGAGGCGCATCCCATAAAAGAGCCACCTCCCCGGGTACCAGAATCCCTACCCTTTCAGAAAAATGCCAAGGGTCAAGTCCATTCACGTCCTTGGAAATATGAAATACTATACTGGAAGACACCTATCAAGAGTCAACTCTGACTTATATCTTTGAGTATTATATTTGTGAAAGAAAGTCCAGGTCTCCAGGCTAAAGCACTTCCGGTCAAAAAATTAATTAACAAAAATCTGTACCCAGTGGTCATAGCAGAAGCAAGTCTCCAGGTTAATCTGGGGTTGAAAAACACAACAAAGCAGACTATGCAATAACTTTTCCCAAGGACCAGATTTAAAACTGGGGGGTGGGGTGGGGAGGCTGGGTGGAGGGAGGAGATTTGAGGGAAAGAGAACCAACTATTCAGTGGCCTCTCCTCAACGTTTGAGTTTTTTGACTGTTTTCTTTCAGATTTTGTTAATCTGTTTTGTTCTGTTTTTTAAATAGGGTCCAACTATGTAGTCTTGGCTAGCCCGGAACTCACTGTGTAGACCAGGTTGGCCTCTTAACTCACACAGACCCACCTGTCTCTGCCCCCCAGTTTTTGTTCTGAGACAAAAACTCACTGTGTAGCCCAAGCTGGCCTTGGATTTACGATCCTCCTGCCTCAGCCTCCTGAGTGCTGAGATCACAGGTGTTTGTCCCCAGCCTGGTGTTCTCTCCAGCACTATAGGGAAGATAGGAATTTAACCTTACTAACCCTTCTAGTCTCTTCCTTTCTAACCTTGTTTCCATCACCATGCACAGAACTTCAAGAGTGGCAGAAACGAAACTATCCAAAAACCATATTCAGACAGATGATGAAAGGGTCTAGCATCTATTACAAGAGCCTCTACAAAGTTAAACACATCAGCCTGACCCAGGAAGTCTCTTGAGCCAACCAGAGCCCCTCCCTCTCTATCTTCAGGCTACAGGGCGGTTTTGATTCAATTGTCTTAATTTGGAGAGATCAGAGAGACGCTTTTGAATGTGTGCCTAAATTCTAAGGGAACAACTGAAAACCAAAGACTTTAATGAGATGTGGGTTCAAATGATGAGTTTAACCCATCTCTGCCTTTGTGCGGCAAATAAATAAGTAAAAGAGCTCGAAGCCTATGGCTTACTGTTTGGTGTTCCTTTTCCTGAAGTCAAGACAATTAGGTCTATGACTTAAAGATTATCTCAGCGGAGCGTCATGTAGCAGGCCTGTAATCCCAACACTTGGGAGGTGGAGGCAGAAGGAGCAGGAGTTAGAGGTCATCATCCTCAGCTACAAACCAAGTTTGAGCCCACCTGGGCAATGAGACCCCGTTTCAAAAACAAAACAAAAACCCATCTCAAAGCACATCAGTGAATAACAGAAACAAGCACATCATCTAAAAATGGAATTTTGCAATCCACTCCCGAAGAGATGTGGGGGGCCGAGGAACAATGGCGACAAGAGCTGGTGTCCAAGTGGGGCAGCGGTTTCAGAGACCTGCTTTGGATGAGAACTGGGAACCAACCGGTGGGACTTTCCTCAATGTCTGTCTGTCTGTCCACTCACTCACTACTACGTGTTGGTCCAATAAACTGTTTTTCTCCTTTGAAAGGTTTAGGGCGAAACCAAGAGTCTCAAGAGAGGGAAGTGAGTGGGCGACGCCTACGATTCGTAGCAACACGCCAGCCAGGAAAACGTGTAGCTGTTTACTACCCGCGCCCAGGAGACGCAGGGAATCGTTCCACGCGTGGCGCAGCTCCGGAACAGCCCCGCCTCCCGCGCCGCCCGACCACCAGCCCTCCCACGCGCCCCGCGGCGGCTCGGGACGGCGAGCCCGGGTCCCTGCCCCCCCCCTCCACGCCCCCTCCCAAGTCACCTCGGAGGCCCGGGTTGTCGTCCCTGGCCCGAATCCTGCGGATCTTGACCGGGCGCCCGCTCAGGGTGGACAGGACCAGCCGCTGGCGCAAGAAGTTGCACCCCGCGTAGCTGAGGGAGTGCGCCTGGGTCGCCATGTGCGCGCGGTCCGCGGAGGGCCGGGAGCGGGGGAACGCGACAGGGACCACCGCGGCCCCCGACGCGTCCACGTGGTTTGGAACAGGAAGACAGAGCGACTAGACACCGGGTCAGAGGGGAGGGGGGCGGAGCCAGCGGCCGCCTGCCCGCCTCCTCGCCCGGCTGGGGCGGTCCGGGCGCCGGGGCACACTGCAATTGGCCCGTGGGGGAGCAGGGCGTTGCCCTTTCTACGCCGCCATTGGTCCGCTTTGTAGCTGGGCGGTGCTCTGGCCGCGCCGCCATTGGCCGGTAGTGAAGGAGGGCGGTGCCGTGGCCCCAGCAACAGCGCGCGGCAGTAGGACGCGTAGCGCTGCGGGGGAAACCCTGGCGCCCAGACGGTGGTAGGGTCTGTCTGTGTGCGGCTTCTCGGGCCTGAGAGCTAGAGGAAGCAATGGCCCGGCCTGGGTGTCCGCAGCTGCCTGGTACTTGGCATCGCATCTGCGGCAGCCCCTCGGTGAGGATGCTAGCCACTCCCCCGTTTTCCGGATGCAGGAGAGAACAGGGTTGGCGCGCTTACTCTGTTGTTGTCGGCTGTCTGGGTCTGAGCCAGACCTCCTGGGAGGTGCTGCCTACAGTCTTTCACGCCCGGGAAAATTGCAAAGCTGTCTGAGGCTGCCTGAACTAGTACCCAAGCTTTTAGACAAGAGGCCACTGCTTGTTTTGTAATGACGTGCCTCGCTTTGTCTCTTTCTTATCTGCCCCTTCGTTTATAGTCTTTGCGTTTGGTGTCAAGACAGATCCTTCACCTCGCACGTCTCAAAATGGACAATTGCAATAACTTCAAGACATACATGCGCATACATACGCGGTGGGGAGGTGTATTGCTTTTCCATCTTTTCTGTCATCCAAGCCTGCGCCCCAAAACCTTCCTAAATAACTGGATTATTTCACGCCTCTATTCAAAAACTATCAAATGACTACCAACTTAGGAACCCAGTATCTTAACGTTAAATTTGCAGCCGTTTATGGGCGGTAGCACCAGACCTTGAGTCTCAGAAAGCACAGTGGAGGATGGGAATGGGAGGGAGCTGAGAGTGACCAGTCTAAGCGGGTGACAGTGATGAGGAAACCCCGGAGGAGCTCCTGAAGGGAGGCAGTGAGTGCAGAAGCACAGAATTTATGGATCAGCCCTGAAGTCCACAGTGGCGGCTAACCCACTTCTGGTAACGCCATTCTGGCAGACTGCCTTTACACAGCAGTCATTACAAAACAAGCAGTGGCCGCCTGTCTAAAAGCTTGTCTGATGGGCCGCGCGTTGGAAAAGCTTCAGGACCCTCGGGGCTCCTCTAAATGCTGTTATGAAGACTACTGAAGTACCAGGGAGTACTTTCACAACAGGAATGGAGTTTTTACTTTCTTTTTTAATACTACCTCGTTTAATTACTTAATAATCTTAAGAAAACTGTTATTCAATAAAGAATGTTCACATCCATTCAGATCTCACTGTTTTCCTTGTAAACCTGCTCAGTTTTGGTCCATCAGCGACTCCTCTCTGCTTCCAGATTTTTCAAGGCCACCTCGAATTTGCTGTCTTCAAGCGCTGACTGACTGGAGCCGACATGGAAATAATATCCAGGCTCCCTTCGCCCTTAGGTGAGGTAACTCTGTGCTGCTCTTTAAGCTCCAGTTACTGACTGTGGTATTTTCTTGGTTGCACCATTTCCTGGCTTCTTTCCCTGTATCTCCTTCCAGCTTCCTTCTGATATATGCTGGAATTAACTCTCAACTAAATTATGTCCACTCTAAGTCCTGCCTCAGCATCTTCTTCTGGGCAATTGAGACGAAGTCCTGACTTATAAAATTTGAGAACTGAGATTCAGGAGGGGGGGAGGAGGGGCTTGTTGTGAGCAACATAGTAAATGGCAGAGTCAAAGTGAAAACTCCATTTGTTTATCTGGTCTTTTGGACTGCTGAACCTTCTATTAAAAAAAGGGGGCGGGGGGAGGGGACTGGCTTCAACACAGCTGGAGAATGCAGCAAAATCCACACAGAGGGAAGAGTGCTAGCTGCCCCAGCCACCAGAATCAAGTGCGGGGCGGGGTCTCGGGTAGGGTCTTGGGTAAGCCCTCAGATGATTTCACTCGCCACCTGACCTGTGACTGGTCTTTGGAGCCACCCTCACTAATGCCATCTGGGGCACAGATGAGCTGTTCCACTGAGCCTTGCCCAAACTGCATATCCACAAAGTATTGCCACTGTTTTAAGCCACAGGCTTGGGGTGGTTTGTTACACAATAAGTAACTGCAAATGATTTACTGTGGTACGAATGTGTTGTTTCAATTTAGATAAGCTCACTACACGTCCCCAAACATTAAGGGGTTAGCAAGCCACAGCAAATGTTCCTATGATATTACTGAGTGCATGCCCGCAGTCAATTTCCACAATAAGAGCCTTGTGTATGGGATCTGATTTTGTCTTCACACCAAGCCCGTTCACAAGTTGGACTATACATAGATAGAAGCTTATGGCACAGCTCTGTTGAATTTTGCCTGTATTTACATTGTCATGTACAATTTATTAATCTGTTCATAGAGTCTTCTGCCTAACTAGATGATAAATGGCACACATCTCACTCTGTGGTCACTTCTATACCTCTTCTATGCTAATAAGGACAAAAATCTGCTGGACTCAGCCACAGGGCATTGAGTTTAAGAGCCAGGGTAGAAGTAAATTCTTCCTACTACACAGAAAAAGTTGCTCAAAACCACACTTCCACACACACCCTGCTATTTCATCATCTCCTTTCCTCAAATCATCATGGATCCCAGGACTTTTTTTCTGCATCAGTCTGGAACTGATGCTTCTTCCGCTCCAGTTTTGGGGTGAGTTTCTGTGTCCAGTCCTCCATGAGTCCTTACAATGACTATTCAAAACTCTGTTTGGGTATATACTATATAGCCCTTTATCACTTGTTTATGTGTTAGCCTCCCTAACCCACTTTGCATCCAATGAAGGCAAGTCTGGATAGTTTCTTATAAGACAGCTTACCATGACAATAAGAAGGGAAATGTTTTCATTGTATTCTCAAAGCTTATTACCTAGTAGGAGTTTAATGAAAGTATGATTTGACTGGAATGATTACTTAATCAGTTGATTGAAAGGTACATAGGAAAGGTAAATCGGTACAATCAAAAGCATCAAAATCATTGATTTTTAAACTTTGGCATACATCAAATTGTCTAGAAGGGAGAGCTGGTAAGACAGTTCATCGGGTAGAGGTGCTTAGCAGGGAAGTCTGGTGACCTGAGTGTAATTAATCCCCGGAACCCATATAAAAAGGGAAGGAGAGACGCCACTTCACAAGATACCTTCCTCATGCATGCTGCAGCATTTGTGCCTGTGATGTATACATCATGCACACACATTAATAAATAAAATATATGCTTAAAATTTGCCTGAGGGGTTTTGTTTAAAAACAAAACAAAACAAAATAAACAACAGGTTGTCTCATAGCCAAAGGTTCTTCAGTATGTCTGGATGGGGCCTGAGAATGTATATGTCTAACTACTTCCCAGGAGATAATGACGTTTCTGGACTATGGACCATGATTTGAGATGTGTTAAAATAAGGGCCTATCGGGTGTCTTAAAATTCTCAGTGTTCCAACTTACACATAACTGGAGCTGGGAGGGGAGTCAGGGAAAAGGGAATAACAAATCTTTGAAGGAAGAGTAGGCAATGGCTTCCAGTTTTGATTAAGTACATGAACCGAAGAAGCTCAACCAGTTTCAAATAGAATATACTCAGAGACATGAGTCAAGATGCAACATCATCAAATTATGGGAAGACGAAGAACCTTGCAAGTGGCAAGAGAGAGAGGATGCTTACTGCTCACAGGTGATCCTCCGTGGAACGAACAGCTGATTTCTCATGGTAACCATAAAGGCCAAACACAAAGGGAAAAACTTTCAAGGTGCTCAGAGGGAAAATCCATAAGTAAAATTTATATTCAGGGCTCGAGAGATGGCTCAACATTGTTGAGAGGACTATAAAATAGCGTGGCCACTGTAGAAATTAGTTTGATATTTCTTTAAGAAGTTAAACATAGCCAGATGAGATAGTGCATGGCTTTTATCTCGGGACATCAGGGGCAGAGGCAGGTGGATCTCTGAATTCCGGGGCCAGCCTGATCTACATAGCAAGTTCCAGGACATCCAGATCTACATAATAGAGACTTTGCCAAGACAAACAAAGAAAACACCAAAAACAAAACAAAATCATATACAGCAGGATACAGTAGCATATGTTTATCATCCATCACTGTATATCGAGGCAAGAGGATCATCATTTGTAGGCCAGCCTGAGCTACAGTGTGAGACACTGTCTCAAAAACTAAGAGCTGGGTCTTAGCTCAGTGGAAGAGCAACTGTGTGGAATGTGCCAGGCCCTGGTTTCAATCTCCAACACCACACACACTCATTTGGGTTCAATCTCCAACACCACACACACTCATTTGGTGTCTTTCTGTTTGTTTGCTTTTTGTTTTGTTTTGTTTCCTCTTTTTTTTAAATTTATTCTTCTCTCATATAATACATCCAGTGGAAATTTCCCCTCCCTCCACTCCTCTCAGTCCTCCCCCACCTACCCTCTCTCCCAGATCCACTTCATCCCATGTCCCTTCAGAGAAGAGCAGGCCTCCCTGGGATTTCAGCTGAACACAGCATAATAAGATGCATAATAAAACTAGACACAAATCCCCATATCAGGGCTGGGGGAGACAAACCAGTAGAAGGAAAAGGGTCCCAAGAGCAGGCGAAAGAGTCAGATAACCCCACTCCCAATGTAAGGAGCCCCACAAAAACACCAAGCTACACAACCATAACCTATATGCAGAGGATCTAGCACAGACCCATGGAGGCTCCATGATTGCTAATTCAGTCTCTGTGAGCCTCTATGAGCCCTATTGATGTCTCTGGACCATGTTCTCCTGGTGTCCTCTGACTCCTACAATTCTTCCTCCCCTCTTCCATGGGGTTCTTAGAGCTTGAGTGGGAGGAACCTGGATGGAGATCTCCAATTTGGGCCTTTTCTCTGCCTAATGTTTGGCTGTGGGTCTCTGCATCTGTTCCCATCTGCTGGCTAGGCTAGCACCAATCTATGAGTGTATAAGAACATCACTAAGAATCAATGTATTGATTTTTTTTTTCTATCCTAGGTCTCTGGGCTGTTCAGCCTCCCATTCCTGGCCATCCAGGCAGTGTAGGGCATGGACTCCCTCTCATGGCATGGACCTCAAACTTGACCAGTCATTGGTTGGCCACTCCCAAGTTCTGCACCTCCACTGCTCTAGCACATCTTGCAGGCAAGATAGATTGTAGGTTGAAGGTTTTGTGGTTGGGTTGGTGTCCCAGTCCTACGACTGGAAATTGCCTGGTTACGGAAGATGGCCGGTTCAGGCTCCAGTACCCTCCGTTACTAGGAGTCCTCACTAGGGTCACCCTCAGAATCCTGGGAGTTCTACTGCTAGGTTCCCACACCACCCCACAAACGCCAATTCCAGTTGTCCCTCCCCATGCTCTCTCCCTCCACCCTCTCCCCCACAACACACACCTGACATGCAAGGCCCTGGGTTCAGTCTTGAATACCACACTCTCATTTGTAAAAACCAAGATGTAGAAGCAATTCAAATGCCCGTCACCTAGTGAACAAACAATGTGCTGTTTCTGCATAATGATAAAGGAACATCTACAGTATTGATGAATCTAGAAAACATTAGGTTAAGTGAAAGAAGCAAGACACAAAAGGCCACAAGATTTATGATTCCATTTACATGAAATGGACAGAACAGAAAAAATTATGGAAAGAAAGTAAAATAGTGGTAGTAGTTCCCAGGGGATTAAAGTTGAGAAAGATGGGAGGTGTGAAGTTTTGTTCTGGGGTGACAGAATGTTCTGGAGTTAAGAAAGTCATAAATGTTATGCAACATTGGAAATATACAGGGAATGTACATTTTGAAACCACTGAATTGTGTACTTTGAAATTTTAAAAATTGGGAGTTTTATATCATGTGACTTGTCTCAATAAAGTGAGTAACTTGTGTGTTAGAAATAAACAAAACAATGAAAACAAAAGTCTAATAGAAACATGACAATCGCTATGACAACATTTGCTGACTGAGTCAGTAAGCCCCAAAGCACATTGTCATTGCCATGGGGAGTGTTTCATCTCCAGAAGTTGCCAAATGTGGTATTGACACAGACATCCTGGACTCTGCTAGTATTTATGTAGTATTGAGTCACGTTTATTAGGTTGTGTTTATTTTGACAAAAATGAAAAGAAAAAGAACAGCTCTTTCTGTAAGTGGCCTGAGCTAACCTGTGAAGACTGTTCTTGCTACTCTTTGACCCAGGAAAATCTATAAAATGCAAGTAAAGAAGTTCAATTCTTTGTGTTCACTTTAAGAAACCCATGAAACTGCTCAAGTCATCAAGCGTATGCACATCCAAAAAGCCACTAAGTATCCGAAAGATGTCATTTTGTTTTTCAAGACAAGGTTTTTCTGTGTAGCATTTACTCTGTAGACCAGGCTGACTTCAAACTCAGAGATCCACCTGCCTCTGCCTCCGAGTGTTGGGATTAAAGGTGTGCGCCACCACCGTCCAACTAAGAGATTTGTTTTTATCTCATGTGTATGAGTGTTTGCCTGTACATGTGTGTGCACCATATGTGCTCCTGGTGCCTTCAGAGGCCAGAAGCAGGCTGTCATGTGGGTGCTGGGAACAGAACTCTGGAAGAACAGTCAGTGCTCTTAACCACTGTGCCATCTTGCCAGCCCTGAAAGATGTCATTTTGAAGAAGCAATGTGTGCTGGCAATATAAAGGTGGAGTCGGTGGGTGTGCCTATGCTGAACTGTGGGGCTGGGCACAGGGTTGGTGGCCCAAAAAGAGTCCTGAATTTTTGCTGTGCATGCTTTAAAATGTAGAGAGTAATGCTGAATTTAGGGGGTAGATGTAGATTCTCTAGTCATCGAATATATCCAGGTGAACCAAACACCCAAAATGTGTCATTGAACTCACAGCGCTCATGACTGGATTAACATATATGTGAGCCACACTGAGATGATCCTCACAAATGGTTCCAAAGCTAGAAGAGGAGGTTGTGAAAAGATATCCCTGAAGACACAAAAACGGGAATAAATGCATCATAAAATAAACACAAATGAAAGTTTAAAAAAGGAAAGAAAGAAAGAAAGAAAGGAAGAAAGAAAGAAAGAAAGAAAGAAAAAAAGAAAGAAAGAAAGAAAGAGAAGTCCAATGTGCTATCCATTGTGCCACAGAGCCACATAAGAAAGGAAAAGAAAAGCACGGATGCTACACATCCTCTGGATCAGAAGCGCTAATCCATTCCCAGCAACTGCTACTGAAATTGTCCATGGACATGGCTGGAGAGGTGGCTCAGTGGTTTAAGGGGTTTGCTGCTCTTGCCGAGGACCTGTGTTCGGTTCCCAGCACCCAAGCTGGATGGCACACAACTGCCTGTAACTCTAGCTCTAGGAGATCCATTGCTCTCTTCTGGTCTCCATGGGCACTCCAACACATGTGGCATACACTCCCACATACACATATATTTGAAAGAGAAGAAATGGTCTATGGCTTTTCTTCTGTACACAGCCTCCCCACCCCCTTTTTATGAAACATCTTTTTATTAGATCACAAATCAGAAGAGCACAATTTAAATATTTGTGAATTAACTTGATAAGGGATGCAATATATTTAGATTATGACTATTATGAATTCATACAGTTATTCCTCAGATCTTACCCTAATACATAACATTATTTCTTAATTAAACATAGCTGAAATCTGCTGGATGTGGTGGCTCACACCTGTAATACCAGAATCTGGAAGGCTGCGATAGGAGGCTTGCTGTAAATTCAAAGTCAGGCCAGTCTATGGGGAGAGGTATAAGTCAGCCTGGGCTAGAGCACTCCAGAGGCACAGGTGGGTCTCTGTGTTTAAGGCCAGTCTGGTCTACATAGAGAGTTCTAGCCCGAGTTGCATAGTAAGACCGTCTCAAAAAACAAAACAAGCCGGGCGGTGGTGGCGCACGCCTTTAATCCCAGCACTCGGGAGGCAGAGGCCGGCGGATCTCTGTGAGTTCGAGGTCAACCTGGGCTACCAAGTGAGTTCCAGGAAAGGCGCAAAGCTACACAGAGAAACCCTGTCTCGAAAAACAAAACAAAAAAAAAAAAAAAAAAGGAAAAAAAACACTTGGGAGCAGAGGCAGGAGAATCTCTGAGTTTGAGGTCAGTCTGGTCTATAGAGGGAGTTCCAGGGCAGCCAGGGCTACACAGAGAAACCCTGTCTCAAAAACACCAAAGAAAAGAAGGGAGGGAGAAAGGAAGGGAAGGAGGAAATGAGTTAACAGAGTCCTATGTTTTTAGTAAATATCACAAGTGGTAACCCTTAGCTAAGAAGGGGTCTTGTTTTGGTTAAGTTTCAACAATTATGATTGAGGTTACTCTCTCAAGCGATTAAGTACCGTGTTAGTTAGGGTTTCTATTGCTTGAAGAGACACCATGACCATGGCAAGTCTTAGAAAGGAAAATATTTGATTGGGCTGGCTTACAGTGTCAGAGGCTTAGTCCATTATCATGGCAGGACCTGGTGGTGTGCTGGCAGACATGGTGCTGGAGAAGGAGCTAGGAGTTCTACATCTTGATCCACAGGTAACAGGAAGTGAACTGTCACACTGGAGTAGCTTGAGCATAGGAAAACTCAAAGCCCACCCTGACAGTGACACACTTCCTCCAATAAGGCCACACCTAATGCAACAAGGCTACACCTCCTAATAGTGCTACTCCCTATGGGAGCCATTTTTCTTTCAAACCACCACAACTATCATATTCACATTTACAAACACGAAACTGCCCTTAGACCTTAGCACAACTGTCTCAAATGATGGAAGTGCCATTCAGGCTGTAAAACTCAGCATGCAGACAGCACCACCTGCCAACACTAAAATAAAGGCTTTATTCTAAAAGACCATATAGTTCTGGGAAAGTCTCAAAATGTACTAACCTTGCTTTTTAGCTGCTGTAGTTCTGCTTCTGGCTAACTGTTCTTGTATGTCAACCCAGAACATGAATTTTGCGTTTAAACACTCATCCTGAGAAAGGCTCAGGGCTACACTGGGATCCCAAACACCCAGTGTAGTTACCAGCTGGCTAATAAAGACTTTTTATTGGCTTAAAACCCATGTCCAGCAGTCTTCTCCGGTGGATACCCCACAATGCTTTTGTTTCCGTGGGAGAGGAAAGTGGGAAGGAGAGGTAGGTACAGAGACCCACAGAGGACAGAGCACTAGGCTCTTTGACAGAGTTTTGGTCACTCTCCCCACATGATTATTTTCTAAACAAGGCCATAGAGTAAAAGATTTTGCTAAATCTTGGGGCTGGAGAGATGGCTCCATTTGCTCTTGTAGAGGACCTAGATTCAGGTCGCAGCACCCTCATGGTGGTTCAAACAATCTCTAACTCCAATTCCAGGAGATCTGATGCCCTCTTCCACCTCCTTGAGCACTGCTCATATATGGTGCACAGACATACACCCAGGCAAAACACTTACACACATAAAATAAATAAATACTGTAAAAGTGTTTGAATTTTTAAAAGATGATGATAAATCTATATATCAAAGCAAGTCCGACTAAACATTTGCTTTTGAGTTCATAAACACTTCTAGTTCTAAAGTCTCCACATTTCCATAGGTTGGAGATGAATGTAACACAGACACATATAAGTTTCTTGTCCTATATAGAATTTTGCTCAAGTCTGACATCATCTCCATTAATCCTTAATGAAACCATAGAGGTACTGTAATTTTAAAAATCTATCCAAGTTTTAAAGAGAAAAAAAAAATTTTTTAAAGTAACTCCTCCATATACAGGGGGGAAACTCAGTCTTTTCTTGCCTTTTGCTTTATTTGAAAAAGAATACTGTTCAAGAACTTAGCTTTAATAAACTGTGGGATTTCCTCCCTCTCGTTCCACTGACTATTTAACATCAGCTGTGTTCTGTCAACATTCAGAAGGTAGAGTAACAAACTCTGGGGTTTGGAATATGAAATCACCCGTGGTTTTCCATGGAGATGCTAAGAGCAAGGTACAAGGAGAGGACACTTGGACCATTGCAACCTTGGACCATTGCAACCACAGCCTTAAACATAAACCTCCTGCTGTTGTCTTACATGTTCATGGTGATTTGAAATGTATGCCCTTTTCTTTTTCTTTTTTGTATCAAATTTCAAGTGCAATTTGGTCTTGAAGTATAGTTCCCAGTTTAAAGGAGACCATATGGACAAAATCAGTGTGTTCAAAAAAACCAGAGAGTAGTAATGTTCATCATTGTGTTGATACAATGCACTAAAACTCTAAATATATAAAATTAAATTTTCCCTTGAGTATAGTTTGTTGTGTGCTACCTAGGAGGACTGGGTGAACAGAACCCTTGCTTCTGTGAACTGCTTTGCTGGTGAAAGACAAAAGAATGTCTTAGATCCTGTGTACGTGTGTGTGTGTGTGTGTGTGTGTGTGTGTGTGTGTGTGTGTGTGTGTTATATGAAAGCATGTACACATATGCATGCATATGTGAAGGCAAAAGTAACCTTATACATATATACACATGCACATGCACACGCACACACGTACCCAGAACCTAAGATACATCATGTGTCTTTAATTGCTTTTCCACAGTTTTTGAACCATTTCCTTCACATCAGCTCCTGCCTCCATGTTCCTGCCCTGTTTGGGTTCCTGCCATGATTTCCTTCAATGATGTATTATGATGTGAAAGTGTAGGCCAGACAAACCCTTTCCTCCCTGTCTTAGTTAGGGTTTTTATTTCTGTGATGAAACACCATGACCAAAAGACACGGGAATGAAAGTGTTTATTTAGCTTACAGGTCCATATTGCTGTTCATCATCAAAGGAAATCAGAACAGGGACTTTAACAGGGCAGGAATCTGGAGGCAGGAGCTGATGCAGAGGCCATGGAGGAGTGCTGTGTTGTCAGATATTTATTTAGGCCACCAGCTCACAAATAACAGCATGGAGACTTATTATCAATTATAAAAGCTCTGCCTTAGCTTAGGCTTGTTCCTAACTAGTTCTTATAGCATAAATTAACCCATATTTTAAATTTACACTGTTTTACAAGGCTTGTTACCTCATCTCCATACTGCCCATCCTGTTTCCTTGCCTTTCTTCTTCCCAGAGTCCTCTCTGTCCCCGGAAGTCCCACCTAACCTCTTCTTGCCTAGCTATTGGCCATTCAGCTCTTTATTAAACCAATCAGAAGAATCCTTGATAAAGACACATCTTCACAGTGTAAACAAATATTCCACATTTCCCCCTTTTGGTCTAAATAAAAAGGAAAGGGTTTAACTCTAACACAGTAAAACTACATACAATAAGAACATTTATCAGTTAAGAATTACATTTACAGGCTGGAGAGATGTCTCAGTGGTTAAGAATTACATTTAAAATGTCCAGTCCATTCGTATTTGACAATTTCCAAAATTGTCAAATACTCTATCTATCCTATCTTGATGAATCCAAAGTTTTATACCTAAACTTTCTATCATAACTTGTATTATCATCCTAAAAATAACTTTTTAGACCTTGAAACATCTTTGATAAACAACTTAAGCTTTTATGTTTCTTAATCTCATAAACTTTATATATCTTATATAAGTTTCTGCTTTGAATCTGGTAATAAAGAAAACTGCAAAACTATAATTATCTAGTCTTCAACCCAATTAAAGACCAAAGAAGGATATAATATTACCTGAGTAAACAGAAAGTGCAGAGCAAACAACTTCCAAAACCATAGAAAGAACAAGGACAGCTGGCTCTTGGACAGTCACCCCAAGGTTCCTCTGTAACATTGGGGCATCCATTTTTCAACCTACAGGCATAGCATATCTGATAGACATTTTTGTGAAGCAGGGGATGCCTGTCTAGCCTGCATTTGGAAATAAAGATACATTTGTCTGAACACAGCTGGTTGGTACAGGGCAAAACTGCAAAGAGTTCATAAATATGGATAAGTTTCTACTCATAAACTAAATCTAAAAGTAAATAAAATTAAAATAAAGCTTGCCTCATCCATGACACGTGGATTCTTGCTAGTTTCCAACTCTGAAGTTTGCCTTTTCCTACCCATAAATATTGAGTTAAGAACCCACCATCCCCAGGGATTCTAACCTCCTGTTGACCAAGTGAAATAATGTTGAAATTACTTGAGAAAACAAAGAACAAATTGTTCCAAAGCCCACTGAAGTGCTTCAAAAGTTCTATTCAGGGACTGGAGAGATGGCTCAGAGGTTAAAAGCACAGGCTGTTCTTGCAGAGGTCCTGAGTTCAATTCCCAGCAACCACATGGTGGCTCACAACCATCTGTAATGAGATCTGACACTCTCTCCTAGCCTGCAGGCAGAACACCATATACATAATAAATAAATCTTTAAAAAGTTCTATTCATGGTTTTTTTTTTTTTTTTTTTTTTGGTTTTTCGAGACAGGGTTTCTCTGTGTAGCTTTGCGCCTTTCCTGGTACTCGCTTTGGAGACCAGGCTGGCCTCGAACTCACAGAGATCCGCCTGCCTCTGCCTCCCGAGTGCTGGGATTAAAGGTGTGCGCCACCACCGCCCGGCTATTCATGAGGTTTTTAAATTGCATTTTTAATTGATGTGCACGTATGGTGATATTTTATTTGCACTGAAATGTAATTTTATTTGTATATTAATAAATAAATTTGCCTGGAGGTCAGAGCTAATAGCAAGCCATAGCAGAAGCTGGGCAGTGGTGGTGCACACCTTTAATCTTGATCACATGACAGGAAGATCTCTCTGTGTTCAAGGACACCACCAGCATGGAGACACACGCCTTTAATCTCAATACAACCATAGAAGACCTGGAGGTCTGTATAGACAGGCAGTGATGAGGAGGTCATGTGGTTGGGTTTACAACCAATGAGAAGGCAAAACAGAAAGTCAATAAAAAGACAGATACACAGGAAGTAGGTGTCTTTCTGAGGGGAAGGGCGGGGTAGCAGCAGTGAAGGGTAAGAAAGGGTTTTAAGTCTTAGCTCTTAGCTACTGCTCTGACCTCTTGGGCTTTTAACTCTGCATTTGGCTCTGTTTCTTATTTAATAAGACTGGTACATCTACATGCATGAGTGCTGCTTTTGTAACTGCATGTGCATCATATGCACACCTGGTGTTCAAGGAGATCAGAAAAGAGTATTGGATCACCTGGAACTGGAGTTAAAGGAGTTGTGAGCTATCATGTGAATGCTGGGAATCGAACCTGGGTCCTCTGGAAGAACAGCAAGTGCTATCTATGACTGCTGTGCCATCTTCTCAGACTCATAATTCTTTCAAGATTGTAAATGCACAAGACTGGTATGCTTTTTTTTTTTTTAACCATTCAAATTGAAAAGGTTTTTTTTTTTTTTCTTTTTGCTGCCCACTTGTGTGACTGTGATGACCAATCTTGGTTGTCAGCTTGCTACACCTAGAATCAACTACAACCCAAGCAGCTGGGCATGCCTGTGAGGGATTCTTGATTGGATCATTGGGAAGACCTGTACCAGGCTTTCTTTTAGGGCCATTAACCAGCTCCCAAATCATGACACAGAGACTTATTAGTTATGAATGCTCAGCTTAGCTTAGGCTCATTTCTGGCTAGCTCATTTAACTTAAATGAACCTGTTTCTCTTTATCTACCTTTTGCCTCGGGGCTTTTAACTTTTCTTTCCTACTGTATGTCTTACTTTCACTGTTTCTTATGTCTGGCTTGCTGGTAGCTTCCTGGCTTCTTGCCCCGGGCTTCTCTAACTCTCTTGTTCTATCGTTCCTCTTCTATTTATTCTCTCTGCCTGCCAGCCCCACCTATCCCTCTCTTGCCTAGCTATTGACCGTTCAGCTTTTTATTAGACCAATCAGATGTCTTAGGCAGGCAAGGTGAAACAGCAACACATCTTTTCATAATAAACACAGTATAAATAAATGTAACATCCTTCCATTGTTAAACAAATGCAGCAGAAACAAATGTAACACATCTTTATATAGTTAGTAATATTCCACAGCATAAATAAATATAAGACATCTTTACATAGTTAAATATTTCACAACAAAGACCCATCCTAAATCTGGGGTGGCAAGAGTCATTCTAAATCTCTGCCAACCTTCTGATGGCAACCCACATGAAAGCATGGGGAGGAAGGAAGGTTTGGCTTTATGCCTGCTTGCCCTCACCTGGCTGGCAAGTTCACCTATCCTGCTGCTGAGACATTCCTTTGCTGCTCTTAGAACCTACTTCTTTGGGATTCCAACATATACTAAAGCCCCCGCTGAGAATCCAGCCTTGTGGACTGAACAAGTATCACATTCCTGGCCTCTCTGTCGGATAACAGCCATCATTGGATTGGCTGGACCACAACCTATACGTCACTCTGACAAATCACCTTTTACTACATGTAGATTTACTCCATCAGTTCTGTTCCTCTAGAGCTCTTGACTAACATAGTGACCATGCATTGCTTTGACCTATGAAATATGAGCAGAAGTCATCTGTGTCAGTGGCAGGCTGAAAAACTTTCCTTTTGCCAAGGTGATCAGTATTTTTCTGGTTAGAAACTGCTCCATTAGCTTAGATCCTGGAGTAAAATCCACCACATGCAGCAACCAATTCGCCATGGACATAGAGCCAGAGTGAGAAATGACTCTTGGCTGTCTCAGGCTGCTGACATGTGGGGGTTGCAACACAGCACAGCCTAGCCCAAGAGAGCCTTGATATAGCTCTTTATTATGGAGACCCGAGTAGTTGAAGACACTGAAGACTGCTAACTGGGAAGTGGCCTGGAGGTACGGGCCAGGCCATCACTCTGCCATCCAAAGAACGACACACAAACTGGAATCTCTGCACCGAAGAGGTTGAAGCATGAGAATCAAGAAGTCAAGGCCGACTTGACTACATAATAAGACCCTGTTTAAAAAATAAATAAAAGAAGGAAGCTGAGGAGGGAGTTTTGCATCCCCTGTGGCTTGGGGCCTGAAACCCTGGCTGGGGTGCCAACAGAACGAGGAAAGGACAGACACACAGACTATAGTGAAGCTGGGATCATGTGGAGTTCTTTAAGGCTATCACTGCAGCTGAACCTGGAACATTCTGTGTCTTTCTTAGGTACAGCACAGGGGAGGAGCTAGCTGGTCTCTGTGGGAGGTCTCTGCAGGTGAGCAGTCATAGGCTGTAAACACCCGGGAGGAGGAAGCTGTGGTTGCCAGTCTTTGCACACACTGAACGTTCATTCATAAACTCATGCTCAACCCCCTTTGCCTTTTCTCAAGCCAGGTCCATATGGGTAATGGCTTTGCCAATTGAAGTTCTTAATAAATAGCCCATCTCAAAACACTCATTCACTCAAGACTTCACCCACTTGGGACTTCTTCCACTTCCTACAAACATTAATATCAGTCTACAGTTTTATTATTAATTATTGTTGCTAAAGTTTTCCTACCTGAAACACAGTCAGGGCAAATCTCTCTCACCCGCCAGTCCCAAGCCGCTCAAACCCGATCAAGTAAACACAGAGACTTATATTGATTACAAACTGTATGGCTGTGGCAGGCTTCTTGTTAACTGTTCTTACAGCTTAAATTAATCCATTTCTATTAATCTATACCTTGCCACATGGCTCGTGGCTTACCGGTATCTTCACATGCTGTTTCTCATCATGGCGGCTGGCAGTGTCTCTCTGACTCAGCCTTCCACTTCTCAGCTCTATTCTCCTCCTTGTCCCGCCTATACTTCCTGCCTGGCCACGGGCCAATCAGTGATTTATTTATTGACCAATCAGCAACACATTTGACATACAGACCATCCCACAGCACCTCCCCTTTTCTTTTCTTAAAAAGGAAGGTTTTAACCTTTACACATCTCTAACGTCAGCTTGGTATATTTGGGAATTTGGGCGTAGCTTCTCTTACTACTTCCTGCTGGAGGGGGGCGCTGTATCTTCTGGGGAAACAAAGAAAATTTTAGGATCATGGAGTAGTCCGTGAGGCTGTATCATCTGAGCCAGTTGTCTTGAAACGGTTCTGGATGTTGGATCATCTGGGCCATGGTGTCATCGGAGACCTTTCAGGGGGTCTTGGCTGGTCAAACCTGATGTATCTTACTCTGGAACAAATCCATAGCCTCTTGCTTTCTGTGGAAACAAAAGAGACTCTTTTCCAAAGCAACATATCCTTACATCCAAATTTTGAAGTCAAAGTATCTTTAAAATATACGTACTGGTTTAACTCAGCTTCCTTTACAATCAAACATCTCTCTGTAGTTAAGAATCCCAAAGACAACACAATCCAGACTCTCTGTGTAATAGTCATCTCTACGTGGCTTATTTTTTATATTAATTTTATTGTCTCTTTAAAGACTTTATTTTTTTAAACCATGTATTTGTTTCTATACTGTATATATCACCTTTTTTTGTCTCTTTCAAGCCTACGTATATTTTACACACATTTTAAACTATTACATCTGAATCTGTCTTATTGTGAATCTATTGCTTTAAGCTGCAGCAGCTGTGGCTGCTGGCTCCGCCCACCGCAGCTTCCCAACATGGCGGCGGTACTGTAGTTTTCCGCCAGCTCTGGGAGCTATCGTGGGTCTATGCTTTTATCCAAGCAGCGTGTAGCCCAGAAACCTCTTTTTTTGTTTTGTACTAGCAAAGGCTAAATCCACAATGTAGCTTAATGTGCCACTTGCAGAGGCCTCATTCCCGCCATACTGCAAGTCGAGCGCGCACGCCAGCAACCCGCCAGTAGCTCAAACCGGCAGCTGCCGCTCATTTGAGAGAGACAATTAGGAACTGTTTTTAGCTCCGTTTTAGAATCCTTTTTCTCAGGTTTTAGATGGAAACTCTTGCCACCACGTTGGACGCCATTTGTTGCTAAAGTTTTCCTACCTGAAACACAGTCAGGGCAAATCTCTCTCACCCGCCAGTCCCAAGCCGCTCAAACCCGATCAAGTAAACACAGAGACTTATATTGATTACAAACTGTATGGCTGTGGCAGGCTTCTTGCTAACTGTTCTTACAGCTTAAATTAATCCATTTCTATTAATCTATACCTTGCCACATGGCTCGTGGCTTACCGGTATCTTCACATGCTGTTTCTCATCATGGCGGCTGGCAGTGTCTCTCTGACTCAGCCTTCCACTTCTCAGCTCTATTCTCCTCCTTGTCCCGCCTATACTTCCTGCCTGGCCACGGGCCAATCAGTGATTTATTTATTGACCAATCAGCAACACATTTGACATACAGACCATCCCACAGCAATTATAAATGGAATCGTACTTTTTCAGACTTGTAGATTTTAGGATAGACTGATTTCCATATTCTATCCAACTTTACGCATCTCTGTATATATCCCCAGACTATGGTCTTCTGCATTCCTCACATAGCCTCAATGGATAGGGAGCTTGCATTAGACGAACCTGTGTGTTCCATCTTGCTTCGTGGTATATCAAGTCTACATCTTCCCTTCCCTTATTGCTATATTGGTTATTTGAGTAAATTTAATTTCTCATTTTGCAAAATCCCAACATGCCCTATTCTTTCTTCTGTGTAACATTTTCTATAATCCCTCAGAGGGAAAATTATTTCTAGACCACTCTCTTTCATAGTCATTTTCTCTGGTACTCCAAGAAACACAAAGCTTGCACTAGGGATTTATTATTCTCCACCACCTACTCCCAGCTCCACTGCCTTCTACGCTGGGAGTTGGTCGAATGGAATCCCTAATACAGTAATGCAGAGACAATAAAAGGCATTTTGATGTGACAGTTCTCTGTGTGATCAAAACCACATCCATAACAAAGGATGATAGTTAGGCCTGGATCTGAAACAGTAACAAAAGGAAAAATCACCAAAGTTTGCCTATAGGGAGCATTGGAAAAATGGGCTGGCTTATTGTATAATTTTCAGCTGGGTGATTTTTGGGACCAAGACAGTCTGAAGGGCAAACAACTGTAGCGAAGTCCAAGAAATGTTAAAACATCTATTTGTTGGGGGGTATGTAAGATTTTTAGAAACAGTGGTAATTTCTGTGCTTACATATGTTTAGTGTTTCTAAGGCAAGGAACTTGTACCAAAGATATTCACTCACAACTACATAACCAAGCGGGTTTAGTTTTTGAAGTGTTCCACTGACACATGCCATCATAGAAAATGACTTGGAATTGGTATGGTGTGGCACACCTGTAATTCTGACACTCGGGAGGCTGAGGCTGGGGGATTACCACAAATTCAAGTGAGTACCAAGCTAACCAGAGCTACACAGCAAGAGCCTGTCTTAAAAACCTAAAGAGAGAAAAAGTAAAAAGAGAAAATATGGGAAACACAAGCCAGGTGTGGTAGCATCTGCCTTTAATCTCAGTACTCAGGAGGCAGAGGCAGGAGGGTCTCTGTGAGTCCAAGTGCCCCCTGGTCTACATAATGAGTGCAGGCTAGCATTAACTACAGAGTGAGACCCTATTTCAAGGGGGAAAGCAACAACAACCAAAAACTTTTTTAAAAAATTAGAAAGGGGGGGGGTGTAGAAATTTTAAAATGACAAGACTTCTTACATAGCATACCAATTAATGGTTATATTTAATTTTAAAATTTGTGATTCAGAACTCCTTTGGCTCTGTCCTTAAATTTTGTTTAGCAGGCTTTAGAATTTCTAGAGCTTTATGCCTCTCCTCTCTGGTTGATTTGTGGGACACATTTCAGCTTGTTGAGTTTTGGACAAGGACATTAGGAATAAGATGCATGACCATCTAGGGTCTTACCAACTGTTGAGAGTGTTCCCAATTCCCTTCTTTCAGTGGACATTAGGAATAAGATGCATGTCCATCTAGGGTCTTACCAACTGCTGAGAGTATTCTCACTTCCCTTCTTTCAGTGGACATTGGGAATAAGATGCATGACCATCTAGGGTCTTACCATCTGCTGAGAGTATTCCCACTTCCCTTCTTTCAGTGGTCCACAGGAAATACCTGAGTCACTTCAAATTCAAAGTGTCTAAAAATGGAGTTCATCTTCAAATGTGAGGTTCCTTCTCCCCATGCCATCTTTATCAAGAGAAGATATAACACCTTTTCTGGTCTACCAAACTTAATCATGTCATCATTGCTAGTCTCTCCTCTCACCAAGGTCAAGAAGATGGAAGTCTGGGGCTGAAGGCCTGAAGGCATGGCTCTTGGGCTGAAAGGCATGGCTCTGGGGCTGAACACATCCTGGGATATATGAGGCCCTGAATTCAACCTCCAGCAACACACAGAAAATATAAAGTGAGTTCCAGGAAAGGCGCCAAAGCTACACAGAGAAACCCTGTCTGGAAACAAAATAAAACAAAACAAAGATAGTTAGATAGATAGATAGATAGATAGATAGATAGATAGATAGATAGATAGATAGACAGACAGAAATTCTGTGGATTCGTCTTTAAAATGCCTGCCATAGGGTCCCAGCCTGACTTCTGGGATTTTATGTCAACTGGAAAACGGTCAATGAAGGGAGAAAACAAAAACAAAAACAAAAAAACTATTTACTGCTGGTCGTGGTGGCACACAAACTTAATCCCAGCACTTGAGAGGCAGAGGCAGGAGGGAGATCAAGGCCAGCCTGGTCTAAATAGGCAGCTCCAGGAAAGCCAGGACTACATAAAGAGACCCTGTCTCAAAAACAAACAAACAAAAAAACCTAAAACAAACAAACAAACAAAAACAAAAACCCAAACTTATTTACTTACCTATTCTGGTAGGCCAGAAAGATTGAAGGGTGAACAACCAAGAATCCATGTCCCACTGGCGCAGAGAACAAGGTGAATAATCACAATAAAATAAACGTGTAAGTGCCCCAAAGGTTATGAGCTGAGTGCTGTGGTAGGGATCATAGGGAAAGTCTACTTTGGCTCCTGGGTGAGGAGTAGATTGGAAAAGGCAGACAGACAGCTTGGGGAACAGCAGAAAAAGGCTGCTCCTGTCTAGGCAGCAGCCCGTGGTAGCGAGGACTATATGGAATGGGGACGAAGGGAAGGGTCATAGAAGGTAGAGTTGTGAAGCAGACATGGCTGGATTGGCTCATGGACTCCAGGAGACTGAATGAGAAATGGAAAGGTCTGAACTGAAGACCATGCCCAGTTTCCTAGTGTCAACAAATTGGGCAAACGGCAGTGCCGGTTACCGAGATAAGGAAGAGTCTCTTGGGAACTGAAATCAAGGCTCCATTGTTGTACTTTGTAAGGAAGGGACAACCCCTGGATCTCACCCCCCTAGAGAGCGGTGAGGAAGTAGGTTCCCTGTGACTTTCCCTGAGCCCACGGTCTCCCAGAGAGGCCTCACACAGCATCTGAGGCAAACAGCTACCACGACTCAGCTTTGCTATAACCGCCTACTTAGCAGTTCCACCAATACATTTGAAAAGGGCCTGGATTTATGTATGACTTTGTTCTCGGTTCCGTTACTATATATAAAAAAAAAATTCATGAAACTGCTTCCATGTTGGAGCAAGGAATTTGGGGGGACCTGGTCATTCATAGTTGGCACCAGAACAAACTCTATCTCCTTTGAGGCGAGAGCTGTGTTTTTGTGTCCACACTCCTAAAATCAGAAGACCACAGTCGCACACTGATGTGGTGCAATTCTGTTCTGTTCTGGTTTCATCCTCTGTTTCTACCCTGTCTTCAGTATGGGTGCCAGTTCAGGATCACACACTACATGTATTTGTCGTGCAGTTTTTAGTCTCCTTCAATCTGGAAAAGTCCTTGACATTTTTTCTGGTCTTTCATTACTTTTGATCATTTTGAAACCACAGTTTGACGTTTCCTCATGATTAGATTCAGGTGCTGTATCTTTCTGTGGCTGAAGTGCTAATGAAGCCATGGTGTGTTCTTTTGGCATCCATGTTTCCACACGTCTGTAGCTGAATGTTTTCCTGTGTCCCACCCGGTTCACAGCCGCTCAGATCCAAGTAAACACACAGAGGCTTATATTAATTAAAACTGCTCAGCCATTAGCTCAGGCTTACTACTGACTACCTCTTGCACTTAAACTCAGCCCATTTCTGATAATCTATATGTTGCCACATGTTTCGTGGCTTTACCTGTGTGCCATTACATGCTGCTCCCTGGCCAGCAGGCTGGCATCTCCTGACTCAGTCTTCCTCTTCCCAGAATTCTCCTTGTCTGCTTATCCCACCTATACTTCCTGCCTGGCTACTGGCCAATCAGCATTTTATTAAACCAGTGTACAAGAAAGAGCATTATTCCACAGCACATGTCAGACCGCTGAGCTTTGTACTTCAATTACATCATTCAGGAGGTATCTACCACGCTTCTTGATTGTAAACCACTTTTTCTTTCAGTAATAAACAGGCATTTGGTAACGAAGGACTTAGATACTGTAAATTTTTCACTCTTCAAAACTTCTTTGTATTTCTTTATATTATTTCATATAAATGTGGAGTTATGAGCTATAAAATCGTTATTTTGATGTTCAGATTGTCCCAGTTTTGGCCAGCAGGAATATTTGAGGCTAGTTTAAGAGTCCTTCTCTCAGAACTTGCTTACTTTCTGGCACAAATTTTTTTGGGCTCCATCTTTACTTTATTTATGGTCCTGGTGCTTTATTTATTTTTATTTGTTTTTTACCATGCTGGGTCTTGAACCAGGGGCTTCATGCATGCTTGGCAAGCTCTCTAACACTGAATCATACCCCTGGCCCTTGCTTTACTTTTTATTTTGAAACAAGGTCTCCTGCTGCAGACCTGAAAGCCCTTGAACTTGCAATCCTCCTGCCTCAGCCCCCTGAGTAGCCAGGCACAGCTACTTTTCTCAGCCTTACAGTCAGTCAGTCAGTCAGTCAGTCAGTCCTCTAGTCTAAGGGATCTTGATCCTTCTAATGATCCTGTTTAGAAACCAGGACACAGCACTGCTGGTCTCCCCCACTCTCAGTGCACAAAACCAGGGATGTGTGAACACATAGCCAGGCAAGCACGTTCCCATAGGGACCTCTCGATGTGTTACCTGCACACACATTGTCTTGATGTTTCTTATTTCGTTCCCATGCAGCTTTCATGGTAGTTTTCTCTCTAGTTACGTTCTAACTTTGCAACAATGAGAAATCTTGCTCCCATTAGCCCCAGCACATCTGTATGCACAGCCTTGGAGCGACCTTTCTCTCCTACATCAGACTGTTTCTCTGTGGGGACACCATTATCCCGCTCAGGCTCTGATGCTAATACCAGACTCCCTCAAATGTAGGCCTCCCTATGAATCAGTTTGGACAGTCACACTGGCTCCTGGCTGCCTGTCTTGCTTAGCCCTCTGTCTAACTCTACACCAGATTATTCAAGAAAGGGAAGGAGTAACCGAATGCACTCTCTTGTTATTTAAAGTTGTTTATTTTTTTTTAAATTAGGATACATGGTAGTAGTCAATTTTTTTTTTTTTTTTTTTTTTTTTTTTTTTTTTTTTTTTTTGAGACAGGGTTTCTCGTGTAGCCCTGGCTGTCCTGAAACTCACTCTGTGAACCAGGCTGGCCTCAAATTTACAGAGATCCACATGCCGCTGCTTCCCAGAGCACTGGGATTAAAGGTGCATGCCACCATGCCTTGCCATTACAGCATTTTTAAACAAAGTGTGTGGCTTCTCCCCGCCTCCTCTCCCCCCTCCTTCCCTCCTCTCCTCCCTCCCTCCTTCCCTCCCCTCCCCCCTCCTTCCCTCCCCTCCCCCCTCCTTCCCTCCTCTCCCCCCTCCTTCCCTCCTCTCCCCCCTCCTTCCCTCCTCTCCTCTCCCCCCTCTTTCCCTCCTCTCCTCTCCCCTCCCCCCTCCTTCCCTCCTCTCCTCTCCCCCCTCCTTCCCTCCCCTCCCCCCTCCTTCCCTCCTCTCCTCTCCCCCAGCAAAATGCTGCTCCTGGTCCTCCCTTGTCAGTCCCTCCACTAGCCTCTTCTAAACTCCTCTGTGCGTTCATTCCTGACCATTCAGAACTTGGTAGTTAGTTCCGCCATGTGTGAACCCCTAAACCGTGTGACCCCCTTGAACTGCGCGCCCTTGTACACTGGGTCTGTGCTGTAGACTCTGCTTCCACCCCGAGCCGTCGCTCTCTCTGCCTTTGGCTTGGAGCCTGGGAAGACCGCAAGCTCTCGGGATGGTTCCTCCTTCAGGACCCTGGCTGAGAAGTCTGCTTGCAGAAGAAAACGTTCAGCTGGGCCCGTGGCCTTGCCTGATAGTCGGCTGCTGGCCCAGAGCAACCCTATCAGTCATTCGCACGCAGATGCCCTTTGGGGGAAGGGAGGGAGGCGTTGGCTTGAGGCCCCAGCCTTTCCCTGTAGGGTGACTTTTCAGCATCTGAAAAGACAGCGCTCGGCCAAGACAGGCCTTCAGTAGGCTTTGCGACAAACAGGATTTTAAAAGGTTAGTCACATTTAACGCCCATGAAAGGAAGCAGTAGATGACTAACAGAAATTACAGGCTAGCTGCACTCTCTTGGTGAAATGGCAGATTCACGTGTGCCTTGGAGTAATTTTGCAACAGGCAGCGGCTCACTGGCAGAGGATGGAAGCTGGGACAATTAGGAACGTCTGTCCAGTCCCTTCCTTACCTGCCCAAGCTTCTCTAGTTCAAAGCATGCCTTCGGAAACCAATTTATTCATACGAGTGAGAGCTGTAGACAAAATAAGTACGAAAAAATAATATTCAGTCGTGCTGCGTTTGAGGCTTACATTCCAGTAAAACATTTCCTGGGAAAGCATTTACGTCGACTCAGCGCCACCTGCTGGCAGGTGGAATCCTAGCAACTGAGTGTTCATTGGCCTGGCACCTCCACGTGGGTGGGGTGGGGTGGGAGCGGGGCAGCTCATTTCACCCATTCATTCTGAACGCGTTGGAGAAGTGCCAGGCTCTGTCCTCAGTGGTTCAGTACGAGAAATATCACCGCCCCGCCTAGTGTGGTACTTCTTAAATTCAGCACAAGTTGGGGTCATCTCGGAATGAAAATCAGACTCTGAGGCTCCGCTCTACAAGGATTGTAGTTAATGCACTAGAGTAGGTCCTGGGATCTAGGTGATTCTGGGAAACAGGAGATCCCACGAGGGGCATTTTTAAGGGGGAGAAGTAAATATGGAGCAAAGCAGGAAAATCTCCAAAGGCGACGGGGCCTGGGACCCCACTGCATCTGCCAGTAGCATGGGGATGCAGTGGAGAGTGTAAGCAGACCCACTCTCACATTTTCTTTTTTCTTTTTTTTTAAATTCAGAAAACAAAGGGCCTGTATGTATATCAGACCAACTTTGTCTCCAGAGCACCGGCGATCACAGAAACTTCTGACACAAGAGAGTGAGTGACTCAACCAAGATTTCCAAGGCTGACAGCAGATCTTGGGCAAAGAAGTGTTGAGTCCTGAGTGGAGAGAGGGCGACCAGGGAGGAGAAGCTGGCAGAGCTGAGTGACTGAAGGAGCGGCAGGAAGGAGTGACAGAAGAAGTCAGGGATGGGTGAATGGGCCAGGTGAGGGACCTCGGCGTGGTTCGAGGACGGTGGGAGGGGACTCGCTGGGCAGAGGAGGACAGGAGGAGGAGGGACCCGAAAGGAAAAGGGAAAGTGCACAATTTGCCCTCATAATTGCCGCTCTTGTCCCGTGTCATTTACCGGGTGATCTGGGTTTTCCCTTGCCCTGCTGTGTCTTGGTTATCGTCTGTGAAATACAGATTGTAATGCTATCCCCGTCACAGTATTGCTGTGAGTGGTAAATGAGTTAATTTATTCCAAGTATGTTTTCAAAGTGCTCACACAGAAGACTCAATAAATGTTAGTTACCATTTCATCACTTTGCGGTATCATTTATAATAAATTAGAGATATATTTATAAATGATGAATAATTGGGCATAATGTAATCATTATTACCATACATTATATCTTTTATAATATATAATTTAGGACCTATTATAATAATACATAATCTATAATGCCTACTAGTTGTCATTTCACTAGCGGTATACGTCTCGATCCAAATCTTTCACTCCCTCCCTGCATTTGGACTGTTGTTTCCATGGTCCTCTCCCAAGCCTGGCACTAGTACAGCCAGACTACCTTCCTTAACAGAGGAACAACTGTCCATGGCTGCTGTTGACCAATATCGTGTTAGTGGAGGTGACATGAGATGAAGCTTTGCACGTGCCAAGAAAGCTTGTCCACCTCGCTTTTGCTATGCCATTCATCAGTGATGCCCTTGTTTAGGCCTAGACTGAAGAAGACTGCAAAGTGAACCTAGACTGGACCTGGACCCCCAATCCAGAGAGGGGACCCACCAATGCAAAGACTCACCAGCTAAGAAACAAGTGTGTTCTGTTGTGTGCCACTGAGATAAGAGTGCTGTTACACAGTACTATTGCCACTTGCTGGAGCTGGGTGTTCAGACCCAAGAATACAGACAGAAGCCTAGACCCAGGGGCCAAACAAGGCTTTTTTATTAGGACATCTAGATGGGAGATGCGGTTCTCCCCAAGTCAGGAAGTGACTCCCTGAAGAAAGGCAGCTAGCATGTGAAGAGACCTCCAAAAGGCTCCTCTGTAGGTCCTCTAGAACCCAAGGCAGTGGCTCTCTACCTTCCTTCTGTGCTTTGTTTATTTGGGATAGGGTCTTACTATGTAACCCTGGCTGACCCAGAACTCTTTATGTAGACCAGGCTAGCCTGAAACTGGTAGCTACTCTCCTGCCCCTGCCTCTCTCCCCTCTCATTCCGTTCTGAACTCCCTATTTATTCCCCGAAGTGTTCGGATTTTGCTATCTGTTGGGGCTAATTAGACTAACTCTACCAGGTTATCTCGAGGTGTTAATCTCTGAAAGTGCTGACATAGTTGTCTAAATGACCATCTTTGACCCTTGGTTCAAAAGTTGAGAAGGGAAGAGAGGGTGGAGAATTCTCAGTGGATCACACAATTTGCCTAAAGTGACTATTTGTACAAGTGGTCTCCCATTCACAGAGTGACGGGAGTGTCTGTATGATGAGGCAGGACAGCCGCGGTCTCTGACTTACTGAGGTAAGTTCTCTCAGGTCTCTGAGAGAACTGAGGCTCAGATGCGGTCAGCGCTTGCCCCCACCCTGCAAGCAAGTTACCCATGGAACCAGGACTTGCCAGACTCAGCCTTCCCATTGTGCACTGTGTGTCCGCACCTCGTGTAGCTTGGAGGGGATCTTGGTTGTAGTGGAGGTTGGAATGAGGGACTTAAAAGAGTGGCTAATGTTTAAAATACTTGTCCACAGACTTATTTTCCTTCTCACCTCCCGTTTCCTTTTTCACAGCACTTCTTATTTCATCGAAGGGAAAGACAGTAAGTGAAAGGGAGGGAAGGGAAGGACTCTGGGAAATGGACAGGAGGGATGCTTGCTATGTTTAGCATTTTACACACAAAATCTACGCAAGCCTCCCAATGGCCCCATAAAGTGTTGCCCTCCTCTGTTCCATAAACCTGAAGAATGAAGAGCTTTGTTGTCTTGCTCTGGGACTCTCAGCTTGTCCTATATGATCTAGGAACTTGAATTTCAAGAAACATTGCCCCCAGAGGAATACGTGAGATCTCCTCTAGGGAGCAGGACCTTGAGTTTATGTTTGGAACATTTTAAGACATAAAATCTTGTGCAGTTAACGAAACTAACTTAAAGACCAAAACACAGGGCTGGAAAGATGGTTCAGTCAACAGGCATAAGGACCTGAGTTCCATCCCCAGAACCCATGTTAAAAAAAAAACAAAAACAAAAACAAAAACAAAAACAAAAAAAAAACGCCCATGGCGGTGCAAGCTTATAAACCCAGTGCCAGTTCTGGGAAAGTGGAAACCAGCGGATCCCTGGAGTCTGCTGGCTAGCCAACTTGGGGAGTTTCAGGCTGACAAGGGACCCTGTCTCTCCCTCCAAAACCTGGATGGTACCTGAAGAACATCTGAGGTTGTCCTCTGGCCTTCACACAAACACACCCATTCTCAGAAACACACACACACACACACACACACACACACACACACACACACACACACACACACATCAAACCAAACCAAACCAAACCAAACCAAACCAAGCAAAAATAATATAGCTGGTGATGTAATTCAATGGTAGAATGCTTGCATTTTATGAACAAGAGTCTGGATTCCACTACCAGCCCTGGTATACACACACACACACACACACACACACACACACACACACAGGAATTTAGGCTCAAACCTGTGCCTTATCTCCATTCTCTCCTTTCCCAGGCAGCAATGTTTAATTTTGTCCTAGTTTTTATTTTTATCTTATGTGTATAAGTGCCTTGCACATGTATGTATGTATGTGTATATATATATATATATATATATATATATATATATACACACACACATGTGTGTGTGTTGTGTGTGTGTGTTCTGCTTGTGTGTCCAGTGGCCAAGGACCCCTGGAACTGGAGCTACATTTGTCTTTGAGTCATCATTTGGGTGCTGTGAATTGAACCCAAACGAGCAGTCAGTCCTATCTATCCAGCCCCTATCTATCCAGCCCTCTATCTATACAGTGTTGCACAAATCCTAAATGGTCTTATAATAAAATTTCAGAGCCAGACATTGGGGCAAATGCTGAAAGATCAGAGGAAACAAGCCACAGCCACATCTCACCTCGCCAGCCGAAAAGAGAAGACCCTGTCCATGAATCCTCAGACTGAATGCCTCCGAGTCCTCAGCCGAAAGGGCTGAGTTTCTGTCTCCTCCTGCCTTATATGCCTTTCTCCGCCCAGCCATATCACATCTGGGACTTGTCTGTCTCAATTCTGATTGGTCTCCCACAGGGTATAGTTTGTGGCTTTTCCTGGCTATAAGGGTAAGGTCTAGTTTCAGTACTGTCAGTCTGCAGCCTGTCATGGCTGCACTCACGTTATGTTAGGCCTCTTCAGAATCCCTTTTACTTCTGCGTGACATTCTCCACAGGTGTATGTCCTCAGCTGCTGTATGGGGTAGTGAACAGACTTCTTCTGAATGTCCACTATTAGTCCCTAAGCAGCATGGAGAAACTTCTCACTCCACCCCCTTGTTGTTACAAAACCCAGTTCTTGCTGCATGTGGAATAGATAGTTTATTTTGGAGCCAAATGTGAGTAACCACAGCCCAGGAACATGGATTCAGGTTTCCCAGAAAGATACATTCCACTGCAAAGGATTACATGAGATTTATTAGTTATGAAACAATGTCATAAGTCAAGGCAATTGGCAAATACACTGGTAGGGACAACAGGTAGGCGGGCTACAGCAAAGCAAGGAAGCCTCTACTACAGGTCTCAGATTTTAGCTTTTGGGCTGGTGGGAACTAGTGGTCCATTAAGAATACATACTGGTGCCGGGCGGTGGTGGCGCACGCCTTTAATCCCAGCACTCGGGAGGCAGAGCCAGGCGGATCTCTGTGAGTTCGAGGCCAGCCTGGTCTCCAAATCGAGTACCAGGAAAGGCGCAAAGCTACACAGAGAAACCCTGTCTCGAAAAACCAAGGAAAAAAAAAAAAAAAAAAAAAAGAATACATACTGGGCCAGACACAGGAACGGGCAATAAATGGCTTTCAAAAGGACTAAAAATAGCCCAAGATATTTTGCTCTGGTCTGTAACATTCTTTGTGTGTGTGAGGATGTGTGCATGAGTGTGCATGTGTGTGTATGTGTGTGGGGCGGGCATGCATGTATGTGTGCACAGAGGCCAGCTGGGGATGTCAGGCGTCTTTCTCTGTCGCTCTCTGCCTATTCCCTTGAGACAAAGCAGCCTGAACCAGAAGCTAACTGGCTTTCGCTAGGCTGGCTGAGCAGCAGGTTCTACCTGTCTCCATACCGACTCCCACCTCCTCTGTGCTGGATTGCAGGTGCCTGTGACCACGCTTGGCTTTTCACACGGTGCTGGGATCTGAACTCGGGCTCTCACGTCTGTCCATCAAGTGCTCTTACTCACTGAGACATCGCTCCAATGCCTGGTCTTCAACAGTCTCACTCTCCCAGATCATGCAGTTCCGTTGTTATCCTTCTGGAATCTTTTTTTCTTTTTCTATTGTTTTTGTTCGCTTGTTTTGTTCTTGTTTTGTTTTTGGGACAGGGTTTCTCTGTGTAGTTCTGGCTGTCCTGACCCTTGCTCTGTAGACCAGGCTGTCCTCAAACTCAGAGATCTACCTACCTGCCTCTGCCTCTCGAGTGATGGGATTAAAGGTGTGCACCACCACCTCCCAGCTGCCTTCTAGCATCTTTAACATAGGTATAGCTTTCAGTTTTTCTGGGAATTTCAGTTTTACAACTTGAAACATATATGATACACATATCAGTATACAGAGATGTTTCTCACTTGTTTTCACAAGTACCTGCTATTCCAGTATATGAATGGATCAGAGCCATCTATGATGAATCGGTTTGCGGATTCCAAGTCTTCTTTTATTTCAATCAATTAAGGATGCCTTTTTTGTGTCTTTGCCAAGATTCTTCTTTTCTTTTGGAGACAGGGTTTCTCTAAGTAGCCCAGGCTAGCCTTGAACTCTCGGTCTTCTTGCTTTAGTCACCCAAGTGCTAGGATTGAAAACCTGTACCAGTATGCCCAGTTTGCTAGGGAGTCTTAGAAGTGGGGTTTTTGGATTAACAGGTATGTATCTATGAAATTTTGCTAAGTATTACCAAATTTCTTCTCCATGTATTGCATCATTTTTCATTTCCTTTAACAAGATATGAGTACCTGTTCTCCACTGCCTTCTGGATGCATGGTGTTCTTCACTTTCAGACCTGTGCTAACCTGACAGTTGAGACAGTAATTCACTGTCAGCAGTGGCGGCGGATCTTAAACTGAGACACAGTGCCACAAGGCTGCTTGTATTGGTCTGAGCTGTCGCCTCCTTTCCTCCCAGGTAAAGGTCAGCCTCGACTTCCCTGCAGAAAGCAATGCCAGGATTAGCTGATTCAAAAACAGAGCTGCGGTTTATTAAAAGATGCGGTTTAGCCGGGCGGTGGTGGCGCGCGCCTTTAATCCCAGCACTCGGGAGGCAGAGGCAGGTGGATCTCTGTGAGTTCAAGGCCAGCCTGGGCTACCAAGTGAGTTCCAGGTTCCAGGAAAGGCGCAAAGCTACACAGAGAAACCCTGTCTTGAAAAACCAAAAAAAAAAGATGCGGTTTATTAAAAGAGACTCCCCTCGCCCCCCGCCACGCTCCCCAATCATCCTGGAGAGTAAATAAGGCCTCACACATGCCAGGCATTCGTTCCCCCACTGAACTACATTCCCAGCCCTAAAAGAGATTTTTAATATAGATTAAAACGTGTAGAGGGGTAACAGAGAAGAGTTCAGAGAGCAAGTCGGGCTACCCAAGAGTGTGGGTGTGTCCTTCTAAAAGGAGCCATTGTCTTTATAACAATATATATGTGTGGGAGTTCGGTGATTAAAAAATAAGTTACATTATATTTATTGTGTGGGGATGGGAATGAGGGTGCACATTGCCACAGTATGTGTGGAGGTCGGTCAGTTCTTTTCTTCTACCATGTAGATCTTAGGGTTCAAACTGAGCCCCTTCCCCTGTTGAGCCATCTCACTGGCCAGATTTTGGTGACTTTTGATGTTATTAGCTTTAAAGTTTTGCAAGAAATTTGAATGTGATCACAGGGTGGGTCCCCAGATCCTCCAGACATGATTGCAGCTGCTGAGGTAAAAGCCTGGATTAAAAGAGTTGCTTGGGAAGTTCACTGTTATGCCATAAATTGTCTTGTTTGTGAGATTTCCAGAAAACATTTGGGAAAGGAATAGGTCGTTTTTGCAGTTCACAAATGCTCACGTCCTACACGTGAGTTCATTACTATATTAACCATATTATTTTAAAATATCTCTGCATACAAGGAATAGACATTTACATTTGCAGCCTTCACAGCAAATGTTAATGATGCTGGTGTTATCGATTCTTAGCTGACGAGACTTCAACAAGGCTCTATAATGGGGAGTTTATTTTTTTCCACATCCCATTAATTTCCCCTGTTTTTCTGTCCTTACTCAACTAGTTTTTATTTGCATTTATTTTATTATGAACATAACTGAGGGTCTTTTAAAAATATTTATTATTATTTTTACTTATGTATGTATATGTGTGTGTGTGCACATGAGTACAGGTACCCTTAGAGTCCAGAAGAGGGCATCATATCCCTTAAAACTGGAGTTACAAGCATTAATGTGGGTACTAGGAAATGAACTCAGGTCCTCTGGAAGAGTAGCCAGTGTTCTTAACCACAGAGCTATTTTTCCAGCTGCAACCCTTGAACTTTTGACCCCTTTACTTCTGTGTGCCACCATGCCCAGTTTTTCTGTGGTATGGGGCATTGAACCCAGGGCTTCATGCACTCTGAGCAAGCACTCTGACAACTGAACTACACCCCCAGCCCCATAAACTCATTCTTTTACTTCCTTCTTCCTTCCTTCCTTCCTTCCTTCCTTCCTTCCTTCCTTTCTTTCTTTCTTTCTTTCTTTCTTTTCTTTCTTCCTCTCTCTTTATCTCCCTCCTCCCCTCCCTCTCTCTCCCCTCCTCCCCTCCCTCTCTTTTTCTTTCTTTCCTTCTTCTTCCTCTCCTCCTCCTCCTCCTCCTCCCTTCTCTTCTTCCTCCACACTCAACCTCCTCCTCTTCTTCTTCTGGACTGTGAATGGCTTGTATCTCTGCCCTGTTCTCCACCTGTATCCTGCTTTCCCTGTTCTTTTGGTCTTTTAAAGGCCCTCTTTTAGAGACATTAGCAACAGTGTGTTGGACCTGGCCCTGCCAGTGCACAAGAACTGCTTGTTACATTTTCAGAAATTTTATTCCAGCTCATATAGCACTAGTACAGTTGATGTCAAGTTACTGTGGTAGGACTATTTACTCTCTGGAAGTTGAGAAACTATAAACCGCCCCTACCAGGGACACGCCACTGGATAGTTAATACTCCCCATCCCTTTTTTGTTTTTGTTTTTGTTTTTGTTTTTTTGAGACAGAGTTTTTCTGTGCAGCCCTGACTGTCCTGGAACTCCCTTTGTAGACCAGGCTGGCCTCGAACTCACCTTTCAAGTGCTAAGATTTGAAAGGCATGTGTCACAACCACCCAGCAAACCCCTTTTCTATAATGTAAATTGGAAATTTTTCCTATGGGTTTTTCAAGTCTTTTTCTTTTGCTTATGATATGTTTTGCTCTACAAAAAATTATATTTTTTATGCTTCAAATTTTGACCTTTTCCCCATTTCCTCACATCCCTCACAAATTTCTTAGGAATTTTATCACATTTTCTTCTATTATTTATGTAATTTCATTTCTTTAAAAAATTTAAGGGGGCCTCAGGATATGGCTCAGTTAGCAAACATACTTATTGTGCAAGCATGAGGAGCTGAATTCAAATTTCTGGCACATACATAAAAAACTGGGCATACCTCAAGCCAGCAGTAACTCCAAGGCTGTAGTGGGTGGAAATATGAGTATCATGAAAGCTTGCTGGGGGTCAGCCTAGCTCCAAGTCCAGGAATATGGAAAGGTATACAGCATGACACTCAATGTCTTCTTCCTTATATGTTCCTGTGTATAGCACAGCCACACACATACATACAACTAAGGGACTGAGGATACAACTCAGTAGCAGTGCACTTACCTGATGTGCAAACCCCTGGGCTCAGGCACCAATCACACAGGCACACATCCCACCCAACCCCTCAACACACCAACTAAGAGATTCCAGTGTAGAATGTTTGCCACGCATGTGAACAACATTGGATTCAGTTCCCAGCACAGCAAATAGATAAATGGAAGAAAAAAGAACAAATATATGGTCTTTGATTCATTGAGTCCCAGTACTCTGAGTTTGAGGCCAGCCTGGTCTATAGAGCTAGTTCCAAGATAGCCAGAACTACACAGTGAAACCCTGTCTTGAAAACGCCTCCCTCCCCTCACCAAATTAGATTGCTTCTTTCTCTGTTAGCTATCCTTCACCCCAAGGCTCTTTATTAAGGCCTTTTCCCCTCCATTGATATGATTATAATGTATTAAATTTCTAGATTAAATTAAGTTTACTTTTAATATTTCCTATGCTTTTATTAATGTTCTTTGAAATGTTTTCCTAGAAAAAAAACATGTCCTCTCTCTCTCTCTCTCTCTCTCTCTCTCTCTCTCTCTCTCTCTCTCTCTCATTTTATTTTATTTTATTTAGACAGGGACCCTCTACATAGTCCTGGCTGTCCTGAAACTCACTCTGTAGACCAGGCTGGTCTTGAACTCACAGAGATCCATCTGCATCTGCCTCTTTCTCCTGAGTATTGGGATTAAAGGTGTGTACCACTGTGTCAACTTTTAATTACCTTTATTTAATTTTATTTTGAGACAGGGTCTGGCCATGTAGCACAGGCTGACCTGAGGATTGGCCTGCATCAGATTCTCTGTGCTAGGATTAGGCTTTGGGAAAGGACACATTTGGAAAGTTGCTGAGCCATGGAAGCTCCCCCCTCCTAGATGGATTTACAGCCTTTATAAGGGCTTTGGGCCTATGTTCTCTACTCCCCCTTTGCACAACACAGCCTCCACCTTGCCCCTCTACTATCTGCCATGACTGTTTTGATCTTGGATTTCACTGCCTTTTGAATGCTGGGATTAAAGGTGTGTACCTCTCTCACCTTACTGAATTTATCTTTTAAAAAGAGACAGGCTGAAAAGATGTGAAAAACACAGGCCCAGTCAAATGAAGAATGGAAAAGTAAGTTTAAAAACAAAATGAGGCTGAAGGTTATGTGGTGTATCCACCAGAGAAGACTGCTCAGATGTGGGTGTAAGCCGACAGGAAGTCTTTGTTAGTCAGCCGACAACTGTACTGGGTGCTCAAGATCCCAGTGTAATACTGATCCTCTTTCAGGATGAACTTTTTTTTTTTTTTTTTTTTTTTTTTTTGGTTTTTTCGAGACAGGGTTTCTCTGTGTAGCTTTGCGCCTTTCCTGGAACTCACTTGGTAGCCCAGGCTGGCCTCGAACTCACAGAGATCCGCCTGGCTCTGCCTCCCGAGTGCTGGGATTAAAGGCGTGCGCCGCCGCCACCACCACCCGGCTTAGGATGAACTTCTAAGCACAAAACCCATGTTCTGTGAACAAGAACAGCTAGCTAGAAACGGAACTATAGAAGCAAAAAAGCAAGGTTAGTACGTTTAGAGACTTTCCCAGAACTATAAGGACTCTGATGGATTAGGCTTTTGTTTTAGTGCTGTCTGCATGCTGTTTTGTAGCCCAAATGACACTGCCATCATGGAGTCAGTTGTGCTAGGATCTGAGGGCCTTCTAAAGTCTGGGGCCCTGTTATAGGGGTGACCAAAAGCTCTACTAAGGCTAGAAGGAAGCCAGGTACTATGTCCCACCCCCACCCCCACCCCCACCACACACAGTATCTCAGAGATGATCAGTGCCCTGCCCATTACAGATTCACTATGCCCAAGCTCTTGTGGGCAGAATGGCTGGTTCCCTGCCCAAGGCTGTGCCAGGATTCTGCTCTGGGTCTCTTGGATCATCTGGGGCTCATGTAGCCCTAGCCACAACTGAGGAAGGTTGCTGGTGCCATGTCAGAATTTTGTTTCTGAGCATTGTCACTTCAAAAGCCACAAGATCATATATATATATGCGCATATACATACACATAATTAGTTAAGACACTTAGATGTTTCTCTCTAAATGCCCATGCTTAAACTTAAAGCGTATACTATCATTGCTTAATAAATTCAATTCTGCAGGCGGCAACTGTAGCTCAAGGTGTCAGTCCACCAGGAGGAAACTCTCTGATGGGTCATCTCAGTTAGGCAAGGCTCTGAGACCACAGGCCCGGGAATGCCCTTTGCTTCTGATGTGCCTTTACCTGTTTGCTGCTACTATCTTTCTCTGGTATCTGGCATGGAGAGCCCCACTGCCTGTAATGTAATGTGTTTATCTCATGATACATCCCGTCCTAGTGGGCATTTTTAGCTGTGAATTGTCACGGAGATGATTTCTCCCTAAGCGATATTGTCTAACTGATAATAATAATGATAGCTTATACAGAGTTTTGATGAATAAAAATAAATACAAGGAAATGTTGCACAGCTAGAGCCCATGAGATCCCACTAAGGAGGTGCACTAGATCACAGCTCAAGTTAATGATTAAGAAAAACAATTAAGTCCCAGGAGCCAGGCTGGCTCAAATTTCTTTAACCTTGATGCTGAAAGACCGAGTCACAGGTTTCAGTGTGTACCATTAGCTGAAACAAAACTTTTAAATAACTCCAGGTTAGATCAGATGTTGTGATAATAGTTTTAAGATGAAAAACCCCAGTAGACAATCTAAAGTTCACAAGGACACATAGCTGAGTTATAGATTCATTAGATTGGGGTCAAAAATACAAAGCAGCCTGATTGTTGCTAGCTGACATACTTTTCTTGCTAGGTTTGGTTTATGATCAAAGGTGATGATTAACTCCTTGTACTCATTCCTGCCCTCAATCTCCTGATATATGAAACTATTGATGAATGGGTATGTACTCTAAAGATTCAAAGTACAGCTGACCGTTTTTTATGCATAAAAGTTTAGGTTTGTGATCCCTTTAAGATTCCTTATAAGATTATCCTTCAAGATAAATAATAGAATGATTGATTCTTTCTTTGTAACTGTAATACGCAGCCTACAATGAAAGAGTTGGCAGAGAAAAAATACTTTCTGCTTGCTCATGTTCTGTTAATCCGTAACAAGTTACTTAGATGTAAATGTACGTGGGTTATCAGGGTGACTGTTTTTAATCGTGTAAGGGAGATGAAAAACATGTTTTTACCTGTATTCATTATAATTGTTCACTTGAAAAATGGAATGCAACTACATTGTAATTCTTGTGATGCCTGAAAGATTTTGTTGGGGTATGTAAGCTGTAGAAAAAAGTATATAGTAAAGAAGAACAGAGAAGACAAGAAGGAAACCATCAAGAGAATGTGTGAGTGTGTTTTTCCCTAACCCCCTCAGATAGAAAGTCTTAATAAGCACCAATGCTGTGGATTCCTTTCAAGCCCTGTGCTGCTGGAGGCTGGCCACCTAAGCAGCAATAGAAGGTGCACAGGGCAAACCTTTGTGGCCACTTGATGCCAATCCTGCAAGCTCACAGGTTGCAAAAGCTGTGAAGGCTTTCTCACCTACGTTTCAAAGGTCAGAGGTTAAATCACGGGACTTGTTTCTCTCCTCCCACCATGTGGGTCTCAGGGATTAAACTCAGCCTGTCAAACTTAGCGGTAAGAATCTTTACTTGCTGAACCCACCTGACTGGTCCCCAAAAATGAATTTCAAAATGAATCAGCATGAATCAGAGTTGTACTTTTAAAGCAATGATAGTATACACTTTAAGTTTGAGCATGGGCATTTAGAGAGAAACATCTAAGTGTCTTAACTAAGAATGTGTATGTATACGTGTATGTATGTATATATGCACATGTATATGTTCTTGTGGCTTTTGAAGTGGCAATGCTTAAAGAATGTAATTTACAACAGGATTCAAAGATTTAGCAGTATGAGAATTTAGTACAGTTTTAAAATTAAGGTAGAAAATGAGCTGACTTATGTGTTTCTTTTATTTAAAAAAATTCCTCATTTAAAAGCAATCCTAAGGAAGTTTGTGGGGTGTACTTTCAGGCTTAAGGATCAGATAGGAGTACTGATAAAGTTAAACCTACAGGTCACAGACAGCTTTGGCTTTAAGCAATGATGGGGCATTTGTTTTTCGGAACATTCTTGGAGATCTCGCTGAGAAAAAGCATGGCTGTCTCTGTAGGCAATCTTCCCTGATTTTGTCAATTGGCTTGTTATTCTTGACTCTTAGCCAGTGAGAAATGTAGACCAGCTTCTAGAAGGAGCTTTGGGCCCCTCTTATGTTCCCACAATTCCTTCTGTCTTTCTATCTTGCCTCAGCATTTCTGACTAGCACCTCCACTAGGAGAACTCTTAGAGGAATCATGGAGATAGAACACCGCTGAGACCCCAGAACTACAGAACCACCAACAGGAAAGGACTGCCTAGACAAGCCAAGTCATGACTCCAGCTGGAGGGAGACGGGCTGCACCCAAACAGCTGTCAGGAGCCTTGACATACTGCGTCACGGTGGGACAGTGGGACCTAGAGTCAAAGATTATTCTTAGGCCTTGAGATCTTATGTGGCCTCCCCTGTGGAGTTTTGAGTTTGCTTGGGACCTGTTACCCCCCTTTCTTGTTTTCTGTTTTTCCTTTCTGAAATGAGAATGTCTAACTCATCCCTATCTCAAGAATGCACTTTGAAAACATTTAACTTGTCTGATTTCACAGGTTTGAAGCTGAAGGGAACATTGGAGTTGAAATGAATTAAGGCTTTTGAAGCTACTTAAGTAGAATGAAGGTATTTTGCATTTTAAAAGGACATGAGTTTTCAGAAGGGTGCAGGGGTGGAGTTCTATGGTTTGAACCTTTAGAATTCATGTTGAAATTTCCACTGTGATAGTTCTGGGAATTGTTTTGGCTGTGGAACTCCACTCTCTAAGTAGGTAAATTTATAGCCTTAATAAAGAGCAGTTGGTATGTGGGCTGTCAGTCCTATCAGAGCAAGACACAAAAGGAAGGCCCTTGCCAGATGCTAGCATCTTGCTTTTGAAGCTCCCAACCTCCAGAACTGTGAGACAACAAGTATCTTTTCGTTATAAATTACCTAGTTTCAAGCAGTATGTTATAGTAGCACAAAAATGGTGTCTACCTTATTTTACAGAATTTCTAATGTTTTCATTTTTTTTTATATTTTAGGATTGCCTATATATTTTTACTTATTTATCCTTTCAAATAAACAACATGATAAAATTGTCTTATTTCTAAGGCTCCCCTTTTTTGCTTTTGCAAATGTAAAATATTAGACCTTGCACTTTCTGGGTCTTGCCTCTGTTCTGTTCCCCTACTTTGGTCTGTATATTCTTTCTTTCTCCCCTCCCCCAGTAGTCTGCTTCTAGACTGTCTCAACTCTATCCCCTGAGAAGCTTGTCCTCAAAGAGAGCATTTTCTGTATTTGTGTGTGCATGTGCCCGTGGTGTGTGTGTGTGTGTGTGTGTGTGTGTGTGTGTGTGTGTTTATGAACATGTGTGTGCAGGTACATGATGGAGCCAGAGGACAACTTCAGGTGTCATTCATCAGGTACTGCACACCTCATTTTTTGAGACAGGAAGCTCAGCAAGTAGCCTGGCTGACTGGCCATCAAGCTCCAGGGATATGCCTGGCACCACCTTCCCAGCAGTGAGATTATGAGCATGCACCACGAGACCTGTTTTTTAAAGAATTTTAGATTTACGTTTTGATGATGTCATAATGTATACAATGAATCTTGAACGTATCCAAGCACAGCTCTTCTTTCCCACACCTTCAGGTTCCCACCACCACCACCATGTCCCCTTCCTACTTTAATGTCCTCTTCTTTAAAAACAAAATAACCAGCCAGGTGGTGGTGGTGGTGCACGATTTTAATCCCAGCACTCAGGAGGCAGAGACAGGCAGACCTCTGTGAATTTGAGGCCAGCCTGGTCTACAGAGTGAGTTCCAGGACAGCTAGGACTACACAGAGAAACCCTGTCTCGGAAAACAAACAAACAAACAAACAAACAAACAAAATAAGAAAAAGAAAAAGAAAATAACCCACTGAATTATTTCCATGTCTCTCTTTGCTTGTTTCCTAGTTCAACACAGTAATTGTGGTGAGTGTCCATAGCATTGTAACTGCTTAGCCATTGAATTATAAAATTTGTTAGTGGACATTGGGAAATTTATTTGTGAAATTCTGCAGAATTTATTTTCCTATTTCCAATATTTGCTGAAGTTAAATAAAAATTTTCAAGTCATTGATGTAATAAAATATGAAACAAAACAATAATAATAAAAAAAAACCCCACTGAGTCCAATCAGTGCTGCCAAAATGGGCCATATGCCTTTAATCCCAGCACTCGGGAGGCAGAGCCGGGCGGATCTCTGTGAGTTCGAGGCCAGCCTGGGCTACAGAGTGAGTACCAGGAAAGGCGCAAAGCTACACAGAGAAACCCTGTCTCTAAAAACAAAAACAAAAAAAAGTGTGCCTGGGTGTTGGACCATCCACCAGAGTATGGACAACCTACTAGAACACTCCAGCTCTGGCCACTGTACTCCTTCCCCAGATGCCATTAACTGTCAATAGCTCCTTAGCTGGGGTGCAGGCTTATGACCTCTCCTCCCAGTTCATGCTGGATTTTGCCCGGCTTAATCTTGTGTAGGTCTTATGCAGATAACCACAGCTGCCACAAACGAGTTCATGAATACAATGGTCATTTCATGTCCAAGGACAACATTTCCTAGTGCTCCGCCCCATCCCTCAGTTCCACATTCTTTCTCCCCCCTCTTCCATGGTGTTTCTTGAGACTTGGGGAGGTTGATAGAGATGTCCCATTTAGAGCTGAACACTCAATTCACCTTTTCTCAGAACTTTTAAGTAGTTAGGAGTCTCGACATGGACTGCTGCCCACTGCACGAAACTTCTTGTACCAAGGTTGAGAGCACATTAATCTATGAGTACAAGCATATTCAGAAGGCAGTTTGATGACATGTCCATTTATCAAAAAAACAGCAGTAGCTCCCCACTCCCTGCCCCCCCAGGGCCTATAACCTCCTCAGCCATAGGCTTTTGACCGGGTTTATTGTACCAGGCATGAATCACCTCTTATGGAGTTGGTCTCAAACCCAAACAGGAAGTAGTTGGTTACTCTCCTAACAATCATTCCATTATTGCCCCATGAGCACATCTTGTCTGGCAGGATCTCATTATATCGTCCTGGCTGGGTTAGAACCCACAGAGATCTGCCTGCCTGTGCCTCCAAACAGGGATTAAAGGCACGTATCACCACACCCAGCTTAATTTGAGATTATTTTCAGAAATTGAACCCAGGTACCCAGTTCTCATCACCTGGACCGTTGTGCAAGCCGTCATCACTCACGCTAAGACTAAAACCGTCACAATCGTTTTCTTTTACCACAGGGCTTGTGGGCTAGGCATTTGAAGAGGTCAGCTGGAGGGTTTAAACTACAGGTGACTGGTGCGGGTGCTGCCAGATGGCTGAAGTTGTACCAGAGAGGACGAAACATCGCGTTCTTCAGGCAGTCTCGGGGTCCCTCCGGGTGGCTTCTCCACGTGGGCTAGGCTTTCTTACATGGCAGTGTCCTTACATGCGGTGGCTGCAGGCTTCCAAACCGAGCGTTGCAGCCAAGAGTCAGAAGCTGCATCGTCCTTCATACCCTAGCCTTAGAAGTCACACAGTATCTCTTACACCACACTCAGTTCATCAGAACAAGAGCTCATCCAGTTCAGAGGTTGAGGGGACACAGACTGAAGTCTTCAGCGAAGAAGTGTCAAAATCACAAGTGAGAAGAGCCTAAGGACTGTAAGATGGGGGCACACCATGGCCCAAGGACTGTAAGATGGGGGCACACCGTGGCCTAAGGACTGTAAGGTGGGGGCACACCATGGCCCAAGGACTGTAAGATGGGGGCACACCGTGGCCTAAGGACTGTAAGATGGGGGCACACCGTGGCCCAAGGACTGTAAGATGGGGGCACTCAGTGGCCTAAGGTCTGTAAGATGGGGGCACACTGTGGCCTAAGGACTGTAAGATGGGTGACGCGGTGGCCATCCTTGGACAGTCCCACTGACCCCGTGTGGGATCTGGACTCTCACTATATCATGTGCTCCTCTGCTTTTCTCCTCACTTCTTTGCTCCAGACACAATGGCTTCTAGAGTGCTTCTTGAAAGCCCAAGCTTTCTTCTCCCTCGGTGCCTTTTCTTTGGCTTTCCTCATTCTCTCTCCAGAGCATTCTACCTTCGATTATCTGGATGCTTGCTCTCAGGTATCAAACCGTTGACGTTTATGACAATACTTCCTATTCTCTTTATATGACAGCAGCGGCCTTATCCTAACTCTACTCTCCCTTTCGTTCTGTATTTTTCTCCAAACACCTGCCATTTCCTATATTTTTGTGTTTGTGTTCATCATCTCTCCCCAACAGAACATTAGCTCAAGAGAACAGGTAATGTATTTCCTTTGCTCAGGTGGGTGGGTGTGTTTGTTGTGTTCTGGAGTCACAGGCAGAGCCTCATCTCATCAGAGAATTACTCTCCCACTGAGCTACATCCCCATTCCTTTTCATAGTATTGAAACTGCTGTCTTTGACTAATAGTCACTGAGGACCTGAGACTTACCAACAGCAACATGGCGGGGCGGGGGCGGGGGCCTTGGAGGTGGATCCTCTCTAGGCTGTGATTGGAGCAGATAGTAGCCTCAGTCAATATCTTTGCTCAAGCATTTTGTGAAACCCTGAGCCAGAGGCATCTGAGCAGTGCCTGGGTCTGCATTCCTGATGTATGGTAACTAAGAGACAGTAGCTATCATTGTTTTTGTTATTGTTTGGTTGCTTTTTTTGGGGGGAAGGGGGCTTTTATGAGACAGGGTGTCTCCTTGTAGTTCCGGCTGTCCTGAAACTCACTCTGAAGCCCAGGCTGGCCTCAAACTCAGAGATTTCCCCCTCCCTGTCTCTGCCTCCCAAGCGCTGGGATTATAGGCATGCACCACCACTGCCCGACTAGCTATTACTGTTTTAAGTTACTAAGTTTTGGGATAATTGGTTAAGTTGTAATAGATAATTAAAAAGAGTCTCTTGCTGTGGGATGGTCTGTATGTCAAGTGTGTTGCTGATTGGTCAATAAATAAATCACTGATTGGCCAGTGGCTAGGCAGGAAGTATAGGCGGGACAAGGAGGAGAATAAAGCTGGGAAGTGGAAGGCTGAGTCAGAGAGACACTGCCAGCTGCCATGATGACAAGCAGCATGTGAAGATGCCGGTAAGCCACGAGCCACGTGACAAGGTATAGATTAATAGAAATGGATTAATTTAAGGTGTAAGAACAGTTAGTAAGAAGCCTGCCATGGCCATACAGTTTGTAACCAATATAAGTCTCTGTGTTTACTTGGTCAGGTCTGAGCAGCTGTGGGACTGGCAGGTGAAAGAGATTTGCCCTGACCCTGGGCCAGGCAGGAAAACTAGCTACAAATGGCGCCCAGCGTGTTGCAATAGTTTCCACCTAAAACCTGAGAAAAGATTCTAAAACAGAGCTAAAAACAGCTTCCTAATTGTCTGTCTCAAATGAGCGGCAGCTGCCGGTTTGAGCTACTGGTGGGTTCCTAGCGTGCGCGCTCCACCTGCCTATGGTGGGAATGAGGCCTCTGCAAGTGGCACATTAAGCTGCGTGGTGGATTTAGCCTTTGCTAGTACAAAACAAAAAAAGATGTTTCTGGGCTACCCACTGCTTGGATAAAAGCATAGACCCACGATAGCTCCCAGAGCTGGCCGTAAGCGTACCACCGCCATGTTGGGAAGCTGAGGTGGGCGGAGCCAGCAGCCACAGCTGCTGCAGTTTAAAGCAATAGATTCACAATAAGACAGATTCAGATGTAATAGTTTACAATGTGTGTAAAAGATACGTAGGCTTGAAAGATACAAAAAAGGTGATATATACGGTTATAGAAACAAATACATAGTTTTAAAAAATAAAGTCTTTAAAGAGACAGTAAAATTAATATAAAAAATAAGCCATGTAAAGATGAATATTATACAGAGAATCTGGATTGTGTTGTCTTTGGGATTTTTAACTGCAGAAAAACATTTGATTGTAAAAGCTGTTGAGTTATGCCAAAATGTATATTTTAAAGATACCTTGACTTCAAAATTTGGATATAAGGATATGTTGCTTTGGAAAGGAGACTCTGCTTTTGTTCCCACAAAAAGCCAAAGGCTATGGATTTTTTCCAGATTAAGATACATCAGGTTTGACCAGCCAAGACCCCCTGAAAGGTCTCTGATGACACCATGGCCCAGATCCAACATCCAGAATGGTTTGAAGGCAACTGGCTCAGACAATACAGCCTCATGGACTATTCTATAATCCTAAAAATTTTTTTGTGTCCCCATAAGATACAGCGCCCCCCTCCAGCAGGAAGTAGTAAGAGAAGCTATGCCCAAATTCCCAAATTATATATAATTTTACTTTGTTAAGGTTAAAACCTTCCTTTTTGAAAAAAAAAAAAAAAGAAAGAAAAGGGGAAGTGCTGTGGGATGGTCTGTATGTCAAGTGTGTTGCTGATTGGTCAATAAGTAAATCACTGATTGGCCAGTGGCTAGGCAGGAAGTATAGGTGGGACAAGGAGGAGAATAAAGCTGGGAAGTGGAAGGCTGAGTCAGAGAGACACTGCCAGCCGGCATGATGACAAACAGCATGTAAAGATGCCAGTAAGCCACTAGCCATGTGGCAAGGTATAGATTAATAGAAATGGATTGATTTAAGGTGTAAGAACAGTTAGTAAGAAGCCTGCCACGGCCATACAGTTTGTAACCAATATAAGTCTCTGTGTTTACTTGGTCAGGTCTGAGCGGCTGTGGGACTGGCAGGTGAGAGAGATTTGTCCTGACTGTGGGCCAGGCAGGAAAACTCTAGCTACAGTCTCTGAGCCAGATTATTTTATTAACGGTTTCTTATGACTCATCTCTGTATCTATGCACACGAGCACACACACACATACACTGGCGTGGCCGTGGGACTTGCTTTGGCCAGTGAGGTATCACAAAAATGAGGCAGGAAGAGATGTAAGGATTTCATCAACACACTACCCTGCCAGGAACCCAGACTCCACCATAGACTCTGAAGATCAGGAGACTGATGAGCAGATGGACAAATACCCATCTCTCCAGGCTGTTGTAGCCATCCAGCCCAGCAGGTAAGCCACGAGGAACCAGTGTGAGAAACTGTGCTAAGCCAGCAAAGGCTGGGGCGGCTTCTACTGCAATAGGTACCAGACACACCCTCCTCTTCTGGCTTCTTTTCTGTCTCTTTACCCAACCCCACGCCAATTGCAGCTTCCCAGATGCTAAGCCTGTCTATCCTTCGTTCTCACTCACCTGACTCATGCTGGGACAATGCGCTCCCATTTCTGGAACAAGTAGATTCACTTCCTAGGCGTGCTGTAACAAATGGCCAGGGAATGTGGAGCTTAAAGGAAAGAGATGTTTTCTCTCACAGTTTGGGAGATTCTGAGCCAAAAGCAAGGCATTGGCGGGTTGGGAGTCCTCACAAGGCCTCTAAGAAAACAGTTCCATGCCTTTCTCTAGGCACTGGTGTTGCCAATGCTGTTTGGTGTTCCTTGACTCGCAGCCCTTAACTCCAGTCTCCCCTGTTACCACACACTCTTCTCCCCATGCTGTCATAGTGCATCTGGTAAAGAAAATGACCAAGAACCGCAATGCGATCTCCCTAACTAGTCTGTGACAGCGCTTCCCCAGAGGTGCTGGGACACAGTATCAACCGCACCTCTACATTTTGCGAAGATAGAGTTCAACCTACGACACGTACCTATAGTCCCTGCTCCACTCTGTACATTCTAGGGCTTTAAAATATTCCAGCCTTTGCTGTGACAAATCAGTAATCCCGAGTATTTCATCAACAGACATTTATTGAATGCCTACTACTCATCAGAGCTTTCTTCGATACAAATGAATCTGTGTAAACATTTGGCCATACGTTGTTTGGGCACCCTTGCTAGATTAAAATTTAAATTAGGCTCTGTCCTTCCCAATGGTACGAGTTACACAGGAAAACAAAGACTCAGATAAATAAATGCCTGTGTGTGGCGAAATCACGGCCCTGTGCCCGGTTGCCAGGAGACTTCCCAGTTTGGCAGCCTCATACTCCTCTGTAATCAAGAGCCTTCAGCGAAGCCAAAATTGGCCGGCTTCTGTGGGCCTGTTAACGTGCCCACACACTCTGCTTTACGTCTCTAAACACCTGACGTTTTATATATTCCTGTGTTTTTGCTTCCGTCTTCTTACCCCCAACAGAACGTTAGCTCCGAGGGAAGAAGTCATGTATGACTGTCGTTCAGGTCTGTGTATGTTTGCTGTGCTGGGTGACCCTTAGCTGCTCCATCCCTGTTTGTTTGAACATTTCCCCCCCTCATAACCCAAATTTCCAAAGATGTGTTTTCAAGTGTCTCCGAGGGCTGAAACCACAAATGTTCCCAACTTGGGAGATTAGAAACGCTCTTCTCCACCATCAGGTTTTCTGGGTCTGGTGTTGCATAACCTGGTCTTGCCCAGACCTTTCCATTCCTGCCTGTTATTTACTCCCTCCCTTCCTTTGCTTTTCTTGGGTCTCTCTCATGCTCCTTTCCTAACCCCGCACACAGGCGCTGGCTCTTTGATTTGCTTATCTTTAGTCTTTCTCATGCACTAATAACTATGTAAGAGCCACTGGTTTCTTTTTAAGTTCAGGGCTGTCGGCCTCACCTCGCCACCCAGATCAGGTCCTCTCTCTCAGCAAGTAAACCTCACTTTTTTTTCTGGACGTGCTTTCTACTTGGAAAGTGCAAGTAGTTTTGAACCTGTCATTTGGCAGCCTCTGAGGGGGACACATGGTGTTTCCTTTTAGAGGCTCTTTTCTGTCTTCCCTGGGCCCAACACAAAGAAACCACACCACATGCACAGTGGGCGGCCTTCCCTGAGCACTTGCCTGGTACCTGGTGTTGCATGGCCCACTCATAGACATTTTGACTACTCCACATAATAAAAAAGCCATAATTTTATAGATCAAATACTACTCAGCTCCTTCCCGTCCGCCTTTTCTCGGAGCATGCCAGACTCGGCGCTGTTGGGCCTTGCCTTAGGCCTGGGTCATTCTCCCTCTGTCTTCAGTTCAGTTTATATTTTCAGCCGACACCAGCGCTTCACAGCCTCACCGCTACCTGTTCTAAAACAGCCCTCTCCCACCCTCCACTCCCCTACACCTTCTGTTTATTTTTGTTGTTGTTGTTGTTTGCTTTTCTTTTTTGTTGTTGTTTTCATGACAGGGTTTCATTGTGTTGCGCTGGCTGTCCTGGAACTCTGTAGACCAGGCTGGTCTCGAACTCAGAGATAGACTGCCTCTGCCTCCTTAGTGCTGGGATTAAAGACCTGTACCACCACCGCCCGCTGGTTTGTTTTATTTTGTTTGTTTGTTTGTTTATTTATTTATTTATTTATTTATTTATTTATTTATTTATTTATTTATCTATTTATTATAAATGGTCTTACTCGTTCGCTTCTGGCGCTGGACTTTTAAAAACGCCAACAGCAGAAACTTGGTGTGTCCAGCACGGCATTCTGCGAGGCCCTCAAGAACGGTGGCAAGCAACAGGTACTGGATAAGCTTTCCTGAAAAGGATGCATTTCTGAAGGAATGAGTACTTTTGACCTCTGCGAAGTAACCCTGGCAGCTACTTTTGGTTCTGAAAGTGGCTCTGGGAGATAAGACACACTTTCACCGACCTGTGGACCATACTTCACTTGATGAGAACTTCAGCGAGAAGGGTTCAAGGTCACCCCTGGGAGGAGAAGGAAACGGGGTGAAAAGAGAGAGGGGAGAAGGCAAAGGGAGGATTGTCATGAAAAGGTGTGTGGGTGTGGGGTGGTGGTGGTGAGGGGTCCGGCAAGCCAGGGGGGCAGAGGGGACACAAAATGGGGCACCCGGCTTCCTGTTGGGACTGAGTAGGACCGGGCCTGACTCTTAGAAAGGGCTAAGGGTGGAAAAGATAAACACAGAGAAAACGAAACCCAGTCACCCAGAGGTGGCCAAGGGGTGACTAGAAGTAGAAGGGACCGCTCAGAGGTTGCCCACTGGGGAGAACGCAGTCGGGCGCAGCCTGCAGGTTGGGACCAGGCAGCACAGGGCAAGAGGGTCTGGTGATGCCGAGAGGCGCGGGGTGGAGCCGAGGGGAGCGGGGTGCAGGGGCGCGGAGGGGCGGTGCAGCAGCGGGCGGGGCGGCCCCGGTGGCCAGCGCTCACTTCCGGGAGAGCCTGGCGCCCTGGCCACCGCCCGCTCGCAGCTGCCAGCTCGCTGGGGCCGTGGAGCCTGTGAGCGTGCAGGCCAGGCCGCAGCCCAGCGTCTGCGCAGCTCGGGCCGCCGTCCGTCACCATGGGGGCGTCGGGGCGGCTGCTGCGCGCCGTGATCATGGGGGCGCCGGGCTCCGGCAAGGGCACCGTGTCGTCGCGCATCACCAAACACTTCGAGCTGAAGCACCTCTCCAGCGGGGACCTGCTCCGCCAGAACATGCTGCAGGGCACAGGTGGGAGCTGAGACCGAGGGAGGGCTGGCAACGTGCGATCGTCCCGGAGGGGCTTTGCGGGCCGGGGTCGAGGGTCCTGCAAGCGCTCCCCGATCTCGCCCGGGGAAAGCCGAAACCTCCGTGGGCAGCTTCGGGTAGATTGCGGGGGTGGGGTGGGGTGGGGTGGGGATGGGACTAGAAAGTTCAAAGACTGAAGGAAAGCCCTCGGCCTTGTTCAAGGCACACATCCCACCCGGCTGGCAGCTGCTGGGGGCCTAGCCTGGGGAGCTGTACCCGGCGCTACCACGTGTCCTCGTACTGGGAAGGCAGGCTTCGATTCTGCCAGGGTTAACTTTCTTTTCTACACCCCCCCCCCCCCCCCCGCCCCAGTCCCGCCCTTGGTATAAACTCCATGGGATCTTGTAGTCCTGACCTTTCTCTCTTCAAGGTCAAGTATTACTTACTCTTTTTGCAGACACAAAATTGGCTTAGATTTTGATGCCCGCAGGCATTTCTTAGGCACGAAAGTTATCCTTGTGCACAGTTACATAAACGATTGTTGTGTTTCTCCTGCCAAATTCTTCTAACTCAGCATACAACCTAGTCAACAAACCCCACTTTACAACGGACGGATTTGTGGTAAGTTCTATTTTAAGAAAGGCATTTTAAATTTATTTTTTTGAGACAGTGTCATTCGATGTAGCCAAAGTTAACTTTAACTTGAGATCCTCCTGCCTCAGCCTCCCTAGTGAGTGCTGGGATTACAGGCGCCAGCCGACTAACAGCTGCAGGCTGTTTTTAAAAAATTAACCCCAAATGTTTTCTTCACAATAGCGGTTCGTTGACCTTCAGTTCCAAACTCGTGCCTATTTTGAAATTCATTTGAAGCTCAATTACGTAGAAATAATACCTGTTCAAGGTAAAAGAAAAAAAGAAAGGAAGAAGAAAGTAAAGGTCTTGGAGAGAAGGGAAACCAGAAGGAAAGAAAGTAAAAAGCCAAGCTTTGTCTTAGTCCCTGCCCTGTCCTGCTCTTCAGAGAGAAACAATGCATTTCCCTCCGGAAGTGTCTCTTTATGTACAAGCACTTGTGTGCACTCTCTGTGTTGAATCATGTTACCATATATTTACTCAGCTCCCTGTTTTCACACTGTGATCCAGTCCGTCATCCCATATGGCCATTACCCTGTTTGTTTAGCCACCCGTTTGCTGAATCTACCATGATTTATTTTACCTGTTCCCTTCCTCCTGATGGATGTATAACTACTTTGCAGGAAAGGGTGCTTTTTTGTTGTTTTTGTTTAAAGGACACTGACTGTCACATGGGGTGGGGGAATCCACACACTGTTTTGAGTTTCTTTGGTTGGCTCCTCGACACCCCTCGAGCCTGTTTTCCTTCTCTTCTAATGTTGACCTTGAAAAAGAATAAAGGTTGCAGTTAATTAAACTTTATCAAAAGGTTGTTTGACTCTTGCTAAATGTTCTTAGTGCAACAGATTGCAATTTTATGGAGGCCAAACAGTCCCCAGTCCTGGAGACTGCCTGGTTGGTTTGCTGCTATCCAAAGTACAGAGAAAGACCTGCCTGCAGGCTGACTCAGCTCACCTGACTGGGTGGTAAAGAATGCACACTGATTTAGGGAAACACAGACCATTTTAGGAGTAAATGAAGGGGCATTTGAATAAAGCAACAATGCTCCTTGCTTCATTTTAATACCTGCAAGAGTCAGGGATGGCAACTGTAACATGGAAGGGGGAGGGGAGGGCGCAGAGATGTTCAGTAGCTCATTCTGTAGTTTTAATGGGCAGCTCTTTTCTTTTTTAAGACACAGAGAGACAAATACTTTCTTAAAACCTTAAAGATTCATTATCAGAAGTAGGTGTTTTTTGTTTTAACAGGATCGCTCACAGTAGCTTTGGCTGGTCTTGAACTTGTAGCAATCCTCCTGCCTCAAATCTCATGAGTGTTGGGATTACAGACCCACCAGGCCCTGCTAGAAGAACTAAGGTTTGTGAAAGAAGTCTTTGCAGGTCAAAGTTCAAGGTACACACAGGAGGTTAGTCTCTGTTCAGCTGGGAAAAGTTACAGATCTTAGAGGGAAGCCCTGGCCAGGCCCCTAGGGATGGTTTCCACATCTGGCTGATGCCTGAAATCCAGAACTGGCAGGTCCTAGGATGGTGGAGTCACTTGCTCTTCAAAGAAGTATCGCAATGCCTTAGCAAGAACAGAAGACGAAGCTTGGGAGTGTCATGAGATTGTTTTCACAGATGTTAATAGTTTGCTATGCAGAGTATTTTTCACTAAATGGTATCCAGCAGGTCCCGTAGGTCAGGACTGAGAATATAGTCCCATTAAATATTTGTGAAAGGATTGGATATTTCCCAAAGACACAGCCAAAGGAGAACTAATCTTTTTTTTTTTTTTTTTTTTTTTTTTTTTTTGGTTTTTTGAGACAGGGTTTCTCTGTGTAGCTTTGCGCCTTTCCTGGAACTCACTTGGTAGTCCAGGCTGGCCTCGAACTCACAGAGATCCGCCTGGCTCTGCCTCCCGACTGCTGGGATTAAAGGCGTGCGCCACCACCGCCCGGCTAAATGTGTAGCCCAGGCTGGCCTCGAACTCGTGATCCTCCTGCCTCCGCCTCCTTCAGCAAATCCTACCGGCGTGCGCCACCACAACCGGCGAGAACTAATCTTAAAAAAAAAAATCATAAGAAAGGGCCTGAGAATCCAGAAGAGGAAACTGACTTCCTGTGCGTTGGCCTCACCAGGAGACATGGTTGGTTAGCCTTTGGTGCCTTCTTGATTCTTCTCTTTCTCCTGGTTGCGTCTGTGTGCAGTTGTCCAATCGTCATTAGATGCTTTTTATTCCCATTTGTTGTGAGCATGTTCGTATATCATCAAGTCTCAAACTTAATTTCAGGAAGGTTGCACAATTAATTTAAACTTTGCCCCTGCTATCAGCTATTGAATTTTTTTCCGATGCCAGAAACCAAATCTGGAGCCTGTGCATGCTAAGCAAGCACTGTACCCCGGAGCTGGCTCTGCAGACCCCTGTTTACTGGACATTTATGTTGTTAGCTGGTTTCTGCTGTAATAAATACTGCTGGGCCCCCGAACAGCTGGCTGCAACTTTGCTTCTTTTTCCTTTGACTAAATTCCAAGTGTGGCATTTCTAGGAACAAACCATCATGTCACGAAAGTGCTGTTTTCTGATGCCCGACTATATAGTCGTCTAAAATGTGTTTGGTGGTGGCGGGAGGATCTATTCCTTCCAGCAGCAATCGCTTCATTGTTACCCATTTTTGGACCCAGACACCTTCCTCAGCTTTACGTTTGATTTAAAATGCAAGTTGTGGGTAGTATTCATTAAAACACAAAGTGTACGTGAGAAAAACAGTCAGCTCCAGAGAGATAATAATGGCTCTGGAAACACTAGGTGGCCTGGTGACACTAGCAGTTCTGAGACCTTAGAGCACCAACCAGGACAGTGGAGTCAGAAGGTTGGAGTCTGAGACTCACACCGTTACTGTAATCCTCACGCCTTTCATGAGGACACTGAGTGCCACAGAGGTGGAGGAACATTCAGGGATAAACAGCCTTTCTCTACGCACCTGGGTAGCACATATGAAGTTGGTATGCTACAGAATCCATTAGTATGGGCCCAGACAAGACAAGGGTGAGATTCAAATTCATGAACTACCCCCTCCCATATACACAAAACCCCAAATGAAACTAAACAGCATGTTCTGGGATACCAGAGTGGAAACCCAGGCCTCAAGTGCCAATTATATATTCTTTCCACAGGGCAGTACTTCCCAAATTGAGGTTGATGAGGTCATTTTAGATAGACTTTTTCTTTATTTATTTCAAGGTGTATTTGCCAAAAAGAACATATATTTTGTGAATATGTTAGCTTATTTAAAAGGTGTGTTGCTTAAAGGAAACATAGTAATAATTTAGATGTGGCAGACCTAAGGTGAGCATCTGAGTGGCAGAGTCTGGCCCCTTGGTGGGTGCTTCCTCTGTGGTGCCAGACTCGAGGGCTGACCCTTTATCTCATTTAAATATCATCTGTATGTTGGGGGAGTCTAACTCAGTAGATAATCTCGGGTCCCCAAGTGTCCATATGGCCAAACATCGTTGTGTGGATCCACGAAGCATAGTGTGTATAAACGAGACACAGACTGATGGTAGAGCAGATTATTTTTATAATGGTGATTTGTAATAGTCAATACATTTACATGGTTTGGAATTCCAAAAAGACATCTAAAACGAATAATTAGTGATGAGAGCCTTGTAAGATATTTCATGCCCTTGGCAGTGGTGGCGCACGCCTTTAATCCCAGCACTCAGGAGGCAGAGGCAGGTGGATCTCTGAGAGAAACCCTGTCTCGAAAAACCAAAAAAAAAAAAAAAAAAAAAAATTCATGCACACATGACTTGATGCTCGCCTGTCTTCCCTTAGTGTTTCCTGTAAGTGGGAGCACAAATCCATGATGTACAGAACCTTCAACAGTCAACAGTGTGCTTTCCAGGAGCGCTTCATTTCTCCCCTAGCACCGCCTGGTTGGCATGACTCACTGCCATGGAACTGCACCATTTAAAGTGTATATATGTAAAATCCAGTGCACGTAGTATATCACAGTTGGGTAACTATCACCACAACAGATTTTAGAACATTTTTATTACCCACAAAAGAAACCTCTTACCTATGAGTCACTCCCATCCCCACCCACCCCACCCAACCCTCTGGCAACACTACTGTATCTTTCAGTTCTCACCGTCTGGACACGTCACAGAAATGAAATGGGAGTCTGCAGGCTTTCTCTCTGGCTTCTTTCACTTAGCATATTATTTGTCTTAATTATATTTATTTACTTAGAGTGCATGTGCACTTGTGTATATGTGTGCCAGACTATGTATGTGGAGGTCAGAGGACAACTTGGGGTGGGTGGACTGTCACTGTCTATCATGTGGGTCCAGGAATCCAGCTCAGGGTGTAAGGCTCAGTGGCAAGCATCTTTGACCTCTGAGCTGTGTCTGCGGTTCTGACACTGTCTCACTGTGCTGCCCAGGCTGAAGACGAAATCTGGGCTCAAGTGATCCTCTTACCTCTGCCTCCTGGGAGCTGAAACTTGGGGTGAATGCCACTGTGCCGAGCTTGACTTGGGCTTTTAAAGATCCCCTCATGCTGGAATATTAGGACTTGGTTACTTTTTATTGTGTTATGTGGATGTTTTACATTTTGTTTAGTTGATATTTGAATTAGCTTCCTTTTTTTCATTATTTTGTGTCTAAGTCATTTAGAGCAACCTTAAAAAAGAGAAATTGGTTTAGGACTACTGCCATAAAAAGTAAGCTGCTAAATTGTTGTGTTTTTTTTTTATTTTTCATATACAAAACAAAGGGTTTCCTTTTGATGTTTTCATGCATAGCTGTCATTGTATTTTGTTCTCATCTGTCCCCCACAGCACGCTGCCCGAATTCATAGATTAATATTTAATAAAACACCATAGCTGGACCTCAGGAGAATCCTGACCCTTGTCTGTGTGCCCACATACTGAACCATCTACCTAGTGATGGATGGGGGATTTCACTGAAGGTGCTCACAATCACGGTGTGGATTTGGGGTCAGGCAGACACATGGATGTGTGTTAGTCACAGTGGCTGCCATAATAGCACAGACTAGGTGGCTCAGATAGCAGAGCTGTTTTTGGAGCCTAGAGGTCCAAGACCAAGGCTCTGGAAGAGTTGGTTTCTGGCGAGGCTTGCCTTTCTGGCTGTAACCAGCACGTTCTCACTTTATGGCCTTTCTTCTGTGCTCAGGCACTTGCTGTCTCCTCCTCAGTGTTTACACACAGTTTCTATCAGATTGAGGCCCCACCCTATGACTCCCTTCAACCTTAATTACCTTCTTAAAGGTAAATACAGTCTAAATATAGTCACTGTAAGGGTTAGGTTAGGGTTTCAGCATATGGACTTGGGACTGACTACTCAGTCCATAGCAGGATTAGACACATGGTTTCAGGGGAGAGACGGGGAGAGGGAGGGAAAGAGAGAGACACAGAGAGAGAACACACACACACACACACACACACACACACACACACACACACACACACACACACACACACCAGTAAGCTCGAGAGCACTTGTGACATTTTGGGAGCCTAGAGGGAAACTTTTGGTTACCTAGGAGGTCGATGCTGTCTTGCCATAAGAGTCTTTTAAAATAACTTTCCAAAGGCTATTTTATTTAGTTACCTTTAAATAGTCTTTTCTTTTTAGTGTGTGTGTGTGTGTGTGTGTGTGTGTGTGTGTGTGTGTGTGTGTGTGTGTATGTGAGTGCAGTGCCAGTGGAGGCCAGAAGAGGGCATTGAATCTCCTGGAGCTGGAGTTACAGGTGTTTTTAGCCACTCAATGTGGGTGCTGGGACCTGAACTCAGGTACTCTGAAAGAGCAACAAGTGTTCTGAACAGCAGATCCACATCTCCAGCACCTCCAAACTTTAGTGGGTTTGGAGGACACTTTCCCAGAACCCAGGTCCTCTCCTGGACATTGTAAACTGGTGGTATGCTTGTCAAATGGCAGCTGGTTTAGTAACCATAAATTCTTAGTAACGGTAAGTTCATAGTTAGGAATCATCCACTTTTTTCTTTGGGATAGGGCCTCTCACTAGCCTGGAACCTACCAAGTAAGGTAGGCTCTCTGGCCAGCAAACCCAGGGATCCACCTGTTTCTGCTGCTTTATGCTATATTACAAGCTCATGCCACGATAGCAGCTTTTGTTTTATTCGGATTCTGGGGACTGAACTGAGGTCTTCACGCTTTCAAGGAAACATTTACTGACTGAGCTACCACCCTCATTAGCCCTTCTGTGGTATTTTTTTCTAATAAATTTTTTTTAGAAGCTGTAGAAAAGTGAAATATGTAGACATTAGTGTTTATATAGTTGTGCATACTACATGATTAGGAATAGGCTTACTTTATTTTTTTTGGAGTCAGGGTCTCTTGGGTAGGCCATGAACTCTTTGTGGAGCTGAGGATGATCTTGAATGTCTGATCCTCCTGCTTCCACTTCCCTGGGGCTGGGATTACAGGCATGTTCGCCTACCACATTCAGTCTTACGCTGGAGGGCTAAGCCCAGGTTTCTTTCATGCTAAGCAAGCACTTTAAAAGCTCAGCTAAATTCCCAGTCCTTCCCTCCTCCTGCCCCTTATTGTGCTCGTGGTTTCTGAGACGTGGTCTCGCTGTGTATCTCTGGCTGCCTGGAACTCACCATGTGGTTGAGGTTGGCCTCAATCTAGGGGAAATCCTCCCGCCTTGGCCTCCTGAGTGCACCGCCACACCCGTTTGGTTTTGTTCCTTTGAGACAGAGTCTCATTATATAGCCCTGGATGGCCTGGGACTTGATATGCAGACTAGGTTGGGGTTGAACTTGGGGCATTCACACCGTCTTTGCTTCCCTTTGGTTGGTTGATTTTGTTGAGACAGGGCCCTCTGTAGCACAAACGGCCCTCAGCCCTGTATATGTACCTGGGGCTGGTTTTCCTGCTGGTATTACAGGTGTGTGCCACTGTGTCCAGCATAACCTGTGCTTGTAGCAGAAGAGCTGTTAATAATGCACTTTCTCATAGGCCTGACGTCCGGAAGCATCCCATAGAAAACAAATTCCTGAGATCTGGACTAGTTTGATAAAGCAAACACACTCACTGGCTTTTCCCTCTGCTGTAGAAATTGGTGTGTTGGCCAAGACTTTCATTGACCAAGGGAAGCTCATCCCAGATGATGTCATGACTCGGCTGGCCCTTCACGAGCTGAAAAACCTCACACAGTATAGCTGGCTGTTGGATGGTAAGTACAGATACGCAGTGTCCTGGGTATCTCTGCCGCCCGAAGTAATGAGTGCGGGCAGGAGACTGAGCAGTCCGGACTATGGACAGTCATCAGGAGGGCAGTCAGTCACCTTTGAGTCTAATTTTAAAATTTAATCAGTGAGCTGATTAACTTATTTTGAGGCAAGGTCTTATGTATCCCCTACTGGCCTCCAATTTGCTGTGTAGCTAAGGATGAACTATAAATTTTGATCATCTTGTCTTTGCCTCCCAGATGCTGGGACTACAGGAATGAGTGGCCAAGCTTGTCTGTGTGGTGTGGTGATCAAACTCAGGGCTTCCTGCGTGTTAGGCAGGCATGCTACCAACTGAGCTATATCCCAAGCCCGAGGGTCTGGTTTTTTATTTGAAGGGAAAGAGGGTGTTGGACCACATGATTTCTAGACTGCTTCAGATGTAGCTTTAGTTCTATGCCCCCTTTAAAGAATATTCTTTGACTTTTTAAACTTTGGTTGTTTTGCTTTTTGAGACAAGGTCTTATGTAGCCCAGGCTGACATTGAACTTGTGAGCCTTCTGCCTCAGCCCCTCCCACAAGAGCCGGGATTCCAGGCATGCAGCACCGTACCCAGCTGAGAGTATTCTGTGCTAAGACAGGATCTGCACAAAAGAAGTTAGACTGAAGAGTGACTTAAAATAAGCTGTAGACTTTTCCCAGCCTGAGTCCTGGCAGAGTCTCGGGGCAGGGTGGCTTGTAGACGCTGCTTGCTGATGGAGGAAGGACACAGAAGAGTCCTTTAAACACGGGACACTTTCCTTCAAGATCAAAGTTCTGATACCGTCTTGGAAGGGGTGTGCTAACCCGGTCCTGTTTGTTCTCTTCTACTTAACCCCGTTCTCCACCTTCACACGGAAGTCCACAGTGCTGCCCGCTGAGCCCTGCAGCCCAGCTTGCTAGCAGCCAGAGAAGGTGTCCCAGTCCCTAACTGCAAAAAGGTTCTAGACGCTTCAGAAAGGTGAGGTAGGGAATGAACAAAGGGAGAGGCAGGGCAGAATTCCTTACTCTGGTTTATTAGCGCTAGTATCAAGAAGAAAACAGCAACAACAACAAAACGTATGCTTGCCTGTATGTCCGTCAGTGTGTACACAGAATCTCAAGGACTTAAAAATTCTTGAAACACTTACAGACGGTCTTTGGTGTGTAGATACCATGCTGAAGACCAGTGGCTGAATACACCAGGCTGCATATATTTATTCATGACCTAAATGTTGACTGAGTGCCTTCTAGGTACACAAAGCTGGTCTGGGCACTGAACCTAAACAAGAACAAACTCCTTGCTTTTATGGACAGTATATTCTAGTAGAAAAGTTGGGATAAGCCCAGATTCAACGTTGATGTGAACAGAGAGCCATGTGAAGAGCAGGCGGATACTTGCTTCCTTTTCTGGTAGAAAATATGAATACATGAGCCAACATTTTATTCTCAGGTTTGATGAAGCCTTGCTTCTGTGAGATGCTGGGATCTAGAAGTACTCCTGTTGGCAGGCAGCCTGTGTAGGCCTCTTTAGCTGAAGGAATGGGGTACATGGAAGGTTGAGTGTAGATGCTGCCCCCGCACAGGGAAGTGGCAAATTTCCCAAGAGACCAGCCCGTGGCCATCAGTGGAGTATATCTGGGGACTAGGGCAACAGGGGAAGGGCCTGGAATGTGGAATATTTGTCTTTTATTTCTTTATTGATGTACTGTCACAATGGCTTTTCCTTTAGAAAAACTAAAGCAGATGAAAATGTATAAGAGAAATAGAGTCCTCAATGATCACACCCTCCTACAGCAACTACATTTAATTGCCTCTCTTTTTTTATAATTAAGAAATTTTTTGTTCATTTTATATACCAATCACAGATCCCCCTCTCTTCCCTCCTCCCACCCCCCCATTGCCTCTCTTTAAATAGGCATTCTCTACAGCAATAAAAAAAAATACACATCTATCCAAACTTCCATCTATTATTAGATATGTTTTGCCCTATCCACCAAGTAATAATTAATATTGTTTTTCTTTTTGCTGGAGTGACAAATACTTCAGAGAGACAACTGGAAAGAGGGATGATTTATTTGGGTTTTGGTTTCAGAGTTTTCAGTCCATGCTGCTGCCCATGTTGTTTCTGGGTCTTGTTGACAGCGTGAGTGAATCGAGGCCACTCTCTTTATGACACCTTTGACTGTACCTATGAATTAATTCATCAATGGAGTAACAGCCATTTCTCTTAATGACTGGAGCTGCCAACTAGGGACCAAGACATCAACATACAAGCTTTTGGAGGATACAACTTATTACCCAAACTGTAACGTATACATACACATGGATACATGCTGTGATAGCCATTCTTGGTTGTCAACTTGACTACATCTGGAATCAACTAAAGCCAAGCAGCTGGGTACATCTGTGAGGGATTTTTTTCTTAAATCGTTTGAAGAGGAAGACTCACCTTTAATCCACATCTTTTGAGGTGGGAAGACCCACCTTTAGTCTGGGCCATGCCTTCTGCTGGCAGCCTGTGTAAAGGACACGGAAGAAGGAAGCGTTGGCTCTTTGCCTGCCTGCCCTCGCTCTCCCTCTGGCAAGCCCATTCCGTCACCGCCATTAGAACCTATTTCTTCACGATTCTGGCATATACTGAAAACGAGCTGAGACATCCAGCCTCATGGACTGAACAACTACAGATTCTTGGACCTTCTGCTGGTAGACAGCCGTTGCTGGACTAGCTGGACCACAGCCTGTAAGCCATCCTAATAAATGCCATTTTTTTTTTCTATAAGTTCTGTTCCTTTAGAGGACCTTGTCTAATACCGATACAGATTTTTGGTACCAGAAGTGGTTCGAGAGCAACAGAAAGTATAAGGATGACCTTTTTTTTTTTTTTAAAAAAAAAGTAGCTTGAATAACTTTCCAATTTGCCAAAACCCACTGAAGTCTTTCCAGTTACTGAAGCCTCTCCTAGAAGCTCGCACAGTACTGAGAGCCCATGATGTGAACTAGTTTACACACTTGAGGAGACAATAGCCGGGCGGCGGTGGCGCATGCCTTTAGTCTCAGCACTCAGGAGGCAGAGGCAAGCGGATCTCTGTGAGTTCGAGGCCAGCCTGGGCTGCTACAGAGCAAGTTCCAGGACAGTCAGTGCTACACAGAGAAACCCTGTCTCAAAACAAACAAAAAAAACCAAAACAAACAACCAAACCAAACAAAATTAAGGAGACGAATGTATTTGATTATCCTGATTCACCAATTGTGAGAGGCAAAATGGATTTGGTGACTCTGTATATTAAACTTTTGACAATTTGTGGAAAAATAAGGAAAGTGATGCTGGTCAGTTCCTCCTGGCATCTCTGGATAAATTGACAAAGGAAAAGGGTGAGTTCCATGATAAAATTAACCAAGTTCTAGCATCTTAGAATATGATGAAGGACAATGAATTCACTGATAAAATTAACTAGCTCAAGATGTGCATACACAGTCTCAAGGTTTCTATGTGTCCTGGAAGAGAATCTTCTCCCCAGAGGCCACAGAGCTCAAGTTTCAGAAGATCAGCCCAAAGCCCTCGTTATAAGGCTGGCTGAGTTACAGTGAAAATTCAAATCCCAGCCTCAGAGGGTGTTGGTGGTTAGAGTGAGGGCATTCATTGTAAGAATGGGATCCTGTAACTTGGGATGGGGTTGTGTGGGAGGACCCCATTGAGACTGAGAACTTTGAACCCTCAGATTCTCAAGGGTTTATCTCACCTGAGGAAGTAGTCTCTCTACTTTCCCTCAGCAGAAGATGTATTCCCACCCCCAACTCCTGAAATATTGCCTTTTCTGCCTTTGCCTGAAGAAATTAATCCTTCACTGTCTGCTAAACCAGCAGTGACTGGAAATGCCAGGCAAGACACTAGTGATGCACCTCAGGGCCCACCAGTAGTTGCCTCTAGACTATAACCAGACTTCAGGCTATGCAGGTTCCTGGAGATGGAAAATGTCGTCCATGAAGAGGTACAAAGAGCTTAATGAGCTTGCTCATTCATTCAAGGAGAAGTCTGGGGAATTATGTGTGGGAATGCATTTTAAGGGTGTGGGATAATGGTGGAAGGAACATAAAACTGGACCAGACTGAGTTTATTGATGTGGGCTCACTGAGCGGAGATTCGAGGTTAACTATGGAAGCTCGCACCGATGAAAAGGGTGCCAACAGTTTGAAAGGTTGGCTGAAGCATTCTCAAAAGATGGTCTACTGAAGCGGAGTTAGAGGTGCTTGATATCCCCAGGCTTAGTGTTGAGGAAGGGATGTTAAGGCTCAGGGAGATTGCAAGGTAAGAGTGGCTACGCTGTGTAAAAACTAATCCTCCACAATGGGAAGGCCCGGAATACACGCCCTTTATTAATCCTATAACATACAAAATGGGGAGAGGGCACCAGTACATTTGAAGAGCTTTGTTGTCTCCCTTTTCCCTGTGCCAGACCTAGGCTTGGAGACACTGCTTAAATGGTTTAAATGCAGTGGGTTTAATTGGGCCCCAAAGGAGCAGGGCCAGGTGGCAGTACTGAATGCCAAAGGCAAGATGATCACAGTTATCATAATGGGCAGCATAGGCAAAGCAATGTCCATGATGGCCTGGCCCATAATGGGCAGCAAGGCAAAGTGATTTTTACTTATATGGACCTTTGGTACTGGCTAATCAATCACAGTGTTTCCAGGCATGAAATAGATAAGAAGCCTACTGCCTTTTTGTTTGATCTGGATAAGTGGAAAAATTTCTCAAACAAATGAAAGGAAGTCTACATTGGATGGTGGCAAAAGGGAATCTTGGCCCATGAACCAGACTTGAGGCAGTTTGCAGGCCCAGAACCCCTTGAAAGAAAGTATGGACAGGTTCTCCTGAGGAAGGACCTTGATAAAACACATACAAGTGTTGTTGTTGGCTTTTCTCCAGTTCTTCCCCCGAGGGACCTGAGGCCTTTGACAAGTGTAGCTGTACACTGGGAGACAGGAAACAATCAGACATTCCAGGCTCTGTTGGATACTGGCTCTGGATTAACACTGATTCTGGGTAATCCCAAGAAATGCTGGGGCCCTCCAGTTAAAGTAAGGCTTTATGGAGGTCAGGTGATTAATGGAGTTTTGACTGATGTCTGACTCACAGCAGGTCCAGTGGGCTCCCGAACTCAACCCGTGGTTATTTCCCCAGTTCCAGAATATATAATCAAGATAGACATACTTAGAAGTTAACAGAACTCTCCCATTGGTTCTCACCTATGGACTGGGGAATATTATGGTTAGAAAGGGTAAATGAAGTCTTTAGAGTTGCCTCTACTGTGGGGGACCAGCCCCCACTTTTACGACCAGGGTACTCTTGAGCAGGGAGAAGTGAGGAATATTTAGATAGAAAGAGATACCTAGACAACGAGAGGAAAGACAGAAATACAGGACAGCCTCGGGAGGGCCTGGGTCAAAACCCAGCAGCCCAGAACTTTATTCCAAAGGGCTTTTTATAACAATGCCAAGGAGTGAGGCAAAAAGACCTCCCCCCGCTAGATACAACCAAGTGCAGACCCTTCCAAACACCTGGTACCCAGGCCCGTGGCCTGATCATCCTCTTTCGCGGTCCTGCTAGATAAAGCCACTAGGAAACCTTGGTGGGCTCCAACACTCTGCCAGGGAAAATAGTGAATCAAAAACAGTATCATGACCCTGGAGGAATCAGTGCCACCACCAAGGACTTGAAAGATGCAAGGGTGGTCCCACCACATCTCCCTTTAACTCCCCTATCCAGCCAGTGCAGGAGACTGATGGACCATGGAGAATGAGTGTGGACTATCAAAAACTCAGTCAAATAGTGACTCTAATTCCAGCTGCTGTACCAGATGTGGTGTCCTTACTTAAGCAGATCAACACATCTTTTGGTATATGGTGTGCAGCTATTGATCTGGCAAATACATTTTTTTTTGGTACCTGTTCATAAGGACCCCTAGAAGAAATTTGCTTTGAGGCCAGCAGTATACCTTTACAGTTTTACCTCAAGGATTAACTCTCCAGCCCTGTGTCATAACTTAGTTAGAAGGGATCTTGATCGCCTGTCTCTTCCACAAAATATTACATTGATGCACTATACTGATGTCATTATGCTGATTGGACCAAGTGAGCAGGAGGGAGCAACCACTTTGAATGCATTGGTAACACATGTGCATATCAGAGGATGGGAAGTAAATCCAACCAAAATTCAAGGAAGGACCTTCTACCTCAGTGAAATTCTTAGGAATCCAGTGGTGTGGGGTATGCAGAGATAATCCTAAAGTGAAGGCTAAGTTACTGTACCTGGCCCCTCCCACCACCAAGAAAGAAGCACAGCATTTAGTAGGCCTGTCTGGATTCTGGAGACAACACATTCCTCATGTGGGTGTGTTACTCTGGCCCATATACCGGGTGACTAGGAAAGCTGCTAGCTTTGTGTGGGGCCTGGAACAGCAGAAGGCTCTTCAACAAGTCCAGGCCATTGTGCAGGCTGTTCTATCACTTGGACCACATGATCCAGCAGACCCAATGGTACTTGAGATGTCAGTGGCAGATAGAGATGCTGTTTGCAGCCTTTGGCAGGCCCTGTAGGTGAATCACAGAGGAGTCCTTTGGGATTTTGGAGCAAGGCTCTACCATCATCTGTAGACAGTTATTCTCCCTTTGAGACATAGCTCTTGGTCTGCTATTGGGTCTTAGTGGAAACTGAACATTTGACAGTGAGCTAACAAGTTACCATTCGACCTGAGCTGCCATCTTGAATGAGCTGAGTGTTATTGGACCCACCAAGTCATAAAGTAGGATGTGTACAGCAGCAATCCATTGTCAAATGGACGTGGTATATATGTGACCAGGCCTGAGCAGGTCCTGAAGGCACAAGCAAGTTACGTAAAGAAGTTGCCGAAATGCCTATGGTTTCTACTTCCATTACAATGCTGTCTACTGCCAAGCATGCACCATAGGATGTGCCCTGTGATCAGTTGACTGAGGAAGAGAAGACTAGGGTTTGTTGATGGTTCTGCACATTATGTTGACACCACTCAGAAGTGGACAGCTGCAGCATTACAATCCTTTCTGGAACAACCCTGAAAGATTCCTGTGAAGGGAAATCTTTACAGTGGGCAGAACTTAGGACAGTGCACATGGGCATACATTTTATTTGGAAGGAGTGGGCAAATATGTGACTGTTCACTGATTTATGGGCTATAGCCAATGGATTGGCTGGATGGTCAGGGACCTGGGGATCTGGAAAGAACATCTTGGAAAATTGGCGAGAAAGACATCTGGGGAAGAAGTATGTGGATAGATCTCTGCAAATGGGCGAAGGATGTGAAGATACTTGTGTCCCAGCCAAATGCTCATCAAAAGATGGCTTCAGCAGAAGAGGAGTTCAGTAACTTAGTATATAGGATGACCTGTTCTGGGGACAGTCAGCCTCTTTGCCCAGCCATCCCTGTCATTGCCCAATGGACACATAAACAAAGTGGCCATGGTGGCAGAGATGAAGGTTATGCCTGGTCTCAACAACATGGACTTCTACTCACCAAGACTGACCTGGCTACAACTGGGCTGAGTGCCAGATCTGCCAACCCCAGAGACCAACACTGAGTCCCAGATAGGGCACCATTCCCAGGGGTGACCAGACAGCTACCTGGTGACAGGTTGACTACACTAGACCATTTCCTTGTGGAAAGGACAACACTTTGTCCTTACTGAAATAGGTACTTGTTCTGGTTATAGATTTGCCTTTCCTACATGTAATGCTTCTGCCAAAACCACCATGCATGGACTTACAGATTGCCTGATCCACCGTCATGGTATTCCACACAGGATTGCTTCTGACCAAGGAACTCACTTCGCAGCTTGAGTAGTGCCAACAGTAGGCCCATGACTGTGGAATCCACTGGTCTTACCATGTTCCCCACCATCCTGAATCAGCAGGTCTGACAGAAATATGGAATGGCCTTCTAAAAACACAGCTACAGCACCAATTAGGTGGCAGCAGTATGGAGGGCGGGGCTAGGGTTCTCCAGAAGGCAGTGTATGCTTTGAATCAGTGCCCAATATGTAGTACTGTTTCCCTCATTGCCAGGATCCACAGGTCCAGGAATCAAGGGGTGGATGTGGTGGTTTGAAAGAAAATGGCCCCCAAAGGGAATGGTACTATGAGGAGGTGTGGCCTTGTTGGAGTAGGTATGACCTTGATGGAGGAAGTATATTACTGTAGAGATGGGCTTTGAGGTCTCATATATGCTCAAGCCATGCTCATTAAGACAGTTCACTTCCTGTTACCTTTGGATCAAGATGTAAAATTCTCAGCTCCTTTTCCAGAACCATGTTTGCCTGTACACTGCCATGTCCCAGCATGATAATGAACTAAACCTCTGAACCATAAGCCATTCCATTAAATGATTTCCTTTATAAGAGTAGCTGTGGTCATGGCGTCTCCTCACAGCAGTAGGGACCCTAACTAAGACAGTAGAAAAGGGAATAGTTTCACTCACTGTCATCTCTCGTGACGCACTAGGAAAATCTTGCTTCCTGTTCCCATGACCTTAAGTTCTGCTGGTCTAGAAGTTTTGATTCCAGAGAGGATTGGGGGTAGTCCTGCTAGGAGATACAACAAACATTTCTTTGATCGGGAAACTCAGGCTTCCCCTGGCCACTTTGAGCTTTTGATGCCTTTAAGCCAACAGACTAAGAAAGGAATAAACCGTGTTAGGAAGAGTGATTGATCCAGATTACCAAGGGGAAATTGGATTGCTTTCCCACAATGGAGGTAAGAAGGATTATGTCTGGGTGGAGGAGATCCTTTAGAGCATCTCGTGGTGCTACCATGTCCTGTGATTAATGTCAATGGGAAACTACCACAGCCTAATCCAGGCAGATGACAAAGGGCACAGACCCTGAAGGAATGGAGGTATGTGTTGTGGAATATTCTTTTAAGATGTGTTACATTCATTTATGCTGTGGAATATCTGTTTGATAATGCAAAGATGTGTGATAATGCAAAGATGTGTTGCATTCTTGTATGTTGCATTTGTTTAACTCTGTGAAGCTGTGTTACTTTGCCTGTCTAAAACACCTGATTGGTCTAATAAAGAGCTGAACAGCCAACAGCTAGGTAGGAGAAAGGACAGGCAGGGCTGGCAGGCAGAGAGAAGAAATAGGAGGAGAAATCTGGGAAGAAAAAGATCCGGGGGAGCAAGAAAAGGAGAGGAGGACATCAGGGGCCAACCACCCAGCTATGCAGCAAGCCACGGAATAAGAAGTAAAGAAAGGTATATGGAATAAAGAAAGACAAAAGCCCAGAGGCAAAAGGTAGGTGGGATAATGTAAGTTAAGAGAAGCTGGCTAGAAACAAGCCAAGCTAAGGCCAAGCATTCATAAGTAAGAATAAGACTCCGTGTATTTATTTGGGAGCTGGGTGGTAAGACCCCAAAGAGCAAAAGATTAAAGAAAAGAAAAAGAAAAAGAGAACCCAACAACAGGTATGGATCATTCCTCCAGGAAAAGAGCCAAGGCCTGCTGAGGTGTTTGGGGGTGGAGGAAATACAGAATGGGTGTTAAAGGAAGGTAGTTATAAATACCAGATAAGGCCAAATGACCAGTTGCAGACATGAGGATTATAACCGCCATAAATGTTTGTCATATTTTATTAAGAATGTGTTTGTACAGATATTTGTATTTTCTTTCCTCCATTTCTTTATCATGTAATATTAGTTAAGAAGAGTATCAGTGGTTATCACATTTAAGTTTTGAGATACTAAAACAATCTCTCTCAAGGGACATTGCCACCTATACTAACTGTACAATGTATTAGCAGTTGTACAAGAGATAGTTATATTATGTTAGCTGTAATTATGACCTGGTTAAATATATAACGTGTTTGTGATTGTACATGGGATAGTTAGGCATTATTATGACCTGGTTGTTTATACTTGGAAATTAAGCATAGCATAAAGAGATATAATTGTGTGTCAAGCTGACAAGGGGTGGACTTGTGATGGCTGTTTTTGGTTGTCAACTTAATGACAGCTGGAATGAACTAAAACCCAAGTGACTGGGTACACCTGTGAGGGATTTTTTCCCCCCTTAATTCCTTTGAAGTCTGAAGACTCATTTTTAATCTGGATCTTCTGAGGTGAGAAGATACACTTTTAATCCAGATCTTTTGAAGTGGGAAGGAAGGTCTACCTTTAATCTGCACACCTTCTGTCAGCAGCATATATAAAGGACAGAAGAGGGAAGCTTGCTCCCTTTGCCTGCTTGCTCTAGCTCTTGGTGGCAAGTCCATTCCTTCACTGGCATTAGAGCCTACTTGGCATATGCTGAAGACCAGCTGAGACATCCAGCCTCATGAACTGAACAACTATTGGATTCTTGGACCTTTTGTTGGTAGACAGCCATTGTTGGACTAGCTGGACCACAGCCTGTAAGCCATTCTGATAAATTCATATATATGTATCCATTCTATAAGTTCTGTTCCTTTAGAGAATCCTAGCTAATACACACACATAAACCAACTTTTGCAATTAAACTACAAGGACAGTTTGGTTTCAGTGGGCTGAAAGACACATTTTCTTGCATTTAGCATACATACTATACTTTAATTCCCTACTTGAGGAGCATTTGGGTGGCAGCCAGGGTTTCATTGTTTGGAATGATGCTGCAAAACATAGCCTTACATTTCTTCTCCTGTCACAGGTTATTTTTATTCAGGCCTTTTATTCCAATGGATGTTTTGTTCTAAGTTACTGAAGATAAACATTTAAAAATTTTGTGTAGAGTGCTTTGCCTGCAAGCATGTATGTATACCACATGGTATGGTGCCCATAGAAGCCAGAAAAGGTCATCTGAGCTCCTGGAAGTAGAGTTACAGATGGTTGTGGGTGCTACGTGGGTGATGGGAATCGAACCTGGGCCCTCCACAAGAGCAGCAGTATGAACACTGTAATAAGAATCGGGCCAATAGAGAGGTATTTTTGTTAAGACTTTTTTCAGTGCAAACTCCTTGGTTACGAGTGCAGGTGTTAGGTTACATAGACTGCTTATGTTCACTGTGACTGCCACTGCTTAACAGCTTCATGAGTGACAGCAAGGCATCTGCTGTTGCTCTGCCCGCTTCCTCATTTGTAAAGTGGAGATAACAACAGCATCTCTCTCATGGGCATTAGGGAAATTGAAAGAAAGGGTCGCTATAAAACCTTTAATGTATGGCTGTTGGCATCTGAAAGCATTCTGTGGAATGAGCTATTATACTCTATTAGTCTCATTAAAGATATTCAGATTGTTTCTCTCAGGATAATTTCATTATAAATTTTATAGTAAATGCTTGCCATTTTCTTTCATCCTGGGGCTACATAAAGTGTTCCAGGCTGAACCTCTTGCCATTAACTTTGTTTGGGGCCATTGTCCCTCGATCTGGGTTCCTTAATAGTTACTTTATCCCATTATGAGTTCTAAGTCATAAGCCCAATTTTCCATGTCTGAGCTTTAGCAAGTCGTGTTTTTAGCACTAACAAATCATTGCATATGCATTTTAGCCCCTGTCACCCTTGAGAAATGTATTATTTTCATAAATTTTAACTTTTCCTTGTGCCCTGTACAGAATGTTCCTAGTCATAACATTGTAAAGTAAAAAGTTTGGGATCAGATACCATTTCAAATTCCCCAGCGTACTTGTGTCTATTTTGGGACTCAATAATCATTTCTAGTTGCTTTTCTCTGTGTTTTTGAACCACATTGTTTAAACTATTTTAGCTGTACTGGCTGCGTACCCCGTTTTTCAAATGCCTGAGACCACATGTTTCCTACTTCAGAGTTTTGTACTTCCAGCTGTGGTCTTTACCAGCTGAGCATTCCTGAGCACCCTAAACCCCAAATTGGACACGTCTGACATCACTGGATCTAGATTTCTGGATTAGAGATGTTCAGATTGTAAAACTTGTTTTATATGTCAGGGTTTGTTCCTCTGTTTTGCTTTCTGTCGTATTTCAAACTCGGCCTTCTGAGATTTTGAATGAAGATGATGTCCTCCTGCTAAGTCCTTTTCCATATACATATTTTTTTAAAGATAGGCTCTCACTGTGTAGCTCTGGTTAGCTTGGAACTCACTATGTAGACCAGGCTGTCCTCAAATTAAGAATTCAGCCTCCCTCTCTGCCTTTTGAGTGCTGCTACCATTCCTGTCTTATTTTAAAAAATTGTAAGTGTGTGTGTGTGTGTGTGTGTGTGTGTGTGTGCAGGAGGTGTTGTTGACCAGAAGGTGTCAGATCCCTTGGAGCTGTAGTTACAGGTGGTATGAGCCACTGGATGGGGATACGTTGTGTTTGGTTGTTTTTTTTATTTTATAGGTTTTTTTTTCTGTTTTTGTTTTGTTTTAGAGATCTAAGTGTGGTGACTCACACTTGTTTCATTTAAGATTTATGAGTGTTGCGCTTGCATGTTATGTATGTGTACCACGTGCATGCCTGGCACCCATGGAGGCCAGAAGGTAAAATCAGAACCCTTGTGACTTAGAGTTATGGATGGTTTTGAGCTGCCATATGGGTGCTAGGGATTGAACCTGGGTCCTATACAACAGCAGCAAGTGCTTTAAACCACTGAGCTCTCTCTCCAGCCCCTTTTGTTTGTTTTTAAGACAGAGTCTCATGTAGCCCGGACTGGCCTTGAACTCCATTACTAATATGTAGCCAAGGCTTTGAACTCCAGATCCCTTGCCCCCACTTCCCAAGTGCCGACATGGCAAGCATGCCGTCACATCCGACTTGAATTCAGTTTGGCTGGTAAGCATGATGGCAGGCAAGTCCCCATCTCCACAGGCTTCCACCTGTTTCACTGAGGCTTACCGCCCCAGGAGAGCGATGTGCCGTATTTTACAGAAATACCCTCGAATGCACACTCAGAATGTTTAACCAGATATCTGGGTGCTCTACAGTCAAGAGGACACCAAGAAATTCGCTCACGGTTGTGTTACAGTTCTGGTCCACCTGCCTGGCTTCATTCCTGGGTTCAGTTTGCCTAACACTAGCCCTTTCTCTTTGTCTTCCCCTCCCTCCACCTCATATACAGGTTTTCCAAGGACACTTCCACAGGCAGAAGCCCTGGACAGAGTTTACCAGATAGACACAGTGATAAACCTCAACGTGCCCTTTGAGGTCATTAAACAACGCCTTACTGCTCGCTGGATCCATCCTGCCAGTGGCCGAGTGTACAACATTGAATTCAACCCTCCCAAGACTGTGGTGAGTAACGGCAGCGGGGCTGACACACAGCAGAGTGTCCCCGAGTTCTCTTCCCCTCACAGGCAGAGTTCTGTAACCCTGGACATCCTCTGTCTGACGAAGTCCACTGCCAGGGTACTTGATGGGTCTGGTCCACTCAAGCTTGGTAGTAAAGGTGCGTTCCTTTGGAACAGGTCTGCGCCTTGCTCAAGTGTTATGGTTTAACTATGAAATGTCCCCCATAGGCTCAATGTGGTGACTGCTTGGTCCCCAACTGGTGGTGTAGTTTCTGAGGTGGAGCCTAACTGGAAAAGTGGGTCACTGGGACAGTACCTCTGCAGATTATGCATGATCCTTAGTCCCTTCCCCGACCTTCTTCTTGTGCATCCTGTGAAGAAGACCTGAGCCCTCTGAAACAATCTGCCAAATACACAGCTCCTTCCTTCTACTTGGTTTTCTCAGGTGTTGGCTACAGCAGTGAGAAACCTGACACAGACAAAAAGTGTTGATTTTCTTACTCTGGGCCAGGGTGTGAGTGAAGGGCAGAGGCAGTGAGGATCTGCAACACGGACTTGTGGTTGGAATTTCTACCACACCTGGGAACCAACACTCGAGGACCTGGGCCTAGGGACAGACGGGGCATCCCAATCCAAACCCTACAGCACTATGGAAATGGCCCTAGGGGTTCTCACAGCGGCAGTCATCTGCCTTTAGTTGGGATCCTGTTCACTGAAACATGAGCACATTTCTGTGATGGGTGCTGGAATAGAGAGGCTCTCTGCTTAGAATGACACTGTCACGCTGAGCTGACATTCTTCAACGTCTGTCCAGGGCATCGATGACCTGACAGGAGAACCTCTGATTCAGCGTGAGGACGACAAACCAGAGACGGTGATCAAGAGACTAAAGGCCTATGAGGCCCAGACAGAGCCCGTCCTGCAGTATTACCAGTGAGTTCTCACTTTTCTCACCGTCTCTCATACAGCCAGTTTTCAGTTTCCATACTTCACAGCTACCAGGAGCCCCGCTTCCAGCTGGCTTAAGCAACAGAGATTTTAGGCGTCTGTACCAGAAAGAAGGCAGAGCTTCGGTCTCCTAGCTTTCCTCAGGTTTGCCGTTCTTAGTCTCGTCCGCTTCTGGGTCCTGGTTTCGTCCTTCCTGCATGGTTGCTGGTATTTGCCAGAAAGGCCACCCCTTCCTCTTTCCTGAAGGGCTGAGTAAACGTTTTATTCAGTGAACAAAAGCTCTGAGCATCACTCAGATGAAACTGAACAGCCACTGGTCAGGAAACCTCATACTTACTGTTGTAAGCCTGGGTTACTGCCAGCTCCAGACTCAACCGTGGGGCTAGGGAGGGTCGATACAGGCTAGTCCACATCCAAGGTTTGGGGGCTCATTTCTACCCCCATTCTGCCATGTGGTGGAGGGCTGGAACCAGTGCTGGGCCAGTAAGCCCAGTAGCCCACCTGGCATGCCAAGAGAGGTCGCTTAAGCATAGTATTTCAAATGACAGCCAACCCTCGGAATCATTCTGTGGTCACCAGTCTTTGGAAGCTCCTACTCACACATGTTTTTTTATCTGTTCTTCAAGGACGTCTGTACCATACAAGGAATATAAGAACTACCTTGAGCTGTACCCAACTCAGGCCAAGAAGCAGTGTGGTGTCCTTACCCAGCCCTTCTTCCAGGAATGAGGGCTGCTTTGCCTTCATTGTGTCCTGCAGTGATTCAGGGCCAAAGCAGTACATGTTGTTGCAATAAGAGCATAGACTCCAGAGTCAGGAAGCCCAAGTTCAAAGCCCAGCTTGCTATTTAATTAACATGGCCTTCGCCTCTTGCATAAGCGCTTAAGCTCTGTCTGGTTTCTCTTTCATAAAATGTGGGTAAGGCTTGAAAGTGAGTTAATATGGCGATTCACTTTTTACAGTAGCCATTACTTTAAGATTGTGATTTTATACTAAGCCTGGCTCTATAACCCTGGGCAAGGCATTTCTCTTCTGATTCCTTATTTACAGCCAGCCAGTATTAAATACCCACTTTTAGAACTATTAGGGGACGGGAGTGAGAGGGCCTCTGTAAAGGCTTAGAGCAGTCCCCAGCTACTGAATCAGCCACTGTTGGGGACCCTGCTGGCACTGTGCCAGGCCCTTGTCTAAGCAGACAATTAGACTCAGTTCCTACAGGCCTCCAAGACAGTCACCTTGTATGGATAAAGAGGAAAACTGTAAACAAGCTGCATCGGGCAGTGAGATCCAACTTGTGCTTATCATCAGAAACCATTCACACTGGCTTAAGCAAACCGGGGTGGGGGTGGGGGTGGGGGGGTTAGTCCTATAACCAAGAAGTCCAAATACAGATGGCTGGTCCAGGGGCTTAAGGAGTGTGGTCCAAACCCAGCCCTTTCAGCTCCATTCCCTGTGTTGGCTTCAGGCCCAGGCGGCTGCAGTGTCTTCTGACTTTAGCTCAACTTCTGCCAGCTCCACTAACTCAGCAGAAAAGAGACACCTTTCCCCCCAGCAAAAGTCGTGGGATCGATGGCCACTAGCTCCAGCCACCTACTGTTGAAGAGAGGGTGTGAGAACAGTCTCACGTACACCTCATGTACTGAGTGTGGTCCGCCTGGCTGTCCATAGGACTCACAACAGAGAACGCCTTGTGCCTGGGCAGATAATAATACTCCTAAGAGGCTGTGAGTAGAGGAAATGCCTACAAGGATTAGTTCTGACACAAGATGGGAGGTTGAGGAAAGCTACAGAAATGAGTGACTTGGGGCTCTTTTTTCTGGGCTTCTGGCTCCTGCTGCTTCTTGCCATATATACAATGCACAGACTTACAGGCTTACCTAAAAATGGAAATAGCCTTAAAAAAGAAACTTCATAATAGTCAGTACTGTTATTTGAACAAGCTTATAGTCTCCTTATTCTTCCCAGCTGGGAACGCTCGTCTGTCTAGAATGCGATGTTCTTACTCTTTGGAAGACTCATTTTTGCAGCTGGTTCCATTTCATTACAGAGAAATTACAATGCATATGTGAGGAGGGACCAGGTGCCCGTTCCCTACAGAGTTCTGCCTCGGTAGGACATCACTCCTGGCATCCTAGCTGATACTAAAGCGTCATCTCCAAGAAGCTTTCCCGTTCAAAGCTTGCTCTCCTGAAAGCTCCACCTGCCTGTGAATTTAGATGCTAAAAGGCTTCTTTTTTTTTTTTTTTTTTTTTGGTTTTTCGAGACAGGGTTTCTCTGTGTAGCTTTATGCCTTTTCCTGGAATTCACTTGGTAGCCCAGGCTGGCCTCGAACTCACAGAGATCCGCCTGGCTCTGCCTCCCGAGTGCTGGGATTAAAGGCATGCGCCACCACCGCCCAGCTTAAGGCTTCTTCTATGTAAATACTCCCTTTGCATAATTTTTCTCTGTAGCAGCTAATTTCACACAGAAAACAGCTGCTGTTATTTTATTTAACCACGGCAAATGTTAGGAGCTGTCAATAAAGGGATCCTTTTGTCCCAGCAAAAGCCTTTTGAGAACGGCTGCAGAGCTATGGAAAGTAATAAATCAAGTTGGGTGACCTGCGAACCAGTGTGCACACCCAAGAAAGGTGTGTGGGTCAGGGGAGTTCAGAACCTTAAAGTAGTCTGTGTGGTTTGAGAAGCAAACCCCAGGATTCTGAGCCCCACACTTCATCCTTCCTCCTACTGAACACTGGAGTAAAATAACTAACTCCTTTGATGGCCGGTCTGTCTCAGGACAAGCCAAGCAACCTGCAGGGATAAACAGAGAACTCTGACAAGAGAAAATTCAGGAAAGTAGAATAGCGGGGAAAGGAACTTGCTGGAAACTTTCAGAGACTTCAGTGGAAGACAAAGTCAGGCAGGGATGATATCCTGGTGACTGATGGGCCCTGTTTCTAAGCCGCCAGCCCGGGGATTGAGGCTGAGTCCCTTCCCAGAAGGCAAATGTACCTGTAAGTAGGAGCACCTGGGCTTTTGACAAGATATGAAGCGTTAGTATAGGCTTGGCCGGCAGCACAGGCTCAGTTTGACAGCTGACATCCTTTTAAAGATCCCTTTCCTGTGCCAGAGACAAAGCACAAACTAGAATCTAGATTTTCCTGTGTCTAGCCAAGTTCCTTCCCCCAGATCAGAGACCTAAACTCACAGAACTTCTAAACTCACATGAACTTTACAAATCCCTTTGAAAAAGCACATTAGGCACACCCAGACCTGTGTAATCTATCTATTTACCTATCTACCTATTTATTTTGTTTTTCATCTGTAGGAAAAAAGGGGTGTTGGAAACATTCTCTGGAACGGAAACCAACAAGATCTGGCCCCATGTATACTCTTTCCTACAGACGAAGGTTCCAGAAACTACCCAGAAAGCCTCTGTCACTCCCTGAGGAGGGAGTAATTAGCAGGGCCGCCTCACCTCGTCTTTGTTTTTCGAAGCTCTTTTCCTAAGACTTCTCTGAAAATTAAGACTTCTTCCTAATGGCTTTCTTCTGGATGTTACTAAGGACGTGCCAAATGAGTCAGACACTAAGGCTGATCTGTTAAAATAACCTCGGATGTCTAATCTAGTTTTTTTCTGTGGATGTGCAATTGGAAAACATCAGAGATGTTGAAACTTAAAAAAAATCAGAGCACCATGAAAAAGAACTGGTAATCGTCTACTCCTCTGTTCAGTTAAAGTGGTGGATCACATTTTCACGTTTTCCTGGAAAAGTTCAAAAAATTACATATTACTTGAGGCAGATAAATATCTCATTAAAGGCCTTTGCATAAGCCAATGCCCTTCTAGCCCAATGGATGCGGTATTTGGGGAGACTGTCTATAGATTCTAAAAAGAAAGCAACTGGCTTTATTTACAGATGTTGCCAGATGCAAACTCACTGCTCCCGTTTCAGGGAAAGCAAGGCCACCATGCCATGTCCTCCATTTACTAGTTTTCAATCTGCTATGAGAAATGCAGCCACTGGCACTTAAGAGCACGTGACTTTGGTCTGGCTTGTTTTCTTTTCCAAACATGCATGTACTGCGGGATATGATTTCTGTTAACCAAGTTCTGGGAGGAACACTGGCAAACGACAGTGGACTAGTTCTAGGTTCTCACCCGTCACTCAGGCTGAGGACTAGGTTTTAGGGCCTACCTGTCAGTTTCTCTCCCTCACACAAATGGACAGTCTGCCTTGATGGGCAAGCGGTAGTAAAAAGAAAACCGGAGGGTAAGAGAACACCCCAGGTAGTTTGCCACTGAAGTAGATGGGGTATGCTGGGGACAGCCCCTTGATGGAAAGGCCTGCCAACTAGTCAACAGGTGTAGTAACAAAAGGAATTTGCAGGCTGGGTTAAAAAGCACTGGAACTGAGTTCCCTCAGGGACATTTATATCTCTATCAGAGTCCTTGATTTCAAGACCCTCTTGTCTCAGCCTCTCAAGTGCTGGGATCACTGTGTGCCACCAGTTGCCACCCTACTTCAAAGGGAACGACTTTTCTTGTACCATCTAAGCAGCCTCCTCTTCCACCCACAGCACTGTGGATCCAACTGGTGTGCTGGGCAAGCACCCTATCACTGTGCTCCATCTCCAGCCTTAGCCTTTTGGTTTTGTTTTTTTGTGACAGGATCTTATGTAGTTCTGGCTGTCCTGGAACAACACAGACAAGGCTGGCTTCAAACTCACAGGAGATCCATCTGCCTCTGCCTCCCAAGTGCTGGGATTAAAGGTGTGGATCACCACTCCTGGCCCCAGCCTTTAGTTGGTTGCTTCAAATGTAGTCCAACCTGGCTTCATGTTCATGATCCTGTTTCAACCTCCTTAGTGCTTAAATTACAGGTATGTACCACTAAACGAAGCCTGTGAAAGCATTTTAAAACTCCAGTCACTTCCTTAGTGGAGTAAGGACATGTCCTTAGATACTGTGGCCCAAAGTGAGAAAATATGAGAAGTGGAAGAAAAAACAACTCTACCTTCCAGGAAGATGTACTCTTTATTTTACTTGGTGCTAAATCAAAGAATCAAGCCCTTGTACAAGCCTCTGAAATTTTGGCCTATTTTATTTCAGACACTTGGGGTACAAATGCCAGCAAGTGGTTCTTATATATCTGGGAGTGGGGGAGCAATCTAAATTTCACCATTGATCTTTATGGACTAGGCCTTCAATTAGGATTCCAATGAACATCTTGTCCTTTGTCGATGTTTCTTAACGCCTTATCTGAATGTTGATAACTGCTTTCTAACAATGTTGTGAACTACCTACACTTAGGACTGATCGGTGGGTTCTGTTACATGTGGTGATGTCAGCACTGTGGCTGTCGTCCCGTCACAGGCCCCCAACCCCTTCCTGTTTTCTGCCGTGGCTTCTCACTGGCTTCTTTCTAATAAATGGTCTTCAAACAGTACCTTTCTAATAAACAGGTCTTCCCACAAAGCATCTTATGACATTCTTTCTCTCCTGCTGTACTGATGTATTCACACTGACTTTCATGACACTGGAGATGTGGAGGAGGTTAGAGGATTGGAGAACATGAAGTGACATTTTTTTCCTGTGACCAGAACAACCAAGATATTGTATATACATCCACTTGGGAATGGTGTATGGCTTTTCTATTAAAACAGACAAAAGGGACCTGTTTTCTGTTGGATAGGTTGATGTCAGACACTGATAAAGGATATCACTGCTGGGGCTGGACAGATGGCTCAGCAGTTAGGTGCACTGGCTGCTCTACAAGAGGACCTGGGTTTGACTCCCAGCACCCACATGGCAACTTATAACCATCTGTAACTCTAGTTCTAGGGAATCCAATGCCCTCTTCTGGCCTCCACGGGCACCATGCACACACACATTGCACAGACATACACAGGCAAATACCCATACATATAAAAATTTTTTTAAAAAGTACCATTACTGAATATATCCTGCTGAAAAGCAAATGTGTCATGACCAGTGCAAGAGCTTTTATTTTTGTGTCACATGGAATATTCATGGAGTTGAATGCCCTGGACGGGAGCATGTCTTCGACAAAATCCCTGCATTAATAGCTTGCAACTAAAGATTTTCATTCTGGAAGTTAGGATTCATTTTTTTTTTTTAAATAATTAAAATAGTCTAGCTGGGCTCAAAAAGCACTGGTAAAAGCCAGTAAGGTTTCTGAATCTGTAGCATTCCCCTGCAATTTTTTAAAAAAGGTTCCATTTTTAGTGTGCATGTGCACATGTATGTAGGTGCCTGCAGAGGCTACAAGAGGGCATCAGGTCTCCTGGCACTGGAGTTACAGGAGCTCGTGAACACCAGACATGGGTGTTGGAAGTAAACTCTGGCCCTCCGCAAAAGCATTAAGTGCTCTTAACCAGCGACTCCTCTCTCTAGCCACCCCACCCCCTTTGAAAGATCTCTAAAAACCCCGAGTTTTTCCACACACAGCACACAAGGAGTGTCTGGTCAAGTGTAGATTGGCCCAGCAGCTTCATATTTCCCCAAGTGTCTGAAGGTAACATGAGCAACCAAATGAAAGCTAGAGGGATTTTAAAGTCATTTTCTACCTTTAGAAAAGGTCTAGTTCTTCAAGGAAGGCCTCTGAAAACATTTTCACCTGTTAGTGATGGTAAGCAATCCATAGCCAACACTTATTCATCTTTATACTTTCCCCATTAACTGACACTGAGCAAACGAATACCAGCTGAATCAGCTTCTTGGACAGGCTATGAAACAGGACAAACATTCCCCCACAGGTGGGAACTGAAGGCTGCAGGCTCTAAGGGTCTTCTTGCTAAAATATGAACGGTGGTATGCTGAAAATGGAAATGGGAAACCCAACCCCAATCCAGACAAGTACCACCTTTGTACCACATCAGTTTAAGAACTGAAATGTGACTAACTCTGAGAATAGTAAACTGACTTTTTTCTCTGAAAATACCCCAGGATTAACTTGAGAATCACTTTGCCTACATTTCTACACTGTAATGAAAACCACTTAGTAACAGAGATGTGTGTGCTCTTTGGGGAAGCATGTTAATTCATTTAAAAATTGAAAACAATTTTTAATTAAAAATAAAAACATTTAAACTATGTGTGTGTGTTCTCTTGTGCATGTATGAGGGTCTGCTGAACCTTAAAGTTAGTTTAGTTCTCTTTCCGCCATTTAGGTCCCAGATACTGGATGCAGGTTGTCGGGATTGGCAGCAAACACCTTTATTCAAGTGAGCCATATCAACAGCCCTTATTCACTTTAAAAATAATATGAATGCTTGTCTGAATAAAACCTAATATTTCTGAAGAGAAATTATAGGATATTATAAGCTCCTGGTGCAGAAATGATGGAAGAACCACAGTCGGTATCATTCAGAGACTCGCAGAGCAGGAATTCTAAGCAGTACTTTCTTCATTACCATCAATGGAAAGACAGTTCACAGGGTAAATGGAGTTACAACTTTGTTTCTCTCCTTCTAAGACAGTCTCATGGAGCCACAAGGCTGCCTTGATCTTGCTATGCAGCTGAGGAAAAGCATGAGCCCTCCTGTCTCCACCTCCCCAGGATGTGGGCCACAGGTATGTGCCACCGTGCCTAGTTTATGTGGTACCTGGGATATAGTCAGTGCTTTGTGCATCCTAAGCAAGACCTCTACCAACTGAGCTGAATCTTAAGTCCCCAGCGAGTTCATTAAAAAAAGAAAATATTTTATTAAACAACACATGAGATTTACCAAGTAAAACAGCAGTCTTTGTTGAATATTTTGATGTCAAATATTTTCACTAGTTTGAACTTCTCATAGACTAGGGACAAATTTTCTAACCAGAAATATGAGTTATCTATTTGCTAAGTATTACTATTCTTCACTACTTCTTAAGAAAACAAGAGAGGAAATTTATTTTGGCAGGGGACAGCCAGCCCTCAATACTAAGGACATTTTCAAAATAAAGGAAATAAAAGGACTCTAATATACTGTGTCATTTTGTTTTGATTGAGACAGGGCTTCTATACGTAGCTGTCCTGGAACTGTCTCTGTAGACCAGACTGGCCTCAAACTCAGAGATCACCTCCCTTTGCCTCCCAAGTGCTGGGATTAAAGGAGTGTGCTATCACACCTAGCCCAATATACTGTCTTAATACTAAAGTCCTGGCAATGAGTAAGTTACCATCCTTAAGTGCAAATTATGACATCCATTAGTGGCTCCCCGAAACAAATCAATCACACTTTTACACACTGAAACACAGAACACTTCCTTTGGGAAAAGATTCTAGTCAAATGTCAAAGAACAGGTTTTTTTCTTAATTTTTGTCTCAGGAAACGAAACCAAAATAAACTTTAATTATATACTCACTTTGTTACTGCTTTTTTTGTCACCAGTTTTTGGCCCTTAAGACTTTAAATTATAGAAGGCAAAATGAAAGTCACAACCACTTGGCTGAGCACAGAAAAGCAGACAGGCTGTGGGCAGAATGAACTGGAGTGGGAACTGGTCAGTCCAGTCCACTTCTGTGAGGGAGTGCGGGATCATTCTCTTCTAGTCTGTCCATCTGACAGGAAGAGGAAAACCAAGAGCATGCTCCAGACAAGAAGAAAAGAGAGGAAAAAAATACAACAAAACCAAAAAAACCTTCCATGACTAGGCCACTGATTAAAAAGAACTACAAGCCAGTGAGCACTACCTTATAAATTAGTCAAACATTTTATTATAGAGTATATATATATCAAAAGCACAAAAAGACTTTTATTCTGGGAACCAGGAAGATTGTGACATTACAGGAGTATGATTCAATGATTCCAGTCCATTTCCACAAGTACTGGGTACCCATCACCTACTTCAGCCCCCTTGGCTGACAGAAGACAGATGAAGCCGAGGTCACAGCTCTGACCCATGCAGGCCGCTGAACATGATTTTCTTACTCAAACTGAGACCTATAGTCCCAACCCCAGGTACCCACTTTCCAAATATTTGCTACGAATTGAAGTGGGTACTGAGCCAAAGATTACACTCAAAAATAATCAAAGCTAATGCTCCTGTAAGTCCGAAGATTAATCCTCAAATAATAAGGATATCATAATTGGCACTGTCATCTAATTCTAAATAAAAAGAATCATCAAATATCCTGGTGGATCTGCAGTGACTTACATAGGAAGAAGTAAAGCTCAGAAGCATCTTGTAACTACTGAGCTAGAAGCTAGTAACAGATGGAGTGAAACCCATCCTCACCACTGAGGGTGACTGTTATCAAGTTCTTAGACATGGTTGGCAGCTCGAGGCAGCTTAGCACTACAACATTTCTCAAGGCTTCACCAGACGGAAACACACAATAACGGTGATTTAACAATGACCTTACTCTTCCTGTTTGTTCTTACAGGCCCTTATTATTCTTTTAAAACTTACTCCCTGAGAGGTCCCAGACTATGTCAAGTAAAGAAATCAGAGTAAGCTTGCAGTTCATCTTGTTGGAAAAACAGAAAACTGTATCGCTTTTTACACATGCTACACTCCTTAATATTTAAACAGTCATCAGGATAAAGTCAACTTCTGAACAGTTTTGGACTACTTGAGGGGTAAATGTCATGTTTTTAATACCAAATTTATAGTCAAGGAGTTAACTGGTGGTGCCGAAAATACAAACGTAAATATTACCTTAAAACAATAATTTGTGCCATCCAGTTTACTTAGTAGTAAAGTAGGTTACCACTACTAATTTATTGCTTTTAATGTGATGAACACCAGATGTGACAGCTGAACTTTGCGGTGGGACATAAGCACATTTGTATCTTTAATTCTTTCCATGAAGTAGGACATGTATACATCCACGGTAAAAAGACCATGTAGCAGATGCCTCCTCAGTCGGCCAGCCTTGTAAACATTGCATTGTGCAGATTTTCATACTTTGATTCAAAATTAAGAACAGTTAAAGGCAAATTTAGTAACTGAGGGGTGGGGGAGAGTCCAGTTTGACTTCCTGCAACACATGGTACCACTCCTCCCTTCAGAAACAAAACGAAACAACAAAAAACCCTAGCAGCACATAAAAAAAAGTTGCAAAACATTTCAGTACTCTTTGCCCTCCCATCAAAAACCGAACAAAAATAAAGTGCAGCACCCATAAAAGTGTCAAGAAAATAGCCAAGCTCTTCCTTTCTTGTAACAAAATAGTCCTTGGCCTCAGCAGTCTTAAGTGAGTTATACAGTGTCCATCATTTTCTCTTCATCTTCTTTATGCAGCACTGAGTTGGCACTGCAGAGAGGTGTACTGATAGAATACTGAAGATAATCTGGATTCTGGGGAGAGAGGGACAGGGACAACACTTGAGAAGCAGCCTCATTCACACCAGGACACTCAACTGCGCACCTGGCTTCACGCTCTCGGTTCCTCTGAAGCACAACAAAATAGGAAAGAAAATGGACTTTTGGAGTCTACTCGGGATGAAACACAAAGAACTAAGGGTAGGATGATATTACTGAATCCAAAGAGATGTGATAAAGAGTGGATATATGGCAACAGAAATGTAACAAGTACCACACTTTTTTGACCCTTTCAACAAAACTAATTTTAATTCTTTAACCATACAAAGCTAAATTTCCCCGTGAGCATTATATTTTAATTAATATGACTTTTGGGGGGCTGGAGAGATGACTCAGCAGTTAAGAGCACTTGTTGCTCTTCCAAAGGACCAGGGGATCTTACAGCCTGTCTGGCCTCTATGGGTACTGCATGCACATGGTGCACGGACATGTATTTAGTCAAAACACCTATACACATAAAATAATAAAATTTTAAAATCTGTTAAAATACAGTTTTTAGTCAGCAATGTATCCTTAAGATAACTAATTACAATAGTTAAGTACTATAAATGTAAAACATTTTGATAAAGGCAAAATCCATGTACTGAGTAAAGTAAACAAAGAAAAAAAATCTTTACTTTTCCTGAGAGGTACTTTTGCCTACATTTAAAAAAATATATGAGTTCAGAATAGTGTTCAATTAATGCAAAACTAAATGCATGATTTTTAAATGTTCCACGGGTATGAGTGTAAGGTCTTAAAACCTAAGACTTTACTTGGCCATTTCCTCCTTTTGAAATAATTTTTTTTCTCCTCAGTTATTCTGAATATTTTCCAGTGACTTGGACTTTTTATTACCTTTACTACCTAATTTCATTTACTTTTTAATAAACATTAATGAGCAAAGTTATCCAAATGAGATAGGTTTCTTTAGTAAAAGCCAAAAGCTAGGTAGGAATTTGATTTCCAAGAGAATATTTTTTGTTTTAATGCTTCTATTTAGTATTATTAATACTCAGGGAGAAAAAAAATCTGTCACAACTTAATACCATTAGAAGCCAATCCAGAGACTGAACATGAAGCAGCTGCTCCAAGAAGCCACTGCTGAGTCCTGTCAAGGCTAAGGATGGCAGTATATGATGTGTTTCAGAGGACTGATTTTCACTATAAAAAACTAAAATCAAGAGTGCTCCTGAATTCCGAGCTTTATAAAAGTCAATATTCTTGTTATATTACCCTGTTTCCACAAAGTAGTGCTAAGTCTTTTCTGATATCCATTTCAGATTCCAGAGCCCTTCAAGACCAAACTTACAGTAACTCTAGCATGATACTCAGAACTAAAAGCAATCAATATCCCTACCCTAAGTGACACTGAAATTCCACTGGTTGCCCTATCTGTCTGTCTGTCTGTCAGTATTCTCAGCACTTCACTTGTCTCAGTATACAGTTTTCCCCCAAAGCATGACCACTTGTAGTGTATGACTCCCAAGACTGGGGAAGGACATTTGAAATCAGAATATCAGCCCCATTACTTACTGTGTTGGCTTTGGGCAAAGTAATTTAACCTTTGAAAATTTCAATTTACTTATGCGCAAAAATGAATTTAGCCGGGCGGTGGTGGCGCACGCCTTGAGGCAGAGGCAGGTGGATCTCTGTGAGTTCGAGGCCAGCCTGGGCTACAGAGTGAGTTCCAGGAAAGGCGCAAAAGCTACACACAGAAAAACCTGTCTCAAAAAATCAAAAAAAAAAAAAAAAAAAGAATTTAAATAATCACAGCATATTTAAGAAGATTAAATGATACATGTCAACATATTGTACAACCCATGAAGTGTAGCTGAAGTTTATAAAATAATCACTCAGAGGCTTAATATTAATTGCAAATTCTATGGCCTATTAGCTCAGGCTTCTTGCTAGCTGTTACAACTTAACCCATAACTATGAATCTATGCATCACCATGCATTCCATGGCTTTATCTGCATCCCATTACATGGTGCTCCTTGGATGGCAATTTGGCATCTCCCCTTACTCTTTTTCCTTTCACTATCTCTCTTGGATTTTCCCGCCTGGCTCCATCCTGCCCTGCCACAGGCCAATGCAGCTTTATTTGTTAGCCAATGGGAGTAATACATATTCATAGCATACAGAAAGACATCCCACAGCACTGTGATCAAATGATACATGTCAACATTGTACAACCTATGAAGTGATATAAAAATGGTATACCATTATTATAATAAGATTGTTTTCAGACTTCAAAACTGTCATCTTGATCCCTTGGATGGCCTCCTACTGTTTCCTTCATCTAGTCAATAATCTTATCTTGAACAGCATCACTCCTCACCCTGAGGCGGTCTCGGTCAGAATACCTAAATTCTCACCCTGTAAGGAGCAACTAGTCTATTAACCCAGAGTAATTAAGTATGAAGATTCCTGCTAATAGTAATAATTCAAGTGACAAAATTACATGATTCCAGCCTTCTTCTCTACCACAAGTGACAACGGAGGCCTAGCCACATTTGTCAGCTGTTAACTGGTATGTATAAGACTGACTGACTTCTCTCAAACCAGAAGCATCTTGATAATACAGGTTGCTTATATTTTAATATGTGTGAAGAACCACTGACATCTTAGTCTCTTATTCCTCTGTAGGCATGAGGTGACTAATTTTAGGTTTATCTACTGCCTTTGACATCATCATAAAACTCCCTTGGAAAAAATTGCTTTCTCATGTGCTACTTCTCAATACAGTATTTAAGTAACATTAAAGAAGTGATATGGGGGCTAGAGAGATGGCTCAGCAGTTTAGAGCACATGTTCCCTTGCAGAGGACCAGGGTTCACTTCCCAGTACCCACATGGTGGCTTACAACCATCTGTAACCAACAGTTCCAGGGGATCCAAAGCCCTCTTCTGATCTCCCTCTGTGGGCACCAGGCACACATGTAGTGCACATATATACATGTAGGCAAAATATTTTCATACATATAAAATAAATCTTAAAAAATTAAAAATAAAGAAGTGATCTGTAGGCATTCTTCAGGGGGCTATTCCTGACATGTCCAATTAAAGGAGAACACTAGTAATTATTTAAAGTCAGAATGTGATTATTTACACCCTTGAAAATGTTTTTGGTTGAGTTAAATATGACCAGTTGCTTTCCTTACTATTTTAGATACTACATTAGGTTAAAGTGCTGTGTAAAATTTAACAGCTGTTTAAGTACACGTTGCTAAAATGGTAAAATTATAGTGACATAAGGTCAAGAAATTGAAATTTTCAATTTTTACCATTTTATGAGGCTTAAAGATAAATACAGGCCTCTCCTCATATTGTCTTCTGAATGACACTTTCCATCTCCCAATGTAGACAACAGAATAAACTGGCTAAAGCTGGTCTTAAAATCTTGGAGCCTGGAAATGAGAGATAATTGGGCTCTATTAAGTGGCTACTTCTAAAATCACAATGGGCAGGGACTGTCTGACAGTATCTTAAAGCTCTAGGAAGTAGTATCAGCTATACTAGTGTCTGCTCCCCTCTTTTCACTGATATTTGTGTATGTGTGTATTAATAGCATAGTTTTTCTCTTGATCTAACAACAGATTCTGAGGAAGTTCAAACAGTTGCTAACAGTACGTACACTCTCACTAGATATATAACATTAATAAAGTACTAATTACATAAAGCCATGCAACAGATCACTTCAGCTATCACTCACATGTCTGCTCGCAAGCTAATTTCATCCTTTAAAAAATTGCCAACAACATATTTTACTCAGAAGGAGATGTCTGTGGGGAGTCACCCTGAGTTTATGACTGAGATTAACACTTGACATTAAAAATGTTTCGATATAGCTCATCTTTTTCCACATTAAGATGAGACAGAATTTGGTGTCTCTAAGAGATAGAAGAGACTCAATGCCAAGGCATGGAATGAAATAAGACTAAGGGTTATTATTATTATTATTATTATTATTTCTTTTGGAGACAGGGTCTCTCAACATACCCCTCGGTGGCCTGGAGCTCACTATGGCAATCAGGCCTCAAGCTCACAGAGATGATCCATCTGCCTCTGCTTTCCGAGCACTTGGATTAAAGGCACGAGCCACCACATCAACACTAAGGATTATTTTTTGAGTCAAGAAAATTTTAAGTGGTCATACATACATTATGCACAAGTGGTCCTAAAGAACAAAATTATGTGAGTTCATTTATGAAATGAGTATTCCCTTTTCCAGCTTACCTGTGATAAGGATTCTAAGGAGCCTATGCATCCAACACCAGAATGGGGAACATGATTCTGAACTGTTACAGGTTGAAAGCTTTGTGATTGAGCATAAAGTCTTACTCTTGACTTGAAAGCTTCAAGTTCATTTTTGAATGCCTCAAAATAACCTTCTTCCTCTGCCTAGAACATAAAAACAAACAAACAAAAACAATGTTTCTGGGCCGGGCAGTGGTGCATGCCTTTAATCCCAGCACTGGAGAGGCAGAGCCAGGTGGATCTCTGTGAGTTCCAGGCCAGTCTGGTCTACAGTGCAAGTTCCAGAACAGATTCCAAAGCTACACAGAGAAACCTTGTCTTGGAAAAACAACAACAAAAAAGAAAGACCGTTTCTGGACTCCTAAACCACAGAGTAAATTTCAAAAGCACCTAACAGAGCTGGAGTAGAGGCAACAAAGAACAGTGAAAATACAGAACCCAGTACAGTCTCCTCACAGATTATGAACAGTTCCTTTCACAGGAACACTTACAAAGAGTTGGTCTGCTCTATATTTCTTTCTTCTTCAACAAAATTAACTAATAGGAAACAATACTCCTTATACAAACACACAAAGTGGGAGTTTTTAAGACCAGCTATTCAGGAGGCTAAGGCAGGAGAACACTAAGTTCAAGGTCTGGTAGGCAAAAGAGTGAATTTACCAGGAACAGGGCAATTTAGTGAGACCCTTGGGTGGATGGATGTCTGTGAGTTCAAGGCCAGCCTGGTCTACAGAGCAAGTTCCAGGACAGCCAGGACTGTTACAGAGGAACCCTGTCTTGAAAAAAAAAAAAAAAAGTTATTTTTTATAACTTTTTATTTTGAGACAGGGTGGGGCACTTGGTTAGCATGTACAAGGCTCAACCCCTAGAATTGCAAAACAAACTTTATCAAGCTCTCACATTCACTCTATTCTCACTTAACTGGGGAGGGGGCACTATTACCTATCTAGTACATCTCCGACCTTTCAAGACTATCTGTAAAAGTTATACATGACAAACTCAACATTCAGCTTAATTACTGTAAGGACATCTTAAGTGTTCTAGTTAAGCCAGTGTCTGGCATCTGGAAACAAACATGCTAACTTCGGCTGAGGGACGGGGCTCTCTCTCTGGCATCCAATGATGCAGGAGTTCTCCATGAAAAGCCCCCATCCTCTGACAGAGGCCTCTTTTTAAAATGCTCCTTCTATGTGTACCTGGCAGGGTACATGCCCTGTGCTAACAGCATGCTTGCTGGCTTTAAGTTCAAGGGCGAAAGAGATCTTGTTAATGGAGGTTAGGTTGTAGAACTTGGTTGAGATTGTAGATTAGTTCTGGGTTACATAAACAATGGAAATTATGTTCTGGGAGGATAGCCTATCTTTTTGGATAATTTCCTCATTAAACTTAACACCTCATTGTAGTAATAGCTAGCTAGTACTGTGTGGACCTATGCTACTACTGTCCAATGCTTGCATCCAAAGGTAATCGCTATCCAAGGCAAACAGCATGACAGCTGACTACTGTAATCCTAACGCCGAGAGGCTGCTCAAGAGACCTGACTCTGTTTAATGACAAGACATTGTTTATTTTCTTTATGCCAGTTTCCTCCCTTACAAAACAGGAGTAAAAATCTTCATAAAGTGCAGAAGGATTTAATAAGTTAACTCATGCAAAATGCTTAAAACAGTGCCTGTCATGACAGAAGCACCCAATGAATATTACTGCCTAATTGTTAATATTAAAACTGTTAAGGTTGAAGATTTTTAATTATTTTCAGTTCTGTTTTATTAAACAAAAAAATTACATGTAGTGTGGCAATGTCCCATTACATATTAAGTATTGGTTTAAACACATTAAGGTATCAGTAAAAGGTATAATTTTTATTGCTTCTATGAGTCAAGTAAAAATTTAGTTACCATAAGCCTAGCTAAAATTCCAACCCAGTCATTTGTTTATTAAAAGTCCACTATAAACTGTAGGATAAGATTGTAGGAAATTGTAGGATTAGACTGCACTTCACAGAGTTTTTTTTTTTTTTACATTTAAAAATAGAATTTAATAATTCTACCACTCAAGCATAGCCAAAGTTAAACTTCTGGTGTATTTCCCTTTAACTTCTAATTATGTATGATGAAATGTGCAAGAAACCGTGTGTGTGTGTGTGTGTGTGTGTGTGTGTGTGTGTGTGTGTGTGTGTGTGTTATTGGATCCTCAGCTCCCACGTAACATTCCCGAATGGTGGCACACATTTGGAACCCCAGCACTGAAGTGAGGGAAGGGGGGTTGGTGACAAAAACAAGCAGATCCTGGGGACTTGCTGGCCTAGCCACAATGGCCAGCTTCAAGTTCACTGAGAGACCCTGTCTTGGAAAATGGGATGGATGTTACCCGTTGTCAACTTCTGGCCTCTATACTTTATATAAGTAAACTTGCATACACAAAATGTGTAATATTTCAAAAACAAAAACTATTCTTTAAAGCACCCTCCCCCAACAGGTGAGAGCAGTGAAATATGCTTTTCGTCTTCTCAAATCTCTCATGTTTGGCTTTAACTGACGGTAAAAGACTTCACCATTTGCTTCAGCATCAATTGCACACTCCTCAGTGAGAGTGAAAGCAGCCACCAAATATCACAGGAGCATTATGAAATCACTGTCACTGAGGGCCTCCCAACTGTCAGGGCCCCTGAACACATGCTGAAAAACTGCTCTCTATGGTGCGTTCCTCAAAACGGTCTTGCTATTCAGATGTGCACTTGCCTTGCTCAGTTCCAGCAGAAATACTTCCAAAGGGGTTGTTCTAATGTATACTTCTACTAACAGTGAATTCGATTCTTACTGCTTTGCTTCTTAGGAAACTTTTAATCATTACTGATCCAGTAAACATGAAACAGTAATTTTTCTATAAGTATATTTTCTTTAGTAGGGCCAACATTATGTGTCTATAAACCATGGATCTCCTATTTTAAACTTGTAACAAACATTTTCCTAGATTATGGACAATGTTCCTAAATATATAATAGCTGCAAACATTCTATGTACACATACTTTCTGGAAGTCATCCTTAAATGTGAGATGTTTAGGCTGCATGCTTGCTTCCTCCTCCTCCTGCCTCCTCTACTGTCCCTCAACAGGATCTTACTATTTCAGCCTGTGCTGACCTCCAACTCATAATCCTCTTGCCTCAGCCTCCTGAGTATATTTTATATTTTTTCATTAAAAATTTCGTTTCTTTCTTTCTTTTTTTTGTTTTGTTTTTTTCGAGACAGGGTTTCTCTGTGTAGTTTTGGTGCCTGTTCTGGAACTCATTCTGTAGACCAGACTGGCCTCAAACAGTAGCTAGAGTTTTCCTGCCCAGCCCAGGGTCAGGGCAAATCTCTCTCTCCTGCCAGTCCCACAGCCGCTCAGACCCGACCAAGTAAACACAGAGACTTATATTGCTTACAAACTGTATGGCCGTGGCAGGCTTCTTGCTAACTGTTCTTATAGCTTAAATTAATCCATTTCTATAAATCTATACCTTGCCATGTGGCTCGTGGCTTACCGGCATCTTCACATGCTGTTTGTCATCGTGGCGGCTGGCAGTGTCTCTGACTCAGCCTTCCACTTCCCAGCTTTATTCTCCTCCTTGTCCCACCTATACTTCCTGCCTGGCCACTGGCCAATCAGTGATTTATTTATTGACCAATCAGCAACACACTTGACATACAGACCATCCCACAGCATCGAACTCACAGAGATCCGCCTGGCTCTGCCTCCTGAGTGTCGGGATTAAAGGCATGTGCCACCACTGCCTGGCCAAATTTGGTTTCTTAAACGGTGAATTCTACATGTGGAGGATGCTATATCTGTTTTGCTCAACACTACATTTGAAATGGCTTTGTTTTCCATTAGTAAGCACTCTATATAATAAATGGGTAAATGATGAAGTACTCCAGAATAGTCACATTAATTTGCATGAGTTTCAAAAATGAGTTTTAAATATACAGACTGGTGTAGCCTCTTAACTCATTTTAACTCTCAATCAGCAAAAACTTGTAATACTACATTGTACTACAAATGCTAACTTATACTATGTAAGCACTATACTAGCTTATATGTACTAAGTACTAATACTGTACATTTCTTTTCACTAGAAAACCTACAGCATTTAGCAGCCTGTTACCCAGATAGCTTCCTGATATGTACAGAACAAAGAGAGCTCAGTTACAGTCCAACCTTCTTAATTAACAATACCAAGTAACTACTTACTTTGGCTTTCTGGAAAAACAAACGAAAACAGCCTCTTGGATCCACATTACAGTTTTTGGCCATTTCCATAATAAACTGCATTACCACAGCCTGATGTGCTATTTGTTCCATTAGAGCACCTTTCTGAAAAAGACACATACCAGAGTTACAGAAAATACTTCTGGAAAGAGACTCAATTGGTACTGAGGCAAATTTTGAATTTTTAGAGTACTTTAGATTTTACTCTTTATTAAGTAAAAGACTAGCTAGACATAAAGTGAATGTTGTCTTATTGCTGTTATGTGGACCAGAACAACTCCATGCTTTTGGCTTGGTTCACATCATGATTACTCCATGAGAAATTTCAAAGGTGACTTTCTGACTAGAGTGCAAGAGAAGACGGCAGAGCGCGTGCACTGGAAACCACCACAGTAAACCCTCGCAGTAAGCTGGCAAACACAATTCCTTCTAATGACCTTCCTGCCTTCTTTACTGTTGTTGTTGTTGTTTTTGAAGACAGGGTTTCTCTGTGGAGCCCTGGCTGTCCTGAACTCGCTTTGTAGACCTTGAAGTGGCTGGCCTTGAACTCCGAGATCTACCTGCCTCTGCCTCTGGAGTGATGGGATAAAAGGTGTCTGCCACCACTACCCAACCTCCTGCTTTCATTTAAAGTAAACAATGAAAAAAGGAAGGAAGGAAGGAAGGAAGGAAGGAAGGAAGGAAGGAAGAAGGATTCTATTAAAGTTTCCAGACACTCAAGGTTCATACAATACCTGCTCAGCTTCTAGATGAAAACACCATAAAATAAGATATTTAGCAGTTTCTTCACATACAATGTACGGATGGTCAGACAGAAATCTCTGACTATCATCCCACCGACTCAACATACCTATAAAAGAGAATTGAATCACAAATGTCAATTATTTCCTTCCTTCCTATGAGGCAAAAAGTGAATTCTAAATGTTTCTCTTTAAAGACAATTCCTAGTACCAGAGCAGTGTGTATGTGACAGGGCAAGCCAAGAGCACTATTACCTCTTAAAGCAATACCCAGCAGACTGAACGACAGCAAGTTTTATTTCAGATAGCCTGACTTCAGAAGAGTGACCAGTGGAATTCCGCTGCTTACAGGAATGCCTGAAGTCCCCAGACACTGCGACACTTGGTCTTCCTTAAGGTTAAAGGGGAGCAAATATTTCGAGATAGATCATTTACTAAGAGAGCAGAATGCTTTCCATTAGAAAGATGGTTAAGAATCTGTTCCTGAGTAGCCAAAGACTGCAGATGGCCACAGAGCTTTTTCAAGGACAGCCGGAGCAACTTTGCAAGATCTTGTCTCAAAAAAAAACAAAAAAAACAAACAAACAAACAAGGGGGCTGGGGCTGGTTCAATGATCAAAGTGTTTGCCTATTATTATGCATGAGGCCTGAGGCTCAATCTCAAGCACAAAAATTTTTAAAAAGCAAGACTTTAAAAATTATAAGTGGCAAATTTAAGGGCTTACTAAACATTCAAAATAAATTAGAATATCTCTATTTATTTTTTAAAGAGTCCAAGATATAGAGTCAAATGTAGACATCAATTCAGGAAACTTTATCAACTAGGAAACAAACAAGTCAGTATTATAATAACTAATATACTGCAATTATTTTAGTCACATTAGGCAATACTAATGCTGTCTGTTCAGTGTATACAGTAAACAATTTTTTTTTAAAAAAGTAGTTGAATATATATAAACGCTGCCATTTTGTTTCAAGATATTAACGAATTTAAGTAGTACTTAGCATGCATCTGCTTTTTTACCTAATTTAACAAAGACACTATTGCCAAGCAACATGGGACCTGGAGTGTGCTGTGCAGGGTTACATTTGAATGAACCAAGTATCACAACGTCAGAAACTTTAGTTTACACACAGAGCAAAAACAGTGCGGATATTAAGCCATTATCGAAGTTTCATAGGACTGTCTTGAGAATGTGACAATAAAGCTTAGCTCTCAACACAAAATGAATTCCTACATACTAAATTTCATATGAGAACATAAGATCAAAACCAAGGACAAATACCTTACATTGCAACATGTGGGGAACCAATTGAAAATATACTATCTTTAGAAAAAAGTTGGGGGCAATTTTAGTCTTTTTTTTTTTAGTTAAGAAAAGGGGGGGGGGGGGGCAGAGTCTTCTACATAACTCAAGAATCCCTCAATCTTTAAACTTCTCCTGCCTCTGCCTCTCAGTGATAGGATTAGAAGTGTGCACCATACTTTTCTGACAGTTGGGTCATTGAAAATTCTGAGACACAGAATGATTCTGCAAATTTATTTAAAACTATTTCCCCAGGAGTTAATGAATGCTGAAAATCTGAGCTCATGAAAGTACAATCCTTATTTCTTATACCTAAAGACATAAAATGACTCCTATGGCAGTTTCTGCCCCCTCCCCCTCTTTCTCCATACTTTGTTTTGAGAGTATCTCATGGAACCAGGATGACTTTGGCAGCATTATGACTTTATTTACAAAACCCTGTCCATTTGGACTGAATTAAAGACAGTATGAAAAGGACTGCTAACAGTTGCTACCAATCCGTTACATGCTGAAGGTTTTTTGTTTTTTGTTTTTTTGTTTTTTTTAGATTTATTTATTTATTATGTATACAGTGCTCTGCTTGCATGTATCCCTGCAGGCCAGAAGAGGGCACCAGATCTCATTACAGATGGTTGTGAGCCACCATGTGGTTGCTGGGAATTGAACTCAGGACCTCTGGAAGAGCAGCCAGTGCTCTTAACCGCTGAGCCATCTCTCCAGCCCCATGCTGAAGTTTTTATCTTTTTAATACCTAAGCCACTTGAGACTTGACAAAGATATTAGATGTTGATTAGTACGAAATTATGAAGTTACAAGTAGTCCATCTAGGTCTTAAAGAGAAAAGGTGTGGAATTTTATAAGGAAGTATTTAAAGAGAATCCAGAGTTCCAAGAACAGAACATATCTGAAATTGCTGTTATTTTGAAATTTGTAAACAGAGTAACACAATCTAGGATGGTCTGAACCTCAGCTTCACCTCGGGCAAGTGCCCTCATATACCTCGGTATCTTCCCACGTAGAGTAGGGCTAACAGTACCTGACATGAAGGATTTTTATGAATTAAAGATATTAATTCATATAAAGCTTTTACAATAGTGCCTCATCTAGTAAATACTTGACAGCATGTATTAACACAACAGTGAATAATTCACTCATATAGCAAATACTTATTAAGACAATCTTTTGGTTAAGGAGAAGCCAATCACTCAAACTAACCAATTTCTCTGAATTCTTAGACTAGCTTACTTGGACAAATTAAGTTAATTACATACATCTAAATGTCATCAGTTCTCAATGGTCTATCTGATTCTTAAGTCAGTACACACACTCTGCATTATCTTTACAGAATACACTTAACATTTTATACCATCTACCGTAACTATCTGCTACAACTCCTCTGGCTAGGCTGCAAGACCCTTGAGAAAACTGACTACTTTTCCTGCCTGAGTGCTCCTGTGTTTCTATCACCAGATAAGTGGTTTTCACCTCCATGCCTATGTACAGTCATGCTGGTAAAAACCAAATCCATCCTTCTCCCTGCCACCCTACAGTGCTTCTGAGGTTTCAGGTTACCTCATCAGGTATTCTAGAAACTCCTCTGACTTCCCATTTCTCTGGCATCAAACTGACCATGAAGTTCAGTGGCTATACTATTATATACTAAATACATTTTTAAATATTAAGCCATGCCAAAATTTTAGAATAAAACCTTAAAATATTTTTTCAGGTAATAAAAAGTATATTTGTTGTGAAGAACTTAGTTCCCAAATTAAAAAAAAATGTAATTCTATCACAGAGACAATTTAAATCCTATAATACATGTTTTCAGTTCATTTTATTTTTATTTTAATTCAGTACTTCATAGCATGTTTTTTAAAAACAGGATATTATTTTTTTTAAAGTAAAGCACAAGTGAATAGAATCGAGATATTATAAATGAAAAAAGTTTTTATACAAATGTTTATAGTTTTTGATAAATTTCCCAGTGACCACATTCTACAGAGATTCAGAAAAAGCTGAATCAAAGTTAACAATGGCTGGAAGGGAGAATGATGTGCTCTGAAAAACCACTGCACAATTCAAAGAGCAGCTCCAAGAATCACAAAGACGGTGATGTTAAAGGGTTAAACAGTTGAATAACTGTAAACGGTTGTGAATTTGAATAGGAAATAAGCTGTGTCTAAATCAGCACTTTGACTTCTAAAGCATGAATCAACCAACCAACAAAAATGTAAAAGAAAGTCAGATTCAATAATCTTTAACTCTGCAACAATGGTACCATTTAAAGTGGTAAACTTCATCTAAGCAGAAGGGTAAAAAGCAACAGGAGAAAAGTCATCCAACAGTACGAGGGAGAATTAGGAAGAACTACGAAGAACGGAAGTACAAACGAGGCAAGTACTGGTTTGAAGTGCCTGCTGTCCTACACAGACAGCTCACCTTCACCGGGCCCTCTTTAAGAGTCTACAACAGAATCCAACTTTGGAAAGTCTCCACTTGGAAGCTTTAATTACAGCTGCCATTCCAGATGTTTTTTAAGGAGTTCATCAATATACCTATCAGTCTGACAATGCTTTTTTTCTTTACTAATAGCATACACTAGCATAAGTATTTGCTTTCTCCAAAAGTGGACTGCATCAAACCTTCAAACTCTTGTCTCAGGCCTCTATCAACTGTGCTATCACTTTGTAAATGTGGATTCTGCTATCTCATCACCTCTGTAACTGTAAATTTAGTCCACTCTATGTTCATGGAACTTGGCGAGTAGAAGTAGCAGATGCCCCAGATGCCTATTTATATATAAGATACACATATGCCAGAGAGTGGAAAGTTAAACACATGAAAAGTTTGGGAGCCTACTACCTTAGGAACATTTCTGTGGATCCAATGTGCTGCAGCAAGTAGGGTATCTCCTCCAAAGTGAAAAGCCAATGTGCATTTCCACTAAGAAACAGGTACAATGTGAATCTGGGAGTGGCTATAAGTCTGGTTGGATTTGAAGACAGCAAGGGTCTGGTTAGTATTACAAGATGAGATGCTGGAAGCTCACAACATGCAATGGTAAACAACTGCTTATTAATCACCGATGGATGTCAAGCCAGCCTTTTTTCCTGGCCATCTGATTAAGCACACAACAGTTTCATAAACGAAGGAATCATGTCTTAGGTAGGCATAGGCTTAAGATTATACACGGACTCAAGAACATGGAATCTTTTCATCAAGGATGTTTCGGTAACCTAGTCCAGTAGCATCAATGAATACCAAATTTTTCAGGAGCAAAAACTCATGATAAAACCCCAATATGGTACCACATTCTATAGAATTAATTATCCAGTCATAAAGTAGCAGCTTGAGTACATTGGTCCAATTTCTTCTTGGAGGGATCAATAATCCCTCACATGAACAAGCCCTTTCTAGAGCTGGAAGTGTCCTCTCTCTTACCATGCTTCTACCAAATTACATTTTGGGGTGTACTAGATGGACTGGTCACTGCACCACATTTTTGGCTCATTTTATATCAAAACAAATGATGCACATGAACTCATGAAATTCTCTGGTCTTACCATGGACTACTCAGAAGCAGCCGGTTTTACACAGTGAGGAAAGGGTCTACTGAAGAGTGAGTCTCAGTGTCAGGTGATTACAACCTCTTGTGAAGCTGGGATGTTTTCCCCCACAGAACTGCATTTAACCGAAGCACTCAATCGACAACAAAAGAAGGTACTATTTCTTTCTCACTTACTAGGCGACATGGCTTCAAAGCAACCAGCCTACAGAATGCCAGTTGGGCAAAAGCACCACTAGTGACACCATTCTCTCAAATGCTATGTGTGTCCAGAAAGAAGCATCAGTAGATGGCACATCATGTTCCTGCAGCAGAACACATGGGTCTTGGTAGCAGGACTGAAGTAGGAAGGGCAACTGACAACACAGGACACGTTTACAAATTACTATCTTCTACCCCTGTGATTCAAGACCCTGCTGGTTTAAAGACTTTAATATCGATCCAAGAGAGGGCTGCTTATTCCTTCTGTTTCTATATATGAAATGACACAATGATACATGTAGAAACGTGAACTTGTGTGTCTAGCTCTTCAAATACTAGCCTTTTCTTGTTTTTTTTTTTTTTTTGGCTATTTGTGACAGAGTCTCATAGTCCAGGCTAGCCCTGGACTTGTGATCCCCTTGCTTCAGCCTCTTCAGTGCTGGGATTACAAGCACATGCCATCATGCCCAGATTTCTTCAGGTACTAACTATTCTTGAATTAAGTACAGTTTTTCGTTTTGAAGCAAAAATACTTTGAGGGGGCACAAATGGAAAAAGGTTTCAACATGCCATTGATGAATAAAACACAACAAAAACCATGTCTGTTAATTCACACAATACTTGAATAAAAAAAAAATATGGTCTGAAACTCAATTCCTCACACTTCCAAGCAGCATTTTCAATCTAGCAGTATCACACTGCTTGTAAGTTTCAGAACATATCATGCATGTATTTTCTGATTCTGCAATTTCTTTTTTTTTTTTTAAGATTTATTTATTATGTATACAGTGTTCTCTCTGCATGTATGCCTGGGGGTCAGAAGAGGGCGCCAGATCTCATTACAGATGGCTGTGAGCCACCATGTGGTTGCTGGGAATTGAACTCAGGACCTCTGGAAGAGCAACCAGTGTTCTTAACCTTTGAGCCATCTCTCCAGCCCTGTTTCTGCAATTTCTAATGCTGTTGCCTAATCTCCACGGAAAATCCTTATCTTCCCTTCCTAAACAAACTCAAACATTGCCTCCTCCCCTAGGAATCCTTCATTTACTTCAACTCCCCTGCAACCCCCCACCTTCCCACAATAGAAAAAGCCAGTTTGGGACTGGAGAGATGTTCAGTCATTAGGAGTGCTTCCTGTCCCAGCACCCATGTTGGGTGGCTCACAACCACCCCTAACTCCTGCTCCAGGGGATCTGACACCCTCTTGTGCTCTTCATGGGCCCCCTAGACATATGATATATACTTACAGAGATATAAACACATAAAGATTAAAACATCTTAAAAAATGGCATTTGTGTGTGTGTGTGTGTGTGTGTGTGTGTGTGTGTGTGTGTTCCGATCCCATAGTTAGGTGGTTCACAACCAACCATAACTTCTGCTCCAGGGGATCTGACGCCCTCTTGTGGTCTCCATGGGTCCCCTACACATGTGGAATATACTTACATAGACACAAACACATACACATAGATTAAAAAATAAATCTTAAAAAATGTCAAAAGTTGTATCTTAGATCTGTGTGTGTGTGTGTATTATCTGAGCAACATGTCAAGGAACTATGAATTACACATCATCTATCTAAACCCGAGAAAAGGAAAAAAATGAGTGTTGGAGCTGGCAGGATGACTCAGTGGGTAAAGGTACTTGCACCAAACCTGATGACCGAAGTTCAATCCCTGGAACCCACATAGTGGAAAAGGAGAAAACTGATTCATCAAGTGGTACTCTGCCCTCTACACATGTGCTGTGGCATGCACCTGACCCCTCCCCACTGCCCATGAAAAGAAAATACATAAAATTTTTAATGAATGCTTATCTTTTAATGCTAAGAAAAAATAGCAAAGAAACAACAAAAAAACAAAACATACAATCAGTCAAGAAATGCAAATCGGTGATACCATCACAGAAAGCAGCATTAGCAGACTGAACTGTGCTCTTTACAACCTACTTTTAGATATAAGCAAGGTCTGAAGCACATCTGTCAACCCTGCCACAAGCAACAACACACGTGGAGCTGGTCACATGGTTTTTGGACCTCATTTTAGAGAGTCAATTTTATACACATACAGATGATAACACAATAAAGAAGAACACTTAAGTAGTAGACTCACCAAAATGTCGGATTTTTTGCTCATATTTCTGCATAAATGATTGTGATTTATCTTCATCTTCTGTTTTTCTTTTATCTTGATTAATAAAACTCTGAAAAAAATTAAGTAATTAAAATCAATATTTTAATTCAATTTCTTCAGATGCTGAGTGCTTAGCGATCTTTTCTATAGACATGATGTAATAAAAATATTGCATAATACTATGCATCATTAAACTAATCTGTTAAAACTTGTCATTAAAAAGTTAAACATTCTCAGCCGGGCGGTGGTGGCGCACGCCTTTAATCCCAGCACTCGGGAGGCAGAGGCAGGCGGATCTCTGTGAGTTCGAGGCCAGCCTGGACTACCAAGTGAGTCCCAGGAAAGGCGCAAAGCTACACAGAGAAACCCTGTCTCGAAAAACCAAAAAAAAAAAAAAAAAATTAAACGTTCTCATTTGGTAGTTTCATTAATTTTGTTTTAAATTATAAATTTATCTAGGGATCACATAGGAAAAATAGTTGAATGACTGCTCATTAACCATATTACCCTATCAAAGACAGGAATGAAAAGATTCTTTACATGTGTTATTCATTTCCAATAAACACTTGCAACTCTAGCCTAATCTTTGAAGCAAACTGAGCAAACCAAAGTATAGAGAGTCAAAGATATTTACTATAAATTCTTTGAGAAGAGATAAAACAAAAATATAAACCTCGACTGCATGTCTAAAAACTTTCTCTTGGGAGGCTAAATAGTTTAATTCTTAAAACTAAGAACAAACTTCTACTAAGGAAGTATTTACATTTGTTAAGTAAGTCATGAAACAGACCAACAAGTTTCTCATCTTACCAGCAAAACTAGCACAACTGTTTCCCAGAGTACTCTGTGATACACTTTACACCGGATATTATCACTGCCAAATTGAAAAGCACAAACCAGCTCCCTGCCAGCTCGTATTTCAAAATAAAAGCACCTTGTACTTTTTTTAAAATCTAGACCAATACTGTCCTAGTCACAAATACACCTTAAAATTTTCTACTAGCCCCATTAAAAAGCAGAAATACACAAATGATGTTCCTAACCTAATATATTCAACATATCATTTCAATGTGAAAGAAACATCAAAAAATTATTAACAAGGTATTTCACTTCTGGTGTTTTGGTATTGAGTAATGGAATCTGGTGTATACTTTTACACTTATAGAACATCCCAAATTGGATTAACCACATTTTAAGTGCTCAGTAGCTCATGTGGTACTTATTAACATGGCCCCTGAGCAAGGATAACATTCAAAATTATGAAGCATTCTATATATGAATATATTAACTATATATTTATTCTATATAAAAATATTATACATACACACACGTATACTTATATGTTTTAGATTTGCTTCATGTGATTGAGTATTTTGCCTGTCTGCATGTGTGTGTTCCATATGCATGCCATATGGTCAGAGAGTGTTGGATCCCCTAGAACTGAAGTTACAGATGGTTGTAAGCTGCCATGCGGGTGCTGGGAACTGAACACGGGTCCTCTGCAAGAGAAACGTGCTCTTAACTGATGAGTCATCTTGCTAGCCCTGTTCTATATTTTAAGTTTTAAATTGCATATCTTAATAGAGTATGGATGATACAAGTATACCTACTTGGTAAAATTTTACCTATATTACATGCATACCAAAGCAAGATGTGAGCAATTGATGTGGAACATGGGGCTCCTCGTTACTTCCTGTCCAGAGAAATTTTCCATATTGAAATTTAAGCTTTAAGCCCAGTGGGGTTAAGAATGCTTGCTGCTTAGCCATGCATGGTGGTTCACGTCTTTAGTCCTAGCACTTGGGAGGCAGAGGCAGGTGGATCTCTGTGAGTATGAGGCCAGCAGAGTGAGTTCCAGAATACAGCTGTTACATAGAGAAACCCTGTCTCAAAAAAAAAAAAGCATGCTTGCTGCTCTTCCAGAGTTTGGTTCTATGCACCACATCAAAGATCTCACAAATGCCTTTAGTTCCAGCTCCACAGAACCCAGTATCCTATTCCAGCCTCCTCCAGAACCTGGGCACGTGTGGCTTACAATCACACAAACATACATGCATATGCACAAATTAAAAAAAAAAAAACTTTTAAACTTTAAAAAGATCCTAATTCCACCCCAAGTGTATGTCCATGGGTTAGTGAAGGGAAATGATGACATGTAAAGGCCTCATTGCTCTGAATTCTCTTCAGAAATATAGTACTGTTTCAGACTCAGAAAACACTAATATACAAGATCTACCACCATCATAAAAATAAAGCTTTTAGCTTCTGTGAACTGTTTTCCTTAGTCATTTTGACAAAGAGAATCAAAATATTTGTACCTATCTGTAATTCACAGACTTATGTTTCTCCAAAGTAATGCTTAATAGAAGTTACTATTCTTCAATATTTACTCAAATTTTATTCTGTATTAAATACATTGTTCATAAGTTATCGAGTTTCACCTTTTTCCCCTTTTTCATGCACTATAAAATCAATCTTTAGAAACTCTAGTTTCCAAATAGGAAACAAAATATATAAACCCAGAGTAGTTTGAGAAAAATGGGATTTTAATAGTTCTGCCAAACTAATGACGTCCTTTGTTAGTATTTGTTAGTGCTACCAATGAACATCATTATAGGGACATCATTTTCTTTCTTTCCTTTTTATTTTGAGGGGTGTGTGTGTGTGTGTGTGTGTGTGTGTGTGTGTTTCTAGGAACTGAGCCTGGGTCTTGACACACTACACAGGGGCTCTTCACTGAGCTCTAGCCTCAGTCCTTTTCACTTCTTTATTTTGAGATAAAGTCTCACTAAACTGCCCAGGCTTACCTTGAACTTGTACAATGTCTGCCTCATCCTCCCAAGTAGGCTGGATTACAAGCCTATACTATACATCAGGCCAAGTAGAAATGTTTTCATTCTTAAAGACATCTCTTTCTTTTTCCATTTTATATTTTATGTGTTTGGGTGTTTAGCCTTATACATATGTGCACCACACACATGACTGTGACCACAGGGGCCAGAAGAGGGCATGGGATTCCCTGGGACTAGAGCTGCAGATAGTTATAAGCCACCATCTGGGTGCTAGAACACAAACCTAGGTTCTCTACAAGAGTGGACAGTACTCTTAACTAATCTTTCAGTCCCACAGTTTAGCATTCCTTCCTCAGACTTAATCCAGTACTTGATTAGGTACTTAATTTTCAGCTTCTTCATTAATAAAATAAGGTGACTCAATTAAAATCCCAGAAGCTTTAGCCACTGCTTTAGAAGGTAAAGAATGAGGGCTGTGAGCAAAGTAATCTTAACTTTGACTTAGTTGCTCTCATCAGTATAAATGCCTCTATCCTTAAAAGAGGTGAACGCTTTTCTACACATTTCCTCATGTATATAAACAGTATTTTAGACAGTAAATGAAAATTGCCTACAGAGGTTAGGGGGTATCAGCTCAGTAGTACAGTGCCTTGCGTTTGACTTCCAGCAACACAAAAATAAAACCCCTAAAACAAAAAAATTGCAGATAATAATCTGTAGCTGTAAGAGCTTTCAAACTTTTAAATACAATTTAAGCAATTGTATTTAAGAAATAACACTATATACGCCCTAATATGAATTTTATAACACAGTGGTGACCTTCATTAAGTAGGATGAACTGTCATTTTTTTTTTTTTTCACTACTTGAAGAAGATAAAAATGCTGGGTGGATAACACCAAAATGTTTTCACAATTTGCTTAAACTGGCTCTGCCACATTCTTTCAACAACAAGCTCTCTGATTCTATAATTTAAATCCATTTCTTCTTCAGATTCAAAAGAGAAAGCTAAGGCTTCATTACACTAGTGAGAAACCAAATAATGTCCTGAAGAAAACTTAGAGCTGGTGAGGTGGCCAGGCAGGTCAAGGGACTGATGGCCTCACATTATGTAAAGAAAGGACCAACTCCACTAACTTATCCTCTGACTTTCACACACATCCCCTGGGTGATATACTGTGTACCCCAATAAAGCTTGCCTGAGGATCAGAGGACAGAGCCAGCCACTAAATTAGACATGGAGGTCAGGCAGTGCTGGCACATACCTGTAATCCTACCATTCAGGAGGCAGAGATCTGTCTGATCTCTGTGAGTTCAAGACCACACTGGGCTACATGAGAGAAATAACCAGGCAGTGGTGACACACGCCTTTAACCCCAGGAATGAATATGGCAGGACACAGAAAGGTATATAAGGCACGAGGAAACAGGAACTCTCCTCTTGAGGCTGAGGATTTCGTAGAGGGAAGCTAGTAGCTGGCTGTTGTGCTTCTCTGATCTTCCAGCTTTCATCCCAATATCTAGCTTTGGGTTTTTTATTATAAGACCTTTTAAGACTCATGTTACAATGCCCTAGTAAGCTTGCTCTTGTGCACACACCTGTTCTCTCCCCCCACCCCCTTATACTTACACACACACACACACACACACACACACACACACACACACACACACATATACTCACTCTTGTAATTAAAAAAATAAAAAAAACCTAAACATGAAACAAAAACTACTCACTCTGCCAGTTAATGGTCCCACCACTCACAAGCTAAGGAAGAAGAGTTGTTTGTTTTGTTGTGTTGTTTATTTTGCTTTGATTTTTGAGACAGAGTCTCTTTATGTAGACAAATCTATCTGGAAGCTATGTGAATCAGACTGGCCTCAACTTACAGGGACCCTCCTGACTCTGGCTGGGGTTTGAAGGCATGTGACATAATGCCCTGCTGATTATGTGTTTGGAGTGAGACATGGATATATGGCAAGAACCAGTCTCAAGACTGGGTGTGGGGCCATATGTCTTTTTTGGGGAGGAAGCAGAGGCAGGCAGATCTGAGTTTGAGGCCTGCCTGGGGAATAGAGCAAGTTCCAGACCAGCCAAGGCTACACAATGGGACCCTATCTAAAAAACAAAGTAAGACAAAACAAAACAAAACAGATTCTGCCTAATAAATAAATAAATAACAAAAAACTATTTAAAAGTCTGAACTAGCTAGATTATTAATTGTAAAGGGCTGTTTCAAAGTTTCAATACTAATACTTGTAAGAGAAGACTGGCATCTGCTGTGGGATGGTCTGTATGTCAAATTGCTCTGATTGGTCAATAAATAAAACACTGATTGGCCAGTGGCCAGGCAGGAAGTAGGCGGGACAAGGAGAGAGGAGAATTCTGGGAAGTGGAAGGCTGAATGGGAGAGACATTGCCAGCCGCCATGACAAGCAGCATGTGAAGATGTAAGCTACGAGCCACATGGCAAGGTATAGATTTATAAAAATGGATTAATTTAAGATATAAGAACAGTTAGCAAGAAGCCTGCTACAGCCATACAGTTTGTAAGCAATATAAGTCTCTGTGTTTACTTTGTTGGGTCTGAGCGGCTGTGGGACTGGCGGGTGGTAGAGATTTGTCCTGACTGTGGGCCAGGCAGGAAAACTCTAGCTACAGGCATCTAAAAAAAGACAAGGGTGCCTAATTCCTTCACTCTTATTTGATATGGTGTTTGATGTCTCACAGCATTAAGACAGAAGAAAAATAGAAAAGGAAGAAGTAATGTGTTCTTATTTGTAAATAATATAATCCTTTTGGCCGGAGACCCTAATGACTACACTAGAAATATCTGTAATTTGATACACTTTCAGCAAAATTGTAGGATACAAAACTAACATAAAAATCAATAGCTTACAGATTAGTAACATGCTGAGAAATAAGTCAGAAAAAAGATTGCATCACAATTGCCTTAAATAGAGACAAAACAAAAGACCTTGGATTAAGTCTACCTCTACCAACGAAGTAAAAGATACCGTCTATAGTACAAACCCTAAAATGCTGAGGCAAGAAATCAAAGGAAATGGAAAGAACAAAGGAAATGGAAAGATCTCCTATGTTTATGGAATACAAGATTTAATACTGTGAAAATGGCTATCATACCAAGAGCAATTACAGATTCAATGCAATCTCCATCAAAATCCCAATGTGTTTCTTCACAGAAAGAGAAAAAAGAATCCAAAACATTCAAATGGAAGCACAAAGACCACAGACAGCCCAAACACCACTGTGCTAAAAGAACAATGCCAGAGGTATCAATGTACTTGATTTCCATGGTACTAGAGCCACAGTAACAAAAACAGTACACTATCATGCAGCCACACCTGACAAAGGTGTCAAAAATAAATTAATATATCACAGAAAAGGCAGCCTCTTTAAGTGGTAATGGCAAAACTGGACATCCACACATGAAAGAATCTAGATCCTTATCCCTCATCCAAAAGGATCGAAGACCTGAATGTGAGACCTGTTGTGGAATATTAAGATGTGTTACAATTGTTTATGCTCTTTTGGGGGGCTCGCTGCCACCCAGCTCCCAAATAAGTCTCACATGGAAGCTTATTCTTAATTATGAATGCCTGGCCTTAGCTTGGCTTGTTTCTTGTCAGCTTTCCTTAAATTATCCCATCTACCTTTCGCTTCTGGGCTTTTCCCGTTCTCCTCTGTAAATCTTGCTCTTACTCTGTGGCTTGCTGGGCAGCTGGCTCCTGACATCCTCCTTCTCTGGCTGCTGCTTCTCTTCTCCCAGATTTCTCCTTTGATTTATCCTCTCTGCCTGTCAGCCCCGCGTATCCCTTCTCCTGCCTCACTATTGGGCATTCAGTTCTTTATTAGACCATCAGGTGTTTTAGACAGGCACAGTAAAACAGCTTCACAGAGTTAAATACAACATAAACAAAAGTAACACACCTTAAAATAACATTCTACCACAGTGGAACATTTGTTTAACGATGCAAAGATGTGTTGCATTCTTTTATGTTGCATTTGTTTAACTCTGTGAAGCTGTGTTACTTTGCTGTCTTTATAAAACACCCGGCTGGACTAATAAAGAGCTGAATGGCCAATAGCAAGGCAGGAGAAAGGATAGGTAGGACTGGCAGGCAGAGAGAATAAAAGAGGAGAAATCTGGGAGGAGGGAATCAAGGAACAAGAAAAGGAGAGGAGGACTCCAGGGGCCAGCCACCCAGCTGGGCAGAGAATAAGAAGGAAAGAAAAGATAGAATGCAGAAATAGAGAAAGGTAAAGGCCCAGAGGCAAAAGGTAGATGGGATAATTTAAGAAAAGCTGGCAAGAAACAAGCCAAGCTAAGGCTGGGCATTCATATGGAATAATAAGACTCCGAGTGTGATTTATTTGGGAGCTAGGTGGCAGGCCCCCAAAGAATAAAAAGTAAAAAACAACCAACAAGAGAGACCTGAAACTTTGATATTAGTAAAGGAAAAGATACAGAAAATACTTTAAGATAATGGCATAGGAAAGACTCTGAATAGGACTCCAGTCAGTCAAGAAATAACACCAGCAATTAACCAGAGACTTTATACAGTTTCCACGTAGAAAAACAAAGAGATAGCCTAGAAAATGAGATAAAAATCTGTGTTAGCTATACCTCAGACAAAGGTCTAATACCTGTTTTAAGATTAGAATGTTTTATTACATTTACTTGTTTATTTTGCATAATGACATGTATGTGTGTACATGCAACAGAACATGAGTGGTGGTCAGAAGACAATCTCCAAGTGTTTCTCCCTTCACCATGTGGATCCTAAGGATCAAACTCAGGTCATTAGACTTGGTGGCAAGCACGTTTACCTGAACTGTCTCACTGCCCCTAATATCTTTTACTAGTTCACAAAGAATCAAAACAAACAGTCCAATCAATAAATGGGCTAATGAAATGAACAGACAATTCTCAAAAGATAAAATACAAATGGCTAATAAATATATGAAAAAATTTCGACACCAGCAGCCATCCAAGAAATACAAATTAAAACTATATTGAGATTCCATCTCACCCCAACCAGAACAGCTGCCATTACAAAAACAAGTAACAGCTGGGCGGTGGTGGTGCACGCCTTTAATCCCAGCACTTGGGAGGCAGAGGCAGGTGGATCTCCTTGAGTTCGAGGCTGGCCTGGTCTACAGAGTGAGATCCAGGACAGGCACCAAAACTACACAGAGAAACCCTGTCTCAGGGAAAAAAAAAAACCATTAACAACAAATGCTGGTAAGGTTGCAGACAAAAGGGAACACTTACACACTAACAGGAATGTATGAGAGCCCAGCTACTAAGGAAGTTAGAATGTAGGTTTCTCAAGAAACTAAAAATAGATCTACCATAGGGCCCAGCTATATTACTACTGGATATTTACCTAAAAGAATGTCAGTCAATATATCAGAGATATTTGCACACCAAAATTCGTTGCAGCACTATTTTATTAGCCAGGACAATATCTAAGTTATGGGACTAACATGGGTGTCCAATAGCTGAATGGATAAAGTGAGAGTAAACATACACCAGTATACACAGATAAAACACACTATTTTATAGCCATAAATAAAGAATGAGGTTATGTGATTTGCAGGAAAATAAACTGTACCCGGATATAATCACATTGCTGGTTTTCTATCACGTGTAGACCCTAGATTTTCTATAAATATACACAGTCACTAAAGTACACTGTGAAACTATCTAGGGGCACACAGGCAATTAACAGGAAGGGAATGGGCGAGAAAGGGGAGCATGGAAGGGTCTAAGAGCCGACTACGTCAAAGTACGTGTATATATTGTATACTTGCATGAGAATGGCTTTACGTAACCTAGTATAATACAATTTAAATAAAAAAATATTACCTGAGTTTACTAACCCTGTGCTGGTAAACTGAATGACTTTATTTACAAATCCACTACCCATGTGTTAGGAAGCTGACAGCAGAGCACCATCAGGAAGCACTCACACGTTAGCTGCAGTACACAGGCCCATGCTAGCACGTTACCCGACTTCATCTTCCCAGCTACCCTACATGCTGAAGAAAGCAAGGCCTGGAGATGTTTGCTGGTTAAGAGGGCTCTCCGTCGCTATGCTAACAGTTATTTACAGAAGCGTCTGTTTTTCCTTCTTCATTTTTATCTGTGGTGCTGGGAATGGAACCCAGGGTCTCTTGCATGCTCTACCTCTGAGCCACATAGATCATACCTTATTAAAAACATCCTTGCTAATAGCATCCATGTTCCAGAGACTCATCCTCTCTCTCTGGACCAGAGCTTCCTCCTTCTGTCGCCATTCTTCCTCCCGCTGCCTCAGTTCTGACATTGCGGTCTGTGCTTTGGCATGTTCCTGATCCAAGGACTCAGAGTTATGCAGTGCTAAGCTGCCAAGTTTCTGCTGGGCTTCAGCAAGATTCCATTTGCACGCCACAGAACTCTTCACAAATTCTTTCTGCTTTTGGCAAGCTAGCTCAATCCCATCGCTATACATCTAAATAAAAAGTAACAACAACAGTATTAGTAAGGAATGAAGGTGGCAGCAATGCCACAGTCCATTGCTTTTCAACTCCAAGGATCTCTGTGATGTTTCTGGAGCAGAGCATATCTGTATTCTTTGTCCTCAATGACGTTTCCCATTCATCAATTAGACTCTGAGCTGCTTTGTTCCTCTGTGCCCCTCCCCTGACAACTAGCAACACAAAGCCTGGCAACTGTCAGTAACTTGCAACAGCTGGCCCACAACAAGCATCAGATGTGCAGGCTCCAGAATCCTTCGCCAGAAGGAAAGCAAAGCTTAAGTCCAGTTCCTCAGTTATTTATGTCTTCTCATCCTGAAAACCAGACCTTTAGAGCTTTAACCTGCAAGTTCTCCCTGCACTGAGCATCCTTTTATTGATTTCTACTTTACTTTTGTGTTATCACAATTTGTGGTGATGTGAGAGTTTGTAATAGAAAATTCTACTTATAAATGATTATATCATATAGGTATTATATATATTAACTTAATCCAAATCAAAAAAGTAAAGGTTAAATTAAGAAGTGCCAACTGGTCTATCCAGCCTTGGCCTCCCAAGTGGTGTTTATTTTCAACAGGGTATATACTTAGTTTTCTCTCTGACTACCAGCTTTGTAAGGAGTATCCTGACTCTGGTCTACTGAGTAGTTACTTTTAATATTTGCATAATTACTTATGTAAATGCAATCAGTATTTAATTTCTTATATTCCTTGTTTCAACAAGGAAAGCTGAGGGTTTTTTTTTTTTTTAGGATTTTGTGGTTAAAAGCACAATTTTATATTACTTACTGAGAATCACTGTTCTCAATCTGTTCCCACACCTGTTTCAGTATTCAAGCCTTTATAATTTTACATCTCAACTGTACAAATATAATCCTATTTTTTAGTCTTCATTAGCCATTTTATACTCTACTTGGGTGATCCTTCCAAAAAGGGGGGGGGGGCTCATGCTATTTATTAGAGTCCATTATTAGAAAGCACAGACTCCTGAGTTCCAGTTACTTTTACTTCCCGGCTTATTCTTCCCACCCTCAGGACCCTGTTTTCGCCGACAACCCTCTGCCCTCTACCCAACTCCTGCCCAATCCTTAAGCCTTTTCTTGTCCATTCTTTCCAAACCCAAGGTGTACACATTTCTATAGTGGGTTTTTTGTGTTGGTTTTTTTGAGACAGGGTTTCTGTGTGTACCCTGGATGTCCTGAAACTCACTCTGTAAACCAAGCTGGCCTTGAACTCACAAAGATCCGTCTGCCTTGGCCTCCCAAGTGGTGTTTATTTTCAACAGGGTATATACTTAGTTTTCTCTCTGACTACCAGCTTTGTAAGGAGTCAGAATTTAATAACTGTTAGATGAATAAACTATCTTTACTTCTTGAACAAACTGTTCTGAGGCAAGTAATAAACAAGCCTCTCCTACTTGCTGAGTTTTCGGGCACATTCAAAATTTCTACAGTATGTGTATGTGGAGTGTGGCTGTATGTGAACACTTGCTATCCTGGTACCTTATTTAGTCATTATGAAGGCTTAAAGCCCAGATACCACCTTGTCTCTAAATAACCAAAATCTATTTTTACTTTTTGATACACTAGAAAAATTATGGGGCTGGAGAGTTGGCTCAGTGTTTAAGAGCACTTGCTGCTCTTGCAGAGGACCTGAGTTCGATTCCTCCCACCCATATGATGACTCATATGAGTCATATGACTCATAGAGTTGTCTCTAACTCTAGGGCATTCAACACCCTCTTTTGAACTTGGCAGGCATCAGGAATGCATGGAGTGCACAAACATTCATGCAAGCAAACAATCATATACATAAATAAAATGATTTTTTTTTAAAAAAAGAAAAATAAGTTAACTGCACTTTAAAATGAAGCCATAAAAAGGAGGAAAATGAAGCTGTAAAACTTAATTTGTAAAAGACAAAGCCATACCAATAAAGGCTATTATGAATATATGGGGTATCTTCACTTTCTAATTATACAGAAGCAAATGTTTCTCAAATCAACCCAAATACAAGAATTATTTTAATCTGTGATCATATAAAATTTTAGAAGAATGTAATTTTAATGAACAAAAACTCTGCAAAGGAACTGTTGTCATTCAAGTCTACTGGTGTAACTTTATAACATCAAAAGTTCTCAAAGAGCAAGCCAGACAGGGTCCCAGCACTAAGAGGGGTAAGTGGACATGGGCCCCACCCCTAACCAAGAAGCAATGTGCAACTGAGACCTGCTAGAAAAGGGAAAATCACTTTTCTTCAGTGGAATGTTATTGGGTACCAGCAACCATACTCCAGGGCAGGCCCTATGCTGAGTAGTTGCCCAACACAAAAGGAACTCCATGGGTTTTTGTGGATATTTTATTTCATCTTAGCATTTTGAATTATTTCATTTAATTATTCTTACTGGTCTTTTTCTTGTTTGATTTTCACTTGGGTGGTAGTTTTGCTTTTTGTTTTTGTTTTTAAAAGAGAAAACATAAAGGTGGGTGGGTAGAGAGGTGGGAGGATCTGGGAGGAGTTAGGAGAGTGGAAAAACATGATCAAAACAGTGTATGAAAAAGTCAATAAAACATATACAGAATTTTTTTTTTAAGTTCTCAAATAGGACTTCCAAATTCTGGCTTGTCTTTTCACACATCACTTCTATTGAGATAGCACTCTCTCTCATATTTGATAAAAATTAAGGCAGCCATTTAATGCAGATTTTAAAAGCCTGTTGATTAAACATTTTGTTTTTAAATACTCTAACCCCCAAATTTAAGTCCTAAAGCTAACAAGAAATATAAGTAGGCCTGTCATTTTTATGTCCTCAGAAGTAATGACTTTGCACATTTTATCACCATTTAAAGGCCTTCTCATACAAATAAAATTTTATAGTATTTCTCCAGATAGGCAGTGCAGAAGTAGGTTGGAAAAAACAATGCACTAGGAGTCATAAGTTCTAGTGAGGAGTCTGCCACTAACTAGAAGACCTCAGGGAAATCTCTTTTAATGAAGGAAATAAGCCTCTTTACTTTCAACCCCCATCACCTAAACAAACGCACAGGAAAAACATGTTTTAAAATACTGAATTTCTTGGATTACTTCTTTTTTTTCAACCACAGTGCAGTGAAACTTCTGAGATCATTTTCCCTCGCCACATCTGTTCAAACTGACACTAGCAATTGTTCATTTTCTCCTTCTGTAAGACTATGTATACACAGATGACACTCGTGAGCCATAATTAGTAGGTGACTACTGACCCATCAACTCTCATTTTGCCTCACTTTCCCTGTGACTAGTTGGATGAACACAGCAGTCTGTGGTTATGAAACAGCATATTGTGTGTGAGCCCAGTTAACTCAGCTGGCTGACATAACACCATTATCCTACACTTGCTGGCAAACAATTTAAACCGATCATTTTTATTTAAAAAACTACTAATTTTGTTACAATATTGTACTGCGTTTTGCAAAAAAAAAAAAAACAAAAACCAAACAAAACAAAACAAAAAAACAAAAACTGCCTAGAAAAAAAAAAAAAAGACATCTACAATCAATTTCACTAAACAAGTTAGTGTTTTGTCTGTGCTCCTGAAAACTAGTTCAAAACACACCCAGGTGAGAAGTCATGACAGGTGATGTATGTAAGCACTCCCAGAAAAACTAAACGACATGTCACACTTGGCAGTTTCTGAGGCAGGAAAGCTGGGTAGAAAGCCACAAGTAATATCAGGGATTTGGGGTAGCACTGTGAAAGAAAAGCCACTTCTGTGGCTGTTACGTTTCACTGGAGACTGGGGCAGCACGAAACGATTCTTACAGTAAGGGACCAATGACTGAGTGAAAGGGAGGTGTGTGCCAACGCCAAAAGCGAGGCTTACAGAATCTGCTGAGATGTCAGCGTGGGAAAAGAGCACGTGAGATGTTTATGTCAGGACTCGGTGTACTATTATCGAAGCACAATCACTCACTGTTCCTATCAACTGTGCACCAAGTAGCTGGGGCTTGTAATAAAGGCTCGGGTGAAAGCACGTACGAGGGGACAAATAAAAGTCAAGTTACACAGCCCGAGCCGCCCCCCGTACCTCGGCGCTGACACGAGAGGGACCTCTTGCAAAGGTGAGGGGGTTGCCGGCCGAGGAGAAGGGACGAGCGTGCGTGGACGTGGGGGTCGGGGAAGGGAGCGCGTGGCCAGCCCCTCTCGCGCGGAAGATGCTGCCAGCGCTGCGGGCCGGCCCCCGGCCCCCCGCGATGCCCGCGGACGTTTCCCCGCCTCCCTCCCCTCCCCTCCCCCCAGGAACGCAGGCTGTTCTCACCTGGGCGCCGCCGCCAGGCACCGGCGGGTAGTGGGAAGAAGAGGGGGACACGTCCAAGTCGCTCTCCTCCTCGGCCTCCCCGACAGTCCTCGGGAAGCTCCAGGGGCCCGGCGGCGGCCACGGCTGCTCCATGTCCCGCTGGTCCGGGCCCGACAACCGCCACCGCCAACTGCCCTGGCGTGAGTAGAACCTGCTGGGCGGAGCCAGCCGCCCCGCCGGCCACGGTCGTTACCCAGAATTCCTCGGCCGCCGGCCAAGCCGACGCACGCCCCGAGCAGGCCTGGGCCGTACCGCCGGGGGACTGCGGAAGAAGAAGTAGCCGGCCGCGGCGTCATTTCCGGTGGGCCAGACGGGGCGTGGCCGCGCCCGAGCGGAGGGGGTAAGGTCCGGAGCTGACGTCCAGGGAGGCCCGGGGTGTTGAGGGTTCGGATCTCGGTGGTCTAAGGGAGTTTGGGCTTGTTCCTCCTCTCGTGCTTCCAAACTGCAGCTCCTTCGTGTACTGCAGTCTAAGCCGGCGTCGGGGGTGGGCGGGGACGGGAGTGGGATGGGGGGCGTTTTAGGAAGCAGAGCCAACTTTGCTTTAACTTCAAGTTACCCACGACAAGACACTAAAAATAAAACACTGGAGCAGACACGTTTGTGAAGAATTGAGACGAGTGGTAGACATATCGGAGGGCTTCCTGTCCCTCATATCTTGTAGAATCGTGAAGATCCGTGCTCTCACTGCCTGTCCCTTTTCTCTTTTGAGATGAAATGTTTCCAAATTGCCAGAGACCACATTTTAAGAGAAAGACCCAGAGGCGGGGAGGTGGTGGTGCATCCCTTTAATCCCAGCATTCATGAGGCAGAGGCAGGCGGATCTCTGTGAGTTCCAGGCCAGCCTGTCTACAGCTTGAGTTCCAGGAAAGCACAGAGAAACCCTGTCTCGAAAAACAAAACAAAACAGAGAGACAGAGAGAGACCCAGGGACTGGGAATGTAACTCGGTGGTAAAGGCCCTAATTTCAATTTCTAGGACAGAAAGAGAAACAGCGAGGATGCAGGGAGCCTATCTTAACAACCTGTATGTTTAACAATCAGGTCTGTTGCCTGCTCGTAATCAGACCAGACAACAGAACATCAATCTTTCAGCCTTTGATTGGCAAACTGTGTGCGAGCGAGGGGGTGGGGGGGTTCACAGGAATAAGCCGGAGGACCATATCAGTTGGCCTGCTCCATCGTTCTTCACTCTACTGAGGCAAAGTCTCTCCCTGAGCTTGCAGAACTCGAGACTGGCCCCAGGCAAGCCCGGTGATCCTTCTGCCTCAGTCCTCTTACAGAGGTGCAGGCTTTTTACACGATGGCTGCGGATTTGAACTAAGGTCCTCGTGCTTGCACAGCCAGCATTCTTACCCAGTGACCCATCTTCCCTTGCTCTGGTTGGCAAGCTCTTAAGGTTGGTTAATCCTAATGGTTGACTAATGCATGAGAAAAATGTAGTTAGAAATGCCGTGTAACCTTTAGGGAAGAGGAATGACATGAGAGGCTTATGTGCTTCTCTTCTGATTTTTCACGACCAGCAAAATACCCAACAATATTTTTACAGCAGTAGCCAAAGATTGTATCTACAAAGATGTTTTGGGGTGGTAAAGGAAAGCTAAAAATAATTAAGCAGAAGCAATGGAATTGCTCACAGATGAAGAATAAAGTAGATCTAAGTGGGCTGATATGGAAATATTTCTGAAATGAACTAAGTATGGTGGTTCATGTCTGTAATCCTGGGAAGGGCTGAGGCGTGAGGAGTACCAAGTTCACCACCACCCTGGGCTACAATAGACGGGGCACTGAGTTAAGGAAATCTGTGTAGAGTGAGAACATACTTTTTTTTTTTTTAAGGTGTGTGTGTGTGTGTGTGTGTGTGTGTGTGTGTGTGTGTGTGTAAAAATCTTGGAAGGTATAGAAGAAATTTAATAATTACCTTGGTGGCTGAAGCCACGGAGGAAAGATTCTGAGGGTCTTACTTTCACTGTTAGCATTCCTGTATTGTGCTGATTGATGATTTTCCTACAAGTATATAACTTTATAATCGTAAATAAAAGTTGAAAACCATTTCACTCAACCCCTGTTGAGGTCAAGTTTAAAAAGCCACAGGGGGGTGGGAGTGGGGGGAGTGTGACAGGTGAGAGAAAAGGGAAAAACTTCTTCCCCTCTTTATTTGAAACCACAAAGTGCTTCAAGTGGTGCCTGGCAAAGAAACCAGCTCTCTGTCGATGCAGAGTTCACTGTGAGTTCTAAATTGCTCTCCTCGATTTCCCTCCCTTCTGCCTGATCTCTAGTTTTAGAAATGCTCAGATTTTGTGTGGGGAAGGATCTTGTCAATGACTATAGGTTTCAATAACATCTGGGTATTGACCGTTCCCAAACTGTAATCTAAGCCTTGACTTTAACCCCAGTTAGCCTCACATTGTGCATCTGCATTTCGGACATCCCCGTTTAAATGTATTTAAATGTATTATTTAAATGCACATTTAAAATTTAACATGTCCAAAATGAGCCATTTCCATAGAATTTGAACATTCCCTCTCCCCAAACAGGAGGGATGTTCCAAGACTCAGAAAGCTACAAGATGCACAAGCTCAGGCTCCCAGAGTTATAAAGGCAGTAAACAGAGAGGCAAGCCACCCTGCATCCCCTCCCCGACCCCACCTCTCTGCTTCTCATAGGTCAAATGTCCTTTACTTATGAGGCTAGCCTAGCCACTGAGCCTAAATCAGGTTCACTCCCTTTCTAACCTGTAACCCTCCATCTTTGTATCTTTTTTCTTGCTATTGGCTGTACTGTCTTTTCCTGTTCTTATTGTTTCTTCTCTCACTAGAATGTGAGCGCCGTATGATGGCAGGTTGCACGTTATTCACACTTGTAGTACTCAGAACTGTACAGGATACACAGTAGTGTTCACCACATACACAGTGAATAAATGAATGGCAGTGACACAGGATGGCTGGAAGCGGGTTAAATACAGGCAAAAGAGAGCAGAAGAGGGACATGAGGAAGTGTGTTTTTCACAGATGACTATTACTTTTCTCATCACTGTTATAGAATACCAACGGAAACAACTGTAAGGAGAAGGGGGTTTTTCTGGGTTCACCGTTTCAGAAGCACCAGTCCATCATGCTGGACCAGCACCACGGTGGTGGGCACACGAAGCTGCAGCTCCTCACATCTTGGCAGATCAGGAAGCATCTGACTTAGCCTGGAAGCAGACACACACATAACCTTCAGGGCCCACTCCCAGAGACCCACTTCTCTTAGCTAGGCCGTACGTTCCAAAGGTTCCACAGCCTTCTAAAACACTGAGACCAGCTGGTATTTCAGGTGTTTAAATACATGAGCCTGTCAGAGGACATCTCATATTCAAACCATAAATGATGAAGGGGTGAATATGACAGTATGAGAAGCCTCATTGTGAGCCACTGTTAACTTCAGGGCATAAAGCTTGTGCCTAGGCACAGTAATGTTGTAGAATATTATTTTAAGGTGTGTTATCTTTGTTTATATTGCATTTGTTTAACTCTGTGAAGCTGTGTTACTTTGCCTGTCTAAAACACCTGATGGTCTAATAGAGAACTGAACAGCAATAGCAAGGCAGGAGAAAGATAGGTGGGGCTGGCAGGCAGAGGGTATATATAGAAGGAGAAATCTGGGAGAAGAGGAGAAAAGGAAGGAGCTAGAGAAGGAGAAATCAGGGGCCAGCCACCCAGCTACACAGCAAGCCACAGAGTAAGAAACAAAGAAAGGTATACAGGAATAGAAAAGGAAAAACCCAGAGGCAAAAGATAGATGGGATAACTTTAAGTTAAGAAAAGCTGACAAGAAACTAAGCCAAGCTAAGGCTGGGCATTCATAAGTAAGAATAGACTCCTGTGTGTGAATTTATTGGGGAGCTGGGTGGCAGGCCCTCCCAAAAGAGAAAAAATAACCAACAACACAGTGATTTTTTTTATAATTACTGTGTGTGTGTGTGTGTGTGTGTGTGTGTGTGTGTGTGTGTGTGTGCAAGGTGTGCAAATGTGGAGGTAAGAGGTGGAATGTGTTCTCTCCTTTACAGGTGGGTTCCATTGATTGAACTCAGGTTGCTAGGTTCACGTGGCAAGTACCTTGACCACAGATTCATCTCACTAGTGTTAATACTTAAAATAACAATAATAAAACAAGTTTTGGAACTTTATTATACTTCATATTCTTATGTTGGAAAATTTTCTACAAATTGTTTTATGTTTTAATTTGCCTTGTAATGAGCAAGCTAGTTCTTCTGAAAGAAATGGCTTTCCAACTGCAGAGTATATAGTACAAATTCCTAGCAGCTGTCCCCAAGGAAGGGTTTGTGTGTCATCATTGTCAGTGTTGAGCCCACAAATGCCAGTGAGTCCAGCTCAAGCCGGGGTTAGCACTAGTCTGGCTTATAAATGCTAATGCTGTTATATGAAATAGAGCCCATGTGTAGACTCAGATCCCGAATGGCTTCAAGATTGTTAAAGGCCTTTTCATTTGAATTTGCTCTTTCTTTGGAAGCATTCCCAAAAATTCCAGAGAACTAAGTATTCATTTTTGGTTGGTTGGTTGGTTTTATTTTGTTTTTTGAGACGGGTCTTTCTCATAGCCCTGGCAGAGAGCTATGTATTCATTAAGAAATATTCAAATTGCCACTTTGTGCTGGACATGAAGACCACTGTTCTCATAGTGCAGGGCTGCATTCTTCTTTCCATGGTGCTCCTTCTGAAATAATTGCAAGATATTAATTATAGTCTATGGTAATTGTCTGCATCTTCATTGAATTTATCACTGTATTTTCCTTTTATATGTGTGTGATATGGCTATGAAAGGAGATTTAAAACTGATGCCGCCAAGAGTCCTTTTAATGAGCCATTGTGGGGGTGGGGAGGTAATGTAAGCATGTGGTAGCTTTTCCTATTTAAGCACATATTACAGATCGAAAGGCATATGTTTTAAACACACTAATGTTTAGATCACAGAAACCTCATATCACGATTACCCAACTCAGTCACTGTCAGAATTTTGCTACATTTGCTTTATTCCTTTTATTCATTTCCTGGAATACTTGAAAGCAAAATCTAAGCTTTCTGTCATTTTACCGATCCGTGCCTCTGATGATCAGTCTTTACTGACCCCCACTTGAAGTGGGTGGCCCCATCCAATGGACTGCTGGGGAGGAACCTACAGTTTCATGCTGGCAAGGCATGCTGGCTGTCAGTGGAGTTGACAGGTTCTGGAGCAAGTGGAGTTCCTGCATTCATCTCACTCAGCTTCCTGACTGTGGAGCCAAGCAAAGTGGGCAGCAGCTTCCTGCTGCTGCTGTGTCTTGGCCACCATGATGGACTGTACTCTCAAACTCTGAGCCAAAGGAAACCTTCCCTTGAATTGTCAGGCATGTTTGCACAGTAACAAAATGGTAATAATACAATACTGTAATGTGCATCTCTAAACAAAGTTAATGTGTCTAAACAAAGACAAAAAGGCTTTATCATACCTATCAGAATTAATCAGTGGGTATTATAGAATGTCTAAATATAGTCAAAATTTCTGGGAATTCTCAAACACTGAGTTGATTTGTTAAAAATCGAGGTGCAAAAATGGCCCACATACAGTATTTGGTTATTGATATTTTAAAAATCTATACCAGTTCCTGCCAACCTTTCCTTTGTTCTAACAATGGCATTGACTGTTTCAGTTGTCATGCAGAAGGCTCTACATTCTAGATGTGACTTATAGGATGGCTTCTTTGTGGTGTCATTACTGTGTTTCTTAGCTGGCCACATTGCTCGGTGGTGGAGTACTTGCCTACCATGCGCAAGGCCTTAGGTTTTATACCTGACACTAAAACAGAGAAAAACAAAATGAAAACATGTTTATCTCTCACATCCTTTAAGAGCAGTTAAGTCTAGAGCAATACTGCATGCTAGAACAGTCTTTGATGATGAGAATGATCTCTTTGCACTGGCTAGTGTTATAGTCACTAGCCACATGTGGCTCCTGAGCACTGGGAATGTGACTGAGGAACTAAATTTTATTTTGTTTTAGCTAACTTAGTTATATGTTGCCACCATATTGGCAATGCAGCACTAATAACCTGATTCAACTTCATGTACACTTTCCCAATCAAAATGCTTCCTGTAGATCCATCCTGTGAATTAAGCAGATAGGCATATAGTGTTACCATAGTGATATAATTAGCCTGATCATTCTTGGGTAGTTCCCCAAAGGATGCAATTTAAATAATTTTTAAAATATAAACTTTGTCTTTACACAGTTTGTTAAAACCAAGGAAAGAGCCAGGAGCAGTTCATTTATTTATTCATAGTAAAAGACAGGTAAAATTTCTTCTTGACATATTAGAGTGTGAGAAAGCTGAATTGTTAAAGAACATTTTAGAGACAGACTTTGGGAAAGGATGGATATAAGAGATAGTCTTATCTTAAAGCTTATATCTATCTTAAAGCTGGATTTATGCACAAAAAGCAAATTAGTGCTCTGGAAATGCATTATTGCTGAGATAATCTGGGTTGTCTCAGGAACTAGTTTTTCTTTTCAGCAAGCATTTCTCACAAATACTGATAATAACTCACTTTGGAAACTCAATCTTCTGGTGCTATTCATGCTTACTAAAGGAGAATTCACTGGCATGGAAGACTGTAGGGCCTAACAAATCAGCCCACGGAGTACAGACATAAATAAACGGATTAGAACAGTACTTTAAAGGCCTTTCAGTCATTTATCATGGAATATAGCTGCCTTCCGAGAGAAACATCTAGCTGTAATAAGAAGGTGTAAATGTGCTGAAGAGGAGACGGCCTCTGTTCTAACAGGCACCCTGTCTGATAACCCAGGTGACCTCCCCACTCTGCACCACACTTTCCCCGGGGAGCTCACTGGATGTTAGAATAGAGATCTCCAGAAGCACTCGGAAATGCTCCTATAACCTGATGTGACTAACAGTCCTTTGAAACTCTGAAGAGAGCAGCAGACTTTCTTCTAGAACATTCATTTGTAAATATGCAGGGAAGGTTGCCTACCATTTCAGGGGGGGGATTCCTGAAACACTTGTGCATCATGGGATACAGTCCCTTACCTTGGAAGTAGAAGTGGCAGATACATTTGCATGGGTGTTTTTGTGACATGGAATACATAGGCTTTGGCTCTGACAGTTGAAGTGTGGGCTCTTGCTCTTTTCTATGTTTATAGGCCTCTCTTTCTCTATTGTTTTATGTTTTTTTAATTTGTTTTCCTTTTTTTGGATTCAGTAATGGAAATTGTTGGGGAAAATATCATTTAACAGCATCTAAGGGTATTAAATGAAAAGCAAGGTTCCCTTCAATCACTCTATCTGAGGCTCTTTCCTAAGGTATACAGTATTAAATCTCTAGTGATTCCTTGCCCTCCTGCCCCAGAAACACGTTAAGCATAATTATACATATTTTATTTTCCTTCTCTTTGAAATGACAGTGTATTAGATGTATTTTTATGGCGTGCATTTATTTTCTTCTTAGAGATTATTTCCTGTTAAAACTTCCAGCCCTGCTTTATTCTTTCCTCCTGCTGCTTAATATCAGCTTTAGTATGACTCTACTTCATGAACATTTGATTGATTCTTTTTTTTTTTTTTTTTTTTTTTTTTTTTTTGGTTTTTCGAGACAGGGTTTCTCTGTGTAGCTTTGCGCCTTTCCTGGAACTCACTTGGTAGTCCAGGCTGGCCTTGAACTCACAGAGATCCACCTGGCTCTGCCTCCCGAGTGCTGGGATTAAAGGCGTGCGCCACCACCGCCCGGCTTGATTCTTATTTTTTAAATCTTAATGATGCAGCATATATCTTCATGGTTTCTTTGTGAAGTATATCCACAGAATAAATTCCTAGCAGCAGAAATACTGAGCCAAATTAAAATTTTTGAGAGACATTATCAAATCACTTTCTAAAGAAGTTGTATGTTGTAAGCAGAATAATTGTCCCCAAATATGTCCATATCCTAAACATGGAGACTGAAAGTATATTATCTTACATAATAAAGGGGATATTGAGGTTTCAGGTGAAAATGAGGTTGTTAACCAACTACCCTTAAAATAGGAGAATTATCTTGGATTCTCTTGAGCGGTCTTGATGTGGTCACAAAGATCTTTTAAAAAAGATTATCTTATTTTAAATTATGCATATGTGTGTGTCTCTGTGTGGGTATATGCACATGAGTGCCGGTGCCAGCAGAGGCCAGAGTCATCAGATCATCTGGAGCTTGATTTAATACTTCAGCGAGCCATTCAGCATCCGTGGTGGGAACCAAACTTGGGTCCTCTGCAAGGGCAGTAAGTGCTTGTAAACCTTGATCCAGCCCAGTCACAAAGATCATAAAAAGTGAAGAACAGAATCAAAACAAAGGAATATGAGCAAGACTTGATTTGATATTGCTGGCTTTGAAGATGGAGGATGGGAGCTTTGAGCCAAGGAGTACTGTAAACCTTTAGAAGCTGGAAATGAAAGAGAACTAAAAGGTACTGGGGTACAGCCCTCCTGCCACCTAAATTTTTGCCTGGTAAGATGCAAGTTAGATTGTTGTTCCAAAAAACTGGAAGAAAATAAAAAATGTAAGCTCTTGAGAATGCAGAAATTTGTTATAGTAGCCATAGACTACTCATACATTAAAAAAATTTTCATTCCCACCAACACTATGTATTTCCTCACACCCTTTCCTTTTATTCCTCTAAAATAATAGTTTCTCCCCTCACATGAATGCTGTTTCTGTTATTTGAAAAGTATTTATGATGTTGGGTCAATACTTCCTTGTTTTAAGTTAAAAGGAACATCTTGGTCATTAGGAGCTGATTGTCACATTCTTACTCCTGGTTAATTCACTCTTTGGAAATTCCCATATGGAGAATGCTTTTGTTTTCTCTCCTGTGACCAGGTTGTGACCAGGATGGGTGATGTGTCATTTCTGCAATACTGAGGCCATCAAGCTGCACTGCAGAAGCACTCGGGCATGGAGGCTGTTCACTGGCATCTGCTTATGACCACAAAACCTACTGTCTTAAGGTTTCTATTGTAATATCAATCAACATGGTGAGGGAAGTGTTTACTTCATCTTTCAACTCTCAGGTCACATTCCGTCACTGAGGCCAGTCAGAGCAGGAACTCAAGGCAGAAACCATGGGGGAGCACTGCTCACTGACTTGCTCAGCTTTTCTTTCTTTTACACCTCAGGACCACCTGCCCAGAGATGGCACCATCCCTGTGGGATGTTCTCTTTCACATCAATTGTTAATCAAGACAATCCCCACAGACTTGCTCACAGGCTAGTCTTATAAAGGCATTTTCTCAATTAAAAGTCCTTTCTGGATATGTCTAGGCTTGTGTCAAGTTGACAAAAAACAACCCAGTACAGGTAGCTACATGGGAGATGAAGTCACTCCTTTGACTTGACTCGGTGACAGTCCAATCCTTGAATGGCTTTGCTTGGTCTCCAGCCACAATAGGCAGCATCACTGATTAAATGGTTTGCAAGAGAGACTTGACACATTATGTCTATAGCAACTTCCACATTTCTGTGGCATCTGGGAGTCTGAGATGACCATGGTGGGGAAAAAGCAACCTTAATAGGAAGAGCTAAATAGAAACCAAGGTGGCATATGCAAATTTGTGTGTATTAACCAGTATCTATATTGAGTATCACCTCAACAAAGGACTATGGTGATAATTGTGTTCCTCAGTATATTGTGCACCCTAATAAACGGGATCAGAGAACAGAACAGCCACTAGATAGACATAGAGGCCAGAAAATGGTGGCACACACGCCTTTAATCCTAGCATTCAGGAGGCAGAGATCCATCCGGATCTCTGTGAGTTCAAAGCCACACTGGAAACAGCCAGGCATGGTGACACACGCCTTTAATCCTAGGAAATGATGGCGGGAAGCAGAAAGGTATATAAAATGTAAGGACCAGGAACTAGAGCCTAGTTAAGCTTTTAGCAGCAGTTCAGCTGAGATCCATTCAGATGAGGACACAGAGGCTTCCAGTTTGAGAAAACAAGATCAGCTGAGGAGCGAGGTGAGGTTAGCTGTGGCTTGTTCTGTTTCTCTGATCTTTCAGCATTCACCCCAGTATCTGGCTCCCGAGTTTTTTTTTTTTTTATTAAGACCCTTTAAGATTCGTGCTACAAAGGACAGTGAGTTAAAAAAAGGATTCTAAAAATACTACTTGGCCAGGTAAAAAAGAGAAAACACAGACAAAAAGAATGGCTAGATAGTTGCCGGGTGGTGGTGGTGCATGCCTTTAATCCCAGCACTCGGGAGGCAGAGCCAGGCGGATCTCTGAGTTCGAGGCCAGCCTGGGCTACAGAGTGAGTTCCAGGAAAGGCGCAAAGCTACACAGAAAAACCCTGTCTCAAAAAAACAAAAACAAAAAACAAAAACAAAACAAAAAAAGAATGGCTAGATAGTCAAAGGAAATCCAAAGAATTCAGGGCTCTACCATTCCATCAAGGTAAGTCTAGTGTAGGCAGAATTTTCCTGTCCTGACTGCTGGCTCCCAAATAACCACAAAGAGGCTTAATATTATAAATGCTTGGCCAATAGCTCAGGCTTACTTACAACTTAAATTATCCATTTCTATTAATCTATATATTGTCATGTGGCTCATGGCTTTACCTATTCTCCAGCATGTCTTACTCCCTCTGAGTCTGCTGGTGTCTCTCCTCACTCTGCCTTTCTTCTTCCCATCATCCTCAGTTTGATTGTCCCACCTATATTTCCTGCCTGGCTATCAGCCAATCAGCTTTTTATTAAACCCATCTGAGTGACAAATCTTCACAGTGTACAAAAGGATTATTCTACAGCAGTCTAGTAATATCATGTATTAGGAAGAGAGGAGAATCTAATAATATCAAAAGGTAGACCAGCAAACGAAGAGCATGTGGATAGGACAGGGTCTCCAGGGACCAATAAGATCACTGTTTGTGGAGTCAGTGAGGTGGTAGGGACCTGGATTCAAACCTGACTGTTATTAGTTATGTAGCCTTGGGGAAAGGGCTGTTTGGCTTCCGTTCTGAAGCTGTAAAATACAGGTAACATCTCCCTCAGAGATGCCCACCTTTTTGTAGATCTTCAGTAAGAATTGATTCCTTCTTCTGTTTTACCCCTAGAAACTTAACTACACATTTGTTTTGACACAGTATTAGTATCATCAACTAGTGCTATCCCTGTGATATCACGGGTGTTGTGCCAGTTAGCTGTTAGGACATACCTGTGCTCTGGGCATTCAGAGAGCTGGGCACCCACCTGTGTACATCTTTGGGTGCAGAGAGAGCACTAGGAACTAGGTATAGACGTAATGTTCCATTCTTCATCACACTGGATTTTTTCCTTTCAGAAAAATGAACTACAGCTACTGAAGTGAATATCTTCAGAGGTATCTTTTTAGGGACATCTTCCTGCACTGTTTCCAACTGCATAGATCTCAATGTAAAGTATTAATAATAAATCACAAGATAATTTTTTTAATTCCATTTTATTGAGGCAGGGTCTCATGTGGTCCAGTCTGACCTCAAACTCATTAGATATTCCAGGCTAATTTTGAATTTTTGATTCTCTTAACAGTGCTAGGAGTACAAACATCAATTAAAGACAAATTTATGTAGTTCTGCTGAACACTAGCCTGGGCAAACACTACCAACTGAACTATATGGCCTAGCCCTAATTCTTTAAGATTATTTTGTATTTACTTACTTAAATTTTTGAGACATTGGCCTTCTGGGAAATTTTGGATCTGCTAAAAATGGCCCCATTCTCCTCCTGTCCACTGTTGTTTTAAAAATCACATAAAATAGAAAAAATGTCATTTCTCCTGCCACTTGAGAAGTCTTACTCTGTCTGCCACCTGACCTATTTCCTCTGGGAGATGATGCAATTCAAGGCTTGGCTTAAACTACTCGGAAAGGCTGAACTGTGCAGTGAAGAGGAACGGACAGTTTTGTTTCCAGACCTGAGATTCCCAACTTAAGTCTCTTTAGAAATGATCTTTTCTATTTCTAGCTAGTACACTGTTCCATTTCTTAACGACAGTGAGCATGTTTTCCGAGGCAAAAGAAGGAGACAAGACATTTAATAAGGGAGTCCCCTAGGGAACAGGCAACTATGCTAAATAGAAATTGTTACAGGAATCCCAGTGTCTGGGGTCCCATAGCCACTAAAAGTGATTACATAACAGAGCTATGATCTCATCCTACTTTTGGGATGGAAACTGTTAAATATTTGAACACAGTAACCGAGGCCCTAAATCGTCCAGGGAAAGACAGCAAAAGCTCTGCAGGCAGGTTCCCAGGCCCTTAGGCAGTAGTCAGTGGGCCCGGCCCACCGCCAGGGAGGCTGATGAGAACTCAGGTTCCCAGCAGAGAATTAGCGCGCCTGCGCGTTGGCCTTTCTAGAGTTCCAGGGGAAAAGGGTGAGCGTTTGAGTGTCCATGGTAACCCGACGCTTCCGCCTTCTGCAAGCTTACAATCCATAGCTTGTTGTGAGATACCCGGCCCGGTGGGAGGGACCTGGGCTGCGGGGACTGATGGGGTAACCAAGGGGTGGGGGGCCAGGGAAGCTTCTGGAAAACACTCGCCTTGATGTAAACTAAAATAATTGGTTCAAGGCTCAGCACAAAAGGATCTTGTCTTTCCGGCGCTTTCGCCCACACGGGGAAGGATGCCTCTGGAGGTGGTGGTGGAGCTCCAAATCCGGGCGGTAAGAGATCTGCGAGCCTGCCGTGTTAACCCCATGTTCTCCTCTACTTACTCCACACACATCGCTTTTGGGACACACTGTTCTTCTGTCCCTAAGATTCTGCACATTTATCACCCTTGGCCCTCTTAGCCTTTAATCCAGTTCAGTCTGTCTTTTTTTTCCCCCAAACCAACATGTTTCTTGGCTTCTTTAAAACGATCCTGACTTAGGTTCAAGAACGAGTTTCAAAAGATAAAGACTTTGTGAAAGGATTTGATTTTGTTTAAATAATCAAAGAATATATGAGTTTTAAAGCCCCACTCTTGATAAATGTGCCACCTTTAGGAGGCAAAGCGCGTTCCCATAGCTTCGGGTTGCTAATTTCAACAGGACACTCAGTTTAACAAGAAACACTTTGTAATTACCCACCAGCTCCTTCTTAAGTGAGGTGCTGGAGCACAGTGACCTCCGTTCCAGTCTCCCCCCATTCTCCCATCCTCCCATTTATAGCAACAAGACTGGCACGGAGCTTGGCCTCCCAGTTATAAGGGGCTTCATACTGGCCATAGTCACAAGCCAATGCTAACAGGACGCTGCATGGAAATTCAGCTAGATGCCATACAACAGCAAACTCCTAGGTCTCATCGAGCATGTTGAAGTTAAAAGGGTCCTGGTTTGGGTTCCATTTTACTGACAGTTATCAGTTGTACTGTATCAATTTCAAATGCTCAGGAAGAGGAAGAAATCCCTACGAGGCCATGAAATCTCTCTTAAATCAAGAACAGAAACTAAGAAGTCATCTTATGTCATTCAACATTACCAGTTTATTTTGATTTTTAAAAGGCATCCTTCAGTGTACAAGTAATTAACAAAAAAAATCAGTTTTTTACTCTAGAGAACTTAGGATGACCCATGAAGTCAGGTAACTTGATCTGATCTGTGTTTTAAAAAGCCGGCAAACTCAGGCCCTGGCAAACAAAACATGGAATTCCAGAAGTGTAACTAGAAGAGAGGCCCTCAGTAATCACACATGGGGACACAGGAAGAGCAAATACTTTCCTTTCAAATGTCTGGCTTGAACATTACAATTAAAAATGATCTCTGAAGCCAGGTGGTGGTGGTGGCGGCGGCGGCGGCGGCGCACAAGCCTTTAATCCCAGCACTCAGGAGGCAGAGGCAGGTGGATCTCTGAGTTCGAGGCCAGCCTAGGCTACAGAGTGAGTTGCAGGACAGCCAGGGCTACACAGAGAAACCATATCCCGAAAAAACAAAACAAACAAACAAAAATCCGAAAGTTTAAACAACACACTCAGACCACTTAGAACCTCACAGCTTGGCAGAGTTAGTAAGCAAAGAGGTAGTCAGTGTTCAGGGTGTTGTGGAAATGCAATGACTGTTTTATTCAGAGGAAGAGCTGTTCCTATTGGTGCCTTCCTCCCAGTGGGAACCTGTTTAGCACAGCCATTCTGGAGAGTCGGGTCCACATCTTTGCATGTTAGATTACAGCCAACAATCTGTTCTGTTTATAAATGCCAGAACAATTGGTCATTAAGATTATCTGATGACACCACCACCACGGGTGATTTAAAGGTTTTCTTTCCAGGCAGAGCAGCGTTTACAGATTTATATAGCACAAACTCTCTTTGGTCTTTCCAGGTCAGACAACAATCAGAGTCTACCACATTATTTGGTCATCTTTGGTCTCATGATTGGGGGAGGTGCGTGAATGAACAGCTTTCCATGTAAACAGAACTTTAGGAGTTATACCTAGTGCTCATGTAGGGCAACAGGCTCTCCTGAAGAATTTCAAGTTAAGTACTGTTCCCTAAAATGTGCTGGATACAGCAAAGTAGAATTGATATGAGAAGGGATAGCACACAGTCTTCTTTGTGCACTGAACATCACATCGCTTTTCCATTTTTTACTTACTAGAGGACCATTTACCCTATTGAGTAGAGATGATGGGCAGCAGGGCTTCATCTCTTGCCACTGGTCATTGACATCTGTGGTCTGCCTGTTTCCAGACTCTAAGTTCCCCCGACTCTCCCCAGCAGCTCATCTTCTTGGCCTCCTGATACGCTGCTACTGGCAGTCAACAGAAATGAACAGTGGTCTCATACTTACTTTTCTGTGGGAACCTTAGACAAGCCCACTTTTTGAGTATGTCTTCTTTAACATCTTGGTTTGTTCTATGAATGCTAAAAGACACTATTAGAGAGTAGTGGAAAGTAAACATCTAAAGACCTTCTGAGAGGTACAGGAAGAAAGGCAAGTACTGCACGTAACCACTTCTTACTACCTAATACACAAAGGTGGGAGAGCTAGTTAAGCACTCAGGATAAAGAAAAAGCTCCAGTTATGGCAACAGATGTTCAGAGATTAAACTGGAAAAGTCTGCATTAAACTTTAAAAATACTGTTTAAAATATACCACAGGGAAAGGGCTGGGAGTAGTGCATGGCTCACCTGGAAGCTCATGTCTCTTAAAATTCAATTTACAAGTGATAAATTGTTTTTTTTGGGATTACTAATTAACACTAATCTGTCAACTTTAAATAAATAGCAATCATATAATCAGCCAGCTTGATTTCTTTACATTTGTCTTGGAGATAAACAGCTGTTGCATATATACACAATAGACTTTCTTTCTCTAGTATGGCTGTGTTCAGTAATAGCCAGCACATACTCCGACCTAGGAACATGTCAAGACAGTGGGATCCCAGAATTCCCAAAGGTGCCTGAAATGTCTGAGGGGCAACTGGATGGCTCTGGTTTAGGTCAGACTTCTCGTGACCTTCAGACCTCCTGGTGCCAACAATCAATGAGATGGTGTCACTGTTGATTCCACAGTACAAAGAGGACCGGAACATTGTGGGGTGACAGCCAGCAGTAATCCACAATGCTGTACAGCATGTAGCCCATAAAAAAGCCAAAAGCTACATCAGTGACGTTGTGCCGCCCAAGCATGATCCTGGAGAGACCTAAGACGAAGGCCCACAGTACCACCAGCACCCTCAGTGGAATGGCCAGGACCAGGTGGTTCAGGATGAACCGCGACACCAGGGCGGCCCTCGTGGCGTGGCCCGAGGGGAAGGAGTACTTGTCCACCGAGAGGGTGAAAAACATGTCCATCTGATTGTGCGCCGGTCGGCGCCTGCGGACCAGCCCTTTAATCACAGCCACCAGCAGCAGGTCCAACAGCAGGGAGAAGAGCAGGTTCATCAGCACTTCGCGCCCGGCCCAGCTGTCGCTCCTAAGCAGGCAGTAGACGGTGCCCAGCAGCCAGGGGATGCCGTGCCCCGAGATCTCCAGCAGCTTCATCAGGGGCCGAACGCTGCCCCAGGCCGAGCTCTCCCCGGCACACACCCCCAGCTTCTTGGACAGCCACAGGTCGATGGCCAGCAGGGAGCGCAGGGCGATGCCCAGGAAGGACGGGTTCAAGTTCATGCGGTCGTCCTCGGGTGGCAGGGCCGGGGCTGCTTGCGCGGGGCCGGCGGAGGCCAGCGGGAAGGAGCCGCGCCGATGCACCGGGCTGTCGGAAGCGCGCAGCCGGGCGCAAGTAGGATCCGCGCCCGCGCGGCCGCTCAGCAGCGATTGGAACTCGAACCTGCCGCCGCCGTGGGCCGGGCTGCCCGGGACGCTGCTCCCGCCCGAGGTGCCCAGCGACCGTCCCTCGATGGTCCTCCTGGGGCTCGGCATCGCGGCGGGCAGCAGGTCCCAGGGCCCCGGCCAGACCGGAGAGAGGCTTCCCGGCCCGGCAGCCTCTTCCGCTTCCGCACTGCCATCCCGGAGGGCGGGCCGAGGAGCTGCAGAGCGCGATTGTGACACCTGGCGGAGACGTGGGAGGGGGCCGGGATATCCAGTTTGAGGAGAGGAGGGAGGATGCTATTGCTGGGAGGTAAAGGTGAAGGATGCAGTGATGGGGTCATTTCACAGGCTGTGGGAGGTTAGGAGAAACACAGCCCTGTTGCAGAAAAACAAGCCCTGATTGCCCTCCTCTTCTTTTTAAGATTTCTTGCCCGGGAGTGTTCCTGCCGGACAAGGAAGGTGTATACCTTGGAGTCTACCTCCTGAATCAGTACCTGGAGACAAACTGCTTTCCCTCTGTGTTCCCTATTGCGATTCAACAGAGCATGAGATTTGAAAAGGTGATCTTGACTTCTCAGTGGGTTTTGCTGTCTGAAGTCAGCGTAATAGTTATAAAGAATAGTGGTTTTGTACATTTTTTTTTTTCTTTTAAAAAAGTGACCCTCAGGCAATTCATTAGAGTTTAAAAGTACAGGCGGCCTTGAGGCAAAACCATAGTTTGGAAGACTTACTTTTGCTCTGCAGGTCCGAGCCAAGTTCTGTCAATCGAGTGCTAAATACCCTGGTGGATGCTTTCTATTCTTGGAACTCCCATGGCATTTCCTAACTGGAGCAGAGAGCGTTTCTGAATGTTCTTGGAGGTGTTAGAGACAGTTGCATTACGTTTATGAAAGGGCCTATTAATAAACTGCAGACCTTAAGAAAAAAACTTTCTTAAGCCTAGAAAAATAATTTAAAACTATAACTAAATCGGTTAAATCTTATAACTGAAGTCTTGTAATTAAACATAAGAAAGCCGTTCATATTTTCTGAGTTTCCTTAAGTGTGTTATGTAACAGCAGTAAGGGCCAGATTCCATTCCAGTGAATGCAATCATGTTTTTAAAAAAATACAGCCAAAACATTAGCCAGGGCTTCCCACCACAGTATGCTGTAGCACATTCATGATTACATTCTGTAATCATCAACTATTTTAGTTTGGGATTTAGAGATGAAATTGGAGTTATCTTTAGTAAGCCGAATGATTTTGCCCAAACAGTGTCACTGAGGCAGACTTTTGGGGCAGAGGGACATCATTTTCTACGGTCTGGAGAACGGTGCCCAGAAAGCTACCTATCTCTTTTGACCCAAGGTAGGGAGAAAAGATGAAGATAGTTTGTAACAATAAAAATTTTTTTTCAGTCTATTCATTTAAAAATATGTCAGATTGGTTGGGTAAAAGAGCAAACAGTTATTTTCAAAAATACAGTCAGAACCCGATGATCCATCTGGCCATAGGCAGGTGATGGGCATGATGAGAAGCAGGTGTTGAAAATTAAGTGTTTTTCCTCCCAACATTTTCTTCATTTATCAGTCTCAACAGCACTGTAGAAGACTTCTAAGATACGTTTGTAAGAAGCCCATAGATACAAAATTGTGCAAGCACAGAACGACACATCCACCAACCACCTTGGGAACTTACCTAGTCCAGCCTCCTTTGTTTCTTAAAAGGAGAATGTCTGAGACTCAAACTTTAGATGCTTCTCTACTGCTGTGTAGAAACACCGTTGCCTTGAGATGACTAGTTAAACATACCATGCATGGGACCGGTTTGTTTTGTGTGTAGAAACACTGTTGGCTTGAGATGACTAGTTAAACATACCATGCATGGGCCCGTTTTTTTTTTGTTTTTTTTGTTTTTTTTTTCTTTTTCTAAAACCGAGTTGTTTAGGTTGCATCTAGTTCCAGGTTTCTTGCACTCTGTTCCATTCTTTAGCTGAAAATACTTGCAGCAAGTAGCGAAAGCATTTTCTTTCCCCACAGCCTCTTTGCATGGCTCAGATTTGAATACTTAAAAGCATCGGAGTAAACACATTCTTCGTAAAAATTCATGAGCCATTGCATTTGAATAGGCCAAGCTGACCGCTCCCTGAGATCACACATGAGAAAACCCTTGTATGAGATTTATTAGGCTCTTAGAGGTGGCACACACAAGTGACCCATGGGCAGCAAACTTACTGTCACAGTACTGGGAGTTAGAAGTCAGAGCACAGTGTTGGCGGGGCCATGCGACTTCCCAAGGCACGAGGGAAGGATATTTCTCTGACTTAGGATTCCAGTAGGCACCGTATAACCATTTATTCTCCATAGTGCATGGAGTTAAAAACATTCTGAGCATTAGACAAGAGAAGCTCTAGTTCTTTAGGTCAAAAGAAGGTATGTGTGAATAGTAAAATCAAAACAGAAAATTCACGGATGAGAAGTGTCAGGTGATCTGTGCGTGGTCTGTCCACTCTAACCAATCAACTACGTTTGCTTTCTTTGCATGTGAGAGTAGAAAACTTCGTGCCCAGTTTGTAATAGTGGCTCCTTCTGTGCACTGTCTGGTTCATGAATTTTTCTCTGCTCAAGTACACTCATGAATTTATTTTAGTTTATTTTTAACTTTAAAAAAAGGCATCAATCCTGTGTTAAGTGCCCAACGTACTCCAGTATGACCTCATTCAAATTTTAACTAAGCATATCTATATTGACCCTATTTGGAAATAAGATTGTATTCTGAGATACTGGGGTTAGATGTCAACCTTCAAATTTTGACAGGGACACAATTCAACTGAAAACAGTGTGAAATGGAAGGATGCAACTACTGAACTAGTTTAGGCCAAAAAAGAATGTTAGCCACATTTATTTAATAAATGCAAGCAGCAAAACAGTGTCCATATTTTGCCCTCAAAAGAGATCGGGCTTTGAAACCTTAAGCAGAATTTTAGTCATGCTTACCTTTAAACCTCATTTGAGTCATCAGTTTAAAGGCTGAAGGTATTACTGAAAAAAACTACTGAAAACCTTTGGTTTTCATAAGGTCCTTGGTGGCCTGTTCTGTTTCAGGGCTGCCTCGGTACCTTTTATTTCAAGAACAAAACATGCAGATTGGACAGTGTTTAAGGTGATACAGTAACGTTTTCCTGTGCTCCGTGGTAGAGCCCCTCAGCCCCACCCCTGCCGCTACTTGTCTTTGATGTTACCTATGGTTAAAAGTTCTATTTGGCCGGGCGGTGGTGGCGCACACCTTTAACCCCAGCACTTAGGAGGCAGAGCCAGGTGGATCTCTGTGAGTTCGAGGCCAGCCTGGTCTACAGAGCGAGATCCAGGACAGTCACCAAAACTATACTGAGAAACTGTCTCGAAAAACCAAAACAAAAAAAAGTTCTATATATTAATTAGTACCTGCTGCATGCAGAATGCTTTTCTATGCACTCAAGACTCAGGTTAATGCAAGATGTATTTGCTTATACAGTAGTAGGTCAAACTGATGGCATTTTAAGCATGTGATGGATTTAGCTAACTCAGATTTCTTCGCACTTATCATTCTGATAGTTTTAATTCATCTGTGCTTCAGCCATTTGTTGTTCTTTTACCGCACGCTTATTTGTCATGTTCCTGTTGGATCCTAAAACATTCTGTGACTTGATTTTCTATGTGCTAATTACTTGAAAGAACATAAACGAATGGTTTCTAGAAATACATTTTACTAAAACCTTGAAAATTTCTTTTCCTTGTTTTTCTCTGTAGACATTTGAAAATGCAATAGATCCTGGAGCTGTTGCAGAAATTTTAGAAAGTAGGTACTTAAGAGAATAAAAGACTCATATGTAATCCGCAGGTACAGAATTCTGCTTCTCAAGTGTGATATTTCTGTGTTTCATCAATATTTAAACTTAGGGAAATTCTGTGGTGAAATTTGGTTCATGATTTATTTGTTGTTTGGTTGGTTTTTAGAGAAATAGTCTTGCTATATAGTCTAGGCTGGCCTTGAACTCACTCCTGCCTCTACTATCCAGGGTACTGGGATGATAGGCATATGCCATCACACCAACCAACCTTTAAATGTTTTCATTTATTATTATTACTTTGTGTGTGTGTGTGTGTGTGTGTGTGTGTGTGTGTGTGTGTGTGTGTATATATATATATATATATATATATACACTAATGTGCATGTGAATATGGGTGTGAGTGTGCCATGTGTGCTTGAGACATAGGACAACATTGGTGAGTTGGTTCTCTCTTTCCGTCATGAGTTCTTGAGATGGAACTCAGATGCTTGGGATTCTGTGCCTTTACCCGCTGAATGATCTCACCACCCATCACACCTACCTTGAATCATTGTTTTCATTCTTATAAACATTTTTTTCAATACAGATGTGAAACCAGATGTGGTGGCACATGACTCTAACCTCAGTACTTGGAAGGTGAAGGCAAGAGGATCAGGAGTTCAAGGTTAACTGTGATAATAGATCTACCTTGAGGCTGGTCTGGGCTACATGAAACATTATCTCTAAAACCACTACCACCACCACCAAAAAGCCCTCAAAATTTTATATTATAGATATGGTTTTTCTGGATGACATGATTGTGTTTGGTTATTATAAACATTAAGTGGATTCTGTCACAGCAATCAATTAGATCATTTGATCAATTAGAACATTTTCAATGCCTCAAAAAGAAACTCTACACCTGTTAGCAGTTTACTTTCAAATGCAGATGTCAATTTCTCCATCTCAGAGCCTAGACTGGCCTCGAACTTCTTTCTCTGTCTCCTGTGTGCTGGGGTTACAGGAATGCGCCACCATGCCCAGTGAGCAAAGATCTGCTTATTTTGGATATGTCGTATGAAGGAGTGTGCACAGTATGTGGTCCTCTATGATCGGCTTCTTTGGCTTAGCATAATGTTTTTAAAGTTCATTTATATTATAGAATTTGCCAATACCTCATTCTTTAACATTCTGTTATATGAATTTACCACATTTTGTTTTTCTAGTCATCAATTAATGGACACTTGGGTTGCTTATGCTTTTAGAATATAGTGAATAATAATGTTATGAACATTTGTATGTAAATTTTTATATGGAAATGTGTTCTCAGCTCTCTTGGACATACACATGCACACACACACACACACACACACACACACACATATATACACACAAACATATATAAACACACTCATGTAAGTGGGACTGCTGGATCACATAGTAACTTACAGTGTATTTAGTAACTTTTTAAGCCTCCTGCACTACTTACCAAAGCAGCTGAATCATTTTACAATGAACCAGCAGTGTTTCAAGGGTTTATTCTTTTTCTCCTTTTTTGGCCAATATTTGTTTCTTGCTGTCATTTTGATTGGTCGGAGCCTGTGGGTATGAAGTGCTGGGTATGAAGTGCCTTCTTACCATTGTTTTGCATGTCCCTAATAGCTAATGGTGTTGAGTGTACTTTGGAGAAATGCCTATTCATATTTTCTTCCTAGTTTTTGACAGGGTTGTCTTTCTCTAAAACTGAATTAAAAGTATTCTTTATAAAGAATCCCAAGACTTTCAAATGAGATAAAATATCTAATATTTGACTTTCACTTAATATGGCGATCTACAGTTACATCTATTTTCTACTGCTAGTAACTTTCATTTATTCTTCTTTGTCTGTGTGGTGGTTTGAAGGAGAGTGGCGCCATAGACTTCTGTATTTGAATACTTGGTCCCCAGTTGGTGGAACTACTTGGAAAGGACTAAGAGATGTGTCACTGGGGGTGGGCTTTGAGGCCCAGTGTTTCTTCCTCTACCTCCCGCTTATGGCTCAAGATGCAAGCTCTTAGCTGCTGCTCAGCGCCATGCCTGCCTGCCTGTTGCCATGCTCCCTGCTATGATGGTTACAAACTAACCCTCTGCAACTGTGAGCCACAAATTAGACGTTTTCTGTTATAAGTTGCCTTGGTCATAGTGTCTTATCACAGCAACAGAAACGTAACCAAGACGGTATGAATAAATCTCCAATGTGTATATGCACTATGTTTTCTTTATCCATCTGCTGATGACCAGTTGGGATGACTTTATAGCTTGGCTGTTGTGAATAGTGCCGCAGTAAACATGAGTATCTATCGTGGTGGTGTGTTGCCTTGAGTTCTCTGGGTATATACCAAGAAGCGCTATAGCTGGATCATATAATACTTCCATTTGTAGGCTTTTTGAGGAAGCTCTATACCAACTAGACCAATTCACATTCCCACCAGCACTGTATAATAGTCTCTTTCCCTTCCCCCATTCTTACCAACATTGGTTATTTTCTTGATAATTAATTTGACTGAAGTGAGATGGACTCTTCCTGTAGTTTTAATTTGTGTTCTCTTTATGCCTAAGGATGTTGAACATTTTTCCATTTTTTTTTCAAAATATATTTTTTAAATTTATTTTTATTTTATGTATGTTGGTATTTTGCCATGGATATCGGGTCCCCTGGAACTGGAATTACAGACAGTTGTGAGCTGCCATGTGGGTGCTGGGACTTGAACTCGGGTCCTCTGGAAGAGCAGTGAGTGCTCTTAACCACTGAGCCATCTCTCCAGCCCCCATTTTTTTTTAAGACTAGGTCTCATGTAGGCCAGGCTGGCCTTAAACTCATTATGTAATTGAGGATAGCCTTGATTCCCCTGTCTCTACCTCCTCAGTGCTGGGTTATAGGTGTGTGCCATCACACCTGTCCTTTCTTGTCTGTTTACTCTTTATTTCTGCTTCATCTTTTGACTATTGTGTATTTCATTAGCTCATTGTTGATTGGGTTGTTCGATTTTTCTTTTGACTATTGTGTATTCCTTTCATTAGCCCATTGTTGATTGGGTTGTTCGATTTTTCTTTTGACTATTATGTATTCCTTTCATTAGCCCATTGTTGATCGGGTTGTTTGATTTTTCTTTTGACTATTGTGTATTCCTTTCATTAGCCCATTGTTGATCGGGTTGTTTGATTTTTCTTTTGACTATTGTGTATTCCTTTCATTAGCCCATTGTTGATCAGGTTGTTTGACTTTTGGGTGTTAAGGTTTTGGAGTTCTTTATACATTCTAGATGGCAATCCTTTACCAGATACAGAGCTAGTGAAGATTCTCCCCAGTTCTGAGGTCTTTTCACTTACTTCCTTTGCTATGGTGAAGACTTAATGTCAGGCAGTCCCATTATCTGTCAGTCCTTGGTATGACTTCTTGAACTATTGCGTCGTTTTCACAGAGCTCCTGCCTTTACCTGTATCTTAAAGAGTTTTCCCCTCACACTCTCAGTCTCCTGGTAAGATCTTCAGTCTCTTTCTAACTGATTCTTGTACAGGACGAGATGTAAGAATATAGCTCCATTCGCTATCTGTGGCTCCAGCACCCTTGGTTGAAGAGGTTGTCTTCTCCAGTATATGTTTTGACATCTTTCCAAAAAGGGTGGTTGTAACTGTGAGTGCTTGTTTGTGGACACTGCATTCTATCGCATTGTTTGACATGGCCTTTCTGTCCTGTTGTTTTGTTACTGTAGCTCTGTGGGATGACTTGAATCAGGCATTGCCATATCCCCACCTGTGTTCTTTTTGCTCAGGATTGCTTTAGCTATCTTTTTTTTTTTAACTTTTTATTTATCCCTTGTGGTTTTCACATCCTACATCTCAATCCCGTTCATCTCCCTGTCCCTTCATATCTGCCCTCTGCCCTTGCAGCCTCCCCCCACAAATAAAATAAAATTTAAGAGAAAAGAAAAAAAGAGAAGGAAAAGATAAAAAAGGAAAATCTAGTCGTTGAAGCTGTGGTATGACACAGTGAGTCACACAGCAAACCCTTTGTCCACACATCTTTACTTGCAAGTGTTCGTTGCAAAGAGTCATTGGTCTGGTTGGAGGCCTCTGGTTTCTGCTACACTATCCATACCAGGCCCTCACTGGGATTCCTCTTGGATATCCTGTTGTGGCCCTGTGTCGTGGAGATCCTGCAGCTTTGGGTCTGCAGGACCGGCCCCTTCATGTGCTCCAGCAGATCATAGATGGAGTGGATATGGGGATGGGCCAACCCTGGTTCTGGGTCTGGGTAGTTGCAGGGTCAGCCTACCAGCTCTCCCCCATCTTCACCACCAGGGTGAGCTCTCCAGCATTGCCCCAGCTAGCTATGCAGCAAGGAGCAAGGGGTGGGACTGGTTCTCCGGCATTCATACCCTCGAGGCCAGCTCACCCACACCTACATTGCCGGGGCCTGTGTTGCCCAAGTCAAGCGGGGGTGGGGAGGTGGGGGCAGGACCAGCTCTCCCATCTGCCACAGGTGGCAAGGAGGGGAAGGGTATCTCTCCCTTGCCTATACCACCATATGGCAGATGAGGGGCAGGACCAGATTTCCTACTTTCATGCCCTTAAGGCAAGGTCACCCATGCCCCTGCAAACAGAGTCAGCTCTATTGTGCTGCCTCAAAGAGGTATAGGACACATTCTCCTGAGTGCTGCAGCTGGTGAGAGGCAGGGCCAGTTCTCCCTAGTATTGCAGCCAGGGAGGGGTGGGGCCAATTCTGTGTAGCCCTATCCTTTCTGGCCTTTGGTGGTAACAGGAGCTACAAACCATGGCTGCAGCAGGGCCACAGACCCAGACATGGCCCTTGGCAACAGCCCAGGCCTGAACATCACCATGGCCCCAGGTGGTAAGCAAGCTGCCCACCTCAGCTTGCTCCTCACCGCCTTCACCTCTTCAGATCTACCTCTTTCTGGAGGACATGATCCATTCTGTCTCTCTCCCACACCTCACCATATGTTTGCTCACCATAATAGTGCCCCACCACCCAGCACCTCACTTCCCTGAGCGGGTCATCCTTTCTCCTTCTCCTGCTCAGTTCTAATGTGCTTCAGCTATCTTGGGTGTGTGGCTTCCATTTGAATATTTCTGTGAAGAATGTCACTGAAATTTTGATGGCAATTGAGCTGATCTGTAGATCACATTTTGTTATAGTAATTTTCATAATATCCTGTCAATCCATGTGAGCATGGATTTTTTTTTCATCTTCTAGTTTCTTCTTTAGTTTTTCTCGGTATTTAAAAACTGTTATTATTATTATATGTGTGTGATACATGTGCAAGCATGTGCATACAACTGTGTGTGTGTGTGTGTGTGTGTGTGTGTGTGTGTGTGTGTGTGTACGTGCATGTGATATGTGAGTGTGGGTAAAAGTCAAAAGTTAACTTTAGGAGTTGGTTGTCTGCTGTGTCTGAGGGTTCTGGGGATTTAACTCAAACCACCAGGCTTGAGTGACGCCAGCTTTAACCTGCCGAGTCATCACTCCTAGCCCAAGATTTACATCTTAGTTTTGTCTTTATAGATATTACAGATAGCCTCTTCAAAAATATTTTCATCTCAAGGAACATAGTAAGGTACCTTTTATGACACATTTGTATAGCATGCTTTACAGGCAAGCTAAACTTTTGCATTAATGAATAACATTGGCTTTTCAGTCTTTAAAATGAAAAATACGTTGCTATTTTAGTACTCTATGTATATATACTTTTATGTGTCTGTGTGCCATGTATATGCATAAGTGCCCACAAAGCCTGGCGAGGGGATTTGATCCTCTGGAGCTGGAGTTACAGGCAGTTGTTAGCCGCCTGACACAGGTGCTGGGAACAGAACTTGGGTCCTCTGCAAGAGCAGTGGCTCTCTTGACATTGAGCCATCTTTCCAGCTCTGAATATACCTTTAAGAGACAAAATATTATATTCAGGAAGTAAAAAGCTCATTCTGTAGCTCGCTCATCTTTGCTCCACTCCCTCATTTTATGAAAATCTGTTTCATCGTTGCCACGGCACTTATTTTAAATTATAGTTGTTCTTTGGTTCTTTGATGCCCTTGGGAAAATGGTTCCATGACCTCCACACATACCAAAGTACATAGGTGCTCAAGGATCATAAATAAAATGATATAGAACTGCTTGTAACCTATGTGTGAGTGTGTGTGTGTGTGTGTGTGTGTGTGTGTGTGTGTGTGTGTGTGTTTGCGCGCGTGCATGTCTGTGTATCCCACGTAATTTGGATTATCTCTATATTATATGTTGTAAATGCTGTATGAAGGTGTTATTCTGCATTGTTTAGAGAATAAAGAGAAAAGAGCACACATGTTAGCGTACAGATGTGAGTACTTTGTAAACGTTTTCTGTCTGTAGTTGGTGAAAAGACAGAGAATCTGTAAATAGGGAACCTGTGAATATAGAAGACCAATTATTCTGTTGTTATCAGTAGTGTAAATGAGATATGGTAGTTTTAATTTAGCATATGTTAAGAAACAGGCACATTTTCTGACATATTAAAATCTCATGTTTTTTCTTTCTGTTTTCTTTTTTAGGCTTCCTAACCAGGTTTGAATTGATACAGCTAGTGTCTCCAGGTAATATGCCCATAAACGTACTTCTAAACTAGCAATTTCAATTTGAAGGAATGGGGACAGGATTTCAGTTTTCTTTATGACTGAATCATTTTTAATGATATACTCTATACCATCATCTTTGATAGGTATAAAGAATTTCATTAATTTGTGTGTGTGTGTGTGTGTGTGTGTGTGTGTGTGTGTGTGTGTGTGTGTGTTTCTGAGGACTGAACCCAGGGCTTCATACATGTTAGGTAAGCACTGTACCACTGAGCTACATCCCTAGTCTTTTAAAAAATGGTTTTAATTTTGAGGCCAAGTCTCCTTGAATCACTTAGGCAGACCTTGAACTCATACCTTTCCTGCCTGAGTCTCCTGAGTAACTGGGATTACAAGCAGGCACTCCCATCACTGGCTACTTGTGTATCTTCACAAGCCAGGAACCATGTGGTTATATAGTATTTGGGGAGCTTTTGTTTCCTTTACCTTGTCACCAAAGTTAATGTATTTGTCATTTTCAATAGCTATTTCCATGGTATTATTATCCTTAAATTGTCATTTCTGTTTTCTTTGTCTTTCACATAACCATGAAAATTCTTCTTCTTTCCTCCCTTAATATATTTACAGAGTAGAATTCCCAGACTGAACTGGGCCTTGTGAGCCTGGGCAAACTGGTTCGCAGTAGAGCATGCCTGCTCCTCATATCTTAACTAAACTGGACACTATCATTTGAATTTATTACTTTTGAATTGTACATTTAGTTTAGATATGTTTTACCATATTTTTATGACCCCTTATTTTTTTAGATCTGATGTGTAATCCTAAATTTAAAGTTTCCTCCTTAAAGGTTTCAATTTTTCTCATATTATTATTTGTTTTTGTTTTCCTTCTGGTCATTGTTCATTGATATTTTCTCAAGGGAACTTTCTTTTTTTCCTTGAGACTTACTGAGAAAAGAGCAGTGACCTGTATAGAAGATGTCTCAGCTAAAAGGGGGCGGAAGGTTGAGTAGAGGCTTTTTATGAAGGTTGTGGATCTACCCGTAATTGGATCCCTGTGGCAGGTAAGGGGCCCAAGAAAGGGTGTAGAGCTAGGCACATGCTCCTTGGTTCTTTAGCAAAGGTAGCCTTGGAAACAGATAAGAACACTACACTCTAAGAATATAGGGATAAACCCTCAAATTATTGCAGTGTGAATCTAGTGATAGACAATTATTATGGCGTGAACTAGGGATAGGTACTCCAATATTTTGGTCTAAATCTATAGATAGGTGCTCAATTATTATGGCGTGTATGTAGGGAGAAGTGCTCTGAATGTGGACACAGATGTAATCTGAATGTAGGTATAGTCATTCAGATACTACAGTGTGAATCCAGAGATAATTTCTCGAATTTGTGGTGTGTATTTATAGATGGACATTCAAATGGTGCTGTGTAAATCTAGGGATAAACATCTGAATGTTATGGTGTCAACCTAGGGTTAAAGAAGACACTCAGCTACCACAGTGTTAATCGACAGATTATGTTGTGAATCTAGGAATAGAAACCTGAATATTATGAGTCTATCAAGAATTACTTGTTTTAGTAGACAATACAGAGCAATGCCTCCTACCTGCTATTCAGAAATTCTCACTGAATGGCTTTTTTTTTAAAAAAAAAAAAAAAAAAAAGGACAGGCTAAAACCAGGCCATTGAGTTTTTTTCCATAAGATTTTTTTTCCTTGTTTGACCCAATTTTATGTTTAAGCATATAACCCTGTGAACTGTACTAATTAAAAAAAACACCCAATGTAAAACCACTCAATGTAGAAATTTCAACTAACACATGATTATATAGATTAAAAGTAAAAAGAACCCATTCATTAACGATGCCTCACAGATACTTTATTGGCAATTTGCTGTTTGGTTTTTTTTTTAGACTTTTAAAAAATGCACTTAGTATATAATGTATTGGCATATATACCTAACTCCAAAGTGACACACACCACACCTATATACAATTGTCTATCCTATACATAAGATATTATGTTTAAATATTTTGAATATAAACATTTTATAACTTACTTCTTAGAATTTTATGTGTTAAAAATTATCGCTTTTTTTTTTAAGTCAAGCTCATGCTGGCTTTGAACCCATGATCCTCCTGTCTCACCCTGCTGAGTGCTAGGATTCACAGGTCTTTCATGTACCACATATCTGTGTGTGAGAAGAGTGGCCTGACAATGAAGAGATGAAGACTGGGGAATATGTGAGCTGACAGCATGTATACCGTTTATAACTCACAAGTCAGCCATAGGCAAACTGGGAGCCTTGTTGTGCTTGCTCGCCTCCTGTCCACAGCCCTCAGATTGCAGACTGTGATTTTAGTGGCCCTCAGTTTGAATGACTGAAAATAACAGTTTCACACCGTTAATCAGTTAATTACTTCAATGCGGCATATGGCAGCAGCAGTGGTCCTTGGTGCTAACTGGGTAAAAGAAACTTGCTTAAAGTCTCCTGTAGGGTCATCTGGACCATTTTTGAGTTCTCAGAGACCAGTTCTTTTACTAGTCGACCCATGACCTCTTTGTTCTGCTGTAAACGGTGCATTCTTGTGTGATAGTTTTCACAGCATCCTTAGACGCATAGTCAAAGGGTATTTGAGCATCAGGTTAGGGATACAGGAGTGATGCTCAGGTCTGCTTGTAGCTTACTATAGTGACTAAAGAGAGTCAGTGACTTTGCTCCCAGTAGATGAAGGCCAGCCTCTGGTTGTCAGTTCACAAACAATGACGGACACAGGGGGGCAGTGTAATACTGTTTGACTGGGAGCTTGACGCTTTCTTTTTATTAACCTCCAAAGCTAATACCTTCTCTTTGGCAAGTCATATATAGTCAATATAACTGTAAATCCCCCTTCCCTGGGCTCCTGTGTGCTGAGTCAGAGCTCAGTTTTCCACCACAGTCAGTAATGGTCACTAGAAGGGAGTAAGGAAGATGGCCTGCAGACATGGCTTTGAATTCCTACTTTGCCATGTGGCATCATGACAGCTACGTTAAACTCTGAGTCTCAAAGAGAACCCAATGAGCTACTCTACCTAGAAGCATGGTGTTAACTGTGCTATGCTCCTAGAAATGCAAGATAGTTTTCAAACTCATGCTGTTACCAAAAATTTCTTTTCTTATAGTCTTATTCATTTCCTTTTGGGGAAGAAGTTGTTCACTGACACACTGATGATGTCACTGTCTACGTCATCAGCCAATTGAGAACACTGAGTGCTTACAACCACTTTACTTGACCTGTAAGATTAGACAGTCTGAGCACTCTCATTATTTATTGCCTAGGCTCTGTAACATCTCATTATGTGCTGACATTTCCATATTGGCTACAATTTGGGTTACTGAAAAATGACCAAATTCGGGAGATGGTTTTGATACTTTGTAGCCTTCTAATTAGTTTTCTAACCCCATTTCAGTCTTATCTTACTTACTTTTCTGTTGTAATAAAATCTCTGACAAAAGCAATCCATGAAGGAATGATTTCTAGGGGCTTACAATTCAAGGTTATAGTAGATCACTGAAGGGAAGTCACAGGGTCAGCTGGACACGTTGCATCTATAGTCAAGAAGCAGAGAGTAATAAGTGTTTGTATTCAACTTTCTTCCTTCTTTTTGTATAGTCCAGGATTCTAGCTCACAGAATCGTGCCAACCACAGACTGTGAATCTTACTGCCTCAATTAACCTAATCAAGATAACACCCCACTGTCATGCCCAGATACCAGGCTCCCATATAATTCCATGTCTCATTAAGTTGGCAATAAAGATTAACCATCACAACTCCACTCCAGTCAACTTGATACCCAAACATGTCACTTTAAAAACGAAGTTTATTTGTTTGTATATTTGTGTACATGAATGCTTTATCTGCGTATATGCCTGTACAACAGAAGAGGGTGTCAGATCCCATTATAGATGGTTGAGAGCCACCATGTGGTTGCAGGAAATTGAACTCAGGACCTCTAGAAGAGCAGAGTAACCAGTGCTCTTAGCCACTGAGCTACATCTCCAGTCCTCCAAACACATCACTTTAAAGACTTTTATCATTTTAATTTATGTATATATCTGTATCTGTGTAAATATATGTTATGGATGTGAGTACTTGTGACAGCTAGAAGATGGTCTTATCCTCTTGAGCTGGAGTTATAGGCAGTTGTGAGACATCCGACATGAGTGCTGGTAACTAAACTATAGTCCTCCGGAAAAGTAGGAAGCTATCTTAACCACCGACTCTCCTCAGGTCCACCCCAATGTAACACTTTGAATCATACTCTTCCATCCCTTGTCTCCAAAGTCTCAAGTCCATCTCATAATGCAACACAGTCTATCTTCAGAAGTTCCCTTTGTCTTTAACAATTCCAACACTTTAAAAGTCCAAAGTTTATGTCTGAGACTCAAGGCAATCTCTTAACGATAAGTCCCTATAAAATAAAAAACAAGTTGTACACTTCCAACATAGAATGACACAAAATAAACATTCCCATTTCAGAAGTGGAAGCATCAGAGTATGGGAAGAAATGATCAAAGTTAGACCAAAATCCAGCAGGGAAAACTTCAAACCCTGCAGCTCCACGTTCCAGCATCTGGGCACATGATAAAATGCGTTGTGCTCCAAGGGGCTTGGGTAACCCCATCCCTCCAGATATGCAGCCTATAGCACATAAAACTTCTCTGTTAGTTTGATTCCACTCCATGCCCACAGTGGCCCTTGGTGGGTGTTATACATCCATGGCCTCTCCAGTATCTTGGGATTTGCATTGGAACTTAGTCATCACATTTATAGCTTCACATTTATAATGGTCCATTAGGCTATGTTTATAGTATCAGAGGACTTTTTAGCCCAGAGTTCCAAATCCTTCTACATTCATCCTGCAAACTAGTTTTAAATACTCAAAAACCACGTAATCAGGTTTATGATACAACAACCCCACTTCTGCTACCAATGTTCTTTCTTCCTTTTTTTTGTTTCTGTGATAAAAATATCCTGACAAAAGCAACCTAAGGAAGGAAGGGATTGTCTGGAGGTTCATAGTTTGAGGGTGCAGTCTATCATGGCGGGAAAGTCAAAGCAGCAAGAGCTTGTGGCAGCTGGTTACATTGCATCTGCCAGTCAGGAAGCAAAGGGTATGTGGTGATTTGTATGAAAATGGGCCCATAGGGAGGGGCACTAGTAGGAGCTGTGGCCTTGTTGGGGTAGGTGTGGTTGAGGAAGTGTGTCACTGAAGGTGAGCTTTGAGGTTTCAAATGCTCAAGCTAGGCCTAGTGCCTCTCTCTCTTCCTGCTGCCTGCTGAGATGTAGATCTCTTAGCTACCCCTCCAATACTATGTCTACCTACATGACCCTATGCTTCTCACCATAATGGACTAAGCCTCTAAATGTAAGCAAGCCCCAATGCTTTCTTTTATAAGAGTTGCTGTGGTCATGGTGTCTCTTCACAGCAATGGAACTTTGACTAAGATGGGGTGACTTATTCATAGCATCCCATCTAGGGAATGGAGCCATCCATAGTGGATGGATCTTTCCACCTCAATTAAGGAAATCAAAATAATTCTTCACATAAATGCCCAGAGGCCTATTTTCTAGGTAATTCTGGATTCTGCAAATTGGTAATTAGTGCTAACCATCGTAAGTCTGTTCTTGGTATTCCAGAGACAGTGAATTAGTTTGTCTATACTTCTCTGGCTTCTTGTTTTTCTTTATTTAAATTCTTGGCAAATATATGAATGATAATTTAATAGCTATAATTTTTGGATGTAGTGACAAGAATGATCCAAAAAACATATGAAAGGAAAGGGAACAAAAAAAAAGCCTAGTGTGCAGTGTGATATGCATGTGTCTTGGATGTATGTTTATGTAGGAATGCAACGATGTTAATATAGACTAGAAAGTGTGGGGCCATTGTTAGAACGGTTGATGGAGCAACTCTGATGATGGTAGATGATGATTTACACTCTTTTTTTGCCAGTTTTTACACAGTAGACCAAGCGGCTATGTCTTAGTCTGGGTTTCTGTTGCTATGATAATACCATGCCAAAAGCGATTTTGGGAGGAAATGGTTTATTTTATTTTATACTTCCAGGTAACTGTCCATCATGCAGAGAAGTCAGGATAGGAACTCAAGGCAGGAACCTTGAAGCAGGAACTGATGTAGAGGCCATGAAAGAGTCCTATTTACTGGCTTATTCCTCATGGCTTACTCAACTTGCTTTCTTATAGCACCCAGCACCGTCAGCCCAGGACACTGTCTACAGTGACCTGGGCCCTCTCACTTCAATCATCAATCAAGAAAATGCACACAGGCTTACCCACAGGCCAATCTAGCACTCTTGGCGTGCAGTAAGTTCTCAATGACTGTTTTTTGAATGTGTGAATGTAAAGAAATCATTGAAGAATAAATGGAGAGCAAGAATTTAAAAAAATTTAGAGAACATTTGGTCTTTGTAACTTATTTTAACAGTTGTGGAAACTGAATTTCAAAAAGGGTAATTGTTTTGTTGAATGACTGATAGAAGTAGGAACTTAAGTTATCTCATTATAATTTATATTTCTTCATGAGTAGAGATAAGAATTGTTTACAGCATCTCCATTATGTGCCAGGCATTCCTCCACAGGTTTGGGAGCAGTATCTAGGACATTTAAATCAAAGCTATCATTTGATAAGAGGGAGCCAGCCATTCAAGGACTTGGGGAAGGACTTGCAGAGAGCAGAGAGATGGGTGTGGGATGCATACCTGTAATCCTAACACTTGGGAGGTAGAGGAGTTCAAGGCTATCTTTGGTTGTATAGCCAATTCAAGGCCTGTCTGGACTACATAAGGTCCTGTCTCAAGAAAAGCCAACTAAACCAAGAAAGAAACCCAAACAGCTCTAGAGGTGACTTTGATGTGTCTATGGTATGGCAAGAATGGCTCCAGGGACAAAAGGACATTACTAAAAGGGTCATTAATGAAGTAACAGCAGTGATTAGAGGCCTGATTTACACAAAACCTTGAAGGCCAATTTAGGTAACAGGTTGTATCATACTAGTGTTTTGTTTGTTTTGAGAGCAGGCCTTGGTGTATCCCTGGTAGTTCTTGAATTTGCTATGTAGATCAGGCTGTCTTGAACTCACAGAGATCTACCTGTCTCTGCCTTGGGAGTGCTGGGATTAAAGCTGTGCACCACCCCGCTGGGTGGTACATGGGTTTTATTCTGATATGCAAAGCTAATGGAAGATTTTAAGTTGATTTCATAGTGAACCTTGAAAGAACAGGATCTCAACCGTGTGAGGAGCACAGCTCAAGCTGTAGAAGTGCTTTGTAGAGAAGGAAGATGCCTCAGCCAGTCCACTGTGGTGGAAGCTTGTCTCCTAAGGCAGGAGTGGAGAGAAATGACATAGAACCAAAATAGAGAATACTGTACTCTGTATGTTGATCCTTACTTTCATATTGAATGCAGTAAGTATGAAGAAGAAACTAATCTACCCTTATCATTTGATGGAAGGTCATTTATTGTCTTCTATAGCTACTAAACCTAAAATTTACCCTCATCAAAATTCTCCTCACAAGAAACCAAACAGCCACCAAGCAAAAAAGCTATCTATTTTATTAGCTGTAGTGACTTCTGCTGGTGTTCTGGGTAGGGGCCACTCTCAGTTCAAATTGATGATGGAGCACCTGCTGTGCTTACAAGGCTGGCTCGGATGGCAGCTTTCCTGTCCATCAGCTCAATGGATGACTGTTAAACCCGAGATCATTTTTGGTAACGAGCATTCTCTTTAATAAACACTTTATCACAATTGTCTTAGTTAGAGTTTACTGTTGCTGTGAGGAGACACCATGACCATGACAACTCTTATAAAGAGAACATTTAATTGAGAGGGCTCATTTACAGTTTCAGAGGTTCAGTCAGTTATCATCATGGCAGGGAGCATGGTGGTATGCAGGCAGAGGTGGTGCTGGAGCTGAGACTGCTACATCTTGCAGGCAACAGGAAATCAACTGATTCACTGAGAGGTATCTTGAGCATAAGAAACCTCAAAGCCCACCTTCACAGTGACACACTTCCTCTAACAAGGCCATACCCATTCCAACAAAGCCACACTTCCTAATAGTGCCACTCCCTATGAGATTATGGGATTATGGGATTATGGGGGCCAATTACATTCAAACTACCACAACAATGAAATACGATTTATAGTTAACATAGCCAACCTGGACAGGTCACTGCAGAAATCGGTATAATAATCCAGCTTCAGTGTGAGGGAGAAAAAAGGAAAGTGCCTTATAATGAAACAGGATGTATTTTAGAATGTAAATGCTGGGAATAATAATGTATGTAGATGTGATATGGTTTTCAAAATGCCAAATAGTTCTCAGTAGAAATCCAAACAACAAAAAAGCAAAATTGTTCTTTATTTATGCAATACCCATACTTCTAGAAAAGTCCATGTATTGTAAAATCTTACAAAAAGTTCTTTGTAACATAGTTTTAGGTTCCAGGCTCAGATAATTATTAAATTATTTTTAGCCTAAAGAAATGTCTAGTAGGACATTAGAAAGTCATGCGTGGTAGCGAAAATATGTGGAGATGTCTTGAACTACACAGGATACTGTAACATTGCTGGCTCCTTCTCATAAATAATCTTAACACATGTCTTAAGCATCCCTGGGTTGATATTATTCTTGTCAAGGACCTCAAGCCTGGTTGCTCTCTGGGCCATTGTCAGCCCTGTACCCAAACATACAGAGCCCACTCAAATATAAGTTTTGTGTGAGCGGGATTGTGTCTACCTCATTCATGTCTGCCTTCAAGGTCTAGCTCAAAATTTGTCTTTGGTAAATATTTGGTGAAGGAAAGGATGGATAGGTGGATGGATGGATGGATGGATGGATGGATGGATGGATGGACAGATGGATAGATTCACTTTATTTTGTTCAATTTTGTGTAGTAACCTTCCATTTTTTTCAAGAAGACTATGCATGAGGTAAATTATTCACAAGATAAAAAGTAATAGAATTTATTTTTGAGTAACAAATACTAGGTTCAAAATGTCTAGTTTGACTTAAGTGCCCTACCTGACACCATTGGTCTTAGTTAGGGTTAGTGTGGCTGTGATGGAACACCATGACCAAAGCGGCTTGCAGAAGAAAGGGTTTATTTGGCTTACATTTCCACATCATTATTCATCATAAAGAGAAGTATCTGAAGGACAAGACAGGACAGGAACCTGGAGGCAGAAGCTGATACAGAGGCCATGGAGGAGTGATGCTTGTTGGCTTTCTCAGCCTGCTTTCTTACAGAACCCAGGACCACCAGCCCAGGAGTGGTACCTCCCGCAATGGGGTAGGCCTTCCCACATCAATCACTAATTTAAAATGTCCCACAGGCTTGCCTGTAGCACAATCTCAAGGAGGCATTTTCTCAGTTGATGCTCCCTCCTCTCAGATGACTATAAGTTGTGTCAAGTTGACATAAAGCTACCCAGCATGCCATCTGAGCATCTCCTTTGTTAAACTTGAGGAGTGTAGAACACATTTGCTTACGTCTTTTCTCCTTTCCTTCTAGTATGGGAAGAGCTGGCCTACTATGAAGAAAACACACGTGACTTTCTATTCCCCGAGCCCAAGCTGACATCCTCACACCTTGGCATGCATAGAGAGGTGCTCATGAAGACAGCAATAGGTTTTCCAGTGAGTGACCTTACCCACTTCGATTTCTCCAGGGAGAGAAATTCTTGGGGCATGAGCATTTTATTCCTGACAGGGTTGATCTTGGGCAGGTAGCTTTGTCTTGCTTAGTTACCTCAGTTCTGTTTTCATCCAGGGTCAGATGCCCAGCTCATGATACCAAACTATACTCATTTCCACTGTTGATCTACGAGCTGAAAGTTTCATTTTCTAACTAAGCTGTATCGTTGCCATATTAAGCTGTCACATGATGTCCTAAAAGGTTCCTCTTTCAACTTCTTCTTGCAGAATAACAGAAAGATCTGTTTGGTCACAGCTGCTTTCACTAAATAGAGTAATGACAGCAATAATATAATCTCACATTTGTTTTATACCTTCAACCTTCTACATTTTTAGTTATTCCCTTTCTAGCAATGTACAAATTAGCCAAGACTGATATTGAGCAGTTCCCCTTTAGCAGAGGGGAACCGATAGAGGCCGACGTTACTGAGGACCCATGCACGGTGCAGCAGATAGGCAACTGATAACCTGTTTGGAGGCATTTATATGAACTCAAATTCAAGACATTCATTCTGATATTACGGTCTATGATTTCTGTCTTTGAAACAAGCACTGTTTTTAGTGGATTTTTATGTCTTTTGGATGACCTCCTCTTTAAGGGCCACACTCTTGTGAATTATAAAAAGCATAATTGATACTTAAGCTTTCTGTCTCTGCCCTGTGAATTGCTGTTAATCATGTAGTGACGTGTTACTGTCCCCACCCTGCTGAGAGTTCTCTTCAGAGGGTGTGATTGTTCCTTCAATGCTTCTGATGACTGATTGGCCAAACACAAACATTCATCAAAAGTTGTCCTACTCAGAATTCCGAATACCTTTAACTTTAAGCCCTCCTCCTTGTTATCTTTCAGGGTCTGGCAAATATTCCTAAAACCACTTTTTCCTTTTGACGACAACATCTTCATGTATCATTTAAGTCCATGGTACCTGTGAGGTGCTCACCTTTATTACTTGAAGTTATTGGCATGTTGCCCTTCAGAATCTAAAAGGGAGGAAGAGTTCACGGGAACCAGCCTGAGGAAACTCTCATATTCACTTTGCTTTCCTCAACTTCCCAGTTAAATAAGAGTCATCTTCAAAATCAAAATAAGGGGAACCACTTGTTTTTCCTCAAGTGTCACATGTTGAATGTTCTGGGCATGTATAGAAAGACTAACCTGTATGTAGGTGCATTTGTATCCATTCACAAATGGAAATGATTATGAGGAAAAAGCTTTAAAATGCACTGAAATACCTTCACGCATCAGAATCAGTTCTTGTAACTGAGTTTATCAGATTCTACGAACAATTTGATGAATAGACAGAAAGATAGAGTGGTTCCATTCCTCTGAAATATTTCACAAATCAGAATCGAGCCACTTGCCAGAGCTCCAGGAGCAGCTGATGTACATGGTATGTGTGGAGCTCACAGCATGGACTGTCTTGCTCTGTCCGTCCTGGGGAGGGACTGCTGTTCCTCCCCATCATCTGGAGGGGGACAGGTTGTGAAGCAGAAATGTGCTTAGGCTCAGAGAACAGGAATTCTTGTGCTTCAGGGTTTATACTCTTAGCCACAAACACAATGCTAATTCTCTTGGATTTATTTCAGTTCACTCTTCTTGGTTTTTATTACTATTGTAGAAAATGAGAATGAATGGCCTGTATAGGTCAGGCAAACCATTCACCTGCTTACTGTGTCTTATCAGTTAGACTAACAATTAGATTGATTTTTCTTTTGTATTCACATACATTGTGTTTTTACTTCACTTTATACCTCAACAGTCATTTAGATGATAAAACATCACGCCCAAATAGTAGTTACTAGAACAATTTGAGAATAGGCCTGATGAATGTACCTGTTTGATAGACGAAAGACAAGTTTTCCCAGGCAAGTAGGTAGGGAAGGAGACCTCTTCCTGTCCTCCACCTCACTAATCTCATGTTCATGCTCCTGGTTCAGATAGAGTGGCTAACAGTGTGCACACTGGAACCCAGATGCCTAGGTCCAATTACCAGCGCTGCGGCTGCCAGCCTGGCAGGCTACTGAAAGTGTCTGAGCTCATTCATGTCCAAATGACAATTTTATTAGGACCCGCTTCACAGGGTTGTGTTAGGAGTATGAGTGTATATTCCAAGTTGACTTAGGCCATGGCTTACTAGAGCATACACATCATATACGTGTTCAGGTCTTCTTCTTTTGTGTATTTTTAAAAATGTATTCTGATTATGCTGAGTGCAGAAGGACATTTGGGTTCTTAGTGGATTTCTGGTGAAGATGAGATGGGCAAAGGTTTGTTTCCAGTCATTTTATTTGATTCTCTTTATGCTGCCTTATTTTTTAGGGCATTGCTCCCAAACTAGAGTTTTCTACAAGGACAGCCATCCGAGAATGTGTGTTCCCGCATAAAAACAGATTTTTTGTAAGTATCATTAAGAGGGCAACGACATAAATGACAATATCCCCCTGCCCCAATTTAAAGACTGCTAGCCTGAACTCCGTTTGCCGACTTTAAAGGAAGCTGAACAGACAGTAACCTGCGCAGTTTTTGCTAGGTTTGATTTCTGTGTTCAAACCATTTGTTCAGCCTGTCCTGCTGGAGTATGTTTGCCATGTATTCAGAGTGGTGGTGTTCAAGTGAACGGTAAGTGATGGCGTCAAACAGAACATGGACCATTAGCCCCCTGCCCCACCCCCACCCCAGGCCCGTCACCAAACAGAACAGCTGGAGGAGCAAACAGCGGCCTCCCAGAGTCCCTGCTACAGTGTCAGAGAGCTGAGATGGGATTTCAGCTAAGGTGATCGTTTATTCTCGGAGACAGCTAGTTTTTAATTTTTAAAGCCACTTTAAGCTGGTTGGGGTGACACATATCTGCAATGGTAGCCCTTTGGACTCCTGAGGTGGGAGCTTGCTACTGCGGAATGGCAGCCTAGACTACCTGGTCAAACCCTGACTCGAAAAAACAACACCCTCCCGAAACTTTTAGAAATGCTGCCATTGCTGCTGCACACATAGCAATGCTTGATTACTTTTAATAAATTCTTTGAAGTGAAATGGTTGGAACCACCTATATATGCCATTCATGCTTCTCCGTGTCAATAATCTGCCTGTGCTTGGAGTATGCCTGTGCCTATCTGCTGTTCTCAAACCTTGCCCTAATACAAATAAACCCCACTGTTATTACTTAAAATATGTGATTTTAGTAAGTTATACATACTAATTATGTTCAACTAAATGGTAGATTAAGTAAATAAATGCTTTCTCTAAAGGTTTGTTCTATAAATCTGAGGCAGTCTTCTTAGTTTTTAAATGTTCAATTAATTATATTATATCCTTGACTGAATTATCATCTTTTTTTTTTTCCAATCAAAAGAATATTTTTGGCTGGAGGTGTAGCTCACAGGCAGAGTGCCTTCCAAGCATGTTCAAGGCCTAACAAAACGAAACAGCAAATTTCTGTTTGTTTGTTTTCCACTTTCAGGAAGAGAAGTGTAAATCACAAAGACTTTTATCGAAATCACATGGGCAAAGAGCTCCCACAAATAACAGAAAAGCAAAGCCCAAGGAGAAAAGTCCTGACCGATTTCCCAAAGGCACACAGTCCCGGGTAACCTCCCCATCTCCCCCCAGACGTCTCTACCTGCACCAGCCGACTCAGCTGAACCTTGGGAAAAGCTTCAGGCTCCCTGGAGAAAGAAAGCCTCCGTTTGTGGTTAGACATGTGAGCTTCAAGTGATTTTTCAGGGTAACTTGCTGCGGTGGGGATGCAGACGCGAGTGGGAAAAGAAGTGTTGAGCCGTGCAAACAAATGGGCAGTAGTACCTAGAGAGGGAATCCACATGAGTAATAACTGTCATTAAATGATGTTCATTTTCCACTGTCACTGTTGGGAAATGTCTATAAAGGCATCTCAGAGGGGACTTACTCAGTAGATGCCAATCACCCCATTTTTAATTTTTGAACATTATTAATAGAGTGTGACGTCTATAGACAATAACTCACCATTACTCAGAGGAGTCTGTGAGCTGCCAGGAATTGAAGATGTCAGTCAAAGGCTGGCTGATAAGGTGCATCAATTCAAAGTTGAAGCTCCATCCCTTTATAGAAACAGTTTTCACTTTCTCAATGAGATTGGTGCTCAGTAGCCAAATGCTGAGCGGGGACAGGATGTCAGTGGGGAAAAAGCAATGATGGGCCTCACTCAAAGAGCCATCTGAATCTCAGTCACCAGGAGCAATGGGCACGGTTAGTCACTGTAGTCCTCGTAGCTGTCTTGAAAATTTGTTTTTAATTACTGTATTGTAAGATAGAGACATTCAAGATAAGTTTACACATTGGCTCATCAGTGCAATAAAAAGAATATCTGAAATCAGGTGTGGTGATGTGCCCTTGCAATCCCAGCACTTGGGAGACTAAAGCAGGAGGATTACCATGAGTTTGAGGCTAGCCTGGGCTACATAGCATGTTCCAGGAAAATCTGAGCTACTGAGTTACACACACACCAGCCACAAATCATTAATTTGATTAATTTCTTCAGTTTTTGTATTCATAGCCTTTATGTTTTCCATAAAGCTGTAATTTGTAGCTAGAGTTTTCCTGCCTGGCCCACAGTCAGGACAAATCTCTCTCACCTGCCAGTCCCACAGCCACTCAGACCCAACCAAGTAAACACAGAGACTTATATTGGTTACAAACTGTATGGCCGTGGCAGGCTTTTTGCTAACTGTTCTTACAGCTTAAATTAATCCATTTCCATTAATCTATACCTTGCCACATGGCTCGTGCCTTACCGGCATCTTCATATGCTGTTTGTCATCATGCTAGCTGGCAGTGTCTCTCTGACTCAGCCTTCCACTTCCCAGCTTTATTCTCCTCCTTGTCCCGCCTACACTTCCTGCCTGGCCACTGGCCAATCAGAGATTTATTTATTGACTAATCAGCAACACATTTGCCATACAGAACATACCACAGCACTTCCCCTTTTCTTTTTTTTTTCAAAAAGGAAGGTTTTGACCTTAACAAAGTAAAATTACATATAATTAGGGAATTTGGGCATAGCTTCTCTTACTACTTCCTGCTGGAGGGGGGTGCTGTATCTTATGGGGACACAAAGAAAATTTTAGGATTATGGAATAGCCCATGAGGCTGTATTATCTGAGCCAGTTGCCTTCAAACCATTCTGGATGTTGGACCATCTGGGCCATGGTGTCAATGGAGACCTTTCAGGGGGTCTTGGCTGGTCAAACCTGATGTATCTTAATCTGGAACAAATCCATAGCCTTTGGCTTTCTGTGGGAACAAAAGCAGAGACTCTTTTCCAAAACAACATATCCTTATATCCAAATTTTGAAGTCAAGTTACCTTTAAAATATACATTTTGGCATAACTCAACAGCTTTTACAATCAAATGTTTTTCTACAGTTAAAAATCCCAAAGACAACACAATCCAGATTCTCTGTGTAATATTCATCTTCACGTGGCTTATTTTTATATTAATTTTACTGTCTCTTTAAAGACATTATTTTTTAAAACTATGTATTTGTTTATATAACTGTATATATCACCTTTTTTGTCTTTCAAGCCTATGTATATTTTACACACGTTGTAAACTATTACATCTGAATCTGTCTTATTGTGAATCTATTGCTTTAAACTGCAGCAGCTGTGGCTGCTGGCTCCGCCCACCTCAGCTTCCCAACATGGCAGTGGTTTACTGCCAGCTCTGGGAGCTATTGTGGGTCTATGCTTTTATCCAAGCAGTGTGTAGCCCAGAAACCTCTTTTTTTGTTTTGTACTAGCAAAGGCTAAATCCACCATGCAGCTTAATGTGCTACTTGCAGAGGCCTCATTCCCGCCATACTGCACACGCTAGGAACCCACAAGTAGCTCAAACCGGCAGCTGCCACTCATTTGAGAGAGACAATTAGGAAGCTGTTTTTAGCTCCGTTTTAGAATCTTTTCTCAGGTTTTAGGTGGAAACTCTTGCCACCACGCTGGGCGCCATTTGTAGTTAGAGTTTTCCTGCCTGGCCCACAGTCAGGACAAATCTCTCTCACCTGCCAGTCCCACAGCCGCTCAGACCTGACCAAGTAAACACAGAGACTTATATTGATTACAAACTGTATGGCCGTGGCAGGCTTCTTGCTAACTGTTCTTACAGCTTAAATTAATCCATTTCCGTTAATCTATACCTTGCCATGTGGCTCGTGGCTTACTGGCATCTTCACATGCTGTTTCTCATCTTGGCGGCTGGCAGTGTCTCTCTCCTACTCAGCCTTCCACTTCCCAGCTTTATTCTCCTCCTTGCCCTGCCTATACTTCCTGCCTGGCCACTGGCCAATCAGTGATTTATTTATTGACCAATCAGCAACACATTTGCCTTACAGAACATTCCACAGCAGTAATTATAATATATATATATATATATATATATATATATATATATACATACATATATACACACACACATTCAAATTAACATTTTCTGTTATTTCATACTTTTTGTGAGCTCTACCACACCTTCCAGTAGGTGACTTTCTTCAGAATGTTAGTGATGGATAAATTGTTGATATTTTCACTTAAGGTTATGAGAAATTATGATCGTGCATTTGATGTGAGGTGTGAGGTGGCATAAATCTCAGTCAAGGTACTGTTGAGATGGTTGTGTGTAGTTTGTTTGTAGGTAGAATTGAGCTTTCTGGCTAGGAAAGACCGACTACCTAATCTACAAATAAGAACCATTCATAGACACAGAAATGCTAAATGGCTGTTTTCTTTTTTTTGGTCTTGGTAAAGATGCCTGGCAAAAATGTAGCAAGCTGCCATTGAATGTGGTTCTGTAGAAGTGTTGATAGCTTGTATCTTTTGGACAGTGTGACTTATTCTGTTCCACACACATGCTTATAAAAAGCAGTCCCTGTCACTGTGGAGTAATTAATCTTTTTTAAAAATGGTTAGCTTTCTTAGGGAGTGAAAATGTACATTTCTATTGTTTAACAAATTATTACAGTTTTTACTATATGCTAAGCTCTTTTATATGTGGTCTTACGTACTTGATTAGCCAGATTTTCTGATGATATGTGAGACATCCTTGATGGAAGCATTAACATTTAGAGAACTTGTATTTGGAGAGGTGGCTCAGCAGCTCAAGCATTGGCTGTTCTTCCAGAGGACCCAGGTTCAATTCCCAGCATCCACACGGCAATTCCTATTTGTAACTCCAGTTCCAGGGGATCTGATGCCTTCTTCTGGCCTCTGTGGGCACCAGCACCCATGTAGTACATGGACATACATGCAAACAAAATACTCAGACACATTAAAAAGTTTTCAATTAGGAAACACAATCAGTCTATTTCTTGACATCCAGCTAGCATTGTAGCCTGCTTTACTGAAAAATAAATAAATAAAAATTCCAAAGTCTATTTCAAAACTTATGCTGTAGAAGAATCTCTTTTTCAAGCCTTTTGACCTGCTTCTGCAGATCATGTTGACCCATTTGTCTTAGGAAATATGGTCTGTCATTTTAAGGAAGAGAGTGGTTACTGCTATTGTGAATTTTTGTGGCTTGTTTTTTGGTTTTTTGAGACAACTCTGTGTAGCCCTGACTATTTTGATCTGTAGACCAGGTTGGCCTTGAACCTCAATCTGCCTGCCTCTGGAGTGCTGCTGGGATTATAGGTGTGTGCCACCACTGCTGGGCTCTGTTTTGTTTTAAAAGAATCTAGATGGTAGATTGGAAGGGAGTCTGAATGGTCAATCTCTTGTGCTTGGCATACTCTGTGCAGTCTAAAGGATTCTGAGCCACATATGGCATCTCACACCTTCAGTCCCAGCACTCAGGAGGCAGAAGCTTGGTGCCGTCTTTATCTATCTTCAGTTCTCTATGCTCACATTTAACACACACCCTCCTATCTAGCCTCAGTGGAGATAGTGGATGGTTTCTTCGTGGGGTATAACGTACCATATTTGGAGACTGTGATTTAGGTTATTTTCCAAGCTTCTCTCTGAATGGGGGGGGGGCGTAGGAGGCATTATGGGCAATGAAAAGGTAATCCAAGCTACTGTAGGTAGAGTCTAACATATTTCTTTCACTTTCAGGTGGACAGTGGAAACCCCTTTGGTGAAAACAGTTTGACACGTTTACAGAAGTCCAGAAGAAAATCTAAGTTTTTGGACTTTGCTTTTCCAATGAGAAAAGGTACTTGAGTTTCTCGTTACTAATATTCCCTTAATGAATGCATCCCACTTAGCATCCTTCACTCTGAGGAACTACAGGTTACATTGCAAACTGTGGACCTGATTCTCAAGGTCTCACCAGCCGAGGCATTCCCATGGGGCAGAGGCAACTAAGAAGCAGTTTATTTTCCAGTTTCCCTCAGTACTTGAAGGGGACTGAACTGGATGGTGTGACTGACCACATGTGGCTACAGCCCGTGGCTAGGCTGGCAAAGCAGACAGCAGCTTCTCCTGGTGTGAACTCCTTGCAAAGGCATCGCTGACAATTAGCAAATACGTTGTTTGTTGTACCGTTTTTCTGAGGGCAAAGGAGCAAGAGACTGAAAGTGTCCTGACCCTGGCTGACCAGATTCCATGTTGTGAGGAGGGAGCCAGCTCTCTGAAGCAGTTAGGCTAATGCAGCCATCTTCTTCGGGGCTATCGATTTCAGGCTCCATTTGCAAATGATATTGAGGACTTTAAAGGGCTTTGATTGACGTGGTTGATGGCTAGCCTCATTTAGCATGCTAGAAATTGAAAGCGAGTAATTGTAAAATGTAATATACCATTGGAAAAGTCAGAATAATAACGTTATGATGTGCTGTGGTGACTTTTGTTACCATGTGGGAGAATGAGAATGAGAGGAATAAATCGTGTAATTATGAATGCAGGCTTTAATTTGGATGTTTCATGAAAGGTTCTGAAGGGACCCCTCACCCCCTTTGAGGTTCCTGGACTGTATGTTACTAATTGACAGTGTTGGTGTTGGGGCATACTGGGAGGGTTTTGCCTCAGGACTGAAATGTGTGAGACCGTCCCTAGTAAAGGTCATGGCAGCTTGCCTGGAGTTCTAAGTCTAGACAGGGCTGGTGATGGTCCCTTCTGTTACCTCACGGTGGGACTAGACTTGTGATGTCCAAACAGTGGAGTTCTCTGTGTTCGGCTTAATGGTTTGTTCTTTTAAAGGGCTGCAGACTGTTTCGTGATAACTCAGGCCAGACGGAGTGACGGATAATAGCTGCCCCGGACAGAGTGTGGGGTTGGGAGGAGAAAGTGCTTCATCACCTCTGACATTTAATTTAAGCACTGCAATAGAAAAGTCACTGGCACAGCACATCAAAGCGGCGTCACCTTCCCTGTCACAGTGAAAGCAAGCAACAGCAAATGTCCTTTCCTGAAGGCAGTGGAGCTGATGCTGGCTTGCCTCTGATGGCGCTCATACACCACGCTTGCCTTGGTCTTTGCCGTTTCTTGATCCTGGCGAGTGAGGAAGAAATTTCCCGAGGTTATGGTGTGAGTGCAAGTCGTACACCAAGCTGTATTCCCTGTGTTTTTTGGGCCATCCCCATGCTCAGGCCACCTCCAGATCTATGGGAGAATAAAACCATGCCTCAAGACTCTGTGGGCCTCTGAGCCAGCTGGGGCTCTCCTTGAGCTACACGTCTTGATAAAGCGCTGGGGTGGGGCCTGGGTCCTTTCCTCACAAGCTTCCAGGTGGTCCTCGTGCTGCTGGGCCATGGATTGCCCCTTGAGAAACAAGTGGTCAAAAGCAGAACAGATGTCCATTCAGTTCCAACCTCACCGCAAGCGAGTGCCCAAGTGAAGTTCCTAGGCCTCGGGAGGGGTTTGTAGCTGGAGCTGCCAGGGACTTAGCATTGATGATTCCTTGTCCAGCTTAGGGTGGTGGTGGTGGTGGTGGGTTTCCCAGGACTATGCACACACAGATGAGTGTGCCCAGATAGGGAAGGTGTCAGGCTTTAAAAATCTCCTTTCTTCCTTATTGCATTTGGTGGTGTAAGGGCATGAGGAGTCCGGAGAACGTTTTGTCATTAAACTCGAGGGAAAAAAGCCAGTTGCATTTCAGTGTTCTCCATGTATATTTATTACCTTTGAAATTAAATTTTAGTACTGCAATATTTTATTTTGTTTTGGAATTAGGGCCTTGGACATGTTAGGCTATTACTCTGCTTTCTAGTCATCCTTGCCACTCACTAGTATGAGATCTGCTTAGCTCTGGTAGACATTCAGGGTAATGACAATGATTTGTGGTTTGGATGCATTGTGTTTCTCTGTGGTCTTATATATTCATTGGCTCGATTTCACATTCATGTTTACCTTAGACAAGTATACTCCAGAGCTCCTATGTTACTAGATCTCCAGAAACCAACCAGGACTCCTGCGGCAGAGCATGGGAACGTTATATTAAATCCATGTTGTCTTCTTCGAGGCTCTGGGCATCTGGGCAAACATGTGTTCTCTTTAAGGTTGTAAGGGTCTTGAACTTCTGCTCCATGGCATGTTTGTCCCCTCACCCCCTTCCCAGCTGCGCTGTCACTGAAAATACAACCTGACTGTGGACCCCAGGAAGACAGAGAGTTCCCGTAGACTTGCAGTGCCCCAAGGGAGACTCAGTTGTGACCTTGGATTTCACAAGGCAGCATTGTAGTTCCTTTATTAGTTATTTATTGTCTAAAACCTTGGTTCTTCTATGGGATGAATGTATCAGCAGTTTTATGGCTAACTGGTAACAACGAGTTCCTCACACGCCTGTTCCTTTTCCTTCTAGCATCTTCTCTTGACAGCCTTGCACCAAACATCAAGGTAATTTTAGCAGTAGCATCTGTAAAATGATCTATTTCCAGTGTCTATGTCGAGCCCTGTGCAGTTGGTGGGGAGAATATGTTCCTGGCTGTGCTGCTCATGTTAGGGCGGCGTAGCTTAGGTGGGATTTGTGCAGAGCGGTGCTCAGGCCCCTCGGTCTGCTTCCCTCTGGGGTTCATTGCCTTGCTCCCCTTCCTTCATTTGTGTGGCCAGTCACCAAGGAAGGGTTTCTAGAGGCCGATTATTACTTTATCACTCATGTGGCCTGTCTCTAATCAGATACCTTTATAACAGTGAGGTGGTGATCACGACCTCGAGCGTGACCAGTTTGCCCCACTGAAAGCTCCAACTTGTATGCTACAAACAGAGATGTATGTGAAGGAAATTAAGTATATACTGCACTGCATATGTACAGGACAGACACACTTAGTTTAAAAATTTGATCTTTCCCGGAACCAAAAAAAGTCAGTGTCCTCAGAAATCAAAGTTCTAAGTATGAGTTTACTGTGTTATTAATACTGCCAAACACAGAGCCTTCTGGACATGTCCCCCTTGCCCACATTCCTGAGGCTTCTGTACCACAGCCCACTCTTTTATTTGTGGGAGATCCCTGGCCACATGCCCTGTTATCTTACCTCAATTTCTCCTCCTTGTCCTAGCCTGCCCCTAGCTCTGTATTAGGCAAATCAAAACCAAAACTACAAGTGAAGAATAATTCATGTTGTCACTCAGGTTACCAGAGAGCCAGATGAGCGAATTGTTTTAAGGAGCCAGCCACCGCCACCTTTAGATCCAAGGAAGTCCAGAAAACCCTCACCCTGTCACCAAGGGGATGCTGATTTCCAACCAAAAACTCCAGTTTCCACCCCCCAGCATTCCAGATCTACCAGCCCTCTGGATCAGCCTCTTCTCCAAGAAAGGTCAGCAGCTGCTACCCATCCCCTTGCCCGATGAGGCCTGTGCTCTGTTAGGAAGAAAGTCTGCATGCCCCGTCAGTTTGTTTGTTTGGAATATTCAGCAGGTGAATGTGATTATCCCTTTTCAAACCTGCACAAAGCACCGTTAGCTTCTTCTCTTTCCTCGGGAAAGGGGTTAAGGGTGCCTGGTTTAGGTTTAGTGCTGTAGCACACATGAGGCCCAAGGTTCGATCCCCAGTACTGCCAGAAAGAAAAACCCAAGCAAGCCATCACCACAAACAATGGAAAAACAGTCAGGGAGACGACCCAGTGAGTGAAAGTTCACGCTTGCTGCACAAGCGTGAAGGCCTGAGTTCAGAAGCCCAGCACCCACATCAGAAAGCCCCGTGTGGCCCCACGGCTGGAGGAGAGTTGGGTAGGGCTGGGTTGAAGACAGAGCTTGAGCTTCAGGGAGAGAACCTGTCTCAAGGGAATAAGGCAGAGGGTAGGTGGCAGGGGGCACCCAACATCTTCCTTTGCTGCACATACGTACACACACACACACATGAATGCACGAATGCACACATGTACACATACCCATTTTTTTCTGTCATAAATTTTAAAACTGAAGGTTTTAGTTTTACAATATAAAGGGGTTCACTAGACATTTTAGAAGCTGTACGCCAACAAAAAGGAGTTGGGGAAAATCACCTATGTTCCACCAATCAACAATAGACATCATTAATGTGCATATCTTATTTGCATAGACATAGTTTCTTGGTTTGTTTACATTACTGCAAGTAGTGAGAAACATTTGCCTAAGACTCTGTTGTTGTTTTTTTCTCTTTACTCTTTGCTCTTTGGGGGTGCCGGCCACCCAGCTCCCAAATAAATACACAGAAACTTATTCTTTCTTATGAATGCCCAGCTTTGGCTTGTTTCTAGCCAGCTTTTCTTAAATTATCCCGACTACCTTTTGCCTCTGAGCTGTAATCTTTCTCTATTCTATAATCCTTTTTTTACTTCTTACTCCATGGTTTGCTGTGTAGCTGGATGCCTTGCCCCTGATATCCTCTCTCCTTTTCATGCTCCTCCATCTCCTTCTCCCAGCTTTCTCCTCCTATTTCTTCTCTCTGCCTGCCAGCCCTGCTTATCCTTTCTTCTGCCTTGCCATTGGCCACTCAGCTCTTTTTTTTTTTTTGGTTTTTCGAGACAGGGTTTCTCTGTGTAGCTTTGCGCCTTTCCTGGAACTCTCTTTGTAGACCAGACTGGCCTCGAACTCACAGAGATCCACTTGCCTCTGCCTCCTGAGTGCTGGGATTAAAGGCGTGCGCCACCACCGCCTGGCAGCCATTCAGCTCTTTAATAGATCAATCAGGTGTTTTAGACAGGCACAGTAACACAGCTTCACAGAGTTAAATAAATGCAAGATAAAAGAGTGCAACACATCTTTGCATCATTAAACAAATGCTCCACAGCATAAACGAATGTAACACATCCTAAAATAATATTCCACAACAAGACTCTGTCCAAAGAGGTGAAGCAGGGGTCTATATTTGCCAGTTGGTTTGCTTAGGTCTGCCAGGGTTAGCCAAAGTCCTATGTTTTGGGGAACACTGTCACTCAAGCAAATCAGCAGAGGGGTTGGTTACCTTTACTTCATGGAAAGGCCACTGAAAAAACTCAGAAAGCAGCTTTGAAAGAAAGACATGCCAGTCGGCTTTTCTCTACATTGTTAGTGATGAGAGTTAGACATTCCCTTCCCCAGAAAACACAATTGCTTCACACAAAGGGACCCACTTTAAACAGCCCCAGAACCTAAATAGGTCTGGAAATCTAACAGGAATCATACTTGAGTCTGAGGTAGCATAAGAAAGTAACAATCCATTTTTTAGTGTTTTTTCAGAAATGATAGAACAGAATGGGGAAATTACATAAAATATATTAAGAAGATAATAATGTAATGCCAATTCTTGATTATTCACCTTATTAGAAATGGTGTAATAGATTGAAAAACACCAGGGTGAGATGGTCAGAGTCAGTTACTTCTGCCTTGGGCCTAGTCTCCTTTCCCCCTGGTTTGTGCCTTTTCCAGGCTGTCAAGGAGAGCGCTATACAGTATTCAAAGACCTAGAGGGGACTGGTGGTGACCTAGCGATGTGGGCCCTAGTGACACGTGTCTCTAAGAGATATGTGATCTCAGCAGCATTCCTGTTTTACCACGAAGATGACTGTGATAATCAAAAGCCCATCTGCTTTCCGCCACAGGGCTTTTCTGCTGCAGGAACTGAGGTGGCCCAAAGCTTTTGTCCATGTGCTTTGTTTAGTGACACCTTCCTAACTCCCAGGATTAGCACAGCAGGCTTTCCTGACACTAAAGTACATGTGAAATTCTCAGGCAACTATTTGTATTATACCTGGTCAGGACACATCTCTACTTTCCAGGGGCTCACAAACTAGACAAGAAGGTAGACATGACCCCATCCTGCTTACCATGACATAGATCATGGTATGCCCTCAACAGTAGTCCAACTGCAGGGGAGGACAGAGCAGATAGAAGTTAATTCCCACAGGAGGGAGTGCAGAGGGAGGGCCCTGCTGCGTCTGAATGTGTTAGACAGCATATGCGTTTATACATCCATTCGGCTCCCCTCTGGTGCGTGTCTTCATGTAACTGGCCAGGTGATCCTCAGTTCTGGCTGATGAAAGAATTGCCTCATGCTTACAGAGTCAAACAATCAACTGGGATTGGAGTTGAGTGCGTGAGAAAGTGCTAAGACAGATAATCTGTTTACCAAATCCTGAATGGAGACTAACATGTAACACATTTCTCCTGTTCTCTGACAACTTGCGACATAGCACAGAATAAAAATACATGTGCATACTCGTGCACACATGCACACATGCGCACACACACACACACACACACACACACACACACACATTCACGCTGATTTCTACAAGGCAGCACTTTATGGGAACTTTTGGAGAATAAGTGAGAATGGTTCTCACAGTTTGGTAGAGGAGGTGATGTTTCCTGTGGACCCTGAAGAAGACTGGTTCATGATGGAGTCAGTGGAGGTTAGGGATGGGAGATGAGAAGACAGGGTATTGTTAGCTTCCAGCAGTAAGATGAATTTGTGGAACTCTTAGGTCCTAGGCCTCCAGAATCTGAGGATAATTATGGAAGTGCAGTTGAGATTTAAAAGACAGGAGAGCTCCAGAATGTTCAGTCAATGGAGGCAGGGCAGGGAGCATAAGGAAGGCGAGGGAGCATTCAGTCATCTCAGATGAGGCAGCAAACTCAGCGTGTCCAGTCATTCTGAACAGGTGACTTTGGACCAAACTGGACTACAAAGTGTGTAAGTAAGGCCATGATCCACAATGACAAAGAACTGTGACCACAGAAAGGCCGTCCAGTAGGCCTATGGCTAGCTTCCAAGTCCTGCATTGTGAGAAAGCCCTGAGTCCTGGGTAAGCAAAGTTAGTTGGTCACCTTTCCATTAGAGGAGTGGCCTTAAATGCCATCGTTTAAAGAAACCTGTTTTCACCAGGCAGTGGTGGTAAACACCTTTAATCCTAGCACTCAAGAGGCAGAAGCAGGTGGATCTCTGAGTTTGAGGCCAGCCTGGTCTACAGAGTTGTCCAGGGCAGTCAGGCCTACACGAAGAAATCTTGTCTTGTAAAAAGAAAAAGAAAGAAAAGAAAGCTGTTTTCATATGACGATGTATGCTGGCAGGCATGTGGGGAGAAGAAGGCCTTCCTTCACTGATGGGGGAATGGAAACTGAAGTGGCCAGTGTGGGAGTCAGTGTGGGAGCCGGTGTGGGAGCCGGTGTGGGAGCCGGTGTGGGAGCCGGTGTGGGAGCCGGTGTGGGAGTCGGTGTGGGAGTCGGTGTGGAAGCCCGTGTGGGAGCCAGTGTGGGAGCCGGTGTGGGAGTTGGTGTGGGAGCCGGTGTGGGAGCCAGTGTGGGAGCCAGTGTGGGAGTCAATGTGGGAGCTGGTGTGGGAGTCGGTGTGGGAGCCAGTGTGGAAGTTTATGACTTTGCCTTTTGTATGCTTTGGGGAGATGCCATTGCCCCCTTGACAAGTTCAGCCATTCACCAAGGCAGATGCTGGCACCTTGGTGCCTATAGTGCCTTGTTCTTTCCACTTTGACTGCTCTTTGACAGCAAGGCCAACAATACCAGCCCCTCACAAGGGTGCATAAGAAACATCTCTTGAGACTCTTTTAGCTTCACCCTGGAGGCCGTCAATGCTCAGCTTGTAGGAATGAGGGGGCCCAAGATAATATACAAAATAATTATCTCATTATGACATTTCATATGTATTTTGTTCTTTTTATACCAAACTCCCACCCTTCCCTAACCCCTCTAACTCCTTGCCGATTCCCTTCCTTACCCTGCGACAGCCTCCCTGCTCTCAGGTCACATGTACGCCATTACCCTCCTCCCAGCATCTACCACCTCATGGTCTCTTCTTACATGATTTCTGTCCTAGTTAGTTTTATCGCTGTGATGAAAAACACTATGACCAAAGCAGCTTGGGGAGGAAAGGGCTTAGTCAGGACAGGAACTCAAGCAGGGCAGGGACCTGGAGGCAGGAGCTGATGCAGATGTCATGGAGAAGTGCTGCTTACTGGCCTGCTCAGCCTGCATTTTTTATAGAACCCAGGACCACCAGCCCAGGGATGACACCACCCACAATAGGCTGGGCCCTTCCCCATTGATCACTAATTAAGAAAGTGATTTACAGGCATGCCTGCAACCTGATACATTTTTTTTTTTTTTCAGTTTTTCGAGACAGGGTTTCTCTGTGTAGCTTTGCGCCTTTCCTGGGACTCACTTGGTAGCCCAGGCTGGCCTCGAACTCACAGAGATCCGCCTGGCTCTGCCTCCCGAGTGCTGGGATTAAAGGCGTGCGCCACCACCGCCCGGCCTGATACATTTTCTTAATTGAAGTTCCCTCCTCTCAGCCGACTATAGCTTATGCCAAGTTGACATAAAACTATTCAATGTAGTAGTTAGTTCCCTTTCTAGTTTTATGATTTACATGAGAGAAAACATACAGTATCTGTCTTTGTGGATCTGACTTTGTTTGCTTGACATAATGATTTCCAGTTCCATCCATTTTCCTTCAGATGTCAGCATTTGTTTTCTTTATGGTAGAATAAAATCCCGTTGTGAATATTATCACATTGACTTTATCCATTTGTCTATCGATGGGCGTATAGGCTGATCCTATATCCTAGCTATTGTGAACACCACAGCAGTGACCATGGATGTGCAGATATCTCTATGGTATGTTGACTTAGAAACCTCCTGATACATGTCCAGGAGTGGGATGGTAGGATCATATGGTAGCTCTACTTTAATTTTTATTTTTCAGAAACTTTGCACTGATTTCCCCAATGGCTGCGTCAGCTTACGCTCTCACTGTCAGTAAATGAGGAGCTCCTCCTTCCCCTCGTCCTTGCCAGCATATATTCTTATGAAATGCTAGGATGGGCTCTCAAAGCAGTTTTTTGCATTTCCCTGATAGCTAAGGATGCTGAACATTTTTCTCAATTATTTATTGTCCATTTGTGTTTCTTTGAGAACTGTATTCAGTTTACCAGTCCATTTATTAACTGCAGGCTTTGTTTTTTTATGATACATTTTGGCAGTTCTTTATGTATGTAATCACCTGTTTGATGTATTGTTGGCAAAAAAAATTTCTCCCATTCTGTAGTCAGCCCAATTTAAAAAATTAACACTTTACATTTTTAAATGTAACTTTCTCTTTTCCTTTTTCTCCATCCAACCCCTTCTGTGTCCTCCCCACTCTCAAGTTGATAGCCTCTCTTTTTTTATTGTTACACACACACACACACACACACACACACACACACACACACACACACATACACAAGCACACACAGATAGATATATAGATATAACCTGACCAGTCTAATATATATATATATATTATATATATATATATAATATTTCACACACATATTGTTTCAGGGCTGACCACGTTGTATTGAGTCATGGGGCTCATCCCTGAAAGAGGTGAATTTTCCCTCTCTCAGCAGTCTCCAGTTGCCTATAGTTTTTTGTTTAAGGGTGGGGCCCTGTGAGATTTTTACCCCTTTCATGTTAACATGTCTATTGATATTTCCCATTGTTCAGATCCTGTTTATACAACAGTTTCTAGGAGAGGCAGCCACGCAGCAGACTTCCTCATAGTCTGGCTCTTTTAAGCTTTCCACCCTCTTCCTAACTGACCCTGAGCCATAGATATAGGAGCTCCGCTACAGATGTAGCCACTGGGGCTGGGCTTCCCACAACCCATTGATCTTTTCAACGTGTCCAGTTGTGGTTTTCTGCAGTGCTATCTATTTGCTGTAAGGAGAAGCCTCTTTGACAAGGGGTGATAGCTAGACTTACCTGTGTTTATAAGGTTAAGATTTAGAATGCAGTTGAAGAATTACACTGGTCTAGCAAAGTGGTAATAGTAGATTCTCTTTTAAAATTTATAACCTCATTAGCCCAGGTAGTTGCCAGGTTTCCAGTACGAGGCGTGATTTCTTTCCTGTTGAGTAGACACTGGAACAGCTGTTGGTTGCTGCCAACATGGAGAGCCACTATTGCACCTTATGGATATCTTGCTTTGCTGGTCATTGTGGGGTTCATAGGTGTTACAGCTGGGTGGGACTAGTAATTGCTTCCCCCCTTGGTAGCTTGCGTAGTACTTTATGATACTATGTAAAGTAGATGCAGGGAGGATGCTTTCAGATTAGATCCAGTTCAAATAATACAGGTCCTGTGTCCTAAATGTTCAATGTCTTCAGCAATAGGGTCTTAATATCAACCATTGAGAGGTATCCCGGGGCAACATCAGTAACCTATATTGTTTGGGGAGTCATTTGGACTACCTTGACCAACCACTCAAAAGGAGGTTTCTCATACCTGGTACTGTTAGTATATTGTTCTTGTAGGGAGCATTGTAAACCTAAGCGGCACAACTTCATTTAAGATACACACACACACACACACACACACACACACACACGCACGCACGCACGCACGCACGCACGCACGCACTTACATATATTGTGTATAATTTTAGGTAAATATAAAATCTTATGATTCCTTGAGCCTTTATCAGACAACCTTGGCGTTACTTATCCCCACTTCTCATTTTTCTCTTTCCCCCTTCAAATCACTTGTATTCTGTTCCTCTCTCAATCTCCCACCTCCCACAGTGCCTCTATAATTTACTGGTTTCTGTGGTTACTCATGTTGTGTGCTCACATCTGGAGAACCTAGCCCCAAATAAGAAAGAACATGTGACAGACATTTGTTTGGGTCCAGGTTACCTCATTCAATATAATCTTTTCTAGTTCCACCCACTTACCTGAAAATTTCACGATTCCATTTTTCTTTACAACTGACTAGCATTCCATAGTGCATATATGCACATTTTTCCCCATCCATTCATCTCTTGAAGGATATTTAGCTTTCTTCCATTTTCTAGCTATTGCAAACAGGGTAGAAATAAGCATTGCCAAGCAAGTTTCTGTGGGTAGGATACCAAGTCCTTTGAGCCTCTACCAAGGAGTGGTATTGCTGGGTCATATGGTAGACTTCATTGTCAGATTTCAAGCCCAAGATTTTAGTGGAAGATGTACAAAGCCTTTTGAATGCCAGAGTGAAGAATGTAGTCCCAAAGGAAAGAGAGATGAGCCCCGCTTCCTATCTCCCCCTTCTGCAGCATGTCGCCTGCCGTCACCACACAAATCCCATTCTTCTCTTGTATGTAAGAATTACAGAGAAGGCTGGGATGATACAGCTCTAGTCCTTGCATGCAACTATGGTATTTTTAAGGCCTATGTGTCCAGCTGGTAGTTATTTTTAAAGACTTGGTGTATTTCTCATAAGATTCTTAGGAAGAGCAGAAATTACATATGAAATACATGAATGATGTTTTCTGAAACACAGCAGTGCATTGAGCGTACAGCCCTTTGCCGCCCCTTGTTTTCCTGGGTTGGTAATAGATGTGTGGACTCAGCTCTATTTGAGCCTCAGTTCTTGCTCCAGAGAAAGGTGTAATGGGAGATCAATGGGCAGGAACTCCAGACAGGAGGAGCTGCAGGGGGGTCATTGGCATAGTGGTCATAACAACCACTCGCCTTCTATAGTCTGCTAATAGATGGTTCTCTTCTTGACGGCAATCCTTGTTAACATCTAAAATACTTGTGCCATCCTAGTGTTTCTCACACATTACCAGAGAGGATGATTTTACCTGAATTGTTAAAATTCTTTGAACATTTTAAGGAAACCGCATATGCACTTTTCATCATCAAATTTCTGTGTACACCTTTAGCTTAGTGATCCTCAGAATTTAGGATTTGATACTCACCACAGAATGAATGAATTCACTACTCAAACAATGTTATTTTTTTTTTAAGATTTATTTTGTGGGCTTGAGTGTATATCTGTGCATCATGTGTGTGCATGTTTCCATGGAGACCAGAAGTGGATCCCCTGGCACTGGAGTTAAAGGTAGTTGTGAGGCAGAAGATGTGGGTGCTGGGAACTGAACCTAGGTCTTCAGTAAGAGCAGCAAATGCTCTTAACTACTGAGTCACCCCTCACTCCAGCCCCTCAAACAATATTCTTTAAAGCCCACTGTGGTATTTAATACCTACTGTGACCTGAGAGGAGTTTTACTTTTGTCTCTTTGAGACAGGGTTCTGTTGTATAGCCCAGGCTACCCTCAAACTCACGATCCTTCTGCCTCAGTCTCCCTAGGGCTAGGATTACAGGTATGTGCCACCACACTTAAGTCTGGGATGAGATATTAACCAGAGTCTCAACCCGGGTCTCAGTCTAGTGGACACATTAACCAGACGGGGCCAGTGTCCACTGTCAGTAGCATTGTGAAATGAACAACGTATGGGTCAGCGGACCTGGGGGCTGGGAGGGGGGTGGGACTTGGGAAGGGCTCCTTGAGAAATCAGCAGTGGAGTTCATCCCAGAAGAGTAGTAGGGAGTCAATGAAACTAGGGACTTGGGTGGGAAGGCTGTCGTGTTCTACACGGAGCAATCTGTGGAAGAGAGAAAGTTCTGTGTGTGAGGAGCTGGAAGGAAGACATTATCTGGCTTGTGCTGAAGTTTGGGTTCTGAGTGGCCTAAACCAGATGAGATGTAAAATAAAGTCTGTGGCAGAAAACAATTGAGATTAAGTTTTAAAAATACAGTTTGGGGTTGTAAAAGTTGGATTTTCTCATTAGCAAATTCCCTGAAAACCAGTAATGTCCAAAGAGGAATGGCTCGTTTTAACCACGTTAGTGGAACATATTCCCACATCCCTCACATGGAGTTTTGATGCCGGCATTAAAATCATAGGTGTACCATTTTGCACACTGACATTTTAGCTTGTAGTTATGTTTCAACCCATATTTTTAAGTACTCTAAGTCAGCATCCTTTTTAGTTGCTGCATAATGCTCCACTCCGTTTATTCTGTTGGGCAGGTTCCAGCCTTGTTCTCAGTCCACGTGGAAGAAGATCCATGAGAGGGTATGCAGCCTTCTGCCATCCCACAGAGCTCACCCAAAGGTCAGGGGTTCTGGTGAAACTAGATCCTTGCTGGTAAATGTGGGAATTGGAATTCGAAGTCCAGTGAGGGAAACAGATATTCCTAAAGTAACCATAGAAACAATGTAAAGTTGCAACACGCGCCCAGGAGAGAACATGGCGTTCTGAGCCTGACTGTGTGGTATCTGTGTGGCTGGGAGTCAGGGCAGGTTTCCAGAGGAAAGGACGGAGGAGGTTAATGTGAGCAGTTCATTTGGCACAGCATTCATCAGGCAGAGGTCCTGGGAGCAGTCCAATGGACCAGGCATGCTCTCACTCTCTGTTCACAGCAGTCCCAACACAGAGAAGGAAAACATTTATGTGGGGGCCCATGTCGGGCCACAATCTGGAAGAAATGGCTTCAGTAGTTTAATAAGGTGTTTTTGGCTGTTTGATGTTTTCTGTGAGCTTAGGGAGGGTACTTGATGTTTCCTGCAGACACAAAGCTTGGTGATCTTGACCTGAATTTAAAGGCATTCCAGTGAAGTGTCCAATGGTCCCTCAGTTTATGGAGCTGATCATGCCACACAGTCTAGCTTATACCAGGCTGGCAGGATGACATTCATTTGTAAATGGGTATTGGTCATGGTACCCATGGGAGTAGTCAATTTCTTTTCTTCCTCTCTGAAGAGCTCTGGCTTAATCTTATTTCCCAACCCAAAGGAAACAAATCTCCTTAAGATGGAGAAAGGGGAAGGAAACACACACACACACACACACACACACACACACACACACACACACACACACACACACTGTAGATCCCATTTGCATGACACATAGGGGCTGCATGGACCTCTTCACACCAAAGGTCACATGTCTAGGTGTTACCAATCTTTATTACGTCCTGGGTAATGCCATTGCTGGGTGTGTTTTATTGTAGGAAAATTTCATCTCTGAAACAAAGTATATCAATGAAAGACCAAGCTACCCCCTGAAGAAATACCCACTGCGTGAACAGAGATATTTTTAACCACTATCTCATGTAAGTAAGCAGCTTAAGTACTGTCTGTTATTGTGGTTTGCTAAAAACAGTTCCCGTCTGTCTCCCACTGTCACCAAAGTAGCTAGGAAATGTGGAGGAGGTGGGGAGGAGCTCTGAGAACTCCCCAATCCCCCTCCCCGAATCTACCCCTCCCTCAGTGGAACATGGATAGCAGGGGCCAGCGCCAGTTGTCACATCCCCTTGTCCCACACCTCCCTCCCTCTTATGTAGAGGACACTTGAGCTTCTTTTCCCCTGCCTTGGGCCCCCTGCATGCCACCTGGACTACTGTTTCCTGACGCAAATGGAGTCCCTTCAGTTCGTCCTTAAGTCTGTGACTCTCCATTGACTCTCCCTGCTCTTCTGACACAAACCCTTTAGTACCCTGCCTGTTTCTTTCCAAAGTACACACAATGTATTACTACTGTTTAAAAAGCAGTCTTTTATACCAGACCCAAACAGAAACGCAGCATTTAGCTCAGTACAAGGAAACCCTAATGGGAGAAATCACAGAGTCTGCTTTAAGGGCAAAGGAATTTATTTGGGAAAGAAAATGCACAAGACAGAATAGAGGAATTTGTTGCACAATCCTGGAAAGGTGAGGCACGGTCCCACGCTGTTTTTCTGCCTGAGATCTGCCTGGTCTGTCCCAGCATCCAAAACCACGAGGGAGCGAAGAGAGAGCCTTGTACATGCATCCCAGGTCTTAAGAGTCCTAAGCAGCCATGCCCCAGGGGTATGTACTTCAAGGTCATAGGCAAGTGTACTCACTAGGGGCAGTACTTCAAGGTCATAGCTAGAACAGCTACCCATTACGTCTCCATCTCCCCCTTTTGTCTAAATAAGAAAGTTCTAACCTAACACAAAACTATATACAATAGGAATGATTATTAAGTATTGTCCAGGAGAAATAAAGGGTAATGACCTAAATAAAATGAAATTACAACCAACAAGAACAACATCAAATAAGAGACATATACTAAAATCTAGAGATGTCCAGAACATAGATAGGTAAATGGAATGTTACAGAGATTATTCCAAAAGCTGTCCTATCCTGAAGAATCTGAATCTAGTACTTAATATGTTCTAGCTATGATATGAGAAGATTGTAACTGTAACTATTAGTCTTCAACCCCATCAAAGACCTGAGAAGGAATATAATAATACCTGAGAAATGGGAAATGCATACAAGCAATTTTTGAAAATCTTTCGAGAATAGACAGAGACAGCTGGCAGCCTGGACAGTCACTTAAAGTTTCTCAGCATCATTGGGGCGTCCAATTTAGCTACAGGCCTAGAATATCTGACAGACCATTGCAAGAAGCAGGAATTTTGAAAGACCATCTTACCCTGTCTTGGCAGAGTTCAGTAGTTGCTTTTCCTTGTGTCCTGGCTCATCCAGAAAGGACAGCATTCGTGCTATCAGCAGTTGAGGCAAGGGCAGTTCTTTGCCCAGCAGACCATTATGCATCAAGAAGAAGATAAACTTCCAAATGGAAATGTCTCAGAAGCCCAACATTCTCTCGGAATCAGATTGGTGCTGCCAGGAGCAATGTGTCTCACATCAACAGAATCTAAGTTATTTAAATGTCATATTCTCTAGGTCTATGAAGTGTTTGAAGATTACCTATCCATCTGACCTATGTATCTGTAAATCTGGAGAACCTAACTAACATAACTGTAGAAATGACAAGCATGGGTGACTATAAAACTGTAAGTCTTATTTATCTACCTAAATAACCTAAGGACTAAGGCTTCACTAAAACAAGGTAAACAGTCTATAAACAAATGTATCATAAAAGGACAATGACCTCAAAATTGTGACACTACATAAAATGTCCTAAACAGAGGTAGAAATGTATAGTGCAATATGTAATATGACAACAATCCTGAATATGTATCAATATACAAAATATCTTAAACAGAGGTAGAAATATAACAAATATAATTTTATGTATCACTATACAAGATATTTCAAATAGGAGTAGAAATATATGTACAATATAACAAATATAGTTTTATATTTGTATTAATATACAAATTACCTTAAATAGGAATATAAAACAGTTTACAAAAATCCATAAGTGTGCAAATTATCTAAGGCTGATATTTTACTAAATTAGTTTACTAATATATACAATAATCTACCTTAATATCCTATACCTATCCATTCCCCTTTTTCTTTTCTTAAGGAGAATAGTCTAATTTTTATTGTTCCACCCCCAACCCTGTAACCATTATCCATAACCCAGAGAAAAATGAAACCTTTGGGAGAGGGGGCATTCTTTTCTTAGAATTGCTTCCTGCTGTTTAGGGAGCGATGGTATCTCTGTGGGGTCCTGTGAGAAAGCTCAGATAGTTAGGTCTCAATAGGACTAGCTGTAGATTCTGCAGCCAGTCTCAGAGTAATGGATGAGGTTGTCTGAGATTCTGGCTAGGAGTGTAGTATGATGGGCCATCTCATCTTGGGCTGGGGTCCTGAGCAAGGCCCCGCCTTCCCACACTCACCCTCCTACTGTCCTTACATCTGTTGACCCTCCAGAGTGGTCACTAGCAGGTGTGCTTCTGTGTGAATGCTGAAGGAGATGCTGAGGTGGGTCTAGAATGTTGATGTGTGGTGAGGTATTTGGCCATAGAGTGGCAGGTCATCATTTCTTAGTTTTCCTCCTTAATCTATGCCCCAAATAATAATTGTGTTTTCTTCAAAAGTGGCATGCTTGCCTGTGGACAGACGTAAGCTGGATTTCTGTGGATGGGAGTGAGGCTGGGGAACTTGGGTTCTGCCATCATGCAGACAGCTCTTCACTTTTCCTTATGTATTCCCTACATAGGGTCAAGAGCTGGCCAAGTACATCCCACGAACTAAGCGAATTAATGTTTAGTTCTTACAACTCCAGGAGAAGGGTGCTTCTACTAAGTTATATTTTTAAGGTAGGGAGACTGGGGTACAGAGAGGTCAGATACCTTGCTCAAAGTGATGTGGCTAGTCAGTGGTAGAGCCAAGATTATGATTGATGGGACTCCTTAGCACAGTAGACCTCAGAGACCATGCCCTGAATTGCCATATTCTGTTGCCTTTCCAAAGCTAGAGTATGACAAAAGAATGCCAAGGAGTAGGTGTGTCTGTAAATGGCAGCCCTTTGGCACCCAGGCAGTGTGGGGACGGGGGCTGCCTTTGAATGTTTCCCTCTAGGAGGAATCGTGTCGTATCTTATGGTCATCAGAAAGGAGCAGGCCTTTTTAAGCAATGAAGGAGAATAGGATGACCTGCTAGACTTCCCTAGTCAGGCACCCGAAAGTCTGCCTTGAGGGTCACTTATGCTTCAGCCTTGCCCGGGGCGCTAGCAGGACTCTGCCTTCAGCACAGAGGAAGGAGGACATCTTGATAATTGCCCATTCCGTAGGCTTTCCTTTAGAACGTTCTGCTTGGTAGATTAAAGAGTGGATTCTAGGGAACTTAATCTCTCATTGCAAGAGTCTCGATGCCTTCATTAGGCTGTCACACGGAACATAGCACACACAGTTACCAAATGCCAAATTACATTAAGTTTCTATGTGGGTAAAATCAAGTTTCGCAAAGCTGATATCTGGACACTGATGTGAGGGGCTAGGAAGAAAGAAGATAGACGCCCACCCCTATTGCCAATTCTGTCTTGGGAAATGGGTTGCTTTACTAACAGGAGTCCCCACACAAGGTTTGGAAGATGTTCATAGGCCTTTCCTAGAAGTGGCCTTTCTTCCTTTGATTAATGTTACTTTTTGAACCTGGATCCCTAGTAAGTCAAGGATCCCAAAGGACAGAAGTAGGGAAGGGTCTCCAGGTTGAAAGAAACAAATCCAAATAAGACAGACTAGGTGACTCTGAAGGTACCTGGGCATTTATTATGAGTGACCCAGTAGACCTGGGGAAAAGCAAGGTCAAGGACTTGTGAGAGGAGACTGGAGCTACCCCTGAGGTTGGGAAGTCAGATTCCAGAGTAGGGGACTCCTTGACACACAGCAGAGCATCCTCAGTCTCCACTATGTGTCCCTGCTCTACTTTCCCAAGGACTCCATTGACAGACCCCAACCTAGCTCCTCTGAGGCTCCACATCAGCTTCCACTGTGGTCTACCTTCCCTGTCCTGGCTTCCTTGTGGTCTCAACTTCCCAGAAAAAAAATGAAAAAGACCCTTAGTCACAAAAATATCAAGAAATTTTGAATCCCAAACAGGGAGTCCCATTGTCTGTCTTGGTAGATATGGAATGGGAAGAAGGTGGGTAGAGGAAGTATAAGACATTGATGTATCATTATTCTGATGTGTCAGGACATGGGACTTGGGGTATAGGTGGATTATCTCTGGCATACTTGAAAATGATAAAATTTCCTACCAAATGAACACAGCCCCCCTGAACAAATAGGAAAATCCCATAAACCTTCCAGGTACCCCAAGTTCTCTTGAAGATATGATTATTCCTATGTTCTGGCCTTTTGTGAGCTGATGCCCATGTCTAGTGTCATGACTGAGAATCCTCTACGGGAGTGGGCTCCAAAGGCTGTCTCTGATGGTCCCAGTCCCCCAGGCAGTTTTAGGCCCTCATTAGGTGAGGGGTGCTGACCACATACACCAGCTCTAGCCCACTGAATGCTTACAGTCTCCCCATCTGCTCCCAGATTTTATCTGGAGCTAGCCCTCAGGGGGAGAGAGCAGGAACCAGCCTTACTGTCAGGCTTTTAAGTAGATGGTAGTCAAGGAACTCATCAGAATTTCCTTAGACAGGGAAATTGCAGTCTCCTGCTTTTTGTAAAACTCAAGAATAACAACAAGCGAAGAGAAAAGTTAAATTGCTGGTTTAAAGTGCTGGTTTCTGATCTGGGCATAGGCTGTAGCCCCAGCTCCTGGGACAGTAGTGGCCATAGGTTTTAGTCTCACCTGTCCTAGAGGATCCTTTACACCTGTTACCACTGCAGCAGAAAGTAAAGCAACCTCATCTGGCAAAGCCCAAGCTCCTTCTGTCAGCATTTCCATCTAGATTTGGGCACCAGCATCTGAGGGACTTGTCATTTGGTGGTTTGTGGGGGACTGATGTAATGGATAATGATACATGATCTGTCTTCATCCTGGAAGCCCCTGTCAGCATCCAACAGACCACACAGGTGGTCAGCAAATTCTCAGGCCTCCAGGCCTCCAGAGCCTTAGGATCATTGGAGGAGCTCTGAGAACCTAGAGCCCATGCTCTATTATTCCACACCAGTTTAATCCCGGTGGTGCCCAGTGATGGGAATGCTACAGGAAGTTGCTTGTTAGGATATTAGATGCACTTTTAAGACTGAGATCTCTAAGTAGACTTGAGTTTTGTAAGAACGGGGAATTCAGAAGACCCACCCCATCACCCAGTTCCAAACTTGACACCCTTTCATGCACAACAATTGTTCACAGCAGATTGGAATGTCTTTAACACTCCCACTTAATAACATCCAGTAAGTCTGGGCACATTTGCCATGAACCAAGAACTTCACTAACTCCACACATAGCACTGGGAGGTAGATGCTCTGAGTGCCATCCCTCTGCTATATTATACAAAGAGGGCAAATGCTTTGCCTTATTCTGTACCAGGGACGTAGGAGAAGGGGCTCAGAGCACAGGCAATTCTGAGCCTGAGCTGGATCTGAGGTTAGGATAGTTCATGTTTTTCTCCTTGGCCATGTCAATTATTCACCTTTTTCTTAATACCACATGTAGATGTGATCTTTAAATTTCACAGGGGAACATGAATGAAACCTGAAGAAGGATGAAGGCCTCTGTCATCGAGACATTGACACATCCCTGGAGAAGTGAACAGCATTCTTTGTGGTCTGGGTTGAGTTACTGGTGCCTATCCCCCATTAAATCAAACCTTATACTCAGTCTTTTGTGCCCAAGGTAAGAATTGTTGATTAAATTCTGTTTGGGGCTCTCATTCACACTTGTCACGTGGAGAATTTGTATTTGTTTTGAGCATGAAAAATAGGAAACATAATAGAAGTGTGTCAGGGGCTTTTCCATTTGGGAAGCATTTTTAAAAATTGTAACGAAATATGTTGTGGGATATTTATACACTGTGTAAAAATATATTGTGGGATATTTGTACACCATGTGAAAACATATTACTGTGATTAGTTTAAAAAAAAAGAGTTGAATGACCAATAGCTAGATGGAGGTATAGGCAGGACTTCCGGGCAGAGAAGAAGTTGGAGGAGAAAATCAAGGTGCAGGGAGATGCCAATGAGACATGGAGGGAGTCAGACGTACAGAATGAAAGGTAAAACATAGCACTCAGGAGGCAGAGCCAGGTGGATCTCTGTGAGTTCAAGGCCAGCCTGGTCTACAGAGCGAGATCCAGGACAGGAACCAAAACTACACAGAGAAACCTGTCTCAAAAAAACCAAAAAAAAAAAAAAAAGCCTAAGCTATAAGCTGAACTGAACTTTGATAATTAATAATGAGTCTCCATGTCATTATTTGGAGCTGGCTGGCAGGACAGAGAAAGACTCATTACAAAAATATATAAAAAATTGTAACAAAAATGTCTTACATGAGCCAGGGAGTTGGATATTTATGAAAACAACTGGATAAATTAACTGGTAAAAGACCTGCAACCTGATTGTCTCTTTTTGATAAATCTGATTTTTGTGTTTCACTTTTTTGTGTGTTAGGCTTAAATGGTATCAGGTCCCTTAAAGCCCAAGAAAAAGAATATTAACATCTGAAGAGTTCAGGTCTCATTTTAAAGCTTAACTTTCTAAGATGAATTTTCGAGAGGAGCTAATTTCTGTAGTTTAAATCATTCCCTCTCCCTTTCGCCTCCTCCCAAAAATTCTTAATAAATATAGATCAGAAACAAAATGTTCCACAAGCATTTTCCTAAGAGAACTGCTTTAAGTAAATAGATTCCACAAAGCGTGCCACCCAACCAGACTTCGAGTTCATCTGTAGGAGCCCTTATGAAATGCTTAGGCAGTCTAGGGGAACAGGAAGAGGAAGAAGCTGGAAGGGGGCTGTAGGCATGCTGTCTTCCTTTTGCCCTCTTACTACTTTTGCATCCTCTTCTACCTCATCTGCTGCAGTCTGAATGCTCGGGTCTCCTTGAAATCCTAACTCAAAAGGTGATACCATTAGGAAATGGAGCTTTGCGGGAGTTGAGGGTAGAGCCCCATGGATGAGGCTGTAAAATGGGCCACAGAACGTTACCCCTCCTAACACACGAGGACACACACAATAAGGTGAACCAAAGCAAAGGCTTTACCAGATTTCAAATAGGCTAGCACCTTGACCTTGGACATCTTGGCCTCTAGAACTATGAGAAACAACTTTCTTTTGTTTATAAGCTATACCTAGTTTATGGAGTCTTGTCCTACCATCCCCAAAAGTACACTAAAAACCTTTTAGTTAAGACATGTGGGAGCTGAGTTTGGTTTTGCTTTTCTTTTTGCCATAAGAAATTGGTTTTCAAAGGTAAATTAGGAATAAATAAATATTAAAACAAACAAAAAAAGATACTCCTGAAACAAAACTCATTTGTCCTCTCAGAATTTCAGCCAAGTAAGGGTACATTCCACCTTTGGAAGTCTAAGTTATGTGTCCTTTTAAATGGTCACAGGGTCTCTGTAACAGGTCAGTTTGTTATTTTGATGTGAATTTTAAGTAGTCATCAGAAATAGAAGCTACTAAAACTAAAACTGTGTCATGATAAGGTTTCAGTCTAGTTCTCAGAAGAGGGCCACCTGCGTGGTACAAGTCAGCCCTGATGAGTTTGCATCAATTTCAGTTGTTAAAATATATGTCGACACATTCAGTATTGATTTTAAAAAACACTTATTTTTCCTAATTGTGTATCTATATGTGGCTGTGTGCACATGAGTGCAGGTGCCTGCTGTGGTCACAGGTGTCTGATCCCCCTGGAGCTGGAGTTTCTGGCAGTTGTGAGCTGCTAAAGATGAGAACTAGGAATCAAACTTGGGTCCTCTGCAGAGACATCAAGTGCTCTTAACTGCTCAGCCATCTCTGCCTCTGGTTGTAACACGAATTGGTAAATGGTCTTGTTAATAAAAAACCCAGAGCCAGATATTGGGGTGTAGATGTAACCAACGGTCTTATTAAATAAGAAACACAGAGCTGATTCAGAGAAGAAAGCCAAGAGGTCAGAGCTAAGAGCCTCACCCTTCCTGATTCAGGGATCCTCTTCAGCCAAGAGAGCTCTCCGAAAAAAGGGGACCTACTTCCTGTGTGTGTCTTTATATAGTCTAGCTGTTCTGCCTTCTCATTGGTTGTAAACCCAAACATGTGACTGCCTCGTCACTGCCTGAATGTACCGCCCTCCAGGTCCTTAAAGGCATGCGCCACCGCCGCCACGCACTTGCTATGGCTCTCATAGCTCTGACCCCCAGACAACTTTATTTATTAACATACAATTAAAATCACATTTCAGTACAAGTAAAATACCACCACATTGGGGTAAAAGCTGAAAGATCAGAGAAACAGAACAAGCCACAACCAACCTTACCTTATCAACTCCTCAGCCTCCAGAGAGACTTCCTGTTTACTCAGGCCTTATATACCTTTCTGTGCCCTGCCATCTTCCTTCCTTCCTAGTGCTGGGATTAAAGGGTGTGTGCTTCCCAAATACTTGGTAGCAAAGGCACGAGATCTCAAATGCTGGGATTAAAGGTGTGTGTCACCATGCCTGGCTCTGTTTCCAGTGTGGCCTTGAACTCACTGAGACCCAGACAATCTCTGCCTCCTGAGTGACAGGATTAAGGGTGTGTGCCACCACTGCCTGGCCTCTATGTCTAATCTAGTGGCTGGCTCTGTCTTCTGATCCCTAGATAAATTTATTAGGGTACACAACATATTGGGGTACACAATATATCACCACATCTGGTGTTCCTTTTTTGGGGGGAGGGGAGCTCAATCATGATTTCTTAATTTAATAAGAGTATAAATGCTCATTTTTATATGTTTTTCTCAACAAGTTAAACCCCTTTCTTATTTTTTAAATTATTTTAATTTTTTATTTTTCAAGGAACTATTTAAGCTTTGAGGAGCTCTATCGAGGCAAGGATTGAACTTCAGGTATCTTGCTTTTGGAGTCTATGATAGCACAGATCATTTGGGGGTTTGGTTTGCTATGAGGAGAACTGTATCATTGTGGTGGTTTGGATAAAAATGGCCCCTGTAGGCTCATATCTTACATGCTTAGTCACCAGGGAGTGGCACTATTCGAAATGATTAGGAAGACTAAGAGGCGTGGCCTTGTTGGAGGAAGCATGTCACGGGGAGGTGGGCTTTGAGGTTTCAAAAGCCCATGCCAAGCCCAGTGTCTCTCTCTCTCTTCGCCTGTGAATCAGGTTGTAGCTCTCAGCCACTGCTCCAGCTCATTGTGTGTTGATGCTCCCACCCTGATGACTCCTGAAATTGTAAGCAAGCCCCCATATTAAATGTTTTCTTTTATAAGAGTTGCCTTGGTCATGGTGTCTCTTCACAGCAATAGAAGATTGACTAGAACATTAAACATAATGAAAAAGAATTCCTGTCATGTTTTGGTTTATAATTCCTTCCTTGGCTCTCACAGTTGCAGATCTGACAAATCCAGGACTACATTTTACAAGTGTATTTCATGGTGTTTGGGTTTGTATAAGCTCCTGAGATAGCATCCTTTGTTGAACCTGGGCCTTCTAAGAATAGCCTCTGTACCGAGACACCATTTCTCTCTGCTCACCAGACTGGATGAAGCCTGTAGGCCTTTGAATTATAACAGAGATAAAAAGGAGAGCATGAAAGATAATATCTGACCTAAAATGGTTTTAGGTGCTAGCTTGAGAAGCTTGACGAATTACCTGTGTGAGATCAACTTAGTCCCTGGATGTTGGGGACCCTTCTCAATGTGTCCACACCCCAAACCAGGCTCCTTTAAGGGACTTGCTGTGATCCAGAGAGGACATGCCTTCAGTCCATGCTGTGACCCACAAATCTTCTAGCACTGCCAGATGGGACCCTTCTCCTCCTTGATTAGGGGACACATTCCAATACCACTTGCAGGTTTTCAGGTCTTGTTAGGGACCTTCTCTCCTTTCTCCTTTGTCCTGCTAACAATGAGAAGAACTGGGACTTCTGCTCTCTTGGTATGGACCCCTCTTCCTTCCACACTGGGTCTGGAGGTCCCAAATTATGGTGGTAGACTTTATCAGAGAGAAGAACCTACGCTTGGTTTTACCTTCAGAAGTAGGGAATTGGGCCCAAATGAGTTCACATGTATGCCAAATGGGTCCTTTTTTAGGATGGATGCCTTGACAGAACCTCTTCACAGAGTGAGTGGTTCCAGTCCCAGAGATTTCCTCCTTGTGATTCTCTATCTTTTAGAGTGCTCCAAGAACATCTCTGTAAGTCTATAGTTTTCTAACAGTTCTGGGGACTGACCACAGGGCCTGTTCATAGTAGGCAAGTACTCTACCACATCCCCTGCTCTTAGTTGTTTGAAGCAGAGTATCGCAGTCATATAGGATGGTCATGAACTCACAATCCTTCTGCCTCAGCCTCCCAAACACCACTATTCCAGGGATAATACCCTACTTGATTTTCTTATCTTTATGTGTGACGTGTATGACATGGTGCATACATATGAGTGTGCCATTCTGCACATGTGTGAGTGCTCACTCAGAAGTCAGAGCAGGACATCAAGTGTCTTCCTCTATTGCTTTCTACATTATTGTCTTGAGACAGTGTCTCTCATTGAACCCAAAGCAAATCATTTTGATGGGTGCTGTGGATTTGCACTCAGGTACTCATGCTTGTAAGTAAGCATGATTACCCCTCTGAGCCATCTGATGTAAAAAAATAAGAAAGGAAAAACATGACTGTTCTTAGGTATGGTGGAAGAGAAAGTTTATTGTAGATAAAAGGGAGAGGATAGCCGAGGCAGAGACATCTGGGAGAGTCCAGAGTGAACATGAGCTGGGCCATGTGAGGAAAAGGGAGAGGAGAGAGCCAGACTTCAGGAAGGTAAAGTGGAGACCAAAAGGACCAGGTAACCAAAATGGTTGGATTATATAGGGAGAGCAGTTGAGGGAAGGGTTGCTCGGTCCCTAGGTTTGAGAAGTTTAGGGTAGGGGATGGGGTAATGCCAGCCAATCCCTGTTACAGCTGGGAACTGAGGGATACTGGGAGAACCTAGTGGCCAGATCCACTTTGATATGTTAAATAGCCACCTCAGCCCTTTGTTATGGTGATATTTTATTTGTATTAAAATGTTATTTGTATGTTAATAAATAAAGTTGCCTGGGGGTCAGAGCTATTAGCAAGCCATAGGAAAGCAGGGCAGTGGTGGCGTACTCTTGTAATCCCAGCACTTGGTAGGCAGAGCTGGGTAAGTCTCTGTGTGTTCAGGGATACAGCCATTATTGGATACACATGCCTTCAATCAATATCAATCATGGAAAACCTGGAGGCCTATACAGACAGGCCGTGAGGAGGCGGTCATGTGGTTGGGTTTACAACCAATGAGAAGGCAGGACAGGAACTCTACATAAAGACTTTAACACAGGGGTAGCTCTGGTTCGGAGAGGTAGGACCACCGCAGGAGGAAGGGGAAGGTTTTAGCTCTTAGCTCTGACCTCTTGGCTTTCTTCTTTGCATTGGTTCTGTGTTTCTTATTTAATAAGAAGGTTGGTTACATCTACACTTTGTCCCAGGTTTGAGACCCAACACCATCTTCCTATCCCTTGTCTTTATTTTTAAAATGCCCTGCAGCTCATAGTCAAATAGCACCTTACCTATACACAAGGATCCCCTGCTGGGGCACAGTTACAGTCTGTAGCTTTGTGGTCACCACACAGCTTTGCCTTCTTGTTAAGGCTGTGCCAGCCACAAGACCACACAACATACATGGTGCCCGGTTTGCTTTACATGACTGAGGAGTTGTGTGTGTGTGTGTGTGTGTGTGTGTGTGTGTGTGTGTGTGTGTGTGTGTGTGTGTGTGGTGGGGTGGTGTCTTGTCATCATCTTGACAATACCAAGAACTCTGAAATGACAACATTGAGGGGTTCCCATGGATGGCCCAGAATTAGTGATCTGGATTCTGGAGCTTGTTGGCCCCAAGGCACACCTAGATTAGGACTTTCAAACAAAGAAAAGGGAGGCTGGGGGTATGGCTCAGTGGCAGAGTACCTGCCTAATCAGCTCGAGGCCATGAGTTCTAAGGCCAGCGCTGCATTTGAAGAGACAGAAGGGAGACCTGGCGATGTAGAGAGTTTGCTGGAAGGTGAGAGAGTTGGACAATGATCTGTGAGGTATATGAGTGGGTGGTTTTTAGGCCTTTGGTTGGGATTGGTTGGGAATGTTTTTAAACCAGACAGGTGTGTCGTTGTATGTCCTGAGTAGCCTGGGTGGATGTGGAGGATAATTTGTCTTTTGTTCTTCCATAGGAAGAGGCCAGGAAAAGGACAACTTCAGGGTAATTTGGAGAGCCAAGTTTCTTAGAGACCTCATTATCCGCCTTGGGGTGGTGGTGGGTGTGTGGGACCTGAAGCCATAAACACAGATGAAGGTTCTTTCCTCCCCTTTGCATGCCCGTATCTGCTCTCATCCACTAATCCCTTTGCTTAGCATCTCTTGCCATGGGCCCGTATCCAGCACATATCAACCTAGGTGTAAAGATTGAGCCCCTGGTTTTAGAGCCAAATAATACAACCTCTTCATGCCTCAGTTAAACATTTATTAAGCATTTAAAATGTAGGTTGTGATACTATCTGCCTCAGAAAGTTGAAATGCAGATGACTCATTTAAAAAGCATGTTAAATCAGTGCCCAGCACAAAAGCAGAACCCATCAAGTATTACCATTATTATTTCCATCTCTTAGACTCATTTAAGGAAAGCATCATTTCCTTCCATGTTCTTGCTAAGGACATCAAGGCTCAGAAAACCAAATGTCAGAGCCAGTTTTCAAACCCTGGTCTGTCTTATTTCCAAACCACATGGTTTATCTGTTGGTTTCTGTGTCTTCTTGGTTGGTTGTTGCATGAACCTTATTGATCCCAATTCCTGGAGATTGTACCTGAGGGCCTTAACAAAACTAACGCGTCGTTTATCCCAGAGTGACAGGGTAACTCAGGTCTCCTGACAGTCTTAAGAAGGAGGTTAGCCACCTCTTGCGTCAACAAGAGGGCTTTCTGCTATTTCCTGTCCTTGAAATGTTGTGTTTGTAAATAGCATTTTTAGGAAGTTCTCCTCCCCTCCCCCCTTCAAAATAAGCCTCCCTGTTCCTTTTCCTTCAGGAACTGACACTCAGATCAATGTTCTGATCGGAGATAAACATCACACCTGTTTTAGTGGGATGACTTCCAGGAACAGAATGTAAGTGGTAGGTGCTATTGGTGGAAGTGCTTGACTCATGGTGGAAACTCGTCATGTGAGATCATCTGGCTCTGTGTAAGGGAAGTTCAACTCGGGCATATGATGGCATCCTTTGTGCACTGAGTCATGCCGTGTCCGAGCCCTGACAACCGACCCCCTTCCATAGCCTTGTGGTGATCTCCCACTTTTCACTGACTGAGTGTCAGTAGGTTCCTACTCTGTGCTCAGTACAGTACTCAACCCTGTGGGGAGGGAGAGGTCATGTTAGGTGCAAGATATGGCCTGTCCCTATTGGAGTTTCTATCCTTACTAAGGAACAAGATGTCCTAAGTGTGGCTCTCAGAAAGTGTTGTAAGCTAAGACTCTGGGATGGATTTGTGACCGTCAACCACAGGAGGTTTGAAATAATGGTGGCTAGGGACTGAAGAGAGATGGACCACCAAATGCTCCCTCCAGTCTCCCATGACATGTTTAGATTCTCCAAATATAAATGTAAAACAGAAGACTCCATGGCTGTGCTTAGTGGTGTAAAATAATGATACTGATTTAAGTGAGGCTTGTAGAACTCACTTTCATTATTTTTTAGCCAGGTCTCATATTAACTTAGTAAAAGGCAATATCTAATCATGTGACAAAATATTGTTATTTCTCTGTGTTCCAGGAGGTAAGAAACATTGGACAAGTCAGAAAGAAATTTAGGAGAAGTAAAGCATTTGAAGAAGACAATGGCCTGTGTAAGGAGGAGGAATTGTCCCCTGGGGGCATCTTCTAAAGTGTCTTAGATATGAGCCCTAAAGGCTTTAGACTTTGTGCCATGGACACTAAGGTTTAGGGGTGAGAGAGTCAAGTACTTTCTAATGAGCTGCTTGGAGTTTGGAAGTGGCTGGTCAAGCTTGGAGGTGGGAGGAAATCAAGAGGCAGCCATCCCATTTAAGTGCTGTTTCATTTAGTCTATGGGTGTGTGGTGGGGACCAGGATCCAGATCCTCCAAGGAAGCAGTGGGGCTGGTGACCTTGGCTGAGCTGTAAGGCAAGTGTGGCATAAGTAAAAGGAGCAAAGCCTTGGCCAGGAGAATAATCTCCCTATAGATCGATCTCAGGACACGGGCTCCTTCATTTCCTAACTCTGTGTTCTTTGTGAGCTGTGAGGCAAGATGAACTTGGCGACTAGGAGGTCAAATAAAGTCTTTTGGAAAAGGACTTTTTTCTATTTCTTTTATAGTCTCTTTGTAACAGGGTGGCTAGAATACTCAGAATACTTGGTGAGGGGTACTGAGAGGCAGAACAGGGGTTTACATGCACTGGAGGCCTGGCCTTTTTTTTTTTTTTTTTTTAATCTTTTTGAATTTCATTCTCATTATGAAGGTTTCACTGTTGTAAATATGCTGTAGAGGATTTTCAGGTTCTACTAGTCATGTCTAAAGGGCAAAATCCTGGGCAGCATCTTCAGAATCAACATGGTCCACTCAGGGGTTCCCCACTGAAGCCCACAGAAGAGGGACTCAAATGATTGCACTAACCTCTGTAAACATGTGTACAACTCAGATCCGTTGGATTCAAAGACAGGAAGAACCGTTGCCACCCTAAGACAGGGGGAAATGGCTGTGTTCTGGAAACACTACTCAGTTCAGGAGAGACTTCTGGAAAAGGTTCTGAGGTTGGTGTGGAGTAAGTTCAGTTTAAAAGCTCAGTAGAGGATGGAAATGGGATCTGAAGTTTGGCTGTGAGGCCAGGGCAGGTGACAGCCACTTGCATTGTGTTTCCATATAGTTTTGGTAATCATCGGTGTAGTGTGATAGTTGTGGTAATGGACGGCTTTCTGGTGGAATGGCACGGAGAGACACCAGAATGATACAGAACTTGTTCACTCATTCCTCAGTGTTCATGGCCCCCATGCATTTGGCAGAAGCTGAGATCCTGAGTAAAAAGCAGAAGGAGGGTAGCTTAGGAAGGTGTCAGGAAACGCGGAGGGGAGGGACAACGAGCAGGATGGTCACAGGCTAATCAAAGTTGATGAGTATTGCAGAAGACCGGAGGCTGATGACTGGGGAAATGCCTGCTTGGATTTTGCTAACAGGGAACTGGTTACCTTGGAGGTTAGGAGAGCTGTGTGGGTGGAAGGCAGACTGCAGAGGATTAAGACTTTAGCCAGGGGGAGGAAACGAAGGCAAAGGGAAGACTGATGAACAGCTTAAAAAGTGTGGAGGAAGAGGAAGAGCAAAAGTGGGCTCCAGCTTCTGTTCCGGTATCTGCCTGCCTGCCTCTAATTTTGTAACAGATAGCTCTTCTGGAAAAACTGGGCTTTGATTGAAGGACGTAAAGGAGATTTGGGTGGAAGGATATGATATTAATGATAGCAAGTCAGTCATAAGGAGGGGAGGCCAAGCCATTAGGTGAAAGGAGGGTCATAGATACATTAATTACCCATAGCCAGAATGGGAAAAATGGGGATGGAGAATCTGAATAAGGAAATTTGGTTGGAGCAAATTAAGTGATGTGAGAAAGCACAAACAACTTTGAAAGAAGAAACTGGATGCTCTTCTGTACCCCCGCCTTGGCTTTGCCAGCATCTTGAAGCCCTGTAACTAACTGGCTAGTCAGGAAAAGACTTGGAATCATGTGTATGTCCTAGCTGGGTGAACTTGGGCAAGTAACTTGGTAGGCCAATTTCCTCATCTGGAAAATAGGGCAATAGGAGTGTTAAAAAGAACAAATACGATTATATATATATATATATATATATATATATATATATAAAATATTTAGCTCTGTGCCAGCACATGTTCAATGCAAGATCTCATTAATGTATTTAAATCGCTTTATTGAGGCATGATTGTCATGCAATAAACTATTTAATGTGTATAATTTCACATAATCATCTGTACAGTATCATCCCTGTCACCACCTCCAAAGCAAGCTTCCCTCCCTCCTCCCCTCCCTCCCTCCTTCCGTCCCTTCTCCTATGCTCAAAACCCTTAGCAAAACTGTAAGTATTGCAATGCAATATTTTTAATTATAGGCATTATGCTGTAAAGCAGATCTCTACAGTGATTCTTAAATGTCTTGAAATGTTTGGGTCACTTGAGACTTGAGTTAAAGTGAATCACATGCCACCACCTCTGTTCCTTATGTGACCTTGGGAAAGTGTCTTAACCTTTTGTACCAGCTTTATTTATTTATTTTTTTGGAGGGGGCAGGTGTCTTGGGTTACTGGAAAGGATCACTAAGGTGAGAGGGTATTGGAGTTGCATGCCCACCTGTAACAAGTCCTTTTTCTGTCCCACCAGCTAGCTCACAAATAACAACACAGAGACTTCTTCTTAATTATGAAAGCTTGGCGACTTCTTATTAATTATGAAAGCTTAGCCTATAGCTTAGGCTTGTCCCACTAGCTCTCATAACTCAAATTTACCCATTTATATTAATCTGTGTTCTATCATGGCATTGCCTCTCTTCCATCTTGCACCTCCTGTTTCCTCTCCATGTCTCCTGGCATCTCCTGTGTGCCTAGACTATCTCCTCCTACATCCTCTCTCTATCAGGAAGTCCTGCCTGTACCTCCTACCTAGCTATTGGCCATTCAGCTCTTTATTAAATCAATCACAGCAATACATCTTCACATAATGTACAACTATCCCTCAGCACCCACCAGTTGTGTGTCTCGTGTGGTTTCTTGTTGAGCAATTACTAACTGTAGACTATCAGTGCAGATGCACATCATCATCAGTGCTCCGCCAACGCTGTGCAGAACCCCTTCCCTCTTGCCACAGAGGGAAGGTTCTTAATCACCTGCAAAGTCATTATGGCTTCTGCTCCCCTCTCCTGATCGGCAAGTCACACTGTTTCCCATGGTGACCTAAAAACAAGGATGGGTTTTTAATAACCCAGAGAGCTTACAAAAAATCAAAGTCCTCCATTGGTATTGGTAATGACACTCTCTTTTGGGAGAAGGCTAAGCTCATGTACTGGGCCTCTGCTCAGCTGTACCAGCTGTTCCAAACTGTTCTAAGGGGCTGTGTTATTGGGAATGTCCCCACCCCCACATTGCAATTAAGACTCTGTCCTGTATTCCTGTGGCTAGAAAGCAACTGGCATTTGTATGCTGCCCTTCTTCAGTGGGGCCCAGGAAACTGTCTGTTCCTTTGATATCTACCACACAAATGAGTCCTCTTCTACAGAACTTGCTGATAAGTGGGGTGCTCAGGTAGGAGCATGCCATCCCATTCAAGGGTACTTCAAATCCTGCCACTTGTAATTGGTAGTCCTATCTCAGAGGGTAGGATTGGCCCTTCAGTGAACCAAATTATCACGCTATTTGAGATATGGCTGCCTTCCATGATAGCAATTTCTAGCAAAATTCTATTTTCATTTCAGCCACAAAATATGAGCTCAACTGTCCATAATGGGCCTGTATTTCAGCCTTGTAATCCTCTCCGGTAAACATGAAGGATCAGTATGTTTTCCTCAAGTCCTGACCTCTCATTCTCAGGGTGATAAAGAGTTTTCAAACCAACCGTCTCTGGTTCTAAAGCCAATAATCATAGAGCTTCTTACACTAGCCCCACATTTCACCTTTCCACACCTACCCAGGTAAATAAGATAAAAAAATAGATAAGAGGCAGGAAGATAAGGGGGCAAAGAGTGGGAGAAATGTTTATTGAGAAGGAAATGGAACATGTCCTTTTTCACGGTTAACAGCACACACAGTGCGTTAAGTGGCTGGCTACAAGGAATTTGTGAACGGCTCTAGTGTCCTTAATGAGAGCCACCTGATAAGGGGGATAGAACCATTCATTTCTAAATAAAGTATTCATTCAACTTCATTTCGAGTTACTTCCTATAAAGAATACTGATATTTGTACTTTGGATTTCAGAGTCATTGGTCACTGTGATGTTTAGTCGGTAATTCAGTGTCCATTTCTTGTAGGTTTCAGGTGCAGGTGGCCAACACTGAGCTCTCATTCACCTCCCTGCAATCTTTGGCACAGTTTCTGGCTTCTTAAATATAAAACCACAGGTGTAAGGTGGCTAACGATACTACAGAAACACAGCGGCATTAAGAATCTGTCTCCATGTTAAGTACAAGTTTTTGTTGAGCTTTATTTACAGGATGAGAGCAGAAGTGTAGACTTTTAATAAGCCATCTTCAGAAATGAGCAGGAGAAAGACAGAGGACTCAAAGCAGCAAGGCCAAGATTCTCCGAATGATCCTTTCCTAAGGAGGCAGAAGGAAATGGAAACATTTTCCCTGAACCACTGGCACCAGTAGCTCATGGCCTGGGTTTTATTTTATAAGAATTCAGTATAGAGCGGGGCATGGTGGTGCACACCTTCCAGCCCCGCACTAGGGAGGCAGAGGCAGAAGGATCTCTGTGAGTTTGAGGCCAGCCTAGTCTACATAGTGAGTTCCATGATAGCCAGTCCTATGTAGAGATACTCTGCCTCAAAAAAAAAAAAAAGACCCAAAGTAAAAAATGTATAAAATAAATTAAAAAGAATACAGTATAGGGATAGCTTGGTCACCTTGCAACGTGGCTTGTTCAACTTAGGCAGCCTGTTTTGAAACACAGCTTGGGTGATGGCTTGCCACTGTTGTCTCTGCCCTCATGGGCAGAGGGGACCGAGGGCAGTGAAGGGGCAGCCCTTCACTGTGAAGTGGGCCTGAGTGTACTTGAAGAGCGAAGCCTTGAAGCCTTCTGTTTGGATCTGAGCACATCCAGCCTTTGGGAGAGCTGCCTTTGCAAATGCATTTACTCAGTGTCCACAGGGACTCCTCCCTGGAGAGAGCTTGAGCCCAGGAGTTGGAAATGATTGGCTGTGCCACCATAGAGTTCCACCATAATACATTTCTGTTTTAGGGGTAAAATGCAGTAACCAAGCAACTTCATGTCTCATCCCAGAGCTCCCTGACAATGTTCTTGTGAGCTCCAAAGTACACCTCAGCTGGAATTGCAGGGTTTGGTTGGTTGGTTAGTTGGTTGGTTTTTTTTTTTTTTTTTTTTTTTTGGTTTTTCGAGACAGGGTTTCTCTGTGTAGCTTTGCGCCTTTTCTTGGAACTCACTTGGTAGCCCAGGCTGGCCTCGAACTCACAGAGATCCGCCTGGCTCTGCCTCCCAAGTGCTGGGATTAAAGGCGTGCGCCACCACTGCCCGGCAGTTGGTTGGTTTTTTGAGAAAGGTTTTCACTGTATAACAGTCCTGGCTGTCCTGGAACTCACTTTGTAGACCAGGCTGGCCTTGAACTCATAGAGATCTGCCTGCCTCTGCCTCCCGAGTGCTGGGATTAAAGATGTGTGCCACTACCACCCGGCTTGGAATTGCAGTTTTGATTCAAGTACAAGGAGAGTGTCTTATTTCACATTGATAGTTCATTACTGATCTCTGTCTTGCAAATTATATGAAAATAATAAATATACACACATATACATATAGTTCTATACCGTACACTGGCTAAACAGCTACCAGCATCCCAATACAGTACATCGAATAAGAAACCCTCTCCCTTCCCCTAAATCCTACAACTATCTTAAACTATTATTGCAGAATTATGCTGATCCTTTTCTTTTTTGTTAGAGTAGTTTGAGAGTGACTGAAGATGAGGTCAAATGGAAAATTTGGCACTTTAACTGGGTGGGGGGGCTGTTGAGATGCATTATAATCTATAAAAAGTGAGAAGGCAAAGGAAGTCACGCCAATAGAAAGCCTGAGTAAAAATTTGTAGCCAATAATAATATTGTTTAAAAACCCCCAAACACTGGTCTATGCACAAGAAAGCAATTTCTCTTCCATATCCATTACCTAATTCCTACAGTTAACTACTTCATATGCTTCCACACTTTGTTTTATAGAATTAGAAAATCCAAATAACACAACTTTCTTAATTTTCTTTCATTCTACCCCACCCCCAATTCCCAAACCCAGAGAACAAAGGCTATAAAGCCAAATATAGAAAATAATCTGGAGGTCTGTTTATCAAACTAAATGGACAGTTGACTCCTAGTGTTTCTCTCACTCCTTAATGTCGGAGTTTGCTAAGAGATGGCTCCTGTGGAGATGTCCGTTCTCATCCCAGTCATCGGAAGCTAGGCCTCTAGAACTGCGAGGTCTGGGTAAACGAGATGGTGTCGGATTTGTCCACTGCAAAGCCACCATTGACATAGGACTTCTTGGTATCGGAGTCTTCATTGTCGAGGATTGTGGGTTCCAAGGCAAAGGGGTTCACGATGTTGACTTCAGATGAAACATCCATCTGCTCCAACTCTTTCTTTGAGAGTTTCTCCACGATGCCGGTCCCAAATGCGTCACCCAGAACATTCACCATGGTCCTGAACCGGTCCCTGGGAAAGAGACAGGAGAGTAGGAATGAGTTCAGGTTTCATCTTCCTTCACTGATGGATGGAGAAAGAAAGGTTCTGATGCGTCTGGTTAAGATTTAAGTCAATGCAGAATGCTGTCCCCTGACCCGCCAGATGCCTCACTGGCCTGGGGCAGAAGGTGGCTCCCAAAGGGACAGAATGAGAAAATGGCCTCTACTTGGTCCATGCTCCCACTAGTAGTAACGACCTCTTCCAGTCTCCAGAAATTCCCTCCTTTCTTCCCGAAAAAGAATGGGGTCTCCAGAGATACTTGGAGGGTACTAAGGATAGTTCAGAACTCAAGAAGTCTTTGAGCTGACTTCTATTTTGTGGCTTTCCTAGGTGCCCTGGTATTATGGGCTCTCTTTTGGCTAAGGGGAGGGAATCTGAATATTTGGTTGGGGTGGACGGTGCTGAGTATGTGAGTCTCAGGTGTGTCCCCGGTGTACTCATGTCTTTACCAAATAAGGTCACTCGATGAACAACCTGCCAAAGACATGGGAGAACATGGCATCCAGAAAATATAGGCCAGCTGGGAAATGGATTCCTCTTCAATACATCAAATACATTTGTCTTAATCCCAGGCAGGCCAGAGAAGAGGCCAGTGGCAGGAAAAGCCTATTGTGAAGGCCTCCAGAGGGTGTGTCCATTTTGATACCGAGGACTTGGTGAGAGAACTGTGAACATGGGCATGCTTGTGAGATGACACTGTGAGACAGGAAAGGCCAACAGTGACTGCACATGCCACTGGGGATGCCCTTCTGACAGGAGACGTGCCACAGACTGCACTGGCCCAGCATCCCTGCATCCCTTAGTTTGGACCTTGCACTCATCTTGGCAGTGAAAGTCACTGCTTCTAGAAAAAGCCAGGGTTAAAGTCAGCCCGGTTCTTCCTTTACCTGAGATGCCCATTTCTGTGCAGAAGTCACAGCTCCCAAGCCAGGTACAAGGTTGGCACCACCACAGCATGACTGTGTCCCTTTCTCCAAACCTAGCTGCTGTTTATAGACTGTACAACCCTGGTCTCTAAGGTGAGGTTCAATATGGAGCTATATTTACTCTGATGCCCAGGAGCAGAGCCACACCTTGGTACTGGAAGGCAGATGTGAGTATCAAAACTAAAGCCAGAGACCAGGCTGCTCCACTTTCAATTCAGGGCATCAAGGAGGCATATCCTCACACAGATGTTCTGTGTATGGGGTGTGTGTGTGTGTGTGTGTGTGTGTGTGTGTGTGTATGAGATACAAGAGAGCAGTCTGGGGCTAAGTGGTTTGATGCATTGCCATCACAGCAATAGAACTTTCCCTATGCCGAGCATGTACTGAACTGCCAGGCATACTTCTAGACACCTGGCTCAAATGAACCCATTTTGTCCCTACAACAAGCCACTGAGGTAGGCATAACTTTTTCCCATTTCATGAATAATGCAATTGGGCCTCAGAGGGGTTAAGGAACATGTTCGAGATCCCAAACCTAGTAAGATACCAGGTGAGGATTTAAACACAGGCACATGCTAAAACCTTTGCTCTTGTCACCAACCCAGAGGATTCCAAGATAGCTGGAAGGATGCTGGGATTTCAAGGCAGGTGGTGCTGTGCTTATGAAGCTAACTTGAGGCTGGGATATGTGGGTCTGGCTCTGGGGTTTTGTCTCACTCATCCACTATATTGTCTCGTATTTAATCTTGTCCCACACCCAGCCCCTAACCTTAAGTGTCACCAGGCATACCATGAACTGATGGAGTCACTGGCTTTTGAGAATCCCTGCTTGAAGTTCCGAAGGGTTAAATTTAAGCATGCTACCAGACAGCTTGGCTAAAGGGAAGTGAAAGCAGCAACAGATGGCTCATTAGGCAACGTGAGGAGGAAAAGCAGCGCACCGCGAAGATTCTGCATGGCTAGGAAGCTGCCTGCCCAGCCCACAGAAGCAGGGGAATTTATTCCAACTCACAGGAGCCAGTCCACGGCGATGATGAGGGTGACATCCTCAGCAGGCAGGCCTACAGCACTCAGCACGATCACCATGGTCACCAGGCCAGCCTGGGGCACGCCGGCAGCTCCAATGCTAGCAGCTGTGGCTGTGATACTGTAGCCAAAACACAATGGCAGGAAAAGGTTAGACCCCTCTATTGCCCATCCAGGCCTCAGGCCTGAAACAGGCTCTGTGTCCATTAGGTTCCTATAGGGGACAGGTAGAACCTATTAAATATCAGTTCTGACTTTCTGACTCATGTGTATCTATCATCGATCTGCCTATAATCCGTCCATCTAGCCATCCATCCATAATATATGTATACCCACACAGATGATGGGAGCTGCTGGGGCTTATGAGGAACAGAATGTCATGGAAGCAGAAGGGCATTTGGCAGATCACCCTAAAGCAAGGAAGTATAGAATAGCAACAAGTGACATCAACACTGAGGCAGAATTACCCAGAAGGATGGTAGGAATTTACCAAGAGGAGTTTTTATACAAGGCTTTATCTACCCATCCAATGCCCTGATCCCAAGTGTCAGATCCCTCTCTACTTATGTCCTTCCTCTTCCAGTCTCTGCTGCTCAGTCATTTGCAGAGCACTTAGCATGTGCCAGGAATTTCTGTTGCCTGGAAAGGTGAGAAGAGCGACAGACAGTAGAGTGGATGGGCAAGGATGCCTGAGGGGAAAGGCAATCGGATAAAGCAATGGTTAAGCTGGTTTTACATAATTTCCTGGTATCACAAGATTCTCGCCTTCTCCAAGAACACCTGTTTAGGGCACTGAATTGAGAAACTGTGTGATTCCATCCAAGGTGTGAGCATTCCTGACTGATCCTTCTTTCCAGCAGATGCACTTTGTGCAAAAGGAGGAGAGATCTGGAATCTAGGGTAGGTAGCCGGAGGAACTTCATCACCATGTGTTTGACAAGATCCCCCTTGAGCACCCACACTAGGGCACAGGGATTCTTCTCCTGGTAATGTGCAGCTTCTCACCAGCAGCATGTTTATTTTAACTGGGTCATTCCGAGCCATCAAGGCTCCCCATGCCCTGAAAGCCCTCTGAATTGAAGGAGCAGGCAGGGACACCCACAGTGCTTTCTGGAGGTATAGACTCACCCTCAGGCTAGAGTACCATTTCCAGATGTGGGTGGGCTGAAGAGTACAGGAACAGAAACTGCCGAGTTCAACGAGATAAAACCCAGATCTAGCCACAAATCCATATTCCTCTGGGTCCCAAAGGTCTCTGAATTCTCAGAAAACAGATTCTGCTGCCTACTCATCTGTCTAGGGCTGTGTTCTAGAGGCTGCTCATGGGTCAGAAGCCAGCCAGGTTCTTTGCCTAGTACGTGTTCCTTTAGAGGCTATGGCTACTGATTTACAGTGACTTAGAGAGTTCTGGAGTTGGACCAACATCTCTACACGTTTTAGCCTTACATCATCCATCAGAGCTGTCCTTCCTAAGTCCTCTTTCAAAAAACCCAACATGATTTCAATGCTGGTTGAAAAAAAAAATTAAACAATGCATCAATAGGTTTTCTTTGTCAGAATAGATACGTGCCCAGGCTCATTGACCCCCCTCAGAAGCCTCAGTATATCATGGTTAGCCATTCTGAGGCTGGGCTTCAGAATCCATTCCGCCTACCCTTGAGCCTTGATCTTGCTCACAAAACTTCTGTCACTTGACTGGCTTTGGTGTGACATTCAGAACATTGTTATCTTCAGATAAGGGGAAAGATATGAAAACCTATTCATCTGCTTCAACAGTATCCTGCTTCAGCAAAAGGGTTTTCAGCTTCTGAGATACCAAGTTCTCTTGTAGCACACTGACCCAGCAGGATTGGAGGCTGGGCTGTGAAGTAGTGTGGACACAGGTTTCGGAGTCAGACACATCTGGCTACGTTCCAGGTTCTGCCAATTTACTAAGAGCATTTTCTTCAGCAAGATGTTTCTCTGAAGCCCGACAAAGATCAGGATAGTACCTGTGCAGAAAACTAAAAATATGCCACTTTTGCTGTTCTGCTAGGACCAATACCCATGATGCTCTGAGTTCAGCAGCCACTAACAACTTTCCGGTTGAGCGTGCTGAGGGACCAGAAGTCTTAACAGCTGTCTGGTAGGCAGGCAGACAGCGCAAAGAGGGGCTAGGTAGATTAATGTACTTTCCCATACACATTTAAGATGGCTGACTTCCTTCTCCCTCTTTAAGACAAAAACTTGATGTTTTTCCTGCCAGAGAAGACTCTCTGGTGTTAACTTTTAAATGAAGGGAGGGGCTCTGATGGTGGGAACCAATCAGCTTTCTTTCTTTGTCTGGATTACCCAATCCATTGCAACATCCCAAATTAGCCAATCCCAAGGGAGAAAGGGAACTCATCCACCCTCAAACATGGAAAGTTTTGGCTCTGCCTGGAAAACTCAGATTCTGGCTTCTGGACCCTCTCTACTACTGGGGGAACATGTCTCTTTGTGTGCTTTGGTGTGTGTGTGTGTGTGTGTGTGTGTGTGTGTGTGTGTGTGTGTGTGTGTGGAGTGTGCACGTGCATGCATCACTAAAACCTGGCTGAGTGTTGAGACCTTGCTTTTCCTGTTTTTCTATTCTTTAAATCATCAGAGAAGAGGACTCTGTTCCTGCAGCCCTAGTGAGCCTCACCATGATGACGTCAATACCTAATCTGGAAATCCAACACCCTAAATGCTCCAAAATCTAAGACTAATGTGACAGTATGAATGGAAAATTCCACACGTGGTCTCACATGACGACAGATCACAGGCAAAACCTAAGCATGCTACAAATATTGCATATATATATGAGCACATATGGCTATGTACAATGTGTGCATGATACATAAATGAAGCTGGCCTGGTTTCATCAATCGAGGTCAACTGGAATCCCAATCTGTCACTCAAACAGTGCCATCCAACAGAGCCATCTGTAGTGATGGGACTCTTCCACATCTGTGCTACCCAGTTCAGTCAGCCATTGGCCACACGGGGCTAGTGGCTACATGATGCCATCCTAGGAATCAACTCCAGTGGAATTCACCAATGCCATCTCTACCACCTCCTCACTTTCCATTTGCCTTGAATTCTTTTTGGCATCAGACACAACCATTTTAACCCTTAAGAATAAACCACTTGTCTCTAGGTTCCCACAATACCCCTGGCTTCCTCCCACCTCTATTCTTTCTCCCTCTCTTTACCTCCCTCATATCCACCTCTAGTAGGACTTTCTGAGGCTTTGCCTTACTTTGTTCTTTTCTACAAACTTCTCCAGCATAATGTCACTCATTCCTAACATTTCCTGGAGACTCACTGTGTCAGCACCAGACTTTATAAACATCCTCTTTCTTAATTATCATATTTGAATAAATCATAGGCACTGTTATTTCCTCCTTTTACAGGTGAGAAAACAGAACTTAGATAATTCAAATAGCTTGCCCAAGGTTACAGTTATAACTAGTTACAGTGTTATGGACAGATTCAGACACAGACTCCTGACTTGTAATCCACATGTCTTATGACCACTGATAAGCAGCTGACCCTGACTTTTGGGGTTGTAATTCAGATCTATAGCCTCAATCATATCTGCATTTGATTTTTATAAATTTCCAATATTTTAAATTTTCTTTTCTTTTTGGTTTTTTGAGACAGGGTTTCACTGTGTAGCTCTGGCTGTCCTAAAACGCCCTTTGTAGCCCAGGCTGACCTCAAACTCAGAGATTCGCCTGCCTCTGCCTCCTGAGTGCTGGGATTAAAGGTGTGTGCCACCACCACCTGGCTTGTATTTTATTTTTATTATTTTGTGTGCCTGTGTTTGCCTGTACACATGTGGACATGTGCATATGAGTACAGGTGCCTATGTAGGGCAGAGATACTGGATCCCCTGGAGTGAATTTCTAGGCAGTTTTGAGCTAGCCAACATGGGTAGCTTCTTGGGTCCTCTGGAAGAGCAGTTAGTTCTCTTAACTACTGAATTATCACTCCAGCCCCTTGAATTCTTAAAGGCATTCAAATTGAATGTGTCAAGAAGTATAAACTATTTTCCCCTTGTGTCTCTTGTTCTGATGAGCTCAAACCATCCATCTCAGCCTTTTCCTGTCCCTTAGCCGGAATCCAGATAGCGGCTCTTTGATTCACTAACTCAGAGGTGTGCTCAGTGCCCATCTTGATATAGGTCATTTGGAGACTTTAGTTGGTGGTCCCTGCTCCCACCCAAGCCTCCCATCATACTGCTAGTTGTCTTTTTAAAATGCAAATCTGTCTATGATATGATAAAATGTTATACTAGATCCTCCGCACAGGGCTCTTTGTGGCCAAAGAATCTTGACCCCGATTAGGCCATGAGTCACTCCTGCTGTTCTCAGCTCTTAGCTTTTGTCTTTTTCCTGCTAAAATTCTTTTTCCTAATCTAAGATTCATCTATACTTCCCGCCCCTCTAGGAATCCTTCCCCCCTCTTCCCAGGTAGAGTTGATCCTTCCCTCACTGGGGCCATCTTGTGACCCCCCCCAATCATTTTTTCATGAGAGTCCAACCACAGATCCAGCATTTATTTGGGTATCTAATCCCCACCCACCAGGGACTCCCATTAGAGCAGGGGATAATGCTTATTTAACCTTGAGTCTTGGGTGTCTAATCTGTGCCCTGGCACTATCTGGGCACCTATTGGTCACACTAAACTGAAGAGAGAGATGCTTTAGCTACCCGGATCCTGAAGCAGGAATCACATGTACCACGAGTCTACCCCTTGCCTTCATCTTGGGTGGGGACTTATGAACCAATAGGACATTTCACCTCTGGGTCCTTCTCGGTCCGTCTTCAGGGATCATGTTAACTTGAGGCAGTCCAGGCAGCAGTGATGCAAAGGAGAGTGACAGACACTGTGCCTCACCTGATGGTGATGATCTGCCCAATGCTCAAGTCCAAGCCATTCAGCTGCGCAATAAACACGGCGGCCACGGCCTCGTAGAGCGCAGTGCCGTCCATGTTGATGGTGGCACCGACAGGCAGCACGAACCTTGTGATCCTCTTGTCCACCTGGTTCTTTTCTTCTGCACAGCGGAAGGTAACTGGTAGAGTTGCTGAACTGTGGCATCCAGGGAAAAGAATTTAGGTCTAAAAATGCCAGGCCTCAGTCTCCACCCAAAAAGAACCCCTGTCTTCCAAAAAGTGAACAAAGGGCCCCGCAGCACACTAGTAATGAAGAAAATAGTTGATTCTTATTTTATTTTTATGTGTATGGGTGTTTTACCCAAATGCTTGTCTGTGTGCCTGGTGCCCTCAGAGGCCGGAAGAAGTTGTGGTTCTCAGACATTTGTGAGCCACTATGTGGATGTTGGGACTTGAACCTGGGTCCTCTCCAGCCTGTATGCTGGTACTTTTGGCCAGTCCAGGAATCGGAAGGTGCTGTGCCTACCACTGACCCCAGTTACAGCAGAATATTTTCTGGGTATCAGGCCACAGCAAGAGTGTAGGAAGTATTCAAAAGGGTGGAGAAATACATTCAAGGAGATGGACAGAGAATATAGGCACCATCTCTCAAGGGTGTCTATCCAAACTCCAGAAGCTGGAGACATCTCCACCAAGTGACAAAAGCCGACGAAGCATCGTCTGGAGGCTTCTCCAAGACACTCTTCTAGTTACCTGGAAGATATCATGAGAGCCGTCAGAAGAGCCTGCGCCATGCCCAAGGCAAATCGGAAAGGGTTCTTCCGCACAATTATGAAATAGATCAGCGGCAGTACTACGGTGGAGTGGATTGTAAGCCTACAGACGAGAAGGAGAAGGCCTTAACACCACTTCCTCAGACCTGAGCCTGGTTTTCAACCAGCTTTTCCAACTATGACATCTTTAAGCTTTCGTAAAGACCCAATGAGATGGGGATGCTGACAACCAAACCATGTCCCCATTCCACAGGTGGGGATGTCAAGGCTCAATCAGCAAGTGAGACACCTTGTCAAAGTTATCAGCAAATCATGTAGCTGAATAGATTTCCAAGCTCATTGAGGGTCACATCATCTCCATCTCTGTAATCGACATTCCTGCTCAGTGTGCGATGATGTTCCTCTCTGCCACCTTCTACAGAATTCTCTCTCTCTCTGTCTCTCTCTTTCTTAAACTTCAGGTAATTGTTCCTCCTTTCCATACCTTCCCTGGCTGAGCTGATCCTCCTCTTAAGGTCACATTTGTCCCCAACCATGATACCTCATTATAGCTCTTATCACAGCCCCCCCCATCCCATTCTGGACTAGGCTTGTGAATGGTGTCTACTATCAAAGACGGAAGTCAGAGTTGCAATAAGGAGATACTTGTGCTTTAGGTCCGGCCCTCATTTCTTTATTATCCCTGTCCTCCCAGAGTGCCTCACGTCGGAATCTACAGGTTGCTCTACATGGGGTTGACTAAATGAGACCCACCAGCAGATGGTGTGGACACGTAAGTGCAAGCTGACAGTTCAGTTAGACAAGAGCCCCACCTCTCTGATCTCTGTGGTCTAGCAATTCAACTCCGACCCTCACACTGTAGGGCCAGGCTGCTTCTGTACAGCTGTGTTTTTAGCACGCTGGATTGGTTAACAACTAACCAGCTGTGTTAACAACTAACCAACCAGCTGTGTTGTGGGAACTCCTCAGTGTAGCCAGGTTCGGACAGGGAAACCGATGCCTCAAGCTGGGTGTTTGGCCCAGTGGAAAACTAATCTGTCATTTACTCATTCCCTTGCCCCACATTTCTCAGTATATAGGACCATTCTGTCCTTGGCCAGGTGTTTGGTGGCACCATTCATAACCTATGACATCTCTTCTGAAGGAGTCAACAGCTGGGTTGTAAGAAATATGCAAGGGACTCAACCCTGTCGCCTTCCTGTTTGTTTTATGGGTTCTGAAAGGCCTCAAACACTTACTAAATAGCCCGATGATCTCCCTGGCACCCTGACACCCTGGTGACACGAGACACTGCAGGAGCTACCAGCCCAGCAAGAACATCAGAACCAAAACCAGTCCTACGTGCTTGAGATGGAATTTATTTAGGTCCTTCTTAATTCCTTTCAGCCCTGGAATACGGGGGAGGCATTCTTTCCTGCTTGATTAGTTTACATTCCAAAGGAACTCGAGGACAGGAGATAGCCCCAAAAGCCTACACATGAGCTTTTCTCTTGTTTTAAACCCAACCAATAGAGGCAATGGCAAAGTCTGGTCCAAGCTGTTCTGCCAGGAGCTGGCAATTAGCCCAGCATGATCCACCTACAGCACAGCTGTTAAAGGGCAGCCTTGATGCTCTCTTATCTCCAAACCCCATCTTTCCCTGCGCAGGGGAGAATAAGCCACATCCAGGCAGCTACACCCTGGCCTTTCTGCAGGGGATTCGGTTTCTTCTCTTGAGTCCGACATACCCACTCAGGACCGTGGCCATGTAAAGGCCCAACTTGCGGAATATTTCCCAGTCTTCAACTTCTATGATCTTCCCAGCAATTAGGAACAAAATGCCAATGGGCATGTAACTAGAAAGCAAGCACAAGAAAGACACAATTCAGTCAGCAGGGGGTTTCTCAGACAGGTTGCTGGGGAGGGAAGCAGTCAGTGTGGGCATGCTCAGTGTGCATGCTCACCCCACCGGGAGGACTACAGGCTATAATCAGGAAGCCAAGGGTTCAGCTTCGAGGCCTGTATGCCTCTGATGTCCTTAGGACCTGTACACTCTCTTCATTCGACTCATCTCCAAATTAAGGGCAGCTGGCAAGGATGTGCGTTACAGAAGCACACACACAGTGCACATATACCCTGGTGGCCATCATATCTGCTCATCTCCTATGAGCCAAATCTCTCCAGCCAATGATCATCTTGCTTCTCAGGTGTCATGGATAGAGGCAATGGCAGCAGCAGTGGTGTGACCATGACAGCTCCATTGTGGAGCTCTATCTAGCTGTGTCTTGCGCTGGGGAAGTGTTTTACACACATCATTTCACTGGATGTTCTTCCCCTAGCCCTGGGGGCAGGTTTTACTATCTTTTTCTTGCAGGTGAGAAAGTTGAGGTTTTAGTGGGATTAAGTGACTTCCTTGGCTGTTACCACTGGATATTTTATTGTCAGTTCCTGCCATTTGGGTTATAAAATGTCGAGCCAATTCCATGTGAACTAGGGGAGGGAGAGGTCTCCCAGGAAAGATGAACTTTTGGGCATCTCAGTGGCAGGACAGACAGGAGGTGTCTCTGGATGCAGGAAGACAGTTTTCTCATTCAGATGTGGTTGTGCCCAGGCTAGAACAGTTGTGATATTTTGAATTTCATTTCTGAATAGGGCTAAGAAGAAAAGCACCTTCTGTTCATATATACCCCCAGGAACTTTCTGACAGGAATGCTGGGTAGCTGCAGGTTGCTCTCTAGGCCTGAGGTAAGAGGTAATGGCTGACAGACTTTCAGGACTAGACTAATTCCAGAGGAGGATGTGAAATTAGTTAATACTTCTGTGGTGATATATTGTGTACCCTAATAAAGCTTGCTGAGATCAGAGGACAGAGCCAGCCACTAGATTAGACACAGAGGTCAGGTAGTGGTGGCACACACCTTTAATCCTATCACTTGGGAGACAGAGATCCCGACGGATCTCTGTGGGTTCAAGGCCACACTGGGCTACATAAGATTGATCTAGTATAGGAGAGAAAACAGAGCCAGGCAGTGATGGCACACACCTTTAATCCTAGTTCTGAGAAGCACACATGCCTTTAATCCCAGGAAGTGATGTCTGGGCAGAGAAAGATATATAAGGCATGAGGAAGCAGGAACTCACTCTCTTTAGGCTGAGGATTTCATAGAGGTAAGAACTAGTGGTTGGCTGTTCTGCTTCTTTGATCTTTCAGCTTTCACCCTGATATCTGGCTCTGGGGTTTTTTTTTTTTTTTTATTAAAAGACCATTTTTAGATTCAAATAACATAGTCCCATCTTGATTTTAAATATCTGCCTTCTCTAGGAAGTACCCACTGAGGAATGTAAGCCTCCTCTTTCCAGTTCTGAGAAGGTGTTATCAGGGGAAGCAAAATGGCATTAATCAGCACTGCTCACCACATGATGATCTGAACGATTTTCATGGTTGCATCACTCAATGCATTGAAGAAGTCCACCAGAATCTGTCCCTTTTCTCCCATCTTTCCAATGACAAGTCCGAAGACAAGGCAAAAGATGATCAAGCCCAGGACATTGATGCCATCTGAATACAGGCCCACGATTTTGTATTCCTTTGTCACGTTCTGTGGATCAAAACCAAGAAAATACACTGAAGCATGATGGGAACCAGAGTGACCTGAGTCAGAGGTATAATGATAATGAGGAAAGCCGACCCATGAAACGCTCTGCCTCCTGCCTCTGAAGTTTACGGGCTTGTTTTGTCTTTTTAACAAGCCCATCTGTGAGCATGTCTTTTGAAAAATTCCAGTGCTGCAATGTTGTGATTTTTTTTTTATGAATTTTAGAATCGAGGCATTTTTCAGGGTTAACCACTGAAAATGGTTACATTTGGAGAATTCTTTTTAAAAGATAGAAATTAGAAATTAATAATGCACGAACTACATGGTGTTTACCAGCATGAACATTGGGAGGACATTTTACCATCTGTCCCTTCCTAATAATGAAGCCAAGGGACATTCATCACTATCTTCAGTCTGATGTGGCCAACAGGATTTTAAAGCTATGAAAACTAACCTGATAGTTGATACTATGAATCATTTCTTCATTCTGAGCAAGAAATAGCACAAGATTTACTAAGAGATAACATAATCTGTGTGGGAGAGACCAGATCTATAAAGAATTATCCTGATAAGCTCCTGGGATACCAGTCATTTCTTATTTATGACAGAACAAATGTTTATGGTACAGCGAGAATGTTCTAACTGCACAGGCTATGGCACAGGTTTTAAAATGTAGCTGGAGAGACAATATGAACTGTGAGAAACATGAGCCAATAGCAAGATGGTATTAGTATCTTAACTGCACAGCCACAGTATGAGTTACAAGTGTCACACGGAAACTAGGACATAAATGCTGTCTGTGAGGTTAGGGAAAGCTAGGTGAGGGTCTTAGTTAGGGTTTCTATTACTGTGAAGAGACACCATGACCATGGCAACTCTTATAAAGGAAAACATTTAGTTGAGGTGGGAGCTTACAGTTTCAGAGGTTTAGTCTATTATCATCATGGTAGGACATGGCAGTGTGCAGGCGGTCATGGTGCTGGAACTGCAAGTCCTACATGTTGATTGGCAAACGACAGGAAGTGAACTGAGACACTGAGTATGGCTTGAGCATATATGAGACTTCAAAGCCTGCCTCCACAGTGACACACTTCCTCTAACAAGGCCACACCCACTGAAACAAGACCACACCTCCTAATAGTACCACTCCCTTTGGGGGCCATTTTCTTTCAAACACTACAGTACCCAAGAGACAAAGCATGTTCAAGAAAGATGCACACCATAGGCAGAAGATGTGGTGGACCAGGTCTCTGTAGCCTGCTTCAACGATTCCTCCTCATCCTTTATGGCCCCCAATGCTCCCAAAGCACCCTGGTTTCTCTGAAGATGACATTTGTCACTCCTTGTCTGAGGATGTGACAAATCTGTCATATGTCACATGATGTCATATCTGTTCTTCCACTATCCTCTTAATGTGCAGCAGGAACTCCAATATGGAGGGTGCTCAGAACACTATTTGTGAAATCTTATCAATAGTTAGGAATAAGGAGCAAGTAAAGGGTGGATCTGCATAGAAGAGAGCCCCACCCCAACCTTTGGAGGCAATAAGAAACCTGGCAAAAGAGGACCCATGGCCATAGTTGGGAGAAATGGAGGCGTTTTGCGGTAGGAAGCAGGGAGCCAACAATGGCCCACTGAATTTAAATTATATTTATTCACTTATTTGTTACTTTTATGTGTGTGTGTGTGTGTGTGTGTGTGTGTGTGTGTGTGTGTGTGTGTGAGTGTGTGTGTCTGTGTATGCTATGCATGTGGGGATGCCCAGGGAGGCCAGAAGAGGGTACCAGCTCCCCTGGAACTGGAGTACAGATAGTTGTGAGCTACCCAATGTGGGTGCTAGGAACTGAACTCAGGTCCTCTGGAAGAGCAGCAAGTGCTTTTAACCACTGAGCCATATTTCCACACCCCCTACTTATTTATTTTGACAGGGACTCACTTGGTAGCCCAGGGTGGCTTCAAACTCATGATCTTGCCTTAACCTCTTGAGTGCTAGGATTACAAGCATGCACTTTACCATCATATCCAGCTTTAATTTAATTAGTAAGTTGACTGAAAATTCTTCTTCCTAAATTTCCCTCCTCCTCTCCCACTTCTCTCTCCCACTCTAAACCCAGAATAAATATTTCCTCTGAGACCATTCCGAAGTCTACTGTGGGCCTAAAAACTACAAATTTGACTCTCTTGAAACCTCAATAGTTCTCACAGTCTATTGATTTTCTTGGTAACTTTATGGTCTGCTCTTTTGACAAAATCTGTTCTGAATGGAGATGAGGCCAGTGTGTTTCTTAACTGGCAAAACATGCATGAGTTTGTTACATAAACATTGGTGGCACTTGATTCTGGAGTGATGCTGGACTCCATGAGGGAACCTGCACACATGCCATGCGGCCCTTCTGAAGTCTAAGATGATCCGGATTCAGATGCACATACAGGCAGAGAGATTCAGGCAAGGAAGCAGAGGCCTGTATTCTGTGTTTATAGCCTTGCAAACCTAAAGCAGTCCCCAAGGTACTCAACTGTATGGAGTGGCAGAGGTACAGTGACAAGGATCATCATTTTCTTTCTATGAATGGTTGATGCTCCTTACTCCTGGTAGTCATGTTCTATAAAGTCCCCATGGAGAAATACACAGCCTTGTCAAATCATTTGTATCAAGCAATCAGTGCATGACATTGTTTAATGTGCATTTCTATTTTAAAGATGATTTTCTATACGGTGGTTCATTAACATGGAATTCACAGCTAACAGGACTATACTCCTGCCTGAATGAAGCTTCTTTAACACACACATTTTCTCTGCAAAGTGTATCACTGTGTTCTTGTACTTAGAAACATTACAGAGCATTTTATTACTATGCTTCCATCCATTTTATATAGTAAAATCAACAAATAGCCAATAAAGATATGAAAAATGTGTAATATCTTTCACCATCAGGGAAATACAAATTAAAAGTACATGGAGAGTCCCTCCTACCCCAGTCATAATGGCTGCTGGTAAGAAAACAAGTGCCAGCGAGCATGCAGAGGTGGAGCAGATATAATCTAGCAGCCCCACCCCTGGGCACACCCTCCAAGTCCCCGCAGCACAGAAATACCTGCACTTGAATGTTCACTGCAGCATTAGCCACAACAGCAAAGACAGGGGACAGGCGCTCACTGACAGATGAAGGGACAGAGGAAATGTGGTGTACATACACAGTGGAGTTTCATTCATCCATAAAGATGAGGGAAATTGTGTCATTTGCAGGAAAAAGAAGTATACATGGAACAGAAACAAAATATGCCAGACTCAAAGATGAGGGAAATTATACCAATTGCAGGAAAAATAATTATAGATGGAATGGAAGCAAAGTATGCCAGACTCAAATATTGCATGTTTTCCCTTATATATGGACTCTAGATTGAAAAGTCTATAGGGCTTGGAAGTAGCTTAGTGGTAGAGTCACACACACGTATACAAATATGCATGTCATATGAGAGTAGATGGGATTCTTAGGGAGGACAGACCAGAAAAGATTATGGGGGTGACTATAAACAAAGTGCATAAGAAATATGTGAGTACCCAAAATTACAGCCAGAGAGAGAGGGAGGGAGGAAGAGAGAGAATGCATTGGGGGAACTAGCTCAAGGGTGGAATGCTTCTCTGGCATGCAGGAGACCCAGTGTTCAATTCCCAGTATCCCTTACCACCCAAACACATAAATAGTCAGTGGAAGAGATTCTCAATGCAATACAGGACAAAATAAAGAGACCACAAAAGTCACCAAGAAAATGCACAAAAGGAAAACAGAAGTGGGATAAAACATATACCAACATGGATGCGTGTTTATTGAATGAAAACCAAAATGAATTGATATATTTTAGCCTCATTCAACCTCAGTTTGGACTCAGGTACTGTGGGTGACTCAGTTTTGTGCCACTCTGGGGCGGGGACTGCGAAATATTTCTGGGCTGCAGACGCATTTGGAGAAGAGGTAAACTCACACACAAGGATTCTGTGAATAATAAAACTGAACGTCTTTCTCCCTCCTGTCACTCAGGACTGGCACATGCCTGCCAGGGAGGGGTGGGGTGGCAGATGGTACCTTAGACATGGTTGTCATGGCGGTGGTGACAGACACCTCTGTGGCATTCCCCCCAGGATCACTGACAGGCTTCACTTCTTCACGCTTGGTTTTGTACTGCACATTGGAGAAAAACAATTGCACAAAAAGTAAGATTTTTTTTTTTGTTTTTTGTTTTTTTTTTTAGCATCCAGTTGGGGCTACACCTCAGGGATGTTAGTTTGGCCAAGCAGCTGTCATTTAAGGGTTCTACTGATGGGGCTTCTGTTGCTTCTAGCTTTTGATGATCCTTCCCAGAAGGCACTGGGACTAAAACTGGGATCTAAAAATCCAAACCCCCAGTCTCCCACAACTGCCATTCAGTAATACTAAAATGTTCTCTCCCTTTCACGATAGGGGAAAATGAATGGAGACATAATGCAAACAGAAGCAGGTTTTATCCGGAGGTACTTTCGCAGACGGGGAGATTCCTGTCAACCATTTTTGTTTTTTTTAAACTCATCATTTTTAATCTGGAAAAATAACCTTAGCAATTTGATAAAAATAGTCACGATGACTAATAAGTTCCGAGAAAGGTGTAACTGAGTGGTTGTGTCCAAATCAACAGTTCCTCCAGGGCTGCGCTGTGAGTGAGATTTCTGTGAATTTCTCAGCCAGCCCTGTTTGGTCCCGTGAGGCTTCAATCATGGTGGCTTGAGAAAAAGCTACTGTATTACGATGCTAGGAAGAAATGTCCCCCATGCAGAATCTCTGCCAACTCGAAACCCTACAAACGACCACTGTAACTGAGCTGCAAAGGCATCCCTTAAATAGAGGTAGTTCTGTTCCTGGTGGGGGCTACAGGGTAGCAACGCAATTGCCATCTTTGTTGGTCTATATAGAGGTCTCTGTCCATGTAATTTATGTAAATGAATACAGCAGTTTGTGATCTACTCAGTTGTCTTAAGGAGCCCAGATAAACAGAAAAGGGGTTTTAGTGGCTCAAAGACAATGGTAAACATTCATTAGAAAAAAAAATCTAAAACACCCATGGCTTTGCCAGGGAGCTCCAGCAATGGACACCTAATGTTAAGGAAAAGACCCAGTCCTGGGTGGGCTGGTCGACACGGGGTGAGTTAGAGGGTCACCATGAAAGGGATGGGGAGGACGAGATGGACAGCTCTTCTGTCCACTGCATTGCATCTGCAGGAAGTCCAAGTTCTTTACAAATATAACGTGGCTCTCCAAAATACAAATAAATAAAATAGAACATGTTGGCAGACTCTTGCTTTTCTCTATGGGAAGAGAAGATCACGCCTGAGCAGAAAACTCTGTCAATCATGGCACGCATTTCACGACAGCCCTAAAGACAGGAGTCATCTGAAACGCCATCCTTCACAGGTGTACTTTCTGCTGTCAAGTTTTGATGGGGTCATTTCATTTCTTGTGTCATTGGAGAAAATGAAGTCTCAGTGGGTTGGGTTGTGGAAACACAGGGGCAACTCAAGAGCGAAACCACTGATGTTACCTGCTGAAAACAGGCTTGGACCAGGTTCTCCGGGAACATGTTCCTGTTGGCAGCACAGAAAGAACGATTGTATCAGGGAAACAGATGGTTTGGGTTGTTAAACTACAGATCGGTAGAACTGGGGATAGCCTAGGATAGATTCTCCAGTTTCTCTTCTAGCTTCTGCTTTGCATAGTATCCCTTGATGAGTCCCCTAGTCAACTTCCACTTAACAGATTCCTTAAGTGACACCCTTGCTGTTCTTGGGGAAGTGCTGCACAGGCAGATGGATACTCAGAGTTGAGACAGTTGTTTGATTTTCTGTATCTTTCCATTTTTATAACAGTCTGTCATATTTGTTCTTGAGTGCTTAATGCCAGTTGCAAATTCTGTCATAATTACCAAATTAAATATGTGAACTAATAAAATACGGGTGTGAAGAAAACTGTATGGACCCTATAAATAGCTAAGTTTCATGCCTTGGAGACTCAAGAAACCCAAGTGACTGTGTTTTCTGCAGATAAGTTAGGTATGGTAGGACAGTTGAAATATAAAGAGAAAACTAGAGATTTAAGTACTTGGCTTTCTTGGCAATTTCTCATGATTCGGTTGCTCCATTCTATGGAAATGGAACCTAGTGATTCTAACTATGCATTTATAAGTCAGCAAATTCAGCAGAAATTATATGAAATTACAGTGTACGGTCACAAGTAGAGACAATCATAATCCCCAAACTGCTCAATATGTATATATCCTATAATTTTTTTTAAACATTTGTTCTGCTTAAATTGATACTTTCAATTTGTTAATTTGCTTGTGGCACTGATCACTTTAGAAAAGAGGGTTTCTCTCTATAATTAAAACATGAATTTCTCCAAGTAACCCCCAGAACTGGCCACCCACTTCTGCCCAGCATCTTTATGTAACAAGGGTATTTCCTGCATCTTGGTCCCTGCTAAGTCCTCAGACAGGGTCCTGTTCTATCCATGGCTTTCCGAATCATGCTTGGCAAGTAGAAATGACCGGCAATATAATTTGTAGGATTTATGGCAAAATGAAGATGCATATTAATTTAAAAATAATTTAAAATGTTAAGATATTGGACTCGGGGGATGGTTCAGTGGGTAAAGTACTTGCTGCATGAGCCTAAGATCTGAGTTCAAATCCCCAGAACTCATGTAAAGCTGGACCCCCACTGAAGTGAATAAATAGTACATATTGATAATCTCAGTGCTTATATGGTAAAAAAATGGAGGCAGATACAGCAGAACCTCCAGAAGCTCAAGGGCCAGCTGTCCTAGCATATAGAGCACAAAAGCCGACAAAAAGACCCTCACTCAAATAAGGCAGAAGGAGAGGGTCAGTTACTGAAGCTGTCCTCTGACCTCCACGTATGTGCACCATACATACACTCATTTAACACACACCTACAAATGCTAAGACATCGGAGCATTAAATCACTCATGCAGCCTTGTGCAACTACACAGACGACCCATGCAGGAAATCACCCACCAGCAAGACTCACCTGATCAGGTCTAACATGGCGTCCACTGTGCTGACTTCAGGGGTTTTGCCTGTCCTGTTGATTTCACTCACTTTCTGAGTGACACCAGGTTTGATGCTCACGACCAGCACAATACCTATGGCCAAGGACAGCATTCACAGAGAATTAAAACCTTCCAGGGCAGCTGGTGTCCTGGGGTGGCCTTTAGAGAACCAGTTGACAAGGTGGCCAAGGCAATACTGTGACATGAAGGGCCCCAAGTTCCCTACAAAATGCTAAGCCTTAGTTACTACCTTACCCTGACCCCCACTGAAGTGAATAAATGCATGAACAAAGAAGTCTTTTTGCTTTTCTTTTTAAAGAATGAGTGACTTCCTAGAATTGCTTCTGGCCACACTAGGTTTAGTCTTTTTCCTGTTTTTCAGTCTTCAATCAGCTACAGAACAATTTGAAGTAAAGGCACTTCATTTGTTTGATGCTTTTCTGTTATTCTATGTGCAGATACATGGCAACCTTTCCAGAACTGTCTTCTAGTAATATTCTACCGCTCCAGATTAATGATCTGGTTTAAGTTTATAATAACTCTTGGCCTTACATCTTTCTCCCCAATGATACTGACAGGGCACAGAAATGTCACTTTCTCTCTGTTTCTTTTTTTTTTTTTTTTTTTTTTTTTTTTAGGTTTTTCGAGACAGGGTTTCTCTGTGCAGCTTTGCGCCTTTCCTGGATCTCGCTCTCTAGACCAGGCTGGCCTCAAACTCACAAAGATCCGCCTGCCTCTGCCTCCCAAGTGCTGGGATTAAAGGCGTGCGCCACCACCGCCCGGCTCTCTCTGTTTCTTATCAGAGACTTTGATACCCAGTACTACGGTCAAAATTCTGTCCTTACAGCATTTTGTTCACATAAAAGGTGTTATGCAGACTCAAAAGCATCAAAGGCCTAGGATAATCTGACAATATTGCTTTATGGCTAAAAATGTGCATTTTAAGACGCCCAATTACTTTTTGAACACAAAGTTACAAATACATAGAGGAAGGAGTTAGAAATAAGCGTCACCGAGGATCACAGCAATGATGGTGGTGCAGAAATAATACACCACGGCGCGCAGACCGATCTTTCCAGATACATTGGAATCCAGTGCGGCGACACCTGGAGGGAGAGGGGAGAAAGGTCAAGTCATGTTAAGGTCAAAAGGCAGATTTCCAGCACAAAGGACTCCAGTAAAGAGCTGTGAGGTGTGTCTCACACAATTGATAAGATGTAGCAAACACTTTAAAACTGCAAATGCAGAATTCAGAAGTGGAAGGCCAGTGGGGCACAAACTCCCTACACAGCTCATTTCCATGGCCATGGCCTCTAGTTTTCTTGGGGTTGGTCATAAAATAGAAAGAGTCACCCTTCTGCAAGTGCTGTATGGACACTGTCAAGATCTGTACATAATATCACTCAATAGCAGAGATAAACTTCCTTTGAAATTCAGCATTGAGGAACCATTTATCTTGAACCAAGTTAATTATCTTATTGCACAGTGACACTCATGCAAATCACAGTTGTGTTCATCTCTGTCTTTTCTATCAGGAGATTCAAGCTGAGAAGATAACATCCACCTATAATTATTAAGGTAATAGCTACTGACCACCCCTGCCCACAAACATACTTTATCTCACCAACTATAGTTAACATTCTACTAAATTTTCTTCTCAAAGTTTTGTAAACATAGATAATTTTATAGTTAACATAAAAGTATTAGTCTTCACTGTCACAAACTTACCCTAAGGATAATTTAAATTGGTATATAGTTGTCTGACATGTACCGGGCAGTGATGGCACATGTCTTTGATTCCAGCACTTGGGAGGCAGAGGCAGGCAGATCTCTGTGAGATCGAGGCCAGCCTGGTCTACAGAGTGAGTTCCAGGACAGGCTCCAAAGCTACACAGGAAAACCCTGTCTCAAAACAAACAAACCAAACCAACAAACAAACAAAAAGAAATCACCTGACATGTGGCTGGACTATAATGTGCTTTTTGGTCCCTTGTTGTTGGATCTTTAGATTGTCTCTGAACCTAAGTGTAGGTGGAAGTTTCTCTCCTGCTTGCCTGTTCCCAAATACCCAGCAGCCACTTCCCAAATAATTGACTTGGAGGCTGAATATTATTTATAAATGCTTGGCTGATAGTTCAGGCTTATTACTAACTAGCTCTTACACTTACATTAGCCCATAATTTGGGGCTGGAGAGATGGCTCAGGGGATAAGAGCACTGGTTGCCCTTCCTGAGGTCCTGAGTTTGATTCCCAGCAACCATATGGTGGCTCATAACCATCTATAATGAGATCTGGTGTCCTCTCCTGGCCTGAAGGCATCCATGCAGACAGAATGCTGTATACATAATAAATAAATTAATTTAAAAACATAGAAGAGGATGTTTTTACCCTGTCTCGAAAAACCAAAAAAAAAAAAAAAAATTAACCCATAATTCTTATCTATGTTTAGCCATGTAGCTTGATACTTTTTCTCAGTATGGCATTCTCATGTTTCTTCCTCTGCGTCTAGCTGGTGACTCCTGACTCTGCCCTTCCTCTTCCCAGAATTCTCCTAGTCTGGTTGCCCTGCCTATAATTCCGTGCCTGGCTATTGGCCAATCAGCGTTCTACTAAACAAATTTGAGTGACAAATCTTTACAGCATACAAGAGCATTATCCCATAGCACTCCCCCCTTTTTTTGTCTAATTAAAAAGGAAAGTTTTATCTTTATGATAGTAAAACAAAAACAGTTATTAAGTAAGAATTATAGTAACAATATCCAATCATTTGCATTTGACAAAATTAGAGAAAATATTTATCTATCTTATCTTGGTGAGTATAAGTTTTGTATCTAATTTACTTTCTATTATAACTAAGGAAAACTATAACTATTAGTTTTCAACTCCATCAAAGACCCCAGAAGAGTGAAATGTTACCTAATGACAGGGATATCAGGCTGCCTGGACAGTCGCCCAAAGTTCCTCTGTACCATTGGTGCATCTATCTTCGGCCTACAGGCCTAGCATATCTGACAGACTTATCTGTGAAGCAGGATTTTTGAAGGATTGCCCCACCCTGTCTTGGCAAAGTTCTGCAGTCACTTTCTTTTGTGTCCTGCATGTCCAATTTGTACAGCATATGGTCAGTAGTTGAGGCAAGGGCACTTTCTTTGCCCACATGGCTAGCTTTTGACATAAAGAAAACAAACTCCATATGGAGTTTCTTTCATGCCCATCATCCTCTTTAAAGTAATTGGTGCTGCAAGAGCAGACATGTCTCACTGTCGAGAAAAGTCTAAGTTCTTAAAACATTTTAAATACCATATTCTGTAGGTCTATGAAGTGTTTGAAGATTGCCTATCAATCTGAAATACATCTCTGTATGACCTTGAAAACATACCTAACACAACTATAAGTTTGCTGTTATCGATGACTATTAATCTGTATTTCTTAATTATATATTACATTTTTATTATCTATCTATTTATTTATTTATTTATTTATTTATTTATTTATTTATTTATTTATTTTGGTTTTTCTAAACAGGGTTTCTCTGTGTAGTTTTGGTGCCTGTCCTGGATCTTGCTCTGTAGACCAGGCTGGCCTTGAACTCACAGAGATCCGCCTCCCTCTGCTTCCTGAGTGCTGGGATCAAAGGTGTGTGCCACCAATGCCTGGCTATATTACATTTTTAAATGAGCTGCATGAACATAATACCCTAAACAAGAGTAGAAATATACATACAGTATAACAAAATTAACTTTAAATTTGTATCAATAAATCAAAATCCATACTAATGTAAAATATGTAAGATTAATAGTTGTTTTTTTGGATTAAAGTAGAGTCAATAATCTACCCTTTTTTTTCCTATCATTTCTGTATCCTCCCCCTTTTATTTTCAGAACAAGTTCCCTGGATCTAATCTCCTTTGTTTAGCTTTTTTCCTGACCATTATCCATAACAACTTGTAACCAACACCCCTAAACAATGACCAACATTCATAATTTATTTTTGGAAATGTGGGCATAGTTCTCTAGGCTACTTCCTGATGATTGGGGGTGTTGTTAATCTTATGGGGACCCTGAGAAAATTTAGGATTATGGTCAAGTCCTGACTGGAGTAGTCTGTGAGGCTGGATCATCTCAGCCAGCAGCCTTGAATCCTTTCTGGATGCAGAACTCAGAGGAAACTGCAACAGATGTGCTCTGAAACACTGGATCATCTGGGCCATCTGTTCCCATTGGAGATTTTTCAGGGGTTCTTCCTCAAACAAACCTGATTTTTCTTAACACAGAATGAATTCACAGCCTCTTACTTCCTGTGGAAATAAAAGCATAACCTCTTCTCCAAAGTAACATATCTTTTGACTTAAATTTTTAAGTTATTTTCAAAATATATAGGTTGGATTAATCCATCAACATTTATAATCAAATGTCTCTTAGCAGCTGTTGCTCCTTCCTTAGCAGTCAAACAATTCAAAGACAACACAACAACATACAATATCCAGACTCTCTGTGTATTTTCCATCTTTACATGGCTTACTATATTTTTTATTACTCTATTTCTTTTTTAAGGACTTTCTCTATCCTTTTGTCTTTTCTCTCTCAAGCCTATGTATATTTTTAAATACATTGTAACCTGTTTAGAGGTGTTTTTTCCCATCTGATTCTGTTTTATTGTGTATCTGTAATCATTTTCTGAACATTGCTTTAAACTGCCGAGGGGTTAGGAACAAAGCAACCACCCTGGCTGCTGGCTCTCAGTCCTGCAGGCAGCGGCTGGGAGAAGCCTTTTGACTTCGGAAATCTGTCCCACCGCTTAGCTCATGGCGGCTGGCGGTCAGCTCCATCTCTCAGGCAGCTGTCTGGAGATGCGTCGTGCTGTTGATGGCACAAGACTGTGAGACTAGGAAGCCCAGTGGGGCTCCATTTCTGTGCATTCACAATCTTTTTAAAGTTTTTTCAGGTCTATGTGGATCAATGCCCAATGGTGGGCACCAAATGTAGCTGGCACCAAAATGTAGTTTTCCTGTGTCCCGCCCAGCCCACAGTAGCTTATAAAATAATCACTCAGAGACTTAATGTTAATTACAAACTGTTTGGTCTATGTCTCAGGCTTCTTGCTAGCAAACTCTTTCATTTTAAATTGACCCATTTCTATTAATCTATGTTTTGTCACGTGGCTTTGTGGTGTTACCTGTGTTCCATTACATCTTGCTCCCCCTGCAGCACTCTGCATCTCCTCTGACTCCGCCTTCTCCTTGTCTCTCTCTCTTTGGATTCCCCACCTGGCTCTATTCTGCCTTGTCACAGGCCATGGCAGCTTCTTTAGTAACCAATGGTAACAACACATATTCACAGGTACAGAAAGACCATCTCACAGCACCTAATACAATAATAAACCATAGTAATTTCATTATCCACCCTAACATATTTCCCAGCTCTTTTCATGATTTCCAAAATTATTCCTAGATGGACAAATGTATTATACATGTTTGCTACTGTGAGATACCTCAAAAACTTAAGACTAGAAGGATACAAATAATTTCTATGGCACTGGAAAGCCAAGAGACTTAATGGCCACATTGTTAGGTCTACTTTCAAATAGTCTTAGCTACCAATAAAGTAACCGAATGTTGCCTAGTCTTGAGAGGTTTGTCTGAAGGGATGGTTGTATTACAGTAGAAGGCATCACCTGTCTTTGCTAGAAACACATCTCTCTATCAGAGATGCTTACCCAAATGGAGTCAATTGATGTCCTGTGAGTTTCCAGAAGAGAGATGGGACAGATTGAGAAACTTTCCAGCATGCTGTCATTTGGAGGTTTCAAATTCTACACTGCCTGATTTCCAAGTTGAGAATCATATTTTAAGCCAAAGTATCAACATAGAAAATGATTCTGCAATTTTAACATGAGTTGTCCCACAACTGTGTGCAAAACCTGGAGTTCAGGGCACCAGGAAAAGGGAAGAGGTTGTCATAAGGCAACTCCAAAGGGAAGCTATTGGAACTGAAGGGCTAGCAGGATGCACAGGAGGCGTTCAGAGGCATTCCTCGCACCATAAAAGACCTATCCATTTTCTTAAGTGGCTGGAGGATTGTGTTCCTCATATTTCCTGACACATATCTGAAGTGCAGGAAAACTCTACAAGGATGTCATTGCTGTTAGGGTGACAGAACAAGTTATTTCTCATTCTAAACAACTGTCTTTGACCTGTGGACTGCCCATCTGGAAGGTAGCATTTGGAGAAGGCCTCTGGCCTTTAGCGTCCACCCAAGATGTTGTTAAGGGTTCGTTCACCAACTTCCAGGACAAGACTAAAATCCAGACATCCTTGTGGTGATATTGTGTTTTCCAAAATATTGTGCACCCTAGTAAACTTATCTGGGGTCAGAGAACAGAACAGCCACTAGATATAGAGGCCAGAAAATGGTGGCACACACGCCTTTAATCCTAGCATTCCAAAGGCGGAGATCTGTCTGTATCCCCATAAGTTCAAGGCCACACTGGAAACAGCCAGGCGTGGTAACAAGAGCTTTTAATCCCAGGAGTGATGGCAGGAAGCAGAAAGGTTTAAAAGGTAGTGAAAACCAGGAACTAGCCTGGTTAAGCTTTTAGGCTTTTGAGCAACAGTTCAGCTGAGATTCATTCCAGATGAGGACACAGAGGTTTCCAGTCTGAGGAAATAAGATCAGCTGAGGAACTGGCAAGGTGAGGTGGTTATGGCTTGTTCTGTTTCTCTGATCATTCAGCGTTCACCCCAATACCTGGCTCTGGGTTTGTTTTTATTAATAAGAACTGTTAAGATTTGTGTTACACATCCTAGAATAACCTTGATATCAGTCTAGTCCTCTGTGTGTGTGGTGGGGGGGGGGGCGGGAATGGAGTTTGGTGTGCTGAGGAGAACTTATTTTCCTGACAGTAAGGCAATCAGAAGTAGCAGTTGCAATAGTAAAAACAACCAAAATATCCAAGAGAGCTGAAGGCCACAATTCAAAAATGAATGAGCTTGTCTTTATGGAAGATGTGACATGTACTTTACAAGAGTTTCAATGTAATCACGTCTTAGGCTTTGTTGTGCACAAGGGATTGAGTTAATTATCACCAGAAAACTTTTTTTTCCCAAATTGTGCCATGCTTAAATACGCCTAAAATAAATTACTGTGAGTCAGACTCCCAACTTCGAACCAACGTTGGCTACTGAGTCGTATTGAACGAAATTTCCCTCTTGCCCTCCCTGGACCAACACCCGCTGGACCGACACTCTGCTGGTCACAGTGTTTGCAGAGACCCCCACAGGGGGCAATCTCATCCCTGGTTCCTCCATTTTTCTCTCTGTTTCTTCTTCCCAGGAGATGAAATACCCCTCACCACCATGAGTTCAGTGCCTCAGCCTCGACTTTAGGACTCAGGCTTTCTAAAAATGGGATTCTTGGTGGAAATGTCTTAAATAGATATATCCCAAGTACCTGCAGCAACTCTCTGTGCTCACCCTTAGGAAGAGCTTTGTCACCATTTTTCTCATCTGTCTCAGTTATTAGTGTTTCCCAGCCAGACAAAAATTTTGCTAAAATCAACAATCCTACTTCTCTATATTGTCTACTCTCTCTACCATTGTAGTCGTAAAAAAGGGAGGGTACCACAGCCCCCAAACCCAGGCTTTTGGATGACTTACAGTGTATCACGTGGTGGGGGGGTTGTTGGTGATTACTATAGAGAGAAGGAACATGGGGAAAACAGCTATATCTTCAAAACTATCACAGAAACAAAGAATTTAATGAGTATGAAATGTCTGTCTGGATACTATAAATACATCATATCTGTAGAAGAAGATGATGATGATGATGATGGTGACCGATACTGTGTGAGCAATGACTGCACACTGATCACAGATACCCTGTAATTCTCATTTTAATTCAACGAGGTAGGCATTATTAGCCCATTTTTAGAGGGTGAGTCTTTGGTTCAAATGGGCTATGCAACATGCCACCAAGCTATGGATATGAGTGGTGGAGCTAGGATCCCATTCTCATGCGCCACGACACCTCAACTTCTTACCTGTGCTATGAAATTCTAAAGCAGCACTGCCCCGTGTACCTTCCTGTGTTGTGGAAATTGTGTTTATCTTGTCCACTGAAGTGGACTCGAGCTACATATGGTTAGCGATCACTTGCCAGGTGTCTAAGTAACTGAAGCACTGAATTATAATTTTACTTAATTGAAATTACTCTCTATTCAAATAGCCATATGTGGCTCATGACTATCATATGGACAACACAGCACAGTCTCCACACCTTACCAGACTGTGCAGCATTAAGTGGGCACTCAACCATGTCAAGGGAACAGACTTAGACTTAACTCCATTAAGAAAACTCCTTGAACCCACTCCACCTTGCCATCACAGGGGCAGTGGAGAGGAAGACACAGTAAGCTCCATTCTCTTGCATGTGGTCCCCTATTTCAAGCCTTGAGCCTCAGTCTTCCCTAGATCAGCGGTGCAGTAATTAAAGTAATCTGTGAATGTTTGTACTCCAAGCTTTCCACATGACAGGAAGAGCTGCACTTTTTTTTTTTGTTTGTTTGTTTTTCGAGACAGGGTTTCTCTGTGTAGCTTTGCACCTTTCCTGGATCTCGCTCTGTAGACCAGGCTGGCCTCAAACTCACAAAGATCTGCCTGCCTCTGCCTCACAAGTGCTGGGATTAAAGGCGTGCACCATCACCACCCGGCAGAGCTGCACTTTTATAGGCTATCATCCCCCAGCTACCCACAGGTCCACTGTGTCAGCTAAGCAGGAAGTCTCCTCAGAAAGCTCCTACACACAGTAGCTTAGTTCAGTTCCCAGAGCAGCCAATGAAAATACTTAAAATAAAATAAAAAAGTCCACAAAAGAATGCATTTAACTTCTCACTGTCCCTCAAATTATTTCCTTATTTGTTTTCCAAGAAGGGTTTCTCTGTGTAGCCCTGGTTGTCCGGAACTTGTTCTGCAGACCAGGCTGGCCTTGAACTCACAGAGATCTGCCTGCCTCTGCCTCCCAAGTGCTGGGATGAAAGGTGTGCACTGCCGCCTCCCGGCTCCTCTTCATTACTGTGCACCCACTTCCTAGAGCCATTGTCTTGTAATTCCTACTTCCACAAAATTTATTGACTTATTATAGTATAGACAGGCTAGCTAGGTCTGTGGCTGGTTAGAAAGTTCTTTACACCACTTAATAATAAGCTACCTCATGAAGTCCTGGAGCAGAGTCCACAGGAGCAGGAGGTGTCACCAGGGAAAGAACATGACAATCAGGACAGAATTGGATGGAAATGCCTAGGGCAAGATCACCATTCATAACCAGAGACAGTTTTGAGGCTGGGCTGTGGCCTGGAAACAGGGACAGAGCTCAAGGTTGTCCTTAGAAGTTAAGGGCACCTGCTGGCTCTTTATTTTAGGAAAAAGGCATTTTCTTTATTTACCTCAGGAGGAGGCTCTGAGGAGCAAGCAGGGAGGTTGGCGCTTGGCCAGCACAATAATCATCTGAACTTTTTATAACCACGCTACAAAGGAAGCAGGGTGGGCTAAACAATAGCAAGCTTTAAAAATAAATATCCGAGGGCAAGAGACTCCTCAGAGTGCTCTCTGACGAAGCTGCCACCCACCTGAGAATGAAGTTTTCGTGACAGTCGCTACCTTCTAGTCAAGGTGTCAGGATGAACTCTGTCACTGAAGTCAGGCATTTGCTAGCACGCCAGAGGTCTGAGTGGACATAACATCCAAGCTCAGGGTTACACAGGCGTTAAACCACTGTCTGGGTGACTCTAGCTGGGTCACCAGCAGAGAGACAGGCCAGTCGCACAAAGACAAATAAGCATGGGTTTTGTCCCCAAGCTCGATGTACTCCCGTACACAGTGGTCTTTAAAAGCCTGTATCTCCTTCAAGTTACTAGTGAGGAGCAAGCTGAGCAAGCCCAGCCCGCGCAGCCTGTGAGGCTGCCACCTACAACCACATCATCAATGGTCAGTGATGTGTGTCACCGAGCAACAGAGCACACGTGATAAGCATCCTCATAGCCATTCCCCCTCCCTCCACCCTTCATTGCACAGTCATTCAATATAGCTTTTAAAACGTTAAAGATTTCACACTCCAGTCAGTATATACCTCCAGTGGTACTGAGGCTAAAATAGTGAACTCTTACCCTGGAGGATGAGACCCCACAGACATCTCTCCAGCTTGCACGTGTACCTGCTGGATATATCACATCCCCCTGCCCTCTGTGTCAGGCCAAGCACCCCCTCAAAGCCTTCACTCATGCCCTTCCTCTCCAGCCGTTATTCCGCACTCCTCATCTGGCTTTTAAGTCCTTTCCTTGGGGTCCTCCTCTGAGCACCAAGGGTCCAGGCTTGGCATCCTGACTATTGTGTTTCACTTAAAAATGAAAATCGACGGACTCATTAACACTTACTTTTCTCACTAGCCTATAAGCCTCATAAAGTCTCTCTCTCTCTCTCTCTCTCTCTCTCTCTCTCTCTCTCTCTCTCTCTCACACACACACACACACACACACACATACACACAAATATAATGTGTGTGTGTGAATGACTAACATATTCATGTGTGGTTGTCTACCCTAGCCTTCTGGGAAGCACAATGTTCTAGAACAGAATTCATCCATCCCAGGTGCTGCCCTGTGATTAATGTGATCTCAGGAAAGTGGCTTAATCTTGTTCCAACCTCCGGTTTCCTTATCTCTACAGATGGAGACAAGACTCCGCCCACTTGATGACTTCTTAGGGTTGCAAGAAGGAGTAAACAAACATGTCACCATTTTTAAAACTGTGAACTCCATTCTCTAGGGAAAACAAGGCTGGATATAACCTGACTTTGTAAATCAAGGGTACTGGAAATCTTGGCTGTCAAGATGAATACTTCTGGGATGGAAAAGGCAGAGGAAGTATGCAGAATGTATTTTTTGTGTGCATGTTTCACTGTGGCATCTCTATTTCTTAAAGACACTCATACAAAGAATTTCCTTAAAAAAGGGTTGTATCACAACTCTACACTCTGTGAAGTTAACAAAATAAACTCATCCTCAGATAGAATTAAAGAAGAATCACTCCGTAGCTGCTGTCATCTGGTCCAGGTTTGATGGTTCAAAGCCTGTCAAGAAACAGTGAGTGGGGCTGGGGATACAGCTCAAAGGCTAAAGGGCTGGCTATGCAAGCATGAGCAATGGAGTTTGGATACTCAGCACCCACAAGAAAAGCTTTATGTGGTGGTAGAAGTTTGCAACCCAGCATCATGTGGGGGAGACGGTGGGCCCTGGGAACTTGCTAGCCAGCCAGCCTAGATAAAATGACAAGTTCCGGGTTCAGTAGCACTCTGTTTCCAAAAACAAATGTGTAAAATGGTAGAGGAAGACACTGACCTGTGGACTCCCCATATGCACAGGTATGCATAGCTCTACAACACACCCCACTGCAGTGGGCATGTGCGCGCGCATGCGCGCGCACACGCACGCACGCACGCACGCACGCACGCACGCACACACACACACACACACACACACACAGTGTATGATTCTTCTGCTGTTTGGGTTTTTTCTGTATCACAGAATATTGGAGACACTGGTGTCTGGGATCAGTTGTTCAGAAGATCCTAGGAGCTCTTCACAAGGCTTGTTATTCAATGAATGCACTCAACACAGTACAAAGAATTGGTTCTCAACCTGTGGGTCAAAACCCTTTTGTGGGTCAGACAAACGTTTCACAGAGGTTGCCTAAGACTATTGGAAAACACAGGGTTTCCTATTTCCTAAGACTATTGGAAAACACATTACAATTCATAACCATAGCAAAATTACAGTTATGAAGTAGCAATGAAAACAATTTTATGGTTGAGGGTCATCATAACATGAATTGTATTTAAGGGTCTCAACATTAGGAAGGTTGAGAACTGCTGGTACAGAGGATCTGAGTAACTCAACTATTTTCTCCCAATGTCCACACAAAGGTTTTTACAGCAACAGCTAGCACACAGCTCAGTGAGATGATTTTTGTTTCATAACACAGCTGTATTGTCCTCATTTTCAGTTCCTAATTCTCTACAATTGGTAGCTGAGGCTTCTAGGTAGAACGTATATGCTGGTGAATGTCACGAGCTGTGGACAGAGTCTTTTAATATTGGTGGCATTTTTTGAATGACAGCCTTTGCTCCATCACCCGTATTTAGCTGAATCCTAATAGTGACCATTGTAACTTCTGGTGCCAATTCAGGGACCTTCTAAAAACCTCTGACAGTTGACCAAAAGCACTAGGATTTTTACTAGTTTTACTAGTTTTTACAGTCGAGTACAAGTGATGTATCCAAGGGTTCACAGTTAGTGAACGGCAGAATCGGTGTTGAAAGCCAGGCGGTGTGGTTCCCAGGTCTGACTCTCCTGTTTAGCTGTGATGGATCCTTCCTCATGAGGAGCTTCCTCAAGGTGTCCATTTGCAGAGAATGACAGAGGTGGATGTCACTGTCGTAACTCTCTTCCTGAGTCTGCAGGCTGGTCAGAGCCCTTAATGAGTTACATGAAGTCTTGTGTGTGTCCTCCCATCTTACTCCCGCCTCTCCCATGCTTCTGTTTTAAGTCTTACATCTATCCTGAGATGTTATGGCTTCTTCTATTCCCTTCCGTATGGAATTCCCTTCCCCTCTCTCTTTTGACTTCTAGCCTTCCTTCAAAACCCCCTCTTACTTGCTCTACAGCCTTATTTCCCACAAAGCACTTCAATATCCTCCTTCTCGTTATGATGGCCTTAACTTTATGTATTGTGGATGTACCACAGAGCCCGGCTCACTGAAGATGGAATGAATTAATGGTCTCCTAGATCCAGACCCATACTTTTAGAACATTGGAGCGTCACTAAAATCTCTACAGTATTTCACACTCCTTTGGGGCGGGGGAGTTTCTTACAGTCAAATGGAGCCTTGAAACTCCTGGCACCAGTTCTAGCTGAAGGCCTGCTCACTCGTGGTTGATACTCTGAGACTCAGGGTCTTAGTAAAGCGGGGTCACTTCTCTGCCACTTTTCATTTTGTCACTGTGCAAGTAACACATTGACGGGAAGGCTACCACTTTTACAGTATGTGTCCCTTTCCTTGGGTGGAAAGCTTTATAGAACCCAAATTAATATAGTAAATCCTCTAGCGTCAAAGCTATGTCCTTGATCTCTGGAAAATGTCTAAGACGTCTTTACAAAGCTGCCCTGGCTCATTGCCAAGTTCCCAGCAAGGCTAGGAGAAGGAAAAGGGGGTATTTAAAATGCAGGATGAGCCCACTGATTCTGGAGGTCATGTTGGGCCTCATCCTTGCCTTCTCCAGCCCAGGGTTTTCAGTCTCTAAAACATCTTGAAATGATAATTTCATAAAAATAAAAGAAAAAAAACTGAGTGAAATAATGAACTATTGAAGTTCCAGGAGAGCCAGCATGCCTTCTTCCTGATGTTCACATCCAAGCCGTCAGCCACCTGTGTTTACAAGCAGGTGGCTTCTGGGGAACACCAACTTGTACGATTAAGTGATACACGCATCTTCAAGTCTGCCCATCAGGATGGGAACACCCATCTTGGCTATGGGGGGACCTTGGTTCCATGAATAGGTGGGTGGCTGAAATTCACCCTTTCAGAAGTGTGTTTGCCCTCTTGTTAGTTTTCATGTCGTTGGGGTTAATAAGCATTTGTTAATAAAACTGAATGAACCCTGTCTGAGAGAGGCCCTGGCATGAGTCTTTCTCCTGGGTGTGAGTGTTTCCAGCACACAACAAACCATGAGTAAATCAAGATGGATAACACTAAAGGAAGGTAGAGTCTGGATAGTTTTGGTGTGTGATGCTTTTTTACTTTCAAGGTGTTTTTTTAAAATAATAAAGCTTGTATATGAAAAAGAATGCCTTCACCAGCTGAAGTAAACTGATGGGTCGTGTTTTACAAGACTCAATGTAAACAGTGAGGCTCTTCAGTTCTTCAACCCACTTCACTTGGTTCTCGTCCACCCTTTCATTCTACAGCACCTTCTCAAGACATTACGCAGTTAGTAATCCTTTTTCTATACAGGGTCTTAGGTAGCCCAAATTAGGTTCAAACTCACTATGTCACTATGTAGCTAAGGCTGGCCTTGAATTTCTGGTCCTCCTGTCTCCACCTCCCACGTGCTGGGATTACAGGCTTGAGTTACTACACCTGCCTTAAAACCACAAGGTCACAGAAGGCTTCAGTGGTTAAAAAGTTATGGGAAAAGAGGGGTTTCCTTTTATAGTGGAAGCCAAACCTGAAACATTCTGCAATCCTATTGTAGAAGTTAGAGTAACAATCACTTTATAATCTGTAGCAATATTTTTGAGATCTGAGCACAACATCAAAGTATCTTGGAGAATCTCACCACAGATATACACCCAATCATTCAACCAGTGCTATTCTGGCACGGCTGTTTTTGATAAATGGAGGGCAGACAGTTTGTACTGATGTCTAGTGTTTGGTGATGTGTCCTGCTCGGGAAAGGGACTCAGTCCTGGGATTCGCACACACGGCCTGGGAGAGACAAGGAGGGAAAGAAGGGAGTTTTCTCAGCTCGGCATAAACTTGGAATGCCCTGAGCCATTGGTGAGGGACATTTCCCAACTCGCCCGACTCACTCTCCACACCCTGGCGTGCTATTGGCATTTGCAGGAAATAGGAATGAGCTTCTCCCCGACCTGGGGAAGAAATACACACTGAAAGCCAACATTGATCTGATTCACCCAGACCTGGACATTCTCCAGGATCTACTGGCTACGTGGATATCCAACAAGCCAGCAGGTACTAGGCTTAAGTACTTTGATGGTGTTCACAAGCAAAGACCAACCCTTCAAGGCAGCAAAGGAGGCTTTCTCTAAGGTGAATGAATGGTCTCCAATGGTACATTTTGCAGGAAGAGGACACACTTCCTGGGACAGGACGTCTGGGTGGTAAGGAAGCCTTTCCGCATTAGAATCAGGCGTTGGGTGTTGGGACCGAGGTGCAACATGTTGGAATACTCTCATGTACAGGCAGAAGCTTCTCCACTGTGTTGGAAGCAGGGTGGCTAAGCAGAGGGGAGCCCTGTTGAGGAGCACAGACCCCAAAGAGCCCTTTGTGGGAGGGACTGGATACTGATCTCTCAACTGCTTCTGATTATACCTAAGTTCCTGGCAATGCTCGGTCCTCGTGCATTCTGTGGAGAATCATTGAGCCCCTTGATTAGATGGAGGAATGAAGGGGAACCTTGTCAGGATCAGAGGTGTGATGGCAGCCACAGCAGGGGGCACAGCTGTGCCTGATGGAGCCCAGCTCACCTGGGTGGTAGCTAAGAGCATCCAGGAAGATGTGCCTTAGAATCCCGGAGTGAGATGGGAAGGGCCGATCTTTTCTTGTGCTTCTGGTGGAAGACTCCAGCCATCAGACTTACTGTACTGAAGAAATGTGACCCAGATATAAACCCATGAGCCGTGGAGACCTGCTCCCGGGTTTTCACAGAGCCACGATTCTCAGGCAGCTGCATCATCTCCCCCATGATTTCTCTAGTGGTTTGATAGAACTTAGCTTAGAAACTGAAACTTTCCAAGAGCATAAGCACACATCTCCACCATGGCAGGAAGGCACTCTTTCTTCAGGATGTAAATCATGGTGAGAATTCTGGCTTCCTATGACACCCAGTCTCTGGAAATCCCGTCACTAAACTATGCCCCGCCCCCTCCATTCTAAAGGATACTGGAGATACCTCTACCCAGTTCCATGTGCATTTAGAAAATAAGGGCATTTTGTTTAGATACCTGCACGTCGTTATCACCTCTTGACTAAATGATTAACAGTCACCCCATACCATTTAATATCAAGTCTAAATTCCAGTTTCCCTATAAACATGATTTCCTAACCACACATCACTAAGAAGGATGTTCAATGTTAAAAAAAAAAATGCAGCTGTAACATATGCATTTTTAGTCCACAAGGGACTTTGATGACAGGTTAGTTTTTCTGTTGTTATTTTGTTTTTTTCTGCAGGAGCTCACTCTGTCGGTCTTGGGTCCAAGTCTTAGCAGTTCTGCCTCTAACTATTCCCAGAGAACTGGTTAAATCCCACCCTCAACCCGCAGTTTCCCAGACACTTCCTTCTGTTGTACCCCCATCCCACCCCTGTCCCCTGCAGGAATGGATTAGGCTATTGCCCTACGGAAAGGCATTTGTAAGGGGCTCACCCTATCTCTGGGTGCAGGGGCAAAGATGAGCGCAGGGAAGGACTGGCATGCCAGAGTAAAAGCGCCATTGCTTTGGCAGGGAAAAGAGCTGGAAAGGGAAGGAGGCAGGGGAATAGCAGAGGCAAAGTCTGAAACACACAGAGAACTCAGCCACTCTCCGATTTCCTTCTTAAACAAAACAAGACAAAGAAACATAACAAAATAAGACCAAAAATGTGAAGAAAGTACAATGGATCGTATTTTACTTCTATTCTCATTGAAAGGCTGTTAATCTTTCAGTTTTGGGTCAACTTTTAAAAATGCAAATACTATATAATACAGTCCGGACTGTCACACTGTCTTTTGTGTTATATGATCTGTTTCTTTCTTTTGTTCTGAATTATACTGAGAACATTCTCATGGGCCGTTCGGTATGTGTCCAAGCAGGCCTTTAGCAGTTGCAACATGTTAACTTATGTGTGTAACATGCATTCACAGTTTATCATCATTATGAAAGCACATCGTGAGGGTCCTATACCTGAGTCTTGGAATGGGTCTCTATGAATATACACCTTTATGATAAAAACTGTCAAGAATTACTAGCTAGAAGTGTCAAAACATGTTCCCTACTGCCTTCCAGAGTACTTCTAAGTTGATATGGTAACAGAAAAGGTATAAATGAGTCCTTTTCCCCCACATTCCTGCCGACCCTCTCCCCTACTAGCCTGACGATTAGACACATGAATGTGGCATCTCTCTCCCAGCCCTGCTTTTGCTGATGTTCCTCAAACCTTTGATCTTTCAGTGTTTCATATCAAAAGGACGAGGTGTGTGTTTGCTCTAGCTCCTGGCAATCGTTGAAGGGAAAGTGGAGAGCTATGGGCTATGGTTGGGACAGAGCTGGGCTATTGATGGAATCTGAGAGCTGTAAATTATTCCCCTGCATAATTTGCAAGGCTAAGATACACAGAAAAACTTCCAGACTGCAAATCAGGAAGAGTTATTTACTGCCAAGAATGATACTGTCCAAACATACACTATTATAGAAGTAGCATATTCATACACATATTTTTACCCTTTCTTCTATACTTTGGCTTACTATATGAATTCTGGGTTTGCTGTCTATTCTGGATTAGGTTCTTTTCTTTTCTTTCTTTCTTTCTTTTTTTACTTTTCCCATAAACCTGTAGACTTAAACCATGTCACATATAGCTTATAAGCTTTGTATAGATACACGCAAAATATTCTATATATGCACAAATGTGAATATTTTTCTTGAGAGAGAAGACCAAGACTTCATATTGTCTAAAAAGACTACAAGAACTGATTTAAGGCTCTTTAATAGGGAGAAAATTCTGTTATAACTGCAGTGCTCACAGGGGCCCAGCAGGCAATGACAGAGTACTAAATAGGGAATGGTGATTGGTGACTTTGGTGTCCTCAAATGCATTTGTGCCAGCTAAACTAAATAGCTGCCTCTTGCTCCAGGACACTATTGATGTGGGGAAACATGGGCCCAGTGTTTGCAGATTTGATTATTTTTTTAATGCCAGAAATCTGAGTATTTATAAGAAATCTTCCAAACTTTAAATGCTTTCAATAATTTAACTAAGCAAACATTATATGAGACAAATAACAGATCTTCTGTCCCCCACTCTGACCCCTCAGGCTATTAGGCTTGAAAGAAACTGCTAATTTTTAACCACAATTAAATCCATAAATAAAAGTAATTAAATGGTCTCTTTAGGTTTCCAATAAGCCAAGAACACCAAGGCCACTTAAGAAAAATGGTCCCATGGGGCTCTGGTCTGACTGGAGTGTAGCACTTGGGAGTAGTCAAATGTGACAGCTTTTCAGAGAATGCTCTTGACGACAGCAAATGCTGACACTCCCGCCACCACCAATGTCAGTCTCAACACACTGAGCCTTTGCCATAACACTGAGAAGTGAGTTCTGGAAAGAGGACATGTCAAGACTCCTAATTGCATAGTTATATAAAACCTTGCGTTTTCAAGCCCCTAACACTAGTGAGAGACATCATGCCACCTTTTACCAAGTGCCAGAATTAAAGTCAGTGTAAGAAGCACAGAATGCACCCAGCAGCATACCAACTCCAGATAAATGGCATTAAAAAAATCAAGTTAAGCCGGGCGGTGGTGGCGCACGCCTTTAATCCCAGCACTCGGGAGGCAGAGGCAGGCGGATCTCTGTGAGTTCGAGGCCAGCCTGGTCTACAGCGCAAGATCCAGGAAAGGCGCAAAGCTACACAGAGAAACCCTGTCTCGAAAAACCAAAAAAAAAAAAAAAAAAAAAAAAAAAAAAAAAAAAAAAAAAATCAAGTTAATCTCTACACAAGGACATTTGTTGCTGTTTGAAGAAACTCTGCAATATAGTGATCTGAAAGAGAAAAACCATTTCCAAATTCAACTGCGTTGTGAGTGCAGATTGAAAAATACCAGTCTTCTAGACTAAGATGCAAACTCCAATGAAACCTTTTCCATGGCTCTTGGCTGCTGACACCATGGCAGACTTGCGGGGCAGGTACATAGCTAGTGTGGAGGAGAGGAAGTGGGTGAGGAGCCAGGAGGAGAGGCACCCCCAGGACAGTTGCCCAGAAGTTAGTGGGCAGGAAAGCTGGAGCTGGGAACCAAAGGAGCCAGCTACTGAAAGTATGATCAAAACTGACAGCCACATTTTTCCTGAGGACATAAGCTGACATTTCCATGGCCAAATACGCATTTCCCCATTCTGTGCCCTAGATAGGGTTTTACTCATAATACATTTAAAAATGGCATCTTGAGCACAAGACGTCACATGTTGGACAAATGAAGGTTGGCACTGTGGTCAACAGTGCCAGAGGGACAGTGACACAATGGAGCAAGGCCACTTTGAGAATCTCATCACACTTCAAGTCAAGGAAAACGTGCCTTGTGCTTTGCAAATGAGGGTGCGCTCTCCCCCACCTCCCCGTGTGTGTGTGTGTGTGTGTGTGTGTGTGTGTGTGTGTGTGTGTGCATCTGTGTGTGTGCATCTGTGTGCATGCCTGTATAATGCACTCAGTGGGTTTTGATTTTTCCATAATTAGTAAAGAACAACCCAGGTTCTCATGGGCTCCTTAAATAATCAGAGAACACAAGGTACCTGTGATCATGCTGGATATAATCAATGGCAAAATGACAAGCTTCAGCATCCTCATTAGAATTTCTCCAGGAAAAGCAAAGTAGAATTTATCCAGATTTGAGAGCTCACTGTGTCCACGAACCAAGACTCCTATGGCAATGCCTAAGAAAAACAGAGAAGGAAAGGAAACACTTTTAGTTCTCTTGCATATAATTTGGGGGGGGGGAAGTACTGAAGAATGCAAATTTCAATGGCAAGAAAAGCTGTTTAGAGCATCTCTTGCAAATCTATAAAGTTTAGACTTACAAAATCCAGAAGGTAGTGAATAGGAAGCATGCATTTTTAAAATGTAAAAAATAATATTCTTCTCATGAAAGATTTGGTTTTCATTTCCTCCTCACTGGTTCTATATATTGTAATGACGCATCATTAAAGACTAAACTTCATCATCACAAACTTCTTGCCCTCCTCGTCTCTTTTCTTCTCTCTCCTGTCCCCTCTGTTGTACCCAACAGCAAGTCCAGGTTTCGTGCACACTCAGTGAGTGCCCCAACACTAAACTACGTCCACATTCCCCAAGTCCACCATCTTTTGTAACCCACTATAAATCTTTTCACAGGTCACCTTAAACTTTATCCATAGCAGAGACCGTCTACGTATTTTATGGTTTAGTATATTTGTATTTTTCTCATAAGTGCTTTTTACAAAATAAATTTGGGGGACTGGAGAGATGTTCAATGGTTAAGAACACTTGCTCCTCTTACAGAGGACACAGGTTCAGTTCTCAGTACCCACACGGAGTGTCTCATAACCACCTGTAACTCCAGTTTCGAGGGATCTGACTTCATTATATACCTCCTTATACAGTTGCATGCGTGAGGTGCGCCACACACACACACACACACACACACACACACACACACACACAGAGAGAGAGAGAGAGAGAGAGAGAGAGAGAGAGAGAGAGAGAGAGAGAGAGAGCGCAAATGAATAAACAAATCAATTCATCTGTTTATGCACTTTTTATGGTTCTGTTTGGATTTTAGACAAGTCTGTATGTATTCCAGGTGGCTTTAACCTTGCAATCCTCCTGCCTTAGTGCTGTGTGGTGATACATTGTTTGTCATCTAGGAAATAAAGCTTGCCTGAAGATCAGAGGACAGAGCTAGCCAGAGTTAGCCATAGAGGTCAGGCAATGGTGGCACACCATTTCTGTGGATTTCTGTTGAGTTCAAGGCCACCCTGGGCTACACGATTAATCCAGTCTAAAAGAGAAACAGTGCCAGGCAGCGGTGGCACACACCTTTAATTCCAGCACTTGGGATCACACACCTTTAATCCCAGCACTAGGAAGGTGGAGACAGGACGTGATATGGCTGGGCAGAGAAAGGAATATAAGGCGGGAGGAGACGGGAACTCGGCTTTTTCAGGCCGAGGAGTTGGTGAGGTAAGAGGTGGTGGCTGTGGCTTGCTTTGCTTCTCTGATCTTTCAGCTTTCACCCCGATATCTGGCTCCAAGTTTTTATTATAAGACCATTCAGGATTCGTGCTATAGTGCTGAGATTATAGGTGTGTAGTAGTATGACATCTAACTAAATTATTATTACTTTGACAGGTATAATATTTTGGAACACCGATGTTGTCTAATGCTTTTCATTCAGTATTCCAGTTATTTCTAAGTCATGGAATACTTAACTCTATCAAATCAAGAGTCTTTAAAAAAAAAGACTATTTTTATTTTTAATTATGTATATATGTGTGTGCATCTGTGTGTGTTGGGGGCATTGCACACATGAGTGCAGTGTCTGTAGAGGACAGAAGAGGGCATCAGATCCCCAGGAGCTCCAGTGACAGGCTGTTGTGAGCTTCCCCAGGTGGGAGCTGAGAATTGAACTCAGGTCATCTGGAAAAGTACTAAATGCCCTTAACTTCCAGGCCATCTCCCCAGTCTCAAGAGTCCTTTTATGAAGTTTCTAGTCTTGATTTCCTTATATTTGAGATTTGTAATTATGTAAACACAAGTATACTGCCGTTATTAAACAATCTCCAGGTCCCCAGGTTAAGTTCAGTCTCATGAAAGCTGCTCTACTTTAGACACCAATCATAAGCCCTGGGTAGTGGCCTGAGTTTCTGGCTGAACCTCTCTAAATCAGGGTGCCTATGGCCCTCCCTTGGGTTCAATTCGTTTGCTAGAACAGATTACAAAATGAAGGGAACATTAAGGATACTGCAAAGCACAGGGATGAATGGCCAGGGGAGGTGACACACAGGCCCACAAATGGGAGAAGGGGCACAGAATTTCCCCACCCTGTGGCATGCCACTTTCCAAAAACTCCATTTGTTCATTTATCTAGAAGTGTTAAAACCTTTTATAAAAGCCTCATTGTACAGACACGATTGATTACATTATTGACTATGGTTTTATCGACCCTTTCCCCCTCCCCTAGGAATGTCGAACCACATGGTTGGTTCCCCTGGCAACCAAAGGCATGCTCAGGCTAGGAAGGTCTCTCATTAATCTCAATAATTCAAAGATTTTTGTGTGTGTCCAGCAGCCCGGGGCCCCCATCTTATGTACTGTAGTTTCAGTAACCTACATGAATCTCAGTCTTAAAACACTGCATGAAAAAGTGCAGAAATAAATCATAGGTTATTTATAAATTATTTTTAAGAGAAGAAAAAGAAACAAGAAATGTTATAGATTCTCTGAAATCTTGCCTTAAGATGTCTATGTGAAAACCACCCGCTGTGTGGAGGCCCAATTTAACAATGACTTTGATCACTCATTTTTGAAAACTCATAAAATATTAAGATTTTCTTATATCTTGTTCTAAATCCTTCAAATAACATCTAATTGCTCTGTCTTGCCCTCCCCTCAACACACACACCTTTTTTAAAATCAAGAATAAATGAGCTGGATGACTGTCACTCCTTTCTTCCTGCATGTGACATGTTAGCCTGATGAGTGACATGTTAGCTGGAGGGGGAAAATGACTAAATCACAGGAAGTTTCAAAGAGGATCTCACTGAATATGCAAATTCAGAAACTCAAATAGTTTAAGAAACCTCAGAGTCATTTGGGCACAGTTAGTCACCACAAGGCAATGAATTATAATGAACAATATAATCTTCATTCAAATACAGGAATCCATCCTTCACCCACTTCTAGTCTAAGTGGGTGAACCCCACAAGACACATTTTGAAGAACCTTAGCCTTTACCTAAATTTTGGTCTCCTATATATTCTGCCTTGACTTGTATTGATACTTAGATATTTCCCAAATTGTAGCTATAAAACAGAAGAACTGTATTATCAATCCAATTCAATTCCTATGCTAAAACATAGTGTTAAAGACTTGTGAATAGTTAAGATACCAAAATATTCAAAATATTTTAAATAAATTTAAAAGTCATGACATTCTCTTTTCTTGCTTTGCGAATTGCCTGTGTTCAACTGTTTCAGGTAATCCTGGGTTTTTCTGTAAAAGGGATCTTGGTATTTAAAAATAAAGGTGTCTGTACTCAAAACCAATAACAAGAGCAGCCACAGACTTGCTCCACTGAGCAGCAGACCCTATGTGTTCAACCTTTGCATTTAAATTAACAATGACCAAGAACTAGGCCTGTAATCATCTCCGGCCCATATGAGTGCAGGCTGGCTAGGAAAAACTGTATTATTCTTTTCAGCCTTTAGCCAGATATGGATTTTTATGGGAGAAACAAAGGAGCTGCTATGTGGAATAGTTGAAAGTAATGCTTGATGAGCAAATAGGTCATTATATTTTGTAATTATGATTTCTATCATGCTTGTTTGAAGTTGAATGCCATAGTACCCTAATAGCTCTCCTTTCATTGCAAAGAATAGACACATCAACCAAGTTCTGAGGAAGCAATCAGAGATTTGCAGCTGGCACCCTGGCATCCTGACCTAAAAGGGTCTGGTGAGTAACCTCAGCAAAGGGGTACAGCTTGAGAGTGAGTGTGCTTTACTTTGGTTTCCAGAAAACTTGGAAACATCAGATTCAGGACAATGGTAGCAACTGAAGGCCTACACTAACTAAGGATGTCTGTTCAACACAACAATGTCAGCTATAAGGGAAACTCAGAAATCCCTGGGACAACTTGATTCTGGGAGTTCATGTATTATAAAGCTAGGGTGTTAGTGCATAAGAAGAAAGGCATCTTCTGAACTCATGCCCACGACTAATGGAAAGTTCTAGACTTACACAGCTCAATGAAATGCTTGCCTCTTCCTTTGTTTACTGAGCAACCTGGCCACCTCTCTGGTCAGCACTGGCTCTCAGTTGCTCAGGAGCAATAATTTCAATGAAGTATTGCCTACGTTGTTTGTAATGTTTAGCTTGTTTCTTAATTACTGTTTCCATGCCAACAAGTGCTGTGGAATAATCCTTCTATACACTGTGAATATGTATTAATCTCATTGGTTAATAAAGAAGCTGATTGGCCTATAGCAAGGCAGGACAAAGTTAGGTGGGACAATTAAGCTAGGATGAAGAGAGGCAGAGTGAGAGAGTTGCTAGTAGATGCAGAGAGATTAAGATGGGCACACCACACTGAGAAAAGGTACCAGGTCACATGGCAAAGCATAGATAAAAAAATATGGGTTAATTTAAGTATAAGAGTAGCTTGTAACAAGCCTGAACTATCGGCCAAGCATTTGTAATTAATATTGAGTCTCTGTGTCAGTTATTTGGGAAGCAACAGCAGCGCAGGAAAACTCCACCTACAAACAAGTATCCACATCTGGTATCAGGAACCCTGGGCTGGGTGAAGGTGCACAAAGTCTCCAAAGCCAGAGGGTGCTGTGAAGAACTTCTAACCTGGAAGTGAACAGCCAAGTCCACCTGGGAAGGACAGTTCTCCAACTAGGGACAGGGAAGATCAATGACCTCTCTAATGAGAGAGAACTTTGGCCAGGCCAAGAGAAATCCTCAAAGATATAGTCACTAACTAGACACAAGTTGCCCTAGAAATGGACACATATATCATTCTGGGGCTTCCTTACATCTGCAAGGCCATCCCTAAGCAGGTTCAGAGGTAGATTAGGAAGAATACTGGCAGTAGTTGAAGGAGCTCAAATTCTAGTTCTATCAATTGTGAACTTAACTTCTTTAACTTAATGCTCCCTTAGGCTGGGGCAACCGTTACATCAGCTGACTCCAAAGAGCCCTTCTACCGCTCAGGAGGCTGGATCTCACTCTAGCTTTGATTCTCTCACCTTAAAATAGGAACACAGAATGTCTACTGAAACCTGCCCATGCCTTCTCCAGCTCTTATGTTCACACACACACACACACACACACACACACACACACACACACACACGCTAGTAACATATAAGAAACACAAGAAGAAACTAATCAAGACCCCAGCTAAGGATTCTTAAATTTGAAGACTTAAGTTTGAAAGAGAAGATTCAGGGAATGTCATCATTTCATGTTCCATATTCTAGACAAATGATAAAGCAAAAAGGGGGTGGGGTGCGGCCGGCATCAGCTCAGCCTATTTTTCCTCCTCTTCCAGTCTCAGGCCCTTACACTTTCCATAGTTACAAAACTAACCTGGGATAGGAGCTGATTTGCATTGGGCTCGGACTTAGGAATCCAACAATATTCCTTTTGGGGGATTTAACAAAAGGATTCTAAACACATGCCTGCCTGTACCTGTAATAGCTGGTAATAGTTCACTACATTTTAAATTATAGTTCGCTAGTACATAAATTAATTTGAGCTTGAAATAAACATTACTGACAAAGGAAAATAATTATCACCAGAATACTTACAGAGCCATAGCATCACACTGAGCATTAATATAACGGCCTTTTTGGCCTTCTGGAGCTATTTTGAGCTGTACATTAGTGACAAGCACAGAAGGAACTTTCATTATGGCAAGAGGCATATGTTGGGTGCACAGGGCCAGTTCTCTGTCTTTCCCTATACAACAGTACGCCTGTACCTTTTCCTTATCTTTTCTCGTTCCTAAAGCTCGTCACAGGAATTTTATCTTAGAAACCAGATGCATGCGTATGTAAAGCTTTTATTTTTTGTTTTCAAGTCCTTAAACATGAAACCACTGTTCTATCCATATTGGTAAAGATATACTGTAAATAAAATAAGTCCAAAAATTCACCCACAGACTCACCAACTTAAATATACAAAAGGCGAGATTGTTTTTATTTTCCTATCATCTATCACTGCAGCTACTCATGTATTCTATGTTAGCCACTGCACTGAACTACCTATGTTAGTCTCTACCTAAGTTAGCCTCTACCTATGTTAGCCACTGCACTGAACACCTCAACTGAATTCTCTCTTACATGCCATCTCTTGTCATTTTAATGGGCATATAATTAGAGAATATTTTAGGGGTATGAGCAGGTGTGTATGGATATTTGTATATAGGGTACATGTATCTATGTAGGTGTGCATGTGGGCAGGTGCATGTGTATGGGTGTACATGTATGTGCACATATGAAGAACCAGCCTGCCTCCATCTTAGGCTTGAACGCCATTTTGTAGTAAAGACAGATAAGATTCATTCCTGTTTATGATTAAACCTCTGTTTCTCAAAGATTGGGCTATGCCCCACCTGTGAGCCTAACTGCAAACGTTTCTGTACTGCCTGTTCCAGGAAACAGCAACCACGTCTTCATTTCAAAAAGTTTTTATAACCATCGTGCACCTTTGCCTGTGTTTCACAAGGCTATAGGACTACCTGTTAGGACTACCTGTTATGATCCCCTTGTTTTGATCCCCTGCTTGTCCTGTTCCTGTCACCCCCCTATTTTGTCTGCTAAATCCCCCATTTGGAAGCCCCCACCCCTGAGCTATAAAAACCTTGTCTTCCTCACATCCAGTGCTGACCTCTTGGACCCCGCCTTGTGGGGAGGAAGCCTGTGTACTGGAATAAAAAAAAGCTTGCTTTAGTTAATTGCTTGCTTTAATTGATTTGGGTTGGTGGTCTTTCTCCTCACCCCTGTGGGATTAACACGTGCGTATGAAGACCTGAAGTCAGTCACGTGACTCAACTCTCCTTAGTGTCTAGCACCAAAGTTAATTCACTCTGATTCCGGAGGAAGGCTGATTTTGATCAGGATCTAATGGGTTTTCTCTGAATTAGAGGTTTGAATTCTGTGAACTCGTAGGATAAGAGGTCTCCCTCTGGCACCACGGAGATAAACCAACATCTTTGTGTCCTCCCAACAAGGCTGACCTTGAAGCAGATCTGAGCCACAAGTCACACTTCATTCTGTGTCATTGCTAGATTGAGTATCTTACGCTACGCTTTCATTGCTCTGAAACACAGTGGTCCATGCTGGAGGGCTGTGATCATAGATCTGCACTGTCACCTTGACTGGATTTAGAATTATATACAAGACACACCTTTTGTTTATCTGTGATGGTTTCTCCAGAGAGGTTTAATGGAGTGGGGGAGGGGGGACCCTGAATATAGGTGACATTATCCTTTGGTCTGGGATCCCATATTGAACAAATAGTGGAAAAAGAGAAAGCAAGCTATGAATACGAAAGCAGCTGTCTCACACTGCTACCATAACTGAGAGGAGCCCCTTCACTACCAAGACTTCCACTCCATCTTCAAACTGTAGGTTAAAATAAACCCTTTCAAGCCGGGCAGTGGTGGCGCACGCCTTTAATCCTAGCACTCGGGAGGCAGGGCCAGGTGGATCTCTGTGAGTTCGAGGCCAGCTTGGTCTACAGAGCAAGTTCCAGGACAGGCTCTAATGCTACACAGAGAAACCTTGTCTCAGAAAAAGAAAACAAACCCTTTCTCCTTTGAGATACTTTTGTCAAAGTGAGAAAGAGAAAGGGGTAAGGTGGTGGGCAGAGGACAAAGTCTCCACAAAGGAGGAAACTGCCGTCTAGTACTCCAGCTGGCTTTGTATGTGATAATTATTGACTTTTAACTTGCAAGCACTGGGGAGGAGGGTAGCCTGGCTTTGAGGTCCCCCTAATAGGGAACATTTACTACCTCCAAACAGGTTTGTCTTGTGTGATTAACGAAGTGCTGGATGATAAAATTCTTAAAAATCACAAATAGGCAGTCTGCATTAGTTAAAATGTAAAATGATCTGAAAAAATGATAAAAATAATAATTCATAATAACAAGTTCTTAAAAAAATACTACAGAAAACTAAAGTGAAATGCTAAAATAAACTAATTTTAAAAATTAGAGTTTATATCAAAACTCAAGGTCAATTCTAAAAATGAGCCCCTATTCATCTCTGTCTCTGCTTCCTTACTCTATCTCCTACCTATCCCAAGTCCACATTAACTTGTCTTTATTATACAATCCAGTCCTGAAATCCCTTCTGGCCTTAGAGGCAGAAAGCTCAGTTTAGACTGTCCCTCCCCAACATTCCTAAGGATTTGTGCTGAAAGCCATCCTCAAGCTTTGTTAGTGAGTTTTCTTTTTGGTCATTTGGCTGAGCCTGTTACACAGAAGTTCTGTGTCCTTGGCTTCTGTTCTTCTGACCAGAACTCCACTAAATATTTGAGAACCACTGACAAAAATGGACACTCTTAGGTACTCTGCTCCTGGGTCACACCGCCTTTCTGGGAACGTCATCATAAACCCGATCCCTTATAGACCCTATTTCCTTACCTTTTAGAGAGCAGCCTGAGACACAACAGAAAAGTACTTCCCCCTCAGCTATTGAGAGAGAGAGAGAGAGAGAGAGAGAGAGAGAGAGAGAGAGAGAGAGAGAGAGAGTGAGATTATCTTAAATCTGTGCTATAAGCTTCACCTTTTGGTCTTCTGTGTTACTCAGCCTTTCTTACATCTTAAAAAAACAGAGCTATATAAACTTGCTACCATCTTTTTCTAAAGCAGGGGCACCTAGATTTTGTGTAATTGTGTCCTGCATGTCTGTGATAATTGTTTTCATATGTTTTTTGTGTCAAAATAATTTTTTAACAAGTTGGGACCACTTCAGTTCTCCTTTTTTAAAAGAATTATTTTTGTTATATGCTAAAATACCGAAGAATACCTAGATGGGGCACTGTCTGGACATCTGGGCAGAGTTTTAGTAAGGTATAATAATGTCCTTTATACCAGGGGCATTGAAGAAAATGAGGAAATGAGAGAACAGCTCTGTTTCCTGGGGATTTAAAAAATATATATGTATTTCTACACAACAAAGATTTGTTTGCTTTTTAAAAAGAAGATAATCCGCCGGGCGGTGGTGGCTCACGCCTTTAATCCCAGCACTCGGGAGGCAGAGCCAGGCGGATCTCTGTGAGTTCAAGGCCAGCCTGGACTACCAAGTGAGTTCCAGGAAAGGTGCAAAGCTACACAGAGAAACCCTGTCTCGAAAAACCAAAAAAAAAAAAAAGATAATCCACTTCAAAACAAGCAAAGATTTTGAATTCATATTTCTCCATATAAGATATGAAATAACCAACAGATACATGAAAAGAAATGATTAGTTATGAATAAATCAAAATCATAAGTTAATATTTCTATAGAAGATGTAAAATGACCAACAGGTACATGAAAAGAAATGATTAGTTATAAATAAATCAAAATCATAAGTTAATATTTCGTGCTCATTGGGCTGGTCACATTAAAACACCAACAATAACAAACTCAAGTTAGAAAATGTGTAAAGCCGTGGGAAACTGGACTCCTTCCATCCTGTGGGTGGGATGTAGAGTGGAGCAGACCTGTGGAACACTGGCAGCACTTTTAAAAAGTTCATCACAGTTATCATATAACCCAGCGGGTCCACTCCAAGGTGGATAAGATTATACCTAAGGCCGGGCGGTGGTGGCGCACGCCTTTAATCCCAGCACTCGGGAGGCAGAGCCAGGGGGATCTCTGTGAGTTCGAGGCCAGCCTGGGCTACCAAGTGAGTCCCAGGAAAGGCGCAAAGCTACACAGAGAAACCCTGTCTCGAAAAACCAAAAAAAAAAAAAAAAAAAAAAAAAAAAAAAGATTATACCTAAGAAAACAAAAGACATCCACACAGAACCCCACAGGAAATGTTCACAACAATAGTAGTAATAATACCCGAAAAGGGAAAGCCATCTGAATGCCCATCAACTTCTAAACAAAGGAAGGCATATTTCCACAGGGGAAGGCTATTCAGCTACAAGAATCGATACAGCACTGACTGGCACACACTCCAGCCTAGCTGAGTCCTGAAAACCTTATATAAAGAAAGAAGCCAAACATATAAGCTATTACTATGTGATTTCATCAGTGTAAAATGTCCAGAGCAGGCAAACCACAGAGACAGATGGTAGAAGGCTCATTGCATTGGGGAGGGGAAGGAGAGCATGAACAGAAATAGGAAATTAGATAATAATGATGGCTGTACTAAAAACAAAACTACACACAGCAAATACCATTGAATTGTATACGTAAGTGAATACGTGGTAGCAATGTAAAAGGATACAACACACACACATGAAAATGAAGCTCTTATAAAAAGCTTAGGTTTTAACACTTCTAGATAAATGAACAAATTGATTAAAATGGGAAGAAGAGCCAGGTGGTGGTGGTGCACGCCTTTAATCCCAGGACTCCAGAGGCAGAGGCAGGTGGATCTCTGTGAGTTCGAGTTGGTAGGTAAAAAGAACAACAAATTTCTTAATAAAAAAAAGATAATCTTAAAAAAAAGTGAAGGAATTGGGGTTGGGGATTTAGCTCAGTGATAGAGCGCTTGCCTAGCAAGCCCAAGGCCCTGGGTTCGGTCCTCAGCTCTGGAAAAAAAAAATGAAGGAAACCATACACCAGGACTCCAGAGGCAGAGGCAGGTGGATCTCTGTGAGTTCGAGGTCATCCTGATCTACAAAATGAGTTCCAGGACAGCCAGGGCTACACAGAGAAACCTGTGTGGGGGAGGGAGGAGAAGGGGGGACGGGTGGGGGAAGTAGATACTAACACTGAGTGTGATCCATTTACATTTTGATTGGTGAACAATTTGATGACTTTTCCTGGGGTGGGAGGGATGGTAGCAACATAAGGAAACTTGTTTATTCTTTTCATCATCATATTAACGGCACAATGATTGCCAAAGCTGTGGCATTTGTTCCACTTGGTAGACCGTATGAGAGCTTATCAGATCTGAACGTCTCACCATCTGGAAATAATAGTTGGAAGCCAGACATGTTTATTAACAGCTTAAAAGGAGACTCGTCGGTTTAAGAAAAGTTGTGATTACAGACTGTGGTTTATAACCTGCAAGGATAGTGTTTGAGCGTCTCATTTTCACGTATACAGTATAAAAATGAATCAAAACGACCAGCAGAAATCCAGGATTATTGTAAGAGGAGTGTTACCTGCAAAGCACTGGAAGATAAAGCAATCAAAACAAATGATGTTAAAAAAATATCGCCGGGCGGTGGTGGCGCACGCCTTTAATCCCAGCACTCGGGAGGCAGAGCCAGGCGGATCTCTGTGAGTTCGAGGCCAGCCTGGGCTACCAAGTGAGTTCCAGGAAAAGGCGCAAAGCTACACAGAGAAACCCTGTCTCGAAAAACCAAAAAAAAAAAAAAAAAAAAAAATCATCTGTCATTAGTGAAAGAATGACCTTCATGCCTGTTACTTGCAACCATTTTGCTAAGCTTTGTGGAAGGTCCTGGTCCCTACATGGTTTACAGCCTCAGTGGGTCTGATTTATTTTATGCTTTTCCTGCATGCATGGATGTGTACCACATGTGTATCTGGTGCCCACAGAGGCCAGAAGAGAGTGTTAGATCCCAAGAGTTGGGGTTATGAGCTGCCGTGTGGGTGCTGGGAAGCAAACCTGAATCTCCTGAAAGGGCTCTTAGCCACCGAGGCATGTCTCTAGCCTCCCTGATTTCTTGCAAGGAATTTCCAGGAGTTTTTCAGTTCTGGAGCTGAGTCCTCACTTTCAGTTTCAGTGTGACTGCAAACTACTTAACCTCAGTGAGTATCCATATCAGTTAAAGGAGCTGCCTCGGCACCTGGCTATTGTGAGTGCTAAATGACATAATGAAGGTAAGACTCAGCCCTTCTCCTGTCCCAGAGAAGAGCTCAATCAGTGTTTGCTATGACTGAATAGTGACAGGGGAGGGGAGGGGGGCGACAATAATAACAGCAAAAGCAGACAGAACAGCACTTCCAAAATACTGTATTCCCTGGCACAAATATAAACAGAGTCAGATAACGGGAAGAGAACTCAAGAATCTGGGTTTTAGTTCCGTTTCTGTCACCAAGCTTTGTCATTAAACCTTTCACTTTTGGTTGCTTTGCTCTGAAAACCTCAACAAAGTTATTTAGGAAATAAAAACCGAAGGAGAAAATGCAACATAAGAAACACTTTGCATTCTCAGTCAACATTGTCCACCATTCATATTTTAGAACATACAGATCTTTTACAGTTATTCTTACTTCCCAGAAAATCACTCCAATTATAGAGATATTTTGGGTGAAAAATTTGCAGGCCCAAAGACATTTCCCAGTGGATGGCGGAACAAAATTTTCCACTGAGAACAGGAAGACTCACAACTTCTGTTTGTTTCAGCTCAGCTCACAACACACTTCAGGACCAGGCTTAGAGACTAGGCAGAAAGATGCGGAAGACCCCAGAGCACACAGGAAAGTGGGCAAACTTGGGCTAAAGTATAAGGGCAGACATGTATACAGGCACATGATTGGGCCAAATTCCTAGCTTCAGGCAGAGGGTAAATGGCAGCATCCCTGTATTTTTATCACATCACAGGTCAGGAAGGAATGACACCCGACCCCGAGACAGTTCGAGCACTAGAAGTTGGTAAGACATGAAGTCAGCAACCTCCCCTTCCCCTTCTTCCCCGGCACACTTGTCCTTCTCTTCAGGGAAAGCAGAACCCCATGCTGGAAGTGATCATGGAAGCCGAGTTATCTGACAGCTCATGATGGCTGCTCCATCTGAGAGCAGCCACGGACATGACATTGGCAGATGGCTGGAGTTGGGAGGGCTGACGTCTCCTCCACAACAGACTCTAAGCAAAGAGGTCCCAGATGGCTGCCGCAGAGATGGTGTGCGTGTAACAACAGAGCTTTCCCATGGCTCCAGGAAATCACACTCCCTTGGCTACCTGTCCTAGACCCCAACAGTTAGCTGAGTCACTTTTCTACACACAGCCCTGTCAATTCCCGACACAGAACAGCAGGCAAGCCTCTTGGCTTACCCCAGGCTTCCTCCAACCTTGCTCCTCCACTGTTTGAGTTCTGCCCGTGGCACTGGGCCTTCATTCATTGCTCCTCCGCTCTCCTGCCTGCCATGTCGGTTACTCTAAAACTCAATATATGGGTGTTTGGAAAACCTTCTCAACCTCCTCGTGATAGCTAACTTCTCCCAACTGAAACATTTCCTCTTAGAAGGAGGCGGGAGGTTCATAAAATTCAGAACACTAGCCAGGTGATGGCAGCACATGCCTTTAATCTCAGTACTTGGGAGACAGACAAAGGTGGATCTCTGAATTCCAGGCCAGCCTTGTTTACAGAATGAGTTCCAGGACATCCTTGACTCAAACAACAACAAAATAAAGACGTAAATAGATAACAAAAATAGAAAAATATTCAGGAAGCTAAAGAAATTTATGAGGTGCAGGAAGACCACAAAATTTACAGAGATTTAGGAAGCTCAGAATGTCCCTCCCTAAGTTTATATAAGCAATAAACAATTGGTAGGGAAAAGGAGAACCTTTGGTGTAACTGATTGTTAGTTGCTCAGGGAACTTCAGGGATTTGGCATTTGTTCTCAATGATGCCTTTGTCTTTTTGAGACTATCATATAGATGGCATCATATAAACTATAATTTGCTTATTCATTTACTTGAAGGACATCTGAGGAGTTTTCTATTTTGAGTAGTTAGGAGTGGCTGCCTGTCAACACTTATGTACCTGTTTTGATATGACTATAAATATTTCTTTCTCTAGGGTCTGTATCCAAGAATGAGATTTTGGGAGACAGTACGGATATATTTAAGTTTATAAAAACCCATGGAAATGCTTTCAGAGTGACCTTAGCAATGTGTAGGAGTTCTGGTTCCTCCACTTGCTCATCAGCACTTGGTGCTTTATGTTTTACTTTAGACATCCTAATAGGTATCTGGCAGGACCAGAAGGTTGTCATGTTCATGTCCTTAGTGGATCTGATGCTAAACATCTTTTCATGTCTTTATTTTCCTTTGTTACATACTCTTTGGTGAATCAACTGTCTATCTAGAAGTTGGGTGGTTTGTCTGCCTACTATTGAGTTCTGAAAGTTCTTTCTATATTCTGGATACAAGTGCAGATGTATCAGAGAAGTGACGTGCAATGGTTGCTGCCTAATCTGCAGCTTATTGGTTCTTTTTTTTTTTTGTCTCTCATAAAGAAAAAGGTTTATTTTTTTATAAAGTAAAATCTTTTTTTCTTTTAAGAATTTTTTCCTTAAAGTTTTATATTTTGTTCTTTTCCTTTATAGTTGTGATTCATTTGGACTTAGTGGGTTGTTTATTATTATTATTATTATTATTATTATTATTATTATTTTATTTTATTTTTTGGTTTTTTCAAGACAGGGTTTCTCTGTGTAGCTTTGTGCCTTTCCTGGTACTCGCTTTGGAGACCAGGCTGGCCTCGAACTCACAGAGATACACCTGCCTCTGCCTCCCGAGTGCTGGGATTAAAGGCGTGCACCACCACCGCCCAGCTGTTATTATTATTATTATTATTATTATTATTATTATTATTGCAAAAGGCAATGTTTGGTCTGGGGGTCTTTATTATTTTTTTTTTTACCTAAAATGTCCAGCTATTCCAAAGTCACCTACTGAAAAGAATATCCCTTCTTCTTTGAATACACCTTTGTCAAGTGTCAGCTGGGCACGTTTTTGCAAGTTTATTTCTGGAATCACTTTTCTGCTTCATTGAGCTGATCTGTGCTGGGGCCTTTCATTATTGTTATATTGGTTTAATTAACCGTGTTAGAATAACAGTATGATTTCCCCGATTTTCTTCTTATTTTCCAAAATTATTTTAGGTCTCATCCCTTTGACTTTGGCATAAATTTTAGAACCAGGTTATCTGACCTACCTGAGTAAAGTCCTGGTGATGTTTTGATCAAAATTGTATTAAACCTATAAACCAGCTGTGGGAGACCTGACATCTCTGTTGTTTTCAGTCACCTAGTCCATGAACCAGTGTGGGTTTCCTATGAATCACAGAGTTCTTGACTTTTCTCACCACTGTTGTGTTGTTCAACCTAATGCTCCCTATTCCACAAAAGATACGACATTATCTGCATGGTATTTGTTGGCATGTGGAATTTTCTAGAATCAGCTGTATGTCCAATCTTTTGCCCTGGGGAGCTAATCTATGTATCTAAAAATTTCCATTTCCAGTTGTACATTATTATAATGTAGAAATAGCAAATGATTTTTTGTATGGTGACCTCACAAGCAGCAAACTTGCTAATAAGGGTTATTTCGTAACTTCTTACATAGAAAATTGTGCCATCTATTAGTAAGGACTACCTGCCTGCCTGTCTCTGTGTCTGTGTCTCTGTCTGTCTGTCTTTCTCTGTGTAGGTGTGTGTCTGTCTATGCCTCACACTTCTTTTTCCTGTCCTATTGCACTGTGTAAGGCTCCACTGAGGTGCTGAATAGATGTGAGAACATCTATTGTACATCTTTGTCTTATTCTTACTTCTAGGGCAAAAGCATTCAGTTTCTACCAAAGACATATTAGAGCTATAGTATTTTTTAATGTGTGGATTTTTTTAGTTCTAGTATTTTTTTAATGTGAGGACTTTCTCAGCTATAGTATTTTTTAATGTAAGGATTTTTCAGCTATAGTATTTTTTAGTGTGAGGATTTTTAGCTATAGTATTTTTTAATGTGAGGAATTTTTAGAGTTGAACTTCCATTGTAATCATTGCTTACTTTTCCTCCTCCTGTTATGGTCTGAATGTTTTTGTTCCTGCAAATTTGGTGTGCTGAATGTTTTAAGACATGCTCTCTCAAACTTTACCATGATTTCTGTCTAAATTTAGTTAAGCTCAAACTATGTGCTACCATAATTTCAATATCCCACCCAAACTCTGCATGTTTAATTCTTATTCTGAGGAGTTAGAGACAAGCCCTAAGAAGCAATTGGGCCCTTTAGAACCCAGCCCTTAAGAGCTAATCCATTCGTGGATTAAGGGGTTAATGCAGTCATTCCCAACCTTCCTAATGCTGTGACCCTTTCATAGAGTTCCTCATGTTGTGGTGACCCCCCACCATAAAATTATTTTTGTTGCTACTTCATAACTGTAATTTTGCAACTGCTATGAATTGTAATGTAAATATCTGTGTTTTCCAATGGGCTTTGGCCAGCCCTGTCAAAAGGCCATTCAACTCCCAAAGAGGTCACAAGCCACAGGTTGAGAACCCCTGGGTTAATGGGTTATCTTGAGAGTGGATCTGTTCTAAACACTAGTTTGGGTCTGTCTCTTGTGAGCATCCTTCTTGCCATATAATGCCAGTGCCAACTTGAGATTCTACAAAAATTTCCAATGAACAAGAACAGTCTTGCAGAAGCAGCTCCTAAACCTTGGAGTTTACAGCCTCCAGAACAAAAAGCAGAATGAAGCTTTGTTTATTAATCACCTAGTCTCTGGTAAAAAATAGATTAAGATGTGGTCAAAATGGCTAAACAGTCACTCCAATGACTTTTCTGACATATGAATTCAGTAGGATTTAACTTACAAGTATGGACGAATCCTTGCCAGGCAATAGTCTAGGTACAGAGCAGATGAAAGTCAACATGTTTGTGGACATCATCATTCAGTGTCTATGGTTTTGGCTGTTAATATTAGATCTCCCAGTTTTCTTATACACCTATAGCAAACTCCATGAAAAATGAATTAAGAAAGAAAATTAATTTCCAATAGCTTAAAATGATCTAGGATGTCAAGCATAGTGGCACACGCCTTTAATCCCAGCACTGGGGAGGCAGAAGCAGGAGGATCTCTGAGTTCCAGGTCAGCCTGGTTGAGAGACCCTGTCTCAAAACAAACCAACAACAAACAAATCTAGAAATAAAGTTAACCAAGAAGAAAGACCTCTGAAGAAAGAAGTCAAAGACACTAAAAAACGGAAAGAACTCCCATGTTTATGAATTGGCACATTTAATATTATAAAAATGTCTGTATTACTGAATGATGTCCATGTTCAATGCAACTCTACAGAAATTCCAATGCCAGTCTTCACAGAAACAGAACAAAACAATCCTAAAATGCATGTGTAAGTACAAAAGACCAAGAAGAGCTAAAGCAATCCAAAGCAAAAAGAACAATGCTGGAGTACCATAGTGCCTGATTCCAAATTATACTACAGAGCCATAATGACATGGCCATCAGGGTCCTGGCCATGTGACATGGCCATCATGGTACTGGCCACAGTGACATGGCCATCATGGTCCTGGTACAAAACCAGATATGTAGACCATTGGTATTAGGGACTCAGAAATAAACGGACACTGTTACTGCCATGTGATTCCTGACAAAGGTTTCAAAAACATGTTGAAGAAAAGACAACTTCTTTAATAAATAATGCTGGAGAACCTGGAGATCCATTAAAATGAGACATTTACCTCTCATCCTGTGCAAAAAACAATTCAAAATGGGTAAAAGATCTCAATGCAAGTCCGGAAACTTTGAAATTACTGGAGGAAAATTATAGGCAAAACTGTTCAAGATGTGGCACAGGGAAGGAGTTTCTGAAAAGGCCTCTAACAGCTAAGGAAGTAATAGCAAGAATTGACCATTAGAGTATACCAAATTGAGAAGTTTCTATGCAGCAAGAGAAACAACCACAGTAAAGACAGAGAGGAAAGAATAGGAGAAGAATTTAACCTGATGGGATTGATACTTGGAACTCAAAGTAATTAGATGGCAAAAGTAATTAGATAGATAATTAGATAGTAATTAGATAGCAATATGATCAGTAAATGGGCAAATGAGTTGACTAGATGATTCTCAAAAGAATCATCTAGTCAACATATAACTAATAAATATATGAAAAAGTGTTCAACATCTTTAATTATAGGGAAAATGCATACCAAAACTACATTGAGATTTCATTTCATCCTATTCAGAATGGCTATCAACAGAAAAACATAAAGTATAATGACACCTATATATTAATATGTCACAGTGAAACCCAAGACAGAAAACAAACCCTTAGACACTGTTGGTGGGAATGTAAATTGGTGCAGCCACTCTGGAAACCAGTACGAGGTCCTTCAAAAAGCTGAAAATTGAGCAACTTCATGATTCAGCCACACCGCTCCTTGGTATATACCTGAAGGAAGCAAACTTAACTCAGCCTTGCTAATCATGACACCATTCACAATGGTCATGTTGTGGAATCTACCTATGTGCCTGTCAGCGGAAGAATGGACAATGCTGTGTCTATACACTCAGGGGAGCTAAAAGAAAGCTTATGCTATTTGCAGGAAAACAGAATTGGAGATTATCATGTGAAGCAAAATAAGTCAGACTCAAATAAGTATTGCATGTTTCCTTTCATATGTAGAAACTAGGAAAAAAAAATAAAAACCAAACCAAAGACATGTAAGTGAAAAGTGAAGTACTATGAAGAGGTAAGGGACCAGGCAAGGAGGAGGGGGATGATAGGGATGAAAGTAGTCAAAAGATGTTATGTGCATGTACTGAATTGCCAAGATGAAATCTATCACCTTATATAATTACTATATAATATGAAAACTGGAAATGTAAAAGATCAACAACAAAAACTAGTATACCTCCTAACTCTCAACTGGTTCCAGGTGCAGCAGTCCCCCCACAGCTACTGGAGAAGTTGAGGGAACAGGGTAGGATGAAGGAGTGACTCCATCTGGCCAATTTCTTGTCTCAGGACTTAGTTGAGGAATGAGTCTATGACCTAATTAGGGTTGATGGAGCCTCAGGGGAGGCTGGGATGTGTAGCTTGAACTGACGGGATCAGAACCTCTCTCTTACTTGTGCAGAACAGGAAAACACTGAATACTGGGCACTAGCTCACTAGCTAGGGGAGTCTTGTGCCCACTGAAAACAACCCAGGAGTGCAGAGACGCACAGATGAGACACAAGGAAAGAATGAGTTCAGATGACATGGGTTCAGTCCCGGGATACAGCTCTACCCAGGATTGAATACACCATATTTTTGGATGCCTAAGTTATGACAGCCATAAATTCTCTCACTCTCCTCCATTTCTAACTTAAACCTGTTTGAACTGGATTTCCTGGCACTTCCAAATAAGAGTCCTAGATTACAGGTGGGAAGCAGTTGAGATGGTAGCTATGGTTCTCTGAGTAATTCCTTCGTCAAACACACATGGCCTAGTGGCAATGAGGACAGGCTGGTGATGTGGGTGCAAGGCCTTTCAGATATGGGGCCAGAAATTTGTGGGGCAGGTCAAGGGAATGAAAGTGGCCTTGTTGGTACTGAGCTACAGAAGGGTGGGTCATTATTACCTCACCTCCTACAGTGGCCATTAGGGACAGCCACTAATTATCACCAGTATTATGGAAAGAACTCCTGGCCACTCATGGATCTTCTGTTTCTTTTCAATGCTTATTTCTTTTTGATAATGGTGTCCTGAAAATGCCTCAGCACAGCATCTGGTGCACTTGCTGGGTGGCTCAGTCTCCACTTGCCTCCCAGGTTCACTCCCTGCCACTCTTTGTCCTGCTCTGTGTGCTGGCCATCTAACCCAGGGTTCCTTGCTCTCTGGTTTTGGATGTAGTCAAGGAGCAATACAAGCTGGAGAGCTTGATAGTGGAACCAGGAATGGGTATTTTTTTATTTTCTCCTTTCTTTCCTTCCTTGCTAGGGTGCTGGCAGCAGCTTTGTATACACACACACACACACACACACACACACACACACACACACACACACACTTGGTTTTTTGAGACAGTGTTTCTCTGTATAACAATAGCTCTGGCTGTCCCAGAACTTGCTTTGTAGACCAGGTGACTTGGTTTCTTGATCGCTGTAAAAGCCCTGTCATTTGGTCCCTCGGCCATAACCTCAGCCCATCTAAGACTGTGTTAACACCTTCTGTTCAGGCTCCAGGGAGATTATAGCATGTCACAGCTGTTGGTCCCTGGGCCCTCCCAGCCTTCCTAGTTCCCCGTAACTCTGCTGGACTCTATAATAGACCTGTGATGGGGTTCTGTTTGGGGAAACTTGCCTGAGTAAGTGTGCCATTGGTTTCTTGTTGGGTACCTAACTGATGCAGGCCACTTCCCAACCTCAGTCTCTACATTTCCAGTCACCACAAACTCCCTGATGCTTTTTTTGGAGGGGGCTTAAGACAGGATTTCTCTGTGTAGCTTTGGGGCCTGTCCTGGATCTCGCTGTGTAGACCAGGCTGGCCTCAAATTCACAGAGATCCTCCTGCCTCTGCCTCCCGAGTGCTGGGATTAAAGGCGTGCGCAACCCCCCCCCCCCACTCCCCCCACCCCCCACCCCTGCCCCTGATGCTTCTTAAAGATGCTCTGTAGTGTCTTGCTTCCACACCCCTGTTCACACAGATGCTCCTCTCTGGAGAACTTTTATCCTGTCGCTGCCTCAAGACGTCTTCCCAGTTCTCCTTAAACTGCCTTTCTTTAGGCCTGTCTCTGAGTTGCGGTCATGCTGGCCCCTACTATCTGCATGTCAGCCCCTCTGAGCAGCCCCTGTCTCTCTGTCCCGAGCTGGAGGTTGAAGCACCGTGTGCCCAGCCCTGTACTCCACCTCCCAGCACTGAGCCTCACATACTGTGTGTAGGTCTCTGACACCTGCTACACCGAACTGAACCAGCAATGCTTTAACGTCGCTACTTACTGCGCATGTCCAGGCAGCCACTGCTTCATCAAACCTGATCGTGACAGGGAAAAGGAAACTGCTGGGAAGAGGCCATTAGAAGAAAGCTAGGCCACGGGAACAAGCATGGGGATTTTCCCGTGAAATTCCAGCTCTGAGATGCATCTTAAAAGTGACCCAGGCAGCCAGCTTGACTCATGGGCTGGTTCTCCCTTGACTGTGGCTAAGATGCTGTGAGCATGAAGCATGAGGGATTGGTTCCTACAGCTGGAGGCTTCTCCCAGGCTTCTGGGGGGCCCTGGAGTCTGGGGAGCCTCCCGTATCCGAGTGAAAGCGGAACTGGCTGGGGAAAGTCAACTAAAGGGAATCCTGTCTCTAGAGCAGGCACCCCAGGTTGAGAGGCCTGGCTTGTGGTGACTGCCTCTTTGTCCCTTGTGCAAGTGTGCCGGTGCTACACATGCGTGGTAAGGTTAGTTCCTGACCTGAATAATGGGTTCTATACGCACGACCCCAAAGGGGTCGTGACCCCTGGGTTGAGAAGCACTACTTTAATGACTAAGTCCAGTGCTTCAGCAGTTTGCTCAAGGTCAGCTGTAACACGCAGCGGACTCAGAGAAAGTGGAAGAGGACAAGCAGAGGAAGGACTCTTGGAGGAGGGGCCCCTAGACGTAAATTCACTGGAAGGTGTAGAAGCAGCTGGACCGCTCCTTTGAGAAGTTCGTATGCATCTGCAGCTGTGCCAGCCCGAACTTGAGACCCAGTCATTGGAAGTCAGGGAAATAAGCCACTTTGCTCCAGAGAGCAGGCTGGTTCTTGCTCTGCTTTCGTCTCGTGGGGGGAGGGGTGGGGTGCGGTGGGTGGTGCATGTGCACCGATGTGGACTCTTCCACGATTCCCAGTCCCACCCTGTGGCCGACATCACTAATAATGACAATGTTCTTTCCTACTGAACTCTGCCATGGACCCAGTATCCTTCAAATGGTGCTGTTGACAGCTTCGGCCGTGCTGAGCTCTCTCCACGGTGGCTGTGGAGCTGTTAGGAACCAGGCTCGATTTTTCCCTGGGACCTAGAAAACTAGAACTTAGGCTTAGATAACAGTGTCCACTGATAAGTAAAAATCTCCCGGTAGTGAGGAATAAGTCAGATCAGGCCAAATTAATAAGTCCAGGTTTAATTAATAAGTCTGAGCAAAGAATTCCCAGGTGGTCCCAGGGGAAGGGGAGAAAACCCATGGCATGGTTACCAGCCTGGTCTTAAATACCCTATAGGTATGGTCTTTGAGCAGCTCCAGGGGAGGAGCCCACCTTTGGCAGGCTTTCTGAGGGGCGGGGTCTGGAATGGAAGGAGTGAGGCCAGAGCAGAGCTTCCCAACATCCTTCACTGCTCTCTAAAATCTCATTCAAGTGTGTGGGTAATAAAGGACCAATGGGATAGACTCACTAAGGGCTTACATGTTTTATTCTTTGATAAAGAATGTTTTGTAATGCATCAAAAACATTTTTTGAGCGTCTCTTATGAAGCAGATGCAAGGCTACATGTCATCTGAATGACATACTCATTAAAGACAACATTCCTAGCCCCTCAGCAGATGGAGGTGAGAAATGTAACAGTACGTATTGTTACAGGCCTGAAACGGTCTGCCCCCACTAAAGCTCAGTGCTGCGGTGGTCGTGTTCGGAGGAGGGGCTATAAGGAGTGAGTACACCATTAAGAGAGGATTAATCTCTTTCTCCGTGTGGGTTCTCACTCTCTTAGCCTGATATATTACTGCAAGAGGAGGCTATCATGAGCTGAGGCTATTTCCTCTATTTCAGTGGTTCTCAACCTTCCTAATGCTGCTGCAGTGACCCTTTAATACAGGTCCTCATGTTGTGGTGACCCCCAACCATACAATTATTCTTGTTGCTGTTCATAACTGCAATTTTGTTACTGTTATGAAATATAATGTAAATATCTGATATGCAGGATGGTCTTAGGCGACCCCCACAAAAGGGTTGTTTGACCCCAAAGGGGTAGTGACCCACAGGTTGAGAACCAGTGCTTTATTTCATTTCTTCCAGACACACCTGCTTTTCCTGCTTTTCTATCATGAGCTGACATGTACCTCACAGCCCTGTGCACTTGGACTTGTCAGTTTCCAGAGCTTTGCACTCAAATTAACTATTTTTCCCCAGTTTTGAATTTTACAAGCAACTGACAAGAATAAAAAAAAATAGTAGTTCCGTGCAATTTGAAAATCAGATGTGAAGGAATAAAGCCCTCTGACTCTGATCTTAAACTTCTATCTGACCTTGATATTGCAAATATTCCAGCACACCTGCCCCACCTGCTCACAGCCATTGCAGCTGTGGCTCTGCTAAGAACCGCCCCCCCCAATTCCAGTTCTCCTTTGAAGTCAAGGAACGTTGGCGCATCCTTCCAGAACCACCTTCTGTAGTCTCATGTGAGTGATACTTGCACATGTCTTGCTACTCACAGACTGAGGCATAGATCACAGACATCTGACTCTGCATCTCTTGCCAGTAATGTCCATTCTTGTTCAATTTAAATTGCTTTCCTCGTTGGCTGCTAAACAGATTGATTTTTCCTAGCCACAGACTATACTTTTCATCTCATATGCCTATTCTGTTTGATTAACAGTCACTGCCTGGAACATAGTTTAAAGTATCCAAGTAAAAGGTGTTGTCATCAATTAGTGATATCTGCCACAGGGTAGGCTAGGGGGTGATGGTGTGAACATTGATAATTCGTGAATATAAATTTGTAGCTATAAGGCTATGAAGAAGGGAGATGACCTCTGACTGAGCAATCTGATAAGTCTATACAATAAAAATAGGAATAAGAGCCATCTTCAATAGACAGGATAATGATAGATGAAACATCTGAGCATTGATGCCACAAAGTCCAACCCACCGTGAGAAAGCAAGTACTAGCTAAGTTCCTTTGAGATATAACTTAAGACAGAGAGTTTATGTAAGAGAAATGTTGTGGAGTAATCTTTTTGTATACTGTGAAGAAGTGTCTCTCAGATTGGTCTAATATAAAGCTAAGTGGCCAATAGCTAGGCAGGATTTTCAGGGCAGACAGAATGCTGGAATAAGATGAAGTTGGGAGGAGACACCAAGGATGCACAGGAAAACAGCATAGGCAGTATGCAGTAAAGGTAATAAAGGCAGAAAGTAAATTAATAGAAATGGGTTAATTTGAGTTGTAAGAGCTAGTTAGAAACAAGCCTAAGCTATCGGCCAAGCTTTCATAATTAATAAAAGGTCTCTGTGTGGTTATTTGGGAGCTGGCAGGCAGGACAGAAAAATCTGCTTACAGAGAAAGGACTAAAGAGTGTGAAATACTCCAAATTAAAGGACAAGGTAAAGAAGAGTCCAGAGACAGAGCAGGTAGAAACCAAGAGGAAATTCAAGAGCCTTTAACTCTTTTGTAAGAAAGAGGTCTGTTACAGTGTCCTTAACTACCAATTAGGCGCATCAGAAATTAACCAATCATCCAGTCAATAAATGGGCTAACAGACTGAATAGACTGTTCTAGAGAGAAAGAGTTCAAAGGTCAATAAACACTTAGAAAGTGTTTAGTATTGTTAGCCATCAGGGAAATGAAAATTAATTTTTTTAATTCTCTCACCCTAGTCAGAATGGCTTTGATCAACAGCACAGATGACATCAAATGCAGGTGAGGATGTATAGAAAGGGGCACCCTTAGTCACTACTGATGGGAGTGTGAGCTTGTGCAATCGCTGTGGAGATAAGGATGGAGGTTCCTCAAAAAGCTAAAAGCAGAGCTACCATGTGACCCAGACATACAACACATACATACATATATATATATATATATATATGGCCCATATGTATATGAGGAATTCTAAGTGGGCACACCACAGAGATACCTACACATCCAAGTTTATTGCTGCACTACTGACAATACCTAACAAACAGAATCAGCCTAGATGTTCATTAACAGATGAATGGATGAAGAAAATGTAATACATATGTGCAGTGGAATTTTATTCAGGCATAAAGAAAAAATGAAGCTATGGCATTTGCAGGACAATGGACCAAACTAGAAATCATTATGTTAAGCAAAATAAGCCAGACTCAGAAAGACAAACACCTTTTCTCACACATGGAACCTAGATTTAGGACTATATACGTGTATATGTGTATAAGTCACAAAACTAGAAGCGAGATCATGAAACCTTGCTTAATGCTAACTTAAACTTTAGAACCAGACAGTCCCGTGTTTGCACCTCTGTTCTTACCCCCATGGCTCAAGGCCCACGTTCTGTTTCCTCATCACCGATTAGATGCTTCCTCAACTTACTAGCCACACTGGTGGCAAATGAAGTCCACAGGAAATCAACCCCCTGTAAATATTAGCATCACTTTGCTCAGCCACAGACAAGAACTTCTCAAAGGAGACAGATGTCTCTGAAAGCCTCACAACTCCAGGAATCCTATATGAAACCAAGGTGCCTAAGTGGCTCAGAACATAATTATATGAGACATGCATAGAAACTGGGTTCATTTTCTAGGAACGTGGAGAGGCAGGAGGTCAGGCTTCCTGCAATTGGATGTTTCTGGCGAGGGTACCCTTTGGTCACTGTTCTTGGCTTAGAACTTTGCTGAATTATAAGTAACCAAATAACTTCCAGACTGTAGCACAGTAGTAGAATAATAATTTGACTCACCTAAGCTCTTTCCCCTGAGGATTTTCCCCTTGACTGAATACATGCTATAGTTTTAAGCACCTGAACACTGAACCCAGATGGTTCTCTCAGCAGTTATAAGAACAAACATACTGTGGACCGTCTCTGGGGTGGTATTCTAGCTCCACTCCCCACAGTCACCATTTTATCCCAACACACAGGCCAAGATCACAAGAAGATGGTGTCAAGACCTTCCCTTGGCACATAGAGCTGTGATGAACATTGTCCTGCCTCTGGACCTCGGGGTGTAGGAAGGAAGGGGCCCAGGAGCCACAGTCTCAGGCTAAGCAGAGGGCCATTGGAGGGCCTTACTCCTCAGTGTTGGTTCTGGTCAAACAAGGTACATTGTTCCCAACTGGGCTGAGTGGAGATGGCCCCTTGGAGCTCACACAGCTAGGAGAACCTGACTGGGAGAACCCATTCAGGACAAGCTATGTAGAGCATCCACAAGCTGGGGCAAAGGTCCCCTCCTTCTGGGATATGCACGAGTGTTTGCCGGTAGGTCATGGAAAGGCTGTTGGCAGGTACTGAATCAATGCGGGCAGCGTTTCTGGAAAGGAGTGAGTCACAGAAACACTTCCTTTCTAACAACAGAGGTGTCACTGTTGAGTGTGCTAATGACAACAGAGCACTCTGCCACACTTAAGGCGGTTCCCTCAACAAGTTGAATGAAGGCATTCCTTCTACAGCTACACACCTTGCTAAACTCAGGGCTCTGAAGAGAATTGTGGGTCCATGGTCATTGTCTCCAATGCCGTCTTCTATCAGATGCATGTTCAACATGCAAAATACAAAAGGAGTTTAAAGCATTTGCCGCTGTAACAGACACCGTTGCGGGGAGAAGGGGGGTTTAAATGGTCACTCGATGTTGTCTATGACAAGCACATTTCCTTCTAAGTGCTTGAGTCCCCACAGTCAAAGTGGCCCTTGGTCTCCAGTGACCCTGGGGAGATTTGCAGCTCCTTAGGCAAACACTGCTCCTCTGGCACCTGGCCAGTATGTCGCGACTCTCTAGGACATCTATTTTCAGTCTCAGCTCTGTCAAAGGTAATCACAGTTCTCACAAGTAATTAATATGGGACACTTTATCTGTGTGAGCAGGAGTGCATGTGTGTGCATGTACACGCTCGCGTGTGCGTGTGCACACACACACACACATGCATGCATGCATGCACACACTCACATGTTCTCCATAGCTGAGTCCTCATCCTATTTCTTACACCTTCCTAGGCTTTTCACACACCTTAGCTATTCTTTGAGTGTCAGCATACACTGAATCAGCATGCAGAATTTTCTATAAAGCATGTCTCCGTTTGGAGCTTCCTTCTTTGTCATGTCCAGTGCTCAAAAGTTTTGAAAGGTAGGCAACAGTTTCGTTAAGTTAAAACAAAACAAAAACAACAACAAACCACTGTGTTTTAGATGAAGTAGCATTTAACAAGATATTTAATCTTCGTCAACCATTAGCAACTTACATTTAAAGTATTGTCAAAAGGCAGCCATTAAGAAGAAAAGGACACATATATGTGCAGAATTTGGTATGTGAAATCATTTGTAAGAATCATTCTCTAATTTTTGCTTAGATAATTTGTTTTGGGTTTTGATCTGGTAGGTTTGAGGTACAGAACAACATTCCAAAATTAGAATCTTTTCTGAGATTTTTTTTTCCAATCCCGTATGATCTGTCTTCATTTCAAATTGAAAGCAGTCACAGGCATCTAAACCCCTTTTTTCCTTTTCCTTTTAAAGTTTCTTTTGAAGGTTAGCATGCAAACTAATTAGTTGTATTGCTGTATCTTTATATGTACCTGTATCATTTGTTCTCACTTACTACTCCTCTGTTCCCCCACTCCCCTGCTCTCCCCTGTTCTCCCCCACTCCCCTGCTCTCCCCTGTTCTCCCCCACTCCCCTGCTCTCCCCTGTTCTCCCCCACTCCCCTGCTCCTCCTTACTCCCCTGCTCTCCTCCACTCTCCTGCTCTCTCCCCCTATTTCCTTGTTCTCTCCCCCTGCTCCTCTGCTCCCTTGCTCTCCCCCACTCCCCTGCTCTCCCCCACTCCCCTGCTCTCCCCCACTCCCCTGCTCTCCCCCACTCCCCTGCTCTCCTCCCACTCCCCTGCTCTCCCCCACTCCCCTGCTCTCCCCCACTCCCCTGCTCTCCCCCACTCCCCTGCTCTCCCCCCACTTCCCTGCTCTCCCCCACTCCCCTGCTCTCCCCCACTCCCCTGCTCTCCCCTACCCCACACCCCCCATTTAAATGTTCTCCTCTACAATTGTTTCCTTCGATTTTCTTAACACAAGTATTCCATTGCCCTTTCTATCGCTGCATCTCTGAAGATCTCTGACACATTTTTCATGATCTCGCTTCTAGTTTTGTGACTTATACACATATACACGTATATAGTCCTAAATCTAGGTTCCATGTGTGAGAAAAGGTGTTTGTCTTTCTGAGTCTGGCTTATTTTGCTTAACATAATGATTTCTAGTTTGGTCCATTGTCCTGCAAATGCCATAGCTTCATTTTTTCTTTATGCCTGAATAAAATTCCACTGCACATATGTATTACATTTTCTTCATCCATTCATCTGTTAATGAACATCTAGGCTGATTCTGTTTGTTAGGTATTGTCAGTAGTGCAGCAATAAACATGGATGTGTAGGTATCTCTGTGGTGTGCCCACTTAGAATTCCTCATATACATATGGGCCATATATATATATATGTATGTATGTGTTGTATGTCTGGGTCACATGGTAGCTCTGCTTTTAGCTTTTTGAGGAACCTCCATCCTTATCTCCACAGCGATTGCACAAGCTCACACTCCCATCAGTAGTGACTAAGGGTGCCCCTTTCTATACATCCTCACCTGCATTTGATGTCATCTGTGCTGTTGATCAAAGCCATTCTGACTAGGGTGAGAGAATTAAAAAAATTAATTTTCATTTCCCTGATGGCTAACAATACTAAACACTTTCTAAGTGTTTATTGACCTTTGAACTCTTTCTCTCTAGAACTGTCTATTCAGTCTGTTAGCCCATTTATTGACTGGATGATTGGTTAATTTCTGATGTTTAAACCTTGCAGTTTAAAAGAGATTTTTATTTCATATTTAATTATGTGTATGTGCATGAGTATGTGCACATGTGAGGAGTTGTCTATATGGGCCAGAAGAGGACATCAGATACCCTGGAGATGGAGTTACAGAAAATTGTGAGTTACTTGGCATGGGTGCTGGGTCTTCTGCAAGAGCAGCAAGCACTCCTGCTGGGACATTTCTCTGGCCACTAATGTTCTTTTTATATCCTAGATATTAAACTACTGTTTGATGTAATATTGATGAAGATTTTCCCCCATATTGTAGGCTGTCTCTTTATGCTGGTGATCATTTTCTTTGTTGCAGGGAAGCCTTTTAATTTCATATAATTCTATTTATCAGTTCTCAGGTTTCTTCCCTTTGCTACTGGATTCCCGATCAGAAGAAAGCCTTTGTTTAGGCCTATGTCTTGAAGTGTTCTGTGTTTGTTTTACTCTAACAGTTTCAAATTTCAGGTCTTACACTAAGGTCTTTGATCCACTTCAAATTAATTTTTGTACAGAGATAGTTTTATTCTTTTAGATGTGGAAATCCAGTTTTCTCAGCACTGCTTATTAAAGTGTTTGTCTTTTCTCCTATGTATGTTTTTCGACAAACTTTGTCAAATACTAGATGGCTGTAGTTGTGTGGGTTTCTGGGCCCCCTGTTCTATAGCTTATCTACATATCTGTTTTTGTACAAGCACCATGCCATTTTTATTACTATGCCTCTGTTATATAATTTGAGATAGGCTATTGTGGTCCATCTAGCATTGCACCTTCTGTTAAGGATTGCCTTGGCTATTTGGGGACATTTACACTCCCACATGAATTTTATGATTGTTATTCTGGTTTCACAAAGAATGACACTGGGATTTCGATGGGATTGCTTTTGGTAACAGAGTCATCTTCACAATATTAATTATTCCAATCTGTGTGCATGGGAGGCTTTTCCATCTTCATCGTAGAGATCCTTCACCTTCTTAGATAGGTTTGTTTGTAGGTTTTTGAAAAAGCTATTGTGAATGGGATTTGCCCCCTGAGTTCCTTCTTGGCAAGTTCACTATTGGTGCTGTGGTGGTTTGAATAAGAATGGCCTCCATAGACTCATGTGTTTGAACACTTGGTCCATAGGGAGCGGCACTATTAGGAGATGTGGCCTTGTTAGAGTAGGTGTGGCTCTGTTGGAGGAAGTGTGTCACTAAGGGGTGGGCTTTGAGGTCTCATAAGCTCAAGCCAGTTTACTTTCTGCTGCCTGTGGATCAAAATGTAGAACTCTCAGTTCCTTCTCCAGCACCACATCTGACTGCATGCCACGATGTTTTCCACCATGATGATAATGGACTAAACCTCTGAACTATAAGCCAGATCCAATGAAATGTTTTCCTTTATATGAGTTGCTGTGGTCATGGTGTCTCCTCACAGCAATAGAAACCCTAATTAAGACAGAAGGACAGATAAGCTACTGGGTTTTTTTGTTGTTGTTCTTTGTTTAAACTTGATTTTTGTATTATACTACCTTAGCCAAATTGCTTATTAGCTCTAAGCATTTTCTGGGAGTCCTTAGGATATTTTAAGTTAGGATCTCACCATTTGACTTCTTCGTTTCCCATTTGTACTCCTTTATTTCTACTTCTTTTTTTTTTTTTTTTTTTTTTTTTTTTTTGGTTTTTCGAGACAGGGTTTCTCTGTGTAGCTTTGCGCCTTTCCTGGAACTCACTTGGTAGCCCAGGCTGGCCTCGAACTCACAGAGATCCGCCTGGCTCTGCCTCCCAAGTGCTGGGATTAAAGGCGTGTGCCACCACTGCCCGGCTTATTTCTACTTCTTATCTCATGGTTCTAGATAAGACTTTGAATGAGAAATTGAATGAGCGAGAGAGTGGCATCCCCGTCTCTTTGCAGACTTTAAAGCAAAGGCTCTCACCTTCCCCTCATTACTATAATGTTGGGTACCAGTTTGTTGTAATAGCCTTTCTTACATTGGTGGATGTTCCTTTTACTCCTACTTTCTTCAAGGCTTTTGTCATGAAGGGATGCAAAAGTTTTTCAAAGGCTTTTTCTGGCATGAGTTGAAAGGATCATATAATTTCTGTCCTTAGGTCTTTATGTGCTGTATTATGTGCATTGCTTTTGTACATGTTAGACAATCTCTAATCCCTGGAAATGAAACCAACTTGGTCATAGTGCATGATCTTACTATGTTCTTGAATTTGGTTTGCAAGACTTTCCCCCAGATTTATATTTATGTTCATCAGGGAAACTGGTTTATAGTTTTCTTTCTTGTGTTTTCTGGTTTGGTATAAGAAGCTGGCTTTGTACAAAGGGTATGATAGCGCCTTTCCTTTCTATTTTGTGGAGGCAGTTTGAGGTCTAAAGCCCAGTTTTCCTGTTTCAGCTCTTCAGTATGTGGAACTTAGACCAAGAAAGACTCCTTGTACTTTCTTGGGTACTACTTAAGCAGATATTGAGGACAGATGAGGATAGATGCTCGATAGATAGGTACTCAGGAAGGGGCAACTTAAGCAGTACCTCATTAACACATAAGAGCATGTGCATATGTACTTAGCCATCTACAAAGTCAACGAGACAAATGTAAACAACAAACTACCAACCTCAACACTTACAGAAAATGTCACCAAAACCTATTGTAATAACCATTATTGCTAATGTCATGTCTGTGGCAAGCTGTGGATTAAATATACTATTGCAAATAAAATGTACTCCTAAATCAGCAATTTTGTTTTCTCCAGTTTCTAGAATACATAAACAGAGGGGGTTCTATACTTCACCAAAAGCCCAAATTCTAAAAAAGAGTATAAATCTGTTATTACATATGATAAATCATGCCTTTTGTTTTCCCTGCATCAAATTATTTATTGTATGCCACAGAAGTTAGTGATTTTGAGCATGCAGAACCAAGCTATTCCTATCACTTTAAATAAAGATCTGATAATGTTTTTTATTTTGTAAGTTGGAATACTCTGTGTTTCAGTAATATTTTAAACTAGAAATGTATCAAGGCCAAATGCATGTGTTTATTAGCCCTCTGATTACTGTTGGGAATCATCTGATACTGATGTAGAATATTACCCTGGTAAGTAGCCTCACATATGACGTCACTGAATAGCTGATGGGACATCAAGGTCATTTCATGTTCATGTAATACTCCCCAGTACTTCCTTAGCACCCTATGCAGGGGTTCCTCTGGTTCCTAGCAGTGACATAAGGAGTGACTATATGACCATGGAGCTAAAGGTTCTTAAAACGTGAAGGATCCTCAGAGGTTTCATGACCCAGAAACTAGCATGTAGCACACCTGCTACATGTCCAGCTCTTGAGTCCTTGGGAGACATGGATAATCAATTTCAGAATTTTTGCTTCTGATTCTTTCTCAACAAACACTGCACCAGGTAAGACAATCTACTACCTATAAATGAATTAACATGTGAATGGACTCTTCTTTGCTCTTTTAGATAATATAAACCCTTTTCTTTTTGACAGGAAACAAAGGACCATGGTTAGTGGGGAGGCAGAGACATCAGAAGACAGAGTAACAAACTCCTGACAGGTGTGGGCTTTGTACATCAGGAGGAAGTATGGTGGACAGTAGCAGAGTCTGTGGAGCCAAACTGACAGGGTTTGAATCACAGCTCTGCCCTTGATCAGTGACCTTGGGCAAGTTACCTGTCAGTGCCTCAGTTTCCTGGAAATATGCTTGCTGGAAAGATAAAATAGGTTGAAACACATACAGCACTTATGACAGTGACACCAAGCCCTAGATCTTATCAAAGGCAAAACAGGAAGGGAGGGTGCTTTGTATCTCTCAGAAGAAGGTGCATCACTCGAGGTGTCTGTGTGTTGAAGAATGAGGCTGTGGGATGGATGTAGACAGTGGAAGGTTTGGGATGCCATGCTAAAGAGAGGGCCTCTCTACCCTAGGGTAGCAGCAGCCATAGGCTATTTTAAGGCCCCCAATGAGATAATCTGATCTGCTTCTAAGCAAGGTCATTTGACAGCAGTCTCAACTCTTCCCATAGCAGAGACTTCAATGGTGGCCTCCAAACGGACAGGCTCATGTCTTAGTCTCTGAAACCTATGAACAGCATCCTCTACAGTATGATGCAAGTTAGCTAAGGATCTGGGGAGGAGTGAGGGCCAGCCAGGCTCTGCCACCAGAAAAGGCAGATCCAGAGGAAGATCAAACATGCAACCCTGTGCCCTGCTCAGGTCAAGCCCTCACCAGGTCCCTCCACCCTGTGGGCAAGCATTCAGTTCTCCTGGGCCCTGGTCTACCCAGCATAATTCATATGCATTCTCTCTTCGTATTCTCTCTCTCCTTCCCCCTCCTCCTCTCCCTCTCTCTCTCTTCCTTCCTCCTCCCCTCTCTCATTTCCACCTTTAAGACTGTGTCCTTTGAAATTAAAGCAGACTTAAAACACAAAACAAAACAAAGCAGGAAAAGGTTCTCTGGCTGTAACACTGAATTACCACTTTCTACTAACCCTTTCACACCCCAGTGCCTCCAAAGAGAGTCTCCTGGGGTTACCTGCCCTCCTCCACTCACAGCAGGACTTCTGAGCATCCCTCCCTTGCACTGGTTACTTCTGAACTCTGCTGGTGTCTGGTCAGTATCCCCTCTCTGCACCCCTCAGCTCTGGGTCTTTTCATCTCCCTGTTCAAATGGGTTCATCTGTCCCCAGAGCTTTAACCTCTCCCCGAGCCTGGGAAGTTCTACCTAACACTCCACTGGACTTGCAGCCCGTCTCCAGAATCCCGACTCCCTGCTAACGGCCTAGCTTCACCCAAAGGCGCCTAGAGGTTCTTCCACCTCCATATGTCCACACGGAATCCTTTTCTGGAAGGGATCTCCTGATCCTGCTGGATACAGTCACTCTCACTCTGACCACATGCCACCAGGAATGAACTGGGTGGCTCTCATTCCCTCCTGTTTCCACTGCCTGGATGAGACCCTTTCTCTCCTTGCTTGGATATGAACCCGGTCCACTCTGTTACCAGGTCCCTTTCTCACCTCCACCTCAATCTTCTAGCCCACCCTACCCCCAACCTTTCCCTGCTATGTATCTAAGGAGTCAGGATGCCCCAGATATCTGTACAACCTGTTCTCTAGCTGGCCTCACTATGTAGACCAGGCTGGCCTCAAACTCACTATGTAGACCAGGCTGGCCTCGAACTCAACAGAGATCTACCTGCTTCTGCCTCCTAAGCGCTGGGATTAAAGGTATGCACCACCATGCCAGGCATCTCAACCAATGCCAGTGAGATGAAGAGCTGGGTCTGGAGTCCTGTGACTCACGGCTGGCTCCAAAATGAAACAACGAAAAGCCAAGACCAGGTCCAGATGAACACTGTCAGGCATACCCAGAGCCATTCCAGGGCAGAAGACACAAGACTAAATGAGGGTGTTATTCAGAACTGGGAGTAATTAGCTCAGAGTTTGTACAATAGAGAGATGATTGCTTCCTTAGAGCTCACAGGGACAGCTTCACAGTGATCAAGTTTGACAGCTCCGTGATACAAGCAGTATCTGTGGCCTTTTCTGAAAGTCCCCAGGCTGAGCATTGCAGATTCCTCCACACAAAGCCTGGAGGGGAGATGATACTGCTGGTATCGAATGGGACAGGGAATCCGTGTATCTCCCCAGCACTACAAGCTTCCCTAGCCTTGGCGGCCAAATTCTCACACACAGGAATTCTGCTTGGGCATAATTCCCACTAAGACCACACCATTTCTCCCCACTGACTTTCTGCCTGTAAAGAAAGTTAAGAATTAGTCCATAGGGTAAAAAACAAAGTCATTAACTTTTTCTATTCTCTCTTTTTAAAGTGAATAATGCTATAGAGATTGGCATTTGCTTTAATGCCATTAAATGCCATTAAAACCATTACTATGAACTTCAAATTATAAACTGGACATTAGGCAGAATAGAGACTCAATTTCAAAACAAAATATTAATTTTCTCCTATTTAAATTCAGATTTTCTTCAATGTAGCATTTACTGAATGCCTATTGTAACCATCCACAAACTGGGTGTTTCCACAGTATCTTAATCAACTCTGGTCACATTTTTTAAGACGAGGGAACTGAGGATCCCAAAGAATAAGCAATGAATCTAGATAGCAGCACTAGGTAGAATTCGGGAGTCAAGTCCAGGGCTCCCGACTGTAGGCACTACGCTTATTCTACCGTCCTTTGGGAACGGGGAAGCCAATTAAAATGATCCTCCCAGGTGAAATATTATTTTCACAGTCTTGTAGAGTTTCACAAAAAATATCAAAGACAGTCACCCACTTTATACCAACTTTGCAAATAAGGATTTGTCAAACATTTCTCTCAAAGAATCTCCTTGATCATTACAAATTAAGTTAACATTACACTAGTGGAAGTGATCTGTAATTGTATTTTCCCTCACTAGCTAAGTCTCAGAAAATCTGAGGCTTCAAACAGGAGCTCAAGTGTGCGCGCGTGCGCGCGCGCACACACACACACACACACACACACACACACACACACACACACACACACGAACACATGCACTCAGAATTTTTTGAAACAGTCTCATGTAGCTCAGCGTAGCCTCAAAGTCACTATGTAGCTGAGGCTGACCTTGAACCCCTAATCTCCCTGTTTCTACCTCCTGATTCCTGGGATGACAGGCTTGTGCCACCTTGCCTGGAAAAAAAGAAAATTTTGCCCTTAGGTTCATTAACCAAAATATTTTACATAGTAATAGATGCCGACTTATTGTGGGGGCTGAATATTTCAACGGCTGTGTTCAGAAGCTCTCACAAAGGAACTAACAGCATTTAACATTTTTCCCCCTTTTTAAGGTCTACAGGCCCAAAACCTCCCCAAAGAAGGCTTCATGAGAGCTCTGGTCATTTTGCTGGACCAATTAAGGCAGCTGTAGAAAAACTTGACTATGACAACCTAGATAGGGCTGATAGATACTCAGGACAAGTGGCTGGGATTTTGTTGCTTATTAAATAGGCAAGCCAGTGTAGACTGAACAAAGGCAGGTTCGAGTTTTCACTCGGACTAAAGGGGCTCTGAGTGGCAAAGAGGAGGACCCCAGTAAGTGCCTGCTTGGGCACCCTGATGATAGTCTGAGCTGGAGGCATCTCATACCAGATGGCAACATGCCTAAGTCTGTCCTACGCTTCTCAGAAAGAGCAAGTGATTACTAAGACCTCAGCTGGCCACTTGGAATTTTAAATGGTGGATTTATAGTTAAGGGCCGGGCAGTGGTGGCACACGCCTTTAATCCCAGCACTTGGGAGGCAGAGGCAGGTGGATCTCTGTGAGTTCGAGGCCAGCCTGGTCTACAAAGCAAGTTCCAGGAAAGGCGAAAAGCCTTTTGTCTCGAAAAACAAAAACAAAAACAAAAAAAATGGGGATTTATAATTAAGACAAAATACCAGAACCAAGTTCCCGTGTGGCTCACCCACACTCAAACTGGGCAAAGGGGTCCACCTGAGACCACCAACCGTGCCTGTGAAATGGGAAGGAAGCCTTTCCTTGGCCTGAGGATATGGCTTATGCTACTGGTTCAAAGGCCAGTGTATAACTGCTGGGCTTCCTTTCCAGAGTGGCCTCTGGTGAGTTGGTATGTGAACTGTGGGGCACCAGCACTCATGCCGACACTTGGAAACACTTGGTGACCAAGTGGAATCTCTGGAGTGCTCAGGGCTGCAGACACACAGAACTGGGAAGGAGACATAAGCTTTAGTCACCTCCAAAGCTTTCAAAGGGATTTAAAAATAAATTTTGTACTCATCATGGGGAAAACAAACAAGGCATGGCTTCAAATCCATTCTCTCTTGGTAGGGCCTGTTATTCAAATGTGGTGACGGAGATAAACCTTCCCCCCCAAATGCCCTAAACCACTTGGCACTGGGAAAGTGAATACTAGCACAAACGTCCTCTGTTAAGGCGATTCCAGGATGTTATTTATTTACTAGAGGTCTGACTTCCCTTTGCCTAAGGTTCTGGAGGAGCCCGTATGACCCCAAGGATTCCATTAACTTCCAAAGGCATTTTATTTTTGGTGGGGGAAGACCTTGGAGGAGAGAGCAGACAACACCAAGTATTCCCAGACTCAAGAGCAAAGTGCAATACCCAGGGAGAAGAAGCGGCTGCCCCATCCCTTCTCCAGCAGAGGCAGCAGCAGTTTCCAGACAGAGGGTGAGGCTGCCTAGGAATCCACTTTCCCTCAAGGTGCACCTGCTAGTACCTGCTGGGCGGCGCCACCTGGGATATAAAGACCCACAGGGTTCCCGCCCTAAAGTGCATTATCGAGCTCACGTTAGACAGACAGCCTGGCCAGAAAAATGAGATTCCAAACATGAGTAACTCAAACCTCTGAACAAGGGCTCAGACAGGCACCTAGTCCTGGCTCAGCCATACGTCAGGCATGGGTCACTTAAACACACGCGAGCGTGAAACCAAATAAAAGCGGCGTATATTATATTTAATAGAAAAACGTGGTGAGCAGGTAGCCCAGGAGGAAGGAGGGAGCTGAGTTCTCTTAGTGTTGGATGCTTGTGGCCTCCCTCGAGACACAACTGCTAGGTGGGAATTCAGGCATGAATCTGATTGAAGGGGAATCCCTTAAGAAGGCATCTACCCCTGCCGGAGACTCCAACGTTCCCAGGGGCTCCACCATCCCGCAGGCCCAGATGTATCTTCAAATCCGACAGAGAACTGTAATTAATACAGTCTCGGCTGGGCACCGAGGTGGTGGTGGTGGTGGTGGTGGTGGTGGTGGTGGTGGTGGTGGTGGTGGTGGTGGTGGTGGTGGTGGTGGTGGTGGTGGTGGTGGTGTGTGCGTGTGTGGGAACAGTTAAAGATGAAGATCAAATTAAACCCTGCTTCTTTTCAAATGACCCCCGTCCACCTTCCAAGCCCCTTTGATCATTTTGGAGAAAGCAGGGACAGCAGCTCCCAGAGCACCGGAATGGGGGTTCCCGGCGAGCTTTGTTCCCCCGCGTGAAAGCAAAGCGCTCAGGTTGCTCTCAAGCTTGGGGTCCCAGGCCCCGGGGGACGCAGGCAGCGCGCGTCACGCCGAGCCCACCCGGCCGGGACACGCGGCCTGTCCCCCGGGCGCGCGCCTCGCCCCCCGCGCGGCTCACCTAGCAGCACGGCGGCCACGGTGGAGAGCAGCAGCCAGTGATTCCGCAGGAAGCGGCGCCAGTCGAATCCGGAGCTCGTGGGCTTCCCCATGGTGGGCATTGGCTCTAGCGGGGACTCCGGGAGCGTGGCGGATGCGGGATGCTGATGCTGGGCGCCGCGGGAACCCAGCGCACGGGCTGCTGTCAGCGCTGCCACCGCCGCTTGGGGACCGAGCACGGTGGTTTTGCGTGGCGGGCGCGCCCGGCTCCTCCCGCCGCCGCTCGCTGCAGCGCCGCGGCCAACCAGCGAGGCAGGGCGGAGCGTCCCGGTGGGGCGGCGCGCGTGGGGCGATCGGGTCCCTCTCCGTTCCGCGTGGAGGCTTCCCACCGGCGGAGCTGCTGATCTACTGCGATTCCACGCCAGCCTCCTTGGGGACACACAGCCCTGGCCCCGTGCGAAGGGAATCCACGTGCGGACGCGTTTCTGCTTTGGGTCCCAGGCCCCGGAGTCCCAAGGAGATGGGACACAGTGTGACTTTAGAGGAGGTCTGGGGAATTTTCCCACCGGGTCTCTGATACTCCCCGCGGGATTATTTAATTTTCGGACTCGCGGCTCAGACAGAATCTGCCAGGACCCAGGCTTGGTCGTACAGCCTAAGCGAGGGCGGTGGTCAACTGAACAGTTGCCCTCCTTAGGTGCCTTGCACAATTTAGCAATTGCACCCCTAGGACTTGCTCTGTGGCCACCAGTCGGTAATTAGGGCTTGGAACCAGGCCTGGCTGGTGTGGGAAGGTGGGCGGGCCCATCCCATACCCTAGGCCAAATGCCTTACAGGATGTAGTTGGAGAATCTGGGTTAGTGTGGCCACACACTGCACTAACTGAATTTCTCTTTTTCTTTTCACCCTCACTTAAGCAGACTCTTTACGTGCCCTTAGCATATCACCACCGTAACTCAGCGAGCCCTGTACCTTTTTGACATGACGGAGTTTACTCTCTAGTTGGGTGTCGGGGGAATCGCCTCATCTAGATTACTTGATCGCTAGAACCCCATTCCACAATTAGAGACTCATTCCTTTGGTTTAAACTGATTTTGGAAAAAACAAAAAACAACCTTCAAAATACAGTGGATTAGGCTTTATTAACCATGTGCATTATAGTATGAAAGATCACTTCCTTTCCAGGGGTTAAAGTTCAAAAAAGTCAGGAGAGGGCAACTCAAGATCATGGGTGCCCAGGCTAGAGCTGGAAATAAAAATGGCAGAAGAAAGCAAACTATCAAGAAAAAGAATCATTCCACAGTTAACAAATAAATAAATAAAAATAATAATAATAATAAAAAAGGACAAACTCAAATGCCCAATGTAGAACATGAAGCCATATGTAGTCTACATAAAGGAAATTAATGGAGTCCTTTAGTACCATGGGGTAGGAAAAAAAGTTAAAAACTATATGTGTAATTTGATCAGATGTATGTAAAAATAAGTCTATAAAACAGAGCTGTGGGATTAGAAAAGACCCGGAGAAATATGCTGGGATTCCTCAGCGGTACACCACATTTTCATGTTTCCCCTTCTCGGTGTCCTGTGGATTGGAAATGTCCATCATAGCTGTACTGTCCATCCAGTGTACTGTCTGTATTTATAAAACCAGCCCACCCTGGAGATGGGAAGCAGGGGAGGGATCTGAGATGGACCTTCTCTACCTCACAGTCTTTGTTTGTGGGGAGGAACTCGCTTTCAATCCCTGCATTGCTTGCTTACTAGTGAGGTGGCCTTGAACCTGTTCTTAATGCTGCTGTCTCAGTTCATCTGTGACATGGATGCTCAGACACTCCTGGGGTTTTGTGGAAGTTATGAGAATCAAACAAGATGCTTGCCTTACCTTCATCGTGTGGGTGGGGAAACCTAGGCACAATCGAGTTAAGAACTATGCACAAGTTCTCTGTGTTGAGAGGAGGAGGAGGGGGAGGAGGAGGAGAAGGAGGAGCAGCAGCAGCAGGGATTGAAGTGGGAAGCCTGCCTCCATACCTAGTCATTGAACTAATTCCTCCTGTGTAGGGGGCACACAGAGCTCTGATGGGGAAGTTGTTCTTGAATAACTGGTTTGCTTAACTCAAGGTCCTTAAGGATACATGTCCACTTGCAGAAGAAAGTTGGGTATCTGAATGAGCTCTCCTCAAGCCAACAGCAAGTCCATTTTATGGGAGCAGGGAGTGAACTTCTGAATTCATTATCCCGTGACTGGCATCTCATACTTTGGGATTTCTCAGCCTAAACCAAGAAATGCTGGAGGCAAGTACTAGAGAGAGGAGTTGGAGATATCTAATGTGTGCCATCTATCTATCTATCTATCTATCTATCTACCTATCTATCTATCTATCTATCATCTATTTATCTATCTATCTGTAGCTATCTATCTCTATCTATCTATCCATCCCTCCATCTTTCTATCTCTATCTATCTCTATCTATATATCTATCTATCCATCTATCTATCTCACTAACCTATCTTATCTTGTAGTCATGAACGCAAATGATGTCAGATGGGATGAGAATGGAGAGCCATTTCCCCTGTATGTATCACATCAGTGCCTGAAAGATGACTTTCCTGTGGTACGAGCCTGAAATCAAGGAGAAAGAACCAGTAGAGATGTTTTTCTACAATAAATGAAAACACCTCCCTTTTATTCCTAAGTCTATCTAATTCCTTGATCCAGAGAAATCTTTGTCTGGTTTTCATTACTTAAATTTCTCTAATGTGATGACACCTCCTTCTTCTTCTAAGAAACTGGTGTTCCTTATTGTTTTTGTTTTTCCTTTTAAACATTGACTTATGGAATAACTAGTTAGCGATTAAAGAAAAGAGACTTTGGCTTTGCCACACAAGGTTAAGCAGCAGGTGACATCCTGGCCTTTTATATCAATGGGGACAGAAATGAAAAAGACACCCGGAAACCAAAGGCCACCTCTCGAGGGCCAGCCCCTTTGGGAGTGATGTGATGGCTGCAGTTCCCCCAATACAAGGCAAATATGGCTGCATGGTGTCACACAGCAGTGATGGAGGAGACCACAAGCACACACGTGACCTTCAGTTTCTAAGGTGACCTCCCGTGAATGTAGGGTCTGAGGACACTGTATCAGATGCCATCTGATACAGGACAGTGTATCAGATGCCCTTTGGTATGGGTTTCTCTTTATCTTCTGATCTGAATCCAAGTTATCTTGGGATTACAAACCAAAGACATTAAATGTCACAGTAATCCTCCAAACAGTATTTTGCCAAGTTGATTTGGCTGAAAGGGACTTATTTTTGTTAGATGCCCTTGAAATCTGGGCTTCAACAGAACTCTGCCACATTGGCTTTATTGCTTACTGGGAAAAACTGATGAACAATTCCATTTCATTTAGGAGATAAAAAGATAAACCTTGCCGGGCGGTGGTGGCGCACGCCTTTAATCCCAGCACTCGGGAGGCAGAGGCAGGCGGATCTTTGTGAGTTCGAGGCTAGCCTGGTCTAGAGAGTGAGATCCAGGAAAGGCGTAAAGCTACACAGAGAAACCCTGTCTCGAAAAACAAAAAACAAAAAACAAAAAAAAAAAAGATAAACCTTTAAATTTGCTTAATATAAGCTGTGTGACTTTGAGCAACTTACTTAATGTCCTTTATCTTCTGTTTCCTTCTCTAAAGACACCACATAAGGTAATAACTGTCTGTGAAGGATATCTATCTATCTATAATCTATCTATCATCTATCACCTACCTATCTATCATCATCTATCTATCATGTTACTATCTATCTATCATATAACTACCTATCATCTATCACCTATCTGTCATCTATCTATATATATCATCTATCTATCTATCATCTACCTATTTGTTTATCATCTAACATCTGTCTATCATCAATGGCCTATCAATCAATCTATCTATCATCTACCTATCATCTATTTATCACCTATCTATGATCTATCTTCCTATTTATCATCTGTCTACCTATCTATCATCATCAATCTATCATCCATCCAGCTAGCTAGATATTATCATCATCATTATCTATCATCTATCTATCTAACTACCATCATCTATCATCTATCTATTGATCTGTCTATCTGAAACAAAAAAGTTTCAATTTTATTAGAAATAAAAAAATGCAAATTTAAGCCCCTGCTTGTTTACCCAGTAGACAAAAGTCTTACCATAAAATACATAGTCAGGCCGGGTGGTGGTGGTGGTGGTGGCGCACGCCTTTAATCCCAGCACTCAGGAGGCAGAGGCAGGTGGATCTTTGTAAGTTCGAGGCCAGTCTGGTCTACAGAGCAAGATCCAGGAAAGGCGCAAAGCTACACAGAGAAACCCTGTCTCGAAAAACCGGAAAAAAAAAATACATAGTCAGGTCTTGTATAATTTTAACATTTGACATTTTATATTTAGGAAAAAATCCTGGAGAAATGGGCAGTATTGTGCTCCACTTTTTTGTATCTAGGAAATACTATGATTTTCTTCCTTAAGGATGATTATGCAATTTGTAGCATATTTTAATCAGAACTTCTTGACCAGTTTTGAGTTTTGAGTTTCTGTCACTGGGGACTGCAGCAGGAAGCTTTTCTGAACAGGCCTGATGACAGCTCTAACCTGTGGGCACAAACATAGTTATTCAGTTGTTGACAGACTTACCACATCGGTGTTGCAAAACAACTGCAGAGCCTGTGGGAGGACCTATGAGTTCCCAGCCGTGACTTTTGCCTGGATTTACAGTATCAGATCTAAATTCCCTCCTTTGCAGGAGGCATCAGATCAGAGCCTATGAACAACCTGGTGAGTCTCATCAGGTAAGTCTTGAAAGTAGAGAGGGGAAGCTGGGAGGAGGAGGGGAGCAGGGTTAGAAGGCGTGTGAGGGGAACAGGAAAGGGTTATGGGGGTATGACTACGATGGAAACAAATGCATAGTGTACAAGTATGGAAATGTCATGATGGAGCCCATTATTATGTATAATTCATATATGTTAAGAGAATCTTTTTTTGTTCTGTTTTGTTTTTCGAGACAGGGTTTCTCTGTTCCATAACAGTCCCGGCTGTTATGGAACTCTCTCTGTAGACCAGGCTGACCTTGAACTCATAGAGATCTGCCTGCCTCTGCCTCTCAAGTGCTAGGATTAAAGGTAAGCACCACCATCACCTGCCAAGAAAAACATTTTTAAAAACCTGCTTATATTCTTCACCTGAACTAAAACCTGTGAGATTTCTACCAAAACAAACAAACAAACAAAAACCACCCAAAGATGTGAGCAAAAGCTGCTTAACCCCAGTCTGTGGAATCAGACACAGAGTGGCAAAAGATTCAGTGTGGAGAGGACCGTTGATAGCAGAGTGATAAGCAGAGAATGAAAACATTGTGGCTGAATGTTGCCTTATAAGCACAAGTGTGCATCGTAATGCTAAAGGAGGCTGAGACAGGAATTTATTAGGTTTGAGGCCAGCCTAGGTCACCTAACAGGTCTTTTAAAAATAAGAATATCAAATTGCATGGGATGCACATGGGAAATATTAGGTTAATAAACACAGATGCAAAACTCCGGGTGCCTGTTTGTTTTTGAGACAGTGTCTCCTGTAGCCTGGGCTGGCCTCTAACGTGCTATGTAGCCAAGAATGACCCTGAGTTCCTGATTCTTCCGTCCCATCTCCCAAGTGCTAGGATTATAGCTGTGTACCATTGTACCTGCTACAAGGTTATGCTTTGAAATGTCAGAAGTAAGTTATAAAACTGGGCTAGGTGTTTTCATACAATGAGGCCATAGTCATTTATCACTCATGTACTTGAAAACAATAAATGACATTTGAACAGCACAATGCCAGTGACTTGAAGAACTGTGACATGCTCTTTGTGATGTATTTTTCTCCTGCACCTACCTTTTCAAGCACATACTCTGCTCAGCTAGCTGAAGTCTTCATATGCTTGGGGCGGGTGTGTGTCAGAATTTGCTACAGAGGATTCTAAGCTGGTCACCACACTCCTTTTCTTGCATAAATGCATGATTAATAATGGAAACCAGTGTTACTCTTATCAGGGACATGCACATTCTTTTGTTACCTCCCCATTAGGTATCAAAAGCCCAGCCTAGAAGGTTGTACCACCAAGTTCTCAACATGTCCCAGAAGCTGAATGAGACATGGGAGATGAGAAGAAAAACTCACCACAAGTGACCAGTAGGAAGAAGAAGGGGAGAGGGGGAAGGGCTAGTGGCTTTGTCCAGGAAGAGGCTGTGTGTTAGAGAAAAGAGAGTACCACTCTGTACCCTGTTTCCTACCTAGGAAATTCCCTGCTGGCTACTCCTTCTGATCCTAAGAGCACTCACCCATCAACTCACAGCCAGAAAAACAGGTTGATGAAGCTGAGAACAGCATGGAGACTTCATTTCCCGGTGTGGTGGTTTGAATAGGAATGGCCCCCATACACTCATGTGTTTGAATGCTTGGCACACAGGGAGTGGTACTATTAGGAGGTGTGGCCTTATTGGAGTCGGTGTGGACTTGTTGGGGGAAGTGTGTCACTGTGGGGGCAGGCTTTGTGGGGTCTCATATGCTCAAGCTATGCCCAGTGTGACACACAGTCTCCTTCTGCTGCCTGTGGATCAGGATGTAGAGCTCTCAGCTCCTTCTCTAGTACCATGTCTGCCTGCATGCTGTCATGTCCCACGGTGATGATAACGGACTGAACCTTTGAACTATAAGCAAGCCGCCCCAATTAAATGTTTCCCTTTATAAGAGTTGCCGTGGCCATGGCGTCTCTTCACAGCAATAGAACACTAACACACCCAGTTCTCCTATTGTTGATGCCTGTACACTGGCCAGGGGGTCACCATGAATGACAAGGTGACTCAGAATCTGGGGAACCTGAGTGCCCTGTCTCCATGCAGACACATCCAGCTTTGTTCTGAGTACGGGCTGGGGTGAGGCCCTGGGTCCTAACTTGGAGACAGTACAAAATGCATCTTCACAGCCACAGGTGTGATGATATCATGCTACAGGGCAAGTCTGCCAGAGCCACAGAGAATGACCAAATGGGTGTCATACAGTAATGTGTGATAAATGCATACATTACTGTCATTATTCAATTCTTTTGTCCTACTTAACTTTTTGAGGCAAGCTCTTATGTAGCATAAGCTGGCCTCAAACTCACTAAAGATGACCTTGAACTCCTGATTCTTCTGCCTGCACCTCCCAAGGGCTGGGGTTACAGGTGTGTGCCGCCACACCTGGCTCGTTAATTTTTCCAAGTCTCTTTTATGCTGCAACTGATCATGGTCCCATCTACTTGTTAAAGAGACCGGGTTATCTGTTCTACACAATTCCCCAGCCTCTGTCTGTATTGCTTCTGCATCGGGACAGCTTGCTTATTCTCCATCCTCCGTGTTTTCTATAGGCGGGTGAGTTAGAGGCTGGATAGTCAGCAATCTGCAGTTTAACACGTGAACTCTGACGTCAACTGGTTCACCTGTGACGATTCCCCTGTGACTTTCTCAATGTTTGAGCATCTTTGGTGATGATTGAGGCCACTCAGTTTAATTCATCCTGATTTTATCATTCCTCCCTTGCACATGGTGCCAAGGATTTTTACATGTGCCTTTTTTTCCCTCTTCTTTCTTTCATCTTTTTTTTTTTTTTTAATGTACTGGTACAACTGGCCTCTAATTAAGGATCTCCAAACCTCAGTCTCCCCGGTGAGTGCTGGGTTTACAGTCATGCACTACCTCACTCAGATTCTTTCATTCACTCTGAATACATTTTCTGGAATCAACTATTTGGCCAGCCTGAAGTACATTTCCTACAGAAATGGTGGGACAGGCTGGTTTTCTCAGTAATGAACAGGTGCACTAGCAACTTTGGATCGGGATTGCCGGGAACTTTTTAAATGTACCATTGTGGACACGTGGATTTAATGTGTTACGGGCAGATGGATGTGTTCTAGTCACACACTCAAGCTGTCCATATTTAGCCAATCGGAGCCCTCTCATTTTGATTTCTGAGTTTTAGGCAAGCATTTGCCTACAACTGCATGGTTGGTGACAGGGTTCATTGTGACCGTGCTGTCCTGACTTTTTCGGGAGAAAGGGGCCTCCTGCCTCGCCCCCCACCCCCCGGGCTGGAACCACAGATGGACATTGTCATGCCTGGCATTTTTATGTGGCTGCTGGAGACTTGAACTCGGGACCTCATGCCTGCACAACAAGCACTTTACCCCCTGAGATAGCTCCCCTGCCCCGAAGTTTTTTGTTTTATTAAGTCATACTAGTTCTAGTAACAAGCCCACCGGCTGAAACTTGATTTCCTGGTAGTTCCCATGGCTCCAAGATGTACAGCATTAGGGGATGCACAAAGTGTGTGTTTAGGAGTCATTTCACGTAATTCTTCAATGTAATTATGCCCTCAGTTTGACGCGCATTTAGGATTATCATGTCCTATTTGTTTTTAAATTCTAGAAGTTCATTTCTAAAAAATTCAATAAGCACTTTAAAAAGACATTTATTTGTCTATCCATTTATTTTAGGGGGCATGTGCGTGCCACAGTGTACCTGGGGGAGTCAGAGAGTCGGGGGGTCCTCTCCTTCCACCTTGTGGGACCTGGGATTGAGCGCTGGTCAGCAGCTTGGCGACTCAGCCTTTAGCTGGGAAGCCATCTTGCAGGCCCTCAATAAGTTTTACATTATGTGAAAAAGAATAATAATAAGAACAACAAACAATGGCAAAACCCTCCACATAGCTCAACCAAAGCTCTGGAAGAACATGGTCAGGGAGTTCCCCTTCTTCCTCCACCTTTTTTCTGAGTCCTTCCACCGAGTCAGGCAGGGATTAGTTCAGTTTGCATAAGCCTTTGCTCGGTCCTGTTGCTCTGTCTTAGAAAACACAGACAGACACTTCCATTCACACCCCCTCTGTTGATTCCACACAGGTGGCATTTTATGAGCCCTGCCCTGCGCTAGCCTTTCTTCCTTGAACAATACAGCTTAGTGCTCACTCACAGTGAAGAATTCTTCCTCATTCCTTCTTCTGCTTAACCCTGCTCTGTGCCAACCTTGTTCTGGAGGGCTCTTCCTCATTCCTTCCCAGGCTTGCAGAAGCCAACAGTGTGTGGCTGTCCCCGAGGTCTATTTAACACTTTCCCTGATGATGGACATTTGGCTTCCTTCCAGCATTTCACTCTTACGAACAATATCACAAGGAGTAGCATTCAGCCCACTCAGTGCTCCGGTGGTACAAATGTTTACCATCAAGCTCTCTGGAGGTGTGTGTGTGTGTGTGTGTGTGTGTGTGTGTGTGTGTGTGAGAGAGAGAGAGAGAGAGAGAGAGAGAGAGAGAGAGAGAGAGAGAGAAATGACCCTGATATGTAGCCTCTGATAAATACCCCATTAATTGCTCCCTCTCCGGCCGGTCTCAGGTCAGCAGCATCAGGTCAGGGGATGTGGCGTCAGGAGATGTCCAACCTCAGGTTTTTGTCTAGCTGTTTCCTGGGAAGAGAGGGTAGATGGAAATCATCTCAAGGTAGTTAGTTTTAAGTCTTGATTAATATTGTTTATAAGTTCATATATATAATGGTTTTTTGAGACAGAGTTTCACTGTGTAGCCCTGGCTGTCCTGGAACTCACTCTGTAGACCAGGCTAGCCTTGAACTCAGAGACCCGCCTGCCTCTGCCTCCCAAGTGCTGTGATCAAAGGTGTGTGTCACCACTGCCTGGCAACACTCCTTTTTAATAAGAACAGAATGGATTACAGTAGACACCAATCAATCAGTGATTTAATTTTCCAGTTTTTTGATTGTTTTGTTTTAGTTTTTTTTGAGACAGGATTTCTCTGTGTGTAGCCCTGGTTGTCCTGGACCTTGCTTGTTCTGTAGACCAGGCTGGTCTTGAACTGGAATGCAGAGACACGCCTACCTCTGCCTCCCAAGTACTGGGATTAAAGGTGTGGGCCACCACTGCCCAGCTTATAATTTTATTTAATTTAGGGGTGTGTATGAGTGAGTGTGTGTGTGCATGCATGCATATGTGTCTACATAGTGGAGGCCAGAGGCTGGTGTCAGCTGCCATGCTCAGTTACCTTCCTCCTTATTTTTTTGAGACAGAGTTTATTGAACACTCAACAAGCTGACCAACAAGCCCCCACCCCCCACAAATCCTACCATCTCTCCTTCCTCAGAACTGGGTCTACAGATGTTCGCCATCCTGCCCAGGTTGTTTGGCCCTCACGACTTGGCTTAAGCCAACGTATCATTCTATCTGTCCCTGTTTTAATAGCAGGACAGGAAGTTCTTCTTTTGGCCTTGGTTGGCTAGCACGAACCTCATTTGAATAACTGAGTACACAGGTTCCATCTTTTCTCTGAGGAAAAGAAATGTAAAGGCAAGCAGCCTGGGGTCTGCATGGAAGTGTTCTGTCAGCAATCCCGGCTTTCTTTCTGCTCTGCAGCTGAGGTGAGCAGCCTTGTGGTTGAAAGTGGATGACAGGGTACCAGACACGGTGTCCATAATCCAGAAAATAGGAATGGTTAAGTAGGAACTTGCTGCAATGTCCAGGCAAGTTTGCTGGTTTTTAAGTTACTTCCTGGGACCCTGTACAGCATTCTGCTTATGATTGGCTAGACACCACAGTGATGTGGTCAGGCTTAGCTGTAAGAATGAATGGGGTCAACTATACACATCTCCTCACAAAAACCAGGGCTTTTATTTGTTCATTTTAGCTTACTAACTAAAAAAAAAAAAAAAAGAAAGAAAGAAAGAAAAGAAAATGAGTATTAGGTGGGAAACAAGTAGACTGCATCTTTCTGCCTAAATCTTTCAAGCCCCACCCAGTCCCCCCAAAAGTCTGTATCTGGTCACTTACAGTGCTTCAGAGATGGTCTCGCACACAACATCACATAAAAGCCTCTTATGCGATTATATTGATGTTTCATGTGCGTGCCGGGCTTCCACATTCTAATTCCCTTGTATTTATACACATTTATAAAACAGAGTACCAGATTTGTATTTCACATGTCTTTCCTGCTTCTCTTATAGCTTAAAAGTGAATTGTGAGGATGCAAACAGGTCAGTGACACAACACAGTGTTACTGAGGAAAGAGAAGAAACAAGCCAAGGCTCACGGAAGACTGAAAAATATGAAGTGTTCTACATCTCTCTCCTCTTTTATCTCCCCTTCATTCCTCTTATCTTTTTTTCCTTCCTCTGATCAAATGTAAAGAGGAGGCTAACGAAGGTGTGATGGGAACATCTCTCTTTGCTGAGTCAATGCTACGTGCACATTACTGAACATCTTCTGCAGTTGAAGTTGTCGGATGGTATCTTGTGGGGGACTGGACTTCCTGCTCTAGGCATTTGCCAAATAACCCTTTAGATACACTCCTATTTTCCTACTTATTATTAACATATATTATTTTTCTATCCTTGGATCTGGCTTCTTTCAATCCATAGTATATATGTGTAATTTATCCATACTGCCTTCATACATCAAGAGTTTCCATTGTATAAGTAGGCTGCAATTTATTTCCCCTTATGCAGTAGACAGACCTTTGGACTATTTGTGGTAGCTGCTAACTATTACAATTAGGTCTGCCCAAACAATCTTACACCTGCCATTATTGTTCATATGTGTTGGGTATATGACTACCTGTGGAAGTGCTGGGTCATAGGACATATGTTCACCTGTAGTAGAAACTTCTGGACAGCTTTCCAAAGGGACTGTGTTCACCAACACCCAGAGCTCCCTGGTCCTACACCTTCGTCAGTGCTTTATGCTCAGAGGGTGTTCTGGGACACTTCTTGTAAATCCTTGGCTGACAGTGAAGGCCCCCACTCACTTCTCTGAGTCAGGTATCACTGTTAAACAGGCTGACAGCTGTGTGCTAAAGCCCTCTGTGACAACCACCTTCCCACAGAGAACGGTCCTTCCTGCCTCAGGCAGGCCCAGTGCTGACTCCTCGGTGGCAGTGGTGGTGGTGGTGGTGGTGGTGGTGAGGCTGGCATTGGCTGTGATGGCTCTGGCATGTAATAAATCACGATGGACAATGGCGGTCTCTGCTGCCCCCATCTCCAGTGCTCTTTGACAGAAAAACTGAGACTTTGGTAGCATAATTATTCCTTTTGCCCCATGGCATCCTCACATCTCTAAATGCCTTCTCAAGAGAACTTTGCAAAGCAAAACAAATGTTCCCAAGTTCAAACTTGAAGGTATCAGTCTGTTCCCTCCAGGACCTGACCTACGTCTGTATTCTCAGATTTTAGAAGATTGGCTATGAGAATGGGGAAACAGACCAGTTAATAAACTACTTTTATAAACATGTGAGACCCAAGTTCTACCCTAGCACCCAAGTAAGATGCTAGACATGGTAGCATATACTTGGTTTTTGTTGTTTTTTAACATAATTTTTTATTGATTCCTTGGGAATTTCACATCATGTGAAATTCCACTCATTTCCCAATCCCTCCATACCCCCCCTTCACCCTTGTAGTGCCCCCCAAAGAAAACTAAGAAAGAAATAATAAAAATAAAAAAATACAAATGAGAATATTACTGAAACACAAACAAAAGCCAACAACAACAACAAAGCCCTCTGTGACAACCACCTTCCTGTCTTTCCTGCCTCTCCATTGCCTCTCCATTCATCTTGGTGGCACTGGGAGCTGTTCTGTGTCATGCAGTACGCCCTTTTGTCCAGACAGTTTTACTTGCAAATGTTCAGTGTGTAATGTGTTGGTCATGTGTTCGTGTGTGTGTGTGTGTGTGTGTGTGTGTGTGTGAATAGTATTCCTGAGAATGACACCTGAGGTTGTCCTCTGGCTTCCACGAGCCTGTGCACACAAGGACATACAAATTTGCACACATATCCTCACACACATTCATCCATGCAAACATAACATACGTGTATAAAAAAAAAAAAAAAAAGCTGGGCCATTGTGGTGGTGCAGTGATGATGGTGATTTTAATGTCCATTTTCCGAGACCCCCTGAGGCTGAGCGCGCTCCACACACGGAGTGGACATTTGGACACCTTAACTGTCCCAGCCCACCCCCACCTTTCTTTCAGTCCAGCTTATGACATGAGTCCTTTTACATCATTGTATTTATCACTTTTCCTCCCCCTGGCTTGTCCTTTCCTCTTCTAATGATTTCTACAGATTTTCTGAATTAAAAGTTATGAATATTTTCCAATTTAAGTTCGGAGAACCAAGGATTTTTGCTTAAGAAAAGCTTGCCTACTACAAAGACATGAATATATCATATGCCCTGTTCTAGAAAGTTTTATTTTCTTTCTCTAATTTTTGGCTTAAAATCCATCTAGTCCATTTTTTTCTGTGTGAAAATACAACGAATCTAACGGCAGTTTATGAAAGAAAAATGGGCATTGTTCTCACAGCGAGGTGAGCGAGGGAGCCTGTTCCCGGCAGGGTCTTATGTCATCAATAGATTTCTGTGTCTTTCCCAATTCCTATTCAAACTGGTATTATAAGTCAGTTATTAGAGCTAGTGAGCTTGGGTTTACAAACCCATTTTCCCAAATTGCCCTGCTTAGTGGCCAGGTCCTGAGTGTCCATATTTGCTCTTAACGACCTCTGAATGTACACAGAAAGATTTTCTGTGGTTTTGTTTGATAATGATGTGAGTCTGCAGATGAACATGGGGGTAGATGACATCTCTACAGTAGTCCAGTGCATGGGTTTGGTTTTCTAACACACTATCCTAGTATCTCTCTTTATTTGGATTTTCCTTAGGTGTCGAAATAATCTTTTGCAGTTTCTGTGTAGAGGTTTTTGTGAATCTCTTCCTAGAATTTTTTCTCTTGATATTTAATGTGCTTTGATAGTTTGATTCGTTTCAACGCAAATGGTATATTTTTAAATGCTTATGACTTATTTTATGTGGATGAGTGTTTTGCCTACATGTATGTATGTGAACTTTGTACATGCTTAATGCCTGTAGAGGGCGTAAGATACCCTGGAACTGGGTGCTAGGAATTGATCCCAGGTAATCTGTAAGAACAATTAGTGCTCTTAACCACTGAGCCTTCTCTCTAGCTGTAAGACAATATAAACCTGTTCCTCTCCAAGCTGCTTTGGCCATGGTATTTTATCACAGAGATAAATAGACACCCTGCTTAAGACATACTACAAGTTTTTTTGTTGTTGTGGTGGTTTTTTTGTTGTTGTTTTGTTTTGTTTTTGTTTTTGTTTTTTGAGACAGGGTTTCTCTGTGTAGCTTTGTGCCTTTCCTAGAACTCACTCTGTAACCCAGGCTGGCCTCGAACTCCCAGAGATCCGCTTGCCTCTGCCTCCCAAGTGCTGGGATTAAAGGCGTGCGCCACCACTGCCTGGCCCATACTGCAAGTTTTATATCTATGTTATAATGTTACATAATTTTATTTTCTCATTATGGCTTTTCCTGGTTTTAGAATCAGGGAAATTATGGTCTCCTCTAGACATGGAGTTTCTTTGTGGGAGGTTGTTTTCTAAGAATTTATATACTTGTTTGTTTGATACAGGGCCTTGCTATGTAGTGTAGGGTGGACTTGAATTTACTCCACAGCACAGGGTTTCCTCTGGTGCTAATGCTGCTATTATAACCTGGGGCAGGTCCTACAACTCAGCTAAATGTCAGTTCCCTTGTCTGAAAAGTGAGGAAAACAGTATCTTACAACACAATGTTTCTGTAAGAACTAAATAATTCAAAATGAAATTGCTTCATGAACTATGACAAATTTTATAGACAATGCACACTTCGTGTTTGGTTTCTGCATCTGTGGATGCCTTGCAGGAAGAAAGTGTCTCTTTTTGTATTTCTGCAATACCTAACACAGTTCCCAGGACATATTTTGATTTAATAAATATTTGTCAAACTCAAAGTTTTATATATCAGCAGAAGCAATTCTCATACACTGACTCCAAAGTAAAAACGTTTTATATCCCTAAGTCATTGATGACCTCTGGATTAACCAAGATCATACTGTCGTTTTTTTACTATCATTATTTATACAAAAATGCACGCAGTATTATATGTAAATTTCCTGGCATCTTACGGGATTAGCCTTTTCTTGCATAACTAGAAAAAATACCTCTAACAATCTGTAAAAGATAAGGGAATCTCCAAGTCCTGCCTCATCCAGGAAGCTGAGGAGGAAACGCTCAGACTTTGGCAATCCAATGGGCAGAGCGTGCAGAACTTGTAAGCAGTTTCCTAAGAGATGTGTCATTGGAGTTAGCAAAGTCTAATCAGGTGGCCACACCCCTTTGACCTGATACAAATCTGTCTGTTCGGGAATTAAGTCCACCAGAGACAGATCTGGACCTCATCTTTCCACGGCACTGGCCTTCCCTTGTCCACGCATGCCTATCTCCCACATCTGATTTAAATTCAAATGTGAGCTTCATGCAGGTTTGACCAGTGTTTCCTGGCCTCAGTGTTTGGCACAGAACCCTCTTAAGTCTCTGCCATACTTAAGTGCTAGTCATGTGCTTTACCCAAGACTGTCCTACGTAAACGGGTGTATCTTAAGAGAAACAACGTCATCATCAAAAATCAGAAGCCAACAACACTCTTCAAGATCAGAGTAAAAATAAAAACAGTGGCAATGAAACAATTTTACTAAATGTCACACTGGGACTTTCCTAGTGAGGACCTCCAAGGCAGAGGTCTGCTCTCTTTACTGCAGTGAAAAGTAGTTAGAAATGTGTTAAAGCTTACACAAGCTGGTTTACCTTTACTATAACCAAACTCCCAAAGAAATGGAAACTTGGGTGATCTCTTCACTACCTGCTTTCATGCTGCTTAAATATTTGTGCCCTATCACACAAAGGAATCTCTTGGGCCTTAGTTTGAGATATGCTGGGTCACGTCCCAGACCTCTTTCATCTTGCAACATCTACAGTGTTCTATTTTTCCTCCTCCAAGAGTTAATACCACCCCCTTCAGTTCTCACTCACACAGTGTTCTTGAGCATGACTCCTTTTTACCTACTGATGGCCACCTCCTCTCTAATGCTCACTGTACTGTGGGGGGAAAAAACCCACCTTGGGAATTTTATGTAGAAATAGTAATAGAGAAAACTGAGAAGCAGAAAGTGGCTAGTGACCTTGACTCAGACAAAAGTCATGCAGCCTTCCTGCCCGACAACATTTCCAAGCATGTCCTCTTCACTTTCTGGCACTTTTCCTTTGAAATTTACTTGTATTAAGTAGGCACATTCTTCTAAAGCGCCTGGAGTCAGGGCCACTCCAGCATTCTTGAGAGAAAGAACTGCTATTGATCTGTGCTTTTTAAAGAACAACAGACAGAGGGGCAGGACAGTTGTGAAAGGATGTCACTGAGACAATGTGAATATGGTCTGCATATTACATAAGGATATTTGGAGGAATGTTAATTGCCTGACATTAATAATTTATCTGTGATTTCATAAGAAAATGCCCTTGTTTTTATGAAGTACATACTGACATACTTAGAGTTAAAGGAATCTTTTGTCCGTGTCTTGCCACCCAATGGTTGAGAATGATAACAAGTGGGTAAACTGTACCAGATAAGTAGAGAGAGATGATTGAAAGAGACGGTGTGAAGAATCCACATTTCCATTTGAGAGAAGAATACATGCTCATTTTTACACTGTTCTTAAATTTCCTCTTCCTCCCCTCCCCTGTTCCTCCTCTTCTTCTTTCTTTTATACTGTAGCCTAGGCTGGACTTAAATATTCAGTAATTATCCTGCCTCTGCCTCATGCATACTGAGATTATAGGTGTGAGCCAACATGCTTGTATTTTTCTGCAAGTCTGTACATTTTTATAAATAATATGTCCTAAAACTCTGCTCTACAAGATAAATAAAGAGGACTCCCTTTTGACAGTTTTGCAGACCTAGTTCACTCTAGACCCACATTTCCCAGGAAGAGCTAGAGGAAGAAAGTAGAGTAGAGGAAGAAAGTGCCATGGTTTAAATTGTCCCCTGAAGTCCATGTGTTAGAAACGTAATTCTTGTTTGTTTGTTTTGTTGTTGTTTGTTTAATTTTTTTTTGAGGCAGGGTCTCACTATGTAGCTCTGGCTGTCCTGGAACTCATTATGTAGACCAGGCTGGCCTCTACTCACAGAGACCCACCTGCCTCTGTCTCCAGAGTGCTGGGATTAAATGCCTGGCAGAAACTTAATTTTTTATTTTTAATTTATTTAAGTTTACTTTATGTGCATTGGTATGATGGTGTCAGATCCCCTGGAACTGGAGTTACAGACAGTTGTGAGCTGCCATGTGTGTGTTGGGAATTGAACCTTGATCCTCTGGAAGAATAGCCAGTGACCTTAACCGCTTAGCCATCTCTCCAGCCCTGAAACTTAATTCTTGAAGCAAGAGTATTAAAGGCTGGGACCTTCTAAACTGTGTTTAGGTCATGCTTCCATGAGGGGATTAATGCTGGTATTTCAGGAGTTAGCTCTCATTGAAAATCTCCCGCTCGCTCCTCCTTTCCCATCTCATCGAGTCTTTTGCCAGATACTTCAATATTCAACTTCTCTGTCTTTAAAACCTTAAGAAATAAAAAATGCTTTCTTTATAAATCACCTAGATGGTGGTAAAGGAATACAAATCGACTAAGATAGTGATTATCTTAATTGACAGGGATGATAGCGAATCTTGGTTGTCAACCTGACTGTACGATGAGCAATGAAAACCCAAGCTGCTGGGCCTCCCATTAGGAGGAATTTTCTTCATAAGATGATTCAAATCAGGAAGACCTGCCGTAATTCTGGGCCACACCTCTGGTGACAGCCTAGATGAAAGGACACAGAAGAAGGAAGCTTTCCTTTTTACCTGCTTGCCCTCACTCTCACTAGCCAGTTCATCTATCCTGCTGCCGAGGCATCCCTTCTCCACATTAGAATATACTCCTTTGGGATTTCAATTTAGACTGAAGATCAGCAGCTATCCAGGAATCTTCCAGGACTCTATCACAAGATTGGGATTGCAGAGATAGCCAGCTTCAGGGACTGAACCACTACCAGATTCTGAGTTTTTCCATCTCGAGGTAGTCATTGTTGGACTACCCTGCATGCCAGTCTAATGAATCATATATATGATTATACACACACACACACACACACACACACACACACACACACACACACACACACACATTTCATTCTATCAGTTCTGTTCCTTTAGGGAACCACAATTAAAACAACAGTCCTCTAAGACTGCACAAACAGGGAAGCAAATCCTTCCTCAAAGTGAAATAAGATGTTGAACCACAAAAGAAATACAGGATTCTGGCCAGATACAAATCCATACTGATCTAAATTATTGAGTACTTGAGCAAGGCAGTGAGTGCAGTGTGTGATAGATACCTTACAAATTACAATCCCTAACCTCACCTCATTTAGAACAACCTAGAGTCACCCTAGTATTCAAATTCTTCGTCAGTCGGCACTGTCCTCTTTATCTTTAATACCATCCACCTGCATCCCTCCCAAATTCACCTTTCAATGGAATCCCTCCACAGGCTAGCCAGCAAAAAAAGACATTGGCATCCACTGAAAGAGAGCTTTTGGGAACCTGTGCTGACCCAGTGAGGAGCTGAGCAACTGCAGAACAGCTTACTTTACTGTAGAAGTTTCCAGATGTCTGACTAAAAGTTCCAGGAGTTCCATTGTGACAACCCTGTTCAAGCAAAACGAATTGTAACATCGCTCAAGTATAATGACCAGAATATCACTGTCATCGGAAGAACCACGGACAGCACCCAGGTTTGCGCAAGTCCTTAGCATCCAAAACAGGAAGAAATCTTTGCAGTAGCACATGAAAACTAATCATTTTATAGACAAGAATAAATCTTCCCCCCTGAAGGTTATGTATGATTTTTTTCTCCAAGGTTATGGAGAGCTGAAACACGAATCTAGGTGTTTTCATCTGAGTTCACGTTCGAGTATTTGCCCTGTTTGTCAGCACGTTGGGCTAGCATGTGAGAGAGGACAAAGGGACAAGTGCAGGGGACAGAAGGAAAATGTTGCTATCTCCCCTTCCAACCCTGGACATCCTCTTGCTGTGGCAAATGCGTCTCTACCTCTGGTTTGAGGAGCTAGCTTTCCCATCCGCCCTGCAGGGAACCACCTCCTCCAGCAATTGTTCCAGCCTGCTTTCTGTTGCTGTGATTTTAAAAAATGATCAAAAGCAACTGGGGGAGGAAAAGGCTAATTTGACTTACAGGTTATAGTCCATCATCTAGTGAAGCCAGAGCAGAAACTCAAGACAGGGAGGGACCTGGAGGCAGGAACTCAAGCAGATAATACAGAGGAACAACGTTGCTTACTGGCTTGCTTCCCGTGACATGCTCAGATGCTTTCCCATAAAACTTAGGACCACCTGTTCAGGGATGACACCATCCATAGTGGGCTTGGACCTCCTACATCAATCATTAATCAAGAAAATGCCCCCCACACTTGCCTACAGGCCAATCGGATGGAGGAATTTTCTCATTAAAGTTCCATCTTCCCAGATGACCCCAGCTTGTGTCAAGTTGACAAAAAAAAAAAAAAAAAAAAAAAAAAACCCTAACCAGCAAAGCCATCATTATTAACTACCAGGAGAGGGAATGAGTAAAGGCAGAGAAAATACTTGAAGGATTATTCCCATATTCATCACAAGAGATGATGAGGCCTGGACTAGGTGGTAAAGTTGGTGAAAACTGATCAGATATTAACTGTTTTGAAGGTAGTCAATATTATATGCTGAAGTATTGTATATGAAGGTATGGGAGAATCAAAGATTGAGGACACAAGATGTCGAAAGCCTGTGCTCTCAAGCTCTCCACACTTGAAGCTGGGAATCTGGGGACCAATGAGCATGGGAAGGAATAGCCAGCAAGCAAGAGAACCAAGAGAAGGAAGAAAGGAACAGGAAGTGGTCAGCCACTGTAAATGCTGCTGCCCGGTAGAGAAAATGAAGTCTGAAGATTAGGGATGACCATCAGCCTGCAGATGGCCTCAGCAGAAGCCAGTTAGTGGAATGATGGAGAATAACACTCTGCAGGCTTGTGCCACTGAATTCTCAGTTCCATTAAAAAAAAATAGTTATTGTTCATTTTAAAAATTGTATTATTGTGTGTGTGAATGTTTTTTCCTTCCCCCTTCCCTCTCCTCCATTGCCCCCCAGTTGTCCCCAGTTTACTCATGGAGATCTCCTCTGTTTCCCCTTCCCAAAGTGATCTGTATGTCCCTCTTAGGGTCCTCCTTGTTTCCTAGCTTCTCTGGAGCTGTAGGTTGTAGTCTGATTATCCTTTGCTTTACATCTAGTATCCACTTATGAGTGAGTACATACCATGTTTGTCTTTCTGAGTCTGGGTGTGTGAATGTTTTGCCAGCATGAATCTATGTGCACCATCTGCATCCAGTGTCCTCAGACACCAGAAGAGGGTGATGGATCCCCTGGAACTGATGTGAGAAACGGTTGTGAGCTGCCATGTGGATGCTAGGGATTGAACCCAGTTCCTTTGGATGAGTAGTCAGTGATCTTCACCTCTGAGCCATCTCTCCAGGCCCCAGTTCCACTTTTAAAACTCCCAAGACACAACCTGGTTAACCTAGTCCAGGCCAGGTACTCATCTTTGACTCATCTTCGAATGAAACAATTACGGTCTCCGGGAAGGGCCATCTGACGACTCAGAGATAGACGCATTAGCAATGCAGGATCTCCAGAAGTCATTTGAGGACTTGGGCACTGCTCTGTGCATATGTGTGGATGGAGAAGGAAGGCAGTTCTTGGCTAGAAATAAAGCCACTCTCATAGCTGTGTATAGGAAAGCAACAGTTGAGAAATGATCTTCCTTACATTGGGTCTACGACTTAATGTCCAATTATAAGATAAGGTAGAAAGCTCACATTTCACAGAATCAGTGTCAGGATTAGATCAATAGGAGAATGTGGTCAGTGAACTCTGTGCCTGCTCTGACTTCAATATGAGGGCAATGATGGTTCCTAACATGTTTCCAAGATGGCAGTCCACACTGTGTGGCCCTTCTCCAGCTTCAGGTTCTGTGCTCTGTGCCTCATGGTCCATGAAAAAAGCTACAAACACGTGAATGAAAACAAGCAGAGGTGGACGTTCTGGCTAGTGCAAGAACAACGTGACACACACACCTCCATACACACACACACACAAACACACACACACACACACACACACACACACACACACACACACACACACCCTCAGCTTATATTTCAGAAGCACTAGAAGGCATGCTCTTAATATTTTTCTAAACATAGCAGAAATACATCCCAGGAGGAGCTAAAAAGCAACAGCCATATGAGGCCCATAAGCAAAATAAATCACTGCCAACAAGGGAGAAGAAAAAGGCAAATAAAAAGCCTCCTGTGATTTTGTTCTTCTGATACCTCCATGCTGTGGGGATTTGTCCTTCTTCCCTCTTTCTGGTTCCGAAAAAGCATTTCATCTAAAGTGCTGTAAAAGAAAAAGCGATCTTAAAGATCCACAGCCTCCAATGAGTCCAGTTACTCACAGACTGTATGTTACAGACATAAGGAGGCTTATTAATTCTTCGATACAAATGAGTCCCATTTGAATGAAGAAAAGTCTGAGGGAATTTTGTTCCGACCTACACAGAATTGAGACTACTTGAGAAGCAGTAGGACAGCGTGACTGGAGTTGGAGATGCGCTGTCTTATGATACTGAAAGAGAATGTCTAATGAGTCTAGAGCACAAATACGCCACGCCTTGCCTTTCTTTGATACTTTTCAGATATATTTATATTTTAAGTTAACTTGTGAATTTTTATGTAATTATCATGTACAATATATTTTGAAGTATGTATACATCATGGAACAGTTACACCTAACAAATGCATTGCCTCCCAGTTACCACTTTTGTGAAGAAAATTCTAAATAGCCACTATCTGAGCACTTTTAAGGCTATAATATATTGCAATTAACTCTAGTCACAACGCCACAGATCTCCTGATCTTAATGGTAATTATCCCTCCTCCTCCTCCTCCTCCTCCTCCTCCTCCTCCTCCTCCTCCTCCTCCTCTTGTGTTAGCTTTACCTTTTTAGTGACCACATAAATGAAGATGCTGAAGGTTTGGAACCTCAGGTATAAATTGAGCTGGTATCAGACTAGACTTTATTCTTATTTGTATTTACTTTATAATCATGCTGGCCTCCCATATTTTCCCAGGGTACTCTTGAGGAGAGAGGGATAAGAAATATTAGATAGAAATATAGTGGGGAGAGAAACAGACAGAAACACAGGATAGCTTCAGGAGGGCCTGGATCAATATTTACTGGCCCCTTCTGTCTCTTCAAAGGGGCTTTTTATAGGAATGTCAAGGGGCGGGGCAAAAGACCTTCCCATGGCACAGCCAAGTGCAGACACTTCCAATCATGGGAAACCATGCACATGGTCAAGCCATCCCTTAATGCAGCCCTGTTAGGTAAAGCAAGCTCAGATCTCACTAGGAAACCTTTGTGGGCCCCCACACTTACCTGTATTTGAGCCTTCTATAATTTTGATGTAATTATGAGTCTCCATGATGTTTTTCTTTGTAATATAAATTCTTACACAAGGGATATGTTTTACATTATGGTGTTTTAGAACAATTTATTGCTATGTCTCACTACATCATGTGGCCAGATAGTTAAGTATTCCCGTTGGGCCCCTGGCAACAGAAGAGGCAGTTATGTTTGCTACAAGCAACTATGTACCCCTGTCCTCCCCAGTATCCTGTGAATGAATGGAGTTATATTACTGGCTTTAGGGAACAAACTATAAATGCAGATGGTATGGAACTTAAGAGTAGATGTGGACTCTCTGGCTTATACCTGTTGGGTGATGCTTGACCCCCAAGAAATCGAATACAGGAGGTGGATCTATAGCTCTTAACAATTTCTGTCATTGAAGGATGAAAAACTTAAATAGTTATTTCAAGCTATGAAATTTGGAAGTTGATTTGTTGCTACAACAAGGCTCAAACATCTAGTATCCTCTCAATATTTTCCCGTTGATGTGTTAGCTAGAGGGGCTGTTTGTCTATGAAATTAAGAAATCGTAAGTCCATACAGCATTGTTACTGCAATGGTCCTTCAACTGGCTTCCTTGTTATTTACATCATCTACCCACTACAACTCAACCTTCACCCAACTCATGATGGATCATTTACTTCTTTATTATTCACCGACATGACAGGAGCTTGAGTCTCTCCTCATTCAATTGGCTTTATCTTCTTTATCACCTTTTCTCTAGAAGCCCGTGTTCTCTATTCGTCCAGAACAGTGCATACTTTGTGTTCTGAGGATCTGGCTATGCTACTCCTTCTTTGAGGAGAGTTTCTTACTTCCTCATTTCAGTAATATCTGACCCATCTCAAATGCAAGCTGAGTTCTTCTTTAGCCTTTTAAGTGCCCTGTTCTGTTTAAATCTGTTTGCACATATTTCTTTTAATTTTAGCCTTTGTTTACTTGTCTTTTCTATAGAAGCTTTTTAGGAGAAAAAAACAAAGTGGCGTTAGCCTTTGAATTCCTCAGCCTAAACATCAGTTGCCCAGAACCTGATCTGAAATTGACAACAGTAAAGACTTCCTGTTGAGTGAGGCTGCCATCTAACCTTACAGCTGCAAAACTTCATTAACTCCTTCTGATTAGTGCACAGAGGCAGGCGAGGTCTAAAGCAAAGAGAGGGACTGGGAAATGTCTGTCCATAGCCCAGTTCCCCCACATACTCCTGAACAGTTGAGAGACTCCTCTTCCTCCACAGGTTAGGGCTAATCATGTTTAACTTTCAGAGCATTAGGCACAGGATATTATAGGTGCCAAGGGCAGACACATCACACTCCTCTCCCCTACCAATGCAGACATCAGGGAAATTGAACACTCAGTGTCAGTGAAAGGAAAAGTATCAGCTCAGGACCCCCCGAGACCAAGTTCTCAGACCAAGTTCTCAGCACAAGGGAGATTTATTTGCCCCAGAGGGACAGAGGCCAGGGGTAAAGGACAAAGGCAGGAGATAGAGGATGAGGGAGAAGGGGAAGGGAACAAGGGAGAGGGGCAGGAGTATTTGTCCCAGAGGGACAAAGAACTGCCTCTGGATAGAGGGGAGACAGACAGTTTTTAGCAAGACAGGGGCAGTTGGGGAGAAGGGCAAGGTCCACCAGAGTCACATGCTCGAGTGGGCTAGTGTCCCATGATGACCTACGTTCAACCCCTGGAACCCATATCAAGACGCTGGAGGCAGGGCACACATCTGTATTACAACAACCCTACAGAGATGGGAAATGGAGATAGGATTGCCCTGAAACTCACAGGGCAGCTAGCATGGAGCGCTAGGAACGTCAGACATACAGAAGACTTTGCCTAAACAAGGTGGAGGACAAGAACTGACTCCTTAGAGCTATGTTTCCTGATGTCACATGTATGTTGTAGCACAAGCATGCCTGTACATGCACACACACACTAATAATAATAATAATAATAATAATAATAATAATAATAATAATAATAAGAAGAAGAAGAAGAAGAAGAAGAAGAAGAAGAAATAAGAAATGGGCTGTCTGCTCCTTCCTATTTCAGGGAAAACTGCATTTTATCATGTAGTGTCAACCTCATCCCTGGACATGAACCTTAAGTTCAGAGTGAACAGATTTGGTAGGATTGGGTGCCTTGGGTGCTTGGGGTCACTAGGGATGCCTTTAACTCGGGCAAAGTAGATATTGTTCCCATCAAGGATCCCTCCATTGACATCAAGTACACATAATGCATGTTCTAGTATGACTCCATCATATAGTCAAGGCTGAGAACAGGAAACTTGTCATCAACAGGAAGGGTACTTTCATCTTGCAGGGATGAGCTCCCACCAACATCAAATGGGGTGTGGCTAGTACTGAGTATGTTGTGGAGTTCACTGTGTCTTAATTAGCATCTCTACTCCTTCTACTGATGCCCCAATGTTTGCAGTGGGTGTGAACCATGAGAAGTATGACAACTCATGAAATATTGTCAACAATGCCTCCTGCACCACCAACTGCTAAGGCCCCTAGCCAAGGTCATCCATAACAACCTTGGCATCATGGAGGGATTCATGAGCACAGTCTATGTCATTACCACCACCCAGAAGACTGCAGACAGCCAACACTTCTAGGAAACTGTGGTTCAATGGCTATGGGGCTGCCTAGAATATCATCTCTGGGTCCACTGGTGCTTCCGAGGCTGTGGGCAATGATATTGCAGAGCTGAACAGGAAGCTCACTGGCATGATTGTTCATGTTCCTACCCCTAACATGTGGTGGATCTGACATGCTTTCTACAGAAGGCTGACAAATACAATGATATCAAGAAGGTGGTTGGCTGGGCGGTGGTGGCACACCCCTTTAATCCCAGCACTCAGGAGGCAGAGCCAGGCAGATCTCTGTGAGTTTGAGGCCAGCCTGGTCTACAAAGCGAGATCCAGGACAGGCACCAAAACTACACGGAGGAACCCTGTCTCGAAAAACAAACAAAAAAAAGAAAAGAAAAGAAAAAAAGAAAAAGAAGGTGGTGACGCAGGCATTGACATCACGAACTACACCAGCTTATCTCTCGAAACTGTAACAGTGATGACTCTTTTTCTTCCATCTTGGATGCTGGGCTGTCAATGCCATCAACAGCCCCAGCAAGACTATTTAACTAATTTGGCTACAGCAACAGTTTGGAGGGCCTTGTAGTTCATTTTTGCCCCCAAAAAGTAAGAAGTCTTGGATTACTCATCGCAGCAAGAATAGGGGAGGAAGAGAGAGGGCCACAGCTTCTGGGACTCCTCCACAAGCTCATTCCCTCAGTTTCCAGCGCAGAAACTGAGGAGAGGGCCTTAGGGAGCCCCATTTTGTCCCACACCACCAATAAAGTTCACTGGCCCAGAAAAATTATTCAGTAAGTGAATAGAATTTGAAAATTTAGAAGAAAAAAATAACAGTCTGCATTTAAATTGTGTAGCTATTTGAGGGAAAAAGTGTACTTTCGATAATTTTTTTTCCTAACATCGGACTGGTAATTCTAAATTTAAATTCAACTAAAAATTTAAATAAAAAAAATCTAGTAGTCAGTAAATTTAAAAAGAAATTATTTCTTCTGGAGGATGCATTATAGTTCTGTTTTTATTTAGCTGTTTGATGTGTTAATTTTCAAAAGTCTTGATTACCACCTGAAAGTGGAGTTTCAACCACAAAGTCCTGAGCCTCGCCTGTGAACTCTGGGCACTGGGGTGCTTCTAGCTCTAGTGATTTTCAACACTTCTGTGCCTGGCAGGCATTAATGGCTACAGAACGCATACTTTATGAAGGACTTTTACACACATTCCCGATTCTGAACTTTTGCAAATTAAGACAAGATCTTGAAACTAAAGATGAAGCATGGGCTTCCTGATCAAAAGAGAAAGGTAGGCAGAGTTTCACAAGGCTTGGGAATGATGCTGCTCCAGGCCAAGACACTACTGATGGGACACCTCCTCTGTGCGTTATCTGAGAATGGAATGTCAAAGACTCAGAATAGAAACCTAGTCAAGCATGGTGGCACATGCCCCTAATCCCAGTATTCTTAAGGCCGAGGCAGGCAGTTCTCTGTGAGTTCAAGGCCAGCCTGGCCTACATAGTGAGTTCCAGGATAGCCAGAGCTATACAGTGAGACACTGTCTAAAAAAAAAAAAAAAAGAAAAGAAAAGAAAAAGAAAACTATTATAATTTAAAATCACAATAGAAAGATACTTTTAAGAATCATAACAACTTGATATTAAAAAAAAAAAGATGGGTGTTGTAGTCCTTAGCCCCAGCTCTTGGGAGGCAGAGGCAAGTGAGTTCAAGGTCAGCCAGGTAGGGTAACATAACGAGCCTATCTCAAAAACAAAATGAAACAATAACAACACCCTTTCTAGTAATTATCAAATAAATATGGTAAATATGAAGTTGTGAGGCATATCTAGAATTATTCACATAGCTCTGTCATCAACATGTATGTATACACCCCCTAGAAAGGACCAGCTATATAGTAACAATCCCTAGATGTTTTATGTATTATTAAAAAAAAATTCTCGCCGGGCGGTGGTGGCGTACGCCTTTAATCCCAGCACTCGGGAGGCAGAGGCAGGCGGATCTCTGTGAGTTCGAGGCCAGCCTGGTCTACAGCGCGAGATCCAGGAAAGGCGCAAAGCTACACAGAGAAACCCTGTCTCAAAAAAAAAAAAATTCTCTCTTAAGCTATACATCCAAGGCAGGCACTAACAAAATTAGTCACAGTCTTTTGGGGAATTAGGCAGTTTGAGACCCCAGGTCAATGTGGTTCTGTCACTGATGATGTTGGAAATGAAAAGACGTGGTGATTTTCACATAGCAACTAAAGTTTCGGGAGTGATTCAAGCCACTTTGATTCATTGTTGCTGTTTTTCCAAAGCAAGCTATAGGGCCACATCTATTTCAAAGCAGGAGAAGCACGCACTACTGTTCATCCCAAAGACATGGGAAATATCCTGTAGTGGGTAATGACAACCACCAGAAACAAAAGGAACAGCGCTGCGCTGAAGTCGGGGGTCACCTTAAAGACCTGACTGCCTACATGTCACTTCCACAGCTGGCTCAGCTTTGACAAGGGGCTCCTTCTCTCATCAGAAGATGATGGTACTGATGTGGCCCTCGCCCTCTGTGCTCATAGACTTGGGAATGGAATCCGGCTATCTCTGTATCTAGGCTGACTGGCTCAACGTGTGTGAGTTTATTAGGAATGGATCTGACCAAAGGTTCTTCCGTCTCAAGCCAACACTAGATGGAAGCTATCCCTGCCCAATGTGCATGTGGAGTTAGTAAGGGGTGTAGATCAGCAGCTGAGGAGGTTGTCTTAAGAGACAACCAAAGTTAGGAACAGGAAACAAGGACTCATGTGAGAGCCACAGGGAGCTGACTTTAGTGACTTGTGACAGGGAAAGCTAGGCTTCATTGGACAGAACATGGAAGAAATGAGCAGTAAAAAAATAATGCAAGAAGGACCTAAGAAAGAAGAAACAGTCTGGTCTTGGCGCTCAACAGAGGGATGAGTCCAAAGAGGCTTGTTGCCTTCCATGATGTCTAGTCAATAGGAGATGTAAAGATCCCTGGTCTCCTGCAGGGGAGTGCTCTCCATCAAGCCATCTGTTGCACAGAAAACTCCATCTCTTTATTAGATCAGCAATACTTAGAGTCAAAGACAAATCTGTAAGAGGGAGGTTCAAGAAGGGAGATAAATGTTCCCATCTGACCAAGAAAGACCATGAAGATCATTAGCAAAGGTTCTGGTTGGAACAGACATCAGATGAGGACTTTCAGTCCTACAAGGTAAACAGAATAGAATATGTAAAATAGTGTGAGAATACAATGGAGGAACATCTGGGTGGTGCTGCTGTGGTAGAGATTGTTCAGGGACTACTTCCTGGTAGGAACAAGAGCCAAACCATCTTAAAAGAAATACAAGGGAGCTGGGTGGTGGTGGCACACGCCTTTTTTCCAGGTCTGGTCCCCTGGATTGGCTCACTCACATATCCACAGTCTCCAGGAATCAAATCTCTTGGACTGTACCTTAGAGAGGCTTGGGGAAGGGAACCACTTCACTGACAACAAAGTATAGGGACTCCCAGCCTGAACTTAGCAAACGGGAGCCCGAGTAACAGTTTTGATTTCTTTGAACCAAGCTCTTGGATCAGAGACCAGCTCAACATTTTTCTCTTGGATTTGAAAAACACAATGGCCTTCTGAATTCTCTGCTCAAGCCAGAGTTCAGGTCAAAAGCAGAATTCTTAATGATCACTTGACATATAAGCGTATTATTTCCTTTTCTGGCCCCACAACCACTTCTGAACCAGCTGGAGATACTCTTTCGGGAGTCTCCGACAGTGTGGTCTTTATTCCTGTAATCCTGCCTTGTTCCCATTTCAAATCTGTTGCTTTCTTTTCTATCATTGCTCCCTTATTTAATCACCTTAATTGGATAGCACTTATTTCCCATAATCCTTTCCTTTGGTCTTAAATACTTTTTGATTTTGTTGTTTTCTTTCTGTGAGTTAATTACGAACTCATGATGAATATGAATTTTCTTTTAAGAGAGAGAAACAACTTCTAGTCAAATTGTAAAAAAAGTTAGTAATTTTGTAACTTTCACTTTAAAACACAACTGAACTGAAAAAAAATAGGCGACTATCTTTGAACATTAGAAATGAGCTCAAGAGAGGGGCTGGAATTACAGACCTATGAGATTCTGGGTCAGAAAGCATGCAATAGCTTACACCAAACACAGGGATTCTGGCATCTTCCATAGAAGGTGAAGGACCAGACAGTTTTTACTGAAGCCAGGCACTGGAAGGCAACTTTATTTCAAACACTACCCATAGGCCTTTTGAAGTACAGTGGGTTGTGTTCTGGACCAGGGTAGGAAAAGAGGAGGAAGCAACTTCCAAGCTGCCAGAATGAAGGAAGACAAAGAAAGACGAAGAAAATGAAAACAAAGTCCACCCAATTAAAAACAAGTCTCCAAATCAGGCACTACAAACACATAAGTAAATCTAATGCCAAGAAAGACATAAATTCATTAGAAATGAGATCAACTTGTGGTGAATTGTAATGATTAATGTGAGGATGCCCATCATATTATCCTTATAAATCTTAAGATTTTGCAGTGCTTTTTAGACATAAAATATTTAAAGAGAAAAAACTCACAGATACAGACAACATGTTTGCCTTAGTATGAAGATTATTCATTATAAATAATAAGTAACCAGGTAACAAGTGGTCCACCTTTGCCTGATCCATTTCTTTAAATATAACATAGCTTTTAAGAATGGATACACACCGTCAAAATGTATCTAAAGTCGGCAGGGTCCTCCTGCCATAATCATTTTAATAAGGAGGGTTCCATGAGCGGAAGGGTTTGTACGATGAGGGCAGTGTGAGTTTTTAAAATTTTACCTTGACCCCTGTTCTTAATTAATTTTATTATTTTAGTCTAACAGCGACTTTAAGCTCGTTATATTTAAGGTATTCAAGGAGAAAAAGAAAGGCATCCGTTTATCACAAATAAAGAACTATAAAGCCAAAAATAACAAATAGACTCTAAAATAAAAAGAAATGAATAAGAAAGCCTGGAAACAGAAACAAAAAAGTATTTGCAAAGTAAAATTTCATCCTTGCAGGGGTAATTAATGAACTGGAAGGTAGTGGTGAAAAAGTTTTCAGAGTACAGCACAGGGGGGGGCTGAGGTCACTGAGGCACACTGAGGAGGTAACCAGTCCCAGAGGAGGACCCTGCCTGGGTACATTTTGATGGTGTGTATCCATTCTTAAAAGCTATGTTATATTTAAAGAAAATCTACATATGTAGTAGGATTATGTAAAACATGCAAAGGAATGATAAATGCCAGATCAAGAAAAGCTGTTTCTTCTGAAGTAGGATGGGGCTTGGGGTAAAAACTGCATCCCTTCCCCACCATCTCACCGTGCCTTAGCCTCATGTTACCCTCCTCAGAAAAATACTTCTGAGGTGGCACGCTTCTCTGGGACACACACAAATGCAATCTGTCTGTTACCTGGCCTCTCACTGCATGCCATCCCCACAGTCTTCTGTAAATTACCAGACAAACATGTTACCTGTAGCTATTCCCCCTCAAATACTACATATCTAAAAAAATTTAGTAAAATGTTAAAGATTTATTGGGATGGCATGATGGGTAACAGCCTTCATTTTAGTCTCATTATTGTATCTCTTTGTCAAATGGAAACATTTCATGTGTAAGTCAATTTACGGAGTAAAAATAATAAGAGGCCAGGTAATTAGCATACGCGTTTCAAGCTCTGTATCTACACAGAACTGCTTCTACAGTATGCGAGTCTCTGAATCTCTCTGGAGCTTCGCTGCCTCGTCTGTGCGGTAGCTGTAATCTGGCAAAGAAGAGCAAGATGGATCCCTGCAGCTGTGCCTTGTTCCAGGTACATCCAAATAAACACATCAGCGATGCACATGCTAAATGGGCTTCTCAGGGCTAAGGAAACCGCGTGAGTGATCACGGCGGCTGCGTTTAGTAAAGCAGATGGAAAAGGCTGTGGGAGAAGGCAAAGTTGCCTTCCATCTCTCCTCCAACCGTAAGCAGCACTACTTTGTTCTGCCTGGAGGAGGAGGAAGAGAATTGAGTTTAGGTCTGGACTTGAAGTGCTGGACCAGGCGCACTGCAGTGAAACGCAACGCGAAGCAAAGCCCCATCCTACTGTCCGGCCAGTATCTGTGTGCTGAGCAATTGTAGCCATTGTAGCTGTGTTAGACCAGATGGCCGATAGTTTCCACCACCCTTTTCCTAACGTGGGCAGCAGGTCAGGTCTCAGGATCCCACCTTCTGGGAAAGGCACGGTACCCAGCATAGGCTTTTGACTTAGACCCCGTGCCAGGCCATTCATGGTGAAGCCCATCACTCAGTATAACCTGGAGGTTCCATATATATGCCAGAACCCACAGATGAAACCTCTCGACCAGCCCTGGCATATCTAGAGATCTATGTGCTTGCTGGTAAGACAAACTCAAGTTTTAGCCTACATCCTATATTGTTTTACCTTCATTACAGGGGCTGTGCTTTAAACTCCTAGCAGCCTAAGACCGTAGCCTGGGGGAATTCTGTTCCCCCAGACAATGGCTCTGTTGCTGCCACTAAAGGTAGTTCTAACTAAATCTCTACTGTTCTAATAAAACTCAAGATTTGAGGCTAGGTGAAAACCTGTGAGCTCAGAGAGTTAGAGTAGGAACTGACTAACTTTCTCTCTTTGCTGGCGTCCTGGAAGCCACTTCCTTCCACACTGCCCCAACTAAAAACCCCACCCTAAGCTCCTCCCTGCTACTTCCTGTCCACCAGTTGCTAACCCCGCCTCTCTGAGCCCACGTTAATTTTATTTAATTAGCCCAAAGGCAATACATCTTTACATAGTTAATGAATGCAGCATGAGCAAATGTAACACATCTTTGCCTGATTAAACAAATATTCCACAACAATCTTGTATAGCTTTGAGTGGGCCAGAGGCAAACCTGTCTCACTGTCCAGACAATATAGGCCTCTGTGGCTGTGAGACTCAAAGATGAAGCTTAACCTTAACCTTGGTAAGGAGTGTTTGCATTAGCCATCTACCAACCTCAAATAGTACGGCGATCACTAGCCCAGTCCACAGAGGCAGGGTTTCCGGATCTTTCTTGGTATCAGGCAAAGACCTGCTTCCTAGTAGCAGAAACTCACATTTTTACCTATTGGTCTTGGCAGGCTAGTGGCTTCGGTTATGGCATATCTTGGTAGCATTGGCAACTCCCAGTATGACATAAAGGCCTGGGACTGGTACATCCACAGTGACTACTCAGGTTTGGGCAGAATTTCTTAGTGTTTAATGCTAAGAACATACAGACCTACCTGTTGTAGAGTATTATTTTAAGGTGTGTTACTTTTGTTTATATTGCATTTGTTTAACTCTGTGAAGTTGTGTTACTGTGCCTGTCTAAAACACCTGAGAGTCTATTAAGAACTGAACGGCCAATGGTAAGGCAGGAGAAAGGGTAGGCAGGGCTAGCAGGCAGAGAGAATATATAGGAGAAGAAAGATGGGAGGAGCCAGAGAAGGAGGACTCCAGGGTCAGCCACCCAACTACACAGCCAGACACGGAGGAAGAGTAAAATTTACAGAAGTAAGAGAACAGGAAAAGCCCAGAGACAAAAGGTAGACGGGATAATTTAAGTTAAGGAAAGCTGGGAAGAAACAAGTCTGAGCATTCATAATTAAGAATAAGCTTCAGTGTGTGATTTATTTGGGAGCTGGGTGGTGAGCCCTCCAAAAGAGCATAAACAACAAACAACCAGGCCGAGGGAGAGACTTTTGTCACTAGACCATTTCTATGTTCTTTCCTGTTTGCTTTGAGCAATACTTGAATAGTGCATTTTGGGAAAGACCTGGTCTTGCGTTGCCTTCCAGTATTGAAATAGTGACCACGTGTCTGCAGTAGATTCCAGCAACTGTGGACCTGGGCAGCATTCAATGCTGAGACAGTGTAAATGTCTATAGGCTCAAGGAAAATGGAAAGGCTGCTTAGAGTTTCTGAAAAGACAGGAACAAAACAAAAAGGGTTAGGAAGAAAAGAATGAATACTGGTCCCTCAACATCCAAGCGATGTCACAAGCCACAAGCACCAAGAACTTTCAGATGTCAGAAGCCATAAGCACCAAGAACTTTCAGATGTCAGAAGCCACAAGCACCAAGAACTTTCAGAAACCCACGACTTTCCCTAAGGTGTCTGAAAATGGCCAAATTGTAACCAGTATGAGAGAACTCTCAGACAATTTACAACTATTTCAACTTCCCAGATGAAACCTTACAGACCAGAAGAGAATGGCATAAGATTTCCAAAGTACCATAGGAATAAATCAAACACTCCAAATGAGAATGCTATACCAAGCAAAGCTATCCTTTAGAGATGAAGGCGTGATTGTAATTCCCAGACTAACAAAAGCATAGAGAAGATACTTTCATGAGATCCATTCTACAAGAAATGCTAAGGGAGGCCTTCAAACTGGAAGATATATTAATGAATAAGAAGAAAACCTGGGAAGGTATCCTCTCTGGTAAGAGGGGTTACACAAACAATTCAGAATACTCTATTTTTATAAGAAGAGTGAATAAACTATTCATATTGAGTTTAAAAACTAAAACAACATAAAATAGTAAATATATTGATATGTTTTACAATATAGAAAATTCTAAAGTGGGATGGCAAAAATTCAAACTTGTGACTGCCAGGTGTGGTGGCACATGCCTTTAATCCTAGTACTTGGGAGGCAGAAGCAGGCCAATTTCTGTGAGTTCAAGGCCAGCCTCCATATAGGGAGTTTCAGGAGAGCCAGGGCTACCTAGGAAGATCTTGTCTCAAAACAAACAACAAATTCAAACTAAAGTTGATGACTGATGTGAAAGGGCCCAGCCCACATGGTCAGTGTCATCTCGGGGCAGGTAGTCCTGGAGTGTATAAAAAAGCAAACTGAGTGAGCCGGGAGGCTAGGAGGGGCAAGCTAGTGAGCGGTGCTTCTCCATGATTTCTGTTTCAGTTCCTGCCCTGGCCTCCCTCCATGATGAACTATAAACTGTAAGACTAAATTAAACCCTTTTCTCTCCATGTTGTTGTTTTGTTTTGTTTATTTCCTTTTATCACAGTAACAGAAAGCAAATGAGAACAGGAATTGGGACCCAGGTTCATGGGGGAATTGCTGTGACAGACATGACCACGTTGTCTTAGGGAAGGTTGTGGAAAAAGTTCAGAACTTTGAGCTGGAAAAGCCATTGAGGGAACTTGGAAGACAAGAATGGGGAGACTCATATAAAGGATGGAGATGTGGCATATGAAGTTTCAGAGAGAATTAAAGACTCTATTAATATATTTTTTATATTAATCTGCTGTTCCGGCCAGCTGGGGCTGGAAAATCAGCTGTAATTAAAAAGAGACCAGCACCACTGACGTGAAACCTTTACTTCACTGGGACAGTTAATGCTGCTCAGCTGGGGCCAAGAAATCAGCAGTGATTATTAACAAGAGACGGCATCTCTGGAATCCTCCAGGAGTATTTCCTCAGGGTCGGCACACAGAAGCCGTGGTCCAGAGGAGGGGGTCAGGATACATCTTATGCTGGCAGACAAACCTGGTAAGATAATACAAGTCTGCCACGTGGTACTAATTTTGAAGGCATGAAGGGATTATGGAGAGCAGCTGAGGCTTGGCACTATGACAGACCAAAAGAGGCCACTGATGAAGATGCAGCCTCAGATGTAGTGGAAGCCACAGGATTGAAGGGGTCATGGAGAAGGCTGAGGCTTTGCAAGGTGAGGGGCCGGGAGGCCATTGGTTAATGTGCAGCCTGGAAACCCTAGTATATTGGATGCTAGGGCCAATGATGACTGCTAAGGACAGGAGGAGCCAGCCTGAGTGTACGAATGAGCTATGTGTATTGTTGGCAGAGCTGAAGAAGCAGGCTGCCAAGGTGCTTTGGAACCCTGAGGAGCATGAGTGGAGGCTTAGAAGTCAAGCAGTGAACTTCTTACACTGGTGGAGTTTGGTTTTGCTTTGATTTGATGATGGCTATGCCTTGGTTCTTCCTTCTTCCACTCATAAAGTATGTAACTTATCTTTTATTTTACTGTTTCCCACTGTTGAGAAACTTTTGTCTTTTAAGGAGACATTGGACTTTTAAAGAAAACTTGAACTTTTGGAGTGTGAGGTTTTGTTAAAGACTGTGAGACTTTTAAAGTTATGCTTCATATTGTGATATTAATATTAACTTGACATTCAGGGCACAAACAAGAAAGGGAAAGCTTGTACTTTCATAGTGATGTGTTTGTGTGCCACGTTAACAAGGGGTCACTTGTGTTTTTATCAACTTCACACAAGCTAGAGTCATCTGAGAGAAAGAACCTCTAATGAGATTGGCATATAGGCAAGCCTATGGAGCATATTCTTAGTTGATGATTGGTGTGGAGGAGCCCAGCCCACTGTGGGTGGTGCCATCCCTGATCTTGGAGTGTATAAGAAAGAAAATCAAGCTAGGACCAGTAAGCCAGTGAGAAACATTGCTCTGTTACAATTCTTGCCTCCATGTCTGTCTTGCCTTCCTACCTGACTTCCCTTCATGATGGACTGTAAACTACAGAATAAAGTGAAAACCTTCCTCCCCAAGTTGCTTTTAGTCATAGAGTTTTATCACAGCAACAGAACCATTCATTAGACAACCCCCACACATACTACGGCCTATGACATCTCCAGCCATGGACTTTGAACAAGGCTTACAGTACCAGACATGAATTCCCTCCTGTATAGAATGCCTCAAATCCAATCAGAAAGTGGTTGATTCTCCATAAAATTTATTCTAATATTGCACGAGGGGGAATGTCTTGCATGACAGGTTGGCAATATATCATGAAGAGTCCACCACAGGGTAAGTTATTAATGACCTCTCCCACCAGCAGACTGCATATCATTTTCTGGTACTATGAGAAAGCTAAACAGCTGGGGAGCAGTATCCAGGTGAGTGTAATTTTCATTTTTCTATGTCCCGCAACCGAAGTGTAGTGTGTCCAGAAACCGCGTCTTACCATCTAGCTGTGGAAGGCAACCAAGATCAGGAGCAACAGCTCCTGTTGTGTTGGAGGCCTTCGGGGCCTCCCTGACAGATCACTCATGGGAAGATCTCCTACATCTGACATCTAGATTTTCATTTAATAACCTGTGCCTTCTGGGGGAAGCATTGTCCATCCAAGCAAGGTACTTCTGTTTAAACTTTCCACCCATGTTCCTTGCTGCTCTATTCATGATAGCTAGGAAATTGTTTCTGCCTAAATACGCATCAAGTGATGAATGGCTAATGAAAACGTGGTCCATATATACCAGGGAACTTTATTCAGCTATAAAAAAGTGAAACTATGAAATTTGTAGGAAAGTTGATGGAACTGGAAAGTATTCTAGTAACTAAAGTCACCTGGGCCCAGAAAGACAAGTGCTTCACATTTTCACTCATATTTGGATCCCAGCTTTGAATTTTTTCAATTTGTGTATTTAATTTACAGTGTCTTTAGAGATCAGGAAACTAGACAGTGCCTGTGCGGGGAGGTGGAAGTGGGGAGAAACCTTTGGAGGGGAGGAGACAGTAGAACACAAGTGATATAAAGGCAGGGCTGGGGAGTTCTGGGGGCGCAAGGTTTAAGCGGAGATGAGAACAGCTGGATGGGGGAGGGGCAAGCCAAAACTAAGAACATATGAAGAAGGCTTATGAAAACCCAATACTTGGTGATCTAATTAAAATTAATTTGGGGAAAAAAAGAAAAAAATTTCCATCCACTTTTTTTTTTTTTTTGTTTGTTTGTTTTTTTTGGTTTTTCGAGACAGGGTTTCTCTGTGTAGCTTTGCGCCTTTCCTGGTACTCGCTTTGGAGACCAGGCTGGCCTCGAACTCACAGAGATCCGCCTGGCTCTGCCTCCCGAGTGCTGGGATTAAAGGCGTGCGCCACCACCGCCCGGCTTCCATCCACTTTTAATGACTCTGAAGCCTGGCCACACAGATCCAGAGGTGCCCCTGGGCTAACGTTGAGATTCCTGCACTAGGATGTGTCACTTGGGTCTGACTCAATGTTTTAACACCTAAGCTTGCATACTTGTGGAAGGAAGGGCAGTCTTCCTGCTCCTGCCTGTTCTCAGCACATGCTCATGGAGTGGGTGACTGAATGCTGAGGACAAGGCAGCCAGCAAGTTAGTCCTGACAGAGAGCACCCTTCCCAGGCCAGTTCCAGTAATGGTGCTATTCTGGGTGAGGTCCTTTGCGTTCTACCGAAACCCAGGGAGTGCCTCACACACAGCCCACCTAGAGTACATATTTTCAGTGATGAAATGTCTCTTCTGGAAAAGATAGAGACACCACCTCTAATTAAGCAAGCCTGAGGAAGCAGAGCTGTGACGCTTCCTCAAGCCAGTGAGTGTCCCTGTGTGGCTTTGATTCTCTGTCCTGTCCTGTGGGAATAGAAGCCCCGTGAGACAGCAGCTTACTACACATATGGTCCTATCCTCTAACAGATTATTCTGGGCGCTCAATACCAAAACAACAGAGAGGTCAGCCCTATGTGGAGTATTGTGCTCATGGTGCCTTTCTACAAACCAGTACTCACTGACTTCTAGGAAAATTTAGCTGGTGAAAATGAGATAAAGTTCACAATTCAGTGCTTTAAAACAAAAAAAAAAAAAAAATATATTCGCTGTGCAGAAGCCAACATTCATCTTCTGAGTGCAGACATTTTTGGTTAACATTAGATAATTATGTAAGTGCCACAGAAGTAAATTTACTAGGGGAATGGGAAATAACACAGGGAAAGAAACAAATTTAAAGGGGTTGTGAAAACTGCGTGCTTTACTGTGATTGCATGGTGTTATCAAGCTATGCCAATCAAATAGTCAACAGGTTCTGGCTGACCTATAATGCTCACTGTCGTTCTTAATGCCAAACCAAATAGTGACTAATTATATACTTCCTGGGTCCCGATGCCTTACAAGTAATGGTTAAGGCCTAGAGATGCTTTTCTGGCTCTGGCATCATCATCTAATTACCTCTCTTAAGCTCTGTGGGTAGACACTTTCTCATAAGCTAGGCAAGGTAATAGAATACGGATTCGGTGATGGAAGAAAATTATGTCCCTTCTCCTTGATCTCCACAAAACTTCTGTCCTGCTCTGCAAATGTGGGTGCTAGGAACCAAATTTGGTGCTCAGTAAAGGAAGGATCTAAACTTAGATGTCTAAGGTAGTTTTTACCTCAATAAAAATTTTGTATTAAAGAGACCCATTATCAGGCAGGCCTGAAATCTGGCTGACAGAGCAATTCCTATGTAACAGATTACACTCCCAAGCTAGTGTGCTAGTTCAGATCTCAGTGGCTTGACATAAGGCAAGCTAACGTCTAACTCGTAGTGATCTATGTGGTAAGAAGGGCTGAAAAGGAGGGTATGCTCCACAGAGTCACTCAGAGACCCAAGTAGGCCCTGACAGAGGCACTGCCATCTTCAGCTGGCTTACAAGGTCACTCTGTGTGCCCCTAGTAACATTGTGTGCTACAGCTTAGAAATATTTCTCCAACTTCCCAGCTCATCTGGTATAGGACTAGCTTATTTTATATAAACTAGTCAGGAACATAAATGAACCAAGATATTAAATGGCATTTTTAGCAAAATACACTTCAAGAATAATTTCATTTGCTCTATAACTTTGAGACCACACATGAAAAAAGTTTATAGAGAGGAGGGTCACAGCTTAAAAAAAAAAACTATAAGACCATGATGGATGGTGATATAAGCCAATTGCCCACAGGTAAGTTTTTTTGGGAGCATTAACTGTGAGCTTTTATGCTTTGGGGCCTCAGAAAAGAACTGAAGATCATTTGCCATAGAGCATACACCACACATAAAATTACGAATTTTATAAAAATGAGGTCAAGTGGAAAATAAAAATAGAACAAGACCAAAGGGAAAGCTGTCTGCCTCTAACCCCTAAATCAGTGGCTTCCAAACAGAAAACAAATGCCTAAATATTCAGGAAATGTCACTGATTTTCAAAGTAATTAAAGCAAATACACTGGCTGTCAGTTAAGTAGGACCTAAACTTTTCCAGGGATGTCTATCAAGATGCTGATGAGTTCAAACTTTGGTATCCTTAACAGCATTTCACAGTCACTAAAACAGTGAGCCGAGCCTAGCATGCTGCTTCCATAGCATCTTTGGGACATGATGACGGAGGACAATGTGTCCTGCTGGTAGACAAATGAAAGCCTATGACCACTTGACCTGTTTGTTTTTAATAAGTAGAAAAAAATGATAGCTGATTTGTGTGAAATTCTTATGATTTTACTTCTAATCATAGTTTCAATATACAAATTTGAAATCCTAACACTTAATTTGCATAATTTAATTTTCCTTTTTGGCCCATACATGTAAAGAAATAAGGATGAAACACCCCTTCTCATATATATTTCTATCCCAAAGGGGGGGAAAAACAATCAGCAGTTACTTCTGTGTCATATTTTTTGTTAATATCTGAACCCTGATATAGAACTCTGGCCTTCAGATTTATCATCCATATATTGTTCCAGAAATCATTCCTCTGTTTGTGAATACTGTCAAAAAGATACCAAAAAATCACTCACAGATATTTGGGGACCAGGGAAATTCCTCAACTAGAGGAATTTGTTTTTTCTGGGGACAGATTTTCTTCTTGGACCATCTTTGTGTCTTCTTGCTTCCCATCATTCATGGTCTGTGGCTGAACATTTGTTCCTTGCTTTTCAACTTGCTTCTAATCATTCTCCAATCAAACAGCCCCATGTAGAAATATGATTGGGTCAGAATTACTAGAGTCAGAGTCGTAAATGTTTTTCCTGCTCGATGATATTTGTTTGGATACCATTCTGTGATGGTGATTGTCACTGTGTCCCTACAACAATGCAGTTACAGTGAGCATTTGACCTGGTAGTTATTCACTTAGGAGACTTGGAATCATGACAAAGGCAACAGTGGTCATATCTGTTAGTAGAAAAAGAAACGGTGTTTGTCAACTCACCTGGAGGCCGATAGTAGGGCTGTTTCCAGTCCTGTGTGTGCCGCTAACATCTATCCCCAAGCTGGAGAACACCCTCTTGCTGTCTTGCATCACATCTCACCAATGAAGCCCTGTTAAGATTTCCTACACAAATAGTCTTGCCTGCCTGTCTCTTCTCTAACCTTCCTGCTACTCTTCTGGTTTGGGCCACCATCATCTCCCATCCAGATTATTTAACCTGCCTTCTAACTCACCAGTTCTTTCAGGCTCTCTCTTTAATCCACACTCACATGGAAAAGCCATCTTTCAAAAACATCATGGTCATATGGTTCCTGTGCTGAAAACCTCAATGGCATTCCTTGTCCAGGGTGAGGAGCAACTGCTTACATGGTTTCTGAAGCTCTTGATAACTTGAATACTGCTTGCATTGGAACTCTTTTCCTCTCATGTCCTGTAGTAAAGCCCTCATCCTTCTCCAGCCTCCAGCTCTTTCTCTCCATTCCCTGACCCAATCACGTGGTCCCTCCCCTCTGATTTTTACATTTCTTGTTTCTCCTACTCAAATACACCTCTCCTCATCCTTTCCCCGACAACTTGGCTATAGCGTCAAATAAAATAATCCCCATTCCCCGGGCTGGGGTAGATGTTCCTCCCAGCAGTGCTAAAGCATCCCACGTGTACCACCACTATAGCACACTTCTCCCTATGGTGTAATTTACTTGTCAGTACCAACCTCTGATGTGGGCTGCATGGGGAAAAGGATAATGTATTGAGGGAAAGAAAGCCTCTATGAGATATGGATACAAATACAGATGAATACCATGACCTGAGCATCTGGTAACAAGTTACAGAAATTCACCCAGCAAAGGTAGCATGGCACAGGGGAGCAGCGATGAGGGCCTGGTCTTGCTTCTGTCTTCTGACCCATCATTCAGTCTTAAGTAAGGTATTTAGTCTTCCTGGATCTCAGTTTTGTTCTGTTCTGCTCTGTTTTTCCAACTGTAATTGGGGGTAAGGCCTGCCACTTTCACCATTTTAAATAAGGTTAAATGAAAACAATACATACTAAAGCTCTTAGAGCAGTACCTGGCACACACACGAGACAAGGGGAGTTTCCCTCCCCTCCCAAAGAAGGGCCTGAGGGGAGTCTCAACAGTCACACTAAGTCTCAGAGGATATTGCAGGATGTGGGGCAGGGACTAGACCAAGAACCACTTTTAGCTAAGGAGGAATCAAGAGACCTACCCCCAAAACTGATCCACCCTGCAGACTGGAGCTCACCACGGTCATGTGTGGGGGAACGGCAACGTTCTCCAGGACATGGTTAACCACTGCCGTGCCTGGAACTCCAAGGCAACTCCTGGGTGGGCGGAAAGGCTCTGAGATGGTGGCAGAGGACACTTTCATGGGCAGGTAGATCATCTGAGGATATTGTTTGAAATACAATTCTGACTCAAATCCTTGGGAAGGGCTTGCAAGTCTGCATTTCTAACAAGTCCCAGGTGATGGCCGAAGCTGCAGCTCCAGGTGACATACTTTAAATAACAAAAATGTAGAAAATATCCATTTACCCTCACTGTTAACGATTTGGTAAACGTTAGCTTCCTAGCAATATTGTGTGCTTTGAAGAAATACTGTGATAAACTAGCTGGGTTTGGGTGGAGGGGACTCACCAGAATGTATCTTGACATCATGATAAATGATCTTAAATTCTTTTTCCAGTGGGGGAACCTTTGACTTCAGGGCCTTTTGTATGTTTATCAGGAGAAAGAAGGGTTTGTGGAAGAGCAGAATGGCGCTGCATAGGAGGAGAATGGAGCCAGGGGAAAGAGAACGAAGAAGTCAGATTGGAGAAACGGCCATGTGATATTTAGAGTCACTTGCTTGATAATCTACTCATCTCCTTTCATCCCTTCCCAGGAGTCCCTGGGCTTGCTCACCAATGCTTTGGTACCTATAATTCCTTTCTTTGTTCTCTGCAGGGGGTGTGGGATTGAAGAGGCAGACTAAGGGTAATGGGACAGATCACAACAGCACCACACTGCCTTGAAGGCCTCTGCTAGCTTCTCTTCAGCAGCTGCTGAGTGGTGGGTAGGCAGGAGGCGTGGGTGGGACTCCATTTTCTATTGTTGAGCGATATGACTCTGCTGCTACCCAAATCAGCAATTAAAGCAAAGAGCAATAATGGGTTGGCATCACCACAGGGAAAGACAAAGACAAGGGAGACAAGAGAAGAAGATGCTTGGAGAAGGTTAGGAGTGGCTGGAGCATCCCCCCAGAAGAGAGGGAGTTAGAGCAAATCCATCGTGAGGTCAGACTTGGATTTGCAGTAGTTCCTAACCTCACAAAACCATAGCACAAGGCATCGGCACTAGCTTTACGACAGTTTTAACCTGGGATCCATGAAAGGACTTTAAAGGGTAGTGGACTGGTTTGGTTTTGTTACCTTGAAACAAACTAGAGTTGCTTGGGGAGAGGCAACCTCAACCCAATCAGATTGGCCTCTGGGCATGTCTGTGGGGAACTTTCTTGATTGCTGATTGATGCAGGAGGGTCCAGCTATCTGTGGGCAGGTTGTCCAGAGCTGGATAAGAAAAGTAGCTGAGTAAACCATGGAAAGCGATCCAGTAAGCTACAATCCTCCTCAGTCCCCGGTTTGGTTCCTGACTCGGGGATCCCATCTGAGTTCCTGATCTGACCTCTCAGTGACCAATTGTTACCAGGGAGTTGTAAGATGAAATAAGCCCCTTTCTCCAGGTCCTGGTTAAGTTTGTGCCTTGACACAAGCTAGAGTTCTCTGAGAAGGAACCTCAATTGAGAAAATGCCTCCATTGGATTAGTCTGTAAGCAAGCCTATGGGGTATTTTTTTTTTAAACTAATGATTGATGTGAGGGGCAGGTGCAGCCTACTGTATGTGGTGCCAGTTCTGGGCAGGTGGTCCTGATAGTATAAAGCAGGCTCGGCAAACCATGGGAAGCAAATCAGTAACCAGTATTTCTCCATGGCTTCTGATTCATTTCCTACTCTGGACTGTAAGCTGTAAGATGAAATAAACCCTCTCCTCCCCAAGTTGCTTTTAGTCATGATGTTTATCAAAATGACAGAAACCTTAGACACGCCCCAAGTTGCTTTTGGTCAGTGCTTAATCACAGCAACAGGGAAAAGCTAATTAGGACAGAAAATGTCTGGGAATCTCCTACAATTACATATGAACACTGTTTGTGTGTGCACAAGCATCCATTTCTAGGGAGAAGGCATTTGGCTCCACCAAATATTGTATGGTGATATAGGAAGAGTTAAGCATCACTGAATTCAAAGTAATTCTTGCCTCTAAAACCGATGAAAAAGAACCAGAAGTCTCATCAGAGAGAAAACAAAACAACCGGTTTAGAGTGACATGGCCATTCATTTAGAAATCACAAAGTCTAGTTAGAGGGCACCGACTTTTCTTCTGTCTGCTAGCAAGGTAGAAGTGATCTCACATTCTCAACATCCATCATAAACAACACACCAAAACATGATGTTAGACTACAACAGACCAAATAGAAGTTCTATCTGTAGTTTTGCCCCCGTGGAGAATCTAGCAATGTCCAGGGATGTTTTATAATGTCTTTACTAGGGGATGCTATCACTGTCACCAAAGATCTAACCGTGCATGTGGCAACATCCCCACAGCACAGACATTTCCAGTCCCAATTTCCGCAGCGCTGAGGTTGAGAAACACTGAGTTAGAATAGTGAAACTCCCTGGCTATGAGGAGTCTGAGCGACTAGAATAGGCATCCTAGGAATTCCACATTTCTTTCTGTGAGCTTTTTCATCACGAGAGTAATTGTCCCCTCTGAAACAACAGAACAGTTGCAATTCTCTGCAGAGGCAGAGGTGAGGTCTGTGGAGAAGAAGAGGGCACACTAAAGCAGGCTAGACCTTGCCAGGTCTCCTAGTGTCTGGATCAGACTCTTAGAATAAGTGCTTGCAGAATGAATGAGGAAGTCTCACTTCCAATCATCTAACAAAATGATATGCTACTAATTCCGCTTGCTGGGGGTCAAATGCTTTTCTTGAGAGCATGGATAACCGGATGTTATCTAATCAAGGTGGCACATAGATTAGAAAGTAGTCACCCTGTAATAGACTCACTATACCTTCTCAGTGAGAAATCACTCCCCACAATTAGAGATTAATAATGGAAAAGCTCATTACTGAAAAGTATGCAGCTAGCTGTGGCTAATGCCTAAAGGAGAATCGACCTCCAACAGAAACTTTTACTAACCTGCATACACCTTAGGCTTGTGCATTTTACATACACTGTCATCTTTAAATCTCCTATAGTTCCCTGCTCCTGGTTACAATTTAAACAATTTAAACAGAGACAAGAGCCTGCAAAGATATTGTCAGAATTATTTCATAAGTATACCAGAGTTGGTTTTTTTTTGAGTAGTTGTTGCCCAGGGCCATCTTGCCCACCTGGCAGAACTGTGCTTTTCCTGATAAGAGCACAGGAGACTTAATAGCAGACCAAGACTTCATGGTAGCTGTGACCCTGTGTTGTCCCTTTGACCTGCCCGTCAGAGGTGTGTTCTCTGGGGATGGGCCTAATGACTGGTCAACACTGATGGGCGAACATTTGCATCCTAACATCATAGATTTTGCTTATCTCTGACAGGCCTACTTAGCATACAACTTATATTTGTGGTAATTTTTTTAGGTAAATTCTACATCATGTGATTTAATTTCCCCTAAGCAAACTCCCTATTAATTTACTATTAGTAAATCCTTTATTATATCAATTCTATTACCTTGAGTTTCTTCTATATCAGCCCAGACTGACAGTTAGCCAGAGTTGTGTCAAGTGCTTACTGGAAAGTAGCAACCATCTGCATAATATACCCTCCACATAGGCCTCTCCCAGAGCCAGTTAGAGTGAGCCCAGCCCTTTTTGGAAAGAAAAATGTCACCTTTCAAGACACAAGTACTAATGTGCTTTCCTTTGGTTGAGCTTGGGTGGTAGATATCACCATATATTCATACTGCTTGTTGGAAACATCAAAAGCTGACTACATTGAAAGCTCTTGAAGGGTCACATGTCCACACTGGAACCCTGCAGGGAGTGATAATAGGAAATAAAAAATCATGTCAGTGTCTCAACAAAGTAATCAGGCTAAGCGTGCAGCTCATGTGTTCTAGGGGTCACATAAATAATGACAAGTTAACAAATAGATTCACATTATACTTGTAAAACAGTGTCTTTCAAAGGAAAAGATGTGATGGGTATTTAAAAAATGGAATTACTAATATTTACCTTCATGGGAATAATTTTTAAATTTATGAACATGGCCTATATAAAGCCGTCAACATTAACCTTTAGTATATTGTATGTAGGCAAGAGCTGCCCACTCTATTCTTAATGAGTAATTAGGAAGCATTGTATACAGTTACAGACATTCAGAAACTGTGGTCCTGAATTTTTAAATCAGCAATTAGTCACCTGCTGGATATTTAATGCAAGAATCATATTCAGAGTGCTCTCCCAGACCAGACAGATCGAGTAACTAATTGTAGCACTGGCTATTGTGGTCCCCAAGTGTAGAGATGCTCACAGTAGTTAGACATGGCTATATTTGGTAGGGTTTAGCTATTGCTGTGATACAGGGACAGCTCAGTGAGGCTGCAATCATTCTTGTTTGCAGTGACAGGAATGAGAAGCATGCTTGCATAAGTCCATGCTCACTAGAAAACAAAGGAAACATCAGTTGTGATAGACCAGATCTTCCTTAGGAAAAGTGAATGAATGCACGGGCAGAGTTTTCTGAGAAACTTTGGGATTTCTCATACAAAGCTGGCCCTGTGGAAGGCTGTCGATTGGTTCTCACATGCAGTGAGTGAATGAAAGATGAATCTGAATTCCACCCACTCAGAGGCCCTCGGTACCCACCAAACTAAAACCTGAACATAGTTTTCCTTTACTTCTTTAAAAACTACAGCCATATATAATTTTCTTTCAAAAGCATACACCCCAAAGCCTACTACTAACTTCCTTGATAAAATAAAGACTGAGAACAGCCACAAATGGCTCCTTTAGTCCCGGAGACAGGACTTTTCTGTTTTGTGTTGTTGTGATGAACACCGTGACCAAAAGCAACTTCAGGGAAAAGAGTCTATTTCAGCTTACAGTCTATCGCCGAGGGAAGCCAGGGCAAGGACTCCAGGCCGGAACTGATGCAGAGACCACAGTGGAATGCTGCTTACTAGCTTGCTCCCCATGGCTTGCTCAGCCTGCTTTCCTATACCATTCAGGACTACCTACTCTGGGACCACCCACGGTGGGCAGGGCCCTCCCATATCAATCATTACTTAAGAAAATGCCCCCATAGTCTTTCCTATAGGCCACTCATATGGCGGCATTTTCTCAGTGGAGTCCTCACTTCCCAGATGACCCTGACTTGTGGAAAGTTGACAATAATCTAGCCAACGCAGGGCTCTAGAATAAAAAGGCTTTTTTCTTAATTACATTGAGGTTATCTAGAAAAGAGACATGATGCTGCTGTGCCTCATCTCAGACATCCTGTACTCTGTGTCCCTCCAGAAGGATGCTGAGTCCTCAGTGTCCACAGCTGTATTAGGTGCTTTTCTCGTTGCTAAGGCAAAGCTGACAGGCACTACTTAAGATGAACAATGTTTATTTTGGCCCACAGTTTGAATTGTGTATTATACATTGCATTATTTGTTAGTCTGATTTAAGTCCTTGAATCTCCAGCAGTTTCTCAGCTTTTCTTTCTGTTTTGGCTTGATCCTTATTATTTTTGTTTTGTTTTGTTTTTCTGAGACAGGGTTTCTCTGTGTAGCTTTGGAGCCTGTCCTGGAACTCAGTCTGTAGACCAGGCTAGCCTCAAACTCACAGAGATCTGCCTGCCTCTGCCTCCTGAGTGCTGGGATCAGGTGTGCATTGCTACTGCCCAGCTTGGCTTGATCTATATAAGTCTTATGTGGGTGTCCACACTACTATCAGTTTATGAGTGCAATATTAATGTCATGTCCGGAAGACACTGTTTTGCTCTGGTTATTCCTGATGTATGGATGTCTCCCTTCCACCATGGTCCTTGATCCTTTGGTGGAAGTAGTGTGACAGTCACAGTTAGAGCTCAGTATTCTAAAGATGTTTATTATTTGCACTCTGACCAGTTGTGAGTTTTTGTGTTAACCACCATCCATTGCACAAAGAATCGTGGCCAGTCCTGATGGCACATGCTTTTTTTGTTTGTTTTTGTTTTTGTTTTGTTTTGTTTTTCCTAAATGCCAGCACTCAGGAAACGAAGGCAGGTGGATTTCTATGAGTCTGAATTCCAGGCCAGCCTGGGTCTACATGGCAAACTCCAGGCCAGCTTGGGCCATAGACTGAGACCCTGTTAGATCAAAAGAAAAAAAGCAAAAACAAACAAAGAAAACAAAACAACAACACAAACCAACAACTCATAGAGTAACTACAACATCAGAGCTCACTTCAGACTGGCAGAGATGGCAGTGGACAGAGGCAGGAGTTGAATCTCCAACCTGCTTTACAGAGAGCACCAGCAAACTGAAAGTAGATTACCATGCTAAAACTGTCCTCCTTCTCATCTCTAACCAGTAGTTTATACAGAGAGAAGTGGGGCCCAAAGGCAGCCAGTCACTGTGGGGCTTATCCTTGTCCTTCTGGTCAGAGATCACTTCAACAGTGAGGGGGCAGAGGCTCAGCTCCACACTGCTACTCTCAGTAGCCTGAAGAGTTTCCTTAATCTTTTAGAGACCTCCACTCAGGCAAACCCAAATCTATGGCTTCGGCAAAGAAATGAATTTTAGGACTGTCCGGTATGAAATACAGTCAAGAATTTGTTAAAGGTAGAAAGGAACACAGGAATAAAAGCACACTGGAGAGCATGGGTGTGGGCTTCTCTGTGAAGAGTTACAGTTTATTATTTTGGTTTTTTGAGTCAGGGTTTCTCTCTGTAGCCCTGGCTGTCTTGGAACTTGCTCTATAGACAAAGGTTGGTCTTGAACTCAGCAAGCAGCTTGCCTCTGCCTCCTGAGTGCTGGGATTAAAGGCCTATGCCATCACTGCCCAGCCAAAAGAGACATTTTAACTTGAGTGTGAAGGTTAAGGAAAATGATGCTCAGGAAAGGTGAGACATACTGAGGGCTAAACATGCGCTCTCTGAGGAAGAGCCTCGCTTAATCACCATAGCATCAGCCAGACTGACTGTTTTGGTGGTTCTCAAGATGAACCTCAAAAGTAAAAAACATTCCCCTCATTTCTGTCTTGGCAAGCGAGGTTACAGGATGGCTCTCAGATGCCTTGGATGGAATAGAATCTGATAACAGACCACCAGAGACCACAAGGGTTGCACAAGGGTTTTCTGGTGAGATTCTTAGAAATTTGCAAGTTTTCAGCTCAGAAAGGAGAAGGGCCTTAAGCAGTTGGTGACTGGGCTGGTATTCTTGCTTACTGGCTGTTAACATGCTCTTACCCACTGGTTCTCAACCTGTGGGTTACGACCCCTTTGAGATCAGCTGACCCTTTCACAAGGATCGCTTCAGACTATTGGCGGTATTTACATTACAATTCAATACAGTAATTTTACAGTTGTGGGTCATCACAACTTAAGGAACTGTGTTAACAGGTTGCAGCCTTGGGAAGGTTGGGAACCACTGCTCTAATGAGACCACAAAGCAAGGGATTCAGTTCCTTTCCCACCACCCCGTAAGGTTCCTGGTCCTTTTTTCCCACCTCAGTCAGTCCCCTTTAGGAGATCCATGAGGTCTGTCTCTCTCTCACTATCATCTCCTGCACTCTTCCCTCATTCTATGGAAGCTCAGACACTTCTTGGAATGCTGAATGAAGCTGGGGTCTAGAGGGATTAACCTTGTCTCCTCCAGGGGCATGTGGGCTGGAGTTAATGTGCAACCAACCATCAGCAGGGTGGATGCCTAAGTTAGTAACACGTGCGGGTGGATTCCTTCCAAAACTATGAACAACAGGGTCTTCATAATAAATAATATTAAATGTCTCCATTCATCTCTCCTGTCCCCTAAAGCAGGTTTCTCTCCGACTTCTCAGTTTGTGGCTTTCTGAATAAAGTGCAGCTTAAAAAAAGGTTCAATCCCTGTCTTTTGTTTCAGTGACAGGTGGCCTAGTCTAGAGCCTGGTTTGAATAGCAAAAACAAAACAAAACAAAAACCCCACAACAAATTTCCGAAAACAAACAAACAAAACCCTAAGAGAGCTGCATATGCTAATTTGTTTTGTTTTGTCGTAAATGGTTGGAATTTATGGAATTTAACTATCTGGTCAAAGAGTTGATACTTAAGCATTAATTTCTTGAACATCTATACAAGGGAATATTTAGGTCTATTATGAATACTTACTAAAACATGAAAATGCTTTAAGTGAAACATTGGAAATATCTGTTCTTCTAAAGAAAGTGTTTTAAAGGACCACTAAGCATTTAACTACTTCACAGAAAGCATTCTATTGCTGGTTTATATAAAAAATATTGAGTCATAGATAAAAGTCTTGTTAGGTTACAAAATTTTGCATTCATTACATAGATTTTAATAAGGATTTTCTTCTAAAACAGATACTAAAAATAAATTAAATTTTATTAATTTTCCTAGGAAGTCAAGGATGATAAAAGGAGAGGATAGAAAATGCTTTATGTTAATCAAAATGCAATATTTTAATTGCATTTTAAAATGAATGCATAAAAGTCCAACCAAATATTATTGCTTTGTGAGATTTTCTTGATGTACGGAGGTTATCAAGCATAAGTTTGATGATATATTTTGTAGCTAGTCTTTTTCTGTCCCACCAGCCAGCTCCCAAATCATAACATGGAGACATTATTAATTACAAAAGCTAGACCAATAGCTTAGGCTTGTTTTTAGCTAGCTTTAGTGAGTTAAATTAACCCATTTCTGTTAATCTATGTGCTGCCACATGACTCATGGCTTATTACCTCATCTCCTACATGACCTGCTTCCTCCTTGTCTCCTGGCAACTCTGCCCTTCTTCTTCCAGAGTCCTCTGTGCCTGGAAATCCTGCCTCACTATTGGCCATTCAGCTTTTTATTAAACCAATCAAAATGACATCTTCACAATGTACAAAAAGATTATTCCACAACATTTCCTCCTTTTTGTCTAAATAAAAAGGAAAGGTTTTAACTCTAACACAGTGAAACTATATACAATAAGAACAATTATCAGGTAAGAATTATATTCACAATGTCCAGTCTATTTGTATTTGGCAAATTCAGAGAAAACACTCCATTATCTATCTTCTCTTGATGAGTCCAGAGTTTTGTACCTAATTTACCTTCTATCACAACTAAGGAAAACTGTAACCATAATTACCTAGTCTTCAACTCCATCAAAGAGCCCAGAAGGATATATTTATTACCTGAGTAAACAGGAAGTGCAGTGCAAACCACTTCAAAAATGACAGAGCTATCTGGGTCACCCAAAATTCCTTGGAAACATTGGGACATCCATCTTCAGCCTACAGGCCTAGAGTATCTGGCAGACTTTTCTATGAAGCAGGAATTTTGAAGGACTGTCCCACCTTGTATTGACAAAGTTCATCAGTCTCTTTCCTCTGTGTCCTGCAGAATACCTGGCAGACTTCTGTGAAGCAGGAATTTTGAAGGACTGTCCCACCTTATCTTGACAAATTTCGGTAGTCTTTTTCCTTTGTCTCCTGCTTGTCCAGTTTGTACAGCATGCTTCAATGCCCACTATCCTTTCTGAAGTAAATTGGTACTGGCAGGAGCAGATATGTCTCATTGTCATGAAAAGCCTCAGATTATTAAACATCTTAAATACCACGTTCTGTAGGTGTTTGAAGATCATCTATCTAAAATATATCTGTTTAACTTTGAAAATACACCTAATATGACTTCATTTGATTATTTTGATTATTATAAATGACTATTAGCCTGCATTTCTTAATTATACATTTTAAATGAGCCACATAAGCATGATACCCCAAACAAGAATAGAAACACACATTAAGTATAACAAAAATAACTTAAATTTGTATCAGTATACCAGAATCCATAGCAGTGTAAAATATTTGCGACTAATGGTTGTTCAAAAGTAGATTCAACAATGCATCCTTTTATCCCATTATTTTTATATTATATCTCCCCTTCTTCTCTTCAAAAAGATATCCCTGAATCTAATCTCCTTTGTTCAGTATTTTTTTTACCATTACCAATAACAATTTGTAACTAACCCCCCCTAAACAATGACAAACATTCACTGAATGACAAAAACCACCCACCCACCTCTTGGGATGTGGGCATTGTGTTCTCTAGACTGCTTCCTATTATCTGGGGGTGCTGGAATCTTTAAGAGACCCTGAAATAATTAAGATGATGGTCAAGTCCTGAGGGAGCTAGCTGTTGTCCAGTCTTGGTGAGATGGGATAATGCAAGGCTTATCTAAAGTTCTGGCTGGAGTAGTCTGTGAGGCTAGACCATCTCAGTCAGCAGTCTTGAAGCTGTTCATGATACAGAACTTTGAGGAAACTGCAACGGAGGCAGTCTGAGAGGCTGAATCACCTGGGACACCCATTTTCATGAGTGTCTGGTCCCTTTGTTCTGAAAACACACCAACATTCAGAGGTAACATACATATCTGCATTAATACAACTATAGACTGTGTGTTGTACACAAGCCAGCCAAAGATAATTTTTTGTTTTATGTTTGAGCAGGTAAAATATACATCACCTGATGGTAAACAGAGTGTTTTCTATGTCCCGCCCTGTCCCATAGCCATTTTCAAATAATCACTCAGAGGCTTATATTAGTTATAAATGCTTGGCCAATGGCTCAGGCTTATTACTAACTAGTTCTTACATTTAAGTTAATTTATTTCTATTAATCTTTGTATTGCCACATGGCCCATGGCTTACTGGTGCTCTGGCATCTTGCTCCTTCTGTGGCTGCTAGAGGCTACCCCTGATTCCGCCCTTCTCCCTATATCTCTGCTTGGATTTCCCACCTGGCCTTATTCTGCGTGGCTATAGGCCAAAACAGCTTTTTCTATCAACCAATGAGAACAGCATATATTCATAGCATACAGAAAGACTATTCCACAGCATTTTCCCCTTTCTGTCTAATCAAAAAGGAAGTTTTTAAATTTAACATAGTAAAATTACATACAACAAAAAACAGTTATCAAGTAAGAATCAGTTACAATATCCAGTCTATTTGTATTTGGCAAAGTTAAAGAAAATACTCTATCATCTATCCTATCTTTATGAGTCTAAAGTTTCATGGCAGACTTTTTAATAAAGCAGGAAATTTGAAGGACTGTCCTGCCTATATTGGCAAAGTTCATCAGTTGCTTTCCTCTGTGTCCTGCAGAATATCTGGCAGTTTCATCTGTGAAGCAGGAACCTAAAGGCCCATGCCATCTTGTTTTGGCAAAGTTTAGCTGCAGCCAGGGGACACATCTCTGTACCACAGCCCACATGTGAGACATGAACTAGGAAGCTGCTCTTGGCTACATTTTTGGAAACTTTTTTAAAGCTCTCTCAGGTTTTATGAGGATGCTGAACATTGGGCAGCATATATAAACAGAGGCTTTTCTCTGTCCTGCCCCATCCTGTAGCCATTTTCAAATAATCACTCAGAGGCTTATATTAATTATAAACATTATATTAATTATAAACAGGCTGATGGCTCAGGTTTACTACTAACTAGCTCCTACACTTAAGTTAACCCATTTCTATTAATCTTTGTACCACTACATGGTCCATGGCTTATGGTGCTCTGGCATCTTGCTCCTTCTGTGGTTGCTGGAGGCTGCCCCTGACTCTGCCCTTTTTCTCCCTGTATCTCTGTTTGGATTTCCTACCTGACCATATTCTGCATGGCTATAGGCCAAAATGGCTTTATTTATCAACCAACGAGAGCAACACATATTCACAGTGTATAGAAAGACCATCCCATAGCACCTGTTTTGTCAGGTTTTTTTTCAGGTTTATTTCTTTATGTCTGTAGCCAGGATTTTCAGGATGTCTCCCCTGATCAACTCTGATCCTCTTTACCTTGAATGAATTCACAACCTTGCATTTTCTGTGGAAACGAAAGCATAACCTCCTCTCCAACACAACATTTTTTGACTTTCATTTTGAAGTTAAGAAATTTTAAGAATATATAGGTTGGTTTAATTCAGCGGTTTCCATAATCCAGTGTCTCTCAGTAGTTATCATTTGTTCATCAGCAAACAAAAAGTTCAAAGTCAACAAGACACCACATAGGATCCAGACTCTGTGTATTTTATATCTTTATGTGGCTTATCCTTTTCATATTATTTTATTTTTCTTTAAAGACTTTATCTTAATATTTATAAACTATTTTTTCTAAAATGGTCTATACCCATTTTCTTTTTTAAGCTTATGCACATTTTTTAAGCACTGTAACCTGTTTAGAGTTTTTTTCTGTCTGAACCTGCTTTACTATGTATCTGTAACCTTTTCTATCTGCATAAGCAAAACTTAAACCACCACACAGTTTAGCTCTTGGCACACTGGGAGAGCTGTCTCTGTACCATGGCCTGCATGAGAGACTGTGGGACTAGGAATCCACATTTGACTCTGTTTTTGTGTGTTTGGAACTTCTTATTTAAGCTTTCTCAGGTCTTATGTAGAAATATGTGCTCCATGTTGGACACAATTTGTAGCTAGTCTTTCTCTGTCCTGCCAGCCATATTATTAATTATAAAAGCTCAGCCAATAGCTTAGGCTTGTCTTTAGCTGGCTCTTATAACTTAAATTAATCCATTTCTATTAATCTATGTGCTGCCACATGGCTTGTGGCTTGTAACCTTATCTCCTACATGACCTGCTTCCTCTGCATCTCCTGGCAACTCTGCCATTCTTTCCAGTGTTTTCTGTGCCTGGAAATTCTGCCTAATTATTGGCTATTCAGCTTTTTATTAAACCAGTCAAAGTGACATCTTCATAGTATACAGAAAGATTATTCCACAACTACAAAATGATTATTCCACAACAATATATAAATATCTTAATATATAATTATAGAAATAAATCAAAATAGCTCTGGAGGCTTTCATTAGATTCTTGCTGTGTGTTTATTTTTGCAGGTATACTATGTGAGGTTTTTATGGAAACTGTGATACATAAAAATCCATGGATGTATATGTTTTTCAAAAAGCTTTGTGTTAAATTTCCTTTTTTATGATGAAATTATGGGAGATGCTGATTCCTATAAGCACTAACTAACAGGGTCTAGATGAGATGTTTATATTTTCTGTATGTAGTAGACAAAGGAACTATGTTGTCAGGTCTTACCACAAAGAGGGAAAACGAATAGCCTAGATTTAAAGGGTAATTGAATCATTAAAATATGTCTTTGTTTAAATGCTCAGAAAATTTCTATACTTCTTTTCTATGCAAACAAAATATAAATTTATTTTTAAATTAAATTATTTAATTTATTAATTTAAATTAAATTAAAAAAAGACTGGTCCTATACATGGAGAAATTTTTGCGTGGTCTCTGAGGTTTATTACATATAATATATACATTCCATATAAAGATATATTATACTAATATATAATATGTTATATATTGTATTTTATATAATATATTGTATATTTTTATACAACATATATTTACATATTATATATTTACATATGATATGTTACATATTATTATATATATAAGTTGGTATTGAAATGGGCTAAATTGGCTATTGGGGCCATAAAATTGCTATTCAACATTAATACATTACTAATCGATAATAAACTTTGTCATAAGCAATTCGATATTAGATATTTTAATATTTAGCTTGATACAGATATGTATATATGTATGTATTGTAAAATTCTTAAGTTTAAACCAGTATTGTTCTCAAAAAGGCAAAGTTTATATTTGGAGTTTCTATGTTCATTGAATCATTATGTCACAGTATGTGTTTATCTGTTATGGATATTATATAATATAATATCATTGAGAATGTTTGTGGCAATTGAAACATAATAAGTTATTAAAATTTTTTGTTCGTTTTACTTTTGGAAGTTTATATACTAGCACATATTATATATATGATAATAGGTTTTATCACGACATTTTCATGCCTGGATATAATGTGTTTTGATCATATTCATTCTCCATTGTCTGTTCTTGTGCCCTTCCAAGCCCTGGTAATTTCCTTCTTCCCAATTCCTCCCCTATCTGCCTCCATGTCTTCTGGGGTTTTGTAACACAGTGAGTTTAATTTCGGCTGCCTACAGAAGAATGGGTGAGGGGCCATTGCAAGCACATGGGCACCTTACCCATGTCTACACCACTGAAGAAAATGTCTGCCCCTCTTTCAGCAACTGGTAACTGCCTACAGGCATTTCATGGCCTTCTCCACTCTCCATGAGGGGATAACGACGGGCCATTTTGTGCAGGTCTTTGCAGATATAGTTGCTGTGAGTTCAAGAAGACATTGGCCATCTCAGGTTTGGAAGACAAGTTTAGCACTCTATTCTTTCTTCCAGCTCCTACCGTTTTTCCACTTCCTATTCCAAGTTGCTTGGAGGAGGTGATATTGCTGCCCCATTAGGACTGAGCATTCTAGATAGCATTCTAGACTTATTCTTAGCACTTTGACCAGCTGTGACTCTCTGTAGTAACTGCTGCCCCTGTAAAAAGAAGCTTCAGTGACCAAGAGGACAGCAGGGTTAATTCATGAGCATTCACAGAAATGTTTAGAAGGCAATTTGACAGGCACATCACATCCGCTTAGCAAAACAGCAGTAGCTTCCACATTAGTGCCTATGACTCCCCGTGCCATGGGCTTTTAACCGGCTTATAGTATCAAGCAGGAGTTCCCTCCTGGAGAGCAGGCCTCAGATCCAGTAAGAAAGCTATTGATTACTCCCTTAACAGACTTGTCATTTTTGCATCATTGGACACATCTTGTCTGAAAGGTCTGTCATATATTATGCAGGGTCACAGCTGAGTAAGACAGTTGATAACAGTTTTCTAGAAGCCTGTATAGTAAGTACTTTCTGGCACTACAGAGTCTAGACAATAGGAAGAAATCTTTTAGCTCAGTTCCAGCTTGATTTCTCTATGTACTGAAATCAGAGCATGCGTGTCTTCAGCAATTGAGTTCTGGGAGGTGACGAGCAGCAGTGGAGCTAATCTGTACTGCTTTGGGGACTTCAGGAACCTCTCTAATCAACAACTCATAGGAAAGTTGTCTACCTCTAGTGCTGGAATTTTTAAGTTTATTTTTCATGGTTTTCATGTTTGTATGACTACCAACACACATAATTCTTTGTATGACAAAAAATATCCACGTTGTGCTGGGAAGATAGGTCCATAGGTTAAGGTACTTGTCGCTCAGCCTGCTATCCTGAGTTTGACCTCTGGGACTCATGGTGGAAGGAGAGAACAACTCCTGCAAGTTGTCCTCTGACCTCCACACATGCATCGCAGCACACGCACCACTGCCCCTCCCCCAACACACGCAAAAATCAGTAAATGTCATCGAAACATTTAAATCTATGTTCTCAAATGACATTAGATTAAACAATAGAGAGACAAAAAACTTAGATTTCCCAAACCCTAAAAATGCTACGTTTTTAATAAATATGCATTTCTACATCCATATCTTGCCTAAGGTATTATATGAGGCTGCACATTAAATTTAGACATGAGTAAAGCTTCTGAAAATTGTATGAGGAAATGGTGTTTGAACCATAGTTAAATTCTTGGAGCGGGTAAGATGACTCCGTCAGTAAAGTGTTTGCTGTCCACACGGGAAGACCTGAATTTGTATACCAAGCACAGTGTGAGAAGCTGGATATGCTGACATCATCTGTAACCACAGCACAGAGGAAGTGGAGAAGGGGGGAGGGGGGATATCCGAGGCTCACTGGCTAGCCACTCAGTGAGCTCCAGGCCCAGAGAGAGACCCTGTCTTAAAAACACAAGGTGGACAGCAGTTGGGGAAGATCCCCGATGTCAAACTCTGCCTCCCACATATACCTACACAAACATGTATGTGCCTACACACACACCATACACTTAAACATGCACACATACATTATTAAAATCAAAAGGTCTTATTTTGTTTGATCTTTTATTTATCCCAAAGTCAAATTTTAAAAAATAGATAATTTAATGGAATATATATATTATATACATAATATATATTATTATATAACATTACCTTAGCAATCTGAGTATTATTCTAAAAGATGTAAATGACTTATAAAAAGTTTACACAGTTATATGATACTTATAAAAATAAATCTTACAAGAATATTTGTATGTTGCTGATAACCAAAATATTTTTATAAATTTTTTCTGATGCTTTATAGTCAAAGATACTAAATTTTTCTAGACCATTGATCTACTTTTAGTAATATTTGCAAAAGGTCTAGCTTTAAAATACAATAACTTAGCCAGGGGTGGTGGCACACGCCTTTAATCCCAGCACTTGGAAGGCAGAGCCAGGTGGATCTCTGAGTTCGAGGCCAGCCTGGTCTACAGAGTGAGATCCAGGACAGGCACCAAAACTACACGGAGAAACCCTGTCTCGAATAACCAAAAAAAAAAAAAAACCCACAATAATTTAATATTTTGTGTTCCCTGTTAACTTCGTCAGGATTTTATCAGAATCAGAGCTCAATGAAATACCATTTGGGCTAAACTATCTTAAAAAGCACATTATAACTCTGGTTACATAGGGCTACCACATATGCGAGATGCACTTAAATTCCTGGTGATAACTCCATTTGTGATCATTGAAATAATTTTCAAAAACTTTTAGTAGGAGCACTAGGTAGCTAGTTAGGAATTAGTAGGCTTGACGGTCACTGGGGAGGGGCCACTCCCTCACAAGCCTTTTCAGGTCCACTCAATGCATCCCTGGTAGCACTTACTATAAGAACAGAGAAGCTATCACAATTGTTCCTCCTTCATAATTATCGTGCTACTCTGTTGCAAGAGACCTCTAAATAATAAACCTCGAGCTGGGGGAATGGCTCAGTGAGTAAAAGTGCTAGCCACGCAAACGTGATAACCCGAGTTCTCCAAAACCCTTACATGTGGTTGTTTGCTTGTTTGTTTCCGTTTTTTTAAACTCTTTGCTCTTTACTCTTTTTTCTTGCGGGGGGGAAGGGGGAACCTGCCACACAGCTTCCAACTAAATCACACAAAGACTCCTTCTTTCTTATGAATTTCCTTAAATTAATTTTCTTTTCTTAGCTTGGCTTGTTTCTAGCCAGCTTTCCTTAACTTAAATTATCCCATCTACCTTTTGCCTCTGGGTTTTATCTTTCTCTATTCCATATACCTTCCTTTACTTCTTACTCCGTGGCTTGCTGTGTAGCTGGGTGGCTGGCCCCTGATGTCCTCCTCTCCTTCTCTCGCTCCTTGATCTTCTCTTCCCAGATTTCTCCTCCTACTTATTCTCTCTGCCTGCTAGCCCCGCCTATCTTTTCTCCTTCATTGCTATTGGCTGTTCAGCTTTTATTAGACCAATCAGGTGTTTTAGACAGGCAAACTAACACAGCTTCACCAAGTTAAACAAATGCAACATAAAAGAATGCAACACATCTTTGTATCATTAAACAAATGTTCCACAGCATAAACAATGTAACCCATCTTAAAATAATATTCCACAACACACACACACACACACACACACACACACACACACACACACACACACACACACGCCAGATGCAGTGGTGTGCATCTATAATCCCAGAACTTCTATAGTGAAATAAGAGGTGGGGAGCAGAGAATCCGGAGAAGATGGCTAGCCAGCAAGCCTAGAGTAAGCAAAACAGTGGTACTACAGTAGCCTCAGGCTATCAAAGCTTACCTCCTGTTTCCCTGGTAACCATCGGCTTGGTTTTCCTTTCCTAGAAGAGGCAACAGAAGATGCTCAGATGAATGAAGAGGAGATAGGGAGATAGTCTACCTAGATCAGGCACCAGAAACCCCCTCGGAAGATGTACATTGTAAGAATGATGACAGTCACCAAATGTGTGCTTCATGAATCAGATGTGCTTTACAAAAACCACTTTGAAAAGGCAAAAGGATTCCCTGTCATCCATGTCATTGGAGAAACTTGTGTTCTATTGTTTTCAAATTTTAGATAAATACAAATCTGGTAGAGTAAGCTGAATCACAGCCCAGCCCAGCCCAGCACATGTGTGCACACACATACACACACGCACACGCACATGCACATGCACACATGAGCGTGAGTGCACGCATACATGTGCATACATCTACTAAACCTGAGAGAATTCTGGCAATCAGAAAGTTGTTTGCATATGCTGCCAAGGGACCCATGCAGAGTGATTTATTTCAGTTAACATGGCAAGATTCAATGAAAACAAGGCTAGAGTAGAGGTCTAGTATTATTAACTCAATGGGAATAGAGTTAAAGCCATATTAATCAGGGTATATACCTTAACATAGATGAGACAAGGTTTACTTTGGGAGCCACCAGACATGGGTGTTAGGAACTGAACTCAGGTCCTCTGCAAGGGCAGCATGTACCCCTAACCACTGAGCCGTCTCTCCAGACCTCTAGTTTCATCTTCAGGATCTCTTACATATGGCATAATATCATCTGCAAACAAGGATATTCTAACTTATTTTCCTATTTGTATCCCTTTTATTTTGTTTTATTGTCGTGTTGTTCTACCTAAGAATTTCAGAACTCTATGGAATAGAAGTGAAAACAGTAGATGGCTTTGTCTTGTTTCTGATTTTAATAGGATTTCTTTGAGTTTTTCTTCACTTAGGAAAGGATTATCGAATATGGATATGGATATATATGTATACATATACACATATATAGCAAATATGGATGTGTGTATATATGTATATATAGGTAGTGGAAGGAGCATACTTCAATAGAATAAATTATTATATATGCATATATGTATATACACATACATATACACAATCCTTATATATGTATATATATTTATATTTATATTTATATAATTATTTACTACATTGAGGTATGATCCTTCCAACATTAAGATAAAGCAACAGTCAAATAAAAAACAATCACTCCCAAATGCTAATCATTTTAGGGAGTAAATGAACCTTGATAGTATTGCATACACTAATATTAATAATGTACATTAATGAGTTGCTGTAGGTATAAGTTGAAGGAAAAAGTGCAGCAAGACTAGTGATTAGTCTTATATAGATATAGGAAAAAGCAGAGGAGGGAAAGTCAAGGGGAGGAATGGTAGGGGTGAGGTGGCAAGAGACGAGGCAGGTTTTGCTAAATGTAGAGTGAAAAGTGACAAAGAAATGTAATCGGATAAACTAACGCAGTCCTGTCTCTCGGGGAGCTGAGACATGGAGACCTCTAAACTAAGCCAGCCTATATTCTTTGGGAAAGCTTTGCAAAAGGAAAATGAAAAAGGAAATGATATAGGAAAAAAAAGGAGGAGTCGAGGGGTGAAGAGAAGGGGAGAGGGGGGGAGGGGAAGAGAGGGAGGGAGCTCACACGCTGGCCTGTGAAATTGACAATGCACTTTAAAGGAAGGAGGAATGAATGTGAGGGGGAAACAGTTGGATGGGGGCAGAGGATATGGCTACCTGCTGACTCCAATCTGGACTCTACTTCTTCCCAGCCCTTTAGATGCCTGCCACACTCCTGGAAGTCCTTCGCAGGGCTAGGTGTCAGAGGCTTTTCCTATCAGTGAACTGTCCTTCACAGGTTAGGTCATAAATTCTTTTCACATCTCTGGGTTGTCCACAGGTGTCAGATTTTGAAAACTGTCTTTATCTCTTGCTGGTCCTTGGTGAGGTCTGGTCACAGATGTTTATTAAACATTTGAATGGGGCTGGGTGGTGGTAGCACACACCTTTAGTCCCAGAACTCAGGAGGCAGAGGCAGGCAGATCTCTGTGAGTTCGAGGCCAGCCTGGGCTACAAAGGGAGTTCTAGGACAGCCAGGACTACACACAGAAACACCCTGTCTCAAAAAATAAAAATAAAACAAAACAAAATAACAACAACCCCTTTGAATGGTCCTTTGGGAGTCCAGCTGCAAGTGCTGGGCCTGGGCCTGGGTTGTCCCCCCCATTCTGGGTGTGCCCCTTGGGACCTGTGTCCATGTTGCCCTGCAGACTCTGACTCCAACCAGGATTCCATATACCGAATACCGGACAGCTCTGATTAAAATTTCTCCCTACAATCTAGCAGTATTTGACTGGCCAGGTTTCAGTGGAGGGTCCCACAACACTTACTCTGAGTTTCCAGAGGGTGAGGTTCATGGACGGCCTGGTACTGCTGTTCACCAACCCAACAGAAACCTTTAAAAAATGGTATCTGTAACTATGCCTGACAGTATGTAATTGCATACTTCAATAGAGCTAATAGAATCTTGAGCAGTCTAGGTTGCCCATTTTTCTTAGAAGTTCTCATATATCTCAGGCTGGCCTCAAGTGCGCCATGTAGCTGAAAATGACCTTGAACTTCTTATCATCCTGCCTTTTTCTCCCTACTGTTGGATTTTCAGGCTAGGAATCAAATGAAGTACACCCCCAGTATGGAACATGAGTGTTTTTCACAAAGCAAATGACAAGTGTTTGAGGTAGCTAGTGAGCTGATCATTATACAGCCTATGGATGTGTTAAAATATACCAACAAAAATGCCGCTATGATGGGACAAGAAGAGGGGTTTTCCTGGTGTCCTCCTTCCTTCTGCCACTGTTGTGTGTGACTCTCATCTCCCCCTCTCCCTTCTTCCCCCATACCCCGTCTTTAACACATCTGTTACTAAGAGTACAATGCCAGTTTTCTGAGACTCTCTGTTTTAAGGGTTGTTCTGGACACTCCCACTTGGGGCTGTTTTTGGAGAACTAATTCTACACAGACAGAATCTGTGGTTTGAACTCTGACAAATCTCCTTAAGCTGTTTCTTTTTTTTTGTTTGTTTTTAGTTTTTCGAGACAGGGTTTCTCTGTGTAGCTTTGCGCCTTTCCTGGGACTCACTTGGTAGCCCAGGCTGGCCTTGAACTTACAGAGATCCGCCTGGCTCTGCCTCCCGAGTGCTGGGATTAAAGGCGTGCGCCACCATCGCCTGGATTCCTTAAGCTGTTTCTTGCAGGTAGATGAATAGTGGGACCCTACATAGTGTGAATTGGTTTGCTCAGTGTACTGTAAGATTGTTGAACGCTTCTTGATGTATCTGCTGCTTTTCCTTCTTTAAATGGTATTCTCTACAGTTTGGAATACCTTAGAGTTTATTAGACATCCCATGACCTTTCATATTGAAGAGAATAAGGTAGAAAAGCCAGTTATTACACACTGGTTTATTAGTGATTGCCTATCTGCCAAGCATGATTTCATTTGCTACCTGGAGCAGAATAACCCGGAGAAGTAGCTGAAACAATGCGTTGTTGCCCTTAACAACCTGCTGACTGCCAGCTACCCAAATCTCGCTTGTTTGTCTGCTCGACCTTGTGGTTTGAGAGTATAAAATGAGAAAGCAAACTGGACCCAGATAGAAGCCTTTTAGGAGCTATTCTGGCTTCACTATCGGAGTGTTTATTCCAGAAGGATTCCTGCAACAATGTGTATGTGTGGTTTCCTCTCCCTAGAATGTCTCTTTTTTTTCTCTTCTAATGAACATTTTTGTCTGTGCTTTGGCCCATTACAACATATAGCATTTGCTCAGAATGTGTTAATGGAATGAATGACTGTGCATGAATGAGTGGCTCCTTCATATCCACCCCCACCCCCCCACCCCCCCCCCCCCCCCGTTTAATTTCTTCCTTCCATCTAACTTGGAACCTTCCAATAGACTTTTCTTGTTTGAGGCAGGTTCCTGGTGGAGAAGTAAGGCAGAAGGTGCTGAAGCCACTGCTCACACTGCACAGGAAGTCAGGGGGAAGACAGCAATCACGCATGCTGCTCTGCTCTGCTCACACTGCATGGGAAGTCAGGGGGAAGACAGCAATCACGCATGCTGCTCTGCTCTGCTCACACTGCACGGGAAGTCAGGGGGAAGACAGCAATCACGCATGCTGCTCTGCTCTGCTCACACTGCACGGGAAGTCAGGGGGAAGACAGCAATCACGCATGCTGCTCAGCTCTGCTCACACTGCACGGGAAGTCAGGGGGAAGACAGCAATCACGCATGCTGCTCAGCTCTGCTCACACTGCACGGGAAGTCAGGGGGAAGACAGCAATCACGCATGCTGCTCTGCTCTGCTCACACTAGGAAGTCAGGGGGAAGACAGCAATCACGCATGCTGCTCAGCTCTGCTCACACTAGGAAGTCAGGGGGAAGACAGCAATCACGCATGCTGCTCAGCTCTGCTCACACTGCACGGGAAGTCAGGGGGAAGACAGCAATCACGCATGCTGCTCAGCTCTGCTCACACTAGGAAGTCAGGGGGAAGACAGCAATCACGCATGCTGCTCTGCTCTGCTCACACTGCACGGGAAGTCAGGGGGAAGACAGCAATCACGCATGCTGCTCTGCTCTGCTCACACTGCACGGGAAGTCAGGGGGAAGACAGCAATCACGCATGCTGCTCAGCTCTGCTCACACTGCACGGGAAGTCAGGGGGAAGACAGCAATCACGCATGCTGCTCTGCTCTGCTCACACTGCACGGGAAGTCAGGGGGAAGACAGCAATCACGCATGCTGCTCAGCTCTGCTCACACTGCACGGGAAGTCAGGGGGAAGACAGCAATCACGCATGCTGCTCTGCTCTGCTCACACTGCACGGGAAGTCAGGGGGAAGACAGCAATCACGCATGCTGCTCAGCTCTGCTCACACTAGGAAGTCAGGGGGAAGACAGCAATCACGCATGCTGCTCAGCTCTGCTCACACTGCACGGGAAGTCAGGGGGAAGACAGCAATCACGCATGCTGCTCAGCTCTGCTCACACTGCACGGGAAGTCAGGGGGAGGACAGCAATCATGCATGCTGCTCAGCTCGCTCTCCACTCACGTAGGTCTGGATCCCACCCACAGTGGATGGATCTTCTCACTCAATTAACGCAATCAAGGTCATTCCCAAGGGGCATGCTGAGCGACTCATCTCCCAGGTGATCTCCAGATCCTGTCAAGATGACAACACAGGTCATCACACTTTCGAAAGTGTCAATCATTTCTCATATACTCCCCTGCTTTGCCTCCTCAGTTGCCTCTCTTCTGAGGAAAGACTCTGGACCGTTGGTGCTATTGCCTGCCAGGGTAAGCAGTGTCTGAAATGTAGCAAACCCTCCCCAAAGTCTACCTGAATTGACATGCGAACCTTTGTTTATCCTTGGATATCTGATTACCTACTCCATTTCTGCAGTCTACCTGGTCATCCTCCAGTGCAGGCATCTGGCCCATATGTCTCTCTAGTTTCACATGATGGGATGGCCCTGGATACTGTTACTACCTACACAGTACCAAGAATCATACTCCTCTGGTTATTATTTCTTTATAATTTTATTCTACTTTGTTTGAGACAGGAAGCTGTATAACCTAGGCTGACTTCCAGCTTATTATCCTGTTTCTGCCTCCTGAGTCTGGGGGTTTTAGGCCTACTCCATGATGCCTGGCTTTGTTCTTTGTCTAGATCCTTCTCTTGAACCCTCAACTTTTAGTTTTTTCAAGATCTAAAGAGCCTTTGGAAATGTAAACCTTAGTGGACTGTATTTACCAACAACAACAAACGGCTTCTGTGTTTCAGCCGCCGTTGGAGATCCCAGTTGGCTCTTTGCCCTGTGGACTCTCAAAGTCAGGCAAGTCTTCCTCACATCCAACCCTCCCCTGCTTGAGGGAAAACTAGAAGCTAGTGCTTCCTTGTTTCGGAAGAGACGCTGAATGGCAACCTGGATGGAGGCAGGACATAGAGGAGCCTGGATTTTGGGAACATCCATGGCACTGAACTTCAGCTTCCTCCCTTATCAGATGTTCTGCTTCAGACAAGGGACTGAACCTCTTTGAGCCTAAGTGATATCACCAGGAAAATGAAGGATACTAAAGAATACCTTTGTTGTGGGACATATATATATATATATATATATATATATATGATAATCCATATATATATATACATCAGTTTATATATATATATGAATTCAATGAGTTAAAGCATATTGTGTGTGTATGAGAGAATCCATATATATATATATATATCAGTATATATATGTATATATATATATGAATTCAATGAGTTAAAGCATATTCTGGTATACATATACATATGAGAATCCATATACACATGGACCCACATATATATGAATATGGATGAATATATACATGGATTCAATGAGTAAAGCATATGAAACAGTCTGTCCAGAATAGACATTCAGTAGCTGCTAGGTCATTTTGTGAAACTTCAAGCTGACTAAGGCTTTTTACACCTCACTCAAGAGCTCTTACTTTAATTTCATATGCCCAAGTCTTTTAAGGTATAAGTGATGGTCCCCAACCCTACCCCTTTAACCCATCTTCTACCTCCTTGAGGACTCCAGCTTAGATTTTTCTAGGGTCTGTGGAAGTTCTTCTTCCAGCTTAGGATCAGTTCATAATTCAAAAGCTATCTAATGATATTTGAGACATTTTGTGCTGTTATTTCTTTAAATGCTTTAAAATTTTTTAAGATTTAATTTTTATTTTTACTAATGTGTATATGTGTGTTTTCTGTGCACATATATGTGGAGTACCCAAGGAAACATGAAGAGGGCACAGGATCCCCTGGAACTGAAGTTATAGGTGGTTGTGAGCCACCCAGGGAGCCTGCCAGGAACTGAATTGTGGTCTTCTGCAAGAGCAGCAAGCACTCCTAATTAGTGAGACATCTACCCATTTCCTCTTTAAACACTTCGGAAGTTTTTCAATCTCTGTTTCTCCCAGGGCTTCAATTACACAGATGTTAAGTAATTTCATGTGGTTCCATGGCCCTGGCTATTCTATTTTTGACCTTCCTCCACCTCCCTGTTCTTTTTGTTGTTGTTTTGATTTTTTTTTTTTTTTTTGAGACAGGGTTTCTCTCAGCCCTGGCTGTCCTGGAACTCACTATGTAGACCAGACTGTCCTCAAACTCACAGAGATCTGCCTGCGTCTGCCGTCTGAGAGCTGGGATTAAAGGCATGCGTCACCCCTGCTGGCTCACCTCCCTATTCTTAGGATAATTTTGACTGATCTTTCTTCAAGGTCCTTGGTTCACCCATCTGTTGTTAGTAAGTCCTTCCAGTAAAATCTGTTCTTCTTCTTCTTCTTTGTTAGCAAAGATCTCTGAAGTCAGAAATATTTCCCAAGCCCATCTTACTTGACCATATTCAGTTTTAAATCTGCTCTGGACCTTACAGGCTTGGCTGTGGTCATTGTTAAGGATAATGTAGAGCCCAGGCTCCTTGTTCTTATGGTATAGCCACATTGGTGTTTCAGCGGCTCCTGGACTGTTTAAAGAGACCCTTGAACATGGTCAGTGGAAGTATCCAGTGAGACTGAATTAGTAGAACTGTCCACTTAAAAAAAGACAATAGAGCCGGGCGGTGGTGGCGCACGCCTTTAATCCCAGCACTCGGGAGGCAGAGCCAGGCAGATCTCTGTGAGTTCGAGGCCAGCCTGGACTACCAAGTGAGTTCCAGGAAAGGCGCAAAGCTACACAGAGAAACCCTGTCTCGAAAAACCAAAAAAAAAAAAAAAAAAGACAATAGAGAGGGCATGGGGAATGAATGATACATGAAGAGGGCGATCGCATCACAGAACAGACCTTGCATCTGGCTTGAGTTCTGGAGTGTTAGCACCTAGACTTTGAACTACCTTTTGTGATTGCTATCTTCCATTTGAAGTGTTTGGTACTTATCTGAGTTCTTCCGAAAGGATTCCAGAGCCTTTGCAAAACTTAGTAATGAGAGGATCTGACACATCAGGAGGTCCCAGGGCTGAGGATTTCTTAGGCAAACTGTTCCTTCAGACAACTTCAGGCAAGAGGTTCTGATAGATGGGAACTGCTTGTTAAATGTGTAAATTGTGTCACAATAAGAAAGCAATAAAAAATTGTGTAACAATAAAAAAGAAGCCAGGGGCAGTCGGCTCACCAGAAGCTTTTGGTTCACCCTGCTGCTTTTGCTAAGCCCAAATCCATCCTAGAGTAACCCTTTTTTTCCCACGGACCTGCACAAAACGGAATACCGGCACAGATGCCTTTGTGGCTTTTGGGTATAGGACCACTGCTCGTAGATTAGAAGAGACAGTTTTTAAGCTAGACAGTAAATGGGTTTTCTAAATGTTAGAGCCATCCAAAGATGAAACGTTTGCTGTCTGTGGCAGCAACCAGGCAAAGGCTAAACAACCCTGTGGGGAGGTTGAAAGACCTAAGTATCAGATGAGTGCTGAGCTTGTGGACATTGACGGCTCCTCTCAGTGTCGTGTTCTTTGGTCCATTGGGCTTAATACACTGGTTATTCAGAGCATCAGAGTCGGGAATCTTCCTGTGAAATGGAGAGAGGAGTGTTTGTAGGAAACAGATCTAGGTCTGAACCATAACCCATAATTTTCTAACCCCCCTTCCAGAGAACTTAGGCCACTTTCCAACACCAGTGTCTTCATTTTAAGAGAGAGTGTTCCATAACACCCACCACCTGGGATTGTGCAGATACAAAGCACGTGGCAAAGTAGACAACGTAGATAGAGTTCAGTGGATGGAGGGGCTTGCGGTCACAGTATTATTGTAGGTGGCATTAGAAAGCAGCTTAAAAGATTGATCCATCAAGTCTAAGAATTCACCTCTAAAGCTTTTCATGGCTATTTGTAAAGATTCAGTGTTAAAAATGTGCATTGCATCCCTGTTGTTGACATAATTTTTATAATAACAGTAAATTAATGCTGTTCGGCACTTAAAGTTCCTTCTGAATGAGATTGTTCTAGGAGATTTAATTTTTACTCTGCTTTCTCCTTAAAATTCTTATAAAGATATTAAAGAAGATAAAGTATGGCAGGAAGGGGTTGACTCCTCATACCCAGAGTTGACTGCATTATCTTTAGTTTGCCATGGGTGTCGAAGCAGAGATGACACCACCATCAGATGTGACTGTTGATGAAGATGCTTAAGGTACATCTTCAGATCCAAGTGTCACATGAGTGGAACCACTGGCAAGTGTTTCCTTATAAGCAATAAGAAAAAACGCAGGGATAAGAGGAAATTATTTTTAAATTTATTTTTATCTTATGTTCATTGGTGTTTTGCCTGCATGCATGTTTGCGCAAGGGTGGCAGAAACCCTGGAACTTGAGTTACAGACATTTGTGAGTTACCATGTGGGTGCTGGGAAGTGAAGCTGGGTCCTCTGGAAGAGCAGCCAAAATCGTTAGGATAGAAAAAGGAATCATATTTTCAAAATACCAGGTCCATGGGAAAAAAAAACACATATGAAAAAAATTTAAGAAAAATAAGTAAAATAAACACTTCATGGTAAACCTAGACATTTGCTTACCCAAGGATAATATAGCAGTGGTAGATATAAAAAAGTTAAACTTTCTTCAACTCAAATATTACTGAAAATTATCAAGATTGTAAAAGGGTGAATTGAGGAGACAATGTGGTCCAAACCCAGCTTCATCTCAAATGTCCCTTAAATGGATTCTGCTCTGGGCATCAAGATATCAACCCCAGGAAGCTAGTACAATGACCTCTGCTCTCTTTAGTCCTTATTTCAGCAGCGAGGCCGCCAACCTCAAGCCATTCTTGCTTTCAGAGAGGCCGAGCTGCACAGATTTTGTTGTTTTCCTGGCAAAGTCTGTGCAACTGAGAAAGGGAAGCAAACAGGGGGTGTAGAGCCCAGGGAAGTCCCAAGTCAGCTGTGAGAGAGGAGTTCCAGGGAGCTGGAAATATTAATTAGGTGGTAGTGACACCACCTGGCCATCCTGGGAATCTCCCTTCATGTGGAACATTGGGAAAAATCAATGGACTTTTGTTTTCTGCTTTTGCTGTTAGATGCAAAGAAAGTTACATAAGAAATACAAGGGCCTTCCCTGCCCTCGAGAGGCTTAATCATCTACATACCAGAAAAAATACAACAACCAACTTTGATTCTGGAGATTAGGGGTCTGGAGTCCTGATACGTAAGCTTTTCTGGGAATTCTGATGAACACTCAGATTTGGTATACTGATTAAATACTCAAGAAACCAAAGATCATTTGGAACTCACAGAAAAATCTCCTATGAGGAAGAGATCCTTGTAGCTCTGTGTGGGAAAGCCAAATAAAAAAAGGAAAAAGCCGGGCGGTGGTGGTGCACGCCTTTAATCCCAGCACTCGGGAGGCAGAGCCAGGCGGATCTCTGTGAGTTCGAGGCCAGCCTGGACTACCAAGTGAGTTCCAGGAAAGGCGCAAAGCTACACAGAGAAACCCTGTCTCGAAAAACCAAAAAAAAAAAAAAAAAGAAAAGAAAAGAAAAACAACAATATGATATGATTAAAATGTAGCTTTCCTGGCAAGTCTCTTCTTCCACGGACTCTCTGGCTGGCTCATCACAATCTTAAAGCCAAGAAGCCAGTGCACTGGGTGTGGCCATGCAGCCCTGTAACCCCAGCACTTGGGAAGCTGAAACAGGAGGATTTCAAGTTTGAGGGCAAGTTCAGCTATATAGTGAGTTTGGAGCTAGCCTTGACTACATAGCATGACCCTGTTGAAGCATTTATCTAGGATATTCTTTTATCAATAAGAACTTGGGAGTCAGGTATTGGGGTAGAATCCTGATAGATCTGCAGAGCAATGGAGAAGCAAACAGCCAACCCTGCCTCCACGCACTTCCAGATGGACAATGCCAGAACATCTTGCTAAGCCCCTCCCTGTTCTTTCCTGTGTCTCTATCTATCCTAATCTGGATCCACAAAAAACCTCTATGGTTAATTCTGGCCTGCTGAATCGACATTAGGGGACTCTGTCCTCTAATTCAAGGTTTAACATCATTGGCAGTCTCGGGAGGGTCAGAGCGCAATCAAGACATCCCATAACACCTTGTCTCAAAACAGAGAAAAGATTAAGGAAACAAACACAATACCAGGACAATGGAAACAAGGGGCTATTCCAGCCAGGGTGAGACACTCTAATGGTTACATGTGTGCAGCAATCAGCTTTCTCCTCCTGGAGAAAAATGCCTGAGATAATCAATTTACAAGAAGAAAACATATATTTTGACCTACAGTTTCAGAGGGCTTAGTCCATGCTTTCTTAGACATGCTGCTCTGGGCTTGTGGCAGTACAGCATATCTGAGCAGGAACATATGGAGCAAAAGACTTGTTCATTCATGGTGTCCAGGAAGCAAAAAGTAGAAAACACAGCATCATCATATCTCCTTTAAGAGCATGCAGCACAGTGAACTAACCTCCTTCCACCAGGCCTCATAGACTAAAGGTTCCAGCACTGCCTAGTAGTAGAGCCATGGGGTGACAAGTAAGGTTTGAACACACAGGCTTTTGGAGGATAGTTACTACCCAAACTGTAGTAATATGCTACTTAATAGTGATATAACCGTCCAATTTAATTTTTACTCTAGATTCCTCTAGAACAAATGAAATACTCTCAAACCTGTGCTTTTGATGCCTCGCTATAATCACATTTCTCTTGCTTTTACTAAATCTATCAGTTGGTGTCTTGCCAGAAGGATAGAAACCACTCTGCCATCTTCAGAATTATGGACTTAATATAGATCTTGGACTTAGGAGTCCTGGAAGGAAAAGCTAGTAAGAAAAGACAGAGAGCTTGAGAAGCAATGTGGTGGTGGGGAGGGCAACGGCACTGTGACACCCAGAGGTTAGTATCTGTGCAATGTAGTGACCAGCCTCAGGACTCAGAGATTAAAAGGGAAGAAGAGCTGTCATTAAAACACAGGATTCGGTTCCTAGGTCACCAGTATCAGGAACTAACCATAGAGTGTTTACTCATTTTCCCGTCATCAAACTTTCCATGGACATTATGTATAATTCCTATAAAAACACTCAAACTTCTGTTATTTTCTCTTTCATTGTGTTCATATTGTTTTTTAGTGAATAGATTCCCGCCTTTGACTGTTGATTTTCCTGGTTCTCTCCTGTGTTTTAGACCTTCATGATCCCACTATCTCGGAGACTCATTATCCTATGGCCATTCCTCTCTGTCCTTCTGCTGTAGGCCAGGGCTTTTTTCAGCTCTGAGGTGTCTCCATTTTCCTTTAACATCTTTACCAACTGGTTCTTCCGATTCAGCCTGAGAGGCGTTTTGTGAGAACGGACATCGCTAGGAAAATCCTTCTCTACTCACTTCACCGTGGAAAAGTCCTGTGTCTCCTCTTCCAGAACTTCACACTGAATTACATTCTTCTGCTTTTTCTTCAACAGGGTTTCACTGGGTTATGTAGCCCTGGCTTTCCTGGATCTCACACTGTAGACCAGGCTGGCCTCGAACTCACAGAGATCCGCCTGCCTCTGCATCCCAAGTGCTGGGCTTAAAGGCGTGCGCCACCACCGCCCGACTCATACTCTGCTTTTCACCAAGGTGTATTTAAAACTTGACTGTAGGGGCTGGAGAGATGGCTCAGCGGTTAAGAGCACTGGCTGTTCTTCCAGAGGTCCTGAGTTCAATTCCCAGCAACCACATGGTGGCTCGCAACCATCTGTAATGAGATCTGGCGCCCTCTTCTGGCCTGCAGGGATACATGCAGGCAGAATATGTATATATAATAAATAGCTAAATCTTTAAAAAAAGAAACTTGACTGTAAGCTCATATGTGGTGATAGTGACTAATATTTCTCCAAGTGCCTTCAGTAGACCATCTGAATCTCAGAGTGTGAAGATCCACTTCACACTCCCCCCGCCCCCAGTTTCATTCATTCTACTGATTCAGACTGTCAGATATGGGGAAATCCCTCATTGAACAGGCACACGGGGGCTCTGATGGCACCGAAGTGTGAGATGCACTGACAACCACCTTTGTTTTCAGCTCTGACACTTTTATTCTCTCTTCCTTTGGCGCCTTTGAAAATATTTTTATCTTTTACAGCAGCCTCTCTCGTCATCAGACATCTTAGATGGGCAGTAATGATGTGAAGTTTGCCCCCTTGTTTCGGAAATCATTTTTCTTTGAGTCAATTATCTTTTTCTTGTAGGTGACAGAGGTTTTTATTATATTTAATAGAGAGTAGAAAGCCATTTTAAAAAGACACAGCACTAAATAATTGTCTAATTAGCATGTATCAAGAAGACAATAATATTCCATTAGAAATTCTTAGGGAGAGCTCATAATAAACCAATGGTATAAGCTTTCTTCTCTTAGGAGCATATAGCAGAATGCCTCTGGACTCGATGCTCTGTGTCAACACAGGCCTGGGAAGTAGAGCAGATATTGATGTTCTACAGATGGTTAAAAATAAGGCTTGGGAAGAATAGAGATGCTTGTGGGAGGTCACACAGGAGTCAACTGAAGCACTGACAATGGAATCCAGGTTTCCTGGGGCCCCTTCACTGGCTCCACCTCCAATTCACAGTTGGTGTCTTTGCTAACATGCATATATGCACATTCACACACATACATAGATACACACACACACACACACACACACACACACACACACACACACACACACACTGCTCCTACTCCTACTCCTTGCAATGTATTATAACGTGACGTAATTGAATATAGGCTTCTCCTTTGCACCCACTGTTTGCAAAAGTAACCTGGCCTCCTTCATCCAGGAGTGAACAGCTTCTTGGAAATAGCTCAGCATTACCAGTGAATGATTACCTCTTACTCCATGAATGCTGCTGATTACACATTGGGAGGCTGGGGGATGATGCAGGTGAACAGACAACCACAATCATTTCAAGGTCCCCTGACACAGCAAAAAACAAATCAGTTACCACCAACCAGTGGAAAAGAGGCTGCTCTGGGTGAACTTCCAGGCCCTGAAATCTCCTCAGCTCCAAACAGCCAGGAAGCATTTACAGGCATATGGTCCCATCCATAGTCTACAACAAAAGAAGAAACTGATATAGTCAGTTCTCCAAAATGGCCAAAATTCCAAAATCATTTAGATTTGGCTTTGAAGCATATTTTTCTTTTAAAATCCTATTCTATTTGTATTTATTTTGCATGGGGAGCTGGGGTGGGGTATGCGTGGGGGTCAGAGGACAGTTTGCAGGAGAAAGTACTTTTCTTCCTCCAGGTTGATTCTGGGGATGGAACACAAGCCATCAGCCTTGGTGACAGGTCCCTTTACCTGCTGAGCCATTTTGACAACCACACAATGCATTTTTACATGTAGTATTTGGATTTTGGATTAATATATATTGAGAAATTAGAATATTTTAATATTCTAATAATGAGAAACATGAAATGATAGCCTGGCTTTCTCATCCTGTCTCTTTATTTAACACTACTTCTCCATGCCAGGGGTAATTGGTGATCTCAGCTGGACAGCCAAACTGGACATCTTTTGCCACATTACATACATAATTATTTTATCTACTAACATATGGCTGCCAATTAAACACAGAACAATAAGGGAAATTTTAACATTAGATAAAATAGCTTTAGTATTAAATACTTAGCCATAAATATTTCAGATACACTCTGGTCACTGCACATTAAAAGTATTCACTCTTTTTTGTTTGTTTGTTTTTTGAGACAGGGTTTCTCTGTGTAGCTTTGGCTGTCCTGGAACTTGCTTTGTAGACCAGCAAATTCAGAGATCCACCTGCTTCTGCCTCCTGAGTGCTGGGACTAAAGGTGTGCGCCATCATGCCTGGTTAAATTATTCATTCTTTATTTGAAATCAAATTTAACTGGCAAAATGCAATTTTATTTTCCAAGCCTGGTAACACAGAGTACAGATTAAATAAGATAATATATGCATAGTTTCTGACAGGCAGGAAATGTTCATTAAAATTATTTTTGTAATTGAGTTTCTATGGAGTCTAACAAATAGTAATAAACATGATTTGTGTATGATTTGACTGTTCCCAAAGCCTTTGTGTATTCATAACCATGCTGACCCTCTTAATGACTGAGTTGTATCCCCTTACTAGGTGAGAAATTAAGCCTTGTAGCCATGTTTTGCTGCCTGCAGAGTATTCTACACATGCTTTACAGAACTTTATGGGCATCCGTTTTATGAGACAGATGCACTGTGCACCAGCCAAGAGGCCTGATCGACACACAGTTTTAAATACTGATGACCACTATAAATATTATTAGATAAACATCAGTTTTTGTGGTTTTATTTTTTGTTTATTTTGAGACATCTTGCTATGTAGTCCTGGTTGGTCTAATACTCATTATGTAGGCCAGATAGGTCTGTAATTTGTAATATTCCTTCTGCCTCAGCCTCCCATGTGCTGGGATTACAAGTGTGCACCCCATGCCTGCCTGAGCATATTTGTTTTACAATTGCATCACAATCCCCTTTCGCCAGAGACCATGGCTGCTTTGTTCTCTGTTGTTTAACCAAAGGACTGCTCAATAAATATTTTATGAGAAAATTAAACTTTCATATTTTTGCTATGTTTTTCAAATAATGAAAGTAATAACAATGTTAATGTCACCATCTATGGTGAACCAGGCTTATTCTAGATGGCTTGTATTTACTAATATATGCTGGTTTATGAAATGGATAGTATTAGCCTATTTTATAGATGAAGGAACTGACGTGTAGGGATCAGTCATTTTCCTGGCTGACTGCTTGGTGAGTATGTAGTGAGCTGGCAGGCTTCTTTCCAGGATCTGGACACAGTCTTCCCTCTTAACCTTTGTCCATGTCAGCCTCCAGCAGAGAAAGATGAGCTCTAAGACCACAGGCATCGGAAGTGTCTTGAGGCATACAGCCAGTATGCTGCCTATGTGACTAGGAAGACCCAGGCAGCCACTGTGGCATGGGAGTCTCACTGCAACTTTTTGCCCCTTTACCTAACAGTAAAAAAAAATCCAATAGTTCCCTTAAAGTTTCATTTATTCGGTTATTATAGCTTGGGCTTTTTTTCATATGGTTAAAATGATATTTCTTCTTTGATACGGTGACTATTTACATATATACCTTTGACATATGAGGATTGAATAACTATCTTTATTTTCATTTGTGGAGAAAGGCTTTCAAAAGCCATTTGCTTGCTCTTTGGATTGGTTTTCGATCCTCTAGCACAGTGGTTCTCAAATTTCCCAATGCTGCGACCCTTTAATATAATTCCTCGTGTTGTGGTGACCCCCAACCATAAAACTACTTTTGTTGCTACTTCATAATTGTAATTTTGCTACTGTTATGAACTGTAATGCAAATATCTAGTGTTCAGGTTATCTGATATGTGACCCCTGTGAAAGGGTCAGTTTGACCCCCAAAGGGGTTGTGACCCACAGTTGAGAACCACTGCTCTAACCTATGCTATTTAGATACAAATAAAGAGACATATGTCTGAGTGTCCCTTTGTGGCTTCATCCCTTGCTCTTGTATTTAAAATGAGAAACACAGATCCTGTTCTGAACTCAGTACTGTCTATTGTGCCTTTCCAAAGACTCTGCCCAGAAAAGAAAGCCTGAGGGACATCAGCCTTGGATGGCTCTCCTTGGTTCCTTCAAGCTTGAAATGTCTGACACCTGAAGAGATAGGTTCAGTTTGTCTTCCTGAGTCATTCCACTTTTCTCTGCCAACCAAATCCTTCTGTTTTTGTCTCTGGTTCTGGGGATGGAACCCAGAGCCCTGAACACACTGTGCTGCTGTTCTACCTCTGATCTACGTGCCCTGCCCAACCGGTTTCCTTCCTAACACCATTCTCCTGAGAGGAACCTGTTATCTCATCTTCATGGGCAATCCCAGCTTTACAAGCATTGTATCTGAGAACACTAAAGAAGTACACACACCACTGTGTGTGTGTGTGTGTGTGTGTGTGTGTGTGTGTGTGTGTGTGTGTGTGTGTGTGTGTTTTTACATGCAAGGGGATGCATGCATGTGCCCCTGTGCTCACACAAAAACCAAAGAGAACATGGAGTGTCCTGCTTTGTCACTGTCCTCTTGAGACAGAGTCTGTCACTGAACCTGGAGGTAGGCTGGCAGCCAGCAAGCCTCGGTGTTCCCAGGTTGTCATCCCTCACGGCGTGGGTTACAGGCGCATGTGCAGCCACACCCAGCTCTTTCTGTGGGTTCCAGGGCTTTGAGCTCAGATCCTGGGACTCAGAGCGCATGCTCTCTCCGGGTGAGTCATCTCTCCAGCCCAACACAAAGCATTTTTTAAGAAAGCCAGTTGTTAATCCAAAATTTTAGAACAACAATATCAAGGGCTTATGTTTGGTCTTATGCTTTAGCAAATTTCATCCTGTTTTTCACAGATGACCCTGGCCGCACAGCAAAGACTCCTGTACACATCAAATGGAGACGCTAATGTCACTGTTACTGAAACTGTAGCCAGCACTGGAACCTGGTTTTTCTAACAGAAGTCCTGTGACTTTTTTTTTTTCAACTTCTTCAAAATTTCTTGTTTATGAAACAGTGTCCAACAGGGGAGCTAAATACCTACCAATGTTTTTGCCAGTCAAATATTAGTGTTACAGAAGATTCTGGAACTTTCTTACACCTGCCTGTCTGTTACTGGTTGAATGAATGCTAGAAGCATTCACTCACTCTGCACACAGTTTGAAAAGGCGAAAAAGCCACATGTGCGTATTCTGTTACTGCAGAAATAAGCATTCCCTCTCAGAGGTCCTTGCCTGACATTAGTACTTCTCAGGGTCTTGCAGGATAGAAAGCTGGATGTCGGCTGGTTATCTTTTGTGTCAGCCACAAGATGGTACCATTGCACAGCCTAGAGAGAGCACCAGTCGGCAGAGACCCTCTAGTGGATGCAGCTCCTGTTAAATGTCCCGCAGAAGAACCTTGTCTTTATCATCTACAGTGTAAACATATTGTTCTTATCCCCCATCAAAAGCATAATAGAGCCGGGCGGTGGTGGCGCACGCCTTTAATCCCAGCACTCGGGAGGCAGAGCCAGGCGGATCTCTGTGAGTTCGAGGCCAGCCTGGTCTACAGAGCGAGTTCCAGGAAAGGCGCAAAGCTACACAGAGAAACCCTGTCTCGAAAAAAAAAAAAAAAAAGCATAATAGAAATGCACATATCTTGTAACTTGACGTATTCTGTTTCTCTCACCTCCACAGCATCAGGACTCTGTTTTGCTTACTAGAGCTTTAGGATCACCCTCACTTCTCCTGAAGGAGAAGCCTGACATTTGAATGTTGGAGTGAGTGAGGCCTGATTGACATCCCCTGACCCTTTACGCTGTGAGCAGTCCCTCCCTTTCAGAAGGGGCTGACTCTAGGAGGCATGGGGATCAGCTCTCCGAAAAGGATCCGAAGTTTATTTTTGTAACATGCAGAATGACTGAGAGCGGTATGTTATGTCGTAAGACAGAATTCAGACTAAAGATCTAGCAGAAAGAGTGCATGGAGCATCATTTACCATGGTGGAACACTAACACACAATGGTAGGGAATAGGGTGAAATGGCCACACCAGAGACATGCTGCTGCAGATGCCGACTGGCAGAATACAAAAGAGTGTTTTATCAAGTGGGGCAATGCACAAGACATATTGTTAAATGGAAAAAATTACAAAGCCGTATTCAGTGACATGCATGTGTGTTTCTGAGAGGGCCACAAAATAAGTAACAGCAGCTCCACCCACGTGTGGCTAATTTATTTTTTGGTGTAGCACCTACACTTTCTGCTTTGGGAATGTGATCTTTCATCCAGGAGACAAAATGACTCTGTAGCCAACTTGTCTCTCATCCATCTCACAATGGGAAGAAGAGATGCTTTGACTGACAGTTCCCTCAGTGAGTATGGAGGGGGAAAGTGTCCCATGGATGGTATGCGAGGGACACAGCTGCCACATGTGAGATTTGCACAGATAGAATTCACTGTCTTCAGTGCCTCAAGTGGGTCTATGTGAGATTATGTGAGATGCTCTTTTAGGAACTGGCCCAAAATTGGTCAGAAGTGAAATTTCTATATCTATCTCACTCTCACATATATGTTACATATATATGTATGTTACACATGTATATATATATATATGTATATATATATATACATACATACATATACAGATACAGGTATAGATATAGTGTGTGTGTGTGTGTGTGTGTGTGTGTGTGTGTGTGTGTGTGTGTGTGCATTACCTGAGTATTGGTTCTTTTTAAATGTACTACAAAGTAGAAGGTCAGGGAAACCAGGAACACAGAGCATGAAGCTGATCACCAGCCCCTCCTGTCTTTTTGCTTCAGAAGGGTAAGAAGAGTGGGGGGCTGGGACACAGAAAGGTTTGTTCTCCACAGAGATTGCTTCAGAGAGAGAATTGCTCTAACTCCTTTTGTGATTTCCCTTAGAGCAGAAATGCCTGGCAGGGATGGCATCCAGTCAGAAAGTGGTTTCAATCATCAGAGCCTCCTCTGCATTTTATTAGCAAGACCAAGTAGTAGACAGGCTTGTGGACCGAGACTATTTCTATATGAAAGTGTCAGCAACACTACTACTTGCTCCATGTGTTTGGTGACCTGGGAAGTAGCTGTAAAAGGGCACACGTGACAGTATGAGCCATTCAGCCATGACTGAAGTCCTAATACTGTACTGTGAATTCTTTAGCCCTGGGTTATTTAACTTCATGTGGCCTGAGGCAATTGCCTTATAAAGACAAAGGCTGATTTTGGCTCACAGTTTCGGTGGTTCCAGCCCAGGAGCAGTTGCCCTGTTGGTCTGGGTTTGTAGCCAGGCAGCCCTGTGTGTGCTTACCACGCAGCCAGAAATGAGAGACTGAAGACGCCAGGGTACTGCAGTTCCCACAAGAATGCATCCCAAATGGTAAGAATGCCCTGTTAGTGGCTGCCTTTCAAAGATCCTACCATCTTCCCTGACAGTGAGGCCTTCCTATTTTAGGTATCATTGATAGGCAGACAGTATCTGAGAACAATGTTTTACATCTCCTCCCCTCATAGTGCTGCCAGGAAAGTCCAGTCTCACAAAAGTAAACATTGCTGGAAGCTACATAAATCTCAGAACCCCCTGTTTTTCTCATGCTTGGAACTCAGGAAACACATAACGTCGTATCACCCCCAGAAATGAGGTTCTGAGATATGATGTTGGGTAATCAGACTGTGTTTATCCTTTTTTGTTTGTTTGTCTTTTCTTTCTTTCCTTTCTTCTTCTTCTTCTTCTTCTTCTTCTTCTTCTTCTTCTTCTTCTTCTTCTTCTTCTTCTTCTTCTTCTTCTTCTTCTCCTCCTCCTCCTCCTCCTCCTCCTCCTCCTCCTCCTCCTCCTCTCCTCCTCCTCCTCTCCTCCTCCTCCTCCTCTTCCTCCTCTTCCTCCTCTTGTTCCTCTTCCTCCTCTTCCTCCTCCTCCTCCTTCTTTTTGAGACAGGGTTTCTCTGTGTAACAGTTCTAGTTGTCCTGGGACTTGCTCCACAGACCAGGCTGGCCTTGAACTCAGAGATACAACTGACTCTGTCTCACAGGTGCTGGGGTTAAAAGAGTGGGCTACTACCACCCAGCTAGACCATGTTTATCTTTCTGGTACATGTCTGTGCCTTCTGCAAATATTGATGGGAGACCTAGTAGTACCTAGTCACTGCAGGAGACATGGAGGTGACTATCCCAGAGGCTTCACTGCCTACCAGAGTCTCAGAAGGGCAGTGGCATTGCTGCCGCTGTGACGGGAGAAAAAGGGATAATAGCAGCAGATTCTGTCGAGGCTAGATGGACTCTTGAAATTATATCTCACTTTCCAACTATTTTTAGAGGTATCTAGGAAAGTAGCCTACTTCAGCAGATCTGAATCCTTAAGAAATATTGCTGGCAGCGAGACTTTCCCCTTTTGGTCACCAGACAGTCCCCCAAATTAGTTGAATCTAGAAAGTTCTATATTTGAGACAAAGTTTTTTTAATGCATAGTAGTTAAAATTTAAGTGCAAACACGGTGTGATTTTTATGCTGGCTCTTTATATGCACAAATGGCTCATAGTTCTTGGCTACCCTCCATTAACTAGGGGGCAGCTGTCTTACCAGCATGTGTCTGCTCATCCCTCCAGGGCACCGTCCACTTGCTAAAGCCTTTGGTGAACCTGTCATCTCTTCTCTAACTGGATCCCATTCTTAATTGCGCCAACCAAGACACCCTCATGCAGGCACTTAATGAAACTCCCACAATACTTTCCTTGGTAAGTGGACTTGGGGGGCTTAGTCATAATCAGGGTGATGAGATTCTTCTTGCCCCCCCTCCTCCAATAGGTTACATGATTTTTAGATGCAATGGGAAGTAGTAATATAGGACCTTCATTCAAAAGGCAGGAAGAAAAATAACACATTAAAGATACTTAAATAAAAAATATTAACTGTTTTTCTTTCTTCTACAGTCTTTTTTTTTCTTAACTTGTTATAGTGTTTTAAAACTGCTATATAATGCTAGTCTGGGTGATAAAAATTTAAAATTTTAGCCCGAATTTTAGCATCCATCTTTATATTGTCAAAGCCAATTTCATTCTTTTGGTTTTAAAATTAAAATACCCTGACATAACTCTGTATGGTTTATTATATAAAGCTGATGTTTTTGAAGTGCATATGCATTGAGGAATGGTTAAATCTAGTTGATTAACAAATGCATTACCTCACAGAGTTATCATTTTTGTGGTGATAGCAGCATAGCATCCTTCTCTCTCCATTTCTCAAGAACATAATTAATTGAGGTCAGTTGGGAGGCAGGGGGAATGAGGGGAACATGTGGGCCAGAGCCTCAGCTGGGTTTTCATGAGCAGGAAGGGAGGAAGGAACAACATCTGAGTTCCTCCATGATTATCTAGTGGTAGGAATTCTATTGAACTTTGAGTTACATGAGTGGTTCCCTAATTGTCCAGTACCTGACCCTATGGTCATGAGTGCAGAGAAATATTGCCTCTCACTAAAAGCCAGTCTGGGACGTGCTTTGGAGCATTTCTCTAGACTAGCTGGCCTGCGGAACAAAGTCATACTCAGAGATACCTTACTTATTGACTCTCAGAATTAGCTAACCATGACATGGACAGTCCTTGCCTGGTCCACAATGTCCCCAAGATGTAAAAGCATCATTAAATACATAAAATTAAAACATGTGATTAATACAACACATATAACAGAAGTTCAAACTGAAACTATTAATAATCAAGATGGCGGCAACAGAGCTTGAGACTTGGTACTTCTGTGCACAGGGTCCTATAGCCCTGAAGCTGACAGTGTCTATTCCTTTGCAAATTCTATTTGCTTTCTTTTGTTGTTGAGACAGGGTCTCATTATGTAGCTCAAGCTAGCCTCAAATTCACTATATAGCTCAAGGTAGCTTCTGGCTCAGAATTCTCCTGCCTCAGTCTCCCTAGGGCTGGGATCACAGGTGTGTGCTAACATGAATTCTTTCCAGATGAATTCCTCCTGGCTCAGTCACACACTAAGAAGAAGCAGGGTTGGTTGAATAGGTGTTACAAAGTTGTATCTTTAAAGTTACAGGGATCTCTCAGGAGCAGGACGGACAAAACCCAGAAGCAGGCCTCTTCAGGGACCAGAAGGAGACAAAAAGACCCAGGTGCAGGTTTGTCCAGTTGCAGACAGGCAAGGCTGAACATCAAGGGTGTGGTGGTAGGAGGCGATAGTTTAGTTCAGCAAGCATTTATTCCATTCTGTAAAGGACTGCGATGCAGCCTGTACCTTTGAAACAAAGGACTGGGTCTCCAGGGGTCCTTCAGGATAACAAAATTCATCATGTAGAATGTGAGGAACTTTTAAAAGCAAACAGAATTATTTCTGTTTTATAACGATGACTTTAGTGCCACAGTGAGCAGTGGGAGAGACAGGACAAAAGACAGAGGCGACTTGGAAGTCTGTAGCAGTAGTCTTAGAGTGGACCCCAGTAAGAGATCAGCAAAAGGGGTACAGCCTGTGAATGGAGGGGAGTCCGCACTGGCAGGTCTGGCAGGGCAAAGCTTCTGAACTATTCACATGGGCGGGGTTTGAGGGCAGAACACCATCCCCTAGGTAGAGAGTGTGTAGACAACATGTGGAGTGTGATAGTATTAGCACATATGAGGAGAGGCCAGGTCTTAAGAATAAGGGGGATCCAGTGGGAGAAATGGAGTTGTTCTGAGGACAGGGGGAACTCAGCAGTACCTCCTCCAGACAGTGCTCACCAGCTGCTTGCAGGCCTTGTCCTCTCCAGCCAGGATTTGTCCCAAGTGGGGGTGGAAGGACAATGTTCCTCTTAGCCAAGCCTGGGAACCAGCCAGACTAAAATGTTAGACCAAAACGTTTATACAAAGACTTTTAGAAAATTAATCAAGATACTACATTTTTCTTATTATAAAAATCTGAATCTTATAAATAAGTAAAATGGAAAAATCTAAGTAAGTATGATTTTGGGTCACTTAACATTTAGAGGCTAAATACTTTTAGTATTTTACCTTTGTATTCTCCCTTAATTTGTAAAAAACGAGAGCCTCGTTTATTATTCTGGAGGTACCGGCTCTTTTACTTTGGGGGCTTTCAACCGATTAATGTTTTCTCACATACCTGTGTGCTTATCTTGAGTCTCTCAGGAAGCAGAAGCAAAATGCTGCTCCCTCTGCAGTCTCTAGGACCTTAGAACTCGCTCTTGACATCTTCACCAAGGGCAAAAGCATTGGTGAGCAAAAGATGGGTACCTGGGTGCTTCAGAAAGTGAACATGGGAGCTGGGCACGCCAGCACGCCTGTAATCCCAGCACTCAGGAGATTGAGGCAGGCAGATCTCTGAGTTCAAGGCCAGCCTGGTCTACAGTGTGAGTTCCAGGACAGTCAGGGATATACAGTGAAACCCTGTCTCAAAGAAAAAAAAAAGTGAACATGGAAGATGATTGAACAAAGTATCTGATGACAATTTAATTTATGCAATTAAATGCAAACAATATGCTGTATTTATTATAAGAAACAATCAAATATATATTTGAAATGCATATTAAGTATAGTATGTTTTCTATCTCAAACACCTGACCATGTTCAGCTACTGTCTTTTCTGTCCTTCCATACCAGCCATGAGTTTGAGATTCATCAGCTTCTCAGGGAACAGAGACTTTGACCAAACTCAAATTCCTGAAAATCTTGGCAGTTTGGAACAGTGATTCAAATGAACTGAGTCTAGAGAGAGTCCACTGAGAGATAAAGTTCTTTCTGATGACTGAAAATCTAGCAAGAACTGGGAGTGCACAACACTGGGGCAGTGGTGGGGCCGCCGGGGCGGTGGTGAGGCCGCCGGGGCAGTGGTGAGGCCCATGGAGAAGACGTATACGAGTGTGATGCTGCAGAAGTCTGTGGGAATTGGTGCTCTTCACTCAGTACAGACGGCCAGTGGACAAAGCAACTCCTTGCTGATACAGAGCCCACAGCTGCATGAGCTCTGGGGGAATTGTAATGTGTTACTGAGTTTGTATTTGGCTTCAGGTCTCTGACTCTTTTCACTGTCTCTCCATTCATGCATTGCTTTTTAATTTTGTCTTCTTGTCATGAGCATGGGGCCTTGTGTCTGTTAGATGAACCTCACTCTGATGTGGGTCATGGTTGTAACTCATCAAGATCCTTTGGAATCCTGATTTGGTCCCCGAGACTCTAAGTCAACTCTGCCAGCCATGTGTGCGCTTGGTCAACATGTTGTTACATTACAAACCTCCACACCAGGTGAAAAATGGAGGATTAGGAGCCAAGTCACCCCAGCTAAGAGTGCATCAAAGCTGGGTCTTTTGACCTTCAGGCAAATGTTCCTTCTCTGGTTCAGTACTGGCTGACGACAACTTTGAATGTATGGATGGATGTATTAGAACCCACATACCAAAGACCCGTCTCTTAAGTTGAGACAATCGTTTTCATTTCTGAGAAGAGGCTCTTGGGAAAGGTAAGGATTTGTTCCAAGTGAAAGAACAAAGTCAGTTCTACGTACGAGTTCTTACAGAGAATAATTATGTGAGAAAGATATCTTCCCTTTTTGAGATTCTTAGAATGTCTTAGAGGCTACGTTTTTGGACGACTTAGGAGGGTGGGTGAGCAAGGATAATTAATCGAAGAGGACTCTAAGTTCTGATGGGTGAAGATGTCAGATAGAAACTGCTTAGCCATGCGTGAGCATTCCACGATGAAGCTGATTTTCAGAAAGTATGCTATGAGAAAGCATGTAAACCTCACTTGGGATCCTGACCTGGAATCTCTGTATTTCAACTTAGAGAGGTTGAAGGAATTTTCAGTTCATTCTTTGGAACAGGATTTGTTCTGTTAAAGTTTGGGCTACATCAACAAGGTGTTGATTCCTCTAACTGAAAAGTGTTTGAAGAAGTCTATTAACTAGAAACAAAATAACTGCCTTGACAGCAAGTTTAGGGCAACCAGACTCACTTCAAGGAGAACACCAGAAGTTGAGACCTGGGGTGAGGGAGTGGGCTCTTCAGAATCCATCCATTTTTTGGCATAGAGTCTGGCATCCTAGACTAGCCAGACTTTGAACTTAGGTCCTCCTGTTTCAGCCTCCCAAGCTACAGGGATTGCAGAGGTGCTCCACCATGCCAGCTAACATTTCCTTCTTTGTGAAGATGAAGAAGCAAGGTTCTGAGACCAAAGCGGCTTTCTGAAAGTCATTATGTGGCTTGGCTGAAGAACAGGATTGTCGTGGGCTCCTTCCCTGGGCTCTGTCTGTTCTCCACCTTGTGATGTTCCATTGCCATTTGGCTCAGAAAATGCACTAATAAGGACTTCTCAGGATGAGTTATTTTGTTTGGACCCATTAAGAACATTTAAGAAAATCCCCTTTGGAATATAAAAAGAAACCCACCAGTTAAAACCTGATATAAATGAGTTTTAGATGAATCTCTCTGCGAGCAGCCATGCCATGTGATGCTTCTGATGACACAAATAAGCAAGAGCAGATGGTGGTTACGTTGGGCTAAGAGCAAGAGTCATGCAGGAAAAGTTTGCCGGCTTTTGAAATTGTACTTGGTTGTAATTTCTAAATTTCTGTGGACTTTGCTTTTCTGACTATAAATTGAAGATAGTATTTCCCTTCATTGCTTTGAATAATGAAGAAATATTATAGTAGTGCCCAGCCTATATTTACATATAATAAAGGTCATTTTTTTCTTTCTAGACTCTTTTTCTTCCTCCTCCTCCTCCTCCTCCTCCTCCTCCTCCTCCTCCTCCTCCTCCTTCTTTTGGTTTTTCAAAACAGAGTTTCTCTGTGTAACAGCTCTGGCTGTCCTGGAACTCATTCTGTAGACCAGGCTGACCTTGAGCTCACAGAGATCCACCTGTCTCTGCCTCCTGAGTGCTGGGATTAAGGGTGCATGCACCACCACTGCCCAGTGATTTTTCTTCTTGTATATGCTTTTCGGGGATCAAGGAAGGCATTGGTGTTTAAGTTAAATCTTAAAGGATGTGTAAGACTTAGCCAAATGTGAAAGTGGAGGTGAAGAAAAGAAATCACAATTATTTCAAAGTGAGGCAGCAATCAGTCATGCAGACACTGAAGAGAGAATGTGCAGGAATTGCGAAATGAGATGCTAGTGGCTGGACATCCTTGGAGCTCAGACTTAGATGGGAGATTTCATCAGAGGCTCAGAAGCCTTGGGGATGATTTGGGGAGTTAATGTTAAGGGCAATGAAAAAAATCACTAGAGAACTTTCTGAATTTGAGTGTTGCTGTTTTGTCTCCGAAATTCAGAGACTGTGAATATTAGCTCACTGAGAAAGTGTGGATAGATATAACTAATAAAAAGGCAGTTGTAGGAGTGAGTGTCTTTTGTTCATGGACTCAGGGGCAGTGGCAGCTGATTGGCCATTGTGCTCTACCACTAGAGGGAGCCAGTGGCCTTTCATGGCTGTGTGGTTTATGGTGACTTGGTTGTCAAATGACAACATGGTAGCATTGGCCCTTGACTTAACAGTTTGGCTGTTTTCCAGGGACAGAGCCGTTCTGGCCGTTGGTGGTTGGTAACTTCAGCCCCTGTACTCTCTACCCAACCATATGTCCAGACACTACTGCCAGTCCTGGGCCTGGAGCCTCCAGCCAGCTTAGAACAAAGGCAGTCTGAAAAGGCTTCTTTGCTGTTAGCATGGAGATCACTTGAGCATTTACCCTCTGAACAGCTCCCGTACAGGAGAATGTTTGTGTGCTTCCAGAATGTGAGGCAAGGTTCATGGTTTTTAAAATTCATGAATTGCATGGAATGGAACGTTCTTTCTCCAAGTACAAGGAAGAAACAGAGAGGCTGTGTCTTCATGACACCCAAGCTCTGGGTCATCTCTGGAAAATATCCAGTCAAACCGTTTATTGGAAATGGTGTAGATCCCCCCCCATCCTCTCAAAAAAAAGGGGGGGGCTGTGATTTTTTTTTAAAAATCAATTAATTGATTATTTATTTTTAGCTTTTAAACTCAATGCTTTGTATTCATTCAGTCTCAGGCAACTAGCTCAAAAATTTAGTGTTTCTCTTTTCTCTTTTAAACTACGCTAAAACACTTGGGCTGGTCTATTATTAAGCCATCGTGAGACCGAAATACAGAAATGAGAATATGATCAATGGCTAGAAAAATGTGGAGTTGGTCAACTCCTTACCCCATTCAGCCCTCTCTGGCTTCTTTGGTCCTTTTTCTTCCTGTTTTCTGAGCACCCAGTACCCTTATGCTAAATGTTAGACCTATCAGCATATCCCATTGGCCTCTCCTTCCCAACACACTTAAAGAAGCCTTAGAATCTGAGTTAGAAATAAAGAAATGTAATTGAGTTGGTTTTATGGATTCTAACATATGAATGGAGGAACACCTACTACACGCTCCAGCTCTTTGGGATAAAACAAGGGATGTTTTATTTTAGACGATTTGGGTAGTTCAGGTAAGTCATTTTACTTTGAAAAGAAAGTTTATATAAAGTGATTCCCCCCACCCCCAGCTGGTGGGGGATGTTTGGTCGTCAATGGAGTGGAGTACGTTGGAGACGGTCTGGTGTTATTTTCGGAGTTTCAAATTTTCTCTATGTGAATAAGTCAGGGCAGTGAGATACAACATGAGGGGTTTGGGCATGTTTGATGTGATTTTTCTCATTTGCTTGGGACCCTTCTCATATTTAAACTGCCTCCACCCCAGGGGTTTTCACCCCTCAACTCCATCCACGAGCTAGTGGCATGTCTGTGGGGACCATAACTCCCAAGAGAGACGGCTAGGTAAACTCACACAAGACACAGGATCCTCTGATAGGACACCAACTGCTCAAATAGAGACATCATTTTCAAAAGGCATGGAATATGATGGTAAGTTAAAAATGTCCCATTTCCTTTCACTCCAAAATAGAATCATTTTACTTTTTGTCTTATTTTAAAAGCAGTAGGTGATGATAACATAAAGACATAAAATACAAGTGAAGTGTAATAGGGAAATGGAGAGAAAAATGAAATGATAAGCATAGTCCCATATTTAGAAAATAATCACCATTCAAATATTAACATGTTGGTAATATTTGAGCTCTTTTTCCTGGCACTCATATGCATGTTTCATATAGAAATTATTGATACACTCTGGTTACTACTTTGTAATCTGATTTTATTCACTTATTTATATATCATAAATTTCAAAATTTTTATTGGTGACTTACAGTTTTTGTGACTGAAAATGCCATCATTTATTTAAGAAATTTAATCAGTGTAATGGAAATGTTCAGACTTGAAAATGGCCAATGAGTATCAGACTTGAATACTTGAACCTTATTCTTGCCCAGGGTGCACTATAGCTTGAAGAAGAAATTGGCTAGTGTGAACTGAAAGTTTTGTTGTTCTGGCCACTTTTTCAGAATTCACTTCAGAGACAGGACCAGAGAATTGCAGAGTGATTTACTATCCCATTGAGTAAAAGTTCTTTTGTAGACTCAGAGGTATTAAGATCAAATAAAATGATCAAGTGTTTCCACTTTTAAATGAGAGCCTTAAATATTCTATTTGGCTTTTATCCAAGTTTAACCCAGCTAGGCAGGGTTTTATAACATGGCCACTCACTCACTATCAGTGGTATGTGTTTTTAATTTTTAATAGGTCATTCTTGGTAGGGATTATATGCAGCCTGCTATGGAAGGTTTCCAAAGAGGAGCTGAAGACAAGGTTTGGAGATTCTAGAAGCCTCTTCTGTAGCATTGGACTAGGAGTTCTGCTATGCTGCCCCATAACTAGGAACACTGTTAGGTCCCAACAAGAATAATTGCAAATCTTTGTAACTCAATTTATTAACCTTCATGGCCACTGGCTACAGATAGTGCCAAGTGCTGATCAAGAATGGTTGCATATTTGCACACACATGTTCTCTGAGCAGAATTCTATGGAATTTTTATGGATAGACTTCATAGATATGAATGGAAAACCAGGGCTTTGATAAATGTTGCTCAGGGCCCATTTGCTGAAGCTATAACAGAGGTTGGGGGACTCCAGTTCTGGGATACCCAGGGCTAAGAAAACTAAGGTCCCTTTTAATGCTAATGTCTCTGACCACAGGACTCTTAACTGCTGCACTGGCAAGAATTCTGCTCCAAAACTCATGTTTAGTTTATAAACATCTTAAATGTGTTTGGGAAACATTAAGATTAATTCTTTTTTTTTCTTTTTTTTTTTTTATTTTTATTTTGCAGTACACTTCAGTTCTACATATCAGCCATGGATTCCCTTGTTCTCCCCCCTCCCGTCCCCCTCACCTTCCCCCCAAGCCCCCCCCTTATTCCCATCTCCTCCAGGGCAAAGCCTTCCCCACAGACTGAGGTCAACCTGGTAGACTCAGTCCAGGTAGGTCTAGTCCCCTCCTCCCAGGCCGAGCCAAACAATCCTGCATAGGCCCCAGATTTCAAACAGCCAACTCATGCAATGAGCACAGGACCCAGTCCCACTGCCTGGATGCCTCCCAAACAGATCAAGCCAATCAACTGTCTCACCCATTCGGAGGGCCTGATCCAGTGGGGACCCCTCAGCCATTGGTTCATAGTTCATGTGTTTCCATTCATTTGGCTATTTGTCCCTGTGCTTTATCCAACCTTGGTCTCAACAATTCTCGCTCATATAAACCCTCCTCATTCTCGCTAATTGGACTCCCAGAGATCCACCCAGGGCCTAGTCATGGATCTCTGCATCCAGATCCCTCAGTAGTTGGATGAGGTTTCTAGCACAAAAATAAGGGTGTTTGGCCATCCCATCACCAGAGTAGGTCAGTTCGGGCTGTCTCTTGACCATTGCCAGCAGTCTGTTGTGTGGGTATCTTTGTGGATTTCTTTGGGCCTCTCTAGCACTTTGCTTCTTCCTATTCTCATGTGGTCTTCATTTACCATGGTCTCCTATTCCTTGTTCTTCCTCTCTGTTGTTGATCCAGCTGGGATCTCCCGCTCCCCCAAGCTCTCTTTCCCTCGACCCTCGCCTTTCACTACCCCCACTCATGTCCAGGCTGTTCATGTAGATCTCATTCCATTTCTCTGTCATTGGGCAATCCCTGTGTCTTTCTTGGGGTCCTGTTTTCCAGGTAGCCTCCCTGGTGATGTGAGTAGCAGACAAGTCATCCTTGTTTCATGTCTAGTATCCTGCTATGAGTGAGTACATACCATGTTTGTCTTTCTGAGTCTGGGTTACCTCACTCAGGATGATTTTTTCTAGATCCATCCATTTGTCTACAAACCTCATGATGTCATTGTTTTTCTCTGCTGAGTAGTATTCCATTGTGTATATGTACCACATTTTGTTTATCCATTCTTCAGTTGAAGGGCATCTAGGTTGTTTCCATGTTCTGGCTATTACAAACAATGCTGATATGAACATAGCTGAACAAGTGCTCTTATGGTGTGGTTGAGCATTCCTTGGGTATATGCCCAAGAGTGGTATAGCTGGATCTTGGGGGAGATGGATTCCCAATTTTCTAAGAAAGCGCCATATTGATTTCCAAAGTGGTTGTACAAGCTTGCATTCCCACCAGCAGTGGAGGAGAGTTCCCCTAGCTCCACATCCTCTCCAGCATAAGGTGTCTTCAGTGTTTTTGATCTTAGCCATTCTGACAGGCGTAAGGATTAATTCTTAAAGTAAATTAATTTGATTGTTTATGCTCTAACATTCCTCAGTTTTTTATATTAAAGCAATCACATCATTTAAAACCATCTTTGATTATTAAGAATTATTGATTATTGATCACTATTTTCTTTCTTTCCTTCTTCCTCCTCCTCCTTCTCCTCCTCCTTCTTCTGTGATTTTCTTGGTCAAGTCTGTCTCTTGGAATTAACGGAACTGATTTCTAATTTACCAAATAAATGATGAACTCGTTTCCACTTCTCATTCCTCTCTTTCTTTTGCCTTTGCTTCTCTTTGAATTACAGATACAGTCTCATTTCTGCAGCCAGGGGCTCCACATCCATGGATTCAACTGGCCATAGTTTAAAATACTTGGGGGAAAACTGTGTTTGCACAGAACATTTACAGGTGATTTTTTTTTTTTTTTACCATTGCTATTTCTATAGTACTCACCTTATTTTAGGAATCACTAACAATCTAGGGATGCCTTTAAAGTATATAGAAAGACATGTGTATGTTATATACAGATATTAGCCATTTTCTAGAGGGAACTTGGGCATGTGCGGATTGGGGGCATCCACGGGAGGAGCCTGGAATGGACTCCACACAGACATCAAGACTACTATATTTCTTCTTTGCTACTTTACCCTCTCTTCTTCCTTCTTTCAGCTTTTTTAATTCCATTTCTTTCTCCTTCAGATCAAGCATAAAATACTATGCTTTCCCATCCTCTCCAAGTGGACCAGATCACTCTCTAGGTCTGCCGAGTTTATTGGTTTTCCATTCACACGATGAAGAGCTGGGTTCCCAATCTCTGTGTACACTTTTTGCCCACTCTCATCTTCGAGTGAGCATTACTAAATGGCCCCCAAATGATTGTGTGTGGGGGTGGGTGGGTATCTGCCCACATTCATGAGTGTGTGTGTGTATGTATACGTGTAGGTGCTTATGTGTGTAATGGAGGCCTAACGTCAGCACTTTGGGTCCTCCTCGATCACTTTCTACCTTATTGTTTGAGACAAGGTCTTTCACAGAACCTGGGGCTCATCAATTGAGCTAGGCTGGCTGCCTAAGTGATCTCCATCATCTTTCCCTCTCTCCCCCATCCCTAGCGCTGTAGTTACATCACTATGCCAAACTTTGACATGGCTGTTGGTTTCAAGCACAGATCCTCCTGCTTGCAATGCAGGCATTTTACTGACTGAATCGTCTCCTTCCACAGCCCTCCAAATGCTTTTGATCACAACAATACCATCCAGGCATTGCCCATAGAAGGTAAGGTCCTGGTCCTGTGGGACTCTTCGCTGGCAGCAAACACATGACCGTGCACATGACTCTGAGAGAAATCCATCGGAAAAGCTCTGTTTGGGAACTTTTGAAAAATAAGCTGGTGCTGTAAGAATTTAATAAAACTGGCCCTGTGCCAAGATGGAAAGAGTGTGGTCATCAACCCCAAAGGGAGCTTCAGCTGAGAGGGCTCATTTTCTGATGAAAATCGCCTTCCTGTTTTCTGACTACATCAATGATACAGCGATTTCTTTGATAATTACCAGTTGTGCACAAGCCAGTCAGCAGAAAAATGAGAGTTTCCTTTCTCCTCTAGCTGAGAGAATGTTCTTGTAAATGAAAGAAAAAAAAAGGAGAAAAAAAAAGGGTGGAAAAATCCATAGCAAAGCCGTGTTGTGAAGAACCTGCCCCACCCACTGGCTTCAGAAAAGTGAGACTTGTTTGATGTCCAGTGGCTTGCCTGTGTCCTCATAGCTGCCTCTCCTGGCATGTATGGGACCAGAGGGCCTGGTGGACCCTTTAGTGATTTGATTTCATATACCCCATCACCGGCCATTTATCACTGGCTTGCTTCTGCTTTGTAAGCTCGAAAGAGCATATCAGTTGATCATTGGAATTCCACTTAGATTTTTCTCATTAAACTGCTAGCACATTTTATTTCCTTTGGACAGGGAGAGGAGAGATAACATTCCAAACTTGCAAAAACAAAACAAAAACCTTCAAACATTATAAGATCCTTCCCTTCACCATTGGGGAAGGGACTTCAAACTAGGCTGCAGATTTTCTACTGATGCTCAACTCAATTGAAAGTTTTAAGATGTAATAAAATCATCATGCCACGCCAAGGAAACATGGTTACTCATCTTGCTGACTTTTGGTGCCAACTCTTCCTATTCTGTTTGGAAGGTCAGAGCAAGGTTAAAGCAGGACTGCTTATGGAGTGGGTAGGGAAGGAATGTAGGGAGCTGGAAGCTTGGCTTGCTGCTCTGGTTCTAGAGCTTAGCTTCATTCGGCCTTGTAAACCTGAACCTCATTGACACTAGAGAACGGAAGGAAAATGGCCCAGCCATCAAACCAATTTATTTATAAGAACTGTTGTGTTGAGTTCCTGAGGCAAGAGAACAGCAGTGTGGGGGGAATGCAGGGAGCCAAGGATTAGCTTTGGTCAGGAGAAGCCCAGCTATGACACAGTTGTAAAAGAGGTTTCAAGGGTCCCCTGGAGAACTCTGCAAGTGGGTCATCTGTCAGAGGAGTCCATTCCCGAATCAAGGGGTTGGGTCTTGCTGTTTGCCCATACCCACTGGCTGTCACTTGAAAGCTGCCCACAGCGAGGCAAGACTTGCTCTCTCCTTGTGGAGGGCAGTTCCCTTGGCAGGCTAGCCGGGAGCAGTCAGCAGCATCACCTCCACATGTGAGTTCATGGACCCTCAGACAAGGATGGAAGGGATTGCAAATACCCAGTAACTATTGTGCTGAATGTTATGTGCATTCATGACTGACTGCAAAAATGAGGCCCTAGTCAGACAAGAAGAAAACATGAAGACTAAGAACCAGGCGTCTGGACACCAGAAGGTCAAGGCAATTAGTGGCTGACTGCAGGATGCCCCTTTATCCTCCTGCCTTGTGCCTCCCCAAGCCAGGTCCTCTGTCTCAGCAGCACTCTTTCTCAACTTCGCCTAACCATGAATCAACTGCTTTTGCAGGACCTTGAAGGCATGTGCCCTTGAACACAGCTTTGTCAATCAGCAAAAGGCAACATAATTCAATTTTAAGAATATAGACTTGAAACCAAACAGGCATTGATTCAAACCCAAATGCTTAATATCTGTGGAGCCATTTGCAAAGGACTTAGCATTACTTAGCTTCAAATGTTTCATTTATAAACTGTGGCTGACAACATTGACCTCATAGGGATGAGGCAAAGAATAACCTAGTATGGTAAATGCAAAGGGCTCAGTGCATTGTAGCAGTTAACTGTGAAAATGATATCAATTTAATATTAATAACATTCACCAAGGACATATATATATATATATATAATTTTTTTTACTTAACATCAAGAATAATTATTTTTCCAAGGTAAATATTTACTAAAGTGGAGACCAGGGCAGTATGAACCTCTTAGTTCAATAATTCCTGGTGTTAACTTCAGCAGAAATCAGTATCTGCTTATTGTACTCCCAAGAGCCAAAGTAGGCATTCTATTATTTTAAATACATTTTAGTTCTAAAATTAAATGAAAATCCAAGTGTTGGATTTCATGGGTACCATACTCTCCCAAGTTCTTTCTAAAAATGTTCAATGAAGTAAAACATTTCTGTGTCTTCTGGTCCTGTCACCAGTCAGACACCCCCTCTCCACAGAGCATTAGAAGGAGGTTAAAGGTAAGTAGTAGCTGCTAAAGGAGTTATCCTGAAAGATTTCAACCTACTGTCATGATAGAAGAAATACCAGGCAGGAGTCGGCAAACCCGCTCCCATGAAAGAGTGTGAGCCACTATTTCCGATAGCTTTTAGCCAGCAGGTCTGGAAGCGGTCTGGGTGAATCCACAGGTCAGAGGGGAACAGGGAAGGGAAAGTGAGCTACGCCAGTCTAGCTACAGAGCCTGGACAAGGTCGGGAGGCGGGAGGTGTGTGGGCACCGCCACATGTGTGCATCACTGTGTGTGCACAGCTGTGGCCCTTTGTGAAGACCCGGAGTTAGTTCATCCCATGGTACATGTAGCTACCGAAGGAATGGATGAATCTTACATTGGTCTAGCTTTTATTTATTTTTTTATGATTGAAGTAATACTTGGCCATAACAAAAAGAAAAACATGCAAAGGAATTTATGACAAAAGGGGAGTTTCTTGTTGCTCAGTCCACCATGCTCACTTTCTAGCAGCAAGTAGTATCTGTAGATTCTGCACCTTCCGGGAATGTTCTCTGTGCACATATATTAATATGCGCATACCCATCTATACGTGAACGTCCACACACATGTGAGCATCCTGGACACACTGTTCTGCCCCACCCTTGTTTTTCTCATCTTGCACAGATTTCCTTATCGGATTACACAAATCTATCTCGTGTTCCCAAACAAAGGCACCATGCCCTTAGTAGCTCATCACATAAACGTCAACGTAACTCCTCTCACCTCCTTCCTACGGTGGTGAGACCGTTTACTATTTCACACCTTCACTGTGCTTCTGAGGTGTGCTGAACAGGCTTAGTGGAAATGGTGCCTCCCAACCATGCGCACCACAGCGGTCTTGGTTCCTAGTCCTCTGCACCATGTCCAAGTGTTTCTGCAGTTAAAACACCAGAAGAGCAAATGTTGGAGTGAAGGCTGTGCTCAGTGTATCTCTCCAACATTGAAGGTGTTAATATGGATCCATTCCTGCATTATCTGAGAGTTTATCTAGAGAAACAGAACCAATAAGACACACACATACACACACACACACACACACACACACACACACACACACACACACACTGTAAGGAATTGGTTCACATGATTATGGAGGCTGAGAAGTCCCACCATCATCAGTCAGCAAGCTGAAACCCCAGGAGAACCTATGATACAGATCTTGTCTGAGAACCAGGGTAGTTGGTTGCAAAAAGTCTACTATGAGTTCAAAGCCAAGCCCCAAAGCAAGAGAAGATCAATATCCCAGACTGAAGTCAGCCAGGAGGAGACCGGGACTCCTTACTCAGTATATTGTTCCATGAAGGTTCCCATGGCCTGGCCAGGGCCCACCCACACTGTGGAAAGCACACTGCTTTAGTCTCCCGATTCCAATGTTCATTTTATTCAAACCAACCTCCCAGACACACCCAGAATAAGACTTAGCCAAAGCACCTTGTCAAGTTGACATGAAGCCATTGTAGAGGTTTTCTTCCAAGCCTTCAAAGGCGAACAGACTCTGCCTTTCTGCTAGATCCAGCTTAGGGCCAGGATAGAACCTGTACCTCTGTCCTTCTGCATAAACAAGGGCTCTGCTTCTCAGGGACCTGAGCACACTGGGTTTTGGTTTGGGGTTCTTAGTCTTTTGGAACTACAAGACTTGATATTCTATCCTTTGAAACACTCATTAATATTTTACAATAGTGTCATCCCCCAGCCTTTGGCACACTGCTGCCTTTGAAAAGTCAGATTCAACCTTCCTTTGACACGTGTAATCCTGTGAACATTGATGGTCATTTTTTTTTATTAAGAAAAAATTTTCATTCATTTTACATACCAATCAAAGATCCCTCTCTTCCCTCCTCCTATCCCCAGGCTCCCCCTCAACCCACCCCCACTTCCCCACACAAGAAGGCAAGGCCTCCCATGGGGAGGCACATCTAATAGAGGCAAGTCCAAGCCCTTCCCCCGCCTCAAGGCTGCATGAGGTATCCCATCATAGGTAGTGGGCTCCAAAAAGCCCCCTCATGCACCAGGGATGGATTCTGATCCTACCGCCAGGGGCACCCCCAAGCAAATCAAGCTACACAACTGTCTTGCCATGCAGAGGGCCTAGTCCAGTCCCATGCAGGTTCCACAGTCATTGATCCAACTTTCATGAGTTCCCAATAGGTTGGTTTGGTCATCTCTGCAGGCTACCCCATCATGATCCTGATGCACTTGCTCATAGAATCCTCTCTCTCTCTCCTACTGGACTCCTGGAGCTCTGCCTGGTGTTTGGTTGTGAATCTCTGCATCTGCTTCCATCAGTCATTGGAGAAAAGCTCTGTGATGACAGTTAGGGTATTCACCAATCTGATCACTGGGGCAAGCCAGTTCAGTTCAGGCACCCTCTCCACTATTGCTAGTAGTCCAAGCTGGGGTCATCCTTGGAGACCTGGCAACTTCCATAGCACCGGGTTTCTCTCTCTCCCCATGATATCTCCCTCCACCATGGTATCTCTCTCATTGCTTGACGGTCATTTTGTATCCAGAGGCTTTGGGATCAAATCTGTAGGGACATTCTTACTCGTGTCTCTAGGCTTTTAGCTTACCAGCAGATTCCAAACACATCCTTGATGAGTTTTAGTCCTCTAAGGCTCATCCAATTTCATTTACAAATGAAACAAGTGGCCTTTGATCACAAACTCTGCAAAACTCTACCACACTCTGTCCAATCTGCTGTTTCCTTTGTACTCTGAAAGCAGTAGCTGCACTAGAGACAGCTTGACCTTACCGTGAGAAATAGCATTTTATCACGGAACTTGGCAAGGCCTTCAATTTCCTCCCATCTAATATCTGTCAGTCACTCTCATTGTCCAGGAAACATTTTCTCCACTCTCCATGTGAAAGCTGTTATCTCTCGTGCCAGATACAACTTCTCTGGGACCAGATCATCCTCATCCCATAGCTCAGTCATGTTGCATATCTGGGTCCCTGTGGAAAACCAATTGTGTTCTTCAGAATGTGGCTGGAAAGTCTGTGGTGCAATACAAAGACACTGGGTCCCCCACATACACCATGAAGTCACTCTCCACTCCTCTTAAATTGTGTGCCAATCACTCTGACCCTGTCATACTCAGTGGGCATAACATAAAAGCTGAAATGAAAGAAACAGGTCCTGTTTAGTGAATCGTCTTGCTGAGCTCTGTACAATCCTAACCCTTTTCCATAAAGACAACCCAGTAGACTTGGATTGATATGGTAAGGACCAGCAAGCTCAAGAGTGCCAGGGCTGGTGCAGGGAAGCATTTGCCTATTAATTAATTTTAACCAGAGTATAATTTGCATATTAGTACAGAGCTGAAGTGACTAGCTAATAGGTTTTAATAAATGCATCTGTCTATGTAACCCCAGCCACCAGTACCAGTCAAAACACAGGGCATTTCTCACATGCTCTCTTTCCCTGGAAAGTGGCTCTTTGATCACTGGTTAGTGTCTTTGTCACCACGGATCTTTCACCAAGGTACACACACACACCACTGCTGGTGAAGAGGCCGTGCTGAAAAGAGAGGAGCTGGTTCCAGACAGCAGGCAAGTAGTTTCTGGAGCCAATGTCAGCAGTTATTAAAGGATATGAATGAGGAGACAGCGTGTTTAAAAATTTTCTTAATTGCACTTATCTATTTCTGTGTGTGTGTGTGTGTGTAAGTGGGGCTGTGCGCACACATGGCACTTGGTGCATGTGGCAGTCCGAGGACAACTTGCAGTGGTCAGTTCTTTCCTTCCCCCGGGTGAGTTCTGGGAGTTGAAGTCAGGTTGCTGGTCTTGGCGGCAAGCACCTTTACCCTCTGAGCCATCTCACTGGCCCAAAGACCCGGATTCCAAAGGTGACGAATTTGTTTTCGGTTCCCTGTGTCCACCTGTCCTGAGATTTTTCTGTCTGGTCTGCGAGGTATTATTAGAACCATAGTAAAAGGCCTGGAGAAAGCGTGTGACTAGTGCACTGTTGCAGGTGAGTGCACCTGCACCTGCCTGTGTCCAGGACAGTCCATGGCTTCCCTGAGATGGGGCAGGAAGATTGTGGAGGCAAAGCAATGATAAGCAACCACAAGGTGAGATCTGGGCTGCAGTGCATAACAATAACCGAAAGAGGAAAGGAGTCCTCACCATTCACTCAGAAATGAATGAAGACAGGGACCTTGGGCTTGCTAACAGGTGTTCTGCCCTCTTTCCCACAGCATGAGAGGGGCTGTCCTATTCTGAGAGTGTGAACTAAGTAAGTGCCTTTGCTTAATTAGGCTATGTGGCCTGAGCGGGCACTTGGAGTTTCATTCAGGTGTGACACATAATTTTACATACCTTTGCTTGTCATCTGACTTGAGAGTGTGCTCTGATGTTCTTTTTTGGACTGTCTTCTTGCTTAGCAAGGATGACCGTGCGGTAGCACCTAGGAGATAATAAGAAATGAAAGCAATTTAATTGAATGAAAGAAACCAAATTAAACCCCACATACATGATCCTGACCAGGTATCTCTTTGCAGGCCATATGAAGGCCTAGGAGGAACAGCTGAGAACTATCCCACTGTGTGGTTTACAGGACAGGCTGGGTCTGTCCTCAGAGCAGACACTCGCCTACTCCGACTTAAGGTCCCCTTTCCTCTTCACTTTGGACCAGCTGAGAGACACTTCTGGGCAAGGAATCAGAGTGCAGTCCTTAGTTCTTCTGGCAACACACCAAACACAGAATGACCTTGGCCAACACCCAGCAGCAGTTCTGGAAATGCCTTAGTCATTTCTGAGCAGGGCTGAGTCCAGAGACAAACCTAGCCCTGACACTTGGAAGTCCTGAGGCTCAAAAGACTTGATTGGCTTGGTTGCTGGTGAAATTCTAGACCGCCCTCTCATATTTTAAAGCAAGGTGCCTGAGGTTGGAAGACTCGGTCTTCACCAGAGCAGTTCATATAGCAGCAAGTCATTTCACAGGCAACCAGGAGATGAAGGCATGGAGGGGTCTCTGGGCCACTGACTTCCGCACCCAGTTTGTGGTTTGGCCTGACTGGTGAGGCACAGAATCTGGTCACCTTTGCCTCAAAAACTTTAGCCTTTAATGGTATAGGAATGTCAAGACCTGGTGTTTCTCAGAACCCAAGAGGAGCAGAAATGGTGGGTCAAGCTGTGTTCGTCTACTCAGGGATCAGGAGACCAAGCTGAGTCTTGGGAGGTGGCTGCCATACTTGAGGATCGGACCACTTTGCAAAGAGCTAAGGACCTCCTAATCAAACCGTTGACCCAGGGAGCCACTGTTCGCCACAGTTCTGATGGGGTAAGAGGACTCTTATCTCAATCTTAGTGTGAGTGCTTATTCTCAAAAGGACTTGGACTAGGGACATGGCTCTGAGTTAGGGTACTGGAATTGCACACAGGTCCAAGCCCATGGGCTTAATCCCAAGTATGGCAGTGAATTTAAACATTTTTTCCCAAATCTTTCCATGGTTTTCCAAGCTAAGAATATTCATTTTTGGCACGACAGTATCTGAAAATATTCACTTAGGACCAATTCCTTATTTTGATCTCTCCACCAAATTATTGCTTCCTGGGGCTCAGGGCACAAAGGCACAGGGTCAGTCGAACCTCCTGATGCCATGCCTTGCCCCTCTGGCCTACTTGGTGGCAATCATCTCCCTCTCACAATGTCATTGTTTGAGAAAGCTTGCAGTGGCTCATGGGAAGAAACTTCTCTACACGGAGGCAGCCTGACCCAGGAGTGTTCACTGCAGTGGCCTGCTCAAGAGACCCGGCCTTTGGGTTATCACTTTGGCCCTTGATACTGGGAGTCAGAGTGGGGGCTTTAGTGAGGCCCCAAATTCTTCAGACACCAAGAGACACAAAGTGAAGGGTGAACTATTTTAAATTTAGAGATAGATGCCAGAGGGGTCCTCCACAAAAAGCCCAGAATAATTCTGGTCGTCATGGGCCAACTTAAGGCTTCCCACTTTTTTATTCCTAAGCCATAAAGTGACCTTAAGAAAACCCAAAAGAACATGACTGGCCAGGCCTGAGCTTACCTGATGCAAACTATGATGAGGCCTCACCCTTTCACCGAGAGGAGAGACAGGACGGACAAAGACAAGCTTTGCCTCTAGAAGCCTCATCTTCCATCCCAGCTGAGACTAACTTCATGGACCTCAATGCTGCCTTTTCATCACACCGACTTCATGAAAGGGAGGAGAAGCAGGAAACTATTTTGTTTGCTGTGCTTGCTTTTTATCCAAGGACAGCTATCAGCCCTTGAGTTTCAAGCAATCTTTAGATCCCAAACAACTTACACAGGGGCACTGGGAGATCTATTTTCTTTCCAGATTGTTGTAGAATATTATTTTAAAGTGTGTTACTTTTGTTTATGTTGCATTTGTTTAACTTTGTGAAGCTGTGTCACTGTGCCTGTCTAAAATACCTGATGGTCTAATAAAGAACTGAATGGCCAATAGCAAGGCAGGAGAAAGGATAGGCAGGGCTGGAAGGCAGAGAGAATATATAGGAGAGAAAGTTGCGGGGAGGAGAGAAGAAGAAGTAGCCAGAGAAGGTGGAGGACTCCAGGGGTCAGCCACCCAGCTACACGGCCAGCCACAGTGTAAGATTTACAGAAGTAAGAGGATGGGAAAAGCCCAGAGGCAAAAGGTAGACAAGATAATTTAAGATAAGGAAAGCTGGCAAGAAACAACCCAAGCTAACACCAAGCATTTATAATTAAGAATAAGCCTCAGTGTGTGATTTATTTGGGAGCTGGGAGATGGGCCCCTAAAAGAGCCAAAAAACCAGATTCCAGATCCTGCATGTCCCCCCCCCCCCCCAAGAAAATGTGTGTTCATTTCCTCTGAAAAATACTTGTTTACGCTCTAGTTGTCTTGTGTAAAGATAACACTGAATCCTTACTTGGAAACTAATATAAAATTTGTGGCCCATCTATAAGCAACAGTGTTTCTTGGGTACCATTTTATGTTCCCTGTTTCAAGGGACCATGATATTTTTTGCAGAGAAGAATCTTCATTCACCATTTGATGTCATCATTAGGCAATCTAGATCACATGGAAATCTCACTAATTCTGAGAAATGAAAATGCAGTGTCTAATCAGGAAAAATTCTGAGCAGCATTTGTTGTGTTTTTAGTATGTATTCTAATACTTTTTTGATAATTTTATAAAATACATAAAAGGCTTTCCTTTATTCTTCAAAATCCTGGTTTATTATGTATTTTTAAAAATTGAAACAAAAATACAAAAGAATGTAAAGCATGAGAAACAGCCTGTACCTACAGGTTTTATTTTAAATAAAAAAATTACAGATTCAAACAAAATCCTCTTTATTTACCATTATGCCACATTGGCAATAGACAGCTATGGCTATGAATGTAGCATGTATTCTTAAGACATTTGTGAATCCTGTTTTCACATTTCGTTACATATCAAAAGACACCATATGATGTGCATGTTTTAAGCAGTCACAGGGACAATGTTTCCCACATAGTTTTGCACTTCTTATCTCAAAGGCTCCTTTTATAATATTGCCCAATATTTCAGCACATATATAGAGCATGCACTCACCAAATTCAGACTCCCTTCCCAACTTCCAGCAGTCACTTGTCTAGACTCGTGATTGTATACCCTAATAAACTTGCCTGAGGATCAGAGGACAGAGCCAGCCACTAGATTAGACATAGAGGTCAGGCAGTGGTGGCACACACACCTTTTTTTTTTTTTTGGGTTTTTCGAGACAGGGTTTCTCTGTGTAGCTTTGCGCCTTTCCTGGAACTCGCTTTGGAGACCAGGCTGGCCTCGAACTCACAGAGATCCACCTGGCTCTGCCTCCCGAGTGCTGGGATTAAAGGCGTGCGCCACCACCGCCTGGCCCTGGCACACACACCTTTAATCACAGCACTTGAGATCTCATGCCTTTGCTTTGGAAGCACACATGCCTTTAATCCCAGGAAGTAAGATGGCAGGGCAGAGAAAGGTATATAAGGCGTGAGGAAACAGTAACTCACCCTCTTTAGGCTGAGGATTTTATGGAGGTAAGAACTAGTGGCTGGCTGTTCTGCTTCTCTGATCTTTCACCTTTCACCCTGATATCTGGCTCTGGGTTTTTTATTAAAAGACCATCTATGATTCGAACACTACCCTTTTGTAGCATCTACATATGAGCAAGAATTCGATACTTGGCTTTGTAGATCTGCCTTATTTTGCTCAATACAGTGTCCTCTTATTTCATCCATTTTGCCGCAAGTGACAATTTCACTTGTGTGGCTAGACAATATTCCTTTGTCATGCATATTCCACAGTTTATCCACTAACATGCAGATAGACACTTAGGCTAATTCCACGTCTTACTTGTTGTAAGCAGTGGTATTGTTCCTGAAATCTATTTTTCATTTTGACTTTTTATTCTTTCCTGCAGGAGCTTTTCTTACAGGAATCCTTTGGGTGAGAGTTAGCTAGGTCTCTTGGGCTTTAGAGATATTAAAATGTATTTATATTACCTTTAATCTGGAGCTGAAGTTCTATCCTGTCCATCTTCCTCCCAAACACTTTGAAAATAGGTTCTATCTTTGCCTGGCTCTTGTTGCTTCCAAGGAGAAGCTTTGCTGTCTGTCTAAACATACGACTTCTCCCTTGGATCTATTATGCTTCCTTTTTATGTGTGCTTTCAGGAAGAACTCTTAATCTCTTTTCACTAAAATGTATCTGTGTTGACGAATGTTTTTATCCTGACCATGACTCAGTGTGATTTAAAAAAAAAAAAAAATCTTAGGTGTTTCCTTTGGTTTTGAGAAGCTCTTACACATTCCCCCTTCAGTGTTCTGGATTCTGACCGTAATGCACGGCCCATCCTGTCCCTCTCCTCCACGTCCCTCGCTCTTCTGTTGATTTCCTTGTTCCTCTGTGGCTGTGTGCTGCTCTCTTTCAGGATTTCAGTCAGTTTACTTCCATTTCCTGCATTTCTCCTGGTTCCTTTTCGAGTCCTATTGGAATCCCTTCATGATCTCGTCTTGGGTTAATTTTTGTTCTTTCTTTTTGCAATAGAGATATTATCTTAGAAATACCCTAAGGTATGCTATTCCTTGTCTCAAATGCCTTACTGCCTTCCATGATGGGATGGTTGGCAGTGTCTTTTTCTAAAAGATACTGATTAATCTTTATTATTAAGTTAAAACTATTTTTTGTTTATTCCATTTTTTTTGGACTCTTCCACAAGGAAACAAGGCAGAAGTTCAGTTCCCTGTGAGTATATGGCAATCAGGCTTATAGTCTACGTTAGAAACAGAAAGAAGGATGCCATTTGCCAGATGAAGGCAGCTGCAAGCCCACCACTGCAAAGCCTTGGTCCTAGGCAGGCCTAGCTGCACTATGAATGACCTTCACAGCCACACCTGGCCGTACACCTGCTGTTGTTGATATTGTGAAATTCCTAATAAGCTTTAAACAAAGAGTTCTTTTTCATTTTGAACCAGGCCTTGAAAATTAGGTAGCTGGTCCTATACTAGGAAAAGTCTGGTTGAGACAGGAAGAGAAAACAGAAGAAAAACTAAATTGTGTTGATACCAGAGCATTGTGGGTAAAAGGGATATAGAAGCAGGAGGGACCCTGAGTGAGACTGTGGGTTTCCACTCTCCTGGCAGAGAAAGAAAGAGTATTTTGTGTGAATTAGGAAGAACGTTGATGGGGTGTCCCTTAGTTTCATGGAACAATGTGGATTCTTGAAGAGAAATTTGGTCTCCTCTCCACCACAAGCAGACATATAAAAGAATCTGATAAACTCTTAAAATAAGAACATTTACTTTCAAAGAGATATAGAACAGTAGGATTTTAAACTTACACTGCACTCAAGTAAACAGAACATATAGTGTAAAGAATGTCTATTAATGGATCTGATGTTCATCAATAGTTTCCATTCACATGCAGGTAGGGTGAAAACCCAAAACTTTTAAAGCCAAATCCAGTAAACTTGGCTACATGTAAGCAGTTGCCTTAAGTTTAATTTTCACCCTTTGATTTAGACCTGCTCAGCTCCCCACATCTCTCATGTCCCCTGTGTTCTCCAAGGTGGTGTATGAGTGCTGGGAGGCTCCAGCAATATGGTCATGTGGTGATTGATGAAGGCAGGAAGTCTCCCGTTTTCATAGGGCTCTATGAGGGCCTCTGGGTCTACACTGGCTTCTACCATAATGAAAATCTATGGTTTCCTGTCTACTTATTACTATGGTATACACCTGTCATGATGCTGCAATGAGCTGTATATCTCTGAGGTGGTGGTATGGTTTGCGACCTGACTCTTAGTTTCGTCTAAGCTGCCCTGTTGCTCCTCATTAGTCCCCCTCATTCTCGAGAACACCAAGGCTGTCCTTGCAACCTCTGGGATAGAGCACCATGTTTTTGCCAATACAGGCCCAATAAAAGAATATGGACTCCAGTGCCTCTGTCTTCCAGAGAAATCTAAGGCTGGTACCCAACACATGAGGGTTCTATGGTACCACATTCTGTTCCCATAATGGGTTGTTTACTTCCCCCATTCTGGCACTTCATGGTGGCTTCTCCAGTTTCTTTTTCAAACATAGTTTGAAATATGCTCCCCCCTTATTTTATTCAGCATTTCTCAGTGTTTAAATATGATCCTTGTTCTCCATTTTGTCTCGAAGATCTGGAATCTAAATTCCGCTAGTAACATGTGCTAAAACCCTCTTTCCCAGAGGTTAACACAAGCTTCTTAAACCTTTATTAGAAATGAGGTACTGACTCTTAGAGAGCCACTCCCCTTTCCTTCAGTGTCTAGCTGTGTAAAATGATCAAAAATGCTAGAGATGCTGGCAGCCATCTTGGATTATGGCCATGAAGATGAAGAACCTTGGTCCTTGATGACACTTTGAAGGTACCATATGGGCCCCAAATGGCCTACTTTTGAACTCTGTGAAGGTGAGAAAGAAGTCAATTTCAATTTTTACCAGTTTTCTGTCACTGTGGCCAAGTACTCTTAAGATAAAAAGCTTTACTTCAGCTCATGGTTCCAAAGGTCTGAGCTATGGTCCACTACCTCAATGCACTTGAGCCTGGAAGTGCAGAAAAGCATCACAGGGAAAGCACATGGCTGAAGAAACTACTTATCTCATGGAGGCCAGAAGGCAGAGAGACAGAGAAAGGGACTAGGTTCCAACAGCCCTTTCAAGTGCATGTCCCTAATGTCCCAAATTCTTTCCTTTAGCCCCACCCCCTAGAAGTCCCACTGCCTCATAATAGTGCTGCAGGCTGAGGCCGAGACTCTAACACATAACCTTCAGCTATACTCCAGAAACAAACTGGAGCACTATTCTATGATTATCTGGAATTCTGTTTTTAAGATTTATTTTTTATTTTATGTGTATGGGTGGGTGTTTTACCTCTGTATGTCTGTGTACCACATGCCTGCAGTATTCATGTGGGCCAGAAGAGGGCATCACTTCTCCTGGAACTGGAGTTACAGATGGTTGTGTGCCACTGTGTGGGTGCTGGGAATCAAACCCAGGTCCTCTGGAAGAGCAGACAGCGCTCTTAACCACTGAGTCATTGCTCCAGCTCCCTGAAATTTTCTTTATTTGTTTTTAAACTAAAGACATGTTTTAAATTGACAGACAAAATTGTATTTATTGTGTGAAACACAGTGTTTAAAAATGCATATATTGGGAAGCAGCTAAATCTACTTAGTTAACAGGCATTACCTCCCAGAGTTATAATCTTTGTAGTAAGGCCATTTAAAATATGTTCTCTTAGTGTGTTTTGGAGGGCTGTGATATATTGTCCTAGCCATGGTTTCCACAGAGGAAGAATACAAAATTTCAGTTAGAGAGCAGGAGTAAATTAGAAAGCTCTATTGTATGGAAACCATTCTAGGCTGGCCTCGAACTCAGAACTCTGCCTGCCTCTGCCTCCTCAGTACTGGGATTAAAGGTATGTGCCACCATACCCAGCTTTTTGCTTCGTTTTATTTTTTGTTTATTTGTTTTTTTTTTCTTTTTTCAGAACTCTGGACTATCTTAATGTGAATGACAAAAGATTTATGAATGTTTTACGTTATTTTTTGGAATATTTTCCTTTATTTTGGAATGCCTCCTCTGTGGAGATCCTTCAGAGCAATGAACACCTGAGGTGTTCTGTACATGGTAAATATGCCTCACACTCCACTCAGCTGTTCCTGCTACTAGAATGGCTAATGAGCCACACTGAAATTTAATTAAAGGCAAAACCCACAAATAGCTATGTTTCAAGCTTGCCAGGTAGTTATTCTCAAGACTTTCATTAGGAGTAAGCTGTAAATACACCAAAACACACACCCAAAACGTACCACAGAGGTGATTCCTTGACCTAATTTTCATGCAGTCAATATTTTCTGAGAGACGACGACGAGTGTTAGTGGATGGTGTAAAATCACACTTTAACACACACAAAAGTCCACTGAAAGCCAACCAGGAAGTGTGGATTCTTGCCCTTCACTGTGTATGTAATTTGCATACACAACATGTTTACGTTCTCTAGTTATTCTGATTCAGCTGGTCTGAAGTTGGGCCCAGGAATATGCTTCATACCAGGTATATCACTATGAGAAGTGATCCATATACTTTAAAGACCTTTTCAACTATGATGCCAGGAAACCCCTTCCATTAGTAAATCCTGCTGCCTTCATAGCACCAGAGAAGCTGACCAAGGATGGACACAGAGGTATAGCAGAGACAGCCAATTCTGCATCATTCCATCAGTGGACTGACATCTTGTGATTGTGGATGTAAAGTAATGGCCACCCTGATGAATAATGGATATGATATTTTAGGGATTATTTAATGTATTTTTTATTCCCTTTAAATCAAGATGCCATATGGCTCCATATCCTTTTAATCAATGAATTTCAATGCTTCAGGGGCAGGACAGTCACTGGCTAGAACACCAAAGTCATCGCTCAGCTTTGACTGTCAAATGAAGCTTTTTATGTATCGTATCCCCAGGGGGAAAGAGCTGTTGAAAGCCAGGCTGCATCAAGAGAGAGAAAGAATTTCTAAATTTCCAAAGCTCCCTTTATATACCATTCATTTCTAATCTTATTGGATTCTTATTAGAAAAGGGAGCCCGCAAAGGCGCCACTCTTCATATTTCCTCAAGCTCTCTTTTGCAGCCAAGTACACGATGCATTGCTGTTGTGTGTCTTCCCTTCCCTGAATGTCAAATTCTCTAACTGTTAAAACAAGGAAGGCGATTGTAATGTTCAGCTCTTCTGTGTCTGAACTTATTTTCTGCCTTCTAGATCTCACTGCTTTGAAAGAAATATCCTAGACCCTTTTGAATTTTATTCCTTCTTTTAGGATATGGAATATTCTTTTTGAATTTAAATTTCATTTTTATCAAAGCAATATTCTTTTGTAGTTAAATTGTTATCTGGCACTTAAAACAACAAGAAAAAAACAAAACACTCCCCCCCTAATCCCAACCACATAGTCCCCTGTACCATGTCTTCATTTCCTCAAGTTCTCACTCCCTAGAGTCAACTACTTTAATCTCTTTTTGCTTTATGTTTTGGTGGTTACCTCTGTGTTTTAAAATTGCATATTACTTTGGCTTTTAAAATATAAATGTTATTTTTGAACATGTTATTTGACAAATGACTTTGGAAAGAAAATGAAATAAATATCTGTATCCAACCTCCCATATTTATTATTAACCAAGGGGGGATTTTAAAATCTGAGGGCCCTATTTCTTCCTTTCTAGGCCAAAACCCAGTCACAGAATAGTGACTATTAGATACAATATGATGTACTGGATACTACGAAGTACATATCATTCCAGTGAATGTTTCCATTCTAATAGGAGAGCAGGATACTAAATAAATATGGAATATACAAGTAAAATGATAAGAAAATGTTATGGAGAGAGAAGAAAAGCAAGGAGCTAAATGGACTAGGAAGGCAGGGCTTCACATGGTCTGTGATTTTAACTAACATCAGTATAGAGGCACTCGATATCAAAGAAATAGCTGGACAATGCCTGCAGGCAGTGGAAACCCAGCAAGAAAAGCAGAGTGATGGAGGGACGGTGACAAGACATAAGGGCAGAGAGCTCAGAGCAGGACAAGGCCCTCGGTGGGAAGGGGTGAGCGTCGGATCGCAAAGACTCTCATGCACACTGGCATTTACTCTAAGATGGAGGAGTGATGTAATTAGATTCTGTTTTAACCTGCGGTATTGAGACAGACTGAAGGGAGACAAGGGTGAAAGCCAGAGAATGGTGGCTAGTGTCACAGTCCAAGTGAGGTACATGAGGGATTTGAACCACTGTGCCAAGGTAAAGGCAGAGAGAGTGTGGGTTCTGGATAGACTCTGAAGGCAGAGTTCACAAGATTTGCTGATGGGCAGGCCTTGCCCATCAGAGAGGGAGAGAGGGACTATTTATCTTTGGAAGTAGGATGGAAATACTACTTTTTGCCATGGGAAGACTGGAAGAAAGCCTGTGGGAATGGGGGAATTCAGTTCGGAGATGTCAGGTTTGAGATGCCTCTAGATTGCACAAATCAAACTGTGGACTAGACAGATGTTCAAATCTAGAGTTCCCAGGCATTAAGACTCAAAGAACTTGGAAGTTATTAACATAAATGGTATTTAAACCTGGGAGACTAAATAAGAACACCAATGTACTGAGTTAGTATAAGGGAGATGAGCATCAGAGAGGCCCAAGGATGGAGCCAGACAACTCAGAGACCAGAGAATCAAAGAAGTTAAAGAAGTTAGGGAAAAAACAGGATTTCCAGGAACCCAAGTAAAGTATATCAAAGAGAAAATGCATTGAAAGGCTTCTGGCATTAGATACCTTGGGGACTGAGAATTGACAACACATTTAGCCAGATGGATGCCATTGGTGGCCTTGAAGAGAGCACTTTCAGTGGAAGGGCAGGCAGTATGTGTGAGAAGAAGTGGTACCATGGAGCAATGTGGCATGTGCGTGTAGATAAACCTTATTTGGAGTCTTGTTCTAAAGATGAGGCAGAACGTGAGGTGGTATATGAATGGGAATGGAAAAAGATGTAGGTCCAAGGTAGGAGGGGCATTTCAGGATGCTAAATTTAAAAGGCATCAGGGCTGGAGGCGGTGAGGATTCAAGAAATGCTGTGGGATGATCCCTCTGTATGCTGTGAATATGTATTTCTCTCATTGGTTGATAACAAATTGTTTTGGCCTATGGCAAGACAGGATAAGGTTAAGCAGAAGAATCAAACCAGGACTCAGAAGAAGGGGGGCGGAGTCGAGAAAGACGCTGCAAGCTGCCCAAGAAGCAGGATGCTGGAAGACCGGCAAGCCCCTGACCACGTGGCAATAAATAGAGTCATAGGAATGGGTTAATTTAAATGTAAGAGCTAGTTAATAATAAGCCTGAGCCATCAGCCAAACATTTATAATATAAGCTTCTGTGTGGTAATTTGGGAAGCGGCTACTGGGTTAGGGGGTTGCTGGCAGGACAGAAAAATTTGTTTACAAGAAACTATTGTGCCAAGGTGCAGGTGTTGTCCTTAGAGAACGGATTACCTGTGCACAGCAATGCGAGGAAAAGTGGCATGTGTAGACCCGGGTTAGCTAGGAGCATGGTAGAAGGAGTGTGGAAGCTTTATGTCAGTGTATGCCCATTGTACAAGTTGGATGGCCTTAAAGTGAATGTGTTCAATGAACTGGATGATACCAAGAACGGATGAGGAAGTGCTAGAGGTCTGAGGGGAAAAAAGAAGAAGGTGTGAAGTAAGTCATGGTGGACGGTAGGATCTGTGCAGCCTTGGAGACCTGTGGGGCTCACTGAGCTTGAGGGGAGTATAGACCAGTCCTCACAATTGTGTCTTTGTTCAGTCATGTCGCTCTGTGCATATGCCGACCTGGACGAGGAGGGTTGGAGCTAATGAAACTCAAATATAGCCACACAAGAGAGAGTTTATAATCTAAGAGCAGTGGTCTTCGTCCGGGCTTCCTTGGGAGCAGGTCAGGAAAAGCCTTCAGTGCGGGTGTTGTCAGTGATGAGCTGGACATGACTGAAATGGATGAAGGTGATTAGAAAAGGCAATCTTATCTCAAAGTGCATTGTGCCTGTCTGTGGGGCAGAGGATGCAACTAGGCCCATCTGTCCCCCAGAGGGAACACAGGATAGTAAAGGAGCAAACAGACCAGAAGATGAGCCAGAGGTTACCCCCAGATAACCAACTCCAGCTGAGGGGGCTAGCATGGATTCCAAAACTTCAGATGGGCTCTGGTCCCTGTGTCTGTCACCAGGTTCAAGTGTCTAATGGGAAGATTAGACCAACTCCCCTGCTGGGATCACCAAGGACGTGGAGATCGGCACACAGACCCCTTCTCTCATTCCCGCTGTCCTGCGTCATAAACACACTGGACCCAGGAGACAACTTGGCAAGGAAGAGGAAGAGGGTGTGTCTTGAAAGATGGGAATTTATCCCAAAGACGCTGGAGACAAAGAAAAGAATGTCTCAGGCTGGAATTAGATCAGTTATCCCTCAGCTGGGAAGCTGACGCCTTCCCCTAGCCACCTCCCTCACTTCCACTAGCTCAGAAGTCAGGTGAGGGTCAGCTACATGGCTCAGTGGGCAAAGGTGCTTGCCTCTAAGCCCAGAGACCTGAGTTCAGTTCCAAGGTCCAGCATGGTGAAAGTTAAGAACCAATTTCTGAAAGCAGTCCTTCAACTTCCATATGTACACACACACACACACACACACACACACACACACACACACACACACACACAAAATGTGAAAAAAGACGATATTAGTCATGGGAAGCAAAGAAAGAGACTTTTTTTTCTCAATTGATTTGCAATTTATAAACTTCTACCCGAGAAGAGACATTCTGGATTATTCAGAGATTGAGAAGGTAAACATTACTTCTGTTCCCCAGTGGTATTTACAAGCTGGCCATGTAAGGGAAAGAGAATAGGTTCAGACATTATAGGGAAATACCAGCTTCCTGCTAATCCAACCCACAAGGCTCTTGTGAAGTCACTAATGAGCAAGAAGTAGGGCCACTCATGACAGGTGACATTAAGCGTGGCTCCAAATCTTTGTGAGTTGACCATCGCCGGTGCAGAAACATCTGTTCTTAAGTCCACTCTGAAAATGGGCACCAAAGCAAGCTCCCCTTTGGCTTTCCATTTCTTTGTTTGCTTTGGGTTTTTTGTTTGTTTGGTGTTTTTGAGACAAGGACTCACTCTATGCACCCCTCCGCTGGTCTGGAACTCACTATACACACCAGGCTGGCCTCAGGTTTACAGAGCTCTGCCTGCCTCTGCCTCCCCAGTGCCGGGATTAAAAGCTTGCACCACCAAACCTGGCACTTCTTGTTTTTTTTTTTTTTTGTTTTTTTTTTGTTTTGTTTTGTTTTTCCGTTTTTCGAGACAGGGTTTCTCTGTGTAGCTTTGCGCCTTTCCTGGGACTCGCTTGGTAGCCCAGGCTGGCCTCGAACTCACAGAGATCCACCTGGCTCTGCCTCCCGAGTGCTGGGATTAAAGGCGTGCGCCACCACCGCCCGGCCCACTTCTTGTTTTTAAATGAAACTTTCTATGGCTCTCTGGGGATTTGATGAGTTGGGGAGCATTCGAGTTTTGTACTTTGATTAGGCACATCAGGGACCCACTGCCCATCAGCTCTTGACCTACAACTAGATGTCACTGAAGTCTGGATTCACAGGACCTGTGGGTCGATGGCACAGACGCTGGAGGATTTTCACTTTTACTCAGCACAGCTCAAAGATCCCCACAGCTCAGGAGACTCCTGTCTGCTCAAGCATGGGAAACAGGGAGACAAAGCACAGTGGCTTTCCATTGCCGGGCGGTGCAGTGGGAAGAAAAGAGTGATGAGGACTTTCCCCAGGGCAGCATCTGAAGAACAGGGATAGCCAGAGCATGTTAGATCACCTTTCCATTTTACCAGGAGTCTAGCATGGCAGGTGGTGTCGCCTTAGACAGGAGTGAGGTGGTGTCTGGCTTGGACAGTTATCTTTCCCGCTGTCTTAGTCTACTGGTATAATTTAGTATAAAACAAAATACTCTCCATGGAACAGCTTATGAACAGTGGGGCCTACGTCTCGGGGATGGGTTCAAGGTCAAGGTGTTAGCAGACTGGATGCCAGGTACAGACTTTGTGGTATACAGGAAGTGCCTTCCTGCTCTGTTCTCACACGGTGGACATGGCATGGGATCTGCCTTTTAAAACAAGAGCACACGTCTCTCATGACTCAATAATTTTCCTGAGTTCCAAGTATTCTATGTTAGGGTTGAGGCCCCAACATAGAAACCCAAACATTCAGACCACAGCTCTGAGACTTCTCCCCCAGTTAAATCCTGCTAAGTTACAATAAGGCAAAGAGTATAGATTTAAAGCAACAGCTGTTTACTTCATGTCCACAAAAATGATTGCTATTTTTAACAGAAATGATGAGACTACCAATAATCTGCACTAGTAGTTTTCAAAAAATTTCCTCAAAACTTTATGGTTAAAATGGAAAATATGATTTAGATGAATAGCGTTTAAATATGACTATGCATCAGACTATCCTACAAGGCTTGTTAAACATACATACCCTGGTGTCAGCCTGGGCATTCCAATTTACTACTCCTGTGACTGAGAATGGATGCCTATGTAGTTTATTAAGTTCTATTGGTGATGCAGATGTACTAACTGATGGATCTCAGCCTGGGATGCACATGAAAATATTGAATAACTGGAAAGCCTATAAAGCTTACAGAGGCCAAGACCACAGCTTGGGCCAATCAAATCAGAATTTCTGGCTGGCTAGGTCCTTCTCTCACGAACTCAACCTGGGAGTCTAATGTGCTTCTAAAGATTGTGCACTCTGGTTGGTACTATCACCTAAAGTGCTTATCAAAAACCCCAGTGCCCAGCCCCCACTGACGTCACTCTGAATCAAGATCTCTTTGCATGGAGGCCCAGGAATGTGTACCTTAGAAAATCCCACAGGTGCTCAGGTGCAGTCAATTTTGAGAATTGCAGTTCTAGATGAATAATTCCCAAGTTTGGTTGCATGCTGGAGTCACGTGGGATAATTTTAAAAGTACTGACAGCCTGGCCCCTGGCCATTCTGAGCTGGAATGGTATGTGGCCTGCTGATCATTTCTTAAGGTCTCCAATAATTTACAAAGCTTGAAAACCAGGCCTATAGCATCGACATCACATTCTGGAAACTTGCTGAAATGCAGATTCTTAGGCTACACCTTAGGCCTGCTGGAGCAGAGTCCCTGGAGGTGGAAGCCAACAATCTATGTCTTAACAAGCCCTCCAGGGCCTTCTGAGCCTCACTAAGCCTGAGAGCTAGGCATTCAACCTTGCTCATTAGCACTAATCAATTAGATAGGATTAATGGATCCCATTAGCTGGTTGACACTTTCAGTCAAGGGGCTTAGCCCAGGTAATTTCAGTGGAGCCCCTGGGGAAAGGATGCTAAGATTCAAGAGAGGCTCTCCCTCAGCACAAGCCCAGTCTCAGGCCGTGTGGAGTGTCTGTATGAGGAAATGAGAGCTCTGAGGTCCACCACACACGCATGGCCTCTACCAAAAGAGCCCCAAACATTCATTCACTAGAAAAGCAAGCCAAATGCTTTTGACAGCTGTTCCCTAGGTTTTGGAGAGCTGAATTTAAGGGACTACTGGTGATGTCCTGTTAACACTCAGCTTCCTGAGCCGGACACCAGTAGATTCTGTTTCTTTGAGTATGGGGTGGGCACTAGGGAACAGCATTTTAAACAAGCACCCATGCTACCGTGAGTGAAGTAGTGGGCAAAGCAATCAGAAAACAAGCAGCAAACAAACAAATCCCGCAAGGCTTTATGGGTTTATTGCCTCGAGCTTTGTGGCAGGGGCTTGGAAGTCTTTCAGATTTCAGCCCACTTTAGCAGCAAGAGGTCAGTGGTCCTCCATCAGTATGTATCAAGCCCAGGTCACGTGTGTAAAGTCACTTGGCCCGGCTCAGCCATTCCATCGGCTTCTGAAGCGTGGCTTTGGTGCCAGGGAGAAGAGTCTTTTGTCTTGGGTTTTTCCCGTTCCCTTGTCGCATTGATGTCTGGCTTTGAGACTCCACTGTGGCAGCCTCATCCTCTCTTAGGAAACTCTGCTATAATGAAAGGTCCAATTTGCTTCACCTGACCCTGAGTGGCAAATTACGGGGCCACTAGAACCATCAGGGTCCTCCTGTCCTGACCGAAGTCCAAAACGCTACACATAATTTGGCCTCTAGGCGGCGCTAGCCTTCAGGAAAACAAAGCTGTTTATGTAACAGATTGGCAGTTTAAGCGGCTGTATAAATGTCATTCTTTAAAAATAAAGAAGAAATTTCAGTTAACTCAACAAGAGCAAATTAAAAAGTAGAGCGGAACATCTATTTCACGAGCACAATTCATCCGCTGTCTCTGGTACTTCAAATTGATACCTTTTCTCCAAATGATAACTGGCACCCTCCCACTGGCTTTAGCCGCGCTGTGACAAAACAACAAATCAATCCACTCACTTCAGTGAAGAAGAAAAATCCAGTCAGCTAGAAGCGGCTTCATGTGACTCATACACCTGGAGACAGAATGATTTCTAAGCCACCAAATACAAAAGCCGAGCCACTAAACCACGACTGAGGTGTTGAGTTTATCCCCAAAACGTATTTAGGAAGTTTTGTGTGGAGACCCTCCACACGCTTAAGCTTGATTCTCTCTTTGTGAACCCACCATGAGGGTCCTTGAAATACCAATTTTCAACAGTCTTAAGGGGATATCTATAACACATAGCGCCTTCTTGTCGCGAGGGCTTTGTGGCCAGTCTGAGATCTCAGTGTTAGCTTCAAGATGGAATCACACAGGGACCTTTGGAAAATCCCAAGGCTCAGGCACAACTCAGACCAATTAAGTAAGGATCCAGAGGTGAACCCCTGGGTACAGGGTTCTGAGCCTTCACTGTTGTTGTTCAAAGCACCTTCAGTAGTATAAAAATAAAGGTTTTAAATTTTATTTTATTTCTGAGATGGGGTCTCTCTCTATACTGTAGTCCTCGCTGTCCTGGAACTCACTGTGTAGACCAGGCTGGCCTCCAACTCACAGAGATCCACCTGCCTCTGCCTCCCAAATGCTGGGATCAAAGATGTGCAGTACGAAACTGTTTGGCTCCTAGCCTAAGGTGAGGCTGTACATGACTGGTGGCTCCTTTCCTCTCCTTGCAGATCTTTCCCTTGAGGCTCAGACTTTGTTCTTTGGGACTCAGTGCAGACAGCAAGGCCCAGTTCTCACACTGCCTTTCCCAGATCTTCCTCCTTGGTGTCTACTCCAGCCAGCATGCTGACTAACTCCTAATGGGCCAAACCCAGTATCTTACTCCCTTCATTTTGGACCTGCCACATCTGGACCACAAGTATGGGGACTTCCTAAACAGTTACAAATGGATCGGTATGAAAGGTACTTCATAAATCACTCCAATCACTAGCTCAAAGATTAATCAAGTGGTAGAGAACTTGTCTAGTGTCTTAGTTACTTTTTTCTTTTGCTGTGATAAAACTCACAGGACCAAAGCAACTTATAAAGGAAAACATTTAATTAGGGGCTCATGGTTCCAGAGGGTTAGAGTTCATGGCCACTATGGAGAGGAGCATGGCAGCAGATGGGCAGGCATGGTGTTGGAGAGGTAGCTGAGACTTTACTTCATATCCACAGACATGAAGCAGAGAGAAAGCTAACTGTGAATGGCTTGGGCAATTTAAATCTCAAAGTCCACCTCCAGTGACACACCTCCTCCAACAAGGCCACACCTCCTAATCCTTCACAGTTTCAATGACTGGGGACCAAGCTTACAAATATATGAGCCTATGGGGGAAGGGGTCATTCTCATTGAAACCTTCACACTGAGAATGCATAAGGCCCTGGGTTCTGTTCTCAGCACTGCAAAGAAAGAAAAGGGCCCATGGAGAAAGATCTAGAAAGCTGTGTTTTATTGAGCTGAGTTTGGGGACACCAGTTGAGTCTATTACCTTCAATATGAATCAGTAAAAGACTCTCAGCAGATGTGACTTACCCAAGGCCACGCAGTTAGCTAGGAGAAGAGCTATGATTAGAATTCAGTATTATGAGTCATGAAAAGAGGTCACACTGTGGATAACCAGCTTTTGTGTTTCAAAAAAATAATTAAAAAAAAAAAAGAAACTCAGATGTCACCTTGACAAACAAACATCCCAAACTCTTCCTTGATTTAGTCAAGTATTCGGTCACGACAAGAAAAGTAAACCAGTACAACCTCCCACGGATCTCTGTGCTCTCTCAGCAGTTGGATATCAGAGAAATGGCCAAGTTCCCAGGAAAGCCGCGCCTGGGTTCTAGCCCCCGCTGAAGCACACATTCCATTTGATCTGGGCTTTGGGGAAAGTATTTTCCTCTTCTCTGAGCTTTGGCTTTCTTATCTGCCAATGAGGCGAGACTTGTCCCACAGTGACGGTGAAGTGTCAGCGGTACAGTTTATAAGAGATGAGACCATACCGTCAAAGGTACAGAACGTGCCGAGCAGACACTCAACACCGGTCACTCCGGCTGCCCTTGCCATTGTCATTCAGCAGTCAGCGCTGTCTGACCTTGTGACGTTGTAGAAAGAGAACCGGAATGATGGGCCGAGAGGGGTCCGCCATGCCACTTTAGTTTGGTCTAACCGACACTAAATCTGCTTATCAGAGAAAACACCCAGAGGAGTTTTTCATTAAATACGTTTTTTTTTTCTGAGTGTAATGGAAATGTAGATCATTCTATAGAATGCCCACGTGGCAGGGGAGACTGATTCTGCGTTCCCATGAGGTGAGACGCTGTTTGGAGACCCGCATCATCTCTGTCACTTGGGAATAACTGACACCAGGGAAGATGGCAGCTTGGAGACACACAGTGACTCATCATGACCCCACAGTCCCACGACTCCCGACCTAGATATGCGAAGCCACCACTCCTGACTCTTTCTTCTCCATCGTCGTCGTTGGCCGCTAAGTACACTTCCCCATCAGCAACATTTATCACCAGTTGTCGTAGATGTGTTTTAACCCTTGGATTTCTTGGAGCTGGCCACACACACTGTGGCGGTGATGAGGGGAAGGATCACCACATTCTCTTAAATCTGATTCTGGTGGGTAAGGGACTGAAGGGCTTCCTAAAGAGGCAGATCCCCTAAGACGGGGCAAATGGACTCCAGACACTCGGGCTAAGTTAAACCCTAAGGCAGTGGTCTTCAACCTTCCTAATGCTGTGACCCTTTAATACAGTTCCTCCTTCTGTGGTGACCCCAACCATAAAATTATTTTGTTGCTACTTTACTACCATAATTTTGCTACTGTTGCGAGTCACGACATGAATATCTGATATGCAGGATACCTGATATGCAACCCTTGTGAAAGGGTGGTTTGACCCCTGAAGGGTTGCAACCCACAGGATGAGAACCACTGCCCTAAGTGATACCAAAAGTGATACCCTTTGAATGCCAGGCCACAGAGGGTACTGCCAGTGAGATGCCAGACTGGGCGGGTGGTCAGGAACGGACACCAGAGCCACACAACCTCTCCCATTTGTACCCCTCAAGGCTTTGTCTACACAGGAAGGAACATGGAACACAGGCAACATTTGACAGGACATGTACAAAAATTCCTTGGTTAAATAGAATTGCCAGACACTGATTTGTTGACTCTATCAATTCTGAACAACCAAGGATTTGCTTTATCGGAACTGTTTAGTTTTACTGTATGCAAGTGGTTGATCAGTGTCCTGGGGTAATTGGCCTAGGGCTTCATTTTTCTTTGGGATATAGACTTTGACCACCACTAGAGGTATTTCTTATGCCTCGTATTTCTTTCGTTAAGAAGTTTACACTAAGATATGCAGTAAGAGTGTGTGGAAAGGGCTTCTCGGCTGAGAACTGTTCTCATTTTAACTGGACATTGAATGGAGAGGGAGGGACCCCACGGCCAGCCATGCTTTTCAAAGTGTGAAGTAGGAAAGAGTCATGGTCACACCCCCACTCCCAGAGAGGCCTTCTGTAGTGTCTTTGTGTGTACGAATGAATGCTGCCTCTTCTAAAGGTGTTGCTGTGGATGGAGGGAGCGAGACAGTGAAAGGAGAGGGCGGGCGCAGTAGGAAGACAGCCACTGGAGAGGCCTTTGCTCATTGGGCCAGAGCTACTGGCTGTTTGGCATTCACCTAGGTAACCTGTTACCAGGAAGAGAATGACTTCCCCATGACAACACCAGAGCAAGGTCCCTGGCACTGTAAACAGGGCCAGCGCCGTCCACCCTCGAGTGGGCCTGCTGCTTAATAATCACACTTTAGCACTCCAGCCATTTCCAGAAGGCTGGAGGGGGCAGAGAGCACTCGGCTGCTTCCCACCCTCTCCAGCACCTAGCTCCTTGATAACAGCACCTTGTCTGCCCACGCACGCATCAGCTTCTGCTATTGCTTATTGTAGGGGCTCTTTGCTGCCTTTCTCCTTTGCAGCAGGACTGAATGGCATGTCCACAAGGCTTCCTGAAAAGCAGATTTTGAAGCTACCCAGGGTTTAAACTATCTAGATGATGGTCCGATCTACCCTTGACTCAGTATCTTCCCCTGCTTAAAAAAAAATCATTTGTCGTTTCTCAAAGCTCAGCCAACCATCATGGATCACACTCCCCCGTCATGTGGGTCTCACTGAGAGTCTCTGTGCTGTGGGATGTCTTTCTGTATGCTGTGAATATGTGTTGCTCTGATCAGTTGATAAATAAAGCTGCATTGGCCTATGTCAGGGCAGGATAGAGCCAGGCTGGCAAATCCAAGAGAGAGAGAGAGAGAGAGAGAGAGAGAGAGAGAGAGAGAGAGAAGAAAGGAGAGTGGGGCAGACGCTGCTAGCCACCGCCAGGAGAAGCAAGATGTAAAAGTACCAGTAAGACACAAGATGCATAGCAAAGTATAGATTTATAAAGAGCTAGCTAATGAGAAGCCTGAGCCAGTAGGCCATATAGTTTGAAAATAATATAAGCCTCTGTGTGTTTACTTGGGTCTGAGCAGCTGCAGGACCAGGTGGGACCAGAGAAAACTTCTGACTACATCTCTGATTCAAATTCATTGCCTTCTTGAAATTACGAGACAAGCATATTATCTTGTGAAAGACTCATGTTTGTCTCTAAGAATTTAAACCCTAAAAAGAACTTCCATTCCTCCCTCTCCTTGTTGAGGCCTTTACTTCAGGCCTAGTGGCAACATAGATGAGATTTAAGGAGCCCAAGAGATTTTCATTGCAAAATGTTTTTCCCTGGTGGGGCCTGAAATGCCACTTCTCTGTAAAGCAGTGTTCAAAGCTTTATAATATTATCATTTATCCTGGAAGGATTTTACCACTCAGATGTGACACTTAGATTCAAACAGATAAATGGGAATGTCCCTTGTCCCCATCACTATACATTCGTGTCACACCAGCCTTTCTCAGAGTTCTGAGGAGGGCTAACAGCATAACCTGAAGAAACAGTCTCAGGGCCAGTATGTCTGAGATACACTGGGTTAAGTCCTGCTGAACAGACCTCTCTTGTGGACCATTGTTCTGTGGGTGAAACTGGGAAACTAGCCCTCAGCATTGTAGAAAAGCCACGGGGCAAGATCACACTCTGTCACTCTTAACTGCTCAGAAGCCTAGAAATTTCACTCTTTCAAAACAAAGGATGAACCAATGATTCTTAAATAAATTAAACTTTTTTGTATGTGTACGTGCACGAGTGTGTGTGAACATGCACACACATGTGAGCTCCATGTGTAAGCTGAAGGTCGACTTCTGATGCTATTCTTCAGGAGTCTTCAGCCTTTGTGTTTTGAGACGGGGTCTCCCACTGGGCTCTGGGACTCACCAATTTGACTAGGCAGTGAGCTTCAGGGATCCACCTGTCTCCACGTTCCTGGTGCTGGGGATGATAAGGATTTGCCAACAGGCTTGGGTTTTGGCACGGGTGCTGGGAATCAAACTCAGGTCGTCCTTATGCGTGCATGGCAAGCTCTTTATAAACTGAGCCATCTTCCCGACGCCTCTGTTTCTTGTTTTGTAACAGGGTTCTGTGTAGCTCAGGCTGGCCCAGAACTCCTGAACCTCCTGCTTCTACCTCCCAAGTGCTTAACGGGTTTTCACTACTATCTGTAACTTAAAATAAAAAAATTAAAGGTTTAGTTTTACAGTTGTAAAATTATAATAGTAATAATACCTCTCACGTAAGATTATTCTAAAGATTGAAGGAGATAGCTAAAACAATGTAATGGATGCCATGAAGCTATTTCCTTTTCATTGAAGCATTCCCCAGCTGGAGGGCAGAAGGAAACTCAAAGCACCCAGGAAGTAAATCAAACCTGTAAGGACCAGGAAGTCCATGAAATTTACAAGCTAGAACCTGTAACCTGGCCTCCCCCAGGTTGTGTGAGCAGTAGCAATTGCTCATTAGCCAAGCTATCTGTACCTCCTACTCTGGAAAAGGCTTTTCTATGATGCAGCTTCTTAGAGAGTCATCCACACACTAGTAGAGTAACTTGTCATTCAAGTAGCTAACCCCAGAAGAATCACTGGTTCACTAAGTTAGACTTGGTTGGAATATAATTTCTTTGATCTGTGGTTGGCCCTATCTAGAGTGAATCCAGGGATGTTCCTGTTGCCCAAGGAAAAGTAACAAGACAGAGGACACAACTGTAAACATTAGCAAGGAAACAAAATATTGACAGTGACCCAGGAACCTCCTGCTAGCCCCAACAGTAATTAAGAGAATAGATGTCTAGCCCATACATGTTGATACTTGTGTATATAAGGTCCAGAATACAGCTTCAATATATTTCCTGAAAAGACAGTATCTAGCTATAAGGCAAACGGGAATAATAAATAGTCTTTAGCTGGGCTGCCCCTTGCTCAACTAAACCATTGCAGGGCTTCTTCCATGGAGAAGTTGAAATTAATAATAGGTGCTGAGAACCAGAGAGCCAGCCGTCTGTGCCTCAAAACATTTGGATGGAGGAGAGAGGGGTCCTGTCGGTGACAGTGGACCTCTAGCAAGGCATGTCAGTTCTGGGGTATTGATTTGGGCTGTTTTCTTTCATTGCAAGAGTTCTGTTTTAAGACATTGAGACAAGTCAGGTGAGAGTTCAGGATTTCAACCAGACTAATTAGGGACAGGGTAGGATTCCAAAGAACATGAGAAATCCTTGGAGTAAATCAGCTCCTTGAACTGTAAGAAAATGCATCCTAGCCGGGCGGTGGTGGCGCAAGCCTTTAATCCCAGCACTCGGGAGGCAGAGCCAGGCGGATCTCTGTGAGTTCGAGGCCAGTCTGGTCTCCAAAGCGAGTTCCAGGAAAGGCGCAAAGCTACACAGAGAAACCCTGTCTTGAAAAACCAAAAAAAAAAAAAAGAAAAAAAAAAAAGAAAATGCATCCTAGTGTCCGAAGTCACCATCCGTCATACTTTGTTACAGGACCCTTAGAGAAACTAACATAGGTGGCACAGGATAAGATGGTGTCCTTTGCCGGGGTGGTGGTGGCACACATGTTTAATCCCAGCATTCGGGAGGCAGAGGCAGGCAGATCTCTGAGTTTGAAGCCAGCCTGGTCTACAGAGTGAGTTCCAGGACAGCAAGGACTAAACAGAGACACCTTGTCTTGAAAAACCGAAAAAAAAACAAAAAACAAAAAAGACGGTGTCCTTTCTTATGGAGGCACTCAGGTAGTTTCCAGTAGCAGGCTTTACACATCTAACAATGGGAGGAACAGCTAATGTGATCCCGCAGCATGAGTGACACATGTTGCTCGCTCAGATGGTAAGTGACTTGCTTGGATCCAGAAGTCACGAGACTCTGTCTTTCCTAGGAGCCCCGGCTCACTTCCTCTTTTGTCTCCCAGGGACTGGCCCACCAGTGCACCATGGTTTGGAGCACAGCCACACTTTGTCCACAGATTGGGCCGAAGGTGGGAACTGAAGTGGCAGACTGAGGCCCCACAGGTTCCCTGCAACGCTCCATTTCACTCTGTCTCTCTGAGGTGTGAACAGCTCTAGCAAGCCGCTACACAGTGGGAAGAATGGGCTCTGACTAAACTTCCGTTCTGGGTACAGACATAACCAAGTCACTCCACAGGGGCTGTGACACAGAGTGGATCGCCTTGGGGCCCCTAGATCAGTGGTTCTCAACTTTCCTAATGCTGCAACTCTTTAATACAGTTCCTCATGTTGTGGTGATGCCCAACCATAAAATTATTTTCATTGCTACTGCACAACTGTAATTTTGCTACTACTATGATTTGTAATGTAAACATCTATGTTTTCTGATGGTCTTAGGCAACCCCTGTGAAAGGATCATTTGACCTTCAGAGGGGTTGTGACCCACAGGCTGAGAACCGCTGCCTTAGGGGGAAGCCTGGAGAGCTTTCTGTGTGAGTCAGTCTCAGGATTCTGGGCAGACTTCAATGGGTGCTGACATGCTGGCAGCCCTGAAATACAGCATCTAAGGCTTTCCTGGCAGTGGACCACATGATCAGAAGATATGTGCAAGATGATGGGAGCGTTAGTAGGAATGAGTGGGGGAACGCGCAAACAACCAAGCAAAAAGCTTCTGACACAGTCACCTGCACCTGGACACTCTCCCCTCCCTCTTTCCTTTGCTCAGATCTTTCTGAAGTTCTAGGTTGAGGACATGATTTCGGTGGAATTAAACTTGAAGAGCTGGCTGTTGACCACCTCTAATACACCTTGAGTGAGGTGGGCCTGTGCCAGGAGACACTTCTAGCCTGAGGTGGAGAGCATCTTTTCCAGGTGCCTCAGTTGGTCTAAATCTCTTCCAGGCACCTGGTCTGGTCTCAGAGTCTTCTTTGCAGATGGGCTCTGCTTACTCAGGCAGGGAGGGGGTACTAGTGAATCTACTCAGTTTCAGGGAGTTCTTGAAGCTCTTTTGTTGTTGTTATTGTTGTCTACTTTCCTGCTTAAGGAAAAACATAATCGCAGATCCCAGAGGGCATATATTTAGTGTGGGGTGGGGGTGCTATGCAAGGGTTCCTGCAGAAGTATGGAAGCTGGCCTTGACAGCAGGCAGTGTAGGACGGGTGGGTGAGGTGACATTTTAAGGAGCAGGTAAATGTGTGCTGTGTTTATCACAATCAAAGAGTAGGTAATAATAAAGTAGGAGCCAAGAGACAGGTGCCTGAGGCTACTGCACACTTACACTCTTTTCATTGGGCCTGCTGGAGCGCTCTGATGTTTGCAAGTGTTTCTCATCAGTGGCCGATGTGCTGGTCTTTCTAAGTTCATAAAAGTGCAATGGAGAACACGGATGTGCATGCTGGGCATCCGAGACGGGATCCACTCCTCCCCAACATGCACCAAGCTCTCCGAAGTAGGGTAGGGTCCAGCTCTTGGAACACATACAGAAGCAATTTTTCGTTCTTTGTTTCTCAGACATTACACCACAAGCAAAATGACTTTCATAGCTGACAAAGTAAAAACAAAACAGGACATGTATGTAAAGTACAACAAAAGAGTTGATTCTGGGCCACAAGTATCTTGGATCTCTCTTCTGTACAGCGAAGACTGAAGAGGGTGGAGAGAGAGGCACTCTTCTGATGAGAAGAAATCGAGGTACTTGGCAGGGAAGCAAAGGATCACAGAAGAAGGAAGGATAATTTGAAGATTAAGAAGGGACCTGGGAAGATGGCTCAGGGGCTGAGTGCTTGCTTGGCAAGCCTGAAGACCCGCATTTGAATCCCCAGCCCCCATGTAAAAGGTTGTCTGTGGCTGTGCACCTCCCACACTGTGGAGGGCAGAGACAAGAGACACTGATGGCTCCCAGCCTGGCTCCAGGTCCAGAGAGAGACCTCATCTCAAGAGAACAAGGTCTGATGTCCTCCTCTGGGGCCTCCACACGTGTTTGTGTGGCCCCTCACATATGCGTATGCCACCCCTCCCCACAAACAGACAATAAGTAGGTGTTTTCAGGGAAGCTGGGTGAGCAGAAATCCCGAGCACCTCTGAACATCCAGCAGACAGCTGAGTAAAGAGGAACTGCATGGTGTGCTGTCCCTTGAGCCATTGCTTTTTCTGGGTTTGCCCAAATGCTCTGCCCTAGCACAATTCACAGTCTTCTTGTCACTTTAGGGGATATTCTCTCCTTTGAAGTGCTTTGCGGGGAGCTTGTCATTCACCAGGAACACAGAACAGCTCCACAATAGGTCCTCCTGTGATAGCTTCCAAAGCAAAACACCAAGGAGAAAAGTGTGATAAGGTTTGCGTTCGGAGGCAGGAGGATGCTGAAGCTGCAGTGCTGTAGGAACGTCGTAGCATCCAGCTGCTGGCTGCAGGGTTTACCAGCTGTGTGGCTTGTGCAATTTACTCAGAGTTCTTAATTCTGCTCCCATATAGAAAATGGAGACAAAAGTAACACCCTCCACATCAGGCTACTGCCAACGAATAAAGTGTGTGACATGTTACCCAACACACTAAGTCTTCAATAAAGCCTAATCGCTCCCAGGTGCATAAGGTAACAATGTTACAGGGGTATATCTGTTGCTAGAGTTTTCCTGCCTGGCCCACAGTCAGGGCAAATCTCTCTCACCCGCCAGTCCCAAGCCGCTCAAACCCGATCAAGTAAACACAGAGACTTATATTGGTTACAAACTGTATGGCCGTGGCAGGCTTCTTGCTAACTGTTCTTACAGCTTAAATTAATCCATTTCTATTAATCTATACCTTGCCACGTGGCTTGTGGCTTACCGGTACTTTACATCTTCCTTGTCCTCATGGCAGCTGGCAGTGTCTCCCCTCTCCCAGCTTCTTGTTCTCTCAACTTTCCTCTCTGTTAGTCCCGCCTATACTTCCTGCCTGGCCACTGCCAATCAGTGATTTATTTACTGACCAATCAGCAACACATTTGACATACAGACCATCCCACAGCATATATCTTTAAGGCAAGGTAGGAAAAATGCTAACTTGTGTTAAGCTTTTTTTTTTTTTTGAATTTGAAACAAATCCCCCAAAGCCAAAACAAATCAAGTGACTTACAGAAAATGGTGTAAAACAGATCAAGTGATTTACAGAAAACGGTGCTTACTGAGTCATTGGCAGGCATCCTGTTTTCTTGCATTCTCCTCAGTGATTTATGTGAATCCTGGAATATGTGTTCATATTGACCTCAGTCTCTTTACCAGAAGATATTTCAGAATTGAGATCTGGTGCTGTGTGTGTGTGTGTGTGTGTTGACACACTTCAGGAGGAATACCAATCATACTAACAGCTACCAAATTATAACCAGCATTCACATAGCCTGCTTTCATTGAACTGTGTGAGAGCATCTCATCTCACAAGGTTCTCAACATACCTGCTGGAGGTACGCAGGTCAGGCATGATTATTAATCCCACTTTGCTGATGGAAACACTGAGGTTAAAAGAATCTCAGTGCACCTAAGGGAACACAGGAAATAAGAAGCAAAGCTCTGACTCCACCTCTTTTGCCTTTAGAGAAGCCAGAACCACTGTGAAGTGTTTAAAACATCAGTACACCCAGGTTACATAGCCAATGGGTGTTGTCTTTGCCTGTGGTAACTTCTGGGTGCTCGGTGCTATTTTGGAAGTGTGACTTTTACACAAGAATTTCCAGGATGCTTTTCAAGTTCATCCTCTCCCTCTTGCATACACACACATCTCCCTTGCACAAGCATGTTTGATCATTTTTTTTATCTTTGACTATTCTTGGTTCTCCCCACTGTCCCAGCTATTCGCTGATAGAAGTCCCACATAACTTTCTCAAAACTCAAAATCTGTATTTTTCTGGTAAGGCTTGAGATCAGTAAAGATATCCAAGTAAAATCAGAGCTTCCAGTGACACATCCAAAAGGTTTTGAACCAGAATAACAGTGGGGGAATGAAAAACAGCGTGTAACTCCCTAGGGGACTGCTTTGAAGGTCATCCCATGTTTGGGGCATGAACATTCTACCGTGTTTCTGTCCACATGAGGATCTTATCACTATCATTTGTGGGTTTAGGAAGTCACTGAGCAATTCCCTTTCTTTCCCACCCAAGTTCAGCAACAGTTGAGAAATGAGTCTTGGAAAGGGGACAGATGGGAATGGAAGTATGACCTCTACTACTGATGAGCTCTCAGGAAAGCCTGATGGCTGTGGCCAAAAGATAACCACCAGCTCAAGTCCAACTCAGGGAGCCACACTCACCAGTGCCACTGCGGATTATCACAACACTCACCTCCACCCCCTGCATCCTGCAGAGCAGAGACTATGCCCGGATCCTACAGATGGGTAGGTGACAGAGGATTAGAAATGAGAAGGCAGAGGACCTAAAGGGAAAGAGAAAGGTAGAAGGAGGAGAGTGTTGTGTGACTTCCTGGGGAGAGGTAAACAAACATCTATTTATTTGCTTGAGCTAGGACACTGTTGCTGTGAAGAGACACCATGACCACAGCAGCTCTCTCTCTCTCTCTCTCTCTCTCTCTCTCTCTCTTTCTCTTTCTCTCTTGGTTTTTTTGAGACAGGGTTTCTCTTGTATAGCTTTGGAGCTTTTCCTGGAACTCACTCTGTAGCCCAGGCTAGCCTCGAACTCACAGAGATCCACCTGCCTCTGCCTCCTGAGTGCTGGGATTAAGGCATGCGCCACCATGGCCACAGCAACTCTTATAAAGGAAAACATTTAATTGGGTGGTTCACTTACAGTTTCAGTGGGTCAGTCCATTATCATCATGGCGGGGAGCGTGGTGGCATGCAGGCAGACATGGTTCTAGAGAAGTAGCTGAGAGTCCTACCTCTTGCAAGCAACAGGAAATGAGTGGTCTGACAGTCACACTGAGGGAAACCTGAGAAAAGAGACCTCAAAGCCCGCCCCCACAGTGACACACTTCCTCCAACAAGGCCATATTTACTCCAACAAAGCCACACCTACTAATAGTGTCACTCCCTTTGGAGGCCATTTAGTTTCAAACCACCACAGACACTAATGAAAACAAACAAACAAACAAAAAGACAAAAACAAAGAAAAAGCTCTGCTCCTAGCTTAGTGAACCAGTGATGCTAATGAGATTTGGATGAGGGGTTACTTACTTGAGCATGGATGATCCAAAGGCTGCTGCATCCTGAAAAGTCCCAGCATGAATGACAACTCATGAAAGCTTTATCTTTGGAGGCAAATAGACAGATTATATCCTCTCCCCAGCAGTCCTTGTATAACCTTAGGGCTGTGTGTGTGTGTGTGTGTGTGTGTGTGTGTGTGTGTGTGTGTATCTTGTAAATTTCAGGAACTTGAGACTTGTGAGTTGTTTACTTTCAACATTTAAAGGGGCTTTCTTCCAGGACAGAGTGCTCAATTTAGAGGACATTGCTACAAAGTGGGTTGGGGGAATGTTCACAACTAGTGGAACTCTTGGGAGGCTGAGGCAGGACAATCGTTAATTCCAGGTCAGTCTGGACTTACGCTGTAAGACTCTGTCTTGAAATAAACAAAAACAATAATCAGCGATGTGGTTCAGTAGGTAAAGGCATTTGTCACCAAGTCTGAGTTCAATACTTAGGATGCACATAATGAAAGGAGAGAAGGACTCCTGTATTCGCCCACAAAAACAATAAATAATCATAATAAAAAATTGGGCTGAGAGATAGCACAGTGGTTAGGGGCATTGGCTGCCCCTCCAGAGGACAGAGGTTCAAATCCCAGCAACCATATGGTGGCTCAAAATAGTCTATAACCCCAATTCCAAGGGATCTGACACCCAGCACTGGCCTCTCCCAGCACTATATGCACACGGCACACATACATATATGCTGAGGAAACACATATACACATAAAATAAAAATAAATGTATCTTTAAAAATAAATGTAATTTAAAAAAAAAAAGAACAAGGAAACCATCCCCAAACACAGGGCATCAAGAATGTTCACTTCTTCCCCCTTAACCCCCCCCCCCAACCAACCTTTGAAATCACCTCTCTTCCGAGCAAAAACTAAGAGATGAGAGTTGGGGCAGGGTATCAGAGCTGGGAAGCCGGGGTTAGTGGGCAGGAATTCCACTGTCACAGTTTCCAGTTCTGTTTAATGTGAACACCACGTGCCCAAGGTAGGTGTGAGTCTCATGTAACAAGAAGGCACAGGAAGAGGGTCATTTCCCAGATTCACACAGTAGATGGTTATGAAAAGGAACTTAGGTCTGAGAGCAAAGCTCGTATGTTTCCAAGCACCAAGAAGGATATTTGATGGTTTGCAAATGAGCTCTGTGTCAGTCACTGAGTGAGCAGGTCCTTCTGCCTGGGAAATCGGAACATTTGGCATGAGGTTTGGATAGGATTGACAAGTGGATGGAAGGACTCTTCGGAAAGTGTGTGCATTAACGCGTGTGTTGGTGCATGTGCACACACACACATACACACAGCATGAGCAAAGGGAAGGGAAGAGAGTTGTAGGCACAGCACTGAGAACAGAAAGCTGCATAGTGCTGCTTCTCTCAACTTGGGTTCCGCACACGGAGTACGAAGGTCTGGGTTGCAATACTGTAGTAAGCACCTTTCTCAACAGAGAACAGAAGTGAGAAGACAATGGGCAGCAAAATTAAGGTCCGAAAGTTTGAGCCTAGGTGACTAGAAGAATAATGATGACATTGAAAATATGAGAGGTGCCAGGCGTGGTGGGGCACATCTTTAACTCCAGCACTCACAGTACAGACGCAGAAGGGTCTCCATAAGTCTGAGGCCAGCCTGGTCTACAAAGTCCGTTCTAGGCCAGCCAGGGCTAAACAACGTTACCCTGTCTACGACTAATAAATAATAACATATATTGATGATCTGTATGAAAGGCAGCAAGACTCGTTTGACAGTCATGATCTTTAAGAATGTTTAATGAGGCGTACTGTTGGACAGAGACAGCCTTTCTTTCTTCACCCACCCTTTCCTTCACTCCTCCAGGCAAGCAATAACCTCCTGTGCTCTAAGGCGCTAAGAGGATTTAATAGCAACCAAGCACAGACATGATGCCTGCCTTGAAGGAGCCCACACTTAAGCGAGAAGCCAAAGCCTAAACAATCTTGCACATGGGATGCAGCTGCCGTGGCGATGGCACCAAAGCAGACACACATGATCTTTTGAAATCTACAATAAATAAGCCCCTGGGCTGCGTGTGAAGGGACGTCTCCCGAGGAAGCGACACCTGAGCTGAGACCTGAGGGCACGTAGGGGTTGGCTGCTCTAGGAGAATGAAGAGCCGTGCAGGCAGGGGGACAGGCATATCGTGAAACGATACATAGCAATAAAAGGGGAGACTCCCTGCTGCCAGCACCACCGTGATGAGCCCTGGCCGCACAGTGAGAGATGATATGCTGTGTGTGCTACCCTTTCCATGAAGTTTGAAAACAAAAAGAAACACATCATGTAGATAACATAAAGCAATACAAAATGAAGACAAAAATGCAAAAATGCCGATATCTCTGTGAAGGGGTGGAGGGGACAGACTGGAAGATTCACAGAGCGAATTGTAAATCACTGGCAATGTTCTAGGGGATGAGGTTGGATGGGGAGTTCTGGAAACATCACTGAATTATTTTAAATACACATCTAGAGAAGGTTAGGCATTGGCCAGCTGATGGTATGACATAAACCAAAAATTATGATTAAGAAAATTCTGGGTTCCTGAGATTTTTAAAAGGAAGTGCTATTCTGAGTAATCTCAAGAATTTCATTAAGGATTATCAAGAGAGTTGATAAAGAAAAGCAGAGAAAGGAAAGACAGGCAATGAGGCTGCAAACATGGCTGGAATCTCCACGGAGAAACCCACAGTCCTTTTCAAGCAATTTTCTTTTTATCTCAAGATAAAGAAATGTTCTTAAGTGACAGCTTCCAAATTTGCATTTTGAAAATAATACAGTCACTCTGCTTTAAACACAGTGACAGTCTAAGGAGAGGCCAAAATAAATGTGGATGGACATTTTGGAAGCCTTGCCTAGACAAAAGATGGTGAGAGCTTAGAATCCTGTGAAGGAAACCATGGTGGTGGTGCTGTTGGAGATGATAGATGGTGATGGTGATGGTGATGGAGGCAGTGATGGTTATGGTGAAGGTGGCCATGGTAATGGTGGTGGTGCTGGTGGAGATGATAGATGGTGATGGGGATGGTGATGGAGGCAGTGATGGTTATGGTGAAGGTGACCATGGTAATGGTGGTGCTGGTGATATCAGCGGAAGCAGTGATGGTGATGGTAATGGTGATGAGGATAGCAGCAATCATAGTGGTGATAATGGTGTAGTGAGAGTGGGGGTAGCCATGATAGTTACGGCACAGGTGGCAATGGTGGTGTTGGTATTGATGATAACAATGGGTTCTAGTTGCTGGGCAGTGGTGGTACATACCTTTAATTTCAGCACTTGGGAGGCAAAGGCAGGTGGATCTCTGTGAGTGTACAGAGCCCAGGACAACCAGGGCTACACAGAGAAAACCTGCCCCCGCCCCCCAAAAAACAACAAACCAAGAAACAAACAAACAAAAACAAAAAAAAAACCAAAATAAAGAAACCAAAAGAGGGGAACAAAAGGGTGTTAGTGTTGGAAACAGATAGAAGGTCAGATTTGAGGATACTTAGAAAGTAAAATCTATGGCATTTAGATCCATCTTTGATACATGTACTGACAGAGAGGGACCAGTCCATGACAAATTATTGTTTCTGGTTTGCCAATAAAGTAGGGGTGGGTGGGGAAGGGAAGAGAAGAGTTCAGTTTCGACTACGCTGAGTTTGAGCTGTGTGCTCAGGTATCATCTCTTTCTCAACTTTTCTCCAGCAGTGATACCGGACTTGTTCTTTTATTCTTTATTGCCTAAAAGACACTTCACAAACTCAGATTCTTTCTGGAGCAAGACAGGTAACTAGGGTGACTGTAGCAGGCTGGGTCAGGGTGACATTCAGAATGGTGACCTTCAGAGAATAGGGTACCTCAAAAGTGAATGGCTCATATAAACCCATGCGATGGGAGGGCCAAATGCTGCTAAGTCTTAATGTTTCCAGAGGGAAAAATCATGAATTTTAGCAACTAATTCAGAGTTCTCTCTTCCTCTCTCTCCTCTCCCTCTCTCTTTCTTTCTCTCTTTCTCTCTCAACCAACCACGAGGCCAATCCTATACATAAATAGAACAAATCATTGGCCTGGGGTAGTGAGATCAGAATTTTGGTTCAAAATCATTACTTAATGATTTTTTTTTGTACTCATCATATGACTTATCAGAATACTGCTTTTTGAAACATGAATTCTGAATCAGAATAAAAATCCTAAGTTGAAAATTAATTATATATCCAATAACAATATTGTATCAACTTTCAAAATATTTTAAAAGGATTGTCATAGAAGCTTTATAAATAAAATAGCATTAAAATCAATGAACTATAGCACTATTCACAGGGCCTCCCTCTGAGATTTTACCAAAGCAGATAGTCAATTTTTAAACATTGTTTAAACTAATTTTTTTATTTTTTATTTTTATTTTTTGCTTTTTGAGACACGGTTTCTCTCTGTAACCGCTCTGACTTTCCTAGAACTCACTTTGTAGACCAGGCTGGCTTCAAACTCAGAGATCTGTCTACCTTTGCAGGTTAGGATTAAAAGCATGTACCACCACCACCCAGCTAAGAGAATTTTGAAGATGTAAAAATCTTCAGGAAAGTTGCAAGAACAGACTAATGAACTTGCCCATACACCCACTTCACTCAGATTCATTGCCATTGGCTTTCATCTGTGGCAGGGTTTTCTTACCACTCTGTTTAAACTACAAGTCTCTTGGCCACCAATATCTCAGCATCCACCCACTATGGACGATGACGTTCTCTTATGTAACCATAATGAAATGATCCAACACGAGACCAATACAATCCCATTATCTAACGCAGTTAATTTCCACTCTGATTATATTTTATTTTATATTTTCTGATCCAGGATCAGGCAGGGTCAGCCAGTGCCCTGGGCAGTGACATATATATATATATCCTTTAATCTGGAGCAGTTACTCCTGTCTTTCAGGACACCAACACTTCTGAATACTACAAGCCAGGAGTCCATTGGAATGCCTTCGACTTGGATTTGCCTCACTGTTTCCTCATGACCAGATTGAGGATGTAGGAACGCCACATACTGTGTCTGTGTCACCTCACCCCAGGTGGCACAAATACCACTTTGATTGGCCAGTTGTGTCTGCCAGATTCCCCATCTGACAGGAAGTTTCCCCTTTGCAATCTGCAATTAATCTGTGGGAAGATGGTTTGAGACGCTCACCTGTTCGCCAACATATATTTAACCAATAATGCTAGCATCCATTGAAGATTTATCTCTTTGTTTACATGTGTCGCTGCCAATGTTTTGTAGGTTATAACTGATTTTGACACTAACACTTCTCATCACTGCCATCATTATTACCATGGAGGATGTATATTTATGGCTTTTAAAAAAGGAATTCTACATTTATCCACACGTCACTGTAAGGGAGAGTGCTCTCTTCCCCATTCGTTTATTTTTATAACTGTGTGGATACCTGGACTCTTTTGGTAGACAGTGTTTTATAACTTGTCACTGTGAACTCAGTGCAAGCATGTCCATAATTGGCCAGTGGAAGCCACTTCTAGCTAGCTAAGTTTCTTTGACTTCATTTAGAAACTAAACTCTGGGTGCTAGCGTGCTCATAGCTACTTTATTAGTTGCTTCCTACGTTGGCACAACAACACACCCACCAAAGCAACTAAAGGAAAGGAGCATCTCTTCTAGCTCCCAGTTTGAAGTGAAGTCCAGCTCGGCAGAGAAAGCATGGCTCCCAGTATGTGAGACTGCCGGCCATTAGGTCACACTGCATCACCCACAGGCAAGAAGCAAAGAGCCGTGAATGTTCACACTCGGTTAGCTCTCTCCTTTTTATGCAATCCAAGACCCCAGCTGTGGGAGCCCACAAAGGTTTTCTAGTGAGATGGAGCTTGCTTTACCCAGCAGGGCTGCATTAGGGTATGGCTTGACCACGTGCAAGGTCACCAGTGTTTGGGATGGTCTGCACTTGGCTGAGCTGGGGGGAGGTCTTCTGCTCCACCCCTTGGCATTCCTTTAAAAAGCCCTTTAGTAGAGACAGAAGGGGCTAGTGGGTTTGGACTTAGGCCCTCCCAAGGCTATCCTGTGTTCGTTCGTTCTCTCTCTCTCTCTCTCTCTCTCTCTCTCTCTCTCTCTCTCTCTCTCTCTCTCTCTCTCCCCCCCCCCCCTTCTATCTACAAATTCCTCATTTTTCCCTGCTCAAGAGTACCCTGGGGGAATAAGAGTGAGCTGGTCTCCCTCACCTAGCCCATGGAACAGTCCTGCCCACATTTAGGGTGGGTCTATTCACCTCAGTTAACTTAATCTAGAAAACCCTCTGACAGACATTCCTAGAAATTTTTATCTAAGGCAACTCTATGACTACTGTGTGTTACTTACGCCAGCTGGTTTCAGCGAATATACACAAAAGTTCAGAAGGTTCTTGGAAGTCCAGTCAAGTACCGGGGCACTCTTTTCTGCCTTCTCCCATCCCATCATAAAATTCCCTGGGATGGTCCAGAGAAACACACCTCTGGGTTTCCCTTAGGAGAGCAGCCCCACATTGCATGTGGGTGGCACCATCCCATCGGCTGGGGTCCTGGACTGAATCTGAAGGAGAAATGAGTTTTGCAACAGCATTCATCTCTCTCTGCTTCCTGACTGTGGAAGAAATGCGACCAGGCACCTCACATTCCTGCTTCCATCCCGTTCCCACCGCAATGGACTTGTACTCTTAAACTGCAAGCCAAATTAAACCCCTCTACTTTGAGCTGATTGGGTATTTGGTCACAGCGAATAGAATATATCTCCTTCTCCCACAGCGCACACACGCCTCATCCTAGGATGCCAAGCCGTGTTCTCGCAGAGAGCGTGAATGTTCAACCACCCGTGTTCTTCTCCATCTCTTCCCCATTTCCTAGTGGCTGAGGTAATTCACTGTGTTGTATGTAGCTTAGTTCCTGAAATGTTTCCACTTAAGTTCCTCACATTCTAGACATGCTCAGGTTTTCCTAAGCATGACTCTGCAACGATCTTACCGGGTAGAGCTGCTGTCTTAATACTATTTATCATCAGCAATACAGGGAACAATTCCCTTGCTTTAAATGAGGCTGGCAGGGCACTTGATAATAACTTCCATCTGTCTGGCAGCTTAGAGTTTACGAAGTCTTCCTTACACGTAACACATATTGCTTCAGTCCCTCCTAATGGTTTGCCTTTTTTAGGCTCCAGACCGAACGGACAATAGATAAGCTCAGGGCTGCATGGATGCTTCATGTAGTAGGAATGGCAACTGCTAAGCTTTTCAGAGACACACTTAGCATCTATGATGGATGGAGACAGGTAGCACAGAAAGGCATGCGTGATCCAAAGCAGTGGGTAATCTAAAATGTGATACAAATTTCAGCATTTTATTTTTGCCATTGGTATTTCAGAGAAGTTTTATGTGTTCTTTAGAACGATGTTTTAAAAAGACATTGCTTTCCCCCCCAAAATATTCTGAATGACAAATGCCTCGGGAGCAGTGGTTCTTAAATGTGTCTGCATGTAGGATCTCTTGGGGAGATGAGAGTGGGGCTGAATCCAACAGCACTCACATCAGACTCTGTAGAGCAGTGGTTCTCAACCTTCCTAATGCTGCAATCCTTTAGTACGGTCTCATGTTGTTTTAACCCCCAAGCATAAAACTATTTTAGTTGCTACGGCATAACTGTAATTTTGCTTCTGTTATGAATTGTAGTGTAAGTACCTGATATGCAGATGGTCTTAGGTGATCCCTGTGAAAGGCTTGTTTGATCCCCCCCCAAAGGGGTCACGACCCACAGGTCGAGAACCACTGCTGTAGGGTAGCCATCTAAGCTTAAGGTCGCTCCACCAAGCAGTCACTGCTGGATGAGGAAAGGCCTAAAGCCTGGCAAAGGTAGCTTGCTCACAGGCTAAACATAGGGAGTTTGATCCGCTCACTCCTCATTAGAGATGCTCCATTTTAAAGCTGCTACTTAAAGATTCAGAAACATGTTTTGAACTTCTAGCTACAGAGAAGCACAGAATACATACTTTATTTCTTTTAAAGCCAATGCAATGTCAGAGATCATCACATGCTCTTCATTTTATGGTTTCATATGATTTTTGCACTTCAATGTTTCTAAAGTCACATCATGATCTAAATCAAGGTGTGTGTGTCTTAAACTGTACCTCCAGCAGGGCCTTTAAAGCTCAGTGCACATTAGAACTAGCCAAAGCTCTTACTACCAAAGTGGAATCTTAAGTGGTCAGGAAGGAACTTACCTTGTAAGCATGAGGATCTGATGCTGGTCTCAGAACCCACAAAACAATGCTCTCTTAGTAGTAACATAACATCACACCTGAAAGCTCTAGAACAAAAAGAAAAAAAATCGCACGCAAAAGGAGTAAACAGCAAGAAATAACCAAATGCAGGGCTGAAATCAATAAAATAGAAACAACAACAAAATAATACAAAGAGTCAATAAAACAAAGAGTTGGTTCTTTGAAAATCAGTAAGATTGGCAAACTCTTATTCAAATTAACTAAAAGGCAGAGAGAGAGACAACCCAAATTTACAAAATTATAAATGAAAGGGGGCATAACAGTTACTGAGGAAAGCCAGAGAATCATCAAGACATATTTTAAAAAAGTTCTTCACCATTGGAAAATCTAAAAGAATGGGCAATTTTCTCTTTATATACCATTTACCAAAGTTAAATCAAGATCAGATAAGCAATTTAAACAGACCTATAACCCCTAGTGAAACAGAAGCAGTCCTTAAAAGTCTCCCAAGCAGACAAAGACCAGGGCCAGATGGTTTTAGTGCAGAATTCTACCAGACTTTCAAGAGTTAATGCCAATACTACTTAATTATTCCACAAAATAGAAGCAGAAGGAATATTGCCCAATTCATTTTACAAGGCCACAGTTCCCCTGATACCCAAACCACATAAAGACCCAACAAAGAAAGAATTACAGACCAATTTCCCTTAGGAACATAGATGCAAAAATTCTCAATAAAATACTTGCAAACTGAATCCAAGAACACATCAAAAAGATCATCCTCCATGATCAAGTAGACTTCATCTCAAAGATGCATGGGTGGTTCAACATACGTAAATCAATAAATGTAATCCACCATATAAACAAATTGAAAGACAAAAACCACACGATCATCTCATTAGATGCAGAAAAGGCCCTGGAAGAAATACAACACCGCTTCATAATAAAAGTCCTGGAGAGATTAGGGATACAAGGGACACACCTCAACATAAAAAGGCAATTTATAGCTAGACCATAGTCAACATCAACTTAAATGGAGAGAAACTCAAAGCAATTCCACTAAAATCAGGAACAAGACAAGGTTGTCCACTCTCTCCACACCTATTCAATATAGTACTTGAAGTACTTAAGCAATAAGACAGCTGAAGGATGTGAAGGGGATGCACATTGGAAGAAAAGAAGTCAAAGTATCTTTACAGATGGCATGATAGTCTACTTAAGCGACCCTAGAAATTCCACCAAAAAACTTCTACAGCTGATAAACACTTTCAGTAAAGTAGCTGGATACAAAATTGACTTATAGAAACCAGCAGCCCTCCTATATACAAATGACAGACAGAGAAAGAAATCAGGGAAACAACACCTTTCACAATAGCCACAAATAATATAAAATATCTTGGGGTAACTCTAGCCAAACAAGCAAAAGACTTGTATGATAAACACTTCAAGACACTGAAGAAAGAAATTGAATAAGATAGCAGAAGGTGGAAAGATCTCCCATGCTCATGGACAGTAGGTTTAACAGTAAAAACAGCTATCCTACCAAAAGCAACCTACAGATTCAATGCAATCCTCATCAAAATTCCAGCATCGTTCTTCACAGATCCTGAAAGGACAATTTTCAGCTTCATTTGGAAACACAAAAGACCCAGGATAGCTTAAAAACCTTTTAACAATAAAAGAACTGCAGGAGGTATTATCATCTCTAATTTCAAGTTGTACTACCAAGCTATAGCAATAAAAACAGTATGTATTGGCACAAAAACAGACATGTTGATCAATGGAATCTAACTGGAAGACCCAGACATAAATCTGCAACTACAGGCACCTCATTTTTGATAAAAAAAAAGCCATGAATATACACTAAAAAAAAAGACATCTTTAACAAACGGTATTGTTCAAGCTGTAGAAGATTTGAAATAGATACGTTGTAGATACCTATAGAAGAATCCAAATAAATACAATCACCTTCCACACTACTCAACTCCAAATGGATCAAGGAAATCAACATAAAACAAGATACAGACACACTGAACCTGATAGAAGAGAAAGTGGGAATAACCTTGAACTTCTTGACAAAGGAGAAGACTTTCTGAACAGAACACCATTAGGGCAGGCACTAAGATTAATAATTAAGAAATAGGACTTTATGAAACTGAAGGCAAAGGACACCATCATTCAGACAGAGCGGCAACCTACAGAATGGGAAATGACTTTTTTTCTAACTACACATCTTACAGAGGGCTAATATCCAAATTATTTAAAGAACTAAAAACACTAGATATCAAGAAAGCAAATAGGGGCTTGAGAGATGGCTCAGCAGTTAAGAGCACTGGCTGCTCTTCCAGAGGAAGTGGGTTCAATTCCCAGCACCCACATGGCAGCTCACACTTGCCTATAACTCCAGTTCCAGGGGATCCAACACCCTCACACAGACATATATGCAGACAAAACACTAATTCACATAAAATAAAAATTAAAACATTGAAAAAAGAAAACAAATAACCAAATTAAAAATGGGGTACAGACCTAAATAGAGAATTCTCAAAAGAGAAAACTCAAATGGCTGAGAAACACTTAAAGAAATATTCAACAACCTTAGCCATCAAAATGCCTTTTTGCATCAGGGAAATACAAAAAACTACATTGAGATTTCATCTTACACCTGGCTAAGATCAAGAAGACAAGTGACAGCTGATGCTGGCAATGATGTGGAGTAAGAGGAACACTCCTCCATTGCTAGTGGGAGTGCAAATTTAAGTACAGCCAGTATTGAAATCAGTGTGGCAGTCACTAAGGAAGATGGGAGTTGATTTACCTCAAGATCTAGCTATACTGCTCTTGGACATGTACCCAATGGATGCTTCATCCTACCATAGAGACACTTGCTCAACCACCTTCACCGCTGCTCTATTCATAACAGCTGGAAATGGAAACAACCTAGATGTCCCTCAACAGAGGAATGGATAAAGAAAATGTGGTACATTTACACAACTGAGTATTTCTCAGCCATCAAAATTTGATGATAAATGGATAGAACTAGAAAAAAAAATCATCCTGGTGAGGTAACCCAGATCCAAAAAGATAAATAAGGTACGTATTTTGTATTTGCTTATATGTGGATATTAACTGTGAAGTCAATGATAACCACGCTACAATCCGTAGGACCACAGAGATTAGGTAAAAGCAAGTGAGTGTGCAGGGGAGGACAGACAGATCTCCCTAGGAAAGGGAAATAGAATAGACAGTTATGGATGGATGGAGGTGGGGGCTGGAATTGGAAGATCGTGTGGGGAGGAGGAGGAGACAGAAGGATGAGGTACAGAACATGGGAAAGAAAGCTAAAATTAAGGGCCATTTTCAGGGGTAGTATGGAAATCTGATGCAGTAGAAGCTTCCTAAAATAAATACATGTATGAAGGTGATCTAAATGAAATCGTCAAATAATGGGGAGACAGCTCCACCTGGCCATCTTTGTCACCAAATGAAGCTTCTAGTACCAAGATTGGGTTACATCTGATTGAGTTGTTGGCCAAAGCGGTCCCATGGGAATCCCCAAACAACCCAACTGTTGCCAAGACTATAGGTTGCTCCTGACAAACTGACACTAAGGCCCCGTTGCTGAAGCCAGTTCCTGCCCAATTCATTGAACGTGGAGAAGTAGGACTGGTGGGACATAGAGCCTTCGCCCTGTGTGCCAGCATCTTTGGAATAGGAAGGTACTCTGCACACTACCAAAGGAGACACGTAAGCACCAATCCAGCACAAACTCTTCATCTACAATGGTGTCCCGCCTGCAAGATATATTAGTACAATGGTGGCACGAAGCTTGTATAATAACCAGTATCTTATTTGACTTAAGGCCTGCTCCATGAGATGGAACCCATACCTGACAGGAACCCATATCTGACACTGCTTGGGTGACCAAGAACCAGAGACTAGATAGCCCAGGGACCTAGGGTAAAATCAAACACTACACTGCTAAAAGTCCAACAACAACAAAAATCATAACAGTAAAGTGACTCCTAGTGACATTCTGCTATACTCATAGATCAATTCAGCCATCATCAGAGAAGCTTTCTCCTACAGTGTATGGGAACAAATACAGCCAAACATTATGCAGAGAGTAAGAGACCATAGAACACTCAGCCGTAGACAGGATGTCTCCTTCAAATTCCTGCCCTCAAGGTTCGGGGAACCCTGCAGAAGAGGAGGCAGAAAGAGTGTAAGAACCGGAGGGGATGGCAGACACCAAGAAAACAAGGTCCTTTAAATCAATATGATCGATGCACATATAAAGGCCCAGAGACGGAGGCAGCATGTCACAGGGCCTGAACAGATCTGCACCAGATGTGGTCCTATGGCTGAAAGGAGAAGAGGACACATGGCCCCATCCCTAAACCAGAAGCTATCTCTAATTGATAACTGCTGGCAAATGAAAATTTAGTTTCCTCCAGGGAAGTCTGAGGAAACTACTCTTAAGGGTGGGCTGGATACACAGCAGGAGTCAGCTAACAGAAAATGACTCAAGATCATCTTTGGAGGTTCCTGGTCTCACGGTGTTGTATCGAGGCTTTTCCTTTTTTTTTTTTCTTTAGATTTAACCTTATTTTAATTTAATTTATATGTGCATATATTTTTGTCTCTCTTTTTCCCTCCAGGTTCTTTGTGTACATATTATGGCTTCCTACTTAGTGTTTTTATGGGATCCCTGAGTGTGTAAACACGCGGGTCTCTGTTTCTTGTGCTTCTCTTGGGCTCTTTTCCTTCTGCTTCTTTGTTTTATTCAATTCTGATGGGACTGTTTTTGTTTTGTCTTATTATAGTTCATCTTATTATTATCCCTCAGAAGCCTGTTTGCTTTTCAATGATAGATAGAAAGGGGGTGGATCCGGCTTGGAGGCGAGATGGGGAGGGACTGAAAGGAGTGGAGAGAAGGGAAACTGTAATCAGAACACACATGTGAGAAAAAAATCTACTTCAATAAAAGGGAAAGAAAGAGCGGGGTGTGGTGGCGCACGCCTTTAATCCCAGCACTTGGGAGGCAGAGGCAGGTGGAGCTCTATGAGTTCGAGGTCAGCCTGGTCTACAAAGTGAGTTTCAGGACAGCCCGGGCTACACAGAGAAACCCTGTCTCAAAAAACCAAGAGGAAAAAGAAAGATAAGGAAAAAAAAAATCTACTTCATGGAAATGAAAATATAAGTGAAAATGCCATTGAATTATCGAACTAAGCCATATTATGAAATCCAATGTAACCCCGAGGGCTGAGGATGCAGCTCTGTTGGCAGACTGTTCAGCATGCAGCTCTGGGTTTGATTCCCTGTACCACCTAAACCAGGTGTGTTGGTACACTTCTGTAATCACAGAACACAAATGGAGGCAGGTTGGCCAAAAACTTAAGCTAATCATGGGATACAGAGAAACTCTGAGGCCAGTCTGGGTTGTGTTGGGTCATATATAAACAAAATTAAATGAAAAATTTAAAAAAGAAAGTGAGACAAGTTGCAGGACCTTAAAGGAGAGTATGTGAAGGGGTAGCTAGGTGAGTTTTAATCCAATAGTTCTTTAGAAACTAGACGTGAGAGACCCATTTTCTCTTGTAAACCCAGACAAGTGTAGGGAAGGCTATTTAGATGGGAAGGGCAGCAGCGTGTACTGCGGTAGTGGTTTGCTGTACGCCTCAAAAAAAGATGGCGTGAACTGAGAGAAGAAAACTTTGCCCCGTAGTCATCATTGAAGATGAGAACCTGGTTTTCTTTTAAAATTTTAAAATAGGCTAATACCTATTTTGGTTCTCATCCAAATTTTAGCACGGCTGGACTCTACAAACAACTTCCTTAGGACAACAGAACCCTCACCCACCTGAAGCTCTGTCCAGGTGCCTGAGGCTGGGTCAAGGCTAAAGCCGGCGAAAGGGTGTCCCCTGCTGGCCAGCCAAAGCCACATGTTTTTCTACCAGAAACTTGGGTTAGGCTAGGAGCAGGTGACTAAGAAAGGCTGGTCTGTGACCCAGGGACAATGTCTGCAGCTGGTGTGTTTCACTGGGAAGCTCATGAGGACATAGGGACACAAAGTAAAGTGTTCCTCTTCTAGGATGATCTCTCTCGGGAAAACCTTTTTCCCTTGAGGAAACTACCAATGATCGAACTTACATTTGACTGAAAGATGGAGTCATGGATCCACCATGAGATAGCTATGTTGTTAAGGGGCGGGAAGGACAGGGGGTGAAATTTAGGCATGAATTCCATTTTGGAAGGGGCTGAATCTGTTGAAAAGTTCTTAAGAAAACAGAGGTGTATTCCACTTAATAGAATTAAATTTTCTTCTCTAACATATCAGTAAGGAGTTTTACCATACATACATACATACATACATGTATATATATGAAAGTAGCATGCACATTTGATAGACTTTTTGAATGCTGACTGAGGTGGCATGAGGAGGAGTCATTAAGATGCCACTAGCGAAAGACAAGGACCCTGGAGTCTCCTGGCAAGTTGTTCAGTGCCAAGGTCCTCTCAGGTGACAGCGTCAAACAGTCCTTTGTCCTCAAATGCATTCGAAATGTGTATTAGATGGATGGGCATTGTTTGTGACCCCAAGACAATGGATCTGGGACACATTTTAGGTGTGAGACATGTTACTTCCTACAGCAACAGAGATGTGGACTCTCTCTCCCTCTCGGCCTCTCTCCCTCCCTCCAGGTGGAGTTGCACTTAAAAGATGCACACCTTGACTGAGTCAGTGCTCCTGAGAATGGAGCGGAGGATGCAGAGGGAGGTTTCCTTCAGTGGCCTCTTGGTAAACCTGTCTTGGGGGGCCATTTTCACTGCGGCAGCACTAAATCCCTGGAGAATTCCAGCTCTCTGAATCCCGACAAACACATCCCTGTTAGGCCCAATCCTGCACCAAGAATCCCGGTGGATTCTTAGGTATATTTTAGGATTACTAAAGTGGAGTTGGAGGAAGTGAATGCAGATGAACACAAACATATCCTACTAACAGCAGCTGCTCCCAGATGCTGGATGTGGGGTAGATGTCTTCCACAGTTGGCTCTGTTGAGTCTCCCCAGAGCCCTTCAAAGTTGGTATAGAGTATACCCATGAACTTTAGAGCCAGTGAGAGCCGAGGTCTGAATCCCAGCATGCCCAGCTCATCAGTGCTCTTTTGTCCCTGTGGTATCTGGGGTCTCTAATGGTGACTGCAGAAGCTGGTAGTGTAGTCACTGTGGGACTAGAGAATATATGAAACACCCACAGCTTCCTTTTTTTTCCTTATATCCTGGATGTAGTTGACAGGGGACCCCCCCTTTCCCCTCCCCCGCTCTTCTTTCCTTTCTTCTTCTTTTTAAACCAAAGACCTTACTGTTTCACCAAAATTCTAGACTACCTTAGGGTCTGAGAATGTAGCTCAGTGGTAGACGGCTTGACTAGCATGTGAAAACCCCCCATGTTCCATCCCCAGAAACATAAAAAAATGTTTTGTTTTTGTTTTTTAATCCTACACTACCTTAAATAGAAAGGCAGTATTTAGCTACTGACTCAAAGGTCCTATGCACTCGTGTGTGTCACACACATGCATCTGTTTTGCACAGAGTGGGGAGGGTGGACAAAGATTAGGGACACCGAGGAAGCAATGAGTGGCAGGTAGCCACACAGTGCCAGGGCATTGGAGCCTGGTGTAAACAGTATTGGGTTGGCAGTCTGAAGTTATGACCTCAGTTCTGCTTCTGCCATTAACAACTACAAAAATAGCTAACATCTGAGTGCTGACACGTGTCAAGTACATTCCTGCCGTTTCACCAGTGTGGACTCACCTAATCCTCATGACTATCCCGTAAGTACTCATTATTACCATCTTACTGATAAGAAAATTTGAGGCATACAAAGGTGAAGCTAGTGTCCCAGGTCACGTGAGCTGACAGAGGCGAGCTGGCGTAAATTCAGACAGTCTAACAATAAGGACCATTATGGACTCACTCTCTCATCTCTGACAGATTTATTGTGTTAGTTTACCTTCCTAGGTTCTAACCTTTCCCACTTATAAATTCATGTTTTAACAATAACTGAGGTCCAAGCCTTAAGTAGGGAGAGGCGGGAGCAGGGAGACTGGTGACCTGGCCAGAGAAATGGTCAAGTTCGCTGGCAGGGCGAGAGGACTTGAGGCATTGAGAAACCAGGAAGCCAATGACAAGCCTGTGTGTGACCTCATAGGTCAGAGGTGGGAAAGAGCATGCACACAGGTTCCTGGTAACCAGCGAAATGCTAAAGTGAGAGAGTGGGTACATGGGGAGATTCCCAGGGAAAGCTGAAGGAGGAAATGACTTTGGAACTAACATGAGGAAGGAGCCAGCAATGAAAAGGGCATTTCAGGCAGAGCTGGAGCTCAAGGGGTCTGGGGACTCTAGTAACTTGACCATTTGACTTAGTAATATAGGAATGGGAAGGGGATACTGCCCGAGGGGAAGGCCAAGGCTCACGGTTGAGGATCACAGACAGTAAGTAGCATGTACGTCAATTCACGTAGGGAGCGGCTAGAGCAGGGAGACTGGTGACCTGACCAGAGAAATGGTCTGGATGGGAGAATTGAGGACTTCAAGGTGGATGACAGAGTGAGGCAAAAAGTTTGAGCCAGGAGACCGGGGACTTGAGGCATCAAGAGGACCAGAAACCAATGAAAAAAGGGTAGAGAAGGTTGTAGTGAGCATAGTGACTGACTGATGGTTCAGACTACATCACTCCTGTGGCCTGTGAAGCAAGACATATGAGGCCAGAGTGATGGATTGTGCAGTTGAGCTTAGAGCAAAAGCCATCAGAAAAACACGACAGTGAATGGAGCCTTCTAGGTGCCACTCTGTCCGTCCCGTCCCCCCCCCCCGTCCCCCCCCCCCCCCCCCCCCCCCGTCATCCTCTCCAGTCAACAAAAGGGTACTGCTGTACAGACATGTGCCTTTCACTCTGAAGAGGTGACAGGCACAGTGCTAAGAGAGAAGAGGGAATAAGCAGACACATCCCTGTTGTGTATCTTGAGCAAGCAACTCCATCTTTCTGCTTTCTGTATCTCAGTGTGTACAGGTGTAAAACGGGACAATACAACGCCTCTGTGAGGAGCAACTGAGCGAACACATACAAAGTGTCCGTCCTGAGCGAGTGCACAGGACAAGTTAGCTGGAGGTAGTAGGCCCAAGACAGAGACGGGACGTCTGTCTGAGGACACACAGCCTGGATTCAAACTCACATCAGCTGCCTTTACTTCCACGTTCCCTACAAAGGAGAGGATGGGACCAGGAAAAAGGAACAGAGAAACGCCAAGGAGATTATAGGAGGAGCAATGAAGGGGGTCGGGAGGCAGAAGGAGAACTAGAGGGAGAAACAGTAGAGATTGTGTGCTGGTTGGCTTTTTTGTCAGCTGGACACTAGCCAGGGTCATCAGGGAAGAGGGACCCTCAGTTGAGAAAATGCCTCCATCAGATCGGCCTTTGGGCAAGTCTACGGGAGAATTTTCTTGATTAGTGATGGATGCGGGAGGGCCCAGCCTACTGTGGGCCAGTGCTACCCTTGGGCAGGTGGTCCTAGGTTGTGTAAAAAAGTGTGTTGAGCAAGCAGCATTCCTTCACGGTCTCTGCTTCAGGTTTCTCTCCATGTTCCTGACTTGAGTTCCTGCCCTGACTTCCTCCAATGATGGGCTGTGGTTGCTAATGATGGTATTTGTAAGCCCAACACACCCTTTCCCTCCTGTTGGTCATGGGCTTTATCCAAGCAGCAGAAAGCAAACTAAGAGAGAAAAATGAAAATCTTCCCTGTTTAAAGTCATAGGACTAAAAATGATCATAGTACTAATTCGACACCTAACCATTACCCCTGCTGTCAGATACCTGCTGTGATGAGACCTTAGAAAAGAACCCCGAGGACATGATAGTACCACAGAAGGTAACTGATATGGCTGATGTAAGCGATTTCTACAGAAACAGAAGGGAGAAGTGGGTTGATGCTCTCTGTACACAGGTTAAGAGTGAATCTGGCTGGGAAAGGAGGGGTAGTGGGCACAGACAGTTCTGAAACAGGAACTAGGGTGGACAGTTTCAGGGGCAGGAAAACGTTTTTCTTGTGTAATGGACTCATTTGGGAATCTGGTGAGGTTTATGGTCCACTTCTCAGTGGTTTTAATGCCTAAAAATAAAATGCATAGGATTGGAAATTTTGCTAGCCACAGACTCCTTGGGAACAAGTAGTCCCATAGAGATGCTCCTGACTTGAAGACTAGGTGTCTCTCAAGCCTTCATCCGTAGGAACTGATGATTGCCTCTCAGTCCCTGGATCTTTGCACCCTGTCTGGATAGAGGCCCCAAAATGAACACAGAATGTGGAACAAGACCAATGTTTTGTTCCACCAAGTGCTCCGGACGATGAATTTAGTCAAAGACCTTAGGTGGTTTGGATGCTGATTTTCTTATTTCTGAAGGATATTGGAGGGTACTATGTGCTGATCAAGTCCTCATTTGGTTCCAAGAAAATCCCGCCAAGACCCAAATGTAGATAATCCTGGGTAATTGATTGACTCATTACAGCAAGTACCTGGTATGTTCCATGTGCTTACAAGATGGCTGATGTGCTTCTTAAGGGCTGGATGTATACATCACACACACACACACACACACACACACACACACACACACACACACACACACACACACACCCCTTGGCTACTGGGCAAGGAGGAACAGGGCAAATGAGGTTCAGAATGGAAACCTAATGGACATATTTGGGTTTAAATTTTCAAATGAAATCCAGAAAATCAGCAGTGGCTTTTGACAAGGTTGGAGGAAGGATGGCATCAGGCATGCCACCAGAGATCCAAGAGGCAGCTCGGGTACATGCACTACATAAATAACTTTGCAAGATCTCTTACCGCCCATCCAACTAGAAGCTGAGTGCAAGTGTCTAAGAAATCTAATAGTGCATTACAGACGAGTGCATCAAATAATCCCACTCACTGTTCAATGATGAGTTTTTGTTTTTCCAGCACACTGAGTGTGTCCATAAGTGTGTCCTTCTGCCCCTTTGTCTACAAGTAGATGTGCAATTATCATACCGACTCTGTCTATTGTTGGCGGCACTATTTTGGGTTGGCCCTATGTAATGTGAAATGAAGAGAAGACGTGTGTAGCAAAATCCCGATATGGAAATCCAGACTTAAAAACATTCTCCGATGGCTTGGCATCCTCAGGATAAATTGGTCATAGTTTTCAACAACTCAGATCAAAGCCAAATGCTGTTTGCATTCAGACAGTGATTCAGGGACCATGTCTTATTTGGTTCCTTTGAAAATAAAGCACAGACATTTTTTCATACCTACGAGAGAAAGCTTTTGGCTGCCAAATTTGTGCACTGAACATTTTATTGTACGCTAATACAAAATTTTACATCTTGTCTCAAATGTCTCTTCAGAATTACCCTAGCATCTTTAAGCTGAGGTGCCTGTTACAATGATGGTCTCCTGATGTGAAGTGAAGTGAAGAAGAAGAAGAAGAAGAAGAAGAAGAAGAAGAAGAAGAAGAAGAAGAAGAAGAAGAAGAAGAAGAAGAAGAAGAAGAAGAAGAAAATAGGCCAACTGGTAAAGATAAAAAATGAGAGTAAATAAAACACATATGGAACTTCTACTCTCAGAGTTGAAATGTATATGAGTGTATATGCAAATCAGCCATCCAAATAGGAATGTAGGCCAGGCCAGACTTAGGCACAACTAAGAAATGGCGAAGTTTGCTTTCTATGACTTTTTGCTCTTAGCCTGGATATTTTCTCTGACCCTGGTCCCTCATTTTCTGCCCACTTTCCTTCTCTCTGTAACCCCTGTGAGAACGTTCTTCTTCTAGGACCTAATCCAGGACCCGTGTGCCCTGAGCACCGATTCCTCAAAGCCCATGTGTTTTGTGTCCCTTTGCCGTGGGCCTTGGTTATAGTGAGAATTACTTAAATGACTAGCTTGAAAGAACTTAGTCTCATACTCAATTCTTGACTTTACCGAACAGATATTATGGATTATTTCCTGGTTGTTCTTTCTTTCCCTTAGCTCCAGTGAGAGCTCCAGACACAGACAGCCATGGCTTTGGTGGAGAACAGCAAGAGTGTGCACTAGTAAGCAGGTGGGCATGTACACAAAAAGCCAAATAGCATCAGGTTGAGTGAAAATGTGGGGACAGCCACGCTGATTTTGTTAGAGCTGATGAATGCTTTTGTTGTATGTTTTGTGTGGAAGAAGCCTCTCTCAGCAATCAGCAAAAATGAACTAATTTCATCTTCAAAGCAGTGCTCTAGCATGAAGACTGGTACCACTCTCTTCTTGTGGCTCTAGAGAGGGATACTGGGAGGCCAAAGGTTCCCTCATGGTCACCCAGCTATTAAATGTGGAGGCAGGGCCGAACCCCAGCAGTTTGGCTCCAGAGTTTCCTTTCTGATTTTTTTTTTTTTTTTTTTTTTTGGTTTTTCGAGACAGGGTTTCTCTGTGTAGCTTTGCGCCTTTCCTGGATCTCACTCTGTAGACCAGGCTGGCCTCGAACTCACAAAGATCCGCCTGCCTCTGCCTCCTGAGTGCTGGGATTAAAGGCGTGCGCCACCACCGCCCGGCTCCTTTCTGATTTTATTTTGTGGGGTGTATGTGTGTGTCTGTGTGTGTATGTGTGTGTGTGTGTGTGGTATATGCATGTGTGTGCACCTTGTTTGTGCAGGTGAGCACTTGTGGAGGCCAGCGGTCGCTTTAGGTCTCTAACTGAATGAACCTGGAGCTTGTCTTTGCAGCTAGGCTGGCTATACCTAGTGAGACCTTAGGTTCTGCCTGCCTCTGGTCCCCCAGCACAGGGGTTGCAGGCACATGTCACCATGCAAGGTCTCATGTGGGTCCTCAGGCTTGCAGAGCAAGTACATTGCCTATTGAGCCATCTCCCCAGCCCCTGGGTAGTGGTTCTAAGATTTATTTTATGTGTCCGTGTGTGCCTGAGTGCATGCGTGTGCACCATGTGTATGTGGTGCCCACAGAGGCCAGAGGGCATCATAGCCCTGGAACTGGAGTCAGGACAGTTATGAGCTGCCATGTGGTGCTGGAATGAGTGTTCTTGAATGCTGAGCCTTTGGCTCTTAATTCAGCTTGTCCATTCGTCAACTGAGTGACACAGAGCAGGGCCCTCGATGTTAACTGTTTTGTGTGATCTGAAAAAAAGTCTAAAGGGGCCTCCTGACAGTGGTTCTTCACCATGGCTTCCCATTAGAGTCACCTGAAAAACTTCTAAGCAGTTCTGATACCATGGACACTGATCGAATCACAAGCTCCCTGGAGCCCTGCCAATGACACAACAAAGCTTCCTGGAGTGTCCAAAAAACAGCTGGCCCTGAGAAGAATCCCCTCAGAGGACTGGATACTTAAAGGTAGGGACCAGCCCAGGGAGGAGGGGTGGGCAGGGGGTAGCTCAGGGTTGGGAAAGTCTAAGGCTGGGGGCCACATGCTGGTGAGGACTCCTTGTCACCTCAAGGGAGTACACATGATTGGTCTCCTGGTGAGGAGGAACAAGCTGGTAAGACGTGTAACCGGGTTTTAGAAAGTGCTACCTGTGACCAGTGGACCCCACTCTTACAACCCCACCTGATGCTAATGACCCTGTAAAGGCTCCCATCTTAGATTGCCATGAAAATGACAATTGAATTTCAACATGAGAAAAAAAAATTCAACAGGAGTTTCAGAGAGAACAAACATTCAAATCCTCACAGGAGGCTTTAAGGAGGAACAAGTTGGTGTTAATTCAGTCCTGTTTTGTAAAACAGGTCAATTCATATGCAAGTGTATACATGCTCTTAAATTTTTTTTGTTTTTTCGAAACAGGGTTTTTCTGTGTAGTTTGGGTGTCTGTCCTGGAGCTCGCTCTGTAGACCAGGCTGACCTTGAACTCACAGAGATCCGCCTGGCTCTGCCTCCCGAGTGCTGGGATTAAAGGTGTGAGCCACCGCTGCCCCGCTACATGCTCTTCAATTTTACATGTAACTTATGTTGCTACATGTTTTAGCAGTGTCTTAGGCTACATTGTGCTTAGTGGAGTACAATGCTTCTGGAAAAAGTAGGTGAACTGTAGCCAGAGGGGCTGAGTTCAAATCTCCTCTTGGTCACTTTTTAGCTCCGCGTCTGTGAAAGTTGAATGAGACCACAGGTCTCGATGCTGGATCCTGGCATAGAATAAGCCCCTGGTCAACATAAGCCGTTATCACTGCCGTAACTAAACTGTGCCTGGCACTGACCGCTTGTAACCTGATGCCTCCGCTCTTTCCTCCATGCCCACGTCTTGCTGGAAGCAAGGAAAGCGGTGACAAGGACGTTTCTGACCTACGCAACCTGCTGCGATAGCATCGTTATTATCAAGTTCAAATGGTCTCACTGCTGGCCTCTACCTTCAATCTAGGATCTAAGGACTCTCTGCCCCTGACGCTCATGCCAACAGCCCCAAGTGATCTCTACAGCTAGAGTTTTAAATGTCATTTAGTTACAAAACAGGACTGAAAAGCGTGGGGGTGGGGACGAGGGTGGAGGATGAACTCCAACTTTGGAAAGCTGGACCAACAACGACCACAGAACCGAGTGGGATTCTGAGACACCTGAGCAGGCACCTCTAAACGATTCCTTTACTGTTTCTAAATGCCATTCCATGGCAATCTGGGCGGGCTCTGCTTTACCTTGGACTGAAAAAAGTCCAACTGCCATAGGCACTTTGGAATGCATAAATTTTCTTTCAGGAGATGGGTTCTTGGGCAGCATTTGTTAACCAGTAACTGAGAGCATACAGAAATGGCCCAGCTTTTCAAGGGAGTTGTCTGTCGGGCGAATGGATCAGTCACTCTATCTAACCCCCAAAGGTTGGCCAGTAGATCTGAAAGAGCCATTGTGTAATTATGGGGGAGATTAATGTCCTTCTTTAATATGATTCTATCCAAATGACTGGAGGGTCCCAAAGAGAACCTGAATCATAGTTTTTTTTCTTTCTTTTAAATCCAGGCTCTTCTTACACTATAAAAACGATAGCAGCATTTACTAGGTGGTGGAGTTTGTCTTGCTTATCTTTATATCTTCCATGGTCCCTTAGCTACCTCAGGTACTTTTATAGGTTGTTGTGACTAGTATAAAAAACAATAAAAGGAACTTAATAGTTCTCATAAATGAGAAAGCTGAGCAGCGAGGTGGAGATCAGAAGTGGCTCCATCCAGGCCCAGGCTTGCGCTTTCTGCAACCCTGCCCTGCACTGAGGAGGAGCTTTCTCTGCAGGTTCAGAGGAAGGCAGTTTTCCTTGTCTCTGCACAGCACAGAGGGAGAATGGCTACTTGCCTTAGATTCCACCAAAACCCATTCTTTTCCATCTAACATTAGTCCAAATTGGGTCATAAAGCCTGACGGAGTCAACGCCAATGCCGTGGGGTAGAGGGGTCGGGGAAGGTCCTGCACTGGTTGGTTTAAGGTTGGTTTAAGGTCATATTAACTAGCCACTCACTTCAGAATGTCTCTTAGAATTCTCAAGCCCCTCCTAGGAGTTGGGGAGGGCAGTGGGGTCAGTTTCCCCTGAAGCTATTATGCTGAGTCCATTACCAACAGGGAAAAACCTCAGCTTGTACAAGTTTCTCAGCTAGAGGCACAGCTCCTACCCAGTCCTTACAAAGTCTCAGAGAGCGCAACTCAAGTCCCCCGTGGGCCAGGGTACAACCTCCAATCTTCCAGTAAGTAGTGGAGTTGGGATTTCCAGGTTTTCTGATTCCAAAGTCCACCCTCCTTCCAACATCCTGCCTGAGGGAACGAACAAATAAACACTAGGTAGAGGCAGGTTCAGTTGCCCTGAAGGAGTAAGAGCAGTGAACTGTAGGGAGACTTCTGTTTGAAGTGGGCCACACCCACACCAGCTAAGAGGCTGGGAAGGCATTTCACCCCTCTCCCTGTTTCCTCATCTTTGAAATGGAAATTGCAGGAGATTGGACTTCACAGAGCTGGTGTGAGAACTCAGTGCAGTGCTGCTGTACCTTTAAGGAACACCCTGGCCCAAAGGAGGTCAACACTTTTAGTATGAATAGGTATGTTTTGGGGGCAGCTGGTCATTTGAACAACAGACAACAAAGTCATACTCTGGGTCAAGCTACAGAACTCCAAGAGAATAGAAGTTGTGTACAGATGTTGAAAACTCCCAAGTTGTCAGTGTCACAGCAATCTGGGATGTGTAGAACACTTCTAAGCTTCTTCAAACGCTCTTGCAGGCAAGTCAAGGGAGAGTCCTAGGAGAAGGCACCAAATCACCTTACTCCTCAGAGCCTAATCTGTCCAGTTAACCCAGCTGGGATCCCAGGGTCGACCACCCACTTCTTCATTCAGCTCATTTAAAGGCTGGTTTCCTCTCCTGCCTCCCTTCTCATCCACTTTTAGGATGCCATTTCTTTTCCGTAGAGAACTCAAGGTGTGAAGTGAGGGACCAGGCTCCCTGTGAGACACAGTGTGTCTCACCCGAGAAGGCCCTAGGCCAGGATCACTTCCAAACACAAAGCGTGGCCTGGAGATTTTGAGTTTTCCTCATCGAGGAAACAAGACGCTGAAGAGCCTGTGCACCCTGAAAGAGAGGAGCCAGATGCTGAAAGGATTACAAAGGCAAAGGCAAGTGGTTAGTGTTGGTCACCATCTCTGCAAGCAGAAAGCCATCCTTTCACGGTCTCATTAATAAAGCCATTCATTTCATTAGCGTTCATTACTTACTAGCTCACAGTGCTTCTGTGAATGTATGAAGAGAAGTAAGTCACAGCCAGCTACTGGAAGACATTTCCAGAAGGCAGTTATAGACAAGATCATGTCTCCATGAGGTAATTAACTTCACAACTCTGAAAGTAGCCAGTGCTGGTGCAGAGTAGCAGAGGAATCACTGTGGAGTACTGTATACATCTACGATTCATTTCTAGTAGTAGAGGAATCACTGTGGAATACTGTATACATTTACGATTCATTTCTATTTGGGTAAGGCCTTTGCAAACACTATTTAGGAATATGTCAGGAAATAGCCCACTGGTCTTTGCTGAATTTTAGTTGCACCTCAAGCTTATGGGAAGAAAAAAAAATGTACTTACCAAAAGAAACCGAGAGGAACCGTATGGAGAAAAATACTTTCGTTAGTTATGTTTGAAGTGATACATTTTAGACTCTGATTTAAAGTTTTGACCTCAGAAGGGAAAGAGTATTCTGGCATGAATATAATAAGTATAAATGAAAACTTAAAAAAGAAAACCAGTATCATTGACTGATGGGTAAGGAAAGTCTTGGCTAACCATACCTGTGGTGAGAATAATTTAAATTTTATTACCCTATCAAACATGAGTAACATAATATGAAATTTTCTGGATCCCGCTATTTGCACTACTCATTCAGGAGGGTAAAATGGAAATTTTCCGTCTTACATTTTTAGTTCTCCTCTTTAATTTGGCAAACACTGACTTTTCCTGCTGCATTTCTACCTGAGTGGACTCTTGTCAGCTGGGGTGAGTGTGTGCGTGAGCTTGTGTTTTAATAGCTAGGCATACTGTTATTGGTGCTATTATCTCAACTTCTCCGTCAGCCGAAGTTCAGATTTGTTTCTGGCTACGGGCACTCTACACGAACAGGGTCCTGATCATTGCTCTTTGCAAATCTGTTCACAGACTCCTGCTAGGTCGCTCGGATGCACTCATGTAACAGTTCTGAAGTTTTGCTGTGAAGTTCTCTCTGGGAATGTTCAGTGATGGCTGCAGCCACACGGTCATGAATGTCTGTTTTGACTTCAGCCTTGAATCTGCAGCTGCGCAGGAGCTGTGCCTTCTGTGCCTTTCCGAGGCATTGCTGCCTTTGCTGACTGCTTCTCTATCATTCTTTGAAGGCCCGCTCAAGCAGCCAGGCTACTCTATGTTACTCTGGAGGGAATTATTCCTCGCTCCTTCACCCTCCCTGCACACTGACTACAAGAGACCGTGAACTTCATACACATGTATAATGGCTAATCTTCACTGCTGATTCAATTAAGAATCAGCCAGGAGGCAAACCTCTGGGTGTGCATTTTAGGGCATTTTCACAAATGTTTAACGGAGGAGGAAAGATCCACCCTGAATGTGGGCTGCACAATCCCACAGGCTGGGGTCCTCAACCAAATAAAAAGGAGAAAGTGAGCCTGGCCGTGGTGGCACGTGACTTTAATCCCAGTACTGTGAGTTCAAGGCCAGCCTGGTCTACAAATTGAATTCCAGGACAGCCAAGACTGTTACACAGGGAAACCCTGCCTCGGAAACACACACACACACACAAACGGGGGAAAAATGAGAAAGTGAGAGCAACCACATTCATCTCTCTGAATTCTCTGCAATGATGGACCGTGCCAAAACAAACCTCTTGGTTCCTTGAGTTTTTTTTGTCAGGCATTTTGTCACAGTTATGAAAAGAAGCAACTACTGGGACTTCCTGTGCGCTTTTCATACAGTCAAGAGAGAATCCCTTTCTATTGTAGGGCAACAATGTTGAAAGAACCCAGAGGTTCTGGGCCAGCAAACCCAGCTGTGCCTGCAATTCTCTCGTGTTCATGGCTTTGAGGAAAGATGAGGTGATCTACTCAAGAGCCTCGAGGTTTTACTCTATCCTAGGCACAGGACGAAGACCTTAAGTCACACTTCCTCATGTACGGAGCCCGCCAAGTGTAATTCTCTCGGTTTCAGTGCTTGGACAGACAAGGTACACTTGAGCTGGCAGCAGGGCACCGTCTGCTGAGTCAGTTGTCCTGAGTCAGGGCTTGAGATGAATTCAATGTGAGTCTCTGGAGACGGGAGATGCTGGCCAGGCTATAGTTCCCACCTCTCTGGCTGGAAGGCTGCCAGGCATGAGTCCTAAGAACAAATGATGGGGAGGCTCATGGGAAGGGAAGGGTCCTATCTTTGAACATCCTCACTTCCTTTCCCACTGTCTCTCCTCCCTCTCCTAACCAGTTCAGTTTGGAAGAAGCACAGATCTCATTCTGAGTCATGCTAGAGTTCTGGTAGCACTCCAGGGTCACTGAAACTCTTGAACTATAAGCACATTACAGATCTACGTTCTTGCTCCCACCACGAAGCATTGTACCTATTTAGTGGTAAATGTGTTAGGAATATTAGAGACTCCTGAAAATGACACCTGAATAAAATGCCATTCCCACTCCCGGGCTCAAAATAAAGAAGGGAATTTGGGGGAAATTAATGACTCATAACTTCCCCCACTATCTCATTTCCATGAGTCATTGATTAAAGTAGGGTAGAGTACTAAGGATTTTCTCTTGCAGCTTTGAGATTCCCATCGTGTGAGAAGTTTCAGAAGCTTTTGTCAGGTTCCAAGACATCATTTCATCACTATGCATCCAAACCACAGCATGTCAATGTTACCTGAAATGCTGACAACGTTTTCTCTTTTTTCCTCTGTTCTCTTTTTCTTTTTTCTTTTTCATCTGTCACCCTGGCTTTACTTCTGCCTGGGGAATGGCACAAGACTGTAAGGAGCAGAGTTTCCCATGATGCTTTGAACTGGAGCAGCTTGCTCTGCTCCTAAAGGCTTCAGTTCATGAGGATGGGTTTTTATGTGAATGTCAGGCATGTTGCAATAACTAGCCACAATGGAATAATCACGGCCATTTCCACCATTTGGTTTCTTTGTTTTTGTGATGTTGCTGCATGCTTCATTTTATGAGTATTTTCTTTTCTTGTGTGCGGTTGAACCCATCTATTGCCATCCTGGACTTGGGCATTTGTATTTAAAAGGCGATGAAGACCAGAGAGAGAAACAGGAAATTGACAGTATGGCATAGCATAATGCTTACTGTTCTATTCCTTCACCCTTTACTTCTGCTGACAGATACTCTGGTGTTTTATAGAGTTTATGTCTCCCTCCGAAAGAAAGGAGGACCATAACAAGGTCTAAGAAAAAGTATTGTGAAAATTAGGTTTTTCCTGGCGATGTTGCTTATTACCACAGATTAAGACGTGGTAACACTTCTGCTGAAATAAGACACAAAAACTGCCAACAATCTTTTTGTTTGGTGTTCTGTGTTAAGTCACTTGTGTCCTTAGGGGCTTCATTCTGACCACAGCATCTATTAAAATGCTACATTATATTAGAATGATAGCAGAACAGACTCTGAGGACAATTCTCTCTGTGTATATTGTATGTGTTTACGTGTTTGGGTGTTTGTGGGTGTGCACAAATCTGTGAGTGCACATGGAGGCCAGAGTTCCCTGTAGGTATCTTCTTTGATCATTCTCTCTCTCTGGGCAGGATATTTAATCAAACCCAGAGCTTACTGATTTGGGTAGACTGGCTGGCCAGTGAGTCCCAGCGAACTGTCTGTGCACCCCCACACCCTACTCCCCACTGCTAATCAGTGCAGGAACAACAAGTGTGCACCACTATGTTTTGGCTTTTCACACGGGTTCCGGTCCCCACACTCCCAAGACAACATTTCACTACTGACTGAGCTACCTCCCAAACCCCAGACTAGTGAGTGGTATTCTAAGTGTCTGTGGCACCCAGTTCATTTTATCCACAAAGAGGAATAGAGTGAGACTCACTGCACAAGGCCTAACTGGAGAATGCTGCCTGCAGTATATGCACTGAATTCCAAGCTTGAAGTGTCTGCTTTCTGTGGCAATCCATAGTGGATCCACTGGCAGTAAGTAAGTCTTTTTGTGACAGGCTCCTGAGGGCTCTGATCAAGCCTAGCAGAAGGACCACAACTTACAAAACCAGAGATGTTGAGCTCTAAGGAGAATACCACTGTACACAAGTAATATCTTCGAGGAGGGTGTGCCCGTTCCTCCCAGTCTGTCTTCAAGTGAAACCCTGGTTACTTCCCCCTTACCTTCCTCTAGCCCCTCTACTCCTTGGAAGATGTCACAAGGATCCTCTCGGGACTCCATAGCCAGTTTTGAAATAGTCACCAGCATCCAATCCCACACCCCAGGGGCCCTTTTGCCATCTTTCACTTTTCTGTTTTCACTCTCCCCACTTCTTACTACAAGGTTTTTCTCTCTTGTTCCTTAGGATTTGACAACGGGTCCTGTGGAAGGGCTGACACACTTTTAGGTTAAAAAAGAAAGCCAAACAAATAGGTCCAGAAAGGTGAAGAGTCTCTCTGCGGTTACCAGGCTCTGGAGTTTTATGGGAAGGAGCGTGTGCCGAACAGAGACACTAGCTGGCCTGGTGACCAGGAGCCCGCCCCTATCCCTCCCCGCCCCCTCCGGCGCTCACACTCAGGAAGCAGCTGGCTGCGGGCCGGCCCTCGCGGCCGCACACACATCCACACTCCTCGCCGGGCAGCCTCCCTCCCGCCCTCTTCCCCCTTCCCCTCTCCCTGCAGCGGCGTCCCTACTGCGCCGCCCGGGCAGCCCAGAGCGCGGCGCGCAAGGGCACGGGAGCCAGGGGCCGCGCACCCCGGGGCCGCAGCGGGCCCGGGTCCAGGCTCGCACCGGCGCTCTGCAGCCGGGACCCAGCTCAAACAGCCAGCATCCCGAGCCCGGCCCCCTCCACGCATCCCCTCGACCCAGAGCGGGGATGAGCGCCCGGGGCCAGGCACCAAGTCGCCACTCAACTTTGTAAAGACATGATTGGAGTGTGTCTGTGCGGAGCAGCGGGGACAGCGAGCTGATGCCGAGAGTCGGCCCGCTGCCCTGCCTCCTCCTTCCCCGGGCCGCGGCCGTCGCAGCCGCCGCGCGCGCACACACGGCCATCGGGCCGCGTTTCCGCGCTCCGGCCCCGGGCTTGGATGCGAGTTTTCATTTCCGAAGGAGGCAGAGCCCGCGTGGAGCGCTGAGGGGCTCAGCCCCCCACCCGTTCGTCGCCAGTGCTGTCACGCGCGGGCTGGCCGGGAGAAGGGACTCAGGCGCCTAGCTTTGTTGTGGAAATCCGGTTACCTGGTAAGTGGATGCCATAGGAACTTTGTTCCGCAGGCGAGAGACGGAGCGAGAAGGCGCTAGAGAGTGTGGGGGCGGTCAGGCTCAGGGATGCAAACTCGGGCTTAGAAATAGTTGGTGCTCGCCGGCTTGGTGGCGTTCGCGCGGGTTTGAGGACACGAGCACCCCAAGTCTCCAGACTCGGAGGGCTTCTAGAGACCTAGGCACACCTTACCGAGGCGGATAGCAATACTCATTTAGCCATCAGACTGGCTGCCAGTTACCTAAGAGCGCCGAGTGTAGACGGAAAGGAAACCAACAAGGTGTTGAAGTTTCGCTTATAAGGAGAGTCTCTGTGCCTTTTAAAAGAAAACACAGGTCCCAGAAGGCGACACAGTCCGGGCCAGTTAGCACTCCGGCACGGTGCGCGCCATCCCTCGGGGTTCTACTTAAGGGAAACTTTGGCCAAGTGGGGAGTGATGGGGTGGCTTGAGGTCTTTCGCTCAGAGTCGGGGGAGTAGTTGTTTTTCCGGCTTCCACGTGTTTGTGGAGCGCCACGAAGGCTGTTTTCCACTTTTGTGTTCCATCCAAGTTGGTATGCCCATTGTTCAGGGAGGTCCTCGGGTTCGGGGACACAGCTACTAGCCGGGAGAGGTGCAGCGACCCGCAGCCGCCAGATTTTCAACTATAACCTCCCACGCCACGAAATCGCAGACACATTCAGACACCAACACTCCCCGCCGGGTTCGTCACCTCGCGTGTACATTTTTATGGGCCGGGACAAAATGTCAGCACTGTTTGGGGAATGTCTCAGTCTCGGGGACTTTGTCCTGCTTCAAGACTCTGGTCCCTATAAATGACCCTGTGTCTATTTTGAAGTCGGCCGGGACCACTTTCTGGAAAGCGTGAGTGAGCTGTTGGCAATCCTAGACACACACCTTGCCCCAAGCGACAGTTCCCAGTTACTCACTAGAGCTGACAAGTCACCCAGGGGACGAGGAACTCACCCAAGTGTCTGAAAACCTTGGCCCGGGTGGATTTGTCATCCTATGGATGATTCAAGTAGGTACCTGGAGGGAGACATTGGGGAAAGGGTTCTGGCTCGACGAGGTCGCGCCCTTGGACTTGGTAAGTAGTGTGTTTGGGAGGCGACAGCAAAAGGACACCGGGGGCGGGGGGGGGGTGCACTCGCACCGGACGCGGGTGGGGTGCGGGGCGGTGCGCACACAAGTGCGGCTCCCGGGGCTTCGGTCGGTCGGTCCCGGCTTCCTAACTGGCGGCTGGCGGCGGCCTTTCTGCCCCCGATTTACTCAGTACGGGGTTGCACAACAGGAAGCCGGCACGAGTTTGTTTTGTTTTGTTGCGTTCGCTCGCTCTCTGGCTGGCTGACACGCCGCGGGTGAGGGGCGGGGGCAGAGCGGGGGCGGCCGGGTTGCAGCGAGCACCACTAGGGGCCCTGGCGCCTCCACCTCCGGTCCCGCCCTCGCTTACCTCCGGGGAGCCCAGGGGCCAGGACCCAAGACCCCCGCGGGGCAAAGGTGTGTGTATTTGTGTGCGTGTGTGTGCGTGCGCGCTTGCTTGCTTGTGTTTGTGTTGTTTGTGGGTGGGTGTTGAGCCCAAGCGGGCTGTCCACCCACTGTTCTGGGCCTGACGTCTAGGCCCTGCAGCCCCACCACCACTCCTGACTCCTCTGCCCTGTGTACCTCTCTTCCTGGCTTGGCCTCTTTGACACCAGCTTGGTCCTGTGGGATAGAGGGTAGGGGGTCAGTTCCGGAGTCCTAGGGAGCAGTGTCCGCAGGGACACTCCAGCAATTGCAACCCTGTCTCTCCTGGAGAGGACACCTTCCCAGCCCCGCAGAGCCTCTTTCTAGGACATCTCTTGAGAATTGGGTTGGTGGTCCTAGTGATTCCAGAGTTGGCTAGCAAAGAGAAGGTATGTATACAGCTCCCCCCAGTGGACCAGTTCCCTTTGGGTTATGGAACCTGGAGTCCCCCAGTGGGAACTGTTAAAAGTCGGGGGGGGGGGGGTGTCGGGAAGCGGGGAAATCAAGACCCTGAGACTCCAGGGGCTTTGCCCAAGAACCCCTGCCCAACTTAAGCATCCAGGAAAAACACTAGAGTTTCTCAGTTGAGAGCGGTTCTTGGCCTGAAGGTGAACTCAAGACAAATGCCAAGTGTCTTCTGTCCGGCTCTGAAGCTCTGATGAGTCATGCTTTCTGCCTTGGGTGGTAGCCAGGCCCGGTCCCCAAATGTCTCCTTGCCCACTGGACTTCACTTTGTAGACTCTATGAGGAACTCTTAAAATTGTAAAAATGGACTTGAGTTTAAATTTTAACACCCCCCCCCCCACCTCGTTTGCAGTGAGGCTACATAGAGCAGGAGAACCTGCAAAAGTTTGCAGAAAAACAATGAAAGTTGTGTCTGGAAACGTTGACATGATCTAAAGTGAGAGCTGTGTGAGAGTGTATGCCCACCCCCTTTCTTCTCCAGTGAGAACTGCTTACATTTAATGACTTTACTAGAATTTACCACAGTTTTCATCGAGAATATTCTCATTCTTACTGGTACCTTATTCATTTCTTTTCTTCCATGCCAGGAGGACTCCGCCCTTCTTGAGATTTGAGTTAGTTAATTCTGTGTGTTCTGGGATGATGCCCTCTCTCCTCGCTTCTCTTGAGGTCACTCTGGTCATTGGTTCTACCAGAGTTCCCATTCAGATTAGCAGAGGTTGGTTAACTGAGGATAGTTGGTTTGCTTGGGAGAAAGTGGTTCTTACTCTAAATGGGAAGTAACTCTCTTTCTGGGATGCACTCCACACTCTACCTAGTTGCTGACCATTGGATTTGGGATGTTAGTGTTTAGTTCTCCCCGACTGTATGAGTTATTTTGAAGGAGCAGATCCAGGAAGAAGGGCCAGAGCACACTCTTACCCTTGGAGAAGTCATTTCCTGTGTTTCTGCAATTATTTTTCTATAGAGGAAGTTATATTATAAATAAGGAGTCAATACAGGATTAACCCTTTTATGTTTGGCTAGTTCATAAACTCAGTCAGGACTGAAGGGAAAAAAGGCACATAGGTAGTCTTTGCAATAAAAATACGATGACATTCTTATTCCAGGAGAGACAAAATGGAGTCTTTAATATGACATTAAGATGAGCTGAATTTTTATAAAAGATGCCCAAGTTTTAGGTTTTCCTAGTTACCCACTTACTTTAGGCAGAGTTGACACAAAAGCCAACATTTTTATTGAGACAGAACAAAATATCCATGTGGAAGATCACACCTGTTAGCTTCATAAACAGGACACACCCAACAAACTGGCATCCCAGGAGCATCTCTCACAGGCCCCTCCAGGGACTGCCTCCCTCTAAGGTGGTGGTTCTTAATTTGTGGGTTGCATATCAGACATTTGCATTATAATTCATAACAGTAGCAAAATTACAGTTATGAAGGAGCAACAAAATAATTTTATGGTCGGGGGTCACCATGCCATGAGGAACTGTATTAAAGGGTCCCAGCATTAGGAAGGTTGAGAACTACTGCTTTAATGTAACATTGCCCTCACTTCTAACACTTGTGTGAGTTTGCCAGAACAAGTGTCTTACGGAATTGGAATAGTTCTAGCTTTGTTTGATCTGCACGCGACTTTATAGTAGGTCAGATAATCTGGGTTTTCCTTTAAAGGAGATGGGAGCAGTTTGGCGTAAAGAAAGTAGTTGTTTGAGCCTTACTTAAGGTGATAGGATTAAGGAGAGATACAAGTGAAATGGATCATATCTATACCTGTCGGCCAGTCTGGTACCTACCTTTGTAACATGCCTGGTGTGATTCCGGGTGAGCAGGAAAAATGTTAAGAGAATGCATTGGGTAGCCCTGGTATGAAGGCCAACACTCCACAGCAAACATAGTTCTAGTACTGAATCGACTGTGAGAATTGTCTACCAGAATGTCAAGATTCAGGCAAGAATATTGTGTCTACCCAGAGGATGGGACAGAATTTCTATGTTACTTTTTCCTACTTAGAGAACAGAAGAGAGATGGGAATGAACAGGCTAGTAGAAAGCATATGGCTTTAATTAAACTGGATCTTCAGGTCACAGAGCATGGGACTCATTATTGCATTGTCACATGTCACTTATATTTATTCAGATAAATGATGAGGGCAAACTATAATTACATATCTCACTTTTATTTTCTGCGTAATATGAATAACATAAATGTAGTAAATATGTACATGTGTAAATTAGTATTGAAATATATGTATGCTAAGTCATGTGTGAAAAGGATAGATATGTAAATACATTATATGACTATCTCTAAATACAAGGGCTGGGGGGAGTTCACATATAAACTAGTTATAACCGCAAAACTCAATGAAAGGAGACTTTAGACAGGGAAATGAAACATAGGCAGATAGCCACAGAGCACTGAAGAATGGTAGGAATGTGAAATGAAAAATGTATGTGGAGGAAAATAGTTAACATTTGTTGGGCTCTTTATGTCCTTGGCACTGTACTAAGGATGTGACATACATACATTTTCTCATTATTGCTCTGTAATGCCATAAACAGCACACAATAGTATGAGTATCGCCATTTGACAGATAAGAGCCATGGAGACTATAACACAGGAGTGTGAAGGGCATACATACAGTGTGGGCTTGGAGAGTGCGTAGAAGCGGGCTTGTAGGTAGTTCAGTTGGCAAAACTCGTGCCTTGCAAGTATGAGGACCATGAGATGAATGTTTTTCCAACATTTTCAGCATGACAGTATTCTAGAACCTATGTAAAAATGTAAATATGGTGGTACACCCCTGTAATGCCAGCACTGAGGAGGCAGAGACATTGGGGATCAGTTAAGTGTAGCTTAGTTGGGGAGCTCGGGGTCAATATGAGACCTTGTTTCAAAGGAGGCGGAGTGCATTCCTGGGGTTGACACCTGAGGTGGTCATCTGTTTCCCACGTGTGTGTGCTTGTACCTTTCCTCGTTGATCTGCACACATACAGACTTGCATACATGTATACACACATCCACCCACAGACGGAGAAAGAGGAAGCTGGGAAACTCTGGAGGTAGGCTTCAAGACAGTGTGCTAGAGCAACAATCTGACTATTTTCTGTCTTGGGAACAAAATCGGGGGATTTGTCTGCAAGGCTTGAAATCTCAGGGACACTACCTAGCTGGGTGCGTACTTGAGATGAGGAAGGTAGTGAGGCCATTCTTGTCTGCTGTGATCTGTAGGCCGAGAACATGAAAGGCTGCATGTTCCTTCAGGGGCAGCAAGCCTTAAGGAACTTTAGATGAGCAGATAGGCTGGAGCACAAGATCTGACCTTGTCCCAGGCTCCTTGATAAAGTGGCCAGTATTTCTGAACATCAGTGGTTTTTACAGTTCTGAGCCAGAACTTCCAAGTTTCATTTCTAGGCCTGTTGAATACTGTACACAGAAAGCCAACTAGAGTCCAGGGCTGAGTAGGACTTCTGCTGTTTTTGTGTGTGAAGAAATAGATGAATGTTTTCCCAACCTTTTCAGCATGACCAATAGGCTCCACTCCTGTCTGTAACTTGGCTGAGTCATTCATGAAGGTTTAAACACAATTTTTAATAAATATGTTGTCATGTTGGGTAAAGGCCTAGTCATTGTTGTGGACATTCATACTTCTTCCCTGATGTCAGTGAACAGAATTAACTTGTATAAAACTTCTGTCTACCAAGGACTAAAAATACTTAACAGTGGTTACTTTTCAGCAGTTACTGTGGTGAAGGAGAGAAATCACTCAGTCCACGTGTGACAGAGACTCTTTAGCAAGTTTGACTTTGGTTTGAATGATCAGCTTTGCTTCTAGAATCTTCTCTAGGTAGCTGTTTCTTACCCTTTTGAGAAAATGGTGGTTTTAGCCTTAAAAATAGCCATTCCTGTGGACTGAGTGGCAGGTTATCCAAACCAAATGACAAGGACCCGCTTTCCATTTGGGCATAGTCCACGTCCCCTGTACCTCTTTGTGTGAGGATGGATTTTCATGGTTTCTTTACAAAGAACATTCTCTAGTCAGTGTTCATGACTTTTCTGTACAAAGAACATTCTCTAGTCAGTGTTCATGACTTTTCTGTTTTTCAAGGAAGAGGGCTTTGTGTCTTAAATGATGGCCATGTGGGACTCAGTCCCAGTAGTGCAGGTAATTAATTCAGGGGTGACGTCATAGGGGATGAGTTCATATTTTCCATTTCAGATTCTTCGTCTCAGGATCTGATGGTTAACTCATATTAAGAACACATTTCAAAAACACAGAGTCCTGAAAAACTGAGTTGTGTTAATATATATATGTGTGTGTGTGTATATATATATACTTTTTTTCCATATTTTGGTTTTTCTATGGGGCATGGCTTCAATCTTGGGATAGATGTCTACACTCTGCAACCAGGAAGATCTCAAAGTAATCCATAAGTATTATTCCTAATGATTTATAGGTAAGGATGTTTATCTGCATGCATGTTCACCACATGCATCCCTTGGAACTGAGTTACAGACAGTTGTGAGCTGGCCTGTGGGTGCTGGGAACTGCACCCCGTCCTCTGAAGAGCAGACAGTGCTCTTCTTAACCTTTGCACTGTCTCTCTAGACCCTGCTGTCAGTCATTTTGATGCTGATGCTCTTGGTTGCTCAATTGCTACTTATCAGCACAAATGATCAATCGCTCTCCACTGAGAGTTGATAGATAGCAGTGGCTGAAATGTAGCTTTGTGTTGTTTGCCCTTAAAAAAAAATAAAGCTAGCTGGGTGGTGGTGGCGCACGCCTTTAATCCCAGCACTCGGGAGGCAGAGCCAGGCGGATCTCTGTGAGTTCGAGGCCAGCCTGGGCTACCAAGTGAGTCCCAGGAAAGGCGCAAAGCTACACAGAAAAACCCTGTCTCGAAAAACCAAAAAAAAAAAAATAAAGCTGAGGCAGAGGCAGGAGGATCTGTGAGTTCAAGGCCATCCTGGTCTGCAAAGGCAGTTCTAGGACAGCCAGGGCTACATGGAGAAATTCTGTCTCAAAACAAAGAAAAGCCTAAAATGTCAAGCTTCTTCATTTTACACTATTTTGGTATTTCTTTTACCTTGATTTTTAGAACCTGGCTGTACCCACAGCTGCTGTTTGTAGGTGTTTGAGGTCAGCAAAAGAGTCCAAATGGTTTTCTTTTTCTTTCTTTTTTTTTTTTTTTTTGAGACAGGGTTTCTCTGTGTCGTTTTGGTACCCATCCTGGAGCTTGCTCTGTGGATCGGGCTGGCCTCAAACTCACAGAGATCCGCCTGGCTCTGCCTTCTGAGTGCTGGGATTAAAGGCATGTGCCACCACTGCCCAGCCTTCCAAATTGTTTTCTAACATGAGGTTTTATTTCATTTTATCATGACCCACCATAAAATAGTGTTTATCTTATCCAAAACACACTGTGCATACAGATAGGTACACCTGCAAAGAAATGAAATAGAACAGTTCTTGACCATTACTCTTGATGTACTCTGATAGCTGCAAAATAGATTGCAGTCTGTTCTATTTATTTTATAAAAAAAAAATTTACTCCCTGTTGAGAAACTGATACCATAGGCCGTCAGGGGACTGCTGCCCAGTGTGCAAAACACTGCTTTAGAACGAGTACTTGGGTAACTGTAGGCCTAGGAACTCAGCATATCCCCACCTGTGCCGTGCTGAGGCATGGCCAATCCATGACTGCCTGTCCAGACATCCCTGTTTGTGCTGAGATGTTTTTGGTTTCAAGTTCATGCTAATTTCTTATGATGATGATTTTGTTTTTGCACTGACTGACCATTCTTTCTAGGGCCACAGCTTTCTAGACCTTTCTGTACTCACTGATGAGTTAATGACTGAAGCAAAGTAACAACACCCTTCTCAGTAATTATTGCTAAATCCAGGGACATTAGGAGGCTAAGAGAGTCCTGGAGATGCACTCAGGTGTGGAAGGTGCGTTCTGGGGGGAGAGCTGATACCTAGCTCCATTGTCCTTCTCCAGCACGGTCTCTGGGAAGATGCTGATTGTCTACCAGCCGTCTGGTCTGTAATCACTGTCCTCGTCACCACAACTACTACCTGGATCTTCAGAATGTTGCTTCTGACTTTCAGACTGACTGACTAGGATGGGTTCCTGAACTAGTTGGCCGCACCTGTCTCCTCTTCTTCTGTTAGGCCTTGGCCATGCCCACTGCTCACATTGTGAACATCATAGTTACAGACTTAAATTTAAAATGCACTGTTAGTTATCTTAGTCCATATGCTTAAGAAAAATTACCTTCCTTTTAGAGGCAATTCATAAATACAAAACTTAGAATAGTTACAATATGTTGATCATGAATTAGCTTAGAGTTTGGATCCACAGACACATCCAAGTTGTGGGTTCTGTTGAAGGGGGGCCCTAATGCAGGTTATAGTGTCTCTTCTGAGTGGTCTTTGGAAGACTTGGGTGGAATGCCTGCTGGAGACACTCATTTGTCTTATTGATTAGTGCTAAAGGGAAATCTCTGATTTCATCTTACCAGTGAGTGTGTTGGTAGACATCGGTACACACTGATGTTCAGAGTAAATGTGGTAATGTGCTAATAGTCTTCATTAGGACTTGAGAATACTTGTGTGAAAAGATCTATACGCTTCTTTGAGTTTCTGCTCTAGAGCTCAATATGAGTTTCTTTTTGTGAACCTTTTGTGGCTTTGTTGGTTCCAGTGCATACAGTTCCGAACCCATACAAACAACTCTGTTTTGCTGTGGATCCATTCATCCTAATAGAGGACCTTCCAGTTTGGGTCTAGAGAAATGATAGTGTCCACATTCGATATATTTCCTCCATCATATCCTCCAGCTTCATGGACTCATGTTTGCATTTCCCTCTTGTTGAAATTGCAGACAAGAATCACTTTGATTTATTGGTGACATCTAATATAGCTGTGTTTATATTGTTGCCAATAAAATGACTTACATGATTGGTTTTTGTTTATACAATCTTTACTGAGGAGTCAGTCACCTGTGTTAGAACAAGGTACATTCTGCTTATTAAAATGAACTCTTGGGATATAAGAACATTCAGCTCTATCTGTCCTTGATTAAATTGCAAAATCTGCTTCACACTGTGGCCGTGCATGAGAATACCTTATATTATCCATCAGTAGGTTTTTCATTTCTATATTCTTCTGGCTACAAAAAGCCGTAACAGGAGAAGCCCAGGAGACTAGCACGGGCCTGTTAAACGATGAACGCCGTGAAGTTGAAATGACAGAGCTTAATGAAACTATACAATCATTAACCCAGACAGGGAAAATGAAAAGGGTAACGTGTCATAGTTGCCACACATGCATGCACGCACGCATGCACACGAATACACACATGCACGCACACACAGGCACGCATAAACTGTAAATCGTGCACACATTTACTTATATGCATATACATAAATATGGTCATATTCAGGATCAGTTTACTTCCTGCCCATTATTTGTGCTTCATTAACAGGATTTTTTTTTTCTTTTTTTGGTGCAGGGTAAGAAATGCTCTCAGCATAAGGAATGGAAAATGTAACAAAGGCTAAATGTAGCCTAAGGAAATGAAATGATGTATGAAAATTAATAATTAACTGGCTCATCAGATGAATTATGACTCTAGATGAGTCTATTAATGGTATTTACTAAGAAAGGGCCTTTGGCTGTAAATAGGCACTGTGGAACTTGTTTCTGGAACTTTCTTAAATGGATGAGTTAACATTGCTTTCATTTGTTTAATCTCTCTTAATCCATAAGGAGCAGTGCCTGTAGCCCTGGGAAGAAGGTAGAGTCATGATTTTATATTTTGATCAAAGTTAGTGCTTTTCCAGAAAAGGAGCGGCATTATTAAATGGTTTTCTACCTTGGTTTCCTTAGGGGTTAGGTCACTTCCTCTCTAACCTGAATTATAGGAGTGTGTTTTAAGAGGTTGAAAGTTCTCAAAAGGAAAGATTTAGTAACTCATTAGCAGAGTGAACATTTTCATTGTGAGACCCAATGGGGTATAAAAGTCTAAATATGGCAAAGTGTCACATAGGAAAAACCTGAAATTTATATTTCTGGATTCTCTTTGCCTTTTCCTTTAAAAATTCTTTGTCCATTTTTCCTTTTTTTTGGTAGTCTTGAGTAGAGGGTTTGAGCATAAGACAGAGGAGAAACTTGTGAGAGATTTTAAATAAAAAGAGGGGGCCGGAGAGATGGCTCACTGGTTAAAAGCAATGGCTGCTCTTGCATAGGACCCAGGTTCAGTTCCCAGCACCCACATGGCAGCTCATAACTTCCTGTGTCTCCAGTTTCAGTGGACTTGACATCCTCTTCTGGGGTCTGTGGGTGCCAGTCAGGCACATGGTGCAAATACAACACTAAGACATATAAAATATAAGTAAATGCAGCTTGGTTAAAAAGAGGTTCTTTTAGTGGAGTTTTCCTGGTTAAGTTTAGGATACTACTAGCTGTGATTTTTTTTTCTTAGCAGAATATAATTTAGTGCTGTATTTCATTGTTGTTGGTTAGTGCCGTCTTTGTGCATGGTGTTGGGGAGGGCCGGCCCTCCCACTGTTGTTTAATTGGGTTGGTAGAGAGTGCCACTGTTTTTCCTTCTCTGTCTACATAATTCCTCTAGCTTTAATTGATAAAGAAATAGATGCTGCATCTCCATTTGTTATTATATTACATGAGTGTTTGAAAAATAGCACTCCTTATCTAGAGTATTAGAAAAACCCGAATATCAAGAGACTCTGGTGAATGCATTTGTTTGCCCCAGGCTTTTATGTATGGAGAACTGAGTCCAGGGAGCTGGTGACTTAGGTATCAGCTCCTTAGCTTCTCCAATACTTCCCACTGATGCTTGAACACATGTCTTTCCTAAAACCAAGTGCTTCTTCACTCCTGCTTTATTACCCAGTGGGCTTGAAATGGTATTTGATCAATGGCTTAGCTCAAAAGTATATAAAATGTTACACTCTGAGAAAACTAAATTGATTTCTAGGTTCTAGTATCAAATGCTTGAAAGATTTGTTGACATAATTCACGTGAAAACTTGAATTTTAGACATATTTCCATATACAGTTTCTTTCTTTTCATCTTATGTCTTTTTTCCCTCATGTAGTTTCTATCTTTTCTTTTTCTTTTTTCTATCTCATGGGTGGTTTTGCTTAACTTACATGCTGTTGACCTATTTTTCTGTATTAATCACTTCATTTTTTTGATTTTTTTCAGTTATAAAATTTAAGTATATTTTGTTGCCTTTTTAAAACCTGTTTCAAACAGGAGTGCAATTTATATAAAAAAAGCAAAATAAATATTCATGTATGAAATGTCAGTATGAGTACATGATGCTTAATTCTAGTTCTTGTTCCTCTCATTTCTTTCTTGTGGATCTAATGCTGGAATACTTGGTGATGTGGTTTTGATACATATTTTGATGAGAACTACTTATATATGATGCTGGTGCAAAAATGACTGTTGCTCGAGTTTTCCTGCCTGGCCCACAGTCAGGACAAATCTCTCTCACCCGCCAGTCCCAAGCCGCTCAAACCCGATCAAGTAAACACAGACACTTATATTGGTTTCAAACTGTATGGCCGTGGCAGGCTTCTTGCTAACTGTTCTTACAGCTTAAATTAATCCATTTCTATTAATCTATACCTTGCCACGTGGCTTGTGGCTTACCGGTACTTTACATCTTCCTTGTCCTGATGGCGGATGGCAGTGTCTCTCCCCCAGCTTCCTGTTCTCTCAATTTTCCTCTCTGTTAGTCCCGCCTATACTTCCTGCCTGGCCACTGCCAATCAGTGATTTATTCATTGACCAATCAGCAACACATTTGACATACAGACCATCCCACAGCACCTCCCCTTTTCTTTTCTTAAAAAGGAAGGTTTTAACCTTTACACATCTCTAAAGTCAGCTTAGTATATTTGGGAATTTGGGCGTAGCTTCTCTTACTACTTCCTGCTGGAGGGGGGCGCTGTATCTTCTGGGGAAACAAAGAAAATTTTAGGATCATGGAGTAGTCCGTGAGGCTGTATCATCTGGGCTAGTTGCCTTGAAACGGTTCTGGATGTTGGATCATCTGGGCCATGGTGTCATCGGAGACCTTTCAGGGGGTCTTGGCTGATCAAACCTGATGTATCTTAATCTGGAACAAATCCATAGCCTCTGGCTTTCTGTGGAAACAAAAGCAGAGCCTCCTTTCCAAAGCAACATATCCTTACATCTAAATTTTGAAGTCAAGGTACCTTTAAAATATACATTTTGGCATAACTCAACAGTTTTTGTAATCAAATGTTTTTCTTCAGTTACAAATATCAAAGAGAAAATAATCCAGATTTTCTGTGTGGTAGCCATCTTTACGTGGCTTATTTTTTTATATTAGCTTGAGCCTATTGCTTTAAACTGCAGCCTTCTAAGCCTGAAACGACTGGTGTTGTGGCTGCTGGCTCCGCCCACTTTAGCTTTCCAACATGGCGGCGGTATGCTTACCGCCAGCTCTGGGAGCCATTGTGGGTCTATGCTTTTATCCAAGCAGCATGTAGCCCAGAAACCTCTTTTTTTTTTTTTTTTTTGTACTAGCAAAGGCTAAATCCACAATGTAGCTTAATGTGCCACTTGTAGAGGCCTCATTCCCGCCATACTGCAGGTCGAGCACGCACGTTAGGAGCCAGCCAGTAGCTCAAACCGGCAGCTGCCGCTCATTTGAGAGAGACAATTAGGAAGCTGTTTTTAGCTCCGTTTTAGAATCTTTTTTCTCAGTTTTTAGGTGGAAACTCTTGCCCCACGTTGGGCGCCATTTGTTGCTCGAGTTTTCCTGCCTGGCCCACAGTCAGGACAAATCTCTCTCACCCGCCAGTCCCAAGCCGCTCAAACCCGATCAAGTAAACACAGACACTTATATTGGTTTCAAACTGTATGGCCGTGGCAGGCTTCTTGCTAACTGTTCTTACAGCTTAAATTAATCCATTTCTATTAATCTATACCTTGCCACGTGGCTTGTGGCTTACCGGTACTTTACATCTTCCTTGTCCTGATGGCGGATGGCAGTGTCTCTCCCCCAGCTTCCTGTTCTCTCAATTTTCCTCTCTGTTAGTCCCGCCTATACTTCCTGCCTGGCCACTGCCAATCAGTGATTTATTCATTGACCAATCAGCAACACATTTGACATACAGACCATCCCACAGCAATGACTCCTCAAAAAAAAAAAAAAACCGGAAATGATCACAGTCAACAAATCTGTAGACTCTCGCCACTTGGACATGCTTTAACTGACTACAGTCATTTTGGACCGTTCTTCATTTTCAAAAGTTTGCCAATATGGCATATTTCTTGCTTTTTTTCCCTTTTGATGGATAGTGAACAAATGCTTCCTTGGAAAGTTCAGAGTGCTCAGAAACCACTATTTTATGAATGAGTGGAGACTGGATAATGATTCTGATTCTTGCTCAAGATCAGCCAATCAAGGGATGAAGAGAGTGACTGGTACAGCAGAGGTGCACATAACGGACAGTGAGTGGGGCGTTTTCCACAGTCGAAGAACAGACTTGGGACCACTTTGTAGCAAACTCTGGTCTTACTGTTTCATAAAGGAACTTCAGTCATGCAAGTTTGGATAACTTAGACTCGTCTTTCCATGGGACCTGTGGTGGCAGGGGAGTAGGAGTGCTAGCTGTATGACAGAGAGAGTTGTTGTCTGTCCCTTAGGATTGGCAGCTAAATGTCATCAAAGGATGGGATTCTTGGCAAAGCAGAGAAATAAAGAGTACATTCTGAATTTTACATTTGAATTACATTGAGAGCACCTCAACATGTATGGTAATTTTATGGAAAACACAGTGAACATTTAAGTATTTTTTGTTTCCTAAAATGGTGAAAGGAAACAATGTCCTTGAAACAGTTTTCGTTCCTTGGTAGCCTTCCCATGATGATTGGTGCAGTCATTCCTTTTGTGTCTTTTAGAGTTGAGTTGAAAATATTTGTTCAAGACCTCAAATGGATCCTACAGGGAAAAACAAATCCCAAGACTTACCCTATTGAGGACATATGGATATTATTGACTTGTTCTCAGTCTTCATTTCCTGTGTTTATTCAGCCGTGGCTGCTTCCTATGACTATCTTGTCTCTCTAAAAGACACATTGTGGCTGTTGCAGACATTTTCAGTAGAGGCACTATGGCGTCACTTGGCCACCTCCTTGGACCTACTCTGGAGAGAGTTGTCAGTGGGGGGAAGAGCCTTCCTTAGTTTTAGACCAGGGAGTGTTGATGTCATCACATACAAGTAGAAAATGGCATTTGGTGGACACATTGGTAATTTTTTTCTGGTCCCATTGGAGGCTTCCTGACAGTATAGTATATACGGTAATACAGTAGGGCTTTCTGTGAACATACTGGCACCCACCTTTAAGAGCTCCTCTTCTCCTGTGCTTTCCAGGAGGTACTGTTTATAGCTCTCTCCTCTCCCAGACCCTCACATGGAAGGTGGAGTATTGTGGCATTGAGTTCATTTCTAGCTCCATAATTCAGAATCAATATGATTCTAAGGTCTTGATGCTGTTGTAAGTATTTAAATGTAAGGCTCTATGAAAACTAATAGTCCCATGCCTAGAGTTCTGATCTTCTGCAAATCTGGGCACTATGAAAATACTTCTCTTAGAATGAACATGTTGGCTTTGTATATGTTGACTGGGAACTTCAGAAGTTTAGTGTCACAGCTCCCAGAGGCTGGTGTTCTGGCTTTCCAAAGACACACTGTAGGGAAAGTGGAGTGTATGTACCAATCCTTTGGGAGTAGAGTAAGTTACATTTTGTAAGCCGTCCTCAGTAGACTGGTGGTACCTGCTGAGAGTACCATATTGAGAAGGGCACAGTGACAAACAGAACAATGCAGGGACTCATAATACATGCCTCCCATGAATGCAGAAGTGGAGAGTCCTTGCCAAGGAGCTGTGTGTTTTATGATCTTGTTCTACATAAGGGGCTAGTTTGCCAAGTGTGGTTTTGTTGCTGTTGTGGTGGTGGTGGTAGTGGTGGTGGTGGTGGTGTGAATGCTGTACAAGTTGAAAAATTGCTGTGTCTTATTTTCAGTTTTACCTTTCCCAACGCCTGTATTTGCTTTTGTTTTAAACAGACTTACCACCTATTCCATGGATAAATTACTTGACTTGCCCTGAAAGAATCAGTAGTGCCGTTGGACATTGACCATATTGGCCTTAGGGCTTTCACAATGAATGGAAGGTCATGTGGCATGAGTCTCCATCGTGCGTCGAGAACCCCACAGGGGCCTGGGTTGCTCAGTGGTCAACATATTCCTCCCATCAGAGCCCACTCAGGCACTCCGGGCCCCTCGTCCTGTGCCAGCACACCCAGCCCCACCATTGGAAGTCTTGCTAACAGCCTCCATCTCAAGATGTCCTCCGGAGCAGGGATGGCTCCTCAGAGCAACATGGCGGTGAGCCCCATCCATCTGCCTGCCCTGAGCCCCAGGAGACAGTTACTCACCAATGGGAAGCCTCAATTTCAGGCCACTCAGACTGGTGGCATGGCATCATCACTTACTATAAAACCCAAACAGCAAGAATTTGGAGACCCCTTTTCTTCAAATCCCGAGAAAGGTAGGATTGTCATTTTGGAATCTTTTAGAAATGGAAACGTTTTATCTCCCTCATGTCTGTTCACTGCCAGCTAGTTCTATAGAAAATATATGTAATTTAACATCAAAGTCAAAGTTCACAGTCTCATGCTTGGTAAGGGGTTGGGTGTGTACTTGTGTCTGTGTGTATAAATGCTAAATACAAATGTGTGACACCTTGGAATGTGAAGCAGAGGAGAAGGTACAGCAGAAAGGTCAGCTCAAAAGGGAGATAGTGGGGGAGGTGATGAAGGGGACAGGAGCAAGGTGACGAAGTCTGTCTTCTGCATACATGTGGCTCTGCCCTGGCTTACAGGGTGGAGTGGATTCTACAGACCATGGAGGTCAAGGCTGAACCAGAACCACTGCTGGTGTTAGAAGTACTAGAAGAAAAGCTGTGCTTAGAAGGAAAACTGTTAAAAGAGAGACATTGTAATAACCAGTAAAATAAGGAGTTAGTAAATATAAATAAGAAAATGAAGAGTTTAATCAGTACAGGGAATAATGCATAATCCGTTCCCCCTTAACGCTGGGGCTTGAAACCATGGCCTTAGAGTAGCATGCTAGGCAACTGCTCCACCAATGAGCCCTGTCTCCAACAAGAATAATAAACATGTATCTAAATTTTGTGAGGGACTAGAAACCTTGGTTAATTTGAAACACAACATGTGGTTTTAGTCTAGTAGAGATTGGGTGGGTTACCAGATATTTCAAATTAAAGAGTAGTTGTGAGGACTAACAAAGTATTTGCACGACACTTTCTCTAGCAATTGGTGTGGACTTAATGAGTGTATGCTGCAGATGGTGTGTGTGTTTAGGCCAGGGAGAAAAGGAGCCTGAATCCTCCATAGCTACAGCGTTTTATGTGCAATAGCACTCTGTATATTCCTTAAGGTACTTTATCGTTTAGTATTTAAATGTTTGTATTAAAAGTGCTTATACTGCTCAGTAGAGTTACTAACAGGCTACTGAATGGCCACATACCCTGTTAATTAAGGTGAATAATGATTTATAACAGACATGTAGCCAAAGACTTGTTTGTCTTGGTGTCTGTGTATTTTGGTGTATGGAGTTTTTGGCATAAGTGAAGAGATTTAAAAAAAAAAAAAAACCAAACCAACAAAAAATGAAAAACCCTACAACAGTAAGCATGCATGTAGCTTTTATATTTCTCTTATACTTTCGTATTATCGCTTTCCCTATTAATTTACATTTAGTTTAGTTTCTGTTTGGAGTAGTTTACTCTCCTAGAGGTACTGGTATTTAAGTTCAGGTAAGGTTTCCCTGGGGGGTCCTTTCCAGACTAGTCTGTAACTCTCAGGCCACTGCGCTCATGGGGTTGAGCGCTGTTTTTTTCCTATCAAACGCTTCTGTTGGGTTGTAGAGGCATTGCCCCACCGACACCTCTCACCTCATCTTGACCAGTGATCTGCAGCTTGCTTTTATAGGCCCTAGTGTTTGTCCACGTGACTGATAGTGGTGATGGTGATAGTATTAATAACCTGCATTTCTCCTATCATGTATGTATCAGGCTGCGTGTGGAAATGCTTTCCGACATAGACTCAGCGATTGCTTGCAACAGCTCAGGATGTGTCCCGTACTTGATTTAACTAACGAGGGTCCAAAAAGAACAAACTCTTTGGGGACACTGACTAAGAAAGAGTTCGGGAATGGTACTTTGATAGAAGCCATAATTATAATCCTGGTTGAAAATGTGCTTCAGGAACTTAGGTTAAGGGAGCCTAACTTGAGTGAGTCATCAGGGCCAGCATACCTTGTAATGCATGTCGAGCAAGTACTGCCTCCCAGTTCTTCCCCTGAGGCTTGCTGGCTCTTAGCTAGTAGACAGTGCCAGGCTTCCTGTCGGCATGCTTGGAGCATGAGTTCTCACAGACAAGAAGCTGGGGACAATCTGAAGTTATTCCTCTCAGCCTTGAAGCTTGGATACCATCCGTGGTCTTGGTGAGGCCAGAAGTGGTTGAATTGTTCCTTGCAGATCTTGTCAGAATTCATAAATCAAGCCAACAGCCAATGGTCTGGGATTGTGTAAACTCCATCTGATCATTTATTCAACAAATAATTATTGAACTTATATTGTGGGGAATATAAGCCATTGTTCTGGAAGACTTGTATGTAAAATGCAGTCTTCCCCTCAGGGTGTTTGAGAATTTAGACAAATATACTGGTAGTTACAAAGCACAGTGAGGACTCTGAGAGGGATATACTCAGAGCAGTGTGTCAGTCTTTGTGTGTATGAGTATGCGTGTGTGCATGGGCAGGCAGGAGTGGAGTCCAGAGGTCAGTGCTGATCTCTTCCTCAGTTAGTCTCCGTTTTCTTTTTTTAAGACAGTGTCTCTCACTAATGAATATGGAACCCCCTGGTTTTGCTGGAAGGGTTGATCAGCATACTCCAGGGATCCCATCTCTGCTTCCCCAGCTCTGGGGTTACACACGTTTCGTTACTCCTGGCATTTATGTGGGTGCTGGGGACTCCAAATTCAAGTCCCCAGGCCTACACAGCAAGCGTTTAACCAACTGAGCCATCTCTCTAGCTCCATCTATCAACTCCTGAGAGGGCTCCGTGGCCTCCTGACAGGGGGATCAAGGAGGACAGTAGCACATCTAGGCACACATTTGGAAAGTGAGGTGCTAGCCTCGTAACTGTACTCAGCTGTGTGTACGAGAGTGTATGAGTGTGTTCATGCATGAGCTGGCATGGCATGTGTGCATGTGGGGGAGCTTTCTAGCATTTGTTTTGGGTAGGGAGAAAAACACAACCCAAGCCTAGAGGGACGAGATTTCTGCCTGACTCCACATGGCTTGGAGGTGTAGAGTTTTTATAAGAGCTGATGCTGGAAGACAGTAAACAATGCAACATATGAAGTCTTGAGGGACTCACCAAGAAGTGTAGATGGGTGAGGCTGCTTTGACCCTGGGGCAGCATGTAACTCGGGGAATACCAGTTGAGGCTTCCAGAAATAGCTTGAGAATGTATATGAGAGAGAGAGCGAGAGCGAGAGCGAGAGAGAGAGAGAGAGAGAGAGAGAGAGAGAGAGAGAGAGAGAGAGAGAGAGAGAGAGAGAGTGTGTGTGTGTGTGTGTGTGTGTGTGGTGTGTGTGAATAGAAATAAAGAGTCTTATTATTAGGAGTTTGCTAATGAAATTGTGGTGGCCCAGGACAGTGGATGATTTAATTCCAGTCAGAGCTGAGGGCCTGAGAACCAGAAGAGCTAATGGTAGAGTTTGTGTCCAAAGGCCAGCAGGCTCCAGACTCAGGAAGAGCCAGTATTTCAGTGTGAGTCCAAAGGCAAGAAGAAGAAACCAGTGTTCCAGTTCAAGAGCAACTAGGTAGGAAAGGCTGTCCTTCATGTTGGGGAAGAAGCTTTTGCTCTGGTTAGACTTTCGGATGACTGAATGTAGTCTCTCATCACCAAGGAGGGCAGTACCCTTCCCCAGTCTGCTGATGTAAATGTCAGTCTCATCCAGAAACACCCCAACATGAACACCGGGAATAATGTCTCACCAAACATTTGAGTACCTTGCAGTTCAGGCAATTCACACAAAATTCACCACAGCAGGGCCTCATTGCTTTGGGATGGTGTGTAATTTACACAGTAATAAGAAGAGCCTTTTCTGAGTCCAAGAATGATTGCACTGATTCTTGGGACTGTATCCGGAGAACTTAGGTTCTTGAGGATGTTACAGAGGAACACTGGTGGGAAGTGTAGATTTGACAGTGTTATTTCTGTTGATTAAGGATTACATTCCACTATCCTGGAAACACAGATAACAGTGGCTTCAGCATCCTATGGTGTGGGTTCCAAATGGTACCTCAAGGTTACTGGGGTACCACAGTGAACTTAAAAGAGTCCTAGGATACTTAAAAATTTGAAGGAATCAGAGAGATACACAGCATTCTTGCTCACCAGGTAAACTTCTTGCTAGTGGAGATGGACACTTTCCATAGTAAATTTCATTACATTCCTTTTGGTGATGTTTGTGAAGATACAGTCTCAGGGAAAGCAAGCACTTTTTATTGCTGTTCCTGAAAGCATTACTCACTGTAGCCAGAAGGTAGATGCGCACATGTCCATCACAAGATGAGTGTGTAGACATAATATGATGATGCATGTATACTCAACTTGAAAAGGAAGGAAATTCTGGCACATCCTATAATGGATAAACCTTGAGTAAACTGTGCTGAATCCAGTATATCAGCTTCAGAAACATGCATTTTGTGAGTCCACATGGCTTGGAGGTGTAGAGTTTTTAATAAGTATAAGGACTTGGAATTGTGAAGTTTATAGAGACAGGGGTGGTTGCTAAGAGCTTGGGCAACAGGAAGGAGAAGCTAGTACTCCGTCGGTACAGAGATCTGGTTTGAGGTAAGAAAGTTTCGGAGTTTGGTGGGTAGCTTGTTTTTTAATTTTTAAAGTAATTTAATTATTTAACGTTTGGGGTTTTCTCTGAGAGAGTCTCAAAGACTGACCCTGCACTCACTTTGTAGCCTAGGCTGGCCTTGAAAGGTGAGGCAATTACCCCTGCCTCTGCCTTCTGAGTGCTGAGATTACAGGCATGAGTTATCACACTGGGCTATTTTACTACAATTTTAGGTGACATGTAGATGTGAACAGGCCATGAGCATGGTGGGATCTGCCTTTTTCTAAGGTTTGGGAAGTGGTAGGGTATACCATGGGAGCATATGTCCCTCCTGAAACGGTGCCTATTGAATCAAACAGATATGCTATTTTTCTTTTAATTTATGAATATTACTTTTTAAAGCAGCTAATAAGTTGCTAGTACACACACGCTGTTAAGTGTTGACACTCGACTCCTTAATAAATGTGGCTGTTAGGTGTTTCTTGGGCCTGAGGGCACAATAAAAACACAGAGACACTTGGTTGGCCTCTTGGAGTGCCCAGGGCTTGTCATGAGGCCATTTTTCTTAGGGGTCAGTGTCGGCTACTCAGCTCTGCACTCTCAGGCCCGGGACTGTACCGTGTTCCTCTTGGCTGCACCGTGGCCGCCTCAGTCCAGCTCTGACCAGAATCTGCCTTCTGAGAAGAGGGGGGAGGAAGGATAAACGGCAGAAAGAGAAAAGGCTTATTTCTCTCGATTCTGTACCTTTTAAACAGCTCCCTGGGAGCGCCCTATCCAGTCATCTCCACTTCCGTTAGCCAGTCTTTTTATCAAGTGCTTCTTAATGAGAAAACTCACTGTTGGGTCTCAGTGTTTTGGTCCTTTTTTTTTTTTTTTTGGCTTTACATTATTTTGTGTTGTGTTCTATGCTAACTAAACAACTAGTTTATTATTATTATTATTATTATTATTATTATTATTATTATTTTTTGGTTTTTTCGAGACAGGGTTTCTCTGTGTAGCTTTGCGCCTTTCCTGGAACTCACTTGGTAGTCCAGGCTGGCCTCGAACTCACAGAGATCCGCCTGGCTCTGCCTCCCGAGTGCTGGGATTAAAGGCGTGCGCCACCACCGCCCGGCGATTATTATTATTTTTTTGAGACAAGGTTTCACTGTATAGCCTTGGATGGCTTGGAACTCAATATGTAGACTAGACAGGCCTTGAACTTAGTGATCCTCCTGCTTCAGCATACCAAAGTGCTGAGCTTACAGACATGTGCCACTAAACCTAGATTAATAGGTTTGACTTCTCAGCATTTTGCCACAGTTATCTTTTTCAAATATTTTGAACTACTAGGAAATAAGTGACAGACACTGTGACATTTCATCTTAAAATTGGCATTCTTCATGTATATACACAAATGCATGTTAATCATAACCAAGGAAGTTAACTCAGAGAACAGACTCACTTACATATAATTATGTCTTAGTGTGCATTCCATAATTTATTTTATCCATACATTATTTTCTCTCTCTACTTACAGTCTAAGCACCCTTTCTCACTGTTTTTTAATTTAGATGGCTCTAATCAAGTTTGAGTGTATTATATATGGCTATCACAGTATCTCAGGTTCCTTTTTTAGTCTCCTCAGTTCTCCCACCCCACCCCCCCATGCATTTTTCATTTGTGCTGGGTTCAGGTTAGCTCTTCGCTCACACTTGTTTGGCTGACCATTCCTTCACCATCTGACTCAGGTTTGAATCCCCTGAGCTCACTGCAGCCACTTGGGCTGAAATGGTGAGCCCTACGTTCAGAAAGAGGGGCCCTGTCTCAGCAATAAGGTGGAGAAGGATTAGCAGATGACCAATGTTAACCTCTGGACTCCACACCTACATGCACGAGTGCACACCTCCCACATGTTTGCGCACACACACACCCCCAAATTAAAAAGAAGAATATGGAATAGGTGATTGGTGTGTGGCCCACAGCCTTACACCAGGAAACATCAGGTGCTCTTTGTCCTAGGACTTACCTGGTGAACACCATATCGTCATCAGATCACTGCCTTGCAGACACGTTTCCCGTCAAAGTTAGTCAATGACGTCACATTCGTGAGCCTTTCCGAGCTAACCGTCTGGTCTGTGTTTGGGTCAGGCTCTCTTTGTTGAGTGTGGTGATGATGCTTTCTGACTTCGTCAGTCCTTGTATGGTTATAATAGCTGGTGCCTTACTTTCAGCAATACAGTGACAAAATTCTTGATAGATGCCGGACATCAGAGGGGAAGGATTTGTCTAGTCACAGTTCAAGGGACTTCTGTCTATCCTAGTGAGGCCTGATGGCAGAAGCAGCCTGGTCATGTCTGTAGGAGTGTATGGCTCCTTGCACAGCAGCCAGACCACGAGGCAGAGGTTCTGATCAGAGCTAAGAGCTGGGTGTCACCTCCCCTCTCAGCTTTTTGTGCCCAGTGTCTGGCAGCCTGGCAGTGAGTTATGTCCTGATTATTATTGCCTCCCCAAAGAATACCCCTAGCTGGGGCAGATGTGCGAATACACAGTCTGTGGGGGAGATTTTTGGATTCAGACCACAGCAGCTGTCAAGAGGGGCTTCCCCTCGTCTCTTTAGGATCACTGTAGACTCACTTAGGGACTCCTTCAAAAATGGTTCTCTGTGACTCATTACTGTCATAATTCTTTCTGATGCTCCAGTGAACCCAAATATGGCCAGAGGAACCCACTTGAAGTCAGTTCCTGTGCCCTTTAACCATGTTCCCATTAAGTACTTCCTGTTTTCAGACATAGCAAGATGTTTTCACCTCGCTTGCACTTCCCTGCCCTAGACCTAAAACCACTCACTTTCACCCAAATTGCCAGTCTCTTTTAGTGGGGCATGCTTGGAGAGCTGTGTGAAAGGGCATCCTTACTGCCTCTGGGGTGCCATCACTTCCAGACCTTGCCCACGGTTAGAGTTGGGGAAAGCATTGGAAAAAGAGCTGCCTTTAAAGCACATCACATCACTCTTGTTCATTGCAGGTCAGAGAGAGCCTGGGTCACAGGCGTCAGTGTGTCCTCTCTGTTCTGTCCTAGGTAACGGAAGGGGTTCTATCTTAACAGTTCAGAGGCAGTAGAAGTTAGTTTTCAAGTTCATTGCTTACACCATGTCGGGTTTCTTTTTTTTTTTTTTTTTTGGTTTTTCGAGACAGGTTTTCTCTGTTCAGCTTGGCGCCTGTCCTGCATCTCACTCTGTAGACCAGGCTGGCCTCGAACTCACAGAGATCCGCCTGCCTCTTCCTCCCGAGTGCTGGGATTAAAGGCACGCGCCACCACCGCCCGGCCCATGTCGGATTTTAATGTGCAGAGGTGGGCCTTCCTGTGTTGTCTGCACTTCAGGAGGCAGCATGGGAGTGTGTTGTGTGTAGGGCAGCTCCCTGGCCTGGCTCGGGCTTGTGAGTGTGGAGCCCCACTTAACATAGCAATACTGAGAGTATTTCCTTGCTTCCTGGTCCAACAGAACTCACTGTCATTAGACTTGTAGAAACTCATTTTTCAAAGCATTTGGGAAATCAGTTTTATGATCCCCACTTTAAGCACATTTGACATGACTATTTAAATATTTAAGACATTTCTGCATGTGTAGTACCCTGAGGACTGTATAATTGGGAAGATTTTCATTATAAAGGTTTTTATTTTACCTCAGGCCCTCTGACATTTCTTGTTGGGCTTGGCTGTCCTTGGAGACAAAAGGAGTTAGTTACTCATTAGCATTTGTGGGTTATTTATTATTGTTGGTTAGAGAAAAACAGAATAATATCAACAAAGGACACCAAACTAATTGGGATTTTAAAACTCTTTTGTGTCACTTAAGGCTGGTGTCTCTTGTAAAGACCTGGTTCAGGGAAGATAATGTATTATGTGAACCTGGGAGGGCTAACACTTAATGTATGTAAAATAACACATCACTTTTTAAATTTTTTTTATTTTTTTTTAATGCTTGTTGGCTGATTTCATTGGTCAGAGTCTGGAGTTCAGGTTAGGGATTGATTATTATGCCTGCACTCTATTTTGAAAAACAAGAGACAACAAAAAGAAACTGTTAGCTGCCCCCAGGGCCTCTGGGTGGAATGTAGCCCTACTAGAAACAGAGTAGCAATGTGGGACCCCCTTATTTGGGAAAAAAATACAGTTAAAAAGAGCAAAACACTTGCTTTTTTCCCCTTCACTTCTGCTTTTTAATCATTTATATTTCCTTGCACTTCCAGGGTGGCTTCCTGTAGAATTAGAGCACATAAAGTTAATATTCCATAAAAGCCTCCCAAAATAACCAAATCGACCAGAGACTAAAGGCATTATTCCAGTTGAGGTGGCCAGAGTTTGCATTTCGTCTGGCCAGCCAGGCAGGTGAAGCACAATGTTTACTTTTGTTTACTCCCTGGGCTACACAGGGGATACTTTGTGTGATTTATTGATGCTGGGTGTAAATCAAATTGATGATGAATTTCCAAGTATTACTGAATGGCAGGTACGATTTGTTCCAGTTCAGAAAAGTGCTTTGTCAGACTTGTAGCATTCCACATTGAAAAGAATACAGTATCCTGTGAATAACCCTCCCCTGGTGTAGTGCTGTAGGACAGTGAACTGAACCAGAAGGGGAACCAGTCACCTTCAGCACTTTGAAAAGCTGTTGGCTCTCAGAACTATATGGGTTTCCTCTCTTAATACATAATAGAGAATTAGGCAAGATCAAGAAAGAAAGCAGCGTTTATCTTCGGTGGGGGACCTGTAGTGTGCCAGAGCCGGTGAGACCTTGAGACCCGGCACAGCCAATGTGTTAGGGCTGATGTTAACTTCAGTTTAAAAGTGTGCAGTGTGCTGTTGAGGGAGCTGAGACCATTCACCTGATTCACCTAGGGGATAAGAGTCAGAGCTGATGTTTCACGCAAGCCTATCTTCCTCCAGGATGTGTGCCTTCCATGTGTTTGGGCAACTCCAGGAGCCTTGGGAGATAGTGATGGGGCATTTTTGCCTAGATCATGCTCTGAGGGCCACCCATCCAGTGACATTTGGGCAATAGAAATCAGTCTTGATGGGGTAAAATCAACATGAAATTGGTGGATGGGTATTGGAAGTGGATCTGGGAAGAGTTGTGGGGAGGGAGAGGTGGTATGATAAAAAATACATGAAGATAATTGATTTTGGGGAATCCGTGGCTGATAGATTAAATTAATTATAAAATAAAAATATTTAAAAAAAGAACCTTTGGCATGCTTATTGCCAGGCCCTGTAGTATACTGTCAGCAATCCTCCTGTGTCTGTATCACACCCTTACTACTTTCCATGATTCTCAAGAAAAATTAATAGTATTATATACTTACTATTCATAGCTAAATATATATATAAAATATCTTAACTAAAATCCGAGGAAACTACAAAAGCAATCCAACTTACGATAAAGATTCTGATATCAATATGAAAATGCTCCAATATAGCTCCACTTCAATTGGAAAGAAGCCCCGAGAGAAGCAAAAAGTATAATTAGCTGAAATTCTGTTAATCCACATAGGGTATATTGTTGACTTAGATCTCTTGTTTGCTTCCAGCAATATGGTATATGAAATGATGGCATATTTCTATACAAAGAGTGACGAGTCCTCCCTTGATTGACATTACAACTTTGTAGATAATTTAGCATAAATAAGAGTCATGAAAAAACTGGACTAAAGATCTAAATGCAGGCGAGACTTGAGGGGGGACAGGCTTTGTCGTATGACATACGTAGACAGCACATTGAATGTGTGGGCGGTTCCACATTGACAGCCTGCTAAGCGGCCACCTCATGTCATAGGTGGAAGAAGTGAAAATAGACACCAAGAAGGTATCCCCTTGACTGACACAAAGACATTTTTGTTGACCATGCTTCAGGTGAAGGTCCCGAGTTGCCCTCTGCCAAATTTAGTAGAAGTGGATGATTTTGTGTAGTGTGGGAAAGCTTGGAGTAAATGCTGGGGTGTTTCCAGGACTCTGAGGAGAACCTCACTGTCGTTTTTGTAGTATAGACAATCTAACGGTGGATGTTTCTAGAACAGTTGAATGTCTGAAAAAGCACAGGAGAGTTCTGAGGTTAGGATGGTGGGAAGCACTGCCACCCGAGGGCTGGAGGCTGGAAAGGAAGAGGGCACACGTTTCCAGGATCCAGAGTCTTCACACCATGGTTGGACTGGTCATGCTGCCTCTGAGAACTGGAAAGAATTGCCCGTCCAGTGACAGTTCTAGACTCAAAATAGTAATTATGGGGCTCCAGCTATCTGTGAGCATAACTGCCAGTCCTGGAATATTCTATAGGATTGTTTAGTCAATAACTGTATTCCGAAAAGAAGTCAGTCAGGATTACATGGGACCTCTTCTTACTTTTTGTTCTGGTTCTTAAATTGACTGGAGTGATAGGGTGTTAGGTCTAGGTGAAATCACTGAACCACATTATGGAATTCCTTGCAAAAATGTTTGAAGAATTTGGAACAAGTCCAGAGAAATAAAGCAAGGCAGGACCACAACTTCCTTTTCCACACTTTCTTTGTAGTTTTAACCAGATTTTTAAAGAATAATGACAGTTAAGACATAACATTATATGGTGTATATTGCTATATATTCCAGATACTTTATATTATTACATCTAAGCTGCTTTAAAACACAATGAAGTGGGGACCATTGGGCACAGTGTAGTGGGTAGCCATTCCAGCTTTGATCTGGAAGTTCCAACCCCCATTGAGACTTCGGCAACTGTCACGCCTACAAGGCGGGGCGAAGGGAGGCGCCTGGGGACCTGAGATCTGGATCGGCGGGCTCTCTCTCTGTTGCGGGACCCTGGACTGGAGAGGTGTACCAAGCAGAGCTCCAGAGAACACCGCTGGACTGCGATACACCTTCCCCAGACTCCGCGACCTACCTATCCCTTAATTTGTAAGTTACGCCATTAAATAAATCTCCTTTTATCTACGTGGAGTGGCCTTAATAATTTCACCAATATCTGGCGCCCAACGTGGGGAACGAACCCACGACCCTGAGATTAAGAGTCTCATGCTCTACCTGAAAATGGTCTGTCAGATACTTTAGGCCTGTAGCCAATTTGAATGCACCAACAATGCTGAGAAACATTAGGTGACTGTCCAGGCTGCCAGCTGTCTCCGTCTACTCTTGCAAGATTCCCGAAAGTTGCTTGCATCCATCTACCATTTCTCAGGTACCATTATATTCCTTCTCAGGTCTTTGATGGGATTGAAGACTAGCAGTTATAGTTACAACCTAGTAGATAGAACATATTAAGTATTAGATTCAGGTTCTTTAGGATAGGACACCTTTTGGAATGATCTTTGTAACATGCCATTTACCTATGCTCTATACTTCTCTGGATTATAGTATGTGTTTCTTGCTTGATATTGTTTGCATTGGTTGTAGTTCCATCTTATCTAGGTCATTATCCCTCATTATTCCTGGACTATATTTGATAACCATTCCTTTGTATATAGTCTTGTATTAGGTTAGAACTTTCTTATTTAGACAAAAAGGGGGAGATGTAGTGGGTAGCCATTCTAGCTTTGATCTGGAAGTTCCAACCCCCATTGAGACTTCGGCAACTGTCACGCCTACAAGGCGGGGCGAAAGGAGGCGCCTGGGGACCTGAGATCTGGATCGGCGGGCTCTCTCTCTGTTGCGGGACCCTGGACTGGAGAGGTGTACCAAGCAGAGCTCCAGAGAACACCGCTGGACTGCGATACACCTTCCCCAGACTCCACGACCTACCTATCCCTTAATTTGTAAGTTACGCCATTAAATAAATCTCCTTTTATCTACGTGGAGTGGCCTTAATAATTTCACCAATAGCACAGTGTTATTATTGTTTTTCCTCTTTTATAGATGAGGAAACTAAGATCTGTTTGCAGCATTTCTTCACCCTCACATAGCTAGGGAGGGACCCAAGCCCATCACTTGGCTCTGGGTGATTAAGCAGATATCATATGTATATGTGTGTGTACACACACGTGTTGTGTGATTGAAACTTTTCTTTGAGAGACGAAGCACACCCATCTACTCATCCCAGATATGGAACCCATGACAGATGAAAGCGGGGATACCACCAAAGTCCAACTTGGTGAACGAGTGAGTTATTTGGGTTACAGGAAGATGGGTGAGGGGATACTTGCAGGAGCAGAAATGACTCAAAGACAACTGCATCACCCAAGACTCACTCCAGCGAAACTGGGAACCTGGAGCACACCACACAGCCTGCAGGCAGCTCAGCGGGTTGAAGTACCCTCTCCAAGTGCCTCAGGTGGTCTAAATCTCTTCCAGGTAGCTCTTCCTGTCTGAGAGCCGTCTTTGCAGCCAGATTGTGCTTGCTCTGGCAGGGAGGGACTAGTGAATTTGGTCAGTTTCAGGGAATTCTTGAACTTAAATTTTTTTTATTTTTGTTGTTGTTTACACCCTGCTTAAGGAGCTGCCCTACAGGATGGAACATTTTAATCTCTGAGAAGAGACTATAATATAACCAACACTCTATCCTGTCCTCTGTCTTTTACATCCTTTCCACCCCTTTTCCATAATGATCATTGAGCCTTGGAGGGGGCATAGATGGCTACCTATGGCTAAGAAACAGGCCACCATGTCACTTGTGTAGGAGTGTCCCCAGAGGTTATGAGTTGAGGCTGACAACAGTGATCGGCATAAACACGTGTTTAGAGGGTGGATTGGCAGGTGCATGATACCCATCTAATAAGACCATACAAGTTTCTTCCCTATTGAGATTTATGACCTATATATACAGCTACAGGTTTTGGTTCTGGCTTATGGTACCATGCTTGGCTTCTCTCTTGTGTATGGAGTGGGCCTTATGTACAATTGGAAGACAGTTGGTCTTACCCAAGACAGCCAAGCCCCTATTGCACAAGAAGGCAATCCTGCCTGGCATGTTGGTGTTTTCTAGCACACAGGGTCTGTGGCCAAGCGGAAACATCAGTGACGGTTCTCCACCAGCAGCCTGCATGCCTCCCTCTGACAATACCAAAGCCAGAGAGCAGGGTGGGAGTTTCCAGTTCAGTCCCAGATTAATTTCTACATGTTGTATAGTCAGAAAGAATGTGAACATGTGGTGTTTTCAGGGTCTTACCTTCTAGTCCAGGCATACAATCAACAGCTGTAGTAATAGTCTTTATGATTTGTGGGCTGAGGCACTTCCCTGGCCAACAACTCACAGGAAGGTAGCTTCTTTCTGGAACTGAGATTTTCATTCAATAACGTTACAGCCTCTGAGAGTGTCCTTTTCCACCCATGTAGCTTATCTTTGGGATTTTTTTCCTGTTTTAGTTAACCCATCCCTGGTAGGGTTGTAAGGTAGATAAAAGTACCATTGTTCCTGGTTTTTCTCTCCAGTGGCTTTCCAAATCTGCAAAACCTTTCTCAAGCTAGGCGGGACAAAGAAACATCCCGAAACACCATCCCATAAGAAGTAGTGAGGTTAGTCCTCAGAGTCCCTTGTCAGCTGTTTGGAGTGTCAGGTGGTCCCAGAGGTTCACAACTAAGGAGATATCGAAGTCAAACCTTAGCAAGGTCTAATACAGACAGCATGGGAAGACTCCATCCATTGGTGTCAGATGCTTCCTCCACAGATCAAAGTTGGCTACAAAGCATGGCTAGGAGGTGCTAACTTCATTAGTTCCCTGCAGTCCTTCCTCATTCCCTCTGAGCCATTTCCACATGCTGGAGCTCTTCCACAGAGCCTCTCTACGTTTCTACACACCTGCTGGATAGTTTCATGTCAACTTGACAACCAGCTAGAGTCATCAGAGAGGAAGGAGCCTCAATTGAGAAATGTCTATAAAAGATCAGGCTGCCGCTAAGCCTGTAGGGCATTTTCTTAAGTAGTGATTTATGGGGAGGGCCCAGTCCACTGGTGGTCCTGGGTGCCATAAGAAAGCAGGCTATAGGGGGACGGCCAGTAAGCAGCACCCCTCCATGGCCTCAGTATCAGCTCCTGCCTCCAGGTTCCTGCCCTGCATAAGTTCTTGCTCTTACTACTTTGGACGATGAACCGTTATATGGAACTGTGAGTGAAGTAAATCTTTTCCTCTTCAAGTTGTTTTTGGTCATGGTATTTCATCGCAGAAATAGTAACCCTAACTAAAACAGTGGGCCTAACTTAATTTTTCTCACACCTACTCAGGGCCCAGGGGGAGCAAGGGCCCGTTCTCCCCAGCTGTACCTGCTGACTCCCTGGGTCAGAGTAGCTCTGGGTTGGCACTGTGGGTACAGCTGTAGCTGTTGCCCCTCCATCCACCGTACCCCAGTGTTGGGGGAGTTCTTGCCTGGGCAAACCATCTCTACCCCTAGCATAGCCTTTGCTGTAGGGAAATGTACCCCCCTTAGCATGGGGAAGGGGGATAACTACCCACTCTGGGGACAGGCTTGAATGTCTTTACTTGTACTTCTCTATCATGGTTGTCTTCTGCAAACTGCTCCTCAGGCTTTAAAGCCATCCAGCATCTCCCTAGGACACAATTTGACTTTTAATCAGTTCTTTCCTTATGAACTCCAGCTCAACGTGAATCATGCCACATTTGTCTTTGAGTAAACCAGAAAGACCTCTTCCTCCACTCTACCTTTTTACTGTCTCCTCCAGGTTGCTCTCTCATTTAATGGACTCTCTTGAAATGCTGCTCTAAGACACTGAGATCTGCCAGAGCTTTTCCGACTTCGTAAAGATCTTGCCCCAACAACAGACTCGGCAAAGTCACTAAAACTCCACACTAGCCTTGAGGTCCCTGCTGAATCAGCCTTCTCTTTAACTCCTCTGTCTGGCTCAGGGAACTGGGATTCTAAGACAGCTTCTCTTATTCCTAGTCCCTTCAAAACCATCTGTCACTCCTCTGTGGTCCTCTAGTTCTTGATATCTTTGGGGACCTCAAATGGACATTGCCAAGGGTTCCTAATGGCTCTGAGAAGCCGGTCCACCGGGGACTGATTTCCCTAACACGGTCCCATTATGCAGCCATTGCCTTAAGGAGGGGTGGGTAGTTACAGGACTCAGTTTTCCTGCCTCCACAGCAGTCAGACTGATCTCTTCACTCCCAAGTCCACTCCCACAGCCTCACAAGCCAGCCTGCTGCAACAGGCTCTTTCCCTGCTTGTTTAACAGCCTTCCTTCAGTCCAGCGTTTCAGGTGCTGAGTATTTCCTGATCACCCTAGTTTGCCTTGGACCATCATGCTTCATGCCCCTGTCTGCATGCTGGACTGCACGTTTCCCTCTTTCTCCGCTAAAGGTTAGACTTGAGGGCTGTCTTTGACCATCTCTCTCTCTCTCATCCTCTCTTTTATCTAATGTAGTTGCCAAATCAGAGGCTAATGTCAGGATGCAAGCATCCCACTTTCTCACTGCAATTGCTCCAGCAAGGGTCTGGGAGCCTGTGAACTGAGTGCTTTCATGACTAAGGCAAAGTGATGGTACTCATCCTTCGTCCCACTGGTAGCAGCTATCACTAGGGAGTCTCTGAGATGTGCTTACGGCCTAGTAAGTATTATGGGAGACACAAAGCAGAGTAATGCAGTTTGGAGTCTTTTAGAAGGGGTTAGACTTCTCTGGTTTAAGAGCAGGGCACCTGAAGTCCCAATTCAGAGAGAAAAGCAGGCACCTAGGTATTGGTTCAGATATACCCAGATCACTTAGGTCCCTGGAGATTCAGGCAGGAAGGTAAGCGATTTTAAGTGTAGTGGAAACTATTTGAAAGGTTTTAAGGTAATGGATTCAGATGGCATGCTGTACACTTTTGCAAAGGATGTGTGCTTCCTGTGCTGGGAACACAGTGACTGAAGAGAAGAATGAAGGCCGGAAGACGGGTTAGGTTAGTGTAGTCGCCCTGCTGAGATAGATGGTGACTTGGAAGTGATAAAACGTTTAGATTGGAGTTAGCACATTCGTTAGGAGTTGCTGACGCTTTCTTTTGCACTGGTAAGAGTCGGTAGGTGATCAGGTTTCTGTTTTGTACATACTTGGGGGCACCTATTAGCCTATCACGTGGGACTCCTGGACATACAGTGGAGGTTTGCAGTAAATTGTGAGTCAGGGATCAACATGTGAGTGTTAACAGCGAAGAGAGGATGTTTGGTGTCATGAGGTTACTAAACTCTGTCCAAGGATGATGAGGATGGAGAAGCTGGCCAAGACCTGAGCCTTGGGGAAATTAACATATCATAAGGCTGGGAAGAGGAGCCTATGCTGCTGCAGCCAGTGAGGTAGGAGGAAAGCCAGGGGGAGAGGGTATCTTGGAAGCCATGCTTGCAAAGCAGTTCAAGAAGGGAGGCGTGATTGGCTAGATTGGATGGTGGTGTGAGATTAGGTTAGATGGAACCAGGAAATTCTATATTGAATTGGACCAAAGGGAGGTCATTGCTACCCTTGAAAAGAGGACAAATGAGATGTTGTGTCCGGCTTATACACTGCATTTCTATGACTTTGAGTATTTGAAATATAATAAAATTTTAGGGTCTATAGAATGACTGGATGAATGACTGCGTGGATGGATGGATGACTGAATGAATGAAGGAATAAATGGGTGAATGGATGAATTGACAAGCCCTCTTTCTTCCTTCTGTTCTGTGTCGTGCAGTCATTGTTTTAGAATTTGTGTTTTAGTCTTAACAGGGACAAAAGTCAAGTGACTATGAAGGAAGTATGTGCATGACTTTTCCCTCTCTGGTAGTGATCTGTGGTAGATTCAGCACAGTCTCAAATACCAGTTAATGAGCACTGTGTAAAACGTCACCTCACCGCTTCAAACAGTGTTACGTCTAATCTCAGGTTCTGGGCTATAGTTAGCCTTCTCTTCAGACTCAAATTTCCCTTCTCTGGTGCCCTCTGTAGAGCTGAATTGCTTACATTTGTTCTTATTGTGAGGTGGTTTTCTTCCTCCATCATTTGTGACGGACAGTTGTGCTGGTATCTATGGTCTCTCAGAGCTTGTAGAACATCCCTTCAGGCCCTTCCGGCTTTCAGAGTCCCAACTGAAAACTCAGGTGTTATACTCATGGGCATGCCTTTATAAGTGACTTGGTCTTTTTTTCGTTTACAGTTTTTCATGTTGTTTCCTTGCTCTGAACATTTAGTGTCTGGATTATTTTTTTTTTATTTATTTATTTTTTGGTTTTTCGAGACAGGGTTTCTCTGTATAGCTTTGCGCCTCTCCTGGAACTCACTTGGTAGCCCAGGCTGGCCTCGAACTCACAGAGATCTGCCTGGCTCTGCCTCCCGAGTGCTGGGATTAAAGGCGTGCGCCACCACCGCCCGGCTAGTGTCTGGATTATTAACGGTTTTTATCAGAATCCTCTCAAGGCTTAGGGCTATGTGGAAGAGGAGGCAGAAAGATGATAAACTCCAGAAGTGGTAGATGACTCCATGGAGACGACATCTTGCAGACACAAGAGGACTGATACACATAAGAATTCAGAGACTGTGACAACATGCACAAGATCTGTACAGGTTCACACCAGACAAAATCCCAGCACTGAGAAACAGAAGTGGACACAGAGTCCCACCCCAACCTGGGAGCTAATTGAAATCGATAACCTGCTGGGAAATGGAAAATCAGTTTTCTCCAATGGAGTGTCAGTGGGTATATCTCCAATGGGGTGTCAGTGGGTATATCTCCAGTGGCGTGTCAGTGGGTATATCTCCAATGGAGTGTAGTGGGTATATCTCCAATGGAGTGTAGTGGGTATATCTCCAATGGAGTGAGTGTCAGTGGGTATATCTCCAATGGAGTGTCAGTGGGTGTATCTCCAATGGCGTGTCAGTGGGTATATCTCCAATGGCGTGTCAGTGGGTTTATCTCCAGTGGAGTGTCAGTGGGTATATCTCCAATGGAGTGTTACTGGGTATATCTCCAATGGAGCGTCAGTGGGTATATCTCCAGTGGAGTGTCAGTGGGTATATCTCCAATGGAGTGTCAGTGGGTATATCTCCAATGGAGTGTCAGTGGGTATATCTCCAGTGGAGTGTCACTGGGTATATCTCCAATGGAGTGTCAGTGGGTATATCTCCAATGGAGTGTTACTGGGTATATATCTACAATGGAGTGTCACCTGGTATATCCACCACACTCCAAGGTAGGCCCCATGCCCAGGAGTCATTGGCAAAGACACAATGGACCCCATGTTCTTTTTGTTTTGGTATTTATTTTTTTGTCTTTGTTTTTAAAAATTCTTTTAAAGTTTTGCTTGTTTTGCTTTGAGAGAGAGAACATGAGTTGGCTGAGTAAGGAAGTAGGGAGCGTCTGGGAGGAGTTGGAGGAAGAGAAAGGATGTGATCAAAATACACTGTCTGAAAAACAAAAAGTGTGTCAACATGACGGATTAACAAAGTGGCACTGCACCCCTCTGTCTTAGAGTTGCAGCCACCCCATAAAATGCACTTTCCGTGGGCTGGTTGGGGGGGCGGGCCCGGCTTATTCCAGGGCTGTGTTTTTAGATGTAAATTAGCAGGAACAGCCTCAGTGTTGTGTTGAGAAGAATCTAGCCTTGCAGTTCCCACACACTTCTTCCAGGTGCCCTTGTGTCCCTGTGAGTTCACAGGGGGACTCTGAGCTATTGTAATTTGCTTCTTTTGAAGCAGACAGAAATACCTGGGTCCTGTCGGCCAGCTTAAGGTAGTTCATAGTTCCAGTGTGAGGTCATCCCACATTCCTTTCAATGATGTCACATCTTTCCAAAGCTAAGCTTTGGGGATTTGCTGTACTAAAAACCCAGGACCATGTTTTATTTTCTTCTTGTTGTTTTGTTTTTAATGTGGAACAGGAAAGAAGGTGCCAGAATCTAACCAAAATCCTGCCTTTGAGAAAGTGTACAGCACCCTGAGTACCATATCCTATAAAAGTTGTGCTTATTTAAGAATGACCTAAAACTTTACCATCCCAACAGTTTATATCTTTTTTCCCCCAGCTGTCTACCAAATTGTTAGGACATAAATATTTACTAAATGATTTGGTTCTAACTGTTGAACACATGGAGTTGTTGGTATTTTCCATGCCTTAGAGGTCCTAGAGAAAACTTACCGAGACTCCATTGTGTGTAATTGGGACCATTTGCAGGCCTCTGATGTAGCACCTCAGGCCCCTAAGAAGAAAAGGGAGAGGTGGGGCCCACGCTTTGCTCCAGCTTGAGCTGCTTGCTGCCTGGCGTCTCTCAGGTCCTTGCCACTCAGCCCTCATCGAAGTGCTCCTGTGAGTGATTGGTGATTGGGTGAATTAGCAAAAATAACATCTATCTATGGGTAATGCGGTTTCTCTGCAATGAGTGTTCTTCTGATGTAGCCTCTACTTCCCAGCAGCCACTCCCAGGAATGAATGACTCCTCCAGTAGTTAGGCGGCTTTCTCTCTCCCGTTCTCTCCTTGTATCACCACACCACAGCTCCCAGGATAGGACTCCTCTGGACTGTGTAGTTCTGATACAAGGTTAAGGACTCAGGCAGGAGTATTTCATTGTATTGTTAGTTCATTTGTGTTTGGTTCTGTCCCCACGAGAATGTGTCCTGAGTGCTAGATAACTGAACCCACACGGAGGCTTTGAGAGCATGGCTGTCTGTGCCCTAAGGACCTCTCAGATTGCTTAGGAAGTATTCCTTGGGGACATCACTGTGGGATATATACCAGCTGTGGTTTAGTGTTAAAATGCAAAAAGTTTGTATCTGTTACTAAATAGAGTATAAATAGAGTATGCTTTTATTTTTAAGATAACAAAACGAGGTAGTAAGATGACCCATTTTGCTGGGTGTGGAAGGGTCATATGGTCATATGTTTAAGATTCTCTGAACTTGAAGTGGAGGCAATGGCTGCTGACAGACAAAAACAAAAGAGTGAGAGAGCCCCAGCGTATCTTCATCCGAAAGCTCAGAAGTATTCTGCGGGCCCAGAGTGCCCGTGGGGGTCTCTCGTGTGCCGAGTTACCGTTCTTCTCAGTTCGTCTTCAGTCTTGCTCTGGGCCATGAGGATTTGGCTGGTTCTTTTGGCCACCATACACTGCTTCCCACCTCTCCCTGTCCTAACCTCTCTCCATATGTCACTGTCCTCTCTGATTTCTATTTCAGATTACCCCCTACTTTTCATTCTCCATTTCCCTTTCTTCCCCCTCTCTTTATCCCTGCACCCCCCTCTTGGTGCTCCCATCATGGTAGAATCCTCAAGTTCCACATCCTACTTTGCAAAAGGGTCACAAGAGAGTTGGGGACACTGACCCCCTGTGAGACCTAAGTGGTGCATCAAAGCTTTATAATAGTTTTGTATTGAGCTCATAAATAGGGTTTAGGTGGCCTGTGTGGATGGATTTTATCGTGGGTGAATTAATCAGGACTCAGAGCCTCAATCTGTTTTCCAGAATGCCATGGAATTTTTCAGTTGGCTTGTACGTGCTGATGACGTCTTATTTGAGTACTGTTATCTCTAGCCATGTTCCAAGGGTGTGACTGCAATCTCGGTAGCAGTGCTGACCTGTGGAAGTGTGAGGGCCATTGTGAGGGCCCAAAATAGAAGCCATAGACGTAATTTAATATTTTAGTAGCTGTATTGAATTTAGACATGACTGTTGCTCAGTAGCTACATGTATTGGTGGCTGCTGTGTTAAACAGTGCAGCTTCAAGTTGCCAGACTGTAGGTCCTTCATGCCATTAATGAACTGAAAATATTCCTTGAGCATAGTGCTCCCAGAATGATGAGTGGATGAGGCAGGTGCTTGGTGAGGAAGTTGGGCTTGGGGGCATCTTAACGCTCCATGCCAGTCTCATAATAACTTCCATCAAATTGCTGAGGGGTACGGAGCGTGGCCTACAATACAGAAACCTGCTCTTCCTCTATGAAAACTCCTAATTCTCTTCTCTCCCCCTCTCTAGTTTCACCTCCTATTCTTTTTTTTTTTTTTTCGAGACAGGGTTTCTCTGTGTAGCTTTGCGCCTTTCCTGGGACTCACTTGGTAGCCCAGGCCGGCCTCGAACTCACAGAGATCCGCCTGGCTCTGCCTCCCGAGTGCTGGGATTAAAGGCGTGCGCCACCACCGCCCGGCTCACCTCCTGTTCTTAAATCTCTCTTCTTCTTGGAGAGCTAGGATTTACACAGATGATCCCTAGCATTGCTGGTAAGAGTAATCCAGCAGCTAATAGTTACAATAAGTCCTTGGAATTATGGAAACCTAGTCTCTTTCTATAACTTAGTTTATACGACAAAGAAGATTTACTTTATTCTTGACATTGCAAAATAGTATCTCATCCCAGAAAGGCTTCAAAGCGGGAAAATCAAATCTACTTACCAAGTTGACATGTCCCAGTGATAGGAGCTGCTGTCCACGCCCACCCTGATTTCCACTCCTACCCACATCTGTGAGTGGAAGTGAGTTTGAGCAGGTCCTGTTTTCTTTGCCTTGGCTGAGCATTGTCTTACATTCTTGGGGTTACTCCTGCATAACACCATCAAACACATAAGCTAATCCCCCTCCCCCATTTGTCTTTGGTCTTCGTCTCCCTTGAGAATGGAGGGGTAGGGTGGTAGAGGTGGGGAGTTGTCCTCAGTCAGGGACGGAGAAAGGAAATCCGGGCAACTTTTCTTCTCCTCCGGTTTGGTCCTCCCACTGCTGACTTCTGTTTTTTCTCCTTTGACAAGGGGAGTTGGAATTAGGTGACTTTTTCAGTGTTTTCCATGGGAACGCCTGTTTTCAGTTCTCTACATGTGAAGAAGACAGTGGCAGGGAACTGTCCCCATGGGCAGGGTACTGCAGACTGCTGGTTCTGTGACTAACCCTTTAAAAATAACGAGTATTTGAGACTCTTTGACCTCAGTGAAACTTGAGGTTCTTGGTAGTCTCAGTTCTGAGTCTTGCAAATGACTTGGTACATTGCTCTTCTGTCCTCTTTTAACACACAGATCTAAGTGGGCGGGGGTCTTCACCTACGTTCAGGAAGTACATGGAATGTTGGTTGACAGAGTTCCTGGAGGGAAGAGGAACAGGTAGAGATGATGAACCCACAGGGTCCATTGACGCTTGCCAGAGAAACTGCTTGCTGGTTAACTCCTCTGGTTTCTTTGCTGTAGTAAATCTGAAGGACTGTTTGGAAACAGGATTGGAACAGTTCAGAGGTTAAATGACTCCCATGCATTAGGAATGTGGAATGTGAAATGTTGCTTGGGTCAAAAAGAAAGGAAAAGAATGAAAGTAATGTCATCCTGGGGTGGCCCTGTGCTTTGTTTCCAAATAGCTTCAGATTATCAGCTATATTAATCATATAATCAACATATTTAGTAGTGTGTGAGCTGGTCATTGCTGTGTTCTCTTGATTGAGTTTCTTAGTTTATGATCCGGGCTTTCTCTGTATAGGATCATACTGCATGAGGAATGATAATGCCATTATTTTATCATTTAGTATTTAAAACCTTTGTTTAATTCTTACTGAATTGACTTCAGCTCCCAAACAATGCTAATTTATACTGCTGGTAGTACTCAGTTTTGCCCCTAGTTTTAAGAAGGTTGTTGGTGCAGGAGTTATTAATGTCCTTTGGGGTCTGATGGAAAGTTCTTTAATGCCTTTGTTATCACATTTGATTTGATAAGATCGGTAGGTATGTGTTGATATATACAAACACACACACATATATAGATACACATACATTCTTACATATTATATCATACTCTTATAATTCTCTTCTATAATTATATATACCAATACACTTTCTGTTATAGTTAAATTTATAATTTTAATCTTGTAAATAATATCTCTTTACTTCTCTGCACTCTTTGCTGTGAGATGACCATCTGTGAGCTTATCTTTCCCTGCCTTTGTTGGCAGAGAGCTGTCCTTAGATCTCTGTAGGTATGCCCCCTTACAGCAGCTGCTTTGGGATTGACTGTTAGGCCAGCAGAGGGAAACAGTGATTCAGGGGAACCAGGCAGCCCTGGAGGTTTAAACCTGGAGGGGGGACCCGAGGTCCATGAGAATGGTGGAGGGAGGCTGTTCTCCCATGTCCTGAGGCACACAGAACTCAGGCAGGCGAGGGAAGCAGGGCTGACCAGAGATAGTCAGGGCCTTGGAAACCCACGAAGGTTTAGAGACTGCTGTTTGGCTGAGCAGTGGAGTCGACTGACTGGAGTTCAACGGCTCTCACACATGTGTTGTGTAAGTTAAATCGAACTGCACCCACGCTTGTTTGGTTAAGGTAAAGCTGGTGTTAAATCCTCGGGAGCCAGGGTTTGGATTCGTGATGGGAAGTGACAAGGAGTAAATGGCTGTGTCACTGGACAGCATTCAGGAAACACATGAAACAATCCATGGTTTATGTCAGGAGCTAAAAGGGACTGACCTCGAGGCGCCTTTAAGATCTCCAGGAAGGGTCTCGAATAGGCTGCATGCGGTTTTGTCCTGGGAAATGACAGGAGGTAAGGACGAAACAAGCTTTGACTTTAGCCTTACCAGGTTTTGTGGGGGTAGATGCCTGCAGTGCGTATCGTGGGGGTCCCTCTGTTTGGGCAAAGGATCCTGTCGTGGTGGACTGTGATTTATTTAGCAAGGATTTGCTTATGGCCTAAGCTGACTGGAGATATTAGGAATCCTGAAGCAACCAAATGTAGCACTTAGAAAAAAATGCATGTAAACTGTAGCCATTAAGATCACCAGCAGAATGGTGAAAAGATTTCCTTTTTAGCCCCAGAGGCTAATTCTCTTGCCTTCTGGGGAACCATAGCTCGTTCCTTTCTGTAGGCAGAGACTGACTTCATGTATACTGTTTGGTGTGCAGAAGCACTTAATGCTGACCAGCAAAGCCTTAACCATTTAAAGAAGGGTTGATTGCTTCTTAGGCTGGCTCACATATGCAATGGTCCTACTCGAAAAGGAGTGTTTCCTGTTGTAGCAGATAGGGAAAGTAGAAACCCAGCCAAGAATTACTTTTTCCTGATTGTTCTTTCTGGTCGTTTGCTAAGTCAAACTGGAAGGGGAAAAATAAATGCTAGAGCAAGGAACAGCAGATAGGAGAGTGAACAAAACCTGTGAGCATTATTAACAAGCATTGTGACAGTAGAAATGCTACATTCAGGCTTGCCTGCGTCAGTCCCAGCATGCCGTGACATACTTACTCACAGTGTCTTAGAAATGAGAAGGAGGGTTGCCATCTCAGGCTTTTAGCAGGCAAGGTGGGCACTGATAGAACATCACACAGACTTAAGGATGATGGGGGCTTGGAGGAAATAGAGTACGGAAGATGGAGGCTTTGGAGTTTGTCTGGCGAGAGTCCGTTCGTAGCCAGAGCACTAGCCACTGGCAAAGCCTGTGGGTTTGGAAAATGTCTACTGAGAGCCTACCATCTCCACTGATGCTCAGTTATGACGAGAGACAAGGTTATGAAGCTAAGGTCGAGCCATACATTGTCATCTTTAAATGACATTTTACTGTGTTGGCAAAATAAATTATTGAAGGGTGTTGAAGAAGAGACATGGTTGGAATAGTGTTTAATAAGGCCATGTTGGCAGCTAGCAACCATCATGCATTTTGGGAAAAACAATACATTGTGCATATGGGTTGCATTTAGGGTTAATCAGTTTGCAAAACAAATTATCTTTGGTGCCACTGGAGCTTTGGAGTTTCTGATTTATTTCTATCTTTCTCCCTGTATTCATCTTGTTATTCATCATTTTGGAAAAAAAGTACTGTTTAGTGTTCACTCTCACATACTTATATACATATAGCTCCTTTTTCATGGTCCAAGGTACCCTTGTATTAATGTCAGTCTTGACTCGTGTAAACATGCCATGAAGTGAGGAGGGCTGGTGTGATGGCTTCTGTTACCTACATTGAATGTGGGAACTTTTTTTTAGGTTAAAAATTGGTAAATGGTAAGTTAGCCTCAGAGACTGGGTCTTCTGGTCACTCAGACGAATGTGACTCTATGGATAAAACACTTGATCCTGAGAACTGAGGGTCATGTCTTCTGTGGTTCAGGCAAAACTTTTTCCTTTTTTTCTTTTTCATGATTCCCTTTATACTATCTGGCCTAGTCACTGCTCAGATTATTAAAATAAATGATTGAGTGGTGGATTTATAAAGCTGCACAACGTACATCAAACATATTACAGCAACCTAAAAGGTCTAAATACATATTTAGTTTCTGGTCTTTTGATGTAGGACCAATGTCTTTTCTCTGATTGAGGGTCTTCCTGGAGTTCACTTTAATCGTCTGTATTGCATAACTCTTGTAAAATATTGATTTCTTTAATGTGGAATGGGAACTTAAATATATCTGTGAAGCAATCTTGAGTGTAGAATCATTTTTGGGGTTAAACATCCCCCTAAGATCTTGCACAAATACCTACCCCATATCTAATTTAGCAACAGTGTTTTAAAAGCATCTCATCTGAAAAAAAAAAAAACATTTTCAAAGTAGTTTTCATAGGAAGAAAAAAGCTGTCTTTTTTTCCCTATTCCCTTTATGTAATATTTAATTAAATTGTGTAAATATTAACCACACAACTGTCATGAGCATGCCTTTCATAAACAGGTTTGGGAACAAGTAGTGACTCTTGGTAAAGATCCATCTCCATTGGTGGGAACTAAATCACACTGGCATATTGGAGACCAGTGTCCTAGCTGTGAATGATAAATGACTTGGACAACTGTCTGTGTCTTTTCCACAGGGAACAGCAGACGCAGTTACACTAGCAATTCAGCTAAGACAGACTCAGTTGCGTTTGAAGCAATGGAAGGCATGTACCACTATAGAAGTCTAGAGGGTGTGTGTGTGTGTGTGTGTGTGTGTGTGTGTGTGTGTGTGTGGTGGGGAGGGGGAGGCAGGGAATGACCATATGTTCTTAGTAGAGGGAAGAGGACCTCTCATGACATAATGTGGGAGGGCCTGGTAGACCCTCTATTCAAAATTATTTTTTCTGTTTTTCTTCATCAAACAAACTTCCCCACACCAGACAGGTTAGGTGAGGATGTTGTTGACTTCCTAATGCAAAATCATTCTGGAAGCTAGAGACTTAGAAATTTAATCTTCCACCATTGGTATGGAGCCCTATCTATCCTGGGCAGATGTAGGTAAGCCCTGCCGTAACACCATCAGATTAACTTCAGTGATTCGCTTGGATGCCCTGACCTTCTGCACTAACTCTCACAACTTGAAGACGATTCAGCCTTGCGCCAGTATATTGGCTGAATTATACGAAAGCAGTATGTTTTCAAATGCATTCTTTATTCTGACCCTACTAAATAAAAGAAGAGAAATTAAAAATGATGGGGACATTTCCCATTTATAATTTTCAAACTAACCATGGAAGTGCTAGTATTAAATTGACTAAATATCCATACCTGTGTTAGTCCTGTATGTGTATGTATGTATGTATTACATACAGGTGCAGTAATAGTGCATACCTACAGAAGCGCCCACAGACACCGCAGTTTCCATAGACTGAAGTTGCTAATCCCTGAGGTGGTCAGGAGCTTCCACAATCAGTCTCAGATATAACTTGAGAACTGAACTTTGCGGTTGTGTCTCCTGGGTTCTGACTTCGGGAAGGTTGAGTTTTTGATAACCTCAATCACTTTTTTTTTTTTTTTTTTTTTTTTGGTTTTTCGAGACAGGGTTTCTCTGTGTTGCTTTGCGCCTTTCCTGGATCTCACTATGTAGCCCAGGCTGGCCTCGAACTCACAGAGATCCGCCTGGCTCTGCCTCCCGAGTGCTGGGATTAAAGGCGTGCGCCACCACCGCCCGGCTCTCAATCACTTTTGAACCGTCCTCTTGGGTCACTTCCTCTTTCTTTCTCCTGGTCTACCACGGGTCGAACAGGATCTGATCTTGATAAGCTACTTGCTAGGTGCTCCCTAAGTATATTAAAAAAATGGATTAAGGCAAATGAAATAGCTGGGTGGTGGTGGCACACACCTTTAGTCTTCAGCACTTGGAGGCAGAGGCAGGTAGAGCTCTGAGTTTGAGGGCAGCCTGGTCTACAGAGCTAGTTCCAGGACAGCCAGGGCTACACAGTGAAACCCTGTTTCTGAAAACAAAAACAAAAACAAAAACAAAAAAATGGATTAGAGTATTGGTCTTTTTTTCTTAAAAGAGAAGGCCCTACATGCTGAGCTGGCCCTGTCCCTCACTGGCTCCTGGGATAGCTGGCCCTGCCCCTCGCTGGACACTGCAGCAGGAGAGCTACCTGCTCCCCATGGGAGAGCCTCCCCAACCCCCTCCTATCTTGCACTCAGCCCCCCCCCACCCCTCAACATGAACCTGGGAGAGTTGGCCTCAGTGGCAATGGCCTAGGAGAGCTGTCTCTGCCCCTCACCTGAGGTGGACAATCGCAGTGACTTGGACTGACCAGCTCACCTACCACCCAAACCCATATCCTGGGCCTTGGGTTGGCCCACCCTAACATCTACCCCATCTGTGACCTCCTGGAGTAGGTGAAAGGGACTGGTCCTGCAGAACAGTAACTACAGGATCTCCATGACTCAGGACAACAGCAGGACATCTGAGAGGAGTTTCATTTGATGAGGGTCCAGAGGTGACGGTGTGCCAAAGAACTTGAACCAATGACTCATTGCAATGAACATTTTTGTGGGTGGGGCTGATTAGACAAAAGGGTGTACTTCGTGATGTACTGCAGCTCCCGATGCCACCAGGATGAATGAATGAAGAGGTGCTGGAAGGATGGAGGATCAGGTAGTTTTTTGTTTTCTTTTTAATTAATTTTGGGGGCTTCTTGGGGGGATGCTTCAGGGGTGGGGGGCAGATATGGAAGGACTGGGAGGTAATTGGGATTGGGGTGCATGATGTGAAATTCCCAAAGAATCAATAAAGAATTGATTTTTTGATGGATTGATTGGGGGAGGGGAAGGAGGGAGGGAGGAAGCCCTAATGACTCAAGTATTAGAATTCGTGGGGCCAGGTGGTTGTAGTGTTAATCATGGTAATTTGTCTAGAATTCATTAGAATCTCAATATGCAAATAAGGCTGACTGTTCTGTAGTCATGACTCATCCAGAATAGTGTTGTTCCGTAGAAACAGTGTAAGTCACACACACATAGGAACTGCGTAAGTAATTCAAACAATTTTAGTGGCCACATTAAAAAGTACAAGTGAAGTTAATTTTATGATAGTGTATCTAAAAATCCTATTTAGGTATATAATCTAACAAAATGTCTATAGTGAGAGCTCTGCTTTCATGTGCTCAGTCTTCCCAACACAATGTGTTGTTTGTGAAGCATGTATATCCAGACTAGCCACACTTCAAGTACCCCAGTGGCTACACAGGGTTAGTAGCTGCCTTACTGGGTAAGTGCTGGTGTGGGCTGCTCCATGGTAATAACAGGGAACACTTCTCTTTGGGTCTTGGACCCCATTTGGTGCTGGAGCCTCCATCTGTCAGAGCCCTTGTGTGGTATGCATTGGCTATGCCCAACAGCCAGCTGGCATCAATGCTTTGGGGAGTGTGGATCTTTGGTATGTTGCTGTGTGTTTGATTTCACCTCAGAGGGAGCAGATGGATTCCTATGGAGCTTGAATAAAGATGATTGTTCCTCAGAAAGAGCCTTGTTGAGCAACAAGTATAGGATTTCTTGGATGATGGCCAAGCCTGAGCAGGTTTTCTATAGCTTGGTTGGCACACGTTTTCCCCACTTCCTGGATATGCCCTGTGGTTAAAAGGTGAAAGAAGGCTGGCATAGGGAACTGCAAAAGACAACGTGTTGCTGAAGCTGAGCATGTTGGAAGAAGCCCTTTGACAAGGACCAGGATGGGCCAGGGAGTGTCCCCCATCAATACACCTACTTTCCCTTAGTGTTCAAGCTCCAGGACACCCCTGTAAACTCCTGTCACCCCTGAGAGGGACCCAAAGGCACAAAATATACATGGTTTAGTTCTATTCCAAGATGTGAGAAGAAAACAGTGGTATCGTTTCTGTATTAAAATGAATGCAGCTGTTGGGTGCATGACTATGACTCAAGACCCACAAGCATTTGAAAGCTCAGAGTGTGAGCCTTGGGCTACAGCTTGAGGTGATAGTAAATTGGAGTTGAATGCAACTTCAGTTTTCAGAATGTGCACACAGGCAGCAAGGAAGCACGGGCAGGGTCTTAATTATAAGGGTGCGTTATCTAGGGAGGAACAGTGTGTTTGAAATCAGTGTTTTGGAAGAAAGCGAAAACAAATCCCGGCGAAGATTAGTTTCAGTAGAAATTTCGTTTCTAGAAACGTGTCCACAGATAGGCATGCACACACTAGCCAAGGTTCCTTTCCCCATCCTGTGCTGTTTGTTTTTACCTGAACAGTCTCTCTTTATTTTAACTGCAGTTGAATGAATAGTGCTGTGCTACTTAGGTACTTGTCATAGTCACATTAGAATTGTAAACTCTGTTTAATGTTTTCTGACTTTTTTTAGGGGGCTTTGATCTGATTTTAAGATCAATGTAGATTATGATTACTATCAATATATGATGAAGATAAAACTGTAAGATATTTGTCCTGATAGCTTACAATCGTGCTTATGAGTAGGGTGGACTTTTCAGAGGTGAAATTTAGGAAAAGAGGATTGAAGTTTACATTAGAAGGTGAGTTCATGGCAACTTGTGCCTGCTGAGTATAAACTGGAATTTTTGTTTGTCATTCAAATGAAGTTGTTAAAAAATACAAGATTAAATGCCTTTGAAATAATAGAACATGAGAAAAAATTCCTGAAGTTGGAAAAAGAAGTTAGTAATAAATATAAAGAAATGGAGATGTGAGACAGAGGTAAAAGGTTAAGAGGTCTAATGAATGAGTTAGGGCACACACGTGTCACTCAGTAACCCTTCTGAAACACAGAACCAAGGGCAGGTAACACTTTTTAAACTTACTACAGTGATTACTTAGATTAAAACATACCTTTAATCATTTATTTGATGTGGATGGGTGTTTTGCCTGCATATATATCTGTGTACCATGTGCATATATTGTATGACAAACTTTTCCTGGGGAAATGAAGCACACTTCTCTACTCACCCCAGATAGGGAACCCACGACAGACCAAAATTTGGATACCAGCAAAGTCCAACTTGGTAAACCAGTAAGTTTTATTGGGGTTACTTAACAGGATCAGAAATGACTCTGGCCAGCTGTGTTACCACAACATGTCACCTATCATGGGTGACAACTCACAAAAGCTGGGAACCTGGAGCATGCTGCACAGCCTTGAGGCAGCTCAACAGGTTAGAGAGTGTCCTTTCCAGGTGCCTCAGTTGGCCTAAATCTCTTCCAGGTGGCTCTTTTAGGCAACTTTTTGTCCGAGAGTCTACTTTGAAGCTGGGAGGGAGGGGTCTAGTGAATCTACAGTTTCAGGGAGTTCTTGAAGCTCTTGTTCATCTCCCTGCTTAGGGAACTCCATGTAGGATGGAATATTTTAATATCGGAGGAGATTTATACAACTGCATGTCTGGTACCCATGGAGTCCAAAAGAGGATGTCAGATCCCCTGGAACTGGAGTTAGAGATAAACTGCCATATGATTCTGGGAGTCACACCCAGGTCATGTGGAAAAGCAGCCACTGTTCTTAAAAACTGAGCCATTTCTCCAGCCCCTGAAAGTACTTTTTTAATTAGCTGTGGATATATTCAAATGGAAACATTTTTGATATCCTAGATATAATTTAATAAATGGAAAGAAGTAGATAATGGAAAAAGAACCAATAAATCTTTGACTCACTTTTTCTGGAAGGCTTTTATTGGTAGGGTGGTGGACAGGAAGTAGTGAAGAGGTAGAAGATACAGCCTGCATCTCCACATACTCTGTTATACCCAACTAAAGGGTCCATGGTGAGAGTGGATGTTATACCCAGCTAAAGGGTCCATGGTGAGAGTGGATGTTATGCTCAGCTAAAAGGACCATGGAGAGAGTGGATGTGGAGAGAGCGGATGTTATGCTCAGCTAAAGGGAACATGGAGAGAGTGGATGTTATGCCCAGCTAAAGGGAACATGGAGAGAGCGGAGTGTTAGCCTAGTGCCTCTTAGCTGGGCTGATTTTATTTTACTTTATTTTATTTGTGTGTGTACTGGTGGTTCTAGGCAGATTTCAGGAAGGAAGTAGAATGTTGGTGGTGATTGGTACATTCTTTCATGTGGACAAGACCTCTCATTCTCAATTCCAAAAGAGTTACATTGACATGCACTTTTCTCTTCCTATAAAAGTAATAACCCGTTTCCTCCTGTCGGTTCTGGGCACAGGAGGATTCCACATGGCTCTTTAGGAGCCTCTGTCCCTCCTCTGATGCTCTTTAGTTGTATGTTTACCGTCCCTTAGGATGTGCCCTGGAAGGGTACGCCCCAGTGAAGGAAGGAGGGGACCTCCAGTTCTTCTCACCAGAGTGGTCCCAGAGTCTTGTTTCTGCCACTGTGCCCCGTGGTAAAGAAAGAACCATGACAGAGTAGGGACAGGAAATTCTTGGAGAATTTTGTTTTTTTTCTAGAACATTCTTAGGTTGAAATCCTGAGGCAGGGATTCTGGACAACCTTTGATCACAGGTAGAATAAAGCGAACACAGCTGCCCATGTGACATTGCTAGGACAGTGAATGAATTCACAGAGGACTGGGAAGTTACTTAAAACCATACCTGGAGAAAGTGCTGAAGTAGCAGAGGAGGAGGAGTGAGAAAATACCTGTCCAGTCCAAAAAAACAGGGAGGGAGAAATGAACACACTTTTTAAGAGTGGTAATTCTTAATATTCTAAGCTGTTTGGAGCAGGGGCTGTTTCCAAGCTCACAGCTTTGGTACACTCTTTTTTTTTTTCTTTTCTGAGACAGGGTTTTTCTGTGTAGCTTTGTGCCTTTCCTGGAACTCGCTTTGTAGACCAGACTGGCCTCGAACTCACAGAGATCCTCCTGCCTCTGCCTCCCGAGTGCTGGGATTAAAGGCGTGTGCTACCACCGCCCGGCTGAAGTTACACTCTTACTTTAACTTCTAGTGAAACAGAAACAGTCCAAAAACAAAATGCATGTCTTGTTTATGATGTAAGTCAGAGTATCAGAAGCAATCTAGATTTTTAAAATTACATTTACAGAACTGGGGGTATAAAGATGATAGACTTTGATAATGAAAACATACCACAAAAAAAATAGCCAGACTTGTGGTTTAAAAAGTAGTTAATCTCAAATGATGAAAATACCATTTGTAGGGGTTTCAGCCATGACTTGGGGGCTCATCAGACTAAGCCCCAAATAGAAATTTCCTTTCTTACTCCAAACGTGTAGGTTGTTTTTGCTTTTAACTTTGTACATTTGTCTATAGTCCTATCGAAGTCTTAGCTTCAGCAATCTGATTTCTTTCACTGATTATAAACTTGCCATGTGTGGGTATTGGTTATCCTGTAATCTTTTGGTTTCATAATATTTCACCTGGAGACTGTATGTAACCCTGACTGGTATGGATATTTAGGTTATTTCAAAGTGTAGCTTTGCTGTCTTGGGTAATGTGCCGTGATCCTCTTTGGACAGTAACCTTTCCCTTAGTTTGGATGATTTCTTTAATAATGTTTTTGAAGCAGGAAGAATGAAGGAGTTGAACATGTGAGTGTCTCCGTTCTTAGTGGCAAATAGCTCTCTGAGACGTTTCTGTGGTGTCCACAAGGGGACTGAAGAGTGGGTGTTATGGTCACATGGCCTCCCGCTGCTGCTGCACAGGATTCCCCTGGGTTGGTTCAGCTGGAGGCAGTTCTCACACGAGGCGAAGCTGAGTCACCTCCAAGGGAATCCTGAGCTTAAAATATTTTTCACAAATTGCTAGGAAAAAAAAAGAAGAACTCTATGACCAGAAGATTTAGATGGCTTTCATTGCAGGGGCCAATTTTCTCTGGTTCTTCTTGCCTTCTGTAATGTGAGGGGCCTAAAAACTTAGGGAGTAAGGAGAATTTGCTTAAATTGAATCTTGTCAAGATGCCTTCCACATAGTTGGGGCTCCACACCATTTGTGAGCAATTAAATGCTGTGGAAAAGTTGTTGACAGTCACCTTGGAGCGAATGCCTTTTTGGTCTGTGGTGGAAATTAGACTGCTTGCTATGTTTGACAACTTTAGATACTTTCCACCCATGTTTTCTTAAAACGGGGTGTGCGTCTACAGTTCACTCTTACAGCCAATGTTTGCAAATACTGTAACAAAAAACTGTTCCAACATAAAAACCAATATTCAGTCTGTCACATCCCAGCCCATGTGGAAAGGGAAATGCTTTTTAAAAGTGATAATTCTTAATATTCTAAAAGCTGTTTGGAGCAGGGGCTGTTTCCAAGCTCACAGCTTTGGTAAATGAAGGAGACTTAACTGATAGAAACCACAAGCATGTCTACTGCGTGAGATCACCAGTCTTCCTCCTCACCTTCAAAACCAAAGGCTTCCCCTCCTCTCTAGCTGTTTTGTTTTTAGCCCCCCCCCTCCTCCCTTTTGACCACCACATCAAGTTTTCCTGGCTTTGGTCAGGGAGCAGGTCTCCCAACTGTTAAGCCGTGTGAGAACAGTGAACTTGGTCAGCAAGGATCATTTGTGTTCCGTTGTCAACAAAGGCTTGTTTTACTAGGAACAATGACTGCGCAGGTTTGTGCCGAGTGTTGTGTGCAGTGGTGTTAATCAGTAAGCAGCTTGAGCCGTACCCACAATCCCTGCGACAGAGTTATTTTGCTCTTTCGGGTGACTGTTGTTCCTGCCCATTGGCAGCATCTGAAAAACACGTTCATCAGTATGCAGGGATGCGCTCTGCAGAGAGAGCTTGAATCCGTCCCGTTTCGTTCTCCGGCTGGTCTTCTTGGCTCCTCACTAGTGCGTTGCCTGTTGTCATTGGTGTTTAAGGACAGTGAGGTGATTAAATGACAGGGATGTAGGTCTACCATCAAGATATAAGATTTTTCCTGGGTCATTGGTGTTTAAGGACAGTGAGGTGATTAAATGACAGGGATGTAGGTCTACCGTCAAGATATAAGATTTTTCCTGGGTTTGGAAATACCTCCGTGTCCTTGATGGTGTACTTTCTATGCACCCAGCCTTGCATTCGCATACCTACTCAAACTTGTGCAGAAAAGAAGAGGTGGCCATTGGGTGGGCCCTAGTCAAGAGCCCGTGGACTAAGTTAGCAGTGAATGAATTCTTCTGCTCTGTTTGATAGAATTCTTCGCCTCTCTTACCAAGAGGACTGAATTGCCATAAGAGACATTGAGCACAATTTGTGGCATGGCTGAATGATAAGTTAAAGTCCCCTTAGAGTCTTGACCAGTGGCACACACAGAAGCCCTCCCCATGTTTCAAGAGGCCCCCCTGCCAAATTTACCAACCCAGTGATGCTCACCCCCCATATTTGTGACGTGCCTTTCACCGAACCCGGAGTTCTTGGTTTTGGCTAGACTGGGTGGCCAGTATGTCTTCACGATCTGGCTGTTTCCACGGTTCCCCTACAAGCACTAGGTTTAAAGAGATGCACTGCCATGCCCAGCTTTCATGTGGGTCCTTGGGATCACAATTAAGGTCCTCATGCTTGTACAGCAGCGGGCTCTTTACCATGGAGTAGTCTCCCCAGCCCCATGTGCCATTTTCAGTACCCCCCCCCCCCCCCCCCCCCGTACAGTTTTCAAGCCTGAAGCGGGTAGATTTATGCCGTTGAATACATGAAGGGACACCGTTTTGAATGCTTTTAGCTCTAGATATGTGGTGAGAGAGTGAAGGGCTTGGGCTGTGAGTTCCAGAGTCAGATAAGGATCTTCGTTACTTTTGGTTGTGAGCATAGCTGATGACTGAGCCACTCTCCAGCCCGTGGATGTTCTGAATAGTATAGTGACTTTGAGAAAGTCTCTTGAGCTCTCAGTATTACCAGCAGACATGTGAGTAATGGGCTGAAATGATAATAGCTCAACACTGACCTTCTGAGCTTGTTTTCCCATACAGTCCTCACTGCAAGGCAGTGAAGAACATCCTGCTGTATCCTGGCTTACCAGTGAGGACCCAGACAGGTCAAAATGTTTTCTTGAGGCCAGGAGACATAAATGGCTCAGCAGTTAAGAGCACTAGCTGCTCTTCAGAAGACCTGGGTTCAATTCCCAGCACCCACATGGCAGCTCACAACTGTCTGTAACTCCAGTTTCAGACAAATGTGCACATAAAATACAAATAAGTAAATAAATGAAAAATTAAAAACAAAGTCTTCTTGAAGGTGACTTGGCTAGTGTGTGGCTGTCAGATGACTGGACCTCTTCAGTCACACTGGGCCATGATGCCTGCATGTATACCAGGGTCTCTGCTTCCAAAGGAATGAATAGATAAAATTGGAAGAAAAGGCTGACCATAGATCTCTGAAAATTCTGAGTTACCTTGTGTTTCTTACTTCAGTTGATTGAGGAACATAGGTGTAGCATAGACCTTTGAGAACCTACTTCCTGATTGCTCCTTGGACAGAGTGGTTTGTAGCAAACCATAAAGTAAGAAATGGGAAAGAAAACCAAGATTGATGCATATCACCAAAGAGCTTCTCTCACAGGACCATGAGTATATGACCATGACCAATGAGAACACAGGGAGACGGTGTAAAGGACTGTGCTACTTTGCTCAAAGAATTTTCAACCCAGAGTCCAAGATCGAAAGATTTGTGTAGCTGAACCAAAACAGAATCACCATATCTTGGAGCAGGAATCTGTGGAAATGATCCTTGGAGCATTCCATCAACTTTAGAGATTTCATTGTCTTGAAATTGCTGAAGAGATTGAAAAAAGTTCTAGAGCAGAGGTTCTCAACCTTCCTAATGCTGTGACCCTTTAGTACAGTTCCTCATGTTGTGTGATCCCAACCATAAAATTATTTTTGTTGCTACTTCATAACTGTAAGTTTGCTACTGTTAGGAATCATAATGTAGATATTTTAAATGTGGAGTAGTCCCCTAGAGGGGTTCCAGTCCACAGATTGAGAACTGCTATTCTAGAGTCTTTGAATTGACAAGTGTTGGATGGTGCTTGTGCAGGCCCAAGAGGGGTTGGTTCTGATAGAGAGTCCACACCTTTTGGAGAATGCTTGTTGAGTTCCTAAAGTGGAAGTTTCTATGGTGACAGTGGCTTGTTATAATTTTAGGTGGTGGAATCTCAAACCTTAGAGAGTGTAAGAATTGAAGGTAACTTCTGTTTCATTATGGTTCCTCTCACACAGTGGTCATCCGGGAATCCTCTCATCTGCCATGTTTGAAAATTGAAGACTATAGGAGTCTTCTCTTTGAAAAACAGGGTCTCTCATGTGTGTTCATGTCATTGCTTCCAAATGTATGTAACTTATCAATAGAGCTCACCATCTTTGTTGATACAAGCAAGCAATACTGTCATGTGGCTTTGGTGGTGATCCTGGGACTCCCAATGTTCTGTAGACAAAAAACTGGCCCAAGTATAATAGTGTTTTCCCCAGCTTATTTCATACCCACATATTCATACTCTTCTTTGTGATGGCCAAGGTTCTCTGGCTAATTTTTCACCTACTCATATCTTAATGTTGAGGGTTTAAATATGATGTTGTAAATGGCAATGTTAGAAGGAAGACATAGAATAGGAATTACATGGGTAGTTTACTAACTGAATTTTTTTTTTAGATTTACTTACTTTATTATTTTGTGTGTATGAGTGTTTTGTCTTCTTGAGTGTGTATTTGTGTGTATCATGCCTGTACCTACTGCTCATGGAGGTCAGAACTGCTCCAGATCCCCTGAAGTGGAGTTACAAACTGTTGTGAGCCACTGTGTGGGTGCTGAGAATCAAGCTCAGGACCTCTGCAAGAGCAACAAGTGCTCTTAACTTCTGAGCCAACTCTCCAGCCCTCCTTTCCTAATTGTAGATGCTTCCTGTATTTCTCAAACATCTTCATCTTGACTGTAAGTACTTCTTGAGGCAGATTTTGATGCTAGTAGCCCTGCTTTGCAGTAAGCTGCCTATTGAGAGCACTTACTTGTGTTGTATTTAGAGAATTTCTCATATAGTACCCCTCAGATTACTGTTAGAAGAGATTATCTACATTTAAAAACAAAACTTTGAAATTCAGAGCAGTGACTCTACTCAGAAGTCACACAGTTTGTGAACGGCACAGCAAGGATAGGAACTTAGGAAGTGTAATGCTGGAAGCGGGCTGCTTTGTGGTAATCATGAAGCACATTTCACTTACCTGTAAGACTTGGACAAGGTTGAGCCCCTCAACATTTCATTAGGAATAGGGAAGGAGGCTCGTGAAGCCCCACCCCCTCCCTAAATAGCTTTTAATAGTTAATGATTGCAGGGGCGAGTCATTTTCTTCCATGGTGTGACCACGGCTCAGTTGCCCGTGCTCTGGTAGCTAGCCCTTCACCTAGGCTCATAAAAACAGTGATCAAGTCAGTAATTAAATACATACAAGACCCGAAGATAGGAAGAGGGACTCCTTGGGAGAAAGGAAGGTAAACAGAAGTGGGAGGGGGGTAAGCTACAGCAGTGGAGGGGTTAACGTGACCACAGTATATTGTGTATATATATGAAACTATAAAAAGAAAAAGAGAGAAAAAGTAACTTTTTTGTGTTGTAAAATGGTGAATTAAATAAGTTTATTCAAATATTATATAAAAGGCAAAAATTTAAATAAATTAATGCTCTTGATTTCTGTAGATGAATTTCTAAACAGTCTTACTAAATAAGAAACACAGAGCCAAATACAGGGGTGAAAGCCGTAGCGATCAGAGAAATAGGAATAGCCACAAGCTAACCTTAGCTCACCACACCACCGTAGCTTCTCAAGAGAACCAGCTTCTTCCTGTCTAACCTGTGTCTTTATTGCCTTGCTGTTCTGCCTTCTCATTGGCTCTTAGCCCAGTTCCCTCACTTCCTTGTCACGGCCTGTCTGTACAGAACTCCAGGTCTCTATGGTTGGTACTGGGATTAAAGGCGTGTGTCACCACGCTTGGCTGTGTCCTTGAACACACAGAGACTCTGCCTGCCATGTGATCGGATTAAGGGTGTATGCTACCACCATCTGACTTTTATTTATGGCCAGCTATGTCCTCTGATCTCCAGGCAAACTTTATTTATTAACATACAAATAAGATATCACCACAGATTTCTGGTAACTTAGGAAAGGCATTGTTTATGCAAATTGCTTACCATGGACCCAAGTGTTGTCCCAGGTCTTCAAATAGGCCAAGTGAAGTACACTGTTTAATAGAATTTCCTATGAGGGTCAGTGAGTTATAAAAAATCTTAATCTTTAGAGCAGATGTGGTGGATCACATCTGTAATCACAGAATGTGGAAGGCTAAGGCGGGAAAATTGCCCTAAGTTCCAGGTCATCCTGAGCTATCTAAATGAGTTCCACTCCAGCCTGGGATGTAGTGTAAGGCTTTGTCTCAAACAAAACTAAACAAAAACCAAACACCAAACCACCACCAAACAACCAAACAACCAAAAATAAAAAAAGCACCAGAGCAAAGCAAACAAAAGAAAAAACAGACAAAAAATTTGAATTTGAATTTTTTTGAAGTTTAAAGTGTAAAAATATGTTTATTTTGCCTGGATGATTCTGTGCTACTTCAGTTGGGCATAAAACTATTGATGGACAGCTTCTTTCTTCTTTAGGACTTTGAATATATTGTGTGGTGCTGGCTTTGCATCTTGCTTTTGAAGGTTAACCATTGAACTCCAGTCCCCATGAGAGTTTTCCCTGATCCTGATTCTTTTCTGTTTCATCTCAGTGGATCTAGGTGTGAGTTTGTCTTTTATTTCCCATTTATTTTCAGTCTAAGAACATGTAATTCGCTCCACTTCCTAATGGAATAATTTCATATATATCAGAGCCTTTATACCCATCTGTTATGATTCTTAGTTGAACTTTAATTTCAGAGAAGAGTGTACTTGCCTCAGCATCCTCCAGGGTGAGGAGAGCTGCAGTCTCCCCCAAGTAATGCCTTTGGATTCATTACTCTCTTTGCATGTCTTGAGTTATTTACTGAGTTTTTCTAGTACAATTCATGATACTCATATCCTAAGATTTTAATTATTACCTTTAGGATTCTGCCTATTTTGTTTTCTTAAACCCCTGCTTAAAATGGATGCTTCACTCAACTCATCTACCATTTCTAAGTATATTTAGAGTTTTGTCTGAGTATTCTAAGGAATTGATTTCATTTGGGCTGAATTTGTAACTTGATGGTTGATTTGGCGTTCTTAGAATTAGATTTTTTTGCGTTTTAGAATTTTAGTTTGCGGGCTCATTTTGGATGTGAGGGGTTTTTACTTGTTTCCTTCTTTTATTCTTCATTAACTACTGCTTTCACCTGCCTCCTTGGGGCCAGCCGAGAACTAGGTATTGTAACGGAGTTGAACATCTATGTCTCTGCTCTGGGTTGAGTTGAAGGATAGCCTGGATTCACAGAGCAGGCTTGCAACATGACTGAGTTTCTAGGGTCACGGGTACCGTACGATGGGGAGCTCCAACTCCCATTATTTCCTGTAGCTTCTTTTACAGGTAGATGGGAGTTGGTCCTTGCTTCAAGTAGCAAGACAACTGCTTATCATGAGGCATATCGGATTCTTGTCTCTCTTAGAGTCCAGTACATTGCAGCTTCTGCTTGCTTCTCCCTCCCTTCCTGACTCCCTTCCTCCCCCCTCCCTCCCTCCTGCCCAAGCCCTCCTTCCTCCTGAATCAGTTAGGGTTTATATTGCCTTGGTTACTGACAGGAACTTGATTAGTTTTGTTTTTCAAATTAAACAGTTCAGATGTAAACTGTGAAGTTGGGCCAGGACAACTGTCCCTGAGTTTGGCTCCCTTGGCCCACCCACATCATCTTCTTCCTTCCTCGGGAACTCTGTGATACTGTTGTATGCCTGGCCTCTCTTCCTTCTCTTGCAGAACTGCTCCAGGAATTAAGGGATTTACTTTCTTCCTGGTGTTACCTTGATTGGGCAATATTCAAAATGAATTTCAAACTCCACCTTTAGTGTAAATGTCAGTATTATCTTAAGTTAAGGAGAATGATATTAAGAAATAAGTAAGTTTACAGAAATTATTCTCATGAACCAATATTCAGGAGATGTGACATTTGATATGATGTGTACTCAAGTATAAACTTCTTCTCAGTTCTCATGTATGTTGTTATGAAATAGCTGAAAAGCTTCATGAGCTGTCAGAGCCTTCCTTCTTCCTTATTCTTTTAAAATCAGAAATAATATTGTAATAAAAACTCTCTATAAAAGCTTTTAGAAAAGCAAATGTTAATAAGGAAATGTTTTTATCTTTTTTCATATCTTAATAAATCTGGAGAGAATATCCATGCTCCAGGGCACTTGCAAATGTCCTCGAGTACACATTAGGTTAGGGGTGGCAGTGCACTGCAGAAGCTTCCAGGCCTCCCTTAATGATGACCCACACCACCTTCCTGCCTACACTTCCAGTTAAGCGGTGGTCTTTGCCCAGCTCTTTCTCTTTCGGTCTAATCAGCCAGAGTTAGAGCTGTTGGCATTCTTTCTTTAGATCTTAGAGAATATGTCCATATCAGCTGTTATATTAAAGATATTACTAATTTTAAAGTACTTTTAAAATATTCTCTAAATATATGTATGTGGTAACATTTTCATAAGAAGAAAAAGAATGAACTGAGTCTCAGAGTTTTGTGCATTTGTTCAGGCTTTGTCCTAGGCAATGGCCATAGTTGATAGATTTTTTTTGAGTGTCTCTCTCTCTCTCTCTCTCTCTCTCTCTCTCTCTCTCTCTCTCTCTCTCTCTCTTCTCTCTCTCTGTCTTGTGTGTGTGTGTGTGCATGTGTGCCTGTGCATGTGTGCACTCTGGAAGCTGAGAATAACCTCAGTGGCCACCTGCTTTGAAACAGAGTCTCTCATTGGCCTGGAGTTCACCGGTTAGTCCAGACTGGCCGGGCATTGAATGCCATGGAGCCTCCAGTCTCCTTCTCCAGCTCTGGGATTACCACACAGGGCACGTGCCTGGCATTTTTATCTGGGTTCTACAGATAGAACCCAGGTCCTCTTGTGCAAGTCCTTTACCATTGATGGAGCTGTCCCTCCAAGCTTTGTTCTCTGCATTTCATTCTTGCTCTCTCTTGGAGACAGAATCCTGCCAGGTAGCCCAGAGTAGCTGTGAACCCATGATCCTCCTGCCTCAGCTTCCAGGTGCTGGGACCCCTTGCATGTTCTCTGTGAGAACATCTGTAAATGTATGTGTATGTTTCCTTTGTTCATAGACAATGCTCCATCAATGCACACCACCCTAACACCTTTTTTATACCTGACCATTTATTTTGTAACTCATTCACCGGAAGTCCATGCAAAGTCATCATTTTTTTCTTTCAGTAAAGCAGTTAATTATTGCTAGATTATCGTTCTGAACACATCACCATGCAGGAGTGCTGAGGCTTCCTGACATGCTTGTTTTGTGTTAGAGCAGAGTGGAGCATTTATTCAGCTCTCCTAGCAGGTGGAGTGTGAGCCTTCATATTGAGAAAGGTATCTGCAGAGTTTCAGGAGGGAAGCTCGCCTGTCAGTTCTGTGTTTTCAACAATAGGTGGCACCAGCAATTTCTGTATGGGGGCTCTGTGGAGATGGAAAGCATGATCATTTTGATCATTTTTCATTTCATATCGTCGCATTCGCAGATTATTAAGAGCAAAGATGTGTTTAGCTGAAAGCCTGGAGGCTGGCACCTGTATGCATACAACCATTGCAGATTAAGAGGCGCTCTGTAGGAAGGTACCTGTGACTCAAAGCTGCTTCCTATTCTCACCCCAGCCTGTGTTTGTAGCAGTCACATAGTGAGATAAGCCATTTAGTTAGCACAGTTTCACTGAGTACAACTAGTATGTAGATGGAAGGTATCTTTTCCTGCATTTCTCTTGAAATTGATTTTGTTGGAAATTTGGTCTTGTGTCACACACATGAATTGACCACTGCGTGGGGCACTGTCCACTCTGAGGACTTAACCCATCAAACTGGCATCCACTGTTTTTCATCTGAGTCTCCGGTCTAAGCCTTTCCCCGTTTGCTTCCTGTTGCGTGGGCCTAGACCTCCATCAGCGTTTAAAACACAGCTCTTCAAATCAAGTTCATTAGTCCCAGCGAGTAATTCTTGCCTTTTCTTTTCATTGCCTCCTGAAAATTCCCTCCACCAATTCTAATTTGCCTTTGAAAATTTGCCTTCGCTTCTGTTCCCTGGCAGTACAAGGCTTTGATTACTGCGTAAGTAGGTGATTGTACTAGTTGTTCTCTTTTTTTTTTTTGTTCTCTTTAAATATGGGGAGAACAATTCTCCAGCTTCAGAATAAAACAAAGTTTCCTAAGTCAAACATACACAGATCCCTCTGAAACGGGAGGTCCCAAATAGATTTGGAAGCAAACATCTTCCGATATGACATGGCTCTGTGCCCATCTTCAGGTTCACAGAGATGTTGGAAATAAGGATGTGAGCAGAGCTTTTCCGCTTTTGATTTGAACTGGATCAGCATTGCCTTCCCTTGTCTTTTCCTTCCTGTAGGGCACACGCACCCCCCCCCCCTCCCGGTGCCTTTCACCTCCCATCATGCCTTGAGTTCATCCCATGGTTTCCCCTGTGGATTTCTGTCTTCACAGCAGTCCTGTGGTTTTGCTGTTGATAATTGTGTTCAGACCTTTGATTCTTCCTTTGTGCCCCAAGTACCTGGCTCTTAGAATTACAGACTCCTTCAAGTATCCAGCCACTTATTTAGTCAGTGGTAAGAAGCTCACAAACATAAACAAACATCACGGCTTGTGTACAGAACTGGTGTGTGTGCGTGTGTGTGTGTGTGTGTGCGTGTGCATGTGCGTGTGTGTGTGTGTGCGTGCGTGCATGTGAGAAGGGGTTTGGGGAGAGGGTGTGTTGCTAGAGTTTTTCTGCCTGGCCCACAGTCAGGACAAATCTCTCTCACCCGCCAGTCTCAAGCCGCTCAAACCCGATCAAGTAAACACAGAGACTTATTTTGGTTACAAACTGTATGGCCGTGGCAGGCTTCTTGCTAACTGTTCTTACAGCTTAAATTAATCCATTTCTATTAATCTATACCTTGCCACGTGGCTTGTGGCTTACCGGTACTTTACATCTTCCTTGTCCTGATGGCGGCTGGCAGTGTCTCCCCCCCCAGCTTCCTGTTCTCTCAATTTTCCTCTCTGTTAGTCCCGCCTATACTTCCTGCCTGGCCACTGCCAATCAGTGATTTATTCATTGACCAATCAGCAACACATTTGACATACAGACCATCCCACAGCACCTCCCCTTTTCTTTTCTTAAAAAGGAAGGTTTTAACCTTTACACATCTCCAAAGTCAGCTTGGTATATTTGGGAATTTGGGCGTAGCTTCTCTTACTACTTCCTGCTGGAGGGGGGCGCTGTATCTTCTGGGGCAGTTGCCTTGAAACGGTTCTGGATGTTGGATCATCTGGGCCATGGTGTCATCGGAGACCTTTCAGGTGGTCTTGGCTGGTCAAAACTGATGTGTCTTAATCTGGAACAAATCCATAGCCTCTTGCTTTCTGTGGAAACAAAAGAGACTCTTTTCCAAAGCAACATATCCTTACATCCAAATTTTGAAGTCAAAGTATCTTTAAAATATACATACTGGTTTAACTCAGCTTCCTTTACAATCAAACATCTCTCTGTAGTTAAGAATCTCAAAGACAACACAATCCAGACTCTCTGTGTAATAGTCATCTCTACGTGGCTTATTTTTTATATTAATTTTACTGTCTCTTTAAAGACTTTATTTTTTAAAACCATGTATTTGTTTCTATACTGTATATATCACCTTTTTTTTGTCTCTTTTAAGCCTACGTATATTTTACACACATTTTAAACTATTACATCTGAATCTGTCTTATTGTGAATCTATTGCTTTAAGCTGCAGCAGCTGTGGCTGCTGGCTCCGCCCACCGCAGCTTCCGAACATGGCGTGGTACTTTACCACCAGCTCTGGGAGCTATCGGTGGGTCTATGCTTTTATCCAAGCAGCGTGTAGCCCAGAAACCTCTTTTGTTTTGTACTAGCAAAGGCTAAATCCACAATGTAGCTTAATGTGCCACTTGCAGAGGCCTCATTCCCGCCATACTGCAGGTTGAGCGCGTACGCCAGCAACCCGCCAGTAGCTCAAACCGGCAGCTGCCGCTCATTTGAGAGAAACAATTAGGAACTGTTTTTAGCTCCGTTTTAGAATCTTTTTTCTCAGTTTTTAGGTGGAAACTCTTGCCACCACGTTGGACGCCACCAGGGTGCCTGGGTAGAGATCAAAGGACAACCTTGAGTGCTGGTCCTCGTCTTAACTTTGTTTGAGACAGTCTCTCTGGTGGTTACCGGTTTCTTAGCCCCGATTAGCCGGTCTGCACACCTCAGGTGAAGTTCTGCTGTCTTGTCTCCCGTCTCTTGATAGGGGCACTGGGAGTTCAGATACTTTCCTTACTGCATTTCACTTTCCCATGGGTTCTTAGGATCTGAACTCAAGTCATTGGGCTTGTGCAGAACTTTACCCACTGAGTGATCTTTCCTGTCCCAGAGTTATGAGGATTCTTTATCCTCACAGCTCTAAAGTAGCTCTGTGGTTCTCGCTAGCTTTGAACTCACTATGTAGCCCAAGCTTAGGCTTGAACTCAAGACACCTCCCCTGCTTCAGCATCCCAAGTCCTGGGATTACCAGCATGGGATAACACATCTGGCCTTGTCCTGAATTTTATACTGTGTTAGGATGTGGCTACAGCTGCACCTTATACAGGCCAGGGAGTCCTGGAGTTTTGGTTCTTGTGGTTTGAACGAGAAATGTCCCTCACAGGTTTGCGTATTTGAACACTTGGTCCCCGGTGGCTGGCACTGTTTGGGGAGGTTTGGGAGGTGTGGCCTTGCTGGAGGAAGCCCCTCTACCCCACCTTTGAGCTCAGGTTTGAGAGTTTTATAACCTTACCCCAGTTCCAGTTCTTTCTGCTTTCTGCTTGTGGTTGAGGATGTGATCTTGGAGCTTCTTGATTTGTCTGTCATGCCTGCTTGCCTGCTTCTCACAACGATGGATGGATCCCCAAGGCACTGAAAGCCCAAAGAAACGTTTCCTCCTGTAAATTGTCCTGCTCCTGGTATTTTATCACAGCCACAGAAAAGGACTAATACAGCGTTGACACCTTGAGCTGTTCTTCTAATTTTTCCATTCAAGATGATCATTATTTAGAATTTAACTTTTCAAAAATTTCATAGCATAACATGACCTAGAGCCATCTTTGGGAGTCTGGCAGCTTCAACCGTACTTTTCTGGGACTGAAGAGGGAAGTTTGCCCCAGCAAGGATTACCTAGCTTAACGGAAGGGAGAAGGGAAAAGGGGTGTTTGGCCAGGGTGCCAGCTGCTGGTGACAAGGAAAGGGACTGCAGTGCCTCTTGTGCAGCACTCCCTATCAGCAAGCAGAGGGAGCATCTGCTGTGACACACTTTGCAGTCTGTCCCTATACCAGTCATTCTATTTGCTTGCTTGGACTTCCAAGGATCTGCCCAGTTCATTCTCGGAATCTCATCTGTGAATGTGGCTGGGAAGCTGTGTATCTCTGAAGGATGAATCATTCTGATCCCCTGTATAACCAGAGAGGTTCATTTTTCTAGGAATAGATACCACACTAATCAATAGCAGTAGTTAACACTTAATGAGGGGACCGTATGAGCCGTAATTGTCGATCCACTGACTTGGTGGTCTTCGTCAATAACTGTAGGTAAGCCTTGCAGCTCCTGCCCCATTTTACAGCAGAAGAATTTAAGATGTAGCAGTGTGAGGTAGCTTGCTGAGGGTGGCACAGGTAGGTGAGAAGCGGGCAGGCTGAGAACTGGCTCTTCCCCTCATGTTCTGCTGTCTCCGAACTTGGAAATATTGCTCTAAAGCTTTACTTCAGAAGGGAGCACGGCAGCATAATTCCCTTCTCTAGATCCCTGCTTAGCATTTTAGGACCAGCTTCTCTCTGTTTAGTGCAGATGGGTTGTTTCTGAGGGGTAGAGTTCCGGCCTGGCAAAGCAGCCTTCAGTCTTCTCGGCGGGGGGGAAAGAGGTGATGTTTCTTCTCCTGTTTTGTACGTTTTCTTTGCTGTTTATCTCTTCATTGAGTCAACATGTGTTTATTGTGATGATTATGTGCTGAATACTGGGTAGAAAGTTGTTAAAAAGACGTACTGTACTTGGACCCATCATCCTGGAATTTTATAGACTGTTGCAAGCTAAATGTAAATAAGAAAAATATTAACTGAGACAAAGACTCGCTTATTTCTGTTTGTTATTGTCAAGATGTTGGAAAACAGAATTAACTTGAGTATTTTACTCGAGTGTATGTTGAGAAAAGACATTTATATGACTATATTGTCTCATGGGTAGGAATTAGTAATTCAAACCAGTAAATGTTTGAAATTGATTAAAGGAAAATACTCAGGTTCTTGAATAATGATTTAAATATGCTGGAACCTAATACCCACATAGTAGATGTTTTAAATTCTGGCCAATGTTGAAAGGACAACTTAAGATATGTGGCACTAATGAGTATTCTTGCGGCCATGGAATGTTGAGGTAGGAAACTGGTGGGTTTCTTTGACCCCCTCCTTCCTCCTTTTCCCTGAAGAAATTAAAACTCACAGCAGTGGCATATGCAGTTTCTTCCCTACTCCCCCCGTCCATGACTCTTAGGATGAGTAGACTGGTTTATCCATGGTCTCCAGAGTTCAGGTTGTCAACATTTCACCCTCTCCCATATTAGCAATGTCAGTGACTTGAAAATGAATGGGATTTGAGCTTCATATTTCCTTCCCTTAGATGTGGTTAGAGTTCTGTGAGCTCATCATGAAGAAGCAGTGAGATCTCCTTGAGGCCACCTTGTGAATTTCATTCTCTACTGCTGAGTGATCTCACTAGAGCCAGTGACTCAAAAGGCAGGCTTGCTCTGTGGGACCACTTCAGGAGACCACATTAAAGTGCCTGTGAAGGAATGAGTTTTCTTAGTGCCATCACTGGATTCCAATGGAGGAAATAGATTACTCATGCATGTTCTAATGATTAAAAAATTTCCCAGTGTCTTGACTGTCTAGTTCTCATGTGGAGGTTCCATTACCAAACAGTAACTGATACAGTTCTGACTAGCTGGCTGATATTGCTTAGAAAGTCAAGGGAATGAAACATTTGAGTCATTGGTTCTAGGCCAACATTTCAAAGCATAGGCTATGTGAGACAACCTTTCATAGTTGTGGGAGACACGCTAGATTTGAAGTACCCCCCCCCCATCTTGTCTGAATAAGTTAATAACTTGGTCTTGTGGGCACGGCTCTTTTAACCTATCCGAGCCTTGTTTTTCTCCTCTGTGCAGAAGGTAGTCATGGTAATGCCTGCTGTAATTATCTCTTACGACTGCTGAGAAGATCAACTGAGGTTACAAATCCGAAAGCTCACTAGAAAAATACTGTGCGCATTTGTATGAATGCTTGCGTTTAAAAGCATTGTAGTAACAGTGATACCGAAAATGGCAATTATGATCCAAATCTTGGCTAGGATTGTGTATATGGGAACATTAAATGGGTCTTTAGATGCTGTCCTGTGCTAGTATAGTGACAGGTGACAGTTGCAAGCCAGTAAAGGGATGGTGTTTTTACTGTTTGACACTAATGTCAATAAAGGAAAGTAACTTGAAATCCTGCCTTTGTTTCTGAAAAGGGTTAAGCAGCAGTCTCAGAGACAGAGATGACAGTAAAAGATGAAAAATGAAATAGGTAATAGGAAAATGGGCTATGTGAAAATGGGGTGAAATAGAGGGTGAGGTTAGGCCTCAGCGCATCTTCCTGTGACCCGGTTTTCTGTGCTAGAGCTGAGTCAGAGCTTTGGCTCTGAGCTTTGCTACATCCACAGCAGTGAGGGGAAGAACAGTGGCCCTGTGACTCATGGTCCCCGTGAAGTGAGCTAGTAAAGCAAAGCTGTAATGAGACACGGTGATTTTTCTCAGGCGGTTCTCACGAAGAACAGCACATGGAGAACAGTGCCCTATGCGGATCCCAGGGGGAGAAGGCAGACATTTTTGAGGCTTTTACTGGAGAGATAGCTGGGTGAAAAATGTAAAAAATTACATTTTTAAGTTCCCTGTCTACAAGTTTTTTTTTTTCTTTGTTTTTATTATGACTGATGGTATGCTAGTATTAGAAAGAATATGAGGACCCCTGGTCCCTTGTGTTTCCTAGATCAAAGCACTGAACCATAGAGGTGTTGAACAGAAGTCCAGGCAGGGCTTGGACTTGGTGAGTGTGTGGATGTGAGGGGAAGGAAGCAGTTTGTGCTGAGACAGTTTTGTGGCCCACAGGAGCCTGCCTGGTCTCAATATGACCACCGTTTGGCACGTCCAGCATGTTTTTAAGTGTGAATTTAGCAGTTGACTGTGCTGGGCTTTTGTCTGTAGAAGTGTAGAAAGCCATTGAATTTGATGCCATCCTTCCCATATTATTTGTTGTTTGTTTTGTTTCCACTATAGAAGCTACTCATAAGCCTGCAGCAGTGGCTCATAAATTTGTAGAAAGCAGATCTTCACACGTAAGACTTCCGGCATTCATAACTTACTGCCTGCCCCGCCCCTTTCATCAAGTATTTTTAATACCCAGAACCAGAAAGTGTAGAAAAGTATCAATATTTTAAGTAAATTTAAATAACACCAAACCTTTCTTTTTTTAGCTGTCTTTTACTTTTCCTAATTTGTAACATTAAAATCGATCTCAAAGCAGCTTCGTAAATATAAAAGATGGGCATTTGTGAAATGGAGGTATCAGAGCTGTAAATACCCAGGAAGTGATCTTCATATTTCCTGGAAAGATCCCAGCGGACTTAGGAAGGAGCAGTTTCTCTCTAGTTCCCTAAGGAATGGCAGTCACAGGAGTCATCTGGAACTGCAGAGATGCATACAGCGGAGGCGTGTCCATCAGTCCCCTTCTGCACAGCATGCGGCTCGGGCTGAGTCAACAAGATGCCCAGGGTGGAGCACTGCCCCTTTTTATCTTGCTGTCAGCACTTGGTGTCTTCTCTCTCAAACACAGGCACTTTCTAAGATTGTTTGCTCAGATATGAAGCACATACCGTGCTTGAAAAAACTCAGGTTTGCTTGCTTGCAGTTAAAATATAACAAATAACTGGAGCTGGTATTTCCTCAACCTGTTCTGGTTGTATTTCTTTACTTTCCCCCTTTTAAGTTAGCATGGTTCTTTGACTTTCATATCCAGAAGCTTTCCTACTAAGTAGGGATCTGTGTATGCACTTGACATTAGATAGTGACTGAGAGATTGGGCCCCTGTGTCAAGTTCTGGCCTAAGGATGAAGGAGACTCTTGGCTGGGTCTGTTTATGTTTGTTTCAGGTGAGGAATGTTAATGATTCATAAAAGAAACCACCAGGTAAACACAGGGGGAATGGGTGGGCCTCTTTTAAGCATCTTATTTCTGTCTGTCCATTTTCCAGGGCCTCTGATGAGTCAGTGCAGGACTTTCTGGAAGAACTGAGTCATGAGAAATTGGATGTACTGGAGAGTTGGTAGTGGGAGGAAGCATGGTAGGTAGAATAGCGTTCTGTTGGTGGGGTTCTAAGTTGGGGGTTTACAATAAGAAAAAAGAAAGGAAGATTTATTTGTCTTTGTACAGTGCCTGGAGGAGAGGCTTTGGCCCATTATGGCTGATGTTCGTGGAGCACTAAAAGCTTTCAAAGGATGTCAGTCTCAGTGCACTGACCTTGGGCAGAGCCAAGGAAGCCCGAGAGAGGGGCCTGGAGGTGACACCTTGAAGGCTCCTTGAGGACTTACTGGCAAAGCTCCAGCTCTGCCCTCTCTTCAACACAACAGCTTTCCCTCTTTCCTACTCTGGTTTTGTCTACACACAGTCCAGCATGCTTCTTAAAGCAATGCATGTATAATGGAACTTGAACTTGCCAATAGGCAGCATAAATTATCCCAGATTTATCACACAGATGGGTTACCTATGTCCCCAGAGAATTGTTACATGGGAAATAGAGATATGATGGCCCTTGGTTCTTATCTAACATGAAGGCAATCTGTGACTTGGCCTCAGTTATGAGCTCTCTGTATGGAGAGGTTTGTCTAGGTGAATTCTGGGTTTTTTTCTGAGAATCTTTCTAGAGTTCTCAGAGGTAGTCACAGCTATTGGAACTTCACTATGTGTAAGAATTGAGAATTGAAGGCTTTGTCTATATAGATGAGTCCCTGGTTCATCTGCTTGGGCCTTTTCTCTTTTTACTGGATGTATGTACATTGCTATTCTCAACTATTCCTGCCCCTAAGATTTCCATGCTGTCCTTACCCTGTCTCTTACATGTAAGCATATGTTAGACAAAGGTATTAACTTTTCGATCCCCTGGGCTGGTGGTTCTCTCTTCAGACATTCTTTGATAGTAAAAGAAAGTTGTGAAAAAAAATTCAGATACCTGAATTAAATGTGGACAAATTTCAAAGCGTTTTACCTCTCTAATTGATCTTTATATTCCTATTCGTCTTTAACAAGAATGGGAGAAAAATACTTTCCATCTTAGTCATGGGTCTTGTACTATATACATGTGTTTTGCACATGCTTGAGAGTTCAAGAAAATGACAAACAAAAGTAATTATTACTTTCCCTTTTCATGTGTTTTACACACACACACACACACACACACACACACACACACACACACACTACCTTCTTTTCTTGAAAAATAATTTCAAATTTAGAAAAGGTAGAAAAATAACAAATAATCCAGGTAGGGTAGAACATGCCTAAAAACCCACATTTGAGAGGTAGAAACAAGAGGATTGATAGTTCAAGATCATCCTCAGTTTCATATTACATTTGAGGCTAGCCTGGGCTACATAGTCTCAAAATGCTGTAAACAAAAACAAAACAAAAAACCCCACAGCGATTTTCTCTATAGTCATAACCCAGATTCTCTGAACATTGACATTTTGGCTTAATTTTTGCCTTATTATCCTCCCTCTTTGTCCATGAAAATGTCAAGTGGTTTGACCTACATGTATATGGTTTTCTCGCAATCATCTGAGGATAAGTGGGAGACATGTTGTTTTAATACTTTGAAATAGTTCAGTGCACATTCCTTGTTAGAGAAGAAAGAAAGCCTTTTCCACTTTTTTGTTCTTTGTGCCCTAGGATCCAGCTCAGAGCCCCATGTTTCTCTATTCTCTAGTCTCCTTTAATCAAGGCTAGCTCCTCAGTGGTTTTTTCCCCTCTTCCTGTTAGCCTTTGGTGGCATAGCAGTTTTGAGAGCACTCCTCGGTGTGCCACTCCGATGCTGGAGGTCCCCCCGCCGAGGCTCAGGCTCTGCTCTGTGGGCAGCTGTACCCCAGACATGATGGCTATTCATGCTTTAGACCAGGAGCAATGACCCGTCCAGTTTTGGTGATGTTCGCTTCCCTCCCTTGGTTAAGAAAGCTGGGGCTATGTTTCTCCACTATAGACTTAGAAATGTTTTCTGTCCATTAATTTATAAGTGATTAATAAGCTAGTAATATGGGCATATTAGAGATTATTTAATATTCTAACCGTTAATCAAACTTACACCCTCTGCCTTCAGTTGTGCTCATTTTCCAGTTCTGTCATTTCTTCTAAATTTATTAGTTTTATTCCATGGTAAATACGAAATTATTTGTAGATCCATCTTAACTTTTTAAATTTGTTTTCTAGCATGCCGTAATGGTGCATAGCTAGCAATATTTATTTTGTGACTTGAAAAGCACTACTAACCCACTGAGCCCGCTCCTTAGTAAATGAGGTCAAACTCAGCAGCCTTAAACTGTTCCTCGAATGTTTGGAAGTCGGTTACTTTTCTCTCACCCCTGCTGAAAGCAGGTGGAACGAACCGACACTAGCTGCTCACCTGACGTTAGCAGACAATCTCTGCTCTGAGCATCTTTTGGTGGAAAGCACACAGATGGGTTTTTAGAAGGAGACAAGGAGCACCAAGCAGGGGAGGGAGTCAGGAAGTCTTGCCTGGAACACTTAACATGTGCAGTTGGCCAGAGGTGGGCAGAGCAAGGTGGAGGCCTGCTGAGTACACTGCTGATTGGAGACCTCAGAGCCCAGGAGACAGCTCACCTAGCAAGGGAACCTAGAAACTAAGCAAACAAATCAGAATAGAAGCAGGGTTCTTGCTGTCTGGGGGTGGGGGTGGGGAGATGGTGCACATTGGACTAGATACGGAACTACTGGTGCAAATTCCTGTATTTTAGAACCTCTGTGTAGATAGATAGAGGAGGATACGCCTAGGTATGCGTGTGTGTAATGTGCATATTTGTTTAACTATTTCCCCATCCTCCCCCAACCCCCGCCAGATACAAGGAGCAGCGGCACCTCAGTGCCAATGTCTATGTCGAGCACTTAGAACTTGAATAGCTTACGGTACTAGAAAGCAAGAAATTGCCCAACAGACAACAGGAACATGTTAGAAGGACCCAGGAGGCAGCTTACAAGGGTTCTGGCTGCTGACCAAATCTGGGGTGTTGGAGCACGGGACTGCAGGCCTTGTCCTGCCTGCTCCTCGGTAGTCTTCATCATCTCTGCAGATACTCCAGTTAACAAAACCACATGTCACCTTAGTCCACAAAAATGAGTAATCCCTACCTTGTCCCGGCCACGTGACTCTCCAGAGAACTTGGAATGTATCCGGTCTCTACTGTACTGGGTAGTTTCTACATGGAACACACTTCGTGACTGCAGAGTTCTGCTGGTCAGCTCAGGCTTAACTCACGGTGGGTGTGTTGAAGGTGAGGAGAAGGAGGGAGATCTGTCATGGATTTTGGAGATACCTTCATAGTTTGCTCATTGACAGAATGAGGTAGAAGGGAGGAGTTGCTCATTCGTGTGGCTCAAGGCTGACATTTGGCTTTCTGACTAAAGTAACTGAGGAGGTGGTGTAGACTGCAGAGAGTAGGTTAGACGTAGAGGTCAGGAGTTTGTTAGTCATGTTATGCTGCCTCTACCAGCTCAGAGTCAAAGTTAATCTTAACAGAGATGGAGAGGAGAAAGGGAAGCCTACTCTGTGAGTTTTTAATCTAAGGTCCTAAGTCCCTTGTGTTTGTAAGTCTCGTTGCATCAGTTTTACGGAGGCCATCATTGTTGGTTGTTTTTATTGCATACTACTTCACGCTGCTGCAGAACTGAATTCCACACAAATCTCTGTTTATTTAAATTTTGTTTGAATTATGATCTTGGATGCCAACTGAAAGTGACCAGAAAATGAGGAGTCATCTTTGTTCAAGAGTTAGTTGCTAAGGGATCACAGATGTAGAGCCCTGGCCTGGGGCCTGCGACCAGTATACTGAAACCTAATCTTTCCTATTTGGAGCTTAACACTTCAAAACACATTCAGAAGGCTTGCTTTCCAAATGAGCGACTGTGGGGAGCTGAGGGTCTGGATGTAGCCTTCTTTTACCCCAAGGACATCTCTTCGTTTATACAAAAGCGATACTTTCTGATACATGGGCTTTTCGTGTACTGTATATTAGTGCAGACACATGAAATTTTTCAGTCCTAGAAATCTCTGCCAGTTCTGCCTCTGCTTGTTCGGAATCATTTGCCTGTCCAGAGTTCCAGGGAGAGAGAGAGTGCACTGGTAGTAGTAATGCGGAGAAGGCTGCCCACTTTTTTATGCATGTTTTGTTCGTGCCCGTGTGCGGAAGCCAGATACAGGTAGCTTCTCTAGCCCCAGTCTCCACCTCCCCAGTGCTGGGATTCCAGACTCATGCTACGGTGCCCGGCTTTTTGACTTGGGGACCGGGCATCCAGCTCAGGTCTCCATGCTTGCTTAGCAAGCACTTTCCCAACTGAGCCTTCCTCCCAGCCCTGCATACTCTTTGAAAAAAGCTTCAGTGCTTTGTCAGTAGCGGCCTACAGCTAGGTAAGAGGTCTGAACCCAGCGTATGAGCTCACATTGTGCTGTGTTCTTCCTCATACAGGCCTTCTGAAGCAGGAGGGTCTGCTTTGGCTGCTAGGGTTTGGGGTTCACCAGTGTGACAGTCATGAACTTGTCATGCTGGCTCCCCACTTCATGCTTCCAGACCCCACTTAATTATTCTGTATGAGTGGTCGAGATCACAGACGGAGCTTATAAAAGCACGCCGGTATTGACTTTGGCGGTGTGACCCCATGCTTTGTTCGCTTCGCTCTCGCACACTACACACCCCCAGTTCCTGGCTCCCTTCCTCTTTGAACGCTCACTCGTTAGTGTATTGATGTCTTCGTTCTCCCATGCCATTGTGCAAACCAGATAGATTCCAATTTACTGTTCAAGAGAGAAGCGGTTTTGATTTTTAATATAATGCATGTGACATTCTGATTCTGCTTCATTTCTTTCTGTGGTGACAGTCCCCTCCCCCAAATCTCTCCTTGCCAGGGAATGGCTATTTACAGAGCCGTAGCCATAGTAAGAAAACCTTACTAGGGAAGTATAGAGCGTTTTGAAACTTGAATCCTAGACCACATTAGACTTCCAGGGAACTGAACTGGAAGGGGTAGGGATATTGGAGTAAAGCTGAAAACAAAGAGTATGTATTTTGGTCAGTTTGTAGCTGCTGAACCCTGGTTCCCTCCAGTGTGTTTTTGGAACCAGGGCCCTGGGTCTGAAAGTCCAAAGAATTGGCCAATTCAATCCATATTTTCTTCTTGCATGGTAATAATTTAGAACTAAGGAGGAAAAACTGCTCTGGCATGTCTATTTAAATAGAAGCAAAACTCAAAGCTTAAAAATTCTCTTCTAAGCATATGTAATAAATTTATGTGAATATGATTTTCTCAAGCATTAGCAAGACCACAGTGGGATGTTGGACCAAGGAACATGGAGTCCAGCATCAGAATGGCAGTTAGATTTGAATTCAGAGTTTCATTAGAACCATTTTATTTTTTAAATTCTTGTGTCTGTCCTTATATTGCTGAACCATTTCTGAAAAAGATTTAGAAAACAACTGAATCTGCCTTTCTTTTAAAGACAGACAAATGCCAACTCTGTATTGTCATAGTGCTAAAGGAGACAGACACCGAGCTGGAACATGACTTTGTAGTAACACAGAGTTAGGAGGAGCCTTTGAAGTGGTTACATCAGACAGGCATGTTTTCAGTCTGTAGCTTTCAGTGGGGATTGGGGAAGGAAGCTGATGATGGGAACATTTGTTGCATAGAAACGAATCATAGAAAGATGGTTCTGTGGCATGGGGCCAGGAGATGGCATTATAATGAAGCTCTAGGGTTTTGGATGCTTGGAATATGAAAGAGGAGCCCTGGAAAGATCCAGGATTCTTTTCTTAATGATGTAGTAAGGCCAAGTAGACTTCTTTCTCCACTGTAAATGATAGGCCCTGTTCACCTCCACAAAACTTGGCAATCAGTTAACAAAGGGAGAGAATTCCCTCTCCAACTGGAAGTCGTGTGTGTGTGTGTGTGTGTGTGTGTGTGTGTGTGTGTGTGTGTGTGTGTGTAAAACACATGTATATCACACACACATGCTCTCTCTGTGTAAACACATGTATATCACACATAGTCACAGGTAAACTGCATGGAATAACTCTGTATGGAACTTTCTAGTTTCACCTGGAGACTCAGAGGTAGGGTAGAGGAGGGGGTTTTTACATAAATTTCTTTGCTTGCTTAGACATCTTTTTTCCCAGAATGAGTTCAGTGGTGATCTTTGGGAAGTTTGGTCCTTCTCCTCATGAGATAGTGTTTTCATTCTCTTCTCTTTTTTTCTCTGACCTGTGCACAAAGAGCCACCATTTTTAACCTGATGACCATAGGCTTTAGAAGTGCAGAGTGCACCGGGCGGTGGTGGTGCACGCCTTTAATCCCAGCACTCGGGAGGCAGAGGCAGGTGGATCTCTGTGAGTTCGAGGCCAGCCTGGTCTACAGAGCGAGATCCAGGAAAGGCGCAAAGCTACACAGAGAAACCCTGTCTCGAAAAACCAAAAAAAAAAAAAAAAAAAAAAAAAAAAAGAAGTGCAGAGTGCTATCCCATTACCCTTAACTGACATCACATAGCCTAGTAAGGTAGGTACTAGGGTTAATTGTTTTAAAGTTAATTGATTTTAAAGTTCAGGGGAGCCTGCCATTTACCCTCGAATAAATGGTTAATATAAGTTATAAGCCACCGAAAGATTTTTTTTTCTAGCTTACAAAATGAACTTGATATTCTAACATATTTCCCAACTGCACAATTTGTATCTCAATGGTGTTAGGAGCCACGGTAACTAAGGAAAATTGCATTTTATTCAAGATGCAAAATTACTAAATAACCTTGGTCTGAGAAAAGAATGTAGCATCCTTGGAGATTTTATGACCGGGGTAAAGGATATCCAAGAAGCTAAGCAAAAGCTAAAAGGAAGAGAAAGGACACACACATTCTGCCTGTGCTGTTTTGGGTGTTTTACATGAGGGTTCTTTTGTTCCTTCTGGAGCGGGAGCAGCTCATGGGCAGCAGAAAGAAAGCATGGGTTTCTCTGCCAGGGCTGCACCGTCTCATCAGATGGGGGTGAATTGAGTTGCACGACCAAAGAGACATGCTCCAGGCGGAGATTTTGATTGGCTGCTGGGTGCGGACACATGTTGTGACACTTGAAGTAATTCAGAAGATGATCTTCTTCCAAGTTTGCATGGATTCTCTGCCTACTGGGGCTCACCATTTGACACACTAATAGCTCTGAAACAGAATATGGGTCAATTTTGCTGCTGCGTCCTTTCCACAAAAATGTGTACTTGAGAGCTTTTATGACAGGATCATCAAAGAGCAGAATTTATTTTCTGAGCAATTATCCCGCTTTCTGTTAAAGTTTGTTCCATTAGCTTTCACCGTGAGTTCTGTTTGATGTGTGTGAGAATACAACCTGAGCTGGGTGGTGTAAGTCAATAGCGAGCATTGCTAGTGAGAATCGGGGTCACTGAGGTCACACGCTCTTCCTCATACTGGCCTCTTGCTGGGCTCTCACTTTCTGAGTAGCACTACCTTCTCTCTGAAGTTGTTTACTGCATTATTGTTGTTTTGGGACTGCCCCTCCCCCATGTCTTTTTTTCCTGCCTTTACACTAAAGTATAAGCTTCACAAAAGCAGGACAGGTACTGATCTGGAACTCTGCTGTCTAGAATAATACTGAGCACGTTGTGGGGGTACAGGATAAATATTTGTTGAGTGAAACGCAAATAAAAACATCGGCACTTGGAGTGAGTTTACATGTGTTAGGTGTTCATTTGCAAGGATATGTCAGGTTCCTGTCATCTACCATGTGCTTTTCTGTGTGCCAGGGCTTTGGCAGTGAGTAAGAGATCATGACTGGGTTGATTGAATGTAATGTCTGGTGCTGGGTTGTCCAACCTAGTAATCAGAGCCATGTGTGCTATCTGATTTATATAACTATTAATCACATGTGGCTATGGAAATTTAAAGGTAAGTTAATGAAAACTTCAGTTCCTTAGCCATGGCAGCCATATTTGAAGTACTTGCATGGAGCCGGCGGCAATCACACTGGACAGTGAGGACAGGGCATCTCCATCTTTGCAGAGTCCTCTCTTGGATGGAATTTTAAAACAGATTAACACATGGGTACGTCCTTTGCAGATGGATAGAACATATGCTTTTGGAAGAATAAGTATGGAGGCTGAGGAGACGGCTCAGTGCATAGAAGCAGTGTCCATTCTTCTGGAGGACTTGATTTCAATTCCTAGCGCCCATGTGGCAACTTAGAATCATCTGTAACTCCTTTCCCAGGGATCTGATGCCCTCTTTTGGCCTCCCCCGGTACTACATGTACATGCTACACAGACATTCATTCAGGCAAATGCTCATACACACAAAATAAATCTGGAAAAATATAAAAAAGAGAGAAAGTAAGCTTTAAAGGAAGCACACAGGAGCACTGACTATTGATTGTCAGGTGTGGCTTTCTAGGGGACTTCTAACTTGAGGCATAAAGAATGCATAAGGATTAGACAGACTGAGGGGCACAAAGGAGCATGGTTTGAAGTTAAACATAGTCACTGGAAAAGGGGATGGTATAGGAGTCTTCGGTTGGCCATCAGCAGGAGGTCCTGGAACTGTTTTGAGGGCTAAGTGAACCTGGATGACTGGTGTGTAGCAACAAGCTACTTCTTACATGTTTTTTGTTTGTTTGTTTGTTCATGGAAGTTTCTGCCTTTTTCAGGCCCACATTCTCTAACAGCTCCCTAAATAGATACTTCTGCTTATAGTTTTGACTCTCTCATCCCTCTCCAGTAAACCCTGATTCGCATACGTTATTTATTCACTTGCTGGGCAAATGCCATTGCCTCCCATACCCTTAACATAAAGCCAAAACACTTTGCAGTGCTTTTCTTGAAGTCCTCTCATGCTTTCCTGAAGCTTGGGTTCCTCATTGTTTGTACTATAGTTCCCTCCTCCAACTTTGTGATGGTTGTGCCTTGAATCTGAAGCTGTGATCACCTCCAGGAGGTCACAAGATTGTTACTACTAACACTGCCTTGTAGAGGGAGGCGGAGTGGCCCAAGAGACTCACCAAACGTGCAGAGTTCTTCACTGCAAAGATCATTAGAGTCATAGAGTCCCAGGGTTCATGAGATGTCAGGGATCCTCATGAAGCCCTCTCTGCCTCAGGTTCTGTGAACGATACACAGTGGTCTGGTCTGAGAGTGGGACTCTTGGGGATTGTAGCTGCCCTAGGGACTTCTCAGTAGTGAGGATTTTTGTGGGTTGTCCATTTTGTGCGTGGGACTCTTCACTGGTAAAACTGCCCATAAGATGCTCAGGAGACTCCCTGGTGGTAGAGCTGCCTTTGAGTCACCCTTCCTTCTATAAGTAATCTATAGGAACCTCTTTTGTTTATCAAGGTGGACCTTGATCGAGTCCTTTGTTTCATTGGGATCCTTTCTAGCAGAGGTGAATAGAAACACATTTCTTTATGTCTCCCCAGGAAAAATCACATGTGATTATAGAGTAATGGTTGTCCCTGATGCTGCAGAAAACCACACCTCTCATTTCCTGTTTGTCCCAAATATCCAGCACAGTTCCTGACACAAAGAAGAGTCTGCTGAGGGTTTTCTTTATGAGTTAATGAATGGAACTGATAATCCATCGCTGTTTACAACATGTCATCAATCTTAAGCATGTTTCTGGGGTGAAACTACACATATCAGTGGCCCATTTGAGGAGACACCTTAAATTCATCTAGGGAAATGAGAGACACAAGTCAGTCCATAAAGGAAGCAGGACGCTATTTGTTATTATATCAATGTTTTGAACCTGAAATATAATTTGCATTCATTATTCACTCACTTAAAGCTCTATCTAATCCAATGACTTGGTTATTTTTCCATATTATGCAACCATCACCACAAAACCATTTTAAGAATACATTTGTTACCCCAGTAAAATTTATTTATGTGTACTTACAGTTCTTAAACTTTCCCATTCCCAGCCCCACTAGCCATTCTTGTTTCTATGGATTTACATTTTCTGGGTATCTTGTACAACTAGAATCATGCAGTGTGTGATCTGTTGGATCTGACTTCTTTCTCTGGCCATTCTTTCCTTGGGACTCAACCATGTTGTAGCGTTTATCAGCATTTCATTGTTTATAGTGACATAATAACCCATTGTAACAATACATCACATAAAGCTATCCATTAAAGACATTTGGCTTGCTTCTGCTTTGAACATTTACATATAAATTCTCTACTGGATAGATTCTTGCCTTCCTCCTCACTAGGTATTTAGGAATAGAGTTCTTGGGTGTAGTTGTAAGTTTTCTGTGTCCCGCCTGGTCCGCAGCCACTCAGACCCAAATAAACACACAGATGCTTATATTTATTATGAACTGTTTGGCCATTAGCTCAGGCTTATTACTGACTAGCTCTTACACTTAAAGTAACGCGTAATTCTTATTTATGTTTAGTCACATGGCTTGGTATCTTTTTTCAGTTCTGCCTTCACATCTTGCTTCCCTTGTGTCTGGCTGGCGACTCCCGACTCAGCCTTCCTCTTCCCAGAATTCTCCTTGCCTGCTTATCCCGCCTATACTTCCTGCCCGGCTGCTGGCCAATCAGCATTTTATTAAACCAGGGTACAAGGGCATTATCCCACAGCACTTGGGTGCATTTATAGTTAGCTTTTAAAGAAACTTCCAATTGTTTACTGAAGTTCCTAAAGCATTTTACATTTGCATCAGCAATGTGTGAGAATGACCTTTATTCTTAAGAGTTAGCCTTTTCTTCGTTTCTAATATGTGGGATAGTCTACCTATGTAGCACAAGCTGGCCCTTGTGCTTATGATCCTTTGCCTCCTCAGCATACAGTGTGCAGCTAACAGCTCTAACCAAGACTGTGTATACTCTTGTATCCTCTCAGCTCCTGGTCAGTACCATGGTGTTTCCTTGTGAGAACAGAGGGGTGCAGGCTAGGTGAGAGAGGGGCACCCCCTCCCGAGTCTGCTGGAAAACCCACTGCCTACCAGGCTTCCATTTTGTACCCAACTGGTTTTTGAATATATACAAAGTACATGGAATGTATAGAAAGGTACACAAAGCCTCCGGCTCAGGTTCGTACATTTAGTACAACCAGGAAAGGCCCAGGTAGCAAGTTTTTCTGTTTTTTGTTTTTAAACCAAGCATTTTTTTTTAATATGAGAGGATTGAGCTAATGCTGACAGTGTTAGGGTGACACAAATGGTCTAGGAGTTGGGGCTTGTGTGGAGATGAATCTGTCTTGTAGGAAGTCACACCGGCCCCACAGAGTTTCCTTAAGTGGAGAAGAATATGCCAGGAGTCAAAAATTGATAAATGTAACAGCAACTCTGAGCAAAGCAGTGTAAGGAATACAGCGGTAGATGGTCCAGAGAGAAGAGGAGTCTGGTGCTGATGACATCATGAAGACTTGCATGGACAGTTGGAACTGTGTAGGCACATGGGGCTGGTGGCCCTTGTGCAGGCCCCTTCTTCCTTGGATGAGCAACATTCTTGATTTTTCTGTGTCTTGAAAACACAGAAAACATTGCTCACTTTAGACTGAAGACTTAAGGTTTCTGGATTTTAGAAACATGTAGTCACTAAAGTGTACTCAAAAAACAAAACAACAACAACAACAAAAAATTCCCCACGTAGCAGGCATAAATAGCTTGCCGAGTATGAATTTAAGCAGGTCAAAATTGAAATTCTATTCTAATTCAAAGCATGTTGCATAGCCCTGCTTTTAGATTGGCGATTCAAATGTTTGCCTAGATAATACAGGGGATGTTGAGATAAACCTAGGCCAGCGGGAACTAAGAAAGGCAACTGGATGCCAAACTTCACCGATAAGAGGCGGCACAATAATCTGATGGTTACTTTCTGGTTGGATTGTTCAAAGATGGAATGATTAACCACACCACAAATCCTTTCTGAATTGCAGAGCTACGGTAGTAGGTACTTGCTGATGTTTTCTCAAGAAGGTCTGTGGGGCTTCTGTTCCTGGAATTAGGCTCATTTATTGCAGCTTGAGTTAGCTGAGCTACGTACTGTTCTGAGAAGGTGTCTGTCTTTCAGTAAATACTTACGGGGATACCTGCTACATGCCAGGCATTAGGCTAACAATGGAGGAACCATATTGAAAGTAATGTCATGCTTAGATTTGAGGAACTGTGCACCTCCTTTTGATACGAAGTGGCAAGCTGATACTGACAGAGAGCATGACGGGATGGGATGATAGTATGCCTTACCTTTTCCATGCCTGTGCCCCAGGATCTTTGCCACCCTAGCCTTCAGCAGTATTTTTAAGCTGTTTATGAGTTTGCCAGTATCTGGAAACATTTCACTGTCATAATTTGGCAATGCCTAGTGTATTGTGGCAGATAGATGCTAGGTTTACTGAAATACACAGAACCACCTCTATAACAAAGAGTGATCCAGTCAAAATGTCAGTAGAGAGCTTAAGAGACCTGGGCAAAGAAGACCATGAAGTAGAGAGTCCTGTAAAGGCTCTAACAATGAGTCCCCATTAAAAAAACTAATGTTGTTATTAACATTGGAGAGAAAAGTGGACAGAAATGAGTGTGGTTTCTAAGAACTTAAAAGATGGTAGCTGCATTGAAAATAACACAGACCTATCGATGGAGTCTGTATTGGGAAAAGAGATTCCACCTCGACAGTGTCTCCAGACAGGGTCTCTTTGGTCACTCGAGGTGGGAGAGTTCTGTGTGTGGCATTGTTGTTTGAATTGTGGGACATTTAGCATCCCTGACACACATTCATTAATGCCAGTAACCTGTTCCTCTAGCGTAATGACAAACCATGGGACATCATGTTCTGCCAAGTGCTACAGCAAGAGATGACACAGACCCTGCTGAGAGACTCTAGGCAGGGCCTGATCCAGAAACAGGCTGTGTGAGTTCTAGATGAGGTTACTCCTGTGTGTTGGAGCCTTGTATCTGTATCTGTGAAGTGGGGGTGTTGGGGTCAGGACAGGGGTGAAGTGCAGGAAGAAAATCCTACCATCTTATTAATTTTTTCATGTCATCTTTGGAAATGGCACTTCTGTGTATATTTTAGGGTTTACCCGGCCTGGCTGTAGCACAGCATGTAATTTATGTAAAAACAAATGTGCACTGCTTAGATACGTGCGCAGTAGTGTTTTACTGAGGAAGAGCCCCCCCTCAGAGAAGCCAGGGATTCAGAACTCTTTCCATCCCTATAGCCTGAGCTCCGGAAAGAGAATCCTAGCCACGGGTTCACCTCTGCTGAAGGTCACGCTGGGTGGTGGACACTGGTGTCACCAAGAAGCAGCCCTCCCCCTGAGCTCCATCTCCCGGCATTTGGAGAGTGGTGCAGAGCTTTGGGCAAAAACTGACACGTTCCCCTGTCACACAGAGTCAGAGTTTTTAAAAACTGGCAAGCCACCAGGGCTTTTCAAATTATTCTCTACATGAGTGTGGAAAATACTATTCCCTGACAGAAAATTTGATTCACACTTCACAAAGAGCGTGGGGACATGGTTGAATTGCATAATCGCCCTCTCACAAAAGGACTCTGAGAAGGAACTGCGTCTCCCAGTCCTGCCTGTACCAGTATGAGCAGAATCGCATGCTTGTTTTCAAACACTCAGGCTCCTCATTGAGCAGCGTAGTATGACTTTATAATCTTAAGACCCTCTCTGGAAACTGTTCAGGGCCATGGTCCCTGCTCAGTTCCTCTCTACTGACGTCAGACTAGACTACACAGAGATAGGCCTGTTGAAGGATCAAACTTTTCCCCGACTGTGGCCATTTTAAGATTTAAACTTGAAGCCCTGTCTGAACCCCATGCCAAAGCCCCTCAATTGGGTTCCCATTTTGTTATTTAGCATAGGGGGACATGTGCCTATGGTCCTGCAAAGCAGCCATGTTTTAGAGTTCAGCTGGTTTCTTAGATTACTTATGTGTGGCAAGACACTCTGTTTTGACAAATAAAAGCTTTTCTCCCAGGGGACAGAGACCGAGAGAAAACTTCAGGCCCGATTAGGGCCTGTTCTTGGCAGGCAAGGAGGTGAGTGCGATGTCAGCGGAACAGAAGTGATGCTCTCTTGCTGTGCAGGATGCCTGTTGAGGCACACACAGCTAACTGTGCTGTTTGAAGCACCCAGGCATTGCCCCCCAGCTTTGTTCGGGGGATGTGCAGTGTTTGTGTGACTGTTTAGGTGGACGCATTCAGCCAGGTGAAGCCAAGTTCAAATTGCAGAGTTAGTGACCTGAAAGGTCTTCAGAAACCATGCCAGTTGGGTTTTCAAGTTATCCCTTCCTTGGAGAGGTAGCCTGGTAGAGTGCCGGATTCCCTTCTGCTCTTCCTTAGTTGGGTCATGTTGGAAGAACTGCATCCTGCCTGCTGACATTTCTTCATCTGCCATGCAGGCATGATGGAAAGCCCGTGCTTGGGGTCCTAGCACTGCTTTGTAGTTTACATGTATTGAGAAAGAAGCTACTGTGTAGAAGGCGCACACTGACAGACACCAGTATTCTCAACTTCAACCAGAAATAACTATGAATCTATCCAGATTTATAGCTTGTCTGCGAAGGACTCTAGTCATTATTTTGAGGCTGAAGGCTTAATAAAAAGTATGCACATTTTAATTGTATCAGGATTTCTTCAGTATTCGGCCAAGGAATACAAACATCAATCCAGTGGTCATTGGGAATGGAAATCCCTCAATGGAAGGCGTTCCTTTTGCCACACTGGCTCCACATGTGTAGATAGAGCCAGCAGGGCCCCCTTCCCTTCTCACAGTGCTGCGACCCTGTGAGGAGGGGATTTGGGGCAGGATATAGCATAAACTGGGTCTCAGAAAAGATAATGATGGAATATCCCCCACATGTAATATGAATTAGGAAGTGTGACCTAGAGGCAGAAATGGTGTGCTGACTTTGCTTGTGCTAAGGATTGTCTAATCGTTATGAGGGCAGATTGTCTTTGTCAGCTTTCAGGCCCTCTCCCTCCACAGAGCGTACTTGGATTCATTGGATTTGAATGTCCAGATAAAGGTGTTAAGCTGCTGTTTATTGATATCATGGGTTTGATCCTCCCCTCTGCCCACAGTACAGCATGCCAAGTATCTACATTAAAATGTGAGAACTATGTTAATCTCTCAATTGTACCCAGATTGGATAGGTTGAATTTCAATAGACAGTTAAACAGTTCAGCTCTGGTGTAAGTTGACCTAGGGTTCATATCTATCACAGATCTTCATACAGGCAGTTATCACAATTCTGCATTTTTTCACAGATAGATCATTTCATTTATGGATGGTTCAAACTCCTCATTAGACCTGAGAATGTAAGGTGTGAAGCCCATGGTTCCTCCAGCCCATGACACACTGTGGGAAAGACTATAAAACATTCTCACATTTCATTGACCTCTCAGAGGTCAGGCAGCATGGTGGGTGCCTTAAAATCCTGCTGCACTACAGTGTCTGGGCTTTCCCTGAGCAGTTCAAAAGGCTCTGCCTGCATTATCTACCAGTGGGAATTCAGAATTCCAGTCTTATACCTTGCTGTTGAAGATAGTAATTTTATTTGTAGAAAATCCATCTCTTCCAATATTAGGAGTTGCCAGCTAGTCTTTTTATATTATGAAATTTGGTGAGGTAGGTCCCGTGTAAGATGTTTTAGTAAGCTTTGGAAGACCCTTGTTAATACATCCCTGAGCTTTCTTCTTTCCAGACCTGAGCACTTTGATCTTTTCTCCTTTTAATGTCTTCAGTAAACTACAGAAGATGAAACTCATCTGCAAATCTCTTTGATTGTCCTTCAGATCCCCCTTCCAGACAGTTCTGTTACAGATTTCCTCAGGCCCAGGGACCAGAAAATAGAGATTTTTTTTTACCCAAAATTTGCATGTGAGAGGATTTTGCAGGGTTACCCACCTTCCTTCTTACCCCTTCAACTTTCTCCCTTCTAGACCCTGCTGTCAAGTTTCAGATTAGATTGAGGTGTTATGTATTTTGAAATAAGTGAATGGCTTCAGCCAGAGTAAACCAGGAGATCAGGTATGGGAAATGGAGAAGTGATGCTCACACTGGTCCTTCTTTGAGTTCTGCCGAAACTTTTTGCTTCTGTTTGTATTTCTTACAAGGGAGATCATCCACATTTAATGTTGCTTTCTTTAAGATCATGATTGGCCCTAGATCCCCTGGAATTCCTTGACTTCTATTGTTGAAGCAACTTTGATAGGCTTAAAACTAATGGTGCATTCTTGAATCATGAGCTTCCTGAGTTGGATGCTGGTCTCAAGTGAGGCTAGATCTACTGTCCAGCATAACCCAGCAGAGAGCTGGGTTCCCTCTGGGCTCAGAGTTCTCTGCAGCATCTTTAAGCTCCTCTGTGATAACCACTCACCTTTTGGCCCTCATTTCTGGACTTTTCCCCCTGCCAGAGAAGTGAGTTCTTACGGTTCTAGATAACACATTGTCAGGAAAAGAAGAGGAAGAAAAGCCCCTCTGAGGCCCCCACTACATATCTATATGCATTCCACTGAGTGGCTGGGTTATTTATGAGCCAGTCTGTTCCCCTGGCCAGGCGTCTTGCAGTGTGGGCATTGGCTGAAGACAGCCATGGTTCATCTTGAGAGGTGGGAGATTAGTAGATACAGATCAAAGCTGAGAATGGGAAGAGAGGCACATCAGGATGCAGGTGTCTTTGAAATGGGTCATCTATAATTTTTTTTTTCTTGAAACTCAGTTCTTTGGTCTCAGTTCTGTTCTGTCCTGACATCGCTAACCTTCCTGGTTTCTGCATAATTCCAATTTCTTGGTAGGCTCCGGATGCTTGGCTTGTCAGTCAGCATGGCTTCTCAGGGACACACAGGCTTTCTTAACCATGCTAGCTTTCATTTGTTATTCCCCTCGCCCCCTTTTTTTTGGATCTTTATAGCATCTGCAGACAGGAGTTCCTGAAAATATGTCAAGTAATTCTGTGTACAAAACTAAAATATTCTGGAAGGCTTTGGGTTATGTGTGTGTGAAAACATTGTTAGTAGCGTCTTCAATCCCTCCCCCCCAACTGTATACCTGTTGCTTCAGTTCTGTACTTTGCTCTCACTGTACATAGTGCTTTCAGTCTAACACGGGTGACCTTTGACTCCCAAGCCGACATTCCTTATCTGCCTCAGTGCTTTTAACTTTCTTTCTACTTCTCTATGTTGCTGCTGTTGTTCTTAAATAGCAAAGTCAAAGTATAGTAAACACCAGTAGTCATGCAATTAGACAAACAGGTGACGATATCGTCACGGCCCAGCCTGAACATCTGGCTCATTATTTACCACAGGACGGGCCGGAACACCTGCTCTGAGTCAGCTGAAGGGAGAAAGTATGCGGTTGGTCACCTTCAGAGTAACGCAGATTGAGGGCACCGTGTGCAGAGTGGGACGAATGTGGGCCCATTGCGCACAGCCCGTGTCTCAGTAGCTGTCTCTGTGACTTCTCCACAGAAGTGACAGGAGATCACCTCAGGGCACCTGGTGTCTCTTCTGCCTTCTCCAGCACAGGCAGAGAAGCCACCGTCTTCCATGCTGATTCAGAACAGAAATCCTGAAGTCGTCTCTGATATGATCCGTGATCTCCTCCACACACCTTGCCCATCGGTGCCCTCACCGGCCCTGTCCTCACTGTTTCAGTTTGGCTCCGTGTCATTTTTCAACTGGTAGATTCAGTTGCAGGAGCCACCTTTCTTAATCCCTTCTGCATCCATCTCTTAGACGGTGACCAGCAATCATTTCTGTACTATACCAGATAGTTAATACTACAAACTTGGCCAGCCATCTGCTCTCTGCTGCAACTACTCAACTCTCTGGTCACTGAAACCATTGGTGTTATATAAATGAGCAAGCATAGCCTGTATTCTAGCAAAACTTGATTACAGATCATGTGCAGGTATGGAAATACCATTCTGCTACCCCTAAAATGGATACAGTTAAAGTGAAATGACTGTTGAAACATTTTTGAACACTTTGTTTATGGACGCCCAAATTTTCATCTTGTATAATTTTTATGTGTCACAAAATACAAATCTTCTTTTTGTTAGGTCACAGATCTTCTGGCACCTTTTCTTTGTCTGGCAGGAATCCAGCCATTCCCACAGTCCGTCTCTGGTTCATGCTTCAGCAGGAAGCAGACATGCTGTAACCTTGTAGCTCTCACAGACCTGAGTTCTCTCCTTCCCTGAGATAACTATAAGCCCACTCCCCTCCCTAGGTGGTCTTGAGGGATAAATTCCGTCCATGCACAGAGCCAAACTACATGGTATGGACAACCCCCGCCAAAAAAAAAATGTGTGAATCAGAAACTCCTTTTCCCTACAAAGCTAAAGGTAGATGCTGTTGTTCCCTCGGAGAGCCTATTGTGCGGTCTCTGGTGCAGAACTGCACTCCTAATGTTCTGGAACTGAAGGGTCTCTCTCCTTTCAGGACCTGTCATGGCTGTATGGTTGGCTGTGATACTACCTTTTAAGAAAGCTCTCATCTGAAGGATCACTTGTCTCTACTTCCTTCCTGTGTGCTTTCTTTTATAAATTACAGCACTTTTAATTTTTATTTAAAAACAGTTTAAAAATGTAAAGATCATTCTTAGCTTTCAAACAAAAGTCCCGCAGGATGCAGTCTGCTGGCGCACATTCTGCCTGGTTATAAGAATGAGCTAGCCAAGATAGAACTGAGAATGATTTACTTGAAGTCTTACGTCTATAGAAGGTATGTCAATGGGACCTGAAAGAATAAGGCCCCTTTTCCTTAAGATGGCCTATTGGCTCCTCCTCCCCTCCCCTCCCCTCCCCTCCCCTCCCCTCCCCTCCCCTCCCCTCCCCTCCCCTCCCCTCCCCTCCCCTCTCCTCTCCCCTTCCCTCCCCTCCCCTCCTCCCTCTCCTCTCCTCTCCCCTCCCCTGCCCTCCTCCCTCTCCTCTCCTCTCCTTTCCCCTCCCCTCCCCTCCTTTCCCTCTTCCCCTCCCCTCCTCTCTCCTTCCTTCCCCTCCCCCTCCTCCCTCCCCTCCCCTCCCTCCCCTTCCCCTCTCCCCTCCCCTTCCCCTCTCCCCTCCCTTCCCCCTCTCTACCCTCCCCTCTTCCTCTCCTCCCTTCCCCTTCCCCTCTCTCCTCCCCTCCCCCTCCCCTCTTTTCTGTCACACCCTGGTGTCACAGTCTATCAGTTCAGATCTTTCCTGCTGCTCTCCAGAATGCTGACTTCCTTGCAGTTTTCCATCCATCTTGCTCAGTCTTCTAGGCATGTCTTTGTAAGTTTTCCTCAGGCCGCCTCTTCCATTTTTATTCTTAGTGTATTTGAATTATTGGTTTATTTGCTCCACTAGAATATTTCCTGCTGGGGAAACCATTTCTCTTTTACTCTGTTCCTGATATCTCACTTGTAGTCAGTGCTCTGCTGACGTGGGCACTCCATAAAGATTTGCTGGATGCATGCATGTGTGTGTGAATGAACGGGCAGACGTGTAAGTGGGATTGTATAGTCATAGGAGCCGTCGGGCTGTTTTGTTACAAGGCCTGACCACAGAGTTGCTGACTTTACAGGTCAAAACCAGTTCTTAACACAGGGATGGGTTTGGTTCCAAAAGTTTGTAAGTTAGTTGTTTAGAACTTTGGATGTCTCCCAATAAAAATGATGTTAAGAATTTAGGGTTTGCTGTTCAGTCCAATCCATAAAAAGAGTATTTGACATATCCTGTTGAACTAAAATTAGAAAATAATATTTGACATCACAAACTTTTAAATTTATTAAAATATTTGTTGGGTGATCATTCCTGTATTTCTAGTACTTAGGAGACTGAGGTAGGAGGATCACTGGAGTTCAATGTTATCATAGGATACATTGTGAGTTCTAAGATAGTCTGGGCTTCAGAGGTACAGAGTGAAATCCTGTCCTAACCCCCAATATCTGTCTCTTTGTCTGTCTGTTTTTATATGTGTATGTATGTATGTATGTGTACATATATGTATCTATCTAATTTCTATAGTTCAACAGAAGAAATTTAAAGGGTATTTCCTAGTCGTGTGTTAGAAATTAAACAAAATTGAATGAAGACACAGGCATAATGTGTGTAAAGAAAGTAGATAGAGTCTGAAATTTTTCAAGGGAAATAGGTACTTTAGACATCTTCTTTACATCTAATATGTGAACAATGAAATATGATAACCTCTACTCTCCCATTTCTCCACCAACTGTCATTGTTACCCCCCCTCCCCAAAGCACACAGCACATTCCTTTTCTAGCTTCAGGTATTGATTTGTTTTTGATAACCACCGAGTCCAGTTAATGCAGCCCATATTGTACATGAGTATGAGCTCATGGGACACTGACTAGTGGCCACGTTCTCAAGAAAGAATGACTTACCTCTTCAGCACTTACCAGCTGCCAGCAGCTCCTCAGTACGGGGTGGGGTTTTGATAGCCCTTCCCTTGTGCAGGTAACCACAGGTGCTGCAGCTTCGTGACTTCCGTGACCACGCCACGTCCAGAAGGTGACATCTCACAGCATCCCTCCCTATCCTCTGGGTTTTTAGTCTTTCTGTCCCCTGTTCCTTGATGTTTTCTGATCCTCGGTCATGGTAGGATTCCTATAGATGCCCTGGTTAGGGCTGAGCACAGAAACTCAGGTTTTTTTAAAGATTAGTTCTGTTCTTATTTTTGTTATAACAGAAAACTTAGAAATTTTTAGCCTTCCTGAACATTTACCATGAGAACTACTACTTCATTTGTTTGCTTATCTGAAATAATTACAGCCCTGTTTCTGCACTCAAATGTGAAGATTCATAGACACATTTTAGAAGCAAAAAAAAAACTTGACCATTTACTTCTAACTTCCTTCTGTGAAATTGCACTTGGCCTTGATGGTTTTTTCTTGGTCTAGAATCATCGTACCCGCTTCATCTTTGTCTCTGATCATCAGTATTTTTTTTTTTTTGGTGTGTGTGTGTGTGTGTGTGTGTGTGGTATTTAATTTCCTTGTACCTTGGCTAAGAGAACAGGCAGGCGCCAATGAGATCAGTAATTCATTTTTGCTTATTAATTGACTGCCAACTCTGCCCTCTGTTCAGCATATATTGATTAAAGTGTGCTTTACATGTAATATAATTCAGAAAACTGAGCTCTGTGACAGGAAGAAGGTTTGGAAGGATGGACAGTTAGATGAAACAGAAGTTTAAAGAAGAACAGGACATGGTGTTGAGAAGCCGTGAAGATCCAGGTCTTGGTTGGTAGCGGGGGACACTATCATAAAACCCCTCACAGTACAGAAAAACACAAAAGTATATATCTGTTTATTTTTTGTGTGTAAGTATTTTGTTTCCGTGTGTGTGTGTACCATGTGTCATGGAAGCTTTGTGTCTACAGAGGTCAGCCACCATGTGGGAGCTGGGAACTGAACACAGGTCCCCCATAAGAGCACCAAATATTCTTAATTGCTGAGCCATCTCTTCAGCTCTGTAAAAACTTCTGGAATAAACAGATAAGCCGCTCCAGAACTCCACTGTTGGACACTAGATACATGTATATAGACATATATTAACTTTTGTTTTTTAAAACTGGAATTGCATGTCACCGCATCAATCTAAAGTGCCCAAATGGGTGTACGCCATTATTTTTGTGTATCACTAAAAAGCAGAAACTGTTAGCTTGGCTTCCACACTCTGTCCAGGTGTGTATTCTGATGGTTCTTCTGCTACCTGTTCTGGACTTTCCTTTTTTCCATGGAAGTACATAGGTGGTTTCTCTGGTCTTGCAGCTTGAGGACCTGGCCAACAGGGGACCTGTGCAGGAGGGAAGGACAGGAGTGGGGAAGGGGATTTTGTCCTGTACCTTGCCTGAAGGACACCTTGTAATGACTGTGCTCTAAGATAGACGGGCGCTTTCTTATCTCCGTGACTGTGTCTATGCTTGCCCAACCTGACCTTTCATTTTCCATCTGTGCCTTGGTAAACTTCCCACTTATGAATGCCAGTGAGAATGCCAATGAGAGCTTGTTCTTCCTTCCCTTCTGGAACTCTGAGACACTAATCACAAGCTGTAAGGTGTGTCCTGATTTCCAAGATGTGCTTCATTAAGAATTGGTAGTTGCCGGGCGGTGGTGGCGCACGCCTTTAATCCCAGCACTCGGGAGGCAGAGCCAGGTGGATCTCTGTGAGTTCGAGGTCAGCCTGGTCTACAGAGCGAACTCCAGGACAGGCACCAAAACTACACAGAGAAACCCTGTCTTGAAAAACCAAAAAAAAAAAAAGAATTGGTAGTCTATATCTTTTTCCTTCCTGTAGAAACACATATGTCCATGCAAAGTCTGGAATACACGTACTCTCAGTAGCTTCCTTCATGGTAGCCCCCAGAGAAAAGCAAACCAAATGCCTGTTAAGCAAACCACACTCTATCCACGTAATAAAATGCTATTCAGTGATAATAAAGAATGACTCCTGAAATGTGTTGCGTGGATAAGTTCCAAACATAGTGGAAGCAAAAGGGGACAGGTACAGGTTTGCATTATCTTTTGGTTCTAAAGGTTGAAAAAGGTGAAATCAGTCGAGGCAAAACATTGACTGCAGCGATTGACTAGGGTTGAGGACGGGGAATTGGGATTAACTGTGTACAGGCCGATGGTAACACTCTAATCTAGATTATAGTTATTACACAGTTGGGCCAAGTTACTTAAACAATTGAGTTCGATGCTTAACAAGGCAATTAGGACTGATAAATTGTATTTCAACAGGATTGTTTTTGAAGTGCTTATTGGATGTCTTATAATTTTTTCTTTTAAGATTTATTTGCTGAGACTTTCGTACATGTATACAAGAAATAAGATCATATTAACTCAGATCACCCTTTCCAATTCCCCTCAGTCCCCCAACACATTCTCCTTTCAACTTCATGCTTCCTGCTTCTTCTCCTTAATAAAAAAACAAACAAACCACACACTAAGTCCAATTAGTGCTTCCCATGTATACATAAATATGGGGTTATCCACTGGAGAATGGACAACTTAACCAGTGAACACACCCCAAAAGAGGAGTGATTCTGTCTCTCCCAGCAGCTGTCAGCTGTCAGTAGCTCTTCACTTGGGGTGATACCTCAGGAGCTCCACACACCTCTGCTGGACCTTGGCTAGCTTGATGCTGTGTTGTCTTGTGCAGGTAACCACAGCTGCTGTAAGTTGATGGAGAAGCTGTGGTGGTATTGTGTTCCCCAAAATATTGTGCACCTTAATAAACTTATCTGGGGTCAGAGACAGAACAGCCACTAGATACAAAGCCTAGAAAATGGTGACACTCACACCTTTAATCCTAGCACTCCAGAGGTAGAAATCCCTCTGGATCTCTGTGAGTTCAAGGCCACATTGGAAACAGCCAGGCATGGTGACACATGTCTTTAATCCCAGAAAGCGAGTCTTTAATCCCAGGGAGTGGTGGTAGAAAGCAGAAAGGTATATAAGGCGTGAGGACCAGAAACTAGAAGCATTTGGCTGGTTAAGCTTTCAGGCTTCGAGCAGCACAGTTCAGCTGAGAGCCATTGGGATGAGGACACAGAAGCTTCCAGTCTGAGGAAACAAGACCAGCTGAGAAGTTGGCCAGGTGAGGTTAGCTCTGGCTGGTTCTGTCTCTCTGACCATCCAGTGTTCACCCCAATACCTGGCTCAGGTTTGATTTTATGAATAAGAACTTTTTAAGATTCCTGCTACAAGTAGCATTTTATAGTATTTCTCCCCATCCTCTAGCTCTTTACTTTCTTTCTGCCTCCTCTTCTGCCATGTTTCCTGAGACTTTTGGTTGTGTGTGTGTGTGTGTGTGTGTTGGAAGTTGATAAAAGATACTCATTTAGTATTGAATACTTGAAGTCACTTATTCTTAGCACTTTCACTGATTGCTTCCCAAAATAAAAAGAAGATTCTCTGATTAATTTGGAAGCAGCACAGATCTATGGGTATAAATGTAAATGTTTAAAAGGCAGTTTGACAATATGACCGCTTAGTAAGATCCATAGTAGATTCCACCTAGGGCTTATACTCTCCCCAGCCTTGGATTTTGATCATGTTTACAGTACCAGACATGAGTTCTGTCCTGTGGGGCAGGCTGCAGATCCAACCAGATAGCGTTTGGTTACCCTCTAACAGTCATGCCACTATAGCACCGGTGGGCACATCTTGCCTGGCAGGTTGGTATTGTAGCATGCGGGGTTCGGTGCTTGGTAAGACGGCTGATGACTTTTCTCCCACAGTAGTCTGCATAGCACCTTTTGGCTCCATGTGAAAGCCTGCCCGCAGGGAAGAACTTTCCTAGTCAGTTTGCTTTTGTGCCTTGTAGTCAAAATGTGTGATGTCTTTGGCAACAGTAGTGTCTTCCATTTAGTATGGTGGGTAATCCAGAACAATGGGTATCTTCTAATGTCAGTAAATATGGCTCTCTCTGAAGCGTGTCATGCTGTTTATTATTTTTTTTAATCTAATTCTGTTTTCTGTCATGCCGTATTGATGATGTCATGGTAGACATCTACTCACATAAAGACATGCAAAGTGATTGTGGAATTTGTCAAAGATTTTGCAGGAGAGTTAGTGCCTGCAGCAGAAAACTCTGTTGCCTCAAATCTCTCCAGCCTGTCCCTTCAGCCGGAGGCTCTTGCCCCCAAAGTGCTTCCTGTTAATACTCACTGCTAGTTGGGCTGTTCTTCACTTTCTTATAAACACACATATTGATCATGATTAAAGCAGAGTAGTTAGATCTGCATCCATCAGCCCTCAATTCTGGTGGCTTCTTCCATCTCACTGTACATCTTCTGGGCTTATCCAAACTTCCCCAACAAAACCAAGTCTCTCTCGTCGGCGAGTATGTATTCTAATACAGCTGCTGTGAAGAAGAAGAAGATGGTATCACATTCCTTCTGTTTGATCGCCGTGTGGTTGGTCTTTCGTCTCGGATAAAATAAACTGTTGTCACATTTTCTCCTGAATACCGCCTTTGTGTAGCTCCCAACTTTATGTAAGGCTATATGGGCTCCTTGGGGTTGAATTTAGATTAGACCTAGTGTTCATGAACAACTTGTTTTAATCCTTGTTCTCTGCATTGCCAAGGATAAATAGGAGTTGGCTCTAATAGCTTATAGTCTTGTTTTGGACGGTGTGATTAATTACATACAGATTATTTCCTGTTAGATGACCTTTTTAGTATAATTGACCTGAATTAAAAAAAAAAAAACAACAAAAAGACTTTAAATTATTTTTTTCTGGGGCTTGTTTCATGCATAAATGAAAGGTCAGTTTTTCATGTTCCTCACTGATTTCCAGTGATAATAACAATAGAAGGCATTGAACTTTTTCACAGAAAGTTAAAGTGCGCCGGGCGGTGGTGGTGCATGCCTTTAATCCCAGCACTCGGGAGGCAGAGGCAGGTGGATCTCTGTGAGTTCGAGGCCAGCCTGGTCTACAGAGCGAGAGCCAAGAAAGGCGCAAAGCTACACAGAGAAACCCTGTCGCGAAAAACCAAAAAAAAAAAAAAGAAAGAAAGTAAGTAAGTGCAGTTGAAACGTAAATGAGTTATTTAGCTTAATTAAAATGCCTACTCTGAAGCAGCAGTATATTGGGGGAATCATGTTTAGCTCTCTGCCCTCAAGGATCTTAATGGCTAGTGAAAAGTATGACATAGAAACCACTGGCCTATAACAGACCAAGGCAGCTAAACTTCAAGAGCCTGATGAGGTCGAAGAAATAGAAGTAACTCTCCTGTTTGGTGAATTTAAAACTAACAAAGTGGAATGTGATTGGGAAGACTTTTTAAGACTTTTGTAAGGCATGATTGTTTCTAAATTAAAATAATTGTATTTGTATATGTGAGGGCGGCAGGTGCATCCGCAGGTGTGGGTATCAGAGGACAGCTTTAGGGAACTGGTTCATAGAACTCAGATTTGTACCTGTGCCTTAACCTCCTGGGCCATCTGATGGCTCACCTCTGACCAAATATGAGGAAAAGCTGGGTCTCTGGGTCTGTTGAAAAGGAGATATTTGAAATAAAACCCATCAATATTCTAAATTTGCAAAGTGAGGAGCAGACGTCTCGACTCACAAGGGGACTTTGTAAGATCACACAGCTCGGGGGAAAGGAGCCAGGACGCTGATTGCAAAGCTCTAAACTTACAGGGCTGCTGCCTTACCTTTCATGTGCTTCCCATACACATCACCTATGGAAGGAAGGGAGTTGACCACCAGAGAAGGCTGGAGACTGGCAGGATGGCAGGTCCTGTCTGAACAAATTCGAATACAAGAGCACGTTACTAAAGTCTTTGTCCACTGATTTCAGCCAGCTAGAGCTAATTTGATCACCCTGAGCAAAACGAACAAGGACATTAACAACCTCCAGAGGACAAAATGATACTTCCTGAAATCTTTTAATTTTCTGCATATCTCCCCAATGGCACACAGTAACTTGCCGTACATATATATTGCTGTTTAGTAATTTTGTATACCTAAAGAATGGATGTATTTGTGTCTATACTGATGATTCTTGTCTTATTGGTTATACAGCTATTGCTGTATAACAAACGATTTTGAAACCCAGTGCTTTAAAAAAAAAAAAAACAGTATGTAAAGATTTTCACCATTCCATGGAGCAGTGGAATTGCTTCTTGTAGTCTGGGCTGCACCATCAGGGGCAGGGAAGTCTAGGATAGCTTTGCATTTCTGGGCTCCTAGCTTGGGTTATGGGTAAAGTTATGAGGTCCTTGGTCTCAAGGAGGCTGGCCCAGACTTCTTTGTGTGCAGATTCTGGTGCTCTCGGTAGCACTAAGATCTCACGTGCTTTCTCGGAGTATCTGTGTGCCCCACGGGGGAGAGGAGGACTATTGGCCAGCCTCTTCAGGTACTGCATGGATTCTGTCGCAGTAGGAGGCTTGGTCAAGATGACCGCAGATGCTTGTGAATCTACCCCGTCTGTGCAGCTTCTGTAGAAGAGGCTGTGATTGATGGACTGTCTTCTGTAGCAGGGAGGAGAGGAGGCTGATGCTCATGCATGAAAGATGAATGGCCACTCAGCTCATGTCACCTACCTTGGGCAGACATATTACTTTAATCCTGAAGGGCTTCACTAGAAAGACAGCTTACGCCTGATCTCCAAAATAGGTGGTGGCATTTGAGTACCCAAGGAGTTGATGGCAATCACAGAGCAGAAGGGACCTGTATTTCAAAAGGGATCTGCGTGGGACCACCACTCATACCTGCATGGACCTGAGCACAGCCATCTATATCACTTGTCTGGTTGGGATGCTTGTGAAACTTACCTCAAGTTCATGAATGTTCAATTTATAGCCCTTTCATATGTAAAATGAAGTCATTATCCCCCACCCCCTATAAAAAGTAGAGAGTGGCTTGTATCTAAGGTAGGAGGATTTTATGGCCTGATCCAAAATAAAAGAAAACATGTCCTAAGTCTTAAGGATGGGTGAATAGGAAGAAGTTACGTAAATGAGGTCTGACTTTTGTAGAGCAGGCAGAGTACTCTGATTAAATGGCTGGGAAAAAAAAGAATTTGCCAGAAATTGTTCCTAATGACCTGACATTAGTTGAGTGCCAACTGTGTGCAATATTGGGCAGTATGGCACATGGAGTATTTCATTTGATCTGAATATAACCTTAAAACATGCAGGAAGCCTCATCCTCAATGAGGAAACTGAAGGCTGGAACGGGGATGCTCAGTCCAGATGTGCACACTGTATGAGGAGAAGCCAGAGGCTGCGTTCTTTCTGTTGTGTCTTGTAATGCAGGACTGTGTGGTAAGCAGACTGCACTCATATGGTAGGGTGGGGTTATTGCCGACCTAGGCCTGCAGTGGCTTTGGGGAAACATACTGTCAGGAAACTCTACCCCACAATACATTGCTTCAAAGTCTCCCCAGTGTCCACGCTTTTGCTGTACACAGCCTTTCTGCATCCCTGCAGTGTTCACTCTCCTAGGATCCCTGCTAATCATGTGTTCTCCATAGTGCAGCCTTGACACAGGCAGCCATTGGTAGCTTGGAGCTAGAGGCAGCTATGAAACAGGTGTCTATACACTGTAGATACAGTGAGGAAATACATCCTTGATGGAGGCCCATGGGAAAATGGAGTTCCAACTTCCAACCTACCTTTTCATAGATACTCTGACACTGGTAGTTTGTTTCTATTGTGAGAAGATCATTTTAAATGATGACTTGGAATTATATTTCTCTCCTATGGAAGGTAGTGTACTGGGCTAAAGACTAGAGGGATTTAATAAATACGGCTTCTAAATGTAACCTGAACTGAGCCAGTTTGAGAGTGAAAGCCACTACTGTTAATAATGGCCCCCAACATCCCACGTGACTAAGGACAGCAGGGACTTACGGGGGGGAGGGGGATTTGATGTCCCCCAACATCCCACATGACCAAGGACAGCAGGGACTTATGGGGGGGAGGGGGATTTGAGAGCACAGGGGCTTTAGGCAGCTTGGATTGCTTGCAAATATTCCATAACCTGACAATAAGTTGTTCTAGGCAGTGTCTTAACTTAAAAAAGGAGGAAGAGGAAATAGTGGAGGAAGGAAGGAAGGAAATGCATGCATGCCTTCCGTGCAAACTTTTGAAATAGGGCAAGAAGAGTAACTGTGGCTTTGTTGGCTGATCTTGGCTCAGGACTCTGCACTTGCCATGCCAGTTCTGGACTCTGCATTTACCATGCTGGTTCTGCTGCCTGGATGGCACACTTGGATTCTGTCTTCCACTTTAGACGTTGTAAACTATAATTCAAGTATAAATGCCCTTATTGGAGCAGTAAGAACCAAGGCGAGACAGTGTCCAAGGTGTGAATTGTTGCACCCACTGTGGCTCAGACTGAAATGTGACCTTCAGTGACTACAGGATGACTGTTTACCAAGTTGTATCACAAAAACACCGGGGGTTGAAGCCCTAAATAATTCCATTATTTCTAGACATCCATTTTTAAGTTAGTAGAGACTATAAAATACAAACCCAAATAGTAAACCTCTTTTGAATCCTTAAATTTACTTAAATAACTGGTGTTTGTGCTGGGAAGTCTCAAAGATGCTTGTTTATTTTTCATGTTTTTAAATGGATAAGGGGTTGAGGGTGTCATCACTGAAAAAAATCATTAGTGAAAACTTCTGATTAATCTGCATTCATCAGGAGTAATTCTCTACACTCAAAAGTGATGTAGTCAACCTCCTATCGGAGATTTCAATTTGCACTTTTTTTTATTGTAAACTTTTTTTATTTCCTTTTGTTTTTTCGAGACAGGGTTTCTCCATGTAGTTTTGGTGCCTGTCCTGGATTTCGCTAGACCAGGCTGGTCTCGAACTCACGGAGTTCCACCTGGCTCTGCCTCCCCAGTGCTGGGATTTAAAGGCGTGTGCCACCACCACCCGGCTATTGTAAACTTTTGACATGCTTACATTAACACATGTATTTGGACTAGTGAAGGTATATTTTAGGCAAAACCATGAAATACAAGCAAAATTCTGCACAGAACAGCTCTTTATTTGTATTGTCAGTATGGATGGGCTCTGGGTGCTTCTAGCTAGTTTTTCTGTGAATTTCCCACCAGCCCAAAGCTCTTCCTTCTCCGGACTTGGTGCCTTAGGAGTCAAAAATCTGTCTGCTCAATCTAAAGGATGCTCATAAGTGGTAGTCACACAACTTCTTATCTGGTCTCACCCACTTCCTTTGTAGGTTTTCTGAGAAGTGTGGCTTAGAAGATTGAATAGGTGTCTCGGGCATTGTGGGAGCGAAAACTGTGGGGCAAGACTATACCTTCCTTGCCACCATGGATACCCTTGGTAGTCTGTAGCCTACCGGCCCCTCCTGCATCATGTGCCTGCCACCCAGAGTCATTCTTGTCTGCTGTGAAATAGAAAACTGTCTTTAAGATTAAGAGCAGTTGTATGGAAAGCCGCATGGAAGTGCCGGGCTTTTGAGAAGGGACCAAATAATTGCTAGCTTCCCTCCATAAATCACTGTATTTCCCTGAAGGTAGTGATAATCAATGTGCTTTGACTCTCGGCTTCAGCAGGAAGCATGGGGAAGAAATGTTTCACATTGATTCAAGGCTTCCAGGATGCAAGCTGTGATGGGAGTTTGTGAATTCCGAAGAGTGGCTGAGTTGTCACCGTCTCTGGAAAGCCAGTCAGCTTTGGGCATGCGCTCTTTCTGTTACACAGCCCATCCAGTGCTGCCTCCTTCATCTGCTGAGTGCAGTTTCAGAGAGGAAAGATAAATACCCTGGACGCCACAGGAGACATCCACAGGGAATTTCTTATCTTGTGTCCTAGATGCTAGCTTTCCAAATTTGCTCAATCTTAGTGTGGTTTCAAGGTTTCCCTCACACCTGGGGAAAAAAATGACAGCCGTCTTAGAAATGAGCAAGCTCAGTGGTATTTTGTTTCATCCTTCAAAACCTTATCATCTCTCTGAGACTGGTGCATGAGAAGTAGGTTGCTCTGCTGCATCTCATCTTCACTTTTCAGTATCTTTTGTATCGGCCTCTATGGACATGTTCTTTTGACCATGTCAACTTAAGCTTGGAAGGTTCTGATCTATGTGAAGCAACTAGTCTCAGAATTCCACTCAGTTAATGGCATGATCAAGTTCTAGGATGTGTGGCCTGATCCTGTGGGCTTCCTGTCTTGTTGTAGTGCTGTACCTTAGAGGAAAAGAAAATCCAGTCAAGCAGTATTGATTTATTTTGTTATTTGGCTTATCACGTTGACAGAGTAGATTAACTCAATGGAAAAGTAGTGCACCTTGGGTTAGGGTTCCCATTCATCAATAATGATAATGTAAAGTTTGAAGATATCTATACCATCTAGGGTGAAATGTACTGACATCACTCCCATCTATAACTCACTAACGACGCTTCTGGAAATTAATCCCAAATCCAAAACAGGCAAAAGAAAATACGCATAGAAATGTTATCTGCAGTGGCTTTTTCCTTAAGGGGTGGGAAAAACAATCTCTATGTTAAATTCTTAACAGTAAAGGAATAATTAAGCACACTTAATTTTTTATAGTAAAGTATTAAAACTAAATTTACAGATAGTTTTTAAGGTGGTAAAGTAATATAAACGTATGATTAAATGAGTCAACTTTTATGGAAACTTACATTGTCATTTCAAACATGGATTGGTTCAGAGAACAGACGATAAGGAAACTAACCCTGGAGACAGTGGTTCTCTTGAGACTGTGGGATTGCAAGTCATTGCTATTCCTTTCCTGAGGTTTCACAAACGTTTTCCAAAATTCTCACACTGAATGTGGGTTCCATTTATAAGAAAGGGTGAAGTGAGTTTTTGTCTTCCTGACTGTTTCCCTGAACATGCGACTAGGATCTTGGTCCTGGTTAGTTTCTGATATAATCCAGGAATGAGGAAAGGGCTAGAGCCTGGCTTCCACTGCATAGTTTGGTTCCACAAGCAGAAAAGATTTCCTTGTATCATTTGGCACAGTCAGAGGCCTCTGTTCAGAGTTGTGGCCCAGTAAGGATGCCACCCACTCAGGCTCTTTCTTCCTCTCCTAAAGGAGAGGAGCCTGGGCTTCATGAAACTTCTGTTCCAACATCTGCTGTCTGTGGGACCCTGGCCCATAGCAAACATCTCCGAGCCTCAGTTATTTTGTCTGTCAGTTGAAGATAATGATAGTTTCTTTATGGTGACAAGAAGTGGTATGTATAATTCAGAGCATGAGTTGTAAAGAAATAATCCATCGATATTTGCTACATTGCTTTCTTCCTCTCGTCCTCTGTCCAGGGTTCTTAGGGCTGCATGTGGAGGGGATGTACTTGGCCATTGAAAAACTCATTCCTTGTGCAATGTGGTGGGGACTTGAATAGACACAGTTTTAAGACGCAGGATAGTCCTGGATGGATAGACCATTTCAGAAACTTAAGAGAGCAACAAATGGCAATTCCCGATTCCTAGAAAACTGTGAACCGCCAGGGTTAAGAAATTGGTATGCATTTATGAGTGTTTCTCAGAGGACATATAAAACTTAGAAGGAGCTGGAGGTCCAGATTTTTATTATGTTAGTGTCTAGGCTATGGGTCTTTGACATGGAGAAGACGTTTCTATTCTACCTTTATTTATTCGGTGTCTATTACCCTCCAATTCTCAATTTTCCCTCTTTGTTCTCTAGAAAATGACTTTCATGTATTTCATTTTGTAAAAATAACATTACTAGGGTTTTTGTGTGGTGAAGTTGGGGATCAAACCCAGGGCCCCTTGCATGCCTGGCAAGTACCCTCTCACTGGAACATACACCTAACCCTATCAACAGATTTAGATAGCTTCTTAAGTCAGAGTTCTAAAAAAAAAACCCTGAGCCACGCAAGCAGAGGCAGGAGGATTGTGTGTTTCAGGCCAGCCTGAGCTGTATAGTACAACACTGTCTCATTTTAAAAAAAAGCAAAAAACAAACAAAACCAGACAGCAACAATAATAGAGAACAAATCCGGGATCATCGGCTTACAAAGGGAAGATGATCTATTCAGCTCATGGCGGTGGAGGCCCTGCGGCTTTGGGATCTGTGTTGAGGAACACATCAGGGCATGGAACAAAAGAGGAAGGAAATGACCAAAAAACCTCACAGTCCCCTCATGGGTAGGCTCCCCATGGGCCGAAGACTTCTCACTGCAGCACCCGCTAAGGTTTCTGCCAATTTCCAATAGCAACGAGCTGGGAACTCAGCCTATAACACAAATGCTTGCGTGGTAGCTAAGATCCAAACCACAGTACATTTGCTTTTAACAAGGCCCTTTGGAAGTAAGAGTACATGTTCTAGCAGATAGATTCACAGGTCCAGTTACTGAGGGAGAATTTTCATATCAAGAGGCCTCAAGGCTGTTTCTGAAGACACCCCCTACTTCAACTGTTGGCTTTTTAAAGAGAAGGGGAGTTGAGTTTTAAGACTGTTACCTTGGAGAAGACTCACCGCTGTGAGTTCATTGCCCTCTGAGGCCCTGCCTGGGTCCCCTTGACCTGTTTCTGAATCATGAAACTAATCCTCATGTCTCCAGGTATATTTACATGAAGACAGTTCAGTTGCAGAGTTTTTTCAGGCTTGATGGCTCATGTTGGAGGAACCTAAAATTAAACCCAGTCAGATGCCAATATGTAAATAAACTGTAAGTGAATCATTAATTATTAAAAATGGAGTCACTGCACACCGCCTTTGGATCATAGCCCGGGAACCTGGATGAGAGATTGGCACTCATCTCCAGGATGAATTAACTGCAGCATGGGATTTAAAAGTCAGTATTTCCAAAGGAACAATTAATTAAACAGGAAGGTTAATTCACAGTTTAGAGACGTAGCATCCGCTTGGTTAGCATATGCAGTAAAAAGCAAGCTAGTGGTAGATTTATAAAAACGTCAGTTAGATAATTGATTATATATACGTATGTCACATACAGGCAGCAGTCATTCTTGCATCATTTAGCTTTTCCTTCTCTCTAATGTCCTTCACTAACGTACTGATTTAGAGCAGTTGGGAGCATTTGTGTGCCGCGTCGTAACGATTTAAATATTCTAAGTCGAAAGAACTAATGCACCTTTTAGTATGACGTTTTATTACTGGAATTTCAGGAACTTACTTTTTTTTTTTTTAAATCAGTGAATTGAAAAATCTGTCGTTTCCCTTGCCATGTCTAAATACTATTTTTGAGCTGTGGTTATAGGTTAGATTGTTTTTCCAAGTGTATAATACCCGCAGCCTGTAGAATTTGCTAACTAGGATTTAAATGCACTTATTGTAACACAAAGAAATGTGCATGTTACTGATTAATTCTTTTTCTAGTCATAGTGACCATTATTCTGTGGGAGCATGCTATTATTTAATTACTTTCTCTCTCTCTCTCTCTCTCTCTCTCCTAAAGATAGTTCCTGCTGTAAGAAGTCTGGCTTACATATGTAGCATTTCTTAGAGAGGTCTAAATATACTGAAATGTGAGAGTTAAAATTTGAGATAATAGTGTGGAAATCTAAGTGCTTCTTACATTTTACTTAAAGGAATGTTCAGATTATTTTTCTCTATGAAAGTGTGTGTGTGTGTGTGTGTGTGTGTGTGTACACACACACTCAGGCTAGCATTAATGTCTTATGCTAAAGGCCCAAGAACACAAATCATTTGCAGGAAGGCTCCTCCAGTATTCCCAGTGACAAAGGATTTGGATGGAGAACTTGTTAATAACGTTGATTCTTTCAGAAGCATCTCACCCCTCAGGGATCACTTCTTGTGTTAAAATGTATAGTTTCCAAATATAGTAAAAACACTTGCCTGTAATTAGAATATCAGGAACGTGTGAAAGACTTATTTGTTCAAATTTACTTATTCCCTGCCTCTTTCTCAGAAGTGTTTAAAAAGCTCTTTACAAAAAGAAAGGAGACATATATGCCATGATTAATAAATAGGAAGAACTGGAGGCAAGTTGGAGTGTTAGGATAGGGTGATAAAATAAGAAACAGTTTACCAGCTGAACTTTGACAATAATAAGGGCATTAAGAACTTAATATCTAACACGAGCATTTACTATAATTCAGCTGCCTGAAAGCCTTGGTTGTTCTCCCCACTTGAATTTCTGTCTTGGTAATACTTTCAGTGGTGTGTTCATCTGGCATCTCACCCCACTTTGGCCAACTTGAAGACAAGATTAAAATACACAGTGAGCTATTGACAGATGTAAAGGTTGAATTATGAGGCTTCCAAGGGATAGTCTATGAGTGGAATGTGGCCCTTAGCTATTTCCTTAGATCCACAGAGGGCTATACAATCCAGAGTTATAACTTAGAAATAAAGGATTTTTACATGAAACTTCGGACTTACAGCCTGTTCTAGAAGACTGAAAGAACAACTAGGTATATGGCCTGCTTTCCCATGTGATCACATAGTATTTGCATTCGACTTAGATGGCATTTGGACTGCATTTATTGCCTGGCCTCCGGGCATTTGTACAGCTCCTGAGTATGACAGCTGTTGCTTTGAAAGAGTTCCCATCCTCCTGGTGAGGGCTAGGTTCTGTCTATCAAATTGGTCTCCTAGTGCTTTTCTTCTGTTTTTTTTGTGTTTCAGTCTTCCCCTCCTTCTTCCAGTAGAGAGTACACATAAAGCCTTGTGCCTCATGGTTTGCTGTAGGTGATGCATCCTCATCAATGCCTGTTTATCACTCATACACTTAGGATTCATTCCGGAACATTTGTATCTTGGTTACTGCTGAAGCCAGGTTCAGATAATTCTGCTGATCGTTGGTGCTGTAGGAAGCACTGAATACTTCCACACTGTGTAAAAGAAGATTATAAGGATGGCATATGTTGTGATTTGTGGTCATCTCTGATGTTTAGAGTCAGTTGTCAGTTTTAGTGCCGCGTACTGTACCATGAGGAGAAATAGCTTTCAGGGTATCAGTCACTCAGTTTGGGACTTAATGCTTTGGGTGGCAGTGTTCAACCTACCCTGAGAAATGGAACAGCCAACAGACTTATTGTACTGAGGACAAGAGCTAAGTCTTGTCTGGAGAAGAAAGAACTCTCAACACAGTAGTAAGAAAGACCAGTGCAAATACAAGACTCCTCAGTAAATGAGGAAAGATGTATTCATGGGGAGTTCATACCAGCCTGAGTGTGCATCATTTTAGGGGTATCCCTCCACCTCTCTCCCCAGATCCTAGCATTTGGTAGTGGAGTTAAACTTTAATTTTGATATAACATACAAGGTTTTTGTTATCAAAAGAGGCATTGTACACAAAATAAACGTTTGTACGTTTGTTACTTGTTTTGGTTTTTCGAGACAGGGTTTCTCTGTGTAGCTTTGCGCCTTTCCTGGAACTCACTTGGTAGCCCAGGCTGGCCTTGAACTCACAGAGATCCGCCTGGCTCTGCCTCCCGAGTGCTGGGATTAAAGGCGTGCGCCACCACCGCCCGGCTTGTTACTTGCTTTAAATTAAAAAACCGAAACTATGACAGGTTATTTAGGCCATTTTTTTTAAACTTCAAATGCTGATAAAATACAAAGATTCTGCCATTTCCCCACATTCAGTTGTTAGTTTCTCTTTGAGTGACATAAAAATCTATTTCTTGATGGATTTACTGTGGATTGGGGTGACCGCCAGCAGTTGTGGAATGTAGTGGTGTGGAAGCCCATAGCAGCTAGGACACGTTGGAGAGGATGAAGCAAGGTGGGCTTTGGAGATGAGGGAGAGAAAAGACATCACAAAAAACGGGGTCCACGGACACCATGACTGGATCGTGGACATGTAACCAGGAGCAACCAAAAGTATGAGGGGGAGGGGCTGCCGCTCTGAATCAGGCAAGAGCGTCAAGAAGAGGAGCCCTGTGGGCACCTGCTAAATTCTGTGGCTTCTTGTCACCAGGGCACATTTTCAAAAAGAGGTGGTTGGGATAAATGCAGCAGTTTAGACTCACAGCTAGCTAAATGTGTCCAAAGTAAAGTATTTACCCTTCAAAAAAGTATTCTTTTGGAGCCAGGTCTCTACGGTCATTTAATAGCTTAGCCAATTGACATTTGAGCTTTTGTTCTGTGTGTGGTATGGCAATGTTAAATTATATTCATTGAAAACCTGCAATGTCTAACCCTGCAGACCAACTTTAAACTTAATTATTTGAAAAAGAAAAAGAGTTCCCACCATCCTGGTCATATTCCTTTTATATGACTGCTTTTGTCAAAATTTTTAGATCATTTGATTAACTTATCAATCCATCAAAGGTCATGCTGAGTGATGTAAATAGTTTTTCTCTTAGATAGATAATTTTTTAAAAATAAATCAAACAGCAAGGATCTTTATTTCAAATTTTGTAGTCTACATCTGATTTTCAAATTAAATGAATGAAGTTTATTTCATCTGTACTTCTTTCTTTTTTTAACAATAAAAGTGGAAGTTCAAAGACAGAATTTAACATTGAAGTTCAAGATAATGTGATAGGGTAAATTTTAATTTAACCTCTAAGAATGTCGATGGAGCTGTCATTACTAGACTTGAGCTTAATACATGTCATGTTTAAGTACTGAAAGCTATTGATCAGAGTTTTATTAATAAAAACTATTTTTTTTATTTTTTTATTTTTTTATTTTTTGGTTTTTTCAAGACAGGGTTTTTCTGTGTAGCTTTGCGCCTTTCCTGGTACTCGCTTTGGAGACCAGGCTGGCCTCGAACTCACAGAGATCCACCTGCCTCTGCCTCCCGAGTGCTGGGATTAAAGGCGTGCGCCACCACCGCCCGGCAATAAAAACTATTTTATCTTGCTGTTATGTTCACTATTACATACGTATGTATTTGCATGCACAAGTATATAATGTCATGTCTGCCCCTACAGAATTGAATTGTAACATACAGCCTTTCAGTGACAGCAACAGTAGTTCAGGAGTGAATGTATGGTATTTGAAACATAACCTTCCAGGTACTATTGATAAGATTGCTTTACTACATTCTTTTTTTTTTTTATTTTTATTTTGCAATACATACACTTCAGTTCTACATATCAGCCATGGATTCCCTTGTTCTCCCCCTCCCGCCCCCCTCACCTTCCCCCCAGCCCACCCCCCATTCCCACTTCCTCCAGGGCAAAGCCTCCCCCGAGGACTGAGATCAACCTGGTAGACTCAGTCCAGGCAGGTCCAGTCCCCTCCTCCCAGGCTGATCTCCTTCTTACACAGAAACTTGATCACTTTCATATGAGACTTCCTGTGAAGTGTGTATGCTAAGCAGCATGGGCCCAGTTTCTATGTGATGACACAGTTAGATAACTGCCATTTGACCACTTCATTATTTTCCTCTTTTGTGTTGTCCTCCTCAGGACAAAATCAGGAATGACCTCTACTTTGTATCTGTGATGGAAATCTTTTTGCTGTTCTTGCTTGTGTGGGCTCTTGGTAGTTATCAACAAAACACACAGCGTGAACATACAGGAAAGGTCAGAGAGGCCAGAGGTAGCCTTCTGATACCTTTGTAGTATGAGGTGTAGACTTCCAACTGCCCTTTTTAGTGAAGAGTAAGCCTTATCCAAGAGCAATGTAAGGCTAAGCCAAGGAATGGACTGCAAGTATAGTCTGTGTGTGCTTAGAGATCAAGACTGAATTGTGACCCCACTGTAGGTCTGTCCATGGGATATTGAACTGTATGTTTCCCAAGGGTTCCCATGTTGTAGACTCTATGGTTTTGGAAAATTGATCCCAACTGTTGACCAGCCCTGGTTAACACATCCCAGCCCCATAGACTTACTTGGTCTTCCATAAACCCCCTCAGGCCTACTTCTACATTTGGTCCTGTAGAGTGGCTTGTTTGTAAATTCACTTTGATTGTCTTTCAGAGATCGCTAGAAAATCCTCTTCTCCTGAGTCTGCTTTTACTCAACTGGACCCAAACGCTTGTCTTGTCTCTTATCACTGGACACTTGTCAGAGGCAGGACTCCTGTGGACTAATGTTGCTACCATTTTCCCCAATGTTCCAGTATAATTACTATGAATGAATCACAGAACAAGTGGAAGTTGTTGAGTATTGACATTTTTCAGAAACGCTTTGTTTTTTGTATATTTTATTTAAGTTTATTCATTTCATGTTTGTATATACCATATTCTGGCCACACATTCTACCACTTCCTCTCCCTCTCTGTCTCCTGTTACTAAGGCCCTGTCCCATTTTCATGACTTCCAGTCTTGCTTTTGGTTTTTATTTTCTCATGATCCACTGGATTTAACCAGGGCTACTTGTATGGTTTATTTTATCTTTGTTTTGATATAATTTCAGACTTGGTAGAAAAGTCACATGACTAGTACAAAAATTCTCTTACATTTGTTACACAGATTGTTCAAATACTTTTACAATATTTTCCCCATCATCCTTTGTCTTTCCTGAACTATTGGGAGTAAGTTACATATACCACACTCCTTTACTCTGGTATAGTTTAGTGGCTCCAAAAAAAGAGAGAACGTTCTCTTATGTGAGCACACCACAAATACAGAACCAAGAACTTGGCACCAATGTGCAGCATTTTGTAACATGCAGACTTCAGTGGTCTCACTCTTGTCCCCCATTCAGTCTTTACAGTCACAGAGTACGTAAGTGACAGCTGTGCCACTACCACCCTGATCTTAAACTCACTCTCTGACATTGTTTCCACCTCACTAAGCTAAAATGAGACCCTGAGACCTCATACCTGACGACACCATGCCACAACATTCTCTGAAAGCCTCAGTAAACTCCTGGCTTTCAAATTCATGTAGTAACTCCTAGAATCTGGGACTAGTAGTGATGGTAGTTTTTTTTTTAAAGGTCAGTGAACACAAAATGCAATTCCTGTTATCATTCATAGTGCTTTCCTTGTGTCCTCCAGGCAAAGTCTAATTTATGACTTTAAAATTAAGAAAACCTCTCCCAGTTGAGAATGTTGGGAATCAGCAGAACATGTGTGTAGAAGTTAGCTGACATTGGAGACTCCTGAAATGAAGAGATGGGAGACTCAACTCTCTCTTCTTGCTTGTTGAAGATGGTAGTGATGATCTTTGTCCCCATCCAGAAAAATAATGCCAAGTGCTGCTTTGTGTGACTTTTAGTTCTTCACATGCATTGTCCTACACTGACACCCTGATTTGCAACTGCATGTTCTGGCTGTCTAACACAGAGGGTGGTAGATTGGCTAATGTGGTGTTTCAGTATGTAAGCCTAACCAGGTGGCTAGGCTTCTGCCCATGTTCATGTAGCTCATCATTTAATTTATTGTAGGAATCCCAATGTGGCCTCCAGCATTAAAGAGAACATAATACTACAGAATGTTCAACTTGAAAAAGAAGTTGGCATTGTTCAAAGGTTTGGAGGACAATTACAGCACTCATAAAAACAGAAAACGATACATAAATCTTTTCTACAGGAAAATGTTGGCTTATTTCTCAAAATGTTTCTATTACTTAATAATATGAGTATCAGAGCCTTTGTTCAGCACATAATGTTCAGGATAATTTGGTAGACATGAACTAAAGATCCTTTAAACAACTTGCTTTTATCACAATTCAATTTTATTCCTCTATTCAGGCATAGTGACATTCATTTAGTGACTTTGTTGTGGGAACATTTCTTTGCATGTAATATACAGAACCACTCAAGGGTAGTCTGCTTTGGATCATTATTCATCTCTTTGGGCTTTCTTGGATGGAACAAATAGAGTCCAGTTAACAGCCTCAAGTCAAAAATATCTGAAAGACATAACTTGCCTTATGTGTATTATTCAAAAAAATGCCTTATTTTTGGAGATGCTTTTGACAATCATTTACAATAGAGTTAGTATGAAGCATTAGTTACTTGTGTGTGTTGTTTGGAGAGAGAGGAGAGAGAGAACAGAGGAGGAGTTCCTTGTGGAGGGTTCCAGTGAAAACATTTGCTGTTAAGGAGTGTAAAGAAAGACTATGTCTAACCATTCCAGTTACGTTATCTCTTCTTAGAGCTAGTATGTGCCTTCTGTGTGCTGTTCCTGGCTCTGGCCAGTAGTATGTTCTCATCTGAACCGACGTTCTCATAATGCTTGGCCGGACCAAAAATGGCATCTTAAAGAAAATGCTTTGAAAGAGGAAACACTCAAGGAAACATGACAAGATGCGATAGAAACAGGAGAGATTAGAAAAGAAAAAGAAAAAAGAGCCAGCCTCTGTGTTAGGAAACAAGCAAGCAAGAAAGCACTTTTATTGGTGCTGGAGAAATCTAAAAGAACCTCAGGCAGTAGAAGTACATTCATCAGTAACGATACCACAGTCCCAGGGTCAAATCCTGAGGCTGTCACTTTCACCAGTGATGTGAGCTCCTTGAATAAATTATATTATCTCTCTGGCCCTTACTTGACCTACATGCCAGGAGCATCTTATATTTATTCAGCAAGTGTATTTTGGACACCTCAACTGCAGCTGTAGTCTGCCATGCACCAGACCTCTCCCAAGGTAGTCTGGACCTGGCTAGACTCATGGTTGTGAGGCCCATGTGAGAACATGTGTGGTCACTCAGCAGAGTGCCTGGCACGTAGTTACAGTCAGTGCATTTATTTGCAATTCTGTTGACTTCTCAGCCTTCATGGAAAATGGGGCATCCAGACATTGCTGAAGAGTGTAGTGATATTAGTTTTTACTAATTGCCTCCCAAACAGAAGCTCTTACCATGAATTGTCAGAGTCTGGACTGTGACCAGTTAGAGATACAATTCTATGGAATTTGCACTGGGCTGAGTCACCACACATGAGCTCCTACTCCAGCATTGCCAGGAACCCTCTGCTCTTGAACAGTTCACTTGATCTCTGTGGGAGTCATTTCTTTTGGTGGGACAGTAAGTTTGTTAGGTGAGCTCTCCTATCTTTTCTGATCCTACTGGTCCTATGTATATTAGCTCATAGCACACAGTGTGTGCCTCTTTGTGTGTGTGTGTGTGTGTGTGTATGTGTGTGTGTGTGTGTAGGTAGGTGGGCTTATCTGTATGTGTATATGCGTAAGCCAGAGATTGATATCGGGTGTTTTCCTCCATTGCTCTCCAGCTTGTTTTTTGGAGACACGGTCTCTCAGTGAACTCATAACTCAACATTTGGGCTGGAATGGCTGTGCAGTCTGTTCCTGGGATTTGCTGCCCTATAGCAGCCATTACAGACACAGAACACTGGACCCAGCTTCTACTTGGGAATCCAAACTCATGCTTGTCAGCAAGTTCTTTACTCTCTGTGCGTTTTCTCGACCTGTGACTGTACTTCCGGTTTCCCTTCTTAAATCAGTGTTAGGTGTTATGTTTTTCCATCACTCCGTGTTAGGTGTATGTTTTTCCTTTTTCCGTCTTTGGTCTTCCTCTATGAGAAGGATTCAGTTTCAGTTTTTGAATTGATTTGGTTGTTTAGTATGTTTCTTCCTAGTGACTTTTATGTCAGGGCCAATAGAAGAGGAAAGAGAAGTGGTGGGAAGGAATATCTGACTGTACAGTGTGTCTCCTTAGTGAAATGGCAGGAACCGAGTTCTCTATTCTATTCTGAGACTGCATGAGGCTGAAGACATTATTTCCTAACGTTATTGACAAATTACTGCTTTAATTTGTAAGGCACAACCCTTAAGTCAAACGATAAAGTAGTAGAAACCCAAACTGGAAGGGACATTAATGGTTTTTAGGGAATCTACAAAGCTGAAGTCTTAGAAGGAGAAGGGATCTTTCTCAGCATGTGCCATTGGCTAGCAGTTATGCCGGACCATGTGTTCAAATCCCAGCACTGACTTCCTCTGTCACTGACACAGCAGCTTATTTTCATCATCTGGTCTTCACGCTTACTTAAGCCTCTTAAGTAAGCTGGTGACCCAGCAGCACATTTTCCTTCTTATGGTACAGACCATCCATCCGAAGGCCTCTGTCATCCTCATCGTGAAGTCTCTCTTAGACTTTTAAAGATGTCCCCAGAATCTCCTTTATTGGAAACTTCATTTTCTATTCTTTATATTCTATATATTTCTTCAGTGTATCATAGAAATTCTAGGAAAATCTGAGATGCTCTTAACTCCACATGCCTCTTGTAATTTTATTGTCTCATAATAAATGTAACAATAATTTCAAACAGTTTTTAATGATTCACAGTAGCACAGACACTGTACGTTAGTGCTCCATCATGGTAACAGAACACCTGAGATGATAACTTAAAAAGAAGAAAAATTTATGGTTCTCACTTGGAGGTTTCAGTTCATGCCTGTTGGCTTCAGTACTTTTGGATCTGTGGTGAGGAAGAGTATTATGATGTCAGCAGGAGGCAGAGGGAGTCTTTACCCCATGCTCAAAGTGAATGAGATACAGAGGAACAGTTTAGCAGCCCATAATACCCTTCAAGGGTGTGCTCCTCATGACCTAATTTACTTCCATTTGACCCCTCTCTTAAAGGCTCCTCTGTCACCCAGCAGTGCCATAGACTGGGGACCATGACTTCAACAAATGGTCCTTTGGAGGAATAGTTAAGATTTAAACTATAGTACACTTTCCTTTAGAGCAATTGTTGTTTTCCCCATATTCCAGAGAGAAAATTTGAGATTTACACAGTTCTGTGCTTCTGGGGACATCCAGGTCAGGTAAACAGTAATTCCAAGAGTTGAAGCCACATGGTCTCATTAGAGTCTGTGTCTTTAGATATTGTGTAGTTCCTTCCACCTTGCTTCCTCCAGACTCCCAGACCACTCCCTCAGCATGTACTCCCACCTTTCCCTACTTCCTTCTGGTCTATTGTAAATCCCTCTCTCTTTACCTCTATAAACACTGGTGATTCTGATTTCCAACCCTGTCCTTTGTCCCCAGATCCCTGAGCAGTCTCACTTCCACTGAACACTCTCTACTTACTGATATTCCCAGAGCCAAATTCAAGACCCTCTTCCTGGCTTTATTTTCCATCTACCTGTCTGTAGTTCCGTCTAGAAGTTTGTGTAGGTGGTCTACAGTTCACTCATTCAAGACCAGGTAGTCCCTTGGTGACCAAGTGGAGGTAGAGGTTCTTTAGAGGCCTTTGCGATTCTTCTGTGATAAATCCTAGCTCTATGTCAGAAGTATAGAGCTGAATACTGAAGATGTGTTTTTTTTTTTTTTTTTTAAAATAACACTTACCTGTAAACAAGTAAGAACACCCCCCCACCCCATGGAAAATAACGTGATATCTACAAAGGCAGATGGCATTTTCTCCCCTTTGGGCATTCAAGGATGTGCTTTTGTCAAAAGAACGCTGACGAGATGATGTTGGAAAGAGCTAACCCGCCATGTTAGAGGGTCCTCCAGCCTCCATTCCATGTCTGTAAAGACAGCGATGAAGGACACGCTCTTACAGTATGAGTCAAACAATCCCATGGCAGTTTCTGTAAGTTCCACGAACCCAGTGCATCCAGCTACAGTGATGGGCTGAAAAGGAAACCAAGCTCAAAAGTTTGGAGTGAATCCCCCTTCACTCCCCTAGTTTCCAGCTGCTCGGCTATCTTTGGTTTAAACAGTGCTATTTTCGTCAGGATACAGCATCTCTTTGTTTCTTTTAAGCCCGGGCTTTGCTTTGCTTGGAAGTGTTCATCTGGGTTTTACTCCCTTCTTCTCTTATCCATAATTTTTTTTTTTTGGTGTTTTCAAATAAGCCTTTCACTTTGTACAACATTTTTTGCTTCCCAATATTATTTGTTCCTTGCTCATAGGATGTTCTTTGCCATCTAATTTTAGATCACACATAATGCATGAGAAGCAGCCTCTCTCTTGGAGGAATAAACACCATGGTTAAGATGTCACTTCTCATAAATCAGTATTGGAGAAGATGAAGACAGCTGTGGTAGGGGAGAGGGGGCCAGGAACTCCCAAAGTCTGACCCTTTCAAAGTCGACTTAATCCCCCCTCTTATCCCCTGTCTACCGCACTCTTGGAGGGTGGAAGGGCCCTCTTTAACATGAAGAAATGGGCTTCTGCATTGTTTGCCTTTGTCACAACAACAAAAGCTCTGGAAAATTCCAATTAATTAGCAAGCCTTGGGCTAATGAAAGAATAAAACTGCAAGAGAAGTGCTCTGAGCTTTCAGAGAGGCATACGCATGTGAGCACAATGCTGATTTCAAATATTTGGGGCTGTTTGTATAATTTTCCCAGGGTTGCCTTCCTGAGACTCAGGCTGATAAGACGCAAGAGACAAGAACAAGGATTTGTCCGAGTTAGGCTGCAATAACATCCCTGGCTTTTCAGGACTCTAAATGACCCACTATCATTTGAAGAAGGCAGTTAAATGTGAACTCACACACTCAGGGAAATGAAAACCAGAAAGTAGAGCTTTGTGCATTTGTATTTAGAGGAAGACACGAGGATTAGATGAATGGAAAGAAGATTATGAAATCAGGTTAAATTTAATTATTATGAAGGGCCAGGAAATTGCTATCCTATTGTAGAATTGATCGAAGATTTGCACCTAATAAGGCTTCCAGACATGGATGGGGAAGCAGACCACAGAAGTCACTCATTTGTTGTCTTCATATTTTATGCATTTATTATTATTATTATTATTATTATTATTATTATTATTATTACTAATCTCAATAAAAAATCACTACAAACTAACATACTGAGAGTGTCTGTTCTGGGTATACTTCATTCATTGTTTTCAACAGTGCCGTGCGACCCTAGACACTGTGTGTTGGTGCCACTGAGGAGTTGACTGACTCTGCTGTCTTCATGTAGAACACGGAAGCCAAACAAGCTCCTCCATGGCTGGCTGCTCACTGTGTTAGTGATAGACCTAGGTTTGAATCTACACAGCCGACTTTCAGCGTCCTCAGTCTGTCCACAGTCCTTACCATGCTGGCTCTGAAGCGCGGCTTCACTGTGAAGGTAGAAATGACGCTAGGGAGGTTAGATGCCACCAAGTGGAAGGAGAAGCCCAAGACTTGGTGCCTTTATCCCCAGCTTGACATCCACTTCTTTCTGTCATGGGTGATCACTCATCATTTCTGGCATGTTCATTTATGAAATAAGCTTGTCTGTTTGGATGATAGCTAAGATATTTTCCAGTTCTAACATATAACTGAGTGAGACAGTGGGTAAATGAAATAGCTTTTGAGGTATGTGCGCGCACGCACACACACACACACACACACACACACACACACACACACACACACACACACACACTTGGGTGCTCCCGAAATGCCACAGCAGCTTCAGATCCAAGATCTAAGCATATCTATGTTCACACGTTAGCCCCCCTATATGACTCAGAGAGAAATGCTTTATATTTTAGGACTTAGTGTCTTTCCTTTTCTCATGAAGATAATGGCATTGCGTGTGTAGTCTCTCTTATGTGGTGCACAGGTGTTGCTCATATCTGTTATCATTCCCAACACCCTATCTGCTCTGGAGTCCCATGGTCATGCATGCCTGTCAGCATTCAGGCAAAATACTTCATTACTCCAGGGCCTCACGTCCTAATTAATCTGTGTGCAGCCTTTGCTCGCAAATCTATTGCGCATGCGTGGCATGGCTTCGTAAGCCCCTATACGCAAACACCTATACGCAAGCCCCTATCTGCATGCACAAGGTGATCTTTAAAGGCAGACTCCACCCCTTTCTCACATGTCTCTTCAGCAGTTCAGCTGCACCCACCCCATCTTTCCTTTCTCTCCTCCCCCCAGTAAAACTCTTAAAGTGGGCTTTGCTGTATTTTGTGGTCCATTCTTGGACCTGGTAAATAACATTCCCGTGACCTGGTAAATTACACTAACCCCATCTGGGTGGTGATCGTTGAGTAGAGGGTCTCTATTTAGGGAGCTGGATCCAGAGAGGAGATTAGTTAAATATCTTGATATGACTGCATAAATATGTTTGCATGACTGAACATTTGGGTGATTGGTGTAACGGGCGAGAACAGTTCAGTCCGAAATGATTAAGCTCTGATGGGTTTCCTGTTTGTTTACTTCATTGAGTTATTTATTTTTTTCCTCAATGTTTTTTCTTGGTTATTTCACTTGAAAATGTTTTTCAGAGGCTTTGGAAAAGGTGGCATTGAAATGATGTGGTTGTATTTAGGTTGACCGACCAACAGTGTCCTACCACCTAAAGGTTCATACCTAAAATTTCAGAATGTGATTTCATTTTCAAAGAGTCTTTGTAACATTGTTATGTTAAAAGATAAAATCATGCTGGATTGGGATGTGACTTAATACAATGATGGTTCTTATTGTAAAAAGGAGGGAGGTTTGGACCCAGGCACATAAATAAGAATACCACATGAATACAGAAGACACAGAATGGGAGCTGACGTGGTGACAGAGGGAGACACTGGAGAAATGTGAGGGAAGGAGTGAGCAAGCCGGCCAGCAATCTCTGGACGCCAGGGTGAGGCAACAAGGATCCCCCTTAGAGCCTTCAGAGAGAAAATGACCGGCAGACACATTGATTGAGGGATTCTGGAACGCCGAGGGAATAGAGCTCTGTTGCTTACAGTTGCCTGCTCTGTGCAACACTGGGTAAGCTGGCCCCAGAACACTTAACACAGCAAGGAAGATACCTGGCTTTAGTTGGGGTTGGATGACAAGGAGAAAGACAAGTAGACATCAGGAAAAACAAAGGGAAGGGAGGGAGGGGTGTCCAGTGTCATTATGGTTCCTTGTTCTGGGGCATGTAAAAGCTCATTTTACTTGGTGTATGCTCAGAACAAGTGTTTGGAATTGACAAGACTGAATTTGATGAAAGATAGACTTAAAATCTTTTAATATTTGATTTTCATAAAATGAGTATACTGTGAGTAACAAGGATTACCAATAGAGATACTGAAGAGTTATCCACACAGTGACTGTAAGGAGGAAGACCTATTCATTGCCTTACTTGTCAGTTGATTTAAATATACTTGTGGCAGCATCTGTGTGATCCCAGAAATAAAAAAAAAAGTAGCTATCTGTGAATATTAACTTAGCTCTATAGGAGACTGGAAAGTACCAAGTTCCTTAGAATTTTAGACTTTTATTTGTAAATGGGGATAGATCTTGAAATCCTAATAAGAAATGAGTTTCAGCCACCTAAGAGGTAAGGGCTTTGCAGAAAGCAACAGTCATAGATAATAAGACACAACCGTCAAGCAGGCTTGGGCTCTGTGGACTCAGTGTGTTCCAGGAAAGCTCAGAGTGAAGACAGCTCGTGAATTCTGTCATCAGGCAGTGAGGCCCATATCGCATGTCACTTTGCTTTGTTTTTAACATGTGGCTCAAGCTATGCCAGACCTGCTGCTGTGTGGGAGATGTACTTTCTGACAAAATAAGGCATTTTCCTGGCATCAGACTCCTTTGGAATTTTTACTGGTGTGCATAAACCCAGCAAGCTTGTGTTTCCCACACATATCCAATGTAGTCACTCTGGCTTTGTAGATTTATAATGGTCTCGAAGCCTGTCAGAGCCAACCTGGTGAGGTGGTCTTGAAGCCTGTCAGAGCCAACCTGGTGAGGTGGTCTTGAGGCCTGTCAGAGCCAACCTGGTGAGGTCTTCATCATCACCCAAAGTTATTTAGAGGAAATGAAACCAGGCATCATCCATCCATTATTCAAAATTTGCCTCTTATCTACCACAGGCAAAACAGATAGGCCAAATTTGGAAGCACTGAAATGTGTTTTAGCGTGGAAATGAAAGTATTCGTAACAGGCTGTCCCTTTTTCCTCTTTCTCTCCATCCGTCATGATAATAACGTTCACTGTGAGCGTTCATTTATATTACTTTGTGTTTAGAGAGTTGATGATGATTGTGGTGATGATGACAATGATAACTTGATTATGGATAGTAGTGTTCATTTTTGGTTATCCACTAGTGGCTGAGTTGAAGTACTTTTTGAATAAACATGAAGGCCAGAGTAAGCAACTCTGAGCTTCCTTTGGCAATCCTTTCTGCTTCTGCACTGAGCGCCTACTCCTTGCCTCCTAAATGTATTTCACTGTTGACCACTCAAAGGATCAGTGAAACCACATGGAGACCCTCATAGCACAATTCATTATCTCTGGTGTGAAAATAGATGTAAAAGCCTTCTCCAGCATGTGCAGGGCTCTAGTGAGTTAACCACTGTATAGAAAGAATAAAGTGCGCCAAGGGACTGAGAAAAGTAAGAAATTATACAAAATGATAGGAATGTCTGCTTTGGTAGATGGTCCACTGGGCTCCATTGAACCCACATTGTGGACTATATACGAGACTGTGAACTAGAGATAGGAATTCCAGCGAGTCACAAGCCCAGCTTGCTGTGAGACTAGTGTGTAGAGTTAAGTCAGGCAGATTTATCCAGCACCAGTGCTCCCACTGCTGAGTACCTTCCATCTCAGGGGCTTCCTGTTCACTTGGCCAAGTCACTTTCACATTATGGTCGTTACACTTAGCTATCTTCTATTCTTGTGACTCTGCCCTCCTTCTTTGAGTTCTTTCACAGCTATTTTTCCCCCTCACTATTTTCAGCTCAGCTTATGAACCACAAGTTTTACCTGCCATGCAGCCTACAGTCATCATTCCCCCTCCGTGTGGCATTTCTTTTATGGGACTTACCTTTGTTTGAGATGATCTCTCTCATTTGTCCATTTACCTGCTTTGGTGAGCACTCCCTCTGTACTATACTGTATGGAAATGGCAGGGGAGAGACCTTTGTCCTCAGCAGTACATTTGTCGGTGAATGAATGGATGGAAGAATGAATGGCTGAAGGACTAATGTTCTGTAGGGAAAGTGTGAGCCATGGGACAAGGAACTAAGTGATAGATTTGGCATATAAGCAGGTTAAAGGTATCTTCACAGAACGGACAAATGAATGGCCTGGGAGGCAGGAGAAGTAGAAGGTCCTGTCCCTTTCTCATTGCTCCTGACCTCCCTGTTCAGACACACCTGCCCCTGGAATTCAGTCATCAGTCCAGACAACTCTCTGGTAGGGTGGGTGGTCAGAGCCCAGTAACTGACCCCTGCCCTCTTTGGACAGATTGAAAAAGCAAAGAACACGTGAGTATTGGAAACAGTCTGTCATGCTACGGAAAGTTGCTTAAAGTTTGTCTTTCCAATAAGAAGGAATTTAGAATGTAATGGAGAAAAGGAGCTTATGAAACATAAGTAGGCATTCTTGACAAAATAAAAATAGAAGCTTAAAAGATGCATCGTTTTTGGAAGAGAAAAGAAAGGCTTTTTTTCCCTTCTACTGTAAGAAAATATGTGTGGATGAGGCATGCATGTTAAACTATAGAATAAAATTTGCATATTACTTCAGGGTACTACAACCATGGCAGTTGGGTTTTGTCAGTCCTGATAGACACACTTGCAATATACACACCCATTAACAAGATTATCACTTGGAGAGACAGTCATGTTTCTACTGAAAATGTTCTTCTTTTTTGAGGATAAAATTTATTGATACTTAATGAAGCATGAGGTGTCTAAATGAACCATGAAAGCAATAGCTAAACTAATTAACTGCAGATAAAGGCTCCCAGAATACATATGTGATGTGGGCTGTGTGCTTATCAATCGTGCCTGGTTACACTGACATCTTTGATAACATGCTCCTTATATAAGCTTTGGGGAAGCAATGGTAAAGTCTCTGTATTGCATGCACTACAGGAAGAAACAACCATTCAGATCCTGTAAATATGGAGAGGATCTTTAAGTCAAGCTCAGTGGGGTTTATAGGTTATAATTTGGTAAAGGCGAGTAACGTCAATGTATTATTTCCACACACTTGATTTAAGTTTCTATGCTGTTTCATTCAGTGATAAATCACTGCCTGGTTCTAAAAATATTCATATTCCTACTTCCCCTTCTCTGCTGTCCCAAAGAGAGATGAGGGATGCTAAAAGACCTGATGTGAATGTTTTCATGTTCAACAGGGATTTTCATGTGGACCCTTTTCAATTGCATACAAAAATAACTCCGAGAATGTTAGAAGGTATGCAAAATCAAGTCCTGCTTTGACAGCAAGCCATGCCGGTTTGTGAGGCAGGCGACTTAAATCAACAGAGCAGTTGATGTTGACATTTAGCACTGCAATCAGTCAGTGTCTTAGGCATAGGTACTTGCTCTCGACAGGTTCTGCAGATCTACTTTTCAGCAAGTGGATTGTAATCCCGGAGGTACTTTTCTAAAAAGGATTCATGTACAAATGAAGAACTCCGACAAGGCATGAAGACCTGTAGTAGGTACCAGTGGCAGAGGAGCAGGTGCTGTAACAGACGCTTGAGCATAGTTCTGCAAGCTTGGCTGTGCATCAGTAGTTTCCAAGGACTTGGAGATACCAACATGATTCTCCATCTTCACGGTCCCTGGTTTAGGAGGTTTGGGGTAGGCCTGAGAATTTGCATGTCTAGTAAACTGCCTGATGCTGATGCTGTTGGCTCTGACACTGAACTCTGTGAACTGCTCTGGGAGAGTGTACAAGCGAAAGCAGAGAATGATGGACTCCTGACCATGTAATAGGGATGTGGTTTGTCTCACATACTTTACAAATTTTTATTCATATGTATGTATATGTGCTTATGTGGGTATATGTGGGTGACTGCAGAGGCCAGAAGGTGGCATCAGATTCCCTCTAGAACTTGAGTTACATGTGGTGGTTGTGTGCCATCCCATGTGGATGCTAGGAACTGAAATTGAGTCTTCCATAGGAGCAGCACGTGCTCTTTACCACTGAACCATATCTCTAGCCTCTTGTCTCAAAGTCTATTATTTTTCTTTGCTAAAGAGTGTGTCTCTTCTTTTCTAAGGTATCCAGGCCTTCCTCATAGATAAGGGCGTTTTTGGAAACCATCACAGGAGTTTTCTTAGGAAGACATAAAGAAATGTCTGTTTACCCTAATAGGGAAAGCAAAGCAAGGATTCTGTCCAAATCCAGTTTGATGAACTGGTGAATGTGTTTAGGTGTCTTACACGATCATGGGTGACTCAGAGGTTAGGCCACCGGGAAGTTTGTCAACTTAAGGAAGACTCAGCCACTGAAGAATCCCATCCACAGCATGGGTGACTAGTAAAGAGCTGCAGCATTGAAAAGTCCTCTGGGCAACTGAGGAGCTGCTGCAGGAACTAGGGTGCTACTGCTTCCAATGAATTGTTTCCTTCCATCATGATGGGTGAGGAGAGGGCTCTTGGGAGGGTCTCCTGGAGAAGGTTTGTGGGCTTGTTCAGCCTCCCTGCTTTCTTGTTAATGAGCATGATCCCACGAGGGCTTCGTGACAGTGATCAGCAGCTTTCTTTCAAGATTGCCATGGTCATGTCCAGTCTGAAGGAAACAGACTCTGCAGTGCATAGGGCTATCCTTAGCAAGGACATTAAGTGAAGCTCAGAAGAAGGTAGTTCAGATCATTCCCAGTGGGCTGAAGGTTTTAGGGACATACAATTCAGGGCTGAACTTACTTCAGCCATATGATCTGCTTGCTCTTGAAGCAACTGTGTTCCAGTCACCTCACAAATGATCCATTTTTGCTTCCCATTTCACTGTACCTAAGCCAGGACTCTTACACAACAGACACTTGCTCCTTGTCCTCCGTGAAATGATGAAGCTTGTGTGACTCAGCATCTCTTTCCTCTTATTCATGAGGAACAGTGCTACTAAAAACGAAGGACATCTCATGATTACCCAGGATACCTCACTCTACCGAGTTCACCTCACCTGTTTTTGAGGTGGACTTCATATGCGAATTAATATATTGAGAGGCCACAGCGGCTAGGAATGGGGGTCATTGCACTGGGAAGGACCGAGATTCAATTAAAGAATGGGGAGAGAAGAGTGAAGGACTCTCTTTCTCTGGGAATGTTGGGAACAGTTTGTTTCCTCCTGTGGGAGAATGGAAGAGTGAAGGGAGGCTTGAGCATGGTGCTAGGCTTGTGTTTTTTATTGATTCATTCTTTTGAAACAGGGCCTAGTAAACCCGCTGGTCTGTGACATGCCATCCTCCTGCCTCAGCTTCCTTAGTGCTGAGATTATAGGTATGTGCCGCTGTGCCTAGTTGAACTTGCTTTTTGAATGTACTGCCCCATCTTAAACTGGAATGGTAGATTCTGAGATTTTGGGCTATGCATGATTACCCATGTTAATAATAGATCTAAGTCTGATGAGATGGCCCAGAGCGCGAAGGTGTTTGCTGACCAACCTGATGACCCAAGTTTCCTCTCTGGAAACCCAGTGGTTGAAGGAATGAACTGACTCTAGCAAATTGTTCTCTGACTTCCATATGTGGGAAATAGATATATAATAAAAACTAGAAGCAAAATAGTATATTTCTAAATAGTATATTTCTAATGTTGAGTAATAGGTAATAATGATCTGAAATGGTGGTTTTCAAAGTAGAGAGTCACAAAGGGCTTATCCATTTGGGAACTAGTAGATATAAATGCTTAGCTTGCACCCCATTCACTGGCTCAGACGCTTTGTTGCGGTCCCAGCAGTCAGGTCTGTGTTTTTACAGTCTGTCCAGCGTGCTTTGAGAGGCAGGGCATGGGAGAACTTTCTGAAGGGACAGCAGCTATTATGGCTGATGCAGAGGCAAGTTCTGGGTAACAGACTGCTGGCGGATAATGTCTTTTGTGTAGGATTTCCCCACTACCTACTGTATTTGAATAGCCCATGAAAACAGGGCATTGTGGGAAGTAAGTATAATCCCAGCACTCACGTAGGAGGACTGAGATATTCAGGCCAGGCTGGACTGCCTAGTGAATTGCAGGTCAGATTGGGCTGTGTAGTGACACTCCACCTCAAAAACAAATCATCAGCGGCAACAATGGAACAGAATATAAAGGCATATGAGCCAGAAACATTTTGAGCTCAGCACTGAAAACAAATGGGTGAATTACTGAGCTGGGGAGGAGAAAGAGAGTGAAGTTACTGTACTGGACAACTGCACATGAATCTATCCCCTGGCTGGGACATGAGCCTGGGAAAGTGACTGGCTGCTGGTGAACGGGCAGTGTGATGGGTCAGTGACTCCCAGGTCACTGGTCGCAGGACTGTGCTTATTCTCTGGCTTTTTATCTTTTGGCACTAACTTGCTAGCATGTGACCTTGTTAGTCTTTACCTGACATTACAGTATTATTTCTTTCTTTAAATAGCATTTTGCCTTTAAAAAAAAAGCGTCTGCATTTTTGCTGTGAAAGATTTAAAATACTGAATATAGAATAAAATAAAATGACCTCTTAATACCTCATAGATGTGGAGATATCAATCACTAATAGTTTAGGCTAGAGGTTTATGTGTGTGTATTGTGATTTTACTCTTAATGTGTTATGAGCTTCCCTGTGTACTTCAGTGTCCTTTGAAAATATATATTTAAGTTCAAAAGAATTGTTATCACATGTATTATACTTAAACTACAGTTTATTTAATCAAGGGCTTTTAAAAATTAAAATTATGTCATCTTAGTAGCACTTCAGTGATGGTGTAAACCTTGGATTATTTCTTCAGGGTAGATTATGGAGTCAAATGAATATTCTAAGTACCCTTTAGCGTGCTAAGAAGTTCCTTCCCGAAAGGTTTATATCACACATTGCACTGTCAGCTCAACCTGCTGCAGAAACTTCTCTATTTTTTCTCATCTGTTGGGTCCTTCTTTTAGGAGCTATTTAAATCCAAAAATGCTTGTTATTAGTTTTGATACAAAAACTTCTTCATATACCATCTTTAAATGCTTTATGTATAGAATGGTAATTGTTTCCTACTTTCCTGTTGGCTTTTTTATTGTGTCACTCTGATTAAGCCAACATTTTTTTTATAGTAATAATATTTATCTTTGTGTATCCTAAATGAAGTCAAAATTCAAATACATCTCGTGTAGTTGTTTTGTATTTTGTTTGTAATATTTTACTCTCTATTTTCCTGGGGTTGTGTTTGCCAGTGTTGCTTGATGCCATAGCTCCCATTTCCTGTGATTTTTCTGATGTGTGGCTGTTATTCCACGGCCAGGAAAAAGAGTCTGTTTCTCGAGCCTTCTGAATGGAGGTGTGTCTTGAGACTGGTGTGGCCAGTAACAAAGCAGAAGTGGCTGTGTCTGTTGTGGGCATGGTGCGCTCGCTCTCGCTCTCTCGCTCGCTCTCTCTCTCTCTCAAAATATATTTAGTGTAGGGGGGGTTGTACATGTGGGTGGGCATACTCATCCTTACTTGCGTATGTGGAGGACAAACGGCAACATTAGGTATCTTCCATTGTCATTCTCCACTTTAGTTGTTGAAGCAGGATTTCTCACAGAATCAGAAACCAGTGTTTCAGCTAGACTGGCAAGTCCATTGAGTCCCCCAGCCTCTACATGTCTCTGCTTTCTCAGCTCTAGAGTTAACAGGTAAAGACTGCCACAGCCAGTTTTTAGATGGGTACTGGGACTCTGAGGTCAGATCTAAATGTTGTTACATCAAGCACTTTACTCCCACCCCCACCCCCAAGCCATCTCTCATTTACTCTCCCACCTCAACCATCTCTGAAGCCCCTTAGGCATGGTTCTTAACTGATGTGAAAGGTTCTGCTTTGCAGGTCTTGGAATCTGCCACTACGGTATGAGGAGCCCAAGTCATGTGCCATGGCCATGTGCTCCCACTCATGGCCCCAAGTGAACCCAGTGCTGACAGCTAGCATCCTTCTCAGGTGGAAGTAAGTGACTTTAGATCAAATCCAGCCTTCAAGTTGCAGCTTTAGCTAACATCTGACTCCGGTGTCCTGGAGGACTCCACAGAGCTCATTCAATCCCAAGAGCCACAGAAGGCAGTAGGTTATTGCTTTAGGACAGCTTTAGACAGCTCCCTCTCCTTCATCCTACATTCTTTTGCTGTATCTTTAGCAGCAGTCCTATCTTGACTTCTTCCAAAGATAAGAGCTCCGTACTGCACAGAGTCCTCATTCCCTTCTGATTTCTAGAAAGTTCTTTCTGTGGTTGAGCTGCATTTCTGCATTCTCAGGGCTGGTGTGTCCTTTATGGTTGAGGGATACATGAGGAACAGTTTCACCAGCTTCCTAAATGTCACTCTTGGAGGTTCCGATGGCTGTGGAGAAATCTGTGTTACTTTTTGGTTGACTGGGTGAGATATAAGGTTTTTGTGAGGGTTTGAAGCTCTTCGTTTTTGTTGTTTTGTTTTGTTTCATATTAGACCCATGTAAACTGGGCATCTCTTAAATAGTTGTTGAACAGAATTGAATGTTACGTGATATTTCTAAGTTTTCTAGGTCTATGAGCAAGCATCTGTCTTAAGGCGCATTGAGTGTCTTTACCCCAAATGCCCATTTTCTGTCTCTACCAGAGTTGTGCATGCTGGAGTGTAAGAGCAGGTTAACTAGGGACAGTTGCTTCTTATGCTTCATTACCAGATGAGGTCTCTGTGCCAGGGGGCTCCATCCAAACTCATTGACACAGTGAGGAGCACTTCCATTATTCCAGACTCCTGAAGGCAGAGCTTTTCTTTAGAGCAAAGACAAAGAAAGTAAGGCCACAATGCAGAGGAATTCCCTCAGTCTGTAACTGCTAATTGGACGATTGTTCTGCAATTCTTATGATGCCAGGAAATAAGAGCCCTCTAGCCTCGCCCACTGCTTGTAAACTTCCTTTGAGATGGAAATCTTTTGAAAAAATTATGCTGTCAAGTTTGATATGCTCAAATGAAACCTTTTCTCCTCTTCTTAGCAAGGGGCTTGCTGTTCCCGAGTAACCTCGATGTTGGCTCCATGGCACAATTCCATTTGGCAGAGAAGTAACCCTGCCCTGTTCTGCTGAAACCTGTGGTTAATCACGGTTCTACTCCAACTTCAGGTTTAAGAACACAGGAGCAAATTCACCCTGGATCCCTTTTTGTAAAATGTTGAAGCAAAGCGGTTTCAGTTCTCTGCCTCCACAGAGGCAAATACTTGTCTGATCTGTGGGAGTAAAAGCTTTTGATTTCTCTGAATTTGAAGACAAAAGGAGGAGAGAGAAATCTTTCTGAGACACTGTTCAGATCTCACGCATACTCTTAAATAGGTTGATCTTTAGGCACAGCTGTAATGTAGGGGTCTCTGTTATTTCATTATTTCTCTTGTCCCATCCCCTCCTCTCTGCTCAGGCCCTTCCTCTGCTAGCGCTCTACCTCTCACGAACACTTCTAAACCCACTGCTCAGTAGGTAGATTCTACTGTCTGCTCTCTTCACTGTTTTGATGGTGAAGGATTTTTGTTTGTTTGTTTGTTTTCAAGACAGGGTTTCTCTGTGTAGTTTTGTTTTTTGTTTTTTGGTTTTTTTTTGGTTTTTCGAGACAGGGTTTCTCTGTGTAGCTTTGCGCCTTTCCTGGGACTCACTTGGTAGCCCAGGCTGGCCTCGAACTCACAGAGATCCACCTGGCTCTGCCTCCCGAGTGCTGGGATTAAAGGCGTGCGCCACCACTGCCCAGCTGTAGTTTTGGTTCTTGTCCTGGATCTTGCTCTGTAGACCAGTCTGGTCTCGAACTCACAGAGATCTGCCTGGCTCTGCCTCCCAAGTGCTGGGATTAAAGGTATGCACCACCACTGCCCGGCCTGTGAAGGATCTTTTTAAATGCCCTGGAAGTGTTTGCCCCGGTAAACCTCACTCTTAATTTGCAACCAATAAAGGTAGAAGGATCTAGAACAAGAAAACAGGTTTACTTGGATGCCAGGGAATTTGGGTTTTCTGTGCATGGGCTGACTCTGCTATTAATTATTTGGCCAAGGAGTCACTTTACCTCTGTATATTTGAGTTTTTATGTCTGTAAAACAAAGAAGTTGTATACGTTATATCTAATCTTTCTTCCTGGTACATTAGATTTGGAATTCAGAGTCTAGTGGGAACAGGGATACATCTGTTTCTCATAGGGAAATCCTTGTAATTGTTTTTTATCACTAATTCTGGTTTAAAGGTAGTTTTTTTTTAAGTTATGAGAGTTTAAGGTTTTCAGATGTGAACTGCAGGAATGAAGGGAAATTAGAATTTGTTGAGCATTGGGATTTTACAGAGCTAGCTAGTTTGTTATATGATGTCACCAAGCTGGTTGAAGTGATTCAGCCAAATTCATTCAGTAACATAGCCACAGATCAAATTGGACTCAATGACTTTGCTGTGGCAAGATCTTCTGGCCTCTATACTGCTAAGGCTGCCCACCCTTGGACCCACACTTCTGTCCTCCTCATGGTAGGGTTTTAACTGGATGGTGAAAGCAGAGAATGCTGCCTTTGGCCTGGGGGGGCAGTCGCTGACTGGTCAGACTTTACTCTTACTATTATGTAGTTGTTGGTCTGCAAGATGACAATAGAGGGTACTGAGGAAGATTCTTAAAAAAGACCTTTAAGCTAGATATATGTGTAGTGTTGCCAGGTAGAAACTAGCTTTATGAAAGGTCAGGATTGCATTGGAAGTTGTTCAGTTAATGGTATTTTCTATTTACTTCTTCCTGTGCTTGGTACACTCACTGTGTTCACGCAGGGCTGTGTGTGAGAGGCATAGATGTTTGTACATTGCTAAATCCTTGTATGTTGTGTGCACTCAAGACTACTGAAGGAATATAAGTCAGTCAGTCTTGTCTGTGGATGAAGGCAGATGTGGATTTTCATGTGTCGTTCTATATATCATCGTCACCACCACCACCATCACCACCACCACCACCACCAACAAAACGACCACCCAAACCACCAGCACCCACCACCTCAACCCAACCCCCCCTCAACTCCACACCACCACTACCACTCAACCACCCACCACCACCACCTCTTCCCTTTAGTACCCCAACAACCTTTTTAAAAATCCTGTTTTGCTAATCATCATTTTGTTTTACAATCCCCTTGTTTTATTTCACCACTGACACCAGGCAGTTGGGTTCTGAATAAGTGAGTGAATGAAAAAAACAAACGTGGCGTTATGTATCAGAAATTCCCCAAAGTAGGAGAGATTGCGTGTTATACACGACATGTTCTGTAGAGGTTATACTTGTGTTAATCTGTCTATACGTGGACCTGCCACCGTAGATGCTCCTTACTCCTCCCGAGTAGATTTAGATGCTGTCTGTCTGCTGACTATACATAGAAGCTGAGTTGCTGAAGGTTGAGGTGTCTGGTCTATCTCAGAGAAACTGGGTTTCTCACCACCTTCTGCCCTGCCCACATGGAGGTGCTTGTTCACGTGTGTCAGAGCTTACACACGTTTGTGCATTTTTCACTCGGCCTACTTACTTGACTCCGGGATTGGCTGTTTTTTATGTCAGTTTGACACAAACAAAGTTGTCTGAGAGGAGGGAGCCTCAGTTGAGAAAATGTCTCCAGATCAGGCTGTAGGCAGGCCTATAGGGCATTTTCCTAGTTAGTGATTGATGGGGGAGGGTGCAGCCCATCGTGGGTGGTGCCATCCCTGGGCTGGTGGTCCTGGAGTCTATAAGAAAGCAGGCTGAGCAAACCTTGGGGAGCAATCCAGTAAGCCGCACACATCCCTGCCTTCTGCATCTGCTCCTGGCTCCAGGTTCCTGCCCTGTTTGAGTTCCTGTCCTGACTTCCTTCAATGATGGACTGTGATGTGGGAGAGTAAGCCAAATAAACCCTTTCCTCCCCAAATTCCTTTTGATCATGGTGTTTCATCAGAGCCATAGCAACCCTCAGATAGCCAAGAGAGCTTCAAATCCTCACTCTCAGCAAGTACTGAGCTCTCTGAGCCTTGAGTTTTCTCCTCCTGGAAATGGAATGATAATATTCAGAGGTATAGAATTAGTTGAAATTGAGAGCCACCAAGCAAGCCTTCCGTTAATATCGGCTCTTATTTTTAACACATAAATGAATCATTATTATCGATAGAAGTTACATGATTATAACAAACGTGTTCATATGCTGCCAGCTAGTTAACCTCTTTCCATCCCTCCTGGGTCCTATGCTAAGAAAGGGAAGGGGCCAGGGAGGTTTGCTTCATGCCTGTTTCCACAAAGGGCTTCACAGGAAAGGTGATGAGTCCAACACTTTGGAAAGTGCTGCATCGGTGGGGAGCTGTGGGTTCCTGAGGCGTGGGGTGTGCTTGTGGGGAGCGAGGGCCACAGTGAGGTTGGAAATGGCTGGGAGGACTGGAAGAGGCTGCCCACCCCCACTGGGCTTCTCAGCAAGCGTCGCGTTTCACTTTTCTTTTTCATCGCACTTTAAATAATAAAACCCCATTCTCCCTTTGGCCTCTGCTCATCTGCTTGTACTAAAACATGGGTGGCCATTTCCTGAACATGGACATTGGTGATTGCCTGTCTTCTGCAGGAAGCTGTGGCCTGGACTAGGGGTTGGGGAGTGGGGATGAGGCATAGTCTCAATCCTTGTCTACCTGCTAGTTAAGGGCGGAGGTAACATAAAACTATAGGCAGTAGACCTAATCAATAACTTAATGAAATATGCATAAAAACAGTGCTACCTAGGGGATAAGGGGGGCAATGACTTTAAATTTGAAATACAAAGCAGAAACCTAGAAAATTCATTTCAAGGAAGGGGTGACAACAGTTGTTCGTCATTGGTGGAGATATTGGGGATTTGAGGATGGGCTAGTCACAGATCCAGGAGGGCCCCATCTGGAGTGTGTATGAAGCGGGGGTGGGGGGGGTGGGGAGGGCGGGCGCGGCGGGCTGGGGATCCTGTGGTGAGATGTTCTCTATGGCTGTGAATGCAGTAGCAAAGGGATGCAGCCAGATCTCACCCCAAATCAGCCATAATTAGTAAGATTTTTCCTGAAGCCATTTTCTCTATAACAAGAAGGGGGAGGGGAGATTAGACACTCAGGCAGTCCCAGCCTTAGGGTTAAATGTTAACTTCTTTGTGCAGTTAACAACTAACTCAGTCTTTTCTGCAGAGAAGGGGGGGGAGGGTGAGGGAGGGAGAGGGAGGGGGAGGATGAGAGAGGGAGAGAGAGGGAGAGAGGAAAACCTAATGCCACAGTAACTACCTTGCTTAGGAAAAAAAAACACAACCTCAGAAGTCTGCTCCCCATGTTTATGTGGTTGATTGTTTTCCACGTAATAGGTTTGTAGCTCTCGCAGAGCTGTGTGCACACTTGAACAACAGACTGCAGAAGCATCTTTGTGAATTCCCCATGTGTCTTCTGCAGGCTTTGCAGACAGCTATTTTAGAACACATTCCTAGTTCAGCCATTAGAAAATTATGGGTTTTATTTGTATAAACTCAGCAGCTAAAATGGGGCTTGCAGAAAGGTGGGTGAGCTCACCGCAGTCTGCTCTGACCCAGGCGAGTTAATGACCTGCCCAGCATTGTCTCTGCCGGTCTGTACTGGCTGACTTCACTAGCGGTTCCACTTGAAGGGAGACATTGTTTCTCAGGGCTGCATTTGTCAGAAGCTCTCTGCTACCGGCCTCTTAGCAGTCCCTGGATGTGCGTGCTGCCTGTAATTTATGAAACCTCAGAGCAAGTGGCCCTGGGAATGTATGCAAAGTACGCCTCACAGCCTTCTGAGACCCCCCAGCCAACAGCGAGATGTAAACACCCCTGTACCTACACATGTACCCAAGCAGACACTGCCTGAGGCAGGCCTACTGTGGGAGGACCTCCTACTGCCAGTCCTCTGCAGTGCAGTGGCCAAGGAGCATGAATAATTTAAGCAGGAGGTGCCTTTGCTGATGGCTCTGATCCCTGTTCCTAAAGAGTGATGGTAATGTATAGAATGAAGGTAGGTAGAAGAGGGGGCCTGGGATTGCAGTTTTTATTTGCTGTAAATATGAAATACGCAGGATGCTGAATTTTTAAAACTTTTAAAGATATTACCTACGTAGTATGTACATTTTAGTGAAAGAATGACTGGCCAAAGGAGATTAATTGCAGTGGGCTTCAAGTTTTAAACATCAGGCGTTAGGATAGGTTGGCTGGAAAACATGGGGTGGCTGGTGAAATGCCTTTAATTTGGTGCGAGCTTGAAGTACTTGACTCAGAAGATGTCACACATTCAGTCAAATGGAGAAAGAAGGTCGGTACAGTTTTCAAAAGTCAAAGGGAGCATTGGAATGAATACAAAGTCAAGTCCTTGGTATCTGTATCAAAGCATCACAGTGTACCCCATAAATCAGAGTTGTTATTATGTGTCAGTTAAAAAACATCCTGACACATTCCTTCTGGCCTGTTGTGAGGAGCTATTGAATTATCTTTTCCTTTGCTGTTTGTCTAGAGAACTGTTTAGTCCTTTTATGAGGCACATTAGAGACAGAAGGGAACCCAGCTGATAAAGAAGTGTTGGAGGTGAGCTTTCTGGAGTGTTCCATCCTTGCTGGAGAGAAAGAGAAGCCAGTGTCGGGCATGCGTCCCCAGCTGCTAATGCAGAAATCCATTTGCCAGGCCCAGGTGACTTGGATAAGACTTCATTCTTCTGTGTCTGTGAACGCATTCTTGGGAGGATTGCTGCTGGGTAGTGTTGCATGTCAGAGATGAGGGAAGTTTAGTTATTAACCCCACGTAGAGGGGAGAGAGGGGCAACGGGCAGCTGCTGGAATGAGGAAGGGACCTGGCTGAGACATTTCCAAAAGGTCTTTTTGTTGTTTATACTTGTTAATTATTAATATTAATTATTGATGAAAAATGGTTTTGAGTTACATGCCACACATTGTTTAGGAATGAATTATCACACTTCTTATCTGGAACTAGAGTAGATATTAAACTCTTTCAAGTAATCCATATTTATTCATTTAGTACGATTTTTCTCCCCTTTTGAACGCTAAACAAGGATGTTTAAGATGTTGGCTTGATGAATCTGTTTTATGGACCCACCTGCATTTCCCCTTCAATTTTGGGTAGCTTTTAACACTAAGCAACACACTAAGAACTGAATTAGACCAATGTAAGGCAACCATTTAACGAGGAATCGGGTACAAAGTAGCCATCTCCTGGGAGACGGGTGACGGGTGTGGCTGTGGGAGGTAGCATTGCTACATGAGTTGAACACTATTGTAGGTCTCCCTCTTGTGTGAGCCCTTTCAGACGGGTTCTCTGGTCATCTCAGTCTCAGGACAGGTCTCTTAAGTTTCTGTTTTGTAACATGTCATGTAGGTTCATATGTGTTCTGCTCAAATTCTGATGAGTTGGTGAGTAAGTACATCAGGTGACTGAAGATCACTCTGGAATCAGACTGGCTAATGCTCCTGGGAAAGAGGAGTGAGAAGAAAAAGAAAGTGGAAAAAAGAGGCAGGATGAAGAAAGATGGAGAGAGTTAGAGTTTGGAGGTCTCTGGCAGGATGGGACCTGGAGTGACTTGGGGATTTGGCTCTGGGGAATCAAGCTGTAAAAGCCAATGTTTATGCTTCTAGGCATTTGGGTGTTTTTTTTTTTTTCCTTCGAGACAGGATTTCTCTGTAGCTTTGGAGCCTGTCCCAGATCTCGCTCTGTAGACCAGGCTGGCCTCGAACTCACAGGAGATCCTCCTGCTTCTGCCTCCTGAGTGCTGGGATTAAAGGCATGTGCTACCACTGCCCGGCTGTATTTGGGGCTTTTTGAATGCTGTCGGGTTCACCTAACCCCAGTTCTTAAAGAACTGATGTGCTGCATCTCCCCTGGGCTTTACTGATTTTTCACTTTAGATTGTTTCGGACCTATACATTGTCTTGGTGATTATCATAGCACTGTACACAAGGACTGAGTCACAGTACCGGCAGGCAAGAGAACTAAATCACCTCTAAGACTAGGTTCTCCTCTGCCAGGCTGGCCTCCTCAGGTTGTCGTTATTGGTTGGTGAAGTTTTCCCACTTGGGAAAGTGGGAAGTAGTGGCTCTAAGGCAGAGTAGCAGGCTGGCATGGATCAGGTCTGTCATCCGAAAGACTTGGCCAGTGCTCTTCTCTGTATCTGGGAGAGTGGTCTACAAGGAGTTGATGGACTGGGTTTAGGCCACAGGTTCTCTAGGAGGCCTGGGAGTTCTGCCTTAGCTGTGTGAAGGTTGTGGTCAGGTCAGCTTTGCTTTCGATGGCTCACTTGATTAGGGGATGAAAACTGCCGCTGTGGAAAAGGACAGAAGAGGCCTTTTCCACAGTTGTGGCCAGCTCTGGGTCTCTGCAGAGAGGATTCCTGGTAGGGACAGTTATAAAGGACAAGTAATGCTTGTAAATGAACACAGTGTTCTTGCTTGAATATTTCCCATAATTCTAAAGAAATGTAATACAGGTAAGTTTTTTTTTAATGTTCTCATTGTGATTTATATTTATGAGAAGAAAAGAAAGGATTAAAAGCTGGAGCTTTTTCTTATCAGTGGCTTAGGCTTTTATATCTCTCAGATTCTCAAATTCTGGTCACTATAGAACCATCTAGTCTCTTGTTCTAGTCATGCTTGATATTTTCCCTTCTAGAGACCTTTGAATTATTTTTATTCATAAGTGAAAAATGTATTACAGCTTTATTTCCTTTTATTAATAGTTCCTTCTTGCCCTTAACCACTCTGACTGCTTGGCATGCGGAGAGCAGTGAGCTCATGCTTAATCATGTATAAACAACCATCTAATTATATGGTTTTGAATTTTCATCTGACCAACTAAACAGAAATGACACAGAAACGAGAAATCTGACAGCCTCCCTGTCTCGGATACCTGGCCTCTCTCCCCCTCACTCTCTCTTCGTGTGTTCAGGAGCATGCATGTTTCAACTTATCAAAAAATCAGTTTGCATTTGCCAAGTTTCTGAGGTAAAATTGTTCTTTTCAAGGCTACGTGTCAGAAAACAAGTCCGTCAAGCTGAATTATCCGTCTTCTTTTCATGCGTCTTTCAGACTCTATTCTTCCCTCCTCTGGACAGAGGTGTTCCCAACATTCCTCTTACTGCTGGTGTCAGATGACGGAACACACTCATGGCAGGTTTCCCAATCTCTGTCCCCTGCTGTCACTTCTGAGGGACATTGGCCTTCCCGCCCTCCCTTAACTCCTCTGACACATTTTTTTGAAAGAAGATGGTGGGAAATTTTTATGAAACAAAGGTGTTCTCTCTCTCTAGATGGACATGGAAAGAACTTGGCCATTCCTGTTGCTCTCTCACTGCTGGATACTAGAATACCGAACACAGAGCAAAAACGCTTGGCTATTTCGACAATTTCAACATAGATTGCTCAGTGTGCTTGATAGCAGGAGGGAAATGAAAAGCTTCTACTGAAAGACAATTACCACATGACCTTCTGGTATGTGGAATCTACAGCAGTGGGATTCAAAGGGGTGGGGGTGGGGTAGGGCAGAGAAATAGTCCCAAATACTAGAAAGTTCCATTTATGGCAAGACGAATGAATGGAGATCCAACATACACTGTTGGTGACTGTAGATGCCAATACAGTGTTGTACATTTGACATTTATCACGAGGATAGGTTAAAATTTTAACACATATACATAGGTAACCATGTGACATGAAGGATATATAAACTACTTTGTGATGATTACTTCAACACACACACACACACACACACACACACACACACACACACACACACACACTTTAAATGTATGTACCATGCATAAACTTAACATAATCGAATGCTCAACTTTGTGTTTATGTGTGCTTTTGAAGATAGGATTTCACCATGTAGCCCAAGCTGCCCAGGTACTAGCTGTGTAGAGCAGGCTAGCTTCCAACTAGTGGTGGTCTTCTCCTTTCTCCTTCTCAAGGGCTGGGATTACAAGCATGTGCCAAGTCCAGCAAATGATACATTCTATACTTCAGATTTAAGTGTTTTCTGCTTGTCAGTTATACTCTAATAAAGGTAGACAACAAGAAAGAAATGCTTTCTTTTCATTAATTTTGTTTCAGATTTTTTGTAAGGAGTATTTCAAAAGTAAGTCTGGCTGCTGTCAGATGAACGAAGGAGGGCGGATGCATATGAATTTGGTCAAAGTAACACGTTTCCTCATTAATTCTTTAGACTTAAAATGCAATTCAATTTCTCAGATTTTTTTCTGAAACATACATATCCTTAAATAGTAAAATCTCAGGTACTTAGGTGGTTGAGTTTGCAAGCAGAGAGACTCCAGCTTGAGAACTTAGATTGAGCAACATCCTGCTAAGGCTAATGTCTAATAGTTGGATGTTGAATAGTGAAATGCTGCATGTTGAAAATACTCTGCTAATGCCTTCCCATCTTCCTGTCCACCACTGGAAGCTATTCTTACTCACTGAATATAAGGTAATAGTTTATCACAAACGGTGGATTTCTTTCAATATCCCCCATCCTTTACTGGTACAAACAAACAAAAAAGTCGACGTGAGGCTTTTGGCCTGTAGTTGTCAGTTTTATTTTATTATAGAGCATCTAAGAACAGAAGGACACCTATCCTGGGCCACATTTATGGATGGGCTCACCTGGAGCAGGGGAGAGGAGGAGGTATTCCCTCTATCAAGTTCAGGACTCTGCGTACATGATCTTTGTGGGGAAGAATTTTATTTCCCTTCTTATTTACTCTGAAGGACATACTGTCTTCAATGTCTTAAACTATGTTATTTATTCTTTTCTAAGAAGCCACGTATCACTAATGAAATATGACTGCCACTCTGTTAGCATTCTACTCTTACTCACTTTGGTTTGTAGCTTTGATATTCAAATTCAGATAAGTAACTAATCCTCCTTTTTAACAAGTATTATTTCTGGGAGAACCTAGGCACAACTCACATTTTGGATTTTTTTTCCATACTGGCATCAAAATGTCATAGGATTGTTTTATGGTCTTTTGGTGGTAGTGCAGATCTTGGCTGCTAGGTAAGTGCTCTACCACTGAGCTGTATCTACAACACTGCTTTACTGTTTTGTTTAGTTTTTCCCTTAGAGTTAAAATGAGTGTGCCAGGTGTTTTCCCTGCATGAATGTGTAGCACTTGCATGCAGTACACATGCAGGCCAGCGGAGGGCGCTGGATCTCCTGGAACTGGGGTTAGTTACACAGGATTGTGAGCTACCCGTTTGGTGCTGGGAATTGAAACTGCTCCTCTGGAAGAGTAACTAGTGCTATTAACTTCTGAGCCATCTCTCTAGCCTGTGAGTTTTTTTGTTTGTGTGGATGTGTCCATGTGTGTATGTGTCCATGCGCCTGTGAAGGTTAGAGGTCAGTATCTATCCTTATGGCTTTTCTTGCCTTTTTTTTTTTTTTTTTTTTTTTTTTTTTTTTGAGTCTCTCGTGGAACCTGGAACTCACAGATTTGGATAGACTAGCTTGACCAGCACCCTCTAGGTATTCTCCTGCCTTCCACTGTCCAGCACTGGAATGTGTGCACCACTGTGCAAGCTTTTATGTGGCTGCCGGGACTTGAATTCGGTTCTTCATGCTTGCCTGGCAACCACTTTCCCAGTGAAGCCGTCTCTCCAGCCCCCACTTGTATGTTTGGGTAGGAAGAGTTGGTGTTGGCTGCAGTACTTTCCATACTATTCAAGCCATTAATGGTTGGGAGTTACTGCTGGCAACATGGCTGCCTCAGCATGCACTGGGTATTACAGTCGCAGTCACTTTAACACTAACTCACCTTGAGTCGGGTACAGAGATGCTTAGATTACACGACTTCTCTTCTAAGTTCACAGACAGCATCAATGGGAAGAAACAGGAAGGAACTTACTGTGTGTAGGCTCCAGCCAGGTGGCTTGTGAGTTGAGGTTTGTGATATTTGAATCATGTTTTTATATTTTGGTAGTTTGGTTAACATGGCATCATTTTATACAGTTATACATGTCTTAACCGAAAGGTAGTGGTTTCAGGCATAAAAAAATTACTGCTGTAATTTTAAATGAATTTGTAGTTGACATGACTTAATATTTAAACTCATATAAGAAATAGTTCTTTTTTTTTTTTTTTTTTTTGGTTTTTCGAGACAGGGTTTCTCTGTGTAGCTTTGCGCCTCTCCTGGAACTCACTTGGTAGCCCAGGCTAGCCTCGAACTCACAGAGATCCGCCTGGCTCTGCCTCCCGAGTGCTGGGATTAAAGGCGTGCGCCACCACCGCCCGGCTAAAAAGAAATAGTTCTTTAAGAGCATGTTTGCTCCCGTTTCAGTGAGTGGTGGAATATTTATTTAGTCTCAGTCATTGGTGATGGAGTACCTTGATACTCTGCAATGACACCCCAGAAACAGAGCAGAAAATGCAGAGCTCTTCGACTTCTTTGTTAGCTGTCTCCTGAGATGCTTATGGGCCCAGCCCTTGTGTTGTCTGGGGTGACAGCTCAGAAAAGCTAGAAGCTGGAGCACACTGTGCAGCCTGGAGACAGCTCAGTTCGTTGGAGAGAATGTCCTTTCTCGTGCCTCAGTTGCTCTAAACTTCTTCCAGGCAACTTGGCTGGTCTGAGAGGAACTCTCAGCCTTCATTGTTTATCCTGCCAGACAGGAGCCTTGAGAATCTGGTCAGTTTCAGGGACTTCCTGAAGCTATTTTGAGTTGTTTACCTTCCTGCTTAAGGAGTTCCTGCAGGATTCAGTGTTTTAATTTTGGAGGAAACTGTTACAAACAAAAGATCATTTTATCCTAAGATTATGCCATCCACTTCCAGAGCATTCCTCAGCCTACTAAAAACCCACAGAGCATCCCAGTGGGGTGCCATCTTTCAAGAAGACAGCAAATGAGAAAGCTTTACCTGGTAACATTATTTTGAGAGGGAGGGAGTATTAACAGGAGCAAACTGATATTTCCAGCGGTTGTAATGTCAAAGCTGGACATATGATGGGTTGTGTCTACCAGGAACCTCATTGTTCTTGAGTACCGGGACTCACACTTGTTTAAGAGGAAATTTCTTAATTTTATTTGTGGCTTTGGAGTAGATCTGCCTTATTCATTCTTTACAAATAATACTCTATCTATTATGGAGCAAATATGTAATAAGCCACGACTTTCTGACAGAGGGGTCCTACCCATTGGTTCATCCAGTGAAGCGCGTCACTTGTAGGAGACACTGCAGTGTTCCCTTGTCACCTTTGGTTTGGATTGGCTTGAGGGGAAATAGTGCACGTAGGAGGTTATGACCTTGATTTATGAAAGATCTGGAACCTAGTGTGCTTGCACTTGCCTGTACTCCCTGCCCCCCCATTTCCCTTCCCCCTCTCCTTCTCCTCTCTCCTAATGAGAAAGTTGGGTTTGTCCTACTCTGCCTGGCTCTTTCTAGACCTCATCCTGAGATCACGACAGTCTTCCTAGCTTGGTTTCTGCCTTCAGTCCTTGCTCTGAATCCACATTTTCTCAAAGTCGTTGGACTGTGCACTTCATAGTCACCCATCCTACCTAGGCTTATGGACCTGCCGTAGCTCTTTGGCTTGGGCAGGTGTGCACTTCTTCAGTAAGAACAGGGACTCCTAAGGCTTATGGAGTACTTACTGTGTGCTGGACAGGATGGAAGTACTTTACATATTTTTCCATATTGATTTATTCAGTTCTTCAGACAGCCTTATGAAGGTGGGAGCAGTTATCATTCCATGTTCCAGATGGGCGGTAAGGCAGGAAGAGCTTAAAGACCTTGCCCGTGGCCATGGTCATGCAGCTTGTAAGTGAATGCTCTCTGGCTCCATCTCCATCTCTTGCATCGTCTCCTGTGCGACTGCCCTCTCTCCTCACTCTGGTCATCTCATGGTTCATACTGTCCTCTACCGTCCAGCCACGGAGAGGCTGAATTAGAGGAGTTTGATCTTTTCCACCAAGCTTATCCAAATACGTTTCTTGTCTTCACTCTTTCTGCACTCAGCACCAAGGCACCTTAATTCAAGATTGGATGTTGCTCACGTTTTTCTCTGTTAGTTTAAACTCCATCCAGTCGGCCGGAGGATCTTGCATAAGAGCTGTCCCAATGGCCTGAGATTCTATGACACATCATAGTGCCAAGTCCACAGTAGGTCAGTGTGACTAGCTCATGGCTTTGGGAGACTGAGGCCTTTTCCTCCACCTAAAGTACGCTTCCTCCCTGCTTCCTCTCATTCTTTCTTGTGTTTGTGGAAATCTTTTTCTGAGTAATGCTACCTTCATACAGTTACCCAGTTGAATCCAGCAGACAGGCTTTGGTGTAAGCCCATTGTTAGAATGTAGGCAGGAATTGTCTGACTGGTCTAGGAACCGAAACTCCATTGAAGTATCTAATACAGCCGAGAAGGGACACAGTGCACCAATAACTGACCCACAAGCAGTAACTCACTCAATTCAGCCTGTGCTCGCATTTCAGTTTTTGAGAGTAACAATTTGCTTATTTCACTAATACGTCTGCTCTCCTCCCGTAGGATTGTTGGAAATTTTGTCAAGGGAAAGCAGTAAAATGTGCTTATAGTTCCTCTTTGGTTTTTGAGGCTAATTGTGGGTGAACTTTATTTAACACTCTTGCTATACTGAGAGTCTCTGTGGAGCAGAAAGGCTTTCAGTTAACTTGGCAAATCATTACAAGGGAGAACAGGAGGGTCAGCAGAAGCCCTCTCTACTAATTAGTTGATAATTGATGCATAATGGCTGAATGATAGGACTTTAGAATATAAACCCCAGGAACAATGTTGAATCTACCTTCCGTCTTTATGAGGTGTCTGGGAGCCATGTACTCTTTATAACATCTTAACCAGAAGTGCTCAGCAGTGTGGGAAGCAAGCTGAGGGCTGATGCCCAGAAAGTGAGCTTATTAGGGGTACAGACAAACACGGGACAAGTTTCAATTTCTTAGGTATAAATGCAACTCTATTTAATACAGGCATAAAATAAAATGAGTAGAGCTGGTGATTCCATGCTTTGTGGGCAACATTCCTGTAATGCTGAGTAAAGCTGGAAGCATGTTACTGTAAAAATTACACCCTTGTGAAATAAACACAGGAGAATCAACTGAATCCCTGAAGGCAGGTTAGTGGGGGATTGTAAGGTTTGTAGGACTCTCCCTGGGTTAGGATTTGACCTATTTATTGGAACACTTTGGGAAGGAGTCACAGGATAGACTTTATATGATGCACCACACTTTAAACTTGATCTTCTAGGACCTTAATAAAAATTTAATTATAAAAAGCTATGAATTTAATCTAACTGGCTTCTGTAACCATTGCTTTCTGAGTTTTCATTGCCCACACGGGCCTTCTTCACAGCCTCCTTTCTGTTTCACCCATTGCTCCTTGTCTTCCTCATGTCTTGGAGAAAGAGTTCACTCTTGGGTGAACTCCTAGTGGCATGTACTTCTAGCACGGCGCCTCCAATGTCAGACCGTTATGCCAACAGCACAGAGCCCCCGATGTTAGGGAGCCAGTTATGCCAACATTATCTGGTTAGTGGGCTCAGAGCAGAGTCTAGAAGTTTACATTGTTAAGGAAATACCTTTGTGATGCTCACATACAGCCCGGTATGGAATCGCTGATGAACCGAAACGTCTAGCTTCAACATCAGAATGTGTCAGTTTTCTGGTCCTATCACAAAATACTTAAGGGTATGATTAGAGAGTAAGTTATTTTGGTTTAGGGTTTGAAAACATTTGGTCCAGTGCACAGTGGTTCCTGAAAACATCCGGTACACAGTGGCTCCATTGCTCTTGGGCCTGTGGGAAGGTACCAACCATGTGAGCTTGTTAACACTGGAACAAACCCATTTGGAAGTGAAAAAGGAGAAAGAGGAGACCACGCCCCACAGTCCCCTTCAAGGGCACTCTCTCAATGACCCAGAATCTCCCTCTTATGGTTTGTATGAGCTCCCAATAGTTCTAGGCTATTGGCGAACATTCCAGGTCCCAACAATGGCCCAGGTCTTTTGGACTGACAGACTGATCCCCTGAGCTCTGGCTCTTCCTGTGCTTTGTGCTAGAGTCACCCCCTATTAATTTCCATGACTGCAGCCTATTCTTCCTTATCCATGTGCCTTTTCTTTCTTTATTGTTTTAGCTTCTTAATTTCCATAAAATTAGAATGTTACTCTTGAGTGACTCCCCAAAGAGGAAGAGTCCCTAAAAATTCAGTCTCCCAACAAATACATTTTGCATGCCATTTGTTCCTCTGAGAGATTATTATGTGCATTGTGAGAGCTATAAGAAACCTTGTAATAAAACATATGTAACCTTTGTTTTATTAAGATATATTAAAGTTGTTTAACCACGGGCATCTCCAGAAGCTTTTTCTTTTACCACTTAAGTGGCACACCTTTGGAAATTCCAAAGAACTTGGAGAAATGTCTCTAGGTTAATCATTGTCAGTGAATTATCTGTAACATAGTAAGTAACTGCTCTCTTTCTTCTTCGAACTCCTGTCTGTAATTTAGCTTCATATTCAGCCCTGCACAGGACATTAACCTTATCTGATGCCTCCTAGGTGAGTGTCTGATGTCAGTAGATTGTCAGCTCTGCGATGACAGGATGCTATACCCAGTGTTTCTTATCTCTAGATGTGTGCAGTTCTGAGCACTTGATAATGCTAACATTTTAATTCCTGTTCTTTGGCATTTCTAGCCACTCTTCCAGCCCTTCTGTGTCTTAGAGGGACACACTGTACACTCATATGCATTCACTTCTTGGTCAGTGCTGTGTTTGAGCAGGAAGACATGGCCGATCTGCTCAAACACTCCACAGGAAGCCTCGTGTGCTTGCTGTGCGGGAGTTATTGTTGCCAGTTCTTAGAAGGCCTGGGAGGGAAGGCTCAGAGGAGCTGGTGATATGGAGCCAGTGGCCAGTCTGGCTGGGTTTTGCACGGGGCCCGAGGAGAATCCTGTCCATCCCTCTCAGGTGAAAAGCATGTACTTTTCAGAGTTCTCTCAGACATCTCATGCTTACCCCATTTGAGGAAAGAGAAAGGAGTCAACATGATACAGTGCCTTGCCCCAAGCTATGTACTTTATTATGGGTGAGCACCCATATTTCATTATAAGACAGGAGTTTGTGGTCTAAAGGTAGATTTATTTCAGCATTTGCTTTGAGACTTTATTAAAATAGCTATATTTTCATGGTTTCTCTTAAGAACAGATGGGGGCAATGTATGATAAATCATATTGCTTTGAGAATTAAGCATACATATTCATGTTTGTAGAGCTTAGACGTGTGGAAGGACACACATTGACTGAGTTGAGTCTCTTAAAAGAATACTGCTGAAACTGGGCACACATGAAAATATCTTGGTTTTATATGTACAGCTACATTATTTGACTTTAATGCATCTTACTTTAAGTTTGAAATGTAAATAAATGTGATACCAGCAAGAAGTCACTAGTACAACCAAATGCTTTGATATATGCTAAATTAATAATCTGAGGCCTAAAAATACATATGCTATAGTCCTGAACATAGTTTGGGACTTATGGGGGTTGTCACAGTATGTAGACTGTTTCTTCCTTACCAGAACATCCTTTTGTATTAATGGAGGATAGGTAAGGCCAGAGTTTTCAGTGATAATCCAGCGCTCTTCCTGTCTGGGCCCAGAACCAGACTGTCTTGCCCACTCTGTCTGGGGCAACCTAATTGCTAAATACCCACCTGGTAGGACTTGCCTTGCGTGGCCATTTCTGTCCATCTGGCTGAGTTTATCCATAGAGGAAAGCCCAGTTTCTTGAGCCACGCTTTCCTACCTAGTCTTGCTTCTACATTAGAGAAAGACTGGGCAGTTCCTTTCTTAGAGAACAAGGAGTTAGCAAGAGGCATTAGTACTTTGGGGTTCATAAATAATCATTTCTGCCATTATGGCTCAGTTTGTATTACTTAAAAATAGTTCTGTACCATAGTGATGATAATCACAGTACAGACTCTTGACCGAGCAGACAGTGTGTGTGTGTTGGTTCTCAGTAATCCTTTGAGCTGCCTTGTAGAAGAATCTGAAATGTAACACTGACGTGCTAAATGGCCAAGGTTCTATCCACGGGCTTGCTGTGCAGGACAGCCACCTTCTCCCACAAGAACTCAGACACTTTTCCATAGCATGTGAGATTTGTTTGCTTTTGAAAGTGGTATGAGCCTTCACTTAGGGGCTGGAGAGAGAATTCAGTGGCCAAGAGCACTGACTGCTCTTCTAGAGGATCTGGCTTCTGATTCCCAGCACCTCCATAGTGGCTAACAACGACCTGTGACTCCAGTTCCAGGGGATTAGAGCCCTCTTCTGGCACCCGTGGGTACTGCAAACATGCAGCACACTCAGACAAAGCACCCATATGTATTTTTTTTTTTAAATCTCAAAAGGTTTGTTTAAAGGAGTTCTTTTCTGTGTTGAACTTCTCTCTGAATTGATTTAAGGAAACGGTGCCATGCAGGGGCATTTAAGTGCTTGGAACTAGAAACAGTGGTAAAATTTTGAGCTTCGAAGTTGCAAAAGTTTCCCTTCAGAATGGCCTAACTTGGTTTCCAGCCTTGGCTCAATTTTGTCATCACCAGGAACAGCGGAAGGACTAGACTTGTAAAACATTTGTTTGTACAGTGAAAGCTTCATTGAGAAGTTTAAGACAATACTGTTTGTGGGACCCGTGAGATGACTCGGCAGCTAATGGTCCAAGCTTCATTGAGAAGTTTAAGACAATACTGTTTGTGGGACCCGTGAGATGACTCAGCAGCTGATGGTCCTTGCCGCCATGCCTGACAGCCTGGTTTAGAGTCCCCGGATGGAAGGAGAGCACCACGGCATGCACACCTACACGTATGCATACGATTGCACACGTGCAGTGTAGACAATGAACAAACAAATAAGTGCTGAAGATAATACCTCTGCTTTGTCTTGCAGACTTTTGAAAGTTTTTTTTTTTTTTTTGTCAGAACTGGGAAAAATTTGAGACCTTCTTTTCTGTTCCTATACTATTGCTTTGTTGGAAGCTGTACTGGAGGCATTTCACTGAGTCTGAGACAATCAGATTCTTTCTGAAGCAGTGAGCTGACAGAGGATGAGGAGAGTCAGGAGTGGCATGATGCTGGCGTCCATCCCAGGAAGGACTCTGTGTGTGTGTGTGTGTGTGTGTGTGTGTGTGTGTGTGTGTGTGTGTGTCCCCCTGTTTGTCCGTGTGTGTCTGTGTGTGTATCTTGTGTCTGTGTCTGTTTCTGTGTGTCTGTGTGTTCCTGTTTGTCTGTATGTCCATGTGTATATGTGTGCATGTGTGTTTCTGTATGCTATGTGTGTCTTGTGTGTCTGGCTATGTGCATGTGACTGTGTGTCCCATGCACTGTGAGATGTCGGCATTATCCCCTGAGTACTCAAGGGAAAAGAAATTCCAGCCGGGCGGTGGTGGCACATGCCTTTAATCCCAGCACTCGGGAGGCAGAGCCAGGCGGATCTCTGTGAGTTCGAGGCCAGCCTGGGCTACCAAGTGAGTTCCAGGAAAGGCACAAAGCTACACAGAGAAACCCTGTCTTGAAAAACCAAAACAAAACAAAACAAAAAAAAAAAACAAAAAAAGAAATTCCAGAAACAATATAAAACGGTACTGGAGACAGTTGTTTCTTTTTCTAATTTTTATTGAAAAACATTTTCATATAATATTCAGATCATGTTTTTCTCTGCCCTCATTCCGTCCCCAGTTCCTTGCTCACACAGCTCCATGCCCCTTCTCTCTTTAAAAATCACAAACAAGGCCGGGCGGTGGTGGCGCACGCCTTTAATCCCAGCACTTGGGAGGCAGAGCCAGGCGGATCGCTGTGAGTTCGAGGCCAGCCTGGGCTACCAAGTGAGTTCCAGGAAAGGCGCAAAAGCTACACAGAGAAACCCTGTCTTTAAAAACAAAAAACCAAACAAACAAAAAAAAAATCACAAGCAAAAACAGGAATGGTGCACAACTCCCTCAACAAATGGAAAACAAAATATACAAGCAAAGGACCAATAAAAAAAAGCAGAATGAGACAAAAGGTCTACAGAAAATTAACATTGAATCTGTCTTGTGGTGGTCAATTACTCCTGGCCATGGGGCCTGCTCTGAAGTATGGTTAATTTACCCAGTGAGACTCCATTGGAGAAAACAAATTTTTCTTTTGCTAGTGGGCATTGATTGCAGGTAGCTTCTTGGTTAGGGGTGGGAGCCAAGAGGAAAGGGGCTTCTTTAATACATTGAGCTAATTTGTGTATATGTGTGCTCCTTTATGTGTGTGTGGACATGTGTGTGCATGAACATGGAGGTCAGAGGACAAACTTGGGGTATTGTTTCCTCAAAGTCTGTCAACTTTTTCGTTTGTTTGCTTGAGAAGGGTCTCTGACTGTCCTGGAGCTGTCTAAGTGTGTTACAGTGGCGGATTAGTAAGCCTTGAGGCTCTGCTTGCCTTCACTTCCCCAGTTGTGGAATTACAACGGGACCTGGCGTTTCTCACACGGTTCAAGTGTTTGAACTCAGGTCCTCGTGTTTGTGAGGCAGGAACTCTACCCACGGGTATCTTCCAGCTCCAGTTCAGCCGACTTTTCCAAGCATTTAGTGAGCTCACATACTAAATACTGCCACACATATTAGCTCTTTCGGCTCTCTTAACAGCTGTGCAGTTCTGCAGGCATTAAACTCATTTTAGCATCAGGAAACTGAACCCCAGAGAGCTTCAGCAGTGTGGGAAGATTATAAAGCTGGTGGGTGGTGGGGCTGTGATACAGGTATGCGCTCTGGACGCTATGATGCTAGCCTCTCCTTTTCTGCCTTTAGCCTTTCAGCTTTTCTGTCACTCTTCAGTGCCTGGTGTCCAGGGATTCACTATTGTTGGAGACCAATGTGGATTAAAACTTTCCTTTATACTCCGTGATCCCGGATTAGAAAGCAATTCTTCTGCATGTATCATTACATGTATTATTGCTAATATATGAGCATAGTGTTTTCTTTACTAGTATTATAGCCTTGCTGAATGCTTTAAATTTTATAATTTTATTGTGGCTATACATTTAGGGATTAAAAATATGAAATCTATGACTTATTCTTAATGGCTCCAGAATTGATGTGAGCAAACTCTTGAGTTTGTGTGTTAGTTGAAGAAATGACCTTAGGTGAAATTGGAGATTATTTTCATATTTCTGCAGTCTTTTTAGGTCGTAATGTTGCATAAAGAACCCAGATATTTAAAAGCGTGTATATTAATATTAACCAGTTGTCATTAAAGCAATCCCATGCGTTAAGTAACCTGACCGTTCCTATTTCAGAAGAGAATAGTAGGGTGGAGAGATCTCAAGCACTCTGCCTGTTGCCGCATAGCCAGCGAGAGCAGAGGCAGGACTTGAACCTATCTGATTTTAATAATTTTGCCTTGGAAACTCCCTGTGTGTCAGTAGCACTGACCTGCTTAGAAGTTGATCTTCTGTAGTCATTTGTGACCCGATAAAAGCTATTTCATGTGATCCACCTAGAGGCAGGAATTACCTTTTATAAAAACCAGACGGTGGCCTTAGAGGGGACTTAGTCGATCCGGTCCTTTCACTGCTGGCTCCATGGGCTGCCTGGACCCTGGTTAGCATTCTACAAGTGCCAGTTGATCAGCGATTAAGAGCAGCACAGCTTTGATGACGTCATCCCTACTCTCTCATCTGGGTTACAATTTTGTTACCCTTCGTATCCATGTGAATTTTAAGAGAACCAGTGAGTAGATATAAGCCAAAGTTAGGAAAGATGCGACCTATTTATGATCAGTACAATCTAATTAACCTTGCTTTTGGAGAAGAGCCTTTCAACTAATGAAGACATTCGTGAAAATCAAGGTCCTTCTAAAGCGACCACTCAGTTTAGAAACTCAGAGATACAAAATGTTTTGGGCTTCCCACCAGCACAGGGTGATCTTGGCTAGAACCTATGTGGTACTCAGAACACCATCCCCTCAGATCTTTATTTGAGCAGTAAACACATTTTTTAAACACACACCATGTTGTCTCTAAAAATAAGCGATATTTCAAAAAGAAAACTAGTGCCCAAGTCGTTGGCACATCTGGTAGTCAGAAAAGCTGTATGGTTTGTTTTTATGGAACAACAAGCCAGGGAACATTCAAACTTGGCCAGTTGCAAACTTCTATCTGTGATGACACCTGGCTTTAAAAAAAAATTGGCTCTCGGCTCAAAACAGAACATTGGAAATGGGCAGATAATTAAACAACATCATTTACTATCTTGTTTTATGCAAGGAATTATGAAGGACTTCTCTTCTTTAATCAAGCGGAACAGAAAAGCAAGGGCAGACATGAAACAGTACCATCAGTGACAGTAGCTGCTGACACCCATAGGACCTTCTCTGATGCCGAGTCCTTTATATGTGCTGTTAATACTAGATGCAAAGCCACGTTATGAGGCAGCATCCGCTTCTTTTCCTGTTTGGTAGATGGTAAGATAGAAATACTGACTACAGCCGGGCGGTGGTGCGCACGCCTTTAATCCCAGCACTCGGGAGGCAGAGCCAGGTGGATCTCTGTGAGTTCGAGGCCAGCCTGGGCTACCAAGTGAGTTCCAGGAGAGGCGCAAAGCTACACAGAGAAACCCTGTCTCGAAAAACCAAAAAAAAAAAAAAAAAAAAAAAAAAAAAAAAGAAATACTGACTACAAATCCTCAGTAATGTTCCTGGGTCACACCAAGAGCCTGGTCCCAGGCAGGCTGCCCACAAAGTCCACTGAGTAGCTTGCAGCTGATCCTTATGTCTGGTATTCTGACAAAGAATTAGACTCCCAATGCTTTGTTCATAGTGGCTCTTGATACAACTCTTGTTTACTTCCCTCTGTGAGATAGATGGTGCCGTTTTCTAGAACGTTCTCATTGCTGCGTACCATACTGCACATTTCTGAGAAACTCACTGTTTTCACAAGCTGCCACTTTCGTGTGGTTAGAGGCTGTTTAAGTCAGTCCGTGTGCTTGGAGTAAGGGGCTAGGATAGTGCACAGTGATGGGATACTGGGCAGAGAAGGACTGAGGTGTCTTTATCACAGAGAGTCCAGGCTGGAGGGTTCTAGGTCAGTGCAACGTTCTGGACCAGGAGAACTGATGGACCCTTACTGCTCTCACCAGCTTCCTCTTTGATTCACCTAGGCTAGCTACACTGTGAAGAAGCATCAAAGGATTGACTCAGTTTGGATTTTGTTTTTAAGTGGTCCTGTGTTTCATAAAAGACAGTTAGGAGGGCTTCTATGAAAATAGTTGGGTAATATTTAATACTCATTGTAACCATTTTTAATTTTCATGTATTCATTCACAGCTTTCTAATAGGCTGGGTTCTAAGGAAGCAGGTACACGTTAAAGAAAGGCTTCAGTTTTAAAATTGAAGCACAGAAATGAGAGGCTAGTGGGGATGTAATGGGTTTATTCCCTGACGTTTGAAAGGACGAATCACTCAGATGATGGTGGGGGTGGAAGGTGGGCACTGTGACCTTTGGGTTGAAACCTTGAAGATGCGGAGGTGCTCACTAGATACCCAAGTTATAGACACAGCTGTGAACAAGGGTTAGAGTAAAAGCTGCAGTCATCACATTTGGCAATTGCTAATTCTAAGGTAGCTGTGTGTTCATCTCATCTCTGAAGTAATGATACTATATGCAAATTTAGTTGGCTCTTCATGTTTTTACTGCATAGCTATGTCTATGTCATATATTTTATATAAATATATTTAATATTATAACTAATATAATCAGTTGTTCATGCTTTTAATATAGATGTATATACACACAGGATTTTAGATTTGACAAATAGTTATTAATATGCTTTTTACTGAGTTGTATTTCTTGTGTGTACTGATAGATTGATTAATGCATTTGTTTTAGTGGCAATTTATTATATGAGAGTATATAGCATTCTCTTTGACTGAATGCTTGACATCTGATGTTAGTTTTAATAGAAACGTATAGTAGGTGAGGATGCTGAGGCGATAACTCAGGTTATTATAGGCTGGGTTAGGCTATGTACCACTACATCGTCTTTTCCAAGGTAAAAAGAGAGCATATGCAAATACACAGGATTAAGAATTTTCAGAGATACTCAGTTTATGAGTGTCATATAAAAATACATACCTACCACTCTTGATATGAAGACAAAACCCTAATGGTCCAATGCCATATGAGTCATAAAAATGTAGTATCTTCAACTGGTCTTGGAAGACACAAGATAATGGATCAGAAATCTGGTACAGGAGGAAGAGAGAGGTGAACTTGTACATCTGAAAAAAGATCTGAGAAATTTCTTTTAGGAGTCAGTGATCTTGGAAAATGTTCAAGAGAGGGCTCGGAGCCCAAACTAAAGCATTGTGGGTGCCGTGGAACTACACTGAGCAGTAGAGTTTTCATAGATACTAATTCCCTGCGTGGCTGTAGGCAGGCCATGTGCACCTGGATTTGAGCGCTGATGTGGAGCAGGGCTCCTGCTCTCTAGCTGCTGTGACCCCACCATCAGAGCTGAGGTGTGGCTTTATTTATGGGGATATGGCGATAGCTTCCAAATCTCTTTTGTCTCAAGGGGGTCTTAGAAGAAAATGTAACCAAAATTGATGCTAAAAGAGCTTTTGGCTGTTTGGTTTAATTTGGGGGAAAAACAAAAAGATGAAATTTTGCTTTCTAGAGCTAAATAAAGTGACAGTGGCAAATTCTACATACTTTGGTCCCAAATAGTGCGATGACAAAGTTAGATAATCTAGTGAGAAATTTATTTTTATTTGTTAGAATTGGGAATAGAGTATAAGCCACTGAGCCTCAACCTGGAAGCCAGCAGATATGCTTGAAAAAGTACGTCCATGTGAAGAAGTGTCCAGAGTGACTCAGCCTTTACTATTATTTTAAACCGATGAGTCATGGCAATGTTAGCTGGTTCTTCTCTGCTTTCTCTTTAACGACCCAGATTCTTGTGGGTTTCTTTGCCTCTTTTTCTTTCTCCTTTGGGTATGTACTACACTTTTTTTTTTTTTACATTGGAATGTTATAAGTAATGAAATAAAAAAATGTTGTTAAATTCAGTTACTTTTCCAAGTGAGTGTTTTATGGATTTCCCATCTTGAATTGTAATAAATAAAATGAAATAACATGTTTTATGTCTAATAGCAGTGAATTGGGATGAAGAGGGGAAACCCAAGGTTAAACCCAAGGGATATAGCTTGACTACAATTCTCTTTTAAAGAGGCTTTCAGGAAGTACAGATTTGCAATCAAATCAGTTGAATGTTTGCCCCTCCCCCAGCAGTATTGACTTTATTTGCTCTGTGATTTAAAATATTAGCTACTCTAGGAAGGAATTGACTTGATAAAGATAATTCTATCTACTAATCACCTTCACCCTTCCATTAAAGACATTATAAATTTGAACTTTCGGCGTCATTTTCAACAGATGATTCTCACTTGTACACAGTGAAATTTAATCACATTTGGTGTGAGGGGTGATTATGAAAAACTTTCTGCTATAGCATTACAGATTTTTGCATCAGAATTACATGCTTTTTGGTGTAATCAATATTAAAGAGATACTCTTGTGCTGCGCAGTGGTAGCGCATGCCTTTAACCCCAGCACTTGGAAGGCACAGGTGGGCGTATCTCTGAGTTCGAGGCCAGCCTAGTCTACAAAGTGAGTTCCAGAATAGCAAAGACTAAACAGAGAAATCCTGTCTTGAAAAACAAACAAACAGACAAAAAACCAAAAAGGAGACACTCTTGCAACACCAGTACTTGGAAGGTGGAGGCAGGAAGAACAGGGGCACAAGGCTATCTTTGACTACACAGTAAGTTGAAGGGCAGCCTAGGCTACATGAGACCCTGTGTGAAGAAAATACACTAAAAAGAGGAGGTCCGAGGACTGCCTCTGAAGATGAGCCCTGATAGAAATGTGCACTTGTGTGTATGTACTGATTGCTGATGTAAGGGACATGAAAGCTAACCTCGTTCATTTGTTTTTAGGGGCTCTTGGCTTTGGGCCTCAGTGCAAGTCCATTGGAAAAGGCAGCTGCAACAATCTAGTGCTCACCAGCAGTCCCATGATGGTTCAGCGACTGGGACCCATTTCACCTCCAGCAAGCCAGGTCTCCACAGCACGCAAGCAGATCAGTCCTAGCTTACCGAGGGCAGTGAATGCAGCCAACCTGAATAGACCTCCTTCAGATTCCAGGTCTCAACTTACTTGTTTTTTCTCCTCCCCTCTCCTTATGGTGTGATCATAACCCACGAGTGTTGTCCCCCGTCTTCTGAACACAAATGTGCTCACTCACACACTCACTCAGTCACTCATTCATACAGTAGGAGCTCTTTCAGTCTTAACTTTGGAGGAGAATGTGTTTAAAAAGTGAGTGTGTGCTATGCTTCATCTTTTATAATCAGGACGGATGGCGTAATAGCTGTTGTCTGGTCCTGTGAGATTTGAGAGTCTCAGGAACCGAAGCTTAGTTTGTAAAGTTGTTACTTCCTTACAAAGCAAGTCACGTTGTGGCCAAATGAGATGCTCTGCACCTCTGCCAGGCTTTCAGGGTGCGCATGGCAGTGTCTCAGGGCTGGTTTACAAGCTGTTGGTCTGTGAACCCACCTGCCCACTCATCCACTCACACATGTATTAAGTACCTGCTGTGTGCATAATGCAGTGGTTTTGGGAAATCATAGAGAGAATAAAGGTAGAAACCATGAATTATAATGTGTTTGGGAAGACACAATTTCATAGTTACGTAAGCTTTTGCTTAAATATTTGATTAGGTGGCTGTATAACTGCGTTTTTCATTCAGCAGAGTTAGACTGAAAAGAAACCACTCCCCTCTAGACAAAATTTATCTTCCTCAGGGTTGATGTGTGTGTGCGGGTAAATAAAAGTGAGCTATGGTATAATGTTTAAGGTCTATTTCTTTTGAAGATTACTATTTCATCTTTTAGAGGTTACTTTCTTGGTAAAAACACAGTGCGGAATTGTTGCCCGTGAGTACCGGTCCTGGGGTGATCGATCTTGCAAAGGAGTTACCCTCTGCATTCTTCTGTGCAGCCTGTATCCTACTACGGTGCCTTGTGGTCCTAAGACTGTCTCCTTTTTCCTTCCTGCTGCTCATCTTTTCTGCTCCTCTCTCCAGGCCTCCTTCCAGCCTCCAGTTGAGACTCTGCAATCATGGCTCCCAGATCACTTATTTATGCTGTGGTGGTTTTTTTTTTTTTTTTTTAAGGTGAAAGCTTATTTTCTACCTGGGACTTTAGTGATGGGAAGCCGCTGTCAACTTTCCCATTGATGATTATGCCTCAAGGGACTCCTCAGCCTCGCTGAGTGCTGCATGTAAAATTAACTCTGCTTATTGGTGGGTGTCACTGGAAACCTTCAGCTTCCTGTCTGTGGCAAGTCCCTCCCATGCCTGGAAGGCAGGCATAATTAGTGGAGAAATTGATGGTAGGCAGAACTCAGGCCGCTCAAGCCAGGTGCCTTACACAGTCCCTTTCATGATGCGGCCAGAGGGGTCATTATCTCAGTGTTTCCTGGCATTTCTGGTTCCTTAGCATAATATCATATCCTTAAAAGACAACAGCTTGACGATGCACTGACAAGTGTTTTAAGTATGTATTCTGTGAGCCCTTCTCTGGGAATTTTTTCCCCCAGATAGGCAAAGAAATAGGATTTGAGAAATGGCTTGGTGAAGTGAAGGATGGAACCCACTTACAGCAGTTTGGAAAGGTGGCGTGTTTTATATGGTTTTACGTTGGTTTGTATGTTCCATCAGGTGAACAAACGCTTGAGAGGCAACTGTAGCTAGAGTTTTCCTGCCTGGCCCACGGTCAGGACAAATCTCTGACACCCGCCAGTCCCACAGCCGCTCAGACCCAACCAAGTAAACACAGAGAGACTTATATTGCTTACAAACTGTATGGCTGTGGCAGGCTTCTTGCTAACTGTTCTTATATCTTAAATTAATCCATTTCTATAAATCTATACCTTGCCACGTGGCTCGTGGCTTACCGGCATCTTCACATGCGGCTTGTCCTGGCAGCGGCTGGCAGTGTCTCTGACTCAGTCTTCCACTTCCCAGAATTCTTCTCCTCCTTGTCCCGCCTATACTTCCTCCTGCCTGACTACTGGCCAATCAGTGTTTTATTTACTAACCAATCAGAGCAACACATTTGCCATACAGAACATCCCACAGCAGGCAACAGTGCAACCTGAAGGCATTTTACAATCTAGCACTAAAGAGAAGCTAGTGAGTGAACCAGCTGAGCATTTCATACATCAAGGTCTTCTGTAGGTAGACAGGGCCAGAGAGGCCATGAACCATTCGGTCTGAGGGAAGCTTGGCCTTTGAAAAGCTGCCAAGTTGATTGTTTTCCCTGCGGTTGTATAATTGCTATGCACTGTAGAAAATGGGAAACTATAGAAAAGCGTTAGGCAGTAAATGTGATCACCCTGAGTCCCATCACCCTGAGATACCATGAGTGGAAATTTGATAAACACCCTTCAAATACATGTGAACACATGCCCTATAGGCACTGGCTTTCCTGGCCATCAAGTTGACCATATAATAGACACAGTTTTATAACTTTTCCATACACACACACACACACACACACACACACACACACACACACACACACACAGACACACACATATAGCTTAAGCTCTTTTCTGAGACATTTTCTTTAGTCTCATATCATGGTTTCGTCCCACCCCAAATGCTATTTTACAAAGAAAGGACAGAAATAAAATTAATTCTTACTAGTTCTTCATTACTAGGTCTTTAGTTCATTTTTATGATTTTTAAAAATTAAAGTATAATTATATCATTTCCTTCCTCCCTGTCCTCTCTCCAACTCCTCTCTTTCAAATTCATGACATCTTATTCTTTAATTATTATTGTTGCATACATATATGCAAATAAATAGTTAATGCAACCTGCTGAGTCCCTTTAGTGTTGCTTTTATGAGCATTCTTTAGGTCTGACCTCTTGGCATTGGGTAACGATTCAGGGAGTCCATCCCTGGGAGAGACGAAGTCTCCCTCTCTTAGCAGCCTTTTATTGCCTGTAGCTCTTCATTTAGGGTGGTGGCCCTGTGAAATTTCCCCCATCCATCTTGGCATGTCAGCTGAGATGATCATAGTTCAGGTCTTGTTTAAGCAGCCATGTTGGTGAGATTTTATGAGCGTGGCTTCCGTGCCATATCTAGAAGACACAATGTTTCTGACTATTGCGGTCCTCCATCTCCTGTTCCTTGAGGGTATAGAAGTTGAGTTCTAGATGTGTCAACGGCAACTGGACACCCTGCAGTAGGTTGTTCTCTGCATTTAGACTAGTTGTGGTGTTCTATAATGGTCTCCATCTGCTGTGAAATGAAGCGTCCTTGATGAGGCGTGAAAGCTGCGCATACCTGTGAGTATAAGGATAGGTGTTCAGAATGAAGTTAGGAATCACACTGGTTTAGGAAAGTGACTTTATTAGGCTCTCCTCTAAGTCTGTGACCTCACTAGGCATGCGTCCTGGCTATGTTTACAGTACCAGATACGGTTTCCCTCCAGGGACTTCAGTCCAGTTAGATAGCTGTTGGTTACCACCGAGATGCAAGTGACACTACTGTACCTTTAGGGAACTCTTGCTGTGTCGATCATTGTGGTTCCCAGGCATCACCACAGGGTAGGAGTATTGCATGTTTTCCTCCCCTAAGAACTTGCACTGGAGCTCTGTCTTTTACTTTAGTATTACCAATAATACTTTATTGGATTAACCTACAAATCTTGTATTTCATGTCTCTATAGTGATTAGAATAAATTCTCAGGAGTTAAGATTTGCTGGTCTAAATGGCTATTAATAGCACCTCTGATGCTATTAATAGGCACTTTCACGTTGCACTACATAGAAGACTAACCCATATGTGAGCTCGACAGTGGTCTCTGACATTATCATGTATTTAGTTTTATCTATACATTTTGTTAGTTTGAGATAGTAATTATGTAATTATCTTAATTGATATTTTTTCATTATTGATAATGTTGAACAGTTTCCAGAGATTTGCCAGCTGTATTTCTTTCTTCTTCTTTTTTTCTTTTACTTGATTTGAATGTAATTTTCTTCTGGGGGCCTTCCTCTGAGAGGACACGCTCCGCCTTTAGCTTGTGCTCTGTTTATTCCAAGGATGGGACCCCTGCCTCTGTGCTGTATATTTGCTGTGATTAACTTCCCAGTCATTTCTCATCAGCCCACCCCAGTGCTAAACATACTCTACTCCATTGAAGAGTCAGGAGCCACTGTCAGCTTAGGTGTCATCCACACGCTGCTGTAAGGGCCATTGCACACATGTCCCCCAAATGACAAGGTAGGGATGCCGAACCCCCTACTTCATACAGTTGTTTAGTATCTCAGCCTAGCAGAGCTGCTCAGTAAAGGAGATGGGATGCTGCCTGTGTGGGCTTTGTAGATTCCTAGCTCGTCTAGTGTGTCCACATGCATTGTCAAATGAATTTACGATTAAATAGTCACAGTCCGAGCAAGCATCATCCTTGTTTAAGGGGTGGTGGTTTCAAGACCCAGAAAGCCTACTTGATTTGTTCAGTGACAGTTTTGCAGCTTGTCATCACGAGCCATCGTTTAGTGATTTCAGTCTAGATCCAAATACTTGGCATTTGTTTTCATATCCTAAACTGGGATTATTGGTGGTGATTGCCCTTTTTTTTTTTGTTTGCAGTATAGTAAGTCCACAAAGCTCGGAGAAGGTTGAGAAAAGGACTGAGGATGGACTCTAGGCTCCCTGTGCATTCTGACATCTTCTAAAGCTGTTCTGCGTTCATAAGCTGTCCTCACTCTTTTGGAAGATTTACTGGGGTACATAGAGGACAATTGCCAGACAGGCTAGGGCTGGTCTTCTTTCTCAGGATTGTCAGGTTATGACACATACATGTCATATATCCTATGTTATACTCATAGATTTAGTTACATGCACACTTTGTGTATGTACATGTGTTTTTCCTCATGAGCATCAGTCTGAGGAATTCCATACGACCTTTAAGTTGAAACTTCTTTTAAGCTTTATAACAAAACAGCTCAACTTGATCATCATAGTTCCTATGGCTTCTCCAGAGCATATTTTTCCTAATGACTTCTGAGTTTTTCACTTTGCTTTTATTTGGTTTTAGATTTATTGTCTTGCCTTTCACATACAGTTCCAAATCAACCAGTCACCAGAAATAATGTCGTTAGGAGCAGATGAAGATATGGAAGTGGAGATTGTTCTCAGTGTGGTGACACAGCTTTCTGAGATCATTGTCACTTTCTCTTCCACAGGCCTGGTGTGTGGAGCAGCAGGGGTCACAGGCTAGAGTCCTTGGCAGCCTTCACAATTGTGGAGCATACTGTTGCGGAAAAACAGATAACTCGTGCTGTAGTCCTAGCTGGAGTGATTCTAAGCCTATTTTTTACCAAGTCTTTCCATCAAGCAGAGCATCATGGACCACACTGGGGGTACATTGTGGAGAATGGGTCTCTGCCACTCACTCACCTTCCTTCACGCTTTACCTAAGGACCTTCCCACACTCCTTTGCTGTCACTGATTTTTAGTTATTTTCTTTTTATAAAAATAGTTCAAGAGTCTAGTTAATTCATGTCATACTGTGTATTTAGTAAGGTAGTATGTAAAAAGGCTTTGTAAGCTTTGTAGGTAATGGTTCCTCAGCTGTGGTGATTATTGTTTTTATGTTTTGATTCTGTTCATTGAGGTAGCATCTTGCTATGTAGTCTATGTTGGTGTTGAAGTCATGATGTTCTGGCTTCAGTCCCCTGAATCCTAGGATGGGGTTCCAGGCTTGTCTCACCAAGCTGGGCTCTTCATTATGCACTCTCTTGATCAACAGGTGCTTGAGTACTTCCTTTGTATTTAACACTCCGGCAGGTACCAGGGAGATAAAAATCATCCTTTCGATGGAAAGGTCTTGACATTTGTGAGCACAGTCCTCAGAGATGCTTCAAAGTGTGATGCAAATGGTGGAGCTGCCTTGCAAAGAGGCCTCTTAGCACAGAGATAGATTTCATGGGGGTAGGACTTTGAATGATTAAATCTCCTGAAGTGTATAGTTGAGAGACACAGGAAGTGAGTGACTGCCATTTGTTGGAAGTTTTGTTCCAATTAGGTATTTGAGGTGTCGGGGAGGGAGAGGCATGAGCTAGTCCTCTGTTCATGCCTTTGCTTTTAAGTAGACTATTGAATTTGCTTTCCGAAAGGGACTTGACAACTGCCTTGGAAAACTGACATGCTGAAGAAGTTAGGCAACATGTCTGCACAGGGATATGCTGTACTACAAATTCAGCCATGTTCAGCATAATTTAAGAGAGAGGAGATTTGCCTTTCATTATTGGAAAAATGAACATGTTTCTTGATGCTGCCATTGAGCCAAATAAGGCAGTTTTATCAGCAAAGTATGTACAATTGAAGGAGCTCCTCTGGCTGTGAGTCACTGCTTAGAAGTCTGAAATGTTCTAAATGCCCCCCCCCCCCAGAACAGGCACCCATTTGGCCATAGAGCTCTGTCAGGATTCTGACATCCCATAGTTTCTTGACCTTGGTGAAAAGCAGAGTCCTTCATTTCCGAGTCTCCTACAGCATTTCTACTGATGGAGCTTGTGTGTGAATGTAATTCCTGACTCTCATGGGGGGATAGGGTCAAATGGCTCTTGACATCCAGTCACCAGGAGCCTTCTGCTGAGCTCTGCAGGAAGAGCCATGTGCTTGCTCTAACTGTGCTTGGAAAATAATTGAGAAGTGTCCATGGGGAATTAAAACCCAAATGGCTCAGAGACCACTTTGGAGCTTGCGGAAGGACTTTAGTCCAAATATAAGGATGTGAAGCAAGAAACAAATCTATGTCAAGGGCAGTTGGACATAGGTTCCTGCTGTGTTTGTCATTGGTAAACATTACCGCACCGATGGCAACCTCAGGTCGATTGCAGTGTTACCTCCTTACACTGTGCTTTTCCAGAGCTGAGATGTCTGCTTGACAGTATCCCCGGCTTGGCAGAAACAGTATGCCTGGTTTCTTTTTGTGAAGCAAGGTAGGGGACAGGTAAAATGATGCTTCCCCCTTCCTTTACAGCAGGTTGATATTTAACAGCCAGAGACAATAAGTGGGTTCATGTAGGGAAGTCACACATTTTGCGTAAGAATTTTTAGTGACTAACTTATTTAAATAAAAGAGTCTAGAAAGTCAGTTGCAGACACATACCAATTAAGCCAAACTTCTCAGCTCTCTACTATGTCTGAGTTGGGATCTGGTACCTTTTCTCTGTGTCTACGTGTTGACCCTCTTGGGGATGAATGTTCTGTCCAAGGGATAATAGCTTTTCTACTTTTTATTGTTTTTAAGGCAATAATGTCCCTGGAAAGCAAAATGGATTTTCAATGGGCTAGAGTTATCATTATGAACCACTTTGATATGCAAACAATGAATTGTGACATATTTAGCATTTTTCTTTTTGTAAATGGTAAGGACAGGGAAGGAATTGTTATAAAAATGAACCACTGCAAGTGAATGACCTGTTCTTGGCCTGACGTTGCTCAGATCCAAGGACAAGAGCTCATGGGAAACCTATCTAACAAGTATGGTTAAACCCCACATGGCCTGATGCATGACTCCAAATGCAGCTTTTCAGTTTGTTACTTCTCTATGTATAATAATTTTGTTCTATTAAGGACTGTTTTTTTGTGTATGTGATAAAGAGTGAATTCCATGCCTCCAGAATGCTAAGTATGCTCTTTATCACCCATGTATTTTACATTTTCTGCCCATGTATTTTACATTTTCACAAAATTTCTAGGGTTATTTGAAATGAATGAGTACTTGGCATTATAAATTGCCCTTTTAAAATGTCTAATTTGATAATATCAGTGACACTAAATTGTAAAATTATTAGTAAATCTCCAGCACAGATAATTAACTTGGAAGATTTACTTAAAAAAAAAGAACACAGGCTTATTATGTAACCTTCCCAAGTAGATTTTAATTGGAGACTAGTACAATTCAGAATTGTATAACCTGATAGCCTACCATGACATGATGCACACAGACACAGTAGGTGCTTAACAGATACTCATTTGATTTACCAAGACAAGCATCTATAACTTTTTCCTAAGCCACAATTTTCCCATTCTATATAAAAAGAGATACTTTGAAATAAGGTGAGGACTATTTATTCTCATTAAAGTACTAGAATTATTTATAACAATAGCTCTTTTCATTATTCTAGTAAGCAGGAGTTTTTATTGTTTGTCTTGGTAAACTGTTATTTACCTGGAACTAAAAGCCTTCGATTCTGTCAGAGTCTAAGAACTTGTGTTTACTGAGGAATGTAATAAGGGGAAATACTTAAGGGATTGTTGATGCAATGTTCTCTTAGCTCTTCAGCAATCCACATCTCACTGAAATGTTTTCTTTTTTTCCCCTTCTCTTTGGCTGCTGCTCCAGGTCCCTTATTTTGCAAGAGTCTCTGGTGTCCACGACTTTGAGTCTGACAGAGAGTCAATCGGCCTTGAGTGTGAAGCAAGAGTGGTCTCAGAGCTACAGGACTTTCCCTTCGCTTCCGTCCAACCACGGCTCCCAGAATGGCATGGACCTAGGGGACCTCCTTAGCTTGCCCCCTGGCACGCCAGGGTCCAGCAATAGTGTCTCTAACTCTTTGCCACCCTACCTTTTTGGCATGGAAAATAGTCACTCCCCTTACCCTAGTCCTCGGCACTCAGCAGCCAGGTCCCACTCCACTCGCTCCAAGAAGAGAGCGCTGTCCTTGTCCCCACTGTCTGATGGCATTGGGATTGACTTCAACACTATCATCCGTACTTCACCCACATCCTTGGTTGCCTACATCAACGGATCAAGAGCCTCCCCTGCCAACATGTCTCCACAGTCAGAGGTCTATGGGCATTTCCTGGGTGTTCGCGGCAGCTGCATCCCCCAGTCTTGTGCAGTATCCAGTGGGCAGAAAGGCGTGCTGGTGGCCAGTGGAGGACAGGCGCTGACAGGCTATGGCGAGGATGGTACTCTGGAGTATGAGCGCATGCAGCAGCTGGAGCACGGTGGCCTGCAGTCTGGACCTGTAAACAGCATGGTGCTGCAGCCGGGCCTACCGGGCCAGGATGGCCAGTCAGCCAACATGCTCAAAACGGAGCGCCTGGAGGAGTTCCCAGGCAGTTCCTTGGACCTGCCCTCCGCACCGCCTCTCCCTCCTCTTCCCCCGCCTCAGGGCCCCCCACCCCCGTACCATGCCCACCCACACCTTCATCACCCAGAGCTCCTGCCTCACACCCAGCCACTGGCCCTGGCCCAGGCTGGCCTGGATGAAGATGGGGAGATGGAGGACTCAGGAGGCAAGCACTGCTGTCGTTGGATAGACTGCAGCGCCCTATATGACCAGCAGGAGGAACTGGTGAGGCACATCGAGAAGGTCCACATAGACCAGCGCAAGGGGGAAGACTTCACCTGCTTCTGGACTGGCTGCCCTAGAAGGTACAAGCCCTTCAACGCCCGCTATAAACTGCTGATCCACATGAGGGTCCACTCTGGGGAGAAGCCCAACAAGTGTACGGTGAGTGAGTTGGAGTTTCCAAAGTCCTGCGCCACCTTTCTTGGAGGCCCAGTTTCAGTGCATGCATGTATTTTACCAAACACGGTCATGAAGTCAGGTAACCGTTTCTGTTTTTGTGGAAACTGGCTGTGTGGTGGTAAAGGTCCCCGTAAGATTGCTTGCCTCTTCAGCTAGCTGGCACCAGGGGAAGGTCTCTTTGATAACTGGTGGCCACTGGTCTCTCTCCCTTCTAGTACAAGCCCAGTGCCACTGTGATAGTGGAGGCCGGTATGCCTTACTGTAGTCTGGGACAATGCGGATGGGACACAGACATAGTGTTCTCTTGGCTACATGGGTGTTCAAGGGCAGGGGACCGCGTGCAGTGCCACAAGCAAACTTTTGTGCTTTTCCAAATAAATACTCATTTTTTTTTTTAAACCTTCAAAAATTTAGGTGAGAATTGGGGTCTGGTCGGAATGAGTCTGACATTTAAGAAAGGAATTCTCCACTTAGGAGCTTGACTGCTGGAATTGTCGCAGCATGCACCCTCACACCAGCACATTGTACCTTTCAGAGTTGTCAAACTCATTAATGACTTACAGAAAGGAAACATCGGGGGCTACCCCAGGAATGGGGGCTCGTGGGTCTCACTTAATTTTGAGGAAAGATGATTTTGTGGGAAAGCATAAGAACCATGGGCTGAGAAGGGTGTGTGCCTTTTGTGTTGAAGGACATGGATCTGATGTCTGTCCTGCCTCCCTTTTTCTCAGCACCAATCCTGGAACTGTGATTCTGTGTCTTGGCAATATTGACTGTTTTGAATAATATGATTCCTAAATGCTTTCACAACAATTTCACACCTCCCAGAAACCCTCAGGGCTTACAAGCAGGACTTCACCCCCGGGATCACAGAGATAGCTTTGCACAATCTGAGATGGCTCACTGAATCTTTGCAAAAAAAGAAGAGCATATGTTTTCTATTAGTCTAGATGGACAGGAATAGTTCTTCAGAGTTAGAACTGAGAAGTCTGTGTATTCTGTAATATTGAGAGTTCTAGAGAGCAGCGATGAGTGAAGACTATAAACCAGTTGGAAAAGAACTTGTTTGATCTGTGACTTCCCAACCAGAGTCATCTCTTTCTGTAGTGTGTGATATAAAGCCTCTGGACTGTGTTTATGTTTGACTATAGATTGGCCAAACTCTGATTCATGCAAAAGCATACCATATAGGTGATAGCAGGAACACACGAGCGAGAAGCACTTTTTACCATGCAATAGGTGTTTTTGAAAGAGTTTTAAGGCTTTTTGGTGGAATGAAATTGCATTTCTTGTCATTACATTATACCCCATGTTGTGATTTTTCTTAAGGAAAACCTGAAGCTGATGCATTGTGAGCATGCCAGGTTCCATGAGTGAAAAGAATAATTACATTCCAGGAGGCCAAACCGTACTCTGTCAGTAGGGTTCTGTGTTAAAAATGCCAGAATGAGACAAGCAATTGAAGGCAATTCCATTTACTCTGTTTGGAACACAGGAGCCTGTTGCAAACAGGAAAGACATCCAGTCTCCGAAGGAAAACAGTCCAACCTTTTAGTTCTGACTAATCCTGGCTGAAAATAGTTTACTGGATTGGGTTTTACTGAAGTAAACATTAAAGTTTGAATTATCAAAAAAATACTTTTTTGCATTGCAACATTAAATTTTTATGCAAAAGGATTTCCCCATTTTCACCTCTGGTCCCAGAGTTTTCAAAGACATACAGCTTTGCAGAGTTGGCTTTTGCTAAAGAGCATGGTGAATATTAAAAATAGAGTTGAGGGAAAGGATGGCTGTGAGGCGAGTGTGTGCAGACCTGCACCGCCGTTCAGGACAGGCGGATGAGGCAATTTTGCTCTCCTAATGGGCCCTCTCATTAATAGGTGGAACCTTTGCAAAACTCACACTACTAATCCTTTAGCATATCAAAACTAGAATCACAAACCACTCACATGCCGTGATGCAACTAAATTTAGACAAAGAAAAGTTTTTTTAGGAGTAACTGGTGCTATAATTCCACTGTTGGGAGGGTGTGTTTTTAACAGGAAGATACCATTTTTGTGTAAACTTACATATTATGAACCGTATATCTTCTGTTATGTTGCTCCATGTGTCATGTGCTTGACATGTGGGCCTGCAGACAACATGGCTAGAGCCATGCCAGGTAAAATGACCATGCTCTTCTTTTGGAGAGGTGGTATTGAGATTGTTTTTGGTGGCTACCGAACCTAGGGGTAGATTAAATTCTAAGGCCCAGTCCGTTTTTACTTAGTGTATAGCTGATTCTGTTATTTTCTCTTATCTGCATGATGGTTGGACTTTGTCATCATCTTCGCTTATTGGGATTATTGAACCAAGAGAGGGAATGGTGGCCCCTATGTGTCTGGTGACTGTGACTTCAAGCAGTTACGGTAAAAGGAGGGTGTGTCAGGACTAAGGCCTGCTTTACAGTAAGAGGCTGCTGTGGAATCCTCCCCACAAGCCAAGTTACCTCTGCTCCGTGGGAAAATGCATTCTATCAATCATTTCTCACTGTGGCTCTGCAGACTCACCCGGAGCCTGGGGGGACAGATCACTCTGGATTCTTAGTGGCACAGCCAGGGGAAGATTCTGAATTCATTATTTGGTTCTGTTGCTGGAAGAAAAGGATGGGTTTCTCTCTCATCCAGACAACCCTCCCCTTCACCAGATGACATTCTGACTGCCTCTGTGGAAGGAGGAGCCAACTTCTTTCCTTAAAATCCAGGTTGTATTGAAGAGATGGTGCCAGACAGTTGTGCAGAGTTTGGGAAAGCCAAGGCCTCAGTAGGCAGAGAGACAGATCTCAAATCAGAAACAAGATGTAGCAAGGTCACGTTTTAAAGCAACCACGTCTATCACTCATGACTTTTAATAAAGCTGTTTCTAGGTGCCCAGCATTCTGTCTCTACCTTCTTGCCTTTAGCTCAGCTTTACCTTTGGCAAATCTTGCGTTGTTGACTGTTGAGCATTCCTAAGTATCACTCCGCCAAATTCTGACCAGTCTTTCTGAGATGATGAGGTGCCTGGTTTTCAATTCAGAACCAAGTGTTAGAGACACGGAGGTTGTCTCTCTCTTTTTAAAAGACCATTTCTATGTTCCTAAGAGGGTAACATAAAATGTATCAAATCGTGGAAGTATACAACCGTTCCTTAAGGCTCCCATAGTGGTGGCTCCAAAAGAGTGTGTCAAGTGCTTTGACCCTGTGGAAGTCGCTGGCATTAAGCTGGAGGGTGGCCAGTGGCCAGTAGTGTTTCCCAGGGAGGTTTTGAAGTGCATTCTGACTGACAGGAGAGGTTTGGTCCATGAGTGTTTATGCTGAGAAATGGCCTGTCCCACGAGCAGGGTCCAGGGTTCTGTTTGGGATCAGAACCACCTGGCCCATTTTCCTACACAATTGAAAGCAGTTGTGCTGGGAGGTTAGGGAGTGTTCAGAAGGGAATTAGGGGCGATGCGGGTTGCCACTTACACTTTGCTTATTTTTCCTGGATGAATTTAATCCAATAGCAAAAAAGAGTTTTGCAAAACTTTTACCCACCCACAAATTTTCATGAAAATGTCACTGACCAAAGACAGTTTTGAATTTTGTATGAATTGACTCATTCCTCCACAGGCATTTTCCCTGGCAAAATCCAGTATATTTGCTTTGGCTTGGAGAGTGGGCAGTTTGCTTTTTAAGTAACATTGGATTATGAGCACAAGAAAATAAATACAGAACTGGGGCCATGTCCCCATTCCTATTTTATGGCCTGATGTATGGGTCATGGGCCAGCTTTGGCCATGCAAGATAATTTTTGAGGAAAAGTAAATCTGTTGTAAACTTTTCTCCCTCCACAACCTTTATTTTGTTATTTTTGATAAGACTTAGCATCAATGTCATTGTCACAGTTATATGGCCAGAAGGGACCTTAGAAAAAATATTATTTAACTGTAATTATTAGTGAGCACACCAGAACCTTTATATTGGCAGCAATGTGAAAATTTTCATAGTACCAAGTATTGATAAAGGTATGGAGAATGAGGAGCGTGCATGTGTGTTAATTTTTCTAGAAAAAGTAAATTGGTATGACCACCTTGGAGAGCAGTTTGGAATTGCATGGTAAGGTTAAAATGTGCATATCCAACAAAACCATGTCTAGGTGTCTCCTCTGAAGACTCTTTCACATGGGCAGCATAGAAACCTGGGATGAGACCCATATTAACATTTATGGCTTTATTTATATAAAAATATAATTAACTCAACTGTCTACAGACAAGGTAAACCAATTGACTATGGTTTATTCCTATGAAATACTATGAAAGAATTGAAGATTATTGAAATGCATTCCACATGGTAAATCTCATAAAAAAAAAGTTGAATAATGTGGTATGTGCAAAATGTGGTATAATACAATTTATGTACATTGAAACCCACAGAAGAATTATAAGGATCTGAAGATAAACAATTATGTGGTTAAACAAATCCTATGGGCAGGGTAACCAGTAATCTTCGGGTAGTGGATTTCTAGAGAAGAAAGAAATATGAAGAAATAGGATGTGTGGGTTTTGCTTATTGTCTTTCTAAGACAGAGAACTAAAGTATGGAAAAACTCTAATTTCTGTCTAGCTTCGTGGTGGTGATACAGGTGTTGCAGGGGCTTCTTAAGTATCCTCTTCTTTCTACTTGAAGTGTTTGACAACTTTTTATTTTTATCCTAAGACAGTAGGAACTCAATTAGTATACATTCCAGCTTCCTTCCCACATACCATTTTTCAGATGAGAACAAAACGAAGGAAAATTGATTTTTCCACGGGCATTGTTTAGCTGCTCCCCGTTTAGGGCCTCCCGGGCAGAGTTGCTGACTTTCCTGACATTGAACTCACCTGGAGTGCTTTGCAGAGCTCCAGTACCTGGTCTGCAAAGGAGAGTCTGGGATGTGATCGGTCTGGGTGAAGTTCCTGTGGATGGTCCTAATTGGGATTCATTCCTAAGAACCAGGCTCTTCAAGTTTCTAAGTTCTGACCTTGAGCTCTAGATAGATTAAAGTCTAACATGTCTCTGAGTTCAAGCATGGAGAGGCTGTGTTAGGACTGAGTATATTCTCATCTTCACTGTTATCTGATAATGACCAGGGTAGACTGATGTTTCTTAGAATAAAACACAGAGATGAGGGGTGAAGGATTGGAGTGACCCGGGGCAGTAGCAGCAAATGCGAATTTATCTTATATGCACAGGTTTACTGTTCTGTACCAGTAGTTAAAAGATTGAGATGGGACTTGTCCTGAACTGTAGGCAGAACATTGCCATCTTGGTTCCTTGAGTTAACAGTGACACTGAGAAAGTGGTCATATAGCTCCCATTTTTAAAGGGAGGAGAGAATTGTTCCTGTCCAAATACATTACAGACTCTCCTTGTAATAAAAAAAAAATGCATCTTCAAAACAGTTTTGCTACTATGAACATTTCTGAAGAGTTGGTGTGTTAAAAAAATACTGAACTTTCCCTTTTTATAAAATCTGCCTGATACGATTAAATAAATAAAATTAACATTAATATCCTCTTTGTCTCTTGAGGCTGAAATACCACCAGGAAAACATCTGGTAAAGATCAGAGAGACTGTAACTTCCAAGTCATATCCCACAAGGCATCAGTCTGTCAAATATTAGCTGCAAACTCAATGATTTCAAACATAAAATCCAATCTTAAGATTTTCTCCAGTCATTTTTTACATGAGATTCAAGCATATTTATCTATGTATATACATGTTCAACATAATAAATATATGTATGGAACCATAAACTGCAACTCCGTAAGAATAGGTAACAGTGAAACCACAGAAGTTGCCATCAGATGGGGAACTGACCACCGTCTATAAGGCCTCTGTCAAATCAGATTTCACATTCCAAGATTGGAAACCTGCCATTTGGTAGTGGTTTAATTCGATTTCTCTGTGGAAAGCATTTAATCCACTTTACCTGGGGAACTAGCTTTTCTTGAACTTTGCCCTGAAAATAAATTCATAACAGATTTCAGCAAATGTTTTGGAGAAAATCATGGTTTATGGTTCTTTATTCTGTGATTTTAGGATTAATGAAAAATCATAGGTAATGAGAGTGTCTCAAGGAGGTTAATATTCGAGGGTTAATCCTCATGAAGTGAAATCATTAACTACTTAATGGTTAATGTTCCTTTTAGTTCACATTTATTTTGTTGTTCATCTCTAATTTTATGCCCTGAAATAACATTTTTAGAATTAGAATTGTGTAAATCTTTCTACAGATGATTAGATTAAGGGAGTATATGTCAAATCTTTTGAGTTTTGTTCATGTATAGTTTTACAAATGTATTTTTTCTTAGCTCTTTCAGACTTCAACAATGTGGAAAATTCATTTTGCAATTTATTAGAAAGGTCTTTAGTGACCTTTGGAATATTCCTTAATTATCCCTTCTTTGAGTGGTCATGTTGACATCTTTGAGTCCAGATAGAATTTGATCCTGTAGAATAAAAGAACAAACTCATTTATATATTTTTTAAAGGCAGTCTGTCTGATTCTCTGATGTCTCGGAGATATTTCCTTTAAGTTCTAGAACAAATGACTTGGAAAAGAGATTTTTTTCCTTTCCTTTTTTTTCTATGTAGTTAATAGTTCCTGAAGTAATTATTGAGCCAGAGCTTCTAGACCATAATAAAACAATGGATGTATTAACCTGGACAGTGGATGTGTGTCTAGCAAACCCAGAACCAGGACAGGACATGCCTGATTTCACAGTTTCCCAACTGTGGGCAGCCAGGTGGCCTTATTCTGTATGAGTACTATGGAGCCTAAAAAGCGTCATTACTCACATAGACTTGGGTGAGAAAATTGAGTGAAGCCTGCCTGCCCTTGTTGGGTAGCACAGTGTTTATATGTATTTTCTTGGGCTATAGACCTGCACTTCAGTAGGGGGAACAGCTAATTCTTTAGGAGAAATTTAAGGACATTTTAAAGATGATTAATCTGAGAAGTGGTTTAGAAGTTGGAAAATGAGAACTCTTGGGCAATGTGCTGAGTAATTACCCACAGTGTTCCAAACAAAGAGCTCCCCTTTCTATTTGATTAGAATGTTATTGCAAACCTGCTCACACAGCCTTCGTACTGACATGTGGACTCCACCCATGAGTGTTCTTTCACTCATCTGATCACTAAGTGCAAATTATGAACTACATCCTGCCCTGGAAGCCAGACAATCACATGGGATAGTCTCTTGAGGAATTCACAGTCTAGGGATGACCTGTGAACATGTGTCAAATACACAGCAGGGGCTGTGGTATAAGCCTATGAAACAGGAGAGACTTACTGCTCTGCATGTAGAGACTTCTCAAGGGAGGCCGGCATCTTGAAAGGAGAGCCAGCATTTTGTAAAGAAAGGAAGGAGGCCATTCAAATGGAGGTACCACAATAACCCATTAGAAGAAATGATCCCTAAAAATTCGATAGTTCTAGGTAAGAGTGGAATGGAGTGCTTTAAGGAACTCCCCTCCCATGGGACTTCTCCTATTCAGTGGGGACATTACTACAATTTGGTCAATTACAAACCTAGTTAGTGTAAATGGAAATATAGTTAATAAAAATAAAACCCTTAGGCACTGTCTTCATTGAGGAAGCAACACTGTGTTTTAGTCTACGTGAAATGAACCATTGACTCTAGCCATTTCCATCATCTCTGAGGCTTAGTTTAATTCTGTATTGCAGTGTGCCTATGGGCTGGGCAAATGACTTAGTTGACAAAGTGTTTTTCTATACCCACTTGAGGGGCTAAGTTGAAATTCCCAGAACTCACATAAAATCCTTGGTGTGGTGGTGGGCTTCTCTCAACTCAGCACCAGGGAGACAGGGGGATCCCTCGAGCTCACCGTGAGCTCCAGATCCGGTGGTCTTGACCCTATCTCAAAAAATGAGAGCGAATTGAGGAGGGGGTCTGATGTGTGCCTCTGGCCTTCACACTCACACATGTGCACAAGCACACCACCTCCCTGAGCCCTCCCCGGCCTCTCCCCCTTCCCCATACACACAGTGTAGCTGGTGAGGATACACAGATTGTTTTCTTTGCCATATGAGCTGCTAGGGAGCCATGTGAGTGGGGACAAGCAAAGGCCTCTCTGTTGTGGGCTTTAAAGATAAACAATTAAAAACCTGGGCAAGGCTAGAGAAGGAGACCAAGACTGTTTGATCAATTATGTAAAATGATTAACATGTGGACAGAGGCCATGTACATTATCCTGTGTATGAGTCGCTCTCCTTTAGTTAAATATTTCCTTTAATAATCTGTAAAGAGACTGAAGAACTGTTAAACAAAGCTGTGGCCTGGCGTTTATTATGCTAAGCTCGTCAGCCCCTTTTAAACTTTTTCCTCTACTGCTGAGGTTCATTTTGGATTTTTTTTTTTCCAGCTCACACTAATTAAGAGGGAACAGAGCTAAAAGCTTAAAATGTTTAGTGGAAAGAAAACCCTAAATCAATTATTCTCAATATGGCCTTCTTTTTCCAGTGAGTCTATCAGGCCACTGGACCACTGTAGACCACAGCCCTCTGTAGATTGCAGTGGCCCATGAGAGGGAGTTGTCCATTTGTTCCTGGAGCTACATTGGCTGCACTTTCCTACCTGGTTGGGCTGCCCAAGGGCAGATCCTCTGCCTACTTCAGAACACAGGCATTCGGAGTGCTCCCTGTGGGTCACATGATTGGCCCTGGATTCTTACTCTTGGAAGTTATGAGGCAGCTTCTCAGGCTGGTCATTGTAGAACAATTTCTGTGCTTTAGAATGTTTGATGGCATTTCACTGGGTACCCAGACTTCTGAGTGTGCCCCTTGATAAGAAACTCTGCTATACTGAGTTCTCTTGGGCCACTCCCTCCTCACTCCACTCCCAGAAATCAGCTTTCTAGTGTGCAGCTTGTCAGGAATAGCCAGTAGAATAGACTTGGGATTGAGGGGAGTTGTAGAGAAGGGGAATGGAGGACCCAGCCATACATACATAAAATCTGAAGTAGAAATATGTTCCCGTTTCATGTGTGGTGGCTCCCTCTGAGGCTCCGTGCTTCTTGAAGGGCTCCTTTGCCTCACACCCTGTGTGTCCTTTGCACACAGTTGAGGCTTCCTTTGGGGGATCATGGAAAGATAAATCCATGCATACAGCAGTAAATGGCTAAGAAGAGTTTCAGTGTGTTGGCCTTCCCAGAGACAACTGAGCTTTGACAAGGAAGGAAGGAAGAAGGAAAGAAGGAAGAAAGGAAGGAAGGAAGGAAGGAAGGAAGGACGGACAGACATATTGAACCTCTCCCTTCAACCAAAAAGTCCTTCAGGGAAATAGAGGCGAATGAAAATGATTGTGTTAGGAGCTATTAGATTAATCCTCACAGTGGGGCTTAAAAATAGCCTGTAGGTCTTGAGACTCAGGCTCTTTTCCTTCTACTTGGTACTGGTCAACTTTAGGTCCTACCATAGCTCAATAATTAATATGTAGCAGACCCCCCCCCCACCACCACACACACACACAGAGCACTGAAGCTTGGCTGGAAAATACATTGTGATTCCTTAGTCTGTTATTTCTACTCGTGTAAATACTTGAAAATAAAAGTATTAAAAATAAGTAAAATGTTTTGACGTTTTGGAAAGAGGAGTCTGTTCCCTTCACCTCCTGGGTAAGCTATGAAAGTGAATTGGCCAGTTTCCCACTGTGTTTTGACATCTCTGGAATCACCGAAGGATAAAGTGAGGGCTGGGCATTGTGATGGGCCTGTCTGCAATGCTAGTGTGCCTGAAGCTGCTGCAGGAGAGGGGGAGCTTGAAGCTAGCCTGGGGTAGTAATGGGGCGTGGTGAGAGGTTCGAATCACCCCGCGGCAGTGATGTGGAAAGGCAAAAGGTAGGAGTAGAGTTTTGTAAACTATATTAAGATGATCTCATGCTGTCCCGGACAGTTTCAGATCTTTGGCTTGGCGTAATGAAGGTTCATTTCTCTTCCAAGTTGTATTACAGTTAGCTTTTTGCAGTTCTGAAGTAACCCAGGGTCCTTAAGATAGGGGCTGCAACCCGAGCCCAGTATGAAGGAGAAGTTAATGATGTTTAAGCAACTGTCTTTCAAAGTGATGCGTTTCTTCCTTCATGTCATTGGGCAGAAGTCAGTCACATGGCCCAAAACAACTGCAAAGGAGTCTGGGAGTGTGGTCTTTCTGTGGACTCAGGAGAAAACTTGCAAGTATTGATGAGTGTATAAAGATAAAGAGTATAAGGTATCAGTCCATGGTGCCAGAAGTCCCCCTCATTCCTTCTGTTCCATCAAGGCCTTTCATAATTCCTTGAAGAGAAGAGACATCTCAGTCACTTTACTCTTGATGTCTGAACTTCGCATGAGTGATGACCACATCTAATCACGCTACTTTCGTTTGTTTGTTTTTAAAGAACATTTCTTTTTTTCTTATCAGTGCCAGCCTTGAAATTTTGCTAAGTTTTCCCCAGCCCAACCGCACCCCTCCCAAAGATTCCATTGGCATTCAATCAGTACTGCTGGGAAGTTCTCCTTATCTCAAATGGCTTACTCTGTTCCCCCACCTTGTCCAAATGACATGTTCTGGGTGCATCATTCGCTGCTGCTCATCATCTTCTGCGCCGTGAGGCTATGCGGTGTTTTCCTATCCCACAGGCACTCGCCCTTCAGGGATAGCTGGTCATTATTGAGGGCAAGGTCACAGATGAATCGACATTCAGCATTGTGCATAGAAATTTAGGTGTGACAGCTACTTCGATAAGACCCTGAAACAGTGTTTCCCATCTTTACTTCCACAAAGTAGCTTAATTGATACACACAGTGTGGTCGTAAATGTTCTTCTGTATTTGATACACACAGTGTGGTCGTAAATGTTCTTCTGTTCTCTGAATGCTTGCTTTTGGTCATGAACTGGCACACACTCAAGGAAAGAATGACAATGTACCTCTATGGATACTGTTGGTCCATTTCCATAAATATATTCAAACAAAATGAAATTGCCCGACTCTTTAGAATATACCCTTTAGTGTGTTTAAACTTGCAAAATTATCCCTACAGATGACAAATTGTAAACATCGTGCAAAACCACAGCCCTGGTTCAAGGCCTGTCTCAGTGTTCAGCTGACATTCACCCTCCTTAGAAATGTTTAAAGTGTTTTAGGAAAATGGAGCTAGGCAAACAAGCTTATCGGCAGCGACAATAAAAAAAAAATCATTGATTCTAATTAAGAGGCGTCACATACGCAGAAACAAAGCTGCTTTTGTGTGGTAGAAAGCCTACCTGCTCTCTCCCATGCGTGGAGTGCTTTCTTTCCAGTGGCTTTAGATAACCATGCTGACAAAGTTTCAGGGCCCTGACCTTTTGGCCCATCTCAAGTGATTCAGCTGTACTTGTTGAAACTTGTCTGAGGTGCTGGTGGGAGGTGTGCCGGGTACAGTTGTTGTAAAGGGGAAACAGCAAGGCGAGCCCTGGTTCTGAAGGCCTGGAGCTGCATCTTAAATGGAGGTGGGAAGCGTTTGTGTTCTTGGGTCAAAGCCCGTGTTTATGGAAGCTGTTTCCTCCCTGGAGCGATCACTTCCCACAGCACCCTAGTGTGCTGCCTGACACGCTGCTGGTGAGGACTCCAGCTTCTCAGACTGTCTGGGTCAGCCTGATCCTGTCCCATTGTGTGTTCCTGGAAGGTTGCATTTAGATGGTGACCCTGAATTTGTTCCGTGTCCATAGAATGGGGTCTTTATGACGGAACCAGTCATGGAAGGCACTGTACAATCTGAGCAAATAATGGAGAAATCACTCTAATTGCTTACTCTATTGAGGTGGTAAATCACAATCAACAACTGAGCCACTCGCACTTTCCTTGAATTCAGAAGTTAGGAAAAAACGAATTTCTAGACCATAGGGTCAAGAACATAGATCTTGGTGAATCAATGGGCAATTTAGTTCTGAATTAAGAGTACATATTGACCATTTGTAGTGTCAATGATTTATTTTCAGGGAGTTCCATAAAAGGCATTGCTAGTTGCCTGATTGTATATTTCCTCCAAAGATTGCCTTGCTAATTACCATCAGTGAGTAATAGGGATTGCCAAAAAAAAAAAAAAAAAAAGCCCTTTGTGTCCCGAGGAATGATACTGCCAAGTGTCTTGATGGGCTCCTGCTGTACTTGTCAAACAGCTGGGCCTGGGAGTGAAATTTTGAAGTTGGATTCTCACTTAGCTCAGATCAGAATAGACTTAATTGAAGGTGTCTGCAATGGGGGTACAGTTTCAAACTTAAATACAAAAGTCATGCGTCTCTGAAAACAACAAAACATTCTACTGACCGTCACTTAAATCGCTTTGATTGTTTCCTCCTCTACTTGACAAAAATGAATATGATGTCCAATTCAAAAGGAAACAAAAAGAAAACTGCTATAATGCAAAAAAATCCAAGATTACTTGTATAATTGCTTCACTTAAAATATTTTAGATATTTAAGTATCCGGTTTATGTAATGCAGACTTGTTCATCTAATTATAGGTGTGCATGCTCTCTGTGGTCTCAGAAAGTGATCCTTAGATGTACAACAGAGTAAAGGGTCTCTGCCAATTGTCTCCACTCATTCACCTCTGGACTGAGCAAGCATGTCTTGCCAGTCACTTGGTAGGTAGTGGGGATAGAAGAACTGGCAGGATGGAACCAACCCCAAAGTCTCTGTCTTCCTTGAACTTACACTCTAAAGGAGGAAGGGAGTGAGCAACTTAGATATAAAAAGATCAAAATTCCACTTTGAGGGGATTTTGGCCTGTGTGTTGTAGGTGCATCAAAGAGTGTCTTGAGTAGAGTGAACGAAGAACAGAGAAGTTGGCCTGAAGGGAACTGTGAAGATTGGATTGTTTAGGGCCTTGCAGACCCCTGTAAGGATCTGATTTGTGCTGGAATACTTGAGTGCTGCGTAGAGAGTAGGTTGGGGACACGGAAGAAAGGTGGTTTCAGGAGGGGTGTCATTGCAGTAGCCTTCTGTCCGGTCATCTTGTGTCTAACAGTAGAAATCCGGATAAATCTGAACATATGGCTGGATATGACAGGGTTTTCTAAAGGTTGGGTATAGGCTGTGGGAGCTGGAAATATCAGAGGTGACCCCCAGCTTTAGCCTATGTGTCTGGAAGCTTGGGCATTCTCTTTAACTGGAGTTGTGGTACAGTTGTGAAGGATGCAGAGTTGGGTTTTGGACTTGCTCAGGAGTCTATTAGACACTCAGATGGGGAATCTGCACATTAGGGAAGTCTTGACTGACACAAAGTGGGACTCACCTGTGTAGATAGTATTTGAAGTTAGGAGATTGGCTGGACTACATTAGGGAATTAAGGAGCAGAGTGATGGCAGAATTTGTCTCTGGTCTGGTTTCTGTAGCAGGCTGTGAAAGGGGAGATGAGTCAGAGGAGAAGGGAATTCCTCTTTACCACATACCTTGCATCTCCTGTGCCCTGCACTGTTGTGTTCCATAACCCTACATAGTCCTTGAATGCATCTAGGAGGGTTTTGAGGGGTCAATGAAGGGAAAAGAGATTGTAACGAATAGGCTTCTCTAAGTTTGCCTCCCATGGAAGTACCTGCTTTTGTGCTTCTAGACCAGGAGCCAAACAAAGCTTGGGGTACACACGCTAAGAGAAGCAGTTTATCGTGGTCATAAGCTCTTGGGATTGGAGGGCACATAACTTAGTTCCTTTAGGAGCACCTACTGTGTACGAAACTGTAATCCTACTGAGGAACGGTAATATGTTCTGCTGTCATGGGATGGTAAGGGACCCAGAACAGCCTATGCGGAGGGCATTTTGAACAGTAGGTTGTTTTCTGTCTTCCTGAGAGTCAAATCCCAGGATGTAATACATCAACCTCTGTGTTTTATGCTACCTTGTTCCAGAATGGCTGTTTCCAGTTGCCTTACTGACTTGTCCTTAGAGAGGGCATGCTCATGAGGTCTCATGGGGAGTGCCTATTGGTAGGACTGTCTGAGAGGCTGCTGTCAGGGTCCCAGACTAAATATTTAGGAACAGCTTTTCTGTTGCTCTTCGCAGTGAAGCTCCGTGGAGCTGAGGAAAGTATATTAATTTTAAGATCACCTAATTTTGTTTCTTCTCCCTATGGGCACAGCTTAATGAAAACCCCTTTGTGTACCATGCGTTGGATTTGTTTATTGTAGAGTATGACACAGAGAGAGCAAGACCTGACATTTTAGCTTTTCAAAAGTTTATGATGTGCTTGTGTGTGGCAATAAACGTAGCCGGCTCCAGCTGGATGCTTCTTTTGTTTGCCGGTTAGGTCGTGTCTCCATCCACAGAGGGGCTGAGGCTCTTGCTTTTCACATTTGTTTTCCTTGTGTTGTCTCCTGTCTCCCTCCACCTTCTCAGCACCAGCCAGTTCCTTTGTCTTTTCTCTCTGCCCAGAGCTCTTGAGAGGCTAGCTCAGAGAAAATGAGGTTGCAAAGGTACTTAAGAGCGCTGTTCTCCACTAGGGACTGTGAAGAAAAGAATACTCATTGCTTCAGAGTGGTGACATGCAGTCATATGTTTATAGACTAGGGAGTTTAGGTCTATGTGGGGACTGACTGACGTATATTTTTTGGTTAAGGTAGGCTATCCTACTAGGTGGGTCTGGACATCAAAATGTTAGGACTACTGATGTTTTGATCATTTAGACTGGTTAATTTTTATTGGTGAGGGAATCTCTTGAACATTGGAGACTATTTAGCTGCATACTTGTGTCTGTCCACTAGACACCCCTCTACCACAGAAGTCACATAAAAATGTATGGAATATTTCTATATGCTGGTGGGAGGTGTTGCTTCTCATTGAGAGCACTGTGTCAGGGGAGACTGAATCAGAGAGACTTACTCACATAGAGATAGGTCTGTTACTTTGAGATCTCAGCCAGTGCCTGAAACACACACACACACACACACACACACACACACACACACACACAAAGTGGCTTAAAAAAACAAGCTGCCTTGCTGGGCAGTGGTGGCACACGCCTTTAATCCCAGCCCTTAGGAGGCAGAGGTAGGCAGATTTCTGTGAGTTTGAGGCCAGCCTGGTCTACAGAATCAGTTCCAGAACAGCCAGGACTATTAACACAGAGAAACCCTCTCTCAAAAAACAAAACAAACAAACAATCAGCCCCATGGAAGCAACTTAAAAACAAACAGCTTTCTGGCTCATAATCAGAAAAATAGTAGGCATAGGTATTGGTAGTTACATTTAGTAGACTTGTGACATTATAATTTCTAACTTGCTCTGCACAGTAGACTCCAGGTGAGACTGGGTTTTGAGACACTTAGTTACAGCTGGACACGTTGACTGATGAGAGCAACTTTATATGGCTTATACTGAACTATGAAAATCCCTCTCTGCCCATGACGGAGGAGAATTAAGTGACAACTGCTGTAGCAGGTCTTTGCTTCCGACTGGAGAGTAAAAGTGTTCATGGTCTGAGACAGACTTGGGGGAAGCTCTCATCTGCCCAAGATGATAGCATCCTCCATTTATTAGTTCACAGCACAGTGCCAGGCACACAATCACGGCTTTCTCACAATAGTCCTTTGAGTAAGGCAAGGTGGTGGGAGTGTTTGTTTTCGTTTTAAAATGCAGGAGCAGCTCGTGGGATATTTTTCCCTCAAGGTTATTAGCTAGAAAGTATTGGACTATGACCCAGGACAAGGCTTGTAATTTTCAACCAATATCTTTTCCAGTCAGCCTCCCATAAAGTTACTGTGAGGCATATTTACCTCATTCTGTACGCTGTTGTTTTTCAACCTTCTCCTTTGAATTCTTTCTTCCATCCCCTCACCAGGCCTACCATAGCGCATGAATTTGAGGGAAGCATTTGTTTTGTATTCCCACTGGTGGTGTGAACTGGAGAGGCACAGTTCCCAGGCCTGGTAGAGCTTCGTCCTGGGGGGAGTTTCTTTGCTAGTGTTGAAGAAAGCGGCTCTCTGTGCCGGAAACTCATGAGCCCTGGCCCCACCTCAAATACTAGTTAACTTTTTACTGCCGTTTATAGGAATAGCTGCTCAGCCCTGTTAAATGCAGAAGAAAGGGTTCCTCTGACTTTACAGCTTTGGTTTAAAGGGAGACCCCAGCATTTGACAGAGAATCATTTCATCTTGTTCACAGCAATGGCGCAGTGGGAGTATGTCCTCTTTTGAGTTGGATTTCTCCAGAAAAGTCCATTTGTACCCAAGAAAAACCTTATACATCTCTGAATTATATTATCAAGGAGTATTGGAAGTTAGTTTTTTTTTAAGATAGTCTCTAATCATTCAGATGCTCTTTTTAAAATACTTTTGTTGTTGTCTATTTCCATTAAAAGCAAACCGAGACAGAATTAATTCCCTCTGTACTCTGCCGTGTTTCAGAAGGTCTCTTGCCACAGGTAACCAGTTTTGTGGCCCCAGAATTTATGTGAGAAGCTGAGGTTAGTAATTAGGATAGTGTATAGGGTGTAGCATTTCAGCCCCCTCTCCCCAACAAGGCTGATTAAAATGGAGCAGGAATGACCTGCTAGTATGAGCCCCATTTATTCTGGCCCCTGTCTCAGGAACTCTGCCACTGACGTGTAATAGATAGGAAGTTAAGCAAAAGGATACCAGGACTTTCCCACTTCGTTTGACTTTATTCCTTCTAAACATTCTTCTGACATACATAATTTTATTCTTGCAAAATTCAATATGGAGAGCTATAACTGGAAGTTTTCCTGTGTCCCACAGCTGCCAGTCCCAGATAAACACAGAGAGTTATATTAATTACAAACTGTTTGGTCTGTGGCTCAAACTTATTGCTAAATAGCTATTACATCTTAAATTAACCCATTTCTATTCATCTATGTATTGCCACATAGCTGTGGCATTACCGGTCTGCTGGCATCTTGTTGCTCCTTGGATGGCTGGATCCTGTCTCCTCTGACATCGCCTTTTTTCTCCCGGTATCTCTCTTGGATTTCCCACCTGGCTGTCTCCTGTCTTGCCATAGGTCAAAGCAACTTCTTTATTAACCAATGGTAGCAACATATATTCACAGCGTACCGAAAGACCATCCCACAGTAGAAGGCAAAGCAAGCAGGCTAGTTTTTTCTGGTTTACACAATGGAAATCTGAGGCTCAGCAAAGTTATATGAGGAAATTGCTTAAGCTATGAAGTTGTGTGTCTTTAATATCATACTGTAAATGTTACCATTTTCACTCAAAGTGCTAGGAATTTAAAGGTGAAAACAAAATTTAAGCTATTTAAATTCTCTGTGAAGTAAGGTAATATATCAATATAATACTGACCTTATTTTACATTTACTTTTGTGTATATTAATGAGGAATATTTTATGTCCTACGAAATAGAAATCAAAACCAATTACATTTGTAAAGGACTTAGAAAGTCAAACTCCATCTTTCAATGGGATTTTGTTGTAAGTTGAATTGTGTATCCCCTCCAAAAGATACATTGAAATCCTCATTCCCAATACCTCAGAATGTCACGTTTTGAAACAGGTTCTTCACAGATAGAATCAAAGCAAAATGAGTTGACTAAGGTAGCCCTTAATCCAGTACAACAGATACCTTCCAAACAGGGCAGCTGTGGGATGCAGAGATAGATGTGCTCTGGGACATGAAGAGATGGAGATGATTGAACGACTGAGTGGGGTTGAAGGCAGAGAAGTGTTTGTCAATCAAAGATGGCCAGAAGTATTGATCATGGTGCTTCACATTGACTGACCGCAACTTAGAAACACACCGTTGGGAGCAAGAGCACAGAACAGATTCTCCCCTCCCAGCTCTCACATTTAGACCTTTAATTTGGGCTTTGACTCCGCTGAACTGCAACATGGTAATTTTAAGCTCTTCCAGTGTGTGAGACTTTGCACAGAATCAGTAGGAAACTAATGGCAGTAGTTACCCTAGGGAATACATTCTAAGACTGTGTAGTGCAGTGGTTCTCAGCCTGTCCTGTGGGTTTTGACACCTTTGATGGTTAGATGACCCTTCACGGGGGTTGCATATCAGATATTTTACATATCAGATATTTACATTATGATTCATAACATTAGCAGAATTACAGTTATGATGTAACAATGAAATAATTTTATGGTTGGGAGTCACCACAACATGAGGAATTGTATTAAAGGGTTGCAGCATTAGGAAAGTTGAAAACCACTGACCTAGTGGATGCCTGAATCGGTGTGGACAGTATCAAATCCTGTATGTCCTATGCTTCTCCCCATAGATAAACCTAGGATAAATTTATTTTATGCATTACACAGTAAGAGATTAATGAAGATAAAATAAAACAGGATAATTGTAAAAATATAATGTAATAAAAATTATATGAATGTGCTCTCTTTCTCAAAATACTTCCTTGTACTATGTTCAGCTTTCTTAATGTGATAATGTGGGATGGCCCAGTGTTTACCTGAATGACAGAGGCATTGTGACATCATGGGAGGCCATTGCTAATCATACAGTGTGTCTGAAGGAACATTGCTGAGCTGTGATGACTTCAGCTGACTGGGATTTCTGAAACCGTGGGACAGGAAACAGTGGACTCGGGAGACTGCTGGCCCAGCTTCCTCCATCCCTGTCTCCTGGCCTCTTCTGAGCCTATTTAGGTGCTCTTCTGTGGCTCTCATCCCTGTGACGACAGAAGCCATATTGAGGGCTTATGGACTTAGTCCCAAAGGTAGCAGAAGCTACTGAGCTGTTCTCAGAGGAGTAGGAAGTGACCAAAGCGGTTTTCAATGATTGGTTGTCATGTAGAAAAAGGGTATGGAGAACACAATGAGAGCAAAGCCAGGGTCCAATAGTAAATCTCTATGCTGGTCGAGCAGAATAGCATTACACAGGACTGGCGGTATGATTCTTCATCTGTCCCTTTGTGCCTAGACACTGGTTAGCATGGCCTCATCTGTGCATACTTTCTTAGACCGTGAGTTAGAGTGGGATGAATTAGATGTCTGCTGGAGACAAGTTCTGATCTGCTGAACACCAGTTTCAAATGGGCTTAAAATGTGTATTCTGGAAAGCTAACTCTTGTAAACTTGTGGTTCAGCCCATTCTGACCTGGATATTCCAAGTTTTACCTGGGAGTTTTTTCAATGTCTTTGGTAATATATGAGTGCTAATCTGGGGGACGTGAGTGGGTGGGCTTCTAAAGAAATGAATTCATGAGGCTGTCTGTATTTTTTGTTGTTGTTGTTGTTGTTGTTTTTGAGACAAGGTTTCTCTTGTGTGGCTTTGGAGCCTTTCCTGGAACTCACTCTTTAGCCTAGGCTGGCCTCGAACTCACAGAGATCCGCCTGCCTCTGCCTCCCGAGTGCTGAGATTAAAGGCGTACGCCACCACCGCCCGGCTAAGGATGTCTGTATTTAAGTCATGATCCTTGGAATTCTGTGTCCCAACTTTGATTTTAACTATAAAAAGAAAATAAAAAGATAGAGGTGGATGCTACAGCCAAGGGTGGGACAGGCTATTTAAATAAATTTAGAAAACAGATTGAGTTTAGAGCTGCTGGGAAAGTTCTACTGCTGAGTTGTACAACTTATAGTTGGAAGGAAGGGAAATGCTACAGAGGCCTTGGTTCACATCTAATTATTCTCCCAGGGGAATTTGTTTACTGGGATCAGCTGCCAGCCTGTGGGTTGCTTTCTTCAGGGGTGAGGGTTAGTTGATGCAGTGAATTGTTGTTTCTGTTACACTGAGTATTGATCTTGCTCATGGAAAACATTAGCAATATCTCTTGTCTGTCTTCCATCTTGCGTTCCCCCATTCATTATTCCCAGCGCGCCCTCCCTGCCCCCTCAGTAATTCTTGTCACAGAGAGACAGGTCTTTAGGAATATCCTAAGGTCAGAGGATGACACGGCTCTGTGTTACTGCAGAATTTTAAAGGCTGTCATTACACAGACTTGCAGAAAGGCATGAGCATCTGAGTTAGAGTACGCCATCTTCCTCAGTGTCAGTGGGAAACGAAGGACAGATAGAATGAACTTTATTTTTACTCTCACATCTCTGAACTGCCAAAACTGCTCTCTAATCATTCAGAGTCCCGTGGGGTGCAAGAATCTGTGGGCCCTGCTGAGACCTGGGTTGTCAAAAGTTAGGAACTGTTTCTGATGTATACGAACTGGTAATGGTGAGACAACACATATCCCCGTAAGCCAGGGGAACAGGAGGGAGCCCAGGAATGACTTGGGGACATTAAAGAAGCTTCATAGCTCGGAAGCCTGTGTGTGTGCATGTCCTTTAACATAGTAGGAACCCCAATTGCGTGTCCTTTAACATAGTAGGAACCCTGATTGCATGTCTTTAACATAGTAGGAACCCCTATTGGTATCATTTAGGGATGCTGAAGTCAGGCTCCGTGGGGTTCTTGGGACACTGTCCTCATAAAATGCTCATGCTGATCACAATCAGTCCCCGAGAACATCACATTGATGGCATTGATCATGGTGCTTCCTGTTCACCAACAGCAGCACAGCACATGCTGATGGCAGATGCTTTGATCAAAAAGTCCCCTAAGAAAGGGGAAGCTAGTGGAGGTGGCTGTAAAATATGCCTCCTCGTCTCTCTGCCTTTTTACAGAGTGTGAACAGATGACTCCAATAGAGGACTGGGACAGAACATCAGGTTAGCCCACTCCTTTCACTCCCTTTCAGGCCCAGGATTTCCTGGAGACCCTTGTTTCCCTGTTCCTTCTTCCAGGGTAGATGTCCTGTTAGCATGGATGTCTTTACTCAAGCAGGCCCACTCACCTGTTTACTCTTAGTCCTGGAAGAACTCTTTCTGTCAGGCTCCTAACTTAGGGAGAGGCACCCTTCTATCAGAGGGATGCCCCCTGCCTCTGACGATTTGGAGAGGTGACGCTTTCCAGACCTGGAGGGTTGGTGGTGATGGTTTTCTTTAAGAAGACTTCCAGTGGGGTGGGGAATGTCTTCTAACTTATTTCATTGTTTCCTTTTCTAGGCTAGTTCACAGGCTCTCTTGCCCTCTCTCCTTCCCCATTGGCTATGTTGGGAAGACTAGATCATACCACATAGAACTTTTCTAAACTTGGGGAGGGAAGAGTCCCCTCCATAAATAAGTACAGAGAAAAAGGTGATTTTTTTTTTTTAAGCTTAGCCTTCACCCACCAACTTCAAATGAATCCACTTCCTGAACCAAGCCCCACTGTTAAAAACTGGGTACTGCATTAAAGAAAGGGCCATTGAGAACTTGAGTCCCAGAATTATTCATAGGATGAATGTGTTAACTTTTGTTTGTGGGGCGAGTTAACAATACAAATGGCCTTTTAGTTGAAACTATTTTGGTACTAGGTGTGGGAGTGATTCCAGCTTTATCTCTAACATCCAGTAGAGGAGAAGGAACCAAACAAGTGTATTTACCTTCATCTAAGTAGAGTCAATTAGCAACAGATCATCTGCTTATTTTAGTTTTGTCTAAAAACACAGATTTTAAGTTACTTTGATGATTCAGAGAAAGAAGTAAGAAATGATCTATCTAATCCTTTAATTAACAAACTTACCTTTATTTTTCTTTGGTATTTCCCCTTAAAACGTTTTCCTGCTTTGCATTCAGATATATTCTTGTTAAGTCATAAGAGGGTGGAGAATTATTTTTCAGCCTCTGTTGCTGGCTGTGAAATAAATTGAGCAAAGGACCCAGATTTGCAATTAGTTAGGTTTCATATCTTTGACATCAGGAAATCCACCTAACTCCTGAAGGTTGAGTTCCTAAGCTGAAGAAAGGAGATAATAGTACCTGACCTATGGGGTTGTTGCTGGGGTTAGAGGAACTAATGAAGTGCTCTGCTGCTGCACAGTGAATGGGAGCTCACTGGAGTGTTACCTCTTCTCTCCTTTTGTGTGGGCAGGTTGAGGTTCAGCTCAGGTTGGCCCTAGCGTGGATGGATAGTTAAGTGGGAAGCAGATTTATAGCTCACTCTCTTTTGTCATCATGAACGAGGGAAGTCATAGGAGTGAATGGATGTATTCAAGAGGGCAGGCTTGTTGGTAGAGAAAGATTAGGTTTCATTAAGTCCCTTTCTCAAGTCCCAGTCTTTCTCTTTACCCTATAGTGTGACCCATGATCCAATAATCCTCATTCTTAAATCCCATAAAACCTGGCAGTCACTTTTTTTTTTTTTGAGACAGGTGTAACTCAAAAGTTAAATGCATCTATGTTTAATCTAGTGGCTTATGTTCTGTTCTCTGATCTTCAGGCAAATTTTATTAGGATACACAATACACAATATATCATCATAGACAAGTTTCTCTGTCTAACAGTTCTGGCTGTCCTCGAACTCACTGAGATCCAACTGCCTCTGCTTCCTAAGTGCTGGGATTAAAGGCGTGCACAACCACCACCCTGCCTCCCAGTCACTTTTGAAATCTCTCAACTGACTTCAGGCCTCCAAAGGATCTGTATATGTGGGTATTTCCAACTTTATATCCATTAAGACAGAGTTGGAGAACATATAACTTTCATATTCTGTCTTTGTTATGAGACCTTTTTGCTTCCTATCTTCCTGAAAATCATGACTGCTCAGAGTCTGGGTGTCTCTGAGGTGCAGCATGAGATTACAACACTGATGTTTCGAAGTAGACTGTATTGCTCAAAGCACATGTTCATTTAAAACAGGATAAATGTTGGTCCATTGCATCTCTGTGGGGAAACCACACTGAGTTCATGTTCACCTAGAACACCAGTTTCTCCCACGCCCCATCAGCAAAGTACACACACAAGTCGACTCATGCGTGCTGACGCAGTAGGTGAGAGACACTAGGGAGGCTCGCCTTTTTAAGAATTTGCTGACCTATCTTGTTCTCCTCTTATATTAGCTTCCTATCACTGTGACAAAAATGTCAGAGAAAAATGTTAAGAAGGGAAGACTTAGTTTGGCTCCTCAGAGGTTTCAGCCCTTATTCACTTGACTCTGTAGCCATTTGGGCCTGTGGGAAAGAAGATGCCATGGGTGTGAGTGCGTGCGTGCGAGAGAGAGAGAGAGAGAGAGAGAGAGAGAGAGAGAGAGAGAGAGAGAGAGAGAGAGAGAGAGAGAGAGAGAGAAAGAAACACTACTGACCTCATTATGGATGAAAAGTGAAACGGAAAAAGACCAGCATGCCAATAGCCCTTTCAAGGACACATTTCCACAAACTTCCTTGCACTGGGCCTTGCCTTCTCCCTTCCACCTTTTCCCACCAGCACCACGGACTGATAGCAGTCCTTTTGCATATGGACCTTGGAGAGAGATTTACTATCCAAATCATAATACCTTTCCTGTTTATCAGCCGTCTTTCTTCTGTCATATTTTTCCTGTCTTATCATCTGGCGTTGTAGGTTGAGATTTTAGGTTACTTAAAGTTGTTTATTGGAGTGATTATATCTAACCAAGAGCCCAGATGCTGGCAGAAATTATGAATGAAAAAATGCAATATCGCACAGGATAATTAGTCAATAGCATATGGGGAATGGGATATCATAAGGTAAAGACCCAGGGATATTCAAGTATTGATAACACTTTCTAGTAAGCTTGACATGACAGGACTCAAGAATGCATCTTGGACCTTAATGGACTAAATTTAAGTGGAAAGTGTTTCATATCCCCAGGAACAACAAACTGAGCTGTTTTTGTGGACATGGAGTTGGTATGCTAGTCATCCTCGGTGCTGGGTCAGGATGAGAGCAACAGGTGCCTTGATTCATGGTTAACTTTCTCATGACCTGTCTTCAGTCTTTTCACATCCCCTTGGAGAACCATTGGAAGGGCAAGGCAGGGTGAGCATTTACTCCTGTCAGATTCAAGGGTTCTAGGAAACCAAGTGACTTTGGACTCAAGACCAAGACCCTGGGTGGCTTGTAAAGGTCTTCAGGTCTGAGAGGGCATCACCTGCCTTCTCAGCCTTCCACACATCCTCCCACTGGACAAGGTTACAAGAACATCTGAACTTGGGGAAGATATGATGAAGATTATGACTTTCTTAAGTGTTTTCCCTACAAGAACATTTATTCATTGCATAAACTCCCCCCCCCCCCCGCGCCCCCCCCCCCCCCCCCAGTCAGCATAGTATAGCAATGAAGACAATGAACTGTCTGACCCAATGGCCTGGACTTCAATCACATGTTTGCCATTTACAGACTGAGAGGCCAGAATACTCTTATCTACTCCATACTGAAATTTTCCTATCTGTAAAGGAAAAAATTAAACGTAGATAAGGCTCAGCTGGCCACTTGAGAACCCGAGCCCCACTCTTCCTCTCTGATCTTAGGAGGAAGCATACATGAACTACTGTGGTATGTGTGTGTGGAGCCTAATGACTTTCCTGGGTTAGGGTAAGTAGCCTCTGTTCATTGGTTTGATTGATTGGGTTTGGGGGCAGTGGAATGGGACTTGTGCATGTGTAAGTGCGGGAGCCAGCACAGTCCAGACGGTGGTGTCAGATCCCCTGGAAATGGAGTTAAAGAAAGGCACTTGTGGGTGCCGGGAACTAAGCCGGCGCTCTTTTCAACAGCACCGTGAGTTCTTACCTGCTTAGCTATCGCTGTAGCTGGGTAATATTCTTTTCATTTTAGGTTTTAAGGAATAAAGGGAAAATCCATACTGTTACCATCACACAGAGATACATACTAATTTCACTCATTGCATCGGCATAGATAGTCTCACCCTCTTCTTATATATGAGCACAAAGCACAGAGAAGTTAAGTAAGTTATCGGAAGACCTTCTGAAGTCAGCAGGTGCCTGAGATGGTTTTTTAGCTGGACCCTAGAGATATAGGTGTGGTAGTTAATGGTGAATGAGGGCCCCCCCCCCCCAGCTTGTACCTCAGTGCTGGGCTCACTGACCATACTGAATGTAGCATCCCCAGCCATGGCAGTTACAGTCATCATACTCTTCGCCCAGAATAGGACCTTAGAGGACCAGGTGCTCTGCTGGTCCTGAGCTCCCATTCCTGGGGAGACACACTGTTTTGTTTTTCTCCTAATTGTACTTACCAACACTGCTGAAACACAGAGTCCCCGAAACCAGGTCCGGCTTTACTGAGTGTCACTCAGATTTACATTCTCAACAGGAATGGTTTCAAAGCTTTTTTCAAAAAATGGAATCGAAGAATGATGAAGCCAAGAGCACACAGGGTTAGGTCTGGGGGCGGAGCGTCGTCACCAGCCAGAAGCAGATACTTTGTGGAGGATGATGTGGACAGTGGGAACCTGTGAATGGAATAGAGAAATGCAGGCCAGCCATATCTCAGCTATGTCTAGAAACAGGGTTTGGGGATTTCAGATACATTTCTGGGAGTATCACTTTGCTGTAGGTGAGGCATAGGGTAGAAAATTCCTTGTCTCTATAAGCCCAGAGCCCTCCTCTCACTGAGGTGAGACAGAAGGGGCCAGCCAAGCAGCAGAATTCTTGGATACCACACTCCATATGCCAAGAGTGGGGGGCAAAGAGGAATGGTCTGTTTTGTCCTTTCTTACGCCTGCAGCTGGAGATTGCCCTCCTCACTGCTGTTCTATTGAAGGCACCCAAGAGTGACATTTTTAATGATTTTATTAGTTTTATATTTTAGAGCTATTCTTCCCCAATAATTTTGAAATTATTATGTAATTTTCTTTCCATTATATTCAAATATTTGCATGTCATAGCCCATGTATGTAAATACATAGTTCCTTATTAACTTTTACACACTTGCTATTCAAATACAGTTTTCCTCTGAAAGTTTTTGTGGAAGGAAAAAAATTACCACCCACTCTTGAGGATTCGGCTTTTCTGACATTTATTTCATTTTGAAGGAAAATCTGTAGTAAAACCAGGTATTTCACAGGCCATTCCTAACTTCTTCTCTTTCCTTGTCCCAAACAATATGTGTATCTGTAGAACCTGAATTTCAGGGACCTCGCTGCAGTTGTGATGGGCACCAATACTTGGGTGATTAAGAGTTGTGAAAAGGTAGCCTAGGTCAACATAATCAGGGCTAATTCATAAGACATACACAAAGCTAATGCACCCTTTGATGTATGTGGTGGTAGACAGCGTTTCCAATAGCTTTAACACAAACAGCAAATTTAGATGTTTCTGTCAAAATTGAGTCCTTGGTAACGCCATCTCAAGAGCTTTCTCTTGCATTTTCTTCCTGTGGGGTGAAGATAGGCCTTTGGAGACTTCAGACTGGCAGGCTGCCATATGGGATTTGGCTGTGAAGTATCTGAAGAAGTGTTTAGTATATTCACATTGGCCCTGGTTTTAAAACTGTAGCTGGTGCTCACTAAACAGTTGTGACAGTATTGAGTAGCTTGTTTCAAGAAGTAAGGTCATTGTCCTGTGAACCTCTCCTTGCACTCTGCAGTCCCCTCTCAAATTTAACTTGAAGGACAGGCACACTGTCAGGTCCCTTAGGACCTGTATGGGCAAGGAAAATAAAAAGGGAATGTGCTACTCATGGCAGGGACTTTAATCAGCTGAGAACATCCTTCTTATTCTCTTAAGTACCAGATTCACCAAACGGTCAACTCTCAGTTTAAGTTCATTTTAGTTATTTGTAGGCTTGCACTAGGTTCCCAAGGAGACAGTCAAGTCCATGGATTGTTATCATTGTCCTGATGAGGAAGATTGCGTACCAGAAGTTACTTCCTCTTCTTTGTTTCCCGTTTTCCCTTTGTCCCCTTGGAAAGTGGGTGCCTGGGAGTTTTAGGACTGATCCAGAATCCCCGTGGCTGTGACCTAAAACTGGACATCATCAAGTCAGTCAGTTGATTTCAGCTGTGGGCTTGTTGGGGCATGAGAGCTGAGCTGGGTCTGAAGGTCACTGGGTGCCATTCATGTGCACAAACAGCCACAGTGAGAAACGGACAGTAGTGAGATAATCGAGGCATGACTGAATCTCTGAGCATGCTCAGGAGGCAAACAGTTCTGTGTGTGGTGAGTAGGGAGAAGGAGCTGGGAATGGAAGGAGAGAGGTGGGAGCTTCGTGGAGGAAGTGGCAGACTTGGAACTTCAGTTAGAAGGTGGTTGGGTCCCTAGGACTTGTCAGCTCCGCTGGGAGTGTGGATCCTGAGTATTGCGTCTCCGGTGCTGAGTGGATACCTGTTCCACCTAAATGAATCCATCAATGGTGGGCATTTTTCTGTCTTTGTTCTTAGTCTCTTACCTTTTCCCCCCACCATTTCCTTTTCCATCCTTCTTTACCTTCTTTTTTCCCTTTCTTTCCCCCCCCACCCTGTGTCTTGTCGCATCTAGTCACTTTTTCTTTTCTTTCTTACACAGTCTCGTTCTGTAGCCCAGGCTGCCCTGGAACACACGAGTAGTCCAGGCTATCCATGAGCTAGCTCAGCAGCAGTCCTGCTGCCTCAGTCTCCTGAGGGCTGTGATCACCAACGATCCACATACTCATGGCCTTGGTGATACAAATAGGTTGGAATCCTGTATCCTGTCCTGTTTGCTGTTCTCTGAGGCAAGGCCTTCCACACCACTTCCTGGTACTCAGAGCTTTAGCGTCTCCACTGGAGGAGCTAGACTTGAAATCTGCCTGGAAATTGATTGTTTTCCAGGCTAGCAATTCAGAATCCGTTTCCCTTTTTGTCTTTCATCTCGGAACATTTTCATCATGCAGTAGTGGCCCTGCCTACTTTCTGGATGTGCATATATTCATGGCTTTCACTCAAAATTATGTTTTGCTAATATAAGTGGGGAAGTAAAAATACATACTCATCCAGATCCTAAAGAAAGGAGAAAAATCAGCCTATGTGTTCAGTACTGCCAGAATAAACCTACTTATCCCTTTTACCTATTAGATTTTTTTCTTAACCTGGCTTATTGGCTTCAAATAAATTAATTGTTGGTTTTCCTTATTTTAAGCCTTGCCATTTCTTAGGATTCACCAAGTTCAGTTAAATGGTACAGCTTGATTGTCAGCTTGTAGGGACCATGGAGATGAGAGAGCACCCTGGTGTAGGGATGCATGATCCAGTGTAAGAGTGCCCACAGATCATTGCATGGTTGGTTAGTCTGTGAAGAACTGCAAAGTTCTGGGGGAGTTGAGAGGAAAAGGAGATTGCTTTGTACAAGGACGATGCAAAGTCCATGATCCTTCAAATCCAGGCACACACCATATAGTCTCCTCCCTTTTTAACTCAACAGTACACATGTAGGGAAAGAAATCCACAACCCACGAAGAAATACATAGTGAAAATAAGACAGTTGTTGAACACATTCCTTCCTCCTTCTCTAGAGTCACCCGCTTTCCAAAAATTTTCTTCTTCTAGGTGATTGTTAACAATTTAATTCTAGAAGATCTTTTTGCATTTCAGTGAAACAGATGTTCTGCGTTCGTGCTCTGTTGGGGTCTGGTGACTCATACCAAGAATGGAATCCTGACCCCTGAGACCTCCCAGTATAATATGGAACTTGGGGTATTGCGTGGTCAGTGAGACAGTGGAAATATGGGGGAGAAGAGGGGGGGAAGGGCTTGCTGCCCTAGAGGGCAGTTGGAAGCATGGCACAGAGAGCGTCATAGCTCTCCTCAGGACCCTCCACTCTGACCTTTCTTTTCTTGCCAGAGTCTCCTTTCCCCTTAACATCAGCACTGACTTTCTAGCTAGCTAAGGCTCTTTCTCAAGCCTGACTTGAAGTGAACTAACATTACTAATGGTGGTAAAGCGGTGTTCAGACATGGAGGCTATGATGCACTGACTCACTAGGAAGCAAGATCAAGCAAAGAAAGAAAGTTGGTGTAATCTCTCTTGACTTTACCTATTTGGTGGTTAGTTGGTCAGCGTGATGCTGAATAGGTCCCCCTAGGGGAGAGGAAGGTGATTGTCCGAAGCTAGCATGAAGGGTGGAAGTCAAGGTAGGGAGAGGTAAAAGGTCAGCCTCCTCCAGGGATGTTCTGCCACTGGACTTGGATCGGTCCGTCTCCTGCCTTCACCGGCAAGCTGTCTTGTCGTTTCTGTTGAATATTTAACTTCATGCCTAAATCCACACCAGATCATTTTCTTTGGACTTCCACAGAAATGTGTTCCATAAAGGTTTGCATCTCTTTGCTTATAGAATGTGATGCTTCTTGTCACAGATGGGCCCAGCCCTGCCCGCATCTTCCTGTGTTACATCAATATGAACACAGAAGGCTTCTTTGGAGGACATGGTGCCAAATATCATAGACAGTTCCTATGAGCGGATTGAGATGTACAGATTAACAGCCGCAGTCCTAACATGGTGTTCTAGAAACAGCGTCATTCTGCAGGAGGAAGGAGCCAGGGAGCTTGTTAGGTCACCAGAGCCCAGAGCAAGCCGTGCAGCTTTACTGTACGGCTTCTGTTGTTTATAACGTTCTGTAATGTGTGATAACAAAGAGCAGTGTGTGCTAACAAAGAACACTCTGTTACCACGAGTTATTTTAACCACCACCCTTCACTGCTCAGCCTTTTTTCCCCTTCTTCCTCACAGCTCTGTTTCTGGCTCCATGTCTCTGTCACCCACTTCCACCTCCTCCCCAGCTGCTCCTCCTCGGCTCCTTGTGTGAAGTCCTTTCCCGTGGCTCTTTCCTTTACCGCTGAGAACCTGCTGGAGGCTTCTGCGTCAGAGCACTCGTGGTTAGCTCCTACCATTCCAGCTCCCCACACACGCATTTCTACCACGGGTTCTTCAAGTTAGAGAAAAGACATTCTAGGAGCTCGTGAAAGTTGAGGGAAGGAGAGAGAGAGAGAGAGAGAGAGAGAGAGAGAGAGAGACAGAGAGACAGAGAGAGAGACAGAGAGAGACAGAGAGACAGACAGAGAGACAGACAGAGAGACACAGAGAATGTGTGTTGAAGGGGAGGGGGCCTTGATTGCTGGTATTGAGGGCTTGGTAGTTGTGTCTTTCTTCTCAGAGGACTTCTGATTGTTTTGTAGGTGTTTTGTTCTGTGATGCTCAGGTCTGAATTTAGGCTTCCCATATACAAAGCAAGCGCTTTACTACTGGGCTATGTCCCCAACCTTTCTCACTGTCATGTAATTGGCTAAAAGCACTCAGGTTTTTATCAAACTAGACCTGGAAGGATCATTGTATTTTGTACATAGTCACTTGACCCCAAACCCTGGATGTTGACTGGGCCCACATTGATTCTGTGTGAGGCCCTGGAGAGAGCTGCAGTGGAAACTTACCTAGAATGGTCAAATGCGGGCGATTTGATTCTCTAGAAATGTTTGATGTATGTGCTGGGTTCTGTTGTTACCGCATGAAGTAGCAAATGAAACCAGAGGTTGTTGATAGAACAGTATGGTATATGTGGTGAGACTCGGTTAACTTCATATTGATCTTGCACAAATTTACATGTAGTGAGTTTTTTGGGGGGATTGGTTCAGAGAACACACACTGGTTACTTCTTTGTACTCTTTTCCTCTTAAACCTTGCATGTATTGCCAGTGTCATAAACCATACCAAGAAAAACTAAAGCAGAGTGCAAAGAAAGAAACCTCGAAGTTCGACTGTGTGGCCTTTAAAAATTGTTATCAACTTTGTTATTTCTCAATTTCCTTACTTTGGTTGGACAAAAGAAACCCTAATATCTTGTCCATTCAAAAATTCATTAATATTAAGTCAAGCTCAAGGCTGGAAATAGGGTTTCTGGTATTATTTTAAGCCCATGTGTCCAGGTGGCAGTTGAAGGTGTATGACAGGATTATAGCTGTTAGGCTCAGTGACAGGAGTAGAGTATCGATTAGTGATGTCTGCTTTGAGTGCATCAAGGACTAGTAATGGCACATTTGGAGTTTTTGCCATTGCTTCTCTAATGCCATTGAGAATTATGAACATATTTGTGTTTTGCACACACACACACACACACACACACACACACACACACACACACACACACACACAGAGAGAGAGAGAGAGAGAGAGAGAGAGAGAGAGAGAGAGAGAGAGAGAACGAACTTGAATCAACAGCGCATGGTTCTATTCTTTTCCAAATAATTCACTTTCAATTAAATCCCAAGTTGTTGTTGCTTTTTCGTGGATTCCAATGTTTTAAAACCAGGGGCAGTAGAGGGATAACTGTGTAGATAACTCCATTTATACAAGGCATCACTTTAGACCTAGGTGTTTTACAGGAAAGCATTGGCATCTGCAGAGGACAAGGTACACATTGTAGCCCATAACTCATCTATATAGCTCTAGTCCTAAAATTGGACTTTTTTTTAATGACCATGATTTTAGGAGCAAAATGAGGTGTTGTGAAACAAGTAGGAAGTCATGCATATTCCATCTTAAGTCTGTTTCGAAAGTGAATACTAATATTGTTTTAATTGCTCTCGGATGTCTGACAAAATTATGCTTTTGAAATATCCAAGTGAAGAGTCAGGGCTGCAAAAATAGTCTTTTTGGAATGCTGGACAGGGATGGGTGATGCTAATCAGATTTCAAGGTTCATCTTGACCCACTGCCTCTCGGGACACTGATCAAAGTTTGTGAGTCCTTCTGATGTGGAGTTATTCATTAGAGTTCTCCGCACATAATTATGGATTGTCAGAAGATCTCAGTTTTGTATAATGAGTGAGTAGCAGGCCTGCAGCTTTGCTGAAGTGTTAGCTTAATAACCTCATAAGATAGGTTCTTTTCTTTCTCCCTCAAGACCTGAGCAAACTGGCTTATGTCTTGCCCACCCCACCTCAAATAAAGATGTACCATTTAGGGTTTTGATTTCTTTAAACGGTTAGTTCTAAGGGGAAGAAACACAGCTTTGCATCTCATTGCCTTCCCCTTTGTTCTCCCGTCTTTGGAACTGGAAGTGTAACAGATTTTGTTTTCATGCCCAAATCTTGGTAGGAACCTATCAGTTTTTCTCCTAGCACACATGGCTGTCTACAGTAAGATATTAGTAAATTGGTGCTGATAAGCAGTACCATGTTGAAACTCCTGCCTGCATGATACTCTTACTCAGGGATGCAATTATTTCCCTTGGTTTTGACAAGATGTCAGCTGTGATGTGCACGGAGCACAAACATATCCTCAGACACCAGCATGCATTGGAAATGCTTCCAGAGGAAAAGTCAAGTATGCATCTGGAACTCCCATTCTGCGGCATCCTCTGTCTTTGGATTCTTGTTGATGTTTAGATTATTAGCTGATTGTGCACATGAAGTAGCACTGAAGAAGCATGAATCATTTTATTTACTGATCATAATTAACAGTGGCTTCTAGGGATATTGTGCCTTCATTTTCAAGTTGAGGGTTTAAGAGAAGAGCTATTCATTATCAGTTAGTTTGTTGGTATCTGTGGCAGAGACACTCATACATAAGAGCTCGAAGTGGGAAACCATGGTGGGAAATTTAGGAAAGCCCCATGTTGCACAGCCACTGCGTGTAACTTGCTGTTGATTCAGAGATGCACTGGACACAGCAGAGTTGAGGGCCTAGTTGGGAAACTGTCTTTGTCATAATAAGTTAGTGGCTGTAACATGGACCAACCTTCTGCCCCTTGGCTACGATGACAACACAATCAAATTGTAATTCTAGCTTGTTTCTAGGATTTTCCACAGCTAAACCCTTCTTTTCCCAGCCCATTGACCAGAACTCGGGCACATGGCCAGAGGTAGATGCAAAGACAGATGGGAAATGCAGTCTTACTTACAACACCTCTGGCTGACCCTGCCCCATCCCTGCCCAACCTGGCTCTTAGTTGTCTGTTCAACAGAGCAGCAAGGGTTGAATGGGGGAAAACTCACCATGCCTGGGAGAGAGAAGATAGATGTTCAGTGTTTTTGAAGAGAATTTAAGTGCAGTATCTTCTGTACCAGCCCTGTCTGGCAGTGGTGTCCTGTGTCTCACTGTAATTCTCAGTGATAAGCTGTGATTTTAGTGATTGTCCTGCATTAAATATCATCCTTTTTGTTTAACCCAGGAAGAGCAAGCTAAGCAGTTCATGGTTACCAGAATTATGTGGCTATTATTTACTTTCGTGGTAAGTGGCCAGCCAAGCCGTGTAGAAAAATCTGTGCATCAGAAAACTGACTGCTCTGTGGAGGATGGTGGTTAGCAGGAGCCATTTTGGATAACGTTTCCTTCAGGGGTGAATGGGAGGTGGACCTTGTATGAATGGATCATTTTAAAAACAAAACAAAACAACAACTTGAGAGGCCTGTTTGCTGCTGGAAAAGCCGATACTATTTGCTCCTTCTTCCTTTCTCGGTCTTGATATCTGCGACATATCTTTGATGTCTTTAGACTTCTTCCATTTGGCGGCTCTGACAGACTTCAGCCGCCTACTCTCTTCAGGGCCATCAACAGGGTGCTGAAAGTTCATTCATAAAGATAAATAGTATTGTAATGTAACATTTGAAGTCATAAGTATGGACTGAGACAACCACGAAAAACAAAGTATCGAAAGCACCAGTGATCGGTCCTGCGCCTCCCTCCAGTCTGTGTGGCTCAGCATCGCAGTGCCAGTGGGCCTGTGTTCATTCAAAGTGACGCTTGGTTCACTGTATGTTCTGTGCTAATGTTGACCACTTCCAATATTATATACACATCTGATTACTGGATTTGGACTTCCCAAGGAAGGCCCCACATCTCTCCTGTTGACTGAGCCCTGGTTTCCACCTGTATCTCAGAGCTAAGAACAGGGCCTGAGACAGAACTGGTACTCAGGGAATGTTCATGATTGCCCAGCTCTGCGACAGAGAAGAGGGATAAGATGACAGATAGGCATCCAGCAGGTGGACGGAAGGGTGGTTTCAGAACTGTACCAAGAAGGCTCTACTCTTTCAGAAGGTCAAGTTTTACAAGGGCCCAGACTCACTGGGTTTTACAAGCAGGCAGAGTCCTGAAGACACTTCTTTGACAGTATTATCCAGATGGGTACTCTGTGTGGGTGTATCTCCCGTCTTCCAGGAGAGTGTCCATAGTGTCTTCTCTTTTTTACAATATCTTTTCAATACTCACTTTTCTGTTCTTTAGTTTTCTGTCTTTCCTTTTGTTTCCATTTGCTTATTATCAACCACATTTCATTTTATTCTCTGCTGTAATTGGTGCTTCCAGCCTGGGCTCTTCCAAAGAATGTGCTAGAGAACAAATGTCTTTGCCTGCTGTGACTTTAACAGGGTCTCAAAGGCAGAGAAACAGAATGGAAGGAGTTTGAAACTGCCCTGACCATCACTGAGGTAAGGTACTTTGCTAAATAGCCTGGTGAGAAAATCTGAAACATAACGGCAATTAAGTATGCTGTGCAGATGTTGTAAGGTCTCCATTTTGCTTTCTTTAGTGTTTGTAGATGCTGTAGGAGTTGAAGACTGCATCTCTCCCAGAGCACGCACAAGTGGCACATCTCAGGCCATTTTTCCTTCCCAATTTGGCTTTGATAAGGGTTATTAAGCAAGTTTCCTCTCTGAAGAGAGAATAATTCTAATCACTTCCACTCATCACCTTTGTTGGCCGTTGTTGAGATGATACAAAGAGGAAAAATATTTCTAATTTACATCACCTGCATAAATTTAATATCTGGGATTTGCTCCAAAAACATGACCCTATCTCAAAGGACCAGAGAAGGTGACAAGCTAGAACCAAGCCACAGTGGAACAGGAGTGCAGGAAAACCACATTCAGTGTGAAATGTTGTCTTCATGAAATGGTTTTGCATTGGAGAGTTTAGTTCTCACAGAAGCTTGGTTCTGTTGGACTTAGTTCTTGAAGAAATAAAGTTGTGCTTTTCATAAAATAATTCGAAGGAAATAGTTCTAAAGATTTATCTTTTTAGTTATGTGTATGTGTGTACATCTGTGTGAATGCATGCTGTGTGTGTAGGGGTGCCCTCAAAAGCCAAAAGGGGGCTCAGATCTTCTGGAGCTGGAGGTATCGGGTGCTCATGAGCTGCCTGACATGGGTGTTGGGAACTGAACTGAAGTCCTTTGGAAGAGCAGAAGTGCTATTAAATGCTGAGCTTGGTAGTTTTTCTAGGAAAAAGTATGAGTGGGGCTCATTTTGGAATACAGCATCCTTTGTTTTTTTTTTCCCCTCAGCCCCCACTCTTGAGTTCTAAAGAAGCTAAGCCCATTCTTAGTAGTGTTTATGAAACTAAGTATAGCCTGGAGTCAAAACTACTTTGCCAAACTTTAAGCCACAACAGCCTGTTACAGCTGAGATAGAAGCCTCTGGAAGGAGAGGTATGGCTGGTAGGAATGACTGCACCAATGTGATAATGGTATCTCTCCTCCTGCCTGGCTTCTTGTGGTGGCCAGATCTCAGGATGGATAGGACGCGTGACCCCTGTTGGCAGGTGCCTTCTGTTTTGCTTGAGGTGATTTAGTTTACACCTGGATCATTATGCCAAGAGAATTTTGAATCAACTGCTTTATAAGGGACCATGAGTTGTCCAGATCTGTGCTTGCCTTTCCCTTGGTTTCCACAGAAGGAGGGGACAGGGGGCAGAAGGGAGCAGATGACAGGGAGAAGGGAGCGGGATGTTGTAGAAGGACCTGCGGTGGGACTAAACAGGGCTGTCCAGGATGCTTCATAGCTTCATTTTAGCTAAAGTACTGCTGCTTTTCATCTTTACATGCTAGGCTGGGCATGAAATTATATTTTCTGAAACGATGCATAGCTAGACATACTTTTATTAAGACCACTCATATGGCTCAACTTTCCTTCAGTCCAGGATTTTTTTCCCCCCCACAGTGTGTTAGGCCAGTGATAATTCACCCTCGATTTCCCCAAACCAATGAGGGGCTATCCTATCATTCAGGACCCACATGAGTCATTTTAATAGAGGAGCTACTGTGAGGATGCTAAGGAGCCATTGGGAAAGGGTGAAGAGAGCAGGAACCTCCACGAAGCAGCCATAAGCTCTTGAGACAGAAACAAAGGGAAGAAACTATAATTGACTCATGAAGCCGAGTGTGTGCCATGGATCCCTGTGCTTATGAGGTTGGTTGTGGGAGTGCTGGAGGAATGACAGAATGAAGTCCACTGGTTCCACTGGGAAGAACTCCTGTTGGAATGAAGCCGGCAAGAACAAAGCCCTTCGAGGGGTTAGAGCGGCAGTTCTCAACCGGTGGGCATGACCCCTTAGGAGGTTGAATGACCCTTTCACAGGAGTCCCATAAGACCATCAGAAAACACAGATAGTTAAATTAAGATTCATAACAGTAGCACAATTACAGTTATGAAGTAGCAACAAAATAATTTTATGGTTGGGGGTCACCACAATATGAGGAACTCTGTAGTAAAGGGTCACAGCGTTAGGAAGGGTGAGAACCACTGGGTTAGTGGTTTCTTCAGTTTCCCTCCAACATCCCCAATCTCTCTACTTTAGTTGGCATCCAGTAGTCTAGCACCCGTATGAGCACACAGTAGACCCCGATAGCCCACCAAGGAAGGGTAGGTATTCGGCCATTCCCATCATCACACCCCACAGCACAAAAGGGAGGGTGCTGGTGAAGCCACCACGGGAACTGACCCTTCCCCAAGGTGTTTGTTTTGTTGTTGAAATCCATTTTCACTGAGAGGCAACACCATCAGCAGTCAAGAGAACAAAATTCCTTCCCCTCCTGGGAGGCCAACTCATCTTTCTGTCTCAAGTTTTCTTTGCTCCAGGCTGAGTCAACCGGCCATCAGGACGGTGTGTGGACTCCTTGGTGTCATCTGTTGGACACCTGCCAGCCTGTCAGCATCTCAGTTTGTCTCGGTGTCCCCTGAAAGCATTGAGGCTGTGCGTACTTTCTGTCTTAGCAGTTAGTCTTCTAGGAATTTATCCTTATGAATTTTTCATGGTTGGCATAGACATTCAGCCATAAGGTTATTAATTTCATAATTTCTCAAAACATGGGACTATTCAAGTATAGGCCGTTGGTTTTGAATGTGGAGTACTCAACAGTAAAATCAATAATGATGAAGAAGACAATGTAACAATACGAGAGGAAAAATCACCTTCTATTTTTAGGTTAAAAAGACAGGTTATAAAACGGCATGCACAACATCGTTCAGGTGTGTAGTACACATCTACATTTAAAAACAAAGATGAGCAGATATGTACCAGATCTCTAACATACACTGGCTATTTTGAAGTGGAGATATTATGGGATGTTTCAGGTTTTTTTTTTATTGTACATTCAAAATAGTTTGCAATTTTCTTAATTGTAAGACTCTCTTCTAGCAAAGAAAAATGAATTTGGTTCTCAGAGTGGGGGGGGTGGGGGTTATAGAAGCATGGATGTGGTCACAGAAGCCAAAGACTATAGCTGTAAGTATACTTTCACTGTTATATCATTCACTTTCATTACAAATACACAGCTCTCGGAAAACAGCCTAAAATGGCATTGCCCCCTTTCTTTTTTCTTCTGTAATTGTATCACTCCGTAGTAAGTTTATAGTTATTTGATAGTCATTATATTTCCCCTATGGTAATCACAATGGTTCTCATAAATCTTGCTATTCAAGTTTTTTTCCAACCTTTTCAGATTTAAAATGAATTACTTAATCTAGTTGTTGGTTTATAATTTATAGTCCATAGGAAATAGTCATTTTAAGTATACAGTTCCACAGTTTTACTAGTGTATAGTTGTAAAACTTCTACCCTAGTCAGCACAAATGGTCCCCATCACCTTAGAAAGCATCCTTACAGCCTCTGCAGTCAGTCCCCTGCCACTTTGGGACCTCGACAACCAGTTCACCACCATTTCTTACTATAGATTAGATTCCACATGTAATTTTTTTCCTAGTTTTTTTTTTCCTTAGGAAAAGAATGTGTTTTAAGTAGCTCATTCCTTATTGTTGAGTAGTCTTCTTTAAACACATGTGTTTATCAGCTATTGGGAACAAAGTTTCTTCAAATATCAAAGCCATTTTAAAAACCTATCCCTCAGTCTTAGGTAGATACAAATCCCTATTGGATATCTTCTGTTTTCTTAAATCATTTCTAAAAGTATAACCGAGGTATGAATATTATACATAATAGGCCACACATTTAATGAGTTTGGATGTGTGTGTATATCTATGAGAACAGCAGTACACTCAGGATACTAAGTACAACCACCGATTTCCTCATGTTTTCCTGTGTGGGGTGTGTGTGTGTGTGTGTGTGTGTGTGTGTGTGTGTGTGTGTGTGTGTATGATTTGCCTGCATGCACGTATGTGTACCATGTCTGTGTCAGAAAGAAGGCATCAGATGTCCTGGAATTGGAGTTAGGGATGGTTATGAGCCACCATGTGGGTCCATGGAAGCAATCCCTGCTCCTTTGCAAAAGCAACACGTGATATGAAATGCTGAGCTGTCTCTCTAGCCCATGCCCCCCTCCCCCAGCTCAGTCTTTTAAATGCTCGATCTATCATTGACCATGTTCGTCATTATTCCTACTTTGGACCATTCGCTTGCTTGATGAGAAGTTCTAAGTCTTTCATCTCTTTATCCTGAAGTTTGCATTGGCAGTAAGGTTTGCTGGAGCAATTTGGACACTGTATACCGTCTCGAACTCTGGGAACTTGAATTCCTGTATGTGAAGATTCTAGAATACTGATGAAGATGTTCTTATTATGTTGGCCTCAGCTCTGAGATGCTGTGGTTTGGTGAATGTGCTCATTAATCAAGGGAAGGACAGATCTCATTTACCATGATCATAGTGGCTTTGAAGAAGACAGAGACGTATGAGGTCAGGAAGCTGAGATGTGACCAAGTCCAGTGTTTCTGCTCTAAACTGATATGTTGTTATAGATATAGGGCCCCAGGTTGAGCTTATGGTGGGATTTCCATTGCTGGAATACTGAGTCATAAAACAGAAGACAACAGATGATATAATCCAGTTATGTGTGAAGGAGGTAGCTGGTGTGGGGCCCAGACAAGGAAAGGGATGGAGCATGGATGGCAGTGTGTCTGAATTACTTAAGATCGTTAACTTTGAAGACAGCAGTCTTTTAGAAGTCACTAGTAGAAAGTAAGTGTGTCTGGCTGTCTTGAGTACAGAAGGCTTAGAAAACAAAAGAAAAGAACTAGATATTTGGAAGTTCTGTGGTGAAACCTAGGCCCGATGTCGTGATTCAAGTAGTGTGTTTCATCCATCAGCCTGTGCTGATTGGGAACCACACTGAAATGACCTGGCTCAGGAAATCATTCTTGGTTTATGATATTGAGGGCACCAGGCTTGGAGCTGGCTTAGCAATAAACTGAGAAAGCTGATTCCTGTGTGTTAATGAGCAGTGAGAGGCCAGAAGCTGGATGGGAGATTGAAAACTGGAGATGCAGCAGTAAAGGGAGTGACTGGAGTGTGCGCTGAGGTAGTGGGAATGTCACACCTGCCCTTTGGCACTCAGTGTGTGGGATGGTATTCTACAGACACCGTAGTTACCTTTTGCTGTATTGTAAGCAGGTGTTTGTGTGCACACATCAGGCACACACAGGAAGGTCTACCAGATACCACTCTATGTACCTTTCATGTATCAGATTATATAAACTCCACTATTTCTCGATAACCAATTATTACTCTTCATACTAGAGATGCAGACACAGCAGGATATCCAAGAGGAGTTTTGGTAAGAGTCCAGTGATGATGGTGTGCCAGAGGTCTTGAACCAGACCAATGCCTCATTGCAATGAATTTTGCTGGCAGGGCTGAGTGGACAAAAGGGTATATACTGTGTGACACACTGCAGCTCCCAGTGTCACTAGGTCGAATGAAGAGGTGTTAGGAGAGACAGGAAAGATGGAGGAGTGAGGTAGGTTTTGTTTTTTGTTTGTTTTGTTTTTAATTGATTTTGGAGGGTTTCTTTGGGGAGACACTGCAGGGGTGAGGGGTGGATATGGAGGGAATGGGAGGTGATTTGTATTGGGGTGCATGATGTGAAATTCCCAAAGAATCAATAAAGAGTTATGTTATAAAAAAAAGTAAAAAAAATATAGTTACATATTTGATCATTAAAAGACATGATGGCAAAGAGAAGTAAAACCCTTGGTAGAGCTGATATTTGGATGCAGCTAGTCTGTAACATGAATTCTAAAAGGTCTTAGTAATAGAACAAAACCCAGAGCCAGATATTGGGGTGAAAGCTGAAAGATCAGAGAAACAGAACAAGTCATCCACGTTTTTACCTCTACAAAATCCTCAGCCTCAAGAGAACGAGTTCCTGTTTTCTCAGACTGAAAGCCTCTGAGTCCTCACCCCTGAGTGTCTCAGTTGAACTGCTGCTCAGTTCCTGTCTCCTCACGCCTTACATACCATTCTCCACCCAGCCACGTCACTTCCTGGGATTAAAGGTGTGTGTGCTTTCCAAGCAAAGGCATGAGATCTCAAGTGCTGGGATTAAAGGCCTGTGCCACCACTGCCCGCCTCTGTTCCCAGTGTGGCCTTGAACCCACAGAGATCCAGATGGATCTCGGCCTCCTGAGTGATAGGATTAAGGATGTGTGCCACCACTTTCTGGCCTCTATGTCTAATCTAGTGGCTGGCTCTACCCTCTGATCCCCAGATAAGTTTATTAGGGTACACAATATATTGGGGTACACAACATATCACCACACTTGTCTGACTCCAGAATTTACACTATGAGTTCCCATAATTTATGACCTGCCATGACACTTGGCATGCCCTGGCCGGGGCTAGACGAGAGTGCTTTGAGAGGGGACAAGGCAATGTGATGTGATAATAACACCTTTCTCATAAAGTAGACCCAGGAGAAGTTTCTGTTTGTGGTTGTGCATTGTGACTTCCCAGGCATTTTGAGTACTGAAGTATGGTAGCCGATGAGTGCTTTAGAATGACCTGGATGCTTGCTCAAACATTCATACTTTGACATTATCTGAATCTGAAACCTGCTTGGAAAGACCTGGCAGCTAGAACCATAACAAGTCCCTAAGGGATTTGCATGTGCATGGAGGTTTGCAAAGTACTATCTGAAGCCTCAAGCATCCATCCCGTGTTACGATGAATGTTTCTAGCCCAGCTGTAGTGAGCATACTTTATCATGGCAGATGAATGGATCTCTGTCTCCACGGTGGGATGAGAAGCAGTTGGTAGGTACTTAAGGAGCAGGTGTGCAGCAGTTCCTAGTTACCAGGCTGGTTTCCAGTTTGTGATTGGCGGCTATTTTTGTACCCCAAAGGGAGATGCATACTTACTTAAGGAGCCAGTATTCTTAAAAAACAACAACAACAAAACCTAGCGAAACAGCATTATAAACACACACGTAGCTCTCTATGGCTGAAACACATGGTTTTTAGATTAGAGTTATTTTCTTGCAAATTTGGGCTTTCTGTTCTCTTCGGGGTGCTGAGTGAAATGAGTGTAAGATGAGGAGTGTAGCTTTGTTAGGCAGCTCATGTATATCACAAGTTCTGTGTCTTTAATTCGTTCACTTTTGTAGAAAAAAAATAAAGTAAACCATCAGCACCAAGGCACAGTGACAGAACAGTGCTCTGGAAAGCCAGCCCTCTGTCGCGTGGAGAAATCTCTGTGATAAGCACGGTGTCACAAACTGGAGTTCATGCTTGGCTAGACTTAGCAGCAAATTGCAAACGAGGGAACAATGTCATGTTTTATTTACAATGAATGCATTTCATACATGAGCCCCAAGTACTGACAGCTCAATAATGTCTTTTTAAAATTGCCTTGGAACTTTTTTCAGGAAGCCTGCCCCCTTGCCCAAATCAACCTGTTACTCCTCAAACATTATCATTGGCCTGAAGACACTCTGACCCCATTGTCACTGGAGAATGGAGCAGCCCAGCACACAAAACCATGAGATGCTGGTCCTTGGGTGCCCGCCCGTTGGCTCCACTTCATAGGCTGGCCTCCTGTACAGATGTTCAAGTCTTGTGATGACTATAAATAACATGGAAGGACTCTATTTAGAAGATTTGTGCGTGAGTCCATGCTGAGAGAAGGGTCAATTCTAGATAATGGCATCAAGATGACCTCCTCGAAAGTATGTAACCTGGTGCAAGCCTCCCATGTCACAAGAGGAAAGAAGCTTTGGACAGCGTAGCAGCTGGAAGGGAAGGGGCTCCACAGAGGAGGGCTGCCTACTTCACCCTGCCTTTCTTAGTGCTGAGCACTGGCAGGACTGACAGGTGGGTGAATGATAGGCTTCACCTCAACATTACACAGGGTTCACCCCAAAGTCTGTCTTCTTACAGAGTGTTCTTGATACTGTGTTGCATGTCTTTTGCTCTGTTTCGGTTGCATTCTTAGGGCTTTGTGAGTATTTCAGGTAGACTTTTTAAAAGACATATTTAAAATGAGAGATCTCCGTAGTAATTTTGTCCCAAAGAATAAAAATGGCAAATTAGGAATGGTGGGTTCCAAGGAGAATGAAAAATAGAAAACTCTTTTACTCTGATGGTCTCAGTCCTGGGATCAGGTATGTGTTACAGGAGCACCTAGGAGGCAGGGATGGTGGCTGCTGTCACATCAGCTTTGGTATAGAACTGTTTCTTAACCTGCTAGAATTCAGTGACTGAGACCCAGGATAGTATGATGATGTTGGTAAGGATTTTAAAGATACTGGTAATAAATAACAGCTCATTTCCCAGCATTATTCAGTCCAAACTGTGTCATACCTCATTACAAAGCAGGTAGTCAGTTTGACTTTTGGAACAGTCATTGATAATACTTGCTGTTTCGTGGAATCATTTAAGATTACATCAATAAATTCCTGTTAATTTTGAAAAAACTGTGTGTGTGTGTGTGTGTGTGTACACACAGGTGGGAGATGACCTGAATCTGGAAACTCTTAGGTTTTCTACTGCGACTTACTTCCCTGTTCACACTGACTTGGCTTAGTAGTTACCTAAGAGGTATATCATCCATGTCTGTTCCCTTAGAAGCGTATCGGTAGGATGTGAAGCCCCTGCCTCCCAAGTGATGCATTGTCTCCCCATTGAAATTCAAGAAGTGCCATGTAACAATTACTCATTCCTGTGTGGGAGCTCTTGGTGTATTAGCATGCTTTGAAATTGAAAGTCCTTACAGATCTCTTTGCATAATATTGGCCAAAGCATAATAAACCATAAGTGAATTTTAAAGGAAGAACAAAGATCTCAGGTGTAAAAGGCAAGAATAATGATCAAGGCTGCGGTTTCCTGTGTGTGGCGTGTGCATGTTTCTGAATGCTAACATAAGACACATAAAACAGAATGGCTGTGTTGCGGAACCCCTTTCTGGCTTTGACAGGCTTCTCTGTAAATAACTGAAGACTCACTGGCAATGGGTGATATAATTGATGGCTTATTTATTTAAATATTTGAGTATTGTTTACTGTCTCTGGAGTATAACTGTGAATATTTGGGTAAAATTAAAAACTCCACCAGTAGTCATTCACCTAAGTAGGGTGTACAATGTGCTCCCCTCCCATGTACCCATCTTCTCCGCTACCCTTGGGATCTTTTTAGGTTCAGAGTGTGTGGAAAGACAGTACTGTGTGTAGAGACATAGATACCTGAGAGATTGTATTTAACAAAACAAAATCTTCTAGTGAATATTTCTTGCTTGCTCATTTGCCTTCTCTTGTACAAAGCTCAGGTTATCCTGAGTCATTAGCCACTAAATTGTTATGCTCATGAGAAGAATCAGCCCAGAATCGATTACTTTGGAACCTTCCTATAAAGAGGTTGACCATTTGAAGAATCTGCAATTAAATACTGTCTCCACCATAAGATCTCATCTTCGGAGGCAGTGAGATGACTCAGGAGGTACAAGCCCTTGCCACCCAAGCCTGATGACCTGACTTGGATTCCCAAAACCCATAGTAGGAGAGAACTGACTCTTGAAGTCTCACCACAAGATCTCCTCACCCCAAAACACACACACACACACACACACACACACACACACACACACACACACACACACACACACAGAGTTTTAGAAGGCTGGTCTTCATTGAAGTTCCCGAGGAAAGAATTAAGACAGAGTCTGTATTGATTCAGACTTTTGGAAGTACTTGAGTGTCTTGATTATAGAAATGCAAGCTGGGACAATGGAGTGCCAGTCAAATGGTCATCCTGAGCCTTGGTGCCATGTGTTCAGGTCTCTCCTGGGCCCGGACGGTGATGAAGATGAAGGCTTCATCCACAGGCTTACCCTTCAGATGGAAACTTCCAGAGTAATACCTCAAGAATAACTTGAGTCCTGTAGGTTATGTTTTCACCCCTTTAAAATTTACAGTGGTATTTTAGAATGGTTTTCCAATCTTTGATAGAAGAACTTTGGCAAAACAGCAAAACAGCTATAAAAGGGCTCTTGACAGAATGTAATGGCTTGTTATCACTGTAAGCATGCAGTTACAGACAAGAAGAGGCAGAGGAAGAGGGGACCTCCACACGCATTTTCCTTTTTTAAGGTTCTTTTTGCCTCAACTTGGAGGAGACATGTAGTGAGAAACAAAACTGAACAATAAAACCAAACCTTTTGAAACTCTGGGAAGAAAAAAGAAATTAAACCCTAGTATTTGACTAGTATCTTGACATCAGAAACAAAACAAACAAACAAACAACACCTCTGTGAAAGTGGCCGTAGGCTGTTCTAACTCAGAAGTGGGGTCTCGGTATGTATATAGGGCCGTGTGCTCTTCAATCTGTCAGTGATTTGACATGGAGATGCCTCATCTCCAGTCTTGATCTTTCCTGGGCCTGCGATTCTCTGCTGTCTTACGAAACTGATCCAGGAGCTCACACAGCAGGCGGCAGTGCTGGTCTCAGGCCTCGAGGCTGAATAGGACCCTAAGGAGCAAGTGTAAGCCTCAAAATCTGGAGACAAAGCAGCGAATTAATTCTGCCAACTGTGAGTTTTAGAGCGAGTTTCAGAAACCCTTTGCTCAGCAAGCTCCTTACATACTCAAGAGTGTATATTGGTTTTAATTGAGCCGTCTCCAAAGCCATCAAAGCTTCATAAAACTGGGCTTTATAGTATTTCTGCTCATCGTGGACATTTATTGAACTTACTCTATTGGGTGGACATGAATGAGCCGGTTCCTTTTCCAGGCCCAGTTCCTCATGGGGAAGACAAGGCTGTTCCATCATGAGTGGCCCTGAGAATCCTTTCCTTTTCGATAGTTCATAAATGTTTAGCATGGAGTCGTTGCTCCTGTCTGCATTGTGGGCAGCAGTTGAGTAGGCATGATATATACATGTGTGGCACACACGGTAGAAATGAGAACAAGAGGAAAGAACCTGTGGTGAGAAAAACGTCTCTTGACAGTACTCTCTTTCCAGGTTCCAGGAGTCTGTCTCCATGCTTGGTGGGTGAGGGATGTGCAGACCACAGTGGATGACAGCAGGGGCTTGGGGGTTGTCTCCATGGATCCCCTGAGTCCTTGAGTCTCAAGGTTGACTCCCGTGTTTATGATTTTGTTTCGGGTTTTCCAGATACGTGTATAACTTGGAAAATAGAAAAACACAAAGAAGAAGAATGAATTAAGCTCACTGTTCATTTCTTACCGTGTTAGCTGCTGTTCTTTGCCTACATGCAGTGTTTCTTTGTCCATTCCCTCCTCTGTAGATTGGTAGGTATAAAATCTGATTTTAGGTTATGATTAATTTTTCAATTAAATAATTATACAGCTTGTTTTTCTCTCATTATAAAAGTCACAGTGGAATAGTTCTGATTCTATACAATATAAGATGGGAAGTACAGCATGTTTTCTATGCCTTTGCACCAGTATTAGGGATAGATTTTTATAATAATTTATTACTTTCATTATATTTTATATTTTAATGAAAAGCAATTTAAAAATTGTTGCTTAAGACTTCACAATCTTATTAGTGGCATGAAATTTTAATTAGAAATTTCTGTTTCTGAATCCATGTTTACTATTTTACACTAACACTGTATTTGAATTTTCTTTTTTTTAATTTGGCTTTTTAAGACAGGGTTTATCTGCGTAGCCTTGGCTCTCCTGGAACTCGCTCTGTAGACCAGCTGGCCTCCCAAGTGCTGGGATTAAAGACGTGTGCCGCCGCCACCCAGCTTGTATTGAATTCTTAATTTTGAATACTTTCTCTGCGAATTGGCATGTTTTTGAGTACTCCTTTCAGGAGTGATAGTCTGTGACCATGTGCATACTGGTGGGATATGCTGAATAGAGGCTGGCTGGCTCCACCTTTTAAAATCCTCAGTGGCAGAGCCCCTGACATGTTGCTCCCACTCAGGAAGTGACATCCCACCCATGTTGTGAAAGAAACCCTAATTAAACACAGTGGGGCACATAGAAAGACCTGGAAGTAGGAGGGGGGCTTGGGAGGAAAGGAGAGAAAATAAGAGGGATTATAGGACCAAGAGGACTTCAATACAAGAACATTATACATACATACATACATGCATGCATACACACACACATATGATGAAATTAGTTATTTTTTACAAACGTGTACACAGCACAATTTTTTCTGATTGTTTAGTTCTCAAACTTTTTCTGTTATTCCTCATTAAGAAAGATGGCTCCCCTGAATACCAAACAATTTCCTAATAATCTTTTTGTTTGTTTGTTTGTTTGTTTTCGAGACAGGGTTTCTCTGTGTAGTTTTGGTGCCTGTTCTGGATCTCGCTCTCTAGACCAGGCTGGCCTCAAACTCACAGAGATCCGCCTGCTTCTGCCTCCCGAGTGCTGGGATTAAAGGTGTGCTCCACTGCCGCCCAGCCTAATCTTTTCTAAAAGCTCAGTTGCTGTTTCTTCATTTTATATGCATTCCTGCAGTGGAGTACTCTGGGATCAAGCGGTTCTTTGCTCCTAATTTCTTAACTGCATCTTCATGCTTTTTGCTTTTTTCCCTTGGTGATTTATTTTCTTCTCCCTAGAGTTCAGTCTCCTACCCTTGTCTTTATTTCATTTTAAGTTTGGCCTCCCCCGCCCTCCCCATTTTTATATTGTCTTTAGGACTTTCTGTTTATGTTCTCTTGACATTGTTTGGTACAGAAAGTGTCCACCTGAATCGGAGAGGTCTGGTTCATCTCACTGAGCAATGACAAAGCTCACTGGAGGCTGGAGGTTCAGAGCTGTTGACCAGGACGCTGTCTAGATGCCCATAGGCTAGTGCTGCTTTCCAGGAAGGTGCTTACTGGGTGTTTGGAGAAACTCCCCCGAAAGCAAGGGCCTCTGGGACTTGTCTCATGCCACTACCATGGAAGAAACATGCTCTCCTGTCTCTTAAATCTTTACCCAGACTGCTCTGGGCAGCGTTGCTTTTTCTACAGGTGATGCTGGAGAAATGTTTCTAGGGACCAGCTGGTATCTCCAGAGCAAGATGAACAAGGGTGATTTTGAAACTGAACGGTATTTGACAGGAATGTTCTCTGAGACTTAGATGAAAGAAGCAAGTGGTGACTGGAAAAGAGCTGGGTAGCCTGGAGAGATAGGAAGAGAACTGCAGCCACTCTGCCTCATCCTTGACTTCAGGAGGTCACTAGGAAAGTGCGTTTGCTGAGTAAAGTGTGTAGGAATGATCATGTGATCAACAAGAACAACCCGAGAATATGCACCCTGGGGGAGGGGTGGTTCCCACCCAGGGGCCTTCCCGCCTGGATACTTGCAGAATCCTTAGAGGCAATCTCATAGGTTTGTACATACCCCACAATAATGAGGCTGAATGATCTTTGAGGATCTCTCCCATTTATGGTACATGCCAGGAAACTGCTGATGGGATAAACCTTACCTACAAACCAGTATCATTTGCTCTTTTATTAAACAGAAACGACCTGGCATTTGTGGTGGGGATGCAAACAACAACAACAAAACCACAGCTCTCACCTCAAAGGAAATAAGAGAGTTTATTCTCGAGTCATTTTGAGTGACCATGGGCTAGAAATACATATTTAGATTACCCCCAACCAAATTCCATGTTCCAATGTAGAAAGCAGCTCAAAGATGTCTTATACAGAACAAAGTCTTAAATCAAGGAAAATATAAAATATATTGGTGGGTCCATCAGAGTGGTTGGTGGCTATGGCAAGATGGAGGAAGAGTTTCTGTAGGTCTCAGATGGTATCTAATGGTGTTCTTTGCTTTAGGGTTGATGGAAGCAAGTGGTTTGCTAAGTTAATATTTTCCCAAAGATTTTTATCTATTAGTCACAGGATGTTAGTTCTGATACAGAGGTGGGCAAGGAATGGATGGCTATTCAGGTAACTAACACTAGCCAAGATAAGGTAGTTAGCCTCTGGACCTGCAACATTTCAGTGTCTCTACATCACTGAAGTTTTAATCAGGGAATCAGTCTTCACAGGCACAGATTCTTTCCAGGAATTCTTGTTCACAGTGGCATGTGAATTTTCCCTTTCCTTGGTTGATGGGAGGTGTCTAAGGTTTTTCTCATTTTAATGAGATTCTGGAAGAAGGTAGAATTACAGGTATTTTATACTACTCTGTCTCCAGGAAGCATTGTAGTTTTCAATATGCCATAAATGTCTTCTGATAACTTGTTTTAATCTTATTTTTAAAAGCGTAGTGTTTTAAGTCTGTGTTTCCTCTGCCCTTTCTAATTGAAATTGGAGATCTCTGACACCAGCTCTGGCTAAGATACACTGCAAGTAGACTTTTTAATGGGTGCTATATATATACACAGTGCAGGCAAACCCAGGCATCTTCAACAGACCTTTCCGCCAACATATTCTGTGCTTGTCAGTTGACTTAATTAACATCACGCTGGTTTGTAGTTTTAGAAACATTTGGATTTTTCAACTTTTTTTTCTGTCCTGAAGGAACTAAACATGGTTAGATCTCTCTCTAGTAAGTCTGTTTATTAATTGGTAATAAACATGGTTAGATCTCTCTCTTTAGTAAGTCTGTTTATTAATTGGTAGAACATGACATGTATGCTGGTTAATATATTAAGACAGAAGAGTTGGGAATTTGTATAAAACAAACAAGTTTGATATTAAATTTTGAAAAACGACAGAAATTTTCTCACTTTGGCTGTTTGAACGTTGGTATAAAAAGACTTAAAAGAGGAAAAATAAAAAGTGAATGATGCCGGGCGGTGGTGGCACACGCCTTTAATCCCAGCACTTGGGAGGCAGAGCCAGGCGGATCTTTGTGAGTTCGAGGCCAGCCTGGACTACCAAGTGAGTCCCAGGAAAGGCGCAAAGCTGCACAGAGAAACCCTGTCTCGAAAAACCAAAAAAAAAAAAAAAAAAAAAAAAAAGTGAATGATTTATACTGTGTGTGAGGAATAAAATAAATATCTAGTATTTAAAAATATATATAGAACCCATTTTGCTTGTCCTTGAATCATCCTTTGTTTGAGGTCTCTGCTGTTCGTGTTTCTGCTTGGGTTTTTTTGGTTTCACAGGAAGGGCCTGGGCAGGGGGAAGTCACAGAAGACCAGAGAAGAGGTGCAGAGCTATGTACTCAGGAAGGGCTAATTTGTGAAGTCTGTGGCCTGAGGGGGACTTTAGGGGAACAAAGCAAATAACCAGGAAAAATGAGCCAAGCTTCCTGATTTTAAGCAGTGCTGTGGAACAGTTCTTTTCTACACTATGAATATGTATTACTCTCATTGGTTAATAAAAAGCTGACAGGCCAGTAGCTCAGCAGAAAGTTAGGCAGGAAACCCAAACTGAGAATGATGGGAAGAAGGAGGGCAGAGTCAAGAGAGATGCCAGCCAGCTGCTGGCTGAGCAAGCAGGACATGTAGAAAATGAGATAACAAGCCAGGAGACATGTGGAAAGCATAAATAGAAATAAGGGTTAATTTAAATGTAAGAGTTGGCTAGTAACAAGCCTAAGCTATTGGCTAAGCATTTATAATTAATTTAAGCTTCTGTGTGGTTATTGGGAAGTGTATGCCAGGTATTTGGGAATAGTCAGTTGGGACTGGAAACATCTGTTTACATATGAAGTCCAAAATGGGACACCAGATAATGTGAAAATTTAAATAATCTTACTAATAAAAACCAGGAGTCAGATATTGGGGTAAAAACTTGAAAGATCAGAGAAGCAGGGGAGCAGCCATGGTCAGTCGCTTCCTACCCCTCTGGTTCCTTTGTCCAAAAAAAGGCCTAGATTCTCTCTCTGGCCCACCTCACTTCCTGTCTCCTCTCTGTACAGACCTCCAGACCTCTATGGCTAACTAGTGGCTAGTTCTGCCCTCTGGCTCCAAGCAAGCTTTATTTGTTAGAACATAAACAAAATATCACAATAAGGCAGGAATGGGATCAAATGTGGTGGCCTTTTGTAATATAAAGAATCCAATTTCTTCTTCTCTTTCTGAAACATTAGGAAGCTTTCAGATTTAATTTCCTGGCCTTTTGTTCCTTTCTCAGATGACGGACAGTCATATTCCAGTAACATCTACACATATAGAGAGCAGTGGTTCTCAGCCTGTGGGTCTCAACCCCTTTGGCAAAACCCCTATCTTCAAAGATACTTACATTATAATTCACAACAGTAGCAAAAATAGTTACGAAGTAGAAATGAAATACTTTTATGGTTGGGGGTCACCACAACACTGGGAACTGTGTTAAGGGTTCTAACCATTATGAAAGTCAAGAACTACTACTCTAGAGTCTCCAGAGACCCAGGATACATATGTGCCAGGATTGTGGGACCCAGGTAACATGCTCTCTCTTGCTATGTTTCCCTGAATTAGCTCTTAGTTTCACAGTCTGAAACCCACTTTCCTAGATGAAAAAGGGAAATGACATTGGTTAGTTTTGTGTACCTTTCCAGAGCAGGGAAGTCTTTGTGCCAGTTTTATGTGATAAAGTCTCATCTCTGCTGTGCAAAGGCTTTAAATTTTTGGTACTCATATCCATCAATCACTTTTATTATTTGTGGACTTTTTATCTTATTTAAGAAAATTTTCTTTATTTTAATATCGAAAGATATATTCTCTGGTGTTTTCGTATAATATTTTTATAATTTTCCCTTGACCTTTGTCTTTTCCTTGTAGAATTTATTTTTGTGTATAATGCAAAGTATGAATCTAGATTTTTTTTCAATAAATGCCAGTTTTCTTAGCATTCATTAAGAACTGCCATTTTCTTATTGAGATAATATGCACAATATGTCATTATAAAGTATATTCTAATTTTTGACTTATATTTTTTCATTTCTTTTTGTTGTTAGTGATCTCATTGTCAGTGATTGAGTCTCTACATTTCAGTGTTTTGGGAAAAAAAAAACTTTTTAGCTTAACACTTGGCTCAGGACATTTCCTGTTCCACAAATATTGCTATTTTATGATCTCATATTTATTTCACTGTCTATTAGTGAATACCCCTCCCTCTGGATTGTAATCCCATTTTACTTTCACTTTAATTATTTTTATAGAAAAGTTTTGGTTGTGATGGACTCTGTGTCTCTGCAACCTACTGAATTCATGTGCCTTTATTTCTAGTTGGTTCACCTAGATTTGCCAGATCAGTGGTTCTCAACCTGTAGGTTGAGACCCTCTGAGGGGTTCGATTGACCTTTCTCAGGGGTAACCTAAGACCATCAGAAAACACAGATATCTACATTGCAATTCACAATAGTAGCAAATTTGCAGTTATGAAATAGCAACAAAAATAATTTTATGGTTGGGGGTCACCACACCCTGAGGAACTGTATTAAAGGGTCTCAGCATTAGGAAGGTTGAGAACCACTGTGCTAGGTCATTTACGCTGTTTTTATCTGTTTGGTTTGCTTGCTTATTTGCCTGATGTAGGACCTTCAACCTAGTAAACATGCTTCTTCCAATTTCAGTGAATATGTTTTTAATACATGTTTAGGATCTTGAGTTGAAATTATGAATTAGAGTTGACATTTTTCAAGGTTTTTCTTGGTAGAGAAAGATCTTATTTTTAGATTTGTTATTCACATATAGTAGTGGGACAGCTTTATGGAGCATGGCATGGCTTTGATGTAGGTATATATGTAGTGGTTAAACGGGCAGTTTCCATGGTCTCGGGCATTTCTCATTCTTTGTGATGAGAACATCTGGAATGTTGTCTCTGTTTACTTTTGAAATATATATACAGTACTAAGTATAATCACCTTCTCTGTAACAGCACACCGGAATGGATCCCCCTACCATCTAGCTGTGGCTCTGTTCTTATGCAGCAGCCTCTTGTCTCTACAGATTTCAGGCTTCTGCTGACTAGTACTCTATTCTCTGCTTCTCTGAGATAGCTGTTTTGGATCCACATGAGTGAAATAATGTGATGTTCATCTTCCTGGGCTTGGCTTTCTTCATTTAACATTCTTTCTTTCTTCTTGGCTCCTCCATGTTGTCATTAGCAATGGGATTTCATTATTCTTTACTGGTCATGAATATTCCATTGTGTATTATGTAACTCATTTTCTCTGTTCATTCACCTGTATATGGCCAGGTTCAATATGTAGCCTGGCTGTTTCGAATAGATGCATAGTACACACACTGAAGAGCTTTTTAAGCCTCTGTTGACACACTCATTTTCTTCTTCTTCTGTTAATATACTAGAGTACATGAACAGAGTTCCAGATGTTTGATAATCATTCACTCCTGGGCTAAACTACTCTTGGTAGTAGAACCTGGCTTTCAGTTAACACGATACTAGCAGGTTAAGCATGTTCCTCCTCTTTCAGTATAATTTGTTATACACCTTTGATATCTCTTCCATGCTGAGATACCCATTACACATTCTGTCGAAGCTAGATTTCACTGAGGGAGGAGCAAAGAAGGATAAATACTGGGTAGGGGAGGGCATGTCATTTACCTTTACTCTTGAGGGTACGGTCAAATATATACAGCATATTTCTAGATGAGTTGAAGATGATGTTGACTGAGTAACCAGCCTTTCCTTTGTGCATTGCTTTGTGCAGAAGTGGAACTCAGTTTGCCTTCTGTGTATTCAGCTGGTAAGGTAAGGAAGGATCTGAGGGATGTAGGTGAGCGTATTCTAAGTGCTTAGTCAACACACTGACAAGGTTTAATCTCTTACTGTATGCACATTTACTATCTGCAGCACATTCCTGCATATGTCTTCAAAATTTTTAGATTTTTGTAAAATTTTATGTGTATGAATGTTTTGTCTACATAGACATAGGTGTCTGTGTAGCATGTGCATGCCTGTTGTTCAGTAGAGATGAGAAGAGGGCTTTGGATCTTCTAGCACTGCAGTTAAGGATGTTTGTGAGTCACCGTGTGGGTGCTTGTGATACTATGTTCCCCAACATATTGTGGACCCTAGTAAACTTATCTGGTGTCAGAGAACAGAACAGCCACTAGATATAGAGGCCAGAAAATGGTGGCTAACACACCTTTAATCTTAGCATTTCAGAGGCAGAGATCCGCCTGGATCTCTGTGAGTTCAAGGCCACACTGGAAAGAGCCAGGCATGGCAACAAGAACACTTAATCCCAGGAAGTGATGGCAGAAAGCAGAAAAGCATATAAGCCATGAAAATCAGGAACTAGGACTGATTAAGCTTTTAGGCTTTTGAGCAGCAGTTCAGCTGAGACTCATTCTAGATGAGGACACAGACGCTTCCAGTTTGAGGAAACAGGATCAGCTGAGTAATTGGCGAGGTGAGGTGGCTGTGGCTTGTTCTGCTTCTCTGAGCTTTCAGCGTTCACCCCAGTACCTGGCTCCAGGTTTGTTTTTATTAATAAGAACTTTTAAGATTCGTGCTACAGGTGCTGAAAACCAACCCAGGTCCTCTGAAAGATCAGCCAGTACTCTTAACCATCAAGTCATCTCTCCAAGCCCATGCATAGGCTATCCTAATTTTCATAACAAGAAAAGGGCGGAAGAGAATAATTCTCACCCCATTTTGTAGGTAGGAAACAGATTCAGAGAGTAATGGCTCAGCAAATAGTTGATTCCAAGTAAGCCAACAACTCTTCTATTCCCTTTTGCCTCTCTCCTAGTGTTATATTTTCTTTTTTTTTTTTCCTTTTTTTTTTTTATTAATTTATTTTGCAATACAATTCAGTTCTACATATCAGCCACGGATTCCCTTGTTCTCCCCCCCTCCCGTCCCCCTCACCTTCCCCCCAACCCCCCCCCCCCCCATTCCCATCTCCTCCAGGGCAAAGCCTTCCCCACAGACTGAGGTCAACCTGGTAGACTCAGTCCAGGTAGGTCTAGTCCCCTCCTCCCAGGCCGAGCCAAACAATCCTGCATAGGCCCCAGGTTTCAAACAGCCAACTCATGCAATGAGCACAAGATCTGGTCCCACTGCCTGGGTGCCTCCCAAACAGATCAAGTCAATCAACTGTCTCATCCATTCAGAGGGCCTGATCCAGTGGGGACCCCTCAGCCATTGGTTCATAGTTCATGTGTTTCCATTCATTTGGCTATTTGTCCCTGTGCTTTATCCAACCTTGGTCTCAACAATTCTCGCTCATATAAACCCTCCTCATTCTCGCTAATTGGACTCCCAGAGATCCACCCGGGGCCTAGTCATGGATTTCTGCATCCAGATCCCTCAGTAGTTGGATGAGGTTTCTAGCACGACAATTAGGGTGTTTGGCCATCCCATCACCAGAGTAGGTCAGTTCGGGCTGTCTCTCGACCACTGCCAGCAGTCTGTTGTGTGGGTATCTTTGTGGATTTCTGTGGGCCTCTCTAGCACTTTGCTTCTTCCTATTCTCATGTGGTCTTTATTTACCATGGTCTCCTATTCCTTGTTCTCCCTCTCTGTTGTTGATCCAGCTGGGATCTCCTGCTCCCCCAAGCTCTCTTTCAATATATAAGGAATTCAAGAAATTAGACATCAAAATGCCCAACAGTCCAATTAAGAAATGGGCTGTAGAACTAAACAGAGAATTCTCAACAGAGGAAACTCAAATGGCCGAAAGACATTTAAGGAACTGCTCAACATCCCTAATCATCAGGGAAATGCAAATCAAAACAACTCTGAGATACCACCTTACGCCTGTCAGAATGGCTAAGATCAAAAACACTGAAGACACCTTATGCTGGAGAGGATGTGGAGCTAGGGGAACTCTCCTCCACTGCTGGTGGGAATGCAAGCTTGTACAACCACTTTGGAAATCAATATGGCGCTTTCTTAGAAAATTGGGAATCAATCTCCCCCAAGATCCAGCTATACCACTCTTGGGCATATACCCAAGAAATGCTCAACCACACCATAAGAGCACTTGTTCAGCTATGTTCATATCAGCATTGTTTGTAATAGCCAGAACATGGAAACAACCCAGATGCCCTTCAACTGAAGAATGGATAAACAAAATGTGGTACATATACACAATGGAATACTACTCAGCAGAGAAAAACAATGGCATCATGAGGTTTGCAGACAAATGGATGGATCTAGAAAAAATCATCCTGAGTGAGGTAACCCAGACTCGGAAAGACAAACATGGTATGTACTCACTCATAGCAGGATCCTAGACATGAAACAAGGATGACTTGTCTGCTACTCACATCACCAGGGAGGCTACCTGGAAAACAGGACCCCAAGAAAGACACAGGGATCACCCAATGACAGAGAAATGGAATGAGATCTACATGAACAGCCTGGACATGAGTGGGGGTAATGAAAGGCGAGGGTTGAGGGAAAGAGAGCTTGGTGTTATATTTTCAATATGAGGAAATTAGCAGGGGGTCCTCAAGTAACGCCTTACACAACAATGGTATGTTCTGCTTTCAGGTGTGTTTTTCCTCCCTGGATTAGTCCCTAAGCCTCAGGGTAATGTGTAGTTTATTATGTGTTACGGCCTTGCTTTCTCAAGCTCTCCCATGTCAGAGAACACAGATTTACTTACAGGCATGAACTTTCATAGATTGGCTACTTAGTGTGGGTTGGCAAGGAGGTAGTCTCCATAGAGTGGGAATCACATTGCGTCAGGTGTGCTGCTGGGGGAGCCCGGGCCTTTTAGGCCAGAGAATCGAGGCAGATAAAGGAAGGGATGACTTCTGGAGCAGCCCTCTCTACCCACAGTGCTCCACATTGGACACCTGGTAGAAGGAAGTTTAGCTGTGCCACACCGAAGATGTTGTCTTGGGACAAAGCAAGAAAAGTCACATGAAACGTGCAATGATAATTTTTACTTCTCACAGTGACATTGAGTAGACACCTTTTAGAGCACACATAGCACAAGCCTGGGCAAAATCAGTATAATTTCTTTTTTTTTTTAAGACTCATTTCAGGCTGTCATGATGTTGGCCTTCATGATGCCTTAGTTAATTCAAATATTTGTTTGGACAGTCATGTATTTTTGAGACTTTAAAAAGAACTGACATTTCATTTTTTAAAAAAAGAATCCTTAAAGAAGAATCAATATCTCATTTTTCACACTAAACTTTGCTAGTATATACCCAGTGTAGTTCAGCCTTTGCAAATGTTCAATTAAACCATTTTGTGACTGTTCACATGATATAACTAAGCTTGAATAAAAATCCCTCCTTTTCATTTTTCCTTATGTTGTAGTGTAATGTTAATTAAGCAGCATCCACAAGAAAGCTAGGTGATCTGTAGATAAAAGGGAATCAGAAGAATGTAGAAGAAATTTTATGTGAAAGGCTGGGGAGATGGTTCAGTGGGTAAAATCCTTGCTGTCCAAGCATGAGTGCCTGAGGTCAGACCCAGTGCACATATAAAAACTGAGAATGGTTGCATGGGCCTGACACCCAGAGCTAGGAGAGGCAGAGACAAGAAAGGCAGCTCCTAAGAGCCCATTGCCCTGCCATGCTGTCTGAAACAGCCCACTCCAGGTTTTGTGGGAGACCTTGTCTCAAAAAAAAATACGGTAGAGGATGAAAAATGAGGACACCTGAGATGAACCCATAGCCTTTCCAGCTGCATGCTTGGGTGAGCATACCCGCCCATATATACATACATCTGATCCTCCTACCTCTTGTCTTGCAAGTGCTGAGATTACAGGCATGTACCATCCTACCCAGCTGCTAGAGATAAACTATGCCTGAAACTGTGGGAACGCTTAGGCCAACTCCATTATTGATCATGTAACACAGTGCCCACTCCTGAACCAGTGATCTAACAGAAGGGATGAGCTCTTTATGTGAACAGATATTGTTAACTCGGTCTCTACCACACCTTATGAAACAAAATAAGGCCAAGTATGAAGAAACAAGTAGATATGACTGTAATCCAAGAGAAGAAGTGGTCAGTAGAACTAATACAAATGGCTTGCTTTCAAAGTGTTGGACAGGTTTTAAAGGCATAGGTTGAATATAATTAAAGATTGAATGAAAGAAGTGGAGGGTAATGTGAAAAAACAATGGGGAATTCCAACAGAGAGGCGGGAACTGTTTTTGTTGTTGATTGTTTTTGTTTTAAAGGAGGGGCTGACATATGTCCTGGGACTCTTAGAAAGTCAAAAGGGTTACTAGGCAAAGGAGGACACTATTGACTAGGAATCTAGTTTCTGAAGCCATTTCAGCTTCTGGGTACTGTCTCCCGTATGGCCTGCTTCTTACTGTGTATGTGTGTGTTCACATTTGTTAATTACAGACTAACAAAGATGAATTAAAACAAAACATGAATTGAGAGACCCATGGACCTTTCCCAAGGTGGGGAATCAGAAGCCCATCTGTTCCTGGAGTCACTTCTTTTTCTCTGGTTAGGAAGTTTAGGTGCTGGTGACATTTGTGGTTTTGTACAATGTATGTACACATCAAGTGACGGCTCTCTTTGTCTCAGTCCCTGGTTTGCTTTGGAGAGATCAACACATTCAAAAGGGCAGGTGCACCAGAAGAAATGTCTGAGTGCCAAGCCCAGAATAGAGGTACACACCTATGCGTATTTTTAGAGTATTGTATTTTCTTTACCGTTAGGGCTTTCTTTTTTCATTTTACAAGGGAAAGAGATCAAGGTTCATAGCAAGGGCCATGTGTTTTTTGCATAAGCCCATCATCAAGGTCTCTTTTCTCAAGTTTTCTCAGAGAAGACCATTTTTCTTTTCTTCTAGCATTAAAAGTACTGTCATGTCTTTGCCAAGAAGTGTCAAAAGGTCTTTTTGGTATCATTGAAAAGTTGAGTAAACTATTTTTTTCCCTAGGCTGCATTCTATTGTTCCCTAGGAAGTCAGTTTGACCTTTCTTACTTTTTTATTTATTTTTCAATTTTCTTTCATTTGAAGAGGAGTGAACTGGTTCACACAAAATGTGACTTTACATCGTGCCTTTCAGTCAAGGACAAATAATGAGTCTGAAACAGGCCCCAAATGCCTGCTGAACTCCAGCCTTTTCGAGGAGGCGAACAGTGCCGCTTTTGTGTGAGTGATTATCCATTCTAAAATTGCTCATTGTTGTGCCCGCTTCTGTACCTCCCTGCTCTGCTCTTTCAAGCGCTATGATATCTTTAGTGCATGTACTGCTTAGAAATGGGCCCAACCAGAGGAAAACGCACTTGGAAATTAGTCAGGACCTGCTTTAGAATTAGAGGCCAGGACAAAGAGCAAGTCCAGAGCCACTCGTTCAAAAATTGGTAAGCATTTTAATAAGGCAGCGGCAGAGCATTAAGTCAGGTATGGAGCCCTTCTCTGGGACTGGTCCATGTGGCTACATGGCTTCTCCTCCCCCGAAGCCAGCTCTGGAGTTAGGATTGTCTCACCTCTGCTTCTGGTTCTTTACGGTATTCTTGAACTTTCACGAAACTGTTAGGTATTCTAGCATTATTGTCTTGAATGAGAAAAACATTAAAAGCCCGGTTAGGTTAGGAGATGCGTTTCTGGGCTTGTAAAGCTGGACAATTGCACACTCCATAATTCCAGGGACTGTAGAGTGCACCCTTGGTCATCACAGATGTAGATGATGACTGTGGCCTTTTCCCTGTCACATGACACAGTATTGTCGTTGAGAAGGTTAGCTTTTGGTAATAACACAAAATTGCTCTTGGGCAGTTAGTCAGTTTTTACAAATCTCTTTCTAGCCTTCTTCTTTCTTTCTCTTTAATTTTGTGTCCCGGAGGCTTCTGTGACGTCAGTCTTTCATAGTCCTGTGTGCCTGTGTGTTTGTGTCGTGCCCATGTGTGCCGTGCCTGTTCCTCTCCCTTCCCTTTCTGCTCTTTGGCCGTGTTGTTGCTCTTCTCGCTCCAGCCTTCACTGGTTTCCAAATGCTCAGCTTCACAGGTCCCCCCGGGAAGCTGACATTTCAGTCTCAGTGGAATTCCCTTTCCTTTTTGTCTCTTCCCCAGGAGTGTTTTATTTGAAACCTTTAATTGCAAATGGCAAAAGGGAGATTTTTTAGTGACTGAAAAAAGCAGCCTGTCGGCAGCTGGTGCCATCTCAGTCACCCTTAAAACTAGCACCTTAAGAAGCAGTCCTGTGTTTGAAGCTGCACACATGGACGTTCCACCCCATGACAATGAAGGAAAATGAACCTCCCCAAGGGGACAGGTGCATTCCCAGATCTTCCTGACTGGCTCTCCGATTCACTCCTCTGAGCTGGAGGAGGTCTTAGGCACCCGCTAAAGTTTCCTTCCCCTTGACAGGGATTATGTTGTGGGAATTTCTGTTCTGAACCTGTTGGATGCCATCGTGGTTCTTTGGTTTACGCTATAGAGCCACGTGGAAGGTCTACAGAATCAGAACCAAGCTTGGGATGGGTGGGGACAATGGTAGGAGTAGATGTTGTTGGCATGTGCAACTAAACGGGATTCAACATTAACCACACACGGCTCACCAGGCCTCCCTTCTCAGGAACGAAGGAGGAATGCGGGCTTCGTTGTCTCCATAGGCCATTCAGACTGAAAAAACAAACAAACAAACAAACAAGACAGCAAAATCTCTGTGTTCTTTCATTAATGCAGCCCTTGATGCTCATTTTAACTGAGTTTTACCTCTTAAATATTAAAAGGAAAGCAGACAACTCACATCATGAAAGCCGGGCTATGTGAGCTTCCTCACACTCCCAAGGAGACATCAGGGTGGCCACTAGTGACTGTGATACCATTGTGGAGCCATAGCAAGGGTCGGAAATCTCAGTCTGCCTTTCCTCCGAAGGCCTCGGGACACACCATACGACACCCCATCTGTTTCAACTTTGAAGGTCAACCTTTTGCAGGAAGGCCCCATGAGATTTCCTAACGAGGTTTACTAGCCTACACTCCCCGTCAAGTAATGTTACTGGTTCAACTTCCATGTGTCTCAGGAGAGTAAATACCCGAGAGGCAGCAACTCTGTCTTGATCTCCTCTGGAAGCTCCATTGTCTGTCACTGAGACATGGCATATGGAAGGTGTTTGTTCAGTGGAAGTTCACTTTGATGGGTGATGCTGGGGATATCTCTGAACAGGACAGGAAATCGGACGTGCAGAGGCACTCTTGATTTCATTGTGCCCGAACCACAGAGGAATCTGAGGCCAGATTTTGCTTAGTCAGACCTACCATCTATAGCTACATTCATTTCTCAGAACAGCCCAGGAGAAAGAAAACAGACTTCTGGAAAGTCTATCGAAGCCAAGGACTATGACACCATGTACTGAGAAGCAGGAAGGCCCACTTGTCCTTTTATTCCTGGTCCAGGCTGTGCAAGGGATAAAAGGAAGAGAGAAGCATTCCTGCCATTGCATTCTCTTGTTCCAGACCAGAAAGAGAAGAATTTTTGTTTGGTTGGTTTGTTTGGTTGCTTTTTGTTTTTTTTTTTTTTTTTTGAGGCGAGTTTCTTTGTGTAACAGTTCTGGCTATCCTGAAACTTGCCTTGTAGACCAGGCTGGTCTCATACTCACAGAGATGCACCTGCATCTGCCTCCTGAGTGTTGAAATTTAAAGGCATGGGCCACCCACCACTGCCTGGCAAACACAGAATTTTTAAACAGGAATTTATGTGATAATTTTTTTTAAAGCCCGTGTGGTGCTTTAAATGAAAATGGCCCCCATAGGCTCATAGGGAGGTGTGCTATTAGGAGGTGTGGCCTTGCTGGAGTAGGTGTGGCCATGTTGGAGGAAGTGTGTCACTGGGGGTGGGCTTTGAGATTTCAAATGATCAAGTCAGGCCCGTTGTTACTCAGTCTTCCTGCTGCCTGAGGATCCCCATGTAGGACTCTCAGTTCCAGCACCATGTCTTCCTGCACACAACCATGCTTCCTGCCATGGTAAGAATGGACTAAACCTCTAAACTATAAGCCCCTCTAATAAAATATTTTCCTTATAAGAGTTGCTGTAGTCATGGTGTCTCTTTACAGCAATAGAAACCCTAAGTAAGTCAGCCCTAGGTATCAACATTAGGGAGATCCTTGAGAAGTCCCACATGGGATCATGTGTAGCATCTGTGGGAAAACCTCTGAGAGACCAAATTTGGAACAGCATTTTCATTTTAAATGGAATCTTCTGAGCAGCCAGACCTGTGAAGTGAAGTTCATCTTTGCCTCTGTCTCTCTCCATGGATAGAGCAAGCCACATTTGTAGCCAGAGATTTCATGAACCCTGACTTGATTGCAGAACACATCCACACCTGACTCACCAAGAGATTTATTGTTAACTTTTCAATGCAGGCATTTTCTTAAAACTTGGGATATGTTTATTTGTTCTTTGAGAACTTAGAACTGAGGGGATCCTGTGGTGTTAATGGAAATGTGACATATAGTTTGCAGGCTCTGATCTGCTGGGAATCACCAGTGATCCTGGAGGCCAGGGTCTCTGTCCCTGTAGAGCTGGTGTGCTCGTGGGGCTTGGGGCCATGGGCAAGCTGGTTGCACCCTCCTCAGCCAGAGCGTCTTTTTTAAAGGTGGCAGACTTTCTGACGGCTTGTGTGCAACTGTTTTTTCTCTTTGTTCCTCTTGCTCACGCAAAGAGTAAGAGTCCATGATTGTATCGGGAGACTGGAGGGTAGAGTGTGCTCTTGAAGGATCTTCTGGAAGAACTTGACTTTTGCATTGACCTTAGAGAAAGTACTTGGAGGCTTTTATTTGACAAACAAAACAGAACAAAACAGAATCAAAGCCTGAAGCAAACTTACCTAAAGGCCTTTACTAACCCTCCTTTATCTTTAGTGCAGGAACAGAAACAAGCCAGTCAGCGGTGGTTGATGGTCTGTGTAGCCGAGGAAAGACAGAGCTTGAAATGCACATTTGAAATCTAAACAGTTGGTCAAGAGGGTCATTAATTCATTTGGTGGCATATGGGGCCATGGTCCCTTTTCCTCCTAATCCTTTAGAGTCAGTTGCTATCCATACTTTTTTTTCCTTTATGAAGAAAGAAAAGGAATAAACAGTGAACCTCCTCCTGCCCAATTCTTTTCAGCCTCCTCCACCACGAAGGGATTTATCCAATAAAGAAAGAGTCTTGGGATGTGTGTGGAACTAAGCAGAAAACCTATGTTATAAGGAGGGAGAGTTATTTTAAAAAAGAAGTAAGGTGGAGCTAATGAAACAAATAGGAATTAATTTTTGGAAGTGTTATTATTATTGTGTGTTAGGGTGTTTGTGTGAACGGAACGTGTGGAAGTGAGAGGGTAGCATTGCACAGCTTACCTTTTCTTTTTTTATTGTTGTTGTTTGTTTTGCTTTATTTCATTTTGTTGAGACAGGGTCTGATGTAGCCTAGGCTAGCCTTCCTATGGGTTCTGGGTGTCAGGCTTGCGTAGCGAATGCTTTACCCACAAAGCCATCTCTCTGGCAGGCGGAAGTAATTTTGAAGAACCCGAAGTGTTGTGAAGAGAATGAATGATGATGATGGCAGAGGAGAGCTGTGAGTGAGCAAGAGGCCGCTCTTGGTGTGGGTGACTGGAAGGTTCTGAGAGGGTGGTAAGTGCTCTGAGCATAGATGATTCAGAGCAGCCATTCCGTGATCCTGCACTGGCCCTCACGTTATTTACTACTAGTTGATAACTAAACATGAGATGGTGTATAACCACAATCCCACGCTTGGGAGGAGGAGACACAAAGGTCAGGAGTTCAAAGTCAGCCTTGGTTACATAATGAGTTCAAAACTAGCCTAGGCTACATCAGACCCTGTCTCAACAAAATGAAATAAAGCAAAACAAATAAACAACAATAAAAAGCAGTTGTAAAATACAGCAGCAGCTGTAGAATATACTTTGGCAATTTCTCACTAAGTTAAATATGAAATATCATGTAACCCAGCAATTCTTCCCTAGGTTATATCCATAGAAGAATTAAAATCAGATGTTCAAACACAAAGTTGAGCATGAATGCATGAAGTGGCTCTATGCATAATAGCCAAAAAATAGACATAGCCTAGATATCTATTAGTCATGAAATGGCATGATGTTCCAATGCATGCTGAAATATAGATGCGTCCCCAAGTCACTCTCGTAAAAGAACTTAGATACAAAAGGCCACATATTATATCATTTGACTTCTGTGATATTGCTGGAATACCCAAACCAACATAGAAATCACATCAGTAGTTGGCAAGAAGTTGTTGAAGGACCTAGGCTATGGCTATGGGGTTTCCTTTCAGGGCACTAAAAACACTCTAAAAACAGAGAGTGGAGGAGGAGGGTATGAAGAATTAAGAATATATTTAGCTTTTGTTTTTGTTTTTGATTTTCAAGACAGGGCTTCTCTAAGGTAGCTTTGGAGCCTATCCTGGATCCCACTCAGTAGATCAGGCTAGCTTCAAACTCAGATCCCCCCTGCCTCTGCCTCCAAAATGCTGGGATTAAAGGCATGCACCACTACCCAGCTTGTATTTAGCATTTTATTCTCTCAAGTTAAGATGGTAAATGCTGTTTACTTTACTACAAATGGAAGTAATACTCAAGTATGTATTTATGGAGGCTTGAATGTAATGCTCCCCTCAGCTCATATATTTAAATACTTGGTCTCTAGTTGGTGGAACTGTCTGGAATGATTAGGAGATGTGTCACCAGGTTTGAGGTTTCAAAAGCCCATGCCATTCCTAGTTAGCTTGCGCGTGCGCTCTCTCTCTCTCTCTCTCTCTCTCTCTCTCTCTCTCTCTCTCTCTCTCTCTCTCCTTCATTGTTGTCTCAAGATGTGCGTCTCAGCTACTGCTCCAGTGCCATGCCTGTGTCCCTGGTACCAGGCTCCCATCCATGCTGGCCATGGACTTAACCAGCTGGAACTGTAAGGCCCCAATAAACTCCTTCTCTAAATTGCCTTGGTCAGGGTAGCTTATCACAGCAGTAGGAAAGTAACTAAGAGAACACTTAACACTGTTCCGTGCTGAGAAACATTTGTGCATAATTTTATGGTCTGATTAGGTGCTTTATTTCAGCGTGGATAAGAAAATATTTTATTCGGCATTTACTTAGACCCACATCTTCTGAAAGGAGGGCTAAATTAAATTAGTTATAAATGAGTCCGATGCATTTTATATGTGAGTCTTCCCCAGCTACACCTGAGCTTCGTGACAGATCCAGTCTCTTTCTCGTTCAGTAATTCAACCTTCTAAGGGCAAGCAGAATTCTCACTTGGGAGCTTATTGCCTCCCCCTGGTGTCTCTATGGAATGAGAAGGCAGTGAGTGAAGAGCGGATCTGAGGGGGGTGATAAGCCTGGTCAAGACCATCAGCCATGGACCTCAGCAGGAGGGAGAGTGTATACACAGGAGTCCCTAGACTTCCTCAAGTGTCAGAGGCAGGAGAGGGACAGTGGCCAGAAATAGGACCTGGTTTTAGTCCTCACATCACTGGCTGCTAACTTTCTTCCTACTTTGTGGTCCTAAGATGTTACTACATTTCACATGCATGTGCACGTGCATACATACATACACACATATAGACAGACACACACACACACACACACACACACACACACACACACACACACACACACACACACTTTATAAAATGAGTGCTTTCCATAGATCCAGTACCCACACTAAAGCCAAGTGAAACCGACTACCTTTGACCTAACTTCAGTCTTAGCTATCACAGTCATGTGACATTTCTTAGATGACTTTGGTGAGTCACTCGTCAGCGGGTTAAGATGGGAGAAACTGGTTACAATTGTGTAGCCTAGAAAAAAATTACCAGTGGCATATGAAGAGTTTTCAAATCTCTGGTAAGAGTGGTCCACTCTAGTCTTGGAAAGAACAGCTCTGAAGCAATATATGCACTTGGTGTCTCGAGTTTTACCGACCCTAGCATTTCTTGGGGTGACTTAAAATGCTAACTCAGCTCCTCAGAGCCACTCATTAGGAAAAGTATGTTTAGGCCTGTTTTGAGAGGGGTATATCTCCATATCTTTAGGTTGAGATATAAAGTACTATAGCAGACAGATTTACAAAATATTGGGACTAACAACTTCTAATGGTCCAGAATGTTCCACAACCTGTAAATGGCGAGACCATTCCTCTTCGCATTTATATTTCACCTTTTTCTTAATCTTCCATCACACTCCATGTTAGAAATCAACAGTCCTGTGCCTTGCTTCTGAGATATTGAAATGTCTTGATAAGCACCCAAGTGAGACAGGGAAAGCCAGGTGTCTTCTGTTTGGATCCTATTGCCAACTTTCATTCTGACCCAGTTTCCTTAGTGACAAGGAGAAGCAGAGTTTGTGGCCTCACAGGAGATTATCAATGGATGCTTTCAAGCAGTTCCCTGAAACATGCACCTCTGTGGTAATTACACGTCTAGGCTTCTTCACATCACTGGAGAGAAATAAACCTCTGTAGTTCACTGGGAAACTTCCAGTTCCCTTCTACTATACAGACTCCAGTCTCAGGTTCGCATTTTACCCGCAGGTGTGAAGGCCCACTCCTTTTATTTATTTATTTATTTATTGTTTGTTTGTTTGTTTAATCTCTTCTTATATGGAAACCCAGCTCTGACAGGAGAAGTAGAGGTCGTCAGACTGGTAGAGGTGGGGCAGGTGGTTTATTTTCAGTGGCCTCTAATATTTTAAGATGGAGTAAGGGAACACCAAACACTCAGAAGACAAGTATGTAAAACGTACAGATGCCAACAATATCACGTGTGTCGAGTCATACAAGTCTCCAGAAGAGGCCACCCTTAGAGGATTCCTATGCAGGAAGCACATTGCTATGTTGTGGGAGTCCCCAAAGGTTTCCTAGTGAGATCTGAGCTTGCTTTACCCTGCAGGGCTGCATAAGGGGATGGATTGACCGCGTGTGTGGTTACCAGGTGTTTGGAAGGGTCTGCACTTAGTGGTGCTGGGGGGTGGTCTTTTGCTCCACCCCTTGGCATGTCTATAAATAGCCCTTTAAAAGAGACAGACGGGGCTGGTGGGTTTTGACCCAAGCCCTCCTGAGACTGTCTTGTGTTTCTGCCTCTCTCCCTCTACATTTCTATCTAAATATTTCTCACTTCTCTATACTCGAGTACCCTGGGGGAAAATGTACTATGTGTACATAAGCATGCTGAAGGTGGGGTAGATATGTGAGAGACAGAAGGAAATAGTTTGGAGAAACTCAGCACAGGGCATTGAGTTGGGACTTTGGTGACATCATAGTCTCTCTCTCTCTCTCTCTTTTTTTTGTTTTGTTTTTTGTTTTTTGTTTTGTTTTTTTTTTTTTTTTTGAGACAGGGTTTCTCTGTGTAGCTTTGCGCCTTTCCTGGGACTCACTTGATAGTCCAGGCTGGCCTCGAACTCACAGAGATCCACCTGGCTCTGCCTCCCGAGTGCTGGGATTAAAGGCGTGCGCCACCACCGCCCGGCTTGTTTTGTTTTTTTGAGACAGAGTTTCTCTGTGTAGCTTTGGGGCCTGTCCTGGGTCTTGCTCTGTAGACCAGGCTGATCTCGAACTAACGGAGATCTGCCTGGCTCTGCCTCCCAAGTGCTGGGATTAAAGGCGTGTGCCACCACCGCCCGGCCTGACAACATAGCCTTTAAGAGCTTGCCTGATTAGCGTAGGTACTGGAGTCACAGTGGACCCAGCTGAGCAAGGTCCTAGCAGCCCCTTGTGCGTTAGTTTGTTGTTGCCGTTATCCTTCAGCAATCCTATTGTAGGGAGAGTGAGGATGGAGCCTGGGTGTCCAGGCCAATGGATGGGGATTTTAGGGGCAGTGTAGGAGTTATTTATTGTGTGGATATGTCAGTCACCAGCCATACATCTGGGGACGGGGGTGTCTCAGTGTCTCAGTCTCCTAGGTACTTCCTGTCAAGAAGGAATCTACTTAATGTTCAAGACCACTGCTGGTGGTTGTTGGTGGTCAGGGTTAGAGGTGTGCTGTGTGCTGGCTTGCCCAGACCTCCCCAGTGCCCATTTGAACTTTCGTGTTGCTAGACCCCTGTCCTTTGATCTGAATGCCTTTAGTAGCCAGTGCATCTTAAAGTGTGCTGATTCCTTTAGAATGGGAAGCGATGTGTAGCTCTGTCTTACTCCATCTTGGTGTCCATTTCAAAGTGAATGGATATGGTAATCCCACCACCATTCAGAGATGGCTTCTAGGTACTGTGCGCTCCCCATCTTCAGTAAAGGGCTGAGATGGCAGAAGTAGCAGAGGGGGTGGGTAGTGAGATGTCTGTGCAGAGATTCTTATGGGTGTACAGGTGGGGAAGAGCCAGGCTGCCCAGTGGGTGCTTAGGAAGACAGCGATTTCGAGGAATAACATTACTGAAGAGTTTGCAGTCTCTGAAAGGACTCGGACTGTGGTCTTAAGAGATGATTAAGATACTTCTGTGTTTTTTCCTCATCAGGCCATTGCCTCCTGAGCAATTTAGTGCAATTTAAAAATAAGCACACAGTTAACTGCCATAATGTGGTGTAGCAAGCTGTTTCTGACTGAGCATGCTAACTTTTTCTCTATTTAGAGCATGACTTATATTACGTACATACTGAGCCGTGACGTGACTATGTAGTGGCCCCTTTTAATATCAGCATTTCAGGTGGCCTATTCAAATAGATCAGCGGGGTGGTAAGTTTTCAGTGCATGAGCCAGCTCACAGCTAGATATAGAGCTTTACATACTGCACTAAATATGTTTTGTTCTGTTGATTTTCATGAATATCATGGTTAATTAAAAATGCTGTCAGCTCTCTATGGTTAATTTAAACATGAATTATGTTTAACTCTAGCTTTCCCATCAAGAGGTTTGCTGGATGGTCACAGTAGGGTCTGGTTTCCGATATTATCCCTCCTCTTGTCTACAGGTTGGATGAGTTTCTTGTGAACATTCAAAATTGTACGGAGTGGATGGAGCAGTGGTTTAATTTGGCTCTCTTTGATTGTGGGTTACATTGGGGAACATCTTGAGGCTCCCTTCCCTCACTGTGGATTTGAGTCATTGCCACACTTATCACCAAGAAACTGCTGGGAAAGTTGGAACTAGATACCAAGACCTCCCATGGGCCTACTAGATAGAGACTAGCTGGGGCATGGGTATATAACTACTCCTGCATTAGCTGGTTCCAGGGCTGGCAGTGTCCTTAGTGTCTCTACCTTTCTCTAGAAAATGGTAGGCAAGAAATAATAGACTACATAGTTGTCTCCTTAGGCGGGGCTTCAAAGTCTCTTCTAGATAAAGGAGGATTTTAGACGAATTTCTAAAATGGTCTTATTAAATAAAAATATGCCGAGCCAAATATAGGGGTGAAAGCTTTAGATCAGGGAAATAGGGAAAGCCAGCAGCCAACCTTACCTCACCAACTTTACAGCTTCCAAATGCAAGTTACTTCCTGTCTATCCAGGCTTTATTGTCTTGCTGTTCTGCCCTCTCATTGGCTCTCTTAGCCCAGCTACCTTACTTCCTCTTCCTATGCAGCTCTGTCACTTTCTGTCAGTCTGTACAGACCTCCAGGTGTCTATCGTTGGTACTGGAATTAAAGGCATGTGTCACCATGCTTGGCTCTGTTTCCTTGTGTGGCCGTGAACACATAGCGATCCCCTGCTAAAGGATAGAATTAAGGGCGTGTGCTACCACTGCCTGACTTCTTTGTTTACTTAAAATGTCTTGCTATTTCTATTCTGATCTCCAGGCAAACTTTATTTATTAAAGCACAAATAAAATCCCACCACAGAGGTTGGAGAAGTAGGATAGAGAATACCTTTTCTCTCCCAACAGAGTTCATGGCACAAAAAAAAAAATCACTGTCCTTGTCTATGCGATCTGGAGAGACTTCTCTACACAACAAAGGTGTGGTGATATATTTTGTTTGTGGTTTAACAAATAAAGCTTGCCTGAAGATCAGAGTGTGGAGCTAAGCCACGAGTTAGCCATAGAGGCCAGGCAGTGGTGGCACACCCCTTCAATCCCAGGACTCAGGATGCAGAGACAGATGGATCTCTGTGAGTTCAAGACCACCCTGCGCTACACAAGATTGATCCAGTCTAAAAGAGAAACAGAGTCAGGGAGTGGTGGCACATACCTTTGATCCCAGCATGTGGGATCTCATGCCTCTGCTACCAGTACTTGGGAGGCACACATGCCTTTAGTCCCAGCTCTAGGGAGGTGGAGACAGGAAGTGATGTGACTGGAGAGAGGAATATAAGGCGGGAAGAGAAAGGAGCTCAGTCCTTTCAGGCTGAGGAGTTGGTGAGGTGAGAGGTGGCTTGTTCCTTTGTCTCTCTGATTTTTCAGCATTTACCTGGTTATCTGGCTCCCAGTTTTTATTAAGACCAGTTAGGATTCCTGCTACACAAAGGGTTATATAAAAAGGTTAGGAATGTTGGTGTGGGACCCAGCACCCAGTTTCAAGTCTGTCTTCAAGCATTACCTAGCTCATGTCATGTGGCACACCAGGTCCATTGCCTCTTTCTGTGCCAACATCATTATATTAAAATCTTCCCCTAGATAGAATTCTTTGATTTCACAGTCTGTGCATGGGTCACTTCTGTGTTCCCAAGTCCCAGCATGCTTCCCAAGTTGTCACAGGCATTCTCCACAAATATTTGTGAAAATAAAACGATAAGCAAATGATCAAGCTGGAGAGTTCTTTAAAATAGTAGATAAAGGTGTATATTTAAAAATCCATTGTTAATTGGAAGCAATAATAGGGCTTTGAGACAACTGATATGATGAGATCGGGATTAGAATATAAAATAAGCATAATATAAAAAAGCATACACTTTTAAGATTAAAAAGGACCTCAGAGAAAGACTCAATCTTACATTGTGTCTTAAAGTCTACACTCTCCTGTAATTTTCCCATTAATAGTAGTTGGGGCTTTGGACACCTGCCAAGACCTATTTTATTTTCACAGTGAGCTAAAATATATCGTATAACTTTTCTCTCTAATTTTGTCTCATGGAGATACCTAAATGAAATACTGCCTTTTTGCATGTAGTCACCTTCCACTTATTTCAGGAATTTTCCCCTCCCTCGATCTGTTTGACAAGTGGAAGGACTCCGCCCCTTCCTCTGGTCCTTGCCTGCTGTCCTCTCCTGTTGCCTGAGCTCTAGTTTTCTGGGAGGTTTTTGTTTTTGTTTGTTTGTTTGTTTGTTTTTGAGACAGGGCTTCTCTGTGTAGCTTTGGTGCCTGTCCTGGACCTTGCTCTGTAGCCCAGGCTGGCCTGTTACCTCAACTCTTAATAGTCCAGCAAATGCATGCAGGACCGACCCCTCAGTGCATCACTAGAAGTGAGGATGAGACCCAGGCCCCGCCTAGGGTAGAAAGGGCCCTTCATGCTCCTGTACTCTTGAAACCACGTGTACATTAAATGCGGCCTCTATCACTGGCTTATCCCCACCGGACCCTCACTTTGAATAATAGCCAGGTTTCTACCCATGAAAGGGATACTTTACTCTGGCTGAAACTGTGTTTCTCCAGCCCGTTAAATAGTTACTTATTTTTACCCAAGAGTATGGATTATAACAAGTTTTAACCTTCTCCTTCATACTGGGTACAGATACTGTCAGAGAACCAGGAAGATGCATTGTTGAAACCCATATTTTGCTACCACAATATGATTGAAGGGAGACATGAGCTTAATCTGATCTGGCCAATTCTGAGTAAAAAATGCTGCCTCCTGGTGATTACACTTGCCTGGCTTCTCACGAACGGCCTAATAAACCACTTATGATTTTCCCCAAGGTGACCTCTATCCAGCTTTTAGAATCAGCTCCTTCATGTGAGCACCTGAGTGACATTTGCCAGGCCCCTGTCTCTTGGCACGTCTTCATTTTTCCATGAGTGCTCAAAAGCTGCCTGACAGGGCTCAAGCGCCCGTGTTTGCTGTGCTAGGGACTCACAATGTCTTTGGTTATGATTCTGGGGCTAAGTTTAACTTCACATTAAGCCTGCTGTCTGATTCTTTCCAGGCCTTGGCTGTTGGGGCCAGAGCTTATCCCCCCCCTTCCCAAATTCTTACATTGTATGTACAAAAGAAAAAAAAACTTTTTGTAGTGCAAATTCCAGAACATTTATCTTTCTGTAGCTTTCCAGCCATGCAAAACACACAAAGCCCTGTGCATGTTAGTTTCTTTCATTTGCAAGAGAGCTTCCTTAAGCAATAGGGTTGCAGGATGGAAATGAAAATAATGACACCCTCCCCCCCAAAACAAACAAATAAACAAAACACCCACCAACAAACCCACCCTCTTGCAAACACAGAACTGGGTTGAGAAAAGGTGAGGACTTAGTTCTGAGACCTCTGAGGTAGTTCCTGGTCATTTGGCCTTGCCCATAAGCAGCAGTTCAGGGACCACCCTGCCCCAGGTAGACGCCTCTGTTGCTCCATTTGCCTTACATAGTAGCCTACACTACCAAGAACATGTGCATGCTTTCCTACCTGGAGTACCCATTCTTTGGGTGTTATCAAAAGTTTGTCTTAGACTAGGTGTGATTGTGTGTGTCTCAAAGCCCAGTGCTGGGGAGGCAGAGATGGGAAGATTCCCCAGAGGGCGGGGGGGGGGGCGGGGCCTGCTAGCAATTGCTGTACTGGAGAGACATACTTGTGTTGTGTTTCCAGACCCACAAGTGAACTTCACTTCATTCTTATCTGAAAATGAGACTCTCTTCTCCCTTTTGTGTGACTTGGTCACATTATTCTAAAGAACATCTGTGTCAGTTCATTGAAGGTAAAGATGACTGAAAACAGGTCTTGCCGTTATTTTTTTCAGGCTCCATTCACAAGTCCAGGAATGCTGGGAATTTTAGGAGAAGGCTTTCTTGGGAGCAAGCTGCGTCATATAGACAAACTAGAGTTCTCAGAAACACACCTTCACCCCATGCCAAGCCCACACTGATGCATTGCATAGGTGCGGATGTATGGGCCTGTCCTTCTCGCTGCTTAGAATGATGTATAAAGGACCTTTCCCCAGCTCTTACTGCATGGAGCATTTGCTCTGTGGGTGGCTTCTGTCTAGCTGTAGCTGAATTCCTCCCCCTGCCACCCCCGAAATGAAGCCTCAAACCAGAACTGCTCCTTACACCCCAACTTAGTACTTGCAAAGTAAAGTAGAGCAAGCCCCCACGTGTCTCACCTGTCCCCCCTCCGCAGAAGCCAACCCAGGCGTCTTTCTTGACATTCTACAGTTCCTACCTTTTAAAAAAAATTAATTCTGACAGAACTACCTCTGGCCTCTTTCCAAAGACATGAAGTTTTACTGAAAGTGATTGGGAAGAGAGGAACAAATGGGTGTTTAAAAGGATTAAAATGCAGAGTTAAATTGAGACCTTGAGGGGGGTTGCAGGAAGCAGTTGGGGGCTGGAAAGCAGAGCACATAGAGAGCTGTGGCTGAGAGCATTGTGGTTCTGCAGCTGGGGGAGAAAAGCCATTTGGGATTCTCAATAGAAGAAAGGCCACTGCTTTTGATATTCCCCCAATTGCCGCTCTTGGGGTTCACGCTGCTTTTGCACTGTACCTTTCTTCTTTTCAAGCTAATGATTTGGCATCCTGGCACATAGCTGCATTCTGTATAAATACGTGTACTTTCAAGTCTCCGCACAAACTCAGTATAGTTCCTTTTAGAAAATAATGTTGTGGTTTTGTGTTTTTTTTTTTAAGGAGCACAGTATTAATTCAAGAAAGCCCTTGCTGCTCTTATTGTCACCAAAATCATACATTGTTTTCCGCAGAATACCGCCGTTTGTTTATATTTCCCACAGTTTTTGTTTGGGGGAGTTTTGTTTTGTTCTAGCGGCAGCTGAAGTGATTTGAGTGTTTGCAGCATGATGTTAATTAACCAAATGTTGCAACCTGGGACTCAGGAACACCTGGGCTGACGCAAACTGCTCAGAACGAGTGTGGAAAGCTTCGGAAGAGTGGAAGGGAAGACTCGGAGGTGAAAAAGACAGCGTATGTATAGGAGAGGTCTTTATCTCTACCCATTTTCCAGGCAGAATAAAAACAGACAAGGAATTGCCTTGTTCCCCAGGGACAGTCTATTCTTAGCAGCAGAAGGCTGTCCTGTGTGCACATGGTTAACCCTCAGGTGTCCCAGACTGTCTGAATCAAGGTAGATTCCATTAATGTCTGTTTGGTTGACATTTGACCTTGATCCCCATTTGTTTTGGATACTTGGACTTAATCATTTTTAAAACTCAGATACTTACAAAGGCTGCTGATCATAGGAATTATTCCGTCATGGTGAGATTGAGACTCCCCAAAGCTGTCACTTTTTCACACTTCCCTCTGGGGTTCCCGAACCAGCAGGTCATGTTGTATAAAGAACCGTATCTGAGAAGGAAATGCAGCGCCTTGTAGCTAGAGTTTTCCTGGTCCTGCCTGGCCCACGGTCAGGACAAATCTCTCTCACCCGCCAGTCCCACAGCTGCTCAGACCCAACCAAGTAAACACAGAGACTTACATTACTTATAAACTGTATGGCCGTGGCAGGCTTCTTGCTAACTGTTCTTATATCTTAAATCAACCCATTTCTATTAATCTATAAGTTGCCACGTGGCTTGTGGCTTACCGGTATCTTAACATTTTCTCATGGCGGCGGCTGGCCTCAGCCTTCCACTTCCCAGAATTCTCTTCTCTGCTTGTCCACCTATACTTCCTGCCTAACTACTGGCCAATCAGCATTTTATTTATACAGAGTGATATCCACAGCAGCACCATTTTGTTAGTAGGTGGGCACAGGCCTGGTCACCCTACAGGGACCCACGCAGAAGGGGCTCACTCAGGTAGACCGCACTGTAGTGCCTGTGCATCAGTCCTGTCCTGTCTTTCCCTGACTCTAAGGTGTGGATTGAGAGGGATGGCATTTTGCAAAGAAGTGTAGATGACACCTGAGGCCAAAGAGTTCTTGGTTTAGGGCTAGCCCTGTGTCCTAGAGGATGTTTGTCCGTTTTCCAGACTCTACCCACCATGATTCCTTATCAAACTCCCCACTCACTCCCACTATCTTAGCTAAAGTTCAGATACTGCTAACTCCTTAAAGGGTTGGCCCCCAGTTAAGAAGTTTTCTAAATATAGCAGCAGACTCTTAACTGCTCTGAGTGTCCCAGAGAGACCTAGATTTGGTACAGACTCTTTCAAGGAGCCACAAAAAGCCTCTGAAATAAGAATCTTTCTAATTGATTGAAGGATATTTGTGAAATTCCTTAAAATGTTTTTTTCTGATTATTACATATGATAATCACCTGGAAAGAGTTATATCCTGATGCCCTGGACGGGCCCATTATCAACTCAATGAAAATGTTTGCCGGGGAGGGAGGGAACAAGAGAGATGGCTCAGAGGTTAAGAGTGTGCACCTCTCATGTTTGAGCCTCCATGTTGGAGAAGTACTGGCCTCCGACTTGGTATTTACCCATTGACTTCACTGAGGCCCCCCTTCTCACTGTCAACCTGAACCCCAAATGATGCATCCCCTCTGCCCCTAACCGGAGCAGCCTGACTTACCGTTACCCATCTTGGCCCTACACTGCAGCTGTAGCAGATGTTGAAAAACACCCAGAATCCCCTAGTAAAGTTTCATGTCGCTAACAGAATCTCTGACATGGATCAAGTTGCATTACCTTCTCCATCTTTGTGGAGGTGGGGAGGTGAGGGAGCCCCTTGGTTCCTTCTGTAGTTGCTCTCCTATGCCTGTGGAGCTGTGTATCTGGAGGGGGGTGAAGAAAGTGCTCCTTACAGCAGACCTTCTTCATATCAGGTTCTCACAGGGAGTACATTGGCTCAAAGAAAGGCATGTGCTTAGATACCAGTGGAGAAGGTCCGTTGGCTCCTCCTGCTTGTCCTCCAGTGGCTGAATAGCAGCACTGGGCAGGATGGGACATGGGTTTTGTTGTTGTTGTTTTAGTGAAGTCTTTGCCAGTTGTTCCTCAGAAACAACTTGAATATATGCAGAAATGAATGCATGTGCTGGACCTCAAAAGGCTTGCTAAGTTCCAAATTAAATGAAGACGTTGTCTTAGCTGTAAGAAAGTGTTTTATCTTACAACCCCCACCCCCCGGAAAGGATAGAACCAGGTCTGGTTCCAGAACCTGTCTCATTGTTTCCTTCCTTATGTCTCCTTGAGGTTTCAAAAACATGGATGATGGCTGGTCTGGTAGGTTGACCAGCTACAGCCAGCGTCTCACAGTAAGAGAGGACATGGGATGTCTTCCCACGCACTTGTCAGCTGTAGGCTGCCATGGTGATCAATGACAAAGAAAAGCAATAATGAGAGTCATGGGAGAGCTGTTTCCTCACCTTCCTGATAAGCCCCCGGGGCAATGTGCACTACACTGTAAGGCTCAAGCTGTACATGAAGAAATCAGGACTTAGGAAGCTGTGGAAATGTAGACTTTGAATCTGTAGTGGACAAAAGCATGTGAGAGAGTTAAGTGGACTATGTCTGGTTTACAAAATGGATTTTCTTTTTTTTAAAAAAACAATTTTATTTTATGTGCATTGGTGTGAAGTATGAGGTCCCCTGGAACTGGAGTTACAGACAGTTGTAAGCTGCCATGTGGGTGCCGGGAATTGAACTCGGGTCCTCTGGAAAAACAGACAGTGCTTTTAACCAATGAGCCATCTCTCCAGCCACACAAAATGGATTTTCATGCCAACCCCTGAGAGAGAGAGAGACAGAGAAACAGAGAGACAAAGACAGAAAGAACATTAAAAGGGTATGCCCAGGAATTGTTTTTTCTTTCTAATCAGGATAAAGTAACCTGTAGAGACCAGGGAAAGCATGTTGGATTTCATGCTCGATCCCCCAGAAGTTAGTCCTTCTAACTGGCTGTTATCTAAGAGTTACAAGTTGGAAGTGCTTTGGCTTGTCCTTCCAGAATGGCCTTTATCATCTGGGTGACAATTTTTCCAATTTAATTAACAATTTATTCAGTCGTAAAACTACAGTGACTCATGTAATTAGAGGCTTCCTTCTGTGTCAACAGAGGCTTCTTGGAGCTTGGTAACAAGTTGGACAACTCTGCTGCTTTTCAAAAGAAGTAGTCAATCACCGGGTAATATTTTTAGAATTTCAAAACTGGAATATGGCTGGCTGCTAGTCATCTGGAAAGAAAATGCTTGATTAATTAAGGGTGAATGTATCCAAGAGGGACAACATTTTCTTGGACCTCATGGAAGCTTTTGCAGGTGGCCTCCTCCAAGCAGGTGAACAGGAAGGGGAAGAGGCACCTCTCCTCCTTCATTAGTGTCCCCTCAAAACAATCCCAACCCCAAACTGCTGAGCTCATAGAGCTGACCAAGGTTATCTTGCAAATGCTTTGCCCAGTGAAGTGACTTAAAACATTGTGTGTGTGTGTGTGTGTGTGTGTGTGTGTGTGTGTGTGTGTGTGTGTGTGTGTTTTATCTTGCTGGATTTTGAGTCTTCCTTGAACATGGGCAGCTGAAAGGTGTGTATAAAATATTCTCAGGAAGACACCAAAGTGGAGTTCCTCCACAGCTGTCATAATAATCGCTCATTAAATGAGTGGTGTGTTTACAAAACCAACCACTTGAACATTTCATGAGCAGAGACAAATCACAGAAATGTTTCAAGAGATATTGCCAATTAATTAAATGACCACAAGATAAATCTGAAAGTTGAAATGGAGAATTGCAGAATTCAAGTGAGTTTGTGGCAGCGTTGTTAACCAGTTTTTCTGTCCCTGATGGGTTCACAGTAGAGTGCTGAGGTCCCAGATGAAGAGAATGCCTTAACCTTTCCCTCCAGGGACAGGAAAGTTCAGTAGCGACTTGGGGGAGGCAGCAGAGGCTTGTGACTTGATACTTGGTTTGTGGGATAGTCCTAACTAAGGCATCGAAGAAATATGTGACATTATATGTCAAGAGAATTCTTTAGTTCAAACAAGCCTCATTAGTCTTCATGAGGCCCTTACCAGATAGAGGGTTTACTAGGTAAGCGCAGAGCTTCTACCATGTTCCTGGTTACAAAGCCGGACTTAAGCCCTGGACTATGTGGTCGCAGAACCTGTGGTCTGTTCAGATACATGTCTTGACACATTCTCGATGATGTTTATGGTAAGTTTGTAACTCAAGTTCAAGTCATTTCATTTTGATCATCAAGCATCCAGTGAGGAGGGTTTAGCCATTCCTGTTTTAGGAGAGATAAAACCAGCTTGGCAGAGTACCTTCCCCCACCCCACCCCCCCCAAAAAAAAAGAAAAAAAAAGACAAATCAGATCACGTTAACTCCCAGAGGAAAACACAGTGATGAGGACACCCTCTGTCTTCACTCTGGCTTCCTTTCTACCACAGCTGCAAGGAAGGCGCTGAACCTGAGTAAGAACACGGTGTCTCTCCCTTACCCCCAACCCCCGTGTCCCCACCCCCCATCAACCCCGTTTTCATTTCTGCAGGTTACTAGCCGAAGGTACTGCAGGTTCCTAAGAAGTGGGAGGATCTGGCCTCAAGGATGAGTCCTCTGGACACCAGCTCTTTCTTCTTCTTTTCCCATCTCTGTTACCCAGGGTTCCTCTTCACCTCCTGCCTCAGGAACAACTACAAAAAACTGGGGTAGTGATGGGTTTGGGAGGTGGGAGTTCAAGGAAAGCATTCTCGGAAGGTGGCTCTGCCCATCAGGCACCTCCTTAGTCAGAAGCCCAGCTTAAGGCTTCAAGTTAAGTTCTCCCTTTCTCTCCTGCACACAGGTTCAGGGAGCAAACTGCTTTCCTGGTTGAGTCTCAGATCATCGTTGGCTATTGATAGAAACGGGAACCAATTTGGTCTACGTTTTCCACTTCTTTCCCAGTAGGAATTTTGCTTTCGATTCAAGTTGTCAATCATTTCTCAAAAACCTACTCTTTATTTATAAGTCTGTTTATTTATAGCCATCTTGTTCCGCAGAAGTTGAGGTAAATTAAAGGAAACAGAAAGTAGTAAAAAGACAAGTCAGAGTCGAAAATGACGATTGGAGAAGAGAGAAATTAGAAGAGGGTAAGACCGAGAGAAGAGAAGAGGTTTGATTTCTAACTTCTTAGCTAGGAAGCAAAACAAAGCAAAACAGGACAGAAGGAAATGCAAACTGTAGTCAGTCTGTGGATTGTTGTTGATGAGGAAGAGGAAACAAGCCTTCAGACACTAAGAGAAAACTCACGTGGGCCTCCTTTCAGATGGTAATTCCTTGTGAAAAGCATGTAGATATTGTGGTTGTAAAGATGACCTTGGGTCTTTCTACCCAGCAGGGAATCAGGCAAATTAATACTTATAGAACACAATAAATGTAGCTCAAGGACAAGCCTTAGCAGGAGAGTGGGGGAAAATAGCATGCATTCTGACAGAGGAGACAGGGCTGGCAGCAGGAGGGCAGATCAGCAGGAAGGTGTTGTCTTAGTCAGCCTCCACAAGGGGTGGGTTCTGATTGGAGAATGTGGAGATGAGCCTTCAGGACCAAGGAGCAGAATGAGTAATGGTCGAAGTCGTGGGCTTGTGTTTCTGGTGGGGGCAGACATGCAGTATTTGGGGACACCTATGTAGGAGAATGCAAGACTAGCGGGGCGGGATGTGTGTGAAACGGTGGCTCTGGGAAACTGCGTAGTGTCTGAAGGAGGCCTATTCTCTGGCCCACATCTGGGGAAACTTGAGTAAAGGATACACCACAGAGGCAAGAGGCTGGGTGGGAGAGATCAGTTAGGGTAGTGTGGTAACAGGAAAAGTGAAAGAGGAAGTTGGCCGGAGCCAGCAGAGTAGAACAACCAAAGGAGACTCTCCGTGTGCCCTAAGTAAAACAGCCTAGCCAGCCACCTAGCCAGATGTGGAAGGAATAAGAGAGAGTTAAGAGGTGGCAAGGAGACAAGTAGGAGATACAGTGAAGTTGTCTAGTGTGCAGGGATGGAGCTTCTGGAGCCTTGTAGTTTGCTACAGTGTAACACACCAGCGAAGGTTGGTAACATTAGGCATGGCATGGCCTCTCATGCACATCATCGATGCTAATGTTTTCTATTGTGAGTTGCTAAGGAGGGCTGGGAAGTAACCCAGAACAGGACTGGCTGGGAAGTGCTTCGCACACGGACATCTTATGATGAGCACTTTGAGAGGCCATTTCCTTATTTTCTTTTTATTTGTGTGTGTGTGTGTGTGTGTGTGTGTGTGTGTGTGTGTGTGTGCGCGCGCGCGCGCGCGAGGGTTCCTGCAGAGGTCCTAAGAGGGAATCCTATGTTCTGGAGCTGGAGTTGTAGGTGGTTGTGACTGGAAACAGAACTGGGGTCCTCTGGAAGAACAGCAATCACTCAAGTGCCCCTCTGTCTCTTCAGTCTGTGGAGGTCATTTCTACTCCTGGTGCTTCTGGGCCAGGGGAACAACTACTCCTCTCTGTCCTTTGTCTCATCTGCGGCCTGTGGTTCTCCGAGAATATATTCCAGAACCTGCCTTGTCCAGCATACTGCTAGAGCGTGTGCCCGCAGCAGCAGGGGATGTTGAGTACCACCTTGCTGGCACTAGAGTTCCTGAAAGACTCCTTTTCACAGTCAGGCTTGGGCCACTGTCACTACTAAGGCAAGGGAGGACTGTCTAGGAGACCACGTGGCCTATAGGTTCTGAAGACAAGATTCCATAGCCTGTGGTGTGAGGGCTTGCCCTCTTCACCGGCTCAGCTGCAAGTGGGCAGGCTGTGGCTAAGACCTCTAAGCAAAACTGAAGAAGTAGTACCGGCCAGGCCAGTCTGGTGTCACACAGCTCCCCACACTGTTTCCCAGTGACTTGGAAATGTGACAGTTTGCAAAGCCAGCAGTAAATTGACAACTGGGAGAAACACTTCTGTGGCTCTGGGAATCCCCGAGGACAGATACTAGGAAGGTAGGGACCCTGAAGGGTCAGTGAATTGTTACAACATTCCTAATTATCAAACTGATGTGGCCTGGGCTTTTCGTTGGGAAATTCTCTCTCTAATTAACATGGTTCTCCTCTGGACAGCTCACAGGTCTGTGCTAACGCCAGAAATAGTGGGAAGATATACCGATAGCTCCGTTTTAATTGAAAATACAGTAATTAGTTTGTGGAATCCTGCTCTTAATTATAGTGCCAATTTTTTCTGTTTCTAAGCTATTTTCTGGTTGTATGATGCCATGACAGAATTAATAAAGTTTTTTTTGGAGGGAGTAATATGTTCCAATTTTTTCAACTCTATGGCTCAGTTTCAACCTAGACATGGAGACAGGATTCACCAGTTCTAGGCTCCTGGATCCTTTGCCTTTTGTTAGCAGGAGTTCAGATGAGTCCTCTATTGCCACAGAAGTCCTTTACATCTACTGCAGAAGCATCTCTTTGGGGTTACTATGAGCAGGTTGTTTGTTTTTTGTTTTTTTTTTTTTTTGGTTTTTCGAGACAGGGTTTCTCTGAATAGCTTTGCGCCTTTCCTGGAACTCACTCTGTAACCCAGGTTTGCCTCAAACTCGCAGAGATCCACCTGCCTGTGCCTCCCAAGCACTGGGATTAAAAGCATGTGCCACCACTGCCTGGATCATAAAACTTTTTTAAAACTTACAGTTCGCTAGTATCTATTCTACAACTCTGAGGTGTCCAGTATATTCACAGAGCCCCGTAATCATTTCCTTCGGTTTGAAAACAGGTCCATTACCCGTAAGAAAACCCATGAAGTAACTCCTGCTTCTTTTTATCCATCAGTCCCAGACAGCCACTGCCGGGCTTTTTGTCTTCATGAATTTGCTTACTTGGAATATTTCATATAACTATAGTCAGAGCTACACAACTAATTTTTTTTGGGGGGGGTTGCCTTTTATTCACTTAGCATAGTTTCTGAGGTTCACCCATGGCAGAGCATATATTGGTATTTTAATTACTTTTTGTGGATGAAGAATATTTCACAGGAGTATGTGACATTCCTGGAGACACATGAATGTAATATGCATTTACCCCTAGAAGGTTCGAACAGACCACAGAAAGAGTACATCAGCCCAGTGTAGCAGATAAATAATCATATTTGGTTTCTTTAAAAAAGTGTGAGTTGCTCGTGGGCTACTAGACTGAAAAAGACCCATTTCCACTCACTGTTTTACCTCTTAGGGGATTTAGCATAAGGTGTAGGTGGGAAAAAGGCCATGGTGATTAGAATCCCAGGGAAGGGCCTGGTGGTCCTTTTCCCTTCAAGAGGGACTGCCAGTAGAGTCTGTCACCATGGATGTCACAGTTTGCTGAGCCATCTCCTTCTCTCCTCCCTTTGACTGTGAGGCAAAGCCTCCTCTAGGTCACCCCATTGCTGTGCTTCAAGATGGGGTGGTCATGTCAAGCCCAGGTGACTGTATTGCTACAGCACATTTTGATTACTCGTTCTCTGGCTGTTTCCAATGTTGCCTGTTTGAATGGTGCTTCTGTGATCATATATGGAGTAAAAGTGCTTGTGAGTCACATTTTGGGGAGTGGAATTGCTTGGTCATCTGGCAATGCTGTTTTAACTTTCTGAGGTACTGCCAGATACTTCCCATGGCAACGGCTTTATTTTGGCAACCTGTGTGTTTCAAGTTTCTTCACATCCATGTCAGTGCTTGCTGGCTTGCTGTTTTCTCTTTTTTGTGGGTGGGGGCAGCCATTGTAGTGTGAGGGCAGTGGTGTCTGGCTGTGGGATTATGTTTTCTAATGAAGCTGTCCCACAGGCCCTCACATAGTCCAGCTCCAACCTGCTTCCACCTTTCAAAGGGTTCTTGGGTGGAGGAGAGAGGGATGAGGAAATATTAGGTAGAATGATAAACCTAGATGATAAAGAGAAAGCCAGAGACACAGGATAGCTTCGGGAGGGCCCTGGGTCAATACCCAGCAGCCCAGTCCTTTATTGAAAAGGGCTTTTTATAACATGCCGAGGGGAAAGTCAAAAGACCTCCCATTTGCAAGATCAAAACACACCATACAGCCAAGTGTAGACTCTTCCAAACACCTGGTAAACACGCCTGTGGTCAGATTATCCCATTATGCAGCCCTGCTGGGTCAAGATTTTCTGACGCTAAGTAAGGTCTCACTAGATAGCCTCTGTGGGCCCCTACAGTTAAAGAAATTTCTTTATTTTTGGCAAGAAATTACTAATTTGTATTGTATGTTTGGACAGTAGAAATGATTAAATCTGTTTCCCTTCTCTTCAAAAAGAATGGACTTTGTCTTACATTTTAAAAGTGTCCCCTTTTTAGTTAGGTGCTGCACGATATAGCATACAGAGTGAGCCCTGCTGCCTTTACTCTGTTTACTTTTTTACTCTTGTTTGCACAGAGGATGAGAAAGAGGAGAGAGCTTTCAGCCAAGGCCGCTGTCTTCTAGTAATTTTCCAAAAGACAAGTACAAAGGGAACCATGGGGGACACGTGATGCCTGTTCTCTAGACCTTTTAGGAAACGTGGAGTCATTCTTGTCGCCACATACCTGCAATTCTGGAGGGAAGGTGGTCTTGGAGACATCAAGGGATTGGGTTCTATTCCGAAAGGAATGCCCTATGAATGTTACCATGGCAAAGCTGGACGAGTCTAGAGTGTCCCTCAGCATGCTGTTAGAAATGTTACAAACAAGCAAGTTAAAGGTAAGATTCTTGCCAAGAGAGTTGCTCTGTGGATTGAGCACATTAAACATGCTAAGAGCTGAGGCCCTTCCTGAAACAGGTGAAGGAAAAGGATCTGAAGAGAAGGAAGCCAAAGAGGAGGGGACCTGGGTTCAACTGGAGTGCAGCCTGTTCTTACCAGAGAAGCATGTTCCCTGAGAAGTAATGGAAAGGAGCCTGAGCTGCTAGTGCCCACTTCCTGTGAGTTCATGCCTTAATAGATGCACAAAAAGAAATAGAAGACCAAGTCTTGAGGGCAGCCGGAGAGAGAAGCGAACCGTCATGGCTGCGTCCGAAAACCAGTGCCTCCTCTAACTGGCGGTGCCCTTATTTGTGTGATAATCAACTGTCCCTTTGACTTAGCTCATCGTCCATATTATTATCCTGCACTTCCACTGGTTTTTGTGTGGAGACACATTATTAAAATACTGTTTGATTCAGAGACAGGTGTCGGTGTTGGGATTGCAGAGAGAAGCTGGCAGGAACTGGGCATGGAGGGGTGCCTATGTTCTTTCCTGACCCGGGTCTCACATGTGTGCTGCTGTGAGAGAAATCATTGGGTTTTCTGCTCATAGTTTATATTATTTTCTGCAAATATACTATCCTTCCGTAAATATCCTACTGAAAAAGGAAAGAGTGACGTTGTGTTTCATTTGCAGTGCCATATATGGTCTCGGCTTTAATGTAAAAGCTGCTTGATATGAGAAGATGCGGGACATTTGGTCCTGATAAGTGGAGAAGACAGACAGGGAATTGACTCTCAATTGAGCATCTTTTAAGGAAGTTGTATAAAAGCATGGCTGATTTGGTCTTTACAGCGGTCCTCTGAAATGATGTGCCACCTGCATCTTCCTGATGGAGAAACTGAGGCTAAAAAATTCTAAAATACTTAAGGTTCATATCACCAGGAAGAAAATTTAAATACTTAAGGCTCAATTCACCAAGGTGTAATGGAGTCAGAAATGTCCCTCCACAGCCCTCTGTGGTACTGGGTACTCTTGTTATCCAGCTGATATTCAAGGGCTATTTGTTAAATGGTGCATGGGTTCATTAGAGAAGGCAGAGAGCCTTGCTGCTGCTCCAGCAGCTCTGGGTTGTGCTGGTTTTGTCTGGCATGTATTTGCAGATGTGGCCATTGAAGCAGAGGTGACAGGACCCTCATCCACTGGGTTTCCCTCTTCCTAGATGCTCTGAGCTGGCCTTCGGTTGGACCAGGCTGGGGGATCTTAAGAGCTCCTGACAGATTGACGGGCTGTTAGCCGGAGTGTGCCTCTCCTGTGAGGTTCCGCAAGGCAGTTCTCATTTAGAGCTGGGTGTCTGAATGCCTCCCCGGCTGGAAACTGGCAGGAATAATGGTCTGGTTTGGAGGCTGGGTTGAACAGGATTCTAGTGAGCTGTCAAATGTGATTGCTGAAATGATTTCAGTATGAGCTTATCAGACTGCTGAGGAGCGGAGAACAAGCACACTGCATGCTATTTATGGCATTCACACCCCTGCAGCTTGGAACAAAATATAGCACGTCCCAGGCTCAGATTTAAATTCGAATATTCTGGTATGTATGCACAGATTAACTGAACAATAGATTCAAGGGACAAGAAGATCTTCAAACCTGGATGAGAAAAATGGATATGTCTAATTTTACAGTGCATTTGAAAATGTTTCAATCCCCAAAGGAACTGATTGTCCTTTACCAAAGAGGCCTTTGAAGGGCATCTTAGTGCATCCAATTGCAAAGTCTTAGCAAAACTCTCGCCATGAAGGAACTGCCGCTGGATTACATCGTGGTTGAATTATATTAATTTTTGTGTGTGTGTGACTTAAACTCTTGGTTGGACAGCTCTTTCAGTATTAAGGGTTATTCTGTAGACATATCCTTCAACAGATTAGTAAAATTGTGTTCTGAAACTACTATAGGAATGGAACTACCATGACCTTGGTCTAGCACGCTGTATCCAAAAGTTTGGCTTATTGTTAGGACACAGGGCAGTTTGAAAAGTGAAGGATCTAGATTGCTGAGTTTTTCCTTCCTGTCTTGTGTGTGTGTGTGTGTGTGTGTGTGTGTGTGTGTGTGTGTGTCTCCAACCGTGTATCTGTGTGCATGCTCTAATCCTGAGACCCCATGGAGCTCAGAGTCAAAACCTTGTTTGAAGCTACCCCTGTCTCTTGTCAGCTGTATATCATTTAATCTCTGTCTCTCTCATGAAAGAGTAACAAGTAACTTGAGGTATGTGAGGATTCAGTGAGGTGATCTTCATAGTGCCCTGGGCAGCAGATAGCATTTCTGTCATTCACCTGCTTTTCCTCTGGTAACTTGCACAGGAGAAAAAACCCTACAGTGGTGAAGTGTCTTCACACATACTGTGAAAACAGTCTCTCTGATTTTCTCTAGGTCCTGTAACAATTTGGCTGTTATAAATAGGCTCGGGGGCTGGGGAGGCGACTCAGTGGTGAAAACACTTGCTGTACCAACAAGAGGACCGGAGCTCAGGTACCTTAGAGCCACACAAATCCGTGTGGATATGGCAGGTCACCTGTAATTCCAGCCTCAGAAGGCTGAGACAGCATCTCCAGATCAGTGTGCTGTGAGACACCCTGCCTCCAAGGTGAGGTCGAGGGATTCCTAACATCAACTTTGGGCCTCTACAATCACACAGGTGCACCCAAACATAGATATGTATCCCCACACTCACACAGTGAACACACACACACACACACACACACACACACACACACACATACACACACACACACACACACACACGCAAACGCGCGTGCGCACACGCACACTGAAATATGAAAAATGTCTAATAAGTATGGTAAGATTTAAAAATAGATGTTAAAGTAACTAGTAGTTGGAGGGCTCTAGGCTTTGAAATGCATTGTTCACTACAAAACAACTTAATTATTTTACTTGAAACATCTTACATAGTTAAATTTTAAAAAAATTTCTCCTTTATATATGCATATTTTACATATGATATTTTCATTTCTCCTTTTTGGTACATTTCATTTTTTTCTTTTCAGCAAATAGAAGACACTAGAGAAATTTAGTAATTCTGTTATTCCTTCAGAGTCTCTATGAGTGGCTAGGGTTGTAGCTCAGTGGTAGAGTACTTGTATGGTGAGGTCATGGGTTTGATTTCCAGCACCCTAAAAAACAAAACAAAACTTCTGTAGGCTCTTCTCCTGTCTTAAAAATTTTCACAATTATGAAAGACTCATAATTACATCTTCTTAGCTAAATATATCGACTGAAGTATTATAAGCACATTCTGCTATCTATAGACTTTGCTCATCTCTTCGTTCATTTTCTTTCAGCAACTGTGTCTTGAGCCTGGCCTGTTGTTCATTCTCCTTAAGTGCTTGGGGCCCAGTGCTGAAGAGTACAGGTACAGTTCCTGTGATGAAGCTACCGAATGGAAAAAAAAAAAAGAAAAGAAATAATAGGGAAGCAAAGGCCATGACTGCTCCTAGGTATGGTGGAGACGAAAGCTTATTGTAGATAAAAGGGTGAGTGTAGATAGAGACGGAGACACAGTTAGAGTCTAGAGTAGACATGACCAGACTGAGATGGGAACTGTGGGGACAGAGTGAGAGGAAGGGAACAGGGAGAGAGGGGAACCAGGTGCAGCAGCCAGAAGGCCAAGGTCCAAGAAGGGGAGGCTAATGCCTGGATTACGTAGGGAAGAGCCTCTGAGGGGAAGAGCATCCCAGCCCCTGGGCTGGAGAGTTCTGTGTGGAGGACAGGTATGGTGCAATTGGACCCTGTAACTGGTAGGAACTGAGGGATGCTTGGGGAACCTGGCAGCCAGGTCTGCTTTGTTAAATTGGTACCTCAGCTGTTTGTCCTGGGTTCGAAACTTAACAGCTACTGCTTGGGGCTTGGAAACAGAGGACATAGGTAAACACTCAGGAATCACAAAATAAAATTTACTGGATCTGTGACAAATGAGGGGAAATAATCTAATCAGGGAAAGACTTTGATAGTTGAGTCAAGCTGCAAAGGGAAAATAAACATTATGCAAATCTTGCCTATAAAGTCAAATCCTCGCTCCCATTCTCACAGGTTTGAATATGTAGAGGTCTGGTGGCAATCTGGGGGTGGGGGTAGGTGTCCCCCTACATGCTCTCTGTAATCAGGGGTTATCCTGTCCCTGATACACTCTGACTTCCCACCAGCTCAGCTTTGTGGGAAGTGGGAGAAACAAGACACAAGAGTTTCCTGGGCATTATTTACTTTGCCCTAATTAGATCTAAGCAGTGGCCACGTGGCACAGCCTGTCTGGGTCTTCTCCCTTTGCTGTGCAAGACGCTAATGCAGCTGAGTCAAGAAGTGTGTTCCTACAGGCACACAAAGGGGGTGGGGGGAAGAAGAAGGAGCATTAATTAATTCTATCCACACAGTCATTATCATGACCTTCATTTTGATTCTTGATGTGATGACAGCCATATTTGCAGCTTGTACAGCCGTGATACTAATTAGAATGGAAACAGCACTTTGGATAAATTTCCTTTTAGAGAAGGTTTATTGAATTCACTTTACAGTCTCAGTCTGAACACCTGGAGACAGGCTGGGGGTTTGACTGGATCGTAGAGAACGGCACCCACCATCATCACTTGGGGGGAAAATTAACCTTCACTGAGTAAGCAATGCTGTACAGGGATGCTTCTCAAGCTGTCTGAGAAGAAGCCAGGGTATTTTCCTTTTAATATTCTAGCCCACTGTAAATGAACATGATTCTGCCCTACAGGACTGCGCTTGCTGTGTGTGTGTGTGTGTGTGTGTGTGTGTGTGTGTGTGTGTGTGTGTATGTGACAACACCAACTCTGGCCTGTACCTGGTTCAGGGCTTGAGTCTCCAAGCATGACTCCAACTATTGGTGAAATTATTAAGGTCGCTCCACGTAGTTAAAAGGGAGGTTTATTAGTGGCGTAACTTACAAATGAAGGAATAGGTAGGTCGCAGGGTCTGGGGATAGTGTGTCGAAGTCCGGCGGTGTTCTCTGGAGAACTCAGTCAACTTCCACCATCCAGGGTCCAGGAACAGAGAGTGCGGCGCATCTGGATCTCGGGTCTTCAGGGCCCTCTCTTGGCCCCTCCTTGTAGGCATGACAGTTACTGAAGCCTCATTGGGGGTTGGAACTTCCAGATCAAAGCTGGAATGGCTACCCACTACATCCAGCTTCTGCTTTGAACAAGGTCCCCTGTTCAAGCTTCTGTTGCGTTCTGGGTTGTGGTCGTGTCCCAGGGAGTGTCAGCTGCAGGCAACTTTGGCAGCCAGTGCTGGCAGGTTCCATGCTAATGGCCTCGCCTCCCCTGGAACTGTGGATACAGCTTCTGACCCCCAGGGAACCATATTGTTGCCTTCTTTACTCTGATGACTATCTTACAGAAATATGATTATTTCAAGCGTAAGGTTACCCTTGGCCTTTAGAGGGCCCTTGGCTCTCTGCTCTCAGGGACTCATGTGAATTTACATTTTTGTAATAAAGTGCTATAGAGAAGACTAAGACTGACTTGTATGTTTTTTTTAGTTGGTTGCTTCTTTTCCCCCCACCAAGTCTTTTAGGACAATTTTTGTATGATTGGGGACAAAAATCAAAGAATTCTTTGGTAACACTTTTTTAAGGATCCTGTGGGCCACCAACAGATCAGTCTCAATTCTAAACCCAGAATTTCTTTGGGAAGCAAAGAAAAACAGTAGAATAGAGTTTCGTTGAGAGAAAATTTCCTGAATACTTGTACTATGGTAACACTGCCTTGGTTACTAATAGGACTTCAGAGAGAATTTGTTTTTGACGACTAGGAACTTAGAATATGAAATGAATCATGTGGAAACCCCGTACTCTGCACAGCACAACAAAAGATTGGTCATTTTTTAAAGTATTTCAAATATTTTTTTTAAATAAAGACTTGCTAGGAGAGTTGAACATACAATCAGTTTTTCATAAGCCCACATAATTAATTTTTTATTTACTAATATATCATCTGTATATAATAGTTTCTACTTTTTAAGGAGCAAATTCATACCTTTCACAGCTGTGTCCACTCATGAGATCATTGCCACAAGCAATAACAGAAAGCATATTCATTGCTTCCAAAAGTTTCCTCACCTCTTTGTGATACATTCTTCTCTCAGGCCCTGATGCCAGGAATCCATCATCACTTTCAATTACTTGGCATTTTTTAGAATTTCAGGTAAATGGCATCTTACAGTATAGACTGAGGTCTGTGAGATATTCTTACCTTGAGACTCATGCTCTGGCTTCTGTGTCAGAAGTCCATTCCCTGGTGTGGCTGAGTGTGTTTCCTTCTGTGGAGCTTGTTTCTCTTTTCTGAGACACCAGTTTAGATTTTTGACTCCTGTGAACATGAGTGTAAGTCTCAGGATGGACAACTGTTTATATTTCTTGTGGGCAATACCACGGAAGGAGGTGACGAGGTCACATGGAAGGAGTATGTTTCACAATTAAAGAATTTGGACAGGGCATTTTTGCTAATACACACATTGGAAAGATTTTCTTTTTTTTTTTTTTCATGAATGGACCCCAGGTGCATGTGTGCATGCGTGCATATAGGGGTGGTGGCCTTAAAGATTCTCCCTAAAGACATGCTGAAAATGTGCTTTTATAAAATATAGTCTTCCTGGGTGGCAGTGGCACACACCTTTAATCCCAGCACTCGGGAGGCAGAGGCAGACTGATCTCTGTGAGTGTGAGGCCAGCCTGGTCTACAGAGCGAGATCCAGGACAGGCACAAAAACTACACAGAGAAACTCTGTCTCAAAAAACAAAAAAATAAAAATAAAAATAAAATATAGTCTCAGGCCAGGCAGTGATGGCACACGTCTTTAATCCTAGCATTGGGGAGGCAGAAGCAAGTGGATCTTTGGGAGTTCGAGGCTAGCCTGGTGTACAGACAAGTTCCCGGACAGGCTCCAAAGGTACACAGAGAAACCCTGTCTCGAAAAACCAGCCAACAAGCAAATAAATAAATTATAGTTATGAATAAATAAATAAAATATAGTCTTCAACTTGAGAAATCGAGATAGGAATAGAGTGTGAATCATAGCCAAGTGCAGTACCTTGGATTTCGGCTCCTCTGTTTCCTGATTAGGTGATGTGGACTGGTTTTTTAGTTACTCTTTTGTGAGTGGGCATGTTGGTAGTGAGGTGGCTTTTTAGGCTGGATGAGAGAATTAAATAAGAAATCCTATCTAATGGCATTAGTCCAGTGCCTGGGCATGGCAACCTTTGGATGTCTAGTTACTACCATCTTTATTGTGTAGAGAGAGTTGTCAATTTTTTTCTTTATTAGGAGTGAGTATCTGTGTGTGGGGGTGCGTGCACACTCTAGGGCAAGTTCAGAGGACAGCTTGTGTGAAGGGTCTCTCTTTCCACCATGTGGGCTCTGGAGATTGAACTCTGGTTTCAGGCTTGTTCCTAAGCACCCTACCCACTGAGCGGTCTTGATGTCGGTCCTAGGGATGCATTTTAATGAAACTCTCTGAGATGAGGATAAGCTGCCTCGGAGAAAAATGATCCTGACCTGCCATTCATCATCTTTTCCTTGTGATTGACTGTATACATACGGTTCCTACATCTTGGCAAAGGAGTGTACCAGAGTCATTGCTTTGAGGGCTTCTAATTTTACATGCACAGTGTTCCAGATAAACGGAAAAGTCTAAATTGTTTTTGAATTACCCAGGTGAAGCTCAGCTGATACATGCTTAGTTTTGGGGGAAAAAGTCAGCAAGCTTGGCAGTTGCTTTAGCACAGTAATTCTAACAAAAAACCCAGACTCTTCTTACAGTTCTTTCAAGGACACTGTCTGGGCCCTTGGGACTATTGTTAGAACTATTGTTAGTGTTGTAATGACCTCATTTTGCTAAATGCAATGCCATATTATATGTATTCTCATAATTGAAAACAAGATTCTACCAGTGTTGAACTGTGAATAGGAAATACAACTAGGGGATAATAGATGTTTGCATTTTTTCAATCACACACACAAACAAGAGCAGGAGGTAAACCCAAAGCTTACAGTCTCCATGCATCTGGTGGATATGCATAGGATGCTGTCCTGTCTTTACTTGACATGACAGGACAATGGTGACATTAACTCACTAAAATGAGATTTAGTCAGATAAGTTTGACTAGGATAGGCTTTATAAAGGACAATGAGAAATTTCTTACTCGGTTGGATCAAAACCATATGTAAAATGTTGCAAATCATTTAAAGCTGGTATAAATTAGTACATTGAGTTTGCTCTTTGAAATTCTTCCATCCTTACTCATCTTGAAGTAGCACAGGATAGCATATATGTATCCACAGAGGATAGCATGTGTGCCATGCAATGTGTATAGAGGAAAAGGCTTAGATGACAGTCTGGGGGGACATCTTTCAGGGTCTAGTCTGGGAATGCAGATGTTAGGCTCCCATTGCGCTCAAGCAAGCCCAGCCTGCCTCAGATCGAATGCTCCTTCAATTCCTGAGCCTTGCTACTTTCTGTGGCACAGACATCTCAGTGATGCTCTATTTTTGGAACTTTGAGCAGGTGGAATTTGATTTGTGGTGTTACTGTGGCTGTGATCAGGAGCTGCATGACCGGTATCATTTGCTTAGATCAGGGAGGCAGCCAGAGAGAATCTGAAATAGAACCCACCATGTGTGCGGCTGCTAATTATTTGCTTTGTTCTCACAGCTCGGCACTAATTCATATAATATCAGACATTTATAATCTGGCACTATGTAAATGACTAGGGAGAAGTCTAAAAAGCGTCTCATAGCTGGATGCTCAGGCTCATTGCAAAAGTTACTAAATTCTCAAGCCTGAAGCCAAAGCAAAAGTGGGTGACAGAATCCATGTTGCTAAGTATTTGGTTTGGGACCTAGACCACATAAAACCAGCCTCATTGGTTTGAAAGGTGGAAAATACAGTTCCAATGGATTTTTTTTTTAAATATCTTTTTCTGATACTAAACAAAAGGGTTGGTGAATTTTCCTCAAATTGACCAGGTGTTTAGATATGATGCCAGAATGAACACAGTGGCATTCTCTGTTTGAGAAGAACTTTGACAACTCTGATTCCCTGGAGGAGCTATAGTGACTCCCAGTCTCCTTTCTGAGTTGCCTTTGGCACATTGGCTACAGGGGCCTTGGCACTCCACCTGCCCACCAGACGCCCTGCTGACCCGCATGCTCACACTGGCTGTTCTGTATATCTTGACCAATATTTTCTAGTGATAGCCTTCTCACCTCCTTCAGGGTTTGGCTCAGATGTGACCATCTCTAGGGGCATTATTCTACTGCCTCATTAAAATGGCAACCAGGATGGTCCCTGGCTTCCACAGAACCACCCTCCCCCTTGTTTTTAGCTTCATTTCTGTAACACCACCCCCTGCGTGCTTGTAAGTTTGCTTCTTAATCACATCCCCTTTACTGTCTCTGCTCCCTGGCATTCCTCCCCACTCCTCTCAGCAGGGAGGGATCTTGGTGGTGTTGCCTGATGACTGACTCAAGCAGTACCTGGTGAGCACTTGGTAAATACTTGGTGAGTTTACTCGATGTGATCAGCACTGGGAATAACACCCCCATTGAGTGGCAGAGCTGTCAGATAGTAAAGGAGCATGACGTCATCAAAGAGCACTTCCCTTGAGGTCTGCCCTTTCTTCCATATGCCTTTGGTAGCTGCGAGATCACTCTGTTTTCTACCAATGCCTGGGGAAGGTTGTGAGGGACAAGTAAGTCACACATACAAAGGCACTGTTTGGACTTTGTTACCCTGCCCTACACAAACTCCTGTTCTTTGTGAGAGAGTATTGATGTTCCACAGAACCAGCATTATTTTAATTTTCATGTACCACTTAAACTTAATCCTTCTGTCAGCTTCCTGCTAGATGACACAGCCTGGTGCTTCGCTCATTTCCCCTTCTGGCTCTTCCCTAGCCCTTCATGAAGTAACTGCTGTTACCTCATTCCAGACCGGGCATTGGAGATGAAGGGGCAGGCGTACACAGGACCTCCAGCTGAAATTTGAACTTCAGCCTGTCTTGTTCAAAGATAATTCATGCTTCTTCATGTAAGTGAGAATACAGAATCTTTCTCTCCGGTCAGAGAAAACTGGTCTCATTAATGTCTGCACTTGTGTCTGTTCTTCTGTCACAGGGAATCCCCAGGGCCATGGGTCACAGTCTCTGGGGCGGTTCTTTTGCTTCCCAGGGGGCAGGCCTCACTGTCACAGCTGCTAGCAAGGGACCCATCGATCTTAGAGGTTAGGTCAAAAGCAGTTGAAGAGCTACTGCACTTTCTATTGGCACACTAGTCTCCAAGTCTCCCCCCTCAGTCTTCTTCTCTGAGCCCACTAACCCCAGTCAAGGTCTCCAGTATAGCTGAGAGCAGGAAGGCAGCTGTATTTGGTGTGTTTAACTGGCTTGGTGAGATTGGATGGCAAAAGTGCATCCCAAGTGTCCCTCTGGTTTACAAAGGACATTTACTTAGATCAGGACTCAACTCCCTTCCTTTCTCAGTGACTTCTGTTTCAGCTGTGGGTTCTGGGGTCAGGGCTGTGGATTCTTCCAGGGCTGTGTCAACCAGGCAAGAAGGTGATGGAGTTAGAGTATTCGAATTTATCCCTAATCCACTTCAATGTGCATCATATATCCAGCCTCTTCCTGTCAGGATGTGAGAAAGGGCACTTGGCATGCAGCCAAGATTATTTTCGTCTCCTTGCCGTCCTACCCTCTCTCCCTTTTTTGATGCACTTGGACGTTGCCATTACCATACAGAGAGAGTCTCAGTCCAAGCATTTGAGTCTCTATTTGTTTACACAGATTTCCATGGCAGTGAGATCTAGTTCTATTGGCAGTTGGTTCCTGAGGGCTGGGACTGAGCTGGGGGAAATAGGTCTGCCCCATTGGTTGCTGGAGAGGGGCAAGTTAGAAAGGGATTGCTTTCATGCACCATGGTCATAGAGCGTGTCTCCCATCGGCTTACAGCTGTGTTCTGATTGCACAGGGAGGAGATCACCCTTCACAGCCTTTGGCTTCTGCTGGATCCCTTCTGGTGGAGTCTCATTACCCATCTTTAAATATTGTTGGCATGTCATCATAGGGAGCTTGTATTCTGAGGAAGGCTTCTTCCTCTTTCCTCTCTCCTCCTGTGATTCTTTGTGGCCTCATAATCTTCATCCTGAGGGCTCTGTCTTTGCTGTGACACTTCACCTCCTGGGAATCCCTCGACCTTCAGATCTGTACCTCTCAGCCCTCGCCACCTGTCACAGACTCCGATCATCTCTACTCTGGAAATACTCTGAGATCCCTCTGTGAAAATGAATGTCTCCTTCTCTGGATGCCTGTCCTCCTCCTCCCATTCCTCGGGTGCTAGTGGGTCTAGTAGGTCATTGTGTGTGTGCACATGTGTGAATGTGCATTTGCACACATCCCCCAAAATCAATCACTACCTTCTTGAACATAGGGAAATGTCGCTTTCTGTCTCTTTACTTTTCACAGCTGTTTGTTGACGATGGGCATGGTGCCAGGTCCTCTTTGCTGCAGAGTCAAGATGGGTCAATGAATAGTTAAGTAGTTGTTTCAGCTCCTTCTAGTTTCTTTCCTAGAACTAAGCCAGAATATTCCTTTATCTTTTTGAGGAATGCCTAGCCCCAGGGACATGTACAAATCCTGCCCCTAATAAGACTGATCTTGGCAAGTATCTGGGTGCTGGGGGAAGAAGCCTAGAACGCTTAGTGGTTTCTGAAAGAGAAAAGGGTTTCAGAGAAGAATAAAGGCCAAATTGCATCTTTCCAGAAGTACACAGGACCAGATGACAGGCACCTGATGGCAAATTGAATAGCTGTTCCTCAACATTGAAAGCATTTTGCAGTGTGATTGTTTGGCTTTTGGATCGGATGTCAGAAAATCTCTTGGGCTGCAATGCCCAAGAGTGAGATGTCAGCAGTTGCCTGTGTTGTTTAAGTGTGTGTTCACTTTAGTTATCATCTGATCAGATGCCAGCTGGTAATAGGATTTAGTGGCTTTGCACAACAGTGGAGCCCACAGAGGCCTGAGGAAATATGACAGAAAGTGGCAGAATCCTTAGATGGCTCACTTAATGTTGGGTGACTGAGTGCATCATGTAGAGGAGTTTTTCATGTCATCGTCAGAGCAGAGCCAATGTGATAAGACCTCAGATCCCCCTGTGGATGAGATGGTATAGCTGGGCAAAGTAATTTACTGCAGATAGGCCCAGAAATCTCTAGGCAGAGGGATTGTATGACTTTGGCATTGGGGAACCTCTGGTTCTTCCTTTACAATCTTCTAAAGTGCCCCATTGGCATTTGCAGCCTGATGTACTATACTGAACTCACTGCACCCCTTTGTTCTGGTTTTGAATATATAATTCTTACTTACCTAGTCTGAAGCAAAAATGGAAAGTAGAAGAATCCCAGAACAGAGGCCTTGCTACAGAAAGGAAACACAGCAGCCTGGCTAGGTCCTAGTTTCCAGAAACTATAGGAGCTTCATTTTTTTTTCCTGACTTCATGGTTGATTATGTAGGAAATAGCTTCAGATATGCAACGTGTATTATCTGAAAACAATGCTATATGGTCACTGACTTTCTGAGTGTGGGTATTTGGGGTTAGATTACCATTTGCTTCACTCAATTTACTTTGAATATATTGAACTTGAAGTGGAAAATATGACCCATCTTTGAGTTAGCATTGAGTGCCTTAACTAGAGAAGAAATACTACATGCAGCAAGGCTGCACTTAAACCACGCGAGTGTTTGGTAGGCGTGTGTTGTTGGGACAGGGTGTATCAGCTGTGCAGTGTTGTTTTGGTGATTCTTTTTTGTTTTTTTCTGAGATAGGGTTTCTCTGTGTAGTTTTGGTGCCTGTCCTGGATCTTGCTTTGTAGACTAGACTGGCCTCAAACTCATAGAGATCCGCCTGGCTCTGCCTTCCAAGTGCTGCAATTAAAGGCGTGTGCCACTGATGCCCAGCTGTTTTGGTGATTCTTGTTCATCAGAGTCAGGCTGGTTATACAGTTCATGGTGGAAAATAGCTGTGGTAGTCTTTGAACACCTTCACAGACAGGAAAGACAGAATTTTAATTACATGCTGTGTGAAATTAAAACAAGTCTCTTTTCAGATTTATAACAGGTGAAATATTGCAGATAGACTTTCATAATATTTTAATGGTAGACATGGATACTTCTGTGGATATTCTACATGAGTGTTTCAATTTAAAAAGATTATTAATATTTTATGGTTAATATTTCATTAGTATTGAAAGGACAGTGACATTATCATGATTGGATATGAATTTTCAAGAAAGACAGTATGATAGAAAATTGAAGTAAAGGTCAGAATCTTTATCTCGTATATTCTTTAATTCTGTTTTCTCCCTCAAAAACCCATTTCATCACAGATCTGTATACAGCCTTCTGTTGTCAGCTAGCTAAATTATCTTCTAGCTTTCCTTTGAAATGCCACTTTCTCTCAGACACTTTACCAGATTTCTGTTTCAGATTCAGATCCTTGTCACACGCATTAGTTGAACATTGTCTTTCCCTTTGTGATTTTCACCCTCCTGGTAACTAAGTAATTGATGATGTAAGCAGTGCTTCATTATCACTCAAGTCAGCGACCCTGCAAGTTCCCCAGCGTGGAACTTCAGATTCTCTATGGTTGGTGGTTGGAGGAATCGCTGAGCAGGTGAAGGAATAGTTGAACTGCCCAGATACTCCAGGATTCGGAGCAGTACTGAATCCTGACAGCTGAGCTGCCACCAACTCTCTTAGTCCCTGGAGGCAAGCAGACTAGATCATTTCCATGTCTGTGTTGCGAAGCTGCCATAAGTAAAAGACCACAAACTAGTGGCCTAACACCATCCAAAGGGCTGTGCTGACTCTGGTAATTCTGAGAAAATGATCCTTCCCAGTCTCTTCCGGGTTGCTGTCGGTTAGGTCAGTCCTTGCCATATAACGACATAGCTCCAATTAGGTTTCTTTTACATGGTCATCTTCCTTTTCCATGTGTAGAGCAGTAATTTCATATTTAGAGACAGCCCTAATCCAGTATGATAATATTTTAGCAGATGACATCAGATTTGCAGAGAATGAAATCTGTTTTCCAAAGATCTGAGGCTGAGGTCTCAGGCCGGTGTGGATTTGTGAGAACCCCATTTAACACAGTGTAGCTCAATTCTCTGATGTTGCCTTAATGTAATTCTCTTCTTTGAGATTCATAGTCCCATTCTTCACATGTAGCTCTTAGAAACTTTGGAAGTTCTATCAACACACAATCTAGGAGTTTACACCCAGCTGCCAACAAAGCATGTTTCAAAGCTTGCTGCCTTGGAGGAGATAGTGCATCCAAATGGAAGTCTTCCAGATTTTTGGTTTACAGTGAAGTCTTTCTTCCACTTTATCTGCTTTTCATTGTCTTTGGCTTTCTAAGGATTCTGATGGGTCCATAAAATTTCTTTGCGTATGAAAGTAAAAGGTACTACCATGTCTGGGAGTTCAGCTTCCTCCACCTTATCACTGGACATGTGTTGAGTTCAGTCTACCCACGTGTATGAGCCACTGGCCTCTGCATCTCTTGAGAAGTGAGTCCCTTTCTGTCATCTATGTGATCCCTTTACATTTGAGTCAGCCAGTTTTGTCTCTTCACCCAGCCTGCCCCTGGTGTTCTCAACCTTCATAATGCTGTGATCCTTTAATCCGCTCCTCATGTTGTGGTGACCCCCAACCATAAAATTATTTTTGTTACTCCTTCATAACTGTAATTTTGCTACTGTTATGGATTGTAATGTAAGTATGTATTATGCAGGATATCTGATATGCGATCCTTGTGAAAGGGTAGGGTAGTTCAGCCTCCAAAGGGGTCATGACCCACAGGCCGAGAACCACTGCCTTAGAGTATTTTTGGATCCCAGACTCTTTTTATTTTAACCTTAGGCTTTTATTTGTACCAAAAGATTAAGCATGCACTAGAGGTAGAGAAGAAAATGTGGCCTAAGAGTTTACACCACAAAAGTAAACTAAACTTGAAGCAGTAGATCATGAGCGTGTCTTTGTTCTCAACTATTCTGCAGAGAAGCCAAAGGAACATTTGCTGAAGGCCTGTTCTATGCCAGGCCCCCAGTACAGGCTATAAATGTGTGCACATGGGTGCAGATGAGTTGCATTAACATATTTAAACATTGCAATCCTGTAGAAAGAAGCAGTGTTTCTCCAAGGGCAGAAATTTGATTAGATTGCAAGGATGGATGCTCTCTCTGCTTCTTGTTATCACTTTCTTGTATACAGGGAACAAAACGTCACAACAACCTTCCAAGAGAAAATACACAAGGAAGAAATGGAGGTGCCTACAGGAGTTATTTTAAAATTCGTCATCTATTTTAAACCTAATCGGTGTAAGCTGGAGTTTCCTCGCCTCTGTTAAGTACGTGGTATAAAGAGGGATAGAGAGGTTGGAGACCCTGGAACACCAGATGACACAGATGTCAGCACATTGTGGAGCAGCCTGTTACCAGATGAAGATCCCCAGAGCACAGCTTTCACTCAGTTCTTATACTCGAAACCAGGGGCATGTGAAAAGTTAACATGTGGCCACAACTGGTAGAAGACAATGCCCAGGTGAGATGGTAGCCAGGTGTGCCAGGTCCCACTTTCCTGACGGCTTCTAGGCGTGCGGTGAATTTCAGGAACACGTAAAGGAGTGGGTAGATCATTCTTTGCCAGCTTAGCAAAAATGCGTATCTCATAGTCTTTAAGTATTACACTCATACTTCAGTAAAAGCATCAGGGATTTATATATACATGTTCCTTTAGAGAATTATCAGGCTCCAGTTAAGAAGGATCACTGACACCTTCCCTTACATGTCATTTTGTGCCGTCAACATAGTAAAAGGATAAATGCAAAGTCACCAGAAAGAATTGAGTTTGCCCCGATTTCTAAGTTCTGCATTGTGTTTCTAAAATGTACATTGGGAATTGCATCTTTATTACTCCTTTCCCAGATATTTCTTGTCCAGTGATCTGTTTACTCCTGAACTCCCCATAGCATTAGACTTTTTGGTGACTGCTGCAAATGCATCAGTATGAGAAAGACTTCCTTTACCTAAGGTTCTTACAGCCCAGTGGGTAGGTCTGAAGTGGGAAGAACAGGGCAGTGGCTTAGGCCCTATACTTAAGAAATTGTTTGGAATGGCACATAGAAAGGGTAGAAGAGGCTTCGTTACATACTTTTACATTTTTTCCATTCCCTGCACAGTGTTTTACAGGAAGGTTTTCCACAAATGGAAGAAATTAGAAAACAAAACCCAATCAGTGCCTCCAGTTCTTCCTTCTTGTCACCCTTCTGACTTCTGCTGCCGAAAGTAATTATTTTTAATGAGATTTCTCAGCCATAAAAATGTGACTTTTGAAAGCAATGCTGGAAAGTCCATCCTCTTGGCAGGTACGTCAAAACAAACAAACAAAAGATAAGCCCATTTTCCCACGAATATCTGGAGCTTCATAAAAGTCATAGCAAATGGAAATGAAGCCTGGGAGCAAGGTATTCACTCCACCTAAACCTGGCTGACTAGAGAAAAAGCATTTATTAAAAGCAATTAAGAGATTTGGGAACACATTTTCTCCCTATTCTGTAAGATCAGTGGGTCTAGACATGGTGTAGACTCACCAGCCAGCCTGTATGCTGGGGCTCAAGTTGGAGCTCAGGGTCTTTCCGTGGTTGGGCAACTTTGTGTCTAGACCTTTGGTGAAAAGACTGCTTGTCTGACCATCAATCAGTTAGGGTACTGTACACTGCCCAATACAGCACCTATTTCCAAAGGCCTTGTTTATAAGACCAAAGACATCTGTATGCCCACTGATGACATGTTATTCACCAAGATACAACCACACACTTATTTTTGCCTTCTTGACTATGTTTCACTTTTCATTTGCCATTTTTCTGTGAGCACCTAGGGAACAGAGACTTCATCCTTATGGACTCTCTTCTTTTCCCAGGGTTTGACCTAATACTCTTGAATAACCAGACCCTCTATCATCAAACATCAGCAGTCACTTGCTCCCCTCTCTGGGGTCAAGAGATACTTTCTTTATACCTGTGGTGTAGCACTTTATGTGTATAAAAAAGGTGAGAACACACACACACACACACACACACACCCCTTGCTCTTATAATGTAAGATTTGCAGTGGAGCTTTTCAAAGGTTCAGAATTCCATGGGTATCGGGAAATGAAACCAAGAGTGAAGTAGCTTAGAAAACTTTCTTTCTTCCATACACTCACCCTCTGGAGAATACTGGTTTTCTTTTGAATCATATGTTTCACCTTGTAAATACAAACTAATAAATTACTGCTCTCAGAAATAGGTACCAATGGTAAGATTTTAGTGGTCTCATCGATCTAATGTGTTCTTACGTCAGAATTTGATCTGGACACCAGGAGCCACTGCAGAAATTTTGAAATATGAAAAAAATTGATAATATTGCATCTTATAGAACCATTCGGAGGAAGGATGAGAGAAAATTGTGTCTGGCTTTCTGAAGGATGCTGTGGAAAGCAAAAGACGTAACAGTCCATGACCTCAACCACTTACGTCACCGAAGCAGTCTTGCCAAGGAAAGTTTGGAATCTGAGCAGGCTCATATCTATTTTTTTCACGGGACCTGTCTGCTGTTACTGGAGAGAAGACATTGCTTTTCTTTCTCCTCCATTTCCTAGGATGCCCGGATTCTTCTTAGTGGTAGATTGGCCTGAGATATTGCTAATAATGGTAAATTAGCCTGGGATATTGTTAGTAGTGGTAGATTAGCCTGGAATCTTGCTAGTAAGGGGTCTGGGGCCTGGAATGTTCCCAGGTTTCTCTGTGGAAGAAAAATGCTTATGATGGACAGTTACCACTTAGAGGATGTGGATGTTTACATGAGAATAGCCTTGTTGGAGTGGTATGGCCTTATTGGAGGAGGTGTATCACTGGCGTGTGCTTTGAGGTTTCAAAACCCCATGCCAGACCCAGTGTCTGTCTGTCTGCGTGTCTGTGTCTGTCTGTCTGCCTGCCTGCTTTCCTTCCTGTCTGCCTGCCTGCCTGCTTTCCTTCTTGTCTGCCTGCCTGCATGCCTATCTCTTTCTCTGCCTACTGGGTCTATGGATCATAATGTAAAGCTCTCAGCTACTTCTTCAGGACCATACCTATCTGCCTGCTACCACACTTCACATCATGATGATCATAAACTCGCTCTCTGAAACTGTCAGCACGCCCCCAATTAAGTGCTTCCCTTTATAAGTAGCTCTGATCATGGTGTTGCATCACAGTAAGAGAAGGAACTAAGACTGTTGGCATGTAAGAACACAACAACACTTGCAACAGCTCTGTAAGGTGGCTTATGTTCTCTCTCATTTCATACTCAAAGGCACTGAATCACAAAGATTGAATATGTTGACCAAACTTACACACCTAAGTTGCAGTTGCAGAGGTTAGATTATAAGTCCCAGGCAGTCTGGAGATCAAAGTCTGTGTTCTTGACTCGTACCTAGTGTTTCTCCATTGAGACTTATGCTGCTTTGTCACCCCAGATATCCGGAAAGCCTTCTAGAGAGAGAGATCTGATTGCTACAAGATGAGAAGAGAGGTGGTACTACTAGAGCCTGACAGTAGATAATAGGAGTGATCCCAAGCACCTACAACCCAGAGGGAGCTCCCAGATAGAGTGGTCCAATCCAACATCCCAGAACTTCAGAAGTTGAGCTTCCTGGCTCTACAATTTGATCAGAGGGCGGCCAGAGGGAGACATGGGAGTAGAAGGGGCTTCTTGACATCTTTGGCATTCAATATCTGAAGACCTCCTTTGTTTCCTATGGCCGTGACAAGTGTGGCCAGAATCCTCCTAGTCCTCCTCACTAGGGACTGATTCTTCATTTGCAGTGACTCCAGGTAGACCTGGCTAGGGTCGAGGGGTGGGAGGCTCCTCTCGAGCCTGAGACTGCCAGATCCCCAATTGTTCACCCACTCCTCTGGTGGCGCCTGCTGTGTTTTCCAGACTCAACATTTTGCTTCTTGTTTCTTCTTCTTGCTCTGTCTGGAACTACTATCCCTCTGCCAAATGTAACATAGACCCGTGGGGAGCATTAGAACACTTTGGCTCCAGCTGTGATCCCAACAACCTGGCCAGCAGGAGTGAGTGGCTGCCCCTTGCCCACCAACCCCAGCATGAAGCTGGTACCATTTCTGCTCTGCCAAAAGGCTCTTCAGAGATTGCAGTCTCAGGGCATGGGCCATGGGCTGTACCTTGCTGACCAGTCGGGACACTGCCCATCATACTGAGTGGCAGCTGGTGCCTGTCACACATGTCCTAGTGGCGTTTGTGTTGGAAGAGAGGAGTGATCAGTGCCAGCTGGCTTCTCAGCTGCCACGATAAACAATGAACATGAGCCACCTTGTGTCTGCGGCACAGCCGAGGGGCTGTCTTTGCACACGGGCTGTGCGAGGGAGGTGGGCAGCCTCCTCATGCTCCGTATGAGCAATTTCCATTCTGTTGTTTTCTCTCACACATGGTGTTCTGGAACAGCTCTGGAGGGAAGGAAAAGGGGAGAAACTGACTCAGTGTTTTTTGCCTTAGATTCTTTGAGATTCATCTTTAGATGTGTCCATTTTCTTGTGTGTAAGAAGGAGAATAAACGTCAGAGGGTTAATGAGTTAGTGGCACTTGTGGCTTGGGTATAGGAATGCATGTTACTTACCCATGGCAAACTTCAGTGCTGCAGAGGACAGTGCTCCAGGCTCTTGAGTTAGAGCCCTGTATTCTTCTAGCTCGGGTTCTCCGAGGTGGGTGGCAGGAACATGTGTGTTAGCTACTTACCTCATCAATGCGACCAAATACTTGACAAAAAGCAAATTAAAGAAGGAAATACTTGTTTTGCTTTACAGTTGAAGATGGGATCCAGTTCATCATGACAGAGAAACATAGTGGCAGGAGTATGATTATATTGTGTCCCCAGTCCCAAAATAGAGAGCAGACAGGAAGTGAGGCTGGGCTATATATCCTCAAGCGTGGCCCAGAGTGACCCACTTTCTTCAGCAAGATATCACATCCTGAAGGTTTCAGAACCATCTGGGCACCAAGTATTCAAACACCTGAACTGTGGGAGGTGTTTCACGGACAAGCCACAATACCATGGTTAAGTGAGTCACCTCGCTTCTCCCTGTTTCTACAATGTAAACCTTGCTGTATGTCTTAGTTACTCTTCTTGTGGGTGTGATAAAATACCCTGACAAAAGCAACTTAAGTGAGAAAGGGTCTATTCTGGCTCACAGTTGACAGTTACAGTCATCACAGTGGGGGATCAAAATGGCAGGGATTTGAAGGTGATTGTCACAACACACCACATTTAGGAACTGAAAACCACGGATGCATGCTCAGCTTCTTTTCTCTATTTTAACAGTTAATGATCTTCACCCAGACAATGACCTTGCCCATATCAGTTAGTCTAATCAAGATTATCCTTCACAGGTGTGTTTAGACGTCAATCTCCTTGGCGATTCTAGATCTGGTCAAGGTGATGTCAGTAACCACCACTAGAATTTATTTCGACTTGAGATGATTCCATTGATTACAGTTCATAGTACTTAGACTGGTATTGAAAGTGTTCAGAATCCCAGCATACAGTCCTTCACATGTTCCAGAATCTCTGTAATCAGATATACACAGAACATGTCGTCTTTGAGTTTCTCACAGACTAAATAGTTAGAAGCAAAACACAGAATCCTCTGAGAGTCACCTATCTGCCATGTCCTTGCACTGGTGTTAAAAGATTTCAGTGTAAGGGTAAAGGAGTACCTGAAAGTATTGAGTCTGTGCAGAATTCTCCTAGCTCTTAGGGGTCTTGGGTAGGACTACTTTTGAATGTACATTGGAAGCATTTTGACAAGACAGCTTTGTGCCCTCTTTACTGGGTGGGAGCAGGGCAGGTACTGGACACTGTGCTAGGATCAGTCTTCATCCTAGGGTTTAGATTCTTGCTGTTAGTCATGTTCCACGCTTCATGTTGAACCTGTGGAAATGCTCCTCAGTGATCTCATACCCTCCTCCCTTTCGAGTCATAAATCAGCTAGGCCAAACCCTCTCTCAGTCATCCCTGCTTCTTTTTTTGTTTTATAGTCCACAAGCCTTCGAAGGACTACAAGTTCTATCTGGATAGAGAGAATTCAAGAACCATGGCACATGGGCTTTCTTTGGATGGTGGTTTAGAAGACAGAACAGATAAGCAGCCTGGTATGCACGGATACATACCAAGAGAAAATTGACATTTGGTCTCAGGGACTTTTGTTTCGTGGAAGGCTGGATGGGCACCCAAGGGCACCAAGAGGGAAGCAGTAGCCTTAAGAGTGTCTGTGCTTGCTTTGTCCTTGTTTCGTTCTCTGACTGCGACAAAACACCCTGGGGAATAAGCAACTTAGGGCAGGAAAGGGGTCATTTGGCTCACAATCGCATGTTATAGTCCATGGTTGTTGTAAGGGAATCAGCAGGAACTTAAGCAGTTGCTCACATCATAGAGTCAAAAGCAGCAATAAAAGAATGTACCCACATGGCCTGCTTGCGTCTGCCCAACTGGCTTTCCTCACCTTTATACCATTTAGGGCCTAGCCCATGAAGTAGTGCCACCCACACTCATGGTGGGTCTAACAATCTCATTTAACAATCAAGACACACTCACAGGCCATCCTGAGCTAGATAATTCCTCATTCCATCTCTTCTTTCCGGGTCAATTGGGGCTGTGGAAAGTTGACATTCCAAACTAACCATCACAGCTACTAAGTCCTTATTAACTCTAAAGCAAGAGTACACACACTTCCTAATTTATGTGTTCTGTATATACCTTCCTTTGTAATTATAGAAGTGTACTATTTTTTATGTAGGTCTGATACGGTTATGTGTGCCCTTGTTGTCAGATAAGGAGTTGTGTAGGTCATTAATGTTTTTATAGTATTGTAGATGTATCCAACCTTCTTATTAAATAAGAAACACAGAACCAATGCAAAGAAGAAAGCCAAGAGGTCAGAGCTAAGAGCTAAAACCTTACCCTTCCTCCTGTGGTGGTCCTACCTCTCCGAACCAGAGCTACCCCTGTGTTAAAGTCTTTATATAGAGTTCCTGTCCTGCCTTCTCATTGGTTGTAAACCCAACCACATGACCGCCTCCTCACAGCCTGTCTGTATAGGCCTCCAGGTTTTCCATGATTGGTATTGATTAAAGGCATGTGTATCCAATAATGGCTGTATCCCTGAACACACAGAGACTTACCCAGCTCTGCCTACCAAGTGCTGGAATTACAAGCGTACGCTACCACTGCCCTGCTTTCCTATGGCTTGCTAATAGCTCTGACCCCCGGGCAACTTTATTTATTAACATACAAATAACATTTTAATACAAATAAAATATCACCATATTTCCCCTTTTCTATTTTAATAAAAAGGAAAAAAAAAGAAAAAGCTTATAACTAATATAAGAAAAACTATATACAAAAGGACAATAACTATATACAATATATACAAGTAATAAATACCTAAACAATGTCTAGTCCATTTGTATTTGACAAATTCAGAGAAAATAATTTCATTATCTATCCTATTTTGGTAAGTCCAAAATGTATCCTAATTAATCTTCAACTATAACTAACTAACCTTCAACTATAACTAACTAATCTTAAACTCCCTCAGAGACCCAAGAAGGAAATAATATTAGCTAACAAAAATAAAAACAGGAAGTGCACATAAGCAACTTCCAAAAAAATTTGTGAGTTGACAGAAACAGACAGCTGTCTGGACAGTCACCTGAGGTTTCTCCCAAGTGCTGGGGCATCATCTTCAGCCTATAGGCTTAGCATATCTGACAGACTCATTTGTGAAGTAGGATGTACACAAGGTCAACAGTTCAACCTCACATTGAGTGAGAGTAGTCCATGTACCAGAAACACCTGAATTCCACTAGTGTCATGTCATGATTCAGGATTTTAAATTCTGGAAATTGTTGATGGTTTTTTAATTCAGCTGTCCATTCTTCTTGGCTGTGTATATATGGCTTCATCTCAGCATCCCATTCTTCTCCATATCCCTCTATCAAATGCCAGTCTACTACTGAGAGGCGTGAGCTTAGTTACTCTTCAAGAATAACTGTTTCAGCTGCTGTTCCATTGCACATCAGAGGCCATCGGCCCACTGCCTGTTCAACTGCCTTCGAAGAAAAGGGCACTGTACCTTTTTCAAATTGCGAAGGCCACTTCAGGGATGGTGCCATATTGTCCTGGCCTCTGAAGATGCCTTTTGATAAAGCCATAACCACACTTGTTTTGGCAAGAATCAGTAATCCTTTGTTTTATGTCCTGTCTGTCCATTTTGTCCTGTTGATTCGAGGATACTTTGTTGTCCAGTGGCTAACTTTTGCCACAATGAAAGTTAACTCCATATGCAGTTTCTTCAATGCCCATATTTTCTCTGAAGTAGATTGGTACTGCCAGGAGCCGACATGTCTCATAGTCATAACAAAAAAGAAAAATTTTCTAAGTTATTAAAACATTTTAAATGCCATATTCTGTAGATCTCTGAAGGGTTTGAAGATAACCTGTCTATCTAAAATATATCTACTCAATCTTGAAAACATACCTAATATAACTACAAGTTCTATTATAATATCTAACTACTAACTTTCATTTCTTTATATCCTAATAGTTGGTAATAACATTCAAGGATCAGAAAATTGCATTACATTGTTAGATGAACGGTACAATTAGAAAAATATATATAACATTTTCTAACAATATCAATTTCAATATAGTATCTAGAATATTCTTCCACCATATGTGCATTCCTTTAGTTTTTTAGGTTTTTCCTTAAATTCTTGATGAACTCTCATTGGAATTTTGACTATCTTGAGGAGTATATGTAGCACATTTGATTACCCCCTTAGCAGAGTCCAGCTCTTACTGGGGCAAAGAATTGAGAAGACAATGTACAGAGAGAAGGATTTAGATTTCACTGAGGTAGAGAAAAGGACCTTGAGCCAGGAAGAGGTCCAGGAACTCAGAGAACCCTGAACTTCACTTTTATTAGGCTAGTGCAAGGACTGAGGGAACTGTGCTCATACTATCAAAAGAGGTCTGGACTTTATTATGGTGAGATCGTAAAGTAGGGAGCTAGGGCCTTTTGCTCGTTCTGATTCTGGGTGCCCCTCTCTGTTTGGAGCCCCTCAACAGGTTCAAGTAGGGCTGAGCCAACTGCTATGGCTTATAATGGATTTCCACATAAACTTTTGGACCTTTCTCCTGCTTGTCTTTTCCTCTAAATCTCCTGCTTGTCTTTTCCTCTAGACGATGAGTTGAACTCATGATCTTAAGGGTTGTTCTTAGAAACGTTAACCCCCGAGTCACAGGAGTACCGGTCATCATTATGTCATTATTTGATTTTGCTGAATGAAAGAGTGCTTGCCTGAGGAACACTGGGCCTTGGCTTGGATTGCTGTTTTCTGGACATCTCAGTCCAAATGGACTTCATGAGACATTAGTCACCCAGTCACAGTACTTTGGATGGGTTTCTGATAGGACTGTGTGCCCCTCCACTCTCACCTTCAGCTTGCATTATTCCTTAATAACTCGCCAACATTTACCTGGAAATGTTTGATTTTAGGGGAAGAACATGATCATTCTAGAAACAGGCTGTGTATTAGATCTCAAGTGTCTCACTTGTCCACCATTCTAGTTTGCTTTCTTGCAGTGATAAAACATTTTGACCAAAAGAAACTTGGGGTGGAAAGCGTGTTTGGCTTATCCTTGCAGACCACAGTCCGTCATCCAAAGAAACCAGAGCAGGAGGCAGGAACTGAAGCCGAGACAGTGCTTGCTGACTTGCTTTCCATGGCTTGCTCAGCTCCCTTTTCCTCTATGACCCTGGACTGCCTTCCTAGAAGTGGTACTGCCTGCATTGGGCTGGGCTCTGCCCCATTAACCAATCAAGAGGATATCCCACAGACACACCCACCTGCCAGTGTGTGGAGGCAGTTCCTCAAATGAGCTTCCTCTCTTTCTAGGTAACTTCAGTTTCTATCAAGCTGACGAAAACTGAGTCCTAAATAAACTTGGGCAAGACTTTTAAGAACCATGTAACTCAATATTTTCATTTACAGCTTGGAGACGGTGATACTTAGTGCCTCAGATTGGGTTGATACTTAATGCACATAAAGGGCTAGGTGTTTGGTGGTTGTACTGGTTGGGTTTCATCAGCTTGACACAAAACTAGACGTATTTTGGCAGAGGGAACCTTTATTGCAAAAATACTTCTGTGAAATTGGCCTGTGGGCAATTCTGTGCGGTGGTGTTTTAATTAATGATTTATGTGGGAGGGCCCAGCTCACCGTGGGTGGGTGCCATCCTTGGGCAGGTGTAGTGTCCTGGGTTGTATAAGAAAACAGGCTAAACAAGCAGCCAGGAGCTACAATGTTACTCTGTGTTCTCTGCTTCAGTTCCTGCATTGAGTTTCTACCCTGGCTGGCCTCAGGGATGGGGTATGACCTGAGAGTTCTATGCCAAAATCAACCCCTTCTCCCCAAGTTGCTTTTTGGTCATGGTGTTTGCCATAGCAATAGAAACCCTAACCAAGGCAGTGCTCAGGGATACAACTGTCAAGTCATTTCACTCATTTCAAGCCACCTTAGGCCATCAGATGTTCCTCACCTCAGTGATATGTTCAAAGCACAGTCAAAGAAAAGAGTTAAATAATGACACATTTTTATCGTCTGGCCTCCAGTTAAATTATATTCTCATTGGCTGGTTTACCCACTTCGCTTTATTTTCAAAAATTCCATATGGATGGCTAAATGGGATCCAGAAACATGGCATATTTCTTTCCTGACACATATGACTAACTAAAGTTAAACTGGTATGCAGAATAATCCCTAAAATAAGTGTGTATGCTGTTTACCTGTCAGGCAAGGAGTATGAAAGAAAGAACTTGGAGCAGTGTGCTCCACACTGTCCACCCAGGCCAGAAAACATGCATTCTCCTGGATTATTTTTGCAGCTTTGTGGAAAGTTCATTGAAAACAGAGAAGGAGGTAGTGGCTCACCTGTGTTCTTCCCTTCCCAGCTACACACTGGAGAATGGGACAGGCAGGTACAGAGCACCTATGTGGGTCTGCAGAGGATGTGATATCCTTGTGCAAACACACAGGACTTCATTCTTCATCGTGTCTCCTGTTCCTGCTCTTCTTGAAGGACTGAGATTATAGTACTAGATTTATTTGTCAAATGGATAACAGAAAAGGAAGAAAAAGCCCGCAGATCCCAGAGTAGATCCCTAATGCATGTATGCCTTTTCTCTTCTGGACCAGCAGCCAATACTGACATAGTTCAATCTCTGATGATTATATTTTCTTTTATATGAATATACCTTTACAAGTTCACCCTCTCTTTGGTGGCTTTCTATTACTTTCAGATTCTATTATTTCCAGATCCCTTTGCTTATTCAATGATTGATAATCACGATGGCACAGCCCATTGGTGTATAAGCCTTAATGCTTTCTGGCCTAGGTCCTTTACAAGTGTAGCTGTTCTCAATCTTTCAACACTTGTATGAAGTTGGTAATAATCTTAACTCTACCTTATAGCTGAAAAAACTGGAGCACAGATAGCCAAGAAGCCTTAAATAATAAAAGGTGGTAGAAATGGGATTGTGGCACCAGAATTTATCTCCTGATGCCATACTCTTAGCTACTGAGTCACTCTGCCTCCTATTAGCTTTATATGGGCATAAGCATTTTGTTTGTATATATGCGTGAGTAAATGATTGAATGGCAGGATTTTCTTTTGTTTGTTTGCTTACTTATTTTTTATGTGTATGAGTGTTTGACTGCATGTATGGATGTGTTTCCCACGTATGTGCTTGGTGTGCGTGGAGGTCAGAAGAGGGCAATAGATCCTCTGGAACTGGAGTTACAGGGGATTGTTAGCTACCACGTGCATGATGGAAACCAAACCCAGGTCCTTTGAAAGAACAGCCAGTGACCTGAATGGCTGAGCCATCTCTCCAGCCCAGGACATTCTTTCATATAGCGATCGTTTAGATTCTTGCCAGTGGGTTAGCTAAAGGGTGTGTGTTTGAAATTTTGATGAGTTTTGTCAAACCATCCCCGTAATAGAATGTACTGCTCTTTTGCAGCAGTTATTTTGAGGCATATTTTCAGCATTAGCTGCTATAGAGAATATAGAAATGACAGAATGTGTGAAGGTAGGAGCTGGAGCTTGAGTGTTTCTGTGGACAGCTCAGAATAGACTGGAGAATTCAGCAACTGGGACCATCGTGATCACGGGGCTGACCCACTGCTGGTGATTTGAGGAGAGGTCGGCTTCAGCTCTGGCTTCCCTGTGCTTCCTTGGGGAGTTTGCCTTCCCTTCTGTCTTCATTAAATCACAGTCTAAGTTGATGCCACCAGGGAAATGATACAGGATAGATCCTGAAGTCAAACATATTTAAAACGACTTGTTCTAAGTTTACTAAGACGAAGTTAGCCACAGTGCATGGAAGTGCATGGAAGTAGCGCCTGGGTTAGTATATCTAGAGACACACAGCATCTTCTCAGTGAATGGTAGTCTCCATTTCTGTGTTTCCTGAAAGTACAAGGCTAACAGGCAGTCCCTCCCTTTCCCATGTACCTCTTAAAACACTGGGTGCTTTGGTTTTCTGTTGCTGCTTATAGCAAATTACCACAGACTCTGTGACTTCCTATAGCAGGGATTTGTTATCTTACCTATCTGGAAGTCAGGACATTCTCAGCAAGCAAGTTTGCTTCCAGCTTCACTTGGGAAAGATCAAAAGGAATGAGTGTTCCTGGACTTACTAGAAGCCTACCTCCTTCTGGAGACTATTCTCTTGCCTTGCTGAGCTTCCAGAGGCCTCCTGCATTCCCGAGCTTGTAACTGCATTTTCCTATCCCTCCAGCCTCCTGATTCCGTTGTTAAATCCCCGCCTAGCCACTGGCCTAACATTCTTCCTCTGAGAATCACTGTTAGGATAACACCTGAATAATCCAGATCATTATGTTCATTCCAAGGTCTTAGCCTGAGATTAGTTGTAGCTTGACCGTAGCTGCCACATCTCTTTGAGCATGTATTGTGATGTAGTCACAAGGTCTGGGGATAGGACGCGGGTCTTGCTGAGGGGTATTCGTGAACCAATCATAGTAGACACTGAGGACAACTCCTCAGAAGGGTCAGAGTAAGACACCCACAGGAGAAGATGGTATATTTGCCCCACTAAAGACTAGACCCCAGTTTGAGAAGATTGAAATTGGACCCAGAAGGCATGATTCCTTGTTTAAGTCTTAGATTTGGTTTGTTGAAAGCTGTTACTTGTAAAATGCATCATTCTAAGTATGCCTTGCCATGTAACATTCATAAGTGGCAGATATGATGACTAATCGTTCACTTGAATGCCTCAAGCTATTTAGAAATTAAAAAAAAATTAAAAGAAGGCTTAATTTGAAGTTTTTCATTGGAATTTATTCCCTTTTAATGAAAGTAAACCCAAGCAAACATATTTATAAACAGTGTCACATGAGAGAGTTCAGAAAGGAACACTTTCATTAACATTTTCTGCGAACACAACTTTCTCACATTATTGTTTGATATCCTGCTGTGGAATAAAGTGAATTTTTTGTTAATTGGCAAAATATATTCTTTCTGGAAGTTCTCTGAAAATAATTTAAACAGACTATACCTTTCTCTCTAACATTCTCTCTGTGTGTCTCTTTTGTATATTTTAATCTTTGACAGGCATATCCATTTTATTCTTGAAAGGTCATGGATAAAAAGTATGTTCATGTCAAAAGGTTTTTTAAATTTTTGTTTGACAGGTGTTTTTTTTGAGTAATAAAGACATAGTGTTTATTTCTTAATTTGTTCATTCATTGATTGATAAGACATAACTTAAGAATTTCCTATGTGAAAGGCATAATACACAAAGAAAATAGACATGAAGGCAGCCATATTGCAAGGTCTTCAAGGCTGGGAGGCGCCTGGCACAATGTAGCCCGTGAAGTGAACACACAAGAAGTGTGGACTGAACTGCATTAACATCATTGTGCCTGACTGCAGGATAACTGGGACTTTAGAAAATTCACATGATTCTTTGCAAGTACAGAGGAAGGAGGGACCACCAGGACTGTCAGAGTAGATTTCTCTGCCATCTACTGAGGCTGCACATAAAGGAACTGGACAGGTGAAGAAGACAGTTGGAGCAGTTGCCAGGTGGAGTGAGTTGTGGAACTGTGGTGACTTGGGTCTGTGCGCACACTGAATAACACAGGTGTCATGAGAGTGGCAGGTGTTGATGGGAGATGAGTGGTCACAGGTGATGGGAGGCTCGGTCTGGAAAGAACTAGTTTGCCTCGTCAGGAACTTCAGTTTTATGCTGTAGACAACAGGCAACCAGTAGAAGCTTTCACACTAAGAACTAAGAAAACTATCCTTTCCTCTTGCTAAGCTTTTGAGAACTGTGAAATTCATCATGTCCACGAAAGACAGAATCCATAATTTATACATGCATCTTCATGTATATCTTTTTTTTTAAATTTTTTCAAGACAGGGTTTCTCTGTGTAGCCTTAGCTGCCCTGGAACTTGCTCTGTAGACCAGCCTGGCCTCGAACTCACAGAGATCTGCCTGCCTCTGCCTCCCAAGTGCTTCTGGCATTAAAAGAATTGCCACCACTGCCAGGCCATGTACATCTTTTGTAAATAGTAATAAGCAATACTGTACTCTTGGGTAGTTCAGGAGACAGGTGGGTCTCAGTAATCTCATAGCACCTCCGTGTCTTTCCTAGATCCATTCCTTGAGGAGAAGCTACTGCTGTAATTGTAATTTTGTATTGATAATTGACCTGTTTGTTTGTTTTTTCCCTCTGGAGCTTAGCTGAACACAGGAATGTGTCCCTGAAAATACACTGTTTTTCTTCAGGCATATATAAAAGAAGAAGCCAGATGCATTTCTTTTGTGATTTTTGTTTTCAGAATTATTTTCTGGTTGATAGGTGGGTAGTTAAATTTCAGAGTCCTGAAATATTTATCGGATGAGGCTTTTTTAAAAAAAATAATCATTTGGTTTACCTAAGTCACCTGTGTTAAGATTATGTGAAATTTCCCTGTTGGGAATAACACTGAACTGATAACTTTTGTACTTGTTGACTGCATTGAATATTTTTATACATTGTTTACTGAGGGCATACATATATCCAAGAGCTTCAAGAGAGAAATGACTAGAACAGAGAGATGTGTGCATGTTCAAGTTTGATGCCTTTATCTGAGGCATTATTAATTTTCATACCCACCATTGTGTAGAATTGCTGCCTTTTCTCCTTATACTTGCTGCTTGGTACTCTCAGACATTTAATTTTGGCAACTTTGCTGGAAAGAAGAAAATATCAATGTAGTTTTTTTTTTTTTTTTAGCCCTGGTCAGCCTGGAACTCTATAGACCCGGCTTGCCTTAAACTTACAAATGTGACTGCCTGCCTCTGCCTCCCAAGTGCAGGGATTAAAGGCGTGCACCACTATGCTCGGCCTACTTTAGATTTTTAATTTGTATTTCTCCTATATACTCATAAGTATGAGCCTCCATGTCTGTGTTCATTGGCCAGTTGTGATTTCACTATGGAATATAGGTCTCTCCTTTAAAAATTGGGCAAGCTGAGTCCCATAAATGTTTATGTGTTCTGTTCTACATGGCACTGTGCAATTCTTTCTTCCTAGCCTTTATTTGAGGCAGTGTCTTCAGGAGGACTCCCTTCCTCAAGTTCATCTTCCTCTAGTTCATGACAAACTCTTACTTGCTTTATTGTCTTTTAAAGAACATTCTTTTTTTTTTTTTTTTTTTTTTTGGTTTTTTGAGACAGGGTTTCTCTGTGTAGCTTTGCGCCTTTCCTGGGACTCACTTGGTAGCCCAGGCTGGCCTTGAACTCACAGAGATCCGCCTGGCTCTGCCTCCCAAGTGCTGGGATTAAAGGCGTGCGCCACCACCGCCCGGCCTTAAAGAACATTCTTAATTTCAATGAAACATCAATTTTTTTCCTGAATGTGAATTGTGTCTTTATGCTCTAGGTCTTCCTTCCTTCCTTCCTTCCTTCCTTCCTTCCTTCCTTCCTTCCTTCCTTCCTTCCTCCCTCCCTCCCTCCCTCCCTCCCTCCCTCCCTCCTTCCTTTCTTTCTTTCTTTTTTCTTTCTTTCAATATAAATGTGCTAACCTGATCTCTGTTAGTTTTAATTTTTTTCATTTTTCTCATTTTTTTTCTGAATGCTGAGATATTGGGATCTGTTTCTACTGTTTCTCTGGACAGTCGCTTTTTTTTTTGAAGTATTTGAAAGGTACTATTACTTTCCCTAGAGCTCCGTGACACTGATGCTACAGTGCTCTCTTCATGGCTTCCCGTTCTTTTTTTTTTTTTTTTTTTTTTGGTTTTTCGAGACAGGGTTTCTAACTGTGTAGCTTTGCGCCTTTCCTGGATCTCGCTCAGTAGACCAGGCTGGCCTCGAACTCACAGAGATCCGCCTGGCTCTGCCTCCCGAATGCTGGGATTAAAGGCGTGCGCCACCACTGCCTGGCAGGCTTCCCGTTCTTTACCGCTGCTCTTCTTTGGTTCCCAGGCTTGAATATTACATGATGTAGTAATACATTTTGTCATTTGCAGAAACAGGGTCTGAGATGATCTTGGCTATTCTTGGCTGTCATTTCTTCTTACACATTACATGATAAGGTAATCAAGGTTCTTGAAAAATCTTGTTGAGGTTTTGATTAGAATTTAGTTGAAATTTGATCTCAGGTATAAAATCACCAATATGTTTGCATTGGAGAGCCTTCTCTCCATAAGCATGCTTTCTTTCTCAACTTACTCCCTTCATTTACAGGGTCTTCCACTGTGCTTTTTATATGCTTCTAATGTGATCTCCCATGCCTTTTGCTAGTCTTCCCACTCAGGCATATTGTATGCTTCTGTATTTGTTTCATAAGTGACAACTTCCAAAAATTTACATTGCAAACTCATGATTTCTCATGCATAGAAATTAAACTTTGCTAGGAAAAACACTCTTGGAAAGTCTAGAAAAACAACTTTCTGGTTCATTGTTAATGAAAATACCAAATGATTGAAACTTCCATGGAGGAGAATTGCACAGAAACTTACATATTTTTTTATCCTTCAAAAAACAACAATCCTACTTCTGAAAACTTAGCTCAGTAAAATGCTCGTACATTTAGGAAGCAATTTATGCTTCTACATCTCTGAAGCAATTTATCCGGACCTATTATGTTTTGTGGTATTTGTTGCAATAATAAAATACTGGAAATCTGAATTGCAGTTCTAGATATGGGATAAATAACTATGGGATAGAAAAGTAGCTGAGTGGTATGAGATGTAAAAGCATGAAAAATATTTCTATAAGCAAGTATGATTTGATATTCAGGATAATTGTTAAATAGAAAAGAGCAAATCCAGCATGCATTGTGTATACAATATGCAATCCTTTGCTTTAGAGAGAAAGAGAAATAATTGTGTATGTGTACACATGATTAGATGTTATTCGCTTTCTTTTCAATAAGAAGTATAGATTTCAATAAGAAGTAATCAAGATGGTTGACTAAATTTCAGAAGCATCATTCTTGTGCTTGTTGTATATTTCACAATTTCTCTGGGTTTTTTTGTTTCTGATGGTAACTTGCATTGCTCTAGATGTTCATCTCAGTTTGTAATGTACTGGCATAAATATCAAATGTCTTTTTAATTTCTGCTACATATTTATATTCTTTTTCCACTTCTACAATTTTAACTCATGCTATCTCCCAGTTTTTTTCATCGATAGTCCTTGCCAGAGATGAACTAAATTTATTATTACTATAAAGGAACCAGTTTGGGACTTTATCTTTATGTGTATCTTTTTTAAAATTTATTTATTTTAATTATTTCCCCCCATTACTTAAATTGAAGTTTTTCCTTAATTATTTATCATTTATTATTTGTTAGCATAAACATTACATGCCGTTCTCCCTTAAAACCTGTTTTAGCTAAGTCCCACAGATGTTTACATATTAATGTGTAGGTTTAACTTAGGAAAACGTAAAGTTAATGAAGTTTACCTTTTCCCCAGCATCACTTTTACTCAACTCTCTCACTATCAGAATTTCATATGAGCCTTCAGCTGCATCCTGGAATTGTATAGTTTCTGTTGACTGTCAACACAGAGTAATGAGGTTTCCTGTAAACTCTGGTCTTTATGACTGTATCATGGGAATTCTTTGAGGCCTCCATTTATGTGCACTCATTCCAGGATACTTACAAAAGCTTAGGGACTTGTATAACTTTAAAGCATCATTGTAGTAGTTTTTAGATCTCAAATAGAACTTGAGTTCAGAACACAAACCCAGATGTGTGTTTAGAATTTTTCAAGGGGCCTTTTCCCCAAACTTGCCACCCATAGCCAAGACCGCTTTGCCTGTAGCAGGGGTGAGACTTACAGTCTTTTCACAGTAGATCAAGTTGTTTTGGTTTCCTACTGCATTTGCTTTTATCATTTGGAAATCTCTACTTCAAGTTTTTAAGTCTCCCAGGAGGCAATTCCGAAACTGGACCTATGCTCTATTTCTTCCTACTGGCCTCTTGGAAGTCATACTCTAGCGTGCATGGAACAGCAAGATTATTTTGCCAACTCTTGATTACTCAATTTGATGGCTAGTTTCTTTATGCCTCTTAAACTATTCCCTCACTTTTTTTTTGTTACCAGGTTAGCCATCTTCAAAGTATTCCTTTGGAAAACATTTCAGCCACCTCTTCAGATGTTCTGTATCACAAGGATTTCCCTAAATATTCCATCTACTTCATTGCTGGAGAAATAAGTATATAAGGAATGGGTTTTGAATTTTAGAAATGTTAATGAATTGAATATAGACCAACCTCAGGGAGAGGCTAAATCTGATAATTAAATATTCTTGAATATTTTTCTGTCAATACAATTTTATAAAATGTTGAGATCACAATTTTTATGATTTATTTACACAAAATGCAGAATTTTTATACGCTCATAGTTTTATGATATAGATATATATGCTTATCATGTTGTAAATAAGAATTATCAAGCTCTAAGTGTCAATACTACATGCTTTTTTTGCAGCACAACTTTGCCAAATGTTTTTGGCATCAGAGGGCCCTGAGCACAGGTCAGGCCATGGTGGTGCTGAGAAATGGGGATTGGTCAGCTTTTGGTTTCTCAAAGAGAAGATCAAAAGGGTCTCTACAGTAGGAAACCCTTCACTGCATCAGTCTCTTAAGCCATAGTGGGAAACCCTTAACAGCATCAGTTTCGCAAACCCACAGCTGCCTTTCTTCAAAGTTTACAAAGTGTGGTTCACTCAATGAAACTGGTTGAAATGCAGATTCTAAGGTCTGACTCTAGATGTTTCCAGTGCAGAAATTCCAGGGGTAGGGTCTAGAAATCTCTGTTTTTAACTAGCTTGCTGATTCATTCTTTTTGTGTGTTTGAGTTTGGAAACTACAGTTAGGAATAGATAATTCATAAAAGTCAGTATTTTAGTCTGTGTAACTATTTGTAAACTATGTATTAAACCAAGTTATTTATAATAGGCAGAAAGTTGGGTTTGAGTGTGGTTCAATGGTACAGTGTTTGTCCTGCATTCTTGAGGCTGTGAGTGCAATCCTGGGTAGTACTTAGTGCATGGCTTACACCTGTAATCTCAGCACTCAGGAAGGTGGGAGATTTCAAGTTTGAGGTCAGTGTTGGCCACACATAGAGCTCTAGGTCAATCATTCTGTGCTATATGGTGAGACTCTGTTAAGACACAGAGGCAAAACAAAACAAAATTCAGAGATTGCCTGATTTATTTAATTCTTAAAAATGCCTAATATATTTAAAATATATTTTCAAATACATGTACACACTTACATTCTCATGGTGACATGGACATTCAGATTCTTTACTCTTTGGAAATACGGGAAAGTCATGTTAATTCTCCATGGGAGTGGAGTTTAGGGAGATTTTTATAGGTACATATACGTATATTAAGTGGATATACAGTCATTCTTCTATGTGTCTTTTATACATCTATGAGGAACAAGTACTCATTCTGTATCTATCAGTTAGAAAATAACCAGTGTTTGAAATAGGAGTAAAACTGCCTTGTGCTTCGGGTTTCCGAAGATGAATGATCACACCTGCCTGGCTGACTTTCCTTAGAATGACTGTTAAAGGAAGTTATACAAAGACATCCTGATCTGGCACATGGTACCAGGCCACATGGTCCGTGGGTTCTTCTCATGGGATAGTTTCAGGCAGGTTTATGGTGCTGTTGACTAGTTATAAATCTTCAAAGTTTGAGAGATGGAGTGAGAACACAGGAAATGCAAAAAACCTTTTTCTCCACGATCTTGTAGTCCAGATAATCCCCAACATCTGGCTCACGTGTGAAGCCAGGAAAGACATGGTTTACCCTGGCAGCTGTCCTTGCTGAGGGATGGAGCTGCTGGCTTCATGTCACATAGGGAAAACTCTCAGCAAAGGTTTGCAAAGGATTTTGTTCCCAAGTGGAAAAATCTTCACACACATCACACTAAATGAGAGAGAATTTTTTCAGCCTTCTCCTGTGGGATAAAAATGTTTGACCTTATCAGAATTGGTCAAAGCCAAGATTGTAGGATGGAGCACTGTCTGCTCTCTTGTTTTTCACCATCTAAATGAAAGGTATACCCTAGAGTACAAATCCTTACAGAGACGGTGAATAGACTGTTTATAATCTTTTACTTTATTATAGGAATTCGCAAAAATCAAAAGTGGACAAAAGAGTTACAGTGATTTACTGCCTAATGGTGGAAACAAGCATATTTATTCCGGATGAACTCTTAGACTAATGACCTTACTAACTCCTGTTCATGACAATCTCTCCTTTCTGTGGGCATTTGGTTTAGGAAAACGGGTAATTTTGTTTCTTTGAACTCTTCCCAGCCACACTTTGAAGAAGGAAATGGATTTCCTTTGTTGTCACTATCCCCTAAATAAACTACTACCATTGAAATAAATAAACTGCTCATTTTAATTAATTCCTTTTCTTTCATTTTGAACTTCTGTATGTCAAATTGTTAAGATTTTTAAAGAGTAATTACTTCCCACCTTCAAAATTACTTTCAGAACCGACAAATCTGCCTTAAAGGAAAGTTTCAAATGGAGAGTCCTGGTTTCTCATTGGCTTCATACTATAAACTCTGATTTAGTTCCTTTCAAAGTAGTTGGCATAAAGATGTCATGAGGTCTCACTTAAAATTTTAGCCTCCTTAAACTAATTATAGAAATATTAGCAACACCCAAGTTAAGCAACAGTTAAAACACAGGAAAATATAATTAAAGCAAGACAGAAGGTATCAGTAGTTTAGTCCATCATCATATAAAACACAGCAAATAAAGATACAGCCATGGAGTTCAGAGCCTTTTATGGTTTCCTGACTATCACCATACCCCAGTATATTAAGCTTTCACATTAAGTCACAGTTTCAGCTGTGACATCCAGGTTGGCTTTAATATTTTTGAAGAATTACTTTACTCACTTTGTCTCATTTCCACTGTCTCTGCACTTGCCAACCACTCTGGAGATAGTGCCTAGTGACACCTGGTGAGACCTTCTTGGTATCTTCGTTGAAGAGCCTTGGGAAAAAGTGAAAGCCAGGATGAACGTTGACTGTAAGGATATCTCCTGGCAAGCCAGTATGCATGCTGTCTGCAGAACGTCTCAGCGATAGACCTTTAAAAGCTTCTTGTTCAGGATGTCTGATGTCACACTATTTTTTGCCATCAACACATCTCCTCAAATGTTGTAGGAGCTGGGTATTTCCACCGACATACTGGTAATGACTTTCTGCTGGAGAATGATGCTCAAAAGATTCTTGTAAAGGTCTTCAGCCCTGATTTTTGGACCAGAAATATTAATCTGGTTTCTTGCTAAGAAAAATTGTTCCACTTTGAAACAAAGAACTCCTGTTGATTAGGCCTTTTCTTCAAATTTGGGAACAGCTTTTATTGGCAGGCATGATCCTGGTTTTTGGCAGAGGCCGTGGGAAGCTTAGCTCTGTCATTCAATATATACGAAGCTAAATTTTATGAGATTCAGTGTTCTTTACCACCGCAAGCATGGATATGTGTGGTTTCATGATACTGAAAGTTAACCTCATGGCTTTGTGCCTTCAGATTAATTATATCCTTGGCTCTTTGGAAGTCAAACACTCTTTCGTTCTTCTATGTAGTTGAAGAGACTATTCTGGATGGAGAGATGTATGCTTATACAATCCTGAGTGTCAGGGCATTCCTACTTGGCATAAAGAGTATGAATGTTGTAAACTCAATAGCCAGCAAAATACCTTAGGTATTAGGGATGAATTATATTCCTCACACTGATTGACTCAACTCAATTCACTTCATGAGTCAGTACTATGCCAGATGCAGGTCAACCTTCAGTGGATGTATTCCTCTGGAAATTAAGACCTGTTAGTTATCAGTATTTACTAATGGGCTGGTGTGATGTTTCCAACACGCCTCCTCCTTACAGAGTCTAATGCTGCCAATGAATGAATGAATGAATATGACATTCCTTCTCTCTGTCTCCTACACATGCCATGTTTGAAAATAAACTTCATGAAAGAAATATCATCTGGATTCAACATTTAGTGACTTTATGGTTTTAAGATCAAGTATTTATTGAGATCATTGTAGATTCATATTCACTTGTAAGAAACAAAGAGCTTTTGTATATTTTGCCCATTATTTTTGAAAAATAACATAGGTATTGACCTTGGTGTGTGTGTGTGTGTGTGTGTGTGTGTGTGTGTGTGTGTGTGTGTGTGTATACTTCTGTGCAGCTGTCTGTCTTGATGTGTAGATTTTTGTACAAGATGCTGAATATTTTCCATACCATCACCGTCTCTCCTTTCCCCTTTCATAACCTCACCCATTTGTTCCCCAGACATACTGACCTTAATTTTTCAAACCAATAAATCTGTCCTTGCTAAAATGCTTTCATTCCAAAAATGTGACATAAACAGAACCTCGCAGTATGTAATCTCTTATGACTGGCTTGTTTACACTCAGCATAATTTATTGGAGATCCATCCATTTTTTGTGTGTATTTATATTTTAGTTTTTGTATCTGAGAGATGGTCCACAATGTGCATGTTCCACAGTATGCTAATCTGACCATTAACCTGGTGAAAGACATGTGGGCTGATTCCAGTTTGACCTATTACACATAAAAACTGCTGTAAGCATTTGTATACAGGTTTTTATGTGTGATCATAAATTTCCATTTCCGTGGGTGAATGCCTAATGTGTGATTTCTGGGTCATGTTGTAATTTTATGTTTATTTTTTAAGAAAACTTTTTCAAACTGGCTGTATTTTTTGTAAGTTTCCTACCATCAAGGTATGAGTCATCCAGTTTCTCCATGTCCTTGCAAGCATTTGATGTTATCCCTTCATATTTTAGCCATTCCCTGAGGAACAAAGAGCTGTCTCACCATGGTTTTAACTTACATTCTCTTTCAACTTCCATTCATTGAGTGATGCTGAACATCTTTCCATCTGCCATCTGTAATCCTCAGTACAATCACTGTTCATGCCTTCTCATTTTCTAGTTGGATAGTTAGCATGATTATTGTTGAGTGTTCTTTATCTTCTGTATATTTGCCCCCAGTTAGATATGTGATTTGCAAACGCTTACCCAGTTTCCTCTGCATTTCACCCTTTTCCCCTGAACTTTTGGCCAAGAGAAGTTTTGTTTTTGATGAGGACAAACATTAGTATTTTGTGGATCATGTTTTAGTACCAAGTCTTCAGAATTTTAGTTCACAAAGGTTTATTTTTTGTTTTTCTACAAGTGTCATAGCTTTATGCTTTACAGTTAAACACATGGTCTATTTTCAGTTACATTCTGTGAGGTCTGAATTCAGGGTCAAGTTAATATTTTGATTTGATTTCATTGGTTGGTTGATTTTCTATGTTGTTCGATGGCCCTAGCACCATTTGTTTTAAAGGCTAGCCTACCTTCACAGAACTGGTCTGGGCACTGTCACATGCCAGTCCACATATTCAGCAGAACCTACTTTGCAGTTCTCTGTTTTGTTCAGCTGTTCTCTGTCTTCCTTAACACTACATTGCTCTAATTACTAGAACCAACTAATGACTAATAGCAATTAGTGACTAATACCATAATATTAATTACTAAGATTCTCTTACTTTTATTCTCTTTTGTTACTGTTTTAACTGTTCTAGGGCCTGTGTCTTTTCAAATACATTTTATGTAAAGGACAGAAAGTTTCTATTTAAGTCTGTTTACCTTTGCCACTTCTAAATATCATCTTGAATATCAGATGGTGTTTTGATTTTAATCATCATCCTCATGAGGAAAATTATAATCTATTGCATACAGCAATGCACCTGCTTTTCTGTTTCTCTTTCCTTTCCTTTCCAGTGATCTGGGATTATTTCTTACATTGTTTTCTTTCTGTTTGAAGACTTTTTCTAGCAATCTTTAAGGGTAAGTATCCTAAAACTAGATTCTTTGCTATTTTTTCTCATGAGAATTGCAAAATTAAAAAAAGAAACTTCCTTTCATTTTTGCAAAATAATTTCTCCACATGTAACATTTGCTATCAACAGGTCTTCCCATTTTAGCTATTGAAAGCACTCCGTTCTGGCCTCCATGGATGTAGATTTTTATTAATATTAATCTTAGTCAATTTGTTCATGATGAGTCCAGGTGTTAAGTCAGTGAATTGTGTAGTAGAAGCACAGTTTTAAAATGACCTATACCTTAGTAGAACTGGGGTGAAATCTTGTCGTTTTGCTTGGTGTTCCCATAAATAATACATGCTTTTCTCTGTCTCCTTTCAAGACATTTTCTTCATCTTTAGTGTTAAAATTTTTAATTGTGATGTTATGGGGAGTCCAGCAGTGATGACCACTTAGACACAGTTTGTAAGCCACTGAAAGTCTTAATTTCAGCCTGCTAGTACCATGCTCAGGTATTCAGGACCCAAGTGTAGTGCCAAGTGTGTAGAAAAGGGGGGTTTTAAAGGCAAAAAACCATGTCCTGGTATCTCACTCAGCAGCTGCAGGGGGAGGTTTTGTGCAAGCAAGCAGTTTAACAGAAGCTAAGTCAGCTGGAGCACCTTGACCTGGGGTTCCTAGAATAGAGTTGGGTAATGTTGCATAGAAGAGATCAAATTCTAGTTAAACCTAAAATGGCCTTAGTAAGAAAACAAGATGGAGAAACTTCTGCACTGTATTTCCCTGTCACATTGTGTTTAAATGTAGATTTTTTTTTGAGTTGTCTTGTTTTGGATTTATTCTGTATTTTTAAATTGCAGGTTTGTATACTTTGACAAAGTAGGGCAGTTTTAGGCATCAATGCTAAAACACTTACTCATCTCCATTTCTTTTTCTGAACTCAGATAACAAATAGTGGGTCTTTTCTTCTTGGTCCACCAGTCTCAAAAGTCTCTGTTAATTATTTGATTCTGTATATTGCCTCTATTTTATTGAGATTGGACAACTTCTGCACTCAACTCCACTGATTTGTCTTCAGTCACCTCTCCCTTTGGAAAGCAGTTCATTGTTGAAGTTTAGTGCATGAATCTTTGCATGTTTCATGGAAAGTGGAAATATAGCTCTTAGAGTCTTTGTGGGACTTTTTATCTGGCTCAGTTTGATAGAGTGTCTGAGAAGGTCCCTTGCTTGTACTATTTGAAATGAGAAGGGGATTCGCAGAGTTGATCCCTTACTGGTTCTCAGTAGGTGATTCTTGTAGTGGGATTCTTGCCTTAGTGTGCCCTGGTGGGGGAAAAGAATGTCAGGCACATGGGGACAAAAAGGATACCAAGACTGAGTCATCTGATGAATCTGGGACCTTCTCCATGATTCTGTTTGTCTAGCTCAAGTTAAAAGCGTATACTGATTTTCTCTGTTATTTTCAATTCTGTATCTATTTCTCAGCCTCATTCCATCCTCTTTAATGAGGCAGAAGTTTCAGTGAGTCCGCTGCATTTGGATTGAGTAAGTGGAATTGCGCTTACAGGACCTGATCCAGGTTGATTTGTAAACCCCGCTAAACAATCTCTTTTGTGCTTTTGATTTAGTATTGCTATTGGATCTGTGTTCTGATGATATTCTGTTGCTGAGATAAAACACTGACCAAAGGCAACTTGGGGAGAAAAGGGTTTCTTTTGGTTTAAATTTCCAGGTCACAATCCATCATTGAGGGAAACCAGGCCAACAGTTCAAATAGGAACTGAAGTAGAAATCATGAAGGAGCAGTGCTTGCTGGCTTGTTCCTTGGCTTATGCTCAGATAGCAGCTTTCTTACACAGACCAGGCTCAACTCCCCAAAGATGGTGATGCCCACAGTGGGCTGTGCCTGCCCACATCAATCATCAGTCAGGACAGTTGCTCACAGGCTTGGCCATGGGACTAGCTGATAGAGGCAACTCTTCACTTGAGGGTCCATCTTCCTGAGTATTGTTGGTTGGGTAAGATTGACATCCTGATTACTCATAGCTACAACTTTCTCTCTTTTCCCTGAGTCCCTGTGCATGGCTCAGTGCAGCTGATGTGAAATGCTTGCTCTTTCCACCTGGGTGGCCTCATATAAACAAATAACTTACCAACTTTGTGCCCTTTCTTGTTCTGAGAAAGTTGTATTCCCTCGATGGACAGTATTACTATTAACAGTTAGGTCTGCTGTCAAGATATTAATATTTAATTGTCCAGTCTTATATTGCTTGAGCATTCATGGGTATATAAGACACTGGGAAGATAGACAGGAAGGAAGGACAGTGGTGGTATGAAAGCGTTCCTACTTATATGTAGCTTACATAACTCTGCTTGAGAGATCAGAGTGGGAGCGGTGAATGGGAGTGTTCATATTTAAGGTTTGACTCATAATCATCAAAGATCCAGAGTGAAATAATTTACAGCAGCACCCTTTTCCCAGCCATGGTGGACTTCTGAAGTGCTGAGCCAGCAGCCAGAGCGGTGCTCAGCTCATTGGTGGTATTAGCCGAAGGCAGAGTGTATCTTTTGCGAGAAAATGGACGCTTACAGCACAGAAATACAAAATACCACTGTTTTCTGGGGTCCTGTGGCCCCAAAGTATTGAGAATCCATTTGCTACTTTTAATTTTCTATAAATTATTCTATAATTTAACTAAAGTTGACTTCCTTTTCCTTCAGGGGAGTCATTCTTGACAGTTTCTTGCTTAATATTTTAAATTACCATGACTGATTGAGTTCTCTTCCCCCCGCCACAAATGAATTCATAATTGATGTGGGCAGAGCAAACCACGCAGTTTATACTTTAGCAATATCATAAAGTTTTCATTGAAATTGGGAGTGACAGAAACTGGAGGGAAACATGAAGAAATCATTTTTTTATTACAGAATTAGATTATTGCATCTGTAAGTTACGTGGGCTTGAACATAGTGTTTCTTCCACAGTCAGCCTGGGCCCCTGTCTACTGGTGGATCAGTAAACCTTCTGTTCTCTCGAGTAACCCTGTGTCTCTCATACAACCAAACCTGCCGTCTTTGCTAGATTTCTCTTCTTCCACAGTCAGCCTGGGCCCACTGTCTACTGGTGGATCAGTAAACCTTTCGTTCTCTCGAGTAACCCTGTGTCTCTCATACAACCAAACTTTCTGCCTTTGCTAGATTTCTCTTCTTCCAAAGCTCTCTTGTGATGACTAGATGACATTATTTCTTAGGAAAAGTAATTGACCTAGTAGTAGTTGTTGTTAGCCATACAGCGTTTTGTAGAGGAAGGGACACGTTTGCCTGTGGCCTCAAATTTTCATACACCCAGAATCAATGCCTTGTAACTGGCAATCCCTGAAAGTATGTGTTTTCTCTTTTATTAACACTCATATCTAAATTTTAGTGATGGGCGGAAGAATGTGTATTTCCTCAGGAAGTAATCTCCATGTATAGTGAGTGTACAAATCAGAGCATGGGCTTTTTTGGCCTCCCCTTGACTGGGACTTGATTATCTTTTCATTTAGAGAAGTTTAGAATCTGCATAGTTTCTCCTTCTATTCAAGATCTGGTCTGTTCACTGGGGAGACTGAGGACTTCAGTCCCCTAGCTTCTTTTTGGCTAACTTCTGGGAACCTTCTCTACCAGATATGGAGGGTGGGGAACATAAGAAATTAAAATGCTAATTTTTTCTGTTTCTGAAGATATTTTGGGTGAAGATGGATCTGAAAGCACCCATGGCCTAAAAACAGGTTAGTAGATCTCTGCTTCCTTACTTGGCTTGCTTCTTCTAAGCAACTCTTGTAGAAAGAATTTTATGGGCACTATTATTATTATTAGTTTTTATATATGTAGGTTATTAAACTGATACAGCATCTTACCCTGCATTATAAGGCTCCCCACTTTCATTAGCAAGATAAAAAGGAACGCTTTCATTTTTTATCATGGTCCACTTGTTAAAGAGGAATATGGCCAGTTGTATAATCACCCTACTGTGTAGCAAAAGAGAAACACTAGAGCAAGCAATGGACCATTTGAGTGTTAGACTAGATGTATAGCTAGCTGATCAGAGGCTGACATTAGAAGCTGGAGAAGGGGACACAGGGAAGAGTGGCGTCTCCACACCAGGATGTTCTAGACAGAAGCTGCACTTCATAAGATCATATAAAGAAAGAGAAAAGAATAAAAAAGAGACACTAGTCAGATGGCTTTTGTTTTAATTAGGCAGCTCTGGAAATCAGTCTCAAAATTCATTCTCTCTCTCACTCTCTCTTTCTCTGTCTCTCTCTGTCTCTGTCTCTCTCTCTGTCTCTCTCTCTGTCTGTCTCTCTCTCTCTCTGTGTCTGTCTGTCTCTGAAGTAAAGGTGCTTTATGTTGCTAGAGGAAGTCAAATTATGGAAAAGTATATTCTGGAATATCATGTTCTTTCTGTCTCTTCATTGACAGCTAACTACAACAGCGCTGTGCTGGTTAGCTTTATGTCAACATGACACAAACCAGAGTCGTTTAAGAAGAGGGAACCTCAATTGAGAAACTGCCTCCACAAGATTGGCCTATGGGAAATGCTGTGGTGCATTTTATTGATTGATGGCTAATGTGGGAGGGCCCAGCTCACTGTGGGTGGCAGCAGCCCTGGGTTGGTGGTCTCTGTGCTGTAAGAAAACAGGTCAAGGAAGTCAGGAAGGGCAAACCAGCCAGCAACACTCCCCCATGGCCTCTCTACCTGTTTTTGCCTCTAGTTCCTGCCTTGAGTTCCTGCCCTGACTTCCATAGATGATGGATTGTAAGCTGTGAGATGAAATAAGCCCTTCTCTTCCCAAGACATCTTGTTACGGTGTTTTATCATAGCGATAGAAGCTGTAACTAGGACAAGCACTGTGTAGAAAGAACAAGTGAACTAAAATGTGGCTTTCTAGGAAGGTGTAATGAATCAGAGAGGCCGACCTAGGACTTTTTTAAGTGTAAGCAATTATTTTGTAGGTGGGGTAAGATTAGAGTTGTGTGACTCTCTCCCTCCTTCTGTGGCCAGGTGTGGGAGCTCAGAGCCTAGGAAAAATACCTTAGAAACCTTTGGTCATCTCTTGAGCTGTTAAATGCCCTTCTGTAAAAGGAAGATTTCAGAAGACAGCTGGGCATTCCCTTAGGGAGACTGGGGTTTTCTGGACCAGGCCTGTAATGACACATGACACAAAACATCACCCCACAACCACAGTCCAGAAAGGCTCTTAGGCTGCATTTGGGCTTGTTACAAACTCTAATTGCAACATTCTCTTTTAGAGACTCTTGTTAGAAAGTCTTCAGGGAGTGGGAATATGTTAACAAAAAAGATGGATATACTGGCTTCTCCCCACTCACCCCACCCATCTACCTACCCAGCATCCATCCACCCATCATTTATCCACCCAACGGGCTTTGAAGTTTTCATCCATTCACAATGGTGGTGCAGTGCACCATCTTTATTAAGCCACTGAGGGGTTACAGCTTTGAATGTTCGTGCATTTCATCACTTCTCTTGCAAGTCTGCTTAACTAAGAAAGAGATCAATTTACCCCCCAAAAAATGTTCTACCTAACTGTTTAGTTACTACTAAAACCCATTTTCAAGAGAACAAAATTTAGTTTCTCACAACTTGCTGATTTCTAGAATGGATGATAGACTCATAACTGGCAAAGTTAAGTGGTTAGGCCCTAACCTAGTCCTAAAGTGAACAACAGCCTCTCTACTCATCTGAGCTTTACTCAGGCAAGCCTGACAGGTGTCCCGTGACTCCCCTCAGCTCTGTTCTGACCGTGGAGAGCAGACCTGAATAATTCAACTCTTCAGAGCTGGACTTGTTGATGTATAGTCATACCACCCCCATGATTAACCTGGAACTACATTTGGATGCCTGATACTCATCCACCTTCTCCTTGTTCGTTATCAGTTTCCTTTGTCTCCCAGGTCCTTAACAAAATACTGGTGTCCTTGACTCCCAGGCATTTAGTGTACATAGGTTTTCTATGAGGGCTCTGTAGATTCACAGAACTTAAGGAGTAAATCTCAAAATATCTCTCTCTCTCTGTCTCTCTCTCTGTCTCTCTCTCTGTCTCTCTCTCTCTCTCTCTCTCTCTCTCTCTCTCTCTCTCTCTCTCTCTCTCTGTCTCTGTCTCTTTCTCCTCCCTCCACCTGTCCATCCATCCATCATTTATCCCTCAGAACATCAAAAATAATTCAAGGGCTCAAATGTTAAAAATGAACATGGAAGTGAGCACAGTTATGGAATGTGAGCACATGATTTATTGGAATGACTTGACTTACAGGCTGCAGTCCAGCTAATCCAACAATGGCTAACTCTGAACAGAAACTCCAAGAATCTAGTAGTTGCTTAGTCCCACAAGGCTGGATGTTTCAGCTGGTCTTCTGTATGTGCTGAAATTCTGAAGAAGTAAGCTCCAATGCCAATGAAGGGATGGATGTGCTTGTGAAGTGAGGGCAAGCAGGTAAAGCAAAATTTTCCAGCTTCTATGTCTTTATGTAGCCTTCTGGCCCATGTTAAAGGTATGTCTTCCCACCTCAAGATTTGGATTGAAGGTGGGTGTCTTGTCAATCAAGATTCAAATTAAAGGCCTGTGTCTTCCAGATTTAAGTTCTGGATCAAAGGTGTGTATGTCTTTGTACCTCAAAGGTCTGTACTAGAAGTAGATTTCACCCACTTCCAACCAAGTAGAAAATCTCTGATAGGTGTGCCCTCCATTTCTGGACTGTAGTTCATTCCTGATACAGTCAAATTGACAACCAAGAATAGCTAAGTGTATATGAAAGCCAAGGCCTAAGGGACAGTGGAAGAGAGACTTCTTTGCCAAAATAATTCCATAGTAGAACTGCTTTGCGTGCTGAGGATTGCAGAATGTGTTATGGCGTATCTGTCCGTGTCTCCATGGACAATCTGGTCAGCCTCCCTTCTCTCAGTTTCTGCTGCTGCTGATGCAGTCTTCTTCTTCTAGCCTCTCATCATTTGACTGTTCTCCTCACATTTCTCCTGCTCGTCCCTCAGCTTTCCAATACCACTTTAAGTTGTCTGAAAATGGGAATGCCATTTCTCTCAGGCTTTTTTAAAGTTAATTTAACAAATTAACAAAATTGCTGGGCTGTGGTGGCAGACACCTTTAATCCCATCACTCAGGAGGCAGAAGCAGATGGATCTCTGTGCATCTGAGGCCAGCCTGGGCTACAGAGTAAGTTCCAGGACAGCCAGAGTTACACAGAGAACCTCTGTCTCAAACCACCCCCCAACATTTAACAAAATTGCACGAATTAGGTGATTAATATCCTGTTCATAGCTTCTACTTCTGTGATTTCAACCAACCTTAAATATAAAATATTTGGGAGAAATGCATCTGTTCTGAACTTACCATAATTATCAAAATAAGGGGTTCTCAACCTGTGGGTCATGACCCCTTGGCAATCACATATCAGATATTTACATTACCATTCACAACAGTAGCAAAATTACAGTTATGACGTAGCAACAAAATAATTTTATGTTTGGGGGTCACCGCAACATGAGGAGCTGCATTAAAGAGTTGCAGCATTAGGAAGCTTGAGAACCACTGTCCAAAATACTCAACAATTGCTACTGTTTTGTGTAATTCACCTTGTACATGGTAGTCAAGTAATTTGGAGACAGTTCAAAGCAGAAGATGTGTATGGTTTATATGCTAACATGATGTCACTTTATATAAAGGACTTGAACATCTGTGGATTTAGGCACCTGAAAGGGATTTTGGAACCATCTCCCATGGGTCTCGAACAGCAACAATAATATATTAACCATTTAGAACATATTTTAAAACATGTATGCCTGTGGAATGCTCACATTGAGCTCATTAACTGAGGTTAGCATTTTTCAGCGTCACTCACCATGGTAGCCTAGCTGAGTTGGTTGCAGGCACTGGTTGGGTACAAACTGATTAACATGCTGAATCCATGGCTGTGTGTCTCACAGCACCAAAGAGCCTCTGTATTGATGAAGAAGGTGAGCAAAGGTGTAAATTTGGCCATGTCTCTTGTAGGTGGAGTTTTTTCCAGTCCTGCATGGCCCACGGTCAAGACAAATCTCTCTCACCCACCAGTCTAGCTGCACTCAGACCCAACTGAGTAAACACACAGAGACATTGCTTACAAACTGTATGGCCGTGGCAGGTTTCTTGCTATCTAGTTCTTCTATCTTAAATTAACCCATTTCTATTAATCTATAATTTGCCACATGGCTTGTGGCTTACCGGTATCTTTACATGTTGCTTGTCATGGTGGCGGCTGGCAGCATCTCTCTGCCTCAGCCTTCCACTTCCCAGAATTCTCTTCTCTGCTTGTCCCGCGTATACTTCCTGCTTGGCTACTGGCCAATCAGCATTGTATTTATACAGAGCAATATCCACAGCAGTATCTCCATCTTTTTTTTTTAACTGCTATAATATAATGACTCAGAATAATGTCATAAAAAACAAATATTCCTCACAGTTCTTGAGGCTAGGAAATCAGAGATATACCTGGTGGCAAAAAAAACCAAATATTCCTCACAGTTCTTGAGGCTGGGAGATCAGAGATATACATGGTGGCAAATTCAGTGTCTGGTGTGACCTGATCTCTGCATGCAAGTTTGCATATTCAATGTGTCCTCTCTAAGTAGGAATGCTATGTGTTTGAATGGTAAAAGAATAGAAGAGAATGGATCTGCTTCTTCGAGTCCTGATCCTATATCATTCATGAGGACAGGAAGGTGTATGAAGTGTGTTTGGAGTACATTTCCAGCCCCTCATGTTGCAGTAGGGTTCAGTTCCAACACGGGTGTTGGGGGGATCAGAAGCATTCAAATGTCATCAAGGCCTGGAAGGGAATGAAGAGAGGTAGTTTTGGTAGTAACAAAAAATCTCTGACTTTACTTGAAACTCAAGAAATTTAAGATAGATATTGGAATTGTCCCTTACTCTTCTACTGATCACAATCAGTTTTGATTCATTTAACGCGTTAAAATGTAAAATAATGCAAAATAGCCTTGAATCAAGCAGTGTTTAATAAGATATACTTAGAAGCATATTTGCATATTTCTTACATTTTCATCTTCTTGAGAAGGCCCTTCTTTCTTTATTAAGTACTTTCTGTGTGTAACTATCTATTGATGGTAGTTTTTCAGATGCATCTTTCCTGTTAAACTACAAGTGCTATGAATATGATGAGCATGCCTTATACTCTCTTAGCTGTTTCAATGAAAATGGAACTCTGCTGATTGTATATTCAAAGTACACAGAGTTCAGTGTTCCAATTACATTCCTCCATCTTGAGAACAGCAGTAGATTCCTGTTACTTTTTGTATCCCATCCATGAAAGAGAAAAGAGAAGAGATCATAGAGAAAATGGAGGAGCTTGTGATGGGGAAACCCGAGTATTTTGCAGAATTCTTCATCCCACAGTAGTTAGTGGGTGACCACTAAATGTCAGGAACTCTGCTAGCAACTTGGGAGAAAAAGTGTGAACAGCACAGACAGGGGTCCTTGCACTCACAGAACTTAGAAGTCCCTTCAAGAGACTAGAAAAATTTACTTCCACAGAGTTATGAGTCACAGAAGGAATACAACAGTGCTCTTTAAGGCATGTAAATGGGGCGGGGGGGGGGGGGCTTCTCTCAAACAGCTCCCGGAGAGATCCTGAAATGCCTTTATTCAACATCACTGAGAAAAACACCATTCTCATGTCAGGAAGAATTTTCCAACATCGGAACTAATGGCATATTTATAGCCTCTTTTACGTCAGCTTGTCAAGCAGCATCTTTAACACAGCCTGCTTCCCAGAAGCATCTCATGCCCATTGCAGGTGGTGGCCACACTGAAGCCAGACTTTCTGTGGCATCCCATTTCAGTCTAGCAAGGGATGCTGGTAGTTAATCTGCCTGTGGCACTGTTAGCACAAGCATCCTGAGTGAGCCAAGACATAAAGCGGTTTTGACTCCCTGGAGGCCAGAGGTGCTTCTCTGGCCAACTGGTGTCATGTGGAAACCTCTGGACCTTGGAACTAGATGGTGATAGTGGAACAAGAGTCTTAATTCTGTTACTTCATTTGTATTTTAGGAATTGTGGTGATGAGATGATTTTTTTAGACCCAAGGGTAGATTTTGAAAATACTTTGTTTTAATGGTGTGTCGGGTCCAGGTTTGAAGAGTGCAGTGAGACTCAAGCTATCGGGCTGTGCTGTGTTGCGGAAATAAACACCTGAATAGGTTGAGACATATCATGCTGCATAATGACACTACTCATGTAGGAAACCCCAATGGGACTATTAACCTGAAGACTGTAGGGAACAGATATCTGTGAAAAGTCGGCCTTCTGTGCAACTAACTGGGAGCAGAGGTCTGGCCAACCAAGGTTCCAGTGGGCTGATTAGCTCTCACTTGCAATCAAGGCAAATTGATTTTGTGCATGATTACACATAGGCAAGCTCAGGGCAAGAAATGATAATGATGCTCTTTTATGAAAATTACTGATAGCCCATTCATAAGCCCAACCCCAGTTCACTCTGTACAAAGAGGAAACTGTATCATGCCGCTAAACGCCAAGTGTTTGGAGATCGAAAGTTCAGAGGAACAGGACTTTCTGAGGACTGTCTTTGGTGAGGAGCTGAAACCTGGATCTGGTATAGCTGGCAGTGAACTTGGACTCTACATCAAAACCTTTATGAGAACTGGAGTCAGTAGGGTGTGATTACTCTGCAAGCCAGGGGAGGCTCTCCTCGGAGGTGGTATTTGAGCTGATCTTTGTGCATCTGGATTATGCCTAGAGCAGTGTTCCTTGAGAAGAAGCATTATGAGCTAGCAGGGCAGTTGCAGCATGCACAGGCACCAGCTAACAGGAGCCTATGGATCAGGCAATGGCAGAGAGAGATGGGAGGAGATCTCACATCTTTCTTTGCTGCCCTTGTGACATTCCTTTGAAGGGAAGTGAAGTTGCAGTATACTTTTTGAGCACCAAAGAACAGAATCCTTTCAAGTTTTGAGAATTATATTGACAAGTCAAGAAATGAAAGACAGTATGAGGTATGAAGCTAGCAGAAGGGAAGGGCAGGAGCTGGAAACCTGAGGCCTTGTGCTATAGCTTGGATCTTGAATGTCCACCCTAAAGTGTCATCTTAAAGACTCGGTCCGTTGGACTTTAGGGAGGTGATGGAGCCTGTAAGAGATGGAGTCTCTGTGGGAATTCACTTGAATGGAATTGTGGGAACCCAACTCCATCCTCACTCTCCTTTGCTTCCTGAGTGATGAGGTAAGTAGTTTTGCTCCACCACATGCTCCTGGCCCCTAACAGATACCTAAAAGTGATCTCATACCCTGAACATATGCCTAAAAGTAATACATCTGCTTGATTGTGGTCTGCAACCTTTTTAAAGAGGCAGGAGAAAATAAACCTTTTCTCTTTATAAGCTGATTTCCTCAGGCAATTTGTTACAGTGGCAAAGCTGTGATACCTCATGTGGCAGTGAAGAAAGATGGTGAGAAAAGAGTGAATAGCCATGTAGGGGAGGTATGGGAGTATGGAGAGAAAATTCTTGAGGGAGACTTGGCACACTGCTAGCAGTAGGTCAGATGCTGAGAAGTATTGCAGCCATGCAATCAAGTGTGACTCTGGAGTTTAGCCCTCAGCACCTAGAATAAAGAGACTTCTCTTGAATGCCATGGTGGGCAGTGGGCAAGCTGACTTAAGGTTGATCCTGTAGCTGCAGCTACATTCTGTTAAACATAATCACTTTGCTTGTTTTATTGTTTGTCTCTTTACCACAAAACAACTCACCAATATCCTAGAAAGATTTCCATTGTCTAAATGAGAAAATTTTGTCTTAAGTCAGTTTACCCAGAACTTCCAGCTTGCAGCTTGCATGACAAACCATCTGTCCATCATGCTCTTCTTACCTCTACACTCTGCCTGCTAGAAGCTTCTCTGATTTCCCTCACACATGGATAAATTTCCAGCAAGAACATTCTGCATCTCACTACATCTCTGTCTTCTCCTGTATTCTGTTATCTAGGATGTTGGTCTCCTCCTCCTCCTCCTCCTCCTCCTCCTCCTCCTCCTCCTCCTCCTCTTCTTCTTCTCTTCTTTCTTTTTTTTCTTTTTTTGTTTTGTTTTTGTTTGTTTTTCTAGACAATGTTTTTTTGTGTAGCCCTGGCTGTCTTGGAACTCGATCTGTAGACCAGGCTGGCCTTGAACTCAGAGATCCTTTGCTTCCATAGTGCTGGGATTAAAGGCATGCAGTACCACTGCTTGGCTCAGTATCCTGTTTTTAAACCTGAAATTAGGAACCAGGAAAGTGCTGATTGGTTCTTTCTTCCTTCTGCACCTGTTAGTCAACCAGACTGAATGTTCTGCGCCACCCCATAGGCCACTGCTGGGGTTTACTTCTCTGTGAAGAAACCATCTCTCCAGCCCTTTGTCCCTCCTGGGGGCTGCAGTCAGTCTGTGCAGTGAATTATCAGTCTCTCTGACCTTCATCACTGAACTATGAACTTCTCAAAGGCAAGGCCCATGTCTTCAGCTTTTTGTATTGGCTTAAGGGTCTTAAGTACAGTAAGAACTTCAAGTTTGATGCTGATGGTAAAGTCCAGGGAGCCCTTTTAAATGAAACTTGTTCCCTGGCTTCTCATGTGTTCATTTTTGAATGAACCCCTGCTGTATTTGGGAGTGCCTCTGGCTTTTGAGAGGTGTAACTAGAGAGACATGGCAAGGCCAATTGGCTGGTTTAAGGACTGTTTTCTTTTCTCCATGTTTCCAAAGTGGTAGGTTTGAGGAGGTCTTGGAGCAAACACTGGGACTCAATGCATGATGCATATGAATAATACTTCATGAGACTGTGTGAGATATGAAGTAGGGCAGACACCAGAGTCAACAAACTCCCAGAAAAGAGTGTAGAAAACACACGCCAACTTCAGGAGCTGTAGAAAGGTTACCAGATAGTTCTCAATAAAGCCTGTTCCCTCTGATCCTCTCACACTCTTCTTCATTTCTTTGGGTTGTTTGTTTGTTGTTTGTTTTCTTTTCTTTTGGTTTTTTTTTTTGAGTTATGTGTGACTTTGCCTGGATTTTTAATATGGAATGAAATGAGACTCATTGAATTACTTTAAAAGTTGTAGGCTTATTTATGTAATGAGATAGCTCAGTTTTATTTATGTGAAGTTTTGTCAGTTTTTTCTCTCCCATAGTTAGTGATTATTTAAGATGTATCACATGATCCTCATTTTCACCTCCCTGTCATTTTTGAAACTTGCACTTTGGTGTCAGTTGGCGAGGGCTAGCATTCTGTTCAACTGTTAGAGCTGTGGGCAGAGGATGGGCCTCTGCTGAAGATTTTCCATGCTGTAAAAACTCATTAGTTTTGATTCTTTTGCTTTAGATTTGTGATAGTTTAGGTCTGGCAAGTGTGACTGACATTGAGTAAAATGTTCAGCCTTTTATGTAGAAAATTGTCGTGATATTTTCCCCACTAATTCTCAGAATGATAGAGCTGAAGGAACTGTAAGTACCCTTCCTGAATGTCTTACTTGGCAGATAAAGAGCCTGCAGTGTGAAGGATAGAACACTGTTTGAGAACAGCAGAGCCCTGGTCATGTATTACCAGATTCCTGTGATTTCAAATACAAAAGAAAGACCATTTTAAATCCTAAATAAGCTTTCCTTTCAACCTGGTATTGATAACTACCCCATCATTTCCCTGTCCCCTACTTCTCCCATTATTTATAGTATAACGCTGTCCTTGGATCCCAGAAGTGTCTTAATGTAAGAGGAGTTTCTAACGTTTGCAGTACTAGAAATACAGCCTGTCTATCTGTCTTCCTTGCAAATCAGCCTTGAGGCAGCCACATATGGTAGAATGAAGGAGAGAAACTATCATGGTCTCCTCCCTTCATGGTTGATGCTGTAGTCTTCAGTCACAGTCTCCTCCCTTCATGGTTGATGATGCACTCTACAGCCACAGTTGATGTCCTGTTTCTAGCAGGAATCCCTTAGGTGAGCCACCAGCCCATTGGATCTTACAGGTTCTTGAGTGGCGGGAAAGGTCAGAGTTTGCTCTCAGTGTAACCTGTCCTAAGGATGATTGCTCTTGCATATTCTGCCCTGCTGTTTCTGAAGGACACCATACAAAGGCTAAAGATACTCAGCATCTTTTTCCAGAAGTGCTTTGGACAGTGGCACTCATCTTGGATCAACAGCTTTGAGTGTTCAATGAAGCACTCTTCTTGGAGTAAGACCAAGTCCAGAAGTACTTGTGCACACTTACAGTCACACAGCTCTGTATGCTATTTTGGAGGTGAAATGTCTGCAGATTCTTAGAATCTCATCAATAGCACAGAGGAAACAGTCTCTCTATAAGTCAACAATTTCCAGTCAGTAGTGAGTACCACAAAAATTTGTCTCACATGTTGTGGATAAATCACAACTTTAACATATGATACAGTATGTGACCCTAGATAGTTTCATGTGGTGTGTCTAGTCTCTCTCTTGATGGATGTGAAATATTAGTAAATAATAATGGCCATAATAGTAATGCTGCTATTATTAGTTATGATCAGAAGTATTAATAGTTTGTTGTATTCTTGGCTATTTTAAGCCCCTTGCATGTATTAACTCTCCTTCATAATGTCTTACTAACACTGATTGCAAGGTAAAGTAATTACGATGGGATAGCAGGCCCTCACAGGCTTGACAAGGGACGTGAACATCTTGCTGGAGTGGAACAAAGCTGTAGTTCAGAGTTGGTGAGTGAGTCTGCTTTGGGGTCAGCAAACTTCCTCTGTGGTGAACAGTCTCCACCCAATTCATTCACAATTGAATTGTTCAAAATGCAGTACCAGTACCATGGGCTGCCTTCCTCTCTCCAGAGTGTGGACAGCTCCTGGGTTTACCCCGCATGCATAACTGGACTTGACAGAGAAGGCCTGTTCCCTAGAGGTTGGGGTGAATAAGGAAAGGGGAGTGACCATGGGAGACCGATAATCTGCTGCTGTCCCTGCAGGCCATGGGATTCATGACTTGGCCTTCTAGGCTATCCCTTACTTAGTTTAACAAGTGAATGTGCTAATAGCGATGGAGCCTGTGCCAAGTGTCTGGTGCCAGCAACTGGAATGATTCTCTGCCCACACCCTGGGCTACAAGACTCTGCCACATGGTCTTAGAGAGGAGACAAGGAGCAAAGCTTGTTTTCTTAAAACAGAAAGGAAGAAAGAAAATAAAAAGAAAAGTCATTGAGCTAATTACCATTTAATGTAGGCTGTTTTCATGGGAAAAGAGTTTTGTGTGAGACAGTGAACATCATAAAAATTTTATTTTATATTTAATTAGACGCTGGGTTTTCAGACGGCTTGGGATACACTGAGATGTGAAGAGGAAATTTGGAACGTGTTGGGATTTTACAAGGATTATTGTATAAAACCTGATCTCTTTCCCCTCTGGAGTTCTCTCTAGTTGCCCATCTCTTCAGTCATGACAATGTGCATGGGGCCGAGTCTTCAGTCTCCCCAGTCTCTTGTTGTAGGTCAGTGCAGATCTAATATGTGCACAGAGAAGGGCATGAATATACCCATCACCCCCATACTCTCACATGCTTCCTGCCTTGGGGCTCCACAGTAGCTGCTACCCTGAGTAGCCCCCTCAGCCAATAAGGGTCACTGACCCTATGTATGTAGGATGTCATGACAGGGCAGAAAAACCGGGCTCTGAAGCTGTATGGACCTGGCTTTGTTCACTGGTTCCATTCATTTCTTAAAACTCTCCATGTTTCTTCAGGTGTTGTTTGTTTGTTTTTCGAGACAGGGTTTCTCTGTGTAGTTTTGGTGCCTGACCTGGATCTCGCTCTGTAGACCAGGCTGGCCTGGAACTCACAGAGATCTGCCTGGCTCTGCCTTCCGAGTGCTGGGATTAAAGGTGTGCGCCACCACCGCCCGGCCAGATGTGTTTTCTTCTCCTCTTCTTTCATCATCACTACACTCTGCTTCCTCGCTGTCAGCTCTGCTGTTAGTTTTCCTAGCAAAAGTTGGCCATTTTGATCTCTAGAAGTTTGATTTACTTTGAAAGGTCACTTAGGCCTCTTCTGAACTTTGTGAGTATAAGGAATATAGATTAAATTATAATATGAACAGTATAATACTATTTTAGTGGCTTTGTCAGCTAACTCTTAAGGTTGATGTCAGTTCTCACATCCATTACAGCGGGTCATGCCTTCCTGATTATTTCAAGCCTGGGAGTTTGGGGTTTTTTAGAGACTATTATGGGGGAGAAGACTTCACGTTGACAAACAAACTTGATAGCAGCATATAGGGACTCCCCCGTGTACCCCTAGTTCCCAGCTTCCCCCAATTAACATTCTTCACTATATATTGACACATTATAAATTTTCCCTAGCCCATATATTACATGAGGTTTTGGTCTTGATGATGGCTAAATGCCTAATGACATCTATCCATCTGTCCATCTATCCTCATAGCTCCTGCAGAGGACTTTCACTTCCTAAAAGCCCTCTGTATACCATTTCTTTCTTCCTTATACCATGGCTCTGTCTAACACTGATCTTTTATTGTCTCCATGGTTTGTGACTTCTTGAGAGTGCCATGCAAAAGGGTATTATGGTATGTAGCCTTCACATTGGCTCCTTTTACTTAGTAATGTGCACCTCAGGGTTCTCCATGTCTTTTCATACTTGACAGTCCATTTATTCTAGCACAGAATACTATTCCAATGCATCCGGCTTTGTCTATTCACTATTAAGAGACCTCTTGGTTATTTGTAGATTTTGGTGATTATAAAGGCAAGACTCACAAGGATCAAAGTTTCTTCATTTACTTACATCCCAGAGCAAATACAAGAATATTTTTAGGCATTCACCCAACAATAAGCAGGTCCTAACAAAATACTAAGTTAATGTATGTAGTTTAGGTATTTATGTATATAGTAATCAGGTCCCTGCTGAATACTTTAGGGGGTGCTCTGCTGTCTTCCCTCTGGGATTTTCCTCTGCTTGCTGGTATATAGTTGCTGTTATGTGTAAGTCCTTGCTCAGCTTCTCTAACTTTAGAGTCTGTTGTATTCTTCCTGGCTTCTTCCTCCTTGTGTTGATGACTAAAAGTTTCCTCCAGGCCTGCAGAGGGCCTGGAGTAGGCCTCACTTTGTTTTTGGTGTTCTTTAGGCGATCATTTTCCTCTCATTTCCTGAGGTCCCATATTCTGACAAACACTGTTCTCATGTTTTGTGCTGTGTGTTTGAAAGCAGAGCATTACTCCGTATTGACTGGAAGCAGAAATATAGTCCTCTTATAGGATGTAAACAGGGTGCACTATGCTTATCAATGTAGGACTCACAGGGTCCTTCTTATTAGCTGTCACCCCCCCCTGCAAAAATCTCCATAATGAACTATTCCATGTAGCTGTCAGCTCTTTCCCTTTCTTTTAAAAATGTGCTGTCCAACAAGCTGAGAGGTGCATATTCATTCACACTCACTGAGCATCTTGTAGACTCCTTACTCTCTTTGAGGCTTGTGAAATAAAATTCAGGGATATGGGTTCTCTCTTTGGCTGACCATGATGTGGTCATTGACCAGAAATTCCTCCAAGAGGACTCAAGAACCAGACTTTTTTCATATGGTCCATGAACGGTCTTCTAAAGAGTTTTTAAAAAGATTTATTTTACTTTATGTTTATGAAGATTTTGCCTACATACATGTATGTGCACTTTGTACATATCTGTTGCATCCCCCTAAACTGAGGTTATGGATGGTTGTTTGTGCTGGGAGTTGAACCCAGGACCTCTGCAAGAGCAACAAGTGCTCTGCTCTTAACCACAGAGCCATCACTCCAGCCCCATGAATTGTCTTCTTGATAGGAAGAGTTGTCTTCTTGTCTACTTTCTAGTAGAGGCTCATACATGAGGATGAAAGAGGTTATTTGAGTTCTCTGTTGGACAGTGCCTACCAAGTAGTAGATACTCAACAAATGTGTTGCTGAAATGAATGAATAAAGCAATTACATCTTTGATCATTTGAGACCATATTTACTGCTTGTATGGCATGAAAGGATGTGAAGAAAACATTTACTGCTGTGTTACATGAACGGATGTGAAAATACTGTCATCTCATGTGCAAAGCAGCTCCACTGGAGTCATGTTCGCACTCCTGCTGCGCTCTGAGCACCGTGCTGGCCAGTGGGGCCACGGCGATGAATAGTGTAGAGGTCTTTCGGGTTGTGCAGAACACCAGCTGCCTCACAGCACTTCAGAGCGAAATGAGCATTGTCTCACAAGCTGATGCAGAGCTTCCAGCAGGAGGTGCTGTCTAACGTGCAGTCTGAACACAGGGCGTTTGGTGACGGGGCACAGTTTAAGGGACACCCTTTTTGTAATGTCCCAGCTCCAGCCTGGGAAGATAAATATTTACTTGTCTCCTTCTGTTCTGGCTAATAGCTATTGTGTGAGATGGACTGAACTGAAAAGGTGAAGTGGCCTCCCCATCATTGTAGAGTGCCATATCTTCATGGTACCCAGTTAAAATGATAAGGCCTGGAATATGGTTTCCTTTCCTGCAAGTCCATTTTCAGAGGGTCTGAGCAGAGGCCTGGGGTTTGCACAAGTGCTTGTTTAATTCAGTTGAGGACATAAACTCTGAGAGGTTGCCAGGAGAGAGAATCTGCTGACTTTTCTCTCAGCCAGGGCTGCCAGCCCGAGCTCATCTTTCTCCAGTTGGTCCGGCTCTGCAGCATGGAAGGGCTTCCGTTCAGCAGAGCGTCAGGCTGCATGCGTGCTGAGCAAGAGGGTGGCAGAGAGGTGCTACAGTAACACAGAACGTTCCTTGAAATGCCAAGTGTCACCAGTGTGGCATTTAATTATCTGACTTGCTGGCAGCTGGAAGTAGAGAAGCAAGGTGGGGGGGGAGCGATTGGGAGGGAGGCAAGCAGCAGGAGGAGGAGGAGGCGGCAGTGGCAGCAGCAGAGGTGGGGGTGGCAAGGAGTTGAGAGTAGAACTCAGCTGTCCTCTGATGAAGACCCATGAGCTACGGTACTTTCTCAACACATCTTTAAGAAATATTGACCTTGTATGTAAAGTATAGTTAGCTGTGCTTTCTGAAAAGAAATCTCCATTGTGGTGTCTTCTGATTTTAAAGAATTGTCTCTTTGTGCATGCAGAGAAACACCAGGGAATATCACCTTGGGTTTGTGTGTAGGGTGGGCTGCACTGTCAGAACCGTCTAAACTCAACGCTAGATCACATGGGAAGGAAACTCAGACAATACTAATGCTGTGAATCTCCATCAGATTGGCATCAGAACTGTCCAATGGCTGCTGGGGATCTTACCTCTCATGGGGATGAAGAGATGTGGTCTCTAGAGGTTGACGCAAGGAATAGAATTCTAGCTTGGCCACTTACCTGTCGCATGCTGACTGGCATACCAGTTCTTCTGACACGTCCTTCCTACCAGTAGCTTTTGCTGCTTGGGGAATTAGGCTGACTTAAAGTCACTTTATTGCATAGTATGCCTGAGACCCAGGCTACAATCACAAGCACAGGGCAGGGTGGGGGGAGTCCAAGGGGTAGGAAGCCACTGTGTTTTCTGTCCAGCAACAAGCTATATACATGAGGGTTATATTTCCAAATCTCATTGTTTAAAGCAGCAGGCCACTTTTATTAAATAACACTATTTAGAAGATTAATGAAACCAATAGGAAGGATTCAGCCATTTGAACAGAGACTGACCTGACCTAACTCTAGATGCCAACCAAATTCTTCCCGTGTTGGGGAGACCTCCTGAGACCCCTCATGCCCGTCCACTCCTGCGCTGCCTCCACAGCCATTACCATTGTCCACCACAATGTATGTTGGCAGGTTCAGCCACTGGCCTGCTGTTCCCCACTGGAATGCTTGCCACAGCAGAGTGAGAAGCAATCTGTGGTGTCCTGTGCTACATCCCATGTGTTGTCAACAAGATCTTCCAGCAGTTTTCAAAGTAGGTGGTCAGTTTGAGGAAGATTGAAATTATGTGGTTTGGGGGGAAATGGCTGGAACTGGAGATGGCTGTGTTAAATCAGCTAGTCTCCCAAAGACAAGTATCTCCTGTTTTTCTCTCTTCCATGGAGGAGGACGTGGAAGTAAATGGGTAGCTGTTACGGATATAGAAGAGGAAAGGGAAGAATGAGGAAAGGATAAAGAAGGGTGAAAGAGGGGATACAATGATCAAAATACGTGCTATACATTATAATAATAAAATGTTTTACTTTGTACAATTAGCTTACGCTAATTAAAAATAAAGTATGTGCTTAATGATATCTTTGTTAATTAGTGGCACAGAAGTAATAACTCTTAACTAATGGATCTGGGTCCTACTCCGACAGCCAGGTTTCAGGGAAAGAAGGTAACTAGGCATTCTTCAAGCTGTGTGATAAGTACGTGTATTGCTGGGGAATCCTGGAGTGTTGTGGGAAGACAAATAAAGCCCCAAGAGGTACTAGGAGGGTTTCTGGAGGAGATGCTCAGAGCACTTCGGGGCACATAGAGGGTAAGTTACTGTCCCAACGACAGGAAAAGTGGCAGAACTGGTATAAAAGGAGCATGTGGGCCTCAGTCTCCATTCTAGAACAGAGTAAGGGAGATGAAACTGGAGATTTGCAAAGTGTTGTTGGCTCCAGAGAGTGTTCATGGTGTCCTGCAAAGTACTGAAGAGAATTACGAAGAAGTGGAGATGGAACTGGAGATTTGCAAAGTTCTATGAAAGTGCTAGTAGAAGATTGCAGGTGTTCTGTCAGGATCACCAAGAGAAGATGGTTCTAAAATCGCATCCCATGCCCAGGCATTAAAACACTGGTTTGACATAAAGAGAACCTTTTCTCTTTAGACACATATGCTTTGACCCAGGCGTTCCAACTTAGAATCTACCCTAAGATGGTTTTTACTACAATAGTAAGATTGAATATATGTATGTATACAGTATAGGATATATTAACATATTTACATGTAAAGGTATTACAAAAGTTTGAGATTACCTAAATATCCATCTAGTGTTGAATGAGTAAATAATTTATGAATTATCCATATAATAAATTATTACTAAGTTGTTATGATGGCTCTGAAATACATTCATTTATATGAGAGTATAATGACCACAGATCATCAAATGCCAAATCCTTGCACTACCCCAGGGATTGCCATGACTTTGGCAACAAGGAAACAGAAAATACAGACACAGAGAAAAGCTGGGATTGTGTGGACTGGGCTGTCTGATGGAGAGTGGCAGCAGCCAGGAAGCCCAGTGTATCTGTTATGTACAGGTGTTGTTGCGCACAGCTGAACAAGGGGGCGGGTTTAACTAATCTTGGTAGGAGCAATCTTTGTAGGGTATCATTCTTCAAGACATGAACATCCAGGGGGAGAAAGATAAGATGGAGACTTTCTGCACACAGTGTCAGTATTCACACTGGCTAGGAGGGAAGGCCTTGCTCTTCCCCATGGGGCTGAGGCATTGGGTTCCTTGACTTAGCTGTGCCCATGGCAAACAATACACATGTACTCAGGATTTCATCCACTCCGGGCCTCTCCTCTGCTCCCCGCAATTAAGCAGATATCATATTCATATATATATATGTGTGTGTGTGTGTGTGTGTGTGTGTGTGTGTGTGTGTGTGTGTGTGTGTGTGTGGTATATATATAACTCTCACGCACACATATATAGCATTTATTTAACTCTTAAAGAAAAATATAGTCCTACACTCCTTGTGATTGTCCTACTCTGCTGTCCTGATAAATGTGGATGGGGGATAATTTTGGCTTTGTTTGACAGTCATGCGCATGCTTGCGTAAACTTAGATAGTACAGCTCAGTCACATGACACCAGTGTCACATGCTGCTGGAGTATGCTGCACACTCTCTTTTTAATGTATATTTTCATGCCGAGTAATGGAAACAAGCGCTTTGTTCATGCTATGCAAGTGCTCCACCCCTGAGCTGCCTGCCCAACCCTCAACATTCTGTGTTATGTAATTAGAACAAGTACGCACCGAGACAGTAGTTAAATTAGAACCTTGTAAATACACAGAGCAGCAACAATCATTTATCTTTAGGGTCACATATTAGGCCCTGTACACAGTTGCACCTCTGTACTTTTAGGACCAGTGCCACAGTTGGTTTCTTTATACCAGCCATTCCAGAAATGTGAATGACTCATTGAGCATAGTGTTACACTGGCCGTGCTAAGGATTGTTTTTTTTTTTTACAATCTTATGAAATCACCATCATATGTATAGTAGTCATACAGCATTGACTGAACATCATCACATAACTATGCACACTCATGGACTCACATATTTCCATCGAAGTACTGATTTATGTCTATTCTTTTATGTAACCAGCAAGTTTCTATTCATGTTCCAAGAGTCAATGAAAATCCAACAAAGCTCCCTGTGCCTTGCCTTGCTGCGCTGAGACCTTCAGCCACTGCATTTCTTTACACCAAGGTTACTTCACACTTTCTTGAATTCTCAGACTGAGGCACATTCACAGTAGCCTGTGAACTTCCGGGGGAGGGGTATAGGGCTCGAACCTTTCTCCCTGCTTGAAGCTTCTCTCCACTGTGAGCTTTTCATGAGAAAGCCCTGTTTGTCAGGACTCAACTGGGACCTCCATTTGTCTCTGAAGTTGAGATCCAAGGAGGGTGCACCCAGCAGCATCAACTAACTAGCCTCTTGCTGTCATGAAATATTACTGTTTTACACTCACAAATAAAAGTTAGCAGCATTTCATTGCTGCGCGGTGTGAAATTAGACCTCCTAACCAGCTGGATGCAACAGCCTGGTGTAGCAATAGTGATGACTGCTAGTGTTCTTGGTTCAATTCAATTAGGAATATTTTTTTTTCCCTCTTCCTTGGTGAAAGGGGTAGTCAAGATGAATGCCTTGCAAACTTCTGAAATACCTACTTGTATAAAAGAACTATTAAAGTCGAGTAACATCTCTATGATCTTTGAACTAAGCCGTCATTCTGCCATTATTGATGTAGCTGCTTTAAGCCGTCTAATTAAAATCAGAGTGACAGATTTGTTATTGAAAATCTGAAACCCAGCTCACATCCCGTGCAGCACATCTGAGCAGGGTATATATCTGCTGTTTTGATGGGCTCTCAAAATTACTAAGCTGTGCCGGGTGCCAAAAGGAATTCAATAAACCCTTTCTTTTCTTCCCGAGTCGGTCTCATTAGTTCCCTTAATAATAGCACTAGTGGATATCAACTTCACTTCTCCAAAATAAATTAACTGTGTCCATTAGGGTTGTAATTATAGCATCAGTTAGGAGTTTATTCTGCTACAAGGAGATAGCCACCTGGTAGAGCCTAGGGCTCTCCTCTTAGTTCCTATGTTTGAAACATGACTTCATGTGTAAAAAAGAGGGTCTGACATGGGTGGGAACAAGTGATCCAGCCAGGGCGTTTGTCATCTCAACTGTGACAATCTCTCTCCCCGCTTGGACTGCTGAGCATATGGTATCACGGGGTGTGAGTTGGGCAGCTAGTGAGAGCTGGTCACCAGCTAACAGCCCACAGTTCAGAGCCTACCAAACAAACTCACAAGCTCCGAGTAGGAGAACACGACAGAAGGCTGCATTATCTGAAAATTTAGCTAATTTTTTTCCTAACTAGCAGAAGCCATCTGTCGTGGTTATTCCGATCCGAGGGCTAAATTGAACGGAAAGCACACTGGGCAATTAAACAAGTTCTCTCAATATTTCCATACCTTTCTATCTTGTCAGGGGAGAAGTGGTGGTTTTGGTTTTGGTTTTGCTTTTTTTTTTTTTTCCAGATTACAGTTTTGTTTTTCGTTGATTTGTTTTTATTTTTCTGGAAAGTTTTTATCCTCCATGTCATAGAGAAACTTTGTTATGTTTTTAGTACAAGAGAATGGAGTGAAATGTAATTAAAGGGGTATGCAGTATTTGGAGTTTATCCTGGAGAAGCTCTTACAGTTTGATCATGTAATTCTAGTTTGTGGTGGAGTTAATCTCAGTGAATCTACAAGAGATGTCCACAGAGATAGAAGGGAAGGATTCAGCCGATCCCCTTCTTCCTCACATGTGCCAAAGACTCCACTGAACAGAAAGAAAACAAGCCGTGGGCCAGAGAACAGTACCACACAACAAGCGTCTACCTCCCTTTCCCTCACACTAGTTGATTTTCCACTTGCTTTTCCAGTTGGGAAAGAAAGTTTATTCTGTGACTTATGGTATCATGTGGAGTAGTACAACTTTTGAGAATCAGGCCTATGGGTTCGTACCATGTTTGAGAAGGTATTTCTAGAATTGAAATTCATGGGGTGGGTAACCTCCTGCACCTCCCATCTCTTAACTTTATTATTCAAGGGAGAAAAAAAAATCCCATGTTTCTGGGAAGGCGACCGAGTGTCATTTCCCGTTAAATAGTATGAAACATATGGGGGCAGGATTGCATTCGTCACAGATTGTCAAAATATTTTTTAAGGAACCCAAATCTTCTAGGGATGCTTCCAAATGTGCCTGCTTTCCCTGAGCAGTGAACAGCATGACCTTTACATTAGCAGATATATTTATAAATACACATATGGCCTGTCAAGACCTGATTGGCTACTGAGCTGAGGAGGCAGCAACAGCATTATGGTGTTTCACCTATGTGGAGTTTAATAATATATATATATATATATATATATATATATATATATGTATATAATAACTAATTTACCTTAGCAGTTTTCACTTACAGGAACCTAATATAGCTATGTGTGGTTGACAGGTGTAATTTTTTAATGAGGGTTGTTCAAGTGGTTTTAAATATGATTTTTTGGGGGAGTGGGGCCTTTAAATATGAAGAGAGCTTTATTTTTTTCCCTAGTAAATCTATGTGATTATTCAAGATAGACATTAACCAGTGACATTAAAAAAAACAACTTTAAGCATTGTATATTCTAGTCTGTTTTAGGCATCATATTGGAGAGATTAAGGAATAGTCACTTGTGAAATGCTTTGAGCTTCTCAGAGAAAGGGAGGCAGGCAGACAGAGAAAAAGACACAAAGAAAGAGACAGACTATATAAACAAAGCCAAATACCTTACCCAGAAGTGGTCAAGGCTTTAGAAAGTACCAGAAGCTAGGTTCCAGAAAGTCAGTTACCTCCCACCCCTCAAAGGTTTCCCTCAGAGAGCAGTACAGGCTCTGTAGAGTTAGGTCCCAGCATCAGTGTAAGGAATGTTGATTAGATGATACAGAGTTTTTCAGTTGTTCGGACTCTTATGCCCCAATCCTTTGGGCATGGGCAGCCCAAGCCTCAGTCCTCTTGCCTGCCTCTGTGCCCGCTGGAACTCTTATTTGCTGTGTTCCATCCTCTGCTTCCCCGTCGAGTGTCCCCTTGGCTGCCCCTTCAGTGTGGGCTTATCTTTATCAGCCCAGAAGGTTTTTATAGAGCTGGACTCACCAAGGTTTGTGTTACAGAAAAGAGAGAGCTAGTCCTCTGTGTTCAAAACATAAGATTATAATATTTAATGCCCCTTTTCAAAATACTCTGCAGCCCCAGGACTTCCTAATCTCTCAAGCCCCACTGAGAATTTCTGATTCTGGAAGTTTCTCTCCCCCCTCATTCGTCGTCCATATTCCCTGCACATCCTCCCCGGCACAATCTGATTTTCCAGCCTCTTCGCCTCTCCCATCCCCATTCTGTCTTCATTTTAATGTCAACCTTTCTGGAGCCCATTGGATCCTGACTGTTTATCCCCTTTTCTCTAGTTGATGACACTAAAGGACATTGCCATATCCTCTGAAAAAGTGACATTGCCTGAGCTAAGGACAGGCCTTTGTATTTCGGTTCATTTCTTTTTCAGCGTCACAGAGATAGTGCAGTCCTGAATCTTTAACATTTTCTAGACATGCACAAGCGCACACGCACACGTACCCCCCCCCCCACCCCATATGAGGGCTACTCTTTTACACTGTTAATAGTTTCATTGTAACATCTCCATGTCACTGCCTTTGCCCTCTGTGTTTGTGCATGATTGGCTTTTCTGAGTGTGCAAAGGATATTGATAGACTTAGAAACTAGCCCAGTCACCTGTGTGTGTGCTTATAGGATTTAGTTTATCAACTGCATTAAATTTGCTAAGCAACTGAGATCTTATATAGGACAGAGATGCTTTGTAGACCCTAGTTCTTTATGTGTACGGATGAGGGACTCTAGCAGCATATATTTGAATAGGGACATCCCCCAACTGTTACCTGGGCCACAGAGAGTGGTTCTGTACCCAGAGTTTAAGTAGAAGAGATAAAGAAACACCATAGGAAACCATACCCCCTTCACATTCATTGAATTTGTCCTTTTCCATAGAATCCATTGACTAACTTATTGAAATCCAATTCCTGACCTGCCAATGTATGTAATTCATAAAAATTTCATGTTGGGAAAGGGAAAAAAAGGTGTAAATCCAGAACTTCTACTCTGTTTTCATGTGTGGCAGGGAAGGTCTTGAAGAGCTTTACACATCTCACTTGCAAAATAAAGTAGAAATGAGTGAGAATTTGTACCATATGTCCACTTATTTTTTTTTGCACTTACAGGAATCAAGTGATTTGAGCTCATAAATTGTTGATTGTGAGAGAATTTCCTTTTCAGTAATTTCATAGAGATCTGTGAGGTTTATGATAGGCTATAATAAAAATCATGTTTAGTTTTCAGTGACATAGTTAGGTAGTAACTATGTTTACAAAAATAAAATACTGAAAATTTCCTATCTTCCCATTCTTATTTATGTGACTTGAAATGGTGTATAGTTTTCAGACTCACCCTCTATACCTGTCCTTTTTCTTTTTTTAAAGAGTTCGGTCCCTGACACGTCACATCAGTCAGAGGCAGGAAGCAGTTAGTGTTTTCCTCTGGACAGGAGGGTCTGCGTTGAGCCACCAAGTTTCTTCACTTGGAGAAGAACAATGTAGCACGAATCCTAATGGGTCCTAATCAAAACCCAGAGTGAGATACCGGGTCAATGCTGAAAGATCAGAGAGACAAAGGAACAAGCCACAGCCACCTCCCACCTCACCAACTCCTCAGCTGAAAGGACTGAGCCCCTGTCTCTACCAGCCTTATATTACATTCTCCGCCCAGCCATATCACTTCCTGTCTCTGCCTCCCTAGTGCTGGGATGAAAGGCGTTGAGATCCCAAGTACTGGGATTAAAGGTGTGTGCCACCAGTGCCTGGCCTCTATGATTAACTAGTGGCTCGCTTTGCCCTCTGATCTTCAGGCAAGCTTTATTTGTTAGAACATACACAAAATATTGCCACAGAATAGTATTAGTTACCATACCATGGTGTCATATTCTGATGGTGGTGGGCACTATAAACTCCTTTCTCCTCCACCCCTCCATTTCAGACCTTTTTTTTTTCCAATTATTATTATTCTACTTTGAAGACCAGAGTCATGTAGCAAGATGAATTCATGCAATTTGCACCTTGGAACCTACTTTGAACCTCACAGTTAGTTTGGGGGAATATTTGTGTATTACCCCACTCCCAGTGCCCCCAGTGGCCAGCCTCTTAGAAGACACTCAACTTGGCAAATAGAAGCTTGGAACAGACTGAAGTGTGTTGTCTGGCCTGAGATCTTCTACTATTGAGGTGACTTCTATTTCTGCTTCCACAAACATCCCACTGCTCCACATTGTGAGAAGGCTTTTGGCCCTCAGCACAGAGCACTACTGTTGGATGGGGACTGTCCTTTGTAACAAAGGATGTCTAGCATCTTGCCTGCCCAGCACCTGTTCAGTGGTAGTAGTTCTACCTCCAGTACACAGTCATGCTCAGTTGTGACAATTAAAAATGTCTCCGGACACTGATGAAGTCTCCTGGTGGGGGGTGGAGCAGGGTCACCTTGGTTTGGAGTCACTGCTGAAATACGGCAAACTGATGCTCTCTCATTTCAGAATGTTGCAAGGAGTAACTATGTTGAATTCTTGGGTTGAAAATAAGTTTTCCCCAGATCATAGATTTGCTTGCCTAAATGAAATAGAACAAAAAAAGATTATATTTTGGAATGTATGCCACGTAGGAGAGTTTTTTTTTTTTTGTCAAAAAAGAATCAATTATCTTCTCACAATATAAAGCCGTTAAGATTAAATTACCTTGACATTTTTCTTTCTAGCATTAGAACAAGCTCTTTATGAGCATTTTAATCCTAATCCTCACCAGCATTGGGGAAGCAGCAAGGGTCTTGTCTGCTCTTCTCCTGAGGAAATGTCTGAGTTAAACAGAAAGATGTATGCTTGGTAGCAGGGCACGTGTGACTGTGTAGCCCTGTAAACCACCTGTAATCACTGTTTTCCAATTACCTTCTTGCCAGCCTTTTGCATTTAGGCAGAGATGAAAAACTGAAACAAAATTTCCGACTTCCTGATTCTGTGTGAATGCTGGGCATATTATTCATTTGCAATACAAAGCAGCTGTGTAATTCCAAATGAGATATTCTGTCTGCGGTGGCTAGCATTTACCCATCAAGGTACCGAATTATCTCTGAATCTATTTGAAGTTCATTACCCAGCTTCTTTACCTGAAAATACACTGTGAAAATGCACCTTTTTAGTTTTATTCAATTCCTGGGCAGTGGGACTGAATTTCCTAAATTTCTGGCTGACTCTGAATTTAACCATTTGGGATCCTAGCGAGGCTGGCCTGGGATTCAGAAACAAGAGACCCAGATTTTTTTTTATTTTTACATTTAATATTTTTGTGACAAGGTTTCACTATGTAGCTCTGACTGGCCTGGAACTCACAGAGATTGATCTGCTTCTGCCTCCCAAGTGCTGGGATTAAATGCACACACCAAATACACAGAAAACTGAGTGCTTCAGTCCTCTGTCTTATTGGGAACAGTAACTTTCTAGAAGGATCTAATAGCTGTTCTTGGCTTTTGGAAAACCACAGTCCAGGAAAAGTGGTCATTGATTATCAGGTACAGTGTTACTGTGGTCCTGAGACTTCTGCTTCTCAAGAATTGGTCCTGACTCCTGTCCATCATTTGATGAAGTCAGTAAAGTGTTGTGTATGTTTTCGGTGTAGGATGAGAAGATGATGTCCCATGGGTTAGAGACACTTTAGTTTCAGACCTTGCCCCTAGGATCTTCCTTCCCTGGAGATGCTGCCTTCCAGATACAAGCAGCAACATTGCAAGCTCACCTTTGAGCTTGTACAGTACTAACTAGATGTGAATTCTAAGCACCCCTTTTGTTCAGGGTGAGAAAGAGGGTGAGAAGTGATGGCTGTTTCAACCCCGAGTCTTCACTTTGTGCTGACACATTAATCATCTGTTTTACCCTCTCTGAACAGCGAGTCTCCCTGTCAAGTTTGCCAGATCATATGCATTTCATTACACAGCGTCTTGATGACAAAGGAAATCTAGGGGTGAAAGGGAACCTAGAGATGACTCAAGGGTTTGGCTTCCTTCCTGTGACTCAAGCATGGAAGAGTCATTGCTCCTGAATGGCACCCTGTGACATAGTGGAGAGGCAGCCAGGCCTGTGGATGGAGCCGAACACTTTTTCCAAGGGATAGTTTGCCTCTAGACTCTGTGGAGTTATGTTTAAATTTGTTCTCTTGATCATATTTAAATTTCATCCAGACAGCCCAGTCTGAACCTCCATGGATGGAATAACTATCTAAATACACCAAATATAATTGCTCATTCAGACTTTCTCCCCTGGAACGAAAGGTTGAATTTCTTTTAGAACTAATGATGAAACATTTCAGTTTCTTGATCTGTCCTGGTTACCAAAGCGTCTCCAATTTGCAGTAATTAGCTGAGTTGCCCTCTATCATTTGTCTGATTTCCTGGATTTTAATGCTTATGTGAAAAGTTTTATTTTCAAAGGAATAATGTTGAAATGGAAAAGAATGACAAAACTTTGCAAAGCAGAAAAAAGTTAGTGAAGAAAAGTAGAGTGACAGAGCCTTGTTGAGCTTTCAAATGCCATTTGCATATTTTAATCAAACATCTTTCCAGTCTACTTCTTTTTTCTTAGGATGACTGAAGGTGGCCTATCTCACAGATACCTATTTTTGTATGTGCGATTATTTGATGATATCAAATATGCAATCTCCTTTTTAAAAACATCCTTCATTGTTTTGCTAATAGATTCTGTTTTAGTTAAAGTACATTGGGTCTTGAGACAGCACTGTTGGACCTACCCTACCAGCATGTGACTCTACACATGTACCATATCTCACTGCCCCATTCAGGTAGAAGAAATTCGAAGCCAATAAAAGAGAGCCTTCATTCTGAGCTTTCTGTTGTTCCTGCTGCATTACATACAGTCTTATTGCTGAGGTCCTCATCCCCTTGCTAGGCAGGAGTAGATTTGAAAGCCAATTTCAAGACCTCTTAAGTTATAACCCAGACAGCCTAAGAATCCAACTCGTATTTTAGGATGCACGAATTTAGATTTATGGTGAGGAGGCAGGGATAATGAAGATAATCTGAGTTAATGGAAAGTGGAAAATACAACTACAGTTTTAAAAGATACAACTTATAGAGTTTTTTCTCTAACAGCCAAGGAATATTTGCTTACCACAATATACAAAGCATTTTCCTCACCACCTGCCCCCATTCAACTCTCACTTAAAATAGCAAGTGTTAAGAGTTCTGTGGATGCTGTCTGTACATTCTTTATGGTTGTAGACACATGTAAGCATACACACAGAGAAGACTTTTGCTGCAGAAGTTGGAATCAGACTACTCATATTTCTCACCACATTGTTTCTCTCTTTTGCAGAATAGCATGTATAGCTTTTTCTGTCAGTTCATGTAGCTCTAACATACCCTCCTTTTTTGGGGGGGGTGGGGGGGTTAAGTTTTTTTGAGCTTTCCACAAAAGAGTATTTTATTTACGCCATTTCTACCCTCCTCTCTCCCATCTCTGACTCTTCCTGCTGCCTGTTTCCAGCCTGCCATCATCTCTTAAATTCATTACACACACACACACACACACACACACACACACACACACACACACACACACATATATGTATGTATGTATACACACATATATGCGTATATACCTATAATATGACTTATTGAGTCCACTTAGTGTTGCTCCCATGTATATATGCTCAGGGCTGACCACTTGGGGGCTGGACAACTTATCAGGAGCCTCGTCCCTGGGGAAGACTGATTCTTTTTCTTAGCAGCCATTGATTGCCTGTAGCTCTTCATCTAGGGGTGGATCTTGTGAGATTACCCACCTCCATGTTGGAATGTCAACTGTTGTTGCTCTTGTGTGAGTCTTGGTTAAGCAAACATACTCCTGAGATTTCATGGGTGTGCTTGAAGACACTGCCTTACCTCAAACTTCCCGACTCTCTGGATGGTTCCTCTTTCTGCCTTCTCTTCCTCCATGTCTCCTGAGTCTCAGGTATATGGGTTGTACTGTGGCTTTATCCATTGGGGTTGGTCACCACCCAGTCAGTTGTTTTCTGTACCTTGACCAGTTAAGAATTTCTGTGATTGTCTCTGCTGCTGCAAAACGCAGCTTCTTTGATGAGGGATGAGCGCTGCATTTACTCTGTGTTATAAGCATGAATATTTAGAACTCAGTAAGTAGCAGCCACTGGTAAGTTCATTGAATTCTCTCCTGTTGAGCTGGCATTAATTAATTAGAAAGCTGGTGGTTAACCCAAGGTGTAAATGCCACTATTGCACCCTTTTAGATAGCTCGCTGAGCTGCTCATTCTTATGGTTCATAGGCTTTCTAGCTGGGCGGGACTGCGTGTTGCTTTTCTCCCTAGGCAGCTGTGTTAGCACCTTGGAATACTATGAGAACTAGATGTTAGGGAGGAGGCTTCCAGCCAATACCAGCTCAATGCCTTTAGGTCTTGTGTCTGAAGTTCATGATGTCCTCAACAACAGAGTCTTGCCTTCACTTACCTTGAGGTCCTGAGAGGCAACCAAAAGCAACAGCCTATATGGTTTGGGGAGTCTCTTGAACTCCCCTGACCAACAACTTGAAGCAAGGTTTCCCATGCCTGCTGGTACTGGAGTTTTTATTAGTCTGTGGCTCTTGGAGGCTAAGGATGTTTGAAAGCAACATGGGAAAATATATATGATTGTTTTGTGTGTGTGTGTGTGTGTGTGTGTGTGTGTGTGTGTGTGTGTGTGTGTGTGTGTACATACATATACATGAAGTAATGGCACATAAGGTGGGAATGCTTCTATTACATTCTCCTTAATAACTGCATTCCAACCTGCAGTACTGGAGAGTGAGACATGCATGGCTCCTGTTTGTGCCTTTATTACAAATGAAACAGTAGTCATGCAGTGTAGTTTTCTTAAATACTAACACTGAAGTTTCAATAGAGTGTAGACGTTACAGAGTAATACCTTTAAAGAAACATTTTCGAGTGTATGTGTAACAAGTGTAAATGAGCTAGCTGCATTCTCACCCAGGGCCTCTCTAATCGTTATTAAACCCCAAGAACTGGGGCGGGGGGGATTTCAATCATGTACTTGATCAAGTAGTACTCCAAATGTCCGGGTTTTTTATTTTATTTTTTGGGTTTTTTTGGTTTTGGTTTGGTTTGGTTTGGTTTGAGTGTTGTCCCCCTCCCCCCAACAAAAAGGGTAGCTTAGAGGTGTCCGAAGTTGAAGAGAAGCAAAGACTTAGTGTAAAGAAGCACACGAGCTCTCACTGGGGTGATAACAGTGTTCTAAATTGAATCAGGATGAGAGTTCCACACCTCAGTAAATTTACTAAGAAATCACTGGATTTCACTTTTCAATCAGATGGATTTACACTATAGAAATCACACCATACCCATGTTGCCTAGACTGGTAAAATTTTGAAGCAGTTCGTGTGACATTTTTTTTTTTATATTGTCAATTAGCATCATCTGCGAAAAAGCTTTGCTTTGGTGAAGTCAGTTTCAGCCTACCAACACCTGTTTGATTTATTACAGTCTTAGAATTCTTGGAATTTGCTCAATAAATATTTTCTGGATCTCATTTTCTAAGCCTTTCTTGGCTCCTGCCAATTACAACAGTCGTTTCTCAGAGTGCTCCAAGGAAACCATTACCTTACGGCAGTAGTGATGGAGTTTGCCAGCCTTGTTTGGTTGTTCATTGACTAACCATGCACTCAGTGTTCTGGGTTGTGCTCTGTTTGTTGTAGACAGATCAGCATCCTGGAAAAGGGAAGATTCCTGCCCTCTTTGCACTTGTTTTTAGCTTCAAGTCTAAGGAATAAGATAGGCGTTTTATTTAATCACTGAGTTAGCATTGGTTGTCGGCTGACACACCTGAGAAGAAACTTCCGTTACTAAATTGTGTCCAGCTAGATGGGCTTGTGGGCCATTCCTTGATAATTGATGTAGGAATGTCCAGCCAACTGAGGACCTTACCATATCTAGTCAAGTTGTCCTGGGCAGCTGGCCTTGAGCCAGGAAGTAAGCCAAGACACAGCTTTTCTTTACGGTCTGTGCTCCAGGTTTCTGCTTGGATCCCTGCCCTGGTTTTCCTCCATGATGTACTGTGACCTAGAGGATGCAAGAAATCTTCAACTCCAGTTTGGTGCTGGTGACTGACAATTTTATCCTATAAATAGAAAGGAAACTACAGCAATGGGATTTTCTGTTAAAATACAAGTTCTTGTTCGGGAGGATTGGGTTCCAGTGATGCTAATGCTCTACGCATTGAGGAATTTGACCCTGTTATGAACCAATGGATCATGGTAGCCACAGGGTTGTGACACAAAATGTTCACATAGTCAGTGGTCATAATCACACGACCATTGATAAAATGAAGATGTTTATCATACATTTTGTATTTCCTAACTTCCTCCATTTCCTGGGATCTAAAAGACCAGTACAGATGGAGAAGCAAGGCTCAGTACCAGGAGCCCTTGACCATCACCTTGTCTGTCTGGGTGAGAGACAGACATGCTTCCCAGGCTGAGACTAGGAGCATGGCATGTTTGGAAGAAACATTTCCTGGTTGCCCTTCCTGACTCTCCTTCTCTATTCACACATCCACTTCAGAGAATAGAGAGTGAAATTTTGTGCAAATTCTAACACATTTCCCATGTTCTGATGATTAAGACATGGGATGTGATTCAGAGAACTTGATGGATTCTAGCATTATCAGTGAAGAGGCAGGACAAAGCCAGCTAATACCTTTTTTTTTTTTTTTTTTTTTTTTTTTGGCATGCCTCTTGAAAACACAATAGAAACCTCAGTTCAGGGTTATTATTTTTATTGGCAAGTGTGAAACTTGTGGCCTTGGGAGTATTTTGTTTTGTTGATGGAGGGAGAGGTCCACTGTGGCACAGTTGTTCATTAGCAGAACTGTACGAGGAATTATTTCTATTTGACTTCAGGGAGGCAGCACGACTCTAACTCTGTGCCTGGAAGGCTATGTCTTAATTCAGTGGGACTTTTCCAGGTGACTTTATTGTTTACAACATTAAACTCAAAGCATTACAGTGTCCTGAGGAAGTACCATCTCACCTCCTGGCCTCCTGGACACTGAAATACTGGGGTTTTGACATTGTCTATTCTAAGTCATTTCGCCGATAACTTTTGCGATGACAGCCTACGAAGTGAGTCCTTTCCTCACTCTTGTTCTCAGACATTCCAGCATGAGCAGTGAGGTCTGTTCCTGACCCAGGAAGGATTAGCAGTACAGATGTGTCATCTGGGGGAGAGTCCTTGAACCTTGCGACATGCCTGAAAATATTTTTGGCTACTCATTTCGGGACATCCCACTTAATTACATGTAGTAACTAAAGTACAGATTGCTTGATTGAATTTCTGCGAAATTAGAAAAAGAAAATTGGAGAGAATAAGTAGAATTCTCTTCATATGTTACCTCTTTTTTGGTGTGTATATGGGGGGGGGCAAGTTCCTGACCTTTTGTCAAATTCAGCGCAAAGAAAATGTAATTAATGCAGGCGTGTTTTGTATGCCCAGTAATGGATTTTTCCATTGAAACATAACCTTTATAAGATGCTTCCGTTATTACTAGCTGTCAGGTGAAAATTAAACGAGCTCATTCTGAGCTTCAGATTTATCTTTCTGTCTACAAAAGGCTATGTGAGAGACTGAGGAGATATATAGCATTTACTGATGATTCCCTAAATTAGTACCATCAATCTATGGTAAATATAATACATTCTCTTTTTAGAGCTAATGGTGGCCTAGCCCAGATCCGTTGCCTCCGAGCACTCCCTGTGTGTCTACTTGGAAAGCATATCCAGCTGCCAGGAACTTCTACCCTCCAGTGGGCTTATGTAGTTGTTCATTTAAAACATGCCTGACAGTCTGAAGCAATCCAGGCACAATCATGGATTGAAGAAAGCTTCCAATTTACTGACGGGATGAATCGCCCCTTTTGTAGCAGCTCCCTGGCAATCCAATTCAGAAATAAAACTGCAAACTGACTTAAGGGACATGGAAGGCCTTCCCTTGCACTGTCTACAGAGGACTTGCCCTTTTTATACTTCATGTACTGGAAACCATTGTCTGTGGTTGCCCCAGTGAGTCCTGACCCAACTCCAGTTTCACAACAAGATCATCAATTTCATTTCGTGAAGACATCCAACATGGCTTGCTCTGCATTCCTAGAGCTGAACAGCCTGGAGTTAACTTGTTAACTTTGCTAACTCTTAAGTGCCTGTATGTGTTCAACCTTGAGTTGAGCAGGAAGCTGTCATAGTTCAGCTGTTAATATTCCTCCTATCTGGTCTCAGGGTTGGGGTGGGGGCCTGAGCACAGATCTGACCTGACTCCCTCAGTGTCACCGCCAGCTTGGAGATGGGAACCCTTTTGGCTAAGTACCCAAACATCTTCAGCTTTTTCTGATCACTCAGACTTCACAGGGCTATAGAATTTGACCCCATGTGGGAACAAGTAACTCCCCCCACCACATACACACAGTAGCAGAGATGCCCTGGGATGGTAGTCCTCTTCTCATACCCCAGCATTCATTCCCTGTAAGTTGTTTTTTGCTGAGCTCTGGAAGTACAGATGTGTGAACATGTCAAATTAATGAAAAACAAAGTCAGACATTCCAGAACCTGCAAAAAAGAGTTCAATTCCAGAAATGAGCAAAAGTTTGGGAAGAGCCTTTTTTTTCTTGTGAGGTTTATTCATCCTCCATAGACACAAAAATAAGTCTTTCAAAGAACATGCATATTTGAGGCACTTGGCAGCATGCTGTCTCTGGCAACTTCTCCTTATTTATACCACGTAATTATACTTGCCTTTATACGTGTGTCCTTTTCATTATTGAGTCGAACATGGTCTTTTGTCAAGTTCCAGTTGTTGATTAGCACTGGCAACTCCGAAATGTGGCTTTTCAGCTATCAATGAATCTCTTTTTTCCCCTTCTTAAATTATAACAGATATTGTTGGACATTTGGGGGAGAAAACAACTTAAAATTCCCATCCAGATCTTGGCTGCCAGTTCAGGACGTTGTTCCTCTGTCCCTTGCCAAGATTTTTAGCTTTACCCCTCATTGCAAGTGCAGGGTTTGGGGGGTGGGATCCCCATTGCCAGAGAGAAAACCAAGTGACATCATTAGAATTCAACTGCATCTGTGCCTCCAAAGGCATGCTGGCTTTTCCCTCACCCACCTCTGTCATCTCCCCTCTGCGCTGCCCCTCAGCTGTCCTGTAATCTCTTCTCAGATGAGAAGCAAGCTCAGAACTGCTCAGAGGCATGATATCAGTGGCCAACTATGAGCTTACAGATTTGTTTGTATAAATGTAAGTAAACAGCTAAAGACTGGGTCTTTCTAAAGCAATTCAAACCCTGTAGCCACTTACCCACCAACAGTGTTCATTTCCATTAGAGGACTGGGAATCCTTTTAATAAGAAAAAAATTAACTTCGCTGGGGAAGAATCTAGTGAGGCATGAGGGCAGGTTTCCGTTCTTACCAAAAGGGATCATTGAATTGAATCTGTATTGTCACCAAGAAAATGAAGTTGGGGCCCAATACTTGATTGTTGGTTTCTGATATGTTTTAGAATAAAAAGATGAACATTATTTGATTAATGCCCCTTTTTTCTTCCATGTTTCTATCCAGATGTCTTGGGAACATAATTCATTTTCTGATCAGAGCCAGTTTCATTAGTTCATATGTATCAAAGGGAACCCTGGACCCTGAAGAAATTACTGCAACTTTTCATGATATCTGGATATCTGGCAGTCACTGAAGTCCTTGTAGTTTTGGAAGTCTTAGTCCTGTTCTTTGCTTAGTCTGCTTATGCAGAGTCTTGTGTGCAGTCTCCTGAAAACTGCCAACTTGAGCAAATGGCGGGTAGCTCTGCTCAACATGGACGAGCCCACAGAGGACGGCTTCAGAGTGGGACGCTGTTTCTTCAGAACAACGTTCCTTCTTCCCTTTGAATGTTGGCAACCTAGACCTTGGAATATTTTTGCATTTACAATCAAGAAACTTTCAAAGAATGTTATTCTGACTGGCTTATTAAGGACCCATGATTTATGGCATGTTTAATTCCACCTGACTTCCATTGGGTGGTTGCATGGAGAGATGGTGTAATATATTCAGATTCTGTCATAGTTGGAGAACAGCATATTTTTGTCACATATCAGGTTCAGTCCTGTATTCCAGGCATTTATTCATTTTACATGTTTATTTCTTTTGTAACAGCAAAATGATTAGTACATGGGCTTTGTGACCCATGTCACTTAAGGGATACTGTTTCCACATCATCTTGGGGCAGAGGGCCACTATCAGCTATACAGCAAGAGCAGAACAGGTCCTGACAAGCCATTTACTTTCTTGAAATGCAAGAGTCTATTTAGGGTGATCCTTGTGTTGCTGTCAGAGCAATGAGGGTCAGCAGTTGTTGTGACAAATTAGTTTTGACAAGCTTAATGACCCCCCAAAAGAAAAGTCTGTGGCTCTGATAGCAACTGGGGAATAATTGGTAAGCACAGCCAAATGAGGAATGTGTTAAAATTTCCCAATTCTCTATGGCAGGCCAATTACACCATTCAGCAAAGGGATAGACACTGCCATCCGCTTCTTTAGCCCTACAAAAGCATCAGCAGGCACTATTTCAATCAGTTGAATTTGGTTTGGCGGGACATCAGGACATTGAAAGAAACAACTGGATCTTTCAAACTATGTTCCTATGAAAAACTTGGACAAAGAACAAAATGACAGTTTCTGTGAGGCTCCGTGGACAGCGCCCAGCTCACTGTTGGCAAATCCCACTCTCATACCATAGGCTAGTTTTCCTTCATCTGCCCAGGGTGGTAAGTCCTAAAACCAAGTATACCTCATTAGAGTGTGTGGTAAATAAATGATTATCAATTACTAGTCCTCTAAAACACAGCATTTTCATTACTTTATTGTGGACTGACTAAGTGTCAGCCTCTTTGTGAATATCAGGCAGTAAGTGATGCCTGCCAGCACAAAGACTATTTCTAGTATGTAGATGTCAGCAGTGTGGGATTCCTCTGAGGACAGTAGTGGAAGGATCTGTCCCTTGCTAGCTTCTTATTCTTTCAGATAGATATCTTCATCTCATATATGCACAGTGTTACTTTTTTTCACATCATCTTCCCTCTGTGTGTGTCTCTAGAGCAATGGTTCTCACCCTTTCTTCTGCTGTGACCCTTTAATATAGTTCCTCTTGTTGTGGTGACCCCCAACCATAAAATTATTTAATTGCTACTTTATAAGTATAATTTTGCTACTGTTATGAATCGTAAAGTAAATATCTGACATGTGAACCCCAGAGGGGTTGTGAGCCACTGATTGCAAACCCTAGAGGGTCCAAATTCCATGACTCACCAGAAATATTGTATTAAGACCCATCCTAATGACCTTGGTTCAACTTAATGTCCTCTTTACAGACTCCTACTCCAAATAAAGTTATTGTCTGAAATCCTCGGCATGGGATTTAAAACTCTGAATTTGATAAGATCATAACTTGACTCATAGCAGCAGTCAAACTGTCTTAAAGAAGGTCACCAGAGAAGTCTTGGAAGGAGTGATTAGGGAGTGAAGACCTAAGGAAAAGAAATTCTGAAGAGAATGGGGGCAGCGTGTTTGAGTTGGGGACAGCTCTGTAAACAGTTCTTAGAGGGTGAGAATATTCTGTGTGAGAAAGAGAGAAGGTAAGACTAGATCATGTCAGTCTTGTTGGCAAAGTGTACAGAAGACTTTGATTTTTAAACTGAGCATCTTACCACCTCCTTAAGTGCAGAGGATCCCTCAAGACCCCCAGTGGCATCTTGTGCAGCACCTTACATTCAATGTTTTTTCTTTCCCTATGAAGTCAAACACTTTCATGCTTTTGCTTAGAGGAAACAGCTACTCCATGGCATGTATTGGGTACGTCCCATTGTTCTTGCCCATTAGGATCATAAGTAAAACAGATTTATATGATTGTAAACGTTGCTGTGTCTAGATGACCAAGTTAAGAGAGTTGCTAAGTTACTAAAGATGGCAGAATATACAGTGTAGATTATTGGTTGACAACTGATGTCCTAGGAGGGTCAAAGAGGAACTATGAGAAATTTCATCATGTTCACAGACTGGTATCCAGTTTGAAATTTATTAATTGTATCTATAATAAGTTCAAACATTTCAGACCACAAGATATGAAGATGTGGAAGTGAAGCCATATATAAATGTGTGTTGGGAGATGGAGGAGTTCACTGTACTACAGGAAGCCAGAGAAAACATTTTATTCAGAGGGGTTACATGTTCTGATTTTAATTCTAAAGCTGGTTTACTACTTGCAAGTTGCTGTAACAAAATATCCCAGACTGAGTGCCTCATAAAATACAGAGATGTGCGTATTCCTCATCCTAAAGATTGGGGATATCAAGACCAAACTATGAGATTCAGTATCTGGTGAGGACTACTACCTGCCACTGCCTTCTTCCTGTGTCCTCATGGAGAAGGGGACAACTAGGTCTCTAGAACCCCTTTTATGAAGTCTACATCCAATCATGAGAGCAAAACTCTCCTGACCCTATAAACTTCTGAAGGTCCCCCCTAAAAAAACTCTACCACTTTGAGGAACAGGACTTCAGTATAAGAATTTGAGAATGTGACATATATTTGGATCACAGCCTAGGCCTTACTTACCCAGTGCCAGCTGACAACACAGCAGTTCACCAATGCAGAGAGGCTTGGCTGCAACCTCCTGTGGCCCAGTGCAGACACTCATCACTAAAGCTTACTGGACTCTCTTGCAGCTTGTTCCCGTGTTCCAACCTCTTGACCTTGGCGGTTCTTACTTTTTCTTACTAGATTACTCTTAGTACCTGCCAGGCACACTGTGTTCCTATTTATACTTTGATGCCCACTTCCAGAGTTACTTCTTATGTGGTATCATTCCAGAATTACACAGTCCTTTATTTTATTTAACACCACTTTGTATTGAGTTTCTTGGCATGCTTGCCTAGCCATATACTAGACAAGCTTTCTGAGGACAGGGACTCTATCCCCATTCTTCTGCACTTGCTAAGATACTCAGCCCTCCTCCCCCCTCCAAAGCCCAACTCATGTTTGTTAAGTGAATGACTAAATGAAGTTTAAGACAAGATCTTGCACTCAAAAGAGAAGCCTCTTAAGAACTTTGGTGAATAAAGAACAGAACAAGGTGAGAGGCTTTCAGACACATTAGTCTCACTCCAATCCCAGCTCGCACTGTTTCTAGACATCACTGGTTACCCTTCTTCAGTCTGCATGCCCTCTGTAGTAAGAGGAGTCTAAGTGACTGGTAACTTTGAAAAAAAAATAGCTTAGGAACTTCTATGAATATATCAGATTCCATGATCTGCCATATACTAGAGATTTAATAAAATGGTACTTTCTCTTTACCTGTTCTTCAAAATGCCTCCTTATCTTCACTCAGGGTGGGCACATGAACATTCATGAATTGTCTTAATCGAATAGTCGTTCACTCACTTCAGAGCTGGGCAATTGCATGGTAAAAATTTACCTTATAAGTATGTGTCCAGGGAGCTGAGAGGATGGGAGGCAATATTGTGACATTGTGGTGGAAGATCAGCAGTTGGGCTGATGGGAAAAATTCTGTTACCAGTCAGTGCTTCCTAAGGAGCTTTAGGATTCCCAACATTTGCTGCAGAGAATTGAGGTGCTGAAGGTCTGACTCATTAACTGCTATAATCTAATCCCTTTGTTTGGGACCTTTTCCCACACTCCCAAGAGGTTTCCTGATTTGCACCAAGAGTATTCCATGCAGAACAATCTTGGAGTCTCACATCATCTACGATATATATATATATATATATATTATTTCCCTGTGATTCTGAGCTAGGTCTGGAATGAAAATTAAAGAACCTCACTGAAACAGTGCTCAGGGATTTTTGTTTTGTTTTCCGGGTTCCTGGTATGCAGAAGATATGCAGACTACTAGCAATGTTTTAAATATGGCTTCTGTTCAAATCTGCTGTTCTGTAGTGCTGCTGCCAGGGCCAGGAACTAATTTTCAATGTCAGAGCTGTCCTGGTGGTGTATCCTTGGGGCTGCTTGTAAGTCTCTTGGTTGACTTGTCTGCAGTATGCAAATCCCATCTCCTGGTTCATCTTGCAATTCCCTGTAGTTGAGTCTTTGTTCTTCTGCACACACTGCCTCCGTGCCTGCCTTATCCTCAATACCTCAAAAGCAACTCCTAAAATCTTCCATTCAATGCACTAATTTTAAAGGTGAAAGTAAAGACATTAATTGGCTACGCAGCCAAGCTGGGAAAGTGTTATTCAATCCAAATACATTGATTACTGCATAAACAAGAACAGGTTTAATGTGTAGGCAGTGTAAAATACTGAGAAAGGGCTCTAAGCCCACCACCTGGTGATTATTTTATCCTGTTTTTTCATTTGAGACCCCTAGGCCACACCTTCAAAGAAGGAGTGGATGCAGATAGGGGGCTGCTTTGAGCCACACTTCTTATTTCCGGGCGCTGTGGGAGGCAGAGAGCTTAGATACCTAGTCAAGATCTTCAGGGCTGGGCTCCCACTGCTCTGCCATGCTGCGAGTTGCAGGCAAGGTCTTGAGGACGAAGTTCTTCCATGCTTGCCAGGGAAGATGTGGGGCTTAATCAGCTCCCAACTGCAAGTATGTATGGTTCCGAGTGCTGCTGATATTCCTGAACACGGAGACTCAGCCCCCTTCTTGGCAGGGAACTCACATGTTTCAGTGATTGTCACAGGAGGAAAAGCCAAATAAAGACTGAATAGCCAGAGTCCCAGCTTGGGCCCTTGTCTGGTGGCCAGGGCTGTTCTGTAATAGAATTACTGTTTAGGAATTTTGAAGAGTTGGCTCAAGGCAGAAGATCCTTGGGTAATGAAAAGAGGGAAAAATATTAGTGAGCCATGGGAGCAAGCCGGAGAAACACTCTACGCAATGTCTTTGCATTCACCCTAAAGCAAGGAGTCAGATCATGTGTAGTGTTAGTGAAGAATAGGCCGAGAACCCAGGGGATGTCTCCAAGCCCGAAGGCTTTCTGGGAACAGCCTTTATTTGACAGGCCAAAAATATTCTGCTTGAGGGCTGGTTTTCCACAGAATTAGACAAAGGGCCTCCAAGCCTGTTCATGGTGATCTGCAGGCTTCCAGCCAGGACGTTTCTGTTGATCTGGAGACCATAGTCTCAAATCCATGGTGCTTGCTTGTAACATTTTAATAGCCAGCCTGGAGTTTTGGCAGACTTTTGTTTAGTTTATTTTTCTGTAAGCTTGAGACTTAAGGAATTGAAATTTGAGAGCATTTCTGTGTCTTGGAACTTAGAATTTGAACTGCTGTTGGAGATTTTTTTCTCTTCATCTTCTGCTCAGCTGGTACGCTGAGGAGTGGAGTTTCCCATTTCTGAGTGACCACTGGGTGATGTAACTAGAAAACGTTGTTTACCCAGATGACTTAAGCCGGTGGCTTAAGCAGAGTTTTAAAGCCCTGTCTTTCTTTTGCTCGCTTTAATTGTGTTTTCTTCTTTCTTTTCTCTACTTTCCCTTCCTTCTCTCTCTTCTCCAATCCCCGTTGATGATCACCTCTCCTTTTTTCTCTCCTTAAATGTAATCATGTCCTTTGTGGGGAGAAATATTCAGGGCTGGGTACCTGCCTGGGGTAAGGTCCTAGTCCCTTGCTCACGTGTGTATACCTCACTCAGGGCACCACCACCACCACCCAGCTTTCTCACTGCCGCCCTGAAAGCCAGCCTCTCTTCGCTGAGTGCGGCAGCACCTTTCTTCTCCTGGGTTTACCCCGCTTCCTGCTGTGACTCTTCCCACAGTTAGATTTCTGCAGAGCTTAATATGTTACTTAATCACCAGGTGAATGCTCTGTTCTCAAAGTATAATTTACTAATTATTTCTTCCCTGTGGCTTTTGGATCCCCAAATTCTGGGAGAGAAAAGTCATCTGTCATACTGGTACCTTTTTTTTTCCCTGCTTGACTTTTCACAGCCTTATTTAGGTAGGGATCTGTTCTCCAGTCCTGGAAACATCTTGGATATTTCCTGCTTTTTAATCCAGTGCCAACCCTAACTACTGTTTATAAACCCCTTTTCACAGGTATGATGCTTTCATATTGGTAAATATCATGGATTATTTCTCTGGGCTTCATGACAGCCTCTGAGGCAAGCCATTCTTGGTGCCAAAGGTAGCCTTTGGGGCACCAGTCTCCCCCTTCCTGTCTTTGGATTTAAGGTTTAAGGTTGTTGTTGTGTGTGTTTGTGTGTTTGTCTCAGTGCATAAGGACTCAGATGGAACTTGAACTCTCCCCTCTTCCTTTAGGACTAGAATGGCCTACACTCTCCGTGTGCAACCTGCTCCAGAAGCTAAGCCTGAAGGCACCTGCTTTGGAGTGCAGTGACAGTGAATGAGGATGGGAGGGCCTGGCACTTTCTCAGCATCCTCCCTACCTGAGAGACATTTCCCCTAGTAGCATCCAGGCTGGTGATGAATGGTGACCAGAATGGTGACCATTCTGGTGACAGACACCCTGCTTGCCTCAGCCCTGAGTTCTCTCTCTCTCTTCCCTTGCCGTTCCCTCCAGTTCCTGATTTCTCTTTCTGTTGCAGAACTCGTGTGTGCCAGGTGGGTCCTCTGGGGCATTCACAGCTCTCCTTTATTTACTTGTTTTGCTCACTGGCTTATTCCCTGGGCACTGTTGTCTGAATTGTCATGAATTTTGGACTCAATTCCAGATTGTCAAAGGCATGTTTTCAACTGAACAAACCCAAAGAAGGAACACAGCTTCAACCCCTTTTCACTTTATTCTCATTCCCCATCCCAGCAGGGAGGATGGGGAAAGAATTCATCCTCTAGGTCCTGAAAGAATTTCTAATATTCGTCCTTTCTCCATAAGTTACACAGCTTAATCCTTGCTTTCGACATTTTTCTTTCTTTCTTTCTTTTTTCCCCTTCAAATAAACTGGGCCTAATTGGAAAAAGCTGAGAGAGCTAAGCAGAAAAGAATAGAAAACATTTACTGAGCTTGGAGGTGCATATTGAATGCTGCAGGAAATTTGCATATGGATTACCGGGTGGAAAAAGCAGCAACGTTCTCAGCCCATTAGTTACTGTGATGGACTCCCACTGACTCCAGTCCAAGCCCTTTGCCTTGTTTGCTCCAGCTGTTCTTCTCTGTAATCATTTCTCTTTGGCCACAGGGCAGCTGTTCTGCTGCTGCTCCCTGTACTGAAGGAAAGACGACAAAGGAAGGACTGTCAAAATAAGGACTGTAGCTGTGCCCACAGTGTGTGCAGTCTGCTTTTGCTTTAGCCTGTATTGTACTCTTATTTCTGAGAGCATTGCGTCTTCAGCCCAGACATTTCCTCGCCACTTTTTCTGTCTTTGCAGGTATGATAAGTGACAACCCATAGATCCCTCCCTGGTGCCTCAGTTTCCCTAAATACAAAATGGGAGGTAGTGTTGTTTAGCAGGAGTTTAACTAGAGATGGGAAAGAATCAATGAATATTTATAAAAGTAAATTCAGTCCCTGGAATATAAGATTCCACAGAAATTCAAAGCATAATTAAGGTAAAGAGAACAGATTAGTGTTAAATATATGTGTGAAACACATTTTACATTTCCTTCCAACAAAGGCTGAATTTCATTTACTCCAGTGAGGGGGAGAGGAGGGGAGGAAAGTGGTATTGTGAATTAGGCTTCTAAATTTGGATTTTGATATGTTGATTAGTGTACTATAGACATAAAGCAACATGTTGACATTTCTCAGAAAGAGTGTGTGTGTGTGTGTGTGTGTCTGTGTCTGTGTGGGGTAGAAGATGGACATATATAATAAGCAAATGTAATTACCGTTGGCAGTATTCCTCCAGGAGAGCCAACAGAAAGAACTAGAGAAAGAATTTCTATCAAAAAAGCTACGTTTTTAATCCATGGAAGCATCATGAAACAGGGATCAGCTCTTTGCATTGCAGTATGAGGCGAGATCCTGTATATGAAAAGATAGCAGATATTGCCTGCAGAAATCATCTGTGTAATTGTGTCATTGTTTTAGGAGGCAGCAGAAGCCATCACTTTACAAAGGTATCACTGAATTATTTGAGAAATGTGGAAATCCATATAAAGATCCAAAATCAGTATTGATCAGCCTATTTCAAGCCGTCCGCGGTGGCTTGGAAGCTGTGGAAAGCAAAGATCCATGAGACAGCGACAACATTAAAGGGAAGAAGTGCTCAGAAGGAAAACCTTTGTATATCTTAAAGCCCCAAGTGCCGCACATTCCCTGATTGTCAACAGAAACTTAGTCATTACACATTCTCAAAAGGCACCCCTTCCAATCTAAGTCCATGTAGTTTTCCCATGTAGAGGTCCCTTGGAGCAACTGAACCTGATTTAGAGTGATAAAGACATAGCCAAACCTTGCCATTAGAGGTGAAGCTCATCAAAGAACTGTATAGTTGAGACCACTGGGTTCCAGAGACAATCGAGGAACGATGAACCTCTGTCCCTAGCTAAGAATGTCTGAACCAGAAACTAACTACTTAGCTAACAATCACAGTGTAATTTTTTAATGCAAAATATCTGAGCTGTGTTCAGGTTAGATGCTCTGAGACCTCACTGTGGTCAGATTAGATCCTCTGGGATCTCACTGTGTTCAGGTTAGATCCTCTGGGACCTCACTGTGTTCAGGTTAGATCTTCTGGGACCTCATTGTTAAAAACTGTGGCCTACCTAAGCCGGGCGGTGGTGGCGCACGCCTTTAATCCAAGCACTCGGGAGGCAGAGCCAGGCAGATCTCTGTGAGTTCAAGGCCAGCCTGGGCTACCAAGTGAGTTCCAGGAAAGGCGCAAAGCAACACGGAGAAACCCTGTCTCGAAAAACAAAACAAACAAACAAAAAACCTGTGGCCTGAGAACAGGTGATATTAGCATGATTTGTGTTTTAGAGATGTGGGCTCCAGGCCTCACCCAGACCTACTGAATCAGAGCAGGAGACTTGTACAAATAAAAGTCCAGTCATTGCCTCTGGATACCATGTGGTACATTATTGCTTTAGGTCTGTGGGCCATCTCAGCACAATGATTGCTGCATGAACTCTTAGCAGTTGATTCGTGATCACTGAATTAACGATGAACCGAGAGTAGTTCTGGCATTTGGATGTTTTGACCCATTGCTACCTATCAATCACAGATTTTGTAAACGTTATACATTGGACACCTGGCAGATTCCAGACACCATGTAGGTTCTAGAAACAGGAATAAGCATGACAGATTCAGAACTCAGGAGTGAGCCATTCAGCAGATGGTTAGGAAGGAAAAGAACCAGCAGAGAAAGTGTAGTCAGTAGGCTGAGCCTTGTCTAGAATTCTGGTCAGTGTGTCAGTGTCCCCCCAAGACCCAAGCTGTTCTCGGGAGGCTCTGGATTCATGTAGACACAGATGCACAGAAAAGCTGTGAGGTCCTCTGCTGTTTTCCAATAGGAAAGACCCAAATGTGTAGTAATAATCCCCCCCCCAAATGAACAAATTTAAATGGACACATGATTTTTTTGGGGGGCAGGTACGAAAAGCTCAAGGCATTTCTCCTAGTAGAACAATAGCTGATCCCAAGGAGCAGATGGCCAAGAGCACCCAGAGCTGCCTCGTGGGTTGATATTCTCCATCTTCCCTTGGTCTGCGTGGACCTGTGGCTCGGTAGCCTCTGGGTCTCCCAATCTTCTTCACCCCACTTGTCTTCAAGTCTGTCAGACTGTCAGCTGCCTGACTGGTCCTCCCTTATCTTCCTGGGTCTTCAGGAACATCCGTATCCAGAAAAGGGCAGCGTGGGCTCGAGTTTCTTAGCTTATAGGTTTTGGCTCCTCTTTCCTTCCTTCCCCTATTCCTGTTGAGATTGCCTTTCCATCTCAGTCATTTCAGGTTTGAATTGGATTTGCATATCTCAACTGCTAATTAAACCAATTACTTGCAGCTTCTGCTTCCTAAAAGAAGTCAAAAACTGACCCTTGTCATTAAAGTCAGTATCAGTCTCCCCTGAAGTCTGGAGCTGTGGAGACACGTCCTTCCTTTCTCTCATTCTATGTCTTATTCTCATGCTGTCTATCCGTCTGTCCGCTCTCCTGTCCGTCCGTGCGTCTGTCGGTCCGTCCGTCCGTCCGTCCATCCATCCATCCATCCATCCATCTCCCCAGTCTCCTCTCTCTTCTTACAAATGTATCTTTAGAAAGGCGGCTCCTGGTGACTGGTTTTTTGGTTCTCAGATGCTCATGTTTCTGGTCTTATTTGTCTGTAGTCCAGCATACATTCTTTAACTAAACACCACTCTTGAAGGATCAAAAGGAGTCCTCCCTGCTTTCATTTTGTTCTTGGCTGTAGCTCATGGATGACTTTCTTCATTTTTTTCTAAATTTGGTAAGGAAGAAAAATGCTCCTTTTCCTACCGAAGAACACAAGTGGCTCTGTGGATCGTAAAGGGACCATTAGCATTCACTAATACAGCCTGTTCCTAAGTCGCTTTACCGCCACATCCTTTCAATGTTACTTACCGAGCAACTGAAATAATTGGGCTTTGAATTTTTAGATCACTATAAAGCAAGACCTATTGTCACTTATTGCTGGGTGTAATTGCAGCATAAGTGTTTATTGAGGCTATTTATTCATCTCCCTGGTGGATAACTTTGTCAAAACCAGTTGAGATATTTCTGTATATACAGTTGGAATCTAGAAAAACACACATTTCATATAACACTTAGAAATGATTGAGGGTTTCACAAATAGTGTTTGTCTCTAGACTGTAAGGTCTGATCTTTGACTTGTTCCTTATCTTTGATTATTGCCCATTGTTCCTTGGAACAATCAGTGTTTGGCAGAGTGTTCTGAATAGATTTTGAGTCGTAGAGGGAGAGAAGGAAGGAGGGAGTGCGTTTGGGGGCGGGAGGGTTAATATGACTCATTCCCATTGCATTATAAATGCAATGCATGCTGCTGCATCATGAAAAAGACACGCTGATAGTTCCATGAGGATCTTATGAGTGTACATACGTGGGTGACTAAAGTTAACTGTGGGGACAAAGAACGCTTTCCTATAAAAGGAATATTTCAGCTAAAATCTAAAAGATGCATGGGATTTAACCAGCCAAATAGGAGGAAACCATTTTTCCCAGTAAAGAAAGGAAAGAGCTATGGTACCTGAGAGAAGGTATGGCTGGGAGAGCAAGAGAGGAGGGGACATTGAGGGTGCTCTTGGAGAAAAACGGAGAAGTATCAGGCAGGACCTTATTCACCATGGCAAGGTTTAAGGATTCTAGTTTTGAGAAAACTTGGGAGAATTTGACATAGAAGAGAACCTCATTGGATTTTCTTTCTTTTTTTTTTTTTTATTTTCCTGAAATTGCTTCAGCAGTCACATGGTAGATATTTGAGTAAATGGATTGAGGAGACAAGGAGAACACGGATGGAGACTGGATAGGGTAGGTGGTAGCCAGCCTCAGAAGTCCAGAGGAAATCAAAGTGTTCATGCGTGTGAGCATCTCAAGGCTTTGAAATGAAAGGGAGATGGGAGAGAGAAAGAGCTGCCAGGGGTGCTTTTCTGGGAGTGAGAACTCAAGGTAGGGCAAGTCCTTGCTGAGGTTTATACTATGTCCTCTGAGGTACTATGGGAGCCTTGGAAAAGAGACATGGAATAGGTGGTAGGCCTGGAGCTCACAGGGACTTGGCAGCAGTGGTGGGACGGGGGAGGGGGGGGCGGGGCTCTATGCCAATGTTAATTGTAGATAGCCATGAGGATTAGGATGCTATACACATGTGCTTCTTGTGCCCAACGCTGGAAATAGTAACAGAAACGGCATTTGCTTTTCAAGACGCTTGCTTTGTCTCAAGTGGAATTAGAAGTACTATAGCAAATATCTAGGTGGATGTAGCTGACATTTAAATTAAAATGTATAGAGCACCTAACATGTCTTTGGCTCCTACTAGACTATGAGAATGTTTAAAACACCTTTCTTTCCTCTATGTAAAGTTTTCTCTACAGTATATGTTGAAGAAGGAAGGTCAAATTTTGCCACTATGGATGAATCAGTAGTAATTTCAATACCTATTTTTATTTATTAGTTGATTTCTTTTTTTTTTTTTTTTTGGCAATAAATGTTCATGGTATAAGTTCCTTCATTATTTGGCTGAACATGCAAACTTCAGTCTGTCTAAAATGGTCATGTTGATTCTTTCCATCCCAGGTCTCACTTTGCATCTGATTCTTAGCAGCCAGTGTTTCTGAGTGGCTCACAGATGCACACCACATATTTCCCCCAAATTTGAGAACTATAGTTAGTTAAAAGGAAGATCATGCCAAGAACATATGGTTCATGGAACTTTCTAGTCGTACTGACGGCTTAACTCTGTGTTTATACTTTGGTAAGAGTGTTTGGCATAATTTAGGAGAGCTAGTCCTTGTGAATTAAAATTCCTAATATTTTTCATGGTGTAAAGAAAAAAAAAAAACTTGAAAAAGTGGAGTTGGTTATTAGAGTTCCCAAAGACAGTTGTTTTTATATGGCCCTCCCCTCCAGAATTTGCATCCCCTTTGGAGGGAAGGGTGCAGTCAGAGGTCCCCATTCTACTTTGTGCTGTGCTGTCTGCCAGCTGGATGACTTGGGCAAGTTGACTCCATCGCTAGCCTAAGTCCCCCAGTGGTGGTTTAAATGAAAATTGTCCCCATGGCCTTGTGTATTTGAGCCCTTCGTCCCCTGGTGGTAGCACTATTTGAAGGAGACGCTGGAACTGTTGGGAAGTGTGGATTTGCGAGAGGAAGTTCATTAGTAGAGGCTAACTTGGAAAGTTTAGAGTCTTGCCTCACTTTTGGTTCACTCTGATTTCTTCCTGCTTTTGGATGGGAGTGCGGACAGCCAGTTCCCTGCTCCAGCCATTTGCTGCTATACCTCCCCTGCCGTTATGGACACCCTCTTTAGAACCATTCGCCAAAATAAGCTCTCCGTTCTAAACTATTTTTGCTCAAGGTGTTTTATTACAGCAATAGAACCTAACTAATACACCCCCTAACTCATTAAATAAGGACAATACATACTATATAGTTTAGGTACATAATAGATGATGATGATGTCGTAACACGCAACATGCACTGAGAATTTGTATGTTAAGTACTTTCTTGCCAGGATTACTGGGTAAAGGTCACAGTCAAGCCTCCCAATGAGATAAAATAGCAGAAGAAAAATAGCTTGAAAGCAACTGATTTTATTATTTTTACCTTTTTGGAGAATGAGAAACAAGGGTGTCATTCACTGAATGCAGCGATCAGTTGCATAGTCTGACCAAATGTAAAGCGTCAGAAGTGATGGGATGTCCACATCACCTCAGCCTTGACAACCTAGGGTCTAGTCTCACTTAACTCTCATGGTAAATTGAGTCAATCTTATGGGGAGAAAGTGGAAGCTGTTTCAAGTGCCATTCATCAGAGGGTTGAGGTCATTAACTTTGACCTCAGAATTGTAGGGTTCAAAGTTTGTTTTTTTTCTTAACAGTGATTGAGTAATACCTTCGTCTTAATACCTCAGAGGTCCTGAAAGGAGTTCCCAGATTTGGTGAAAGTTTTTTGTTTCTTTGTTTGGATTTTTACACATGAATAAACCAAGGCAAATGGAGGGAAGGGGCAGGGTGTGACCGCAATTCCTTCTGTGACCAAGAAGGAAAGACTTCTGCACAGGATGGGGACCCAGAGTCGTTTAAAATCAGAAAGAGGAGGTGCAGCAGGTGGGAACCGAAGGGTTTTCTGTTAGTCACATGCCAGTCAGGTGTGCACGGAGCAGCTCAGCCTTGATGAGAAGGGAATGGGGGCACAGACTGCGAGGCAGCTGAGTGGTTTTCATGGATGGTCCAGATTGTTGCAAGGGTACTCAGTCTCAGGGCTGTGGCACTGCAGGGGGACATCACCCTGAGGTTTTTTCCCTTTGTCACGCTACCAGGACCAAGGCAGGGTTCTGAGGCCATCCTTTCCATGTCTGCTCCCGCTGAAGTGACTAGTTGCAGGTGGTTTTCGGTAAGAGATAGGGAATTTCTATTTAAGCTGTACATAATGGGAATCGATGGCTTTATAGAACAGCAAAGTCAGGAAAACTTCCGTGCTGCTCGCCCTCTCCTGCCCTCCCCCATCATGGCTGGAGAGTCTGCATCTGAAAGGGAAAAGACTTAAGACATAATTTTTTAATCCCATCTTTCCTGCCCACTTGCATCTCTTCCAAAGCTTGTCAGGGCCAGATCTGGAATAGCAAGAGCCATTAAAAATTTGGCATATTGCACTCTGTTTTTTGGAATACACTCAGTGTGGGCCAATTTATGGTAAATTATTCTCTTCTCTTCGTGTGTGAATTTCCTCTTCTCTCTTGGCAATTTCCTGCTTGCTTCTACACCCCTGCAACACAGATCTTAAACACACACATGCGCATACACACACACACACACACACATCTATTGCAGAGTCTGTGTGGAATATGCGTGCAAGTGTTTCAGTGTGCCGTGACTGCATCCACAAATACATATGCACATATTTTGCACCTATATGCCTATATGATAAGCAAATTGACTTAAACAGTTTGTCTTAGAGGCTTGTATTGCTGAATGTATGTTAGCATACATTCTGTTTGAACCCACAGACAGTTTCTCCGTCAAGGGATGACAGAATTCAGCAATCATTTTGGGAAACACCATAGTAAATAAATATATTGCTTAGCGCTGTTAAACCAAGCGTGCCAAATCTTAATGAAGCTGAAGGCAAGCAGTGACATGTCTCATCATTACAACCAAAGACTATTAATTACTGGGTGGCCAGGTCCTCTGCCAATGAGAAAGTTGGCGTGAAGGCCTTGTGACAAATGCTGGACTCTGAACACAGAGTCCCTAGCTATTATATGGTTCTGACCTGCAACCTAGGGTCTGAACTGCTGTCTCCCATTTAGAGAGGCTGGCTGTAGGACAGTTGACAGCAGGATGGCATCATGGGAAATTGTTGGACCTGCTCATCAGGGATTCTTGACTCAGGGCAATTCAGGGCAAAGTCCTAAAGTTATTTTTCTTCATGAGAAACTCTGGTGAGAGGCTGTTTCCTGGCATATTGCAGAACATATTAGCTCAGTTTTAAAAGGGCAATTTAAAACAGTTTCTTTTCCTTTATGCATGAGGAAGGCACACATTTATGTGTCTTGAATTATTGATAATAACATGTTTCCAATGTGTTAGTATATGCTTAGCTCAAATTTGGGAAAGGGTGTGGTAGGAAAATAGTCCATTGACTTTACCAGTATTGCTGAAAATGTCTGAGAACATCAATAAAGGAGCTAATCCAGCACACACATGCACTCAAATAGTACCATATGTTGTAATTAGTATTTTCGCCACATGGATAGATATTAGTTTAATTGAATATACATTTTGCAGTAGTTCTATCGGACATTAAAATCCAATATTTAAGCCCCATAAATGCATTTTACAGCTTTTAAGAGGTTGACTGTTTGATGTCATCGCAAGCGGTAACTAGCTCTCTCTCCCTAATTAAAAGGCCCTAATGAGTTCACTACACAAGGAAGTCTAGGAAATCAATATGCTTTCTTACCAAGTGTTCATTCTCTCCATTTCATTTAACATTTATTTAGCAAATAATGTATGATCACTTTGAGTATATGCCAAACACCGTACCTAGTGCCAGCAATAAAAAGATTAGTAAGACTTGGTCCCTTGTCCTCATAAAGCTCACAGCCAGTGAGGGAAACAAACAGTCCAATTAGCCTGCTTCTATGTGCTGCTGGGAGCAAGCAGTCTGGTGGGCATGTGTGGGACAGATCCAGTGTGTCCTGGTTAAGCCTGAGGAGAGCCTCGCAGAGGAGGTGGCTCCATGCTCTTACCAGCAGAGGGCACTGCACAGGAAAAAGCAGGAAGCAAAAGGGACTTAGGGCTTAATTGGGGGAGTGCGGCTGGGTCACCCTAGAGCCGGCAGGGGTGTGGAGCACAGGGAAGAAGGAAAGGGCCCCATGAGGATGCAGATGCTAAGATTTAGGTCTCTCTGCTGCATTTCCAGCCTGCCTCGTCCCTTCTTTGACCTGCAGTCTCTCTAGCTCATGCTTTCTTACACCTTCTTTCATTTGCTCGTTCCTTTTTTATTTCATCAGTCCCCATCTGCCTTCTAAAGGTTGAAAATGTATCTCTGAGGCAGACTTTCACAGAAGATAGAAAATGTATTACCTACAATCCATCCCCATTGTTCACCTCTGATCTTTAGTACACAGAAAATAACACGAACGTGTTGAACTGGCTGGGCGTGGCCAATACCATGGAATATGCCAGGAACACAAGCAAGGCGGGATTGAGCCTGATGTTTCCCTGTGTCATCCACAGAGCCTAGGAAAATGGTGGACATTTAGAGTCCCAGTAAGGGCTGGCCCATTTGGGGAGCAGGGAGTTGGTCACTACTGATTGCATGGCCACATTACTTGGTCACCCTGAACTTTTAAAGTTTGAAAGCATCTTTACCATAGAGAGGCAAAGTGTTAGTTGCTTTTATTGGTTTGTTTTGTTTGTATTTCATAGAAGCATTGTGCTTGCATGCACCATGTAGGGAGTAGGCAAAATGGAGACTCCAGTGCATACCAAGTATCACATACTCATGTACAGATGCAATGTCGGGAGACTGAATTTGAAACAAATAATGGTGTCTGTGACTGCATCGAAATAAGGAAAAACTGGGTGCTTGGATGTTGTATAAACATATTTTTTTGCTGTTTATTAGAGTTTGCGTGTGCATCTATCAAGGGTGAAAATTACACCTAAGCTATGTGGAACTTGGCAATGCTTACATAGAAAGTTAAATAATTTAATTGCTTTTAAATAAGTTTATACACAAATAATTACATACTCATAAAATACACGTTATACTGGCATATATTCAAAGTGCGTTTACTGTGGTCTTGTCTGTCCCTGGAGAGTATATCCTCTTATGAACAGTCACAGATTGTGTGAAGTCGGTGCCAGGAAACAACAGAACCTCCACGGAACCAGGTTTTCATTGTTTACTTGGTCAAAGAAACAGTAATTGGTTTGAAGTTGTAATTTTATTATATTATATTGATACAACATGAAAAAATACATACATATATATGTATATATATGTGTGTGTGTGTATGTGTGTATATATATATATATATATATATATATATATATTATACTTGGTGAGTAGCTGTAAAGAGCCACATCATGCATCTTACACAGCCATGTTTCCTCCACTGTGGCAGACTCCTTTTGTAGCTGTGAATATAATGCCTGTGATGAGGTTCCGTTTGACCCCAGTTCCTTTCAATTGTTATAAACCAGACACTTGATAATTTCCATAAAAATTCAGCATGGTTCAGTTGTTGGCACAGAAGTAACATATTTTCCCCCACATTGTCACACGGCCTCTCAAGAATCATTTTCCCAGCTTCATTTCATGTCTTTTGCTGCCTCATTTAGAATATTCTCCTAACGTCAGCTGTTACCCAGGGCCCCAAATGGTCAAAAGCACCGAATCGCCTTAAAACAGTCCAAGTCCTACACACATGCCCACGTGGGTTACCTTTGTTTTATACAGATTTCTTATTAGTCCAAAAACAAGGAGTGCAACAAGCCAGGATGGAATTTATGAGCTGGTTAATAGATTAATTTTGCACACCAGAATAACAACGAAGAAACAATGACTGGAATCTAGTGCTGTTTCGGAAAACATTACTGAATGGGTTTTATATTAATTCTGCAACATTTTTAATAGTTCCAGAAAGTCTGGATAAATGAGAACCATAGGCCACTTAAGAATGCTGGGTGAGTGGTACACGCTGAATCATGAACCCACTGAGGCCAAATGCCATGCCTTCTTTTCCCTTCTGCTGACTTTAGTCAGACCCAAAAGCAGTCAGCCCTAAAGGGTTTTGCCATGGACAGCCAAGAGCAGATCTTTTTAGATGCCAGGAACCTTTGGAAGCTCAGTCTGAGTAGCTTTGAACCAAAGACAGTTTTCATGGTGACTTTCAGTAATTTTCCAATGAGGCCACTGTTACTCTGTACAAAGTCAGATACTCCCTTTTAGCAACTGAAGGGAACACAGGCACCTCTGGATACAATGCTGGGAACAAAGGGTGACTGAGCTGTAAACACGAGTAAGAATATGCAGAGCATGTCCTCTGTCTTCCCTTAGACATTCACTCTCTGGAGCAGAGGAACTAAGTGTTGCTTGGCGAACTAGACACAGTCTCTATGTAACACTGTCTGTAGACTGATTGGGTGAATACTAAGGCTTGCTACAACATCCTGTGCTTTTTAGAGTTCACTAGAAACACAAACTCAGTGGAATGGCACACAATGAGAGTATTTCCAAGTGGAGAGTCACGGAAGGGAGATCAAGCTTGTTGGCCCCAATGGGCTTCTTCATTCTTTCTGTTTGAATCTTCATCCTTTTCTTCCTTTTTTTTTTTTTTTTTTTTTTTTTTTGATTTTTCGAGACAGGGTTTCTCTGTGTAGCTTTGCGCCTTTCCTGGAACTCACTTGGTAGCCCAGGCTGGCCTCGAACTCACAGAGATCCGCCTGGCTCTGCCTCCCGAGTGCTGGGATTAAAGGCGTGCGCCACCACCGCCCGGCAGCTTTTCTTCCTTTTGACTGACATTTCTCTTCAACCTTTTCTGTTATTTAAGATTCGGTTGTACTCTTCGGTATCCTAAGGAAGAAGATGAGTCTTTTTTGGTTCATTGAAGTCAAGGCATTGTCTTTATTCCTTTATTCTTTTCTTTAGTTCTAATGTCTGTGTCTCCTTTTCTATATCCCACCAAACTCTACACTTTCATGAAGGATCGCAGAACTTTGCATCTCGAAATACAATCTCTGAGCATTGATCTTCTCTTGGCGTTATCTGGGAGACAGAAACACAGGGGCTCACTCTTCTTTTGGAAGACAGAGGCATTGGAATGTGTATCTCAAGTTCTCCATGTGACTCACTTATGCTTAACATTGAGGAGGTCCTCTGGAAGGAAACTCTCAGAAGCAAATGTCAGCTGAGTATATTCATTGGCGTTGTTGCTGCTTCTCAGCTGTGGAAACTGGACCTCTTCAAGTCCCTCGGCCCTTGCTTTCAGAGTCACAGAAGAAATCGTACACCTTTTGAAGGCACGCACTTAAGCTGAAGGGACTTGACCTCTAAGACTTACTATGGAAGTCACCTGGACTGTAGTCAGGGCATCAGAAATGTTTGCTGACTTCTCCATGGAAGCCTCTCATCTCTATTGTCTCTCGTGGTCATATGTTAAGACACAAATTAGCACCTAATTCATCGGCCAGTTCTTACTGCATATCATGGTGACAGCCAACACTAATGGGATTAATTGGTCTTGACTGGTGGAATTGTAAAAGCACATACCTCCAAGGGTCAGAAACACCAAGCCTTAATTGAAATCAAATGTATATTTTTAAAAAGTATGTCCAGCATCAGAGACTCTTTTCTGTTTGGGTTTTGTTGATATTAGCAATGGTATAGAAACCTGATCAAGAAGGTTTGCTTTTATTACTGCTCTCAATACAAATGTGTCCTTCTTGGCACTCCAAGTAGCTGATTAGAGGAGGGGATAATATTCAACTTGATTATTGGTTACACATATGGAATAAATCCCATTTTAATGGTGTCTAATGAGCCTTTCGTTTCTAGCACCTTACACAAAAGCTTCTAATAGACTGAGAAAGTAGTATTTCAAAGGTCATCTGAATGTTACTGAATGTCAACAATCCGTAATCAAGCCAATATATATTGATGATGATTGCAGTCCAGTCTGATTCTTTAAATATGAAATAATTTTCTAAATTAGCCAAGTGATGCAAGCTAAGGTTCTTTCTGTTTGAGGGAACTTGAAAATGTCTGATTAAAGTTTGTTACTTAAAACCAGCATTGAAGAGATTTTTCTTAGAGTGAGGCTTTATGCCATGAAGTGTTTTCAAGGCCCATGAGATTTACAGTTCTGTCTCTGAGAGTTTGATGCACCGTTCTCCTGCATGCCTACAGTTCCATTGAAATGTGCCAATAGGAAACGTGGCCCCTCCCAGTGCTTCTCTCCATAGAAGACTGTAATGGGCAGTTGCAGTGGGGCGTTGGGGGTCTCACTGGCCAGAAGACCATGGTGAAAGCTGGTGGGCACACCTAGTTTAGAACCAGACATCTGCCTGGTGGCATGTTTGAAAGTTGTGAGTTTAAAGACTCTCTAGTGAGAGATTGGCATTGTGGGAGTTTTGTCTCAGTGGCTTTGTGAATGATGACTGCCCCCCCCCCACTACCTTGCAGTGATGATTCTTTCAAGTCATAGGATAGCTGCTGCTCGACAAGTTCAGATGACAGGCTGAGGTGGAAATGGCGAGTTCTGAAGCACTTTCCTTCTGTCATGGGATTTGCCGAGGGAGGTGGACAATGATCATAGCATACAGGGTATCTCTTAGAGCACTGGTTCCCACTTACGTACATGGGCCCTACCCCTAGAGTTGGGTTCTGAGGTGCGATCCAAGAATCCACGCTTCTGCCAAGTTCCCTGAGGATACTGGTGCTGGCCTTGTCATCATGGCTCTGAGTACCATTGCTCAGGGTCTACCAGTGTGTCACCTGCCCAGCCATACCTACTGTCTTTGGCTTCTGTCATCTTTGCATGAATAAACATTGAGTTTTATTTATTTTTTTGCCTCCTAGCAGCAGACAGTGGAACATGTTCATAGGGTTTATTCAGAGAGCAGGTACTATTTAGATCAAATGAATAGCAAGGAGAAAAGACTTAGCATGGACTAAATACTGAGTGAATACCATATCCCATGTCTACTGTCCCAATCCCATTATTGCCCTATGTGTTTGTGGTTTTTTTCCTCTTTCTTAAAGTCTTATTTTATTCCTTCCTCTTCTCTTTTGAAGTCTCCTGTTTGTGGTTTGCTTTTCCCTCATCTTCTTGTATTATATCTGTTTTTGAGTTAAGGACAAATCAGGACTTGTGATCCAGTTATGGGTTACTAGCCTTCAGATTCATAGCTTCAGAGTCAATCCAGGGAAGAAGGGACCTGAGATGAAGCTTTGAACCACAGCAGGGAAAAAGATCAACCAGTTGGTAGTGTGTATCTTAGCTCTCTGGGTATATCTTGAACAGTGAGAAGCACACAGAGAAAACATATAAATTAAACTCAGGAAATATTCCTAATTCATGACTTCCCTCTATTCAGGTGTTTGTCTACAAGGTTCAACACCTTCAATAGCTGTGTGAAAGTCATGGAAGACATCTAAGAGGATTAAAAGACTTCCATCTGCCCAGATTCTCCAAGAATCCAGTTTTAGCCATTTGAGGTTTTTTTAATTAATTAATTTTTTTGTAAGTCTGCCTAAATGTTAGCTTATTTTTAAAGCATTTTCCTTTAACTGAACTTGTGAGTGTGGGGGTGAAACTGCCTCAGGGAGAGGAAATTCTCGTGCTGAATTGCAAGGTTATTCCCATAATGAATGATAACACTTCATTATAAAATTGTTCACTTTCAAGTTCCATCCAGATGCCATTAGAGAAGCAGTGGCCCTCTTCCCTCTTACAGAATCCCAACAAGTCCATTCAGGAGACTCTGAGCCATTTGGCTTAGACCCTCCACCAAGCATCTGCCAGGCCTTGAGGACCTGGGTCCATAGATTCTTCTAGTGACTTTTTTCAGTGAGAGTGAGTGGTTGATGTCTATTAGGAGCTACTGCGTCCTAAGGACTGCCTGCCCTCACTCATACAGTTCAGTGAGGTCATGCTCTCTGTCTTATTGTTTTCCCTGAAGATACTACCATACTTCCCTCTGCCCTCCGGCCACTCTTGTCCATTGTTTTACAGATTATCTTCTTGTTCTCCTGTCCTGTCTGGATGCCCATGTTGTCCTTCAGCATTGCTACTTTATGTGAATACTTAAGGGTATTCTCTTCCTCACTGGAACTTGGAATGCCAGACCTTTCGTGTTTTGAGTATTGGTTGTGTAAATAGCAATAGTAGCAACCGGTTCAATTCTAATTCTAAGCAGACATTTAAATGGACATTAAATAGAAAGGATGAGGAATTGTCAGCCGCATGTGCCATATATGTGATCCCATGGACAGGCTGAACCATCCAAGCACACAGCTGGGTTCCTCATTCTACGGGAGAGGTAGACGAAGTGTCTTATGTGTCTGGTATTCATAGAAACCTTGTTATCCAAGCTACCACTTGTTCTCCACTCTCACATTGGTGCCAAAACAATGCAGCTTCCTCTGTAAGATTTGGGGTGACTCTAAAAGGAACGAGAGATTGAGTCCCACCCAATTCTGGGTATGTACCACTGGAACTGGCCCCAGAATGACATCTGCCCTAAGAAAGAGCCTTGCTAAGAAAGAGGCTACAGGCTCAGCATGTCCAAAACCGCAAGCTCATTTCAGACCGAAGTGTGCTCGACCAGGTCATTCCAAGGAAAATAAACTGGGCTCCAGGACTTTGCTCTGATTCTTCATTCAGTGTGAACCTTAAAAGCAGACATTTGCTTGGCAGAGACCTTTTAGCTATGAATTAGGAGTTAAATTAGAACCCTTTGATCCCTGAACTTGAGATGTATTTGAAAATTTGCAGAACTAAGGCCCCATAAATCGCAGCCGTCTCCCCTCCCCCTGCAGTGTGGCATTCTATGCCCTTGGCTGTGAAAACGCCGTCAGCGCTGTCAGCGTTCTTTGTTCAGGCTAAATTTATTTATTTTTTTTATGTGAAATAGAAATCAGGAAAACACCGAAAATTATTTTAAGCAAAATATCAAAATTGAAATAAACCAACATATGTCTGTGAGACATGTATAACTCTCAATCAAAAATAAGTGCAACTTTCATAAATTTCTTAAAATACTCCAGCCTGCAGAATGCGCTCAGCTTAAATAGATGGAGATGTGACATAGTCGGCTGTTCTTTCTACTTCCTTCATCCTTTACTTAAGGATGAGACTTCCAGCCACTGAAACCTTCACGACCAGTGTTCTACACCATCTGTTGTAGTCAGCGAGGGAACCAAGGCGCTTTATGAGGTCTTTGTAGAACATCTAAGTAACATTGACTAATTTCAATTGAGAACAGTCCTCCTCTTACCCGCCTTACTTGTATCCATGTCTATCTCTCCGATCCCCCTACATTTCTCCAAAAAATAAAAAATAAAAAATAAACCCTCAGATACCTTAATCACTCTAAACACACCATGTTTTGTTTCCCACATCCCTAACTTGACTTAATAATGACAACTGTAGTGGATTTAAATGTGTTAAATTCACATAAATTTTTCTAGGGCTTTGCACCAAAGATGTCTTCACTTCACCTTTATCCTTTGCCTGCAGGGTTTTCCCCAACACATTTTATTCCTGTCATGTTAAATGTTAGCATCTTTGTGACCCTATAATAATTTGCCCACAGATGATATATTAAATTAAAGCTACTCTCCATATGTGTTATAAACAAACTACAAACATACATTTAAAAATCACCAACGTTTTATCTTTCTCTTATTCATATTTAGGTAGTGAAATTTCTAAAATAATAATAATAATAATAACAATAATATTAAATGGTTGCTTTATTTGGAATGATTTAGCACTAAGTGAATCCTCTGTCTCCTAGTTCCCTTTAAAAGGTATTTTGAAAACTTAATCAGCTTGTCATCACTCTACGTGCTATCATTGACCACTCATATGGACGTTGAAAAACTTGGACAAAACATAGTTAAGGATCTGTCTGATTGACTTGATCTAGTGGATACCTGCTTTCCTCATTCTATATTCTTAGACCTTTCCTGTCTTCTTTTTCTGTCCTATATCACTCTGATTTCTCTTGTTTGTTTCATTAGTTGTTGAAAGTTTCTTCCTTTCAAGTTCCTTCAATGTAGACCAATTTGGAAATAGAAAAGGGTGTTAATTTTTTTAATAAATCTTTAAAATACTCATTACTATGTTTCTATTGATTGAGCCAGATGGCTCACAGTGAATTTTCTCTGACATAAGTAATCACAGAAATCAGTTTGGGACCAAAATCTGGTATGGAACATGGCATGTATATACAGTGGAAAAGATGCAATTCACATAAACATACGGGTATTTTTAGAAGCAGTATTTGCTACTGTTTGGATTTAAATTCATCTTACTGTTAGCTAAGTACAAACTAATGGTTGTTTTTCCTCCCGTCATCTCGGGCATTTGGGGGTCCTTCTCAGTAACCCAAACTTGTTTTCTTTTTACAGTTTGAAGGCTGCAAGAAAGCCTTTTCAAGACTTGAGAACCTCAAGATTCACTTGCGGAGCCACACGGGTGAGAAACCATACCTGTGCCAGCACCCAGGCTGCCAGAAGGCTTTCAGCAACTCCAGTGACCGTGCCAAGCACCAGAGGACACATCTTGACACTGTAAGGACGGCAGGGGCTTGTCACCTTCCAGCCTCAGCTGTGTGTGCCAAAGGGCCCCTCTGATGGTAGGATGGTATAGGTTATGGTCTTCAGGTCACAGGGGCAGTGCCAAGCACAGCGGAACACAGGGAAGTGCCCACAGGGGTGCCCTGTGTGGCTGCTTCTTTTTTATTTTTAGTTTTTTGTAGTTGTGAATTATACTACATGTTAGATCTTTCTAGGATCAAGGGGTTATTTAGTCCCTTCTCTGTAGAAAGCAGAAGCAGTTCAGGGGCTATCATGCAGTAGATGTTGGCACACAGAATGGCCACTCGAGATAATTAAAGTAATTATCAATGTATCAGGCTGTACCAAAATAGACAGTGTACGCAATTGGAAAGAATATGACATGCAGTGTTTATGTGTTGACCCTGTGTTCCTGTCCTCTTGACCTGAGTTTTCAGTGAGCCTGGTGTTGAGCATGAATCCAGTCTTTGGCTTTAGAAAACCATCTGCTGTTTTCACCTGCAGTTGATCTCAAAAGACAGAACAGATCTTTCCCCGAGTTCATTTCATGCATGCTTTTTCTGTGTTAGCAGCCACACATCCTTTTTTATCAACCTTATGAGAACAATTGCGTTTTTATTTTCACACCCTTAACTCCCTTAATGCTGCTCCATTTTGCTCCTTGCAAATGCTGTTTCTGTGTAACTTTTGTCTTTTATTTCCCCCATTATGTAGATAACGCTCCTCTGCATTCTCAGGCTCTGATGCCATTTTCTTTACAGGAGGCCAGGTAGAGGCTGTGTAATTTCACTTCACTTGACAAAGCCGTTGGGATAAATGTATTATACACATCACAGATCTCTTATCCCACGTTCCTGCAAATAATGTATTCATGACAGTACTTTCTCAGTGTTAACATTCTGATGTCTATTATTAAACTACACCAGAGCCTGAATTTTGAAAAGATACTGTTATTTCTACACACCTTCTCATACATATTTAAGATTCTTTTGATGTTATAGTTGACATATTTATTACATTTTATATTAGTCTCCATTAGTCATATTTGTCGAAGTCATTTTAGCTATGTATGTCATATAGCCTTTCTAAACAGAATTATCTCCTCATATGCATAGATATGATGGTTTGTCTGGTAAATACCTGAAACATAGTTAACACAATATGGGCAAAGGATAAACTTTTATGTTTTTCGCCAAATTGAATTCATTTATTTGTTTAGGACCAATAGAATAGAATATTAGATAAATATATGAAAAGTACTCACATTTTTCAACGTACAAAAATTTGAATAAATTATGTTACGAGTCCAATTTTGTTGTATCTGAAATGGTCTTAGTCTAACTCAGTATATTTTCCAGTTTGTCATTAAACCTTATTATGGGAGTGTGACCATTCATAAAATAAGATGGTCTTGAGAATTTTTCCCTTTAACCAATTATCTGTAGTTTCAAAGCCATCCTTGAGGAAATGTGTTGTTTTTCAACAGTACCCTTTGTTGGCACTAATTTTAGCTAATAACATACAGCATTTTATAAAATAATTTCATCATTAAAATGTATAGCCCTTTTAAAACTTTTAAATAAAACTGACTAAGAAAATGATTTTATGATTTGAATTCAGTGCATTATCTCTTAAAACGTAGTCATTTTTATCTTGTTAAAGGAGATTTTTCTTTATTACATCTGTTAAAATTATCATTTTTCCTTAAGATCCAAACTGTCTTCTATTCAAATGTTTACTTCTTTTAACAAATTGGTAAACCCTTAAGAGCGTATAGAAATTAAATGCTTGTTTTCCAAAGCAAACTGTAGCTGTTTGAGGAATTTATAACTTAAATTTATGTTCCTTTGCATTAATCACTCCTTTTACAAAAGCTGTCAGGATTTTTGGATAAAGGTAATCTTTTTCAACTAAACAAATTCTTTACTCAGGAAAATGGTTTTCTCCACAAAGAATATTGAGTTCATTATAATAACCCTGAAAATTTTTATTAATACATTTCTCTATTAACATCTTAAATCTAAATAAGAGAAGTAATTACTCAGGACAGGCAGAAAAGAATGAAATGCCTCTTTTGATGGAGTATAGCATGCCATTAAAGCTTGGGTAATCAGAAATAAAATAACGGGATAGCACTGCTGTCCACAGGGGCGCCTGACAGCTGATTGGGCATCCTGGCCTCAAGTGGCATCCACAGGGGAAGCCTCAAGGCCAGTTGGGAGGAATGGTGTGTATTAAGCTTTCTCCAAGGAATATTTTAAATCAAATGTCAAATGGCATCCCCAACCCTATGTACAGTATCCTAGATTTCTAGAGCACACCAGTGTTCATAAAACTTTTTCCATGAAGTACCCTCTCATGCTCATATTCTCAAGTGTGTATGTGCTCATGCTGAAACTACTCTTAAGCATGGATATTGGCTACTTGTTCCTCTGAGGTGAAGGCAGAGTAGGGAAGGATAATTTAGGAAGGTCAGATGAACTCAGAAAAGATGCCCAGTTTAAAACAAAATCTCTGTTCCCCCAGGGAAACCTCTCAATGAGTGCCTTTAGCCAATAATTGCTCACTTAAAAAACAAGTCAGGTAAGGGTCTGGTTCATCCATCATATTGTTAGAGTTTCTTAGAATTTAATACAGTGCCCAGCACATTCTAGAAGCATAATCTTGGGTTATTCAGTTAACCAATCAAGAATAAGTCAAGATAAGTCAGTGAGTAATCATATCCAATATTCAATTCAGACATTTCAAATGAAATGATATCTCATGATTCTATCTTGTTCTTGGGATGAAAAGAATGGCAAAATGCCAGTGAGTTCTAAACATTGCTCCCAGCAAGCCAATAAGAAAGTCCACATGTTTACTCAGAAAATGATACACTCATGAGAACAAGACCATGGCAGAGTAAGAGTAGCTGTGGTGTTCTCTTGTCCAGAATGTAGCAGGCTTCCAGAGTGGAATCCTACCATTAGAAGATTTCAGATCTTTCTCCTATTGCACCATACAGGCCCCGGTCCCATTTCTCAAGTAGATGATAATTCATCTTGTCTACACAATTACTCCTGTCTGTCTGTCTGTCTGTCTGTGTCTTTCTTTCTTTCTTTCTTTCTTTCTTTCTTTCTTTCTTTCTTTCTTTCTTTCTTTCTTTCTTTCTTTCTTTATCTCTCTCTCTCTCTCTCTCTCTCTCTCTCTCTCTCTCTCTCTCTCTCTCTTCCTCCCTCCCTCCCTCCCTCCCTCCCTCCCTCCCTCCCTCCCTCCCTCTCTCTCTCTCTCTCTCTCTCTCTCTCTCTCTCTCTTTCTTTCTCTTTTTTTTAAAGTTACTGGAATAGTCAGCAGATTTTGGTTTAGCTTGCAGGCAAAGTCATTGTTTCCAAACCCTTGATGAGTCAGTAGCAGGTGATGATGCAATGCTGATGTCAGAATGCATTTGAGTTGTTCTTACCCTCCCGCCCAAGTCAAGCATTCATTTCTGCCTTAGGTGCCAAGTGCTTGGGGACACCCCTCACATTTGCATATACTTTCTATCTCTCTGCTGCAAAGCGAATTGGAAGGGGCACATTTGCACCCTTGTCCATCCACTAAGGGCTCGTTCATGTCACTCAGCCTTGACTTCTCTGTGACTAATAATATTACTGTTCTTCTGGCTGAGTTTTCATGTGTCTGTTGTTTGAGACCTACTATTTCTTGCTCACTTTATACTAATTTTTCCTTCTTAATTCTTTCCTTCTTTCTGAATCAGGTCCCCTCTGAACCATACCCAGTCTTTTCTGGACTTTTCTACAGCTTCTTTACCTGAATCCTTAAAGAATCTGTTTACTGTTTCTGACAGTACCAAAGATTTTCTCAGGGAGATAACTGTAAGTATGTAAGTATAACTTCCACGTTAAATTTCCACAAGAGATTTTATGGTTACACTGCAATGCAAGGTAATTTCTTAAAATCAAGGATAGTGCATCTCTGTGGGGCATTTTGAAAGTTTACACTTCTCATCACCATGATGCAGAATTCCTGGGTGTTCTAATTAAAATGCATGAGTATTACCCTGCACTTGACATCTGTCATTCGGTAGCAGTTCATGCTCTGAACAGTCTGAATAAAGCATGACCCTGTTACCTTTGTGATTTAACCACAGCTTGCTCTTTCTCTCTTTCTCGTTCAGAAACCTTATGCTTGTCAAATTCCAGGATGTGCAAAACGCTACACAGACCCAAGCTCCCTAAGAAAGCACGTGAAGGCACATTCTTCCAAAGAGCAACAAGCAAGGAAAAAGGTAAAATTCAAAGAGAATTTTCCAGCCAGGGAAGGCATGTTTGAATTACTCTTGCAGTCACAGAGTTTTTGCGGAGCCTTGGAATCCTCCGACTTTGAAGATGTCCTAGGCTTGATACTGAGGAGGGATGTCTTCTCTGAGGCCTCAGCAAGGCTGTAGTTGGCACAGCTAATACAGTCACATAAAAATTTCTGGGGAAGCTTGCAGAGAAAATTAATGCCAGCCACCAACCCCAGGAAACGTTAATAACAAAAAGCTTTTATGGAAATTTCTAGAAGCTCTTTCTGGAGAAAAACTTATTCAAAAAAAGTACCAGCTAGCCCAAGTAATTTCCACTCTAATGAAGAACTTGGGTGATTTTCTACGATTTGCAGAGAGCATTCCCCATGGTTGGCTTGAGGGAAGATACCTGATGGGCACTATATATGAAATCAGAGAGGGAGGGAACAAAGTACTGAACCTAAATGACTTTGACATCAGTGAGGGATTAATGCAGATTTCAAAATCTGCAGATACTATGATGTTACAGATTTGGAATAAATGTCAAAGGTCATCCATGTTGCCTGTCTTGCTTTGCTCTATGAACTTCACACAGTCCTGTGACTGGCTGGCCAGCCTTCCTAACCTTCTGAGACAGGGAATTTACTGTTCCCCAAGTCATTTCATCACTGTGTTTTATGGGCTGTGTGGTGGGTATGGGTTCATACGCATATTGATGTGTAGGTGGGTGCATGTGTGTACGCACCTGTGGGAAGAGGCCAGAATTTAGCTTTGGGTATTGTTCCTCAGGAACTGTCCACTTGCTTTTATGTCCTCCTCTCAAGTAGTGAGTACACAAGCACTTGCCATCACACACAGGCACATGCTCCACAGGTGGCTTATCAGTACACACGCACAGGCCACCACAGGTGGCTTATCACTACACATGCCCAGGCCACCACACGCATTCACATGGTTTATTCCTCAGACTGAACTCTGGTCCTCATGCTCTCACCCCGAGCACTTCACCCACTAAACTCTATCCAGCACCCAAGCTTTTAAATGTTCGAACAAACTAGGACCTTCTGTCCATGGCAGAAACATGTTGCATTAACTTGGCTCTTTTAGGGCTACATTTATACTGAGTCGGTTACCTGATTTATTTAAGGGGACTTTATAACAAATTTAAGGGCATGTTAAGACTCAAGTTATTTCAAGTCAATGAACCCTATTGGCAAGGGTTGTCCTGTCACTGTGGCTTCTAGTCAAAATTGTGCATTGTTTTCATAGTTTTTCGAGATTTGATACTTAGTGTTGGGAAATCCTCTCTCTATTTTTTTTTGATGCTGCATTTTTTGTGTCTTGAGGTGCTAGCCTGAGTGCTGTTCGAGGGCTCATGTACAGACAGTACTTTAACCAAGTCTCCCTTTTGAGAAGGAAAAACACTCAGCTATAAGGATTTGACAAGTATACTTAACTACTTACAAAACCAATCTTGTTAATCAATTGTGACTTTTTTTTCTCTAGAAATATATTTAAATCTCTTTATTTTGGAATACCAATAAATTGTTATCCAGAATCCCTTGGCATGGTTTGGATATGAGTTGAAGTTAGAAAAGCAGAGGAATTTTCTTTAATGTACATAAAATTGAAAGAACAGTGGCTCCTCTTAAAATAACACAGGATCACGATTGGCTCCTTTAGCAGGATCGTTGTCTGTTGGCTTTGTCATGGTCTATATCTTACAGATTCAAAGGAATAAATTATATTCATTTTGCAAATGTCCAGTCTTCTAGATGAGAGAGAATTTTCATTCTAAGCCTGATCATTCTCTACCTGCAAGTTGTCCCTAATCAGTGAGGTTTTAGTAATGACGTAAGAGTAACACACCTTCACACAGCCTACTGTCATGACAGGAAATAGTATTAATCCCCTATGGAGACAGCAATAACGATGCTTACTCGTGTGGAAACACACAGGGCATTTTTAGATGTTGTTAATGCCTTTCATTGTATAAAAATGGTGTGTTTTGGCCTCATATAAAGGAAATGTAGTTTTGATTGTGTGAACATTCCCGAAGCACTAATTGAAAAAGAAAGAAAGACCTTGAAACTGTAAGATGCGATTGTGTTTACAGTTCCCTTGCAACCTCCGGCTGGCAGTTTAGGTAACAAAGGTGGGCTTTCCGGCAGTCTGATGGTCTCATGTCAGCCATTACAGACAGCCCTTTCTTCCTTTTGATTTATATAAAAGGAAGTGGTCCTTCTCTAATGTGTCCACGTTTGGACAAATGACTGAATCAGATTTGGTTGACTTTCCTTGTTCAGCCCTCAGTGACATGTTTACAGTGTTGACTTCCCAAAAAGTCAGTTCTAAATCTGTGATGGTTAATTCATGAAATGAAAATGATGGAAGTTGCCTCATCTAACAAAAGAGGCAGTATCTTTCCCAAGAGAAGCAGCTGCTGATAAACCCCGAATCAGTCCGTCCAGGCTGCTAAATCTCATGCCGATATCCCAGTGTGTTATATTTACATGGTACAATGTTGTCACTAGACCTTAGAGAGCTTCTAATTGCTCACTCATGTCAGGACTTGGTATTTGAAATATTTCCTGGCATCAGTAATAAAAAAAAAGAAAGAAACAATAAACCTTTTAAGGCAGAATTAAGATTATTTACGACTTTAATTAAAAATTGAAAACTGGCATGATTTCAAAAAGGGCTTTACAAAAATGTGAATTCATCAAAAATAACCATAAAAATTCCAAGGTGATAAAGGCACAGTGGAGTAATGGGCCCAGCCGTAGGGAATTGTTTCGTTGAAAAGAGTAAAACTCTTTTCTGTCACACCCTGTTAGTCATGGACTTGTTTAATATCCCCTGCCTGCCTCTAATCCTCTTCTCAGCCTCCCCCTAGACACTAAATGACATTAGTTTGTCTTAACGTAGCCAACTTTATGAGGCCCAACTCTGAAGTAGGGGCCAGTAACAAAGCACCCATAAGATAATGTGTATCAGGAGAGGCAAGTTGCTCTTAAGTGGTGCCCTCACCATGGGCATAGATAGGGTCTTTCCAGACATATGACACATACCACTAAAAAATAAGATGGACCTGGAATCTCAGCCAAACATTCTTCAAGCTGTATAAAGAAAGGAAAAGAACAAGAACAGTTTGGATTGTTGCACTCCGAGAGTAGTCTTTTTGTTCGTGTAAATCAAGTACACACACACACCGTCAACCAACAGGCATCCGGCCTTGTTCATCAGATGTGTGTTGCAGTTCTCCAGTCCACTGAGGCAGGGGCATGCTGATAAAACAAGTAGCAAAGTATGCAAACCACCAACCAGTAAAGGTCTGCACTGAGAATAGAATTTATCCTCCAGAGCAAAAGGCACAGAATCTGTCCTTCAACTGTGCCCGGTACGTGAGTGAAATAAGAGAAGACTAAGGCAATTGACCACTTGAAATTCTTCTCAAGGCTGTGAGTTTTCTCAGAGTTTCTCATTTTCACCTTGGAAGTACCATGAACAGGGTTTTCCTTCAACTCTAGCCTGTTGTCAAATGGACTTTAAAAAAATGAATGTAAGCAATACTTGGCCAAAAGTTAGAGGTGACATGAATCTTTATCCATTCTGAACTTCCATAAGGATTCTGAACTTCATGTGAGTTGCTAAATGTTGGCTAGACATTGACCTTTGATTGGTTGAACATCATTGGTATTCACTTTTGGGACCTCTACACAAGCTGCTGCAATTATAAATGTTTATATTTCATACTTAGAGACAATTTTGTGTGGCTTTCTGGCTATGTGAGGGCAAATTACTTAATGCAGTTTTCTTCAGGTGAAACTGGTAATTCTTCAGGCTGTTTAAAGCCACCAGCTTTCCCCAGAATCTCCTCAAACTATAAACTTCAGTAGGGAACCCAAGGGTTTGCCTTGTGTTATATAGTTCCTGGAACCATGACAGGGTAGATTTAAATAATACTTTCCTTTACATTGGTGTATGCAGCAAAATAATGGATCAACCTTGCTTTTCCCATTGATTGTTTTGTGCTTTGGTCTAATTTTGGCAGGTAGGGTATATGTTCAAGTGCCTCCCCAGATTTCACAGTTCCCTTTAATTGTGTCTCCCTTGTTCCTTGACAGGAATCAGTTAAAATCACTAATGGAGTATTAGCAATAGGCCCACATCACAGTTATGACCATGGGATATGGGAGCCCGCCTCCCCTGTCACACTTTAGTAACACTGTAATGGATGTGTGTGAGATGATTCTTCTGCTATGGGGGTGATATTCAAGGAGTACAAAGTTGTCTTTTTTTTTTTTAACAACTCACAAACATCTGTATGTTACCACGTAGGATGACTAACATCACACCTCAGAACGATGGTGAGACACATCTGGATCCCCCCAGACCCCTCAGCTGAGAGGAACTTAATTTCAAGAAAATTTCTGGGAGATGCTCTTACAAGAAATATTTTTGATGACAAATAGTGATGAACATAAATTATTGTATTTTGATGAAAAGCATCCTTGCAAATCATCACAGATTCCATCATGTATTGATAAGTTGCCTGCTGGTTTCTATGATAACTTGGCCCGGTGTAATACCACCTTTATTTCTGAAGCACGTGGATGTCGGGGCTGTTGAGAAGCATGTAGGGGCTGTTGAGAAGAATGCCCACTTGTCGGAGTTGAAGGAGGACTTGACGAAGGTTGTCCATGAGAATGACCAGTGAATGAACTAAGCACGTGTTCTTTATGACGTCAGAGGGGCTGTATTCAGCCGTGTAGGGAAATACCGCCACAGTCTCTGGGATCCTGGCCCAAGGGCGTAACTGTGATGAAAGCTGTTGCGCCGTGCTGCTCTCGGAACAAATTCCATGGACTGTTACAAGAGAGGTTTTATTTGTTTTGTGTTGTTATCCTTGTTGTTAGGTTTATTTTCGTTTGTGGGAATGAGTGCTTTTCCTGCATGCATGTCTGTCCACCACTTTGTCTGGTGCCCCTAGAGGTCAGAAAGGGGCATTGGGTACCCTGGAACTGGAGCTTTGCTGGGTTGTGAGCCACCATGTGGGTAATGGGAACTGAAGCCAGTCCTCTGCAGGAGTGAAAAATATTCTTTAACTTTTGAGTGATCTCCTCAGCCTCCTAAATACTTGTTTTTAAATGCTACTTATTTCTATATAAGTTCAGGAAACACTGAGCTGAATCATATTCAGTGGTTTCCTTCTTAGCAGAGTTCTTAGAGCCCTTTGATGCACAATGTTCCTTATAGAAGATGGCAGGCCAAAGAACCTTTTTCTTCACAGCATCTCAGGAAGCTACTTGTCCAGTAGATATTTAAAAGTGTCTCAAAGTTTCATTATTAAATTTTGTAAATATTTATTAATTACCTACTATGTGCCAGGCACTTGTTAGAACCTTAGAAAACAAACACACAGAAGAGATATGTTTTCTGCCCTTTTTGACTGACATTCTGAGGACAGTAGACACGTAGGAAATTGGGGTGACATCAGTGCGAAGTCACAAAAAAGGATAACAATGAAAGATGGATAATAGGAGCAGTGTGTTGAGGTGAGACAGTCGAGAAAAGTCACCCCAGGAACTGAGCAGAAGGACACAGATATTACTTTAGAAATGTGAAAAAAAATACATTGGTTGCAGTATTCTAAGAAAACTACTCATTTCAGTCAAATTATTGTACTTCCTGTTTGAGATGGCTTTCAAAGGACCTAGTATTGCTGACACCTTAGGAATAGTTGTCTGCTTCATCTTTGGGTTTTGTTTTGTTTTCTTTGGTTTTGAGACAGGGTACCACTGTGTAGCTCAGGCTGGCCTTGTACTTGGGATCTTCCTGCTTCAGCATCCTCAGTTTTGGGAACATATGCATAGTTGCACTGCCACTTTAGCCTTGGCTTAATTGCCTCTTTCTTCAGCCTGTCTATTTAATTGGGGTGGCACAAGAGTGACTAGTCATTGAAAGGAGTGGCTTCTGGTCATCACTTTGGATTCTTGGAGTCTGATTGGCAGGTGAAGTCTTGGCTGGTCCTGAGGATTCTGAGTGAGCTGAGGCTGTCTCTGCACTCCTAAGATGCTAGGTCTATAATGGAGCCCATGCTTCAAGGCAGAAGCAATAACTGAGAAGACATGCCCGTGACAGGGTGCATGGAGTGCCGTGACTGACAGGGTGCATGGAGTGCCTGTGACAGGGTGCATGGAGTGCCTGGGCAGATGATACAGACTTGCATAGTGGGCTCTACTTTGGGTCACCAACCAGTTCTCAAATCAGGACACGAAGACTTATTACTAGTTATGAATGCTCTGCCTAGCTTAGGCTTGTTTCTAGCCCTCTCTTTTAGCTTAATTTAACCTGTTTCTCTTCATCTGTGTTTTGCCTCAGGACTTTTTACCTTTCTTTCTGTCTGTCTGATTTTCCTGCTTCCTCCAGTGTCTGGGTTGCTGGCAGTTCCCTGGCTTCTGGCCCTGGGTGTGTCCCTTTCTTTCTCCCTCCTTCTTGATCTTCTCTTCTCTTTTTCTTCTCTCTCATACCTAGATTTCTCCTCCTACTTACTCTCTCTGCCCACCAACCCCACCTCTCCTGCCTAGCTAGCTGTTCAGCTTTTTTTGTTTGTTTGTGTGTTTGTTTTTTTGAGACAGGGTTTCTCAATGTAGTTTTTGGTTCCTATCCTAAATCTCGCTCTGTAGACCAGGCTGGCCTCAAACTCACAGAGTTCTGCCTGGTTCTGCCTCCCGAGTGCTGGGATTAAAGGCGTGCGCCGCCGCCGCCCGGTGACTGTTCAGCTTCTTATTAAACCAGTCAGGTGCCTTAGGCAGGCAAGGTGAAAAATGCAACACATCTTTACATAATTAAACAAATGCAGCAGAAACAGAGGTAACACACCTTCACATGTTTAATACACTCCTCAGCAGAAACAAATAATAACACATCATTGCCTAGTTAAAGTAATATTCCATAACAGTCTTGTGACAGGGTGCATAGAGTGCCTTTACAAATGACAGACTGTTAAGAAGTGAGGTCTTGTGTTTTATTCCTTGGAGCCATTGTTCTTGATTACATCACAAAGTTTTGTAGTAGATGGTAAGGTCGTCTTATTTCTATTCCCACTGAGATCTCTTACTTGGGATCAAAACCCAAAACTCAACATATAAAAACAAAGATGGCGGTTGTTTCATATCATCTGGCAAACCCCGTGAAGAAGAATGAGGACCCTTTGGCATGTGCTTTAAAGGGCGGTTTGGGGCAGTCCGGTGCCCAGGCACAGCTACCTTCCAAAAATAATTGCTTTTCTGATCAATTGACAGTAGTTCTTAGGCTTCTCGTTCTTTTTTTTTTTTTTTTAATTCTGCTTTGGCATCCATGATGAAAATGATTGGGAAAGAACAGTGTTTACCTCAGAGTCTTAGCAGTCTCAATACTGTCTTGAGCTGTCAGGAGACAGCCCCACACTGCCCTTCTCGGGTGTCCCGCTCTTCATCTCTGCTTCCAAAGTACTCACATCTCTCCGTGGTTACTGCTCCCTCTGCTAGTTCCTGCTCGTCTTCCATTTTCAGCTTCAGCTCATCTCTGTCTTAGCTCTCCTGGGTAATACTTTCACATGTGTTTGTATCTTGGCTCTCTGAGCTGTGAGGATTTATTTTCAGGGTTACTTCACACAAGGGCTTGGATACGCCTGATGTAAAAGCTTTTTTCATGGTGCATGCTGGGCAGGTGGCCTTGTCCCCGGAGTGTTTGGATTGGACACCGAGAGCTGCAAGCTTCTTCTAAACAGTGCCTCGAATTGCATCATGACTTAACAAGTTACATTCCCCCAGTTTTTCCATTTTCCTGTCTTTGCAACTAGTTTGAAAGGCAAACACCGGGCCCCAGAGGTGAAAGAGGAGCTATTTCAGGAGGAAAGCATTGTTGTGTCACGTAGCAGCAGTCCTCAGCAGCCCACTGTGACTGACAACAGATGAACAATGTCCTTGGAAACACTTTCCTCCTTGAGAGTTGAGTATTCTTGGAGGAGCCATCTCTCAGATATTGCTGCAGCCTGTCTTTCAGGAACATATGGCTGCTACAAAAATGGTTCATAAAAAGGAAAGGAAGTGGACCCAACCCAGAGGGAATTGAAGTTTCAACCTGCGATGCATGATTCTGTCCAAGGGGTCTCTCCTGAGGGGTCACAGGCTATAGGCAAATAGTCTATGGATAGGTGAAAATGGACAGTTTTAGGAAGCTCAAGAGTGTTCCTCCAAAAGATATGCCAAAAAAATGTTTTTTGCTTTAGAGAGATTCTGTAGATTTCACTGACACCCTGAGATTAAGATTGAAAGGCAGCCGGGCGGTGGTGGCGCACGCCTTTAATCCCAGCACTCGGGAGGCAGAGGCAGGCGGATCTCTGTGAGTTCGAGGCCAGCCTGGGCTACCAAGTGAGTTCCAGGAAAAGGCGCAAAGCTACACAGAGAAACCCTGTCTCGAAAAAACCAAAAAAAAAAAAAAAAAACAAAAAGATTGAAAGGCGAGCCGGGCGGTGGTGGCGCACGCCTTTAATCCCAGCACTCGGGAGGCAGAGCCAGGAGGATCTCTATGAGTTCGAGGCCGGCCTGGACTACCAAGTGAGTTCCAGGAAAGGCGCAAAGCTACACAGAGAAACCCTGTCTCGAAAAATCCAAAAAAAAAAAAAAAAAAGATTGAAAGGCGAAAGCAAGACACTTAGTGAACAACAGTCTTTATTTGTATGACTTTGGTTATAACTACCTTCCCCTAAGATGCTGCCCAAATAAGAATTGTTTTTGCCTTCTTTGCTCTTGAATATTGACTACCCTGACATTGAATTTTTAAATATTTAAATTATTCCACAGATAGTTTCTCAACATTTCTCTGTGTCTTGAGATTTTGTCACACGTTTGAGTACATGAAATGGTAAGACACACTCCTTTCCCTGGAGGCTGTAAGAGAGGCTGCCTGAGTTAGGGTTTCTACTGCTGTGATAAAACATCATAACCAAAAGCAACTTGAGGAGGAAAGAGTTTAGCCTAGCTTACAACTTTCATGTCTCTGTCCAAAAACAAAGTTAGAGCAAGAACTTAAGGCAGGAAACTAGAGGCAGGAGCTGAAGTAGAGGCCGTGGAGGAGGGCTGCTTATTGGCTTGCTCTTCTAGGCTTAATCAGCTTGCCTTCTTATACAGTCCAAGAGCACCTGCCTAGAGGTGGCATTACCCAAGGTGAGCTGAGCATTCCCGTATCATTCATAATCATAATGGAAATGCACCACAGGCATGTTCACAGGCCAGTCAGTAGGGGAATTTTTTTTCCATTGACATTCCCCTCTTCTAAAGTGACTCCACCTTGTGTCACGTTGCCACAGCCAGCGGAGTTCTTCAAGCTGGATCTGGGGGATTGGTTGTGTTGCTGATTCACTGGAGAATGGAAGCAGACTATGACCAGTAACCAGAGTCGGGGCTCTGTATACTTCTATGACAGTCTGGATGAAAATGAGGGCTGAGGAAGGAGTGGTGGACTGCATGTCAGTGGGGAGGGGAAGGGACAAACAGATAAACAGTGCAGTTCTGCTGTCCTTGGTTGATGGGCCTGGGGTGGGAACTGTCCTCCACAGGCTGAGCTCTTCTCAGGGAGCCTTCATTTCTTAAATCTTTAAGATTGATTAGATCAGGCTTACAGAGATTATCGAGTAATCTCTTTTAGTTTCGAGTGATCCGATTGAAGATGTTAATCACATTTACATAATGCCCTCCCAGCAATACTTAGATTTGTGAATGTTTTGTTGACAGGCATGGCCTATAGGCCAGCTAAGTGGAGACATAAAACTGACCACTACTAGAGTCCATTATGATAAATTTTAACTGAGGTTTCTTTATTGAAAGCCAAGACTAGACTAGTCACATGAGGATGGGGCATTGTGAACTTCTAAGTGTCCTTTACGTTGGTGCTAATTGATTATTCATTAGGAAAAGAGAAGGGAATTAACTATCAGATGTACCTGGTCCTACTCTCTTTCATTATAGCATTGACTGTTCAGAGTAAATATGTTCAAGTTAATCAATTTAGAAAGATCATGCTGAGAGAATGGAAGATTATTATGCTTTAAGGGAGTAGGTCAGTCCCATGTTTTTAACATACATAGCATTGTCATATTGGAAATTATGCAGTCCTACAACTTTATCATGATATATTAAAACTTAGTTATCAGTGATTTGTGTCATAACTTTATAATGTTTATTAATGCAGTGTCCATGTCACATTGAGATACTGACAGTAAAATGCTGAAAATGGTCCCTGACGGATTGTATATGCCCAGTCAAAGCTGGCTATTTTTACGGGGATTATGTCTTATCCATTATGGGGTTTTCCTAGAGAACACTAAGAGGTTGTTGAAATTTCAGTAAACTAATAACAGTGTGCTTCAGGTAACCCATTAATTAATTTTCCCCTTCAAGTGACCTTAGCGGCTTAAAAATAACTAATGGAAACAGATTATGATGTGATTATAAACTGATAATCTATCAACTCTATTGTTTTCATTTCCCAAAAAAACTAATTTGTCCTTTTTTTTTAGTGTGTTTCTGAAATCTTTGCCAGACAGTCTGACCATTCAAATGCATGTTTTCAGCAATTCTTCAGCTTGGGAATCACTGCCTGACAGACCTTCCCTAAAGTCTGCTGCTGTGTGGTTGGAAGAGGTGGCTCTTGGTTGCATATTAAAGAGTTTTATATAAACATTTATATACCTTGTATAAATGACCATTGTAGATGGTGACTTCCTTCTGAGTCAGCCTGGGTTCCAATCTTTCCTTCACCAACTTGAATGATAGGACCTTTGATCAGTTGCCATTTTCTCAGATTGTCATAGTGAGCAATGAGAAAATCCGCACAGTGACTGTCGCTGTCCTTCACTCAGAGCGGGTCAGGCATGGGAGGAGTCATGGGGCCTCGGCCTGTGGGGACACCATGGGTTAGTATTGGGCATGTCAATGCAAGGAAAATGCTTTGCTATTCCATCTCTGATGAGGAATCTAGCTTTAATAAGAGGAAGAAGAGATCAAAGTGAGGGGTTGGGCAGAGAGCTCAGCATTTACGAGCAGTGGCTGCTCTTCCAGAGAACCTAAATTCGATTCCCAGCACCCACATGAAGACTCATGGCCATCTCTAACTCCAGGGCCAGGATGTCCAGTGCCCTCTTCTGGCCACTGTGGGCATGAACGCATATGGGGCATGTACATACATGTAGGCAAAATATCCATACACATTAAAAAAAAAACAGGCAAAAGTGAGATAAAGCAAAAATTTTCTAAGGAGAAAGTGCATTTTTCTTGCCCTACCGAGATTTATTTTTGCTTAAGAAGACATGCAGGCCATCTTGAGGCCTTCTGCAGCTGCCATTTAAAGACCAGGTGAGCTCCAGACGCTGTGATTCAGAGGCTTTCTTGGTGACCATGGCAGTAGTGATATTAAGAAAGGGCTTGGGTCCCTGCAGCAGATACTTCCACATTTCAGAGCCATCATGAATGTATACATTATCTTGTTTTATTTCTTTGGCCTTTAGACTCAGGATGAATTTTTTATTACTGTGTCTGCTCTCTCTGGTTTGTTCCTGAGAAGCAAAAAGGCTTAGAAGTAGGAAGGGAGCCAAGTGTGATGGCAGAGGTGGTATGCTGCTTTGTTGCAAGCCAAGAGGCCTACAGAATATGTGCCAGAGTTAGTTAATAGTGCCTAATGCAAAGCCATCCATTAAGTCTTGACGCACTGTTTGCAGTCTTGGCATTCCACGAAATGTTTTGGCGAAAGAATTTTCTCCCACTTGGCAATCCCGAGTTCTCTATACAAATGCTGGCAAAGTGTCATGCGATGTCTGAAACGTTCACTGTTTCCTCTGTCGGTTGAGTAGCTGGAGTTAGCTGTTGAAGGATTACAGATAGTAGCTGCCTCTCTGAGGCTGTTTATTCTTTTAACCAGAATAGAAAGCTCTTTTGTCTTAAGTGACTTTTGAGGATGGGGACTTTCTGCGTCCGCACTGCAGGGGCCTCCTGTAAGAGCAGAGCAGCCGTGGTAGAACCGTAGTTCAGCCACGTTAGACTGTCCTTAAGTGTCGCCTCCACCCTGCAGCCGACTAGGGGAATCAAATTCAGAAAACCCCCAAATAGGCTCGGAAGATGGCTTCGTGGGTAAAGTGTTTGCTGTGCGAGCTTGAGGACCTGAGTTCAGATTGGTCCTTCAAAATCAAGCATAGCAGCACATGCCTATGACCCAGGAGTGCAGAGGTATGTGGGTCTGTCTAGCTGAAGTGATGAGTCCAGTGAAAGAGCCTGTCTCACAAAGTAAGGTGGAGGCAAAGTGGCTACCTAGAGTTGATCTCTGCCCTCTACACATGCATGCATGGACACACAGGAAGACACATGAAAGAGAGACAGACAGACATATGACCACACACGCACACACCTAAAAAGATACTCAGAAAGCCTCAAGTCATCTGAAGCTCTCTGACTTCTAAGGAGATCTTTATTGTACCATTAGCAAGCTTAACATGTCTACACATCCCTTATACATAGAGCTGTGAGCCTCAAACACCCGTTACATACTCAATTCTGTCCCCAAGGGATCTTTGAGAGTGACCTTGCTGGTATACATCAAAATGCTGCATTGATATTCCCAGCTCTCAACATTTTTTTTTGTTCTGATCACGTGCATTCTGGGTTATTTATCGAATGAATTTCGTGAAACTCTTTGATCTCCATTTCCCTGGTACTGGAGAACACAGTTTCATCAATAGATATATGGAACTCCCTCAGGCAAACATTGAGGATGGGCAGGTTTGCAAGGGAACTGATGTTGGTGGGTCTTATCTGCCCTGCTGAGATGGTGAATATAGACTGTGGTCAGACCTCTGATTTAGAAAGATAATCATGGTGCTAATATGGCGAATGAATTAGTGATTTAGGGTGAAAGGAGACAGGCAATTAGTTAGGTTGGCATATTTTCATTAATCAACATTCTTTCGATACTGTGGTTCATCTGGCTGTGTCTACACCCAGCTGTGCTACCATCAATTCTAGCTTTTTCCATCTTTCAAAATGCTGTCATGAGAGACTACTAAATGTCTTACTGGAATCGACTCATTGTATATGTGGTTTTCCCCGAATGGCATATAAATAGAAAGTCATTCTCTGGGTGTTCCCGTGACTCCATCCGAGGTTCTGATGGCTTCCTTCCTTTATACGGCTCAGCAACCTGTGATTCTTTTAGAATCTTTCCAGGCATGAAACGTTAGCTCTGTGGTCATCTGTCACATTTCTTGGCTTGGTCTTTTTTATTTTACTGAAATCTGGGTGTGGATATATCTCAATCCATTTTCTAGCTCTGTGTATACGTTCTCAAAGCATACCTTCACAGTCACATTTACAAGTGCTTTCGTAGCGGAGTCTGTGTAGACTTAGGTCCTAGATTCCCTCAGTCGGTTCTTTGACTTTCTTCTTTCCTTTCCTGCTCTTTGTTCTCTTTTTCCCCTTTCCCTTAGCAGCTTTGTTTCTCCTTTAACACGCATCTCCACAAAAACTTACAAGCCAAATAGTAACAGTTGTTACATGCTTTACCATGCCCAGTAGAGTGTGTGCCTAAGGTACGTAAGACTCTGCGTTCAGCTCCCTCATTCCCTAGCACTGAGGGAAAGGGAAACACATCCTCATTTTAAAATTACATAATTAATTCGTATTTGTAAATACATACACTTTCATTGAAAGCAAGATACCATTGGGAATAACATGCCTTGATTTCAGACATGTTAAAATACTCATTGGAATCAGTGAATCATGATGACTTAGTACTGATGCATATCTGTCCATGTAGGTTTCCACATCAAAGAGTATGTATGAGCTGTGTGTGGTAGCGCATGCCTTTAATCTTAACACTTGGGAGGCAGAAGGAGGTGACTGTCAGTTCAAGGCCAGCCTAGTCTACATAGAGAGTTCTGGGATAGCCAGGGTTACATACAGAGACATTATCTCAAAAACAAAACAAAACAATGATATGTATAAATCCATATGTACATTTACACACATGTATAGATCCATATCTATCGATCTCTGGTTTTATTCTTTTTATTAAAAAAATATACAGCAATTGCAGTGCTATGGCAATATCTTTTTAAAGATTTATTTATTTTTACATTACACGTGTGCTTGTGTTACCTGCATTTATGTATGTGCACCACATGCATGTCTGGTTCCTGCAGAGGTCAGAAGATGGCATCAGATCCCCTTCAACTGGAGTTCTGGATAGTTGTAAACCACCATGTAGGTGCCAGGAACTGAACTCGGGTACTCTGGCAGAGCAACAAGTACTCTTAACTAGTGAGCCCTCTCTAGATGGCTCTAGAGCAGTGTTCCTGAATCTTCCTAATGCTGCGACCCTCTAGTACAGTTTCTCATGTTGTGGTGACCCCCATCCATAAAGTTATTTTTGTTACTCTTATATCTGTAATTTTGCCACTGTTATGAATCATAATGTAAATATCTGATATGCAGGATATCTTCTTTGGGAGCCCTGTGAAAGGGTCATTCAGCTCCAAGAGGTTCTGACCCACAGGTTGAGAACCACTGCTCTAGAGCTATGCTCTAGTAGCAGTGTTCTTATTTGCTACATTTTAAGATATGTTGCCTTTGTCTTAACCAGTCTTCTACCATCAGACACATAGGTTGTTTTAAGGTTTTTACTATTGTAAACGGTTATATAATACATATGATAATATAGAAATCTTAGTGTAATTTGTTGAATAAATTCCTAGCAACATATTGTTAACAAGACCTTACAGAAATCATTTACTCAACTCTGTTAGGACTATATGAAACCAAATTTTTCTTATACTTTATAAATATGAGGAAAGAGACAGAATTTGATGGATACTATTAGACATCATTAATTATTATACAAGTGTCTTTTCCTGGGCTTCAAAAATTCAGTCACTTTTTTCAGCATTATTAACCATTTGTGTTTCGTTTCCATGAATGTCAGTGATCTTTTCTAACTTTTTTGTTTTGTTCTGTTTTGTTTTTTCAAGACAGGGTTTCTCTGTGTAGCTTTGCGCCTTTCCTGGAACTTGCTTTGGAGATCAGGCTGGCCTCGAACTCACAGAGATCCGCCTGCCTCTGCCTCCTGAGTGCTGGTATTAAAGGCGTGCGCCACCACCGCCCGGCTAACTTTTTTTTTCTTACGGCGAGTTTTTGTAGTTTCCAAGTAACTATTTAATAGCCATTAACTACATCATTGCATGTATTGCAAATGTTTTTAGTGGTTTGGCATTTTTGAAACTTGATTTGCCATGTGGATATTTTACTCGCAGAAAATTTCCTACAGATGCGTTTTAGAGAAGGACATTTTTAGATTTTACCTCTTTTGAACGTTTCTGATGTGACATCACTTTTACAAAGGCCACTTGGCTGTCCCGCCATGTTGATTAAACTCTGTTTTCATTAAGCCTTCCCCATGGCGGTCATCATTTTGACTTCACTCTCATGAAAGAACAAGAAATGCTTTGGAACTGAGTCTGAATCTCATCTCTAACCCTGGTGAAGATGCCTTCCCTCCTCTGGTCTTCATGCTCACCTTTAACGAACCTGTCTCCCCAGCCCTGAGCTGTTGTGTGATCAGAGGAGGTGTCGTACCTGAGTGGATTTAGTAAATGTCTTGGACTCTAGGCGAGGAGGGATGCTTCCTCCTTCCTCTTCGGCAGTTTTGGTAAATACAAGGACTCCCTCACTTTAAGTAATCTAAGTAAAACATCAACTCTGCACACTTTGAATGCACATTGCAGGCAAGTGTTGACCTCCACATGTGTCTTGGAAGAGTGACACAGAACTCCACTCTGTACAGTACACTGACACCAGTTTCTTTTCTGATTTTGGGACATGCTACACAGGGCTTCTCCCCAAGACCACTGTTTTTTGGTGATTGAGTAGAACAAATCGCTACCATGAATAGTTCTCTCATTCTGCATCTCTAAGGTCTTCACTGGGCTCCAGCACAGAAAGCTGGAGAGGAGTAGTGGACAAGAGCTGTCTCGTCAGTAATGACTGCGTCAGCCCAGTACACAAGTGTTGCTGTCTGTCCTTGAATAATGTGAGTTTTGACACAGTGGTGTAAAGAGCTTCATATTCCCTCATTTGTGTAGAAGTAAATCCAGAAATCGCATCATCTCAGAGTCAGAGGAACTGTCCTCCATTTGTTTTACAAAATAATGTGATTTTATACTGCAAATGTGTCCTGGCATAAATAAGACTAGGGACCTTATCATTCTTACTGTTATTCTGCTTCTCATCTCTATGGTACCATCTTCTTCTACCCAGACTATATGCTTGAAGTTGATCAGAGGGCTCAGCATAGCAAAAACACAAACTTGGCACCATTGGTGAAAGCAGTGGTGAAGTGGCATTAAAAACACAAACAGTGGCCACAAGTACCCATGTCCCTCTTCCCTTATGATACACTGCTTTTAAGTAAAGGAGAATAATAACCATCAAGTACTGTGTCTTCCAGCTCACTGGGCATTTTCCTGCTGACTTCTCAGGTTATCACAGCAATTCTACAAGATTAATATTATATTACTGTGGCCTTCTATTAGAGAAGGTGCTGAAGCCCTGTGTAGTCCTTTCCTCAGAACACTTAGGGACCCTCTAGGTGGCTGGACCAGCAGCACCATCCAGAGGGGGCTACCTGGTCCCTTTTCATTCTGTTGTGCAGATAGAGGACCTGAGATTCAGGGAAGCATCATAACTTCACCAAATACACTCTGTGAAGTTACCAGCCTCAAGCTGAGTTCTTCTGACTTCACATACATAGTGTTCCTTTGATTTTTGCCATTCTTTCTGTGGCTATTCTGATTTTTCAACATAGACAATTTGTCACTTGTCAACAAATTCTTTGTATAATGACAACTCCCAGATGTTCTGTCATGGCTTGTTTCTATAGATGGTATAACAAGCCTATGTTTTCTAAGTACTTTCCCCAGAACTAAGTGTCTGTTTTGATGGCCAAGCCAGCAGTACTATTCAGTGTAGGCAGAAGTTTCTGTCATGCAAGCCACTCCCAAGTATCTACACAGAGGCTTAATATTAAGTATAAATGCTCAGGCAATAGCTCAGGCTTGTTAGTAGCTAACTCTTACATTTAAATTGACCCATATTTCTTATAGGCTTTGTTTGTCACGTGGCTTGGTACCTTTTTGCAATACAGCATGCTCGTCTTGCTTCTCTGTGCATCTGCTCTCAACTCCTGATCCTGCCCTTTTCCCCAGCATTCTCAGCTTGCCTCTTCCACCTAATCTTACTCTGTCCAGCTATTGGCCAGTCAGCTTCTTATTTAAACCATTCACAATGACATATATTCACACAGTGTAAAGGAATAATATTACACAATGCAGGTAGAATAGTCCAATGCTAGACTTACCCAACATGAATGCCAGCCACAATTTGTCTCTTTCAGAGCCTTCTCTTAGCCTTGTCTCTATTCATGAAATCAGCTAAGTACCACTGTAACCTCTAGCACTCAGCTCTGGAATATGCTGGGACTCTGTAATCATGCTCTAGTTCCAAAAGTGTGTGTATGTGTGTGTGTGGGGGGGGGTTGCGGGGGGTGGTGAACAGATCCGTCCTGCTGCCATTGTGGTTTCTGTTTAGCTGAATCACTCAATATTGGACTCTAGAATGGTATGGGCAGATGTATGTAGGTTGACAAGTTGATTCTATGGACCAGAACCTCATAGCCATCTCCCCAAAACATTCACATCCTAGAAATGACCTTGTAGATGTCAGGAGCTGCAGCTAGTTTTTACCCTTGGTATGAGGGATAGACTGACCTGCCTCAGTTTTGTGGTGATCCTCCTGCATCAGAGACAAAGTTCACACTACCATTTACAATAGAAGTAGCCAAGTATGCTCATTTCTTTGGGCCCGTTTTTTAAGTCCTGGTTCCTACAAGATAACATTGAAGAGGGTTGTGTTTATAAAAGAAAATTCTTAGCTTGAGGAACTTGAATCTTTCATAGTGAACATAGCACACATACCTATTTTTGTGTTTATATGTGTGTACGCACATGCATGTGGATACCAGAATACATTTGTGGGTGTCGTTCCTCATATACCGTCTACCTTGGTTTCAGAGACATGGTGTCTCACCAGCCTGTAATTTCCAAGCAGATTAAGAGTGTCCTGTCTCCCACTCTCCAATACTGGGATTACAAGTGTGAGCCACCATACTTAGCCTTGAACAATGGGTTGTGGGGGTCATATTTAGGTCCTTGCGTTTTACCAGCTGACACTGTTCCTTATTCTTATACATGTTCCTTTTGATTAAGAGAGAGACAGTCTTCTGGTTTCCCAAAGCTATCTGCTCACAAGAACATATAAACCTGAGAGAACCCTGGAGAATTGCCTTGTGTCAGTGAAACCCTCTATAGATACACAGGAACAGCCAAACACTAGCCGGGGCTAGAGGGATGTCTCAGTTATTAGGAACAGCTGCTTCTCTTGGAAAAGAGCTGACTTCAGTTCCCAGCACCCACATGAGTGCGCACAAACATCTGTAACTCCATTTCTAGGGGATTTAGTGCCCTCCTCTGGCCTCCATAGGCACCAGACACATATGTGGCACACACACATACATGCAGGCAGACACTCCTACACATTAAAAAGAAAACCAAATAGACATTAATAGAACTTGTATTGTGTTTCATGTCCTCAGTTTTCTTTGGCCTTTTAAAGGAATGTAGACTTCACATTCTAAACTGAATGTCAGTGGGGTGTTTGTAAAAGAACAGCCCAGATACGCTTCTGTTCACTTGCTTGGCAATGCTATGCTTTCTTCTCGATCCCTTCCTAGGCTTAGGTGTGTACCCTGCTCAGAGAGACATCTCCTGTCCCGACAGCATGCTTTCATTCGTACCACCTTTTGGCTCCACTCCTGTGGACTGCCAATACTAGGAACGGCAGGGACCTGGATAGAAAGCAGGGATATTTATGTTGGTTTGATTAAATTCACTGTAGCAGTGAAAACCTCAGACCTTCATTTCCTGCCTGGTATTTGCAATTTGGAATGGCAACACCACATTTACGTGCAGTTTTGCTGTTTACATGGTGTTGCAACATTTGAGAAATTCCCAGAGACACTTAATCTTCCTCCAAACACTGGTTTATAAGCAGGGGACCAACTTATTATCGCAGAGTGAGTTCTCTGCGCCCCTGATGAATAATTCTGAGTTTGCATTGTCCCTCTTTAGACTACATCCCTCCTTTTAATTCGAGTGTCCCTCTTGAACCTACCAATAAAAGAACAATGAAAAATAGATTTTTTTAAAAAAAGAAAATTCTTTTAAGGCCTATTGAACTTAGAAATACTTTCTCTATTGTTTTGCATGAAGTCTCATTTAAAATATTTTATTAATGCAAAGAGGCATGCATTCCAGGCTAAGGACCAGTGAACAGTAACCATGGCAACCAAGAAGCCATTTGGGAAAAGAAAAAAAATGCAGTGAAGAGTAAGTGTTTTAATCCTTAACTTTAATCCCCTCACTTCCTGTTCTCAAAATGAAATATAAATCAGGCACTGTGCAGCACTGCACTTTTTCTCTGAAAGGGATGTTGGCAAAAGAGGATTAGTAATGGACAGACATGTTTAAGGAGTTTAATCATACAATTTGTTGTAAAACTTTGGAGACCACGAGTGACCGGTTCCTTTGAGTGGCGTCAATGAGAACCAACAAAACATACTTTGAAACTGATTAGAGAGTTGGCACAGGGGGCCACCCCATTTCAGCTGTGGTAATGACATGAGAGGCTGAGGAATTTGCCTGGTTCCTGCAGTAGGGAGGGAGAAGGCTGGGGGTGTCTCCCTGATAGAATAGAAAGATTCTTTTGATCGTCATGGTCTGAGGGAAAAATTAAGTTGCTTGTGTTCCACATGCTGCCTTTTCTTGGTGTTTGATTGCTGTGGGAGTTCTGCAAAGGCCTGGAGTTGGCTTCCATTGTCGGCAGACTTGGATTTCCACTCAAAAACTCAGACTTGAGTTTCTTTGGACAGGGAAAGAGGATCCCCAGGAAGATAGTCTATTAGTTCTTGGTTGTCTCTACTTAAAAAAAAATTGTGTATGTGTGTGCATGTGTGCAAAGACATGACATGCATATGAAATTCAGTATTGGTTCTTGCCTTCCACTCTGTGGGGGTCCCAGGGACTGAACTCTTGATCGTCAGGGTTGGCAGCAAGCACCTACACCAGATTAGTCATCTTCTCTACCAGTTGTCTCTACTTTTCAATTTTACTGTTATCTTCTAGATGGACTAAAAGATCTGGTCTACTTATTTTATGATGTAAAAAAATCGTTATTTTTTTTTTTTTAAGGTCAGATTAAAAACTAGGGCTCTCACACTGACTTGAAACATTGGTTGTTTGACTCCTCAGTCTTCCTTCCCTCTACACGGCAGGATTGCTGGAGGAGAAAGGGCAGCGCCTCTCTTCATGGCCCTTTCCCTTCCTGCCGCATATGTAAGACTATTTCCTCGATAACGTTTATTTCTAGGGGTCTGAAAGTTTCCAGCACACTGGGCTCTTTGCAGAGATCTGAAGTAGCTACAACTTGTGCTGGTTTCCTGTGGTGTCAGAATGTGAAATGACTTCCAATAATAGCATCTCCCCAAGGGGGTGCTGATAATTATGACAGACAAGCACCGTGAGGCCTTGGAGCATTGGAGAGGAGAGTTAGAGACAGCCGGCTGCTGAGTTCAGAGCTCCTTGTCGCCCCCCAGTACAAAAGCACATGCGCTAACCCTGCCTGCCAGGGCCAGGGCATGTGGGTGGGGAAGGGGACTTGAGTGGCATTCTCCGAGTCGAGAGCCCATGCAGAACTGCTGACACCTGTTTCTGCTTCCCCTCCTTCATTGGGACTTCTCTCTAGCTGTCCTGCTGAGTCAGTGAGGCCAGTGTCGCTTAAGACATTGCTTCTCGGATGCCATCCTTATACTGCACGTGGCCGTTTGCAATCCGTATCCTTTTTCCCATCTCTGCCTTGAATGTGTGCTTCTTTAATCAGCATATTTTTCAGGTGCAGTTATTTTATTCATGTATTTTTTTTTTTGGAGAAGAGATTGAACTATTTGTAAATGGTGAGTGAATGATAAAGAAAGATGAAATGGTATCACCCTCTCCCAAAGCAAAGTAGATTCCCAACGTGGAGATGGCTGAGCAGGGGCCTCACAGACCAGAGGAAGGCTCTAGAGCGGTCTGGTCCCTGCCTGGGTTCCACCCCAAGGTTACTCTCTGTGCCAGGCCTCATTTCAGATGGTCCAGTGCAAAAAGTAGTCCTCAGACAGGGACAGGGAAGGCAGGGATAGCTGTGTGGTACGGCGCTTTCATAGCATACACAGGCATTTTTAGCAAAATGTGTCTGTCCATTCACAGAAATGACATCACCGAAGTTCTTCCTTTGACACTGTGACCTCCAGGGTGGAGGTTAGCTAACTGGAGAATTTGAAAGGTCGAGCGTGTGGCCTTAGCTCCTAGGACTATGCCCCCATCACTTACTCAGAGTCAGATCGTCCGCTGGGTAGATTGTCAGAAGGGGGCTAGAATTTAGAGTTTGGAGCTCCCTTGCCTTGAAATTCCTGTGTTGTTCTTATCAAACATATGCTAGAAACTTTTAAAGCAAGGTAGAAAATTGGATTTGCTCCCAGACCTTTCAGGTGAGTTAGAGATATGAAGTACATGTATAAATGTAATGACTTAGCATTTCCTGTTGGAAAGATTTGCTCATTTGCACATTCTAAGAGGCAACATACAGATTTGAGTAGTGAGATCGTGTAGTGAATTTAGATAATTTCACATATGGAATATTATCTAGCAAAATTTGGCATGAATAAAAACCGACTAATGATGGGAATAAACTCTCCAAATATCTGGATTTTTAAAAGTTTAATTTCTGTTAAGATTCCAATTGGTTATTTCCTGATATGTTCTCAGTTGATGATAGAAGGCTGTTTGCCCTGCCTCCCTCTGTTCTTTCCTTTGGGCTGTATAAATGCCTGGCTCAGTCTGCCTTTGTGCCCTGCCCTACAGAACAGGCAGAGATTAAGGAACCCTTAACAGGCATTGGCAGATGTGTAATCCATTCATTGATTTGCATGTTTCTTCCCCAAACATTGTTCTAGAACACTGTGTCTATTTGAAAAGAATAATGATAGCACCAATAGACTCTGCTTACAATAACTTTTTGTCTTCTGTGATATGTAACTGCACGTGCCTGTAGCGTGCGCGCGCACGCGCGCGCACACACACACACACACACACACACAGACACACACACCTCTACTATGAAATGCAGTGAAAAGTGCCATCCCCAGGACAAAAGGAAATTACTGTTCAAATGGGAAAATGGTTTCAGAATGGAAAGATCCAGAAAAGTTAAAATGGAGAAGAGACAGGAAATCTGACTTTGGAGAATACATGAAGTATCTGTGTAAGAGCGTGCGGACAAAGGGACTGTGCACTAGGAAAGTGTGTAGCTGGGAGGAAAGAGTAAGCCCTAAATGAGAGTGAGCAGGATTATAGGGAAGAGCATCTCTGAGACTCAGGTATTGAGACAGGAGGCAGCATCAGCAGGGAGAGCCGCTTGTTTGAGCACATGAATTTGGGTTGGAGGTAATGTTTGGGAGGAAAATTACTAAGGGACTTATCAGTGCTGGGGAAATTTAAACTAAATCGGGGTGGGAGAGATGGGGGAGCAGAAAGCAAGTGTTCTCCACTGAAATGACAGCCTTCAATTTTTAGAAGTAGGCATTTGAAAATTACCCAAACACTCATGCACATTATAAATCAGCCTTATGTCCTTTGCAGCCATTCCATTTTTATTCCATGAAAGGAGGGAGGAGGGCAATGCTCAAGATCCTAGGATCTTCGTAGCTGCTCTCTCCCCATAATTCCTAAACTAGCTCAGGCGGGGGCTGTAGTCAAAAATCGATTCAAAGGAAGACAATACAGAGCTGGAAAGATGGACAGGGGAAGTAATTACTAGATAGCTGACTGCTTTAATTAAGCTTGGAGAATACTTGAACAGAAAGAAAACAGTACGCTTGAGCAGAGGAGATGGAATGTGTGTGGTCACATTAGTGCAGAGAGCCAGTGAGGGAGGGATTTGTGAAGCTATGGCCATATAGCGGAAGTAATCCCTCCTTCTGCAGCCAAGCCCAAAGGCTGCTGAAGGATGTTGCAATAACAAATTCCATATTAATACTTGCTTGTTTATCTAATAAACAGTCCAGCAACTTTCAGCTCAGTGTCTTATTATTGAGATATGCCTCATGGAGAAGCTTGACTTGGACCATGAGACAACCTTGCACTGTGCCGTTTTTGAGTAAGATTTTTGTTTGTTTGTTTCATTTAGAAAAATACTGACTCAGGAGGAAATGTATTTACAAATGTAGTGATGCAGGGAAAAGCCCAGGAGCTCCATGCTTCTGTGATTGAACCATCTGTCTGAACTTCACCTTTCCATCTATGTGCAGGATAGTAGTGTGTAGTGGCACAGGTTTTCATAAAATAGCATGTAAGTCAATAATGTTAATGTCCCTAGAATGTTCTGGAAAGGTTTTGTTACAGGATTTAGTTTCTCCTATATTTTTAAGTCTCTTCTGAGAGAGTGAAGCCTAGCTACAGTCTCTGAGATAGAATCATCCAGGGTGACATTAATCCTCCCAAATAGTGCTCACATCTTGATTGGACACTCTCTGGCCTTAGGCTGGGTCTGAGGCTAGGACCTCACTGTTTGGAAACACAGGTATGGCTCTTAACAATCATAATAGCTTCCTCTTCCTACTCTTCTTGAGCGAAAACTATTACTGTAAACAACTCTAAAAGTTGTAGGAAGGATTCTTCTGTCACACGGTAATAATCCTTGAGATTTAGTGTCATCACCCCCATGTGCAGAGGGATGTCCTGAAAGCTTGTGAGGTTAAGTATCCAGTCAAAGGTGGGAAGAACAGAGATCTGAACTTGGATTTGTTTGACCTAAAGTTTCTATTACTTTTCTTTGTCATGGTACTACACTGTGGGAAAAGGAAAACTGATAGACAGAGGGAAAAGATCCAAATTCCAAATAAGGGAGGGAAAAAAAGAGTACATGTTAGAAATTTGTAGTGTCTCACAGTAAACGTTAATAAAAATATAATAATTAATTTAAATAGTAGTTAACACGTGTTAACACTGATTATACACCATGAATTGGTGAAGGGGTTCTATCTGTGCTGCCCCTGGTAACAGGTTTGTAATTTGAGTCTTGGGCTGGTGGGCTAGCTCACAGGTAAAGGTACTCCCCGCCAAGCCTGACTCTCCAAGTTTGATCCCAGAGCCTCCATGATGGAAACGGAGGGCCTCCTCTGTACAGTTGTCTTCTCACCTCCGAAGGCATCCTGTGGCATATGCACACATAACACACACAACAGATGTAAATTAGGTTTCCTGACTGTTCATATCACATGAAGAAAATTAGTCTTAAAAGATACTGAATAATCTTTTCACAATTGTCAGAGATTTCATAAGGAAGAATATAAAAGTTGAAACTGGGTCGAGACCCCACATTCTAGTTATAGTTGATACAGGGGACTAATGTTTATTTTAATGGTTAATGATGGTAAAGTGTTGTTCATTGGGCATAGGCTGTTTTTTGTAGATAATTTGGTCTTAGTCAGAGATACATCATCGTGGTTAGTGCCAGAAAATAAATGTACCCTGTAAATGACAGAAAAGGGGGGGGGGCAAGCTGGTAGGCTGTTGAGTTAAATGAAACACAGCTAATGCTCTCTATCAGCAAACAGCAATGGATCTGTAGCATGTTTGCTTTCCAGTATAAAGAACTCTCAAAAACAAAGATCGTGACATGCAAGGCAAGGTCCAAGGTGTTTATTTGATGTTCTGCTTACACTCTTCCAGAAGCTCGGCAGGGGCAGGGAACTCGGTCAGACGATGCACCCTTATATCGTAGAGCCAGCATAGCTTTAGGTACAAGGTAACAACTCAATGGAGAGCTGAAGAGTTAATGCACAAATGCAGAGGAAAGCATGGCTTTTGAAAAGCTGTGGACTGTCCACAGCTTTTGTACTGTTGTAATAGAGGAAATAGAAAATGTAGGAAGTCAAGAACAAGGGTTGCATTGATTCCCTTGCGTCTTTTCTGGTTGGACAGCTGATTTGCTGTTCCTGCATGGTGTTATTTGCACAGGGAGATCCAGTTTTAAGAATAATTAGAGTGGTGAATGGGATAATACACTCCATGGAAGAGCCAGTGCTGACATATTGGTGTACCACACATGGCGTTAAGCACTTTCTTTACCTATCTCAGTTAGTTCTTAAAGCAAGGCAGCTCTGGCATCCTTATTTGCACAGAAGCAGCTACGTTCAGTGATTGTCTGCATGGGGTCTCCCAGCCAGTGGATCATGGTTTGTTAAGCCACAAAGCTCTGCTATTGCCTACTTAAGCATCCTTTCATTGTCATTTAAAAAAATCATGTTTAGCCTGTTGAAAATGTATTAAGGGGCTGGCTGACATTTAAGCTTGAGCACGGCCCCTGTCAAGGGCTAAAACCCTGCCATCCTGTATGGCATTTTGAAGCTTCTCAAATACTAGAACTATAAAAGCAGACTGTGGGCAAAGTCATTCTGTGTGGTCTGGGGCCAAGGGACAGAATAAGTCCCAGTGGGCAAATACTAGTTCAAGTGAAATTCATATTCTCTCTCTCTCTTTCTCTCCCTCTCTTCTGTCTCTGTCTCCCACTCTGCTCCCCCGTCTCTTATTAATGTTTTTAAGTTAGCTTACAAACTAATGTGTTTCGTTGTGACATTACGTGCACATGTACCACACTCTGCTCTGATTCACCCCTTTGCCCTTGCTCGTGCCCAGTGTCTCCCCTGATGTGTTTTCCCCTCACCTCTGTCTGGCTCCCGTCTTCTTCACCCCTGCTTTCCTCTCAGATACATTTCATTGCCCATTGTCTTGTGGTCTTCCCCTCCCTTAAGGTCAGATCCTCCTCTCTCATGATCCCCTTTCTAATTTCATGACCTACGCACATACAAACACACACGTTCCCAGGCACGTGCACACACACTTCTAATGAGTAGCCTGCTTATCAGCGGAGGATGCTGACTGGTAAGGAGATGAATCTAAATCTTTCTGATTCACTTCCATCGAAAGGATATAGGCAGAGGCTAAATTGATTGGTGCTGTGGGAGGCAGTAATACTTTGCCATTGAGTACTGTACATGGAAATCTAATTTCCGTTAAATCAAAGAATCAGTTCCTCGGTTGTACTGATCACATTTCAAGTGTCTACTACTCACATGGGGCCAGTGGATGCCAGGGAGATGATGTAAAATTTTTGGCACCAGTAGAGAGCTAACAGGCAGGATTATTAGACCCCAGGGCTATGAACTCTGAAATTTTGTGTTTCTGTGTATAGTTCCAATCGACCATCATTTGAACTAAGTAACTGTTATTTTTGTGTGCATATTAGAACTGTTTTTTTTCATGGCACGACTAAGATATATACCTAGTCCTTTATTTTGGTATGTGCATCAGCCAGTGATGGGTACAATTTGGGGCCTTAATGTCATTGCCATCAGAGCTTAGGGTACCTAGCTGGGCCATCCTGTCTCTTCTGGTGCCATTTCCTAAGATTTCACTCTTACTTCTTTTGCTCCTTGCAAATTGGTCATTCCCAAAGGAGACAAATTTGATAGCAGATTGTTGGAAATTAATTACCTATGATACACAGAGCCACTTCATAAATGTCAGTGCTGAGGAATCCCCTAGAGATGAAATTCTTACATTTAACTGAAAATTAATTGTAATTAATATAATAGGTTAATTCATTGTAATTATTTTTAAGCCTTTTGGCAATGAGTTAATTCCCTGAGATCCACGTTGTTCAGAGTGTCATAGAGAACACTTACTTGATAAGAATGTTCTGGTAATAAACCTTAAGCCTCTAGGAGGAAAAAAAACTATTTGTCTTTCCTTCTGGCTGGGTTTCTTCAGAAACATATTTTGGTGGCATTTGATTTCTGGAGAACAAAGGAATCCTGACAAGGTGATGCATAAACATGCCTGGCTCGAGTGGCCTCTGCTCGCTGGAGAAGGAGAACACAAAAAGCCTTTGACGGTGCCTGGTTTTCTTTGGAAGTCTATCTGCTTCGGACTCACAGAAAGCCTTTGCTTCTGGGATGAAATGTAAGGGAACTGCAGATGACAGAACCTGGCCTTGTTCCCCACCCTTATTATTTCCACCTGATTCACTTAATCTTAGATGATTATTCCGTCATGTCTGAAACAAACAAAAGGAATGATGGGAATCCACTTCCTGTCCAGTTTGAAGAGCGCATAAACATTAATAGAATAGTCTCAAACAGAAAAACAAATACAAATCACCACTGGCGGTGCCTAGTTTTTATGATGAGGAAAAGTTACCATGTTGTGAGGGGAGCGACTCAAGTTCCCACAGGCAGGAAGCTGGTCAGGCTGTGATGAGCGATTTCATTAGTAAAGTTGAAAAACAATCGTTCAGGCCAGGCGGTGGTGGCACACGCCTTTAATCCCAGCACTTGGGAGGCAGAGCCAGGCGGATCTCTGTGAGTTCGAGGCCAGCCTGGACTACCAAGTGAGTCCCAGGAAAGGCGCAAAGCTACACAGAGAAACCCTGTCTCGAAAAACAAAAAAAAAACAAAAAAAAATCGTTCAGAACAAGTATTTCATAATGCGAGACCCTACAGATGCTACAGAGCCATTGTGTTTACTCATCCCCAGGGAAATCCAAAAATTAAACCCTAACGTAGTTGGCTGCAGGTAGAATCTGTAATGCTCAGTGACTCACAGATCGGCCTGACAGGCTCAGGGCTGTGCTGTGACGTCCTTGTGTGTCCGTGAACCTGACTACAGCTTTACAAGTAGCAGGATACAGGCAGGTCTGCTAGTTGCTGAGAGATAGGTCAGGACTCAATATTTCAAAACAAACAAACAAAAAACAAAAACTCTCTTAGAGCCAAGGTGTAGTTACCCTTTGGATAATGTATCCGTGATGGCTGAAACTCCTTGGGGGTAGTCCTGTTATTTTGGGTTTTGTTTTAAATTTAGTCTCTTGTATGCTTTTACTTTATTCACAGTGACCTAGCAAACCCAATGACAGTAGCCATCTAGTTTCCGTATTGTTATGGCTTGAGTGAGCATCCCCCAAAGGCCCATGTTAAAGGCACCATTTGGAGGTCGTGAAACATTTAGGAGTTCAGCCTAGGGAGAGGTCCTTAAAACATGAGGGAGCCGGGCGGTGGTGGCACACGCCTTTAATCCCAGCACTCGGGAGGCAGAGCCAGGCGGATCTCTGTGAGTTCGAGGCCAGCCTGGGCTACCAAGTGAGTTCCAGGAGAGGCGCAAAGCTACACAGAGAAACCCTGTCTCGAAAAACCAAAAAAAAAAAAAAAAAAACATGAGGGAAAGTGGCAGGATCCTCCTCCTGGCTTCTCCCTTTCTGCTTCCTGGCCTGGTTGGTGAGCCATTTGTTCACCTGGTACTCCTGGTGGTATGTACTACCTTCACCAGGGGCTTCAAACACTGAACTAGAGTCTCCCTTTTTAGAAACAGTCACCTTGATTTCTTAAAGGTCCTTCAGGTAATGGAAAACTAATTGACACACACACACATCCTTGGTGTATGGGAAGAGCAGGTCCAAAGAAGAAATGCATCCATGCATCCTTTTAAGTCTTCTCATTGACTCTGAGCAGTGAGTCCTGAATGAACCAACATTGTGTTTTCAATGTTTCCTAAGCTGGGTGCTTCAGAAGTCTGCTCTGAGCCAAGGATTCAGGTGCCTCCTACACAATTCAGGAGAGAAGCCGGCAGGGAGCCATGGAAGGGTAATGAGTCAGATGGCCTTCTCAACCATAAGGACATACAGACTATAACTCACACCTCAGGGTTTGTCCCATAACAGGATGAAGAGGGTGGTGGATCTGTGCTAGTTGCTGCCTGTTGGTCAAGAGTACAGAAGCCGAGAGCTGATCCACAGCAGCTGGGGGAGAGGCAGAACATTTCCAAGCTCAGAAGTCCCAGAAGTGGGGAGGGGGTTGAGTGGATCATCAGTAGTCTCCCTGCCATGTTTAGTTTCATGCAAATCTTTGAAAACTTCCCCTTTGGGGATTAAGTAAGAGATGATCACATAGTCTGTTTTTAACATCACACATCAGTAGATATAGTCACTTCCTTTGGAGTATTGAGGCTCATGTTCCCAAATCCAGCTGATAGTCTGGCTGATGTTGCAACATCACACACACATCAGTAGATATAGTCACTTCCTTTGGAGTATTGAGGCTCATGTTCCCAAATCCAGCTGATAGTCTGGCTGATGTTGCACAAGGTAGATGACACATTGCCCTGTGCTTAGAGTTTAGGGAACTTGTCAGCAAAACCCCAATATACAACCCAGTCACATGCTTGTGGACTGCAGATACCACAGCTTTCCCTGTCCCCTGGTTGCTTGATGCTGACTGGCCTGTGAAGGGGAGGCTTCATTCAGAAGAATCTTAAGCTGAACCTTGGAAGAAGGATACGAGGAGGAGAGGGGACACTGTGGCAGTCAGAGCAACAACAGACGGAGTAGGATGTTTGCAGACAGCACCCCAGGCTGTTGTGGAGGCTTGGAAGACATGTCTATCCAGGAAATGGGGAGGGTCACAGGATGGAGGCTACTAATGTCTTAGTCTTGGGGGCTGTTCCACTGAAGTATTCATGAAGAATCGTGCTTCTTAAATACGGAGTAGCAGATACTAATTTCTGCTAGTCCATCTGAAGTGTGTGGACTGCAGATGTTCTCTAAGTGGTCCAGACCCATCTTACCCTGGGAACCAGCCCCAAGTGCAGATGCCTGCAGGTTCTCTCTGTCTGGTGTCCAGGAATCACCTGAGTTAATGTCTCCAAACAGCTGATTTGTTTCTAGTGTGTTCCATGTCTCTTCTCCAATGTCTCCCAAGGCCGAAGTGTGGGTCCTGTGTTAGGCTTCACTGATAGGGAGAGATGATAGATTACATGGAAACATCATAAAGGGGATTTGCAAGAATGGCTTTCAACCAGTAGGAACTGAGTCATCTTAACAGTGGCCATTTGCACACTGGAGAAGCAGAGAACTCCATAGTGGCTCAGTCCACAGAGTTGGTACCTCAAAAATCCCATCCTGGTGCTAAAGACCTGGAAGATTCCTCAAGAGCTGCTGGTCCTCTTTCAGCACTGGAATTCAAAGAAGTTAGAGTCCGATGGCAGCAGAGTTAGGTTTCCCAGCAATGCTTGCAAGCACACTGCTTTCTCCTCAGACCTCTTTATTACTCTGTGCTTTGGTGGGAGATGCCACCCATTCTCAAGGAGGGTTTTGATCTTCAGCTAATCCTCCTGGGAGATACCCTTACAGACCTGCCCAGAAGCATGTCACTTAGTTGATTTCTGATCTAATCAGGTTGATGGTCAAGATTAACCATCACAGGACCTATCCTGGATTCCCCTTCCACTCTCATATTCTGTATCCAACTCACCTGTACCTTCCAAATAGAAGTTGACTACTTCTCAACGCCTCTGACTCCAGCAGTCCTCCCCATTCATTTGGGTGGTGTAACAGCTCCCCTGTAGTGGTTCTGTCTGTTTTCCACACAGTTATCATAGTATCCACAGCAAAAAGCATCGCCCCTTGCCTTCTCCCCTTGCCTTGCTGGAGCCACAACAACAGATCAGACACTAAGTCTTCATGTTTCTGTAGGCCTTACCCTGTTGAGCCCTGGCCGTTGCTCCAGCCCGGTGCCGTATACCCTTCTTGCTCTATTGCTCGCTTCTCTCTTGTAGCTGTTTGCAGGGCCTGTCAATGTCTTCCCTCTGCATGAATATTCAGATGCACATCTGGCTTTCTTACTTCTTTCAGGACTCTGTTCACAATGACCCAGCCTCTTAGAAGTCTTCTCTGACCTCCACACTAGAAAAAAAAAAAAAACAAAACCATTGGGAAACACACATGTGAGTGTTGTCCCTAGTCCACGGGGGATGGTTCTCCAGAGTTGGAGGGAAGGGATGGAAAGAGGAGGAAGAGCCAAGGGAGTGCCAGAAGAAGGTACAGAGGAGACATTCTTAGGACACATCTGGGTCAAGATCAGCTCATCTCAAGATCAGAGTGTCAAGATAATAGTGCCCCCGTCTCAAGAACCGGGGGTAGTCCTTGTGGAAGAAGAGTTAAGTACCTTGGAAGGACTACTGTGCCTGTACTTAGAATGGAGTGGTAAGGATGGTGAGCTCCAGGCTTCGTAACACTTTTGTTATAGACCATAGTCAAAGCAGGGAGGAAACAAGAAACTGAGCAGAAGCAGTCCATTCTCTTTATTACCTCTTCCTCCAGTCCAAAATCAGATCCCTTTCCTGCTGGGTGTGATGTCAGAAATACACAGTAGTAAGAGAATACACTTAGGACATTGCCAGAAACCCTTGCAGCAAAATCTGCTGGTGGGTCCTGGATAAACTAGAAGAGAAAGAGCAGAGGAAGGTAGAAGTGTGAGACTGCACTGTGTAGTGAGGGAAGGAGAGGAGATTCCAAGAGCCTGGCTCATGGAAGTGTGCAGCCTGGCGAGAAGGGAAGGTTGGCAGCATGGGCGTTCACAAGACAGGGGACAATGCTGCCGTCCAGTGACAGAGTGCCATCTTTTTAGCCTACAGTTCCTTCTGCTTCAGTGAAACCTGATTATTTCACTCTTTCACTCATTGGGTGTGGCCCACTCAGGTTGTAGGAGATAGTCATTTTCCTGAAGGTCATCTGTGTGTGGACATGGACCACATCCGCACAGTCCTTTTATGGCATCAATTAAAGGCATGTGTGATGGAAAACTAGGGCTATAGCTGAGTCAGGTTGGCACATAGCTCTAACTGTCATGCACCCCTGCCTCAGAACCTGTTGGCTCTCAAAGGAAAGCCTTGGAGACTGTAGATAAACAACAACAACAATAACAAAATAACAACCAAGAAACAGAAGTTGAGCTAAGTGCTGAGGCACAAGATGGCAGACACTTGGAAGACACCATGTTGTATTGACAGACACTAAAACTTTGGTCAGGTTTGAGGGGTCCTGCATGGCTGAGCCAGGTCCCTGATCATCCTCAGACCTTCCCACTTCTCCCACATACCCACCCCCAACTGCACTGGCATCTTCTCCCAGAGCACTTACTACCTTCTCTAAAATTTATTTTTAATTTACTGTTTATTAACTTCCTGATCTGGAATGCATACCTGTCAATGAGTCTTTCTTCTGATGGTTGCTGTGTTTCAAGTACCTAAAATGGCACCTGGCATATGGTTGAGGCCAAAGAAAGGTCTGTGTGGTGAATGCGAAAGGCTATAGAAGGGGGGTGGTGGTCTGGAACCCGTGTTGTCTGGTGCGGGCCGCTGAAGGCAGCAGTTTCCGAGGGGTCCAGTCACATTGTCCATTCAACACAGCAGCCCTTTCGAGGAGGAGAATTGGTGGTCAGTGGCTTAGCCAAGAAGATCAGGGAAGACCCCGTGGGACAGTTCTTCGCTCTTTCCTGAGGACAGCATTAAGCTTTGTAGAAGATTTGTTTTTATTTTTTTGTTCATGTGAAGGAATACGAATCTAAACTGCTTTTAAGAATCGAGCCTCATGCAGCCGTTTATCTATGTGAGTTTTGCAGAGAGGCGGCCACATATGCGGGGAACTTAGGGTTCTTTTTATGATAATTAGTACTTATGAGGTTGGAATTAATGATTACTTTCCACTGGAGGTAACACCAAGCGTTTAGAGTCCAGAGGTCTCAGGGAGGCGTCTTATAAATCTGTCAAGGTGTTTTGTAAGATGCAGAGCACAGAATCCCTCCATGTTGGCTGAACTGATTTTCATAGCATCTGTCTATCCAGTGGCTGGAAAACGTCGCCATCTTTATCTGTCTTTATCGTCTCCTCCCATAGCCTTTCCTGAAACCTGCTAATTAGAGGTCTGAAGCTCGTGTCTCAGTGAAAAAAATACCACGTTTTAAAATCATAGCTAATCAGAGAAGATACAGTAATTTTAGCTTCTACATGAAAAGAATATTACATTTTTATCAGCCTCTGTCTCCACAGTGCATTTCCTCTCTCCTTAGCCGGAAAAGTCCCTAGCTGTGCCCATTAGGATGCTTAGAGAGCAGCAGTTCTAAAAGGGTCATCCTCCGACCCCAGCGTCATCCCCATCTGGGAACTTGGGAATGCCCCTTGGGAGTGCTGACGTGTGCCAAGTGAGAGAAGTACATTCATAAATGATCCTGACCTAATTAAACTTTGCCCTGTCTCTTTTTCATATATTCCTAGCAGCTAAGATGTTGTTGAGATAAACATTAGACAGTTATTTATTGTAATACTTGAATTTCTCACCCCCACCTAAAACTGTATTAGATTGAAAGACACCCCTCCAGGAGATTTGACGATGCCTTCTGCCTCACTCATTTCAGCCTGGAGGGCCCTTTCCTGGTTGGTTGATGTGAGATGGGTATGTGACTTCATCGCATGGCTTGGTATTCACAACGTTGCTTTCCTCTGGAAATTCTGCACAAGGTTCTTAGGTTTGTTTAAATAAGAAGCACTTTTAAGAACCATGCCTAATCCTAGAGAAAACTAAATTAACTCTCACCACAGAGTCGTATAGAATCACGCTGCTGGAAGACATGAATGCCTGTTGAAGCTAGGGAAGAATTGCCTGTGTTTGATGCCAGGATTAGCCATGGCCATGAAATTCCTTGGAACCATCTCGCTGGTACTGATAACTACAAAACCCTAGAGTGGTGGGTAATCGAAAGCAGAGAAGCATTCATTCCTGCCCTTATTAGAACATGTGCACCCCAGATCACATGTTAATGATGGAAGATAAATTAAAAGTGATCACCAGAACTCATTCTAAGCCTTGGTTCCCCCCCCCCCCACCGCCCCAGTTTTTTATTAAGAAACATGTGTTAGGTTCATAAGAAAATAACAAACACATCTTCCAAAGGCCTTAGGGCTAGGCATAAACATAGGCAGTCCTGGTCAGAAAGGTTAGTGTGCCAAAGCTGAGCAAGTTGTGATGAGCTCGTTGCTATGTGAGCTAAATGGTCCTTCTGTTACCTAGGTCTCCGTGCTGTTTTCATATTCTCATCTAAGGTCTGGGTATAGGTTTAGCCTCGTTTGAGACCCAAGAAGAACTACTTTCTTTTGCTGTTGTTTGTTTATGTGTGAGTCCTCATTTTTCATTGCTATAAAAAATAACCTGAGGCAGGGCACCTTAGAAGAAGAGAGGTTCATTTAGCTCGCTGTGGTGGCCAAGTGAGGGCCCCTTGGGCTGTCACACAGATGGTGGCATAATGGGAACACATGTTAAAAGGGTAGACAGAATCCAGAGAGTCATTCAGGGGGTAAGGCTCCCTCTCATTCTCTGTAGAATCAACTTGGGGTCCCACAGGATCTACATTAATCCCTTCTGAGAACAACACCATTAGTGGCCTAACCAACTCCCACTAGGTCCCTCCAGCTCTCCTCCTTTTCCCATCAGGAATCTAGCTCTGAACTCATGGACTTGTGGGGAAACAAACGATACTCCTTCCGAGCAGTCTGCACTCATGTTTGAGCAGAGTGCAGTTCATAGTCTTTATCAGTAGTGTTCTCGTGGTGCTTAGCACTCAGCAGAGATGAGAAGCCTTAGTGGAGAGCAGTTGCCAGTTTCCATAGTGTAAATATTTTCACCAGGACCAGTCTCAAGCAATCTATCTGACATCATTATATCCTCTATGGAAAAGAGGCACACACAGGTACTCTTAAATTGGTACATGGCTGTTCTAGTTCACCATTGGAATGTAGAGTATTTGGAAAACATTTTATTTTTTCTGGGTTGTATGTTATTCTCAACATTTTGTATATAAAATTTTGTTTTGCCATCATTATGAACATAGTATTCCAGTTACTTAATGTATGATTTTTAAAAAATTGTCCTTGTTGTTGGACATTTGAGAGAATTTTCTAATTTTTGGTATTGCTGTAAATTATGCTATATATCATTAGGAGAATTCATACATAGGTTTTTGGGTATCCATTATCCTTCATGTTTCTGAGTATTTCCTTAGGACAGATTTAAGAATCAAATTATTTTGTTTCTAGGTCTTAAAAACTATTCCCTGATGCCCTCTAGAAATTTTGTACCAACATACTCACCTACTAAAAACCATATGAATTTCTACCTGTGATGTCACTATCAGAGATAATTTTGTGAAGGTGTTGATGATTTGGTAAATTATTTGTAATTTTTATTTATTTGTCACACATGGATGCATGTTTTGTCTGTGTGTGTATGTGTGCCACATGTGCACTTGGGACTCACAGAGGTCAGAAATTGGCATCAGACCCCGTGGGACTAGAGTTACAGACAGTTGTGAGCCTCCATGTGGATGCTGGGAATGGAACTCAGGTCCTCTGCAAGAGTAACAAGTGCTCTTAGCCACAGAGCCTTTTCTCCAGCCACCGATAAGTCGGAGGTAAGGTCCTTCTTGGCAAGCGGAGTGTACTTGTTTTATTGGAAAATAAAATACTGAACGAAAAGCTGTACTCAACATTGCCAAAAATCTATTTTTTGAAGTTATAGTTACATTATTTCTTCTTTTTCCTCCCTCCAAACCTTCCCATAAACCCTTCCTTGCTCTTTTTTTTTAATTTATGGCCTCTTTTTTCATTAATTGCTGTTACATCCACAATATGCATATATATATTTTTAATGGACCCTCCTCAGACTATATAATGTGACTTAAATGTGTGTTTTCAGGGCTGACCGTTGGTGATTGAATAACCAGCAGGTGTCCCCTTCCCTGGAGACTGTTCACCCATTCTCCACAGCCTTGCTTGCCTGCAGTTCTTTATGTAGGTTGGAGCCTCGGGTTTCCCCCACCCACTGTGACCTGTTTTACTCTAGCTGTCCTTGTTCAGCTCATGTTTAGACAGTCGTGTTGGTGAGATTGATGGGTATAGTGTCTGGTTTCAAAGGAAGCACAGTCTCGCAGCAAACTCCCTGATCCCTGCCATCTTTCTGCCCCCTATTCTGCAGTGTTCCTGGAGCCTTTAGATCAGGGAGTGTTTTGTAGGCGTATCCGTTGGGGCTGGGCTCCACAACTCTGCATTTTGATTGGTTGTGGTTTTCTATAATGGTCTCTGTCTTTTTTTTTTTTTTTTTGATTTTCGAGACAGGGTTTCTCTGTGTAGCTTTGCGCCTTTTCCTGGAACTCACTTGGTAGCCCAGGCTGGCCTCGAACTCACAGAGATCCGCCTGGCTCTGCCTCCTGAGTGCTGGGATTAAAGGCGTGCGCCACCACCGCCCGGCGGTCTCTGTCTTTTACAAAGAGACGTGTCTTTGATGAGACAGGAGGACTATACTTCCCTGTAGGTATAAAGACAAATAAATGTTTCGATTGTTGTTAGGGATTGTGCTGGTTTAGTAAAGTGGTTGTTGTAGCTTCTCCCCCAACATCTATGGCTGCACTAGCACTGAGAGAGAAGTTGGCTGGGTTTCCAGTACCAGGCATGTTATCTCTCTTGTTGAATGGGTCTTAAGTCCAATGAGAGAGCTGTGGCTGACCACCGCTGTACCCTTAGGGCTGCCATGCCATGCAGTCGTTGCACGTGCATTATCATTTTTAAGACTTTGAGAAGTTCCTCCATGAGTACTCTATTTGCTCCTCCCATGCCCCTCTACCTGCCCTCTCGAATTCACAACCTCCACTTCTGTAATTATTGTCGTATATGCACTACCATGTTAGTTCTCCTTTTCAGCCTGCCCTCCCGATGAAGACGCCCCAGATTGTAGTAACTGCCCATGTCAAGACTTTGTGCACTCGTTCTTCCCAGTCCCCTTTCCTTCTTCTCTCTCTGTTCCCTAGGGTCCATGCTCCCCCCCCCCCCCCCCGGGCCAGCGATAGCACTCCACCAGTCATTTAGACGCATACAGAGGCAGGCAGGCTCCCCCTGCCTTCAGCTCCCACCCTGGGACATCTTGTTTCCATTCTTCTCATACTTGCTACCAATTTTAGCCCCCAGTTGCAGTCCCTGATCACTGTCCCAAACTAGCCCCCCACCCCACCTGCCCTCAGGATCTCCTTTCTGTACATCACTTTCTCTAGCATTTAGCATTGCTCATTTTACATGTATGTTAATTGTTCATCATCTTTCCACAAAGAGTCAAAGTTCTATAAAGACAGTGAATACTCCCAGAGTCAAGGGGGCATGAGGCATTTGTCAAAGGAATAAGAAAACTCTGGCTCTATATCTAAAGGCTTAATGTTGTCTTTATAAAGTCAGTTTATATACATTTTTTAAATACTGAAGATAAGCATTTGTGATATTTCTAGATTTTTTAAAATTCTGTGTTTTAACACAATTAGGTTAATATTTTTATGTTACCAGATGTTCCACTGTAATTTTTCATTCAAGTTACATTTACAAAATTTATGTTTGTGAAGATACAGGGGTTGTGGATGGCTCATTTTGTAAACTAATTGCTTTGCAAGCATTGAGGACATGAGTTCAACACTCAGGAGCCACGTAAACACTTGTGATCTTAGTTGTGGAGTGGAGACAGGAGGATTCCTAGGGCTCACTGGTTAGCCAGTCTAGTCTAATTGATGAATTATGAGCCAATGAGCCCCTGTTTAGAGGCAATCCTGAAGATGATACCAAGGCTTTTCTTCAGCCTACACACATGCATATATTCACACATGCACACATTCACACACAGACACACACAATGGGTACATTCACACATACACACACATTCTCACAAACTCAGATGTTCACACACATGCATGCATATACAAGCAAAAGCACTTTCACAAATGAACATCCACATGTAATAAAATGAATCAGATAAATTTTCACTTACACTACATTTTAACCCCATTTTGGTTTAATTTTTACATGTGACTCACATATAAAATAGATTGTGTTGTATGTGACTAAATGAAGATGTAATTTCCTATTTTTGTATGTGGCATAGTATTGGGGTTTGTTGTTAGTAGTTTCATTTAATCATTTTCTGTATTTAAATTTTATCCTGAGTATGTCCTTCTCATGTAAAATTTCTAAGCAGCAAACTTCAGTAGAGATTTCTAAGTTTTCTCCTGGATATTTTTGTGCCAGTATCCCTGTCCTTAAAGTACTTTCCAATGTGGACAGTGTCCACTTGAGTTTGGTTTTATCATTCCTACAACTTCTGATTAGATACTGAGTGAGCAAATAAATGGAACTCTAATAGGAAGCTGGGTTCTCAGAAGTGGAACTAGCGATGTCTGAAGTCAAACCTACTTGCAGCCACGTGTTTCCGGAAGTACCTGCCAGGTGTTCCAGGGTTGGAGAGCTGACCCTTCAGTTGGTGCTGTCACACTCATGCCTAGCTCCCCATGGCTGCTTGATAAATATTTGTGGATTGAATTGCATCAACCTTGGGGGCATGAGGCCTTTCCAGACAAGTGTTCTAAGGACCAGCTTTTTCCATCTCTATTCTCTTTTCTCCTTCCAGCTACGGTCTAGCACTGAGCTCCATCCAGATCTCCTCACGGACTGTCTAGCTGTGCAGCCCCTGCAGCCAGCCACTTCCCCCAGAGATGCTGCTGCTGATGGCGCCGTGGGACGCTCCCCGGGGCCAGGGCCTGGGCCTGAACTCTATGCAGGTAAGAATGTAACAGCAAACCTCGTTCCCTGAGAAGCCACCCTGGTCATCTGCGCTGGCTGTGGCAGTAGTCTGCAGTTGTTCTCCTGTGCCGGGTTGGCGAAGCAGACCTCCCTTTTCCTCATCAAGAAACAAGGTCAAATAACACGTTAGTTCCTCTAGTTCTGGGCTTCTGCCAGAAGATTGGTGCACTAAGCCCTCCCAGGAATCTTAAACTTACTAATTTAGATTCATAGGAAATGGGTGGCCCTGAAGCAGGCAGCAGACTACATGTGGATTCTAAATGGAACAGTCTTTATCATCTTTCCATTTTAAATGGAAGCCCCAGGTCGCTACAAAAACGTTTCATATTAGTAAACCAACTTGTAAGAATAACCATTAATGTCCCTAAACCAAAGGGAGAGGAAGGGAGGATACTCTAGATCTTTCCTCTACCTCAGTTTGGATTCAGAATACCCCTGTATTCAGAAAATAGCAAGTTGTGGCAAAGAAGGAAAGACTGGTCTGATACAGTAAGAGAGCACATCGTTTTTCTTTGATTGCATTAGCTTGCAGTTTGGGTGCATTTTCAAGTCTCTATGATGGTGGAGTACTTGAGGAAGCATAATTAGCTTTCTTACTTTACACACAGAAAGCTCTTGCTGCAGGCCATCTGAAAGCAAGTCTCACCACCACCACATTCCAGACAATGAGACTTTTCCAGTTTCAGTGACTTGCAAATCTCACTCCCATCTGCATCTGATTCCATAGCCAGGTTAGCAGCATGCTATTTTTTTTCTTTTGAGAAGTACTAATAAGCCATAGAGAATGAAGAATTTACTGATGCATTACAGTGGAATGGGAGAAAGACATGCTTGTGTGGCTTTTGAAGCTTGACAGTTCTCAAGATGATCCAGTACAGAAGAAAAGGGCATTAAGCAGTCATTTCAAGAACATCAGTCATCAAGACATTCTTAATCGCAGGGGGCCAGCATCGAGAAACCTTTAGCAGTTGCTTGGGGACTTATTCTTTGAAACAACATAGCCTCATTTTTTTCCAGATAGCCTCATTTTTTTTTCCAGCTCCAGAGAGATAGGTTAAAGCTTATTTGAATACTGATCAAATCTTAAAGAGATACATAGATACTTCATCAAATGTATGTGGCTGCTGTTTAACACTACCAACACATACTTAAAAACTTTGTATTAGACATGAGAGAAGAGACATGGAGAGCTTTTGTTTACATAGGGGCTGTTGGATTGCAAATTTCTGACACATGAACATTGCTTCTAACACACTAAATGAATTAACAATCAGGTTAAAACAACCTATGAAACATCCTTCTATTTTTTCAGGCAATGAATGTATCTTACTAAAGATCTGGAGCTCAGAGGTTAAGATCAGAGATTAAGCTAATCAGAGATGACTGAGAAAACCAACACATAATAGCAACTGTTAGCAGGGATTTGGCCAGTCTTGTCTGAAATCTTGGACACTGTGACACCTGCCGCTATGGAAAATGTTGCCTATGTTATATACATATGATGATATATGGTTCATTTCCAGCACTCTTGTGTTAGACTGGGTGTGCATTTTTACATGTCAGAGAGTATTTTTTAAAGTTTTAGAATTTTCAACTTTTTAAGGTTTAGTTTTAGTTTGAAAGGGCTTTGTCATGCCAAATAGACTTCCACTTTTTATTCTTGATGCTTTTCTATATTTGGTTCTCAAAAAGATCTTGAGCTCTTGCCTTTGAGCCGCCAACTGTAGCAGAAGAGCTGTAACACCAGGCGAGGAAGCTTAAGTTGCCACAGCCGTCCGCCTAGCATCTTCCCATTGGCAGGCCCTGTCTGCCTCTGACGTGGCTTGAAGTAGGCACCCTACCAGCAGTTCCCGGGGATTTTAGCTCTCCAGGTAGCTTGGAAGTGTCAGGATTTATTCTCCTCACTTTATGTCTGTTTCCCTCGGGTGCTATTGTGCTTTCTTGGCCTCTGAATTATTTTTAAATAATTGATTATACCTTTTGATTGGCTGAGTAGGCAGCAAACCCAGAGGCAAAACCAGACGGAGGAGAAGCTCTAAAACCAAACTTACATGCCCTCTTTGCTCATCTCTAGAAGGGCTCATGTGTGGAATGCATGTGCACACCGCCTGCACATGGGCTACAGGTCTGCAGACACATGCCAACCCATGGCACATGCCAAAAGCATGCTGGAAACTGTTCATTAATTAGTTAAATGGGAAATCTGAATTGGTGAGTCTACTTGATGGAGGGTAAGAAGTGCTTGGAGATGGGCTGGGGTGTGGTTCAGTGGTAGAGGGCTTGTGTAGCTTGTTTGAGACCTTCGAGTCCATCCTCAACACTGCATATAGCACTTGGCACATTCTATTTTTTAAAAAATCAGGTAGATACAGTAAATCAAGAAAATACTTCCTTAATGATTATCAGATACATATGCCTTAGCTACCTAATGATTTAGCACAAAAATATTTTCATGAAAACATATTGAGTGTATGTGGGTGTGTGAGGGGAAACCCTTAAATTCCGCTTTGAGCACGATCATCCCTCAGATGCCATGAGATTCAGAACTCAGAAAGATGATTTGTACAGCATTAAGACGAGCTGGCAAGAAATCCTACATGTCCTGAAGTATCTACTTCCTTTATTGAAGCAGATTTCTCAGATTGATATGACAAGTGGTTGATTGGAATGGATTGCCTGAAAAGACTTTCATTTTTGTAGGCCATGCTGAGGATGATTTTAAATCATGGTGTTTACTTTCTCACTGTTGGAAAATCCCTGGGCTCCCTGGGCCTGCTGCTGAGTGGGTCCCAGAGGCAGAGGCCGTGGCGAAAGGGCCCCGAAAATGGGTCACTTCTAGTTTGGTTCAGAGACTATGCCCAGGTCAATGTGGAAATTCCAGGTGATTTATTGAGGATCTGAGAGACACTGTTTCACAGCAGGTCAAGTGTGAGTTCCACTTTCAGGACTTTAGGGCCAGTATAAATCTGAGCTCATATAATGAGCTGATGAAGTAGGCAAGTCTAAATTTAGTGAGTGTACAACAGCATCGACCAACTGGATCAGTGCCTGGTCTTGGCAGAAGGTCCACACACTAGCAGCGGATGCCCCAGGCAAATGATCTGCCCCATATGTGGCCACAAAAGTAATGGCTCCCTCTGAACCACAGCTGTAACTGGACTCAATGTAAGGTGACTTTAGTGAGCCTATGACCTCAGTCATGAAGACTTAGTGCTAGACACTAGAATCATCTAGCAGAAACCCAAATCTCTGGACTCACTTGCTCAGAACTACTGATCAGTGGGGCTAAAGCTACAAGTGAAGGGGGTCAGATAACCCAAGAGGAGATGAGGCCTGCTCCTCCCTCCCTCATCCTCCAGTCCAACCTGGTGGATAGACATCCATGATGGCAAGAGCCATCTCCAGATGATCCAAGCTTCTCATGGAGAGGGTTGAGATACTCGAGTTCCATAGAAATTACTGCTAATGCAGCAGAAACAAGAGATGAATGGTGTGTATGTATGTGTGTATGTGTGTAGGGGGGGGGGTTATTGGCACTGTTTCTCTTGTTATAAAGTAATCCTTATGTTTAGAGCTAGTAAGTCCCGTTGAACTATTCAAATTTTAATGTAGCTTTAAGCTTTTCAAGGGAAAAAATAGGGTTTTTGTTCCAATATCATATATAAGCATAAGAGGAAAACGAAGATTTCTTTATAATGTTTTATATTGCCATTAGCTCTCCACCCCATTACTGGGAGAAGGGAGCTTTTCTCCTGCAATAATATCTGTTTTTGTAATAAATAGCACAGTGTTAACATGCTTTATGAATAGTGTTTCATTTTAGTATAATCTCATGTTATGTGTTTTAATATATTTTCTACATTCTTAAATTAAGTATATTTGCTGTCTTTGGACAGCTTCTTAGAAAATTGTAAATGTTAGCTATAATTCTCTGTGAAAGTGCCTCCTCTGGTCTCTTCTCAAAAACTGGTTCTTAATTCAGGGGGTGGTCGGTCATTAGAGCGCTCTAAACTGACACACAATTTCCCAGTAGATTAAACTTTATAGGGGAGAGCTGTAAAAGACGAACATAACCTGCATTAAAGTCTTCAGAAAGACATAGAACGTTGTAAAACACGTAAATATGTCTTGCATTATCTTCAGAAGCACTGCTTTGCTTGGGATTCACAAAGGGGGGAAATCAACTGAGAAACTGGGATAAGGGTCGACAGAAGGGAACGGAGACAAAATGAATAGGGAGGAAACATCTGAGTGTGTTTTCATGACGCCCTCCTCTGGTAGTGTCTCAAGCTGTCCTCAGAAATGGGGTCACTTTAAAGCAGTGGTTCTCAACCTGTGGGTCATGTGCCCTTTGAAGGGCAAATGACCTTTTTACAGGAGTCACATATCAGATATCCTGCACATTGGATATTTACATTGCAATTCATAGCAGTAGCAAAATGCAGTTATGAAATAGGAACGAAAATAATGTTTGGGCTGGGGGTCACCACAACATGAGGAAACAGTGTTAAGGGTTTGCAGCATTAGGAAGGGTGAGAACCACTGTTTACAGCAGCTCCTGCTGGTGATGGTCCATCAACTTAGACTGAAGTCAGTGGTGGTAGGAAAAAGCCCCATGTCCTCTACTGTGGGCTCTAACGTCCCTAATATACAGTATAGTCCTTCCTAACCCTGAACCAGTCCAGTAGTGTGTAGAACGTCAGCAGATGGCCTTGTGAAAATGCAGCTTTCGGAGCCCCCTCCCGGAGTTTCCAATTCAGTAGTTCTGAACAAACTCAAAGATTTGAATCTCTGCCAGATTATCCTGGTGAGTTCCCAGGTGATGCAGGATGCAGTTCATCCAGGCAGCTAACTTTGGAATCCATCATTTGACTCACAGTATATGGGGATGTGGCTTCTATCAAAAGCCAATTTGAATTTTGTAGGGGGCGGTTGGGTTATGAGTCACTATGTAGTACACATACATGTTTCTCACTGTAGAAATCTGTAGAAGACTCACTTGTTTGTTTTTTAATTAAGAGTGAGCTTTTACTAGACACACTCCATTAAAGCAAATGGAAATGTTGGTTCCCAGGTCGCACTGGCAGGTATGGAGCAGTTACAGCTGTTACTGCCGTTATATGTTTGCAAAGTGCTAAATTGGGTGCTTGGATTTGTCCTTGTGTACATAGACCCTTGTACTTTTGCTGGCTTTTCATGCAAGATGAAGCAGAATCACTCAGTTTTCCAACATGCACAAGTTTATGCTATAAAAACATTCTTGGGGGTGAACAAAGAAAGTGCTATACCTTATCGAAGAGGAGACCATGTAGTAAGGCTTGCCAGCTTTGCCTTTGTCCCCACTAGGGAAGGACTCCGTTGTCTTTGGGTGTGCCCCCCCCACTACTCATTTCATATTATTTTGTCAGTAGGATACGAGAAGGGCCATTTGTATCTGCCGTGCAGTCTGTCTCAAGCAGGTCCGAAGGAACAGAGGGATGACAGGATAGAATTCAGGCTAGAGCTTATCAACTAAAACACTTAATAGCTTTTGTGGCTGTGTAGAAATGAGCCAGACTTGGGTCCAAAGTTCTGACTTTCTACTTCCATTGAATATAGCCTCCAAGGGAAGTAACTAGGAAGTTAGTCTCTTCTGTCTGAATCATGAAAGGTTTTTTCTTAAGAACTGAATATTTTTGGTGTTTGTAGTCATAGTGAGAATTCCTTTGTATTGTTGGATGAACACTATAAATAAAGGTTAAGGATAACGTGGGGATATAAACTGAAGGACATTAAAGGATTAACTCACATGAAACTTGAGATACTTTATAGTAATAAGAGGTTAGTGTCAGAGCTCAATTCACTATCGTGATGTGTGCTTACTCCATGTTAAGCAAAAGCTCTGTCTTGGGGATTGTCATTTATCGTGTCTTCCTTGCCATTGTCATAGACTGATCAGCCCCATTCATGGTCCCTAACCATGCCTTGGACCACTGCTACCCTTCTAACCCACACTGGAAGTCACAGGCACCTCTCTGGAGTCTTGATCTTCCTCCTGAGTTAAGTCTGTATTTGCCTCACTTCCACAACTGTTTCTACCTGGAGTTTGGCCATCTTCTTGCACACTCGTCCAGTTCGGTTTTAGTGAACCTGGCTGCTCATGGTTCATGTCTTCCTTTTCTCTATTTGTCTATCGTCTACGTACCTATCATCTGCCTATCTGTGTATCTATCATCTCTTTACCTGTCTACCTATCATCCATCTGTCTATCTATTATCTATCTACCTATGTATCAATAATCTCTATCTATCTATCTGTCTGTCTGTCTGTCTATCTATCTATCTATCTATCTATCATTTATCTATCTATCTGTCTGTCTTATCTGTCAGCTTTGGATGGCAGAGTTGAGTCTTAGCCTAGTGTTTTTTGTGAATGCCTAGTCATATCCTAAGAAATGGCCGGTTTTGTGCCACTAGAACTCTTTCTGAAAGTGTACGGAGAGTCTATCCCTTCCTCCCTGAAGGAGTGAGCAGCTGCAGAAAGTGACTGGTCACTATTAAAAGGAACAAGCCATCATCCAGTCTTCATAGGAATTTGTTCCTCAGGCGAGTCCATACCAAGCTTTTTTCATCTTTCTTTTTTCCTTTCTTTTTCAAAGATAGTGTCTTGCTATGTAACTCTGGCTGGCTAGGAACTCACTGTGTAAACCATGCTGGCCTTGAACTTACAGAAATCCTCTTGCCTCTACCTTACCAGTTTTGGGATTCCAGGTATATGTCATCATGCCTACCTTTTACATCAAGCATTTCTAAGGAGCGGATATACTTTTTGAGATGTACCTGCTGGCCAGTGCCAATGGAGAGAGAAATGTCCTTAGGTCTAGGTGCTTGGGTGCTCAGGCAGTTTATGTCTATACAAACAGTAAGAGTGAGTAGTATTCTGTGTCTCCTTTCAAAAGTCATAGATTATATATCATTAGTGACCATGTTTTACACGAGTCTCTCTTACTGTCCATGAAGCCAGTCTGCTCAAACACAATATTTACAAATGGAAACACCTCCTTGCCTCCAACTGAGACATTCCCCTTATTGAGATTGATTGCTGGACTTAATGACATTAAGAGTTCTTAGGAGGCAGTAAGTGCTCAACATCTGTTAGTGATAATTATTGCCGTATTCAAATACTAGGAAATGTATATTACAGTTCTGAACAAAATAGGAGGCAGGTGCCACAAATTATCTGCCACCCTGATGTTTTTTGTTGTTGTTTTTAGAAATGGGCGGGTGTGTGTGTGTGTGTGTGTGTGTGTGTGTGTGTGTGTGTGTGTGTGTGTGTGTAGAAATGAACATTTAAATCAGCATCATTTAGTAAAATAAAACAAAACTAAAATAGAATTCTTTAAATTTTCTACCCCAATACTTTGCCTAGTAGTTCACGGTGTGTTTTTAATGCAGAGATCTACTGTGGTGCCTTAAAGATAAAATTGGAATCAGAAACTCACCACTTAGGTGTCAGTGATCTCAAACTCACATTGTCAAAATTATGTTTTGATGGTTACTAGGGTTTGAATACAAAAATGGTGCTTTGGTTGTTTTTGTTTTAAAGACAGTGTCATGCAGAAAGATCCTGTGATGAGATGTAAAGCCCTATCCTGGCATGTTGCCTCCTGGGTGTTGTGCTTAGGGAAGTCATTTTCCTCTTATAGATAGGTGGTAGCAGGAATCCCATGGGGCTGCTGTGAGAATGAAACACAGGAAAGAATCCACTGTGCTCACTGGCAACTTGCAAGTTCTCAGTGGCTCTCCTTCCTTTCCTCCCTCACTTCTTCCCTCCTCCTTCCCTCCCTCTGTTTAAAGAACTGTTGATAAGCCAAGTTGACCTCTGTGACAGACACCAGCCCCCTCCCTGGCCTCTCCTCGTGTCCTAGGGAGTGAGTGCTACAGAGAGTTCAGAGACAGTTTCTTCCAAGAAGCCAAGACGAGATTTGACCTTAGAGCTTGCAGATCCCAAGTCCCATTTTCAGATCTCTGCATTAGACTCTTGTTCCATTGCCACAGAGAGCCTTGGTCTCATTAGACTGGCTTTCCAGAGTGCCAACACCATGCCTGCTTGAAAAATGAACTTAATCAACAGTGAACCTGGAGGTGAAGCAGGTGCTGGAAAGAGGAAATTGTATTGATGGCCCGGGCTGGTGCAATTTCACACAGCCATCGCCTTGGCATTGCTGAGGTAGAGCCTTGGTCTCTCCTGGTGTCATTTTGTAAATAGTGTCTTCCAGGCTCTGTCATTTACCATAAAATACAGTTCACAGTGCCGATAAAACTACTTTTGGCTATTTTCTTCCCTCAAAGTTAGTTTTTATAATTCATACTTCTCTTACTATGATGGCGTGCGTTTGTTCGTTTGTTTTCTTTGTTCTTTCTTTCTTATTTTTTGTAGCTGTTACACAACAGGTGATTTGTTACACTGGAGATCAGCAATCCCCCCACAGGCTCTGTCTGGCTTGCCTCCTGTTTTTGCCTGGCCAGAGAACTAATGGTGGTTTTAAGAATTTTGAAGGTAAATTTAAACCAAAGTAAGTTATTAGGCTTTGGATGAGAATAGCCGCCTAAAGAATTGAGGCCATTGTTTCTTGCCTACAAAACCTAAAACTCTCTGGTCCTTTCCAAAAAAGGTTTAGCGACCTCAGCTTCAGACTAACATCTGGAACATTTGTCAATGACCAAATGAAATCAAGGAAGCTATAAAGTGAATTAACTAAAATAAATTAATTAAAGAGGAGAATGCATCCTAAGAGGAGTTAAGAGTACGTAATGCATAGGAATTTGGGTGGGCTCATAATCTTTTAGATTTAGCAGGTCCTTCAGAAGTCTCCCAGCCCATGGCTTTGCAGAGAGCTTTATGAGGCCCAGCAATGAAGGCAGATGGTAGCAAAACAGTCTCCCTTGAAGGGATCCAGGCCAAGTTTACTCCTCTTTGTCTTCCATGGGATGCTTTCTGGAACCCTAAGATTAGAGGCCCTCAAATAGAATAATCCCTGAAGTCATCAGCTGGCAAGAAGATCTGCAGAGGCAGCTTGGGGTGGGATGCCCTGACGGACATGGTTCTCATCCAGGAAGAAGTTGCCAGAAAGAAAAGAACTGGGTTTTAGGCATGATGAGCTGGAGGCTGGCAGCGGGATCCAGGCGCCATCATGGTTTTACTCTGTCCACATTTGTTCTTCCTAGAAGAGGGAGTGTCTCAGGCTGTAGGATACCACAACTGTTTTCTAAAATCAAAGCCTCTCTGAGATGTACATACCAATCCTCAGGAATAAAACCTGAAAGTGAACCAGGAAGCTTGAGGGGCCCACTTGGTCATGTTCCAACAGGGAATACTTGCTTCCTCAGAATACATTATGTCTCACAGTAGATCTTGAAGTCGGTATAACTGAAGATGGAAGCTCCTGTTTCCCAAATAGGGAAAAATAGTAAATCAAAATTCTTTCCAGGATGTTGTATGTGAACATAAATTCATGATAAAATGTGAATGAATGCTTGGCAGTCAAGTAAGCTAGAAGGTAAAGAAAGGCTGTGAGAACAAGGTGTGAGAACGGAGAAGGGGCCACAGCAAAACCCACCTCATTGTCTGTGTAGTCTTGCCTGTGCTAGTGATAATTAAAGACTGGTTCCTCGCTGCACCAGGGTCCCTGCAAAGGCTGCTGTTACTGATGTTTACACATCTGGTAAAGAGAAGTTTCCTCGGGGTCCACAGATCAGCAGTCCATTCTGTGAGAAGAACATGGCAATCAAAACAGATCTGCTTCCAAGCAGCCTCGACTGCAGATGCTTTCAGAGTGCGTGTGGAAGCACGGGGTGGCATTGTAAGGCCTCCCTTTGCTGGTACAGCCGTGGAATACCTAGCAAGGGTTAGGAGACCTGATATGTTTCCTAACATGATCATTACTTTATATGAATAAATTGGACTTTGCTACAAAGACAGAGCTGAGGAGAACTTTTTAATTACTACCAGGAGCAGCTAACCACACCAGCTCCGTCTTTCCTCTTTCTCCCTTTCCATTCTGACTTGAAAGGGGATGAAAGTCTAAAGTTCAGGCAGATAGGAAATGCAGCTATCCAAAGGGAAGTCAGAGTGTTCTGCATGTTCACATTATCCTGCTGACTTTTCTGTGTAATTTAGGGTGAATAAGTAGGAGGGTTGATACGTAAGAGAAGAGAAACACAATCTGAGAGTTGAGGTTTGATGTGTCATGCATTGTCTGGAAAGAGCTGAGGGAGCTGCATGAAATGATGGCCCCAGAGAAGTGCCAGAATGACGCCATTCAAGTTGCAACAGAATGTCTTGGTTCTGAAGTACAGATGTTTCCGGAACTTTCCCAAACAAGCTAATTACACCTGGTATTTCAGAATGTTTGATGGTAACCTTTGGCATTCATGGGGGTGACATACCTTCTAGTTGTATCATGGTATATTCCAGAAAGGCTTGAGAGCATGTATACTCTTCCAAACGCTAATAACATCTTCCCTGGTGGTAAATCTAGCTGCATGAGCTAGAAATGTAATTGGGCTACCTACACTAAGTTTGGAGCTCTTGGGAGAATGTCTGTTTGTAAAAGAACCTGAATATTCATGTAACTGTCCAGACATCAATAAATTCTTACTTTACCGTATTTATTTCTGTTCCCCAATGAACAGCAGCACTCTTAAGCACAAAAGCTAATAGGTACATTCTTCAGAGCTGTACCCTTACTTACCTTAATCCAGCAGCCGCCTAACACATTGGTTTATCCATTGCCAGGAACTCTCCTGTCAGGTGACACATGTATGTTTTCTTTGTCTTAGAGCATTGGAGACAGTTTGCCATCAATTAGCTGAGGGTGGTGTGTCAGGGATGTGCGGGTACTGTCGTTTGAGTGTGACAGCCGCCGATGTGCTTGAGAAGGGATTGTTTCATTATGCTGTTACTGGAGCTGCTGGATAATGATACTCCACACTGCAAAGGGAGCGGGTGTGTGTGGGGGGGGGGGGGAGACAGGCAGAAAGAATAGATTTTTAGTGATTGGCAAGATGAAAATTATTCATGCTGCAAGAAGGAGAAGATTAGAGGGATGAATGTCAAACCCTTAAGAAGCGGCTTTCTCTGAACACAGGTGGAATGTGGATGCAGAATGGCGCCCTTCCTGATGGAGAGGCAGAGGGGCAATGCCTTGACATTAGGCAGGAGGGAAAAAGGGAATAGCCCCTTCTCATCCGCAACAAGGATGAGCATAAACCGGAGTCTCTCCCATTCTCCAGTTAACTTTAGAATTAGATACAGGCTTCCTAGCACGTTGCCCTGGCAGATTTTCCTTGCTAGGAAACTCTTTCTGGTGTGTAAATTTAGGTTAGGAGGGCGTTTTCCATTGGATGACAGTGCAATTCAGTTGCTTTGAGGTGTTCTGTGAAGAACAGCAGATGATATTAGACTTAAATTTTCACTTGGGGGACCACATTTCGGGATACCCCCAGTATTGGCCATTTTGCTCAGAGCGTCTCAAGGGGAAGTCTTTCTTTAAATTCTGAAAATGAACCAAGACTGGATCTATATGCTCTTGGAGAGGAGACACAGACAAAAAGAAGCGCTGAAAATGTAGAAGTACTTGAAGAGAAACTAAGCTTCAAGAGGGACAATTGTGTTGACATTTTAGTAACAGCCCATTTTCGCTCCTTAACGAAGTGCAGTCATGCATGAAAATGACTTGTTATCTTCTAAACTGAAATGTATTATGAGTTGTATCTCCAAGGTGTGTATTACTCCTTCAAAGTAAAGGACAACATTTTAACCCTATGAGGATTCATTGTAGGTCCCAAACACCTTGTAGCACATGCATAAAAATATTGAACAATAAAAAGCTGATTGAAAGGATGCGTAAACTCCTCCATTGTGAAGAACTCCAGTGCACAGTTTATCTGCAGAGTTTTTTTTTTAAACCTGGGCTTTAGATAAGAAAGCTTAATTGGATATTTACCATTTTGGAGCAATGCATGTTTTTGTGATTACCTAATCACATTAAAATTGTATTAATTGCTGTATTATAGTCAAACGATAAGAACATTTTGAGTGTATAACCATAGTCCAGCCTCTGTGCTATGTGTTTTTAATTTTTCTAATCTTGTTTTATTTTCTGTATATCAGTATTTTGACTGCATGTATGTCTGTATGACTATGTAGCACATGTGCAGTGTCCACAAAGGCCAGGCCAGGAGAGGGCATTGATTCCCCTGGACCTAGCATTACAGACATTTGTAAGTTCCCATGCAGGTACTGTGAACCAAACCGGGGCTCTCTTCAAGAGCAGCAAACGGTGTTAACTGCTCAGCCATCTCTCCAGCCCCCAATTGGGGCTCACAATACATTATATATTTATAGTTCTTCGTGCAATCCTGTGAAGGATTTTCCTTTTTAAGATGAAGAAACATCAGGCAGTCACTAGAGCTGAGCTTTAAATCCAGGTCCACATATAACTCCCCTTGTGTGTGCTCTCTTCTGTTCCCAGCCATGCTGACACTGTCTGTCCTGAGAGCAGGATTTCTGATGAGGCCAAAGGAGTCAGAATCACCACTGTAGTTAAATGGCTTATTGAACTCCTCCCAGGCCTAAATTTCTCCTCTTGGGAGAGAGACAGAGAGACAAGATGAAGCTCACCTTTCATCTGGCCCCTCTAATTCTTGTTAATGTCTACTTGAGAGCCAATTTACTTTGGTCTCATCGATTAGTTTGCTCCTCTATGCCTTGACCCTTGAAATTCTGCCTAAGAGATGAATGGTCAGCCCAGACTTCTTCCCTTGTGCTGGCCGCCAAGCAATTAATGTCATTTCTCAGGAGCCCAGCATGCCTCTGACATCCATTACAAGTGAGAGTCACCATCTTTGAATAAGTTTGATCCCCCTTCTAGTGAAGACAAGCCAGAGCAATGCTGGGGCTTTTCAGTAGCCATGAATGTCCTGAAGTACGGGCTTGCGGGGAAGCTCAGTGGTCTCCACATACACAGCAAATCTCCCCTAGGCTCATTATCGATGGCCCAGGATGTCCTGCTTGCTACGGTAAAGGGCTCTTCTAGCTGATTGCTCACGAATCACCCTGCGGGAACCACTCCTTTCCTGCCTGTGGATCACTATGCCTCTGATACGGATCTGAAATCTTCATTTGGGAAAAAGCACATTTCTTACCAGCTGTTTGTTTTCCAAACTGAATAATTCAGTTAATTTCTTATCTGGATTAAATTTCAAAGCTGGTGAATTTCCCTCATCAGGGTTGAGAATGGGCAGGGACAGAGGGTGTGTTTTTGACTGTCCCACTGAGAGTGTTACAGCCACCCGTGTGCCTCTACTCCAAGACGCCTTTACAAATGCACTGCTAGACATGGATGCACCTTGTTTAGAATCCATCTGGCACTTGAGAGGCAGTGTGGGGTGGTGGTTAGGGGCACGTGACCTGAAATTTCACTTTGAATTTCGCCTTCACTCTTTGCTCACCAAGTGACCATAGCCAAGCCACGTTAACCAGGAACCTTAGGCCTCAAGGTTTACGCCATCAGGCCTGCCTATGCTAGCTGCTGCTTTATGCCTCTGACAGGAAAGTCTTTGTGCCCACCCTCTGCATGGATGGAAACAGTTACCAGATGATGTGGGTGGTAGCTTACAACAGCCCTGGGATGGCCCAATGCAAGAAGTCTTTATTTGGGGTTCCTAAAGTCTCCTTACATCTTCTGTTCACATGGTGAATACCTCACAAGTGAAGTTCCCCAAGGGCATCCTGTGCATTAGAAATGATATATTAATAGTTATTAATAATATAATATATTGCTTATATAATAATATAATATTATTGAATAATATATCGTTATAATAACCATTATATTGCATTACTATAATTATTAATATTAATAGTTGTTATTAATAATAAATATATTAATAGTTATAGCAAATATGCTGATTGACAATGACTAACTGAAATTATTTAAGGTGGGAGCTTAGACTTCCCTGGCCCCAAGATAGCACCTAAGAGCCACATGGATCCCAGAGCCACCTCTGCCTATCACTGCCATAAGCCAGGCCCCATGAGAAAGCGTCCACGGCAGTAGGGAAGAGGGCTCCTGGCTCTGGGCAGCAGGCAGAGGTCATGCATTCATGGCTTGACCAGGCTTTATTTCCTTGGGGAGTTCACCATCTCTTAATCACAAAAGCAATAACGATTTCTAGTGTGTTCCTTTGCTGTGCCTAATCAGTTATTCCAGCTGCCAGTCACCATCCCTGTCTGGAAGTTTACTGAAAAGCCCCCTTCGAGCTTTGGAGACAGCTCTGACCCCCAAGGTGACACCAACAATGAAAGCTGCCCCCAGGGGCAGTCTGTGTCTGGTTGATTTGGTCACAGCAGTTTTTGTTAATACTGTGCTGTGTTCTGGATGGGGGATCCATTTTCTTCTTTTGGCTTTGATCAGTAGGCCACATTGTCCACTCCACTGGTTGAGTTGTGGAAGTCATTTTGAGTAAGTGTGGAAATATTTTTTTTTCCTTCTGTGAATAGCCTCATCGTTCCACTCCAGGATGGAGATTTTCTCCCTAAGGTTGGAAATCCTGTGGCAACGCCTGCGTGTTTGTCAGTAAGCATATGCTGAAGCAGGCAGGTCTGTGAGAAGCCGGCAGGTATTGAAACGTAAAACATTAAGAAAGATTTAGCACCTGCCTTATGCAAAGAAAGTGCTGGAATGTTGCGTGCAAATGAAGAAAGGAATAATACTTGGAGACTGTATCTTATATGTATGGTTTGATAAGGTGAGACATCCCTGAAGTCACTGTGGATAACAGACATTTTCTGGGCCACAATGGCCTTTTCTGAGTCTTGGGGGTGTTTGTTAGAGGCCAAGATTAGTTAGTCCTACTGCAGCCATAGCTAAGTGACTTCAGAGAGTTGTCCTTTGTATATTAGAAAGTCATGCTTGTGTCTCTTATTGCTTATCTTCAATTTCATTTCATTCTTACGGTCATAAGTAGTATCTACAACTAGCAGTTATACCCTGGACTCTGCAGGCAGACTGTTCTGTATAGACATTGATAATAAGTTTCTTTTAGAAGTCATAATCTCTCTATAATTCTCTTAAAATTTCTATAATTTTCATCCCGTGTCCTATAACAGAAGTGATTGGCTTTCTTTTGCAGAAAAGTGATCGATTATGCCCTATGTAAGAAACTGTTCAAATACTTTCAGATTCAGACTTTGAAGTGTGAAGCCCTATCTTTCTTCTTCTCATGGCGTCCCTGGCAGAGTACTTTTCCCTGCTTCAGTATTATAAATCAGCTATAATTATATAGGGAAGGTCTGTGGATGAATGTTTGACCTCGGAGCATGTGGAAGACCCAGTCCTTAGCCTTCGACTGCATGCCAGTCACCTCAGATACCTTACCCTACACACCCTCTCCACCACCTCCCCCCTCTGGACATTGTAGTATACCTTCATATTGCTTGGAAAGTCCTTTCCTTAGCTGTACCAATCCACATCTGGCTTTCTGCCCCAGGACTCCTGGATGCCTCGAGGTTAGGCCTCTGCAACATGTATCTGCTTACAAATCTGAGGGAACTAACACTTCCCTGGGGCAACCTTTGATCAGAAAGGAGATTGTTAGATAAAATTTCTACCTCTATGCTAGAGCCCCAAGGTAGATGTTATTGGTATTTAGATTGTTTGTCTTCATTCATTAAAAAAGCAAACATGGCGGGGCGGTGGTGGCGCACGCCTTTAATCCCAGCACTCGGGAGGCAAAGCCAGGCAGATCTCTGTGAGTTTGAGGCCAGCCTGGTCTACAAAGTGAGTTCCAGGAAAGGCGCAAAACTACAGAGAAACCCTGTCTCGAAAAACCAAAAAAAAAAGCAAACATGAATTGATGCAGTTGGAGATAGCAGATACTAAACATGTCTTGTTTTATAGTTTATCCCAGGACCAAGTTTTGTGTTTGCCATATGGTAGCTACTTCATAAATATTTGTGGAATGATTGGTGCCTTAGAGAAGTATGGGAAGAGGCCAGGGCTGTAGCTCTATGGTAAATCATTTTCCTAACATACATAATGTTCCAGGTTCAGTCCCCAGCAGGAAGAGGGAGAAGAGGATGAAAATACTAAAATAAGTATGTCAAGGTAGAGAACTTAGCAAAAGTACTAAAGTATGAACTGTTGTAATAAATTTGGGATGTGGTCACTCACCTGGTTGGGTAGAGCCACAAATGAATGTGTTAAAGTGTTGGAACACTGTTAAGAGGTCAACATTAGTAGATCCTGGTATTTTGGTAGAATTAATGCATACAGGCATTTCTCCATTTTCAAGCTGAAACCCACTCAAGAGCAGGAGTACAGAAATAATACAATTGTGTGTGTGTGTGTGTGTGTGTGTGTGTGTGTGTGTGTGTGTGTGTGTATTAGATTCATCATTTAAAATAATGTTGGATGGATAGATGATGGAATGATAGGTGCTTGGTTGTGACTTGGCTGAGAGGATAGTTCCTCAGCAACTTCTCACTTTCAGTGACAGACTATAAATGGCACCTTCTCATCCAGCTTATTTAATTGTAGCTAATGTGAAATCCAACAGAAGCAGCTACTGTAGACCTTTGGGAAACACCATATTTTCTGCTGAACCATGTAGTAAAGCATAGCATGAGCATCCAAGTTTCCCTATTGCCCACTGGGTTCCGAGCAGCAAGGGCAGTGCTTCCCTTGTGATAAACATAAACACATACAAACAAAAATACCTCTGGGGGTAAATAAGTGAAGGGTACATTCAGCACCAATTACAAAATAAATGAGAGCTGTTGTTTCTATACTTACAGCACGGATTTTTTTTTTTTTAAGGTAGCTGTGTTTTCACGGTGTCTCTGTGACCTATTATTCCATTAGTTTTTAGAACAGTATATAAAACCCAAGCTCCATGCTGACAAACACCAATATTGAAACTATTGCTACATTCAATCCAAACAGCCATCTCCCTTGGGCCACATTATTATTTGGAATACAAGCAGAATTGTGGTTCCCTGAGCCAGCAGGGCATAAATGAGGCCAGTGATTCATACGGTGACTCCGGTGGGTCTGCGAATGTGCAGCTTACATGGAGTCTGATGCGCACAAGAGAAGCTCAGGGTTGACTTTTTGAACTAGTAAGCACTTCCTGGCCTCACTACCACTTTAGGACTTGGAGGACTCTGGAAAGGTGAAGGTTTCTGAGGACAGGAGTGAACCTGACAGAATGCTGATTTACCAGAAATAAACCCTTCAGATCAGATCACACGCATGTCAGTAGCTTTTTGAGCGGGAAGATGGTAATTCTGCCTCTTCACATGCTCCCCTAAGTCCTTGAACTCTTATTCCATTGGATTAGTCTTTTGGGGGCTGGGTCACCTGGGGTCTTAATTCTACCCTGGTGAGGTTGGATGAAAGTGATATTGGTCTAAAAATACAATTCCCTGAACTTTTAAACCTTCAAATCTTTTTGATAATATGACTTTCTTAATCCTGAACTTGATTTCTTTAATTAAAAAGAATCCATTTGTTCTTTGATATTAGTAAAGTTCAGAAGGAGCAGAAATGGGCATGGAGCAGAGAAAGAAGTGAGGGGGAGTAGGTAATGGTAGCGCCTGGTTGCAGCCTAATAAGATGTCTGCCAAGGAGGTCCCCACACTAAGGTCCTTCCCCTCTGAGAGACTTGGAAAGTGACAAGCCCTGGTTATCAGGTGACATGGTACCAATTAGCTGATGTAAATGGGCACATGGGCAAGTTTGAGGTCACATACAGTTCTCACAGGGGAGGCTGCCCCAAGAATGGGGCTGTGACTCCCCATTAGTGTGTGATTGGCAGTGATGGAGAAAGAACCCAGAGCTGTGTGTGAGGGACCACCTTTTCCTATTTTGTCATCTTGGATAAGGATTTCTTTGGAATAAAAATGGTAATAGTCATCACACCATGAAAGAATTGCTTGAGTCTGCTGGACTCTTAGTTAAGAGGGTATGGCACCCTATGCTGAGACTTGCAGTTATGCAGGTTCTGTTATCGGTACACTGACTGCAGGGGCCTGACCCACAGTGTCTAGCTACACAGTGAGAAGAGGCAGAAGGCCTGTTTTGTGCCCCTTGCAGCCAGCTGACTGAACATACCATCATACAACCGTCGTCTTCCAGGACTGAAGAGCACAAACACAGAAACGTCTGCATAGAAGTACACAGCACAAGATTGAGTAATTGTAAGGACCGGGTAGGGAGCTGTCAGGGCACACAGCACCCAGACAAAGGTGAGCCTGGAGCAAGCTCAGCTGGAGCTCCGGAGATGGGGGTGATGAAGGCACAAGAGTCCGGGAACCTGTTCCACCATAGAAACAAAAGCTGTGTGTATCCACGAAGGGGAGAGAGAGCTGTTCCCTAAAAGGCACTCAGAGAAAAACAAACAAGCCCCTGAAATATGCTCGCTGTCAGCCTTGGTGTTTAAATGTGGCCTCCTTCAGGGCACTGTCTCATGCTGCCTCTCTCTTCATTCCAGCTCCCATTTTCTCCAGCAATCATTCAAGCCGAAATGGAACAGCTGCTGGGGCCGTGCCACCCCCACATCCTGTCAGTCACCCTTCGCCGGGACATAATGTACAGGGGAGCCCCCACAACCCCTCCTCCCAGTTACCTCCGCTCACAGCTGTGGACGCAGGCACTGAGAGGTAAGGCCATCTGTCTCTCTCTCATAATAGGTGTTGCCGCCAAGCCTCCCTCCACAGAGAAGAGCTCTGACAGTTGCTGGATTTTATTAATAATTCGTTGGTGGGTTGAGTTACCCAGGGGTGACATTTTAAAAGTAACATACACAAAGCATGCGGACCAAATATCTCATTATCTGTTGCATTTTTTTTTTATAACAAATCAAATGGTACTGGCAATCAACAAGTGTCAGGAGCTGGAAGCTGTATCACAGCCTCCCATCATTGCCATTTCACCTTGGTTCGGTACTCAGTTTTCAGCGAGTTAAGGGGCTCTCCGGATACACACGGGACCATAGTCACATGGAGAGTAATACAACTTTGTGTGCTCGGCAGCCTTCCATTATTGACAAAATGGCTGAAAGACAGTAAGCATCCAAATTGGTTTTGATCCATGATTTCGGTGATTTCACCCCATGGTCACTGGACCTTGCTCTGGGCTCATCAGGGTGGGAGTTTGTGGCAGAGGGGGTCTGTTCACCTCACAGTGGCTAGGAAGCAAAGGGAGAGCCAGGAAGGGACTACGTTCTCACTTTCCCCTTCAAGAGCATGTCCCCCAACAAGCCAACTTCCTTTCACTAGACCCCACTCCCTCAGAGTTGCACTTTCCTCCCAAGGAGCACTCCAGGGTAGTGTCCAAGCAATGTCTCAACACACAGGCCATGGGCACTTGTTCAAGATCCAAACTGCAGCACCTTGGGAGAAGATGATAAAGTGACAGAAAATGTTATATGACAACGATAATCAGGAAGTCATTGTCCACTCAATACTTTTGGTTGGTATCACCCTCAGAAAGCATTTCTATGGGGAAATCCCTCAATAACTGTATGTTCCTTTTTTATTTCTGAATTCTCCCCTGGATTTGGAGATTTGGGGGCTAGAGGTGGCTTCTCATACCTCTGCTCCCCAGATGAATCTGTTTCTGTGAACCACAAAGCCAAACAGTTTCTCGGTGAGTGAAAGGTGTGGTATACCGCATAGGCATTGAGAGAAAAGGAAGTTTTCTCCACACAGGTTAAAGGAAACAGAGTCTCAGACAGTGGGGGCACCTGAGAGATGAGTAGGAGGAGAGGGTGCACAGCGGGTAAACAGGCCTTGACCACTCAGGAGAGCAGCACGCACATGGATGATGACTGGGTGATAGTGGGCTGGCTGGCTTCTGTGGACCATGTGCTGTAACTGAGGAGTTGCCCTTGTCCTGCTGGAAGCAAATAACCATTGTGAGAAGAAACATGCAATGAGGTTGACATTGTAGAGGAAGGACTCTGTGTAAGAAAGCCATTGGCAGTTGGAATGAGTGATGGAGAGGATACAGAGTGAAGCTATTTCAGGGTTCCTTGTGAACAACATGATGCCTTGAAGTAAGACAAAGAAGTAAGGAGAATGCACTCAAGAGCTTTATCAGGGAGCAGAATTGCCAAAGAATAAAGCAGAGGAACCAACCCAATGCTCAAGGTATAAAACTGTGCCTTTAACAAAATTTGAGAAATAAAAAAAAAGAGAGAAGGAATAATAAATTGAGTTTCAGAGCATGAATTTTATGAGATAGTAAAAGATCCACATGGATGTATGTGATAATTAGATATGTGAATTAGAAGGTAAGAATTATTTTAACATCGTGTGTACATGGTAAATGTAGCCTCTTCTGGAAGGAACAGTCAGTGACACCGTGTCCGTGGTCGCCACCCATTAAGTTCATGGTCACTGGAAACAGGAAATCTATTCTCCAGTTACCTGAGCTTATCTCTTTTATTGTTTTTACAGTTTCCCAGTGGACTGAAAATGGTGTTTGCCATAACACACATTAGCTCACACCAGGCTGGTTAGACAGACGCAGGGTACCTTGGTATGTCCGAGGGATTAGGGTTGGAAGCTAGAGAGTGTTCATTCAGTGATCACAGTGATCCATAAGTCACCCTGGAAGAAGGGAGGAGGAAGGGTCGGGACCCACTAGCTCCATGGAAGTGAATGAAGTAGATGTTTGCACTTTCTAGGTTTATAGTATCTGCTGCATGTCCTTGCCACAGCATGTGTATTCTGACCCCACACCTGACTGACTGGGCAAATGTGAGTTGTGGGTTATCTCTTCCAGTCAGGTTGGAGAAGAGGATGACATGAAGAAGCTCTGAGTTATTCACTGTATTTGCACTAGGGACCAGGATGGAAACACAAAGAGGAAATGGGCTTGCCTTCCGCTCCAGGTTTATACATCTTTGCTCTGTTTGCCTGGGAAATCCCCCAGTAAAAACTGCAGCAGCTTTCTTAACGGAAACAGGTTGATCACACTTAGCGATTTTAGTGGGGCATTGGCATCTTTTCCTGCTTTGCAGGCATTGATTCATCATTTACTTAGCTTTAGCTCATTAATAAAATGGGCTGAGTCACTGTCAGAAGTTAGAAGAGGCCCACAGCAGCTGCCCATCTAACATCAAGCTCTTTGATCCTGACCATCATAAAATAAATGTAAGTTCCCTCAATGTGGTGAGAGTCTATTTTTATTTTTAAATACTAACTGAATGACACATAATTTCTGGGACTTGAGCAGTGCTGTAACACATCCCCTGATGTTGATCTGAACTTCTTAAGGGAAGTGGCCTTTTACTATGTCATGGTGTATGAGCCACCACCGGTACTTTATGTGTGTGACAGTGGCTTCCTTTGAGAGGAACTCAGTGTCTTTGGAAATGTTAATTCTTTGGGCATTATAGTATGTCTATTACACCAATAAATCACAAAACTATTTATGGGCGGCCACTTTGAAATGGAAAAATCTTTGTAGCCTCAGTTTGTATCTCTTATCTTTGCAAGAGAATGTCAGGTGCCTCTCTTCCTTCTGAAGGCCACAAGCATGGTACACTCTGTAATACCAGTGACAGGGATGGGAACTGTGGACTCCCCACAAAGGGAGGGACTGACTAAAGATCTCCTGAACCCTACCTTTGAGACATAGAAGATTGATTGCCACAAAAGAAAGGATTGGGTCTCTTTGCAGAATGATTAGTCTGGCACAGGAATTAAGACCAGAAAACATTAGGAATCATTGTTTTGGAAAAAGTAGTTAAATTGCCTTTACCAAATAAAGAATGCCAATTTCTCGAGTCCCTACTGAGTACCAGAACACCTCACGGCTTCTTTTATAATATGTTATTTCATATGTGGCATTGCTAGAATTCTAGGCACTTGGATATATATGAGGGCTTGTATGTCTCTGGCCAACCAAAGCTAATCGTCATAGGGGCCATGTTCTAACTCATTACTGGAAACTTGGTACCATCTGCCTAGACGCTGAAGGTCAAAGAGTCACCATTTCTCAGCACTGTTTCTGCAATTAGTAAAGCCAGCCTGTTCACTACGTCTCCCTTAGTTGCTCGTTGCCATGCCTTAACTTAGCCTCTCCAGTTATTATTTGCGGCCTTCAGTGCTCAGCTCAGTTCTCAGCCCAGAAACCCTGCCCCTCTCTCAGGTCAGCGGCTGACACCTCTGTGGGACCCCTTGGTTCTTAAGGATCTGTTACATCTGTATAACATCTATATACATCTGTATCTGTCAACTAGAGCTGAGTTCGATATTGGAGGGCAGAGGCCTTGTTTCCTCATAACCTTCAGAATATTTTGCTCTGAGTTACGTGATGGCACATGTTGAGGGAGCTTTAACAAGGGATAAAGAGCATTGAGGAGAATGTCTGGGAAACCGGAAGGCATTGCCCGCCCACTGTTCCAGTGGAGGGTTCCCATAGTTTTCTCTTTGATTTTTGTTTTATTTGTTTTTGTCAGAGGACAGTGGTCTTGATTCTCAATGCTTCTGCCATTGTGTATACCTCTTGCAAACTTTGATGTCATACCTAGATGCCAGTCTACTACACATATAGGCCCACACCAAGAGGTATGGTACTTTTTTAGCCATGGTACCATGGTCTCTTATTTGCATATGTAACGTCAAAATACCTCAAAACTAGGCCTGTTGCTTCCCCAGTCTTGCTCCTGAGCAAACAGGGCTCTTGGCATCTTCTTCTACACAGTTTTTTCTTAGCCTCACATGCGTTAGACATAATCTTCCCTCTCTCTTCTTAATCTCCTAGTATATGTTCAGTTACCGTAAAAATGTAACAAGATGTTAAAGCTTATCAGGATCTATCCTAGCCCTGGGGCTTCTTGGTTCGTCGAGTCTTTTATTGGGCTGGTATTTATGAAGCATGAGATAGGCTGGACCCTGAGGACACCATGGGACATATGATAAATTAGAGCAGTGCCTTCTCTGAGCATGAAGTCTCATGGGGCAGCCAAGCCAGGAGGCCACAGTAACTTAGCAGACGAGGTAAGGGTGATGCAGGGCCTTTGAAGGCACAGAGCAAGAGCATCTGTTCTCAGAATGAGGGAGGAAGTATTGGAAGAAGCAATGGCCCCCTGAAAGCTGCTAGTGTGTAGGCAGTAAGGGTGTATGCCAGTGTCAAGAGGGAAGATGGCAGGCACGGGCAGGGCTGAGCATGTAACTGAGAGTAACCCCATGTTAGCCACAGTAAGGAGTTTCACCTTCCTCTTGAGAACAAGCATTTGTATATCTGGCCAACAGGAAACCATGGTGACCATAGCATTCAATCTAAATGTGCCTGATGTTCACCCACATCAGAATATCTTCCAGAAGAAGTGACAGGGGATGGGAAAGTGTTTCACTTGGTCCTCAGTCAGACAAAGGCTGTCCTCTGTAACTCTTAGACTAATAAGCCAACACTGTGGGGTTGATGTTATTTTATTTCCTAGTATAATTTGAAAAGATCATTTTGTTCTTTGCCATTCCAGCTTTCATCCTTCACAGTTATGGCTTATCAGGTCTTTGAAGAGTCCCTGAGTATCAAAAAAAATTTTTGAAAATCTTCTCTCTGTTAGGGAGAGAGCAACAAAGGTCTAGGAATCAGAGGCACGAGTTGGCCTCACTTGTCTGTTGTATTAGAGGAGAGTTGACTTCTGCTAAGGGTTCTCCTCAGGACACTATGCATCCTCACAGAGCTGCAGTTGACTCAAGGCACATCACTGAGTGACCCCCTGACATGGACGTCCGATACTTTGTCATGTGCACTGAGACATTCCTAACCCAGAGGGTACCAAATCAACACAGACAATAAGTGAAGTTCATCCGTCTTGATTCCCAGGATCATGTGACGTGAAGTGAGCACCATAGCAGCAGGCTCTCACCCTGGATGATGAAGATGCTGGCATCAGAGAGTTGTATGAAAAGTCCAGACGTGGTCCTTGCCTAGCATCCCCCGAGGATGTAGGTCCCTTTCTAGAAAGATGGCTTCCATGAACATTTGAGATCAAGAGGGGAAGAGTCCCAAATCCCCTCCCTCTCCCAGTATGCACATATGCGTGCTTCTACATACACACACACACACACACACACACACACACACACACACACACACACACACACACACACTTTGAGAATTACTGAATGTTGCAAAAGATGATTGGATGGATTAAGCAAAACCCACTGCTCAACTAATCTCCCCTGAGCTACCTTTCATTTAAATGTCCATCAAACTCTCAGGGTCTAGTGTGTTTGTTGGTAATGTAATCAGGAGTCAATTCTATCACTGTCTCTAACTTATCATTAAAGACCTGAAAACCCTAGTACTCAGCTTTGGTCTTTCCCTAGCCCTTTTACATCTAATTAAGCCGTGGAGCTGTCAATGGTTTCCAAGCTTAGTCAGAACCATTCTTCCACTCCATGTTGACCCCCCTGCCTGGCCTGGCCTCTCAAGTATGGCATCCTACCTGTTTTCTCTGTGTCTGATTTTGCCTGTCCACAGCAGTCCTCCCCCATCTCATCAGCCTTTGCTCTGCATCCCAAGACTGGCTCTTCAAAATGTAAACAAATCATTTGTTCCTTTCTACACCCTCCTCCATCCTACCAAGAGTACCAAACTCGTGTTGTGATGGTCCTCTGTGGTCCGGGCCAGCCAAGTTCCCCTTCCATTGCTATCCATTTTAATAGGCCAAAGACTGAAAGCCTTCTTGTTGTTCCTAGGAAGGACCAACATAACCTTGCCTCAAGCCTTTGCCTTTGCAGATCCTGAGACACTAGGTCATTATGATGAGGCGAGCTTTTCTTTCCAGTGTCTACTCAAATGGTGCTGTTCTAAAGAGACATTTCTTTGGAGAGCCTTTGTTTGTTTGGTTGAGATGGAGTCTCATGTAGCCCTGGCTGGTCTGGAAGTTGATAGATAGAGCAGGCCTCAGACTCACAGTGATTCTCCTGCCTCTGCTCACTGTGTGCTGGGGTCACAGGTATGAGCCTGCATGTTGGCCTGAGAGAAGCTTCCTCCACCCGGATTCACTCTGTTGCTTGACTCTGCTGTCTCCTTTCCCCAGCACATTACCTGAACTTAAGGTATGATTTTATTAGATTAGAGCCAGTCCATTACATGAGGTCTCCCTGAGAGCAGAGACTACACAAAGGTGGCAATTGCCTTAACCACTCCGTGCTTCTGGGGAGATGTGTGGAATTTTATGGAGAGTGTGGGAGTGGGGAGAGGAACCCCGCTGTGATGATGGCTTCACTATTTCTGGACAAGTCAATAATAACCTGAGCACATGGTTGCTGTCCTGCTGTCTTCTCCTTTGTGGCACTTTGGTCCCTGTGGAGGCCTTGCTGTGAGACTCTGTATGCACTTACCAGGGAAACAGCTTCGTTCTGCCCCCAATACCTGTTCACATCAGATTATTGTTCATGTATTTTTTTTAAATTTTGAAATGCACGGTTTCATCATTTTAGCTTAAGTATAACCACACATAAAAAAATCAACTATTAAGATGTCTATAAAAGTTACTTTTTTTTTTTAAAGTGCTAAGGAAGTCACTTGGACCCTAGAAGCAAAGACAGCCGTCTTGATTTTATTTCCACATTCCAAACAGATACCCCTCCTGTTATGGCCAAGATGATGTTTTCTTAGTCTCCGTGGATTTTCTCTCAGGAAAGTGAGTCATGGCTGTAAGAAAGATGGCATGAGGTAAAATAGAATTCCTTTTTTGCCACCTCTACTTGAACACATGAAGCAACAGAAGTATGGTACTGTTGCTAGGCCGTGGTAGTATTCAAACTTGTCAGTGTGCTCTCTCCTCCAGCAAATTATGCAGAGCCCAAATCTCCAAGGGGAGAGAGCTCAGCAGCCTTCCAGCCTGAGTCACATGTTTATATAGTCTGAAGTTCCTGCTCTCTGGTGTAGAACGGGCTGCTCCAGAGAGAGGTTCCACTTTGGGTTCTAGCAGTGTGACCTAGACTCACAGGGTCATTTCTCTTCTTAAATAAGGGCATTCATTGCTCAGAGGGTTCCATCGTTTTGCAACTTTGAAGGGTTGTCTATTTGTTGGTCAGGAGGGAGTCTATCAAGGTGAAGAGACACTATGAGGCAATGTTTTTTAGATGAGTCTTTTGGTGGGGGCTTCTTTTTTTGAGAACTCTCTTTGGTTGTTTCTCTGTGTAGTTGAAAGGAAGAAGAAAAGCCGCCATTTTAGTCAACCTCAGAGTAAATGGTTAGGGACATTCTCTTAGACAATATAGTCTCTTCTGGAATAGATGTTTCCTGCAGAAACAAATATCTAAAGAGATGCTGATTACTTGAGCAAGCAGCTCATCAGCCTGGCCCAGGGATTGACACTAAACAGGGAGTTGAGTCTCCAGAAGCAATGGAATGTTCCACAGAGTGGTTCTTTGGCAGCAGTGACCAGCATTTACTAAGTACTTGTCCTTGCACATTGCTGGGTGATGGACTACAGATGCAGATTGACAATGATGGCCAAGGAGTTACTCTCTTTCCTCCTCAGAAGAACCATGAGCCCTTCTCTGATCGACTCTGGCCTTTGCAAACTCTGCTTTCTCCAATTTACTTCTCTAGTCAGTTACTGAGTCTTACTTTCAAGAGAAGGAACTGAATATTCCTTCACAGTTAACCTGATATTCCAAAGATGGGAAGAAATCACATCCAAACAGCACATGTCATTACTGAACAAATGACCTCTCAGCTAGTTTCTTAAGATTCACAGATTATACTGGCTGTTGTGGTTTCGTATAGCACTGGCTTGCAAATGTATCTAGCCATATATGGCAGAAGTCACATTTAAATTTGATCCTCAAAGTTGAATAGACTTTAAAGAAACTTGTTTACATTTTGAAGCCATGAGGAAAGGTTTAGGATAGTCTGTGTGGGATACACTTGTGCCTCCCTTTCTCATGTTTAGGCAAAAATAACAGTTTTTCTTGTCTAGCATTCTCATTACAGTCTGTTCTGGGTGTTAACTTTTTCATAATGCATTCTGTCAGAAAGCACATTGAGCAGGACTGCCATGCTGGACCAGAGAGAGGCGCTTCCCGCTCTTACTGTAGGACAGTGAGGTGGCCTGCTTGGCCAGTCCCCACGCCCAGCAGCCTGAAAAGGGTGACATCACTGCAGGAATGCTCTTCTGAGAACATTTTTCTAGATCAAGTGTCCAAGACCAGCCTAGACAACATTTTCTTTTGGTTAAGCACTCTTTTGAAAGGAGACTTTGGCCGAATCACATGTTCCTTTTCCTCCCATTCACATCAGATTCTGAAACAGAAAAATGACTTGAGTCACCACCCACCCTGGGGGCCAGATATTTCAGACATTTTGGTTCTTGTTTCTGCAGAGAATTCATTGCTCTTGTGTACATAGATCTTTTCTCCTTCTCATTTTCTTTTCCACAAAGGAAAACAGCAGCACCTCTGCTTGAGAGTTGACCACAAAAAAATACATATTTCTGTAGAATTCTTAGCCTTTGGCATTGATTCTTTTCTTGACTTTGCAGCTTGTTCCCTCAACCCAAATGAAATAGCTCCTGCATATCACTTTGTCGACCCCATTTCCATAAATGCTACTCATTATAATATATGTTTGAATCCCTTTTAAAACCTTGTGATCATTTCACTCACAGTCCTCATTTCATGTTCCCTGGAGGCTTGGGGATCATTTTTAAGTCTTGGCGCTCCTCCGTTTTGATGAATTGTTTACAATAATTATTGACCCAGCTGTTTGTAAGGAGACAGATGTGCTCCTTCTTACCAGGGCACCGATTTGGCTCTTTGAGTGAAGCCCAACTCTTTGGATGGACACACAGCTCTTGGCCAGCATTGGTCCTGCCCAGATGGATGGTTTTGCAATTACCCACACCTCCCAACAGCCGTTTCTTCATTACTGAAAGCTGCCCCCAATTGTCCCAAAAGCTGAATTCAATCTGCAGTTCCCCCAGTAACGTGCTGTGATTCATTTGGGGACAAATCTGGATTGAACTGAGTCCAAGTGTCTCTTTTGTGAGACAGAAGGGAAGTATAAGTAGATACTATAGTCACCCAGATGAGTCAGCCAGGAATTCATGAAGTGATTCATAAATCGTTATAAAGACCACTAAAGTCTACTAAAATGGAGAGCTGTCTGGCTATACAAAGTGTGGTATTATCATTGGGCTGTTTTTTTAAAAGATGTTAAATCACATGTGAAATCCTTAAGACTGTGCTTTTCTTTTTAGATTTTGAAAAGGATTTCTTCTCCCCCCTCGGCAGTGGACCAACGGCAAGCCATTTTTCATTGATTAGTTTTCACAGATGAATTTTAAAACCCCAACAGATGATGCCCTACAATTCCTTGGGGAGGGGGAAACATCCCCGTGAAAATCCATCATAGGCCAGTTTATGTCCATTAGTTCTGCTCCCTGACAGCAAATCAATGATATTTCTGTGTGGGTACAATGAGACTAGCTATTCCCATGTGTTCTCCGTCTCTGATAGGTCTACAGCCCCAGTGGAAGAGAAAGGGAATGGAGGGCATATCCAAAATCATGTACTAACCAATGCTCCATCTCAGTGACCATGCAGATACGTGAGTCTCCCCTTCTCACAGTGTTGAGACCCAGAGCAGGGCCATGACACAGCCCCCACATGGTTGGTTAGAACCATTGTGTATGCAGCCCAAATGAAGGGCCGGAAGAGATGTGGGGCATGGATGTGACTTTCAGCACAATCACCAGTAAATGTTGTTTTCAAAAATATATCTGAAAGCTGATATCAAAATGGTATAGGCTTATAGACAAGGAAAGAAGCCCTAACCCAAAGGAGTTGTCCTTTGGAAAGTCTGGAAAGTCTGGTACCTGACCAGCTTAGGCCTGAAGAGCTCACTGGGACTGAGCAAGTTTCCTCAAACCAAGGAACAACACTTTCATTGTCAGATCTTTTTAAATCAGTGTCTTTATGATACACTTTCTACTAAGTAACAATAACGGTTAAGATTTCAGATGCCCTTAGAAGTCACCTCCTACTCCTCTCTCACCCCATCCCACTGACTGGGTTTGAATCCCAGGAGAGAGGTTGGGCTGGACTTACTGAGAGTGGTGGGTAGAAAAGTAGATCGGCATGGCAGGGAAGTACCTTCACCATGCTTGACCTCTTTTATTTTCATCCAAAAGAGATGATCCAGATCCCCTGCACCTGGAATGTTCCATGATGGCACTAACATATTAAGTCAGTACCAAGAAGTTAGACCCTTACAGACTGCAAAGCTCACTGCTCTAAAGAACTGGAAAATGAACAGATGAGTCAGTGTTAGTTTCCGTATAGGAATTGTCAAGACAGGAAAGGTTTCCTCAATTTTTATTTTTTATTTTTCTTTTTTTTTTCATTCTGAGCCTTCCTTAAGTGTTGTAACACAGCACCAGGACTATAATCTTGGGCAATTTGTAGGCTCTGGGTCACCAAAAACACGTACCCAGGATGCCCTACGTGGACACTCTTTACATCAGCCATCCATTCTCTAAGCATTCACTGGTCACTTGAAAGTTGTCAGACATTCCTAGTTTAAGTTTTTGGATGGCCCGGACTTGTGAATGTGAGGTTCTGCACAGTGCCCCATCATTCCATAGCTACCGTTGACTTGTGAATGTGAGGTTCTGCACAGTGCCCCATCATCCCATAGCTACCGTTGACTTGTGAATGTGAGGTTCTGCACAGTGCCCCATCATCACGTAGCTACCGTTGACTTGTGAATGTGAGGTTCTGCACAGTGCCCCATCATCCCATAGTTACCGTTGACTTGTGAATGTGAGGTTCTGCACAGTGCCCCATCATCCCATAGCTACCGTTGACTTGTGAATGTGAGGTTCTGCACAGTGCCCCATCATCCCATAGCTACCGTTGACTTGTGAATGTGAGGTTCTGCACAGTGCCCCATCATCACGTAGCTACCGTTGACTTGTGAATGTGAGGTTCTGCACAGTGCCCCATCATCCCATAGCTTCCGTTGCTTTTTCTTTGTTACACTCCCATGGTAGCCCAGTACTGTTTTTCACTTAGTCTTAGATGTGCTGCCTTGTTTCCTTTCACTAGCTTCCGGGATACAGAGAAATGTGTCCTCAGTTGCTCTGCCCACTGCTCACAGCAGCTGCACACTCAGCCAGTGACCAGTATATATCTCCTGAATGAAGAGAAAAATTAGAATTATCTCATACTTTACAATTCTGAGGGAAATTGGGCTGTCTTTGTTTTACACTTGCCATGGAAGCTGGGAGAGTTGAATGGTTTATTCAGATTTACTTACCTAGTAAGAGAGAGAGCTAGAGTCCAAGCCTGTGTGCTCTGGCTGCTGACCCATTTGTCTTTCTGCACCCACCTGATCTCCATCCCTACCCATTTTCTGCATGGGAACTTTAACCGTGTCCATTCCACATTCCACCTACTGTCTTATGATAGTCTGGGATTAGGTGCTACATCTTGAGGAAGGGTGACCTCCTTGTGCAGGCCTGCCCACTGCCACATGGGGAGCCCAGCAGTAGTGAGAGTAGGGCAAGGGAGCAGGCAAGGGAGGCCCTGAGAGGAAGAAGCATGGCCAAGTGATCAGCTGTGTACTGAAGTGTGCGTAAATGAGGATTTGCGGGAACCTTTCAAGTCCTCCTCCTGCAAGAGGCTCATTTATGAGGCTTTAAAACCCCTCCCTTGCCTTCTTTTCTTGGCAAACCATTGCTCATCAGAAGGTCATACCAGCTCCCCACCAAGTAAGTGGAAATGGTTGACTCAGTTCTGGTTTGCTTTTGTGTGCTCTGTTTCTGGTAAGCAGGGATTTTCCCTTAGTCTGTTATGTGCCTGCTTGTATAGTAGTTGTCTCTTTTGAGGTCCTGTGAAAGGCCTAACTTAGTACATATAGATTAACAGAGAGGCTGTGACTTTTTTTTTTTTTTTTTAGTTAAAATACTGTGTGATATAAGAAACATGGCCCACAGAATCAACTAAACAGGGCTCATAGGAGCTCACAGAGACAAAAGTGACGATCACAGCCCCTGGATGAGTCTAAGCTAGGTCCTCTGCATATACATTAGGGTTGCTAGCCTGGTGTTGTTGTGGGACTCATAACTCTTGTGGGAATGGAGAGTATCTTTTGACTTTTTTGCCTGGTCTTGGAACCCTTTTCCTCCTAGTAGGTTGCAGTGCCCAGCCTTAATATGAGGCCTTGTGCCTAGTCTTCCTGTAACTTACTATGTCATGTTTGTTTGGTTGATATCCTGGGAGGCCTGCTCCTTTTTGAAGGGAAATAGAGGAGCAGTGAGTCTTGAGGGGCAGGGGTTTGGGGGTATGGGGGGTAGGAGGAGTGTAGGGAGCAGGATCTGTGATTGGGATGTAATATATGAGAGTAGAATGAAAAAAAATACTATTTGGTGTTTTTAGGCAGAAATAAAACTGATTCTAAAAATTCATGGATTAAAATAACAAAGTGTTATTTAATTGATTCTTGTAAATTTGTATAAATTGATTCTGTGCTTGGAAAACATTCCTATTTATAAATAGATTTCTTGTGCTGGAATTTTAAGTTACTGATTCTTACTTGCTTCCTTATTTCTGGTAGTTGTCTGAAAATATGATCACATAATCACTTCTTTCGTTTTCTTTTGCTTTTTTTTTTGTTTTTTGAGACAGGGTTTCTCTGTATAGCATTGAATGTTCTGGAACTTGCTCTGTAGACCAAACTGGCCTCGAACTCACAGAGATCCACCTGTCTCTGCCTGTCAAGTGCTGATATTAAAGGTATGTGCCACCACCGCCCAGCTGCGATCACTTCTTATATATAATTTCTCTGTAGATGCAACAGTTAAAATTTTTGTACTGACTCCTTTTAAATCAAAGGCTACTTTGTGAAGGTTTGTTTCTTGGAAGAAATTTGTACTTAAACTTTTAATGGTATTTCATGTCAGATGAAATGTTTTCTTCAGATTTTTAACCCTGTGCTGTGTTGTCTCACCTGTGTGAAGAACACAGAAGGCACAGAATTATCAATGGGCAGATGTTGATTAAGTGGAAGGCATAGTATTTTACACTTCTAGGTCATGAAATAATGCTAAATTCTTGGTATGTACCCACCACATTTTCCCCTTTATTTATCCTTATCAGTATTAAATAATATGTGGTAGCCAAGAAAGTATGCCCAGGAACTTCTCTGAATAGGTAATAATTTGGAATGAGAACATCATTATATAAAATCATACACATATAGACTCCATACCTAGTATAATATAATCTACTTATGGATGACAAAATATTTTAATAAATTATACTCTTGTATTTTTGTCTCCCCCATTTCCTACTTAGTAGTCATAATTTAACCTTTGACCCTGTCATTGCAAATGAGAAAAGCATTAGATTTTTACTTGGAAGAACTTTGGACTCTCTTCATAATCTTTGTATACCATTTCTACTCCTTACTAACCCAATTTATGTGATTCAGATGTATCGGGTTGTTTGGGGGGTAGGTTATGTCCTCAGATTATACCAGGGTCCCCAGATAGTCCCAACTTGACTGTCCACTCATTCCTTTGCTCCTTCAGCTCTAGATTGAAGGAAGGTAGATGCACCAGAAGGAAAGACCAGAGGACCTTCTAGACTGAAGGGAGGTAGATGCACCAGAAGGAAAGACCAGAGGAGCGTCTAGACTGAAGGGAGGTAGACGCACCAGAAGGAAAGACCAGAGGAGCGTCTAGACTGAAGGGAGGTAGACGCACCAGAGGGAAAGACCAGAGGACCATCTAGACTGAGGGGAGGTAGATGCACCAGAAGGAAAGACCAGAGGACCATCTAGCTTGTTGTGCCTTTTGTTCTCAAACAAAGAAGTAAGACAAGAGAGTGGTCTTAATTATTTTGTTTTCCAAAAAAAGTTGAAATGTCAGTGTGATTATGAGATAATGATATAGGTCACATCTTGCTATTCAAATCCCTCCCCCCTGTCACCTCAAGGACCATAAGAACAGTGGCTTCCAAGACCAGTGTGAACTCCATCTATCCCCAAAGTCTGTGACTCCATAATTGCTCATTCCTCTCCTGCAAGCCCAGAGTAACTTTGGAGACACAGTAAGGACATGTTCCCCAGAAAATGGCCTCCATATGGGGAATCCTGGCTTATGTGTTTTACTAGATGGTCTCAGGCCAGTGCCAGGATTTGTTTGCTGTGTTTTCTCTCAGGGACACTTAACATAGATTTTTTTTCCCCCGGGTAATCCCAATTAAGAGGACGTGCTTAGAAAAGTGCACATTTACCAGCACAGGGCATGTAGCTGCTGTTCTCCTTCCTTAGAATAAAACCCTAAGTGACCAGTTCATAGGCATCCTGTCATGTCTGGTTTGCTTAGATGCTCTGACCTCTTTGCTTTAAGTCCCTGTCTTCCTCTTGGCTCCTATGCAGCCTTCTTAGATAGTCTCATTACCCCTCACAAGTGAAATGCAAAGTGAACATGGCATTTTGTCCCATACTCTCTTACTCCCTCAACATAAATGTTGAAGCTCTGCCTTATGAGTACTCTGCTTCAGAGTCTTTTGGAGTACTTTGTAAATTTGTCTAATGCACCTTCCCTTTTTCTCAGGTATGCTCAGGCTTGTGGAGTCATTTGTTCCTATAAAACAAGTAATGTCATAGGCAATGACCTGTATTTGCTAGTGCAAAATAAAGCTTTTCTTCCTGCAGAGTGTAAACAGGCACCAATTAAATGTTTTCATGTTGGTGAACTTTGGAGAGAAGAGGTCAAATACTTCATTGCTAGTATTTATTTTTGTTTGTTTGTTTTTTGTTTTCTCGAGACAGGGTTTCTCTGTGTACTTTTGGTGCCTGTCCTAGATCTCGCTCTGTAGACCAGGCTGTCTTCAAACTGACAGAGGTCTGCCTAGCTCTGCCTCCTGAGTGCTGGGATTAAAGGCGTGTGCCACTGCCACCTGCTAGCATATTTTTACCCAAAATTATTTTGCTGCTTATTCTCATGGCGTTGAAAGACCCTCAGCTTCTTTCTCTTCCATGAATATCACAGTCCCCGCTGAACCAACAAAGCATCCTGTTGATTTCTCTGTGGACATTCCCAACTGAAAGGCTGTTCTCAGAAGTCTCACCATTTTTCACTGTTAAGACAGTAGAGGTCACCTGGTGGTGGTGGTGGTGCACGCCCTTAACCAGCACTCCAGAGGCAGAGGCAGGTGGATCTCTGTGAGTTTGAAGCCACATGTGAAATCTCCAAAGCTACAGAGTCAGGCCTGCTTAGTACACTCGTAGATGAAATTCAGAATGAAGGGGAATATTGAGTTCTTTGAAAAGGGAGTAAGAGGGGCTAGAGACGGCTAAGTACATTCCCTGATTAAACACTGAGGACCTAGCTCCCATGGACAAAAATGCCAGAAGTGGCAGTGCACACCCATAATACCAATGCTGGGGAGGAAGAGAGGAGGGCACATCTGTGATGCTTTCTAGGTGTATAGTCTAGCCAAATCAGTCAACCACAGGTTCGAAGATCTCATCCCAAAAATTAAGTTGGAGAATGAGAAAATAAACGTGTTTTGACCCGTATGTACCTGCACACATGTCCACATGCATCCACATGATGTCCACACACAGAACAGGAATAATGGGCTGTGGAGTTGGCTCAGTGAGTACAGTGTTTGTCATACAAGCTTGGGAATTCCAGTACAGCCAGGACACTGTTACACAGAGAAACCCTGTCTCGAAAAACAAAACAAACCACCACAAAAAAAAAAAGATAGTAAAGGTCATTCTAAATCTTGTGACTCAGAACCTCACAATGAGAAGATAAATATACCGTTGTCTGAGGTTAATTGGTGAGCTCTCCTTGTTTAAATATCATTATATCTTCTTTCAGAAACCAGTACTCTTGGAATGGGGCTGAGGGTATAGCCCAATGGGAGTGCTTGCCTAGCATGTGCAAGGCATTGGGTTCAACAAAACCGAAAAACCCAACAATCTTGTGATTGTTACACGTTATGACAAAGAATGCTCTACACTGCATTCCCTCTACCCCATCAGGAATGTTCTTTGCCCAGCACAGAACCCAAGCCGACCTCTCAGGTTCTGGGTTTCAAGGTACATTTGACCTTTGAGGTTTAAGTTAATTTGCTTTTGGCAAGAGAGAACGCATTGTTTAAGGAGACTCCAGTTAGAGAGGGTCATAATAAGGACCCGGAACACTTCTTGGACCTCAGATATGCCTTACAAAACAAAATGTTTATGAGCTAAGTGTAAATGACTCAGAAACATACGAATCGAATTTCCCCTAAAATGTGAACGGATTTTAAAATTAGCAGGAAAGGGCCTGGCAATAGAAGGGCTCTGAATTTCACAAAACCCAGAGGATTTGAAATGCAGTTTAAGAAGTTTGACAAACCCAAACTGTGACTAAGGTTTTCTTTGCTGGTGTCTTTTCTTCCCTTGTGTCTCAGAGAAGAACCCAGTGGTTGGAAGGAAAAGAGAAGGGTTAGGAAGGGTTTTTGAAAGAGCGAATTTTCACACAATGTACGGCCAGAATGGGAACTTCGAAGGCTCTGGGGAGTTGGTCATGCTGCCTTTTGGAATTGTTTTCCCAGGTTTGCACCTCCGACCCCATCTCCTCACCACATCAGCCCGGGAAGAGTTCCAGCTCCTCAGTCACTGCTGCAGAGGACACAGTCTGCCCACACCCAGCAGCCACCAGGCTCTCTCCTGAAGTCCTACCAGCCAGAAACAAACTCTGCTTTTCAGTCAAATGGTATCCACGTCCATGGTAAGCAGGGCCTGGCAGCCCTTTGAGTTTTGAAAGGCAGTGTTTTGCTGTGGCCTTTAATGAAGTGTCCTAGTGACGAGTTGTGGGTATCAGATGTTCTGTTTTACACCAGACAGGCTTTTAGAATCTGCTCCACCCCCCCCCCACACACACACACACATACTTATTAGCACACTGATTAGGCATGGAGTCCTATAGTACTTTCCTCAGATGACTGGCTTATGACACCCATTGTTGTCAGCCCAAGGCAATCATTTCTGTTCCTGATGTTGTAACACCTCCAGGACAGACTCCAGCCATAGCACCCTGCTCCTGAATTATCAGGAGACTGTGTGAAAGGAAGCCCCAAGCACCCTGCCGTCCATGTCCATCATCTCCGTCCCATAAACCAGGTCAACACCTGCTTCACCATCATTTCCCCTGGCTCTGAACTGACTGTGTCTCACCTGTATTTCTTTGGTAGAACTTCCATTCTCTCCGTCTTGTAGCTTATCTGAATAAAACATATCTTCTTTATTAGTATATAAACTGGTTTCTGAGACCAGCATTATCTGACCCACCATCATATCTCTTCGGGAACTCAACACATGTCTTCATGTATAGTAAGGACTGTACATGTTCATGTAGGACGGAAAGAACATGAGGAAATGAGAAATCACAGCTGTTTTTAGTCTGTGCTGGTGTTGCGTTCAATAAGGATCACACTTGGAGGACTGAGTCTGCTTCAGTTTCTTTTCTTTATTTAAACTCATCTAGTCAGTTCAAGCACATACGCTAGTGGACTTCACAGAGAACTGAAATGCCAAACCAGACAGACTCCAACTGCCAAATCCTTTTCCTTCTTGTTGCCAGAAATGATACTGTCCATAGAGGCACCTTCTGATGACTCCACAAATGAGTCTTTGCCTTTGTCCTCTCACTGATAACATATATTTATATGGGTTATCAGTAGGAATTATTGGATGGTGTCCCAAGCCCATGTTTACTCTTGAGTGTGAATATAGTCCCTAAATAGTAGACTCCAGCAGTATGGTGGTGCTAAACTTGACCAAGAGCCTCAAAGCAGAGCCCTGAGCAGCAGAGAGGAGACAAGAAAATGACAGTGGTCATCTGTAGCAAGGGGGGACACTGGAAAGCCAGCGTCACTGACTCTGAGTCAAAGCTCCATCCATCTCCCCCACTCCCCACTTGTTCGCTGTTTCCCAGCAAAGCTTAGACGTCTCAGTTCAATGGTCGTTTTTACCTTCTTCTGCTTATGAACATCTTCTCAAGCTTCCATTACACCAGGAAATGGTTTTGTAAGTGTCTGCTGCAGGTGCTCAAGGTAAGTTGGATAAAAAAGAACAAAGGAGTTCTCTTCCTGGCCAGCAGCTTTTCTAATGAAGGGAGACCCAGGGCCATGGTCTGGAAAGCTACTAGCACCCTTTTAAAAGCGAGGTGGGCAGCATGGGTGTGGGCTCAGTGGGAGTCAGAGTCATTCATCTCCATGAAAAAGTGTTTCAGTGTCCGTGTTTTAATGCTGCTGAAATCTGGGCATATCTCTCAATCAGTGGCATCCTGTAGCCTGTAGCGATCTCACTTTCTGGCGGTCTGTAGACGAACAGGGCAATTCATAGTCAGCATTGTTCCGAGTCCAGTGAAATGTGGTATACCATGCTTTGATTACAGCTGTGAAACCCACTTTTAAAAACTTTAAAAAATTAACCTACGAAAAACTAACTGGAAAGAATTTCTCTAAAATGCTGATAGTTCGTTTTTAACCAGGCTAAGACTGTGTGTCACCCCCACCCCATTTTCTCTTTTCTAACAAAACTGTATGAGTGGGTTATGAAGGAGGCCAGTTTGTGTGGGGATCGTGTCAACTAAACTCGATGTGTATGTGCAGGGTTTTGTGCCTGGGTTCACAGTCCCTGGTGGGGATGCTGTCATCTCCCTTCCTTCATCACTTGGTACAGGAAATCGGTAGGAAAAGCGCCAGCTGCAGGCACAGGGCTCACTTCATTTTGGCCTCTTCCTCCTTCCTTCCCTTTTCTTTATCAGCCTCTAAGAACAAGGATCATGTTTGTAGCCCCAGGCTAAGCATAAGACTTGGTGCAAATAAGTATTTACGGGGTAAGTAATTGGCTCTTTCTCATTCAACAAATGAATAATGAACCAAGAGGACCCTCAGAGCATCCTCCATGTCACTTTGGCAAAATACTCTTCCACTACCTTTCCCCTTTGAAAGATAAATAATGAATGTCTTTTCAGCTTGAAAATGGTGGGCTTTTTTTTTTTTAAGCTTACACTTTCTTAATTGTTAAAAACTTCCACAGCCTATGAGAAACTGGTAATATCAGCCATAAATTGGTTCAGAATAGAGTTATGGAAAATGAGAATTCATAACACGCTCCAGTGAGCTGGCCAAGTGGCTATAGTGATGAGATTGCAAAGAAGCTACCCATGTTTCAGCCACCCAGTGAAGGGGTGTGGACACAGATGCATCCTATTCTTCCTCGCAGCAGATTCCTGAAACTTTCTAAGGGCAAGCATTTCTCTCCAGCCAGTCCTTAGATAAGGACAAAATGAATATGCTGCTTTTCAAGGAGTGAGGGGACCTTCCTACCCAGGTGTGTTTCTTAGCTGCAGCTGTCCCCTTTCATTGCTCACATTTACTGGATGAAGTTACACGGTATCCTAGTGACAGGAACTAAAACACCATTTTTTAAAGCCACAAACTGGGTCAGATTTTCGAACTCAGTGGCCACAGTGAGTCTTTGTGCCTTCTTTAAAGATGCTCATGGTTTTAAAGAGCATCACAGCAGCAGGGGGAGAAGTCAGGGAGAGATGCCATCGCTCCATCTGCAGAAATGGGAGCCGAGACATGGACGGATATAAAATATCTGGGCATTGCTACCCTGGCGCAAGAGGTCCACATTTCCAAACTGAATCCACAATCAATGTGATTCCAAGTCAAAGGCACACCAAAAGAAACACAACTCTCCTTGGGGAAATGTGGTGCCTCTTATATGCTATTGCCTTACATGGAACTTAGAGAGGCAGAGTTCAGATGGTCTATGGTCTCACTGATAAGGAAGAAAAGAAGACCCTCTGAACTTTGTTAATCATCTGCTAACTGGTACTGAACTTAGACATTGTGTGCTGAACTTGTATTTTTATTAAGTAAAGGATACACTTCATCAGGATTAACACCAACGTTCTTTCACACGTCCTCACCCTGGTTTTATTGACACCCACCCCACCCATTCAGATTGCCTTTATTAGTAAAGAGAATGCAATGTCTTTCCTACTTAATGTTGATAGAATTTTCCAGCTTCTGTTTGGGTGATATCTCTAGGGCAACTTCTTAGTACACTTGATCTTTTCTTTTAGATGTCAACATAAGGACACTCTTTCCAACCATGTAAGCTTTGGTCTTTTCTTTCTTGTCAGGGTAATTCTCTTGTCCAGGCAGGCTTCAGAATTTTGCCTGGATTAGTTGCCAGAGAGTTGATATTTGTACATTTTGTTATGGTACTTACTAATGGATAATTTCTTTTTAAACGCCCTATTCACTGCTGGTTTGTTCAAATGCCATGGGAATTCCTAGAAGAGCATTTTCACACTCTTCCTGCTTCTGGACACTTCAAAGAGAGGCCAAGTTCAGTTCAACGGGTGTTTGTTGGTCACCCTCTAAGTACCAGGCAACGAGAATGCCATTTAATGGCTGCCTCACTGAAGTAGTTGAAAGGGGCAAAAGAAACTTGATTCGAGGAAGATGCCCTCAAAGGGTCTATAGAGGTAATGCCTGAAAAGGATATTGAAGATGAGTAGTTCACCCGGCAGGTATGGGAGAATGGCACTGCCCATGAGGAGAAGCCAAGGGCACAAGGAAGAACATAAATATCAGGGTGGAGTATACGGAGAAGAGAGACACTAGGAAGTGGTGTCCTGTTGGGTGCCCAGGTTAGGCCCAAAGTGGAGGAGAGGACGCAGGGGAACACGGTGGCCTCAGAAAGGAACCACATGTCACACTCGGTGCAGTCGCTCTGATGTTTTACAAACCTCATATGCAGGTCTGTGCAGAGGGTGACCCGGGACAGGCAGACAAATCAAGCTCTCACTATCAGAATTAGACTGCGCTGTCTGGGAAACTCAAGCAGGTGGCTGGAAGGGAGTTGGCTTCTCTCAGATGCAGCTGGGAAACTGGAGGAATGATAGGAGAAGTAAGGTGGTATTGTGTGTGTTCACAGTCTTTCTGAAGAAAGGAAGGATGGAATAGCAAAGAAGAAATGGAAACACACCCAGCTTAGGTGCTACAATGGACAAAAGCCCTTTCAGCCTTGTCTTAATAAAATCAGAAGTGAGCAAAACCCTAGGGGCTTCCTGCTCAAGAGAGTCGCACACCCGGCCTTGCATGGAGTTTAGCGTCTGCCCCTCCCTTTCACACACTTGACATGGAGTACCTGCAGGCCACATGCCCTACTCCTTGGTGTTTTCCCCTCTCGTGTGTTGTGTGTCTGTGTCCATGTGCCATATGTCTGTGTTTATGTGGATGTTCCTATGGGTGTGTGCACATGGGTTTGTGGGTATGTGTGCACATACAGTCAGAGGACAATGCCAGATTTCTTCTTTGATCATGCTCCACATTACTTCATGAGACGGGGAGTCTCACAGAACCCAGAGCTCACCAGTTGGCTAGGTCAGCCAGCTCATAGTTTCCAGGGATCTGATGACTTCCATACTCCACAGCAGTGAGGTTGCAGATGTGCACATCAGCACCTGTATTTTTTTAATGTGGATATCGGGAATCCAGATTAAGGTCCTCATGCTTGTGTGACAAATACTTTACCAGCTGAGCTGTCTACTCTGCCCCTGTTTTGTGGATTTTTGATAGCCACTCAGAAGCCTATAGCCACACTGAACTGGCTGTCCAACTTCCTCTTCCGTGGTGTGTTACCAATGTTTCCTGTATTTGAGTGTACTGGTCAGTACTGACTTCCTGAAGACCCAGCTATTTCACATAATCATTCGGGCAGAGTGTGAACTTCCAGAATTTTTTTATAGTGGTGTAGTAACAACAGCTGGGTACAAACTTACTGTTTTTACACGATAAGATGGCCATTGTAAGAGCATGTTGAGTAGAGGGACAGCTCAGTTGAGCCAACAGTGTCCTGTTCTACCGTCTTCTACTTTGTCACTTTGAAAGGGAGCTCTCCCATCATCCTGGTCACAACAGGAATGCTGACATTCTACACATCATACGCTGGCTTTAGGCAGAGAAGAGGACAGAATGAATATAGTACATGACCCCCTCAAAAGCAAAGCTGAGTTTATTGAACACACACACACACACACACACACACACACACACACACACACACACACACACACACACACTGTGGGGGTCTGCCTTACATTCTCTCCATTTCCTAATCTGTGAAATGGGCAATGCTACCTCTCTGGAGAACAGATTCATTTATCCTGCCTCTTGGAAATCAGCCGCTCCTTCTAGGGGTCTGCCCAGATTTTTGCCCATCTCCTCCAGCCTCTTGGGTGCCTCTCAGGCTTCCACTGCTTACTCTTATTTTTCACTCCTTTGGAGTTTCTAGTTGCCAACATCCCATCATCCATGGTCCAGTTATCCAGTTTCATTAGGAAAACACCATGAGGCTGTTTGATGCCTGCACAGTAGCAGTGGGAAGTGGGACCCCTTGCTTTTGGTCCCAGCCCCTAGGGTTTATAAGCCTTCTTTTTCATGATTTAAAATATGCCCTGCCTGTGGACCCCCGAAGAAATGAGCCAGACAGTGTCCAGACAATGGTGGCATTTTCCTACCTCAGTATGAATCTGTAAGCTTGTCAACTCAGTTCAGATTGACTGCATGGGGAAACAAAGGGTTTCTAGCTTCCAGCAGCCCTCAAAGAACAGAACACATTATAAACAGCTTGTCCTAACCAACACATCTTTCCAGCTCTGGAAATCAGAGCACACTCTTATGTAAACGAGAATGTTGTGGCAGGTAAGAGTTCAGTTCACCTCTTCTTCTATGCCATTTACTGACCACAGTTGCTTATTGGCAGTTTCCATGAAGAATTCTTTGGGGTATCGCCATGCCTGAGCTCATGACTAGGAATTCAGAATGTTAAATCTTTAAAGGTTAACTCTTGAGGAATTTTTAAAAAGACAAAAAAAAAAATACTCACCCTCTCTGGGAAATTTAGTCACAACTGCATATTCGAGATTGCAAAAGAATAAAGTCTAGTAATGGTATTGCTTAAATGGACTGTGAGCCTGCCATAGCTCTGAAATCTCAGGAAGACACAATTGATTAGAAATCAAATGTCATTGACTTCACTGAGAAACTTATGAGATATTTACAAAAGAAATGAGCCAGTGAGTATACTTGATGCTACTCAGAGGTTATCAGCAGCCATAATCAGGAATCCTTTTCTGTATCAGCTCTGGTATTATTAAGGCCTATACAGTACTAAGGATTGATTAGAGTCACAGAAATCCTTAATTACTCTCATATACTTAATTACTACACAATTACCCCAAGAACAGTTTTACATAAGTAGTACTTGATAAATTCTGACAGCCTGCTAATTCTACAAACACCAAAGTTAAATTTAGGTATGTGTGCTGGTTCAGTCGGCGTTTCGACATCACGTTTGTGGAAAGGAATGTAAGGTGGTCGTCTTGAGTCAGAATTGCTGCCTGAATGATGGATTAAGGCACTGAACAGTGAAGAACCTACATCTGTGACATGAATGCTTGAAGTATTGGCACACAGAGTTTTATGTGTGAGCACACGCCTGACCCCATAGATTGAACCTACCAGATTAATGTGCTATGTTTGATCAATAAGAATACTAAAGTGACTAATTCCCTAAATCCTGAGTTTACTGAAGACAGAGAGGGTATCTTCTCATGGTGCTTCTCAGAGTAAGTGCTTACTAAATAATTCTTAATAAATATGAATGACTAAAAGAAGAAGAAGAGGAGGCCAATTATATTGGATGAGCTAGCCTTGGTACACTCGTACCTCACAGTCAACCCTAGGATTCTCACACAACATTCTGTGTGCTGTCATTGTTTAAACTCATTCTGCTATTAATGGGCCTTTTTATTTTTATTAATGTCCTGCTTCTCTAGCATGTGTCTTCAGTGTATGTACATCTATGCTTGTATGTTTACAGCAATACGCTATCTCCTGAGGAACTTTCTCAGGAAATATTTCTGGAGAAAACTTTCTGGACTAATGTGTATACATTTTGGAGGTAGATAGGGGCTGCCAGGAATGTCTCTGTAAGACTGCCCCAGGTTTACACTCCAGCCAGCAGACATGGCTGTCCTGTGGCTTCCCGGTGCTTGTCAGTCTGTACAGCAAAGCTGAGTGACTTGCTTTAGTTTTCCCTTTAGTTAGCAGAGTGACTGAACCTCTTCCCATGTCACCGTTGATCACCGAGGCAAGTTTTAATAATAGGGAATCAATGACAGAACCGAACCAGTGACTTGGGCTTCTGCATCATTTTAGCCGCCTGCTCACTCACCCTTCAGTCAAGCTGTAGCATTGGCAATGAAGCACTTTGTTTTGTGGGGTTTTTCTTTCTTCTTCTTCTTTTTTTAATTGGAACTCAAAAGTTTATTGACGAGAAGGAAATACCTGGAGAAAATTTTCCATTTCATCGGCTGTTGTGACTTCTCCATCACACACTTTAAACGTGCCTTCGGTAAGTGTTCTATATGAAGTGGTTTTTCATTATTTTGAGGAAGTAATAGCAGGTTTTCAGAAGGAAATATTCTCTCTTGTAGTTGAAACTCATGAAATTTAGTCTCTAGTGAATAGAATTTTGAAGAAAAAAATATTTTTTTTCCTCATAGACCTACTTCAAGAGCTCTGCTGAGCTCCACAAGGATGGATTTGTTAGTGGTAATCTGCAATCCTTTCATTTTAGCTGGAATTTTCCTTTGTACATATGATAAACAATTCATAGTTTGGAGCAGAGAAGTGAAGAGCTGTGGAGAGAGGAGAAAAATGAAAAACCACACGTCAGGAACAGCCGAGTTACTGGTAATGAGGTCACTGTGCTAATAAAACAGAAAACCAAACACTGTGACCCTGGGAGTGGCATGGTCTGCCCCCGCTCGGCTCCTTTCTGCTCAACACTATGTTGCAAATCCATCCCAGTTGCCTTAGAATTTCATGTTGGTTTACATACAATTGGTAGAGCTCTTTGGGATTGCAGGAATTTTTCTTCTCTAATCTAACCAAATTGTTCTGACTAACCCCTCCATTTCACTCTTTTGCAAGGCCTTCAAGAGCTATACCTCCTAAATCACAGTTCTGGTAAAGTGGAAACATTTAGACATCTCTTCTAGATCATTTGAGTGTAACCACCAGCCACTGCCTTTCTGCATTTCTTCACCAAGCCCAACCTCATATCACACATCCCAAAAGCAAGGTCTTAGATTTCTCGTCATTATGGCAACATGACTCAGGGAATCTGAATCAGTTCCATAATTATCTGTAGATGGGCCCCGTATGTAGCAGTTTCTCGGCAAGAGTGTATGGTGGTAATACCTACATTTATATTAACACAGATGCTTCAAATCTACTTTTACAGACTTCACGGTTTGTCAGGTTGTAGTTAACTCTATAGCAACCGTTCTCCATTATAAGCATGTGGCGGGGAGGGCAGGCAGTTATTGTTAACCCTCAATTCTCCTACACAGTTTTCTTTGTCTTCAGGTTTAATGGTCTGTCTGTCTGGAGTCCTGTGGAAAACAGTGATTCAGAGCAGCAAAGCAATCCCATGTTTTCTGGAGAGAGCCCTTCCTCGTTAGTTTTAACTGTCAGCTTGACACAGCCTAGAGCCACCTGAGAAGGGAGTCTCAGTTAAAGGATTGTCCAGATGAGATTTGCCTGTGGGCATGCCTGTGGGGCATTCTCAATTATTAGTTAGTGTAGGAGAGCCAAGCCCACACTGGGTGGCACAACACCTAGGCAGGTCATCTTGAGCTGTATAAGAAAGCTCCTGTCTCTGAGCCTGCAAACGAGCCAGCACAAAGCCGGGCAGGCCTCCAGGGTTTCTGCTGGACTTCCTTCGCTGTGACTTTGTTCCCAGTTTAGAGAGTGCTGCCTTCAGGCTCCTTCTTTGACTTCCCTCAGTGATAAGCTGTGACCTGGAAGTATGGACCAGATAGACGCTTTCCTCCCCATGGTGATTTTGGTCAGAGTGTTTGATCACATCAACATGAATCAAGCTAGACCAAAGCCCATCATACTTTTTAATCACCTTAGTTGACCTTCCTCCACTTAAGAAAATGTCCATGAGCCGGGTGGCGGTGGCTCACGCCTTTAATCCCAGCACTCAGGAGGCAGAGCCAGGCGATATCCAGGACAGGCACCAAAACCACACAGAGGAATTCTGTCTGGGGGGCAGGGGGCAGAAAATGTGCATGATAGAAAGGGAAGCCACGGTATTTCCTCAAACTTAGATACCTTCGTGTGCAGTTATCCTCATTCCTAATCCTTGAACTCAGTTGTGTTCCTTCTTACCATCAATATTCTCACCAGAGGCCCCAGTCATGGCTTCATTCACTCATTCATTGATTGATTTCCATATAGTCATCTTCTTCTGTGTAGCAGGTCCGACTCTGATTACTAAACCTACATTAATGAAAGAAAAAAAAAAGCACAAAGTTCATGGCTCTTCTGAGTCTGTATCTATCTAAGGGGCATCTTATAAATTATATTAGTCCAATAATTGTATTTCTTGACAATTTCAACAGACTTTGAGTTCAGTAGTCAGAAAAGATTTCCTGTCCACAGAATCATGGACTCTTTTTGTTCCCTGTGGGGCATTACACATTTCAAGATGCATATTACACACTTAAATACAAAAAGTGTGATGTGCAATGGGAGGGGATTAAGTAAGAAAGGAAGGTCTCTGTCACCAGATGTGCTCATCGAAGTTGACTCCCAGAGTGGCAGTGGGAAGATGTTAGCTCCAAGGAGAGGGTGGAGCAGGGACTTCAGGGTTGGGTTATGCACAAGGTTTGAGAGTACACAGAGTCCAATTCTCTGGTGGCCAGTGGAAGAAGACGAGAAGGGTCCTGGGATCCAGGGACATTTTTGAGGCTTCAGAAGGATTGTCTACTCTCTCATCTCAGACCCACGTAGACATTTTCCCATACTCTTTACCCTGAGCCAAGATTCCATCTTACTGTAGGCTTGGAGAACTGGAAATTCATATAACCACAGGTTTGGATTCCGAGAAACAGAAAGTCATCTAGTTAGTAAAGCAGGTGGAACTTGGGGCCTTGTTTACAGCTACACAATAGAAATCTAGGTCACAAGATTATTAGAGAGGCAGCAGTAGGCAGACTGCATCATTCATATGAGGTCCCACGCTTTCACGTTGGCCAGGAACTGACACTAAAGGGCACTAGAGGAAGAAGCCAGGCAAATCATCTAACTGATGACTGCTGGCCATGTGAGTCAAGCTCACTCACGGCCCCAAGATCTAGCAGAAAACATGGTCCAGCTCAAAGAATAAAGAAGAATTTTCCTTCCCCATTTCAAATAGAACCCAAACCCTTGAGATTGTGATTTCAAATGTTTTAAGAAATTATTTCATGATGTTCTTGGAGCGTTCCAAATGATGTGTGAGATATTCCTCATTAAACACAGGCTTCCAGGCATTGTTCCCGGAGTCCTGTTTCTCTGCGCCTGTCTGAGAGCCCAGGAACACGTGGGTTCTGCCCAGGTGGACCTAGTGCTTATGGCATCCACTTGGAGAATCTCTGGCCTCCTTCTCAAGTAGTCCCCTCTCCATGCGCTCCCCTCCATCCAAGTTGGAAGGATTCACCTAGTCTGGTAGTTGTCATCTTTCTTCTCCCTTTCTGTCTTGGGAGCTTCCACACATACAGTGTGGCCTACACGCTGCAGAAAGCCACTATGGCCTTTGTGAAACAGACAGCAGCAGATTAATTAAACCTGCATTCTTCGCCATACTTGTCTTATACTGCTGTAGGTCTGAGTATCACTAAGTCGACAGTGCTTATGGGCCTTTGACGAAGGAGCCTAACACCCATGTGCTTATGTAGTCCATGTGCTCTGGCACCAGTATTTTTCCTGAACTATGTCAGCAAATAGACCAAGGTTAGAATCTGGGTTCTGATAAATTACTCTGACATGGCTACTTCTTTTTCAGTAAGCTTGGGACAGTACAGCTTATCTGGAAGACTGTGGTCAGCATAAAGATTGTGAAACCCCTATGTAAAACCCCTAGGTCTGTGCTTGACTCTGAACCAGCAAATTCTAATATTTGGCTATTTAGAAATATTAGCATAGTTGGAAGAGTTTCCTACTTTATTTGCATGACATCAAGTGAACCAAATATCATCTACAAAGTCTTCGACAGTCCCTCCGCTTCCATGACATTTGTTTCAACTACCTAGTTCCTAAGAAATAACAAGTGGCTATGTATGAAGGACTCTTTAAAGTGTTTTGACATTAAAGTATCTGGCAAGTAATGAATGTGTATTCCCCCAGGCTGTTCTCTGAGCAGAACTTGAGTGCATGGATCAGTTTGATAATACATGACCCCCAAACTATAAACTGATGGTTCTTCAGGGGCTTCTTGCCCATTAATCCCCTCTTCTCTTTGGCCTCTGTCATGGATTACAGAAGATGTTCAAGGGGGGGAGGTCACAATTTCCTAAGAGAATCAGAACCATGATGTGGATGAAGGAAAGAGAAGAGCCAGGAGATGAAGCTATCTCTCCTCTCTGTCCCTTTCTCTCGTTTTCTGTCAATATTTGTATTTTCAGAGATGGCCTGTGCTAGTCAGTTATTGTCAACTCCACACAAAGTAGACACACCTGGGAAGAGGACCCAACTGAGGAATTGCCTGCGTCAGACTGGCCCGTGGCACATTTTCTGGACTGACTGCCACTTGATGGAGGAGGGCCAGTCCACTGTGGGTGGTGCTATCCCTGAGTTATAATGGAAGGTAGCCAAGCAAGCCAGAGTGAGCAGACAGACAAGCGGTGTTCCTGTGTGGTCTCTGCTTCAGTTCCTACCCTGCCTTCCTCAGTGGTGAACGGTTACTTGGAAGTGGAAATTGAAATAATCCCTTTCCTCTCCGTGTTGCTTTTTGTTTATGACGTTTATCACAGCGAGAGAAAAGTAGCTAGAACATGGTTTTAATGTGGGTGAACGTGGGGATTCCTAATCTGCTGTTAGTGATCATGAGCTTTAACTTAAGTAGCACCCACCAGGGAGCACCCACTGAGCGAAGGAAGCTCCTCATCTCCATAGTGCACATAGGGCTGCTTCAGCAGAGGTCCTTCTTCCTTTCCAATGGCCTTTTTTCTCTTTCCCGTGTGCAGCATCTCTGGGTCCAGCAAACCCTCCCCTGTTCTGCCTTCTGACTTTGCATCCTAGTGCTGAATGCAGCTAAAGACTGCACAGTAATTACATAACCACAGAGATGATGCGCCATCATTATGCAGAGGTGAGAGCTCCATGTGTCTGCTAAGAGGAAGGATTTTTAGAGAGGTATCGGTTGACACTGGTACTGCTCCATCCATCACCCCATGGTTAAAGTAGTACAGATGTCCTGCCATGCAAATGTTTATTGAGTGACTACTATACAGCAGTTGCTATTCTAAGCCCTGTGGACAAACAGTGGCAAGTTGAATGAGTTCCCTGACTTCATGGAACATATTCTTTGGGGAGAAAGAGTATGTGGAGATAATAACAGAGATGCACACATTTATCATTTTTTTTGTTTTGAGCCTAGCCTTTAATGGCTGAGCCATCCCTCCAGCCCACAGTTATCATTTTTTAAGACTTTCTTGAGGCAGTTTTAAGTTAACAGTAAAACTTTCTAGAAGATAAAGGTGGTTCTCTGGTAAATCCCTTTCCTTTTTCAGACTTAATTGAAAGATATTTGAATACTTCTCAAGGGCAGAAGGTCACAGATCTCCAGGGCAATCTACAAAGAGCCATTGGAGTATTGGAGAAAAAAAAATCCCAGGAGCCAAAGAAAATCAAAGTGTATGTTTCCTCTGTGTGTTCCTGTCTCTGGGACTCTGATAGGGCTTCTCCTGCTGTCCATCACTTGGGCTCATCCACATCCCTACAATCATATAACTAAGGACAAAAACTCTACACTTTCTAAAGTAATCCATAAAATTACAGTCTTCAGAAAAATAATGGATCTCAAAGTTCATAAATATACATCCTTCTTCTTTTGGCTAACACAAAAACCCAAATAAAAAAATCCCAAAGGACTCAACAAGGCATTGCCATTGCTGAGTCCCCATCCAGGCACGGGATGCTCAGCAGTGATGACAGGAGAGTCTCTTCACTGAGACTGACCCTCATTAACGAAGGTAGGCAGGGCCTCCTGCTTAGACTTACCATCACAGACAAGGTCAGACCAAGGAACCATGTCAAACCTTTATGTATTGCTGTTTGTTCTTCCTGTTTGAGACCCTGCAGAAAAGAGAATAACGTCTCTTTCATCCCTGCATTTCTGTTATAAATGTGAGATATACAACCATTCTGTCCTATTTCTGTTTGTAAATGGGGACATTTATCTGAACTATCCAGCACCTTCCCTGGAATCAGAGTTTAGCAGCTGTGCCTGGCGTCACCATCACGTAGTACAAGAACTTAGTTTAGCCAACACAGTGTATGATATGACTTGACACCTTTGCAAGGTGCGATCTGCTGGTATAAGTCTTTATCCACACATATATGAAAGTTGGGTAGAGCCCTCTCTGTTGACACTTCACCATCATGTGTTTCCACCAACCTGTGATGCTCCCACTCCTAGTGTTTATAGTGAGGTGAGTCCAGAGTAGAGTGCACAGCAAAGACGTGACACAAATTGCTTTCTGCTTCTGTTGTTTTCCAGAAGGGGAAGGGCTCTACAGAACGGGTGAGCACCCTAGTAGTTTAACTTGAAGCAACCCTTCACGTTCTGAGGGGAGGTGGTGAGATGACTGTTGTACTTAGGTATTCATACTCCGGTTCCTTCCCACAAGGCTGAAGTGCGAGATGTGTAAGAAACAGATAGCCGGGCGGTGGTGGCGCACGCCTTTAATCCCAGCACTCGGGAGGCAGAGCCAGGCAGATCTCTGTGAGTTCGAGGCCAGCCTGGGCTACCAAGTGAGTTCCAGGAAAGGCGCAAAGCTACACAGAGAAACCCTGTCTCGAAAAACCAAAAAAAAAAAAAAAGAAAAAGAAACAGATAGATGTAACAGTCTAATATACTTCCTGTCTTGAAGGCCAAGAGACTAAAATAATTTATCTGGTTTTATTTCAACCCTTAGTCCACTCTGTGTTGTTCTTTCAAGAGTTTAATCAGGAACCTTGCTGAAACATGGCTGGCTAAGCCTGGGAATCTGGATTGACCTAGAGTTACATTGCCTGGTGTAGTACTGTGAACCAAGTGTGGTTGTTTAGATGTGGATTAATTAAAACTGAAAAGAAATCGGACAGCTCCCTTCTGAATGCTTGATAAGCACATGTAAGTGCTATGTCATGTCGGACAGCGCAGACAAGCACTGCCATCACTGAGGAAGGTCCTGTTGGGCATCACTGCCCTGGAAATCACCTTCTCCCTCCTGGAGCTTCCTTTTCCATTTGGGAAGGAAATTGTCACCTAGCAGTGGAAGGGGGACTGTGAACTCTTGATCTCACCTGTCATCAAAGGACCTCAGGAAGCCTATGTGACAAAGTATGAAAAAAAGCTTTTAGGAATGGATTGTAGTGATATATGAAGAAAGTCACAGGCAGTTATAGGGTATGAGGGACTAAAATAGGATACAAATAATCTTATGTATGTATGTATTTATATAAATCTTGTGTATATATTAATTTATGTATTAATTTTAGCCATCCTGCAGAGTAATCAATTCCACTATGACATTTTCACATGTATTATATAGCCCATACCTCCTCCCCCCTCCCCACTCATGTGTGTGTGTGTGTGTGTGTGTGTGTGTGTGTGTGTGTGATTCAAAGTTATGAAAGCATATATCTGGCCATTTCTCAACTATGTAAATAAAGATAATCTCTTTCATTCATTTTTTTATACCACCTACATTATTGTTATATTTAGCCCCAAATCTTTTGATAATTAGGAAAGCAAGTTGTTTTTTTTTTTTTTTTTTTTTTTTTTGGTTTTTCGAAACAGGGTTTCTCTGTGTAGCTTTGCGCCTTTCCTGGAACTTTCTTTGGAGACCAGGCTGGCCTCGAACTCACAGAGATCCGCCTGGCTCTGCCTCCCGAGTGCTGGGATTAAAGGCGTGCGCCACCACAGCCCGGCGCAAGTTTGTTTTTAGAAAGAAAAATGAACTTGCCAAAATTGAGACTAGGAGGAATGAGTCGAGTTTCCTTGATCTTTTAGATAAAATGAGATGACTTTTACGTCCACCCTCTTCCATTCTTGGAAGTGAAATAACTTGTTAAAAAAAAAAAGAGGGGTGGTGTTTGTAAGTAACTGTGATAGCTAATATTTCTTGTCAGCTTGTGTTGGTTTCTGTGTCCCCATCCATTATCAGTCCTCAAGGGCAGGGACCGGCTCCTGGTCCTTTGGTCTCTCCAGCTGTTCTTGAACTAGCAGTTGATAACCATTGCTAACTGACTGACTGACACATTGGCTGACCTTGCATCGCTCTCAGATTTTATGCACACAAAATGTGTTAACATCTTGCCTCATTTTGCTTTGGGTCTGAGAAGTCATGTTCTTTCCAAATTTGCTGTTTGAAAACCATCCACTGGAATACAGGAACCATTCATCTGAAAAAGAGTTGGCCTTTCTCTAGGTTTGCATGTGTGACAAGATCCTAATGGAATTTTTTTTTTAAATTTTGTTACTTTTATGGAAATAGCACTGGGTAGAGAACACATTAAAATTCTTTGGTTTTACTTAGTGCCACCACCCAAGCAATGTATTAGGCATCTCTGTTGGGACTACCTGAAGTGGGTAGGGTGCAGTTAATGAAGAAGAGTCTCCTTTCCCCGGCTAGCTATTAGAGTAATTAACCATGCTTGTAAGGACATTCTGGTTTTGATAGGTTCTCCAATCAGGCACAGTCCCCAGGCAGGAACTATAGACTCCTTGGCTCTCTCCTTCCTTAGGTCCCACCTGGGAGATAAAAGCCCAGAATCCAGTGTGGATTATCACTAGGTATATTTTGCTTTATCACAGACCTTTTAAACTTATACACATCACAACACCAGAATACAGTTGGAAGCGTGTGACATTTCTGCTCCCTCTCAGAAACAGGAGGGGAGATTCAGAATAAGAATGAATTAGTTTTCACAAAAGGCCAGTGAGTGTCTCTGCGGTTGTACCTGAATGATTGATGTCCCTGTTTAGAGAGCCGTGGGAGTTCAGTGAAAAATCGCTTCTCTTCTTGGAAGGGTAATGTTACACTAAGGAGTGATAGGAGGGGATTTATGGGTGACAAATCTGAACAGAGCCAGCATGGAGCTATAGGTAGCAAATGTCTGTTTTGCTCAGTAAGGAGGCATTACATTCCAATAGAGCATGGTAATCATTTCTTCCTGATGGACCCATGCTGCTTTTACATGTGCCTGCCTATGGGGACCCAAAGTCAAGCTCTGTCAAAGGGATGACCCAAACTGACAGATCCAATTTCTGGTTCTTTCAAATCACTTAGACTTGTTGTTCTGGGCCCACTAAGGTAAATGAAGAAATCCTGGTACATATTAGCTCCTGAAATGTCTGGGAACCATAGCTCGTTTCTCCCGTGAGCCCATGTTCCATTTTCTTCAACTTGTGATATGCTTTCAAGATTACAATAACTCAATCTTAATTCCATACTGGGGCTTACTGCCTAGAGTTACATCCATTCTTACATTTGTTTATTGAAGGACATCTTGCCTTTTGGGGAATTTAATTTCCCATAATCAAATTTAGCTTATTTTTGAGAACTGTATTTTCACAGTAAAATTATTTTACTTATAATTTTGCCTATTTTGCAAATACATATATAAATTATATTACTAAAATGCAGAGAACATCATTATATACTATGTAAACGCTAACTTGTATAATTCTTATAATTGCTCAGTGTAAGATCATCACTACCATTAACCCCATTTTACATTTTACAGGTTAAGACACTGAGACACCAAGACTGGGCAGTTGGTATGTATTGTAGTGAGGATTTGAACCCAGGCAGACAGATTCCAGAATACTCATTACTATTAAAGTCTTGGCAGAAATAGAACAAAAAGACAACCACAGATAAAAGTATTTTGTTGTGTTCATCCTATGTTTAGACCTTCACAAGCTGATCTTTCATAAACTATTAATTTTGTGTCTTGCCGTTTTTAAAAAGAGACCAAACTGAACAGTGTTGTTAGGGTGCCTGGTGGTGCTGTTTGGAGGGCTGCCCAGTTGTCCCATCAGGGAAGTGTAGCTTCCTGTGCTCTACCCTTCCCTGATGCTGGACCATTTGACCTCTGCTTGTGACATCATTTGTGTGTAATGACTGTCTCAGCAGAACATGCTCTTCAGAATAGTCTTCTAGGGTTGCTAATTCTCAGAGGTAAAACTGAAGTCCAGAGGAGTAAACCCAGGGTATACTTCTAGTTCGAGGTAGTCAGACACTTGTCCAAAGATTTGGAAAAGAGAATCCATTTTTCCCAATGTCTCTAGAACTAGGCAGAGTACCTTCTTCTCCAGTCATACTTCAGCCCCAAGGAGAGACCTTTGCCAGTATAATACATAGAATATGAAATGGCATTGTTATTCTAATGTCTGTTTCTTGGTTATCTGGGGAGTTGACTTCTTCATTCTGGTCAGCTACTTGAGTATTTGAGAGCGATCTGTTTGGATCTTTGCCTGTCTCATTTAAAAGCATACAAAGCCATTGGGAATTAAAAACAGAAATCATTACTTCATTTTCCTCTCTGCTTAGATATGGGATGTCCGTAGATAAGTCTTAGTCTAAACTGTAATGACGCTTCAGTGATCCTTTGCCTTTCCCAAACCTTACATGAATGTTTTTTGTGGAGTCTATATAACATGGATTGTTACCCACTTAGAAAGGATTGCACTCCGGTGGGAATGTGCCCTGAACAGAAATCTGCATTTGGTCTCTGTCTAACTCCATAAGCTCCTAGAGGGTGGGGTCTGTGTCTTTAGGAACAGTTAAGCACATTTTTAGTGATGTTTACAGCAACTGTAGGCTAGCCCTCCACCATGGTGAGCCAGGCATTTGCTCTGTAGCTTAAAGTTCCAAGTGAGCCTTGAGAAGAGTGTATTTGAAGTCGGGTGCATGTACCCAGTTTCCCTGGTTTTAAAGAGAGCGAAGAAGAACCAAATAGCCCCACCCTTCCTCATTGAGAGAGTCTCAACAAAGCTTTCCAATCTTAAGAAGAGAAGCTGTCATGGTGGAAGACATTGGAGACCAGGATTCCAAAGTGGTGTGAGCTGGTTCTGTCTTCTCCATCAGATAGTGTTTGCAGAGGAATCCTAGGGCACTTCCTCTGGTAATCCCCTCATTCTCCCCATTAAAAACAGAATAGTAATATCAAGAATGACTGACATTTCTAAAGCACTTTAAAACATTATAAGCTTGCTTCCTTAGCCAGTGACTCAGTCAGTCTACACAATAGCCCTGTGCAGCAGACAATGGCATTCACATTTTACAGCTGAGGAAACACACAATGGAAAGCAGCAGCGGGGCCTCAGCTCCCCCATCAATAGAGTGTAGAATGAAGATTGCATTATGATGTTTTTAAAAGCACATTACACGCTCAGAAAGTAATCCATTGATACACATTATCATGAAGCAAAGAGAGAAAGGGGAAAAGTAAGGAATCGGGAGGATGGAGAGGATTATAGGAAAGGACCACGTGGGAACGCAAGAAAAATACCATTGAATAAGAGCAGAAATGACGGGGAGAGATGAAATATGACTATCTTGGTGGAGATTTTCAAGCATTGGGTATCTTTCTTTTCTTTCATCCTAGTATTTTTTTGCGTCCAGTTTCCCTTTGACTGTGAGGATCAGAACAGTAATAGTGACATAAAATCCAGTACACCCAGCTGTGGGGCACTAGAAACCTACTTGAAACCACAGGAAGATGGAAGTGTTACAAAGATGGATAGATTGGTCTATGCTAGGTTTTGTTTGTGTTTATGCTGTGTATGACTAAGGGCCTTCTGTGGGGTTTTGGTCAAATGTGGAAATGGACTGAAATGCAGGATACAGAAGTTAAGATACATGCACATCCCAGTGAAAGAGACTGGGATGAGAACATTTCTCCCTAAAATGGTCACAAGCCAGCAAGCCTTGAATGCAGCTCATCCAGACACTTTGTTTAGAAGATGTCTCAGGATGCAGAGGCATTTTGTCAAATCAGTCTGACTCGGTGAAGTTCTTCCTGGAGAGGGATGGTTTCTGCCTTGAAATAGCTCATTGCCATGCTTGTATTTCAGGATTTTATGGCCAGCTGCAGACATTCTGCCCCCCGCATTACCCTGATTCCCAGAGAACTGTGCCACCCAGCAGCTCCTGCAGTATGGTGCCTTCCTTTGAGGACTGCCTGGTCCCCACATCCATGGGTCAGACTGGCTTTGATGTTTTCCATAGAGCCTTCTCAACACACTCAGGCATTACAGGTGGGTGTCTGTGACTTAGTCAACAAGAAGGGGAGCCGGGTGCTTTTCTTGTGGCTGGCAGGGACTATGTGGAATCTAGTAGAACTCCCCCTGAGATACTTCTCATCATCTCCTTCTGCCCTGGCTCTCCCCCTTCTGCCCACCCGCACAAGGGCCAACATTTCTCCCCTAGACTGTGGCACTCCCTTCTAGTATGCCTCCCCAGTTCACCACCTCCCCTTTGCCTTTCTACCCATTTGGCATTGCTTGCTAACCCAGTGATAAATTATGCCACTTTCTTGCTAGAATATCTTAGTAGTATCCAGTCTCATCAATTCTCAAGCTGTCTTCTCTGGCACAGCAGTGAGGCCCACACGATTTTACTTTGTCAAGTTCTCCAGACCTGCCTGCACAGTCTTGGCCTTCATTTTACCCTTATTCTGGCTTATACTCACTCTCCTGAACCACGTGTCCCTTCATCTCTGCCTTAGCTCTGTTTCTTCCTCCTGGAATATTCTTTCCTTACTTTACCATCTGTAACTCCCATTCTTTCTCACGACTCAACTTTACCGTTATCCCCTTTCTGAGGTCACCCTCATTCCTTGCTAAACCACTTTTGACTTCAGCTAAGGTCATATTTTGTGTTAAAGCACATCCATGCAAGCCAGTATCTTCCCCCATTCTGTTCCTCCAGGACACACCTCGAAGGCCTAAGCCTTAGCTCCCACCAGCATCTGGAGGCGGCATGGGGGGTGCTGTGTAGCCAGTGGGGCTCTCCATAGTGCGGGCACTGACTGACGGCCTGTGCTCTTTCTCTTCCAGTGTACGATTTGCCTTCCGCTTCTTCAAGCCTCTTTGGGGAAGCTCTTCGCAGTGGCCCCGAGGATCCCACATTCTTGCAGCTCAGCGCTGTGGACCGTTGTCCTAGCCAGCTCTCCTCTGTGTATACTGAAGGCTGAAGGCTCCCCGGATCTCCCCTGCACATCCAGGACCTTTGAGTCACCTCTTATCTCCATACTCTGACAAGCAGTGTGAGGATGCCAACCAAATCTGTGGAGCCAGTATGGTCACCAGGTCTTTGGAAGGCAGGACTGGATGGTCGTCAGATCTGGCTTTTCAGGAATGCTTGCACCTCTTCCGTTTTCCCTCAATTGGCTGGGCCAGGTGACACACAGGAATTTCTTTTCAACGGGAATTTAGAGTCTCACTTTAAAGATACCCGTTCCTTCCTGGCTGTCAGCTCTCAAAAGACACCAATGAATGTGCACATGAATGGGATGACCCTTGCTCAAGATGGAAGGGGAAGGCTGCCCAGTTACCAGAGGCAGAATGTGCTGCCTCGCCCGGGTTTTCCCTCACGGCTGAGTGATGCACAGCCATAAACAGTGTGGGAAATCCATGTCCAAAGCAGGTGTGGCTTGGACTCTCTCAGACTCTGGCTTTAACATTTGTCTTGCATAGACCATGCTAACTATTGCTTCTCGATTGATCCTCCAATGGCAAGATAAGGTTTTATATTTGGCAACCTACTTTGTTTTTGAACTTCAAACACTTGCTTTTTACATCTACTTTTAAAGGAAAAGTATTTAAAGGTTTGTTCTTTTGGTATAAGTCATTACCGTTTTAATCACCCCAGCTACATGTATTTTACTCCAGCTGTAGCTCTTCCTGGCCTAATTTTGCAGTTTAGCAAAGGTTATCTGAGGGAAACAGAGTGTACACACACACACACCTCTGCCTGCCTCCCTCCAGGATTGTTGCAAAAACCCTTAAGTCCTGTGTATGGTGGTATATACCTCTAACCCCAGCACTTGGAAGGCATTCTGAGTTTGAAATGAGCCTGGTCTACACAGTCAGTTCCAGACCAGCCAGGGCTACATATTGAGACCATCTTAAAAAAATAATAATAACCCTCCTGTATTGATGGCTCAGTGACTCCAGCTTGAAAAACGTTTCATTTGAATGGTTCATATATTGCCTCAGCTCTGGTTCTGTGCCCAGGACAGACTGGGAACCATGAGAGATGGGACATATTGAGTCATGTATGTAGCCTTGTTCAGGAAACCAAACCAAGGGCCCCTGCTGTCCGGTTACTCTGTGTGCCTTCTGCTTGGTTCCTTATAGGGATCCCCTCATCTGTCTTGTCTCCTCGACTCTGCTCCCCTCCCCGTTTCCCTGTTTCCCCATCCTTTCCTCCTCCTTCCTGTGTTTCAGACATACCGACTATCCACCAAATCCTAGCAACTCTTGGGAAGGTTCACAGAAGGTAGATTCAAGAAAGCAGCTTTTTGGAACTCTGCTTTGAAGGCCTATAATTTTTCAAAAAGCACACAGCCATTTTATGTTAAGCCTAAACAAGACATCATTTTCTGGTGATATTTTTAGGAGGGTACTTAAGAAGATGCTGTGTCCTAGGGCAAAGGCTATACAAATAAGCCAAACTCCAAAAAGCTGGTCAGTTCCAACATTCTAGTTCGCTCACATTTCAGGATTTTTTTTTTTCTCCTTGAAAAATGCTTTTTTAGCAGAACTGAAGCTGAGTGCTTCATGAAACTGAGGTCACGGTGACCTTAAAAAGCTTGGTGTCTGAGGGTCATGAGACTGCTTATACCCTAATACAGACCTGTGAGTCTGGCCCCAAGTCAGAAGAGTTCCACCTCATCCCCGGCTTCATTTCAGGATGCCACTGAATGGGGAAGATACAGAACCCAGTGTGGGTTCAGTCTCGCAGCTCATCGGTCTGGTGTTGCTGAAGAGACCGTGTTCTTGAGGGGGAACTATTGCATAGACATCTAAGTCACAAGACTTTGAATTCTAGGTCTTCTGAGCTTTAAGGAAGGAAGCATGTCAGGCTTCCTCCCCAGGTGAACTCTCAGGCTGCTAGACACTACCACCCTTGTAGACCTGGGGGGTCATTACATTTGGGCTGAGCATGAACACATACATGTTAACACACTGGCTTATTTGATAGTGACCCTCATTTGACCCCTGTCACACTCTAGAAAGAAAAGGAGACCCCACTCTCAAGAGCAGCATATGTCAGTTCTTAAACCCTCAAGCTTTTACAAGACACTCCAAGCATATTTCATTTGGGTGATAAGGAAAGAAGAGATGAAAGGTAGTTGATTTACCTTATGGAGTTCTAGAAATAGGAGGAGAGTCATAGAAGGGAACAGAAACACAGGACCATGTATGACATCTCTCCCTGTGGTGAAGTTAGGCTTACGAACCAGGCTCTGGACTCATGGTGGCGCTGTTCCTTTCCTGGATCACCTAGGAGGACCTGGTGTCATCAAGTCCTTATTACTAGACCATACATCCCAGCTCCAGCTCCAGGGCCTGCCCCAGAAGGACATTCTGGCTGTCTGAAAGAAGCGAGCGTGGAGCCAGGTCCAGTGTGGCCCCTCCCCCACCAAAGGCCCTTAGTGGATTCCTGATAGCCACTGGTCTGGGGGGCAGGGCCTTGTGACATGGCACGTTCTGGGTCCTTCAGAGTGTACAAGCTGTCTATCCTTAGGTTCTGGAATTTCTCCTTAGCTTAAAATATGTCCCTTTCTTACTTTGCCCCACATAATTCCTTCAGTATTTTTAAGCAGTGAAAATAGAGCTTAAAAAACATAAATTATTCCCTTCCATTCCTAGGCCTTTTTAGCCCTGATGGGTAGCCATTTTCATAAACATCCAAATGGAAGTTATCATTCCCCTTTAAAAACAAAAACACAACAACAATAAAACTAGTGCTTATGAAAACATGCATAGCACAAATCCAATTATCCTATTACATAAAAAAGATCAGGATGCCTAGAGACATTTCATTGCTCCATCTATTGTCGTAACTCCCTAAGGGGACTGCATCAAAGTGCCACTTGTAATTTACCCTCTGATCAGCACTTAAAAACTGTTGACGAATTCCATGGCCCCGTAAGGTATAGTCCCTTACACGGGTCTACATCCCATGGCCCAGGTGGTTTGGAAGTGGAAAGTAGCGTGTGTGGCAGACCCCAGCATAAAATCGCTGGGTAGTGTTGGTTATGTTCAGGCCTAAAGTGACCAACTGGCAACTGCCCTAGTTCACTACTACAAGCTTGGAACGGAGCTAACTAGGCTCCCCATCACAGAAGTCTTAGCCCTCCTCAGCCTTGATTGCCTGGAAGTATTGACAATAGCCTCCAATAAGGTTCAGTTTTGTTATTTGGTGTTTGATTTTATTTGACTGTTCAGACCAATGTTGTTATTGCTGTGGATAAAGTAACAGGGAAAGAGAAAAACCAAACTCATTGGACAAAATGGTGAGTGTAGAAATGAAGAGATTTATTTTGTACAGAGAGAAGCGTCCTCTGTAATGTTGCTGACATAAAGCACTTTGGGGGAAAAAGTGGAAATCTGTTTTCCATAAATCACGCAGGCCCATGTACATTGTTCTATATACTCACGTAGAGAAACGAGCTGCATATATCATACTGGATACGGGGCCTGTTTGATGGTAGGGGCACATCTGGTGCTTGTTCTCGTAAATCTTTTAAGGAATTAGGTACACTTTTTTCTATTAATATGTATAGTTTTGCGATTTGTCACAGTTATGTTTCATATAATCATAAGTTATTTTGTCTTGTTTCATGAAGTCCTTTTTTTATGTCAAAAGTAAAATGAAGGGATTGTGTACTTGGCACAGAATAAAACTGGAAATCGAGGCTGCCCCTCCTGCCTGAAGCATTCCTTCAGCGCCGTCTCTTTCAAACACAATGGCGACCAGTGTGTTTGTTTGTTTGTTTTATTGTTCTGTTTTGTCCTGTCACCAGCCTCCTCTGTATTGGGGATGGTAATTATAATTAAAAGCAGATGGGGAGGGGGGGGTCCGAGGCCAGCTTTAAAATGCCGCATCGCTTTGGGCCAGAACTGAAGCCTGGATTTAATTATAGATACGAGGACGAAATGGCAGTAAAAATGAATGTCTCCCCGAATCCTTTACATGTTGGGAGTGTCCATAAATAAAACATGAAGTTTTATTTCATCACATTTAATTAAAGCTTTTATACATGTTTTATTGGTTATTCTATTAATCCACTTCACAAACTGGATAAATGTGTGCGAGGGCTCGGAGTTTATTTGTGCTCTTTCAATGCAGTGCTACATCATGCTTCAGCAATGCCTCAGGGCTTGCTACCCCAGGTGCTGGGCTTTCAGCGCTGGCGGTGGGAGGAGTGGCTTTTCATGTCCATTTTCCTAAAACCTTTCAGGGAAGACACAGCACCGTCAGCTTCCAAGGATCGGGATCAGAATCCCCAGTGCCTCCTGAGAACACTGCTTCCTGCCCTGGTACTCTGCTCTTAGAAGGCCACCTAGTCCCTTGTGTACTGTGTTTCCTTTATAACAGGGGTCCTCAATCTGGGGGTCACAATGTCCTGCATATCAGATATTTACATTATTCATAACAGCAGTAAAATTACAGTTATGAAGTAGCAATGAAATAATTTTATAATGGGAGGTCACGACAACATGAGGAACTATATTAACGGGTTGCAGCATTAGGAAAGTTGGGAACCTCTGCTCTTTACCCATGCATCAGGCAGAGTGGTCAGGGTGGTTTGACACCCACCAACCTACTAGCCAAACACAGGCACTTCCCAGGGTCACCGTATCAGCTGGGAAGGCTGGCACCTGCCTTCAGTTCCAACACTCAGGAGGCCAAGGCATGGTTATGAGTTTGAGGCCATCCTAGGCTACATGGACTTTCAAAATCCAAGAGAAATGCTCCTTCTGAGGAGTGTTTGTGCAAAGACTTTATTAAAGAGTTATTTTAAGGGAAGCTAGACAATGGCTGGGTACCTTGCTGGGTTCCTTGAGGCTGGACAGCAGGCACTGACTGGGTGAAGGAACTCCTCAGCTTCCTCAAGCAACAGCAGCTGTGGTTGTGGCTTGTTCCAATCCCCAAGGGGACGGTTTGGCAGTAAGTGGGAGAGTTGGTGGTAGGTATGTCCCATGTCTTAGCAAGGCCTGTCCTCTGCCAAGAGTCTGAAGCAAGGATACCTCAGAGAGAATATGTTCATAGCAGTATTATTCACAATAGTTCCAAACTAGACACTGATAGGAAAATGAATCGATGAGCCTTGCCTGAATGATGCAGTGAACGAGATACCACAAAGTGGGTGATAGGACCGGAGTCCCACGCAGCAGCCTCACAAACCTGATCAAGAGAAACACAAAATGACCACTCAGAGTGCCTTTATTAATGGCTACTTTAAAACAAGAAAAAATGAATTCAATGACATAGTTTAGGTGGTGCTGCTGCAAAGAACAGCAAGGAAAACGTTACCACGGCTCCTGACTCTGGGAAGGGCTCTTGGGACACAGAGCTGCTGGGAGACGATGCTTCATCTCTTTGTCCAAGCGCTAGGGTACCCAGGTGTTCGCTTTATAATTATTTTACTGTGCATATATATTTTATAGTTTTTACTTCAGATAACAGAACACCAAGTCTTTCATCCCCTACTCCTGTGCTCTGCAGACTGCCTCTGCGAAGAGCCAGATGGTGCATATTTTATACGTGGAGGGCTACCTAGTCCCTTTTTCAACCACTGTACCACTGTAGTTCAAAGCAGCTGTGGACAAGGCACAGATCCACAGGCGTGGCAGCGTTCCCACAAAACTCCATTGATGGATGCAAATCTGAAACTTCCCCCTTACTTCTTTTTAAATCCAACTATTTCAAATTTTTTTTTAATAAGTATTCTTAATTCACACATTGTTCAAAAACAAGAGACAGTGGGCAGCAGGATTTGGCCACAGTGTACTTCCCCTCCTCAACTGAAAGAGGGTCTCCAGCCCATCCCATAAATATCCACTCAAAGCTGCAGATAGGAACCATCTGATCGTCCTTCTGCTACCTAGGGTCCTGTTCCTAGAGGGAATTCCTGAGTTCTATTGATTGAGCTTTTCTTTGTTTAAATCTTGGGTTCTGCTCCCCGGGATACAGATGAATGCTGGGAGCCTGGAGTGCCGTTCGACTTTATCTCTGGATTTAACGTTTTTAATAAAAGAAACTGGGCATACAGAAATCCGTGAGAACTGGAAAATGAGTGCCCATTCTTTCCAAGCTAACCAAATATTTGCTGGATCTTGGCAGCCATAGCCAACCTTTTTCCTCTGAAATGCTGAGAGGTTATAAGTAATGGATGCCTTCATTTTTCTCAGGCCACAGCGCTTATGAGAAACTGGAACCGCCTCAAAGCCTGCCGGGGTAATAGTGGAAGGTGCTGGCGAGGGAGGGAGGCGCAGCCTGGTGGTGAGACCCTACCTTCCATCGATAGGAAGCCGTTGTAGCAGAGTCAGGGAAGTAATGACAGTTGGCTTGCTCCAGGTATATTGAGAGTAGATGAATTCCTCACCCTGCCCCGCCCCCCAACACCCAGGACCCCCTGTTTTCCCATAATGCCTAGTTCTCTAATTCCAGAATATACAGCCAGTCACAGTAAATTTACACAGGCAAATGTGGATGTTTCTTTTTGTGTCTCTAGCCTAGGCAAACTTGGTGCTTTACAAAACTATGAGTCTTAGGTATCTTGAGTCATTTATTTAATATCAGCTTGGACTAAATCCTCATTAGCAGATTTCGTGTGCTTGAGTTTTCGTATTGTGTGCCGCTGAGATTCTAGTATATGGGGGCAAAATAACTCAGTTTTCATTGTTGAATAAAAAATATAGGCAGGGGAAAGTTGAAAGAGCTGCTGGTCAGCTCATTTTACACAAGAGGAAACAGGTAACTTCACTCATTTATTCATGTGTACATTCTTTTTTGTTTGTTTGGTTTGGGTTTTGGTTTTTCAAGACAGGGTTTCTCTGTGTAGCCTTAGCTGTCCTGGAACTCACTCTGTAGACCAGACTGGCCCTGAAACTCACAGAGATGTGCCTGCCTGAGCCTCCCAAGTGCTGGGATTAAAGGCTTGTGCCACCACCACCTGGCTTGTGTGTTCATTCATTCTTTGATTGTATACCAACTGTATATAAAATGAGGTAGCTCATCTTCAAAGAACTAAAGATTATAAGAATCAGCCATAGAAAATACTGCCCAGGGTTTTTTTAATCCATGTTTTATGGGACCAGCAAGACTGATAACTGCAGTCAATACCTGAATATACATGGTAGAAAGAATACTCCAAAGAATTGTCACTTGACCTCCACAGGTACACTGTGACACTCCCCCCACACAAGCAAACTCAGTAAATAAAATTAATGTAATATTTAAAGTAATAGGGAAAATGTGCATTTTAGAAACACCAAATACATAGAGCTGAGTAGAAATTCTAGCAAGTTGAAGGTACCCAAATGTTTAATAAGTTCTCCAGGTGGCTCTTTGTGCAGGCTACAGTTGACTGCTCTGACATGGTGGGGGCAGAGTACTTAAGAGAAACTGGAGAGCTCACAGAAGGGGGGCACCTAATTCCTGTCTAGGAAAAGAAGACGCAGAGTTGGAATTGCCTGTGAGAAGTAGGGGGTGTGGGAACTAGTCCTGAAGGATGAATAGGCCTTCAGCTGGGGAAGGAAGTTACTCAGCATGCTACCTGGAGGGATGGAGATAGCTCCTTCTCTGCTCAGAATGATTCTTCCAAGACTCCTGGCCCACAGCTACAGCCCTTTCCACGGCAGCCTGCTGGACTTGGGGAGCTGTCTCCCCTACCAGCATCAGGTAGCACATTCCCACTTACTCTACAAAAATGAGATCACTATGGAATTTAGAGATGATGGGTCATGGTCGCTTTGACCTGTCTTCAGGGCCACTCAAAGTCTTCACTTCGGTAAATGTGCACTGTGACTGTCCAAGAGAGAATCTGGACATCACACCCAGTTTGTAAACCAAGAAAGCAACCTTTCCCCCAGAAACGGACTTGTTAGTACTGTGGAAACAGTTTAGTGGTTCCTTTAACAAATCAAGCTCGTCATTACCCTCTGCCTCAGCACTTCCTCTCTTCCTGTGACTCAGCACTTCTATTCTTAAGTCAAAAGGATTGAAATCAGGGACTCAGCTGCAGCCATGTGCAGAAGAGGATGGTTTGATCAATGGGTCCCATGCCCAAGGGTAGTCTCGTGAGGTTCAAATAAAACTCACAGACTCCTATTGCCTAGTTTGCTGTGGCCAGTTGAGGTCATAGTGCAAGAGTTACCCACCAGTTTGTGGTGATGCTAATGTAAATAAACCCATCAAATAACAGCATAGCACATATCATCATGCAGCATAATTTATACTGGATAATGAATGACTGACTTGTTTATGTATTTGCTATATTTCCTATTGTTTTAGAGTATATGCTTTATACTTATGACTGCATCCCAAGGCCATGTGGAGTGACTGACCTTTACCATCTAGGTCTGTGTAAGTGCATTCTGTGATGCTGGCACAAGGTCAGATGCACCTAACTGCAGTTCTCAGAGGACATCATTGTCATTAGTGGTGCATGACTGTATGTATACTAATGTTCATGGTAGCCTTATGCAGAAGATAGAAAAGGTGAAAATATTCTAAAACACCTAACAGCAGATGGGTAAATGAAACATGTTATATGCATACAATGGAATGCTGTCCAGACTTAAAACTGAAGTAAGTTAGGATACACATTAAACCATGGTCTCGCCTCAAAGACATTATGCTAAGTGAAATAATTCAGACACAAAAGGACAGATGTTGTAGGGTGCTTTTCATTGGAGGTACCGAGCATTGTCGAATCAGAGACAGTAGAATAGCACTTTCCAGGCGTGAGGGTGGGAGGGCAATGGAGAGCTACTTTTTAACATGCACAGGATTTCTATTAGAGAAGATGAAGATGTTCTGTGGGTGGATGATGTATAGCGTACAATATTATGAATGTGTACCTACTGAATTGTATACTTAAAATGCTAAATTGATGTTTTTCACATCTTAACCACTTTAATACAATGATAGAGTAGGCAGAACACTTCTTAAGATGCCTGACACCCAGCAGACAATAAAATTGCAAAATAGCTCTGTTTGGCCAGTGTTCTTGGGATGCTCTTTGGAAGGATCCCCCACTCTCTGAGTGAGTGGGAGTTGAGTCTTCCGTGGAGCAGTGGCTGATCCTGACAGGTGGAAACAGTTCCTGTAAATGGCCCCTGGCTTTCTGAGAAGGGGGATAAGCAGCTGAGGAAGCAATGGGAAGGTGGTTCAGGCAGACTGCACAATGGAGAGTTGAGCTTGCTCTGATCTTTAGGTACCAAGAGAGGAAAAGGATGGAAGACAGGAAGGAGAGAACTGGACACTGGTAGCACAAGGGAGCGGTTGGAGAACTAGGGAAAATTCAAGCAGTGTTAAACTCACCTGATCCCAACGGGCGCAAGGTTAGGAATTTGTTTGTATTTCCTCCATTCCTGTAACAGCTGTTTTCTGAGCTTCAGACCCAACACTACATGCAAGTTGGGAGCAAAAGATAATGCAAGAAAATAAAACATGACTATCAGTTGTCTTGGTGCCCTTTCCAAGTGGACTGACTTCAAATGGTCTGTTCTGTTTGCCTGTGAAGTATGGGGCTTTGCAGGAAGTGAGTTCCCCTGGAACACAGATACTGAGGCAGGGCTGGAAATGTAAAAGATTATCAACATAGTACCCTGGAGAAAGGAACAGCGCAGAGGCCAAATTGGGTGGTGGGGGCACATCAAGGTGTGATGTCAATTAAGTCTATAGAAGCTCTGCCAGCCTCTTGGGATGTTCCCATACAAAGATTGCTCCTATCCAGTAGAAGGGTTCCATGCTGTGTAGAATTAGCTAGGCTGAAGGGCACCCTGGGAAGAGGCTCTTGGTCATCTCCGTCTTGCTGACTCAAAGGCTAGGGTCCTTCTGAAGAGCTGTCAAACAGAGGAGGACCTGAAAAAGAATTAGTGGTGTCCAATCTATCTACACCCCAGGCAGCTAGGGAATCTGAGCAACTTGGTATTGTGCCCACTTTGTAGGGCACTGGAGAAAAGCAGTGTCCCCAACCCTGTGTTCTTCAGTTGGCTGTAGAGAATAGAGAACATGCTTGGCATACACATTGGTTCTTTAGTGCCAGGACCTAAACCAGGGCCTCACATATGCATGGCAAATGCTGCTGCTGCATCTCATCCCCAGCCCTGAACACATGGTTTTGAAGTTACTCCTGCCTCAGCCTCTCTGGCTATCCACTGTCCAGCTTTGTGGGAGCACTCACAGTCCCTGGGATTTCAGAATCTGAGCAGTACCCTCTGCGGCTGCCATAGCGTATGCCTCCATGGGAACAATGGTGAGGCTGTTCCCTGAAATATGAGGAGGACCTCTTTGTCTTCCTGGGAGGCATCCAGAAAGGGTGCCGGCTTGGGGGTCAGACAGAGCTTGTTTTCTGTGGCTGGCATGCTTTGCAGCCCATGTAGGTCTTCAACTAGACTGATCTGAATGAATGCAGTTCTTCTTCAGGTGAGATGTAGCTCATCTCTCCATCAATGAGCACACAGATTATCTGACAAAGACCCAGGTGGATGGCACTCACTGAAGGGCCATTGCCCCTCTTTTAAAAATCACTGATCCTACAACCCAAGTGGAGTGATCACTTGTGGAGAGACTCTGGCCAACACTGTACTTCTGACATCAGAAGGGCTGAGGAAATGAGCTGACGGAGTGAACTTGAACAAAATCCCCCAACGGTGCCTACAAAGTCCATGAAAGCTCTGCTCACCTTCTGGCTCATAAGCATGTCATCAGCTCCTTTGTACCACTGAAAACTATAGTAGCACCTCCAGCAACAGTGAGAAGTTTCTTGTGCTAGGTTGTCTGTGTCACTGGGCTCCACTAGGGCCATCTTCTTCTTCACCCATTACGGTGGGATTTTCACATGGTCAAAAGGATGTAAAACCTATTTTTCCTTCCCTTCTGGACTCACCCCAGGTACCTACAATCCTGAGAAATCCCCATCCAAACAGTCCCATGCTACTTCTGTGGCCAGTACTGGCCTCATTCTCCAATCTGTCCTCTTCAGGGTGGATCAAGTCTCTAGTATGTGCATCTTGAAGCCTAAGGAACTGGCAGGAAGTGGTTATGTGTGAGATCAAGGATGGAACAGAACGGGTGTGGAGTGTCTGTAAGTATGAAGGGTCTTCAGGGTTGTAAATGGCCAGTGTTGGAAGACAGTGGTGATGGTACAAGCAGAAAAAGCCTGGCTCTGGTTCTCATGATACCATGATGTTCTAGCCCTGAGTTCTAAAGAGGCTCTTATTGTTCAAAAGAAAACCTGGCGCTCTCCGTTGGAAGCTTGTTAAAGGCTTGCTTCCCAGACTGTGGCGCCGCTGCAAAATGATGGAACCCTAGCAGGTGGGGACCACTAGATGGAAGTCAAGCCATGGGTTGGGGTGCCCTCCAAAGGGAGGTTAGGACCTATGCTGGTTGTGTGACAACTTGAGACAAGCTAGGGCCATCTGAGAAGAAGGAGCCTCAATTGAGAAAATGCTTCCATGAGGTAGGGCTGTAGGCAATTGATTTTCTTAATTAGTGATTGGTGTGAGATGGCCCAGCCCATTGTGGGTGGGGCCACCCTTGAGCTGGTGGTCCTGGGTTCTACAAGAAAGCAGGCTGAGGAAGTAATAACTAGCAAGCCGGTAAGCAGTGTCCCTTGATGGCCTCTGCATCTGGCTCCAGGTTCCTGCCCTGTTTGAGTTTCTGTTCTGGCTTCCTTTGTTGATGGACTATGCTGTGGAATTGTAAATCAAGCCCTTTCCTCCCCAAGTTACTTTGGTCATGGTGTTTCATCATAGCAATAGAAACCCTGACTAGGATAGAAATTGGTCCCACTGTTGCTGTGACAGACCCCTCCAAGGTCTCTTGGAGGATTATGGAAGGACTTTGGAACCAAAAATTCAGAAACTCAAAGCTGGTGAGCTGTTTTGTAGACTCTAGGGAGATAAGAATGTTGAAAGCAGTGCAGAAAGATGGAGGCTTTGCTTGTGATGTTTCAGAGGGAAGACAAGACTCCATGGGACCATTTGTGTGAAGAATCTGTGGTGTCTGGGCAACTGCAGCCAAAGAATCAGCTGTGGTTAACAAGAGACCAGAACCACTAATGTGAAACGTTCGCTTTGCTGGGACAATGGGTGCTGATCAGCTGGAGCTGAGAAATTAGCGGTGATTAAGAAGAGCCCAGCACCATTGAGGTGAAATCTCCTGGGAAGTGTTTCCTCTGAGTCAGCACACAGAAGCTGTGTCGGGTAAGGTTGTACCTCCTGGCAGCTGAACTTGAGAGTGCAAGCATCACCCAGGTGGTACTGGTTTTGAAGGCATGAAGAGGTCATAGAGGCTGCTGAGGCTTGGCGCTGTGAGAAACCAGGAGAGGCCATGGTTGAAGGTACAGCCTCAGTGGCAGTTGAAGGCCCAAGATTGAAGGGGTAATGGAGAAAGTTGACACTTAGAACCATGAAGAGAGCCCAGGAGAGGCTATTGGTGAAAGCACAGTACAGTTGCAGCAGCAGACCCCAGCATTTTGGAGATGCCAGTACCATGGGATGACCACCAAGAACAGCAGCAGCCATTGGGTGGAGCTGGCCTGAGCCTAGAAGACAAGCTGTGTGGGTTGCAGAGGGTGGAGCCAGAGACTTGACCCAAGCCTTTTGGAGGAACTGGTTAAGATCGTGAGTAGATCCCAGACACTGAGTTATTTACACAGTTGGAGTGGTTTTGCTTTGATTTGATTGTGACTGCTGTTTCTTCCTTCTTGAAGTAAGAAAGTATTTAACTTACTTTTTTGTTATAGGAGCTCAATGCTCACAGTAGAGAGACATTAGATTTTCAAAGTCTTTTGATTTTAAAAGAGCCTGGGTATTTTAAAGAGATGGAATTCTTAAGTGTCTGAATTTTTAAAGGTTCTAGGACTATTTAACTTTGTAAAGTGTTTTATATTGTGATGTCTTTATTAATGTGTGATCTTGGGGATGAATAAGAAAGGAAAGATTGTGGCTTAACAGTGATGTGTTTGTGTGTCAAGGTGACAAGGGGTCATTTATGCTGGCTAGTTTTATGTTGGCTAGAGTATTGAAGAGGACTGAGACTCAGTTGAGAAAAATGCCCCCAGAAGATGGGGCTGTAGGCAGGCCTGTAAGTCTTTTTTTTTTCCCCCAGATGATCATTACTGTTTATTTTTATCTGAGGTCAAATACAATTGAAATAAAAGTTTCTGTGAGTTTTCAAATTTGCCTAACAATTTATTGGTCTCCAAGGATCTTTGTAGATCATTATCTTGGTGTAGTGTTCTAAACTGGAGGGCCCTCCAGACCTAGTGCAGACCCATGTAGGCTCTACACTTGCTGCTTCAGTCTCTAAGTTCCTATGAGCTGTGTCAGTTGATTCAGAGGGCCTTGTTCTCCTGGTGTCCTCCATCCCGTCTCCTACACTCCTGCCTCCTCTTCCACAGGCTTCCCTGAGCTCCGAGGGGAGAGATTTGATGGAGACATCTCATTTAGAGCTATGTGTTCCAAAGTCTCTTTCTCTCTCTCTCTCTCTCTCTCTCTCTCTCTCTCTCTCTCTGCATAATTTCTGGCTGTGGGTCTCTGTATTTGTTCTCGTTTGCTGAAGGAAGAAGCCGCTCTGATGATGGCTGAATTGGGCACCAATCTATGAGTGTAGCAGAATATCATTAGGGGTTATCTTATTAGTTTTTTTTTTTTTTTTTTGACCAGTAGTATTTGGTTTTACCTTAGGTCTCTTGGCTATCTAGTCTCTGGTTCTGGTTCACTCAAGCAGTGTTGAGTATGGATTCCATTTCATGAAGTGGGCCTTAAGTCAGATCAGATATTGGTTGATTACTCACACAAGTTTTGTGCCACCATTGCCCTAGCATATCTTACAGGCAGGACAGATTGTAGGTCAGAGGTTTTGTGGCTGGGTTGGTGTTCTCCTTTCTACTTTGATAGCCCACAGAGTACCTTTGCCATACCAAAGACACTTGAACATTGGGGTGAAGGTTTTATGTAGGCGCCAGCTCTGTCTCCCCATGTTCAGTGAGTTGTGTGGGTGTTGTCTTAAGCAATGGGGCCTTGCTCTCAGTTTGTGGTCAGCAACCTATTGTCTTGCCAACAGTCTAAGTTGTTTGGGGACTTCCACGGGACTACATTGACCAACAATTCAAAAGGATGTAACCCAGTCCCAGTACTGGAAGCTTCATTTGGTGACAAGAGATGGCCAGTTGTGGTCTGGTCTTCCTCATTATTTGGAGACTTCATTAGGATGAGTAAGGCATTTTCTTAATCAGTGATTGGTGTGGGAGGTTGGAGAGGGCCACCCATTAGCATGTGGTCTTGGGTTCTATAAGACAGCAGGATGTCTAAGTTCCTGTCCTGGCTTCCTTCAGTGATAAACTATGATATAGAAGTATAAACTACATAAACCCTTCCCTCCCACGAGTGACTTTGGTCCTGATGTTTATCACAGCAGTAGAGACCCTAAGACAGGACCCATATTCTACCTCTTTTCTCTTTGCTTCCTGCCACTGAGATGATCAGCTTTGTCCCTACCTCCACACCCCACCCCCTGCCTCCCACCCCCACACACAATGTTCTGCGTCATCACAGGCCCCCAAACAATGGAGCCAACTGACCACAGCCTGAAACCATGGGAATTATGGGCCAAGATAAACTCTTCCCTCTCTAAGATGATTCTCTCAGGTGTTTTCCACAGTGATGGAAAGCTGAGTATAACACCTGGCCTTGCAGGGTGTTTGTAAAGTATATTAAGATAAAACATATTTTTATTGGATAGGTTTGGAGAGCTCAATTTGGATTTTTTTAAGTTGCAAACTTACCCCACATTTTATAAATATTGGCAAGCTTGGGATAAGCCTTAGGGCCTTAGACTCAATAACCCCTAGTAGTAGGAGAAAAAACATGTGGTACTGATTCTAAAGTCTACAAAAATCTACCAAGGAATTGTCAGAGTACTCAAACACCTTGATAGTTGCCAGACAACCAATGGCACACTGGGACTATTTGCTGTAGTCTAATAGTTCTTCAGATAAAACGTGTACTGTTATTTGTAATTCGGGTCCTTTCCAGTTTCCTGGTACCCTGCCATCAACAGTGAACATCTGTAGACCACATCCTTGTCCAGAGTACCTGGAACATGTGCACAACTCAGTGTTTTTGTTTCCTGGGTATCTAGCACAAACACACAACTGAAGAGTTCTTTTCTGGAATGTCCCTTCCCCAGACTGCAATGGGCATGGCATGCTCAGCTAGCTGTCTCTCTGGGACTCTGTGAGACACATTTGTGTGACTCAGACACACAGCTGGGCCTTCTATCATCAACTTCAAATCCTCTCTCTTCATGATTCTTCTGCTGTCTTCTGCTCACATTTTCAAAGGGCCAGATTCTCATCCCCGGGCAGTTTATATGTGAAGCCAAGGGTCCACAGTGGATGAGAACCATTTGTGCTCCAGGCCCCTGGGGCTGTCTGAGAAATTCAGAGCTCTGTGGCTGTACAGTGTGCACTCCAGGTGCCTTCTTGGATGTCACAGTGTAACTGAAGTGATCGTGGCTCATCCACATTACGGCCGTAAGATCGCTCTGTGGTGGTTTACTTTGCACCTGTTCCTTCTGGGAGCTCAGCCTTTATTAAAACATGGCCAATGTGAATTATCATTGCAAACACGTACTGCTTCCGGTGGAGGCAAGGCTCACTGGCTCCATTCCCCACTTTGCAGGAGGTCTTAGACAACCTGGCTGGGCCTTGACTCCACTGGCCGAAGATCACTGCACCACAGAAACTACACCAGACAGGGCAGTCTGGTGAGATGTGAAGAGTGCTGGTCTAGGAGGCCAGAGGCTGGGCTTTAGTTGGGTGACTGCCACCAGGTCATTTGTGACAGAAGCTTCAGCTCCAGAGTGAGATGACCTCAGAATTCATCCATCTCAATATATAAGCAAATTACTTATCCACTGAGAATCCCAGGCACTCTTCTTAGGGGCTCTATACCCATCACCTGGTTTCTTCTTAGTAAATATTGACTCTCCCTCACAACTGTAAAACTCAAGAAGTTGAAGTGGATGATGTATACTGCTCAGACATGTATTTGTGGTATCATTTTGCCTTGCAGTCGCCGCATTTTCTCTAGGGTCCATGGTTTATTTCCCCACTGGGCCCTTTTCCTCTTCAGTCCAGCTGTTTTCATGGAAGAGTTTGTATGAAATGTGCCACTTACCTTTCTTAGCCACAAGGGACTTTGTAGCCAGCCCCAGTTAACCTGGCAGTCGGCACTGTGACTCACCAGGATGATGGAGGCAGACTGTGACGGCTTTCCCTCTGTACTGCCTTCTCCCAGGCAGTTGGAGGAGAGCTCTGAAGCCTGAAGACATGGCATCCTGAAGCCCGGGAGCTATGACAGTCCTGTAAGCAGGGGAGCTGCAGCCACCCAGGACAGTGCCCAGGCATACTCTCCTAGTCACATGACCCCAGATGTCCACGTCGGGACAGTGTATTGGGGGAAGAGCCAAGCTGACAGAATATGAAAGAAATTCTGCACACCAGACTAAAAGCAGCTCTGATTCCCAAGACACACAAGCCAACTTGCACTTGTGTGTGTTGAGAAGAGCGTTGATGACAAGACAGTGGAAGTATGATGAGTGATCAGAAATGGAGCATTCATATTCTGGTGCACACTCTCCGAGTCTTCTCCTTCACGCTCATCGCTCCCATCGCTCCTTGCATCGGCCCGCATCTAGTCCTCTCTCCCTGCAAACTTACCTCCCGTTTCTCTGATCTGTCTATCTGGCAAATGATGCTCGTCCTATGCTCCCAGGCTTAACTAATATATATATAAAAAAAGAACCAATCAGCTGTTCTCTGTATATACATGTACATGTATATAGAAATAGATGCATACATGGAGCTGTAGATAAAGACATAGGTTTAGATAGATATCATATCTGTCTGGACTTCAAATCCACAAAGAAAGGGTTCTGGGGCACCTGACTTGGCCCAGGTAGCCAGCCATAGTCTAACCAGCCCCAGCACTTAGTGTCTTAGCTCACAGGGATCCCCATAGTGAGAGAGAGAGGAATCCAAGGTATCTATGAGCCTGGAATATATCCTAAGGGTATATATAGCAGCCTTGTGAATCGGGGCACTCAGAGAGCCAGGATCATGATGGATTCTGGATCTAGGTTTGCCACATACAGTAGATGGATAATGACCTAGCCATCAGGACTCTTATCAAACCCTGACTTGCCTGGGCTGTCATTGAAACCCTGAGTTCTTAGCCTGATTTTGCTGTCTTAATGTTGTTCGGAGAGGCAGTAACTCAGACCCGAATCATCATCTGTGAGATTTCCCCAAAGGCCACCTACACAGTGCAGAAGCTCACTCTTGTCATGGCTTCTCTGCCTTTGCATTATTTCCAGAGAATCATCTTACTGGGGAGCACCAGGATGGGGCTGACAATACTTTGAGTGTCGAGAGTGAGAGCAATGAATATGCCATTTGTTTGCATTTTCCCGATTCTATTACCTGTTATTTATTGTAAATATTTCTGACTAGGTAACTATCCATGCATTACTTCTTTTTACACTTATTAACATCTCAGGAATTTTGCATGGTCCTTCCAATGAGCTTTTAAATTCCCATCCCATCAAATTTATCTCCTCCAACAGCATTCCATTAAGCTGATCCTTATTTCTGAGAATATATAGTGTCATTCTAAATTTTACTCTTATGAGTCCCACAAGTTCTTAGGTTTGTTCAGAGACAAATTGTCCCCTTAATCATTATTAACTTTTCTGGTGAGTCAAAAATCACATTGTAAAATATTCCCGTAATGAGCTGTAGTAGCAAATTCTTACTTACCTACTACAGCCGTTCTCAACCTGTGAGTCATGACCCCTTTGGGGGTCACATATCAGATATTTACATTATGATTCATAATAGTAGCAAAATTATATATGTGAAGTAGCAATGAAATAATTTTATGGTCGGGGGTCACCACAGCACGAGGAACTGTACTAAAGGGTCCCAGCCTGAGAAAGGTTGAGAACCACCAATATATGGTAACACAGTGAAAAGAACACATACACAGCACAGTGGAGTCACAGCAGAGGAAACAAAGGCTCCCTGTCTTGATGAGTGACTACTGTGAGCTGCTGGGTCCTCACATCAAAAGCAAATCTGTAGAAATTTAAAGTAAGAGGGAAATGTGGATTATGGAAATAGCGAAGCCATCTGAAACTCCAAGGAACTCCAGAGAATTCTAAAGTTAGTGTCAAACCAGCGACATATGGAATGTGAGTCAGTGTGGGAGGAAGGTTACCAAGGCCCTGAGGAAAGTTCACCATGTATGATGAGACAGTTATGACACCAGGCTGACTGTTGCTTGTCGTTTTGCATTGCTCTAGGGCCAAGCTTGCCTATCTTTTTATTCAGAAACCAGCTGCTAATTTACATTTCTCCAATGCTGGGTCATAGACAGTGGTAGAGCAGTCCCATTAGGATGAGGATTGATGCAGACTACTGAAGGAACCAGTTGGCCAGAGTTCTTCACATCTCTCCCCTACTCCTACCTAAACCTCTTCAGGGCAGCCTCAGGAAGCTAAACACAGGTCAGGGTTGTTACTTCTTCCTGTACAGAGTTAAAGTTAAAACCCTTGGGAAAGTTGTTTTGTAAAATGGCAAAGAGCCATAAGTCAACAGAAATGCTATGGTGTTGTATTTGAACTTTATACCCCTTGTTCTTTTCCTCCTCACACTGAGGAAGACTAGGGTGGTCACTGCCAAGTACAGTCAGTGGCCCCCGGGTGTTGTTCAGCTTTCTATAGCCTCACATTGGAACACCAGAATGTCGTTGGTTGTTTTTGGTCTTTTGGGGGGCCTGCGACCTAGCTCCCAAATAAATCACACATGGAGGCTTATTCTTAATTATAAATGCCTGGCCTTAGCTTGGCTTGTTTCTTGCCAGCTTTTCTTAAATCATCCTGTCTACCTTTTGCCTTTGGGCTTTTTCCTTTTCTCCTGTAAATCTTCCTTTCACTCTTACTCCATGATGGCTGTGTGGCTGACTCCTAGCATTTTCCTCTCCTTCTTCTCTTGCTCGTTCTTCCTTTTCCTCCCAAATTTCTCCTTCTGTTTATTCTCTCTCCCTGCCACCCCCACCAATTCATTCTCCTGCCTCACTATTGGCCATCCAGCTCTTTATTAGACCATCCGGTGTTTTATAACGACAGGTAAAACATCACAGCTTCACAGAGTTAAACAAATGCAACATAAAAGAATGTAACACATCTTTGCATCATTAAAACAAATGTTCCAAAGCATGAACAAATGAAACACACCTTAAAATAATATTCTACAATACACAGGAGATCTCTTGTGCTAAAATAACCAGACTCCTGTGTAGTACCACAAAGTAACATACACCATTTGAAATGAAACATTAGAACAGGGAAAACAGGACTCCTGGAGCTCGCATCTGCTTCCATCAGTTACTAGATGAATGCTCTCTGATGACAATTAGGGTAGCCACCAATATGATTTCAGGAGAAGGCCAGTTCAGGCACCCTCTCCACTATTGCTAGGAGTCTTAGCTGGAGTCATCCTTGTGGATTCCTGTGAGTTTCCCTGGCACCAGATTTCTCCCTAACCCCCAAATGCCCCCCATCAAGATATCTCTTTCATTATTCTCCCCATCCACCCCACCCCCAAAACCACCCAACCCAATCCCTCATGTTTCCGTACCCCCATTCCCCCCTCCTCTGCCCCCAGTTTATCCAGGAGATCTCTTCTATTTCCCCTGCCCAGGGAAATCCATGTGTCTCTCTTTGGACCCTCCTTGTTACCTAGCTTTTTGAGGGCTGGCTATCCTTTCCTTTACAGCTAATATCTACTTGTGAATGAGTACATACCATGTTTGTCTTTCTGGATCTGGGTTACCTCATTCAGGATGATTTTTTTTCTAGTTCCATCCATTTGCCTTCAAATTTCATGATGTCTTTTTTTTTTTTTTACTGCTGAGTAATACTTCATTGTGTAAATGTACCACATTTTCTCCATTCTTCAGTTCAGGGGCATCTATGTTGTTTCCAGGTTCTGACCATTACGAATAACACTGCTATGAACATAGTTGAGCATCCTTTGGGTGTATGCCCAAGATTGGTATAGCTGGGTCTTGAGGTATATTGATTCCTACTTTTCTGAAAAAATGCCATACTTATTTCCAAAGTGACTGTACAAGTTTGCACTCCCACCAACAGTGGGAGGAAGGTTTGTACAAGCCAGGGGGTCAAGGTCATGACAGGGGAACCCACAGAGACAACTGACCTGAGCTCATAGGAGCTCAGTGACTCAGGACCGACAGCTTGGTCCTGCCTCGACTTGATGTGCCATGCTTTGTTGACTACCATGGGATGCTTTGTTGACTACCATGGGAGGCCTGCCCCTTTCTGAATGGAGATGGAGGAAGAATATGGGGCGGGGGTAGAAGGAGGTGGGGGGAGTTGTAATAACTGGAAAATGTTAAGCAAGCTGACAGAGTGTATCCATAAATAACAAATATTACAATAGGTATAAATGCATTCTGTCCAGCACTTCAAGGCAGAGACTCTCTCAGAATGATTGATGACAAGAGACTTCCACTATAGGGGACTCAATGAAATCATGGAAAATAAAGACTTAAATAGACACAAAACACAGCAATAAAAAATTACCAAATGAAAGCTGATGCAGCAATCCTAGTTTTTATTAGGTATCATTGATGATAAATATGATGGGACAAATAATACCTTATATATAAGTATAAGAAACTAATAAATATGATATGTTTGTCATAAGATACTTGCATAAATATTACAGATTTAAAATATGCCAGGCAACAACTGATGAAACTAAAGTGAGACAAGCCAAGTTATGTTAGTTGCAGATTTTGGGATTCTACTTACAGAAATTAAAATCGATAGATGGAGCAGAAAACATAAAACACAGCTTGTGCTGGTGTACCCAAGATGATATGGCATACAAGCATAGAATTCATAGTTTTTCTAGGTTCTGCAGAGGAAATTTATAAAAGTGAGCCTTGATGCTAGCCAGTTGGCTTGACATATTTTGGATGCCTTAAACCAATGGAAACTTCCTATCACAAGTTCTTTCACAATGGCCAGGGTTGGAGAAAGTAGGGAAATTAGGCTTGTATTTCTCCACTGTTTCATATGAAGGTGGCAGAGTCCCATGCTCGAACCATTGGTTACAGAATTAACAGCATTGTCAGTTAATAGGTATATATGGTAGGTAGCTTCATCAACTTGACTGGATTAAGAAACTCCCAGATTAGTAAAAAATAGCTCTGGGTGTGTCTGTGCTGACAATTAGATCAGGAGGGCTATGGTCTAATGAATGGATTAATACCTTGATAGACTCATAGGTGATCACTCTAATGGGGGAGAGTGAAAGAGAGAAGGTAGGGCCTAGACAGAGGAGGTAGATCCCAAAAGACATGGCCTTGGGACTCTGTCTTGCGCTGCCCCATTCTGTATGTCTTTTCTCTGTTTCCTGGGTGGCCTCTGTGTGAACTGATCTGCTGGCACTGTCACACCCTCCCCACCACGATGACTGACATCTCAGAAACCAGCAGCCAGGAAGACCTCCTTCCTCCCTTAAGCTGCATCTGTCAGGCCTTCAGCCAGAGTGATGAGAGCCACAGCACAGCAGGGACATCGAATTCCCTTTGGTCTCCAAGAGAAGCAATACCACTGGAAGCAGCAATTTCTACCGGTGATAATTGAAGGAAGTAGGTCAAAACATTCAGACAGGAAAATAAAGAAATCTTTTCTACAAAATTCTGAAGAAAGAAGATAAAGTAAAAAGTAAGCCATTTATATTCATGCAAAACATATGTACCTATGCAAATATTGCACATTTCAAACACATTAGAAGGGGTGTGTGTAAGAGAAAGGAAGATAGAATTAGAGTATGCAGACAAGAATATATAAATCAATAAAGGACCAAACGGTCAATAATAAAGTGTGCTACAAACAAGAGAATGTAATAGACTCTACCCTCTGCTGGTAGATGGTGGTAGTTGTTTTGAGGTATAGACCTTGACTTAGAAAAGATGAATGAGTTTCATGATTTTGAAATATTACCAACTTCAGAAAAAGCCTCAAAGGATATATACAGAAATTATTAGAAATAAAAACACATAGAAATTATTAGAATGAATAATAAGTGTTTCATATGAAGTCCATATAAAAATCAATGGGAATAAGTACGTTGCATTTCACTAGCCAGGACACAGGTAGAAAATATCACTTCAGGGGGCTAGAGAGATGGCTCAGAGGTTAAGAGCATTGGCTGCTCTTGGAGAGGTCCTGAGTTCAATTCCCAGCAACCAGATGGTGGGCTCACAACCATCTACAATGAGATCTAGTGCCCTCTTCTGGTGTGCAGGCATACATGCAGGAAGAATGCTGTATACAAAATAAATAAACAAACAAATAAATAAATAAGAAATTATCATATCTTTTTCACTGGTGTTTTTAAGTGACATGAAGGGCCTAGGATTACTTTTGACTCAGTGTGGAAAGATTTTAATGGAGAAATGATACGATTTTCTTCCAAGTGACTAAAAAGAATCTAAATACAGAGAAATAAATGCCATGTCTTATGGGTTGGAAGGCTTGGAAATCAGAGTACTCTGTTATCACAAAATTGATCTCTGTCTTCATCAACAACCTGAATTTTAAAATCCCAACACCTCTTTGTAGGTATATATAGGGGAAGGGGCTTTGTTGACTCTGGTGATGGAAACATCATGAAATCTTGAAAAAAGGGGAAAGAGGGAAAGAAGTGGAGAGGAGGAGGAAGGAAGGCAGACAAAAGGTCAAGAGGAGGAAAAGCAAAGGGAAGAGAGTAATGAGAGGGAAGGAGTCACTGGGGCCTGTAATTAGCCATCTTCTTGAATAGTAAGAACCATTACAATAGAGTGTATTATTTCCACAGAAAAGAACAGATCCAAGAAACAGACTTACACATGCATAGAAACAATCTATAACACGTGGACTCAGCGCAGACAAGATGACATTAAATGGTGCTGGGAAAATTAGAATGGGACCCTTATGATCCAAAAGTTTCAGCATTTCAGGCTTCACCCTGATCCCTTTGGAATCTTTGATCCATTTGGAGGTGACTTTTGTACAGTTACAGATATGGATCTAACTTCATTCTTCTACACATAGGCATCCAGTTTCCCCAGCACCATTTGTTGAAGATGCTCTTTCCTCCAATATGTATTTTTGGCATTGTTGTCAATGATCTGATGGATAATTGTGCACTCATGTTTGAGTCTTCTATTTTATTCCATCAGTCTACATGCCTGTTCTTTTTCTGTTGTGCCAGTGCTGTGCTGTTTTTATTAGTATAGCTCTATAATATAGCTTGAAATCTGGTGAAATTGTTTACTAAGAATGCCTTTGGCTATCTGGGATCTTTTGTGCTTCAATATGAATTTTTGGATTTTTTTCCTATTTCTGTGAAGAATGAGATGGAAATTTTTTACTGTGATTTCAACAAATCTATAAATTGCTTTTAGTTATATGGTCATTTTCACAATATTAATTCTACAGATTTATGAACATGGAAGGTTTTTTATCTTCTAATGTCTTCTTCACTCTCTTTCCCCAGACATTTAAAATTCCCTGAAGAGGCCTTTCTCTGCCTTCATTAGGGTATATGTATATATGAGTCTATTGTGAGGGGGGCAGTTCTCGCTGACCTCTTTCTCAGCATGCTTGCTATAGATAATATAGAAAAGCTATTGATGTCTCGTGCCACAAAATAAAAATTATAACTCTCAGCAGGAGTTAAATACAAAAGAAGAAGCCATATTATGGAGAATAACTTCGTGATAGTGAACTATACTTAAAATCAAATAGCACGAACCATAGAAAAGAGAGATCTGAGGTCACTCACTTTAATAATATACATATTCCAGATGCCTGAAGAAAATGAAGAGAAACTACAAATGTGAAGAAATTATTCACAGGATATGAGGCTAACAAAATGGTAGTATTTAGAGTAAACAAGACATAAGAAAACTACTACACGCAAGGGATGGTCCAAATTTTTAATAGACACCTAGAAGAAGAAACTCCAATGGGCAGCAGACCTCTGGAAAGCTATTCAGAATCTTTCAAATGCAAAGGTGTATCAACAGGAGAGAATTTTAACTACATCACACGGGTAAGGCATTTTCAAGGCCCCCACTATCAAACCGGGGAGGAGACAAGCCAACCAAGACACTTCTGCTTTGTTAGGAGGAGTGTAAATAGGTACAAATTACCTATGAATTAATGTGCATGCACACAACCAGTCAGCAGTTTTCCTCACTTTGTATCCTAGAGCAATTCTTACATGTGACCAAAAGTCGAAGAAAACTCAAAGCCACATCTCAAGAATTGAAAACATGAGAAGCAAGCCATGGAGTATAGCATCAAAACTGATATGTGAATATTCCATATATTCACATATGTGAAACATATGTGAACTGTTCACATAAAGGAATCCTCTTGTGCAATAACAGGGTATGAATTATGGCCGAATGTAACACAAATAATTCTCAGGATATACTGACTTTTAAAAAAGCAAGTCACAAACAGTCTTATCTGTAATCTCACTCAAGGAAAGAGATGTGGAAAAAAATAAAATGTAGGCTAATTGACATGTTATAAAGATCAAAAAGAATACAGGAATCTAAAATACTACAAAAGTAAATACTTGGAATGTTTTATTTCTGTGAGTTGAATAATAGATAAAGGGATCAGTGGTAGTGTTTGTAAAATATGTATATGTACTTAACAAATATCCATTATTTTTTCCATTTAGTTTTTTTTTTTTTTTTAATTTATTTATTTATTATGTATACAGCATGTATGACTGTAGGCCAGAAGAGGGCACCAGATCTCATTACAGATGGTTGTGAGTCACCATGTGGTTGCTGGGAATTGAACTCAGGACCTCTGGAAGTGCAGTCAGTGCTCTTAACCTCTGAGCCATCTCTCCAGCCCTCCATTTAGTTTTTTAAGAAAGATTTTCAATATGGTATCAAGGGGGAAAGACCTTTGCTGGAGTGTACTGTTAATATTTTCTAGAACTGTCTCTAGAGACATGTTCTGTATGGGACAGTTTCGCAGCTTTGCCTAGGTCGTTTGCATTTTGAAATCCGCAGTTGTGCAGAATCCACTGTCCTGCCAAGTGCCTAGTCATCCCCAAACGAAATCGAATGGAGTGCCGTTGTTTAGCAGACATGCTCTTTCTTCTGCATGGAGTAGAATTACTGTTGCTCATGGTGCCTAGACGCTCAGTCCTTTCCACATAGAGCACCCTGGATGATCTGGGTGTGGTTAATTCTGCATTCTGAGAAGCCTCTTGCCCCTGGTCATGCTCAACAGGCCACTGCAAACCCAGGTCTTCGTTTCCCCCACCACAGCACCTTCTACTGCAAAACCACCAGAGACCAGCACACTTTATATTTTGGCCTTCGCTTCGGCTTTCCATTTGCTCCGTTCTGTCCCTGAAACTGCCAATGGCTTATTCTCAAACTTGCACATTGCAAAGCCCTTCCTATTCTTGGCAACATGTTTGCATCAGCTTTTCCCCACTCCCCCATTAAAGATAGATTCCGACAGCTTGGGACAGTTCAATTTAAAGACCATGTATGTAAACACGGCCCAAGTAAAAGTGAGCTCCCTTCAGTCACGTGTATGTCAGCAGGGAAGGAGAGACACTTCATTGCTACATGATGGGTCTCTGAAGATTGACTGACATAGGATTCACATGGGACCACATTCTTCTACATAATCCCCAACAGCATTCTGTAACTTGGATTTTTTTTTTTTTTTGTCAAGGAGGAAACGGGTTTTTTAAGGGTGTGTCTACAGCCTGTGATGATTCTAAGAAATCAGTTACATACTTAAGACACACGTGGCAGCAAATAACAAAGGAGATAAACTCATCTTCTCCCTGCTAAGCAGCAAGAAGCTTTCCTACCAGGGAGCCAAGGGGACAGCCTCTCCGAAGAGCGTTGACCCCATGTGTTCGGAGTCCTGTTGGCTTGGATGTGCTGTGATGCCCCCTCTTTGAGTCAGGTGCTGGCTCTTGCCTCTGCTTTTATCCAAAATAAAAATGCTAAGAAATCAATCCTCGTAGGAAACTCATTTGGTGCTCCTTTCCAGTGCTGGGGTTGAACCCAGGGCCTCACACAAACTATGTAAATGCTCCACCACTAACTATAGTCCCAACCCTTTATTCGAAGATCTTAATGGAAGTTTGTAGTTCCCATGAATAGCTAGCTCTCCACATTCCAGCTTTGTTCACATGATGCTGTAGCAGCCCACTACTCCATTTAGAACGCTGTGGTCTATGTTTCGGTGGTAGCAGTCTCGGTGAGGCTTCATTCCTTTGAGGACAGTCATTGGTCGGGATACTGTGAGTATTTTGCTTAGGAAGCCTATTGGGGGACCACTGTGCAACCATCTTACCAAAGGCCCACAGTCATCGGCTGAATCCCTAGAGCAGGCAGCAGCGTCTGAGCATGGCTCTGGGCTCCTTCTCTGGGCAGTTGTTGTATTATTCCTCCCTTTCCAAGGAGCACATGACAAACTGCCTTAAGAAGAAAACCTGGGGAGATAATTTAAGAGAGAGGAAACTTGGCTGCCAACACATTAGGCTGTGTATGTTCTGTGTCACCTCATGTGTCTAAATTGAGTGGAGAGTCCTCACTAGACTGGAGGAGAATGTGGGACATCGCTGCTGTCATATCCCAGACTTGTTCCCTCAGGAGGAAGTAGTCTGGCAGTTACTGTCCACGGGTGGGTTACAGGCTAAAATGAAGGATAAAAGGGAGGCTACAGTCCTCACTACAATTCACGGATGGTCATTTAACTTGTACTTTAGTCCTCCAGGGCGAAGCAGAGACCTCTCTGGCAAATGCCCTTGCCGTTCTCATTTATTTAATAACTGCTATTTAAAAGTTGGGAACAAATTGTGTATGTGTGTATGTGTGTGTGTCTGTGTTGGGAAAGAGCCAGGGAAAGAAATTTTAATGGGGAAAACATTTTCTACTGATTAATTTCTCAAAACGTGTGTGATGCACATATGTGATGGGGGAGTAACACAACTAAACACAATCTGGGACTGTGCCCTCGGCTGTTAAGCTTTGCACACGCACAGGCACACTGGGAGGGATGTGACCCAAAATTCTTGTGGACTTGCAGCCAGAGGTCAAGAATTGGCCTTTGTGTGGATATGAAGTCTGAAGAAGGTGTCTGAGTAGTTAATGAAACTTTCATATGCTCTTCGCTTATATGAGGATCTGAGACATGCCTTCCCATTCAGGAGGTGCAGGGGAGGGCCTGCCATTCTGCACTCCTAACCATCTCCCATGTAATGGTGAGGCTGCTAATCCGGGCCCCCACCTTAGAAACCAAGGAAAGGACAAATTCCATTGGGCTCGTGATAGGTCAGGCCAACCTGCATGAGCTACAGAGGTGTGTAGACCACAACCACAAAGGAGCTATCTCCTTGGGTACCCCAGCTAAGACCATCACTTGCTTCTTAGTAAAGAGGACATGGAGACCAATGTATACCCTTTGTGTCTGCTTCCACCTGGTTGGCCCACAACCAAAATGTTCTGGAATTTGTTTAAACCCTAGTATCTTGAAAAAAAATCCTTCTACTTTTGCTTCAATATACAACAGACTATGTTTAGCAATATATATATTAATGTATACATCCATAAAAAGAAAGGAGACATTTCCCCTCCTTAAGACAAATGCTACCCAAAGGGAAATTAACTAGTTTATGATCTAACATGGAAGTCTGGGGGTTGTTTTTCATATATTTCCACATATGATAGCCTCACCGTCTGTATTCACTCTGTATGATTTGGTTCATCCATGTCTGTGTTGTTTTCCTTCTGTTTTGGGTAGACAGCTGCACATCAGAGACCTAGACTCCAGAACCTGAAGCAAAAACGTCAGCCGTCCATTCTAATAGTCCTCTCCCTTCTGAGATCTGACCAGCACAGTTGGCTCTCAGCTCTGGCCTCTGGTGCAGATGTAAACCATTCTGCCCTGCACAGGTCTGCAGACACTTCCATGCTGGGCGTTTATAGCTACTTGCTGTCTTCCCTATACCTCTATCTTGAGCACTCCTCGGAGAGTCTTTATGACTTCTCTTATATTGTATGTCCTGAGCACACCCCAGTGTTTGGAATAGAAAAAGTATTCCATGGGCTTTGATGAATTAAACCAAACTGAATTGAACTGCAGTCCAACAAAAATTATTTCCATGTTCTTTAGAGAAAGTGGGAGTGGCGGCTTCTCTGATAGGAAAGGGACAGGAATAGATCTGGATATAGGGAAGGTCACTTGTATAGGGAAGTGTCTGAGTGGTATGAATGAGGTGGGTGGGTCTTAGAGAAATGTATGCAAAAGGCAGACCATGAACTTCCCGCAAGTTCATTAAAATATATTCTCTGACCTCTGGAGAAACACAGACCAAGTTGCAGTCCTATGAGTAATTTGATCTTCCTCAGTCTGGATGGACAAGCACTGGAAGCCACAGGAAAGGAAGGTTGGAGTAGCTGGAGACCAGAGGTGCTATTTTAGTCTGCTTCTTATTGCTGTGATGAAGACCATGACGAAAAGCAACTCATGGAAGGAAGAGTGGATTTCATTTTACAGTTTACTGTCCGCCATTGAGGAGAATCCAGGCAGGAACTCAAGGCAGAAGTCTACAGGCAAGAACTGAAGCAGAGTCCATTGAGTCATGCTGTGTACTGACGTGCTCTCAGGCACAGACTCAGCTACCTTTCTTATATCTTCCAGGACCAGCTGCCCAGGCATGGCACCGCCCAGCTCCCACATCAATCGTCAATCAAGACAATGCCCCATAGACTTGTCTACAGGATGATCTGAAGGAGAGGGTTTTTGTTTTTTGTTTTTCCAGTTGAGGTTCCCTCTTCCCATATTTCCTTAGCTTGTGTCAAGCTGACAGACAAACCTAACCAGCATGGGTGTGTGTAGATGAAATTCCAAATGGTCTTATTAAATAAGAAACACAGAGCCAAACAAAGAGTTAAAAGCCCAGAGATCAGAGCAGTAGCCAAGAGCTAAGACCACCTTATCTTACCACTTGCTGCCGTCCTTCCCCGAGAGAGAGACCACCTTCTTCTTCCTGTGTACTGTCTTTTTATTTCCTTTCTGTTCTGCCTTTTTATTGCCTCTAAACCCAATCATATGATTTCCTCATCACTGTTTGTCTATACAGACCTCCAGGTCTCTATGGTTGGTACTGGGATTAAAAGTTCAGGTCACCTTGCTTTGGATGTGTCCTTGACCACAGAGACTCTGCCTGCCATGTGATCGGATTAAGGGCGTGTGCTACCACGGCCTGACTCCTGCTTATGGCTGGCTGTGACTTCTGATCTCCGGGCAACTTTATTAACATACAAATAAAATCACATTTCAGCACAAATAAAATATCACCATAGGTGTGGATTTAGTAATCAAAGCCCCAATCTTTGGAAGGTTGCAAAGATAATATTTAATAGATCCAGGTAGGTGTGCAAAAACATGAGAAATTTATTTTGTGTTAAAAGTCTATAAATTTATTTAAGAATCTGGGGGTGGCCATTTTGGCAAAATTGTACTTCCCATCAGCCTGCTGGGTTTCACTTCCTGCCTTTCATGAACTATATGTATAGAGAAAGCAAGAGACTCCCCGCTGGGTTCTGCATTTGTACGCATCTGCTGTCCAATTTACAACTTGCAAAGGAGGTGTTAATTAGTTGGCAGAAGCACCTGAGCAGGGAGTACTGGGTTGGCTGAGGGGGTGGGAAGGTCTCTGGCATTTCCTCATTCACATAAGCAAGAGAAAGGGAGAAAGGAAACTCACATTGCCATCCAAAATGGCAACCTCCAAGCCAAGGCAAGTGGGGCAATTATAGCAGGTACCTTGTTCCTCTAGAGAGAGTCTATTTCTGGATTCATGTGATTAATATCTAATAATGTCAAATGATCATAAGAGTTTACTCCGAGTTTCATCTGTACATATACTCTCTAAATTATAAAGATCTTTCAGAGAAACTTGGATGAGAGCTTTTACTATTGAGTAGAGTAAGATTAACATTGAAAAAGTAATAAGACCAATTTCCGCAGAAAAGGTTGAGAGCATCCTTTACAAGGGGAAGGGCAGTGGTCCAGATGCAGGAGAGTCTAGGAGGTACCCTGCTGGAGGGGGAAGTCACAGATCCAGGTGGAGCTCAAAGGACTTTTCACTCGTTCTCAATAAAAAGAAATTGGCAGAGTCAAAATAGATGACTCTAAGCAACTGTTTGTTGGGGGAAAATTAAGGCTAAATAAAGACCAACTCTAGCTTTCTTCATGTCACATGCCAAAATCTACCCAATCTCTGTAACCCAACAGGAGCAAAATAGTTGAGACAACGTGAAGGTATGATGTATCTAGTAAGGCCTGATGAGCTTAGAGATGGTACAGAGGTGCAGAGCAGGGATGCTTGAGCCCTGAGTTCCTGTCTTCCCACTAACATTCTCAACACACCATACTGTCGCAAAGCTGGTCAGAGTGCATCTGGGCCTTCCTCTGCCAGATCTGATCCAGTAAAAACACTCTCCATAATACAAGAGATGGCTAGACCTAGTACATGGGGACCATACTGAACACAGGACCAGAAAGAAAGACATGGGCACATCTTGTTATGCAGGCCTCTAGTGCCTACACCCCAAAAGAAATCAATAAAAAAGCCAGCAACAAGTAAACTTGCAGTTTGTTGATAAACATTGTCTGTGCTGATAGAGCAAAAGAAATTGTTTTTAAAAATTCGGAGGTACTCACATGCTTCTTTTCTACTTTGAAAAATGTCAGTTGGCCTTTGTAAAAATACAGCTCGCACTGAAGTAATCCAGAAAGGAGAAAGAGGCATAAATGGGGCTTTTTGCACACTCATCAAGCACTCCTTCAGGCTGCCAAGGTACGAGGCCCCTGAACAAAGACAAGAGAGACTCTTTTCTTGCAGCCCTGGAATGGCTGCACCTGGCTCCTGATGAAGTTCAGGTGTCTGAACAGAATAAACCCAGAGCAGAGGAAATGCAGCCAAGAACACTAATGAGGAAGGGCCCCTTTGCAAGATAAGAAGAGGGCCCTCAATACTGCTGCTACTGCTTGGAGCAAATCCTAAGTGACCCACGAGAATAGAAAAACAGTGTATTCTGGACAATCACTGAAGAACGGGGGAGGGGGAGTTATGGAGGTATGTAATTAAGAACAATTAAGAAGGGCTAGAGGGGTAAAAGGTAGAATGCAGAACTAGCTTGCTTTGAGAGGCAGTTGTGGGAGGGTGCCTGCTAAGGATGCTTCTGAACAGTGGGGCCTCAGGCTCTGTGCTCAAAAGCTTGAGAACAGAGGTCAGAAACCCAAGGAGGATTTTCTTGCTAATGTTACCAAATATTTTTACTGTGAATTATTTTATACCCCTAGTTCTCAGGCCACTCTGACTCATGGTAGATTTTCCACAATGTTTACTAATGAGGAAATAAAGAGAAATGAAATGGTGAAGGAAACTCGCACACTTCCTGTCTATCTTCATCACCTGCACAAGCTGTGTGGGGTTTGAGCAGAAGTAGGGTTCAATAACTTCATTTCAATACAAAGCCTGTCTAGCATTTTGTACTAGAGCTATACACCTTGTAAAACCCAGTGAAGGCAAAGCCAGGTGGCCGTTGCTTTCTTTAAGTATTCATCAGATAGAATAGAAAATAATGGAGCTAGGAAGGATCTCCTACCACCTCTGCGGATCCCATCTGAACAGCAGAAGTCTGGTTCCAATGGAAAGTCTGCTACACATGACTATGCAGCCTTAAAAAAAAAAAGGCTATTTGATCATTTTGAGTCTTGGTTTGCTCATCTGCAAAATGGACTTCCCTCAGGCTCTCTTGTGGTAATTAAATCAGATAATGTTCCCAACTGGCTGTCACGAACAACCTGAGGCAAGAGGCCAATAAGTTCATTGAACCCAAATGTGTGTTTGGGAACCAGTTTTTCTTGGAAGGCTCACCAGGAAATTTTATTGCTAAAAATTAGACATTCAAAAGCTGGGAGATTTATTGGGAATTTTTTTTTATGGCCAAGGTGGGTGTTTGGCAGCGCTTGCTTTTACAGGTTTCTAATTAAAATTATTTTAGGTTGGCATTATAGTGTTCAACTTGGGGGCTATTCATCCATTGGAGGAAGTGTTCCTAATTTCCTCCTTTTCGCCCTTCTTAATGTGATGAAACACACATCAAGTAACTGACCACTCGAACCATTTCTAAGTACACAGTTTAGTGGCATTGTTCAAGCACCACCACTAGCCATCCCCAGAACTTTCCATCTCCCCTAATGGAAACTTCTCGTTTGCTCCTACCCAGGCCCCAGGCAACTACCTCGCCATCTTGCTAAACCTGACTAGCCTGTGGTCCTCCTGGAAGCCACACAGCATTTGTCTTCTTGTAACGGGGTTCTTTTATGTGCTAATGTCCTCAAGGTACATCCATTACAGCATGTGTCAGAATGTCTTCCCTTTTTAAAGCTGAATAGGACTTCAGTATATGACACAAGTTTTAATTGCCTGGTCAGTGGACACTTTGTTCCCGTTCTTTTGTGATCATATAAGGATACTCCAAACATAGTTGTATCGTCTTATTTGCTTTTTAAGAAAAGGACTCAGCACAGGTCACAGGCCGGAGATGCCAGACCATGTTGATGCAGCCCTGACAAGAGACAGCTAGGTTGTTTTTTCCTCATCAAGCATGTCACCTCCTTGGGTTCTTATTATCTCACAAATGCTGTAGAAGCATATGAATTTGCAATTAAGAACAACAACAACAAAAAGCCACAAAACATCAAGTAACTGTACACCAGGTAATTGTGAGACCTACTATCTGATGCACCCCAGACCCTTCAAAAGCCCACTGAAAACCATGTTTACCGTCTGAGTGCTGCTTGGAGGTCCAATCCCTCAGTCCAGCCTTGCTTTAGCTCAGGGAGCACAGCAATTGGCAGGTGGCACATTCACAATGAATGGTGTTGGTTTCAGGGCTACACTAAGTGTTTAGGAAAATGTGTTAGATTTATCTGCATAAATAGCACCTACCTCTTGTCACTCTGCCATGGAAGAAAATTTTCTTTGGGATGAATATCAGCTATGCCTTCCTGGGGGGACTAGTTTGTGTCATCTTGGGGTGCAGAATCATGGAACAATGTGTGCTCTGACTATTGCTTTGGTTACTAAGAGGTTTCAGTTCCTGGTTGATACCCATTTGTAGCAAAAGGCAGGGGAGTGGCTAACATGGATTTTTGACATTTCTTTTCAGAAGTTTCCCCCTTGGCAATGGTTCACTCACTTATTCATCGTTGCAGATGTGTGTTGGTGAAAATGGTGGAGATGGGGACAGGGAGGGAGGGGGGCAGGGAGGAAGGGAGGGAGGTTTTTTAAATAGCTGAGCGGATGGATGGAAAGATATCATATAGAACTCAACGTTTATGCCCGAAAACAATGGAAACTAATTCTGATGAACTTTACCACAACTTAATTAATGAATTGAAAAAGAATTTATGGGAAAGCTATTAGCTTAGCTCACAGGATTATTGAGAAGGGTGGAGAACAGGGCTCAAATTGGGGCCATATCCCCTAAGAAGCTGGCTTGTTGGCACTGCAAGAGCCCAAGTAGAGAAGTCCAGAATGGCACAGCTGGCTCTGTGGCTTGGCTAGCTTGCCTGAGGCTGAGTCATCATTTACCCCTGCCCAGAAACTCAAGAGTCGTCCCCCCCACCCCCAATTCCCCTGGGGACAGCACGGGCTGCGGTGGGATATATTCTTTTGAGATAAATTCATGTTTAGAGTCTATGTAGCCCTACATGGTAAATATCTACTGAGATAGACAAGAAAGAAGAAGAGGAGGAGGGAGGAAGAGGGAGAAGAGGAAGTGGGGGAGGGGAATTTTAGAGCCAGAAAGAATTGGCCTTATTTTTTGCTGAAGAAGGATGGTTGGCAGAGAAATAATCCAGAAATTAAAGCCATACATAACTGTCATACAGAACTGCCCAGAGAAGAGCACTATTTATAGAGAAATTGTAGCATTAAAGGTGTGCGTGCTCTTAGAGTGCCGAGATGCTAACCCACAGAGTGGCCGACCTTTTTAGCTTTCCCTCAGCACGGCCATCCAGCTCTCAAGGAATCCTAATCTACTTTTCTCCCCTGGAAGTAAAACACATGGGAGCGATTGGCAGCCTTCTGCCTCTCTGGTAAAAAGTTTGGGTTAGACACAGGCAAGAGCAAGCTGTCTGTCACTGTTGTGTTTCTAAGCATCACCTTAAGTTTCATGCAGTAGAAAGCAGAGGCACTTACGCTCAGGATAAAGGAGACCTTGAAGCCTGTATCAATCAAATGAGAAAGAAGGGGAAGGGAAGAGAGAGAGAGGAAGAGAGAGAGGGGAGAAGGTAAGAAAGAAGACCAAGGGCTTCTGTGGGAGAGAAGGCCTTCTGGGGTCATCAAGGAAGAGCTCTTTGAACCCTTTTCTTCCTTGGGAACCCTACATCCATGGCAGTCTCTTCTAGCTATAGGCCCTGGTGTGGCATCAGGCTGCATTCTGCCTGAAGTTACTCCACGCTGTGTAAAACAGTGATTTTTTTTTTCTGACTGTGCCTTGTCTCCAGAGATCTCATTATACAGCAGTTGTTTTTTTAAAAAAAGATTTATTTGTATTTGTATGTGTATGTGTGTCTTTTTTTTTCCCTGTCTGTCTCTCTGTGTGTGATTGTCTGCCATATGTGTTCAAGTTCTCGAGGAAGCCAGAAGAGGACCTCAGCTTGCAGCTATAGCAGCATCTGTTAAACTCTCCCATCCTTCTCCTCAGAGAGGCTACTCACCTCTCTGTCTGCTTCCTGTCTCTCAGGCCCCTGAAATCCACTGAAGTCTGCTGTGGCCTCTTAACCCATTATTATAGATATTCTGTAACACAGAGAGAGATGGGGGGAGGGAGAGGGAGGAGAGGGAGAGGAGTTACTGTGTGGTATATAATGAGTGATCTCAGTTAATATTAGTCGCTAAGATTAATATTAGCAATTAAGAATTGAATAAAAGAATTGTTTGCCTTGACCAGAGCTGTCAAGGAAAATAGGAATATTTCTGGCAAATTGCTGCCAATGAAACCACCTAGGTGAATTGTTATTCAATAAATTCTGATACTGTGGAAGGACACAGATGTTGTTCATCTATGTTTCAGACTGAGTAAGCTTCAAAGGGTGTTCTGACTTCAAATGTGGATTTCCATACTAGGGAAGAACACACTGACACTCTGGCATGAATTTCGGGTGACCCTCTTGCCTCTTTTAAATGTCCTATAGATGAACACATTGGCAGAGGGACAATAAATTCTTTTGTCTGTGTGTGTTTCCTTTGTATGGAATAATCCCTTGGGTCATCTAACTGTGTTTGCACAAAGGAGAACTAATATCTAGACCTGAAAACATGAGCACCCTGCCATGATGGCAGGGGTGATGATGACTTCATCCAGCTTGAGCCTTTGGAGGTCTATAGAAGTAGATGGCGGGATTCTTGAATAAAGCAATAATTAATAAGCGCTCACCATGTAACAGGTCTATACATATTTTTAGTTGAAAGGGTAAGTTAATAAATTTGATCCTTGTAACATCTTTCTGAGACAGGTAATATGATCATCACCATTCCACAGATGAGAAAACTAAGTTGCAAAGGAATTCAAAAGCTTGCTCAAATGGCAGAGTCGGGATTCCATCCCAAGCTGCAGGCCTCTCATCTAGTGGATGTTATAATGCCTCCAGGGATTGGTGACGTCTTTGCTCTACTACTGTGATATTTTGTACAGACTACAAATAGCACATCTGGAACCCATTCGTCTGAAGTCTTTGGAGAAGCTGTGTCTAGAGGCTTAGAGTCACTTTGATATTAGAAAGCAAAGCAAAACAAAATGGGAAAGAAAAAAACAACAACATATGTGGGCTATGTGATGTTGTTTTGCAAGCTGCACACCAAATTGGTGTCTTTAGCCTAGGGACTGATCAAGAGGACAGCTAAAAATTCACGCGGCTGTTGGAGGGTCACTCCAGTGGAGACACACCTCCTTGATTGGCTCAAACAGTCTTTCTAGAACTCTGTGTCTGTGGTCTCAGCTCTTCAGCCATTATTCGTGAGAGCAGCCCTGACACACACCAGATGTGTGGCAGAAGCAGAGAGGAGTGGAGCGAGCTGCCAACCTCGGACATCATTGCATTAAACAAAGGGAAAGATGACAATGTGGTGAACCTTCAGCCAGTCCTCCTTCTGCAATTGTCTTCCCGTGTTCAGTCTGAGCCAGGCTTTCTGTCTTGCTAATGAACTATGTCACCTATTTGACATTCCCATTCCAACACAGCAGCAGGGCTTAGAGAGCAAACAGGAGTCTGCAGGACTGCATGCATGCTCTCTTTGTTCTTCTGCAGTGAAGACCTGGGAATTTAGTTACAACATGATGGGGTTTCCCCCACCCTAGTTCCCACTGCTGAACCCCTGGCTATCTAAAAGTCATAGTGGATCTTTGGGTTGGATGATCCCAGTGATGAAGTCACTTCTCCCAGGGAGAAGTTCCCCCAAAACATCCTAGTCCTTTAGAAATCCCCTCTGAAATCATCCAGGGTCAACTGGGTACCATCTGAAGCACCAAGTCCAAGTCCACTCAGTTTCACTGCCTTTCATTCAGTCTTTCTGCATTTAGCACCCCTATGTGTCGTGGAGCAGTGGGTTCCCAAAGCTGGAGTTCTCGTCAACAGTCACCTGTGTTAGAAAACAAAACTATTTTTTTTAAAGCATTTCACAATATTGCTTGCAACTGCCTACCCAAGCAAGCAGTGGTACCTGTAGCTGGGCCTATCTTTGCCTCCAAAGCTTCCCTTGCCAACCTTCATGCTGCCTGAGCCTCAACATGTCTGGCCTAGTTAACCCATGATGCTGGTGTTGCTCACTCCTGACTGTTTCCAGCCTGCAAACTGTTCTCTCATCTGAGACCAAGTGTTTGTTCCTGACTCTCATATGCCTGCAGCTCGTATTATTCTGTGAGCCCCCTCAAAGGTGACCCTTCTGTCCCTAGTTTTACTGGCTCAGGCTTGATGAGTTCCCTATATTTTCTCCTCTCATTAATTATAATTTTTGTTTCAAATTTCTCTTTCCCAGAGGTAAAATGTGGCCTTAATAGTTCTATGTGGGCATGGACAAGAACCCACACTTCTTCCTTCCTCTAAAAAACTGTAACTATCACCTTAATGGATGGCTTATGGATGGTTTACATGGATGGATTATGAGTGATTCACAGATGATCAGTTTGCCTTAATGAACACCTCATTTATTGAATGGCTTGCTGTTTATAACAACATCCATATTTACTGTAAAGAACTTAAAATTTGAAAATACATGCAATAGAAAAGTAAATTTCTTATTCTCATCTCCAGGAGACACCCACTGTGAACTGCTTGGTCACATGGTGTGTGAAGGTGTCAGGGTGTATGTGTGTGTTGACAGAAAAGGTTTAGTGTCATCTCAGTCCCATAGGGAACAGACTCTAGACCCCATGCAGAAAACAAAATTTGCAGATGTTTAAATAGTGCAGAGTTTACATCTACCCTACATCATCTTTGTGGTACTTTACATCATTCCTGAATGACTTATGATTCCTAGTACAATGTAAACCATAAATACTTACCACACTGCATTGCTTGGGGAATACTGACTAAGAAGTCTGTCCATGTTTAATACATTTTTTAATTTTTCTCCAAATATTTTCAAACTAAAGTTGGGTGAATCCATGGAAATGGAACCAATTGATGAGAAGGACCATCTGTATCTATGTGTGTACAAGACTTGTATAGCTACAGGTATGTAAACCTGGGGTTTCTTGTTATGGAGTTACACTATTCATGCTGTTTTGGAAATTATGTCTAATTTCTCAATCAAAATGTATCATCTTGTCTCATGCACATGTGAATCCACCTCATTATCTAAACTGTATATGCTGTTCTGCTTTAAATAGATGACAATGTCTTTTCAAAACACCCAATGATAGGAATCTTATTTGTTTTCAGCTGCTTTGCTGTAACCATGGACAGTGAGCATCCTTGGACATCTGTCTTTGATCACGACTTTGAGGATTTCTGTGGAGTTTAGACTTTTGGACAGGATGAAGTATCCGTGACCTTCAGTTTTCCTCCTCCACATAATGAGGACAGCTTGCAGCCGGCTGAGAGAATTAAATGAGATACTTAATATTGTGGGATGCTGTTATTCTAAACGTTTGCTGGGAATTTTCCACTTGATGAGTTTTTATTGTCAACAAAGACTTCCTTCCACCAGAAGTAGCTAAACAGAGACTGGAGGATGGCTCCGTGGGCAAAGTGTTTGCCCTACAAGCCTGACAACCTGAGTCTGGATCCTCAGAACCTCAGAGAAATACTGAGAGAGTAGAACACGGTGGCACAAGCATCTGGAACCCCAGTGCACCTCTCTGGGAGATGGGGTGCTGAGATAGAATAGCTGGAAGCTTGTCTGCAGTTAGCCTGGCATGTACAGCACTGAAGAGAGGATTTCAAACAAGGAGGAAGGTGAGGACCCACACCTGAGGTTGTTCTCCAGCTTCTCTATACACACTGTGGTGCAGACATGCCCATGTGCGCATGCATGTGTGCGCGTGTGCGCACACACACACACACACACACACACACACACACACACACACACACACATACACAGCTGTCAATTGTCTATATGTAAAACTCCAGTTCCAGGGGATTTGATACCCTTTTCTGATTTCCGTAGGCACTGCATGCACATGGTATACATACATACATGTAGGCCAAATGCATATACACATAAGATAAATCTTTAAAAGATAAAATATTCTTATGAGAGAGCTAGATATGTAGCTGTGGTGTGTGGTGACAAATGGAAGTTGGATCCTCATTATGCTGATTTTCATTTTTAAAACAAATTTTAATGATGTGTGCATGTGTTCACGAGTGTGTGTGTGTGTGTGTGTGTGTGTGTGTGTGTGTGTGTGTGTGTGTGTGTCTGTGCACCAGAGGACAACTTGTGGGACTCAGTTCTCCTCTTCTACCATTTAGATCCCTGGGATCAAAAGCAGGTAGCTAGGCTTGGTGACTAGTATCTTTAGCTGCTGAGCTATCTTTCCAACGCTATTACAACTATTTCAAGTATGGCTTCAGATACTGTTTCTGGAAACTTAACCTCATGTAGACAACCTAACAACTTTGAATTAATTATACACACACACACACACACACACACACACACACACACACACACACACACAACTATGGTCATTTTCTTGTTAAATTAGCCTGGAAAGTTTCTATCATCTGTAATTAAGAACATTGCCTACCACATATGGATAGTTATCAAAAATATGAAGATAAGTAATAAGGTAGATGTACTTAGATTCTTTCCTATCAACGTGTTCTCCTTCTCCTTGTTGACAGGGCAGATGTTGACCCAAGTTCAGTTAAGGAAATACAGAAAAATGGCTTCTTGATACTTCTTGCTAGGAGTTTTCATTCCTTTCCATTAAGAAAGACACACATAAGAAAACCATCCTTTCTTATATCTGTTCTCCATTTTTATGTTCTGGATTCTGTCATATAAGAATCAGTTGCTTGAAGCTCTGGCATCTAATTTCTGAATGTGAAGAGAGCTGTTATCCAATGTACAAATGACAGATTTCAAGAATGTAAGGTTCTTGGTTCTGCAAATAGTACTGACTTTGCAGAGCAAACTGGAATGCTTACTTCCAAATTATCTTTAAAAGAGAAACACATCCCCTTTTAAGACACTGAATATTGGGTATTCTTGTTGTTTGTATCCAAACAAATGCTATTAAAAAATGATTTGAGCCTCCTTACAGCAGCTGAAAGAAGCCATGATGTGGGATGTCCTTCTGTACATTGTGCATATGCTTTGCTCTCTTTGGTTGATAAATAAAGCTGTTTTGGCCTATATCAAGGCAGGGCAGAGCAAGGCAGGAAACCAAGCAGAAATACAGGAGAAGAAGGTCAGAGTCTGGGAGATGCCATCCAGCTGTCCAAGGGACAACATGCCAGCAGACCATTAATGCCATGGCCATGTGGCAATACATAGATTAATATAAATGGGTTAATTTAAATGTAAGAGCTAGCTATCAATAAGCCTGAGCCATAGGTCAATCATTTTGTAATTAATATCAAGCCTCTGAATGGTTATTCAGGAACTGACAGGCAGGAGAGAAACTTGCAATTACAAATGGCACCCAATGTGGGGCATGAATTTACAAAAAAGTCACTTGCCTGTGGCTTTGCAGCCACTGGCACACACCAGAGCTGCGCACGGGTGCTCCTGCCAGAGTCACTACCCTGCTGGCTAGGTTTTCCTCTCTTTATCCCTAAGTCTCTGAGCAAATTTGGGATTGGGGGAGCTGGTGGGCTGTGTGGGGCAATGTGCCCTGGCAGGGCTGTTTGGGGTCATGCCACGTTGGGTGCCAGATAAAGTAAGAACCCACAGAAGTCTGTTCAATAATTTATTAAGGGATGCAATGGGAATATCACACTCATGAATACAGAATGAAGTGGCTCCGCTGCCTCATCAACCAGGGAGATGGGGAAAGGTCTGGACAAGGTCACCAAGCTGTGGCATCAGGGAGCTTTCCACTGTCCAAGAGAGAACACCCAACACTCCTCCTCAGTTCTTATCCAGTCACGTACCCAGACAAGACTATGCCCGTAGGGCTGTCACCCCAATACCATTAGCTAAACGGATTGAATTCCCACAACAAAGCTGAGTAAAGGTTTTGAAATTTCCAGACCTCAACTATATAAGCCTATTTCCAGCTGCAAATTAACCCCAAATTTTTTTTGTTATTGTTGTTTTGGTTTTATTTATTGTGTGTGTATTTGTTTGTTTGTTTTTAACCTGTATGTATAGCTGGGTGAGAGTGTCAAATCTAGGAGTTACAGACAGTTGTTAACTGCCATGTGGCTGCTGGGAACTGAACCCAGGTCCTCTGGAAGAGCAGTCAGAGCTCTTAACAGCTGAGCCATCTCTCCAGCCCCCAACCCCAAGTTTTTGAATCTTAATTCAATTATTTATTTGGAGGGAGTGTGCCTGAGCACATGATGTGTGTGGAGGTCAGAGGATAATACATGAGGAGTCAGTCTCTCCTTTTCCTAGGTGGGTTGTGAGGATCAAACTTCAGACCTGGTATAAGCACCTGTACTGGCTGATCCATCTTATCAGCCTGACATATGGTTGTTCTTAATCTAAGGAACACTTCTGAATGGATAACTACCTGCTAGGGTAGAAAAACTGGCCTCACTGTAAAGTCCTTTGGAAGAGAATGAAATTGTTCCAAGTTAGAATCGACTAATCTTACATAATTAGACTCACACTGCTCCCTGGTATAAGAAAATCTGGCACTCAGGGTCTCTCAACAAACATAACTTCCAGGTCTTGGAATTATATCCTAGCATATGATTTCATGTCTGTTCTAGAGTTTGCTAGTCCCAGGGACTCTATAAGGAATGACAATTGATACTACTCAGAATCTTCTAGGTTCATATCTTATTTTAGAATCAATACAAATTGAAGAGGTAGATAATATTTATCTTATAAACAAAGGAAATAATGTTTGGGAAGACTCAACATTCTCCAAGTCACATAACTGGTGAGTTTGGATTTGTAATCCAACTCTACCTCAGTGGGTCTCTTTGGTGCCACTTGACTATCTAATGTACTGCATTGATTCTTTGGGGTAACCCCCTATGCCTACTCCAAAGAATCAAATGCAGTGGGGTCTGGAGGGATGTTTGGGCATTAAAACCTTAAAAATGGCTTCATTGAGGTCTAAATTATTTAGTATAAAACCCACCATTTATAATTGTAAATGCACTTAACTAAGATATATAAACTAAAGAATTGTGCAGCCATTACCTCAAATATGTTATTTATTCTGAAAATTTCCTCAGTAGGTTCACGTGTTAACTACTTGGTCCCTGTCTTAATTAGGGTTTCTATTGCTGTGAAGAAGCGCCACAACCATGGAAACTCTTTTAAAGGAAAACCTTTCACTGGGGCTGGCTTACAGTTTCAGAGGTTTAGTCCATTATCATCATGGCAAAAAGCATGGCACCATGCAGGTAGACATGGTGCTGGAGAAGGCGCTGAAAGTTCTACATCTTGATCCACAAGCAGCAGAAGGAGAGACTGTGTGCCACACTGGGCATAGCTTGAGCATATATGAAACTTTAAAGCCTGCCCCCACAGTGACACACTTCCTCCAAGGCCACACCTACTCTAACAAGGCCATACCTCCTAATAATGCTATACCCTATGGGCCAAGCATTCAAACATGTGAGTATAGGGGGTCCATTCCTATTCAAACCACTACAGTGTCCATCTGGTAGGGCTATTTTAGTAGATGGTAGAAACTTGAGGAGGTGGGGTCAAAATGTAGAAAGTAAAGTTACAAGGGGTGGATGTATCTATCGTGGTTATGACTGTTCTGAATTCTCTTCTCTGACCACTTCCCATCTGTCCTGAGGGGAGGAAGCTCTTCTGCCTCATGCTCTCACTATTACAATGTCCTACACAAGTACATGAGGACAAGCAGCGTGGACTGCACCACCCACAGCTGGGAGGCAGAATAAACCTTCCTCCTAGAAGTTGTATGCTTGGGTGTTTTGGTCACAGCTCTACAAGAGTAATTGATTTATTCATTTTGGACATTTCTATCACCATAGAAAATTCCCTCTTGGCAAGTTTCAGTAAACCCTTGCTCCCAGCTCTGGCCTGGGTATGCCACTGGTCTATTTCTAGCTCTGTCAACTTTCCATGGTAGATAATTATGCAGATATAATCATATCACATACAGTTTTGTTTCTTTCCCTTTTCACATTGTCCCTGAGATGTGCCAATGCTACAACATGTCCCTATTTATTGCTGAACAATATTCCACTGCCTGGGCATACCATATTTGCTGATGAGTATGTGGGTTCCTTTCACTTTCAGCATATTATGGACAATCCTGCAGAGAGCATTAGTGCATGAGGCCTTGTGTAGAAATGTTTACATTTCTCCATAGTCTATTGCTAAGATTCATACAATGTTTTATAACGTATAAAGGAAATCCCAACTGTTTCCAATGTGTACCTTGTTACACCAATAATTTTTCATTTTAAAATTCTATTTTTCCACATTCTTATCAACACTTATATTTGTCAGTTTTAAGGAATTTGGACACTCTGGTCACTATGGGGTGATATGGCATTATAGTATTAATTTATATTTCCCTAGTGACTGATGCTGAACATCTTTTCAAGTATGTAGTAGCCAACTTTTACCTTCTTTCATGCAATGCCTTTTAAAATCTTCTTCTTCCCCCTTTCCATGGTATTTTGTGGTTACTTGTGTTGTAAAAGCTATTTACATGTTTTTAAACAAGTGAGATTGCGGGTATTGTTTCCTATAGCCATCATTATTTTCCAAGTCTGTTACATGACTTGTGAATGTTGTCTTTCACACTGTGACTGACCTCTTTATTTTCTTGTGGATGTTTTGCATATATATATATATATATATATATATATATATATATATATATATTAATTTTAATGGAATAAAAATACTGATTTTTTTTCAGTTTATGTGTTATGTTTTGTCCAACTCAAGGTCAAGAAGGCTTTCTCCTAAGCATTTTCTGCAAGTGCTATAGCTTTAGCTAGTAAAACCACCCTTTCTCCATTAAATCATCTAACATATCGGCTGTCTGGTTCTGCATTTTTCTTTCTTGGTGTGTATGAAGGCACAAGAGTGTGCATGCATGCATGTTTGTGTGTGTGCATGTGGAGGTCAGAGGACAACTTTAGGTGTTGTTCCTCAGACCCCTTCCACAGTTTTGCTTGAGACAGGGTCTCTCATTGGCCTGTAGCTTTGCCAAGTAAGCTAGACTGGGTGGCTAGCATTGCTGAAAGTACAAGCATACACCATCGTGCCTGGGTGATTACATGTTCTGAGAATCTGAACAAAGGTGTTCACACTGGTGTTCACACTTGAGAGGAAAGCACTTCCTCAGTGCACCTGGAACTGCAGGTTTAAGGCCCCCGGGATCAGCCAGAGTTCAGATGGAAGCCTCTGGAACTGACCAACATCACTCGATCTCTTTTGCCTTTCTGAATTAGACAGAGACCTTGATGTGTTCTAGAATCAAACATGCTTTTCCAGACTTATAAGATGTGCACGCCAATGTTGTCACTGTCTATTTGACAGAAACCCGCAAAGGAAACAGACTATACAAAAGCTATCTATTTATCATCATCATCATCGTTGTTGTTATTAACCTTCATACATGTATAAACTGTATCTTGACTGACTCCACCACTTACCTCTGCTTCCAACGCCCTGTAGGAACCCTGACTCCATCCATTCTACCTCTCAACTTCATTTCCTCCTTTTTTTAAATCAATTACTTTTTAACCTACAGCGTCAGTCCAGTTAGTGTTGGCTGTCCCTAGGTGCACCTGTGCAGGGCCATCCATGGATGTGTGAGGAACCCACCCATAACCATATGCCCCCCAAAAAGTGACTCTCCCTCCCCTTACAGCCATCAATTGCCAATAGCTCCTCAGCTAGGGATGAGACCTCTGGAGCCCCTCCCCACTGAGTGCAGAGAGAGTCGTTACTGTTCAAGTGCTGAAAATAAGAGACTCTGATGACAGCTATAGACGAGACATCAGTATGACCCTCTGTAGCTAGAGTTTTCCTACCTGGCCCACAGTCAGGACAAATTTCTGTCACCTGACAGTCCCACAGCCGCTCAGACCTGAGCAGGTAAACATAGAGACTTATATTGCTTATAAACTGTATGGCCATGGAAGGCTTCTTGCCAACTGTTCTTATATCTTAAATTAATCCATTTCTATAAATCTATACCTTGCCACATGGCTCGTGGCTTACCAGCATCTTCACATGCTGCTTGTCATGGCGGCGGCTGGCAGTGTCTCCCTCCGCCTTCCTGTTCTTTCCTTTCTCCTCTCTATTAGTCCTGTCTATACTTCCTGCCTGGCCACTGGCCAATCAGTGTTTTATTTATTGACCAATCAGAGCAACAGATTTGACATACAGACCATCCCATATCAACCCTCACCCCTAGGTTCCGGGAAATCACAGAAATGGGGTGGAGGCAATAGAAGAGCTGGAAGGTGGGGAGGACACTGTTGGGATGCTGTCCTCTGCACATGACATAGCTGTGGCACACATGTACTGCCACATCTGTGGTTCGTAGCACATGACCTCCACTGTGTCAACACAATTATAAGAGCAATCTTAAACCAAAAAATGATCACACCCTAAAGTGATGGGGTGATTCTCTCACGTCTAAGGTGAACTGTTCAGAGGATTGAGGACAAGATGTGACTGAGTAATACAAAGCACCAGGAAGAGCTGGCTTTTGGGGCATGCTGTGTTTGAGTGCTGTACATAGAGCTTTGTGTTTATTGTCTCCTGTAACCATCATTTCTCAAGAACCCTAAGTTGAGTTTCACAAAGATAAGATAACTATGCCAAGGCCATGCAGCCCAGAGTCTGGATTCATACCTGAAAAGTTTGTCTATAAAACAAAACAAAAACAAATAAACAAAACCCCATAGCCATTAATATTGTAACAATAGCCTGGAGAATATGTATTACTTAAAATGCGTGCAGGTGAGGCTGGCAAAATCCTTGGATAGGTGAGTTCTTCTGCATGAGGGGAAATGCATAGGCTCTGAATTTTCTGTCCTGATGGCAATTTGGAATTTGGTCCCCTTACAGAATAGCAAGTCATTTTACATTTTGGTTCATTCTTCCTTTGAGTTTATTCCTCTTTATTTTTATGCTTATTTTATTATTATTTTAAATATTTATTTATTTGAGATAGGGTCTCACTATGTAGTCCTGGCTGGCTCAGAATTTGCTGTGTAGACCAGGCTGTCCTGGAACTCACAGAGATCCACCCACCTCTGCCTCTGAGTACTGAGATTAAAGGTGCACATCACCATGCCTGGCACATTTCTTCCTCTTTTTTTTAATGATAGTGAACATTCATCTTTCCTCAGGAGTGTTCTATCGAGACTTAGAGGAGAAAGTGCTCTCTCCCAGCAGCAATCACAAAGACATGCTGCACTGTCCGCATTCCTCTGATGGGCCCTTGTCTGGAAAGGTGATGCTCGTGTGACACCTGACACTCCCATCAGACTGCGTTGTCACATGGGGGTCACTCTGTTGCTCAGCGTCAACACTGAGCCTGTCTGCTGCTCTCTGTCCATTTCTGGTCTGGCTCATATTTAGACCATCACCTACGCTCCAACTCGGTAACTTTTGCTAAACCTCTGAACTCCATGCTCAGTAGTGAATTAAATCGGAAAACTTCTCTGGAACTCTATCTTGTCCTCCTGGAAATCTCCTATGCCTCCTTTAAGCCCTCTGCCAAACTGTCCTTGCCCAGAAAGCCCTTGTTGGTACCACCTTTCCAAAAGAATTCACAGTCTTCTCATAGTATTTTTCAAAGTCTTCTAAAAGTTAGTTGAGCATTCCTAAACTCAAAAATCCAAATTCAGAAATGCTTCAGAATCAGAAATGTTTTGGCCACTGACATGATGGCACAAGTGGAAAATTCCATGTGGCTTCATGTGACAGGTTGTAATCAATCAAAATTCAGATACACTAACTAAAAATATTATGTAAAAGTACCTTCAGGGTATATGTGTAAGTTGTATATGAAAAAATAAGCAAATTCCATACTTAGACTTGGGCCTCATCCCCAAGACAACTCATTATATAAATGCAAATATTCAAAAAGCCCAAATCTAAACACTTCTCTCTCCAAGTACAGTGGGTAAGGGCTATTCAACCTAAGTAGCACTCATCCCATGGTACCCAATTTATTTCTGCATCTGTCTACCCAGCAGTGGCTTGAACTCTGCAAGGTTGGCATGTTGTACCTTTCATCTCTAAACAACCCCACACAGTTGGGACAGAGTAGATGCAAAATGAATGCTGATATTAATAACTAATAATTCCAGTTACTGCATGATGGGAGCTGTGCTCACACTTTCCTGGACTCCCATAACCACTGCTCTTGGTGTCTTTGTACCTTTTCCCTTCTCTTCCTGAGAATACAGGTTCTCCCCACCCCCTGATTGTGTAACCCAGATAGGGTTATCAGTCTTAGTTCTCTGTTCCTTCCCACAGTAATGGCCATGACCTGACATGGGCCGAACAACTAACTACACTATCTTTTTTTTGTTTCATTTTGTTTTTTGGTTTTCTGAGACAGGGTTTCTCTGTGTAGTTTTGGAGCCTGTCCTGGATCTCCCGCTGTAGTCCAGGCTGGCCTCGAACTCACAGAGATCCACCTGGCTCTGCCTCCTGAGTGCTGGGATTAAAGGCGTGCGCCACCGCCACTTGGCCAACTACACTATCTTCTACCCCTGTCCAATGAATAGGTAAGAGGGAAGAGATGTGTGTGAGCCAAACTGGACCCATCATGACCTTCCTGGATTGTTTTCTTTCATTCATGAGACCTTTGAGAAGACTTTTTTATGTTAGGTGATACTTCATAGCTGGGTAAAGTTACCCTTATATGTAACCAAAATTTTGTAGGCAGTTGTCCAAATTAATGTGCTCTAAGATGTCAACATTTAAAAAGCACTACAATGTATTAATTTATACACCCATGTCAAATGGTGCAGAAGTGAGGGAAACATTAAATCGGAGGCTTGCAAACTCATCAGGAATGCTCCATTCATTCTGCCTGATCCTCTGTGGCCTTGGATTTCACTGACGATTGCCCCCTCCCTGGAACTCCTTTCTGCTCTGGTTTCTGTGGCAATAGTGCTTTGCTGAGTTTTCCTGCTTACCTCTGTCTCCACTCTGGATTTCTCTTTCTCTGGGATTTGTCCCTGGGTAAAGATGGATATTATTTTATACCTTTTAGGTCACAAAAATTTTGTTGTGCTTAATGGCTTTTGTATATGTACTTGTTTACATGAAGGACTGACTAAATGAGACCTCTACAGGACTAAAACAGCATTTACAAAAGCATTATGTCTTTCAGAGTCTCAGAGAAAAACTTCAGTTCTTGAGGACTGGGGAAATGGCAGCCACTATTTCTCTTACCTATGAACATGCTCTCTAGCAAATTCTCCCTGAACCCCAGCGGTGACATTTTACATCTAACAGTGGCAAAGAAGATAAATGTTTGTGAGAGGTCCTGAGGTAAATTATCCGGGCAACATTTACTTAGCTAACTGGTATTGGATTTGGTTAATGTGAAACTTTGAAAATCCACGGGGTGCTCATCCCAGCAGCCCTGGCCTTTCTGGCTAATCTGTTGGGCATTGGTCCACTCCTTGCCTGTCTCTACTCTTGATCGTGGGGATGACCCCCACAGTGTGTGTAGCTTGAGGAGTTGTGACAGCCACCTTCCTAAAGGACTGTGGTTCTTGTTCACCTGATGACCAGCATCAATGACACTGCTTGAGAAGAGAGCACACAGACAGGAACTGGAGTCAGAGAGTCTTGGGAGCACCTGGATTAAGTCAAGTCTGAAGGGAGTGTCTTGGGCCTTGTGTGAATACCAGCCTCATTCTTAGGGCTGTTATGCCTGCTTTCCCAACTGCCTTTTTCTCACTTGGCACTGAGGGAGTCCTATCTGGTATGGGTCCTCTTCGGACTCCGTGGATGTAGAATCCGAAGGACAGTGAGCCACACCCACACACATCTGCACCTTCCACCTCACTGTTCAGGCTTCACTCAGCTCACTCAGCTCCTTCCCCTGTAACTGCATGCCCACACAGTGGCTGATTTTGGTAACTCCAGCTGTGCTCAGTTCTCGATCAACATTGTTTTCAAAGAGCAACCAAAGTAGAAATCATAGAGCAGATGGGCTCAAAGCAAGATCCTAGAGTGTGCAGCTGCAGAGTGACCTGGGACTGGTCAGGACTCTTGCAGACCTCCTGAATGGAAGACTCTTGGGGTGAGGCCTTTGGGATGTTCACTATGGCCTGCCCACCAGGGGGGTTAGGAGCTAACTGCAGCATAAAAAGAGACAAAAGGATGTCTAAATCATTGCAGTCCGAGGAACTATTAGCATGGGTAGTGGAGGAATTCTGAGGACCAGGAAAGCATCTTACAGGCAATGCCTTAGGACACAGGGTGTGAAGCTTAAGTGTGCAGCCAGTCAGTGTGACTTTTGACACCAGTGAAGATCAATGGACCCCTGTGCTTACCCAACACCAAGTGAGGAAGAAAAGGCAAGTGTTGGGATGGGGATAATGGGGACAATGGGGGTGTGTAGGGATGGGGATAATGGAGGCAATGGGGGTGTGTAGGCATGGGGATAATGGGGGCAATGCGGGTGTGTAGGGATGGGGATAATGGGGGTATGTAGGGATGGGGATAATGGGGCAATGGGAGTGTGTAGGGATGGGGATAATGGGGCAATGGGGCTGTGTAGGAATGGAAATAATGCGGGCAATGGGGGTGTGTAGGGATGAGAATAATGGAGGTGTGTAGGGATGGGGATAATGGAGGCAATGGGGGTGTATAGGGATGGGATAATGGAGGCAATGGGGGTGTGTAGGGATGGGATAATGGGCATGTGTAGGGATGGGGATAATGGAGGCAATGAGGGTGTGTAGGGATGGGATAATGGGGGCAATGGGGGTGTGTAGGGATGGGGATGTAGGGAAGGGGGTCAGTCAAGGAGCTTGATGTTGCTGCTGAGGAAGAAGAAATCATTGCCAAGCAATTATTTTCTAAGAAAATTAAAATCTTAGGTGATCACATTTTTATTTCTCTTTCTCTGTGTTTGTGTGTGTGTGTGTTATTCAATCTAGTAAGTTAAACTGAAAGTTTTGAGAAGGAGGTAATCAGTGGTGTGCTGAGCCAAACAAACTCACTTTCTCATTCACTGGCAGCTCATCCAACAGCATCGTTCCTCCTTGTCCTGAGGACTGTCATTTGGGAGAAACTCCCTACCAAGTTCTCTGAGCACTGAGTGCTTGGTTGCCTGCTCTATCAGGGCACTTAGCGGGTGTGATCCATTCCTGAAGAGAGCAGCAGTAGAGCCCCTGTGCTTATCAGATCCTGCCTCACCTCACAACATCTGAGCCTTTTCATTCAGCATGAATTTGGTAGCGTTTTGTTGCCTGATAAATGCCTGAGAAAATCCTCCTAGAAGAGGAAGGAGTTAGGGTTTCTATCACTGTGATGAAACACCATGACCAAAGCAACTTGGGGAGGAAAGGGTTTATTTGGCTTACTCTTCCACATCATAGTTATTTGACAGGAACTCAAAAAGGGCAGGAATCTGGAGGCAGGAACTGATGTAGAGGCCATGGAGGGGTGCTGCTTGCTGGCTTGCTCCTCATGGCTTGCTCAGTCTGCTTTCTTTTAGAACTCAGGACCATCATCCTTGGGATGGCCTCATACACAATGGGCTGCCCCCCCCCCCAACATCAATCACTAATTAAGAAAATGCTTGCCTACAGCCCAATTTATGGAAGCATTTTCTCAATTGTGCCCCCCCATGAACTCTAGCTTGTATCAAATTGACATAAAACTAGCCAGTACACTGAGGTTTCAGGTCTCAGTCACTTGGCTCCATTGTTTCTGGTGAGGCAGATATCATAACAGAGGAACGTGGTGGATCAAGGTGCTCCTCTCATGGAAGCAAAATGAAACAGGGAAAAGGGGTCATGGACAAGACATATACTTCCAGGGCGTGCCCACCATGAGCTACTTCCTCTAACTTTCCCCCACCTCCTGGTTTCCACTATGTATCTCCCAATAATGCCATCAAATTATGACTATCAATTGATTAATCCACTGGTAGTCAGAACCTTCATGATCAAATTATTTCCCCAAGGGGGAAACAGGTCACTAATGAGCCTTTTATATCCAAGCCTTAACAGTAAGCATGAAGCTAAGCAATGACCCTGAGTACTTTGACCAGTTAGAAGATGCCCCACTCTTTCCTCCCAGGTCAATCATCCTCTAAACACGTGCTCGTTGTGGAGGCAGTCTCTCACAACTAGGGAAAGTTCTATGCAGAGCAGAGGAGCCTGGGATGTAGAGAAACAGCTAAGCTGGTCCTAGGCTCTGGGCAGCAACCATAGGGGAGTCCAGGCAGCCCCAGAGAATCTTCAGGTTCTCTCCTGCAAAATCTGCCTGCCCTCCCAGATTGAATGACATCAAAGGAAACAACATTTCTCCAGGCTTCTCTCGTTGGCTGCTCTGTCTTAAAGTCATCCGTGTGGAGCAGCATTTTATCCTTCCAGGTGTGATCTGTACCATCCATCTCCCGGCCTCTCCCTCTGTTGCCAAATAATTAGTTCCTATTCAACAAGGCTATTTTTGTTAAATGTCTATTGAGTGAGGTAAGGCTCTAGGATGAAGGCCAATGCCTCTACACAAATATTCTCTCTCTCTCTCTCTCTCTCTCTCTCTCTCTCTCTCTCTCTCTCTCTCTCTCTCTCTCTCTCGTAAACATGCTCACATACTTGCACAAACACCCCCTAATATTCATGCTCACATGCATCTATTCTCTGGTCTCATACTCATGCATATATACTCACAAACAGGATGTCTGTCTTTGCATCTAGGGGTTTTATTGTTCAATATAAAAGAACCCACAGCCATAAAGCCGAACAATAAAAGCTCACTTGCTCCTCTGCTGCAGCAGCTGCCATTCAAGTCATCCAGTGTTGGCATGATTGGTGTAAAATCCCACCACGAGGGCTGTTACCCACCAAGACTTCGATCATTCTCCTGTTCCACTCACCTGTGGCGGCAAGAAGCCGGAATCAGCATCTGGGAGACCTAAGTCCACTCGTTGCCTTTACCACTTATTTACATAATCAACTAAATGCCTGTCACCTAGCACTCAACATGCACCATCCACTTTCTGTCCAGTTCCTGTCTGAGCCATTAGAATTAGCCAACAGACAGACAAGGATGTCCTCGCTCGTGGACTTCATACTCTCAAGAAAAGAGACAGGAAGCACACAGAGTATGAAGGTACATACTATGTTAGAAAGTGATTAATGCCATGTGAAAACAATCTGTAAGTGAGGTCAAAGGGGAGTGTTCCATGGTGTGTCAGGGTTCTGACTGCAAACTGAGAAGAGTTAAGTCCAGCCTTCATGAGCAAAGCCTCTGAAGAGAAGCAGGTTACACAGGGTGTCCCAGAGAAAGGATGTAAGTACCAGACCAGGAGGAACTAAAGTCCTGAGGCAGGAGCATGATTGGTGAGGTGAGAGTCAGGAGACTGTGTGGCCAGAGTAACGTTAACAGTGGAAGTGGAAAAGAGAGAAGGTTTGGAGAACTGGAGGGGAGGGATTAAGCTGACAAATTAAGAACTGTGATTGTTGGCATGGGGAGTCAGTAAAGGATTTTGGGGAGTGGTTTTAGTCAGTCCAGCCAGGCTGCATTATGGGGAATGGTATGTAGGAGGCAGGATAGAGACAGGACATCTCTTCCTAAGTCACAAGCAGAATCCAGGAGAAAGGTATGGATGGGCTGGGCCACACACAGTTGAAGGAGAGAATGTTCGAATTCTAGTTAGACTTTGAACCTTGAGTGCTAACATGGTTTCTTGATGGACTGTATGTGGGATGTGAGAGGAAGAGTAATATCTAAAGTGTGTGGGCTGGGCAACTTGAACAGGTAGAGGTGGCACTCACTGGATGTCCCTTTCCTCTACACAGGCCTCTCTTGTCAGTCTGATTCTTCTTACTGCTTCCCAGTGGACCGACTCGGCTCCTTTCTGAAGCCTTGGTCTTCTTGCCTTTAACTCGTGATCAGTGAGTAGAGCCAGGAACTACTGGAGGATTTCCCTAGAAGAGGCACAGTGCAAAGGTTCAGCACAGTCTGGATGCTCCATAAATGTTGGCTTTAATTAGACAGAGGTCTGAGCTGGCTCTTGAGTATGAATAAGTGGGAATGGTTAGGGTGGTCTCTCCTCTTCCTGTCTATCATCGGAGGTTTTCTGGGGTCTTCACAGGCACTGTCCTGATTACAGATTCCAATTGCTCACATAACCCAGGCCACACTTTAAAATTTGTAATTAGTTAATGTGTATATGTGTGTGTGTGTGTGTGTGTGTGTGTGTGTGTGTGTGTGTGTGGTGTATGTGTATATGCACATGAGTGTGTATGTGGAGGAGTAAATGCGCCCTTGTTAGCATGTGTAGAGACTAGAGGTTGACTTTCTATATCTTCTTCAACTGCCTTTTCACTCTTCTTCCCCCCATTTTTTGTAAGAGATTTATTAAAAGAGACATTTATGGCATGGACAGGCAGACAGCGGCATGGGGGGCTCTGATCAGGTCCGTGTGGCAGAGTGTGTTGGGGGGTGGTCCCTTCCTACAGGATTCAGAGGAAAGGAGGAGGGAAGTAGATGGAAAAGTTTCCTTCACCACCCCTTTTTATGTGAGGCAGAATTTCTCACTGAGCCTGATGCTCATTGCTACAGCTCAACTGGCTGGCCAGCAGGCCTCCATGATCGACCTGACTGTACCCCAACCCTGGGATGACAGACATGCACTGCCATGCCCAGTTTTCATGTCCTCATGCTTGCACAGGAAGTACTTCCCCCACTGAGCCCACCCCCTAGCTCCCGAGGCCAGCCTTTGAAGCATTGGTTAGGAGCGTGCCATAGCCCACACCAGCCTTGTCGGTGGTCCCATCAAGCCAAGGTTCCCTTACCACCTTCTGAGCGCATATCCAGACCTCAGGCCCTATTCCCGGCCCCTCTAGAATACCTCTCCTCTCTCCCACTTCTCAGTAACGGCCTACTGTTTCCTTGGGACCCAGACCAGAGGCTACACCTCTGTAACTCCTCCTCTACCCTCCAGTCATTTAGTTATTCTGTTGTTCTCTGTAGGGTGTGAAGTGAACACAAAGCCAGCTGTACTAGTCACACATCACAGAACGGGGTGATGATCAAATAGTTAGCTACTTGCATAGGCTGGACACTGACCAATCGGGAGAGTCACTGATGGCCACCTACCAGCCTGTGAGCACCAGCTGGATACCAACCTTCCCACAGTCTTGTTCAGTGATTTGTCTGCCTCCTCTATTTGGTGATTCTACAGTCCCACAGGCCAGAGACCTCCATTATCTATTCCCATACGCCCCAAAGAACACCCATCAACTGCTACCCATCCCTGGATATTTTCTGCATAAATAGTCATATTAAAAATAAATATAGAAGCCAGGCAGTGGTGGCGCATGCCTTTAACCCCAGCACTTGAGAGGCAGAAGGAGGAGGATTTCTGTGAGTTTGAGGCCAGCCTGGTCTACAGAGTGAGTTCCAAATCAGCCAAGGCTATACAGAGAAACCCCACCCTGTCTTGAAAAACTAAAACAAACAAACAAATAAATGAATCAGAGGTCCCAGCCTCTGGAGTCTCCTTCAATCAATTTCTCACCCATGGGTGGTACTGCCTACATCAGAAGCCTGCCTTTTATCTTACAGGCTACAAGAAGGCTCCGTTTGGTTCCCCACTTACCCCTCCTCTTCTCATGTTGGAGCTGAAGGTGTCTGCCTAAGATCAAGTTTTCATAAACTGCACAGCCAAAACTCACAGCACCTTCCCCTGCCCCAGGCTCCAGTGTGAGCAGTAGGCCCCGGGTGCCAAGCAGGGGGACTGGACAGCAAAGGAGGTTGGAGCTTGTTCACACGTACAGCTTCCAGCTTGGTCCAGCTTTGGCAACTTCTGTCGCCTCCTCGTCTTCACTCATGTGCTCACCTTTTCTAGTCCCAGCTTGAAAATGGATTTGGGAAATTTACTTCCTTTCTGTCAGGAAAAGCAAGCTCCAAATAGGCCAGAGTAAATTGCCTAGGGATTTGAAGAAATGATTGTTTTGCCTAAGTGGCCTCTCACACATAGCCAAAGTCCATGAGTTTGGCCAAAAAAATAAATAGAAGGAAAGTGAGAAAAATTAGATTAAAGAGAGTTGGACAATCTACACAGAATTCTCCAAAGTTCAAGCTAGAAGAGGCCCCGGAGAGCAGCTTTCAAGCTGTTTAAAACCGTGTTCTCAGGATCCCTTGGGGCCTTCAAGGATGGCGGTATGTGGAGGTTCCAAGAAGCCCCAGGAAGAGAGACTTCATGCTCTCCAGCATCTTTCCAAGCAGCCTTGGTACGATTCTGTTTTATATAAGTGATCACTTGAAGAGGGAGGCCCACAGTTAAAAATGATTTAAAATTATTGCTAAAAAGAAAAAAAAACCCATACTTTTTGTAAGGGTGGTCTGAACATTTTCCAAGTGAGAAAACGATGCTGAGGGTGGTGAATGCCTCGTCCAGATCCACCAAGCCCTGGAGACCCACATAAGACTCAGTGTCAAGCCGTCTCGCTCACAGCTTCTTCCCTTCATACCTGACTGCCTCATGGTGTTCCACGATTACTATCACCCACCCCACATTCCTTTTGCTTCTCTCAAAGGCTTTTCATCTCTCCTTCTGCAGGTAGCTGAGGAGAGGGGTCGTTCACTTGACATGCTCCTTCAAAGCCTCACCCCCAAGGACGGGGCGATTGGTCCAGGAGTGAATACAAAATCCAAGCAGCACCCTCAGAGTCCTTTCATGAAGGGTGGAAGTAACACATACACTGAAACACTCTGGACCTCTGGACAAATCCTATAGGAGGACCTTCTGAGGTCACAGTGATGAGTTTGTGCATAAAGCCAACACAAAGGAAAGCATGGAGTGATGGAGAAGCTGTGTTTAAACCTTCAGATCTGGTTGTGTCCAAAGCTTGTACTACTACGCTACCTCTGGGCTTTTAAGTCACATGAGACACTTAATTGTCAAATTAATCTGATTGGATTTATATAATTTGTTGTAATAGTGTTCTGACATGTTTCATTAGTCTGGGTCTCCTTTTTGTTGTTGTTTTAGGTTGGTTTTGGCCACTCTATTGAAACACCTAAGAGAGGCTCAGGATTGTGGAGGTGCAAAGTCTATGGCTCTTGCTAGTGGAGTCTCAAGATGGCTCAGAGCATCATAGAGCAGGGGCAGCACAGTTTCTGATCATGGGGCCCCCACCCTGATGATTTTTATCTAATCCCAATCACTTCCTCAAGGCCCCACCTCCACACACTATAGTTAGATCCTTTCTATTCTAACACTATTAATATATCTGAACTATAGCACACATGTCCTAATGTAACTTTTATTTGTAGAATATTTTATAGTACACCAGTTAATAAGCAAGAACAATAGTGTATCCATCATGATGTACAGTTGGCAGAAATACACAGATGAGGTTGTGGTAGCCTCATGTCTATCTGATGCTTTTTATATATTTGAAGGAAAAGTGGTGTGTCAACAGTCTCCCCAAGACCTTGATTTATAGACTCCTTGGGGTCTCTTAGTTACTTTCCTATTTCTGTGAAGGGATACCATGGCCAAGGAAACTTCTAAAAGAAAGCATTTAATTGAAAGCTTGCTTACAGTTTCAGAGGGTGAGTCCATGACCATCATGATGGGGATCATGACAGTGGGCAGGAAGGCCCGGCACTGGGGCAGCAGCTGAGAGCTTACATCTTGTCCACATGCATAAGACAGAGAGATTGCCTTGAGCCTCAGAGGGGACTTTGAAGTTGGGCTAAATGCATTTTCCCCCTTGTGTTATGGTATGACCATGAGCCTATGGGGGCCAGGGAATGAAATGTGGTGGCTTAAGTGAGAATGGCCTCCATGGGCTCTTATATTTGAATGCTTGCTTAGCAGTTGGTGAAACTGCTTGAGAAGGATTAGGTGTGTGGCCTTGTTGGAGGAGGTGTGTCACAGCATGGGGCAGAGGTAGGGGTAGGGATGCCTTGAGGTTCTGAGGTTTCAAAAGCAGACTTCAGTCTCTCCTTTTCTCTGCCTACCGCCTGTGGGTTAGATGTAAGCTCTGAACTCCTGCTCCAGTGCCACCAGCCTGCCTGCCTGTTGCTGTGCTCCCCACCATGATGGTCATGGACTCACCCTCTGAAACTGTGAGTCCCAATAAACTCAATAACTTGCCTTGGCAGTGGAGTCTCTTCACAGCAATAGAAAAGTAACTAAGACATGGGCCTTTGGTAGTTTTTGTTTGAGAGGACTATTACTGTTTCTGTGTTTCTTTCTCTCCCTCCATCCCTTTCCATAGCCTGTTGCTTTTCCACTGATTAGCCATTTGATCCTGAGTTGCATCAGCCATGGCCTAGGAACAAACAGTGGGGTTGAGATCAGCCACATATGCAGAAGCACCCAGTCTAGACATCTTTTGTCCTTTGTCTGCTAGTGTGTGTGTGTGTGTGTGTGTGTGTGTGTGTGTGTGGTTGGCGGGCACAGTTCTGGTGGACTTTGGTTTTTGGAATAACAGCACAAGCACTTGCTTATAGCTACCAATTCCTGGCTCCCAGCTTGACTATGTATCATGAAGAAAAAGTCAGGCCATTCACGGGAACTAACCCTATTTATTGGGTTGTTCCAAGAAAGGGGAAAGCACTTCCGGAAACATGTGGGTCATCTGCTCTGCCCTGTTTTATTTTTACTGAGACTGTGACAACCCATGGAAGTCAGGTTGCTGAGTGAAGTTAACTTACTTATGACTCCTATAGTCCATCCATTCCCGGTGTGTTATAGTTTGCTGCTCAGCAGGAAGCAAGAGAAAGCTCGGCCTGGCAGAGACATGCTGCCTAATCTCTGTTGATATTGGGAGGGTCTGCAGCTCATCAAGTGGAAAATTGGAATTTAATGGGAAATGACTCTCAGAAAGAAATTGAGACATCTTCTTGTGTTTTACGTGTTATAAAATGTTGCATGACTTCCAACTGCTTAATTACAGAGAGCTATTCATTCCCCAAACATTTGTTGAGTAATTGGTTGGTGCATTTCCTTAGTTTTTCTTCAGAAAACAAAACTCATGAGGGTGTCACTATGAGAGCCATCCCCCACCCCCGAGCTTAGTATGTTCTCTTTTCAAGAAATCCCTAACATTTAAACATTTTAAAATGGCTACATTTTAGGTGAAGACATATTTTAATGAACTCGTCTGTCTGTCTGTCATTGCTGTTGTGAGGCAGCTGCTGCTGCAGAGTGGAGAGAGCCCCGCCCCTAAAGGCAGAACTGGATTCCGTTCCCAAGGCTGCCTGCATCTCTCAGCCTCCTGGACTATGTGAATCACATCCCGTCTATGACCCTGATTTCCCATTGAAGGAATGAGTGTTACAATACCCACTACACAAGGGAAAACCCAGTGATAAAAGAAATCTCTCGAATGGTGACATCCTAGCAGGCACATAGTAAGTTATCACATAATTGTATCATTACGATTTAAATAATCTCATCAGACATAACTCTTTGCCAAACCAAAGTGAGCTCATATTTGTCTCTGTCCCAATCCTACAGCTGTCTCCCTTCATTTCCTACTTAGACTAGCCAGGCGCACACACAATGCCCTGTTGTGTCTTTTCTGGTAAGGTCTCCGGTTCTGAACAGTTTGTGAGCTGTCTCTACCCTCTGCCCATTGCTTGTAAACCTATGCTGTTGTGTTTTTGTTTTTTTTTGTTTTTTGTTTTGCTATGCATGAAGGCACTCGGAATTGGGATTGGTACTGGGTGGGCTGTCAGAAAATACTCATCCCTTGGTATCCATGGGAGAATGGGCATGGGGTAACAAAGTATCAGGGTGTCCACATCTCTTCCATGAAATGGTACAGTATTTGCATGCAATCTGTGTACATCCTCCTGGTATGCTTTAAATTGCCTCTATGTTTCTTGACTACCTCTTCCAATGTCAATGCTAGAGAAATAGTTCACATGCTATATTATTTAGGAAATGACGGTGAGAAAAAAGTTTGTACATTTCAGTACAGATGAAAATTAAAAAAAAAACCCACAAATTTTCAATCCACAGTGGGCTGATTTTGCAGATCTGGGACTGAAGATTTAGTGTGTGTGTGTGTGTGTGTGTGTGTGTGTGTGTGTGCGCGCGCGCGCACGCACGCATGGGTTTGACACTGGGACGCTGATCCTATTGTACCTACCCTAGAGAGGGCCAATAATGTGAAAATCTCTAGGAGTTTCACATTAGAACTGGGATGGGAGGGGCTGGGGGGCTCTGGGTAAAACCTTTCGGGGATTTTGAGGTACCTCTCAAATCATGACCAAGATTGTGCTCACACCTTCTGTGAACCATTGCCCATCCTGGGAAGTGTAGGATGTAGTGGTGGTTGTTGTTATCTTTCAACATCAGGAATTGCTTAATATTTTCTACGTCGTGAAAGATTCTTTTCTAATGATAAGTATCTTACTTCTGATCATACCCTTCTGGGGTACACACTGATGTGAATTACTTGGGCATAGAGTCAATGGCTATGACTGTCTGTGAGGTTGAGCCTATGAATTTGGCCTTATGGACACCAGGTTCTACCTGAAGGAGATATCCAACTGTCAACAGCAAACAAATAATCATTTGTCTCAAATGCCTTTTTAAAAACAATAACAAATGTAGCTATCGACTCTAGAGTTTTCTGTTGACATTGCATTTGCCAAGTAATCTTTTTGCACAAAATTTATAACAGACATCACTTTTATTTTCATTTTATCATGCAGTTGAACACCCCCACACCCCCACACACAAGTTTACTGGTTCTTCGTCTGTGCTCACCTATCTGTCCTCTGGCCTTCTGTACCCTCCTTTGAACTTAGAGAAGGGCACTGGTGACACTCCACTTGTCTCACCAGACTCCCTGGGCCCTGGCTTCTAACTGTCTTCAGTCCGATGGAACCCCCAGCAGACAGCTGAAGGGCAGCTGAGAGATCCCAGGGTATTTCCTCCATGTTACCTGACCGCTCGCTGCTCTGTTTTGGGTAACTACAACTTCAAGTCTGTGCTCCCCCTCCTCGCCAGGCTCAAAAGCACTGTCTGCTCCGTTTGCCTCTTGTGGGGAGATGCTAACAGCTTCTTATTGCTCCAAGTTGCTCAAAACCCTGATGGTCCTTAAAGATTTTCTTGACCTTTTCCATGTTTATAAAAAGACTCCAGTAAACAATTTGCTTCAAAATCCAAGGTGAGTACAACTGTTTCATTTAAATGTTTGTGTTCATCTTGATGTGTGTAGGTAGGTGTGTGCTCGCTTGTCTGTACGTGCAGCACAGGCATGAAGTGCCAGTGGAGGCCAAAAGAGGGCATCAGATCTCCAGGAACTAAAGTTACAGGCGGTTGTGAGCCACCCAGTGGGGGTGTTGGGAATCAAACACTGGTCCTCTGCAAGAGCAGCGAATGCTCCTGACTGCTGACTCATCTCTTCAGCCCACTACACCCATTTCATGTTGTGACCTTAAGGTATTCTGGGAATTGTGGGTTGTTTTTTTTTTCATAGTTAAATTATCGTGTTCAGAATGGCTTACATAAGAACATCCAAGCTACAAATCACAGAAGCTAGGATTAGGCCAGAGCACTGCAAACTGTACTGTGATCATGGATAACAGAAATCCTGTAGTAGTCATGTGCTCTTACTTCTTATGAGACTTAGCTTTTCCTTGGGTGGCTGAAAGGTTACCCCTAGAGTATTATATCTGCAATGAATACATTTATCAAAGATACTCGTCCAAGATTCAGAATAAGTTTGTTTAATGTCTATTTTGGAGTAGATTTTAGAAATTTGAAATAAGATTTGGTTCTTGTCCTTGAGACTATTTCCCTGGTAGGACATGGAGACAGAGCTAAGGAACGAGTATATAAATCACTGAATTGAGTCTTGAGGGGTAAGTGGAAACTTATAGACTATATAGACAGAAGATAGAGACAGAATCCCAATGTAACAGTGATTAAAAGAGAAGAGTGAAATGGCCCTACTTAATGGAACATGAAATCATCTATCATGTCTAAAGTCCAACTGAGAAGGGTAGAGGGTAGTGTGCAAGACCAGGCTTGCAGGGGCGTTAAGAAGGTGCTGGAGTGTAGAGTCCTGTGTTTTGCTTAGGAGTCCAGACTTCATATTTAGGGCACTGCTGACTTTGGACTTTGAAAGTGAGTTAGGAACATGAATGGATTAATAGCATTTTAGATAAAGTGACATGATGACATTGTGAGGGGTAGGTTAGAGAGGGATTTTCACTGGAGACTTGGAGATCAGAAAGGTGTTGGAAGAAGAGTGAAGGAATCCATACCTGTACCCATATCTGTAGGCTGGAGGGATATGGTCTCTGGACATGAAGAGAGAAGGCACCAAATCCAACAAAACCGCAATGTGATTTGAATTGAAGAGTTCAATATCTACAATTACCTACAAAAAGAGATTGCAATAGAATTAATAATTAGAAAAGAGATAGAGTTAATAATTAGAAAAGTGATAGGATTAATCAATAATTAGATAATCAATTGACAATGAGAAAAGAGAATTAATATTTAAAAGTCAGAACTCTAAAGTATGCAAGGATAGTAGCAATATGGAGTATCCTCCTGACCCCCTGAGCTGAAATACAATATTCAAAGATCAGAACAACCAATGCCTCTAACTAACAAGTCAAAATTATAATCTTTAGAGAAAGAGATCATCAGGCTAGAGAGAGAGCTCAGTGGGTAAAGATGCTCGTCACCAAGCCTGTGACCTGATCTGAGTTTGATTCCCGGCACCCACAAGGTGGAAGGAGCATTACAACTCCTATGAGTTGTCCTCTGACTTCACATGTGGACTACAGCACATGTACACACTATACCACACACACACACACACACACACACACACACACACACCATGCACACACACACAAAGTACAACACACACACAAAACACACCACACACACATACCACACCACACACACCACACACACACATACACCACACACACACATACACCACACACACACATACACCACACATACACCACATCATACACACACACAAACCACACCACACACACACCACACTATACATCACGTACACACCATATATACACACACAAACCACAACATACACACATTCTGGCGAATACTCTACCACTGAGTTATACCACACAACACTACACACACATACTACACCATACATACTACACCACATACACACACACCACATACACACACACAAGTCACCCCCCCACACATACATGCCACACCACACTACATACCACACACACACATACACATCTAATCTTAAAAAGAAATAAAATCATCAAAATAGATAAACCACTAAATAAACTTTATCAAGAAAAGAGGTAACATAAACATACTAATTAAGAAATGAAAGGAGGCTATAATCTTCAGAGGACACCAAATTAAAAAACGTACTTTTCAGGTTCCTATGTAAATAAATCTGAAAGCCCAGATGAAGCATATTTTATTGTGTGTGTTTTTGCTATGCTAAAGATCAAACTCAGGGCCTCATGCATGTAGGCAAATACTTTACCACTGAGCTAGACCCCAAGCCAACACTGATGACATTTTTAGAACAAGAGAAAAAATGCTTAATCAGACCAACTTCTACAAAGTAAATATAATTAATAAGGAACTAATCCACCCCCAAAAGTTGTCACTGGTTTGTCTCATAAAGGATTTTTACCTAATTCTTTCCTGATGCAATGTTTTAAATTAGTAGATTGAAAAGGCAGGGGAAATTCCTAAGTCTTTTTCTGAAGCAAATATAAAACTAAGGATTGTATAGCTAAAAACTTGAGAAAGAAAGAAAGTAATAAATATGATCTATTAATATTCATAAAAATTCTAAGCAATAAAAAATTTCAACTTAATTTGAACTTTCAAAGAAAATTCATTGAACAGAATGTTAATATAGGCATTGGGAAGTTGGGGGACCAAGGGGCAAACTATTAGCAAACAGAATCCAACTCCACAGCAAATGTAACACAATATAACCAAGCAGGGGAAATCCAAAGAATGCAAGGTTGGCTTGTCATGAAGAAATTCACACAATACCCTGTTAATAAAGCTCAGAGGGGCGGAAGGGATGGCTCCTCTTATTGTTCATGAAGAAGACCTGGTTTCAATTCTCAGCACCCACCTGAAACTAGTTTGAGGGGATCAAATGTCTTCTCTGGCCTCCGTGAGCATGTAGATATTTGCAGGTAAAACATTCATAACGTAAAATAAATAAATCTTAAGAAACATCAGAAAAACTATTTCTATAGACACTGGAGCTTTTGACTAAATTGATAACATATTCATAGAGAAGACATTCAAGGAGGTAGAAAGGGAAAAATGTTCTTAACATTATAAAGATGTGCACCTTAGTTTTAACCCTAGCATTCTATTTAGTTGTGGAACACTAGAGGAATTTTCACTAGGATTTAAAGTAAGAGAAGAATTAGACATTATACTAAATACATTGGCCAGTACCATTAGACGGAACAGAGCAATCAAAGACATTTGAACAGGAAACGAAGCAGTTACTATCCCTTGATTTGTAGGTAATGCCACAAAACACTTTGAAAACTCCAGCAAGTCAGTAATAAAATAAACTCAAACAATACATGCAGGGAAGTAGGATCTAAAATTACCATTCAGAATCAGTACATTCCATACATCTAGTCCTATACACACACAAATATTATAGTTAACTATAACTATACAACTATATAATTCCCAAAGAAAGAAGATGCCAAGAATCTATTTTATGGATAAGTTGGTGCTAAATTTAATATAGAAAAATGAGCCAGGCGGTGGTGGCACATGCCTTTAATCCTAGCACTCGGGAGGCAGAGCCAGGTGGATCTTTGTGAATTCGAGGCCAGCCTGGTCTACAGAGTGAGATCCAGGAAGGGCGCAAAGCTACACAGAGAAACCCTGTCTCGAAAAACAAACAAAAAAAAAAAAAAGAAAGAAAAATGAGCATTCAAAAGTCATCAGGAGACTGGACAACCACAGGATAAAGGCTATCACTGATAGACATTAAAATATAACACGAAGCTCTATTATTAAAACGGCATGGTACTGTAGGTGAATGGGCAGCACTGTGTCAGTATGATACTATAGACCCGTGGATCAGGACAAAAAATTCAAAAGGAAACTCAGATGTATAAAGAAACTGTTTTCGTCACTCTTTCTCTGTGAAAATAGAAACCAGCAGTATACAACCTGACTGAGGTTTCTCACCAGAACCATACCATGCTATACCCTGAGCTTGGACTTCCAGTTTTTAGAACTGTGAGAAAGAGCTATAGTTCATGTAAGTCATGCTGACTATGGTAACTAGTTATGGTAGCCCAAACTGGCCAAAATAAGAACTCTCATGCATTTCCAACAGGAATATAAAATGCAGATGTTACAGAAAATAATTTGCTAATTAAAAATGGAATTATCACATGACTCAAAAATCCACACCTAGTTGTAAACCCAAGAGCACTGGACACAGATGTTGACATAAGAACTTGTATGTGAATGAACACCTATAACTGGAGTTATAGGCAGTTGTGAGCCACCGGATACAGGTGCTGGGAACCAAACCCAGGTCCCTGCGAGTGCTGTCAGCACTCTTAACTGCTAAGCCCTCTCTCAAGCCCCTTTAGTGACTGTTTTAACCAGGACCTCTACCGCCTTTAGGAGATGTGACATCGCACTCACAGCAAGGATGTTTAAACCATTTCCAGGCAATTTCGTGGACTCTATTTACTTTTCTAAAGCTTTATTTCTGCAGAAATAGTCCAAATATTTAGGAAGATAAACTCAAGAACCAGGAAGACATGCCTGTACCCAGTTACCAAAAGAAAGGCATCCAGCAGTCACTCACTTAGCACAGGGAATAAGACCCAAAGAGGGTTGAGCATTTCAAAAACACTGCAGGGTTAGAGGTTCAAGTGTGACAGTTTTGGATTAATGTTTAATTAATGACACAACTCAGTAGATTTGGGTCATGAACTCTGAGTAATTGAAACTGTGAGGATCCCAATACAAAGCTGTTAAATACCTGCCCCTTCAGAGTTCCTAGAAACCTTTATTTGGCTACAAAGCAGTTGCCTTGAAATGTGGTGTGCGACCGAATTACAGATTTATTTTTTCTTCTAGGGAAAACACTGGAAGACAGAGGTCAGTTTTAATCTGGAAGCCTTATTAGGTTCTCACTTGGTTTCAGAGACTCCTGTCCTGGTGGTACTCTTAAACCGCCCCATTCCACTGTCACCGGCCCAGACCCATTGATTAGGAGGCCCTCTGGGAACTCATGGGGGAAGTGTTGGGGGCGAGAGGAAAATCAAAGATGGCCATTTGCTTCTTTCCAGGACTCACTGGCCCAGGCCTCTCCCCCCACCCCCAACTTGGTGATTAATGGAGCTCCCTCATCTACTCTTTGTTTACACTTGTCAGAGTCCCACTGGAGAGAAAATCGCTAACGTAGTAAGGAGAATCAAGTTTAGCCAAGGCCTTCAATTAGAAGCTAATGATTAAATTCATTTGGCATTCTTTGCCCCATAATGACATTGCTCAGAAGGAATTCTTTCGGTGGAATGTGGCTGCCTTTTACACTTCCAGCCGTATTTCTCATCCATTATCACTAAATAATCTTCAGTTCTTGTAAATCCCTTTGCAAAGGCTTCGTCTAAAGGAACTTTAAAAGGAGTAAATCCTCTGAGATATTACAGGATTCTTGCTGTGTGCCTCCCGTAGGCTTCCATGAGAACTGTTCAGCTTAAACCCTGAGCGTTGCTTTGAAGATGCAGCCAATGTGCTACAATTCAGAAGTAGCGGGTGGGGTCGGGAGGAGCGGAAGGAAAGAAGGACAACCAAGAACGTTTGTAAGGGAGCGAACATCTGCAGTGGTGTGTGGTATTTGGGGCATGGAGAAGGAGGGGGAAAGTGAAACTCTGATATTTGCCTGTCAACCGCCTTTTGATAGAAACTTCAGTCTCGCTCCTTAGTATGAGAGATTAGAATTCACCTGGGAGAGCCGTGCAGAATTATGGGGCCTGAGGCAGAATAGCAATAAGAAGAAAAGAAATGAGTTCTTAACTCCTACCTTTAGTTACTAAGCAGTAACTTAGGGTCTGGAGAGATGGCTCAGTGGCATGCCACACAAGAATTAGGACATGTGTTTGATTTCCAGAACTCCCGTTAAAAAAAAAAAAAAGGAGCTACCAGTAACTCCAGTGTTAGGGAGGGAGAGATATTGGGACTCTCTCTGGAGACTCAGTCTAGCCAATTAGGCCAGCTCCAGGTTCAATAAGAATCCTGGACTCAAGAATAAATAAAGATAGATAGGTAGGTAGGTAGGTAGGTAGACTGATTAGATAGATAGATAGATAGATAGATAGATAGATAGATAGATAGATAGATAGATAGATAGATAGATAAAAGGTAAAGAGACTGAGAGAGACACCCAACATCTGGCCTTCCTATACACAGGCTCCATCACCCACCTACACACACATAAGCACATGTATACACAAGAATACACACACACTGTACACACAAATTAAAACTAAAATTTGTTGAAAGTGGCATAGACTGTGGATATAGTACAGTCATCGAGTGTTTACTAATTAAAGGTCAAAGGTCTATGTCCAATAGTCCCTGCTAGGGAGATAGCTCAGTGGTAGAGTATGTCCTTACATGCACATTGCCTTGGATTTGATCTCCAGTACCAAAACCTTTCTTAAAATAATACACGTCTTCTCATATAAGCCATGAAATGTAGCTTTCCCTGGCCCCAAATGTGCATGAACACCTGCCACGCACCAATTGTAGAGGTGCCAGCACTTCCAGCTTCCAGAGGGCACAGGGCCCCACAGCTGCTAGAGGAGCAGCTCTTGTGGGTGCCGAGTGCTTAGTTTTAATCACTCTTGCAGGAGATTCGGGGCGTCTCTGTTTTACTCGCTTGGTTTTAAAACATTTCCTTCTCTAGTTCCCTTTGTGGGGAGAAAATAAATTGTAGATGACATTATCTGTGCGCTTCAGAGACATTTCCCACCCAGCATGGCTCCTGTTTTTACAGTTGGTCAGCAGGCCTTGAATACTTAACCAAGGGCCTGAGGCTTTTACTCTAGGTTTCTATGCATAAGTTATTTATTTATTTATTTTAAAAGTCACATAAGTAGCCCAGTAAATGGAAATTTACTGATTGCTGATGGTGTGTCCAAAAGCTTTCTGATACAGCAGTGATGTGATTAAGATGTCTGTCCATTCCCTCTCCATGACACCATGCTGAGCAAAACCACAGAAATCATCAAATGAAGATCCAAGACAAGTGTTGGGTCTTTAATTCTATTTTTATTTATTTGTTTTGTGAGAGTATGCTATTCTGTACCTGTGGAGGTCTGAGGACAACCTGACTAAGTCCGATCTCCCCTTCTACCACATGGGATCTGGGGATCAAACTCAGATCATTTCAGGCTTGATGACAGGCGCCTTTGTCTGCTGAACAATCTTATCAGGCCTGGAATGAGATTTTTAATTGCTGTATTTTCTCAAATCTATGAGGCTTTAAAAAAAAAAGACAAATAAATAACCATACAAGCACCATGTAATTAACACATCAGCTGTTGAATCACTGGTTTTTGAGATATAACGAAAGCACATATTCTTGATTTGAGGAAGAATAGTCATCAGTACTCCCCAAGTACATTGTGTGCCCACTTCTCTGCCTGCCACAGTGGAAGCGTGAGGTCAGGGAACATAGATTCCCTTGGAGAGAGAAGATCACACATGGAATTGCAGGATAAATAGCCATCTACATTTCATGGGCAGGACAGAGGCCATCAGGCTGTAGAGAAGGGAGAGCTGGGAGGGCACTGAGGGGCTGGACAACCTGAGTGTGAGGAATAACTGTGGGGAGAGGAAATCACCCAGGATGAAAACTGAAGCTCCAGTGTTGAGGAAATGGTAGGTGGCGGTACGGTGTGGACGGGCTCTGTCCGAACCAAACTGCTTGGATTCAGTTCCAGCCCAACCTTTTCTTCACTTCTCCTGACTTTGGTTTGCTTGTTTGTTAAAGGCAGTTAACGTTAAACCATAGTTAGAATGTTACTTATCATCTACTAGGTAATTAATAAAAATTACTTTAGAAAAATTACGATAATGTCATGTGTCAGAGAGGAGAAAACATTCAGCTACTTTTTTAGAGTTAGTGCCTGGTGAATTAAAATGACAGAAAGCAAATGAATTCATATTTGTATTTATGTTAAAATTTTCCTATGAATGGGGACTTCATAGAAAAGTAGAAATTAAAAGATATGATTAGACGCTGGGCGGTGGTGGCGCACACCTTTAATCCCAGCACTCGGGAGGCAGAGGCAGGCGGATCTCTGTGAGTTCGAGGCCAGCCTGGTCTACAGCGCGAGATCCAGGAAAGGTGCAAAAAGATATGATTAGACTCAGAGGCGTGTCTACGGTCTTAACAATCAGGTCTGGGAAACTGACTGAGACAGTGAAGGGGTTTGATGTTTCTAGGATCAGTGTTGTGGGGAAATGACCCGGAAATGCATGGAGAGCAGTCATAGAAGATGGAGGTCATTTACTAAAGGCAATTTGTGCATCTCTGACCATCTCTCATGTCCTTCTCTTGTGATGAGAACACTCTCACATCCTGACTTTTGAAAACTGAGGATGACGATGTCTCCAGGGAAATTTAGGTTCTGCCTTTGGGGAAAACAACAACAACAACAAACACATAAGCAAACAAAAAAAGTCAGCATCTCGAAGTGGCTGATTTTGGAACGCCAGTCCCAACTCCTTTTGCATGTAAAGAGCTAAGCTGACTAAGTATAGGAGAAGGGGCATGCCTGGAGAAGAGATTAAATGTGACATATCCGGTCACTGTTCTTTAGACATGGGGGCATGCTGTGGGATGTTCTGTATGGCAAATGTGTTGCTGATTAGTCAATAAATAAAACACTGATTGGCCATTGGCTAGGCAGGAAGTGTAGGCGGGACAAGGAGGAGAATAAAGCTGGGAAGTGGAAGACTGAGTCAGAGAGACACTGCCAGCCGCCACGATGAGAAACAGCATGTGAAGATGCCGGTAAGCCACGAGCCAGGTGGCAAGGTATAGATTAATGGAAATGGATTAATTTAAGCTGTAAAAACAGTTAGCAAGAAGCCTGCCACGGCCACACAGTTTGTAACCAGTATAAGTCTCTGTGTTTACTTGGTCGGGTCTGAGCGGCTGTGGGACTGGCGGGTGAGAGAGATTTGTCCTGACTGTGGGCCAGGCAGGAAAACTCCAGCTACAGGGGCACACTTAAGAATCAGGGCTTGTGTGTGCTCTAGCTTCTCGGCCTAGAAGATACTACCCCTCACCAGCCATCTGACTTATTCCTTTTCTGATGAAATCTTATGGTATAGATTCTATCTCTGATACCCCTATAGAAAACAGGACTGCTCTCTCTACCACTTTCGATTTGTTACCCCACTTTTTAGGTCATAGCTCTAGTACATATTATTTTACATGTATGTTTATTTGAGGTAGGAGCATGAGTGTGTGTGTGTGTGTGTGTGTGTGTGTGTGTGTGTGTGTGTGTGTGTGTATTATTCTTCAGCAACTAGAATGTAAGTTCTAGGAGGGCAGGGCTTAGACCTGGAAGAACAAAAAGTTGGGTCTCAGCTCAACAGCTATGGTTGGGTTGTAGCTCAATGGTAGCAAACCTGCCTGCCTTATGAGTGTGGTTTCTAGCAACTGCCTAAGAAGGGAGAAGTCTTCAAAGCTAACAGATATAGGTAAATCAACTCTTTTAATCGAGAACCTGCTTTTAATGCCAACAATAAAAGCTGTAAAGCTTTGAAGTATTCCAGTGTTTGTAACCTCTAGATCTCCCCATATCCTACTGTGTGAGTGAAGGAATTGTCTATCTGGGAGGGAGCACTAATGGTCTCTCCATGCTCTGAAGTCTGCCGTGGGGATGGTTTTGCATCCCTCAGGGTGGTGGGCTGAACCTTGACGCTGAGAGAGTCCAACTTTGAACTTCCATAAGGCAAAGGAGGCTTTGTAGACGTAAGTTAAGAATCTGGAAACAAATACACTGCATTATGTTACCTGGAGCAAGCCCTAAATGTTATTTCATGTGTCCTGATGAGAAAGAGGCCAAGGGAGATTTGACTAATGCCTGGAACCAGCAGGAAGATGGATGCAAGATGACTCTCCATTGCTGGCTATGAAGATATAGGGAGTGGGCGGGTGCTAGGAGACTCAGAGAATGCATTTCTGGAGAAAGGCAGGCAGGCAAGGACACGGATTTTTTGTTTGGTGTCTCAGGAGGAGGATGAATCTGAGATTTCACCCAGTGACACTGATTTCAGACTTCTCATTGACAGAGCTGTTGGTGAACACATGTGTGTTGTTTTAGAACACTGAGGTGCTGTGTTTCTTTCAATAGCCTTAGGGAACTGACACCCTCATCAGTCCCTTGCTTCTTGGGCACCATATGTTTGTGCCATTCAGCCAGGTCAATTCCAGGACAACAAGACCTGGCTGTTTATTATGTGACTTCACATCTTGATTTACCTTACAGCAAGGCTTCTTTATCTTCGATATACTTGACTCCCACGAGGTATTAACTGATTGATCACAAATAATGGTTCTCATGTTGATTTCCAGTTTGTACCTACTTGAACGCAACTGAAGGCAATATGGGCCAGCAGGTTTCTCTGAGGATATACTGTGTCCTGGCTTTGAGACATAACGGAGCGTTGCCCATTAGTCTAACCTGTCTTACACCTATTGTCTCCTCTGAGGAAATTAGGACGTAATGAAAAGCATATAAAGAAGCCGGGCAGTGGTGGCGCACACCTTTAATCCCAGCACTCGGGAGGCAGAGCCAGGCAGATCTCTGTGAGTTCGAGGCCAGCCTGGTCTCCAAAACCGAGTTCCAGGAAAGGTGCAAAGCTACACAGAGGAAACCCTGTCTCAAAACAAACAAACAAACAAAAAAAAGAAAGAAAAGAAAAGAAAAGCATACAAAGAATGCTTTGAAAGCAACAATAGTATACACAGCAAAAGCATTTTGAGCCAGGTGTAGCGGCTCATGCCATAATTATAGCTCTCGGACGGCTGAAGCTGCATACTGACTTCCAAGACAAACTCGACTGCACAGTGACACCTTGCCTCAAAAACGAAGTATTTAAAAAAATTGTATTTATATATTTTTATTTATTTGTGTGGGGTGGGGAGAGGCACCTGCCTGCCATGTTGCACATGTAGAGGTCAGAGAGCAACCTTGGGGAACTGACTCTCTCCTTCTACCGTGGAGGTCCCAGGAACTGAACTCAGGTCATCAGGCTTGGAAGTAAGCCCTTCAGCCACTGGGCTGTCCACTCAGCCTCAAGAAAATTATTTTTACTGTTTATTATTGTGTTAGGCCCATAGGCAGGCTGAATAAATACAGTATTTAAATGGCATAGGCCTTGTGAAGGAGTCTAGAGATTGTGGGGTGGGGTTTGAAATATATACACAGGTAGAAAATAAATTTCCTATGTATAAAATGTTTTATAAAGTTCTGATAATTAAGGTAATATGATCTGGGGTAGAAATAAGCAAGTTATTGGAATGTCAGAATAGGAGTTTAGAATGTTGTAAGGGATGTTTCAAAAACATTTATTAAAAAGAAAAAGGAAAAGACGGCAATGAAACCAGATAACACTTCTAGAGAAAGTTTAATTCCCTAACCTTATACCACAAATTCTTAAGTGTTGTATATGAAAAAGCACCCAATAACATTAATAAAGGGACACAGGTTAATATTAATTTTATTTTGGAATTTGCTTTTTGAAAACATAACACTAATAGAAATTCTATTACATTTATGTTTATATTTTGTGGCATACACCTTTAATATCAAGGAAGCTGATGCAGTTAGATCTCTATGAGTTCAAGGGCAGCCTGGTCTACACAGTGAATTATGGGATAGCCAGGGTTACACAGTAAGACTTTAATTCAGAGTTTGATTGCTAGATTTTATTACAAAAAAAAGTTTAAATTTGTATTTCCAAAGAAGGGACATGTACATTCCAAGGAAAAAGAATTAATAAATAATTAGGGAGTGTAAAAATATGTAGCTACAACAGGTTAATTGTAGTTTCTACAACGTGTGTGTATGTATGTATGTAAATGGCTAAATTTCTCTATTACAGACATATCTGATTGACTTGTTCGCTTAGTAACTTAACTCCTGGCAAAGTACCCCTCACTCCACTATGTCCTGTAATCTTTTAATATTCTTTCTTTTCTTTTTTTCATTGCTGCAGATCAAACTGAAGTCCCCACAAATGTTGATCTATACCCTAAGCATACTTCTCCTCATGTAGATTAAGGTTAGATGTTTGGTATTGCAGCTCTGTAGACCAGATCTTGCAGGAAGGCAGAAGCATATCAGCATTCTTTGCCTCTTTCTGAATTTATTGCTGGAGATTTCATTGCTATGTGACAGACAGAGTAGTTAGAATGTCTAGATATCAACAGCTGGATTATTCAGTACTTCCTTCCTTTACCAAGTGAATAGCAAACTGAAGTGTGCTCAGTGTAATTCTACTTTGGGTGATTTACAGTGATTTACAGGGGTTTTGCTATTGACTTTAGAAGCTAGCCTTATCTCAATGTAGCCTTTTATATAATGGCATTTTCTTTGTTTTTATTTAACTTATTTGAATATAGAAGAAATTGCTCTTTGTCTTCTTCCTTTTGTGTCTACAACATTGGAAGCCATAAACCAACTTAACTTAGAGGAGAGAGACCCCATTGTAGACAGCCCCAAAAGCCTCAGAGGAAGACAGAGGTGGAAGTGTAAGGGAAAGAGGGGCAGCTCTGCCACTGGTCAAGATTCTGCTTGAAGATGTCACAGGGGGAAGTAATTGGCTCCTTGGCTCAGACTGAGAAGTGAGGATTGGGAAAGAGATGAACAGAGGCCATAGAAGTAAATGAACGCCGGGGAGGGGGCATGTAGCTCAACATTTGTGGGGGACTTCAGTTTGATCTTCAGCAATGGAAAAAAGAAAAGAAAGAATATTAAAAGATTACAGGACATAGTGGAGTGTGGGGTAGTTTGCCAGGAGTTAAGTTACTAAGCGAACAAGTCAATCAGATCCATGTCTGTAACAGAGATATGTAACAGCAGGAGGAAGCAGATTCACCTGACAAAATCCATGACTCTGTGAGTGGATCTTGGAAGGCAGTCTAAAAATGGAAGAAGATGACTGGGCATGGAGAAGGGACTCTTCAGGGACACATTAAATGCCAGGGAGACCTTAGCATCCAGCTGTTGCCCTGATGTACAGTGTAGGAACCTCCTGCTGTGGGCCCTCTAGCAGGTGCGGATAAGAAGTAAGCCCCTAACTCACCATAGGGAATTGTGCTTGTGTTAGGACAGTAGGCTGGATCCCTGTCACACCCTCTTCCTACAAATCACAAGATATTTTCAGCTCAGAAATTGCGTTTGTGGAAATGCGGAAGTCAGATTTCACATTGGCAGCTGGAGTGCTCCAGTGAGTGGCTGGGAACACAAGGGTTGGAATACAGAAAGCAATGTCCCTGGTGTAGGTGGTGACATCTGACCAAACTCTAATCCTATGAGGCCCATAACGAGAACCATCAGCTGAGATGGAGCAGAAGGAGAAACTGAGATAGTCAAGAGGAGTGATATGACTGGATTAGAGACTACTTTCCTAAAATTCTATACATTCATAAATGAGATAAATTTATAAATGAGATGAATTAGCATGTCTAACTAAATATAAGCCTTTCAACTATTTTATTTAGGTGTATTGTAGAGCTTCCAGTGAACACATTAGATAAAGCAAATGACTATAATATAGCATAAAGGTAGCAAACACACTCCATTCCTAAGTAGTTATCTGATAGTGGCGTGATGAATGATGCTTTTATCCTCCTGGGTGAACTGCATTTTCCATATTCTTCAAGTTCTTCAGTGCTTACAGCTTTTTATAATACAAGCAAACAAATAAATCTTAAGTGCTACCAAACCCACAGCGCTGAAACATACAGTTTCCAGATAATACTCTTCATCATTTAGAGATCATGACATGGGTCCATGCCCAAACTACATCTATTTGCACAACAAAGGAAGATGCTTGTTGGGGAATTGTTGTATCCCTGCTATGATACAATCTGAAAAGCATCACCCTCATGCACTGGCAGCCTGCTCATGTTCTCCCTCATGGCATTCCTTCTAAATGAGGTAATGACCTTGACTTGGTGGTCATCCTGCCAGTGTGCAGAGTTTGCCCAAGACAGAAGAGGGAAAGGAGTGGAGAAGGAAATGAACAGGGAGTTGAATTCCTGGAAGTCACAAGCCCTTGTCCTGTGTGAGGACTGCTGGGTTTGTGGAGAATACGTGGAAGAAGCTGCCAGCCTCCCACCCCCTGGAGAGTGGTTGTGTGCCTGTACCAATGTGAGGCCTGTTTTGTACCAGACGAGGTAGCAAAGGCTTGTTACCCTGCAGGCTAGTCAATCATTTCTATGAGAGAATGTGTGGAATGTTGTTGTCCCCCTGCTTTCTTGAAAGGGAAAACAAAACCCCTGAAAGATTTCTGGAATGAGTGATGCAGCAGGTTCTTCTTTCAAAAGCACCGCTGCCCTAATCCTACATTTGAAGGCAATGAGCTTCTGTGGTTTGGTCCAAGGCTGAGTGGCCACGACTCACCAGCGAGTGGCTGCATTGTTCTGTGCTCGGGAGGGCCAGAAAGAATGAACTCTTTTATTTAAAGCTGATTCCTTTGCTAGTTTTCCAGTCAGTGTGTTCTTCCAGCTTGGCCACCAACACCCTGGTCTCTAGAAACAAATTCACTTTCTCCAGGGCTTACCAAAAATAGAACAGCATGTCCTGGGCTATCCTCTCTGGGTGGCGATGTCAGACAAAGACTTCTCCCAGTTTTATGCAGGGCTTTCGGAGTCAAAGAATAGGCAGCACAAAGGATTACATCCTGTTTAAAAACTACAGAAATTCTAGAACCTTTACAAGACACTGTGGGTTGGGGACCTTCTGATGTTCACACACCCATTCCTTTCAGTTCCTTGGTGTGACAGTGAGGGCCTCACAGGAGTGCCCATTCCTCCCTCTCCTTCTTTTGAAGATACAGGTGTGTGCTATCATCTTATATACCAGAATGTGAGGACACAAGAGACACCAGCTATGGCTCCCCCATTGTCTCCTCACAGTCTTCATTCTCCCTGCTGCTCTCAGGGTCTTCCTTCATGGAGATTTACTTGTCCATTTATTTGTTACAGATTTATATGTGGGAACTTAAGAAGGAGACAAAGGAGGAGGAGTGGGGAGAGAGCAGGAGGAAGGGGCACAGACAGACAGACAGACAGACAGTCTGCTCCCGATTACCAGGAAGGGTCCCAGGAAATAAGTTACCCCATTTGTCTTTTGAAGAAATTATTATCTATTGTGAAATTTAATTGACACGCAGAGGAGTGCTATATTCATGAGAATTTAACCAATTATTTTAAGGCCAATTATGTGTCAAGTCAAAAAATACCCAAGTCAAAAAGTAGTCCTTTTTTTTTGTACTTCCCAGAAGTTCTGTCAGACCTTCTCCAGACTCCCTGCTTCCCAGTGTCACCCTTAGTGTGACTTCTGTATTAGTCATTCTGCTGCTAATTTTCAGCTTCATCATTTGAATATGATTCCATAATCAGTTCTTCTTTTGCCCACTTTCATTCTTTAATTGAAATCAGACATGGTGTTCGGTCCTATCTAGCTTCATTCACCCAGCCTTTTCTTTGTGCATTTTATCCGTGTGATTGGGGAGAGGACTGTAATTCATTAATTTTCATTGTTGTGAAATAGTCACAAACATGAGTCTACCAGCATGCTCATCCATCCTTCCACTGGCAGCCCTCTCGGCTGTTTGGTCCCCTCAGAGCAGCCTTGGCATGGACAGGCATGTATCCTATGCTGTGGGTGCATAGACACGGATTTCTCTATGGTCCCTGTGATGGAATTTGTGGGTTATAAATCTAGTGTACCTTCAGCTCTACTTGACAATGCTAAAATGTTTGCCAGACTGATGCCTCTGCTCCACACTGCCCCCAACTGTGCCCCAGCAGTCTATCCTGTTGCCCTCTTCACCATGCTTGGAATTGTCAGATCTTTTCAAAGGTGGCATTATCAAGCAATGTCTGAGTTTGAACTCTTTGTTTTCGGTGCAATGAAGGAAGCCACAATATTCCCTTGCAGTCTTGTACAAGGAAGGGTAGTATGGAGTTAAGAGTGCTGACTTTGGATTTGGTTTGTTTGAACTTGAGTCCTAGTACGTAATGCCTAAACTCATGGAGTTATTGTGAACATTAAATGGTATAATTCAGGCAGTGTTGGGAATAGTACCTGGCAGATAATGAGAACTGTGCAAATGTTCATCATTATTGTGATGACTGAGACAACAGAATGCCTAGGATCAAATGCTGGTAAAGATTAACGATAGACTGAAAGGAAAATAGAATTATTTATTGATGCAACAATTGAAGGACTCAGGATGGAAGAGAGTACAAGGCAGAGTTCATTACCGAGGAGGAAAGGGGGTACGCAAAGCAGAGAACTCAACACGGTATGTGCTGTAGTAGTTCTGAGCAAGCTAGAAAGATGGAAATGGTGGGGACGTGAAAAGGGAGAGGGACCTGTCCCCTGGAGTGCCATTCAATCATCTCTCCAGCTGATAGACAAGTACCTCAGCACACTTAACAACATTCACTGTTGGGCTGTGGACACGGAATTAATACTGTTTTCATATATAAATGCATTCTGTTAAAGGAGCGATAACATATGCCTAAGGCCTGATTGTACATCACTTTGGGTGGGACCTCATTTTGTTCCCCAGACAGACGACATTGTCTGTGAATCTCAAACAGAACTCTTTACATTAAAGACACCTGACTTCTGTGTCCCTGTGAGTTAGAATTTTACTTATAGGATGCATTCTTACCCGGTGCCCCTCAAGAGCAAACCAGTGATAAAAGAGTGTGGTGGATGGAATAAGAATGTGTCCCTCCACTGGCTCCTGTGTATATGAATGCTTGGTCTCCAGTTGTGGAACTGTTTGGGAAGGATTAGCACATTGTGGAAGGTGTATCACTGGGGTGGGTTTGAGGTTTCAAAAGCCATTGTCATCCGCAGTTAGCTCTCTCTCTGCCTCATTCTTGTGGATCAAGTTGTGAGCACTCAGTTACTGATCCAGTGCTACGTCTGCCTGTCGCCATGCTTCCCTGCCATGATGCTCATGGACTCACCCTCTGAAACCATAAGCCCTAATCAACTCTTCTGTAAGTTGCCTTGGTTGTGATGTCTCTTCCCAGTGATAGAAAAGTAACTAAGATAGATAGTATCTTCAAAATCCTATATATGGCTGTTGTGAAATCAGTGGGCTATGACTCATACTTATGTCTAGCTTTCTTTTTTAGTGATTCTTTATCCCTTAAATCTTGTGCTCAAGCCTGCATTCAAATGTCTTTAATAAAATCTCCAACCCTGCCTCCTAAGCAGACTAGTTCTTTTCTGTGCCTTAGCCGTGAATCCTGTTTTGGACTGAGGCAAGGTCCCTAAAACTCTAGGGAAATACATCAAACTGCTGAAATTTACAGTAGGGTGCTGTACCAGTACGCTAAAGTGTTCACAGTTTCTTGTACCGAGGGAAGCTATGAATTAAACCTGATAACAAGGGGTTAGAGCAAAGAGAGCTTTATATTGACAATAGCTGTTGAGAAGGGCAGCATAGTTTCAATAGGGATTCAAAAACATAAACATGGAGAAAGAATGTTCCAACTAGAGATACTTTGAGGAAACAGTTATCGAAGTGTAAGGGAAGTAACTGGACTTAGTGAAAGGTTTACAACAAGCCCCCACAGTCAGGCGTGTTTGCATATGCCTGGCAGACACTTCCGCCTAGCCAGGTCCAGGTCAGGATAGCCATTTCTGGGTCAGGGCATCTCGCGTGACCAAGATCCGTGACATTCCACTAGCCACGTAGGCGCGCAACGTGGCCATGTGATCTACGTGCTTGCATGTAGTAGTGACGCTGATCTGTCCACGCCCAGCCTTTAAAATCTGGCGCCATGTTCCCGGTTCTCTTCTTCTCCACACACGTGTTTCCCGCAGGCCTGTTCACTCTCTGTCCCTTTAACTTTAATAAAACTCTTGTTAGCGGATTCTGTCGTGTTTCGTGGCATTTCCTTGCAGGGTAAGAACACAACGCAGCTGAAAAACTAACACTTAGACTCACAGGAAATACTTAAGCTGTCTTCTCAAAGATCTTAGCCAGTGGAAGAAAATTGGATTGAGCTTAGCATCTAAAAGAAATCTATTTATTCCTTATCTGACAGGGCATATAACTAACTAGAGTTTTAATCAGAGTACCCTAGATTGTGACAGGGTAACAATAAGCCATGAGAAGTGGATTTAACTGGAAGGAAGGGAGAAAATATTAGTGTCTGACCAAATCTAAGTGTCTCCCCAGGGATGAAGACAAAGAGTGTTGGCTTTGTTTTCAGAACTCAAGTGGCTGGGAGGTCCTGTCCTGGCTCTGCTTCTTCTGTCTTCTCATATTCAAACCAACAAGAACAGAAAGAGTTCTCTTCCCCCATAGCTAACCTGTTCCCTGTTTTCCAGACAGAAAAATGCACAGTGGCAAAACCCTAGCAAGGGCCCTTTGCGTGGAAAGACCACCTAATGGGTGATTAAACAATCCAGACGAAAGTTGCTGGGAGTATGAAACAGAAACAGGGGAGTAATGCGATCATATCTGGCCATCGGGATAGTACGTGGGGAGCTGCAGTGGAGGTGCTGAAGGCTGAAGGTGATGACAAGGGCTCACTTGAGCATTTGGGAGGCTGATGACGTCATGGACCCAGCTAGGAAACACAGACGGACTGAACAGGTTTGGGGCCAGATGAGTTTCAATTGGACACGCTGAGTTTGTGGTCCTGGCACTGTATCTCCACAGAAAGGTTGACCAGGCAGATGGATGAGCAGGTCTGTAGGAGGCACAATACCCTGCATGCAGCTTCTCCATCAATGTTTATTCAATACAAAATAAACAAAGACGAAACCAGTTTCCATGTTAGCGTTCCCACAGTGATATTTACTGGTTGGGTCCTTGCCGAAGCGAGGCTTGAATATATCCAACTTAAAAATAATTGCTTGCCACTTCTGTGCCCTCCCATATGTTTCTCCTTCTACTGCCTAATTCAATCTTGTTTGTTAAAAAAAAAAAAAGTCAAAGATTTTGAGTGTTTAAAACTGTGACTATCCAAATGCACTCTTACCCTACCTTGACAATATTAGTTAGTGGAAAGATAAATCTTATAAGAAATATTTACAACTATATGTAGTAGCAAAGGCCATGAACAGCCTTGATATGATGTGTTTCCAGCTTCATTGTGTTATGACTACAACCTTTGATCCTCAGACTTTAAAGACTTTGTCCTGCCAGAATATATTAGACAGTGGGTTCCCATTTGGGGGTCCCAGAAATATACACAGTATGTATGTGGTTGTTCAAATAGAAGAGGATAACATGCACTTTTTTTTTTTTTCTGGATCCCATGTTGAATACTGTGTGTAAGATTTTAACAAAATCCAACTAGAAACATCTATTGACTCTGAAGGCATGTTGGTGCTCACAAATCACACCTTTGCAAAGCATCCCTCATGTACCTTGGTCATTCTGACTATGATATTATCTCTATTTAGCTCCCAACCTCTGAGAAGACAGACAGTGTCTCATGCATCCTGGGCTCCCTCCCCTATTCCAGTTCAGTGCTTTACATACAAGACAACTCAAATTAAGCACATGAGGAATATAATGAATGGTCAAAGGTAGGCGTGTGTGTGTGTGTGTGTGTGTGTGTGTGTGTGTGTGTGTGTGTGTGTAGTGAGAGGTCAGATCTACTGTGATTCCCATGCTGAATGCTCATTTCACTTCCATTTGCATTATGTAGTAAAGTAGGGGGTCATCAGACCAACTACAAATTGTGACCATTCACCAGGTAGAGGGGTAGGGGAGAACAATGCCATGCATTTTTTCCATAATAATAGAACTAACACCTGAGCATGGCATTTGTTCTTTTTCTCACTTGCACTCTGAAGGATTCTCTGCTACTTTTGTAAGTTTTCACAAAGAGCTCTTTTACCCCAGCCCTGCTCATGGGGCCAGGTGCTCACAGCAGCGCTGCTGCACAGGAATCTCTGACTCATGCTTCCAAGAGTGGGACTGCATAATAGGATCTATTCTGCTCTGACTAATTTCTCCTCAACACATGTTGACTCATTAGAAATTGTGAGAAGAAAGTTAGCAAAAGTCATTGACTTTTATTGCTTCCCTTGCAGGAAACACGCACACACACACACACACACACACACACACACACACACACACACACACACACACACCTACCTTTTTTCTTCTTTATAACAAATTAATTGCACACGGGGTACCATATAATTCCACAACCCCTTCAAGGGTACCTGCTAGGAAAAAAACACTCCTTTTGGAAGTCATAAAAATTAATACATGGGGGAAAATCTTAGCATGTTGTTATGGCAGGAAGTAGAGGTGCTCCGGGAGGTTGAGGGGCACCTTTGAAGAGAAATGGGAAGATGTCAATGAAGAAAAGGAAGAACCAGGGAGGAGTGGGGTGAGGAGGAAAGGGGGCTTGCACACACGGAGGAGTAAGATTCTGAGGCACATCACCCTGTCAATGTGACAGAGATTCTGGTCATTGGGCCTTTTATGTGTACTTTTAATCAATTGTCATTTGTGGTGTTTTGCTTCTAAGACAAGCACTCCTGTCTTAGGGTGGAGGGTGGTTGGGGGAGGACTATGGAAATGTGGCTCTCAGAGACATTTGTCCCCTTCAGAGTGCAGTTCAAACTCTATTTCTCTGCATTCCTTCTACATCACCTTTAGAACCCTTTCTCTTCCATAAATCCACATGGTATTTCTACCTTTAACGCGTAGTACCATAGAAGCAAACCCAAAATTAATGGCATAAAAAATAAGGCACTCTGTGCTTTTTGTCTGCTGACTAGGGATTTAAACAGAACTCGTCTCTGCTGGGTAGCATGGTCTAGAAACAGGTCTGCTGGGGGTTGGAGGACTCGACATGGCTTCATCATATGCCTGGTGTCTCAGCTGAGGAGGATGGGATAGCTAGAGGAGGCTTGGACCTCAGTATCTAGAGGGGCGAGTGAGAATTTTGGTAGAGTAGCTCAGATCTTGAACAGGATGAAATGGAAAGTTCTTGGTTGTTCTCTTAAATTCTATGCAATGAGATAACAGTCAGATTTCTGTTATAACCTGTGGGCCAAAATGAGTCAGAAATGCAGCCTTCATTAAAGGGAGAGGAAAATGGATGCCACCTCTTGATGCGAGGAGTGGCGTGCCCAGCCAGATAGGGAAGGTAGAGTGGTGCCTTCCAATGCTCTTTGAGTATTTGTTGGCTTATCATGTCATTCTTTGACTATATCAAAAGGTAGAGCCAAGAATGCATCTTTTACTGTGTCCTTCCTATGATCAGGAATCAGACTGTTGGGACAAACTGACAGATCCATGAGGGCCAGAGACAGTGAAGAAGTTCCCTGGTGAGGCCAGTGGCTATGGAAACACATGATATGGGTTTGATTCCCTAGTTTTGCATGTATTAACAAGTTCCAAATGTGCATCCGAGCCTGTGTTTCTCTGAAGTAATCTCGGTAGTCTGCCCCAGTTCAGACAGCTATTGTTAGGATGAACACATTACTGTTCGAATTGTAAGCACTTAACGCATGAAAAGGAGACTCATCTTGATTTTCAGTTTAAAATTTCTTAGCCAGGCGGTGCTAGTGCATGCCTTTAACCTCAGGATTTGGAAGGCAGAGGCTGGCAGATTTCTGAGTTCAAGGCCAGCCTGGTCTACAAAGCTAATTCCAGGACAGCCAGGGTTTTTGAAACCCTGTCTCAAAAAAACACAACAACAACCATGACAAAATTTTTCTTTACTCTCTTAAATATTCAAACACATTTCCACAAACGTTATGACACATTTGAGGGAGAGGGTATCTCCATTGGCGGTTACAATTAGAATAATATTTTAAACACAGCCTCATTAAACCATCTTACAATAAATGCTCTAAGAACTTAGCAGAGTACTAAGAAATGCTGGAATTCTCAGCAAGCTCATAGACACAAATGAACGCGTGTGTATCAAACTCGGGGTCCAGTTGTGCCAGCGGCTATTGTTCTATAGGGGTAGGTCTTACACCGTAGCTGACTCACCCTTGAGGACACTGTCTCTGTCCGGTCCTTAGAGTACCATGCCAAGTCATAACTAATGGGTGTGCACTAGAGGACAGAGATAGAAAGCTGAGTGGTGCTTCATGGAATGCCCTGGATAGTATAAAGAGCAGAGGACCATCCATCCTCAGCTAATTCTAATTCAGCCAGCTTCCTGTGTGTGAGGACACATAGCAAGCCTTAGCCTTTCTTTCTGTGGCACTTCTGCATCCCTCTGGTCCTGGCTTCCCTGTATGTTGCTAGAGTTTTCCTGCCTGGCCCACAGTCAGGACAAATCTCTGTCACCCGCCAGTCCCACAGCAGCTCAGACCCGACCAAGTAAACACAGAGACTTATATTGGTTACAAACTGTATGGCCGTGGCAGGCTTCTTGCTAATTGTTCTTATAGCTTAAATTAATCCATTTCTATAAATCTATACCTTGCCACATGGCTTGTGGCTTACCAGCATCCTCACATGCTGTTTTTCATCGTGGCAGCTGGCAGTGTGTCTCTGACTCAGCCTTCCACTTCCCAGCTTTATTCTCCTCCTTGTCCCGCCTATACTTCCTGCCTAGCCAATGGCCAATCAGTGTTTTATTTACCAACCATTCAGAGCAACACATTTGCCATACAGAACATCCCACAGCACCTGTAGATTGGCTGTTTTGTGTTAGCCCTTTCACTGTTCTGAAGTTAACTTCCAGGTGAAACACCTTATCTTAGAACACAAATTCAAAAATGTCAGTATAATACTTTAAGTGTAGTACAAAGGGCAACGAAGAGACAGTGATTTTAGAACCAAATAATGTGTCTTAGTGTGTAAATGTATGAGCACAGCTCTACTATAATAAAAATAATAAGAGTGAAATGCTTTCACACCCTTCAGATCCAGAAGGTTGAAGTTATAAAGTAGCATTTGGCTAGTATTACTCTATTCAAGTTATTTTTCATGTTTTAAAAATAAAGGTACTGGGCAGTGATGGTGTGTGACTTTAATCCCAGCATTCGGGAGGCAGAGCCAGGCAGATCTCTGTGAGTTCAAGGCCAGCCTGGCCAGCCTGGTCTACAGAGCGAGATCCAGGACAGGCACCAAAACTACACAGAGAAACCCTGTCTCGAAAAACTAAAAAAATAAAAAAGGTGATATGAATATATAATAAAATACATCATATAATTCAATAGTGCCTAGTATTCAAGTATGTGTGTGTTTATGTATGTATGCATACACTATGTATTTATGAGTATGTTCTACATATAAGTATAAAAATAGACAAATCACTCTTAATACTTACACTTCCAATTAGATGAATAATAACACATGGCAATTTTCACTTAGAAAGTTCAGTGCATATTACAACCATAGAAAATTACTTGATGTTTTTATATTAAAGCAAGCAAGGATCTTCAAATGGATTATCATAAACAACTATTTTAATTACATGATTGGCTACTCAAACTGAAAATTCTGTGACTTGAAAATTCACTTAAGAGAGAACAGTCCTTCACTACACCAGTCTTGCCCATTGCAAGACATACTGAACCCTTGATTCCTACCAAGTGCTCCCCAAATCATGAGCATCCACAGACACCATAAGACAAACCTTGTGAACTTCCATAACTCCCTTTACTCAGGGCTGTGCCCCTACCAAATTCCTTACACTCAAGGTTAGTTTCTCAAGTGTCTTCCTTCCTTCCTTCCTTCCTTCCTTCCTTCCTTCCTTCCTTTTTTCCTCCTTCCCTCCCCTCTCTCTTCCTTCCTCCTTCCCTCCCTCCCTCCCTCCCTCCCTCCCTCCCTCCCATCTCTCTCTCTCTCTCTCTCTCTCTCTCTCTCTCTCTCTCTCTCTCTCTCTCTCTCTTTCTCTCTTTCTTACTGCACAGAATAAATAGGCTTATAGAGGTTGAATGCACATGCATGTTGTAATTTATAGCGTCAAGCCACATGCTATCATATTTGGTTTAAAGTTCTGCCTCATGCTTGTACTTTATGGAAGAATGAAGATTGGAGGAGGAAGGGATGAGTGGTGTGATACAGAAGATGCACAGGGCAGAGGAAGTGCTGTGTGTGAGAGCGCACTGGCGGACAGATGTCCTTATCTAGACAGACCTGTAATACACAGCACCAAGAGGGAATCCCAGGACACGGGGCTGACTCCCCAGGATTAGGAAGGGCCAGTGCTCTCATCAGTTGTGACAAATATGCTGTTGTAGTGAGGAATGTGGGTGGGAGGAAGGTTTGGGGTTTGGGGAAGGTGGCAAATGGACTAGGGACTCTCCGTACCTTACTGTCTAGTTTTGCTGTGACTCTAACCCTCCTCTAGACAGTAAAGTCTCTATTTTTTTTAAAAAAAAAAAACTTTTATTGATTCTGTGTGGATTTCACATCATGCATTCCAATCCCGCTTATCTCCCTGTCCCCTCTCATCCACCCTCTGCCCTTGTAATCTCCCTCTAAAACAAAACCAAATTTAATAGAAAAACCAAAAACCAAACCAACCAAACAAAATTTAAAAAAATAAAAATAAAAATAAAAAGGAGAAGACCCTTGTCCTGGAAGCTGTAGAGTGGCCCATTGAGTCCCACAGTTCACTCTTTAGTCCACTCATCTTTTCTTGCAAGTGTCCATTGCCACAAGTCATTGGCCTGGCTGGAGGCCTCTGGCTTCTGCTGTGCTACTGATAATGGGCTCTCACTGGGGCTCTTGTGGTCCTGTGTCATGGAGATCCTGCTGTTTGGGGTCTGTAGGTTCCTTCCCTTCATCGGCTCCAACAGTTCATAGATGAGGTGGATGTTGGGGTGGATCAGCTCATAGGCCCTGGTTCTGGGTCTGGGTGGTAGCTGGGTTGGTCAGCCCGCCAGCTTCCTCTCACCATCACCACCTAGGCAAGCTCTCCAGTACTGCCTCAGTTAGCTCACCCAATGCAGCCTGCAGCAAGGAGCAGGGCCTCTCCTCATTTTTAAAGTGATGGTAGCTTGTTTCTGTAAACTGTATAGAAGGGCCTAGTTCCGGGCTGCTGAGTCAGCACTGTAGGAATCCTCCTACAGAGATTAGGAATTGCTGGCTCAGAGCCAGAGACACACAGTCCCTCAGCCTGTGACCTCTTCCTCTTCCTCACTTCCTTTTCATCTGTCTCTTCACTTTTACTCACCTCTAGGGATGGCTGTGGCTATTTTCACTTGAAGTTAGTGAGGAGAACAAGGCCTTGATGAATGTAAGATGCCTTGAGCTCATTAACTGGACTCTGCCAGTTGATACAGAGTAAGGGCTTGGACTAGTGCCTCACACTCAAAAGGCCATAAAGTTAGCTCCATAAATGTCAGTTATTACTACAGAAACATTTGTGAAAAGCACGGTCTTGAGAGGATGGTTGTGGAGCTAGTCATGACTGGCTTTCTGTGCGGTCAGCAGCTTAGTTTGATCACTTACTGTTTGCCATTCTGTTCTAGAACGTGCTTTACATAAAATGTAATCTTTGCACTGAAGGAGCTTATTCAGTGTGTTGGGGGAAAGGATCAGAGTGAAAGAAAACACACACACACACACACACACACACACACACACACACACACACACAAGATCAGTGTCTTCAAGGTGGAAACCTAGGCTCATAAGGCATCCAGAGTTCCTGTTTCTGACAAGACAAATGCCCAGACCAACTTAAGAAGAAATCACATAGTCAGGAAAGGTGAAAGTGATATTCTGGTGACACTTGACAGTGAACATGAAGACAGGCCCAGAAAGATTAAGAGTCAAGAGAAAATTATTGTATCAATAAAACCACTAGGTGACTTTGGGAACACAGAGCTGGGAACAGTAGGTGCCACCAAAATAGCAGAACATGAGGGTCATCTCAGGAGCTTTCAAGGTAGATTCATAGGATCCAGGCTTCCTTCCTGAATCAGAACCTCCATGGAAAGGTCTAGAACTTCCATTGTTTTGTAAACTTTTCAAGTTAGGGTGATCAGTTATGATCCTCTCCAATAGCAACTTTAGCTACATGAATGTTAAGAAATCAAAGTTCTCAGGCCTCTTGCACTTCAAATCTTGAAGCTTGGACCCTGCAACCTGAATTTTAGCAAGCCCTGAATTCTGAATTTAAATTAGAGATGCACAGATCTCAGGCAGGGAGAAACATGTCAGCAGCAACCAATGTCTTCATAGCATGAATGAGTAGATAACCAAATATTGGGTCAAGAGTTCTTGTGTTTATGAATCTTTAATTTTTCAGAGATTCTTTAAATGTTATGTGTATGAGCATTTTGCCTACATGTATGTATGTATATACCATGTGCAAGCCTGATACTCATAGAGCCCAGAAGAGGGCAGTTGATTCCCTGAAGCTGGAGTTATGTAGATGATTGTGGCCCATGGTGTGAGTGCTCGCTGTTGAAATTGGTCTTCTGCAAAAACAGCAAGTATTCTTAACCGCCAGGCCATTTCTTTCGCCTTGCTACCTTTTATTTTATTTTACTTTTTTCTTTTCTTTTTTTTTTTTGCTCTAAGATTTTCAGAGAAGATTAGGGAGAAAAAAAGGGTGTCTTTCTTCCTTTTCTTTTAAATTATGCCATTAATATAGCACCAGCCATGCTAGATACACCCAGTGTATTTTCTCAACCACATAACAACCTGAGAGCGAGGTTGATATTATCTCTTTACCCATGAGAAAACACTCTTGGAGATTTTAAATAATTTGCCCAAGGTCACGCAGTTAATAAGTAGCTGAGCCGAGACGTGAAGGAAAGGGTTTTTTTCACACCATGCCAGTCTGCCTCTCATGCCAATCATCCTGTGCCCAGGACAATAGAACAGATGGGGAATTCAGAAACAATGAATGCCAGCCCCCCTACCTTTGCCCTAGAACTCTAAGGTCCAGGAGGAAAGGGAGTGGGTTAGCACAAATTTCCAGGCAGACTGGGGGTAGTTGATGGAGTCAGTGTGAGCTTCAGTATGCCAGCCCAGGGCTCTTTCCAAAATACCACATTGAGAGTTGTTCTCAAACGGCTGGGACACTTGTTACATAATGTTCAAATTTATGTAGGAATGTGACTAATCCACATTTTTTGGTGCTTGATCAGATGTAGAATATAAATGAGGCAAGCACTTAATTGAAAGACTCAAGGACCGAGAGGGCTGGGGAAGGCTGGAGTACAGACCCACAATGAAACGCAGGCTGTGGGAATATTTTCTAGTCTGTTATGGATATGAACTATAGTTTACTACATCTGTTGAGATCAGTTCCATATTACGACTAAACAGTTGCAGAGCTGTGTGGCATTCATGTCTGCTTGAGTAGAGGATTTGGTAATTACTAATCTTCCCGGCTAATAGCTTCATGTGCTAGTCAAGCAAAAATTAAATGTTTGATGTATCCCTACCTGTCTCCAAACAACTGTGCGTGCTGTTCAGCAAAGCAGCTATCAAAGCAATCTGTTCATCACTCCAGAGTTTCTCTCTTTTAAAAAGTCATTATTTAAAATTCAAGTTCTTTTTCTTTTGCTATAGAAGAGATAGCAAAGATAGTAATGAATAGAATTTACTTTCTTAAGAAACACCTGTCATTTGAAGAAGCACAAAGACTTGTGGAGAGGAAATACATATTTTAGTCACAGTTTTGTGTCCTTTTAATTATAATTATCTCAGAGCTCTGGTGTAAAAATATAGAACATTTAACTAAAATAGATGAAACAGATCTCTAACTGATGCTGCTAAAGCCTCTTTAATATATTATTATGCTCAGTTGCTTTTAAATGTTAGACCATAATCATCAAAATGTGAAAATGTTATGATGCCTAGGTTGTTGGCCCTGACCTGAAACTTTCAAAGGCTAATACTCTAGGATGATTGGTTGATTAAAACAAGTTTGCGAGCTCTGGGTTGCTGTCCTCTTGGAGTGGAAGAATTCACTGCGGCGCGGACCCACATGTCTGCTGGTGACTGTGCACTGCCTGTTTCCATACGCCGCCTCCTTGCTCTGCAGCCTTCTTACCCTGAGACCTTCCTGGATTCAGCTGGCATCATCTTTGGCCTGCCCAGAGAACAGATGGGCTTTAGAGCGTTTCCGACAGTCGTGTTGGTCCCACTCTGTCCCGGTAATTGACTGAAGACCTGGACAGATATAATAGGACCTTGAAAGTTGCAAAATGGGTGAAACTGTTGAGAGGATTTCTGGGAAAAGAAGAAATGGCTCATTTCTGCCCCTGACGGTGATGGTCCTGATGCAAGTCAGCCTTAGGAAAAGGTAACTTGTCCAAATGCACAGAAATAAGGAAGTCATAAAAAGGAGAGGTAGAATGTGGCCTTTCCTGCTATATCCAGAGACATCTTGCCTCTGTCCTTCTGCTTGTTGAGAAAATTAGGTCCCTTATGGACTCAGTCAGGCATGCAAAGCTCTCTGCTCTCCAGAACCCCCTGAAGCGATGTGAAAGTCAAGCTTCTGTCTGACTCTACCCAGAGACTTGATCAGTATGGTCAAGACAGAGAGTCTGCCTTTCCAAAGACCCCAGATCACTCATTTCTTTTTTTACATTTTTAAATTATGTTTTATTTATTTACCTATCTATCTTCATGTGTACATGTGTGTGGGCCTGTGCATACCACAGCTTATGTGTGGAGGTCAGAGGACAATTTACAAAAGACAGTTAGTGCCTTCAGTCATGCAGATCCTGGGAACCGAACTCAGGTCATCAGGTTTGGCAGCAAGTGCTTTTACTGACTGAGTTGTCTCCTTGGTCCAGGATCCCAGCTGATTCCGATTTTGCTGGCCTAATGGTTATGTCTGGATGATCATTGATCTCAAGACAGTTGTGTCAAGGGCTTTGCTGGCTTGCAGTGTGAAAGCATCTTAATTTATATGTGTAGGTGTTAAGAAACACATGAAGATGCAAACATTCTGCCTTCTGGGAAGCACCAAGACTCATTTATGTTAAGCTGACCAGAAAGAAACATTCTTTCCTGTCTTTCTTTTCCATTAATGACAATAATCCATTAAAAACATATTGATAAAAACCATGAAGCATAGCATGTTTTTAGGGTAAATAACAAAGGTCTTGGAGTCAGACAATCCTGGGTTACATAAGAGCCCTATAACACTCTGTACTTACAAATTGCTTATATTCTCCAGGTTTTATGATTTATAAATGGGAATTAAAATTTTACTCTATAGGTTTGTATTATTTGAAAGAGAATATAAAATACTTCTAGCATAGTACTTAGTAAGGCTCAAGGTAAAACTCAAGGTCTATGTGAATGTGTGTATAAATATTATGTATCATTATATATCTTATATAATTATAAATATGTTATTATATAATTATATATAATATTGTATATGTATACAAGGTAAGTACTTTTATACTATGCACAAAAATAATTTTTATTAGTTTCCTAACTACCTTAGTATAACATAAAAAGAGAAAGTCCTCATTAATCAAGACTTTATCTAAAATCTCATATTTATCAAATTGTCAATAGAAATAAGAGTTTTGTTTGTTTGTTTGTTTTGAGACAGGGTTTCTCCGTGTTGTTTTGGTGCCTGTTCTGATCTCACTCTGTAGACCAGGCTGGCCTTGAACTCATAGAGATCTGCCTGGCTCGGCCTCCCGAGTGCTGGGATTAAAGACATGTGCCACTACTGCTTGGCTCAAGAGCTTTTAAAACACAAAAATACTTAATAAACTTACCACTTCTCATAGTGTCCATTTTGAACATCCCTCTCTACTAAGCAGCATTTCTACATATCCACCATATTTGTGAATTTGAGTCTATCTCAGACAGGGAATCCTGAACATCTGGTAGTAAAACTCAATTGCAAATGGAAGCTAAAATCTTAAAAATGATCTGCGATTTCACAGAGTTAAATAATGTTGGAAATATTGCCTGATTATACTCCAAGTCCTTGATAAATAAGGACATGGCAGAAGTCAAACCATGAGCAATGTGAACCATCAGGCGCAGCACCTTAATCCCAGCAATCAGGAAATAGCCATGAGACCTGCTAGGTGGTGGAAGTCTGCCTGCTCTACACAGAGTTATAGAACAAGATTTTAGTAGCTGGGGTCAGGACAGACTGGAGCCAAGCCATGTCTTCTGGATATAACAGGACCGACCCACACTGTTAGATTTGCCAGACCAAGCCAGTCAACACTCTAGCATGGAGTGGGAAGGGGTTCATGAGCCTCTATCCATAGTTGAGGAGTTATAGGCAAGTTCATAGGTTCTGGGGAGGGAGAGTCAGTTTTCTTTAAGACAGAGGCTTCTGGGTAGTTCAACTTTGTGCCAGTACACGGCCCCAAACATAGAAGTATAGGATGGGCAGTACTCATTGGACTCAATGGTTACTGAATGAAAAACAGAGACATGAAGTTGAAGTTGGAGGTGGGTAGGGAAATTGGGGTGGATCTGGGAGGAGTTTAGGAAAGGAGTTGTGGGTGGATATGATCAAAATACATTGGATGCAATTCTCAAAGAATTAATGAAAATGATAAAAATAAAATATTCAAAGAAAATAAAAACACATGTAAAAATATTAAATTAACTTTTATTTATTTGTTTGTTTATTTTAATTTATTTATTTTACATCCTGTTGCAGCTTCCCCTCCAACCTCTCCTCCTAGTCCCTCCCCCCACCTTTTACCCTGTTCCCACCCCCTAATCTACTCCTCATCATTTCTGTTTAGGAAAGGGCAGGTCTCCCATGAGTATCAACAAAACATGGCACATCAAGTTGCAGTAAGACCGAGCACCTCCCCATGTATTAAGGCTGGGCAAGGCGACCCAGTATGAGGAGTAGGGTCCAGTAAAAGAATCCGAGACAGCCCCCGTTTCCACTGTTAGGAGTCCCACAAGCTACACAACTGTAACATATATGCAGACTGCCTAGGTCAGTCCCATGCAGACTCCATGGTTGTCGGTTCAGTCTCTGTGAGCCCCTATGAGCCTAGGTTAGTTGATTCTGTGGGTTTTCTTGTGTCCTTGGCCCCTCTGGCTCCTACAATCCTTTCTTCCCCTTTTCTGCAGGATTCCCCAAGCTTCACCTAAAATAAAATTAAAAATTCAAGTAAAACATCTGGAACTTTGGTATGAGAAAGACTTGTTAATGGAAATGATTTGACTGTCAAAAGTCTAAGAGTAATTCTTGATAAAAAAATATCTGTTTTCAAAGGGACCCCCCATTATCTTATAGCAAAAGACAAATAGAAAGATCATATCATTTTCACAATAGAATGGCATCATATTAAATAATCAACACTTAATTCATTCTTAAAAACAACGATGAATAACTGATACTATAATCTACATTTATTGAATTTAAAGAATTAAAATAAATACTTTTCAGAAATATTTGTATCATTTTTTCAATGTAAAATTCTACTTACATTATTCAGCACCATTTATTCGAAAACTTGGGTCTGAGCTCTGCATGCATTCACATTTTGTAGGAAACAGAAATCAAGACAATAGCATGCTCTGAGCTCGGTCTAAACTAGCCCTGTGCTGCCTTGATGACTTTATTCATTATCCTCCCTAGAATTTGTATCTGTCAGGAAACAGCTGGTAAGGTGGGGGAAGGTGTTCTTTGAGAATTTCAGGGGAAGTGCTTAAAAGGGGAAGTGTGGTTTGTTTCTCTCCTTCCTCCATCCTGCTCTTGAGATGAAGGCAGGAGCTCCAACAGCTATCTTGGATAATGAGGTAAAAGACACACATGGAAGATGGTGGCAAAGAATATTAGACCTCAGGATTCTCAACCTCACCATGACACTCACATATCAGACTCCAGATGTTTGCTTCAAGAATTCCTTATATAACAGAAACTGGAAAATAAATATCCCAATAAAACTTGTTCTTTTAGAGTTTTAGCAAATAATTGTATTTAATACATTTAGCTCTCTCTCTCTCTCTCTCTCTCTCTCTCTCTCTCTCTCTCTCTCTCTCTCTGTGTGTGTGTGTGTGTGTGTGTGTGTGTGTGTGTGTGTGTGTGTACGCGTGTGTGTATTCCTGCATGCCATGGTGCTCTGTTGGGGGTCAAAGGACAACTTACAGGAGACAGTTCCGTCTTTCCAATACTTTTATCACAGGCATAGAACACAGCTCATCAGCCTTGGCAGCAAGCACCTTTATCTGCTGAGTTATCTTGTCAGCCCAGCTTACTCACATTTAATAATGTCCTTCAAAATTCACTGAAAAATCTAGTAGTGATTTTTGAAGTTCATTCTTAACCTGTTGATTTTGAACAGGAAGAATGGAAGATGTGGATAGCCGTGTACCAATGGAGGGGGAAATTGTCTCATTCTGATGTTCAGTAAAATTCACGAAACAAGGCAGTCTGGTTCAGTTGCTTCCTGTCTGATTTAGTTCTGAGTTTATTGTATTTTCTAAGTGCCTCCCGTCTACTCTTGTTTTACTGACTCCATGGGGCTTAGCTAAGAATTTTTCAGAATTATTTAATTTAATTAACCTGACTGTTTGTGGAATCCTGAACATAATAGTCTATAAGATGGTCATCTGGGCTCTGTTCAACTTTTAGCGAGAAAGTATTGAGGATAGGAGTACCTCTTTTATGGGAGGCACTTCCTTGATTGAACCTTCCTGGCATGTCGCCTTCATCGTGTCTGCCTTTGGCCAGGCTCTTCTATTGATAGTTCTTTCTATCCCTCTTCTTTTCATGTAATTCCTAGACTACATGTCTACTCATTGACATGTTACTACCGCTCCCCAGCAGCCTCTAGGCTAGCACTTGAACCTGGAGCCTGCTCACACTGGGCAAGTACTCTATCACTAAGCTATGCCTCCAGCCCTCTGATACATTCAAGATGCTCAACCATTTTTGTTTTTGTTTTTTGCAAAAATGGATCGAATTGTTTTGAGACCTCCTCCTCTTCTCAGGAGGCAGACACTCACCAGTTCCCTCATCTTTTCTTTAAAAACCTCTTTAAAACATCTGATTGCTCTCAAATAGTAACTCAAACTCCCCTGCCCTGCCCCCAGGAGAACTATGAAATATACAATTCTATGAACAGGACTGAATTTTGAAATATATTACCAAGTGTTTAATCCCCCAGCCTAAAATGAGATAAGCCCTATGGGTTTCAAAAATTAATTCCATTCCCTACAGTGTCTGTCATCTGTTGGACTCAATACAATACTTAGGAACGGACTGACCTTTTTCTGGGTATGTAGAGTAGACCCAAGATGAATCTGGAGATGGCAAAACAGGTCATCAGCAAGTGAATGAGAATGAAGAAGCAACTGAATAATATTGGACCAAGCCAGTAGCTTCTTGTCACACACACACACATACACACACACACACACACACACACACACACACACACACACACACACACACACGCACACACACACCCCAGCTGGTAAAGTGGTCCCTGCAGCTTGCAGTGGTCCCCAGCTGTTGAACAGAAATAGCTCTGGACAGCTCCAGGCTCTCTTATCTCTTTCCCAGATATCTGCCTCCTTTCGGTTCTGGGATTTAATCCTCTCTTGATCGCTATCTTACCCTTCAGCCATTCTGATCCCCATTGACAGTGTAAATGTCACTTTGAAATAACTGTCCCTGCTATTTAGCTGGAGGAGGCTTACAGAGGTGGTGCCGTCACAGGAGCTGGCGGGGGGCTATGTGATTTCACATTAAACAGAAGAAGGTCAGTGGAGAAGTACTGCTTCATTCATCTTTTAAGAAATATGTCATACCAGGAGAAAAGAAGAAAGCGGCCAATCTTGTCTTGCCTTTCCCTACTCACTTTTTCCAGGGTCGTCAAATCCACATTACATCACGAGGTTAAGGGGTCCTAGGTAGCAGCTTAAAAGTTAAGTGCTGTGCTGTTGCTCCATTTGCTTGGATGTTTGCTCTACCCTGGGGCAGAGTGGAGATTTCCAAAGCTGCTGGCTTCTTACTGCTGTCTATTCACACACCCCCCCATCTTGTATCGGTTTCACAATCCCTCTCCACATAACAAACTTTAGCAAACCCTCCTCTGTGGACACACCCACAATCTCATGTGTTCCACCGTTTTACAGCATCTCTGACAAGACTGTAAAATGGTGCCTGGCTTTCTGCACAGGGCTGGGAACTGAACGCATCAACTGGATGGTCAGTCCTGGCTGACTCTCTTTTCATTCTGTTCCTTGCTCACCTCTTAGTGTAGCATTGCCTCACAGATTTTGTGTTGTAAGGTTTCTTTCCATTTTATTTGAAAGGGTTGATGTAGAAAGGGATAAATGAACAGACGCTATGTAGTGGGTAGCCGGTCCAGCTTTGACCTGGAAGTGCCACCCCCATTGAGGCTTTTGTAACTGTCACGCTTACAAGGCAGAGCCGAGGACACCTGAACGCTGGAGGTAGAACGAGCAGAGTTCTCCAGAGAACACCGCTGGACTGCGCTTCACCTTTCCCAGACCTTGTTACCTATCCCTTCATTTGTAAGTTACCCCACAAAATTAACCTCCCTTTTAACTACGTGGAGTTGCCTTAATATTTAAACCAATAACCATATTTGTCTGCAACTGACTTAAAGAACTTAGCTGGGGTTCCAAAAGCATGACATAAAAGGGCTGAATTGTATTTTGAAGCCACGGTCAACTGTCACATTCTAAAACCAGGTGATTTGGGTGGTGCAATATTGCATTTTAAATAGAGTCTAAAAGGAATACAGATTAAACACCCTACCTCCATAATGTGGTTTTCCTGCATCCTGCAAGGAAGGAGGGAGGGGAGGGTCTGGTCCTTAGATAGGAGCTGTGCAGCCTTGGGAAACATCTAGAAGGGGAATCTGTGCCTTGTTGTTGTTGAAGCATGTTTCATCTTGGAGCTTTTCAAGGATGCAATTTGGTCTATATGGTAGAGTGGGTAAGAAAGAACCAGACTGCCCACCATAGGCTCATCGTCAAGACAGTCAGGGCACTTTAGGGAAAGCTGAGATTAAGTACGTCATGCTGCTAAAGGACAGTGTTCCCTCCAGACCCAAGCAGGATCACCAAGACGTGTGAGACCTTGCCCTTCAGCCAGTTCCAAAGATCGTCACTGAAAACTTGTTATTCATTCTTTCCTTGTTTAATGTGGCCAATAAAGTCTCAGCAAATGATGTTGGCCTGTTCTCCCATGGGCCTGCTCAGGCCTGGGATCCCAGAGTCTGAGTTCCAGAAGTGAAATCTCACAAGACCGAGTTGCAACCCACTTGCTATCCAAGCACATAATTTGGTTTATGCAATCTGGGAAACAATAGCAAGATAGACTGACCTCTGAAAAATGCTTTTTTAAACAACAACAACAACAACAACAACAACAACAACAAAATCCAATTAAATGCCACATTGCCTCTGTGTTGAATAAGTTGGGTTAGTTAGAAAAGGCATTTCCCTTGAAGTATCTGATGGTTGTGCTGCCTGTAATGTGTTGGGAAAAATCTAGAGAGAACAATCATTTGATGCCCATGTAGAAGGGGTGGCGTGGGCTGGGGTGGTGGCGGGTACTAGTACCACGCATGTCCCTGTGAGCAATTCTGAGGCGTTCAGGCGTTCTTAAGTATACAGTGTACAATGTGAGTCAACAAGTAGACAAAGAAAAACCCAGACCTTTGATGACCCCTGGTGAAGAAACTCAGCACTGCATTGTAATGCAGCCAGAGCCTCGGGTTTCAGAGCAGTAGCCCCCGCTGCTTCTGCTCTCCAAAAACCAGAGGGATGTTTTCCCTGCCTATGCCTGTCTCACTTGTCCCGAGGACGTTCCTTACAGCCTTTGGGCATCTGTATCCCTGTAAAGAACTCTCACTTTGGTGATCTCTGTCGGGAGAGATTAAATGTGTACGCATTCACTGTTTTCTTTCTCAGCATGAGCAGTGTTATTTATAGAGCTCGAGAGAATTCAGTGGCCTCCCTAAAGCCAGATCTCTAACTCACTTTCCTTCACATTACATGTGTGTTTATATCGTTGGTCGGAAGAGTTATGAAGAGTCAATCCTCCTTCTTCTGTAACCCAAATTAAAGTCAGGACTGAGAGGTAGCCACTTGTCTCTACCCTGGTGCCCACCGAAACAGCTCTGTGGTGAAGTAAGCTGCATTTTTGTAAACAGCTCTGTGTGACCAGCATGGGGTACTTGTGAGCCAAAAAACAGATCGTATTTTGTCAGCTTGTAGGAGATGGAGGAAGTTTGTTACCTAAAAGAAGGGTAGAAGGAAAATGCATGCATTTTTACTGTATTCCAGGCATCCAGTCATAAAAGTGGCAATGCCAAGCACCCATTTGTTATCACCCGGAATGGTAGCTACCTGGTGGCCTTAAAATGGAGTGGAGTGCTCACAGATTATCCTACAAATGCAGCTGATCTTGGCAGTCACTGTGCACCATAACTACTGGCATTTATGGTTTTGAATCTTGGATTAGATTTTTTTTTAGGACAGCATTCTCTGTGTAGCCCTGGCTATGCTAGAACTCATTCTATAGATCAGGCTGGTCTCTCCCTCCTGAGTGTTGGTTTTAACGGTGTGCACTGCCACACCAGCTTAGATGAGCTTTTCAAACTCTCAGACTGGTGTTCTCAATGCTGGGCTGTTGGATTTTTTTCTTTCTTCCTTTTTAATTACCAAAAACCAAAGAATTCTTTGCTCTCTAATAAAACTAACTTAACTTTTAAAAATAAAGCACTAATCCCAAGCATAGGATAACTATTGTGGTCTCCCCACAGGGACTACTGGACTGATGTGGAGGGGAGCATTTGTGTCCTTGGGTGGTTTTTAACTTAGCTGTAAAAAGCGGTTGTCACCCATGAGATTGAGGAAGCTGGCAGCCTGAGATTTTAGTCAACTCAACAGAGGTACACAATTTCAAAGATGGAACCTTAGAAGTTTCCTAGTTTGGTTGCTAAAGCACCCAGAGCCTAGAATCAGGCAATACTTCTAATACAGAGGAGCTAAACATGTACCTGCTGCTTTCCCATCTAGGTTTCTGTCAACTTTGTCACAGCCTTCCTCAAGCACACTGAATATGTGCAGCTTTGTAGAGGCCCTTGTGTCACTCTGAAGAATCTAGAGAAAACTGTTGGGGACGAAGGGAGGGAGGAGAGGAAATAATGAAACAGTAATAAGAATTTGAGAAACAACCAGATTTGAAATCAATCTGTGTAATCATTAACATTTCTCTTTCAAATTCACAAAATCAGTTTTGATTTTAATTACAGAATCTACCTGTGTTTACTACCTCGTTGTATTTTAGTTAAAAGCTATTTAGAGCTCCATCTTTCAAAGGTTTGTCGTGATATTACTGTTTCCTGGATAATTCTATTGTTTACTGCGTAGTTGAAGGACAAATCACAAAGGCTTTCTGTAGTACCCATTTTCAAGTATGTCCAGAAGCACTGCATTTTAACAGTCTTTATGTTGTGCTTCAAGTCCACTCATTCCTCACATGTATGTGAAGTATGTTTCTTTCTTTTTTCTATCATTTTTCTTTATTAAGAAATTTTCTACTCACTCCACATACTATCCACAGATCCCCCCTCCTCCCTCCTCCCACCCCCAGCCCTCTTTCCCAAGCCACACCACATCCCCACATCCCCCAAATCAAGGTCTCCCAAGGAGAGTCAGCAGAGCCCAGCACACTGAGCCTAGGAAGGTCCAAGCCCCTTCCCACTGCACCAAGGCTGTGCAAGGTGTCACACCACAGGCACCGGGTTCCAGAAGCCTGCCCATAGACCAGGGACAGATCTCGATCCCCCTGCCTGGGTGCCCCCAAACAGTTTGAGCCAAACAACCATCTTCTGTTTCCAGAGGGTCTAGTTCAGTCCCATGGGGGCTCCACAGCCACCCGTCCACAGTTCATTGGTTTCCACTCGTGTGGCCGGTCATCTCTGCACGTCCTCCCATCATGATCTCCATGTCCCTCGCCTGCAGTATCTTTCCTCTCTCTCGTCATTTGGATTCCTGGAGCTCAGCCTGGTGCCTGGCCATGGATCTCTGTATCTGCCTCCATCAGTCACTGGACAAAGGCTCTATGATGACAATTAGGTTATTTGCTAGGCTGGTCACCAGAGCAGACCAGTCCAGGTACCCTCTGGACCACTGCCAGCAGACCAAGGTGGGGTCAACCTTGTGGATTCCTGAGACCCTCCCTAGCACCCTGCCTCTTCCTATTCCCATGATGTCCTCATCTAGCATGGTATCCTCCTCCCTGGAAGTATGTTTCTTGACTGAGCAAATCCAGCATTAAAAAGTCTCTCCCTGCATAATGCTAGCTGCTCAATAGGGCAGAAAAGTAGCTTTGCATAAAGGATTGGAAGCCGTTTCCAAAATGCCTTCAAACTCAAAGTCAGCAAGAGTTATGAGAGACTATCCACCACCCCAGACTCAAATAATCTTCCTTTCAAAGATTAGCTGGACCTGTGTGCATTCTTGTAATCAAATCAAGAGTTGTTCACCAGTATCCATCCCTACAGCCTGATTGGAGGTAGTGGAGCTGGATGGGGAAAGCTCTAGAAACTTGAACCATTGACTTGCATGCAATCTCTCTCCCTTTCTAGCTAGACAGATTATTTTGAGCAGACCACAGGGAGCCTTAGGAAGACTGCATGTGTAGTCCTCTGTGAGTGTGACCTCATATTCCGTGGACCTGTTATATGGTAGTGATGAATTATATGAGTTATACAGTAGGCTGTAGAATTATGAACCAGAGCTAAGTGTAGAGCTCATTACAGTGTCCAACCAGGAGCATCTTCATAGGGATAAACATCCACCCCTAGGTCCAAGCAGGATTCAGCAGCCACACAATGCAGAGCTGGCTGAAGCCTGGTAATAACAAACTCTCAACCTCTCTGTTTTCTAAGCAAGTCATTGAGGAGCTTGGGTATTTGCTGAATATGTGTGGGGTGGGGGAATAGTTACATATCAAATGCCTGAACCTAGATTTTCTTCTTAAAAGGCCAGGTTTAAGTTCAAATAATTAATTAAAAAATACTGATAGGAGCAGCCAACCTTGAAACTCTCATTCTTTATATATTGTGCTAAGGAAAATAAGTAATTCAACTAATAGTTTAAAGAAGAGGCACTTCTTGAGTTGAAAAAAAAAGCAAAACCCTGAGTCTTGGGAGTGTGATTAGCAGATGTGATTTACATCATTCTCAGCAGTTTATCCTTCCTTGGAGGATTGCGTCAGAACCTTGTGGGTTGGGAGAAGGCTGCCTTTTCTAATTTCGTGCATCTCACATGACCCTTCCACTCCTAGAAGGACAGCTTAGCTTCATGGCAATTTTTGCTAATGATGAGAGTTGTTTTCTGAGTAGCACAGAGCTACTCAATAAATCCTGGTTTGCAGAAGTTGGGTTTAACCACAGAAGCAGTTGGATAAAAAGAACTGATTAATAACAGGGCATGGAACTCAAAGAACCACACAAATGTAAAGAAAATGCTATTCAGCTATCTAGAAATACATAGTTTAATTCACTAAATAACTAGTGAATGTTAAAGTTTTTCTTAAGCATTAAATTTTTAGTGGACCTTAAATTTTTCTTTTTCTTTTTCTTTTTTTTCTTTTTTCAAGGCAGGGTTTCTCTGTGTAGCTTTGTGCCTTTCCTGGATCTTGCTCTGTAGACCAGGCTGGCCTTGAACTCACAGAGATCCGCCTGGCTCTGCCTCCTGAGTGCTGGGATTAAAGGTGTGCGCCACCACCACCCGGCGAACCTTAAATTTTTCCAGTGACGTCACTTGACAAGGCACCTCAGGTTTCTTAATCTGGCTGTGATCCATCACTCTTGACTTCCTTCCACTGAACTTGTGAGTTCTAGAGGTTCAGAATGATCTACGCAATTAATTAATTAATGTGTGTGTGTGTGTGGGGAGGGCATGTTCATGTGTCTTTGGACACTCACACATGTGTAGAGGTCAGAAGACAAGTTCCAACTTTGGCGATTGCCTTCCACGTTGTTGGAGATGGGCTTACTTTGTAGTATTCCCACTGCATGTGGCAGGCTAGCTGGCCTAGAAACCTTAGGAGATTCTTTCCCCGTTTCCCATATTCCCACCCATGGGTGTGCTGGGGTCACAGATTGGTGCGCTCCCAATTTCAGCTCTTCTGTAGTCTGGCAATCCAAACTTAGGTTGTCAGACTTGTACAACAAGAGCTTTACACACTGAGACATCTCTCCAGCCATCTTGATTCAGGGTTGTTGCTTTTTCCCCCTCTGAACTCATCACTCTGGCACATTGCCATGGTCCTTGGCATGGTCTTTCTATCTTTTGTAAACTGGTTTCTTTAACCATCTAGACTACAGACTACAAGGAATGGGTGAGAAATAACACAGGCGTTACTATTGGCTGTTTATAGTGGGTCATGAAGGTCTTTGTCAACTCTTTTAAATGAAGGAATGTATATGCAGATAAATCTAAGCCTCATGTCAAAGAGGCAGTACATTGAGCTACAGAAATGAAGACTCAGTCTTTATCCTCAAAGAGATAATAACAGTGAAGAAAAAATAGGCATGTTAAATTTACCTTTGCTCAAAGACGGCTTCTAGGCTCGTACTGGAGATGTGCAGTGCTCTGGGAGCATAGTAGCAAAATCTTTGTTGAAAATATATTTATTCACTAAGTATTTGCTTTTCTTAAACCGTAAAGGTTGGTGGTGGAAAGACGGCATTTAAGTTGAGATTTAAAGTGTGTGCAGTGGTAAAGTTTGGAAAGGCTGAGTAGAGTTGTTGGTAAAAACAATAACAGCAACAAAAGATGCATTAGGAAAGTGACGGCCATCCTACTTTGTTGGACTTGGAGAAAACAGGAAGCAGTGGTAGAAGACTTGTCCTAAAGGCCTATCTTGAAGGAACTAAAGTAGCTTTAGTTTCTGTGAGGGAAACAATGAAGAGCTGTTGACACTTGTGGGAATAGAGAGTGAAATGATTGATATCTGTGTCTTGTGAAGAGTCAATGAGATTGTATATGGAAGCTGCTTGGACAAGTGGTTGGTATATAGGAAGGACTCTGAATTCTTTTTTTTTTTTATTTTGCAATACAATTCAGTTCTACATATCAGCCACGGATTCCCTTGTTCTCTCCCCTCCCGTTCCCCTCACCTTCCCCCCAGCCCGCCCCCCATTCCCATCTCCTCCAGGGCAAAGCCTTCCCCACAGACTGGGATCAACCTGGTAGACTCAGTCCAGGCAGGTCCAGTCCCCTCCTCCCAGGCCAGGACTCTGAATTCTTGCTGCAATAGCCTGATATTTTCTGGAAGAAGACATTCGTAGAAAGATATAAAGGTCAAGAGAAAAAAGTTATATAAAAAGCCTAAATAAAAGCTAACAAAACCCCATATCCAAACAGAGACCATAAGCATAAGCATAAGCATAAGCATAAGCATAAGCATAAGCATAAGCATAAGCAGAATGGATTGCTTGTTCAAGTGACCTGTTAAAGGTAGAAAGGAAACAATTTGATCACCAACTGGGGATTCAAGAGAAACTCGAAGCATTAGCCTTACTTACTGTATCGGGGAAGTGTAATGCTAGTCAAATAATAAAATCAGAAGAGGAGAGGCCCTAAAAGCAAATGATGGGTGTGTGCTGGGTTTGTTGTTTGATGGGGCAACCCACGGATATGTGGGTCGGAGGTCTAAGAAAGGGAAGTGACAGCAGTGGTGACTTGGTGAGTCATCAACATCCAGGTAATAGACGACACCTTGTAAGTGACTGAAGTGGGTTAGATTTTCATAGGACCATCTGGGTGCAGATTGTCCGTAAGTGGGAGGAGATGGAATTTGAACTGCAGGTAAGTCTATAAGGTCCACAGATTAATAGAATCATTCTTTTTTTTCCCCCGAGACAGGGTTTCTCTGTGTAGTTTTGGTTCCTGTCTTGGATCTCGTTCTGTTGATCAGGCTGGCCTCGAACTCACAGAGATCCACCTGCCTATGCCTCCCAAGTGTTGGGATTAAAGGCATGTGCCACTGCAGCCTGGCCTAATAGAATCATTCTTAAGATTATAATAAACATAGTATATCTTCACTATAAAATGGTGAGCTTTAACAGGGGGCTGGCTTCTTGTCTAATATGGTACAGACTTTCTAGAAGCTTCCTCCCTGAACAGTTGTGCCATATCGTGTCTGTTGTATATGGAAAAAAATAACACAGGACAAGGCAACATGTATGTGTGTAATCTGAGACCACATAATCACTTATAACCTCATCTCAGCAAAACATAGGTGCTTTAAAATGGCAAAATTGGGCCTGGAGAGAGGGTTCAGCAGTTAAGAGCACTGTCTGATTTTCCAGGTAACCTGGGTTTAATTCCCAGCACCCACACAGCACCTATCAATCATCTGTAACTCTAGTTCCAGGGGATCTGATGTCCTCTTCTGGCCTCCAAGGGCAGTGAACTCACATGGACCACAAACATACATATAGGCAGAACACCCATACACATAGAAATAAAATTAAAATGGCAAAATCATCCTGGTAATTGCACTGTGGTGGCCTTCTGAGGATCACTAACCTGGTCATCGACACAGTTCAAATTAAAGAAGTGTTTCTTCAGTAGAAGCCAGCTTTATTTTGTTATCTCTTGATTTAGATATGGCATGAAAAGCTGTTTTTAAACTGTGCCTCACAGCTTTCACTCTATAACAATTATTTTTCAACGTGGAACACATGATATTTATATCTACAAACTGAAATTTGACTAAGTCCTTATGAATGGCCGATATATTCCTTCATTTGTGGCTGATGTCCATGTTCATCCATGTGAGATTCTTCTTTACTTTCCATTATTTATCTCTCATCTTTCATCTTTAAACCCTTTTATTACTTCAAAATTACCTATTCTAATGTATATTAAATAAAATGCTGTATAAAGCAGCATGAGTGTGATGAGATGCCTGGACAGTTTCAAGGTACGTTCATTTTATTGCATTGATAGGCAAGGTCTACCCATTATTTATGGGGAAGTTTGTCTTGTGTGTATGTGTAGGGCAGAGGAACAAAAAATATTATCTACTCCCTTTTTGTTTCCTAGGAAGTTGGTTAGGATTCTAAAGTAGAATTAAGTTTAAGATGTGGAACACTGTCAAACTTGAACATGAATCTGAGACTCACAAGAACTTGTTAGAACAGAGAAGATTGGGGTCTTTGTCATTGGCTCCGTGTAAGTCTAGATTGAGGTCAGAGAGTATACATTTCTTGTGTATGTGTGTGTGTGTGTGTGTGTGTGTGTGTGTGTGTGTGTGTGTGTGTGATATCTGTGTGACATGTGTATGTATACATGGATAGCACAGCATACATGTGGAAGTGAGAAGTCAACCTCAGGTGTTGGCTCTTGCCTTCTGCTTTGTTGGAAACAGGGTCTCTTTGTTGTTTATCTGCAGAGCACAACTGATCTGAATTCTTCACAGAGCCAATATTATAGAAGAAAGGAAAAATTGAAGGGACATATTCCATAAGATATATAAGGCATGTAAGTCATGAATATATAGCCCTTGATGAGGTCTTCATTTGGTAAGTTTGGAGTTCCATTAGGGGAATTTAAATATGGATTGAATATGAGGTAATTATATTTTTATGGTGGTTTGAATGAGAATGGCCCTTAGAGACTCATATTTGAATACTTGGTTCCCAGTTGGTCTAACTATTTGGGAATGATTAGAAGGTGTGGCCCTTTTGGAGGTGGTGTGTCATTGGGGGTGGGCTTTGAGGTTTTAAAAGACTCCTGCCATTCCCAGTGTGCTCTCGGTTTCCTGCTTGTGGATTAAGATGTGAGTCTGAAGTGTTCCCACCACCACGCCTTTGTTCTGCCATTGTGGACTCCAACCCTCTTAATGTGTAAGCCCCAAATTAAATGCTTTCCTTTAGAAACTGCCTTGGTCATGATGTTTTATCAGAGCAATAGAAAAGTAACTAAGATCAGGTGTCACAATGCTATTGTGATTATTTAGGAGAATATCCCTGATGTTTAGGAAAGACTCCTAAAAGAGTTGAGTGGTGTGTATTGATGCCTAGGATTTATGTCTAAGCAGATTAACAAAAGATTATGCAGTTAAATTGTAGATAAATAAAAATGATAGATAAAATTTGTGGAACAAAATAGATGAAAAACTATGGTTAATTGTTAAAAAATATGATTGATCATTTTATGGTTTTTCTACTTTTCAGTTTGCTTGAGGTATTTTCAATAATGTAAAAAGTCTTTCACTTAAAAATGGTTTTTACGTACATTCTATATGTACCAAATACATATATTAACATATGCATTCAGGCACCAATCACAAATTGTAGATGTTTTAAAATATTGATTCTCTTCTTTACACTAAAATAAAAAGAACAAATCATAACCTTGGCTCTGCTAAAGTTCTTTTTTTAGATGAAGTGAAGTTTAAACACCACACACACACACACACACACACACACACACACACACACACACACACAAATATATTAATACAAGCAAACAAACTTCCCATCCCACACTTTCTTCCACCCCATTCCTCTAATTGATTTACTTGGCTTCTCTTTGTTGCATCAACAGAGAAAGCCTTCAGCTTTTAATTCACTCTGGATTGTGCCAAAGACATTTTGCACTTATTCAAATCATAAGGTCAAAGAGAGAAAGTGTGAGAGAGAACATGCAATGAGAAGACAGATGGAGTGGGGAAGAGAGAGGAGACAGATGGGCCTCTCTCAGAACAAGCAATAGAGCCATAATAATAATATGTGAAGATAATTCAAGGAGAATGTTCAAATGCTAAGAGCTTGGCTGCCCCAGGTTCTGGAATGTGACCAGAGGTGACCACCTAGACTCACCCTAACTCGATTAAAATGAGAATTCTGGTTCTTTACTCTTTAGGAAGATCACTTTGAGTTGTTTGCATCTAGGCAGGGCAAGGTCATTTATTTATTTTTATCTATGTCTGGCTTTAGGAATATGGAATCAGTCACTGATTCAATAAAATACTTATCAATCTCACTCTATGCTAGATGCTCTTCTCAAAGAAAACATAGCCAGGCAGTGGTGGCGCACACCTTTAATTCCAGCACTTGGGAGGCAGAGGCAGGTGGATCTCTGTGATTTCGAGGCCAGCCTGGTCTACAGAGCGAGATCCAGGAAAGGCGCAAAGCTAGACAGAGAAACCCTGTCTTGAAAAACCAAAAAAAAAAAAAAAAAAGAAAAAAAAAAAGAAAAAAGAAAGAAAGAAAAGGTGTAAAAAAATCACTGCCTTATGAAATAGGCTGAATGACAGTTGGGTTTCAATTTTAAAATGATAGTTGAAGTTGGATCTCACTGAGGTAAGCCAATTGGAGTGAAGATTCAGAGAGTGATTGAGTCAGCTCTGTTGATGATGTATGGGGGTAACAAGGTTGAATGGAAGGTGCAAGGGCCCTACAGCAAAAATAAGCCTAGCAAGTCTCAGGAATGGAGTCACAGGTTAGTGGGTGTAGAAATTAAATGGAGGGAAATGGTAGGACATGAGGTCAGAAGTTATGTTGGCCTCTGAAGAATTAGAAGTCAAAGGGATAATGCAAAATGGAGCAAAGCACATGGCTAGACTTCTGTCTTTGATGGATAACTCTGTTATCTGAGCTGTGCATGGACTGTAACAGGTGAGACAGACATAGAGCCAATGCTGAAGCTGCCCTAGGGATCAAGAATGGAGCTGGTTGCTTAGATCAAGGCAAAATCAGTAGACTTCAGAGAATGCTGTGGGATGTTCTGTATGCTCTGAATGTATTGCTCTGATTGGTTAATAAATAAAGTGCTGATTGGCCAGTAGCCAGGCAGGAAGTATAGGTGGAACAAAGAGAGAGGAGGAGTCTGGGAAGTGGAAGGCTGAGTCAGGAGATGCTGCCAGCTGCCACCAGGAGAAGTGAGATATAAAAGTACTGGTAAGCCACAAGCCACGTGGCAACTTATAGATTAATAGAAATGGATTAATTTGAAATATAAGAACTAGATAGCAAGAAGCCTGAGCCATTAGGCCAAACAGTTTAAATAATATAAGCGTCTGTGTGTTTATTTGAGTTTGAGTGGCTGCCGGCCTGTGTGGGACTGGAGGTAACTCCAGCTACAAGAGAAGTTTTTAAAAATGTAATTAGCTTTCTAATTCTTGTCAAAAATAAATGTGTCTTTCATCTGAAGTAGTCCTTACCTAAAATGTAAGTAAGCTATATTATGAGTTATTATTGAATTATCTTATTTGTCTTTACATGGTGATTTCATGGAACAAGATAATGGGCTATATTTTTAAGACTGATGGACTAGGAGTAAAATATAATCAGTAAGGACCTAAATCCAAAAGAAAGACTAGGACCTAGCCATATTTTATGTCAACTCATATAAAAATCATTTTGACAGTCTGCTCTAGCTGAGTTACTAATTTTTTAATCTCAGAATAATCAGCCCTAAATAAGACATCTATATCATACCCCTTTGTACCAATACTTGAGATCATTGCAAAAGATGAGTCAGAAAGACTGTAAGAATGAGAAGACAGGATGACTACAACAGAACAGTGTTTTCCAGAAACAACAGAACAGTTGCTCATGTGATCTCTGTTGTAACAGCATGTCTGAGACCTGAACAAGCTCAAGCCATACAGAATCTCAGGATGGAGATGTGAAGTTGGGAGGTGGGCATGAAGTTCCAGCCCTAGCTGAGGAGCTTTTGTCAAGTGATAACTGATGGGAGGAATAGAATTAGTTTTCTTTAAGGGGGTGATCCTTGATGGTCCTAGCATACTTCAGTGGACGGCCACATAGACGGTATTATATGGACAGTACTATGTGGACTGGATGGATGAGTTTCAGAACAAAACAAAACAGAAAATAGGGACACAGCATTGGATGGGTAAGAAATGGGGTTGAATCTGGAAGGAGATGGGGAAGGAGGTGAATATGATCAAAATATAATGTATGAAATCCTCAAGGACTTAATAAATAAAAATACTTCAAAATAAATAAAATTATTAAAATGTTAGACTTTTCATTGCTAGGAGCAAAAGTTTCAGATAAAACTAAATTTAAAATATTTTAAAGTCAGAGTTTTGACATGACTCAGGAACGAAGCCTAGAGAATGTACCATTGCATCAGTCATGAAATCAGCTATTGTTATCTGTCCTCCCAACTTAGCTTGCTTTCAAAGTTCTTCTGTTGGGATTCTCAATCCTTTTTATTTCTATATGAATTTTGTACCAAAAGGGGGAAAATTCTGTTGAGATTTTGAAACCAATTGCATTAAATTTAACAAACAAGTTGTAGAGAAGTAATATCTTAACAAGAGGAGGTCTTAACCCATGAATAATTTAATCTTTCATTTCTCATGATAATGTTTTATAATTTTAATTTACACACCTTGCATATATTTTCAATTATCCCTCATTACTGTGCATGTTGATGCTATTATAAGTGGAATTATTATTAAATTCTCCTTTTGATCACTTGAGGCTGATTCATAGAAATACAGTACATTATTTAATTTTTCAACTGTCACATAGTAGTTCAAGGAAGTTTTTTTTTAATAGAATCCCAGACTTTTCTATGTAGATTGTCATATCCTCCATGAATAAAAAAAGGGAGGTTTTCTTCTTCTTGCCAATCAGATGCCTCTTTTACTGCCCTCTTGCATTGATTAGAACCATTGGTACACCTTTGAGAAGAAAAGATGAGGATGTACATCAGTGCCCTGATCTGCCTCCTTAGAGAGAAGAGTACCATCAAAGATGACATTGGGTGTTAATTTTTCATAGATATTCTTCCTATTTTGTTGAGAAGTTATGTTTTGTAAATCAAAAACAAATGTTCAACTTTTCAAATGCTTTCTGCATTTATTGAGGTGGTTTTATAGTTTTTCATTTCAAGTTTGCTAATATAATGAAAATCATATTGATTTTCAAATGTTAAATCAATGCTACATGGTTCTGATAAACTCCACTTGATCATAGAGTTATTTCTCTTTCTCTGTGTGGTTGAATTTGATTTGCTAAGCTATTGTTCAGATTGACATTTATATTTGTGATGGATATTTATCCATGGTTTTACTTTTGCTTTGTTTTCTATGGTAGCTTTCGTTTTGATCTCAAGGTAATGTTTAGCTCATGGAATAGGTCTGAAATTAGTCTATCCTTCATCTTCTGAGTTTGTGTGTATGTGCAACTTTGGCATTAATTTCCTTTTTAAATGACTGATAAAATTCAGTATGACCTCATTTAATCTCAGGAGTCTTTCCATGGGAAGGTCTTTAACTATAAACTCAGCTTTTATAATTGATTTAGGGCAATCCCTCTTATCTATTCTTTTCATAAGTGAAGTTTGGTTGTTTGTCTTTTATGGGCTGTGTTTTTTTAAGTTGTTGAATTTTTTAGCATGGAATAGGACCAGTAATTGTGTCCTATATATTGTTCCCACTTCACAGTCCTTCCTCTCCTTTTCTCCATACTGCATCTACTAGTCAGGCTAAAATTCATCAATTTCATTGATCTTTTCAAAAGTTAATTTTTTATTACATGGATTTTCTCTATGGCATTCTAGTTTCTGTTTTCTATTTCATTGATTGACATCCCTTTATAATTTTCTTTCTTTTCATTTATTTGGGTTTAATTTGCTCAATTTTTCCTATTTGTAAGGTTGAAGCTGGGACCTTTGACTTAAGACCTTTATTTTTTTCCAGTATACATATTTACTGTTACAGAATTTCTCCCAAGCATTGATTTAACATACTGATATGATTTGTAAAGCTGTGCTTTCATTTTCACTTAATTCTAAAGTGATTTCTAATTTCCCTTTATTTGTAGTGCTTTCTCCTTCTTACACAATTTGATAGTCTTTCACCTTTGATTTGTAGTGTTTAGGCTATTTACATTTATGCAACTATCAATATGTTAAGGCTTAAGTCTATTGTCTAGTAATTTGTTTTCTATTTGTCCCATCTATTATTCCCTTTTCTTTTTAATCAAATTTTTATTCCACTCTCCTTTGTAGTTTATTAGCTATAACACTTACTACTTCAGTGATCTATTGCCTTGGGGGCTTAGAATAAACATCTTTAACTTATCATACTAGGCATTCCAATGATCTTATAATATTTACTGTAGATGAGCCTTATAATAATATACGTCCATCTCTATCTTTCTAATCTACATTATCACATTTTATCTACAGTGGTACGAATTTCATATGTCATCAATTATATTTTTTGTGTGTACATGGGTGTATATGTATTTCCATAAGAAGACCAGAGGTCAAAATTGTGTGTCTTCCTCAATTGCTTTTCCACCTTAATTTTTGAGACAGATTCTCTCATTAATATGGAACTCACTGGTTGCCTAGGCTGGCTGACTAGCAAGCCCCAGGATCCTTCTGCATCCACCTCACCAGTGGCTGGGGTTACAGAGGTGGCTGTTCTGACATTTTTACATGGTACTGGAGATTTGAACTCAGGTTCTCTTGCTTGAGAGGAAAGCACTTTACCAGTGGAGCCATCTTTCTATCCCTTTCAATTGTTCTTTAAAGTAATTAAAATAATAAGAAAGTATCACAATGACCCTGTTTTTTTACTGTTTCTCTTCTTCATTGCAGTAGATAGAACTCAATTCCAACTGTCCATACTTTTGGCCATTTGAAAATGTCCCATATCTTAGTGATACTTTGTTCATTTCCTACAATTTCTTTTTCTTTCAATTTTTAGTGTGGATAGTTTTTACTCATAGACTTGTGGCTTTGTTGATTTTTTTTTTACAATATCTAACTTGCTATTAATCTTATCCAGCACATTTTTCACCTGAGTCACTTATAGTTTACATCTCTAAAAGTTTAATTTGGGTCTTTTTATATCTCTGTGCCTATGATAAAAAAAATTTTTAACATCTAGATGCATATAATAACTGTTTTCTCCATTAATTCTAACATTGATGTCATTTCAGAATTGGTTTTTATTAGTTGACTTTTCTCTTTATTACATACTTATTTTCTTGCTTTCTTTTTCATGCTTCATAATCTGATTCTATGCCAGGCTTCATCATTTCTACTTCATTGAGTGTTGAATGTTTTTTTCTATGATGCAATCAAATTACTTTGGAATTCACTTGATCCTCTGAGGTCTTGCTTTTATGATTTTCTTTTGAGGTGGGACTAGAGCAACATTTGGTTTAGGTATAACTGTTGCCCACTGCAGAGGTAAACCTTTGGGGTACTCTGCCCAATGCTATGTGTACTGTTTGGTTGTCCATGTAGCCATGGAGCTAGTCAGAGTTCCTGACCCTGTGAGAGTGACAGTTCTGTACCTTTTGGTCCTCTCATTTGGAGCTGTGCCAGCCCCAGACAGCTTCTTCATCAGCATACCCCAAACCATATGCTATTGTGTTCGCAGAATGACCTTTCATGGCCGTGGTCCTCAACCTTCCTAATGCTGAGACCCTTTAATACAGTTCCTCATGCTGTGGTGACCCCCATCCCTAAAATTAGTTCATTGCCACTTCATAACTACAATTTTGCTACTGTTATGAATCGTAATGTAAATATCTGATATGCAGGATATTGTGATCCCCTGTGAAAGGGTTGTTCCATTCCCATAAAGCTCATGACCCACAGGTTGAGAACCACTGCTTTGTAGGATACCAGAGATCTTTTATGTATAGCTGCCCCTTCTGGTACTTGTCTCTGAAAACTAGCCAAAAAGGTTTCTGCAGATTCTTAGCCCTGCCTCCGTTCCTAGAAGGGTTTTTCCAGGCTCCATCTAGATCATATCTAGATCATGTTTCTTACATTGTGGCCCAGAGAGTCTCACAAGGCGATCAGTAAGGTGAATGAGAATAGGTGTGGCTTCATTTCATCATTTCGCCCTTCTCTCAGGAAGCCCTGGCCTTCACCATCTGAGTCAATGTCTTTAAAGCTGCTCTCTCTCTCTCTCTCTCTCTCTCTCTCTCTCTCTCTCTCTCTCTCTCACACACACACACACACACATACACACACACACACACACACACACACACACACACACACACACACACACACACTTGTTTAGAGCAGTGGTTCTCAATCTTCCTAATGCGACCTTTTAATACAGTTCTTTCTCTTGTTGTGACCCATAACCATAAAATGACTTGTTACTTTATAACTATAACTTTGCTACGGTTATGAATCATAATGTAAATATCTAATATGAGGATATCTGATATGTGACCCCCAAAGGGATCATGGCCCACAGGTTGAGAACCACTCGCCTAAATGTTTGATTAATTTAGGTGGGAAATAACTTTCCATATTACTTAATTTGGGCTCCAAACAGCCATCCTTAGGCTGTAGATTTTGTGATGCTGGAGTCAAAGGGGGACTTTGGAAATTACAGAGCTTGATTTGCATATTTTTGTCTTTGGTAGCCTGGAAGTTTGTTGAAGTAACACTTGATCATTCTTTATTTGCTAATACAATTGGGGATTAAAGCAGTGAATTTCCCCTTGCCTAGGTAGCTTTCTTCAAAATGAAATTGCCTTTGGGAATTAGTGTCTAGCAACCTGTTCTTAACAACTTAATAGCTACCAGTCATTGGAAGTTGGCTGTTAAATATGGGACACTTTGCTGAAGGTTTTGTATTTATTTATTAATTTAATATCTGTATCAATCCAATAATCTGTAGCTTAAATATACTGGATGAAGTTGAGAAATCATCACAAAGTCCAAAAGCCCTCAAATGGGTAGGAACCTAGATTTTGATGAATTGAACCTCTTCCTTTCCCCAATGTGGTCCACAGGACAGCACAGGCATGTCATCAGGTTCTGGGCCAGCTAAAGCAATCCTACATTTCAACAAGGTCAGCACATGATTTGCATGAATGTAGTAGCCCTGTTCCAGTCTATGCTCAGGCTGTTCCTTCCATCAGCTGGCTGAGAGAAATACATACAGGGAATTGAGCCTCCCAGCAGAAAAGGCAGGCAGGATATAGTAAGGTTGAAGTGCTCGTGGCTGAGTCAAGGTTGGGGTACAGCTGGAGACGTGCTGAGCAATCAGATGAAGTGATGAAAAACATTTCACACACATGGTGCTTCGTGTGTTCCAGGAACTATTCTAAAAGGCTTAATGTTAGCACAACCTTCACAACCAGCTCAGCCATTTTCTCTTCTTTCTACACATGAGGGATAGGGAATCGGAGAGCTTAAATAGCATCTACAATTCAGCTTATTAGTGACAGAACTACAGGATGACCTCAAGCTGTGTGACTCCAGAGTCTAAATTTCTAGGTCATGTATACCACGCCACACATCATCAGAAAGTATTAGAGCCTGGGGAGGTGGGTGGGGAGGACAGTGAACAGCAAAGATGGCAAGGACCACGAAGATGATGATGATGATGATGATGATGATGATGATGATGATGATGACGATGATGACAATAACAATGGTGATGACATGAAAGGAGAGGTGGAATACAAAGACAACTCCCACCCATCTTGCTGTTCTGTCGAGGACAAAATTGTGTGTAAAGCTCGGGAGTACACCAAGGCTTTAAGAATATCGGTAACAGCCCATTTCTTTAGTATCTCTGAAACTGAGCATGTTACCTTCACAGGTGAGCATATTCAAATACTGCTGAAGATTTCTCATCTATTAAAAGAAAAGATCTGCAAAGCAAGGAACTTGCTATGGGTTTCTGCTAATTCTGTGGTGAGCATAGAGAAAACAACATACTCAGAGGCTATTTCTGTGTACTGTAAAGCAAAGGGAGATTTAAAAAAATATATATGAGAGCTGCCGGCCTTCATTAAAGGGATAAAGGGTTGCTGATTAGTGTTTCCTTTTAGGGTTTATAGAAGCTTTAAATTTGAAAGAACACCGCTGCTTGCTGACATTGGGGAAGCTTTCTGCTTTATGTCGAGTGGCTTAATTGTGCCCATGCCTGTTTGTTAGGGTTACTGTGATATATTTAGATATAATCTATAGTCCCTTCTTCCAGAAGGAAAAAAATATATACAAAAGCAAAAGTCAGCTGGCTTCAGACGCACAATTCAAGGCCTATGTCTTTTATTATGCATTGCTTCAGTTAATTAGCTTTCTAATTATGATTTATTCTAAATTGTTACTTTAAATCCATGCCCAGAGACTGCACTGAGGTTGACATATTACTCAAGAAATAATAGGGATCTGGTTCTCTGCCTTTGGCTCTGAGAGAGACGATGTTTGGAGGAGCTTCGTGTCTGGGCTTCCCTTTCCCATACTTCTGACTTTTTTTTTTAATGTTTCAAGTCACCCACCGACCTTGTCCATTAGTTACGTGTGACCTTCAGCACTGTGCTCAGGAGCTGCCCATCTTGATTTCATTTCCACCTCGTTTAATTATGGGCCGTTCTCACCCAGTCTTCTACCTGGCACTTTCTGCTGAGCTTTTAACATTTGAGCTTGTGGGACTTTCATGTCTCTGTTCCAGGACCCTTGGGATCCTTTAGCACTCAGCACTGACTTGGCCTTCAGGCTCTTGCTGATCTTGCCAGAGGGTGCAGACTATGATCATGCAATTTCAGCCTATGGGAGGCAAAATTTAGAATTAACCTGCTGGACAACTGACCTGTCTGGGTGTATTTGGATCTCAGGCATGAGGAGCAGACCTAGCCATCCCTTTCCCAAGCCAAGACAGTTCAGTTAAACACAGATTTGACTTCTCTCAACTTCTTTTGGGGTTCTCTCTTTATTTGCCTCCCTTCCTTCTCTTTTCTACACTTGGAAATTTTGATGCCAAATTTCAACCTAAACCTTCTTCAGGACAGCTCTACTCACCTCCTATCCTCACTCGAGAGTCTCTCCTGGATGGCAGGGAGCTCGCTGTAATGCCGCAGCTTGGATTTGTTTAAAGGATCCTGCTGAATCACGTTTCTCTCCTGAGGGTGAGTAAGCGAGTCTAACTCAGCCACCTGGCCAACGTCTTCACAGTCCACTCCTTCCTGGAACAGGTGTGATTAAGAAGACACAAAACAGAACCCAATGACAGCGGTGACACCTCCGGACTTCAGGAAGTCTGAACTGCCCCTCCTGGAGACTGTGGGCTGTCCTCTAGAGCCCCCTTTCCTGGGAACAAAGATGTGAAGTCAGAGACCGCGCTTCTCAACTTCCCTTGCAGTTATAAGCAACTGGTGACCAGTTATGCGACAATAGAATTTTAGAGCTTGTGAGCCCTTTAAAAGTCACTTACAAAATAAGAGGAGCTCTAGAGTTTGGATATTGTCTCTCTCCCCAACGTCCTTTGGTCAGGTTTTGGATAGGACAGTGACCTAGTTTTAGCCACCCAGATAAGGAAATCACCCCAGATGATGTCAGAATCTGAAAATAAATAAGCAAATAAATGAATAAGTAAATAGGAATCTGGGTCCCTATAGGATTTTATTATGTGGATTACTCCCTCCCCCCCCTCAAGAATATACTGACTACACCATTACTCGAGAGAAAAATACATTTCTGTCTTATTAGGTCCTTTTTGTTATAGCAACTTAACATTTCCATAGCTTCTACACTGACCTGGGAGAAAGCTGGATGCTAGGTATTTGACAATGGAAAAGGTCCAGATCTCAGTCTTCTCCAGAGGATAAACTGACTTGTGAATGGTGTTTCTCGACCTTTAAAACTCAAATGCTCAAGATTTTAAGGTGTTGGCTCAGTAGTTAAGAGCACTGTCTGCTCTTCCAGAGGACCCAGGTTCAATTACCAGCACCCACATGGCAGGCTCACCACCATCCTTAACTTCAGTACCAGGGGATCTGATGCCATCTTCAGGCCCTTGTGGCCACCAGGCATACAAGTGGTACACAGATACATAAACAGTCAAAACACCCATGCATATAACTAAATCTATTTTTTTAAAAGTCACCTTAGGGCTTTTAAATAACAAATCTTGGTAGTTCAGTCTGAGTTTCTGATTCAGGTCTAGGAAGGCCTGAGAATGTTTCATAAGCCCCGGAGATGAGGATTTCACTAGTCTGGGATCAGTCTTTCAGATTTCCTGGTTATACTGGTTTTCCTTCCACAGCACAGGAAAGAAATGTATCTTGTTTTTAAAGATCACCATAGGAGGCATGGTTCTAGGCCCCTCTCCACCTCCCCATCGCTTTCAGCCCACCTTGAGTTTTCATGCAGCTCTGGCAAGTGGTTCTCACACAGGTCAATAGTGTCCAGCGCATTCTGAGCTTCTCTTTCTCTACCAGTGGATTTCTGCATCACAAATCCTTTCTTGCTCAGCCAGTCTGCTTGCAGAAATGTTGGGGACTTGTCTCTCCCGCTGAACACCTTCAAGTGTCAAGAAATGGCCGTTGATGTATAAACTCAGGTCTGCCATCCTTGAGTGGGACAGTTCTAAGGCTAGCTCTTTGTGATTCCTCAAAGCATTCTGGGAGGATTGGCCTGCAATTGTGTCCAACACACTTAGCATCATCTTTACCTCTTTTTCTTCCTTCATTATCCTGTTTCTCAGCCTCTCACTCCTGCTTCCCAGGCCCTCCAAGTCACCTCCAGTAATTCCCTTGGTTTATGGCTTTGTTTTCTGGAGTTTCATATACCCACAGTCAACAAGAAGAGTGAGGACAGGATAGTGAGATATTTTGAGGGAGGGAGAGAGACAGAATAAGAGAGTGTATTCACATATCTTGTGTACAGTACATTGTTGGAAGTATTTATTTTGTTATTACTTATTGTACTTAACTTTGAAACTCGATATAACCATTTAAAGAAGAGTATGATTCTTTGTATTGTCATCTAACTACTCCAACTTGCTTTCCAAAAGGAGGGGGGCGGACAGGACCACCCCTCTGCTTTGTTGCCTGGGCACCCACATATGTCAACACAACTTCTTTTAGGACAGAGTTTGAAGATGGACTTGGCCATCACTGGGGATGAGGACATTTATGATTGCTAGAGGTTGAAATAGTGGTAAGGCTACATTTCCACAGAAGAATGTAAAGCAATAAGGAACAGCCATAACTAGTACAAGTCTCGGCCACAACGCTGACTCCAACCCCAATGTTGTGGCTTACTGGTGGAACTGTCAGGCAAATGGTTATGTCTTTGTATTGTAGCTTCTGTATTTGTAAAATGAAGAACTTCCTTGTTCTTACCACATAGACTTGGGGGAGAACTATAGGAATCACTTAAAAGAGCCTACACATCCTTTCAATAAATTTGAGATTTTTAAAAGCAGATTTCTGGGGCAGGGGCTCCAGAGTGATTGAGGGAAGAGGCTTCTAAATCCTTTCCATCCCTGATGTACCTTCTCTCCATGCTGGGAACAGGATGCATCACTCTACCACTTGCTTGAACAGACAGCTGGCCAAGAGCTCGGTGTTCTCTGATGGTTTTGTGCATTCAGAGAAGTGAACTGATTCTCTCTTGTCCTTCTGTTCGCTTGTTTTCCTCATTGACTTCGGTAAATTATCAGTTAAAATTTTCAAAGGGAAAGGATTGAGGAGATAAAGCAATAGTCTTAACCATTCTGTCATTAACAATGAAAGATTCTAAAATTGTCCTGCTAGAAGTTGTCTACAGCATGCATGCAGAAGAGGAAGAGACACTCTTGACTTTAAAACACACTTTTAATGCAAGCAGTGCATCCTCTGTGTAAAATAAAATTGGAGAAAAAGAGACCAAGATGAGCTGTACTAAACCTACTCCTTCCTAGGATTTTAATGAGTTAGTGTAGGTAACTTTCTCTAAGTATGTGTGTGAAAGGCAGACGATGATGAAGATAGACAGATAGTAGAGAGATAGAAATAATAGAGAGATAGATAGAAGATAGATAGATAGATAATGCAATGATTTCTTTGTACCTGTTGCTTTATGACATTTTTCACGGATAGTAGTCTTTTTACCATTTGGTGCATTGAAATATGACTCAGTATTATTTGACTGTAATTTTATACTCAAAAAATGCTTTATTTTGGAATTCAAAAGATACCTTATGATCTAACAAAGGATTCTGAAATAGAGGTAAATAAGAATTAAAAAAAAACAAAGACTGTGTGGGCTAGAGAGAGGGTTCAGTGGTTAAAAGGGTGACAGCACTGGCTGGTCTTTCCAAAGGACCCGTGTTTGATTCTCAGCATCCAAATGGTGGCTCACAACCATCTGTAACTCCAGTTCCAGAGGATCCAACACCTCTCCTTACCTCATGGGGCACCAGGCACATATGTGGTATACAGACATACATGCTAGCAAAACAACCATACATATGGTGATATTTTATTTGTGCTTAAATGATTTTATTTGTATGTTAATAAATAAAGTTGCCTGGGAATCAGAGGTAAAAGCAAGCCATTTAGCAGAAGTCTGGTGGTGGTGGCACACACCCTTAATCTGATCACATGGCAGGCAGAGACTTTTAATCCCAGTACCAATCATAAAGACCTGGAGGTCTGTATAGACAGGCAGTGATGAGGAAATCATGTGGTTGGGTTTAGAGCCAATGAGAAGGCAGAACAGAAAGGCAATAAAAAGACAGTCACACAGGAGAAGGTCTCTCTCTCAAAGGAAGGATGGCAGTAGTGATAAGCTAAAGGCTATTTGCTAGTGCTCTGATCTCTTGGGCTTTTAGCTCTGTATTTCACTCTGTGTTTCTTATTTAATAAGACCGTTTAGAATTTAGTCTACATGTACACATAATTTTTTTTTAAAAAATGTGAATAAATCTGTAATGAAATGTCCATACAATGCTTAAAGACTGTAGTTGACACTAGACCATAGGAAATTGCTATGTGGATAATTTTGAAGAATTGAGACCATCAGATATTTAAGACATTGTTTAGTAGCACCATTCAAATATTTGTTTTATCATTTTTCATGACCTCCACCTTTCTACAAGAATAATTGCTAAAGATGGATTAAGACAGGCTTTCTAGCCCAGTAGTGGTGGTGCATGCCTTTAATCCCAGCACTCAGGAGGCAGAGGCAGGTGGATCTCTGTGAGTTTGAGGCCTGCCTGGTCTACAGAGCGAGTTCCAGGATAGGCTCCAAAGCTACATAGAGAGACCCTGTCTCAAAAAAAAAAAAAAAAAAAAAAAAAAAAAAACAAAAAAAAAAAAAACCATTAAAAAAAAAGCCAGGCTTTCTATCAACTGGGACATGGAGTAGAGTGTGAACTGAGATCTTAGCTATGAAATAATGGTGACCTCGGTAGTGGGAAAAGGGAGGAGGCACCCATAAGGACTGAGTCTATAGTTTTGTGTTCTAGTTTAAGGGATGTGTGAGCTAAAGGGTGTGTTCCTTTGAGAAGCTGGAGAGAAGAGTGGATACTTGTGCTGTTCCCTCCTCTAGGCAATACTACAGGAGACAGAGGAACTGCCAGATACTTCCTGGGATGGCAGGAACATGCGGGTACTTTCATCACCTGGGAAAGGAAAGCTCTTGGCCTGGACTCTTCCTCAGTATACAGTGGAAAACCAAAATGGTAATATAGACCCCACCCCTACCCCCACCCCTGAAGCATAAACCAAAAGTGGCTTCTAAGGCTTATAATTAGTCCTTAATTCTAGAAAACATACTAAGTGTACTAACATGTTATACAAAGATTTTAATGGAAAAGTATTAGGGATAAAAACAGGTTAAGAGATTTTAAGTCTATCTTTGAGAACTGGCTGGCACTAAACTAATTCAAAAATTCTTTAATACTTTGAAGAGCCTGCAAGAATGAGACCTCATTCACGTTAAATCTTTTTCATATCAATCCAATTGGCAAACCAGCAAAAATGCAAAGCAAGAGAGGTCAAGGTGATTTGGAGGAGTTGAGGCCCCTCCCTTCCCCGTGCAGCCTAAGCATCTGGTTGTGGAATTTAAAGGGAACAGGCAGGCAAAGGGATTTGGGGTTGTGCTGAGGAAAAACAGCACAAGGCAGAGCACTCTGAAGAAGAGAAGTTGACTTTCAGGTGGCCATGATTTGGGATGACATCCCATCTTCAAAAAATTGTGCCAGTCTGAGTGGTAGGAAGATGGGAAGTCTTGTTTCAACATACTGTGTGTGCAGGAATGGAGAGAGAATAGTGGATGGGGGTGGGTGAGAAGATTGGTGGCAGGTTTAACCACTGCGTCTGTGGGCATGGAGAAAGGAGCGTTACAAGTTCAGTTTGAAAGTGAGATTAATTGCCAAGAAATCCAAATATGTGGGACAAACAACAAAAAGGGCTTTATTTTTATTATCCAAACTGTTAAACAGCTCTGATTCGGGCCTGGAAGAAGAATGCTCTACTCTTGGAACTGGGAGTGGGGGTGAGGGGATAAGATGAAAACCTCTAGGATTCCGCTAGACTGGGGAATTAGGAAAATACAGCAATGTTTAGTAGGAGCTGGGTGCCTAACTGAAGTCATCACAATGGTACAGTTTGAACTTTCCACTGAAAATACACCAAAATACAGTAATTTTTCCTGGAAAAAAAAATGGAAATGCAGGAAAGTGCTGATGAAGATCTCCTTCATTAACTTCCTTCAGTACACACACACACACACACACACACACACACACACACACACACACACCACACAGAGTGGAGAACTGGCCTACTTAAAAGTAAAGGTAACTGAGCTTTGTAGGCCAAATATCAGACATTGTCTCTCCTGGAAAGTGAAGGAACCCTGGTGTGAATTGGGTGTGTTCACACTTCTATCCATGCAGCTGGGTGAAAGAGTTTGAACCTAGATTAAACCCAAAATGCATTTTAGCAAAAGCAACTATCTTCACATCTTACAAGGGTCTGAATTTCTCACTTCTCCAGTGTTGCCTCAAAAAAGGCAAATTGGCCAGCCCTCTCATGGTGCTAACATCTCAAAGCAAAGTAAACCTAACCATGGCAAACAAAAGCTTTGCTTAGGCAAAATAGCATGAACAGCCTTGCAAACAGACCCACAAATGGCACCTGGGGTGTTAGGCCGCTGGCTTCCTTCCTGGTACCCGACTGCATATAAACAGCAGGTACCATTTGCCCAATCTTGCCTACAAACCACAGAAGTATTTCCTTCCGGTACTCATGCTTACTTTTACAAGAAGTAAAATACCATTGGTCCTCTTGGCAGTAGGAACTACAAATAGGAAGTGGGCACAGCCACCACTGAAAGAAGTATTATTGTGTCCTTCCTACTCATACACAGAATGAAGTGACAACCGAGTTATCTCACTGTATTTTTACCACATGGAAAGACCATGAGAATTAGTGACCAAGGACAGAAAAGTGCCTGTTAGAGCCAGTTAAACGTTTTGAATGTATTACTTAAATGGAATATATAACAGCTCTATTAAATGAAAAATTCAGACAATTTTGCTAAAAATTAAAAAGAGAAATTTTTCATTGAATAAGATTGACAGATAATTTGGGTGAATTACCAATAATGGGTCATATGGCTAATATGTCACCCCCAGAGAGAAGAGTTCATCATTAACTCAGAGGCTCCATCCACAGTTCTGCTTTAACAGGGAAGTCTCCCTAGCACTGGAGATTCATGTGGAGGGAGCAGCTGAGCTGGGATTTGCATGTGAGGGGGGAGTGACTGAGTGGTTATGGGAGACAAGACCCAGAACAGTAAGAATAAGAAGAGATGAGAATGAACTCAGTAAAGCTGTGCAACCTCTTAGAACTTTAGTCGGCTTCTCTCTGAAACTGGAAGAGTAATATCGATACCGTAGAATGTTCATGTGGAGTAAATGAAATGATTGAATGCTTGTACGTTAGCAACAGTGGTATTTATAACACAGCAAATGTTCAACAGCTATAGCTGCTATTATTGCTGTTGTTCATGTTACTGTCAGGTCAGGTTCATCTCCCACCTAGAGGAGTTAATTTTACTCTGTGTTTGCTTCAAGGTTGGCCAGTTCACAATGCTTATTAATGAGCAGGAGTAGGGAGATGAAGAAAAGCACTGGGTAGAGATAGCAAACCAGTGGCACATATGACCCACACTCTCCACTCCACCTATCAGATATGAGTAATCAACCTTTCTGCTCCTTAGTGAGCCTGATCGCAGACTCTCAAATCCTTCCCATTACACTTTGCAGGCAGATTCTAACCAGGATGAGTACATAGGATGGAACCTATTTAGTAAAATAGATTCAGTTTAAATATAACAGCAGTTGGAGAAATGGTACTCAGGGGACAGTGAGCTGAACACACATACACACATATACATATATACATACATATATTTAAAGATAAAGCACTGTTGGAAAAAATGTGTTGATTAATGCAATGAGCAAAGCATATTCTTAGAAGAGATTCAAAGATTAACAAAATGTCCTTTTCTCAGAATATTGTTTTATCACAGTAAAAGAAAACATTGAGGGTAGTTGGGGGGGAAAGACAATTTAGCAAGCCATATGCTGAACACGGTGTTTTCAGTAGCAGCCACTGAATAATCAGGAAGACATCGTGTCCTGCCTTCAAGTCCTTCACCTTGTTCCCCTAAATGGAAACACAAGTGCCCGAGGACATCTGAAGCATGACAAACATCAGCATAGGCTGATGTAAAGCTGTGGAAAGAATTTCCATGCCTGGTCATATAACAGATGGCTCCCTACAAGAGTCATTTGAATATTAAACACACGAGTCAGGCCTAGGAAGAACTCTGCTGTAAATCTGTAATTGGAAGTATTAAAAAAACAACCCTTCAAAAAGGCTATAAATTTTTACAAGGTACTTCTTATGCATTTCAGAGCTCATGTCAAAAGAAGGGGTGTCCTTTTTACTTTTTAAAGAGAGGATTTGATTAAAGAGAGATCTGTGATTAGAGATACACACCATCCCCAAGCTGCCCATTCTAGAATCCTGGCATGTGTGAGCTTTCTGATCTCTCATCCTCACTGTCTCTGCAGAAAGAGTTGTTGTGGAGCAAAGATCTGTGAGGGTTGTGTGGCTTCCTGATGTCCCTCTGCCATGGCTACTTCTTTTGAAGTGTAATGGTTAGACATGATTTGGACCAGCCTTACTTCGTGTTGTTCATATTTCATTGCTTTCATTGTTCACCCTGTGTCCATCAACATTTTTCATGGAGAAAGGGAGATGAAACCTCCTTGGTTGATATTCCACCTCTGGAGAGCGGTAGCTATTATGTCAGATGACCCACTCCCCACACCTCTGTGACACTTTCTGTTGAAGAGGCAAGGAGTGATGTTAACCTCACCAGACTCTAGGCTTCTCTTAGATCAGAAGTCTAGTGGTTCAAGAGATTTGAAGAGATGTACTTGTTAGCCAGAGCCACACCATTTTGAAAACCCCTCCATTTTGGCTGAACAGTGACAAATCTAGTAACTCCAACAATTTGCTTTCTAGAAGTTCATTGATTTGTTCCTCTGGATTCTTAACTGTCCTGCCTTGTGGACCCCAAGCAGTGGTCAGCCAGAAAAGATGTTTATCAATTACCTAACATTATTCAACAGAGTGTGGTCACTCCTGGTAATGGCCAACTGCAGGCCAAGAAGAGAAACATTCAACCCCCACACTTCCTGCTCTACAACAACCCCATCTTGTAAGCGACAGTGGGGCTCTGGTTCTTACAGAGTATCCCCTGAAAGTCCCCATCCTCCAAATAAAGGCCTGTACTTTCTTAAATTGCCCATCCCCTTATCTGTCTTTTCTTACTGCTAACCTTAAATATTGGTCAATGGAGGGGTGGATACACAGTTGCATATTCATTTAAGTATAATTTTTAGAGAGAAAATAAAAACTTCAAAACCACAATATCCTAGTGTGTGTGTGTGTGTGTGTGTGTGTGTGTGTGTGTGCGCGCGCGAGTGTGTGTGTGTGCAGAAGGCTCTGGAAAGACCAAATGTCTGAGAGCTGCACTAGTTGTTCTTCCAGAGGACCCAGGTTCAATTCCCAGGACCCACATGGCAGCTCACAACTGTCTGTAACTCTAGTTCCTGGGATCTTACACCTTCACCCCAATGCACATAAAATCAAGTTAAATAAATTAAAAAAGAACTCCTTTAAAGTTTGAAGAACTGAGGCAAAATGAGGGAGGAGACAAATTAAGGATACCAGATGCTGTGATGATAAAAAGAAACTTAATGACTTCAGTAAAGCAATGCAAAGGCCATTGTCAGGACAGTGGGCAGATGCCCAGCAAATGCACATCTTCAGGACAGCATGCAAATGCCCAGCAAATGCACATCTTCAGGACACCATGCAAATACCCAGCAAATGCACCATCTTCAGGACAGTGCACAAATACCCAGCAAATGCACCATCCTCAGGACAGTGTGCAAATACCCAGCAAATGCACCATCCTCAGGACAGTGCACAAATACCCAGCAAATGCACCATCGTCAGGACACCGTGAAAAACCAGCAAATGCACGAGCCATTCTCTTTCCCCTTCCTCCCTTCATCCGGCCGCTGACTGTCTTCTTTCCCATCCAGAAGGTGCAGGACCCAGCTCTGCCAGCACACAAGCTGCTGGGCAGTGTGACCCCTTAGTCCTGCCTCACCATAATCACATCAGATATCTTAAGGATTTGTGTGTTTCTTGTTTTGGTCTTTACAACACACCAGTCCTTTAACTAGCCATGACAACTGAAAGAATTTACTGGCTTCTTGTGGTTGGCTTTTTGTTGTTGTTGTTGTTCTGACTTATTTACTTTATAGCTATCAAAACAGGAACTGTCAGTGAAGAAGCAAGTGAACAGCCCTAAGTCTCCTTTGCATTCCAAAGAAGGAATCTTTGTTTGCATCCATTAACACAGGAGACTCCTCCTTGCCAGGTCCCTCTTGGCACAAACAGCCCTGTGGTCACAAGTGGTCTCCTGAAAAAAGTTTACAGTTCTCTTCAGTTCTGAAAAAAGGAAATGGAATTATGTGTCATTTCTCACACAGTAAAGCCTCCAGAAGTTTGATTTTTGATTGTGTTTATTATATAACCCAACATCTAGCATTTTGCAAGTATTAAATTATTGAAAAGTCATCTTAATAATCCTTAAAAATTAATTTTGCATATTAGAAAGGTGGGGTACAGAGAAAATAAGTAATGTGCCCCCCACTCCTGATTGGAAATTTGAATCAGTGTTCACCTGTCCTTCACCACCATCCTAGTGAATGATAGTCAAGTCCTCATACGTAGATCCAATCTCAACTCCGGAGAATCAGGTTGAGGAATACAAAACATACTATGTGTACTAGTTACTTGGCATTGCTGTGAAAAACCATAACCAAAGAAGAGAGTTTATTCTGGCTGGTGGTTCCAGGGGGATGAGTCCATCATAGGAGACAGGTATGGCAGCAAGCAGCAGGCAGAGGGGCTGGACTAGGAAGCAGAGAGCTCACATCCTCCACCGCAAACATGAAGCAGAGAGGATGAACTGGAAGAAGAACAAGGCTGGATAACCTCAAGGCCCGCCCCCGGTGATGCACTTCCTCCAGCAAGCCTACACCACCCACACCTCCCCAAACAGCACTGTGAACTAGGAGCCAAGTGTTCAAATATCAGGGCTTATGGGGGATATTGCTCATTCAAACCACCACTTCATGCAATGCTCTAAAAAATGGCCAAGGCAGTCCTCGACACACAAAAATATATGTGTGTGGATGGGGACACACACAGTCACACACACAGATACACATACACAGATACACACACACACACACACACACACACACACACACACACACACACACACACACACAAGCCACAGGTAGATGAACAGCCTGCACAGGACCCTGCACTTATAAAGACCTCTCTGCCCTTAGTATGATATTTTGCTGTTGCTGCATTAAAATTCTTCATAATCTTTGAAGAAGGAATTCTGCATTTTTATTTTATACTAGGCCCTGTGAACTTGGTGACAAACCCTACGTCTCCCCTCCCTTGCTCCCCGCTTCCTTTTCTTTCTTTCTCTGCATACGTGTTGGAGATAGGAAAGGTCCCTCCTCCATTCATTACTGGCAAACAATATTGTGTCTGTTAGCTGGTATATCATAGACAATCGAGTGATAATCAGACAGCAGTGAAAGGCTGGTGTATGGGGTACAAGTGAACCTCTTTACTAGGGAGCAACTCACTCCTATGAGAGGACAACTTGGCACTCTGGGCGGCACCGACAGCCTACTGTGCAAACCAATCTTATCAAGAGAAGCCTGTGCAGGTAGGAGAGTAAAATGGTTCAGCCACTATGGAAACCAGTATGAGGATGCCCTCTCTGGTCAGGAGAGTGGTCTGTGACAGCTGTACTTTCTGTTTCAAATGAAAGAACTTACTAAGTACATAGCAAGCAAAAGTTAAAGCATCGATAGCAAGTAGCAGGTATAGAGAAGAAGTAGATAACAGAAACATCACGGAATCAGGATGGAGAAGAAGTAGATAACAGAAACATCACGGAATCAGGATGGAGAAGAAGTAGATAACAGAAACATCACAGAATCAGGACGGAGAAGAAGTAGATAACAGAAACATCACGGAATCAGGACGGAGAGAGCAAAGATGACATCATCAATTCAGAGGCTTTTGATTTACAAACACGCAGCAGAACTGACTAGGGAAGTTGAGATACAGTGGGAGTTCCCAACTGAACGTTCTCTCCATGGTTAAGATTTCCAGGTGGTGGTGGTGCACACCTTAATTCCAGCACCCAGGAGGTCAAGGCAGGTGGATCTCTGTGAGTTCCAGGACAGCCAGGGCTACACCGAGGAACCCTGTCTCGAAAACCAAACAAACAGATTTCTGTGCTTGCACTTCTGAACTTCTGGTTTCCCATCATCACCGCAGACATTCTTATACCATGGGACAGGCAATACTAACTTTGGTTGGAGATGATTCACTTTCCAGGTATTCTTAAGGATATAATATTTCACTCTTGGTCTGTTTTGCCGGTCTTCTCTCTCCCTGTAACAGGGTTAGTGGGATGGGCAGCCCATTCCTGGACAAAGGGCCTTGGAGGGCACTTTGAAAGAAATATGCTGGGAGGAGGGAACTGATGTGAGGGGCAACACTGCTCCAAGAGTCAGTTTTCATTGAACTCAAACAGCAGATGACAATTTACCAATCTGCAGATTGCAAAGGGTTTCTCAAAACAATTAAAAATAGGGGGCTAGAGAGACAGGTCAATGGTTAAGAAGGCTTGTTGCTGTTACCTAGGGCCAGAGTTCAATGATCAATACTCTGTTTAGTAGATTCACAACTGCTTGCAACTCTATGGGATCTAATGTCCTACTCTGGCCTCCAGGGTCACTTATGCACATGTGTACATACACACACAGTTACACACAGGTATATGTAAATAAGAATCAAATAATCTAAAAAGAAAACCCCAAAACACTAAAAATAGAGCCATCTGACCTAGCTGTATCACCCTTGGATGCATATCCACAGCACACTAAGTCAATATCCACAGAGATACTTGTTCGTCCATATATAATTCCCTTTCACAATAGCTAGAAAATGGAACCAGCCTAGATACCTATAAATAAAGGAACAAATGCAGAAAATATAGTGGATGCACACAATGGAATTTGACTCAGCTTTCAAGAAAACTGAAATCATGACATTTGCAGGAAAATGGATGAAACTAGAAATTATATTAAGGGATGTAGTCCAGACTCAAAGATAAATACCAATGTTTTCTCTTATAAGCACTCCTAGATTTTAATATACATAGTATATATATGCATGTATGTATGTGTGGGTATAGGCCATGAGACTAGAAAAGGAATTGACTATGAGAGTGAAGACAGAGGTCTTAATAAAGAGAGACAGGGTAATTAAATGTACAATATGAAAGCAGAAGGGGGCCATTCAGGGGAAGGGGGGGACCGTCAGGAGTATATGCAGAGGAATGAGGAGGATGAACCAGCATTATAAAGAACAAAGCATATGTAAAAACGCCATAATAAACCTTTTACTTGGCAAACTAATTAAATAAAAGCTCTGTGTATGAGAAAAGGGGGAAAGGAGCTGACAGAAATATTCCATAGTGAGATCACAAAATTTAATATCACTACCCAGAACATGAGTTCTTTGACTCTACCATAACCTATGCTCTCCTGAAGAGCACTAGATACGTTATGCCAGCCAGATAGGAGAAGCATAGAAAAACTATATAATCTGGCCTCTATTAACTATAGCTCTATAATTTAAATACTCTGTTGAACTAATTTTAGTCTCTGGTGTTTAGTTTAGTCTGGCCTCAGAGGCTGCGCTTTCGCCAGCTCTTCCATTTTAGATGGCACTTTAGTGTTTAGGGGCAGGAAAAGCATCTTTGTGGAAGGTGATGCTGGGTAAGGGAGAGGGACCCTCAGAGGTACCTAGGCAAACTCAGGACTCCAGGAAGCAGTTCTAAACCTGTTCCTATAGTCTTTTCTCCACTGCCTTATGGGACTTCCTTCAGATCCATTCCTTACCTCCACTGTTGTTCCTGTGCTCCTCATGTCCTGCCACCTAGCTCCTGAGCTCTCAGGCCCCACTCAGCCTCTCACTGTGCTCTTGACCTCAGCAGTCCCCTCTACCAGGCTGACCCATGGAATGCCCAAATGCTGTCACTTAGCATCTGCCTGTAGAGTGTAAGAATCAAGAACCATCTGGCAGTGCTAAGCTGCAGGGCTGTTAACTTGTGCACCCTCAAACACAGCCTCATTGATTGTAAAGCATGCTTCCTGCATGCTTCCTGAACACTTCAGGCTGCTTGCTGCCTGTGGGCTTTCTGCATGCTTCCTGCACACTTCCTATGTGCTTCCTGCACACTTCCTGTGTGCTTCCTACACACCTCCTGTGTGCTTCCTGCATACTTCCTGTGTGCTTCCTGTACACTTCTTATATGCTTCCTACACACTTCCTGTGGTGTGCTTCCTGCACACTTCCTGTGTACTTCCTGCATACTTCTTATTGCTTCCTACACACTTCCTGTGTACTTCCTGCATACTTCTTATGTGCTTCCTACACACTTCCTATGTTCTTCCTATACACTTCCTGTGTGCTTTCTACACACTTCCTGTGTGCTTCCTACACACTTGCTGTGTGCTTCCTACACACTTGCTGTGTGCTTCCTACACACTTCCTGTGTGCTTCCTACACACTTCCTATATGCTTCCTACACACTTCCTGTATGCTTCCTGTATACTTCTTATGTGCTTCCTGCACACTTCCTGTATGCTTCCTACACACTTTCTGTGTGCTTCCAGTTTCTTAGACTAACCCCACAGATGGCCAAGACAGAACACTCCTGAATAGATATAAACCTTTCTCTCTTTTCGTTCCTGCTCTTCTTCATGTTGCCAGGGGTCAGATGGGTGAGTTTTCTATTATTAATTCTATAGCATATCTTTGTGTGTTCTAACTCCACATCAGTCTTACAGTCAAGCATGGCCTTGGTATGCTAAATGAGCATGGAGGAATTTGAAAAAATCCTATCTCAAGAAAAAATAACCTGACTGGCAGGGCATTGTCTTGTTGTACAATTGGATTCCAAATGTCAAGGGCTGAATGTTGCCTCGGCTTTAATTTCAAATCTCCTCTCAGAGATGGATTCACAGGACAGGTTAGGGTAAATGTTTTATATTCCAGAAGGCAAAAGAAAAAACTATTTTAGTGTTTAAAATGAATTCTTACTTAAACACGATAATACTCATGACTTACTTTGTTTTTCTTTGGTTGTTTTTAAGACAGAGTCTCCCTGTGTAGTCCAGGTTAGTTTTGAACCAAAAACAGTCCTCTCACCTTGTCCTTCCATGTGCTGGCATTACAGATGTGCCACCATACCCAGCTATACATCCCTCTTCTCTAAGAGCTCAGTGGTCTCTAACTATCCATAATTAGTATTCCAGGAACTCCAAAGACGCCTACATCTTGGATGCTTCAGTCCCTTATAAAGCCTTGACATGCCCCTGTATAATTTTAAAAATCATCTCTCCATTACTTGTAATAACTAATACAATATACACATTCAAAAATTATCTTATACTGCATTGTTTAGGAAATAATACCAGAAAAGGCTATACACATTCAATACAGATGTAAGTTCTCTAAAGCATATTTTCAATCTAATTGAATCCACAAAGTGGGTCCCAAGGATACAGAAGGCCAACTGTACACTAGAGTTAAGCTATGTTATAATACAGGGTAGGTTTATTCCACATCCTTCAAGTTGGCTCCACTTACTGTCTTTGTATACACTTCTAGCAGAATTTGACTATAGCCCAACCTGCATGCCACTGGCTTTACACAGCACACTTAGAAAATTTAGTGCCCATTTGTCCCTTAGGAATTGTATTTGATTATAAAAGAAATCTAAAAATAATGACCTTACACAAATTAGATGTTTGTTTTTCCTACATAATGAAGGTCCACCCTTCAATTCACATAGCTATTTGAATTATTGCAACTAATGGGTTGTGTGGGAATGAAGTGCCTCCATTCTGGGCTGAAGTGTAAAAGAAAGAACAGCCTTGACAACAAGTGAACCCTTGCATTCCACATATTACAGCTGAAGGATGGACTTGTCACACTGTGTCCCTCAGTGACACATGGATCAGAGCGACCCGTACAGCCTGCCATGCACACAAGTGAGGAGTGTGCTTCTGTTTAGACTTGAGATGCTGGGATTAAATTGTCCCTGCAGCCTACTGTAGATACAAATGGATGGGTAAATCACAGAAGGCACACATCTGTTTCCTCCTACCCACTTTAGGAAGATTTTATGGAAGTCCCACTTAATGTTATTAATTTGTCTTACTCAACACTCTTTTATAGGGTACTCCTATATAAATAGAAGATGAAGAAATATCATTTATTAATTTGGCATTTCATGCACCTAGTAAAACTGGATTTTGTTAGGAAGAAGAAATGGAAGAAAGTTATCAGGCAGAAAATCATTGTATACTATAATGCAGTCCTCCATTCCGTTATCTCAGATATACTCTTATTTACAGTGGTACAGAAAGGGGCTTTATAGTCACTCAGAGAAGCCACAAGTTTACATTTCAAGGGTTTTGCATATTTGGTGGTTAGAATGAGACAATTAAGAGTTAAACTGTACAAATGTCCAGTTACTAAATCATAAGAAAAGCATATTGTATACTTCAAATTTATCTCTTCCTAATTAATTTACTACCTTACACTCATATGAGGCTAAGCTTTGAGTGTGTCATCTCTTCGTAGAGGAGAGGTGTGGCACTTTGTATTCCCAGCTCTGCCCTCAGCAATGACACAGGATTAGCTTATATAAGCCACAGAGCAGGGAGTTACAGCACAAGAATCAGCCAACACTCTGAACCAGAGCGTGATGCACTGCCTTGTTGATTGTCCAGCACGTAGGAGGAGGATGCAGTTGTTGCTAGCACAAGTTAGACTTGGAAGTGTGCTATGACTGCAGGCCCTGCCTGGTGAACAGCATCACAAGAAGGAAATAGTCCCCCTTGTTTGTAAATGATGGTCTGAAAAACGTTACTCCCCTCATTGATGAACCAGTGGAAAGGCGGCCCGCGGCTTCATTGTGCCCTTTCATCTCTCTCGTGATCATATTAACATACCAAGCAGCATTCCTACGGGAGGAGACTCATTTGTCACTTGTCTTGTTTGAAAACAAAATCCTGTCTTTGGTCAGAACAAGAGAACCATGAAAGCTCACACACTCATTCTCAACTTGCTTGCTTTGGTTCTATAGCCTAGACCTTGTCCACAATTAAGATGGGTCTTCCCATATCAATTAATGTAATCAAGACAATTCCCCACATGCATGCCCAGGGGCCCCTCTCCCAGGTGGTTGTATATTTTGTCAAGTTGACTGTTAACACTGACATATGTTAACAGTCTTTAACCATAGGGGTCTTCAGGCCTGTTTGGAAGGGAGGGACATGTACTGGAAAGATAGTTTCCTTTATTCTTATCTCAGTTTTTCTCTGTTTGATTCTGATAAACTGTAAGCTCCAGGGAAGGACAGCCCAGCACTTTGTCTAGCTCCATGTCCCTGTGCTCTGCCCTTCTCCCTGATGTGGGGCACAATGATTCCGCTTTGAGTCAGTTAGCCACAACCATCTCCAGAGAAGCATCACACTGGACTCCCCAACACACACACCAGCACCACCACCACCACCACCACCACCGGCATCATCATCATCATCATCATTATCAGCAGCAGCAGCAGCAGCAGCAGCAGCAAGTGGCTTTGGGTCTCTTTCCCACGGAACAGTAGCATAGGCTACTGTGCATCAGTCACTATTTGTGATGGTCCCAGTGGCTGTGTTTAGAGCATCTTCACCATCATGTGTGGAGATGCCAGGTAGAGAAAGATGATATCAGAGACAAAGGCAGTATCCTTCCTTCCCTGCTTGCAGGCAGCCCAATTGGTGAGTTTGACATTGCCTCTCCAGCAAGGAATTGCTGAAAGTACTGGAACCAGCACAGTGCATGAAGGTTTTGTTCCAGTTCCTCCTAAACAAGGGGCCCCAGCTTTCCTGAAAAGCAGATGCCAGTTTGATCAAATACACAGTAATGATCCCAGCTTTCCTGCTTGGAGTCCTGCAAGCCCTCCTTTCTCTCACAACGTCAATGCCACACAATTCTGTACAAAGCACTCCTCTTCTATATAATGAATTCTGCTCAGGCTGACGTTACAATCAGCTCTGAATCAGAAAGGATTGAGAACAAGTAGCGTGAACATATTAACAATTTTATTTGAGGAGCCTAGATGTGGCTAACATAGGGCCTATCAGGTGGGTGCTCTCCGCCTTCAGTATTGTGTCCATCATTGAAGGACAATGGGGGAATAGAAAGAGAATGTGAGGGACTGATCTAATCCCTATGTAAGGATCTTTACTGCAAGCCCCTTGTCCAAAATAACAGTTATGATGATAATAATGAATAATAATAGTAATTTCTAGTATAATGGATCAAAAGAGCACCACAAAAGGAATTCTAACAAAATCACACTCAGACATATTAAGTTAAGATTTTTTTTTTACAATTGTAATTATCTTTTACTATAACTCGAGTATTTCCCAGAGAAGCTGTCTGGATGCAGTTGTCAAGGGCAACAATGATGTCAAATTTTGGACTTTGGTAACCACAGTGGAACTTTTGTAAGGAGGGTTATAATAACCAAAATTATCTATTGATGATTGGATAAGAGACCTTCCTCAACTTTAGAGTCCTTATAGCAATCTCTGCATTTCATAAATTCAAAAGAACTTCCCAGCTGGGCTGCAGTAATTTCATTTACTCTAAAATATCAGTGTAATCACATAAAAGGGAAAATGGCCCCAGGAGAAGTTCTCTTGCTATTAGCAGCAACATATATAAAACTGTTCCCAGAAAGGGGTGGTTAATCATGTCATTGGAAAGGGCCCTAAGAAATCGTTTGTGCCATGTTGGACAGATAGATGAGTGTCCTAACCTTAAAAAATATATCCACGGAAGAAGATTCAAATTCTTCATTTGTGGGCTTGATTATTGCAGGTACTCCCTAGAGCAATGTTAAACATCACTGATGGTTTGGGTCCTTTCAACAAGTGTTTACTGAGCATCTCCTGTGCTTATAATCAGAGAAACAATGACATTTGTGACACAGTCATTGTCAGCAGAGATCACCAATGAGAAGTTGAAGCAAACTTGGAGAAGGGAGGTTCTGCCCTGTGTGAAATGGCCTGGGAAGGCTTCCTGGAAGAAGCGGTCACTCTTGGGATCCATGGTGAAGAGAAGAATGTAGAGTGAATTCATGCCAGAGAACATTGCTGCACATCTGGTTTCTCTCAACCTTTCCCCATTCTTGACTGTGGATATTACTTTCATTTCCTCCTAGCCATCCCCTTTGCTGCTGTGGCTGAGACAGCTCTCCGTTCCCACATCAGCTAGGAAGACAGACACTGAATTTGGCTACATTTCTTCAGATACATCATTGTCTAGGGTTCGAAGAGGGAGAAGTATGCAAAGGATTATTCACCTTGCATGTAAAATGTAAGAAATGGTTGGAAGATGTAGGCATCAAAATCACTAACAGCTAAATGAAATTTTATCAAAAAATAAAAACTAATGAACAAAATGTGTAATGAACAAAAGGTCAGAATTGAAAATAAAAATCAGATCCGAGAGAGAGCTCTGCTAATTCCTATTAGAGCCTGAAGTAAGCAAGGAGTCATGCCCTTAGATACCAGATGGCCCTGGACTTCTGGACCCCAAAGATCCTCCTGCCTAAAATCACAGTCGTGTATCACTAGGCCCAGCTAAAAGCACAGGCTTTTAAAAACAACTATCTCCCAGAATAAGCTAGCTGAAAAAATACTAAAATGTAAGCACATTAAAATGTATATCACTTGAGTTTAAATTATGTTATTAGGATTTACCATCTTAAATTTAACAACTATGAATTCAATAACATTTTCAAAACTTTTTCTTGCCTGACGTTTTTATTCACATTTCTACCGGAAGTAAGCTTTCCCTGCACCACCTCCCCCTTCCTCCAGGCCTAATGACCACTCTGGCTTCCCACTCTTCACTGTCATCCATACTCACAGCTTTTCCAAGAAACCGGTGGTGTTCCCTTCCAGCTCATGTGTTCTGTCATTTGCCTTCCCCAGAGCAAGGGTACCATAAGAGCGAGGGCTACTCTTATGCACTGCTGAGTGCGCAGTGACTCTAAGTCTAACGCCCTGCAGGTACTTCTTATATCTGTTGAAAGGCTAAATTAAAGGACAAACAAGGATCAGGAAGTATTCCTGTAGTCCAAGAAGAGGAAGAAGAGTGGTTTTGTTGGAAAATTAGGAGACAGTGTAGATAGAGCCAAGTATTTATATGCAAACAAACAGCAAACATGCAAAGTAAATTATTACAAAAGAACTGAGATTTTGTTTAATTATTTCATTGATTAATTAAGTTGTCTATAATTGTTTAGTTGATTATATTTTCAGCAAGTCTGGTAACCTGCTCCTCTAGTGAAGAAAAGACCTTCAGATAATAGGGCAAAATAAAAATTAATTATAAAATTTGTATTTGACATCATAGGCATCTGTGAAAACATGGTTGAAGAAGAAAGCTCAGATTATGGATGAAAAAGTTACACTTAAAAAAGTGTATGGTGTAGAGAGGTGGCTCAGTGGTTAAGAGAACTTGCTGCTCTTGCAGAGGACCTGGCTTTAGTTCCTAGCTCCCACATGGTGGCTCACAAACATCTATAACTCTAGTTTTGAGAAATCTGACACACTCCCTGGTCTCTGTGGATACCAGGCATGTACATGTACATATATACATGCAGGCAAACACTCGTATACACAAAATGAAACTAAATCAATCTTTAAAAAACAAGTGTTAAGCTGAACCTGACAACCCCAAGTTTGGGTGTCAGAAAGAAACATTTCTATTCTGCTGCAAACTCTCTGAAGTTTTATAAAGCCAGAGTTTCACACATCCTTCAAACCTTAGGTTCTTGCCTAAATCCAGGCCATGAGTTTTTCAAGAGCATATAAAGGAAAAAAGAGAAAACTCATAGACTCCAAAACTAGAAATGGAAATAGCAAAATTAAAACCCATGAGTGTTTAATTCAACCTCTAATAAACTGTTTGAAACAAATACTTCATTAATTCAATAGTATACAACAAAAATAACATGGCTGAAACTAACAAGGTGCCAACTCCATGTGTCTACACTATGACATGAGGTCAACAAATTAAGGGGAATTCAACTCAATTTTTCTATGTATGTTACATTTAATTAGTGATGTAAGTGCATTTTAATACTTAGAATAAGTGGTAAAGAGGCCTCTAAAAATGAGAGACCACAGATCCTATGAGCCATCAAAACTAGTTAGCTCTACAATACATTATGGTTCCCATCATGCTGATTTTTATCTCTCCATCTTACATGGAAAATTTGAATGGCAGGAAATGTAGGAAACATCTCCACTTGCATCAGGTTTTAAGTGTCTAAGAATAAATCCTAATTGAGATCTAAACATGGAACCCTGCATCTTTCAGGGACTGTATTCTTTCCAAGTTTACGTTGTGTTGATCGAGGAAAATTTAATAAACATGTTTCAACTTTAAAACCAATGATATTGCTGGGAAATAGTCACATGGCAGACATTTTTCTGTAACTGACTTTATGGGTACAAGATGAACTGGTTTTGGTACACGTGTTTTTGTTTTCGCCCACTGACAAGGAGTAAGTGTGGATGCAACAGGTATCACATACCAAGGGTGAACCTGGTCACTATCAGCATGATCCAGATGATCAGTCACTAAGAATAGTAGCTAGTTCTTCAATCTTGCAACACTGCACCCATAAATTGGTATTTCTATGCCATTTTTAAAAAGCCTCTTCTTAAGAACTCAGTCATAACAATGAAAAGAGGCAATTTAGAAATGGCAGATCTTGCTCACAGGTTACCCAGGAAGGCACTGTAGATGATAGGGGAGGAGCATGCTGCAGGAAGTCCTAGGCGGTGGTCTTAGTCCTCTGGCAGCAGCTTCCCAGGCATGACTTAACTGGAGGATGCCAACGGGATCTACACTGTGACTCTGTTGTGCTGAGCCAATGTCTGCAATAGCCAAAGGCACATCTGGAGAGGGCTGCTCAGGTACCACTGCCAGATGAGTAAATTCTCTTTAAGCAACTTTACCAGGCTGACTGGGGAAAGAAAAGTTTGTCTCAGAAAAGTAGGAGAAAGTAGACTTTGTTGTTATCCCTGCCTTGGAGCAGATTTAAGAGGGTTCAACTCTGGAAAGAATGCTACTTGGATTCTAAGCTGTTTAATTCTGATTTTCTTTACCAAGTCAAAAGAACTACCTTAGCCCTAGACATTAAATCACTGGAAATGCTCATTCACTTGCTTTACTTTCTTCATTCCTACAATAAACTTACATTGTCCTAGAATTCCTATGAGAGAGAGAGAGACTCTGCACACGTGTGTGTGTGTGTGTGTGTGTGTATGTGTGACTCCATGTGTATGTGACTCCACAGTCCATGTGTATGTGACTCCACAATGTTTGTTCTGCTGGACATCTATTTCTTTTTTTCACACAAAGCAGTGAAGGCCCCACACGTTCCCCAGGGTCCCAGAATTCTTGAGTGTTAAAGCTTCCATTAGAAATTACATTCTGTGGCTCTAATCAAAGACTTGTTTTCACCTGGATCTCCATGTGTCCTGGGCTCTTTCCTTTATTTCTTAATTTTAATTCTGAAAAGACAGCTACGACTGTGGATGTCCACATTCATCCAAAGCCTCTGTGGTAGGAAATTGCTGACCAGCATAATATTCATTGTCTTTGCCCTATCTAAACTGGACCTGGGAGGATTTCTATATTGGCTGCTGAAACATAAAAGGCTCCACGTTGGGACAGAAGCCATAGCTCACACATATCTTAATGCCTGTAAAGAAAATTGCCCCCAAGTGGTGAGCTGTGACTCCTCATGGGAGGGAAAGAAGGGTTTCCACGGAAAGTAGACTCTTTTGCTTTGGCTAAGCAGCAACTTCATTTTCTCCCTGCCAAATGCAGCAACTGTGCCCACCCATGTCCACACACCCTTCCTCCCCTTGCTGGAAGCACTCCAGCGATCACAGAATCCCACTCACAAAACCTTCTGCGGCTCTGCTCCTCTCCCTCTGTTGTCCAGAGACTCTCAGACTCTCCAACCCTTGATCTTTCACCCCAGCGCACAATGATGTTTAAAATCTATTTAAAACAATCGCTCCTGTGCTTTTGTGTCCTCTCTAGCTGTGTCCTGTATTTTTTTCTCTTTTCTTCATTGTGAAATTTCTTTTCAAGAAGTGTTTCCTCTTTTCTTCACCTTTTAGTCTACCCTCAGCCTACACGAATCAGATTGCCTTATCAAGGTCAACAATGGTGGGGGGTGACCATATGTTCTTGTTTGCCATGAGAGTCCCAGTTCGCACACTGTCTTGGCAAATTATTAATAACTTCCCTCTCACTCTCAAAAAACTTGTGCATTGAACTACAAATTACACCGGCAATAAATCATCCAACCACTGAGCTCTATGTCTCAAACCTCACTGGCTACTTCTCTGTTCTTTCCCAACCTGCTTAAAGTGTTTCTTAATGACCTCTAAATGTTGGCATGTGGCCAGATTTCAACTCCCTTCCCCTGCTCCCTCTGTTCCCTTCTTCTGCCCTCTCCCATCCCTTTCTCCTAATGTCCTCTGGCTCTGGTATCCCCAAGTGAACACAGCATCTCATCCCTCCCTATCCACATCCACAGCTCTCTCCATCCTCTAGCATACAACCCTTAAAACTGTACCCTTTTTGTGCATGTTGATTTTCTATTCTGTACTATGCTGTGAATTCAAAAAATAGAACAAGGACCTGTCTAGATGCTCATCTTTATATCCACACTATCTACTTGAGTTTCATAACATATCAGATTTTTGATAAATGTTTCCTGATGTAATAGACGAGGTATCACTTAGTTGAGTTGAGAATTTTGAACATTCTTGATTCCATCCCATAGTTGCTTCCTCTGCATTTGTATAATATTCATTCCATTATCTGCATGCTTGAGATTGTCTCCTGGAGGGATTCTTCTAGAGTCTATAAACCCACAAGAGACAACCATGGAAGGAGAAAATTAATCTAATTTTGTTTCCAAAGAGCTCACCTCAGGGTGCCTGACTTTCTTGTGGCCTTGTAGATGAGCAGAGATATTCAGGTAATCTACAAAGATGATGGTGGGTTTTCCAGATCTGTGTCACCTTGGACTCTTTCTTGCTAGCTTCTTAATCTGTACATAAATCTGAATTTGGATTCACACTTGAGTCTACACCTACATCTGAGTGAGGACTAGAGGAGGAGATAGATACGTATACTCCTCAGTTCCCAAGAGAAATGGAAACATATCAAAGATACCAGGAAAATAATACAACAGTGAAGAGTATGTATTAAATCAGAGGTATGGGTCGAATGTGGGAAAACGAAAGTAACCATCAGTTACAGAACGAGCTGTCATAACTAACTAAATGGAAGTAACCAATACCTCCTGTCATCTTCAGTTTTTGACACGTGAAACTGTCATCCTCAATCCTCAAGATGCTCTGTTCTCTCTTAGGAACATTTAGTTCTCTAGTTCCCTTGATCTGACCACCTCTCATCCTGCTTCCCAGGAACATGTTCTCATTCTGAAAGCTCCAGCTGGGCCATGGTCCTTCAGCTGGGAAAAAAAATGATGCTCTTTGTTGACTATGCCGAGTCATCTGGGCACATGCAGCATTTTGAAGTGTTGCAAAGATGGTAAATATTGCAAGCCAGGAACAATCTGGATTGCAATATAAATAAGGACAGTCCCTGAGGTGAGCTCTTTGGAAACAAAATTAGATTAATTTTCTCCTTCCATGGTTGTCTCTTGTGGGTTTATAGACTCTAGACAAATTGTTTTAGCATAAAGACATCAAATGAACTGAAGAAGTCCTAACCATCAGGCTTCACTGTGGCTGAGAGGAAATATTCAAAACCCATCAGCTCTTGCCCTGATTCTGCAATCCTGAAGGGACATCTTGACTATTCACTTGGCTTCCAACTGATCCTGTTGCTATAAAACTATTCCTCAAAGTAAGTCCATAGTTGTTCATGTGATTTTTTTTTACATCACTTCTTGGCCCATGGGCTAAGATCAAGAGGTCTTTGCTTTCTAAACATTAATTCCTTTATTTTAGTAATTTTGAGCCTATGGAAGTAACCACTAATACAATATAATAAAAATTTTATATAACAACATTTATAACAAGATCATTTGTGTGGAAACTGAGCTTGAGTCTGGTACCTTAGACCATTCAGCCATCTTGACACATTCATCGTTTATAACCAATAAAATTTTGGTATAACAAGGATTGTATGTTTAAAAATGTACTAATAAAATATTCAAGAAAATTCTTATATATATTGACATTAAAAATCATTTGATGTGAAGCTGGAGAGACAGCCCAGTAGTTAAGAGTACAGTGTATACTTGCAGAGGACCAGAGTCTGGTACTAATCACAATTGCCCAAGAGCACCTGCACTCATGAGCACATCCACCTCCACTATATAAATATATATATATATATATATATATATATATATATAGTGTTAAATGAAATAATAATACATATAACAGTATTAAATGAAACAGGTATAGAACTTTAGTTTCTAAGATCCAAAATTTATGAACATTATGTGTGTGTGTTGTAAAATATTATAAAGACAGTAGAGTATTGACAATGGCCTTATCAAATGATAACTTAAAAGATTTTTCCCTATTTTGTGTTTTTGTTCTATTTTATAAATTTTGTAATCTCTAAATTTTGCATGAGTGTTTGATCCTTTTTAAACCAAATTCTCTGCATAAATTTACATTTCTTTATGTAGTATTTAGTCAAACATAACTTTTTTCTGAGATGTATTTTTCTTACACATTTTCCACATCTGAAGACTGAGTGTGCTGTGAAGAGTTCACTAAGCTCCAAATTCATGATATAAATCATGAATCACAGGATCCCTAAGATGCATGCCTTAGAGGTATGATTTCAATCAAAGCAAAAAAGGCATACTACAGGCAATTGTAAGCATATTCATCTTTAAGTATGACCACAGTGATAAAATGATATGATTAAAATGCCAATGCCAATGCCCAGGTATCTAGAACTCATCCTGGGCCTAAGGAGTTAACTTACAGGGGAAAAAAAAATGAGTAAGTAACACAAATCATGACATATCTATTCTCCTGCCCCTCCCCCACCTCTGAAAATATCCAGAATTTGCTTTAAAAGCTATGCAAAAATGGCAACACCCCATACAGACAGAAGCTCAAGGGAGGGAATGAAAGATGAAGCAGCAGATGAGATAATAGACAAGATAATTACAGTGCTTTAAAAGCCTGGGGTTTATTTTTAAGATGTAAGAGCTCTAGTTAGAAAAGCCCATAGCTAACTTTATGTGAATCTTGAATGAATTGTTCTGAAACATGTGAAGAGTAATGAAATGAAGGAGAGAAGAGGGCTTGCTTGCTTTTCTCTTCAGCATCTGTCCTGGCTGGCCTGTGGGTGAGATGGCCAGGTGATGCTATGGCCTTGACCTGCAGAGCTGTTGCTACTGACCAACACGGGCAGCCCGGGACTCGTATGACAAGCTCTTTCCCTCTCTTAGAGCCTTTGGCCCAACCCACACAGTCGGACTGCTGTCATTTCAGAAGAATTCCAATGTCTCTTTCTGTGCCTCCCTCAGTGTGCCCCAAGACAGGGGAAGAACATCTCATCTCAACTGGGAGGTGGACACCACATGGTCCTTTGCTGAGAACTTAACTTTGGAGCTGGCCTGGTCTCAGATAGTGCCATTCTTTCATCTGTAATCTTCTCCCTGCCTCAGTTTCTCTATTGCCGTCCTGGGGCTCACAGCCCCAGCCCCACAGTTCTGTCTGTGCTGTATCAGAGACAAGGTCTATGAACTGTTTAAAGGCAGGCCTTTTGGTCTCTGTTGAATTCCATTCTGTGTTTTCAGTGGTTCCAGATTTGGATAGAGTAGGGGTAGACTCCTGTTAACTTCAGAAAATCCTGCAAAGCCTGGATTTCCAGAGCAGTCTTCAATTTACACTGACCTCTCCATGCTGTTCAGCTAGAATTCTCATTTAGCAACAATGTAAGATGACATACTTCCATACTTCCTCAAATGGAAGATGGCGGTTGAGGCTTAGGCCACAGAACATATTTAGTCAGAACATAATCTAATCAACAGAATTTATAGGTAAGATCTACTCAAAAGAGAGCAAAATCCAGCATTATTAGAACAGATTATCAATGGCTCTGGGATTAAATGGAGCATTCTGGCTTCTTGGACAAGAGAATGAATTAGATTTTCATTTTGAAAGTCATTTATAAAGGTCTTGGACTTGGCTCAAACTGTGATCTGAACCACAGAGGGGCAACATGATGCTGAAAACTGGCACACTCTTTCCCAGCAGAGGAGTAATTTAGAGTCAGTCTTCCACTGTAGGAAGGTTTTGCTCTCAATGCAGCAACACAATTCTCCTTCACTAGAGTGTGATGTTAGCTCTGGACCCCTAAGGCAGAGTCAGCAGACAGAACTGAACAAGCAAGGGGGACTAGGGAGATTGCCTTTTGTGAGGGAATACAGACAGGGGACTGGAGAAAGGTGAGAGCTGTCTGATAGGGTGTGTGTCCGTCCACTGGAGAGGAAAGGAGAGGCAGAAGTAAGATGAAAAAGAAAGGCTTGGGGCTGGGAAAAGCTTCAGCAGTTAACAGCACTTGCTGTGCAAGCATGAGGACCTGAGTTCAAATCCCCAGCACCCCCCATAAAAGGCAGAATGTGGGGTGGTAGGCAGTGGAGACAGGAGGCTCATGCAGGAGGCTTGCTGGCTGTTGGTCTAGTTTTAGGTTCACTGAGATATCTAATCTCAAAGGAATACAGCAAGAGAGAGAGAGAGGACAGAGTGCCTGACATCTTCCACGGAGCTCTATGAATGCACCAGCATACATACCACACACACACACACACACACCACACCACACACACACCACACACACCACACCCATCCACCACACCATACATACACACCATACCATATCATACCACACACACATACACACACTATACACAGACCACATACACCATACACACACACACACACACACACACACACACACACACACACACACTCCACATACCACCATACACCACATCATGCCACACACACAGACACACACCATACCCAGACCACACACCATACACCACACCACACATATGTACCATATCACCCCCCCCACACCACACACACACACACACACACACACACACACACACACACACACCACACCACACATACACACCACACCACACACACACACACCACAGATTTTTAAGAAGTCCTGCATCACTGGGAAACCAACCTAACTTAGCATCCCTGCCCTGATTGAACCCTAAGAAGTAGTATCTGGGGCCAGACCAGAGATGTAGTGACAAATTTCAGGATGATCTAACTGGAGCCTTTGATCAGACAGGTCTCCAGACCTGGGTGTTTTCAACTCTGCCAGTGGGATATTTTCACTCACATGTAGAGAATGGATTAACAAATGAGAGTTTGTATGCAAAAAAAGAATTTGCTCCAGCTCCCCCAAGCTCTCTTTCCCTTACTGGGGGGAAGGTGAGGGGGGCCAGAGTGGGGAGAACAAGGGAATCCATGGCTGATATGTAGAACTGAATTGTACTGCAAAATAAAAAAAAAAAAATAATAAAAAAAAGAATTTGCTAATGAGCAAGCTCAGGGATTGTTCAGGTTTTCTAAGAGTTCTTCATTTGTGCCTCTCAAGATGAGGGGCTACAGGGAGTATCCCATAATATTCTTCCATTAAGAAAAGAGTCAACTGAGCACTAGCTACCATTAGTAGATAGATATCTGAATTCTTGAGATGGAGTGCATGTGTGTGTGTGTGTGTGTGTGTGTGTGTGTGTGTGTGTGTGTGAGAGAGAGAGAGAGAGAGAAGTGTGTGTGTGTGTGTGTGAGAGAGAGAGAGAGAGAGAGAGAGAGAGAGAGAGAGAGAGAGAGAGAGGGAGAGGGAGAGGGAGAGGGAGAGGGAGAGGGAGAGGGAGAGGGAGAGGGAGAGGGAGAGGGAGAGGGAGAGGGAGAGGGAGAGGGAGAGGGAGAGGGAGAGGGAGAGGGAGAGAGAGAGAGAGAGAGAGAGAGAGAGAGAGAGAGAGAGAGAGAGAGAGAGAGAGAGAGAGGAGTGAGTCTGTGCTGGGGAATTGAGAAGTGAAGCAGAGAACAGAGAGAGATTTGAGATCCCTAGAGCTCAAACACATGTCAGTGTTCAGTCAATAGCTAGCTGGCACATGTGGAGCTAAATTTAAACATATGTTTTTGGTTTCAAAAACCTTGTTCTAGCTGCCAAAGGAAGAGAGGTTCTTAAATTTTTCCTTTAACCATCCTGAATTTATAATAGGGTGGTCTTATGAAGCAAAACATAATAAAATGCATTTATCGGAAACACATTTGTGTTTGCACCAGAAGAACAGGGTTATAGAATTTATCTAGAAGTTTCATGGTGGATTATTCTATGCATTTTTCTCCTAAAGCCTTTGCATATTTCACATAAGCCTTTGTAATGTAATTTTTACGATGCATTTCTTGAATAAATCATGTTTACTATCCCCAAGATCTTTTTATCTAGGTATGGAGGAGATGAGGTGATGTTTCTTTGTTGTAAACTAAGAATCTAAAATGGCTTATAGATGCAGCCTCATTAAACATCTTGATTTTACCACATAAGGAAGGGCACATGGGATTCAAATGTCCTCTGGATTAGAAATGCTAGCTTTGGAGTCTAGTGTAGATTAATTTCTCTGTCAACAAGGACCATTCATGTGCAGAATCTTTGGTCTTGGGGCTCTTGACCGCCCTGTAATGGTATCTACTGTGCTTCGTTCTAACATTATCCTTTGATGTCCACTGATGGAAGTATTTAAAATGTAACTGTGTGAAACTTGATGTTTTATATTTGAAGGAATGTTGTTGAGGTCACTGTAGATTGAAATATCCTTTAAGTTTTAACTAAAAATTAAAATGGGAATGAAAGAAGTGGCCTTCCCAGGGAAGAGCACACCAGTTGGATGTCCAGTGCCAGGTAAGTCTTGAAAACATATATACAAATAACATTATATGGACTCAACAGGCTATATTTGGGAATATATATGTGTATGAAACTACATATATTCATGCAATAATAATTAGTGAAAAAAGAGTTCATAATTGGAAAGAGAGTAAGGGTATATAGGAGGGTTTGGAGGAAGGGAAATATTATAATTGAGTTATAATCTCAAAAATAAAATAAAATAAACATATCATTTCCTTATGGAAATTTCTTACCTACTTCAATTCTTGGAAGTACTTTATTCCTCCAATATGCCTTCCCAGGCAAATGTCAGTCTCAGTTGTGAGCATGTTTCCTCTTTGTTTGGCCAGTAGGAAGCTCAAAGGAAAGCTCATGAGTGGTCTTTAATCTTTGTATAGAACTCATCCTACATGTTGACATCTTGAATTTACTTTCAGGAGAAATGTTTGCTGTTGTTGTTTTTCTTCCTGCTGTTTTTGTCTGCTTTTTATTTTTTTGAGACAAGATTCACATTGGCCAGGCTACCTTGAACTCCCTATGGAACTGAGGACGACTTTACATTCTTGAGCTTCCAATTTCCTCCTCCCAAGATCAAGGAATGTGTCACCACACTTGGCCTTGATATGACTGTCTTTCAAAGTTTGTAACTATTACCTTTGGGAAAATATGTGGCCTATGTTAAAAATGAAATGTTCTAAAGGTATACAAAAACCTAAAACACAACCAATTCATTCCAGATCCCCAACACATATTCCTTTTCTTTTCTTATCTCTATGACTACAAATGTTTGGGTCAGTCTGTTTTGTGCAGAAGGCAGGTGACCAAAGACATAGCAGTAATTATGTACACATTTCTGGTTTCATGAAATAAGACTGTAAGCTGGTTCTTACAGACATATTGATGCATCCTGTAAGCCCATGCTCATTTGTGTGTGAGTGTGTAACAAAAGTTTTTGATCTACCACGAAATAAAAAACAAAACAAAATAGTGAGAGCTACCTAGTTTCCCTCTTCGGCCCTTCTCCATCATTTACAGGTCTTCTAGATTCCAGTTACATTCTCCCTAAAAGCGCATCTCTTGCAATGCATGGCTGATGTCTCAGGTACCTGAACTCTCTCTTTTGTGTGACACACTCTTTCACTTTTGATCTCTAGCCCTTTCCTCATTGTCTTCCCTGGCGTGCCTTTTCTTTTTCTTGGGTTTCCTTCTGTTCCTCACAGCCTTTGACACCGAGCAAGGTAACATCAGACACTCTTGTTGCTTGCTTTTACTTATCTTTTGAGAGGCCATTACAAACTTACAAAGATAAAAATAACAATATGAAGGATGTATTGTGCAAATCTTTTTTAAAGTCTGCAAAAACAGCAAAAAAAAAAAAAAAACAATTAGAATCACCATGGTAACTACCAACAATTTTATATGCAAGAAGGAAATAAAATAAAATAGGAAAAGAGACAAAATTTTAAAAATCCTTAAAGTGATTCAAGTACCAGGAAGCATTTGCACAGTAAATACTACAGAATGGAGTCTACGAACACAGATCTTAGTAACATGAAGTTGAAACACGTTCTAACTCTTTAAAGAACTTTAATGATGTGGTTTTTCTTAATAAGTCTTGTGAAACAAGCTTAGATGGATTGAGAGAATGAGATAGATACATAAAGTGCCATTTAGAATAATATTTTCCCCAGGAGTATGTTAAGGCCATACACTAAATTTGATAGTATGAGATAAAGAAGTGAGAAGGAGCATTTTACAAAGGTTATTGATGGGGATTAGAAAAGAACATAAAAAAAAATCCCAGAGGTGCATGATCTGGATTTCTGTCCTCACACCCTAGAGCTAAGAAACAAACTTACATCCTGCATTAGTACGTTAGTGGTTTCCAATCCTGGTGATATATAAAATTCTCCTGGGTCATGCAGATCAGTTTCCTAACATCACCATGTCTGAATCCCATCCAGGGCCGTTAAATTATAATATGTGAGGGTGTCACCTGAGCATGACCGTTTGCTAAGGCCTTTCCCATAGTGGTACAGCAGCAGACTTGGGCTTTGAGAACCAACCCTGAATCTCCCTTTGGTTGTGTGTGCTGTTTACCTACCTACCTCATCACCTGGAACTTCAGGACTTAACCTGCTAGGGTCCCTCTGCATGACATCCTAAATGATGCTCTTTCTTTGGGTATCCCTGGAATAGCTTACCCGTCAAAGGAGAAGTAAGGGTACAAATAACAGTCATGTTTCTAATCAGCTAACCTAGAAGTAGAGAGTTACTGAAGTGAACCCAACGTGGTCCACAAGGGTCCTTATGAGTGGACAAGATAGGCGGGAACAAGGGAAGCAGAAATATGGCAGTGTGAGAAAGATTCAGTCTGAAGTTGCTGGAGGAAGTGGGGGGCGGGTCACTAGCCAAGCCTGGGACAGCCTCAGGCTGCAGAACAAGGCAAAGGAATGGGATCTTTTGGAGAGTCTCCTGGGGGAATAATGCTTCCTTGCAACACCTGGACTTTATCCCAGTGGGAACTATTTTGCTCTTCAGACCTACATAACTGTAGGGTAATCCATTTGTATTTCTTAAGTAACCAAAGCAACACAGATTTTTGTGGTGGCTGGTGAAAGCAGTGAGAAGAAATTAACACATCTTGTTTCCATAAATTATCCCAAAAAGTAAAAATTCCCAGGCCTTATGTAAGCTAAAATTGCCAGTTCAACTTACACATCAACGAAGCTGCTCCCTCCAAGCCACTGTGCTGCTAGTGCGAGCCAGTCCTTACATGCCAGGAAAGATGCAGGTTGCTCAGCAGTGCTGCCTAGACATCCCAGCATCTATGGTCCTCTAAGAAACACCATCAGCTCCAGGCACTTTGGCCTCAGCCAACAGGTCTCTATAGTTTTTCAGCCCTGGTTCCTCATTCATACTCAGTTTTTATCATGGAGGGTTTTTGTTGTTGTTTTGTTCTGTTTGTTTTTCCTATCAGCAAACCACATTCAGGCTTGGATAATCCTCTCTTTTCTAAGTTGAATAATTAGGCTGCCATGATACATCTTCTACAGGGAGCAAAAGCCTACCTGTTCCAAGACATGTTTCTGTGTCGTCATCTGTCCCCTTTCATTGCTGGGTGCTGTAGCCTCATCTGACCATTTCCCCAGAGCCCTTGCCTGTACTGTACTCCTAAGGAAGACCCAACTTCCATGATGCTCCATTCACCTCTCTCCTATCTTTGGAACATGGGTTCCAAAGCAGATTCTTTGGCACATTTCTCCCCAAAGGAGTAAAAAACACACATGAATCCATCTCCACCGCAGCACCTTGCTCCACAACACCTTCACTGTCAACCCGAGAATGACAGGGGCTTCCAATCTGCTTGAAGAAGCCACAGTTTATTTTTACTCTTTATTTGATCTTTCAGACAGTAAAGCAATGTCGGTGTGCCTGGCATCCTAGATGAGCTGGAGAATTAATTTGAGGAATGTCTTACCATCATTGAAGACATTGCTCAGAAAAATGATGCTGGTGTTCTCACTTCGACATCACAGGCTGCCGGGACTCTCACTGGACTAGGGCATCTCTGTCAGAGCCGCCCATGCAGCTGCTATGCAGCTGCAAGGAGAACACTTGATGTTAATAGTGTTATGGAATGAAACTTCAATATCCTCGTCTGAGCCACTTTGCTTTCTCTAGAGAGAAGGTGTCAGACATCCTTTCTGGGATGGTACTTTCAAGCATCATGATGCTGCTCCTGTTGCTCCTGCCTGGAAACCAAACACACCACTGGAAGCTTAGGTGTGAAAACACCCAGATCTGCATGTCAACATCCAATTCCTGAGGATCCTTGGGGAGAGTCTTGCTAGGCGAGAGGACAAATTTATAAAGGAGATTAGCTGCATGTAAATAGTGAAAGCATGGATGAAGATGCGGTTAGCACTTTCCAAGTTTGGGAGGAATTCTGTTGTGGATAGATATAGTACTAGGTTATAAGAGTATGTAAGCTCTATCTCAATAAAACAGATCATTAAGACAACAACACTGGATGCTTACTTTGACTCTAGAATTAGTGTCTCCAGTAGGTTTGTGGGTGTTCCGGAATTTCAGTTCAGTTTTATCAGCTCCTTGGGGACAGAGAAGTACATACCATTGCTCATCCCTCAAGGTATTTTAATTAAATTCACTGTCTTCTAAAGCATGCAAAACTGATTTAACATCATGCAAAGTGTTTTCTAGTGCCAGAATCTGCTTTAAAAGTAACTGCAAGGCAAGATAGCTCAGCCAGTAAAAGGTACTTACCATGGAAGCCTATTGATCTGAGATTAGTCCCTGGAACACATGGAATGATCGAAAGAGACATGACTCCACAAAGTTGTCCTCTGAGTTCCTTCCACACATGTGCTGTGGCATATGTGTCCTTCCCCACAACAACAACAAATAATAATAATAACAATAACAACAAACAACAACAATAGTTTAAAGTAATTAATGTCACTAATGGTTTCTGCTTAGAACTAAAGTCTATGAGAGCATTTATTTTTATCTTCTCTTCAGTTATCAAGGAAGTTAATAAAAGCAAGTGTTGTGGTAAACAGGTAAAAGAGGGAAGTTACAATCCTGGGTTTCCTTGTGAAGACACGGAAAGCGAGGAAGCCTTGGGAACAGTCACCTAAGTTGGTTACAAACTTGGAGTGCTCTAATGAGTAAATGGTGTGCTAGGAAGAATGCACACACAAATACATGTTGTAAAGTTCAACATATGTTCCACGTGATGATTGGTAAATAGAAGAGTCTAACCGCAAAAAACAATTCAAAGAGAAGCATACAAACAAGCTTGGCTAATGTTAACAGACTAAAAACATATGGTCTACTTTTTTTTTTCCCCCCTTTTCATGGTTATAACATACTTTGATATCAAGGAGACATATCCTTTCAGTGGTTATGATGTCTGCCTGTCCTAGGCTTGCAGCTCAATTCTCCCACACACTAGCTTTGGGGGCTCTTTTACTTTGGACAAGTTAGTTTAATTCTTAGTTGTGGGTGTGTATGTGTGTCCATGTTCCCATGTGAGTGCAGAAGTCAGAGGTCAACGTTTGGGGTCTTCCTCAATTTTCTTTTCCCCTTACTCGTTCAAGAAGCTACAGGGCTCCTCCGCCATGGTCCCTTGCCCTCCAGCTCTGGGATTACATACACATGTCTCCACACACAGCTTTTATATGGGTGTTAAGAGATGCAAACTCAGGGCTGCTTTATTGACCAAGTCTGCAGCCAGGGTCCTAGTCAATGAGAGGAAACACTGTGTGCAAAGTGACGTGTGCATCATTGGTGATCCTTGCATCTAAGTTACCCCCTTTTCTCTAAAAGAAGCCTATTGTGCTGAGTATCTGAAGAGCCAGTCTGTGGGAAATATGAAAAAAGAGTAAAAGAAGTTGAATGAGTAAGGGAACATGAAAGACGGTGAGTATTTATTTCCCTAGCATTAATTTATGTGTCAGGTAGATTAACCAAGCTGGTCATAAGTGAGTTATTTTTAATATTCTCCCACTTACCTGTCTGTTCCCCTCATCATATTTATATTTGTAGACACAGACCCCAGAAAAGAGAACAGAACAAAAACCCAACTCGAGGAGACTTGTCACTCAGAAAGGCAAAATGGGTAGTGGTCCTGGGAGTATGGAACACAGAGCTTAGTGCCATTGTCTCAAAGGGACTTGAAAAACTTAGAGTAGAGTTGGACATATAGTAAAGATAGGCTTCATCACAGGAAACATTTAGTTCTGATGTACAAACACGCAATGCAGATGTGCATGTCAAGCCACAATGTGCAGTATATTGCGACTGTAGATTGTGATTTGAAATATAGTTTAAATCCCACTGCTCAAAAAGCAAGGAAGTATCCAACCTCCTTTTCAATCTATTAGAGTCTCTCTTGGTTTTGTTCAAAGACACAGTCTTTGCTTCTAGGAACTACAGACTTCCATCTCAAGCTCCTTGTCTTTGAGTCGGTGTCAAGCTGCATAAGTATTATTTCAGATCACAATGCACCTGAGGCAGTATATCCACCCATTCTAGCAGGACAGAAGTTAAAAAACATTGTCAAATGAAGTAAGAAAAAAGCCATGTGAAAGTAAATGACTTTTGCAATTTTTCTCCAAATGCTTGGTAAGTTCTCTGAAAGATAGCCTCCCAAAATATCAAGAGAAATTGAAAGTAAATTCACTCTACTTTTTTCTAAAGGATGTTTTTCCAAGTCATTCAATAGCTACAGACAAATGAAAGTACTGTAATTCCTACATAGGCTGTGATAAAGCAGTGGACCAGAAGAGTCTTAGGAAAACAAAACAAGGACTGTAACATAGACACCAGACACAACAAGACAAAAACCCCACAGTGCTGACAGAATTATTTAGTCTTCAGACAGAAGCAGGTATTGGATTTTTACAGCTGGAAAAAGCAGGGCTATGATTGGCTAAGTCACTTGCCTAGTCCACCTACAATTTAAACCTGCTCTGCCCACCCCCCCAGCGCCCCCGGTCTAGCCTGGCCTACACCTTCCCTCTCTTGGGATTTCTGGCCTCTGCTGCTGACTTGGTGGCTGGGAAAGCCATTCCTTCACTCCTGTGAGTGCTTTAGGCTTTGCTACCATAAGGATCCATTTCTGTCTGGTTATTGATACAAAGTGAATAGCAACAATGACATTTTTCTTGGATTTACATTTACAAGCTAAAGAAACTCCACCAAGGTAGGATTTCACCATCATGGAAAAGGCTAGACATTTAACGGAAGGGAGCTGAAGGCTGAGGAAAGACAGGTACTTACTACTGCTCTGAAATCCCACTAACAAGGCATTGCTAGTGCTTCCCATCTTTAATCCCTAGTTCTCTCATGATGGTGGGAGACTACCTGACCTCTGAACTTATGTCAGTGTCCACCTGGCTCCTCCACATTTTGCATTCCACATTTGTTTAAATGTCATCTGCTCTGCTTACATGTTGAGGTTTTCTTGTATAAGGGTAATACAAATTATTAGGTAGGACACCAAAGTTTTAAAAAAAAGAAAGCCAAAAAACTATTTAGCAGAGTCCATATTTTCTGTTTCTGTAATTCTACTTTATGAACCTCAAATAAATGTACATACAGCAAGTGAATGTCAATTTAAAAAAAGTCTGTGGGAAGTAACCATTTTCCTCTTTTTCTTAGTGTTACTTCTTCACTGTAAAGTTGATATTTGGTGCTCAAATTCTCAGGCCAGAAAAAAACAAAACAAAACAAAACAGTTCTATCTAAAAATAAAGAAGGCCTGAGTCTATCTTCGTCACACTAGGTTCCCGGGGCTTCTTTGGTCTTAGTGGTCCCAGCTGGACATGGTGGAAAGACATCTTCCAAGGGTGTATATAACCAGAGGGTGATAACAGAAAACTTCCCGGCATGCAAGGACAGACTGAGCAAATTCTTACCCACTTACAGCCTGTCTCAGTATCATCCAGTCTCATCCACGGCCAATTGAGTTGACAGTTGAGATGACCCATCGCAGTTGGCTTACTAATGCTTTTCTCCCTGTTGACTCTCTAAGTGGCTCTCTTCTTTTGCATTGAAAGACCATACTGTTGCTTCTTTCCCAAAGTGCCCCATTTGTCACAATCCAAGTGTCCTAATGTGTATGTGACTGCTTCTTTACTCAGTCTCTCTTGCCGTGGGCCTATGGATTTGATTTTCTACCACGGGTACATTCACACAGTACCAAGAGAACCAGTTCTCTGTTCTTTTTGTCCTTCAGAGATATTTTCAGCAGTTTTCATTTAAAAACAAAACTTTAGAATCACTTTATGCAATTCTATTAATTTATCTTTTGGTGTTTTTTGAGGAAGATTATGTTGAATCAGTTATTTTAGAAGAAATTATTGGTTGTATATCCCTTATCTAAAATGCTTCAAACCAAAAAGTACTTCAAATTTTATAGTTTGCCTACATATAATGAGATGCCCTCAGGCCTGGCACTCTAGTCTGAAGACCAAGTTCATTTATGTTTTGTATACACCTTATGCACATAACCTGAAGGTAATTTTATATCATATTTTTGATAATGTTCTCTATATAACAAAGTTTCATGGCACAATTTCCACTTGTAGCATTTTCATTTTTTGATCCAGAATGGCCAACTTACATAATTTTTATAATTATGATCCCAATTTATAATTTAGAATTATAATATTTCTCCCCATTTATTAGATCTTCCAACATGTCTCATGATAAGTAGTTATACTTTTATCTGAAAAAGCCTTAGGCATCTTTTATTTGGAGTGTTCTTGAGCATATAATATTTTCTGTAGCTTAAAATTGAGTCTCTAAAATACTGTATATTGTTTGATTGGTGACAAAATTTGATAGTTTATGTTGAGTATTAGCCAGCAAACATCTATATTCAACTGTGAATTATAATGATTTATGTCTTGTTCTTTTGGATTTTCTTCATAAACAATTTTATATTCTGTAAATAATTATGTTTTTCTCCTGTAGTTTTCTTCCTATTTTCCTTTGTCTTGACTGAAAATACTACCAAGTAATTTTTAAAAGGCGAAAGGGGGGGTTGTGAGATCACTCAGTGGCAAAGGACTTGCCACTGAAGCTTGGTGGGTTTGGTTTAGTACCTAGAATCCATGTAAAGGTTGAGGAAGAGAACTGACTCCCCAAGCGATCCTCTGGCCCCTATATACCAGTCATGATGTGCTTACACACACACACACACACACACACACACACACACACACACACACACACACACACTCCAGCATGCACAATAATAATACATTTGAATGAATGATAAGCTGAAGTATTGGTTAGATAGTCCTCCTTTTCCTAGATTTGTCCTACTGAGATGGCTAGATGGAAAAATTTCACCTTTTTACTCACAGAATGTTACAGGGGTGACTCTTTCTGCAGATGACTTCATGAATGTGAGAATACTCTTGCTCACTTGTGTGTTGTCCACTTGTAATGCTTCACAGTGAGAGTGTTTGTTGACTTGAGTGACAATGTCCTTTCCCGTTCCTTGGGAAGCATGCGTTGATCACAATGCTTATATTTTATTTAGAGCTGGCATCTGTGTTCAGGAGCGAGAGTGGCTGGCAGCTCCCTTCTCCCTTTGCACTTGTCAGTGTTTGTTATCGGGTTAGTCTGCTCTTACATAGTGTTTTGGGGACTGGGGGACTGCATCTTGCATTTTACATTTTGGAAGTTTTTTTTTTTTTTTTAAAGCCTATAATAATTTCATCCTTAAACATTTGGCAAACTCATCAGTGCAATTCTCCGGAGAGATCTAGTATAAGATTCTAGACATTCTGTACATGCATATGCAGGATGTATTGTGAGCATATTCACACACACCCATGCCCCTCTTGCCCCTCTCTTACTTTCGCTCTTGCTGACTCTTTCCCTCTTGTGAGAAGGATTTTAACTGCCAAACCAGCGTTGAATGGTAAGCTAATTTGCCTAGGAATATCTCCACCTCGAGGTTTTAAGCGTCTTGACACAACACCTCCTTTTCATGTTAATGCTAGTAGAATCTACAGCAACTACTCCCCATGGCCATGGCCGATATTCAATGATGCTCTTTCTTCTTTTCGTACATCAATCCTACCAGGGCCTTATCTATTTTACCTCTTGTTCAGAGGACCAGTTTTTGGCTTTGCCAATCGTCTTATGTGCTTGTTTTCTTGCTGAAGTTCTGCTTTCATCACTTTTATGACCTCTTTCCAGTTTATCTTGGTTTAGCTCTCTGTCCTGATAGTAGATGCTTTAAGCCATCGATTTTTAAATTAGTCTCTCTACTTTCCTTACATATTCATTAAGCTACTGTGTGCACTACAACCCAGACATTTTGACATGTTCTAGGATCATCGTTTATTTTTTTATTGTTGTTTTTTTTTGAGACAGGGTTTTTCTGTGGCATGCACCACCACCACCTGGCCTGTTACTTTTTTCTTCTTACTTTTAGATTCTTTGGTCCTGTATCTCTCAATTTCCAAAAGTCTGGGAAATTCTATAGTTTATTAACATATAGTATAATTTCATTGGGCTAGGGAACTAATCTAGTGAGAAGCTTATGGGCTGCATGATTGGAAAGAATGTGTGTGGGGCTTGGACATAGCATGGTAGTAGATACCTTTAATGCCAGCACTTGGGAGACAAGAGACAAAAGGAACTCTTGAATTCCAGAGATCTAGCCTGGTCTATATAGTGAGTTCTGGCCCGGCCAGAACTCTCTCTCTCTCTCTCTCTCTCTCTCTCTCTCTCTCTCTCTCTCTCAAAAAAGAAAGAAAGAAAGAAGGAAAGATGTGACCACGAGTTTCTATTATGTCAGTTTTATGTGAAGTTTGAAATGTTCACATGACTCCTCTTTCTGGAGCTTTAGTCCATGTGTTACTGAGGTGTGAACTGCAAACTTCTCATTGTGCTTACTGATTTGTGGTTTTCACTGTAATTTCAGTGCTTGGCTTTCTGTATTTTTGAGACCATGTTACTGGACACTTGCAAAATTTAACTTATAAATTTTTTATAGTAAATAGGACATTATTATCAGTATACAGAGTTTCATTACTCTAAAGACCATGATGTTTACACTGGCATAGCCATCCTCATTCCTTCAGGTGAGTGCTTGAAAGAATTTATTTTTCCCTAATTTTCCTTAAATTTTCTAAACATTAGCCTATTGAGCACATATAACTTCATTTTTTGTTTGTTTGTTTTGTTTTTGTTTTTCCAGAACAGGGTGTTTCTATGTAGTTTTAGCTATCCTGGAACTTACTCTGTAGACCAGGCTGGCCTTGAACTTAGAGATCCACCTGCCTCTGCCTCTCACCCAGTTGGATTTTCTTTTGTTTTCAATCCATTCTTCATATTTATCTTTCAAATTGAATTTTTCTTTATTTTTGAGATAATTACATCACTCTCCTACTCCCCTTTCCTACTTCCAAATCCTCCCATATACCCCTCCTGCTTGCCTTCAAATTAACTGCCTCATTCAATTTTTATGAATTTAGGTATTATAATACTTAAACATGACATGCTCAGTCTGTATGATATTACTGGCACATGTTTCCAAACTAAGTTTTTTATTATGTTATATTCAATAGTATTACTGATTATTTAAGTTAAAGCCACCACTTTACTTTGTGGCACTTACCCAAATACTGCATTTGGATTTTCTCTTGAACCATTTAAATTTTTGTGTCTACTAATATCTAAGTTACAATATTTTTCTTTTTTTTTTTGAAAAGGGACTTAACTATAAGAACATGTTCTTGTACCATATTGTATTTTAATGTTGCTTAAAATACCATCCTGCCCCTTTCTGGCTTCCTCTATTAGTACTGAGAAGTGAAGTGACTTTGTGGTGTCCTCATGCCTTCATGTCCTTGGTCCTTCTCAGGCTCACTGCAATGTTCAGGTATAGGTTTCTTATCTCTCCTCTGCTGGGAATACACTGGGGATCCTGAAACCTCAGACTGAACCCTTCTTTCTTCATGCTTTCTAGACCAGAACGTATCACTGCTGTCCCTGGTGCCTCTTATCTCTTCTGGTGTGATTTCCATCCCTTTGGCTCTGCATGCTGCTTTCTAGAGAGTTTCTTCTTAGTGTGTTCCATTTCATAAATTTAAGATTTAGCTACTTTAAACTGTCTCTTAAGCTCATCTTAATTTTAAGAAATGTAGTTTTCAAGTTTTAATTATTTTTCTTACTATCTATGCTAAACTTTAGAGTCTCTAGTATACTTCTGATATTTTCAGAATTGAAATTTAGTCCATAAATGTAGCAAGCGCAGCTCTTTTGTGCAGCATATTTGATCAATATGATAACTCATGTGTTGGGGGACAGCTTGCTGTGATTCCTGTTCTTCCTACGACTCATTCATTGTGTCCTGGTGCGTTAGAAGCCTAGTAGGTTTTCATCATCACATTCTGGATATTACAGTTTACAAATTATTTGGAAGAAGATTTTAGACCTGGTGTGATGATATCTTCATTCCAAGGAGCTATTCCAAGTAGCAGTGTGTGTTATCATTCTAGGAATATTGTAATATAATTTTAACATTGGAGTTTGCTTGTTGCATTAAATGATGCAAAGTGATGCAGAGCTTATTACAAATTCATGCAAAATGGATGGATGTACTTGTAGTAATTCTTCCTACTAACAGTTTGGCTTGGGTTGGGAATGTAGCCCAGTAGCAAAACTCTTGTGCAAGGCCCTGGGTTCATTACCTATTCCTGAAGATAGGTAGGTAGGTAGATAGATAGGTAGGTAGGCAGGCAGATAGATAGATAGATAGATAGATAGATAGATAGATAGATAGATAGATAAAGATAAATAGGCATAGATAGATAGATACATGATAGATAGATAGATATGACAGCCATGTTCTTGGCTTAAAGGGAATTACCCCAAGAAAATTTTAGCTTTCAGCTTATTTGTCCAATCAGAGGATAATAACAGAAGTTGCTTAGCAATGTAGCCACTGCACCAGACTTGATAAAAGCCCATAAGAAGAAAATTTATTTTCAGGTCTGTGCTCTTCCACACCGAGTTTCTTGTATTGCCTTACATTTTTTCACCCCCCCCAATTTCTTCACTGTTTTGCCTTCTTTGATGCTTTCAGGAAAGTGTTATTTTACTTCAACTTCTTTCATTGCCTTTTACAAAAGGATTGGCTCACATCACCTTGTTAGTCACTATAGAATGTCATCAATAAGGGATCTATTTCAATCGACTACCTAGAATTTGTAAACTATTGTTTAGAGATAAACAAATGATCATCAAAACATCCAAAAGGCAAAAAGAATTGGGCTACTTATTGGTTCTGAGTGAAGGTAATATTTAAGATGAAGCTATTTGAAGGACAAAGTAGATCCCCATCATTCGTATACATGTCTTTCTCTTCACATTGAACTTTCAATCATGTTGAACTTATGACAGACGCCACTCAAATTCATCTGTTCTCCCCTTCACATTTTGCCAACAAAGCATCAAATAGCTGCAAACTAAATTTCCAGGTTTTTATGACAATGTGGCTCACTACATAGAGACTACAGGGTTTGTAGATAGGTCGTTGATCATTATAATCAAATAATGGCAGCTGATGTCAGTGAGCAGTTACTATTCCACAAACCATGTGTGCTATGTGTGTGCTACGTTGTCTCATCCCATTTGATGTCCACAACATTATGACCTAATTAACATTATTATCCCCCTTTATTAGGGACCAAAAAGTTCAGTGATTTGCCTGAGGTCACATACCTAGTGTGTGGCAGTTGGCAGCAAAATGATGAGACTAAAACCCTTGGAATAAATGATACTATGATGTAGTGGCTATCAAACAGTGTGGGGTCTCTGGGAAGCTGGGAATATCATGTGGAAGAAGACATTGAAGAAGGGTGGAATAGAGAAAGGAGGGGCAAAGGACCAGAGTATCGTCTTGGGAACAGATGGGAGCAGCAGGTAGGAACAAGTATACTTACTTACTTACTTACTGTGGAGGACCAGAGTATTTCCAGTCAGTAAGTCCACCAAACAAGATTGGAGTAGAGGACCAGAATCTTATAATCGGGGCAGCTTGAGTTTCTTCTGGAAATAGTGGTGATTAAAGCCACAACGCCAGCTGGGAACAGCAGCAGCAATAACAGCCGTGGCAGAAAGTGAGTGATATGATGGCGAACACCTCAGGGAGAATGAGGAATAATGTAGAAGCTGGAGAAGAAATGAGCTGAGCTAGATGGAAGGGACTTTAGAGAACAGTCAGATGACAGCGACCAAGAAGGACAGAGCAGGTTGGCAGCACTCTCTATCCTCAGAGAATCAGAAATAATGATAGCAATGAAACCAGCAGCAGGCAGGCAGACTGGCAAGGCGACCCAGAGAGAGGAAGAAAGGTTGGCAGGCGCTTGGCACTTTATCTACCTGGGGAAAACCTCATCTGTCATTTTTTTCCTTTCTGAGTCTGTGTGGATCGTTAGGAAATAATCAGCACCCCTGGACCTCCTGTGCCTTGAATGTCTACCTCTTGGACTGTCACTATACCTACTCTACAGAGTCTGGAACAACGACAGAATGTCCTTTGTGGGGAGATGCACCGTAAAGATATAACTGGGATGCAGCATTTGATTTTGTACTTGATGCGATTAAATGTTGCATCCTGTTCAGGGATGTGATCCAAAATCAAGCGACCCAGAAAGTGTCTGAATAGTGGGTTCTGTGCCAAACTCCATCCCTGTCTTATTCTGTGATTAAGTAGCTTGCTTTCTCCAGAGAGAAAAGAGATTGCACTGGAAGACGGCGTCTAAGATCCCTCTTGGTGTTCTGATTTTATCAATTATATTTGCTCTACTGAGGGAAATTCTGACAAGAAAACAACAACAACAACAATAACAAAACCCAAGCAAACAAACAAAAAAACCTACTTAGAACAAGTGCATCCAACTGTGGTTCAGATTTTTCATTGACTCTTCACAGAGACATAGGTGTGCCTGTACATACATGCACATGAAGGCACAATCTGTGCCACTTATAAGTTAGAATCAATGCCATATCACTGTCAGCAGAATGACCTATTTGCTAACTACTTCAGTGTTTTCTAGTTTTTTTGCATCAGGAACAGGACACAATGACGTTTGTATAAACTCTATAAGGGCCTGTTGTTCCTATACAATTCATCTCCACCCTCTCATTCCCGCCTTATCTCACTCCTAAACAAGTTCTCATGTCTGACTCCTGGTGACACACCTGCTTCAACAGGGCATACCTCCTAAGTCTTCTCAGACAACTTATCAGCTGGGCGGTAAGCACACAAATACATGAGCCTAGAGGGGCCGTGCTCACTTAAACCACCACAGGAAGGGAATCCAAGCTGCTTGGAGGTAGGTCCCTGTCACCAGAACTTTTCAGAAGTGTTCAGAATATTGTGAATGTGACACCTTGAGAATCATTACGTTATTGCTATAAGAGTGGAGACAATTCCTATGACCCGAGTACAGGTCTTTCTTGTTCATTTGTTTTGTGTGAGACAGGGTTTCCTGTGTGTATCCCTGACTGTCCTGGAACTCACTGTGTAGACCAGGCTGGCCTGAACTCAGAGATCCACCTGCCTCTGCCTCCCAAATGCTGGCATTAAAGGCATGCACCACCATCACCTGGCTCAGGTGTAGTTCTTAATGCATAACAAACACTTGATAAATGTGTGCCGAATGGATTGACTACTTCATTACTTGATGTTCGGGGACAGTCCCAGGCCAAATCAAAAGACTGGCAAACTTTCAATACATCTTTCTTCTCGAAGGAGCTATCTCTGTAGTCTTCCCTAAATCTTCTCCACCTTTCTGCCCTTCTCTTCCCCTGCATTTGTGTTTCTCCTAAGTCCTAGTCACTATCCCCAAATCCATCCCAGGATGTTAACCTCCAAAAATTGTCTTCATGAAAATCTGCAAAGTGAGGAAGCAATAGGCAGGTGGAAATATCAGTTCTCTGGGTCTGAGACAGGTTTGCAATCCTGTTTCACTCATGTACTAATCGAGTGCAAGCCCTCCCATAACGTTTCTCACCTACCAGATCATGATGGTCCCTCTCTCTGAGCACTACAGTGATGACTGGAAGTTAGTAAGAGTCTGGCACATATATAGAGATAGACTAACTTTCCAGTTTGGGAATGGGTAAAGGAGAAAACTTTGAACCAACTCAAAGACATTGCTTTAACTGTTTTCCTAGTACACAATGTTCTCATTCCTCCTTGTTTCATATTAGTGGTCTAGAATCTTCTGCTTCTCTTTCTGTTTTTTCCCCCCAAATAACATCTCAGTATTTGGAAACCCTACCTCATGAAATCCCCTTCACAGCAAGGGTTAAATCTGTCAGTGGGGTGACTGTCTTCTCTGCATGTGTATGTGGCTGGGTTTTGACCCCTTGGTTAGAAAGACAGTAAGGACGGGAGGAACACATGAGAAAGCACAGTCCCCAGGCTTTGGATTACCCAGACTGTTCTTCAGCTTTGTTATTAAAACTGGGGACTGATAGGAACACTACACAAGTAGCAGTTACTACTACTACCCAGAGTAAGAAGGATTATGGCTACAAGATTTTGTGAATTTTAGAATACATGCATTGGGTTACACAGCTCTCCATCTCTACCCTTTGCCTGTCATTGTGGAGATAATGCATTTCATGTTTCAGATTCCGTCATTTGAAATATGGAAGTCATCATCATATATGTGTACCCTGGATTCTCCCATCTCAAAATTTTACTTCATCATCAGTAATGAGCAGAAGCAATCAATGCTACATTTTATAGTGAGCTAAACTTAAGAAAATGTTTTAAATAAGTAAATATATATATACTTATTTACACACACGTATTTGCATGTACCCAAATATATCCACTTGAGTCCTTTGTAAGAATATTACTTTGTGAAGAGAGTACAAGCTAGCTAACACTTACTGAGAATTCACACCTCTTGGTATATATATGGTTTGGAGAAATGTTCTGACTTCTTTCTCCATGTTGTGTTCTTTGGCAATATGTGAAGGTGGTTTCTGAGGTGTTATGAAATATCCAAGGCTGGACAAGGTACTCTTTACCAATCCTGTTGGCATGCCTTCATGATAAACCTGGTACCATGCTCATAGATCCATGCCAAAATTATAGTCCTTTGAAACTTCTGCAGAAGGATTTAAACGGTTTTGTGCCTTGCCACCAAAATGTGTGTTCATTTTTCTACACCTCCACACCTGGCAGTATTTCAGCCCAACATTTGCTACAGTATTTTGAGTTCGTCTTGTTTATTTTTTCTCCTGATGTACATTTTATGTGAGGAACTGAAGTTACTGCTTCCCATATATTCTGCTGCTGCTCAGCCCTGCTCCCCAACCACACTCTTCTCAATTAAAATGCACTTAAAGGGAATGTGGACATCAGAGTTTAGGGTCTTTTTACTTCCTGCCTCGGCATTTGTTGCCTGGATTCAGAATAGCATTTGTCAGATTTCAGATACATAGCACAAAAATTGCAGAAGTATGCAGAAAGTGAGCATTTGATATGAATCCTTATTCCCTGGAATCTCAACGTTTTTCTGAAATATTGAAAAGATGTCAGACTTGCCACAGGGTAGAGGATGCACCTTGCCTGGTGCACTGTTCAAAAAAGGGTGCTGTGTGGCTGTATACATGGAGTCCAGGATTTGAAGAGAGATGGCCTAGATTACCAGTTTCCTTACAAGGAGTCATGGTACCAAGTCTATCAGCCAATGAGAAACGTGTCGGAAATGCAGAGTCCTGGGCCACTTACACTTCCTGACCGCTGGGAGTCAGCTCCAGCAATCCATGCTGTCCCTGCTTTGTCCTCTTCCCACAAGGCAGTTCTGAAGCACGATGAAGTATGAACCTCAGTGGTGATTCTCCAACCTTTGCCCAACTTCTGAGTTGCCCTGTGCCTGGGGCAGTGCCCCCCAGTGCATTAGCTCTCTACTCTCCTTTCTGCTCTCCTTACCTCTGCTCCCACCACTCAGGGCAACAAGACAATCTTGCAGGGGAATTGAGCCTCTACTTCATATAGATCTCTCATATCCACCCAGGATTCTCTTGGCACCCCAATGGTTTGGAATCAATTGTGTGAATTCTTTGAACTGGCCCTTACAAGTAAAACCATAAACAGAGAAACTGGGCCCCAAACTGTGGGCCCAGACTCAGAAGAGACAGATGACAGGATCCTTTGTGCTCAGCCATGGGCCTTCACCACAAATGTCCACTCTCCCTTCTATTACCCTGTGGCATATTGCCCCACCATCCTCTCTCCTCCACACAGAGGGTAAGGTCACAGGAGACAGTGATTAGAGAACTGGAGAGGCAGTAATTTGGAAAACTGGAGAGCAGGACACGGTCATTAGTTCTTCTTGTTACCTGATGCTCTTGAGAAACTGCTTGCTTCTCTCTCCCCACCCTCCTAAGTTCAGCCTTGGTGGCGAAAAGGACTCTTTACTTCTCTGTAAGTATGTGTTAGCCACACAGCTCTCATCTCTATTGTAAGGATGCCGCAGACCTCTTCAGGTTGCAAATGACAGAAACTCACTATAAACTCATGGAATTGAGCAACAGGATTCACCAGGAGCTGATAAGGGGCTGTAAGAAGTCAGGCACTGGGAACTGAACGGGCAGGGCAAGCGCTGCTGGGCTTTTCTCTGGCTATGGCTGACACCACCGCCAATCTTTACCTTTGCTTGGAAATCTGGCTTGCTCTTTCTGCTTTTGACCTGGAAGAGAACATGACGGCAAGCAGCTGTAAGGTAGCAACTCCTGAGGAAGAAGATAAGATCTTTCTCCTCCTGTGTGGACATGAATCCCAGGGCAGCACTCTGACTGGACCAGGGGGAATCAGGCAGGTCTGGGTCATGTGACTACTTCCGAAGAACAGTTTGTAGGTAACTCTAGGACTGCATAGTGTGCTCCCAGAAGACAAAACCCAGAGAAGCTTGTTAGCAAGGCCAAAACAAAATAAAACAAAACAAGAAAAATCAAACAACAAAACAAGCTGAGACTCCCACAGAAATCATCTGGGTATAGTAAGTTCTGTGATATAGGGCCTGAGAGGATGCTTGTGTGCTGGTAACATTTCCACTTTCAATAGGACTTACAATACTGCCACATAAAAGTAATATAAAGATGTTTTTCTAATTACAAAACCTGATCCATAAATAAGGATGTTTTACCCTCCCAGTTGAATGCAACAAGAAATGTAGCTTATCCTTTACCCACTAGCAAAATCTAGATGGGCACTGAAACCCACAGGGTGGGATTAGAAGTGTTACAGACATGTGCCTGCCCTCAGGAATCTCCTTATCCAGGGAATTAGGAGTCAAGCAGGCTTGGAATGCATTCCATGAGTCCTCATGGCAATTGCCTTCAAGGCAAAGACTGCTCAGCTGTATGGGAGCTATACATGGTTGCACACGGAAATGCACAGTGATACTCAAATGATGTCCACACTGGTTACGATACTACTGTTTTCATCTCTGTTCCTCAGATCCTAAGTAGCTAGCATTTCTTCTAAACTACCTGTAACAAGAGACTAAATCTTCAAACAACATGCACATAGACCAGTGATGTAGTATTTACAGCTGAGAGATGCAATGTCTGAGAAGCCAAGCACTCCCTAAGAGCCACGGTGGCAACAACTTATGAATTCATATATTGTTACAGATTACAGTAATTGTTTAGACCAGCTCGGAGAAACCAAACACACCCCACATGCTTAAAACAAGCTATAGACTGCAATTTCCTCTTAAAAACCCTGGTTAGGCTGGTACATCTTATCAATAATTTTGAGAACCGTATTTCCACTGAGAAATTATAAAGGAAATAACACCATTCAATTTCTTTATGCTTTGCATCCTTTCAGCGCCGCTAAACATAAAAAAGCCGGCAGGTGCGCCTGACTCCCTTAGCAGGCCTGATAGAATGCCTCTCCTGAAAGAACTTTCAATTACAGACTGTATCCCCTGCCTCCTGTTCTAGGCTCCCTACAGACAGCATCAGAATAATACATGAAGATGTATGACCGGGAGACACTACAGTGTGCTATCACAGGTCATGAAGGAGGAGACAGAGGAGACTGAAATCTTCTCTATTGGTTTTGGTTTTTTTTTGTTGTTTTGTTTCCTTTTGCTCTTTCTCCCATTTTACATTTCTTTTCAATTAACAAAGAAAGTGCCATCATTCAAGAGTAAGCCGTGATAGGATGTGCTAATTCACTGGCTCCTGCTATGTTTTGTACCAGTCCCTGCACCCTTTCAGAAAGTGGCTCTCCTCTACCACTGAGCTCAGAACTAGACCCGAGCAGGAGCACAAGGGGCCAAGGCGGGGAGGGTGATGATGGACAGCTCAGGGGTTCAGTGGCTTTGCAGTATGCATGGAGCCCCAGGTTCCATTCCCAGCACCAAAGGCAAATAAGAGTAGAGAATTATAAAATACCTTAGACTCTTTCCTTCCAATTCTTTTTTTTTTTTTTTTTTTTTTTTTTTTTTTTTTTTTGTAGTTGTGGTTGTCATTCTCTTGGCAAGTAGATTTACACACAAAAAGAGATTACTTTTCAATGGTGTCTTTTCCACTACCCACTGAGTCTGATAACGTCTTTAAATTTTTCATGAGGATGTCTGATTGCCATTTTGCAGCCGGGAATGACAATAAAAAGCCTCTTTTAATTCAATACATTTGATATGCACATAATCCCTTCAGTGTGAAACCTTGCTTAAAGTTGTCTTCAATTTGCCATCTCTAAAGGAAGAGTGAGAAAGTGAGTGATCAAATACATTTCTTATAAGGACCTGGCACGTGGTACCATGTGACAGCAGATGGCATGTGAAAGCCGTTGTGGGAAATACGGCCCCTGTTAAACAGGCTGTGAATGTGCAAGGTTGTGCGTGTCTCCTCAGAGTGCCGTTCAAGTCACCCTGGCATCTGCAGGAGAGTAAACAGCCTCTTGTTCACTTTTGTTACTAAAGCTAATGTGAGCGACCTCGGGAAAGTCATGAAACTACAGGTATACTGGGCCAGCTGCCGTGCTGCGGAGACGCACCGATCAGAGCTACGAGCATTCGCTCCGTGGGGCACCGGACTTGGACAGGCCCTGGGTGTTTGGAATGTATCAGACTATTCAATAGCAAGGCACAAACAAGTGCAATCTCAAAGGCTGCAAGTGGAGAGGCAGAAAGAACACAAAGTTCCCCACTTGGGAGTAAAATTCTTCTTTGTCTCTCTGGTCCCCTGATTGGGGGCCAAAGAGGGGCAGCTACTCTGTTTGCGCAAAGGTGGCCCCATCCAAGGTCCTCAAACCCTTTGCTTAGGCTGAGAATTTCATGCTCCTCTCTTGATTCACACCAAGGAAAAGCTAAATTTTGCTCTGCGATACACATCCAAGGCAGCATGCTAATGAGAATTATTATTAAGCAATGTAGAGTTGGCACCAGCTCCTGCAATCTGCTCAGCCGCAAAGCAGGCAGGGCAGAGGCAGAGAGTCAGAAAAGCAGCTTTGTGGAATGCTCTTCTGGACCTGATTAGTTTTGGTCACTTTCAACACCAAGCAAAGCCAAGGATTATTGTAAGCTTCACAGGCATGGCACTGTTTCCTCGACTCTAGTGTATCAGGCCTCTTTTAAAGGGGCTTCCCGATTTTACTGCTGCTTTAAAAAACACTCTACTCTTCACAAAATCGAGTTTCTGCAAATTCAATAAGCAAGGTATAAGAAGGAGTAATTTGCTCTGCATTTTAGAATTTTTTTATTTTGATTTTGATACCCGCTCCCAACAGGCTGATGTTGCTCTCAGGAAGGGAATGACGTCTCAGAGCTCTCCATGGCATGACTTTTTGAGTAGGCTTGTGACATTTTGGTCAGATGGAGGAAAATAGACTATCAACCAATGCCTAGCAGAGGGATCTGAAATGAGAGCAGTCATGAATTGGCCTCCAAGGAGTTAGACCAAACTCATGGAAGATGCAGCATGAGGCAGGAAAAGGCCACTTACACAAGGGACTCATCAGTAAAGACACTTTGTCAGGGCTGCGGAGCATCTCAGTTGGGAACATGTTTGCAAGAACGGGGACCCGAGTTCAGAACACACATGAATGAACGCAAGTTGTACACAGCAGCATATGCTTGTAATCCCAGCTTAGGACATACTAGACAGTCAGTTTAGCTCAATCGGGGATTCCCCAGATCCCAGTGGGAGACTCTGCCTAAAGATAAATATATAAATAAATAATTTCTTTTTAAAAATGCGCACCACTCTTGAGGAATAACATCTGAGGTTGTTGACCTCTCTCTGGCCTCCACAAACATGCATGTACATACTTACACAGACCCACACGTGCATGCATACATGCACAGAGAAGATAGGTAGGTAGGTAATTATGAAACTATAGCAATGTAAGATGTTGTTAAGGCTGACAGGCTACAGTCATCCATTTTTGTCTCCCCCATAGGCCTGCACAGCTAACGGAACTAAGATGTTTTTAAGCACCTCAGACAGAGTAAATTATAGATTATTGTCACTGTGTCTCCTTTCCTTTTCACTGTATTTTTAACACGTATGAGACCTGGAAATCAGTCTTTCCTGAGTACTGTCACTACTTCCTAATACTCAGGTTCCCCCTCCCTCCTCCTGAGACCCCATTTCTGTCTGCACTGTGATGCTGACCTCTTCCTGAGGAACTATCCCCACACAGCCACCTATGTCATCTTTCAAGAACACTGTCATGATGGTGTTGCTGCCTTACTTGAAACCATCGATGGCACCCCCTGGCCCTACCTTATCATGACCACAGCTCTCTACAATCTGCCACCAACTAGTCCAGAGTCAGATCTAGCCATGTCCCAGTGCACACATCACACTCTAGTCATGTGCAACTGCTTGCATTTCTACAGAGAAGCCAACCTTCTTTCTTGCACCTACATTTATGTCCCTGTTGCATCCTTTGTCTGGAATACTTGATGCCCATTGGTCAGACTGCTGCCTTCATAGTCCAAGGATGCTTTCGATCTCTGCTTCCCCTATAACGCCTTTTCTAATTCGCATGTCTCCATGATACCACCCAATCCCCTCACCCTGTGTCTCTCATCATACCTGCCTTCTAGCCAATTCTAATTATTTTAAAAGACTACATGGTATTCTACTTAATGAATAAATCATAATTTATTCAACAAAGTCAATATTGATGGGCAATTTTTTGAGGTTATCCTTGAGATTCCAATTTTTCTTAGTAAAAGACCATTTAATATTCTCTAAGTAACTAGACAGATATCACACTAAATATTATGATAATGCTCATGGAAATCCTGTAGAAATCAATAACATTAATAATAATTATAACAATTAATATTGAATACTTATTACATATTCATTATGTATTGAATACTTATTATTTATATGTGAATGCAAAGCCTTCTGAGTTCATATTTTACAAACAAAGAAATAGGATTAGACATGTTAGTACTACATTTCAAGGTCATCCAACTATAAACTTTGGGAATATGATTCTAATTTTGCCCAAATGACTCAATTATTTAACATCTTTCCTTAATTTAACTCATGCTTTTACTTTATATCATTACCACTAATAGAAATTCAGAGTGACTTGCAATAAATGCAAAGTCAGAACAAAAATAAATAAGAAACTTCTCAAGTTAGGAACTGCAAAGGCACCCCTTCTAATTACTTTGTATATATAATACATACAGAATACTCTTGGAAACACTGGACTATAGGATAAATCAATATCAAAATAGTAGTTTACCTCAAAACAGTTTTACAGTTGTGAGATTAAGTTCTACCCTTGTGCACTGTACTTCAAATACCACATAGAGAAATTGATATTTTACCTGCCTACTGGGGAAATGTATAAACGCAATGGCAGATGGCTTACATTCCCTTCTGCCCTGTCTCACCAACCTTGCACTTCCCCAGCTGGGTAAAATTTATCCCCAGGCAGCTCTTCCTGTGCAGGGGAGAAGGTCAGACACTGTAGTGAAGGAAAGGCAGAAATGAAGCAGACACAGGAAGTCTAAGTGACAAGGGAAAGGTACAAATGTGAGGGCCTGAGATTTGCAGTGATTGCCCCAAGATACAGGAAGAACGGCAAGAGGATGGATTTTGCAAGTGTCATTTAAAGATTTGGTCCTCGGCTGAGCTCTTTGGGAAACAGGCTTCATGGAGAGACAGACCAAACTGTTGTGCCCTGCATCAGCGTCTCTCATTGCCATTCACCTGGCCACTGACTGAAAAACCAGATTCCTGAGCCCAGCCCAACTCTGAGTATAAACCATTGTGAATATAATCCCCCAACTAGCCTTCCAAGAAGTGCCCTGAGCCTGGCAATCTATACTCAGATGTGCTTGTCACTTTTGATCACATCATCTGACACTAGAAAATAAGTCTAGTTTCTAAGACAGGTGTGTATATCAGATGTATGGTTTGCAAATAGTGTATGCTTATTTTTTTTAGAAAATTCTATATTACAATTAACTTGTGTTTTTATTAGTTCCTGAATTACCACATAAAATAAGTAGGTATTAGATAAAATTAGTAAATTATATAAATGTAAGTCATGACAATTTACAAATCAATTGAAGAACACTCATTGATTACCTACAATACTATGTATCAGGGCCCCATGCTGGTTACTGAAAAGAGAAATCTTGCAAAATTGTCATGAGTGACTTAAAATTATAATATGCACAGCTTCCATTCTTCTGATTTTCCCCAGTAACTCTTCTTTTGGCTGGGATTGTGGAATTACATTTATCAGTCTCTTTTATGTGTAATATGACAATAGGCTTAGATTTTTGTTAATAGGTCAGTAGTAGTGTCTGTATCAATTTCTGAAAGTTTCTTAAGGGAAGGAGACATGTTTTTTATTCCTATTCTTCCTTCCTTCCTTCCTTCCTTCCTTCCTTCCTTCCTTCCTTCCTTCCTTCCTTCTTTCCTTCCTTTGTTCACGTTCACAACCTAGATCTCTATACATCTCTTTGGTAGTTTGGGGACAGAGACTAACCAAAGCTGAGCCATACAGTAGAAAAGACCAGAGTCATTAGCTGTAGAATACATACTAGCTGCTATATATTTTCTTCTAGACTTATCAATTGGAGTGAAAAAGAGCATATAACAAAATCACCATTTGATAGGATCAGGAGGCTCTTTCTGTCACTTGAATTTGAGGCAAATTATAATATATATTTTTTAGATTTCAGGGAAAAATTTTAAATGCTGCAAGTATGAATTTAGTTGTAGACAAGTCTGTTTAGATATAAATATAATGGTATGTGATAGTTAATCAAGTGTGTTAAGAATAGTAGATTTCATCTTCATTTTGAATTTTTCTAGTTTATTAGCTTAAGAAACTTACTTAAGGAGGCCATCAAGAAAATGGACCTATTGTCTCTCTTCCAGTAGTTCAATAACAACTTCCTAATGCCAATGAGTGGGTTTTCCATACACTATTCTCCCTACTCTGTTCCTAATGCTAAGGATGATTGATAAAAAGCATGTTGGAAATAAAGACCCCACCAGATGAAACACATTCTGGTAAGGTATAAATATATTAAAAAATTATTTTGAACATTCAGAGAGGTATCAGGAGATGAGGCAGGACCGGGAAATGACTCAGTGAGAAAAGGTGCTTACCACCAAGCCTAACAACTTGACTTTGATTCCTGGGGCCCACACAGTAGAAGGAAAGAATCAACTCCAGCAAGATGTCTTCTGATTTCCATATATGCACCATCATGTACATACATGCACATGCATACTAACACACACACACACACACACACACACACACACACACACACACAGAAAAGTAATAAAATGTAATATTTTTTTAAAGGTATAACATCAGGGAGAGATACATAAGATATGAGTTCTACTACAAAATGAAAATTTTGTCCTTGACCACAAAGGAGGAAATGACTATCACTAATGCTGTAAAAACATATTTGAGTTTTTTTAATATTAATCACCTCTCAGATATATGCTTTGTAAACTAATGTCTTCTCTTGTCTGGTCATTTCTTCATTGTTGCCTTGTTTCTATATTCAATGTGTGTTCTCACACAGGAAGTCGAGCTTCCTGAGCCATCAGAACCTCAGCTAACTAAGACATGAGTGTAACATGCTGTGGGATGTTCTGTATGGCAAATGTGTTGCTCTGATTGGTTAGTAAATAAAACACTGATTGGCCAGTAGTCAGGCAGGAGGAAGTATAGGCGGGACAAGGAGGAGAAGAATTCTGGGAAGTGGAAGGCTGAGTCAGAGACACTGCCAGCCGCCGCCATGACAAACAGCATGTGAAGATGCCGGTAAGCCATTAGCCACGTGGCAAGGTATAGATTTATAGATATGGATTAATTTAAGATATAAGAACAGTTAGCAAGAAGCCTGGTACGGCCATACAGTTTGTAAGCAATATAAGTCTCTGTGTTTACTTGGTTGGGTCTGAGCGGCTGTGGGACTGGCGGGTGAGAGAGATTTGTCCTGACTGTGGGCCAGGCAGGAAAACTCTAGCTACAGTAACAACCTTGCTGTTGAGCGACTATTCTGGAGACAACATACAGATATGCTTATTCACCCTAAATAGAGAGGACACCAATAGAAAAAAAAAAAAAGATTCTGTTCAAGTCTATCTTGGTGAACTTGGTGAACCAATAAGTTTATGGGGTTAGTTACAGGTGTATTGATGACTCACAGGCATCTGCTGCAGAGAAGTCTCGTGTTCATCTCTTAAACAGTTGTGATTGTAATCTCTGGAGATGGGCAATGCATAATGGGGTGGTTTGAAAGAAAATTGCCCCCAAAGGGAGTGTCACCATTAGGAAGTATGGTCTTGTTGGAGTATTATTGGAGGAAGTGTGTCACTGTGGAGGTAGGCTTTGAGGTCTCATATGTACTCAAGCCATGCCCATTAAGACAGTCTACTTCCTGTTGCCTGCACATCAACATGTAGCAGCTCCTTCTCTGGGACCATGTGTGCCTGCACACCAACATGCTCCTTGCCTTGATGATAATGGACTAAACCCCTGAATCCATAAGCCACCGCCTCAATTAAATATTTTCCTTTATAAGAGTTGCTGTGGTCCTGGTGTCTCTTCACAACAGTAGAAACCCTAACTAAGACAAATGGCTGGAGATAGACAATGCATAGAGGGGTTCTTCTGAAGGCCATTGGTTTCTTCTGATACTTATGCATATCCTGAGCCTTCTACATCCCTCCACAAGAGGATGTTAAGAGGCCTGATATCTTGAGGGTCTCAAGCAGATCATGAGAGCTGCTTGACTTTAAGACCATAGTAGTAATACTCCACTTGGAGGAAGCAACTACTGTAACTAAAGTTTTCCTGCCCTGTGGCCGGCCGCTTGGACCCAAGTAAACACACAGAGACTTACATCTTACATTACTTATAAACTGTATGGCCGTGGCAGGCTTCTTGCTATCTAGTTTTTATATCTTAAATTAACCCATTTCTGTTCATCTATATGTCACCACGTGTTCTGTGGCTTTACCTGTTGCCTTTACATGTTGCTCCCTGGACGGCAGGCTGGCATCTCCTGACTCAGCCTTCCACTTCCCAGAATTCTCTTCTCTGCTTGTCCCACCTATCCCATACTTTCTGCCTGGCTACTGGCCAGTTAGCATTTTATTTATCAGTCAATCAGAGTAACACATTCACAGTATCCCCAGCAAATTACCCTATACTTGCCATGGGCTTGCTTTGACTTTCTGAATTTCCACATATCTTAGGTCTGAGAAATCTTGTACTCTTGGGGTATCCTGAATATGACATATAATTGAGGTGGCAGAGAAGGGCAGCACATCTTGTTGCATCCTATACTAGTGTTCTATGGTTCCATTTGGGCTTCACCAACAAAGAAAAAAAGAACACAAGAATTTTACACAATAAGGGCAAAGCATTGAAGCAAGTGAAGGCCCCTGTGAGCATATGTAATCACATTGCTATACATCCAGGAAGTTGTCTTTGTAGGTCACTAAGAAGCCATAGTAGTCATAGACATTGTCTCTGACCTACCCATTCATGCAGCAGGCAGGAAGGAAGGCCTTTCCAGATGGGAGCCTCAGGCTGATGCTCCTGCATACTTTCTCCCTGCCTATTTTGTGCACAGCTCTCCCTATCATCTCAGTTTGTTCAGCCCTCCACACAGCATCCTCTTCAAGTTCTGCAGCACTCCCCCCCACATTGCCATAAGGAATCCTGAAAGAAATGTGTTCTACTGTTTGCAGGTTACATGGTGTCTCTTAATCTGTTTGTTCAAGTGAAACAAGAAGTGCTAGGGAGTGGAAATTTACCCCACACAAGAAGAAGGATGACTGTGGGTGCTCCCATTTCCAGGTAGTACCTCTGCCTGGAGAGCCTCAGAATATTTTTCTATTCAACTTCTCAGGACATCAGTGAGACAAGCATCCCATTATTACCTAAGATAATGTTTCTACAGTTGAGAAAATGCTCTGCTATTTAGTGGCTGGAGAGTCTCTTCTTTTTTCTTCCCTAACTGTCCTGGAACACTCTCTGGACACTTCTATTACTTTATTGAGAAATATTATGTACTTCTTGACCTTTGATTGCTTTTACAGAAAAGTTTGATTCATCAGGCTGGAAATGGCTCTCTCCACTGAAGAGGCAGAGCTGAGATATGGGCCTTCCTTCTCAGATGTCCAAGCCCCTTTCCACCTGTTGACACTCAATCCTGGACTTCAGGAACACTTCCCTTTCCTCTGGATGTTTAATACTCAGTTGATTCACACTACCATTTTCAGATAATAGCAAAATGAATTCCACTTCAAGAATTTGCATCTTAATAGGAGACTCTTCCAAGTGAAAGAAGAAGGAGTGGAGGAGGCTGTGGAGGAGAGACTGAGGAGCAGAAAAGTCATTTTTAATATCCAGACCTTTCTACGTGTTAGTTAGAAGATGCCAGGCAACAGAACACTCTACTGGTTCTAAGGTCTATGCTCTAGAAGGGAACAATTAACCTTATAAAACAGGAAAAAAATGAGTGAGGGTTCTTTACTTTAAAGCAATAGTTGGGACTCCGGTGAATTTCTTTGATAAAAGTTTACTCATTAATAAAAATTATAGTTTCTTTTTAAACAACAACAACAACAAATAGATCCATAACTTTCCCGATTCAATTATGCAAAGGCAGGGGAAGGGTGGATTCAATGTACATTGAATTTACTGGTAGTGATAGTGGCATTTGGAAGGTGAGATAGTGTAGAATAAATGCTATTGAACACTTCCTTTGAATTGTTTTCAATGTCAAGATAAAATACAATTAAAGAAGGCTGGAGTGAAACATCGCAGAAACTCTGAGATTGTTTCAGTTTGACCCTAAGGTGACATATTTTGATGGATCATCACTCACCAGGGGCAAAGCCTCTCAAAGCCTTCTGGCACCCACTCATCTCTCCAATGTTCTCTGTTCCCACTCTCTGCTTCAAAATTTGTCTCCAGCAGCATGAATCGCTGATCCAGGAGGCTGTGTCTTCACTTTGTACCTTAATCATGATGTCTCTCCTCTTTCTGAATGTCTTCACTCCTGAACCTTGCCTGGTGAATGCCTACTCACCCTTCCATTTTCAGCTCCCATATCACCATCTCCAAGGAAACTATCTTCCCCCATCTCCAGTCTTCAGGTGACTTAAGTGTGCCTTGTAGCTAATTCCAAAATACCTGTTCCAAAATACCTAATTCCATTGCCGCACTTAACTCATTATAAAACTCCCTTCAGGCTGAGTCTTATCTGTGTCACTTTCCTGTGACATCCTTAAAAGCAAAGGCCACCTTATTATTACTTTTCCTAATTCTCTGAGATACTGGACCCACCATAAATGTTCATTGAACAAGTGAATAAATAAGAATGAGTGAATGGTTCCCTGAGACTGACCATCTGAAAAGAGAATCCGATTTTGGTAAATGAGATGGCTTTCTCGAGTCATCACAGCAAGCTTCAGACTGGAATCTAGTTCTCCTGAGTTCAGTTCACTTCATTAGCTTGTTTGGGTCTCTTAAAACAAAAGCCAGAAGCAAAGAAAAAGCAATGAAATGGAAATGGTTAGACATGTAGGCACTTTTCACTTGAAGGAAATTGAAAGCTGGTTTCCTGGATTTAGATGGCAGTCCACTCCTTCAAGAATAAAATGCCCCACTTATGATTCTGCTGCTCAGATTTTTGCTTGGTAAATTTATTTCTCAAAGATATAAACAAGCTCATTAAGGAGTGTCAAAAACTTGTCAAACATCAAATAGTTGCTCTATAACAACATTTTGAAGTTTGGGTTATTATATACAGATTGCATTTCCATTAAAAAAAAACCTCTGCCCTCAAAATTAGGAGGAAATTGCCAGTTAAATCTTTAAAACTCTAAACAATCCAAAAATCTTTAGAGCCATTTTCAAATTTTCAAACCTAGCTGGGGATAGGTAGTGCATGAATCAATATTGCTACGCCCACTTATTATTATTGTTGTCATTTCAGCAAAGGAGAAAATCAGGTTGGGAAAGTTTTGATTGTGTTCCTTCATAATTATTTAAAAACAAAGTATTGTTTGAGAAACTTTTAGAAAGTATGGGGGAATTCCTGCTCCACCCAACCTCCAGAATAATTCCTGATAACTTCATTGACAACTGACCCCAAAATGTTTTCCTTTTCCCCAAAGGCACTCCAGTTTTCATTTATGCACACATTGCTCTGTTAGCATGGGCTGCAGGAGCAATCCTATTATCTTACAGTTCATTCAAGAATGAGGGAAAAGACATGAGTCTGATCAGCGAGGTCAGGTCTATGCCAGAAGTTTCTGGAGAGGAATCCTTCCATGGGAGGTGAGAGAAGATGCTATGGGCAGGGTGAATCATGGATGCCTTTTTGTGACGCCAATACATGGAAGTAGGTAGAGCTGGAGAACTGCCTTTGGGAGAGAGAGCTGACACCCCCAGAGCTCACAACGCTGCAGCTGGGCCTGCTTCTAGACTTCCAATTCTTTGAGGCAACACATTACATTATTATTTCAATTGCTGGAGAGTCTATAACTCCAGCAAAATAGGAAGAATCTCAGTTAATGCATAACAGAATCCATGATTTTGATTGAATTGCTAATAGTGTATATATAACTCTTAAGAAACAGATTACATTGCTAGGCAGTGGTGATGCACGCCTTTAATCCCAACATTGGAGAGGCAGAGGCAGGTGGATCTCTGTGAGTTTGAGGCCAGCCTGGTCTATAGAGCTAGTTCTAGGACAGCCAGGCCTGCACAGAGAAACACTGTTTAGAAAAACAAACAAACAAACAAACAAATGGATTGCATTGAAGTAATTCATCTATTAGTTTTTCTCTGTATTTGGGCTTAACTGGGTTTGGAGGGAAACCATTACTATGAAACTTAAGATTCTCTATCACTTTAGCTGTCACTTGCATAATCATCTCTTTATTTCTTCATTTTAGTTGATATTCTCATAACATCCTATGATTTTTTGACCCTTGCATGTCAGGACTATGATTTCACTAGCTAGAGGAAAACATGTGTCATTACACAGAGGGACTATGGCTCTTGTGGGAGCCCAGAGCCATCAATCATCAACACGATACAATTCTGTTTGCACATTCTCATGGAAGGTCAGTGAAGCTTGACCTTCCATTCTCATGAAATACTTTCAACTTTACCCTGGAATCTCAGAGTTACCACACTCAGGTTCCTTCGGTCCCCATTAGCCCCAATCATTCAAATAATATAATGTCAGCAAGCTAAATACTGAATTCACAGTATAGAAAAACTAGAAATCAGGTGGTAGTGAGGCACAACTTTAATCCCAGCACTCAGGAGGCAGAGGCAGGCAGATCTCTGAGTTCCTGGACAGCCAGGGCTACACAGAGAAACTCTCTCTTGAAACACTGAAAAAAAAAAAAAAGAAAGAAATATATGTACATGCTCGTGAGGCAAAGAAGATAATCTATTTGGTCTTTTTTTTTTTTTTTTTTTTTTCTAGACAAGGTTTCTCTGTGTAGTCCTGGCTGTCCTGGAACTCATTCTGTAGACCAGGTTGACCTTGAACTCATTGAGATCTGCCTGCCTCTGCCTTCACAGTGCTGGGATTAGAGGTGTGCACCACCACTCCCCAGACTATTTGGTCTTATTTTTAATAGGTATATTTTATCAGGACAGTGGCAAAATGTACCACTTTTTATTGAAATAACTTGAGTTTTAAAGTCTAAATAATGCACTTTTCATTTTGATACTTATATATGACTATGAAAATTGTGGTCCTAATTGATTTTTGTATTCTGTGAACTAAGCGTCACAGTCAACTATTGCCAGTTATCTCATTTAATCCTTGAACAGCCTTCTGAACTAGGTCCTTGTATTCCTTTCATTTTGCAAGTGAAAACATTGACTCTTAGTGAAATTAAGTAATTTTCCCAGGCTCTCCAGACACCATGCCCTTAATCTTTATTCTGGTCAAAAGACTATTATAACAGTCAACAAAATGATTGCATTGTTCAAAAGCCAGAGAAGTCTTTAATTGCTTTAGTACTGGTCAGATCAAAAAAAAAAATCTCCTTTAGCCAATAAGATTACAGCTGAGGCATATTACTAAACAATGGAGGTCACAATTCAGATCGACCAATAGAAAACACAGGCTGGGTAAGTCATGCATCCAGGAAGAATACCAGTGAGGTTTGATGAAAAAAAATTACATGTGAATTGAAGAAATGGAAAGTATAGACTACAGAAGGAAAGTGCTGCTGTCACCATTGTACCATAGTTAACACCTCCCGAACACCTCCTGAGTGTGGTGTGTGTTGCTTCATCTAGAATAAGAATAATCCTTTGCTCAGTTGTTTCCAATGACTATGGAAGAGCAACCACTATTGAAGAACTGACTTCCAACATGTCCTAATTTTTAAATTCTTCTGGTTGAATCTCTTTCACTTTATTCTTTGTAAAATTTTTGTCCTTGTTTTGAGGTGGGATCTTATGTATCCCAGGCTGCCCATAATCAAAGTGTAACCAAAGATGCCCTAGAACTTCTGAACTTTCTCTCTCATTCTCCCTAGTGCTGAGATTTCAGGCATGTGCTACCACATCCAGTTTATACAGTACTCATGCATGCTAAGCAAGCGTTCTACCAACCAAGCCAGCTCCCAGCCTTGTGAAAGTCGTTTTAAAAAGCTTAATAGACTCAAGCAGGACCTGATGTACATGTGAAATTGTATGCTTCGTGTTATATTATGTCTGAGGCAGCTCTCCTAACTCATTCACCACTCATTTGTTGAAGCTGACTTCCTCTGGAGCCAACGCCGTCTGAACCTATCACTGTGCGATTCTATTTGACCTCTTGTGATTAGAGACTATTGTGTGTTATCAGTTTGGCACCAACAGGAGGTCCAGCTTCCCATCTGAAAGTCCACTTGCCTAAGGACTTTAACACAGATAAACTTTGTCTAAAACAGTAAATTTGTAAAGTGCTGCTGCCACAATTCTCTTGTTCCTCATAGGATTCTCATTTGCCACTTAAAATATAATTTGTGTTTGGCAATTGGTCTGAGCCTTGTCTCCTGTGCTTGTGAAGTTTTCTATGATGTTTGTGAGCATTTGAGTTAAGCAGTAGCACGGGCTAAGGAATAAAGTTACTGGGTTTGCTTGAATGCCCAACAGAGGACAGTGTTTTTGTCTTTCATCGGTGGTTCTCGGACTGCGGGTCGCGACCCCTTCACCAAATCTCTATCTCCAAGAAATATTTATATTGCAATTTATAACAGCAGAAAAATTATAGTTATGAAGCAACAATGAAAATAATTTTATGATTGGGGGTCACCACAGCACGAGGAACTGTGTTAAAGGATCATCACAGCATTAGGAGGGTTGAGAACCACTGGCTTCCGTGTTTGACTTCCGTCTTTTGGGAAAGGAAGTGTGTGTGTCATGCACTGTACTGGAGGGAAGTTTCAGAGAGATAAATTTAAACCAAGGCAAGTAGCTGAAGACGTGCATTAACAGAAGGGTCACCTCACAAAGTAGTAAGGAAATGTTTGTCTCTAGAATACCAGAGGTTCCGCCTCTGCTTGTTAGTCTGCCCACGCACCCTCCTAAACTGAAATATAAGAACAATAAGAAAACCCAGGGAGCTGCAGATGAATGGAACATCGTATAGACACAGTGCCTGATATGCTGGTGCTATAGAAAAACACTGACAAGTCAGTCGAGACCCGACAAACCTCAGGACAGCCAGAGAAGCGAGCTGTTCTTCCCTGGGCTGGCTTCATACAGGGTCGGCAGGAATGACTTCTGGGGAACGTGGGAAAGTGAATGATTCTGGATTTCAGAGACAAACATTTAAAATGGAGCTTGGGGTGGATGAGATGGCTCAGCAGGTCAAGGCCCTTGCCACCATGCCTGATAACACAAGTCTAATCCCTGTGACCCATGAGGTAGAAGAAGACAATTGACTTCCACAAGTTGTTCTCTGACCACACACATGCCGTGGCACAGCATGCCCATAGACATGTGCTCATACACGTGAACGAATAAATAGATAAATAAATAAATAGATGATAGATAGATAAATAAATAAATGTCATTTTAAAAGTAATTTAAAGCCAGCCACTGGACTGTGCACTTCTCTCTACCCAAGTACAGCTCACACTCTGTATTTAGGTGACTGACAGCTGATGCAGCATGTTTCATAAACTCCAGATGAGCTCCAAAGGTTGCTGAATGCCATTGGCTTATCTTTGTGCTCTTTCCTATTTCACATTTCCTTTCTCTCTGTCCTGGTAGAGAGCTCTAGCCTCCTGAGTGCAGAAAGTAACCAATCCTAAAACTAAAGCCTGACTGACTTGCCATGTGATGTGTAGCTGCAGTATGTTCTGAACAAGAGCCCCCTGCCATTCGCCAGAGCACAAGCATCCATGCTCCACAGCTACCAACGTCATTAGTAACAGCAGCAGCACACACCTCCACCAGACCACACGTTCTACCCAAGTTTAGAATATTGATAAAAATGACAAGTTGGAGTTGGTCCAAAGTGATTTTTACTTTATAAACTACCAACCCTGCTAAAGTGTCGAGGGGAAAACCTCCAATTGCATGCACACACCTCCCTGGTACCTCCTTGCTCTCTCCTTTTTTTTTTCTTGTGGAGATTTGCTGATTGATGCGACCCCAAATGAGATATAAGCTTTTCCATTTGTTGTCTTTTATGCTACTTGGGATGCACAGGAACTTTTCCATAAGAAAATCTGTGTCAGAGATCAGGTTTCCATATTGAGCTCATACTACAATCACTGTGCCTCCTTGAGTTTTCTGTGTGGTGGGTCTGTCCATGACCTGCCACACTTGCCAAAGAGAGAAAAGAGAATTGCAGTCAGAAAAAAACATCATGAAGTAGACAAAAAAAAGAAAGAAAGAAAGAAAAAAAGACTGCGTTGACTAGTGACTTATTGGTAGCTTAAAATGACAGGCACAAGATAGATACATACCCCAATCTCTCTCTCTCTCTCTCTCTCTCTCTCTCTCTCTCTCTCTCTCTCTCTCTCTCTCTCCACATACCACACACATATACCACACACTACACACACACACACACACACACACACACACACACACACACACACACTCACACACACACATACTCACATACACACACACTATATACACTACACACACATACCACACACATATATCACACACTACACACACACACACTATACACACTACACACACACCACACACACATATACCGCACACTACATACACACATACACACACACCACACACACACATACACATACACATATACCACACATGTGCATGTGCACACACACATCACAGCACTCTGCACATTGATCCCCATTCTTCCTGTCTCTCAGATTTGCTGAAATCTCTGTCCTGATATGATTGCCCACAACTCAAAAGATAAATTGCTAGAAGAGTGGAATGCCCTCCCCTGCCCAGTTTCACGGGAGAGAGGGAAATGCCCTCTTGGCGACTGTGGAATGCAAGGCTTTCTCTAAGTCCAACCGTGTCCTTCCCTTTGTGCTTCCCGCCTTGTCTCTCCAGGTGGATGGCAGAGGAGACAAAGCTGCCTTGTTTTGTTTGCAGGTGACTGTGGAGATAGTGACCCAGCAATGCTTTGCTTCAGATCTACACTCAGGTATCATTTTGTTATCATTTGAGTCTCATTTTCCTATTGTTCCTTATTGTTGAAGCCACATCATGAACTCTGGGCAGATGTGTGGCAGGAAAGAATTTGACACTCTGGAATCACAGTGGCAAATCCTACTGCAATCTCTGTGCATCCTTTAAATGCTCTCATTGTTGCAAATTTCTCGACCCAATATGTCATTTTAGTGCACGCCTTTTAAATTGGTTTGTATCACTATATGATATAGTTTATTTATTAAATACACTTAAAGATTTTTGCTAAAATTACAACACCTTATGCCCGGGAATAAGGCCACATTACAGAGGTAACTGGTGTAATCTTTTACATGAATGACCTGACTTGAGCTCCCATCATCTCATCAGTGTATGGGAGTCTGCAAGTGCCTTGGTTATTTTTGTGCTGCTGTAAGCAAATACTTGAGGCTGAGTAATTCACCAAGGACAGAAATTTACTTTCTCAGAGTCTGGAGAGCAGGAAGCTCAGAATCAGAAGGATGGTGGAATCAATTTTCCCATGAGGGCTGCTCTCTGCTTTCAAAACGGTACCTTGTTGCTGCATCCTCTGGAGCGGAGAACTCTGAATCCTCATACAGCTGAAGGCAGAAAGACAAGAGGGGTTGAATGCTATGTGGAGCCTCTTTGATGAGGGCTTTCATTATTCATGAGGGAGGAGCCCTCATGCCTTAGTAATTTCTTGAAGGCCTCATCTCTTCATACTGCTATCATACTGACTGTGACTTTGTTCTGGAGGGGACATCTTCAAACCATAGCCCAGAGATATCTTTATTGTAGCAGCTGCCTGTAAAGTCGGGGCTCTTTTCTACCTATTCAAGTTTCAATAAAATGCTAGGATGAGTCACAGAACTCAGTTTTGTTATAGCAAAAGGATACAAATCAGAACCTGCTAAAGGGAAAAATGCATCAGGCAAGATCCTAGAGGGCTCTGTTCTCCAAACTTCCATCACCCTCTGGAATGTTCTCCTCTCCCAGCACATCGATAGGCCACAGTGAACACAGCACTGCCAACCAGGAAATCTCCTCCAAGCCTTTGGTGTCTAGAAAGATTATTTGGACTGGATAACTATTCATGTGGCTTTTTGTTTCCTTAATCCCATCTTGAATCCTATCTTGAATTCATGTTAATACCTTAGCCTCTAATCCCTCAGGAAGTCTGGTTCAAAGTGATGTATTCCAAAATCCCAGTCATCAATCAAGTCACCAGAATATTTGCTGATGAAATTCCCCAGGCAAATAAGGACACTTAGATTTGTCATGACTTCCCAGGCCTCGAGAGCTCTCTCAGTAGAACAGACAATGGCTGGAGCCTTCCTTAACTAATGTTCATTCTTTTGTACATACATTCCAATCCTGATATGTACATTTAAAATACTTGCTAAACAATTTTTATCCTTAATTCTATATGGGATATTTTTAAAATTGCTCAATGCAACATTGGAGATTTTAAAATTTAGCACAAGAATTGATGAATATCTTCTGTTCTTGCATAAGAAAGACTATGTATTTGTGTTGAGAATTATATAAAAGAAGAGTCTAAGGTGGTTGGCCTTGGCAATGAATATGCCCAACTTGTTAATAAAATAGAAATAACAAAGAAAAAGAAAAGGGGGAAAACACCATGGCATCTACAATAAAGTATGATAAGTATTTTCAGGTCCTAAAATATAAACATGCAGTAAAGCAAAACAAAACAAAACAAAAAACCCACTTGTGCAAGATCTGTCAACATACGTGCAGGAGAAAGTTGGAGAGGGTAGTGGATGCCCTGAGATTAAAACTTCAAAATCAGCAATAGGTACTCCATGGAAGGTGCCAAAACATGGTCTCAGAAGAACACATTCTGAAACAGAAAAGTTGGAGTTCAGTACTCAAGGACCAGGAGCACAGTAGAATCTGAGATTCATATGCCTTCCAGGACAGTAAAGACTAAACTACCCAAGCCGCTACTGGAACAGGGTCACATGTAAGAGAAACTGCTTGAAATAGACACCAATTTAAACCCAGCTGAGACAGTGGAGAAAGGAAAGAGAAAGTCTAGATAAAATAGAAAAGGAGGTGAGAACTAAGAGCTTGTGTGTTTTTCTACTTCTGGAAAAAAAATAGAAGGGGCTCTGGGAACTAAGCCACCACATTTTGAGTCACTCCTCCATTCCAAACTTCCAAGGAACAATTTTCACTACTGTAAGGAATAAGCAAGAACCACGGTTGAACCTAATGCTATTGTAAGAACAGAAAAAAACAGAGAACAATAACAGTTGTTGAGATGGATGAAATACGAAGCAGAGAGAAGAAAGCCCCCAAGGACTTGAGCTCTCCAAATCTGAGTTTGATGCCCTTAAATCCCTGCCTAAGACTTCCATGTGCCAATGTAGTATAAGACTGTCCGGGCAGGGAAAGCTGGGTGGGGGTTCCAGGGCTGGCACGAAGCTAGGGGAGGTTGAGGTTCGGCCAGAATGAGAACCCCCAGTAAATCAGCCCTCATGTGATGCCAAAGGGGGAAAAAAATCTGATAAATAAACCTCATGGGCCCCAGACCTGCCATATGAAAGCTTATATAAAATCTATAAAATTGTCCAAAATCCAATTTAAAAAAAATTAATCTCCACTAGATATGCAGAGAAGTCAGATAAAGGAGCCTATAATTTAGCAGAAAATCATTCAATAATAATAAGGCATATAAATGATAGACGCTATATATTATCAGACTTGGAAGTTAAAGATGAGTTTCTCAAGAATACAAAGTAAAATGTTAGCATAATGAAAGGAACCTGAAAGTCTCAGTAAAGAAATGGAAAAGGTTTTTTTTTTTTTTTTTTGAGGGGGAAGCAAATGGGGATTTTTGGAACTGAAAAATATAGTATCTGAAATGTAAAAAGAAAAAAAAATCACTGAGTGGTCTTAAAAACCAATTTGACGACCAAGAAGAAAGTACCACGAAACCTTAAGATAGATTAATTAAAAATATCCAATCTGAAAACAACAAAGACAGACGGATTGATAGAGACTGAATGAGGCCTTTGGGGACTTGAGAACAATAGCAAAGGAGCTGGTGTATAACAGAATAGAACCTAAAGATAGATTCATACTTCAGCAATCATGTTATTTTCCTAAGTGGTGTCAAAGAAATTCAATGAAGGGAAGAGCAGTCTTCAACAAACAGAACTGAACTAACTGGGTATCTGCATGGGAAAGTAACCCTGATCTCTATTTCATGCTATATAAAAATATTCAAATTAGGTACTACACTGGCATGTAAACTATATAAAAAAAATAATTTCAACCTTAGGAAAGGCAAGTGATCCTTTCAGAGGACAGAAAAACTGTTAACCACAATGCAAAATGAAACTTAATGGGTTGAGCTTAATCAAAATAAGAACCAATAAAAAGATCACCATTAATAGATTAAGGAGCAGCCTGGCACAGCAGCACATACCAGTAGTATGAGCTCTTCAGGAGACTGAGGCTGGAGGACTTCCTGAGCCTGGGAGTTTGAAGCCAGTCTTAACAACAGAGTAAGAGCCTATCTCAAAAAGAGAGGAGTGGGGGGAAATGATAGACATGAGGTGGGAATATGGCTCAGTAGTAGAGAGCTTGCCCAAAGTTCATGTAGCCCGAGTTCAGCACCCCCAGCACTGCAAAAATGAACAAAATTCTAAAAGAATTCCTTTAATATGATAATAAAGAGACAGTCCCGATTTTGTGGGAAAACATTTTTTAAAGATTAAATGGGCAACAGGTTTGAGCAGACACTTCTGAATGTAATTTTTGGTAGAGTTAAATGGGCTCAATATAATTAGTTATCAGAGATATTAAAAAACCACAGTGATTGCCGGGCGGTGGTGGCGCACGCCTTTAATCCCAGCACTCGGGAGGCAGAGGCAGGAGGATCTCTGTGAGTTCGAGGCCAGCCTGGTCTACAAAGTGAGTTCCAGGAAAGGCGCAAAACTACAGAGAAACCCTGTCTCGAAAAACCAAAAAAAAAAAAAAAAAAAACCACAGTGAAATAGTATCACATATTCATTAGTGCACTAATGAGGGACTTCTACGAAACAGAACTGATAGAACTGTTGCAGGTGTGTGCATGTGTGTCAGTGAGTGTGTGATTTGTTAGAAAGCATTGGTTCACAGTGTTGTGACCGCTAAGACAACAAATGCTCTAGTCCAAGCGCTCTCCCAGGATGGAGCTGGAAGGGACAGAGAGGGAATAGTACAAGTCCTAGTCTGAACTCACGTGTAAGGAAGAATCTATTCCCACTCAGTCTTTTACACTACTCAGGCTTTCATGGAGTCTGTGTGAGACCCCTCCAACATTAATCAATCTGTTTTATTTAATCCTCCAATTCATATTTTCATCTCCATAAGTATCCTCAGAGCCAAAACCACAGATAATATTTAGCCAAGTACCTGGACATCCCATGACCTCATCTAGTTGACATATAAAATCAAGCGTCACAATCAGAATGGCTACATTAAAAAGTTCATTATTCCAACTACTGGTGAGGACACAGGGTAACATGAACTCTTGCAAGTTGTATAAAACTGCGTAATCATATAGTGACATCATGAAATTTTCATATTTACTCAAAAGCTATTAAACAAACCACAAAATACAAACCAGAATTTTCACAGCAGGTTTGTTCATAATAAGCAAACATTTGTTGACAGAATACATTTTTAATAGTTTTTTTTTTTTTTTTTGGTTTTTCGAGACAGGGTTTTTCTGTGTAGTTTTGCGCCTTTCCTGGAACTCACTTGGTAACCCAGGCTGGCCTCGAACTCACAGAGATCCGCCTGGCTCTGCCTCCCGAGTGCTGGGATTAAAGGTGTGCGCCACCACTGCCCAGCTTTAATACATTTTAAAAAAAAAAAAAATGGTGGTATATTTATTTAGTGAAATATGACTCAGCCATGAAAAGGAAGGAATTAAATACTTTAATATACAACAATATGGAGGACTGTCTAAAACCACGCTGAATGACATGTTAGGCACAAATGAATGCATACTGCATGATGCCATTGTAACAACATCCTAGGATATAGAAAACTAGTTTGTGATAAAAGAATTCAGGGCACTTACTGGATCTGGAGAAGGTGACAACCACAGACTCACAGAGCAAACATTTGTAGGTGACAAATAATTTGTCCTAATTCACTAAAATGAATGCTTAAAGCATGACATTTCACTCCATAGAAGTTTGTTATATAGCCATGAAAAGAGTGAATCTTACCCTCATCCAATCCCACATCATAAACTATATTCAATTTGAAAAAGATGTCATTTCCAAATGTGCAAAGAAAAAAATAAAGAATTTAGAATAAGACACAGGAGTGCATTGAGATGCTGGAGCAGGCAAAGATTACTTCAATAGCACATAGAAAACATTAGCCAAGTTTAAAATATGAATAATGCTACTATTTTAAAATTTGAAACTTCTGTTCATCAAAAGATATCATTACGGGTATAAAAAGGCAACCTACACAGTGGGGGAAGGTATTTGCAACACATACATCTGAAAAGAAACTCACGTGTAAAGCAGCTTAGAATTCTGCAAGTCAGTAAGGGCTATTGATGAGAGGCTTGACTGCATAAAAGCAGATGGCCTCATGTTCGCTACAAATATCAAACCCTATATGAATCCATTAGCCCACAGAGTCCAAATTAAAACCATGATACTATGCCATGGCAATACCATCAGAATGACTAAAATTAAAAAGCAGAAAATGCCAAGGGTTGGTAACAATGAAATAGTTGACAAAAATGGAGTAACTGATAGAATTTGAATTTGGATAACGAGTTTTGGAAGTCTTTTCACAAGTGCGTCCTCTAGGGGAATGATCACACACTCTTTGGCCCAGCAATACCAACCCTAGGCAAGCATCCAGAAAAATAAAAGCACGTTATCACTCACAATGCATTTCACAGGAGATATGCCTGTATCATTATCTTTTATGTGCCTGCTGTTCATAATAAAAATGCTTAAAATTTGAAAGGAAAAAGTTTTGACATTCTCTCAGACACCTAGAGATAACTAAAAGGCAGAACTTACTGATGTGCCCAACCTTAGCATGTCTAAATAAAGTGTGGTGTTATTACATGATATGGCACTAAACAGTGATGAAAAGGACCAGTTTTTGGTGGCAGTCATAGCAGTGAATATCACAAACATAACATTGAATGAGATAAGTCAGATAGAAAGTATACAGGGAAGAATTCCATCTATGGGATGTGCAAAACCAGAGGAAGCTCTTCTGTGCCATTAGGAGGCAGGAGAGATGAACAGCCGGAACATGATGGAGGCCCCAGGGAACACTAAGTTTCTGGGTACTGCTTAGGTGGGGTGTTCTTTTAAAATTTAAGAAGCATTCCTTTGGGACCTGTACATTTCCATATATATGTTCTACTTCAAGAGAAATTTTTAAACACAGAAAAAGAAACAGCCCAGAGACAAGAAAATGGGTGAGAATTTCAATGACCCAAGATCAGTCATAAAGAGAACTGCTAATTTGGTGATGGATGGAAGTGGGGTTTTTTATTATTATTTTCCTTATTATTAAAAATGTTCAAAAATTTTCCAAAATATAAAAAAAAAACCATTGGAAAGTCAGATAGAAGATAATGACTCATGTATGTTGTTGATGCAGAAGACATGTGAATGTGAGAATCACAAGGTGAAATATGAGCTGGGGAATAAATGTCCTTGTGTAAACATTTTACAACTATTTGATTTCATAAGACATATAGTAAAATAAAATGCACATATAAAATAGTTTGAAAAAAGGATATTTAAAATCCTATAATTTTGATCTCAAGTGATAATGAAATCATTGATTGGTTCTATATTACTTAAGGGAATTGGAACAAAAGGAAAGAAACAGGAGTTAAGAGCCTTGACATGCTATAATTTCATATAAGATTTAATTTAGCATTCATGGACCAAAGAAAAAAGAAAGGAAATCAATAAGGAGCAATAGCTCCCCGCCAAGAAGTACACTGGAAACTAGAATTTTGAATCTGAGAGAATTTAAATAGTTTAATAATGTATGTTGAGTCAATTCTAATTTTTTTAAGCTTATTTGACCAAATCCTGTTGAGAGCATGTATGCAAAACATTTTTCTGAATCCTTATTCCCAGAACACACTGGGGGATCGGAACCAGACAATGTTGACGGTTGCAAAGCAGACCTGTAACTTTCTGTAGAACTTACCAAAGGTAGCAACCTCCTAGATTCTCCCAGATGGTTCCAATTCCTCTTCCCAAACAAATAAGGGTTCTTGAACCCTATGGAAAATCTGAAATGTTTGGCTTAACAGATTTACAAGGCACATCTTGCCTTGAAGATAGAGAAGCCAAATATTTGTTATCCTCACAAACCCTAGGATCCTTACAGACTGTGGTGGTCATGTGACTGGTTTTCACCAATGACACAAAGAAGCAAAGGTCAACAGGTCACATTTGGGCAAGCTTTCATCATTGGTAGAGGAGACAGACATTTCACTCTCCTTTGTCATGTCTTGATGGAATGTAAATCCTTCCTCTGCATAGTTTCCACTTCAGCTGGGTAAAGCACAACCTCCTCTTGTTCTCTCAGTGCCATAGGCCTTCCCAGCATGTGGCCTGGATGTTCTGGAAAGGTGGAAGATGAATGTGTGTGTTCAGCTTGGCATGTTTGACTTTGGGCTCTTGTTTAAAACTGTTAAATACGTTAAAGCTTGAAGATGACAGGCACGTAGGAAGAGAGAGAGGAATGGGGCTATTGAAGAGCTTAGTACAGCTTCAGCTATATCCATTACATTTTTAAATTCAGAGGTGAAAGAACATGAAGTAAATATTAAATTCAATGGACCTAGAAACTGGGTACAAGATTTGTATTACACCCTATAATTTTAAGTGTGTCAAAATATTGCAAAATTATAATGACTGTATTTCAAGGGAATTGTGTTAAATGAATAAATAATGAGAATAAGACCTCTGGATTTCCACCCCATTAGGGCGAGAAGGAAGGGGTTTGGGAAGACAGGGGAGATAAAGCCAGGCCAGATTGCAACATAGACGGCTCATTAGCCTAACTAAGGGCTGGAGTGATACACTACCATTGTGTGATGCATTCACATTCATGTGCACATGCACTTAAGTGCATAAATACAGTTATATTGAAATTAACTTTGCATTGATTTCACAAAATGCTATAGACTGAGTCTTTTTAGGAACAAGTGGTTTTCTTGTTTTCACGAAACTCTGATGACAACTCCAGATTTTGCTAGATATAGATACCTAGCCTGGACAAACTCTCAGTGAATATTGTAGAACTCAGAGAAACCAAAACAGAAAAGCAGCATCTTTGAAAAACCTAGCCCTTTTCAGGCAAGTTTTTTTTTCCCTAGTGATGAAACACATTTCAGGTGTTTTATGGCAGTGATTTGTATCATATTTATATGTACACATTTCTAGATGGATAATTGATTTGGAATAGGACAAGCTACCCCTTAACAATAAGAGCAAATGCCAATCTTTCTAACTTAGAAATGCTATCATAAAGTAATATATAGTTACAACCAAATTGTCCTAAATTTGCTGGAGTAAAACGTATGTGTGGTACTATATGTATGTGTGGTACAATATCGAACATATTCCCTTTCTTCAGTAGCATATGACCAAAATGATCCGATAGCACAAATGATTTTCTAGTTCTCCAATAGCAACAGAAATGCCTATGAAACCGAATCCTTCAGTTTCTAGCTTTAAAAATTCATAATTCATGAAATGTCAAATAGGTTTTAATCTAAATTTTTTTGATAATTCTCTTGTAAAATGTGACTCTAAATTTTGCCATTTGTGTGGTGAGCATGGCTTAGGATAGCAAGCATAATATCTGGAATTAGAACCAGCTTCCAGCCCCAGCTATGCCTCTTAGCAGATATGCTGCTTGGGTACGTTATTTAACCTTTGAGCCTCGACTTCTTTGTCTATCAAATGGAAGCCTATGATTATTCCTTGTACAATTGCTTGAAGTGATCTATACAGAATACAGTCGATGCTGGTTAGTTCTTCCTTGCCCACTTCCATAAAATCCTTATGAAAAGTGACTAGCATTGATTAAAATGCTGAGAATCCATGACCCATCAGCATCCAAAGCGGTAAGGAACACTCCATCTTCTATTTCAGTTGTTTTAAACAATTGATTTATGTTTTCAAATTGCTCAAACTAAAACAACACATCAATTACAGCAGATCGCTAACTCTCCTTGCAAAGCCTCCAGGCAAACCCAGTTGATGAGCCATTTTACTTTTCCTTTCCCATTGATAATGAGCCTGATAAAAACTGAAGGCAGGAAAATATGAAAGAATGAAAGATTCTGCTGAAGGTGGGTGGGCTGTGGGGCTTACGCAAGAAGAATCACAGAGAGCTTGCATGTACTACACATTAAAATTATCCTATGTGTATTTTCAAATGATTTTCTACTTTCTTAGGTAAGTTGTGCAGTTTCAGATCTATGCCTATCCAAATTATTGACCAAACAAAATAAAATGCAGTGGTTACTCAGTTTAACTGGTAGGTTCTTTAAGAAATGCATTGTAGGGGATGGAGAAATGGCTCAGTAGTTAAGAGCACTGACTGCTCTTCCAGAGGACCTTCCATGTGGTTCAATTCCTAGCACCCACATGGCAGCTCACAACTATCTGCAATTCCAGTTCCAGAGAGGATAAGACGTCCTCTTAGACATGCATGCAGACAAAACACCCCCACATATAAAATAGATAAAACTAAATACATATATAAAAAATAAATACATAGTGATTCTCTAAAATCAGTCTGTCAAAAGATTTCAAGCTTGTTGGATAACTTTCAACTGGAGCTAGTTAAAAATATATCCCTAAACTCTAGCCCATACATTATTATTCCATAGATCAATGAGAAGTCCTAGGAATGAATATCTTTCTAAGTATACTGATTAAGTAAGTTGGGATATATCCATATGAAAATATGCAACTCATATGCAAAAAATAAAACCCTCTTAATGTATGGGTAGGAGCCAATTTTCCAGATGTTTTTATTAAGTGACAAATAGTGTTTACATATTTTACCAGTGCTGTTAAGAAAGGATGCAAATACATATTCACTTCTATATGCATGAGATATTTTCAGAGGATTATACAAGCAGCTGATAATAATGGGTTGGCTCTAGAGAGAGAAGTGTGTACTGGGAGATAGACAGAGGACAGACCTTTCCCTGTGCAAACATTGCTTGCACCTTTTGAAATTTTAGCCTTAGTGAAAGTACTATGTGTTCCAAAATGACTGAAGAAAATAGTATTTCTGTAGTAGGCAGACAAAACATCTTTAAATAATAACTGCACTGTGTGACTCTGGTGAGAATTTTACCTGCTAGCCAAGAAATATAAAACATAGAACACATTAATATAGGATGTAAAGAGGTAGCACGTAACAAGTGCATGCCTTATCTCTAAGAGATTAACAGATTTTTGTTTTATAAAGAGATGATACCAAACAGCTAGAGGCATAGCCACTGGACCATATGATTGATGTACTTTTGAAAACCACCCTGTTCTGATGGAGGATGGTGTATCTGTTTGCCAGCAAGTTTACCACCTCTTAATGGAAATGGCAAAAGCAGAGTTCACAATTTATTCAGCCAGTCAGCCTTGAATTATATAATTCCTCATTATGTTTTGTAGTTGGAGAGGATACAAATAATTTCAGAATATATAGCTAAAGACTTTTAAAATATTTCATACCACACCACTTCAAATTAATGAAGTTCAAAATCAAATGAAATGTGGCCACATTGATCTTGAACTGCATTCGATTAACTTCCTCAAAAAATATTCTTCACAGAAAATATGCTCTGATGTTTTTTGTCTGACTGTGTTCAGAGTTGATCAAGGAACAGCCACTTGAAGACTGCTTCTACATTTTTCTGTAAACCTGTTAAAAAACATTGTGATCATTGATTTATACAAGTGGCTCTTTCAAGCCACTTGTATAAGTCATAATTTCCCATTAAAATTTTGTAACAAAAATGTATTATTTTTAATGTATGTTTCTTGTCGTATGAGAATTGCTGCCAAGAACTTGGGGTTGAAAATGTTATTCAACCATTATATACAGATTTTTTTAAAACAAATTTTGGGGGTACTCTAGTCTTGAGAAAAGAAGAAGACAAATATCACATTTACAAAATTTAAATTGCATTTCTAATACAACCAAAATACTCTTGTTTTGGATAACAGTCTGGACAATTTCTGATTTTTGTTAAAATTTGCTCCCTGTGGGAAGCAAAGTAACTGAGCAGATAACAATCATGAACCTTCCTTAGAGGGGGGTCTGAGAAAGAAAGAGGCCAATAAGGAAATTTTCATTTGTTTCTTTGTTCCTTCATTCATTTGGTTTGGGTGGATTGGGTCTGTAGAGCATGATGGCTTGTATCTCAGTGATCCTCCTGCCTTGGCCTCTTCAGTGCTGGGATTGCAGGCATGGGCCACCACACCCAGCTCAGGCTTTACTTTGACTCAGCCATTTTCTTTGCAGCCCTTCCATCTGCCAGACAGGCTCTCTACAATGAAGGTACATTTTACTCTTCCTTTTTATCGATCACAAACAGGCTTGCCTTTAAGTCGCTATCTAGTCCTGCTGCCTGGCCTGCTCAAGTGGCTGGGATTATAGGCCTGTACCATTGTGCCCAACCTGAGTTGAGTGAACTGAGCCAATCAGCACACTCCCAATGTGAATGGACAGAACAGTAAGAGAAGTCTTGCCAGGGTTTAGTGTTAGTATCTACGGACTGATACAGGGTGACTTATTCTGACTTTTTGGATGAAGTTTTGAGAAAAAACTCAATTGCTTTAGCTTTCTCTAGTTTTTTTATTTTTTTATTTCTTGGCTTGGTTAGGACCCTGCATAGAACCACTTAAGAGAGAATTATTTTTGCTTCTTGCAGAAAATGCAGACTCTCAGAAAAGCCTGCTTGAACTAGGTAGCTATCTACTTTGGCTTACACTACCTGAGAATACATCTGTTTCAAACCCTGAAACACAGTTACCACCCCAGCAAGCTGGATCCTGGACTTTTATTTCCTTTTTGCCTACTTCATCTAATACTTTTAATTCATCCAGAGAGTGAATTAGGAGAAAGAGATCAAATCCTTTCTCATTCTTATATTGTGATCTCTGGACTATACTAATTATATTGAACTCTGAGTTTCTTATCTCCACTTTAGTTTTAGACTTAAGTTTCTATTTTTATAGGTATATCATAAACATGTAACATTTTCACTAACAATATTATACATGGAAAAAATGATAACATATCTAGGTGTTAGTATTAGTGATGTTTTAGAATATAGGAAGATATCATAATCCTGATAGACTAGGTTCATCACTTAATATTTTGCTATTTTATTATTTTTTTCAAGTCATATTTCCAAATTTCTCAGTACATCTATTTTAAGTACAAGCAAGCATTGCACAATTTTCTTAGTCTAATATTTCTGGTTTCATGAAAAATTCCACTGCAATGTCAGTTTCCAGACCATAGATGTTTAGCTCATGTTGATATGCTAGGTGGTTTCTGAACTAGTTGTCCCCGAGAGACAAGTTCTTGAGAGAGATGTATGTTATGTGTAGTAATTTTCTTGGAGGCTATTCTCAGGACATTTTATAAAATTCATATTGCATTTTTAATGCAACCAAAATACTCTTGTGTTGGCAAGAGTGTTGCTGGATAGTTTGTTATAAACAAAAAGGAGTGGGAATGTACCTTCATTGTAGAGAATCCGTGGGCAGATAGAAGACCTGGAACAAACACTAAATGCCACAAAGAAAATGGCTGAGTCAAAAGTAAAACCTGATCTAGGTGTCATGGTTCATGTCTGTAATCCCAGAGCTGGGGAGGCCAAAGCAGGAGCATGACTAATTTTAGGATTCAGATGCAGAGGAAGGTAGTCAGGCTGTGTAGAGAGAGGAGTGCAGTTACCAGGAAGTTGCAGCAATACTCAGGTAAAAGTGGAGTTGAGACAACCCTTCAAGAGTTGTCCCTTCTTGAGACGAAGTGGTTATACTTCTTCATAAGAGCTGGACCTATTGGGATAGTTATGAACTTGAACTGGGTAGCTCTTCTCAGCTGAGAGAAACTCCACAATGAGAATCGGGCTGAGAGTCATCAGTCAGCAATGCTCTGAGAACCTGAGATATTGAATTCCCTAGTTCCAAAGACGAAGGGCAGAATGACATAACATTTTCTAGAACCCATCTCTTATGTCACTGGAATCCACTTACATATTTTGCTAGGTTTTCACTATATCAATTATCTTCTGCATATTCTCGATTGCATTTACTGGCTTTTCTAAAAGAGTTACACGGTGGGGTGAGGTGCACCCTTATTTTTTATGGTCTCATTTTTTGATCATCATGACTTTCTCACACTGTAGCTGTGGTGTTTATTCTGTCATTGTCAAAATTATGGACTGTAGAATAAATGAATGCTCCAGTGAATTCTGTAGGTGTCAAACCTACTTTGCCTTGCCCTTAGTGTAAAATAGAGCTCTACCCCTACCTAAGGATCAGAGACAAATGTACTTACTAGGAGAGTGGCATCTTCCTTATATATAATTCCCTTTGAATTCTTCTTACCATGATGACCCTAAAGCAGCAATTACAGTTTTAAAGCTGAATGAGACTCTTGCTGTGTCCATTAAGGAAAACATAAACATTTTACCGTATAGGAAACAGAGTATCTAGATCTGAGTTGTCTAGACATGCAGGGCTAGGAAACACAAAGTTAGTCTCTGGGAGGGATGCTAGACAGGGGTACATCTGCTTCCCTCCTTTGAATCTCAGTCTCAGATGCTCTATTCACTGGGGACAGAGCATCATACTACACCCCATTGTCACTGGGCATTATATGTAGACTGGTGTCTCACACTTTCAAAAGGCTATTTTTCTGGCTCCAGGTTGGCTTAGCGATGGGACCAGTGAACTTCATGGGAATTTGTTCACTGTCATATGTTGTCAGTCATATTATCTCATTTCAGTGGGTCTAATATTCTCCAGGGACTTGCATAATGGTGCTGGGTGTGGATATAGATAATAAAAGCAAACCCAAACCTGGTTGAGATTGCTACTAGGTAGAAATCTGGGTTCTGTGGACACAAGTAACCACTTGTGTTTGTATTCTTGAAAATTATGCCACATCATTGCTTAACATTGGTCTCTGTTGCTGGTAGGTAGTATTTGGGGCAATAGGCATAGCTAGATTAGCCTTGGTGAGTGAGATCCATATTGTTGGGCCCATGCATATGATCTATTCCAGCTACTGTGTTCGCATACTCTGATTATATGACTGTTGGGCCAGCATTGAAATGGTTAATACAGAGGCTGGTCAGATCATTCTGTTTTTGGTTGCTTGGTGCCTTTGAAGCGTGTGCTTTAGTGTAAATTAACATACAAAGATTTTCCCATTTGGATTCTTCCCACAGGCCTCCCACAAGCTTCTTCCCAAAGGACCCTTATTACCTATTTTCTTGTATTTTTTTCCCTAGTCCCTTGACAATAAGCTAAATAATTTTCCTCTGCTCATGAATAAGTATAACTTGCTACTTTGGTTGACTATCCTTCCCACTTGAGTTTCGAGAGCTGGTATGATGCCTGAAGCTTGACCACTGTGAGGACCATTGCTTTAAGGGACACCCTGAGCGGAGTCACAGTGCAATAACTGTCCAGTCCTAACCCTGACCTCACTTTTGGACAACTGGGAGAACCACAGCTGTCTTTTTGCTTTTTTGGTCAGCAAATCCCATGGGAACCCTGGAATGGATCAAGTCCTTGCTGAGGGGGAGGGGACAAAGAGCTTCATTGTCCCTTCTCATCCTGGGTCTGCCTGATCCCAGATGTAACACTTCTATCTTATAATGGATGACTTGCTGAGTCTGCCTCACTATATGACTTGCCTGTTCATAGAGTGCTGGGCTGACAGCCATCAGTTGCCAGTATTCAGCACCTGAAGGAATAAATGCCCCATCTCATTCTTGAAAAGAGACCATCACCAATATGCTGAGGCTAAGAATTCAGGAGTGTCTTCTCTTTGGTTTTGTTTTGTTTGTTTTGCTGTTGTTGCTGTTGTTGTTGTTGTTGTTTAGAGACACGCTTTCTCTGTGTAGCTTTGCGCCTGTCCTGGAATTCACTCTGTAGACCAGGCTGGCCTCGAATTTGCAGAGATCTGCCTGTCTCTGCCTCCCGCGTACTGGAATTAAAGGCTCCAACGCTACATGGAGAAACCCTGTCTCTAAAACAACAACAGCAACAAAAAAGTTGTTTTGTTATTTTTAACAATATAATTTTAAAAGTAGCAATTACAAGAAGGTATTTTAGGATATAAAATAGGCTGAAGCAAAAATGAAGAGTCCTAAGATGATCCGAAATAAAACCAGGAGACTTGGGTTCTAGTCCAAGCTTTGCTATTATCTTTGAATTTTACATTGACTAATCATTTCATTTTTCAGAGATACTTGTCTTATCTCCACTATGAGACAGCTGAATAAGATCAATTTCTTCCCAATCTGGAGTCTACCAAGAAAGCAATAAAACTGCAAGAGCTATTTCCAGTATCTTATAAAGCCTAATGAAATAATTTACCTATCCTTGATAAGGTTGCAGAGACAGCAGGTGGAGGACAGAGCACTGACAATTTAAACAGGGAAGAGAACAATTTGAGATAATACTGCACAGTCAAAGAATCCTAGAACTTCAGTATATAATAGGTACTTCCAAGGTCACCTGGTCAGATTCACAATAGATGTGCAAATCCCCTCATGTCAGTCCCACCTAAATTTACCTTGTCCCATAGTATCATCAATGCCTGCACCTATGTCTCTGAACTTCCTGTAAACATTGTGTACCTTGTCCTTAACCTTTCAATCAAATTAGCCTTCTCTCAGAATCTTTGAACTAGCTTCTTCTTGAGGTGATATTTTTCTCTTTATCCTCACAGTTCTCACTTCTTATTCATTTCTCAGTTGAGATATCAGCTCTTTAGAGAGGCACCCACAGTAGCCATCTAATCTTGTCCCTCACCTATGTCCTTTTTGATTATTTAGCAGTAAACACTTTCTGGAATTTTTCTTATTTGTTTAATTTGCCTCCCACTAATATGAAACTAGTAGGGATGATGTTATACTTTCTTTATTGTTACCCTTACATCAGAGCTAAGAAAAGAAGCAGCCACATAATATATGTTCATTCAAAATCTGCTAAAGAAATGAATGAAGAAGATCCTGACCCAGTCTTCTAAAACAATAGGCAAACTATTCAAGATACAATTCATCATCATTCAAATTTGTGTCCTTGTTTTAGCTGTCAAAATCTTGTTTAAAGTCTAATTATTCTTTTGTACAAATAAATTCATTTACTTGGATATAACTATTAATTCCCATTCTTTGTCAACTAGGAAACTCCTGTTTCAAAATGTGACATGTAAGAGGAGAATATTTACAACAAGACATGCAGTGGGTACCAAAAAAATACCAATTGTCTAGGCACGTAATAAATTTGACTTCATAGTAGAAACATTTTCTTCTGTGCACACATATTTTCTTACTGCAGATAACACACAGATGTAGAAACTTAAGGGTTACCTGCGCCCATGGTAAAGTGAGAAGTAGCTTTTTCAATGCTTTTGGCAGGATGCTCTTAATGTGTCTTCTTATCTTGGATTTTTATGCAAAGCCCAAGAAGTTTTTGAAGCCTGCTAGATAGCCTATATTCTTTTTCTTTTCTTTTTTGATTGCTTATATTCTTGATAATTCAATTTCTTAAAATAAAATAGTAATCAGTTTGTATTTGGTTTTTCTGGCTTATGAAGTCTTTACTAGATGCTTGAAGATCCTGTAACATGGGTGAATTACAGTGCACATGCTCCTCCCCTAAATCTAACTCACGATAAGCACAAGCAACTTCAATTCTCAAGGCTGACTTTCTCAACATTTCCTTCCCAGCTAAAGCGTCACCAAAGGTGGACTCACTAATTCACTGTTATTCAACAAGAGGAAGTTTTTTATATTTTATGTTATTAATAGGGGAAATTATTAAGCACTTATCATAGTGAGTGCTTTTATATTAGTTAACTCATTTAATTCCAATGCTGTGCTATTATTTTGATCATTTTATAGATGGAAACACTGCTATACAAAGAAGTTTAAGTAACCTATATACAGCTAAATGGCTAGTAAGTTCTGAGCTTGGCCTCTGAACATGGCTGGCTAATCCTAGAGCCTTCTGTATCCGCTCCTGCGCTGCATTCAGAATTTTCTATTTGCTCTCAGAAACAATTTTTACTCCAGTCAATTTCACAAATTGGTAAACCATGACTGATACCTTCTCCAGGAATGGAATACCAATTTCTTCCAGAGTTTCTGCTATTCCCTTATTCCAAATCCTTCAACATTCAGGTCCGAACCAAGTCTCAGGCCACACTGGGCTTGAGTGCCTACTCCAAGGACAATGTTCTCTTTCTGTGTATTTTGAAGTTCCTACTGTGGCACTGAGTCACCTTAGCCCACTCGGTTCCTACATTGTAATCTTTAGTCATGATTCTAGGAATGTATTTCTCATATAATTCATAATACGTTTGTACTGAAGATATTGCCCAAAGTGCCAATGAACGGTATCTCATGTGTGTAAGGCAGAGGTGAGAGAGGATAATTCTGGAGAAGAAATGAGAAAAGGCATGTAAGGTATTTCCCATAGAACCTACTATTAAAACAGGTTTGAGAGATATTAGCTCTTGACTGTGGTCACTAACCTGTCTGAAAGGCAATTGAGGTTAACCAGGCACAGCTTAAACCTCAGGAGCCCGAACAAGGTCCTGGGGAACACCACTTTTCTTCCTAAGACTTTACATGCTCCAATTTGACACTTTCGGAGTAACCATCCATTTTAATAATCCATTCTGTAATTTTGTGCAGAGTTTAATATCAGGCTCACTGATCTATACACACAGCACTCACGTTTTCCTTTCATTTAAAATATGCTTTGCGATTACTCTCCGCTTCTTTCTCCCTCTGCACCTCCCCTCCTCCACCCCCGCTCTCTTCCCCCACCCCAAACACCGGGCACCATTCAGCAGTGCTAACTCATTCCCTGGCTCTTCCGCCCTGGGATGTTGCCCAGGGCACTCCATGTTCTCTTTCCCCACCTATCCCCGACACCCATTCCCTCTTCCACTTGTTTGCTCGGCCCCTCCAGCCTGCGGATCACTGTCTTTGACGCAGTAGATAGGCAGTGTGGCAACAGAGTCATCCTGCTTTGCTGCTGTCGTCTGTTATCGCCATCTGTCTCAAGCAGAGGGCCTCCCCGTTCCTGCTTGCTCTTCTCGCTCATGAGTGTAACTTTTTAAATCCTTCTTTTCCCTTATTATTTTATACAAGGCTTGACTCCATAAGTCACATGTCTTAGATTATTCTTAAACACTCATTAAAATATTTTAAATTTACCCTTGATTCTCTATTCTTTTTTATGTTTTCCATTCCTTTAAAAAAATCACGCTTTCAAATATTTCTAAACTAATATTTGATATTGTCTCTCTATAAACTCTCATCTAAGACCCAGATTTAAAAGTTCAAGCACAATGTGTGACCATGGAGAAGTTCAAAGGATGTCTATTTTAAATTTTCCTACCATCCTGTCTCTTTAAGTGCAATAAGGAAGGCAGCTGTTAAAATTTTTGTTTGCTTTGTTTTTTTCTTGACCTTAAATTGAAGCCTACACCATCAGCTCTCCTTGTTTCCAGATCTGTAGACTTGAATGAGATCTATGCACACAAGCCTTACTGAGACTTACCCACCCTCACTATCATGTGAACCAATCCTTATAATAAACCTGTCATGTCTAATATATTCCACATCGTATTTGAGACTTACATTTTATATATATTTTTCTAGATTCACAAAATTAGGTTAACTATCAAATGTGAGATAAGTACATGGTGTGGATCCCAAGCATGGGAACAGTAGTGATTGAACAGATCCAGAATATCTCAGAAGTGGCACTGACAATACTTACTGATGGATTGGTTATAGATTGTGAAAGAAGAATCAGGGATTCTGAAACCTACCATTTCTTTTAAGCAGTTAGGTAGATGGTAAATCTGTTTCAGAAATGAAACAGTCTAGAATAGTAAATTTTAAAAGGGAGTTACTAATTCTGACTGGTCACATTTGTGTGAGTTCAAGTTTACTAGATATTCATAATGAAATGGGAAGGAGTCCATGGATGTTTGGAGATGAAAAGAAAGAACTAAGCTGACCATATAAATTTGAGTTATCTGCCAGAGCTGGCCTGGGACCAGTTGGAATGGTCCACGTGAGATCATGTGGGGTAAGAGCCAAAAAGAGTGTCCTCAGTCATCAGAACACTTAGAGGTCAGGGGAGAAGGTAAAGGGCTGTGAGGTGAGAACAGCCTCTAAGGCTGCAAACATCTGATACTCAGAAAACCACATCACCAGCGGGGGGTCAGAAATGGGCAGAGAGCACAGGGTATCAGTTGTTAAGAGCTTCGGTGAGATGATCTCAGAGAAACAGTCATTAGCTTTATCAAGATGAGGTCATTGGTGAGATAAGGCCCTTTTTATCAGTGAGGTCAGAAGGAATTCCTAGTAGAGTGATTTTGAGATCATGGTAGGTGGAGACGTAGAGACAGAAAGTTCATACAGTGTCCCATTATTTCTGCAAGGGACAGCACAGGGGTAGAAGGTAGCAAAATATGAAGTCAAAGGGACACTGTTGTCGGTCCCCCTGTTCTCTGGGTGGCCGTGGTGGGAAATCTAAGGCATGTTTCAGTTTGAATGGATCCAACAAAGTGGAATTAATAATGTTATAGAAAAAGAAGACATGATAGTAAAAATTCTTTTAAGAAGATAGGAGGTGGTAGGTGGAGAGGCTGGGCCGCGATAACAACAATGACCCTCCTGTTGCTTGTAATCAGAAGGAAAACAGTTAATGCACGCAGATGTAAAGAGACTGATGAGGTTTTGATTGGTTAATGAAGTTGTATTTATTAGTGGGGAGCCAGATTAGAGAAAGGCAAAGAAGAGCATGCTGGCAATATTAAATAATCCTCTTCATCTACTTTTGTGGGCTGTGGTCCCAATGGCAACTTAACTTTCACGAAAATTTCATTCACTTGACTTATCTCATATGAGTGATGGTGTTGCCTGCAGAGAGAGAAAACCTGTCCCTAGACTGAGCAGTCTGGTCTCTCTACAAGGAGAAGGGAGGCTCTGGCCCACTGAGAAAAGCTTCTTGGGCTGGACAACTACTTTGGGCTGGATTTTCTTTCCTGGAACCATATGGCCACCTGATTAGTTAGATGTTGTGAACCACAAATAAGGTGATATTTACAGAACAGCTAGATTTGACCTGACCAAACCAGAAGCCTGGAATGATCCTCAGCTTTTCCCCCTGTTACACAGAAGGGAATTGGCTAAGAACCTATGAAGCATAAATTTCTGTGTCAACACGTTCAGGACACTGGAACCTAAATGCATTCACATAGTCACTGTTTTTGTGTATGTGAAACTTTGCCACAATAGCATATTTGAATTGTACTTAGTTTAGATTATACCCCTTTTTTTTTTGCTCTGACTTTTCCTCTATCCCATTTCTCGGGGGACATTGCAGCAGGTGCCTTTGAGGTCTGACTTAGGGGAAGCAGTTTTAGAGGTCATTTTACCTTGGTCCCAGTAGGATGATCTTACGCTGTCCACAGTCCCACCCACAGGCAGGTAAGTTATGGCTCATCCTTCTTGCAGGGGCAGCTTCTGGGAAGCTGTATCGTGACACAAAGGTTCAGGACCTCCCCTGGCTGTCTTGCAGGGTGAACACAACCTGTCTCACACAGTATTGTCCAGAGAGGACAAATGCTTGCAATTGAGCACTCAAGAAGTGAGCCCAAGGATGAGTCTTCCACTCTTTAGACAGATAATGTCTAGCACTTATTTAGCTGAGTGTCACAGCTATTTAGCTAATACTGGCGAACATTGGAGACAAAAAGATGCCTGTTCAAAATGGATTTCTCTTTCCATATATTCAATACTGTGGTGGGCACAGTGGTGGGCACTCCATATTTTTTAGATGAAAACTATATGGCATAGAATTTATCGAAACCGTTATAACAAAAGCTGAAAGCTGCCCTGCCAGAGAGCAAGTGTTTCTATGTGTGATGTCACAAATCTTATCTATGCCAAACCTCAGTGATAAGATCACAAGCGTTGATAACCAGGCCAGCATAAATCCTGAGTCATTATTCCTATCTTCCTTTAGTGAAGGAACTCGCAAGATCATTGTCATATAAACGGCAAATCAGTTTACTGCCAAAACATTTAAAGCAGTTGATTGATTAAAAATAGTGTGCCTTTTTTTTTTTTTGAGGATTTGGTAATGTTTATAGTATTTGGCAGCTTTGAGAAAATTGTAATATATTGTGGGTTTTTTTCCCTCATTTGAAAGAAAAAACTTTTATCTAATTTGGTATGAGTAATTTTGAGTTTCTTTCTTTAAAATGATCACACAAAACCTGGATGCAGTCCTACATCCTACCCTTATATACACATCTGATCTATGTAAAAACTCTGTACTTTCAACCTTAAGATATATGTTAAATGTTTCTTGTTCTTCGCATCTCTACCATCATCACTGTTGTGGTAACTGATTTTAACTCTCTGTCCTGAAAAAAAATACTTAATTTCACGTGGTCAAGTGTTTTGCTTTCACTACATGCTTTCAAGACTTTATGGCCTTATTTCAAAAACTTAGAGATTTTTTTTTAAGGCTTATAATTTTCTTTTGATATCTTTATCTTATAATTTTTGCTAATTTTATCTTTAGAGTCAGAATAGTAAGCATTTGTGTTCCTTTGGGTAACTAAACAGTAATATTACTATCATGTAAGAGAAGAATTTTTTCTTTCAAATTGAAATGTCAATTTTATTATTTTATTTTATTTTTAGTCAACTATGTTTTTATTATTATTAAATAATATTTTAATGAGAGTAGACTAATAGTACTTTTCATGTCTGAAAAAGTTCATCTTTGATAATACTTCTAGGTAGACATAAATTACATATTCTTTTCCTATAAATATTTAAAATTATTTGATCAGTTTGGGGAAAAAAAGAAACCTCTGTTGGAATTCTGATTAGAATTGCACTAAATTTATGTATTAACATAAGAAACCTGTCTCTCCATGTCCCAGGTCCTGTTTTATGTCTTTCAATAAAATGCTATCATTTTCTTCATTTAGATCTAATTCCTGTCTTTTCCTTTTATTTGAGCCAAATTTGAAGCAAGCGTTATTAAATACTGGCCAGGTCCATACCCAGGATTCCCAGAGTATGGCCTAATTCCTGTCTTCTTAGTTTTATTTCCAGTATTTTTTCCCTTTTTATTATACTTATGATGGGATATTTTCCTATTCCAATTTCAATTGCATAATAGCAATAGGAAGAAAAGCTATTAACTTCATATCTGACTTGTCTTATGAACAAATCCTCTTATTAACTGTAAAAGATTTTAAGTAGTTAATCTTGTATATTCTAAGTATGTTATCATACAACTTCAAGTCAAGACAGGATTGTCTCTCATTTTTTTTAAACTTTTATTTTTTGGTCTTATAATCTACCCAGTTTTTCTAAGAATAGTGATAATATCAGGAAATCCTGGTTTGTTACTGATGTAATAAAAAATAGTTGCCAAACATAATGTAATTACTAGGTTTAGGTAAAGAGAAACTCTTATAATCATGCTACATGATTCTAGGTAATGAATTATGTCTTCCTGAATTTCATATTTTGGCTATCTCACCTCCATATTTCTGTACTGGAGACAGGACTTTTAAGGGTACGATTAAAGTTAAATACATTCAGAGAGTGGATCAGCCAGTGTCCAGTGGGACCTCACACCAAAGCTCTCTTCCTCTCCTCCATGTATGGCATAGCTGGAGGGTGGCCATATGGATGTCAGGGAGTCACCAGAGTCTAAGGATGCTGCTGCTCTGGTCTCACATTTCCAGCTTTTAGAAAATGACAGACTGAGTTTGATGTTTAAGTCACCTAGTCTACAGTAGAACTGACTAATGCAGTCACCCTCCTACAACTGAGAGCTTGTTGGTAAACTCCATCCTACAAAACCATAAATGATGGCACAGTCATGACATTGCTCTCTAGCCCAGTGGTTCTCAACCCTGTTTAACAAAAGCTGATGACATTTTTGCTTGTCATAGGTAGGGTGGATAAGTGGGGAGAGAGGAGAGTTGTGTCTACTGCCAATTAACAGTAAAGGCCAGTTGTACTGTTGAAGGTCCCATAATGGAGAGACAGCTCTTCATGGTAAATATGTGACACCAAGGTCAGTAGGGCTGAATTTGAGAAGCTTGGCTTCACCAAACCCTCGAAAACCCTCTACCAATGGGAGCATTATTATTAGAGTAAGAAATGTGTTCCAAAGGCTCATATGTTGAAGACTTGATCCACAATGCAGCAGTATTTCAAGGTGAGGCTTAGAGGACTTGTATTGTGGGTACTCTGACCTCATCGATGGATTCATCCAGCAATAGGTTCATAATCTGATTGGCTACTGGGAAGTGATGGACACTTACAAGGTGGGATCTAGTTGAGGAGATGACTCCTCAGGAGCATACCTTTAGGGGTATAGCTTGCCCTGTCCACTTCCTGTCTTTCTGCTCCATGATCACCACGAACTGAGCAATTTTCCTCTGCCATCCTCCCCATCACATCTGTCCTATCACAGCCACTGAAACAGTGGGACCTCATGATCATAGATGAAAACCTCTGAAATGGAAAATCAACTTTTCTTTCTTTAAATGGATTGCCTCAGGTACTCCCCCCAAACCCCCTTCTGTCCCCTCTCCCCAGGGACGGAAAGCTTCCTGGCAGAGAGGATAAGGGGAGAGGGAGGAGCTCTGAACCTAACTGAAGAAAGTCTAGCCCCTGGCTGAGAAGATGGGCCTGACCAGCCTGAGAAGAGCAAGGAGCTGGTTCTTGTTGCCTTGCAGCTGAGAGTGGTACCACTAGCTCTTCTGGGTTTGGAGTGGGTCAGCAGCAGGGCTTAGCACCAAACTACATTCAGCCAAGTTGAACGTATCCAGACTTGTCAGCCTCACAGCTGGGACCACAGGTAAAACAGACTTGACACATAAAGAAACCATTTTCTTCATATCTGTGAGAGAACTCCCCAATACCACCTCCTCTTCTGACTCCTAAGACACTGGTGAGTTTTCTTTATCCCCAGTTTTCTTAGATTTGCTTAGGAATAGCTGATGGATTTTTGTCAAAGGACTCAAGGATACTCATTGACCTTGTCAGTGTGGTCTACTTGCTCTAATGGTTATGTGTTGAATTATCTTGATAGATGCCTTCCTTTCAAAGAGAAAGTCTGTGTGTTTGTGTGTGTGGATGTGCATGTATGTTTGTGTGTGAATGTGTGTGTATGTATATGTGTATGTGCATGTGTGTTGTGTGTTTATGTGTGTGTATGTGTGTTGCATATATGTGTGTGTGTGTGTGTGTGTGTGTGTGTGTGTGTATGAACTGCTTATTGTAATAGGGCCTTGAGCAAATGTAGTATAACCACCACAGAGTTATGCTTCCAGCCCCAGATGTTTTAGTTTGCTGTCTTTAATCATGTTTTTATAAGGCAATTCTAACCTCAGTTGGAAGGTCTTTGTGCTTTTCTTCTAGACTGGAATTTATGGACCAAAAGCAAATGTATACTCACTGGTGGTGGGAAAGAATTCATCTCTAACACCATTGTTGTAAATGACTGATCTTTAACCATTGTGATTTCTTCCATACTTACCTTGCAGAGTCAGTTTGGGTCATTTTTGTTTTGTGACAGCTTTTGGATTGGTTTTGCCTCCTCCTGTGTATAATCTAGTGGCTAAGCTGTTTAAATATGAAATTAAATCATGCCACCAGTTCTCTTAAACCTAATGAATAACATGAAATGCAACCTTGTTACCTGTGTCTAAAAGGACCTAACGGTCTGTGTTGCTCATTACAGCTCATTGTCTCCGTCAGCACCCCATCTTAGACGTGTGGAGAGACCACCCATGCCTCAGATGCAGGCAACATTCCCTGTGCTGTCCCTTCAGGCTTTTCTTGCTTCAGAACTTGGGTTCCAGAATTTCCACTTAGGAATCATTCCCTGACTGCCCTATCCAAATAGATTTCTCCCAGCCCGACACCTCAGCTATCCAAGGCAGCAGGGATCTTCTCTTCTTTTTTTTTTTTTTTTTTTTTTTTTTTTTGGTTTTTTCGAGACAGGGTTTCTCTGCGTAGCTTTGCGCCTTTCCTGGAACTCACTTTGGAGACCAGGCTGGCCTAGAACTCACAGAGATCCGCCTGCCTCTGCCTCCCAAGTGCTGGGATTAAAGGCGTGCACCACCACCGCCCGGCTGGGATCTTCTCTTCTGGCCATCAAAGTGGCTTCATGTAGGAGCCAGGAACCAAGCTAATGTATTTTCCTCTCAAAGTAAAAATCAGGTTGACCAATCAGGAGAATTATCTACTCTTTCCATCTTTGGCTTCAGAGCCCAAAGAGTAGAATACAATATGAAATTAATTTCCTAAAGATAATGCATTTATGCCACCGTAGACTGCTCACTTCCTTTATATTCTCTGAAAACCATTGTTTATATTTAATGCCATACAAATTTAAAGGATATCTTAGAATTATAGCCACATAAAGATTAGTATGCATATAACAATACTAATGTTGAAAGAGAAAAGAAAGGGAAATTATATATATAAATTTTTTTTTTTTTTTTTTTTTTTTGGTTTTTCGAGACAGGGTTTCTCTGTGTAGTTTTGCGCCTTTCCTGGGACTCACTTGGTAGCCCAGGCTGGCCTCGAACTCACAGAGATCCACCTGGCTCTGCCTCCCGAGTGCTGGGATTAAAGGCGTGCGCCACCACCGCCCGGCTAAATTTTTATCAAGGTATCAACTACTTAAAAAATGTTTAGTCTTTCCAAATGGCTTGCTGAGAAATACTATTTGGCAGGATAATTCTCAATCTGGCTTATGTTGCCTGTCATCATTTTACGAAGCCCAGCATTTTAACATTTTTGAACATTTTCCCAAAGATATTTAACCATAGCTTCATCTTTCTAAAAAACAGTCAATAGAATGCGTGCAAAAGGACCAGTAAAACAATGCTAAAAAAATTAAATCATGGATGAAGAAAATTCAATGTAAGCACAGTGAAGAAATGAATCCATTCACCATTACAAGGGGATGATAAGTCTTTTGAAAAAAAATCCTTTTCTGAGCATACATGGGAGTATTATCAAATGCAGTGACTGTATGGCTCTTCCCACTACTTTACAGAACTTTAAAATAGAAGTCACCCTGGACATCAAATTGTCAGACGCAAATGTCAAGTCCCAAATAAGTAAGTGGCATGGCAGACGGTACAGGGGCTGCTTGTGGGGGTGCATTATCGGTGGAGATAGCATTTGTTAACACCCCTACCAATGAAACCTTAAACTTTGAGGTTTCCTGGGGGTAAATGATGAAGATGCTGATGCTGGAGAAAGCAACACTTTTGCTTTGAGATGGTGAGATCTGCATCTCAGTGTTCATCAGAGGAAGAAGAGCTAGCTACAACAGATGCTGCCCTACTAACTCACAATCATGCTGGGGAGCTGTCAAGTTGTTCCTCCAAAAATACCAAGTAAGATGAGATAAAAGCAAATGTTTTTGCTATCAAGACAGAGACATTTGGTCGGAGCAATAAAATAGGCTCAAATGCCAGAAAAAAATAATAAAGAAAATGTGGAATGAGTAACTTCCAAAGTTATGGAAATAATTTGACTGTGTCTTACTACATGATAAAAATTGACAGGATTCCTAAGCTCGTACAGATGGAAGCGCTATGCTAACAGAACAGAACGGAACAGCTCGCAGAACAGAGGCATGGTTAGAGGCCCAGAATAGCCCGGCTGTAGCCAGGAATTCTGTCTGTTTCAAAACAATTACATTGTATATAAAATGTGGATACTTGTGGCTAGTTTCCTCAAAGCGGTAACTAGTTGTCTGTAAGCAGTAGCATTCCCTTATAGTAAATGTTACATATTTGAATAATGGCTGAATTAGGATTTGGGTTTAATCTGTGAAAATAACATCCTATCTCTTCATTGTTAACAGACTTCTGGATAAAAGAATAAATCCGATGTATTAAGTAAATATGTAATATATAAATTAAGTAAATACCTAATATGTAAAAAGGACAGTTTTCTCCTGCCATGCAAATGGATCAATCCTATTTTATTTGGTTAAAAATCTGATTACTAAAATTGCAAAACATGTGACTAGAAATCCGCAAAATGTGTGTCATAGATATCTTAATATGAAATCTAGCCAGATAAAGAAGAGTGTGATGATGAAATGGACTAGATAGGATGGGGAAGCTAGGAAGGAAAGGGAAAAAGTAAGGTCTCTATAGTAACCTGGCCTGGGTTATAGTCTGGCCAGCCTGTGCTGAATCATATTTCCTTAACTGGAAGCTGTGTGACAATGCACAAGCTTCTTAATCAAACATTCAGTTTTGTTGTAAAATTAGGCTAATGGAGCAGTCTAGGACATGGCAAAGGGTGATGGGGGAGGGGGCAGCAGTTCAGCAAGCATTCAGGCCATCACAGAGGTTGGTATTTAAGTCGTTTCATAACAGCTATTATTGTATTTTATGTGTATGGGTTTTTGACTGCATGTCTGGATGTGTACCACGTGGGTATCTGGTGCTCCCAGAAGCTACAAGTAGGCATTGGATTCTCTGAAACTGGAATTCGAGATGGTTGTGAGCTGCCATGTGGGTTGAATGGAACCCAGATCCTCTGCAAGAGCAACAGGTGCTCTTAACCTTGGAGCCATCTCTTCCGTCCCACCAGCTGCTTGTTGTATGTTGCCTCACATCATTCTTACATGTGTAAGACTTGACTTTCTATAAATTGGTGTTTCAGAAACTCAAGTATCACTAACACCTATCTACTCTCCTCAGACTCCCAGAGACGGCCTATACTTTGCGGCATTAGAAGATCTGCAGATAAGTCTGCTGAAGTGGTTCAGCAGGCTCTGTGCTGGCCGCTACACCTGACGACCTGAGGTAGATCTCTGGCATTCATTTGGTGGGAGAGAATGAATTCCTGATTCCTACAAGTTCTCCTCTTACCACTACACATATGCATTCACACATGCACATGTTAAATAGGTAAATAAATAAAATCTAAAAAATTTTGAAGTTCTTCATGCAACTGTAACATGCACCAGAACTTAGGAACAAGGGTGTTATGGAAATCACGTGAACTAAGAATTAGCATATCCATTTTAGAATTCAGAATATAGAACTAAAAGATTAGTTTACTCAAGATCACATGGCTAATGATTGATGGATAAAATAGTCTTGATGTAGTCTCTTATGAAAATTATAAAACTAAGTTACAAAGTAGCATGTAGATTTAATGCTAGTTTTTAAAAGTTAGTCATATGTTTAAAGACCATAAATAGGTTTATGAAATATATTTGTCAAAATAATGTTGAAATAGTATTAAAAGTAAGGTTTATTTTATTTTATGAGTTTTTTGGTAATGTGATGGCATTTCTCAATATTTCCATATGTGTATATATATATTGCATCTTTAATAAGAGAAGGAAAACATAAATGTTGTTATTTCTTTTAAAAATCAGAAATCTCGGGAATAAATAAGTTTCTAACATCAAGAATGAGCACTTTTAATTAGAGTGCCTGAAGAGCACCCATATGGCAATGTGGACAGTGTGGAGGACATGTGATTCTGAGTCCTGGGGACTAGGTATCTAATTCATGAGACATCTATGAGTTTGAGAATTACTAAAGGCTTTACATCAATTTCAAGGTAGTAAAAACTGTTGTCTTTCTTATGATCTGATATCTCAAATCAGTACCTTTGATTTGCCTTGTCACCATCTTAGCTTAGTAGGTCAGGACTTGAATACTTTCATGGCTTTTAATTAAGCTTTTATATCTGTCTATCTATAGTAGAATGTTGCCTGTGCATGTCTGCAATAGTGTTGATTCGGCTCTACTGAACTTAAAAACAACAGTGGCTGGGCTGGAGGAGACAGCTCATTGAGTAAAGGGCCTCCTGCTCAAGCATAATGACCTGAGCTTGCATCACCAACACCCACTTAAAAGCCAAGTATGATGGCCCATGCCTGTGATCCAAATGTTAAGGAGGCAGAGACAGGAGGATCCTGGGGCTTACTGGACAGTCTAGCCAAATTGGCAAGTTCCAGGTTCAGTAGGTGTTGCTTGGATTCTAAGCTCCCTTTGGGGAGGGGGTGAGAAGGTGCTGTATCAATGACACAGGCACCGGGAATCCATTGAAAGCAAATAACAGACTCATTTATTCAATAACAGGGTAGGCCTTATATACCCTCCTCCCAGCTCCCAGTCTGTGTGGTCATCCCTCATTGGCTGAGCACGATGAGGAACTCTGACAGCGACTGTTGCAAGGCCCTCAGGCAGACTCCAGGTTGGCTCTTAAGGAGTATATTATATGCATGCCTCAGTTACTGGTCTGAACCAATTTCTTCGACCCTATGGGCCTGTCCTACTACAAGCAGGAGATTTAGTTTCAAACACTTAGATGGGGAGTGATTGAGGAGAGCAACCAATATTGATCTCCAGCCTCTAGAAACACATGCACAGAGAGAGAGACAGAGAGAGAGACAGAGAGAGAGAGACAGAGACAGAGACAGAGACAGAGACAGAGAGACAGAGAGAGAGAGAGAGAGAGACAGAGAGACAGAGAGACAGAGACAGAGAGACAGAGACAGAGACAGAGACAGAGACAGAGAGACAGAGAGAGAGAGAGAGAGAGATGAGAGACAGACAAACAGACAGAGACATACAGAGACAGAGACAAAAAAGAGAGAAAAGAGAAGGACACACATACAGAGAGAGAGAGAGAGACAGACAGACAGACAGAAAGACACACACATACACAGAGGGGGGGACAGAGAGACAGAGAGAAAAGAGAGAGACACATACATAGAAAGAGACAAAGAGGCCGGGCGGGGTGACACACGCCTTTAATCCCAGCACTCGGGAGGCAGAGCCAGGCGGATCTCTGTGAGTTCGAGGCCAGCCTGGGCTACCGAGTGAGTTCCAGGAGAGGCGCAAAGCTACACGAGAAACCCTGTCTCGAAAAACCAAAAAAAAAAAAAAAAAAAAAGAGACAAAGAGAGAGAAAGAGAGATACACACACATACATACAGAGAAAGGGAGAGACAAGAAGAGAGAAAGACACACAGACAAACAGGCACACAGACAAACACACATACAGAGAGAGAGAGAGAGAGAGAGAGAGAGAGAGAGAGAGAGAGAGAGAGAGAGAGAGAGAGAGATTGATTCCCATTCATTACTGAATGGAAGTTCAAGTTCTTAGGTGAATGCTCCAGACTTTCCACAAATTGACCCCTTCTTATTTGTCTAGCTTTTTCATCTGTCCCTTTTTGACAAACATGATTATTCTCAAATGCACCATTTATTTATATCTATTTTAAGCACTTTAGATAGGTCTCTTCCTGTGCTTTAAAATGTCCTCCTGTGTCATTACCTCTCAGCTCATATGCTTCACAAAAGATCACTAGAAGTAGTAAGGTCCATGCAAATTTTCCATTTGAGTTTAGCAGTCCCATGGTATTATCCCTACCTGGAATGTGACTTTCTATTCACTAAACAAGGGACATGCCTGTCATGCTTACACACACATACACACACATGTGTGCATACACACATGAATGTGCTCACAAATACATTTATAGATAAATAATTCATTTTTTAAAAATTAAGATTACTTATGGTTCAGGATCATATAATTATCAAATGAAACTGATCAAATATGGATCTATTACTTTCAAATAAAGGGGTATGAATTTGAGAAGATCTTTTCTATTAAAATTGCAATAAAAATACATACTTACATTTTAACTATTTTAACTGTACAGTTCCATGTCATTAAATATATTCTCACTGTTTTGCCACCATCGGTGTCATCTATTTCTGGAGCATTTTTCATTTTCTGCAAAGCTGAAACTTGGTACCCATTGACTGCTCATTTCCTCTTTTCTCTGGTCCTGTGATATCGCTTTCTCAGTTCCTGAATCTGATTCATCTAGGAACTTCACCCAAGTAGACTCATATGTTTCTTGTTTTGTCGCTGGCTTTGCAGGTCACTAGTACAGTGACAAGGTTCTTCCACAATGAAGCCTATGTCAGATTCCCTTCCCAATAACAGATAATATTCCATCATATGTATGTACCTCATTCTGTTTATCCACAATCTGTTAGTGATCACCTGATCTGTCTCCACATTTTGTCGATTGTTAATAAGGTTATTATAAACATAGGTGTATGAATATCTGTTCAAGTCCATGCCTTAGGTTCCTTTTGGTATGTAGATAAAAGTGGAATTACTGGATCATTAAATAACTCTATTTTAAAATTTTTAAGGACTGTCCTACTGTTTGCATAATGGCCACAGCACTTTGTATGACATCATTTGTGTCTAAGCATTCTAGTTTCTTCACAACCTCATCCCCTCTGTCTGTCTGTCTGTCTGTCTGTCTGTCTCTCTTTCTCTCTCTCTCTCTTGGGTTTGGTAATAGCTAGCCCAATGGGTCTGAAGTGGATCTTGTGCCTGTTTTGGATTTTAAACAGGACCTACAAAGTCAGTCGTATGGGCCGAGGAGCTAACTCAAACTAGTGATGTGGACCTTATTGTGATGATCTGTAGCAATGTACACACTAAGCATTGGGGTCTAGGAGATGATAGGAAGTGTCTATTTGAAGCCTTGTGCTTCAGGTAGGGTGATAGGATAATAGGGCAATAGGGTAATGGGGTAGTTTCCATTCAGCTCCATCCAGTTGGAGCTCTGGGGAATCTTAGTGCATTATATGAATACTTCCGTGTTTTGAGCATGGAGTAATGAATTCAGACTCAGAACCCATTACAAGCCAACATTCCTTAGGCATCTAGATTTTGTTTAAAAGAATGCCAATATAGGTCCTCAAGTATGAATGGAACCTTTCTCATATTGAGGGTAAGAATTGGGAGTGTCTAGAAGATACTGATATAGCCTGTGGGAGCTGGCAAAGACTCTGGTACTTTGGGCTCCTCTGTGGCAGAATGCAGAAGGCTCATCCTGAGGATTGCCCACTCTCTCTGCTTTAGATTATGCTACTGGTCAAGAGTTCTGTTACCATTCTACTGCAACTGCCCGGGGAGATAACTTGGACAGACTAAAGTTCTTTCCCTTATAGGGAGGCATATGTCACCCTTAGGAACAAACCATGAATAAGGTTGTGCAACATGTGTGTCCATCAAGGACCATGAGAAAATGCCTAGCTTTTGCTCCTAGCAACACAGTGTCCTATTAGCATTATTTAGAATTATCTGAAGCAAGGATAGGTGTAGCTAGAGTTTTCCTGCCTGGCCCACAGTCAGGACAAATCTCTCTCACCTGCCAGTCCCACAGCCGCTCAGACCTGACCAAGTAAACACAGAGACTTATATTGGTTACAAACTATATGGCCGTGGCAGGCTTCTTGCTAACTGTTCTTACAGCTTAAATTAATCCATTTCTATAAATCTATACCTTGCCACGTGGCTCGTGGCTTACTGGCATCTTCACATGCTGTTTGTCATCGTGGCAGCTGGCAGTGTCTCTCTCTCTCAGCCTTCCACTTCCCAGCTTTATTCTCCTCCTTGTCCCGCCTATACTTCCTGCATGGCCACTGGCCAATCAGTGATTTATTTATTGACCAATCAGAGCAACACATTTGCCATAGAGAACATCCCACAGCAGATAGGCAAACATGATTTTTCTTGTAAAGTGCCTAATGGCAAATATTTTAGGCTCACTATCTCTGTTATATATTCTTAGTATATTCTTTATCTACTACTATAAAAACATGCTTCTTTCATTTTCTTAGTTCATGAGCCATGTAAATACAGCCCCATAGCCAACTCCTGGGTTATAGTTTGCCAAGCTGATGTTTTGGGCCATCTCTGTCACCACATTGTGTTACCTTGCCTTTCCAGCAGAGTACTAGGAACTGTTCAGAAACAAATTGATTGTGTCCACCACACGTTTTAGTATAGTGTCTTATACATTGGTTAGCAAGTGGGCTCCCAACTAGCAATAGGGTTTTCAAATACATTGAGGTGGTAATACCCCGAGTCAGGTATAGAATTAATCTTTTTAGTTTTCTCCACATATATAGTGTCTGTAACTCATCAGAAAGGGACAGTATACTCACTGTGGCATGGCAGTGTGGGAGAATACCTGAGGCTCTAGACATGAGGCGAAAGGGAGGGAGGGTGGTTTCCTGTTTCATCTGTGTAAAGAGGCAGCATCGTTCTGTAGAGTAAGTGACAGGGCCTGGAGAGGTGGCGCGGCAGTTAACAGCATTTACTGCCCTTTCAAAGAGCCCAGGTTGGGTTCCCAGTGCCCACATGCTGGCTCCTCAGTATTCACATGCTGGCTCCCAGCCGTCCTTTACTCCAGTTCCAGGAAATCTGATGGCCTCTTCTGGCCTCCAAAGGCCCCAGGCACACAGGTGGTGCACAGACATACAGGCAGGCAAAACACTCATACACAGCAAGTAAAATAAACAAATCTAAAATAAAAAGAGTGACAGGGAATTCCCATAGCATCTGTATTCCCAGAAAGAACAAATATGATATGCACTGAAACCTTATGGTAACACCAGTTTGAATTTTTGTTGTTGTTGTTTTTGTTTGTTTTGTTTTTAACAAACGAAATCCCCAATTGAGGGCACTACCACTGGTTAAAACTGACATTTCTAAGAGAGCACACAGCATGTTCCCAGTGAGCATGGTTTGGTCAACATGTCTTTGTCAAATGTTGTGTTCTTAGGTTTCCAACATAAGATGTACAACTCCAGTAAAGGTTTGAAGGCAAAAGTGTGCCTCTTGGTTGCTACATTATTTCCACTTACTAAACTTGCTTTGTTTGGTTTTATGCTTTTAATGCCTTGTACTACCCCCTGACCTCTGCATGGTGAGGTGAATTAACATTGCAAGGTCTCCAGGATACCAGTATTTACACTGTTCTGATCACAGTTAACTGTGTTGGTAAAGCAGACAGATCTGAGTATAATGTGAAGGGCCCTAAAAGAGTATCTAAACTTAATTTCATTATTAGCAAACTTAAATATTTCTTTATTAGCATACAAGATTGATATTGCAACTGTTAAAAAAAATGACCCCTTTGAGTTAAAGCACAGAAGCTGGAAGGGGTGGGGCTGAGGAGATGGCTCAGTGGTTAGGAGCACTGGCTGTTCTTCCAGAGGACCTGGGTTCAATTCCCAGCACTCACATGGAAGCTTACGACGGTTTGTAACTCCAGTTCCAGGGGTTATGGAACCCTCAAAAAGATATACATGCAGGCAAAACACTAATGCACATAAATGTAAATCTTTGTTGGGTGGCAGTGGTGCATGCCTTTAATCCCAGCACTCGGGAGGCAAAGGCAAGGGGATCTCTATGAGTTCTAGGCCAGCCTTGTCTATAGAACAAGTTCTAGGACAGCCAGGGCTACAAAGAGAAACCTTGTTTTTGGGGAAAAAAAGAGAACCCAGAAGTTTGTTCAAAACTGAACACCTTGGAAGAAGTAATAACATACTAATTAAGCCATTATCAGAGATTAGGAACTCACAAGGGTTCCATTTTTTAGTCCACTAACCCTCCACTATTCTGCAGATTTCTTAAAGCATGAGATTTGACAGGTGAAGTGCTAGAGTAACCCAGCCTTGTAGGGGAAGTAAGCCCGGGGACCATCAAAATTAGGACTGGGAAGCCAAGTGAGTCATAAGTAAGGAAGACTAGAAGACGTTCTAAGAGAAAAAAAGAGCTTGAAAATTTCATGCATGTCTTTTATAAAGCTGGCAGACTCAGTCCTAGCTTCATACATGCCAACGTCTGTATTTGAGACTCCTTAGGTACATAATTCACTGAAGAGACTAGAAACTTCAGACATGAAAACAAAGTAGTTCCCTGATAAATCCTTGAGAAGCTCCATTGCAGGTATTGTGGGGGGGCTGTGATGTTGTGAACGTATACCATGTGCTCTCATGTTATCTCATTTAATCTTTCAACAATTACTTCCTTATAGATGAGAAATTCTACCTGCTTTCCAATTGGACATTCACCCCCAGGCTTATCACAAGATAAACCAAGTAAAGGTCTATCTTCATGGAAACCTAGCCAAATCCTGAAAGACACAGCAGGTGCCACTGAGGACAAACTCATTCTTATAGCAGCATGCTTAGAATTTCTCAACCCAAACTTACATGTTCCTTTCAAAGTGATATAATATTAATGAAATGTTTAATATGAAAAGCAAGATGGAGAAATGGCTCAGCCATTAAGAACACTGTCTGCTCTTCCAGGGGACCCAGGTTCAATTCCCAGCCCTCTCAGAGCAGCTCACAACTACCTCTGACTCCAGCTCCAGGGCATTTGACACCCTCACACAGACATACATACAGGCAAAATACCAATGCACATTTAAAAAGGAAAAGAAAAGAGAGAGAGAGAGAGGAAGAAAGAAAGAAAGAAAGGAAAGAAAGAGAGGGAAGCATACAAGAGTTGATCTTGGGAATCAGAAGAGATTGACTGGGAGTCCAGCTTTTCTTGCATACTGATTGTCTGCCCTTTGTCAACTTACTCAACAGATCCTGGTCTCAATATCCTCATCTGCACAGTGGGAACAGCCATAGTAAAGACGCAGTTTCTAAAGCTAGGTGGTGGTGGCACATGCCTTTAATTCCAGCACTCTGAAGGCAGAGGCAGGCAGATCTCTGAGTTCCACTCCAGCCTGGTCTACAGAGCAAGTTCCAGGACAGTCAGAGCTACACAGAGAACCCCTGTCTCAAAAAACAAAACAACAACAATGACAACAAGATGCAGTATCTGGGGCTGAAGAGATGGCTCAGCAGTTGAGAGCACTTGTTGCTCATGCAGAGGACCTGTGTTCAGTTGATAGCACCCATGTCAAGTGGTTCCCAACTGCCTGTAACAGCAGAACCAGGAGTTCTACCACCCTCTTCTGGCCTCCACAGGTACACATATCCACACAATTATATATATAGATAGATAGATAGATAGATATAGATATAGATATATGTGTGTGTGTATAATATAATATGATAGATAGATAGATAGACAGATAGATAGAGTTTCTGTTTTGGTCCTCCATGTCATTAATGCCCTCATGGTTGTCTTAGCACATTGTCACTACAATTCTAGGTATTGCATCAATGTCCTGGGCAAGTACAGAAAGGAGGATGTAAGAGGGGCTTACTACAAGAAAACACAACATCCTATGAAGCCTTTAACTTACGCCTTGTCCACGATTGTGACACTTGATGACCCTTAGCATCAGGGAGTCAGGAGAAGTATATTCCGAAAAGTGGCTGCTACTCTAGCAAAACTGGAATCTTGCTATTAGGAAAGAAGAGAGAATGGTATTAGGTGGGCAACCAGTGTTGCCTACTGCAAACATCATTAAAAGGTCAGTAGGTAAAACCATAGAGGGCCATCCACTACTTCTGACAAGCATCCTCCACCCATTACAGTAAGGACAGTTGATTAGTTTGATTTGGGGGCTCAAATTCATAGAACAGATGGAGTGGACATTGAGAGAAGGAGAAATTAGGACAAACTTGATTATACAAAAGGGATTTGTGCAAAAAGGAGGAAGAGAAGGGGGATGAGAAATTGGTGGGGGGCAGAGGGAAGAACAGTAGGTGTTGAAAATGTAGTGGAATCTGAACAAGCAAATTGAGATGGATAGGTATAAATTGACAATGGGCACCAGAGTTTGAGCATTATATAAAAAGACTGAGAAAACCACGGTAGGCTGTGAACAGGAGAGCAAAATGTTTCTATAACAAGAAAATTCATATTTGTTGTCACACTGAGACTCTTAATCTCTTTCCAAGCTGAGTCAATACAGTTATCAACACTTTTCTGCTCACCACCTCCAGAGCAGCATGCGAGAATATGAATAGATCACTGGAGCATGAGTCACCATTAATTAACAGTATTATTCTTTTTAGTGATTTATAAAAGACAAAGGAACAATTACCGTTTAACTAGAAATCTGTGTAGATATGAGTGTCTCTTGTTTTCTCGGTCGGTTCGGCTGCTGGTATCTTCTGAAAAGGTGGCGAATGGGCTTGACTTAAACCCTGGAACAATCAGCTAACTCTGTTCAGGATTGTGTCCAGAGAAAATAACCCTGTCCCTCTGTGCATCACAATGTCAAGTCTTTACTTTGCACTGGTCAACTTGTGCATATGGTACAAGCGACTGTCTTTCAGATGGCATGAGCGAGAGTTTCTGTTACTTTCCAAAATATTTTTAGCTCATATTTAGTGCTGTAGGGAGCATCATTACTCCAAATCAAAAGATTATCTGTGGAAAGTTGGGAACTGGTTCTTCCTAATCCTTCAGCAAAAAGAAAAGAAAAGAAAAGAAAGGAAAAGAAAAGAAAAGAAAAGAAAAGAAAAGAAAAGAAAAGAAAAGAAAAGAAAAGAAAAAGCAGTTTTGCAAGATGTTTCCTGTTCTGATATTTCAAGAGAGGGGCAATTTTTTCATGATTCTGCCTGTGTCTTGCATGCTTTCTCCTTCTGTGAACTTATAGTTTTGATGCTACTCCATTTCCTGATCACTGCATTTCAGACTTAACTTAAAGACACATATTCTTTCTATGATTCATTTGCTTGGCTTTGCCTTTTGCTGAGGAATCACAACTATCATTCATTTCCGGAAACCTCTTCCTCCCTTGACTTCCTTTATTCTTCCACAGGAATTTTATATGTGAAAGTTACATTTGGTTCACACATTTTTCGTATTTTTTTTGCCAACTAGCTTTCATAGAATTTACTGTAAAGGGTTCATTAATTTCTCACATTTATTTGTCTATCTTGTTGGACTCACACTAAAGTTTTTAAAAAAAAATAATGAGGAACTGGAAAATGGTTCAGTGGTTTAGGATATCTCTTGCTGTTGGAGAGGAACTGAGTTTGATTCTCACACCTCTATGATAGCTCACAACCATCTGTAACTTCAGTTTCAGGGGATCTGATACCCTCTTCTGACTTCCATGGTACCACACACACACACACACACACACACGGTACCCATACGTACATACAAACAAAGCATTTACTCACACATGTATGGATAAATGGGTGAGCACATGTGTACACAGGCATAGCATGGCATGCATGTAGAGATCAGAGGTCAACTTGCAGGAGTCAGCTCTCTCTTTCTAACGTATGTAACTATGGGAGGGAACTCAGGTCACTGGTCTTTATTGGAAGTGCCTTCACTCACAGCCCTCTGGACAACCAATCCTGAAGCATTTTGACGACAGTAGGTCATATTGAAAGCAGAATGACTAACCCACACCACCCTGTAGTACAGCACAGTTGAAAAGATGAGCTGTGTAGAGCGTGAGTCGAGTACTTCGAGAGTTTAAAAGGGCATGCGAATTCTCATTTCTTTAATGATAAAAAAAAGCATGAATTTATACCCTCATCCCACATTCTCCCTTAAATTAAATACTCAGCAGAAATTACAATGCATGGATATCATCTTTGTAAGTGTTTACCATTGAACTGTGTGACTAAAATTACAACTATTGTTTCAAATACAAATGTAACCTACTTAAGAAAACACATTTCTTCCACTGTAAAATTAGTCATGTGTTGCATGAGGGTTTGGTCATCCACTGAATGCACTGTGTTGCAGAAGATGTCACTGCTAATGTTGTGGAAGCCATCTTAGTATGTACACTCTAGTATGTTTACACAGTGAAGAAACCACTAAGCCATACACTTTTCAGAAAAAGATTCCTGTCATTAGGAATACACAGTGATACTTCAATAACAGATATTTACATTTTTTTTTTTTTTTTTTTTTTTTTTTTTGGTTTTTCGAGACAGGGTTTCTCTGTGTAGCTTTGCGCCTTTCCTGGGACTCACTTGGTAGCCCAGGCTGGCCTCGAACTCACAGAGATCCGCCTGGCTCTGCCTCCCGAGTGCTGGGATTAAAGGCGTGCGCCACCACCGCCCGGCCGATATTTACATTTTAAGGTATGCATAAAGTCATGTCTGGCAACATTCCATTTTCCTTCACAGAAATAAAAGCTGCAGGAAACAAGAAACTCTAAGACAAATAGGGGCAGAAGAGATTACTCAGTGGGTAAGAGCACTTGCTGCTCTTCGGAGGACACACATTCAGATCTAAGCACCTACATGATACATCACCATTGCTTATAACCTTTAGGAGATCTGATACCTTCTTCTCTTCTCCAAGGGCATTGCATGCATGTGACATACATAAATATACACACACACATATATACACACAAAATAAATAAGTCTTTTTTAATGATAAAATTTGATAAAAGAAAGATCAGATTTTCTGGGGATGAAACTCAAAAGAAAATCTTTAGGAGAAAGCTTGACTATGTAGTTCTCTTCTTCGTCCTCAAGATTCATGGATTTATTGACATCTATCTCCAATTAACGTCCTTACCACAAATTTGTTTCGCTCTTAGAAGACCCAAAGCTCTGATCTTTTTGGTATTAGGAAACAGGGAAGGATTGAAACACTTAAATGCTTTTTATCAAAGAGTAGAAAATCGAAGGAGACCCAGATGATCTAAAGAAATGTTGCTGCTCCCCTAGGGTAGAAGGGACAGTCCACTTTTATGGAAGCCTATGTAAGCAGGGGAAAGCTAACTGCTATATCAGGAAAACAAAAATTTCAGAAGTCAGATACAATAGAGGAGGATTCCTTGCTATCTCCTGGTTCTCACTTGGTCCCTCAGCCATACCCTCTAAGATGTTAGCATTTAAATGCAGCATGCCAGATGAGCCAGGGGTCCCTGCGCATCAAAGGCTGGAGGATTATGATGAACCATGTTACAATTGCTGTGACAGAGAGTGCTGGAAACACAGGCAGAGATGGAAGACAAATGAAGCCTGTGATTTTAGGCAGGATCCACTGTACCCCTCACTGGGGTACCTCGTGCTACATTCTCCTTACACTTTGAAACTTGGCAAGTTGTCCTCATGAAATCAGTGATCTTTACTGAGCGTCGTCTTCTTTCTCATTTATGACTTTTTTGAGACAGGATCTCACTGTGTTACCCTATGGGCCTATAAATCATTGCAGTTCCACTGTCTCAGCTTCCAGAAAGCTCAGATTACAGATGTTCTTGGCTGAATATCTCTGTCTTTCAATTTCTTCTGCTAATGGAGGTGCTGTAATTAGCTTCCAGAAAGGCCAAGCCATTTTCTTTTTGTTTATTGAAGTGCATTTAGGCCACTACTCTTGCTTCGCCATACTGTTTTATTGGAACTTAGCTGATAGTGATGTAGAAGCAAGTGAAACAGAAGTTCCTTGTGCTCTTCTAACTGGCTTGTAGGCAGGTTGAAAGGTACCTCACACTGCCCCAGAGATAGGGGTGGGGAGCTAGGAGAGCCTGGCAGACCTTCTGCTGGCCTCCTTGGTGCAGACTTTCTTGGTTCACTCTTCAGTGTCTTGCAGCATTTGCCAGAGCCAGATTTCTTGGGCTTAATTGAAACAGGTGAGAATACTTCTCTACAGTACGTTTTAGTTTTCTCTCCTCCCACTTTTATTTCCCTTCAAAGATTAAGGGCTATTTGTTGATGGATGGAACAAATCTTGGTCTAATTATTTTAAATAATGGGTTGGAATAAAAATCTTTGCTCCAGCCACATCTGTTCTGCATCTAAAGTAGTTACTCACCTGTAAAGCCAAAAAGTCGTATCATTCTCTAAGGTCTCACCAAAATAACCAAGCAAAGAGAATGAAGATGAGATAAAACTTCAAAGGTAAACATGAACAAACACCAAGAATGGATGATGGAGAACATTTCCTTATATATGCCCCGTGCAGCATGAGTGACTATCTTGAAGCTGTGCCATGATGATTATGAGAAGCAAACAGCTGTTATACAGAGCATAAGAAAGACACAGAAAATATTTTATCTACACGTACTCATCTCTCAGAGAGGATCTTATGATTCTTGTTCATTGACCCCACATTTTACAAAAGAAATGTTTTGAAGGACAGATTAACTGAGGTAACAAACCACATAGAACTGACATGAGTTTTCTTTTATATATTTATTTATTTATTTCGAGACAGGGTTTCTCTGTGTAGCTTTGCGCCTTTCCTGGAACTCACTCTGTAGCCCAGGCTGGCCTCAAACTCACAGAGATCCACCTGCCTCTGCCTCCCAAGTGCTGGGATTAAGGATGTGTGCCACCACTGCCCTGCTGACATGAATTTTCTTAATGCAACACTTGATGTCCTAAATAGCACTCTCCAAGCAACTTTGATGGATAATATTAAGAAATTTGTGACAAAAACATGTATTGGAATTCTCCTTTTTGTAGTCAGTATTTAAGCCTTAATTGTTAGGCACCTCTCAACCACTATGAAATGGATGAGTGGAACATATTAGTGAGGGATAGGGGTATGATGATGTAAGTACACATGCACAGAGAAAGGAATCTCAAGCAAGCCTGGGGAATTGTTGAAGGCCGATGATGGCAACAAGCTCAATCTTGAGTCTGACTCTTTGAGCTTTATTCTTTCCTCTGTAATTGTTATTTGATCTTGTGCAAATTGAGTCATCTCTCTAGGCATCAATTTCATAATCTGCAACATGTGGAAAATAGAGGCACCTTTCCTAACAAGGTTTAAGTGAGATTATGTATTTGGCACAATGCCTGGGTACTGTAAATGCTCAATTTGCGTTGGCTGTCACTCTTACCTAAGGGAGGGTACTTGAACTCAATTTATGGAATGAATAGAGTTAGAGATTAAGGGAGCAGAAGAGGACATTCAGGGGAGGCACTGACCTGTGACAGGCAGAGAGACATGATCGCTGAGTCACAGCAAGTGGTTTAGATCTATTCTTTTTTTTTTTTTTTTTTTTTTTTTTTTGTTTTTTTTTTGTTTTTTTTTTGTTTTTCGAGACAGGGTTTCTCTGTGTAGCTTTGCGCCTTTCCTGGAACTCACTTGGTAGTCCAGGCTGGCCTCGAACTCACAGAGATCCGCCTGGCTCTGCCTCCCGAGTGCTGGGATTAAAGGCGTGCGCCACCACCGCCCGGCTAGATCTATTCTAATATGATTTACTTTTATTAAACCAAGTGTGCCTTCCAAGTTTGCATATGAACAGCATAGAAAAGTTTGTAACCCACATCAGGAACTCTTTCAACCATAGCTCCCTCTTTTATTCATCTAGTTCTTTAATTGATATTGGCTCTTAATCTGATTTCTGCCCTTGGCCTATTCTCAGATCACCCACCACATTTAAAAAACAAAACCAAATCAGAAAACAAAAAACCAAACCATACCAAAAACCTGCAGACCTGACTGGATACTTCCAAAGGATGCAAAGCCTGGCGCTTGTCCACTAGAGTTATGAATTGAACCATGGTTGAGACATGTTCTGCATTGGCACCCCAGTCCTCCTCCTGTGTGTTCCCTTGCCTGTCCCATCAATGATCCTGTGTCATCCAATATGGAGTGTGACAGGATAATCTTTTATAGGGGCATCCGGAGCTTAACAGAAATGAGCCTTGTGTGCACAGTTTAGGAATTAAATATTTTCCCTAAAAGCTATCCTAAGATATTCTAGGAGGTTAAATAAAGAATAGACAGGACCAGATTTTCACTTTCAGATACTATCTCCAGTAAAGTTTCCAGATCAAAGGCAGGACAAAGTACTGGGAGGGACTCTGAGATCCCAGGGATGCAGGAACTCCTCCCATAGTGGCAGTGAAGAAGCACAACTGTGGGTATGAAAGGCATCACTGGGACAAGGTGGTTTGCATTCCGTGATAAATAATTAGTGTAGCAGAGTAAGATGCAGAAGTGCCCAGGGTGGACTAGATTTCCAGTTCAGGCAGCTGAAGGAGGGATGATGCCACCACTGAAGGAAAGGAAAACATCATCAACAATTAAAATTTAGGATAAATGTAATCGAAACCAGTTTGGGGTATTTTAAATTGAAGTTGGTCGCGGGATATCTAAATGAAGATAGATGCCATCAGAGCGGTCCTGGAATTTGAGATTTAGATAAATGTTTAGATTGTTTTAACAAACAGGAGAAAACAGATGTGCTTTAGAAGAGGATGTTTCTTGCTTTTGGAACACAAACTTTCTTTATATATTATTATTATTATTATTATTATTATTATTATTATTATTATTATTATTAACCAGTAATTCTAGCTAGGCATGATGGGCATACCTTTATTTCCAGGTCTTGGCAGGAGGATCTCTGTGAGGTCAAGGCTAGCCAGGGCTATACAGGGAGACTCTGTCTTAAAAAACAAAGAAAAACAACAACAACAACAACAAAAATCAGTAATTCTGTTCTAGAAATCACTGTGTGCCAGTTTTGAAGGTTGCTAGAATGACAGAGGATCTGATAAGGTTACAGGCGTGCACTACTACAGCTGACTACTAACTGGACTATTCCAAGAGGGGCAGCTATCATACACTTACCTTTTACTGCATTTGTAGACATAGCTGAAAATGTTTTTTTTTTTTTCTTCAAAAATCTGGTTGAAGTAAGTTTGTGTATTTATTTTGAAGGAAGGAGATCTCTAGTCTGTCAACTTTATAATCATTGTTCCCTTGTAGGAAAAGCATGCTTCGTGTATAAACCATTAACTCAGAATGCATAATATCTCTATTATCTACCAACTTCTGACTCAGCAAAAATGACTTAACTTCTTAGGTTCATGTTTTTTTTCAATATCTAAAATAGATATTAAAGTAAGATCTGTTTTATAAGGATTCAGTGAGTTTATTTGAAGAATAATCACAAATGCAAAGAAAACCTCAGTAAATATTAACTATCACCATATCTATGATGACTTGTAAAAGTGCATAGTGAAGCATTGCTCTTCCTGAAAATCTTTTGTTTCAATTAACTAGAATCACAGATCATAAACATAAAGTTAATCTTTGTTTGAAATTTTAAAAGCATTAATTTTTAACTAATAATAAAGTTTGAACATATATGTCACATTAATAACAGTATACACATTGAGAGTTAGAAACAAAGAAATATAGCCACAAGTGTGACTAAAATGGAGATATGTTAAGAATACCCAACTAATATCAGAGCATATTTATATATTTTTAATTTTTTTGTATTTTGAGATATAATTAATTTCTTCCTTCCAAAACCTTCCATGTACCTACCCCCGTCTCTTTCAAATTCACAGCCTATTTATTTCTTTGTTATATTTTAAAAAGTCCAAAGCACTTCCTTAGTCTATTTTTTCTGAAGATTTGAATGATCTCAATAATATTCAAAACCCTTCCTACATAGCAGTGTTCAAATGTAGATTCTTGTGCTAAACTTTACAAAAAGAAAAAATAGACCAAAGACAATTTGCTTCAGCTTAACACAATGACATTAGTTAGATCTGAGCTTTATTTATGTGTAGAAATGAAGATTCTATTTCATTGCTTTATTAATTCAAAACAATTTTACTAAGCTTGAATTTTTATATCATGTGGAGAATATAAACAACGTGGCATTCTAACCATTTCAGAATACAGTCTTTCCACATTCACTCTTAATAATAAAAACTAGAATGTGGATTCCGAACGGCTATTAAATTGGAAAGCCACTGAAACCACATTTCACTGGACTGTATGTATCTACTCAGGAGCTCAAACACCATTATTTTCAGGTTATTTCATCAACAGCTAACCAGCCCATTTTATGTCACCAACGGCTATAGCAGCATTGTTCACAATTCTCAGAGTGATCCACATCAAAGAACACTCTTCCTACAACAACAACAAAAAAGTCTAATCCTTTTACAGACTCAACAATGAAGCCCAGTGAGGTGAAGTGATTTCCTCAAAATAGTGTTAATAAAGCTGGTCTAAAACACACATTCAAATGAGCTGGTTAGTCTCCCGTGATGTTAGATTGCCATGCCCGCAGCAGCACTGCTCATAATAACAAAATTCGGAAACCAGCTGTGACAGTACAAGAAGTTTCTAATTATGTTAGAAGGCACTGGTAAAAAATGAAACTTAAGATGGTTCAGGTGAAAAGGATGTTTTCTTCTTCCTTCAGGAGCTCCCATTTGTGTAGTTCTGAACTAGATACAGAAAAATCTCTAATTATATAACTTCTATGTCTCCCTAAAACTCATTTGTAGTTCACAAAGCATATAAATGCCTGATGAAAAAAAATACAGCACAGCACAGTAAGAAATTAGAACTTAAGAAACCTTTCTATTGGCCTGGTAGTGTGGTCCTATAATCCTTCCTAGATTAGATATATAACATATATCAATGTAAACAGGTATAAAAACTCTGGGATAGCTGGGTGTGAAGAGGTTTGCCTAGTGTGCATGGAATCCTAGGTTCAATTTCCAGTACAGCAAAAAGATTATGGAGAAGCAAAAGACTACAAATATATCAAGATGCGAGCACTAAGAAAGCACATTTCCAAAAAGGAAAAAAAAAAAGAGATTTTTTTTTTAAAAAAAATCAACTTTAAATTTTTGTTTAGTATTTTGATTCCTTTACTCTTAATGCATAATATATTTTCCAAAGTAGTTAAGGATTGAGTCTTCATATGTCGTATATCATGGAAAGTAAGGATTTAATAAAATCAAAGACCATAAATTAATAGATAAGGATTTGAATGATGTTCTGTGTTTTATTTCTCAGATTTTTTTTTGTTCTGGCAAAAAAAAATATATCAAGCAATGTTATTCTAACTTCTTCAGAAGGTACAAAAATGTTATAAAACTGAAGTAAAACTTCATTTGTATCTATTTAAATTTTTTTGTTAATTTAATGTGTGCAAGCTCCAAAAGAGCATCAAAATAGAAAGTCTAACTTCCTACAGCTAGCACCTCCCTTGGGCAGCACTGGTTCAGGTCTTTGAGAATGTCCCTTCAGTTCTGACCAGTTCTGCAATGTGCTTATCAAGCTATTCAAATACCTGCTCCCGAACTGGTAGATGCCTGTTAAAGGAACACTAGTCAGTTTCCCTACATGCTCATATGGTCCTAAATAGAAACACTTAGAAATCTAGATGTAAAAGTATGAGGTACTTTGAAAAACAGATATCAGAGAGAGAACAACAAGATGAAGGAAGGAGAAGTGCTGTAGTTTTTCTTCTTGCATTATGGAGTGCTGAAGCACACCACCTAAGTCTAAAACCTGATGTGATCCGTAGAGTACCTGAAACCAAACTAAACCCAAATAAACAGAACAAAAAGAAAACAATTTATCTCTGGTCCTAAGTAGTATGTCCTCTTGAATGCTGGGAAGGAAGCCTTTTACTTTTTGAAAAGGTGAAATTAAATTCTTTGGTGGTTGAAGATTTAGTTCAATGATAGAGTGAGTACATCTGGCAAAAGATTCAAACCTAGCTAGGTGGTGGTGGCACATGCCTTTAATTCTAGCATGCAGGAGGCAGAGGCAGGTGGCTTTCTATGAGTCTGAGGTCAGCGTGGCATACAAAGCAAGTTCTAGTACAGCCAGGGCTACACAGAAAAATCCTGTCTCAAAAAATCAAAAAAAAAAAAAAAAGATTCACCTCTATGGTAACAACTCCCATTCCTCAGGAAGATGATGACAGCCACAACATTGGACAAGGCCCAACATAAGAACAGATAGCTCACAAAGAAGATAAATGAATAGGCAACAAGTTCATAGAATGATACTGAATAGTACTAATCATTAGGAAAATACATATTAAACGTATGATGAAAGTTGTCAAGGAAACGAGAAAACATAAAACAATAAAGGCACAGGGAAGGCACTTTGGCAACTTCATATGAAGTCAGGACTCTGCAATTTACACTCCCCAGTGTCTACCAAAGTGAAATGAAAATGTCTGTCTACAAGAACATTTTATATACACATGCTTACAGCAGTCTTGTCTCAAAAACCTAGAAAGAAATTGTGGTATATCCATTTAATATACTACTCTTTGGCAATATATTGTAAATATTGATAACAATATGAAAATTATTCTGTCAAATAGAAGAAACCAGACCCAAAGAAGAAGTTTTAAATAATGTGTTCCATTTATTATAAGATATTATAACAAATGAAATAAACATAGTAACAATAGATCCACTGGGATAGTTTTCCTAGCACTGGGAGTGGGGTGAAAGAGAATAAACTAGAAAGCCATAGGGGAGCCTTTGACAGTAACTGATAGAAATGTCAAGTGTCTCGATAAGAGTAGTAATCAAAGGACTGCAATACATTGTGAATATTTACTGAATTGCCTATTTTAAATATGAGTGAACTCACTGTTCGTGAATGATCCTCAGTCAAGCTGGTTTTGAAAAGGAATAAGAACTTATTTCTATCTCAAGATGGCATGATGATAGTGATAATAAACATACATTTGAACTCTCTTTGTTCACTGAAAAAAAAAAATGGTTGCAAGGAGAAGGAATTAAAAGCACAAGGAGAGATTCATTTCGACAACTCCGTCCTAACAAAGTGTGCATGAGAGCCAGGTTTGCTTATAGACTGGAGGTAAATTATATCAGAGACATCGTAAGCCCTTACCTTCTATATGTTGCCTACCAAACTTCCCCTGCATGTGAATAAATGGATCCCTTCTTTATTACATTGATACTTTATGGGATTTTAATGCATTCACATCTTTGAGTAGGTCCAATGGCCTTTGCAAAGCTGTTTATGTGCCAGATGGGAAGGACATAGAAAATTTCTACTAGTCCTGTTTTCTGGCAGCGGGGGGTTCCCCCCTAAACATGAAAGAAGAAAATCAAGATGTCCTTAAAAATCCCCTTTTCTGTAGTTTGTTTAAGAGGGGTTAGCAAAGCTGCCACACTCTTAAAGCTCTCCTGCTGATCACAGGAGAGCTACAGAGCCTGCCACCATAAGGGTCCACTCCCGGCTCAGAGCTGAGTCTTTCTCAAGAGAAAACTGACAATTAAGTGCAGAACTTGTCACCAGATTGCACCAAAGATTATCCCAGCTGGGGCTCTGAAAAGGACTCTGGAAGAATATGGCCAAAGAGAAGCCCCTTTGGGGCACAGATAGACATCTTGGCCCTATGTGGTTGAACATGGCCAGGTAACTAAGGAGCAAATGCATTTCACGTTGACAGGACTTCACAAGAGACTCTTAGGAGAGAAAAATCTTTTTAAGGATGTAAAGGGATGTTGTCAATATTTGAAGCACAGATGAAACCTTTTGCAGATTTTAGGTTACATTTTAAGCAAGGAAAAAGAAAGCTCTGGAATATAGGTATTTTTACTAGAGTTTTTCCATTTAGTTTGTTTTTCTTCCCTTGAAAACTATGGCACCATCTCAAATCTGAGTGTCATCCTCTTGTTCAGCACGTACCTTTCAAAAATAACCGTGTTTTCCAGATGGGTTTTGGTTGCTCAGAGAAGGGATTCAACTAGTGGTTAAAGGGGCTGATTAGGGATGTGGTAAACTGGTTCGAACACAAACTATTACTTGTGTGAGGTATGCCATCTAGGAAGAATTTTTTTTTTTTATAGGGAATGGCACTGTTAATGTACTATAGAATTGTTACAAGGATAAAGCAAAACAAATCATGTAAAAACTGAAAATATTGCATAGTGGTTATGTAATTTATGGTTACATAAATTGAGACTTGGGTAAGCTAACGTGTTTGATGTTTCTTTCACCAATGAACATAATGCAGAGCAATGTACTGACCTCACAATTAGAGACTGTCTCTTGTTCCATCATTCCATGTTCTCGGCTTGGTGGTACCCTTTTTTTAAGCAGCAGGATGGAGAAAAGACTGGAAGTGAAAGGATGAAGAGTAACAGACCTAAACAAACTACTTCTAAAGATGGATTCACTGGAAGTTGCCGCATGGTTGTCTCTCAGTATATACCATAGATCAGACTTGTCATGAGACTTCATTTTACATTAAAGGAAAAGGAAATCTTCAGGGCAAGCCTCAAACATGGGTTGTTCTTCTCCTATAGGAAGGACACAGGTAACTAGTATCTATCAGAATGCTCCATTACTGTTGGTTATTACTATTGTTCTTTTGCTTAGTTAAAACCCACTTTGGTCTTTCCACTACTTGGCTCTGTGATTGGAATTTGTGTATGCCTTTTAAATATCCTCCCTTCCTTTCTAACATAGTGTGTTCAGCGTAAGAGCAATGCTATCCTTTCTTATGTATACACATAGAATTTGGTTGATATTTGTAATTCATTCTGTGCTTTCATCAACTTGCAGAGAAAAGTCTTTATTGTGAACTGAATTGTCTCTCCTCCCCCTCCTTTATATGTGCTCCAGAATGTGACTAACATAGGAGACAAGGTAATTAAAGAAGTAATTCAGTTAAAATGAGGTCATTATTAGAGCCTTAATTCACTGTAATTGGAGTCCTTTTAGGAATTTGTTATTAGAACACAAACCCACTGAGAAAAAAATCACATCAAGTCAAGAATACATGATGGACATCTATAAACCAAGAGAGATGCTGCCGAAGAAGACAACTCTGCCATTCTTTGAGCTCCAGAATCTAGTATCCAGAATTGTGAGAAAAATTTCTGCTCTTTAAGCCTGCCAGTGAGTAGTGTTTTGTTAAGACAACCCAAACAAGTAGACGGATAAGTACTCTGTTAGCATGCTGGATGCCATTAGAGTCTCAAAAAAGGATAGCTGAGATCTAGAGAGGGTAAGGATGTTGCAAGATATTTGATTACATTGTGTAAAGATGTGTCACTGTGATTGTTTAATAAAAACCTAAATAGTCAATAGTTAGGCAGGGGGAATAGGTGGGACTTCCAGGCAAAGAGAGGAACTGGGGATGAATCTAGGCACAGAGCTGATGCCAGGAGATGCAGAACAATTTGGAGGTACAAAATGAAAGAAAGGTAAAAAGCCACATGGTAAAATGTAGATTTAAAAAAGCAGGTTAATGTAAGTTTTAAGAGCTAGTGGGACAAGCCTAAGCTAAGGCCAATGTTTTATAATTAATAATCAGTCTCCTCCAGGTCATTATTTGTGAGCTGGTGGCCCAAAGAAAAATCTGTTTACATGTAGCATCCAATGTGGGGTCAGGTATTTCCACAAAGGATCTGAGAAAGCAAAAAAATAATAAACAGTTCTAAACACACAAATATTGAGCCAGACACAGCTTCCTAGTCCTGCAGTCTCTCAGGCAGGCCATGGCATACAGAGACATGGCTCCTGGTTGTTGCCTGCAGGCTGGAGCAAGCCTCTAGTGCCAGTGCCATGCACTAAGATGAGCTGAGAGGAGGCTGACATGGCAGTTTAAGATTTGTCTCACTTGGTCAGAGAACACTGCAGGTACTTAGTAAAGCCAGGTCCCGACACAGGAAACCACTAAGAAGTTATAGTATGTTTTAAAATGTGCTTAGATGTTCAAGAAAGTATAGAAAATGGGTATAGACAGTCATTGAAAAAAGTAGTTTAAAAATATTAAAGTGTTTAAAAAGAGAGTAAAGTAATATAAAAAAAAGCCATGTAAAGATGGGAAATATACAGGGTATCTGGATCTGTACGGTGTTTTGTTGACTTTGAATTTTTTAAATGCTCATTTACAAAAATAATAATTGCTGAGAGACATTGGATTATGGAAACTGCTAACATAAAACAACCTATATATTTTTAAGGATTTCTTAACTTCAAAATGGAAGTTAGAAAATATGTTGCATTGGGGGAGAGATTATGCCTTTGTTTCTATAGGAAACAAAATATTATGGTTCTCTTCAAAACTAATAAAGATCAGATTTGATCAGGGAGACCTCCTAAGGATCTTGGCTAAGGCATTAGGGAAAAAGCCAAGAAAGAAGGCAGATAACGTATATGCTGATTCCTTGACATGGGAACAACTCTGAGACCGGATGAGATATAAATCTTGTTGACTAAAGAATCACCATGACCTATTATTACATGCCATCCTTTCATATGGCATGGATGGAGATTTATATTACAGTTTGGATATGCAATCCAAACAGACTTTAACAGATGCCTTTTTCTTGCTTATACATAGAACAAAAAATCATTTTTAACTGACCTATACACACCATACATTCCATACTTACATTAATATGGATATATATGTTACCTTTAAAGGTTTGTGTGTTTTCAGAAAAAAAGGACTAGGCACCAATAAAGACAAGACAAATAGCCCAGATGATCCAGCCTTTCAAAATGCCTCTGTTGCAGTATCCTCAAAATTCTGCATCTAGAACAACTTCCAATCTGGGAGCTGAGATGGTCCAGTCTTACAGACTACTCCAGCCAGGACTTCAGATAAGCTCTATACTTTCCCATCACACAGAGACTAAATAAACAATAGTACAGCTAGCTCTCCCAGGTCTTGGTCAACATCCCAATTTTCTCAGGGTCCCCTAAAGTTGCTGTTGCTCCCAGACAATGGGAAGCAGTTTATAGAACACAACACCTACATTCCCAAGAGGTGGGTGAGTTACAAATGTTTGTCATCATTACTGGTCATGGTAAGGGAGGAAATTAAGCAAGGGAGGTTAGATTCAAGGATCCTTTTATGAAAAGAGAACGGAGGATATGGAAAGGATAGGATAAAAGGGTAGATTATTGAATCTACTCTAAACTAATAAGTAACTATTAATCTCAAATATTTTACATTGGTATGGATTTTTGTATACTGATTCAGATTTAAGGTTATTTTTGTTAGAGCATACTCTCTATATATTCCCATTCTTGCTTAAGGTGTTTTTGTATATTGATACAAATTTAAGGCTATTTTTGTTGTACTGTATATATGTTTCTACTCTTGCTTAAGGTATTATACCTATGCAACTAATTAAAAAATGTAATGTGTAATTAAGAAATACAGGTTAGTAGTTAATCATCTATAATAATCAAACTTGTATGTAGCTAGAGTTTTCCTGCCTGGCCCACAGTCAGGACAAATCTCTGTCACCGGCCAGTCCCACAGCCGCTCAGACCTGACCAAGTAAACAGAGACTTTTATTGCTTACAAACTGTATGGCCATGGCAGGCTTCTTGCTAACTGTTCTTATAGCCTAAATTAATCCATTTCCATAAATCTATACCTTGCCACGTGGCTTGTGGCTTACCGGCATTTTCACATGCTGCTTGTCATGGCAGCGGCTGGCAGTGACTCCCCCCCCCCCCCCCCCCCGCCTTCCTGTTCTCTCAATTCTCCTCTCTGTTAGTCCTGCCTATACATCCTGCCTGGCCACTGGCCAATCAGTATTTTATTTATTGACCAATCAGAGCAATTTGACATACAGACCATCCCACAGCACTTGTAGTCATGTTAGGTAAGTTTTCGGAGTTAAACATATATATTTTAGACAGATAGATGATCTTCAAACACTTCAAAGACCTACAGAATATGGCATTTAAGATGTTTTAATAACATATGGCTTTTAATGACAATGAGACACATCTGTTCCTGGCAGCATCAATTTACTTCAAAAAAGGTTGATGGGCATTGAGGAACCTTCAAATGGAGTTTGCTTTTGTTTTGGCAAAGTAAGCCAATGGGCAAGAAATTACCCTTGCCTTGACTGCTGACAGTATGCTGTCCAAACTGGACAAGGAGGGCAAAAAAGAAAATGACTGCCAAACTTTACTAAGACAAGTTAGGGCAGTCCTTGAAAATTCCTGCTTCACAGAAGTCTGTCAGATATGCTGAAGATGGATGCCTCAGTGTTGCAGAGGAAACTTGGGTGACTGTCCAGACAGCCAGCTATCTCTGTCATTTCTGTAGTTTTGTAAGTTGTTTGCTCTGCACTTCCTGTTTACTCAGGTAATATTATATCCTTCTCAGGTCTCTGACTGGGTTGAATACAAGATATAGTTACAGTTTTCCATGTTACCAAATTAAAAAAATACTTATAAAAAAGTATAAAGTGTATAAAGTTGAGAGACATAAAAGCTTAAATTGTTTATCTAAGAAAATGTTTTGAGGTCTAAAAAGATAGTTTTAGGATGGTAATACAAATTATGATAGAAAATAGTTTAAACTTTAAACTCACCAAGATAAGACAGAAAATAGAGTATTTTCTCCAAATATGCCAAATACAAATGGACTTGATATTGTGAATGTAATTCTTACCTCATAATTGTTCTTATTGTATATAGTTTTACTGTGTTAGAGTTAAAAACTTTCTTTTTTAGTTAGACAAAATGGGGGAAATGTTGTAAGACATTTGATTACACTGTGTAAAGATGTGTCACTGTGATTGTTTAATAAAAACCTAAATAGCCAATAGTTAGGCAGGGAGAATAGGTGGGACTTCTAGGCAAAGAGAGGAACTGGGGATGAAACTAGGCACAGAGCTGATATCAGGAGATCCAGAACAAGTTGGAGGTACAGAATGAAAGAAAGGTAAAAAGCCACATGGTAAACTATAGATTAATAAAATCAGGTTAATGTAAGTTGTAAGAGCCACTGGGACAAGCCTAAGCTAAGGCTGAGCTTTTGTAATTAGTAATAAGTCTCCCAGTCATTATTTGTGAGCTGGCAGACCAAAGAAAAATCCATCCATAAGAGGTGGGGGTTTAAGTTCAAAGGGTCTGTTTACCAATGTGTGGATACAGGGGAACTGAAAGAATAGTGCATTAACCCAGAGAGCAGCAGATGGGAAGGAGACTTCAATAGAATGGTTAGCCCAGTGCCATCTTAATAAATGTCCTGGCCTTACTCTCTCTTCCTTCACAATAAATTCTATGTCAGTTCACCTACTCATGGAAGGCAATGCGATGGTATGCTTCATGGACACTGGGAAGGAAGTAGAGAAGAGTGAAAATGTAGAGAGAGAAGCTGGCACAAGGAGACTGATTTTCCGTTCCTTTGCATCTTCCTCCCATCCATGGTCCCTACCCCATGCACCCATAGCAACTAGCACAGCACTCACAGCAGAACACCAATAATATTAGGTAGCTCAGTATTTTTTAGACTCGGTCATTTTAAATGATTATCAGTATTTCTTATAGATTTTGTCTTCCTCATTTTCCTAGAGAACCTTAACTGTACCTTAATCAAATGTTACCTCTGTGACTACTATGTCCCTTTCTCATTTTCTTCTCATCCTTCTTCACAAATAAAAATAGAAGCAGCAGAAACAACAGTAGCAGCAAGAACACAACAAAAACATAACCATCTAAGCCAGTCAACTCCACTATACCAGAAGTCTCAAAAAAAATCATCAAAACTCTACAGTAGCCATCTCAGCTGACTATAGTGGTTACATTTTCTCTATTTCTCCTAATACTGCTTTTTTAGCCTCTACTTCATATTAAGATTGTGGATACTTGCTAGTGTCCTTTCAGCTTCCTTACTGTGCTAGAACTTCTAGCCTACCTTACATGTTTCTTATAGGTAAGCATTATAGCTTCTGAAGTCCACAATAAACTTCTACCATTATATGATTATATTTATTTCCCAAACACGACTGCCAAATATAGAGGTGTGGATTTTTGAAGAGTTGCTAACAAGTTGTAATGTTTTGATTAAATGACTAACTTAAAATATTTCTATAAAATTACTCATACTTCTGTTGGGTGCTCTATGGCTTGCTTTCGGCAGGCAGAACTCCCACTTAACATGAGGCTCCATTTTTGATCCACTTATCAAAGCATCACTGAGTGCTTCACCCTCTGTAGCTGGAGCCGTAGAAACCGATGCAGTTTGGTGTTCTAGAAAAGCAATTCTGTGAGTTTGGGGTCTCTGAGTCAGTGTTGACTTAAAGGAAAAGACACAAGAATTTCATGCGGCTTTATTAGTTTGAACTTAAAACTTACTTAATTTCAAAATATGCATGTTTAACCTGATTAAAAATTCTTTGTCATATATTTTTATATATCTTTTCTGAATGATTCACATCAAAATTTCTTCTTCCACCAATCTTCGGCACAAATTAGTGTTCATTAAGTATTATTTTTTTCTGGGTGAAGAATGATATAACATTTAACAAGAAGTCTGTAATTACCATGTCACACATTTGAAGCTACAAATAGGGCAATCCTATAAAGCATATTCAAACTGTCTGTAGCTTACTTTATAATTTCAGAGTGAGGCAAAGGTTGTAGTGCCAAACAAGAGTACTGAACAAAATGCACTAATCATCTTGGAAAAGAATTTATTTTTCTGATCTTTGTGAAACCAGTACTCAGAGTTCCTCATGATTCCATCTCAGTGAATCTCCAACTTTCTAATTAATCTTCACTCAGAGGAAAGGAGGAAAAACAAAGTAAATACATATCGTATTAAATTTGAATTATTCTTTCAGGGTCATTTATATTTCAAACTCTATAGGATTTACATGTATCTCAGGAATCTTTGAAAATGTTAGACACCTTAAACTATTGACTATGAATAGCTGCAAATGTGATTTAAATATTAGGTGTCTATAAAAACCTATCACAAGGCTGCTTGTAAACAATCTTTAGTTGTATATATTTAATACTGCAGATTACCTATTATATTGGGCCAAAGGTATCCAAATTAGATTATAGTCAGTAAAGCAAGATCCATGAAGCCCTTAAAACATGATTCTAATCTTTTGTGGATGAAAGTATTCAATGAAACTTCAAACAGTCTTTAGAGCATGGGCTATCACTTCACTGCAATTTGTGTGTGTGTGTGTGTGTGTGTGTGTGTGTGTGTGTGTGTGTGTGCTCCTTGCCCCTCCAAACAAAGCTGATAATATACTAAACAAAAGTTTTAGAAAAATACTGTATATTAAAACAAAACAAAATGAAAGGTATCAAAAGAAACAAATACAAAATAAAAAATAAATACATGTACATGTATTTTTTTTCTTCTGTCATGGCAATGGTTCATTGTTCAAAAATACTTGCAAGTATGAAAACCTGAAGTCATAGCCTGTAACAGTCAGCATAATTGTTAAAAAACCATCTAAAGGAAGGCTTAGGTAGTATTTATATAGGCATAGTGGTCTAGCCCAGACCTGGGGGCTGTTTCTTTCAGACTTTATTCCAGGTTGGTGGAGGAAGAGGAAGACAATTTAAGAACTCGTCAGTTAAATAATTTAGTTCAATTAAATAATTTAGCTCAATTAAAATCACTTTTCTGACCACTGATAATTGATAAAATTAAAGTGATTTTCTTTATGAAATACTGACATTGATGGCTATGATTCATTTGATAACAATTCACGTTCATCATCTTGTAAAAATCTAATTAGAGTTCACAAACTGCTTAAATCCCAGTGGAGCTATTTACTATTTTTATTTAGAGTCAACATTTTTGTCCATTTTTCTCTTTTATAAAAGTAGCCGCTAAACATATCTACTGAGTATTTTGAATCTGTTCTTCTTTTAGTCTTTTAAGGTCCATGGAGATTAGAACTTCAGAACTTGAGATTAGAGATCTTTGATCCGTGATGCAAATTTGATTTCCTTCCATTCCAGAAGTCCTTGATTTTTTAATTTTATTTTTTACGTGTGTGGTGTGTGTGTGTATGTGTGTGTGTGTGTGTGTGTGTGTGTGTGTGTGTGTGTGTGTGTGTGTGGCAGTGGAGGGGGCGGGGTACATGAGTACCACAGCCTATGTGTGGAGATCTAAGGACAATTTGGAATGGTTGGTTCTTTTTTTCTACCATTTGAGGGCTGGGGATCAAACTCAAGTCATCAGGATTGGCAACAAGTGCTTTTACCCACTGAGCCATTTTGCTGGCCTCCTTTGAATCTTAAAAGAGATCTAGAGAGCTTGCTTGACTTTTACAGTGTGGTCAGAGTACCTGCTTTCTCAAGTTCTTCTGTGTTACCTCACAAGGTTATGTGGTATTTATCACCTTTCCATATACCAAGGTTCCAAGAGGGCGGTAGGAAACATTTCTTTGAAGTATTCTAGAGTGCACTTTGAGTCCACAAAAGTGTTTCCTTTTTTCTTGAGATACTGAGGGTTTTAAAGTGACAGAATGGATCTCTTTGAGCAGCGAATCAACATCATCTACTTCATAGCATGCCTACATCTTTGAAAAAAAAATTGCCAGGGATAATTTTCTTATTTGTTCTCTGAACTGAACTAAAAACAATGAAAAAGTGGGCTAATCAAATTGGTAATGTATTAAAAATTTGGCTAATGAATGATTTTTGGGGATTTGGGGGTAGGTAAAAATCAACACATAATATTTGTTAATCGCAATATAAACATTTATATACACATTAAGACAAAAGGAACAGCAGCATCCTTCCATAGAAATTTTGAAACACTACAAATGTGTGTATATTGTCCAATTTAGTTGCTATCGCCACATGTGGTTTCTGAGAACTTAAAATATGGCTGTATGAATTTTTCATGAAATTAATTTACAATTAAATTTTAATAGCACATGGCTAGTAGCAAACAACTCGGGAGAGTGTGGGACACTCCTGTCACCTTAGAAGTTCTCACTGGCTCTGTCAGTGAATCCCACTCTGTGGCCACTGCCCATCACAGGAAAATGTCGGGTTTCCTTGAACTTGGACTTCATCTAAGTCAATATGCACATTTGCACTCGGCCTCTTTTGTTGGACATAATGATTCTGAGATGTATTCGTGTTGTTTTGTGTATCAATAGTCTTTTCAACTGTTCAGTTGCATTACAATGTGTGACTCTATCACAATTTGTTTATGCATCCTTTAGCTGATAGACATCTGACATTTGGATTGTTTCCAGATATTTGGGTTTAATGGTGCAAATACTGTACTTGATGTTCTGAATTAATTGAAGAGCTGTATGCATATATAAATTTTACTTGGTCTTGAGCAATGGTAGTCAATTCACGATTCTATTATCATCTTTATGCACTGGAGTGAAAGTCTAATTTCATGATATACTTATATAATAGACAGACTTCAGGCTGGCTGAATAATCAGCTGATTTGTAGAATTTAATGAAAACACAATTAGAAAGATGAATTGACCAAAATAGATAGTTACTGCACTGTTTTCTAAATCAAAGCATGTTTTCTGTGGGGTGCTCCGGGAGATAGTTAGAAATTATGTCCGTATTTATTCGCTTTGGTGCTTGAGGACTGTAAGCCACTGTGTAGTGTTTGAGTATCTTCGACTTATATCACTCTTGTCATTGTTGGTAATTATCACAGATCCACAGAATTCCAGATTCAGAAAAGTCACTCAGTAATCTAGACTCACTAGCAGCTTGAACCCCATATAGCAAAAAGGAAACATTTATGTCACATATGAGATCAAGATTCTGTTGTGTGTCTCAACTGAAGAGAACAGGAAGTCAAATGGAAGATTTTAAAACAGGTGTGATTTCTGCTTTACAAAGGATTTACTACTATTTTAATGGTAAGCTGCTACAGCATATATTTTCAAAACTCTCCTACACAATTTTTTGGAAGAAATGCCATGGCATATCAGTAGTTTATCTTTGCATACACATTTTTCTCTTTCTCTCGAATTAATATTGAAGTTCTCTATTAGTTCTTGAATATGCAGTAGGAGTCCATAGGAGAAAATATCCTAGCAGATGATGCTGAAAGGGAAGTTTACCTTTAAGGATATGCTATAGCACTTGGTAAAGTATAGACAGAGGGAATCAAGTTGCTTTTCCTCAAGTGTTTCAGACACAACTGTGTTTGCCCATGGCTCTCCCAGTCACTACAGTCTTAGAGCAGAAACAAAGTTCAAAGAAAACAACGATTAAAATTCACAAAAAAACTAACTTCGAATTGTACGCACAGGAGGTATGCCTGCCTCATATTTAGAATTCAGAAAAAAAAATGTTGTATTGATAGTTTATTGAAATGTCAAGGAATGTAAGATACCTTTCTTGAGCTCAGATTATATTTTTCATTATAAAAGCAATAGTTGTTAAAGTTCTGCTGGGTCTTTCCTAAGACTCCCTAACAAGTTATTTCTGAAATATATGTATGATACATACGAAGATACAACCACACAGCTTTAAAGATGATCTGAAAAGAGTTCCTGTCAGAACTGACTATTGAGAAGCAAAAGGATTTGCTTAATGTGTGTGTGTATATATTGTGTAACACAATATATACACACACACATATATATACATGTATACAAACATATAATCTATCAGTCTATGTTTTGAATTCTATAGCTTGCATTGTAGCTTGGCTATTTGAGCTAGTATAATGGTAACACTGAAATTAAATTTTAACCTTACTACAATTAGAAGACATACATCTAATTCTTATAAAAGGAAAAATATCCTAACTGTAAGAATTCATGTAAATAAAAGTATGCATTCTGAAAGTAAAATGATGGTACCAGAAGCTAGGAATAAAGAAGTCCCTAAATTGCCTGAAACTGATGTTACAATGTTCTGAGCGCAAAGGTCACACTTTTCCTAAAGGACACTGCCTCAAAGTATCTATTTATACCCTTGAGACAGTTTTGCAGAAGCTTCATTATGTGGTTTCCTTTCGTGAAGATTAAAAGCAGTAAATTAAAAGGGTGGGGAGGATAACAGAACTCTGCTCACAGAGAGCAGTGAGAAGCAACAGCTGAGTGGGGAAACAGGCACACTAGCAGACAATAGGGCTGCAGCAGCAAAGCTGTTCAGAGCCTGGGAGTGTCATCCAGCAGTCCTAACCAGCACCCTAGCAGAGGACTTGAGCTGTAAATGTTGCAAAAGGAGCATTCTAAATGTGAAGAGTTTTAACTGCTGTTAGTCATCATGGCGTCATTTTTGTCCACCACCACAGTGGATCATGGCCTCTTTTAACTTTAGCCCATGATGGTTTTCACTGTTAACTACTGTATCGTAACTTACAATCAAGACTACAAATCATTACGAAACTATCAAAGCCTTCAGTATTACCCTTAAATCTATTGTTCTAATAGTTGGTTCCTAGAATGTCTTTACCTAGTATTTCATGGCACAGAGAGGCAAGATAAAAATGACGGCTCGTTTTCCCTAAAATGAGAATATTATGTATCCAATAAAACAGGTGTCAGGATTAAATGAGATGATGTATGTAAAACACTTAGCACAAGGTCTGGGGCACAGAAAAAGAGCTCAGTCTTATTTTAACAGTGAACTCATGCCGGCCCAAATCCCTTATTTGCAGGTGCAAAAATTAAGCCTCAAGAGAACTGACTTCTTAAGGCTCTACTTCCAATATGTTATTGTCTTGGATAAGCTGCTTAGCTGCAAATGTTGGAGCTTTGGGGTATTGGCGAAACCCGAGGGCACGTGCCTGCTGGACTCCAGTGTGAGGAGAATTGGACGAATAAGCTTGAACCAGGAGGTATTAGAGGCTGTGCCTTATCAACCGTAGTTGGAGGTACCAGGTTGTGTGTTAATAATGTTCTTCATGGACGGGAGCCATTCCTGTCTCAAAAAACGGTCAGACACAGCTCAGGACCCTTAGCCGAGGCTGTAAAGCAACCTGATACCAGCAATAGGGTACGGGGTCTAGCTCCAATCCATCCCGTCAACTCTTGACGGGGGGTTGAGCATCTTAAGGGTTACCCAAGCGTTTCTCCCGGAGGTCGAGCCCACCCCCGTATGGACCCTCAATGCCCGGGAAGCACAAATCCCCTTCTCCTCAGCACTTCCTCCCGGTCCTGCAGGGTGATAACTTGGCCTCTCGGTTCGCAAGGAGGGCTCCGCCGCGTCGAGCCGGACGGGCCAAACGGTTCGCGCACCCAGGCTCTCGCTCCCTAAGATGGCGGCGAAGGCACCGCTCACGCCCCGCCGCCCGCGCTCCCGGAGCTGCGGCCTCAGGAGGCGCGAGAAGGCGAGCGCGAGGCCGGTGGAGGGGAGAGCACGGCCAAGACTCCGGAGGCCCGCGCCGGCCGCAGAGTCTGGCGAGGCAAAAACGACCGGGGAACACCACCGGCGATCTCGGAGAGGAGGGGGGGTGGAGAGGAAAAAAAAAAAAAAAAAAAAAATCTGGAGGTGGGGGGGGGAAGGGGGCGGAGCGTAGCACATCCGGGCCCTTCTCCGGGCCCGCCCCGGAAATGACGTCGGGCAGGGGCGGAGCCCGCGCTTCAAAGTGGGGTCTGCCCCCGCAGTAGCGCGCGTCTCACACCGTGTTGGGGCCGTCGTCACTCCCCCTCCCTGGCTTCGCGGTTTCCCTCGCGGGGCTGCGGGGCTGCTGGGCGCTGGGCTGGCTGCAGAGGCAGGCGGGGCTCGTTTCCCGGAGCGTAGCCTTCGCCCCTAGCGCCTCGGCTTTCCCCGGCTTCCCGGCGTCCGCACTAGCGTTCCTCGAGCCTGACTCGCACTGACCCCGGGCCCGCCAAGTCTAAGCGTACCTCGGGGACCCGACGTCGGAATCCCGACCGCGGCCCCCGCCCGGGCTCCGAGCTGTCAGTCACGGCGCCGAACCCGCTTCTTCCGGCGCTCTCGGGCCCGCCCTCTCCCCTCCTCCCTCCCCCGCCCCTCCCCGCGCGAGTGTCTCCCTCTCCCTCGCTCCCTCTCTCTCTCTCCCTCTCTCTCTCTTTTGTGAGTTATAGCAACCGTTGCCTTGTGAATCAAGCGCCATAGTCACCGTAGTCCTGGCGACTGTTACCCATCAACAACAACTACTCCTCTCCTCCTCCTCCTCCTCCTCCTCCTCTTCCTCCTCCTCCTCCTCCCCACCACCACCATCTCCATCACCCACCAACAACACCACAATAATCCACAGCCAAGGTGAATATTCTTCGGTCTCTACATGTGTGTGGGAGCGTGTGTGTCCGTGCGTGTGTTCGTGGGTGCGAGCGAGCGTGCCTGTGGCGGGGTCTCCCTCCTGACACCGGCTGCGGCCGCTTGAGGGGCTCGGTCCCCGGGGCTTGTTTACAATGGACCCGCGCGCGGCGGGCTCGGGGGTGTGGGCTCCGCGCGCCCGCCCGCCCGCCCGCCCGCCCGGCCGGCCGGCCTCGGCGCTCTGGGATGGAGCGGGAGCCGGGGCTGCGGGGCGAGCGGGCTAGGCTAGGAAGGCGCCGCTGTCCGTCGCGGGTGTTGGAGCGTCCCCCCCCAGGTCTGCGGGCACTCCGGAGGAGGGGCAGGTGGAGAGAAGAAGGGGCTTGCTTTCTCCCTCGCTCTTTCTTTAATTCGCTGCTTTGCAAAGCTGCCTGGTGGCTGCTGCTGTCCAAATCGAAATAGACAGCAGTGAGCAGGGCGGGGGGGGGGGACGACCCCAAAAGGTGCTGTGCTGTTGTTGTTGTTGTTCACTTGCGGGGCCTTGTTGGGGGGTTTTGTTATTTTTATCCTCGTAGCTCGGTGAACTTTTCCCGCAGCCCGCTCCTTTCCTTTTGGCCCCTCTTTGCCTGCCGCTAAACGGGCTGCACTTCTTTGACCATCACCGGCCTCACGGGCTTCTTTTCTTCTTTTAAAACTGTATTTTTCTTTGTGCTGCAAACAGTCTTAATATCCATTCAGCAGTCTTCCCTCCCCCCTCCCCCCTTTGCACACACATTGAAACCAGGGGCCTCTGCTGCTCTGAGAGATTTTTTTTTAAGTCTCTCTGTCTCTCTGCCCTCTCCTCTTCCCTCTCTCTGTCTCTCCTCTCTCTTCTCTCTCTCTCTCTCTCTCTCTCTCTCTCTCTCTCTCTCACTCTCTTTCTCCCCCTTCCCCTTTTCGGCGTGTGTGTGTGTGTGTGTGTGTGTGTGTGTGTGCGCGTGTGTGCGTGTGTGCGCGCGCTTGTGATTTAAACCGGATGCAGGGCATCTGTGCTACTTGGGTTAGTGGTTCCTGACAGCGCTTTATCCTTCATGTGGAGATGGGAGGGGTAGTCCTGAGGTTCTGTTTCACTTTGATGCACCTCCCTCCCCACAGGAGAGTGTTAACAATTTTCATTGTGGTTTTGAGACTTTGTCTGTGATGCACAGGGAAGGGACACAAGGAAGCTTTGTGAGAACTCAGTTCACAACGCTGTTTGTGACAGTTATGATACTTTGAGAGTTTTTTTCCCTCCCATCTTCATCTCTGTTCCTTTCCCTTGGAGAGTTGAAATTGAAGTCAAGTTGTTCATAAAGAATGTATGAAGCTTCTCAACTTGAAACGTGTGTATATTTCACTTTCTTTGTGGCTGTTAAGATCTAGGCATGTATGTACTTAACATATTCTTTTTGTTGACTTTCTGGTTTTCTTTGGACAACGATTTAAACCTGCTCAGAAGAAAAAACTTCCTTTTAAAATATTTCTTTGGAGAAAATAGTTGCCCCTGTAGATCTGAATACTTACCAGTTCTTAAGTAGTGTCATCTTGATTGAAGCTAACCGGGTTTTACAGATCCTTTAATTTTGCTCATTTTCAGCCTAACAATCAATAGTTTATCAACAACAAAAAAATTTGATAATGACTATGAGCTAAAACAAATAAAATGTACTATTATAGTTGCACATATGAAATTTCCAATTCAGATTTTTAAAGTGCTAATTTAAATAACCTTTTTAACAGCAAACATTTATTGATTTAACTGACAGAGAAGCCTGTGAATAATGTGACAGTATTAATTATTCTTGAGATTGTCAATGAAGAGTTTGGGTAATTATAATGCCATTAAGGCTAATATTTTGTAAAATAAGAGTTGGGGTGGTTGAAAAAAAACGTACTTTTTAATTCATTTCCGTATGATTGTTATTTTAAATGAAGGTGATATTCGATTATGAAAGAAGTCTGTTTGGATCTCTCAATAGTTACTCATCCCTTCTCCAACCTGTCTTCCATGCACATCTCAAATACTAACTTGTATTTTTTTTCCTTTCCTTTTCTTTCTTCTTTTTCCTTTTCCCCCCACCTCCTGTTCAGATGAGTGTCAAATGTCTGAACACTTTTGGATGGTGAAGCTCCTGGGTCTGAACTTAAAAAGACTTTTGCTGTCTTGGGACAGTTTTAGATCTGATGCCATTTATATAAGTTTCAGCTAAATAGATTGTATATGCTAAAATGTCTTTGCTTAATATTTTTATTTGCAATGTCCAAGAATGTTTCAGAGACATTTCACTCATCAAGTATGTGTCAGTTTTCCCCAGATTTAGTTTTGGATTATATTAAATAGCCTGTCCATTTGAAACAACTCTTTGTGATCTGAGAGTTGATATTAGAGATACTTTGGCTTCTGATAAGATAAAATTAGTTTTATGGATTGGTTAACTTAGAATTTAATAATTGATCTTTAAAATTAGATACAAAGTTAAATAACATTTAGTTCAATTTTTTTTTCCACAGTATTTTCCTAGGAGAGAGTATACTATGCATTGGCATTCTTTGTTTTCAGTTTTTTGGACTAACAAATCTGTGAAAATGATCATACTTTGAAACTAAACATATTAAATAGTAACATTTTGAGTAGCTGAGTGTGATTCAGAGTGTGCCACAATGTCTATCTCAGTCGTTTTTAATTAAACCTTATCTATTATACAGTTCTGTTAAATTGTATAGGGAATAGGCATAGTGCATTTATATATGTCTAATAAATTAATGCATTCCTAGAAACTTTCTGTCATTTCACACTGCTTTCTTGGCATGAGGTATTTACGCCTAATTTCTAAAATACTGTATTTTTAATCCAGTATTCAAATACTCTTGTATTTTATGGAGGTACTCACAAACTTTATAGTTTATAAGTGAGATAGTGAGATATTCTTTAACTTTACTCAAACAATCTTTAAAAAACAAAAAACAAAAAACTCTAAGTTAATTGGGGCACTTCTTTTTTTAACACTGAATAGTAAAAATTTTCATGTCATACATGCGTAAAAGGATGGATCATAGTAACAGATATGTGGGAATAGTTAATTTTTTTTCCTGAATACTCTAGTAGCACTGTGACTTTGTGATCCTCATGATGAGAATATATGACAAGAAATGAGAATAAGAAATAAGTCGTTTTATATTATGAAGTTTGCTAATTTGTTTTTATGCTGAGCATTTGGCTAAATATTCTTTACTCACTTGCAGTTACATTAAAAATAATTTTCCTTACTGAATTATTTGCCTTAGCTCTTTAAATCTTTAGGTATGTATTCCCAGTTGTCATCACAAAATAGGTGTTAAATTCTTTTCTGTTCACAGGTGCATAGTGTTCCCTTAGTTTGGAAACCAGGATGAAGTGGATATGACTAAATGTAACTTGTTAGAGGCAGATGGCTGCTGTAAGCAGGTGGCAGTCTCACTTTTTCCTGCATTGTTGTGGAACTTGCAGTGGGCCACAAAGGGCTGTCCAAAGCAGGTGGCCTCATGTGGAGTTTGTTATATCATGCTTTAGTTAATTATTTTCTCAGGGAGAGGGTTCTTTTTATATGTAAAAATTGAGCACTACTAGTCTTTGAAGTGCTCTAGATTTGTAACCGAACTCATTAGCTTTTATTTGTATTACTGTATTTTCAAACTGTGGAAATCATAGATTTATTTGCTTAACACCTTTCTATCTATCCATCCTTATAAATAATGATAAACTGACTTTGAATTCAGAAAAATATATAGCAACAGTTTATATTTTCAAGTCAAATTTATCTATAGCAAAAAACAGGGGGGTTTGAGTAAAATGAAATTTAGCTTACATAACCATTAAAATTTTGCCATTCCTTCGAGAATCGTATTGATAGCATTATCTTAATTTAAGTTATATAATTGAAAAAATGTATTATTTTGGTTGGTTCAGTATTTTAAAACTAAAACAAATTTTCTGACCACAATTGCTACAAATTTTATAGTGATAATTTAAAAGTGAAAATTTTTTTTATTTAAACATGTTAAATATATGTACCTGAAGAAATTCAGAAAGTATCACCCTATTGATCGCTAAGGTTTATTTTTGACTTATGATTTTATCCTTTTACTTGTGGGAATTTTATATATCTTATAATGGATACACCAGAGGGTGCTGTGCTGTTTGCAATATAAGATTATTTTCACTAAAATGTGAATTGATTAGAACAGTTCTGTAAAGAAAATTTTAGCCACTTATGCATTTAAGCATCTGGCTTACTTCTATGAAGTTTAGCATTTAATATACCGCTTTCTTGGCAGTTTTTTTTTTTTTTTTTGGAAACCTGCCTGTACAGAGAGTATGTGTAACACATTAGAATCAGTAATGAGCTATAGAAATGAACCCTGAGAGCATAGCCTTGGCAGTTTAATGTTAGCATTTAGTCCTATGGTTGTATACATTGGTCATATTATGAGGATACTTCAGTCTTACGCCCTGGAACTTGAGTTACCAATGCTTGTGAACCCTCATGTGGTTGCTGGGAACTGAACCTGTGTTCTTTGCAAGAGCAGCAAGTGCTCTTAATGCTGAGCTATCCCTCCCACCCTGAGATTTTGTTTTTAAGTGTCATTTTCCATCTTTTGAGTGGCATCTTCTCTGACTGAATATACTTTTACACAGTATATACTAAGTGGCAATCTTTAAAACAGTAGTATTTTCTTCAGGAAAGCTTGGAATAGTATAGTTACATTGTACAAACTTCAGTCTGGGTAATGATACACCACTGTCCCAACTCAGCTATAGTATTTAATTGTGATATTTTTAAAAAGTAACTATAAGCTGTAACAATTTGTGTGCAGGAACACCTTGATCCCAGAACTTCAAAAGAGAGTGGCATTCCTCCCCCGCCCCCATATTGGTCTTACTACAGTAGTTTAGTAATTTTCTTTAAACTACAATAATTTAGTCATTTTTCTTTAAATGATAAAGTCCTATGTAGTTTGTCATTTTATGCCACTGAGGTTTGAAATGTATTTGTGGATGTATTACAACTCTTTGTATTTGAAGTCGTACATTTCATATCAAAGTATATGTAATGAAAGTTGAGGGAATAACTTGTATTAGAGCATTAATAAGTGGATGGAACATCATGTTATAGACTAAGTGCACAGGCTTTAGAGTCAGAGTTCAGTTAATCTCATTAACTGTGTGACTTTGGACAAGTTAGTTGCTTTCACTTAGATTATTGCCTGACATCTGTGCAGTGTCAAAGATATAAATTCATGTATGTTGGTCAGTTTGAGAATCCATGCTTAGTGTTTATTGGGTGTTTCAGTTAAGAGATATTGAGAAGATATTTCTTCCAATCTTTTTGCTACCTAAGAATCATTTTGATCTAACCTTCCCTTGCCATAGGACTTGAGTTTTGAAATATTTTTCTACTAATCTACTGTCATTAAATACTTACTCTCCTTTCCTCATTTGAAAAATTAAAACAAAGATATGAAGCCATCATTCAGAGACTCAGATTACCATTTAATAATCAGTTTTTTTTTAACCATACTAAATTAAAAGTATGCTATTCCAAAGCTATGTCTCAGTTTTGTTCCATAGGCCTATAACAGACTCTTTTTACTGTGTTTACATAACTTTTCTGGCCTAAAGATTTTTGTGTAGAACTAATGATATATTTCATTCTCTCTTACTCTTCTATTGTTTATTTCATTGTTCCATTTATATTTTCTCTTCACATGTTACATATTAAAGTATTTGAAAATATCTGGATCTCTCTTCATCAACTTCATGCTGCATTCAATCTTTACTATGTAGTGACAGTGAACAGTCTAGACAGTTCTAAAACATGAATTCATTAGCAGTTATTCTCCAATCTTTTTTTTTTTTTTTTTTTTTTTCTTTTTTTTTTGGTTTTTCGAGACAGGGTTTCTCTGTGTAGCTTTGCGCCTTTCCTGGAACTCGCTTTGGAGACCAGGCTGGCCTCGAACTCACAGAGATCCGCCTGGCTCTGCCTCCCGAGTGCTGGGATTAAAGGCGTGCGCCACCACCGCCCGGCTATTCTCCAATCTTATAATGTGCTGCCTAACACCTCTACTAAGGGGGATGCATGAGTTTACCACTGATACTCTTGTTTAGCATTGATGACTAGTTTACTAACTGCTACTTATGTAGTAAAGTAACTTTGGAACATAACCCAGGATAACTTAAATATGAAATATTACACAAGAAAATGCTATCTTTTCTCTTTAGATGTTAAAAAGTTTCAAGTAACGTTTTTAAGTTGGCTGCCACATGTAACGGTGCTGTCCGATAGTTATATTGAATAACTGTATTTCGTTTTTCTGAGCAATTTGACTAGTAGTAAAGTATTTTTCTCACTTTAGAGTTATTTAAATTGTCCCAAATCTTAAACTGGATATAGGATTTATTTGTTCTCTCTGTGTATTCCAGGCCAGCCTTAAACTCATGATCCTCCTGCCTCAGTCTTGTGGGTGTGGGGATTACCTGTGCCTTGCCACTGTGCCCAGTTCACATGTGATAGATTTTCAAAGGAGCCTTGAAGAAGGCTAGGAAATGTGACTTAAAAATGAATATACTGTACTACTTCCAAATGTCTGTTTTCTTCTTGACGATTTTTACCTTCTTGAACAGAAATGTAACATTATTTTATGAGTGATGTGATCTGAGTGTTGTTTTTATTTAAAAGATTTCTTACCCTGGGTGTGGTGGCACATGCCTTTAATCCCAAGTACTCAGGAAGCAGAGGCAGGTGGATCTCTGTGAGTTCAAGGTCAGCCTGGTCTACAAAGCCTAAATTGAATTCAGGACAGTCAGGGCTGCTATACAGAGAAACACTGTTTTGGTGGTGGGGAAATGTTTTCTTCTGGGTGTGTTTTGGCCTCTGGCAAAGTACTTAAGGGTTAAATGTTCCGGCTAATCCAAAATTAATATGTTTGTATGTTTACCAATACCTGTGATGACTCTTAACGCCAATATTCTTTCTTTTATAGAAAGCAGTTATAGCCAGCCAATACTACTTGTCTTTGTTTTATAGTGCCTGGTCAGGGATTCCCAGGGGTTCTTATATTTCCTGCTTAGGCAAAATGTTAAGTATGGGATAATAGAAGCTTAACCAGGAACATTAAAACAGTGAGACAACAGGCCTGAGTAAAAGTGAGAGGCCACAGATACATTCAGCAATGATAGAGAAGAAAGGAAAGAATGTTACTAGACTCAGAAGCAAAGCACTCCAAGAGTGTGACCAGATGAGCGTGAAGAAGAGGACAAAGGTACCCAGTTTGCTGCTGACTGAAAGTGCAGGCTAGTTACATAAAATATGTGAGTTCAGTTTCTTCAGCTGTAAGATAAACAGTAAGACTATGTGATCTCCAAGTCTTTGTAACCTATGAATCCATGTCAAGATTAGCCTGGGAAGAGGGAGCATGCCAGTGACATGGAACCAGGAATTGGCATGTGATTTATCTATGGCTTCGAAATCTAGCATGCTACTACTACTTACTTGTTTCTGTCTCTCCCTCCCCCTCCCTCCCCCCTCCCTCCCCCCTCCCTCCCCCCTCCCTCCCCCCTCCCTCCCCCCCCTCCCCTCCCTCCCTCCCTTCTCTCTCTCTCTCTCTCTCTTTCTCTCTCTCTCTCTCTCTCTCTCTCTCTCTCTCTCTCTCTTCTCTCTCTCTCTCTCTCTCTCTCTCTCTCTCTCTCGGAGAGCAACAAAGAAAACCCAGAACCCAGTGCCCAGTGATAATGCAATGGCTATGCCTATAGCAAGGTCTCAGAGTTCTACCATTTTGGTAATTTCTTTAGAGTGGTGGCCAAGTACTCTGATTTCCTCACCCACATAGGAGTGAGCTGAGCCTCACAGCTTGAGCTCCTGCTGGAACTAGCTTCTCTAAGTATGTGTGCCAGACAAGTGTCTGACAGTTGGGGCTCCTGTTGCTCACCAGTGAGATATTTAAAACAGGACATAATTTCCCCAGTGTGTGGATAGACAGAGGACAGGGTGGGAGGGTGTGGGGAGAGGCAGGCGCTAAGGCAGGAAACATTTTTGTACTTAGGAAAGAGCATATATTCTGCTGTATCACAACTCTAACCAGCTTATATAGGGAAGTGTCTGGAAGATAAATTGTAATTTTTATTATTTAAAAGTTGTTTTGATATTTCAGTTGGTTAATATAAGCAGATTAAAGTTTCTAGATCTCATTTGGATTTGTATGCTTAATAACATTTGTTTATATTTCATATAAGTATTATTCCTAAAATGGATGTGACATTCTGTCCTCTGAGTTTGTACAGTGTATTTTACTGTGCCAATCAGTTTAGAGACTCCGTGCTTGTAGGGTTTCTTCAATCTGTGTACAGTGGCCCATGCCTGCAATCCAAACCCCTAGGAAGTTGAGGCAGGAGGATTGCAAGTTGGAGGATAGGGCTGCAAAGGGAGCCTGTCTTGAAAAATTTCTTTGCTTTCATGCTGTAACTGTGGAAGAATGGGAATGGATGCTAAACGGGAAGAAGAAACATGCACATTTAGAGATCATATCTCATTTCTCTTGTTAAATACCGGTAACTTGTATATTTCCCATATTTTACTGCATTACGAAGCCCTGGTTGGGGTAGATGTTGTAGGGGGTCAGAGTCTGGGGAGGTGGAGGTCAGAAGTGGCTACAGCAGTATGGTTTCTCTAGGATCTTGTTCCTCTTCTGCTGCAGCATTGTGCAGAGTACATATACTTCTTAAGGATAAATATTTTATTACTTTACTAAAATGTTTATTGCATTTCATTAAATTATTTCATTTATCTTCAAGATAAAGTATCTGAATTTTTTTTTCATTAGTACATTATTAGATTAAAAAAATTCTTTTTCAAGAGCCAGCATTGTGCTTTAGGAATGTTCATGTGTGATTCTTTTTTTTTTTTTTTTAAAGCATAAACTGGCATTGAACTCTTGAACATTCTGCCTCAGCCTCCCAAGTGCTGGGATTAAAGGTGTGATGTGCCATCACACCTGTTTGTAAGTTATTTTTAATCTATGTCTTTATACTTTCCTTTGTTTAGATGTATTTGTGGATATATCTTTGACAATGAAATGTAACCTTTTCCTCTGCTTCTACTGTACTGACATTTTTAAGGAGCCAAAGAGTCTATAACATCAGACTTCTACTTATTAGCTTCTGATTATGTCTGATGAAAATTTTGATGAGTTTTGATAAAGTGTCATCCTTAGGGTTATTAATAAAGACAAACTATTATACTAGCAATCTGGACATCTCCTTTACAACTTTAAATGTATAAATAAAAAATTTTGATTTTTGTGATTATGTGTCATATGTCTAAATGTCCTGTCTTACAAAATTACATTTTTAAGATGTTTGTAAAGATGGAATTTAGCTCAGATAATCTTTTATGTGTGTCTATAGCATGTCGGCGCACATTTTGTTGAGGGCTGTAGAAGGTTGTCAGTGTTGTTCTCTCCTTCTGTCGTCTGCTTTGTTATCATGGTGGAGTCACACTCGGAACTGCCCATCACCATGCTGTTCTCTCGAGGCAGAGGATTTAGGGGATATGTTAGGTTCTCCAGGTGACCTCTGTGTGAGGTTCACAAGTTTTTATTAATGCTTCCCATTGTGTGGTGATTTTGTTAGAGGTTACTTTGGCTGATGGCTACATGTGCCAGAGTAGATAAAGACAAAAAGTACAGTTCATTTCAGTTAAACTAGGGCTTGACATTATGTTGCTGGATTAACATTCCACCATTCTGTGCTTCAGAAGTTTGCTGAGTGTTAGAAGTTTTGAAACTTTTAGATAATATTGAATGAGTGACTGATAATGTGGCTTTATCTCTGAGCAGAGGCCTGGGCCATCCACCTTCCAAGTGAGGAGTGATTCTTTTATCTTTGAATTTAGAAAGAGAATATTTTGATTAATTTTAGCTTTGCATGAATATTTTATTTTGTTTGGAGATTAAAGAAATGCAAGTGATCATGGACTGGAGATGATGATCAGAGTAACAGGTGAGAGGAGGCTAGTGTTTTGATCCTGATACCCAGCTCACCTTTTTTTCCTGTAACCCTACTATTAGCAGTAAAGTAAGATTTCTTTTGTACACAGTCTAAGTCTTTTCATAAAGTTGTGCTTAGGTCAATTTCCATTGCTGTCTAGAATTTCCCTTGGATACATAATATAAAAACTTTGGAAGTTATAGTTTACCCTATGGTTTAAAAACATTTGAAATGATGCCCATAGGTGGCACCCCATGCCCAGAACACCACTTTGTTCTGTAGAAATGGAGTAAAAATGAGAGTAAGTGGGAGTGGGATTGTGTAATTGGAAACACTAAAATATAGACGGAGAGGAAAAGAGGTGTCATTTCAGGGGCTGTATGTGATTCCCAGTTTGCCATATATAGCAAATCTAATAATGCCACTAGTATTTGATTGTAAAACATTCTCTCAGAATGTAAGACATACTTAGATATTTCAGTATGTAAGTTTTTAATCTTTATCAGTTGTTTAATAAAGGATTTATATAAGTTGAGTATTTGGTGCCATTACTATTTCAGTTAATTTAGGAATTGTGAACTACTTTAGATTTCTATTAAGATGTATTTTGAAAAGAAAATAAAGAAATGGAATGTTAGATACAAAATTGCATTTCTCCAGTTACACAAATATAGTTTTAATGTTTCAAATTATAGAAGGCTACAAAATGATGAATAATGCTTGGGCATATGACAGGATAAAAAATGGTAGGAGGTAATGAAAAAATGAATGAAATTAGTAGGAAAATTATAATTAAAGATTAAACAAAGGTAGGTGAATAAATCACTGTGAATAGTGAAATAATCAGTTGAATGAGGTTTCTACAGATAGATATGTCTATAGTTATAGACTGAATTTTTTAACTAGTAGGGGAACGTGAGGAAGGGACTGGACCCTTAGGTGTTTTTTTTTTTTTTTTTTTGTGTGTGTGTGTGTGTGTGTGTGTGTGTGTGTGTGTGTGTGTGTTACCTACCACATTTAAATTTTTTTCACAAATATTTACAATAAGGCTTTGATACCTTGATTTTTTTGTTGTATAAAATTTAACTATTTCTAGAAGTCATGTATAGAAAAGGAGCAGCTTACGATGTTGTATCAACACCTTGTTTTTATTATTATAAAAGAAATACAATATTAGTATACAAAATAATCAAAATTCACATCTTCAATTGGAATCTCTGGTTATCTTATATTTAAAATTGTACATTTGGGAAGCTAGTATATTGTATATGTACTATAAATATTCTTAAGATGTTTATGTTTTGGAATATGTCAAAGATATCAAAGTAGAAGTATGTAATGAACCTTGTGTACTTATCATATAGACTTCACAATTACAATCGTCTGTGTTATTAAAGCTGTGTAATAATAGTGTACCTTGGTGCATGCCTGTAGTCCCAGCTACACTGGAGGTTGAAGTGGGAGGCTCACTTGAGCTCAGTAAATTAAAAGTACATAATTGAAAGACTTTATACTAAAAGTAACTCCAGCCCCTTCTTATCCTGTGGTGCTTTGAAGAAGGTTACAATTTAAGAAAAGTTTCAGTGGAGATTTGAAACAATGACATAATATGGAGATAAGTATTTTAACACGATTGACCTTCATATTGCTTCTTCCAAGAACATTAAATTAGGAAATTTATTTTTGCTTGCTGTTAAGTTAAGCTGTTAGATTAAGTCATTTGTTTAGTAATTCCAGGCTTTTCTACTTGAAATTTGATTTAGTTAAAAGGGAGTGAGTCCTGCCGGGCGTTGGTGGCACACGCCTTTAATCCCAGCACTCGGGAGGCAGAGCCAGGCGGATCTCTGTGAGTTCGAGGCCAGCCTGGACTACCAAGTGAGTTCCAGGAAAGGCGCAAAGCTACACAGAGAAACCCTGTCTCGAAAAAACCAAAACAAAACAAAAACAACAACAACAAAAAAAAAAAAAAAAAAAAAAAAGGGAGTGAGTCCAAGGAAAGAAGCCCTTGTTTTAAGGGTAGAGCAAAGTCTTGAGATAAACCTTTCAGATATGATGGAGTTCCTATCTGATCTGTCATTATTCCAACTTGTTTTGGAAAGGTTTGAATAAAATAGTTAAGAGCCATTTGTAAGTTGTCAAGGAAAGAGAAACAACTGCCTTCTGGAATTTTCAGTTCAATGGGACTAGATGTGTCACTCAATTGTGATGTCAATTAGTAGGTCGTTTGCCCAGCATGCGCAAAAACCTGGGATCCATCCCCAGCACTGTGTAATTGATGGGTGCTGGCAAATGCTTGTAATCCTACACTGGGGAGGTAGAGGCAGGGGATCGGAAGTTTGATGTCATTCTCAACTACATAGTGAATCCAAGCCCATCTGAGATATATGCTAGTCTGTTTGGAAATCTGAAGTTAGCTACTCAGTGCCAGGTTTTAAGTTATTTTTGATACATCATGAAGGAAGTGACATCTAGAAGATGATGTACTAACCAGTGATATCATTCAAAACAGTTTAATGTTTTCTGAATGCAGTATCTTCATATACAGCATGGGCTTATTTTTTCATTTATTTATATATTTTTTTATTTGACTGAGGTAATATAGTCATGAAAGAAACGTTTTTCCTTGTTAAAGTCTAGAGCAAAAGCAAACAAAAAGCTGCTTCCCATTCCTAATCACTTTTCTTTTGGAATATATTCTGTGATGGAATAACATGTATTACAGATTGTAATTATTGACATTTGAATGAACAACACAAAATGTAGACATGAATCTTTTTATTTAAAAGCTGATTTTTTTAGTATCAAATGATCAAATCAAGAGGCAAATACATTTATTGAATAAGGTTTGATATTTGATATTTGATACATAATAACTTTAATTGCTAAACCTTTGTGATCTAAAGATTTTAGTGGAAACATCTATGTCTTAAAGTATTTTGTAGCATCTTTTAAAATATATTTATTACATAATAAGTAGCCAGGCTGCATAATACAGTGATACAAAATAACTAAAGCTATGTTGTGGTTACATGATCTTGTTTTATAACTAAATTTCCATAAAGAAAAGTTTAAATAGCTAGGACTAGAGATAGAATTCATGGGTAGAATATCTGCCTTGTGTGCTCAAAGACCTGAGTTTGAATCCCCCAAATCAGACACACAGAAAGAAATGAAATGGTGCATAAGCTGGCTTTTTGGAATCTAGGGCCTATGCTGAGACACTTTGCTCAGCCTTGGTGTAGGGAGGAGGGGACTGGACCTGCCTCAACTGAATGTACCAGGCTGGGCTGACTCCCCAGGGGAGACCTTGCCTTGGAGGAGGTGGGAATGGGGGGTGGATTGGGGGGAAAGGCTGGGGGTGGGAGGAGGGAGGACAAGGGAATCCTTGGCTGATATGTAAAATTAAATTAATTATAAAATAAAAATATTTAAACAATAAAAAAAAAATTGAATGAGCCAAATACTTTCAACAAAATGAAAAATGTAACTCAGCAAACAACTGATCATGTATTACAATCTTAATTATTTCATTATGAAACTAATGCAATACCAACTTAAGCATTAGTTTTAGTAACTTTCTGTGCATTTAGAAACCGTGTACAGAAAGCATAATTTTATTTGGTTTTCATTATTTTACATTGAAGAAATGCAATAAAGCATAGGAAGGAAATTTTATTCTGATTAACCTTTACAAGTCTCTCTCTCTTAAATATGATTGTCCCTGGGATATAATATAATTTAAAATGCAGGTGTTTCTAACATGAGAATAATACTGATAGACATTTATCCTATTTTGGAGTAACCACCTAACAGCAAACAGGTGTAATTTGGAGGAATTTCTGTGTCTTCATATATAAAGAGGAACATTAGCCACAAAATTTTTTTAAGTGTTTTATAACTTGACAAAATTTTGTCTTGAACCTCAAATGCCGTATGATGAATGCCTTATTTCTTTTATGCTCAACTTGAGTCCCTGTCTTAGCTCAGCTATTGTACTGTCATTTTCCTCAGGTGAAGAAGCAAGGGGGGCTATAGTGAAGACAAGAGATGAATGGGTCTCAATACAGTTGCACGTGTTTTCAAATGACATACATATGCCAGTTCCACTAGAGACATAATTAGGATATCTTCATCTTAACATCAGAGGGCTTACATTTCATGTGCACTTTGGAGGTTATCTAGATGAACCCCTTCCCTGTCTCCCACTTGCTTTAGCGATAAGAAAGCTGAGGGTAAATGATTTGTATGATGAACCTCATACACTTCACTCTGATGCATTTCATATAACAAGTCCAAAACTTTCCTTACAGGCAAACACCACAAGTGTGATGCTTTTAAAATTCTGTTCTTCTTTTAGTTTATAATTTCCCTATTTTTCATTTTATAATTCTACATTCTAAATTCAAGTACTTTTTAAAAAAATTACCAACTGTAAGCTTGGGTATAAGAATCATTTCATTGTTCGTTTTGTAGTTATTTAGAAGTAAAGTTAATAACCTTTAAAACACTTTTAAGGTTGTGCAATAAATGAAAATACAGTATTGAAAACTACACTTTTGTCCCTGTCATTTGTCAAGTTTTTAGTATGAAATTCTCAGGCTTGGTGTGTTGTTTTCACTTTTGCCAATGAAGATGGAGCCTAGGATCTCATCCACTTAGCATCCGCTCTGCCACAAGTTAACCCCCTGCTCTTCTCCTGACTCAACTCTTTCTGAGGACTAGTATGAAAATCAGTTTGTTAATTTAAAAAATGGAAATGCTTATTCTTATGGGTTACTCAGTAGTGAAGCCAAAGTGAACTAATTGACACTTGATAGAGTTGACGCAAGCTGAGACTTGCCAAGCTGGGCTTTAAAGGTGTTGCAGTACTCTTAAATATGAATGAGCACACCAAAAGAATGAATATGTGAATAGACTGCCCTTAACTCCTTAGCAACGGGAAGCAACACATTCAGCCATGCTATTATATCATGTTTAATTTTGTAACTTGAGTTTTTGGAAGAATATTTTGTTTACCAATTAATAATATGAGACTAGTATGGCTGGAATAAGTAATTACCAAGACCTTTGAATTACTGCCCATTCCTCCCTGATGTAGAATTAGTAGTAAATCTTTGACCTCAAGCTTGAACTGAGTTTGCTCTCCTTTTGGTGATAAAGGTGCATAATTTGCCTGTTAGTTCTATGAAGCAGTCCATGTAAGATTTACCAAGAAGGTTGACAAGTGAACTCCCCAGCACAACCTGATTTCTCTGCAGTCTAATTTGTGGCACCAAATCTGAAAGATACATTTATATAAAGCAAGAGCAGGCTTCCTATGGGGGAAAACCATTTGTCATTTGCTCTTAACAAGGTAAATCCCCATAGACAGACCTTCTTGTAAAACTGTTCCCTTTGGATTTATTCTCAACTTCAATATAAAAGGAGATATGGTAAACAAAGGTATGATGAAATATTAGTTAGCTCTTGCATTTTTGTTGGAAAGTTCCCAATTCTTACTCTCTGAGGTTTAAAACTACAATTTCATATGAATTAAGTGGGACTCAGAATAGAGTGCACAGTATTGCTTTGTGCTTAGCTGATGACCTTGTTTGGTGGAAAGTGGTCAGAACAATTTATGTTTACATTTAAATGTGTCTTTGGTGATAGTATATTTACTGGGCCATATAATGGAAAATAGAAGTGTTAAAAGTATAATTCAGATGAAGAGAGTGTCAAATCCTTTCAGGCAGTGAATTCAAATCTGAATATAGAGAATAAGTTAATAGAGTACGTACTAGACTGTTGAATCTATTGTGCATACAGAGGGAGAGTCTAAACAGGAAATGTGCTCTTATACCATGAATTTATGCCCTGAATTATATTTGTTTGCTTCAACTGATATATATTCACACTAGTGTATATTTATATTAATGTGTCTTTTAACAGTTTTTCTTTATTTTTAAAAATAAAGGTTTATATTTCTCTGGGTCAGAATCTTTTAGAGCAGTGGTTCTCAACCTTCCTAGTGCTGTGAGCCTTTAAAACTGTTCCTCGCCGGGCGGTGGTGGCGCACGCCTTTAATCCCAGCACTCGGGAGGCAGAGCCAGGCGGATCTCTGTGAGTTCGAGGCCAGCCTGGTCTACAGAGCGAGATCCAGGAAAGGCGCAAAGCTACACAGAGAAACCCTGTCTCGAAAAACCAAAAAAAAAAAAAAAAAAAAAAAAACAAACAAACAAAAAAAACTGTTCCTCATGTTGTGACCCCCAACCATAACATTATTTCATAACTGTAATTTTGCTACTATATGAATTGTAATGTAAATATCTGATATGCAGGGTATCTGATATGTGACCAGGTCACGACACACAGATTGAGAACCACAGTTTTAAGATTCCTCCCTGCCTATTTACCAGAATAATTAAAAAGTATTTATTCCATTCTACATTTTGCCACAAAACTGCTTTGCCTGGAGGTTGTAGTCTCAGATGCATTTCATACACTTTACTATTCTGCTCTGCAGTTCCATATCTCCAGCCAGCCTGGCTTAACTGCACTAGGAACTGATTAAGAACATGAATCTTGAAATGAGCACACCTGGGTTAGAATTCCAGCGTCCACTACTGACCAGGAGTTTAACCCTTGGGCAGACTTCTTCAGGTCTGAAATAGAACTGACAGTTTAGCCTTGGAAGATTGTTTGGAAGGCCCCATTGTATGATGCATATAAAATCACTGTGCTTGACATAGCAGTGAGCAAGTAAGGGTGAGTTGCTAGCACTGCTCAGCATGGTCTCCTAAATTGTGCCTTGCTGGTTCTGTTCTCTTAACATTTTGTTCTCGGTCTTTATTTTCCTAGAGTGCATTTCCCAAATTAAATTTCTCTTATGTAAGGTTAAGAGTGATCTCCAACTTAATGGACTCACTTATAACAAACTTGTTTTCCAGGGTACCAATTAGGAATTGTGTTTTATAGTTTTGTTTATAAATGTTTGACATTTTCAAATTGTAAGCTTCTTGAGGGCAAAGATTATGTATTTGATTATGTATATAAATTCAGTATCAGAACTAGTGTTCTTTGCAAAAAGAAATCAATCATTAATTTGTTGATTAAGCCTCAGATTGCATTCTGTAATCAACTATTTTATCTCTTATTATATCCAAAAAGTTTAATTACCATTAGAACAGTACATTTTTACAAGTATTGTTGCATATATTTACTTCCTTTTATGCAAAATACATTAATGGCATAAATGAACTAATTTTGGCGTTTTATTAAATGCAGTACTACTTAGTTAACAGTAGATTTGGGTTGACTTTAAGTCTCTTTTATCTTTTCAAATGGCATTTTATTCTCTTACTCTATATGCACATATGAATTCCATCTGCCTATAGGTTTTCTGTAGCATCTTGGCAACGTAGTATTAGCAGTTGTTGAATGCTTCATCAAATCTGGTTGTAGTAGGTGCATGTATTTCTAATTCTGCTTACCATATGAGAGATTGGGGAAATTTGGGGATTTTGCCTTTTGGGAAGCTACATTGAATACTCTACACTTCTTGTGTTTCTCTCTTTGCTGCCCATCTTGACTGTGTCCACTGGGATGTTAAACTGTAGAAGCAACAGGGCTTGAGTGCAATTGTCATGAATGGGATAACTGCTGAACTCAGAATGGAGTTCTTAGAGTAGTCACACCTGGGACACAGCTGTGGCATTTAAAGTAAGATTGTATTATGGAAAGTTATCTGCCATGAAACCTACACAGAGTATAAATTGAGAGCAATCTTTGTTTTATTTGAAGCTGGAATTTAAAAGCTCCCCCCGCTTTTTGGTCAGTATATTTTCATCATGTACCGTCACTTTAGGTGATAATTTTGGTGAGTTACTATTCTCTGTGAAGTGATTCGAACTCCTAATTTGAGGAGGAACTCAAAGTTATATAACAGATTTTAAAGTATAATTCATTTTCATTATTACTTATTTGTGAATGTGAATGGTGTTTGTGAGGTGCCATGTGTGCTTGTGTGCATGTGTGTGTGCGCGCACATGTGGAGACCCAAAGTTGAGTATGGGTGTTGGGTGTCTTTTTCAATTGCTTTTCCACTTCTTTGTAGAAGCAGTGTCTCTCACTTTACCTAGCGCTCTAATGATGGCAACCGGCCAGCCCAAGTTAGCCAGTTCTCCCCTGGGATCCCCGCCTCTGCCTCTCCACTGGAATTGCAGGCAGAGCATGTCTGCCTGTAGTTTACATGAATTTTGAGATTCTAACTCTAGCCAGGCACTTGTAAAGCAAGTGCTTTACCCTCTGAACTGTCGCTCTAGCCTCTTTACTTTTATTTTTTAAAAATTAAAAATGTGTGTGTAAAATGTGCATTTGTGTGCGGGTGTGGGTGCATGTGTTGTAGTGCGTTTGAAGGTAAGAGAACAACCTCTGGGGTTATTCCTGAGACACCTTCTACCTTTTGTTTGAGACAGGGTCTCATTGGCCTGGCCTTTGCCAGGGTAGGTGAGCATCTAGGATTTTGCCATCACTGGGATTGTCAGTGTGCACTACTGTGTCCTATGGTTTACATGGGTTCTGCAGATCCAGACTCTGGTCCTCCAGCTCACTCACTGACTCATTTCTCGACCCTCATTTCCACTCTTTACATCCACGCATTTATTGAGCAATTGACACAGAATGAACCAAGAAGTGAACTGCTGTAGATACAGTCGTGAGCAAAATGGATTAGGCCTCTACCCTGGAAGAGCTATCCAACAACTGAAGGAAAAGGAGAAAGACAATCAAGGGAAATGGATTATAGTAGTAGGTTCTGAATGCTATGGAGAGGAATCAGCTAAGGAGGGCGAGTAGAGACAGATGAGGGGGTGGAGAACCGTCTGTGTTAAACAGGGCAGAGCAGACTTTGCAGACCTTTGAACAAAGACGCTACAGAGGCGAGTCTTCGGGTGTTTCTTCAAATGTGACTGACTGTGTGTTAGACTATTCATGAATGATTGACTGATGTTAGCCTTTTTGCTATATTAGCAGTTCTATTTTTTTCTCCCATTTCTGCTCATGGCATATTCTGCTTTTTGGATTGGACCTTTGTTTTAAATTTTTATATGTCTTTCTCTGAAAAAAAAATTTGTCTGTGGTTATTGACTAGAAATACAGATTTTTAAAGAAGCACTTGAGAGAATTGGAAAATAAACCCTCCAGGCATCCAAGTTCAAGATTGATTCTTCTGAAAAACCTGTAACTATTGCTAAAATGTATTCTAAATACTTGAACAGAACTCATGTGCAAAGAAGAAAATATAAAAATTGTAATTAATAGACTTGGCCAGACTGCAGCTTGATTGGTTGTTCTCTCAATTTGCTTATGTGTAGCTTTAACTTGGAAAAAAAAATCTTTATGATGGATTCTATGTTAAAAGTACCACTCCTGTCCTAAAATTTTAATATCATTGTTTGTATGGTATAGGCACCGTAGCTCATCTTTAATTACATTCATGAGTTAAATTTATTTATAGAACTTTGGATATGCCAATAAAGGAAGGATTATTTAGATAAATAAAAGTTACTGATGAAGGCATATTGTCTTGAATTTTGTTATTTTGACTAATGATTGTCATTTTGATATTTTAAGTGTAGAATTTTCAGTGTGCTCATGTCAAAATCATATTTTCCTTTTCAACTCGCTGCAAAATATTCAGCATTATTTGCCATTGTGAAATACACAGCTTCATGTTTGAGGCAATTTTTGTTGCACATGGTACATATTTTTAATATGAGGTAGATATGTATTTTATAGCATTTAAATAAAAATTAGTGAAATTTTTGTGCAACATTAAATCACAATTTTTCTCTGAACTGTAATTATATATGAAATATTAAATTTTTGTTACATTTTTATTTGTGGTGTGTATGTGCCTACTAATGTACATGCCACTGCATGCTGTGGAGGTCAAAGGACAACTTGAGAGAATAGGTCATTTTCTTCTACCATGTGTGTCCTGGTGAAATAATTTGAAGAAGCAAACTGAGGAAACATTGTTTTATGTGAAAGGAAACCTTGGGTTCAGTTCTCACCACTGTCAGAAGAAAGGAGAAACCTTGTATGTATGTCCCTCAGAATGTCTTTTTTCTTTTATAGTTGCAAAGGTATAATTAGTACTGAGAGGAATTGTCTGTCACCTTCAAGTCGTTGGTCACCCATCTTGATTATGTGATGTGTCAAAGGCAGATAGTTCTCTATTTAAAAACAGTTATGAAAATAAAATCTATTTAGAACTTAGTTCTATTTAACATTTACTGATGATATTTATAGGAAGTAAAATTAGAAAGGTAGGTATTTGAGTATGAAATATGATAGGGTGAAAAATCCAGGATTTATAAGAGAAGGCAGAATTGCATAGCTCAGCATGTTTCCTAAACCTTCATGGCTTAGTTTCTTTTAAGGCACTTCACACAGCAGCTGGATAGCCTCAAGGAGGCAAAGACCAGGGAGTACCAGAAAACACTCTCCAGAAAGACTTAAAATGTTGCATATATACCTTCACTTAATTTTTTAATCCCATTGTCTTTTAATTAATTTTACTTAACAAGAGCCTAAATTTCAAAATATCGTGCACCTAATTTAGAATTTTACTTTTATTAGATCATTTTTTTTTCCTGAGCAGATTGGAACAGTGTAATATATTTGTCAAATAATTGACCAAGTGTTAAATAACTACTTTGGAACTTAATACATTTACCAATACATGCTCTGTGAATAATATGTTCCTAAGTCAAATGTGGCTTTAATAACTATTGGTTACTATGTATGTATGTCTGTAATGTATGTATTTTATTGTTTTGATCTTAACTATGGAACCAGCATTGAAATTGCTTCAGAAATATTTTCAAATTGACAGTGTCTTCAGCTTTAGAATTAAATTAAAAATTTGTTAGGCATGAGCATTAGAAAGTATTACAGTTTTTTTTTTTTGGAAATTAACTGGAATCTGTACTTAGTTTTTATATCATGTGTCTACTGACATCCCTGAATCCTGAAAATGAGGATTTCTGAGTTGTTGCACCTTTATTAGGAAGTAAGAATGACACAAGAAATATAAAATTATTGAATGTAGGCTTTTCTATTTGTTTCCTTTCGCTTCACCTCTGTAAAGTGAATGTCCATGTATCTTTCCACCAGTCCTCTCCTCAGTATTCTTTCTAGTGTGTGTTGTCTCTGTCACACTTTCCTGGCTGACTTTGCTTATTTGTTCTGCTTTCAGGTTGGCTTTATTTACAAATGTCAGTTCTAAATCTTAGCCCATCCTCTCCTTGGTTCAGGCAGAGTTCTTTGGTCAGACTTTCCATTTCAGTCTCCTTGAGCTCTCCTTTTGGAATCACTGTCTTTGTTTTGGGATGGTTGTTCCACAGTCTCCTGTTTGTTGCTTCTGGATACTCTGACTTCGTTTCCTTTCCTCTGCTCCTGTGGTGTGTAATGAGAAGAAATGAAAGTAATTCTGGGAGCTACCCGTGCTCTTTGAAAGTGAGTAAGGTAGGTGTTGACAGATGGCAGTGTTGCCAGCTCTAATGTCAGGAGAAGGGCTAAAGTTTGTGATGAATATGGAGAAAGTGCCCCTCGCAAGTTTTCCAAATTTATTTTTAAGCTTCAAAAATTGCAGGAAATATTAATTTAACCAGAGTGTCATTGGGAAATTCTGGATACATTTTTAAAAGTTGGGTTGTTGTTACTTATCTTTTCCTGTACAGTCTTTGGTATTTTATGATACTACACCTTTATCTTTTTCTCCCACTACTTTATGAAAAAGGGCCTAATGTGTGTAAATATGTAAGTCAGTGCAGTTTCTTCTTTTAAAGGTGGCATTAGGGCTTCCCTACTCTATACTACTTCTCAGTGTGCTTCACACAATGGTTTAGCAGAATTTTATTGACAGAATCCATGAGTCCCTTGACTAACATAAATTTATTTATAAATTTAAATAAAATAATGTTGTCTAATACTGTGAAATTTGTGTGTATAACTTATTCAGCATTAATCTTAAAAGTATAGAAATGTTGTGATAGGATACCATAGATTCTTGAATTATGTAAAGACATTACGGATCAACTGAGACGAATAGAGAAATAAAAATGTTTTTCCAGTAAAGTGAAATATAAAATTTTTTTTTTATAATTTCATTGTTACTACTTTTGTAACTATTGACTTGCTAAGTTTACTTTTCTATTGTTGGCCTTATAATAGATTTTGAAAAATCAAACTTGGCACTGTTCTACAGCCCCACCCCCATCAAAACTTGCTGAGTTCATTTATATATATTATACCCTTTTAGGGGACTGTACAGAAAGAAAAACCTGGGGTGGTAGATGGTATAATTGAAATGTAGATCATAATCTCTGTTTGTTTTACCAAATTAGTTAGGGGTTCTGAAGATACATTTTGAATATTTGTGTATATTTAGCATTTCATCTCTTTGTTAGAAATCTCTCAGTGTGACTTGTTTTTAATAGGATGTGTCTTGAATTGTGGGCCAATCACTCTTGAAAAGTATTAAGCCCTTTAAACACACTGGTCAGCCCCGCAGAGAGAAGCCTACAGGTTTATTAGCACTGCTTGGCCTGAAAGCACAGCATACCCTTTTAGGTTGCACAGCAACAGACTCCTAGCAACCATAATAGATTGAATTTCTAAGAGTGACTGGGCCGGATGTAATAATAAAGCAAGAGGTACAAACAGTTGTCATGGTTTTCTTTTCACAGCAAGCTAGTTTGATTTAGGGAAGCTTAGCTTTTCAAAAATGAGCAAACTTCTAATAAAACTATTACTGTTTGTGCATAGGACTTTTGATATTACTATAGCAATAGTGATACCAAAATTTAAGAGTCATAGATTAATAATATGCTCATAATAAAACAAAAGTTACAAGAATTACTATCTAAAGTTTTCAGGAGAAAGTTTTTAAAAGGACATTATCATAAACTTAAATTAGAATCAGAGTCAGATAATCCTAATAATCCTTTTAAAAATAAAAATATCACGATATTCATGCTTTCTCTCTTTTTGACATTCTATTTTTATTTTTGCTGCAGTTCCCTGTCCTTTTATGTTGTGATGTAATTGAACATTCATATGAAACTGATCATTTTACAAATTTCAAAATATTAAAAAAAAAAACCCAGCTTATTTGAACTGCTTTGAGGTTATAAACCAATTGAAGCAGAATTTACAAATGAAACAATAAAGAAGTTTTTAATCTTTCACAGTGATAGGAAAAGCACTGTGGTTTGTCTACAGATGTAATGCTCTAACTTCTCAGCATTCTTTCTTTTTAGTCATTAGTGTGTGTTTACTAATGGTGCTGTGAAAAGGAACTTAATTCGAATACATTCACAGTCTGAAGAAGGATACTTCCATCAAGAAAGAGTCTCATATAGCTGTTGGCGTTGAGAGTAGAACTCCAGCCTTTGACAGCAGTAAGCTGTAAATATACACACATGCTAATACCCGTGATTTGTTCATCTTTTGTGTCAGCATTTGGAAAAGATTGTTAAAGTGGCAGTTGTAGTAAAGACTAGCAATTACAGTAAAGAGCAGAAATTAGGTATTTGTGACCTATTATATTTCATTAAAAGACTTCCTTATTAAAATGGCACTGCTTACTCTGATTACTTGACAGCTGCCCAAAGCAGATTAGAAAATACACAGTTTCAGCTAAAGGTAAAATCAACCTCTTAAGCAAGCTTACAGCTTAGAATAAATGGTATAGGATAAGCCATTTTTAAACAATAAATTTGCTTTTGGGAGAAATGTTTATCAGTGGCTAAATAGTATGCTCCCTTAGCATCCCACTGAGATGTCTTACAATGAGCATCTGAGATCACATTAGTTTTCTACTAGACAATTTGCTTTGAGGGATATAGATCTAGGGAGCAGTATGGCTTCAAGTAAGCATTCTCCCCCTCCACGCCCCCAAGCACAACTCAAACTTTAGAAGCCCCATCACTAGGTTATTTATGTAATATTCTAAGTGTTCTTTATTTCAAGCCAGTTAGCCATTTTAATAAGGAAGTTTTTTTAATGAAATATAATAGGTGACACATACCTAATTTCTATTCTTTATTGTTATTGCTAGTCTTTACTACAACTGCCACTTTAACAATCTTCCAAATGCTGACACATAAAAAAATGAACAAATCAGGGGTATTATCATGTGTGTATATTTACAGGTTATTGCTGTCGAAGGCTGGAGTTCTCTCAAGTGAGAGTAGTGAGTTCAATACTTGAACTTTAAGCATCCCATTCACAATAATGAATTGTTTGCTTTTTCTAGACAAAATTTTCATCTTCTGTGGCTCTTGTTAGCTTCAGTAATATTTCTGTTTGGAAAACACACAGTATACCTACCAATTCCTGTTTCTTTATCTGTATCTTCTACACCATCAAGTATGGGACAATCACTGTGTAGAAAATTCTGTGAATACCAAATTACACTTCATTGTTGAAGACACAAACACTGGCTTAGTATGAAATTGATGTATGCAAAATTGGCTTGTCAGAATTCACAATATTAATAGAAAGCTGTTGTATGTGTATGGAACTGTGTAATTTCCACAAAGATCCAAACTAAGTTATGTGAAACACCCAGGATTAATTCTGTTATGTACAAGTTGAGTTTTCAGCTTAATAAATATGTGGCCCAAGTTGGAAGAGTTTTGCTACCTTATAGAATTCAAAGAGTGTTGCTAGAGTTTTCCTGCCTGGCCCACAGTCAGGACAAATCTCTCTCACCCGCCAGTCCCAAGCCGCTTAAACCCGATCAAATAAACACAGAGACTTATATTGGTTTCAAACTGTATGGCCGTGGCAGGCTTCTTGCTAACTGTTCTTACAGCTTAAATTAATCCATTTCCATTAATCTATACCTTGCCACATGGCTCATGGCTTACCGGCATCTTCACATGTGACTTGTCATGGTGGCGGCTGGCAGTGTCTCTCTGACTCAGCCTTCCACTTCCCAGATCTATTCTCCTCCTTGTCCCGCCTATACTTCCTGCCTGACCACGGGCCAATCAGTGATTTATTTATTGACCAATCAGCAACACATTTGACATACAGACCATCCCACAGCAAAAGAGAAGAACGTGAGGCCTAGTTTCTTTTTAATAAAAAACTTGAATTTAAGCCCCAGTTTGTTGTTTGGTAGCTAATTACATAAATACATATTCCTTTGATTCCAAGTTTTTAAAAATGTAAAAATGGGGATGCCATGTACTGTAGAGAGCTATAAAATGAAAGATAAGTAAAAGATAAATGAACTAAGAATAGAAAGAACTTATGTCTATCTAAATTTGAAAAGTGATAATATTCTTTTTTTAAATACAAATTTTGTACTATTTATTTTATGTGTATGGGTGTTTCACCTGCGTCTATGTCTGTGCACCATGTATATGCAGTGCCTGTGGAAGCCAGAAGAAGGTGTTGAATCCCTGGGACAGGAATTATAGACATTTGTGAGCCACTCACTATGTGTTTTTTCAGAGATTAATATGGACCCTCTGGAAGAGCAGTCAGTGCTCTTAACCACTGATCCATCTTCCAGTACTGATATTGTCATTTGTATTGTGTCTCATCACTGTCATGTAAGATGTAAGGAAAGTATTTCAGGAAAGAGCAATTGCTGAAAATAATACCACAGACCTAGAGTTCATAAAAAAAAAAAACAACATTGTTTTCAAAAAGATGTGTGATATATTAATTCATTTCAGTACTGGTTAGTAGTGAAAAATTAATGTATAAAGTGACCTCTCTTGTCTACATCTTGGGTCCACATTTTTAAAAATTATAAGAACTGGAAAGTGAATGCTAACATGTTAAATGTTAACCTATCCACAATTTTGATAGAATTTCAAAGGACAGAGCATACTTCTGTTATTTTGGTAAATAGGTACAATGAAGCCTCTCTGTACATATGTAAATATGTATAGTGAGCCTCTCTGCAACATTGTTTTTCCATATGAAAACTAAGTGAAGATGGGCCTACACTGGCTAGGTTTAGCATCTTATGTTGAGGTAAGAGAATTGACAGTGATCAGAATTGCTGTTAAGAATTAAAGTGGCATTGGAGGCATAGTAAATGGATTGGTTACCTTTGGTACTGTTTGGTCTAGTTTAAAGAATGTTCAACTTTTTCTTTTTTTTTTTTTTTTTTTTTTTTTTTTTGGTTTTTCGAGACAGGGTTTCTCTGTGTAGCTTTGCGCCTTTTCCTGGGACTCACTTGGTAGCCCAGGCTGGCCTCGAACTCACAGAGATCCGCCTGGCTCTGCCTCCCGAGTGCTGGGATTAAAGGCGTGCGCCACCACCGCCCGGCCAACTTTTTCTTATAGTTAATTTAATAAAAATCATTTATGTTTTTCTATATTCTATTGTTAATACCATATTTTGTTGTAAATGTGATGAAGGTATTTGATTAAATGAGAAGGTAGTATATTCAAAAGAATACAAATGGCTTGAAATATAATAGAAGTAGTTAATGGGAATTAAACTAGTTATAAGCAGTGACTATCTGACTTCATATTTTTGAGGGATATAATTCCTGCCTGTGTTTAAGGAACAGCAAAGGTCTTGGATTTGCCCATCAAGTGAGAAGAATACATGGATAAGGCAAACTTACCCTGGAGCCAGGGCAAACAACACTTAATTTAGGAAGTACTGTCTGCAGTAGAACCACTAGCCATTACTTGTGGTTTCTGTAGACCACAAGTAATTTTTTTTCTCAAGAACAATTTGTATGCTTATATTGTTGAACTCTTTAATTACATTTTAAAGAATGAAGCACTGTTAAAAATACTAAATTCAGAATGTTTTATAATTGGAAACTTTAAAAATTAATGTTTTATTTAAAACTTTTCATGTAACATATTTTGATAATATTCTTTTCACTTCCCCAACTCCTCCCATATCTATCCTACCTCCTTACCCATCTAACTTATGTTTGTGTGTACATGCTCTCTCTCTCAAAAATACCAAAAGAAAAAGCATTACCCTACACAAAAACAAAACAAAACAAAAACCATGGAATCTGTCTTGTGTTGGCCTTCCATGGAGTATGGGATATATTTGGTGTCACTGCATTGGAGAAAACTGATTTTCCTTTCCTAGCAGGTAACAGTTGCAAATAAGCTCTTGGTTAGGGGTGGGAATTTGTGTCCACTTTCCTTTCTCCGTGCTAGAATTTTGCCTAGTTTGAACCTGTATAGGACTTGTGCATGCTATCACAGTCTCTGTGAGTTCATATGTTTTTCAGTCCTGTTGTATCGTGAAGATACTGTTTCCTTGGAGTTATCCACCAACTCTGGCTCTTATGCATAGATAAAATGTAGTTATATGCCTGTATAATTAGTAATTATGTTGTTTAAAGTCATTGTGAAACATATACTCACTTCATTTATAATATATACAATAAAGTTCATTTCAGAAAACAGTCACAGTGTAACAGGCAAATCTGATAATAGAGTTTAAATTGTCTAGTTCTTCTTGAGAAAGTGGAATTATTAATTAGTATAGATTATTTCATTTTGCTGAATCTGACTTGTAATCCTCTAGATACACACAGACACCTGTGATTATTTTGTGAGCCTTGTCTTTAGTTAGTCCTAAATATGTGTATTTAGATTTGCTGCCTGTTCATATAGACTCAGCTGTGCCTGTTTGCTTTGTTATTTTTCCAAGTTTAGTGGACCAATATAAAAATTTATGGCAACTGTCACTTAATGTCACTTCTACCTTTAAGGAAAATGAAAACAAAACTAAATCATGCTAGAAAACTCTGTTGTTGTTTATAGTTGATTATAAGATTTACATTATGCTAAACTGGCCTGTGATATCATGGAACAAATATAGGTCCGCAAAAATAGTCTGAAGAGGTGTAAACAGATACATAAGTGTGTGTTGTACTGTCCCTGTCACTGTAAGTTGATTCTATTAGAAGTAAAGATCAGTGGTTTCAAAATAACCTTTTCTGTTTTTCTACCATGAACCAGAAAATCCTTTTAAAAACAAAACTGAAAGAGTACATTACACACACCTTTAATCCCAGCTCTCAGAAGGTAGGAGCAGGGTGATCTTTGTGAGTCTGAGGCCATCCTAGTCTACATAGTAAGACCCTAGCTCAAAAGTTTTTTGTTTTGTTTTTTCATAAAATTGCATATTATGTATATTTTACTAATGTTTTCAGCTTTATGGCCTGTTCATGTCTGCTTTGCTTCCTTATTTCCAAGAAATAATATTTATTTTATGATTTGAACTAATAATGTATTATCTGTTAATGTAGCTGGAGCTATCTTCAGTCCCGCTTGGGCTGGCAGCCACTCAGACTCAAATAAACACACAGACGCTTATATTATTTAAACTGTTTGGCCTAATGGCTCAGGCTTCTTGCTATCTAGTTCTTATATCTTAAATTAAACCATTTCTATTAATCTATATGTTGCCATGTGGCTCGTGGCTTACTGGTACTTTACATCTTGCTTTTCATGGCTGCGGCTGGTAGCGTCTCCTCACTCAGCCTTCCTGTTCCCAGAATTCTCCTCTCTCTTTGTCCCACCTATACTTTCTGCCTGGCTATTGTCCAGTCAGCACTTTATTTAACTAATCAGAGCAACACATTCACAGCACAGAGAACATCCCACAGCATGTTAATCTTTTATCATTTTTCTTTTTTTTCCCCTGGAGATGAGGACCAAACCCAGGGCCTTGTGCTTGCTAGACAAGTGCTCTACCACTGAGCTAAATCCCCAACCCCTCATTTTTATTTCTTTAAATACAGAAAGTTAGCAGAATGATTTTCAGAATTGTTCTTTCCTCTTCACATTGTAAAGTACACATTAAAGAAATCTCCTTTTCTTATTTTTTCTCGTTTATATATTTTTCTGATAATTAAAACATTTTTACTCTTTGAATTCCAATTCATTAAAACATATTCCCATTTGTTCTCTGTAAAATCAAGACCAGTATCCTTTTTGACTTAATTAGATATTTTAAAAAATAGAAATTTTAGTTATACAAAGAGTACTTTTAAATAATTGAGACATATAGTGGTATTTATCAAGTGCAGTAATTTAAAATAACAGTTTCAAGATATTTGAAAGAATTTTTAGGTTAATCTAATTGTTCTTTGAATATGTTTGAGCTCTTGGTATTTCTGGAGTTTTATAAAAAGAATATGTTGAGTTTGGTTGAAAGACTAGGTGCAACTTGGTCACATGTCCTCTATGTTCCTGTGTAACATAGAGAAACACAGAGTAGACTACTTCAATCTGTCACATATAGGATATCATGTGTGAAAATTTTCAAAAGTGTATATTTAAAATTTTGGAATATGCTTTTCTTGGTGGTTGGCAGTGAATATGGTGATGGGCTTTATTTCACAACTATATGTACTAGCGACATCATTAGATTGTGTTATGTAATTCTTTTAAATGCTTCAGGAAACCTGTTTGTCCGTGGTGCTATGGAAACTATAAGAGAACTTCTCTCTGCTGTCTATCACCTAGCCCCTCTGTCACCTCCAGCTGTCTCAGGTAGGAATAAAGGCATGCTGTATTGAAAAGTCATATAGCTATCACTCAGAGTTTGTAGGAAAACAATGAGAAAGCAGCCACACCCTTATATGTGAGATAATCAAGTACTTTTCAAGCTTAGAGCAGTTTGGGACCAAAAATAGAAGGTATAGTCTTTTCTCATTGCTTTGGTACCCATGTGTCACCCTCCATGATGTCTGGATTGGGTATCCTAAAATGGTAGCCAAATAATTGTACATACCCTCTGCATTTCTATACTAGTTAAGTTACCAGATGTTGTGCACATATCAGAATCTACTTAAAGGTAGACAAATAGCAGTCACTTTCTGAAATTTCAGACAATGACATGATGGCACTTGGACCAATGGATACTGACTAGTTGGTGAGTAATTGGCTAACATGTTTCTGATGATGTCATAATTCCTCCACTCAATAATGGGTTTGTTACTACAGCTTGCTTATGTGAACCTTTGCTTTCATTGCAAACAGTTCTTTAAAGAGAGCCTTTCCTTTGGCATTCAGAAACATGAAACGAGCTGGGAGGGATGTGTGGTGGTTGGGGTATAGGCTCAGTGTCTGAGCACTTAGAAGCTGTTCATCATTGGTCTCTGAGATGGTATTTGCATTCAGCTGTTTTCTTACCTTTCCAAATGGTTGAAATTCAATTGCCAGTCCTTTGAAGTGGATAAAACATTTTTCCATTTCTTTTTTTAAATGAAACATAAACAATTAAAGTTGGTATTTTCAAGTAATTATATGGTTTACCTTTTAGTAGGTGATCTAATGATCTAATAATTAAATGTGTCTTAATGATTTTAATGTAGTTTACATTTCCCCTATGGTGCTGGCTATTGAAGCATGCATGCTAGGCAAATGCTTTGAGCTATACTCTGAGCAAATTCTCTGACCTAATATGCTTGCTTTTGCTGTGATGTGGATCAGACCTAGTGTCTCTCATGGGCTAAGCAAGTGGCCCATCTCTGAGCTGTACTACCAGTTCAATTAGTCTTTAAAATCTACCCTTTCAGGTTTATTTCATAGTCTTATGAACATATATATCCAGTGGAAGATGTGTTGATAAGGTAGAATCTATCAAAGTTCTGGGTTAAGTAGCTTTTCTTACAGGGTGGGGGGTGGGGTGGGGAAATCTTCAGTTTCTGTAGGAAAATAAATGTACAGACTGCTAATTGGGGAACAAGACCAAAGAGAAATAAGAACTATCTCCTCATCTCAGAGTTAAAGAGACACCAACACTATACCCCACTCCCGTGTGTGTGTGTGTACCTGTATGTGTGAGAAGGAGAAAGAGGAGAGAGAAACTGTGTGTGTGTGAGAAGGAGAGAGGGAGAGGGAGAGGGGGAGAGAGAAAGAATGTCTCCATGTCTTTGTATGTGTGTGTGTGAGAGAGAGAGAGAGAGAGAGGGAGGGAAGGAGGAGAAAGAGAATGTTAGACAGAATCAGAGACAGACATACAGACAGCGAGACAAGAAGAGCTTTGTCTCTGCCTCCCAAATACTGGTATTGCTGGGATTACAGTTGTATATTCTGATGCTATAGCCTCCATTTCAAACTTTGTTTCTGTAAATGTCCTTCAGAGGTTGCATCAAAATTTCCCTGGTGCATTTCTCAAAATTTTATCATGGATATAAGGTTACAATGAGGTTTTCAGAATGGTGATTAATTTTGTGTCTAAGCCCTCACAACATGATTTGAAACATAACTATGCATTTATGTGTAGGAGTTATAATTTAAAAGCTATAATTTTATCAAAGTATATTTGAAGTACCAGCTCTTTCTTTCAGATAGTTTCCTAGGAAATATTGCAATTTTCTTGTATTTTTCAAACCATTAAGGTTGTTAATCCAATCAATCTGATACTCATTTTACTTCCTGATTTTCATAATTGAGAGTATCTGACTATAGACATTGCATGTTTAATAATTATACAAACTTAGGTGAATTTGTAAAAAGGGTCTTCACAGTATACTGTTAAAAGTGATTGCAGAATATTTTTAGAGATAACATAAAGGAAATAGACCAGTGAGTGTGCTGGCAGAACTTTTCCTCTGGAAAGTAGTGGAGGAAGCATCTTTAAGTCATCCCAGGGGAAGCAGCAGAGAACCATCTCACGTGTCTTTCTCCTTACACCATTTTTCCTTTTACTCTGATATTTAGAGCTTCTTTAGTTGTGGTAGCATTAATCTCCTCTGTTGTATGTGAGACAAATAAAGTTATTGGAAAGGGGGGATGGAGGAAAGGAAGCAAGTTTGTATATAGGTCAGCAATTATAATGTAGCTCATTTACATAGTAGGCCATAATTTACAAGAGTTTTTTGTCTGTCTGTTTGTGTGTGTGTGTGTGTGTGTGTGTGTGTGTGTGTGTGTGTGTGTGTGTATGCTATTTGTAAGAACTTGCCATGGTTGGTCAGTTTATGGTGTAGCCATTGTCTCCTTGACCTAAATGGGGAAGCATTGACAGGTGAAGAAACACAATTCAAGTAATGCAGTTCTTAAGTCGATGATATAGCTATGGATTGTGATATGACTCTGCTTCCTTCTTCAATCAAAGATTTGTAGAGTCTTTCATATGTAAGTTTCAAGTTGGATTTTCATGGTATACAAACATTTAATTCTTACTGCATTGTAATCTATGAAGTTTCTTATCTACAAAGGAAGAAATCTTAAAATCAATGATTTTTCAAAACTGTCATGAAATTTAATGAGTTAATTGTGAACACAAATTCAAGTTAAACATAGCTATTTAGACTCAAATTTAATTCAATTGCTTAGACTCCATTCATTCATTGTACAAATTGAATATGTGTCTGGAGTTTATGTTCTAAGAAGGCAGTGACATCTGTTTTTCTGAAAGTAGTTAATGAGCTTTTAGTTTAGTATGCTAAGCTAAACATCCCTAGGTGGTACTATTCTGTGATTTTTTTTTCCTCCAGTCTGTTCTGGACATGGAGTGTTTGGGAGGGCTCCCAAAATGACAGCAAAATGCTCTTGATAGGAGGGAGCAAATATTTGCACCACAGGCATGGCTTCTTAATGTGGGTGACTCAAATTTGTACTCCAAGTTATTTGCATTTCTCTTTTTATTGTTATGATCTGTTTTCTAAAATCAATATAGTGCCGTAATGCTATGGAGAAAAAAGAATTAATTTCCTTGAAAACCAGACCTATGTAGAACAACCTTAAGTTATAGAAAAGGCAGTTTTATTTTGTCAGAAAGACGACCCTCCTTAAAAAGTCTCTAAGCTCTGGAGTAGGCAGACAGATGTTTCAGATATTCCCACTATGTCTTCAAGACTAAAAAGATTAGTTATTCAGCTAAATAATGTGTTTTCTTTAAGTCTCTGCCAGCTTACAGTTCTTGTTTAATCATACTGCTAATTACTTGGAAAAAATGATGCTGGATTCTTTTTGTGCTCATGCTTGAGAATGATATGTGCAATTTATGGGGATGTGTGAATTATTTTCTTAGGTATTAGTTAGGGTTTTCTATTGCTGTGAAGAGACACCATGACCATGGCAACTCTTAAAAAGAAAACATTTAATTGAGGTGGTGGCTTAAAGTTTCAGAGGTTCAGTCCATTATCATCATGACAGGGAGCATGACAGTGTGCAGGCAGACATGGAGCTGGCTACATCTTGACAAGAGTCAGTGGAATTTGGCTGACTGTCACACTGAGAAAAGCTTGAGAAAAAGAGACCCCCAAAGCCTATCCCCACAGTGACACATTTCTCCAATAAGGGCACACCTTCTAATAGTGCCACTCCCTTTGGGGACCATTGTCTTTCAAACCACTATAAGTACATTAACATTAAAAACTGTGAGTACATTTGAGATTTGGTACTAAAATTCCTTTATTAGGTAAAAGAAACTTCATGTTGGGGCTGGAGAGATGCTACTCTTACAGAGGACCCAAGTTCAGTTCCAGCACCCATATGGCAGCTCTCAACTGTCTATAACTCCTGTTCCGGGAGATCCAACTCCCAGTGTTGTCCTCCTTGGCGCCAGGCATGCATGTGGTGCACATATATGCAGACAAACATTTTTAAAGTCTTAAAAAACAAAATCCATGATATGACATTTTTTTTTTTATTAAATACTTGATAAAGAATACAGGAGGGAGCTGGGCGGTGGTGGCGCAGGCCTTTAATTCCAGCACTCGGGAGGCAGAGGCAGGCGGATCTCTGTGAGTTCGAGGCCAGCCTGGGCTACCAAGTGAGTTCCAGGATAGCCAGGACTACACAGAGAAACCCTGTCTCGAAAAACCAAAAAAAAAAAGAAGAAGACAGGAGGGACCAAAACTGAGTCAAGAATGAGCCTGAAGCAATGCTCCCGTCAACTATTGTGGACAGTCTTTCATCTTATGTGCTAACTAGTTAACATTTCAGAACATTGATCTTTACTAGATACTAGGTGTCAGGCACTGAAGTAAGTATCTCATCAAACTCCTATAATCTTCACATTAACTCTCCAAATGAGATGGGTCCTGAGATTTTAGATTCCTTACTGTTCACTTTTCATATTCAAATGACCTGAAAATCTCCATGTTCCACTCAGTTCCAGGTACACTAATCTGTTTGTCAAACCTGAAGTAAATAAGATGACACTACTTAATGGTCTTTACCTATAATTGAAACATTGATTTATTCCTCCTCAGAAACACCAATATGCATTATTATGGGTTGTCCCAGGAGTACAGATATGTTGAATATTGCTTTCTAAAATTCATCAAATTCAGTCATGAGACATCTGGGTAAAGCTTTAGAACAAGTTACAAATCTATTCATCATGTCATTTTGAGCAGATTGGTCCTAGAAAATATTAGGTAAGTGGTTAAATATATAAATAGCATGTTAAGATGTTAAGTAATTTACTGAGTTAAGTACATGGCAAAGTAAAACTCAAAAAAAATGTAACATTTCTACTTTAAGCCTATCTTATGTTAACTGGTGATTTTGCCACCCAATTGCCGGGGAAGGAAGGGTACCAGTATGTATGTCTTGAATTGATTGGCACAGTTGGTGATCTCTAGTAGAGAAGGCATATACTTGGATATTTCTAAAGGAAGATTCCCTTCTAATTTGTGTTTATATGTGGAGCTTTGTGCTTTTCTTCTGTGTTTGGTAAACATGTTTCTGATCATAAATTCTCCCTAAGAAAGTAGAGCCCAGATACAAGAGTTTAACTCTACTAGCGATGGAAAGCTATGATTTGTCTGCTATTGCTCTTTTACCTGCATCTGAATCTTCACCATAAATTACTTATTTTACTTTATTCCCTGAAAAATTATTTAGTGCCGCTGTGTAGTGGACTAGAAACATAACATTGAATCACGGTCCCTACCTCAGTAGGCATACTTTACCTTTATAAGCATGACAGTTCTTGAAAAGTACCATATGTTGCAGCATCTTTGGTCCAAAATGACCTAAAAACCACTCACCTTTCCCCACTGTTGTGGCAACCAAAATGACTGATTATTTGCAAAAGATCCCTATTAGGCGTGGCATAGTGGTATGTCAGTTCAGTACTGATTTAGTCTTGGTGTTGTCTATTCCCTATCCAACTTAACTGATTTTAAGGGATTATTTTATTAGAATCCTGGCTTAATGTAAAACATGGAGAAAGTATAAAAGTTACAAAGGAGAAATGAGAAACAATAAAGTCAAGCCTTCTGCGCAGAGATTAGTGCATGTCTTCAAGATCTCTGAGTGTGTATGCTCACATTCCTGCTCCTGGATGTACCTCTGCTCACAAGTGAAATGTGTGCTTCATGAAAATTGGCCCATACGGTTTGGTTTTCATTAAGAGTATTGAATCATCTATCACATGAAAACCAGAATGCTTACCTAATATGGCTTAGTAACTGTGCATTTAAATGATCAATTCTTTAGTTTTAGAACTGAGCTGATAACATTACTATCAACATTTGTATATATATATCTAAACTCATAATGAGTTCTGGGGTATAACAGGATTATTTTTTACACCTGTCTGTGTCTTTTGTTCATTAGTTCAACAAAAATACATATTTTTTAAGTCTGACACTCCTCTTGAATAATTTTTCTATGACAGTGAATTAATTTTTCTATCCTTTTTGGCATTGTATGACTATATCAGTTTACTGAAGCAATTCTCTACATATATAGATGGTATCCTATGTAATTTTGGTACTAATTATTAATTGTATGCCAAGTTTACGCACCTAATTATTTCTTTAATAAGAATTCTTAATAATAGAATTACTTCATAAAAGGTAAGTACTTGGGAATATTTTTATCAATTGAAAAATAACTCTCTAGCAAACTTATGTCACTTTTTATTTCCAATAATCATACTTTAATGTTATACTTCTTTGCTAGTTCTCTGATACTAGGTGTGATCAATCTTTTTATTTAAAAATTTGCACATCACTTGAAAAATATCATGGGCTTGTATTTCTTTGACTAATGACAAATAACTTTATAAGGCATACCATATCTGCTGTGATTTGATGGTCTCCCAAAGTCAAAACGTGATTGACAATAGACCTAATATTTATGTCCTGTCAGAAATGGGATAGTTATGAGAATGTGTTATAATAAAAGTGATCTGGACCCTGACTGTGTTGCTTGCTTCTTACAGTCCTTCCTTTCTGCTTTCTGCCTTGGGGGTGACTTGGGAAGAGGTCTAGAGCCTGTGAGGGACATCCGTGTTCATCCCTCTCCACCTTGGACTCCTTGTCCACAGAACCATCATTAGTAATGATATTTTTTTTTTTTTTTTTTTTTTTTTTGGTTTTTTCGAGACAGGGTTTCTCTGTGTAGCTTTGCGCCTTTCCTGGAACTCGCTTTGGAGACCAGGCTGGCCTCGAACTCACAGAGATCCGCCTGGCTCTGCCTCCCGAGTGCTGGGATTAAAGGCGTGCGCCACCACCGCCCGGATATTTTTAAATTACAATAATTAGTCAATTTAGTGAGTGTGTTTGAGTGTGTGAACACACATGCATGGACCATACTGCGGATATACAGGTGAGAGGACAACCTGCAGGAGTGGAAGTCAGCTCTGTCCTCTTTGAGCCATCCCACAGGCCAGAAATACTTCTTTTTATAAATCACCCAGTTTTTAATAGTCTGTGATATTACCAAATATAGTAAGACAGTATTTCTTTCATTGGTTTTACTTTTCCATTTATACCTTTAGTACATTGTCCTTTGGGCAGTTTTTTTTTCCTTCTCCTCTTAAATTTCAAGATTTCTTAATTATATAGATTCATTCATTTTGCACTTCTTTGTCACTGATTACTTTCAAGCTAGAATGTCATTAAAACTCGTTTTTTAAACACTTAAAAAATGTTGTACCTAGAGATGTGACTCAGTACTAGAACATGCGCTTACTGTGCAGAGAAGGCCCTTGGTTTGATCTCAAGGACACACATATACAGGAACACAAATTTGCTATGCTCTTTTGTGGTTTTTGTTCTGATGACTTCTTTGCATGTAAATGTGTAAGTTTATTGTTGTTCCCAGCTGGTGTTCCTATATTATAACATGACTGTTAGGACTTATGAAAACCATGGGATAAAGGTTAGTTGTAAGTATGTTTATTGACATTATTATTATTTATCATTTTATTTTATTTTATTTTTTTGAGACAGGGTCACACTCTGTATCCCTGGCTGGCATGGACCCCTCACTGTGTAGCTTAAGCTGCTCTAAAATTTTCAGTTTTTCTGCCTTGGCCTCTCAAGTGCTGAGTTGACAGGCATTTGCCACCACACCCAGCAAAGTTAGATGTTTAAAAGAGGGAAGAATGCTTTGAAATGGGAATCCATTTTATAGATGTATAAGGTGACACACTGCAGTGATGTAGATCTGTCGCTCTGTGCCTCAGTTTCTCTTTCTGTTGCTTTTCAGGACCAGGGGGCCCCGTGGCACTCTCAGCTCAGGTGTGTTCCTTTGAAGCTGAGCCTTTCGTGGGTGCAGTCTGCCTTCAGGGTTTCCTTCTTATTGTCCCACTGCTGAGCAGGGTTTCTTTAATGATGCTGATGTCTGTAAAGAGCTACAGATGCTTTGCCATTAATTTGTTTTTGTTCTGTTTGGTGCTCTCTTTGACTGCACATTTGAATGAGGGCAGTGAGCAATAACCGTGCCACAGTCTCAGTGTTGTTGCTCAATTTTCTCCATCAAACAAATTAGGTCGTCAGTTTTGAATTCAGCTTCACTTAGGTTCTGGGGACACTGGCAGACTGCCACCAGGATTTTTCAACAAAATATAACCCAATTGGCCACTATCCCAGATCCTAGTAGTGTCCTTGTTCGCCTCTGAAACTTTATGTGCCAGGCCTCACAGTCAACATGTTTGTTTGCATTCTTGTCTTCAAAACTCCCACTACAGTGGCCCACTTAAGCTCTGCTTATGGCATTCTAGGGCTTTTTCCCCCCCAAAGTCCCAAACTCTTCTACATTTCCCCCATAAACCATGTCTGGAGGCTTCAGACTCACCCTGGTGAAGTTTATCAGGGCAACAGCCCCACTTGTCATAATTTCTGTCTGAGTTACTCTTCTGTTGCTGTGATGAAATACCTTGAAAGAGTCATTTAAGGGAAAAAGAGTTTATTTTAGCTTACAGTCCAGAGGGATATGGTCCATCATGGACTCGGGATTGGAACTCATGCTGGCAGGAGCAATGGGCTGGTTAGTCATATTGTATCCGTGCCCAGGAAGCTGAGGGTGAACCTCGAGTGTGTTTTATAAAACATTAAGTCCCTTCCAGTGACCAGCTTCAACAATGAGGCTCCACCTCCTGGCCACACTTTCCGGAAAAGCACTTCCAGCTGGGGATCAAAAGTTTAAACAAGAGCCTATGGGGAACATTACACATTCAAACCACAACACTGTGATTACAGTTATAGTAGATGCATGTAAGAATATGGTTATAAAAAAATAACAACTGGGTGAAATTTAGTTTGAAGTTATCTTGCATTTGAGACATATAATCTTACCTTTGCTTTTTAGTGTAGTGGACAAATATTTATAAGGTCTAGTATATTTTAAAGATTATTGATGGCTTTCCCACTTACTAGTTGATATATAATTGGACAAGAAATTATAGTATTCTTGATTATCTGTAGTAAAATTTGGTGTAATTTTAGCCGATAATGTATAATATTTGCATGAGATAATTATGATTATAACTTATTGTTACAATGGAGCATATCTAGACTTATTGAACTTAGTATGATCTCAGGTAAATAATACTGTAATATATTTTAAAACAGTTTGTGGCTTTTAAAACATTTCCTTATTTGTTTATACCACATTCCTGTAAAATAGAGCACATATAATTTTGCCTACTGAATAAATGAAGAGCTGATATATGTATGGATAGATTAATTGACTTGTTCAAGGTTGTTCAGCTTATGAGTGATTTATTGAGTTTCACTTGACCCTCACTGTGAGAAGGAACAGAGCATAGACTCTGACTATAATTTTTGGTCTTCATTCAACTTTGCCAATTCAAGAGTTTCTTATATTTGATTCCATTCAGATCACATGAACATTTGCCTTAATATTGCAGTAATTGGTTGCATTGGTGGTATTCAGAGCTCTTGCACAGTCCTTTTCTTTTTCCATTTAAGCTTTAATAAATATGAAAATGAATATCTCACAAACACAATGTAGAATTAAAAGCTGCTTTAGTCTAATTTCTTTAGGGTGGGCTGGCAGCTTCAGTGTTTGTGTTTTTAGGAGACTGAGTTTTGTAACAGATCTCATTAGCCTTCTAGAAAGCCCATGTAGAAAACTGGCCAAATGGACAGGGAGAGGCTTGAGAAGTATCTGGAGAGTGAAACCTAGCTATTTACCTAGTCTCTTCGTTTTGCCTGTGTCTCACCTGCAAGCAAGAAGCAGTCATAAGGTCACTTGTAAGATAGAAGGCCTCTCTGAGCTATGTCCAATAGTGGAACTATGGAATATAAAATGAGAATTATCCTAAGCCAGTTAGTCTTGATTTAGTTTGTTGTACAACAGAAAAAAATACCCAACAACATTCTTGAACAGGTGTTGAATTTTTTTGGCCTCCTTGATAGTTTTGGTCTTAATGTGACTTATATAAGCATAATGTTAAATAGAAATATTATTTTCCACAAGTTCTTTATTTGATTTCAACTCCACATGATTGACTAAACTTGTGTAAATCTGAAGTAAACCCTATTCTGTATTGAGTCTCTCCAGAGGAATCTTGGGAGGGATAGCTGCTGTGAAGAGACTTAGGGATGTCTTCCCTCTGGGTTCTCTGTTGTCTCTTGTAGGGCTGTCTACTATGTTTAGGTCTATTTTCTTTTCTTTGACTTCCTCACTCTAATTTCTGTGGGGTTTTGTTGTTGTTGTTGTTGTTGTTTTATAAATTCCTTTCTGTCACAGTTGAATTGGATTTGCCACGTAAGGTAAGATGAACAGCTTTTCTTTGTCATGGAGTCTTTTCTTTATAGAAAGGAATTGGAATGCTGTCAGTGAGCAAAGACCCCAAACCACATTGATTTTAATAAAAAAAAAAGGTTCATTGTGCTAAGTCTTTGCATATAGGCTTATTTTTACTCCCTTGGAGAACAATGTTCTCTCTCTCTCTTTCTCTCTCTCTCTTTCTCTCTCTCTCTCTCTCTCTCTCTCTCTCTCTCTCTCTCTCTCTCTCTCTCTCTCGGTTTGGATTCTGATAATTGACAAATCTGGAGAATACACTAAAAAATATGACTGCTCAAGAGAAAATGATGGAACCTTTGAAAGACAGTGAGGTCTGTGTAACTTAATGATATTCCTATCTCCCCCCTGCTCTATCCTAGTGGTATAGCTAAAATTTGGCAACTGAGCAAGTTTGAATAAGGGGGAAGGAGAGAATGAGAATATGAATGAATGTGAATCTTTCTGCCTTTGGAACTCCATTAAATATAACCTCTGTCCCAAGAGCATAGTCAGTGTCTTGTCTGAACTTGCAGCTCCCTGGGAAAACTGTTCAGAGAGCACTTGGCTAGTTGGTTGACTTGAACTGTGCTTGGAGAAAGAGAAAGCTCATTTTCCAGGGCATTACAGAGACAATAGCCAACCCTTGGCAAGATCTCTACTGCATAAGGCTGTAACTTCATTTGGTACAAACCAGAGCCTGGTTAGGAATTTTAAAGGAAGTCCTGGAGAACTAGCCAGTCATAGCATGTTAGAAAGCTCTGACATGTTCCTTGATATCGAAAAGTCTGCTTAATACATATGGTTGTGATACTGGACTAGGAAAGATCTGAACATGTCACCTCTGACTGATCTTGAGGCTCTGTGTCATTAGGAAGTGAAAGCAAGGGTTTATAAGCCCTTGAAAGCTGGAGTTGGCACTTCATAAAGATACTGTTGACAAAGGATGGAACATGCATAACTGAGGCACTTGAAATGATCTGAGCAGTCAATGAACACTATTATATTTACACAAGTGTGACCACTAGTAAGCCTTGCTTAGAAATTGAAATCAGGAATTTAAAAAGAAAAGTTAACAGAAAAGTTGGTGGCCATTCATAGGTAATAGAATCTATAAAAGTGCTAAGTTAGCACAATTTGAAAAATTGCAGATACATTGGGAGGAAAATGGAAGATTCATACATCCGTGCACTAAAATATGCTATACAAAATGTCCAGTTTCCAACCAAATATTTAAACTTCAAAGAAATAGAAAATATGTCAGGGAATTTATCAAGTTGGTGAAAGAATTCACCCTTTAGATCAGAAGAAGTAAAGAGTTTAATACACTGCTAGAGCAGTAGCGTGGCAATAATTAAAGAACTGTTTGCATATGCTAGTTAGATTCAGGGGATGAGTCCTGTGTGGGTGGGTGAGCCATTTTGCTGCAGTTTCTATCCATGTACTTTCCATCATTCAAATGAAGGTGGCTTTGTGGTATCCAGTTAATTTTGGTTTGTCACACCATTCTGCTTTGGTTGGATTGGAGTTTTCTGGACTTTCAGGTACGGGTTTTTTGTCACAGAAAATAATACATACACAGGAAAAAATGAAACAGCTAAACAAAAACTGCCAACAGAAAACTTTGCTAGTCAATATTTATTTTAATTAATTGATTTTGATTTCTTGAAACAGGGTCTCCCTATGTATCCTTAGCTGGCTTGGACCTCACTGGGTAGACCAGGCTGGACTGGAACTTAGGACGATCTCCCTATTTCTGCCTCTGGAGTGCTGGAATTGTAGGTGTGCTTTACTATGCCCAGATCTGGCATCTAGATACTATATTTAAAAGGTTTGTAAAGTTAGCTGTTATGTGAACCACAAAGAACTTAGTGAAGCATGTCTAAAGGACTTAAATGAAAGAAAATGGTGTTTCATCAAGAGAGAAAACAATGATATAAATTTTAAAAATAGTCACCCAAGTATTCTGGAGTTTAAAAGCAAAGGTGTTCTCAAAGGGGCACAACGGCATAGATAAGCTGACAGGGCAAGCAGCCAACTGGGAGCTGTGCTGACAGGGACCATCTAGTGTGAGGAGAAACTTACCCCCAAACAGAAAACAGCGAGAAAAAACTCGAGACACCATCTCGTGTACTACCATAGGCATAAACAGAGCTCTAGAAGAAGAGAAAGGCAAGAATATTTAAAGGAATAATTACAGAAAATTTCCCAAGCAAGTTGAAATGTATTAATTTACATATTCAGGAAGTTCAATATAATCTGAATGGAATAAATACCAAGCTACACATGTCTAGATACACATTTACTTTTATGAAAGTGAGTGGCAGGAAAGCCTTGAAAGCAGCAGGGAAAAGTGACTTCCCTCACATGGGGTCCTCAGTAAGACTAACAGCTGACTTACAGTAAAGTTAGAAGACATTTACAGCATTGAATGGAAATGACTGTCAGCTAGGAGCTTTGTGTCCAGCTAAACTCTAAAAAAAAATGGAAGACATATTGGGCGGTGGTGGCATACACCTTTAATCTAAGCACTGGGGAGGCAGAAACGGGATCTCTATAAGTTCGAGGCCAGCCTGGTCTACAGAGTGAGTTCTAGGACAGTTAGGGCTGTAACAGAGAAACTGTGTCTCAAAAAAATAAAATAAATAAAAAAACAAAACAAAACCAAAAACAAAAAAAGAACAAAAAAAAAAGACACTTCCAAATAAGCAAAAACTAGAAGAGTTTGTCACTAAGAGACCTCTCTAAGTAATTGTAAAGAGACCCAATGGTTCAAATAACAGACCACAAGATGTCACATGAAATAAAGGGCAATTGTAAAGGTGACAATAGATTTATCAAAGACAGGTAAAAAATACATGAAATGTAATTTTCTTTCTAATTTTCTCCAAACTACAGCTAGCTAATGCAAAAATTATAAAATTGTGTTCATAATTTAAAAAATTTTCTTTAACACACAAACAGTTTAGGAAAAATACTAATTGTAATCCTCAGGGAGACCACTAGGAAAATGAATAAAAGAAAATATAGTAAAAGAAACAACATAGGTATGTGAAAATATACCCGAAAGTATTTAACACAGTAAAGGAGGATTTGTAATTGAAGATACTATATAGCTCAGTCATATTCTCATAAATGAAGATAGTAGTCATACAGGACATTTAGATTTATAGACATGATGTGTAATTTCCCTGTAATTTTAAAAATCTTTATTTTAAATTATGCTTGGTGTGTGTGGGATACAGGATATGTGCAGATGAGTGCAGGTTCCCATGAATACCAGAAGAGAGCGCTAGGTCCCCTGGAACTGTAGTGAACAGGTCATTGTGACACATGTAAGTGCTTGGACTCAAATTCAGATCCTGGGAAAGAGCAGTATGTGCTTTTAAGTGCTGAGCCATATTTCCAGTGCTCTCCACCCTAATTAAGATAAATTAGGAAGCAGAAATTTGTAGGGAAATGGAATTATTTACAGTTTTGTCAATCCTAGAAAGTTTTTATTTCTCTGTTTTCCCTGAAACAATGTCATGGTTTTTTGGAAAAGATGAGACCACATCCAGGAAGCGTGCGTGTTAGTTACTCTGTCAGAACTGTGAATCTCTTCCTTTGTGTGGATCTTCTGTGGCTGGCAGTAGGGCTTTAGATTCCCCCTTCTGCAGCAGGGGCGCAGGGAGAAATTTTAATTCTTTGGATTTGTTGTGTCGGTACACTCTATAGTGGAGGCGGGGAAAACATGCATCTTTCTTTGGGCTGTCTCCACTCCTTTCAAGGCTTCAGCATATGGTTATGGTAATGTTAATATATGAATTCATATTAAATAATATGCTCAGATAATTGTTGAAGAGAAATGCTACTTATGGAACATATTGGTTCATAGAGCAGTAGTTTGTCAGATACTTCTCAATAGATTTTAAAAATATGACACAAAATGTATAGTGACTGCATATGTTTGTACCCACAAGTCCTGGAAAACTTCATTTTCTCCGAATCTTCATTACAGTTGTTCTTTTCTGGTGCTCCGATAGCACCCACCTTAGCCATTATTCAGATGATTAGTGTAATGCTACAAATTAGCAGTCCTTTCCTTCTTTCCCCCCTAAGGAACATAGTTATTTTAAGTGGCTTCCTACAGTTTTTGCAAATATTTTGTTTCCTGATCCAAAAGTAGAATATTGGAGCTGGGCTGGTGTTCTAAACATGCTAGAATGAATGTGTAAGACTGAACATGTAGATTTCTTCATAGTTTAACAGCTATGGCCCTCATATGGAATTTATGAGGTAGTACCTGAAGACATCACTAGGCAAAGAGTTGCTGTTTTGTCTATGCCTTTAGCTTCATTAATGGTGATTTGCATCACTGAAATCTCTTTTCTGCTTCCTTTTCAAGCATTCCACAAATGCCCCATCTGTGAGGCTTCACTCAGTACATAACTGATGTACTGCTTCTGTGCTCTCTGAACCTGGTAATCTCCATTTCATGCTCTATGTCTTCCTTTGAATGTTTTCTTAATGGGTTTCATGCTCCAAGTATGATTGTGTTCTCAAAAATTTGCTGTAGAATTTTGGTAGACTTGCTATGATCCAGTGTTCTATAGGTTAGGAACCTCTCTAACCATTTAATTAGTTCAGCTTATAGGTGGTATTTATGATGTTTGCATTGAAGGTCATGATTGTAACTGTGTAGTTTTTGGGAGTATTTAAGTTTGGTCATTTAAAAATTTGTCAAACCTTTACATTCATTGGCCCTCTAGTATGATGAGGTTTCCAGCTTGTTCTGTACTATCTCAAGGATTGTACTATAATGTTATGTAGTTGGAGGAGAGTTAAGAAGGGAAAAGTGCATTTGGAGTAATGACTGTGCCACTTGTTGGCTGATCTGCTTTGAGATGCGTTTCTTATTCTGAGTGAAACCTGACCTATAAGCTGGAGATGGTAATACTTATCATTTTGACTTTTATTTCAAAGACTTCATTAATATTATGAATCTGTGTTTGGGGAGAGCCTTTTATTTGATTGATCCTGAGAACTGTATTGTCTTTTGCATGCTAAAGTGTTCTACCACAGAGCTCTGTCCTTTGTTTAGTGTGGGACATCTTGTGAAATCAGTGTTCTTCAGGAATGTTCAAGGGAAAGGGACTTTCAAACTGTGGCTGCACTCTCATGGTTTGTACTTGACAAGGGATTGGCTCTGATATTCCCTCTCCTAATTTGAACATTAAGTAGAAAAATCAGATACTATATTACAAAAATGAAACATACATTCCCACTAGCATTTCAAAGTATAAATGAACTATTTTGATTGGGACCAAGGACCTTTTCTTGAACTATAGTTCCAGAAAGATGTGCTTATAAGAAATTTTGTTTCTTGAATCTATACAGAGAAGGTAAGAATAAAGCAAGATTCCCAAGGCTTAGGAGCAAATACTACTATATTGACTGAACATACATGTGAGCATTTGCGATCAGAAATGAGATGCAAACTTAAAAGAGACTATGGGCTTTGAATTTCCCTGCTGCAGGTCAGTGTGGTTAGAGAGGAAGTGGTGGGTGTGAATTCACACAGCATGCTGGGTAGATGAAGGATAATCAGCCACTCTTCTTCTTTCTGTTTAGGTGTGTGCATTTCTTTGATTCATTTATCCAGTTCAATGTATGTATTTTAGAGATTTGTTAGTAGCCATTAGGTTCCAGAGTTTGAAATTTGTTTTTAATCTCAGGTCTCCCTGGACAGTATCATTGAGGAATTAGAGAACGCAGCAGTTCCTGGGAGAAGTGTTACATCAGCAACCAGGGGGCTTTGTAGCAGCTAACAGTTTACAGAAGGAAAAGATGAAAAATCCTTTCCTAGCCCAAGAGTCCAGGCTTCTCACAACTGCTTTGGTATTGGGGAAACAGTTGTGTATGGGTATCCTGTCTGTTAAAGTTTAAGAAAAGTATTGGCCACCCCTGGGATCTATAAATTGGCCTGGACTCTGTCTGGCCTATTGAATTGAAAACATTGCTTTTTTTGCCAACAAGAAGATTGTTGGATGGAATTTTCATAGACCTGATTTTCTCTCTTCCTAAAAGTTTTGTTGTTTGTTGTTTTTATCAGGTATAGACTCCAAACCCATATAATTGGTATGTAAGCACAAACCATAATTCTGTATTTGAATTCTATTTTGCTCTTTGAAGAAGTGTCCATAACAGTAATAAAAATTTTTAATGTCCAGCATGTCAGATTGGCAAGTTGGCTCAGCAGGTAAAGGTGCTTTCTACCAAGCCTGACACCCTAAGTTTGGTGTTTGGAACCCATGTCATAGAAGGAGAGCGCAGACTCCTGCAGGTTGTCCTCTGACCTCCCTACACATTCATTGTGTTCTAGTTTCGTCTTGTTTCTCTGATAAAGCACTCTGACTTAAAGCAGTTTAGGGGAGGAAAGGATTTGGCTTACACTCCTAGGACACACTCCATCAACCAGGGAAGTCGGCAGGGACTCAAGCTAGTAACGTGAAGTAGAAACCATGGAGGAGTGCTGCTTGCTGCCTGGCTCTTTGGCTCTCTGGCTCATGTTTAGCTATCTAGCTTACACTGTTCAGGACCACCTGTCTGGGGATGGTACCACCCACAGTGGGCTGGGCTTCCTGTATCAGTTAAAATTTAGTTCACTGGAGACATGCCTAAGGCCAGTCTGACTGAGTCAATTCCTCAATCAAGGCTTTCTTAGATGACTCGGGTGTGTCAGATTGACAATACAAAATAACAAGGACATGGACATACACACATACATGCACAATAAGTAGACAAATGTAAACATTTAATGGCATACAAAACTAAGGAAAATTATAATGGAATTATATTGAAATTTATAATTATATTTTAAATGGTAACAATGAGGTAATTACATACATGTATCTATATGCTCTGTGTGTCTGTGTGTGTCTGTACCTGTCCATCAGGGTACTGTTATTTAAATTTTATAGATGGGAACATTGAATTAAGAAATCTGATGACATGCCTCAGGTCATTTAAAGATGGTGAAGCTTGGATTTGAACTGTGGTCTGTTTATCACTGAAGACCAACCTTTTAAATACTATTTTACAATTTTACACATTAATATCCGGTGCTTTAGTGTTCCTGGCTTGCTTTCAAAACCTTCCCTCTTCCTGTCAATTCCAGAGATAACATTCAATAACTTGACAACAGTGACCTTTCTAAACAAATATAGTGTGTTACAGAACCAGATGGCCCAAGATTATATTTTATTTTTCTGGCTCAAAATAAATTGCCTGTTCTCTGCTTGATAAAGTCCAAAGGAAAAAAAAGATGCTTCTGTGTCCCAGGACCTCATCAGGCCTCATGGCCAGCCAGTGCCCTTTATCATGAGCCAGTCAGAACCGCAGAGCCCATGGCCTTATACCACAGTTTAGAGTCTAATGAAAGGACAAGAAGCAGGGTTTACTACATTTATTCTGGCCTTTAGTAATCATTATGGATTTGGTAGGAAGGTTTGAGGAATTGACAGATAATCCTGTGGTTTTGTTAAGTTGATGTGAGCAAGGGGATGGCAGATTTATAATTTAATAAACCTGTGTGTTATACATCTATTTGGTGTCTTTCTTTTGGGATCTTGGGAGGATTTTTCTAATGATCACCAATTTCATTCTTATTTTAAAAATTATTTTTTATTGTGTGTGCACAGAATGTTTATTTGCATGCATAAGAGAGTATGTGTATAGAGGTCAGAGGATAACTTCATGGGCTCTGTTCTTTCCTTTTACCTTTACATGGGTTCAGGGGCTTGAACTTAGGTCAGTAGGCTTGCATGAGAAGGGCCTTTACCAGCTCGACCATTTTACCATCACAGAAACTTCATTCTTTACCATTTAAAATGTAAATGGGAATTTTCTTAGCAATGTTACACAAACATACTTAGACCACCTTATGTGTCCACTGTAAAAATTATTTTCTATCATACATAATCATAAACACAGCATCTCTCCAAGCTCAGTTGCTCTTAGAGAATTTCTGACTGAGAGAGATCAGGTTATGTAGGGTAAGTGTAGAAATGATGAAAAGAGTTGAAGAAGCCACACTTACCATCACCCAGAATGCATGATGAAAAAACATGCTGGCCTTGGAATTAGGAGACCTGTGTTTAAGACTTGGCCTTGCCATCTGTAAGGACCATTGAACATGTAATGCGACTGTTCAAGATCTTAGTTTTGTCATTTGAAAATAAGACTTGAATAATAATTACCTTGTTACATTGCCAGGTTATTCCGAGGCAAAGTTAAGGACGTGATAAATTTAGCATGATATTACTGTTGTGTGCTGTTTATATAGTAGTGTTTAATGTATGATAAGTGTCCCAAATGTCTGTTGTACTAATGGTCAATGAAACTAAATAGTATGCCCAACTTTCATAACTGCTGCCTCAAAGGACTATCACATCTGTTCTTTTGGAATGCAAACATAGTTGTTGCTACTTCAGTACACAGAAAGTTGAATACACATATCCACAAAAAAATTTGATGAATTGAAACTAGAAATTAGCTTTATATCCTCTTTTGAGACTCATTCTTTTGCCTGCATTATTCTTCCTCAGCACCCTACCTTCCCCTCGCTTGGTCTCCTTTCTAAATGTTATGCTGTGTCCTCACATCTGTTACACGTACATGTTATAGACTAATTCCGCAAATGAGGGAGAGCATGTGGTTTTCTTCTTTCTGAGTTTGGATCACTTATAAGTTCCAGGTCCATCTATTTTTCTGAAAATTTCTTTCTTTTTTTTTTTTTTTTTTGGTTTTTGTTTTTTTTTTGGTTTTTCGAGACAGGGTTTCTCTGTGTAGCTTTGTGCCTTTCCTGGAACTCACTTGGTAGTCCAGGCTGGCCTTGAACTCACAGAGATCCGCCTGGCTCTGCCTCCCGAGTGCTGGGATTAAAGGCGTGCGCCACCACCGCCCGGCTGAAAATTTCTTTTTTATAGCTGAACAATATTCTATAGTATATATGTATAATTTCATTATGTGTCTTTTGGTGGATGTCTAGGCTGTTACAATTTCATTGCTATTGTGCATAGAGCAGCAATTCATAAATCTCTATGGTAGGATATGGAGTTATTTGGGTATATGTTTTCTGTTTTTTAAAGATTCGTTTATTTTTATTTATATATATGTGCTTTGCCTGAATGTATGTAAGTGTCCTACATGTATGCCTGGTGCTTGTTGAGGCCAGAAGAGGGTGTTGGACCCCCAAGACCTGGACTTACATGCAGTTGTAAGCACCAATGTTTGCACTGGGAACCAAATCTGAGTGACCTCTCCAAGAGCAGAAAGTGCTCTTATCTCCAGGTGATGCTTTTTAAAGTAAGCTACTTTTTTTGTTTGTGCACACCCATGTGCATGTGTGTGCATGCTTATGCATATCCACAGAGTGTGAGCTTGCTTGCACTAGATACTTTTAGAGCCCAGGAATTGTTTTTCTTCCAAAATTTTAGTACTGGGAATTAAACTCAGATGGTCAAGCTTGGAAGAAACCATTTTTACACATTGAGCCCTCTTGCTAGCCCTGCCAAGTGTTTTTCTTAATAAGAGGAAAGTTAGATTTGATGCTACATGGCTGTAGTATGATTATGCACAAGGCTGAGGCAGGAGTGTGAGGTCAAGGCCAGTCTAGCCTACTTAGTAAGTCCCAGGCTGGCTTGAGCAACGTAATGAGAATTTATCAAAACCCAACTAGAAAAGAAGAATTAGTAAACTGATTTATCTCCTTCTTCATATTGCCATTAAGGGAACTTGAAATCAAAACTTATTTCAAGCATTCATGTGGGTCCTTATTCTTCACATATTTCTATTTAACTTCCCAACTTTGATTGTCTATTCTAATTTATGTTTCTTTAACCCTACTTTGTGTATATTTCTATTTTTACAACTTTTCTCATTGTTTTTCATAATTTGTTACCTTCAAACCTATATAGAATGAGGGCAGGCTTATACACATTATATAAACAAATGACTTTAAAGGATTGTATAGCCCATGCTACAAGCTTTGTCCTGTATTTCAGAGAGTTCTTGGTTAAAGCATTAAGCTGAACTATAATTTTAATCTCTAATTCTCAAATAAAAAAAGTCCCCCAAACTGCAGTATCTCCCTGTCATAATAGAATAGTAATATTGTAATCTTAAAAGTCCCAGAAGTCTCATAATAAAAGGTAAGTTTTATGAAGTGATTAATTCCCAAAGTTATATTTGTATGTTTTTAATTATTAAAAATATCATCACTGTCCTGCCTTCTCTTTACATAGGTATTGCTGAAGCAGCATTATGTTTAATAAACTCTACCATACATGGAATGTTGTGAGGACAGGGTGACTCCTAAAAGACATGATGTGCTGGGGTCATGACCTATACTTACAGAGTACTTTTAGCTAACTGGTCTTGGGGGAAATATGGAAACAGTTCATGTGCATACACTAAAACAAAAACCAGAAAGGTGTTTGGGATGTAGCTCAATGGTAGAGTACTTGCTTACCATGGACAAAGTTGGCTTAACCTAAGCACCACAAAGTGGGGTAAGGGACGGACACTTTGACCAAAGATTTTTGTGTTTTGTACCAATTTATAATCTGTTGTTAGGGGTTTTTACTCTTTTGGGGGGCCTGCCACCCATCTCCCAAATAAATTCACATACAGAGGCTTATTATTACTTATGAATACCCAGCCTTTTTTCGCTTGTTTTTTGCCAGCTTTCCTTAACTTATCCCATTTATCTTTTGTCTTTGGGCTTTTCCTTTTCTATTCCTGCATACCTTTCTTTGTGGCTTTCTGGGTGGCTGGCCCCTGGAGTTGTCCTCCTTCTCTGGATCCTAGATTTCAGATCTTTCCTCCCAGTTCCCTCCTGCTATCCTCTCTGCCTGCCAGCCCTGCCTATCCTTTCCCCTGCCTTGCTATTGGCCAGTTCTTTATTAAACCATCAGGTGTTTTAGACAGGTACACTAACACAGCTTCACAGAGTTAAACAAATGCAACATAAACAAAACTAACACACCTTAAAATAATATTCTACTACGTTTCCCTCCTTTTATCTAAATAAAAATGAAAAGGCTTTAATTTAAACATAGTAAGATTATATATAATAACAATTATCAAGGTAAGGATTATAGTCATAATAGTGTGCCCATTTGTAATTAGCATATTCAGAGAAAATAATGCACTATTTGCCCTATCTTAGTGAATTCATAATTTTATACTTAATTTACTTTCTATCATAACTAAGGAAAATGGCAACTATAACTATTTAGTCTTCAACTCTGTCAAATCCAGAAGAGTGCATTATTATCTAACAACAAAGACATTTGGCTGCCTGGACAGTCACCCAAAGTTCCTCTCCTATGTTGGGGCATCCATCTTCTGCCTAGAGGCCCAGAGAATCTGGCAAACAGTTTCTTTGCCTAGTGACTAATCTTGCACAATGAAAGCAAACTCCATAAGGAGTTTCTTTAATGTCCATCATGTTCTCTGAAGTAAATTAGTGCTGCCAGGTTCAGATGTGTCTCATTGTCATGAGAAACTTTAATAAAACATTTTAAATGCCATATTCTATAGGTTTTTGAAAGATTTGAAGACCATCTATGTAAAATATTTCTCTATATGATCTGGAAGGCATACCTAACATATCTACAATTTTGATTGTTATTAATGAGTAGCCACTAACCTGTTTCCTGATTGCCTTTTATAGTTTATAATAACAGCTTTCAAAACTAGAGCTTCACTCTGCATTTCCAAATGAACTGCATAGGTACAATACCTTAAACAAAAATAGAAACATATATACAACATGTAACAAAAATACCTTAAATTGTTATCAATATACAAAAATCCTTTAAGAGTAGAAACACATATACAGTGTAACAAAAACTTTAAATTTGTATCAATATATTATACTCCCCTAAATGATAACAAACATCCATAACCCACCAATTAACCAACCACCCACATCCCCTAATTGTTGGGAATGTAGGCATAGTTTTCTTCATATTACTGCTGTCTGAGGACAAAGTATCTTTAGAGTCCCAGAGAGAAAATTTTAGATAATGACCAAGTCCTGGGAAGACCAACAGTAACCTTTGCTGATAGATATCACCTGTCAAGATTCAGGAGGTCTAGCCTGATCAAACCTGATCCATATTTACCCTAAAGGAATCCACAGCCTCTCATCTCCTGTGGGAACAAAACTCCAAAGCATTTTTGATTTCCATTTGACAAGTATATTTTTTGACTTTTCTAAAGTTAAGGCATTTCTACAATATCCAGATTGGTTTAATTTAGCAGACCAGTTCCCAATCCCATGTATCCTAGCAGCTGTCTTTTGTTTCTCAACAATCAAATTCAAAATCGACACATACAGGATCCAGACTACCTGTGTATTTTCCATCTTATGTGGCTTTTTTTTCTTTTATATTACTTTTACTCTCTCTTTAAAGACTATTTTTGAACAACTTACTTCTTTCTACCACTGTCCATACCCCTTTTCTTGCTTTCTTAAGCGTACACAGATTGTAAAACACACTGGAACCTGTTTTGAGGTTTGTTTTCCCCACCTGGACTCCATTACTGCATATCTCTAGTCTTTTTTGACCGTGTGAGCAAACCTTTAAACTGCTAACCTACACCTGGATTCTTCATGTGCAGCTGTCAACTGACCCTGCCCACTTTTCGGCTTGTGAAAGCCAAGCATGAAACGCACGGCCAGACGGAGGTTTGTCTGACCAGGAACTGTATTCAACCTTCCTAGAGCTCAGAATGCCAATGCTTGCACTGCAGCAGGCATTTTTACTTCGTTTTTGTTCCTACTTAACATACTAGCTGCTCAGGGGCTCAGTGACCAGCAGAAACTGTCCGGCTGAAACTCTTAAAGGAGCCACATACTCTTTTTTGTTTGTTCGGCTTTCTCAGTCTCTAGATGGATATTCGAGAGCCCCAAGTTGGTACACCATTATGTTGTTGGCTGGTCTTTGGTCTATTTTTTTTTGAGGGGGGGCGCCACCCAGCTCCCAAGTAAATCACACATGGAGGCTTATTAATTATGAATGCCTGGCCTTAGCTTGGCTTAGTTTTTTGCCAGCTTTCCTTAACTTATTCCAACTATCTTTTGCCTCTGGACCTTTCCCGTTCTCTAACTTCTGTAAATCTTACTCTTACTCTGTGGCTTGCTGGATGGCTGACCCCTGAAGTCCTCCTCCTTCTCTGGCTGCTTGATCCTTTTCCCACAGATTTCTCCCTCTATATATCCTCTCTGCCTGCCAGCCCCGCCTATCCTTTCTCCTTCCTTGCTATTGGCCAGTTCCTTATTAAACTATCAGGTGTTTTACACAGGCATGGTAACACAGCTTCACAGAATTAAACAAATGCAGCATAAACAGAAGTAACATACCTTAAAATAATATTCTACTACAATAATCTTCAGAGTACTCACAAATTCCGAGAGCCATTTTAAAACTGCTAAAAGGTGAGGGGGGGAAGGGCAGATGGGTCATATCAGGCCTCCTTCTCTTACGTCAGGCTCTCCTCTTAGGAATTGTTAGGAAGTTCACACAGCTTCACTGTAGACTCAAGTTTTCCTTCGTCCCTCAGCTTCTCTATCCCAACTAAGCTCACAGACTTGTATTAAGTATAAAACTGCTTGGTCTATGGCTCAGGCTTCTTGCTAGCTAGCTCTTTTATTTAAATTTACCCTTTTCTATTCATCTATGTATTGCCGTGTGGCTGTGTGTTATCAGTATGCTGGCATGTTGCTCCTTAGGTGGCAGGCTGGCATCTTCCCGACCCCACCCTTCTTCTCCCTGTCCCTCTGCTTGGTTTTCCTGCCTGCCTCTTATCCTGCCTTACCATAGGCCACAGCACCTTTATTAACCAATGGGAGCAACACATATTCACAGTATACAGAAAGACCATCCCACAGGAGCTTCACAGTTCCAGCTTCCTGCCTGCTGTCATATTTGCCACCCATGTCATCATCGGCAGAGACCTTTAGGAATGCTAAATTACGTGAAGGACTGGAACTCATACTTTACCTTTCAGTTCCTGTCTGTACTTGAGCTGTGTTAATGTGATCCTCTGATGCCAGTGCCAGCATTTTCACATTGTGAGACTGGAAGAACACTTTCCACACAGCAACTCATCCATACCCCTGAAGTTGACCAAGTCACCTGCACTTCCTTAAAGGATTTCTCGCCGGGCGGTGGTGGCACACGCCTTCAATCCCAGCACTTGGGAGGCAGAGCCAGGTGGATCTCTGTGAGTTCGAGGCTAGCCTGGTCTACAGAGCGAGATCCAGGACAGGCACCAAAACTACCCAGAGAAACCCTGTCTCGAAAAACAAAAACAAAACAAACAAACAAACAAACAAACAACCCAAAGGATTTCTCCATGGGGTTAAAATTGATACAGATGAAGTTAGAAGGATGGACAGCGATAGACTGACTGTACATGCGTAAGTTCTATATAACTGAGAATGGTGATAGAGCTCTTGCTGTTTGCCAGGGGGAACATGTCATTATGATTGTCTCAGGAGTTTTATTGACTCCGAACTTTGTTGACCTTGAACTCGAACATTGTCTCTGGTTTGGAGTGGTGTATCTTGGTATCAGTAAAGGTCATATCATCATCCTTGCTGCCCACAGCTATGGTCTGCCCATTTTAGACTCCGGCAGATATTAATGCTCTCTCCTTTGAAGTTCTCTGTCTGTGCATTTTGTAGTCCTCATATCCCAGATGGGAATGCCTTTATCTCCAGATGAAGTGACAAAGGGGTCAGGGTTACTTGGAAACCAACAAAACTGATTCACACTCTCTTCACATCCTCTGTAGCTGTTATCTTTGACCAAAAGTCTTTCCCCAGCAAGAAGACCCAGCAAGTAGTCTTGTCAAAGAATCCCTAGGCTGAGTGAAACCCACCCTAGCTCCAGGCCACATCCACTTTGGCACTGTGGGCCAGGAACTTGTCCATCTCTGTGGCTTCAGAAGAACTCCATTGTCCACAGTGAACCGATTCTCCTTGAGCACCAGGGCCCATAAAGCTGGGGCTTTTTTGGCTTATTGCTAAAGACTGCAGCATTTCTGTGGACACTGCCATGCTGAACTCCTGAACCTATGTACCTGAACCTGAACTCCTGAACCTGTACCCTATGAAGCTTGTCACCGAATATCTTAACAAACTATGTGAGTTGTAGAATTCTAAAGTGTTAGTTATCTTCTCTCATTTTAAGACTCAGATTGCTTTTTAGTGTTTTGTTTGTTTTTTCTATTGTGCTTGTAGAAATGGAGAATAACACTCATGAGAACTGTGAAGATGTTAGAGCTCTGGTGGTAGTACATGGCTGTGGTCGTATTCTTGGAAGTTGAGATGAGATTTTGATGCTGTCAGTTCCCAGTTTGTACCAATGGAAACTGGCTTAGTGTTTGGTGTGTTGTGACCATTTAGCTCCATCTTTCCTTATCTGCTCATGTCTAGTCCTTAACAGGATTGACGTTCTATTTTCACATATGATACTTTGGATCTAGGTTTTATTATGTTTTTATGATATACTGATGAATTCTTGACATGTACCCCTCTTTTCTAGCAGATATATCTGAGATAGGAGAATACAATGGTGCTTTGTCAAGACTGCAGAGGGGGCCTGTGAGAAAAGTCACAGTATTAACATTCTAGGTCAGCTGTAGCTCCCAGTGTATCCTCTGGAGCTGGGTTAGGGTTCTGAATAGAGAGCTGTAATTTTAAAACTATAATCTTGATGAATGTCAACTTTTTGCCTACATTGTTGATTTTGTACATTAGATTATATCTTTGTTAATTCCCTTGTAATTAAGAGTTTTATGTGTTTTAATATTTACTAGAAAATAAAAGGACTTTTAATGTGGAATTATAAATTCTATCAAATGTGTTCCTATGAGAAGAGTTCTTGTGAAAAAATAACCAAAAGTAGTATTCAATCAATGAACATTCTCAGCAAAATCAAAATCAAAGAACGTTTATATTCATAATTATGAACAATCACCTTGTGTACAGTGTAGAATACAGTGTTGGAGAGTCCATGGACTTTTTAATATTATTATTTAGTTTGTGTGTGTGTGATGGGGCGTGGGAGGAGGATATATGTGGCTCTCACAAGACTGCTTTTCTGAGTTGGTTCTCACCTTCCTTGCTGAGGTGAGACCTTTCCTGATGTTTCTGTTGCTCTCCTGCATGCTCCAGGCTAGCTATCCATGAGCTTGAGGTGACTGTCCTGTCTCTGCCTCCCCTCTCGCTGTAGGAGTGTTGGGTTACAGATACAGGCCAGCACATGCAGCTTTTCCATTGGTTGCATTTGGGTAGCAAGCTTGAAGAGTTGCACCTCTACCTATTGAGCCATCTTTCTAGTCCCAGTGATATCGTTTTTCTGTTGACTCTCTCTTGACTTGTTAAAAAACATCTTTTCTTCATTTGATGTCCTGGAATCCAATTTGCTCTTTAAGTTTGAAAAAAAAAAAAAAACCCTCAAAACTAATTAGTTATTTGCTTGCATTCTAATGGGACTAGACTAGGAATGGAAGATTGGTGGGTAGACTGAAGTATGAACACAGGAGTCCATAAGTCTGGGATTTTCTGCAGCAGTTCAATGTTGGAATCTATTTTCCTTTTTTTCTCTTTTTGCTAAATAAAGGAACAGAATTTCTCTCTTGGCGGTCAATAGTCTGGGCTTTCATTTGGATGCTTTTTATATGAATTATATGGAGATACCTTACATCTGTCTAAATTTTTACATCTACTAATTACAAAATGAATAGCACAAAAATGGCAGGCAGTTTTTCTAAAATATTAAATGAATTAGTTATAATACAAGTGTGTAGTTCTGATTTTCTACCGTGTTTTTACTTTGTCCTTCAAAATGGTTGATGTTTTCTAATGAAATTATGTGGTTTTTTTTTTTTTTGCAAAAGAGAAAACAATCAGGCAAAAATATGAGAAATGTTTTCAATTGTCCAAGGCTAATACTGACTTAAATAGGTCTAGGTTTTCATGGTTGACAGCTGCAGATAATTAGCTTTTTCTTCTTTAACAAAGAAAGCAAAGGGAGCTGCAGGTAGTCATTGCCGGCTCTGTCGTCATCCCACTAATGTCTGTATTTACCTTCTGCAGCTCCCTGAGTTGAGTCAGTGCTGAGCTGCCTGCAATCCACACAACAGGGGTGACAAGCGAAAGCTGAAGCACACGTTTGTGTGGCAGGAGGATGCAGTGATTGACAGCACAGTTTCTCTCTAAGAAACAGCAGTGCCGCGGAGCTCAAGAGCCAGACACTTAATTCTTAAAACCACAGAGCACATTCATGAAGTGGATTTGGGAAAGGAATCGTTACTTGGTGTATTTGGGTGTCACTGTTCCCTTAGTTCTAGATAAAGGGCTCAGGTGGACACTATCACCTGATTGATGCATATGAAGAATTTCAGATATATTAGAGTTGTAGCTTTAGACTGTTCCAAATTCTAGATCTAGTTTTGATTTTATACTCAATAACTGAAAGTTTTCTTCACCTGCAGGAACAGAAGAAAATCTATTCAATGAAGGATTTTAGTGCTATAAATTGAGCTATTCTCCAGTGAAAATACCCATTTTCCAATGTCTTAAAGATTTTTGGAAAGATAGTCACATGTGGTTGGTGGTTTCTTTGCGTAACAGTAGCTGAGTAGTCGTATTTGAAAATCCTCAGAACTGTCTGCGGTTTTTAGTTGCTGTGACATATGCCTAGGAGATGCAGGTAAAAGGATTGCTGATGAATAAATTTCTATGATGAGGCCTGGATGTTGGCCTTCATAGTTTATCATGGCAGTGCTTTTTATCTTCTTGGGCACTCTGTGTGTCTGTGGTAGGAAGGGAAACTGATGTCCCTGTGCACTGGCAGCCTCTACTGGCCCGTCTGGAACCATAGCATTGATCCTGGTCTTTCTGTTCTTATTGTCAGGATTGTATTCTGTATCAGCTTTTTTGTTTGTTTGTTTTGTGGGTTTTCTTTTCTTTTTCTTTCTTTTTTCTTCTTCTCTTTCTTTTTTTTTGAGACAGGGGTTTCTCTGTGTAACAGGTGTGGCTGTCCTGCACCTCACTTTGTAGCTAGGCTGGGCTTGAACTCACAGAGGTCCGCCCGCTTCTGACTCCTGAGTGCTAGGATTAATGAATGGCCTGTGCCACCACCTGCCTGCCAGTACTGTTTTTCTTAAATCTCATGTTTGTCTTTAGAAGATTGCTTCATCTGTTGAGTATTTCATTTATAGCTATTAAAAAAGGCTACTTTTCTAACATTTTCTTTAAAAAAAAACATCATAAATGGGTGGATATTTTATAACCTTGGTAAGAAGTCATGATTATAACTCTGCTTGTGAAATATTTCTAATAAGTAAGGCAGATTCATATTCATAAAGTTTAAAATACTTTCTCCATTGAAAGTCTGTCTGTGCAATCCAGAGATTAGTCATTGACTTGTGATTGACAACTAGCTCTGATCCCCTGAAGGAAAGCTTTGATTCAGTGATAAATTTGATTAAACAAACATTTAATATGTTGGATTTACAGGAACCAGTTACTTTCGGTGTTTTCAGGAAGTGAGATAAATGCTTACTGTGTTTTAGGAATGTGGATAACTGAGAGATAGAGGGAAGTGGTTTTAGAGTTCCAGTCTGGATAGCTACAGGAAACTGTAAATAAAAATCTAAGATGGCAGCAAGTTTTAGATTCTTTAATTTTTTTAAAACCAGAGACTCCTATGCTATTTAACCTAATAACTTTTCATTTATAGAGTAATTCGATTATAATAAATAATTCCCCTAAGAAATTGGGTTTACCTTTTGTTATTTAATTTTGTCAGGTACCTTGTTAGTCTCTATTTAATTCTGAATGTCTTTGCATTTCCATTAAAGATCCTGATAAAGTCTTTTTATATAAGACTCTTATTTCTTTGAACTACCACCCATTTCTTTTATATTAGAGTAGCATGCTGGTTTTCCATTCTTCATGTTTTCTGACTTCTAATTCAGAGCACATAACTTGGCTATATACATTTCATAAAGCATTGCTTTTATTACATCACGCATTGAGAAAAACAAAACAAACACCCAATAACTTAACTTGTTTGCTTCAGAAAAAGAAAAAAAAGTTGAGTGGTATGTCAATGGAGGTGGGGAATACTGGGCCAGGATTAAGAAAATGTAGAATTCATTCCTGTTTCTGCTTATATAGCCATAATAATCATACTCCCGCTGCTCTTGTTCCCCACTATGTAAAGAGTATTTATTGTAAAAATTATTTGTTGTTTTGCAGAATTGCTATTAGCTATGTAGAACTCTCTTAGTTTTTCTGCTACAGACTAAAACACCAAAGCTTTAAATTTAGGATGTCTTTTAAAACAGCACCATGCCTTACTGCTCTTGGTATATAATAAAAGCTACTTCATGTGTCTTATATTTAAAACCTTTCCTTCTTTTCCATAGTCTTCCAGTTGAAGTTTGCCATTTTCATCTTTCCACTGAAAACTGTTGTTCCCATTTTTCTCTTCTATGTAGTCCTCTTGCTTTTTGCTCTGCTAAGCATGTGCTTGTGCTGGTTTTTTTTTTTTTTTTTTTTTTTTTTTTTTTTTGTCACCTTGACACAAGTGAAGGTCAACTGGGACTGAAGAACCTCAGCTGAGAAAGTGACCCTATCAGATTGCCCACTAGGCAAGTCAATTTTAACAACTAAAATATTCTACTCAAAATTGCGCTGGGGGTGTGCGCAGCATTCTCGATTGATGCTTGCTATGGGAGAGCCTAGCTTACTGAGGTCAGTGCCACACCTGGGCAGGTGATCTTGGGTTGTATAAGAAAGTAGACTGAGCAGTAAACAAGAGCAAGCCAGTAAGCAGCATCCCTCCAGCTCTCTGCTTCAGTCTGTCATGTCTTCCCTCAGTGGTGGACTGTGATGTGGAAGTGGAAGCCAACTAACCCAGTTCCTCTCTACATTGCTGTTGGTCAGGATGTTTTATTACAGTGACAGAAACCAAACTAAGGTGGCGTTTATCTTTCTCAAATTGAGTTGTTCAAAAGTAGTCAAGTAGTTTTTCCTTCTAATTTAATTTTGCTCCCTTCTGTAGCTAGAGTTTTCCTGCCTTGCCCACAGTCAGGACAAATCTCTGTCACCTGCCAGTCCCACAGTCGCTCAGACCCAACCAAGTAAACACAGAGACTTATATTGCTTACAAACTGTATGGCCATGGCAGGCTTCTTGCTAACTGTTCTTATATCTTAAATTAATCCATTTCTATAAATCTATACCTTGCCACATGGCTCGTGGCTTACCGGCATCTTCACATGCTGTTTGTCATGGCAGTGGCTGGCAGTGTCTCTGACTCAGCCTTCCACTTCCCAGAATTCTTCTCCTCCTTGTCCCGCCTATACTTCCTCCTGCCTGACTACTGGCCAATCAGTGTTTTATTTACTAACCAATCAGAGCAACACATTTGCCATACAGAACATCCCACAGCACCCTTCCCCCCCCCACCCCCACCCCCGCCATGACAGCAATGTCTTGCCACTCATTTGTACTGCACATGATGTCTTTTATTATCAATGAAAGGGTGCTATGCATACCTTCTCTTTGTAATGCAAGCTTTAGTTTCTGGAGAATAAGATAAATACTTTTGCTTTTGTAGTTACTACTTAAGGATGTATTTATTGAGTTTGTTGCATTTGCTGCAACATAAAATTTGAATAATTGTCAGAATCAGGGTATTAACCTGCTAATGAAACACATAAATCAGAACACTGAAGTATTCAAGTTTTAAGGCCTTTGAGGAAAGTCTTTGGAAAAGAATGGCCCAGGGATTTTTTTCATTGAAGCTATTATTTTATTGAAGTACTCTTTTAAAATGTACATACTTTGATTAGCAACCAGGCTCTTACCCTTGCCCGCATGGCTCATCATAAAGAAATACAAACGTAGTGTAGGAAGGTATTTCAGATTGTAGAGGTAAGAGAGAGACTTGTTTCACTGGTACAGACTTGAATTAGTTTTCCATTGGTGTTTTTACTTACTCAAATTGCAATTGTTTCTTCAATAGGTGAGTTGTCAGCCATTCCCACTAATGTATATGTCTTCACCATGTATTTGATTGCTTTTAACTAGTTAGTTGAGAGAAGTTCTCATATGTAGCTCAGACTGACTTTAAACTCATAATTCTCCTGCCTCAACCTCCCAAGTGCTGGAATTTTCAAGTGTAATCCACTACAACCTTGTGTCTTTATTTTACTTGTTGATTTTATTGGTTATAATTATAGTGTAATTTACCAATGTTATATGTATATGAATTTTGACAAGTTTGTCATATCACATTGCCCCAATCAACATTGTCCCAGTCAACATGTGTTCTTATCTGAACATGGTTATATGTGTTTGCAGTCCCAGCTACTCAGGAGGCTGAGTGGAAGGACTGATTATTTGAACACATATAGTGAGTTTCTGTGTGGGGTGGGGAGAAGAGGAGATAGGACAAGGCATGTCATTTTCATTGCTTTCCAGAAGATCAATCCTAAGCCCCATCTCCTTGACCCTGATTACAGTTGTGCCCATTCTAGAAATTTCATACAGATGTAGGATTATTTACTTTTCTTTTGTAGTGCCAGGAATCCAGCCAAGGGCCTCATACATGCTTGGCATGAGCATTCTCCCACTGAGCCTAAGTATAGAAGCATGCAGTATGTAGTCTTTATACTTGTTTTCTTTAGCTCTTACCTGTACACAAATCAGTAGTTTGTTCCTTTTTATTTCTGGGTAGTAGTTCACTGTATGGAAATACCACAATTTGTTTATTCCTTGTAATGGTGATGGGAATTAGATTGTTTCCTGTTAATAATGTTATGAATAAAGGTGTGATGTAAATTCAATATAAATATTTATAGGGCCATATTTTTTTTTTACTTTCACCCAGATTAATTCATACAATGAAATATCTAAGTATTATGATAAGGGAACACTTAACTCTACAAGTAACTTCCAAAATGTTTCCCACAGTACCTGTACTATTTTGCATTGTCATGGGTACTATGTAGGTTGTAATCGATGTACATTCTTGCCAATTAAACACAATGGTGATTTACTACAGTGTTAATTTGTTATTTCCCTGAAATGACTGATGTCTTAATGGGATTTCATTTCTTTATTGTCTGTGCTTATTTCTACATATTTTGGACACATGTTCTTTTCTAGAATCATATTTTGAAAACTTCTCCCAGCCTCATATCCAAATCTTCGGACATGTTTTTATTTTTTTAAGTTGTATTTTGAAAGTATAAGAGTGTTTAATTTTGGTGAAATTCAACTTATTTATTTTTCCTTTGGGTTTTTATATTAAAATTTTTTAGTGTGTCATCCAATGTCATTTATATGGTGTCATTTTTTTCTAGAAGTTTATAATATTGTTTTTAGAAGTATTTTTTTGAGTTAACTATTATATATGATGTAAAGTAACATTATTGTATATAATATTATATGATATGGGCAGGTATTCAGTTGTTCCAGGACCATTTGTTGAAAAGTTTATGATTTCACCATTTAATTACATTGATATTGTCATTGAAAATTAAGTGACTGTATAAATACATGTGGGTCTATTTCTCTCCATTTTTGTCACTATCTCTGTATTTTTTAATTTATTTTAATTAATTTTTTCTTAATTCCTATGACTTTTGTACACCTAACATTAGGTAGTGTGTAAATGCCTCCATTTTATCTTGCATTTCAAGACTGTTTTTCTTACCTTGACCCTTTGCATTTTCATATATAAATTTGAAAGTTAATTAGGTAAGTTTCTTGTGGTAATAGGAATTCACCCAAGGGTCTCATATATGCCAGGCAATGCTCTACAGCTGAGTCATACCCATAGCCTCTTTTTATGCTTTATTTTTAGACAGAGTTACTAAGTTGTCCAGGCTGACCTTGAACTCATTTGGTAGCCCAAGCAGGCCTTCAAATGCTAATCCTCCTGCCTCACCTTCATGAGTAATTGATATTATATGTCTAATGCCACCAAGGCTAATTTATTATAAAAATTTGTAAGTCTACTAGTATTTCATTTATTATAGCTATGTTTCATTTTTCACAGGACTGCATATAATGACCCAGGAAAAGGATGTATTTATTGTTTACTTAGATATCTTTAGCTCTCTTGCTGTTGTTTTAAAGTCTTTAGTGTATAGTTACTACATTTCAATAAAGTCTATCCCTGTTGTGTTTGATGCACTGAATGATACATACTAATGGAACTATGGATGTAATTATGTGTACTCATGTTTTGTTTTCTCTTTTGTTTTGTATTCTGTATGTCAGCTTTTATGCCTGTACCATGCTATTTTTATTGCTGTAACTCTGTAATATAGCTTGAAATCTAGAATAATAGGCCTGTGTCATTGTTCTTTTTGTGCAGGATTTTTTTGGCTATCTATATTATTTTGTGATTCTCTGTGAATTTTAATATTTTTTTCTGTCTCTGAAGAATGTCATGTAGATTTTCATTGAGATTAGATTGAATCTGTAATTGCTTTTGATAGGATGGTCATTTTCACAATATTAACTCTACCAACCCATGAGAATGTGAGTTATTTCCGTCTTCTAATGTAATCCTCAATTTCTTTTTCAGAGATTTAAAGTTTTCATTGTAGAGATCATTCATTTCATTGATTAAGTTATCTCCTAGATATTTTTTCTTTGAGGCTGTTGTGAATGTGAATGTATCCATGATGTCTTTCTCAGTGTGGTTATTAATAGATAGAAACTACTGATTTTTGTAAGTGATATGTATATTTTGCTACTTTGCTGAAATGTTGATCATTCCTAGACATTTCTGGTGGAATTTTAAGGATCTCTTATATGTAACATCATACTATGTACAAATAGTGATAATTTGATTTTTTTCTCTATTTGTATCCCTTTAATTTCATTCTCTTGTCATTGTTCTAACTAGTGCATCAGGCACTATGTTGAAAATGAGTGGGGATAGTTCGACAGCTCTGCTTTGTCCTGACTGCATTAGGAGTGTTTCAATGTTTTGTTTTGTTTTCATTTAAGATGATGTTGACTGTGAGCTTGTCATTTATAGCCTTTATTATATTGAGGTGTGTTCCCTCCAGTCCTACTTTCTCTAGGAATTTTATCATGAAGACATGTTGAATCTTGTCAGGCCTTTTCTGCATCTGCTGTGATAATAATGTTTTTTCTTTTTTTATTTCTTTAAGCCCATTTACCTGGTTTATTACATTAATTAACTTACATATATTGAACCATCACATCTCTGGGATAAAGCCAACTTGATTATGGTGGATGATCTTTTTTTATATATGTTTGTATTTGTCATACAAGTATTTTAGTGAAGATTTTTTTCATCTGTATTCATTAGGAATATTGGCCTGTAATTTTTTTTTTTTGTTTTGTCTTTACCTGTCTTGTGTCTTAGAGTAATATTGGCTTTATAGAAGGAGTTTGGAAGTGCTGCTTCTGTTTCTATTTTTTTTTTTTTTTTTTTTTTGGTTTTTCGAGACAGGGTTTCTCTGTGTAGCTTTGCGCCTTTCCTGGAACTCGCTTTGGAGACCAGGCTGGCCTCGAACTCACAGAGATCCGCCTGGCTCTGCCTCCCGAGTGCTGGGATTAAAGGTGTGCGCCACCACCGCCCGGCTCTGTTTCTATTTTTAATTTTTAATAATTTAAGAAATATTGCTGGTAGATCTTTAAAAATCTTGTAGAATTTTTCTGTGAGTCTATCTAGATCTGGTCTACTTTTAGTCAGATGGATTTTCATGACTGTTTTGATCTCCTTATTTGTTTTCGGTCTGTATGTTTACGATGTTGATCTCCTTTGGCTACTTTTGGTGGTTTGCATTGATCTAAAAAACTTGTCTGGTTCTTTTAGATTTTCTAATTTAATGGAATTCAGGCTTATAAATATTCCCTTGTAATATTTGGAATGATTTTTTGTGTCTAATGTTTTCCTGTTCATCACTGATTCTGTTAATTTGGGTTGTCCCTTTTTTTTTGATCAACTTGTCCAAGGGTCTGTCCATCTTGTCTGTCTTCTCAAATAATCAGTTCTTAGTTTTCTGTTTCTCTTTCATTCCTTTCTGCTAGGGTTATTATTATTTCTTCTTATCTACTTAACATTTGTGTTTGGTTTGTTCTTGTTCATACATTTAGAAAATATATTCTTTTAGAGCTGGAAGAGCTTTGCTTCAGGGTTTTCTGGCTTTAAAAATTTCCATTGAGAAATTAGCAGTTATTCTGATTGATTTTCATCTATATATGACTTGTGGTTTTTCCCTTACAGCTTTCAGTTCTCTCTTTGTACTGTGTATGTAGTGTTTTAACTTTAGTATGCTGTAGAGAGTTTCTTTTCTAGCCTTGTCTCTTTGGAGTACTTCTGATATGATATGGATGTATCTTTTCTTAATTTGGGAAAGTTTTCTTCTGTGATCCTGTTGAAAGCCTAATCTATGCCATTGACTTGTGATTCTTCTCGTTCTTATATGCTTATGATTTGATAACTTGACATTTTCTTAGTTTCCCATAATACTTGCTTGTTCTTTCATCCACTTTAATTTTTTTTTCATATTCTTGCTTGTATGGTTCAATGCTTCTATTTTATCTCCAGATCTTGATATTCTATCTTCTACTTAATCCAATCTATCTGTGAGGCTTCCTCTGTATTTTCTAATTGAATTATTGAAGTTTTCAGTTTCATCTTCATTTCACTTTGACTTTTTTCTGTATTTCTATTATTTATTTATTTATTTTATTGAGTTGATTTCAAATCCTGAATTGTCTTCATCACTTCAGTCAGCTTAATCTGTGTGTTTTCTTGGACATCACCTAAGTGTTCATTATTATTCTCTTCATTGAGTTGTTTTTTATATCCTTTAAACTCTGAATTCTTTATTGAAGTTTATGATTGTTCTTTTAAATTCTTTGTCCTTGGGTTCATCTAGGTAATTCTCATTGAAGAACGTTTTTATAGGATCAGTGGATTTGGGGGGGGCATATTCTGTCTTGACTTCTCATATTGTTTGTTGTTTTGCATTGAGATTTGGACATCTTTTGTTTGTGTGTCTGATGTGAGATTATAGGTTACCTTTGTTGAGTGGCAGTTTGATTTGTTCTTGTTGTTGCCCAATCTTGGTTTATATTAGATCAGTTATGAAAAGTTAGTTGATCAGTCCTTCAGATACTCACTGTTAATTTTCAAGTATTGGCATGTGAGTAATTCCAGTTCACTGGCAAGTAAGAAGCATGGTGATGGGATAAAAGGTTGCACCTGCTTGGCCTGGTGTGCAATTGTGCTACCCAAGCTATACCTGGAAGTGTGAGGATCATAGGGTGGGCTGGGATTTGGGGCTCTCACCAGGATAGGTCTGCAGATAGGATATGTAACTAAGGCTAGGTCTAAGAGTCGGAGATAATATGGGCAGGTGAGGTTTTATGGACTCTACAGGTTGGGCTGGTGCATAGGATGTGTAACTCTAGCCAAGCATAGAGATTGGTAAAGGGGCAGGTGGAATAGAATCCACAGGAATCACTAGACTAGTCCAGTGTGAAAGATGTACAATCTGGGCTGCTTTGTGGTTTGGGAAGATGCAGGCAGATTAGGGCCTAGGGAATCCATTGAAGCACTGGATATAAGACCTGTGATAGGCTTGGAGGGTATGTATTGCACAGATGGGCTAGGCTCTGGCAGATTTTTCAGACTGGGCCAGTGCACACACAGGATGTGTGGCCCTGGTCAAGCCTGGAAGCTGGGAAAGGTGCAGGCAAGGTAGTGTCCATAGGACTCACCCAACTGGTCAGGAAGCACAGGATGAGCTCCAATGGTAAGTTTGGAGTTTGGGAAGGGGTTGATTGTTTATGTTATGGCATAACAAATTTAAAAGATTCCCCCTTGCCAGGCATGGTGGCTCACGCCTTTAAGCTCAATACTTGGGATACAGAGCTAGGTAGATCGCTGTGAGTAGGAGGCCAGTCTGGTCTACACAGTGAGTTCCAGGACAACCAGAGCTATGTAGATAGAACCTGTCTCAAAAACCAAAAGCTCTCAAACAACGCCCCAATTCTATTCACATTTTTATATAGCAACAAACAAACAAACAAACAAACAAAACAATCAAGCAACAAACATTTATTGGCTAGGATTTGCCTCGGTTAGTTGAGTGCTTGCCTACCATGCATAAGGCCGAGGTTTGACCCCTGACATCAGATAAACTGAGTATAGTGGTACATACCTGTAACTGCAGTACTTGGGAGGTAGAGGCAGAGGAGGACCAGAAGTTCAGGGTCTCTCTCAGCTACATAGCAAGTTTGAGGTCAGGGTGATACACTTCAGAAGAAACAGACAGCAACCAAAGTCTGTCACATTATAAACAAAACCGTTACATTTAAAACTAGTTTTAAATGATAATATTATTGAGAAGACTTGTAGATGTATTCCACTGTTTAGTCACAATTTGCCTTGACCTCTTGGGATGCCTTTTACATGTTGATATTAAGACTATTATATACACACCCAAAGTACATTTTGTAAAATTTTGGATAATGCTATTTATTGATTGAGATATTTGTTAATGGTCTTATGGAGAGTTGTAAATTTGGATTAAATGAAGAAATGATTAACTGTATTAGATAATAAACAAAGCATGCTGATGGGATGCAAATAATCTGTTGCTCTGTTGACATACTTAAATATTAGAAGTTCAGCTTTCCCAAGAGCCTTTAAACATTTGTTACTTACATTTTGTTTATTTCTTGTTGGGACTCTGATTCTTCTTAAGGAGAAGCTTAGCACCCCATAAAACTTACAGTATATTCTTGCTTTGATAAATATTGAATATCATTTATTAAAATAACAAACATCTAAAACTATGTGAAAATTTTAGATTACACAAAATGGGGTTTTATAAGGTGCTTAAATAGATCCTTTTTTCATTTTCCTTCTTATAATAGTCATGAACTTGAATTTTCTCTCCTGTATAAATTTGCTAATGTTCTCTTTGAAGTGGATACCACCTACATAATGATATAACGTGAATCAGTACCTGTAACTAAATCATAAAATGCATTGTTGATACTTTGCATGGCTACGTTTTGTGAAGTATCTCACGGCATGAGCTGCATTTGCATTTCTTTACTATATGGAATGACTTAAAAAGCCTGGGAACAAATTACCCTCCTAATGGCAGCCATGGGGCTACTACTATAATGTGTGTTTTAAATAAATAATAAAGGGGAAGAAATAAGAAAGAAATTGTAAATCTCAGCTGGGTGTTATAACTAAAAAGTATTGAATTTGATAAATTTTGATAACCTGTCATCTTATAACCTGTTGTCTTAAGGAAAAGTCATCTGTGAAAGCATTAAGTGCATTAAAGTCAGTCTGTGATGGGATTTGGAAAGACATGCATAGCTCCCTGTTGTATATACAGTACATGTAGACTCTTTGTTACAAAAGTGAATGATCACAAGCCTCCTTCCTTTCTCACTGTTGAAACAAACGTATATCCTTGGGAATTGTGAGCAGTTAGCTGTGCTTTGGAGCTTGTTTTGGTATGTGTGACTTGTAATTAAAATATCCTAATGGAGTTGGTGATGCAAAGTATTGCTTGAGAATTTTACCACGTTCCCTAATATTCTTCCTAAGTGTACCTTTGGGTAGGGAGCTCAGCGTAAGGTATACATGGAATGACTAAATGTTACATAAAACATTTTATCATGATTTTGGTTTATCAATTTCAAGTTTAATTGATGAGGAAAATAAAATTGAGCATTGAAAGTTATAGGTTGGGGTTTTCAAAAATGTTCTACCATGTTTATCTGATGAATCCATCAGATTTAGAGAAACTGGACAAGTATCAAGATGATGATTGAACAAAAGTATTTTTTTTATGTGACACTGACAGTAGATAGGTTAGTTTCGCCCAGTCATCTACTAAGGCATCAACAGTTTTCATCTGTAGTGAAATCATTGAATCCTCTGTTTAATTTGATTTGCATCTCATTATAAGAAAACTTTGAGTTTTGACATGTAGAATTGATATAATAAGATTTAGTTTTATAGTCCTCTCCTTTCTTGGTACGGTTTGGTTTGCTTTGCCTGTATTTTCCATCCTCTGGTTTATGGCACCCCTGGAACAAAGCTGGTAAACTTGTGCTTTCACACCAGGATACTAGAAGGCAAGAATGAGATCCCATTTGGTCTCTTACCATGTTTTAAAACTGACATGTTTTAATAAATTTTTCCTTCAATATTGTCAATATGTGGTCATTAAATAGTGATAAATGATGATGATGATGAGTAGATAACTGAATGGTGATGTTAACATCTCATGACAAGACTGGGAAAACAAAGGCCCCCCATCTGATTGCTGAAGTACAGACCCAAACCAGAAAAACAGAACCGAACACCTCATGTGTGTCAATGGCAAAGGAAGGTTAGAGAAATAAACAGCGATAGCTATGTTATATATTGCATTCTTACTTCTCTTGGTTATATTTTATTCTTGCATTTCTTCATCTGATGAAAAATATGTCTTCCCAATGGCGAGGGCCTAGTAATTGTACCAGTCTTGTTTTTTTTAGCCCTCTTTTCTGGTACTTTAATCAGTAGTGCCATGTGTGTCTTCCAGTTTCACAGATGTGATAGGGATAAAATCATGCCTGTTTATCTAAATGAAGACCCTTTAGTGAAATTCCTATGATTCTAAGACGAGACCCTCTTTCATAGGGTAACAGAGGCCTCCCAGCACACTTGTCCTACACTATCGATGAGGAAATTGTTTTTGAAGTTGTATGTGTGGGTGCAGTGAGAGTAAAACTCATATTAAGTACTCTGGCTCTCCATCCTACTGCAGTGCGAGTGACCTCTGATTTAGACTTTTATAAAGCTGTTTAGAATTGACTAAACTTCTGCAGTCATGCTAGGGAGACAACTTGAAAGAACTAAAGCAGTAGCCAGTCCACCCCTCTCTTCCTCCTCCCTCCCTTCCCCTTTCGGCACTTTTTTTTTTTTTTTTTTTTCAGAAAGCTATGTAGATAGTGTGCTGCTCTCATATGCCACGTCCCCTGTTCCTCCTGGTATTACAGGCTTCTTCAGCTATTACTTGGGGTGAACAAGCTGTATATTACCATACACCCATATTGTTCTCCAGAAGGATGTCACTGAACAGCCCACGCTCAAGGAATAGACAGAGACGTTGCACCTTCATACAGTAAAATGTATAAGTAAGTTATTTTAAAAACTTCCACAGAAGTGGTTTATGTCCTCTCTATTTGTTTATTAAATTATGTAAGTATACTTTTGTAGATTATTGAGTCATCACCCATTAATTCTTTAATGCTCAGTATTCCCATTTGCTCATTACGAGTTCTTTTGTCTTCTGTTTCTCACTCATATACCCTCATTATTTTGGTTTTTATTGAGGACTTTCTTTTTTTCTGATACTAGAGAATATTTCAAATGTCATGTGATCATTTCCTAACCCACTTCTAGAATCAGCCATCTTTCCAAGGAGCCCTGGTTCCTTTTACTGAAAACAAATACTGGAAGCCAAAAACCCAGTGCCAAATGTAATTGCAGCTCTCTAAATCCAAATGTTGAGCCATTGTTGCAGGTAATACTAAATTAGGTCATGGTAATAATTAAATTCTTCTGAAATGTAAAATTTGCCTTACTTAATTAAATGAAATAATAGTAAGATTTTTTTAATGAAAAAGTCCCAGAAATTTTATTACATCTTTCTTTTAATTTTGTTAATGTTAGTTTTATTATATATATCTTTTTGTGTATGTGTTCTTGAACAGAAAATCTGAGGCAAAAACTTAAAACATGGTGATTTGAAACATATTGAGATTAACTCTATGCTATTGGATAGACTTTATACTCTATTAGGAAAATTAACAGGCATGGACTTTGAAAAAAATATATATCTGTGGGATAATATTTTATTTTATATCACTAATCATTTTAAGTTTTATATTCAACAGAGGTTAGAGAACATTTTACTGAGCAAAGGGGGAAGTGATTAAAAAGAGAGAATGAATAACCTTTCAACATTTTAAAAGTACCTGGACAGTATACTTTTCTGAACATTATAATTGTTCTGAACATTATCTATATAGATTCTGCCTTCCAATGTTAGAATCGAGAGTTTGTTAACCTGGGTGGTTTTACACAGAGCAGATAACTTTTTAGAGGCTAGATAGAAACCTATGTGTTTGTATTTGTAATCTTGTAATAGCACTGAACAACTGTTAACATCATTCTTTGTTTTGAGATACTTTGTGAGCATGTTTTCTCTCTTACTCTTTGGCATACACCATTTCATCAAACTAACTGAATTTGTAAAGCTTATGAACACAGACAGTAAAGTTATAGAGTCCAGTGAATAAACATGAGTGAGAGAAACAAATCATTTTTTAAGAATCTGGTATTTTAATTGTCTTGATCTGTATTTTAAATTTATGTTACTTTAACTTTAAAGAGTATTTTTAAGTCAAGTATAAGTAGAAAGGTATTAATTAAACTGAGAGATTGCCACTATAATTGAAACACCACCAGCGAGGAAAAGAAGCAGTAGGTAAAAATGAAGTGGCAAGGAAACTGTGATGAATACATGGGAACATGTGAGCAGAGATGCCCAGAGAGCCCTGTAATGAGAACAGCTGGATGATGCAGAGTATCAGGGTGTGGAGAGAAGAAGAGAGGTATGGGTGTATTGAGACTGGTCAAGGTTATCAGAGAAAACATGGGGACCTGAGTGTGTCATTTGTGATTGTACAGAAATCTTGAAGCCAGTGCACCTAAAGTCTGAAACAGTGGCTTTCAGCAAAGCTTAAATTTTGTGTGCCCAGGGTATGTTAGCAGTGTGCACTGTCTCCTTCTTTCCAGTGTATTATGGCATTTAATTCTAACATCAACTCTTTGAGGAGTGGCTCTTAATTACTACAGATGTGCATCTAGGAATGGCACAGAGGCGTGGAGAACATGGTGCCAACATCTGAACAAATTAGAGATAAAACCAGGGTACCATGTTTAGTTTCAGAGTTGTTTGGCAGTCATGGCAGAGGAAATCAACTGGCTAAGCATAGGTGCAGACCTAATATTGTTAGGGGTTTCTGTATTTAGTTGTTTAGGGGAGGTTTACTATGGTGCTGTTAGGTTTACATAACTTATATTTAGTTGCAAATTTGGATTTTGAACATCAGCTGTGTCTCCCAGGCTGATGGAGAAGCATGCAGATGAGGCTGTTGAGTCATGTTCGCTATTAAACACTCATTTGAAACAGGATCCTTTGTCCAGATCCTGTAAGTGGTTTTTGGACTCTCCTTAGACCCTGACAAACTGGTTGTTAGAACATTAGTCCATTTGCAAAGGAAAAACAGGAATAACTAAAATCACTAAATTTTAAGATAATTAAAAAAAACAGCATGTTTACATTTGCAGAGTAAATCTCAAGAGCAAATTAATTATATGTCTGTAGTTCTTGAAGTTAAGTAGGTTAAGTGAGGGAAAAGCATGATTTAATCTTGCTTTATGGCTGGCCAAATCTCTAGGCTAGCCATTTTTTCCTTTTAATAAAAATCCTTATGGTTCCTGTCTTCCCATTAGCTCATAGTTGAGAGCTCTGTTAAGTTGTCTGTGAGATGGAGTGTATTAAGCTGGCCTGATTAAAATTGTTCACAAGAGATCAAGCAGACAAGGGACTTTTAGCATAATTAAAAAAGAACTGCCAGCCTTTAAAGATAAGATTTCAGAGATTTTTGAAATTTATATCTACCTGTAGGGAGTGTGTTTATGTAATTAGAATCTGGTTCTCTCAAGAAGCCTTCTTAATTCATGCATAGTATCTGTTTATGGAATATATTCTGCTTGTGCAGTACGTGGGAAAGCTGCTTAAAGGAGCCAGATCTTGAAAGATTGAAATGTCTCCCTTGAAAGATCACAATGTGATACATTAAAAAAATCATTTGCCTTCTATGTTAACCTGTTTATTTATGAAAGGAAACTCAGTAGTCAATTTCAAGATAGAGATAGAAGAATTAAAGCAAATTGCATGCCCTGTGTTCTGAGGCAAATGTGAGAACGGTATATCAGCTTTTGCGTGTTAGTCTCCTTTGGTTAGTGGGTTTTTGAGCCCAAGTTTTTATTTTTTGTCCATCAGTTCCCTAAGTTTGCATTACTGAGCTCTGAAGTTATTCAGTTATTCCCACTTTACTATCATGTTTCAGAAAATGTAATTATGTTTAACATGGTTTAAAGCTGTTCCTTCTCTTGTCCCTTGGAAGTCATGTCCCCTGCTGCTCACAGTGTGTGTGTCTTACTCCACAGGCTTTCCCCCACTTCCTTTGTGTTTTAAAAGGTGTTTTAGGTTTTCTTCAGAATGGAGCCCTTGTAGCATAAATCAAAATGTTGTTGCTATAACGAGACAGTATTTCAGAGTAAAATTATTAGAGTGTGAACATTTTTGGTCTGTTTCCACGTGTAAGGCATTGGCTTCACAGTGTGCGTCCATCATGAGGACAACTCCTTGGGGAAGGCCTCTCCTGCAGTGGAGAAGGTGCTCTGATGGATGCAGGTCACTTCCAAACACTTCTGGTGCATTGAAGTAATGGTTCTTTCGGCAGAGGATAGATTAATTTCGTACTTTCACCTACTCCTGTTTTACATGTCATTATACCTATTTTATAAACTATATTATAAAGCATCAGTGTGCAAAAAGAACCAAAGCTCTTTGCATGCCAGGCGTGGGCAAGAGAACAAGGTGATCATTGAAGGCCCTCAAACCAAAGTGCACTATTGATTACCCCAGCTATATTTGGGATGATCTCAGGAAACTATTGACATATACTTTGGCCAGGTGTAAGAATATTTTAATTTAAAATCACAAAGACCTGAAGAGGAAGGAGCCTAAAATTTCCAATGATGGGAGTTTTTTTTTTCTTCTTCTTCATTTTCTGATGTTTCATTATTCATCAGAGCAAAGTACTAAACAAGGTTGTGTCTTGAAAAAGGATGATCCACAGTTTTATTTGTAGGAGGAGGTCATGAAAAGGTTTCTCTCTGGTTTCTTCTTGACAAGCAATCAGAGGAGTTCACAGATCTGGTTTCTAACCATTTTAAAGACTTGAAAATTTTTGCATCAAATTACATATTGCTTTTACTTTTGATTAAATAAACTGCTTTAACAGATTGTACAATCACGTAGGCTAGGTAAAAATAGTTGCTTCAATTAAGACATACTGAGATGAAATCCTACAGAATTGATATGATATAGCTATGTTATAATTTTGCTAACTAGTTTATCTCTTCTATGTACTACATATTCACCTCTCCTTTAATTTTTTATAGGGGTTGGTATAGCTCTCATTTATCATGTACTGTAAAGAGTTAGCAGGCACTAAAAGAATTGAACATGAAACAGTAACAGTGTTTTTGAAGTAACAAATCATATGAGAGTCTGGAAATATTTCAGGGGAATAGTCATCAATTGGCCTTCATTTCTTCAGTGAACCAGGAAACATTGAAATAGCATAGGATTGTGAGACAGAAGGACTGACTGAGCAGTCTCTGTATGGTGATCTCCTTAATGTTCCTCAACCTGGTATCCATCTGTAAAATGGAGATAATAGTTATCTAGAAGTGTTATCAAGTTCATGTGTAAAATAGATTGCCTGCTTAAAGATCTAGACCTGCTATTCAATGTAATAATTGGTAGCTATCATTATTTTATTAAATTCTTATGTGCTTAACTTTGTGTGATAAATAACTGTTTTGTGTAAAAAATAAACTTTTCCATGTATTTTGATAATGTCATTGATGCAGTGTCCTTTGATGTCTGTTCTGTGGATATTAATTAACGTATGATGCTACATAAGACACATCGAGTCAGTATTTCTTCTGCTGTGTCCAAAGCTATCATGGCATTTCTGAGGCTTCTGGTTTACAAGTTCAAAGTAGTTTTACATTTTTCAGATTTTCTGAGTGAGTGGGTTTTTAGGCTTTTTAAAAAATATACTATAAAGTGCACCTGTTTAACGTGTAATTTGTTGGAGTTGATGCAGTATCTATTGGTGAAATCATGACTATAATCGAAATAGTGAATATACTGTTGCTCCCAAGTTTTCTTGGTCCCTTTGTAGTCCATTTCTTCTGTTTGTCCTTGTCGCAGACAGCCTGATTCTGCTCCCACTCCTGTAGTCCCTTATCTGTTTTTTTTTAATCACTAGATTTCTTTAAATTTCCTAGAGCTTTATAGAAATTAAATCACACATTATGTATTCATTATGCCTGGCGTCTTTCACACAACATAAGATTCATCCATGTTTTTGCTTGTAACATTATTTGTTTAAATGAAGAGTCATATTATATGACTATATTGAAGTTGTTTTATTCATTATCTGTTAGTAGCAACATGAGTATAAAATGATCAGTTATCCAATTATTAACTAATTGTTGAAAACTGCTATGACCATTAATATTTTTTGTTTGACTTTGAATAAGTGCCTAGAAGTAGTATGGTTAGATTGAATGTCAGGTCTCTATTTAAATTTGTAAGAAGCTCCTAAACTGCCTTTTAAATATATTAATTTTATATTTCAACCATCATCAGGAGAGAATTTCACTTCCTGTACATCCTTGCCAACACTTCCCAAGTCTTTTAAATTTTAGCCACGTGGGTAATGACTTCAGTTGGTGGTATTATGTTGAGTTCTTCCTTGTAGTTGATAATTTGGGGCATGTTTTCTTGTGCATTTTCTCCATCCCATCTGTGTATTTTCTCTGTGGGCTGTTCAAATATTTTACCAAATTTTAATCAGATTGTTACTTTTTAGTTTTGAGAGTTCTATATACATTATAAATATAATTCGTTTATTAGATATTATGCTTTCTAGATTCTGGTTTGCTTATTTATTTATTTTTGTTTAGGTTTTTCATTCCTATAAAGTACCTTTCAGAGAACCTAAGTTTTCCATTTGATACAACCAGATTTACCGATTTTTATCTCTTATGGGTTGTACTCTTGTAGCATTTTGCCAAACTAAACATCAAATGTAATTTCTTATATTCAGAAGGATTTGTAGCTTTGCTTTTTACGCATAAGTTTGTAACACATTATTATAATAAACTTTTTACTTTAGAATAATTTTAGACTTGAAAAGTTGCTAAGGTAGTACAAAGAGTTCCTGCATACCCCTCACCTACTTTCTCCTATTATTAACACCTTACATAATCATGGTGAATTTATCATAACTAAGCACTGGAATTGTACATTGCAATTAACTTCAGTCTTTATTTGGATTTCACCAGTGTTTCTTCTAAAGCTAGTCGTCTCATTTTGGATTCCACTTTGTCTTTAGTTCTAATGTTTTCATCATCTGCTCTGAATCATGGCAGTTTCTTTATCATTCATTCTGTGTTTTTCATGACTAGAGGTTTTGAGCTGTATTGACTATGCATTGGGTAGAATGTCCTTTAAGATGGCTTTGTGTGATGTTTTCTTCATAATCCAAATGAATTTTGAGATATGTTCTTTCACCTGGTGTAATGTTGTATGTCTGGAATGCCAATACTTGGGAGGTAGAAGCAACAGGATTTTGAGCCTAGCATGTATGATATAGTAAAAGTATAGTCCCCCACCTACCTGACAAAGTGCCCTTCTCATCATATTGTATTTGGGGCTGGCTGTGTTTGTACATGTGTGCATGCATTGCGTGTTTATGGGGGTGGAGCTTGAGAGAGTTGAGAGTTGTGGGGCAGGGAAATCAATATGCCTTGTCACTCTTGTTGTTTATACTTGATTACCTGAGTATAAAGTTAAATTATTTTTACCCTTTCTACATTATGTTCTTTGGAAGTAAGTCATTGAGCATAGCCTAGAAGTAAGGGGCATGAAGAGGAGGTAATTATGGCCTATATAGAGAAGTAACTACATAAATTTTTTGAAATTCTGTAAGAAAGATTAATCTCTTCTTCCTTAGTTATTTATTCATTATTTTACTGTGAAACCATATATATTTATTTTACACCATAGGTCATATTCATGTTCTATGGTAATCATTTGTTTTATTACTCAACTTGCCAGTGAGAGCCCTTTTAAATGGCTGCAGGGTTCTCTTGAATTACTAGCCTCTTTTAATTATTGATTTGAGGATTTCTTTTTATTTTGACATTATATGATAACTAAGGATTATTTTTCTTTTCCGTATTTTACTCTTTTAATCATTTTTTAAAGGATACTGGTCCTTGCTTCTTGAGCACATTCTTTACAAACCAGGGTCCACACACACTGTGGTTAACTGGTTTGCTGCTGCTGGTGCCGCATGTCTAGGTTCACTTGACAGAGTCAGAAAATACATGTAGCTCTTCTATACCAATATCTGTGCTTATTTCTGCAGCCATGCATTTGTGGTTTTGTTATTTAAATGTGAATGCATGCGTAAGTTTCCAATTCTAATTTGCTACAAGGGAATTTGTTTTATCATGATTGATTATCTGTGATGTCAATTTCTAATAGTGATAGAAATAGCCCCTATAATCCATTTTCTTTGGCTTTGAACCTCAGCATCATATATATCAGCTTCAGAATTGTTAATATATAGCATGAAGTCCTTTTTTGGTGATTAATTTTTGTATACCATGTAAGATACTATCAAAGTTTATTTTTGTACTACAGTATTTTCTTTTGAGAATTTCATGCATGTATATACTCAAATTTCATTTTTAAAAAATTGGATATCTAGTTCTCACATTATTTATTTAAAAGACTATCTTTACTCCACTGCCTTGTCTTTGTATCTTTTTTGAAAATTGGTTGCCCATTTTTGTGTGGGTCAGTTTTGGAGTTCTTTATTGTGTATTGTCTATCTTTGTAACATTGTTTTGATTATTGCTGACTTATAAAAAATCTTCAAATCAGGTTGTGGTAATCTTATTTTCTTTTTTGCTTTGAAGTTGTTTTGCTAGTCTAAGTTTTCAGTATTTCCAAGTGGAATTTGAAATTAGCATACCAATACCTATTCAACAAAGCTTGGCAATAGCCAGCTTGATGGCTCATGTCTGTAATCCCAGATGAGGTAAGAGGATCAGGAGTTGAAAATCATCTTTGGTTACACAGTGAATTGAGGCCTGCCTGAGCTACTTGAGATCTTGTCTCAGGAAACAGAATGAAAATCACAAATAAAAAAGCAAAAGATTTTGATTCAGTGAATTTTAAAAATTTCTTTTAATTTTGGTTATTTGTTGCTAGAGTTTTCCTGCCTGGCCCACAGTCAGGACAAATCTCTCTCACCCGCCAGTCCCAAGCTGCTCAAACCCGATCAAGTAAACACAGAGACTTATATTGGTTACAAACTGTATGGCCGTGGCAGGCTTCTTGCTAACTGTTCTTACAGCTTAAATTAATCCATTTCTATTAATCTATACCTTGCCACGTGGCTTGTGGCTTACCGGTACTTTACATCTTCCTTATCCTGATGGCGGCTGGCAGAGTCTCCCTTTTCCAGCTTCCTGTTCTCTCTCTCTCTCTCTCTCTCTCTCTCTCTCGTCTCCTCTCTGTTAGTCCCGCCTATACTTCCTGCCTGGCCACTGCCAATCAGTGATTTATTCATTGACCAATCAGCAACACATTTGACATACAGACCATCCCACAGCAGTTATTATATGAAATTACATCATTTTCCCCTTCCCTTTCCCCCCTCCAAACACCCCCATAAACCCTCCTTGATCTCTTTCAAATTCATGTCCTCTTTTTTCCTTAATTGTTATTCATTCATATAATATACTTGCTCATTTTTATAGCCTCAGTTGCCCTTTGTTTTACCTTCTTCCATATCTCTAATGGAACCCCTTTTACTTGCATGACCCCCATTCCACATATGCAAAAAATACCAGGGAATGTTTATCTGTCTGCTGTTGGCTTATTTCACTTAACATAATGATTTCTAGTTCTATTCATTTTCTGCAAACAGCATTTCACTTCATAAAGAACTGAAAGTCTTTTATGTATATACATCACATCATCTTTGTTTGATAATTTGTTGATGGGGAACCTAGATGGTTGTCATCACTTTGCTATTGTGAATAGGGCCCTGATAAACATGGGTACATAAGAATCTCTGTAAGTTCACCAGTTTTGAATCTTTTGGGTATATAAGCAGAAGCAGAATAGCTGGATTATCTAGTACCTATGGTTTTTTTTTTTTTTTTAAAGAACCTCCATACTGGTTTCCATAATTTCTGAACTTATTTGCATCCCTATCAACAATTGATAAATGTTTTTTACTAGGACATACCCAGCAGCATCTCCTTCTGTCCCCTTCTTGATAATAGCAATTCTGACAGAGGTGAGTATAGACAAATTTCTAAATGGTTTTATTAAATAAAAAACACGGAGCCAGAAATTTGGGTTAAAGCCTTAGAGAGATCAGGGAAATATGAAAACCACAAGCTAACCTCACCTCACCAACTCCACAGCTTCCAAGGAGTGGCGCCTTACCATCTACCCAGGCTTATATGCCTTGCTTTTTCTGCCCTCTCATTGGCTCTTAGCCCAGCTAACTTGCTTCCTCTTCGTACACAGCTCTGTCACTGTCTGTCTGTCTGTACAGACCTCCAGGTCTCTGTGGTTGGTACTGGGATTTAAGGGGTGTGTTACCATACTTGGCTCTGTTCCCTAGTGGCCTTGAACAGACAGAGATCCTGCCTGTTACAGGATTAAGAGCATGTGCTGCCTGACTTCTTTGTTTACTTAAAATGGCTGGCCCTTTCCCCCTGATCTCCAGGCAAGCTTTATTTATTAACGCACAAATAAAATATCACCACATGTGAGTTGGAATCTCAATAAAGTTTTCATGGGTATTCCCTGATTGCTAAGAATTTTGAGCATTTAAAGAATGAATTTATTGGTCATTTGTAGTTCACTTGAAAGGTGTCTGTTTAGTTCATTTGCCCAGTTGTTGATTGGATTAGATTATTTGCTTAAGGTATTTAATGTTTTGACTTTGTATTATTGATACTAGTCTATCTTTCCTATAGGCTGTATCTTTGCTTGGTTTTTTATTTCTTTTGTTGTTTTCAGAAGCTATTTTAAGTAGATGAAATCCCATTTGTCAAGTCATGCATTTATTTATATTACAAAGTCACTTCCTATGCCTGATCATGATGCATTTTTTGTTGTTGTACCCTTATCTCTTTGAGCATCAGCATAATACTGGCTTTCATAGAATGAATTATTTTATGGGATGGTCTGAGGAGTATAGACAGTTCTTTTTAAGCATATGGTAGAATGTAGAGTAAACATATCTATTCTGGGGTTTTAATTTTTTATTCATAAATAAATGTAATCTGAGGTTTTCAAGAAATTATTTTACATTGTCAAGCTTACTGGCATAGAGTTTTTCTAAAATAACTACATTATATATAGATTCTGTAGTCATACCGCCTTTCAGTTCTGAAATTGCTTATGTATATCTTTAATTTCTGATCTGTTTGTTTTAGAGGTTTAGGGATTTTACTGAAATTTTAAAAGAATCAATTGCACTTTCAGGTTTTTTTTCCTTCTATTCTATTTTTCTCATCCCTTAAATGCTATGATCCATTTTCTTTTTGGTTTATCTTAATTTGATTTGGTTTATTTTTTAGGGTACAGACTGAGGCCAATCAGACTTCCATTCCTAGTATAGGTATTTAATGCCACAAATTTCCCTATAAATACTGTTTCAGGGACATTTATTATGATAGGACATGTTTTCCTTTTTATTCATTTTAAAATACCTCTAATTCCACTTTTGACTTTTCTTTAACCTTTGGTAATTTAGAAATATATTTTTAGCTTGTGTATTTTGTGGTTTCCCAAAGACCTTTCTGTTACTGTATTTAACTTAGATAATTGTTAGTAGAGAACATGTTCTATATTGTTTAGTGTTCTAGACCTTTTTAAACTTGAGTCCTACTTTATGGTGACAGTAGTGTATATCTTAACCTTTCATTTTTCTTCCTGTATTCATGTTTTGAAGCTCAATATTTAGGTGCAAAATGATTTAGGATTATTTGATCTTGATAAATTAACAACTTCGTCATCATGAAATTATTCTCCTTATCTCTGGTAACAGCTCGTTCTATAGTGGCCTTTCTCTGATCCTGCTGTGGTGACTCAAAGTTTCTTTGACTGGGTTAGTGTGCTGTGTCTTTTTTTCATACTTTGGCTTTTAATGTTTGTGGGTTTATATGTAATACACATTTTAAAGCAGTGTGGTATGGCTTTTATTTCTAGGAGTCTGTTAATCTATGTCTTTAATTTAAATATTTTGATCATTCACATTTATTATAGTCATTTATTTGGGTATTCTGTTTTTGTCCTGTCCTGTCCTGTTTTTTTTTTTTTTTTTTTTTTTTTTACCAGTTTGCTTTTTTCCCCTTTAATCTTATTTTTGCTTATTTTTATTCTGTTTTTCTTCATAGTTGCTAGCCCTTTGAAACCTCCTGTGCTTTTTACCCTGAACTAGCTGCTGTTTCTCTCAACGTACATATGATATTTTGTGTCATTTGTCACTGCCTTAATGTCTGAGGAATGTTTTAAAATATTTTTGGCTAGGATATTTTAGGAATTATTTTTTTAATCTCCCTGCTAATTTTTTACTGGTCATAATATTTAGACATGAAAGATACGAATGTGGAAGTTGGTATCTAGTGATTGTTTTTTAGGGATTTCCTTCCATCTATTGCTTTGTGCCTGGAGGATTTGCTTAAGTAGCGTTGCCACAGAGGATTTTTCTTAAAGTAACTGTAGTTTCTATGAGATTTAGAAATCATGGTATTCTTGGTCGTTGTATGTTCTAAAGCTAGTTCTTAAACTTTCATAGCAGCAAATGTGCTGCATTCCTGTCATGCAGGTGCTTCCTTTTTGCCCAGGGGATCCAGACATTTGAATGCAGAGTGTTTAGGGCTGATTAGTAAGCTGGTGAATGACAGTGGAGTCTATAGTCTAGTCTCCATGAATATTAGGGAAGTGTGCCAACTAAAGCTGGCTTAATTCTGCAAACAGGAGCCTTTTGCAGAAGGATTCATGGTAATTAACCAACTCAAAGTGCAATATTTTCCTTTCATTAATTTGGCAGAAAACAGCTAAATATCTACAGCAAAACTGTTTTTGACATTTTCATTTTCTGCTTGGAAAATAATGGATATTTTGAATTGCACTATGAAAGAAACGGCTAGTATTTTTTTCATTTCCATTATAACTTCCTAAAAAAAGTAGATCACTCAATTAATAGGGTTTATTATTTTTTTTTAATTAAGTAGGATTAATTGGCAGCACAAGTGACCAGAATTGATTCACATTTTGAAGTGATAGGCTTGTAGGAGACTCTTAGAGAGTTTATTGACTCTGATCTATTTTGCTGTCTTCTTCCATGTATGTGTAAGTAGTAGGATGGCAGGAAGTATTTTCATATTCTGTTTTAAAATTCATATCTACTCTACACACTATACACCTTTTTCACTCTCTTCTATTTGTTTTGGGCTAAATAAATTATACATATTTATTTATATTAATCACTTCAGTCCAGTTGTTAATTTTTTTAACTTAAAAAATGTGCTTACTGCTAATCACTTAAGAATTATCTTGAATATTGTTGGAAGGGTCCATTCTTGGTAAAGTTTTCCTTACAGTAATTGTAGAAGTATTTGTTTCATGATATGTTAGTATTCATATAAATACTTTCATTTCAATATTTTTATTAATAATCTTTCATAATAGTCATACATTTACTGTGGTGGACCAGCCCCCACACTAATTTACCCCAAGAACTCTTAAGGATTGAGGAATAAGAGACTTAGTTAGAAGTAAAGAGGAAGAGAGACAGAGAGAAAACACAGGATAGACTCGGGTGTGCCTGGATCCTTATCCAAACTTTATTCCAAAGGTCATTTATAACAATGCCAAGGGGTGGAGCAAAAGACCTCCCCCTTGCTAGTTATAGTCACCTGGTACCCAGGCCTGTGGTCCAATCAACCTTTTATGCAGTGCTGCTGGGTACAGCCATTAGGAAACCTAGTGGGCTCCAACAATTTACTAAACTCTTTATTACATAATTCTTTCCCTTCTGCAATTTTGACACCTCTTGTGGTTGTAATTTTGCTTCTGTGTATAGTGAATATGTTTACTCAGAAAAGTATTCTTATTTTAACTTTTCTTTTGTTGTTTTTAACTGTCAGAAACCAATTTCAGTCTATCTCAAAATCTAAATGCAAAAGGCTCTAGAGATAACTACTGAAATCCCACAGAATAACATGTCTCCTGAAGGGCTTGGGATGTGCTCCCAATCACTTCAGTAGGAGCTTAGGAAATCCTTGTCTCATCAGTCATGCTTCCTTCTTCTTCACTCTTTGTAAATTTAATACTTAGTGCTTGCAGATACACCAGGCCATCACCCCACCAGTGGCAAGCATAGATAGAGAGAGCAGCATGGATGGGCAGAGCAGCATGGATGGAGAGAGCAGCATAGATGGAGGGAGCAGCATAGATGGAGAGAGCAGCATAGATGGAGAGAGCAGCATGGATGGAGAGAACAGCATAGATAGAGCAACATGGATGGAGGGAGCAGCATGGATGGAGAGAGCAGCGTGGATGGAGGGAGCAGCATGGATGGAGAGAGCAGCATGGATGGAGGGAGCAGCATGGATGGAGAGAGCAGCATGGATGGAGGGAACAGCATAGATGGAGGGAGCAGCATGGATGGAGAGAGCAGCATGGATGGAGAGAGCAGCATGGATGGAGGGAGCAGCATGGATGGAGAGAGCAGCATGGATGGAGAGAACAGCATAGATAGAGCAACATGTATGGAGGGAGCAGCATGGATGGAGAGAGCAGCATGGATGGAGAGAACAGCATAGATAGAGCAACATGTATGGAGGGAGCAGCATGGATGGAGGGAGCAACATGGATGGAGGGAGAAGCATGGATGGAGGGAGCAGCATGGATGGAGAGAGCAGCATGGATGGAGAGAACAGCATGGATAGAGCAACATGGATGAAGGGCGCAGCATGGGTGGAGAGAGCAGCATGGATGGAGAGAGCAGCATGGATGGAGAGAACAGCATAGATAGAGCAACATGGATGGAGGGCGCAGCATGGATGGAGAGAGCAGCATGGATGGAGAGAACAGCATAGATAGAGCAACATGGATGGAGGGAGCATCATGGATGGAGGGAGCAGCATGGATGGAGAGAGCAGCATGGATGGAGAGAACAGCATAGATAGAGCAACATGTATGGAGGGAGCAGCATGGATGGAGAGAGCAGCATGGATGGAGAGAGCAGCATGGATGGAGAGAACAACATAGATAGAGCAACATGTATGGAGGGAGCAGCATGGATGGAGAGAGCAGCATGGATGGAGAGAACAGCATAGATAGAGCAACATGTATGGAGGGAGCAGCATGGATGGAGGGAGCAACATGGATGGAGGGAGCAGCATGGATGGAGGGAGCAGCATGGATGGAGAGAGCAGCATGGATGGAGAGAACAGCATGGATAGAGCAACATGAATGAAGGGCGCAGCATGGGTGGAGAGAGCAGCATGGATGGAGAGAACAGCATGGATAGAGCAACATGGATGGAGGGCGCAGCATGGATGGAGAGAGCAGCATGGATGGAGAGAGCAGCATGGATGGAGAGAACAGCATAGATAGAGCAACATGGATGGAGGGAGCAGCATGGATGGAGGGAGCAGCATGGATGGAGAGAACAGCATAGATAGAGAGAGCAACATGGATGGACGGAGCAGCATAGATGGAGGGAGCAGCATAGATGGAGAGAGCAGCATAGATGGAGGGAGCAGCATGGAGGGAGGGAGCAGCATGGATGGAGGGAGCAGCATGGATGGAGAGAACAGCGTGGATGGAGGGAGCAACGTGGATGGAGGGAGCAGCATGGATGGAGGGAGCAGCATGGATGGAGGGAGCAGCATGGATGGAGGGCGCAGCATGGATAGGGAGCAGCATGGATGGAGAGAGCAGCATAGATGGAGGGAGCAGCATGGATGGAGAGAGCAGCATAGATAGAGCAGCATGGATGGAGGGAGCAACATGGATGGAGAGAACAGCATCGATGGAGAAAGCAACATGAACTGAGTGACCAGAGTTTAGTTCCAGTTGCAAGAATCCTTGAGAAGAGAATGTGGAGCATCTTGCATAACATTGTAACTGATTGTAAAAACATGCAGTAGTCAAAGGGCAGTGCCACAAAGTATAAGGTTGGCCGCTGCCCACTCAGTTAAGGGCAGTGTAAGTTGTTGGGAATGTGGTTCATTGGTAGAGTGTTTGTCTAGAATACAGGAAGCCCTGAGTTTGAAATCCAGTACTAGAGAAAAACAAGTATGGTGGCACAGTCCTGTAATTTTAGCACTCAGGAGGTTGAAGCAGGAGATTGAGAAACTGAAGGCCATCCTGTGTCAGATCAGCAATTTGGGGGGACAGGATGGTGGACTACTTGTTAAACTGGGTATATAAACATAAATAAGTTTATTCAGTCAACAAATGTGTTTAGAAACTATGCTATTGGCAGAGATTTAATGGTCAATATGGAAGTACAGTTTTAAACCTTGAGGAGCTTACACACTAGTAGGTCAGTGGAATTTTATTTTATTTATTTTTTATTTATTATTCTCCCATACAAAACATTCCAACCACAGCTTCTCCTCCCTTTACTTTTCGCAGTTCCCAGTTCCCAGCTGATTTCCCTACTTCCCCAGATCCACTCCTGCTTCCCCTGCGCCCCCCTCCCCACCCCACCACAGAAAAGATCAGGTCTCCCAGTGACAAGAATTTAACAGAGCACAACAAGATACAAGAAGACCAGGCACAAACCCTCAAATCAAGGCTATACAAGGGAACCCAGTAGGAAGAGAGGGGTCCCAAGAGCAGGCAAAAAGAGTCAGAGACACCCTCACCCCCGGTATCAGGAGTCTCCCAAAACATTAAGCCAACAACCATAACATGTATGCAGAGGACCTAGCACAGATCCATGCTGCTTCAGTCTCTGTGAGCCTTCATGAGTCCTGCTTTGGTGATTTCATGGGCCATGCTCTCTTTGGTGTTCTCTACTTCTCTGTCTCCCACAATTACTCTTCCCCCTCTTCCGCGGGGTTCCCTGAGCTCCAAGGGAAGGGAACCTGATGGAGACCTCCAACCTGGGCTCTCTCTCTGCCTAAGGTTTTGATGTGGGTCTCTTCATCTGCTCCCATCAGCTGAAGTCTCTCTGATGACCACTGGTTTAGGCACTGATCTTTGAGTATAGCATAACATCATTAGGAATCATTTCACTGTTTTGTTTTTTATTTTTATTTTTGCTAGTCCTGTTTGGTTCTAATGTAGGTTTCTGGGCTATCCAGCCCCTAGTTCCTGGCAATCCAGAAAGTGTCTGGAGCATGGGCTCCCTCTTGTGTCATGGACCTCAAATTAGACCAGTCATTGGTTGGCCACTCCCACAAGTTCTGGGCCACCATTACCCCAGCACATCTTGCAGGCAGGACAGATTGTAGGTCCCATCACTGACAGCCTTGCCTGGTTACAGAAGATGGAAGGTTAGACTCAGTATCTCCCATTACTAGGAGTCCTCGATGGCATCACCCTATCTTCATAGGTTCCAGGGAGTTTTGACTGCATTAGGTTTCCTCAGTGCCCCCTGCCATGACCTCCAATTCCATTCGTCTCTCCCCATACTCTCTCTCTCTTCATCCCCCACACCTGTTCCCTTCTATTCTCATCCCCACCCACCCCAAAGATAATCAATGTGGATGAACATAGAAGAGTAATTTGAATGATTTTTTTAATTCCTAAAAGTTATATATATATATATATATATATATATATATATATATATATATATATATATATATAGTGTGTGTGTGTGTCTTTTGAGTAATAGAAGAAAATGTGTAATGAATGTTAAAGGCACTCTTATTTTCAGTAAGCTTAATGTTAAGATGAGCCTTTGAATGATAAGCCCATACAGGATAACATCATAATGTTACAAGAAAGAACTTAGCACTTTATTCAAAGCTTTTCCCTTGTTTATTTATGTGTTCACTTACAGAAAAATTTATTTAGCACTTTATTATGTATTAGACAATTTTAACCATGGCTATCAAATAGATAGGAGACCTCTTCACATAGACTTTATCAAATTTCTGCTATCCAAAACATCCTGTGCTGAGGTTCAACTAAATAAAAAAAAAAGAGTTTGTTAAACCATGTGTATGCATATATGTCTCTGTGGGGAATGTGCACGTGAGAGCTGTTAGAAGAGGGTAGCAGGCATCCTGAAGCTCATGGTATAGGTGGTTGTGTGCTATCGTATGTGGGTTCTAGGAACTGAAGACAGGGCCTCTGCAAGAGAAGCATTTCCTTGTAACTGCTGAGTCATTTCCTCAGTTCTTTGAATTTTAGTCATGTGGGAGACTAGTGGAATTTCAAATTCTTAGACCTCACCTGATCCTATTGAATCAGAATCTCCATTAAGAGCACCATGTAATTAATGTGCATTTTGTAGATTGAGAAGCAGTGTTTTAGAGCAGAAGTGGTTTATGGTTTTGGGTTGGGAATTCAGCTGTTAGCTCATTATTTTAGACAAATGTTTGAAGAGTTATTCCTATGGACATGAGTGCCTGTATGTATATATGTGTACCATGTGCATGCCTGGTTCCCTTGGAACCAGAGAGGGCATCGGAGATCCTTGATCTGAACTTAGAGGTCGTTATAAGCCAGTATGTAGGTTTTGGGAAATGAACCCAGGTCCTCTGAGCAACTGCTCCTAACTGCTGAGACATCTTCTCAGCCCTCTTTGAAATTGTATTTTAAAAAATACTATTTGAAAATAGTATTTGAAAAAAAATAATTTTTGTTTACTGGGGATGGGGCTCAATGGAAGCATACATGCCTAGCAATCATGAGACCCTGGGTTTGATCCCTAGCACCTAAAAATATTTACTACTTAAAAACAAAAATTATATGTATGTATTAATGTGGATATGTTTAAGTAGTTATATGTGTGTATATAAATATGAATGTATATATATATATTCACACACATTGTTTAATGACCAACTTATAGCAAACGTGTATTTTCTCATCCATGTGTTACTCATCCCCATTTGTTTACAACTTATATGTGACTGCTTTCACAGCAGATAGGAATTATTTGCCTAGAGACATTTGTGTCCACAGAGCCTCAGGTACTTACTGTTTGGGCCTTTACTGCACTGTCGTGCTGCCCCCTGTAGAGCATAAACAGATGTCCCGGCATGCATGAAGAAATGGACTTGACCTTATTGATTATGAGCAGCTTTAAGGTCCAGTCAGTGTTTGAACTTCCCTGAAAAGTAGTGATGTAACACATTTTTACCTTCCCATATGTAATCCAAGTGAAATACTTGGAAGACTGGCATATAAAACATTGAAACATTGAAAAGAATGAGTCAAAGATGATATAGGTATGGTAGTGGAGATCAAGCTTATGAAATTTAAGAATATTATGACTATCATAATGAAATAAAAAATGGAAATAATATATACTTATCTTGCTTATTTTTAAAGAAAAAAATTTTTATAGACAGTTTCTCACTATATTTCCTAGTCTGGTAGCATCAAACTCATGTAGTCAAACAATTTTCCTGTCCCACCCAATCAATTAACTGGCACTGTAAGTGTCTGCTCCCACATTGAAATAATTTATTTTATTTTTTAAAATATCCCAGTTCTTCTCAGGCTACTTTGTCATTTAATATGGTAATTGTCTTTTGTGAATTGCAGTGGCTTATCTATTTACTTATATGTGTCCCTAGGAGACTAAACTTAGGCAAAGTCATTGGCCAATGAGAGTGTAGCAGGAGTGGAGCTGGAATGAAGACATAGTACTTCTGATTAAACTGACTACATTGTACATAAGCAAGGGCGTAGATTTATAGGTGGTTCATGGTTAGAGGCGTACAATCCTTGCAACATTTCAAGCTTACATCAGATCACTTTTTTCTTTGATGTGGTTGTAAACATTGTTGTCTCAATGTTCCTTTGTAAAAAAAAATTATTGGTCATTTAAAACACTGAGTATTTTTCTTTTTAAGAAGCTGTGGTGATTTGAAGCTAAGAAATCCCTCTTTGAGCAACATAGAATGATAAATAATTAAGAGAACCCGAAAAGATCTAAAAATCTAATTCAGCTAAGGTTGGGAACTTTGTGGGTTTTCAGAGTGATTATATCTTCTCTCTGCATGTGGCTGTGGTTGGAAGCTGTCACCTAGACAGGAACTTGTGGCTTTCTAGACTGCTTCAAACAGATTGAGGACTCCGAGATAACAAGTTCAGTGAAAGCATCTGGAGATGTATGGTTACCCAGAGTACTGCTTGCCCAATATTTTCCAAATGTTGGCTCACATGAGTACTTCAAAAGTGAATGAAGTTTCTGTGAGTACAAAAAGTGTGTGTGTGTGTGTGTGTGTGTGTGTGTGTGTGTGTGCACATGCGCATGCATGCACACACATGTGAAGCATTAAGGGTAGATTGTTTTCTTGGATAGTACCTATAGGAAAGAATGCCTACCTCTCCTAGTGGGAAATTCCTGGGGTCTCATATTCTAGAATCAGCCAGGTATAGTGAAAGCGTGAGGTTCCTAGTAACTCTGAGAACACTTACCAATTGTATCTACCTATGCAGACTACAAACACATAATTAGGTTTTATGGCTTTGATGGTGTATTATTAACATCAGATGTAATACTTAATTTTCAATTATTCTTCACACTTTAAGATAATTTAGAAGGTGTTATGGACCCGTAAAACAACTATGGTCCTAGGCCCTATGCCCTAGGCCTTAGGTATGTCTAAGCATTTGTTTGAATTAGTATATCTAATATCTGTCAGTTGAGAAATCTATGCTCAGCAAATATGTTTTTATTTGCGAGATTATCAATTTTATGAAAATGTTTTTAAAATATAAAGGTGCTTATCTTTATACTAATTTCTCATTTAAATCTCTCATGATTCCCTGGAGAGAGAGAGGTTTCTATAAATTTTAAATATAAATATAAAGACATTTATACTTAACAAGAGAACAAATCGATGCTAGAATTGGCAAGAGGAGAATTCTGAAAAATTGAATTATCTATTTTCGTTTGACTTGAATGAAAAATAGGAAGGTAGAGTTCAAGAAGGAAGGATGTGAAGGCAGATGGGCAGAAGCCTCTGATGGTATTTTACGTATGTCTTCTGGGTTATGAAAAGTTCTGTCAGCACTGACATGCTGAAAGTTCTATTGAAGACAGTTCTATTCATGTTAGAAACTACACGACTTACAATAAAAATTTTCATCATCATGATGATGATATTTAAAGTTTTAAGATTTTGGGTTTATTTTTGTTTTTGTTTTATAACCTTGGATCTGAACATATAGCAAGGCTGGCCCTGGAACCAGAAATGCTCTCTCCTCTGGCTTCTGAATGTTAGGATAAGGCTTGCAATGCCATGCCCAGCTAATATACAGTTTTAAAAAAGCATTTTATATGTATTTAACCCAGATTCAAAATATCCAAACTGGGTACTAGGAGAGAAGAGAGCTATGAATTGAAATAACAAGAAAAAGGACAGTTTAAAGCAGTGTGGAGAATAATTTCTGTTACTGGTATTGGAATCCCCTTGCCACAGAATTTCAAATTGTCCTAATTTTGAGGTACCTTCTTCAAGAGTTGGACAGGAAGTTGTATAGGAAGACATTTGTAAGAAAACCTCACATTTACTCTGGTTTTCTGTTTAACATCAATGTCCTGACTGTGTGACAAGGACTGAGCATGGTAGCAGAAACTGTGGAGTCTTCTAGCTGAGAAGGCAGAGATCAGATATTAGAGCTCTGAAGAGGGCTGAAGTCTGGAGTAAGAATGTGGAAAAAAAGAGATACACAAAACCAGGTTCTGAATTCTCACAGGTGTTTGCTTGAATTCTTTGACTGAGTGTTGGTCTGCATGTGTGCCATTGAGATTGGATGATCTTACTGGAGAATCTTCTAGGGCTCTGAGAATGGTTACATCTGTGTTGAAAGTTCCTAATGGACTTTGAAGCTCTGTACCAAGCACCATAGAGAGGATATTTGTAACATTCTAGCAATCCAGTTGAGAGTCATGTTTTTCATAATTTTATTGCAAGGACCCCTGCCTTAGTCTGTTTTTGCTACTATAAGAAAATACCCAAGGCTAAAATTCATAAGGAACTGAATTTTATTTAAATAAAGTTGTGTTTTCTGAAAAGTCTGAGATGTAGGTACCATCTGATTCAGTTGTCTGGTTAAGTCTATTCTTACCCACAAGATGGTACCTTGAATGCTCCTACTTCTGGAGGAGAAGGATTCTGTATCTTCACATGGCAGAAGATAGCAGGGACCTTCCTTATTTATGAATCCATTCTCATAAAGTCCATAATCAGAATCATGAGAGTCCTCATCAGTTGGTTGCCTATTAATCCCATCATATTGCCTTTTACCATTTTCAGCTCTGAAATTTGTAGGCCATCCATTCAAACCACAGCAGCATCCTGGTGTACAGCTCACTTTCTCTTTACCCTAAGAAAATTTAAACTAGGTATCAACAAAATTTGGAGGAGAGATAGATTTTAACCTGCCAAACTGGAAGAGTTTGATAAATACACTGGACCTTTCTCAAACCCATCCCAGCAACATACAAATCAGTTCTAATTGTTTAGCTGATGATTTTACTGGTTGAGAGCAAAGACTGTTACTCTCTAAAGGAACATAAATCGAATTTAAGTTACCTACATTTTATTACTACAATGTTCAATCTATGATTTAAAAAAAAAAACTATTCTAGAGATGTCAAAGGAAAGTGTAGCCTTTGGTAAGAGAAAAAGTAAATAGAAGTGAAGATCGACATGGCATTGATGTTGATCTTAGTGGACAAAAGTTCATGTGCAGACACCTATGCAAAGACTTAAAGCCAAAAACATTCAAGCACACAATAGGGTAATTGTGATATTAATAAAGGAGCAGGTAGAAAATCATAGGTGTAAAAATGAAATAATTAAAATAAGTGAAAAAATTCTAACTAGAATGAGCAATAATCAAAATGTTTTTGTTTTACCACCTCCAATAAGATATTAAGGAAAAGCTGATTTCATATACATCCTTCTGAAGAATGTAGGGATAAAAGCTTGCAGGAAATGAGCAGTGACTGATTCAGGGAACTGAATAGATACATCTGAAGTTTTGCAGTTATGTATAATAATTGAAGTTATAGCAAGAGAGGAACATACGGGGAATATAAAATAGTTAGGTTGAAAATGTACCATTTTAAGTAAGTAAGAAAATGTCAAGCCTAGCAAGCCCTGAGTATAACTTGACTATATATATATATATATAAAATATTAAACTTCCAAAAATAGCTAATAACCATTACAATGATAATGAAGAAAACAATATTTTGAGACAAGGTCTCACTATATAGCCTTGGCTGGCCTGGAACTATGTATGTAGAGTAGGGTGGCCTCAAATTTATATTAAGTACTGGGATTAAAGATATGTGCCACCTTGCCCAGCTTGAAGAAAATAGTAAGGGACTTTAAAGTATCAATGAAGAAGCTACCAACTCTCTCTAATTTATGTATTTAAAAATACTGCATGTGTTGGTTCATTTAAGAATAATTTTATAGTTCAGATTATAGGAAGCACCCATCAGATAAACCATACAGAACCATGTAGATATAAAATGGAAGTTGCTTTGGATCTCATGGCTCTTTACTGTTTGATCTCACTATGTTTTTATTTTATTTGTTTTTGATAGGCAATAGAGTATCATTTTAAAAAGTTTTCTTATGGGAGCATATTGCTAGTTTATATAACCATATTATAAATTATAATTTATTATTGTTGTTGAAGCAAGTTCTTGCTCTGTAGCCCAGTGAATTAAAATTTTTGGTGATTTTCTTATCTCTTATCACCCAGATGTTGTGATAACAGGCGTGGACCACTGTTTGTGACTAAGGCTATCACTCCATAAAATAAGCCTTTAAAGTCTGATCATTACATGTAATTTTTATGTTAAGTTTATCCTAAAATCTCTTTTATGGTATAAGTTCATGGTAAATTCAGCCTAAATTCAATATATAAATGTGTGTGTCTATATGTATATATTTGAAGCTATGCCAGTTATAGATGAGAAATGAATTGCAGAGTATAAAAATTGCTTCTACCTTCTGCTTCTGTATTATGAAACCTGAATATAGAATTTCTTTCTCAATTGATAAGACATTCAGTTATGTATTAGAATTTCTGATTTGTTGATGTTTATTATTCTTTCCAATATTTGAGGCAATTGTTGTGCTAAAGATTTTCAGGGATATACCTTGTATATTTAATTTTTTTCATTTAAATGGTATTTTAGAAAATGAATTTGAAGTAATTTTGCACCTAAAGTTCACCAAAAGACAGCCTCCTGTTTCTTTTTTATTCAGAGATTTTTATCAGAGGAATGTAGACTGGAATCTGCAATGGTTTTCAAAATCCCAAAGTGGTAAGTGAGACCAATTAAGTCTTTTCTTACCAATATTTAGTTGTAATTTTTCTCTCTAATTCTTTACTGAAATATTTAAAATGATGAGCGACATCAATCCCAGTGCTTACACATCTGATAACTTTAGAGTCTGGTATTAAAAGTTCTGTGTTCGTGTTCCTAATGGCTTTGATTGATTCAGTACCTGGAATTCGGTTCAAGAGTGAAAGGAAGTGGGTGGGCAGTAGGCTATCCTCATGACATTGTCCACATTGCCCCATCTTTTTTGAGATAAACAAACCACATCCCAAAATTAATGTGTGGCCTTAGTTGATCTCTTTAGATTGAGAAAAAGATGGCATTTCCTGTTTTTACCCTACCAGTTCAAGAATTAGAACCCACATTTATTTTGTAATCTGTAATCCAAGTGAAATGTTTTGATGACTGGCATATAAAATATTAAAAAGTTTAAAAGAGTGGGTCAAAATTTGAGACTAATATAGTTATGAGACAAGGAAGATTAGACCTATGAAAGTTAAGGATGTGACAATGTAATGAAATAAGAGAACTGGACTAATACATTTATTTATTTCCTTACATTATTGATTTGATTGAATTTGGGACTGATATTATCAAAATCGTTGATAGGAAGCAAAAACATTACAAGTTTGAAAAATCCTCATAAAAACTATCTAGGGCTGTGGATCTAGATCCCTGATAGAGGAGTTGCTTAGTGTGTCTTGGGTCAGCACACAGCACATGCATATATCCACAGACGAACAAACATAAGAAAAACAAAGATTTCATAAAGTTCAAATCAGTTTTCAAGCTGACACTTTAGGTTTATAGTAAATTTTTCTATGTGTGAAGTTTTGTTGCAAATAATAAAAAATAATAATTACAAAAATTTTGTATGCTTTCTGAGGCAAGAGTCTTGCTAAGTAGCCCTAGGTGGGTTAGTATTTATGATTTAGATCAAGCTATCCTTGAACAAAGTACAATTCTCTTGTCTCAAGTGCCTGAGTTTTGGGACTGTAGGCATGTACCACCATGCCCTGTTTAAAAGCAATAATTTTAGGCAACTGGAATTGATAAGTTGTATATCTGGTCTTCCAATGTGTATTGAGTTTATTCTAATGTAAATTTACAAAAAGCCTTTGGGGTTGAAAATGATTTTGTGATGTCTATATGAATGATCTTGAAGGAGATGACTTAAGCAAGATAACTCATAAATTTAACCCATTAACAAAACTTTATTTTAGTGCAAAACACTTGACTCAGAAGTTGAAAGATAGTGTGCCTTTGGGAATGGTCCAGCAATTTTGACTTTGTTTTAACATGCTCATATTAGACTTATTCTAGTCCTGATATATTTTTGACAACATTAAAGTAAATTATTTCCATATTTACTTGTACTAGGAGAGAGGGTATTTGACTCTGTATATTCAACAAATGGCTTAATATATATTTTGTTTCGATTAGTGTAGATAATATTTCAACTTCAGATCTGTTGTGTCTGGATTGTGTGTTCCCAGGAGACAAAGGTGAAGTTAATTTCTTTGTAGCTCTTTAAGCCTCAATGAGAAGAAGTAAAAAATAAATGTTAAGGCCGATTATTTGTGTGTATTGCATGTGCCATCACCTTTACCATCCCTCTGTAGCTTTTCATCTCTCCCAGAAGTCCTTACTTCCTCTCATTCCACCTCTAGTTATGTGACTTGTCCCTCCTGGCCTGTACAACAATGGCAAGGCCCAGTTGTCTAACGTGATCTTCATTGGAAGCAGAGCTTGCTGTACTCTTCTTTATCGACAGTTTGCTTTTGTTGTTAGGTAATATTGAAATTGCATCAGACAATAAAGCAGTTGACAGGTATCATGGTACACATCTGTAAATCCCAGGAATTTGAAATAGAGGCAGGAGGATCAGGAGTTTAGGTCTAGCTTGGGCTTCATAATTGGTTTGAGATCAGCTTAGGCTATAAGAGACCCTGTTTCAAAAACAACAAAAAAAAAAAAGAAAAGAAAAGAAAAGCAGAACAAAGAAAGAAAAATAATCATTATAAATTATATTTTATTTTCCAGTAAGGTAGAATTTTATAATTAGGTAGTTTATACCAAACAAGAACTTTGCCTTGGATATGTTATTTATAACAGCAATATGTTTTAATTAATAAATATTTATGAAATACTGATATGCAGTAAGCATGCAACTATAAAGTTAGTGGTTTGAGATGGTACATTTTACTTCGTGTTTTTTGCAGGAACATAATATAATGTAAGGGAATTTTAGAGGACATCTATCCCATCATCCTAACGTCCTCTCTAGCTAGCTTGGCAGGATGAATTAAGCCTGACATTGTAGTGACTGCTAAGAAGCTTTTGCTCTGTGTGTGAGAAACAGTAAATGTTCAAGACATGTGATTCAGTATTTGGTGCATGCTCTGATTAGAATAATTTTTGTCTTTGGTATATTTAGACAGAACAGTTATGCATTTATAGCTTCTACCCAGTAGAAACTTGTTTCTTTCCTCAGAAGGGAGCTTTTAGATACGCAGGGTCAGTGACACATGTCTCTATTTGATTATTTTGTCACCAGTACAAAGAGCAAGTGTTTCTCATGTATGATTGCATTGCCAGATATACTCACAGTTCACTTGGCCATCTTAGTTTGCACACAAGCTTAAAAGGTTCATAGATGTAGCTGCTGTAGCCTTGCTATGATCTGAATGGTACAGTAAATGCTGTAGATATACTGCCCTTTGTTGCAAATATGATACGTCTAAAGTTTTGTTTTAAAAGCCATTTGATGTGTGTGTGTGTGTGTGTGTGTGTGTGTGTGTGTGTGTGTTACAGAATACAGAAAAGATGCTATTTTAAACTATTTTATTCAGGTTTTAGAAGTTTATGTCCTTGTAGTCTCTATCACAACCAACATGCTGATTTTTTTATATTTTTAAGATAATATGTAAAGTAATGGATTTAATTACAGCATGTTCATATATACTTCATTCTTACTTGTTCCCCTCCCTCACTACTGTCCTGCATCCATCTTTCTAGCCAATAGTTTTTCCTTCTGCTTTCATATCACACATATTCTATTACTTTTTAATGAAAATGTGTTATATTTTGAAGATTTAAGCCATGAGTACTGTACATACATCATTTCTGTCTCACTCTCAAATTCATGACTTCTCTCTTCTTTGATTATTATTGTTACATGTATATATACATATGTATGTGTGCATATACACAATCGTTTTGTTCATTTAGTGTTGCTCATATGTCCATGTGTTTAAGGCCAAGTAGTTGGGGTTAGATGACCTATCAGGGGCTCATTCCTGGAGAAACTGATTTTCTCTCTCAGCAACAATAAATTACCTCTAGCTACTCATCTACAGGTGGGACTTTGTGAAACTTCCCTTATCCATGTTGACATGTCAAGTGGTGTTTTGTTATTAGGTCTTGTTTATGCAACCGTATTGCTATGGTCTCCTTTCTAGTTTAATTTCGTGATTGTCTCTCTCTCTCTCTCTCTCTCTCTATATATATATATATATATATGTGTGTGTGTGTGTGTGTGTGTGTGTGTGTGTGTGTGTGTGTATGTATATATGTATGTATGTATATGTACATGTATGTGTGTTACAGAATACAGAAAAGATGCCATTTTTAAACTATTTTATTCAGGTTTTTAAAGTTTATGTCCTTGTATACACACACACACACACACACACACACACACACACACATATATATATATATATATATATATATATATATATATATATCTCCTTCTTTTGTTCTGGGTTTAAATGTTCACCTACTGTCTTATCAGTAGGCTGTGTGAAAGCATCAAATATCCCATTCATATTTAACCAATGCTTCCACCGTGTTTTTCTGGCCTTCTCTTTTAAGTGCTAATTGCTGTGTTTGGTGTAGTTCTAGGGAAATGTATATGGCAGCATGTGATGAGCTCAGGACCCCTTGTGCTTCTGGTCATATGCATTTGCTTTCTCTGATGGTTTGTCTCCTTGCTGTCCTGTTTCACAGTGACGAACTTCCTCATATCTTATGAAGGGTTGTGGGTGAACTTTCAGTTATTAAATGTGCAGTTAACAAGACCTTCTACTTAGTACTCAAAACAGTTTATTAGAATAACCTAGCGTATTTAATATTCTATTCACAAATTCATTTATATGCATACTGATAAACCCTACTAAATAAATATGTTCCACATTTATTTTTATTTTTTAATACCAAATAAAAATGTTCAGGTGCTATATTGCTGGGTGCTGTTGTTTAGCCATTTAAAAACCAATTTAGAAATAAATTTTCTGTTTTGTAAGATGTACTATTTGAATGCGGCACATAGGAAGGAGTAGTTAAAGGCAGCAGGACAGAGCTAGCAGGAACTTCCATATTGCTTGAAATGCTGGATTGCTACATTTTTTGGTTGATCCAAAAACAGCCCATTAAATACAGATGTCTTCATTGACTCATTGTCCTCTCTTTGGAAAGAAAGTGTAACTCTTTGTTTTGACACTGACTTTCAAACTAGTTAAATAGCTTCCATTTTTCTGTGATTATACCCTATTTTTTTTTTTTTTTTTTTTTTGGTTTTTCAAGACAGGGTTTCTCTGTGTAGCTTTGCGCCTTTCCTGGAACTCACTTGGTAGCCCAGGCTGGCCTTGAACTCACAGAGATCCGCCTGGCTCTGCCTCCCGAGTGCTGGGATTAAAGGTGTGCGCCACCACCGCCCGGCTATACCCTATTTTGACTTAAACAATTCAAGCTACCTTTTGATCACAAGCTTCAAGTAATTATAGACTGATACTAATAGTGGTTGGTATTTCATTAGTTCTTACTTAGCATCAGACATATTTGTAAGCCAAAGGCAATGTCATGATTCTCAACTTGGTAGTTGAGAAAACTAAGGCTGTGATTGTTAAATATCTTCCTCATTCTCATGGCTACCAGCAGTGACCAGCCAGGGCATTGTTAAATATCTTCCTCATTCTCATGACTCCCAGCGGTGACCAGCCAGGGTATTGTTCAATACCTTCCTCATTCTCATGGCTGCCAGCGGTGACCAGCCAGGGTATTGTTCAATACCTTCCTCATTCTCATGGCTGCCAGCGGTGACCAGCCAGGGTATTGTTCAATACCTTCCTCATTCTCATGGCTGCCAGCGGTGACCAGCCAGGGTATTGTTCAATACCTTCCTCATTCTCATGGCTGCCAGCGGTGACCAGCCAGGGTATTGTTCAATACCTTCCTCATTCTCATGGCTGCCAGCGGTGACCAGCCAGGGTATTGTTCAATACCTTCCTCATTCTCATGGCTGCCAGCGGTGACCAGCCAGGGTATTGTTCAATACCTTCCTCATTCTCATGGCTACCAGCGGTGACTAGCCAGGGTATGAATCAAGACAATGGACAGAGAATTGGGCGCTTCTAACCTTGTGCTACTTGTGTGAATACAGACAACTGATGATGCACAGGTTTCTCCCATTAATTAGATTAAGGCTAACATGTGTACATCTGTATCTTCTTTTATTAGATGGAAATAAGAACATTCAGATATTAATATATAGCTCTTATAGCAGAGATGACTGATTTAAAAATATTTGCTGTTTTAAATCCTATTAAGCAAATTATACTCCTTCTAGAACTGATTTTTATATTTTGGTAAATATTTTGGTCTTACCTTTTAGAAATATCCCTAGAATTTTTCAAAATTTAATATTTTATTGATCATAAACCTTTTTTTATTTAAATTCATTCTTGAGTTTCCCACTAAACATTGAGTTAGTGAGTCATTTATTTGTGCTTTCTTTACTCATGTTTGTGGAAGGGGTTCTGCCTTTCACAAGTTATAGTACGTTATATATTCATTTTTATTCATTTTAAAGGAATTTTCAATTTCCCTTCTGATTTCTTCTTTGACTACCTGTTGATTAATTAGGGGTGTATATTTATTTTCCAAACAATCTAATTTTTGTTGTTGTTGGTACTGGGGGTAAAACTCAGGGCTTCACTCATGCTTGATTGGCATACTGTTGCTAGTTATAGTAGCAGCCATGCTACTCTCTTTTAACTTAATTTTGATATGATTAATTTTTTATGTTTTTTTTGACATTATGATCTGTATTGATAAATGTTCTGCCTGTTCTTAAAAAGGGAGTATATTTGGGTATTGTTGGATGGGGTGCCCTATCAAGGCAATTAGGTCAAGTTGGTTAATAGTGTTCAGTCTATCTATCTTTGCTTTTTTTCTTATTGATCAATTTTGGAGGAAAGTGTTAAAATCTCCACTTATGATAGAATGCATTACTATTTTCAAATCTCATGTTTTGCTGATAGTTACTACCTTGAGAACTACATTCTTATTTAAATGCAGCAATTTCTATGATCTGTTTTGTATCCTTTGCTTATTATCTCAGTGGTTAGTATAGACTGAATATATGCTTCTTTAACTTACCACAGTATTCCTTTATATGCTACACTACGTTGCATGTATAGTCTAGGAAAAGTGGTTCTCAATAGCACTTGGCAGTGGGGAACATTCATGTTTGCATACCTTTTAGGAATTTTGAAAAACACTACTCTCAGAAATTTTCCTACTGGCTTATTCCTTTTATAGGTATAAGGGTATCTCCTCTTTTGTTTTGTTTTCCCCGAATGAGATGCAGATTAAAATAACTTTAAATGGCAGAAATAGGCTAAACATAGCATACTGTAACAAATACTGGTATTGAAATCTGTTAGGTTTGTATTCAAATTCTAGCACTATCACCTGCAAGATTTGTAATGGATTCCCATTTTTCATACCTCCAACATGGATATGAATCACCCAAAACAATTCTTGTCTGTAGCTTGAGTTTTCCTGCCTGGCCCACAGTCAGGACAAATCTCTCTCACCTGCCAGCCCCACAGCCGCTCAAACTCGACCAAGTAAACACAGAGACTTATATTGATTACAAACTGTAAGGCCGTGGCAGGCTTCTTGCTAACTGTTCTTACAGCTTAAATTAATCCATTTCTATAAATCTATATTTTGCCACGTGGCTCGTAGCTTACGGGCATCTTCATATGCTGTTTCTCATCATGGCGGCTGACAGTGTCTCTCTGACTCAGTCTTCCACTTCTCAGCTTTATTCTCCTCCTTGTCCCGCCTATACTTCCTGCCTAGCCAATGGCCAAACAGTGTTTTATTTATTGACCAATCAGCAACACATTTGCCATACAGAACATCCCACAGCACTTGTCCTGCGTGTTTAAGCATTTGACTTCTATCTTGGTTATCATGATTCATTGAGCTAGCATTTATTTTTAAATACCTGATTAAAATGTTTGGCAGATTGTAGGATTTAATAGTGATTTGCCATGTAAAGAATCTAGAATTTACTGGCTGACTCTCAAGTTTGTGCTTTTTTTTCTTTTATTTCTTCAAACTTTGACCATTCCTTTCAACCTTGAGATAAGATCATTAATGTAGATGAGATTACTATGAGTGAACTTTATAATCCAAATATGTTCAACAGTTGGGAAGATATAGGTAGCAAGTAAGTTACAATAAGGCTAGTGACAGACACATTCAGGAATGTCACTGCTTTTATTATCTACAGAAGGAGAATTTGAGGATTAGCAGCAATGTACGATACTATGAGAAGGAAGGTATGATACAATGAGAAGGAAGGTCATCTTGTGTCTCTTTGTGTTGCATTCATAAAGAAGCAGTTCACATTATAAAACTGGAGTTTGGGTAAATGAAAATGACCTTGGACAATGGATCTAAAAGTCTTCACAATTTACAAGTGAACGTTAAGCTTCAAAATATTATTTCAGGGACACTGTGTGCATAGGACACAGAAGAGAAAGGGACAGTCCTGTAGTGGAGAAGACAAAAGAGGTAGCCAAGGGAGGCAATGCTTTTTAGATCTTGGCAACATTACTTGAATCTCATAGCAGTGTCTTGGATTAAGTGAGTTTGTATTTATTTGGAGTTGATGTAAATTTTATAAGTTTATCCTAAACAGATTAGAAACAGTTATGCCTATAAAATATTGGTGATAGCTAATGCAACTTTCACTTTTGTTAAGATAGTAAATATTGTCATTGGACCTTTCAAGTTAATGTAACTAATGAAAAATACACATCTGTGTTATTTTTAACAATTTCTTGCTGGCTCTGCAAGAACATGATTTTACTCTTAAGAATGCCTGTTTTATTCATGTTGCCAATTTCAAATATGAAACAAATTTTTTCTCATTAACTTTGAAATAAAGAAGCAAGAATATATATATCAGACAAGTATGCTAAGAGCATAGTTTTATAGTTTTATTTCTTTCCAAGTATGCCTTGGGAATGGAGGTTTTGGGAAAATACTTGATCTTGGAGAACTCAGTGTGCCCCATACAGAATAAGAGAATAGCACAGATTGTACAAGACTGTGCTAAAAATTAATGTGTAATTTTTGTGGCAGTTACATGGTGCTCAATAAATGGTAGTTTTTTGTTTAGATACAGATTTTAAGACAGGGTCACATTAGCCCAGTTTGGCCTGGAACTCCCTATGTAGCTGAGCATGACCTTGAACTTCAGATCCTCTTTCCTCCACCCTGAAGGCCCAGGAGATAGACTGGGTCTGTTTTGTTTGGGTGTAACTGGAAAGGTGAAGGGAAAAGACAGAGCTAATTGATGGCAAAAATTCTCTCCTGCACCTTTACTGTTTTCCAGGTCATCTAGGTGGAGGGAGTGATTGCTGTTTTTCTTTTCCTGATTTATTATCCTCCCTGGTCAAGATAGCATGCAAAAAAAAGGCATGTGGGTTTTCACTTACAGCCTTACTCCCAGTTGCTAAGGGGGCTGTGGCTCCAAGAACTTGACTTCATCCCTTCTGATTGTCCTGACTGGATGTGTCAAAGCAGTGAGATGCTGGCTGAGAGTCATGTTCAACAAGCATCTGTTCTTCCTCTTCAAAGCAAGAAGAAAGGGAAATGGGGGTAACTTCTAAAAAGAAATTATGCCAGGCTCTGCAGTAATTTTAGATATGTTTCTCCATGGAGATTCTAATTTGTTTTTTTTTTTTTGTAAGTTAATTCAAAACAAAGCATAATCTTAATACTGAGGGTAGGGTATTTAAAAGTAAATTTAAAGCATTCACTTTTGAGCTACATAGACAAATTATTAGCTATAATATGTTTCAAATTTTAAACATATTTATAAAACAAGTTTATTGAACATTCTTGGAGGAGAACATAAGCCACATCAATTATAATTGTTGAGTTTTAATAAAATTTTACAATATGACTCTTTAGATGACTTGGGTGTGCTATTAAAGAATTTTGTTTGATATGTGTAATACTGTGCCTTAACAAGTATTTTCATGTTTTCTTGGAAAGAAACTTAACATTTTGACAGTTTAGATGTAAAGAAAAAGTAATGTAACTGAAAAAATTGATGTTCCAATAAATATACACATTTTACAGACGTGTCTGTGTATTTCCTAAGTAAAGGTTTTTTTTTTTCCTTTGTTTTGGTTTGTAGATTTTGCTTTCTTACTGTCAAACTGGGAAAATTTTTATGCATTTAAAGTGAGATTTTTAGACTCATCAGTATAAAACACTTTAGAATCTTATTTCTAAATTATTCTTTATTTACATTGGTCTTTATTCCACTTATGTTAAATAACAAACAGATTTTCAACATTTGTATTAATGATTCATACCCAATTTGGGAGAAAAAATGAATTTATCTGTAGAATTTTCAGTACCAATGATGAAAAATTCAGAGATTTGCATTTTTCCTGGATATTCAGATGACTGTAAAATTCTTTCTCTATACAGATGTGCTTTTGTGAAGGTTGGTGCAGTTCAAGTTTACATGGCTCTTGGGTTTGGTTTGGTTTGGTTATTGACCAGGTTGTGTAGTTTCTGCAGATACTCTTGTGTTTACTGAGGCTGCCCCAGAGCGCTATAGGCTTCCCCAGTTGGCTCAGTTTGGAGCAGCAGCTTCAGAAATGCCAGTCTCCCCCAAATTATTTTTCGTTAACTTTTTACAAAAAAATGTTTACTTTCTAAAACTACTTTAGAGCACTCTCAAGAAGAAAAACAGTCAAGTGAATAAATAATTTTTTTCTTATTGATTTGTTAGAAGCTTTTGCTCCTTTGCCTTTCTACTGTTAATTACTGTTTATGGACTCGAAAACAAAAATAGAATCATCTTGGGGTCATGGTAAGAGCGAATTCTGCAACTCATAACATTACTCGTAACGTGATACAGTAGAACTTTCATTGTGGAGGTCCAAATAAATCCTAGTATAAGCCGTGACTCAGGGCCATTGCCTGAAGTACACGTTAAGCCCTGCTCTCTGAGCCTGTGTTTCTCTGAACATTGTTGAGTCCAGTAATATAAGACTAATTTTGACCTTTAGTGGTGTTGCTGTAGTGCAGTTCTGCTCCAGTGCTACCTGTACAAGCCAAGAATATACAATAAAGTGGATTTGAATTCATGATGATGGTGTTATTTTCAGACACTAAACATTTTTGTTCACGTGGCATGTGCGTATACATGACATTATAGTTTGCCTTTTTAAAATTAATAATTAAATTTAGCTTTGTGCTTTTGAGACAGATTCTCATATAGCCCAGGCTGGCCTTGAACTTATTATATAGTTAAAGATGAGCTTGCATTCCTGCTCCTCTTCATTCTCTTCCCAAGTAGAGAGGGCCATTTTACATGTTACCACCACTTAGGGCTTTTCCTGGATCTTTAATAGTGTTCAGATTGTGACTGAGGTCCTATAGTCAATGTGAAAATTAGTTGTCAGGATATGCCAAAAAAGCTTGAAGAATAAAATAAATGGTATAATTAAGCTGCATTAGTGATAGTTTATTTACACAGAGCAATTTAGAGGTGCAATCTTGTCACTACTGTTTATTTATATGGAGTCCTTTTATTTGGCTTGGACAGCAGAGAAAGTGATGGAATAAAGGGGGAAAGAGGAGGGATGACTAGTTATTCTCACAACTAAGAAAACTCTTGTTCTTTTAAGTGTAAGAATTTATTATTCAGTGATAAATAATTTTTATAATGAAAGGAAATGTGTTTTTCACAATTAACTATTTAGTTGTATTTAGGAAATATTTTTGTAAATCTAGATGTAAGAAAAATGACCACATGTAACTATGGCATAACCATTATATCTTACATGTTATTTTAGATATATAAATATTAGATTACTGTTGGGGTACAACAAGAGAATAGTTGATAATATCTTCATAATAAATATTACATGTACATCAAAATTTTTGTAAGGTGTTTGTTTCTATGTTGCTTAAAAATTTGTCAATATTGCTATGTATTTTAGGTCTGACAGCTCTTAAGCTAATAAAATCCAATAGAACATATCTGAATGATTAAAGAATTTAAGCAGTATGGATTGTTTCAGATTTACTCTCACACAATATAAATTTTAAATCTTTTAAAAATGAAAATTAAACATAATAAAAACATAGAAGCAACTTCAAAATAAAGATAGTTACTGCATGCTGTGGAGAGCCTGTAAATTGCCACACAAAACTGATTATCCTTCTGAGCATTTCATGCAGTTGACAGTGAAAAGTGCACCTTGTAAAAGCTGTTACACAAACCATTTCATTTAAAAGGTTTCCTTCTCACACCCTGAAATTACACTTACTTGCTTCAAGTGAAAATTCAGAATGTGTTTCCTGTTTATTTTGATTACAATTACTGATGTGTTGATTTTTGCTTCCTGGTGAACTAGAAATTAGTCTTTTGGGTTTTTTTTATTGCAATAAAAACACAATCTGTACTGTAAGTTACATTCAGAAATAGTGAACATAGATTACCGAGGACCTGGATAACACACAATAGAGAAAAGGGGCTGAGAAGCCCTCGGTATATACAATGTACAAACATTTAGTTGGCATTATCACACACATTTGCCTTGTTTGCTTTACTTAAATTTTTGTTAAATGCCCTGAACCAGTGAGAAAGACACTGGGAAACTTCTAGGTGTGCCTCTGATCGTGGGATTCTATTTTCCATGTGATATGAGTGTTTCTTTCACTGTGCAATAAGTGCTTGGGGCTCCTGGCAGCGTTCCCTGTTCTTTGTGACAGCCTTCTTCTTGTCGTTTCTAAGCCATGCTCTGTTAAAGCTGTTTTTTCACTGGGAACTGAAGTCCTGAGTTTTAATGCCAACTCTAATACCAACCAATGGGACCATTTTGAATATTGGTCTCAGACTCTTGAATTGGGAGCCTGAGCACTTCTTAACTCTAAGTGTTGCTATTGGGAAAGAGGTCAGTTATCTGATAATTGATTACCCTCCTAAACCAAAGAACATTTACTGAGTGATTCATTTACGAATGAATGTTCTTCCTGAAATAAATTTACTGAAACATAAATTCACTCACTATCCATTTTGTTTAATACCAACTAGTGTTATGCATCAATTTGCCTAATGACAAATTATTTAGTTCTTGAGGTGTGCTTATATTAAATCTGTTTAAAATTTATCACAAATCACTGTGTATAAAATCGTTGCAAAAGACTGGGCTTTTTAGTGGCAAGTATTAAGTTTCAATTTGGTGTTAATAGTTCTTTACATAGCCATTTCACCTTAGATATTTTATAATAGATTTATTTGTCAGTTCTTCTCAGTCATATGCTAAATTTATCATGTGTATTTGATAACTAAATGTAGTAACTTTAATACTTGCTAATCACTTAAAACAGAAGTTATGTTCAACTGAACTAAGTAAGAAAGGAATAAATTGAGGGTTGTAAAGAATTGAGTTGATAAAAGATGTTTTTAAAGGAATAAATCATTCACACTGTCACTTATGAACTTATAAGTATTCAAGAAGTTCATATATAATTTGATCAAAAACAAACATTCTCATTCCCAGAAGTTACTCTACTAAAAAATAATGTAATTCTCAGATACAGTCTGTATAGACATAGAGCAAGCTTGCAGTACATTTCATGATAAACCTTGGATTTATCAATTTAAAGCATCAAATAGCTCTTCCAAAGCTCATTAATGCTGGTTATTTAGTACAGATAACTGTTAATATCACACATAGTTTAAAGAAACATTGAGTGAATTGGTAAATTGTCATTTGACAAAATGAGTTCACATTTGACATTGTAAACCTAGCCTTCTCATTTCTTCATATCTCTGCCTGGCATGGGAAGAGACTGGGTGTGTGGCACAGTACCAGGCCCTTATGGTAGACCATCCCTGTCTTTGGAATAAGAGTTTTTTTTGTTCTGTTTTTGTATGTTTGTTTTGTTTGACTTTTTACCTCAGCCATATCCTGTAACTAGAATTTGAACCATGTCGAAGTTCTATGTCTGTGTATGTGTATTTGTGTGTTGATCGATGTATGAAACATAGCTACATGAAACAGATGGACTGTTGGCTAACCTAAAGAAGTTAAAAAGGCCTGGATGAGAACCAAAAGTTTCTTTGTACACTCCCATGTCTTACCACTACAATGAGTATGTTCTACATGAACATTTGAACAACTGAATGAATATAGCAAGTTGTGCAACAAGTTATTGGTATATGACAAGAAAAGATGGCCTTGTGCTTAAGTAGGAGCAGAGATGAAGTTGGATTAGAGGACCTCATTGTGGCATTGCAGTGCAGCTAGATATTCTAAACACTACTTTATTTACTTATTATTTATTGCTCTCTGTCCTTAAGACTTCTCAATTATTACCTTTAATTGCAATGCCATTTGATTTTGTATATTTAAGTATATTTCTCTGGCACTTGTGGGGAGGCAGTTTGTTACTAAGTAGAAAGGGAGCTACAGACTATGGTGCCAATGTTGAAGACTAACTGAGACTCTTCTTTCTTTTGGCACCTAAGAAACTGCAGTATCCTTCCTTTAGAAGAATTGAAGTGGGCACCTGAGAGCTCAGTGCTGAGATTTCAGCAAGAAATATAGTCCCCAAGCCCTGATTCAGATTCCAACTTTGTTTGGATTAGGACCCCAGCAGAAGATTATAGTAGCCACACAATTAAGCGTGTGTGTGTGTGTGTGTGTGTGTGTGTGTGTGTGTGTGTGTGTGTGTGTGTGTGTTTTGGGGGGCGGGCAGTCCTGGTGATCAAGGCTATGTCCTTGTCCAGCTAGACAGGTGCCTTACTACTGGACTCCTTTCTCCAACCCCGGATTTAGTTATTTTTATTAGTCTTAGCTGAGACATACAGAAAGAAAAGAATAGATAACCACCATGTTAAGTACTGTGAGCTGCTGGAATAGAAATGAAGACTTCAAGAGGGTAATAGATCATGGAAGATTATTAACTAGGTTAAGAACTCACAGCAGATGCAATTACTATAATGCAGGACTACATAACAGTTGATCTGTCAAACATTTACAGTGTCATATACTGAGCCTAGTACTACATATGGCTGGGCGATTAAAAAGGAAAGCAAGACAACACCTCTCTCAGACCTTAGGGATCATATATCACATTACATTCTAACTCTCTTCTTTCCTAGTCATACAACCTTGATGCTGATAGGATTATTTAAACACTGTGTGCTTTTTTCATCCATAGAAAAGGGGGAATAGTAACTGTATATTCCTCACAGGATTTCCAGAAAGATGAAAATAATTTACTTAAATTCTTTTTCTGTGATGTATTTATTTTAAGATTACTTGTACTTAAATTCTTTAGATAAAGTGTTAACTGACTAGTAACTCGAGTCTTCCTGGAATACCTTCTTCAGTAGAAAGTTTCAGTACTTACTAAGAAAACTTGGGAGAATAACAGTTGACTATTGCTAAACTCAAATAAATTTCAAGTCATCAATTAGTGCTGAAGTCAGACAATTGCTGTTAGGCTAATTACTTATTCTTAGCATTTCCTCTGTGAAAATCAAGGATCTGTGTCTGTCTAACAAAGGAAGTATAACAGGGCCACCTAAGATGATATCGGTAGAGCACTAGTTATGAAACTGCAATTCAGTGAACCATTTGTACTTTTTAAAACAGTAAGTGATATGTTAGAAGGTTTAGAGCAGTAGCAAAAAAGTTGATTTGCTCATTTAAATTTAGTTAATCCTGTTTCTTTATTTTAAAAATTAGATACAAAGTTTTTTGAAGCTTAAAATGGAGTTATAATAATTTATACAATTGAATAATAATTTAGCAATTGAAATTGAAGTCACATTAAAAATAAAAATACATTCTTAATGAATGCCACTATTGCAGATGGCTAGAGCAGACAATTATACTTTTACAGAATTTTAACTATTAAATACTTCTGAAAAGCATAGAACTGTTTCAGTGGGATCTTAAACTCACAGTCTTTGGAGAGTCATATTATATTTGTAGTCAATACATTTAATATCCTGGGTGTATTAGGCATTGTGGCATATTTGTAGGTGATGAGGTAATCATAGTCCATGTGCTCATGCAAAAGTTTATTCTTTCTGTGTCAAGATGAATGATGTACACTGTAGTACAATATGGTGACTGCTATATGTAGAATAATGCCACATTGCTACAGCAACTCCTGGGAGGACAACAGGCCCAGACTTGTTAAGAAGGGGAAAGAGTGATAGTTCTTTGGGAAGCATTAAGGAAGAAGAATTTATTCTAGCCCTAAAAGTTGAAGATGAGAGAAGTGAGGCGGAAAACAATATTTGAAGTGGAATCAACTGTTGTGGCACTGAGGGAACACCATGTAGCTAGAGTGGACGTGTAAACTGAAGCTGCGTTCTAAGGAGTCTCTGAATTCTTGGTAGGAAGTTTGCACTTTATCCTGAGAGTAGAACTCCAAGGATCTGTGTGGTGGGATGGAGATCTAAAAGCAGATTTCAGGGCTAATTAGAGCTAAATCACTATTGGAGTAGGTAGGTGATTTAAGTCAGGGAATATGAGAAAAGAAGTCTGTCTCTTATTTGTAAGGTACATATAGAGATACCAAAGGAACTAGGTGTCAAGGTAGTCAGTCTTGTCTGAAGGAATCAGTTGATCTTGAACTCGTTGAGAACAGACTATAACTTCCACATCCTGTAAGAGCAGTTATTGGCAGGAATTTAATTAGCATGATGAAAATTTAAGTTTCTCTTTGATGATTAAATGTTAAGATTTAGATGTGTAATGACATTATGCTTTTAAAAACAATTCAACAGGTAGTTGAAAATCTGGAACAACAATTCAGTAGGAGAATTCTTGACTATGCTTATTTTTAGGGGAGTTAATTACATACAGTTGATATAAATGGCTGAATCCTTTACAACCAAGTATTGGGAATATAGAACTTATATCCCAAACCCAAGGGGGGTGTGTGTGTGTGTGTGTGTGTGTGTGTGTGTGTGTGTGTGTGTGTGTGTGAGAGAGAGAGAGAGAGAGAGAGAGAGAGAGGGGTTCAGTGGGGAAGAAGTTAAACCTTTGAGGGAGAAAAGACTGGGCAGGCAGATTGGGATAACAGCAGAAATATAGAATGTCATGAAAGAACTTTTTGAGAGATAAGAGGTTGTGATTAATTCAGACTGAAAGGTAAGAAAAGCAATATAATTTGTAGAATGAGATGTTTCTCTTAACATCTTTAGAAACAAGGGTTCTCTGAGAGTGGCTAGAAACCAAATACCCAGGTATCCAGTAGAATCTACGTAAATGTAGATGATGACTTTAGGGCACTCTTGTGGACAAATTTGGTTAGGAAAAGAATTATGGGGTTAAGAATAGCTAATTATTAATGTATTTATAAAAGATGAAGAATTCTATCCCCTTAACTGTACTCCCCACAAAAGACCAGCAAAGTTTAGTGAGGAGAAGAGGGAGAGAGATGAAACTCCTTTGTGTGGATTTTCATTCTTACTTAAAGTGTTGTCTAACATGAAATTCTGTCCATCATGAAGAATTGAGTTGATTTTAAATGTCCACTTATTCCTGTTAGAGGTATTAAACATTTATAAAATGACATAAGAAATCACTTCTTGTTGTAGTACTATTTAAAAGGGAGTTTTAAAAGAAATTACTGTTTTGAAGCAAAGAAAATGCTTTAGACTAAGTTGTAAGCTCAGCCATATAGAGAGTGTATTGCCAGTCCTCCAAATGTTAGCCTCATGAGAACAGAATAACTGCAATTATTATAAATTTTACTTATTTAAATGTTTTCTATCTATATTTAAATATCTATTTAGACATTAAATATCTAAATGATATTTTGAAGTTGGCTAAATACTTCAATGTATTCCAAGTGCATTTCTGTAATGAAATGTTTTGTTTGATTACTAGCATTATGTTTTGCAGCAAATGTTTTAGTGTGTGCATGTGTGTGTGTGTGTGTGTGTGTGTGTGTATGTGTGTGTGTGTGTGTGTGTGTGTGTGTGTGAGAGAGAAAGAGAGAGAGAGAGAGAGAGAGAGAGAGAGAGAGAGAGAGAGAGAGAAATAGAGAGGTATTTTTTGGGGGGGTCCACCTACTCCACCCACTCATACTCGCTTTTTTTGCCAAAAATGTCAGTGATGAGAATCAGTTCTTTAAGATACTGTACATTTAAAATGGGAGATATTGTTCCCATGATTAGCACTGTTATTATACAGTATTCCTTTCCTTTTTTAGATGGTGTTGATTCCTTTGAGCCTGTCATTAGAATAGTTAGGAATTGTAAAAAGTCTGTTCTCTTCTTTATAAAAAGAAAAAGAGATGGGGAAAATTCTTGTGTGGGCAAGAACATTTAAGAGGAAAATTATCATTGGGGTGTGAAGAAAAGTAAGAATTCCTGTTCTTGCTTTATAGTCCCTATAAAAGGCAACCACAGTCTTCCTGTTTGGGGAGAGTACTATAGGCTTAATTCTCCAGTGGTTCTTTAAGTTTCTGTGCCTTTTAAGACAATGTTTGCCTTTCCTTTGTTGCCATCCTAAGATAGGGATGCCCTACTTGGCAAGCATGTTCTTGGTCATCAACCCAAAATATGAGATAGGATGGATCCTTGTCGTACATGGGAATAAACCACATACAGTGTGTGGAGTTTGTAGGAAGAATGCACACCCAATACCAGTGCCTGTTTTGAAATGAGATACTTGAGGACTGGGGATTTTTGCCTTGCATACATGAAGTCCTGGGTGTGATCCCCAGCACTACAAAAGCAGACAAGAAACCACTTTCTTGGTGAACTACAAACTTTGATGTGTATCTTCCAGGATTGCAATCCAGAACTTTGTTAGAGACATCTTTGCTCTTATCAGTTGTTATCAATGGGATCAGACATGAATTGCAGGTTTTAATTCTTGATTGGACATTAGGTTTGGGCAATAACATAAAAGGGGTTAATTCATCTTTGAAAGTGTATATGAATGTAGATTTCCTTCCTTCAGCACAAAATGGTAATTGTAGCTAGAGTTTTCCTGCCTGGCCCACAGTCAGGACAAATCTCTGACACCCGCCAGTCCCACAGCCATTTAGACCCATCCAAATAAACACAGAGACTTATATTGGTTACAAACTGTATGGCCGTGGCAGGCTTCTTGCTAACTGTTCTTACAGCTTAAATTAATCCATTTCTATTAATCTATACCTTGCCACGTGGCTTGTGGCTTACCGGTACTTTACATCTTCCTTGTCCTGATGGCGGCTGGCAGTGTCTCCCCCACCCAGCTTCCTGTTCTCTCAATTCTCCTCTCTGTTAGTCCCGCCTATACTTCCTGCCTGGCCACTGACCAATCAGTGATTTATTCATTGACCAATCAGCAACACATTTGACATACAGACCATCCCACAGCAGGTAATGATTATGCAACTAGCAAGATTGAATCTAGAGAGTCTCTTTAGAGATTATGTTTTGAAATACGGTCTCAGGCTGGTGTGTTATATACTATGTAGCTCTAACTGGCCTTAAATTTGAGGTTCTCCTGTCTTGGCCAGGTCCTCAGATTGCAGGCATACACCACTATGCCTGGCATCTGGCAATATTTTAAAAAAATAACATAGTCTATTAAAAGCATCTAGAGTGCTTCTTAAGAAGTGTTGGAGAGATTTGAGTTACTTAGCAGTAAAAAAGACAGAGGCAGAACTCTTGACGAGAAACTGAACAGATCAGAATCACTAAATTAATAGGTATTTTCCTGATGTGAAAAGCTATGTTGTATTACAGAATTTATGAGAGACTATTTTACATTGTTCCATGTTGAGATGGGTTCATTGTTCATTCTAAGGTGAGTTCATTGTTCCATAGTGAGGTAGGTTCATTGGTCCATGTTGAGGTAGGTTTCTAGGGTCTATGTTCCTTTTTGTTTGGATACATGTCTCTCCTATAGTCTAGGTGACCTAGAACTCACTCTGTAGAGCCAAGGATGACCTTGAACACCTGATTTTCTTGCCTCAACCTCTCAAACATTGGGTTTAGACATGTGCTACCATCCCATGCTCAACTCATATTGCTTTCACCAGCAATTCTAGGTCTAGCTTAAAACTACTCCAAGTATATTCATTGGTCTCTTGGAAGTTCCAATAACATTGTCCTCTACCATGAACATTTATAGTATATGCCTCAAGAACTTTTCCTTAAGCATGTCATTGTATATCTGAAAAAAATGCATTATGGGATTATCTACTAATTGAGAAGCTGATATTTATGCTTATGGTGCTGTGTCTATCTGTGTTATCTTTTATATATCTTTGTCATAATCTGTTGCAGGCACTGTGGCTGGGTTCTCGCTGGCCCTGATACCCAGGGGCAGTGGGTGGGAGGACGCTGAGGTACTGACATGGACTCCAGAAGGTTGCGAGCAAGCTTGTTTGTTAATCAGAAGGCTGGGGTATATATGTGGGGCTGTTGGTGGACTTTTGCTTCTAGCTGCCGTGGTGTTTCTTGGTTGGCCTTGGGTTACACGTCATCATTTTTCGGTTTGGGGCTTATGGGTCAGGTTTCCTGTGGCTAGAGTACTGCTTGTTGTGTGTGTCACAGCTCATTGTTTGCTTAAGGCGTGGCCCAGTGCTTCATTCGGCCTTCCCTGCCTCAATAATCTATTACTGGAATGTTAGAACTTTTGTTTTTGACAGTTGAGCTACTCACTTTCTTTCCTTCCTGTCATTGATTAATGCAAGTGTAAGGGATCAACAGTTATGCAGTATAGAACCCAAGATGCACCCCCAAAAATTCAGACTAGTATTTTTTAAACAAATTTCTGAAGATTATATATTTTAAAAAATATTTTTAGTTTTTGCACTGTATTTAGGTCATATTTGCTGTTCCCCAAACTCTAATTTCTCCAAGATCTGCTGTCCACCCCTCCTAATGTCAGTCCTTTTTTTTTCTTTCTTTTTAAAAATTAACCATTCAGTGTATTTGTGTAGCCCATATACTCGTGGGTGTGGGGCCCTCGACTGGAATGTTGTCAACCTACTGGGAGCCATACATGCACATAAAGCTGATGTTCTTTCCCTCAGCAGCCTTCAACTGTCAGTAGCTCTTTGGCTACACAGGAAGAAATATAAACCCCACCACCATATTGGAATGTTGACTGGCTTGATTGTATGTATACATGTTCTCTGCAGGTGTTCATACAACTGTGAGTTCATGAGTGCAACATTCCTGTCATGTCAAGAAGACACTGTTTTGTAGCTAGAGTTTTCCTGCCTGGCCCACAGTCAGGACAAATCTCTGTCACCCGCCAGTCCCAAAGCCCCTCAGACCCAACCAAGTAAACACAGAGACTTATATTGCTTACAAACTGTATGGCCGTACCAGGCTTCTTGCTAACTGTTCTTATAGCTTAAATTAATCCTTTTCCATTAATCTATACCTTGCCACATGGCTCGTGGCTTACCGGCATCTTCACATGCTGTTTGTCATCGTGGCGGCTGGCAGTGTCTCTCTGACTCAGCCTTCCACTTCCCAGCTTTATTCTCCTCCTTGTCCCGCCTATACTTCCTGCCTAGCCAATGGCCAATCAGTGTTTTATTTATTGACTAATCAGCAACACATTTGCCATACAGACCATCCCACAGCACTTCCCCCCCCCTTTTTTTTTTTCAAAAAGGAAGGTTTTAACCTTAACAAAGTAAAATTACATATAATTTGGGAATTTGGGCGTAGCTTCTCTTACTACTTCCTGCTGGAGGGGGGCGCTGTATCTTATGGGGACACAAAGAAAATTTTAGGATTATGGAGTAGTCCGTGAGGGTGTATCGTCTGAGCCAGTCGCCTTCAAACCATTCTGGATGTTGGATCATCTGGGCCATGGCGTCATCGGAGACCTTTCAGGGGGTCTTGGCTGGTCAAACCTGATGTATCTTAATCTGGAACAAATCCATAGCCTTTGGCTTTCTGTGGGAACAAAAGCAGAGTCTCCTTTCCAAAGCAACATATCCTTATATCCAAATTTTGAAGTCAAGGTATCTTTAAAATATACATATTGGCATAACTCAACAGTTTTTACAATCAAATGTTTTTCTGCAGTTAAAAATCCCAAAGATAACACAATCCAGATTCTCTGTGTAATATTCATCTTCACGTGGCTTATTTTTTATATTAATTTTACTGTCTCTTTAAAGACTATTTTTTAAAACTATGTATTTGTTTATATAACTATATATCACCTTTTTTGTCTCTTTCAAGCCTACGTATATTTTACACACATTGTGAATTATTACATCTGAATCTGTCTTATTGTGAATCTGTTGCTTTAAACTGCAGCAGCTGTGGCTGCTGGCTCCGCCCACCTCAGCTTCCCAACATGGCAGTGGTACGTTTTCCACCAGTTCTGGGAGCTATCATGGGTCTATGCTTTTATCCAAGCAGCGTGTAGCCCAGAAACCTCTTTTTTTTTTCTGTTGTTTTTTTTTGTTTGTTTTGTACTAGCAAAGGCTAAATCCACCATGCAGCTTAATGTGCCACTTGCAGAGGCCTCATTCCCACCATACTGCAGATGAAGCGCGCACGCTAGGAACCCACAAGTAGCTCAAACCAGTCGCTGCCGCTCATTTGAGAGAGACAATTAGGAAGCTGTTTTTAGCTCCGTTTTAGAATCTTTTTTCTTAGTTTTTAGGTGGAAACTCTTGCCACCACGTTGGACGCCATTTGTAGCTAGAATTTTCCTGCCTGGTCCACAGTCAGGACAAATCTCTGTCACCCGCCAGTCCCACAGCCCCTCAGACCCAACCAAGTAAACACAGAGACTTATATTGCTTACAAACTGTATGGCCGTACCAGGCTTCTTGTTAATTGTTCTTATAGCTTAAATTAATCCTTTTCCATTAATCTATACCTTGCCACATGGCTCGTGGCTTACCGGCATCTTCACATGCTGTTTGTCATCGTGGCAGCTGGCAGTGTCTCTCTGACTCAGCCTTCCACTTCCCAGCTTTATTCTCCTCCTTGTCCCGCCTATACTTCCTGCCTAGCCAATGGCCAATCAGTGTTTTATTTATTGACTAATCAGCAACACATTTGCCATACAGACCATCCCACAGCACTGTTTTGCTCTGGTTATCCCTAACCCATGGATCACCTCCTTCTACCATGGCCCCTCATCCTTTGGGGAAGTAATGTGATAGTCACAGTTATAGCTGAGTATTCCAAAGAGACTTAGTGTTTGCGCTCTGACCAGTGGTGTGTTTTTGTGTTGACTGTCATCCATTGCACAAAGAAGCATCTCTGGTGAGGTCTGATACCTACTAAATCTATGGGTATAGAGATAGGAATTTAAATGGCAGTTTGACACTATGTCCATTTAACAGAATTTTAGTAGATCACCCTTTTACATCACAGACAAGTGGGCCAAATTTACAGTACCAGGCATGCATGTTTTTCCTGTAGAGTGGGCCTCTGCAGGAAAGTGTTGGTCAACCCTATAACCTTCCCCTTTTGCCCCTTGGGCCTATCTTTCCACACTGTTCATGACTGGGGTTCACAGATAGGTGGAGTGCTAATGATTTTTCTCTTAGAATAGCCAGCATAGTACCTTCCAGTACTATGAAATCTGGCCAACAGAGTGGAAGCTTCCAGTTCAGTAGCACCTTGGTTTTGCCAAATCCTGTGACCAAAATGTGTAGTCTTCAGCAATCGAGACATATTTTCAAATTCTGGGTAGGGGGACAACTTAGAGCAGTGGCAACAGCCTATATTGTTCTAGGGTCCCTGGACAGCCCTGATGTGCTTTCCTAAATACAAACATTAAAGCCTTAGAGAAATTATAAAACACTGTTTTGATTGTGTCCATGAAACATGATACATGTTCAATTTTGTGCTATGTTTATGTGCTCAAATCTGTGGTTCTTTCTTTTAGGGCCCCAAATTTTGACTGGCCATTATTATCAAATTGAGATAGCCTTTTACTTGAATCCTATTTGTTAATAGTTCTGTGCTATTAATAATCATTAAATAATTAAACGTATTTAATCTCTTTAGACTTAATTTCCCTGTTCTGTAATTAGGAATATGTATTTCATGGATGGAATTGGAATTAAACATATACAAATCACTTGTGCCATTAGTGACGAACATAGGAACTTGTCCTAATATCTGAATTAATAGTGACAGTGAATTTGTGGTAAAATAATCAGTGTTCATTTTCTTTTGAATTGTAAGAGTTATTATCAATTTGATGGATTCAGGTTATTCTGAAGATTGGGCTGATTAATAGGGAAAATATATTACTTGGTCTCATAAATTTTTGTAGGAATCTCTGTATATTATGATATTTTGTTTCCAGAGACAAGAATAGAGTTGTCTTCCTTGGGGAGTTTGTTTATTGGTTTCCAGCTTTCCTCTCCCTGCCCCCACGCTGTTAGCTGGACACTGTATTTTTGTGTTGTTATTTGGCCTGTCGTCTAGACAAGACTGATCTGACTATTAATTCGTGAATACAAGTGAGAGGAAAAGCTGGAATGACACCTCTGCCTGATGACTGCTTCTCTTGATAACCACGAGCAAAACAAATGGCAAAATGATTTTCATATCATTTCATCACTTCGGTTTAGTGTTAATGGATGGTTTCATTTTACTTCTTAATTAGTCCTTTAAGATTAAAACTGTTAACAGATTTTTTTTTTGTATTTCAGTTTGAAAGAAGAAACAATCTTTTATAATCTTTTCTGAGTCATAGGAAGAATTAGGTAAATGAAAGCCTTTGTTGAAAAGTGAAAAAAGTTACCCAGGCAACCTGTGTATGCTACATGTGTGCTGATTAATCATCTCCAGCATTAATCACTGTCATTGATTATCACAGAAATCTGACTACAGATCAGTCTACACTATTATCATTCCTTCATCTTTTCTGAGGATGAAATTAGCAGAAAAGATTTACTATACACACTCCTAAGAATCACACCATGAAACTTAAATGAAGAAACAGGGCTCTCATCATATAGAAAGTCAATGAATTTTCTTCTTATATCCCTCAATTACATTATCTGTTGATGTGATAAGATTGCATTTTGCAATGCATAAACTTTCCCTAGAAATCTGTTTTTTTGGTTTTTTTTTTTTTTTTAAAGAGAAGGTTTTGGCTATGGCTGCAGTAAATAGTTTCTCCAATTACTTTTTTCTTGTGTACAGAAGTGAAAAATTAAGTCTTTTGTTTTGTCTGTGTAGATAAAATAATATGCTCAGTATATTTTGTTAAGGTTTAAAAAATTATGTGATTATTTAATGCATATTAAATGTGTATAATTAGACCAGTTCAAATATTCCTATTATTTTGTACTAAACCTTTTTTAAAATTAAAAGTTGAAATAATCTTTTAGTAGCCAACTCCAGAGTAATCAATGTAGATATTCACACTCATTTTCTGTTCAGGAATGTAAATGTTAACAATATTTTTCTGTAAAAGCAATGCTCACTTTAATTCCCTAATTTTATGTTTTTAAATTTTTAATTTTTATTCAGATGTATCTCTTCCCCCCACCCCTGTCTGTGTGTGTATGTCTCTCTCTCTCCCTCCCTCCCCTCTCTCTCTCTCTGCCTGTGCATCTCTCCATCCCTCCCTCTCTGTGTGCAGTGGGGGTGGGGCAGAAAAAGGTGTTGATGGATACCTTGGAGCTGGAGTTAAAGGGAATTGTGAACTGAACAATGTGGGTGCTGGGAACCAAAGTCTGGTCCTCTGAAAGAGCACTAAATATCTTAACCATTGAGCAATTTCTCCAGTCCCATTATACCCATAATTTTAGTTAATGGAGGAGTTAATGGAGGTTTAACTGAAGTTGAGTATTAGTAATGAAATTTTTATGTTTCAGAACCTTTATAATAGTTTCGGTTCTTTCTTCATGTAAAAATATACTAATGTCAAATTACTTGTTCTCTAGTTTAAAAATAATAATTTAAAATTATGAAATAGCATTTCTATGATCTTATGTTGAATCAGGCTTCTAAAATTCTTATCATTTATATTGAGTATAGCATATTTAGATATAGTTTATTTTGATCATAAAGTAACTATCATAATAATTTTGGTTAATTTGGTTTAAGCAGGAAGTGGAATTAGCATCTTGGTCTTTCTATGATAAGGTAAAAGAAGAAGCAATTTGAGAAACTGTAGATTTTTATCACATTCTTCACTCAGAAAACAAAAACTCGGTTTAATGGAATGAGAATGAGACATCTCAGGCTTCTTTGTGGGAAAGGAAGTATTTCGGGATGGAAGACCCCAGCAAGCATCAGGTGGACCCAGCCAGTTATAAACTTATAAAGTTCTGTTTCATAAGTGATTGACTAGGTCAGATTAGTAAACCAATTAATTTGGCATGTACATTGTATGTGATAAAAGGAATCCAACTGAGAATTTGAGTGTGTTAAATAGTTTTCAGGAAGTCCCCTATAGAACATTTAAATGCTTTGCAACTTGCAAGAAGGCATGTTTGTTCCAAACACACTTGATTTGCCTAGGTTTGCCCATCAGGTTGAAGAAATGCTAATTTGTTGCATTCAGCAGCTGGGTTTTGCAATATTCTTCTCCTCCTCCTAGGGCCTAATTAGCCTTCTTTCAAAATGTGGCCTATTTAGCCTTGGATTCTCATGACTCATCCAGAGCTGGCTGTACAAAGCAGAACCCTTAGCAGGCGGGTGTGTCCAACTGCTTAATTAGCCAGAATAAAAAGGTCCTTTGTCAAACAAGCATCTGTTGCTCATGACACACCTGACAGCCACATTAGGCAAGGATGACTAGACGGAAATTGTGCAGTCTCTCCTTGTAAGAATATACAATTCATTTACATGTGGGCCACATCGGAGGCAAACTGCAGGGGGTTATTTAGCTTATCAAAATAGATTAATGTGACTACACTTGTGATTGATAAACAAATATCACTTAACAGGCACTGAAGGGACAAAACTAACCAAATTACCCCTAGACATAAACAAAGCCTCAGAAACTTCTGCTGGTCAATGAGAATACATTATAAGCACCCAACTTTTATTCAGCTCCCTAAGGTGGCAGGCTCTGGACACTGCCCTCCTGGGACGAACTTCAATTTGCACAAATGTTGGGCATTCCCCAGAATACTTTTAGTATGTCAGTAGGTTAAAATAATCTATTTAACAAACTTTGATTAGAGGATTATACTCTCTCAATATGCTTTATGTTGTCGTTGTTCTGCGTTAAGATTAGGTCTTCAGAATTAGTGAACATAAAGTGGTTCTGGAAAAATATTTATTAGTTGGGAATTATTGCTTCAGTGGAGAAAATACTTCCATATCTTTAGGAACAGTGGTGGAATGGATCTGTCTCCATGATTGCTGGAAATGTACATTAAGAAAACATTATGAACCTCAAATTACTGTTCTGACTCCCAGTGTTCAGCTTTTTGTTTGGAAACTATACTGTCATGAGTCTGCATCACAGTACACCCAGTGGCTATAAGCATGGATTTTCAAGCCAGACAGACGTAGAATGAATTCAGATTCTTCTTCTTTCTGGCTGCATGCTTTTAACAATTTTTAAACTTCATCTATGTTTCAGTTTCCACACTTGTTAGATAAGGATAACATCTGCATCATGGACTTCCTCTGAGAATTAAATTAGCAATTAATTGTTAGTGCAGTTAGACTGGTTTCTAGCGTCAGGAAAAAACTTAGTAAATGATAGACCAAATTGTAGTTAGAGCCGTTCAAGCCTGGTTGTGGAAGTCATGAGTCTGTTAGAGAGAGAGTCTTCTCCAGGACTAATGGAGGTAGTGAAATTAGAGAAGAATGAAGCCGTTTCGTCAGAAGCTTAGAGAGAATGCTCAGGGTTTGAGAGCGCTGGCTGTTCTTGTAGAGGATGTTCCCAGCACCCACAACCATCCATAACTTCAGTTCCAGGGGATCCGAAATCCTCTTTGGACCTCTTTGAGAACCAGGTATATATTTGGTGCATATATAGATATACATACAAAGCATTCATACACATAAATCTCATAAATTTTTTAAAAAGCTAGTCAAATGAACAGAGATTAGAATTAGCAGAAAGTACTCTAGGGTTTGATTGATACTTGGGTACACTAGATTGGGCTCCTTATGCCAGTTTTGATGTAGTATAGACAGAGCTGGAGGCCAATTAGAAACTTCTCTCCTACTCTCTAGCTTTGAATTTTAAAACAATCATTTCTCCACACTTGTTTAGTTTACTCTTATTGAATAGTTGACATATTTTGCTTCCTTTATGGTTTCCTCATTCTAAAATTTTACCACTTTATGTTATTTTCATTATATTTACCTGTGCACTGTGTATTATTAAACTCAGAGCTTTCAATGTATCCTGCGAAGTTGAGAGCATGAACTTTATTCTGACATCAAACCATTCTTTTCTGTTTCCTATATGTGTGGTAGTGTGTAAGTGGTGAGTGATTTGACATCTCCAAACCTCAAACTACTCACCTATAAAATGAAGAACATTATAGTTTTATTTGTTAATGCAAAATATTGGCACATAGCTAGTCTTGGCAAAGCTTCCAGCTCGCTCTGTGCTAAACAGAGGGAGTGTTAGTGCAGGAGACTGTACTTTGGGAACCCACACTCTATTGGATGGAGTGGAGTAAGGAGGAGCACTCCTTGGCTACACATGACTTCTGTATCTGTACATCTAACAAAGGTCTACTGGTTACCCTGGCGCTGTGAGACTGAAAACCCACACAGTAGATGCTATCCAGTATGGTCCATTCCTTGTTCCTTCCACAAGCCTTCCATACACATTTAGCTCCTTTGTTATAGCACAAAATGTAATCAATACTCTGTGTATACTTAATAAATCAAAGGACCTGAAAGGTTTTTCCTTTCATTTTTGGATTGCTGTTTTTCTCCCTATTTGTCATAGAAGGAAAAAAATAAAAGGAAGAGATGTGGCTCCTAATTTATGTATTCTTCTCTTTTAAGAAAAAAGGTAATTTTGAAGGGGATGGCCAGTGCTGGAATCTAACCTAGGGATAATTAAGCACTCTTTCATTGCACTGTAGCCTAGCTTTGGCTTCCAAAATTTGGAGCATTAGTGTCTTCCATCACCCTAATCAAACAAGAATTTTGTATAGTAAATGATATCATTCTCATTTAGTCTTAGGCATCTCCATGGTTATAATGCTAGTCCCAATTTAACACGATTGTTACATTTAAATGAGCCACAATTTGTAATATTTCACATAAAATCTTGATTTTTCAGCTTCTTTTGAAAAATCACAACAGTTTTCTACAAGTTGGTCTCCCACATATCCAGAAAATCCTATCTATGTTAGCCTATCTATGTAAATGATGCCTTAGCTGAAGTCTACCTTTCACCCCTCTCTTCCTTCTTCAGTATAACCAAGGTCCCACAATTAAAAGTGAAAGCCAGGTTGTTTCATGGATTAATCTATTCATGAATAAATATATTTATGAAAAACACTCAGAAGAGCCCTTTACATCTCTTGAACAACCGGTGGCAGTTGTTACTTCTAGACTTTTGTATCTGATGAGATTTGTGTAGCTTTAGGACTTTGACCAAGAAAGCAATAAGAAAATTCACAGATCACCTACAGAAATGCCACTATAAAACTGTAGAGAAAATCACGCTGGTCAAAATGAAAAGCACAGCCCAGCTTTTCTCTTGCCAAGTTGTTAGACTCTCTGGGCTATAGATTTTGCTTTCTAAAATAAGAACATATTTGTTGTTTTTCAAGGTCCATTTCTAAACCTGAACAAGATGATAGTTGTGGAAAAGAATTAGATTGGTCACACTGTGACAAAGATGTTGAGTAGAATTAATTTTCTCCTCCAAAGAACTGAATGCTTGAGAATTTAATTTTCTTAAGGAACGTGAATGCCAGCTGTGCTATCTACTAGTTTAAACTGCAGTGTATTACTTTTCATAGGCTATCAAATGGTGTCTCCTACCTTTAGCCACATACCAGAAAATTCACATTTATTTTTTATTGAATTTGTAAGTAGCAAAAGAAGATATCACTGCAGAAGCCTAAGAAAATTAGAAAACATGATCCTGTGTCTGAATTTAGAGTATATCAGTATATATAATGTTTGAATAATAACTTTTAAATTTAGAAATGGTTTATTCTATATTCTGCTGCTTTATCGTCATCCTAATAGCCTTGAAAAGTGTCTAGAAAGTATGGTACATTACATTGTCATCTATTTTAGATTGTGTTCTGAGATTTATATCTTGACTATTTTAGATCATAGTTCATTAAAGGATTGAAATACTTTATAACAGTTGGGTCCAAGGACAATAACTTTCAGTGAAGTTCTGCCTCTTTCATTGAAGATCAGGAAGTACTAATAAGGATTTTTACAAAAGTAAACATTATTAATTTTATTAATATATTATTATTCTTTATTTAGTTAAACACTGATCAGAATGACTAATAGCATGTGTGAGTTACTGTGACAGTGCATTGGAGTCCGTGGTGTGATGTTCGGAAGTCTCGGTTTTTGATATGAGGAACACAAGCAATGAAGCTTATGCTGCAAGGCCAGCAGTGTAAACTGTTTTCCTCTGTTCCAGAGACCATCATGCAGACTTCAGAGACGGGTTCAGACACGGGGTCGACAGTGACTCTACAGACGTCTGTGGCTAGCCAAGCAGCAGTGCCTACACAGGTGGTACAGCAAGTGCCAGTCCAGCAGCAGGTAAGGACCTGTTGCTTCCAGAGCGCTGGTGCTCATTATGTTGTCTAACAGAGCTTACTTCAAAGAGGACTAGCAATTTACTTTCTTGCCTCCTGGAGGATGGAGATAGGCATAGTTCCCTTCTAGGTTAGCTCAGCAAGTGTTTCTTAAATATTTCCCAGGTGTGCCAGGTCCCTTCCTTGCTGGACTGTAGACCATGTTCCTCTTCTAAGAGCTTCTCCTAGCTCATAAAGGGAGGTGACTTTCCTGACCTGTCTACCTGTTTTCTCCCCTTTTCTTCCCACTGCTTACTAGAACTTCTAATATCTTTTATATGGAAATGTCACCAATGGTATTTTTTTTTACATAGGTTGAGAGTTGTATTTAATATTGAGAAGCATAATATACTTTATAGGCAAGGATTTTGCCTTTGTGGTGTTTCAGGAATTGCTGTGGCACTGGTTGGCTGTTAAATACTATTTAATGAAAATGAAATTATCTTAAAGGTCTGGAGATCTGACTCATCCCATTTAAAGAACTGCAAAAGAATTAATCACCAGATGCTTAGTACAGGTCTTATTCATGCTCAGGGAATTTGGCTTGTTTTGGAAAGATACTGACAAAAGTATTGCTGTTCATGCCAGTTAACAGTTCTGTATGTGGATTGTGAGCTCACTGGCATGTCACTTTTTCCAAATAATGGCAAGAACTTGCATATTTCAATATACTAGTTATGTTTACGTTTCTTTGTAATTTATTCATTCCTCCATCCATCCATCTATCCCTCCCTCCCTCTGTCTCTCCCTTCCTCCCTTCCCCTCTCTTTCTTTTTTTCACTACTACTAAAAAGGAACTTGTAGAACGAATATTAAAAGGTCTTACTAATAAAATCAAACCTGGGAGCCAGGTATTGGGGTGAATACTGGAAAATCAGAGAGACAGAACACAAACCACAACTGACCTCACCTGGCCAACTTCTCAGCTGATCCTGTATCCTTGAACTGGAAGCCTCTGTGTCCTCATCCAAATTGCTCTCAGCTGAACTGCTGCTCAAAAGCCTAAAAGCTTAACCAGCTCTAGTTCCTGGTTTTCACACCTTATATACCTTTCTGCTTTCTGCCTGGGATTAAAGGCGTGAGTCACCATGCCTGGCTGTTTCCAGTGTGGCTTTGAACTCACAGAGATCCAGGTGGATCTCTGCCTCCCAAGTGATAGGATTAAAGGCATGTGCGCCACCATTTTCTGGCCTCTATGTCTATCTAGTGGCTGTTCTGTTCTCTGACCCCAGATAAGTTTATTAGGATGCACAGTATATTGGAGGACACAGTATATCACCACAGGAACTTCTACCAATAGTGCCATAAAAGCCACTGGGATTACTGACACCATTACCAACTTCACAATTTAACACTCTTCAGAGAAATAGGGCTTGCTCCAAAGAGTAAGTAAAGACCAATTGAGGCACTGTTCTGCATTTCTATCTTTAAAGATTTAACACCAATCTGTTAATATTAAGCACTTGCTGAACAGGTGAGCTCTCTGGTTCAGTTTTGATCCTACCCATGGAAAAATGGCACTTCGAATGAGTATAGAATGTGCCAGAGGTTCCTAGTCCCAGAACATACCTACCCTCTTGAGATGGTGGCAGGTCTGCAGTCTGTTTCTGACCCTCTGCCCTTGTTCTTCCTCTCTTCCTGTCATCTTTCTTTTGTTTTACGTTTTCAGAGAAAGCTTTTCCTTTCATTAAACTTGTCTATTGTTCAAAGCTTACTACAGTTTATAAAGAATGTATGTAATGGGGGAAAAGAGCCAGATAATTCAGTGAGTTTGTTACTGAAATAAATGGAACAGAACTTAGCCTCCCTCTTTTTGCATGGACCATCCCTCAAAGGGAGATTTGTCTCTTACGATTTATTATTTTTATATACTTTCATGGATTTAAAAATAGCTTATTCTTACTACTTTGCTATGTCTTGAATTTTTTGTGTGTAGCATTATTATAACATGCTTCATTTGGGTACACGATATATGATTTCTCTCTCTCTCTCTCCCCACACACACACTTCCTATTCTTCATGCTACTAATATTTTGGTATGTATTTTCTTTGTTTTTACAGTACTGATGGTAGAACCCAGGCCTTAGTACTTTACCAACAATGTATGTCTGCAGCCTTCTTCTGGTATATTAGCATAACTCCTGTCTCTGGTCTACAAAACTTTTATTTAAAATACACGGCCTACTATATGCATTTTAATGTGGTAGAGCAATATCCATTGTTTATACTGTCTTGTAGAAATGCTGCTAACAGCAATGTAAACAAAGACTACCTTCCTTTCCTGTGAAACTCATACACTTTGTATAAACTTAATGATGTATTTGTAGCTAGAGTTTTCCTGCCTGGTCCACAGTCAGGACAAATCTCTGTTACCTGCCAGTCCCACAGCCACTCAGACCCAACCAAGTAAACACAGAGACTTATATGGCTTACAAACTGTATGGCCGTGGCAGGCTTCTTGCTAACTGTTCTTATATCTTAAATTAATCCATTTCTATAAATCTATACCTTGCCACGTGGCTTGTGGCTTACCAGCATCTTCACATGCTGCTTGTCATGGTGGCGGCTGGCAGTGTTTCCCTCAGCCTTCCACTTCCCAGAATTCTTCTCTCTCCTTGTCCCGCCTATACTTTCTGCCTGTCCACTGGCCAGTCAGTGTTTTATTTATACAGAACGATATCCACAGCATGTATTTTTTCTAGTTTGTGAGACTGATATACTCTAAAAAAAAAAAAAAAAAAAAAGATTAAAGCAGTCTGGAAAGATGGCTCAGTAGTTAAGAGCTCATATTTCTTTTGTAAGACCCAAGTTCAAGTCTCAACAACTACATTAAGTGCTGTTAACTAACCTTAAGCCTGTCACCAAAGGGATCAAGTACCTCTGCCTCCATGGGCACCAAGACTGTAGAGTATATCTCTTCCCTCACATACACATAATTAAAAGTTAAAGAAATCTTTAAAATATAGCTTGATATGTACAAGAAAAACACTTTTCTGACATCTGAGCCTCTGTATGGGGCCTAGGAGATGTTTTTATCTCTGAAAACTTGCAGAATGAATAAAATCCAATTTCCTGAAGCCTTATAGTGAAGTAGGTAGATTTTGACACATTGTGCTGGAACCTGGGTGGTCCTTTCTCCTCTCAACATCTGGGTCCTTGGTTTTTGGAAATCTTCTGGGTTTTTATTAATGACTGTCTTTCCTTTGTTTTCTTGTTTTGTTCTGACACACTTTCTTGACTGACTTTCATCTGTTTCATTTTAACTTGTTATTAATTTCTAATATACCACATTTTATTGAAAATTATTTATATTTACTCTTGTAACATTACATTTTATTTTGTGGTTCTTGTTTCCTCTCTCTCTGAAGGTATTAATCTTTTCATACAATTTATTTCAAGATAATCTGTTTTAAAGTAGTGTGTGATAATATATGCCTATAATCAGAACTGGGTTGGCTGAGGCATGAGAACCAGTTTGAGGCCAACCTAAGCTATGAAGTATAGGCTATTTCTAAAAGCCAAATTAATAATTAAAATTTAAAAGGTACTATAGAGTTTCTGCTTTTTAAAAAAAATTCTTTTGTTTTTGAGATTATAATATATTTATATTATTTTCCCCTTCCCTTTCTTTCCTCCAAACCCTCCTATGTATTCCTTCTTGATTTCTTTCAAATCCATGCCCTCTTTTTTGACTAATTATTGTTACATGTAGGTATTTATATTTATGTACATATATAATCTGAAATACATAAATACAACTCAGTCTATATAATGCTATTTGTATGTATGTTTTCATTGCTGACCATTTTTTATTGGATAACTAGTTGATATATTCTTCCCTGGGGAAGACTGTTTTTCCCACTCTCACCATTTCATAGTTGCTTGTAATTCTTTGTGTAGAGTTGAGGCCTTTTAATTTTTGATCTCTCCACTTTGGCATATCTATTGTCCTTAAGATTGGGCGGTCTTGCTTGTGAGACTTTATTGGGTATACCTTCTGACATTACTAGGAGACTGTGGGAGCCCGTTCTTGGGTTCCTTGTGGCTTTACCCAGCGGGTCCGCATAGAGGATGATTAGGACCATGAGCCTGAGTGCAGGTGTCTGGGATGGTCTGCACTTGGCTGTGCTGGGGGAGGAGGTCTTTTGCTCCACCCCTTGGCGTCTCTATAAAAACCCTGGGGCAGAGACAGTCAGGGCCTGTTGGAATAGGTTCCAGACCCTCTCGAGGCTATCCTTTATTTTCTATCTGTTTATCTCCGCGATATTCTCCACAATAAATCCTTCTATCTAATATTTCCTGCTGCTCGCACTCAAGAAAACTCTGGGGAACTGTGGGGGTGGTTGGGTAAACGCCCCACAGGAGACACAGCCTCACAGCAGACTCCTAGATCCTCTGGCTCTAACAATTTTTTCCACCCCCTCTTCTGCAATGTTCCCTGATCTTTAGGTTCGATGGATTGTTTTGTAGATGTATCCATTGGTACTGGGCTCTGCAATTCTGCATTTTGATTAGTTGTGGTTTTCTATAATGGTCTCTAACTGTTGTTTTCTATAATGATCTCTAACTGTTGCAAAGAGAAGTTTCCTTTATGAAGGGTAACTACTTATTTGTGTGTACAAAGACAAATATTTGGAATGTAGTTAGGGATTATGCTGCTTAATAAAGTGGTGGTTGTAGCTTCTCCTCCAAGATCCATGACTTCACTGTCCTTGGGTAGTTGGCTAATCATGATTTCCCTCCTTTTGATTGGGCGTTAAGTTCAATTAGAGAGATTTTGGTTATTGCTCAAGTATCTGTACCTTTACAAGGCACTCTTGCACCTTTTGTGCTATCAGACCATGCTGGTAATTATTGTGGTCTATTGGCATCATAACTAGGTAGGCGTATTAGTTGCTTTCTTCCTTTGGAAGCTGCTTGATGACATCTGGTAACGTGAAAGCTAGTTTTCAGAGATGGAGCTTTCAGATCAGTTCCAGCTCAGGGCCTCTGGGACTTATGTTTGAAGTGTGTGATATCTTCAGCAATAGAGGTTACCTCTACCTCTAGGGATGCGACCAAGGTCAAAAGCAATAAAAACAATAGCCTGTAGTGTTTGTGGAGTCTCTTGAACAACTCTACCAACAACTCAAAATAGGGTTGGTCAAAAATGCTTGATGTTTGGGTTTTTGTTAGATGGTCTTTGGCTCTTGGAGTGAACATTGCCAGTCCAGATAAGAAAATTTCATTTATAGTATTTATGTATATTTATATACAGAAATATAGGGTTGTAGTTGTCTTTGTTGTTGTTGTTGTTGTAAATTGTAGTATGTTTCCTTATAACTATTGAGACATCCTTACTGTTATTTTACCCTTACTGTTATTTAACCTTTTTCTTCTGTATTTTCTTCCCCTTCATAATTAGATACCCATTTTTCCCCGTTTCCCTGTTTGAATCACTTGTATCTTGTTATTCCTTTCTCCATCATTTCCTCACTCCCTTACTCTGGTAATGGTCCCTCTTTACTTTCCTGGTTTTGGCAGTTACTCCAGTATATGTCCCCACAGCTGAGGATCTGTAACTAGGAGCTTGTGATGAAAAAGAGCACGCCACATTTGTCTTTCTGGGTCTGGATTACCTCACTCCATATGACCTTTTCTAGTTCCATCCATTTATCTGCAAAATTCATGATTTTAGTTTTCTGTATGTCTGAATGGTATTACATAGTGTATATGTGCCATTTTTCATTATCCATTTGTTAGTTAAAGGACATGTGCATTGTTTCCATTTCCTAACCATTGTCATTAGCGTAGCAATGAACGTGGCTTAACAAGTATCCCTGGAGTAGACTGTTGAGTTCATTGGGTGTTTGCCAAGGAGTGTTAGAAGTGGGTCGTATGGTAGTTTTATTTTTAGCTTTTTGTGAATTCTCCACACGATTTCCATAGTGACTGCACCAGTTTGCAGGCCTGTCCACAGTGAATGAGGGAACAGTGAAGGAGGTCCCTTTTCCCAGTGTCCCCTCCAGCATTGTTGTCACTTGTTTTGTCGATCTTTGCTATTCTGATTGGGGTAAGACGAAATCTCAAAGTTGTTTTGATTTGTATAGCATTCATGTTAAAGTATTTGTTCAAATGTAGATAACCTTTGGGTGTTTTTCCATACTTAAAATGTGTGGAGCCAGGTGTGATCCCACCTCAAGGAATTGATGTGGGAAGATTATTTGTCTGAGGCACGTCTGGGTTGCACAGTGAGTTCCAGGCTAGCTTAGGCTTTCTTATCAGATCCTGTCTCAAAAAAAAAAAACAAAAACTTACACATAAGACCAAACAAAGAAAATGAGGACACAGGAAGCATTTGAATGCATTAGTGGTTCTTGTTGTCTTCAATTTGAGATCATCCCGCTGAAAGATACTTTAGAGTCTTCCCATGTTTACTAACTTTGTTTTTCCCTTTTGGCTAGCTGTGTGTTAACCAAAACCTCATCCAGCCTTCTGCATAGGGCTTAAATGAATACTTGGTTGAGTGTTGGCACTTGAGTAGCAGAAGACAAATTGGTTTTATTGCACTTAATCTTTAGCTTTCTTTTTCTAATCCTCAAGCCCAATATGGGATCGCAGATGATTAGTCTTCCTCAGTGTAGGTATTAGGCCAAAAACAAACAAACAAACAAATAAACCTTTAAACATTTCACCCAAGTTAGGGAACATCTTTGACTTGACTGCATGGAGTTGATAGGATTTTACTGCTTCTTAAATAGAATTGCTTTGTGTGTGTGTATACATTTAACAAAACAAGAGATGGTGGTACATGACTATACTCTCAGCACTTGGAAGTCTGAGTAGGTAAAAGGCCAGCCTATAGTACATAGCAAATTCAAGGCCAAGCAGTAGGACAGAACAAAATTTTGTCACATCTATCCCACTCAAAAGGAGACTGCTACCAGAAGTAGAAAGTCAACATTACCAGACATAACAGTTAAAACACACACACACACACACACACACACACACACACACACACACACACACATACACACACACACACACTTCATTCTTGTCCACAGAAAAAAATAGTCTCTTGTACACTTGGACCATTTTTTAGAAACCCTTGAGCTCTTCTGTGTGGCTCCTTCCGGCAGGCATATTTTTCTGTTCCTCAAGTGCTTTTCTCTGGGGTGTTCAAGGCAGGTGATGCCTTCCTTTTGCTTGTGCTAAGCAGAGAAGGTGAGAATTCTCATTTTCTTTTTGTCAACACTGTTTTATTTCACATAGTTGGCTAGTGTTAGATTTGCTTGGAAACACTTGTTATATCTTCCTACTGAGCTATTTGGAAGGATTTTATTTCTCCTTTGTAGTTTTTTTCCTTCCCTTCCTTTTTCTTAGTTCCTGTTCTCATTCTCTCCTGGCCTACTAGAAGAATTTCTTGTTTGAAGTTCCCTGAGGTTGTCCCTGTGGGATAGGGACATAACCATCCATAACTGATAATAATAGTACTGTAAAAAAAATTCCTGTTGTTCTAACATGCTGTAAAGTTTGAAAATTTCATGTTTTCTGAGTTTGCAAACTATATTAGAATGCTGTTGAATGCTTTTAGCTTTTGTAGCTTTTGTGTGTGTGTGTGTGTGTGTGTGTGTGTGTGTGTGTGTGTGTGTGTGTGTGTGACCCTGGTGGATATTGATGGATACTGAAATCAAAGTATTTAAGTTAAAGATAGTTAATTCTATTATACAACTTTTTAGTATAACTTGATTAGAATGATAACTTTTATAATACCAAACTTGTCTTTATAAAAATACTGCTTGGACTACTAGGTATTTGTAGAATTATGAAGAGATATGGACTCTTTGCCCTTAAATTATTTTTGTGCTACTTGTCATCTAATTGGAAGATTTGTTTAAGAGTATTTTTCATAGCTTGTTCTTCGCAGCGGTTGTTTTATGTCTGCCTCTAGGAGATCTTCTAATCCTCCTAGGCCTGACAGCATTAGACTTCTAGGAGAGGGAATGTGTCTTAACCACATCAGGTTCTTTTTTTTTTTCTTGTTTTCTGTGACAGGGTTTCTCTGTGTAGTTTTGGTGCCTGTTCTGGAACTCATTCTGTAGACCAGGCTAGCCTCAAACTAACAGAGATCTGCCTGGCTCTGCCTCCAGAGTGCTGGGGTTAAAGGTGTGCACCACCAGCCACATCAGGTTCTTTTCATGCTAGAACCATGACAAAAGACATAATTTCAGACCTTATTCTACTCCTGGATCCTAGATTTCCACAAATATTGCAGACATTGATGATGATCTTAAACCATCAGAAGTAAGAGTCACAAAGGGTTTTTTTTTTCCTCTCCCTTTCAAATTTCCCAGGTATCTTTGCAGCTGTAGTCCTCTAACTCTGTCTTACATTTTCTTTGGAGAAAGGCACATAAATACCTTTTTCTCCCCAAATCAGCCAGAATGTCATCTCTTTATTGTACCTTCTAGAGGGGTCCTGGGGTTGAGATGCTTAAAGTGAGTTCAAGAAATACATATATACATACATATGTATGTGTACAGGCTAGTCTGGATCACCTGTGCTAATATGCCTGTTAATGAGGTGTGTGATGGTAAAAAGAAATAGAGAAGAGTGAGTCAGCACATTGGGAAAATGAACAAATAATGGGATCCAGTGACCCTACGATCATACTTAGTGTATTGAAATTAGCTTTAGTTTTAAATAAAGAAATAATTAGGGCAAGGGCACAAGAATTGTGCGTAACTGACCAGCCCTGGTTAAGGTGTAGTTGACTTTATTCTATGAGGTAATCTGAGGAAGTCCCTATTACTTTAGGGGACTAATCTGGTTCCTATAATGGGATCATCTATAAGGGGTAGCCACACCTTCATAGGTGCTTGAGCTGATTAGGGGGTCCAGGCTTTGCTGTTTCTTAAATGCAAGGTGAAGCAGGTTTAGGACAGAGCCAAAGCCCTGTACTTACAGCCTTGAAGAATGATATGGGAGGTGTGGTGACACACACAAACCTTGAATAGTTAACTTTTTATGCAGAATTAAGACTCAAGCAGGGATCTTATTCAAGGTGACAGACAGGAAGACAGGAAATTAGGGCAGACATACCAGGCTTTCATCCTGCTTTTTGTTATCTTGTGGGTTCAAGTGAAGAGTCAATGCCTTTTAAGCAAAAATAGTTTCTAAGTACCTGTCGTATTAGAGCTTATCAAGGACATTTGCCCAAAGGGAATGATTTTTAAGCTAGGATTTGCAAAGATTTTAGGTGGACTAGAAAAAGGGGTTTCTGTTGTTATTTATTTTTATTTTTAAAAAGAAACTATAGGTGAGAAGCTTATAAAACAGGGTGCAATTAATAGTATTAGGATAAGGAGAAGAAAATGAGTTAAGAAAGGCAGAATCCCATTCCATATTGTACCATCAACGATCCAGCAGCCAGAGACATCAAGCTGCTCCTTGCGTTTTTAAAGATCTGTCTGGAGTTCTCAGACCTTGTTTTTTACTATATGCAATTGGTTGACATAGAAACAACATTCCTCTTGAGGAAAGGCAGAGGCCATGCTTCTCTGCTGTTAGTAGATCTAATCCTTGCAGATTTTGTAGCATTGCAATGGCCAGCAAGTCTATTTGGCCCTGGAGGGTGGGGATGGTCTGAGCCACTCTTTGGAGGTTCTGGATGAGCTGAGAGGCAAACTGATAGTATATTTGGGGAAGTAGTTAGTCCTGCTGTTCCAGGAGCTATACCACCGATTATACCCAGGACTGCAAGAAGGGGTAGGACCTGAACCACCATTTATCATGGTGTGCCACTACAAACTCTGTAGTGATGGGAACTGGCAAGCATTCTTCTCCAGGTACCACCCCTAATTTTTAGAAAATGAATACTAGGGCACAAGTTCTGGACCACCCAGTGGGTAGGCAGAGGTGAACTTGAGTGCTACAGAGGATTGAGGTGTTGTGAACATTTGGACATAGTGGCTGGGTGGTAGTGCTCAGGGTCAAGGTATTATTGCAGCCTGAGGAATCCAGTGTGCCCATGAAGTGTATCCCTAAGGAGTTAAAGCAGCCTGCGATACCAGAGAGAAATAAGGAGAGATAAGGGGTGGTAGTGATATTTGGCTCAGAGCAGTTAATGAGCAGTGAAAGAGTCTAATTAATGGTCCAATGAGTGAGGCCATGAATGGTGGTCATGAGGTTGACCCAGGAGGACACACAACTTGCATTTTCCAAAGCAGACAAGCAGAGTTTTATTCAGTAGCTAATATGCAGAAGTTAAGGTCTGAAAAAGAGATGGAGTGAACATGAGGACAGAGGTTGGGATCAGTGTTGTCCAAGAGGGGAGACATTAGGGAGGTAACAGCCTTTGATGGGTGTTGGATCACATCTTCTATTTTTCCTATACCAGATGTTGGGAGAGTGGGGCATATACTCACTGTTTTTTGATAATGCCTAATGGATGATGGTGATAAGTACCGTAGTAAAGCTTACTGGTGACACCCATTTTCTATTTGGGGTGCTAGGGGTCCTTAATTCAGAGATAAAAACACCCCCCATTCCACATAAAAGTCATATTACCCTCTTGAATATGCCTCATATGTCCTACAAGACTAATAAAGGCAGCCTTCATAAGTCTCTGGCCAATGTTGACAATAATCTGTAATTTGGTCACAGAGAAAGCAAGCAAAGGGGTCAGGTAGACGAGACTGATGTAGGTGTTAGAGGGGTAAGTATCTGCTGGCAACCCACTGTTTTCAAACTACAACTTCTGCTTGTGGAGTCAGCAATTCCCTCTCTAAGTGTTTAAGTTTGACCCTACAGTCAGGGAAACCCTGGGAGAAGTGAGAATTAAGTCCTAAGGAGTTGTTTCCCATCTGGGGGTCTCAGGATCCAGATTGGTATCTTGTAAGAGAGCCTTTATAAGGGTCTAGGAATTGAGATGGGTTTTCATGGTTGTTCTGGATGACCTCTTGGAATTTTACATAATTTACTGCTTTAAAGGTACCCTAAGGAGACTGGCCAGGAGGCAAGTTATAGAACATGCCTAACTAGAATGCTCTCAGGGGTATTTTAGTACCATTTATGATCCCAGTTAGGGACCACCTCAGCCTGAGTAGTGTTAGTTTGGTGGATTTCCTCTGCATGCACCCTAACCTGTTCCTAGACTTGCCTGCATTTCTCAGGGAGAAGGTTGCTGGTGAGAATCATGTGAATGTCATGAAAGGTGAGGTTGCAAAATTGGGTAATATATTGAAATTCTTTAATAAAACTGGAGGAATTAGCTTTATAAGACCCCAATATCTTTTCTATTTGAGAAAGTTTGTTTGGCTAGGAGGGGATATGTACCCTGATCAAGCCATCCACCCCAGCAACTTCCTGCAAAGGGAGAACCATGGCTGGGTTAGGCCAGGTAGGGGGAGGTAGAGGGGTCCCATGGCTGAGCAGGAGTGAGTAGTGGGAAGACTAAGGGCTGCCAATGAACTGAAAGTGGGCACCTGGAGAGTTAATTCGGGCAGCCTGTCACTGAGGAGGGAGAAGGGGAAACCGAAGGGTCAGAGGAAGAGAGGGAGCTGTGGGTTGAGGCCCATAGGTGGGGGGATAGTTAGCTGGATTGAAAGTAGTGGTTTGGGTTTCATAGTTAGGAACTGCTGGATGGGGCATCAGGAAGAACAGAGAGAGAGCTTAGAGTAAAGGTAAGAGAAAGCTTGGACATACAGAATCTTTTTCCGTTTCCCTGATCACCCACAGGAGTTGTAAAGATCCCGAGTAATATTGGGATCTACGGTGCCATTAGGTGACCATTTGGATTAGTTTAGATAAGGAATATTGAGGCTAAATTTGATTGCAAAAGCAAATCAGTTTGGAGCCCTTCAGGTTGGATGCAGGTAGAAAGGCTGGAGGTTTTCTAAGAGGCATCCCAAGGGGAAATGATAGGGTATAGATGACACTGTTCCCATGGATGAAAGTGGGGAGGAGGAAGGTCACAGCTGCCTGTAGTTAAGGAAGTCTCTAGGACTCAGAGAGGAGAGGACCCAACAATACCAAGCTATTTAGGGGTCTTCACCATACTCAAAAAGGATTAGGGATAACGGCCTGAGGAGACTTGGCACCTGGTACTAGAGCTTTCAACAAGGCTCCATGGCTTGCCAGAGTTGATGAAAAACTGAGCTCAGGAATGAGGTCTCATCTAAGGGAAAGGGACAGGAAACAGGACCACACAGTATCGTAAGAGTTACAAGGGAATAGAGATGCTATGGGATTACTGGCATGTCCAAGGAGGAGGTGGAAAGGGGAAGTGGGAGGAAAGGGTCTCAATAGCCCAGGCAGACCACAGGAAGCTGCAGGATTGCAGCTCTGAGGGTGGGGGATGGGTATGGCGAAGGCCAGCCATAAAGACCATGGCTGAGGCTACCTTCCACCTCCAAGAGTAGCAGAAGGGTGTTGTACACTCAATGGTCACTTCTTTGGACTTAGAGAAACATTTATACCCACTGAGGGGAAAACTTACTGAATTACCATTGGTGGATGGGATGCGGAGTGATAGGTGAGCTGGAAGGTAAGTCTGTTGTAGGTAGACTGGAGATGAGGGATAGGGTCCTGGTGTGGCTCATACCCCAAAGGGGAGCACAGGCACCAGGAGAGCCTACCTGAGTCGTGATATCAATGTAAAGGTTTTTCTTGCACAAGGGTATCTTGGCAATCAGGAACGAAGCAGTACCACAAAATCACACCATTCAACAAACCCCACACAAGAAATTTATTGGGAAAAAGAACAGAATGATGGCTGCCTCTGAATGGGAGGAGAGACAGCAGAGACTGGATAAAGGGAAAGGCTTTTATAGGGTTTTTGGAGCATGTTCCATGAGCTTAGTGGGAAAGAATCATGAGATAGGAAACGATGTTTGACTGTTACTGCAGAGTCATGGGGTTGGGGATTTCCAAGTCTCAGAGTTCCAGGTCATGTCAGGGATAGTGTGTTCTTCCCTTGGCACAGGTGCTTGGAGTCAAGTCAGGGTTAGGATGATCTTCTCTTGGCATGATTCCTCACAACTACCACAACAAAAGCTGCCATCTACTGAACATCCAGAAGGTGCTCCTTCCTTCTACTGAATACATGCTCCATTTCTAAACTTGAAACCACTGTGCAGAGTCGATGGCTTTAACCCCCTTTTACTAGCCAAACTGGGGCTCTAGAAACTGAAATCACTTACTTTGGGTAATAGTCATTTGGCCATGATAGCTTTTTTTGTGTTTGAGAAGTGTGCTCTGAAGATATTATTATAAAGTAAATCTGTGGAGTTGACAGTCAGTTCTTTGAAGATTGGGACACATCTGTATTGTCCATTTAGCAAATACTTGTTTTATGGAACCAGTAAATTCTTGTCAGGTAGTAGTAAGTTCCTCAATATGTAGTTATGTAGTAAATGATTAAAACATTGGGATGGTTCTGATGAAATCTTTTGTTGGAGGAGTGGAGGGACATGACAGGCTCCATCTGGTAGATTCCTCTTTCTCTGGATAGCAGCTCCTAGTGAGACTACGTAAGGATTTAGGACACATAGTTTGGGAACCATCTTCTTTCCTGAATCGTTTCTTTTTTGGTAGTCAGATGAATTGTTCAGCAAAATTATTCAAGCAAAATTATATATATATATATATATATATATATATATAAAATAAAAAATACAAGAAGGTTGGTTTCTTAGAACATTTGCATTATCTTTTTATCCATGAAAAATAATTATTTTGCCGTCCCTTTTACCCAAGAATAATTTTAGAAATGTGTATACCTTTTCATTTTATTCAAAACATACATTTAGGGCTAATCAGTATCACCTTGTCATTTCTGCCTAGTAGCTCAGTGCTGAATCCTGAGTTTGATAGTTAATAAGCCTCATAATAATAATAAGTTAATAAGCTGAAGAGCCTTGGATTTTTAAAGCCAACAGTTAAATTCAAGTCATCTGGCTTCAGAACTGGAGCTCTTAAGCTATACTCCAAACGATAAAGTAATCAGATGAATAACAAGATAAACTGTTAAGCAGGATAAACCCAATGATAGAGAAGGGCTAAACATGGCAGCCCTGTGGCAAAGAGCATGATATATTTTATATCAAGGATTAATTCTAGCTCTATCAATCTCAATGCATTTTGAACAATCCCCTCAGCCAAACTAATATAGTAAATGAGAACACCTGCAATATAAAGGATTATTTGATCAAGATAAGTGTCAAATAAAAAATAGGAACCTTGAATTTTCTGCACCCAATCCAAATACAGACCCTAGGAATGAGCATCAGTATATACAGAACATTTTAAAAACATCCATAATAAAATGTTAAGCCAAGGTAACTGGAGGAAGATACCTAAGATACTTTATTGAATTTATTTGAGGTGAGAAGACTCCTGGGACATTCATATTATAACTGCTATCAGTCATTGCCAGAGGGATATTCACAGATGTGTATAGTATTCTGACTTTGTGGGCTGTAATGCAGGCAGTGAATTGGAGTGCTAGGGAGCCAAGTGGGTGCTGCATGTGAACTGGACATCGGGATGGCCCAGGTGAGGGTATAAACAGCACACACAACGTTTACTCCGTACGGTTATTAAAAGAGTGGCTGCCGTTAGTCTCTCTACTGTGGCTTAACGACCCCAGTGATGCCAACTGAAAATCATCTCTGACAGCAGTGTCGGAAGTGTTGAAACTGCAAACTGAATATTATTTTGGTGCTGAAATATAGTTTTTTATTTTCTAGTCAAGTTTATCTTAGACGCTTTCATCAAGGCAGAGAGTTTTGACAGTCTCGCTCTCCTGCTGACACTAACTCCCCATCCCCTGTCCTCTGCTAACCAGTTACTTCAGGCTTCTTTAGCTCAACTATTTCCCATCACTTACTAATTCATGCTACTTCTTCTTAAGTTGGTGGTCTATTTTCTTTAACTACATTCTCAAGATTATACATTTATTAAAGAGATGTGGTACATAATTTAAATTACTGGCCATAAGTAAAACATCATACTTGGTTAATAATTTATCATTACTTCACTGAATTGAAATTTAAATGATTTGGGAATCTATAAATCACTGAAATTATTCTAAAAGTCATAGCATATCTGTATCAATTACTCAAGTAATAATGTATTTTAGAGCTATGTAAATGGAAACACTGATTTAATCCTCAGTACTTTGCTCTAATATAAATAAAGTATTAAAATTATAAAGTAGGAATTGAATATGCTGTTAATGAAATTGAATTATTTTATGTCTCTAAATTCATTTGCTTTATCTTATTAACTCCATTGGCAGTGGGAGGGTTCCTTTTGCTACTGTGAAAAACAGAACTATCTGACTTTTTAAAAAATCGAATCTGTGAAAGCTGTTACAAAGTATTGTCCTGATAGCAACTACTAAAATCACATTTCAGTCACATGCATACACAGTTGCAAATAAGCTGAGTGATTAATTCTGATAAGATTATCTCTTAAGTAGAGCAAAATAATTCAACTATTTTTGTCTAATTAAAAAATATTTATTCTATATTAAAATAGTCCTTCTTTGAATTCTGTCATTGTGTCTCAGAGTATTTATCTCATAATTATTAATAAATGACATTTTTTGAAACTTAAATTTTCATTTCACTTTTCTTAGGGGAGACATGCTATTTTTCACATGCATACACATACACACACATACACCAGAAATACACATAAAAACACTCACCAGAATGAGTTACTTATCTGGACATGAAAAATAAAACATTGCATCTCAGCTTTGCAATTGATTCAATACATGTATTTTATAGATAGTGGAGAAGTATCAGTTTACAGTTTACTTTTTTGGTTTTTATTAGCATATGCTAAACTGAAAAAAACAATAGGTTTATCACTATGACACTTCATATATGTATTGTCTTAGGGTTTCGATTGCTGTAAAAGACACCATGACCATGGCAACTCTTATAAAGAAAAATATAATTTGGGTAGCTCGCTTACAGTTCAGAGGTTCAGTCCATTATCATCATGGCTGGGAGCATGGCTGTGTGCAGACGTGGTGCTGTAGCTGAGAGTACTACATCTTGCAGGCAATAGGAAGTCGACTGAGACACTGGGTGGTATCTTGAGCATAGCAAACTGCAAATCATGCCCCCACAGTGACACACTTCCCTCTAACAAGGCCATACTCACTCCAACAAAGCCGCACCTCCTAATAGTGCCACTCCCTGTGATATTCTGGGAACCAGTTACCTTCCATCTACCACATGTGCATAGTATAATCTCATTGTGTTTAACCCACCTCATTGCCCCCATCAATCCTCTGTTGATCTGACTGTTTCCCTTCTTATTTTTAACATGTGTCTGGGATTTCTTCTCAGGCACTCATGGTTGTCAGCAGACACTTTGTACCGAGCTATCTCATCAGGTCCCAGTATATGAGCCATTTAATTCAAGAGTTAAGATCATTATCATTAACTGTTATGGCTGAAAGATATGTACTAAATTCTGTCATTTTGTTGTTTTTATGTTTCTTTCTTAATCCTCATTTGCTTCTGCATTCCTTTAGTAAGAGTTATTCTCTCCCATTTTCATATGGTGTTTATCTTGCCTTCTGTTTGTAAGAGTCTGTACTATACTGCTTACTTACATGCTGATTGGACAAAAGGATCATAAGGAAAGAAGGCTTATTCTGGCTGCTCTCCAAAGGTGTAGCCTACATTGGTGGGGAGATCATGAGCATCGGTGCTTGGTGTGGCTGTCACATTGCATTCATAGTCAAGAAGCAGAGCAAGATGAATGGTGCTGCTCAGGTCTCTTTCTTCTTTTTATTCTGTCAGTTCAAGACCTGAGACCGTGGAATAGTGCCACACACATTTATAGTGAGTCTTCATACCTCAGTTAACCTAATATAGAGAATTTCCCACAGACATGCTCAGCAGTTTGTTTTCACAGAAAGTCTAAATAGCATCAGGTTGACAGTCAAAATTAACCACTGCAGATTCCTTTATAATCTTTGGCTGGCCTGGCATAATGGTCATATGTTCCTTTGGTTTGTACTTATCATGGAAGGCACTTATTTATCCTTTGACTCCCCAAGCATAGTGTTGGTGGATAAAGTAAAGTGGCTTGGCAGTTACTTCAGTCCAGGGCTCCAAGGCTATTATCCCATGTCCTCTTAGTTTTCACGTATTGACTTCCTTCTTTTGAGAAATCTGCTGGTATTCTATTCTGTTTGTCTGCGTATTTGTCATGATGCCTCACTCAGACCTTCATTTTCTGTCTTGTCTGTATACTTTAGCTTTTTTAGCTCTAAAATAACAAGTAGAAATTATTTTTTTGGTCCTGTATGATTAGGGTCCCAAGAGTCTTCTCTGTGTCTCTATCTCCCAAGATTTGAGGACTTTTGTACTTTGTGAATATGATTTTCATGCCTTTAGCTCAGTGGTTCTCAACTTTCCTAATGCTGCGACCTTTAGAACAGCTCCTTATGTTGAGGTGACCCCCAAGCATAAAATTATGTCATTCCTATTTTATAACTGTGATTTTGCTGCTGCTACAAATTTTAATGTAAATATCTTATATGTGATCCCCTAAGGGGTCTCAACCCACAGGTTAAGAAACACTGCTTTAGTTTTTACCTCTCCTCTTTCTCCTATGCCCATGATTTGTAAGCTTAGTTTTTAAACATGTGTTCAAGCCCTGAATATCTGTCTTCCAGTAATACAGTTCGTTGGTTACGTCTTTTAACTGGACATTTTTGTATGACTTACTGAGCTTTTGTTGTGCCGACTTTTCCATTGTTTTCCCAGCACTTCATTTCCTTGTATTCTTTTCCAACTGACTTGTCTTTCTTGTTTCATCCCAACATTTATTTGTTTCCTTGTTGGTTTTGTTCATGTGTTTCAGTCTTGTTTAAAATCATTGATCATTCTTATAATAATTCTTTGGAGTCCTTTGCTATCATTAGGATCAGTTCCTTTGGAATTGTTCATTTTGAGGGGAATCATCTTACTTAGTTTTCTAATTTCTTGTGTGTCTGCACTGGAACTTAGGCATGTGGGCCCAAGTAGTTGGCTAGAAGGTTTAATTTCCTGTATTCATCAGGATATGGCTGGATTAGATCATGGCAAGAAGGAAGTGTATTTTCTCGAACTTAGAGTTAAGTTTGAACCCTGTAGCCACACCCACCCAGTTATTGCAAAGCACCAAGACTGATGATACCCATCACCACTTAGAAGGAAGAAAACTAACTATAGTAACAATCACAGCTTATAGAAAAACCAGTGATGGAATTATAGCAGTAAACAATTGGAAACAATTACCATCATATAATTCAATAACATTAGAAGACAAAGGAGTAAAGATACTGAGTAAAGTAAGAAAGCATTGATTCATAAGAATAGTCATAGGAAAAATCATATTACAGAAAATGCTGGAATTAAAGAGGAATTAAATAGAGAAAATGGAAAATAAATAAAAGAAAAAATGAAAAGAAGAAACAGAAAAAAACCCAGCTAAGGATGAAATAAACAGGAAAATAAAACAATGACAGAGATTTTAAGAGGCTTATTTATTTGTTCGTTTATTTATTGTGTATGCATATTTTGCCTGCACCTATGTTTGTGTACCTCAAACATGCCCTGTGCCCTCAGTCCTGAATAGGGTGCTACATTACAAGAACTAGAATTACAGACAGTTGGGAGCCACCATGTGGGTGCTGGGGACTGAACCCATGTGTTCTGCAGGGACAGCAAATGTTCTTAACCTCTAAGTTATGCCAGCACCAAAAGAAAAAATTGTTTGTTTTTGTAAAGAGGAGAAAAATAAAGAGAAGTAACAAGATAAACAGAACTGATTTAATTTAAGAAAAAAGAAAATTTCTAAAATGTTGAGAGTGGAAAAGGACAGAGGATTATTCTAACCTAGTGTGGTAGTACCCATCTCTAATTCCAGCAGAGACAGAAAGACCTCTCTAAGTTCAAGGCTAGCCTCCTCTACACAATGAGTCCTGAGCCAGCCAGGTCTAAATAGCAAGACTGTACAGGAAGCCAAACTCCTTAAAAACAAAAAAAGCAACCAAAAACAAAAAAATCCCCTTTAAATATTAAGATCCAGCTTATTATGATCCTGGTAATATAAATATGAAAGAAAAAGAAATAAGAAAATATATTTAAGAGTGTTAAAAATCATACGCAGATATTTAAACTGATCAGGTCTGGTAAGCCTAATACTCATAGAAGAACAAAAACTACAACACCAAGAACATTAGTGAGGGAAAAATAAATAAATAAATAAAGGAGGAGGTATACAAGATTACTGTCCTGAGGTTATCCGTGGTGCAGCAGCTGTGAAAGGCCGATACGCCACCACCTTGATCTTCTCTCTTGGGCACTTTGCCCTGAACTGCCTGGGTCCGTGTGCTGTTTGGCCTCCTCATCTTTACCCTGTTGTACACACCAGCAGGCAGTGGGCAGAGCTGCCTGTAATTGGTCTCTGACATCCTGCTCATCAGCAAGGCATGCAAAGGAAGGCAAGCTGTCCACGGGCTGCTCCCAGGGTCTTGTGCTTGCACACATCTAGTCTTGAGGCAGAGGAGCACAAGGAAAATGCTCCAGTCCAGATGCTGAGAACACCTGGCTTTCTACATGGGCGCTGACGGTTTGAACTCAGGTCCTAATGATTTGGAGACAAGCAATATTTAACTGTGGAGCCATGCCCCAACCCCTCTGTTAGTTTCTTAAATATTGCCTTGAGCCACCAGGTAGGCAAAGGGCTGAACTGGTAGAATTCCATAATGTGACCAGGAAAGTGTACTGTAATTTGTATCATTATTTACTTGTTGGCCTTAGAAAGGCTTTTGAAATTTGAGTAATTTGACATTGAAACCAGAACTCCATGTGCTCACTGGACAACTACTTGGGAATCTTTCTGGAATGAGCACTTCAACAGCAATGAGAGTGGAAGACGGAGGAGATGTCACCAGTCAACCAAAGCTAGGAAAGCTCCTGAAAGGTCTCAGTGGCCGGTCCATTCTGTCTTATCATTTTATGATCTAACCACGGGATGGGGTGAACAAGCAAGAGAGATTTTACAGAAGCATAAGTGGCAGTCAGCAGGTTGTTAAGGGCAATGACCCATTGTTTCAGCTATTTCACCGGGTCATTCTGTTTCAGGTATCAAGTGAAGTCATGCTTGGCAGATAGGCAGTACAAACAGTGCTTTCAGTAAATCACTAATCAAATCAGTAAATCGGTATCTAATAATTGATCTTTTCTAACTTACTCTACTTCATAATGTACTATAGATGTCACTTAAAACATCTGATCATTTGTAGTGTCTTAACAGGTTTCTTAGATGAATCTTGTATAAATATAATTGGTCAGTAGTCCAGCCTGAAATTAGTCATCAACAATTTGTGACTTCTATTTGGTCATTTGTTCTTTGCTCCAGAACAGAAAGGCTTGCTTCTGTTCGTGTAGAAGTTACTTCATCTAAATAAGTATTTGTCTGCCCAGCTTGCCGGTTTATGGCGATTCATCTTTGTATAACAATTGCTTGGAAGCAGTCCTAGTAGAATTTTAATTTCTACTATGTATTTTTATAGATGAGTAGAGCTATTAAATGGCTATAAAGAGAAATAAAATTCTTTATTGCTGTGATCCATATGTTTTTCTGGTTTAGAAGCAAATCTCCTCCAATCCTGGGATCAGGAAGTGAGACTTCCCAAGTATTGAGGAATGATTAGTCCACAAAGGGAGAACCCTCATGGAGATCATCATTTTCTTTTAAAAGGATGCCAAGGGATAACTCCCTAGCCTTTCCATCATGTGGAGACACAGCATGAAGTTACCATCTATGAACCAGAAATTGAGTTCCTATCAGTTACCAATTTTTGCATTATCTTGGACTTCCCATCTTTAGACCTCTTAAGAAATAAATTTCAGTTAATTTTAAGACACCCAATTTATATTTTAGCCCAAATGGACTAAGACCAGAATACCACAAGAACTAAATTTTTCCTTCTGTCGTCACTATTGTCTTTCCTGTATCTTTTTGCTTTGATATGCCATCTGCTTGAGTTATCTCTTTTCCAGGAAATCTTAAAGCTGTTTGTTGTGTTTCAAGTGTGTGCCTGCTTTCTCTTTTTTCAAGTCTGTACTCAGGCTTTAACTATATACCGGTTTGGGGGGTTGGTAGTAATAAAGAAGTCCATGTTATTCCTTCACTCCTGGAGCTTATTCACACATACAAAACTTATCTTTTCCTTCATTTAAATCTACCATTGTTTTTGAAGGAAAGCTACTTATATTGGAATGCAAGTGAAGGACAAGATATGAAGTTGGCTCTCCATGCAATCCTCATCTATAAAGCAGTGTTTATGAATGGGGAAAACATTAGTAAAAGAATTCTCTACTGCGAGCTTCCAGGCACTTTGACAGGCAAGTGGGAAACAGATGTTAGGTGATTAGGCTTTCTTAGTGAATGCCATTTAATTGAAACGTACTCTTGACACACCTCGGGGTACCATGACAACTAGGTAAATCATACCTTTTGCTTAATAAATCAATACTGTGACCAAAAGCAGCTTAGGGGGAGAAAAGCTTTATTTGATTTACATTTCCAGATCACAGTCCATTATTGAAGGAAGTCAGGACAGCAACTCAAGAACTTGAAGAGGAAACATGGAAGAACACTGCTTGTTGGATTGCAAGGACATTCTGGCTGGCACATTCTCTGGCTCATGAACAGCTGGTTTCCTTGTATAGCCCAAGCCCACCTTCCCAGGAGATGGTACTGCCATCCATCCTACATCAATTAACAATCAAAATAGTCCCTCACAGTCATACTCACAGACCAACCTGATAAAGACAATCACTCATTTGAGACTTCTCTTTCATATGATCTAGGCTACATGGAGTTGGCAGTTAATGCTAATGAGGACAAGTATGAAAAAAATCAAGAAAGTCAGTTAAGGAACAGAGATCCTATTCCATCTAATCAATCAGCATCTGGAGTAAATGTGTTGACTTGATATTTTAACAATCTTAATAAGTATTTAATCATTGTACATTGTTTTTTTCAACTTTATTCTTTTCATAGTTCAGCTATGTATCAGAAAATAATTCGGTGTTGCTTAAAGTAAGAAAAAAATCTAGAAATTTAACATATTATGGAATAAATTATTTTTCCCTTAAGATAGAAGGTCAATAGTGGGGAAGTTTATGCTAATGAGATTGAGATTGCTGGTTAATTCCTACCTTACCAAAGTATTGAGTTCTCCTATGAAAATTATAGTCACTGCATATATATGGATAAAATATTGAAATAGTGCTTCTTTATCATATATCCTGATCTCTTGTGAAATTGATTTTGAGTTTGATGGCTTGATCATATTATCATTTGTGATAAGTTTTTATCAGGTTTTTAATTAGTGAAGCTGAGATTTTTTTTTTGTCTTATGTACATGACATGTGGTGTCTGAATATCTGTGTCAGTTTGCTCTGAACCTGTAATAGTCAGATGTTTTGAGAAGAAGCCATCCCTCCATTTTAGCAAAGCCTTAAAACTTCACAGGCACTTCAGGGATTGGGTTTTCATGTGTTAGTCCTGATTAGGGAGCAGCAGGGAGAACACAAATGAAGGGGAGAATGTGTCCTGTCATGTCCCATGCCACATCCCCCGATCCCTCTTCCAGGAGTGATCCAAAAAGCCATGGACATGCCTAATTCTGGCAATAACTAATTGTTCTGCATCTTGTCTGGATGACTTTTCTCTTGAGGTGCTGGCTAATCTTTTGCCAACTTGACACCAGCTAGAGTTACCTGGGAAGAGGAACCTGAATACAGACAATATCTTCTTCCAAATTGCCCATAGACAATTTGGAATGTATGTAGGGCATTTTCTTCATTAATACTTGATGTGTGCTGGCCCAGCTATGGGGGTGGGAGTAGGTGAGGGGGTGCCACCCCTGGATAGGTGAACCTGAGTTTTATAAGAAAGCAGGCAAAGCCATGAGGAACAAGCCAGTGAGTAGCTTTCCACCATGGTTTCTGCCTCAGTTCCTGCCTCCAGGTTCCTGCTTTGAGCTTCTGCTCTGACTTCCCTTGGTGGTGGAGTGAGACCTAAGACTTGTCAGCTGAGACAAATCCTTTCCTCTCCAAGTTGCTTTTGGTCATGGTGTTTTATCACAGCAATAGCAGCCCTAAGATACTTTCTTCCTAAGAAATCTCAGCAAATTCTGTAGCTTCTGGCAACACTGTTATCTCCATTTCTATAGGTTATAGGTAAGTCTGGCTAGGCTGGACTGGTTTCTCTGTTGCATGTCTCTCACAATGAATTTCATCTGCCCCAATGGGCATTTGTTTTTTCAGAGTTCCCAGAGAACAAATCAGTCCAAAATCATTTAGGTTGCTGTCATATTTCTGCCTTTGTTTCAATTGTATGGCTGACTGTTTCTTTGCTGTCCATCTGCTGGGCTTCGCTTTGTGCTTCTGGAGCTCCCCACATTCCCTTCTTCTCATTCCATCTTCAGAGTAGAAATGAAGTCTTGTGGTGTACTGACCTACTTCCTCTTGAGCTACCAGTTAGACCAGCACTCATCTTCTTGAGGACTCCTGGAGACAGATCAGCCTGCTCCTTCATTTGTGTCAAATTGGCAGGTTGGAAGAATTAGGGTTTGTCATCTTTTGGAAAGAGAATTTTGACAACTCTGCCTTGTATAGCACTTTGAAATCTTCATAATAGCTCGTTCGTTACAGTGACCTAGGTGAAATGTCCAACTCACATATGCAAAGTTACATTAAGGAGTTATCAATTCTAATACTAAAAAGAAAGCTTTGTTGCAGAGAATATATAAGAAGAATTGTAGCTAGAGTTTTCCTGCCTGGCCCACAGTCAGGACAAATCTCTCTTACCTGCTAGTCCCACAGCTGCTCAGACGCAACCAAGTAAACACAGAGACTTGTATTGGTTACAAACTGTATGGCCGTGGCAGGCTTCTTGCTAACTGTTCTTACAGCTTAAATTAATCCATTTCCATTAATCTATACCTTGCCACGTGGCTCGTGGCTTACCGGCATCTTCATATGCTGTTTGTCGTCGTGGCGGCTGGCAGTGTCTCTCTGACTCAGCCTTCCACTTCCTAGCTTTATTCTCCTCTGTCCCGCCTATACTTCCTGCCTAGCCAATGGCCAATCAGTGTTTTATTTATTGACTAATTAGCAACACATTTGCCATACAGACCATCCCACAGCAAAGAATACTTTATTCCTAGATGGGAAGTTTATTTCTGTCCCAGATCAGTGTATTGTTTCAGTCTTATCAAACTGAAACTCTTCACAGTGTTTCCCTGAAAGAAGAACCTGCTGATTCTGAAGTTCTGGAAATGAATGTATATAAGAATATTTGACCAAAATGGAATAGTGGTGGAGGAAAGATGTGTTCTACCAAATCTATCGTAATAAGAATTGAGTGGTGGCCTAGAGAGGTAGTCTGACTTTAAAGTCATGCCTTGAAGTATAACAATCTGAGTTCCATGCCCAAAGTCCACAAACCCATGTAAAAATGCATGGAGGAGTGGGGGTGGTCCTCGCTTGCAATCTAGCACCAGGGAAGCAGATCTCTGGGCTTATTGGCCACTTAGTTAAACCTACTAGGAAAGTTCCAGACCAGTGAGAGAGGCTGGAGAGAGAACAGAGAGAGAGAGAGAGAGAGAGAGAGAGAGAGAGAGAGAGAGAGAGAGAGAGAGAGAGAGAGAGAGAGAGAGAGAATACGGATGAAAATAGTACTTGAGGAATGACACCCTGAATTGTACTCTGACTTCCACACAGATATGCACATATACCCATCAAACCTGAATAATACTATGCGCACACACACACACACACACACACACACACACACACACACACGAGTAATATCAGACAAGCAGTAAGTACATCCTTGTATAAATGTGAATTTTGTTTACTATGATCATTTTAAGATAAAAAGGATTAAATACCTGCTTAGAAAAAGCTGGAATGTTACTTTCTTTTGATAGCAACAAAAGGACTATAGAATTAATTAAGGTTAAAAAGAATAAAAGTAATAATGGCAAACTTGTAAGTCTGATCTTAGAAAAGGAAGATCAGCTTACATAGAATATAAACACCACTAGGCATCTAAGAACTAGTTTGCTATATTTTACCTAGTAACCATTGACATGCTGAGCATAATAATGTAATCTTATAATCCCATTATTAAGAAAGCTGATTAAGGGGGACTCAAGTTCAAGGCCAGCCTCAACATTATAAATAACAAAATGTGCTAGTAAACAACATAAATAAACCTAAAGGTAGAATGACATTGAATATATGGGAAGAAAATCTTTGTTTACAAGACCCTTCAAAATCAGTAATGGATGACAACTCAATGCTGTGTATTAGTGGACAAAGGATATGAATAGCTATTCACAAAACATGAAAACAAATGGCCAGTAAACATATTGAGAGACTGTATCAAGACACTGTTAAGCTAGCCTAGCCTGCTTTGTTTCCCAGGGTCTTCCTTTTTTGTTCCTTAGCCCTGGAATTGCAGTTATTACACCAAACACAACTTAAAATAAATGTATATTTTCACTTTAAAACAAGTAGGCTTTGTTTTGTTTTGCAGTGCTGGGGTGGAATTCATGGTCTCATATATGCTAGGCAAGTGCATTACCACTGAGCCATATCAACAATCCCTAGATTATTTCTCTATAGCACTTTATATAATAAAAAAGTAATTCAAATGCTCCCTAAAACTGAAATATTTAAATAATCTTTATATTATAGAATACTCTAAAGTCAATTATCAGTAGCTTTAGGTGGATGTATATCCAGTCACACATCTACACGCGCGCGCACGCGCACACACACACACACACACAAATGGCTCTAAGATGTATTATTGAGAAAAGAAAACCAAGTAGTAAAAACCCATCATATCTTTAGTTACTTAGATTTCCCCAAAATTTGGAAAAACACTGGAGGAAGACTAGGATACAAACACTTAAGCTTAATAACACATGTTCTTAACTCAGAATCCTCAGGAACCTACAGGAACCATCTCTTTTTCCCTGCACATAGACATCATTCCAAGAGATCCTGGATCCAGTGTGGAATTTGTATATAGGCATTCTCACCAGGAAATATATTATATATTCTAATTTTTAAAAAAATTGTACTTAGTGTGGATCTTTGTGGTGGTATTGTGTTCCCCAAAATATTGTGCACCCTAATAAACTTATCTGGGGTCAAAGAACAGAACAGCCACTAGATACAGAGACTAGAAAATGGTGGCACACACGCCTTTAATCCTAGCATTCCAGAGGCAGAAATCCCTCTGGATCTCTGTGAGTTCAAGGCCACTTTGGAAAAAGCCAGGCATGGTGACACACGCCTTTAATTCCAAGAAGTGAGCCTTTAATCCCAGGGAGTGATGGCAGAAAGCAGAAAGATATATAAGGCATGAAGAACAGAAACTAGAAGCTTTTAGCTGGTTAAGCTTTCAGGCTTTGGAGCAGCAGTTCAGCTGAGATTCATTCTGGATGAGGACTCAGAGGCTTCCAGTCTGAGGAAACAGGATCAGCTGAGGAACTGGCGAGGTGAGGTAGCTGTGGCTTGTTCTGCTTCTCTGATCTTCCAGCAGTCACCCCATACCTGGCCTCAGGTTTGATTTTATTAATAAGAACTTCTAAGATTCGTGATACAGATCTTACTAGTAATGTGCTCCTATGGTAAAATGTTATTCTTTGTGGAAAGCAATTACTGTATTTATATTTAATGAGAAAAAGTAAGCTTGTTTATGTACCATCCATTGTATTTTGTGATTCAGAATTGTGTAAACTAACTTCCCTGAGTTTCGTCTCTGCTCCCTGGACTTTCCTATTCCTTTAAACACTTCCCCTCTTTCTAGTGGCTTCTATGTTTTGCTGTTAGTACGTTTGAGGATATGATGGGTAGTAAGCATTTAGGAATATTTTGTGGAGTTGATTCTCCACCATTTGAATTCCCAGTTTCTTCTGTGGTCAGAAGGAGACTGAGTCCATTGGGAGTGTACTGCTTTATGGTTAGATCTGAAGCCCAAATGTAACGTCTTCAGGTTGCCCATAGCAACCACATAGTTTTAGCATGTAATCCTGTGCTTCAGTTTGTCTGCAGTCCTGCTGCAGAAGTGAGCTTTGTGGTGATTTTACTGGGTTGAATTGAAGAAGACTCACTTAAAGTCTACTTGAAGAAACTATCTAAAGACCTGAGATTTACTTCCAAACAGAAACTACACAATGTGTAAGTGGACAAGCCAGCCAATCTCAGGGCCACGGAGTGAATTTAAGTGTAAGGAAACAAATTCAAATTTCTATTACAATGAATTCTGTCATTTAAATAAGAGTCATGTCCCACTGTCCAATCATCCATCTTCTTTGTGAAGGGGCCACCACACTCAGGAGACTGAAGGTCTTATATTAGTTAACATTGACTGTCCTAAGATGAAGCCCATAGATGTTAACATTGTAGAGACATTTCTTTTCCTCAAAAAGTGCAGCAGGAGGTAATTAAAGTACCCCCCACCCCCGCGCCGAGTGTCCCGTGACTTCACCAAGCCTTGGTCACTGTCATCCTGTGCTCATGAATCAATACTCTTTACCTATAGTTAGTATGGTAGTCAATGATGGTAGGAGTATTCTTGGTAAGACATATGACAAAGCTTACAACAGAGTTTATATTACTTTTAACCAGGTGACAGAGAGAGAGAGAGAGAGAGAGAGAGAGAGAGAGAGAGAGAGAGAGAGAGAGAGAGAGAGAGAGTATTATTTCTATTTTTCTAACTCCCTACCTGTTAGACAAACCAGCTTTCCCTTTGTGCCTTTTCTTTTCTGGCATCTTGATCTGGCTTGCTCACACTGCCCTCTTGACATCTACACTTTTCTTTCCTCAGTTGCTTCATATCCCTCCGGGTTGCTAGTTTAGAAATCTTGGCTGAGGCCTTCTCTCTGGTCACAGGTGGCCTTTGGAGTAGCTGCTGCTGCACTGCTGGCTTTCTTCCCTGCTGTTACACCTGCTATGACCCCGATTCTTTCCCTCCCATTTCATGTTTGGTCAGTCGCATAGCAACCTCTCACCTTTTTAATCTGGCAGAGCTCTCTCATGTCTCTTGTAGACCTAGTAGAGTAATGTTAATACAGCTTTTTGTGTTTCTTAGGTTGAGCACTGAGAGCACTTGGTGCCAACTAAATGTATAAGGAATGCTCTTATGAGCAAGATAATTATCTTGACATAAAGAATTTTTTTACAAAGATACTAGAAAGCTTCTTAGCTGACTAATAAACGTAACAATTATACTGGTTTCATTTACCATTGAGAAGGATTTCTGCTTTGAAGTATGATTCATGTTCTTTTTCTTGAAACACATCCAAAATAACATATTGTGTAAATTTGTCCTCAAAATATACTAATTGATTCTGTTGAACTAACACATGTTCCTGTGGTGTGTAATTTGCTTTGATATTCATTTCTATTGTAAATAAGGCAAATCATGAAACATGTACATTAAATAAGCAAATAAGCTCAGAGTGCTACACTTTGAACGGTGATATGAGTGCTTCTGTTTATTTCAATATATATTCATGTGAGACAGGTGAGTTTCTCCACCACCTAGTCACTGTGAATATAAGTGCATTATTTCATATATTTACATTTTGGCAGTGTATTTTTGGTTAATGGACAGAATAACTCTCTAGTGTAGAATGTTGTTATAATGAGACCCTCATTACTGCCAACTTTCTAAGCTCTTAAAAGTTGATTCAAGGCCATTTTGAGTTTCATATGTTAGAACCACTTTTATTCAATGGATAGTCAATTATAATTGATTATGATTAACTATGTTAAATCCACCTTTATCCATCTCTTTTCTAATTCATATTTTGACCACTTAACTCTTTACAAAAATGAAAAAAATGGTGGCAAATGTTTATTTTTTGGGGGGAAGAATTTTTGGGAATTTATTTTGTGAAGCAAATAAAATGTAGATAATAAATAATAAATAAATAAAATTTCATATAGACTTTATTTAATCATTTCCTTTTCTAAAGACATGTGTGGGGGCAAGTAGCAACTGATGGGATGGGTTAGAGATTTCACAAGAGATGTGGGAAATAAAGCTGTTGGAAGTGGTGATGAACTATCCATAGGAAGTTATTTCCCCATCTCAATACTTACTTGAGTCTTCCTGCATTAAACTAATGAAAATTAAAATAGGAAATCAGTCTCTAATGTATAACCTCTTAACACAGATCCAAACATCACTTAGTGTTTAATAGAATATCAAGTAATATTTGAACAATTTTGAATCATAGTTGTCTTTGAAAGTGAAAATAGCATGCAATGTAAAAATTTCACCTCTCATCTTTAGTGCTACATTAAACAGCATTAAAATATATTCTTATCAGGAGAATGGAGAGATGGCTCATCAGTTAAAAACACTTGCAGTTTTTCCAGTAGATTTGAGTCTACTTCCTGACACTTACCACAAACAGCTCACAACTGCTTTTAACTCCAGCTCCAGCACTCTCTGTGGACACTTGCATGCAAATGGCATACACCCACACAGATATGTCTACATATATAAAAATATGTATTTTATAAGTAGTCTTACTTGTTTACTTTCGAATAATAAGTGTTTCTTAGTAACTTCTTTATTCTTCAATAAAAATTGATGCCCAAATGTAGAAGATAATATAAATTTTATAAATATTCATTGGCAATTTGTTTGCTAGGTACAGTGCATTATTTAACTATGAGTAATTATTAGATATTTACAGTGGGTTTAAGCTTTGGGGGGCTTTGGGCAAATATAATAATAATTTGCAAATAAAATGGAATGGGCTGAGTTCTCAATTTGCATTGTATTACTAGGTTTATTGGTCAGAATAAACAATCTTTGTGGCCTTAGCTTTTCCCTAGATTTCACTAACTGTGATGTTGGGTGGAGGGGAGCATATCAGTGGCTTTGTAATCTACCACCATTAAGAAAGAGCCCATGTTGGTTGGCACACTATAGTACCTGAAATTACAGCTTTAGGGAATCCTAGACAAGTTAGTAGGCACCACAGTCATATGTTAATGGAAGGGCTGCAAGTACCTCTTACCAGAGACAAGGAGAATGCCCTTTGTAGCAAGCAAGAACTTTCTTCTGGCCTCTGAGGATATGAGGACTTTTGTTTACATGTTTGACCTTGGGAAAAGGACTTTCTGGAGGGTGGGGGATGACACACAACTAGTCACTCCATTATAGAATATTGCAGTTTTTTTTGTATGTCTTAGTTCATCCAAATAGCTAAAGCTTAAAGTGAACAAAGAGGAAGCTAAACAGATATTACTATGAAACTGAGCAAACCTTAAGAATTTATAAAATCTTGATTATCAAATATACTTTATTTATCAAACAAATCTTATTTATTATTATTTAGCAAATATACCTTATCTATCAGGCATATGTTAGTTATCTAAATTTTCCAGCAGCTTGGTGTTAACTTGTGTGGGAGTAGGCAGTTACCATGCTGGTGGGGATATTTTCCAAAGACTTATTTTGTTTAAAGAGGCAGCCACTGTATACATCCTCATCCTCCACTGAAGACCACATAAAATTTCCCAAAGGAAAAGGCATAAGGGAACTCCCATAACACATAGCAAGAATCATTAAAAATGAAAGTAAAAGGGTGCTGGAGAATTGTGATCCACAATGTCAGAATGCTGGAACTTTGTCAAGTGATGCTGTTCAATAAATCTATAATGCTAGAGAGCCTTTGAAGTAAACAACAGCCCCTTTTTTTTTCTAGAGGTAAAAGGCTAAGTAGAAAAAGAATGAAAAAACTGTTACCAATTAAGGTGTGGGGACCTGAATGCACTCTGGGGAACACATTAGCATCTTTATTTGAACAGACACACACTACAAAGTCATTGGAACGATGAATTCCAGATGATATGATGGAACTGTTAATGCTTTGATACTTTTGATCTCTTGGGACTTGAGGATAAATATCAGTGGTTAGCATGGTTTGTGTCTTGTGAAGGATCCAAGTTTGGTCTCTATCACCCATGTAAGGAGACTTGCAACTACAACTACCACTCAGGGTTCAAAGTATTCTTCTGGCCTCAGTGAGCACCTGCACACAGACACGCATACACATAATTACTAGAAATAAATCTTAGTAATAATTTTCACCCCTTAGAAATGACAAATTGGGTCCAGTGAGACGGCTCAGTGAGTAAAGGTGCTTGACACTAAGCCTGACTATCTGAGTTTGAGTCCTAGAACCCACATAGTTGAAGTAAAATGACTCATGAAAATTGTTTTCCAAGCTCGATATGCCCCTCCCCCATAAATGAGTAAGTAAATAAGTAAATATATAAAAAAATAATCCTAGAATTGCTTTTCATAATTTGTGAGAGGATAAGAGGAAAGGGTAGATGATAGTTACTTTAAAAATGAGTGCATGAAATTTGTTAAGATACTTGGCAATATTTAAGTGTATAAATTTTTCTGTTATGGGGTTTTTATTGTAATATTTCACTTTTTTAGATTATAATATAATTACATTATTTCCTTACTTCCCTTTTTCCCCTACAACCCCTTCCATGTAACTCCCCCTTGCTGTCTTTCAAATTCATGACCTCTTTTTCTTTAATTGATATTAATTATGTATATGTGTGTATGTATTTCTAAATATATGAAATACAACCTGCTTAGCCCATAAAATGTTATTTGTATGTATATATGTTTTCAGGGATAAAGAGCTCATCCATCCTATACCAAATGGTCAGCCCAGAAAAATATACATATATACAAGTAACATTATACAGATGGAGACTGTTGATTTTAATTAAAAATAAATTTAGCTTTTGTTTAAAAATTAGAGTAGAATTTTATAAATCATCAAAATCAGTTGAAAAGCTTTCAGAATGTTAAGCATAAAACTGCGTGTCTATGTACACTGACAAGAAAATTGTAGAATTATTTGGGTAAGTGCTGTAGTTGATCTAAACACACAAGTTTCTTAACTTTAAAGTAGCATGAACCTAAGAGATTTTATCCCTGGCCATCTCCTGCTGATCAATGTTCTGGAGAAATCTGAGCTAAATCTAATGTAGTGTACTCTTTCTATGTCTGCCACTTACCATGGATCTAATACAATGGACCCTTTCTATGGTTATTGTTTACCATGGATCTAGTGTGGTGTACCCTTTTGATGTCTACCACTTAACATGTTCCTAATATTCATTTTTCAGGTGCAGCAGGTACAGACAGTTCAGCAGGTCCAACATGTCTACCCAGCTCAGGTGCAGTATGTGGAAGGAAGTGATACTGTCTATACCAATGGAGCAATGTAAGTTGGATGCTGAAGTTGGATTAATTCCTTCAATTCAGGGAACTACTGTTCTTTCTAGTACAGCCCTCTCTACTACTGGAATTGTTTGTGTGACTTTCGACATTTTTTTTTTGCTACAACAGAGTTATTTAAATTAAACTGATACTTAGAGCTCTGTCTGTATTTATTAGTAAATGCACCCATATTTTCTTCTCACTTAGCATTCTCAGAATGTTTAAAATTTTTGAAATTACATGTGCTTTAACAATTATCCCTAAATTGAGAAAAACTTGTATTTCTTGTTAGTGATGCATATGTTTTAATAATGCCTTACTATTTGTGATTTTTAAATGTTAAGTTGAGTATGTATGAGGTTTTTATTCATCTGTAAATTTGTAAAAAAAAAAATAGCAAAACATATATTTGGAATTTTGTAGACCTCTTCACAGTTAAATCTGTATGAGTAATGATCTTCCATGAATCTTATTTTCCTGCCTAAGTCTGCCCGCCCCCAACTATCTTGTCTCCTTTGCATCAACAGTAGTAGCAATTTGTAAATTTGTTGTCTTTTGCAGCCACTTTGGATTGCAAGTCAGTGTAATATTATAAATGAAGAAACTAAGAATTACTCCAAGTTGTCAGCAGTGATTTCAAGCTGGGCTTTTGTTAGTGAACAGTTTCTGAATGTGAACTGAAGGTGAACTTAGGTTCTTTCAGTGTCCTTGCTTCCGGTCCAGTAGTGTCTGTGGTTCTTTCATCCCTGGAGTGTGTGTGTTCCTGCGTGTGCTCCTTGAATCCCTACAGGGTGGGCACTTCTCACATCCCTGCAGAATGGATGCTTCTTGCATCTCTGCCGTGTGGCTGCTCCTCAAGATAACTCTGCTGTCTTGGCTTCTTTCTATGGTTGCTTCCACTGATCCCAATGATAGCACCTTGTGAGCTCTCAGAAGGCCTGGGTTTTACCCACTGTGGTAACTGTAAAAAGACAAGTATGCATGACAGAGTCCAGTTGAAGTTGTGTATCATGCTGTTTATGACCTGGATCATGATAGATAGTTGGAAGTGGAAAGAAAGCTCCTCTTTTGTCCATTTTTCTTTTTTTAGTTAGAAGACAAAGTCATGGTTTCGTTGTGGCATTTCAAACCTAGTTTGTTTTTGTTGGTACTCTTCCCTTACTTCCCTTATTCCTTTCCCTGTGTGACGACCTCCCCCACCCATACCTTTCCATATGTGATAGTCCCCTTGCTGTTTTAGTATCACGTGTGTCTTCCCTGCTTCAGAAATCTTTCTCTTTCTGTCCCCTTTCTAGTTTGATTATCTGTATACACTCTCACCTTCATAATTATACTCCTTCCCCCCCCCCTCTCCCACGCACGCAGAATCAGGGGCTGAAGAGAGGCTTTAGCAGTTAAGAGCCCTGGCTGCTCTCCCAGAGAATCAGGTTTGATTCCCAGCACCCATGTGGCAGCTCACAAACTTCTGTAACTTGCATTCCAGTGGATGACCTTTTCTGGCCTCTGTGATCACTAAGTATGCACAAGATACATGCAGTCAAAACATTCACATGCAGAGAATTTTTTAATTAAAAAAAAATGAAACTAGGATCTGCATAGGAGAGAGGGCATGCAATATTTTTCTAAGTGTAGGTTACCTTATTTGATATATTTCCAGATTCATCTGTTTTTCTGTAGGCTATGTAACTTTGTAACATAACATTCTTTATGGCTGCATAAAATACCATTGTGTATATTTACCACATTTTAATGAAATATATAAATTAATTCCACTTTCTTGCTTTTGCAAAAAAAAAAAAAGTGGTAAGATTGGTGTGTGTGTATCACTGGGGTCTTATATAGTGTTCTTTCTTTGGGTGTATGCCATGTAGTGGAATAGCTGGATCACATGGTATTTTTAGAATTTTTAGAAAATTCATTATTAATTTCTATAGTATCTCTTTCAGGTTACTCTGGCACTAGCAGTGATTTAAGGTTCTTCTTCTCTCATACTCTTTGCCATTTTTGATATATTTTGCTTTTTCAGTGTTAACCATATAGACTGATAGGAGAGGGAATCTCAGAGTAGCTTTGATTTGCATTTCTCTGGTGGTTGATAATATTGAAACACATAAAAAAATGTTTGTTGTCCATTTTTGTTTCTTCTTGGAAACGCTTATTTGGTTCATTAGATTATACATTGATTGGTAGTGTGCATTTGTACATGTGTGTGTGTTTAATTTTTGTAGTTCTTTATATGTTCTAGGTATTAGTCCCCTATCTGAAGTATAACTGGCAGAATTTTCTACCAATCTATAGGCTGTCTATTCACTCTCCTGACAGTTTCTTATGGCTTCCTAAATCCTTTTTAATTTCATGTAGTTGATTTTTATCAGTTCTTAGAGTTGTTTCCTTTGTTATTGGAGTCCTATTCAGATCCCATTTATTAATTCTTAGGGTTATGCCGAATACTGTTAGAGCCTTGCTCAGAAATATTTTGCCTATAACTGTCATTTGAAATATTACAGTTCCTTAGTAGTTTCAGGAAATTATCTGCTATTATTTCATTGAATTAATTGTCTATACCTTTTGACTTCCCCCCAGTTCCTTCTATCATGGATCACTAGGTCTCTTTAATGTAGTTAGGTTTTTCATATGTTTTGATCATCCTATTAATATTTAAAAATATATGTCTTAATGTGTAGCATGAGTCTTAAAAGTTATTATTAATAAAATCAAACCTGAGGCCAGTTATTGGGGTCAGTGCTGGTAGATCAGAGAGACAGAACAAGCCACAGCTATCTCACCTTGCCAATTCCTCAGCTGGTCCTGTTTCCTCAGACTGGAAGCTTCTGTGTCCTCATTCCAATGGCTCTCAGCTGAACTGCCGCTAGAAGCCTGAATGCTTAACCAGCCAAAATGCTTAACCAGCCAAATGCTTCTAGTTTCTGGTCCTCACGCCTTATAAACCTTTCTGCTTTCTACCACCACTCCTGGGATTAAAGGCTGCTTTCTGGGATTAAAGGCGTGAGTCACCATGCCTGGCTGTTTCCAATGCGGCCTTGAACTCACAGAGATCCAGAGGGATTTCTGTCTCTGGAATGCTAGGATTAAAGGTGTGTGCTAACATTTTCTAGCCTAAATATCTTGTGGCTTTTCTGTTCTCTGACCCCAGATAAGTTTATTAAGGTACACAATATTTTGGGGAACACAATACCACCACATTAATGTAGTGTTATCTTGACTTTGTCTTTTTCTTTGAAACTCATTTTTATGCTTAGTCTGTTCATAAAGCATTCTTTTGTAATTTTCCAATTTGATTTATTGGCTTATATTTCCACTGCTTCTGCTTGGTTCCTCCTCGGTACCTCAATTTCTTGGTTGAATATTTTTCTCCATATTTTGAAATTTTTACTCCAAGTTCCCAACTGTTTCATTCCCTGGTTACTTTCTTGTCTAGGTCCTGAATGGGTTTCCATATTTTGATCATCTGCTTACCTGAGTGACCTTTATGGCCACTGATCCTTTAAAAAAATATCTAAATTTTTCTCTGAAATTTTAACTGTCTTGGTGTCTTTGTTTTCTATTTTTGTGGAGCTGAGAGGTTGTGGGTGTGTTATGGAGACTGTCTCATTCTTAGTGTGTATTTCTTTGTATTTTGTGCATCTGTTGGGATGGTTGTGTATTCCCACCACTTTCCCCCTTTCCCTAATGTTTTGTTTTGTTTTATAAGAATCCTTCAGAAGGGTGGAAGGGTGGTGTTTACTGCAAACTATGGTCCCCACTTTTATTTGGTTGTGGGGAGTTATGGCTAGCTACCCCTAATGCCTTACTAGCAGTCTTGACATGACTTGCAATAGGGGACACTAGTGTCCCTGATCAGATCCAGAAATAGCAACACTGGGAACTCTTTAAGAAACAAATGAAATTTATAGATTTTTTTTCTAAAAGGTGAGGCTATCAATATTGTTAAGTAGAAAAATGTGAAAGAAATTGGGAAAGTAGTGTAAAGGGGGTGGAATATGAATGAGTAGAAATGCATGTGGGTTGAGCTGTGAGAGACAGACTAGAGCAGATGTGGAAATAGGAGAAGATTTTTGTAGTTAAAGAAAAGGAAGGGACAGTCTCTGTGGTCTTCTTTGTAAGATAGAAGTTCAAGTATACAGTTCAATAATTAAAGGAAAAATGCAAATAAAAAAGTAAAATTATGGAAGAAATTGAATAACCAACAATCAAAAAATAAACAGTAATGTAAAATAGCAGCTATTATGTATTTGGTTATTATGTTTCCTCATTATGAGGATGTAGCTTCTCCCCCGGGTTGTTATTGGGTTTTTTGGTTTTGGTTTTTTTTTCTTAGGTTTTTGGCAACAGGGTTTCTGTATGTGACAGCTCTGGATGTCCTGGAACCTGTTCTGTAGACCAGAATGGCCTGGAACTCAGCAATCTACCTGCCTCTGCCTCCCAAGTGCTGGGATTAAAGGTGTGCACCACCACCAAATAGCTGTGGGTTGTCGTTTGTATCAGTTTCTACAGTTTGGGAAGGGCAGAATCTCAGTAATTCAAGCAATTCAATGTGCCCCTGCAGATGAGAAGACTTTTCTGAGCTCAGATTGCTTTCTTTAAGAATCCTCAGGTCTGAAGGATTGGCAGCAGTAGTCAGTGCTGAGGCAGTTGGAGAACTATGTTTGTGGGGAGTTTAATGGTGTACACAGTGTGAGCTGGGCACTTGGTGCACCCTTAGTCCTTCTTCTAACTTTATTCATCCATTCACCCAGACTCAGTTTCTAATCCAGCATCTTACCCAGAATTCCACATGCTCTGTTGTTTATTACTTTAGTTACTGAGTCTGTCCATAATGCCCCTGCTTTAAGAACACCTTCATTACCTTAAAATAAACAGGTCTCCCCATGGCTTTCTTCCCTTCCCTCCCTCTCTCTGTACTTCCCACCTGCTCCAGGCATAGCAACTTTGACTACTTCCGGGAGGTACCTTTATGTCCCTGTGAGCTGTCTGCAGTTTTCCTACTGAAAGGCATCCTGCCACTTTCTTCCATCTTTCCAGCCCCTCCCTACCTCAGCCAGTCTAGAGTGAGCCTCCTCCTAGACCGTGTTTCACTCTCTCTTTTCTGCCACGAACGTTGCTTCTCCTCCTCCACAATCGGCTTACCTTCCTCCATAAAGGACAAGTGCACACTGTAATTTCATCTCTAGTGTTGTATAATGAATGTTCTATAGTGTTTCTGATGCTAAGAAGAAATCTCCTGGAATATGTACTTGCCACTTGGTTGTTATATTTGCATTTATTTAGATCATTTGTACTTAAAAAGTCAATAAATTTCTGTTATTCTAGTGGATATTCAACTCTGAATGGTTAATAGTGTATATAATTTCTCCTGTTTGTTATATAGGTTTAGGGCCTCCTAGAGCTTGATTTTAGAATTTTTATTATGAATTTAACTACTGTTGGCATTTATACCGATTGAAAAAAGATCCCTCTTACTTGGATTTTATTCTCACAGAGAAAATAAATGCCTTTGTAGATGCTGCTAGAGGCAGCTTACTTGTAGCCGTTGCTCCTGAAAGCCATTGATAGCTAGCTCCAGAAGCTGAGAATGGGGTTTGTATATTTCAGGTCTGTATGATAGAAGCTAGGTAGTCAAGGAAAAGGGCACTTGAGATAGCTGTTAAGAGAGTCTGCCATAGCAATTCCTCATTTGTCCTGGTTTAAAGTAGTGCAGACAAGTCAGCTTTACTACTTAGGAGGATGTGAATTTGTGTTTGAAATGGAGATAACTTCTCAGAAGTGCCTTTATGATTCAAACAAGAAATTGTTATAAACATTAACCTCTGCTGTTAAATGTTGTGCTTTGTTTACATTTTTCTGTCCTAAATTCTTCACATTGTCTTCTACATTTTAACTGGACTTCTAGATTTGTTTGTTTGTTTATGTGTGTGAGTATGCCACAGTATGTAGTAATTAAAATTAAAAAAAAAAAAAACAACTTGTGGGAGTAGAGTTTTCCTTCTAACATGTTGGTTTTTGGGAATTGAACTCAGGTTATCAAGCATGGTGCCATAAGCCTGGGCCTGCTAAGCCATCTTGTTGGCCCTCTTGTCCTTTCTTGTATATATTTAACTATCCCATGTAACAAATATTAGTTGAATGAATTTATGCATTTGTAAAACCTTAGAAAAATAGTATCTCTAAAGTTGATTCTTTAAAATTGTGGGACTATTTAAGTGCAGAAATGATTCCACAGAAACTGTCTAGTGCCAACACGTATTTTCTGTGGCCACTAGCTCAGTTGATTAGATCATGACTAATGAGGTCTAGGTCATGAGTTCACTTGCTACAAAGTCCAATTAGCTTAGATCTGGGCTGTGTGGTCCTAGATTGCATCTTCAATTCCACGTATCATGTCACAATGAACACTCTTGGTCAAGATAGAGAAGACATGCTTTTAAAACTCCTTGTTACCGGTGAGTTTACATTTTGAATAGGAGTTCTAACGTATTACTTCCATACTCAATAAGGAAATGTCATTATGTTCCTGTGAATTAGATTCAGGGTTTTAGTGAGTAGATAACTATGAATATTTTATTCTTGGGCATCAAAATAATTACTTTTTCAGCATAAGCTGTTTGAATCTTTTTTCTAATTTTTTACCTCCCATTAGACTGCATACAGTTGTGTATCAAATGCCCATCTTAGGACTCTTGTATTCTCTCTTTTTATTCAGAAAACTTCCATATATGTTAGGAAAGTGTGATCTCTATTCTTCTGTTGTATCACGCTGAATTAATAGGCAGCTAGTATTTGATCTCTGACTTAGACCTCAGAGTCCCACTTTCTGTGTGATAATAACCACTTTGCTAATGATCCTCCTAGGGGAGAGGGATTCTGGTCATTGTCATGAACTTTCAAGCACCCAGTACATGACCCTACAACCTGCACACGCTCAGTAAGTCTGGTTCTCTATGCCCATGTTACCAGCATTCTCATGTCATGTAGACATAATGCACAGGGTCTCACTCAAGAGGGGATGACAGCACTCACAGATGCGTGTAATCACTTATGAGAATGTGTAATCATCATAATTTGCTGAAACTAAAGTGTTTACCTGGTTCTTGCTGCGAATATTGACAATTACTGCTAGCAAAGCAGGCTTAACAGTGTGGGTTAGTAAGTAGGCATGTATTTCAATTGAACAATTGAGACTACTTTACAGTGCTGGGTGTTGGCACAGAATCGCTTTTTACTCAGGGGAAAAGGTAGCTCAATTCATTCTCTCCTGCTTATTTTATCCTTGTTCTTCAGGAACCTCAGTTGCATAATTTGTTTATTTCCTTGCAATGGTTGTCCCAAAGATATTTCCACAAAATTTAGGTCCTAGTTATCCCTATTTGTACAAATTCTTAAAGCTTGCATTTTCTAGTCATTTGTGTTCCGATGGTTAAACTGGCTGAGGACTATCATATACCACAAGGAGAGAATCTCCTGGTTAGTAAGAAAGCAGATTGTTAAAAATCAAATTATTTTTCTTCGTTATCACATCTTCTTTTGACTTTTACCCTCCCCTTCATTCCTACATCATGCTTGTCAGAGCAGAAAGAATGATGTAATCTATATGATGACAAAATTGAGATGTCTGTTTTCTAAGGATTTTTCTGTGTAAACCTTTAAGGGAAACGTGTCTATTGTTTAGAGGTGATCTAAACAATATGGAATGACGCCTTCTCCACTCTTCTTCTTTGAGAGTACATTTATCATCAACTTAAGTGTAAAATTTCTCAAGCCATGTTCCACAAAATATGAGTCCCTTAAAAGCATACTGTGGTTACATAGATGGAGAAAAACTTGGACCAGTCTTTGAGAGGATCCCAGTTCCTAATAGAGCTTTTGAGGTTTTTAAAAGTTTTGTTTTTTTTTTAAGTCCTATATTTAGGAAGAAAGAAAGTCAGGATTTAGGAAATAAACTCAGTATTTCCAAAACTTTTACACACTATATTTTGGGAGATAACACATTTGACATTTGTAATTTTTTCAAATTCCATAAGCATGTGAACAGAATGGAACTCAATTTTCTAAGAGTCGCCTCTTGAAAATCCTGTGGTTAGTACATTTTCTGAAGGCCTCCACTTCCTTCTCCCATATACTTCAAAAGATTAATAAGGATCCACTTCAGGCTATTCTTTCCTCAAGTGATACAGCTAAGTTTCAGAATTTGCAGGTGAAATTATGTTTTCTTATTATCTTTAAAATCCTCTTTCCTTAGAAGAAATGATTACATGGAGTTGCTGTAACTAAGGGTGAAGATGTTTCCTTCATTTGCCCTTCTACTGATGCATGGTCTAAGACATCTAGGAGCTGGTGTGGAAATCCACTTCCCATTTAGAGCTCACCAAGCATTGGTTCCATAGGAAACCTTGGAGAAAGAAATGACCACGTGTGAAAAGAGCTTGAATAGCTTCTAGCATTAGCTACATAAAACCTTCCCATCTCTTCAAAGATGAAAGACATTCAAATGTAGCTTCCTAGAATATCAAAGTTGGTAGGATTGAGGTAATTTATTTCCATCCCAATTACAGACAAATAAATGAAGCTCAGATAGGTAGAATTCACATTTTCTTACCTCCAACATGTGGTGCTCTTTTACTTACTCTTAACCTTTGGCAGTTTGTAGAAAACAAACAAAATGAACACAGAACACCCTTTTAAATGTGCATAAAACTGCCTCGAAAGTTGGCTATTTCCAGAATTTTCACTCAAGATGGATACCTGATAGGCCAGGAGCTTAAGTATTACTTGTGTGTGACTTTGGTTTGGCTGGGGCTCCAGGGACACCATCAAACAAGGTAATGCTTGCTTCTCAAAGATTAAAAGCCATGCAAGGATATCATGGACTACTTCTCGTATCAACCCAGTATTTGAAAGTCTCCTCCATTTTCCATTTAAATGTATGGTTTTTTGTCAAAATCAAATTCAGACAGTCCATACCCCTCTTTTTCTAATTGTATCCCTTTTTATAGTCACTTAGAAATGGCCTGTCTTAACCACTGTGTGCCTATGAAACAGCTAAGCCAATTGTACAGTTCCATGTGTGATACTCTGCAGCTTTCTCATGATCTCCAGTGCCTGCCTCCTTCTCTTGTTCTGTGGTCATGTTCTAGCTCCTGAATCATTTCCAGCTAGAAGAAAATGTGAAAACTAAAGTAACTTGCTTTCCACTGCCATATTTTCATAGCGAACTGAGGGTTATATAGATTTCATATATTTATTTGTGGAGGGTATATATATTTTTTTAGTTTGGATTACTTTCTGAAAACTATTATCTCTTTTTTGTGCTGTTTTTATTGAAAAAAATGTTTTCAAACATTATATTCTGATCACACTTTTCCCCTCCCCCCTATTTCTCCCAGATCCTCCCCACCTCCCTACCAACCCAACACCATACATTTTCTCTTTCTCTCTCCAGAAAAATCAAACAAAAAACAAGAAACACACACACACACACACACAAAACACACAAAAGCACAAAATCAGATACCAAAATATACAAGCAAAAGACTAATAAGACAGAAAATACCCAAGAAAGCACTATGAGACAGAAAGTCTAGAGAAATACCACTGAGTACTTTTTGTGTTGGCCATCTGCTCAAGGGCATGGGGCCTACACTGATGTTTGGTTAATATGCCCAGTGAAACTCCACTGGAGAGGACTCATTTTTCCTTTGCAAGTATATACTGATTGTAGATAGCTTCTTGGTTAGGGGTAGAAGCCTGTGTCCACTTCCCCTTCTCATTGCTGGGACCCCATCTAGCTTGAACTTGTAAAGGCCCATGAGTGTTGCCACAGTCTCTGTGAGCTCATACATGCATCAGTCCCGTTGTGTCTGGAAGACACTGTTTCTTTGGAGTCATCCGTCCCCTCTGGCTCTTACAATCTTCCTAAGTCCTCCTCCACATATGTGCCTGGCCCCTGAGGGGAGGGTTTGATGAAGACATCCCATTTAGTCCTGAGTGCTGCAAAGTCTTGCATTCTCTGAATATTGTCCAGTCTCTGTATTAGTTCCCATCTACTGCAAGAAGAAGCTTCTCTGAAGATGGTTGAGTGAGACACTGATCTATGGGTGTGGCAGAATGTCATTGGAGCCATGAAAACTCTTATCTTAACTATAATTGGTATTGTGAATTGCAAGTATTGTGATGGGTTAAACTTCCCCATTTAAATTTTAAAAGTCTTAGAAAGTTTCACACAGTTTCTCATGATTTAACTAAATATAAAAATGGTTATTGAAATTTACAAAGCTGGATGCTATGGCCAATAGAAATTGTCTTTAAAGTTATTGGCTATTCATGGTGCTCACAATGAATATGTAACTGGATTATGTTGAGATTATAGATAGAAGTGAAGCACAATTTCATGGGAATAGAGATATATGAGGGAATTGACAGTAAGTGTATTGGAAGCTGTATTTTAGCCATGCAAAAGAATGTTAGGGAAATATAGAGAATGTAATGTAATGGTTTTGAGGAATGACTGTGGTAAGCAAGGACACATAAAATCAATCTGAGATGAGGAACTTAAGCTGAACTTTTAAGGGTGATTAGGACAAAGGAAGAGGGTCAGGGGAAATAAGAAAGCTTTCCAAGCAAAGCAAGAAGGGTGGAGAAAATGATCTGTCCTAGAGGAAATTGATCAGCAAAATGGCCAATGTGATGTTACTGAAGAAAACATTTAAGAAAATGGCCATAACCAAGTCCTGAGATTGTGTGCAAACCAGCCCTGGTGCTTCCTATAAAGATTTGAGCATTTTTTGAAGGCAAGGGGAATTTTGAAGGCAAGAATCATGGCAAGATTTTTTAGCAAAATTTGGTTTCCACATTTATATTTTAGAAAAATTCCCATAGCACCAAAATTGGAGGCAATTGGAAGAGAGCCAGGTTTGAAGAAAGAAAACCAATCCGAATGTAACTATAATGAATAACATTGTGAATTAAGGATTATGAAAATGGAAAAGAGAGTTGTAGAATTGCATGGTTTATTTAGAAGAGAATTCTTAGGATTAACTGGCTCGTATCAGTGTAAGAGAAGCATTAGCATTAATTTCAAACCCTGGAGGTGGAAGAGCAGTTCTCTGCCCAGATGAACGGTGTAGAATAACAAGGACCTGTGAGGCTGTCCGCATAGCAGAGAACCCCATCCCCATTTTTTCCTTTTATTGAAAATAGATTGTTTTCTGATAGAATATATGCTGACTACAGGTTCCCTTCCCTCTACTTCTCTCGGTTCCTCTCTACTTCCTCTCCCCTTTCTGTCTCTCATTAGAAAAGAACAGACTTCTAAGAGATAACAGCCAAACATGGCAAAATAAAATATATTAAGATAAAACAAGAGCCATCATATTGAGACTGGACAAGGCAACTCAACAGGAGAAAAAGATCCCCAAAGAGCAGGCACAAGAATCAGAGACCCACTTGTTCATACACTCAGGAGTCCTGTAAAAAGTACTAAGCTGAAAGCTGTGATATATACAAGAAGACCTGGTGCAGGCCTACATAGGCCCTACACTTGCTGCTTCAGTCTCTCTGAGTTCATATGAGCCTTGCTCAGTTGATTCCGAGGGCCTTGTTCTCCTGGTATCCTCCATCCGTTCTGGCTTACACTCTTTCTGCCTCCTCTTCCACCAGGTTCCCTGAGCTCTGAGGGGAGAGATTTGATGGAGACATCCTATTTAGAGCTGTGTGTTCCAAGAAAACTCTCCCCCTACACTCTCTTTGCATAATGTCTGGCTGTGTGTCTCTTCATCTCTTCCCATCTGCTGCATGAGGAAGCTTCTCTGATGGTGACTGGATAAAGCACTGATCTATGAGTATAACAGAATATCATTAGGAGTCATTTTATTGATACTTTTGTTTAAGACCTGCAGTGTTTGCTTTTACTCTAAATCTCTGGGCTGTCTAGCCTCTGGTTCTTGTTCACCCAAGCAGTGTCAGATATGGGTTCAGTCTTATAAAGTGGATCTTAAGTCAAATAAGACATTGATTGGCTATTCCGACAAGTTCTATGCCTCCCTTGCCCTAGCAAATATTGCAGGCAGGAACAATTGTAGGACAAAGGTTTTGTGGCTGGATTTTTGTTTACATTTCTTTTTTTAGTAGTTTGCAGAATACTTTATTTACCACACCAAAGGCAGAACATAGAGATCAAGACCCTATGTTGGCACCAGCTCGACATCTCCATGTTCAATGAATTGTGTGGGTATTTAGAAATAAGTGTTGGCCATTGAAAATTCAGATATTAAAATTCTTATATTAGAACTAGAAAATAAAAAGTTTCCCAACTCTATGATAGCTTATCGTGAGCACACATATATCATGTAGTACATGGTAAAGGCCTGTGGTCTAAGTTAAAGTAACAAGAAAAGTAGAATCCACAAAACCTAGCCTATCAAACATGCAGGAAATATGGAGATTAGAAAAGGGGGTTGAGGGAAAACAACAAATATAGAGTGGAAATGAAATGCCACAGAAGGTAAAGTACCAGGCTAGTTGATACCCAACTGCCAGGCTTGGCCACATGTGGGAATCAACTTAGAGAATAGCAAGCTCTGGAAATGTTAGTTTATCATTTGAAATTTTAAAGATATAAGCAATTGAAGTGTTTGTGACTGTGCATTTTTATATTTCTGTAGTGTTGTAACTTCTTGTGAGCTTTTACACGTTAAAAAAAATTAAAGGCATCCCATAATGTAAGATGTCATCAACTGAAAATGAAAAATCAGATAAACTTAATCAGAACAGACAAAGAAGAAAAGGGCAACATGGGTGGTCAGCAGTGTCATCCTAGAAATAGGTCAAAAAGAGACAAGGGCTGAAGGAGCCTTTTAGCCTGGTATTTACATTTGGTCACAAGTGACCTTATTAAAAGTCACTTCACTGAAAGGCTAAGGGCAGAAGCTTGACCAGACTTTTGGGGAGATGGCAAGTGAGTATGTGAAGAACTGGCATGGTCTTTAACAAAGGGGAGCGCTACTACACAGGCATGGATAGTGTTTTAGCTCAAAACCTTTTTGGTGTTAAGCAAGGAATCCACAGAAGCCTGTTCAGATATGAAGAATGATCACCAGTTATCCATGGATGGGAAGTGGTACGAGAGGTTGGCTTGTCAGGTCCCTGGTCATGTTAGATTTTCATGTCAGTCTTTCTAACAGTAGGACATACATGAGCATTTAGATGCAAGGAAAGAATTTGTGAGCAGATTTCTTGCAGTGAACTGACCTGTTGATAAGCTGGAGATGAGCTCCTATGGAGGGTAAATACACTACAATACAGAATCAAGTTAAGGTTCTCCTTAAGAGAAAATGACATTTAATTTGGAGAAGAATCAGTCCATCTACTGGTGGGAATAATATTTAATAGAAAAATACAAAATTCACAAGTTTCAAAGGCTGGACATTAATGATATATTTTTAAAAATATTTGTCTTAAAGAGAACAATCATGGTATAAACAAGCTAGTAAATTTCTTCTTCTTTTTTTCCTTCTAAAGCCGAACAACAACTTATCCTTATACAGAAACACAGATGTACAGCCAAAACACTGGAGGAAATTACTTTGACACTCAAGGAAGTTCAGCACAGGTGACAACCGTGGTGTCCTCCCACAGTATGGTGGGTACTGGTGGTATTCAGATGGGCGTCACAGGAGGACAGCTCATCAGCAGCTCCGGAGGAACCTATCTGATTGGCAATTCAATGGAGAATTCTGGTCACTCAGTGACACACACAACTCGAGCCTCCCCAGCGACAGTAAGTGTTTGAGCTTTTATTTACATTGGCTTCGGTGGCTTGTAGTGTGCTGTTTTCCTCTATGCAGGGAAACAAATCACATAGACTGGAGTAGGGCAAACTGTGTTACGCAGTTTTCATATCCTGCCACTTTACAGGATGTAAGAGTTAGCATTATGAAGAACATTATTGACATGTATGTCCTAATTCAGTAAGTAGAAAGCTTTTTATCAGTAATAGAAAGTTAGATTTAGAGAAATGAATTTTCCCAATGTAACTACTGACTTTGCTGTATTTGGGGGCTCATGCTAGAATCTTAGCACATAGAGATTGAGGCAGAAGGATTGTTGTGAATTCAAGGCCAGGTGTATTATATACCACCTATATTATATTTTATTTAATACATTTAAAAAACTGGTCTGCTTTTACAATAGAAAACCACATGTACTTGTTTTATCAAATTTATATTAATGCTAGTATTTAATTTTTTTAAATAATTCTGTGGACTCCATTCCTCTCATCCTAGCTCATGAGAGGCAGGGGCAGAAGGATTTTGAGTTTGAGGCCAATCTGGGCTGTGTTGTGTGGCCCTGTCAGAAGATGTGTTGCTATGTACTATATTGCATTTGCCAGAGTCACATTGTATATATGAAAGAAAGATTCTGGGAAGCACTGGTAACAGGTGATTCATTCACAAGGAGAGACACTTGTGTTGGTGCTGTGAGCAAATGATACAGTGAAGACACATCTTCATATAGCACTTTTCAAGCTTTTAAATTTAAACATGCATTTTGACACAGAAGAATGACACATGTCAGTATGAGAGTATTAATTTGTTGAAATGACTTCAGAAATATAGGAAGTTATATACCATTTGATATCATCAAGGTGTAAATTCAACTATGTATAAAAGGGAGATTGATCACCTGATACAAAAGAGCAATGGAATTGACTTCTTACTTAATTCATATGAAGTAGTGGTGGTGAGGCCAGGGTTGTACTTCAGTAGCATCGTGACAGTGCTTAGTGTGTTCCAGGTCCCGAGTTCCACCTCTAACCCTGCAAAGAGGCGGGGAGTGTAGTGCTGGGCCTTCGAATTCAGTGTGTCCACACTTTTCTCATTGTGTCACCACGGCCTTTGTTCTTGAAACGGAATGAGGGAGTGGTGGATTGGGGAGAAAAGAACATCAGTAAGAGGCTTCTAGTCCTCACTTTATGGGTCTTCTCCAGGATGTTATGTGTACTTTGTATTACTCTTGTGTCTGTGTGGGACTGATTTGTCCAGGCTCTCATCATTATTAGTGACCTTTCCCTAATCAAAGTTTAGAACCCTCTATTTTTATTTAATTCAGTGTTTTTCTAACATCAGAACAGATGTTCTGAGTAGAATATTTTCTTGCATTTTTGTACATATTTTTGAAGTGCTTTTTATACGTTTTGGCTCTTATATGTATATGCTTTTAATAATCTTACACTTCTAAATTTTTCAGTCATACAAGTGTTTATACAGATTACAAAATAAAGAAAATTACCACTAATCAGCCATATCCTCTCATGCCATGTTACTCTATCAATAAAACAAAGTGCTGTTCTCAATAAGTTTTGATTTCATTCTAGCTTTTAAAATCATGACAATTGCCGGGCGGTGGTGGCGCACGCCTTTAATCCCAGCACTCGGGAGGCAGAGGCAGGCGGATCTCTGTGAGTTCGAGGCCAGCCTGGGCTACCAAGTGAGTTCCAGGAAAGGCGCAAAGCTACACAGAGAAACCCTGTCTTGAAAAACCAAAAAAAAAAAAAAAAACAAACAAACAAACAAAAAAAATCATGACAATTGCAAAAGAATTATGAAATATCATAGACAAAATAGTAAGTTTATATTCATCACCAAAGGAAAATGGTACTAATAGTTTATAACATACCTATTCTGATGCCATTCCCAGTGGTAGGGAAAGTATCCTGTATTTCTCAAGGCCTTGTGTGCTGTCTCCTTTTCACCTCACCGTGGACTCTCTCATGCTGACGCGCCTCCCTTATGACCTCATTCTTCCTACGTCACCTCTTGTAGCCATTCCCATTTGCCTTCACGACAGTTCTAGCTACCAAGTCTTCCCAGGAACAACTTGATGAATGTTTACTTAATTTGAAAGCTCTGTTGCTAAATTAACTAAACGTTGTACTTCAGGTCATTTATATATAGTTATAGATATTAAAAGGATTAATTTTATAGTTTTTTTTAAACTGTGGATGCCTTTGTTTTTCTTTATTTTTCATTTTTCAAGACAGGGTTTCTCCATGTAGTTTTGGTGCCTGTCCTGGATCGCTCTGTAGACCAGGCTGGCCTCGAACTCACAGAGATCCACCTGGCTCTGCCTCCCGAGTGCTGGGATTAAAGGCGCCACCACTGCCCAGCTATTTTTCTATACAGAGTATGCAAGATGATATTACTCCTAGAGCTTCCGCTATACAACTTTGGAATAATTTATTATTATATCATTTTGTCAAATAAATCCATAAATAACTGAGTTATAACAAGCAAGAATAGTTGGAACTATATTTGAAATACCAGTTTATTATAGATATAAATTTGCACTTAAAATATCCGTTTCTGTGGAGTTATGAGTCTGATGTGTTTTGGGTTGGGGTTGTTTTCTTTTTACATTAATACTTTTAACCAAAAACATATAAAAGTTGACTAAGGAGAAATTTTGGGTGTCTAGGCCCTCACTGAAACCATGTGATAGTTATGAGTTATCTAAACCTATCTATATACATCTGCTAGTGTTTACTATGTTTCTTTAATTTATTACCAAGCTATATATTTGATTTACATCCCACCTCAATAATGCTGAACATATTAGCTCAAATTACAGTATGATTTCTCTTATCACTTTACAGTTTGATTTTATTATAGCAAATTAGCAAAATTTAAGTGTTATTTACCTCTGAAACGTTCCCCTACTATTCTCCTCTTGCCAAATGCTGAAAATCAATACATTTCTTCATTGTTTTGATCACTAGAAATCAGCATGCTTTTAGTAGGTGCTTCTTGCTGTCATGCGTCTTTTTCTGTCCCCATAGAACCTTTAGGCATATCTGTGAATCCAGTGTCTGGCAGCCCGTCTTTCCACATCAGGCCATATGCTGTGTGCCATTTAAGTTAGTTTCTCCAACTGGTCTTGTTGTGCCTTTAACATGTAGCATAGCTAGTATAACCGAATATAGGAATCCCTGGTGTTTTAGCCAAAATGCCTGCGTGCAGAAAACAGAGTCACCTCTCTATAGCCACAGATTTCTCCTCCATAGATTCAACCAACTCACCGAAAATACTTGGGAAGAAATTGTGGTACATGTACATACTTTTTGCTTGTCATTCTCCCCCAAATGGTGTTGTATTTTAACTATTTTCATAGCATATTTATGTTGTGTTAGGTCTTATAAACAGTCTGGAGAAGATAGAGACAGTCTGGCATGCAAGATAGCTCAGCGGGTAAAGGTACATCTCACCAAGCCTGATGACCTGTATGCGTTCAGTCCTCAGGACTCACATAGAGAAAAGAGAAAATTGACTCTCAAAAGTTGCCCTCTTACCTCCACATGTGGACGAGCATGTGCATGCACACACACACACACACCTCATTTTTTTTTAAAAGAAAGTACACAAAAGTGTTCTGATAGGTTGTATACAACTAATACCATATCATAAATAAGGGATATCTGGTATGTGATGAACAGTCCTGGATTACAAGGGCCAACCATAGTCACATGGGCCATTTCTGAAGAGCAGAGGAGTGAGTGCAGCAGCATCATTAGTTCCCTTCATTCAGTTGACAGGAAACTAGTTCAGACAGCTCACCACCCCAACTCACTTCTGACAAGCAGTCTCCTGCCTTGGTCCTCAGAATAGCTTCATTGATGATGCTCTCATACAATCCACTTGTGTCTGTACAGAAATATTCAACATGTCTTAAGAAAAGCTTAATGTGCAAATAGCTTCTATGGCATGCCATTGAAGAAGGTTGATGATTTTACATAGATACCAAAGTGGAGAAAAATCAGATATCATCTCCTGGAATACTTTCCTCCTAGCGTAAAATATGTTTATCAGAAACAACTTTGCTCTACTTCAGTCATCTGGATTATTAGTAGAATAATCCAGATTTTTATTTCAAGTATAACTTACTTTAGCTTTATAACTTTAAATGAACAAAGCTTTATTAGAGTGATTTAATATTTCATATTTGGCTTGTTATAATGGCAATGAAATTTATATTATGATTATATTATGGTACAAATTATTAGTATTTGTATTTGATGACAATACTACTGTTCCTTTTACTTACTACATCATGTGGTCATTAAGAACCCATACTTTATAAACTATGTATGTATACATCTATATGAATATATATATATATTATAAAAATACATACATAAAAGACATTTTCTGCTGATACTAAGAATTTTAAGAAATAGTAATAGTTTTTTTTTGGATCACCACCAGATATGACTTCAGCTGAGTTGTAATGGGAATAAGTGTTTTAGATTCCATTCAGTTGAAATTAGGGATCTATTGTTGTTATTTCATAGACCTTAAGGTATGGGAGTTGGTTCTTGTCATGAGTCTGAACCTATCACACTCCTCCCTCTGACTGTGTCACTAGCTTTCCTTCATTTTATTTGAAATTCTTGGGGATTTTGGTAGCATCTACATTTATAGCATTTTAGAACTTTGAAAATTAAACAGTCTTCATTTGCAGAGCAAAACTTGTGAATGCAATGATATTTTTGTGCTCATAACAGCATGTTATATCTTATACTTTTCTAAACAGTAAATGGCAATATGATTTAAGAACCTTTTCTCACTCCTCTATTAAGTAATATTTGTATTTTGTATTCAGTTATTGTTTTGTTCTTCATAACTAAATAGTATTGCACTAGGTATTTTAAGACTGTGATATAAAGTTAATTTTAGGATCTATTTGTAATAATTATTATATACATTTAAAAGCTTTTGGTAAAATTAGATTCTGCCAAAAAGCACCCAGAGAATATGTTGAATGTAATATTTTATATCTCTTCTAATTAATGTAAAATGTAATATACCTTAATTATTTGGAGAAACTTCAGTGGCTATCTACTACTATATGTATAAAACTTAGCTTAATTTATATAATGTAGTGGAAATCTGATTCATTTTAGAATTGTAGGTGTTCTTATTTATTTTTCCTGTGCTTTAATTGTTCATGAATAAGTATTTTTTTTTTTTTTTTTTTTTTTTTTTTTTTTTTTTTTTTTTTTGGTTTTTCGAGACAGGGTTTCTCTGTGTAGCTTTGCGCCTTTCCTGGAACTCGCTTTGGAGACCAGGCTGGCCTCGAACTCACAGAGATCCGCCTGGCTCTGCCTCCCCAGTGCTGGGATTAAAGGCGTGCGCCACCACCGCCCGGCATGAATAAGTATTTTTAATTGCCCAGAAAACCATTTGCCTTCTCATTCCCTTGTGGATGTTGACGCAGTGGCCATTTGTTTTATTTCAAAATTTCTGTTAATTTTTATACGAATTATTCAACTGTTCTTAAATTGTACATTGAAAAGGTCAACTGCCATGCATGCTATGTCTGCCTCTCAGCCCTGATGACTTTTGTCTTCTCAGGAGCAGTCAGTGCTACCAACTCTTTAATTTTCAGTCAGAAATATCCCAATAAATACCTAAGTAGAATAGTTAATCAATTTTCACACAAATGAAAACAAAAATATTTTTCTTTTTTTGCCTCTAACGGTGACTTAGAGGACTTTTTATATCAATGTATAGATGGCTATTTATATTTATGAAAAATAGTTACGTTAAACATAGCTGATTTATCTATTTACTTTACCCAAGGAGAAATATTTGATATTCATCTTTGGGCTATAGCTTTACAACTATATAAAAAACAAAGTAGTCACATAACATTAAAATTTATTTGTCTTCTGTAAGGGTAAGCTGGGGAGAAGATAATTTTAAAGTTGGAAATATGTATAATTATAAGTTAAATTTCCTACTGTATAAAAATGATTTAGTGTTCCAGCTGGCTTAAGTGTTTAAGAAAACAGTACTCACATGAGCAGAAGCACACATGATCTCAGCATTTCTCTTTTGCTAAGACTAAACGGAGCCTTCAAGGGAAATGTTCAGATGGAATATCAGGAGTCTTCTGCTTCCAGCGCAGAATCATAATTGACTGACATAATTGACTCTGGGACCTCGTCTTAAAGTCTTAATTAAATAGGACTTTGACTGGCCTGTAGTCCCCATCACTTTCTCTGTGTTCCATCCAGCAGCTCCAGCCTTAAGCAGACAAGAACTAGAGACAGTAATTCTACATTTAAGGTTTAGGACAGTCCACTCCTAGAGATCTTGACAAACCAGAAGGTTAAGACAAATGGAATGATGGATCTCTAGTCTTCTGCCCAAACAGTATTTCCCTGAATTTTTAAAGAAGTTACAGTAATGACTAATTTATTTGAGAAGGGAGGTACTTCATATTGTAGCTGTATTTCAGAAAAATAAGTATATTGTAATATTTCAGAAATAGCTGCATTTTATTTCATATAAACTCTGAATTAAGATTATTAGTGCTGGTAGATAGGAAAGTAAGTTGTATCCCTCTTGGCTGGTTGTGTTTTTTTCTCTTGATATTCCTTCCATTTACAAATCAAACTTCAAATTTACTCGTTGAAATTACTATAAATTTTCAAATGAAAAACACTAACTTAATATTTCATTCATAGAAATTTGGTATATAGCTAAAGTGTGAAATATATTGGTGATATTTAAAACAAAGTTTTATATAACATCAAAGTCAATGTTAGACCCATAAAGTTTAATACTTCTCCCTGATTTAGTGGGGAAATGCAACACATGCATATGGATAATTGACCATTCTCTAGAAAGTGGGATTTTCTCATGTGCTCATGTTTATAAGTTCAGCTTCCACAACATGCAGTGTGACTGCATTTGGTGTGTGCATAGCTACAGTTGTGTTTACCAACCACAGAAGCGGCTCCTTCATTGTGTTGTATTTTGCTTCTGTAGCTAGGGTTCAACTCTAACTGAAGTAAATTTCGTAGGCTATAAGGTTTGTAATGCAGTCACAGATTGTAAAAAATAATTTTACACATTCATTTTCAGACTTTTGGGTGTAAGTTTTGTGAGTTTTCCATTTGACTTATAAGAAAGAAAGATATTTTCACTCTTCTCTTAATACACTTATTTTATAGTCAAGGTGGCCTCAGGCTATTGTTCCTCTGGCTTCAGAGCCCTGGATGCTAGGTTTACACACATACTACCACACACAGTTAATGTGATTTCTTTAATATGCTTTAAAATGTACAGGAAAGATTCAGTAAGCAAGAGATGGCAACAAAATATAAAAATGAAAGGGAAATTAAAAAACATCAGAATTTGAGCTGATGTGATGGTATCTGATAAATTATGGAGAATCAGATGAAACCATTTAAGAGATTCAGTGAGGTAGCTTCAAACTCTAGAGTCAATAGTACTAGATGTAAGCAATGTTAGCAAATATAATGGGAACAAAGTTATAATTTACAGTTAAAAAGCGACTGTCTCTGAGGTATTAAGGTTGACATTAACCCTTGATCCCATGTTTCAGATATTCTTCCATGATTAGACTGTTGGAAGTTTTAAGAATGAAATAAGGTCTAAATTTAATTAAAAACTTAAAACTATTTGTATCCAGAATTTTGTGTTGACAGTGAATGTTACATCTTTGTATTCATGTATTTGAATTTGAATTATCCTCTTATTCCATATTTGTAACATTTCACATGTGTGTTTATGTGTGTTCCGGAATTGAACTAAGGGCCACATGCATGATAAATTGTGCTCTACCACTGAACAATCCTACAGCTTCTCTCCGTGAACCACTGAATTATTTGTTTTAGCTGCTCTCTTCCGCAGTAATTGTAATGCCCTGGTGCTGTGTTTCCATAGAATATGTCAATGGCACTAGCTCCATCACTAAAAGCTTGTCCTTTAAAACAAGAGTTGAAATCCATAACCAACACATCAGACTACGGTTTTTGAAAGTATTTTTGGTTAGTTTTATCCTCTCATGTCATTTTTAAATTTGAAGGTTAATTTTTAAAAATTTTTATTTGATTAATTTTTGACTCACCAAAATCATGGTTGTCTTCTAGTAATTTTGCTAATGAAAGTTCAAAGTTGCCTTAAAAAAAGCACAAACCCATATAGTACTTAGACTTCAAAGTCTCTCTTTAAATAGAGCACTTGCCTGATTGTGCTGCTTCAGTAACAGTGACACTCTGACTCTGGCAAATGGGAAAAACTAACTTTGATTGCATTGTAGTGCAGTGTTCCTCCAATGTGAGTAGGTACTCCAGGGAGCATCATTGGACCCTATTCCCAGAGCTCTGACTTAGTGACTGTTGGCAAGGGGCCCAGAATTTGCCGTCCTAACAAATTAGAGTAATCACTGCTATTGCAGTGATTATATAGACTACATACAATAGTGAAGATCAGAACAAACTGGAAAGGGCTATGTCCATTTGCAAATATAAGCTTGATCTTAAACCCTGTCACTTAATGCTAACTCAGCAGAGTCCTAAAGGGTAATTCTAGCCCCTGGCTTCTCTAGTGGTTATATCATCATAAACTGATTATATCAGCCTCATAGATGGTGAAGCTGTAAGTTAACAGAGTAGTCACACCCAACAAAGACAATGCTTTCACCACCTAAATTTAAACACCAACTGTTATCAGAACACATCTGGTGTATATACATTTCTGATCCAAATGTTTTCTTCTTTTTCTCCTAAATACTTTCAGAAGAACTTCAGGTAATAATAATAAAATAGTATCACATTTCAGGTTGAACATGTGTCTTAGATAGAATTTCTATTGCTATGAAGACACACCATGATATGGTGACTCTTATAAAAGAAAACATTTAATTAGGGCTGGCCTACAGTTCAGAGTATTTAGTCCATTATCATCACGGTGGGTAGAATGCAATCAGACATAGTTCTAGAGAAAGAGCTGAGAGTTTTACATCTTGATCTTCAGGGAGCAGAAGTGAACTGACACACTGGGCATGGCTTGAGCATATATGAGACCTCAAGGCCTGCCTCCACAGTGACACACTTCCTCCAGCATGGTCATGCCTACTCAAACAAGGCCACAGCTCCAAATAATGCCACTCCCTATGGGTCAGGCATTCAAACACATTAGTCTATGGGGGCCATTCCTATTCAAACCACCACAACATGTGTTCATAAATTTTACAAATTCTCTGAAGTCACGAAACGATCAATGAATTAAAATTGGAAAGATTTCATTTATTACAGTGTTTGCAAGCCCTAAAATGTGTGTTTTCTAAATGCTTAGTTGTAATGGCCAGCAATGTTGTCACCCTTAATTATTTTCTGAACCAAGATGTAAAGTAGAACTGACTAGATGTGTTCTTGGCATTTTCAGGTTTTTTAAAGAGTTAAATCAACAGCCTATTTTGAATCCCTCTCAGTTAGGCTTCTTTTTCATATTATATCAACATTGCATATTGATTAACATTTTCCCTAAAGTTACAATTTTAAAAGCAATACTGTAGCCAGCGCCTTAGTTTCCTGGGTTGAAGATAGATAGTCCTTTGTGTATTTCTCAGGCCTCTTGAGGGGGGAAAAAAAGACTCCACATAGATCTTTAGAAAATACTCAGTCACTTGGCCTGAACTGATGATGATTTAACTACTTTGTTCAAGGCATTTGAAACTTTTCAGATTCCATGAGACATTGATATCCAGGACTGGGTTCACGAGTGCACGTCAGTGTGCCCTCATACTTGACTATCTTTGTGCCAATATGGATACACATATGACTGAAATCAAAGCTCCTTGAAGTGATACCTATATCATGTGCAGTGAGCTATGCTTGTTTTCTACTCTGTTTACTTTCTTTAAACACACTGCCACCCTGTGGGGCGTCCTCCACTCTGTGCCTGCAGCTTCTCTTAGCAGACATTCCTTGGTTCTGGCACCGCCACTCTTCTGATTGTCCATTGCAAGTTAAGCTTCATTTTTACATCTTTACCTCATGCTCTCTTGGGGCCTCTCTAAAGGGAGTCTGGCCCTGCCTTACATTTCCTAATTAATAGATAACTGTAACAGTGGTACAAGACTTGATGACTCCCTCAGTCTTACATCTTTCATGCCAGAAAAGCCACTCCCCTGTAGAAGATGCTACCATGTTCTGCTGCTGACTTTGGATGGAACTTTGCTACCTTGGACTACAGTTGTATCAACCTGTGTGCTGTCCCTAAGGAAACACTTCCCTAGGCAGATGACTTCTGTGGCTAGGGAGCCCCTTCAGTGGCGTTCTGAGTTTAGTCTTGCTCTTATCAAGTAAATTTACATTTTCATAAGTTCTAGCCTTTGATTGGTGGAGCCTTATCCTCAGGTCCCCTCTGCTATTGCCCCGCTGCTCAGTGGCTAATTCCTTTTTAACATTACAGCCTCTGTTTTAGCACATGCCTTGGCTGCAATTTTAAACTAGTTTGAGCTCTTGACAAACTGCACATTTAAAAAATATCTTTCTGCCCCTCCTTGTTGCTTTTTTGTGAGATTTATTTTTTTCTACTTTTGATTATGTGTATGTAGGTGGTCTATGTGTAGGTGTGTATGCACATGAGTTCAGGTTTCCATAGAGGCCAGAGAAAGTCAGCCCCTCCTGGAGCTAGACTTATTCATAATTTTGAGCTGCCTGATGTGGGCTCTGGGAACTGAACTCAGATCCTCTGCAAGAGCAGGATACACTCTTGAATTCTAAGCCATCTTTCCAGCCCCATCCAGCTCTTTCTCACTGTCAACATAGATGAGTATGGTGAATAATTACCAAGCTTCAAACTGAATTCTATCCTGCCTTAAAATTTCTTACTCAAATGCTGGGCGGTGGTGGCGCACGCCTTTAATCCCAGCACTCGGGAGGCAGAGCCAGGCGGATCTCTGTGAGTTCGAGGCCAGCCTGGACTACCAAGTGAGTTCCAGGAAAGGCGCAAAGCTACACAGAGAAACCCTGTCTCGAAAAACCAAAAAAAAAAAAAAAAAAAAAAAAAATTTCTTACTCAAAAAAGCCATTAGCTTTCAATTTAGCTCTGTTTAAGTTTTCTGTACTAAAGCAGAATAAAGTCAGATTCTTTCTCAGCATATAACCTGAATGGCCTCTAGTATAGTTCCCTATACAGTCCTTCCTCCCCTCTGAAATCTCAAGATCCAGGGCTCACCAATTCCCGTTTCTCTCAAGCATTCTTTTTTTCATTTGACTTAATTGTATTTTATGTGCATTGGTGTTTTGCCTGCATGTATGTCTGTGTGAGGGAGTCAGATTCCCTGAAACTGGAGTTTCAGACAGTTGTGAGCTGCCATGTGGGTGCTGGGAATTGATCCCGGGTCCTCTGGAAGAGCAGCCAGTACTCTTAACTGCTGAGCATCTCTCAGGCCCATCTTTCTCTCTCAAGCCCTCTTATCCTCCAGTTGCTGTTGAATAGCGCATTAAGCCTTACTTGCAGCATTTGAGAGCTTGAAAGGTAGCTCAAGGAAGGAGAGCTTTATTTTGACTCACAGTTCCTCTTGTCAGGACAGTTACAGGAACTTGAGGTAGCTGATCACATTGCATCCATAGTCAAGAAGCAAAGGGAGATGAACACCTACTCTCAACCCACTTTCTCCTTTTGATTCAGTCCATTACTTCAACCCATGAGGTGCTCCTGAGGTTAGAGTCTTCCAACCTCCATTATCTGATCTAGACGATCCCTCAAAGACATGCCCAGAGGCTAGCCTGATCTAGATAATTCCCTATAGACATGCCTAAGTGCTAACCTGATCTAGATCATCCCCTATAGACATGTCCAGAGGCTTGTCTTCTAGTTGGCTTTTAGATACTGTCAAGTTGACAATCAACATAAATTCACAAGTATAAAGAAAATTAGTTTGGATTTAGAGTGATAAGTCTTGGATTCCAAGCAAACTCAGTGCCCATGCAGTCTCAAGACTGTCCCTCAGTTCCAGAGAGCCTCAGTTTTCTTATATGAAAATAGATGTATTCTATGGAAATATGCCTATCTAATATGAAAATATGCCTATTGTATTTTATGAGGTGGTTGTGAAAATCAAATGAGAAAAAAAGGCTGAAAATACATCTAAGAGTCAAGAGAATATGCCTTGACTGATAAAGAAAATAATCATAAATAAGATATAATTGTTCAGTTGTTTATGTTATCACATTTACATAGATGTACATGAATGTGTATGTAAATACATGTCAGAGGGATCCTGTTTTTTGTCCTGTGTGAATTATAAAACACTTACCACCTCTTTGTTTTTGTTGTCTTGGCATTAACAATTGCTCCAAAATAAGTACTGTGTTCTATCCTCTCAGTTACTTACACCAGAAGCATTTGAGTATATTTTCCTGAATTTTTTTAGAGTTATTTGTTTGATTTTGTGTATATGAGTATTTTGCTTGAATATAGTCTATGCACCATGTGTGTGCATGGTGTACATCAATGTTAGAAGAGGGCATTAGATCCCTGGAAAATAGAATTATGGATGATCATGAGCTGTCTGGTGTGAATGCTGGGAACTGAACTCAAGTCTCCTGCAAGAGCAGGTTATGCTCTTAACTACTGGGCCAGCTCTCCAGCCCCATTTTACTGAAGATTTATAGGAACTGAAGACTTTTTATATTCTCTAGAACATAGTTGTGGGTCTTTTCATCGGGGCTGGTTGGCTACCAGCCCACGGGGGAGAAGCAGTGAGCAGGATTCTGAAGGCCTTGAGTCTGATGGAAAGAACTTCTGGGGGTCAGCTTCAGAAAGACAGCTCATGTTATTGTTTCAGGAGTAAGGTATATAATGGTCCTTAGGGTTGCAGGCGGGAAGGGCTCATTGGTCATGACACAGCACCTAATTATTTTATAGGCAGGAAGAAAAGGGGGGCACTTATATGCTGAGTCATACAGCATTTACAGGGAGCTCTGTGCACTTAGGTATGGTAGCAGCTCAGCAAAGTAAGAAGCCACCCCATTAGAGGCATTCTTCTGTTGAAGGCAGTGAGAGTGATAATTATAACACAGAATATAATTGTACTAGTGACACGTTACTTCTGTTTCGTTGACACAGTACTATTTTAGAAAATACATTATTGGCCTCTTTTTTGAGTATGAACAAAGAATAAAAATGTAGTTTTTTCTTAACATCCAAGCATCATTGGCCCCTCTTCTCTCTACTCTGGTCTTCTTTAACTCAGGACCTAGGTGGGACTTTCTCTGAAGTCCCTTTGGAGATATTGATTTGTTGTTGTTGTTGGAAGTAACGTAGTGTGGCTCTGCATGCTTGGAAACTGCCACCTTATTCACAACTCCAGGAAGGCAGTGTATTTTTGGTGATGAAAATGTTTTCAACCTGACTTTTGAGCTACATGTTTGTTATGCTCTCTCTCTTTCTTATTAGATGATAAATACTGTGTCCTCCACTTCCTTGAGGTGTTGTTGAATCTTTGTAGGAGCAATGCTGAATTTATTATATCTCCTGGATGGAAAGCACTTTATCTCCCTTACTTCTGATTGTCAAATCCCAATTCCTGAGAAATCAGAATATTTACTTACTGTTCTAGTCTCCTATAACATTTGCACATTTGATATATTTTTAAATGTGTTGTCCACCTTACAAAGTTCATGCATTTTTTTTCTTGAATTAAAAGAACCACATATAAGTATCCTTTTTGCCACATGGTCATTTCTACTACATTTGTGACTGTATAAAGCAAATTCTTGTTGCTATGACACACATTTGAGAGGAGAAAGAGAATGAAGGGAAATTTATTATAACTCACAGTTTGTGCCTGTGGTCACCTGGTCCCATGATGCCAGGAGCTTATGAATGAGTAAATTACCTCATGATGGCCAGGAAGCAGAAAGAATAGGCAATCAAAAACCATTTAGCACCTTCAAGAATGAACACTCAATTTCCTTCTTTACATTCTATCCCTTTACATTCCCACCACTTTTCAAAATACTTCTAGTAGCTAACAACCAAGAATTCAACACATGAGCCTCTGCAGACATTTCATATTCAAATTATTACATTCTGCCCCTGTTATCCAAAAGCTTATGACTACCTCATAATGTGAAATGCATTTACTCTATCCACAAAAGTCTCCAAAGTTAATAGTTCTAAGATTGCTCAAAAGTCCAAGTTTCAAGTCACTGAGGCTGAAGGCAAATTTGGAAATTAAAAAAAGTACTGCTGACTGCATGCAGTTGCATAAATAAGAGCGCAGACAAGAGGGACAGGACCCAAACACATCTGAAACCCAGCATGGCAGCGTAAGGCCCGTAGCTCCCATGTCCGTCAGCTTTGGCCTTTGTATGGTGATGTAAACTCCAAAGCACTTGGGTCGCCTTGACCCTGCAGCCTTACTGCTACTTGCCCTCATTACCTTTTTTTCTTTGTTAAAGGTATCTGTACTCATTGATGGAAGCTTTCTTCCAAAGACATTCCGTGTTCCTAGAGTATCATACTCTCAGGGGTCTCCGTTTCATCTTCTTCACCATCATTGCTTCACCAAGTCTGCCCCTTCAAGAGCTACCTGTAGAGATTCTGACCCTGCTACAGGTTTGTCTGGCTTCCCAGACCCCATTGAAATTTGGATAGAATCCTCCATGGCCTTGGAGCTCTTGTATTCTGTATGCCTGCAAAACTAGCATCATGTGGGCCTATCAGGGTCGGATGCCAGCCTGGGTCCCTTATCATCTGGCTACAGTAGCTTCAGAATGCCCAGTGGGCTGAATAAAAACCCAAGTTCCTTCCTAGGAAGTCCTGTGCAGCAAGGGCCACAGCAGTTGTTGCCTCAAGCCTTTCAAATGAGTTGAAACTGTCCTACTCTTGAGCCTTAGAATGGGTGGGGTCTAGCCAATTCCTTAGATGCCAACAAGTATCCTATTTTCCAGATGCAAAATACATAGCTTCTTTTGGTTTTTGTGTTTCAATTTTGTTGTTGCTGTTATTATTGTTGTTGTTGTTGGTGGTGGTGGTGGTGGTGGTGGTGGTGTGTTTGTGTGTGTGTGTGTGTGAGTATTGGTTTATATGTATGGTATATGCACACATGTGTTTTGAAATATGGGTGCCTTTTGTTCCCCCAGAGGCCAGAGAACGCCACTGGGTGTCCTGATCTATCACTCTCTTGCCTTATTCCTTGGAAACAGTTTCTCATTGAACCTGCAGCTAGCCTGGCAGCCAGCAAACCCAGCAATCCTCTGGTTTCCACTCATGATAGCAGTGGAGTTACAGGCAGCCGTGCAGCCATGCCTGGCTTTCTTTGTGAGTGTAGGTATTTGATCATGTATGGGAGAGTGTGTTTGAGCAGTCTACCTAACAGTGAATAGGAAAAAGAAAGAGATTGACTGTGTCAGTGGGAACTTTATCTGTCTCCCTCTTTTATTTCTCTGGACTCTCAACCTAGAGAAGGCCTGTTACATTTTGAGTCTGTTTTCCTCTTAGTTGTTCCTCCATAACAGCCTCACAGACACACGAGGTGCACTGTGCTATCATGGGTGCGTCTTAGTACAGTCTGTTAACAGTCAAGGTTTTCCATCATAGTGGCCGTTCAGTTTTCTACCCTGGAAGCCAATAAACCAGTGTAGCTTTTAACAGGTGCTCCAGGTTTCCTATGGTTCCTTTTCCCAATTGAGGAAAACCCACTTAAGTATTCAATGGTGTCATGTCTTTTGAGAATCTCATGTTTGATGAAGGAGGTAAGTGACACCTGTATTGCTTTAACGCCCCCCTTTCCCATTCCTCCAGGTACCCCAATGCCAAATACAATTTTTTGTAGAACTTCTCTTTTCTCACAAGTTGAGTCAATCACAATAAAACTAACAGTGAGGGGCTATGCCTGTGTTTTCTGCTGGGATCTAGGTTTCTCTGATTGTGGTCATTGTAAACTGCTCTCAGCTGCTTGCTCAGATAAGTTTGGTTCTCTAACTATGCCCTGCCTCTTTGTGTGTGTGTGTGTCATGCTACAAAGAAAATGTTCAGTTTTCCTGTAATGATGTGTCTAGAAATCTGGAATATGAATGTAGATAGTTTTCCATGTTACTCGAGCTTAAAGTTTCTATTCAATTCATAAACATTTGAAAGGTACATTTAGCCCCATGACTAACAAAACCCACTGTTCTAATCAAAACCCACTTCCTGCCTTTATTTGAAATTATCTTTCAAACATTCATACACTTTCCCTCAAAATATTAATGACTTTGTTTTTCTTGGTTTAACTCATAGGAGTGTATGTGTGTATGTGTGTGTGTGTGTATGTGTGTGTGTGTGTGTGTGTCTGTGTGTCTCTGTGTCTCTGTGTGTGTACACCACATGCTGCATTCATTTTCCTTTCTTTAATATGAGCACACCCTGTGCCATTTTGCTTCCTAACTTGCTTCATCTCTTGCTTCCTAGAATACACTTTCCTCATGTTTTTCACTAGGGAATATGTCTCTTTTAATATAAATTTTAAACTCAGAGAAAATTTAAACAGTGGAAAAAACGTGTACAGCTCTATAACTTTTTAAGTACAGTTTGTCTGAATGGAGGGTTCACAGCTTTGGTCATATTCTCAGAAGTTGTATTCTGAAGGATCAACACCCCCAAGACAGGCAGTGTATCTGTCCTGGTAGATGCAGTTGGATCTGTTTCCCCCCTGCCATTTTGCCACCTTCCTGGAGTGCCTTGTTAAATGGCTCGAGGAGACCATATATAGCTAGAAGGACTGGGAGTAGTCTTCAGCATACACGAAAAAATAAGACAAAACCAGAAAACAGGCTGAGTGGGGTGGCTCATTCCCTGAGCACCTGGCCTCGTAGGGCATCAGCTGGAAATCAGGCGCCGCCATTGTAGCCATGTCAGTAACACAAATAGTTCCCGCAGGAAACCAATTGCTGACAGATCTGACTGAAGCTGCTGCCTCAGAAGGATTGGTTCCTAAGTGGGATTCAGCTGTTAGAATTCTGGTAATTTTTACCTTTCATTTAAACCTATAAAGTCAAGAATTAGGGATTGTTTTATATTTGTTTATTAAACTGCAGTCTCACCTCAAAATTCCTACCCTCAGAAACTGTAGGCATTTTTGCAAAGTACAATTTTGAGCAAATTTTTCTTAGAAATGATTTATAATCACATGAATGTTTCAGCTATCATATGCTCTGTCTTTCCCTTTGAAAATAAGAGCACTTATTGATCCTTTTACGAGATAGAATACCAAGTTTTTTTAGTTTAGCATTTTGGCAAAAAATATTTGCTCCTTACATTCACATTGTGTATTCTAAAATGTGATAATTTTTAACATACACAATATCACTTTTTTCTGTTTACTTTTGAGTTTAATATTAACTTTGTTACCATCTCAGCTGCTGCAGGGAATAATTTAAAAGCCACTTTGCCTGGTTTCAGGATCTCAAAAATAGCTAACTATAGAATAAATTATTGTACATCTTTGTGAATTGATAAATGCTTACACTGAATTGTTGATGGATTCATAGTGTGAAAAATTAATGAAATTTGTCTTCTCAGATTGTATAATGATATTTTTAATTAGCTAGTTTTACTATAACTCAGTTTCCAAATGCATGCTCTTTAGTCCCTGGCTCAGTAGAATGTGCAGTAGTTCCCTGAACTGAAGGACAGCTGTCTTACATGTGAGGTCATCAAGAGTGCCTCGGGTTTGTCCCTGGAAGCTGTTGCTTAAGGAGACTTTTGTGATTGCCCATGGTGTGCTGGGGTTACACTGAATGTAACTGATTCTGTTCTTGTCCATTTTTTGTTGGCTCTGAGTTATTTTCTCTTCTCTTTTTTCTGCTGTTAATTCTAATATTTCTGCTTCATCATCATGTCCTAAAATATAATGTAGAGACCATAGTCACATCTGAATGCTCACCTGATCTTTCCCTTCCAAATTTTAATGCAAGAGTAAAAGAGCAATGAGTAGATTTACTAGCTTTTAGGCATAATTAAGGGTTTTTGTAACTTGCATTAAAATACTAATGCGTTTTAAACTCACATTTTGTTTTATGATTTTCATTTTGTGGCAGAACAGAACAAATGCTAAATATGCTTTAGAAGTGAGGCTATATAGAGAGGGGTCAATATCCCACATCTTGAGCTATGCAAGTAAAAAATATTTTCTTATAACTAGAACAATCTACCAGGGTTCTTGATCCTTGGATCTTCATACTGATTATAATTACAAAGTGTTCAGAAAGGTTTACTATTATAATTGAGCTTATTATTAATGTGCATATTATATTTCATTCTCTAGGGATGGGAAAGCTGGGGGAAACACATTTAGTGATAGCTCTTCATTAGCCATCATTGAAGAATGAATTAGACTTTAAGAATCGATCAAAAATTTCTGGTCAGCCTTTTATTACTATCTTGTCTTGAGCCCTTTTTTTAATGACATCTATTATCAGATTGAAATGGCGATTGAGACGCTGCAAAAGTCTGACGGTCTGTCCACTCACAGAAGCTCTCTTCTCAACAGCCATGTAAGTTGCCTCTTCATGTACACTAATCTCTTGCTTGTTCTGCATGTGTTGCTTGCCTCTAAGTGCTTGTTTTATTTATTTCCTTATTTATTTTGCTTCTTAACCTTCCTTTCTCAAGCTTCTTCAGACTCTAACCATTTAATGCCCATTTTACACAGTGGGATGTCTCAGAACAGAACCACAGTGTGCTGCTTACTGGGTGTTTGTGCTTTTTGTCTATACATACAAATTTGAAAATTAACGACAAGCCACCATGTATTTCTAAAATGTAATTAATAGTGTTTTTAAACATTTTAAAGATTTTTTTACCCACATATTTATTTCCTCTGAAGCAAAACTTTGTAATACACATCTTTACATCTGAGACATAGAAGCAACCTTGTCCACTGTGTGGCTGGTATCAGTCTTTAAGTGGATAAGTAGTCACTAAATGCCAAAAGCAGTGATAAACTATTTAAAATGTGTTCACTGGTAAGACTGTAAGGTAGGCAGGTCACAGTCACAGATGAACTCAGGTCCTAAACAATGAAGAGAAATGACAATGGGCCAAAAGTGAAGTTGTACGTAAGCCGTGAGTTGCTAATATCTGAGTCAAGCAGAGTGGCCTTACTGGTTTTGAAGCTTTTACGGTTACCAGGTACTCCATCACTGTAACACTGGTAAGTTGTGTGAAGTCAACATTTTCGTCATCTGTTCAAATTTGAGGAAACCAGTGAAAATGCTTGTTACGGTTATTTTTAGAAGGTCATTTCTGAATGTATGGGGATGTCAGTGGATCGATGACTTAAGTCTGTTATAGGTATGTGTGCTAGATTAAGATTAGTGACATTTGAGTAAGAATTAGATATTTCCTTCCAAAGTGATTGTTTTTTTTTTAATTTAGGGATAATTTATTGTGGTTTCTTAATTTGTCTTAATATTTTATGACTAAAAGTTTTAACATTAAGATCACTAAAACATAATAATTTTCAAAAAGGCTATAGTATTTTTAACAATCATATAATTTATGGAAAATATTTCACTGTGTTTTTTAAAAAATATTTGAACTTTGAACTATTTAAGATTTCTATTCTGGAATCCCAGTTCTTTTTGATGTTCTAATGTTTGTTTTTGGAGGAGGTGTTTTGACTCATTCCTTTTTCAAGAGAGGTTTCTTGGCAAACACAAACATGTTAGCCAATTTGCAGAAGGCCTATAATTTTGGTGAAAATTATAGATAGAAACTTTAAAATAAGAATATATATTTTGTCACCTCTATTTAAAAACAATTTGAACACAATTTTCCACTCTTTGTCCTTAAATATATCCTGCTTATTGGAATGAGTCTGTGGTTGTGTTAAAGGCTAGTTTACCATATGCTATTAGGATGCATTTGCCAGTTTGTATATTGGAAATAGCAAGTGAAAATGCTTATCACTTCCAGCCAGACGTGTGCAGGCATATAAGTATTTTTAAAAATAAATAGAAATTTGTAGTTGCTCTTTTGAAATTTTCAGATTTCTGAATTGTCTCTGAAAGCCAATTCTTATTTCACTCTTGAGATATGAAATATAGCATAATATGTTGTTTAAATTTAACTTCAATAACCCAACTTTATTGATATTTTCATGAACAATAATGTAGGTATAAGAACTTTTTAAAATATTTCTATTTGTTTGAAACTTTTGAAATATTTTGGGATATTTAAAAATCATTTTCTTTATTAGAACTTGTGAACTAAAATTCATTATCCTTGACGGTGTGAATGAAGCTGCTCAAACAACACAATTATGTAGTCTTCCCTGGTTTTGTGTTTCCACTGCATAGTGTAGCAAATCTTCCATCTGCTTAGCTATGTTTCATATGGAGGAAGGGTGGACACAAATGTTGCTCGTGTGCTGATAATCTTTGTTTCCTGGCTTCACTCATTTTTATTGCTTCTCTGAAGTGGTCAGGTTTGTTCAGAACTGTATGGGGAGTTCAGTCTTTAGAAACAAGAATGGTTCTGGAGATGGTTTATGAACAGGATCAGATGGTTTAGCAACAGGATCAGTGTTCTCCTGATGCCCATCTGGTTAGCTTCTCCTTGAATGCAGAAAACATTTACATTGTCCCTTAGGAAGTTCATAATGCTCCTGACTTTCATTGGATTTTCCCAAATAGCTGGAATAAACAAACAAATATGTAATAATACTTATAAAGTAAAATATAGAAATAAAAACAATTAAGAATAAATAAAATTCTGCTTAATACATGTCTTCTGGCTGGTGACTTCTTTCTTAAGGTGTTCCAAATTCTTCAGACTTCATTGGTGATTTTCTGTCACATAGACATTTGACAGTGGAACAATATTTTAAAAGATATTGCCCATATTTTAAATGTTAATGAACTATGTTACCGTTACCCATCACGAGAGTATAATATAGACTTATTTGATACTCATAGGGTTCTTTGAGGTAGTTGAGTTCACCTTTATGATGATTAGTTCTCTGAATTAACAGTTTCTACAAAAGGTCTATCTCTTTAGGAAGAAAATTAGGGATCATTATCTATGAGTCTATATTCAAACTTCTAAAAATGGATGTTAATAGTAACTTTTGAGCATAAAGGTGTTTTATTTTGTGATATGGTACAGAAATTATTTCCATATGCATTTAATTAACAGTAATTCAGAAAAATTATTACATGCAAATTAAGTAAATAATCCCTTTCTAATAGAATCCAACTTGACTCTTTCCTTTTCCCCTTCTTTCCACACATTTGATGATGAAGCAGTATTTTATTTTATACCCATTCTCTGAGTATATTCTTTTTTTAAAAGAGTACTTATTTTTACTGTTGACCTGAATGTTTTTATGTGTACCACATGCATTTCTGGTGCCCAGAGAGGCAATAGGAGGACAGTGGATCCCCTGGAACTGAAGACGGTTGTAAGCTGCCATGTGGGTGCTGGTAACTTAAACCTAGGTGCTCTGGAAGAGCAGCCAGCACTCTTAACCGCACTGTATTCCCAGCCCCTTCCAGTGTTTTTTAAAGAATATTTATGCTACCAATCCATATTCATTATTTTCAATATGCTGTTATCATCCACATTAAAATGCAAGTGAAATTTCTATGTTTGGTACACAATACTGTGTTCCAGATATGGCTGAGGAGAGTTATGCTGCATACAGTGCTTTAGTCTGTTTTTGTTAACCTGGTGGCATCATGTCAACATTAACACCATAGACAACCAATAAATATTAAAAGAATTAGGATTTTTATGGCTTGTATTCTAACACAACCCTAGTCCCTAGAGCAGTGCTGTTATGTAATAGTAAATGCATACTAAATATTACCTAGTGGATGAATATCAGAAACAATAGAATGGGACAGACCCTTTCTTTAATCTTCTAGGGTTCCTTCCCCAATCACGTGATTGCCTGTTAGGAACTCATACATAGACTTTTTGATTTCTCTTTTTGTCCCCAAACATTCAATCAATGTATATGTATTAGTAGAGGGTTCTCTCTTAATGGCATTCTAACTGAAGGAAGAATATGTGGTTCAGTTTATAATTTCCCACATACATCTTTAAGATTAAGAGTAACTTTTTCCTTCTAGTCCAATTCTTTAAAAGTTGTACTCCAAAGTGATATGATTCATCTCTTTGCATTTTAGAATGTGCTTTGATTTTAGTTTTATAAAATTATTTTCATATACTACTTTTATGTGTGTATTTTATTTTTAATTTATATTTATGTGAAGATGCTGTTAATAATTTTATACAACTGCCTAAGTCCAGAGATTATCTAATTCTTTTAGTTACAGACTTTAGCTTATTTTGTACTCTGAGCTGTAATTAATATATATTTTCATTTAGTATTTGTATTATATCCAATTTAGGATTTTTTATTGTAAATTTCAACATAAAATTATTGTGAAATTAATTACTACTAGCATTTGCATAGTGCACTTAAGCATGAGTTTCTTTTTATTTCCACTTAAAGTGTATGAAAACCTCTAGGCATTTATGTTTTCAGAATTTCCACAATCTAGCAGACAATTGATTCATAATTCTTACAAGCTTAAGCTACTGAAATGTATTCAGCTTAAAAAAAAATCTTGGATTTTAGTCATTCACCAACCACTGACTTGGCTGTGTTGTAAATAAAAATTAATATAGGCCTGTCAAATGTATAACATAGGTGCACTGAACTTAAGTGAATCCTAATTGATAATAATCCATCTGTAATATGCCAAATGTTACATTTAGATGTTAATTGGACAGAACATTATCTATTTTTATTTGTCAATTAATGTTTCCCCTTAGGAAAAATAGGAACCATTCATCCTCTGTAATCTGTTCTGATTAATACAGATTAAATTCAAAGTTGAAAGATGCAGTTATCTTGCTTTCTGCCCTTAGATTAGTATATTTTGGTTCATTATTAGAAAAATTAGGTTTCAAATATAAAGGTCAAAAGTTTCTATGTTATTTCACAAGCTTTAAATTTTGTAAATATAACCACTTCATAAAATAGTTTATTAAAAGAATAAAATAAGAGAAACAGATAGTTGCTTTCTAAACTTCTAAATGTTAAGGGTATTGAATTCTAATGTCCAACTGCATTCTGTTAAAGGGAAAACAGCAAGAAACAATGTACCTTATAAGAGTCACTGGCAGCATGTGGGACATAACATCTTTTACATTATAGTACAGAAATGTAACTGCTAAGTTTCTGTAATAATAAAAAATAATGCTACCTAGTCCTATACTTTAGACTTAATACTGATTTATAATTTCATCATGTGTCAAAATCAGAAAATTAAATAGTAGTATGTAGAATGTAGATTAAATATTCCAGCTGTGTCTCCAAGTCTGTTCTGGCATATTCTAGATGATGTATTGCTTCTCGAGTAAGTCTCTTGGATAATAACCGTAGATGGTATGGACTTCATGGCAGCAGACCAGCCCCTCTATCTTCAGGGTTTGTTTCTGTTGACCCTCTTCTTTCCTCCCACATAGTCTCCATGCTTCTGCGAGGAATAAAGTGCCTCCTTTTGATGAGATGGAGGTAGAAACAAATGTAGTTTGCTATTGTCAAGTCCTAAGTCACCAAGACACCTGTCCTGGAACTTATAAACCAAACACAGTTGTATGTTGTGCAGTATGCATGTGTATAATTATTTGTGTGCTCACATTGGTAAATTCGTATTTTTTTTAAAAAAAACTAATTTAAAAGTAAAACATTTGGAGAGATATAAACAATATAGGAAGAATATAAGTTTTCAAAACAGGCCAAAATTTTTACTTGTATGTAAAAGGATTAAATAGCTATTCTGAAACAAAGCTCAATTTTCTCTGAATTCTCCAACTGTGGTGTGGGTAACAGCATTTAGGATTCTAAGTAGTTTATACCACCTTTTGCTATAAGTAAAGAAGACATTTTGCCACAAGGAAAGATTTATTTTTTACATATATAAAAATTGTTACTAAAATTGGCTTGATTTAACTCTCACACCCAACCACTGTTGGAGTTGAAGCATTTTATGGTGACCTTTGATTCTTATGCTAGCTTCCACTTTTATTAAATACACTGTTTAAATTTATCAAATATTTATATTTGCTTTTTCAAAATCTTTTATAAAATGTTTTATCTCTAAGATATCATCCTTGGCTGTGAGAAATGAGTAAGCTCATGTACCCAGTTATTTTTTACTTCTAAGTAGTTAAGTGTTATAATGATACTAGTATACAACTATTGTAGTATTGTTTCATTTGTATTGATTTATATATTTGTATTGATCTACTTTTATTTTTATACTATAATTATAAAGTTCACATTTTAAAATCGACTACTCCATTTCTGGGGGGAAATGTCCTTTAAGATTTTCTATATAAGTATCTGTCACCTGCTCATTATAAAAGGAAAGAACATTGGATCATTTCACTCCTCTTTCTTAATCATGTTATTAAGCCTTTTATGGACACACACATACACATGTGCCCACACACACACACACACCACTTTACTACTTTTAACTTTAATGTGTTTTATGATGTATACTTGTGTATATGAGAAATTTATTATATCATTTGCAACTGCTTAAAATATTTTCACTTTATACAAAATCCTTCCAAGAGCTTTTTTTTTTATTTTTAGTATTTCCTTGTTAACCCTTGATATCAAGGGTCTGTGTTTCTATTTTTAACATGTTAAAAATACCCAGAGAAGGCCGTTGTGTCTTGCTCAAACTAGCTCTAACTAGGCTGTAGCTCAGCCATATGCAATATGGTTCACATGGCTACTTGAATTCCACTTGAAGTCTTTCAAATCCTGATCATTTTACTGAGGCGCATGGATGAAATATGAGCCAGGTTTGTATTGCTGTATTTTGTCTTTCTTTCTTGTGTTTTATATTTTTAAATTCTTGAAATTTAAAAAAGGAAAACCTCTAAAGAAGCATGCCAGTCCACTGCTCTAAGTAGAGTACTGACTTTGACCTCAGTGACTTAATGCATGTGTGAGTTCACCTCTGATGTTTTATATTAAACAGATGCCTATATAGAACATATGCTGTGTGTTATTTTCAATACACAACACTCATTTTTGAAAACTTTTCTCTGGAAAACTTTTTATTGATATGGAGGTTAAAAATAAACACTATGAAAAAAATTACTTTATGACCTGTAATACTTTTCTGTCACTATAAAAAGGAGAGCTAATTTGTGTAATCTTTTTAGTGTTTTATAGTGTTGAATTATTAATGACACAATACATATTTAAAGTTTGTATATTCCTATAGATATGTGTTCCATAGGGAACTAGAATTCTTCCTGAACAGGACATAATTTTATTTTTACAAGTATCTTACATACTTTGTGGTATATTTCAAAGCCATTAGTTATTGCAAGTTTGATGATATGTTTGCTATTTAATGATTATTTAGGGATGTTTGAAATTGAAATGCTATGGAAAATTCAGTTGTTATAGTTTAAAAATAATTGAAACATTTTGATAATTTTTATAAGAAATCTGAAAGTTCTGGTTCCAAGTTTCATCAAAAGTCTTAGATGACATACATAAACTTAATAGATAAAATAGAATAATTCTTTGATTTACATGAATGTCCAGATCCTCATCACTTTTAGCCTTTAAGTAAATACCTAGAAGACAGGTAGATCCACATTCATCTTTGAATTATTTTACTTCGATAATTCACACTTAATTACAATCTGGGTTCAATGTTTGCTCTTTACTATTCCATTAATACATTCCATGAAGATGGTTGAGACAAATAATATAAAACATTTGCTTGTTTAATGGCCTGTTGGTCTAGAGTAATTAGGAAATAAGAATTAGAAACCACACTCAGGCATAGAGACAATATGTAAACTTGGGGAAATCATCTCCATTTATGTCACTTTTTCTGTAAGGAAGTAAATGAAAAAGTTGAAATTTAGTAACATATATATGATATATATAGAGAGATATATATAGATATATATATGCAGAGATCTTTCTTGTACATTCCAAATTTAAACATTTTTCAAAAAATAAAGTACAATATAAAACTTTAAAATGTAAGCCTTAGGTAGAAAAAACATTATTTACTACTTAGCATGGTAATGTGCCTTCTAAAATTTTGAGGAAAAAAGACACCTCAACTTTGAGGTAGAAAATTGAGATGATTGTAAAAATTATTGCCTTTTGTTATATAGAAGTTATTTGTAACGTCTAGTGGGTGTACTTCTTTGGAAGGAAGAATGACTAAATTTTGCCTATTTGCAACATTTGTCCCAGTAGATAATAATGTTATTGTATTATCTAGTGGTATTTGGAGATAAGTAAATTGAAACTCTGTAAAAAAGAATAAAATCTTAATCTAAAACCTCATATAATTAAGCCTGCTGTTTACATATTGTAACAAACCAACACCAAAGATAAATTAGATACCATATTACCAGGCTGAGGATATATTAGCTGCTATGTTGCCAGGCTTAGTAGAATGTTTTGTTTTATAACAATTATAAATAATTTGTTTATATTATTCATTTTGACCAGTGAATGCTGTTATTTGAATTCTTTAAAGAAGTATATGTCTCCACAATTATAGTCAATATAGGGAAAATTATTATCTCTACTTATGCTTGAAAATTTGAAGATAAGATACTGTCTAAACTGGTAACTGCTGTGACATTTCCCAGAGCTTAGAAAGTCAGATTTAGCAGCTTCTGGATAATCCCCGTTTATCCTAAGAGTTAATGAAGTACTTCCAAGTATTTGTACATACTGTATCTTGCCGAAGTTTTGGCAAATTACGTGAATTCTCTGCTTATTCTCTCTTATCTTAACAGCTCCAGTGGCTGTTGGACAATTATGAGACAGCAGAAGGAGTGAGCCTTCCAAGAAGCACGCTGTACAATCACTACCTTCGACACTGTCAGGAACACAAACTGGACCCAGTCAACGCTGCCTCTTTTGGAAAACTAATAAGGTCCATTTTTATGGGGCTACGGACTAGGAGATTAGGAACTAGGTTAGTACTGACAGTCAACATAATAGTTCGTCTTTCTTTATCAAATTACAGCCATGTTGTACAGTGAACAGAAATGTACTTGATTTCAGAAAACATGAAAGAGATAAATATAGAATGAAGTCACTTTATAAAGTCCATAGGAAAAGGAACATTTTTATTCAGTGAATATCACCAGACTGGTTTTCAAACTGCATAGAAATGAGAAGGGCAGCCTGTTCGTACAAGATTTGCACATGATACTTTTGAACGTTGTTATATACCACTGTCATTGCTTTTTGAAAATAAACCTATTAAACATGAATAAAGTGACATAGTAAATGGGAAACTAAGCACTTCCTTATTGTTTTAAAATACATTTAATTATTTTTATGAAAACTATTTTACTAGAAGAATAAGTTCAGGTGGAGGTTTCCAGTTTATTCTGTAATTCTGTAAATTACAAATTAAAGGAATTTATCTGATAAACTTGTGAAATGTGCATATTTGAAGTCCTTGCTAAAGGCCCTGTTTTGCCTTTTACTAGCCTTCTAATCCTTCTCGTCATTTCTCTTGCACTTGATTGTGAAAATTTCCACCTTAGAGACCAGTGATGTGACGGAGGGACTTTCAGTCTCATGGGTTTCTTTCCTTCAGAAACAATGGATGTTGTTTTCTAAGCTAGTATGGTGAAAAGAAAATTTAGAATCTTGGAGCTTCGTTTTCTCTATGGTTTCTACAAATTGAAAACTAATACTTTAAGCAGTTAGGGAAAATATATGAATTGGTTGGCTTTCTAAATCATACAGGAATTATATATAAAACATTAAACTAGAGATGCTGCACTGTACATTGGGTGATAGATCTTTAGTGATAAGTCACTGCCTCAAAGGCTTACGGTACAAAGGTTTTTTTTTTTTTTCCTCTCTGTAATACCCTAGTAATTAACATCATTACGAGTTTATGCTGAAAGGATAAGTGAATGTTTTCAGAGAGAAAAGACTAATCTGCCCCTAACCATCTCCAGAAACGTGGCTCAGATTCCCCATAGCAAACACAGTTTAACATGGGAAATGCATACCCATGTGCTCTAGCCTCCTTTCTGTTACTGTGATAAACAGTGTGACCAAAAACAACTTAGGGAGGAAAGAGTTTAACTGGTTTACACTAACAAGTCTCAGTCCATCATTGAGAGAAGTCGGGACCAGGAACTAAAGGCAGAAACCTGGAGGCCGGAACCATGGAAAAATGCTTCTTGCTGGCTAACTCACAGGCTCTTGACTACCTGCCTTTGCATAGTACCACTTCACACTGATCTGGACATGCCTGTATCAATTAAAAGTTATCCGCCCAGAGACATGCCTACAGGGCCATCTGATCTAGTCAGTTTCTCACTGAGGGCTTTCTTCTCAGGTGACCCAAGTAGAAAATAAAAGCTAAGTAGGAAACCATTTCTGTAGTATAATTTTTATAGAATGTGATGCCTTTATATATAAAGAATCAAAGAAATGAAAAATTGTGATTTTTATACTAACTCTGAAGAAGTGGACATTCCTGGAGAAGCATGATTGGGCAAAGTGATGTGATCTAAAATTATAAATAGGATGAAGGGTGGCCCAGGAAGGCCCTTCATTCAGATTCCATGCTGTGTCCTCAGACAAAAAGATACTCCTTTCCTCTAGATGGAGGAAGGCCCCTCTGTCATGAGGGTCCTAAGACCTACTTACAAAGGAATATCAGCTACATTTTATCACCCACTTCACGGGATAAGAAGTGAGAGCATTTTTTCTACTCCAGCACCTGTTTCTGCTGTTTTCGCTAATATTGAGTACCATATTTTGGGATAGTATGCCCAGTACCTCATTACTGTGTTAGTTTTAGGAGAGTTTGGATGTATTTGAACTGTGAATTTTTTCTTTTGCTTGCTTTGAAGCAAATGTGCAACTTTCAAATTGCCAGAGGTTCAGTTCTTTCATAAATATATTCTTTTGGTACTTCAAAAGGTAGTATATTTTAAATTGCAGAATGTGATTGTCTATTCAGACTGAAGAAACTAGCTTTCATTCCTTTGAAAAGAAGAACTTTTGTTTCTCTTGTATTTCCTCTCCCCCAAACCAGGAAAATCATTATTTGGAGACCTAACCTAGTATTTCCTAGCTGATGGCTCAGTAGTTACACATATGGTGCCAATATTTTGAAACTCTAGGCTTTAGTCAACATTCTAATAGCTGTATTGTTGTACTGCTTTTGTTACTGAAAAGGATTTCAATGGATCCTATTTTGAGGCTCTATTCAAACCTTGAAACACATCTTTAAAATAGAAAGGGACAAAATTGGGGTTGTTTGGGTTTGTCAATGAGTAGAATCCATATTCCACAAGTACATTCTGCAGTATTGCTGTTTTTTACTTTCGATTCCCTACCCCCAAGAAGTCTGTCTCCTAATTCTTTTAACATTATGTGTGGTGTTCGCAATTGAGTTGTAAGGAAAACCTAAATGAATGAGGAGGGAATAAATGCTGTGGGTTGAGTTTAAACAAATAGCATGTTAGGAAGCTGGGGGAATGCTAATAGAGAATGCTGATGGTATTAGGGATGAAATCTCAGAGATCCTTCTGCTGTGGGAACTGACGGCAGCTTTTCACTCTTCCTCCAAGGAATGAAAGGAAAATCAGTGTAGATCAAGAGGCAGATTCAATCTCAAGGTTTTTTGTTTGTTTTTAAGTGAACAGTCTGTAGAAACATTATGTGCCAACAAGATTGTCTAGTGAAATTATCCAAACCTGACCAAACCCACTTTTGGCACTTACATAAACAAAAAACAAATAAAACCATTGCATTTCTACCAAAGGCAATGCAAAGGGTATGTTTTGATAGAACCCATCTCCAAATTACATCTGACTGAGGATGACTCTGGGTATACTTCTCTTCCCTGTCCATTCCCAGTGGGATAAAAAGACCTACCTCTCATTCCACCCCATCCTAGTTTGTAAGAAACCGCATCTCAGAAGAAAACTATCAATTTATTTTGTCCATTTTCCCATGATTAATGCCTCCTGCTTCCTACCCTCCCTTTTCTCCCTACAGCCTCTAGTTTGTATAGAACACCACCAGGTGTGTTGGGGGTAGGTTTTATTGTAGGTTTTTGCTCTAATCTCAGTGGGTTTTATAAATAAGATCTAATCTCTCAAGTGGAAGGTCTTTCTCTGCAGGCAATTAGGTTTTTACTTCTATTTCATTTTCTTGAAAGTGCAGGGATTTGATGGTTTTAATGTCTCTTCAAATGTATGGCTCATCTAATGTATGTTTGTTAGTCTTGGAAGTCAAATTCTCTATTTTCATTAAAAATATTTAATCCACACACCACTTAAATTTCTCTTTGTAAATGAAAGAAAAAATTGGAAAAGCACTCACTGACATATTGCTATATATAGACTTGTGAAAAACTAGTCTCTCTGCAAGAATTTACATATTTAAAATGTTAATTTTGCAAGAATTTGCAAGTTCCATTCAGGATAAAAATTGTCATTTCTAATATCAAGCATGGTATTTTTCATGAACACTAAGAAGTTCCAAAATTTTTATTCCAGAAGGACTTGACCATTTTTAGAGGGGAATGTCCCAATCTTTTATGGTATATCTTATTAGTAAATTACAGATATGAATCAATAAAATCAATGATAAAATGTATTTTAAAAGATACATGTTAAGTACCTTCCTTTTTCGGTTTCAAAACATTAAATAATAAACCATCATAGCATCTAACAATGATATTATACCATCATTTCTAAATTAAACACACAATTAATACAAGACTATAGAATAAAGATTTTTCTTTTCTCTGTGTGTTTATGGCAAGTTGCTGTCTAGTGTACCATGATTTGTGCTGTGGTTGGATTGTGATTGGCTCTTTTCCAACCATTACCCCTTCTAAATTAAAGTTCAAATATATATTAGAAAATAAATTAATATGAGTGGGACAAATATCAGATAAATATTGAAGTGAACACTTATAGGAAATGTTACCCTTGAGGTGATTGTTTTGGGATCTTACTTTGATTTTTGGAATGTCACTATAGAAATAATAGATATCCAGAAAAGAGAAATCATAAATGTGAAATGTTCGTATAATGTTTTAACCAAATTTTCCTTTGTGAAGTTAATGGTTAATATTAGTCTTACTGACTTTTCGTGTTTCTATATTTATTGTTCTTTTACGAAGAGGAAACTCCAAGTACCATTACTATGGGATTCGTGTGAAGCCAGATTCTCCTCTTAACCGTCTACAAGAAGACATGCAGTATATGGCTATGAGACAGCAACCCATGCAGCAGAAGCAAAGGTAGATCTGTGTTATCTCGTGTCAAAGCTACACATATCTTAACTCCATAGGTTTTCTTGTTTCGAACAAACAAGTGTACAGGACTGCTGCTACCATTGACATGCTTTCACTGGGAATAGTGTTGAAGTATCATTTGGAATTTCAGTGCTCCTTTTTTCAGTGTTTAAAAAATAACTTATCCTCCAAATTGTCGGGCCCCTTTAAAGTTAAATGTGATGTCCCAAACTACTGTCCATACAGGGAAGTGACATACAAAGAGTAAGGAGTACACCCAGGCAAATGGCACCTTTGGAGAAACTTAACTTTAGTGTTCATGAGACATGCTATTCTTAAATTTTTCAGATCATTTTTCAAGTATTATTTATTATATATTGCAAGCATGAGTGTGTATGAGCAAGAGACAATGCGTCTAGGCATGTCTGTGTGATGTATTTGTGAGGGTGGGTAGGTGGAGGTCAGAGAATAATTTTCAGCATTTGGTTCTCTTCTTCCACCATGAGTTCTGTCTGATAAGGTCATCAGGCATGCACAGCATGCAGCTTTACCTTGTGAGCCATTCTGCCCATCCCATCTAATTCTTTTTGATCAAGTCTAAGTTCTTGTAGGATCTTTGGGACTTCTTACATTTTCTTGGAATCTAATCTTCATGAACATAGAATTGTAGACATTAGAGATTTAATAGCTCATACATTCATGGATGGATGGCTGCATGGGTAGATGAATACATGGGTGGATGAATGAATGGGTGGATGCAGAGGTGGATGGATGATAGAATTATATTTCTTGGAATTAAAAAAAAAACAACTCTGTCTGGTCTATGCTCATAATCCTTGACAATCAAAGTATTAGCAGCCATGTTTTCAAATATCTCACAAAGGTTAAATGGAATATATATACCATTAGTTTTTAAACCAAGAGCCTTCCTGTCACTTATGACTCTGTCACAATTTATAGTAAATAAAAATTCAAGAAGTCTCTCTCTTTACTAGTGGAGCTTACCTATGCTCTGTAGTTGCAACTGTTCTTTCCAACTGAAGTGGTAGAAGTAACTAGGAGAAAGGTATGATTTTACTAGGTTCTTCATCAATCTAGTAGTTATTTGTGTAGGAAGATCTCATCCATACTGGTGTAGTACACAGTATGACTTCTAAGTCATAGAAAGACAATGTCACATAATAGATTTTCCTCTGGTCAGTAAACATGGATTGAAGTTCTACTGTGTGCTGGGCTCTAAATTCAAAGACAAGACAGTATCTACCTTTGAAAAGACAAAGAGTGTGAGGAATGAGGGGGGTAAAGTAGGGCAATATGTTGTGCAAAACTTCAGGTTTAATCAAAGAACTATAGAATACAGATTAATTGAACAAACTCTGGGAGAAGGAGGACTAGGAAACTTCATAGAGAATGTGCTATTTGAGTAGGGGCTAGGAGTGAGAAAAATAAGGACTACCTAGGCAGAAGAGAAGTGTTCACATAAGCACATGAGGTGGAGGTTGATGTTGTTGGCAGTGGTCCATGATTTGATTAAGTTACTATTGCAGAAGGAGAATTGAAAAGATGCTAAGGTGCTTAATAAGAGATAAAATTTACCTAGTAGGTTGAGGCATATAATAAAGGATTTAGGTTTACATGAAAGCAATGTTTGGTTTTGTGTGTGTGTAAAAAATAGCTTTAAAGCTATTTAAAGCTTTGAAGCAAAACAATGAAATTCTGGTTTTTTCTAGAGAGATGTCTTTTTTATTTGGTGCAAGACATATTTAATAGGAAGAGACTGGTGGTAAGGACTCTTGCTAAGTCATTTCAGCAAAGTCATAATTTTCAGTGTGTCCTAGCCTGGAGATGCAATTCAAGGCTGTCCATCATAGAAGAATTTTTAACCCACAGATTCTCAGTTTTGCTTTTAGTTGCCAGTTATTTTTAGCTGTAGATAGAAAAATGAATTTAAAAGGACTGAAAAAAATAACAAAATAAAAGATAGATTAGTACCATATGTGGTAGTGATAGTTTATATGTTATAATAAACTGTTACAATCTTAAGCCTTTTTTTGTTTTTCCACTTATTAAGAACATAATTTATAAAATTTGCTTTCTGATGTGATCTCTGTCCCAAAGTACAGCAGCAATACAGAGTGAGATAATGATGAAATCAAGAAATAACATACTCAAACATAAATATTAACAAAAGCCTGATAAATTGTACCTAGGGAAAGCCAGTTTTCCTGTCTTTTACCTATGATTTACCTTCCTGTGATTTACCTATGAGGAAATCTAGTAAATTCACATAAAATGCAAGCTTTCTAAAGACAGTCTTTATAAAAAGCAAAAACTATCTCTATTTTTCTTTTTTCCTTTTTTTTAAAAATTATGTTCCTATTGAACAGACTCCAGAGCTGTAAAGGTTAAGGAGCCATGAAAACCTTTGATATATGTCTCTAGGTGGTGATAATTGTTATAAGAAAAAGATACAATGTGAACATGTTTATGGAGATGTAAAATTCTTATTATATGAATAAAATCTGCCAATACCAATGTCTTGTGCTTTCTTATGAATGAAGAGCATTAGAATACCAAAGAAGTACTCAATTTATAGCTTTTTTTTTTTTTTTTTGAAACTGGGTCTCCCTATATAGTCTCAGCTGGTCTGAAACTTAACATGCAGCCCAGGCTGGTGTAACTAGAGTTTTCCTGCCTTGCCCAGAGTCAGGACAAATCTTTGTCACCCGCCAGTCCCACAGCTGCTCAGACCCAACCAAGTAAACACGGAGACTTCTATTGCTTACAAACTGTATGGCCATGGCAGACTTCTTGCTAACTGTTCTTATATCTTAAATTAATCCATTTCCATAAATCTATACCTTGCCACATGGCTCGTGGCTTACCGGCATCTTCACATGCTGCTTGTCATGGCGGCGGCTGGCAGTGACTCCTTCTGCCTTCCTGTTCTTTCTTTTCTCCTCTCTGTTAGTCCCGCCTATACTTCCTGCCTAGCCACTGGCCAATCAGTGTTTTATTTATTGACCAATCAGAGCAATTTGACATACAGATCATCCCACAGCAGGCTGGCTTAAAACTCACAGAGATCTTCTTGCCTCTGCTTCCTAAGTACTGGGATTAAAGGTGTGCACAACTCCTGGCTTCGCTCTTACTCTTCAAATGGCATCCTGATGAATGATGGCAGTGTTGTTGTTAAGTACGCAGACTTTGTACAGGGATACTCAAGGGGCTTCAGCTTGCTGAAGGAGCATATCCACTGTACACAATTTCTTTCCTTTTGTCTGGATGTAAGGGTCACATTAAGAGTATTTTTGAAAATGATGAAAAATAATTATTTTCATCATTTATTTGATAAGTTTTTCATGTCTGGATGATTCCAAGATTCGAATGAGTTTAATGAAATTAAAATTTATGTAAGAAAATGTACACTCATAAAACTACAAATGGTATGTGAAAGGTTTAAAATATAACAGGTAGTGGTATTTAATATTTCAACATATTCAGATTAAATACCTCATGATTCATTGATTGCATATGTAGTTCCATATCTTCTATGGTTTAAACTGCAGGTTGCACATGATTTTTGTAATTAGAAGTCAAGTATATGTGTTGAATGTTTTGATAATTTAAGTTTGGGCATTCAATTTTATACATCTGGTTTGAAAACTGGAGAGGGCAATAGAGATGATTTCCACTTCTGTGTAAATCAGATGCCTTTCAAGGCTACCATGTGGGACATAACCATGCATCAAGCAATAAAGTAAGAGTTCTGGTTGAGAAGCAGATATGACAGATATATTTTCCCATATTTGAAAGATGAATCTATCTTCAAACCATATATCTATAGTAAAGGGACAGACTAGATAGCCTCTTTGATGCAAAAGCAAGCATGGGGTGTAGCCACTGACATAAAAAGCATTGTAAGTAGTCAGAGTGTTCTGTTTCCTGGAGGCTTTCTCGGTACCATGATCTGTGGAATACAGTGAACGGACAGATGAACTAGACACTCCCATCAGCACATCTTTGCTATCACGCTAATGATCAGAGTTACAGTAACAAAGTACCATAAACTGCCTTTGAAAATAGTGTTAACTATGGTTAATCAAAAGCAGAAAAATGTGTAATGTGTAAAATACCTTCTGTTGAAAATAAACTTTACACTTAAATGAGGAAATCTCCAGTTTTTAAGGAAATTTACTCATATCCTAATTGCTTACCCTAATTTAGACAACACATAGGTCATCAAGCAGCAAAAGAAAGAGAGTAACAGTTTTAAGGTCTACAAACTATGTAAAAAATGTTTGTTGCTGTGTATCTTTAGCATTTAAAGAAATATATAGGAAACCTTGACATTTATATTTTAGCTGCTCTTCCATATCCTTGTTTCAGAACTGGTGGAAAGAAGCCACGTGCTTTTGACAGTGTGTCTGACCATGTCTGATTGCAGTAGCCACTCTCAAAATACAAAAATACATTTATGATTTATCAACAATCTCATGCAATTGTCAGTTGCTTACAAAATAAGCACATCACATGTAGAAGAGAGCATAGGATGACAGGAAGGTAGGAAGAAAAGATCACTCAGTTGCTAAGTAAATGATATCTGTGTAAGATAGACAACTCATCATATATCAACCTGATCAAGAACAGACCCTCTCATCTTCATTCTTGTATGAAATCTATCCTTGAAGACACAAGTAACCCAAACAAACAAAAAAATCCATACATTTACAAGAAAAGTTGAGAGCCAAGTATGGTGGTTCATGCCCCCCCCCCACTGTCTTCCTTCCACTCCCCAATGTCCCTTCCTTTCCCTCTCCCTTACACATGGAAACTTAAGCAAAAGAATTGCTCTAAACTCAAGCACAACCTCAGCTACATAGTGAGAGCTCTTCAGAAAGTACACACAGGGCAAAATCACAGTACAGTGAGTATGTTTTAACTAAGGGCGAAATGTGTCACATACCCTTTTGAATGGTCTCTTGCTAGCAAGAGGCGTCTAAAAGGAAGAGCCTTTATGATGGTGGAGGAAGATGAGAAAGGTCTGGTAGAAAGGGGACAGACAGCAAGACTCCTTTTACTTCTGATGTGAGGGAGGACATCCAAAGATGTTTGTCATTGGAGCTTTCTTAATGTCAGGAGCTTGGGACAGGTGAAACAAAAACTTTCTATTTAAACTAGAGGATAAAGTGACCACAGGCTGTCTTGGTACTCAGGCTGTTTTGGTACTTCTATTGATGTATGACATCATAACCACTAGCTTCAGTTTCTTCATTTTAAAATGGAAACGAACTTCAGAGATCATTTTATAGTTTTAGTGGAGAAATAAAAGATTTTATAGTTGGAAACACTCCAGTGTTACTCTTCTTCATGATATCGCTCTGTTATAAGCACTACAGAAAACTCTTTAAAAAATAGTCCTTTGCAGTTTTGGAGGAGTAGGCACACGCAAAATGTAGTGAGTGTGTCTTCTTTATGCTTCAAGGATAAACAAGGATAGTTTCCAGCTTTGATTCATGTTACTAGTTCATCATACTTTTCCTGGACCACAGATTCTCTGGGTTTATTACAGAGCTAAGCTTGGAGGACTGTGTCATTCCTCTGAGGTGGGTAACAGTGAAGTTATCATCAGTATGCCAATGGACGAGTTCATGATGTCATGATCACGTGTTCCACTGAAGTCAAGAGGATCATAAAGAACCACTCCTCAGGAATTCTTGAACTCAAGGAATGTACACAAAGTCTAATAAGTAGTCATAGTCACCACCTAGTACTGCTCTCAATGTTTGTTAAACTTTAAAATGAACCTCATTTTATATGATAAATCATCTGGCAATTATATTGTAATTTACTTACGAGAAACTAACCCTATTAATTGCGCTTTATACAAGAATCTCCCCAATTCATTTTTTTCCTAGACAGGGCCTCAGGTGCTTTTAGTTTTTGTTGACATCAGGTGGAGCAGGATTGTAATTCTCTAAATAAAGAAGAGATGGTGGGTATATTTTTAGTATCTGTGTAACAGAAAGGGCTAGCTGTAAATGAAAGAAGTGCCACACTCACATGTATGCAGCCATGGACACACATGCACAAAAACACACATACACAAATTGATACTAATGTTTGTACAAATCCCACTGTTCTAGGCTTCTAACTATAAGTTACTGATGCTAAGAGGGCTCAGTAAAAACTCCAAGAAATTAGGCTTGCTTTTTTCAACGTTACATCCTCAACACCTAGAAAACCACATTCTTCTAAAATATGAATGACCCACTTCATTCGTTCTCATTTGAGACAACTACCCCATTTGAACTTAATTTGTATTATTTCTTGCATTATTGCAAATGTAAAAGTAGTAGGTAGCCAAGTATTCTGAGTTACCAAGAAGAATAGAAATGAAATCCTATCTTTAGTCAGCAAGGTTGGTGTTATAAGTCATTTAAATATTTAGTGTGACTTCTAAGTCTCATTTACTCTTCTAAAAGTATGGATCTCTTCACATTCACTATTTTCTTCTGATTCATTCATGTTTATGTCACCTAGCTCATTTCCAATATCAATCTAAAAGCCCTCAGGCAATTTTTCCAAAGAGAATTATAAGAAACCAGTAGAAAAATCTAACCTCTTGCTATTATTGCTAGCTAGGCATTTTTTAATTTGTTCTTGCAAATTACTTTCATACTTTCAGAAATTATAAATACAAATAATTATTGCCTATTATAGTTCTTATGTTGACTTTTGCTTGGGAATTTTTCAGCAGCTTTGAAAGGACTTTTCCAAATGTTTCATTTGGTGTGTTGAAAACTCTTTCCAGTAATGATGACAATGTAATGCTCTCTGCCTTCCACTGGACTGCAAGGATGTCTGTGCTTGTGAGATTATTGACAGACTATTGCTTCTACAGTAGAGCACAGCTGTCCAAGCCCTAAATAACAGCTACAGCTAACCCCATGGGGGCAGATTCCTAACAATTTTCCAAGTTTTCTGTGTTAGTGACAGGTTTCAAGCATACACTCAGCTATTAAGACATCAGAGTGTCTTTCATTTCTTAATCATTAGCAATGTTCGCTCTGATTGCCCATGGAGTTGCAAGCTGTTAAAATGATCATTTGCTCCTTACTAATTTTGAAACCAAGAGCTGTTGCCTCCTTTAATAAAATGTCCGTCTCGCCTATGAACATGCATAACTCAATGCCCCTGAGTCTACTATGAGAAAAGTTAACCTAGAAGTAATTTGCAAAGTAAATGGGGTTACATGAGGGTATAGTTCTAAGTACTGAAGAGCTCATTATTTCAACAGGATTCAATATACAAGTTTGTTAGTGGTATGTTTTCAATCAATTTTCTCTACCTTTTACAATGTAGTATTTTTGGTGATTATTTAATGAAGAGAAAAGTGAGGTAAAAGATTCAAAATTCATCTTTTAATAATAAAAGGATAGTTGAATTTTCAACAGAATTAAGATAATGTAGAATTATTATGTTAGATCAATAAAATATTTAAAAAAATTTAGAATATTATGTTTATTATGTTTCACCTGGCTAAAACTGAGCCTGCACAGGACCATATCACATGTAGTACTCAATTAATGCTTGATAAATTGATCTAATATGTGTTACGATCAATTTATAGTATGATCTTGACCAATCATTTAAAGTTAGTGCATATTACAGGAAAAATTAAAATTTATGGATTTTTTGGGAAATATGTGCTGTCTAATGTTGGATATATTTCTACAACATGGGACTAAAGGTGTCTGTTTTGAGATAAGATGTTCCTGTGGACTAGGTCTGTACAAGCTACTTAGAAAATCTCTTAGAAGTAAAACTAGCTCCAAGCCCCATTCTCAAAGACTATTGAGTAGCTGATGCATAAGGCTAGGTTTTTGTGGGAACTTCCTAGATGTTGATGACAAAGCTTCAGAATGACCAATATATGTCATCCTTAGCCATCTCTTCTAGGAAGAATCAGCAATCACAAGTATTTGTCTAGTCTCTATTGAGTGTGACTGTCTTGGTCCTCCTGCTTTGGAAAAACCCAGGCAGCTGAGGTAATTGATGGGTATTTCCCTTAGAATCAAGAGAATGAACATCTGGTCTTCCTGAATCCCAAATTTCTGACTTTGAGGATTTCCTCTAAGCACTGACCCAACGCTAGACAGCAATACACTGTGAATATGCCGCTGTGAAGTCATTGCTTTAGACACAACAAGGGAAGCAAAAGTTAGTTCTATAGAGAGGCTCTTTCACACATCCATGCTCACACTAACCCTCTTGGCCATGAGCCATCCCATCCATTACTGGTGTCATTCTTCATGGCACAAACCTCTCCTGGAATTTGTCCCCAGACCTTTCAGCCTGGGGCACAGAGTTTCTGGCTTGCCTGGTCTCCATTACTATGAAAGAGAAGTATGTAAAGGACATCTTGTCTGTATTTCAACCCACTGTTTATTCTCCTATTGTTACTCTTATGATTATAATGAGAACACTCATTTCCCAATTCTAACTGTATTTTCTGGTTTTCTTCTTTTTTTTTCTATGTATTGACTCAAAGTATTTTTAGAATGTATATGTATATTACTTCTTTCCTCCCATAAGCTGTTTTCATGCATTTTCTGTCTTCTACATATATTGTATACCCCAAATTAGTACCTCCAACTCAATAACATTATTAGTATACAGTCAAGTGTTAATTGTAATTCATTGTGGTTTGACTGCATATTTTAAGAAGTGATATCCTTTTATTTTAGAGACCTCCACTGCTTATGGTACTGGTCAACTCTGTCTTCCTAAGGAAGCAAATAACTTTGCTTTTAGGTGGGAGGTTTGCTAAGCACTTTGTAAAGGTAGACTGTGATGTAGCGTGTGTCCTTGGAAAATGTGCAAGGGAAATAGCTATCATTTCCTTTCAGGTTGAATTCACTTGCCCTTCAAATTCATGTCTTTCGGACTGAATGCTGTGTAGAACAAAAGAGCATGATTAAGAATAGTTAGACAAAATCACAGTCCCTGCATAATCCACCATTAAAACTTAATAACTTTGAATCTCTAGGAAATATTGCCAGTTTAAATCATTCAAATTTATTTTCATCTAAGATAATGTACTTAACCATGAGCAACCATGTTTAAACAAATAGAGGATTTTATTTTTCACATGAATTTTTGTGTCTGAAAAAGTTCAGCTAAAATCATATTAAACCCTGAATGAGTGAATGAATGAGGAAACAAACAAAACTTTCCTGAGCATGAAACCATTCAAGTCTTATAGCACAAAATGGCAAGCCCACTCCTGCCCCGCACAGGTCCCAGGCCACCCGCTGAGAGACATTCCTAAACTCCTCTAACATGATCCATATGGAGGAGAGGCATCAGGAGTGACACTCTTGGAGCAGAAGGCTTTCCCACTAACTGAAAAACCAGGTCGTATTCCTTTTGATCACTGGAGAACAGCAACCAGTATTTTATGCTTGAGAAGGCTATCACTAAAGCTATAATGAGGATGATGTTTCCTGTTCCCTCTCTCATCCTCTGTCCTCTGACTTTCTTTTTCAGTGACTGAATCAGAGCATTACTTGGATGGTGTTGACTAGGTCCAATCACTATCTTTAGACAAAATTGAGACATCTTTAAGTTGTCCTTTTCAGGTGTTAGGGACATTGACATTAATAATGACCATATATCAGGGTGGTGAAAATGCTAAGTTCTTTTTTTTTTTTAAGTGCAGTTAGAAATAGGAGGATTGAAAGACAAACACTGTAATGTGAATGAAGATATTCTAGATAATTAACTTCATGATATTTAGTTTTTGCATTTTTTTTAATGTCTGAAATGAAGAAAAGTACATTTTGAAGAAAAGAAAAATATACTTACTGCATACTAGCCTGTGCTTGCTTGTCTGGGGAGATTTGCAGAGGCTGTTGGTGGTGGTCCTGGGCTGTACTGGTGCTGATGCCTGTGGTGGTGTAGTGGTGCTGCTGTTGATGATGGTGGTGTCAGTAATGGTGGTACTGCTGGTGGTGCTGGTGGTAAGGATGGGGTGGTGGTATGGTGATGTTTGTGCTGGTGGTACGGATACTGGTGGTGGTGGTGATGCTGGTGGTGATGGTGCTGGTGGTGATGTGGGTGCTGGTGGTGATGGTGATAGTGGTGAGGCAGTCGTGCTGATGCTTGTGGGATGTTGGTGGTTTGATGGTGGTGCCAATGTTTGTGGTCATGACGATGGTAGTGTTGCTGCTGGTGGTAAGGATGGTGTGGTGGTGTGGTGATGGTTGTGCTGGTGGTATGGTTCTGGTAAAGTAGTGATGTGATGATGGTTGTGACATTTGGCCTCTAAGAAGTCTGGTTTTTTTTTCCACTATAGTACATTTTCTCTATCTTAGTAGCAAAGAATGTATATAAAGTTTAGAACTAGGGCCTAAAAGCATATTGTTCTCTGACTTTGATTTCTTTTTGTGTGTATAATTTCTTTCCTGTTCTTGTGGGGAGCCAGGGCCTTGTGCTTGCTAGTCAAGTGCCCTAACACTGAGTTAAATCCCACTGAGTCCTCTTATCTCTAATTAGATAAACTAGGTTTGTAGATGAATTCTTATTTTGTTGCAAACTGAAGCTTCTGGCATTTATATTTGCAGCTGTTGATAAGAATCAAAGGAGATGAATGTGTTGAGATGCATAAGTGACTTTAGGAAATATGAAGAGCAGTATGATAAGATTTATAAATTGATCTTATTTTAAATATATTAACTGAAAGGCCCTCATTTCTTTGCAAACTCTTTGATCTTGGTTCAGAGTCAAGTTCCAGTGTATTTACATTTTTTACCATAAGCCAATGGCCACTGCAAGTTACTTTTACAATATGTACTGTGACGATAGGCATGAGCATCTTTGCCTCTGTTGTCCAAAGAAATGCCTCATAATTCTTTCGTTCTTACATCAATTTCTGGATATTTGCAAATGAATTTCTTTCTGATTGCTCTTCCCCTTTTTCTTTTTACAATTGGAAAAAAGTGTCTGTACATGATTTCATGAGAGTATCAAGAAGAAACATTTGGCAACTTTCTTGAGACATTGACAGAACTAGATTAAAACTGAACGCCATAAAAGTTTGGGTAGTACAATAAAGCAAGGAATAATTTGGTTTGTTTGTTTTTTCCCGTCTAATATTTTTAGGTACAAGCCTATGCAGAAAGTGGATGGGGTTGCAGATGGTTTCACAGGAAGTGGCCAACAGACAGGCACATCTGTTGAGCAAACTGTAATTGCCCAAAGTCAACATCATCAACAGTTTTTAGGTATGTTAAGGTGTAATGCATAGTTGCATAGTAGTTGCTATTAGGATTTTGCAGAGAACAATAGTAGTCTCTTCTCCAAGTAGAATGTCTTCAGATGTTAACTCCATATAAAGGGGGAGGTGATTTTGTGCTGAAACTATAACATTAAATGATAGTTCTAGTTCATCTTTATTCAAATATTAAGCTATATAGAATCTTGAATGCATCTGCCTTAAAAGGTCAGGGCTATGAAAGTGTTCTCAAGAGTTTATATTACAGTTGGCTTTTGTGATCAAAATCATGTTGTGTTTACTTGAGAAATAATGTCCAGTACCAAAGAATTCTCATTTCCTGTGTACAAAGTTACATATCCATAGTCTTAGATTAGAAAAATTATAAACATTTTAAATAATTTATTCTTTTAAATTGATTACAATGCTTCCTGTTTGAATATTTATGCTATAGCCAGAGAAGCAAAAGTGGTAGTTCAGTTGCTAGCTGTTCCATAGATGAATATGCATCGTCTCCAAACAGTGGGCCAATATGAAAAGATGCTATTGGGGTGTATGTGTACACACACAGGTGTGTGTTTATGTATCTGTGTGCATGTGTGTGTCTCTGTGTGTGTGTGCTTATGCGTATGTACATGTATGTGTCTGCGTGTATGTGCTTATGTGTGTGTGCATGGGTGTCTGCGTGTGTGTGCGTGTGTGTGTGTGTTTTTGTGTACTTGCCAATAGAAACAGCTGGAATAGACTTTCAAGTTAGAACACTCCTGAGCTTGACACTGCTATGGCAGCATTTCCTAAACCAAAGTGCCCATATGTAATCTTATGGACCATCGAGCTTGAAAACACTATAACTTTTTATTTTGTAGCTGTAGTTGAGTTGTAATATGCAAAAAATTTAAAAACAGGGATACACAGAGAAACCCTGTCTCAAAAAAAAATTAGGTTTCCTAGAACTTAGAAATTAATATTATTCTTCGTTTAATTTTGACTTTATGGTAAGGAACTCACCAAAGTACATTACTAATTGTCCAGGACTAATGAGAAAAAGAGAGAAAGAGAAAAAATGAGAGAGAGTGTGTGTGATGTATGAATTATAGTGTCATCAAGAGAGGGCAATAGCAAGTGTCATAGTCATTTGAATGCAGAAGTATATTTGGGCAGGTGGCCACCAAGAAGAGCAGATTGGTGTAGGTGTTATACTCAGAAGACTTATCTACAGCAATTGACACCATGTTCATGTGTGAGAGATGATTGGATTATAGGGTAGCATCATCCATCACATCAAATTAATGTTGTTAATTTAATGTTATTTTTTAACTTTTTGGCTTTTAGTTTTATAGCCTTCATTTTATGATTATGTAAAAGGTATGAACATAATGGATTTAAGGCTATGTTTATTTTTATGAGGTTGGATAGCACAATAATAAAAATAACTAAAATCACTACTGGCAAGCTCAGGTTGTTTTTCTTTTACTAAGAACCTATCCAGTGCCCAGTTTAATTAGAGTAAAGCTTAGTTTATTTGAAATTCACAAATACACTCCATTCATTCCTATGATACATGCTGATAATGTTACTAAGTCTGGCTAGAAAATATTAATTTGAAAGTTAGTGATCTTTGGCACTCTGATCTCCAAATTTTCTTTCCTTTTTAGTCTTCTGAAAATTTCCCTCATTAATCTGTAATTGACACCATCCACAATAGCTTTTTTCTGTTGTGTTGTCATGGTAACAGATGCATCTCGAGCACTTCCAGAGTTTGGAGAAGTTGAAATCTCTTCTCTGCCAGATGGTACTACCTTTGAGGATATCAAGTCACTGCAGAGTCTTTATCGAGAGCACTGTGAGGTAAGACCTTCAAACATAGTCTGAGCACATGCTACATTTTGCCACATAACTTGTTAAAAACAAAATAATAAAGATTTTTTCCCTAGAGAACAGAGAAGTTCTAGTTATTTTGAGCATTTCTTTGAACACTAATAAAAGCCTTCTTCTTGTCTCAGTGGAAAGTGAGGGAATGTGTGAAAGTGAGAATATATTTTATTCTCCATTTCTTAAACTGATCTTTGTATATTTTAGTATAGCAATTCTACTCTGGGTCTGTCTGTAGAACAAACTTACATATGAATAACAGATCAAATGTACAAGGGAGCTTATTGCATTATTCTTTTGATTTATGAGACTGCCTATAGTTTCAATATCTAATTGGGAGAGGGATTAAGTCTGCTATAATTTATAGGTTGGACTACTATACACTTATAGGACAGAAAACTCTAAATGTACTAAAAGGAAATGCACTCCAGGGTTTAATGTTAAAACAAAACAAAAAAAGATACAGAAAATTCGTGCAGCATGTTGACCTTTGAACTTGCATAAATGTCTTTCCACACGGAAAAGTAAAATGTTAGTAATATTTGTGTTGGTTTGAATCACTCATACTCTTGGGCATTTGAACATATGGCCCCAATTGTTGGTGCTGTTTAGGGAGGCCTAGGAAATCTGTCCTTATTAGAGGTAGTTTGTCACTGAGGTGGGCTTTGAGTATTTAAAGATTTGTACCATTTCAAGTTTGTTCGTTCTGCTTGGTGCCGGTGGTTCAAGATGTGAACCCCCCACTTTCTGCTCCTGCTTTCATACCTTTGGATAGCCATTATGGACTCTAATCATCTGAAACCACAATCCGAAATAAACTCTTCTATATGTTGCCTTGGTTATGGTGCATATCACATCAATAGAAAAATAGCTAATACAGAAATTGGTTCCAGAGAGTGGGGTATTACTGTGAAGAATCTGACAATTTTTTTCTGGAGGAATATGAAAGGCTTTGGAACTTTGCACTAGAAAAAATGGTTGAAAGCTGTAAATAGGGCTTAATGGGGCCTAATAGGATCTTGGAAGACAGTAGTGTTGAGAGATATGTGGACTCTTGAGGTCCAGCTAAAGGGGTTTCAGAGTAGAACAATATTAGTAATTGGACTATAGACTGTACCTGTGAAATTTGGGCAAAGAATTGGCTCCTTTCTGCCCATGCCCTGTGAACTTGCCTAAGAATAAATTTAAAAGTAATGAACTCATTTTTTTTTAGTAGAAGAGATTCAAGACAGCTTAATATCAACTCAATCTCTTATTTACTAGAAATCACTCTTAAGTAGGTCTATAATAAAAAAAATGGTTCAGAAAGAAATGCAAAATGTACAAAAATTAAAAGGACACTGATAAGTATAATGTTATTGCCAAGGCTTATACTATAAGAGAGACTGCAATTGTTAAGGAGATTAGGGCCATTAAGGATAGGTCAGATCTAGAGTCCAATAAAGGGAAGGTGCCCTCGAGTCAAGACCTTATCCAGCTAAGCTTCCAGCTTGTAAAGAAAGTATGTGTTTTCTTAGGCCTCGGGAAAGCAACTTCAATAAAAAGCTGCTGCTAATGTGGATCAAGGGGGCCAGGGTACATCCCGTGCAGACAGTTAAACTTCTCAGTGTTGTTCCTGTGGTGATGGCTTCAGAGCCCTGAAAGATATGGAGGTTGTAGAATCTTCCCTGTGGTTTCACAGGGCTACTGAGGCCAGGCAACATGTTACAGGGGAGTCCATGCCTAGAGGTTATGAGAGAGGAAGGAGCCCTGAAAGTTCACTGTATGAAGCTGTGTAAATGAACCCTGGGTTGTATTAGAGTCCCTAAGATGTTGGAGATGCCAGAGGCATGAGACACCTGAAGGAAAGCTTCACATGAGGCATGGAACCAGCCCAGAAGAGAGAGATGTATGTTACAGGCAGCAGAGTTTGAGAAACAGAGCCATCTAAGCCCTTTGACATCAGATATGACATTAGAAAATTTGATGTTTGCCCTGCTGTTTTTCAGTCTTGTTTTGGTTCAGTATTTCCTTGTTATTACCCTATTTTTTCCTTTTGGAACAGTAATATATATTCTGTGCCATTATTTGTTTAGATGTGTGTAATTTTTATTTTATAAGGGGTTACAGTTAAGAGATTGCCTTGATTCTCAGAAGAGACTCTGGACTTTTAAATAGTATTGTGACTGAAAATCTATGAGAAATTCCAAAGTTGAACTAAATGTATTTTGCTTTATGATGTAGCTCTGTTATTGTGAGGGCCAGAGAGTGGGATGTGTGGTTTCAGTGGGATGTCCCCTGTTGTCTTGGGCATTTGAATACTTGGTCCATAGTTGGTGGTGTTCTTTGTGGAAGCTTAGGAGGTGTGGTCTTCTTGAAGAATGTACATCACTGGAGGTGGGCCCTGAAAGTTTAAAGGCCCCCACCATTTTGAGTTTGTTCTCTCTGTTTTGTTCTTACAGTTCAAGGAGCCCTTCCATTCTTGCTCCTGTCACCGTGACTTTGCTCTGCTGTTATTGTCTCTAACCCTCCGGACCATAAACCCCAAATAAACTTTTCTTCTGTAAATTTCCTTGGTCATGGTGTTTTATCACAGAAGTGGAAGAGTAACTAGTGCAGTACCCTTGTAAAAACAAACAAACAAACAAACATGCAAACAAAATAAAAACAAAAACTGGAGGCCAAGTTCAGGAGAGAGAGTCAGTTTTTCAATGGACCCTTTTGAATACCACAAATGTATGTTTCTGCTTAAATATACTTAGTAAGAACTTTTGGTCTTCTTTTTAGGGATCCTTTATACTGATTTTAGAATTTAAGTAGCTTTATCTTGGGAGTATTCATGATTTGCATACAATTTAATGATTACCCAGTGATTTCTAGAGAATTCCTTTTGACTATTGACAGTGAAAAATGAAATAAGTTTCAGCTTAAAACATGTCAAGATTGTTTGAAGGTTTGGTTACTGAAGGTTTCTCTTGATGTTTAGACTCCTCCTCCTGCTCTTCTTCTTGTGTCAGAGTTGGTGTCATTCCCTAGGAGGGAGCATTCTCCATTCCAGTACATTAGTGCATCTTACATTCACCTGGTAGAAAGGAGAGAATACATTGCAGAGTTTTCTTAAGTAGTTTTAGAATTTAAGTAACTTTATCTCAGGAGTATTTGTGGTGTGCCTGCAAATTAAGGAGTAGCCTGTGATTTCTAGAGAAGTCCTCTTGCCTGTTGACAGCAAAGGATGAAATAAGAAATTTCATTTAAAGTATATATAGATTTTCCCATTGCTCCAGAAATAAGATGACTTGAGTGAACCCAAGTGCTTGTCAGAGATGCCAGGTTATTGACAGCCAAGGACAAGTCCTCTCTTTATCAACATCTTGCATGACAGAGTGTTCTTCAACCTATCTTACTCGTTTCCAGCACTTCTGCATTATATGACCCACTTAGCACTCACTTCCCTTTGACTCATTTGTTTTCCTGAGTATTGCAATACTTCTAAATTGTCATTGTACATGTGGAAAATTTTCTTTTAACACCTATCACATTTAGTGAAAATTCTTTAAACAATTCTTCATTTATCTGTATCCAGATAAAGCCTTCTGTAAGCAGCTTAGCTTGTACAAATATAATTCACATTTTTTGAGTGACTCATATTTATTCAGAGTATAAATTGGAGTATAATTATTTACATTGCTAAAGAGTGTACAGTGAGATCATTCTAAGCAACAGATGCCTCCAATAAGATTAAAATGGTCTTCACATTATAAAATTTTATGAAAATTCCAATTGTAATGAATAAATATACTTTATGTGAAGAGATGGAGAACTCATAATAGAATTAATCTGTGTAGTAAATGGCAGTCCACAAAATGAACCCCACTTGTTTCTAAGTTATCAATTCTCATGCCATCTCTCATGGAACAGAGTGGTATATTTAGAAATTTAAAATTCTGATTTTTTTGTTACATGTCAAAACATTTTAAATAAAGCTGCCTTGCTCTCAGATTCAATCTTGTAGTCATTTGCCATAAGCCAGTAGATTATAGATTATTTTAATTTCTATTTGCCTATATATTTGAAAATAAGTTGAAAAATAATAGTATTTTAGTCACTTACCAAGCTGCCTTAAATGAGGCTGGTGTGGGTGTCATTTTCAAAGTATTATTTGAGATTCATTTGAAGATACTGGATTTATGATGTGCTGAAGTTCTTGCCATATTTTACTTCATATTTTCTATAGTTTATACTTTTAAGGTAGGATTAGTCTCCTATTTGGAATTCTTTTCATGTATTTGTTAAGATATTTTTAAGTATCACTAGTTTTAGTCTTAGAGGTATGTTATGGCTCACACTGTAGAGACATCACTTAGAATGTGCCTAAGCTGCAGTTAAAGAAGCAGGTATCAGAACTTCTTCCCGAGAGGGTTTTGACTTCATATGAGATGAGGGACAACTATATTTGCTTTATTTTCAGAGCTTGCCTTCAGTATTTTTTAGTCTTACTGAAAAGTTTCACTAGCTGCCAACTTGCAGCATTCCCTGCTAGTTCTCAGAACACATCCTCCATCCACATGCTTAATGTCTGAATTAGCCATCAAGGTGTTCTCTGTCTCACGCTTCAGGCCTTGTCTATACATGTGGCACATACGCTAAAATTACAAAGTTACAGTTTACTTTTTCTAAAATACTCAGATGGACTCTAGGTTGTCTCCATTTTCTTGCCTTCTTTTATAGGTCTGTATGGGAATCTTCTCTCTTAGTTCTCAGTTATTGATGGAATCAAACCCATTATACTGACTTATACTACCTACACATCAACCTTTTGGCATTCAGCATAATCACAGTATTAAATTTTCTTTGGCTTCATGTTTGCTGTTATCAGAAGGCTCTACTATAAAGTGATTAGAGTGGCAGACTGAAATTAAATATGGTCATCAAAAGTTAGATATGGAAGTGACAGTTACTGACATCATCACAAAAGGAAAAAGAAACTTGTTACACCTGGAAAACGGTTCTAGAAACTAAATTTAAACTAAAAGGCAAGGCAAGGCAGGCCCCACAGTTAGAAAACAGTAATCTTAAACTAATCTATAAAAGGAATATACAAAAGTAAGATTGTCTGCCGGGCGGTGGTGGCGCACGCCTTTAATCCCAGCACTCGGGAGGCAGAGCCAGGCGGATCTCTGTGAGTTCGAGGCCAGCCTGGACTACCAAGTGAGTTCCAGGAAAGGCGCAAAGCTACACAGAGAAACCCTGTCTCGAAAAACCAAAAAAAAAAAAAAAAAAAAAAAAAAAAGTAAGATTGTATGCTGTAGTGGGGAATGCAAGTTATTATATGGCTATATGTGTATTTCTTTTCTTCCCAGAAAGGTATCAGTGTCTGGAGGCCTCTTGACTTCAGTTCATATGTTAACTCTGCCTGACTGAGACCCATAATCAGTACCCTTAGAAGATTAGATCAACCTTAACCCCATCTGCCACACTTGAACAACTTATCATTCGTTTTCAAGACAGGGTTTCTCTGTGTAGCTTTGGAGCCTGTCCTGGAACTCACTCTGTAGCCCAGGCTGGCCTCGAACTCACAGAGATCTGCCTGCCTCTGCCTCCCGAGTGCTGGGATTAAAGGCGTGTGCCACCACTGCCTGGCGCAACTTATCATTCTTAACCTCTCCCTTCTTGGATGGCCAGTGGTCATTCATCCAAGAACACAGATGTTGGAATGCTTTGTCCTTCCTGGTCAGGAGTATGTAGAATGCTGTGATGGTTGGTTTGAACTGTCAGCTTGCCAAGTTGTCTAGATTTACCCAGGAAGAGAGTCCCAATGAGGGATTGTTTAGATCAGGTTGGACTGTGGGAGTGTCTGTGTGGGAATGACCTTATTACATTAGATTTTAATAGCATCTTATTTAAACACAGAATGTGAAAAAGCACAACCTAACATGGAAGCAATATAAACAAACAAATAAATAAATAAATTACTCATGTTATGTCTTGACATTTAAAAACTAGAATATAAGCAGATTATTAATTTCCATTTCTTTTCCCATCTTTGAATGTTACATGTCAATAAAGGAAATATAATACATTAACTGTACCAGTTATTGTATCATCTCTTCTAAGTTTGAAATGAGCTTGTATTACCAAAAATGGAAAGAATAAGAAAATATTAACTTTTACTAATTATTTTTTCTATTTTCTAAGCTCAAAGTATAGTTGACATATTATGTAAGCAATAAACATAAAATTCAGTTGGTTACCTAATTAGTCTATATTAGTTTCTGTTCTATTGCTGTGATAAAACACCATGACCAGAAACACTTAGAGAAGAAAGAGTTTATTTGGGCTCATGGTCCCCAAGGGCTAAGAGTTTGTCATGGCAGGGAAACAATTTAGCAAGCAGGAGCAGGGCAGCAGAAACAAGAAGCTGAGGACTCACGTCTTGAATCATAAGCACAGAACACAGACAAAGAACTTGAAACAGCACACATCTTTAAAGTGTCAAAGCCCGCCTCCAGTGACATATATCCTCCAACAAGGCTACATCTCCTAAACATCCCCAAGTAGTGCCATCAATTGAGGAGCAAGTATCCAAATGCCCAAGACTATGAGGAACACAATATAAACCACCAAGCAGTCAGATATTTCAACATGGAAACAGTATAAACATTAGTGGCTAATGTTTGCACTTTTCTTTTGGAGTTGTTCAAATTCCATCTGTTTTTATTTCAACAAGAACACACTACATAGACAAATCATTACTACTTATTTTCATTTCTTTTGTTACTGAGCCACTGAAATATAGTGGTGTTAGTATTTCAGAATGTAAATGATTGAAGAAATTATTATTTGATTTTACATTGTTTTACTGTATTTTTGAAAGGCAATATATTATCACTTCAATATGTAATTAATATAATAGCTAGCTATTTAATTATTGTCTGTCCTTTGTGTTTTAACATGTCTTGAATATGCAGTGTACCTTTAGTACTTATAAGCTTTAGATGCTGTTTTGGAGTCACCAGATTTCCAAGGCAGGGTAGATACATGTGGCTGGTGTGAATCACTGCAAACAAGATAGCATTTGTGCAAAGGGTCAAATACATATGGGATGGTTTAGACCATGAAGGAATTGTAGCTGCCTTAGCAGAAACATCTGGTTGGTGGTAAAGTAAAAGAACAAGGGAAAGTAAAGGAAGTATTATGGTTTGGTCATTTTGTTTTTAGGCAATTTTGGACGTTGTTGTGAATCTTCAGTTTAGCCTGATAGAAAAATTATGGCAAACATTCTGGCGCTATTCTCCCTCTACTCCAACCGACGGCACTACCATTACTGAATCAAGGTCAGATTCAACGTGCTTTTCCGATTCATTTTCATGACTAAGTAGATGTCACAGATAATAAGTTAGAGATATGTATACCAGTTGTGAACCTTACCTGATAACATTGAGTAGATTGACCATCCTAGGAATAAACCACAGACTGCTCTTCTGAGATTTTAGTGTGTGTAGCTCCCATTTTATTGATTTGGGGGACTAGGGTAGATCTATGCCATGCTAGTGGATTACAATCCTATCTTATCTGTCTTTCAGACCATAAGAAAATATTAATGTACATAGGTAGTATCTCTGGGGGTGTGTTTGTATATATACATACATATATATCCAGCCATATGACACCAGTGCAATTATGGTATAGTTCTAACCTCAGTGATATTTGATAAACTATTTTTAAAGTCCATTTTCTGTTTTATCCTCATTTGCCATCTATTCATTTGCGACATTTATTCACACCAGCAATCTGAGTGAAATAGAAAGTCGACTTCCGAAAGCAAAGCTGATAACTCTGTGCAAACATGAGTCTATCCTGAAATGGATGTGTAACTGTGACCATGGGATGTACCAGGCTTTGGTGGAGATTCTCATCCCCGACGTCCTTAGACCCATTCCTAGTAAGTTAAATGGAGACAACTACGGATGCTTTTGTTCTCATACATACCACCCAAGAAATTCTGGGGATTGATGTTACAATCAGCAATGATCCTAGTTTCATTTAAATTTGTCAAATAAAAAACATGCAGCATATAGAATCTTGCATGAAAAGAGCCTGTGTGACACTATATGAAGGGGAAATGAACTGTTTTCTAGTCTTTTCATTATTATTATTTTTAAAAGTCAACCTACAGCTATGACACCCTCAATAAACTAATTGCAAGAACATTATTACTTCAGTCAACCGTACAAAATTATTCTACTCAAAGTCAAAGCCCTCTGCATATAGCCAAAAAATATCACAATCTCTACCTGCCAGCCATTCTCTTTCATGGTTGCTTAGGATTTGAAATGGATTGATTGTGGTTTCCAGTAGAGTGGAATTCCTTTATAAAAGCATTTACTCTGTCACATGTACCATCTTCAGAGCTCCTAATTCAGTTTCCAATAACACTGATGGTTAACTAGTGTTTTGAGAGAAGACTCTAATAACTGCACAAGCATTGTGCCCCACTATGAAGTGAATGGGAACTGTGTAAATCATTGTTTACTTTTTTCAGTAACCTTGTTGTAGCAAACAAAGCTTTCTCTGTAGTTGGTGGTGTAAATGCCACTACATATTGTTAGAGGCTGTTGGAACTACTTTGTACCTATACCTGGATGAGCCATACTAGTGACCTTAACTTTTAAAAGAAATGGGACTGTTTCCATCTGACATTTAAAGCAATCTTTTAGCTAGTGACATTGGAAGTATGTACTTTAAATATACTATTCACATTTATTTGTTACATTATTGTGGAAAACATAGAGTTTAGTAGAAGGAAAAATGAAGATATTAACATTTGTATGTTTATACTTATAAATACAAAAACACAAGGGAAGATATAAATTCTTTTATGTATTCATTACCCTAAAATAGATGCTTATACACATTTACATATTATGCCAATCAATGTACATTAATATATGGAGGAGAAAGTAAAAACAAAAGAAATCCCACTGGCATTATCTTAACACTTTATAAATTGCTAATGCGTTCCACTCTATCTACACCGGGTTACCTGACTAAAAAGATGATAAAAATTGATATTGTCACAGAAAATTTCACCATGTCAATTTCCACTGGTATTTGTTCCAGAATTTGTTCTTTTTTTTTTTTTTCTACTCTCCTGCTCCTTGTGCTGCGAGTGTTAATCTCTAGAGATATTTAAAAAGAAGTTGCATGGGCTAACTCATTAGCCTATGACATCTGGCTACCAACATGCAGTTTTTTCTCCTGAGACACAAGGAGGGTGTCAGGGAGCGCTCGCTTTTTCGAGGCAAGTCAGCAGCATCAATATTCATTCAACAATTCAGAAACCATGTGCTTTGGTCTTAGCATCATACAAATTTAGCAGTTCCCTCACTTAAATCATGCATCAGTGTTGGTTTACTTTAAGCCTTAGAATTTTAAGTATAGAATACACTTGCCCTTTGTCTTTTGAAAAATGTCATTAGAAAAAACAGTTAATACTGTCAAGTAGTTTGTCGCTACATTCACCAGAAAATGGAATCATTTTATTTCTCTAAAATTACAAGATACATTAATGTACTACTCTACAAAAGAAATTTGGGGAATTTAATTTCTATTTTACAATGAGGCTCAACAATGTAATGCTTAAAATATGGTGTGGATAGCTATTGCTGGGTTATGTGCTTTTTAATACTGATCTGGAGCAGGCTGAGGGAGCTCAGCTTTAGAATAGGTTTTTAAATATCAAACCATCCATTTATGAGTCTTTAGAAGCTGTCAGAGTCAGTCTGCACAATTTCGATTTTATATGAATCCCTACAGAGAGAACAAACTTAATTTTATTTTTAAAAATTGTATTTCTTGGCTACTAGTACTTCACTCTACCATTTTCTGTCCAGATGGGATTTCTTTTTTTAGCTAAAAAGTCTGCACATCGTACTAATTTAAAGTCAGCCTGAAACGCCTATATTCTAAAATACATTCCCCCGAAACATGGAAAAAGGAAATTAAGTGTGAATTACTGAATAAGATTTCAACTGGTACCACTTTAAATGGGCAACTGGGAATATAATAAAAGGTGGTCCAGAATATTATTTAGCATAAAAAGTAAATGCCTAAGCTTTTTAATATACACAGTGTACCTTTTCATATTATAATTTTCTTTCCATCAAGTTTGTCCAGATAAAATAGGGCATATATGAAATGCTTTAAAAATAACGTAAGAAGTTATTGGGGTCTTTTCAAATTAAATCATTATTATACTAAAGATAGAACAAAATGAGAAATATAGATTGCCAACTTGAACCTTGAACAAGATTTTACTGAGTTTCAAAACAAGGCTGTTAATTTTTTTCACTCCTTTCATTTCCATTCATGCCTGTACTCCATGATTCTAGTACATAACACAACAGAAAGATGTGTTTCTTTTTTTTTTTCTCTTTTGACTAAGATGGTATGCTTTGGAGATTTTGAAAGATTTCCTCTCAAGAAATTTCTAGTTAAGCCTCATTAAGAGTCTGCATTCTTTCCCAATCAATATTTAGGCAATTTTAGCCTCTACTATCCAGTTAAATAAGTTTTAAAAAAACTCAGTTGTTTTATTATTGGGGTGTTAAATTTTGTATCTTTTTGTAAGTAACTTGACTACACTAAATTTCCCTCTAAAACCTGTTTTGGCAAAAGTAGCAAGTAAAGACGGTCGGACCCACTTGAGCATAGAAAGGATAGCCCAAGACTTTGGTCCTGCTGTATGTTCTTGGGGGCAGCTGGCCAAAATAGAACTTCTTTCTCACAGTATATCACAGATCTGGGTATCTACCAGATGTATGGAACCTGTAGAGAGTAGTTTTGTGTTATGGGTGCTTTAAATATTCATTACACACCTAAATCTACTCCCCACAGTGTGTAGTCCTGGGCACAAAGGAATTAAAAGACCACTGACTGGAGGACACACAAGCCGACTTAGTGAGCAGCTCCCTTTTAACAAAGCTAACAATGATGACTGAAGATGTTTCTGGTCATTTCGTGACCACTATAAAGTTCTGTTATGAGACCTGTCCCCATTTCAGGCTTTAACAAATTAAGATTGGCTATTTTGATAATGTCTTAGTAACATTGCTCTCTGTGACAGCAATTTTATCACACTGATCTTTTAGCTCCTACATGTGAAATTGGAATAGGCATCTGAAAAGTTTACTCCGACAATTATTTTTCCTCTATTTTCAGCAAAGATAAATACTCCAATTCATAGGTTCTATGGTAAAACATTGAATAGAGAAAAACAAAACTTTGCACTGTGTTTCATTTTAACTAACAATGTAAAATGAGATTGTTTGAAACCAAAATGGAAATTCTTAGCCCTTGATCACAAAACTCTTCATGATGTTTTGTCCAAGGTACAAATCCCCATAACGTATATTCACAACTGGTATATGTTGCCATGAACAGAAAGATTTGAATGTTTGCATTTTCCAACAGGTGTCATCAGTGTCTGAGAACCAAATAGTTTTAAAAGCCAAAAAGATTACTTTTAGATGCTTTAAGAAATTAGAAATAATGTTACTTTTTAATCAATGAAGATAATATAAATTCTGCTCTGTGATATAAAAGTAGTATAAACATATATTTCCCTTGTTCCAGCATAAAAATTAATGGTCTTGGGTATCTTTATTGTTCTGCCTTTTTTTTTATTATTTAGGTGCCTTGACCCAAGCCATTCGAAATTTTGCAAAAAGCCTTGAAGGTTGGCTTTCAAATGCCATGAACAATATTCCACAGAGAATGATACAAACCAAGGTATGGTTATGTCCTTTGGTGGTGGTAGTGGGGCACACGTGTGCTTGCTTAAGAAACTCTCTCTTCAAGTAATTTTTTTCTCATAACAGATCTTCATATATAAGTAACCCAATATTGTGCAGAGCTAGCATATGGATGTTATAGTTCCGCTGTTCTTTATCCTCGAGGATCCTAGATTACACATTACCCCTTTCTAGCATGATACTTTAGGTTTATCTGTGAGCATATGCCCATGGCAAGATTGGATAGAGACTTTACTTTCGTTTTGTTGCTTAAATTCACACTTGTGGCTTTTGGATGTATCCACCATTAGACTCCAACAGTGTATCTTTTCCTTTGTTTGGGGTGCAATGTTACTCTGTTGAGGTTCCTGTAGCCAGAAAGTCTCTTTGGAGCCACAAGGAGCTCCAGTTCTTTCTACCTTGGTTTAAGCTTTGCACACTGGAGGCTGAGACAGGAGGACCATGAGTTCAGTCTAGCCTGGGCTATGTAAGGAGCTCAAGGAGAGCCCAAGTTACTTAGTAAGACCCAGAGGCTAGGAAAGTAGCACAGTGGTAACATGAATAAAGCCCTGGGTTCTAGTATGAAAATCACAAAAATAAAAGATTTTATTTGATTGTGACTGAAGAATCATTCCAATTTATAAAATCAGTTCTATTCCTAATAATACCTCAAATAGCTGAAATCACTCCCCTTCTCGGTGTCATCAAAGTGAGTGCCATAGCAGATTGCCTGCAACATTGGCCATTTTGCTGGTTTTCAGAAATAGTCTGCATATTTACCATTGCAGAATATAACTTGTGCTCTTCTGCTGTTGCTGATATGTAGTTGTGTTTCTGCTGAGTTCTCAGTCACTGAGACAGTTTACCCAGCTTAGGGAAGAGCTTCCTAGTCTGTGGTAATAGTACTAAAATGGATGTGTTCAAATCTTACCACCTAAACAACTTTCTGTGCAACCTGGCTCAAGGTATTTAACCTCTCTGATTCCTAACATGTTGACAGTTGAACAGTGTGAAATATATGAGACACTTAACCTGGTGCCTGGTATATAATATGTACTCAATGTATATAAACCACAAAAATGGAAAAACATTTTCTCTTCTAGGGTATGTGAGCTTGCTCAAATATTTCATATAGTCCTAATACATCTCACTTTTAAACGAGTCAACACATTATTCTACACAACCAGCTGATTCTTCAAATATATGCTTCCTATGTACCCATAAAAACTCAATATAATATGGTGTATTCCTATAAATATGCTAAGGCTTTTGGCATATTTTTAAAGACTGTGGTCATATCTACTGTGTATCTAACATTTCTATGAAAATTAGATATTTATTTAGAGGGTTTTTTTTCCATTATCTTTGATATCTTCCAACATAAGCTAACTCATTCAGTATCTCATTAAAAAAAAAAGTGTTCACCTGCCAGGGTGATAGAGCTCAGTGGTAGAGCACTTGACCAGCATGCCTGAAGTCCTAAGTCCAATCCATTAGTGTAGTGGAGGAGAAGAAAGAAAAGAAACAAGAAGTTTAAGTGAAGGGTACGTGAAATAACTGAATTTATTTCTAAACATGCAAACAGAGTTGAGAAAAACCAATGCTTAAGCATCCTGCAGCTAGCAATGAGAACTTCTCAGCAAATCTAGGTCTGAAATAGGTAAGGGATGAATGTGGTCGCTTTACTGAACCTCCTTCTGAGTTTCCCAGTGGTAGCCTTAGAAAAGAGAAGAGCATAGCTTGTGAGGAGTACACACTCTGACCGCCGCTGTCCAGTGCTTCTCTCGCCTAGCAATGCCCGTTCCTGATTGGTTCATCCAGCTAGAAGCTTGAGGGCAAAGGGGGCACTCATGTCACCCCTGCAGCCTTTCTGACCACCGAGGATGATGGAGATAGGGGATTTTCCAAGAGTAAATGGAAATTTCCCACATAGCCCACTTAAAGAAATGTAAATCCTAAAGAAAGAGTTCTGCTGCTTGTGCTCTGACAAATGTACTTGGGCAGACAAACTTTGAAGTCCCATGTTTCACCATCACATCTGCCCACTTGTAAACTCAAAGTCGTAATGGTGAGACTGAACAGCACGGCTCTGAAAGTATTTTTTGTTCAATTAACAACAATAAATCTGTACAGTTTGCTTTTCTAGATAAAAAGGAATGTTCTTACTTGCCTAGTTTCTAGTTGTCCTAAAAAGAGTAGGGGGTCATGAAAGCAAACATTTCCCTACTTTTTTAGACAATGTAATTTCTTGTTGTGGTTGTGTAATTAACTTCCAAGACTACCTTCATGATTGCTGCACTCAGAAAAGTGTGGGAGCTTGTTTTAGTGTTGCTTGCCCTCAATATATTCAAAACCAAATAATTCTTTAAGAATTTTAAATTTTAAATTCTATATAATTTATGAGTAAACTATTACCGAATGAATTTGAATGTATCTAAGAAAAGCTGTTAACTTTGAAGTATTTGAAGGTTGCAATAGTTTCTTCTATGAGAAAGCAGGCGGGGGCAGAAAAATGAAAAGACACTCCACCCCAGCCTGCTTGGGTTTCTGTAGGTTGCCGCTGTAAGTGCCTTTGCCCAGACTCTGCGAAGATACACATCGCTCAATCACCTGGCCCAGGCAGCCCGCGCCGTACTTCAGAACACTTCCCAGATTAACCAGATGCTCAGCGACCTCAACCGCGTTGACTTTGCCAATGTCCAGGTACTTTGCCTCCTTGCAAATCCTGTCTTTTAAAGAATGGTGTCAGTTATTCTAAACTAGGACCTGATGCATGCAGTGGCCTCCTCATGGTTCATAGTCTCCTCAAAGATGGGGTTTTACCCTGATCAGACTAAACTGAACCCCTTTGTTTTAGGGATAAAGTCAGCTAAGTTTTATGAACTAGTAGGCAACAGAATACATCCATGTTTGCTGAAAACTTAAAAGGATAATAAATATCAGAGTCACTGAAGTTAGGCAAAAAATTAGACTATTCTATATCTGTGAGAATTTGAACAACGACTTAAGTGCTCTCTATTTCATTTTCCCAGCTATAACTACTACCATAGGTTGTTTAAATAGTGGTCTGTACCCTGTCAAGCAGATACTTCTTTTATAACAGTAACCCACCTTGAAGAGCTAAGCACCTCTATTGCAAAGTACATTGCAGATACCTGAGAAAATTCTTTCACTTAAAGAATTAATTTGAAGTAAGTCTGGACAGTTTGGTTCAAATAAAAAAAATATTTTTTTTCTAACTCTAGTTGCTCTGTACTTTACACTTGGAAATGACTAATGTAGGTTCCTTATGGAAGTCTAACAAATACTTTATTTATGATTCTAAAATAACAAAGTTAGTTGTTACTATATAAAAATTATAACACCCCTGACATAAAATATAAGCTACAAAGTAAAAAAATGCATAATTCAACACAATCCAAATTTAAAACTTTTGGAGTTAACAAGAGACTACATGACAAAAAGTAAAAAGGCAATGCAAAGAATGTCAGAAGCTCATCTTGTAAATACTCCATACATAAAATAAAGAGCTACCCTGGAACCCATTAATAAAAAGCCACCTGATTTTAAAATGGCAAATAGACAAGTGCCCAATAAACACATGAAAGGATTCTCAGCATTGGCCACCAGGGAAACAGGAGTTAAAACCACAAGGAAATAGCACTAGATGCACACTAAAATGGATGTGATTGAAGACAGAAAATATCAGATTTGGTCCCTGGAGAACTGGAGAAATTAGCACTTCATGAACTGTTGAGGGGAATGCAAACTGCCATAACCACTAAGGCAGTCTGGCATCTCTTCAAAAAGACAAATATAGACTCATCATGTGACTGAGCAGCCCACTACTTGGCACATAGCCAAGAGAAAGGAACATGGCCATACAAGTTGACCAATTGTGTAAAGTGCTTGGACTGGAATGTTTGTGTGTTCTTGAGATTTTTTTAATATTTACTAGACTTTACCACATGATTATTCCTAAAGTCTGTACTCTAAAATGTTTCAAAACACAAAAGTTTTGAGCATACAACACTCTGTGTATACTTCAGATTTTGGATTTTCAGAGTAGAGATCCTCAATCTGTACTTCAATGTTCATAGCATTATTGTTCAAATTAGACAACCCAGGGGTCCTTACCTGATAACCGAACATGTGCTTTATCTGTACAGTGGACCGTTGCTGGGCAGTTGAAGGAACTTCTGAAGCCTTGATTGAGCCTCGGAAACATGTTAAATGAAGGGAAGTTGTTACATGCTTCCATTTATAGGAGATGCCTAGCTAGACGTTAGAGGCAGAATAGATTTCTGACTGGGTAGGACTAGGTAGGATATTGCAGAGAATGAGAGATAACAAATACAATGGGTACAGGACTTCCTTTTGAGAAGAAGTATACTTTAAGTAGGTAAATTGTACAGTGTGTCTTTTAAAATCATTACTCTATTTATAAGAAATTTATTCTCCACAACATGCTTTATTATTTATATTACATAATAATATTTGAGCTTCACTCATTTATAGTAGAATAAATCAGCTGTTTTCATTGTGGTTTTAGGAAATAAGCTCATGTTTCTGATTCTTAATTTTTCAGTCTCTTTTTCATATATCCAACCATCTACCTACCAGCGGTCTGTATACAAATAAACATACTCGTGTGCAATCGTATAACCTTTGCAAGAATGAACAGTCTTGGATTTATAAAATGGTCTGAGTATGTCAATAAGGTTACAAGGTTACAATAACTAATTTACCAAAATTATTAAGCAATCATATCACCTTAAAATCTATACTCTAATATTTACTTCAGATCTTCATTTTGAAAAGATGTTTAAAAGTACCTTAAGGAAAGTTGAGGTAAAACAATCTTGAAGTCAGAATAATAAGACAACTTCAGTTTCCAGTTGTTAATTCCAACTTGGTAACAGAAATTTTTGTAAAGAATTATTTATTTCAATATCTGAGAAAGTGTAAATTGTTCTTGTTTTAACGTTGATTTATCTGTCCTCAACCCTGGCTTCATGATTTTTGTACTGAATTGAATTTGTATACAAACGAACCCACTCACTGGTTAGAAACATCTCTCTTAAGGACATCATTGTATAAAAATAGTCAACTACACATCCACTTGCACAGCAACTTTGACTACTCTTGGTCTTCCTTTGTTGTCAACTGTCAAGTTTTTCTGTGCCCATCGTGACAGTCATTAGTACTGGAACCTGTATAATTCAGGATCAGTCCTCCAAATCATCTTTCCTTTCCTCAGAGGATCACAAATATAATGGTGAGCCATTCAGTTCAGCCTACACTTTCCTTCTGTACCTTCTAATGACTACCCAAACGGCACAGTTCCTTTTTACCTTACTTTCATCTTTATCTCTTCCAAGCTTTGACAGGCTTCTCTAGTGTGCCCAGCTTCCCATTCCTTCTTCATGACCTTTTCCTATCATTTGTAACTTGTCCCTGCCTCTTCTAAGATGAATCTCAGTAAGACTGACAAATAAAAGGATAAAACTCTTGCAATAAAGAAACTTTGGTTTGAAACAACTTCCAAGTGTTATTATTAGAGCATGCCAAGACCTTGGATGTTCTGTTTTTGTGTTAAATTGAATATGTCTACAAATGAGCCCACTTGCTGGTTAGTAACATCTCTCTTGAGGACATCTTTGTATATAGTCAACTACACATCTACTACTTATCTTACACAGCAACTTTAGCTACTCTTTGTCTTCCTTTGTATTGACATACTCAGACCATTTTATAAATCTAAGACTTCCTTCCATAAATCTCTTTGCACTGTTTCATCCTCTTCTCAACAAATGGTTTTGCATTTCAAGACTTTTTTTTCTATTGCAGTTTAGTTGGCTTTCTTTCTCATTTAACTGATAGTCTTAGGATGGTATTGTTTCTAAGTGTTCTGTGTAAATGGATGAGTTTTCATCTACATTATGAATTAGTAGGTTCGGATGGTCTTACCTATCATTGACTACTTGAGTTCTTTCCTGCCTGCCTGCCTGCCTTCCTGCTTTCCTACCTTCTTTCCTTTCCTTCCTTTTTTGTTTTTTGAGACACAGTTTCTCTGTGTAGCTCTTGCTGTCCTGGAACTCACTCTGTAACCCAGGCTGGCCTTGAACTCAGAGATCCGCCTGTCTCTGCCTCCTGAGTACTGGGATTAAAGGTGTGCACCACCACACCCGGATACTTGGGCTTCTTTATTGAAGATACAGTCTGATTTTGAACTTCCTTACTATGTACCGTGTTGGATATTATTTTTGTATAAGTTAAGAACACCTTCAGATGTTTGTTTTATGAAGTAAGCCATTGTTAGTGTGAACTCTGTAAGCTGTAGGGTGTGAAGAGTGGTTTATGGAGCTGTGCTCTTATTTCTCAAATTAGGTTTTAGATTATCATCTCATCTTGCCTAAAGTAATTTTCATGTAAATAGTGAGTTCGAATTGTTGATAAGAAGTGAAATTCAGTTTTGGTGCACGCCTTTAATCCCAGCACTCGGGAGGCAGAGCCAGGCGGATCTCTGTGAGTTCGAGGCCAGCCTGGGCTACAGAGTGAGTTCCAAGAAAGGTGCAAAGCTACACAGAGAAACCCTATCTTGAAAAACAAACAAACAAACAAACAAACAAACAAAAAAGTGAAATTCTTCTGTGTGTATCAGTACAATCCTTTTTCTAGAGCCAGCATAAACAAGAACAAGCTCCTTCACATGGAGCACAGAATCTTTCATTTGCACAAGACTCTAGAGCTCTAATGCTCCGAACAGTCCATCTATTTAACATCGCTCTACCATATACAGAGGAAGGGTCAAAAGAAAATTAAAACAAAACAAAAAAAAAGCTTAGATGTTGGGGCAGTGGGGGACCAAAACCCTCTCCTGGTTACTATTGTAATACTTAACTTACCTGGGTACTCAGGGATTCTTTAAGTTGATACAAAATTTCTGGGAACCATTTGCTACTATTAAAAGATCTTAACTGTTCTTATAAAAATCTATTATACAGAAATAAGTGAAAATATGAGCAAAATGTAGTTAACAACATAGCTAATTCAAACTTTATACTAGTAAGAATTTAGAACAAATGTTCAGCTGTATGAAATTGGTTATACAAATAATAACATATTCATGCAATGAAACAAGTTTATTAGTGAGCAATAAATATAGCTCCATATTCATCTATCTGGGAAAGTAGACAAATTATCATTGTTAAGCAGAATATTGAGTAGAATACATGATATTTATTATATTTATATTAAAACTATATATGTATATGCATGAATGACAAAATGTAAATTAGCATGAATAAAGGAGTAATGTAAATGTAAACAGAATACAAATAATATAGCACATATACTATGTTATATATGTTTAAAAAACTTAAAGTATCCTTCAATGTATACATGCATAGCCATGTATTGTAGCTATCTTGGACTTCTGCCCTCATATTCTTTTATTGTCTTTTTTATTGATATTTTTCTATAATTGTATTTAGTCTATTTAAACTATTTACAAGTAGTGTTTAAGAGGTAGCATCTAAAAACAAAGATAGAAGATGCTATCATCAGCTGAGATGTGGAAGAAAGTAGGTTTCCCTAGAAAAATAGAGTGATTGATGTGGATGCAGTTTGCCTTTGAAATGTCTCTAAGAATAAACGACCCTGATTGTGTAAAGTGTGTAGGGTCAGCAGAGATCCTAGAACTGGAAGGATGGGATTAGAGATATATTGATTTGAAATTGTCAATTTGAATCAACTTGACCTCTAAGATAACATAGAATTAAGGCTACAGACAGTGTTTTCATGAAAATATCAACATATTCTATGTTTTTGTATTGGAACTTTACAGACTTCAAAGAAAGTTCTCTTAAAAATTATCATAATGAATCCCACTTAAAAACTCTCAATTCTCATTTGTTCGATTTTGTGCATAGGAAACTGAAGCCCACACTGATCTAATTAATTGTTTTAACTTAGTTGGGCAAATTGGGACCTGAGCATGCCTTTTAATTGTCTGTCATAATATGTTGCCGAATAATTAAATTTTGATACTGAGAGAAGAGATTTCTATTCTTTTAACCTTAAAATACGGCACATCACTAGAAACATCATAGAACTTACACAATCACTGAAAAGTAACTTTCAAAGTTTCTATTTTCATTGTTGTTACAAAACTTGAAACTTCCCAACCAGAAGCAGAAGGGAAATTACAGTAATCAGGTTTCTTGGCAGGTAGCACGTCTACATTTTCTCAAAAGAGGTTTTGTTGTTGTTGTTGTTTTCAGTTCTGTGAATTAATTTGCATTTGTTGGTTTGCCTTGATAGCCCTTGAGATTTCTGTTCCCAATCTATAAACTCACACAGCATATGCTTCTACCTAGTACCATTCAGCGTTTGTTTTTGTTTTAATCTTTAGGGACCACTTTTGGCCAATTGAATCCATTTATTCCTCTGACTTACTCTAAGTCTTGTAAAATGGTTTTACAGTTTCATGTGATGGGTGGGGAAACTTAGAAGCAGTGTGGAAACAGGACAGGGCAGGCTACTGGTTCACACCTCTGGCTTCCTTACCATGCTAGTATCTCACAAGACCTCGCCACAGTAGAAAACCAAGTCACAGTTAAATACTGCTTCAGCAATGATCAAGGAGAAGTCCTAAGCCCTGAAGATGACAAAGGCATGGGTGCCTATTGTTCATGTCCGGTCCATGATTCATTCATGTCCCCCACTGAAGCTTTCTGTGCGACACCCTGCATGTGCCTTGTGCTGATTCTCAGTGAGAAACTGCCAAGTTGAATTTTTGTTTCTATCTGTGACCTGTCCCAGGAGCAGGCTTCCTGGGTGTGCCAGTGTGATGACAACATGGTTCAGAGACTAGAAACAGACTTCAAGATGACGCTTCAGCAGCAGAGCACACTGGAGCAGTGGGCAGCATGGCTGGACAATGTGATGATGCAGGCGCTGAAGCCCTATGAAGGAAGACCCAGCTTCCCTAAAGCCGCCAGGCAGTTTCTGCTCAAATGGTCTTTCTACAGGTAGCACCCCAAGATCACTAAGTTGTCTTCATGTTCTGCAAATGTGTGTGTGTGTGTGTGTGTGTGTGTGTGTGTGTGTGTGTGTGTGTGTGTGTATGCTACTCACATAAAAAAAGAAACAAGCTTAGATTTGGTGGAATATCCAACTCTATGACTATGATGCATAGAGACTAAGCAGGAAATTGATGAAAATGAACTATTTTGCTGGGAAAGGAGACCCTCTTGCTCAAAGCCAAGAAGTTTTCAGATAGTAATCTCTGAGAGTCCATCTAGAATAGCAGTTCTCAACCTGTGGGTTACTACCCCTTTGGGGTCTAAAGACTCTTTCACAGGTAGCCCTTAATACCATCAGAAAACACAGATATTTACATCTGATTCATAACTGTAGCAAAATTACAGTTATGAAGTTGCAACGGAAATAATTTTATGGTCAGGGGTCACCACAACATGAAGAACTGTATTAAAGAGTTGTGGCATTAGGAGGGTTGAGAACCACTGCTCTGGATGATGTTTTCAGCAATAGTCAGAAAGCGTGGCTGATCCTCCCTCTACTCCTACCTTATTGAGGTACCTTCTGGTGGGGTTATGACTATTATTCCTTTGTTCTCTTTTCAATGGCCCTCAAACTGTAGTCACTAGTCCATGACCTCACATCCACTTAGACTCATTATAAATGTGCATCAGTAGGCTACTTCCCAAGTCTACTTGTGTCAGAATCCATAGAGGAAAGGCCTATCAATCTGAGCTTTGAAATGCCCTGGGTAATTCCAGTTCACTCAGAACTACTTAGTTAATTTCTTAATTCTGTCAATTGTCAGAGAGCAGAATATATCAGAGAGCTATCAGAGAGCAGAATTTATATGTTCTTTTTAACTTTTGATTACTTCTGAGACCCAGTGACTCATTTTCTTCATGGTTAGGAGGTAGTAGTTAGGGGTCAGACACTTTGTGGTGATTATATTGCATGGTTAGTATCTAATAGGTAATAACATACATGTCTTATTGATAATGAATCTTTAGACTAAAATACTTCATATGGAAAAAATACATATTTTTGTAGACATAGAAGCACCCCTAAATAGAAAGGGCTTACTAATTATATGATACATAATGGCAAATTTGGAATGAGTTGTTGGCACCAAATCTACAACAGGATTTGAAAAGCACATTTATGAGCTATATTGATTAAGATTTGTGCCATATTTGTGTAGGATGGAATGGTCAGATGGATTCCAGCATGGAATCTATGTCAGGGACAAATTATACCTCTCAGGAGATACAGGTTTTAGGCCCAAGTCAGTGAGATCACCCTGAATAAAGAAACAAACAAACACTTGTATTTTTACTACAGGATCAAATGCCAATGTCAAAAATTTAAATTATCTAACTTGTCTTATGAAATAGGAGTCCATCTGTCATATAATTCAAAATTCTAATTTGGAAATATATGTTCTTCTTTTTGTTGTTGTTTTCGGTTTTTGGCTTTTTTGAGACAGAGTCTGTCTACATAGCCCTGAATTTCCTAGGACTCACTCTCGAGTAGACCAAGTTGACCTTGAGCTTGAGCTCACAGAAATCAACCTGGCTCTGCCTCCTGAGTGCTGGGATTAAAGGCAGAATATAGTTTCTTGATTGCTTGAGAGTCAATATTTCATTCATCTGAATTTTCACAGAAAATAATATAAGTGATATGTGTGCCCGTGACCAGTGGCTGGAACATCACTTACATTGCCTGACTCTTTCCAAATCTCACATGACCAAAGGCAGAGTGCCCAACCTCACACAGCAGTGAAAGACAGATGCCCAACCCCTTCCTATTGTGTTCTGTGGTAGTGGCTGCCTTGCCCTTACTTCTCTCTGTGGGTTCCCCCCCCCCCCCCCCCCGCATTTAGTTGACATCGTTTTAGAAATACACCCCTGGAGCCTTTGTCACCACAGAGATCTATTGCAGGAATTCTGAAAAGAAAGAAAATTACTTGCTTGTATTTCGTGTTCTCTGCAGATACACAAGCCCAGTAGATCATCACTCGCCCGCCCTCTGTCCTCCCTGAGTTGGGGATAATTGGCTTGATATTATTAGACACTATTATGGTTACTATTTTCATTTCAAAAAGATTTGAAGGCTTACAGTTGAGGGCCACAGAGGAAAGAGACATTTAAGCAGATGCATACTGCCTGCTGGTAGGCAGAGTAATATCTGAACCGTTTTTTACTGAGGCATGAGAACATGTTGAGTAATGAAAACTGATGCGTAAATCCTCAGAGAAGCAGAAGAAGAATTCTTACGTTTTTAGCATTGTAAATGTAAATTGTAAATTTGCAAGGGATATCATAAATTTGACAACCACATATACAGTTCCTTCTTGTTTAAAAGCCAGATATTTAATCCAGTGATTTCTAAACTTGTGTTTGCATTTACCTACCCAGACACATAGAAACAAACTGGCAGTCTCACAGCAGTTGACACATAGCTTCGGACACACTCCGCTCCATCTAGAGGTGTCTACTTAAACTAGCTTTCAATGGCTGGTGTCAATTTTGGAAAACCCAGAAATGAAAATTTTATATGGACTATTTCTTCTTCTCTGTGCTGTATGAATAAGACAAGACCACATTCTTGGTAACTGCAGTGAAGGTCATCAATCATTCCTGGTATATGTGGTGGGGAAGGAGTTGCTACAATTAAAACTAACTTTGCTCATTGTCTAAATTTCTAGAATTAGAACTATATTGTTCAGTGAGCTGACATTTTGATAAATACTGCCCCATTCCTTCTATAGAATCCTTAGGAACACTTGTAGAAACAGTAAAGTTTGTTCTCCCCCCCCCCCCCCCCCCCCCCCCCCCCCCCCGCCCTCCAGACTATAATACGGTCTCATAGTGCAATAGGTAACAGGTGTTCTCTTTAATTTGAATGTGTTTACTTTTGAATTAGGTTAATTTTATATTTGTGTCTTTGTTAGCTACCTGTCATTCCTGGAATGTATTTTAAATAGCTACCGTCTTTGTTCAGCAAGATGGATGGAGTTATAAGTGACTACTCTACCCTTGGATTACTTTTAAAGATTACTCACTTTGAGTTGAATGTTATTAGACATTTAATCATTATTTTACATTGGTTTGGGGGTTTTGTTTGTGTGTGTGTGTGTGTGTGTGTGTGTGTGTGTGTGTGTGTGCTTTAAATTTTTCCCATGGAAAAAGAAATATTTACTTTTAAAAAATTACTATTTTACATGCTTGTAAATTATTTTACAAGTGGATGATGATGTACCATTGAATTTTAGAGATTTGGCACATAAGTGAAGCTATTCTTCCATTTGTAATAATTCATTTATGCATTAGAGTTATAAACATTTGAGGAGTGTTTTAAGATATTTCATTGACACAAAGAAACCATTACCTGGAACTGTTTATTGTAATGAATATACTTTTAACTGTAGTATATTCAGTACTGTGGTAATGACCCAATTTGTTAAGATCCCACATATGTTAGGTACCCCAACCTTTATGGCTGGATCCTGGAAACCTTACTGGGAGTCATGGGAGCTTAAGAAAGACAGACCCAAGTAACTGAGAGGTGTGTTTGGGTGGACTGTACACTCAGATGCAGACATACCAGTAGCCCAGATACTCAGCATATTCTTTATATACATCCTGAAGGAGGAAGGGGTCTCTGTATGGGAGCAGTCTCAGGGAACATGAAGTTATCTGGGATGAGGAAGCTGTGCTTAGTATTCTTTGCACATACTATTTTTAGCTAAAGGTCAATAGTTAGCTAACATCTGTACTCAGACTACAGGAAGGCCTTGCCATTCCCTGAGCCTGACCCAGGAGGGTCTTGCTGTTTCCCCTGAATCAGAGACAAGGAAGGCCTTGCCATTCTCCTGAGCCTGAGGTAGCATTCTTGACGTGGCCATTCTCATGTCATGACTGCTCATTCTTACTGGAGTACACTTATCTACCTTATCCATGAGGGCTATATTCCAGCATCTCAGTAGATGCCTGAACCACCAATATTACTCAACCTAAGGTATAACGCCTTGACACCTTGATGTCAGCACTTATCACAAGTTATGACTGTACCTTTTGCAGTTTGAAGTGTGACAACAAACCTAGAATGGATTTATTTCCCTTTGTCTCAGTTGCACAGATAGAAGATACATTCTTACTATCAGTCACATCTCAGAATTCAATATTTTTTTCCCTAAAGGCAACAACCTTCACCTTCTTGCTTAAGGGGCCATTTTCTAGTAATTTGGTATACTCACTCCCCAACATCACTGTTCTTGCACTCTGGGACATTTATACAGCTTGGACTTGCTAGGCAGAAAGATGAGCTGCATCCCAGGTGGCAGGAGCCAGAAAGTAAATTTCATCACTCTGTGCAGAAGAACATGTGGTCTGAAACTTGTTGATTATTTCTGGAATTTTCATTTCATATTACTAGACCGCAATGCCTGAAACCAAGAAAACCAAAACCATAGATACAGGGAACGACTATGTGTTGTTTCATTTGACTCTTAGACTAACTTTTAAGCCTTAAAAATGGTTCTGTGGTTGTAGACAAGATTACAAAGGCCACCTGTAACTACACACATAGGAAGCTGAGGCAGGTAGATTGCTAGGATTTCAGTCTAAGCTACATAATGAGATGTGGGCCAGCCTGGATAAACAGTGAGGCCCTGGTTTGGTTTTTTGTGTGTATTTGTTTTAAGGCATATGATAAATAGGTCTAGTTAGACATCCAAGCTTTACTTTTTCTTCTGTTTGTACAATGATTTAAAAAAGTAAATGAGAAGTCTGCTGTCCATATAATGATCTTCATTCTTCTATAGACAAATTACAAATAGCATGGTTTGTTGTGTTATAAATAAACATAATAAATTATATTTGTTGCATTCTATTTATTTATAAGTTGTTTTTATATTCTTTTATATTTATTTATATTCATTTTTCCCTTAAAATAACTGTGTAAGTTAGCTAAGACTAAAAACACTGCTTTCATTTTCTCTAGAGAAAACAACCTCAGGGAAATTGCCTATTTGTGGTTAAGCGTCAAGTAGCACACAGCCAGCATCAGAACCCAGAGCTTCTGTCTTCAGCTGTCACACCTCGTGATCTGTCACTTGCCAAAGTGAATGTATAGAACCTGATGTGTTTAAATCTGTCTTTACAAGGTTGAAAAAATGAAGTGGAAAACAAAAGGAAAGCCCACTTACTATTCTTTTATTTGCCTGGAATTTTATAATTGGTCATTACAAAAATAAAGCTTTCATTTGTGACATTTTGCCTCTTCCTCCTGGGAATATAGTGACAGTTTTAGTATTTATCAGCCAAAAAGCTTTAGGAAAAGGCAAGTGAATAAAAACTGGTATAAAACATGCAAGCATAAATACATACATTGTTCTCAGTGTGAATCACAGATTCACAGCTATATTTGAAGTATAAAAGAAGCTTATTAGTTGATACATCTTTGGTAAAGCCACAGTTTTATTTGGACTTATTTATATTTTTAATATAAAAGTTTATTATTACTATTCTGTCAATATGGCTCATATTTGTATAATATATACATTAAATATTCGTGGTTTTTAAATTTAATCATTTCTTAATTCATCTATAATTCCCATCTCTAGTGGAGGGAAAATCACCTTAATTGAAATGAAAATCACCAAGAAACTGGAATCAATAAATTTACCTTTCAACAAAACGTGCTGGAATCCCACATATTCGCCTCCATTTAGACTGACGGTTCAGGGAACTTTGCTTCATATTTTTGTGTGAAATCGGGCAGAGAGTACACTCTAAAGATCATTGTCATTTAGAGATGACAAACTGTCACTCATCATCAAGAAGATGTTCAGTTTGAATTGATTTTCCTTATACCAGGGATGAGTCTCCAGCCTTTCTACAGCTGTTTCTGTTCAGTTGTGATCCTCTTGTGAGCACGATGGGAAAGGCAGACATACCTATAATAGTGCAGGGTCTTTTCTAATGAAGACCCACCTGGCTCTGGTGATGATCAGGCTCAAGCCTTAGTGAGAACAACCTCTTTCCCACCACTGAAATGAGTTGGGCCAACTGCTTTCAACAATGGAATTGTTCTATCGCAAGTTTTGTACTCTAAAGCCGTGTTTTCATGTAGTCTCCCGACTTAACTGCTTTTAGGAGTACTAATTATAACCTTGGTCACTAATTCCGGCTCATCTCTGCCCTTTCTCTTGAGCAGCTCCATGGTCATTCGGGACTTAACCCTGCGCAGTGCTGCTAGCTTCGGCTCCTTCCACCTGATCCGGCTACTCTATGATGAGTACATGTTCTACTTGGTAGAGCATCGTGTTGCTCAAGCAACAGGAGAGACACCCATAGCAGTGATGGGCGAGGTAAGAGGGGCTTCAAGAACTGAGTGGTACTGTTCAGTTTTTAATTACACTTCAAATTATGAATAAATGATCGACTAAAGCAGCGTCAGTCCCACAAGGAACTGGTTGTGTTTTTTAATCACAGAATTCTAAAGTTGAAGATTCTGTCATGTCAGTGGAATGTTTTGCTGCATTATATGTACCCACATTAAAAAAAAAGTTTTGAGAAACACAAGACTTTAAAAAAGAAGACCTATTGAGTAGGAGATAAGAAAGACCAATGCCTGTGATAAAGCTAAGGACCAAGGAAAACAAAACGAGTTAAATATGTAGTTTATGGGCCCTTCCCTAGTCTTCAGGAAGGAAATGGATGGTTTGGCTTCAGAAGGGCTGTGATGATGGCAATGATGACTGTGCTTTTTACCGTGCTGCAGGCATGGCTCTGCATCCTTTGCATATATGATAACACACTTAACTTATTACAGTCCTTTGAGATGAAGATCTCCTTTTCCCTGCTTTATCAGTGTGCATCGGAGGTTAATGCAGAGAACATGGGTACAGGAGAGTCAATGGTTCTGTAGCTAGTAAACACTGGAGACATTTTGCTAAACACGTAGTTTGATTTTCAAGCCCATGCCCGTGTCACTAACAGTGTGGGGGTGAGTTCTGTTTCTGGAATTTCTAGATAATAATAAAAATGGCTTATCCATACCCAGTGTCAGAAAGTGGTAATTCTTACAACAATATGAATGAGAATTAGTTAATATAATGAGCAATGGGTACAAATGTTGAAATAATTCAGTTCTGACTCATTTTATTATATTGAATTGAGGTACTTTTTTATACCTTAGTAAATTACACCAGGTCAGACATAAAATCACAAAATACCCAAAGCAGTGAAGATATTCATTTTTGACCTATGTGTATATGGTTAGGTTTTGGTTTTATTTGTTTGTTTGTTTTGAAACAAGAAAATAAGGGGAAATCACTCCGTGGGTAATACATTTGTTGTGCGAGGCTGAGGACCTGAGTTCAGATCTTCAGCACCCGTGTGAAAAGCTAGGCATAGTCATGTGCATGTGTTGTCACAGCACTGGGGTATTGGGGAACAGAGTCTTTGGGGGCTCACTAGCCAGCCAGTCTAGCTAATCAGTGAGCTCTAGGCCAGTGAGAAATCATGCCTCAAAAAATTAAGATAGACAGGTTAGTGGAAAACATCAGATGTTGACCTGGCCTACATAAACCCACAGACACACACACAGAGGAGGTGGGGGAGTTGTCAAAGATTAATACTGCTATTGCTGTTTAATAAACATAACAGTAAAAGAAATAAAATCATGAAAATACTTTAAGCACCTCTGTCAGTTCTACTGTAAACTGCAAGTATTCTAATATAAGTAAAATGTACATCAAATAGTCCATTTTAAAGTTTTTGTAAGTGTATGAGTGCTTTGCCTGTGTGTATGTCTGTGTACCACATGCATGCCTGGTGCCCATGGAAGCCAAAAGACAGTGTCAGATCCCCTGAGACTGGAGTTGTAGACAGCTGTGAGCTGTCATGTGAGTGCTGGAATGGAACCCAGGTCCTCTAGAAAAGCAACCATGCCCTTAATGGTCAAGTCATCTCTCCAGCCCTGAATGTCAGTTATTTTTAACATCATTTGTAATATTAATCTTTTTAGTTTTTTTTTTAAAAATGACTCCTTTGCAGTTTGCTGATGTGTACATTGTTGTATGATTGTGTTTAAATGATCCTGAAAAGATATGTGTAAGATGGAGCAAGAGCTGCTGTAGCTTTTAAATAATAGGCCATACAATCAGGGTTTGTCCTTTGCTGTAGCTGTATAGATGTCTTCTTATAAGACGCCCAGTTGGAATGGAAGATTTCTTGCCTTAGGGCTCAAGATTCTGAAATGGATGTGCTCTTTAGTGCATCGAACACTTTGCCATACATCTCTTGTCCTCTAGATCTTTACCAGAATGAACAGAATAATGTGAACATTAATTCTTATTGTCACCATGTGGCTTACCTTGCGTGGTCTTTGCTTCCCTTGCATGTCTAAAGAACAAAGGCATGAACCCATCGCACTTTAAAGGCTTAGCCACCTCCACGCATGAGCCTGCAGCCGATGGTAACTCAGCAAAATTCAAGTGAGATACACTCTCAACACTGCCACATAATCATTGTAATAGAAACTCTTAACTACATGAATAGGTTGCAAATGAATATGATAAATTATAGCATAATGCAAAGATATATTACTAAAATATAGGTATAACAATAAAACATAAATTAGCTTCTATAAAATCAGATCTCTAAATGTACATCTTAATCTGTTTGCTTACTGTACCCTTACCCAGCTTGTAAGAAAATCCTTTATACTATCTATATTAATACACCATTCAGTCCATAAAGAAAACCAAGGCTGATTTTCTCTATTCAGTCTCCCATAATACTATACTTCAGAAGCCTTTTAGCTAGCACACATTTTTGGTCTTAATCCTACTATCTTATCTAAAATTATTTTTATCTATGGAAAGGAGATGGGTAGTCAAGAAACAGAAAGCCTCCCTCTCCTCCACACTACTGCCACCACCTCCTGGGCTCCTCAGATATCCTAAATTTACCCTCTCTTTGCCCTTTGGAATTACCCTTCCCAATACCTTCTGGGCATGGTAGAGTATGCATGCCTGTCATCCCAGCACTAGGGAAGTAGAGGCAGGAAAAACAGAGGATCAAGGCCAGCCTAGTTTATATAACAAATTCAAGGCTAGCCTCTGCTGCATGAGACACTGTCTCAATAAATAATTAAGTCTCTGAGTGGGTATGTGCATGGATGTGCAGTGCATGAGGAGAGAGGCGCGTGTGTGTATGCGTGTGCGTGCGTGTGCGCGTGCGCATGTGTGTGTGTGTGTGTGTGTATGTGTGTGTGTGTGTGTGTGTGTGTGTGTAAAGAGAGGATTGGGTGAGGGGAACTGCCTTTGTTAGACACCAAATTTGCAAGTATCTTCACACAGAGTAGGAACACCATTTCCTGAAACTACAAACAACTGCTGTTTAATGATCATTAATAACATCATCATAAAAATCAACAATTGTTGATATTGAGAACTTATTTTATACTTAGCTGAATTATGATCTTGAGCTTCCTGCTTATATTTCTGTTTTGGTAGAGGTCACACTGATCCTGTCTGAGCATCATCTTTGCATGTCTGTCCTGACCCATCTCCAACCACTCAGTAAGCCTTCCCAATCTCAAATCACTCATTATGTAGTCAGTATTGTCTTATGTCTTATTCCCTACCTAAAGCTCCTCACTAGTTTACTCTTCTGTTAATTAAGGAAGAAATTTCACCCCTTGTACAAGAGGCATCCAAAACCCAGCCCTGGCTTCTCATCAGCCTCAGCCTCTCACTTCCCCTGCCCCTCTTAAAAGTATGCTAGCCTTCGTGCCTTTCCATCACTAGACTACTGCGTAAGTGCTTCTTTTTTCCTGAAGCCCTCAGAGCACCTTCCGCTGCCTATTCTAATTCCTACTTTATGGTTTAAATATCAGCTCCTCAGGGAGACCTAGTCCTCAGACTGTGTCATTCAAGCCTATTATCTTTAGTTTGGACTTTCACTTCTCATTCTAAAGCTTACCCAATAGTAATTGCATGGTTCTTCATATGATTTGTATAAATGAAAATTTGATGCCTGAAGATAACACAGAACTTTCAAGTCAAAGGAACTGAATTTGGGATGAGCCACATTTCTCTGTGTTGAAAACCAGACTTCTTCCTTCTAAAATTAGTTGACTCATTTTCTTAACAACTCTGTTACTATTTGACTATGACAGTAAACAAAATGGATTTTGACTCTCTCTTCAAGGAACTTGTATTGCAATAGGAGATACATATTTATTGAGCATTCTCTAACCACATAGCTACAAATTCTCAGTACTATAAAGAAAGGGTTTAGGGGATTAGGAGATGCTTGACGTGGGGAGCAGTTACTCTTGCCTGGGAAGGCCATAGAAGGCTTCCCCAAGGAAATAATATTAAGAGGAGAAATAAAATACTCTTAGAAGTTAGAGAATTTGGAGGCATGGTGTGAATCATCAGAGGCCCAATGAAAAGTGACATGGAACTACTGAGATGGAGACTGTGGTGGTTTGAAAGAAAACGATCCCCAACGGGAGTGGCACTACTAGGAGGTGTGGCTTTGTTGGAGTAGGTGTGGCCTTGGAGGAAGTGTGTCACTGGGGGGGTGGGCTTTGAGGTCTTCTATGCTCAAGCTATGCTCAGTGTGGCACACAATTCACTTCCTGTTTCCTGCGGATCAGGATGTAGAACTCTCAGCTCCTCTAGCACTACATCTGCTTGCATGCCACCATGTCCCTCCATGATGATAATGGACTAAACCTCTGAAACTGTAAGCCCTCACCCCCAATTAAATATTTTCCTTTATAAGAGCTGCTGTGGTCATGGTGTCCCTTCAGAGCAATAGAAACCCTAACTAAGACAGACATCATGGCCAGTGAGAAATTTTCATGGGAAATCTGAGGTTCAAGTAGCAGAAAGATGAGGTAAACACTGTCATGTTCCACAGTTGGGAGGACTGGGGCCACGAAGAAGCCAAAGATTTCAAGTGAGCCCACCCCACACCCCTGTAGTCATTGTGCTGGTACTGAAATTGTACACAGAATGGTTGAGTAGTTTTCCCAAAGTCACAAAGAAGGTACAGAATGTGCTTTGGATCACTCTTTGCTGCTGATGCGCTGCATTCATTACCTGCTCTAGGCTGGGTAGAATTGGAATGCAGGCACTTTAGAAGTCACAAGGGCAGCTATGTGAAGTACTAGTGATTTTGGTGGACATTTATTTTGTCTTTATTACTGCTTTTCTTGGGACAGGGAGGGAGATTCAGATCTCTAACTAGGTCGGAAAAAGGGAAAGCCTTTAAACTTAAAACAGTTAGTGTATCTTTTCACTCATAGTAGCTCAGTAAATAAATCTTAAAACTAATGTTGCCTTATTTGAGCAGGTGAGAGATCAACATGTTTTCAGTGAAACACAGTAAACAGACAAAATCTATTTTGAATGCACTAATATTCACCAGTAATGCAGCCATTTCAGTTGCTTCAGTGAGGACATATTAGTCTGCCAGAGAGAAGCTACCTCACAGTCCCTCTAAGTCTCTTCCACAATGGCAGCCATCTGCTACATTAACAATCCCTACTATGTCGTTTGAAGCATTTGTGATTGTAGACTTCCTTTTTTTCCCTGTCTGTTTTGTTGTTTGTTTGGTTGCTTTTTATTTTTGTTTTTGACTACATGACAGAAAACAGAATTTATTTACAGTCAGAATTCATGTAATTTTCAGATGTTTATATTAGTATTTTAAGTGTGCACATAGATTTTCTGACAGTGATGAGATTTTAAGAGTAGGTATAAGATAGACAAGTTACACCTGTCGCACACCTGTTAAACCTGGTAAATGAAAATTTCAAAAACCATAAAACATTCTATGCAATTCTTGACAAGCCAAATTGAGCAGAAAAATATCATTTTAAAAAAATTGTGGCCATTTAGAATCTGTTTGGAAGGCTGTGGTGTGTGTATCTTACATCTTAAATACATAGTTTACTAACATGAATATATACAATTCAGGTTATTTCATAAAATGATTCTTCATAGCAAGCATTTTATATTATATATTTGAATTATATTATATATTTTATTTGATAAAATAAATTTGACTTCTTTTTAATTATAACTATACCCAGATATTATTAGTTCTAAACCGTCTCTGTAGCCAACATTTCAAAAGAAAAAAATAGAAAATATGACCTAAGCATGGTGCCACATACCTGTAATGTGGGCATTTCAAGCCCGAGGCAAAGAATTTTGAGTTTGAGGCTAACCTGGGTTATAGTAATGAAATCTTGACTTGAAATCTAAAAATAGAAACAAAATGATTCTTTAATTGTCCAGTTCTGAACATAAATATGGAAAACAACCTATAATAATACTATCTGGAGAAAATATTTCCTGGATTCATCAAAGTTAATATATTCAGAATGAAAGGGAGAGAAAAAACTAAAAACCAAAGAGGAATAGTCAAAATTCAGCAGACAAACTTTGGGGTAATCGTGAAGTTAAAGGCTACCCTTTGGAGGAAGTACAGCCGTGCACATAAACATGGAAGCTTAACCTAAAATCAACCAAAGGCTAATGGTGCCAGTGAGTAGGAGTCTAGGGCAGTTAGAGTATACTGAATGTGGTATACTAGGCCTGTAGAACAGCAGACTTGTGTAAAGCGTATTTTAAAAACAGGAACTGTATTACAAGTTGAGGTTTTTGAAGGAAAAAGCAACTATCTGAATAGCCGTAACAGAAGATGTATGGAATCTTGTCAAAAGCTATGTTGTTATTTGTAATAAAGCTTACTATCCCTAGCTAACATTTTAATTAAAGTCAGATCCTGTCACTTTGCTAGGTGTTTTAGATTCACGTTTATTAGTACTCCAAAAAGATATATTAGTGTCACCTTTCACCATGAAGGCCAATGGGAGTGGAAAGTCACCAGCCAGAAATGGCAGTTGCTAAAACTAAATGGACAGAATGCTTCAGTCACACACCAATAACCAATGCTCATAACACCCACTTAAATTTGTCATCATATAAATTGCTTGCATGTATGGTGATATTTTATTTGTACTGAAATGTGGCTTTATTTGTATGTTAATAAATAAAGTTGCCTGGGGGTCAGAGCTAATAGCAAGCCATAGCAGAGCTGGGCATTCGTGGTGCACACCTTTAATCCCAGCACTTGGTAGGCAGAGCTAGGTAGATCTCTGTGTGGTCAAGGATACAGCCAGCATTGGAGACACATGCCTTTAATCTCAATACCAACCATAAAAAATCTGGGGGTCTGTACAAACAGGCAGTGACAAGGAGGTCATGTGGTTGGGTTTACAACCAATGAGAAGGCAGAACAGAAAGTCTATATATAAAGACAAACACACAGGAAGTAGGTCTCTCTTGGCTGAAGAGGCTAGCTGCAGCAGGCAGGTAAGGCTCTTAGCTCTGATCTCTTGGCTTTCTTCTTTGCATTGGTTCTGTGTTTCTTATTTAATAAGATGGTTGGTTACATCTACATGCATGGGCTTTCATCTCTGCATTGGCTCTGTGTTTCTTATTTAACAAGACAGTTACATCTACACTTGCATATTTTTTCCAGATAGGAACTATGTTATTAACCTTATATCCATAGCATACAATGCCCAAACATAAATGTGTGTGCATGCTTATTCTCTCTCATAACATGTAAACCAAATGCCTAGTATGTAATATCTTATCATTTTGTTCCAAGCCTTCTTTCTTGGGTTTTTATAGATGTCTCTTGGTCATCCTGCTACCCTATCCTTCACTTTTTCTTAGATATTTAGAATATGCAAACTAAATGGCAGTATTGGTTTAAGAAATATGCAATTGGAAGGTCAGATGTATTAGAAAACAACAAATTATACCTTTTAGCTCCTTCACACACACCAGATCTAAATGAAATTTATTTCAAAATTTGTAGTTTGGTTTCAGCTCCAAGTCTGCTTTCCTATATTAGCATAAGTTCAGACAGCCTGAAAGTAAATAATGAATGCGACACCCTGGATTAGCCATGGAAGAAGCCCTTCCTGTGTACCACCATCTACCAGAGTCCTGGGATTGGCTCTTTAAAAACTCTTCCATTGCCTCCTGCCTTTCTCCAAGCTGGCCATTCTGTTAGTCTTCTCTTGGCATATGATAATATTGCCTATTTATTACAGCACAGAGAAGGGTTTAAGTTTGATCACACCACGAGTCCAGGTGTAATCACCAACCTCCCTCAGGATCTTCTCCATCAACCCACTTCCTCTGTTGAGTTCCCTTCCCTGCTGGCTAGTAGCTACAACCACTCCATCCCCTCTGTGAGCATAAAGAGAATCCCACAATAAGTATTGGAAACTAATCACTGAGGGAAATACAAAGGAATAACAGAAGGACAGACTGCCAAATCACAGGACTTCTTGTTGGCTCTCATGGTTCATATATGAGATTTCCTTACTCAAGGAAGTAGAGTCCCCAGGCCAAGTATACCTTCTAGAATATTTCAGAGATCCTCTCCAAGGTGTTAGGTGTTTGTTTAGGTGCTTACATCTGGATATCCTGAAGTGGGGGGAAAGAACAAAAACAGAAATTCAAGATTACTTAAAACACCTCAACAACTGAAATAGTCACTGTAGACCCGAGAGACATCTGCAGCAGTCAGTATCTGTCACTGGGTTGTTTAGAGAACTTTTTGGCCTGTGGCTGCTTGGAGAAAGCAAGCTAAGGTTCCTGAACATAGATTAAGCATGACAGTGCCACCTACTGGCTTGTTTGCCATACTTCATGATCCTGGGCCTACCCCAAGTGACCCTGAAAAGTTGACTTCATTGTACTGTGGCTCTCTGTTGTAGAGAAGGTGGTAGTTGCTGATCCCACTAATAAAGACGAACTGCCCTTGTTCAGTGTGGGAAAGGTCTTGGTGTTATTTATTTCTTCCGTTTTGTGACAGGAACTTGCTTTATGGCCTCCAATTCATGGCAATCCTCCTGCCTCCGCCTTCTGAGCATGATGATTATAGATGTATACCTGATTTAGAATGGGAAAGTTCCTTTCTTAAGGAAACTACTCTTTTCTCCTTTTCTTCATGCCATTGTTTTACTAAAATACAGCACGCAAAATGTCAGGAAAGATGGTCTCCACAAGAATATGAACCAAGAACAAAGCTGCTGGAAGCTCTACAAATCTAACTCAAATTTATCTTGAAGAGACCATGTTTCCAATCCTGTTCAATCTCATTGTATCCATGTGTAACTATTGCCTGTGGGGTGGTTTGAATGAAAATGGCCCCATGGGCTCCTAGTGAGAGGCATTATTTGAAAGGATTGGGATGTGTGGCCTCATTGGAGTAGGTGTAGCCTTATTGGAGAAAGTGTGTCATTTGAGTGGGCTTTGAGGTTTCAAATGCTCAAGCCAGGCCCAGTGGCTCTCTTTCTTCCTGCTGCCTGTGGATCCAGATGTAGAACTCTCAGGGGCCTCTCTAGCACCATGTCTGCCCGCATGCCGCCATGCTTCTCGCCATGATGATAAGGGACTAAGGCTCTAAATTGTAAGCCAGCCCCAATTAAAGTTTTCCTTTGTAAGAGTTGCCGTAGTTATAGTGTCTCTTCACAGCAATAAAACCCTAAGACAGATAGTTATAATCAAGCTCCAGTTCTTCTCTCCTGTAATAAATTAAAGCCGTTCTTTGCTATTAGATATTGCATATGGCTTCAGTGGGAACCAATCAGGTCAGGAGCAGGGAGGGTTCTTTCTCTTCTATACATGGTCTTTTTTTAAATTTGCATAAAGTGTGTTCTTCCACCCTCAACCTAACATGTGCAGGACCAGGGGTTTCATATGTCTAAATATTTGAGATGTTGTGAACCAACTATAAAAAAAAATCTGTTCCATTCATCTACCTTTAACAGATATATCTTGATAACTAAGGACATGTGGCATACATTTAACTTTCTGTCTATTCCAATGTCTGTGCCAGAAAACAGAGACAAAGCTGCAGCCGGCCTCTACCCTTGCACACCTCTCCTCTAGTCCACTCACTTGTGAACACCTCAGGCTAGCATTCAGGATTTTTCTGCACCTTGCAAATGAATTGGCTGCCCCCGCCCCAAACATGCACACACATACACTCACACTTATCTCTGAAGAGATTCACAGGCCTGGGAAGGAACTCAGGACCATTGGGTGGGGAATTCTGAGATTCCAGAAAACAGCAGTGTGACAGAAAGGTAGGCTGGAGAGGGAAACAGGCTCCAAAAGGAAGCCTGGAATTCGGCAGGGGGAGGGGACAACCCAGGGAAAGGCAAACCAGGATGCTCACTCCACTGGGCTCAGAACAGCAGACTGTCCCCTGCTCTGGCCTTGGCTTGATGATGGTGGTGAACATTCCTGTGTTTCAAACTACTCTTCCAAAGCAGCTGTGGCCTGCATTGCCTTACACTTCACTACCTGCATGCTCTCTAGTGACAGTTTTTTAGAGATTTTGAAACAGTGTGAAGATAAGTATGCTGATATATCTGCAGGGAACAAAGAGCCTGAACAGTCAGAGCTGCATCTTAAATATGCTGCAGTTTGTGGGGCCATATATGCACATTGCCAGGGCATCGGGCCAACCCTAAAGAGCAGGGCCATGAGCAGTGACAGAGTGAAAGCTGCCATTGTACGGAGCAAACTGACAGAAAGCGTGATCTTTTTTTCCAGTTTCAGTGAACACTATTAGAAAATATATGGAAAAGTATACACATAGGAGAAAGCAACCAAGGAACTCAGTACTTTTCCAAGTAAACACCAGTATTCCCTGCAGAATAAAGTTAGAAATTACTTGTCAGCAACCTCCCACTTCCCAGTTGTGAAACCTTGTACCAATGCTAATTGCAAAATGGTTTGATGACCCCTGTTCTCATTTGGGAGATACTTAAGGAAAATAATGCTCATAACACCTTAAAAATTCTAATTTTAAACTATACCTTTCCTCCATAGAAAGCATCGGAAATAGTTGCCACTACCTAACCTTAGCCTTGGTTAACAAAGCACAAACCATTGACCATTGTTGAGCATTATGTGACTTGTAAAATCCAGAATGTTAACAGAATGCTGGAAAGATTATGATTGACTCAGGAAGTTCTAAATCTGCATGTGAACAGTCTCACTACCTCCATGTGGGAATTCCTTTACTTACTTCTCAGAGTGGAAGTAAAAAAAATTAGCCAACACTCATCTGAGCCGCTCATCATTTCTGGTTGTATGATCTCTACTTTCCCTGCAAACACTCAGTATATGTGTGTCCAGTCCCTGTACAAGCCACCCTTTCTCATGATGTTTGTTTACATAAAAATCTTAATCAACGTTAAAAAAAAAATCACTTCCAGCCCCAACCCTACATGGAATGTATCATTTCAGAACCTCAAGCCAAAGCCTAACAGACTAGAATTTCTACAGCCCTCTTCAGTTGAGAGATATCCGCTTTGAAATCATCTTCTAATGGTTATAGAATGAAAGTTTAGGGTTCTATCCATGGTAACAGGAAACTGGGCATGAAGGCAGTCTGGCTTTGTCTCTGTACTAGACCTTTGGGTAAATGTATATGTTTAATCTTGGTGACAAAGCTGTTTAACTCATGGATAAGGAGGTCAGTAGCTTAAACGGTGTAAGTGGCCTCGAGTCCCATAGTTGTAGTGGCGGAGTTGCGGTGTAAAGCCAGTCAAGCTGGTCTGTACCCTGCGTGTTCTTGTTCTGCTGTGCTCGTCACTTTAAACTGGAGAGTTCAAAGGTTATATTTATTCTTGCTTGAGTCTTAGTTTTATCATCAGTAAAACAAGCCCAGTATTTATGGGAATATTGTGAGGGTTAAATTAGGTAAGGTGAAGATGGAGTCATGTTGTGAGGAGTAGGGTACAGCCTTGTCCTCCAGACAGGCTCATGAGTACCACCCCCACATGACCAGCTGCAGCAGCAACGACCTTAAAAAGCTTGCTTGTGTAGCACTACTCTGGGATGCTGTGAGGTCTACACTGTCAGAGCCCAGCAGCCAGATGCCCAGTGCTGGCATTGTGAGGTAGATAGGATAGAGAGAGAGGCAGACAGACACATAGTAAACACTTACTTCCATTCCCATCCCTTTTTGCATACGTTTATAAATATTGAAATTCTATGCATTGCCCAAGATTGTATTTGATTGTCTTTCATTAAGATTTAATTGATTATGTACTTATAATCTCAAGCAATAATTTGTATAATTAGACCATCACTTTTTGGACCAACAAAGGTGAACTCAGGCCCTAAAATAAACAGAAAAGATAACAAAGCATAATGCAGGCTTTAATAATACTGTATTGTAACAGAAAAATAGCCCACAGACTTTGAATACTGAATCAAATAATCCATAGAATTACAAAGAATCCAGCAGCATTCTTTGGTATGTAGCCAAAGTGATAATCAGAGGCAAATTAATTCAGAGATTTGAAAAACACAACTAACTAAGTAGACTGGGAAAATAAGTCAATTAGAAAGAAAACACCAGAGTTAGGGAGGAGCATCGATACAATGAGGTCTAGACAGTCATAGCTAAGCTTGAGTTCAATGTTGACTAATAGGAATGATTGAAAGGTTTCCCACATGATTGTAAAATGGCAGGAGTAAGGAGAGGAGTCAGTACAGATTCTGCAAACTAAATGACAGAGTGGCATGGGAGCATATACCTATAATCTCAGCACTTGGAAGGTAGAGGCAGGAGGCAGAAAGTTCAAGGCCAACTTCAGATAAATAGTGAGTTCAAGACTAACCTGGGCTGCATGAGATTCTTTCTCACAATGAACAAGAAAAGACAAAGGTATCTTGTTCCAATGAGCAAGTAGAAACCATGTTTAGAGAATTTCATAGTTAATCCCAGTACCCAGGAGGGAGAGGCAGGTGGATTCTGAGTTCGAGGTCAGCCTGATTTAAGTAGTGAGTTCCAGGACAGCCAGGGCTACATAGAGAGACCCTGTCTCAAAAAACAAAAACAAACAACAACAAAACAAATGGGGGTGGCAGAGACTTTTATAATGAATGTGCTTTTGGTGCCTATTAGATTTTGATCCCCAATAGCTAGCCAGATATGCATATATATGTATACATCCACATTATCTTCCCATATGTGTGTATGTGAAGTTGCAGCTACTTGGAGCACTAGCCTGCACCATAGGCCAACATGCCCTCATCCTGAGTCTATGTAGACATCCCCTACCACAGCTGACACTCATGGAGGAAGAAGCTTCTAGCTGGAGCTTTCCTCACCCCATGGCCTGTCAGCTGCTGACGTTCAAGGTCAGTTAGTGGGAATGCTTACCAGGCCTGTGCTAACACCAGGTTTGGATTCTGCTGTATATATGGCCTGGGTATCTGACAGTATCCTCTGTACAGGGTAGACCTCATGGAACCATGCAATGGTGCTCACAAACCAGGCTATCCTATCCCTTACTGTGTGGCTGCAATGTTAGAGTTGCTCTCTAGGCCTTCATTGGATGAGGAACTTAAAGGTGCTCTCGTCTTCGAACCCATAAATTTTAACATTCTCAATTTCAGTTTCTACTTCACTCTCTGGACTGACTACCTTGAGTAACTGACAGTTCTCACCTCTGTGATCCTAGTAAACTTCTTAGTTACATGAAGCCTCTGCATCCTGCAAAGAACTACTCTTCAACTACTTGGTTGCTATCAGGCTCCTACTCTAGGCTTCTCAGAGACCCACTGAGGAGTGCCCTGGGCATGCTGTCCTGCTTCCCACTTGTGCTTTGTAGCCATTGTTGCTCCCACTGTGAGCTGCCAGGCTGCCAGGCTGCCAGCTGCACTGCTTAGATATTCTCTTGGGCTTCTGTGCCTCTCAGGGGGATTCAGTATTGGGATCTCTGGTTAGGATCTACAGGAAATGGTTTCTCAGACAAGAAGTCTTTCTCTTCAAACACAACAGAGCTAGTAGAGGCGGCTTCTGCCTGTCATCCATGCAATGCCTGTCTGTAATCCATGCTGGTTCTGACTTTACAGAACTTCCTGTTCATCTGGTTGACATGATTTTAATTCCTGTGTGTAATGAATGCCATGCACTTTCTACAAGAGCTCTTTTTAAATCCCTTCATTTATACATTTATATTCCTTAGTGAAATGTGAGATCTCTTTATCCCCTTTCACTGACCCTCCCCCCAAATCTGTTTCTCCCTCATGGCTTTAAGATGAAAATACCTGACCTCAAATGTAACATCACATATGTTCTATGTGGTGGTAGTCAAATCAACTCCCTGTTTTCCATAGTTATGGGACGAATCCAGTTCCTCTGCCTTGACAAATTCCTAAGTTTTGTCTGGGAGGCTGAAATGAAGGAATAAGTGCATGTGTTTGGTAAGCATTTATGTACTCTTCACTGTGTGTATCGGGCACCACACTAAGGTTTGGAATGAATTGGTGACAGGACACAGTCCTCATGCTGTGGCACCAGTGTTACAGTTAGAACACAAACTAGATGAGCAGACACATTCAGCACTGCAGGTTCCTGCAGAAGACCCTGTGAAGCAAGTGACTGGTCCAGTGACTGGGAGCAGTGGGGAATGAGGAACTTCAGATAGAGCTGGGAAAGACTTCTTCAAGAAAGTGCATTGAGAAAGTGACCCCGAGGCCACACTAAGAAATGCACTCTGTACGTGCTCTCACGTCAATATATAGTAGCTCCTCTCTGCTCCGGTCCTTCCTACAGCAGGAAAACTCTACAAAAGGAGCTTCACCAGTTTCTGGAACTAGAGCTTTACAAAACCTGGGCTTTTTCAGGAGGCCCCCCGCCCTGTTAATTTCTATCCATGCCTTGTATGGCTCCCTTCTCTTCTGGTCTGATGCAGGTCCATGTCATCTGCCCGCTCTCCATGCTTCTCTTCTCGGTGCCTCTCATGCCTTTCTACTGCTTATTTGATCAGCTGCTCGAACCTTAAGCCCATGCAGTTGATTTCCAGTTCTCGTTTTGACCCCTGAGGTTTCTTGGGCTGCCTCATTTTCCTGCTAGCCTTCATACCAGAAGCAACTTCTTGCAGGTACTTCCATAAGAGCAGTTTCCAAATTGATCTGACTGATACTGGTTTGGGGCAGTGTTCAATTGTAGTAAGTGCTCATTAAATGTTGAATAAATGAACAGATAGACTGACTCTGAATCTTACCCCAGCCTAACTATAGGTTTGAAATTAATTCCCCCTATTATTTATCGTGTGTGTGTGTGTGTGTGTGTGTGTGTGTGTGTGTGTGTGTGTGTGCACGCATACATGTATATTCTTCTCACATGTGAAATCCATATTAAAAAAAGCTCTCCTTAGGCTAGTAAAATACCTTCACTTCTTCATTGGATTCTGTGATTTCTCATTTATTGTCTTCATTTGCTGTGTGTGTAGAATTTTGTCATTAATCCCAGAGATATGTAAGGGCATGGGTAGTGTCTTTGCTGCTCTTTGTACATCATCTAGCACAGGGCCTTTTGAAAAGCACTTGGTGTGTGTGAATGCTATTTTGCTAATGATTGTAACAAGAGGTGGTTTCAGGTTTTGGGGGTTTTATTTTCAGTGTTATGAATAGTCAAACACATCCAAGTTAAGCAGAAACATTCTAAAGAAAACCTTTGCATATAGTATCAAATGACTTTAAGGTTATTTTAATTAACAAATACAATATCATTTGAACCACCATAATCCAAAAATTAAAAATATTTCAAAATATGACATTTTTGAGTGCCACTATAAAACTACAAGTGTCAACCACCCCTAACTTCATGTGATGGGTTACACTCAAAAATCATGTACATTAAAATACTGTCTAAGATTGCCATCAGACTAGGTATATAAATTATATATGAAACAAATGAATTTTACGTTTACATTTAGGTCCCATCCATAATCATCATATGTTTGCAAATATTCTAACAGTTGAAAAAATTCAGAAATTTGAAACCCTTTTGCTCCCAAGCATTTAGATCAGGGATACACAACCTGTCCTCACCTTTGTATAAGCAGATTGTGCTTAGAGTCATGACTGCCAGTTTATTTCAAGAACTGGATCCCATGAGTTATTAAATGAAAATCCAAATGTGCTTTCAATCAGAAATAATATAACGATCCTCAGTTTTGAACATTCTCTGTCTACCGTCCCAAATGTTTAACTAAGACCCAAGGTGGATAAAAAAAAATTCCTGGAATATTTGTTGCTTATTTTAAATTCTGTGATTCAAAATCATATATAATTTATGGTTTGAATTTTATTTAAGTGTACACAGGGTTTGGACCCATGTACTTGGGATTCTCTTCAAATAACAATTTAGCAGCTAGGATTTTGTTGCCCAGTCAGATTCAGCTGTGAAGTAGTAGGATGGCATCTCCAGCAAATGGAGGAGGAGTTACAAGTTGAGGAGGCCCCTTCCCTTAGAAGCAGACACCTGGAAAAGCTACGCATTTATTCCAATAAAGTCGCTTACAGTGGCTTAGCCATGAGGTAGAATGCCTCTCCTTAATCTTCTGTTGTAACGCTAAGAACCATAAGGAGTAAAAGGATGTATTATTATAATATCCTGAACTGTGGCAAAGATGAATTTGATTAGAATATGGAACTCTTTATAAGAAAATAAGAATGTCCAAGACCAAGTGTAGTGAACAAAAATATGGAGTCATAATTGGAAGTGAGATGGCAGTATGAACTTTCTGGAATTATGCATAAACTTACTCTGAAAGTGACTGTCAAAGAGGAATATTCCAGAACCCTTACCTTGGAATAAATGTATAAGCTCCTGAGGTAGCTACTGTGGAAGGTAATGTTTGTTTAGGTGGAAAAAGAAACAACATGTACATGTTTGCAAAATAAGATCAGTTTTATTACTTTATAGACATACCTTGTAGATGAAAAATATACTCCTATCATGGAACTCTTTATAAGCAAACTTCCGAATGTAAGTAGAATTTCTGTCTCATCCTTTTTAAGTCTGTTGAGAAATCTGAATTTCTAATAACTACTTTGAAAAAAAATACTGTGGAATCCTTTCTAAAAGCAGATGCTTTGCGTTTCACTTCACTTCTTTTGGATTAGCTTTGTACCTCTGCTAGTCAGTTTTTTATTTAGTGTATCTATCTTTGTTCCCCCTGAGAGACTCAAAATGTACTTTCTTGCTGTTAAATTATCATCAAGCTATTGAGCCAAAGTAGAAAGGAACATCTATGCCCATGGCTATTAATTGTTCCACAGTGCTGAGAACTCTTGTTCACGTTGCCTGTAGCAAATGCCTTTCCTTTTTTAAAAAATGGGGCCTTCGTACCTTGGTAAATAAGAGCATTAATTAATTTAGAGAAGGTTCAAATTTTAAAATGTGAGATAAAGAATATTTCATCTCTGGAGCTCGCATTATATTCATCCCTCTCACTGCTGAGGTGTCCCCACGACCAATACACCATGCTCCAGCCTTAAGGAAGGCCCCAGCCGGACTCACTGGCCGAGCAGGGGGAGAGGAGCTGGTGTATACTGCTTGATGGGGGCTTTTCCAAATCCATTTCATCACACCCATCACCATCCAGGTCAACCAGGCCCGTTTCTTCATTGCTGAATTGAAATAAAAGTAAAACGGAGCATGGAAGCCAAAGAAAATTGTTATCCTCTCTCAGAGAGGTGAAGGCAGCTCGAGCACGACATATTTTAAACTTCAAATTTGACACATTGGATTGGAAAATTGTGTGGCCTTTCTAGTTAGAGATCAAAATGGTCAGCAGTTCACACTTTTAAAAAGTCATGGAGTGGTGTTTTTACCACAGACTGATAGAGTGTTCTTTTATTCTGTCAAGTAGTAACTATTGCACAACTGTCTGTTATTCTGCAGTTCGGTGATTTAAATGCTGTGTCTCCTGGAAATCTGGATAAAGGTAAGAACTGAAAACTTTGAAGGACTTTTTGACTGAGATCCTGTGAGAGGAAGCAGCGTGACTGTACAGCACTCTGATCCTCTGGATGTAGCAAGCAGACCCGGGTGACAGCAGGAGCCAGCTGTCCTTGGCATCCCTCATGATGTTGCTGTTTGTTTCTTCCATCCATGTGTCTTCTTCATGTGATGTGTATTGGATGCAGAAAAGTGAATTTCAATGCAGTCCCAAACGTCTTTAAACTTTCTCACAGAAGTTCAATATAAATAACAATTATTGACCTTGACCAAAATCCTGGAAGAAAATTCTAATATTGGACCAGAGGTTTTTATTCAAGGCCAGGCAAGGAAAAGATCCCTTAGCTTACCCATCTACTAGTCAGTTAACTTTTCAATGGAAAAGAACAGTGATGTTTACTGTAAAGCCACAGTAGTGGTTCAGTTGAGAAGGATAAAGAGATCAACGCTGGCATTGTCAATCGAGTGTGTGCTGCTGCGTATGCACGATGTGCACTCCTGAAGAGCCTAATGGTCAATAAGACAATGCAATAAAAGAATAGGAGGGTCAAAGGTGGGTTGAGTGAGACTAGAACACACAATTCCTACCCGACTTTATAAGAACAAATTATGAAAATGATGATGCAGTTTTAAATCGTAACATGTCTTTCAGTAAAACAACACCACAGTAAATATAGCCATCTTCTTGCTTGGAACTTGAGGAACTGTTATAGTTATTGGATTTTCTAGGGAGAACTACAGCCATACCTTCTAACCAGAGCCTCTAGAGAAACTAAGGCCAAAGGAAGGGCTTGGGAGTCTACAAAGAGATAAAGAGATGCAGCACTCTTTTCCCAAGTGTGCTGCCCGTGGTTTCCAGTGTGCCCCTCTGTGTCTGTTGAGCAGAAAGCATTATGCTAGAGCCATGTTTCTATCATCACCATGTTTGGATATCCCTCTCTGACAAGTTGCTATTACTACTGTTCTTGGCTTAATTTCCATTTTAGTACCAGAGCAGGTAAATTAGAAAGTTAGACTCTCCCAGCATGTTATTGCTTCGGAGGTACAACCTGTGGAATTGCAGTAGTAACTAACCTTCAGGAAAATAGGTGGGTGGTTACTTCCCTCCAGTCTTCATGAAGTGGAGAAGGAAAGAATTTGGTCAACCCCAAGAGCACCTCACTGTAGCTTTTGTGTAACTGAACTCAAGTGGGTTCACAGAAAGGAGCACAGATGTCTATAGAGTTCAGTGTTGTCCTGAGGAGCTGGAGAAAGGAAGGGCTTGCTTCTTTCCAGATTGCGCTGTTGCCAAGCCTAAGGAGCCCTGTCACTCAGAGAAGACAGACCCAATCAGACGGATCGAGAACTGTTGAGTGTGCTCAGACTGTTCTCTCAGGGGTATTTCTATCTACAAGATGGATAACAGGACCCTCCACTCTTCCCATCCCTGGCCTGCTCACATGGAGTTTGCCCTCTTGCTACTGCTTGCTATATGGTTTTGATTGTTTTTCACTTTGGAGAGTGGAGGCATGAAATTGTGATCTGCCATCACCTTTTTGAAGGGGTACAGCTGGTTCTATTTACCCCTAACCCTGGGACTTCCCCAGGCTACAAATGGAACATGAAGTTTTGTGGGGTTTTTTCCACAAAATGAGTTATATCAATGTAATAAAATTTGGGAGCAAAAGTGAATGTTTTATATATTTAATTTCCAGAAATGAATTGCAAGTATTTACAGTATTCATGCTGCCAGCAAAGAAGTCCTTTGTGCATTTTTTTAAATCTCACATTACCACTTCATTATTTAGCTTTTTCTTAGCATATGAATTAAGAATTTATTCAATTGGTGTTAGCTGTCTGTAGAGCAATAGTTACACAGTGGTAATATCATGAGTCATAGTGCAGTAAGGTTTTCTGTGGAACAGCACAGGCCTCATCTACATTAAGTCAGCATAGACAAAACATAGTCTAAATTTTTGTGTGCCCTCCCCCAAGACCAGTTTAATATGCCAAAGTAACTACTTTATGATGTCACAAATTATGCCATTATTCAATACAGAAATTTTATATAAAATTCCAAACATCCGAAAGAATTGTGGCTGTCTCACTGTAGCACTGAGGGGAAGAAAATCCCAGGAGAGGAAAGCCTCTAAGCTTCCTCCCCTAGGGAAAGCTGAGGTTTCTGAGGGAGCCGGTATGCTCAGATGACTCTGACGTGTGTGTTGATGTTTTCCGGTGGTATGTGTTTGTGCAGATGAAGGCAGTGAAGTAGAAAGTGAGATGGATGAAGACCTGGATGATTCTTCTGAGCCTCAGGCCAAAAGAGAGAAAACAGAGCTGAACCAGGCCTTCCCTGTCGGCTGCATGCCGCCAGTCCTGGAGAGTGGTGTGCAGCCCAGCCTCCTGAGCCCCATCCACAGTGAGCACATCGTCACGAGCACTCAGACCATCAGGCAGTGCAGCGCCACGGGCAACACCTACACCGCAGTCTAACGGCAGCAGGAAAACCGTTTTTCCAGCGCCTTTAACCCACTGATACTGGGCTTAAGCTGAAAGTCTAACAAGCCTGAAGGTTGACTGTTGTCAAAAGTCTATCTGTGCTGAACATTACCTTTTTGGAGTTGTGGAATGGAATGGGTGTATGTATTTTTCCAGGTCTTTTTTTTTTTAACACAAATTATTTGCCTTTTAATAATGAGTTTCTCCCCCGCTCCCCTTAGTTTCAGGTGTCAAGAAGGATTTTTACAACATATAATGTCATTGTTTTTGTTTTCTCATAATTAAAAAGTAATTTACATTTTGTAGCTTAAAATATTTTATTGTTGATTGTTAGTCTTGGTGTATGATTTTATGTGTAAGTTTTTTAATTAGATGCACTTCTGTGAAATATCAAAAGAAATGAATTTCTTTGATTTACACTGGAGGCATGCCCATTTGGCAGCAGATGCATCAAATTTGCTTCTGAAAGGTGCTTTTCATTGGACAGAACCATAAGACACTATTTTGATAACATTTTGGAGTACAGAGAGAATACAGAGCGTTTTTATTATAGTGCTAGAGGGTTGGGAAGGTCATCTATTTTTCTCTGAAGAATATTGAGCTGTGCATTTATCAGTTCAGGGTAAATGACAGAATGGCAAGAGATTATGCTAATATGTACATAATTTGTGCACATAACTATTACACCATGTTAACAATGCGAGCTTCCGTTAGGCATCGACTTTTAACTATGACTCGCATACCAGTTCCTCTGTTTAAAGACTACTGATTCTGTATTGGGACCACTGCACAGATGCATTCTGCTCTTAAGTGGGGCTGTTATAGTTAGATACTGAAGCTGAAAAATGACTTGACTTTTTTTTTTAAGTGTACATGCTACTTATACTGAGCTGGACATACAGGAAACCATTCCATTTGGATGACTTTCTTTTATTCCAGGTCTTTTTTCTAATAGTAGTTCAATATGCTGCTATTATAAAAGAAAATGTATAGAATGCAAGGAATGTAGCGCCCTGCATATTGTTATTTCCTGGTTTCTAAAGTACATGGATTTCAATTTTACACAGAACCTGAAGGCAGGGTGACTGGCACACCTCACTGTTGCTGACCCCGATTCTATAGGATTTGGCTAGGTGGCTGGATGGACCATTGCCATTGAAGAATGTACATCAGGGATCATCGTACCTCGGCTATTACATGGTGCCTTAAAACAGAACTGAGCTAAGGTTTAGTAAGGTTTATTTTGTTCGTGTGAATAACTCTTCAATCCATTTGGTAAAGTGTGCCTGTCATGCTCAGATTCCTGAAGTAAGGACAGGTCACATGTTCTTCAAGGGGAATTTAGGGGGAAATGAAGCAAAACAAAGAGACAAAAACTTCAGTTTCTCTCTGAGTGACTGTGAGTGGACTTGTCTATGTTTTATCCTTGGAGCTGAATATCACTTGATTATAAATCAGATTGCTAAGGGTGTGGACTAACAGGCTAGTTTTCATACAAACATTTTACATAAAGATCGTATGTTGTAGACCATTCTTATCTAGTTACAATTCTGGAAAGCTAACAAAAAAAGCAGGTACTTATTGAAGTGCATCTTTTCAGTCTAAATGTCTGTCTGTGTGTCAGGTGTCTCTGTATAAACACACACACACACACACACACACACACACACACACACACACACACACACACACACACGGGAATTCACCCATGCATGCATGCACACACATGGAGCAGGAGTCTGCTACAGTCAGAAGTGAGATCCTAAAGAGCACAGGCTCATCACATTTTATTTTGCATGAAAAGCCAAGGTTCTTTTAAGAACTCAACCATCAACAACAACAAAACAGGACACATCCTTTCGTTTAACTAACTATAAAAGTAAATCAGTGAAAGTCAGTAAATAACAAAATCAATAAAGCCAAAAAAGGAAAGGAAAGCACAAGATGATGTATAGATCACTACTGAGGCCTATATCAAACTGAAGACTTCATCTTTCCAGTTATGTTGGGTGAGGGGTATGGTTGAGGAGATGAGGCTGCACCACTCTGGAAAGTTAAAGATACCAAATGGCTTATCAGGAAACACAGTGTATTGAAACTGTTATTGCCTGATTGATTGTCTCAAACTTCTGAAGATCAATAGCATTTCTGAAGTAAAATTAAAATGTCATAAATATAATTTTTAGTGGATTCTGATTTTATATCGAACAATTTACTTGAGTCTTCACTGGCATCCAAGCATCACTTCATTTACTGCAGATCCCCAAAGGCAATGAATTTGCAACCCCCTCCCCTGCATAATCCATCATACGCTACAAAAGACCATGGATCTACTTCATTGTGAGTTAGAAAATGTTTACACATAAAATTTAAATCATAACATAACTCTCTTCATTTTAACTATCCCTCCTGAGGTCTTTCAGTCTCCTGTCTCTACTGGTCATCCTTGGATGACATCATGTCTGTATTGGACCAAATGTATTTACTGGTTTCACTGTGTTTATTGGTTGATTTTGAATGTATTTGTATCACTGTTTTATTTAACCTAATGTCGGGGATACTCGTATCATGAAAGGAATCTGCTGACAATGGACAGATGTAGATTCGTGAGAGTGAGGGACTGAGTGGCCCTCCAGAATTCAACATTTCTACCAGTTGTTCATGGTTTGTTCTAAATTAGGACAGAGTAGAACGTAATGAGCATTATTACGGTTGGAACTGACTCTAAAATATTCTGGAATCTTATATAAATATTTAGGAAGATTAATCCTTTTACACCAGTGTAGATAGGTCTAACCAATACATACAACAGAATACCTATGGCTTATGACACTTCTAATTATTTGTAGTACACACTTACACACACATCAATTTTGGATTTGAATTGTGAAATATATTAGAAAACAAAAATAGTAATTAAATGCAGGCATAAATTAGAATAATCTAATTTGTTGTAGTCATTTAACATTTTGTTTCCATTTTCCATTCACTGAAACTGGCTTTTCTAAGTATCAGCCACTACAATGAGACTTCATTGTAGACTGATTGACACAAATACTCATTTTAAGGACTTCTGGTATTTCTTGGCATTGTAATCAAATGCTAGTCTTGAAATACACGAGTATGAACCAAGTGCTACACTTCCAGTGAGGAGAAGGGGAGAGAGGTGCATGAGCTATTGGTATATTTCAGAAAAGATATTTCCATGTAATACAAGTGAGTATCATAGGTATAGTTTAATATCAGTAAATACTTTGAGAATTATAGCCAAGAGATTTGCGCTTCCAAAACCAGTGAACAATGGGTAGAATGGGTGAACTTTCTCCTGGGAACACAGGGCCCAGTTTTTGATTTTTTTTCCTTTGGATATCAAGTTACTAATAACTTCAGGATTTGTATCCAAATCATGTTTGGATTGACTGTATGAGTCTTACTGCCTTTTCAGAAATCTGCGTTCCTTTTTGTGATTTTCCTTGTACTGTATAGCACGGTTCATGCACCTCTCTTTAGATGGTGTACTTTAAAAACAGAAGTAAAATACACAAATGGTTTTCTCGCTGCATACCTAAAGTTAGTAGTGTGCAACATTAACTGCCTTTGATTTGTAGTAGATGTTCAAAAATGAACATGTTCTTGCAGAATGCTGTAGTTGTCAGTCAGAGGTGAGCACAGCTTCCATGCTGTCATCGTGGGCCTTTTTACATGGACACACTCTCTAGAAGTGTTTAATGCATTTTCAGTTTTTAAAAGATTATTATTATTATTATTATTTGAAATGTCTAAAATAATGCTGTGCTTGAAACATCTGTTTTAAAAAAGTGTGTCACTGTGATGGACACAGTAGGAAGTGAAAAACTTGACTAGTCACATTTGTACACGAGGTAAGGCAGTGGTTATATATAACAGATTGACTTTGTCATAACCTCCCCCTCCCCAAATTCTTTTGAGCAAACCAAACTATCCAGAAACGAAAATCAGAAGTCTTCTGATCTCTGTGGATCACATCAGAGTATGGGGGAGGAGGGCTGGCATGCAGTGTTGTTGAACATCGGGCTGTGACTGGATCAGAGCAACCTCCATGTACATGGTAGACAAACCCATTAACAGAACCCTAGTATTTCTGCGAGTCTGGTGATTTTAAAAGACTGGAATTGAAGCATTAATTCAGTGCTTAGTTCTGGTCCTAGAAAAGCCCTTTGCTGTAATGCCTTGTATTAACCCTTTGAGCATTGTAAGATATACAATGGGGGATGAAAGCCTTTCAGATCATTTATTTAGACTTAAAAAAGTAAAATAGCCTCTATATCCAAATGTCTAACTAATTACACTGTTTTTTAAAGGGGGGTCAGAAAAGAAAGTGTCTCCATGCCGAACACTTGCATTTTATATACAACTCTTAATTTTACTTCAAGAGGGCTTAATATATTTATTCCCAAATATTCACTGCCATCTAAGTAAGTGTACTGTTTACAGAAGAGAAAATCAACTTTTCTAGCATCACATGACTCTCTAGAAAAGGAGGACACATACGTGGGCCTGTGCAGGCCTATGTTGTAACTGATTTCTGCACACTGGAGGTACCTGATTGCCTTTAAAAGGTATGATAAAATAAGGGTTACATTTCTTCTTTTCTCCCAAAACAAAAGATCTCATTTATTTAGCTTTAGAAAATACAAGTGTAAGTGAAGCCTTAGGAAGAAATGAGTTCCACTGAACACAGCTGAACTCGGGACATTTAGGCTCTTTGGAGTTGCATCTATCATAAAATATTGTTTGGAAATTCATACGGGGCATAATTTTACCTATGCTCCAAAATGGTAATACTAACAAGACAGAGAGAGACAGAGTGTCGAGCAAGGCACTCACTTGCTCTAAGCTCTTCTGTCAGGAGCTGCTGTGACTGCTGCTTCAGATATCTCTGAATGTCATTCTGCTTACAACATTGCTGATTTCTTGGAGGGAATTTCTGGACAGTTGATCTGGTCCTCCCCTGTGTGACAGAACACAGAGCGGTGTTGTCTACAGATGTGCCTGCGCCGCCCTCGCTGGGCACACACAGGAGCGTAACCTATTCCGATGTCTGCTGGGCATCCGTAGCATAGTGCAAGTGTCCGCACGTTGCTTTTTAGGCAGTTGAGGAAGTCAGACCATGCAAATGACTCATGTGTTAACATGCAATACTCAAAGGGTTTTACTTTAGCTCTCCTCTTTTGAATCTTCATGATGATTTACTGTAAATGCTTCTCAGTTTGCATGCCTTGCCCATTGCTGCTAGTGATTTTATGTGCCAGTAGACCTGAGTTTAGTTTACCAATTTTACTTAAATAGTAAAAGCCGCTTACAAAGTGACTGCCTAGGATTGATTCTCCTTTTGTTTAAAGGGATTGGTGATACGTCTTTTTAAAAGAAATGTTTTGTCTCTTCTATTTGGTTCTGATATTTGAATCTTTTCCCCCTCTTTCCTTTGTTTTCTTTCCTTCTTTTTTTTTTCTTTTACATAAAGTATGACGTTGGGATTGGAAGCCCTGAGTAATGAAATATTTGGTAAGAATCATTTATGTAGCTCAATAATGATGATAACAAATCTCTGTGAGAAGTTTGATTCTGGGGAGGAAAGCAAAAATAAAACTCTGATTGACTTTTGATGACCAAGTAAATTTTCCTGGAATAAATTATCATTTCTGAACAAATGATTGCCTTGTTTTAGCCTACCATACTCAATTTTATATGATCTGATAAGGAAGGTATTAAATTTTATTCGTTTAAAAACATCTTTTGTACCGAAGCAGACTCTTTTCTCTGCTCATCTCCATCATCAATTTGGACCTGTGGTGGTGACCAATGAGTTGTTTCCAGAAACTTACGTGAGTGCCTTGAGAACACTTGGGAATTTGTGCCTGAGGTGGTAAACTTTTAATTAGGTTAATTGTAGCGCTTACCAATCAGTAACTCCACTATCACTCAGGGCTTTCGTACCTTCTAGGTAAAACTTCTTTCATTGTGTTTTTTTTAAATACCGTATTTTTTTTAAGTGCCATCATTTAAATTTCACTTAGTAAGTGGCAGATTACATTCTTCAGTCCCACAAGCACACAACATAGGAACACTAGGAGATATTTGAGCATTTATTTTACAATCGACTGAATATATTATGTAAATGAGGTAAGCAACTTTTGTAGAGATTGTATGTGTGAGATAATGTAATGTTCTTTTCCAGTTTTTGGACTACAGTTGAATAAACTTTTTAATTATTTAAAAACATCTTTACCGAATAACATGTGATGGTTTTTTGTATAATGTATTTGATTTTGTAAATACGTATTTCCTGATGTGATTTTTGTGAGAAACGCTAAATCTTTTAGTATACCATGTCCTCTCAAGATTGGCGGGAGCTAAATACTAGTTTGTGGGCGATTTGTATTGTGTACTGTACAATAACTGGGGAACTTTTATAATTATAAAAATATATATTAACTTTTAGTGTGTTGTTTAAACAAATGACTGGAACATACTAAAGATATTAGTAGGATTTTTTCTGAATATTTCAGACTTGAACTCAGGCTAGCTTTCTTGTGTTTTTCAAAACAAAATGGTGTCTTGTCTTTTAAAAATCAATAAATTTGTTTCCTTGTTACAAACATTTGAAATGGCTTGTTTTTCCCCCTCAAATCCTTGTCAGGGAACTTGTATCACACCCCTCCTCTAGAGGGGACTCTCTGTGCCATTCATTAGCTTAGAAACAAAATGAAGTTGTTTTCCTTCTTTGTGTCAAATGAAATTGGCAATATTTACACATGAACAGCACAAAAAGAGAAAACAAAATTATAGGCCCAGCAGGGTACAAATCTTACCCTCAAAGAAAATTAGTGATTGAGTGCTGTTTGATTTAGAAGCTGTCAACATTCCCATTGTAAATCCAGATTTCTGGATGTTCGTAATGTGTTTGTTTTATGTCATTTCACATTGATATCTGGCATTCAAGTTCCTTGCTTAAATTGAAATAGCTTATTAAAATTCATTTTAATGCACTTAAGAAGATACCCCTGCCCATTTTTTTCTTTGAATATGTACAGAAAAAAATTCTTGGATGCATATTTGTGGGAGTGATGAATGAAAATCCTGTAGTCACTATCATAAGAAAGGTTAAAAATTAGTATTTTTTTTTACCTTTCTAGCACTGAATTGTTTTCAGATCATAGTATCTATAGTCTTCTAAAGTGGGGAATAGCCAACTTTGAGGATTTCCTTAAAAAAGAAATAAAAAGGAGATACTTGTTATCAACTGTAGTCGATAGTAAAGTTTTGACATTTTAGTTCATTGCAAGTCCAGACTACTACACTCTGTGTGTGTGTGTGTGTGCGTGTGTGTGTGTGTGTGTGTGTGTGTGTGTGTGTGTGCGCGCGCGTGCGCGTGCACACTCAAGTGCCTATACATGTGTATGTATATACATGGCTGTGTGGGTCCCTGTACATACCAGAACATATTTTACTGCCAGACCCTCTTGTCACCAATCTTTCAACCTTGTTTTGCTCAGACCCCTGACTGTTAGCCACTTATTCACAATTTTGCCTGACAATCAGGTCACCATTCCATGCAAGGACTACAAAGAGACAACTAACTCATAAACCTGTGACCTCTTGGGGGAACCTCCAGCAGCACTCTCTTCCCAGACCACTTCCTGAGTCAGAGCTGTAAAGGAACATGAACCAAAAGCTAGCCTCAACTGCTTGCCCATAGACTAGTGAATGACAAACAAGTCATTCCTCCCTAGTTTCTCAATTCGTGGGGGCAGATGTGGGTATGAGCCCCAGCTCCAAATCCACATTACCTGCATGAGAGTGCAGTATTTGCGAGGTGTGTGGCTGGCGCCTCTCACGTGGATACTGTGCTTGGACCTGTTTTTATTACTAACTGTGCAACAACAGTCCTGAAAAGTGGGCTTGTCTTGTCATTTCCAGGTAGAAATATCACTATATTAGAGCTCGGTCAACTTACCTGGGGTCATATTTATCCATGATCAAGTAAGTTGTGCCAACAGAATCTATCCTTGATCTTAATTTCTTTTTAATATCCTCAAAAGAACTCTTGATGGCAGCGCAGAATTTATTTTCTCATCCGCTCATTTTTAAATTTCCAGGAGGTAAAATTATTTCCTCTAGCTGCACAGATGCTCCTGAGATTTTTTTTCTTTATGCATTCAAAAAATAGCCATTGACTCGCCAAGAGTTTCTTTAAAACTTCCAGCTACTCCAACAACATTTGGGGATAGAGTGTCTCCGTTTCTTTCTGCAGACTATTTTTAGAATCAGCTCATGTGTCTTTGCAATTGTCTTGCCTCTAAACTCAGATTGTCTGCACCTCACAAAACACACAGCTTTGTTAGCAGTTCTGCATTATAAGGCTCTGGGCGGTGGGACAGTGTGATAAGCTTATGCAGTACTGCAGAGCATAGAGTGCTTGTGTAGGGGAAGGGGACAGTTATTTATGTTAGTTTTTTTTTTTAATTTGTTAACAGAAATTTTTAAATACCCATACCAGAAGATCTCACAGTATATCCACCTCTGTAAAATGTGGATTTCTGATATTTATAGAAAAATCAGATAACCTGCCAATAGTGATCTCGAGCAACTAGGTTTGTGTCCTCACTGCCTCGATACACTTGCTGATTGTAATTGCTACGTTTTCTTCACTCTGGCACCTGCCTCACCCTTCAGGCATGGAGGTTTGGGCTCATTCCTCACCTTCTGTGGGGGTTGGCACTTCTTTGCTAGATGTGATTTGTTGTTTGTTCAGCTGAGGACGGAAGAGTGGTCCTCACTATGGGAGAGCAGGAGTGTGATCTCAGTGCCTGTCATGGTCTCAGGTAATGTCAGGGCATCCACAGTGGCTGATGTGGGATGAGAAAGAGCCCTGTGCTGTGTGCTTTGAGCTGCACAGTTAAGGGAAGCCCCAGCCCTCCCCCAGGGTGCTCAGGCAGTGGCTTTTCTGTCTATAAGCATCTGTTGAGTGGGAGAAGACCATCCTTCCCCCGACACCTGTTTCAGTCTGTAGCAATTAAAATCAATGCCTTTTAATGTTTCATTTCAGGTCTAACCAGGATTTCCTGTCTAAAGGCAGGAATATAGGAAGTTTTGAAAGAATTGGTCTCCCATACCTAATAATTCTACCCCTAGAGAAAGACAACCTCTGAGGGTAGCAGCCTGATGAGATTGCCTTGGACAAGTCTATTATTACTCCAGTTGTTCAAATCCCGTGTACCTCAGCTAGCTACACTGGAGCGATTCACAGAGAGGCACTGGTTATTTAACTTAGGGTTTTTCACAAGTCTGGCAATCGCTTCCGACAGCTGGTTCTTCACTTACACATGTGATGAAGAGGAAGAAGACCAGTGCCTTGTTAATGCCTTCCTGTTGCTTCATTCAAGGAGGAAAGCAGGTGTCAGTATTGTATGTGACAGAGTTAAAAACGGTCCCATGAAAACAAAGATCTCAAAGAGAAGACTACTGGCTTGGAAGTGGACAACTTTTTTTTCTTTTCCTTTTTTTCTTTTCTTTTTTTTTTTTTAATTGAGTCTTTTCATGCAAGGTCCAAAGAGTCTAAAAGAAAATATTTCAGAAACGCTACCAAAGAGGTAGTGCCTGTCCTTATGGAAGACCTATAGAGATGTCAACAGGCTTGACTTCTTAGAAATGGGATTACCATTCAAAAGTCTCCTTTTATATCTGATCTAGTGACAGAGGATGTTGACGTTGATGAAAAACAACATGGACAAAGTTGAGGGACAAGATTCAGACTGAAGTCTATGGAATCCTGAGCAGATTTCCAAGGAGACTTTCAGAAAAGAGTTCATCACGAGAATTATGTCTAAGCGATCGAGGCAAAAGAATATTATATGTCCCTACCATGTGTTCATTCTGATGTTCCAGAGAGGAAAGGATTACCAGCTGGTCCGAGCATCTCTCCTCCAGCTAATGTGTTGGCCCTTGGTTAACTGCCAGTGTTACCATCCACATAGTGCTATCATGTACCAAATACTGATTGAAGAATGTTCCAGAGAATGTTGTATTTAGCTACAAAATTGTTTTGTGTATAACTTACAGCCCGTAAGATTTATCCACACTCCAGAGGGGACTTAGATGATAAACAGTATTTAGGTTGAAGGACTCCCAGCACAGTAGACCTCTATGCTGACTAAACCAGGTTTGCATCAGCTTATTGCCAGCTCTAAGAGAGAGCATCCCAGGCTTGATGGGCAAATGAGGAGCTGTGTCTGTGTTGTCTCCTCAGAGATGAAGATGTATTATGTTCCCCAGATAAAAGGAAAAGCTTGATAATGGAAAAACTTAAAAGAAAATGCTGCATTCAAGTAAAATAAGTTCAGAAAAGCAAAAGGAGAAAATATAGGGGAAAATTTAAAATACAGGGTATGAAAAATTAATGATAAATCTTGTAAGCAATGCATGAGGTGTGACAACACTGACTGAGAAAAATATAGTTAGATAAACCTCAAATATAATGTGTGAAAAATTAAACTGATAGGTTCTACTTCAGAAATAAGTTCTTGGATGCTGAAGAGATGGCTCAGGGGTTAAGAGCAACAGATGCTCTTCCAGAGGACCTGGGTTCAATTCCTAGCACCCACTTGGCAGTTCACAACCATTCAGAACTCTAGTCAGTCCTAGGGGATCCAATGCCACCTCCTGGCCTCTGAAAGTGCTATGCACAGACAACCATTGCAAGCAAGATGTCCATACACATGAAATAAATAAACTTAATTTTTTTTCTCTTGAAAGACATTGCTAAGAGACAAATACCAACTAGAAGTCAGTTTTCCTTCAGCTTTGGCTTGTATTCTGAGATGACAGAATTCAAGAATGTCCCATAAACTGTTGTATTTGCCAAAAGATTGTTCATCATGCAACTTGTAAAGTGTGAAATTTAGCTATACTGTAAAGAGCACTTCTCAAACTGTGGGTCACAACCCCTTTGACAAACCTCTCTCTCCAAAAATATTTACATTATGATTCATAACAGTAGCACAATTACAGTTATGAAGTAGCAACAAAAAATAATTTTATGGTTGGGCATCACCACAACATGAGGAACTGCATTAAAAGGGTTGCAGCATTAGAAAGGTGGAGAAGCATTGCTATAGAATGAGATTGCATTGAATGGTAAACACAGTATTTAAGTTGAAGTGGCCTACACACCCTAGCTTTCCTATGCAGATGAACCTGGTTTTGTATCAGCTTATTGCTACATTTATTCTGGAAAAAATCTTTTCTAATATATTTATTCAGCAGAAAGCTAGAAGATAGAGATAATGGTTCTCTCTAGGGAAGAAGGCACTTGATCCTTAATAATGCCCCTAAGGGGAGATTTTAAGTGGGAATAGGGGAGTGGAAAGTGTATGTTAGCCAAAACTAAGGATATATAAAGAGGTCTTATGGAAATGCACTAGTTGGTAAGCTAATTTTAAAACATGCTATACAAAAAAGACAGTTGAATGTAAGTACCCTGCATGTGTGGGCAATTCTCCCAGAAGATACTAGTTATTAAATGAAAATCTCAGTACTGGATGCAGGAATACCTCACTATCAGTTACTGGTCAGGGAGGCACCAGAAAACACAGGCTATTGCCACTCCATTTTCACAGGATTGAGGTTTCCTAATCTTGACATTTCTCATCTGTGACATTTAACACAGCCAGCATAGGCAGCTCCTGCTTGGGTTCCATACTTCCTTGGTCTTTGGCATGGGAGATGGGAGACACAACATTGTGGAGACAGATATGAACGTAAATCTTCTGCCATTTCTGTGTATTACAGTCCCTTTCTGTGACCTCAGAACCCCTATTCACCCACCCATGGCAGGCTCACTAGTATCAGATATTCCACAGTTATTAACACCACAAGAAATTATTGACAAATACACACATGCACCATGTCATACTTTGGCCAATGACAAACCACAAATATAATGATTGTCCTGCATATTATATTGTTTGATGGTATAGTAGACATTGTCTTTGTGTAGGTGACTCCATGATATTGTCACAAGGATGAGATAATCTATAGACATATTTCACAGAAATCTAATTTTTTTAGGTTAGAATTAAAGGTAATGAGTTTCATTATGACATTCACATGAATGTAAGTATAAGTCACTGTAATTTATTTCATTCATCCCTCTATCTAGTGCCCTCTCTCACATTCTCCCTTCTGGCTGCCTTTCACAGTACTTCCTAATGATTGTCTGAATTTCATTAAAACCTGTAATAAACACCCACACACACACTTTCACCTCTCATTTTATTAATTTGTGTCTTCTCTTTCTTTTGGTTTATTTGGCTAGGGGGTTGCCATCTTTTTTTCCTTTTTTAAGGAAACAACTCTTGGATGTATATTTTTTTATTTTTCATTTCATTAATTTCTACTCTCATCTTTGTTATTTCTTGCACTCCGCAGTTTCTGAGCTAGGATTGTGATTGTTTCCTAGGACCTTGAAATATATCATTCCATTACTCATTTGAGATTTTGCTACCTTTTTAAATGTAAGCATTCAGTTATAAACTTTCTTCTGAGAGTTGCCCCAGCTATATGTCAAGAGTTCTAGTAAGCTCTGCTTTTTTCTTTTAAAAAGTAATTTTTGTTTAATCTAATATTTCATACATTTATACAATGTACTTTGATCACATTCATCCACCACTTCATCCTCTAACTCCTCCTATTTCCCCCATCCTCCCTCCCTCCCAACTTCATGTCCCCTTACTTATTGTTGTTATTACTAACCCCCTGAATCCAATTAGTGCTGCAAGTTATATATCTGAATCCAGGGAGGCTGTGTACGACTTGTGGGCTCTTGTCTCCCCTGTGGCTCGTTCTGTTGCTGAGTCTAGCCTGGACAAGTATCTGAGGTCTCTGGAACTCTTCACTGAATAGTTGTCCTTCTTCATGTAGCAAGAGCCTCTGCTGGTGACACTTACCATCAGCAGTATACTTACCCTGAGAGTCCCCAGATTGTACCTCCCAGGGTGGCTAATGTTTAGCTGGGATATGTGCATTGGGGGTGTCAGACTTAACCACAGTACTGAGATCAATGTAGGCAGAAGACCCATCTTCCTTCTTCCAAGACCTCCTGAGTATTAATCACTCATACAGCTGTGAGTGTCATATTCTTCCCTAGAACTTCAAAGTTCCTAAGTTCAACAACAATGAATACCAGAATTTGATCCCCCACAATGATCTCCAGGTTCCTGCTGTCAAATCCAAGGGTTATTCTCAGTTGATCAAATCTGATTCCAGCCACTGAGGCAGAGCTCTCTCTTCTTGTGTTCCAGCCTGAGCTCAGCCTCCTGCTGCATGAGCCTTCTGCCCCGTGCAGGCCCATCACTCCCGCTTTCCATAGCGTTGTCTCTGGACCTTCCCTTGCCCTGAGACTGCAGACTGAACAGAAGCCCCTAGGCCAGGTGTCCCCTAACCTTCAGGCTTCCAAGTTAGCTGTATTGTAAACAATGGGTTCAGATTTGCACCCGCACTGGCCCTCTGCGCTCTGAGTCACATAGCACAGCCATTGGGATTTCTGCCCCCTGTTGACCCATGCACCAGAGGAAACACTGTCTCACCCAAACTCCTAACCAGTTTTGAGGCTTGTAAGGGCCATGGGCTTGCCTGGAGATTAGAACCATGCATCTTTGATATGGCTTACTTTTCAAAAGTGGCTTCTGTTTCATCTCCCCCTAGGCAGGGAGCTTTGTGGCTGTGACTGTGTTCATCTCACATCTACATTTTCCTTTTTTTAAAAATCTGGTCTTTTTGTAGGCTTCCTTCTCTTTCTTTTGTGTATTGCTAAAGCTTTTCTCTCTTAGTTAGCTTTGCCTGTCAACCAGACAGAGCCTAGGGTGAGCTGACAGAGGGACTGCCTGAATTACATTGGCCTGGTCATGTCTATGGGAGGTTGTTCTGATTGTTGATTGATGTAGGAAGACCCAGCCCACTATGGGAAGCACCATCCCTAGGCAGGTGGTCTTGGGCTATATAAGGAAGCTAGCTAAGCATGGGGCTGTAATCAGCATTCCATCATGGATTCTGCTTCAAGTTCCTGCTTAAGTTCTTGCCCTCTGACCTGGAAGCATAATCCAAGTAAAATCTTCCCTCCTCTAATTTGCTTTTCATCAAACTATTTTGTCATAGTCACAAAAAAGAAACTTGAACATCTTCTTTTCTACCTCTCTCTCTTTGGAATAGAGTGTTTTTTTTTTTTCTTATTCCGACTGTCTCCCTCGCAGACTCACCCAGGCTCACATAGAGCCCCTTTAGTATGCATCTTATTGGGAAATCTGGAAGCCTAGAGTTATTTTATTTATTTGTTTGTTTGTTTGTTTGTTTTTAGTTTGATACAGGGCCTCACTATATATCCCCAACTGGCCTTAAACTCACTCTGTAGACCAAGCTGGCCTCAAATTCTGCATGCCTCTGCCTCCTAAGTGCTGGAATTAAAGTCATGTGTCTCCATACCCCAGCCTTGGGATATTTATTTATTTATTTATTTTTTAGGTTGGCAAGGCAATTTTTTTTCTTTTTTTTAATTAAGAAAATTTTTTCATTCATTTTACACACCAATCAAAGATCCCCCTCTTCCCTCCTCCCACCCTTCCAGCCTCCGCCTTGCAACCTCCCACTCCCCCCCACAAGAAGGCAAGGCCTCCCATGGGGAGGCACATCCAGTAGAGGCAAGTCCAAGCCCTTCCCCCTGCCTCAAGGCTGCACGAGTAGTTGTCCCATCACAGGTAGTGGGCTCCAATAAGCCCCATCATGCACCAGGAATGGATTCTGATCCTACCACCAGGGGGCCCCCCAAGCAGATCAAGCTGCACAACTGTCTCGCCATGCAGAGGGCCTAATCCAGTCCCATGCAGGCTCCACAGCCATTGACCCAACTTTCATGAGTTCCCACTAGTTTGGTTTGGTTATGTGTCTCCATACCCCAGCCTTGGGATATTTATTCCTAAAAGAAGATAAACTCATGATGAAGCCAAGTAAACTGTAGTGAGGTGTGTATTTGACTTGGTTACCCACCACCTCCAGAATCAGGAGAGTTTTTCTCTGAGAGGATCAAAAACCATGACAATTCTTTTTGCCAGCACTAGGCTGATGTTACACATATGCGTCGAGCAAGGGTGTGGACAACCTCGAAGGATGAGGAAAAGTGTTTTATGGAGATGATTTCTGAGTGCTGACTTCCTAGTAGCTGTTGTAAAAGCCCCACATATTAACTTACTTAACTATCTAATGACCCTATGGAATTATTTTTTATGTGAATTCCTGTTTGGAACGAGGCTGAACATCTAACATCTGTCAAGTGCTGTTTTAACTGTTATGGGCACTGCTGAGTGCCTGAGATAGATAGAATGATGGCAAAAACTTGAGAATGTTGGCATTCTGGAAATAGTTATCTAAAGGTCGTTCTTGGTGCCAGATGCTTCTGTGAGGTTGTCATTGCTGGTTTATCTGTGCCAAGGACAAAGAACATTGCCGTGGGAAGCAAGTGTTTCTGAATGATCTTGTGGGGACACTCACTGGTACAACTGGTGGTATTGTTTTGGAAAACAGGTCTGTTTTTTCAGTCCACTTACATGTCTTTCATTTCTGTTATCCCAGTGGGGCTGTGGTTTTTAAAATATGGTGTGTGTGTGTGTGTGTGTGTGTGTGTGTGTGTGTGTGTGTGTGTGTGTGATGACTGGTACGTACGTACGTATGAGTCAGGGTGCATGGATGCCAAGGTGGAGGTCAGAAGATAGCTTTTAGGAGTCAGTTCTTTCCTTCTGCCATGGGTTCTGGGGATTAAAGGGGTTTTCTGGCTCTCACAGCAAGTGCTGAGCCACCACACCACCTCAAAGTACTTTCTAAGTTCAGTCTCGTCATTTCTAAAAACAGGACACTAGGAAGACCCGCAATATAAGGGTGGTTCGGAAATCAAATGAGATGATTCCTGTGCTTAGCAAAACACACATCCACACAACAACAACAGAAAGCTTGGGCGGACACTGCGGGGGCTGTACTCACATGATCTGTCTTCTCTTCAACGCACACACATAAAGTCTTTGCCCTACCCTAACTCCGCTCCCACCCTCCCACTCTTACAATGAAGAAGAAAGGGATTACCTCTTCTGGCAGCCACCTTCTTGCTAGGGATCCTACGGAAGACCTGTCTTCCCTCCTCTATAGCAAGGGCTTGGACTGATTGGTCCTTTGGCACATCCTCTGTTTCTGGGAGTCTATACTTCTCTGACTTCTATTAAATATAATGGTTCCTCACGAACAGGATCCTTTGGAGCAGGATTCGTCTTTATTTAGAACTTTCAAGCATGACCACATCTTATCAGAGCCTTTAAAAAGCTCTTTCCTGCAATCAGCCTGCTCCCTACTTCTGCCTCACCTTTTCACAGGCTTTCCTCATACTACACAAAGTGGTAATCGGCTCCTGGACAGAGAAGCGACACTGATTTAGAAAGTCAGATGGACACTTAGGGATGATCACTTCTGAGCCTGGGATGTGAGGCTGCAGGCCAACTGCACAGGTGCATGAGTGAACAGAAGCCACGCACAGTGCCCAGGGCAGCTCCCTGATGAGCCTGGTGGCTACAGCCAGGAGCACTTGATCTCAAGGAAGAACAAGGGGTCTGAAGGCTGGGCAGAACCTAGGCTAGTCCTTATTTGGGAGGTCAACTTGAAAACCAGTCCTACACAGAGTCCCTGTGCCAGTATTTGGGACTAACTGACACAGTGGAGAAAGCAATCCCCCTCCCCCAAAACAAAACAAACAAAAAACAAGAAAAAGTATAGGCAGGGAAATTGTATAATTTTGCATAATCATTTGCGTATAACTTCATTCCCTCATAAACATTAAATACAAAGAGCCATTCAAGGATGCTTTTGGGGTCCACAGAACACATATCTTGTCTTATCCAAGTACACGCTCCTCTCCTTCCATGTCCATATATCTATAAACCGAAGATGAATTAAGAGGACTGACAATTATTCTTAGCTTAATTCACTGCAACTTAACTGTCAGAAAATGATGGAGAATGGAAACAAAATGGACAGACTCTTCTCTGAGTCATATCCAGGGTAAAAATTAAAAAAAAACCCATGAAATTAGAAACATGCACTTCCCATAAGAATGACTCCGCATTGTGTTCTACAGATACTGTGAAACAATTCCACACAACTTTTATGTGCTGCCCATTCAACCTATAAGATAATTTGCTTTTGTTTGGAGGATTGACAAGTACCTTGGGAGCTATAGAAGACTTATTCACTAGGTTTGTTACGATGGATGAATGATGAAAAGAGCTGATTGCTAAACACCTCATTTGTTAGACACCATTCTTGGGTTTCGTGACCCTGAGTCCTGGAGAGATACCATTCTCAAGTGGACTGTCTTCTTTGTCTCTTCAACCATAAATTCTGGCTTTGTGTTTAGTGGTAGTATCTCTGTAAATGTGGTCAGCTGCAGCCTAGTTCTCTTCTTTATCTCCGTGGCTTGAGAGGAGCATTTATCCTAAAACTATGAGTCTGTTTCCCCTTCCTCTCCCTCTCTACCTTGAGAACAGTGCTGTAGAAGCTGTGTGTACAGCTGCCCTGATCTCTCCTCCCAGATAAATGCAGCTGCTGGCCAGAATTTAGTCCCAATGTTAACACACCACACACACACACACACCCCACATTACACACACATACACACATACCACACACCATACACACACACACAAACCCCACATTACACACACATACACACATACCACACACCATACACACACACACACTACACACACACACACACCAAATCACACACATACACACAACACCACACACCATACACACACACATACACACACCATATCACACACACTCACCACACCACACACATACACACACACACACACACACACACACACACACACACACACACACAGTGCCACTGCTTTCTTACACACCTATTTTTTTTAGAATTTGCGCAGAATCCCTTCTGCCTGTTGTGTATGATGGTTCCTACAGGGATCATTGCCCAGCCTAAAGGAATTTTTGCTAATGAAAAAACATTATGTTCTAAATCACTTTTAAATTGCAGCTTATGCAAAATGCTGTGTGTTTACTGTGAAGGTCCAAGAAATATGGGCAACTAGAAGAGCGAAACAATTGTGGGGGATGCTCCTATTGAGAGAGAGCAATTAAAGACTCCTCTGTGCCTCTCCCTGTGCACACAGACATGCAAACCCACCGGTGCTGGACTCTATTAGCTCCTGGCTACTTTGCATGTGATCGTAGGTCTCTATTATCTCTATATTAATGAGGACGTATTTTAGAGGGCTTCTTGCCTGCATTTTTCACTTAATACTTCTACTAGATTATTTTCTCCTACTTTTAGTCTTCTTCCACAAACATCACTGTTAAAATTCAGCATTGGCATAGGAAGTCTGAGTTAGTAGGTAATAAGTGAGCCAATATTTGTTCTGTGATTAGTAGTTAAACTCCACGCATGTGTCATGAATATTTTATGTGAATTAAAAAAAATTTTTTTGTTGATTTTTTGTTTTGAGACAAGGTTTTTCTGTGTAGCCCTGACTGTCCTGGAACTTCGTCTGTAGACCAGGCTGGCATCAAACTCAGAGATCCATCTGCCCCTGCTTTCTGAGTGCTGGGATTAAAGGCATGTGCCATCACCACTCAGCAAAAATATTTTTAGTTGAAATAGAATCACATCACTCTCCCTTATCCTTTTCCTCCCTCCAGCCCCTCCCAGCTACACTGCCACAAACCCCTCCCATGTCATCACAACAACTCTCAGGTTCATAGCCTTTACTTTTATTATTATTGTTAGATATGTATGCATGTATATGCACAAGAACATAGTACACATACATCGTATATATACACATACATACATACATACACACATATATAAAACCTGCTGAGTACATTTTTTCGTTGGATATGGTTTCAGGGTTGATCATGTTACACTGGCTAACCAATAAGATATCTCATCCCCAGGAGAGACTAATTTTCTTTCTCCCAGCAGTCATTAGTTCCCTCTAGTTCTTTGTCTGGGTGTGGTACGCCATGACATTTCCCCCCTTCCATGTTAACACATTCATTGAATCTTTTAAAATCTAAGAACTAGCCTGGTGACATACCTGTAATCCCACTGCCTGAGGCTGAGGGTTCAAACCTTGAGTTTGAAGCCAGGCTTGGCTATGTAGCGAGTTACAGAGTAGCCTGGTCTACAGAGTGAGGCTTATGTCGAGAAAAAACAAAACAAACAAAACCTAAAAATGTATATTAAAAGAAAAAAAATATAAGAACCAAACTTAGAGACACTGAGACACTGTTCCCAATAGCTTGGACATATTTTCTTCCCTGCCCACATGTACATAGCTCTTACCTCATACCTCTCCTCCTGCTCATTTATCCCACAGTCCTTTTTATGCCCTAATGTGTCAAGCATTTATTTGTTTATTCTGCCTGTTTCCTCCTCTCCCCAAGAAGCTTCAGTGGGACAGGGCTTTAGGGAACGGAGACCAATGCAGGACACACAGTAGGACCTCAACTTGTAAATTAACAAGTGAGTCTGTGCACATATCTCTCAGGAGGCTGAGGCAAAAGGATCTATCTCTTGGTCCCAGAGTTAAAAGCCAGCCTGGGCAATGTAATACGGCCCTTCTCAGAGAGTGGAAGAAACTCACTTTCTCTATGCACAAGAACTCAGAAATGCCAAATGGGGTCACAGCAAGGGAATACCATTGGCAAGCTATGAAGAGAAATAGAATTGTATCTAGAAACAGAATTAGTGGCAATACATGTCTGTGCCTCTTGTCTATCGATCACAATATCATAAACTTATGGTATACTCTCCGGAGTGCATGGGAGAAAATAATCCTAGTATCAGTCTTCTCTGACAGCCAGAATAAAAGTGTCTTGGACTTCAATACAACACCAACTTTGTTTCCGAATCTTCAGCACTGATGGTTGTGGTGGAATCTAATTGCGAAGCTGGGAAAGGGCCCTGAATGCAGTTTGGTTTAATGCCTTGATTTCCTCTCATGTAGAAACTGAGGGTCAGATATGATCAACATTTACCCAGGAAGATGCAGAAAATAAGTGAGCAAGTCGGGGCCACCCTGTACCTCATTTTACAGAAAAGGAAACTGAGGCTTAATTGGTGCTTCTGCGTCTTTTTAAGTGATGGCATACACAGGTAATTATTATGTGGTGTCAGATAGGGCTGCTCTCAGCCTGGTCACAGCATGCATGGTACCCCAGCACCCTGGCATATGCCCTCTGAAACTCTGGGTCAAAGTAGACAGCATCCCTGAGCCACCTAACAGGAGGCACAGCTTTGGTTTGCATTGAGCTGGGTCTGAGCCACTGCTGTATTCATGGGCTTCTGTGCCAGCGGACCCTACTCAGCATCTGGCAACTTCCAAGCAGGGACCAGACTCTGCTCCACTTTGTGGCTAAGCCTGGTTGGAATAGTCATCTATCAGGAAAAGCTCCCTGAGTTCAGAGAAAGGCTTCAGAACATTGATGCTTCTCTGAGAAGTCAGTACAAATAAGGCTATGGAAAAGACATATACTGTTGTGGCTGATGCTGTTCCCTCCAATTCCTACCTCCTGCCATGTTCCTTAAGTGATGTCATAAATATGGGTCCTGGTTCAAATGACTAATGTCATTATTAGAAGAGGGACACTTAAGCTGGGCACAGGTACAAACCTCTCAGGAAGCTGAGGCAGGAGGATCGCTTGAGTCCAGGAGTTCAAAGCCAGTCTGGGCAATTTAACACTTCCCTGTCTCAGAGAACGCAAGAGATCTCATATTCTCTATGTACAGGAACCTAGGAAACGTCAAAGATGGTCACAGCAACAGGATACCATGACAGACCACTAAGAGAGCCCTTACCAGAAACCAAATGGGTTAGGATATTTACCATGGACTTCTAGTCTCGGGAGCTGTGAGAAAATAACCCTCCTGTTTGAGTGATCTGTTCTCTGGCTGTTGGTTATAATAATCTATCATTCAGGTTAAAACTGTATTTGTTAGGAGTAAACTTTGTCTAACTAGAGCAATTGAGATAAAGCTACTACAGAATGCCTCCTGAGTCTGCAGCATCTCCATCCAGATATGCAGCTAACTTTTGTGATTAAGACAAAAGCATGAATGACTATGGATGTTTCATTTTTTGTCAACAAAGGACCAGACCTGATAATATTTACAAACCAGAAAGACTCTCTTCCCAAAGTATCCAGAATCTCTTTCAAAAGCAGAGGCAAGCCAGCACACACTTAAATGGTAGGCTCCTCCTCCCTGACGTGAGAAACAGTGACAATAAAAGTCTTCAGTAACTGGGCACATGCACAGAGCATTCGTTCTGAGGTACCGCTGCCATTACGGTGAAATGGTAAGTGTGAACAACCAACTTCCCAACACTGGCTAGGCAAGGGCTGCGCAATAATGGAGCATCTATGCAATCAGTAGGAAGCTACTGAGGAAATGATTAATGTTCATAATAATCAAATGTCAGTGGTGATTTTTGAAATGAATTTTAGTACCGTATCTGCAGATGTGCAGAAACTGGGTGTGAAGTATATATTCAAAATGTTAACAAGGACTGAACGTGGTTGCAGTCTGTGACGTTCCTTCGCCTTGTTTCGTTTTATGTAGCATCCTCTTCTCCACAGTGCCTGTGCAGTACAATCATTAAAAGGTAAACAAAACTGAATAAATCCACCTACTTAATCCAGCCCACTTACACTCAACAGAAAAACCAAGCTACTCCTGTAAAGCTTTGTTCTTCCAGTACCTTTGGCAATCTGACCAGGGGGCTTACACCTTGTCAATATTGTGTTTCTCCAATGTTTGTATCTATTTCTTCCTCTACCAGCTTCCTAGTTGAGCAGCCCCAGAAATTTCAGTCATTCTGACAATTCTTTGTTCCTGCTCCACTGTATTTTGAGTTAATGAGTTTTCTCAATGTGGTTATAATTGCTCCGCAGTTCTCTGGAGACCCTACCTTGCTGGCTGTTTAGTTCAGAGTTTCTCAGTTGCATGCACAAGGCTGTGAAGAGTTGAGAGGAGGTAGCTGGAAGCCTGAGGCATTGATTCAGGAGGTGGTGACAGACACACTTGTGACTATGTCAACTGTACTAATAGGCTGTTGGGGGAAAACAGACTGGAGTTTGTGAAGACTGTATACACCTAGAGCATTCAGAAGAGTGAGAGCCCCTGCAGGTGTGGACCGGATGGAAAACCATGGATACAGAGACTTTTGAATGGGACAGTTCTGCCCACAATTAGCAGGGGCAACCAGAGAAAATGAGAGGAGAGGGATTTGATATGATGTAAAGTGATAAAGACTCTTTTCAGTGTGTGCACAGTAGCCTTCTAGTTTTCTTTTTATTGCTGTGAGAAAGACTGTGATCTAATGCCCCTTGAGGAGGAAAAGGATTATTTGGCTTCTGCATCCTGGGTCATAGTCCATTCTTGAGAGATGTCAGGCCAGGAACTCAGGCAGGAACTTCCAAGCAGGAACTGAAGCAGAGATCTTGGATGAATGCTGCTTAGTGGCTTGTTCAGCCTACTCTTTTATATAACCTAGGACCACCTGCCCAGGGGTAGCACTGCCCACAGTGGGCTGCCCCCCCCATCAATCATAAATCAAGACAATGCCCCTCACCCACAGACTTGCCTACAGGCCGATCTGATGGAGGCATTGCCTCAAGTGAAGTTTCTTCTTCCCTGTTACCAGTTTTTGTCAAATTGACAAAAAAATTAACCAACACAAGCTGAAAATCATATCAAAGAGCAGGTTTAATGAGGAATGGGTGGGATGGGATTTGGAGTCCAAGGTATATGTTTTTGTTGTTGTTGTCTTGTGTGTGTGGTTTATGGGCATGGGCATATTTGTGTGTGTGTGTGTGTGTGTGTGTGTGTGTGTGTGTGTGTACATGTGTCAGGAGGGTCAGGAATCCATGTGGGTGTCTTCTTCTGTAGTGCCCCACCTTTTTTTTTTTTCTGAAATGGGATTTGGCACTGAATCTAGAGCTTACTGGTTTGGCAAGACTCACTGGCCAGCAGAGCCCAAAGATCTACCTGTCTCTGTTCCTTCCCAAAGCTGGTGTAGCAGCATGGGCTTCCATACCCAGCTTTTTAACATGGATGCTGGGGGTTGGAGCTCAGTCTTCATGCTTGCCTGGTAAGCACATTATCAACTGAGCCATATCCCAAGCCAGATTTCTCTCTTTATGCATATTGACCTTCTGGTGCCTTCTGGCTTATTGCTGCCCATGGATGAGTCTTAGTTTCCTTCTCTAGAAAGACAGGAGACAACCCTCTGACAGGTGTGAGCATCAGATTAGGTAACCCGTATTCATATCCAGAACCTGTGGCTGCTAAAGGGTACCATTCAAATTCCTGGGAGTTCATGCCTTTCAGTGTGAGTGCCGTCCACCTTTACCCCAAATGAGTGTCATACCTGCTTCCACTTAGGCTGAGGCTCCCCACGCTGATTTGTCACTGACCCAGCATGACAGACAACTGTGGTGAATGCTGCCCTTTGGACTCCCTCCAAGGTGCCCCAAGTACATGTTGACTTTTGGGTTTTAAAGCTTCCTGTGGAATTCAGGTATTGAGAGCTGCTGCTAGTGAAAGTCCATGAGAGTATACAGCAGTGATAGCTAGAGTTCAGAAGGTCAACCTATCAGAACAAAGGGTTCTGTTAGAGGAAACCATCACACAAGGTGTTATGGAATTACTGCCTTTTGAATGGACTGGCTGTCTCTTGTAAACTTCTTGTGCATAAACAACTATAATTCTCCCCAATTTACCATGCATCTCCATATTAGGGTACATGTAATCTCACGATTCCATCTCAATCTTGGGCACAACTTTCCCTATACATTTGGGGTAATTGGATAACTGTCCCCAGCTGTGTTTATTTTTCATTAACATATATCTGGCTAGGTCCATTCTCCAGACAAAAGTATTTCAGCAAAGATACCTTTTTCCAAGGACAAAACTGCACATAGATAAACATTAGCTCATCTCACTCACAGATAAAGAAAAGAACCACTAACAATTAAATCCTCAACCCCCCTACATTCACCCCAGGTTATTTACACAAGACCCTAACTTAAGAGATTTACAGCTCACATTCCTGGGATGAAGATTTAGCCATTTGCTAGATACTGAGTTAAAGCAGTTACTTCCCACTGACCCAAGGAGATTGCCTCCAGGCCAGGCAGGCAATAGGTGCCAAGCTTCTTTCTTGTGCAAATTAGGTTTGTATTCCTCCTCAGCCAGGTGCTATTCCTAGATTTTCTCCTCAGCAATTACTCTGAGTGAAAGTGCTTTTACTAACCAAATACTACAAGCTCTGACATAGGTTGCTTTGCCTCCTAGCATATGTCCCCCTCCCTATCAGAAAGCAGCTGCAGCCAGGATGAGCAGGAAAAGTGGCGCCAAAGACAGTTTACCTTCTTGTGACTTACTGACCCCTAAAATTGTACCTCGCCATTTCTAGATTATAGTTTGAGCACATAAATTCCCTAATGATCATAGCCTTTAGTTGACCCTACCAGAGAACTCCCCTTTAGTCACTCCCCTTTTGGGTTGTAATTGGAAGCTGACAATTATTGCTTTATGTGTGTGGGTCCTTATCACCTCTCTCTCTGCGACCCTGAAAACTTCAAGCCTTCCATTGCTTTACCAAAGAATTACTGTGTGGGTATATGTACCGGTTCTCTGAGAGCACTGGGAGAACAGGATTGATGGAGAAGAACAAAGATGAGGACGGAGATGGAAAGAAGTAGGTTGAATGATGAGAGAACAGCAGGAGGGACTGAGGGCAGGAGGGACCGAGAGCAGGAGGGACTGAGAGCAGGAGGGACCGAGAGCAGGAGGGACCGAGAGCAGGAGGGACTGACAGCAGGAGGGACTGAGAGCAGGAGAGACGGAGAGCAGGAGGGACTGAGAGCAGGAGGGACCGAGAGCAGGAGGGACCCAGAGGAGCTAAGTAAGAGAGCAGAAAAGAAACTGTGCGGATAGAATCGCCATAGAAGAATAAAGTGAATGGACTAAAGAACTCAATGCGCTTAAATTCATTGAATATCCCTCAGATTAGAATCCTCAGTTGGTTGGTAGACTCTTCTGCGGACCCTGGGAGCAAACAATATAGGCTGGACCTATTATTGTTTGAATTATTCAGGCATGGTCTGTCTAAGACAGCAGTGGGGATACATTCAGGTTAGACATGCACCAGAAGTTTCTGTGTGCTACTGAAGCATAGGATGATTTTGTGACTAAATGGGCAGTCGAGGAGATATTTCAAATCAGACGACTGTATTAAAATGATCCCCCAGGAATTCCATGCTGGGAGAAAAGAAAGGCTGGGCACCACACAGCTCACATGACTACAGTGAACACATACCTAACTCCTGGTTTTTGTTTCATCTTTTCTTTGGAATTATAACACTGCTGCTGAGGGAATGGAGGAGAAACTAGGAACCTTTCCATTCCTGTTTTGTTAAACTGCAAATAAATTCATTTTCCGTTATCAGTCTGTCTAACTGAAGAGGCTATGGGCTTGTAAACCTACATCATCCCTGTTAACAGCCACTGATTAGGAGAATACACAGCCCATTTCAACATCCCAGAAGAAAAGATTTGGAATGTTTTCACTGTAAAGATAATAAATGTTTGAGGAGACAGACAAGTTGAACACAGATACGCCATGTGTTAAATGCAACACAATGTATGCATTTATTAAAACATCCCATCACCCACAAATACTTATAATTTTTAAAGTTTTATGTATCGGTTATTGTAGATGAATGTCTAAACGGTCTTTAAAGAATAAAAAACACAGGGCCAAATATAGGGGTGAAAGCCTTAGAGATCAGGGAAATATTGATAGCCACCAACCAACCTTACCTCTTCAGCTCTGCAGCTCCTAAAAGTGCTGTTTCCTGTCTACCTATGTCTTTATTACCTTGCTGTTCTGCCCTCTCATTGGCTCTTAGCCCAGCTACCTCACTTCCTTGTTACTGCCTGTCTGTACAGACCTCCAGGTCTCTATGGTTGGTACTGGGATGAAAGGAGTGTGTCACCACACTTGGCTCTGTTCCCTAGTGTGTCCTTGAACACACAGAGACTCTGCCTGCCAAGTGATTGGATTAAGGGTGTTTGCTACCACTGCCTGACTTTTGTGTTAATGGCTTGCTATTTCCTCTGATCTCCAGGCAAACTTTATTAACACACAAATAAAATACCACCACATTTCAGCAAAAATACAATATCACCACAGGTTATTTTTAAAATGGGGAGGGCTCCTCTACACTCTATATTCAAAGCCTCCTAGGGCCTCTTGAGCCACTAACCTCTCATCAGCTAAATAAAGAGTTCCAGCATAGTTAACCAAATTTGCTGTGAAGATTGTGTACATAAAAAATCCCTCTTTTTTTTTTTTTTTTTTTTTTTGAGACAGGGTGCTGTGGGATGGTCTGTATGTCAAATGTGTTGCTCTGATTGGTCAGTAAATAAAACACTAATTGGCCAGTAGCCAGACAGGAAGTATAGGTGGGACTCACAGAGAGGAGAATTGAGAGAACAGGAAGGCAGAGAGAAACACTGCCAGCCGTGCCATGACAAGCAGCATGTGAAGATGCCAGTAAGCCACGAGCCACGTGGCAAGGTATAGATTTATAGAAATGGATTCATTTAAGATGTAAGAACTAGATAGCTAGAAGCCTGAGCCATTAGGCCAAACAGTTTAAATAATATAAGCGTCTGTGTGTTTATTTTGTAAGTGGGCTGTTGGACTGCCGGGGCTTGGCGGAACTGGAGAGAAGACTCTCCAGCTACAACAGGGTTTCCCTGTGTAGCTTGGAGCCTGTCCTGGAACTTGCACAGTAGACAAGGCTGTCTTAGAACTCACAGAGATCCACCTGCCTCTGCCATTTAAGTGCTGGAATTAAAGGTGTGTGCCACCACCCACTGCCCGCCGTCAAATCCCTCTTGTATAGAGATAGGTCAATAAGAATAACAGTGGTTATTCCATGCCTAAGGCCCGGGTGTATGTGGTCTTTCAGCATGGCTCTCTCCTTTCCCAAACATAAACCTGTCATTGTGAGGTTCTGAGAACCTCACAGACAAGACTGACTATACATTCCTTTTTAGCAAATTGAGTCTGACTCCCTTGTTCAACCCTTGTGGCCTATGGCTTCAACTTGCCAGATGTAATCCTACATAGCCTCCACACTGCCTCTGAGGAGCCACTCTATTATTTCATTTCTGAAAGAGGAAAGAAAGAAAGAAAGAAAGAAAGAAAAAGAAAGAAAGAAAGAAAGAAAGAAAGAAAGAAAGAAGAAGAGAGGGAGGAAGGGATGGAGGGAGGGAGGGAGGGAGGGAGAGAGGGAGGGAGGGAGGAAGGAAGGAAGGAAGGAAGGGAAAAAGTTCCTAGAATTGTTTTCAGAAGCCACCAAAATTGAATATATGTGGCTGTTGCAAAGGCTCTTGAGGATGATTTTCTCTCGAGAAGCCCTCGGTCAAGCTTAGGTGTGTTTCCTAATCTCCTTTTATTAATTCCTGTACTGAGATCTCTGCTGAAACCTTTTCTTAATAAACTCCAACTCGCTTCCCACCCGTTCATTCTGAAATTCTTTCCTGCTGTGAAGTCAAGAATCCCAGCTTCACCTGAGTGAAGGGCCCTGAAGAAAAGTCCTCAGGCTGCTGTGCACACAGCATGGAGCAGGATCTCCAGCCTCTCCTCCCACTGCTTCTTCAGAGATAGTGACATATTCTCTCCCTGCCCCCACCTGGTCCTTCTAGAGAGTTCTAGCCAAAGACAGGAGCTGGGTTGGGTTTTGGTGTGTGTGTGTGTGTGTGTGTGTGTGTGTGTGTGTGTGTGTGTGTGAGTGAGAGAGAGAGAAAGAGAGAGAGAGAGAAAGAGAGAGAATGTGTGTGTGTGTGTGTGTGTGTGTGTGTGTGTGTGTGTGTGTGTGTGTGTGTGTTCTTTTTAGACATGGCTCTCTTACCTTTGATGACTGGAATTAGAGCATGCACCACCACACTACTATGCCCAGTGCTAGGGCTCAAACCCAGTGCTTCCTGCATGCCAGGCAAGACACTCTCTCCAGCACTATTCTTTACATTCCTTTACTCACCATATCATGAGTATTGTTCTTGTTAACCAGGGCCATGCCATGTTTTAGAGCTCCTCTGCTTTGGTTGAACTATGGAAATTCCTTTAACTACAGTCATTCAGTTTCCAGAATGAAAGTTTCTTCTCTAGATTCTTGACTGCCCTGGTCCAGCAAAGATGGATGTTTATGAATCCCCCTGACAGTCTTTAACTGGATACTGCTTACCCCAGCAATGGTCAACTGCTAGTCAAAAAAGGAAACCCTTTGGCCCCTTGTCCCTTTCTGCCCCGTAACTACCCCAGCTTGTAGGAGAGTGGTGGGTTCTGATTCTTATAGAGTCCCACCCCTTGCACGTTTCCTTCCCAAATGAAGAAGGCCAGCCTCCGTGGCAAGTCAGATGCCCCTCATCTGTCTTTCCTTCTCATTTACTGATTTTCTCACTGATGTTTTTAGTACTGTAGAGCACATTTCTTCCCCCTCTTGGTGTGTGTGTGTGTGTGTGTGTGTGTGTGTGTGTGTGTGTGTGTGTGTGTGTGTGTTGCGGTTATAGGCATGTGTGTGTCCACATTCAACTTTTATCTGGGCCCTTAATTCTCAACTCAGGCCCTTATGCTTGCACAGCAAGCTCTTGCTCACTAATCCATCTCTTCAGGCCATTCTCTCCTTTTCCACAGTTATATTATACTCCACAGTACAGATGTATCGAATGCAATCAACTTGCTTAAGTTGTTTGCAATCTCTTTAGGAGTGAATACCTTATCTACACATGCCTTCATTTGTGTTTATTGAGCTGTCTCAAAAGACATCTGCGTTAGCACTGATGGCTCATGGGTTACCATGAGTTTGAGACCAGCCTGATGGTGGCAGTGACTTGAACGTGGAGACAAGGTGGCATTTGCCTATAATCCTAAACCTCAGAAAACTTAGGAGAATATCAAGTTTGAAGGCAGCTTCAAGACCCTGTCACAAACAAGCAAGCAAATAAACAAACATGAGTTGAACTCAAGAAATAAGAATAAAATTCTTTTCGAAATTTGGGAAAAGATAGGTTGATCATGAAATCAAGGAGCCACCAGAACTGTTTACAAGCATCACCATATCTGAATAATAATTAAAGAACTCCATATATTAGTAAATCAACACAGAACATGATTTCCTGAGCAGACTGGTAGATGACAGCCTTTCTCTGCTGAAGTCAGTCACTGAGGTACCCTCACTCGATTAAACTTGTCTTTAGGTCTGTGGAGGGGCCCCAAAAATAGCTTGACCACACAGCAGCCATGACAGGCTTAGGGGCCTAGACATGGCTTCTGAGACAGGCTTACTGGCAGGCAACACCCATACCCAGGAAAAGCCTTAAGCTGAAACCACCCAGGGTTCCACCCAGGGGTAAGGAAATACCTAACATTCCAACCATAAGGTGGCCAGATGTCCTTGAGTCTAGCACACAACTATTTTTGTTTTACAGATACCCCTAGACAATTGTCAGCCAATCAGGGCCCTGAACCCTGGAAATCCCCTCACCCCAACCTCTGCTATGATAAAGATCCCACCCTGCCTGAGCTCAGGGCTCTCTGCTCTCACCGCTGCCTGGGACAGAAAGAGGGATGGAGCCCCGGAGCTTGAAATAAAGGCTCTTTGCTTTTACATACGGGATTCAGTCTCCGTGGTGGTCTTTGGGTGATCCCTGCGATCTGGGCATAACAGGTCCCTACATCTCGGTGCAGGCGCGGTGAGGGAACTGGCCTTCACTGACGGTCACAGCACTTCTGATCATCTGCCAGCTGAACTAAAGGCTTTCAGAACAGCCAAAGAGATCAGCAGCCTGTTCCAGAAGAGTAGGCTCTGTAAGCACAGAAGCCCCTTTCACTGGAACGGACCCACTTTGTCTTTATTCTAGTCTCATTCTTTGATATCAGAAGTGCTGTAAAACTAACCAAATTCCGAGCTCCGCTTGTGCACGTTCATCTGTTTCTTACCTATAGGCTACAGGCTCACTTGCTGGGGCATGTTGGTCTCTGGGGTGGATTGAAGGGGCTTGATGATAATGCTTTGCTTTCACTTAGTTTGCACCTGATCTTGTGGCCTTCTCACGGAGGTCCATCTGCAGTCTGCTGAGTAAAAGGATGTGAAGGTTCTGAAATTTGGTTGCTGCTCTCCTCTGAAGTGGTTTGTTTTCCTTCCACAGATGGTGATTGTGGTGGTTGCTCTTCAGTCCTTAACCAATGCAGTGCAGAAAATGGGGTTATAAAATGAAAAACAAACTCTTTGCTTTTGTTTCATATTTTGCAAACTGAATAAACTTGAGCGTATAATATTTTTAACCACATGTGTGCATATGTGCATGCATGCGTACTTGCGTGTGTGTGTGTGTGTGTGTGTGCGTGTGTGTGTGTGTGTGTGTGTGTGTGTGTGTGTGTGTGTGTGTGTGTGTATAGGTATATGCCCTGTGGGCCAGAGGCATAGGAGCCCCAGGAGCTAGAATAACAAGCAGTTCTAAGCCATGTGGATGATAGGAACCAAACTCGGGTCCTCTGCAAGAGCAGTGTGCTCTCTTAGCCACTGCGCCGCCTCTCTAGCCCGAACATCTGATCTTATATTTCTTTCTAGTGTGTGAATGGATGACATTTATTCTGAGGAAAATGACCTTCCAGGATGCTTCTTTCTTTTAATTATGGTAATGAGAACTAAAAAAATTTTCAAATTTTACATTGTAATTGATCTACCAATAAATGTGCTATTTGGCATTGACTGATTGTCATTTATAAATGTGCTAATTGCCATTTCAATTTTTCAGAAAACAAGTTCAATGTTACTTGAGAAAAGCTCTAGATTGTTTTACTGCAGAGGAGGCCTGCTTAGATGGTACTATGGGGGAGGAGCCTCCCTGCCCTGACTCCTGTTAAGCCCATGTAAGACAAAGTGCTTTTCTATTTTTAAAGGGCAGAGGCTGTTGCTGCTCTGGAGAGAGCCCCTCTTAGCAGGTACCTCAGGAAGATAATTGGCAGGTGCTCCTGAAGGCTGATGCTAAGCACAGAGCATCACTCACTCTAAAAGACCTCAGGAGGCCCAGACTCAGCACACCTGCAGGGATCTTACTGTACAAGTGACAGTTTGGGCCATTTCTACTGAGGGCCCATGGTTATGTTTGTTCCTTGTTACAGAAGGAATGAAAATATCATCAATAAAACTATTTGTGTGGTTTTTATTACTACTAGATACTTTTAAAATGTGCTAACTATTACGATGTCTTCCTTAATTTTACCTAATTATGCTTGTTTGGGAAATAGAAACGGGCTTTAAATTAGCCCAAATAAATAAAGTGAAGACAATAGTCTAGGTCATTTTCTCTATTATCATTTCTCTATTTGTTTTATTGTTGTTGTTTGTTACTGTTCCCCCTTTGTAACATGGGGATACTTAAGGCATACAAAGGTGGGAAGGTATTGTGAAAGAAGAAAAAGATAAGGGTCTGTAGCATGACTCTTAAATGGTCTTATTAATAAGAATAAACCTGGAGCCAGATATTGGGGTCAATGCTGGAAGATCAGAGAAGCAGAACAAGCCACAGCTTCCTCACCTCGACAGTTCCTCAGCTGATCCTGTTTCTTGAGACTGGAAGCTTCTGAGTCCTCATCCAGAATGGATCTCAGCTAAACTGTTGCTCAAAAGCCTAAAAACTTAACCAGCCTAGTTCCTGGTCCTCATGCCTTATATACCTTTCTGCTTTCTGCCATCACTTCCTGGGATTAAAGGTGTGAGTTACCATGCCTGGCTGTTTCCAGTGTGGCTTTAAACTCACAGAGATCCGGATGCATCTCTGTCTCCCAAGTGATAGGATTAAAGGTGTGAGTGCCACCATTTTCTGGCCTCTGTATCTAGCGGCTGTTCTGTTCTCTGACCCCAGATAAGTTTCTTAGGGTGCACAATATTTTGGGGAACATAATACCACCACAAGGGTCTACCCTTGTAGTAGTCTCTTTGCATTATAATAACTGAAATTTATGTGGATTTAGCCTGTCCTAGGAATCCTCTTCTTAATAGTGATGAATTGAACAGAGTTATACAGCATGAGCAGAAAATGCTGCTCTCAGAAAACATGGGTTAATGAATGAGAACCTCAATGACAAACACAGGCTTCTGTCCTAGGAGTTATTGTTCAGGGAGGCCCCCAGAGACACCCCAAAACAAGACAGTCTTTTGCCATAACTCTCACTTGCCCATCATAACAAGAGGCTCAAGACCCGACTACTGAAGACAGAGCACACTTCGGGTGCAGCATAGAGAAGTGTCTTGAACTGACCGGGAAACTATCCCCCTGCTGTCTGGCTTCCATAGCAGGCTGTTGAGGGTGGGGTGACGACATCAACGGTCTGAACCAGTGCTGGATCCTGCAGAGCACAGCGAAGACCTGCCAAACAAGCTGTGGCCACGGCTACAGTGGTAACAAAAGTGTTCATGCAAATAACCAAGTACTCTTGTGGTTGGATTTGAGGCCTGCACCTCAGGAGGGAACTCGTGTCTGGTACTGAAAACGGTCAAACCCACAGCTAGGGATGTCATGGGCCTTAGGAGAGAACCTATAGATGATGTCTTACTGAATAGTCTTGTTGTCAAACTCCTCCTAACTATTTCTGCTTATATTCATAGAGTGTTGCTCTCAACCTTGATCACAGAAGCTTCTTATCGCAGAGGGTGGTGGTTAATGTTGACTCATATATGTTCAAACTGTTGAGAGTTCATGGCTGTGAGTGGACAGTCACAGATGGAACATCTATATCAATTCCCTCCCTGCTGCCCAGGGTTCAAGGAACATTTCTGAAGAGGGGACTGAAAGAATGGAAGAGCTGGAGGATGAGGAGGATACTGTGAAAGGCTGGCTTCTAGATATGGTGTGGCTATCACACACAGGAGCTCACAGCTCACACAATTGCCTACAAGACTCCCTCAACATCATGAGCGTTAAAAATTCCAGGACTCAGGGGAAAGGCTCCAGACACCTCCCCCTAGCTGAAGAGCTAATGACAGTGGATGGATGGCTGCTGAGGGACAGTCACTTTTCTTTGAGGGGGTGTGGACATTGGTAGGTTGCCAGTGCCCTACTGGATGACCCAACATGTGCATATGGACAGGACTAATTAGACTTTGTGGACTCAAAAAAAAAAAGACAAAAAATTGGGCAGGTGGTGAGAGGTATGTTGTGGGTGCAGGGAGCTAGATGGAGGAAACGGGGGATGAATATTACCAAGACAAATTGTATACATATATGAAGTTTAAAAAATGAAAAAGTAATGGTAGAAGCACATGAAACTGCAGATGTAGCTTTATTCTGGAAGCTTCTGATGTGAGTGCAGCATGTGCCAAATGGCACAGGCTCAGCAGCTTTAGCTCTGATCACAAAACTTAGGAACACTATCTACACTGGACTCCTTTGCATTGAGGTGAATGTAAAAACTGCGTTAAGATTACATTTTACTTCTGTAATTAGCATGTGCATATATGTTCCTTATGTAACTTCTATCCCAGAAACTGAAATGGTTACTTCTTTCAAGGAAATACATATTGCCTGTACCTCGAACCAAGAGTATGGTGCCTATTTATGTGATTCTTATTTTTAACTTGGACAGTCACATTTACATACTAATAATGTCCTCATACCAAAACGCATTGTATTCCTTGAAAGGTAAGTCGTGATGTTCTGTGCACATGACAGTGTTCTTGGCAACCTAAAGGAGCCATCCCCTACTTTCTTCTGTCAAGGTCAAAGTTAACAAATCTGGTGGGCTTGATAGAAGTCATGGAACTGCAAGCCTGTGTTTGTGACTACTAACATTGTCCTTTACTTATATTTCTCATCAAGCCACAGAAGTTAAAAAAAAAAAATCTGTGGCAAAAAATTATAAAATAAATATCAGATTCTTAACACTAAGTGCTGCCCTGAGCGCAGCAGTGCTGAAGCATTTCTCTTTGTCTAGTAGGATCTGGCTGTGAAACACAAGACACGTCCGTCTCAGCAGCTGTGTAAGGCTAGAGGCCCCCACAGCCCTTCATCAAGGCTCTGTGGCCACTGGGCCAGGTTCTGGTGCGGGCGCCTGGTGCTCAGTGATTATAAATGCTGCAGGAAGGAGGATGCCGCACAACCGGCTACATCTCTGGGGAATGCACAGAGGAAAGCTGGGTAGGAACTGTTAGAACAAGTGGGTGGTGCTCACATATCTCTAGCTTTCATGCCAAAGTAAAACAGGGAGTTGTAAAATAGGAGAGAAGGTTCAGAGTCTGTCGGGAGGGACTGGCTTGCTTTAGGGGTGAGGATTTCGGCACGTAAATGGAGAAAACACTCAGACTATAGTGGTTATGATCCACTCACATGTGGTTCACTTGGATCTGCTGCTGTTTGGACGAATGCAGGCTGACCTTACATGCAGTCCCTTCCTTGTTCAGAAAGGAGTTGCTTTGTGTGCCGCCCCCCGCCCCGCCCCACATCCGAACAGCAGCAGCAGAAGGAGCACCAAAGACGATGACAGAAGTTAGAAATGACAGTTCTTGGGGCTAAAGAGATGGCTTACTTGTTAACAGTATTTGCTGCTCTTCTAGACGACGTGAGTTTGTCTCCCAGCACCCAAGTCAGGCCTTTCACAACTGCCTATAACTCCAGCTCCAGGGGATCTGATGCCGTATTGTGGCCACCGTGGGCACCTGTACATGGAGCACCTACGTGTGTGAGCAAGCACACACATCCACACCCCAAAGAAAAGGGAAAAGTCTTGGACCCTGTATCAGGCATGTTGAGTCAGAATTGCTATGGATGATTCAGCACCTTCCATTTTAACACTCTCTTCAGATGGTTCATTAGTGTGATTAATCTTAACTGGCCTTGGACTAGTGTTGAACTGGCTTATGGGTAAATCTGCAGTATGTGATACTTTCAAAGGGGCTGATGCAGAACATGAATGAATATTAACTACTTTCTACACATATAGGGTATTTATACAAGGAAGTATAAAGATTGAGTAATACAACAACATTCGTTTCATAGGATACATTGACAGGATATAGATAGTGACTATATGCTGAAGTGGTCTCCCTTTTTGGTACCTGTAATAGTTAGTCTTGCCAACTTGATGGGATTTCAGATGCTTGGAAACCAACCTCTAGGCATATCTGTGAGGGAGTTTCTAGATCAGGTTGATTGCAATGGAAAAACCCACCCTCACTGTGGGCAGCATCATTCTGTTGGGTGAGGATGCTGGACAGAATGAAAAGGAGATGTGAGCTGAGCACCGGTGTCCATCATTCTGCTTTTTTGACTGAGGATGCAATCAATGTGACCAGAGGCCTCAGGCTCCTGCTGCCATGACGAACTGTACCATCAAACTGTGAGCCAAAAGAAACATCTCTCCCTGACGTTGCTACTGTCAGGCATCATGTTTCACCGATGAGAAAAGAACTAAGTCAGAACCTGTATTTTCTTTTTTCTATGATCTCTAATAAATCAAGCAATCAAAGCTGTAAGGATTTACATCATCAGCCTGCGATGGCCTAAAAAGCGGGTGGGCCCTCTGTGTGTCCCTCTCTTTCCTTTCCACTCCTTCCTTTCGTCTGTCCTCTCTCTCCCTCTCTCTCCCTCTCTCTCTCTCTCTCTCTCTCTCTCTCTCTCTCTCTCTCTCTCTCTCTCTCTCCCTCCCTCTCCCTCTCTCTCTCTCTCTCTCTCTCTCTCTCTCTCTCTCTCTCTCTCTCTCTCCCTCTCCCTCCCCCCAATAAAGCTCTAAAAAGGTAAGCATGGCTTATGATTTTTCCGATCAGCACTCTCCTCTGCTGGCATGGCCGCCGTGGGCAGTGGCCAGCCACGAGCAGCGGGCCGTTTAACCAACAAAAGCCCCTCTAGATTATGGCCTGTTGAAGATCAAATAAATTAGTCACCAAGCTTACTATGACTCTCTTACAATTTCTGCGCAGAGGGGAAGAAATGAGCCTCGTGAAACCTCTTGCATAGATTACGTATAAACTTATTACCTCTCTCAAGAACTCAAGTCCGATACTCAGGGACATAGATCTTTGCTGGAGGCAGTCTCACTCTGGGTTCAAATGTAGATTGACAGGTTAATAAAAATCACATTCATTTTCCAAAATGCCCCTCTGAAACTCCATCCTTTTTTTCTTCTTCTTCTTCTTCTTCTTCTTCTTCTTCTTCTTCTTCTTCTTCTTCTTCTTCTTCTTCTTCTTCAATTTTCCAGCTTGTTTTCCTCATCCTTAAAAAAAAAATTGTTTCTACCTCCATGCAAATAAACCTGGAAATCGATCTGCCGTTCATTTATTTGGTAGATTTACAAAGCACGTCAATGTGCCTGTGGGCATGAATATAGTATAAGTCACAAGGCGTACACATGGCAGTACAGCAGAAGCACAAATAAGTAGAAGCTCAGAATCACATGCTTCACATGGAATGAGTCTTCTTTCTGTTATTAGGAGAAACTGAGTAAGGTTCCATATTCATTTCTTATACATTTGACATTCACACTGGTTTTTTCTTTCACTGAATAAAAGGGACTTTATGCAAAGATTAACTGGCTGATGTAAAACAGAAGTCACGATTGTGCAGTGGCCGCAGGGACGGCCTTCAGGTGAAGGAGGTGCCTCTTTCAAGCTCATCTTCTTATTTCACCACATTCGCTTCTGTGACTAAGGATGCCAAGGACAGCTGCTATGCAATGAGCCATTATGCAGCGAGTGTCATTCAATTTACATCATAATCTTCTGGAGTTTTCAAGAGTTCCCTGTGAAAACTTCCATACATGCAAACTATTAATGGCCCCAGTACCCACACAGGGATCTGTCCTCTCTAGGGCCCTAGCATATTCCTCAATGTGGTTTTGGTCCATGCCTTGCGCTCCAACCCAGTGGGAATTTCCTGCTGCTTCTCCCTTGGAACCTTCCTTCACATCTATAATCCTGGACACAGTCTTTGAGGAAAAAAGTCTTCTGCTCTGAAAGTCAGGCCTCATCTCTCTCTCTCTCTCTCTCTCTCTCTCTCTCTCTCTCTCTCTCTCTCTCTCTCTCTCTTATTTTTGGCAGAGCAGGGGCAGAGTGTGGTGGTGCACACTGTTAATCCCAGCACTTGGAAAGCAGAGGCAGGCAGATTTCTGTGAGTTTGAGGCCATCTTGGTCTATATTAAGAGTTCCAGGCCAGCCAGGGTTGTATAGTAAGACCCTGTCTCAAACCAAGCAGCAAACAAATGGAACCCAGTTGTATCACATTTAAATGGGCCCAGTGATTCTAAATAGTATGATTTGTATGATATTTACCAGTAGTAATTAAAATGTGTGAATGAGGTTTTCTTTGTGTGTGTGTGTGTGTGTGTGTGTGTGTGTGTGTGTGTGTGTGTATGCGTGTGTGCAGATACATGCATGTGCAGAGAGATATGGTATGTGCATACATATAGATCCTAAAGTACAACCTTGGGTATCATTCCTTCAGGCTCCATCTACCTTTCTTCCTTCCTTTCTTCCTCCCTTTTTCCCTCCCTTCCTCCCTCCCTCCCTCCTCTCTCTCTCTCTCTCTCTCTCTCTCTCTCTCTCTCTCTCTCTCTCTCTCTCCCTTGGCAGGGTTTCTCAATTCCTGGAGCTCACTAAACAAGCTAAGCTGGCTGACCAGTGAGCTGCAGAGATCCTCCTGTCTGCCTGCCAAATGCTAGGAATAGAGCACGTACTACCATGTGCCACCATGTACTACCATGTACCACCCTGTACCACCATGTGCCATCATGTACCACCATGTACCAGCATGTACCAGCATGTACCACCATGTACCACCATGTACCAGCATGCCTGGCTTTGTCTGTGTAGTCTGAGAACTGAACTCAAGTCCTCACGCTTGCCTGGCAGATGCAGACTGAGGTGTCTCTCTAGACCAGAAACTCCCCCCCTGCCCACATATATAGTTTATTAGTCTAATTCTTTTTTCCCTTTTTTTAAATTAAGAGACTTTCTATTCATTTTACATATCAACCACAGATTCCCCTGCCCTCCCTCCTCCCACCCGAAGCTTTTGTTTTTAATACTCATAAATCATATGTATTCTTCATCTTCAACCTAGACTGATTTTAGATTTTGAACCACTAGAACTGTGGGACGACAAAACTCTTTTTAAAAAACAAAGTTAATCAGCTTCAGGTATTTCATTATAGCAAACAAAACCACCACCACCGCCAACAACAACAACCACCAAAAGATTAATGTATCCCCAAACCTGTGGATGTGACCATATTTGGAAAAAGCATCTTGGCATATGGAATTATGTCAAGGATCTTAGGATAAGATCCTCCTTTGTGCTTAGGTGGGCTCTAGACAGATGTCCCAATGAGATCCAGAAGAGCAGAAGATTATAGCTGGAAGAGGAGGACGCAGGGAGGCAGAGAGCAAAGACATGCAGCAGAGAAGTCCAGCAGCGTGGAAAGCCATGGAAATGCTGGAGAGGACTGAAGACTCTCCCAGAACATCTGGAGAGAGCCAGATCCTGCTAGCAGCTGCTGGCTGTCCATGAGTGGGTATGCTTTGGTTTAAAGCCACCACGTTTGTGGTGTTTTTGTGATGAAAGTTCTTGGAAGCCAAAGCACCCATTTCAAGAAACAATAAGTGGAATACAATAAGCCAGTTTTCTCATCAACGAATAACAGCAACATTACCTTAACGAATTGTAAAGAATGTTCTTTGAGAGACCTCAAAAGACCTTCCTTCCAGATGAGTCTGTCCTGATTGAGCTCTAAGCCTCCCTGGTAGGAGTGGAGGGACAGGGACATTTGGGGGAAGCCAGCACAGGTTCCAGTCACCTGTGTTGTTCTGGGTCTTGAGAGGTCACAGTAACCACACACTGGAGGTGCCAGTGGAGGCCTGGAACTGTATTAGTGAGGAGCCCACAGCCATATAAGCAGATCTGACTATGTTGAGTCACATTTGGTGAATTGATCTGGGAGACTGGGAGGCCCAGGGACTGGAAGACACCACCTATGGAGGCTGTGTAAGCTGGCTAGTCATGGGGGAGCCACCCTTTGGGGTTAAGGCTGAAACTCTGAACTTATTTTGAGAGATTCTTTAGTAGTTGCAGACTGCAGTTGCTCCAAAATAGAGTTGAATCCTGTAGTAGCTCCGGTGCAGCTCTGCCCGTGGAATCCTGTAGTAGCTCCGGTGCAGCTCTGCCCGTGGAATCCTCTAGTAGCTCCGGTGCAGCCCCGCCTGTGAAGCTGCCAATAGCATCTCTCGTGTGGGAAATATGGAACTGCGTTTGCATTAACAGATCAATGCGGAAGCTCATTTAATGTGGTTTCCTATTTAGACACTTCATTTATTCTATTGCTGGTTCGTGCATCGCACTAACATGCTGTAACTCGTGCCTGAGCAACCTTCTCTAGCACAGGGGTTCCCCACCCGGGTACCACAGTCCCGCATGTAGGAATGTCAGTGAGCTCTTATGTACTATATAGAGACACTTTCAACAACAGATCCACCAATGAACAGCACCAACATGTAGTGACCTGCACAAAAGAGGCTTTGGAAAGAACATTCCCTTACCCTTCGGAGAACCATAAACGAAAGGCAGAAAGCACTTTCATTCATCTCTGGAGACACAAGCCTCAGGCAACTCAAAAAATTTTCACCTTCCTTATTTCTACAAATGACCAAGATAGTGCCACTAATCTTGATTTGGGGACCTAGAAACACATTTTAACTAGTAGACAACTTTGCAAATGTGGAATCTGCCAATAATGAAAATTTGATTAGCTTGTTAGGCTGCATGAGATGCAGAAAGGATCGATCACATTCTCTTAGTTTGGGAGTGGTCTCCCTAGCTGTGTGAGGTCACAAGCCTAAGCACCTGAGGCCTAAACGTCAGCAGTCTGTCTAGACTGTGGATGCGAACCTTCAAATCCATGACCCCGTTTTTTCTTTTTTTTTGGGGGGGGGGGTACCGAAATTCTTAAAAATATGGAACGATTCACAAATTTGCGTGTCATCCTTGCGCAGGGGCCTTGCTAATCTTCTTATTAACTTGTTCACTTTAGCTATTTGTTACAGCATCAGAAAGCTAACGGAAACATTAAAATGATGGGCTTATGGGTTTTTTTTCCTTTTATTGAAAATAGATTGATTATAGTTTCTCCTCCCTCTACTCGTCCAAGTTCCCCCCTCCCCTCCAGATCGACTCCCTTTCTGTCTCTCATTAGAAAAGAACAGGCTTCTAAGAGGTAACAACCAAATATAACACAAATAAAATATAATGAGATAAAGCAAAAACTATAATATCACAGTTGGACCCAGAGGACAACAAGAGGAAATGAGTCCCAAGAGCAGGCACCAGAGTCAGAGGAGGCCCGCTTGTTCTCACACTTGGGAGGGATGAGCTTATGTTTGGATGTACTTTTTCCATTTTTCATTGTTTGTTTTTCTTTTTTATCCATTCCTTTTTGTTCTTTTGAGACATAATATGCCTATGTAGCTCAGGCTAGCCCAGAACTCAAAATCTTCCTAGCTTGACCTTCCAAGTGATGAGATAATAATGTGTACCAACATGCCTGGCACATTTTTTTTCTAACTAAAAAAGACATTACTTTACTTTTAAAAAATCTACACAAGTTGAGGAAATAATTGTTTGATTGAGGTATAGACTTTTTTGGTGCTACCATAAGGCATATGATTGATACGTTGCTGAATAAAATTTATGTGCCTTATGGGCAATACAAATGGGACTTTATGGTTTAAAAAATAGGACATGGGTAGGTTGGGAAGTGGGGATGAATCTGGGAGGAGTAGAGGGGGGTAAATAATCAAAAGACACTATGAAATTCTCAAAGAACTAATAAAAATGAGGGGAAAGGTAGGAGGATGGAGTAGGAAGGCTCTCGTCTGAGTTTCTGCAGCCACATCTTTGCTGGAAGGCAGGGCCTGTGACAGAGGAAGGAGGTGTCATGCACTGGAGGTTCTAGCCGATCTTCCAGCTGTTGAACTGCAGTTTGGCAACTCACTGGGCTGTCCCCAAGGAAAACAGGAGATACAGAGGAACCCAAGCTTATCCCACTCCACACCCAGTTCACCTCCCTCCCCATCCTCCTGCCTTGTCTGCTGATATCGTCTTCGAAGCTGGGGCTAATCTGGGTGGGTATGTTGCCAGTAGCTCCTGGAAATGACATCAGCCCAAGGTCCCTCTCTAGATTATCTGGAGAAAAGAAGGGTGAGAAATCTCTCAAGGCTTGGGACATGGGCAGCTTCATGGAGAAGGTCAGTGCTTTTGATATTAGTCAGGTTGAGAATCCCTTATCCAAAATCCTTGGGAATAGAAGGGATTCAAGTTGCAATTTTGTGGATATGGACAAAATAAGATAATTTGGGAATGAAACCTGTGTAGAAATGCAAATAACTTATGCTTCCTATGTAAATGCCTATGTAAACATATCTTGAAATTAATTCTATACAATATTTATACAATATTTTTAGCATACCTATGTTTTAGCTAACAGTCTTCCTATGAGGTCAGGTATGGGATTTTGCACTAGTGGTGCTATGTAGATGCTCAAAATTTTTCTGGCAGGAGCACTTTGTATCTATGGATCTGGAATGCTCAGCCCATCCTAGGAATCACATCAGGAGGCAGGGGGGATATCTTGAGGCTTATTCTTTCTAGAGGAATAGTGTGAGGAGCAGATGAAGTCCAGAATGTGTCTTGTTGACATAAGCACTCCCACATCAAGGACCCCAAGCCTCAGACCCATGGGAATGGCAAGGCCTACAGATGTTGACAGTGTGTGCAGGAAGTATTGACCATAGCTTCCTCCTCCCAGATGGCTGTAGCCTGCTTTGCTACAGAACCCACACACACACACACACACACACACACACACACACACACACATACACATACATACAGATATTAGCTAACTGGCCTCTCATTCAACTGTATAAAATAACCCACCTCCTTGTGCAGCTGTATAGTATAAATGTGCTTTTCCAGGCTGCTGGTGTATCTCCATCCCCATGGCCCAGCCAATCTCAGCTTTTCTTCAGTCACATGCTCTACCACTGAGATACACCACCCCACCCAACCTCAGCTTTTCGGTACGTATGTCTGTCATTTCTTCATTCCCCTCACTCAATCAAGGCAATCCCAAAGCTGTGAAGGTCTTGGCAGAATAGGATCCAGAGTATGACTTTGCTTTCCAAGATTTGACCTGGTGACCCTATTGGTCTCTATAGATGGATGGCAAAGCACAGCCTGGCCTGCCATGCTGAAATTGGCAAATGGAGGCTGCTCATCTGTTTTTCAGTAAGTCCTGGGTTGATTTAGAAAAGTGCATTCATGTATTCATGTGTGCGCATGCACATTCACACACACACACACACACACACACACACACACACACACACACACACACACACAGTTTGATGGCCCTGAAAGTGCTGGTGGTAGAAATGACTAGGTAGGAAAGAGTGACTGCTGTTTGTGGGAGTCCAACTCCCACCTTTTGAAGGGTTCTTAGGAGGAGGAGAGAGGGATAAGAAAATGTTAGATAGAAAGAGAGACCTAGCTGATGAGAAGAAAGATAGAAACACAGGATAGCTTCAGGAGGGCCTGGATCAATACCCAGCGGCCTCATCCTTTATTGAAAATGGCTTTTTATAACATGCCAAGGGGAGAGGCAAAAGAGTGAGTTCTCCCACAGTTGCTCCAGTAAACAAATGTTTAGGATCAACCAAGGCTGGAGTTGAATTCAGTGGCAATGCAGACAGATAGTGTGAGTGTCTGCCCCTCACAGTACAGAAGCAGGAAGCCCTGCTCCATTCCCGCCAGTGCTGGGGCCAAAGCAAAAGCTGCTCATTCAATAACGTAATAGGGAGGGAACCCCGGAACTAGGCTGTCTCAGGAATTCCTAACTCCCTGTGTGAAGTGGGTGAGGTGAGAAGCAAGGCAACAATGGGCCTTGGCATTCAGAAGCTCCTGAGCTGTTGCCATTGGGATGCCACCAAGGCATGACTTTTGACTTTGTACCATAGTAGTGCACACCTTTTCTGGGCTAGCGACTGTGTGTGAACTGTTGTAGGGGATCAAGGCTGACTCTGACCTGTCACCTCAGCAGAAGTCATCAGCCTGGGTTCCAGTCTCCTCCCCGGACATACCACTCTGAGGAAGATATTTTCTTCAAGTTAGCCTGAGTTGGTGTTCTCGTTAGGTTTCTGTTGCTGTGAGAAAACACTCTGATCAAAAGCAACTTGAGGAGGAAAAAGTTTATTTGGTTTACGTGTTCAGGTTAAAATTAATCGTTGAGGGAAGTCAGGGCAGGAACTAAAGCAGAAACCATGGATAAACTCTGCTTGATGTGGGCTATCCCACATCAATCATCAGTCAAAATAACATCTCACAAACATGGCAACAGGTAGATCTGATTGATCTAGGCCAGTGGTTCTCAGCCTTCCTAATGCTGCGACCCTTTAATACAGGTCCTCATGTTGTGATGACCGCCCACCATAAAATTATTTCATGCCACTTCATAACTGTAATTTTGCTACTGTTGTGAGTTGTAATATAAATATCTGATATGCAGGTTATCTGATATGTGACCCCAGCCAAAGGGTCATGACCCACATAGGTTAAGAGCTGCTGATCTATGCAGTTCCTCAGTTGAGACTCTCACATGACTCCAGATGTTGAGTTGATAGCTGAAGCTAACTAAGACGGCTGAGTTTTTATTCCCTGCAATAAAGTGAGGGGAAAAAAAAAGAAAGAAAACTGCATCACTATAATCATTATTAAACAACAGAGCTTTAATCATTTATGGAGAATACCACTAAGACCAACATATGGCCCTATGAAAGATGCTTAGGATTCGTATTCTAGCCACCAAATTTTCATATGACACCACATGAATACTGAACAGGACTTACGATGGGAAGATAAATACATACAAGTGCTACTTGGGGTAGCATGAGGGTACTTAGTGCCATCAAGATGGGGCTTGGGAAGAGAGAAGGCAGGAAACGGCTTTGAGGAGCTCAACAAAGGCGACGGTGATAGGTCAACATGAGGAGGAAGAGGGTGTAGAGTCCTATGGCCACAGCAAGAGACCAGAACCTCAGCCCCAACTCCAAAGACTATCAGAATCCAGTCCCTTTAGCCAAAGCCAGGAGGCAACAGACAGTAAGCAAGAGGTCAAAGGAAGGCAGGGCAGGGTTCTACTATAGGATGGCCAGGAAAGAGAGGAGAGGGAGTGGAGAATGTGCATCAAAGCATGGAGGAAGGGGGAGGGGCAGGAATGAGGAGAGAATGGAAACCGGGGATTTTTAAAGCTTGACATTGTTCTTTGTGAATTCTGAAGTTAGGGACCCCAGGGAATCTAAGGAAGTGGGTGTTCCCAGCCAGCATGTTTAAAAACAGAACTTCTTTATAATGCCTCCTACTATGAGGGCACAGAGGAGAACTATGATGGCTTGAATGTGAATGGCCCCATAGGCTCTTAGGTTGGAATATTTGGTCCCCAGTTGGTGAAACTGTTTGGGAAGGATTAGGACAGTGTGGCCTTGTTGGAGGAGGTGTGCCACTGGGGTTTGGGGGAAGGCTCTGAGGTTTCTTCTTTCTTTCTTTCTTTCTTTCTTTCTTTCTTTCTTTCTTTCTTTCTTTCTTTCTTTCTTTCTTTCTTTCTTCCTTCCTTCCTTTCTTTCTTTCTTTCTTTTTTCTTCAAGACAGGGTTTCTCTGTAGCTTTGTGCCTTTCCTGGAACTCACTCTGTAGCCCAGGCTGGCCTCAAACTCACAGAGATCTGCCTGGCTCTGCCTCCTGAATGCTGTGATTAAAAGCATGCGCCACTACCGCCCAATGGCTCTGAGGTTTCAAAAGACTCACACCAATTCCAGTGTTCTCTATCTCCTACTCAAGGTGGGAGCTCTCAGCTACTGCTCTTATGCCATGCTTGTCGGCCTGCTGCCAGGCTCACCTCCATGATGACCATGGACTCTAACCCTCTGGAAACAGCCCCAAGAAAACACTTTCTTGGTCTCGGTGTCTTATCACAGCAATAGAAAAGACTAGAGTATGCAACTGAGTATGAGAGACTCTGGAAAAGAGCTAAAAGTTCTCTGCAGCAGAGGAGCAATTTCTTTACAGAAATTGACAGTGTATGAACAGGTTAATCTGTTTGTGGAGACTACCACCTTTGGGAGCTGAGCCGTAGTTACTGTTAGCATCATCCACTTTGGGACAGTCCTTGGATCTCATAGTACACTTCCAAGTAAACAGTTCATAATCTCATGGTAAAGTTTCACTCTGAGTTAAGGCATGAGAGACACACAGACATAGTCTTTCCTGCACATGGGCCAGGTACATCCACTTTATCAATGCAGGTTTGGGGAGCCAGATAGAGGAAAGGACAGAACATAGCACCTGTTAAAATTGCTCACGCTCATGTGCCAATAGGCCCCAAATCACACAACCAAGTGCACTCCACCCATAGGGGCAGAGAGGTCTCAGAACAGCAGGGGTCACCCTTTTGCTTCCATACCTAAACTGTCCTCAGGTGCCTGGTGCTCTTTCAAACTTGTGTGTTCAGGGCTGCTGCCCTGCAGGGTAGCAGGGCGATCTGCAGGTCCCTGAGAGCTCGAGGGAGGTGAGAGCCACAGATTTGCAGCGCTTGCAGAGCAAACGTGTACGCCTGGCTTGCTAGGGCAAGAGCAAGGGTTGTGTGCCCTGCATGTGGCTGCAGCATTGGGGGGGTGTGCTCCTTGCACATGTGCATCTCAGGTGTGTGGGCGTGGCATGCTCCTGTGGTCTCCTGGAGCAGGGGTGTGCCCCCAAACCGATTGTTGAAAATAAACGCAGCTCCGCTTTCTGGCTCGGAAAACTCACATCCACCCAGTTGTCTTCGTTACTCCGAGAAGTTTGTGACTGCAGAACCACCGGTGGCTTGAGTTTTGGCCTCAACTTAGAGGTTCCCCAACTGAGATCCCATCTTGACGACAGACAAGGGATTTCCCTGCCATGAGTCTACTCTACAATCCGACATTCCTTGGGACTGCTACTCCAACCTGAGTATTTCTAGTTCTCTTGGCTAGGCGGTGAGCCTTTCTGGCATTCATATCTAACATGTTCTGTGTGTGAAGCTGTGGCATTTAGGAGGACATGGCATGGCCAGTGTTTGGTTCAAGAACATAGGTTTCACCAAGGAAGTGCACACATATGTGTTCTGAGCTGTAATAGACACATTGGGTCTGTGAGTTGGAGTATGGCCTAGGCATAGCAAAAAAACTATGGTCACTGTCCTGGAAAAAACAAAAACAAAAACATGTTTTTCCAGTATTAAGTTTAATATTATATATATCCTTCTACTAAATGTAGAAAGTAGAGCTTCCTAAATGGTCACAGGGCCAAAAATCTCTGGGTTTCCTTGCACCCCTAACCTCCAGATTGAGTAGAGTATTGTATGCTGTCAAATGGTCCTAAAGAGGATTTCAAATAACTATGTCAGGCATGGTGCCCTTGGTCCCCAGTGAAGATAGGATACAAGTTAACTACTTAATCTCCAAACCACACAGCAGGCATTCATTAAATTCCTGTGGGCTGACAAAGCATCCTGGCATGTGTTTTCTCCCTCTTTCATAGACAGTATGGAAAGGTTGGACTTTAAAACAAACAAACAAACAAACAAACAAACAAATAAATAAATAAAAGTATCGCACATCATTAGACTACTGTTTTAGGAAGCTTGAGGTTTGGCAGGGAATTCAGAACTTTACTCAGTGGCTCAAAGATTACTCCTGAGTACAGAAAGGGAAGGAGTGATTTTTCAAAGATATTTCTGTGGGAAATCCTGAAACGAAAGGTTCCAGAGATGAACTGGGTGTGTCTGGTGCAGTAAGCCGGTGTCTCTGCCGCTATATTCTACATAGGAACACAGAAGACGAGTTAATATTTAAACATTACCCAATGCCTTTCTTGTAAACATGTGTTAAGAGAAAAAGTATGTAAGGCACAAGGTGACTGGAGTTGTAGACTCTTCTATATGGTATCCAATGCTTTGTCTATGACAGTGGTTCTCAACCTGTGAGTCCCAACCTCCTTGAGGGCCAAACAACACTTTCACAGGGGTCGAATATCAGATATCCTACATACCAGATATTCACATTACGATTCATAACAGTAGCAAAATTACCTTTATGAAGTAGCAATGAAAATAATTTTATGGTTGGAGTCACCACACCACGAGGAACTGTTTTAAAGGGTCAGAACATTAGGAAGGTTGAGAACCTTTGTTCTATGAGGACATGATCTACAGAGAGGGACGGGCTTACATGTGGTACAATAAATGAAACTCAAACCAGACTGTGGGAATAGGAAAGACAATTCAAGCTAAGGTAGGGTGTCATAGCCATAGATTTTGAGTGATTGTCTTGGAAAATATAGACCAATAAGCAGAGGATACACCCTCAGTCTTAATGCAATTCAACAAATGAATGCAGTTATTCAAATTTAGTGCCATTGTGTGGAAAGTTTCAGAAAGAAATTGTTATGGAGTTTTCCTTTAGAGCAATTTGTCATATTGTATTGGCAACTGTCTCCCTATGGGTGGTGCCTAGGCAGAGCAAATTAAAGAAGAACCATTTATTAGACGAGCGGTCCAGGTATACTCATGTGTTACTGACGGAGCAGCAGAATTTTGAACCGCTAGGATTCCTTTTAGGCTGAAGATTTCTCCAAATTGTTCAGTGGACTTCAGGAGGGGGGTCTAAGCAATACATTTTGAGAAATTACAATTTATTAACTCAAGAATTTGCTAATTCTACAATTAGTTATCGTGTAAGTAGATGCTGACGACTACCTGCACTCTGAAGCTGGCTCTGTCTCTTACGAGCTATGCAGAGTTCTTCATCTAATCTAATTTAATCGCCAGGGTTTTTTATCTGTAAAAACAAGGATGATGATACATACTGTGATGATTAAATAAGTGATACAAACATTGTTTGAGACCATGTCTGGCATATATTAAGAGTTGAATCAATGCTAGCTATTGTTATTCATATTATATTTTCTTTCTGCCCCTGAAACAACAATTTCCTTAGGCTGTTTTCAAGGGCTAGCAAGGCTGGGTTTTGTGAAGATATTCTAAAAGAGATAATTAAATCTGGTAAATAACAACTTGGAAAATTTGAATATTTTAGGTTCCCAAATTCACTAGCTTGTCATATAAAAAGCAAAATAGAAAAAGGTGATTTATTTTTTTTCTAATTTGAAGCCCTATAAAATTGGTAACAATTTCATAATGAGAGCACATCATAGGATATTCATCAAGCGACACTCTAGCTTGTGCATTCTGGGAAGGCATTCACTCTGTCATTTCTTCACTTCTCAAATACTTTTTGAGTCCCTATCCTGCCTGGAGCCTGCTTGAGAGAGTGTTTAATTCATCCTTCCATTCCTGGCTCTCTCCAGAATAACGAATACACAGACAGAGCCAGTGACTGTTTCTTCAGTGAGCCGGGGCTTTAAGTCAGGGTTTTAAAAATCTTGCTAAAATAAAACCTAAAGCTCTGAGGAGAGTACAGAACAGAATTTCTCAAAGAGGTTTAAGACATTGGTTTTACTTACAGTCTAGAGGGATGTTTTAAAATGTAGTGTATTAATAGAAAATTTGAGATATGGCAAAAGTCAATTGATTAGGGGATATTTGCTGCCGAATACATAGTTCACCCTGCCCCCAGTTCCAAGAGGAAGGTGCTCTCTGCTGGAAATTGACTGTGAAGAGGCACCAGGTCACTTGGGAGTTGGAATGGCAGGTAAGTTAAGGCGTGCCGGAGAAACAGGGCAAGTAAGCTTAGCATGATTAGTTTAGATGCTTCGGGAGGCTCTGGAGTGCACGGCCTGTCTCTGCTTGGTAGAGATCTGGTCCTGGAGTGATTAGAACAGGTGGAGAGTGGCCCAGAGCATGGGGAGGCCCCAAAGGAGGAGGATGGCCTTTGATTTGTTTTTTGAAGCATCTTCCAAGGGGAGATGTTCCTTATCTCCAGGAATTGGAGGATTCTGGGAGGAACAGCGTCTCCAAGGTCAACCAGGTACCAGTGTCAAAGCATCATATTACAGAATGTTGGGCATCATGGTGAGGGATGGTCAGAACACAAACAGACAGTAACACACAGGGCAGGGTGAGTGTGTGCGGGCAAGCAGGCAGAACTTGTGGATAAGGGCTTTCGATAATAATATTTCTCACTTAAGAAAAATACTGTTTCCTTTTCTAAGTGTAAACAAACCAATCCTGGAAAAAGAGGGGAGACCAAACTGGGGGAGCAGGTGGACTTGCCTTTCTACTTGCCCAGAAAGCTCTCTGTAAACCCTATGCTGCCGAGCTCCAGAAGAAACAAAGTAAAGGCTGAAGCCTTTTAACATAATGCCTAAGGATAGGCCAGTGTTTCTAAGAGAGAGAGGAGAAAACGTCTTCTCCCCTTTGTCTGTTTGGCACTGTCTTTTAATTAATGTGGAAGAGTTAGAAACATGTATACATAAGCCTCACACACACGGTAAAGTATAAAAATGCAGCGTGTTTTATCTCTGAGATATTTTCCAGGATGCTAGGGTCCTCATTCCCTAGTCAACACTCATCTCATTAGAGGAGAAAAAAACAGCAAAAGAAAAGTCAAAGCAAAAACATCCTTTGTGTGGCAGGAACACTGTGATCTTCCCTCATGGCATTGCATGGGGTGGGGGTGGGGGCTGAGGCCTGTAGACAGGAGTCTGAAGTCCATCGCCCACGTAGGATGCAGGCCTATGTTTCTTCTCTCCGGCAAATCTCCACTGGACACATTTTGTGCAAATCACTATGTGGATAGTAAATGAGCTAGATGAGGCTCTCTCCTGTAAGCAGGACAAGATCTAAAGACACAGCAAGTTCATTTCAAAATAAGAAAATATTTGGAAGAAAATGGGCAGGAGAGAGAAAGCAAGCTGGGGTAGGGAGGGAGAAAGAGATGAGCAAGGCCAGCGGTTGGAATGGATTTCTAAGGCATTAGTATTGGACCTGAGGCAGGCAGGAAGGATGAAAGGATCTAGCTAAGCTAAAAGCTGGAGGGAAAATATTACAGGCAGATAAAAACTAATGGTAGGAAGATAGTCCCCAAGCAAAGGAGAGAGCTGGTAAACCGAGATAGTCAAAGTAGCTGAAATAATGCCACAAGAGTTGCGATGGGAGTTAGTGTCCTCATTACTGGGCAGCACAACAAGTCATATAACAATCTTGTAGTTTAAGCAACCATCTTGGCCTGTTCTTGGACCCTGTGAGTCAGGAACTAGGCACGGTTTGGCTGGCAGTTCCTTTTGGTCTTGGCTGGGCCATTCATTGGGTTCAGTCGGTGACTGCTCTGGTGGGAGGTGTACAATGCCTTATTCACTTGGGTTTGTCTTGCCTTGGTGTGATATTTGTTGTGTCAACTTAGCTGGGTCATGGCCCCTGGTATGTAGTCAAACATTCTTGGTGTTCCTGTGATTGTGTGTTTGGGATTAAATTGACACTGAATTTGGTGGTGTCAGATCAAAGCACGATGCCCTTCATAGTGGATGTGGGACTCATCCATTCTGTTGAAGGCCTCAACGGAACAACTAGGCTTTCCCTGCAAAGAAAGGATGCTGTTGGCCTTAGGACTTGAACTACAGCAGTGTTCTTTCTTGGGGCTTAGACAGGCCAACCTTTAGGACCATGGGAACTTATTTTTTAGGTAAATCTCTTTGTACAGATACTCGCATCCTGTTGGCCCTGTTACCCTGAAGAACCTTAATGGAGTGGAGGTGAATGGGAGCCTCAGCTATTCATAGGACACGTCCATGTGGCCCTTCACATACCTTTCTTTCTTCTTCATGGCTTCTTCCCTCCGTAGCTCCTTCCCACAGAGACACGTACTTCCCAGGTGGCATTTTCCAGAGACAAGGCAGAAACCGCATTGCTTATTTGTGACCTAACTAGAAATCAACTAGTGTCATCTCCATCGTATTCCATAGGCCAAAGTAGACTGTATTTAGTTACATAGGTCAAGTTTAGCTCAGTAGTTAAATCAAAGAGTGTGGGGGCCGTGTTTTATAAGTACTATAGACCAACCAGTTCATATATGATGTAATAGACAGCATACATACATACATACCCCACAATATATCATATGAAGATAACAGAAATAGCTGATAGGAGAACATGGGTTTTACTGTGCATCACAGTAGGCTTCCTAATTACAGGGCCCAGGTCAGTGGCTTCTGCCTCCTGGAGGTACATTAATTAACTCACTCTGTTGAGTGAGTGGAGGTGTGAGTAAAGAGTAGAAGGATTCTCTGAGCAGTTTCTCAATGGGAAACACCCCTTCTCCATCTACAGTCACAAGCTCAGTCCCAACTGTCACTTCTTCTTATGAACTGTATGCAAAACACTGTCATTATGTGCATAGACTTTCCTGCTCAAACAGGGTGGCTCCTTATGTTTCTAGTCCCTTGCTACTGTTTAATCCCAGGGATTATTCAGATGGCATTGTGACATAGCTGAGTTCTTAACGATGTGAAATGCAGCCAGAATCCTGCCAGGCAACTTCCTTCTTTTATCCTTATCTTACAAAAAGCAATGCTTTGGGGGCTTTATTACAGCTTTCCAAGAAGGATATCTTGTGTGCTGACATTATGGGATGTCTTTCAGAGAGGAGAAAGCCTTTCTTTCTCCATCAGGCAGCAGTGGTACCTTGAATGGGTGACAAAGGAAAACCTGTTCAAAGCCCTGTGTGGCTAACTCTAATGACATTGACATGAAAATAGGTTTTTAAAAAGCTTGTTTTTCTGCCAAATAATGACTCTTGAAGATTCTTTTCTTTCCCCATTTTCCATAGATGCACAGAGATGTGGTCTGTTTTCAGTACTAATGAGTAAACCAGGTACTAAGTAAATGCCCTTTGGTAGAAAAAGCAGCCTGAGACCTCACAAGGAAATGTTAGCTGCCATCATCACGTTTTCCCTCAATTTAACAGTCACTGCTCGAAATGAAGTTATTTGAGCAAAATGGTCAAATACCACTGGAGGAAGCATTTATGCTTTGGGTGGCAAGAGACCTGGGATATTAGTTTGATTAGTTTTTATTGTGTGGACTTAAAGTATGTAACGTGATGCTTGATATATGCACATCCAGCGAAATGATTACTTTTCTCAAGCAAATGAACATCTCTACCACAGTTTCCTCTTGTTGTGTGGGAACTGCCCCTAAAATCTATTCTCTCTGTGAATGTTAGCCATACTCCTTGTCATTTGGTTTCTGTTACTGATAAAACACCATGACCAAAAGCAACTTGGGAAGGAAAAGATTCATTTTAGCTTCTATCATGAATGGAAGTCAGGGCAGAAACACAAGGAAGGAGCCTGGAGGCAGGAATTGGAGCAAAAGCTACGGAGGAGTGCTGCTTACTAGTTTGTTCCTCATTCCTTGCTCAGCCTACTTTTTACCCCTAACTGAGGAGTGTCTGCTCAAGGTTAGCACCACCCACAGTGGGCTGGGCCCTCCCACATCAATCATTAATTAAGAAGATGCCTCACAGACTTGCCTACAGATGAATCTGCTACAGGATCTTCTCAACTAAGGTTCTCTTTTTCCAAATGACTCTTCTTTGTTTCAAGCTGACAAAAGCTAACCAGCACACTCCTCATGCTGTGTTTGGGCTTACTTGGGGTATCTGAACTAATTAATTAATTAATTAAAAATTCAACCTCAGGATTTATTAGGTACAGTTAAACTTTTACAATCTCATACTTTTATTAGTTCTTTGGTCATTCCAAACATGTTTTGATCATTTTTACCCTCTACTTCTTTCCTTGACTTCTCCCATCACACCTCCACCTGCTCAACCCCTCCCAACCTTGTATAACTTTTCAATAACCCACTGAGTCTGTTCTGTGCTGTCCATATACTCCTGGAGCATTGTCAACCTACTAGGCGCCACTTAAAGAAAACTCAGAAGGTATCATCCGCCAAGCTTCTCGGTTAGGGGTGCGAGCTTCTAAGCTCTCAGCCCCAGGCTAGAATGTTGAGTAGTTGATCTTGGGCAGCCCCAGCTCAGATCCTGTCATGTCCAGAAGACATTGTTTTGTTTTGGTCCTCTCTAATCTTTGACTTGTACATTCTTTCTGTCCCCTCCTTTGAAATGGTCCCTGAGCTTTGGTGTGTGTGTGTGTGTGTGTGTGTGTGTGTGTGTGTGTGTGTGTGTGTGTGCCCCTTCAGTTGAGGGGCATCTAGGTTGTTTCCAGGTTCTGGCTATTACAAATAATGCTGCTATGAACATAGTTGAGCATGTGTCCTCGTGGTATGATTGAGCATTCCTTGAGTATATGCCCAAGAGTGGTATAGCTGGGTCTTGAGTACGATTGATTCCCAATTTTCTGAGAAACCGCCATACTGATTTCCAAAGTGGCTATACAAGTTTGCACCAACAGTGTAGGAGTGTTCCCCTTGCTCCACATCCTCCCCCGCATAAGCTGTCTTCAATGTTTTTGATCTTAGTCATTCTGACAGGTGTAAGATGGTATCTCAGAGTCATTTTGATTTGCATTTCCCTAATGACTAAGAATATTGAGCAATTCCTTAAATTCCTAGTGCTAACCCATTCCTAGTTCCATTCTCCTTCCATTGCAGCTGAGGCCTTATTCTCTAAATCTGCTGCTCAGGCTGAAGGGGTTTGTATCCCAGTGCAGCAGCTTTTAGTGGGGGACAAACTCTTCACTCTGAAGTAAGATCTTGGGTTCTTGAAGAAGTTCTGTTTCTCAAATGTGAGGTATTTCTAGGATTCCCAAGTCACTACTGTTTTTCTTTTTCTTTGTCTTTTTACTTCCTTCCTTTCTTTCTTTCTTTCTTTCTTTCTTTCTTTCTTTCTTTCTTTCTTTCTTTCTTTCTTTCTTCCTTCCTTCCTTCCTTCCTTCCTTCCTTCCTTCCTTCCTTCCTTCCTTCCTTCCTTCCTTCCTTCCTTCCTTTCTTTCTTCCTTTTTTTTTTTGAGGCAGGATTTGTTTGTGTAGCCCTGACTGTCCTAGAACTCACTGTGTAGACCAGGCTGGCCTCAAACTCATAGAGATCCTCCCACCTCTGCCTCCCAAGTGCTGGGATTAAGAGTGTGCACTGCCACACCTGGCTTCAAATCACTCTTACATCATCATATTTGTGTTCATTCAGCAAAGATACTCCTTTGTGTTAGGTGGTGGACACACTGTCTCTGACTTCCATGTGTTTTAGAAGGTAGATAATAATGATAACCATTTTATTGGTTCATTGCTCCCATGGATATTATCCTCAAAATCTGACTACTTTTCCCTTTCCAAAATACCTTCTTGTGTTTATCTAATCTTTAGCCTGAGATAGAGGTTCGGCTTTTAGCAACAACCCCTCCCCACAGAAAAGTTGGTTTGCCCACAGATTGAGGGAATGTTGGCTAGCTATGTTTGGGTAGTTTGGAACTCCTAATGAACTTAGAGATGTAATGAGGGGGTACAGTGACTGACAGTATCACTCTTGACATTTTGGGACAGAATTAATGTTTTCTAATCTTCAGATCATACAATTTAAAAATGTGCACAGCCTTTGTAATGGTTAACAGGTCAACCCAACAGAATCTAGAATCAACAAGGAAAAAAAAAATCTTTGGGGTGTCTATGAGGGGATTTCTAGGTTGGGTTAGCAGAGGTGGGAAAACCCACTCTAAACACAGGTGGACCATCCCATGGACTGATTGTCAGGCAGAACAAAAAGGAGAAAGTGAGTTGAGCTGAGCATTCATCTCTCTCCATGTCCTGAGTTACACATGCAATGTCACCAGCTTCCTTACACCTCTGCCACCATGCTGTCCCTGCCATCATAGATCGTGTCCTCATCCTGAGCCAAATTAAACCCTCCCTTTCTTAAGCTGCTTTTGACAAGTATTTTATCATAGCAAAGGGGAAAGCAGTCAATCCACTTTCTTCCAGCATTAATGGCTTATGTCCAGTTTCTCTGCTGTTTTGTGAGGGACAGGGCTGGTGGGCAGCTCAGGGAGGTTGGATTCGCCCATTTACTATCTTTGTGAACTTGAATGACATAGCAAGCCAATCAGAAATTCATTCCCTCTTGGAAGCTGGTGAAATTTTTACCTCATAAGATTACATAAAAATTAGAATAATGACAAATGAATATGCAAATTACTTCTATCAATTTTGAAAGTGATGGAGTAAAAATTATCCAATAAAAATAATGTAAAGATAATTTTATGCGCAGTTATGGTGTAATCTTGACCTTTTTATGGACCTTACATTCTAGGGCCACTCAGAAAGTACCCAAGTACTTGATTCTAGAGTGGAAATAGGTCCACTGTATATGTATTTGTGGCTCTAATGGAGCTGCTGTGTTCATTTCTTCCACACTCACCATATGGTCAATGCTGCCATTTCAGCTCTGAGGAAGATATTCTCTTCTGGTCCTTTTGCTATACCATGCCTTCTGTCTGCAGTACTGTCCTAGGTGCACGCTCGCACTCTGAACCTTCACATATTTGGGTCTTTCTTATAATGAAGAGATTCCTCATGATAAAAACCATGGCTCCTGCTATGCTTATCACTGTGCACCACAGACATTTTTCTTCCATAACAATTTTCTCAACTTGCAATGAGACATAAAAGTAGTTTCTAAAAATGCATGCCTGGTTAAAAACTTGTAGTATCACAAGCCACAAATCACAAGTGCATGTAATGAGAAACCTTGAGAGAAAGAGAAGAAGTTGACCCAAAGGCTTCCAACAAGGTTGGAGCACATTTCCAATTAGAAATCAGAAAGGCAGAAAGAATAAGAGCAAGAGCAGGTGAGGTGGAAGGACCATGAAGGCTGCGGTGATGCAGATTCGGAATGTAGTCTCGATGAAATTGAGTTCCTGGTCAGTCTCTTTGGTACAAAGAGCAAAAATGGTCTCCAACTGTGTTTTGAATATAACTATAGAAAGTTTATTGTTGTCTCCAAGGAAGCAGGCATTGACCTTGAGGCTATTCTGATGACTAAAAAGCTTGCTCAACATGTTTGTTATGGGAAACTGTATTTACCGACTATATGTTTATCTTAGAAAATTGCCTGTGTTAGAGTGTTTGTGGTGGAAAATTGGATTTAATCACCTTGTTGTGTTGTGCGCTGCAGTGCTGTGATGAACAGCTTACTAATGTTCTTCAGTATGTACCCCCAAGCCAGTGACAGCCGAGTTCATTTACCGATTCATGGAACTTGCACTTACTATGCATCTACTATGAGCCAGGCTCTGTTTAAGGCACTGAGTTCGAAGAGAGTGCTGTGTTACTATCCATTGCTGTGTAACAAATACCTATGAACCTAGAAGCTTAAAACAGAACACAATGACTTCAGTTTCTAGGTGGGGACTCCTGAGTGCTTTGCGGCAGGGTCTCTCATAAGCTCAAGGTAGTGGTGAGGTCTGTGTAAACATTAGGGAAAGAGTGGATGGGGCTATTGATTTAAATTATTATTTCGGGGATTATTTCCTTGAGGGTCTCAATTCTTTTCCTGATTGGTTGCTAATACATATAGTTCTTAACATATAGTATTCCAGTTAGATTTATGTCAACTTGACATAAGCTAGCATCCAGGGAACCTCAGTAGAAAAAAAAGGGCCCATCCCAGATTGGCCCATGGGCAAGCCTGTGGGAATATTTTCTTGATGAGTGGTTGATGTGGAGGGACCTAGCCCACTCTAGGTGGTACCACTCCTGGTCAGGTGGCCCTGAGCTGTACTAGAAAACAGGCTGAGGAGGTCGTAAGAGCAAACTCATAATGTTCCTACATTGCTTCTGCTTCAGGCCCTGCCCCCAGGTTTCTGCCTTGAGTTCTTGCCCCGCTATCCCTCAGTGATGGAGTATGACATGAAAGCTGTAAGCTGACATCACTGCTTTCCACCTCACACTGCACTGCAAAGCAAGCAATGGAAACCTTACCTAAGACACGTAGGTTTGCTCAACAGGATGGCTTCTTTCATCAAAGCCAGGAAAAAGGCAGGAAAACAAGGGGAGGGGTACACAGAGATTGAGAGAACAAGCACAAACTCTTAGCCTGTGTGTAGTTTTTATTTATTTTAACTCTTTGACTATTTGGGGGCCTGCCACCTAGCTCTCCCAAATAAATACACAGAGGTTTATTCTTTCTTATGAATTCCTGACCTTAGCTTGGCTTGTTTCTAGCCAGCTTTTCTTAAATTATCCCATCTACCTTTTGCCTCTGGGCTTTTATTTTTCTCTATTCTATTTACCTTTCTTTACTTCTTACACCATAGCTGACTGGGTGGCTGGGTGACTGGCCCTTCCTTGGTGTCCTCCTTTCCTTCTCCTTTTCTCACTCCTGTGGTGATATTTTATTTGTGCTGAAATGTGATGTTTTATTTGTATGTTAATAAATAAAGTTTGCCTGGACATCAGAGGTCATAGCCAGCCATAAACAAAAGTCAGGCGGTGGTAGCACACGCCCTTAATCCAGATCACATGGCAGGCAGAGTCTCTGTGTGTTCAAGGACACAGCCAAGCATGGTGACACACACCTTTAATCCCAGTACCAACCATAGAGACCTGGAGGTCTATATAGACAGGCAGTGACAAGGAAGTGAGGTGGCTGGGCTAAGAGCCAATGAGAAGGCAGAACAGCAAGGCAATAAAGGTGCAGGTTAGACAGGAAGAAACTGGTTCGGTCCTCTTGGATGAGCTAAGGTTAGTTTGGTGGTTATCACTATCACTCTGATCTCTACGACTTTCACCCCTGTATTTGGCTCTGTGTTTCTTATTTAATAAGACTGTTTAGAAATTCGTCTACATACTCCCCCCTCCTTCTTCTTTTTTCTCTTCGTATTTATTCTCTCTGCATGCCAGTCCCACCTATTTCTCTCTCCTGCCTAGCTATTGGTCATTCAGCTCTTTATTAGTCCAATCAGGTGTTTTAGACAGGCAAAGTAGTATAGATTCACAGAGCTAAACAAATGTAGCATAAAAGAATGCAACACATCTTTATATCATTAAACAAACATTCTACAGCATGAATGAATGTAACACATCTTCAACTACTATTCCACAACATTAGCCCAATCATGAAAGTGTCACCCCATAACCTTTTTTTATTCTCCACACATCAGGAAGGGCATGTGAGTAGGAGCTAGAGGTCTTTGAGCACTACCCCAGAGTCCACCTGCCATGAGTGTTGGACAGAATAAAGCACCTACTTTATAGGGTTTATGTCCTAGAGCCATGCAGACAGCATCAGAATCATTTATTGGGAATAGCTTCCTACAGGCCCATTGGAGAAAAATATGTTTCCTACTTCCAGCAGAATTGTTGCTGAGTGCCACAGGAAGAATCATTCTTTTTGAAGTTGGTAATCAGATTCAGTCTGCCCTGAGACCCTCAGGTGTCTGCAGCTGAACTTCAGAACTGAAAAATGCATATTGAACTCTCAGAGCGTCTCTCAACAGAACTGCAGGGATCAGTGGAACAGAAAACGAGCCCGGGTGTCCTCCGGTTCCCCTGTCTTTACTCTAGTTGGAGAACTGTGTAGGAGGCCTGTGCTTACCCAGAGAGTGACCGTGTGGAGGCAGCTTCAGTCTAATTTGTTGTCAGCTTTATGTCGCCTCAGCCTCATGCCTTCATGTGGCCCCTTAGCTAGCTTTTCCTCTTTGTGAAGTTTTTGTTTTGTGTTTATGTTCAAACACTGTTTGCAATGCTTTTATTAAGTGACTCGCGGGGGACACAGACTAAGCTGTGGTTTCAAAACCTGGAAATTGAAGTGAAACTTTAGAGGCTGCAATGGGAGTCAGTGTGGGATGGAAAAAGAGAAAGAGAGAGGAAGGGAGGGCAGGAGGGAGAAAAGAGAGTGGGCCTCTTACTAGATGTTTTCCTCCGAGGAAACAAAAACAAGCCACCCAAGGAAACAAACCCAAAAATATTTCAACAAATCTTGACGTTTACACCAGCATGGATTTAGATTTTTATTTTAAAAGGAATAGTGGTGGACTGTGTTGAGGTTTGAAGAGTATGCATGTCTTGGATCTTTGGTGGCAGAAAAATTAAACCCATAAGCAAGACTATGAGTATGAATTGTGGAGACATTGCTCACAGCCTAAACCTATCCAGCTGATGCCCCACCCCAGATGCCAGGGTATTTGCAAATAATGTAAACTAATGTGAACTCCTGCCACAGCTGGAAAAAGGCTGAGGTACAGGCGAGCAAGCTGGCCTGAGACACCAGGAGGAAAAAAAGCTAAAATAGACTATACACCAGCTGTCAAGATACAGATTTACCCCCGATAATGCTGCCCTAGGCTGAGAACACAAAAGGTTTATGTAATTCCTTTATGAACTTTCTGTTGATAAAGCTGGCTCTTCCTTACAATGACATTCTTCTTTGAGTGGGAATTTTGATCGTCTTGTTTCCACTGGATCTGAGTTCTGTTTCCTTAAGGCTGTAAGAATAGCACGTCAGAAGAGCAGAGAGCCAAAAGCAAGACAACTATGGATGTGAATATTAAGGTTTTAAGTCATTGGATAATAGCTTTAGGAGATTCAGCTCAAGGAGGTGGAAGATAGTTCCAGAATCACATAGTTCATACACACTGCAAACTAGAGCTCAAGCCAGTAAACATCCAGTTTGTGGCTCGACAAGAGACTACTCAGGAAATAGATTTAGGATACATCCATTTCTAAAATTTTTTGAATCTATTTTATTTTTGATTGTGTGTACACATAGGGGTTTGTGCACAAGAGTGAAGGTGCCAGCAGAGGGTGGAAGAGGGTGTTGGACCCCTGGAGTTGCAGTTACAGGCTGCCCCATGTGGGTGCTGGGGATTGAAGGAACGTGGATCCTCTGCCAAACCCCCATGCACTCTTAACCACTGGCCATCTCTTCAGCCCAGAATGCGTTCTTTTTTGACAGGTTATATGGATTTTGTCTCTTTAGCCTCAAGAACAGTGCTCAATTTTTCCTTTTACCTTAAAGAGAGCTTCCTGCCCATCCCCACCTCCACCACAACCAAAGATTTGGATCTTTCCAGTTGGGTGGATCTTAGGTTGTCTGGTGTTGAACACTGCAATGGTATTGCCTGCTTTCTTCACGTTCTCCTGAATTCTGATGCAGCCTTCTCATTGAGATCTTCAGGTCTGAGATTGTGCCCCTGCCATTTCCTTCATCTTAGGAAGATGCACATGAGGGCCCTATGCCCTTATCTAGTGAGTAACTGTGTAACTTTTAGAACAGGAAGGAGGTTCTTGTTCCTCAGAAAATATAGTCCTAGGAGTTTTATTTAGCACTATTGTAATGAACTAATTGGTCTATAGCCCTTCTCATAAATTAATCAAGTTCTTCTTGCTTTTATTAGCTAATTTTGTTCCTCTGGGAATAAATCCTTCCTAATTAGAACATGTGTCTGAACTTTCAGACAATAATATGACAAACGAGGAGATGCAGTTATGCTAATTTGCAGTGTCTCCTTAACTAAGCATCATTTGGTGTTGTCAAAAGGACCTGTGGATCCCCCCCCCATTCTTTCCAAATGTGTTAATGTGCTCTTGGTTACCTCAGTTCTCGTGGGATAAAACATTTTTGCAGTTGTACATAGCACCCATTTCCACAAAGTTTCCTGTGATGTCTGGGCTGGTCATGGTGGCACACACTGACAACCCCAGCACCTGGGAAGCTGCTGCAGGAGAAGTGCAAGCTGCAGGGTAGCATGGGATACATGGCAAGACTCTGTCTTAAAAGTAAGGGAAACATGTCCTATAACTTCTAACATGGGGAGTTGCTTGGGAACATAGAAGGGACACTTCTTCCCATGAAGACCAAGGAACAGAAACCTAGTGTTGCTTCAGTTGGACAGCTGCCTTTCTTTTCTTTTCTTTTTTTTTATTTGTATTCTAGTTTCAGCTTCTTTCTTTCTTTCTTTCTTTCTTTCTTTCTTTCTTTCTTTCTTTCTTTCTTTCTTTCTTTCTTTCTTTCTTTCTTTCTTTCTTTCTTTTTATTTTGCAATACAGTTCAGTTCTACATATCGGCTACGGATTCCCTTGTTCTCCCCGCTCCCACCCCCCTCACCTTCCCCCCAGCCCACCCCCTATTCCCACCTCCTCCAGGGCAAAGCCTCCCCCGCGGACTGAGATCAACCTGGTAGACTCAGTCCAGGCAGGTCCAGTCCCCTCCTCCCACGCCGAGCCAAGCGATCCTGCATAGTCCCCAGGTTTCAAACAGCCAACTCATGCAATGAGCACAGGACCCGGTCCCACTGCCTGGATGCCTCCCAAACAGATCAAGCCAATCAACTGTCTCACCCATTCAGAGGGCCTGATCCATTGGTTCATAGTTCATGTGTTTCCATTCATTTGGCTATTTGTCCCTGCGCTTTATCCAACCTTGGTCTCAACAATTCTTGCTCATATAAACCCTCCTCTTTCTCGCTAATTGGACTCCCAGAGCTCCACCCGGGGCCTAGCCCGTGGATCTCTGCATCCAGATCCCTCAGTCGTTGGATGGGGTTTCTAGCCCGACAATTAGGGTGTTTGGCCATCCCATCACCAGAGTAGGTCAGTTCGGGCTGTCTCTTGACCATTGTCAGCAGTCTGCTGTGGGGGTATCTTTGTGGATTTCTGTGGGTCTCTCTAGCACTTTGCTTCTTCCTATTCTCATGTCTTTATTTTCCTTTTATTGAAAAAAGATTCCCTCCACACACATAACATAATCTGATTATAGGTTCCCCTCCCTCTATTCCTCCCAGTTCCTCCCCACCTCCCCTCCCATCTGGATCCACTCCTTTTCTGTCTCTGATCAGAAAACCAACAGACTTCTAAGGGATTATAATAAAATAAAATAGATAAAAGAAAAACTGACCCACCAGACAAAACAAACAGAAGGAAAAGAGCCCAAGAGCAGGCACAAGAATCAGAGACCTTGTCCACAGGTTCTCATAGTCCTGATGGGAGGAATGTGATGGGAACATCCTCCTTAGGGCTGAGTGTTGCAGGGTCTCTCACTCTCGGCATCATGTCTAGCTGTGGGTCTCTGTATTTGTTCCCTCTGTGCAGCCACGTTTAAACACAGCTTATCGGAACAGCAATGCCACTGGCAAGAACACCCTGAGATGCAATTATCTGCACGATTCTGGTGGTTACTTAGTCATTTGTAATAACTCCTTAAGCACTCTTCTGTCCTGGTACCATCGTACCTCCTAACAGGAATCCAAAGTAACCCATTATTGTATATGATTCTCTAAAAGACAGTGAGACACTTTTGTCGGGAGTGGGTGGACTCCCGTATCTGAACTTACAACAAGCTGCATTCTTTCCCTATATGTCTTGACATGGTCCTTCTGGTTGTCTCCATGGAGACTTCTGTGACATGAGCAGAATGAGATGAGACATGTAGCACCTAGGAAGGGAGGCATGAGAAGTGATGAAAGTGAGAAAGAACCAGGAGCTCTGTGTTCTGATAAAGCCTTTCAAAGGGAAGTGACCAGTTGTCTCCTTTTCTATTCAACAAAAGTCACTCATTGGACACTGGACCATACAACCCAATTTCATAAATTTTACTTTTATCTGGTTAGCTACTGGTGGTGGAGGCTCACATTATTTTTTCTTTTTGAAAACCCCTTAATTACGTAAGTATTCTATCATCTTAGGTATAACAGTGTATGGGAACCATTTACCAGCACATTATTAAACACATATTATGAAGGGAAAGATAACTAGGGCTGTCACAACGGATAGTCATAAAAATGTTTTATTTGGTGGCACAATATTTTTAATTTTTTTTATTGTTTGAAAATTTCATATGTTCATATGATATGTTCTGATCAAATTTAACTCCCCAATTATTCTCTTTTAATTCCTCCTCCATATCCTCTAATACTTTTTCTTCCAAACTTCATATGCTTATTAAGCCCCCTGAGTCCACTTAGTTATAAAATTATATTTATAACTCATATATAAGAAGAACTCCACATGGATCAAAAATCTAACATAAAACTAAGGTCTTTGGACTGGAGCGTAGCTCAGTGGGGAGAGAGCTTGTCTGGCACATGTGAGCCCTAGGTTTTATCTCCAATATAGTGAAATGCCAGGCCTGGTGGTCCTCCCCTGTAATCCTAGCATTTGGGAGGCAGAGGTAGAAGTATCAGAAATTCAATACCATTGTTGGGCAACTTAAGGCAGGAAGGATTTATTTCGACTCTGGGTTGAAGAGCACATTTCAAGGTGTTGGGGAAGGTATGGTGCTGCCACTGTGGTGAAAGGAGCCTGGGAATGCTCACACTCATGTGGGGCAAGAAGCACAGAGAGAAATGGCCAAAAGCAGGCTACCATCCCCAAGACTCACACCACAAGACGAATTTCCTCCAGTGAGGCCCTGCCTCCTAAAGTCCCGCAGCCTCCCAAACAGCTTTGTATTGTTTTATTATATTTTTGAAAAATTGAATACATTTCTAAATTTTTATTTTCAGAGAAAACAAAAAGAAGCTATTAGTTAATCTAGAAAAAAAATAGAGTGTAAATCTACCAAACTGTACTGACAAGGAGAAATAAATCCTAAGCAGAAAGTTTAAAGAATTGATGAAACTACTGTGCACTGCTTAATGTAAATAAAAATTTGAGTATAAATAATAAATAACTGTTAATGCAGCTTATTTATGATCCTATAAAAATTCAAAACAGAATGATTATCATGAAAGGAAATAGAAAACAGAGGAAATAGTTAAGGATGCCACAGTAAAAGCACCGAACTCACCCAGACAGTATTGCAGTGAGAAGCCTTTATTTTATTTCCTGAGACAATGTCTTGCTATGTAGCCTATACTGGCCTCCAACACTGAGTCCTTCTGCTTCTGCTTCCTGAGTACTAGAGGTCCATGTGCTCAACACTCACTTTCTATCAAACTCTTTAAAGACTACAAAATATCAAAACTACTAAAACTCTCCCAAAGTAGAGAAGAGGACGGTGGTGGTAGTTTGAGTGAGAAATGTCCCCGAGGCTCATGAATTTGAACACTTGGCCCCCAGGTGGTGGTACTGTTGGGGGAGGTTATGGAGCATTAGGAGTTGGAGCTTTGCTGGAGGAAGCACGCCACTGAGGTGTATGTGATGGTTTATAGTTAGTCCCCCCCCCCCCCCCCGCCTCTTTCTCTCTCCCTCTCTCTCTCTTTGCTTCCTCTGTAGGGTTGACAGCTGACTTGCCTTCCCGATCTTGATGGATTCTCTGTCCCTCTCCTTCCTCTGTGGGGTTGACAGCTGACTTGCCTTCCCGATCTTGATGGATTCTCTGTCCCTCTGCAACAGTAAGCCAAACACTTTTGCTTAAGTTGCTCTTGGTTATGGTATTTTATCACAGCAACAAAAAAAAATTAACTGATACAAATTAACTTTATAAAACAAATTATCATCAATCCCCATAGGATAAAGAGTTTTAAAAAATTGTCAGCCAGTCTTAGTTATAGCTATTGATATAAAAAGCTTTACAGAAATTTAATAAATAGGCTCCAGTGGAACATTTCTTGTTTTTTGTTGTTTATTTGGTTTTGTTTTGGTTTTTGTTTTGAGTCAGGGTCTCATTATGTAGCCTTGGCTGGCCTGGTCTAGCCTAGAACTCACAATGTAGACCAGGCTAGCCTTCAACTCATAGAAATCCACCTACCTCTGTCACCACCTTCCCTCAGTGCTAAAGGTTTTTGCCAACATGCCAGCTTGTCTCCAATGGAACATTTTTAATTGTTCAAAAAGTTTCATTCAAGCCAGGCGATGGTGGCACACGCCTTTAATCCCAGCACTCGGGAGGCAGAGCCAGGTGGATCTCTGTGAGTTCGAGGCCAGCCTGGGCTATCAAGTGAGTTCCAGGAAAGGCGCAAAAAGCTACACGGAGAAACCCTGTCTCCAAAACAAAAACAAACAAACAAACAAAAAGTTTCATTCTAAGAGTATTTGAAAATCAAATAACTTAATTTGTTAATTTGATAGAGGGGCAATTATATGATTGACACAGAAGTAATAAATAGATTAGACAGTATTCAACACCAAACCTCCTAGACGTAATAGATTAGAAACTGTGTTATATTATCTGTATTGTTATAGCTCAAAAACCAGTGAAAGTGGACAAGCAAGAGGCTGTTCTGTAACAGCCAGGAAAGAGACAAAAATGGCTATCATCTCCATGGCTTTTCATGACATGTTTAATGTGTTTGCCAATGTGATTAGTTGTGAAAGCTGTTAAAATATAGTAAACTGAAATAAGGAGGTAAATCCATGTACTTCCTTATCTCTAACCCAAGGCAGAATGAACAGAAGAATAGCTACAATCCAGGGAATTTCATTAGCTGGCAAGTCAGACAATACCCAAAGACTGATTACCAACACATGTGCAAACAAAAGCAAGCTAGACGATAAATAGAGGAGAAGACTCGGCTGTGGCTTGGATGAGAAATATCCCCCGCAGCCTTGGGCATTTGAGTGCTTCTTTTGGGAGCTTTAAGGCCTCCCCTACTTGCATTTTACTCTTTCTACTTGGTGCTTTCTGTTCAAGATGTGATCTCCCAGCATCCTGCTGCCTCTGCACTGCCGTTATGGACTCTACCCCTCCAGAACCATACACCAAAATCAAGTCTTCCTTCTGAAAGTTGCTTTGGTCATGGTGTTTTATCACAGCAACAAAAAGGTAACTAATACAGACTCCTTATGTGATGTTAAGGGTATAGAAGAAAATATCAACACACCAATGAACAGTGATGCCCACCACCTGTCTGGGACACTAGAATATGATGGATACACCCTTGAAAAAAGGAAAGCAGCTGCAGCATGCAGCAAGGATGACTGTCTCAGAAAATGGTCGTGTGTATCTAATTTAGTACACAGATTTAACACAGAATTCCCAAAATACATTTCTGGTTTTACTGCCTCTGCCCAAGGAAGAAAACTTATATATACTGATCATGTGGAAGAATATGTAATCCATATGAACTGGGAAAACCCTGAAGAAGAAGAGAAACAGCTGAGTGCAGACTAGACCTACCTGACAGCCCTGTGTTCTCAAAGGTGTTACTAGTCAAAGACTTAGAAAACAGGCACATAGGAGAGAATAGAAAACCCACAATAGACTTAGCTGCATGGGAATTCAGTGACAGTAAAAATAGCCACTTAAACAGTTGAGAACAGGGAAATGGTCCTGGGATTTTTAGACAAACACACGGAAGATGACATTAATTGGACCAGTTTATTCGCATACCCCTGGTTAAGTTTAGAAATTAATAGTGAATTTATTTTCTCATACCTATGACCAAATACCCGACAAGAAGCAACTTAAGGCAGGGATGACTTACTTTGGCACTGGGTCTGAGAGTGCCATCCACCCTGGCAGGAGGCCTGGTGTTCCCACCGTGCTAACAGGAGCCTGAGGTTGCAGGGAGGGAAAACTCCAGAAGCAGGACACCCATTTCCTCCATCATGGCTCCATTTTGGAAAGGTTCAACAGACCTCCAAATAGCATCACCATCCAGGGACCAAGTATTCAAACATATTAGCCTATGGGGACATTGCATATTCAAACCATGACAAATAATAATTGAAACCATATGAGTACTAGAAGAAAAATTGAATAGTCTCTGTACCACAAGGTTAAGGAGAGCTTTTCAAAAGCTCAAAATTCAGATGCCACAAGGAATAATATGAATTCATATGACTATCTTAAAAAGCATATGGTAAAAGAGCTGCTATAGAGTATATATGAGGGAAAGTGACAATTTGGGGGAGTAAAGTTCTTGCAACTTATAATTGAGATGACGATTTGATTTTCCTAGTGTGTAAGGAGATGCTGAAGTAGAGAAGGGACTCAGGAGCATGGGGCTGGAGGTGAGTCATGGAAGGACAGATGGACATGGTGTCTGTCTGAAAAGAGGCTCACATCTAAACAGAGAAATTCAAATTCACATCAAACTGAGTTACTGTTTTTCACCACTCACATTTGGAAAAAAACCCAAATGTTAGCAGCGTCCTCTCTTGGCAAGACTGAGGGAGCAGCCCACTGCACTGTGGTGGTGTGAAGTGGTGTCATGAAGGTAGCATTGCTTGTGGAGATCTGTCTGTAAGGTCCAGTGGCTAATATTAAAAAGACATATTCCTAACCTACTTTTCACACCGCTATTTTTAAGAGTAAGTGGCTAAAAAAAGTTAATGTCATCAATACAGGCATTCTTGGAAAAAAAAAAACAAAACTCCGTTATTAAAGAGAAATACCAAGCAGCTACTGAGAAGTATGGTGGATATGCAGAATACACACACACACACACACACACACACACACACACACACACACACACACATACACACAGATATATGCATACATATACACATATACATACATACATGCTGTGGGATGGTCTGTATGTCAAATTGCTCTGATTGGTCAATAAAAAAAACACTGATTGGCCAGTGGGCAGGCAGGAAGTATAGGCGGGACTAACAGAGAGGAGAATTGAGAGAATTCTGGGAAGTGGAAGGCTGAGGAGGGAGACACTGCCAGCCGCCGCCATGACAAGCAGCATGTGAAGATGCCGGTAAGCCACGAGCCACGTGGCAAGGTATAGATTTATAGAAATGGGTTAATTTAAGATGTAAGAACTAGATAGCTAGAATTCTGAGCCATTAGGCCAAACAGTTTAAATAATATAAGCGTCTGTGTGTTTATTTTATAAGTGGGCTGTTGGACTGCTGGGGCTTGGTGGGACCCAGAGAGAAAATTCTCCAGCTACACATACATATACACATACAGTGCATACATACATATACATACATGCATGCATACACACATACACATATGCACACACTTTTGTGGCCTGATAACCAGTGTAGTATATTATTTAGCTAAAAAATAAAGTGAGGAGAAAGTTTGTATTGTTAAATATGCTATCATCCAACTAGACAAGTCAGAAGAGCTATCATTTGTCTACATGGTAGTTGCTTTTATTTTGAAAGTAATATAGGGATAAATCGTTAAAGAAAAATGTCGGGTTATGATAGTATATGACTGTTTTTCCAGTTATAATTATTTCAGGACACCAGGTATAGGTATATGGGTTCTATTTCTATTATTTCTTATAGTATATATAAATCTATATTTATCTCAAGAGTAAAAAAAAATCAAATGAGAAAGATCATGTATGAGAGTGTTCATGTGAAACCAATTTAAAAGTCATGCAGAGATCTGACAACTACAATTGGCTGCCTGCCTCTTGGAGATGAGTCTTGTTTGACCCACTGAATGCTTTAAAAAGTCACGTTCATGGAAAGCAGTTGAGAAATTTCACACAAAAATCCAGCTTCATGGATTCTCTTGGGAGCTTCAGCATCTGGCTTTGGGCTTGTGTACTGTCGTGTCAAGGAGATGGTTTGCTTTCCCTCATCCATGTTTCCCTCTACTGTGTCTGTTTCCTGGTCTTCATTCCTTGCCTGGTCCCTGCTGGCATTTCCTTTTGTGGCCATCATATATGCATTTCAAAGAAATACACGGTATTGAGGTAGCCCGTAAATAATTCCAAGAACCAGAGCACTGAGGGGCAGCAGCTGACAGGCAAAAGCAGACAGGAAGAATTCTGAGATGTCAAAAATGAGGCACACTTCTAACAAGGCACAGCACATGTAGGTGTTTAGGAAACATTTAACCTAATTAGTGAGTTAAATTCATTTAGCTGGCAGTTGTATATAGGTGAATTTCTAAACAGTCTTTTAAATAAAAACCCAGAGCCAGATACAGGGGTGAAAATCTGAGCAATCAGAGGAATAGGAAAACCACAAGCTAACCTCACCTCACCGACACCTCAGTCCTCAAAGAGAACTACTTCCTGTATACCCACGCCTATATGCCTTTCTGTTTTCCTGTATCATTTGCTTTCTCCGTCTAGCTACATCACTTCCTCTTCCTGCCCAGCTCTGTTACTTCCTGTCTGTCTGTACAGACCTCCAGACCTCCATGGTTAACTAGTGTTGGAATTTAAGGTGTGTGCCACCACACCTGGCTCTGTTCCCAGTGTGGCCTTGAACCCACAGAGATCCAGACAGATCCCTGCCTCCTGAATGATAGGATTAAAGGCATGTGCTACCATTGCCTGACTTCTATGTTTACTATAGGGCTGGCTTTTTCCTCTGCTCCTCAGATAAATTTTATTGGGGGGACACAGTATATTGGGGGACACAATACATCACCACAGTTGTATTTTCTTCCTTATTTTGCTATTTTCAAAACTTTTCATAGCTAGCAAGGTGAAGTGAACTTCACTTGTGCTTTCTTAGCACTTTCTTGAGAAGAGGGCAATGATTAGAACTGGTCAAAGGTCAAGAGGCAATGGGCCTGTGTGGTGACTCAGTAAAGGGACTTTCTACCAACCCCAAGGACCCAAGTGTGATCCTCAGAACTCACATGATAGGAGAGAACTTACTCCTTCAAGTTGTCCATACATACCTACACTGTGGCACATGTATGTGGGCACACAGATACAAACAACTAATCAAATTTAAAATAATGACACAAAAGTTTAGCAAGGATTCTGGGGAAGGTGGGGATAAGAACTGACCGCCATGAGCTGCATAAAAAGAGTGTCATGATAAAAAAAAAATGGATCTATTCCCAAACAAGGAAAAATACCTGATGCAATAATAGTGGAGGATTGAAATGTTCCATTTTCATCTCTAGATATGTTGTCTAAACTAAAAATCAACAATGGAACCTCAGAATTAACACCTTAGATGAAGTAGAGTCAGGGAACACATACTGAACATTCTTTCTAGTGGATAAAGAATTCACACCCTCCTTAGCAACCAATTGAACTTTCCCTAGAAAAGACCACAGTCCAGCCCATAATCAAGTCTTACCAAATACAACATAATTAGAATAGTTTTTTAAATATATATCTTATCAGATTATAGTGCAATAAGACTAGAAATCAACAGGAAGACAAGTTGTGGAAACTACATGAACTTATGGAGTTGACAATACACCCTTGGATGATCAGTGAGTCATTAAACCATTGTAGAAATTGGTGAGGAAATTTAAAATGTTCTAGATTCAAACAAAAATAAAAGCATACCTTTCTAGAACCTTTCAACTGTAAACTATAAACTAGTGCAGTTTTAGGAGGAAAATTTGAAGCTATGAGTGCACACATCAAAAATTAGAAAGGTTTCAAGTAATGTAATAGTGGATCTCAAGATACAAGAACAATCTAAACCTAAAAAGCAATGGCAATAAATAATAAGATCAGGACAGAGGCTGATAAAATAGAATTCAAAATAATTCATAGAACACGTTAATTAATTGTTTCTTTTTAAAGAAAGCACCAGATAAACTAACCATGAGAAGACCCACAGTGATAGAATTAGAGAAGGGGAAGCTGCCCATGGGTTTTAGTGAAATCCTGAAAACATATTCCAGAAAAATCTAGAAATTGTTAAATTTCAAGATAAACATGACCTACCAAAATTGAATCAAGAGAATGTACAGCTTAATAAAACATAGTAATCACTAAGATTAAAACAGTAAGTAAAAGCCTCCCACAAACTATAAAAGCCCAGAACTGGACAGAGTTGTGACTGGATTCTACCAGACCCTTAAAGAAGAGCAGAGACCACCACTCCTCAGGGTCTTCCATAGGACAGAAAGGGAAGGAATAGTACCAAACATTCTGTACAGCCAGCAGAACCCTTATGCTAAGATGAATATAGGTGTAAAATTCCTCAGGAAAATGTTGGCAAAGCAAGTTAGAGAAGATGTTAAAAAGTTCACACAGTATCAATCAAATTGATTTCATCCCAGGCATGCAATGATGGTCCAAGGTATATAACTCAGTAAGTGTAATACAATGTATAAGTAGACATAAGAACAGAAATTACACAATCATCCCAATCTATGTATAAAAGGATTTTGTCAAAGACTAATAATCATGTCTGATAAAAAAAAAAACAGGGCCGGGCGGTGGTGGTGCACGCCTTTAATCCCAGCACTCGGGAGGCAGAGCCAGGCGGATCGCTGTGAGTTCGAGGCCAGCCTGGGCTACCAAGTGAGTTCCAGGAAAGGCGCAAAGCTACACAGAGAAACCCTGTCTCGAAAACCCCCCCAAAAAAAAAAAAAAAAAAAAAAAACAGAAAAAAAACTAAGAAAGAACACATGCATACACACTGAAGCTTTTATTAAAAAAAAAAAACTATAGCCAATATTATACTAAAAATGGAAAAACTGAGAGCACTTCTGAAATCTGGGATGAAACAAAGGCACCCACTCTCTCCCCTCAAAACAGTATAGCTAAAGCTGTAAAACAAGAGAAAAATGAAGAAGATAAAGCAGCAAAATAAGTCAAATCTGTAGACAACATAATCCTGTTCATAAGAAAGCCTTAGGACTCCACCAGAAAACTCTTGGACCCCATACACACTTATAGCAAACTATCAAGCTACAAAAATCCACACAATGAACAACAAAACTCAGAAATTTTTAAATATACAAATAAGAAATTTGCTGGCTTAGTGAGTCAGAAAAATCCCACAGTTTTTTTTTTAAATACCTAAGAAAAAACTAGCCCAGGAGATGAAAGATCGCTACAGTAAAAATTATTTGTCACTGAAGAAAGAAAGTGAAGACACTAGACAATGGTTCGACCCCTCGAGATCACTGACTGGCAGATTTAACATGGTGAAAACAGCTGTGTTATCAAAAGTGATCTACAGACACAGGATGATTGCATTCAAAATCTTAATGATATCTCTTAGAAAACTAGAAACAAAATACTAATATTCATTCACAAGTGCAACCATTAACAGATAGAGCAATACTGGAAATACACAATTTCTGATCTTCGGTTACATCACAGAGCCATAGTGGTAAACACACACACATAGACAAATGGAACAGGCTAGGAGACCTGGTACTAAACCCACCCGGATACAGATACCTAGCTTCTGACAGAGATGTCAAAAATACAGCAGAGGAAAAGACAGCTTATTACAAATGCTGGATCTCTCCATATAGGTGAATGAAATCAGATCTGTATCTCATGTTCTACAAAGAATTCAATTCAGAACGGATCAAGGATCATAATATAAAACCAAATACTGAAACTGCTTGAGGGAACCATAGTGAAAACATTTCACGATGTAAGCATAAGCAAGGACTTTCTGGAAGAACCCCCAAACCAACAGAAACAACCCTGTAACTGGATTTTTCCTTGGGCCACCAATTCACAAATAACAACACAGAGACTTATTATTAATTATGTAAGCTCAGCTTTAGCTTAGGCTTGTCCTTATTCATCTACGGTCTATCAAGTACTGCCCATCCTGCTCTGGCTGGCAATTCCTCCTTCTTCCCTGGGACCTATCTGTCCCCAGAAGTCCCGCCTAACTTCTTCCTGCCTAGTTATTGGCCATTCAGCTTTTTAATACACCAATCACAGCAGTACATTTTCACACCGTGTAAAAATATCCCACAACACAACCCCAAATCAACAAGTGTGATTACATGAAGTTAAAAAGCTTCAGCACAGCCAGGGAAACAGTCACCTGAGTGAGTAGACAGACAACAGAATGGGAAGTAGCCTTTGCCAACTAGATCAGGCGGGGATTTACATATACATACATACATACATACATATATATATATATATATATATATATATATATATATATATGCAAATCCAAACGCCAAAATCAGCTCCTCTAGTCATTATATGGGTCAATAAAATGAACAGACTGTTCTCAAAGAAGATATACAAATAGCCAGTAAATGCTTGAGGAAGTATTCAGTGTCTTTCGTGTTCAGGGAAATGCCTGTGACTGGTGTTGAGAGAGAAGGTTGGGATTGGTTCAAACACCCATTCCCAGGCTAGGTAAGTAGGCTATTCCCGTTGAGTTGGACAGTCAGCTGGGAGACCCTCCTGTGTGGCCTCCCCTAGTGCTGCGGCCACAGACCCGACAAAAGACTTCTCTAGAATGATGTTTTCTTATATGAGTAAGGCAGGCTGTGTTGTCACAACACAGACACAGAAGTGGCAGCAGAGCGCCGGCAGAGGTGGCAGAGGAGCCGGCAGAGGTGGCAGAGGAGTCGCAGTGGCTGGTTTGGCAGGCTGAGAAGGAGTGTGGGCAGCAGGAGGAGGGCCGATGTACAGAGAGAACAGGAAGAGCAGAGAGCTGAAATCAAGACTTCATCTGTGATGAGCCAGAAAAGAGAAACTGCAGGTCCTGGCTGCTGGAAGAGTTCTAGAGAGCTGTCAAGTCATTGAGGCCAAGCATTTCAGACACCTGGCCCAGAGCTGTAACACCGGGTGGCTTTAAGGGGTAAGGAATCCCGACCCTGGGGACCTACACAAGATCACTAACACTGTTGGCCATCAAGGAATTCCACTAACAAGCAAGATCAGCCCGGAAGCTGCAATGCTAGCTGCTACCAAGGACCCAGGAATCCCTGGAGAGTTTAGCATATATAGGGAGGGCTGCGGCTCCTGACACCACTAACCTGCACCAGAGGGCACCAGAGGGCACCAGAGGGCACCGCTTTGCTGCTGCCTCTACCTGCCCAACACCTCTGCTTGCTGCTACAAACATGGGGGTGGGGTGGGGTGGGAACAAAAGCTGCCAGAGCTCAGTGACTGTCTAACAAGGTAGAGCTCTGAGCACTCTCCTCGCTGTTCCACAAACTGTGAGTTTTCCTCATGTGGCCTGTGAGAATAGAACTTATTCTCAGCTCTCAGCCACGTGCAATCTCTATTCAATTTCCCCGAAGACTTTCGGCATGTTCTTGTCGAAGCACAAAGCGTTTTCCTCCAATGTGTGTAGAAATGACTACCCTGCAAATACTCAAGGGGGTGGAGGTGGGGCTTACAAGGCTCTATGGCTCCTCTCCCCACTCTTTGCAGCTGTCTGCTTTCTGGATATCTAGACTGTGAGCTCTAGATGCTTTGGTGGTCTTGGACTCGGTACCCACTCCCTTCATTTGGGAGTGGGCTATGCCTAGTCTGTGTTTCGTGTCAGCCTGGAGATGCTCAAAGCAGTCGGCCAGGCCAGTCACAGGACCTACTTGTTTATTTAACCTCACTATTTTGGGTCTCAAGAATAATTTTAAGTTTGTTTTTCTTCTGAATAGGAGCATTATTCAATCTCTATAACTTCAGTACCTTGCTGGGAATAAGGATTAACAATTATCTCCTCAGTAAGATTTATTTTTATTACTTTGTATGTTTGTGAGTCTATCAAATGAATGTCATAGGTGTGTAGGTGCCCACTGGGGCCTGAGGCATTGAGTCTCTTGGAGCTGGAGTTACAGGTGGTTGTGAGCCACCTGACTTGGGTGCTGGGAACAAAACTTGGGTCCTCTACAAGAACAGGAAATGCTCCTGACCACTGAGCCTTTTCTCCAGACCCACAGTGGCCTTTCTTTAAATGAAAAGATAAATCGTGATATTAATGGGAACACAAAGGCTAGGGTTGAGCTACTCCCTTTGTTTCTTAGATTATTCTTCGCTCGGCTTTTTCCAATGACTAGCCATGAAAACTGCTATTATCTTTTAAAAAGACATCTTAAGTATTTTTATTCAAGATGTCCTTCATATGTGAAAGAAATTTCTAATGCTCTCCCTTGTGTCAATCAAAATTTGCCCATGCTATTTTCTTTCTGCCTGAAGAACTTTAAGGCTGCAGTTATACTGGCAATGAGTTATTTCTGCTTTTGTGGGTCAGAAAAAAAAATGCCATGCACTTTTATTTTTTAAATGTATTTTATTGGTCCTATGAACATATAAATATGTGAGGACAAATTTGTTGTGTCTTCGTGTAGAGACGATGATATCTCTCCAGCATCCTCTGGATTTCATCATTTCCTGCTGAGCAATCTGCTGCGGTCAGTTCTCTGCTTCATCCTGTAATCACTTTTCTCCACCAACCTTATCTTTAATTTAAAAAATGTTATTTATAAGTATGTGTGTGCTTCTGTGAGTATATGCCGTGTGCACAGTGCTTATGGAGGTCGGAAGAGGGCATTAGACCCCCCTGAGCTAGAGTTACAGGCAGTTGTGATCTGTCTGAGTTGGCTGCTGGAGTCTCAGGTCCTCTGCAAGACCTGAAAGCTCTCTTCACTGTGGAGCCATCTCTCTAGCTCCATAGATATAGCCTTACCAGTTTGATCATAATATGCCGAAGTATGTTACTTAAATTTATGTTGATTTTTCTGGGAATTTTTGAACTTACTCGGTCAGTGGGGAAATTAGAGCTTTCTTGAATATTCCTTCTGGACCTTGTTTGCTCCCTTGCTTTCTTCCTTTGAACTCTGTGATTGACTTAAATGGTTCCATACAGTCTCTGCTCTGGGATGCTCTGTTGTGTTTCTCCCCCTCTGTAGTTTTTGAGTTTGTATTTGAATTTAGATCACTTATATTGACAGACACACTTGGGGGGTTCTTTCCAGGACGTTGTTTGCCCGACTCCCATCTGGCACCTCACAATACCTTGGACTCGATGTCTACCTTTTTCAATGGAAGCTGTAGTGTCTCCATCATGGTCATCTGGAAGTGTGTGGCTGCAGTTCCCGAGTCTGGGTCTGTTCTTACTGGTGCTCTTGTGCCTTGAAGTAGGTCATTTGTCTGTCTCTGCATATGGTGGTGTGTGTGCACGGGTGTATGTGTGTGTGACTAAGAATGGCTGTGTTTGCCTGCATGTGGGGGCTAAATTTTTATTTTCCATGATTGCTTTTCCACTTTATTTTTTAAGACCGAATCTCTCACTATACCTGGAACTTCCCAACTGGCTAGCCTGGTTGGTCAGCAAGCCCTGGGAACCCTCCTGTCTCTGCCTCTCCAGTGCTGGGATTACAGTCATGTGCCATTAAGCCATTTTACATGGGTTCTGAAGATCTGAACTCAGGACCTCCAGCTTGTGCTGCATGTAATTTACTAAATGAAACTCCTCTGCAGCCCTTGAAATGGGTCGTTTCCTTTTATCTTCTGCTTCTGTGTCTCACGACTGTGTCACAGAAGGTATCTCTTCGCTTGGTTGTTGCTTACTGCTCTTTGCAGTGGGTGTAGTGTGGGGGGAGAAGGGGGAATTTCCAGTACTACCACTTCAGTCTCAGACTTTGAAAGGTGCCATAGGTCTGAGTGAGGTTCAGGGGCAGGACTTACAGAGCCTTCTTTCTCTCGTACAGCTTTTCTTTCTGCTTAGTTCTTATCTCACCAATGACAATTCTTCTTTGTCTTCCTTCACCACAGTCTAACCATGGATTATGTTGGCGAATGATCTTCTTTCTGCACCTGGGGTTTTCCACCCAAACCAGCAGTCTTTCACTTTAGCCATTGTATAGACTTCTTCTTCCCTCTCAGTGGCACACAGTTTTAGTTAATATCACTGTAGTGGCAGATAACCTGCCTAAGACACTTCTTATCCCTTCCCTCCAGGTCTTTATATCCCTTCCATCAAAGGAATTTCTTCCTTGCTTCCCCCAGGGCAGGTGGCTTTTCCTCCACATCTGGGGGTGCATATGGAGTTGTTTTTGTTTTAGTCACGTGCTGTGCTCATGCAAAGCCCAAGTACAAACAGTCTCTCTCACTTCTTTCATGGCTTGTCAGGCTCTGGCCCTCACCCACTTGAGCAGTGAATGGCACTCCTGGGTCACAGGACCTTTCCCACCTTTCTCAGATACATCCAACTGGGGCTGCTGAAGGGGTGAGGATGCTGTCTGTGTCTGGTGCTCTGAGGGGGTCTCAACTGTCAATCAGCATTGTTCACCTTCAGTCTTTAAAACTTACTCTCTTTTCATGCTTTTAAGGTTGCCACTCAGTCCTGTCATGAAAAGACAAGAGTGAAACAGTTTGTGTCTTCCATTTCTCCTCAGAAGAAGTTGCCATTTTAAATTCAGTTTGCCTGGTTGCCTTGCAATGTCAACTGTCCAAATATATTGAATGGGTCAGGTTTGTCTAGAGGAATAAAACCAATGGGATGAATGTATATAAGAACTTACTAAGTCAGTTTTAAAACAGTAGCAACAACTAAATCAGACCCCCAAACCGAGAATCCAGTAGTTCTTGGTTCTTGAGGCCCAGATGCTCAAGGATATTATATATTATATACATGATTTCTATATACATAACTGCAATGGAGTTACAGGGGTGCTCTCAGGTGCTTTTCATGGTAAATTCAGAAATTGTGGCTTATTCAATATCTGCCTGTAACTAAGCACACATACCTTACTTATTAACAGCACCTTCATTGGGAAAATAAAGTAGTCACTTTAACCTGAGAAGATACTGTTCCCATCTATATTCAGAGATTTCTTCAATATTTACTCTTGGTGACTCCCTAGTGATGGCATTTTTAAACAGCTGACAGTCTTTATTAGCAAATTATCTGGTAGTCCTTTAAGGAATAAAAGGAGAGCTTCACCAGCGACCTGCTGATAAGCCAGCACACAGAACAGAAGTAAATCCTCCTAGAGACAAACAAATATTGCTATATTAAAGAAAGTTAAAGGTGGGGGGAATCACCAAGCCTTCTCTAAACAAGCAGCGCTTCTGAGAAAAGTTAGTCAGCTCCAGTTCCCTCCCGGCAGCCTTCCTGAAGACAAACCTTTTGTATTGCCCACTTCCGCTGTTGAGGGAGAGGAACACCAAAGGTGTGCCTGAAGCCGGCACCACCAAAGAATAAACCTGGAGCTGTGGGGAATGGAAGCATATAGACCTTTAAAACTGTTCACATGCAGCAGCAACATTGCTAAAGTTGAGAGAGAGAGAGAGAGAGAGAGAGAGAGAGAGAGAGAGAGAGAGAGAGAGAGAGAGAGAGAGAGAGAGAGAGTTTCCTTTTCTGCGGCTGTGTTAGGAATGTGTTGTGTCCTCATATTGGCTCTTTAAGAGACACCAGGGATCCCAAGGCATCTGCCCTCATAACTGGGTTAATGTTTTTCTCCAGGGAGTGGATTAGGCCTCCAGCAAACGAGAATAGTTGCCACAAACCTGGATTGTTATCAAAGTGAGCCTGGCCCCTCCTGAGTCCCCTGCTGTCTCTTTCCACATAGGATCTCTGTACACACTCCTGCTATGTGATGCTGTCTTCTCTGTGGAGATGTAACAGAGACCCTCACCAGATGAAGTTACCTATGGTAACCTCCAGAAATAGGAGCCAACTTTATAAAGTCCCCAGGTCCCTGTCTCTCCTAGCTTCCATCCTGTAATGTTTCTTTTGGTTTCTGCGTTAGCCCTTTATTTCTGTTACTATTTTACAAAAAGCTTTTATTTTCATTTTGATTTTTGTCAGCCATTTTTTTCATGCCTGGGACTTGCTCCAGGATTCAGGAGTCCTGTCATTTCTTGCCACTCTGATTAACAGCCTTGTTAAGGTAACTACCTCTGGTGTGGTCAACCTCATTCTATGGCCAGAACTCCACAGCCAAACAAGACATCTGCATTTCTACCTTGTCTTCTTTCTAGTATCTCACTTGTGTTTTTCAGTGTCTAATGGTACAGTTCTTATGGCCTGGTTAACCTTAATCCAAATCAGCTCCAGCTCATAACTCTTCACTCACTCAGGCCTCTCTGGGTGTCAGGAAGCTATGTGTCATTTCCTGTGTGGATGGAATCTGCGTCTATACTTTGGTGAATCACTAGTGGGTATTTGTGGCACATCATTTTGACATCTATTCTTGCTGTGTAAATTGTTAATTCATCATTAGTGAGAAAGAACCTTAGTCCACCTCTAGACTTTGATGCAAACTTCAGTTTTGTGCCTCTCTGTTGCTGTGATAAAAATCATGACCAGCAGCAACTTGAGGGAGGGAAGGGCTTATTTGGCTTATTTAAAGGTTATGGTTCATTGTCCGGAAAAGCCAAGGCAGGCACTGAAGCAGAAGCTATGGAAGAATGCTCCTTCCTGAGTTCTTCCCCATGGCTTGCTCAGCCTGCTTTCTTATACCCCAGGACACCTGTCCAGGGATGCACTGTCCCCAACAGTAAAGCTGGTCCCGTTCACATCAATTATTAGTCAAGAAAATGTTCTACAGCCTTGTCTGCAGCCAATCTGATGGAGACACTTTCGCAACAGATGTTCCTCATCCCAGATAACTCCAGCTTGTGTCAAACTGACAAAAATCTAACCAATACACTACCTTATTATTCATATCCCGTTTTTCTTCGGGAGCTTAAAGACAGTATAGCCTTAATTGTTTAGCCACAGAGAACGCATCATAATCATACTGTTCACTGATAAGATATAGGACTTGATTCTTTAACTAGAAAAAGTCAATCATCAGAAGTTGACAAAACTCCTACTGTGTCCCCCCACCCTCTTTCCTTAGGCCTATTAGCCAAGACAGATAACTTTTTGATTAAACTTCATTGAAACATATATAATGCCCTTGCTTGTTGCTTCTGCCTTTTCTTCCCAACAGGGGGTTTGGCATATCCCTATCATTCCCTCATTTCCTAACCGATGGCCTTCATTGACATGCAATGACCTTTATAGACCATGGCAAACACCATGGTTCTCATCAACTAGTTCTGGGGTCATGTATAATCTTTGGATCCTGGTAAACAACTAAGCTTCAAATACCTGAAAAATTGCTCAAAAAATCACTTAAGGTCATTAGCACACACCTATTTTTTGTTGTATAATTTAATTTTCAAGAGCCTGGTGTTTTGTTTCTCTCGATCACATCATATCAATTTATACTTTTAAAAGTTTGCTGTGAGAATTAAGTACAGTGTTATTTAGCACAGGCAATTATTTGATTACCTCCCTGGTGCTCGTCACAGCCTGGCATTTAATCTGGCTGAGGCCTACAGACCGCAATTTGAACAATCAGGGTAGTTTTCTGTAATTGCAATAAATCATATCATTAACCATGACAGACTGTTCCTCCCACAGACTTTTTATTTTGCGGTAACAGTTAACTCCTGAACTCACAAAGGCCAGATTTCACTGCAGTCAGGTGGATTTCATAGTCAGCTGGCAGCCTACAAAAGCAGTCCAATGTTGGAAAAACACTGATGTCCCGAGAGCCAGACCGAAAGAGGTCGATTTGACTTGAAGATGTGGAGGGTTCTCAGGAATATGCCACACACAGAGGCCATCTGAAGGAATAATTCATGCAAGGATTATTTGCCACTAGAGTGTTTAATGTTTCTAATAGGGAAGCAGATGGAGATCAAGATGTGAGATGTACTTGTATTGTTATATTTTGGTCATTTATATAAAATACACCTGCTAGTGTATTGAGACTTCCTGGGATGAAAAATGTAAAAAGAGAAAATATTTTTAAAGGAACACTTTGTGCTCCCTTTTCTGAGTTCACTTTACAATATGTCCATTTCATATACAATCTGAAAAAGTGAACTGTCTTCTAAGCTCTATGATTATAAACCCTCTACACTCACTTTCTCTAGTGCCTGATCTGCAGCCATCTTCGCTTTCTGTGATTTCAAATCACATACTTTGTTACTGAATTTAAACATTTTTATTTTATTTTTTCCCAAGGAAATCTACTTTTGTATTTTACAGGAAAACAGTACGACATTTAATGTTCAGTATGGCATATTTTTAGCATGCCTAAGTCATGAATGGAGTGGCAACACAAGTGGGCACAGCAACTAGTATTACCAAATAGATTTCTCTATCTCTTCTCCTGTTTTCCCTCTCCCCGGCCATCAGAAACAAATCCAAAGCAAAATCCCATGTTTCAATAATGAAACCAGACCAAAAATAAATGATAGTCCACATCTCGCTGCTACAGCAAAAATTCATTATTTTAGTGTCACTAAATCTATAGAGTTTGTGTTCAAGCTTCAGTTTTTAAATTTCTTGAACAGATTTTGCTTTTTACTTGTTCATGAATATATTTTTAATATTTCCATGAATTGTTTCAAATAGTGGAATAAAGCCCATTTTTAATCATATTATATTAAAGTATACCATAATACAAAGATAAAAGGTAATTATGCCAAATACAAAAATTACTCATCAAAACAATAATATGCTTTATACCCTTAATTAAACAAAATTAAATTTAAAAATATTATCAGAGGCCAAATCATTTTTATTTTTATTTTATTATTTTTAGAATTTCATTCATGATAATTTTTTTACATCATTTCCCCCAACTCCTTCCATGCTCCCCCTTTCAAAGTCATGATGTCTTCTTGTTTATTATTATTGTTACATATATGTATATATAAATGCAACTGCAACCTGCTGGGATCATTCAGTGTTACTAATGTGTATATATATGTACTTAGAACTGACCACTTTGGGACTGGATAATCTATCATAGGTTTCCTCCCTGGAATAGACTAATTTTCTCTCTCTCTTAGCAACCATTAATTGCCTGTAGCTCTGTGGTGGTATTGTGTTCCCCAAAATACTGTGCACCCTAATAAACTTATCTCGGGTCAGAGACAGAACAGCCACTAGATACAAAGGCTAGAAAATGGTGGCACTCATACCTTTAATCCTAGCATTTCAGAGGCAGAAATCCATCTGTTCAAGGATACAGCCAAGCATGGCAACTCACACCTTTAATCCCAGAAAGCAAGCCTTTAATCCCAGGGAGTGATGATAGAAAGCAGAAAGGTATATAAGGCGTGAGGGCCAGAAACTAGAAGCATTTGGCTGGTTAAGCATTTGACCTGGTTAAGCATTCAGGCTTCTAGCAGCACAGTTCAGCTGAGACCCATTCTGGATGAGGACTCAGAGGCCTCTAGTCAGAGGAAACAAGACCAGCTGAGGATCTGGCGAGGTGAGGTAGCTGTGGCTTGTTCTGGTTCTCTGATCTTCCAGTTCACCCCAATACTTGGCTCGGATTTGATTTTATTAATAAGAACTTTTAAGATTCATGCTACATCTGGCGCCCAACGTTCATGGTACGAATTCTCAAAAAAGCTACTTGCCTGTGGGCCTTGTGGGCCCCAACTCAGGCCTGAGCTACACTCGGCCAGTTGTGGTGGTGCATGCCGGTTGGATTTGCTGAAGGAGGCAGAGGCAGGAGGATCCCGAGTTTGAGGCTGGCCTAGGAGGCTTGCTAAGGAAAAGCTTCGGCCAGGGCCGAGTCACAAATAGCAGTGGGACCATGGAGGCAGTGGCTGCTGCTCCAAGTTGCTGGCTGCTTCTCATCTTGTTGGTCACTGTGGTGATGCTGCTACCTGGGAGGAAGGGTTTGCTGCTGCTTGTTCAGAGCAGAATTGCCAGGACCATTGTGTTACAAGGAAGCATCAACAAAGGTCAGTTTGGAAAAGTTTGGCAAGACAAATGGTGGGGAGAAATTGCTGTGAAGATTTTCTCTTCTAGGGAAGAATGTTCATGGTTTCGAGAGACAGATGTTTATCAGACTGTGATTGCCCCAAACTACAGAGGAGGTGCAAAAAAAAAAAAAAGTCTGCAGGGACTCATGACCACACCTAATAGCAACTTTGAAATCTTCAAAAGGATGATGGGACCCCACAACGATGATTCTACATAGACTATGGTAAAGCCATTGAGCCGATTAACACCACGGAAAGATTGACTTTGGATTACAAACTGCTCAGGACAATTTTGAGATGGCTAGCTGAGATGATCGAACCTGACAGACTACTTGAACAAAGACTTGAAACAAGCCCTGCACTTTCTCATTTTGCAGTGACTGGACAAATGATACAGGACTTGACAATTAACCCAAAAATTTTCTTTTCAAGATTCCCTGAAAATATCTTCACCCCTAGAAAGCAAAAAGAAAAAGAGAATATAGATATGAGATAGATAATTGAATCTACTTTGAGAAAAAAGATAAATAATAGGATAAATAGGTAGAACACTGAATCTACACTGAAGAAAAAGGGGAAGATATAAAAATGACAAAAGGTACACTACCTAATCTATTATGAAAAGAAAAAAGAGAGAATATGGATATGATAAGATAAAAAGGGAGATTATGGAATCTACTTTTAAAAAGGAACTACTTGTTTTAAATAAGATAAGTAATGAAAATTTTTTTGGTCTGAGTTTATCAGATGTTACTGGACTGGACATTGTTAATATATATAATGGAGTTTTTATCTGAATCTGTCAAATGTTAATGGACTAGACATCATTAATGTAATTTTGGCTGTATATATTGTACATATTTATTGGATAGTTTTTCTTCTATCAGTTATAAGCTTTTTTTATTTTTAGACAAAAAGGGGAAATGTGGTGGTATTGTGTTCCCCAAAATATTGTGCACCCTAATAAACTTATCTGGGGTTAGAGACAGAACAGCCACTAGATACAAAGGCTAGAAAATGGTGGCACTCACACCTTTAATCCTAGCATTCCAAAGCCAGAAATCCATCTGTTCAAGGATACAGACAGGCATGGCAACTCACACCTTTAATCCCAGAAAGCAAGCCTTTAATCCCAGGGAGTGATGGTAGAAAGCAGAAAGGTATATAAGGCGTGAGGGCCAGAAACTAGAAGCTTTTGGCTGGTTAAGCATTTGGCTGGTTAAGCATTTGGCCTGGTTAAGCATTCAGGCTTCTAGCAGCACAGTTCAGCTGAGACCCATTCTGGATGAGGACTCAGAGGCCTCTAGTCAGAGGAAACAAGACCAGCTGAGGATCTGGCGAGGTGAGGTAGCTGTGGCTTGTTCTGGTTCTCTGATCTTCCAGTTCACCCCAATACCTGGCTCGGATTTGATTTTATTAATAAGAACTTTTAAGATTCATACTGCAGTAGCTCTTCATTTAGGGGTGGGGCTTTGTGAGATTTTCTTCCTTTACTTTGAGATGTCAACTGGTATTATCATCGTGCAGGTCTTGTTTGGGAAGCCATATAGTTAAGATTTCAGAAGTGCAACTCCCTGCCATGTTATAGAAGGTGTTCTCTCAGAGAAGACAACTTTGTTCTCTTCTCTTGCAATCTTTCTACCCTCTTTTCTTAGATGTTCTCTGAGCGTTAGGTGTAGGGGTTGCATTATAGATGTATCAACCAGGAATAAGCCCCTGTGGTCAGTTATTCTCTGTATTCTGATCACTTTGTAAATTTCTGTGATATCTCCATATGATACAAAAAAAGAAAAAACCTCTTTGGTGAGGGGGGAGATACATTTACCTGTGAATATTGTAATTAGAATGCATTTGGGAGTTATACTGGTTTAGGAAAGTACAGTAATAGGTTCTCTTCCAGGGTTTATGCCTTCACTAGCCATTGATAGTTGGCTAGGTTCACAGTACCAGGCATGAATTGCATCCTACTGAGTAGACCTTAAGTCCAATTAGACAGCTGTTGGTTACCTCCAATGTGTAAGTTCCACTATTGCACTCCTGGGGATATCTTGCTGGGCTGGTTATTGTTGTGATTTGTATGCTTTGTAGCCTAATATGATGTTTTAAATTCCTTTTCTTCTTTGGCAACTGAATAGTACCTTTATATACAATGAGAGCTACTATTCAGGGAGGAGGCTTTGGGGGAAGTTCTGGCTTGATTCCTCCAAACCCCATGTCTGAAATGTGCGATTTCTTTGGGAATAGAGTCTGGCCTTAAAGTTATGGAGAGCAACCAAAGGCAACAGTACTAGCCTGTATTATTCTGGGAGGCTCTTGGATTCCCCTGGCCAACAACTTGAAGGGTTTTTTTTATGTTGTCACTGGGATTTTGTAAGATAGTCTTAAAGGGAACATTATCAACCTGACGTGGCATTACTTCATTTAAAAGATTACTACATGCATACACATACAAGCATGTACGAATATTATATGCATTTTAAGTAAACATAAAACAATGTCTCCATATAGTGTTTCCAATCATCATTTAGTGTTCTTTATCCTTCCTCCATCCCTCTCCCTCTGTGTTGCCTTCCCTTACTCATTTCCAGATAAACCTTCCCCTCTGATTTTTCCTATTTCCCCATGCACAGGACCTGTGTCCTACAATTGCCTGTTCCAGCAGTTACCAGGTTATATAGGATCCAAAGATTCAGAGTTGGATCCACAAATAGGAGAGAACCTGTGGTGTTTGTCTTTCTGGCCCTGGATTACCTTACTCTGTATAGTATTTTCCAGTTTCATCCATTTACTGCAGATTTAATGGTTTCATTCTTCTTTACAGCAGAATAGTATCCCATTGTGTATATGTATCACATTTTAATTACCTATTCATCAGCTGAGGGCATTTAGTGTTTCTACTTCCTAGATATTGTGAATAAAACAGTAATGAACATGGCTGAGCAAGTGTCTTTAGGGTAGTATGGTGAGTACTTTGAGCCTATGCCAGTGAGTGGTATAGCTGGGTCATATGGTAGATCCACTTTGAACTCTCTGAGAATTCTCCAAACTGATGTCCCCACTGATTGCACCAGTTTGCAGCCCCAGCAACAGTAAATGAGGGTCCCCTACTCCCACACCTTTGCCAGAGTGTGTCATCAGTTGTTTTCTTCATCTTTGTCATTTTGATTGGGGTAATATGAAATCTCAAAGTAGTTTTAATTTGCATTTCCCTGATGGCTAAGGATGTGCAACAGTTTTAAAGCTATTTTCTACAACCAACATCATCATAAATGAGGAAAATCTGGAAGCAATATCATTAAAATCATGAGTGAGACAGGATCGTCCATTATCTCCACTCATTTTTGGCATAATGCTTAAAGCTCTAGCTAGAGCAATAAAACAAGAGAAGGAAATCCCTGTTTGCAGATGATATGATATTACATAAGATCCAAACTTCCACCAGAAAACCTCGAGAAATAATGAACATTTTCACCAGAGTGGCTAAATACAAAGTCAATTTATAGAAATGAGCTGTCTTTTTACGTACCAATAGTAAATATGCCGAGAAAGAAATCATGAAAATGCTCCCATTCATAATAACCTTTTAAAAAATCTAGGAGTAAGCCTAACCAAGGAGGTGAAGATCTCTACAATTAAAATTTTAAATCTCACAAGAAAAAGACTGAATAAGACAATAGGAGATCTAAAGACCTCCCATGCTCATTGCTTGATAGAATCAGTATTGATACTAAAAGCAATACATATTCAAAATCGTAATCAAAATCCCCATATTTTTCACAGATAAAGAAAAAATTTCCTAAAATCCGCATGGAGTCACAAAAGATCTCATATAGTCAATGAGATCCTGAACAGAAAGGACAATGAAGGAAGGATTAACACACCAGATTTCAAGCTTTCAAGCTGTATTATAAAGCTAAAGCTATAGTGATAAGCACATCATAGTACTGTCACAAAACAATCATGTACATCAATGGAAAACAATAATGAGTATATGTGTACTCACAGCCATCTGACACTTGACAAAGATGCCCAAAAATGCACAGTGAGGAAAAAATAGCATATCAGTTGAATTGTGCCAGTAAAATTGGATGTTCATATATAGTAGGATGAAATTAGGCCCGTATTTATCACCCTGCACAAAAATTAACTCCAAATGGATCAAAGACCTGATGTGAAACCTGAAATGCTGAACTGGATAGAAGAAAACGTTGGCAGTACAAGACTGGAAAGGACTTTCTGAATGAGACTCCATTCATTAAGGACAACAAATGGGACAGGAACCTCATAAAACTTAAAGGCCATTGTAGAGTCAAAGAAAAAATTAATTGAGTGAAGAGGAAGCCTACAGAGTGGGAGAGACTCTTGGTAGCAATACATCTGATAGAGGATTAATATTCATAATATACAAAGTACTAAAAAAGCATAAAGTTAAGAAAACAAATGGCCTAATTAAAATGGCTATGGATATGAACAGAGAATTCTCTAAGAAATATTTTTATTAAAATATTATTTATTATGTGTATCTGTGTTGTTTATACACATGAGTGTAGTACCCAAAAATGCCAGAAGAGAGTATTATGATACCCCTTGAGCTAGAGTTACAGGCAGTTGTGAGCTATCCAATGTGATTGCTGGAAACTGAACTCTAGTCCTCTACAAGGGTAGTGCACATCCTTAACTAGCCAGCTCCTTATTTTTGTTCATAGTGCTTGCTATGGAAGATCTTGACATAGACATTTTTTGACTCTTGTCTTCTATGATCCATTTGTTTTCCTAAGCACATATTTTATTCCTATTGTTAATGTTCTGATCATTTATGCCTTTTTCCATATCTCTAACTACACTTTGCTGTGTCTCTAAGTTCAATAAAAGCGTGGTGCTATCAGTACCTGAACTCACTCAAAATAAGACCAAGATGTGAGTTCACATCTGTAAACTCTTGCCGATCAAGGCATGGTGTCTCAATGCTGAGATCTCATTTCTTTTTGAGCTTTCTTTCTTCAGTTCTTGCTGCCTTTGTGTCTTGTGCTGAATACCTGGGGGGCAAATTATCCGAGTCTCAAATGACAAAACAGTCTCATTTTCCCCTCAAATTCATTTCTGTCTTTACTGATTATAGAATTCTTGCTTCCTTTCCTCAGATGTTTGAATACTTTTCCCAACATCCTCTTGGGTTCAGTATTAAGTTGAGAACTGTATTCTCAGCTTAGTAAAGTCTTCTTTCTTTATGGGAAATCTGTTTCCTGCCTTTGTAGATTTTTTTCTCCTATACTTAGCATTTTAAATTTTCACTTTAATGAGACCAACTCCGTTGTTCATATTCTGATAACTTTTCTTCTTCAGCATTTGGTGGCCTTGTTTCCTTGAGTATTTTAGCAGTACTGATTACACTAATCATGTCACTGCATTTCAGAAATATGTTGTTTTCTATTCCTTAGGAATGGTGACTTATCTTTGCCCTTGTTTTATACATGGACTGTCCTTTGGCCTGCTGACTTTTGTTATATTAGGCTATTTTTGCAGCAATTTTAGGTTCATAGCAAACCTGATTGGAAGGAACTGAAGTTTTGCATATATTCCCTGTCATTGCACATGTACAGATGCTCCAGTTACCAACATCCCTGCAAGATTGGTGCATTTATTACAGTTGATGGACCTATACTGACACATCATCATCCAAAAGCTGAGAGCTGACACTAGGGCTCATTCTTTGTGGGGAATGCTCTGTAAATTTGCACAAATGTGTAACAACCTGGACCTGCCAATATAGGATCATGCAGAGAGACTTTTCTGTCCAAAAGATTTCCTTTGTTCTACTAACTCATCTTTTTCTCCCCCGTAGTTCAACAACATATATGTGTGTGTGTATGCATATTAATATGGATGCACACATGCATGTGTGCACACATATATACATGTAGACATCAAACGTTTGCCTTTTTCAAAATGCTGTATAGTTGAAATCATACATATGAGCCCTATCTTTCAGGGTTGAGCTATTTCCTTTAATACTATGCATTTGAATTTAATGCATGTCTTTTCATAGCTTGGGAGTTAATTTCTTTTTATATTTATTTATTTTATGTGGCTAAGTGTTTTCCCTGCAAATGTATATGTGAACCATGTGTATGTTGGGTGTTCACAGAGGTCAGACGAGGGCACTGGATACACTGGAACTGTAGTTATGGATGGTTGAGAGCTACTGTGTGGGTGCTAGGAATTAAACCCAGGTCTTATGGAATAGCATCAAATGCTCTTAGTCACTGAGAAATTTCTCCAGCTGCCATTAGTTTATTTCTTAAACCCATCCTATTGATTATTTTTATTTATGTGGGGGCAGCTACACAGCAAATGTATGGAGATAAAACACAACTTTGGGGAGTCAGCTCTCTCCTCCCACTGTGGGTTTCACAGTAATTGATCTCAGGTCATGAGACCTGCATGGCAAGTACTTGTACCCGCTGAGCCGTTTTACTGATCAGGGCTCATTTTTTTTTTTTTTTTAGTGCTGAGTAATTTTCACTGCCATTGTCTTAGAAACCACAGATTGTCTACATACTGAAGGAATCTTGGTGGCTTCCACATTAGAGCAATGATAATTAAAGTAACTGTGAACATCTGGTGCAGATATGTGGATACAGATAAGTTTTCAAAACTTTGTTGGTAAAGTCTTGGGGACACTTTTACTGGATAGCACTGTGAAAGAGACTTCAAACTGCCTTCCAAAATGACTGGACCATTTTCCCCTTTTTGTACCAGTGAGTGTGAGTTCTCCTGAGCCCTTGTCCTCACCACATTTGGTTGTGTCAGGGTTTTGACTCTTCTAGTAAGTATAGAGTAACTTATCTGGTGCATTTGGATTTTCTGATGACATGGATTAAATAGCCTTCCTTAATTTCTTCCTTCCTTCTTTCTTTTTATTATATGTGTATAAGTGTTTGTCTATATGTATATGTGCACCATATATGTGCCTGGTAACTGAGGAGGCCATGGAGGGTGTCAGATCCCCTTGAATTGAAGTTACAGATGGTTGTGAGCCACCATAAGGATCTGGAAACCAAACCTAGGTCCCCTGCAAGAATAGCATGTACCTTATCCTTAACCACCGAGCAATCTCCTCAGCCCATTAAACAGTTTTACATATGCTTGCCCTCATTACTCATGCATTGTCTGCTAAAGGCTTTTGCTTAACTTTAAATTTGATTTCTTATTTTGAAATTTTCTGATTTTTTGGGTGTGTATTTTGAGTAACAGTCCCTTTGCAGACTTATGCTTCGATGTTATTATCTCCCTTACTGTGGCTTACATCTTGCTCTCTTAAAGGAGAAATATTTAATTTCAATAGAGTCCATGTTATCAGTTCTTTCATGTACTTGTGGTGCTTCAACTAACAGGTCATCCTCAAGCCTCAAAGTGATCTGGATTTCATACTCTGTGGAGTTTTGCATTCTACATTAAGTCTATGATCTATTTTAAGTAGGCTTTGAAAAGGGTTTAAGTCCTTTCCAGATTTTTCTCTTTGCATGGAAATGCTCTGTGGTTCTAGCAGCATTTGTATTGCCTTTGCTCCTTTGCAAAGGTCCCCTGGGTCTACCAAGGTGGGTGTGTTTCTGGGTGTTCTGTTCTCTTCTAGATCTACTAGCCTATTCTTCTGCCAGTCACCTAGCTGGTAATTATTGTAGCTGTGTGAGTAGCTTTGAAAGGTTTTTAAATACAGAGAAGTGTTAAGAGGTGAATGAATATAATAACCAAAACACACCAACTAGATTCAACCATGGTTAACTTTTGATATAACACTCTTTTCAATCACTCTATGGATACTAAAACCTCCAAAAATAACCCTTTCTGTTTATAGAATGATTAACATCTCTCTGGTTGCAATCTCCTGATGATTTCTCTTGGTTATTTTCTTTCACATTGTAGGTTTTTCGTAAGGAAACGATCCTATACCACTGAATAGTATTCCATAGTGTATAAGTGCCACATTTTCATTATCTATTCATCAGTTGATGGACATCTAGGCTGTTTCCACTTCTTGGCTATTGTGACTAGAACAGTGATGAGCATGGATAAGCAAATATCTCTGTAGTAGGAAATAGAGTCCTTTGGGGATATGCCCAGAAGTGATATAGCTGGTTCATATGATACATCTATTTCTACCTTTTTGAAGAAACTTCACACTGATTTCCATAGTGACTACACAAATTTACACTTCCACTAACAGTGAATAAGTGTTCTACTTTTACCAAATCCATGCCAGCATCTATTGTCATATGTAATCTCAAAGTAGTTTTGATTTACATTTCTCTGCTGCCTAAAGATTTTGAACATTTGAAAAACCATCTCTCAGCCATTTTATTTCCTACTTTGAGAACTTTAAGAACTTTTTGTTTAGTTCCATGCTCCAATGTTTGCTTGTATTATTTTCTTGGTGTTTAGATTTGAGTCATTTGTATGTTTTAGCAACTAACCTTTCAGGTGTATAGATGGTGAAGATATTCTCCCATGATGTATGCAGCCTCTTCATTTGAATGATAGCACCCTTTACTTTACAGAATCTTTTTAGTATCACATGACCCTATTGGTAAGTTGTAGATTTGTTTATGATTTTTTTCCATCCTGGGTCTTTTGTGTTTTCATATCAGTTTTGAGATTATTTTTCTATTTCTGTGAAGAATTATGTTGGACTTTTTTTACAGCATTGATCATATAGATTGCTTTTGGTAGGATGGCCATTTTCATATTAATACTACCAATTCATTGGGAGGTCTATTGAGCTTCTGATATCCTCTTCAACTTTTTTCTTATAGTTTTGATTGCACATGTCTTTTACATCCTTGGTTATTCTTACACACACACACACACACACACACACACACACATATACATGTGTGTAGGAGGAGCACAGCTAGTTAGCTTGATAAAATCAGAGCTGCCCTCTTCCAGATAGTGGCCATAGACATGTGTGCTAGATACTTCCTACTGAGCCAACTTGGAGTCTGCTGCTGCCCCGGTGATTGGTGACACATGACCATCAGAATGCTGGGGGCCAATGAGAAAGAGACAACACAGCAAAGAGAGTCTCTGCTGCCAATGGGAAATTAAGAGGGGCTATATAGATTTGCCCCATATCCTCAATAAAGGAGTCCACTGCTTGGTCTCACCTGACTCCCAGTGTCTGTGTCATTGATGCTACACCTTCTCACTCCCCCCAAGGGGTGTCCAGATAGAGTGACCCAAAATATCATATGTGTGCATCTATATATTGTGAATAGTGTTGTTTCCCCAATTTTTTTCTTGGTATGTCTCTTATTGGTATATAGGAAGGTTACTGGTCTTTGTGTGTTAATTTTGTATCCTGCTACTTTATGCATTTATTAGATGTAGACATTTTTCTGGTGGAGTCTTTGGGGTCTTTTATGTACAGAATCATATCATTTGCAAATAAGGATACTTTGACTTCTTCCTTTACCTTTTTAATCTCTTTTTATCTCCATCTCTTGGCTTATTGCTCTAGCTAAGACTTCAAGTGATATAATTAATAATAATGGAGAGAGTCTTGTCTTGTTCTTGTTCTTTATTTTAGTAGAAATGATTCTGGTTTTTTTTCTCCACTTAGGATAATGGTGGCTGTGGACTTTATATTGCCTTTGCTGTGTTGGTAAATAATCCTCAGTAACCCTAGATTCTCTAGGACTTTTATCACAAAACAATATTGGATTTTGTCAAAGACCTTTTCTGAATCTAATGAGATGATCATATGATTTCTGTCCTTTAGTTCATTATGCTGTGGATTATATTTGCTGATTTATGTATGATGAACCATTGCTGTATCTCTGGAATGAAGCTGAACTTGATCCAGGTGGATGATCCCTTTAATATGTACTTGAATTTAGGTTGCAAAAGTACTTTATGGAGAATTTTTGCATGTATGTTCATCAAAGAAATCAGTCTGTAAATTTCATTTTTTGTTGTGTCTCTATCTGATTTAGGTATTAACACAATGCTAGCTTCTTATAAAGCGTTTGGAAGCAGGAAAGCTTCCTTTCCTATTTAATGGAATAATTTGAGAAACATTGCTTTAGTTCTTCTCTAAAGATCTGGAAGTAAATTTATCTCTGGTAAATCTATCTGGAGTGGAATTTATTTTTTATCTCTTTTCAGTTTGGGGGTGTATTATTATTATTATTTTGTGAATGCATGATTGCTTACATGTATGTGTGTATGTATGTATGTCTGTATGTATGTATGTGTATGCACCACATGCTTGTCTTGTGCCCATGGAGCCCAGAAGATATTGTCAGATTCCCTGAACAGTTGTTAGCAGCCATATGGGAACTGAACACGGGTCCTATGATGAACAGTAAATGCTCCTAATAGCTAACACCTCCTAGCCCCTGCTTGGGTTTCTTTTTTAATTGTTGTTCCAATCTTGTTTGTGGTGGTATTGTGTTCCCCAAAATATTGTGCATGCTAATAAACTTATCTGGGGTCAGAGACAGAACAACCACAATATTAAACATAGAAGTTAGGCAGTGGTAGCACACGCCTTTAATCCTAGCATTCTAGAGGCAGAACTCCATCTGTTCAAGGATACAGTCAAGCATGGTGACTCACACCTTTAATCCCAGAAAGCCAGCCTTTAATCCCAGGGAGTGATGGCAAAAACAGAAAGATGTATAAGGCGTGGAGACCAGAAACTAGAAGCTTTTAGCTGGTTAAGCTTCAGGCTTTCGAGCAGCAGTTCAGCTGAGAGTTATTGGGATGAAGACACAGAAGCTTCCAGTCTGAGGAAACAGGACCAGCTGAGCAATTGGCAAGGTGAGATAGCTGTGGCTTGTTCTGTCTCTCTGATCTACCAGCATTGACCCCCCCCCAAAAAAAAAACGGATCCTCTTCAGCCAAGAGAGCTCTCTGAAGCAGGAAGGGTAAGGCTCATAGCTCTGACCTCTTCGCTTTCTTCTCTGAATCGGCTCTGTGTTTCTTATTTAATAAGACGGTTGGTTACATCTACACTTGTTGCTTTTGAGGGATCTGTTTAACTTCATTTTTTATAGCTTCTTGGTTTAACTTTGGTAGGTCATATGAACTAAAACACTGATCTATTTCTTCTTAGGTTTTCCAATTTGGTGGAATATAGGTTTGGTTTTTTTTTGTTTTTTTGTTTTTGGTTTTTTAAGACAGGGTTTCTCTGTGTAGTTTTGCGCCTTTCCTGGAACTCGCTTTGTAGACCAGGATGGCCTCGAACTCACAGAGATCCGCCTGGCTCTGCCTCCCGAGTGCTGGGATTAAAGGCGTGCGCCACCACCGCCCGGCTAGTTTTTTTTTAAGTATGTCCTCATGTTCATCTGATTTCATTGGTATCTGTTGCAATGTCTCCTTTATAACCTCTAATTTTATTCTTTTGGGTCTTATCTTTCTTTTGGTATATTTGGGTAGAGATTTGTCAATCTTGTTAATCTTTTCAAAGAATCAACTCTTGGCTTCATTGATTCTTTGTGTGCTATTTTCATTTCTATTTCATTAATTTCTTTTCTGATTTCATTTGTCATTTGTGTTTCTATTGCTTTAAGATAGAAATCATGCATGGTACTGTTAACTGGGCCAAAACTCTATAGCTGGCTAGATTAAAGGCCTTAGGGAAAAAAACTAATACTGTGATTCTTTTAAATGAACACAGTGTTAAACTACTCCCTAGGTTTTTATCTATATACCCATTAATTAATGCATTTCTCAGTCCTCTTCAGAGGAACTTCTTTTTGCAGTAGATGTAATTAATACAGAGATCTACAACTGATTTACATACAGAGAATAAGAGACTGTAAAATGTTCAGCTGTAAATGGTTCATCTATATTCACACCCCCTTCCTCTAAGGCTCAGGGATAATCACAGAAGAAGGAACAAAAGTATTGTTAGAGTCACAGGAAGTAGATGTCTATACAACTATATATAGTCATGCAGTATTTGCTAGACTCAACAAGGCCGTTGCACACCTGAACTCACAGTGACTGTGACAGTATACATAAGACATGCACAAGATCAAACCAGGCAGAATACCAGCATGATGAAGAGGGTCTCATGACTTTCCACCCCTGCCATGAGAATAATGGACTGAACCTCTGAAGCTGTAATCCAGCCCCCCATTAAATGCTTTCTTAGAAATAGAACATTGACTAAGACAACCTACTACTCAGAGCAAGAGATGTCTTTGCCATTGGAAGCAATCCTAACTGAAGCCCACAGAATTGATTCATCTCTGTGTCCGCTCCCTTTGCACATCGGCCATGAATTGTATTGCATTTGTTTAGTGACTTCTAACCAAATTATTTTCTTCCAGAACAGCCTTTGTCTCGAGTTTGCATTGCTTAATAATTAATTTACCCTGGGGTGCCGCATGATTGTCAGCTGGATAGATCAGTAAGGTCCAGTTCCTGCTTTCTGTGATCTTCCTTATTTGATGGCTTCCTTCTCTGCAGCCCTGTATTATGTATCAACAATGTCCATTCTTCAAAGGTGGAGATGACCATCTTAAAATATGATCTACTCAGAGATGATTACAGCAATCTCTTCATCCCTCCCTGTGTTCATCCAGGACCTGCCATGTGCCAGGCACTGACAAAACCTCCAGGCAATCGAAGCAGCACCAGTACTCGCCATCATGAGAGTTTACCTAGGAACTTGACTTTCATTAGCAGTTCCATAGGCAGGTGTAACCTGAAGGAGGGTGTGGCCAGCAGTCAGAGAGAGATGAGTGGGTGGAAACACACACTCGGCATCCTCTGTGCTGTGTTAAGGAGTTCTTGCCTTTAGAACACAGACCCTGGGACCACACTGCCTGTGCCTGTGTTCTGACTAGCACTTATGTACGGAGCAATTTGGAAAAGTCTCTGCACCTAGCTTTTTGCATGTATGGCAGTTGTTAGTTACTAAATTAATAATTTCTAGAGAAATAAATATATAATGAATCCTATAACTTGTAATCCCTTGCATCTAATCTTGTTCACATTTATTTTGTTGAGATTCCTAGAAAGACACACTGCATTGAAACGTATAGAGAGAAGAAAAATTTAGAAGTTATTTCTCTGATTTTTTTTTCTTTGGAAACTCACTTTTAGACTCATGAAGTTTGGCTGATATCATTCATTTTTCCACTCTCTAAGTTTTAAAAAATTCTCTAAGACTTTGTCTCCAATCCTTACCCCTCTTTACTGGCCCAAGGACCCAGATAGTAAGTAGTGTTTGTTTGTAGGCTAAGTGCTTCAAGCAAATCAATATATTTGTGCAGCATGTCTTAACCCCTTAGCTTGAGATGCATGCACAATAGCAGAAATCTCACTGATAAAAACCTGCTTCTGAAGTCACTAACTGCTACCTCAACATACTCGCATAAAGAATATATATGGGGATTTTGCTTCAAACATCATTGAGCTGTGATGTTAAAAATGTGCATAACCTATTTCTCTGGAACTGCTCTTTAAGAAGCATATTGATTTTGTCAGAGACCACGTGCAACTGATAACATTTCCTTCAATGATCATTTTGGTGGCAATTGTGTTAAAATAGCACCCGATGGACAAAGAGAGGAAAAAGAGCAATTTTGTGTAGCTCTTTTATCAAGTGCCTGCTTTATACATACTATTTGGTGAAAGTAGAGCCGTGTGTGTGTGTGTGTGTGTGTGTGTGTGTGTGTGTGTGTGTGTGTGTTTTCATGAGTATTACCCATGGAAGTAGATCTTTGAAGACATTACTCTCTGAATGTATTTGGACCATGAAACAATATTTCCCTTTATCTCTCTTTGTCATTGTTAATTGGGATAAATTGCCAGATTTCCCAGTGGCAGTGTGTCTAATTTAATAATCTGAGAGGCTAGTGCTTGAAAATATAATGAAATGTACTAATACAGTGGCAGTTTCATAATTACTGATACAAACATTGTAATGAATCTACTGCTCAGAACAGTTTACAAAGTGCAAAATTCGGCATGAAGAGAACTTCAGCTATATTTGCATAAGTCATTGTAGAGATCAATCATAAAAATTACAAGTATTGGCTGGTGGGCAGTACTTTGATTTGAAATATATTTATTTGGAAAAATGAATGATATCAGCCAACCACTTGATGAGGTTTATTCCTGACTTCTGCAGAGAATGCACAGAAACAAATGTAGTGGAAGTCTCTCTTTCGTTCTTTTTATTGTGGACATGTTCCTATCATCCAGGTTTCCTTAGCAGCCTGAGACCACCCTAACAGGGTTGGTGATTATGATGTACTGTTATTTTGTAAATATGGCTGGAGCCAATATTTCTACAATGTTTGAAAGATTCAAGCTCTTCTAATATTTTCTCCCTTTTCATTACATTGTTTATTTTGTGTGTGAGTGTCAGTCTGTGTGCATGTGGGAGGGCTGCCTAGGCCATGGTGTTTGTGTGGAGGTCAGAGGACAGCTATAGAAGTTGACTCTCTCCTTCCACCATGTGGGTCTTGGGGAGCAAACTCAGGTCATCAGGCTTAGTGACAAATGTCTTTATGCACATTTATGCTGAGACATCTCACTAGCCCCAGTATTTTATTCATTTAAAAAAAATAATGTAGATCCAATAAGATGGCTCAGAGGGTAAAGCTGCTTGCCACAAAATGTTATGATTTGAGTTAAGTCCCTATTGACCTCTGACCTCCACATGCCTGCCCAAGGCGTGTGCACATGCATGCACATGTACACATTTACACACATACACACACAGACACACACACAGAGAAAGAGAGAGATACAGAGACAGAGAGAGAGACAGAGAGAGAGAGATGCACACACAATATAAATAAATAAATTTAGAATGAATGTAGGTAACAGTATGGAGAAGTGGTTTTCCTTGTGTGAAATTCCAGTTTTATCTAGTTGTCTGACCTCAGAGAAATATGAAATTCAGCAGGTGATTTAATCTTGGAATCTCAATTTCTTTATCTGAGAACTCAACTTTGTTTACTATGAGACTTACGTAAGAAACCACTAAAAGGGAATCACCTGCCCATTATAAGCATCGAATGCATGCCTTTCTTCCTAACGTTTCCTCTTTGCATAGGATTTGCAACACATGAACACCATGTGCAGGTGGCTCTAAGGTGACCAGGCCATAGATTATGTTTAAGTGTCTTTGATTTTGGAGGAAGAACAAGTAGGCCATGTGCATGGTGACTCGGAACTTGACTACCTCTCAGGTGGGTCTGAGCTTGAATGTAGGCTTCTCTACAAATGAGTCTGTGACTCTGGGGAGATTTCTTAATCTCTTGGATCCTTTCTTTTCTGCTCTGTGAAATGGAGATGCTAGTTTAGCTACTTGGGCATAGATGGCAAAGTTTAATTAGTCGAAGAGTAGGCTAGCTTCCTGCAATGAGGTACTTATGTTTTTCCTGTGTCCTTGTATGCTTTACGTATATTCTCTTAGAATTTACATTCTACAATAGGGCCCTTTATTTCATTATTTGTGTAGTCAGATTTCCATTACTTTCACAAAATTCTTGAGAAAAATCAATGTAAAAGAAGGAAATTTTCATTTTGGCTCCTGAGATCTTATTCAGTCTGATTAGATGGTCCTGCTGTCTTGGGCCTCTGGGGAGGTGGAACTGCCCGGCATGAAGCTGGTGATGAAGCAGAGGAATCCGTTTCACCGTGGGGGTTGAGGAACAACAGGGGAGAAGAGGTGCACAGGGTCCAAATCCAAGGGTCCAGTGACCCATTTCCTTCCATTAAGGCTCCACTTTAGATGTACCACCATTTCTCAGTAGTGCTCCAGGCTGGTGACTGGCCCTTCAACAGACTGGGAATTTGACAAGCATCAATTCCAAACTACAACACCCACTGTCCTATCCTTATTTCACGGTTAGTGCCTGAACTTAAGACAAAATATGATTTTTTTTTTTAAAAAAAAAAGCATCAGGTATTTTTACAAAGTTAACAAATGGCTTAATGGAGAGGTTTTGATTCTAGTCTATGTCCCTTCTAGATTTGGGATCTAAAAATTACAGGTGGTGTCAAATTAAAATGAGATTACTTATGGAAATTCCGTCTTCAACTCCTATAGCTCAGCAAAGAGCAAGGATCTTATACCATCGATCCACTCAGGGTCCTATGCTCTGTCTTTCCCTGGGACAGTGAGTGGGTCAGTCTTTCACTGGTTTTGTGAAGTAAGCAAAACTCTTAAATGGGATCGACAGAAGAGAGCCCTTTTCAGTTCCTTTGATATGTGTCCTGAATTAGCTGGACGTAGCTGCATGGGGTGTGGTTTTGATTTTTAGAGGATCATTTGAGTAAGTGATAGCTTTGATGCAGCTGTGCTTCCAATGCAAGGACTTGGGAACATTATGCAACTTGTCGGTTCTCATGGTTTCATATACCCGCTTCCCATTTTCCTATTAGCATTTAAAAATTAAAAGGTTACTCATTTGACCTCCAGTCATTTAAAGCATATTATTCTGGCTGACCCTTCAAGCTGCTTGTTAGGGAGTAGCGCCCCTGGGTTCTGCTGTCATCTCCTCTAGTTGCCTGGGTGGTTCCCTTGGCAATTTGCTAGTAACAAAATGTTTTTGTAGGATTGCTGGATTTAAGCTAGATCTCTGCTTGTTTTGAAAAAAAAAAAAAAAAAACTGGCTGGCATTGAAATAGTTTGTTTAGAATGTTCTCCATGTTAAAAAGAGAAATGAAGTACCTGGTTGGATGGCATAGCCTGGATCTTTTTGCCCACACTGCTGTGCTGTGATTACGAAACCACACGTTGGTAATGTGCTAAACTCTACACACACTTTAAAAAAAAACATAGCAACTTCACGAAGAGGGTATCATCATCATAATCATCATCATCACCATTGAAAAGTAAAATGAATCACTATCTTACAAGCTAATTTCTATGGATTAGTAATCTTTAGCTAACTCCCACTTGACAGGTTTGAAAACAAGTTACACGGTGGTATACTTTCAGATAAAAGCACACTTACAATCTAATGTACTGTATTGATACAATACGATTGTATGACTTTTATTAAATTACTTCACACTGCAGTGGAAAGTCCTGCCTGTCTTGTGATGTTTGGCTGTCGTTTTGTGATTCTTTGGGTTTGAGGCTGGCTTACTTTTATTACTGATGTATCTACCTGTGCGCTGTGGCCGTATGCCTGCCTCAGAGCCCTTTGTGATGAAATGTGTGGCCACTGCTAGCTATTAAGTATGTTTTGTGATTCTGTGCTAGAGAATAGTCTCTTTCTTCCCTTTGTTCTACCTGAAAGCCTCTGAGAAGCATAAAGTCTTTATTTCTTCCCAGGAGTCCTTGCAGACCAACACTGAGAAAAAAGGATTCATTAGACATTGTTTTCCAGCCTTCCAACCAGGAGGTAAAGAGAAAAGGCGAGTTCAAGTGATGTCAAGTATCAATGCTGGTTTGATTTTCATCCCAGCACAATTACTACTTTCATAATACTGCCAGTATTTAACATCCCCTTGACTCTCAACTCCGTGCAGTAGTTAAGAGAGGCAGGTATTCATAGGGACATAGGGAAATAGCCCATCATGAGAGCATTGTAGTCAATGATGCCAAGTTCACCTATGCTCTCCAAGGACATCTTCCTGTTGATTCTCTTCTGACCTCATTGCATCTTACAAACAATATCAAATCTTTATCATACAGAAAAAAGGGTGTAAATCACAAATAAATACTGACATCACTCCTTATCCATGGGTTCTGCATACTTGGATCTACTACCCATGGACCAAAAATAATCAGGAAAAAAATGCACCTATATCAAACATACATTTATGGTACTATCACTAGATAATACAATATAACAATTACATTGTAGTAGGTATTGAAATCATCCAAGATGATTTCAGTACATAGGATGTGTGGGGCCATTTCGATAGGAAATGCCAGCATCTGTGGAGATTGGTGTGCACAGGGGCTCTCAGAGTCTCTGACCTGTGCTGAATGAAGACTGTGGCTTTCACTGTCTTCCTACTTAATGAAGAGAAAATTTGTTTTTTGTTTTTGTTTTCTGTGCTTTTTCATTTGTATGTATGCAAATAGCCTCAACATTTTTGACAATACTGAATTAGATTCATTTTCAACATAAAGCTATTTCATCTTTATAAACTCACTGTGTAAACATAAAAAGAAACACTAAAGGTGGAAGGTAGACACAATACCAGTCAGCTGGGCAGTTGGTACATATGTGACGTATTCCTCAATTTCCTTGTTTTAATCATTTATTTTAGTATATTTGTTTCTAGAATGTTCATCTTTTGCTTAAAAAAATTCCAGCCCTGAGAGCTGCCCTTGTCCACCACCACCTGCAACACTCTGGAGAGCAGGCCCTGCACCTCACATGGGCAGCACAACAGAGCAAACCCTGTTAGCAGAGGTGTGGGTGAGCCAGCTCAGATATTGTGAGCATGGAAGAACTATCCCCATTACTTATCTGTCATGTAGTGGCATGGGTGGGAGAGAGATGTCTCTCCACCCCCTGCCTATCAATGACTGAGGCAGGTGGGAGAGCTAGCCCTGTCCATCATCTGCTGCAGCACTCAGGAGTGTGGCCCCTACACCATGCCTGGACAACACAATAGAGCTGGCCCTGAAGGTGTAGATGAGGGAGATCTGACCCTGAGGACATGAAAACAGGAGAACTGGCCCTGCCCCTTGCTCATCGCTGCAAAGGGTGAACTTACCAAGACAATGCAGGAGAAGTCACCCTGGTGGTGAGGTCAAGGGAGAGCTGACAGGCTAACCAACCCTGCAGCTACCCAGGCCCAGAACTAGGATTATATGTTGGCCCACCCCAATATCCACACTATCTATGATCTGCTGGAGCACATGAAGGGATGGGTCCTGCAGACCCAGAGCTGCAGGATTTCCACAACACAGGGCAACAGCAGAATAACCAAGAGGAGTGCCAGTGAGGGCCCAACATTGATAGGATAGCAGAAATGAGGGGCCTCGAACCAGACCAAGGACTCTTTGCAATGAATACTTACAACTAAAGATATATGGGCAAAAGGGTTTATTGCATCACTCACTATGTTACATCACAGCTTCCACGACTAGAGTTTTTTCCTCTTAAATTTTATCTGGGGGATGGTGCTACAAGGGCAGAGGGAGGATATGCAGGGACAAGAAATAAATGGGACTGAGATGCATGATGTGAAAGACACAAAGAATAAGTAGAAAGAAAGTTAAAAAGTAAAAAAAAAAATCCCAGCCCCATTTCAATGCAATTTTAAGGGTCCAGATTCAAACTAATACATAAAAGTGAATAATGGTGCAAAAAAATGAACAAAGACATATTGGAGCTTATAGTGGAATACTTCTGGCTAAGTTCTCAGTGAAATCTTTGGGAATAGCTTGACAGATGTCTAGACATCTACAAAAAGGCATTTGAAAACTTTACTGAAAGCCTAAAGCCCTTGATAAACAACATGCCCAGTGTTCTACTGGGAAAATCCATCACTGTTGATGCTGATATTAAAATGTAATTCAAACCATAACTGATAGACTCATCAATGGTAGTGAATTGACACCTTAGCAACAAGCCTTTGTGTCTGGTTTTACATAGCATGTACGTTATTGTGGTTTGTTCTGTGGAAGTTTTGTGTATAGGAGTAGGTGGGGTCAAGGAATCACATGAATATGCATGAAAACTTCAAATATGCATTGTTTTACAGCTTGCTCTTTTCCCTTCACAGTTTTAGTGTGGGTCTAATGATTCTTATCTCATTGAATAGCTCTCTATGTTTAATATAGACACAGAATGTAGGCAATACAAGGAAGGTTTCATATTATTTCATCTTCAAAGATTTGGGAAATTAGAAATCTCGAGTATTTAACGATACACTTAAGATTTTAAAATATAGTAAGTGTTGTTTAATTGCCAGACCTAAAGACAATGTTATGTAACTCTTAAAAATATAAGAAAATTAATCTAACAGTTGTCCTGTGTCCACAGTCTACCCTACGTTGGTTGTTATGAATTCTTCCACCCTTTCCTGGATTTGGACTCATCTTAGCAATAAGACCAGTGTGTCCATAATTCAGTTAAATGCAGAATGACATCAGTTATTTATTTTATTGTTAAATGTGTAATCCCAGACAGGTTAGTTATAACAGCAAAATGTATCTGGTACAAAGTTAGAAGAAGGAGGAGGAGGAAGAGGAGAAGAACAAAAGAAGAAGAAAAGAAGAGAAGAAGGAGAAGGAGAAGAATGAAGAAGAATGAAGAAGAAGAAGAAGAAGAAGAAGAAGAAGAAGAAGAAGAAGAAGAAGAAGAAGAAGAAGAAGAAGAAACAGAAAGAACAAAAAGTCCCAGGATATTTGGAATGAAGATAATCATCAATGATATTCTATTGTCCTTCTACACTCTCACTGTCATTTAGCTATACATTTGAGTTTCAAAATTGCTAAGTAGTAGTAGTAAAATTTCAACAAAGAAATTAGCCAAATTTAATAGAAATTCTATTTAATAAAGTGATTTCAAAGATGTATATGCAAGAACAGATAATGGGGACAGCTTTTCAAAGTTTTGAAAATAAATTTAAATATTTCCCCTGCTGTATATTAAATCTATATCTATATATTTATATATATAGAGAGAGGGAAGGAGGAAGGAAGAGAGAGAAGGAAGCAGAGGAAGGAGAGAGGGGGGAAGCAAGCAGGAATCTGTGCCAGGCTGTAAACCCCAAAGCCTAGCACCCCTCTTCCCTTCTCCCAGTGACACACTTCCACCAAGGCTGTACCACCTAAAGTTTCCAGAACCTTCCCTAATAATACCACTAACTAGGGTCAAAATCTTTCAATACATGAAACTGTGGAGATATTTCTTATTCAAATCACACTAGATGCTTTACTATATTTTGAAGGGTCACTACTAGCTTTTAATCTTATTGATAACTTGCAAGCATAAAGCTAAAAGATTTTTTCTTGCAGTAAATTCATTTTAGAAAGGTGACTTTTATTTCATTATTACTAGTTTTCTCATATTGAAATTTCATATGCTTGGGACAGTTTCCTTCTCTTATCCATACAGAACATATAAAAATTATTTGTAGAGTTTGTAGAACCTTTTTCAAGGCTCCTTGGATTTCCAAACTGGCTTGCTACATTTCCTGTGCTTCATTTCTCTTTTATATGCTGTAGAAGCTCATAGGTATCTTCTTTGTACTTCGATTTAATGTAGAAAGGAGTCTATTCATTTACATGTTTGTGACTTTCCAATTCCGGGCAACAGGTTTTGTGTAGCTCCTTAACTCTTACCAAATAACTAGAGAGGCATGCAAAGTTACTGACACTCAAGGATACAGGGATCATCCTGAGATCATTCAAGAATCCTTTGGAAGAAGAGCTGGTCCTCTGGAAAGCTCTGACAATCTTGTTTGATTGCACCATGTAACCCGTACGTGATGGAAGATCTGTTATGAACAGTGACATTTGTCTCATCACTCCACAATTGCAATTCTTGGTGTGTGATATGCAGATGATATTCAGTGATTCCAGCAATGCCAGAAAATTCTAGAAATAATTCTCAAGGTAAAAATTAACTGTGACTTACAGTGAATAAGAATGTCAGATTGCTTCTAGGAAAATGATGGAGGAGGTTGATGCAATTAGTGTTAAAGAATAATCAGTGATCAGATAATCATCGCTAATGAATCTAACACAGAGACATCCCAGGCGTCTGTTGCGTGGAAATGTACCTTCTCTGTGAACGTAAGGCATACATGAGACTGTCTCTTCTCTAGCTATCGATGAGAGGGTTCGATTGCTAATTATGCCTTTGTCTATTTTTAAACTATAAGAATGCTCTGTGCAGAGAGGAATATTTTTCTTCTTCTTCACACTCTTGCAATAAGCTTTATTGATGCACCAATCTTGCCTTTCTCTCAATTTTCATCATGTTGTAAGAATAGTTACATTGTTAGGATTCTGCCATAAGCAGTCAGTTCATGCTGCATCTCTTACTGTTTTTCTAATTAGATATTGATACATATTGAGGAAATTTGGTAGTTATATCTGACTTAAAAACTGGCTGTGTTTATCTGAAAAAAATAGGTTTTAAAAGGAAATGAGTAGATATGATTTTAATTTTTAAATTTTATTTTACTTTTAATTAAAATATAATTACATCATCCCCCTTTCCTTCTACTCCCTCTAACCCCTTTCATGTCTCTTTTTTAAAATTCATGGCCCCTTTATCTTTAAATATATATATATTAAATTATATATAAAATATATATTATATATACACACACACACACACACACACAACTATATATATAAAACTCTCCTTTCAGGTGTTGGTATTGTCATTATTTAGAATTTTGTTAGGAAGTCATATTATTGAGATTTCATGGGTGTAGATCCAGTCATTTTTAGAAGACAAGATTGTACAGATGCCTCTGGCTTTTACACTCTTTCCAATCCCTCTTCCATGATGTTCTCTGAGTTGTAGGTGTAGGGTTGGGTTGTAGATGATGAGTGAAGGCTACATATATCTGTGAGTAAAAGCACTTAGAATAAAGTTAGAAATTAATAGTAGTTTAGGCAAGTGGCGATGGTAGGTTCTCCTCTGAGATCTGTGACCTCACTGACTACAGGGAGTTGACTGGGTTTGCTGTGCCAAGCATGTTTTCCTCCTATTGGATACTGTTGCCAGGCTTTCTCTGTCCTGCCAGTCAGCTCCCAGATCATGACACTGGGACTTCTTATTAATTATGAAAGCTTGGCTGACAGCTTAGGCTTGTTTCTAACTAGCTCTTATAACTTAAATTAACCCATTTTTATTAAATTGCTTTCTGCCTCGTAGCTTTATTACCTCACCTCCATAGTGCCCATCCTGCCTTCTTTTTTCCAGTATCCTTTCTGCCTCCCAAATCCTGCCTAGCTATTGGCTGTTGAGCTTTTTATTAAACCAATCAGAGTGACACCTCTTCACAGTATACAAAAAGATTATTCTACTACAGGATATATTAGGAGTCCTCTGACCAACAAGTCAGGAGATTTCTCCTGTCTGGTACTAGGGGTTTTATTAGGTTGTCTATGGCTTTGTGGGGGAGTATTATCACCCAGGTGATGTAATTTTATTTAAATGTGTGTGTGCGTGTGTGTGTGTGTGTGTGTGTGTGTGTGTGTGTGTGTGTGTGTGTGTGTGTACATGCATATGTGTGCGTGCATGTGGGCGGAGTGGGTATACTATTTTATATTTAGGGAAGTATAAAACAATAAAGTTCCCATGGCTTTTTTAAGTAAATAGATTTTTCAGAAGAATAAATGCAGTCCTGGTATTTCTTCACTTGTGTATGCAATTTATTTTGTAATTCACTTATTAACAAGGATCTGATTCTAAGCTTTCACAATAGTAAAGATTTATTTTGCTTACAAAAATCTATAGAAACCCATTCACGGATTCTGAAAATGAAAACAGGTCAAGGGGCGTTTAGGACATGCTGTCTAGTGAGGAGAAATCAACTAAGGATGGCAAAGGTTTGTTAACCCATGACCACGTGTGAGTTTCCACCTCTGTTGTTTCTGAGTCCCAGTGGGTGGGACTGGAATAATAATAGTAAATGTCCTCTTACATTGAGTGGGACTTTTAAAAGAGTTTCCAACGTCAAAAAACTTGTTCCGGTTGCATGGTGTAAAGTGACCCATGCACTCATATTTGAAAGCCTACATCTGCTTCCATCAGTCACTGGATGAGGGCTCTATGATGGCAGTCAGGGTATTCAGTCATCCGATCACCAGAGTAGGTCAGCTCAGGCACCCTCTCGACCATTGTCAGTAGTCTATGGTGGAGTCATCTTTGTGGATTCCTGGGAACCTCCCTAACACTCTGCTTCTCCCTGTTCCCATGGTGCCTTCATTTACTATGTTATCTCTTTCCTTGTTCTCCCACTCCGTTTTCCATGGCTGGGTCCCAGGCAGAGCTCCAGGAGGCCAATTGACGGAGAGAGAGGAGGGATTCTATGAGCAAGAGATATCGAGACCATGATTGGAAAAAGTACAGAGACAACTAGCCAAACTAGTGAAAACACATGAACTATGGACCAATAGCTGAAGGAGCCCCCATGGTACTGGACTAGGCCGTCTGGTAAGTGAGACAGTTGTTTAGCTTGAACTGTTCAGGGGGCCCCCAGGCAGTGGGATTGGGACCTGTCCCTAGTGCATGAACCGGCCTTTTGGAACCCAGTGCCTATGGTGAGACACTTTGCACAGCCTCGGTGCAGGGAGGAGGGTCTTGGACCTGCCTCAACTGAATGTACCAGGCTCTGCTGACTCCCCATGGGAGACCTTGCCTTGGAGGAGGTGGGAATGGGGGATGGGTTTGGGGAGAAGGCTGGAGGGTGGGAGGAGGGAGGACAGGGGAACCTGTGGTTGATATGTAAAATCAATAGAAAATCTCTTAATAAAAAAAAAAGAAAGAAAGAAAGCCTGCCACAAGGCAAATCCTCTTCCCTGGACCCCAGTCTGATTTTTTTTTTTCTGTGAACAGCATTGCACGAATAGCTGTGTGATTTTATCTTGTACTTTCCAGGTTTGGTCAAGTCTCATAAGAGTACCAGTTTGTAGCTTAAGTTTTCCTGCCTGGCCCACAGTCAGGACAAATCTTTATCACCTGCCAGTCCCACAGTCCCTCAGACCCAACCAAGTAAACACAGAGACATATTGGTTACAAACTGTATGGCCGTGGCAGGCTTCTTGCTAACTGTTCTTACAGCTTAAATTAATCCATTTCCATTAATCTATACCTTGCCACATGGCTCGTGGCTTACCGGCATCTTCACATGCTGTTTGTCATTGTGGCGGCTGGCAGTGTCTCTCTGACTCAGCCTTCCACTTCCCAGCTTTATTCTCCTCCTTGTCCCGCCTACACTTCCTGCCTAGCCAATGGCCAATCAGTGTTTTATTTATTGACTAATTAGCAACACATTTGCCATACAGAACATCCCACAGCACCAGTTATAGTCTTGTTTTATAAAAAGATAATTAACTTAATTGGGAACAGCCTTGGCCAGAGAGGTTACTCTGCCAAGCAATATAGCCAAGAGTGAAGTGTATAAGGATTAAATGATGAAATCATGCTTTCATTTCCCTCACTTGGTAGTTTCTATTGCAATGATTCAGCTTATTTTTGTTTCCTTTTTTATTACTGAAAAAATTTCATACAACGTATTTTGATCGTTCCCCACACAGCTCCTCCCAGATCCTCCCTATCTTCCCACCAACCCAACTCCACACCATTCCTTTTTCTTTACAAAGCAAACAGGCAACAAAACAAAACAAAGAAGACTCAAGAAATGTAGAGACACACACACACACACACACACACACACACACACACACACACACATTATAACTACTTAGCCCATTGATACAGTCGGTTTGAAGATGAAATGGCTAGAATCCAAGGTGAAATCTTGGTGTTCAGGGCTCTTTTGGCCACTGAGCAAGACCTTAAGAACATCAGGCAGCAGGGCCGGGTGGTGGTGGCGCACACCTTTAATCTCAGCACTCGGGAGGCAGAGCCAGGCAGATCTCTGTGAGTTCGAGGCCAGCCTGGTCTACAGAGCGAGATCCAGGACAAGCACCAAAACTACACAGAGAAACCCTGTCTCGAAAAAACCAAAAAAAAAAAAAAAAAAAAAAAAAAAATTAGGCCGCAGAAGTGCCTGTTGGAGTTAAAGCTTCACACAGTCACCAGCAACTATTCCACACACAACCTTAGGAATTCCTGAATTATGGATTTTCCATGAAAATCAGAGTGAGTGAAGGGAACTGGGGCAGCCTTAGCTATTCTGCAGTGGGGCTGCCTCAGTGAACTGGGAATTCTGGCACTCAGCCAAGTCCACTGTGGCTTTACCTTCTTTCAAAGTCTTTTCTAGAAAAGCTCCATTCTCCATCAAATGTGTTTCTTTACATCCAAGACTGATGTTTCTCCCATCTGATGATGCTCATCCTCATCGGTGCAACTAATTATCTACAATGGTTTGTTGAAAATGTTACCGGATTGAGTTCTGTTGTTGGTTTGTTTTTTTATTTTTATTTTTATTTATTTATTTTTTTACTCTTTGGTGGCCCACCACCCAGCTCCCAAATAAATACATGGAGACTTATTCTTACTGACAAATGCCTGGCCTTAGCTTGGCTTGTTTTTAGCTAGCTTTTCTAACTTAAGTTAACCTGTTTCTCTTCTTCTTCTACATTTTGCCTCTGGGCTTTTTAACTTTCTTTACTCTATATATCTTTCTTCCCTTCTTACTCTTGGCTTGTTGTGTGGGCGGATGGCTGGCCCCTGGCATCCTCTTCTCTTTCTTCTTTTCTTGCTCCTTCTTCTGCTCTTCCTCTTCTCCTTCTATTTTTTCTCTCTGCCTGGCGGTCCCACCTATTTCTCTCTCTTACCTTGCTATTGGCCATTCAGCTCTTTATTAGACCAATCAGGTGTTTTAGACAGGCAAAGTAACACAGCTTTACAGAGTTAAACAAATGCGACATAAAAGAACGCAGCACATTTTTGCATCATTAAACAAATATTCTACAGCATATAAATGAATGTAACACATTTTAAACTAATATTCCACAGCAAGTATCCATGGCAGTTGCTTATGTATACCAAATACCTACCTCCTATAGAAAACACATGCAGACAGACAGACACAAACAGGGAGACAGGAAGAGACAGTTCAACAGAAACAAACAGAAAAATGCCAACAGTAAACACTTCTCCATTAATAAGTAGTTTGCATTGTCATTAATTAAATTGTCCACTCTAAAGGCATTTGGTGGTAGAATGGACACAAGCAATACATAAAACAAAGCATGATCCCAATAATACGTAGTTAAGAAATTGACCGTAGAGGACAATGGGCCAGGAAGAGGATGGAAACAAACAGAATGACATTTATGTGTGACAATGACATTAAAAATCAAAAGACTCTAACTTTGATGTAAGGACACATACAAACATAAAGTGAAAGGAAGGGGGAAATATTCTGTGTGAATGGGGACAGAAGCCTAGCAGAGATATGCTATCCGAGATGGAAAGCAGAAACTTCCCCCAGACAACAAAGAAGGTTTTATGGTGAAACGATATCATCCCACCAGGAAAACAGAACAACTATAAATACATAAGCCTCTAACACTAAATGACCTAAAATGTAGGAAGAAAACCTGGACAGAACTGAAGGTAGTGGAAGACAGTAATAAAACCAGTGTTGACTTCAGGAGCACTGTATTCCTGGGTGTTCAAAACATTACAGTCAAAATCTGCAAAACGCATGTTCTTTTGAGGAGCACATCAATGTTTCTTAGACAACCCCAAACATTAGAACAAACAAAGAACATCCTCCTGACACAGAAATTTTAATTTCCGTATGCTGTAAAATTGGGAAAATGTTGATCAATTCTCCTATTTTTAACTTGAATCTCCCCCAACACTTGAACCCAGGGCCTCGTGCCTGCTAGGAAGCTCTCCAGCACTGAGCTACACTCCAACCCCCTTAACTTGATTTTAAAAATACAATTTTTTAGATCATATCTTCTTAAGCAGCAAAGAAAAAGATAAGATAAATGCTTTTATTACCATCACGAAGGACTAGAGTTAATTGACAGCTGGACCTCTAGGTATCTAATTACCATTAGACTCTACTATGGCTGCAATCAATTACTCCTTAGCCAAGGCAATTATTTTTAGCAGAGACTCTATACTGTTTAATTGGCTCCTACTTCATAAGTTTATAAAGGTCAAGCCAAGGACTTGCAGAAGAGTTAATTTTACAACTAAAGCGTATTAGAGTGTTCGACAGGAAGTTACATTCCTCACAGTGGATAACATCTGTTTTGAAAAGTAGCCAATGTAAACAATCTTAGCCAAACTCTCTGGAAGAAATATGGGGGTCTTGTCTCTTGCTATGTGAAAACAAATACCAGACTGGTTCCTCTGTATATATCTGTTCTGCCCCTGCTCCATCATCCACTTCAACTTTGTTGGTCTGCTATTGAATGCACATTTTCCCCCTCTTCTCACCAGGAAAAAAAAATATGCATTCTAATCTCTTTAAGGGAAAAAATCTAAAACAATGTACTTCCCAGGGTTTCCAGCACTTAACAATGTAAAACAATACTCACAGAGACAGGGATCTAAAATAGTCCACCCTCCGGTCTAGACAGACTAAACTACGTCTGGGATAAAACTGGGGTATTTGCAATTGTAAGGCATTATTCTGAGCTCTGGGGTAACAGATTCATTTTTTGTTTAATTAGTTTGTCTTGAAATCCCAAATTTCAGCTGAAAGATGCTAAGTAACAAGCTGTATAAGTTTTCTTTGGTGATTTCTGTGTCAATTCGAGAAGTCTTGTTCACTACATTGTTCTCTGTTCTCTTTGTGAAAATTCAAAGGATATTCTATGTATTTCTGCTTTCCATGAGTAACTGATACATATTTATCTTCCAGCTACTGTGTGGCAGTATCTGATTATGTTTGTCTGTTTTGTATATCCAGCCTATCTACCAGATCTGATACAAATTGACTGCCCACTTCTAGGAGATACACAAAGGCATAATACTATGTAAGATGCAATTTTGTGTACTTGTCCTGGCTTGAAGCAGAGCCATAGAGCCCAATGACGAAAAGAGTGGGAAGCCTGGGTTCACTGGCTACATTTCCATTTGCTAACTGTATGACTTTGGATGAATTAATAGTTTAGTTACTTGATCTTTCTAGGGGATCTTTCATATGATTTTTGTGTGTGTGTGTGTGTGTGAGCACTACATGTATAATAGAGTATGCTGTTGCACGCGCAGTTCTTTATACAGTAGATTCTCTCTCTCTCTCTCTCTCTCTCTCTCTCCCTCCCTCCCTCCCTCCCTCCCTCCCTCCCTCCCTCCCTCCTCCTCTCCTTTTCTCCCTTTCTTCCTTCCCCCCCATCTTTCTACTTCTTTCTCCCTTCCTCCTCTTCTCTCTCCCTCTTGTCTCCTTTCTCTCCTCCCTTCTCCTTTTCCCCCTCCCCATCTCCCTTCTCTTTACGTTTTTCTGATTCTATAAAATACTTTTCAAAAACTATATATTTTTATCTTTTATGATGCTTTCCCAGAGCATGTCCCAGTGTCTGATTTGTGTTCTGCCTACAATAAATTTCTACCCTTAAGTTTTCCTTTTATTGAAGTATCTGAACCACTTTAAAATGCTGTAATATCTAATACTTGCATGATAATTTTACAAATAAAAATATTTAAAATACAAATATATGAGGAAGTAATAAAATCTATCCAAAGTTTTTTTTTTTTTAAAAAATGAAGTCCTCAAGATATAAGAGGAAACAAAGGAGAATCCCCTGCCCCTGTTTTTCTTGTTCTTTGACATGAGAGTTCAGAGTAAGAAAAGAGAGTAATGACGGCAAACCAGAGAACAGGCCCTCAGCTCACCCTGAGAGGCAGGCACCCTGAAAGGCAGACGCCCTGAGAGGCAGGTGCCCTGAGAGGCAGGTGCCCTGAGAGGCAGGCAGGTGGGTTTTGAGTTTTCTTAGCCACAGAACTGTGAGAAAGACGGCATCACATCTTACTATATATCTGTGAGTACTATTTTTTCCTGTTATGCCAAGAGTACAGTTGTTAAGAAGACATGTTTACACACAGAAATTGTTCCCCTGTGTGTATTAGCACCTTAAAATAAAACTGACACAAGCATTTAAAAAGTTTGAATCAAGGGAAATAATTATCTAGTTTGAAGATGATTTTTCAAAACCAATTCATAACTCGGTTTCAAACTACTCCTTTTAACCTTGCTTTTGATCAGTAGATACAGACTGGGTATTCTGATGGGCTTGGGAAGCTGTCAGATAATACTAGCATGGCTATGTTAAAAAATATATTTTAGGCTTATTCTAGATTAATGTGCCTTGACTGTGAAATAATTGTGAAAACTCCAAATCCTCACAGAAAAATAATACCATTTTCACTTAAATTCCCATCAGTCCAATAAATTCTCCTCCTCCTACATTTAAATATGAACATGTCATGAGTGTCATGAGTTTTATGTCATGAGTGAGCATTCATATAACCAATGCCTGTATTAATCAATTTTGATCATTAATATTTTGCAATACTTTTTAAAAAATTACATCCCTCCCCCTAGCCTTTCAATAATCTATCTTTTTATTCCTCTTATACATTTCAAAGTAAGTTGTAGAGTTCAACCATTGCAAAAACAGACTTATTTTCGGATCTGCTGTTTTATACCAAGCTAGTTTAGATTCTGGGGATACAGATATGAAAAAGAAGATGATTCACAAACAAATGCCTGTCTACTGACCCACTACATTGCGTGTTAGACTCTCTTTAATTGTGCATCTCATCTTAAACCCTGCTAGTGTGGCGGATGCCGGTAGGATGCTGGCTACATGTGCCTCCACACTGAATGCTGGTGATCTCTGCGGTGTTTGTTGATGAGATCTTATAGAAGAGGAGCAAAGACACAACGTTTGTTTGTTATGAGCCATCTTATTCCAAATAGACTCTCGATGTTTCCGATGGCAGTGTAAGTTATTTTCTGTGAGAACACTGGTAATTTATGAATAAAGAACCAAAGTGTCAGTGTGGAAGCATTTGGGGGTGGGGATGATTTTTTTTTTATAAAACTAGAAAGTGAAGCAAATTAGGAAAGTTAGAAAACTAGTAACGATACTTGCCACTAATATTTTCACCGAGTTAAACTACATACAAATGTATACTAAAAAAACTTACTAGAAGAATCCACCAAGGGACTGAAGAGGCAAGATGTCCTAGTGTGAGTTTTTCTGAATGTCGGGTATAGAATAAAGACTAAGCAAAAGTAGTTTACTAGAGAACTGAGCTTCTGGGAAAACAGAACAAAGCAAAATGAATGCACAGGCAACCCAAACAGTGCAATAGGAAATGACACAGAGAATACAGACAACCTCTGGGAGTTTCTGGGGTGGCCATGGTAGAGCACCAGCCTAGGGTGTGTGAGGCCCTGGATGTGACTCGTCCAGTACTAGAGGGGAAAGATAAACATTCATGATGCAAGTCTGGCTCAGTTCCCAGGATGCTGTGAAAAATTCTAGTGAATGTGTTTCAGCATTTTATTACTGAGGACTGAGAAGTGATGCACCTGCCATCTTGGCCCCACATCTATGCATATCTACACTGGGCAGTAGCCTACCCTTGGCATGGGCTGAGCACATTTGAATCAAAAGCTACCCTGTAAAGATACACAAAATGTGGGCTAAAAAGCCGTGGGAAGCATCCAACAAGCTACAGGTGCTGGCTAGGCATATTAGTCAGGAATGAATATCATGTGTTTGCAGTACATGTATCCAGTGGACATCTTTTGTTTGAAGTTTGTGAAGAAGTACAAATTGATTTGAAAAGGCAGATCCCTTGATAGGAAAGTAATCATGGGTTCATCAACAGGTTGTTCACATAGGAGAGTTATCCATGAGGCTAACAAAAGGGTGAAATATTTCAACCTCACTAATGATCAAGGAAATACAAAATTACCAACAGTAATATATCATTGTGCATGTAGAAGATCTGATGAATGTCCAACAGGTGATGTAGACTGGTAGGCATCTGAAACGACTTAGCCACTCATATGCTCCTGATTAGGAAAACTGTTTGGCAGTTTAAACAATCACATACTTCATGGATGTATGCATACTTTATGGAAATTGAGTTGTGTACTTGGGATTTTTTTCTTGTTATATTTTGAATTGACTTAGAAAATGAGATGTATTTTCAGAATTTTCACTTCATAATGAAATTCTTAGCTCTTAAAACTCTGTGGAAAAGTATTTTATCATTCCTCCGGAAATGTGCATGGCCTGAGCCAGAAAATGGAAGAAATAAATAAGTATAACATGAATTTTGATAGAGATTTGTTTCCCATAGAGACGATCAATTTTGAGTGCTTACATTTCCTGTTTATTTTAATAATTGATTTCTTTGACTCTCATGATCCAGATTAAGCAGTTTGATTCTGCCAATAAAGTGAAGATAGACTTCTGATCCAATCTTGCCTTCCTTTTTCTTTGATCTTTATTTATCTCTTTTTCAATATTTTTGTTCTCTCAGGAACTTTCTGGTTTTTTTATTGATAGCCAAGGTTTTATTGTTACATTTGGATGGTCGAGGGGGGTGTTCTATGAGAAGAGACAAATTAGGCTGTAGTTTGAAGGACTTTGTGTTTTTTCTTGGGTAGAACAACGATCTTAATTAGTTCTGGCTATAGGTCATCTTTATATCTCCCTTGAAAATGGTGACTTTCCAGGAGCAGCAAATGTCTATGCCTCAGGGTAAAGCCAGGGTGACTATCATACTGAGAACTGTAGCTGTATAAGAAGAGTTCTATAAAGATGAGCTCATTTCATACAATCAATTGTACGATTTCCCATAAAAACACTTCCTGACATTTCCAAGCATGTATTTTTTGAGGTGTTTTTTAAGGGTCTAACATTTTTAATATAGGCAGAGCTCATATAATGTATACTATATAGCAAGATACAAATTCAAATTACTTGGGAGTAGGCACTTAGCCAATGTACACATTTTAGACTGTTGCTGCCTTTGAAATGAAATGTCCGTTGCTACCCATTTGATCTTCCTAAACCTCAGTGTACGTTTGAACTGCTTGTTAAAGAGAAATCTGCTCTGTGGCCTCTCACACCATTCATTACCCTTCTCAATACCCTTTCTCTAGAATTCCCTCTTTTGTTTATTCCTAACAGAGTACTAGATGAATGAGCACCCGGACCATTCATCTATTAATTTATTTATTCATAGCTTATCAAATATTTATTGATAGCTTACTCTGTGCCAGTAATTGTGCAAGCTGCTGCAGATAATTGGAATTCGGTCATAGTCTTGGGCTTCTGAAAGTCTCAAGTCCAGTAATAGAGGCCAATAGATGAATACTGAAATGAAGTGAGCTAAGGTCTTTAATACAAGAACCTATCGAGGAAGTAAATTGGTGAGAAAGAATTCACCTTGGCTCCCTAAGCCAGGAAGGTTTAGGGGCAGGTGGTATCAGGAGGGGGGAGTCAAGAAGAGAGTATCAGGAGGGGGGTGTGAGGAGGGGGGAGTCAGGAGGAGGGTGTCAGGAGGGGGGAGTCAGGTGGACAGGGCAGTCAGGATTGCGGGGTGGTCAGTGTTTGCTTATTTGCAGAGGTGATTGCCTTCTGCTGGATTTGGCAAAGGAGACACTTACTTGTTATGGTAGGTGGGCAAGGCCAGGGTGATAGCATGGCATCCTGTAGGAATTAGCATAATGAGGACTTGAGTAGCTTGTTATAGACAGATTGGAAAGAATGGGAAAGGGCATTAAGCCCAGCAACAACAGCCGATACCACGTGTATAAAGGGCTCAGAAACTGTCACTGTTTTCCCCCCTCCCCCATAACTCTTCATCCTCCCATCAGTCTATTATTGTAGCTACTGTTATTGCCTTTTCAAAGACAGAGAAACCTAAGAACTGTAACTTTTACAGTTGCCAGGATATGGTAATTGGTGATACCAGTATTTGAATTCCTATTCCTATTAACATTTTGGAGAAAAAGCTCTTAGAGACTCTGTGCCCATGAACTTGAGCTCAGCTCTCTATATGAGAGAACTTTCTGAGACCTTTAAGAAGGGCATTGTAACAATAAATAGCTTGTGTTGGCAAATGCACTAGGCATCCACAGGGAAGGGACCTATTAAGAGGCCAGTTTAAACCAGGGAGATAAGCTCTTTATTTACCTGTCCCTTGTCTGGTTCCAAAACTAACTTAATGAGACTTCCAATGCATATATATATATATATATATATATATATATATATATATATATATGTGATATACACATAAAAACAAACAACAAAACAAAAACATGGAGGGAATAGAGAGCAGAAAGAAAGGTGTGTAGGGAATAAGGTGGATATTTGATATATTTCTGCTGAATTTGCACGGTATAGAGGTAGACAGAATGGCAAAGCTTGAAGTTAGTATTCTATAAACATTTTTATCCTGGGTTTAGGCTAACTATGGGGCGGAAGAGAGTTGAAATTAGGCTCCTAGATAATTTCTGTTTTGCATCCAGTTAAGTGAAGAGTCAATGGTTTAACTGTCAACTGATCTGGGAATATATAAAAGTGGTGATGAGAAAGAATCTTGATTTTCTGAACAGTTAGTCCTGTGTGTTTCTTTATTCTATGAGATCAAGCATGCGTATTTTACTTGAGAGTGATTTATGAAATGGGGTCAAGGATTAGACACCTTAGGTAGGTCAATATTACTGTAAGGATTAGCTTTTCCAACTGTACTAAAGTTAATATGGTTAGATAAATACCGAGTTCTATATTCCCTACAGCATGACCAAATAAATTCTAGTCTAGAAAAATAGTAAAGCAGGTGTAACCAAATGGCTACATCAGCCATAACTCATGAAAACACACAGAAGGCTAAGTCTGAGTAGTGTCAACTTCTGATGTGAAATATAAATTCAGACACCAAACCGTCTGAAGTAGGTAATGTGCTATATGGAAATGTTGGATATACATTCTTTGAAGTTCTCTGTGATGGCATTTTTTGCACAACCGTTTTATTAAAGTCTACCTTGATTATAATTAGGAAAAAAGAAATATAGCTACTTCAAAGCTGGCATGATTTTAAAAATTGAAGAAGAATTAGATTAAAAATATTTTTATTTATGGAAATATATTAGTAGAATCTAGTTTAGCACTCTTCTTTCTTCCTGGTAGCTTGAACAAAATGGCTGGAAACCAGCTGTCTGCAAGAAAAGTAAGTAGCTGTTAACCTGAAATGATTCTGGGCATCCAGACTGAAAGGCAGTTCCAGGAAGGCAGCAGGAGTCAGAGTTACCCACATTTGCCCATTTACACTCTCTGGAAATGATAAACATATGCTGTAGTTTTATGTGGACTGGCCATGCTCTTCTTCCTTCCTTTTTCTCCTCCTCCTCCCTACTTGTGGGGTGAAGTGCTGATCGGAGAATCTCTCAGCTTTACTATTTCATCAAAGCAAAAAATCATCATATAGATCAGACTGTATTTCCCAACACATAACAAAAGATTGTAATTCTAGAGAAACTTCTACATGCTATTATTCATTCGACCCAGAGGGTCTACTGGGAGAATATTTCATTGAATCATTAAGGAACAAATAATACCAGTGTTGTTATAATTATTCTATACTTGGGGCATTTGGTCAACTTCCTAGGACACACACACATTCATCCTCAAGAGGGAAACAACCACTCCTAGATGAATTGGATATGAGAATAAAACAACCTCATGCCAGTCTTCTGCAGAAGCAAAGATGTGAAAATACATAGAATTATCTTCATAGGAAGATAGTTCATATGAAGAACTTCATAGTTCCTATGAAGATATGAAGGAATGCTTCCCTTTATCCATACATGTTGGCTCTCAGCTAACACAGAACACTCTGGCTTAACAAAGCAATAACCAAGAAAACCCAAGTCCATTATTAAAAAAAAGACAAGAATAGTTTAATAGGATACTTGAGAGAAAAATCTAGGATTTAGTGTATTAGATATAAAGGAAGAATTTTTGATTAGCTGTTGAGTATTTACTTAATGAATTTAACATTCATTTATGATAAAATATTAAATATTTTTAAATTATATAACAGATCACTATATAATTTAAATAAATACATAATATAGTACAATTATGTTTATAAACCTTCAGGAAATAAGAAACCAAACAAACTAGATATCAATCTAATATTAAAAATACCATGCAAATGAATTGTAACTACATGATGTCATCGAAGTGTGTTTTGTTTTTGCTATTTTCCTGTTGTTTTTTCAGGCCTCAGAACTGTGGTTCAGAACAGAGGGCAGTATTCAGTAGCCTCCTCTGCTAGTTCTGCTCCTCATTAGTGTAAGGCTTTTGTTTTCAATTTGAAGGCAATCTTTTAGAACAGTTTTAGGTTTACGAAGAATTGGATCTAAGCTACCGAAACTTCCTGTATGCCACCTGCCCACGCTTGTAGCTAGAGGTTTCCTGCCTGGCCCACAGTCAGGACAAATCTCTCTCACCTGCCAGTCCCACAGCCGCTCAGACCCAACCAAGTAAACACAGAGAATTATATTGCTTACAAACTGTATGGCCGTGGCAGGCTTCTTGCTAACTGTTCTTACAGCTTAAATTAATCCATTTCTATAAATCTATACCTTGCCACGTGCGGCATCTTCATATGCTGTTTGTCATCCTGGCGGCTGGCAGTGTCTCTGACTCAGCCTTCCACTTCCCAGCTTTATTCTCCTCCTTGTCCCGCCTATACTTCCTGCCTAGCCAATGGCCAATCAGTGTTTTATTTATTGACCAATCAGCAACACATTTGCCATACAGACCATCCCACAGCACACGCTTGCCACCAATGTCTTACCATCAACTTCTCCAGAATGTTTTTGACTCTGGAGTGAACCTGCATTGATGCATCATCGCCCAGAATCTATAGTGCATGGGAGGGTGTGCTCTTGCTGGTGTGATTCTGAATTGGGACAAATGTGTAATGATGGTGAGAATTGTGAGAATATTATGCAGTGTGTTTGTTGCCATAAAAATCCTCTGTGCTCACTATTCATGCTCCCATCTCACTAGTCTCTAGAAGCTGCAGCAGCTGCTGGTTAGTGCTATTATTTTGCCTTTTTAGAGCACTGTCTAGTTGGAGCTATAAGTAACCCTTTCAGACTGGTGCCTTTCACTTAGTAATAAGTATTTCATTTTCTCCTACATCTTTCAATCCTATAACTCATTTTTTTTGTTTTAACCTCTGTGTAAATAGTCTCTACCATAGTCCACTTGTCCAATCACCTAAAAAGTTTCTTCATTACCTCCAAGTAGGAACATCTGTGTGTACATTATGTGTGGATGTAAGTTTTCAAGTCCTCTGTAAATACTAAGAAATGCAATTACTAAAGGACATGGTAACAGCATTTCATTTCATGTGACATCATTAAACTTGCTTCTAAAAATAACTGTAGCATCTTGCACATACCAGTACCGACTAAGGGTTCGTGTTGCTCCACAGCCTCACCATCTCCTGTCAATGTCAGTACTCTGGAGTTTGATCATTCTAATGGAGGAGTGGAGAAATCTTCCTCCTTCTCAATTTAGCTTTATTTTCTTTCTAAACTATGGCATGGAGTCCCTTTTCATCAGTTATTTTCGTAGGGAAATATTGAATGACATCATTGGTATATACTTCGCTTGTTGCTATTCAGCTTTATGATAACTTAGTGTCCTTAGATAACAGTCCTTTTCCAAATATGCCATTCGCAATAATTTTCTCCAGTCTGCATCTTGCCTCTTCATTCTCTTGACAGCCTTTTGATTATTTTATATGAATGAACAAAGGGAGCTTACCAAGCATATGACTGTGACCTAACTCTGAAGAAAGGGGGTGCATCCTGTCTACGGAAAAGAGGATGGACTGTGACTAAGGGGGATGTATTGTGACCAAGGAGGTACATTGTGACTAAGGGGGATGTATGTGACTAAGGGGATGCATTGTGACTAAGGGGATGCACTGTGACCAAGGGGGTGTATTGTGACCAAAGGAGGGGTGTATTGTGACCAAAGGGGATGTGTTGTGACCAAGGGGGTGGTGCATTGTGACCAAGGGGTAATTCATTGTGACTAAAGGGGTGGGTGCTTTATGACTTTTAGCTTATAAAAGTCAAGAAAGCTGTTCAAAATTTATGTAAACAATACACATTTAAATATAATTCAGTATGTTTAGATGCTATTATTTTGTGGGAATTTTTCTTCCTGCCAGGAACATTGCTATTTTCAAAAGATTTGTTCTACCTTTGTGTGTGTGTGTGTGTGTGTGTGTGTGTCTGTCTGTCTGTCTGTCTGTCTGTCTACAGGGGTGTATGTGCATGTGAGTACAGATGCCTGTAGAGGTCAGAAGAGAGTATTGGATCTATGAAGCTGGAGTTACAGGCAGTTGTCAGCTGCTGATGTATATATCATCTGGAAGTACTGAGCTCTTAAGTACTGAGCCCTCTCTCCAGCCCCAATACTGTTACTTTGAATTTTTCATTTTCTCATTAAATTGACTTACAATTGTTTGTGAGTATGAATTTTTATTTTTACATATTTTATCAATGCAGTCTAAATAATTTAAATACTATTAAATTATTATATCAATTCTGTGCTAAGAGGAAAGGTTAGAGTTAGATGCATCAGTGATAAATAAGCAGATGTGGCAATAAGTTAACAGTCTGACATTGTCACAGTCGTTGACAGTTTAGGTAATACAGCAAACTTTAAAATATAGAAAAGAAATCATGATTGCTTTTAAGTGTTAGATTGTTTTAAATTTAGAAAACATGAGCTTCAACTGAAAACAATGCTATGTATGATAATAAAGGAATCACATAGAAACAAATTATGATGACTGAGATGTTATAGTATGCTATGATATAAAGATATTGGATGGCGAAAAATGCACCTGGAGACATCTAACAATCACATACTATGGGATTTTTGAAGGGAGAGACGACTGCAGACGAAATGGCAGGGAGGGCCTTCTTCAGGGTTGGTGGATAAGGTTGTAGCTGAATGGGAAAGAAGAATCAGTCATGTGTGATGGAAAAGGACATCTCACCTACAAAACTGTGAGCTAATAAACTCATACTGGTATATGGACTGCCAGGTTCCCAATAATTTGTTTGTGTAGCAATAAGGGGGTCATATACCAAAGACTCCAGGAAAAAATAGCGTTCAATTAAAAGGGTTCATGTTGATTTAAAATGATGAGTTTGTGGCCCTTTGCTTCAAAGAAATGGAAAAGTAATATACTAGGAGTGTCAGAAAAAATACCATTCAATTGAGGGCTCATAGGAGATGCTAACTTGTTCAAGTCAGCTGGATTTCTGGTACAAACAATAGGAAAAGAACTTTAGATAAGAGATGGTAATGGAAGAAAAGGTCACTGCTATACCAGAGGGTAGTGGATTCCTGGGAATTGTGGGATGGTGGGTCAGACTGATGAATAGCCAAAGAGACTTGAAATTCCAGTACTATAAGAAGGGACAGGAATGAGATGTACAATGAGATATATCTTGAGCATGAGGCAAATGGACTGGTAAATGAAAGTTGTGTTCTCCTACCACTTCTGATAGTGGAGTGGCAAAAATTATACAGAAAGTTCTGTAAGACCACTATCATTTTCTTAGTATTCAGTAATTTGTTAGTTTTTTAGAAAGGCAGTGAGTAGGGTAGGAAGCAGAAAACTGGGAATTGTCCTTTTCTTATAGATTCTCCACAGACATGTTCAACCTGTGACACCCCCCAGGCTTCATATGTATCCCATGATAGTTATGAATGTAGCCAACAAAAAAATCATGAAGTGACTTAAAAAGATAGGAGTTTGTGTGCGTTTGTGGGTTTTTGCTTTTTTGATAGCTCAATTGTATGGTTATTAAGTGTCAGCTTTATAGATGATGTTGTAATGCCATAATGTCAAAAGGGTATATACATAGGATGAGGAGAGATACAGCACACTAGAAAGCCTGTAGACACCAAACCCAGGGATGTTTATGAAGCAGAAAAAGTAAGTTCCCAGGTAATAACCTGACTCCACATGCTTCTGATCCTCCAACCTGTCAATCTCCTGCTGAAAATCGTTGGTGACTGCTGTTGACATCATGCTTAATGGAGAAAAACTGAAAGTATTTCCCCAAAGGCCAAGACAGAGAGGTGGAATGTCTGCGTTTGCCTGTTCCACTCAGTATTATATTGGAGATAGCATCCAGGACAGCTAGATAAAAAGTTGAAATTGATCAAGCATTGTGTTGACAAGAAATAAATTTATAGATAAATAAATTCTGTGGAGTCCCTGGCCCAAACCCCAAACTATTGGAGCTGCTCAAGAAGTTCAGCACATTAGGGTAACCCTGTATACCAGCTACAAGGACTCCAGAAGTGATCTTCAAAACAAGTTTAAAATTGTTTGAGTAAAGCAATGAGATACTACTTTTCTGTTGCTGTGATATGACACTATGAACAAAGCCACTTAGAAAAGAAAGTGTTTAATTTGGACTTTGGTTGCAGAAGATTAGTGTCTATCAAGGCAGAGCAAAGGCATGCCAGCAGGAACAGCTGATGGCCTACATCTTGGTAAAAAGACAAAGAGGCAAAGAAAGAGATCCACTGGGAATGGCCTGGCCTTTTGTAACCTCAAAGCCCACCCCTAGTGACACATCTCTTCCAACAAGGGCACACCTCCCAATCCTTCCCAAACAGTTCCACCAAGTGGGGACTAAGTATTCAAATATATGAGCTTTTTGGGGGGCATTCTCCTTCAAACTACTACATTAAACTATAGATTAATGAGGTAGTGATACATGTTATGACATAGTTGAGCCTTGACAACATGCTAAGTAACAATAAGGCAGGCATAAAACATTATATAGTGTGAACTTGTCGCTCTGCTTACATGAAATGTTCAGAGAAAGCAACCACACTGAGACAGACAAGAGCAGAGGCCTGTAGAAGCTAAAGGAACAGGGCAGGAGGAGTCTGGTAATGGGCTAGACGGTAGATAGCCTATGAACAAAAGGTCCACTAAGCTGTATGCTCAGAATTGGTGACTTTTACAGCATGTGACTTGCATCAGAAACAGAAATCCTTATTGAAATCCAGGTGTTTCATGATGCAGTGAAAACCATGGCTTGGATTACAGTGAGCTTTTGCATCTAAGAGGCTGGAGTTTCCACAATCAAGGGGACCTGAGAAAGTTTGGGGAACTCAGATATGATGCAGGGCTGTCTCTTCTGATTTTGCCATCAGAAGAGCTTTGGAGTTATAAATTCAGAATGTGTTTTGGTGACAGCGACAATCACATTCCCAGATTCTTGCCCTCAGTTTCTGTGTTAAGAGGTAGGACTAAAACACCCACTTTGCAGGCATTAATACAGCTAAGGATATAGCTCTGGAGCCATCAACTGCAGATGTTCCTGAATTGTCCAGTTCATCTTTATGGGAGCTCTGCCAGGGGCAGTGGGTATTTGGGAGTGAGAGAGAGGGAGATGTGGGGTCACTGCTTGAATACAGCCTTGGAGACACTTGTATAACCCTTCCACAAAGCACCCCCTCTCTATTGTATGTCTATTTAATCTAAGTAGAAGTTTCCAGTCCTTCAACTACAGTCAGACAAATGAACACAGTGCAAGAGGTTCCTACCAACCCATCCCCTCCCTGCCCCAGCTGCAGGCATCCTTCCTGCATCCCCACTGTGCTGGTATTGCCCCCGACAGCCTGCTCCTGCATGCCTCTGCCTTTGTACCCACGATCACTGTGACTAAATTCTTTGTCATTTCTCTGCCTACTCATTTTTTAAGCCCATATGTAGTCATTTTTCTACAGACCTCTTGGGGTGCCTGCCATCCTTTCCACACTTGGGCATGGCTCCCTCTGAGCATACTGTCATTGAAGCACTGTGTAGCAACACTAGATACATAGATCGAGTTGAAGAACACCTTGGAGACAGAACTTCTCCCCGCTGTTTCTGGTCCTTTTCGGCAAAACCTGATTTGATGCACTACGACCCTTCAGTGCTTGCTTTCTGCTCTGTTCTTAGGAACAGTGAGCATTCCTATGAGAATGTGAATTGTCATAGACAGACTAAAGACCACCTCAAGAAAGTAAATTAAAATCCCGGAACATATATTAAAGAAAGGTCAACAAGTAGGGGATCTATTTGTAGGTCTAGCATAAAGAATATTCTTTTTTTTTTGTTACTTCTAGAGTAACTTAAAATCTGACTACAATGAGGAATATTTCCCACCAATCAATGGATATGGTGAAATTAGGTCAAATATTTCATGTAGCTATTCAAATGATAGTGTCTAATATATTAAGGAGACCTAGCATTGAAAGTTTGTGTGAGCCAGGCATAGTGGCACACTTTTAATCCCACTACTCAGACGTGAATCTCTGTGAGTTAGGCCAGCCTGATCGAAGTAGTGAGTTACAGGCTAAGCAGGGATATATAGTGAGAACCTATCTCCAAACAACTCGGTGACTCAATAATGGTAAACATACCTAACATTTCCATTAGTCATTTCTTATTTGTTGAATAGTGCCTTAGACCTAAATAAAAAGCATATTTTATTCATATAAATGTATATAAATGCATACATATCCTGGGGGTCTAACGTTAGGATTCAGTTGTCACAATATGTCACCATACTAAAAAAAAAATCTTTACCAGAATCAAGGCATAGGGGAGAAAATAGGGTGGAGGAATATTTCTGAAGGTGGCTGCTGGAGTTTGGATCTTGAAAATGCCCAAAGACCAAAAGATAAATCCTTTGTCCCCTGGTAGCCACAGTTGGGAGGAGGTAGAACCTCTAGGAAGTGGGTCCTTGTCAGAGGCCTTCCAGTTATTGAAGACATTCTCTTCAAGGGCACTGGAAGACACCGGACCCTCACTGATCTCTTTTGCTTCCTGGCCATGCATTGAACCAGCTTTCTCAGCCCCATGCTCCTGCCAAGATTGGGTTGCTTAGTCAAGAGCTCAAAGCAACAGAGCCAATGGATTATGGGCTGGAACCTCTGAAATCTGAGCCAAAATAATCCTTTTTTTTTTCTTTCAAAATTGATGATGGCAGCATTTCACTATAATGTCAGCAAGCTGACTAACACAGTCTCTTTGGTTTGTTGTTGGCTGAACACTCAGGATTTTCCATTTGCACAAGTGGTAAAGTCCGGTTTTATCAGGAAGATCTATCTGATAAGAATGAAAGAAAACAAACTCATAAAATCAAGGTAGAATGGCAGTTACCAGAGGTTGGAGACTGGGGACTTTGGGAAGAAGTTGGTCAATTTTTTTGCAATTAATATATTGACTGGGCATGATGGCTCACACCTGTAATCCCTACACTTGGGATGCTGTTAGCTTGAGTTCATCCTGGTCTACAGAATGAGACACTGTCTCAACCCTCCCTTCCAGAAATAAGAGACTTGTTGGATATAAAGGTGACTGTGGTTAACAGTGTTGGTGTATATATGAAACTTTCTGAGAGTAATATATATGTATATATGTATAAATATTTATAAATATGTATATATGTATATGTAGTATATATATGTATACATGTAAAATATATGTATATGTGGTATATGTGTGAAAATTGCTGAGAGTAAAGAATATTCAAAAGAATGTTCTTTCCACATTCAAAAAAATAATTATGATGACATGATGCTTACATTAACTAGCTTGCTGTAGCCATTCCACAATGTAAACATACCTTAGAACATCATGACATATGCCATAAATCTATACAATTCTTATCATCAGTTAAATAAAGATATTATTGATTAAAGATGCTATCATCAGATCTAGTTAATCTAATATGACCTTAAGGTCAACAAGCATAAAATGTATACTAAAGGTGTTTTTCCTATTGATAGATACTTATTTGACTGGTGAAGTAAGTTCGTGATAAATGTTCATTAAAAAAGATCTATAGAGAGAAAATGGTCAGATCAAATATAGCATTTCATTGCAATTTTTAATAGTTGGAGCTTGGAAGAAATATAACATAGTATTTTAGAATGTGCACTCACTTAATTTCTTTGGGAATCTATGCAAATTCTGGGGGAATGTAGGAAGTCAGGCATACCCAGCTTTGGTGCCCTCATTTTTTATGATGCACTTAACAAATTCAGTGACAATGCATTCTACTAATTCTTGAGAATCAGGATCCATGGGGCTGGATGAATGCATGTGGTTCATTTCTGGTGGCTTCCAGCTTAAGACAGTACTAAGCCATTAGCAAGCTGAAGCAGCTGATGTATATGCTGTGTTCATGTTTCATGTAAAAATAACCATTATGGTCATTTCTTACCACCAAACAATGCATATTAATTACTTGGGGAAAATAGAAATATGGGAATAAGCAGAACATAGCGTGTAACTCTCCAACTAGAAGAAGTCCATAATGTTATTAAAATTACAGTGTCTATATTTCCAGATAATTTTCTAAATATATATATTTTTTTCTAAGTGTATGTATTTTTAATAAAATTTAGGTTTCATACAACACTTTATACTTTAAGATGCATGAGAAACAAGTATCCATGTGAATATTTTTATAATTTCATAGTGTTCCTTTACGCACATGAACTATAATCTATTTAATTAATCCCCTATTGCTTGACATTTAATTTTTTTCCAATTTTTCAAAAGTGCAAGCAACATGGTAATGAATAGAACTGCAATTAAATCTTTCCACACATCTTTTTATATTCCAAGGATACACTCACCAAATTGAAATTATGAAGTCAAATGGCATGGTTATTTTAAAAAACCTTCAATGTATATTAGCAAATTGCCCTTCTAAAAGTTTCTGTCTTTTATGCTCTTCTTCCAGAATGCTGTCTCTCTATATCTTAACGCATACTCACTGGAACATTGAAAGTATCTTTACATATTTGGCAGACAAAACTTGTTTCTTGTGAGTCGCTCAGGCTCTCTCTGACTACATATTCAGGGTCTTCTTTGGATTGAATTTACCATGTGTGTACTGTCAAGAGTATGTTTGCCAATGCATTTGGTTTGTTTCTCATGGCTGTTTCCTTTATTATCATGCCCCAAAATTGTATATAAATATTGCAGACTTTACAGCTCCTTGCATATATTTGGGGAAATACTTTTAATTCCTTGACTAAGTCTTTACTGGTATTTATTCGTGGGGGACAGTGACAGGTAGAGATGTGACCATTTCTAGTGCTCAGATATTATCCAATTGTCACATAAGAATAATTAAATAAGCAATCTTATTTGTACTTTCTAAAGTTAAAAGGTAATTCCACTGGTTGAAGACCTTGTGATGTGTTCTGTGGGAAAATACTGGTCTAAGTGATGAAGCAACTTTTTGTGGATGTGGGGAAATGCAAATGCTGGATTAGATCAAATCATTTACAAAAGGACTCGATTCTCTTATAAAGTGAAAAGTGGCACAAACTTTTCATTTGGCTGCCAGTGTGACTTTCTGAGAGAGCCATCTGGTCACTATCACCTTTTCTTCAACCCTAGAATTTCTTGGAAAGTTCTGAGAAAAGACCTGGAGTGTGAGGGACAAGAAGAAAGCCCTTCCTAGCTTCCTCCTCAGTGGGAAAGAATATTGAAAATGTTCTACATTTTATATTCTAGGTGACTCAGTAAAATGGTCTCCTAAAGAAGCCAGTGCAAATCCCAGCATGGATGAGAAAGTGGCTCATGAAGTTCCAGCCCTAGCCAGGGAGCTACTGGTGATTGGAGGCTCTGGGAGAGGTCAATTTGTTTTCAGAGATGTAGTCTGAGAGTCTGCCCATTCTCCAAGAGGTTCTGTACCCATGCATGTTCAGGCATCCCTCAATAGACTCAGTGGGTTTCTCCAAAGGAGCACATGGAGTTCAGAGAGAAAAGTGGGGGGTAGGTGGAGGTAAAGGAAGCATTGGAGAGAAGGTAATGGGGTGAATTTGATCAAAACACATTATATTGCATGTGCAAAATTCTCAACCCAAATCATAAAGATCAGATTGTATCTGCGTGGACTTACTTCTAGGACCTCTATTCTATCGCTTTGGTCTGTCTGTACCTTCACTTTTATGACACTGCAATGTTACTTTTGGTACTATGCTTGGTAGTATAATCTGAAATCAGGCATTGATACCTCCATCATTGCTCTATATGCATTTTAGTGCTGCTTTTTTCTAAACCTGTGAAGAATATCACTGGGTTTTGATGGAGATTGTGTAGAACTTGAGACTACTGTTGGTAATACAGCCGTTCTCACAGCATTAACTTGGTCACTTCTATTTTCTCCATTTTTCCCCTCTAGCGTTTTACAAGTTTTATTTTAAGGGTCTTTCACTTCCTGAATTAATTCTTCCCAGGTACTTTCCTGAAAAGATTCTGAACGTGTTTATCTTCCAGGTTTCTGTCTTAGCATCCTTGTTATTAGTACATAGGGAAGCTGCAGCTTGTGTGTGCTGCTACTTTGCTGAAAATGTGTATCAGTTCTAAGCGTGTTCTGTGGAGTCTTTAAAGACTCGAGTATAGTGTATCATCTACAAAACGGAATCATTTGACTTCTCTCATTCCTATTTCTAGCCTATTTCTTTATCCTGTATTACTGTTCTAGTTGACACTCCAAGCAGTGCATTGAATATGATTAGAGAGAGCTGACATCCTTGTCTCACCCCAAATGTTAGAGGAAATGCTTCTTAGTTTTTCCTATTGTAGTGAAATACTGGCTACATATTTCTCACAGATAGCATTTATTACCTTGAGTTGTGTTCTTTCTGTCCCTGATTTTTTTTTCAGGGATTCTATTAAGAAGGGATGTTGAAGTTTGTTGATGGCCTTTTATAAACCTGTTGCGATGGTCATATGATTTCTGACCTAGTGGTACATCATATTGAAATTATCAATTTACATGTGTTGGGCCATCCCTGTATCCCTAGAAAGGAGAAAGATGAACACTTTTTCCTGTGCTCTTGGACTTCAGTTCCCTAGTATTTTATTGAGGATGTTTACATCTATGTTCATTAGGGAAATTGGTCTGTAGTTTTCTTTTTTGTTGTGTCTCTATCCACTTTTGGTACTGGGGTAACATTAACTTCATAAAATGAGTTTTGTAGCATTCTTTCTTTGTCTGTTTCATGGGATAATTTGAAAGAAATTGATGACAATTATTATTTAAGTGTCTGGTAGAATCCAGACACTTTGTGTTCTCAAATATGATCTATTTCGGGAGAAAATTCCATATACTAGTAAAAGACATATATATTGTGGCTGTTGATGAAATATTATGTAACTATCTATTAAGTCCATTTGATCTTAGTAAGTTTGATGTTTCCTTGTCATTTTTTTTGGTATGGATTACCTGTCTATTGGTGAGAGTTGGACATGGAAGTTACCCACTATTATAGTGTTAAGGTCAGTGTGTACTTTTATACCCATTAATGTTTGTTTCTGTGAAAATTCATGCACTGATATTTGCTGTGCATACTTAGAATTGTTATATTCTCTGATCTTTCTTTTATGACTAATTTTGATTTAATGTCTGCTTTCTCAAATATTAGTATCGCTATACCTATTTGCTTTTGAGCTTTACTTCTTTAGAAACTCTTTTTCCATCCTTTAACTCTACTGCTGTATTTGTCTATGTCAACTTAGTGTGGGTCAAGGCTTTTAATCCAATATGCTAGTTTATATAATTTGGCTGAAAAATTAAGAACATGTACTCAGAGTTATCATTGAAAAATATGTATTAATTCCTGTCATTTGGTTGTTCTGTAGTCTTTGTTTGGTATCTTTATTTTGGAAGATTTTTGTCATTTTATCATTCTGCTGTATTAGCTTTGTAAATGATTTAGGGCATGTTCCATCTTTTTGTCTATTCCAAAAGAGCTTAAACAACATATAAATTGCCTGTTTCTCAAACATTGAATAAAATATTTCTTGTAAAATTATTTGGGCTCCAACATTCTCCTGGGTGAAATTTTACTGAATCTTATTTTTCCTCTCAGAACCAAGGCAGAGTCTTGATTTACATATTTATCATTTCCCATATGTATGGCATTGAGATGGGAGGGGTTAGGGAAGGGGGTTGGAGAAAAGGACATTAATAAGTCACCAGCAGGATCACCAGCGGATAAGGCTTGCTGTTGAAGGAGGGCAGGGAGAGTTCAAGGGTGTATGGAATGAATAAAACTACCAAGAAAACTGTCTTTGATTCACTCCTGACAAGGTAGTTCTTGTGGGCCAGTGATCCCAGCCCCTTTAAACAAGGCTTTAAAATGGGCCTTTAAGAGTAGCTGAAATTGAGTTGAGGAGGGAGCCTTTGTGCTTGATCCAAACAAAACACATTGAAAACAGATTCCTAGAACTCAGGTCTGGGAGATTTGGAAGTCCTTTGTTTTTCCATCCCATCTTTCTGTTTCATTTACTGGAGGGAGAGCTCTTATGCAAAGTAATGAGAACAGCCTTTCCCAGCAATGAAGACAAGGGGAGACTTCAGCAGTCCTTGAACAACCAAGCCTCAGTACCCATCCATTCAAAGAGCAAGGGAACCACATAGCCGTGAGGAGAAGATGAGATAAAGTCTTTAAAAATGTTTAGCACAGGTCACAAACTATGCACTTTCCCTGTCTCTCATTATCATAAGTAGCTGTTGTCAGCCAAAATGGAAGCATTAACAACAGCAAATTGAAGTCTTTTAAAATTCCTGCTCCGATCTGCCCGTGCGTACTGATGTCTTACATACATACCCACTCCCACACCTCAGCAGCCTCATTCCTGGGTTGGCCATGTTCAATCATGACTTTTTCCTTCATTGCCCTTTGCATGAGCAGCTTCCCCTGCTTGGAATGACCCCTCCCTGTTCTTTGCAAGCATGTAGTTTTCTTCTAATTCTTGGATACAATGCTATAATGCCTACGAAAGGTTTCCCAGGCCAAAATTGCTTTCATGCTTTGCTGGGGGCTCATAGCATTCCGAACCATTCTTTTCTGCAGAGTGAGCTCTCTCCAAGCTGTGGCTACAACTTATTTATTTATTCTTACATCCTCCCTTAGTGGCAATAAACAGTGAACAGCACATAGCAGATGTTTGCAAGTGCTAGTTGCGAGTGCATGTAAGAAATAATCCCCCACTAAAGGTGGCAGTTACACACATCTGCTGCAGGGTGGGAACCAAAGGGTGATTCCAGAGCAGCTCTTGACAGCAGACTGTATCTCATACTCTGTTGAGGGAAGCTCCCACTGTGTGTGTGTGTGTGTGTGTGTGTGTGTGTGTGTGTGTGTGTGTGTGTGTGTGTGTGTTTCCCTCTGAGATGGGGTTTCTCTGTGCAACAGTTCTGGCTGTTCTGGAACTTGATTTGTAGACCAGGCTGGTCTCGAATGGCTGGTGGCTTTGCATCAGAGCCGTTCTCCTCCACTGGGTGACTATAAGATGGTAGTTAATATCATCTGGAAACTGCAGCAAGACCTTAGTGATTGGAAAGTCCACCCAGACAAGACAGACACTATGATACTTGGCTCCCTTACAGAAACCATTGGGGTGAAATCCAGAAATCTGAGAAAAGCAACTACTTAGGGAAAGTAGAGAGTTTTATCTTCCTATAAAGAAATGAAGGGAGCTGGGAATGGAGTACACACCTACAATCCCAGACTAAGGGAGGCAAGGCCTTGAGTTTGAGACCATCCTAGCCTATGTAGCAAGACCTGTCTGGAAAAGGGAAGAAAGAAAAAAGGAAAAAGGAAAGTAAAGGAAGAAAAGAAGAGGTGGGTGGGGGCATTGGCTCATCAGGGAAAGGTGTTTACCACAGACACCTGGTGACCTGGATGAGGAGGTGGGTGGGGGCATTGGCTCATCAGGGAAAGGTGTTACCACAGACACCTGGTGACCTAGACTTGATCACACTGCAGAAGGAGAAAACTAACTCCCCAACGTTGTCTCCTTCTACACTCTACACAAATGCCACAGCATGCATGCATGTGTATGTATGTGTACATGCACACACACTTCCATAATAATAAGTAAAATGAAAACTTCTAAAAAGAAGTGAGAAGGCCAGCCTTTCTTGATCAGTTATAATCAACAAGAAGATCCAAGCCATTTGCCAAAGTTGAAGAAAACAAACATCAACTAAGAAAATAATCAAGACTTTGAATAACATTGTGTTATCTGTAATGGTCTGAGATTTTGTGTCTTTGAAATATGGTTTAGGAAGCTAACAAGACTTTTATGACTGTGTTGATCTAGATGTTTAATGTAGTCAGCATGCATAAAGTACATTCCATGTGCTGTAAACAATCGGCATGTATTTTATAGAAAATATTTGGCATTAAAAAAAAAAGAGCCACTCCTTTTCCGAGGAGTGCCAGCAACTAGACTCTCTGTCCCTTTCCAATTTCAGAGAAAGCTGGAGAATTGCTATCATAGCATGTTAAATATATTTGAGGGGACAGGAGTCTTCTCAAAAAGCTGTTGGGGATGTGGCATGCTGGTTCATTATGGGAAGAATGGATGTAAATACTGGTCACAGAAGAGTTTAACTATCCAGGATGGAATTAGTTTTAGTGTTTCCATGGTTTCCTTCTGTCTGCTGTGTTCGGGTGTTCAGAGTAGATACCTGAGAAAAGAAGGGATTCTGCAAAGTCAATTCTTAAAGATGACCTAGAGATCACAGAGACACCTCTGCTTGCATCTGCTTTGACTAGACAGCAGGCATGGCAAAGAAGGGATGCATGTTTGCAGTGATACCACATCAGTTCTTGTTAACTCAATGATTCTTGTGTAGCTGAAAGTTTTCCTTTGTCCCACCTGGCCCACCTTCAGGACAAATCTCTCTCACTCACCAATTCCGCAGTCACTCGGACCCAAATAAACACACACACAGGTTTATATTAATTAAAACTCCTTGGCCATTAGCTCAGGCTTACTACTGACTAGCTCTAACACTTAAACTCAGCCCATTTCTGTTAATCCATATGTTGCCATGTGGCTCGTGGCTTACCAGTATCTTTACATCTTGCTTCTCATGGTGGCAGCTGGCAGCATCTCCTCTGCTCTGTCTTCTTCCTTCCTCTCTCTCTCTTTAGAATGTCCTACCTAACCTTATTCTGCCCCATCATTGGCCAAACAGCTTTATTTATCAACCAATCAGAGCAACACATTTTCTCAACATACAGAATGATATCACCCATCATTCTTGGTCTTTGCTGTGTGCCAGTTCTTTCAGGGATACCAAAGAGGAAGAGAATGCAATGTTTGCCCTTGGGAAGCCAGGCATTTTGGAACATGGATAAGACCAGGCAAGAGCAAACCAATTGATGCAAGAAGGGCCCACGGTGTTATTGAATTAATGAGGTGAGGAAGCAAATGCATGGTACTTAGGAACAACCATGGGAGGCTCTGTGGAGGTGGTGGTATATAGAGTGGAGATGGCTGAATTGGGTGATACTTTCTGTGGCAGAAAAAAATGTCTCAGTTGGGAAAATCCTTGCCACTCAAGAGTGAAGACCCAAGTTCAAACCCCTGCTATCTTCACTGAAAAGCCATGGACATCAGCATGTTCTTATACTCCTGGCACTGGGGAGGTGCAGACAAAAGATTCCCTGAAGCCTGGTGCATGACTAGTCTTGCCAAATTAGTGACCTCCAGGCTCAGTGGCAGACCATCTCAAGAAAGTAAGATTATGAATGATAGACGATACCTGCCCTCTGGCCTTCTTATGCACACATGTGTGCATACCCACGTGTTCTGTATACAGTCACACTTTTCAACCATCATTCTTGTCACTACTGTAATTATGAGCTGTTTGGCATGTGTGGACAGTTTCTTTGGCAGACTAGGGTAGTGGCTGCTTCAGCAGAAGTAGTAGAAGTGGCCAGGTAGCTTGCCTTCCAGCGGGAGACACTGTTCCTTTCTGTGTGATGGGAACATTGGAGGGCTTCCCCTAATTTTAGCCAAAATGCCAAGGAGTGACTCTTGAGGGGAGGAGCAGAGTGTTTGAACAATGCACCCCTGCTGCATTGTTTGTAACCTACAGATTTGTAGGGTTTAAGCTCACGTTCAGTGGCATAAGCAGTTAGCAGGGAGTGAGGGAGATGCTGTCACAGCTGTCCAGGTAAAGTGCAGTGAGACTTCAGAGTGGGCAAAGTCTGGAGACTCTGGCAGTTTCCCAGACCTGACACGAAAAGCATGATCCATCAAAGTAGAACACTGGGAAGTTGGACTTCATCCAAACTAAACCTCTGATCTCTGACAGTTCCCATCCTGAGGATGAAAAACCAAACTACAAAGTGGAGGACATCTGAGTAAGGTGCGTATTTGACAGTGGACCACAGTCTAGAACCAATGCAAGCCCAGAGAGGATAAAAGATGTGAGTGGACAGACATTAGCTGAAGAAGATCTGTAGATGGCAAATAAGCACAGGATGTCTGTCATCATTATACCTCATGACAGGATGTCTGTCATCGTTATCCCTTGTGGAAATGCAAGTTCATCCCATGATGACATTCTACCACACAGCTATCAGAATGTCTACCATGAGAAATAGTAGCAGCACCAAATGTTGATAAAGATACACGAACCATACATCCATTTCAGCAGGGAGCTAAACAATATGGTCACTTGAGAAGCCAAGTGGGTAGATTTTATAAATAGACAGATGGTAGATTGATTGATAGACAGACAGACAGACTGAGACAGACAGACAGACACATAGATAGATAGATAGATAGATAGATAGATAGATAGATAGATAGATAGATGGATGGATAGATGGATAGATAAAACTATATGTAATCACCATAGCAATTGAACCCCTGGGTAATTATCTAATGAAATTTATATTTATGTAAACTTATATGTGAATGTCCATAACAATTTTATTAGTAGTAACACCCCAAGCCAGAAGTGGCTTAAAGAAATGAATTTGTATTTGAATGGTTCTGCAAACTGTAGTACTTCTATATCATAGCATAAGACTTAACAGAAGAAAAGAGCTAATGATTGATACCTGCACCATCTTAGATGAATCTCTGGGGAGATTAGCAAGGTTGAAAGGCCAGTACTGGATGACTCCATCTACATACAGTGTGAAATGACAATGTTTTAGAAGTGGAAAGAAGACTCTTGGTGGTGCTTAGGGAAGAAAGTGGGTGGGGAAGGGAGTGATGATACCAGAGGGAAACGTGAAGGATACTTGTGGTAATAAAAACTGTTCAGTCTCTTGACAGTGAGGGTGAACATTAAACTTATATGTGTGCTAAAATACAGAAACCCAAGAGTACAAGCCAAACTCCACAATCCAAATAGGACAGGTGGATGCCAGTATCCAGTTGTGACACTATACTGTCATTTTTACCAAATGTTACTAGGGGGACCTTGGTTAAAGGGTTTACAGAATTTCTTCATATTATTTTATACTTGTGCATAAACCTGTAAAGATATTAATAGCATTAAAAATATAAAAGTAAGTGTACTAAAGCTTCTTGGAAAGCAGATTTTTTTCACAGTCTAGATCTTTGTAAAGACCAGATGTTATTTCTCATTCTAAATGGATTGCATTGGCCATGGGATGAAGGTAGAGTAATGAAGGCTCACCTTCCTTGTGGTTTGTCTAGTGTCCATCGATTGTGTGATCCAAGAAAAGGCTCTTTGCCTTCTTGAGACTGCTTCCCAGTCTGTAAAAATTGAGCTAGGCTATCTTTAAGGATACAACTTTCACACTGCCGGGTGGTAAATGTGTTAGTTAGCTGAACAAACCAACCAAAGGGAAGAAAGATTAATTTTGGTGCACAGTTTCAGAGGTGTCAGTCCATGCTATGGAGGGTAAGACAGAGCTTTATAGCAGTTGTGAAGCAGTAGAGAGGAGAGAAAAACTATGACTGAGCGAGTCCCTATCCTTTTCCATATGTGCACACACTATGTAGCTCAAGGAGGCTTTGCACTCATGATCCTTCTGTCTCAGTGTTATATGTTGAAATCACAGGACTATGCCACAATGCCAGGTTCTTCTTCACCTTCTATTTCCTATGCTTGTTGAGTGGTGCTACCTACAATTAGTGTGGGCCTTCCCCTTTAGTTAATTCCTGAGAGGCCCTTGAAGATGCACTTCTAATATGCTTTGTAAGGACCCTAAGTGCTTCTCAATCCAATCCAATTGACAGCAAGGATGAACCATCACAAGGCCACCCTTTGTTGAGTTGATCTATAAACACATCTCACCAAGGTAAAGCAGCCATCTCATAATGCAAAAAGCATTCAGTCCATCTCAAGGAATCCCCAGTTCTAATGTTTCCAAAGAGTGTCACGTGTCCTCTGAGACTGAAGGCAAACTCTTAGCTGTGAGATACAATAACAGAGTAACCACTCCCATTCTAAAAGGCAGGGATGGGAACATTGAAAGGAGAGATGAGAGCAAAGTGAGACTGAAATCCAGCATGGCAAGTGCTGTGTATTTAAGATCTATGTCAGGCATCTGGGGCTTTGTCCTTAGCTTCACGCCACTAGAAGATAGCAGAATCTTTAAGAGATGCGGCCTAATGAGAATTTATCTAATCAACAGGGCTGCTTCCCAAAAGCTGACAGTGTAGACTGACATTTCTCTGCTGTCCTCAAATGTTTTCTTGTCATCTTTGTTTAAAAACACGTGTAGGTTAATTTCTGGACACTCAATTCTGTTGCATTGGTCAATATTTCTGCTTTGGTGCCACCAGACACTGTATTTATAACTTGAGTCTCTTGGTGTCTTTGGACATCAGTTAGTGAGATGTTTCTAGTATTTTTTTTTTGGTTCAAAATCATATTAAGGTTTAAGAACCAACATCATCCCATATATTTCAACCTGTGGATCATTTGCTGTGATTCAAAAAATTTGGTAGTGGTTCTTATTTTCCTATGACAACTAATTCATATACTTTGAAATGTATAAATGTTAATATTCACATCATTCCTGGCAATTATCATATGTGTATCTTCCCCTCACCTTTCCAGAAGTTATCACCACTCTGCCTTTTTCCAGCATAGATTAGCATTGTCTTTGTGAGGTCTTTCTACACATTCAGCATATGCTTTACTGAGATCACTGAACATGATGTATACAGGGTCATTTGTCTTCTTGCATGTTAGCAGTTTATTTTTATTGCCAAGACCTGGTCACAATTTGTTTGGTCTTATTTTGATCACTTTGAAGCTATTTCAAGGTTTCTGCTATTATGAGTAAATTGATATGAATATTCTCATACTGCTATTTTTGTGTATCTCCATTTCTTTTCCTGTTGCTGTGATAAAATATCCAGATTAAAGCAATGCAAGGAAGGATGAAACTCAAGGAAGGAGGGCTGTGATGGTTAAAGGGACAGCACATCATGGTGTGGAAGGCGAGGGAGCAGGAACTTGAAGCAGCTGGTCCCTCCACATTCATGGTCAGGAAGAAGAGAAAATTGAATGCGTCTGTTCCAGCCTTTTCCCAAGCAGGCAATAGTGTCACCTCTAGTGGATGGTTCTTCCCACTTCATTAATGTAATACCCCTCGGACAGACCCAGAGGCCAGTTTCACAGGCAATTTTCGTTTCTGTCAAGTTGAAAATGAACTCTGTTACAATATGCATGTTTATTTTTTTTCATTTATCTTAGAACAATATAACAGTGTAAGCTGGGGGTAGTGATGCACACCTTTAATTGCAGTATAGTGAGTTCTAGAACAACCAGAGCTATATAGTAAGAGCTTGTTTCAAAACCCCCAACGCAAAAAAAAAAAAAAAAACCTACAGTCAATACCTGGTTTGATAAGAAATAGACAAAAATTTTCTATAGTTTTGAAAATCTCTGGTCTTTCAACTTCCCTTTTCTTCTTAAATTAACTTTTCTTTTCATCCTTTATATATTTTCATTTCTTATGTTTTATGTTTTACAGTTCTTACCACCAGTATAAAATTTTCCCAATGGGGGAATACCTAGTATGCCACAACGATGTTTAATACTGTGGGTTGTGTTTTTGAAACCCTTTATGAGACTGAGAGGTTCTCTTTTATCCTCAGTTTGCTTGAAATTCTCGTTATTCTTGACTTATATATTGTTAAATTTTTTTTTTAAATCCTGATACTGCTAGATTCCATATATTTGGAAAGTTATTTTGAATGAAAACATTTGTATAGAATTAACATTTCTCCGTTAAATGTTTGATAAATGTGAACTGTGAAGCCACTGGGACTTGAAGTTTTAGTCATGACACTACAATTTCTTTTATAGACAGGGTCTCAAATCCCACTCTGTGTCACTTTGGCATTTTTGTCCTTTCTTGAGATTTTAAAAATTTCATTTAAGTTCACATTTTTGCTGGTAAAAGTGTTCATAATTCATGTTATTCTTTTAATTGTATAAAGTCTTTAATGGATTTTCTTATTTCTTTCTTGATAATAGTTACTCATGGTTTTTTTTTTATCACTCTAGCTAAGACAATCAACTTTATTAGTATTTTTTTAACAAATAAAGTTTTGTTTGTATGATTTTTTTCTGTTGTTTATTTATTTTCTGTTTTATTGACCTCTCCTGTTTATGGTTTATTTCTTCTGATTCTTTGAGTTTATTTTGTTTTTTTTTGTTCTGTCTTCTTAAAGTAAAAATGTAAAATCACTACTCTTACATTGTTTCATAAATAATTTTTAAAGCTATTATTTTTCCATTAGATATGATTTAGTTTATATAACCAGACTTGGATATGTTGCATATTTTAATTAGCATGCAGTTGAAAATATATTTTACTTCTCTCTTTATTGAGTATTGACATACTCAGAAATATTTTAATGAGTGCACATTTGATGTTGTTCCATTATTTTTCTGTTGTAGAAGCCATCCATTCCTGCTGCTGTTTCATCTGAATTTTGTTTTCTTTCTTTAAGGAGTTTATTTTGAGTTTTGTTCACATAGGTAAGCTAGCCCATTGTAGGCCAGCTTTATTCTTCTGAGGCTTGTTTAGCTCCATGGTGGCTGAGAAGTCTTGTTTTCTGGGTCTGGTTTAGACCTGCTCTTCAGGTATGCCCACTTTGTGGCTTCTGCCAAGTGCTTTGAGTATTCTTCAAGTGTATCCACTTTGGTTGGTTGGCACCAGAGTTCTTCTCACCTCTTATTATGTTAAGAACTCTTCAGCTTATAGTTCATTAATGTTTATCCTTTTCCTGTAGAGAGTTTTGTCTGTCTTGTAGGACCAAAAATGATATATGATTTATTCAGCTAGAAACTCAGGGGAAGCCCTATGCTTCCTTCCTTCCTTCCTTCCTTCCTTCCTTCCTTCCTTCCTTCCTTCCTTCCTTCCTTCCTTCCTTCCCTTCCCTTCCTCCTTCTTCTCTTCTTCCCTTTTTCCCTTCCCCTTCCCATTCTTCTCCTCGCCCCTTCTCTATGTGGAATATCTGTGTGTGTGCATGTGCACTCACTTATGTGTGAGTGTGTGAAGGCCAGAGGTAGACATCGGGAACCTTTCTCTATTGCTCTCTACCTTATTTATTGAGGTAGACTGTCCCTGAGCCTATTTCAGCTAGGCCCCTTAAGATCCCCTTGTCTCCATTTTCCCCAGCACTGGGGTTAAAGCATATGCTGTCGCACTGGGTTTTAGGTGGGCTTTGGATGCAAATGCAGATCCTCAGGCTTGGGCAGCAGCACTTTACCTCTTGCACCCAGCCCCACACACATGAAGATTTTCTTTTCACTCTTTCTTCTTCTAGATCCTTTCCCACTAGTCATCTGCCTTAGAAATCCCAGCAGCATCTTTACCTTCCATGAATGACAGTCTCGGTGTCTTTAACTCCGCAGGACTAGTTTGTTGTGCTACCTGCATCCCATGCTGCAGTCTGGTTAGTGCTTCAAGGCAGAAAACCAGGTGGTTGCAACACCACCCTCACTGGTTTGCTTTCTTTCTAATCTCACAGCATAGGCGTGGCGGCTCCTCCACTGTCTAGGAACCACCGATTGATTTTTATCTGGGTTTCTTATGTCAGCTGGAGGGAAAGTGGTTAGTTATTTTTCTTAGAGATGTGACAAAGTGCCCCACAGAAGTAACTTTAGGGAGGAAGGATATAGCTGGTTTATGGTTTCAAGGGCTTTCCATATGTCATAGTGGAGCAGACAGAGCAGCTCCTTACACCATGGCAGCCAGCCCGAAAACTGAACACAGTGCTAGAAGCAGGGCTGGGCCCTACACCTGCCAGCTAGATCCTATGTCCCTGAGATTCTCAGATCCCCCTCAGCTGGGGACAAGTCATTCAAACACATGAGCCTCTAGGGGACATGTCACACCCAAGCCATGAGAGAAGCATAGTAAGAACTAACCTTCAGCTGTAAGCAGAAAGCCTCCATGTGTGTTAAAGAGAAAGAAATTTTGTGTACTCAACACTTCAGATTTCTTTTTGTATTTTTCAAGACTATATTTTGCTTTACATCATGTGTATATGCCTATCTGAGTATGGATGTGTGCACATGTGTACAGATGCCCAAGTAGGCCAGAAAAGGGTGTTGGATCTCATAGAACTAGTTAAAGGTGGTAGCGAGCTGTGAGCCATCCAGTATGGGTGCTGGAACTCAAACTCAGGTCCTCTGTAAGAGCAATGCTCACTCTTAACTTCTTAGTCAGATGTCCAGTCCCCATCCAACCCCCTCCCCCCCATTTCTTGGGTTCCAGGGCAGTCACATAAAGCAATCCATGTTTCCATTCCTTCTGAATTCTCATGCTGGCATACATTTCAGCTCATTTGTATAATTGTTGCATAATCTAAAACCCAGAAGTGTCTTTTCTCCAAGCTGGGCAAAATAGAGTCACATTTAGAAAGTATTTACCAACTCTTCCTTTCAAAAATGCGCATCTACCATTTTGACTTTAATATTCCTATGATGCATGTAAAAAGATATTTCTCCTATCTTACCATGATCTTAGAGTATTTCCCACAGACACACAGGACTGTAATTTCAAATCATATTAAAATTCAATTTTTAGGGAATGAAGAAAATGAGTAGGTACCTAAGAGTGAGTGCTGCAGAGGTTGTGAGTTCAGTTCCCAGCACCCACTTTAGGTGACTCACAGCCACATGTAACTCCAGCTCCAAGGGATCTAATCGAATGCCCTCTTCTGGCCTTGGCAGTCATGTGTACTCACATGCATGGTATACCACTCCATACATATTTCAATAAAATAATTTTTAATTTCATTTTCATAGTTGCTAAGAGCTATGATAAATGTACTGCAAGTTAATGAACTAGATCACTGCTGTGTTGGGAGTACTGACAAAAGACAGACTCCTGGGTCAGAAGTAAAAGTGCTTATGACTCAGGAGAGACCAGTAGTCAGAGTGCAGGGTGATGTCAGTTTTCTAAGCCTCGGGTCCCACAGGCAGCTGTGGAGAGGATGGTGCCATCCTTTGCCTTATAGGGACACAATCTACCATGTTGCAGCAATCAGTAGTCTTTGTTCAGACGAAGATATTACTTTATCCTTCAAGGTTGCTCATCACACACACACAAACCTGGGAAACAGCTCAGGCAAAAAACAGTCAAAGCCTTGTATTTCAGCTTACCTAGCAAGACATTTCTGAGGTTGTCCAAGAGGTAAATGGGTGGAACTCAAAAAGATCGTATTGAGTGAGGCAACCCAGACCCAGAAAGACAAACATCACACCCTAGTTTCAAATCTGTAGAGTTGAGTATATAACCTGGAGTAACCACAGAAACCAGGGAAGTAAAGTGGTACTGTGGTAGTTTGAATGTAATTGGCCTCCATAGTCTCACAGGGAGTGGCACTATTAGGAGATGTGGCCTTGTTGGGGTAGGTATGGCCTTATTGGAGGAAGTGTGTCACTGTGGGGGTGGGTTTTGAGGTTTCTCATGCTCAGGATACCATCTAGTGTCTCAGTTGACTTCCTGTTGCTGCAAGATGTAGGACTCTCAGCTACTTCTCCAGTACCACATCTGCCTGCACATCGCCATGCTCCCCACCATGATGATAATGGACTGAACCTCTGAAACTGTAAGCAAGACACCTCAATTAAATGTATTCCTTTATAAGAGTTTCCATGGTCATGGTGTCTCTCCATAGCAATAGAAACCCCAAGACAGGTACCATTGTAGGGGAGAGATAGGATGAGCAATGGAGAGGGGAATGACTGAGTCTAAGTGATCTGAAGGGGGAAATGGGAAAATGCGGGGGCGGGGGTCAAATTAGGGAGGAGGAAGGGACATAAACACAGAAGAAGGAGAGTAAAATAACAGTAAAGATGTCTGAAAATATCATAAAGAATCATACTATTAACCATCTATCTAAAAATACCTATAGTACATGTCAGTCAGTATAAAAATGTACATGAACAGTTTGGGTTGACAGTGCTTCCCCCAAGAGCCATAGACCATCTATCAAAACCCCCAACATCAGGTATGAGAAGACCACTTTTGAATTGTTGGTCAGGGTTATCCAAGAAACTCCCAAAACATTGGGCTTTGCTATTGCCCTGGGATACCCTCCAGAGTGGCAGATAAGTACCCATTTCAGAAGACATTATGCACTTTGGACACAGGGCTCAGAGGCCCTGAGTTAGACTGACCAGACTGCCTCCTCCTTGAGTACTTGTGGTGGTATTGTGTTCCCCAAAATATTGTGCACCCTAATAAATTTATCTGGGGTCAGAGAACAGACAGCCACTAGATACAGAGGCTAGAAAATGGTGGCACTCACACCTTTAATCCTAGCACTCCAGAGGTAGAAATCCTTCTGGATCTCTGAGTTCAAGGCCACATTGGAAACAGCCAGGCATGGTGACACACACCTTTAATCCTAGAAAGGGAGCCTTTAATCCCAGGGAGTGGTGGTAGAAGGCAGAAAGGTACATAAGGCATGAGGACCAGAAACTAGAAGCATTTGGCTGGTTAAGCATTTGGCTGGTTAAGCGTTCAGGCTTTCGAGCAGCAGTTCAGCTGAGAGCCATTGGGATGAGGACACAGAAGCTTCCAGTCTGAGGAAACAAGACCAGCTGAGAAGTTGGCCAGGTGAGGTTAGTTGTGGCTTGTTCTGGTTCTCTGATCTTCCAGTGTTCAACCCAATACCTGCCTCAGGTTTAACTTTATTAATAAGAACTTTTAAGATTCCTGCTACATCTGGCACCCAACGTTCGTGGTACGAATTCATGAAAAAGGTGCTTGTGGGCCCCAGCTCAGGTCCGAGCTACACTCGGCTGGTTGTGGTGGTGCACGCCGGTTGGATTTGCTGAAGGAGGCAGAGGCAAGAAGATCCCAAGTTTGAGGCCAGCCTAGGAGACTTGGGAGAAGCTTTGGCCTGGGCGGAACCACAAACGGTGGTGGGACCATGGAGGCAGTGGCAGATGCTCCAAGTTGCTGGCTTCTTCTCATTGTGTTGGTGACTGCAATGATGCTGCTACCTGGGACAAAGGGTTTACCGCTGCTTGTTCAGAGAAGAATTGCCAGGACCATCGTGTTACAAGAAAGCATCAGCAAAGGTCAATTTAGACAAGTTTGGCAGAACAAATGGTGGGGAGAAATTGCTGTGATGATTTTTCTCTTCTAGGGAAGAATGTTCATGGTTCTGAGAGACAGACATTTATCAGAATGTGATTACTCCAAACCACAGAGGAGGCACAAAAAAAAAAAAGTCTGCAGTGAACCAGTGACTTTGAAATCTTCAAAAAGACAACAGGATCCCACAATGATGATTCCACAAGGATTATGGTAAAGCCATTAAGCTGATTAACACCACCAAAAGATCGACTTTGGACTACAAACTGCTTAGGATAATTTTGAGATGGCTAGCTGAGATGATCCAGCCTGACAGACTACTTGAACAAGGACTTGAAACGAGCCCTGCACTTTCTCATTATGCAGTGGCTGGACAAATGATACAGGACTTGAAAATTAACCCAAAAATTTTCTTTTCAGGATCCCCTAAAGATGGAAGTAATTTTAAGAAAACGACGCCCACATTCCCAAGATGGGAGGTTTTTGGTCGTTTAATGGTTTTGGATATTGTCATTGTTTATGATGGTTGGTTACAAGTTGTTAATTGCTAATGGTCAGGAAAAAAGCTGAACATGGAGATTAGATTCAGAGGTTTTTAAAAAAGAAAGAAAAAAGAGAAAAGAATATAGATATGAGATAGATCACTGAGTCTATTCTGAGAAAAAAGAAAGAATAATAGGATAAATGGGTAAATCACTGAATCTACACTAAAAAGAAAAAGAGGAAGACATAAAAATGACAAAAGGTAGATTACTGAATCTATTATGAAAAGAAAAAATACTTTTAAAAAGGAATTACTTGTTTTAAATAAGACAAGTAATGAAAATTTTTTGTCTGAATTTGTCAAATGTTACTGGACTGGACATTGTTATATATTAATGGAGTTTTTTGTCTGAATCTGTCAAATGTTAATGGACTAGACATCATTAATGTAATCTTGACTGTATATATTGTATATACTTATTGGATATACTTTTTCTTGTATTAGTTATAAGCTTTTTTAATTTTATACAAAAAAAGGGGAAATGTGGTGGTATTGTGTTCCCCAAAATATTGTGCACCCTAATAAATTTATCTGGGGTCAGAGAACAGACAGCCACTAGATACAGAGGCTAGAAAATGGTGGCACTCACACCTTTAATCCTAGCACTCCAGAGGTAGAAATCCCTCTGGATCTCTGAGTTCAAGGCCACAGTGGAAATGGCCAGGCATGGTGACACACACCTTTAATCCCAGAAAGGGAGCCTTTAATCCCAGGGAGTGGTGGTAGAAGGCAGAAAGGTATATAAAGTGTGAGGACCAGAAACTAGAAGCATTTGGCTGGTTAAGCATTTGGCTGGTTAAGCATTCAGGCTTTCGAGCAGCAGTTCAGCTGAGAGCCATTGGGATGAGGACTCAGAAGCTTCCAGTCTGAGGAAACAAGACCAGCTGAGAAGTTGGCCAGGTGAGGTTAGTTGTGGCTTGTTCTGTCTCTTTGATCTTCCGGTGTTCACCCCAATAACTGGCTCAGGTTTGATTTTATTAATAAGACCTTCTAAGATTCCTGTTACAAGTACTAGCTTTTGTGGTACTAGAAGGCACCATGCAAGCTTCCAAAGGAGGGAATCAACCAAATATCCTACCCAGATATGATGCCTATGGAGCACAACAGCCACCAGCATGGCCCAATGATGCTAAGGGTGCCGTAACTGTGACAAAACCTTGGCAGGAACCAAGAGCTCTTTAATTGGATTTAAGATCCACTCAACAAGAGGGAAGTCATGTCTGGTACTGGAAACTTAGCCCACTACCCAGAGCTAGTGAAGTCAAGGATCTTGTAGCAGACCTCACAACCACCACTTTATTAGGACAACACAGTTCGTAACTACATTCTAAATATTGATCCTGATACCCACAGAAGAGTATAATTCTCACCTCTCATCAAGGAAACATCTCTTTGCAATAGACGGAGGCCATTACAGAAAACCACAGCCAAGCAAAATGCAGAGTCATGGAGCGCAATCCCTACTGATTCCTCTACAACACATCTCCTGCACCTAAGGCTCATGGGCCATTTTGAAAGAGGGGGAAGAAAGATTGTAAGAGCCAGGAGAACAGGGAGTTTACTGTGTAATTATGTCTCCTACAAAGTATAGAAGCTACATCCATGAACTCTCAACAGTATGTCTCCCTAAACATGACCTGAACAAGGTCAACACCAATAAGACATACTGAAGGGGATGGGAGGAAGTTTATGAGGCCTCAACCCTAGACAAAGAACTACAGGAAACTAAGGAATGCAGAGAGCCAGAGAAATAGTCTTCCCCAGGGAAGAGCACACCAACTGGATATCCAATACCAATGGGAGGGGTTGGAGGGAAGAAAAGGAAGGAAAGAAATGATGTTATACTTTAAAAAAATTATGATGATAAAAAGGACATAAGAAACCTGTGAAGGAGTATCTCTGAATACTTTTGCTTTGTAAGAAAAAGGAAGAACATGTTGTCATTTATAAACATATTAGAGAGTTCTGGTACCTGTCAATTACCTCTCATCAGGAAAGCTTGAGGCCAAAAATGTTTAAGATTTTATGATTTTTTTAAAAAAAATGGACTTTATTAGTTTAAAAATCCATGCTCCATAAATTGGAAATGGCAGACATATTTATCATTCTTTCGTCAAATAAAATGAAACACAAGCACACATGTTAACAGTCTTTTTAATAAAAACATACAGAACAATCCAGAGTTTCTTTTCAAGTGGACACTCCCCTGTTTCAGTGGTGTGGGTATCACACAGAGCACACTTCACAGCAGAACAGTTAGGTCAGGCCTTATGTTTAGGTAGACTCAAACCTCCCTGGTGTTAGCCCTTCAAAATATCCTGAAAATTGTTGCCAGACAACAGTGAATTAGAATAAATCACAAATTCTTGGTAGCTTTCATTTATTGGAGGGAACCAGATGCCCATTATACAAAAATAATTCAATTATGTTTGAGGCACAAATGAAATGAGAAACCCAGATTTCAATAAGCTATAAATAACTTAGAAGGAGATTCAATAAGTACAAAATCCCTTTTACCCCAGAGATTCAATGCCAGAAGCCAAAGATGGATGTCTAAGGTATGGATCTCCTGGCAGCATCACTGTTGGCCCTGAGTGAAAAGATCTATGTAGGCGTTCTGGTGGGGCCTCCATGTTAAAAGCCAAAGAAAACTTAATAACTACATTTTTAGTACTGAGTGGAGTCTTCGCTACAATCATAAAATCCGTGAGAGAGTCCCAATTTCACAAGTGACTCCCAGACAGAAAGCCGTATTTGTGCATCAGATATGACAGCCCGCAGTTCTGATGGGGGTTATGTTAGGGTCACTGTTAATAAAGACAAGAAACTCCTTCTTCCATAATGAAAACTAGGATGAGTCTTATCTCGAGATATGACTTGGAAGGTCCCAAATGGCCCAGGTCCCAGGCAGCAGGGAGATCTTGATTGTCGTCTGTCAGCAGGGGTGTTGACAGAGGCTGGCTGCTTGTGTCACTACCTATCAGATATAATTGCTGACTTTTCAGGATATGTTCCCCCTTCCTGGAACCAGAGGAAGCCAAGCCTGAAGTGTGAGACTCTGATTTTATTTACAAGTGAAGGAACAGCTGCCATGCATCTGAAACTTAGGTTGGGGGTGGGGAGCAATATTACGAGGTACAGAGGTGACCTGTATTAAGAATTATGTAGGATAACTAAGAGAAAAACGATCAAATATCCCAATAGGGCTTCGTCTCTGTCTCTGTAATGTGTGCCTCTTCCTAGTCTCCCTCCTCCAGAATCATGATTAAGTGAGATCTACCCTGGCTGGGTCATGTGTTAAATAACTAACATATGGCAATCTCAATGACTGTTGTGATAACCTAAAACTAAGACATATTTTACGTTTTTTTTTTTTTTTTTTTTTTTTTTTACATTTTACTTTATTTTGTTCATGTGGCAGAGCAGGGGTGCACACTGCCATGTTTCACACGTGGAGGAGACAGGACAGCTGATGGGAGTAACTTCTTCCCCTTCACGACATGACAATGTGGGTCCTGGGAGTCATACTCAGGTCCATCGAGTACCTTCACCCACCAGGCACCTTGCTGGCCCTGAGACACAATTGGATTCAGTGTACTTTCAGGAGAAGTGGGGATATTTAATAGTGATGTCAAGTGTTTTTTTTAGAAAACATTTAGTACATAACCATTGCTGGGGATTACGTGAGCTATTGGTATGTGGCCTTTTAGGAAAAGCCTTGGTGATTACGTTTATATATAAAACCACAGTGGAGGTGGGCAGAAGCCTTGTGTGTGAGAACTAAGAGTGACCTGGACTGTGAAGATGGAGCTATGTAGACCTGAGGCCAATGTGTCTAAGAAATGGGAGACAAAAGCAGGAGAGACCACACAGACACAGACCATTTCTGATGGGGCAACAAAACCACAGTGAGGACTTTGTGGCTTCTCTTGAGGGTAGGAGTGGGGCTAGAAGGCTTGGAGCAGAGGACTGGCATGATCTGAGAATGACATCATTTCTATAACTTCCTAAACTCATATAAAAATGGGTCATAGTGTGACTCTCATAGCAGCCCTGGGAGAGTTGTACATTTCGATTGTTCATTCCCATTTTCAGACAGACTCACACACATGTTAAGGAATTGCTCAAAAGACAAAGCTAAAACCAAGCCACCCACTCTTACAGCTCCAAACTGCCTCTTCACCGTTCACTGAATGAGTTGTTGGCAGTGAACACAGAAGACACCTGTCATTAACAGGAATGACATCACAAAGACAGGAACGCCGACTTCCATGGACATCGGACATCACACTAAGGGATAAGAATATATATATATATATATATATATATATATATATATATATATATATATATTCTCCATTCATTTTCAAAACTTCATTTTGAAAAAATTTCAAACAGGGAACAGTTTCATAGACATGTCAGAATTCCTGAATACCCTTTAAAGGTTGATGGGTTGTTTTACCTCTCTCTCTTTAGGAGAGTGCACGCATGATTTCAGTCTGAACCACTGGAGAGTCGTGTGCCTGTGCCTCCCTCACTCTTCATGTCAGTTTTTACTTCGTCTTTCACTGAGTCTCACCTGCGAACAGGAATGCTCTCTGACATAACCACAATGGAGTTAGGAAGCCCAGTAACTTAAGTCTGTAGTGCTCAATATTGATCTACAGCCCAGCGTCCAATTTTATATTGTTGTGATGATGTCCTTTGTGGTGTTTCCTTAGAAGCACTACACCAGGAGCTGATGCATCTCCTCCCTCTCCTTTATTCTAAATCTTCTGCAGCCTTTCATAACAACAACATTTGAAGTAAGAAGTAAAGCATTCCCCCGACTGGGTTTTTCTGTCTTTTCCCCGTGAGGAGAACTCATTGCTATTACGTCGTTCTGAGGGTATCACATCAGGGAATACTGATGCCCCCTCCCCCACTTCTCAGTGATAATGGTAACTCTGATCACAGCTGACGTCACTGTGAAGATTCTGTTCTTTCTCTGTTATCTATAACTAGTAAACATCAGTGCAGAGGGACTTGGGGATTGTGTAAATGGCCTGTGCCACACCCAACAGTCTCCCCCTCCAGTGATCCATTGTTATTGTTATAATATTAAAACAAACTTGAATTTTTGAGTTGAACCCCACTGTATTAAAATATGACCCTTATTAAGCTGGATTAGGTTTGCTAGAATTTTATAAATCATTTTTCTGTCCATGCACTTTAGGATTCCTTTGTATCTTTTTCAATGGATTTCTCTGGTCTGGGCATCAGAATAATACTGACAACATGAAGCAAGTTGGTGTATTCCCAAACAAAGACTTCTTTGGAGAGAACATTTTTATAGAATTTCAATCAAAATTTTTCCTCAAATGACCTGTACAGTCAATGCTAAAGCAAACCAGCCTAGAATTCTCTCTCCCTCTCCCCTCCCCCTCTCTCCTTTCTCTTCTTCTTCCTGTCTTTCCTGGAGTTTTAAGATAGAGGCTCACTTTGTCACCCAGGCTGGTCTTGAACTCATGACCTTAACTCCCACCCTCCAGAATGTGAGTACTGCAAGTGCACACCACCACACTCAATTCTCCTTCATTTCATTGTTGATATGTTCTCTTTTTCCTTGGTTCTTTTAACTGGCTAGACCGTGTTCAATGTTATCAGTTTTTTCAATGAAATAGCTTTTGGTTTTGTTCCTTTATCTCTGCTTCGATTCCCATCTTCCTGCTTCTTGCAATTGTATCTGTGCCTTTCTTCCTCTGGTCACTGTTTATGCACTTACTCTTGTCTACCTTTTTAATGTTGATGCTTAAGTCATCAACCAGCTCTTTCATTTTCCTTATACACATTGATGCTCTCCATTCCTTTTTACACATTGTTCTAGCAATATCTTTTTTTCCCTTGCCTATTTTTTCAGTTGTTATTTGTTCTTTGACCTATGAATTCTTTCTTGAACTATATATTTTTTTAAGTCTATTTCTTAATTTCCAAGTACATGTGGGTTTTCCTAGATACTGGTCTTTCAAGATTTCTAGTTTTCTAAGAACATGGTTCATATGATACCAGTGGGTTTGAAATGGTTGCCCTTCTTGTAGCCATCAAGTCAGTCCATCTTGGTTGCTCTTCTGTGATGCTTGAATAGAGTGCTTTGTACTAGTCTCTAATATTTGGAATATTCTCTAAAAGTCAAGCAGGTCATACCTTAAAGGATCTTATTCTATTATTCTGTAAGTTATTGAGAGAGAAGAGTTGAAATTGCAACTCTGGCTTTATTTGCGTACCCTTTATGCCCTTTGATATGTAGAAGGTGGATGTCATTGAGTATTGTCAGGTTATACTTCAGACAATGACTCAAGAAAACAAAAGTAAGCATTCCAGTTTCTAAAAACTGCTTTTCAACTTTTTCCTCTTGTGGGATGCACATACTTTGCTTAATCCCAACTGGAGCATGGCTACCCTCTGTTCTCCTGATTTGGGTATTTATTGCAGTAACCATGATCTGTAATCCCTGTTTCCTGCTTTGACATGTGCATGAAGCATCTACATTCTACTGGAATATTTTTGGATGAAATGATATGATGTCTGGAATTGGTTTTGAAATATACAACCAATACACACACACACACACACACACACACACACACACACACACACAATCACAGTTGTAATGGCAGTAGAGATAACATGTTTTTACAAAATCTTAACAAAATTTAAATCTTGTTGATGGAAGTCACTATATTAATCTATTTTATGTGTGTTTTAAATATTTTATAATGAAAGAAAAATCATATATGTTGGGAAAGGTCATGAAAGTACAAGTTTATCATGAGCTGTGAAGAAATAAATCACATTGATAGACAGGTTGACCCTCTGCTAGCCATCTAGCATGCACAATGCAGTGTTTTGGAGCACAGAAAGGCCCCGTTACAACTGCAGCAGCTACAGGAGAAGGCTGGGGTGGCTGAGTGACAGAACCTTGAGATTCTTATAAATAGGATTGTCTATGTTCAACCAATAAGTCTTAGACTACCGTGAGCACAATTGTCTGCTCTTGAACACACCAGGACTAGTAAGCACATTTCTTTCCACTTATTAAAAAGTTCTCTAAGTAAAAAGGGACTTACATCACATGATAAGGTAGCACTAAAGAAAATGTGTCAATAAAATATTGTTTAAACTTATTTAACAATATGAAAGGAGTTGATATAATTCCTTAGTGATGATATATGGAGTGGAAGTTGTCACAGCCTCTGTGGAGGGCAACCTGGTGAGATTCTTCAAAAGAGAAATGTGTGTGTCCTTAGATGTCATTCTATGAAATTAACCTTTGCATGTGTTCCTAAATTATTAAAATAATGAATCTCTAAAATATTGCCATTCATCGCTGTTTGAACTTAGTAGATAGAACATATTAAGTATTAGATTCAGGTTCTTTAGGATAGGACAACTTTTGGAATGATCTTTGTAACATGCCATTTACCTATACTCTATAGTTCTCTGGATTTTAGTATGTGTTTCTTGCTTGATATTGTTTGCATTGGTTGTAGTTCCATCTTATCTAGGTCATTATCCCTCATTATTCCTGGACAATATTTGATAACCATTCCTTTGTATATAGTCTTGTATTAGGTTAGAACTTTCTTATTTAGACAAAAAGGGGGAGATGTAGTGGGTAGCCATTCCAGCTTTGATCTGGAAGTTCCAACCCCCATTGAGACTTCAGCAACTGTCACACCTACAAGGCGGGGCGAAGTGAGGCGCCTGGAGACTGGAGAGACTGGCTTGCGCTCGGTTCCGGGACCCTGGACTGGAGAGGTGGACCAAGCAGAGCTCCAGAGAACACCACTGGACTGCGATACACCTTCCCCAGACCCTGTGACCTACCTATCCCTTAATTTGTAAGTTACGCCATTAAATAAATCTCCTTTTAACTACGTGGAGTGGCCTTAATAATTTCACCAATAGCAACCTGGTGAGATTCTTCAAAAGAGAAATGTGTGTGTCCTTAGATGTCATTCTATGAAATTAACCTTTGCATGCGTTCCTAAATTATTAAAATAATGAATCTCTAAAATATTGCCATTCATCACTGTTTGTAGTACGAAATCGCTGAAAACCAAAATATCTGTTTTTAGTCTATGGGCAATTGAGAATATCACACAGTTGACAAAAATAGCTTTCATTGAAGAGAATTTTTTTTTTTTTTTTCGTTTTTTGAGACAGGGTTTCTCTGTGTAGCTTTGTGCCTTTCCTGGGACTCGCTTGGTAGCCCAGGCTGGCCTCGAACTCACAGAGATCCACCTGGCTCTGCCTCCCAAGTGCTGGGATTAAAGGCGTGCGCCACCACCGCCCGGCGAAGAGAATTTTTAATGGGGCATACCTAGGACCAGGTATCATTTAGTTTAAAAAATATTACAGTTGGGTTTCTACAGCCATAAATAATAATGAATTATTTCCGAGCAGGAAAATGGATAGGACTAGAGACCATTGTGTGGGGCAGCATAAACCAGATCCTGAAAAAAAATCATATTTATCTCATGGGCAGCACTTCGATTTAGTAAGAATATCATGTATGAGACATAAGGGTAGGAGGGAGACAGCCATGTGGTGGGGGAAGGGATCTAAAGAAAGGAGGAGCACGTGCCAGCAATGAAGATTTTTAAGATAAATGCTGCATGCTTTCTCTTACATGCAGAACCTCAATTTTAATACAAATGACAATAGTATATTCAGTGTTTGAGAAACCTGTAGCCCTTCAGTCCTGTATTGGGAGGTAGCAATAAACCCTTTTAATTCACTGTTCTTATAGCTTAATGGTGCTGGTGGTGGTGGCAGTTTTAGAAGAGGGGTCTGCTTTGCAGACCAGATTGACCTTGAACTTGTGGTAACCCCTTTGCCTCAGCCTCCTAAGTATGGAGATTATAGGCATCCACCACCACCACGGGCTACCTCTCTATTTTTTTTTAAACCAAACCAGCATGTCCGGCAACAATTTAATTTTCTCTTTGTGGGAGATGCTGCCCTGTGGTTCCCACATATAGTGGGAAACCATACAACTCAGTTTATTGATTGCATAACACTTTATTATGGTTTGTGTGGACCACTAATCATATATGAACAGAGAGTGTGCTTAAATGAACCCTTCAGAGAATCTCTCCATGAAGAATTTATTGATGCAGCAATCTGGTGTGTGTCCACTTATAGTCCCCAGCCTTGCCTGGGATGTGTGGTCACTGCCAATCTTGAGAGAGTGTGTAGTTAAAATCTATTCCTGGTAGTTTGAAATTGATCAATTATTTCTCCCCTGAAGTAACTTACTGAAGACATGTATTCAGGCCAATCTGTAAATAGCACAGTAGACCTGAAGCAAACTATACAACCTCTTTCTAAACAAGTAGTTTTATAATGTCCTTATTTAGCAGTAAAAATATGACAGGTAAAGATTCCTATGAGGCAAAGACTTAAGAAGACAAAACTCTTTATCCAGTGGTTCATGGGCTAAGAAAACCTTCCCCCATGACTCACAGATGTAGTAAGGGGGTCAGTCCATAGCCTGCACGTGATGCTGCAAGTCTGTGGACACAAAGTCAGGATGTGGAAAGGATAAAATTCTGCCTCCAGGGACTCAAAGAAAGTGGAGTTGCAAGGACAATTTGCTCAGTGATACTTCATTACCATAATCCTGGCTACTGCCTTTCAATGTGTTAGGTCAAGAAACTGGCAACCTTTCTCATCTCTCCTGTCCTTACCTCCAGCTGTGGATGGGTTTAGGCATTCTGTTCCCACTAAGCTATACATTTCAACAGTTTTCCTTCTTTTGATTTCCACACTGCTACTTACACCAGGGTTTCTCAGGCTAGGCATCACCGGCATTTCGGGGTATATTCCTTATAGTGGGGGCTCTTCTGTGTCCTAGTGGCTACTGAGCCTCATCCTTAACTTAAACTTACTAGATGCTAGAGGCGTCCCACCTCTGGTGTGACAGCTCAGTGCCATCAGATATGATCAAATATGGAGAGCAAAGCTGCCCCTGGCTGAGAACCACTCTTTTAGAGAGGCTTGGAGATTTCTGTAGATTTTATCTTCTGAACATAAAGATAAAATGGAAAGCATGGCAGGTGAATTATAGCCTGCCCACTTCCCACTATCGTTTATTGGACCAAGCGCTAGAGCTTGCAAACTGACAGACCAAAGGACACATTTATCAGAAGGACTCAGACTTTGACCTACAGGGTAATTTTGCTTCAAATTAAGCTTGAAGGCATGTAGGGGAGGCCTGTCTTCTTCAGTCTGGATTTTTATAGAGCGTGGAAGTCAAGAGAGGAAGGAATGCTTTTTTCCTCTGGACTCTTAACTGCTAGGACTTTCTTGACCAGTTAGAACTAACCTTGGTTAACTGCTTATAGGCATGAAACCATTTCTCTTAGAAGTAACTATTATCACCAAGTTAGAGAGCTTATAAAAAATGATCCCCTGGGATCTGTGATAGATTTCCCAATCCTAAATTGTCATCCTTAAACACATGCACATATGGGCGACACTAATTGGACTCAGTATATCACACACACACACACACACACACACACACACACACACACGTTGTGGAATAGAATATTTGTTTAACTAAGTAAAGATGTGTTACATTTGGTTGTTTGTGTTGCAGAATAATTGTTTAACTATGGAAAGGTGTGTTGCTTTTGTTTATGCTGCGTTTGTTTAATTATGTAAAGATATGTTGCTGTTTTACCTTGCCTGCATAAAACACCTCATTGGTCTAATAAAAGTTGAACAGCCAATGGCTAGGCAGTAGAGGGATAGTCAGGACTGGTGGGCAGAGAGAATAAGTAGGAGGAGGACTCTAGACTGGAGAGAGAAAGAGGGAGGAAGAGAGGGAGACACCAGGGACCACCCAGCCAGCCAGCCACTGAGGAAGCAGCAAAGTAGGGCATGCAGAATGAAAGAAAGGCAAAAATCAAAACGTAGATAAAAAGAAACAGGTGGAATTAAGTTATAAGAGCTAGTGGGACAAGCATAAGGTAAGGCCGAGCATTCATAATTAATAATAAGTCTCCATGTTATGATTAGGGGGCTGGTGGTCCAAGAAAACCTGGTACACACACACACACACACACACACACACACACACACACACACCTTTGCACAATTACATTTAAGATGAAAAATAATTTAAATACAACTACTATTAGCACTTTGGTTTGATGATGGGTTTCTTGTTTTGCAGGCATTTTGGAATTCTTTTGATCATTATTTACATGTTTCTGCTTTTATTCATCATCAGCTTATTTCCCCCATTGGAGTTGATAAGCACTCCTGAAGATGCATTTGAGAATGTCTGTCATTTAAATGTGGAACATTTCAATAGTTTTCATTTTAGTCTATTATAGAGCATTTCTTTGCTAGCACAATTAGTAGCACTTGTCTATTGTAGATGAACGTCCTTGGGCTGTAGCTTTTGGGTGGTTTCATTCACATCAGCCCCTGAGAGCTGAGCTAGTGTCAGAGGGTGTGGCCTTGTGCTTCTTGCTCGGCTGCACACAGCCCAGCTGCTGTCTAAAGCACACGTTCTGCTCTGTGAGCTGTGATGACTCCAGCCAGCCATGATTAGGTGTGGTATTTCATGGAAAAAAAATGTGGAAAAAAAATGGATGTCAAAGGTTTTTAAATGCTGTCTACTATCTCAAGTTCCCCCCACCCCCCCGAAAGCCAGAATCCCATTTAAGTTTGAGTTCCATTTTTCTCTACTGATGTGAAAACAAAGGAGGATTTTGTTAGTGTATCAGAGTCTAATCGTGGGACATCGTCGGTTGGACATCATCTCTTTACCATCAGGAGGACATCTCCTGTGGCAGGGACCGTCAGAGCAGTCCATAGCTGGCCATTCCAGCCTCTTTTGATGGGCTTATTCATTCTGGTTGCCTTGGGTTAGGTGTGAAACAGTTGACTTTGGCCATGACCACAAGTGAAAAGTGTCGCTTTCTGTAGAAGAGTCCATAAAGCAATTGCAGGAGTCAGCACGTTCCTCTTGTCTGCGTCCACAGACCCAGGCCCCTTCTAGTCTGGGTCCCTGAAAAGCCCTGTGACGATATCATGAAAATCCCACAGTGGCCCATGGTGGGCGAGAAGTAGATGCTCTAAGCCACCAAACCAGAGATGTCGTGTGACCAGGCCTGACTGCCAGCACCAGGCCAGCCACCTTCCTGAGAGGCTATTGCCCAGTACCAGAGTCCATGGCCATTTTAACATGCAGAGCCTTGCAGTGCCTCTCCAAGTGGGCACTTTTCCAAACAAGGGAAGAGTGGCGTGGTATTTATGGAGAATCCACTTGATTCTGAGCAACAGAGTGGGTGACAACACTCTGCCATCTGCCAGCTCAAATTATTTTTGTCATCATAGATTAACAATTCTGTTTTAATATTCAGCAGGGAAATGACTTAATGCTGGTTGGCTTCGGGCAACTTGAAAAAAATGGCTTCTCCTTTGCATCAGACCCATAAAAACTAATGAAAAAAAAAAAGAGAGAGCTAGCATTTATTGATCATTCATTGTATGTCAGGGACGGTGCCAGGCATCTTACTGGTATAGTCTCTAGTATTTCTCCTCAAAAGATAATGGGGTCAGTAGCAAACCATCCCCAGTTTGAGATGAAGAAACCAAGGCTCAAGACGAATCCCCTTTCTAGAGGTCATTTACTAATTAATAGCAGCATCCGTATTTGAATCGCATCGTGTGGGATTCCGGAATGGGAGTGCACCAGGCTCTGAATGACAAGGGGCACTAGGTTGCTTCATTCTGTTGCTGTGAAAAATACCGTGCAACTGAGAGGATGGAAGAGTTTATCTGGCTCACACCAGCAGCTCACAATCACTGAGGGAGTTGAGGGCGGGAGCTCCAGCGGGAACCTGAAGCAGATACCAGAGAGAAATGGCATTTCTGGCTCGCCCTCCAGCTCAGATTGAAGGTGGTTGTTTGAATGAGATGTCCACCATAGTCTCGGGAATTTGAATACTTGATCACACTTCCTCCCGCCATGCTATGAGGTCTCCAAGCTTGTTGCTAGCCCCACTTTGCCCTCTCTGTTTCCTGCTTGTGGGTTGAGACGTGGGCTCTCAGCTGTCATTCTAATCACCACGCCTGCCTGCTGTCATGTTTCCCACCATGGTGGTGATGGACTCTTATCCCTCTGGAACCGTAAGCACCAAATAAACTCATCCTTCTACAAGTTGCCAGGGTCATGATGTTTTATCACAGCAACAGAAAAGTAACTAAGACACACTTAGGTAGCCTTCTTATATAGCCCAGGACCATCTGCCCGGGGAATTAATGCTAGCCACAGTACTCTGGTCCTTTCTACATAAAGTAACAACCAAGACAACATTTCACAGACATTTCCACAGGCCAATCAGACCGAGACAATCCTTCAATTGAGACACATTTCTTGGTAACTCTAGCCCTGGGTCAAGTTGACAAAGATATCTAAGATAGATATCTGTCTATAGATCGGCAGCCTGGCTCTCCTCAGATTTTCTTCCTCTAGGATTCTGTTAGCCTATTTCGTTTCTGATGGGCTGGTATCCTCTATGGATGCCATCTTTCTCTCTTGCCTGCCTTTGCTGTAAGTGGCACCAAGATTTTCATCTGGTGCAGGATTTTGTCAAACCAACTACTTCCTAATAAACACGGTTCAGATACCAGAGACAAAGCATCAGTGAAATTTACCTCTACCCCTGAGAAACCACCTCTAGACCAGTGCTGGTCTGCAAATACAATGTGAGCCACAAATACGGGCCACACATGGACACTCACATACACATGTATATTAGGTGACAAAGATGATGAGGGAATTAATTAATACCATCGTAGACGAAATTCTAAATGGTCTTATTAAATAAGAAACACAGAGCCAAATACAGAGTTAAAAGCCCAAGAGATCAGAGCACTAGCGAATAGCCTTTAGCTTACCACCCGCTGCTGTCCTTCCCCTGAGAGAGAGACCTTCTCCTGTGTGACCTGTCTTTTTATTGCCTTTCTGTTCTACCTTCTCATTGGCTCTAAACCCAACCACATGATTTCCTCATCACTGCCTGTCTATACAGACCTCCAGGTCTCTATGGTTGGTACTGGGATTAAAGGTTCATGTCACCACTTGGCTGTGTTCTTGACCATACAGAGACTCTGCCTGCTATGTGATTGGATTAAGGGCGTGTGCCACCACCCCCAGACTTCTGCTAAATGGCTTGCTTTTACCTCTGATCCCCAGGCAACTTTATTTATTAACATACAAATAAAATCACATTTCAGCACAAATAAAATATCACCTTATACCATACTTCATTAATGCAGTGCGTCTAAAATATTATCACTTAAACATGACCCCAGCATAGGAAATGAAAGTATTTTACATTTGTACTGTGTTGCTGAGATCTGAGCCGTTTCATTTTTACACTTAACAGCATATGAGCATCTAGACCAGCCATCGGCTGGTGGAACCATTGTCATAGGTGGCAGATGGCTATTTCACTACCCAGCCCATGTCTAATGGGAAAGAGTGAGGTATAAACTGGTTTCTTCAAGATTAGAGAGGAATGGTGAGATGGAGTATGTCTAGAGCACTCTGGGAGTCCAGTAAAGGGACACTAAACCCAACCTGGAGCTCCAAACTGGCTTCCAGAGGAAGATGGCTGGGCTGGGCAGAAACAGAATGGGAACTGGCTATGAAGGACATTGTAGGAAAAACCATAGGAGGTGAGTTTTCCTTGCATGATCATCTGCAGGTTCATGATGTCCTCTTGTGTACCCTAGTCAATGAGAACAGCATCTGCTTTTCAAGTAGGCACATTTGTAGCCAAATCTGCTCTTGCTTTTCTTCTCACCTTCCCTTCTAGGAGAAGGCCTAGGGTTGTTAAGTCTGTGTTTTCTATCCAAGCACACACACACACACACACACACACACACACACACACACACAGGGTAACGGAAGTTAGTGGGTGGGGTTTCTGGGAAGTGTCCATAACAGGGATTAACTTGGATAGGAAGTCGCGCTTATCCATGGCCCCTTCCAGCTTCCTGTTGCCTGGAAGATGGACAAGGTGATGAGAACAGCAGATCTCCGGTGACTGATTGATTACACTATACACCGTGGATGGAAACTGCACTAAGGCCATCTGAGGAGAAGGGTTCACAGCACCTGTGTCTACAGAACTCTTAGTCTAGCCCTGAGCCACTTAATACTAGACCTGTACATATGAAAGAAAACTATTAACCCACTTCAGCCACTGTTACTGGTTTTATGTTACATATACAAATGTAATCCTGGCTGGTGGCAGAGGTAACTGCCATCTTTTCCAGAAACTTTTACTAAGACTCTGGAAAAATTAGGTAAGATTCCAGAGGGAAGGGCAGTGTCAGAAACAAAGCTGAGAACTCACGGCTTTGGTCTCAATGCAGCGGCTGATCCATGTGCTGAATAGCTTCATCTAAGGCCGTGATTTCTGCTGCCTCCTCTCTCCAATGGTTACATATTTTTGAGGGAGCTGTCATAGCTAACAGTGGCTGTGATTGTTGACTTTCTATATGGGACATCTCATGAGACGTGGTGTGATGAGCGTTCTATCCCACCTTCTTCTTGGACAGAGTCCTTGGCCTCTGTAATTTGTCAAGAGACCCAGAAACAATAGGTGAAAGAGAGGGAGTGTCTCTTTTTCTCTCCTCAGCCCCATCCCAGGGCTGCTGTTTCATCTTGAGGGATCTCTGGGCTGTCACACCTGGGCACAGAGAAGGCTCAGCCAGGTGCCTACACAGCCCGGCTTGCCTCCCTTCTCCTTCCTGCTGTTTGCCTCCTGGCTATAGCCCCCCTCATTTAGCATCTATCTCTAGCAGAGGTGCTGATCCTCAAATCTGTCAACTGTGCATCTTGTCAGCTGCTCTGCGGAGGGACCACTGGGAAGGGAGGTAGCTGACTCAAGGCTACGTTTGATTTTCATACCAGCTGCAGAGCCTCCTCAGCTGCAAGATCTGTCCTGCTTGCAAGTTGGCCAAATCAATCAGTGGCTTATTGAGCATCCACACTAACCTTCAGAAGTACGATTAGTTCCACCCCTGTTGCCAATTGTGGCCCGAGCCAAGTCAAATGCCCAGGCTGCCTGCATCACTGCTTCCAGGTGCAGGCAGCCTGCAGCCCTGGCACAGACTGGGCACGCCTCTGACTAACCTGAATTCAGCCCTCCGGGGTCTCTCTGTGAGTCCTCACTGCTGAACAGAGAGGCAAATCTGCCTCTGAGTGTGTCTGTCTCTAAGGCAGGGCTGGGCAAATCTTAGGACTAAGGATTGTATAATAAATACTGTGGGCTCCGTGGTCCTTGCTCTCTGTTACATTTTCTCAGCTCCACTACTGCAGGGTGATGGGAGCATAATAAGCATTCGTAAGTAGGAGGGTCGACTGTGTTTCCATGAAGCATTACTTAGAGACATGGACATCTGAATTTCATATGGTTTTAATCTGTCACAAAGTATTTTTGTTTCAATTTTTCTAACCATGTCAAATGTAGAAACTATTCTTAGCTCATAGGCTATGCAGACACAGGCCCAGGAGCTGGATTTGGTCCAAAGGCCATTGTTCACCAACCCCTTGCCTAGAAGAAAGATAATGTGGTGACTAAGAGAATAGTATTTGTTTTGCATTCTATGTGTGTAAATCTTGGGGCTGTTGCTAATTGGCTGTGTAACTTACCATCAGCCCCTCCATCTTGCTAAACCCCGGTCTCCTCGTTTCCTTGCACAACACAGGACGGCTCCTCAATTAACAAGATAATGGATGTGAAAGTAGATGGCCCAGCGTACTCTGAGGGGCCACTGTAGACCCAGTATTGGACTTGACACTCTGAGAGATTCTTAAGTGAACCCAACACAGCAGATTGTTCAGGAGTTGGGAGACTAGCAGGGGCAGTGGCCTTATGCCTCAGTCACTGTCGCACTCAGGAGAGTGATGTGGTCTGAAAGGGAGGCACAGCGGGAACAGTTTGTCATCTCCCTGTCACAGTGGTGCTTCCTGGGGTTTGGGAATGCTGTGAGATTTAACGCTCTGTCTCTACAGAGAGCCTAGCTGCTGAGGTCTGCCACTGAGAGGCCCTGCTAGCTCTTTGGTTGATTTCCACAGCCCGCAGCTGCACACTGGCATTTGAAGTTCAGCTTTCTGGTTACCTTTGCCAGCACCTCGGGCTCCTCCCTCAGCTCCCAGGCCATGAGATGTCACAACAGTACAGCTTTCCTCTTCTCTGGAAGAGGGCCCAGCCCAGCTGAGTTTCTGTCAAAGAATGTCTCGCCATTGATGTTTCTGTTAGATGGGAAGGCCTTCTAGCGAAGTTCATACATTCTGTTGATAAGCTGTTTATAGACAGGGTGGCGGACATGGTGATTAATGATTTCATTTGCTAATGTTCCCTATGTAGCCATTGCTGGTCTGGAACTCACTTTGTAGACCAGGCTGGCCTAGAACTCAGAGAGACCCCTGCCTCTGCCTCCTGAGGGCTGGGGATAAAGGCCTGTGTCACCAGCAAGTTACAATTTTTTTTTTTTTTTGCTTAGCCCTTAAAGATCAAAGTCAGCAGTGTGGCATGGTGTAAAATTACTGTAACATAAAGAACAAGTATTTTAATGGCATATAAATTTCTAAATCATTTCTTTTACATAATGTATAAACTACAGAAAATACATTTGAAACCATCGCATGAAAGTGATGTGGAAATATTAAGAGTCCTTGCCTTCTCCAGGAAGAACTCACAGATCTCTTTCACATTCCCACTGTCTGCCTTTGTTTCCCGAGTTCCTCTTGAATCTGCGGCACCCCGACTCCTTCTGCGCTCCACGCTGCTCAGATCCTGCACTGTTCTGGGCCCACTTGACCCCTCAAGCTCTGAAATCAGGTGTTTTATGCCAATCACAGAGCCGTCTCTGCCTTTGACAGCGTCACTCGGGTTCAGCTTTGAAAGCAGTGATCTTTCTGTTCTTGCTCTTCGCAAACTCTTTAGGAAAGTCCTTTATTCTAACACTAAAATTCCCAGCGCTGCCAGTTACCTTGGGGATCACTTCATTTTTGAACTGTTACAGTTCCTTTCTGCGGTAGTGACACTTTGATCTGCCTTCTGCTGTGATGGCAGGATGAGTTTTTGAGCTTATTCTAGAATTCTGAAGTATGAAAGGAACTTCCAGGTTGGGTACGGCATGAAAAACTTGGCTGTGCTGGGCTGCTATGTGACACAATTCCAAGGAACGCTATTCTCTTCATTACCTACGTGAGTGTGGCAGCCTGGAGTTAGGTACTGTACGACTTGCCTGATAAGATGCAGCCAACTCCACCCAATGGTCAGGGCTCTTTTGAGTCCTGGGGTGGTTTTGGTGATGCCGTTCAGAGATGGTGGGACACGTTGGAGGCAGGATTTAGTGTAGAGTAGTTAGATTATTGGTATCCATGCCCTTTGAAAGCATTAATTAGTTCTTGTGGGATTCCAGTTGGTTCTCATGAACATGCATTGCAAGAGAGAGTAACAGTGCCCCTACCTTCTCTCCGTCTTCCCGTTTATCATGTGATCTCTCTGTGTGTGTTCCTTTCACACAGTGTCTACCATAAGAGCTGACTAAAAGTTGAACAATAGAGCCCTCCAGTCCTAAGTTTTCAGCCTCCAAGCTCATGAGTTAAATAAGTCATTTTTTTTGCACACGATCCAGCCTCAGGCATTTTGTTTCAGCATTGGCAAGCATGCTAACACTCTCATGAAAAAGAATAAGGAAGAAAGGAAGAAGAAAGAGAGGCTATAAAGGGACAGTTGTACTAGTCCTCTTCTAAAAAATTTAAATACACTAACTCTTTTAATTATGAAATTATGGAAGAATTTGGCTTATTCATTGAGGAGTGATTGCTTCCTACAATGTGCCCATCGCTGTCCTTATACAAGGGTGGAACAAGCCAGAAGCAGGTGTCCTTCCCTCATATAAGGTGTAGCCTAATGAATTTTGATGAATGCAGTCAAAAGGCCAACAGCAGTATATGTGGCAGGACCAAAGCATAATGAACGCAAGACTGAAATTGCTGTCAGGCCTTCTGAAAACCCATCCAAACTTCCAACTGCAGGAGGTTGAACATGCAACCTCACAGTTAACATGTCACCAAGGGGCTTTCCTGCTAACCTTAGTTTTCATCAGAAACTCCAGATCTCAGCTGCCTGACATTGGAAGAGAAGGCCACATTTCCACCATTGAGATTTTCAAATCTCCCTGCTGAAGGCTTCTCTTCAGGCCACTCTCCTCTTCCTTTCTGCCTGCCCGTCTGCCTTTGACTCAGGCTTCTGCCTTCTAAGCAGGCTGTGCTGAGGTGCAAGGCCTCCATCTCTGTGAGTACAGTGCATCCTATATCTCCGTGTGCTTGTACAAAATAAGTCTCCCCTCCTCCTTCTCTCTTCCTTCCTCCCATCTCCTGGAGGGAGGAGGTAGCTTCATGTCTAATTTTGTTTGTAGCCCCCTCCACAGCCTCCTCTCCTGTGCCTAGCACACACAGCAGGTGATCAATAAATGCTTTTGAGTAAGGAGCTGACTCACCGCCAGCACTCTGGCCCTTGGCTCAGTTGTACTGTGGCATGCAGCCTTCCAAGGAAAGCTGTCTTGGCTTTCTTCCACAGAGCTGGTATGAATTTCAATGCTAGACCTTCAAAGAAAAAACTCAGAAAACAAAAAACCTACTTTGGATAATTGTGGGGAAAAAAGAAAGAAAGAAAACAAAGAGGCCCAGTAGATGGGACCCCTAAGGGCCCTTGGAAAATTTAGCAAAATATAAGCTAATACCTGGTACTTACTATAGGACGCACATGCATGTCTTGTGTGTGTAAATATGTGTGTGTTGTGTGTACATGCCTATGTGTAAATATATTTTCATAACTATCTTATGACATAGGTATTATCACACTCATTTTAAAAAAGACCAAAGTGGAGGCAAGTAATGTATTCCAAACCACACAGCTAGGTTGGAGCATGAGCTGTGTGCCTTGCACTGTGTACCACTCCCGTGTGTGTGTGTGTGTGTGTGTGTGTGTGTGTGTGTGTGTGTGTGTGTGTCAGAGAGAGAGAGAGAGAGAGAGAGAGAGAGAGAGAGAGAGATGGTGTGTAGACCACCCATTTTAGAATATAGCATTATATGTAAGTGCAATGTTCCTGTGGCTTTTCTGTGATCAATCATGGTATGTGATTGATAGGCACCTGGCTTCTAAAGACAATGAGTTTAGCTCAAGAATATTTTTAAATAAGTTCCTGGCAAAACAGCCTAGACTAACAGATAACTAGTGTCCAACTGCAGCTCCACGTGGGGAGCCTTTTGCTATCTTTAGTTCTTTACCTTTTTGATTAGAAGCTCTTCCCTGGCGGACTGATTTCTCTGGTGGGAGCTGAAGACATGTCCCTGTTAGTTATCCTACATTTTAATTTTGTCCTTGAGGCTTTTCTTCTCTCCCATCTTTTGGTACTCAGACAACTTATCAGTAAGTTAGAACAGTCCCTTCAGGGACATCTAAGTTTCAGAATTTCCCACTTTCTGAAATCTGGTACTGGAAAGAACACTGGCCTGCTTTCACTCTGAACAGCCTGTATCTGTTCCCCACAGTGTCGTTCCACTCTGCAGAGGGGATCCAGTTATGTTGTTCCATAAATGTGCAAACATTGCTTTAAGGAGCATTGACTGGCCTGTGCCTGTCTGCTTCTGACCCTGGTTGAGACTGGCAGCAGGAACCCTCCCTCGCTCTTCCTTCTTGTTGTTCTTTTGTGTTTCTCTCAGTCCTCCTTTCCCTAGCCTGCTCCTCATCGCTTTGGTTTCTGGGCAGCTGCTACTGTGAAGACAGTGCAGCTCCCATCTGCTTCCAGCATATGGGATCAAGGCTGTTGCTTCCAAAGTCCTCCTGTTTGCTGTTCAGAGCAGGGTGGGTTACTGTGTGGAAGGAAGGCAAAAACTTGCTGCATAGCCTATATAGTCTTTAATGTAGATGGAAGCAGATGATCAACCTTTCTCTCTATCCATCCATCCATCCATCCATCCATCCATCCATCCATCCATCCATCCATCCTCTACTCATCAACCTAACTCAGTAACCATGTCCTAACTTGTACCACAGAAATTTTGAGTTTTTTTCATACACCTATATAATAAAATATAAAGTTCACAGTCCAATAAAAATAGAGCAGCCACAGAAGGCTGGGATCTACAGGAAACTAAAGCACAAACCTGCATATTAAAGGACCCATAAGTATTATTATTAATTCATGGCCCATGCATATACACAGCTCCCCCAATGGCAACACAACAAAACAAAACAACATAGCAAAAATCCATAAATAAATGTAATTTTTAATTAAAATATTGAATGGTAAGCCATATCTTTGGGTTTAGTTTTCCTGACTTTGGATTCATGGAGGAGAACATAGGTGGATGCCAACCAGAAGGAATCACTGAGCTATTGTTGAGTCCATTGGTTGTTGAATCTGTGGATTGCTTGCCATAGGAGATTAGATCAGTTTGTTAGGGAGGCTGATGATACAGTAGATTCTGTGGGCATCTTCTCTAATCAGGTTGATGATACAGTGGATTCTGTGGGCATCTTCTCTAATCAGGCTGATGATACAGTGGATTCTGTGGGCATCTTCTCTAATCAAGCTGATGATACAGTGGATTCTGTGGGCATCTTCTCTAATCAGGCTGATGACACAGTGAATGCTATGGGCATCTTCTCTAATCAGTCTATAGTGGTAGATGCCATACTCCAAGTCTCCATAGTTCTTTGCTGGTTATAGGGGTTACTTGGGGAGGTGGATAGTCACCTTCATAGCTGAAATCTCACTAAGGACTGGTCAACCTAGTCACATTATAAGTTGTTTGGGAATGATTGTGGCTAATTGGCTAGGAGTTATCACACAGCTTTAGAGATGAAGTTCTCTTAATGAGTACACAAAGTGAGTAAATAAAGTCTTTGGCAAGAAACCCTACAACTTCTACAAACTACCCATTCAATCGAAAAGAAAACAGGTAGCAAAGTGTGCTTAGCTATAATTCTTCCTGGCTTTTGTGAGTTTGTGCTGCTTCAAGGTGGACAGAAGCCCCTGAGAGCTTCAGACTTACTGAGTTTTGTAATGGGGACTTCAGTATATTCGAGTGCAGGCTCAGATGCCTCCAAGGTGAGGTAGGAGGATTGTGGAAATGTACCAAAAGGGTTGATTGCAAATACCAGTGAATGTGGACAACTGGCGCTGCAGGAGATGTCAGACCTTTCCAAAGATGGCACTCGCTGCTTCCTCCAGAGGGACTGAGCTGACAGAGAAGCTCGAGCTCTTGTTCCGTGTCATGTGATCTCAGGCAGAACTCACAATTCCTATGAGAGCCTTCTGAGGTTTGAGACACAAATAGTCAGGTTAAGGCATGCCTAGAGACAGAATGCAACCTCTGCTCAGCTTCACCCAGGCAATGACCTATGGGAATACGAAAGAGAAAGCTAAAAGGGAAAGGGAAGGAGCTAAGACCCGTGAGTATCCATGCCCTTCTCCAATTATCATAGGTACATTTCAGTGAGAATATAGAGGTACATTTGGGGCTCTGAGGAATGAAGATAAGATTCATTTCTTGAGCAGGATGGCAGTACTCCTAATCAGTGTTAAATCCACACTTGGGAACAGAACTAGTTCCTAAATATCAAATGACAAAACTAACAAAGCAGGCACTTGTCATTCCAAACTTGTATTTTATGTGACTTGAAGTACCTCAACTTCTGAGTTCAAAATACCTTCTTCTTCTTCTTCTTCTTCTTCTTCTTCTTCTTCTTCTTCTTCTTCTTCTTCTTCTTCTTCTTCTTCACAGCAACAGGTGCAGGATTTCTTACCTGAGTTTAAGGGTGTTTCTGTTTCATTTGTTTACAGATGACGTATAAAGAGGAACTGCAGGGAGTAATTTAAAGCTACCTATTATGCAAAGTGTTCGCTCAGCCAAATTAAGTGCCCCGAGCACTTGATTCAGGCTAAGTTACCCTTTGGTCAACAGTTGACTTTTTTTTTTTTTTTTTTTTGGTTTTTCGAGACAGGGTTTCTCTGTGTAGCTTTGCGCCTTTCCTGGAACTCACTTGGTAGTCCAGGCTGGCCTCGAACTCACAGAGATCCGCCTGGCTCTGCCTCCCGAGTGCTGGGATTAAAGGCGTGCGCCACCACAGCCCGGCAACAGTTGACTCTTAACTAATCTTACTGGTTGGCTTGTGTCCAGCAGTGTTAACAGCTTAAGGAGCCATGAGTCTGCTGGTGTGGTTGGGCAACCAGAGCTGAAAACTATGGCAGAGTCAAAGATTCAGCATGTCATAGAAGCAGACACGTTACATCAATTGCTTTGTAGTGGCATCTTCCCACGCCCCCCTGCTGCTGGGAGCATGATGTGGGCTTAAGCTACTCTAAGATTCAAGAAGCCAAGAAGCCAAACTTCTTGTGCATGGTTCAGTATCCTCTAGTTTGCTCCCTGTACACTCGGGTTTTTTTCATTCCTACCTTCTGTTTTTATTTTCTCTATAATGCTTCTACCTCTTTTTGGTAGTAGGCAGCTATGACTTTGCATACTGTTTCCTTTTGTCTTTAGTCCCTCTTTTCTTCTGACCAAAGACCCAAATTTCCTCTTGGGTTCATACAGGGAGGGTACAAGTCTAATCAACTGGCATTGATCCCTGTCCATAAAAATAGCGACAGAGAGGGATCTCTAACTTTGTCTGGATCAACAAGACAGTCTGGAGATATTCTTGGGACATCTCGAAAGACCTGAGTTGAGGAACTAGTTGATGGAATCCTGAAGCTATTGGTGGTTGTTGTGCCCTCTGAAGAGGAAGCCTGTCTAAGACTGAGGATAAAAGAGGAATAGAGAGGAGGAAGGGGACCGAGGGCAAACAAGGAAGGCAGAGCAAGTTATACCAACAGCCAACTGGAGAGCTCCTGGACACAGTCACTCTTAAAAGTGGAATTTGATCCTGTGTTTCACAGTTTTGTACCATGAGTTTCTCCTTTGATGGGACTTCAGTTTTCTACCACTGACCAACAAAACAATTTTTACTGATGTAGCTTCTCTCTCTCTCTCTCTCTCTCTCTCTCTCTCTCTCTCTCTCTCTTTCTCTGCACTGTTAACCCCTAATGATTTTATTAGCATATATATGTTTTTCGAGACAAGAGTTTCCCTGTGTAGCCCTGGCTGTCCTAGAACTCACTCTATAGACCTGGCTGGCCTTGAACTCAGAGATCCACCTGCCCCTGCCTCCCAAGTGCTGGCCAGAGTCATGCCTGGCCTGATTCAGACATTCTTAAGCTTTAGGTCTTCCTCTGGATGGGCAGGGCATCAGAACCAGTGTACTAGGTAGGAACTCCCAGGGATTAGAGACCTGGACTTGACTCAATATTCAAACAAACGAAAATCACTTCTCTTGTCTTCCTAAACTTATAGGATTACTATTTTACCAACTCTTGGGTTGCTGTTTGCCTTCCTGGTAACTGCTTAACTCATTTTGGAGATATTCATGGAACACGTCTCTACTCCACAGGACATGAGTCCAGTTATTTTCACGACGCTTTCTTGGAGAGGTGACAGATGTGTAGACACTCCCTCATGGCCTTTCTGAGTATTTTACACGAATATTTTGGTTGGATAAACAGTGATAGGTAAATGTTATGTAAATCACAGAGTCTGGGTTTGGTTGTCAATTGCAGGGAAGGCTTTGCTGAGACGGACGGAAATAACACTTTCCATTCCTTAGAGCTCCTATGTTCCAGGGTTTTAAGAGAATCTGGTATGACACTTGAGTTTAAGAAATGCTAATAAGTCCTTTCCAAGAGGAGACAAAAACACTAAGAGGGAAAATTACCTTGAAATTAGGTGACACTGTCCCTTTCCCTAGTTTTCTCCTGTATACCATAGGACTGCTCAGTATCTTACAAAGGCGGCGCTATGTTTCCTCTGTGTTTAGGGACTCTGCTTTGAATCTAAGTCATTGATTACTTCACTCAGTACCCCCACTTGTGTTAAGATTAAGAAGGGCCTCCTGAGGAATTCCATACGGCAGCACAAAGCCCTCATGGGTACAGGTTTGGATGTGTTCATTTCACTATCCAGCTTTGAGTCTACGTCTCCATGACTTTCACTGGAAAACCATATACACAGCTTGGGAAATACCTTAAAGTTTACCTTGTACTCTTACTTACCTGTGAGAGTCAGGGTGGAAAAAGTATACGGACTGTCTTATATCAATATTATATTTCTGTTCATTAAAAACAAAGACTATCAGAAATATGTTACACTATTAAAAGGTTCAAATGATGACTAGATACTGAATAGATTTAAAACACATGATGAAATTAGGGATAACTTGGTTTGGTTAGTGATTTTCATCAATGTGCTGGATAGTTTAAGTCAGCTTGTCAGAAGTTAAAGTCATCTGTGAGGAGCGAACCTCATTAAGAAAATGCAGTCATAAGATCTGGCTATAGGCAGCCTGTATGGCATTTTCTTAAATGGTAGTTGATGGAGGAGAGCCCAGTCCTTTGTGGGTGGTGCTATACCTGGGCTGGTGGTCCTGAGTTCTATAAGAAAACAGAGTGAGCAAGCTAGTAAGCAGCACCCCTCCATGGCTTCTGCATCAGCTCCTGCCTCCAGGTTTCTGCCGTTTGAGGTCCTGTCCTGGCTTCCTTTGTTGACAAACAATGATATTAGAGTGTAAGGTAAATAAACCCTTTCCTCCTCATGTTGCTTTGGTCATGGTGTTCATCACAGCAATAGTAACCCCAACTAAGACAATCAACTGTAATCAATTAACCCTTTCTTTTTCATTTAAAGGAATGACTGAACTCAAATAGCTAAAATTTTCCACCTCCAATTAAAGAAGAAATAAGCCCCCAATTCTAAATTACTGTTTGGAGAAAAGCTGGACTAGCCACGGATTACGAATGGAAATGTAACCAGAAAGAGGAAAAAGGGTGAGGGTAGAAAGAGAAAGAGAAGAAAGAAGAGACAGGGATAAGAAGAAGAGGAGGAGGAGGAAGAGGAAGGAGGAGAAAACAGAGAGGAGAAGGGAAGAGAAATGTCCCATGAATTCATTTTCTCAAGCACACAGTGGCATTTATTGGGTGCTTACTAAATGCCACATATTACCTGAAGCATTAGGAATGAATGAATGAATGAATGGAGAACAATTGTTTTATCTCCACTGAAATCTTTTTTTCTTGTATCATATTGGGCAAAACAGAATAAAATAAGTAACATCATATTGTCAGTTGTGTATGTCATGCTGTGATTTGGGGACATGTGGCCAGGACAGCTGAATCTGTGAGACAGGTATTACCCTTTTCTGGCACAGAGAGATGCTAGGATCTTGGTAAACAAACTCTCCATATTGAAAGCCACACAGACCGTATCGCTTGTAAATAGAAGCTATTTAAGAGAAGCAAGCAAACAAAACCATACCCCTTCAATCTGGTCTTGCAGAGGAACAAAAAGGAATGTGTCTGGGAAGTCTGCATTGATCCACACATATAGCTGTGTGCTAAAACTGAAAACTAGTGCCTTGTCGGGAAGAAACTTACACTTGAGAATCAGAGGGAAATAACTGGATGTGGCTATGGCATGGTGCCACCATGCCCTTGGTTAAGTTCTACGTGACGGAAGAAATCATACCTATGTATCACTGGTGGAGAGAGCATACAGGCTGCTTCACATGCCAGTTCTAGTGGGTCACCCCCTTTGAATAGAGTGTGGGTGGGTGTGTCCTTTGAACATTCTTGTTTTTCCCTTGACACCTGCACCTAGAGGGTCGTCCCCATCCTTCTCTACTCTGTGAACTGCCCTCAGACTCCTGGGAAATACCGACCAGGGATCTCTTTACTGCAGAGGAGCAGGTCCCAGCCATGCCCTCCCAAAGCTTTTCCACCCTGCGCTGCAGAGGCAGCCAGTGTGCAAAGGTCAGCATCCCTACAGCTGCTCATTCTTCTCTCTCAGGAAGAGTTCTGACTCTGGAAATACCTGCGGATGATCACACCCTCTCAACACAAGGTACCTGCAGATCTAAGTCTCTTTCATCTAAAACAATGGCCTACCTTCCAGAACGTTCTTCCATTGTGCTAGACTTAGAGATCCTCTCACTTCTTTTAACCCCAAGTCCCCTCATTCAGCTTGGAGGACAGGAAAAGCATGGATAATGGATTAAGGTCTCTTTTTTAAGATTCCCTGAAGTCCTTCCTTGTGAAGCTGAGGGGGGAAATCAATAATTAAAGTGGTTTTCCACTAAACAGAGGTTTCGTGTGTTAATTTTTTGCATTGTTGTATACCTTGTGGAAACACTGCCTGTGTTTTACATATTTATTTAACCCCTAATATAAATGTGTGGGTGAGCTGCTAAGGCCTTGTCCTGCTGAAGGTAATTCCTGCTTCCCAAGTCCAGTCAATCCAGTCCATAGCTCAAGGTTGTCCAAGAAAAGGCTCTGATTCCTGCTTTATCAAATATGAACCCCTTGACAGGACCATAAAACGTTGTGACTACTGTGTATGTCATGGACTGAATTCTGTCTGTTCAAATTCATATAGTAAAACCGTAACCCCCAGTGTGACTGTTCAGCCACATGCATCTTAGAGTAAGAAAGTACTGGAAGGTAAATGAGGTGGCTAGGTGGAGTCTTCCTACTGGAAGATTAGCATCTGTATAGCAAGAAACACAAGAGAGCCCCCTAGCTTGCTCTGTGCTCTGTGAGTACACAGCAGGTCAAGGTCCTTTCAACAAATCCAAACTAACTGTGTCCTTGATCTTGGACTTCCCAGACTCTAAACCTATGAAAAAAAAATTCTATTGTTTTATCCTTCCAATATGCGACATTTTGTTATGGAAGCTGTCCTGGTTGAGTTTTGTGTTAACTTGACGAAAGCTAGAGTCATTTGGGAAGAGGGAAGCTCGGTGAAGAAAATGCCCGCACTAGTTTGCCTTTTGGGCAAGCCTGTATGAGATTTTCTTAATTAGTGATTGATATGGGAGGGCCTAGCACATTGTGGATGCTGCTGCCCATGGGCAGGTGGTCCTTAGTTGTATAAGAAAACAGGCTGAACAATCATGGGGAGTAAGCCAATAAGCAGCACTCCTCCATGAGCTCTCCTTCAGTTCCTGCCTCCAGGTTAATTTCATTTTACAGTCTGTAGTCACCTTTGGTCATGGAGGTTTTCACAGCAATAGAAATCTAACTAAAACAGAAGCTTAAGCAAACTATGACAACACTAGTAATAGAATGAGATGGACTTTTAAGACAGGCATGGTGGCTCACATCCAGCACTCAGGAAACCGAGGTATGAGGATTTCCATGCATTCAAGGCCAGCCTGGTCTATAAAGTGAGTTTCAGGCTGGCCAGGGCTACATAGTGAGAACTTGTCTCAGAGAGAGAGAGAGAGAGAGAGAGAGAGAGAGAGAGAGAGAGAGAGAGAGAGAGAGAGAGAGAGAGGGAGAGGGAGAGGGAGAGGGAGAGGGAGAGGGACAGGGACAGGGAGAGGGAGAGGGACAGGGACAGGGACAGGGACAGGGAGAGGGACAGGGACAGGGAGAGGGAGAGGGAGAGGGAGAGGGAGACATTGACTTTTAAAAAGAATACCAAACAATGGTGCCCGTGCACTCAGATTGGTCCTTATTGTGTGAGTATACAGGCATTGTGTGGCTGCTGGCACACAGCTCTCTTGGAGGCTCTTATCTACATTCTCCTTTGGAGACAATTGGTGAGCATCACAGATTAGCTCTGAAACTTTAATAACTATAAAAACTAATGTCACTGGACAAAAAAAATAGTACTTTTCAATTGGCCACATCCCCTATTCACCAAATTAAGCAACCAGTATTTGTGACTGAACTAAAAACTCAACTTTCCTTCAAAGGGTGGAGATCTGTAACAGTACAGAATTTTCTAAAGACTGTTTGTTGAACAAATTAATTTGCCACAGGCTTTGAAAGCCCAAACAATAGAAATGCCCGGGACTCAAAGACCTCACAGATGGGTGACAAGAGCTGCTGCTGGCAATCTCTGAGATCCACAGAGAGCTGGAGAGGTGCCAGAAGGAGCTGGGTAAATATTGTCTGATATCTTTTTGAGGGAGAAAAATGCAAATACAAGAAATTATAATTTACAGACTAGTAATTTTGATCCCCCATAGAATTTGATCAGCAAATAATTAGGTCTAGAATTTGAGGGAAAATAGTCAAATATATTAAGATCTAGGAAGAATCTCTGAAAACAAATTGGAGAAACAGAGCAAAATGGCAGTACAGTTGAGGGCCATGCAGTGTTTTATAAAGGTGAATGAGTCCACGTAAAAAGAGGTAACAAAGGGAAAAGCTAACAATAAAATGTTCAATTAAAAAAAAAACAGGCTGTAAAGCAGTAGGGCACAATTCTATTGCTGTAATATAGAGGTAGAAATAAATATGCAAAATTCCTAGGAGGTTCACAGAATATTATTAGTGAATGTATTTGTGAATTTCTTGTCTTTTTTTACTTTCTTTTCAATATTTCTAAATTTGTATGGTTAAGTTATAGACAAGTTATTTTTAATAGTGAAAGAAGGTGTCAAAAGATAAACACACAAGAGATCAGAAGTATTGATTGATGTGTTGACTCTATGTGGAGAAGGATACTAGGAACAAATCTCTTACTATAATGTAGAATTCTTACAAATGTTGCTACATTCTATTAACTGAGTTCTCAGAAGTGTCTTGTCATCAGAATCACCAAGGACACACTTAACAGTATGGATGATGGACTCTGTCGTTCTGATACAGTAGCCCTGTGATAAGGCTCGGGGATCCAATCATGGGGAATTGATTATATTATAGTATAACCATAAAAGCTGAAACCATTCTTCCATTAACAGTGAGGCAGAGGATATTATCCCATGAGGGTCATTCATAGCACCAAAAATGAAGATAAATGGTTGTAAGACTTTGTATGCTTTTATAAATAATATATTTTTACATATACATGCACATAAAAACGTTAGTAGTAATTACTTGGTCATCTAATAGAATTGTTGCCTTATTTCCTTTTTACTAGTTTCATTTTCTCAATATTTTAGACACTTCATTTTTTGGGTTGGTGACTATTTTAAAATCATTATTTGCAAAAGATAAAGTGTTAGCATAAAGTTTCATAATGGAGATCAATTTTAAGCAAAGAATTATTCTGATTTCATAAAAAAGAGCTCTACAAGGGAAGCACCAGTAGGGCATGGGTTTATCCAAGGGGATGGACCCTTCCAATTAGGGAAATAATCACTGCTCAGGGTACAAGGCATGATGGTTAATATTGTCAACTTTACAGGATCAAAACTCACCTAAGAGACGAGCTTATAAAGTTATCTGTGAGGGACTTTTTAGATTTTAGAGTTTTAGTTCTGGGTTATTTGAGGTGGGGAGATAAACCCTAAATGTGTGTGGCCCTGTTCCCAGACAGACTAAAAGGAGGCCCAGCTGAAGAGCAGCACTTTTCTAACTCCTAACGACATACGCGATGCAGCCAGCCATCTTCAGCTCCTTCCACTTAGGATACCCTCAAAGCCCAAGCCAAAATAAAAACCCTTTCTTCCTTCCTTCAAGTGGCCTGTGTCTATCATTTTGTCATAGTGATGAGAAAAGAAACCGATACACATGGGAAATTGAATCCACCAGGCATTCTTCACTGTATGCCTGTAGACTGCATTTCTTCAGAGTAGGCAGCCGTTATGTGTGTTTCCGTGTTGTCCAGGAGGATCTTTTTCACACCTGCCCCAATAGGCTAACACCAGGGCCTCAAAAGACTGTTTTGCTCATCAAAGATAGCTCCCCAAGCTCATTAGTCATTTCAGACTTATTTGTACAATGTTATCACTGTATTTTGGAGACTAGAGATACATAAGATTTCAACACCTAAATAATACCTTCAAAGAGCTGGATTTAGATAGAGAGATATTTTATAAATTGACACAAATTCAGTCAATACCAGTAGTAAGTCATGACATTAGACTGGAGCTCATCATGCCTGGTTGTGATGAGAACTCTGGAGCCTTTTGGGGAAAAAAACCCAAAAAACAAACAACAAACAAACAAAAACCTATTCTCACTGGCACAAAAGCACCTACCAGATAATGGCCCAGGTAGACAAATCTCCCCAGATAGTTCTGAACTTTGAGACAATGTGCTTTGCAGGACTTATTCCTTCCTGGTGTTCCCAACATCATGAAGAAAGGTGAGGGCAGGGTCCCCAGGTCAAGAGCCATAGCCAGGACTAATTGAAGAGGAAATCATGGGAATTATGCATGGCAGGAGAGCTGAGGGCACAGGGCAGGTCTCCTACACAGAGGGAGTGAGTAGGGAGGGCAGAAAAGCAGAGGCATATGGGATTGCAAGAGATGGGTCTGGAACGTGAAGGCTGGTGCTTATCATGACCCGGGAGCACCTGGGCACTAGGGACCTGACCACAGGCTATAGGGGGAGGGGAGACCTAGTGGAAACATTGTTGGTGGAGGGGGCTGAGGTCACAGAGGGTGACGGCTGCTAAGCAGGATTCAGGACACATAGCCTACGTGGGAGCCATAGAGTTCTTTGAGGGCACACATTGGATTATCAGAAATATAGCTAGTGGGTTTTTTTTTCCTGCTTCCACTTCTGTATTTTCTCCTGAAATAATAAAATGCATTCTCTTGTACTCACATAGTCTGTTATTTTGCCTTCCTCTAGACAGCTAAAGAATACAAAATGAGAGAGGAAAGAGCTGTGGCTACAACACAGAGCGAGGGTTTATACATATTGTTCTTTACTATTCTCAGAGGCTTCTTAACATCAATGATTACATTCTCTAGCACACAGGCCATGTGCATGCATGTGCACGTGCATGTGTGCGTGCATGTGTGTGTGTGTGTGTGTGTGTGTGTGTGTGTGTGTGTGTGTGTGTGTGTGTACTGAAGGAGTAGCTCATCTAGAGAATCGGGATAGCCCAGTCTCTGTTTGGGACTCACAATGCTCTTATTTGACATTTCCAAATGCAAATATGTCAAAAATGTGTAATCCAGGGTGTCTCAACTCAGAATGGGACACATTTCACTTTGCCCTTCCTTATCATGTGTATATTCAGAAAATATATGCCATTTTTTTCTCCTAATATTTTCCCAGTTGGGATTTTGTGCACACTACAATAGCGAGTTCTGTGGTTTTTAAGATGAAGACATGGGTCTGCTTACTTTCCTTGCAGATTTTACTGCATTTTCAAACACATTGAAATGATGCAAGAATCAGAAAAATAATGGTTAGTGTTCATCCAGCAGGCAGATGAAGCTTCAGCCATATAGTACTTCTGGAACAGAAAAGATGCTCTACACTTAGGGAATAAATTGATTTGGTTCACCCCTGTGGACACCTTGGGCAAGTTGGGTGGTGAGGAATAGGTGATATTTCCTTGTGTAGATGCTCAAGTGAGAACCCCAGACTGCCACCATCACCAGCAGTGACACCTGATTTATATCCCCAGTTACTAGATTGTCAGGTTGTAGGCCATTTGCTGTATCTGTCTGTGCCTTGTCCTCACGGAGGACCATGGACCCATTCACTTGTGATGATTGAAGCTGGGTGGATGATGTGAAGCATTTGGTACAGTGTTAGGTGATGACAACATTATCAATACCGTTGGTGTTTGTGGATTTATAAGCACTTTTCTTCTCATCAAGAATGCTACCCTCTCTGCCTTCTTCCTCATGTCTTCATGACTGTTTTCTAAGCTCTGTTTTCCTGTTGAGGCTGATGATTCTCAGCAAGACAGTCCATACCTGTATGTTTTCTTCCCTTTCTCTCTTGCTATAATTACTGATCTATGCTCTCGGCTTTCATGTTAATAAGGGACCCTGAGCACCTATCCCATCAAGATCTAGGCTTCAGCCTATTGTGCGTAGTAGGGGTCAGAAGTATGGGTTCTGCTTAGAATTATATAGATGGGCTACAGAGACTCAGCCTCAGTTTCCCCATGTCTTCCAGGCTATGTCTCCTTTGCCTAAGCTGTCTATAAAAGCCGGACGTTGGTATTTTGGTTGTTGCTTTACTGGTTGTTGCTGCTTTTCACCTTTCCCAACTATTTTATTTTTCAGTGTCAGGGCATAATGCAAGATTTCTTACTGCTTACCCCCAGGCAGGCCTCCAGAGCCCCATCGCCTTTAGAGACAAGGTAATGCTTGCATGGGGTGACTAACCACGCACTGTTTAAAGGAACCTTTTCAAGGCCAGAATGGAAACCAAGCTTTGAGAGAATTGCCACTTGGACATAAATGTTCATAGCAACACTGTTCAAAATAGCCCCAAAGTGGAAGCAATTAGCCTTTCATCTAATAAGTGTATACATAAAATGTGGTATTGCCACACAATAGAATATTATTCATACTTATGTGATTCGTAAAGCAGGATAGATTGCTGACATCTGCATTCACTCGGGTGAAGCTCAAAAACGCAGCAAGCGAAAGGAACCCGTCACAAAAGGTCATGTGAGGGATTGTATTTATGTGATACATCTAGAATATGTAAATCAAAGGGACAGAAAATACACAGTGGTGGCCAGAGCTGTGGCCAGGTGGGAGGGGACAGAAGGGGCTGCCTAGGGGGACAGAGGTTCCTTCGGTATAGTGGGAATGTCTTGGAACTAGATAGAAGTAATGGCTTGCCACATAATGGATATACTAATGACACCAAATTGTACTCTTGAAAACGGTTAATTTGATGTTATGTGAATTTTACCTCAATAAAAAAAATTAAGCTTTGAGTGCCAAGGACTCCAGAGACTGAATGTTCCATGCTTTGAGACACAGAATAGGCGAGGCACTTTATTGCCACGTAATGAATAGCTCTTCATGAGGCACTTTCCCCTCATTTTTCTCTCCCATTGGCTCCACAGGTGCTGACATCGTTTTCGTTTGCTAAATAGATCTGAATGGCGAATGATTGCTAGCACATTGTGTGACTGTTGTCCAATATTCTTCTACTTGTTAATTTGCCAGAATGCTCAAAGAATTAAGCCGCTCATCTCACAGGCGGGGATACTGGTCATGGGGATCGGCAATTGTGACATCCAGGCTCACCGTTTCCCTCCGGCCGACTGTGTGATCTTAACTCGAATACAACTTGCCCGGCATCATTCTCTTCACCCATGGTCCTTGAGCCTTACAACATTATTTCCCCGGGTGAGTACAATAGAATTTTGAAATAACAGCCCCAGTGGCTCCTGTCTCTGTCTGTGTCCCCCTTCCCCTGCCACAGAGCTGTCTTTCTCTTTCGGAGGCTTTTTAGCCCTTAGCTCTGAGCTGGCCTTGTCACAGAGGCAATGTTCTCTATGAATTTCAGGGTCCTAGACTTCAGCAAACCTATGGATCCTGTGCTCAAGTTCTCATGCCCAAGACTTGCCTGCTGGAGCTGGGGTACACATGGGAAAAAATGAAGCATACCAGCCAACAGCCAGCACCTATTGCCAGAGTCAGGGCCATCTTGGAGCTCTGTGGCCAACCCACCCTTGGCAACATACAGACGGAGGGACGGTGTTGTTGGTTGGTTTTTACTCTTTTGTCTTAGTTCTTTGGCTCTTTTGGTGGCCACCACTCAGCTTCCAAATAAATCACACACAGAGGCTTATTATTACTTATAAATGCCCAGCCTTAGCTTGGCTTGTTTCTACCCAGCTTTCCTTAACCTAAATTCTCCCATCTACCTTTTGCCTTTGAGCTTTTTCCTTTTCTTACTTATGTATATCTTAATTTCACTCTTACTCCGTGGCTGGCCGTGTGGCTGGCTGGCTGCGTGGCTGGCTGGCTGCGTGGCTGACTGGCTGCGTGGCTGACTGGCTGCGTGGCTGGCCCCTAGCATCCTCCCCTCCTTGTTCTCTTGCTCTTTCTTTTTCTCCTCCCACATTTTTCCTTCTATTTATTCTCTCTGCCTACCAGCCCTGCCTATCCTTTCTCCTGCCTCGCTCTTAGCCATTCAGTTCTTTATTGGACCATCTGGTATTTTAGACAGGCACAGTAACACAGCTTCACAGAGTTAAACAAATGCAACATAAACAAATGCAACACATCTTTGTATCATTAAACAAATGTTCCACAGCATAAACAAATGTAACATATCTTAAAATAATATTCTACTACAGGACAGATCTGGGGAAGGGCAACAGGAACACTGTTATGTTATCAGCCCTGATACATAACTGGGGGAACTAACTCTATTTCTGGTACTCCCCTGCTCTGTCTTGTCATACCTCTCTTTTCACCCAAAGACAGAGGAAGATGTATAAAAGTGACCGATAATCCACCACTTGGAAGAAGTTGATTTGCTCATGGCTTCCCTTTCTACATATTGGTCAAGCAGAAAAGGCACTGTGCGGGAGGAAGGTGCAGTGGGGCAGAGCACCAGCAGAGGGGATGACCCCAGCCTTTGGAACAATAGTGCCCCTAGTGGAGAGGAGGGTTCTCCCTTATAGTTTTGGCTCCCACTGGCTGATGGATGCTACCATATGGCAACACCATTGAAGCAGGGGAAGAAAAAGAAAGAAGGTGGAGAGGATGAGAGAGACGAAAACAGGACTTCTACACTCTCTCAATAGCTGTTCCCTCTCTTGCGCTGCTAGAGCTGGAACTAGGTGTATCTCAGGGGCTTTTGTGGTCTGTGCCCTGGCGCTCATTTCTGGAAAACTGAGACAAGCCTGGAGTTTATAGGAAGAGGAGAAAAGGGACTCGATGCACTTCCAGTTTGGTTGTATTTTGAATTCTGAATGCCCCCCACTTTTGCTTGCTACTATATAATTTTTAGAATCCCAAAGCAGGTATTCCATGCATCACATCAGATTTGACAGGTGGGTTCAGTGAGAACAAGGAGGATGTGGACTTCTGGCTTAACCCAGGTTAGACACTTTCGAAAAACTGTTTCTAGGTACTCTGGTTAGTGAGGATAAGGGAGAGGAGAGAAAGGCAATAGCAGAAACAGCTGCATTGGGCCAACTTGATCTCTTCTGACACAGGCCTTGAGGCACCCAGGGACCTTGCTTTGTAAGTGATGACTGGCTGATAGCTAAGATGTAAACATTGCCACCAAAGAAAAGAATCTGAAGAGGAGAGAAGCTGGGAGGGTGGGAGAGAAAAGCATGTTTCTTTTATCATCTCACCTGGTATTCGATTGTAGGTGAGTGGTCGTGCTTGACTTATGATAGGTTTTGTTTTTACCAGTTAAAAAAGAAATCATCTTTGAGCTGTTGATTTCTTCTTCATGATCTGAGGTTGTTTCTCAGACGTGATGGGAATGTTCTCTCTGGGAAAGTGCTCTTCCTACGTGGGAACTTAGCTGTCAGAGTTAACTCATTCCTAGGTATCTATGAGCCATGTTGACACTGTTATCTACTCTTAATTCTGGTTTCAGCTTCTGAAGATGACTCCCCCAATGCCTCATCTCACTAATAACTGCATTGTGAAAGTCTCAGGAATCCTGTGGCACAGTCATTGTCTTTCTTCATCTCGTTGACAACAATGAAGATATTGGACCACAAAATGCAACCCTCCTTCCTGCTTGCCCTGAAATAGGTTTATCTGCCAGTGAAATAAAATAAGCATCCATCTGTTGGGGTTTATGAAGGTGATAATTAATCACATGGATGATAATTAATTACATCCCTTTCCCCCTTTGAATCCAAACCAATTTGGAAGTAGACAAAAATGTCAGCTAGAAAGCACAGTATCTGTTGTATTGTGTTTCTATTTGGAGAATGGTGCTCAGACCCACAGCCAAAGAAAATTTCCTAGTCCTTCCTCCCCCAAACTAAAACTTAACACCCAGTTGCATCCCAAACAATTGTTCTCCAGGAGGATATTAAGGAAATACCCCTTCTATAGGAGATCAAGGGTGCACCTTTAAATCCATGAGGGCAGGCTAGCCCATCAATGGGCTGTGTTCAGCCCCATTTCCCAGTGTCCCGAGTATGATTCACTCCTCCAATGGGGGGGAAAAAGAAGAAAGGCAAATGGCCACTCTTATACCCCCCTATGAAAATGAAAGTAGCACGCCGTCCTCAATCCCTTTTGTGACAGATAAAACAGAGAAGTCACTCTGACTCCAAACCCATCACAATTCAAAATTGTTTTTAGGCCCGTCTCCTTGTATCAAACTGAAGACCATTCTACAATAACTCCAGTGAGTCTGTAGAGTGTGGCACCTCTCCACTACCCTCTCCTATTTTCACCTAAAAGGGCAGCAACACTGGTCCCTCAAAGGGCATAGGTTTAGAGTGACCAATGGTTTTTATTTCTACAGAAACTTAATGCAGGCAAGTCCCAAGCTGAGGGCTTTCCACACAGTTTCCTTTAACCTTCTTGACAGTTTTCTTTATGAAATAAATGCTAATATTATTGCCCTTTCAGAGATGAGAGAATTATGGCCTCGAAAGGCTAATAGTTTCCTGATTTTATGCAAATAGCAATGAAAAGGCCAAATTAAGACCTAGTTAGTCTGTCTGCCGAGCACACGAGCAATCCCAAAAGCCATTGCCATGGGAAGGGTGGCTGAAAGTACTAAAGGAGACTGTATCCCTAGGAATAGTAATAAGATGAAAGCCTGCTGGTCACTCAAATGGTCCCCCAAATACATTAGGTAGCTCTACACAATGGTTGTGTTTTTGAGTGCCAGAGCCTGAGTGCTCCTGAAACTCCGGCTGGACCACTTGTCATTCACCTGCCTTGAGAGTGTCTTGTGTTTGTCCTGTGAGGTCTTGGGCAGATTGTCTGTGTCTCTGGCTTTCGTCTCCCGGTCTGTGAGAGCAGCATGGTGATAAGAACCATCCTTCCTTCCTAGAGTCCTTACCAGTTTGAGATAATTCCGTGAGTTTGAGGTGCCCAGTGGATGGCCCCAAATGTGAACTCAGTATGCATTAGCAAACACTGTTGCCTTTCTTCTCTTGGGCAACACGGTGCTGTCATTTCTATCTCTGCTCCAATTTCAGATCTTTCTAATCTTAATTTTTTTCCATTCTGCCTCCTTCATGCAGTTTTAATGAAAACCCCTTCTTGGCCAGAGCACTGCTGGCTGAGAGCTCTATTTGGAAGGCATCCAGGAAACTGACCCTGCTGGGGCCTACCCCATCTCCCTTCCTTGGAGCTTCTGTTAATTGCCATCTGGCTATTTTTAGTTTCTTCAAGTGTGTGCTGGGTGCAAGCAGGAGGGTCCATCCTGCTGTGGGAGTGGGCTTGTGTGAGCTGTGGGGCTTTCATTTGGAAATGTTTTGACACTGCATTTGTCAGGGCACCCACCGGTTGCTGGAAACTTGTGAGAGTAAGCAGGAGCTGGGGGCTTATTTTTTTTTTTTTTTAACCGGCATTCTCACGGAGGAGAGAATCCCCCCGTTGCTGCACAGCTTAGCGCATCCAAATGTGAGGTTGGCACAGGCGGAAGGAATTTAGGGATGTGAGGCTTACCAGAAAGCATACATAACAAACACGCAAAGCAACCTACTTAGGCTGTCGGCTGATGTGCAGATTGGCAGAGACTGCTCTTTGGCTCCTCTCATGGGAATTTTATTTGGTGTAGGATTAGCATCTCAGCTGGGTCAAAAATCCTCACTTAGGTCTATTCCCAGTCCTACCCTGAAACTCTCTTCTCCTTTTAAAACACCACACACCAGGCACTAACCTGGTGGTATGCCAATGAGGCTGACCTTACTCGTGTCCAGGACCGGAGGATGCCGCCTAGGTCTGCCCCACGGTTCTGTCTGTCAGTTCTTGTTTCTGTCTGGCGCTTCTAACCCTCCCTTCTCACCCTTGAGTGTTGCTAACCCAGTGACAGCAGACTCCTTGTTCAGGGCCACATCAGGAAAGGGCTCACAGGTCCTGCTAGCAGTTTTCTATTTCCCATCGCATCCCATCCTCGGATGGTATCATGATGCTGGGCTGCCAGCATCAAAAACCAACTCTGTTAATTGAAGGAAAACAAAATAGTCCGATAACTTGAAGGCTGCATAATCAAAATTCTTTGGAAACCCCTGCTGCAGGGTCTATCTCAGGAAGACGCAGTGCAACCAGAGACTCTAGCCCTACAGGCCAGTCACTCTACTTTTGATTTCTGTCCTTAGAACCTCCACTGTGCAGCTCTGGAATTTGGAGGCGGCTATAACCTCATGAGTAAACTTGACACAGTCCCTTCACACTCTGAGCTCTGGCCCTTGCTCCATTCCTCTCCCATGCAAGGTGTCTCTTAACTGCAGAGCCTCCATCAGGCCTGTGCTTTAGCTACAGGCATGTAGGAAGGGAACCTCTGACGGGCTGATGCTGTCCTGTGGCATGGGGTGGGGATTCCCTATACAGAAAAAGGGGTTCAGGTTCTCCGAAACACAAAAGGACAGCAGATACTCTCTCCTGTGTGACAAACAAAAGCATCCAGGTCGTTAGGTGCCTAGTATAAATGAAGGAACCAGGGCTGCAGAAATGAGGCTCACTTGCTTCAGAGTAACCCCAAGTGACATGGCAGACTTGGTTCTGTCTGTAGGTAAGCCTCCCTGCAGGATGATTTGGAAACCACAGAAAACCATTCTTTATGTCTAGGATAATAAGGACTGATAAGCCGGTGTTCTGATTGTTTAGTATGTGATTTTTTGAACTGTATTGTGGGTAAAGTATTATTGCCTGAAGTTTTCCAGGGAGATGTGAACAAATGTTGACTGAGCCTAGAGGGTACCAATAAGAAAATAAGACAATAATTACACCAAGGTGCAAATTGGAGGACCAATAATTTTATTGGGCTTATGGATGAGGTGTTACCTACAGAACTGTGGGTGACTCCAAAGCAGTGATCCACCAAAGCATCTCTCTCCAGCATAAGTGGGGACTTCCCCATAGCTGCATAGTTGGAGTCCCTATCCACGTTAAGCTTCCCTTCTCTAGATACTCAAGAACCTCCCAGAACACATGCACCTGGGGCAGAATTACATATAGATGGCAGGGCCGCATAAGAGACAGTAGCTGAGGTCTAGACTAATGACCATCCAAGATTAACAGTCCTTTTAGAACACCTGTGTGGGAGAGGATGGCTGTTACGCTCAGAGAACATTGTTCTGTAAAGGGTGTGAAGATGAAAACCAGTCTTTCTGAGCAGGCACATGTGTAGGGATGTTTCTTATTTCTATAGCTTGTGCTTTGAAAGCTGGCAGAGTTTCCCAGGGTTGCCATAACAAATTACTACAAACGGGATAGCACAGTACAGAAGAAACATACTGTGCACAATTCTGGAGCTGGGACTCCAGCATCAAGACGCCTGCAAGGCCAAGCTCACTTTGGAGGCTGTAGGGGAGGATTTTCCCTTGCCTCTTCACATCTTCTGTAGAGGATGCTGACAACGGCCGCTCTTAGGCACATCACTCCAACCTGTGCCTGAGCTCGCCTCTGTCCCTAGATGCCTGTGAGCAAGTTTCTCTCTTCCCACAGTGGCACCAGTCACACTGTATTGAAGTCCCAACTGAACCCAACAGGACCACATCTTAATTCGATGCTAGCTGCATGAATTTTATTTACAAGTAAGCTCACAAAATTCAAGGTTCTAGACAGATACAAATCCTTGAGGAATCTTCAGAAAAGTTAAACTGTACATCATCTCTGTAACACCCCTGCATTAAGTCTCTGAAATAGAAATGAAGAGAACGAGGGAGAAAATGGGTGTGGGTTTTTGCTGATCTCTGTGGTCCCTTAAATCCAAAAGAAAACTCCCTATGGATTTTCTGATTATAGGTGTAGAGCAGAGGGTACATCTGCAGGTTCTGCGCTTGGGCAGATTCTGGTGCTGAAACAGAAAGTAGAGAAAGATGCCAGAGTCCATAAAAGGAAAGACTTTAATATGGAAGCAACAGCCTTCAAAGATAACTAGGAAGAATTGTGAATAAGCCTGGGTCTCAGCCTGGGTGTTAGGGTAAGTAGAAAAAAGAAGATGGGGGCTGGCGGGCACACTGCAACAGGGGGACTTTTAGTTAACATATCTACACTCATAGCCCTTCTTTGCTCCCTTTGACATGGTGACAAATTCACCTAATTATTGGTGAAATTATTAAGGCCACTCCATGTAGTTAAAAGGGAGGTTTATTTTGTGGGGTAACTTACAAGTGAAGGGATAGTTTACAGGGTCTGGGAAAGGTGTGGCGCAGTATGACGGTGTTCTCTGGAGAACTCTGCTCGGTCTACCTCCAGCATCCAGGGTCCAGGAACCAAGAGAGCCTGCGCATCCAGATCCCAAGTCTTCAGCATCCTCTCTCAGCCCTGCCTTGTAGGTGTGACCGTTACCAAAGCCTCAATAGGGGTTGGAGCTTCCAGGTCAAAGCTGGAATGGCTACCTACTACACCTAATCTTTCTTCAGTTAATTTTAAATTGAGACAAGAGTATGACTACATAGTGACTCTGAGAACTTAGCAGTGACTGTGTGGAGAGTCTTAGCACATCTCCAGCATGCTGCACACAGAACTGGGGAATTACCATCAGAGATCACCATAACTTCAAAGAGCCTATACAGGCTGTGAGGCAGGATAGACTCGGCTATGCTACTGTAGCAATCTACCCCTAGCTCCCAATAGTGCACACCACCAGGGCCTTCCTTCTCACTCACATAACCTGTCCATTATGCTTTGAATAGGGACCATCTTTGTTCCAGCCTTCATGTGAAGCATCACTAATTCCTATTGACAGTCCTACTTCTCAGTTCTCTTACCTAAAAGTAGCCAGTGTTACTTCTTACCATGTCAATGGGTCATTAGAAGTCATATGATCATTCTGAATTTCAAAAAGGCAGGGGAATGCATGTGTGCACAAGAAAAAACAGGAATGTGTGGCCAACGACACTAATGGTTATCACCTCAGGTGTCACTTTGCAAGCTCATCCAAATGGGACAAGTTTGCTAAGATAGTATTCTTAAGTCCCTACTGTTCATTGGAGGTAAATTATAAAGGGAAGGGGATACTGAATAATTAATATTTCCATTAAATAGTCCTATTGGATTAAATTCTGCCTGGTGACTGAATGAGCAAGGTCTGTTTGAAAGTTGCTGCTGTTGCATTTCTAAACCTTGAACTCTGTCCACGGCATTGCTGTAAATGGCCAATTTGGGCCAACTACTGACTTGCTAAATGTTAATATAGAATACTGCACAACAGCAACTTCCATTGCCCATGCCTTCATGTTAATATCTGCTGTCTAAGATGCAAAAGTAAGCACATTGAGATGTAAGAGCACTAAAAGACAGTCAAACTAAAGTCACCTAACAAGGTCTTCAAAGACCTAAATTAGGACTCCTCTGTCCAGCACTGAACCAGAAGCTGAGCTCTGATGAACTTGGACCATCCACTTGAAGCCTCTTTTCACTTGATTTCCAAAATCTGAACTATGAACACAATTACCTTCAAGCAGTGACTTGCATTTAGAACTGAAAAATTCCAGGAACCTGGAACAGACAGAATCATAGGAAACTATTAACAAACATGATGATGTTCTTATTGCTCAGTGGCAGAGGGAATCTCACTCCATCTGGGGAAGGAAAATGGTGATTTCTCCATTAGTTATCATCACATATTAGTCAGTATGAGCCACCCCTAATACAGCCATTAATGCTCTTTTACTCTGTGAGTGTACTGTGTGAGTGCCAAGTGGGCACTATAGAGCTTGTCCTGCCTCTGAATCAACAACATGAATGAGGTGCACACTGATTCATGATGCCTGCTCAGAACCTGTGTGAGGCACTAGGAGAGGCCTTGGCAGCAGGCTTCTCAGGTAGGCATTGTTAGAGCAGCAGCCTTAGCAATGGAACCCAGATCCAGGTTTCAAAAGTCAATGCAAGTAATTCCTAGGACCCCTCCAGTGAAACTGCAAGGCATGTGCCCTGCTATGTAAAACAAGAGTGAATTAGAATCAGCAGTGATGAGCCAGGTCAAGCTTTCTCTTCTTTCCAGTCTCCAAATTCTTTCTTTCTACTAGCTCAGCACTTCTGAAACAATATCATTTCCCTCATCATGCATATCAGTATTAGTTATTCCTCATATCATTCCTGGAATAATGTAAATGTTTCCCAACTACTTTTTCTCCTTGTACCAATAAAGGTTGCATTCCCAGAAGAGAGTAATCCCCAGTCAAACTGGCTAAAACAGTTCTAAGACAGTGTGACCCCATAGCACTTTTCATTTGTGTCTGGTTCTACCGGGTTGTTGCTGTTGAACAGTCTTACTATAGCCCAGGCCAACCTCAAACTCAGGATCTTCCTGGCTGTATCCACTGCCATACCTGGCTCCATGATGTTTTAATCCAGATGCGTCATGTTCAAATATTAACCATGCCTAGGAAATAAAAGACATATTTTTTTAAGTTTTAGAAAGGAGGGAATCTTTCCCAGCAATCCCTCCTAGAAGGTTCATTAACACACTTCAGGCTCATTAACACATTTCTATCTCCCAAGCTTAAGCCCATCATTAGAAAGAAAAGAGAAGGTACCTGTTTGCCCTAGACCCGTAAGAACCCACTTGCTGGAACCAGCAAGGTTACCCATGTGGAGGAGGATATAGTAAACCAGAAATTCTTACTGAAAGAGGGAAGGTGAGGTGGCTGGTGTTGGTTAGGAATTCATTGTCTGCTACTCATCTCTGGCCCTGATCCATGTCATGCTGAGATGGGATGCTGCTGATAGGCAGCTATGATGTCATTCTGTTGATGACTCAGTGGTAATCCTGCTTTGCATAAGAATCATGACCAAGGCTCTAACATTTTTTTGTGCTTTTGATTGTTCAAGTCTCAGCCATGCTCCCCTAATGCTCTGCCTCTGATATCTCCTGCTCCTGAGGTATCACTGGCTTCCAGCTCTGTTATTCTTAAGTGCCTTGTGCATACTTCCCAAGAGTCCTACCTAGCCCTGCGTTCAGTTTGTACAACCTTGTCTTATTTTATACTGTTCACTCTTGTGGCGGTTTGAATGAGAATAGCCCCCCAATAGGCTCATATATTTGCATGCTCAGTCGCTAGTTAATGAACTGTTTGGAAAAGATTAGGAGGTGTGGCCTTGTTGGAGTAGGTGTGGCCTTGTTGAAGGAGACATGTCCCTGGGGGTGGGCTTTACGGTTTCAAATGCTCACACCAGGCCCAGTGTCTCTTTCTCTCTATTCCTACTGTCTGTGGATCAGGTTGTAAAGCTCTCAGCTACTACTCCAGCACCAAGCCTGCTTACATGCTGCTATGCCATGATGATGAAAGACCAACCCTCAGAAACTGTAAGCAAATCCCTAATTAAATGCCTCCCTTTATAAGTTGCCTTGGCCATGGTGTCTTTTCACAGCAATAGAACAGTAATGAAGACAACTCTCAGGGTCATTTCAGTGGAAGTCTTTCCCCTGACACAGGAGACTTCCCTCCTTCCTGCTCTGTGCCTTTTGTCATTCTGCCATTGCCACTTCAGCACACTGCTGTATTCTTCTCTAACAGGCCTCTTCCTGCATGCGTCTTTCCTTCTGCCAAACAGCCATGCTGGATCCTCTTCACACTCCCAGCACCTCCAAGTGCCTGGAGCAATGGGCAACAAGACACACTTAATAGATGCCTGACAAAGGAATCGGTGCTTGAGGTTTGGGGCCAAGTGATAGTGTCAGAATCTATTCCTGCCTTCTGAAGAGGGGCTAGCCATAAGAAGATAAGGTAAAAGTGGCCAGTAGGCTTTGTAGATTCCCAAGTCATAGAGAGTTGTGAAATAATAGGTAAAAGGGTAGATAACATATGAGAGATACATTTATCCATCCCCTGCCGGAAGACTAGGGGAATGAAATGCAGGTACTCATAAAAATTAATTCTGCATTATTTAAACACGGGCAGCCCTCGGGGTGAAAGGAAGTTTCGCTGCACAGCAGATACAGAATTCTGTCTTATGAGGAGCTGTTGTGGCAGAATTCTGCCATAATGAAAGTGCTAATTATCCGAACAAGACTTAAGTCCGAGCCGCAAAGGCTGCGAAAGGAATCTTCTGCCACCCTTGAGACGCTCAGTTAGAGGTGTGATTGACAGCAGAAGCTGGTGCAGTTTCCTCATTCTGTTACTGCCTAGGAGCTGCTCAACCAACCTGCCAGGTTGTAGTTAGCCTACCAGCAGGGTTGGGTGTGGGCTCTGGAGCTATGCGGCTATCAGTGTTGACGAAGCATATGCAAGAGCCTGGGCCAGGTCTAACTTTGGGCTGCCTGGTAGAGGAGGGAAAGACAGAACAAGCAATGGCTGCAAGGAGTTATGGCTGAAGGAGTTCACGGGTGGGTATGGGACACAGTTTAGGAATATAAAGTATGCAGTCATGGCAATTGGGATATTGCAGTTCTGAGCCTTTTTAAAGGTGTGTAAACAAGGAAAGAGAAAGGAATAATAACAAGCCTCATGTGAGGAATTAGTTATGGGATAATAAGGACCCTGACATGTAAAGGCAATTTATGAGTAGCTGGGGCCAAACATAAGGCCAACAGTGTGGTAAAGAGGTACAAAGGATGACTTAGAATTGAAAGGGAAGAGACTGGCTAAGAGCTTAAGGTTAGAGTTAGTTGATTAAACAATCTCAACCCTGCCATTCATCAAGTCCATGACTGACCTCTTCTGATCATCAGTGTCTGTACCTATAACACAGTGAAAATGACAGCACTGTCCTCAGCAGGTCCTCAGCACCAGTAAAGAAGGCAATGTTTACAAATTGCTAAGCAGACATAGCCTGTGACAACTACACATATTTGATATTTATTTTTACTCTTTTATTCTGCATAGTTTGGTTTCATATGTTCATAATACTTTGGCTATTACCTTTTTAATTTAAACCTAAGAAAAAAATGTATATTTAATATTACATGGAGCTATATTGTTCATGTCCAAACATTTCACAGGATTTTTTTTTTTCTGGATGAAGAAATCGAAAGGATATTCTAAAAATAAATCAATAAAATAAACAAACTTTATTTACCAATAAATTCACAGGACATTTGGCTGATGTTACATGGACCAATTGTTGACTTTTCCTTATTGGCTTTGCAGACATTTCATAACACTTTCTTATGCTATGTGAAAAAAAATTGACCATGTCTACAGTTACTGCCTGGGTATCTAGTAGGCAGATGAGAATGAACTTCCTTTCTAGAAGGACAGGGGACACAAGATCCAACTGGATCATAAAGTCATAATAACATGTCAGTGGCAAAAGAAAGGCATCTTTTAGAGAATTCTTAAAGTCACCAGATTAGGGGCTCAAGAGATATCTCAGTTGTTAAGGGTACATACTGCTCTTGTTGAGGACCGAAGTTCAGTTTCTAGCACCCGAGACCCACAGTTGCCTGCAACTTCAGCTCTAAGGGATTTAATGCCCTATTCTGGACTCCACAGAAGGAACTTGAAGCAGATGGTCACATTCATCCACAGTCAAGAGCAGAGAACAATGAATTAATGCATATACGTTAGTGATTAGATTTGCTACAATAAATAATTTACTACTTAGGGAATGGTGCCACCCATTGTGGATCTTCTCATTCCAGTATAATCAAGAAAATTCCCTACAAGGTAACCAATCTTGATTATCCTTCACTGAAACTCCTTTCCTAGGTATTCTAAATGGTGTCAAGTTGACAGTTAAAACTAACCATAACACTAAGCAATTAACCACTCATCAGTGAAAATGATAACAATTATGAGTGTTACAAAGGAAAAGTATGAGAAGGTGAAAACAAGAAAGCATATAACAGGAGAATTCAGCCCAGGAAGGGGAAAAAGGCCAGGTAGAGATGCCTGTGATCTGAGGAATGAGTTGGTAGATCACCAAGGATCCTCAAAGAAATTATAGCACACCCAACAGGAATATTTCAGATAAGTGGCCATTTCCAAAGATATGAGAGAATTCGGGAAACCAAGTAACTAACAAGAGATGTGAAGCCTTCAGCACTAGCAAGGGTGGCCTTGACATTGATCTAAAGATGATTACCTAGAAACCTGAGGGAATGTTAGTGGCTGTGTAGTCTGGGTCAAGAATTCCTTCATTGTCTTCAAAACCAAAAAACAACAACAACAACAACAAAAAAGGGAAAGAAAGTAGATTCAATAATCAACCCTTTCCTAATATCTTTCCCCCTGCCCCCACCTATTTTTGTTTTGTTTTTGTTTTTTGTTTTTGGAAAAGATCCATGAATCTAACCTTTGCAGCCTTGAAATTGTTCTGAATGCAGAAATCTGAGGAAACTGCAACAGAGGTACTCTAAGAAGTTGGATCACCTGGGGCATCTGTTTTCATTGTTGTCTGGTTCCCTTGTTCTGAAAACACACAAAGTTTCTTTATGTCTATAGCCAGGATTTTCAGGGGTTTCCTCCCACCCCCTCATTAAACCTGATCTTCTTTAACCTTGAATAAATCCACAGCCTTTCGTTTCCTGTGGAAACAAAAGCATAGCCTCTTTCCCAAAGCAAAACATTTTCTGACCTCCATTTTAAAGTTAAGGCATCTCTAAAGTATCTAGGCTGGTTTAATTCAGCAGTCCCTTCCACAGTCCAGTGTTTCTCAGCAGCTGTTGTTCTCTGTTCATTAGCATTCAAAAAATTCAAAATCAACAAGACACCATATAGGATCCAGACTCTCTCTGTATTTTCCCATCTTTACATCGCTTATCTTTTTGTTGTTGTTGCTGCTGTTGTTGTTGTTTTGTTTTGTTTCTCAAGACAGGGTTTCTCTGTGTCATTTTGGAGCCTGTCCTGAATCACACTCTGTAGACCAGGCTGGCCTTGAACTCACAGAGATCTGCCTGGCTCTGCCTCCCAAGTGCTGGGATTAAAGACATGCACCACTGCCGCCCAGCTCATGGCTTATATCTTTTTATATTGTTTTATTCTCTCTTTAAAAATGTTATCTTATTCTTTATAAACTATTTTTATGACCATCTGCACCAATTTTCTTCTCTTTTTTAAACCTACACACAATTTTTAAACACACTGTAACCTGTTTAGAGGTTTTTTCTGTCTAGATCTGTATTTACTGAGCATCTGCAGCATTCTTTGATCACATGAGACAAATCTTAAACTTCTATGTCAGCCACCATGTGGCTTACCTTAGTGCATGGCATTGGTACATGGTGCTGGTAGCTGGTTCCAGTCAAAGGCAATGGCTGGTAGCTGTGTCTCTGTATGCCACTGAGCCTACCGGAGAGACTGTGGTCACCAGGCAGCCATATTTGATTACATGTTCCATACTTTTTTTTCTTCTTTTTTTTTAAGCTGACTCAGGCCTTATGTGGATATACATGGTCCCACATTGAGCACCATATATAGATGGATTTTTCTTTGGGCTGACAACTCACAAAAAATGACATGGACAGTTATTACTAATTATGAAAGCTTGCTTGGCCTTAATTTAAGCTTGTCCCACTAGCTCTTATAACTTAAATTAACTCATTTATTCTAATGTACGTTCTGTTGTATGCCTCATTACCTCATCTCTCCATACTACTCATGCTGCTTTCTCCATGTCTGACTAGTGACTCCACCTTTCTTCCTGTCTGACTCCTTTGTCCCCAGAAGTCCTGCCTAACCTCTCCCTGCCTGGCTATTGGCCATTCAGCTCTTTATTAAGCCAACCACAGTGGCATATCTTCACATAATGTAAAGGAATATTCCACAACACTTTGTTTAGCCAATCCCAAACAAAGTCAGATGGCCAGGAAGCCCCCTGGTACAGTCCATGAAAACCAGACTCCTGGTGGACAGCAGAATAAAGGGGGTGAGGACAAGTCTAAGGACAAAATAGAAAATATCCAGCATAATAAGCAGTGTATAAGTGGAAAAGAAAGGGACTGTGGAACAACACCACAGAGTGGGGGACATGCCAAGGAAGGAAGCAGCACATTCCCTCCTGAGAGGCTTTCTTGTCACTGGGCTCTGATTGGGATCAGTCAGGTAAAATGACAACAGGGGGTCAGGGATGAGGATGTGGAAAATGGCCCCTCGCTGTGACAGAAGAGTGACCATGACCATAGTTAAAGACGAAGAACAGAGGGCTCAGCTGTTAAGAGCACTGACTGCTCCTCCAGAGGACCAGGGTTCAATACCCAGTACTCACATGGCAGCTCACAGCCTTCTGTAATTCCAGGATCCAACACATTCCTACAGTCATACATATAGGCAAAACACCAATAAAATCAATAATAATAATAATAATAATAATAATAATAATAAACACTTTTGCTTTTTTCAGAGGACCTGGGTTTGATTCCCAGCTCTATATGGCACTTCACAACTGTCTGTAATTCCATCCCAGGGTATCTGACACCTGCTCTAGTTTCTGCAGGCCCCAGGCAGGCACGTGGTGCAGAGATATACATGCAGGCAAAACATTCATACACATAAAATAAAACAGTTTAATTTAATTTAAAATAAGAAGGGCAGAGATCATGAAGGAAAAAATGTGTGGAAAGGAGAGAAAAGGTTTGTGAAGTGGCTTAGAAGTCAAGATACAAGAAACAGGTGAGATTCAGAAGACAATGGATGTTAGTGAAACAGCTCATGATAAAGATCTTAGATCAGGAGAAAGTATCCTGAGCTTGTCCTCTTGGGGTGACTTCTGATGTGGGGGTATCTGCAAAGTCATCATGGCTGATGTAAATCATAGGCCTTTTCCAGACATAGCTTGGCTGATGTTGGAATTAGGAGATTACCATTTGGGGGTCTTCCCCCTTCATTTATCTTGTCAATAGATATTTATTAATGGTTTTTAGATTTTCTACTGTGCTGGCCAGAGGCTGAGACATAAATTATATGACCTGCATTGGGGGAGAATGTGGGCTAAGCAGGAGAGATAAGCATGCATGAAATGCTTGCAGTAGCCTATGATGTGTGCATCACATGTGTCCTATGCAGAGAGCTAAGCACCAAGAGCCTGAGAACCTTGTTTAGATTGGGTGAGAAAGTCAAGGAACACATCCCAAAGCTACATCTTGAAGAATGAGTTCCCCAGGTAGAAAATTGAGCAGAGGAATGTCACCAAAGTGAAATAATTGATCATTGTTTTCCAATTACTAAAAAGTAAGCCATCCTTTTGTCTCAATCATTTGTCATATAGTATATTCTTGTCCATCCCATCTCCAGTGCCTTCTGGGTAGTCAACCCAGAAACACATATTCTTTTCATCATGAATAATTGGTTTCAATATTGCTGGATAAGGAGCAGAAAGCAATGATGATCACAACTTGTAGGTTCCCTTTCTAGTTTTCTGGATTCTGCAGGTTAAACACACAAATCTAAGGCTTTGATGGTAGGATCTACATGTGTGTTAATAAATAAAGTTGCCCGGGGGTTAGAGCTATTAGCAAGCCATAGGAAAGCCAGGCGGTGGTGGCACACACTTTTAATCCCAGCACTTGGTAGGCAGAGCTAGGTAAGTCTCTGTGTGTTCAGGGATATAGCCAGCATTGGAGACACATGCCTTTAATCTCAATACCAACCATAGAAGACCTGGAGGTCTGTACAGACAGGCAGTGACGAGGCGGTCATGTGGTTGGGTTTACAACCAATGAGAAGGCAGAACAGAAAGTCTATATAAAGACTTTAACACAGGAAGTAGCTCTCTTTTGGAGAGGTAGGACCACCGCAGGAGGACGGGTAAGGTTTTAGCTCTTAGCTCTGACCTCTTGGCTTTCTTCTTTGCATTGGTTCTGTGTTTCTTATTTAATAAGACGGTTGGTTACATCTACACATGTGAGTGGGAACATGCCTTATTTATCTTTCTACGTCTGGGTTACTTCACTATCATCCAATCTTAATTTGGAACTATCATAAATCAAAGATGTATTTAATACACCTAACCTATCCAAGTCATACTACACTGAGGCAACGTCATGTGACTGGGAGCTGCAGCTCACCTTAAACGCTCAATGGTCCATGGTAGTACACTATTACATATCACTAGTGCAGAGAATGATCAGACTTCAGAATTGATAGTAGGATTTCTGCTGAAAATGTATCCCTTCCATAGCTCTATAAACTCAGAAATTCTTCAACGGACCCATCATAAACTAGAGAGTGCTTGTGTTGGAAGCATATGCTGGACTCTTAGCCTGCAGTGACTCATCACATCCCCTAATATACTCTTGGCAGAAGTGGCCCTGTGCATGTACAGGTACAAGAGCATGAGAATGCCGTCCTGGTGAGGCAGCTGCTTCTGAACAACTCGATGCTGAGAAGACATGAACATTTGGTTTGGCTGTTAGCTGCCACTGACTCGGAGAATTGTACAAGATATAGCAAGAATCAGGAAAGGGATGGAATTCTTGTCGAGTGCAAAGAGAGAATAATACTGGAGGCTAAAGAGATTGCTCGACAGCTTAGCATAGCAGAAACAGCCCAAGGCGACCTTCTCCTCCTTCTCCAGATATGTGAAGCCATCAGAGGTGAAATATGATTGGAAGCACCTCTCCTCTGCCCTTTTCTCTCATCTTTTGCCACACAAGAAGGGAACCACTGGAGCTGGGGAGCTGGTTCAGCAGTTGAGAGGATTTGCTGCTCTTACAGAGACCCTAAGTTTTGTCCCCAGCACCCATATTGGTGGCTCACAGATGCCTGTAACTCCAGCTCTAAGGGATATGATGCCCTCTTCTGGCCTCCACAGGCACCCACATTCACACACACACACACACACACACACACACACACACACATAAAAATAAATCTTAAAATAGAGCCATAGCACTGTGAGGAGCTAGTCACTGAATTCTCACTCAAGTTCTCTGACTCACTTGCCGTATAACACACTGGGAGAGATTCATCTTTGTTTTCTGTAAGATGGATACAACACTGTGTGCTCTCTGTCTTAAGGAGACTCCAAGATCAGAAAGAGCCTACGGGAACATCCTTTGGAGCTCTAAACATCCCTGGAGACATGAAAAGATTTTCTTGCTTTCTGTTGCTTCTGCCAGGGCATCAAAATATAATTTAACATCTGCCAATGTCCTCAAATATAACCAACTCTGTGAAATTCTACCAATGGTAGAATAACAAATGAGCTCAATATAATTTTCTGTGTGAACAAAGAGATATAATTAGAGGACACTGTGGCTTCCTGAGGTGTCTGTGTTCCTGTCCTCTTTGGCACTCTTGCAGATCCCATCTGGAAAGTGCTCAGCCAGAAGGTCTCCAGAGTCTAAGTACTGCCTTTGCCTGTTCCTGTTTCACCATAGATTTTTCTGCCTGGCCCCATGGCCCTGTTTCTAAAGTTGCCGGACTTAGGTACATAAGGCAACATGTTCTGCATTTCCTTACCCACACTTCCTTGTCACATAACTAAAAATCCCCTTGTTTACTTTTACATTTTTTTTTTTTTTTTTTTTTTTTTTTTTTTTTTTGGTTTTTCGAGACAGGGTTTCTCTGTGTAGCTTTGCGCCTTTCCTGGAACTCGCTTTGGAGACCAGGCTGGCCTCGAACTCACAGAGATCCGCCTGGCTCTGCCTCCCGAGTGCTGGGATTAAAGGCGTGCGCCACCACCGCCCGGCCCTTGTTTACTTTTAAAATGCACACACAGGCAGGAAGCTGGAGGAATTACCTGGACCATGCTGGCAAATGATCAGACTAGTTCCCAAAGCCCGGCCCTTGTTTACTTTTAAAATGCACACACAGGCAGGAAGCTGGAGGAATTACCTGGACCATGCTGGCAAATGATCAGACTAGTTCCCAAAGCCTATGCTCCTTTTTGAAACAGCCAGATAACTAAAGATATTTTGACTCAACTTACTGAGAAAGTTGCCTTAGTCTGTGTGGCAGTTTCTATTGATTGACGACTTGACAGGAGTTAGAATCACCTTGGAGACAAATCTCTGGGTGGGTCTGGGAGGAATTTTCTTGATTGGCTTAATTGATAGGCAAAGATTCAACCTAGGTGTGCATAACACCATTTCACCAGCTGGGGCGGGTGACAGCGCACATAAAATGTAAAAGCAAGCTGAGTATCGCTCTCTTTTTCCCGGCTGCAGACACAACATGACCAGCCACCTCATGCCCCTGCTTGATGCCTTCCCCGCCAGAATGAACCATATCCTGTAAGTGAGAGCCGAAATGAACCTTCCTTTCCTCAAGTGGCCTTTGTCAGACATTTTGTCATAGCAACAAGAAAGATAACAAATACAGTTCATAATTTTTGTGATCAGGGGCTGTTAATGGACCATCCTACCAAGTGGACCGATTTGGCAAAAACTTTCCTTTGTAAAGCACTCCCTCCTCCCATTTCTTCCTCTCCATTTTCTCTCCAGGTCTTGTTTCCATGTCTCTTTTGAAAGCTAGACATTTCTTTGCTTTCATCCAGATGATCAAGAAAATTACAAAATGCTGTTCTATGTTGTGCTTTTTGACATCCCAAGAAACTAGAGGAAGAACTGTGTGGATGCGTTTCTAGGGCATCTGGCGGCAGGGCATCCATTATAGCCAGATACAAGTGCCATTCTTTCTTGAGAACTTCAACTCTTAGGTGAGCTGAAGAGGGTTCTACAGAGTCTTGTAATTATGGTGCCTCTCTCTTTGTAGACATGGATTTTTCTCTCCACCTGAGTGGCCTCAGCTTCTGAAATGGCAGCCATGCCTGCTCTCAAAATGGACCATGCCAAGTAGATGATGCTTTGCCCAGGAAGAAGTAGGAGAAGAGAACATTGGTATTTCTGCAAGTATAGACAGCCTGACAGCCAATTTTGGAGTCTGGGTGACATTTCAAATTGGTAATGCTCCTAATTACTCGAGCCCTAGGAAACCATATGGAATGCAGCCACCACTCGAGAATTAATACAAGTGAGCACACTGAACCCATTACTGAGAGCATGTTCTCCTGGAGTCGTGGCACTGTGTCTGTGTCAGCACAGCATGATATTGTGGTTAGTATGAGTGTGGTGCGCATGCGCGTGCGCAAACACACACACACACACACACACACACACACACACACACACACACACACACACACACCAAGTTAAATGTCTGATTCAAAGCTAAATCCTAAAGAGACTAAGAATGAAAGTCACTAAAGGAACAGAAGTTAAAGTAATTTGAAATTTCAGTGAGCAAATCATGAAGCTTAAGCTTCAGTATTTCCGGGGAGGGAAACTCAGCATCCACGGTCCACTCTTTTCCTCTTAATACACAGGCCCAATTGTCGGACCCTTTGTCCAGAGAAGGATGCTTTTTCTTACATGAACTCCAGGTCTAAATGCTGAGACTAGGGGAAAATTTGTAGCAGTTCTCTAACTTACGGCCTGCCCTCCTTCCACAGGAATTTACCCAACCTTGTGGAGTGAGCCTGGTTCAGAAACACATGCCTTGCTTTTGGGATTCTCTAAGATTTTCCCATCACACACTGCTCGACATCTGTAATTCCTCACAGTGTTGGAGAGGATTTGCATTTGCTCATGCTGTTGATGTGGGAACACAAACTCCTCCTCTTCCTGACCCTAGGCATTCCTGAAAGCAACCCTTGTTGCAAAGAGTTTGACATCAGAGCAGTGACAGTTTGAGGAGTACAGGAGAAGCACCAGTGTTTTATACAATTGTTACACTATCTAGCCCACACAGTCAGTCAACCTAGAGTGTGGCTGTGACTGATCTCATTTAATCTTAATCTCATTAAAAACAAATCTATGAGATTCCTAACTCCACCAAGGTAGAATCATAACTAAGAATCAGTACCAGTCAGTACTTTAATAAATCTGAACTCTGTGATTAAAGCTGGCCTTGAGCCAAGAGCCAAGCACCTGTTTGTATTTTACCCCTTGTATGTTTTTCCCCCTTCTAGGTTATTCTAGATGTTGGCAATGAATTGGGAACGCTGCTCTTTCTTTCTTTCTTTCTTTCTTTCTTTCTTTCTTTCTTTCTTTCTTTCTTTCTTTCTTTCTTTCTTCTTTCTCTCTCTCTCTCTCTCTCTCTCTCTCTCTCTCTCTCTCTTTCTTTCTTTCTTTCTTTCTTTCTTCCTGTATTTGCCATGAAGGCTGGAAGGTTTAGGCTTTTTTCTCTCCCTCCCTATTCCTCAGTCACTTCCCAAATTATTGGCTCAGAGGTTTAATATTACTTATAAATGCTTGGCCGATGGCACAGACTTATTACTAGCTAGATCTTACACTTAAATTAATCCATATTTTTTATCTATGCTTTGCCATGTGGTTCATGGCTTGTAACCTCATTTTCTATATGTTTTGCTTCCTTGGCAGCTGGCTGGCATGTCTGTCCCAACTCTACCCTTCTTCATCTCCGTCCTCAAATGATTGTACCACCTAACCTTATCTTGCCTTGCCATTGGCCAAACAGCTATATTATCAACCAATGAGAGAAACGCATATTCACAGCATACAGAAGGACCATCCCACTACAAAGGTTGAAGCAATGGAAGCTAGCTCAGCAGCACAGTATGCTGAGGTGTGTGGTTTGTTTAAAGGCAGATTTTAACTGGTCTTTTTGTATACTTTAGGGTGTGACCTTCTGCTAGGTTATTTAAAATACTACATATTTTTAGGTTATACCTTTTCTCTTTTTTTTTCCCATTGGAATGTTGCTGCACTAGAGCCCAAACTCCTTGTAGTGGTTGATAGAAAACAATTATTCTTTAAATTTTAAAATTTAATTTCATTTGATTTAAAAATCAAAATAGAGCATGGCTTCTCCCTTCCCATCTGCCACAGTGTGGGGCAGGGGATGAGTATGTGCTTATCTTTAATGACCCCCAGGTGAAGAATCAGCTCTCACTGGATCTCGAGTCCTTCTATCCCCTGAAATGCTATCCTGACCATAGCTAAATCATTCGCTCTTAATCTCACTGCTGCATTTTCAGTGGGTGATGGCAACAGGAGTGCAGTTGCAGGAAGAGAAGGCATCTAAGCCTGGAGGAACATAATCTGATTTGAGGCTCTGGCTAGAGAACAGAGTGACACTTGGTTTTAAATAGCTCACTATCGCTAGGGAATGTGTACAAATATCAGGGGAAAAATCAGAGTGGGGAGTCAGGCCATAGAGGCTTTTGATAACATTTGAGCATAATGAGGACCCAGTCGCAGCTTCAAAGATGGGTGCAAAATATATGATTAGGGGGTAGGTCTGTCATTCACTCATGAAGGAGGACTATGTTTTAATGAGGGATAGGATGATGGACAGGGAAGCTTGGCTGCTGCTTCATGTGAGCATAATGAAACTTCCCTCCATTTCTGGACTACTGGGAACTTCGAGAAATCATTAGTTTGGGAATGATTGAATAATCTGACAGGATCAGGAGGGCAGTAGATGAGTAAGCGTGGCCTATTTGGAAGAAATGCTGCTGCGTCACCCAGCTGCAAGGCGGTTGCCCTTGCCTTTCTTCCTGCAATGTGTCCTCAAGAAAATGTCTTCAGTCATGGCTCCATCACCACTTCCTAAAAGGTGCTTTATTAAATACTGGCTATCTGCAAAAGAATATCTATAAACTAGATATAGTGTATGTATAGTAAGTAATACATTACCCACTTTAAGAAATTAGCCATGGCTAGCCATAGTAGTGTGTGCCTTTAAGTCCAGCAGAGACAAGCAGATCTCTGGGTGTTTGAGGCCAGCATGATCTACATAGTGAGCTCCATGCCATCCAAGGGTACTTGGATGAGGCTCCATCTCAAACATAAAATAAAAATCAACCATTAGTATTTCCTTTAAAAGCCTATGTATCTCACCCTGCTTACATCAGCTTCCTGACCTGAACTATCTTGAATTTTTATTTAGAATTCTCTTGTTTGGTGTAATTTTACCACATGTTTCTAGCCCTTAAAGCAAATCATTTATGAATGTTCCATAAATTAAGCCATGGATCAACTAGATTTGCTTTTTTCACCCAATGAACCTTAAGGATCATCTTTATTGATATTATTGTATATTTAATGTTCATTTTAAACCTTGTTTCTTGTTTAAATTTCCAGTTATTGTTTATATATTGCACATGTTGCATAGCATCTCCTTGTCTGGCATGCCTCAAGCTGATGGTTTCCCACACTGTTGGAAGGCTTTGATGGCTTCCACTGTAAAAGTCTTACATGTGAATTCTTACACAGTGTACATTGCATCTTTGCTGGAGTTTCGTGGGCATGTATCTAGGAATACAATTGTTGACTATTAGGGCATGTAGGTCTTTCAACTTTGCTATATGATGTCATTTTCCGCAGTGTATGTATGTCACATTGTACTCTCCAGAAATGTGTGAGCATATCATTACTTTATACCTTTGTTGTGCTTGAGTTCTGTTAAACTTAGTCATTTCTACCAACCTGGCACTTATAACATACTACTTAAGGTTTGAATTTGCATTTCCATTTACTGATGACTAAGCTGCTTGGCCTTTGTGCTCTATCCTCTGCAAAGTGCCTGCTCATAGATTTTGCCAATTTTTCATGTGAATCAATTCTAATTCATCTGTGGGAACGAGTTTCACGGCCTCTGTGTTAACTTCCATGAGCTATAACCTCTTTGGCAAATGTCTTCTCCCAGTTTGTACTTGACCTTCCTGATGGCCTTGTCTTCAAAAACATAAGAGAGGAAACTTGTGTAGAGAGAGTTTTATGCATAAAATACCCTCCGCTTGGCTCTTAAGATGTGTCCCCAAGGATGAGGTGCTGAGGTCTCCCATGTTGTTCTCTTTTTCACATCTTTGTCCTGTTGCATCCTTCGGCGCTGTTGTTGGGTAGTGTAGGAGAAACAAGCAAGATTAATATCTAACTTAATTCAATGTCTGTTCTTCACTCAAAATTTTCATTCCAATAGAGAATTGAGCCTATGCGTTTACTGTCAGCAATAGCCCCCTGCCCCAGAGCACAGTGTAAATAATTTAGGCATTTTCTGTTTTTCATACAGCTTACTTTCTCATTTATATTGAAGTATGGTGAAGACAGTATAGTTATCTTTAAAATCTTAACCTTAAAAACTAAGCATCCTCTTTTGCAGTGATTTAAGAAAAAAGAAAACAGTTAGCTGAAGGTATTCCTGCATTCCCAATCCATAACCTGGTCTCCAGCTGCACACAGGTTCTTAGTAATCACCAGCGCTTCTCAGGGGCCACTCTGGAACCCCCAGTGAGATGGGCTACTGCAGGCAAATTCTCATTTTACTTAAGCACCCTAGTAGGCTGGTTGCCCTCTCTCAGGTGAGCCCAGGTTTAGCTGTTTTTTTCACTCAGTGAGGCTGCCACAGGATCGTAAGAGCCTTAGCCAAGAAGCTAATACCAAAAGGAAGAAAGGAGAAGACAAAATTTTGAAGCATTTCATTTAGAAATAATTTCAACTTCCAGATAAGCTTCAAAACCAAAAGCAATTTAAATACTATTCCAACAACTTTAGCTGGTTCACCCATTGATGTGTATGTACCCTATTGACTTCCTTTGTTCCTTCTTACCATAACTGCACACGTGAATATTTGTATAGACTCATATGAGTATGTGATGATATTTATATTTATGGATAAATTCATATAGACACATGTATGCTTATACACACAGAGACACACTTATACACACACACACACACACACACACACACACACACACATTTAAAAACATATAGACTTGTTTTCTGTGGGTCAGTTACATACATTATAGCCTTCATTTAAATAGTTCAGTGTGACTTTTCCTAGGAGTGAAGTTCTTCTTTCACATAAACAAAAGAAGAGCTGAATTTATAAGCAAAACGGAAGCTGTAAGGTGATGTATATTTGAAATCTTCCAATGCTGGGGCTTATTCATGGAGTTATGGAGACCCCAGCTTGAAGGGAGAGGTTGGCTGTTGCTCTGATTTTTGAGGCGAGAAGGAACTGCTTAACTGCCTCTTCCTTGTATAATGTTGCCAGGGATACTTGATTTTTAAAGCACTGGAACTGATATTCGGGGCAGGTTGCAGGGGGAGGGGAATGGTCAAGACGTACAGCCAGAGGGACAGATAATTTCTACTGTCCTGCAGCTCGTCAGGGTAACTAGGGCTGATGAAAATGCATTGCATATTTCCAAGTAGGTAGGAGGAAAGATGTTGAGTGTTCCTGACATAAAGAAATGACACATTTAACATGATGGATGAACCGGTTTGCCCAGATCTGAACATTGTACAGTATGCACATGCATGGAAACAGGTCACTATACTCCATACATGTGCATGATTGTGTGTCAATTTAGAAATGCAGCTAAATCTAACACACTTATCAAAGAAAATAAACCCCCAAGTCATAGTCTATCAAACCCCAAAGCAACATGGCTTGCAGAGGACCGTGGTGTCGTGATATATTTTTTTCTGTGTACTGTCAGGGTGCGCTGGAGACAGGGACAGCCTTCTGGATGCTGTCAGGACTGTAGGGAGTTTTTGAAACCCTTGATAGTCAGTCAGTCAGTCTGCTCTGTCTCTCTGGCTTTCCCTGCAAGTGGTCTAAACACAGGCTGGTTAAAGATGTATTCTGGATGGGTTTTAAAGCTGCCCAGCCTTCCTGCTGTGTGGGTCAGAGCTGTTCCCAGAGGACTGCGTCCCTTTGCCCTGCGAGGGTGAGTGGCACCAGTTCGTGGTTTCTGCTGCTTCTACCAACTCTTGTCTGCATGGTTGGTGGGTGGCAAAATGTGATTGTGAATAGCACAAAAATGATGTTGCCTCTAAGAATAGGCTGACGCAGGAGCCCAGCACACAGTACGTGGGGCTCCTTTCGACCTTTTCATTACTTGGTAATTGAACCGGCAGACATTTAATTCTTTCCTCAGGAGCCTTCATTAAATTGCTCAGAAAAGATAAAGTTGCAACAAGAAAGAAAAATGTACAAATGTAATGACCACTGCTCATGCCTGGATTCTTCCTCACATACTGGGCTTCCGGGCTTTAAGTAAACAGAATATTTTCAAATTGCATGGAATTCAATATCAGCTGCAGTTACTGGCTCAGCCTGATTCTGTGAGCATTGGTCCTTGGTAGGTGGTGATGTGAATGACTCCTGGCTGGAGGGCACATGTGTTGAACTGAGTCAGTCTCAGAGGTGTCCATGAACTGAGGTTCACCTATACATTCTCACTCTGGATCCCATGTGACATTTCTGGGTCAGAAGAAGAGACCATCGCAATCAAGGGACAAGACAGAACTAAAGGATCCCATGGGTTTGAAAACTATGAACCCACCCAGCTCATGCTGGCAAATAGCTCTTGTTATTTTCTTTATCTCCCCATCTTCCTCCTTCTTTTCCTTTAGTATAAAACATGAAACTAAACCTTCCAGAACATATGGGCCAAATGGAAAAGAAAAGGCATGAATCAAATTTATACACATACACAGTCAATGAAGGGGCTATTGTTTCATTTAAAATTGAACTCAGATATGTATCTTACCTCTGTCTGAAGAACACCTCCTTGAAGGTCTAGCAGGATGATGACAGTGGGAATGGGCACTCCTGACAACACTACACATTGTTATCAACTGGTAGGAAAGCTCTCTGTCACTCACACAACATTCATGACCATTATGGGTTCCCTCAATAATTAGACTAAAAGTGTGTAGTTCCATGCATGCCTCATTTGGACAATTGTTCTTCTGGAGTGGGGGATGTCTCTGACTCTTTTGCCTGTGCTTGGGACCCCTTTTCCCCTATTGGGACTTCATCCAGTCTTAATGTGTATTGGATCTTATTATATATTGTTATGCCATGTTTGGTTGATGTCCCTGGGAGGCCTGCCCTTTTCTGAAGGGAAATGGAGGCGCAGTGGATCTGGGGGAGAGAGGAGGTGGGAAACTGTGGTTGGGGTGTAATATATGAGAGAAGAATAAAAAAAGAAAGAAGACCACAAATAAAAAGAAAGAAAAGAAAAGAAGAAAAAAAACATCAGACCATGTATTCCTGGAGCATGAAGTGGTAGTAGTGAAAGCAGGTAGATGTAGAAGTGTTCTGGTTGTTACCCTGCCTCAACAGATCTTCCCAGTTCATCATCTTGGGAGTTTTTTGTTCAGTATGGTACTGTTGGATACAAGCAGCTATTTAAGTTTAAATATAAGTGAACAATAAATATTTAGTTCCCAAGTCACTTAAGAACTTCTACTTTTCAGCAGCCACACGGAGCTAGTGGTTATCATATTGCACAACACAGGCATGGGGACATCTTTCCAATCTTCACAAAAGTTCTGTTAGGTTGCACTGATAGAGAGGTTGATGCCCAACTGCACCTGCCTGGCATATAATGGCCGAGGGTGGTGGCTCTGCTCACTTGCCAGTCCTGGGTAGAATGCACATGGCTTGGTTTTAGTGAAACAACACTTTCCAATCCCTCTTGCTACGCATATTCTTTATTCTTCCTTTATTTCTGTCATTGTTACTTTTCTGTTGCTATGATAAGACACTGTGACCAGGACAACTTATAAAAGAAATTGTTTAATTAGGGGCTAATGGTTTCCAAGGGTTAGGGTCTATGATGGGCAGAGCAAAGGTATGGCATCAGGAACAGCTGAGAACTTACACCTTAACTTGAAAGTTTTTGGAGGCGGGGGAGACTGGGAATGGTGGGATCTTTTGAAACCTCAAAGTCTTCCCCCAGTCACACACCTTCTTCAACAAGGCCACACATCCTAATCCTTCCCAAACAGTTCCACCCACTGGGGACCAAATATTCAAACTGAGGAGGCCACCACAGTTTGTATGTGGGAATCTGTCATTGAGCAAACCTCCTAGGAAACAAGAGTTTAGTAGGGACAGCTTTCTACTTTCACATGTGGAGAAGTGAAGACAGCCAGGTGGCTTGGAAAAGGGAAGAATTAATCTGCAGTAAGTTCTACTAAAGGGCTCAGCCAGTCGCATTGGGAATCTTTAAGATGGGCTGGCCCTTCAGAGTTGAACTACCTAGAGGCAGGTGACTTTTTACTATACACTTTTATGATAGTGTCCTCAGAAGGAGTGTAAGTAAGTAAATAATGTGGTGCTTTCAGAATGAGGGCAATGCCTACCTAGAACATGGCTCAGCTGACAGCCATCATCTCTCTTTATCCTCAACTGCTGGGCAATAAGTATCTCTATCCTGGTAGAAATACCTGTGTGGTCCACCACAGTATGTTCTATAAGATCAAGACCCAGGATTCCAGCTTTGTGCTAGAGAAAGGAAACAGATGTTAGATACACATGATGTTAAATCAAAGGGTGAGAGTCTCCACGATGGACAAATGGATGATGCTAAAAGCTTAGCAGAAGTTACAGGATGATGCAGATCCTTTTTCATGAGCCAAAGATGTTAGAAACTGGGTTTGGTACCTGACTGGGAGTGTTCTGTGTGTTCTGTGTCTCACAGCACTTAGAAGATGCCCTCCTTCTTTACCCTGGCTTGTGGTACAATTGGTTGGCAAAGAAGTGAAGTTCTTAACACAAGACAGTGAGTGTCAAATGTACATGCATGGTAGAGATGGGATTTCTATGCCCGTAGAGTGGAATTCCTTTGGGCTGGGCTGGTTAAGGGAAAATGTAGAGAAGAAATGTGACAGGAATTGATTGCTGAAGGATCAGAATTAGTAGAGTTTTACTCTGCATCTTCTCAGATCCTACTCCCACCAAAAAGATTTTTAAATTCTCTTAGGTTCCCACAGGATTCCCCACCTTAAATATGTTGATCATCTCTTCATATATACTTTAAAAGCCAATTATTGGAAAGTCGCTTCTAATTTTTCATCCTGAATACTAAAAATGCACACCCTTTGAGATTTTCCTCCATAACTTTATCCTGACTTCACCTCTTTGAGTTCAGGTTTTTCTCCAATAACTTCAGTGTCTCTCTCCAGTTGCTAGCTTCTATTTCTTACCCACTCTCCCACAGACACCAAATGCATGAGTCACAGAATTCTGTCCGGCCTGTCAACACTTCTCATTTTTGCACCGACAACAGAGTTAAAGGGTGGCAATAAGGAACCTGTTAAGGAAACAATAATAATCATTTGCATAACTGAAGTTTCAGAGTTTAGGAAGCTAGATTTAGGACAGTACTAGTGCAGATGACACCATGCCCGCATCACATAACCTCAGTGTTTGATCTGAAAGCTAGAATGTCACTTGAGACCAAGACTGCATGGGGTTATATCCTGCACCTACACTCTCATGACCATACAACATGGAAGGGTATTGATTTCTTTTTTTTTTTTTTTTTTTTTTTGGTTTTTCGAGACAGGGTTTCTCTGTAGTTTTGCGCCTTTCCTGGAACTCACTTTGTAGACCAGGGTGGCCTCGAACTCACAGAGATCCGCCTGCCTCTGCCTCCTGAGTGCTGGGATTAAAGGCGTGCACCACCACCGCCTGGCAGGGTATTGATTTCTTGTTGCTGCTATTATTAAAAAAAAAAATCCACAGAAACTACTTAGGGCTTAGGAAAAATATAGATGCATTACTTTACAGTCTAGGAGTCACAAATCTAAAACAGGTCTTAAAGGGCTAAAATGAAGAGCTAGAATAAATGTATTCTTCCTAAGGGCCTTAGGGGAGGCTCCATCCTTCATCTTTAGAGGTTTGGAGAAGCATTGCCCTGGCTTCTGCTTCAGCTATCACATCTCCTTTCTTGACTCAGATTCTCTGCCTCTGTCTTCTAAGGACTCCTGTGGTCACAATGAGCTCATGATGATTGCATAATCCAGTATATTTCCCCCCTTTTAAGATCTTTAACATGATTACATCTGAAAGCCTTCTCATTATAGAAGCCACCATGCAGAAGTGTTCAGTGGTTAGACTGTGGGCATCTTTGGAAAGCCATTATTCTGCCTCCCACAAAGTTACCTAACATTTACCTTCATCATCATCTTCACCAGCGAAATGATAGACAATCACAGTCCACCGTAAGAATATTTTGAATTGGGTGAGAAAAATCCACATACATAGCAGCACAGTGCCTGGAATTCTCCAGCTACTTATCGCCATGGTGGCCACCATCAGTACCATTGTAGGGGTGTGTGACAATGAAGCTAAGCAACGCTGAATAGGGCTTTACCAAGACGACCTTTGAAGATGCCCCAAGGAAATCATCTGGAGAGTGAGCAAGAGAAGAGAGCTGGAGCAGCAGCAAGCCTGCCTCCCTGAACCCCTAAGTCGGAGCCTTTGACCTGTGTAGGGGTTCTAGATTAATTCACTGGGCTTCTGTATTAACTCATGTTTGATTAAAAAAGCAAAGAGTCTGGAGAACAAGATCAGTTTTGAACTGAGGTCTGGCCTCCCTATTTGATGAGGGGCACCCTAGAGAAGTTAAGGAGTGTGTCCTGATCCACAGTGGTCTTTCCTCTTCTTATGGTCTGAATGTTTTTGAGGTTCACGTGTTGAAACTGAACTGTCACTATGGTGATGTGACGTCAGAGACACCTTTTGGGAAGTGAGTGATCCTGAGGGGTGGAGGCAGGTGTGGATTCCCGTCTAAAGTCAGGGCGGAAAGACTTAAGCCCTTCCCATATGCACTTCCGTTCCTCTGATGTGTGAAGACAGAGACTGTCTCTCTTGCTCTTTCTATACCTTATGCCAAGTAAGGACATCAGCATAGTACCATCCATGAGGAATAGGCTTGTACCTGAAACTCAGTGATGGGTTTCTGTATCGGGAACTTCCTGATAGAGATAAATTTTTATTCTTATAAACATCCCAGACTCAGGCAGTTTGTTTTAGCAACACAGACTAAGATAACTCTGCTGTAATATGTGCCATCTTAATATTAAAATCTTACTTCTTGTGGTTTTTTTCTGGTTACTTTGCAGCCTCTGAAGTCATTCACTGGCTGCAGCGCTCTCTCTCAGCCTCTCTCTTTCACCACCATTTTCTTGCCTTGCTGCATAAAGGCCCTATTTAAGGGCAGTTTGATTCTGAGCATTTAAGGAGAGAAGCATCCTTAATCTGCTCCATTTTCCTAGCACAACAGCCAGCCACACATTTTAAGGGCAGTTGTGATTTAGACCCCACGTGTTCTTGGCAAGAGGAGAGAGACGCGTCATCATTTCAATTCGCTAGATGAAGACCGCACCACGAAGCTCTCGCCAGACCTGCAGCCAAAATGTGTGGGGGTGGTTGATTGCTCGCTGCTCACAGCTTCTTGGAACCCCTCTGCCCTAGCACCGAATGCATGATTTCTCAGATTTACCTCCCCAGAGCTGTGGTGGTGGTGGTGGTGGTGGTGGTGGTGGTGGTGGTGGTGGTGAGGGCACTCTGGGGTCTCACTGGTGGGAGGGACCAGAAAAATAAGATCCATGAGTTTCATCCTGAGGCTCCTCAAGTGAGGACAAACAGCACATTGCAAGAGCAGAGTCAGCTTAGTCGGGGACAGGTTGCTTCTCTGCACAATACAAAGCAAGAAGCAATTGCTCTGAGCCTGACTTTTGGAACTGATGACCCCGCCTTTGCCCTGGGCTGATGGTTTGGCCTTCATGTACCCTCAGATTTGCGGCCAATCTTCCTCTTTCATCTCCTGGAGCCCAGGAAATGATCAGTGGCCTTGCACCTGGGTTACTTTTTAATGATCTGAAAGACCACAAGGAGCCAGTGTTTCTTTTGTGCCGTTTCTCATTCAGCAACCTAATAGCTATCCGACGAGAGAGTTGCTTGAAAAGAAAAAAACGCCTGCTCCTCTTGCGCGCTCTGATTAAACTCTCACACTGCGCATATTACTGGGCATCAGGCCTGCATGAGGCCTGCTGACTGCTGGGGAGTCTTGGTATCTGCGCTCTGGCTTTGCTGCCAACAAGCCAGGAAATGACAGATGAGTGTACTGAATCTTCCATGTGAATAGCAAGGAGAGTGACCAAGACGATGCTGAGGTCCAGGGCTTCCTGTGGCAGTGCTGGAGGGGGAACCGAGTTTTTCTGTAGGTCATCCTGCTTGTACTCCAATCATGGTGAAACCAAAGCCACCTTACACCACACTGGGATGGAGACCCCGCTGCCCATCTCCCCTGCCAAGTCACAGACAACCCCTGCTTACAGCAACTAAAGTTAGAAGAAAGCAGAATAACTGTGCTCTCACTTCCCCAACTCCTAAAAGAAATAAAATGTTAAAAACCTACAAATGACTGTAATGCAGAGTCTGAAAAAGGTAACCGTAATGGCTGCAGGAGAGGCAAGCATTCATGGCAGGACAGCAGTCAGACCTCTGGTAATAATACACAGGCAAGTCTGGGCTGCGTAGCACAAGCAGTGATTTAGGGCTAGCCATTCTGTCAACACATGTACATTATTTATTTGGGGAGTTTCAAGTGTATAGTTACGTTCACACTCTCTCTTTGTTAGAAAGAGTGTCCAAAGTTAAAGCATGAGATTCTACCACATGCCCACAGATAGCTAATATGTATGAGACTGACAGCCAGCAAGCAGGAAGGCACTGAGCCAGCGGGCCCTCCCACTGCTGGTAGAAATGGAAAATGAAATGACAGAACTCTCGAAACACCCAGACAGCTCCTCAAAATTCAACAGAAGCTTCTCCCAAGACCCACCAACTCCACAATGTTCAGTAAGAGAAAAGGAAATATATACCCAGACAAAGATTTGTGCCTGAGATCTGGGAAAAACCCAGATAGCCCTCAGGAAATGGAAGGATATCTAGACACCAGAATGTTGGTAAGCCATAATAGTGAATGAACTACTTATATCCACAACAGTGCTAAGAAGTCTTAGACTCACTATGCTGACAGACGAGGCCCGATGCTAAAGAACACCTACTATATGTGCTTTAGTTACTTTTCTGTTGCTGTGATATAATGCAATGAGAGGACAGCTTCTAGAAGGAAGGGATTATTTTGGCTTATGGGTTCCAGAGGGTTAGAGTCCATGATGGAGGGATGGAGGCATGGCATCAGGAACAGGAAACTGAGAGCTCATATCTTGAACTACAAGCACATAGTAGAGAGAACAAACTGAACGTAGACAAGACTCGAAGCTCCCAAATCCTGCACTCAATGACATAGTTCCTCCAGAAAGTTTGCACCTCCTAACCTTCACAAATAGTGGCACCAATTTGGGACCAAGTGTTCAAATGTCTGAGACTATGGGGGACATTTCTCATTCAAACCACCGAAGTATGCTTTGATGTAAAATTCTAAAACAAGCAAAACTATTCTAGTGTGAACAAAAGAAGATAGATCAGTGGTTTCCTGAGGCTGGGAGATGGATGGAGTCAACTCCAAAATCACGAAGGAAAGTTAAGGGTGATGGATAGTTTCTATATCATGGCTGTGGTGTGTGACATGGGTGTATGTGTTAAGACACATCAAACTATATGCTTAGACTTGGTTCTCTTTCCTGTGTGAATGGCATGCCTTGCTAATATGGTTTAAAAAGAAAAAGTGAACTTCTGGCTAGCATTGTCTGAAAGATATATATATATATATATATATATATATATATATATATATATATATATATATATATATATATATATATATATATATATATATATATATATATATATATATATATATATATATATATATATATATATATATATATATATATATATATATATATATATATATATGAAAGAACCGAAAAGGCGGAAAAGATAACGATGAAAAAAGCAATTTTAAATCCATCTTTTGAAACTAATGACACACAAAAATGTATGTTAGTGTGCTGTGTAAAACACTCCTCGATGCTTACCGATGACCTGCTTTAAAGATCGAGTATGGTAAGGTTCATTGGATGCTTGGCAATGACAGCTGCTATGGCTAGAAGCAAACCTTATGATATATACATTCAAATGGAAGAAACCCAAAATGTGTTGAGCCAAATAGATCATGATACTCAGTTTGAAACGCAGCCATCATTAGCAACGTCCTTAAAATCGACTGATGTGTTGCTTCTGCTAGAACAAGTCGGCAGATCTTACAGACTAAGTGGTTGCATTCTTTTTTTTTTTTTTCAGAAGCAGGTTTAAATTTTTTTTAAATTCCTCTTTTGGAAGACTTTGGAACAAGCTAAAAAATTATGTTATCAAGTTTAAAATTTCTTGCAGATATGAGATTTTTTTTAATATCATCTTCAGCAACAAAATCACATAATGAAATACCCCAAAGAACCACTTTGAAAATGTTCTTTCCACGGCAAGACTCCCTTTTAAAAGATAGCTCTTCTCCCGTTCATTACTAAAAGTCATCATTATCTTAGAAGAGAAAAATTAAGTTTATTCTTTCTAAAATACCTCCCGAGTAGAATAGCTCTGACAGCTACTTGTCATCACAGGAAATTTTAGCAAATTGTGACTCTGCCTTGAACAAGAAAGTCCCATGATTGATCTGTAAGTGAAGAAGCTCTTCTAAGCTCTCCATGATGAAGAAGCCAGGATAGGCCTGCAGCTGAACAGATTTTTCAAGGACAAATCCGTGCTATTACCAAGTACTATAAACAGTGAACTAATACTTAAAGGCATTAACATTTTTTATTGCAAAATACACATAACAAAAAGTTTCCCGTCTTCACCCTCCATAAGCACACAGTTCAGTGCTAAGTACATTCATATTATTGTACAACCATTGTCACCATCCATCTCTAGAACTCTTCTCTTCTTGCAAAATGGAAACTCTATACTCATGAAGTAACAATCCCCATCTCTGCCAGCCCTCAGTCCCTAGCAACCACCACTCTACTTTCTGTCTCTATGACTGCCACTTCTCTGGTTGTCTCCCATAAATGACATGCACAATATTTGGCTCCTTGTGATTGGCGGGTTGATTGCACATAGCAGGATAGCCTTAAAGTGCGTTCATTTTGTAGCAAGTGCCACAACTTTCTTCTTTTTAAAGTCTTATGAATGTTCCATGTTTACCACATTTTGCTTATCTAGTCATGTGTTGGTGGACTATGTCTCAGACCGTTTTGTGTTATATTAAGGAAATACGTAAGACCAGGTCATTTTTATATTATTTATTGATGGGTTGATAACTGCATACATGTATCCAATGTATCTTGATCATATTTAATCTCACTTCCTTCTCCCTCTCCTCTGGATGCCACCCCCTGCCCCGACAATCTCCCCATCCACTTTTACATTGTAGTTTCTCTTAGTGGTGCTTACGTGCACATGTGTATGGGGTTATCCACTGGCATCTGGGCACCCTACCAGGGGCCACACCCCCAAAGAAGAAAAAAGACTTTCCTTCTCCAGAAGCCATTAACTCTAATAGCTTCTCAGCTTGGGGTGGGGCTCCCCCAACCATGTTGTCATGTTGCCTGACTTGATCTTTGCACCCCAGTTTCTACGAGCCATGTTGTATCTAGAAGACAGCACTTCATAGCTCTTTTCTCCACCCACTATCTTTTCCATTCTTTCGGCCTCATGTCTATAATGTTCCCTGAGCCCTGTTTGAAAGTTTTGATATAAATATTTCATTTAGGGCTGAGGACCCCACAGTCACTTGTTTTCAGTTCTTTGACTAGATATGAGTTTCTGCATTAACCACTTCCCACTGCAAAAAGAAGCTTCACAGGCCAAGGTTGAGAGTGGCACTAATCTAGGGCTATAAATACAAATTTTTAGAAGGCAGTTCAACAACATGTCCATTCAGTGAAACGACAGAAGTAGTTCCCCTTTGTAGGAACTATCACCTTCTCAGCCCTGGGTTTTGAACAGATTCACAGTATCAGAACTTAAATTCAATTAGATAGTAGTTGGTTATTCCCATAACAGCTGTGCAACTACTGTACCAGTAGGTAAATCTTGCATAGTAGGTCGGTATTGTAATATGAAATGGCCAATCTAAGTAAGGCCATTAATATCTTTTTCTTTCAGTGGTTTGCACATGTCCTGTGACTGTGAAAGCCAACAGGGAGTTTCCTGGTCACTTCCAGATTGATTTCTTTATGTCTCACAACCAAAGTGTGTGATATCTTTGGCAACAGGGTCTTACCATACAGTATAATGGATAAACAAGAGCATTGGAAATGCCCTATTTTGCTTTTGTTTTGTTTTGTTTTTTTTGGGGGGGGTCACTGCCTGATAACTCCCTTTAAATAACTTATTTTAATTATATATTTTATATTAGCTTACAAAGTAGTGAGTTTTCGCAAGGATTCTTCATACACCATTAGTTTTAGTTAACATAGCTCCCTATCTCTTTCTCTGCTTGTGGTGGTTTGAATGAGAATGGCCACAATAGGTTCCTATATTTGAATGCTTAGTCACCAGGGAATGGCACTGTTCAAGAATGGTTAGAAGGATTAGGTGGTGTGGCCTTGTTGGAAGAAGTACATTGCTGGACCCAGTGTCTCCCTGTCTCTGCCTGCTGCCTGTGGATCAGGATGTAAAGCTCTCAGCTACTGCTCCAGCACCATGCCTGTCTGCTTCCTGTCGTGATGATCGGACTAATCCTCTGAAACTGTAAGCAAGCTCTCAGTTAATGCTTTCTCTTATAAGAGTTGCCGTGGTCGTGGTGTCTTTTCACAGAAATAGAACAGTAACTAACACACCACTATCCCTCCAGTTAAACCTTTAATTCCCAGTGTCCTTACAACTTGTCTTAGTCAGGGTTTCTATAGCTATGAAGAAAAATCATAACCACAGCAACTCTTATAAAGGAAAAATCTTAATTGGAGCTGGCTTACAGGTTCAGAAGTTTAGTCCATTGTTGTCATGGCAGGAAGCATGGTGACACACAGACAGACATAGAACTAGAGCATTTATATCCTGAGAGCTTCACATCCTGATCCACAGGCAGCAGGCAGAGAAAGAGCCACTGGGCCTGGCTTGAGTTTCTGAAACCCCAAGGCCCACCCCCAGTGAAACACTTCCTCCATCAAGGCCACACCTACTCTAACAAGGTCACCTCCCAAGAGCATCATGCCCTATGAGTCTATAGGGGTCATCTTCATTCAAACCACACATCCCTCCATTTTATTATCACATGCATTCCATCATCCTCTCCCCTCATTAAGGAAAACTAAGTATTTTTTAAAAACAGAAATTTCTTTTTCACATTTCTGGACACTGAGAACTTCAAGATCAAGTAGCTGACGTGTTTGGTTTCCTGGTAATGGCCGCATCCTTCAGAAGGGAAGACACCATCCTCACATGATAAAAGGTTGCAAGACCAGCTTATCTAACGCCTCTTTAAGCACCTTTTCAGAACCTTTAAGCCCACTCATGGAAAAGGTACCTTCATGATTTAATCACCACTTAATACTACCACACTGGTAACATCTGGTCAGAGCAGTTCCAACAGTGTCAGGCTGTTCCTACATTTAGTTATTGCAGGTTAAATATTCCATATTCAAGATACTTGGAAGCAAAATTGTTTCATATTTCAGAATTTTTTTCCTGATTTACGTAGACTTGATTGGTTGAACATCCCTAACTTGAAACTCTGGAATCAGAAATGCTTCAAAAATCCCAAACATGTAGGACAATAAGAAAGTTTTGGATTTGGGAGATTTATTTTATGTGCATGAATATTCTGCCTGCATGTATATCTGTGTACCGTGTGCATACCTGGTGCCCACATGGGTCAGAACAGGGTATCAGATCCCCCGGAAGTGGAATTATGGACAGCTGTAAGCCACCATGTAGGTGCTGGGAAGTCACATGGGGGTCCTCTGCAAGAACATGTGCTCTTAACTCCTGAGCCCACCTCTGCATCAGCCAGATAGAAATACTCAGCCTACTATAAACGCATGGGCATTATCTGTTTGAGATACTGCTTTCAAAGTCTGGAGTATATTCTCAGAAACAGGTTGCTGTGCCACGGGGCCATTTCACTTTTGCACTCTAAGGACCTGTATAATGCGCTCTACTGCAGCTCTACCACTCACACTTTGTCGATTGTGGACAAGGATTTACATTTTCTACCAGTTTCATCAATAGTTTCCAAGAACCAGTTTCTTACTGTTTACATTGTTTATTTTTTTTCTATTCATTTCATTTATCTTCACTTTTCTCTGTACCATTTCTCTCCTTTGGGTAGATTTGAGTTTAGTTTTTTTTTTTTTTCTGGTTCTTTGTCATTAAGTTGTTGATTTGATATCTTTCTTGTTTCATGCAAGTGTTTACAGCTATAAATGCATCCTTAGAATTCTTGTATTTATTTTGTAACCTTAAGTATGTTCTATTCTTTTTCATTCACTAGTGTTTTGTAATTTTTTTTTTTGGGTTTTGGTTTTTCAAGACAGGGTTTTTCTGTGTAGCTTTGCGTCTTTCCTGGATCTCGCTCTGTAGACCAGGCTGGCCTAGAACTCACAAAGATCCGTCTGCCTCTGCCTCCCAAGTGTTGGGATTAAAGGCGTGTGCCACCACCGCCTGGCTGGTGTTTTGTAATTTTTTCCTCTTATTTCTTAATTTGATCTTATTTTGATCCTTCAGTTATTTAAGAGACTGTTGTATTCTTCTGTATTCCTCTTTTTGATTTCTAATCATCCCATTGTGTTGGGTAAAGGTAATTTGTACTATTTCTCTCTCCTTAATGTGTAGCTTTAATTTATTATCTAATATATGGAATATACTAGAGCATACCTCATGTGTACTGGAGAGTTGTGGATATTTTGTTCTTGGGTAAAGTATCCTGTGCATGTTCATTAAATTTAACTAATGAATTGTATTGCTCAAGTCATCCTGTGCATTTTTCAGAAGTAGGATGGTAAGTTATTCAACTACAATCGTATAAATGTTAATATCTTCCTTCAGATTTGACCATTTTGGAAATATATATATGTTATAATATATATACATATATATTAACATCTGTGATTGGTATGCAAATGTTTAAAATTATTATTTCTTCTTCCTGGTGAATTCTTTATTAAAATGAAGCCTTTTTTCTCTTTTATAACTTTTTTCATTTAACATACATTTTGTCTGATATTAAAAGCAACTTTTGCTCTCTTTTGCTATGATTGGCATGAAGTATCATTCCATCTCTTCATTTTCAACTACTTGCATTTTTGAATCTAGCATGAGTCTCCTGTATACAGCATATAAGGGGATCATATATATCCTTTAACAAAATAACTATGCCTATCTCTTTTGATTGTAGAATGTAACCCATTTACATTTAAAGTAATTATGTGTCAGAAAGGACTAATACTGGGCTATTTGCTTTTCTATGCACCAGATGCTTTTTCTGTACCCCATTTCCTACAATACTGTTGCTTTTGTATTTAATTAAATTTTTGGTCGTAAAATGTTTAAACTTATTTTTTCATTTCCTTTTGTGTATGTTACATGGCTAATTATCTTTGTGGTTACCATGGAGAGCATGTCTAACATCTTGAAGTATGACAATCTAATTTGAATTTATACCATCTGAACTTCAATAATGGACCAGAAGTCTGCTCATTCGCGGTTCGGACTCTACCTCTTTCAGTGATTACTGTCACAATTAGCTTGTCAATTAATTTGACTGTGGTAATAACTCCACTATGTAGAAGTATATAAAATCATCATCATATGGTATACCTTAAATACTAATTCCATTTGCATCCATACAGAGGAGTTACATCCTTGGATGTATATGTTCATAAACATCAACAATTTTAATACATTATTCTTTTAAATTATGTAGGTAATCAAAGCAAAGCTATAAACCACAATTTTAACAGTACTGGATTTTAGAAATATCCATATATTTACATATACTGAGATATTCTGTCTTCATACAACTTTGAGTTACCATCTGGTGTCTTTTTATTTCAACTTATTGGTCACAGTGAGAATTTCTTGTAGCAGACAGAGGTACAGCAGTAATGCATTTCCTCAGATTTTGTTTATCTGGGGACACCTTAATTTTTCCTTGACTTTGGAGGAACAATTTTTCTGAGCATAGAGCCCTTTGTTAACTGTCCGTTTGTATTTATTTGTTTTGTGTATGTGAGTGTTTTGGCTGTACACATGTGCACCATATGTGTGCCTCATGCCTGCAGAGGTCAGAAGATCCCCTGGAACTGGAGTTACAGATGGAGGTGAATCACCGTGGAGGTGCTGGAAACCAAACTCAGCTCCTCTGCGAGAGCAGGAAGTGCTCCTAACTGCTAAGCCTTCTCTCGGTTCCTGACTTTCCCCCTCCCCCTTCTAACATACTGAATATATCTATCAACTTCTGGCCTCTAAAACTCCTGATGAGGCTTCTGGTTATAATGTCACCAAGGATTCTTTGTAAGTAAGAAATGTCTCTTAGGCCTATTTGAAAAGATTCCAGGGACATTATTTTGATGAGCCTTCTGGTCTGAAGACACTCTTCTCTTTGCTTCCTTGGATTTTTCTCTGCCTTGATTTATTTTTATTAGTGACACTTGTCTACCTAACACATTTCAAATGAACAATTTGCTTATTAGTTACCCACTTCTAGCCCAATGGTTCTGAATTTGTGGTGACGTTAGGAAAAGGGTTGGATTTCATGTTGTCTGCTTTCCAGTCACTGTTGTCACAGGAGTGGGAGTGCCACGGTTGGCTGGACCTGCGTCCCCGTCCACTGCTATGGCCAGGGTCAGGGAAGGCAACTTCACCTGGCAGCATCACCAGCATCACAATAGATCAGAATAGAAGAGAAAGAGCTTACCAGAACTTTCCAGAGAAAGAACAGGTGAACTTGACAGAAAGAACACATGCCTACCTACTCCACTCTTAATAAGATAAAGTGCGGGGAAGCCTTTTGTACACTGCAAAGCATTGTCCAAATGCTAATTGATGCTATTATTCCTTCCCGTTAAATAAAGAGCCAGATTATCTTACTAGAGTCAGTTAATGCTGGGAGCAAACCACTATTGTTCCACTCGTCAGCACATGAAAGTAAAGATGCAGTAAACAGGCAAGAGGTCACCAGAAAAAAAACAACTGTTTAGCACTGAACCCAGAAGTTCGGCTTGCTACTTAAAAATGAGACTGTATCTACATGAAAACAACGAGCTAGCCACAATGGGGGAAAATGTGCAATATGGATTTTCTGAGTGCTGTTATTCCCCTGACTTTATGCTAGGGGATATTCTAGAAGAATAAGATACAAGGTCACCTTTGGAGGACTATTCCATTCCAGCAAGGCCCCAGTAGTTCCAAATATGCAAATTAAGTTAAGGAGGGTTCAGGACAAATGGACTGAATTTTTTGCTTTTTCTCCCAATGCTTTGACTATTTCTCACGCTTACTGAATGATGTTTAATTTAATTCCCATGCTTAAGGTGGTGTGCCCTGCACTGCAGCTGTGCACAGTTTGTTTGAAAGGACTTATGAGGCAAGGCCAAAGGCAGGAAAGCACTCCACCATGATATCTTAATGAACAGACCCCTGGGGAAAGAAGTATTCATATAATGAAGTCAGAAAAGAAATCATAAATCCCTCAAGAGGCCTGCAGCTTGCAGGTCCAAGTGCAACCAAAATACTTGCAAAAAGATCTGGGTGAAGGAGAGGAGACCAGTACTGGACAGATTTTCAGATATGACTACTGACTACTGTGTCCAATAGCTGTCTCCTCGATTGAGAGCCACACATATGTGCACAGACATGTGTGAACAAAAGTTCCCAGAATCGAGAGGCACCTCCAACTACCTTCTGCAAGGTTGATTAACTAGTTAGAACTCCAGTGAATGTGGAGGATTTAGAATGTTGCAAGTCCTGAGCCAAATTTCCTTGGGCCATTTTTAGCCTTCTTAATAGTCATTTGTTGCCCTCCTCTGTACCTGATCTAGCAGCTTCATGGCCACTGGGAAAGTCATTTGGGATGTACTCACAGGGCACTGGTTTTCCTTTGGCAAACTTAACAGGCCACTGGCTTCCACCAACCCAAAAGCCAAGAGTGTCATCAGACAGCATCTGAAGCCTAAGTCCTACCTAGGGTTACTCTTGCCATGAGGAAACACCACGACCAAAACAAGTTGAGGAAAGGGTCTATTTGGTTTAGACTTGGACATCACAGTCTATCACTGAAGAAGTCAGGGCAGGAACTCAAACAGGGCAGGAACCAACCGGGAGGCAGCAGCTGATGTAGAGACCAAGTGTGCTGATTACTGACTTGCCTCCCCTGGCTTGCTCAGCCTGCTTTCTTATAGAACTCAGGACCACCTGCCCAGGGGTGGCCCCACCCACCATGGGCTGGGCCTTTCCCTATCAATCACTAATTAAGAAAATGCTCTATGGGCTGGCCCACAGGCTGGTCTTATGGAGGCATTGTTTCAGTCAAGGTTTCCTCCTCTCAGGACACCTACAGCTTGTGTCAAGCTTACACAGAACTAGTCAACACAGCCTGCAATAGAAGTTTGCTATTCACTTCTTTGGTGTGTCCATCAATGTATTTGAAAACATTTTGATTTATGGCTATCTCCGTTCTATTACTTTGAAAATTTCATAAAACTGCTTCTACATTAGAACATGGAATCTGGAGTAGCCTATGTCTGTTTTCCTGGACCACGGTCACTCATATTTGGCTTCAGAATCAACTATCTCTGTGAAAGTGAGAATTGCATTTCTGTGTCAACATGTGCACAAATACATGCCTCATCTATCACTCTTGTAAACCCTGCTTCTGGTTCCAGCTTCCGCTGTTCCAAGAGAAACAGGGAAGAGAAATGAGTGTCACTCTCCATGCTGGATAGTTTTATGTCAACTTGACATAGGCTAAAGTTATCTAAGAAGAGGGAATCTCAATTAAGAAAATGTTCCATGAGATGAGGCTGGAGGCAAGCCTGTAGGACGTTTTCTTAATTAGTGATTGATGAGCTCAGAACATTGTTGGCAGTGCTACCCCTGGGCTAGTGGTTCTGGGTTCCACGAGAAAACAGGCTGAGCAAGTCATGGGGAGCAAGTCAGGAAGCAGCCCCCTCTATGGCTACTGCATCAGCTCCTGCCTCCTGGTTCCTGCCCTTTTGGAGTTCCTGTCCTAGCTTCCTTCAACCATGAACCTCGATGAAGAAGTGTAAGCCAAATAAACCCTTTCCTCCCCAACTTGCTTTTTGGTCATGGTGTTTCATCGAAGCAATAGAAACCCTAACTAAGACATTCTCCGTGGTCTACTGATCAGTTAAGTTACTCTTCTGTTAATTAATTTGAGTTCTCAATCCTTGCAATTTTAGGTCTTGAGTCTTTAACACAAAGCAACTGACAACTTCTCAGAAAAGAATACATACATACATACATACATACATACATACATACATACATACATATGTATGGGGGAGGGGGTTGTCTGCAATTGTAATTAGCCCTATTGTGACACAGGGCTACAATGGAAACTTAATCATCCTGTTTAGCAGAAGTGAAAGGACAGTCACATGAGCTCTGTGTCACACGCACACACCCTGGGGGTGCATGTGAAGATCAGATGACAACGTGCAAGAGTCCTTCCTTCTACCATGTAGAACCAGGGCATAGAACTCAGACTGTCAAATCTGGCCCCAGGTGCCTTTTATTGGCTGAACCATCCTGCTTGCCCTGAGTGATGTATTGGAATTAGATAGACAAGAGCTGTTTTTTTTGAACTCCTTCCTTATAATGTCCCTTCCCACACTGGCCCTTTCCTGCCTGTGTGCAGGGAAGTGCAATGAGTGCCTCAGAGCCTCACTTATAACCAGTAATTTAGTACAAGGACCCAAAGTACGGAATCTGGCTCAGGGTTGCCTGGATTTGTATTCAAACTTCACTGTTTATTGGCTCGCCAGCTGCTTCCACTTCCAAGAGTTACTTAAGAAAGTACCATAAACTGAGTGGCTGCAGGGGAACTTTTGTGACATGGTTCAAGCCTGCGATCTGGGAACTGGCAGGGACAGTTTCTTCTGAGGGGCAGCAAAAGAGAATTGTGCCACCACCGCCTTCTGCTCTGGGCACTGCTCTGGAGTCTCTGCTGTTCCCTGGCTTAGGCTGCACTACTCAATGCTGCCTTGATCTTTACCTGATACGCCCCTTGAGTACATACCTGCCTTTCAAGATGTCCTTTTTTTATTAGTCATATTAGACTAGAGGACCACTGACCCAGTAGAATCTAATGATAGCATCTGCAACTGCTCTATTTGCAGGTAAGGTGACGTTTGTAGGTCCTACAGGTATGGATAGCAACATGCAAATTTTGAGAGGCCACAAGCCGACCTCTAACAGCAGTGGTGTCTTAGTTAGGGTTTTACTGCTATGAAGAGACACCATGACCATGGCAACTCCTATAAAGGAAAACATTTAATTGGGGCTGGCTTAGTTTCAGAGGTTTAGTCCATTGTCATCATGGCAGGGAGAATGGTGGCATGCAGGCAGACATGTACTGAAGAGGGGCTGAGAGGTCTGCATCTTGATCCACAGGCAAGCCGGAAGAGAATGAGACACACTTCCTCCAACAAAGTCAAGCCTCCTCTAACAAGGCTACACCCCCTAATAGTGTCACACCCCATGGGCCTATTTTTATTCAAATTACCACAAATGGTAAATTACCTAGTTCCAATTTCCACATTAATAAAACTGAACAACAGTGCAGCCCGCTGTATGAGGTTGTGATACACTGAAATGAATTAACAGAGTCTAGGCACAGAGTCCAGGACCCAGCACAGGTCAGTCAGCACTGCCAGGAGCTGGTATTTTGGGTTGTGTCTGTGTCTGTCTCCTTCATTAACTTATTGTGGGTGGGGATTGTGCACGGTCTAACAGTGTCCTTTCTGAGCTATCGTCTTTGAACTGGTTGATTAAACTAAAGCAGAGTGATACTGGGGCTGGGATTGAAAGTCTGCCTGCATTTGTGTGATAGTGGATTTGGGCAGATTATGCCTCTCAGCTCATTCATGAAGTTAGATCCCAAAGGCTCTCTCTGCACGGAATCTGAAACCTTCCTTTTTTTCTTGTCTCTCCCCAAGGTTTCCTGCTTTTTGAGAAAGCCTGGGGATTTGGTATTCTGCATGCAAATGCCATTGTCTTGAGATATTCTGCAGCATCTAGCCTGAGCAGTTTACCTTGAGTTACTAACATCATTATCATTGAATGCTGCGGTCCTCTAGTTCTTACTCAGTTGTGATACTATCTGTGCAAGGCATGAAAACAGATGGATGTGCATTGTGATATTGCCCCTCAGAGGCCTGAGTGGGCCAATGGCAATTTTTAAATCGGGCTGCCAGATTAATAACATGCTTTGGATGACTTCTAATATGTATTATTCAGGAGAGATGTTGTTTTAACCTCTGCAACTTTACATGACTTCTGAGTTAATAGAAACTTTTTCTTTGCTTTGCTTGAAAATTATGTGGAACAGAGCCCAGCAGAGACTAATACATCAGCATGAGAACTCCTCAGATGGTCCAAATAGCAGCTAATGATGGGAAAAGTGGCTTATTCTACAGAAAGCATGGATTAGGAAACCCTGTTCAATCACTCATTTGGTACAAAGGAGGCACAGTCTGGTTCTTGACCTAGTGCTGCCTGGCTCCACCTCTTGTTCCAGCCATAAGTGAGGTCATCTCTGAGAGGACGTCAAGTGGCTAGATTTGAAAGTACTTGCACAGAGGACAGTGGGTTCAGCGTCTAGCTTTGGCAGTGTTACTTTGGTTTCTTGACATCAACAAGTCTTATCATTTCCCCACATCTTCCCTTCTTCTTTTCAACACAATTGTTGATATATGATTGTGATCTCTGAGGTCCATTCTCTGCATCCTCTTCTTCCATAACAGAATAGTTTCTACACCTCTTGGCCCTGAGTCTTCCCTCTCTAGATGAGTTTTTCGCTCTCAGTTTCTGACACCCACCAGTTAATGACTTGCTTGGAGCTCAGTGTCAAGTTCTCTGTGTTCTTCATAGAACTGTCTCAAATGGGACTCGAAACTTGAAAGACCCTCTTCCTACTACAGGGAAGTCTTTTGAAACACAGAGTAGGTGGGGTTGCCTCTGTTCTGAGTTCTGAGAGACATCTTAGTAGCTCAGGAAAGAAGTCTTTCCATGTGTAAGATCAAAGGCTATTCACCATCATTGTGCATGTAAGTCTTTGTTAAGTTTGAAATAAAATAAACTGAGAGAAGTGTTACCCTGGAGCCCGCCAGGAGGACCAGGGTCTTTAGTAGTAGACATGTGTGGGCTGAAGTATGTCAGCCAGCCTCTCACTCTTGTATAGATGCTATGAAGTGGGATCCAGCATGTCAGTTAAGCTACTAACTGGCTGGTGATGCAAACATGTAAGTTAGTATGTGGTTTTGGTTCATTTCAGAAGAAAGCTCTGTAAGGATGGAGTGCTCTAGGTCACTTGGCCCAACACATGTCTGAATATTCTCTGAAACAGGAGAGAAAATAGACAGTGAAGTTCTGAGACCACAGTCTAGTCAATTCATCACTATATTGTAGAAAGACATCAGAGAGAAGGTGGAGGGACATACACCAAGACCCCGATCCTAGGGACCTGCGATTTGGAAGGCTTGTAGCAAAGGTGTTTCCTTCAGACCTAGTTTCTTATCAGAGCTCTGTTGTTTGATGTGTTTGTTGTTGTTTTTTTGAGCCCCAGTTCCATGCCCATCAAGAAGGAGCTCCGTGTGAGAGCTGCCTTCTCTTCAGATCTGTTGGCCATCATGAATATTTCATGCTTCTGTAGCACTGCATGCCTGACCACTTGAAACAGGATGTTTGGGTTGCTGCCCAAGAGTTGTTTTCTTAATTAACATATAAAACAAAATCCTCAGTATTTTGAAAGATGTAAGGGATTAAACAAATCTGAAGTTTGTGCATGCATGCATGTATGTGTGTGTATTTTACTGAACATCTTCAGCAGATGGTGTATCCTTGACAAGAAGAACCCACAGAAAAGAAACTTCAGATGGCCGTGATGGCACTTGTGTGTTGTGTATGTCAGCCCTGAGAATTCCATGGTGGCACTTCTGTGATGTGTGTGTCAGCCCTAAGAATGCCATGGTGTGCCTCTGTGATGTGTGTGTCAGCCCTAAGAATGCCATGGTGTGCCTCTGTGATGTGTGTGTCAGCCCTAAGAATACTATGGTGTGCCTCTGTGATGTGTATGTGTCGGCCCTAAGAATGCCATGGTGGCACTTCTGTGATGTGTGAGTCAGCCCTAAGAATGCCATGGTGTGCCTCTGTGATGTTTATGTGTCGCCCCTAAGAATACCATGGTGGCACTTGTGTGTTGTGTATGTCAGCCCTGAGAATGCCATGGTGGCACTTCTGTGATGTATGTGCCAGCCCTAAGAATGCCATGGTGTGCCTCTGTGATGTATGCATTCAGTTAGCCCTCGATATGGAGGAAACATTCCATTTATTGGTCTAATGTCTTAGTAGAGCTGGCTACAGATTGAGGTTCTGGATATTTCCAGGTTACAGGTTGGTCACAAAGCCAGCGGGCTCATATGCTGAGCTTCATGTTGGAAGATAAACTCTTTGCAAAAGTAAATATTTGAGATTGGTTAAATCTGAGAGGTTTTTTTTTTTTCTCATACAGTGTCTGGTGGAAATAAAACCCAAAGCAATCCAATTCCTTCTTAAATGGCCACAATCTAGCATTGCCAGAATTACTTCATAGATTAATTCCTTTAAAACAAAGTTCTTCATTTCAACCCATCCCATAACCAATTTTCTTATACTTCCTCTATAACTTTTAAACAGGCAAAGTCAAGTATATAATTTGATAATCACATAAGAGCTCTAATTCCAACTAAATCTTTGGTAAAATTTTACAAATTACTTTTGCTATTGAAAAATCCCAATTGGTAGCAAGCATCTTTACCAGCCCACTACTAGGAAGAAATGAAAGTGATGTAATTCATTAATATGAAGTTCAGTTTTCCAGTCTATATGGTAGAGATAATGATAACACCTCTCTCGGTGTTGTGGGGTAGACAGGAGGTAGCAAACAGAGTTTGCAGAAGGTAGAGGTCTAATGCTATCACTTACTTTATTAAAAACCAAAGCCCCCAAAATATAATCATGAAGCCCAACTATATACACTCCTTTCATTACACAGTTATATGTTATTGATGTATCTTCTCAGAAGAGGCAAATCAGAAATAAATTCTTGATTTAGACATTAATATTTAGCTTTTCTCTAAAACTCATAATTGTGCTGGGGACTAATAGCCTTGAACACCCTGAAGGTGTTCTAGGGTGAAAAAAAAATCCCTCGTAAGGAAACTGGCATGTTGGTATGAAAGGGGATATGTTCCCCAGAAAGCTGGTTGGATTTACTGAAGAAGGCAGAGGCAGAAGGATCCCGAGTTTGAGGCCGGCCTAGGAGGCTTACTAAGGAGAAGCTTTGACCGGGTCCAAGCCAAATGGTGGTGGGACCATGGAGGCAGAGACTGCTGCTCTGAGTTGCTGGCTTCTTCTCTTCATGTTGATGACTGCAGTGATGTTGCTACCTGGGAAGAAAGGTTTACTGCCACTTGTTCAGAGAAGAATTGCCAGGACCATCGTGTTACAAGAAAGCATTGACAAAGGTCAGTTTGGAAAAGTTTGGCAAGACAAATGGTGGGGAGAAATTGCTGTGAAGATTTTCTCTTCTAGGGAAGAACATTCATGGTTTCGAGAGACAGACATTTATCAGACTGTGATTGCTCCAAACCACAGAGGAGGCACACACACACAAAAAATCTGCAGGGAACCATGACCACGCCTAACAGCAACTTTGGAATCTTCAAAAGGATGACAGGATCCCACAATGATGATTCCACATGGACTATTGTAAAGCCATTAAGCTGATTAACACCACAGAAAGATTGACTTTGGACTACAAACTGTTCAGGACCATTTTGAGATGACTAGCTGAGATGATTCAGCCTGACAGACTACTTGAACAAGGACTTGAAACAAGCCCTGCACTTTCTCATTATGCAGCGACTGGACAAATGATACAGGACTTGACAATTAACCCAAAAATTTTCTTTTCAAGATTCCCTAAAGATATCTTCACCCCTAGAAAGCAAAAAGAAAAAGAAAATATAGATATGAGATAGATCATTGAATCTACTCTGCGAAAAAAGATAAAGAAATAATAGGATAAATGGGTAGAACACTGAATCTACACTGAAAAGAAAAAGGGGAAGATATAAAAATGACGAAAGGTAGATTATTGAAACTTTTATGAAAATATGAATATGGTAAGATAAAAAGGTCAATTTTTGAATCTACTTTTAAAAAGGAACTACTTGTTTTAAATAGGATAAGTAATGAAAATTTTTTGTCTGAATTTATCAAATATTACTGGAATGGACATTGTTAATATATATAATGGAGTTTTTTGTCTGAATTGGTCAAATATTAATGGACTCGACATCGTTAATGTAATTCTTGATTGTATATACTTATTGGACATAATTTTTCTTGTATCAGTTATAAGCTTTTTTAAATTTTAGACAAAAAAGGGGAAATGTGGTGGTATTGTGTTCCCCAAAATATTATGCACCCTAATAAACTTATCTGGGGTCAGAGACAGAACAGTCACTAGATACAAAGGCTAGAAAATGGTGGTACTCACACCTTTAATCCTAGCACTCCAGAGGTAGAAATCCCTCTGGATCTCTGTGAGTTCAAGGCCACATTGGAAACGGCCAAGCATGGTGACACACGCCTTTAATCCCAGAAAGCGAGCCTTTAATCCCAGGGAGTAGTGGTGGAAAGCAGAAAGGTATATAAGGCGTGAGGACCAGAAACTAGAAGCATTTGACTGGTTAAGCATTCAGGTTTTCGAGCAGCAGTTTAGCTGAGAGCCATTGGGATGAGGACACAGAAGCTTCCAGTCTGAGGAAACAAGACAAGCTGAGAAGTTGGCCAGGTGAGGTTAGCTGTGGCTTGTTCTGTCTCTCTGATCTTCCATTGTTCACCCCAATAACTGGCCACAGGTTTGATTTTATTAATAAGAACTGTTAAGACTCCTGCTACACACAAGTAACCAACTATGAAGAGCAAAAGAATATAAATGGATCTTCACACAAGGTTCTGTTAAGACCATCATGGCTGCAAAACCCCCTTGAGCTGGAAGGACACCAAGATACAACTCTTAGTTCAGTCAATGTAATGGAAAACTTAAATCAGTGCCACACTGCAGTGATATATTGTGTCCCCCAATATATTGTGTACCCTAGTAAAACTTAACTGGGGTCAAAGAATAGAACAGCAACTAGATTAGACATAGAGGCCAGACAGTGGTGGCACATGCCCTTAATCCTAGCATTCCGGAGGCAGAGATCCATCCAGATCTCTGTGAGTTTGAGGCCACACTGGAAACAGCCAGGCATGGTGACACACACCTTTAATCCTAGGACTTGAGATCTCATGTCTTGCTTGGGAAAGACACATGCCTTTAATCCCAGGAATTGATGGCAGGAGGAAAAAGGAGAGAATCATGAAAAGGGGTGAGGATAAATAGTGAATTCCTGAAACAAGGTTTCAAAATTAGACATTAAAATGTAATAAATACCCTGGCAAGATGGCTCAATAGGTCAGGGCACTTGCCACCAAGCCTGACACCCTGGGTACAGTCCCTGGGACCCTCACAGTGGAAGGAGAGAACCAACCCCATTCAGTGGAAGGAGAGAACCAATCCCATTGTGCTGTTCTCTAACATCCACACATATTATGGTATATGTGCACCCATGAACACATCACAAACCACATATACATACACATACAAACACATTTAATAACAAAAAGCTAATAAAATAATTTTAAAGGCCATAAATATAAATTTTAAAAATGCAATACCCAATTTTTAAAGATGTAAAATCATGATATACTCTATAAATTTGAAATAGATATGTATCAAATAGTGTACTCATTAGTAGGTGAACCTGTAAGTTAAACAGTTCGAAGGAAAACTTCAGAAAGTATGTATTGATAGACAATGAGGAGTGCTGAAGGAAATTCCTAGTAGATGGGAGAGTGGTGCAGCCATGAAGTCACCTACAATGGCATCCCACTGCAACGGTTCTTTCCCATTTCTTGCAAGATTACTTGTATCATTGCCATCTCATTTTACAGACTACAGAGGGGCTAAGATTACTGATGATAGGTTAGGGAAGACCCTCAGGAACCTTTAGACTGTAAAGTCTAAAGTCCTTCATAATAAAAACAGTTTGTGGCCATACTTAGACCAATCTCTTCCTGGCACCAGATGGAACCACATTCAGGAAAACATATGACAAAACTCAGAAATCCCTTTCATACACTTAGATTCCACTAACCCACTACCAGACGTGCACAGAGTGAAGGACCAAGAGTGGCTTTTTTACTTTGAATGTATTGAAAGTAACTTTGCAAACTAAGATGGAAAACTGAATTTGCTGTGGGATGGTCTGTATGTCAAATGTGTTGCTGATTGGTCAATAAATAAATCACTGATTGGCCCGTGGCCAGGCAGGAAGTGTAGGCAGGACAAGGAGGAGAAAAAACTGGGAAGTGGAAGGCTGAGTCAGGGAGACACTGCCAGCCGCCACGATGAGAAACAGCATGTGAAGATGCCGGTAAGCCACGAGTCATGTGGCAAGGTATAGATTAATAGAAATGGATTAATTTAAGCTGTAAGAACAGTTAGCAAGAAGCCTGCCACGGCCATACAGTTTGTAACCAATATAAGTCTCTGTGTTTACTTGGTCGGGTTTGAGCGACTGTGGGACTGGCAGGTGAGAGAGATTTGTCCTGACTGTGGGCCAGGCAGGAAAACTCTAGCAACAAATGGCGCCCAACGTGGGGCAAGAGTTTCCACCTAAAACCTGAGGAAAAAAAAGATTCTAAAACGGAGCTAAAAACAGCTTCCTAATTGTCTCTCTCAAATGAGCGGCAGCTGCCGGTTTGAGCTACTGGCGGGTTGCTGGCGTGCGCGCTCGACCTGCAGTATAGCGGGAATGAGGCCTCTCCAAATGGCACATTAAGCTACATTGTGGATTTAGCCTTTGCTAGTACAAAACAAAAAAAGAGGTTTCTGGGCTACACGCTGCTTGGATAAAAGCATAGACCCATGATAGCTCCCAGAGCTGGTGGTAAAGTACCATGCCATGTTGGGAAGGTGAGGTGGGCGGAGCCAGCAGCCACAGCTGCTGCAGTTTAAGTCAATAGATTCACAATAAGACAGATTCAGATGTAATAGTTTAAAATGTATGTAAAATATACGTAGGCTTGAAAGAGACAAAAAAAGGTGATATATACAGTATAGAAACAAATACATGGTTTTAAAAAATAAAGTCTTTAAAGAGACAGTAAAATTAATATAAAAAATAAGCCACATGAAGATGAATATTACACAGAGAATCTGGATTGTGTTGTCTTTGGGATTTTTAACTGCAGAAAAACATTTGATCGTAAAAGATGTTGAGTTAAACCAATATGTATATTTTAAAGGTACCTTGACTTCAAAATTTGGATATAAGGATACGTTGCTTTGGAAAAGAGTCTCTGCTTTTGTTCCCACAGAAAGCCAGAGGCTATGGATTTGTTTCAGATTAAGATACATCAGGTTTGACCAGCCAAGACCCCCTGAAAGGTCTCTGATGACACCATGACCCAGATGATCCAACATCCAGAACCGTTTCAAGGCAACTGGCTCAGACGATACACCCTCATGGACTACTCCATAATCCTAAAATATTCTTTGTGTCCCCATAAGATACAGCGCCCCCCTCCAGCAGGAGGTAGTAAGAGAAGCTACGCCCAAATTCCCAAATATACCAAGCTGACTTTGGAGATGTGTAAAGGCTAAAACCTTGCTTTTTAAGAAAAGAAAAGGGGAAGTGCTGTGGGATGGTCTGTATGTCAAATGTGTTGCTGATTGGTCAATAAATAAATCACTGATTGGCCCGTGGCCAGGCAGGAAGTGTAGGCAGGACAAGGAGGAGAAAAAACTGGGAAGTGGAAGGCTGAGTCAGGGAGACACTGCCAGCCGCCACGATGAGAAACAGCATGTGAAGATGCCGGTAAGCCACGAGTCATGTGGCAAGGTATAGATTAATAGAAATGGATTAATTTAAGCTGTAAGAACAGTTAGCAAGAAGCCTGCCACGGCCATACAGTTTGTAACCAATATAAGTCTCTGTGTTTACTTGGTCGGATTTGAGCGACTGTGGGACTGGCAGGTGAGAGAGATTTGTCCTGACTGTGGGCCAGGCAGGAAAACTCAAGCTACATGAATTCATTTTCCTTTTTCCATTTTCCATTGTGTGTGTGTGTGTGTGTGTGTGTGTGTGTGTGGTACTTGTGTGTATGCATGTCTTACATGTGTGGGTATACCTCTATGGAGGCATACTTACATGTATGTGAGAGTAGGTTTGGAGGCCTGAGACTGTTGAGAATCAACCTCGTTGACTCTTGTACCTTATTCTTTGAGACGGGAGCTCTCAATAACACCCAGAGCTCACCAGTATAGCTAGTCCTGCTAGCCTGCCTCTTCTGGGAATCCCTGTTTCTGTTTTCTGAGGCTAGCCTTACAGGCAGGCAACCACATTCATTGAGTTTCTGGTAATCCCAACTCCAGTTCTCAACACAGGTTAAAACAAGCACTTTAACTGATGAGCCATCTCCGCATCCCCTAGAAAACTAAATTCTAATGGCTGCCGTGGCTCCTTTAGTGAGATAATTAGCAGATAAGTAGTAGGTGTCTTCAAGATGCCAGATACACTGCTAGATGGGCAAAGTAGACATAGCATCTACTGCCAGATACTTCACCAGGAAAAACTTACTTCCCAATAAAGGGCAAATATACTGGCCAAAATTGTATATTAAAAGAATTTGTCCACATGCATGCACACACACATCACTTCTGTAGACAATGCATATTTATTAGGACTGCTTTCTCAGCTGGTCACTCCCCCACCCCTCTCCAAGCCTTCAAAGCTCGTCTGCCTCTTTGATGTTGTCCCCTAGTTGTGGAGCAGTTTGGAATATCAACACAGCAAAACCACTATGTGTATTAACATTGACATTTTTTTTTATTTGCTGGTAGCCCAACTGTTGTCTTGGCAGCCTTTCCTTCATAAAAGCTTCATGTGACTTCCTCCTGCCACCTGGGAGTGTCTGTGGTGATCAAGGGACCAGTGCTTGCTTGATACAGAGAAGCTTCCTGAGCTCCTCAGATTCTGTCCTTAAACCAGGACAAAGGCAAACAGGAAGAAAGCAGTTACCTTGGTCTCTCCTTCCCTGCCTCTGGCTCCACGCCTACGCTTCTGTCTCGGCACCTGTTGGCCTCAGTGCTCTGCTGGCTAGCTGTTTTTGCCAGTTGTTTTTTGTTTTTGTTTTTGCTTTTGTTTTGCAGGCACATCTCGGGCTGGCTGCAGGGGCCATTTTCTCTTTCTTGGCAATAGATTTCTGATGGCCCTTTCTCTGAACAGGAGAAGCATCCCAGAAGTCAAGAAGTCATTCTATGCAGTGCTGAGAATTCACTTTGGTGACAGACAGGGGACAGATTTGTCCTTGGGGAGGAACAAAAGGAGGAGCAGCACTGACCCCTCCATTGGTTTCACTGCATTAAGATAAACTCGCTCACCAATAACACATCTCTGTCACGTTAAGAAAAATAACAAAGAACTTCCCCTTGGTATTGTTTGACTAAGAGTGAGAACAGATTTGAATTCTCTACTTCCCTCTTCCTGCGTCCTCCATTATCCTGTCTGTATAGTTGTATTAGTCTGAATCTGTGCCTACCGAACTGCCATATTGTGAATCTGACCCTGTGTTTGTCTCTGTGTGTAACAAGTCTTTGCTCTCTCTTGTATTGAACAGCACAGAAAGTATTAGCCAGAGAAGGACTGAGAGATACAGAACAGGAATCTTTAACAGGCTTTTACATGGCATAAAGTCACTGACCCCAAGTGAACCAGGTAATAAGCAATATCACAAACATCCTTGCTTACCAAGCAATATCTTTATGTTGCTACCAACATTTGAGGTGCCTATTCATTTTATAGGGCCTTCTTCCTGGGTTCTGTTTTCAGCAAATGATTATCATAACATACATGCCCAACCATAGTTCCAGTCTCTTAGAATGTAAGAGACATTTTTATCATAATGCATACTCATTTGCAATAAAATAATGTTGAGTGTATTAGCAATGTTCATAAATATTTTCAAAGTCATTTGCATAGATATGTCATTGAATGTTCTCATAGAAGTAGGAAGTAAAATGGTGGTTATCAGAGGCTGGGGTAAAATGCTGGTGAAAGTGCACATATTACGATTAAGAGAATGAATAAATTACCACAGGCCTCCAGGACTCTCTCTCTCTGCAGATCTAACTCAGAAAGAATCCAAATCATGATATAATGGTTTCCATAACAACTATGAGCTAAACTTGGTAAAACACCTTGATATGACTACTTTCTTCAAAGCCGGCACTACCTGTGGCTTCTCCTCTAGAACTCGGTCTCCTGGATTATGAAGTGAAGGTACTTGGCAAAGATCTTCAGCTTCAATATCCAGTTTACACTAAAGCCACTGGATATTTCTAACAGGAAAGTGAAAGTTGCTTTTTACAAATATTTAAGCAAATCCTCAGAATCCTCCATTAAAGAATGGGGTTTGAAAGGATGGAAGAAAAAGACTGGTTAGGAGTCTAACTCTTCCCTCTCTCCTTCCATTTAAACACCTATTCATGGGGAAATAAAAAGCAAAACGCAGAAGATCTCAAATTTAAAAGTTATCATCCCCACCCACGCTCTTCATGCCTGCTTATGTTCTGATTTGAATCTGAAATGTTCCCTTCACCCCAGAATCACATTTGACTACCTGGTCCCATCTAGAGGCGGTGTTCTGAGAAGCTGAGGAAACTTTAGCACAAGGGCCTACCGCATCAATAGAGACCACTGAGTGGATGTTTGATGGTCATAGCCTTGCCTTGCTTATGGTCCCATTCTATAGGCTCCTCCCTCTGGAAGTTGAGCTACCCTGGCCACCATGTTTCCCTGTCCTCACGACCTAGACCCTCCAAACTGTGAGCCAAGCTCAGCTCCTCCTCCCCTAAATGTTTCCGTCAGGTGTTGTCACAGCTGTGAGAAAAGTAGCTACCGTACCATGTTCACCAATGTTAGCCATCTGAGCTTATGCCTTTAGTGCTCTGTCTGCTTACCATGAATGTATGTCACAAGCACTGCATTGCTGGCATTGGGAGTTTCACCTCTGCACACGCTGGTGACTCCCCCCACAACAGAGCTGCTTTTCTCTTCTGGAGAGTCCCAGTGTTGCTTGGGTGTATCATTCCTAGATTGTCGAATTATAGGACAACTGGCCAAGTCCTTGATGATTTGACAGTAACCTGCTTCTCAAAACTCTGCCCTATGAAAGCATACTAAATATAATAACCAAGAAATAGCCTCTTACTATGGAACCAGTCAGTTCCACTGGACCCAAAGGAAAAGAAATTCAGTCCTATGTCACTGAGCTCCTGCCATTCCAAGAATGATATGGATGGGTGTGGGGGGACATACTTTTAATCCCAGCACTTGGAAACAGAGACAAGTTCAAGGCCAGCCAGGGCTACATAGTTGTACCATATCTCAAATAAACAAACAAACAAAACAAAGCAAAACCATATGTAACATGAATCTTAAAAGTTCTTATAATAATAATAAAAAAAACCTGGCCAGATATTGGGGTGAAAGCTGGAAGATCAAAGAAGCAGAACAAGCCACAGCCAACCTCACCTCGCCAATTCCTCAGCTGATCCTGTTTACAGGAATCCTCAGACTGAAAGCCTCGGAGTCCTCACCCCTGAGGGTCTCAGTTGAACTGCTGCTTAGTTCCTGTCTCCTCACGCCTTATATACCATTCTCCACCCAGCCATGTCACTTCCTGGGATTAAAGGTGTGTGTGCTTCTGAAGCAAAGGCATGAGATCTCAAGTGCTGGGATTAAAGGCGTGTGCCACCACTGCCAGACTTTGTTCCCAGTGCAGCTTTGAACTCACAGAGATCCAGATGGATCTCTGCCTCTCAAGTGATAGGATTAAGGGTGTGTGCCACCACTGTCTGGCCTCTATGTTTAATCTAGTGGCTGGCTCTGTCCTCTGATCCCCAGATAAGTTTATTAGGGTACACAATATATTGCGATACACAATATATCACCACAACCATAACACAACAAAGGAAGAATGATAGGAATAATAGAGATGATAGAGAGGTGATAGTTGATAGGTCAGTAGATGGAGATACATAAACTTATTTGTTCTCTTTATAACATTTTCAATTTTATTTGTTTATGATTTGGTATCGGTGTGTGTATATGTGTGCCACAGTGCACATACGGAGGTCAAAGAACAACTTGCTAGAACTTGCTAGATTCTCTCCAACCATACTGATCTTGGAGAAGAAACTCAGATTACCAGCACTGGAGGCAGGTGCCTTTACCCACTGAGCCATTTTTCCAGCCTTAGATATGGCAATGGTTTATTGGTTTCCACATTTCCTCTCTTCTAATTTGCATGCAGGCTACTACCATTTCTTTACATTTTCCTCTCAAAAGTACATTTTCCTTCCTTTTGGTGGTGGTGCTGGGGATGGAGACCAAGGTCTTTGTCCACACGCACACACTAGGCAAGTTCCACCAAGCTGCCGCGCTAACACCTTGCCTCGTGTCTTGTTCCTTGTCACATATAATTAAAATACCTCAAGACCATTCTTGCCTGAGAATGTTTTGTGTCCCTCACGGCTTGTGGATTTTTGTCTGGGTATAGAATTGAAGTCTAGAAATCATCTCCCCTCAGAATTTCCCTCATTTTCTGCTCACATCTGTGTTTCTCATGAGTGTTGGTATAATTCTGGCTCATTTGAGGTTAATTTGTTTTGTTTTGTTTTTTTCTAACTTTGAAAGATTGGGGACTTTTCTCTCTCCTCCTACAACTGTTCAGTTTTCTTATGATGTTTCTAAAAGCAGACTGAGCAGCCCTTAGCCTACTCTTCACCATACTCAGTGAGCCTTTAGGATTGATCTTTGTTGTACTCTGGGAATGATTTTTTTCTATTATTTATTTAACTATTATGTCCAAATCAAACTGACTCTTAGTTTCAAAAGTACCTTACCAATCACTCTCCTGGACTTCAGCTTGGACTGCTCATAGAGTAAATTTTTTTTTTAGCAATCATATTCTTTTTCATTTAAAACTATTTTATTTTTGTGGCCCTTGGTATAAAACTGAAGGCCTCAGTCTTGTTAGGCAAGTATTTGCCACTGAACTATCTATCAATCTCTCCAGTAAAGATATTCTTAATTTTATACCAATCTATTCTTATTTCATAGCTACAAAAATCTATGTTATTCTGTTAGCTATTTTTATAGCTATATTGTTTCCCTTGGAGTCATTTATTCTGCTTATTAATCTTTAAATTTCTCTTTGGTGTGATTTATTTCTCTGTTTTCTTTTTGCATTACCACAGTAAATCATGATTTATTCAGTTTTACTGTATGGAATACCATTCCAAAAGCAATTCAAACACATCTAATTCAACTAAAAGAAAATCCTGACATTAGTTTGGTTGAATGTCACTCTAACTGCGGGCAGAGATACTCATGTGACTTGCTTATTTGAAATCTGGTGATCCTTGGTCGCTGTTTCTTAACTGAAATGTGAGGAATGTAGAGTGTGAGCCTGTGTCCCCAACAGCCCTCTTTCTTAAAAGAGCTGGCCACTGTCTTTGTCTAAATGGAGAAGATACACTGATAGGTGAGTTTCCTGCAAAGTGCATGGACATACGGCCACGTACCAGTCTGGGTGGTGGGGCCACGTACCAGTCTGGGTGGTGCTAGCTCATAGTAACAGCCCCAACTCACAAGGTCAGAAACAGGAAGTGAAGCTATTCCCGTTTGTCTCTGTTCATCCCCCTAGCATCAACATGTCAACATGTACTCTCGGGTCTCCTTTCTGGAGTCTCACCAAAAACAGCACTAAAAACTCCAGCCAGGGGACAAAACCCAGTGATGAAAGACTCATACAGTCTATATATGCAAAAGAGAAGACAGGCGGGGAGGTGGCAGCACACACCTTTAATCCCAGCACTCGGGAGGCAGAGCCAGGTGGATCTCTGTGAGTTCAAGACCAGCCTGGTCTACAGAGCGAGATAGAGGAAAAGCGCAAAGCTATACAGAGAAACCTTGTCTCGAAAAACCAAAAAAAAAAAAAAAAGGAGAAGAAGAAGAAGAAGAAGAAGAAGAAGAAGAAGAAGAAGAAGAAGAAGAAGAAGAAGAAGAAGAAGACAGAGCTCCACCATTCCAAGATGGAGGTCTTTTGAGTTGCTTCTGATTTTGGCTTCTGCTGATCCCACATTTTTATTTCTTCTGGCAATTTCACTTCATTTGGAGAATATTTATTAGCCCCATTAATATATTCTGAATACCTTGTTGCATTTTTCCACCAATTCAATCTATTTTGTTCTTTTTCTTCTCCCATTCAAGACAATGTTTTCTCTTGCTGGCTCTTTTCAATGTACATGCATGTTATAGCTTCTTTCTCATTAATATAATTTCATGTATTTCTGTGGGATCTCACAAAAGAGAGGAGGCATATCTATTCACTTGGATTCTGAAAAAAAAAAGAGGATCAAAGAAAACGAGTGCATGGTTATAAAAATGGACTTCCTAAAGAATGTTTGTGATCAAAGTATTACTTGTTTCCTAAATCAGTAGACCAAGAGATAATTTAGTGAGGATAAGGATCATTAATTTGTGAAAGATTGCTATATGGAGTTGCTTGTCATTTGTTACAATTAATTAAGTATAATAAGCTGAAGCCATTAATACAGAAGCCAAACCCTTAAATGAATATGGGCTTATATACACACATATACCACACAGATATATGCAAACACATAAATATTTGAAGAGTACATATAACATGTTTAGTAGGATTCTAGATGGTGTTTTAATTTGCTATCTGCGTCTTCTAATTGTCATAAAATTGTACTACTTATACAGCAAGAAAACTAAGGTGATTTTCTTCAGAAGTTTTCTAGAAATGTGTTGCTTATTTTTTTTTTTGCTATAATCTTCTCAACTCAGCATTTATACAATTTAGTCTTCCTGAGGTCCTGAATAACAACAGCATCTATGCCCTAGGCTATCTTTTTCAGACGTTAGCAAAAAAAAATAAAAATAAAAAATAACCTCTTTTCAGACAACATCACTGTTTCATGGGGGAAAATTGAAGAAACATCCCTTCCTGAGGCCATAGATTGTGAATAGTGTCTTAGTCACTGTTCTATTGCTGTGAAGAGACACCATGACCATGGCAACTCATACAAAAGAAAGCATTTAATTGGGGCTTGAGTACAGCTTCAGAGGTTCAGTTCTGTTATCATCAAGGTGAGGAGCACGGCAGCCCGCAGGCAGCCATGACACTGGAGAAGTAGCTGAGATTTCTACATCCAGATCTGCAGACAGCAGAAGGAGAGAGACTCTGGGCTTGGAATGGGCTATTTTAAACCTTGAAGCCCACCTCCAGTGACATACTTCCTCCTAATTCTTTAAAATAGTGTCACTCCCTGGCCTGGTGACCAAGTATTCAAATCTATGAGCCTATATTCTCATTTACACCACTACAAATGGGAAACATGCTTTTCCATGAAAGGATGCTGCTGTGGGATGGTCTGTATGTCAAATGTGTTGCTGATTGGTCAATAAATAAATCACTGATTGGCCAGTGGCCAGGCAGGAAGTATAGGCGGGACTAACAGAGAGGAGAATTGAGAGAACAGGAAGCTGGGTGAGAGAGACACTGCCAGCCGCCACCACGACAAGCCGCATGTGAAGATGCTGGTAAGCCACGAGCCACGTGGCAAGGTATAGATTAATAGAAATGGATTAATTTAAGCTGTAAGAACAGTTAGCAAGAAGCCTGCCACGGCCATACAGTTTGTAAGCAATGTAAGTCTCTGTGTTTACTTGGTTGGGTCTGAGCGGCTGTGGGACTGGCAGGTGAGAGAGATTTGTCCTGACTGTGGGCCAGGCAGGAAAACTCTAGCTACAAATGGCGCCCAACGTGTTGGCAAGAGTTTCCACCTAAAACCTGAGTAAAAAGATTCTAAAACAGAGCTAAAAACAGCTCCTAGTTGTCTCTTTTAAGCTAGCGGCAGCCTGTGTGTTTGAGCTACTATGGCGGGTTCCTGGCGTGCATACTCAACCTGCAGTATGGCAGGAATGAGGCCTCTGCAAGTGGCACATTAAGCTGTGTGGTGGATTTAGCCTTTGCTAGTACAAAAAAAAAAAGTGGTTTCTGGGCTACACGCTGCTTGGATAGAAGCACAGACCCACTATTTCTGAGAGTTGATGGCTCCCAGAGCTGGCAGAAAACATATCACCGCCATGTTGGGAAGCTGAAGTGGGCAGAGCCAGCAGCCATAGCACCAACGCCGTTTCAGGCTTAGAAGGCTGCAGTTTAAAGCAATAGGCTCAAACTAATATAAAAAATAAGCCACGTAAAGATGGCTACCACACAGAGAATCTGGATTATGTTCTCTTTGATATTCGTAACTGAATAAAAACATTTGATTACAAAAGCTGTTGAGTTATGCCAAAATGTATATTTTAAAGGTACCTTGACTTCAAAATTTGGATGTAAAGATATGTTGCTTTGGAAAGGAGGCTCTGCTTTTGTTTCCACAGAAAGCCAGAGGCTATGGATTTGTTCCAGATTAAGATACATCAGGTTTGACTAGCCAAGACCTACTGAAAGGTCTCCGATGATACCATGGCCCAGATGATCCAACATCCAGAATGGTTTGAAGGCAACTGGCTCAGACAATACAGCCTCATGGACTGTTTCATAATCCTAAAATTTTCTTTGTGTCCCCATAAGATACAGCGTCCCCCTCCAGCAGGAAGTAGTAAGAGAAGCTACACCCAAATTTTCAAATATACCAAGCTGACTTGGGAGATGTGTAAAGGTTAAAACATTCCTTTTTAAGAAAAGAAAAGGGGAAGTGCTGTGGGATGGTCTGTATGTCAAATGTGTTGCTGATTGGTCAATAAATAAATCACTGATTGGCCAGTGGCCAGGCAGGAAGTATAGGCGGGACTAACAGAGAGGAGAATTGAGAGAACAGGAAGCTGGGTGAGAGAGACACTGCCAGCCGCCACCACGACAAGGCGCATGTGAAGATGCTGGTAAGCCACGAGCCATGTGGCAAGGTATAGATTAATAGAAATGGATTAATTTAAGCTGTAAGAACAGTTAGCAAGAAGCCTGCCACAGCCATACAGTTTGTAACCAATATAAGTCTCTGTGTTTACTTGGTCGGGTTTGAGCGGCTGTGGGACTGGCGGGTGAGAGAGATTTGCCCTGACTGTGGGCCAGGCAGGAAAACTCTAGCTACAGGATGCTGGAAAGTTGCCTTAAAAAAAAAATCTAAAATAAAATGGTGCGTTGGTCAATGCACAGCTTAGAAAAGAGGCTAACTTCTCAGTGACCATTAGCCAGTCTCTGTCCTCCATGTTTGCTTCTGTCCAGAAAGAGGGACAGAACTCTTTTCCATTACATTCAACAGCTTGTTTTCTGTTATTTATTTATTTTTTTGTTATTGTTGTTTTTCATCTCAGGGTTCTAAAATGAAATAGCCTGTCTCCAGCCATAAGGACCAGGTCTACTGCAGACAGCGTGGTATAAGGGCTGCCCAGGTCAAAGCCATGCCTCTGCCCTGATTCTGTCACTTTCTTTCTTAATGAACTTGGCCTTTAGACCCCATTCCCTTGTTCACACAACAATGTATCATTACATACAGTCTTGGAAGTCTTTCCCAGTGCCAACCTTCTAGAAGGTGTGAAACCCCTTAGGGTCTGCTTGCTCATTTTGATAATTTTCCCTTACAGAACTCTCCTTCTTTATAATCACTGCACACAATCAAGGCAGTGTTAGAGCCATTGCCCCTTGTTCATGGCTTTGCATTCCAAGGTTTTGGTTACTCATTGTCACCAGAGGTCCAAAAATATTAAATGGGAAATTTCAGAAAATAATAATCCATAAGTTTTAGATTATGGTTCATTCTGCAAAGCATGGTGAAATCTAGGGCTATCTGGCTCCACCCTGCCCAGGATGGGTATCATCCCTTTGCTTAGGCTACCCCACAATGCAGATCCTGTCCATCTGCTGTCACTAAGCAGTCATCTCAGTTGTCAGGCCAACTGTGTGAATGCTATGGTGCTTAGGGTCCAGTGATCCCGCCATAGTATCCTGACAGTGCAACACAATGCCTACAGCTCATCACATGGGTATTGCTTTATTTTACACCACCACAAGAAAGAGAAGGGTGAATACCACAGACGTATTTTATAACAGGCCTCTTATTTTTATTTAATTAGTAGCTAGTGATCTTAGCTTGGGTCATAATTATTTGTGTGCTGTATGTATATGTGGGCACAGATGCATGCCACGGTGTACATATGGAGGGGAAAGGACAGCTTGTAGGAGTAGGTTCCTGTATATGGGTTTTGGCAATCAAACTCAGGTCATCAGACTTGGCAATGCCTACAGAGCCATCTCGCCAGTTTGCTGTGACTAGGTTCTGTGCCTTATTTATAATGAAATCTTTTCCTGTGTGTATGGATGAATAGAAAGCACACATGCAGTCAATGTTATCCTTGGTCTCAGGCACTGACCCCACTGGGGGTCTTGGATCCACTGAGGGATGAATGTAAATCTAATACCCTTCTTGTACTTGCCAAGTGACTTATTTGTATTAAGCAGTTTTAATAACAAAATCCTTGCAAAGTATAAATAATGGCAATTTTTATTTCTTTAAGTACCATTATTTAAGACTATCATTGAGTTTCTCCATAATATGGTGCCCTTCCTCAAGGAACATCTTAATGTCCAGAAATGTTTTGAGTTGTCACAATGGCATCAGGAGTTGAATAGTAGCATCTAGTGGGTCATAGGCAGGGATACTCTAAACAGCCTTCAATTACAAAATGACCCTATATCAAATGATTATGCAGTGCCAAATACTGACAGTGTGAGACTGAGACCTGGGTTGCCAGGGCACACTGTTAGGATCCTGATATTGTTGTAAAAAGAAAACTGTGACTCAGTGAAACAAAGCACGTTGAAAAGAGCCTATGTAACAACAGGAATCTGAACCCAGGTCTGATGCTGAAGTCCACACTCATGACTCCTGCACACACATTCTCTTTACCAACTTTATCACCATATTGACATGATCCAACAGTCCTTTTTAAAAAATGATTTGTGGGGCTGGAGAGATGGCTCTGCAGTTAATAGCACTGGCTGTACTTCCAAAGGATACAGACTAAAATCCCAACACCACAGCTGTCTGTAACTCCAGTTCCAGGACATCTGATGCCCTCTTCTGACCTATGCACACACCAGGAATGTACGTGGTGCACAGGCATGCACATGGTACACAGGCATGAATGCAGGCAAGACACCTATACACACAGAAATAAAGGTTTTTTAAATCATACATTTATAGAATGTATTTGGACCATGTCCATGCCCCTTCCCTAATGATCCATCGCTTTCCCTACTTTATCTGCTATAAGCTTGCCTTTCTTTCTTTTTTATTTATTTTATTTTATTATTTATAGGTCTCACTGAGTAGCCCTAGCTTGTCTGGAATTCACCATGTAGATCTAGGTGGCCTTGAACTCACAGAGATCCACATGCTTCTGCCTCCCCAGTGCTATAATTAAAGGTGTGTGACTGTGTTCTTCTAATGAAACTATATCCCGCCTAATGCCCTCCTTTTATTGGTGTTATTGATGACTCCTTGAGTATAATTAATGCTGCCCATATGTGCATGAGTGTGCAACCATCAACTAGGACATGAGTAACCTATCAGTGGCCGTGCCCCCAAAACACAGTGATTCTTCCTCTCAGTAGTCAACTGTCAATAGCTCCTTTGCCAAGGATGGGACTCCAGGGGACCCAGCCAACCATGCTGTGACTTTGACTGGCTTGAGTTTGTGTAAGTCTTGCATAGCTGCTATGTGTTTATGTGTGCAACAGCTTCTGTCGTGTCCAGAAATCGCCATGCCACAGCCCTCTCCTCCCCATGCTTTCTGCTCCACTTCTACAGTGTTCCTGGGATGGGGAATATTGATCAAGATGACCTGTCCACAGCTCATCACTCAGAGTTACTTATTGTTGGTGCTCTGACCAGCTATGAGTCTGTGAAATAGCCACTAATTACCTCCTGCAAAAAGAAACTTTAGTGATCAAAGTCGGGAGTACCACAAACCTATGTATATAAACATATTTAGAAGGCAGTTTGACTGCATGGCCATTTAGCAAAGTTACAGTAGGTAACCAGAAGATTTTAAAAGTTGCACAAGAATGTCAGCTTCTTGGCCTAATTTATTTGTTTTAAACTAGCAATACTGTTGCTCCTTCCCCTGGTAGCCAATAAAGGCAGTGTGGCGACTGTCAATGCCACTCCGCCAGCTACATTGTCCATGCCTCCAGGGGACATGAGTGAGGTGTGAAGCTTCTCTGTAATTTTGTACATTTCAGAGTTTGGGGTTTCAGACAGAGACACTGAGCATCATGGGTAAAGATAAATACACTCAAACAGAACATTCCTGATGTCAAGGACTACCACGAAGCAGCGCAGGATGACATTGGGAGCCTTGTTCACATGTTCTGAAGCTGAACCACGGAGACGAAAGGGAAGGAACAAAGCAGGGTGGCTTTCTTCCACGAGCCCTCTGGAAAAACATTTCTGCTTTTATTTTCCTGGATTTTGTTTAGGTTATTAGCTACTTCTCTATGATGATATTTTTAAACACCAATGATTACCATGCTCCCATTGAGCTCATCTTAAGCGGAATATTTAGATCTTCTATCTAGGAACCCTGTTTTCCCCTGGATGATTGAAATGGATGTGTAATTTCCTTCTAGGCTATGTATTTAATGAGACAAATAGAAATGCATACTGACTCTTTTACTCGCCTTCTATCCTGTATGTTCTCAAGGGAAGGATGATTGATTTTTTAAAATTATTTTTATTTCCCATCAAAAGAATATATAGTTTAAACATCAAATAATAATAAAAGTGAATAAATGAAAATAGTAGCCTCGGCCATACCTCCTCCTCCCTTCCAACATTCCCTAAGGGCAACCTCTTTGAACTCCATTTACTGCTTCATCTGTATTCTGCATACATATTCCTGCATAAATGATTATATTGACATTCTGTGTTTGACAGTCTAGCTATCACACCTAGAAGTTCCTTCTCTTGGTGGTGTGCCCTCCCTGTGTCCCACCTCTCAATAGGCTTACACTGGTTCCCAATCCTTTGTCCAGACACTGAGGGACAGATGCTTCTTAAAATTTGTATCTAAAGGACTTCAGGAAGGTAATGTGATCATAGACCATGTATTACTTAAAACTCCCAGTGGGATCTGTGGCAACACCCTATAATGAAACACTTTACATTTCTGCAACAAAACATGAATATTTATATCAAGTGGGATAAATAAAGACTATAAATAGACATGTAAGCTCTGATCAGGGTTTGCCATCAATAGTGTTACTATAGAATTACAAAGATATGTTGATTTCCATAGCTTTTCTAATTCTAATATTTAGGATGAGGGACTATTGACCTAGATCATTATTTGTTTAAATCAGTGATAGATATTGACATTATTATGATGTAATATATAATGTTAAGTACATCTTATTCAGTGCTGGGGTGCTTGGTTTAGCAGATAATCTATGATCTTGTTTAGTTTGAAATCTTGGGAGTTATTGACCTTGCTTTTTTCATTAGCTTGGTTTTGATATCCTTTGATAAATGGCTCCATGCTCCATCAGATCTGACAGATGTTGTGATGGCTAGTCTTGGTTATCAACTTGACACACCTGGGAAGAAGCAACTTCCATTGATTCCATTGGACTGGCCTGTGGTCATGTCTGTAAGCGATTGTCTTAATTGCTGATTGATGCAGGAGGACTCATCCCATTGTAGGCTATGCATACCATCCCTGGACAGGTGGGCCTGGGCTATATAAGAAAGGTGGCTGAAAGGGAGCGTTGGGAACAAGCTGGGAAGCAGTGCTCCATAGTCAATGCTTCAGTTCCTGCCTTTAGGTTCCTGCCTTGAGTTCCTGCCTTGGCTTCCCTCATTGATAGATGTTAACCTGTAAGCCAAATAAACTCTTTCCTCCTCAAGTTGCTTTAGGTCATGGTACTTATCACAGCAACATAAAATACACTAGAAGACCTGGCTATCAGTATTTGCTCTGCAGGTGCCTCCCTCTTGTTCCCAAGGCAGGGTTACCACAGGTTGACCTTGCAGCTGATTTTATTTGTCTACCTCTGTCTTGTTTTACACCATTGAGTCAACAGAGGATGTTCTTAGTAGCTTCTAGACAAAGGGTGCTCAAGAAAGTGGGAGTTCACAATATCCTCTGAAATGTCTCATAAATAATACACTGACACATATGACTTTCCAGGTTGCTTGATATGTTTAATGGCTTCTGGCCTCACCTAGTCTTCCTCCTCTACTCTTTTTTTGTTTTGTTTTGTTTTTGAGATAGGATCTTACATAGCACAGCACAGCCTCAAACTCTCACGTAACCAAGGATGGCTTTGAACTCCTTCTCCTCCTCAACTTCCCAAGTGTTGGGTTTATAGCACTGTGCTACAATGCCCAGCTAGAATCCTTCTAACTCAGAACTGAAAAATCCATTCAACAAGTGTCATTATTTTGACACCAACTCAGGCAGTTTAAGTAAAGACCTGTGAATAATATTAGAATCACACTTTGTCATTACCTACCTCTGAAAATGCCTTCAATAAGATGATCACTTATGCTTTGAAAGGCCCAAAGGCCAACACAAAGCATGGAACACTGACCATCAGGTGAGCTTCGACTCCCTGCATTTTAATTTTCTGTTTCTTAGCTCTGTGACCTTGGCTGCCTTACTTGAATTATTTCTCTTCTATTTTGCTTCCTCATGTGTAAGATGGATACAGTAGTAGAACCTACTTTATATTGATAAAGACTAAATGAGCAAAAGGATGGAAGTTCATAGAGAGTGCACGACAGTTGACACTATCGAGAAAAATTAGCAATTATTGTTATTTTTGTATCATCTCTGCTCGCTTAGGTTATTCTCAACTCTGAAATAGACTTAATTAAAACACATCTCTTTTATAAGTACAATTTAATAAATGACACAATAAGATTATCTCTAAAATAATAAGATAAACAATGCCAAGCAACATGTCTACCTTCTCGGAAAGACCATCCTTCTCTCATATAGTCTAGAATCTCCCTTTCCCGTAGTGACTGGAGATGCTAGGAGCAGAGCATAGGGAAGAACATTCCATTGGAGGACAGTGAGCATCCATAGAAGCACAGGTTCCCGCCGCACCAAGAATAGAAGAAAGGGTCATGATGTGAGGGTAAAAACAGCAGTATAATGGGATGACAGGAACTTGATTATTTTCAAGGCTAAGTTGTTTTCACACTAGATAAAAGAATTAAATAAGCACTAAAAGACAGTGCCCAGAATTCCAAGCAGAGGATGTACTGAAGGAAAAACAACTGAAAGGCATCTGCACCAGGTCCAATGACTTACCTAAGACTGCAGGCTTTTGTCATCATGGAGCTGTGGGATTTGCTTCACAGGCATTTTTCATATTGAATATTCTGCCTCACTTCTAGCCTTGGTTGGAGGAAAAATTCTATTTTATCCATTTATGTAACAACTGAAATATAATTAAAGAATGGGATTGGTCTCAGGAAGCAGATACATGTACTTTTCAACCAAAAGGAGACACAAGTCAGTTTCTGGGTCCACTGTCCCTTGCTCACTAGGAATGATGTTGCCAACATTCAGCAACATTCACTTGGCCCCCTTTCTGATGGCAGCTCTACACAGAACATTACTCTAGAGCCACTTTCTGCTAAGGTTCTCTTTTCTCTTCCTTTCTTTTGCCTTCAGAGTCAACCAGAGTTGATTTACTGATACTTGGGGTTGGATGAAATAGGGAAAGGGCTGTTCCACACACTGAGGGATTTTTAGCAATCTCCCTAGTAGATTGGTAGCAACACTGCATCTCCCGGGCATGGCAACCAAAATGCCTCCAAGACACTGCCAAAGGTCCCCTCTAGAAGTCAGACCTTAAATTTTAGTATCGACTCCTGGTTGGGAAGCACTAATCATTAACTGGACAGACAAATCAGTAGCTGCCAATAGAACATCGAACATGAAAACCACAGCTGCTAAAATAATGGTGTATTTCTCAGACCTCATCGCTTTCATCATCTACTATTTTTACTCTATTTATAGCTTCTATCAGATATGCCTTGTGCAGAGAACACATCAATCAATACATGTCAGTGTAAATGAGCTGATCAAATCTTCCTGGGAGTTTTCCCAAATCCCAAATCAATTTAACTGGCTGTTGGCTTTGGGCCATTCATTTCACCCCTGGGAGACTCAGTTTCTTGGTTTGCCTAATAGAAACTGATACAAAACCCCTGCTAGTTCTAAACCACCACAACTTACTAGGTTTCTGTTTTTACAGGAAGCAGAATGACAGTATTGCACCCTTGTGAGGGAGGAGAGAGGCGTCATTCTCTGGGGAAAGGCACACACGTGGGAGGAAGCAGAGGCAGGTGCTATAGGGAGGGGTACCGAAATTTGATGCTGCAGTGTCGCTGAGGCAAACGCCATCTTCCAACACAGAGACGTCCGAAGTTGGCGGCTGCATCCCCCCTCTTTTCAATCTTAGTAAAAAGACATCGAACAGGTGGAGATTTGCTTTCCTGGATTAAAAAGTTCTTGGAGTATTTGGGTCAAAAGACTAAGATTACTTTTCTTTCCTTTTTTTCCTTGCAAAATTGGCTTTCCTAAAAACGGATTCATGGTTTTGCTCAATCTTTATTTCTAAGATTCCAAAGCTCAATCTTTCCAAAGAAGATAAATAGCTTCCTGAAGTGTGTGTGTGTGTGTGTGTGTGTGTGTGTGTTAGGTGGATAGAAAAGACTGGGGAGGATGCTTGCCTTAAGTATGATCATTACTCTGTGAACTTACACTGGCCTTAAATGTTTGTATTTTACATGTGATCTGAGTCAGGATAGAGGCTAAAGAGTTTTAGGCAGCAGAATAGACCAGATCAATACACTGTATACTTGCCATCCAGACCATCCAGATAGTTCTTATGTGACTTCTAGCTATACTATCTTTGGCATCTTATTATCTTGATAAAATTAATGATCACAGTGGATTGGATAGACCCTAGTGAGTTAAAGCACTTACCACAGCCTCATGATCTAAGTTCAATGCCTGGGACACATGGTAGGAGGAGAGAATTGATTCATGAAAGTTGAGTCCTCCCAATCTGACAGATTATATATATATATATATATAGATAGATAGATAGATAGATAGATAGATAGATAGATAGAGATAGATAGATAGATAGAGATAGATAGATAGATAGATATAGATATAGAGAGATAGAGAGATAGAGAGATGGATGGATAGATAGAGATAGAGAGGTAGATAGAGATAAATAGATAAAAAAATACTTCATAATAAAAGATAAAAACAAAGATCCAACCTTGTCAATGCCTCCCTTCCCTAGCCACCCCTACCCACCTCTTAAGCCTCTTTGAAGCAAAATTCCTCAAAAGAGCAGTCTATATTCTCTATTTTCAAATCCACTTTCAGTTTCTTCTATCTTTTTCTCTAAAATCATGGTTTCCAGTGCCCTGACATCCACACTGGTAAATTCAGTCATCACTTTTCACTTAGCTCAACCAAATGGCAGCATTTGAAGCAATTGTTTGCCCCACGCCCTTTGCCTTTTCTTCTGCCTCCATAGTTGCTTTCTCAATCACCCCTCCCCTGGTTGTGACTTGTCTCCAAGCTCCTGCTGTTGAAGTGACCTAAGACACTTTGGAGTTCTTCCCTATCTACAGGTACTCATTCAGTGAGTTCTTCCCTACGGTAGCTTCCAAAACTCCCTATATGATGATGAGCCTCCAACCCAGACGTGTCCTCTAGTTGCATACTTCCTCCTGGACACTGTCCTTTATAGAGACTTATCACATCCTGAATTCAGCGGCACATCACTCCAATCCTACACAAAACCCAGCTCTGCTCATAGTCTTTCTATGGCAGTTGATAAGTTTACCCTTTCAACCATCCAGGTCAAAAGATTGGAAAGCCTTCTATGCCCTTCATCGGAACATCGGGAAGTTCTGCTCATTCTACTTCCAAGACAAACCTAGAGTCTGACCTGTTCTCACCTGATTACTGCTCTCCTTGACCTCAGCAGCAGCAGCAGCTCTCATCTAGATGACTGTGACACTCCTAAACCCATGTGTCTTAACATAACCAAAGCCCCTCACTGGGCTCCTGGTTTCATTCTGATCTCATTTCCTGCTTCCATGCTCATTCCACTCTTCAGACACATCAGTATGCTGCTCCCATATATTGGCAGAGTCTCTTACCTGGAAGGTTTCTTCCTCAACATTCAGGTGGTAATCCCTCATGTCTGTAATGTTTTCCTTAAATGCCTCCTCTTCGGTGAGATCCGCCATGACTGCTGGATTGAAAGCTGCGGTCCATGCTCCTTATTTTTCTCATTGCTTTGACAAGAGAGGTGACAAAAGCCACTTCAGGAAAGAAGGGTTTATTTTGGCTCACAGTTTAATGCTACAGGGATGGCAGGGATGATGGAGCTGTAGGAGCATGTGGTAGCTGGTCACATGGCAACCACAGTCAGGAAGCCTAGAGAGATGAACACTGGTGCTCAGCTGGCTTTCTCCTCAATCAGTCTGGAACTCTAGCTCAGGGACAGTGCTGCCCACATTTAGGGTGAGTCTTCCTTTTTCAGTTAAACATTTCTGGAAATGCCCACACTGTCATGCCAAGAGGTGTTCTCTCATGGTGACTCCTAATCAAGCCAAGCTGATGATGAAGGTTAACCATCACACAGCCATACACTTGCAGCCCCTTGTTTGCACTTACTGTTTTCCTCCAGCACTCATCACCTCTTATAAGAGGTTATATAATTTCTTCTTCATTACAGTCTATCAGCTGTGTCTCTTCAATAGGTTGTAAACACTCAAGGGTGGGAATTATTTGTTCTCATTAATGAATCCCAAATATCTGCATGGCGGGCCCTCAGCAAAATTCTAGAATGAGTAAAAAGTCCAACAAGGTCAAGCAGGTTAAAGAATAATTATTATTGAGAATCTTGAAATGATTACTAGTGAGACTTTTATTGATAGATTTTTAAATATTTTTTCTATTCTCTTTCTTTTAAACAGTAGAATCATAGCATCATTTTATAGTTAGTTTCATTTCTTTTTTTTTTTCTTTGACTACATTTTGTAGGCAGGTTCCCTTATTGTTAAAATTCTTTTTCTGCAGGAGTTTTGTTCTGAATCTGTGTCAGAATTTGCTGACTTACGCTCTAAAGTGGAATATTAAATGATTTTGATTTTCTTTGCTGTTTTATGCCTGTAAGTCTTGTCAGAAACAATACTCAGGAGTTTCAGTGTTCTACAGAAATAGAAAGTTTTACTTAATTCCATATCCTAAGTTGTATAAGAAACAGCACTGATGTGAGCATCGTTTTATAGAAGTCTAGATGGTGCTTTCCTTACAATAAACTGTTAAAGGAAAAATTATTGGACCCAAAAGTGTCAAGAAAACAAAAACCTACAAAAATTATTCTTCTGTGTTACCAAGCTGCCCTTGGAAAAGTTTTAGCAATTAACACTTCCACCAGCAAGGCAAGGCATGCCTGCTATGTCTTGTCCATAGCAGAGTATGCCTTTTAAAATGCCAATTTGGTTTAGGGGAGTGGGGTAGCCAGCTTATTTTAATCAGTATTTCTATGGTAGCTAGTGCATTAGAATGGTTATATTTTAAACTCCTTAGAATACATATATATCAATATCAAACTTCACAGGCTTCCTTTGTCTGATCACCTTCCCTTTATAAAAAGGCTTCTGCATAAGACTTCTGGCACTGCAGCCATTTACTGCTGTGATCTGGAGAACAGGTGGTGAAGGCTTGAAGGATTTCTGCAAGAAGAGACAAAAGGATGTGGAAATGCTGGCTGATGCAGAGAGGTACCAAAAAAAAAAATGCGCTTGGATGAGATTTGAAGGAGTAAGCTGAGACTGAAGAACGGAGAGGCTAAATTAGCGCATCAGACATAATCAGTAACCAGTCCTCACTCAACTTTCTATCAACAGCACTTGGCATAATTGATTCTCTCTTCATCTCCCTTCTGGAAATCACACCTGCGTTTCTGCCTGCCTCACTAACTCCTTCCCAGCATCCTTTGCTGAAGATCCTTCCTCAAGGTCCACATCTTTAATGCTGGTGCGGCTCCATAATTCTCTCATCCATGACTCCCCTTTTCTGTTTTCCTCTAGTTTCTGACTTCATCTGACTTGTCGCTTGGCTGTACACACTGTATGCTAACAACTCAGACAGAACTCCAGCCCAGGCCTTTGCCCAGAACTACAGACTTGGATCCCCAGCAAGCTGTTGACATGTCTACTTGGATGTCTGCTCTGCATTTCAAACTTAATATGTCCAAATGCAAGCTGCTGGCCCCCCTCGCCCACTCTCATTTATCGTGGAAAACAAAACAAACAAAAATAAAACAAGCACTATTTCTGCTTCAGGATTGCAACAGCCCCTTTACTTATTTTCTCTTCTTCAGCAATAGGAAAAATGATCTTGATTGCACAAGCCAGATCACAATTCAGTTCTGTAGAAGCGTCTGGTGCCTTTAAAAGTTCTTACAAGGGGTGGTAAGAGCCTGAGTGTTCCAGAGTCTACTCTGCCACCCTCCTAGCCTCATTTCTTCCTACTTGCTTTCATGTTCTCTTCACACTGGACACACTGGCTTGCCTGCTACGTTCCTCTGGAGATATAACAGGGAAACACCACCTCACTAACGTTCCTACTGCTTCACACAGACATCCCTGGGGTTTCTTCTCACTCCTTTGGGTCTTTACTCATATACCACCTTCCTAGATAATCTTCTACTGGTAAAAGTAAATTAATTAATTATAAAAAAAACCCCTATGTTCTTCCCTCTTGGGAGCCCTTATCACACTGTTCTCCACTTTCTCAATAGTACTTATTACTACCTGCAACACAATGTTTTTAACCACTTATTTATTGTTTCCCTCCCCTGGTAAGACTCCATGTGCCATAAAAATGGCTGTTTTAGCTCAGGGGTTCAAAGTGCCTGTGACAAGTTTGACCCCAAAGATGTACATGGTAGAAAAAAGAACCAGCTCCCACAAGTTTTCCTCTGACCTCCACATGCATGCATGTACACACATACAATAAATGTATAAATTTTATAAGAAGAGCTATTTTGATTACTGCTGATTATTTTCTTATCCCCATCATTCAGTCTAGCCAACAAAAATTAGTTCATTATTGTTGACAAAGATAAATGGGTGGATTTGTAAAAAGTCCTATATAGTGAGAATATTAGGACTTTATCATATTCTTTTCAGAATTTCCAGTTAGCTTTGTAACTTTCCTCCTGAATGCTCTTTATCATAGAAGAGCTTCACTATTGCTATGAAACTAGACCCACCAGTATTTTGCTTATTTTCACTCTTATAAAGAAAACATTTCTTTGAGGTGGCTTGATTACAGCTTCAGAGGTTCAGCCCATGATCATGCTGGTAGAGAACATAGCAGCTTGCAGACAGACATGGTGCTGATCAGAAGGCAACAGGAAGTGGACTGTGACACTGGGAGTACTTTGAGACCTCAAAGCCCACCCCCACAGTGACATACTTCTTCCAACAAGGTCACACCTACCCCAACAAAGCCATACCTAGTAATGCCACGCCTTTTGGGGGCCATTTTCTTTCAGACATCCTCAGCATAATGGAAGGAATTGGCTTTGGGTTTACTACAAAGCCTGCAAATATAATTTTTGAATAGATTATCATATTGAAAATAGGTGTAGGATCAGTTAAGGAGAACTAAGCACTCACAGAAAGTTGGAGACTGTGTCTATTTGTCCAAGCTGTAGAACATAAAAAACATAAGTAGAATGGCAAAGCCAGACCAACTGGGCCCCATGACAAGGCTGAATTTTATTTGATTCTTGATTCTGTCAGTTACCAACTGTGAAAGCTTAGCCATGCGAATTAGCTCTCTCTGAAATACAATTTTGTTATTCATAAATTGAATCTGCCAATGAGGAAGCTCCAGTTTTAGGGAGGGGTCATCTACATATGCTTTCCGGCAGTGACAATCCTGTCTTCACAAGCCATGCAACTGAAGTGGGGGTTCTTCCAGATGCTCTTTATATCAACCCCAACTGCGTACTTAGGGGATGAGAAAATGACCATAGGATAATATGAAGCAATTGGCTGTACTGTGACACGGATTTGATCTAAAACTCCATTTACCACTCACTCTCCAAAAGTCATCACTGGATCATTCTAGATCTCTTGGTATCACTATCACCTCAGGCTCCTTGTCTAACTTTCCTAAAAGCATCTAGATATTCTCCTCTCCCAATCACTGTTACTCTGCCATGGAAACCAGGTCTTTCTGGAGATATGTTCTGAAGAAAGCATATCATGTGTGCTATCAGAGGCACAGCAAAAGTCCTTCCTCCAGAGACTGGATCTTCAATTTGATCGTAGTCCAGAGAACTCTAGACCCACAAGTCACTTGGCTCTGAGAACACAATTAGGGTCCTCATATTTCCATGGTGACAGCAGGCACCATACTTCTGCTCACCAATCAGTGATTTTTGTTGTTGTTGTTATACAAACTGAGCATTATTTGACTTGACTGTCCATCTAATGCACTGCCCTTGGTAACACTAGGCTGTATTAACAACCATGCCAGATGAGTATGAGTCAAGGGAGTTGACTGCCTCACTATACTTGATATGTATCACAGTAATTACATCATTATGGAGTATAACCATTAATTCCTGCTTTGTTACTTTTGACATTGGGAAATTTCATTCGAAGTATGCCCTTTAGGAGCATAATCCAATGATAGCATCACATACCACCATTTGGGTATTATCAAGCACAACTACCCTAAGCTTCTCAAAGATGTCACTGTTGTCTCCATTTCATCTTTGTGAAAGGAAGGAATCCTGGGCTTTCTCTGTGAGAACAGCCAGGTCAAAAATTCTCAAGTCCCCCATAATATATTCACATAGCACCTCTACCTTCCTGATCTGAATATGAATTTCTATCTCACTTACTGTAAACCCACATGGTGACCAAGCTTTAAAGCAACACCCTGCAAGATATTCAGTCCTATGAGAGGCCATGTCAATGATTCATACCCTGTCCAGATTTACAGTTTACTCTTTCCAGTACAATCCCCTCTCCTATTGTCTTTCCTGGTTCTCAGCAGAAAATATTACCTAGTATCTGCAATTTCATAAACTCTCATCCTGGAATCCATTTATTACAGAGGTTATGCTTGAGTTATCAGCCCACCAATAGTGAGAACCTTTAGCCTAGAGGCAAATCTTGAAGCTATTAATACCTATCTTTCCACCACATGAAAGTTACTGTCCAGTCCTTAGGTAAAGGGAAGCTGTTCTTCAGTAAGATGGGGTAGAATTCTGTCTCCACTGGCCTCCAGAATTCAGGAGCATTGGAGATGTATTTCCAAGGTTCTTTGCTTCATCCAACCCAACTGTCAGACTGCCAGGTCTCAGCACCCTGCTCTTCCTCTGGAAGATCCCATATCTTATTGTCCCATTCTACTGTTCCATTTTACTGTCTTGCATGGAATCAGGGTAATTTTTGTTCCAAGGATGTGACCTCTGGTTACGAAATCTCATTTTCCACAGAGTGGTCCTTGGAGCACCAAGGATTAGAAGTTCCTCTAACTCCACTAGAGAAGCCTTTGGGACTTATGTCTTGAATTGAGAGTTGGCTACTCTAAGATTATAATTTTGCATTTGCAAAGCTTCCAGTACTGCTAGCAGGGGCCTGCCTATTCCTCATTCCACATAATTTTCATCCCCTACCCAAACTTCAAGCATAGTTACCATATAACCCAATGTTTCATCTTTTAACTCTTGCTACATCCTAGTTAACCACCATGAAGATCTTAGAACTAAGGATGGGTCTGTTCAAGGGTTAGCACTCTCCACCTACCACATGTAATGAGAAATCTATTGTTATCAAACCAGTGATCAAGTCCATCTTGAGGGTCCACATTCCAGGGCCATATACACTATCAATTGTCTACGCTGGAGTTTTCCAAGAAGCAGGGTGTTGGGCAAAATTTATGGCCTGCCACTTTAAGGAATGCAATCCCAGTGAAACATTAATAGACAGGAGAGAGACAAGAAAGGATAGAGAGCTGATGTAAGAGTCCCTTCCAAGATGACCACCTTGTGGTATCAATCAATTAACAGGAGACAACCTGTATCTCAGGATCATTTTAAAGCACTTAAATGAGTTGCATTTCAGGATAGTTTATACAGAGGATGTGAGACAAAAGACTTTATATAGTGACTCTCATCTCTCATTGGTCAAAAACTTAAACCTCAGGTGTTAACTAGTCCTCACTTCTGACTTGTACCGGAGGTCTCATGCTATCTCATACTCAGAGACAACAGGGATATACCAGCACGGGGGGACAGTGGCATTGTTTAGCTGTGCCCAGGAAAGGTTAAATGAGCCAGTACTTAGGTAAAATTGAAATAAAACACATGTCCTGGGAATCCAGAGTCAACTAAGACTTGGAGGATCTGGGGTAACACTGAAAGGTAATATATCAAAGCAGGAGCCAAAATGCATTTCCCAGCTTCCTCTTCAGTGTGTATGAGTGATTGACAGGCATCCATCATGCTTGACAATGGCAGAGCCAACTGAGTGATGCAGGGGACATCTATGTAGTAACCTGGGGCCAACTGTCCTTCAAAGAAGGCAGAAGCTTGTGCTTATGAAGGACAGGGAATATGAATATGGGTACATTTTTGCCAGAAGAAATGACAGCTCGCTTCTTACTCACCTCTACTCTTAAATACCTTGGTAGTTATGATCCTGCTGTGAAGCTTTATATAGTCTAAAGAAATTCACTCAACAGAGTGAGCATGCTGCTGGACATGATTGTGAAAATAATGACTAGTTTGTGCCTAGGCTAATTTAGACCCAGTGTTGAAATCCTTTCTAAAACTTCTTTTGCACAACTCAAGGCTTTTTGATATTTTTCCAAAATATAGTTGACTGTGATAGTCACTGTTTCATAAAAATACCATGTGGATAAAAGAAGAGTTCAAATTAGATTGTGATAGAATGATGTTTTTTTTAGAAGTCAAGGATACAACACAAAGCATCACAGAAAGATGTCTGTAATACTCCTGAGACCAATGTAATCAAGTCTGCATCTTCATGATGCCCTTGTCTCATTTATAAAATTTCAGTAACCCCTCAGCCTAGACTAGTGGTTCTCAACAAACTTGTGGGTCTTGACCCTTTTGGGGGGGGGTCAAATATCAGATATCCTGCATATCAGATATTTATATTACAATTCATAACAGTAGCAAAATTAGTTATAAAGTAGCAACTTTTATAGAATTTCTATAGTAGAAATAATTTTATGGTTGGGGTCACCACAACATGAGGAACTGTATTGAAGGATCAGACTAGGAAGGTTGAGAACCTATGGCCTAGATTCTCAGCTGTTGACTATTTGCTGTTGCTGTTTCCACTGCATCACAGGTTACATTTGACACTCTTGAATTCATCTTGCTTTTGCTCTTAAAATAAGACTGATTTCTGTATCCATCTTTTTATTTTTTTGAAACCTGTGTCACACTTTATGATTGTCCTGCAATGTCCCACCTCTGGATGCATTTATACTCAGGTCTGTGGGGTCAGTTTCTGGGACCTCAGACAGAATTGCCAAGTCCAGTAGATCTCTACCATGCCATCTCCTGGCCTGATGCTACACTCTGGGCTAGAAGCCCGTGGCTTGGTCTTCACAGAACTAGGACGTTACAGCATGGTTCTTAGAGATGTGTTGATAGCACAGATGCATTCAGTCTTGTTCTTTAGTTCTTAAGAAAGGCATTCTGGGCTTTAAAGGATGGAAATCCAATGAGAAATGGCTTAAGAAAAGACATTTCTGATCCAGGTGTCTGAAGAACTCAGGATAAATTCAGATACCAACTGAACCCAAGGCACAGACCTTCATGTTGGCTTCTGGGCTTTAACTCTTGCTCAGATTTATTCAATAGGCTCTACCAGAAAAATATACACTGTAGACTCATAGCTCCATGTCCACTTCTCCTTTGCCACAGTTTGAATCAAAGTTGTAAACTTGGTTCTCATTGGGTCAGATGCTTGACCCTGAGTCCTTTGCCAAGGCCAATATGATTAGATGTACCACGTGATGAGCCAGAATCAAGACCATCCAAATCACAAGCATTCCAAATAGGGAAGTGATAACCCACCCCCCCCCCAAAAAAAATCTGCTAACATTGTAAGAACAAGTCTTCAGAGGTAGAGCCAGTGAGAAAGTCCCACCATAATTATCCTGACTGACCCACTCTTCCCTCTGTTATGGCCTCCATAGGGCAACCACTCATGCCTAGATACATCTGGAACATCTCTAAATCCATGGATTGCTTTACAGAATTAGTCTCCCATGCTTCTTGCAAAAAGAGGCACTATCTGATGTTAGTTTTCTTTTGAAGGCACATGCATCCATTTCTCCTCCTCTTCTTTGTTAAAAAGAAACTGTACATTTACATTTACAAAAATAAATAACCATAACAAATGGAAAGTATAATCCGTAGCCTTGAGCTAATGCTTAAACAGATAAAACCAGACATGTAATAAATAAACACAGTGGTATACCTTCATGATGATACAGAAAATTCTATCAAAATCAAAATCACAGTAAGATGTCACCTCAACCTTTCAGGAGGGCTATTACTGAAAAAAAAAAAGACAGTGCCATTGGAGGATGTGGGGCAATTGGAACTCTTATGCAGTGTTGGCAGGAAGGGAAAAAAATAGTGCATCTGCTTTAGAAAGAGAATGGGAAGATGGCTCAGTTGGAAAAGGTGCTTGTGGCTAAGCCTAACAAACTGAGTTTGATTCCTGGAACCCACATAGTGGATTTAGCCATCGAAACAATTCCTAACAATCCTCTATAGCAGTGGTTCTCAACCTTCCTAAATGCTGTGGCCCTTTAATACAGTTCCTCATGTTGTTGTTCACGCCAGCCATAAAAATATTTTTGTTGTTACTTCATAACTGTAATTTTGCTATTGTTATGAATTGTAATGTAAACATCTGTATTTTCTGATGGTCTTAGGTGACCCCTGTGAAAGAGTCGTTCAACTCCCCAAGGGGGCCCAACCCACAGGTTGAGAGCTGCTGCTCTATACAGTACTGTACCTATAGGCAGAAACAATTTATCATACACTTAAATGTCAAGAGGATTGCTCTTATGTAAGGTGTTTTTGATGTGTTTCTCTGTTTTGTTTTGTCTTTGAGACAGTCTCACTGTGAAACCATTCCAGGTTTCATGTTGAGTGTTTTAACGATGCTATTTAGATAAATGGAATAACCCATATAGAGTTTATGTTAATTTTCAAAAGAAAACTGTCAAAAGTAAGCAAGCCTCCAGTCCTGCTCTCTATGGAATCTGTGGAATGTATGAACAAGTAAATGAAGCTGCAGCTTGTTCCTAGAGCTGCTTTCTACCATGGATGTCTCGGGTGACATTCTTGGACCTTGTCCTTTTAGCCTGTGTTTTCTAGTTCTTGGAGTGACATATGCCTCTTGTCACCTAAGCATGCCTTGGTTGATTCTGGTAAAGCTTAGGCATGTGGCTTGTTTACCACTCAAACAGCTTCTCCCCTCACCCATACCTCTTCTGTTTCTGCTTTTCTACCCTTCATCTGCGTGCCTTCATTCCCTTTCTGATCCCCCCCACCCCCATCTGTGTGTGTGTGTGTGTGTGTGTGTGTGTGTGTGTGTGTGTGTGTGTGTTTGACTGTCTGTCCGCCTCTCTCTCTCTCTCTCTCTCTCTCTCTCTCTCCCCTCTCTTCCTCTCTTTCTCCTTCTCCCTCCCTCTCTCTGACTCCTTCTCTACAACGGAAAGTTTCCTAAGGGGAAAAAAGTTGTGGTTTTGTTAGAGTACAGTAAACTTACAAAGACTTTTAGCTAAATAAAACATCTAAGTTTGGCCTTAAAAGACCTAGTTCCTGTTAGCAAGAGAACAGGGTGCTAATGTGGACATAGACAAGAAGCTCAGGCTGCACCACTACGCATGGGTGGGAGGAGTTGGGGAGGATAATGGAAGGCAAGAGAGACATCAAGAACATGTCAGAGACCAAGGAGGGAGGGCTCTAAACTAGGCTGTGTGCACAGAGGGAAGAGAATCTGAGCGGATGTGGGCTGATTCCTTCTCTGCATGGTAGACGCATGTGGGACTAGCTAATCCAGGTGGAGCATCCCCAAACTGGAGTCCAAAATATCTCAAAACTCAACAGTTTGAGTTCAGATGTGATGCTACAAATATGAAGAGTTAAAATTAAAATGAAGGTACACTAAAAATACTACAAAAATTTCCCTTCAATCCTCTGTATAAAGTATTCATAAAACTTATTTACATTTGAGTCCCATCTCCATGGAATCTCATTATGAAGATGCAAATGCACTAAAGAAAAAAAAAAAAAAAACCTGAAACCCTTTTGACCTCAAACATTCTTGATTAATGCAACTAAACCCAAAGTGAAATCATTTCTCTTCCGGACCACGTTGACAAGCCTTTCCAGATGCCATGTGCACAGGGATGGTGATGGGATCTGAGAAGAACCTCTCAGAATCAAAGTGGAGAGCTGCAAATGTGAACTCAGAAAAAGAACACACACACACACACACGCACACACACACACACACACACACACACACACACACACACACACACATACACACTCACACACACACAGACTCTTTCCTTATGTGCTGGTAAAGGGGCCATAAGTCAACTTGAAAAACAAAACCCACATATGAAGAAAACAATGGAAAGTATCCCTCCCTCCCAAGTCAACAGATGAGCTCTCTGGTCCATCCCCCACCCACAGTGACTCTTAAGAGACCCAGCCAGGAGCCAGCTCCCATCTGCTTTCATTATTTTATGATGTAGTACAGGAAGATACTTGAAATTTCTAAGAACTAGAAATATGAAATGTAGTCCAGCCAGGATTTTTTTTAAACCCAGGCAGCAGGCTTTCTGCCCACAGCTCTCCCATCTGCCCCAGGAATGGTGCCCATTTGTACCACACCGATTGTGGCTGCGGGGTTTTAATTGGTACTGAACACACAAAGCAAATGACACAGATGCATCCCCTCTGAGAGCTGAGGTTGAATCCAGCCATAGAGAGGAGCTTCTAGCTCAGCCACTGTGGGTGGAAGGATGTCTCTGTCCTGTGTGTTTTCTTTTTTACCCACTTGGCCAGGATTCTGGAACAGCTGACTTAGGTGGTACCCAACTTAAGCTGAGCCTTAGAAACACCTGGTGAGCTTTGGATGCCATCAGGCCCTGGGTGCATCCTCAGGTCAAAACAGTCACAGGCCAGGACTGGGGATACCAGGAGTATCAGCGCTTTTAAAACAGCTTCCTGGTGATAAAGGACAGATGAAGGTAAGGCCTTCTAAGCTCCGTGGAAAATTCGCTTTGTCTCTCAGTCCCTCCCTCTCCCCCTCTCAGCCTTTCTTTACTTGTTTTTTCTCCCTCTCTCCCCCCTTTCTTCTCCTTTTCCCTCTACTCTCTCCCTTTCTTGCTCCTTATAATACTAGATTTGTGACAGTGACTGTTTTCCCTCAAGCACCCCCTTTCTACTTTTTTTAAGTTACAAATTCCTTAATTTTTATGCCTGGCACCACTACCACAATTACCACAGGGTAATATACCTGATGTAATGAAAAGAAAAAGAAAAGGCTACAACAGATGAAAGACCTCAGGAATGTGCATCGAATTGACACTCTGCTGCACTGATCAACAGCTGTACTTTTTGCCAACTGTGGCTGTGACAGCCCTGAACATGGAGGCTTCCCTATTTGAGCTGCAGTAACTTTTCTGACTGCGGATCAGCGTTCCTTCTGGGGCAGATTTTTACAGTTCCTTGACTGCAGTGGTTCTCACCCTTCCTAATGTGTGAGTCTTTAATACAGTTCCTCATGTTGTGGTGACCTCAACCATAAAATTATTTTCATTGCTACTTCATAACTGTAATTTGGCTACTGTTATGGATCATGATATAAATATCTGTGTTTTCCAATAGTCTTAGGTGATCCCTGTGAAAAGGTTGTTCGACCCCCAGGTTGAGAAGCACTGCTCTAATGCCTTTGGGGTGGCTATCTTAAAGTAACTTGCAGCTTTCCTGACAACTCCTGTTCTCTCCTGCTAAGAACTGTAGCCCTTTTCTGCTATTTTTAAAACATTCTGCTACCACATCTATCACCTCTGCCACCAGATCCATAGCCACCACCATGAGGACTGCCTGAGCCTCTTCCACCAAAACTGTCCCCTTTCGTGGTCCAGAGTTTGATTGCTGTTATCCACTATAATTTCCAAAGTCATTATGTTCCCACCACCACCATAGTTACCTCTGCCAAAATTTCTTTCTTCATTGTAACCATCATCTCCTCCTCCACCACCACCATATCCACCATCTTGGCTTGGTTTCCATATCCTAGTCCACCACCACCATAGTCTCCTCTACTACTATAACCAGGATCACTACCATAGGTGCCACCATCACCTCCAAATCCATTATATCCACCATCACCCCCTTCATGACTACCTCTGCTGCCACCACCTCCACTGCTATTGCTACCTCCTCCACTAAAAGTTTCCACCACGACCAAAATTACCAACCCCACCTCCAGAGTTTCCTCCATGACTCATGAAGTTGCCAGATCCACCTCCATGACCTGTCTCTCCATCATCCCGCAGACTGCATCTCTTGTTTAGAGTCTTTTCAACAATTATGCCTGTTAACAGTGTGGCATTTCTGAATAACAGTTTCATCAACTGTGTCATGATCACCCAGAGTTACAAAAGCAAATCCTCTCTTTTATTCACTCTGCCTGTCTTCTGTAATTTCTATGGTTTCAATCTTGCCATACTTTTCAGTAGTCTCTCAGATTATATTCTTCTCTATCTTCTTTTAGACCACCAACAAATACTTTTTTCACTATTAAACAGGAGCCAGGATTTATAGAATCCTCTCTAGAAATGGCTCCCTTTGATTCCATCACACACCCATCAACCTCTGCGGCATTCACCTTTTCAACACAAGAGTAGATCATAAAACCAAAGACCCTGGAACATTTTGTTTGGGGACCTCTCATTACCACACAGTCTGTAAGTGTGCCCCATTTCTACAAATGTTCCCTTAAGGTGTCATCTATGGTTTCAAAGCTCATACTACCAATACACAGCTTCCTCAGCTGCTCTAGTTCCTTTGGATCATGCCATCCATTTGAGCCTGGACCTGCCTCTTCCAACTCTAGTTCAATATCCCATTCTACTTTCACATACTAAAATATTGTCTAAGCCCATGTTTTCGGTTTTGAAGCATTTTTTTTCCTGGGGTAATGGGGACCTTGTTTTTGATCCACAAATTTAGAGAGTGATGTGTAGCACTGTTCATATGTAGATGTCATCTAGCTTCTCTCTGGTTCCTGGCAAAACAGAAAGGTTAGGGGATGACTAAGGAAGCTGGAGAAACCCAGACAGATGACTTCCAATTCCCCCATTATTGTAATGAGTATGTGCACCCATGTTTAGGGCCACATAAGATTCCAGGTCCTCCAACTCACTCACTGGTAAAGCATTCATCAAATAAGTGATCATAGACCAAATGAAAACAGCAGAAACTATCCCTTGCTTCCAAGTCAACAGATGAGCTTTCTGATCCATCCCTAATCCACAGTGTATCTTAGTAGACGCAGCAAGATGCCTACTCTCCTCTGATTTCATCAGTTTGTGATACTATTCCATGGCCCATGTTAAGTGCCAACTATACTAATGAATAGGAAAATATTTCTTTTAAGGAGGCAAAATGTAAATGTTCAATCATTATACAGTTTTTTGAATTTCAAATGAAAATGTTTGAGCTGAATCTTCAAGATTAAGTGGAAATTAACAGAACAAAGAGAACTCTAGATGGAGTAAGGAACACCCAAAGGTTCAGGGGTGAGGAATGGCACACACCATGCTAGAATCTGTCAGTCATTCAGGGGCTCACTCACTGCCAGTTGAGTGTGGACTCTGGGCCTGTGAGGAGGAGGGGGCAATTCTGCTGCCTGAGGGGCACTTGAGGCTGGGACTCCTTGTCCAAACTTGCTTTGACTGACCCATTCACCAAAATCTGATAGCACTGCAATCCTCTTATGTTTATGCTGTTTCTCTGTTTTGTTTTCTGTCTTCCCTGTAGACTGGTGGGGTGGATCCTGGGGGAGGATGGGAATTGATTCATTGAATGGACTTCTGGTCCATAGAAGCACAGTTCAGACACATACACACCCATGAGGGACCAGATAAAGGATAAAGAGTTTTAATTTCTACAGGCAAAGTCCCAAGTCTTTGTGAAGTTGGCCCTAGAAATTTGAACTTGCAATAAATTCCCCCTAAGAATAACATGTCACTTCCTAGTTACTTCCTAGTTCCCAGGGCTGATTTGAGAGGATGCCATTCTGAGGACAATAGCCAATGTTATATAGTAATGAAAAAGGCCAAGTATCCAAGTGCTTTCCCCTGTTAAACTATTTAACCCCCAAAAGAACCTCTATGGTAAGTTTATAACTATTTCCACTGTAGAAAGAAGGAATTGACCTCAGGTGACTTTTTTTAGTCATACTGTGCCAGTGGCAGGGCTGGAATCACAGCTACTTTTCATCTATCCCCTATACCACCTTTAAATATTCAGGACTGTTAACCAGGCTGACACTGAACTCCTGCCATGTTTTGAGTATGGTCTTTGGGGCAACAGGTCCTCAGTGGTATGGGAGGGCCATCAGCATACTGGTACATGCTTGACATCTGGATTTCTGGGTTGGAAGGTAGGAGGTTAGGCAGTGTATAAAGCCATGGTTCACAGTATTTGTCACTTGCTGTGAATCAGATGTCACTGGCAGAAGGAGCAGGAAAAAGAGTGTAAGTGGGCTCTTGTGAGCTAATAGGAACCACTTTCAGTTCTCCATCAGATACAGCTTCCACTCACTTGTGATTCACAGCCTGCTCTTGGACACCAACAGCCAAGGTCATTGTGTAGACATGGACCAGTACTCAATAAATGTCAACTCTTATCGATGTTATCATCACTAAGTTCACACCTTCTGCATCCAAGCTTGTAGACCGGAAATTACAGAAGGAATGCTGGACTGTATACTTGCTTAAGTCCAGTTTGTCATGGCAGAAATGTAAAAACTCCTTTGACTTCTTTCCCTCAAGACACCGTTGACATTAGGATCTTGGTAGCTCAGACAATCACCTCCAAGGTGAACTTTATGGATGAAGAGGGGTAATAGCTGTACGGGTTCACACAAATCAGTGCCACTCTTGTTTCCTAAGATCTACTCTCCACATCTCTCATACCCCACAACTTCAGACTTTGGGGAGAAATACTTCCATATGAGCTGAACCATTGAGGAATGATGCCATCCCATCAGCGTCATTCATTGCAAAAATGAAGATAATGATGTCTCTTCAGTAGGATTGTTTGAAAAGTTGAGTGACAAGAAATAGGTGATGACAGTATGCTTCTATCAGTAGATCATGTTTCTAAGCCCTTAGAGTATAAATAACTCATTTAATCATCATCACAGCTATATGTAAATTGTACTTCTGGTATCTCCATTTGACAGATGACAATAATGAGGCAGAGGGGAATGGAAATTTGCATAAGTGCATAGAAATGATACATGTGTTAAAGTTAAGATTGAATGTTTCAGGAGGCTCCAGAATCTGGACTTTTAGCCATTCAGTTCCAACCTCTGAAGTATGAGTGTGTCTGTGAACACACCCAGGTCCATGCAGCCATAGCAAGAATAAAAAGCAGAAGGTTTTGCATGCCTGACATATATCAGCACCAGGTACTAAGTGTATTGTAGACACTAGCTTACTTCTAAGAGAAAATTCAGTAATAATCCCCCTTTCTCTCCACTTGAAGACACTGAGATGAAACCACATGCCTTGTCTTAGTTCCACCAAAGGCTATGTGGGTGTATGTGGTCTGTGCTGCCACTGGAAACCATGATGATGTCCACGGCCTATGCTGCTTCCAAGAGCCATGATGGTATGCTGTGGCCAGAGGCTGTGTAGATGTTCATGGTCTGGGCTCCTGCTGGAACCATGTTGATGTCTGTAGTCCATGTTACCACCAAAGGCCATGCGGATATCCATGGTCTGTGCTGCCAGCAAGGGCCATGATGGTGTCAGTGGTCTATGCAGCAGCCCAGGCTTGTTGATGTCTGTAGTCTGTACTGCCACCAGAAACCATATGGAAGTCCATGATCCATGCTGCCACTGATTTTAAAGAGCAAGGAAGCCTCTTTTGCAGTGGTATTGATGACTGTAGACCCAAAGTTGAGAATGAGAGACCTAGAAGGCTTCTTTCTCCAACTCCCCCACCCCAAAAAAGAAACAGTCTAGACAGGAAGCAATTGAAGAGAGCTCTTAAAAATTATAATATCCTAAGAGTAGCTCTGCACAGTTGATGGTTTCTGGCAGGGGTGGGGGTGGAGAAGGACACAGTTTTCTTTAAGGGTGGTCACTGAGAGTTTGACCATGCTCCAGTATACGGACAGCACAATTTTTTTCTTTTCTACTTTTTTTCTTTGGGGGAGTCACAAGAGTGGGGAGTGGACCTGAGAGGACTGGGAAGTTAGTGAGATCGGGGTGCATTATGTGAAACTCCCAAATACTCAATAAAAGTACTATGTTGGAAAAAAAAAGAAAGAATTTCAGTGTAGGACCAATAAATGTAATGTGTCAAATACAATAGAAAATTCTAGAAATATTCTGGTTTCTGAATGGGAGAGGAGCTAAGCCTTTGGGAGCAAGACAAATGGTCCACAAGTTCCTAAGGATGCCTCTAGACCACTGGATGATGAGGCTCTGGGATGGGCTACCAATATCACTTTTTAGCTGTGCATTGATTGAAAGTTTACAAAGCCTCATCTCATACATTTTTCTCTGTTTGGCACACACGTGCGCGCGCGTGCGCGCGCACACACGCGTAAGAAGAATGGTTTTTTATCACTTTTCAACACTCGACAATTCTGAGGCTCAGATAAGGCCCCAGAGCTAAACAAATCCAGCGTCTCCACTGTGTTCTGCTGTTCCCAACATCTCTTCTCTTTGTGCTTATTCTGCATGTGACATAAACGATGGCCATTTATGCATGACTCCTGCTGTGGCCTGGTGGGAAGTTAAATTGCTTCCTTTTAAAAAAGTAAGTCAACTCTGCCCATGACCTTTTTATCACAATGATACCCTTGTAATCTGCTGCAGGTTTTTGTTGTCTGTTGGTTGCTGTATTAATAGCCCTTCTACGAACAGCTGTGTGTGAAAATTGCAGCCACCCATGTTTTGACTTCTTGAAGGATGATTGTGGGGTGGGACCTTCTTCAATAGTCAGACTAGATCAGGACATTATATTCCACCCTATGTAGTTCTGGGTTCCTGAACTGAGGTGGTATGATCTTGCAAGGATTTGTCAAGAAACTGGCTTCTCAATCTCACAGCATCCCTCAACAGTAATTAAATACTTAAAGAGCTTCACTCTTGAGGCAAAGGTGTGCAAAGCAAAGGACATGTCCTATGTATGCTTTCTTATCGTATCTGCCAATAAAATAATAATTTTAAGTGTTTTCTTCTGCCTGCCTGCCTGTTTTTATTTCCTTGCAGAGTAGAAATTACTTTTGTGTTCCAGATGGCACAGCCTGGCATTCTGTTTTGGTGTGGCCTTTGTTGGATCTCTCATATATCCCCCAGCTTCTAGCCCAGTGTACTCAGTATTTGCATTTGTAACCACAAGTTTATAATTCTTAAGAATTAAGTTAAGCAACAATATTAATTACTTCTTTAGTTTTCAAGGAAATAAACACTGATTTTTAAAAATATACTCTATGTTTTTACATTTTAGGGTAAAATAAAAACAAGATGGTTTTCCATGGTGTGTTATCAAATTTGATTCCCCTCTTAAGCTGATAACTGCAATGAGAAGAAGAGGACTGGAAGAGGGTCTATATTCTCTGAGCCCTCTTGGTCCCTCTCAGGATGGACCAGGTGGAGTCTGCATGCCTAGTTAATTCAACCTCTTATGTCAGTAATTGCTTGAATTATTCCCTTCCCCACGGTCCTTGCCAGTCCAGCACCCTTCTCTCATGATCAGAGAGGCATGTTTTATCAACACTAATTGCAGATGCAGTAACTTCTGTATCTGTGTTCTCCTTTCCTCCTAGTGCAGGAATTTTTGGAGGGAAAATAGAAGAAAGACCATCTACAAAGTGACTGGCCATTTGGTATTCCTTGTGTGGGCAATACCACTCCTGTGCCCCTGACCCCCAAATTGATATTTCTCTCGAACTTCATAACTCTGTACCCAGGTTGCCTCAAGAGTCTCAACTAGTGGAGAGATTTTATCTGGGTCCTGTACCCATGTGAAGGTTAGCATCTAGGCTTACCATTGTATCTGCCTAGAAAAAAAAAAAAAAAAAAAACCAACCTTGGGACTCTGTTAAAGTTGGTGGATAGGGAGTCCAGTGAGGGAAACCAGGGGATGGGGAACCCATAGAATCCTTATCTAGGCTAACAATCAGAGAAGAAAATGATACATGTCATATTCCATGTACATACATTTAATCAAGGAGTAGACATAAGTCTATTTCAGCAATGTCCCACATAGTTGAACTTGTTCCTGCAAAGATAAGGAAGATAAACTTGAAGAGATTTTCTTCAATGGAAAAGCTTCTTTGTAATTGATCAGTTTGACTTTAAATACTGTAGACAACTTGTGTCTTTCTCTATATTGGTAAATTTGGATAGAGAGGTGACTTATCATACCCAACAGTTTAATTGCATACCCCTTTGTTCAAGTCTTCATGTCAAATTTTAACTCCACAAGTCATTGCCTGGCCCCAGGGCAAGTGAGTGCAGAGTTAGGAGTTCAGAAACATGATCTCACTTCTCCCATGAAATAAAGAGCCCCAATTTAAACACACATAAGCAAGGGGCATCTTTACTGGAAGGAAGCAGAGCCCATCTGTTCCAGCAGTTTATCTTGCTTCCAGAAGCACCCCCATATCCTCCAAACAGATTGGCATCTAAACTCTAGGCTCCTCCCTTGCAACAGTGCTCAGAATAAGCAGTTCCTAACTTAACTCTGTTACAAATGGGACATCTGGTGAACGTTGATTCAGAAATGCAGGTTGACATGGTGGTTGGGTCTGTGAGTTTGAAACTTAGTTCTTCAGCTGTCACCTGTGTGGTGCTGGGCCAGTCATTTCATTCTCCGGGTTTCCTTTGCAGCACTGCTGTGTTGATTTCATGGGATGATAATGTTTATCAATTCTTGATGTGTGTGTTCACACTGAACATATAGCCATTGCTCAGTGGAGATACCCTTATGTTACAGTATCACATGGCTCAAAAAAACAAAACAAAATGAAAATTGCTTATCAATTTTAGCCCCCAGTTAGACTCATTAATGTAGACCTGTTATGTCATGGGGCTTTCAACTCCCTTCTTTCCTCCCTACCAAAGTAACAGTATAGTTGTCATCAGCCCTAATGAAGCCTCCGACTCATGGGTACAAGTATGTCACCCTCTCTATAGACCTCGCTCTTTTCAAGGAAGGGGAGATACTACAGGGGAAGTGTAGTTTGTAGCTGATAAGTGGTAAACAGAGTGAGCACACATTGTAATTTCACCCATTTCTTGGGCATTTGGAGTAGAAACTGGAAGAAAGTGGAGGCTCCTTGAAATGTCACTGCCTTCATATGGACTGTGAGTATTTGAAAGGCCTGAGTAGTTATGCCCAAAGCCTGAAGGATAGGTTTCTCCCCTGTACTAAAAGAGGAGCTGGGCAGTGTTCTCCACCTGACCAAGCAGAAGACAGGAAATCAGCCTGTCATGGTAACAAATGTTTAAACCCATGCGTCCTATTAGTTTTTTTATTTGTTGGTTTTGTCAACTTGACACATGCTAGAGTTATCTGGGAAGAGCAATATCAATTAATAAAATGCCTTTACCAGATTACCCTGTAGGCAAATCTATGGGACATTTTCTTGATTAATGATTAATGTGGGAGGGCCAAGCACACTGCGGGTGGTACCCTTCCTGGGAAGGTGGTTCTGAGCAAACTGAGCAAGGCAGGAGTGCTGTGGGATGTTCTGTATGGCAAATGTGTTGCTGATTAGTCAATAAATAAAACACTGATTGGCCATTGGCTAGGCAGGAAGTGTAAGCGGGACAAGGTGGAGAATAAAGCTGGGAAGTGGAAGGCTGAGTCAGAGAGACACTGCCAGCCGCCAAGATGACAAACAGCATGTGAAGATGCCGGTAAGCCATGAGCCATGTGGCAAGGTATAGATTAATGGAAATGGATTAATTTAAGCTGTAAGAACAGTTAGCAAGAAGCCTGCCACGGCCATACAGTTTGTAACCAATATAAGTCTCTGTGTTTACTTGGTCGGGTTTGAGCGGCTGTGGGACTGGCAGGTGAGAGAGATTTGTCCTGACTGTGGGCCAGGCAGGAAAACTCTAGCTACACAGGAGGATCAAGGTAGTGAGCAGCACTCCTCCATGACCTCTGCTTCAGTTCCTGCCTAGAGGTTCCTGCCCTGAATTCCTGTCTTCCCTTCATGAGGGACTATGACTGGGATGTGCAAGCCAAATAAACCTCCCTAAGCTCCTTCTGTTGTGGTCTTTATCACAGCAATAGAAAGCTAACAAACACATCATATAAATGTCCTGGATATATTTACATCCTTAGCCCCATAAAATTAATATATGCTGTTTGGAGGAAGTCTTTCTGGGGCACTAAAGGGTGTGTCAGAAAGAATTGTTTGCTTCCCGTGGCATTGTACTTCAAGAGGTCTCTGCTGTGGGATGTCCTTCTGTATGCTGTGAATGTGTGTTGCTTTCATTGATTGATAATAAAGCAGTTTGGCCAATGGCAAGGCAGAATAAGGTTAGGCAGTACAATCAAATTGAGGACAGAGATAAAGAAAGGTGGAGTCCAGCAGCCACAGGCAGCCACCGAGGAAGCAAGACATATAGACAATGAGGTAATAAGCCATGAACCATGTGGCAAAGCATAGATAAGAAATATGGATTAATTTAAATATAAGAGCTAGCTAGTAATAAGCCTGAGCCATCTGCCAAACATTTATAATTAATATAAGCCTCTGTGTAATCATTTAGGCAGCAGCTGTGGGATGGTACAGGACAGAGAAAAGCCTTCATTTACAGGTCTCTCCAAAAATACCATGATTAATGTCTTTTTCAAATTCCCCTCTTTTTCACCTTTTTAGACCCAGCTGTGTGAGTTGGAGAGGAAAGAATAGACAGTAATTCTAGGACACTCATGGTATTGAGAGCACTTAGTGACAGGTCAGCTCATTCAGTTTTTTTTTTTCCTGTGTATCACCCTCTCTCCCTTGGGCCAGTAATAAACATTTCAGAACTGACCATGTCAGATGCCTTTCCATTTTAAAAGTCATTTCCTTAATTACAAAACCAAACATAGTCACATATTAATCAGAAGCTACAAAATTGTCCATACAGAGTCCATCACCTTTCTTTTCTCATTCTACCCCACTCATTACAATTCAATTTATACAATTATATATATTTGTGATTTTCTCTTTTTTTATTTTATTTTTTTGGTTTTTTGAGACAGGGTTTCTCTGTGTAGCTTTGCGCCTTTCCTGGAACTCATTCTGTAGCCCTGGCTGGCCTCGAACTCACAGAGATCCACCTGGCTCTGCCTCCCGAGTGCTGGGATTAAAGGCGTGTGCCACCACCACCCAGCTTATTTGTGATTTTCTAAGCAAGTACCTACACATAATATTGTCCTTGTTTCCATAATAAGATTTTCCTAATAGTCTTCATCTTAATCTTTCAGTCAGTGATAAGTCCTTGTGGTGGTTTGAAAGAAAATGGCCCCCAAAGGGAATGGCACCATTAGGAAGTGTGGCCTTGTTGGAGGAAGTGTGTCACTCTGGGGTCAGGCTTTGAGGTCTCTTTTGCTCAAGCTTCCCTCAGTGTGACAGGCAGTTGACTTCCTGTTGCCTGAAAAATGTAGCACTCTCAGCTCTAGCACCACGTCTGCCTATAGGCCGCCATGTTCCCTGTCATGATGATAATGGACTGAACCTCTGAAACTCTAAGTGAGCCACCCTGCTGTGGTTACAAATTGTTATTGGTCATAGTCAATCTCTTTCTAAAAGAAGAAAGGTGGACATGATATAGAAATGTAAGCTATAGATATGATAGGATAAAAGGGTAGATTATTGACTCTACTTTTTGAAAACAGCAACAACTCATTTTAAATATTTTACATTGCTATCGATTTTAGTTTATTGGTACAAATTTAAAATTAATTTTGTTATACTATATGTATATTTCTACTTTTGTTTAAGGTATTATGTTTATGCAACTCGTTTAAAATTGTAATGTACAATTAAGAACTACAGATTAATAATTAGTCATGTATGATAATCAAACTTATAGTCATGAGGAGGAAGGGTAAGGTTTTAGCTCTTAGCTCTGACCTCTTGGCTTTCTTCTTTGCATTGGTTCTGTGTTTCTTATTTAATAAGAAGGTTGGTTACATCTACCACAGGCATTTTAGACACTCCATATGGAGTTTATCTTCTTCTTGGCAAAACTGGCCATTTGGGCAAAAAACTGTTCTTGTCTGGACTGCTTGACAGTATTTTATACAGACTGGACATGCAGGACCCATGGGAAAGTGACCACTAAACTTTGCCTAAACAGGGCAAGATGGTCCTTCAAGGTTCCTGCTTCACAGAGGAGACTGGAAGACATTCTGCAGGACACAGGCATAAGTAACTGATAAACTTTTCCAATAGGCAAGACGACCCTTCAAATTTCTTACTTTACTAAAAAGTCTGCCAGAGACTCTAGGCCTGTAGGCTGAAGATGGATGCCCTAACATTGCAGAGGAACTTTGGGTTACTGTCCCAGCTGCCAAATGTCTTTGTCATTCTAGATTTTTGGAAGTTGCTTACAATGAATGCACTTCCTGTTTACTTAGGTATTATTATGTTCCTTCTCAGGTCTTTGATGGAGTTGAAGACTAGGCAGTTATAATTATAGTCTTCCTTAGTTATAATAAAAGATAAATTAGATATGAAACTTTAGACTCACAAAAATAGACAGATGATAGAGTATTTTCTTTAATTTTGTTAAATACAAATGGACTAGATATTGTAACTGTAATTCTTGCTTGATAACTGTTTTGTTATATGTAATTTTACTATGTTAAAGTTAAAACCTTCCTTTTTGATTAGACAGAAAAGGGGAAGTGCTGTGGGATGTCTTTCTGTATGCTGTGAATATGTGTTGCTCTGATTGGTTGATAAATAAAGCTGTTTGGCCAATGGCGAGGCAGAATTAGGTTAGGCAGTACATGCAAACTGGAAAGAGAGGAGTAGAAAGGAGAGTGGGGTAGTCACTGTGAGCCACAACCAGGGGAAGCAAGATGTTAAAGTACCAGTAAGCTACGAGGCCACCTTGCAATGCATACATTAATAGAAATGGGCTGAGTTAAGTTGTAAGAGCTAGCTAGTGGGAATCCTGAACCATTAGGACATACAGTTCATAAGTAATATAAGCCTCTGTGTGTTTACTTTGGTCTGAGTGGCTGCAGGACTGGGCAGGACACAGGAAAACTTCAGACTATACCCCCACCCACCCCCTTTAAATGTTTTTATATATATATATGAGTTGCCATGGTCCCAGAAGGACAAACATGGTAGGTACTCACTCATAAGTGGATACTAGATATAAAACAAAGAACAATCAGACTGCAACAAACAGATCCAGGGAGGCTACATAGCAGGGGAAATCCTAGGATGACTGTGGCTTATAATAAGTTTTGGTTTTACTCAATCACTGGGCAAACTTCAGTAAAACATTTCACTATTAGGATAAGAATTTGTACTGTATCAAGCTGATGATAGAAAAAATAAAATAAAATAATAATTTAAAAAAAACAAACAAACAAAAACAAAACAAACAAACAAAAGAGTTGTCATGGTCATGGTGTCTCTTCACAGCAATAAAAAGCCTAACTAATATAGTCCTAGATCCATAGTGATAGGTCTGTTTTTTTTAGTAGATGCATGCAAATCCAGAACATGGATATGTCCTAATGTCTAAAAATCAATCAAACAAACAAACAAACAAAAACCCTAGTCCATGCCTTGGCCTAGCATTTGGAAGGCTAAGGCAGGAGGATCATAAGTTCAAGGCAAGCCTAAATAACATAGCAAGACCCTTTGTAGAAAAAGAAAAAACAAAACAAAAACCAAAATGTTTCTTCAGCGTTTGGATTGCTTTCTCTATTTTTGCCATTGGAAATTTCTTTAGTAAATACCTTCAAATATAAATTGTACAGTGGCATCTCAAATAAGATGCCTAGAAATGGGAATACTGGATCAAAGGTTGTGTGCCTCCTATGGTCTTTTAGAAAGCACTATCTCTCTTGGATCAAAAACAGTCTTGCCTTGGCCTGCAACAGATGAGCATGTTTATTCCTCTACCTCTTTACTAAACTGAATGTTTCCATCTGTATGATTTCTATGAAACATTTCTTAAGATCTCTGTAAGTTATTTTAAATCCTATATAGGTGTGTGTATATGAATATAGGTACACAGGTGCCCACAGAGACCAGAGGTGTCTGGTACCCTGGATCTGGAGCTACAAGTAGTTGTGAGCCTCCTGGCATGGACACTGAGAACCAAACTCAGGTCCTATAAAAGAATGGTGAGTACTCTTAACCACTCTAAGTTTTCCTCTATGAAAGAGCCTGGCTTATCAATGTCATTTTAAATATGTCTCCAGAATAAAACTCAGGGCAGTCTCTGTATTCTGTTAAGTGTCAGGTACAGAGAACAGATTGTGAATGTTCTGAATCCTGCTTCTAATGGCAGAGTGTAATATAAGTTTCAATTAAGTTGGAGATTCATTGTACTTGAGTTTCTAGTCAATTAAAACTGGAAATCATATTTTCACAGGATCTATTTTTAAGTCATGTCTTTCCCTTTTCCTAGCATGCAACTCTTTTTTTGTTGGCTTTACTAGTCAAAGTTTTTGTATTTTTCAGTCCACGCACCCATCTGATGTTTTTATATCTTTACTAGAGCTGATGCATTGTTTTACTTTTGAAATCCTTTTGTACAACATATTAATCATCCTTACCGATTGCTAAAGAAATAACATAATCTTCCTTCAAAGGTGATTCTCTCTTGTGTATTCCATTTCTTTTTGATCTGGTCTTGGAAATGACTCTGAATCCACTTGTGTTTCTATCAAGCCCACAATCCTCTATCCAGGCCAGAGGAAATATTCTCTGTCCTTCGCCAGAGTGCTACCCAGATGAGCTGACTATCTGGATCCACTCTATAGTCCCTCTCAACAACCATGCTGAAGAGGAAGGCAAGATCAGCTGGCTGTGTGGAGTTCTTCTTTACTTTCTTGGTGGGAACATCCAGGTCTCTGGTTGTCACAACTTTCTCAGTCCTGAGAGGGTTAAGTTTTTGAAGTGCCGATACAGTTGCATCATTTCAAATGTGCTGTTAGGAGGCAATGAAAAGTCCTTCTCCCAGTAGGGACCCCATTCACGTCCCTCCTGCCACATTCTATAGCCACTGTTGTCACATTGTATGTTATGGTTTCTTGTATGTCCCCCCTGATATTCACTAAGGATGTGCATAGAAAACACTGCGGTGACAGGAATTTTTTCCTGCTTCTGGACTTACATAGTAACATCTTCAATGTTTTTCTCCATCTTCATCTTTGAGTTAGTAAGACATCTCAAGGATGTTTCAGTCTCCACCCATCGAGGTCTTTCTTCTTTCAGTTACACTTCTGTATCATGTTTTCTCGTTGATGTAATCACATCCTGCATGAAAGTCAAGGCTTTGTCAGAGTTTAAATTTTGTGACAGAGTATCTGCTCCCATTCTAAAATCTGGGCCTCCCTGGGCTCTGTGGCCACATGTGCTTCTCTTGTCCACTTGTCCATCTGTCTCATCCTAATCTCAACTGTTTTTCCAGCCCTTGCACAGATGTTGGTGGCTACAGATGGCTTCTCCTGGTTTTACAGAAAATGGGCTCTGGGGTCTGAGGAATCTTTCTGTTTTCCATGCTTTGGGTGGCTTCCAGGCGAATGGTAGAAGATGCTGACTCATACCATGTTCCTCTTGGAACTTAGCATTTTCTTCCTGAATCCTCACAAGCCAGCTGCCAAATGATGGGTTCAAAAAAAAAGTGCTGTGGAGCAGGAGCCAGCATGTGCCTGTAGTTTGAATCTTTTATGCCTTTAGCAAACCTGGGTAACAGTTCTTGCCTTTCAATATTGATGTTTTTTAAAGTATCTCATAGTATATATGATTGTGTAAATTTAAACCCTTTTTTCTTCTATTATTGTTATCTAACAAACCTTGGGTTTCATCTATTCATATGCTCATATTTCTCTACTTTCTTATCTGAATATACTCCTAATAGGTAAAAAAGGAATCAAATCATTTACATGTCACCCTGGCTTGCCTCCCACAGGTCCTGAAGCCTTGTGGTAGCTCAGGGTCACTTTCTATTTTGTCTGTATGTGACCCTCCTGAGAAGAGGGACTGAGTCCCAGTCTGTGCTGTGTCCCTGTCCACTTAGTGCGTTTCAGAGACTCGGCAGTGTTGAGCAATGACTAACCAAATGGAGGGCATCTAAGAGATCCATCAGACACAACTGAAAGAAGAAGCCATGGGCATGCACCACTGTAGGAGAAAGAAAGGAAAGAAGGGAGGGGTTGGTTATCATTAGGTTGTTCCTCTGAGGTAGTGTAAGAGCAGGCCTGGAGTCTGCTGTATCCTGGTTCCATTTAGTTTCTTCTGTGCGCTGGTTGGTGCATCATGATCTCAGGCCAATGAATGAACCTGTGTAGCATTGTAACTTCCTCCCTTCCTCTATGAGAGGCATTTATAATAACCAATCAGGGACGCTCCTGCCATAGTGAATGTACAGTGAGCTCACGGTAAGTCCCTCCTCTTGTCTCCTGTCACTGTTCTTCTTGCTTGTTGCTTAGACTTCTTGTTTTCCTTGATATTTTCTGTAAGCCTTAGCAGTTCTTGAAGGTCTCTATCTCGAGGATTTTTTTTCCCAGTAAGGGTATGGTCCCTTCACACTCCCTTGGATGGGATTCCCTCTCTCTAATTGCCAAATACTGTTTTAAACCCTGAACTCCTAGAAGTCCCTCTGCAGCCTCATATATGTGGCAATACCTGCCCTCTCTTTTCCCACCGGGACCATTAACAATTGCACTGTTAGCATTTTATTTTTGATAGCTCTATCACTGTGGGGCTGTCGCCTGTTTTATTACTCTGGCAGCAATAAAACAGAACCTATCCTATTATGAACTTTATGAAATCTGTATCCTGAAAGGTCACAGATGTGATCTCTGAAGTATTTTTGACCATCAGCTCCTAGGAGTAAAATCACTTTATGGACATCTTCCCGGAGAGTTTCAAATTAATCTTTCAATTGTGAGCATGTACAACAACAACAATAATAACAGAAAGTGCAGAACTAGCAAATATGTGTGTGTATACACACATGCATATCCATGCATTGACAGATTGCATACATGTGTAGAAATTCATGTTATGTGTTTTATAATACATACAAAATTAGAAGTTAGCATGATGTATTGACAATATTAAATATAGACAGATTACTGGATCTAACTCAGCTTCTTATCCTATGCCAAAATATTTTGAAACACTTTTTAAACATTCCCTGTGAAGGCCCACTACACCCAGGTTTGGCAAGGGATTTAGTTTAGAGAGAATCTGATGAGCTTTGTAGTTTACAAAATTGGAAGAAACGCTGATCAAAGAATTCAACCCTTGGAAGCTTCAAGTGCTATTCCAGCAGTCTTCATCAAACTGCCTTAGAGGACTCCATGCCAAGTGAAGCCTCTGGACTGCTATGCATTTGGTCAGCTGTATCGAGGGGAATTATGGGAGGAGATTTTCACATGCGGTCTTAGTGAGCTGTGGAAGGTGATGGCTCAGCTTTACGTGACTATTTTTGCTCTACAGCTTCAGATGCTCTGTGTGCCTATCCCATGGTGAGCACCACCACAGATGTGCACATTATTAAGAAGTAAGTCTTACCAAACAATGCATCCCAGATTCACAAAAGCTGCACAACAAGGTAAGGATGACAATACCTTGTGTTTATTTGATTAGAACCTCACACTCACCTAGGGAATTCACCAGGAGTGTTTGTCAAAAGCAGTGCTGTTTTCCCAGATCTGCCACAGTAAGTTGTTACAAGCCAGGCTGCTTAAAAGAACAATGGTTTGTTCTTCATTCTGGAGGTCTGAAGTCTGAAATCAAAGAGTGACTAAGACTCTGTTCCCTCTCAAAGCTCAAAGCTCACATAGAGAAATTGCCCTAAGTTTTTCAGTCTTTGCAGTTTTTAGTGCCCCATGATGTTTGGGGCTCCCAATGGCAGTACCCCCATCTCTGCCTGTCTCCACATGCCCTTCTTCCCTATATGTGTCTATGTCCTGTCCTCTCATAAGGAAGCCTGTCTATATTGGGTGTAACTTAATATGGCTTCATCTAAACTTGGTTATGTGGGCAAAACAATGTCCCATTTACAGTTACTGGAGTTTAAACTGAAACATAAAATTTCAGGAAGACACAACATTATCTATTATGACAACTAAAATATTAAAAATAATAACTAAATATCTTTTCCAGTGTCTCCCACATTTTCCCTGGGGAAAACTCCAACCCCTCTAATAAATACTGCCCTGATGTCCATGCCTTCCTTAATTAATAAATCCTCATTGATGGGCTCAGCTTTCCCCAGGCTTCCAGCCACTTCCGTTTCCCCATCCCATTCTTCCTAATGATTACCCATAAGCCTATTTAGAATTACTGTATTCTCACAAAAGACACATCCTTTGTCTGTTATGACCAAGCAGTATTTTATTGAATATTACCAAAAGAGGTGACATATGAAAGAATGGTTTTTATATTCAGTATTGAACTAAGGTACATTTTCACTCAAGCTACCTACTCTGTCTGTGTATATTTTTTTTTTTTTTTTTTGGTTTGTCGAGACAGGGTTTCTCTGTGTAGCTTTGCGCCTTTCCTGGAACTCACTTGGTAGTGTATATTTAAGATGAATGGTGAATCTGCAAAGATCTAGGGTTTTTAACTATACATTTATGTAAATGTATAGATGCATATATAAAATCTATGGCCAAATAACTTGTTCAAAATGATTAATGGTGATTTAGTTTCTGTAGATACAGTTGGGGAAGGTTATCTAATATTGTTCTCTGAAACTTTGAGCTCTAATTTTGGGGTTTGATGTTGACCTCCAGGGTGTCTTGGCACAAACTTTACATTGTTTTCCTGCAATTTCAGGCAATCACACATTGCCCTCTGTCAGATGAGTCACTACAAAATCAGTGAGTGGCCATCTCACTCCTCACCCAGCCACAGACACACACTGAGCAGCTGGGACAACCAATTCCATCCTCTCACTGACCACTCGGAGCTGTGATTCTCCGTCTTCTTATAGCCTTCCATCACTGGCATACACAAGGTCTTTCTGCATAGGGCTCCAGTTTCTCAGGAAATAAGCCCAACAGCAGATAAATGGGACCTTAGGAAATTCAAAACCTTCTTGACAGCAAAGGAAACAACTGAGTGAAGAGACAGCTTACAGAATAGGAGAAAAAAATCTTTGCTAGCCATACATCCAACTAAGGATTAATATCTAGAATCTACAAAGAACTAAAAATGCTAAACCAGAAGATGGGTACCAGGGAGTGGTAGTAGGACTATGTACATGTGTGAACATATAAGGAGACCCATTATTATGTATAATCAATGTATGCTAGTAAAAATAACTAAAAGTCCAGGAATATAGTAAGCTTACATATATCCACAGGAAACAAAGTAACCAACTCAGTCCATAAACGGGCCAATGAGTGACCAGACAGTTCTCAGATGCTGGGGCACAAACAGCAGCAAACACGTGAGAAGATGTTGAACCTCACCAGCCGTCAGAAAAACGGAAATTAAAACCACACAGATACTCCATCTCATCCCAGTCAGAATGGAGTCATTAAGAAAACAAAAGCAGCCAAACAGTGGTGGTGCACACCCTTAATTACAGCACTTGGGAGGCAGAGGCAGTCAGATCTCTGTGAGTTCAGGGCCAGCCTCATCTACAGATCAAATTCCAGGACAGCCAGGGCTGCATGGAGAAACTCTGTCTTGAAAAACAAAAACAAACGAAGAGAACAAACCCCACAAACATTGACACAGGTGTGAACTAAGTGGAATTCCAATGCACAGCTGCTAGGAATGCAAGCTAGCCCAGCCAGTACGGAAATCACTATGGGGGCTTCTCAGAAAACCAAAGAAGTTGATCTATCATGTGACCTGGGGACACCACTGTTCAGTGTTTACCCAAAGGACTCCACATCAACATATCAAAGACATACTTATGCATCCATGGCTACTGAAGTACTGTTCACAATAGCTAAGTTATGGAACAAAGCTAGGCATCCAACCACAGAGGACTATATGAAGGTGGCATTTATATACAATGGAGTTTTTTCAGCTATAGAGAAGAACAAAATTACATCATTTTCCAGAAAATGGATGTAGCTAGAGATTGTCAAGGTAAGCCAGTCTCAGAAATAGTGTCTCTGAATCATCTCCCATGAGGTTTCCAAATTTTTATAGATGTATGAAATCATGTATCCACACATGCTGTCAAAGTCTAAATGAAATTCTCTAAGGGATCAAAGAAGACTAATATGAGTGGGTGGAGACAGGAAAGGAATAGAGGAGGAATTTGGGCAGGGTATAAGACATACTTACAAGACAACATTCTTATGGAACACAGTACAGTACACTATGAGTATAATATATACACGTAAATCTTAAAATGAAAGACTTATTTTATATGTATGAACATTTTGCCAAATTGCATGTCTATACCATATGCATGCCTGGTGCCCATGGAAGTCAGGAGGAGGCCTCAGTTTTTCAGAACTGAAGTTATAGATAGATGTGAGCCACCATATGGTTGCCGGGAATTGAACCTGTGTCTTCTGCATGAGCAACAAGTACTTCATCCAAAATGAAAATCTGTGCTTCAAATTTGAACCATATATAGGTGTGTCTTCCTCTGACTTGCTTACCCCACTGCCTTCTGCAAAGTTTGAGCCTCTTCCAAGGAGCACATTGTATCAACATCTAGTTCCCCTGCAGCAATGGTTCTCAACCTGTTGGTCACAACCCTTTTAGGACCAAGGGACCCTTTCACAGGGGTTAAATATAAGGTACCCTGCATATAAGGTATTTGCATTATGATTCATAACAGTAGCAAAATTACAGTTATGAAGCGGTGCTGGGGGATATCTTTCTGTATGCTGTGAATATATGTTGTTCCCACTGTACGTATATACTACATGTATATTTCTACTCTTGTTTAAGATATTATGTTTGTGCAGCTCATTTGAAATTGTAATGTATAATTAAGAAATACAGATTAATAATTAGTCATCCATGATAATCAAACTTATAGTCATGTTAGTTAAGTTTTCTAGGTATACATAGATATATTTCAATTAGGTAGGTAATCTTCAAACACTTCTAAGATTTACAGAATATGGCATTTAAAATGTTTTAATAACATAATTTTTTTTCTTTTTTTTTCTGACTATGAGACATGTCTGTTCCTGGCAGCACCAATCTACTTCATAGAAGATGATGGGCATTGAAGAAACTCCATATGCAGTTTACTTTCATTGTGGCAAAAGTTAGCCACTGGGCAAGAAAGTGCCCTCTCATTGACTGCTGACAGTATGCTGTCCAAAATGCACAAACAGGACACAAAATAAAGGACTGCTGATCCTTTCCAAGACAAGATAGGAAGGCTCTTTAGAAAACCCTGCTCCACAGATGGGTCTGTCAGATATGCTAGGCCTGTAGGCCAAAGATGGATGCCCCAACATTGTAGAGAAACTTTGGGGACTGTCCAGGAAGCCAGATATCTCTGTCATTCTAGATATTTTGGAAGTTGCTTACAATGCATTTCCTGTTTACTTAGGTAATATTACATCCTTCTGAGGTCTTTGATGTAGTTGAAGACTAGGTAGTTATAATTTTCCTTGGTTATGATAAAAGATACATTAGATATGAAACTTTAGACTCACAAACATAGGATAGATGATAAAATATTTTCTTTAATTTTACCAAATACAAATAGACTAGATATTGTAACTGTAATTCTTGCTTGATAACTGTTCTATTATATGTAATTTTACTATGTTAAAGTTAAAACCTTCCTTTTGATTAGACAGAAAAGGGAAAGTGCTGTGGGATGTCTTTCTGTATGCTGTGAATGTGTTGCTCTGATTAGTTGATAAATAAAGCTGCTTTGGCCTATGGCAAGGCAACTGAGAGGCAGTGGGGGTGGGGGGAATCAATCCAAGGAGAGAAACAGGAAAGAGAAAGGTTGAGTCTGGAGAGAGACACCAGTCACCACCAGGGGAAGCAAGATGTGAAAATATCAGTAAGCCATGGTCATATGGCAAAACATAGATTAATAGAAATGGAATTAATAGAAGTTATAAGAGCTAGCTAGCAAGAAGCCTGCCATAGGCCATGCAATTGGTATATGATATTAAGCCTCTGAATGATTATTTTATAAGCAGCTGTGGGACAGCAGGGCCGGGCAGGACTGGAGAAACCTTCTGACTACAAAGTGGCAATGAAAATAATTTTGTGATTGGGGGTCACCACCACATGAGGAACTGTATTAAATGGTTACAGCATTAGGAAGGTTGAGAACCACTGCCCTACAGCCTACCTTTGAGTGTCACAAATGAAGAGAACTATTAGAAGAAAATTTTAAAAAAATCCACCCAGGTCAATTAGATGAGTTGAAACAGAATCAAAAAACACAATATTGTTTTATTTGATGTGTGCCTATAATTTTCCTCTCATTTGGGCCCAGTAAAATCTATGGCTTGGATTACAGTTTTCATGTGGCCTAATGTTATATTTAAACCTCCTCAGGTCACTATGGGCAATGATAGGTTAGTGAAAATGGAGACTTGATGTAGTACACAAATTTCTGGAATTTAAAAAGAAGTCTGGTAACCAAGTTAATCCTTAGTATTTAACCTCAGGTATGCAAGGCTGAGGGTTAGGAAAAGAGGTCTTGAGTATGTCACTCTCCTTGGTAGATGTGGAAGTAATCCAGCATACTTTCAGGGATATATTATAGTGATGAGTATTTGGAACCTTACATATGCCCATATATGTTAGCAGGGTGAGTCTGCCTCTAAGAATTTATGCCAAGGGAGTGATTGCAGGTGTGACAAAAAGATGTACTATAAGAATGCCCTTTATAGCATTTTTTCCAAAAATTATATCTTGCCATTATAAATAGTAATATTATAAAATATAAACATCCATACTATTACTAAACAAATAGTGCTTTGCCCATAAAATGCCACTGAAAAGTTTTCAATAGTTTATCTCATGATATAATGCTTGCTTATGTTAAACAAAAAGAAAGCTTTCAAACAGCACTTAAACATTTACATCTGTAATTACATAAATGAAATAGAAAGAACATCCTGTAAGGTTAACTGAAAAAAAAAAAAAACCTTATCCAGTGACATTATGAAAAATCTTCTTTATTTTTACCACTTTTCACTTTCTCTACAGTGAATATGTAGTACCTTTCTAATTAAGACATGTACATTACTCTGAGTATCCAATAAACACCCTGTAAGCATGGCTTTTTCAGATCAGTCATCAAGGATATCCCAGACTACATATTGTTATCAGTCAGTTCCTTTCTCTATAATTGCATGAGCTTTCTTCTGGGGCCCCTTAAACTCGGTCACATCTGTTAGTTGTTTACATCCATCTGAGATTTAGCTTAGCTGAGCCTTCTCTGATTAGGAAGGCACTTCAGTGAAGACTGTAAGCATCTGGTCCTTAAAGCCCCTTTCTGTCGTTATGTTGGGAAAGTGCCCCACACCACAGACTTTAATCAACCAGGAGTACCGTTAACGTTGCGGTTTTTAGATCATTATAGTCGTCATCTGTTCTCACAAATCAACAAGACTTTGAACGGCCTCTGTCAATATTGATAGCATCTAAGTAAGGCAACAAGAGTATAGGTAAGGTACCAAAGCACATTCATGAAATTGTAGTGTATGTAACAGACACCGAAGGTATGTATGCAGTGCTAACTGGCTTGTGAGGTGCTGCTGTTTCTCTATTCCACCGATAGAGCTATGGCATTCAGATTGTATCACTGGTAAACCAAAAAGGCTTCAAATCTGAGAACACCCTCAACTTAAAGACACTGTGCTGGAGGTAAGATGTGCTGTATGTGTATATAAAAGTTTAAATGTCCCTGTAGCTAGGTCAAGGAGTTCAGAGTAATGCTGTCTTTTTGATTCAGATGTGGACTCAATGGTTTACGATCCATGAAACAGAATTTGGTACATAGCAATTGCATGCTGAAAGAGTGCTAGAGAGTCCACAAAGTGAAATGAGTTGTATGGCCTGAAGCAGCGCTCCATCTCTCCCTGGTCTTGCTTCCCTCATTGGCAGGCATGGAGTTTAACGCTGCTCTTTGGCTTTCATTCACTAAGGAGTGTTTGTGAAGCAGTTATTCTAATGCATCTAAGTCATGAGCCCCTTTAAATCACATTTTGATGGGCTAGATCCACAGTTAAGAATGCTTGCTGTTCTTCCAGAAGACCAAAGTTCAGTTTCCAGCATTCAAGGTGGATGGCTTACAACCACCTGTAACTCCAGCCTCCAACTTATATACACGGGACATTCATTCCCACAGACACAGATACATATACATAAATGAAAATAAAGTCAATCTTAAAAACAAATAAATACATCATTGTGGATTTCCCCATCATGATCTTGACGCCCACCCCTCCACGCCCCCTACCCCCTCCCAAATCCCTTATACCCCCACCCCTACCCCGCTCCTATAATCCCTCTTCCTTCTCTTCAATTGGACTCCCATAGCTTGGCCTGGTGCTTGGATGTGGGCCTCTGCATCAGTTTCAATCAGTTACTGGATGAAGGTTCTATGATAACAATTAGGGTAGTCACCAATCTGATTACAGGGGAAGGCCAGTTCAGGCACTTCTCCACTATTGCTAGGGGATCTTAGCTGGGATAATCCTTGTGGATTCCTGGGAATTTTCCTAGATCAGGTTTCTCTCTAGCCCGGAATGGCTCCCTCTACCGAGATATCTCTTTCATTGTCCCAAACTTGTGGAAGCTCACTGACACTAGACAGCTGGGGAGCCTGCTTGGGACCGAACTAGGGCCACTACATATAGGCAACAGTTTTGTAGCTTGGACTGTTTGTGAGACTTGGCAGTGGGACCAGGATCTATCCCTGGTGTATGAGCTGGCTTTTTGAAGCCCATTCCATATGGTAGGATGCTTTGCTCAGCTTTGATGCAGCAGGAGGAGCTTGGTCCTGCCTCAACTGAATGTACCAGGCTTTGCTGACTCCCCATGAGAGGCCTTACCCTTTCTAAGGAGTGGATGGGGATGGGTGGGTTGGGGAAGGTGGAAAGGGAGAGGGAGGAAGGGAGGAAGCGGGAACTGTGGTTGGTATGTAAAATGAATAAAAATAAATAAATAAATAAATAAATACAATAAATTGCATGTTTGAAACTCATTTGATTTTAGATTGTGTGGCTGAGAATGTCTCTCTTTAGAAATTATATATATTTACTGTGATACAAAGAACTTGCCACACTGAGATAGATACAATAAATGTGTCATAGTTACCTTTCTCTTGCCATGACAAAATACTCATATCAAAGCAACTTATAAATGAAAACATTTAATTTGGGGGGCTCACACTTGCAAAGGTTTAGAGTCCATGACCACTATGGTGGGAGCATGGCAGCATGCAGGCATGGCATTGTGCTGGGGCAGAAGCTGAGGAGCTCACATTTGATTGACAAGTGGGAAGCCAAAAGAGAGCTAACTGCAAATGACATGGTCTTTTGAAACCTCAAAGCCTCATCCCTACCATGACATCATGACACACCTCCTCTAACAAGGCCACACCTCCTAATCCTTACCAAACAGTTCCACCAACTGAGGACCAAGCATTCAAACATAAGAGCCTCTGGGAACATTCTCATTCAAATCACCACAAAATGTGTCTGGAAAACTCCTCTTCTTTATACCTATTTAAAAACCACAGAGGAAACCAACGCGGAGCAAAACTGTGCGATAGCGAGACTCTTGCTTTTCTTACTAAGAGGAGATTTTTTTTTCTTGCTATTCATATTACTGTCTCTCTAAGGTCTTTACTCTGAACATATCTCCATCCCTATAGCATCCTTCTTGATGCAGTCACTCCATATCAAGCAAATGACCCAGGGTGGAGCCTCAGAACAGTCTGACCACTCATTGGCATGCCAACCTACAAGTTAACTTAGTCAACCTGCACTGCCCGGACCTTGGTGTTTTCATCTGTAAAATGAGACAAAAATACATAGCTTGCTGGGATTTTGACAGGCTCTCCATAGCATGCCTGTTGTGGCTTCCATGGGTGTGCAGTAAATGCTGGTTTCCATCCTTCCTCTCTCTTCTTCCTCTTTTCTGTGCTCCAGCTCTCTGTAAGGTAAATAGCTGATGATTCGCAATTCATTCCAAGCAAAAGCATCTGGACCTTGAATAATTGGGAGGGATTTTAGAAAACCCACTTTCTGAAAGCAAGAGCCATGTGAACCAGTAACTTGATTCTGCTTTCTTCATCTGCTATGAGCGGAGCTTTTACAGGAACGCTAGAGACAGCTGGACAGAGCCAACTCTTGCTTTGTGCAAAAGGACAAACATTGTGACCAAGAAGAGGTCAGACTGAGCTAGCCAAGGGTCAAGGGTAACTCAGCCACAACCCAGTCATTTAGGCAAGCTGTCAGGGGATGGGCAAGTGCCTTTCTGTTCTTTTTCTCCCACTCAACAGCAACAAATTTAATTAAAAAAGGAAACTGATTAAAAATATGACTCTCTTGAGAATTCTAGATCTTGAGTGTATTTCTTTACATTTCCTATCTTTGATGCCCAGGCTACAGCAGCGTACTGGTGATGGGAACCAAATGGCAGAATGTTTGAGAAGCTGGACCTAGAGCGGGTCCTGAGTTAATGTTTGGCAGTGACACTGCCCTTTTCCTGTCCTCCACTGAGCCCATTTCCTACTGCAGCAAAGGACAGAAGAATGAGAATGTATGTCCATGTGTCATTTGTGTAGTGTATGTGTGCTGTGTGTGTGTGTGTGTGTGTGTGTGTGTGTGTGTGTGTGTGGTATATATGTATAGTTTGTATATTGTGTATTATGTATGTGTGATAGGTGTGGTATATATGTATGGGGTGTGTGGTACATACATATGATGCATGTGGTACATGTATGTGGTGTGTGGTGTGTGTGTGGTGAAAAATTGTGGTGTGTATGCATAGTATGTATGTAGTGTGTGTGTGGTGTGTGGTAGGTACAAACCTTCTGGTTTTATAGTCCGGGGAGGCTTATGGTTTTCCGTTTCTTGGCAGACTTCAAGAAGGGAGCCACATTTCAGATGTGATGAGGTTTTGGGAAAGATAAACAGAAAAGCATCTATCTGGTTGTACAGCCATCAGCACTAACAGGACTAGTGGAAGTTCCGTGGCACAGAAGTCAGAACCAGCCCAGTACATACATCAGCTGATTATCAGCAAAACAGCAGAGAGGATTCAGTGGAGAAGGGAGCTGGATCAGTACATAAATCACTTGCCATGCAAGCATGAGGACCAGAGTTCAGATCCCAACACCAGCCTAAGAGCCAAGTGTGGCACCCTGTCTGTAATTCTATCACCCAGAGACAGAGATGGGGGATTCTCCAAGCAAACTGGATAGGCAACAAGAGATCCTGTCTCAATATTTAAAACAGAGAACAACAGAGGAACACACCAGATGTTAACCTCTGACCTCCACACACATGAACAGACGTGCGTGTGCACCCCCGTGTGTATGTGCATCCACACATGTAAATATTCATGACATACATATACACGTGCAAAAAATGAAAATAGGTAAATTAAGTCATTGTTTAAAAAATGATGCTGGGATCATTAGAAATTAGCATGTAATTATCAAAAAAATTCCATCCATGTCTCATAGCATCTATAAAAAGTAAGTCAAAAGAGATTATACATTTATGTGTAGAATGTAAAGGCATAAAAATTCTACCACAACAACAACAATAAATTCTACAATAAAACATGAGAGAAAAAGTCATTGTGCCTTATGTTGATAAAGATTTAAAGATTTCATAGGAGCAATCCCAGAAATTCAGTGAAAGGAAAAAGGCTAGATGAGTTATACACAGATGTTTCCCAGTGCTTGGAAGGCAGAGGAAGGAGGGCCAAAAGTTCAAGGCCAACCTGGGATATATAGTGAAACTCTGTCAATCAACCAATTGATTGATAGATAAGGTAAAAGCATACTTAATCAAAATTAAAAACTCATGCCCTTTGTAGGAGAATGAAAACACAAGTCACACATTGGATGGAGCTCTTTGGGAAGCACAAAGCTGAAGACTAAAAAGGGCTAATGCAATGTATAAGAACTCAGTTAATAAAAGAAACAAAAAGAGAGGAAAGGGCATAGGCAGATGAAAATTCAGCCTGATCTGTCATGAGGAAATGCAAAGTAAAACCATGGGATATCCTGCACCTGCTAAAGCAGCTAAGAGAAAAACTGTTTAAGCCTAAGTGCTGGTGAAGACAGGGAGCCACGGAGAACCTGGACAGCTACTCTATAAAGGCTCAGGCATGTCCTTACGTACACTTAACATATGCCTCAGTAACCTCACACCTAGGTATTACACACAGTCAACTGAATATTTACTGTAGCTTTATTCACAATCACCAAAAGCTAGAAGTAACTAAAATGTCTTCTAAATGGAGAATTAACAAACTGTAGTCAAGGCACACAATGGAATAACATTCAATAATAAAATGTGAAAAGGGATGGGATACTGGAGATAGTTATATTAAAAGAAATAAGCCGAACTCAGAAAGGTAAATACCACATTTTCTCTCATCTGAAGAATCTCTCTCTCTCTCTCTCTCTCTCTCTCTCTCTCTCTCTCTCTCTCTCTGTGTGTGTGTGTGTGTGTGTGTGTGTGTGTGTGTGTGTGTGTGTGTAACACATATATAAACTCGTTGGACATTAAAGGAGAAAGGAAACATACAGGGAGAGGGAATAGGGAAAGGGGGAGCAGAATGTATGTGTCATGAATGCCGAAGGACGGCTGGGAGGGGAGGCGGTTAGTGGGGAAATAAAAGTAAAGTGTAACAGTGGATATGCATGGAAATATTGCAATGAAACCCATTTCTTTTTATGCTAACTAAAAATGAATTTAAAAAATCAATTAAAAAAAAAAAACAGGACTAAAGCCCTGGTACTGATCATCATTTAGGTGAGTCTGAGATATATTGTACTCAACGAAAAAGGTCTGACAAGATCACCAACTGACTTCATTTTTATATCATTCTAACAAAGGAAGATGTGCATGTGAGTAGGGCCCCAAATGTCAGAATGGAGACGGGTAGGGCAGATGTGCGCATAGAACTTTCCAGAACAACAGTACGGTCTTGGGCAGCATGAGCCATTGGCTAGCAAACAGTGAGTTGAAGCTTTAGTCCCTCCTAAGACAGGGGAAGCAAAAGGGTCTCTCAGAGGATGAGAATCTGGATCACTGGCTCAGATATGATTTAGACTGTGCATAATCAAACTCGCTAAATATAGTGGCCAGAAATAGATGCAAGGCTGCCCATAAAACCTCCAGGGAGAGCACTGGGATGGGAGTGGAAGGGGCAGAGGATGGGAAAGGGAATACCGCAAAGCCTGTCTGCTGGTGGCTTTGGTTAGGATTAGCTCTTCACTCCTTCCCTGTCATAGAGTCCTCTAGCAGTCACAAGCCAGGCAGGGAGGATAATGAGACTCAGCGAAGCCCATCTGCATGTGAGTTCATAAGCCACCTTGCCTGCATTTTCAATAGATGAAACCGTAAACTTTGCATCCTATACTGAACAAACTGTTTCTTGGGGCTTCGTAGACTGGTTTCTTATAGCTTCAAATATTTTCCTAAAAACCGTTTGTCATTTTATCTTTAGAGTAGCCTCCTCCCCAACTACCCACCCAGGTCTGCAAAGGATGTGCTCTGTCTCCAGAGGATACCCAAAATCCTGGAGAGCATCAAGCCCTACAAACTCAGCACCCGACTAGAAGTGTGATGTGAAGTTGAGTCCCTAACTTGGGCATGGTAAGAGAGAAATAGTGACAACCAAGTAGAACAATTGTAGCAGGTATTCGCCCATCAGTGTTACTGGACTGTACCTTCCTCTTCAAATACAGAAGTTTACCTTTCATATTTTCAGGCCACAGTATGCCATCGTTACCAAGGCATCCCTCAACAAGACTGAAATGCCTGTGGGTCAGTAAAGGGTGCAGAGAGGAACCACTGGAGACAGTTTCAGGGAACAGTGTCTGCTTTATCATATGTGAACACTACTTATAGAGTGGAAGCCTGTGGACTGTGATTGGTTAGCACGTTACCTCAGATTGGACAGTGAGCGTTCATACCACCGGGGTCTCTCAGCACATAAAAGGTGATGTGAAGAGTGCACACTCATCAGCAGGCCGGCTACTGGCTACTACTCACACTACTTCAGAATTCAGTGTTCTGACTACTGGGAGTACTCAGGAGCATGGTGTGCCACACTGCTTATTCAGAAGGGCGGTGTGCCAGGTAGGCTGGCTGCCAGGTCATGACTGCATTTTCTCCTGCAATGGTAAACTGCAGGTAGCTGACACCAGCTGAGGCAAAGCTGCGGCTAGCATGGACCTACTGGGTTACCACACTCCAGAGCCAACGGCATCCACTTAGTTTCTGAATTATTTTTAAGAGAAATTTAACAGGCACCATGGGCTGGTGATGCAGCTTATGTGGAAGAGTGCTTGCCTAGCATGTGTGAGGCCCTGGGTTTAGTCCTTAGTGCCACATAGACAGGGTGGGGTGGGGGCATATCTGTGACCCCAGCACTTGGGAGATATAGGAAGGAATATCAGAAGTTCAAGGTCAACCTCGTCTACATGGTGAGTTTGAAGTCATCTGACCCTCTCAAAAAAGTAAAAATAAGTAAACAGAAATTTAAGAAACCCCCACCTCATAGTTTTATACATGCCTATGCTGTGGGATGTTCTGTATGGCAAATGTGTTGCTGATTAGTCAATAAATAAAACACTGATTGGCCATTGGCTAGGCAGGAAGTGTAGGCGGGACAAGGTGGAGAATAAAGCTGGGAAGTGGAAGGCTAAGTGAGAGAGCCAGCCGCCATGATGACAAACAGCATGTGAAGATGCCGGTAAGCCACGAGCCATGTGGCAAGGTATAGATTAATGGAAATGGATTAATTTAAGCTGTAAGAACAGTTAGCAAGAAGCCTGCCACAGCCATACAGTTTGTAACCAGTATAAGTCTCTGTGTTTACTTGGTCGGGTCTGAGCGGCTGTGGGACTGGCAGGTGAGAGAGATTTGTCCTGACTGTGGGCCAGGCAGGAAAACTCCAGCTACATGCCTATATATGTCAGACATCAGAGCATGTTATAGTGACCTTCTATTTGAACTTTTAATCTGCTTTTGTCAGTATCTTCAACAAATCAAAAGCTAGAGCCAGCACGGCATGTTCAGGATTTCTTCCTTGTTCCTTTAGTTATGTGATAGCACAGTATGACGTCGCCAGCTGATGCGTTTGTGTGTCATTAAGAGATGATGACAAAGCCTTTATTACCTTATCTTACAGTGAACTCGTGCAAGGCAAGATGCCATGGAGGCGGGGCCTCTCCTTTGCTTCACAGCATCATCAAATGAGGATGAGAGATGGTCTTTCCGAAGACCAAGCTTCCCTCAGCTTAAGCAGCTCTTACACGTCAACACATCAGGCTAACACAGCAGGGCCCCCAGGCATGCTCACTCTGTCAGGACAACTTAGTGAGTAGCACCAGCAAAGTGCTTTCTCCAGCTGGTTGGTGGCCATCATCAGGGCTTTCAACTGTCCATTCTGGTGCCTGGCTTATTCTGACCACTCATTTGATGGCGTCTTTCCCCAGCCCCTGGTGTCTACACAACAGTCTTACTAACATTTCAGCAAGGCTCTGTCCCAGTACACCCACACCAGTGACCTTTGTCAGACACCTTTCTCACCCACCTTAGACATAGCCCTGTTCCCTCCTTCTTCAGTCCATACTGTAGACTTATGCAACATCTTTACTTTCTAGTAGATAGTCTTTACAGATTCAATCCACATCTGATTTAGTTTTTAATTTCCCCTACTATTTAGCAGTATGCTTTAGGCATCAAAGGTATTCAATAATGTACTTATTTAGTAAGTTGACCCTGAACTTGAGTAACTAAATTATGAAATATGGCTGGATGTTGCTCCACTTGCATTGTAAGCATGGTAAGCAGACAGTAGAAACCTTAGTTGCAGAAATACAATATGGCTGATGCTGGTGCCTCTGCTCACTGATCCCAGTGCTCTTTCCTGTTGAACCTTCACGTGGCCTCAGTCTTTCTTAAGCTTGCCCCTCCAGGAAGCCTTATCAGTCTGTACAAGCAGACACAGCTGAGGAAGCTGTGGCCTTTAGAATCCCAAGGTTGATACAGTATCTTTGCCTTTGAGGAACCCTGAGGATCTTCTAAACATTTTACACACATTAACTACTTTACATCCTCACAACCCCACTAAGCAAGTGCTATTATTAACTCCATTTAACAGATGAAGAAGTGGGGAAGAATGGTTCAGTCACTTACGACATGCAGCTCCAGAGCCAGGGCAGTAAACCAGGCAACTCACTCTAGCCCATCAGCACGCTCTATCATAAGCAAACCATTGAGAGTAGCCCAGAAGTCTCTGTTGTCTGCTCTATTGGTCAGAGCTGGGTCAATGTCCATATTACACCAGTAACTGACAAGGGACCCAAGATTAGCATGGGACCAACTCAGTCAATCAAGATTTATCCCCAAACTGGAGGTAGGCTCGTCTTCCCAAAGATATCAACCCTAAAACAAGCTAAAGTTCTGTCCCAGAGAATAGGAATGGAGCTAGGGAAAAGAACTCTGCCACGACAGTCCAGTTTCACAAATCCCATTTCCTCTGTGACATTAGTCATCCATACATGTATCTTTGCCTCCTCCAACTCGCTTGCAAGCACCCGAAGAGAGGAATAAATATCACACATCAGCAAATTTCCCATTGGCCCCAGCATAGGACTTTCCACACAGAAATTATTCAAGGAATATTTGTTCATTGTAATTGAATCTTCACTCTGAGTTGACTAATTGGAGAGGTCAACAGTTGACCATGCTCAAGGCAGGCAGATAATGCATTTTCACGTAGATCTTATAATCAAATGCATTCTTAGGCACTTCTCTCTTGCTGTGCAAAAATGCATGAAATTGCACATTAATATAGGTCAGTGCAAAAGCCCAAACTTATTAAATTGTTAGTGTCTTGCACTCAGCACCCTTGGAGATCACAGTAATGTCATGTGTTTATTGTGAGTTCACAATTCTACTATATTCAAAGAGACATTGTATTCAAAAACATATTTCAAAGAGCCATAGACAAGGATGGGTGGGCCACATAATTGGCAGGGCTCAGTTCAGAAAGATGATGTGATTCGGTAAGTCAATTGTGGCTTCCCTTAGGCCTCTTGTTCCAACCTGCAGGGACAAGTGGCTTCTGAGAGACTGTAACATCCCAATACCTATGTGCCTATTAAATATACAGTAACAGCACCAACCCCCAGGGGATCAGCATGACATTGTCTTATTGTCCTATAGTGAAAAAGAACACTTCCTAGCCCCCATTCTTCCTGCACTTGCACATAGAGCTCCCCCTCCCCAGGGCAGAAAGCAGCAGTAGAACCTAAGTACCTACCCCAAATATGACATGGGTACAATAAAGAATGGGCAGAAAGAGGAAGAGGAGTCTAAGCATGATCTGGAGCTTGGCATGTGGATGGAAACCTATTCTAGAGAGCCCATGGTCCAGGGCTCCAAACTCCACTGTCCCTTCATATGTCTCTCACAAACACAAATTCAAAGGTAAAATTAATCCTTTCAGGGGAGTTAAACCAAAGCATTAAGCTCCAAACATTTTAAGCATGGGACTTCTTAGGGTTCAAAAGTGAAATGTGCCCCACAGACTCATGGGTCTGAACACTTGGTTCCAAGATGGTGACACTGTGTGGGAAGACTTTAGAAACGTTAAAAACTGTGGGGTAGAAGTCATGAATGACAGAGATGGGGGATGAGCTTCTGAAGGCTATAGGTAGGGTGGGCCTCTGAGGGTTATAGGTAGGGGTGGGCCTCTGAGGGTTATAGGTAGGGGTGGGCCTCTGAGGGATATAGGTAGGGTGGGCTTCTGAGGGTTATAGGTAGGGGTGGGTCTCTGAGGGATATAAGTAGGGGTGAGCCCCTGAGGGATATAGGTAGGGTGGTCCCCTGGGGGTTATAGGTAGGGGTGGGCCTCTGAGGGTTATAGGTAGGGGTGAGCCTCTGAGGGATATAGGTAGGGTGGGCTTCTGAGGGTTATAGGTAGGGGTGGGTCTCTGAGGGATATAAGTAGGGGTGAGCCCCTGAGGGATATAGGTAGGGTGGTCCCCTGGGGGTTTTAGGTAGGGGTGGGACCCTGAGGGTTATAGGTAGGGGTGGGCCTCTGAGGGATATAGGTAGGGGTGGGCCTTTGAGGGATATAGGTAGGGGTGAGCCCCCGAGGGATATAGGAAGGGTAGGCCCCTGGGGGTTTTAGGTAGGGGTGAGCCCCTGAGGATTTTAGGTAGGGGTGGGCCTCTGAGGGTTAGAGTCCTACCCAGTTATTGGCCAAGCTCTGCTTCCTGGTCTATACCCTAGGAGAAGCTGCTGCTGCGAATGCCTACCACCACGGGCCCAAACACTTCAGTCATCCTGCCCTCCCTGGCAAGCTAACCTGCACGCTCTGGAACTGTGAATGCCTACCACCACGGGCCCAACCACTCCAGTCATCCTGCCCTCCGTAGCAAGCTAACGTGCACGCTCTGGAACTGTGAATGCCTACCACCACGGGCCCAACCACTTCAGTCATCCTGCCCTCCGTGGCAAGCTCACCTGCACGCTCTGGAACTGTGAATGCCTACCACCACGGGCCCAACCACTTCAGTCATCCTGCCCTCCGTGGCAAGCTCACCTGCACGCTCTGGAACTGTGAGTCTAAGTAGCCTCCCTCCTCTTGAGGTTCTCCTGCTGATCCCATCAGGGAAAGGAAGGAGCCAGCTCAAGACCTTGTGCTGTCGCCATCATCTTGTGCCCGGGTAGTGCCACATAGTTCCTGGTGTCAACCCAATAAGCCATTTGTAGGGAAGATAAAGCACATGTTCAGAAATGCTATGAGGAGAAAGGACATAACCGGGGTGGGGGGAAGGGAGGGTGCTTGCTCATTGTACGCTCATTCAGTGTTTCCTGCTCTGAGAGGAGGCTGAGCTGACTTCCGACGCTGCCCTGCTCACAGGAACTAAGGAACTGGCTGGCATTTTTAAAGTGTTAGGGTGAAGCAACTGGGTTTATGGCAGAGTTGGAACCCTTAGGCGGCAGAATAGAGGAGGATTCAAGGGAAGAGAGTGACTTACTCTATCGTCTGAATTCTAGGTCAGCTGTCACTCAGACAGATATACTGTATTTGATAATACAGTATTACCAAGATCTGGTTGGTATTGTAGTCCAATGCTTAAAAGCCTGGTAGAGTCCTGTGGTTATAGTATGGTTAAGGTAGTTAAAGGTGGTCAAAGATAAGTTAGACATACCTGTGTTCAAACTCAAGTTCTAAGATGCATATATTGGATAAATTTGGGCCCACTTGACTTGAATACTGTGAATTTAATTTTCTTTTCTTATTTTTTCTTTTTTCTTTCCTTTTTCTTTTTCTTTCTTTCTGTTTTTTTTTTAGTTTTTTCTTTTTGGTATTTGTTTTTTTAGACCAAGTTTCTCTGTGTAACTGTTCTGGATGTCCTGAAACTCACTCTGTAGACCAGGCTGACTGGGAACTCATAAAGATCTGCCTGCCTCAGCCTTCCTAGTGTTGGGATTAAAAGTGTATGCCACTGCCGTTTTTGTTTTGTTTTGTTTTGAATCTGGTGAAACAAGTGAATTGGGATAGGGTTTTGTGAGAGTTAAATGAAATCACAGAGAACGGTGTGAAATGATACATAGGAACAGCTTAGCACAGGACCTGGCTCGTTAAACGTAGCCATTATTATCATAGGAGGTGAACCATTTGCTTCTGTCCTCTGCTCTGTGTTTATATTTGTTCTGAAACCACGAAAACCTCCGTGCTTTCAAGAGAGAGGAAGGGCGCATGCGCAGCCATCTCCCCAACCAGTCAACCCCGCTCTGCACTACTCAGCTCTTCAAGAGCAGAAGGGAACAGCTGCCTATTCCTTCCTCTATGTTCTAATACTCTCCTAGCTAAGGGCAGCCTCAAAATGGCCATCAAAACTGGAGCGACATCTACTTTATTGCCCAGTCCCTAATATGTGAAGAAAATTTAGAGAAACAAAAGCCACTTTCTGTTCATAGCTTAATTTTAAATGTACTGTCTTGTCAAAGAAAGGATCTCATTTATTTATTCAGATATCCCCTATTACCCTTACTTAAAAGTCTGTGTAAAGAAAACAACTAAAGGTTGTTAAGGAGGAAGAAATAAAACACATTCATTTAGTAGTCACAATATACAATCTTCATAGAAAAGATAACTCATCATTGCTATAATGGTACAATATGAAAATTAACTTCTGGAAATCCTACTTATAGGTAACATGTCATAGAACACACAATTTGATATAAACAACAAAATCATTTATTTATTTATTAGAAACTCCAGAGGCAGCTAACATCTGGCAGGGATAAAGAAGTATCTGGAAATTAAGAGTGGAGAAAAAAGCACACGGTTATCAAGACAAAAACTCAGGGGCCACGTTCATCAAAGACTAGAGAAGTTAACTGTGGTGGTGGTTTTGAGTCCTACATGCCAGGTCTACATGGCTATGGAAAGAGAGGACTTAGTGTAAAATGATAACATGTGTAGAGAGTGTTCTGGGCACTTGGGATTCCATTACCATCCCCACTGAGGTCAAAGGATAATCAGGGGTACAGCTCTGTGGTCTCCTGAGCCTTCCTGGTCCGTTACAGAAGTTGGCCTTGTACTGATGATGCAGGAGATGGAGATCAAGGTGACCCCTGCATGGCTACTCCTCAAATTTTTACATGACACTGAATAACTGGGAGATTTCATTGTAAGTCAAATCTGATGGGTGGGTTTAGAGTGTCCTTTGGGTGGGTTTAGGATGTCCTTTGAGTGGTTCTAATTCTAATAAGCTTCCTGGGGCTGGATGCTCCTGGCCTGTGAACTCCACTTCCAGCAGTGAGGAAACCCAGGCTTCCTGGTGGGGACTGTCTGGTAGGAAATTGCTCTCTAGTTCTTTTTCCATCTAGCTCTGCATGTTCTCCATCCTGAGCACCAGAGCTATAATTTCAGAAAACAATGAGCATGACTTTTGTCATACTTGATATATCCTTTAGGTAGATGAGTGCTAGTTGCCCTGCACCAAGCCTTGAGTTCACCCTGTCCTTATCTTCAAGAAACAAATGCCATGGGTAAATATCCCCAGCAACTATTGTTAAAGTACCTTTTATTCTTAGGACAAGAGGGTACATAGGGAAGGCCAGAACCAGTGACCATGTTTAAGCTAAGTCTGTGTTTTCTCATCTGTGAATATGGATAATAACAAAGACCTCAAAGACTTGCTTCCAGGATTAAATAAATCTAAAGTCTCTGATTGTAGCTAGAGTTTTCCTGCCTTGCCCAAGTCAGGACAAATCTTTGTCACCCGCCAGTTGCACAGCCGCTCAGACCCAACCAAGTAAACACAGAGACTTATATTGGTTACAAACTGTATGGCCGTGGCAGGCTTCTTGCCAACTGTTCTTATAGCTTAAATTAATCCATTTCCATAAATCTATACCTTGCCACGTGGCTCGTGGCTTACCAGCATCTTCACATGTTGCTTGTCCTGGTGGTGACTGGCAGTGACTCCTTCTGCCTTCCTGTTCTTTCTTTTCTCCTCTCTGTTAGTCCTGCCTATACTTCCTGCCTAGCCACTGGCCAATCAGTGTTTTATTTATTGACCAATCAGAGCAACACATTTGCCATACAGAACATCCCACAGCATCTGACACTTGCTTAGTTGATGAATAGTTACAATAATCTCCTATATTAGAAAATATACTTGGAAAAGCAGATACAGAGTATTGGAGGTTGTTGCTCAGGAAGCCTCACCCAAGCAGCCATTGTCACACTGATGAAGGCCACCTGAAGTTTCGAGAAGAGAACCCAGAGAGAAAACAGCCACTTGAAAGTCTGAGCAAAAGGGTGATATTGTTGGGTTCCCCTCCCCTTTCCTGCTTTTGGCAAAGGTGACATTTCACTCCACAATTTCTTTCGACATCTACAAAGCCAGGAATCTGACAGCAAGAAGAGGAGTGAATTTTTGTTAGTCCTACCAAACAGGTATTGAACTCATGATAAATAGTCTGAGGAAATGTATTTATTCCATAGCAGGCATGATAAATGGAGTCTGGGTTGAGTTCTCAGGTGTCTAGGGATGCTTGCTGAATGAGCTGACCTACAGGAAGATGGAAGGTACCTGGGAGAGCAAATGTAAGAGACCTAACAGGTGTGCTTAAGCATTCTTATACAAGCAGAGATGTCATGGAACTTGTCATCACTGGTGCTTGTTCACCGTCACCAACCCTTCTGGGAAGACCCTACCCTCTTTTGCCAGCATACCCACAGGCCCTTGGCTGCCTCTCTCTAAGCTAATGGGCTGCCAAGATCACCACCTGTCTCCTGTCAAAGTTGGCTTTGTATTGCAAACGCCTCTCTCTTGGCTGACCATCCTTGCAGGGCCTCCACGGGACTTATCACATCACCAGGTCCCCAAGCTCCTGGTTTGAAGTCTGGCCCTCAGCTGCTGGCCTGATCCCCTCTGCTAGCAAAAGGCATAGGCTTCGGAAACATAAACCAGTTCTAATATCTTTAAAAAAAAATAGATGCCAGCTTTTTAAATGACCATCTGACATGCCCAGTGAAGTGAAGCTCATCTCCAGATGATTCCCAGCTGTCACAACAGCCCTGTGCCTGACTCGCGGTCATTGCAGAGGCAAGGAGCATGAGCACTTCTCACATTTGACCTGACAACAACAATTGTGATTAGAGATCAACTTGAGATACTCAGAACAGCTACTCGTAATTACAGCAATTAATGCACATTCATTGCTTTACTGTTTATGAAGCATGGTTATGTGCATGGTCATAATATGTTACAGAGTGATGGCGTCTGAGGGGAGACATAGTTGAACTATTTTACTACCTGAGCTTAGAGGCCGGGAGGAAACACGAGAGTTCTTACACAGGATATCGAAGCAGATCACCATGCTAAGCGTGAAAGAATAAGCACTTTCATTGCCAGACAGCCAAGAGACCAAGCAGTAAATCTTGGGTTTCTCTGCACTGGGTCTTTTCTGGCCACATTGCTAGTATTCTGCTCTACTACTACCTATGTTTTCTGCTGCTTTCCATTTGAATCCAGGAAGTGCTTAGTGGTTCCTTGCCCAGCGTGCTTCTTCCTGTGGTCTGGGACTAACCAGCTGTTGATGACTTGGTTATGAACTTGCCTGATGATAACCACATTTCCTGGAAAAACTGGTGCTTGTAGTTAGTTGTCTTTTGTATTGGCCTGAACAGTACCACATTTTTCTATATAATATAAAAGGATTTAGCTTGGCTATTGTCATACCAACCTAAGCTGAGCCCAATCATAGTTCAATATATCTGGTTGTCTTAGTTACTTTTCCACTGCTGTGATAACACACCAAGACCAAGACAACTTTCTTATAAAAGAAAGAACTTATTTGGGACTCACAGTTTAAGATGCCATGATTATCATGGTGGGGAGCAAGGCAGCGGGAAGGCAGGCACAGTAATGGAGCAGTAGCTGAGAGTGAGAGCTTACATCCTGATTCACAAGCACAAGCGGGGGGGGGGGGGGGGGGAGGGAGGAAGGGAGGGAGAGAGGGAGGGAAGGAAGGAGGGAGGGAGATTTATTGGGAGTGACTCTAATCTTTTAAAACCTCAAAGACTGCCTCCAGTGACACACCTCCTCCAAGAAGGCCATACCTCCTTCCCTAATCCTTCCCAAGTAGTTCCACCAACTGAGGATTCATTCAAATATATGAATCCATAGGGGGCCATTCTCATTCAAACCACCATACTGTCAATTTTGACTTGTCAGTTTGAATAACTAGTTTCTTTCTGGTGCTTTCCCCTGAAGAGCCTTGAGGAATTGGCTTACAATATCTTTACTCTCCCACTCTCATGTCCACTCCATTGCCCTGTAAGTTTCCCTTGCAGGCAGTAAACACTCAATACATGCTTGTGGTTTGAGAGTTCTTCTAGACTGTGATGAGGCTCCTTGTGAACCCAGCTGATTCAGCAGGTTCATGTGGTTCTTATGCATGAACCCTTAAGGTATGAGGCCATGTGTTCTGAGGAGAATCAGAGCTGAAGGTACTTCTCCCCTTGAGGGTAAACATGCAAGTGTGGAAGGATGTGCTAATGTGTGAATGAGTGTGAAGTGTGGGGGATAAATAAATAAATGCATTATTGCTTTACCCCATCCTCAGATTTTTCCCAGCAGATAAGCCTCCTCCCCAGAAACAACGGATTCTTTCTTTTAGGATAGTCTTTTCAAGTCCCCCCAAAGGCAGAGATCTTACCTATCTCCTGAGGGTTGCACCCTAAGGTCTGAAGTGGAAACTGGTTTTGGTTTTTGAACAAAGCCAGACTGCTCCCAGCCTGGGTAGGACATTAAACAGAAGTGAGTCCTCCAGAATAGAGACCAGGACAGAACAGGGAAGCAGAAGTACTGCACAGGTGAATGCTGGCTTGGCTAGAACACGCTCAGTTGGATTTCTCTGGAAAATCTGAGTGTCCTGCTTATGACTGCCCACATGCTATCCTGACCTAGAGACAAGATGAGCAATAGGAATTAGTACAGGGGGCAGGAGATGAGAATGGGGGTGGGGGGTGAAATTATAAGAAAACTTCAAGGAATTACCAGAAATAGTAAATAGTTACCAGTAGCCTTCCTATTAACGTGGCAGTAAAAGTAGTTATCTACTGTCTATCCATCCATACTTACATCTATCCATCCATCCTGCCTGCCTTTTTATAAAGGGGTTTAAATTAGCTTTCAAGAAGAAGTTGTATGTGGTGATATAATGGAAACCATACTGGGAGAAAAATATGGAACTATAAGGATAAATGACTGAATGGAACCAAGAGTGGGGCTGCCTATAAAGTTTCCATGGCTGTAGCACGAGACAGTGAAGCAGGAACGGAAACAGACAGAGCACCCTGGGCAACCTGGGATTTGGTCTACAGTACCTTGTCTGCCGGTCTGGCTGTGTCTAGCGTGGACTCGGCCACACCCCGCGGGGCTCAGTGAAGTGGCCTCTACATAGAAGCAAAGGAGTGAATGGGAGTGTGAGTGTTGTGGACACTAAAATCCAAGTAGCAAGTTTGCTTCGGTTGCATAAGGAACGATGGCAGGAAGAATTTGCGTAGGTACAGGGAATAAAAACCTTGTCAGGGGTTATGAAACAGCAACATTAAGTTTTTCACGGTTGAAAAAACAGCAATTTTTAAAAACTTTACTTTGGAATTAAAAAAAAAAAATAGATCTGCCACTGTCTATAGGCTTCTTCTCTTATCTGATATCTCCCTCTACTGACAGTCCTTGCTTTTTTTCCCCCTTTGAAACTCAGCAGGGGAGTCCTTTGAAAGTGACAAGCCTGTGAAATGTCTTTGAGTCCTGGCTCACAAAGTGGAGAAGGGCCAGGTTTGGGGAGGGAAGTGATAGGTCCACTGGGGAATTGGGGGATTGGAGCCATCCAAGTTCAATCACCAACAGATACAGTGTCTGGAGATCAGATGAGAGACCCGAGGCAAAGCAGTGGTGGGAAAGTGGTCAATGAGAGTGGATGAAAGAGAAGAGAAGACAGAACATGTTCTGACTTTGAGAGCTCCACCGAAAGGTCAGGCAGATGGGCCGGAGGAAAACAATACACATTCCGTCATTCCCTGAATGCCTTTTTATAGCATTTCCTACCGAGGACAATCCATCTTTGGGTACCAGACCTCCAGTGTTGGAAAACTCCTTCCTTACTGTGTGGCTATTTATTATTATTCTTATCATTATTACTACTACTAATAATATTATCCACATCTTTTTGTTATTGTTACCGTTGTTTAAGACAGAGTCTCCCAGCAGCCCAGGCTGGCCTTGAACTCCCTATCTTCCTGCTTCAGCCTCCCAAGTTCTGGCAGGCACCACCACGCCCAGATGACAATTCTTTTTATTAGAGAGCTATTAAACTTGATGAGTTATGACCTGGCTCCCTGTCATTCCCGTCCCTTTCCCACGTTCTATCATTGGACATGATAAAGATAAACAGTCTCATTGTGCATTTTCTCAGTAAGTAAATACATTGCTCACAGGAATCCCATGTGGTAAATATAGCCAAATAGTTAATGCTCTCCTCCATTTCAAAACCTCTCCCTACCCCTCCCAGAAGCCTTGAGGATAAAATCACTGATGTTGCCTCCAGTCTGTGATGATTTCTGGGTCACAAGAACTTCTGCAACCCTTCAGACATTGCACTGAGTAAATGAGGCACACTGTTTTCTCCATCTGTAGATGGAGAAACTGAAGCTCATAGAGACATGTGATTTGTATCAGAGAGGCCACATAGCCAATGGGGATAGACCCTGGCTGGAAAACGAGACCTCGCTGATGCTGAAGACTGGACATACGTATCAATGTGATTCTGTATCTTCTACTCACAGACAGCATCAGACACAGAAGCAGCCCACGGTGGTATTTACTGCCCAGACCAAACGGTGGTAATATTTATTTGAAAACTGATAGTCAGAGTCAAGAACTTATAGGGAAAAGAAATTAAGATTCAGTAGGCCAAGTTTCTCTCCTTGGTTAGGGTTAGAGTTATGCACAGTCTCTGGAGAGCCCCCACCTTCTCAACCACCTTGCTACTGGAGGGTAGCTTTGGTTTTGGTTTTCTTTTTTGGCTTTTTGGTTTTTTGAGATGGGGTTTCTCTGTGTAGCCCTGGCTGTCCTGGAACTCTCTCTGTAGACCAGGATCGTCTCAAACTCAGAGATCGGCCTGCCTCTGCCTCCTGAGTGCTGGGATTAAAGGCGCAGGCCACCACTGCCTGGCAAATGGCTAGCTAGCATTTTTTGACTCTCCCAAGTGATACTATTCTCTCCTCCCTGCAGCTCTCAGTGTCAAAGAATCCATCCATAAAGGAGTCTTGTGGACCAAGAGATTTTTGTCAGTATGTCCAGGTCCTTTGAGTGTGACGGATTTTTTTTTAATCTACTATAGTTTGGTTATAATTGGCCCTCCATAAATCAGTTATATAGCCTTGGATGAAATGGTTATTCAAGTGCTTTGTAGCAGTCAGTGACTTTACTGAGACTGTGAGCTAAAGGCCCAACGCAGTACCTGCCCCCTACCATATCAACTCTGAGAATGAGTTACACAATCTGTCGATGGAAACTGAAAAATATTGCTCGTTCCTTCCAACTGGAGATGAGCAGAGGCAATGGAGACTATGAGAGGAGAAAGGGGTGGCAAGAACCAGAGAGTAAAGAGGCTGTGGGACCATGGAAGCCAGAGACTGAATGTTAGCTCCTGTTTCTGTTTTCCAGTGAATGTTTCAGATCCTCTGTCTTGCAATTGGCAAAGAGATTGAAGGGTCTTTGAAACTTCTTTGTCTGTGGCAAAGTGGGAATAGAGAAAATCTGAGGTCTTAAGGAAACGAAGGGAGTTACTGATGACCATGTGTAACGGGGAAGGAAAGCAGAGGCGAGGGCAGCAAGTGGGGCAGGTGATTGACGACGAGTAGACGATAAATCAATGCTCGCAGAACCACTGGCTGAGGGAGCAGTCGAGGGAGCCGAGTGCCTGGGCTTAAGTGATTTTGATAACGGCCACACTGTTGAGTCTGTACTTCTTTAAGGCTTTCTCATAAGAGTGAGAGAAAAGCTGGAGGATTGTGCTGTCTGCAGCCAATAACAAAGCAGAGCTGAGGGCTGAGAGCATGAGGTGAAATTCCCTTCACCTGCTCCCATCTGCTGCTTCTAAATCACCCAATTTTCTCTACGTGCCCTTGGTTTGCGTGAGAACTGGACTAAGGGGATCATCAGATAAGATCCAGGAATGCTGGTTGGGGGTAGAAGCTGTTCATCAGGGACTTGGAGATGCATATGGTTGAGACTTGAGTATTTATTTTCAACTTGTCTGCAGGTTGGAGGGCAATCAGCCTGTTTCCTTCTGCCCCCTTCCAGGATCTAGACTTCTGCTCCCCCAGTACTATTGGCTAGGTAGGAATAACCTAACTTGACAGGGATAGGCCATTGGTCTTTATTATAGATCAGAGTTTCTTAAATCTTAATGGACATAAGAATCATCTGGTTGTCTTGTCAAAACAGAGCGGACTCACCTCACTAGTTCCCTGTGTGGGTGGAGCCTGGCTGTCTGTCATCCCTAGTGAAGCTACTGATTGGGTGATGAAGTGCTATGGAAGGGCAAGCTATAATAAATCTGACCCTGTGCCCATACCCACTATGGTAAAACATGTGATGTGCCCACAAGAAATTCTTAGAGTCAGTTCAGCTTTAAGAGTATTTTGTTCCCTTTCCCTAACCTAGAAACATGCAAAGAAAAAAATGTAATAGCAGATTCTTAGAAACGTGTTTGGGGTTGAAGGGATCGCTCAGTGGTTAAGAGTACTTTTGGATCTGTTTGGGAGGCACCCAGGCAGTGGGACCAGATCTTGTGCTCATTGCATGAGTTGGCTGTTTGAAACCTGGGGCCTATGCAGGATTGTTTGGCTCGGCCTGGGAGGAGGGGACTAGACCTACCTGGACTGAGTCTACCAGGTTGACCTCAGTCTGTGGGGAAGGCTTTGCCCTGGAGGAGATGGGAATGGGGGGGGGGGGGTTGGGGGGAAGGTGAGGGGGACGGGAGGGGGGAGAACAAGGGAATCCGTGGCTGATATGTAGAACTGAATTGTATTGCAAAATAAATTAATAAAAAAAAAAAAAAGAGTACTTTTGGCTCTTCCAAAGGACCCAAGTTCAGTTCCCAGTACCCACACTGGGTGGTTCACAACCATCTGTTACTCCAGTCCTAGGGAATCCAATCCCCTCTTCTGGTCTCCATGGGCACATGTACATATGGGGCATATCCATCCACAAACACACATACATACAAACAAAACAAAATTTAAAGGATCATGTATTTACAGCTTAAAGATATTTTCCCCACATTTGTTTGGAAATCTACAAGTCTTGATTTCTTTTTTTTATTTTTATTATTTTGTTTATTTTTATATTTTGACCTTCACAGTTTGGCACAACCCCACTTTTGTTGATTTGGCATTCCCTCTGTGGATCAACTTTCTTCTGGCTTTGGAAAAAGCTTCCATCTTTTACCAGGCACTTTTAACCTGCAGGATCTCCATTTAGCTTAATTGGCATATTTATGTATTGAGATGGGTGCCTAGAGGGCTTGGGCCACAGCATCTTTTGTATAAATCGAAAAAAATGAAATGAGCTGTTCTCACAGTGGTGTGCCCTTCAGTCATGGAGTGCACTAAAAGGCTCATCATTTACAGGCTGCGAAAGCTCAGGGAGATCAATAGGTATAATGCAGCCCAGGGCCATTTAGAAAAGCAAAACTCCGGCATTTTCAAGCCCAATTACTTTAGGAGCTTGGCCATTACTAATTCCCCGTTAAATCCTTCCTAGGCCTCCACTCTGGTGTTAAGGAATGGCCTCAACACAGAAGAATCAGCCTCCAAAGGCTAAGCCGGGAGCCTGCTCCTGAGAGTTGGATAATGTAAACTCTGGGGAGCTGACACTCCTGGCCAGCCTCCTCTGATCACAAGCCCAGCTGCAGACTGTCATTTTTCAGGTTGCTTCTGAGGCCCAGCATGCTTTGAAGGCAAGTGTGGGAATTGATTCTTATTAGTTTAATATAACTATAGTTAATGGTTTATAGATTTTTATATACTCTGGCCCAGCTCGGCATGTCTATTAAGTCTCTATTAAGGTTGACAGAGGACAGAGCAGGTCATAGGACCTGGGAAAAATGCATGGCTTCCCTGCAAGTCAGACTGAGAAATGGCTCCTTAGCCAGAGCTCTTAGGTCCTCCTAAAGCCTTAAGAGAGAGGAAAGGGACCTATGCCTACATACCAGGGAAATGAGCTTGTGAGCTCCAGAGAGCTCATCTCAATAGGAGCAAAGATAGTACCAGGCAATCACAGTGCCCTGCTGGGATGAATTGAAAACAGACAGAGGACCATCTGCCCCTAGGAGTTTCTGCTCCTGCCAAGATGACGGTGGATGGGAAAAAAGTCCACCTAGAAACTGTCAAGAACCTACTTGAAAAAAAAAAAAAAGATCTTTGAAGATGCAATTGTTAAGGATCTCCAAATGAGATCATCTTGAATCAACTCCATGGCCTATCAATATAGCAACAGATGGCTTTACAAACAGAAAAGATGCTGACACATAGGGCACTATGTGAACAGAGCAGCGATAAGGACATGGGCAGCTCCAAGGATTACCAGCAAAGACCAGAAATTGGGATGGCATGGCATGAGCTCTCCCTGTGAAGTAAACTTCCAACTTTTTTTTTTGTTGGACTCCTAATCTCTAAGAATTGTGGGAGAATATGTTTCTGTTGTGCTATATTACCTAATTTCAGACGTTTTTTTAAGCAACAACCTTAAAAATCTAGTGTGATTCAGGCTACTGATCAACCCTGGAGAAACTCATAAACCAAGAAGAGATATGAGCTCTGAACAGTAAAGATCAAATGTTCAGGTGGGTGGCTGCTACTTTGGGAATGGCAGGTAACCTCAGGAAATAGTGAAAAGTTGGAGGAAGGCTGGTTAAAGTTTACACACACATCACCTCCAGGCTGTTCAGGACAATCATTAACTGACTCTACTGTATGGCTTCCTGTAGTTTCCTAGACATTCCCTGTGGATATCCACGGAGCATCATGGGGCATGCTCCAATGTCTCTCAGGGTGATAGCAAATGAAGAGAGGCACAGAAGAAGTGGAATCCACCCCTATCCACCTCCCTTCAACCCCCAAACCATTGCTACTGACTCCCTACCCAGCAACTTCTTGCCAGGACTTCAAAGAGGTGATGCTGATTGAGAGAGTTACCTAACAAGATGGCAACAAATGACAAGGAGCAGCAATGGTTCTGTGGCTATCAAGGGCTGCTTTCTGGGCCTCACTCCTCCCCCTTCTGCAACTCACCCGAACTCACACGCAGGAACTCTTCTAAATCAGGACTCCGGAGCAAGAATTTAGAGTGAATGTTTAAGAAATGCTTATGGTAAGGGACTATATTAGGTATCTGAACCAAGAACAAAGGTAAAGCACAACTAAATGAAGACTATAAATAAGTCTGTCCTCATTTCTGCTGCTGTGATTAAACACCACGACCAAAAACAACTCGGGGAAGAAAGGGGTTAATTTTCACTTACAGGTATAGCCCATTACCAAGAGAAGCCAGAGCAGGATCTCAAGGCAAGAAATGAAGCAAGAGATCATGGAGGAACACCGCTTACTGGCTTGATCTTCCTGGCTTGCTCAGCTCCGTTTCTGACACAGCCCAGGCTTAACTACCCAGATGTGGTATTGGCCATAGTGGGCTGGGCCCTCCTGCATCAATCAGCAGTCAAGAACATGCCCCATAGACATGAGCACAGGCCAAGCTGATGGATGGGATTGCTCAGTTGGGATTCCCTCTTCCCAGGTATGTCTAGGTCTGTGTCAAGTTGACAGTAACTAACTATAATAATATTACAATCAGTATAGCTGAATAATGAACCACTGAGTTGGAAGATCAGTTTGCAATGGCTATGACAGGCAATATGCTGGTCTCTTTAATGCACAATGAACCTATACAAAATTTTTTTAAAAATCTGAAATTTCAATTTTTGTCTGTTTGGGGGTTGGTTTGTTCATTTGTTTATCTGTTTTTGAGGCAAGGTCTTGCTTGACTAGGCTCGCTTCAAACTTGCAGTTCCCTTCCCTTAGTCTCCCAAGTGCTTGGATTACCATTGTACATCACCATACCCAGCACCAATTTTATATCAATTATTGAATGTACTGAAGATATGAGAAAAAGTCCCAGAAGTTAAAACAATATGAAAAACCCAACTCAGTGACATAAGATGAATATATGAAATATAATAATAAAATAATATTTTAATCCCTGAGTGGAAAAAGTACAAAGCTCTTCAGATATAAAGCGATCAACTTTGGATGACCTTGACAATTGTTCAAATACATACACCATTTCAGAGAGTTATGAGTTTTATTGGTGATCAGGGTTTTTTGATGATACCTGAAACTAGAGCTTGATAGAAAACAGAACAGAAGGCACAAGGGTACTGGGTATATGGAGGTGAAGCTAAACATTACCAAGCGAGGTCAGTGAGACAGGGATGCTCACACACTGCTGGGATGCACCTCTCTGGAGGCTAATTTGAAGATACTAAGTAGTCCAGAAATCTGTGGACATGTGTGTGGAAATTCCCAACCTCTGTTCTTCAAAGAAAATTCCTTTGCCTCTTCTCTCTTATTGCCTACAGAGGCACTCTCTCCATCTTCCCCAGCATCCTCTGTCATCTGTCCACTTGGTCCAGGCTTTACTAAACCTCAAGAAGAGCAGTTGCCATTACATGAAGCCTGATGGCCATGGTGGTCATTGTACCAGCCTTTTATTGCTTGCTTCTGAAATATTCAATTTTGTATCAAAAGGTATTTCTTTCATTTGTTCAAGCCACCCAGATCACTTCTCAGTTTACCGGCAACTAAATGCTGTTCAAAGCTGAAAGATTTCATAAAAGTTGAGCACATTTGCTCTAAATTGCTCAGGTATTCTGTCGTCATTTGGGTGACTCTGAAATACTTCAAAATGTCCTTCAATCACCAAGTATTGATTTTCTGGCTACATTGTTTCCCAAATCTGTTTGTTTTGTTCAAGTTCTAGAAGGTGTCTGATGATGTACAGACAGGTCACATTCAACTGGAGTGAGCAATCCTGCACTTTAGGAGCAGAAATGAAAAGAGCATCTGTGACATGTATGTTGTCTGGTTTTTAAATGTAGCCTCCAAACTCATGTGAAGGAATTGGTGAAAGATGGGCCAGGCCAACTTCAATGGCTGAACATGTAGCTTGCCTGCACTGAAGCCATCAGCAAAGCAAATCTCAGATTAAGCTCTGTGAGATACAGACCTCAACTCCAAGAAGAACCCTGCTTCTTCTTGGTCGTCTTAAGCTATGACCTGGGTTTCCTCCCAGGAATTTTGGACACTTTATTTAGAACTTTGTTGAGAAGGAGATAAAAGAAAATGTTCCAAGGAAGAATAAATTCATATATACAGCTTACAGTGCAGGTCCAAGGAATTTAGAAAACCCTGAAATTCTAACCAGAAAGAAGCAGGTCACCTTGGCTGTCACTCACAATGGCTGTCACTCAGACACTGTCAATGTATCATTAGCCAAATACTCTCTTTGTTGACCACCCTCACTCCTGCCTTCTTCTTGCCTGAACCTTTTAAAAAATAATTTCTGTTAATTCTTTGAGATGTTGTTATACAATGTATTTTGATCATATTTGCCCCTCCCCCAGCTCCTCCCACATTCACCCTCTCTACCTTCCCCTTCTTACCCACTCAACTTAGAGTTTTCTTCTCCCACCACCCCCTCTGTTGAGTCTAATTGTGTTGCCCAACTAGTCTTGGGAATGGGGCCTGGCCTGGAGAGTGGTAAATTTACAAGGGGTCACATCATTAAAAGAAACTGGCTCTCCCTTCTCTCTCTCTTAGAAGCTATCAATTGCCTATAGCTCCTCAGCTAGTGATGGAATTTCATGCCTGCCTTCCCCTCTCCATGATAGAATTTTGCATGGCTTGAACTTGAGCTGGTCTTAAGCATGTTGTGACAATAACTGTGAATTCATATGTGCAAGTGCCCCTGCTGTGGCTAAAAAATACTGTTTCCTTGATGTTATCCACCACCTTTAGCTCTTAAAATCTTTCTGCCTCTTCTTCTATGAAGAGCCCTAAGCCTTGGGGGGAGAAGTGTGATATGCATATCCCATTTAAGACTGAGCATTCCACAGTCTCTTATTCTCTGAACATTGAACTGTTGAAAGTTAATTGCCTAGGTTAATCCCCATCTATTGCAAAAAGAATCTTTTCTGGTGAGAGTTGAGAGGTGCACTGAGTTATACATCAGTAAGTCATTAGGATCCCTTTTAGTACTACATTCATCTAACAGAATAATAGTATTGGGCTCTCCCCTAGCACCTATGATCTATCTACCCACAGGCTCTTGGCTACTTTAACTGTGCTAGCTATGGGATTCAAGAAGCTTTGGAATCTGTTCCAAAAGTAGTTGGTTACTCCCATAATATTCATACCACTATTGCACCAGTTGCTATATCTCGTCAGAGCATTCATTGTTGTAACCTGCAGAGTTCACAGCTGGGTGAGAATGATTACTTTCCTCTTCTGGTCATGGGCATACCACTCTCCAGCACCATGAAAACTAGCAAATAGAGATGACGTTTCCAGGTGAGTACCACCTTGCTTTCTCCATGCTCTTTGGCTCAAATATGAGGTTCCTTCAGCAATGGGGTTGTATAGTCAAATTCAGGAGGGTAGCTGAGTATTGGTAATAGCTTATAATGTTTGGGGGCTTATGGGACCCTATTTTGCCTGGAATTCTTATAGGAGTTCATTAACAAAATTTATAGTTAAAGCTGTATCACTTGGCCTGGTGTGATTTCTTGGGTTTAAAAGATTCCGTTCTTGATTTTTAAGATGTTGTTTGAGAAGATAACATGTTTAATCTCCAAACTCATTTATTCATCCAGATTTCCCTGGGGATGCTCAAGCTGTGTATTGAGTATAGCATTCTTACAGATTTACACAGGGTTGTGCAGACTCCTGCAAAATCTACCCCATTTTCCCTAATGCTGATTTCTGTCAATACTCTTAAGTAAAAGCAGCACCCAGATATTTAGGACTTATAAAATGCTGTTAGTTGTCTTTGGCACATGTTTAAACACACTGGGAGAGATGTAGGCTTTATTGGTGATTTTAACATAGTGCCTGATATAGGGACTTGATAGAAAATGGAGAAGAAAAAGCATGAGACTGGGGCTCCTGGTATGTAAGGAATTGTAGATGAACATTACAGAAGAAGTATTAGAAAGAGCAAGGGAGGACCTAGCGGCTGTCAATAAAGAGATTGGCATGGTGTGGCAGGGACAAAGGCATGTGGGAACTCTATCAGTTTCTATCATCTTGTTTAAATGAACACAAAATGTAAAGTTTGTTTGAATGACTCATTGGGCTTGTTTGTAGATGAGGTACTTAGACGTTAAGAACAGTTAGTCTCTATTCTCTCTTCCACCCTATTAAATATGTATATTGTAAAAAGCTTTTTTTCCTGAAGAAAATTCAAGCATTTTTTTAAAATTCAAATCTTCTGAGACTGAAAGAAAGGAACAAGAATTACATAAGCAGCCTGTTTCTATAAAGCAGATTTTTATGAAAAGACTCCCAGCAAACAATTAGAGAGAAAGAAAGGAGATGATGTAGCTCTGTGTTTTCATTTCTTCAGAAGCTGAGAGTAAAGGACAGCCCAGGCTCTCCTGGAGAGCAAGACAGGTCAACATGCTCTACCGCAGCATACCAAGATTCACTCTGCAGTGTTCTATTTGGAGACAGGAGTGTTTGAGAAAGACAGAGACGTGGATTGATGGTTCAGAATAGTGCACCCCAGTTTAAGTTCACACATCAGTGATCACTTAGTGCACACCTGAAGAATCAGTGCAAAGGCACAAGGGAAGGACATCTTTTTAAATAGGTTGTGTTTGGCAACTGATCCTGAAGTGAACAAATAAAGGAATATACTGATTTGTTAATCTCTCCCTTTATTTGAAACATCCATATACATAAAATATATGACTTCCACTTCAGTAGAAAACATGAACAAAAACGTACAAAAACTCTAGATCAGATGGGACTGAGGAGACAGGCCAGTCAGTAAAGTGCGTGTCACACAAGTGAGGATCTGAATCAGTTCCCAAAACACACATGAAAAAGCTGAGCATGGTGGTACATGCTTGTTACTCCCCCTGGTGTTGGGGGAGAGGAAACAGGAGGCTCTGCCTGAGCCTAACCCGGGAGCTCCAGACTCTCCAAGTGAGAGACTCTGCCTCAGAAAGCAGCATAGACTCCATCGGAAGAACACATCACAGCGTCCCCAGGCACACATGCACAAACACACACACACACACACACACACACACACACACACACACACACACACACACACACGTGGAGAAAGGAGGGAGAAAGAGAGAGGGAGAAGAAAAAGAGAGGGAGAGAGAAAAGGAGAGGGAGAGACGTATCAAAGCCACCATGAGCATGTGTTGCCTCTACCCATTGTGTACTCTGGCTAAATTTTAAAAGTTAGACAAAATCAAATGTTGACAACACAGTATAGTAAAAAGTCAGGGAATTGTTGGCAGCAGGGCATAAATGCATGTATGTAATTGGAAAAGAACCTGTCTTTATCTAGCACAACTTCAGCTATGTACTCCTGAATCTGGTAATCTTGCCTCTAGATATATTCTCTTTAGAAAATGTCAGCACAGACATATCAGAAGACAAGCAGGAGAATCAACTGAGTAACACACTCATTATAGCCAAAAAGACAAAAACAAAAACAAAAAAAAACAGGAAAATTAAAGATAAAATTGATAAATAGGTAATGGAAATTTTTCTTAACATCTCATGCAGGAAAAAAACCAGTGAACAATAGCTGCAAACAACAACATGGGTGCTTTTAATATTTGACAGGAGAAGGTCGACACCAAGATTAGCCCTTATGATTTCATTTTTATAAACATGGAAGTTGTAAAACGAACAAAAAACAATTGGGCTAGGGCTATAGCTCAGCGGCAAAGTATTTGTTTAGTGCACAGAAGTTTCTGAGTTCGAGTCCACACTCCAAAAGGCAAAAATCTAGGGAATAGTGTTGAGGATGCACATTTATGTGCAAAGGTAAAGGAAAAGCAGGACACAGTGACCGTAAGAAGGGATGGGGAAGAATGTGGGCTGTAGGACCCAGGGACATTTGAGACTTGAGAATGTTGGACTTCTTGGCATGGATACTGGTTTCCCAGGTCACTTCACACTATTTTTTTAAACTACGTTAAGATGTAGATGTATAAATCCAGGTATGGTGGCTCAGGCCTGTAAACTCAGCACTCAGGAGGCTGAGGCAGGAAGATTTCTACTATTAGCCCAAATCTAGTCTGATCTACATAGTAAGTTCTAGGCCAGCCAGGGATACAGTGTGAGGCACCCCTTACATCTCAGACACACACACACACACACACACACACACACACACACACACACACACACACACTAATGCATATTTAATACAATTTTTCCAAATGAAAATTAAAAGAGAAAAAATCCTAGACATTATAAAAATAAAAAATTCAATTCATGATGTCCCTGAGACAACTTGATAAATGATCTCTCTACTCTCCACGTTTAGGGAGCATGCCTTCTGTGAGGTCTTCAGATAGCTTCTCACTCAATGTGAAATGGTGTTGCTATGTCAGGCCAGTCCTGTAAACTGCAGATAAAAGAAAATGCAGTTCCTCTGTTGGATTTGTCCCTGTGGTTGCTCGCTGGTGCCCCCTGCTGGCATCAGTGTTCTGGCTAACATATTTCAGGAGTCCTGTCAGCGACTGTTCTGGGATCCCTGACACAGGCAGCCCCAGAAAGCTGTACCTTAAGTGTGCAGACCACAGGACATGACAATAAAATGATCAGCATGCGCATCCTGTGCATGATGATAAAATAGATGCTTTCGGGGAAAAAATGTTTTTAAAGGGCTTTTATTTGTGCTAAGGGAAGTGACTTGTTATATCAATCTTGTTCCATAAAATAACCTCGTGTAACTGACCCATGATGTTTTTATGTTCATGGTATCAATGAAAAGCAATAGTGAACAAAAGACTGAAAATTCAAAATTCAAGAATTGCCAGCACCCTTGTCCCAGTGCAGTCTGTTCGTTCCTTTAACCAGTATTAGCTGAACATTAATCACATACCCAAGGCTGTGTTAGGCATTGCAGGGACTGGCTCTATGAAGCATGCATGCTGTTGGGGGACACAGACAATAATAAGCTAAATGCTCAATTTTAGATTGGGATTGAAAGCCATGAAGAAAGTAAAGCAGGGTAGGCGATAGGAGTTACAGGAAGGTATAGGGGTTAAGGGGATGTCTTAAGTAGAATGATGTAGGAATTCAAAAGCCTCTTTTTTGTTTCTCTAACCACTGAAATTAACTGGCTTCCAGCATCTATTGCATCCTTCTGGGGACTGAGTGAAATTGACCTTGACTTTGGGTGGAGCAATGGAGGGGGGAACAAAGAGGTCCCAGGAAGCAGCTCAGGCTGAGCTAAAGTATTGTTTTCTCAAATAAAGGTAGAGAGGGAGGGAAGGAGGGAGGGAGGGCTAATGGTGGCCAACGGTTTGAGGTTGTAGTCCATCATAGAAAGAAAGTTATGGTGACAGGGGCTTCAGCAGCTGGGCACAGCGCATCCACAGTCAGGAGGCAGAGGGAGATGAATGCTGGCATTTGGCTTATTTTCTCTGTTTCATTAAGTCTAGGACTTAATAAGCCATTGAATGATGCCATCCACATATGGGGTAAGTCTTCCCATAGCAATTAACCTGTTCTAGAAACTTCCCCACAGACAAGCCCAGAGGTTTGTCTTCTAGGACTCTAGGTCCTGACAGTCAATATTATCCATCATAGCTGGAAAGAAAAGGAACGGGCTGAGAGGACATGGAGATCCTAGCGCTCCAGAGACAAGGGGAGGGCGAGGGAGGACTGTCCGAGAGGGCCAAGGGGAGGGCACCACAGGAGGGTGTGCCAGAGCCCAGCCTAAAACCAGTTCCTTCTCTCCTCAAGTTGGGTGAAGCCTCTATAACCTGCTTAAACGAGGTCCCTGCCCTCAATCAGCAAAATCTATGCTAGGTGGACAAAAGTGTAACAGAATCAGCTTAGCTATCTCCACTGGCATTTAATCATGAGTCCACAACCCTCAGAACCAGCACAGGTTCCGAGAACTCCAGCCCGGCACGCAGTCACACGGCATTTGTAGACAGAGAATGGAATAGAGGTGTGGGCAACGGAAGCGACATGGTGGGACGGCTCACCGTTAGCCTTCGTAGAGAGAATTTCAATGGTTGTCCTGCCTGGCTGAGGCACCGCTACCATGAGCGGCTGAGCCCCAGCTGCCAGAGAGAAAACTCCTGCCCAGGCTGTCAGCTTTTGTGCTGTGGTTGTTACGTGAGGACTCATGACAGGCATCCTCTGCAACATCCCCTTTAACTCATTTTGAAAGTATTGATTGCTAAGGATTGATAAACTAGGGTCTCCCAATATTGACTGGCTCCATGGACCAACTGAAGAGATCCATGAACAGAACAAAGGAGCCTGGAGAGTGTGGGGGGGGAGGGAAAAGACAAGGCATCTTTATTTTCACTGACCTCTAACTACATATTGTCTATGTAGTGTCATAGTAAGGAACAAACATCCCAGGACGATTGTAAATATCTTGAAACATCATTTAACCCACATCTGTTCCACAACCACAATGGGTAAGAGGCCTGCCCCTGGGTTTTATCACACCACACATTTTCTTAAATATTTACCACATTTCGGCATTTGCTGTTTTTTGTTTGCTTGTTTTTGTAATCCAATATGTACCATTCTCTATATTTTTAAGGGCACTGTACTGAGGCGTTCAGAGGCCTAACAGATTGCCAGGGGGTCTTAAGAATTTTCTTGTTACACTGGGTCATGAACTTGTTTGGGAAGAACAGACCTCTCAAGTCACCTTGTGTGGGCAGCCTGAAGAACCACCTCAGGGTGACAGGCACCTCCAGGGGTCTAGTACCCGGCTACAGGAGAGAATACTAACTAACCCTTCCTGATAATCCAGGGACTTGTTCAACCCTGGCTTGCAGGGCCATCAGACATTTCTAGGGATGGACTGCCATCTGGCGGCAGATGTCCTCCCTCATTTCTCTGTCCTGTAATTGGGAGTATTCAGAGCAAATCAGCAGCACTGGGAAGGCTCAGTGCTCTTCTCCAGTCTGTCCACCATCTCAGTCCCACTCAGAGCACAGTCCGATTTTGGAATTGTAAATGTTCAGTAGGCGGAAGTGCCTGACAGGATTCAAACCCCAGTTTTCCTCTAATGGAATTCCTCTTCCCACAAAAGGGAATTCTTAGAAGTCCTATGTAGCCCAGAATGACCTTAAACTCCTCCTGTCTGCCTGCCTCCACTTCCTAAGTGCCAGGCTTGCAAGTGTGTGCCAACACGCCCAACTCTCAAAAGATCACTTCTATCTGTGCTCATATCTGGATAAATTTAAATACAGGATGTTCAGAGAGAAGGTGGGGCTCCAGGGAGCATACACTTTTGACACGTCGAGGATTCAGTGGTCCCAGAGTCTCAGGCCCCTGACCAGGGATAGTCTCCCACCCTTGGTCAACTTACCCTGGCTCAGGCACTGTGGTGCTGGCCCCTCTCCGCCACTCTTCAGATTTCCACCGCTCCCTGCCAGGCTCCAAGCCACCACTTTTCTTTCCCCTTTGAGTTTGTAAAGAGCCTCGTCTCCCTTTCCCCACCATTTCCCCCATCACTTCCTTTCCTGTATGACATCCAAAATGGTGCAGTGCAAACACAAGCCTGGCCATAGCTTCCAGAACTCGCTGCCCCTCTGTGTAAAAGAAGTCCTCACTCTGTGAGACCTCTCATCTGCCCTGTGAGGGAATCTCTAAGCTCCTCACCTCCTACACAGCTGCAGCAATAGGTGTAGGGTGGGTGTGTGGGGGACTTCTTGTTATCCTTCACACAAGTGGTGCGTGCATGTGTCTCAGGGCATTTGCAAGAGCTGTCCTCCTCGGCCCCAAACAGCAAATACCAGCAGGGCTCATACTCTCCGTTCTTTCCAGGCCCAGTGGCTCTCTACTCTGCCCCCTTGCTGGTTTGATTTTCTCTGTATCTTTATCTTCACCTAACGTTGTGTGTATTTCATCCATCTTTTGTTGTTTCCCTCCCACTGGTAAAACGACCTCCAGGAGAAGGTAGACAGTTGTCTCCAGTTTAGTGTCAGTCCCCCATGTCTAAAGCAGTGCTAGTACGGGACAGAAAATGGAATGTCTACAGTTTTAAGAGCCCCATGACCTTAAGTCATGACACCACCCTGCACTTGCCAGTGGCCTGCAGCAAGACTGGCCCCTCCCCGGCTGCTCCAGGATCCAGGAGAAGCATCATCCTGGGTTGTTGAAGAAGTAGCAATATACAAAATGACAATATTTGGTTTTGTTAGGGTTGGCTTGGGTTTTTTAAGACAAGGTCTTTCCATCTAGCCCCAGCTGGCATGGAATTCTATATGTAAACCAGGCTGGCATAGGAGTCCATATATAGACCAGGCTGGCATGAGATTCTATATATGGACCAGGCTGGCATGGGATTCTATATATGGACCAGGCTGGTGTGGGATTCCATATATAGACCAGCCTGGCATGGGATTCTATATATGGACCAGGCTGGTGTGGGATTCCATATATAGACCAGCCTGGCATGGGATTCTATATATAGACCAGGCTAGTGTAGGATTCCATATATAGACAAGGCTGGCATGGGATTCTATATATGGACCAGGCTGGTGTGGGATTCCATATATACACCAGCATAGCATGGGATTCTATAAATAGACCAGGCTAATATAGGATTCCATGTATAGACAAGGCTGGCATGGAATTCTATATATGGACCAGGCTGGTGTGGGATTCCATATATACACCAGCCTGGCATGGAATTCTATATATAGACCAGGCTAGTGTAGGATTCCATATATAGACAAGGCTGGCATGGGATTCTATATATGGACCAGGCTGGTATGGAATTCCATGCATAGACCAGGCTGGTATGGGATTATATATATATAGACCAAGCTGGTGTGGGATTCCATACATAGACCAGGCTGGCCTGGAACTTGCTGCAGTCTTCCTGTCTTTTAGCCTCTCAGCTGCTGGGACTGCAGGCAGACACTGTCCCCCAGCTACAGTACTTGCACTTGAGTTTCTCCTTGCATGGTCATGGTGTCTCTTCACCTACGGGTTATTATGAAGATGACTTCTTCCTAAGCTGTATTGTCTAACTGATAATAATAATGTTAGCTTACAAATTAGAGTTTTGATGATAAAAAGTAAAACAAGGAAGTGTCACACAGCCAGAACACATGAGTTTCTATTAAGGAGCCACATAGACTGTGGCTTAGGTTAATGATTAAGAAAAACAATTCGTCCCAGTAGCCCAGCTAGCTTAAATTCTTCTAATCTTAATGTTGGGAGGTATGTTCGCAGGTTTTGAAGTGCATCATTAGCTTAAACAAAGCCTTACAATAACTCCAGGTTATATCAGATGCTTTGGTAATAGTTTTGAGATGAAAAACTCCAGAAAACAATCTAAAGTTCACAAGGACACACAGCTGAGGTCAAAAATACAAAGCAGCCCAACTGTTACTAACTGATGGACTTTCCTTGCTAGGGTTGGTTGATGATCAAAGGTGATAATTAATTCCTTATACCCATTTTGCCCTCAGTCTCTCTCTCTATATATATACACACACACATATATATGTGTGTGTATATATACATATATATGTATATAAAGTATTGATGAGTGGGTATGTACCCTAGAGATTTGAAGTAGAGCTGGCTGATTCTTCTTCATATATAAAAGTTTAGGTTTGTGATTCCTTTAAAATTCCTTATAGGATTACCTTTCAAGATAAGTAATAAAGTAATTGGCCCTTTCTTTATAACTGCAAAATGCAGCCTGCCAACAAAAGAGTTGGCTGATAAAAAGTACTTTCTGCTTACACATGTTCTGTTAATCTGTAGCAAGTTACTTAGATGTAAATGTGGGCTATTGGGGTGATTTTGTTTTTAATCATGTAAGGGAGATTAAAAAAAAACCATGTTTTTACCTGTATTCATTATAAGTATTCACTTGAAGAACAGAATATAACCACATTGTGATTCCTATATTGCTTGAAAAACTTTGTGGGGTATATAAGCTGTAGGAAAAAAAAGTATACAGTAGGAAAGAACACAGAAGAATAAAGAAGGAAACCATCAAGAGAGAGTGTGTGTTGTTTTTCCCTTTACCCACTCAGATATTAGAGTCTAGTATGTGCCAACTGTGTGGATTCCCTTTGAGCCATGTGCTGCTGGAGGCTGATCCCCCAGGCAGCAATAAGAAATCCTAACTGAGACATCTGGCTTATTTTACTTGATATCTTATTTAATGTAATGATATTTTCCAGGTCTATCTATGCTACTGCAAGTGACAGAATTTCATTCTTTATGGTTAAATAATATTCCATTGTTTCTATACCACATTTTCACTGAAAATTATCGATCAATGAACAACAGTTTATTCCATATCTTGGCTTTGTTAATTACTATTAACATATGAATGCAAGTGTCTCTTCAACACACTGATTTTATTTCTTTGGGATAGTGTCAGGATAACTGGATAATAAGTTAATTCTATTTTCTTGAGGAACATCTAATATTGTTTTCCATAATGACTTTACAAATTTACATTCCAACCAATAGTGTGGGAGAGTTCCCTTTCCTCTATATGGATGCCAGCATTTGTTTGTTTGGTTTTTTGTTTGTTTCTCTTTTTAAATTTTTACATATTTTAATTAAAATACAATTACATCACTTTCCCTTTTCCCTTTCCTCCCTCAAGCACCTCCCAAGACCCCTTCCACTTTGTCCATGCCCCCCACTCTGAAGCTGATAGCCTCTTTCTCCTCAGTTTTTATTGTTAAATGTGTGTGCACATGCACATAAATACATAAATATAACCTGCTGAGTCCATTTTTGTTGTTCGTACGCATATGGCTTCAGGGCTGGCTATTCTGCATTGGACAAGTGACTAGGGGGCCTTATCCACGGAGGAAGCTCACTGTCCCTCTCTCAGCAGTCATCAGCTGCCTGTATTCCTCGTCCAAGGGTGGCACCTTTGAGATTTTCCCCTGTCTGTATTACTATGTCTATTAACATTGCCATTGTTCTGGTCTTGTTTATGCAGTCATTTCTATGAGAAACTGTTTTACAGCAGGAGGCATCATAGCCCCTTGTGGATTTAATTGACATTTCTGTTGAGGCTTTTCCATATACTTGCTGGTTATTTGAATATCTTCTCTTGAGAAATATTTACTTAGCTCATTTGCTTACTGTCTAATTGAATGATTATTATTATTTACTCATATACACTAGATATCAATACATTGTTGGATTCTAAATTGAAAATACTTTCTCCCACTCTGTAGGCTTTCTTTTCTCTCTGCTGTTTCCTTTTTTCACAGATCCTTCTTAGACAGAACCTCCTTCGTCCATCTTTGTTTTGTCATGAGTGATTTGGAGTCTTATCAAAAAAAAAAAAAAAAAAAACACCTTGGCCAAGAACAATGTCCTGATATTTCCCCTATAGTAGTTTTGAGTCTTGCATTTAAGTTTTTGACAATTTTGAGTTAGTTTTGTTCCTTAGGTGTAGCTGAAGTTTTCCTGTGTCCCAGCCTGCCAGCAGTTGGGACACATCTCTCTCACTCGTGTCCCCCAAGTAAACATACAGAGACTTATATTACTTATAAATTGTATGGCCATGGCAGGCTGCTTGCTATCTGTTCTTATATCTTAAATTAACCCATTTCTATAAATCTACACCTTGCCACATGGCTTGTGGCTTACCGGTATCTTACATCATGCTTCTCCTCGTGGTGGCTAGTAGAGTCTCCTAACTCAGCCTTCTTCCCACCAGCATTCTCTTCTCCTTGTCCCACCTACACTATCCTTCCTACCTGGCTACTGGCCAATCAGTGTTTTATTTATCAATCAATCATAGCAATGTATATTCACAGCATACAGGACATCCCACAGCACGTAGGAACAATTATTTTTTAAAAAAATGTAGACTCATCAGGTGTGGCAACACAAAACCTTTAATCCTAGCACTCAGGAAGCTGAGGCAGGCAGATCTCTGAGAATTGGAAGCCAGCCTGATCTATGTGGTGATTTCAGGCTATCCAGGGCCACATAGTGAGACCCTGTCTCAAAATAACTACAACAAATGTGAAGACCAAGACTATCCCCCACCCACTGTGAACTTCTGACACAGCCTGAGGTGGATGCCTAAGCATCTGACAGTTTTAAATTACTACATGATTATGAGGCACAGTCAGGTCTTAGAGATAACTAGTTCTGAAACTGAGTTACCAAAGCACTTCTGTGCTGTTTGTCTCTCATACTTCTCATAAGAGATGGGACAGCAGGTTTCTGTCCCCATTTTACAGGATCCCTGAGAGGATTACTGACCTGGTCATCCAGTAAGTCTCAGAGCTGGGACTTAAATCTGTCTTTTGACTCAAATTCCAGGCTCTTTCTCACCCAAGTATAGCAGAAGCCATCTGTAAATAACGCTGTATATCCATGCATAACCATCTCCACTTCTTCTGCATATTTAGACTGCATTTCTTTTTCTGTCTTGCCTCAGTAGATTACTAAACTTGGGAACAGCCCCCAGGCTGCATTATCCACTCAGGACCTAGCATATTCTGGGCTCTGCACAAGTTAGTTTTTGAATGAATGAATAAATGAATGAAGCCGTTGTTGCCACTGTTCTCCAAAAATTCCTGTCCTGCTTTAATGGCTGTACTGTCTGGTGAAAGCTACCTCAAAGGTTTGTAATTAGGGCTGGTGAGATGGCTTGGTGGATTAAAGGTGCTTGCTGCCATAGTGTGTGTGCATTCACACACACACATGCACACACACACACACACACACACACACACACACACACACACACACACAATTAAAAAGTATAATTTTGTTTAAGGCAGAGTGGTAGTTTAACACCAAGAACAACTGAGCTCATACCTGGACTAAGGTGCTACCCTCCTCTCCTTCCCCCCAAACATTTATGTAGCTGGAAATGTCACTGAGTGTTGGGATAAAAAGCAATAAATAAAATTCTTCCTGCTTAGAAGTCTATAAACTTCAGACTGTCATAAAAAGGTCTTGTTAGAATAACTTTCCCAGCCAGCCTGCAAATCTAGTAGACAAAGGAGGGAAGAATAATCATGCATTAAGTTAAATTAAGCATTTAATTAAAATTAAAGTTACTTTTCCCTCCAGATGAACCTGATGACTTCTCCAAACTGGAACTGCCCGGCACCCACCAGCCAACAGGTATCCTCTAGGCTCTTTCTCTGGCTGAAGACTGCAGGCTGTACACCAGATTTTTTTCAACCTTGGCAACATCAATGTTTAAGTTTACAGCATTTTTCTGTGGATGGGGGTTTGTCCTATGCACTGTAGGGATTTAGAGGTGTCCCTGCCCTCCACCAAGACCCACCAACAGCTTAATAAAAAGCTTTCTCAAAGCCTGTGCCCAGAACTCTACACAATCCCGTCTGAGGCTTTTGCTTAGCCTCCGTCTTCCTTTCTCTTCCACAGGCTCTTCCCAGTATCACCTCTCTGTCCTTTACTTCCACTTGCTGCACTACACGGGCCAACACAACAGGCGTCAAAGTGGTTCCGGAACGTGGGCAGTAGCATGGAGTTCTGAGAGCGGCTTATCACTTAACAAGGAAGACCACAATCCAGACTGAATACGGGATACACACAGTCCAAAGTGCAACATGGCTGCTGAGTTGCTAAGCAAGTCACTATCAATGGGCTAGGGCATCCGATGAAAATACTCTTGCCAGTGCAATCAGTGGTTTGGACATTTGAAAGTTTTCAGTTATGTGTTTTGTTCATGTACTGTAATACCTGACAGAAACCACCTAAGAGAAGAGATGTGTGTATTGACTGCCAGTTTATGGGGATGCAGTCCATGTGGTAGCTAATCTTGGTTGCCAGTTGGACTACATCTGGAAACAACTAAAATGCAAGCTGTTGTGTACTCCTATGAGGGATCTTCTTAGGTTATCTGAGGCAAAAAGACACACCCTAAATCTGGGCCATGCCTTCTGGTGGCAGCCCCACTGGAAAGGACACAGAAGAAGGAAGCTTTGTTTTTTTGCCTGCTTGCCTTCACTCTTCGATGGCAAGTTTATCTATCCTGTTGCTGAGGCATCCCTTCACTGGGATTAGAACCTATGCCTTTGGGGTTCCAACTTATATTGAAGATCAGCAGTCAGGAATCATTGAGAGCCAAGCTGGAAATAATGGTGACCTACAACCCTCAAGGCCAGATTCTCAGCAACCTCCCTCTCTCAGCTGGGTCCCAAATCCTTAAGGTTCCACAGTCTCCTTAAACACATCCACTAGCTGGTGACCAACTGTTAAAACACATGACCCTGTGGGCACATCTCCTAGTCAAACCCTGACAAGGGATTCTGTGCTTTCAAGGACAGTGGAGTTGGATGATTTCCTGCAAATGAGTAATGAGCATCTAGGTGCGTTTTAACAATAAAGACCTCATAGGAAGGCCAGCAGCACTTTTGGTATTTTGCAAATAGGCACCTAACTCCTGTAGGCAAAGGGACAAGTTGAGGAGAAGATACATTGAAAAGTCATGAATCTCAAGACTCTCCAAAGTGTTCAGCCACCATGGTCTGTTACAGTGAGGTCAGTATTCTGGCTGAAAAAACTTGAGACTCTGAAATGTGAGATGGGGATATGAAAAGATACTTCAGTAGCAGTTCTGATCACCCTAGCCAAAAAGTAGATGCAGGAAGACATACAAAGTGTCTTCTTATAAGACAACCTCCATCTTCCCTCCCCAGGCAACAGTTGCCTCATTGCCTCTCCTGGCCATCAGACCAGTAACTAAGATTAAATCTCAGCAGCATGCTGGGACTGATGCTGGAGATTATCCTGGAGCAGACTTTCAGGAATTTCCCAGCACACACTGTCTACCACTGAGGAATGCTGAGAGACTAGATTACAAGGATACTGGACCAAAGCGCTAAACGGGAAAAGTAAACATGTAAAGACATACTTAGGGTCATTTTCTCAAGGCATGGTTATTAGAACCTTGGTATTATCTCCAAAGGTCAGGTAGAAGACATTGTTATATGCCTTTCCAAATGTCTTGGTAGCAGATGGTAAAAGATAATGAAAACAGTTGGAAAATACAATGAGAAACAGTTCAAATTCCTCGGAATGAATAGCATTCATTTCTAGTTTTGTACCAGGGCTATGTTAGCTCGCCCACCCTCTGTCTTAATATAGTCCAAAGAGATCTGGGCCATCTGGACACCACATAGAATGTCACGTCAAACCATTACATCAATAAAACAAAGGAATGGCTGGAATTCTAGAGACCTTGATTGGAAACAAGTACCACAAGGTATGCAGCAAGCCCTACAAAGATTTCAGGATGGGCCACTTCTGTACACTTCTAAGAATCATACGAGAATGGACATGAAGAAGTAACATTTTTGCATGCTGAGACACATCCACAAAGGAAGAGTCACTGAACGGTCACTTTAGCCAGTTGTCACTAGTCAGTCTTTAGCAGTGGGTATGAGGGCTGTGTGAATGGAGTAACTATAGTGGAAGATGGGATCTAGATACAGGACTACAGCATAAATATTCACTTAACCAAGACCAATCTAACTGCTACATCCAGTGACCAAAAACCAGATAGGACACATGATATGGCATTGTTTCCCAAAGAAACCAGTCAGTCACTTGGTGACAAGTTAATGACATTAGGTTCTACTCATTCTGAAGGGACCACAGGTTCCTCCTCATAGGATCCAAGTCCTATTTCAATTATGGGTTTCCCTATTTCCCATTCACAGAGCCTCTAACATCAGTAACATCAGGATCTATCAGCCTATGAAACACCTGATCCTTGGATGCAAAATTCTACCTCACAGGAGATGTACATCAGAGCAAAGCAGGAGTGGGGTAGGTACCACCCAGAGACAGACAGCCTAACAGAGCATTATGATGGCCGATCAAAGACATAGCTGAGGCATTGGCTGAGAGGTAAAAGTCTGCAAAAATGAAATGTCATGCTCCAGAATGCAGAACAAGTGGTATACCCCTAAAAGTAATACATGTGTCTAGGAACCATGGGACAGCAGTATGAATAGAGTCAATCATTTTCAATGACCTTCTGGAAAAAAAATTGTGCTTCCTGTCTCAAATTATGGGCTCTTCAAGGTGAAAAATCCACTTCCCCAACCCAACAGGGACACACTTGCCAGGGGATGGGGAAGAGTCCATTGAATTATGGGTGGCACCTAGACATTTTGGACTGGTTGTATCCAGGACTAACAGGTGAGATGAGGATCGCTGTCATGGCCAGAACAATTAACTCTGATCAGTAGAAGTTAGGGCTGTATTGTGGGATATTTGGATCACACTCTGACACTCCCGAAACTGACAATAAAGTTTACTTTGAATCAGAGGGTGGAGCTAGTACTAGCTGACTAAAATTAGCCATAGAAGTTTTAGAGGACTGAGGACATTTAGAGAGATATAGGAAGTAGTAGGGTGGGCCTTAGAAAGATTTTTGGCCTTTATTGATTGAAGAAGTAGAGAGAGAGAGAGGAGGCCACTGGTCGAATCTCACTGCTTCTCTGATCATTCAGGTTCTTTCCCCAATATCTGACTCCAGAGTTTTTATTAATAAAGAATAATTAGGTAAACTGCTTCAAGGCTGCTTCTATACAATAGAGATAAGAAGGAGAAGATGAAGAGCCCAGGAGACCCACTTAGATGCCTTTAGGGTTCTTTAGCCCCCAGTGTAACTGTACACATGTATCTTTAATGCACACAAAGCTTTAGAAAACTGTGAGTACAAACAGCACCGATGACTGTGTAAGGCCACATCAGCATCTTGTTAGTAGAGAAGGGTAAGATGAGTTCCAATGGGAAGTGGAAAAGGAAGCCCTTGAGTCCCTGTGGCAGCCCCTAGGAGATGACGGTTTGTCCCACAGATCTCTTTCTTCTAACTTTTCTTTGGGAGGACAGAGTTATAGGGACATTGGAGGGGCTTCCTCTCCAGCATACAGAGACAGATTACATGAAGGCTGGATTCTTGTCACCGTGGGAGTGAACTGTTCCAAGCTCTTCTCAAGGAAGAAGAAGCGTATGCTGAGAGGTGCTATGACTTACTTCAGAAGCCATCACAGTATGAGTGCTACAGCTATGTTCTTCCTAGCTCCTAGTAGCAGCAGCTTAGTGGAGCACCACACTAGACCCCAGACGTTCCTACTCTAAAGGCCTTCTTTCACAGTAAATCTCTACTCTGGACCTCCTTCCCTGTTGCCTAGCCAAGACTTTCTCAGAGCTTTTACTATTTGAAGGCTTCTTACCACAGCCACCTCCTTTTGCCTCTCCCTTCATAGCTATTGGGTCTAAATCTCTCCTCCACTGATCCAATTCTCCTACTCGCCCTGTTTCATGGGTTTTTCTCATAGTAAGTCTCTTGGCCCTTTAATTCTAACTTGGCATCTGCATCCTGGTGACAGAGTGAGTTAATTTTTCCTTCTATTCTAAAAAGAAGAAGGGTTAGGTCATTGTTCTAAGGTCCAAATTAAATTGTCTATCATTTTTAAAAGGTAAAATTGTAATAACTAGAAAATTATTTGTTGGTGCTGGGGAGATGTCTTGCCTTCACGGTTAAGAGCTCTTGCTTTTTTTCCAGAGGACCTGAGTTTATTAACCACCTAAGTCAGGCAGCTCACAACTGCCTGTAACTCCAGCTCCCAGGGACCAGGTGCCCTATTCTGGACTCCTAGGTGGCATCCACACACAGAAACAAACACACAGGCAAAAATAAATCTTTTAAAAAGGAAAAAAGGTATTTGTTCTTCTTTGAAAGCACAGTTTCTTCTTTGCTCCCTTAATAAATACATGCTTAGTCATTGTGTCTTTATTGCTCATAGGTTAAAGAAATCATAAAGTAAAACTAATCAGTGCTTCGTAAAGAAAATAGCTTTCACTGAGCGCAAAGGCAAAGTTAAAAGTGTACACTACAAACCTCCCCATCGTCTTCCTTCTGGTTAAGAAGACAGAACTGCCGTATGCGGCTTAGGTGCAAAAATCATAGAGCAGTGCACATGTGCTGTGTGTAAGGGATTGATTGTAGGCTTTAAGTGGTGCTAATTTTTATTTTCCTATCACATGCTGATGTGACATTCACTAAAGGTGGCACTTAGTACAATGATCAGATCAACTTTTACCCTGGGCACATAGTTTTTCTACCACTTCAAAGCATGTCACAAAAAAAGAAAGAAAGAAAGAACATAGAGACAAGGTTAACTTTCTGTTTACTGGAAGACAAGCAGAACATAATGAATAGTTAGTGTTTAGACTGTAGTAGTTCACATTTTAATAAATTATGGTATGGAAAAACAAAGTCCCTTATTCTGAAGCAGTTCTTTTTTTTCCTAAAGCAAAACCCAATGATGATGGCTCTGTTTGCTTTATCCTTCTAATAGATCCTGAAAACAAAACCAACTTTGCTAAATTTTCATTTAAGCTTTACATCAACATGCCCTTTATCTCTGCTTATACAACTGGGAAACAGAAAACCCAAATTAGTTTAAAAACAAAAAACAAGCTAATTAGAATTCTAAAGAACTTAGGGGAAGGGAGATGTGTGGGAGATCACACCTGACATGCCTTATTCTTATGGGGGGAAGAAGAGAGAAAATTTTATAAATCATGCTGAATTGAAAAAGAAAAAGAGAAGACACATTTCCCAGACAGATTTTGAAGCATACAGTTCAAATTTAGACTTCTTAGCATCTTGTGGTGTTTAGCCATTATAAGAGACCTCAGTGAATGAGAAAGACACTGTGTATCCAAGATAATTCTACTTAGAGAAACAAGTGTATTATACATTTAATTCTTATCTCTGTTGACTGCAATAAAAGTGAAGACCAAGAAACTGTAAGGTTTAATTAGAAAATCAAATCAACAATTTGAAGCGCATTCTTGAAACAAGTACCTCTTGATTTAGCTGCACATTAGGGCGACCTGGGGAGCTTCCACAGTCTCTCCACCTAGCTCCACTCAAGATCAATTAAACGAGAATTACTGACATTCTTAACTCTACAGGTGATTCTGGTGTGCGTCCAAGATTGATACAGATTTCCTTGGATACTGAAGGTTTTTTTTAAGCTTTAAACTATATTCATGTAAGCTACAAACTGAATATCTACAGCTCCACAGAATACCAAATGACCTTTAATTTTGTCAGGGAATTTCAAAAAATGATATTTAAAGAATGATAACTGGCTAATGTTATATCTGGTGGTTAGCCTTCTAGTCCCAGAAGTGGCTGTGCAGCCTAGTTTTAAGCCCTGATTTAAAAAGCATCCTTGCTGGGTCCTTTCCTTCTGGGATGGGAACTGAGCCTATGGGGCGGGGTGAGCTTCACCCCTTCATGTGTTCCCCTGGCCCAGGATTCCGCTATACCTTCTGGACAGAGAGGATATCTGGCCACCAGAAAGCAGCAGGCATGAGCATAAATAAAGGCTAACTATGTTGTCTATCACCACACAGAAGTTGACTCAAATGTCAGTGCTCTTAACTGCAATAGCTACAGCAGTGACTAACTTTTGAGATAGAACCTCACCTAACTACAGATTAAACCTTTATCATATAGCATCAAAAACTTCTACAAATATGGACATGTACAATGAGATCATTAGACAGTTATTGCTAGTTACTGGGTTAGAAACAAAATTATAGGATGTTGGGTTGGGGATTTAGTTCAGTGGTAGAGCGCTTTCCTAGCAAGCGCAAGGCCCTGGGTTCGATCCTCAGCTCAAAAAAAAATATAGGATTTAATTCTTTAGTATTATTCTGTAAAAATGAAAAATACTTTCTTATTCCAAACAAACAAAACTCCTACATGAATCCATATTGACAGCATAGGAGACTCAATTTTAAAATACATCACTAATAATTGGGCTCTGGTGTATAACAAATTTTTATTCTCCTTAGTGAAGAGGCCAATGGGTAGTAGGGAATTGGTATGCACATGTAAGCAGTTACTTGGATGTGTCTTCCAAAAGATGGGATGCTGCTGTCTCTGGAATTGAAGACACATATATTCCCAGATTGTATGGTATAATAGGCTTTTTTGGATGGCCAGTGCCCAAATCATGACACAGAGACTTATTAATTATGAAATCTTGGCCTTGGCTTAGGCTTGTTTCTAACTAGCTTTTATGACTCAAATTAACCCATTTTTGTTCATTTATGTGTTGTCCATGTGACTCATGGCTTTTACCTGTCCTCCTACATGTCCTGCATCTTCTGCCTCCAGCTGGTGACTCCTTTCTTCTTCCCCAAGACCTCTCTGTCCCAAGAAGTTCTACCTAATTACCTCTTTCTGCCTAGATATTGGACATTTAGCTCTTTATCAAATCTATCACAGTAACACATCTTTACACAGTATAAAGGAATAGTCCACAACATTTCACCCTTTTGTCTAAATAAAAAGGAAAGGTTTTAATTCTAATATAATAAAACTATAAACGATACAAACAATTATCAGGTTAGAATTACATTCACAATGTCCAGTCCATTTGTATTTGGCAAATTTAGAGAAAATACTCCATTATCTATCCTCTCTTGATGAGTCTAACCTTTTGTACCTAATTTACTTTCTATCCTAAATTGTATTACCAACCCCAAACTAATTTTTTTATCTCAAAACATTTTTAGATAAACAACGTAAGCTTTTATGTCTCTCAACCTTATATACTTTACACCTCTTTTGTGAGTTTTTTTCTTAATTTGGTAACAAGAAAAACTGCAACTGTAACTATTTAGTCCTCACCTCCACTAGAGGCACAAGAAGGACATATTACCTGAGTAAACAGGAAGTGCAGAGCAAACAAATCCCAAAACTATAGAAATGACAGAGACATTTGGCTGCATGGACAGTCACCCAATGTTCCTCTGCATTGTTGGGGCATCCATCTTTGGCCTATGGGCCTAAAATATCTGAAAGACTTCTGTGAAGCCAGAATTTTTAAAGGACTGCCCCACCTTGTATTGACAAAGTTCAGCACTCACTTTTTTGTGTGTCCTGCTTGTCTAGTTTGCATACTGCCAGTAGTTGAGGCAAGGGCATTTTTTTGCCAAAATGGCTAGCTTTTGCCACAAGGAAAGCAAACTCCATATAGAGGCTTCTTGATACCCATCATCCTTTTTTTAAGTAAACTGGTGCTGCCAAGAGCAGATGTGTCTCCTGTCATAAAAAGCCTTATATTATTAAAACATTAAAATGCCATATTCTGTAGGTCTTTGAAGTGTTTGAAGACCATCTATCTATTTAAAATATATCTCTGTTTGACCTTGAAAACATACCTAACATGATTGTAAGTTTGACTGTTATAGATGACTAACTATTAACCTGTATTTCTTTATTATCTTAAATAGCTTTCAAGAACTAAAAGTTTACATTATATTTTTAAATGAGCTGCAAAGGTACAATACCTCAAACAAGAGTAGAAACATATATAACAAAAGTAACCTTAAATTTGTATCAATATATAAAAATCCATACCAATGTAAAATATTTGAAACTAGTGATTGTTCAAAAGTAAACTCAACAATATACCCTTTTATCCCATCATTTCTATACTATATTCCCTTTTTCCCTTCAGAAAGAAATCTCAGAATCTAATCTGTTTTGTTTAATTTCTTCCTGACTGTGACCAATAATAACTTGTAACAAACCCCCTAAATGAAGACAAACATTATAATCCATCAAATGACCAAAAATCATCCACCCTACCTCTTGGGAATGTGGGTGTCATGTTCTATAGACTGCTTCTTGTTTTCTAGGGATGATGGCATCTTTGGGGGACCCTGAGAAAATAAGGATAATGGTCAAGTTCTGGGAGAGCTAACCATAACATTTGTTGTTCAGTCTCTGTGCAAGGCTTCTTTGCAGTCCTGGCTAGAATAGTCTGTGAGGCTGAGCCATCTAGCAACTTTGAAGTTGTTCTGGATGTAGAACTTTGAGGAAACCGCAGCAGAGGCACTCTGAGACACTGGATCACCTGGGCCACCCATTTTCACTGGTCTCTGGTCCCCTTACTTTGAAAACACACAAACTTTCTGCATTAACACAAATATGGACTGTGTGTTGTACACAAGCCAGCCAAAGATGATTGTTTTGTTTTATGTTTGGGCAGGTAAAATATGTCACCTGTCTTGTAGGGTTTTTTTTAGGTTTATTTTTTCATGTCTATTGTTAAGATTTTCAGGGAGTGTACCCCAATCAAATCTGATCTTTATTAACCTGGAAGGAATCCACAACCTTTAGTTTCCTGTGGAAACAAAACCAGAACCTTTCTCCCAACAATACATTTTCTGACTTCCATTTTAAAATTAAGACATTCTTAAAATATTAGGTTGGTTTAATTTAGCAATTTCCATAATCCAATGTCTCTCAGAAGCTATTGTTTTTTGTACATTAGCATTTTTAAAACTCAAAGTCAAAAAAGTACCATACAGGATCCAGATACCTTGTGTATTTCCCATCTTTGCATGGTTTATTTTTTGTATTACTTTACTCTCTCTTTAAAGACAGTATTATTTTTAAACTATATTTATTTTTCTATGACTGTCGATATCCATTTTCTTTTCTTTTTTCAGCATCTAAGCACATTTTTAAGCATACTATATCTGTTTAGAGGTTTTCTCAGTCTGGACCTGACTTTGCCAAGCACCTGCAGCCATCTCTGACCAGGTGAGACAAATCTTAAACTGCAATGTCAGCCTCTGCTCTGCTCTGCTCTGCTCAGCTCAGCTGGCCAGTAGCTGCTGCACCTCTGTACACCAAGCACCCGCCCACCTGAGAGACTGCAGAACTTGAAAGCCGTACCTGGCTCTTTGTCCAGAACTTTTCTTAGCTTTCTCAGGCCCTCTGTTTGGATATTCGAACCCCCACTTTGGATGCCATATGTAGATGGATTTTCTTTGGGCTGCCAGCTCACAAAAAAATGACACAGAGACTTATTATTATGGAAGCTTGGCCTATAGCTTAGGCTTGTTTCCAACTAGCTCTTATAACTTAAATTGACCCATTTCTATTCATCTACATGCTGCCATCTGGCTTGTGGCTTTTACCTCTTCTCCTCTATGTCTTGCTCCCTCTCCATCTGGCTGGCGACACCTTTCTTCTTCCCCAAGACCTCTCCGTCCCCAGAAGTCCCACCTAATGTCTTCATGCCTAGCTACTGGCCATTCAGCTCTTCATTAAACCAATCAGAGTGACACATCTTTGCACAGTGTAAAGGACTATGCCACAACAGTACGATGGAGTGTATTCTGTAGCTCCTTTTCTCCTGGGGAGCGTTTACTTGTCAGGGCTTTCTAAGTGTCTGGTATCTTTACCAGTGTCTGTTCAATAGACAGTGCAAACCAGGCTCCTGCAGGCTTTGCATTCTTGTTCCTTATTTCTCTTTCTTCATCATTTATCAAAGAATTAATGGAAGCTGGCTGTGGTGGCATAAACCTTTATTATCAGCACTTAGGAGGCAGAGGCAGGTGGATTTCTGTGAGTTTTAGTTCAGCCTGTTCTACAAAGTGAGTTCCAAAACAGCTAGGACAGTTACACAGAGAAACCCTGTCTCAAAAAAAAAAAAAAAAAAAAAAAAAAAAAAAAAGAAAAGAAAAAGAAAAAGAAAAAAGAAAGAAAAGAGAAAAGAAAGAAGGAAAAGAAAAAAAGAATTAATGGAGTTCAGTTAATTAAAGCAGTTCACAGGCAGTCATATTGAATTTGGAATCCAGAAATTGAGAACATGGCTAGTACATCCCCTTCCTTCATTGAATGAAAAAAAAGTCACCTTCAAAATTCCCTTTTAATTCCTTTCTTAAGTTAGCATACAAAGTAATTGGTTTCATCGTGAAATATATATATACTTTTTACTTGCCCCCTCAATGTTTCCTCATGCCACCTCCCCTTCTCTTTCTTGTGGAATAATCTTTTTGTACACTATGAATATGTGTCACTCTGATTGATTTAATAAAAAGCTGAATGACCAATAGCTAGGCAGGATTTTCGGGGCAGAGAGGATGCTGGGAAGAGGGGTGGAGTCATGAGGAAATACCAGAAACACAGAGGAAGCGGCATGGGCTTTACAAAATAAAGGTAACTGAACCAAGTAAAAGAATGGAGATTAAAAGATACGGTAAATTTAAGTTATAGGAACTAGTTAGAAATAAGTGTAAGCTATTGGCCAAGCTTTTATAATTAATAATAAGTCTCCATGTCATTATTTGGGAGCTGGCTGGTGGGACAGAAAAAATCTGCCTACACTTTCTGATCTCTTTCCTCTCAAATATCATTTCTATCTGCTTTCATGTCACAAATATCCCATCATTTTCTTTTGTTCCCCTCTCCCTTCAAATCTCTGCATTTTCTAGTCTCATACCCTACACACACTTGGGGAGGATGTATTTGTCACAACAAAGGCAGACGAGTATTTATGAAATCTGTGTGCTGAGCAGTGGGATGGGGACCTAACAATGTAAGTATGGCTTCTAGCCCAGAGAACTGTACTATCTTATATATTATACTTCTCAAGTTGAATGTCTCAAAGGGCAAGAAACTAAGTGAGTTGGAAGATAAGAAATTCTTAAGGTCAGTGTCTTAGCCACCATTGTATTGTTGTGAAGAGACACCATGACCATGGTAATTCTTATAAAAGAAAGCATTCAACTGGGGGCTTACAAAAGGGGGAGCTACAAAAGGGGAAGTGGAAAAGTTGTAATTCAGAAAGCAAGCAGACTGAGTGAGGGTCTGTGAACAACTAACTGCCTTGGGGGAGAAACTTCTCAGACATTCATAAATGCATGCTTCATTGAGGAGACAATTATGCCTCCATCTTAGCATGCCTTTAGCTTTATCATATATTTTGTAACATTTCCAGAACAGATAGCTTTCTGAGGTGCATTTTTCTGGCCAGATGTTTGACAGGCCCATTTGGATTAACTCTAGAGGGTCTAATACATTTTTTTTGTAATTTTATCTTTTGATCAGTTTAGAATATATGTCTCCACTCAGCACCAGAGGTATGACTCAGGTCTCATTCTTTTAGTCAGAAACTCTTCGACTGAATTTTTTTTTTAATTAAAGTAAAAAAAATTTAATGAATTAGTCGGGTCTTAAGGGGTCTCCTCTTGGCCACACCCCAGGGGCAGGTGTGGTAGTTACTTGCTGCCACACTAGGGGCAGTGTTTCAAGGTTAAAGCTGGAACAGCTACCCACTACAAATTAGTCATACTTTATCAGGATATTTATAGCCTTTCCTTGATGTGCCACAATAATACCCTGCTACTCTACCCCTTTTGCGTGGCATTTATGGAATTTATTTTCATAAGCCTCTTGTAACTGTATAATATGGTATTGTGAATATTGAGGGGCAGTTGGGATACATCCTTCTCCTCTCACGTGGTAATTCCAAGGATCACTGTGGTACTTTCCACTTTGTTAACATAGGTGTTATTACACACAGGAGGCAGGGGCCACAGGGGATTATGGTCTCCAAAGTTTTTCCAGCTATTGAACAAAACGACAAGCATTCTTACAACAAACATAAAGACACAGAAAAAAGGAAGGCAGAGGTAGAGACCTGCCTGAGTCAGGTAACCTATGCCAAGGATCACCTGGAGTACCAGATGCTGCAGACACATGGGAAGTGTGTTCATTCCTTGGGGCTTCAAAGGGGGCCCCCGCCCGACCAACACCTGTATTTCAGAACTATTAGGCAATAAGGTTGTTGTTTAGCATGATCAAGTTTGTTTGGTTTTCTTTTAACGTGTATGATTATTTTGCCTCCGTGTACAAGTACACCACGTGTGTGCGGTGCTCCAGGAGGCCAGAAGAGGCTGTGAGAAATCCTGGAACTGGATTTACGTGAGCCACCATGTAGGTGCTGGGAATCGAACCTAGGTCCTCTCCAAGAGAAAACAGCTGAGCCACCTCTGAAGCTCCCACGACCAAGTTTATTACCTAAATTGCTTCCCCGGTAAAACTGAATAATACCTTACATATATACCCTGAAGTGGAAAGTGGAGAAAATGTATGCCCAGGAATGGGCCGACGTTAAAAACGCCATGGCCGGGCGGTGGTGGCGCACGCCTTTAATCCCAGCACTCCGGAGGCAGAGCCAGGCGGATCTCTGTGAGTTCGAGGCCAGCCTGGGCTACCAAGTGAGTTCCAGGAGAGGCGCAAAGCTACACAGAGAAACCCTGTCTCGAAAAAAAAAAAAAAAACCAAAAAAAAAAAAAAAACCGCCAAACATTTATGGAGAGTTTTTCACGATCACTTACTGCGCTCCGCTCTAAAAACTGGGATGATTCCCGAGGTACTTACTAATTTGCCCAGAGATTCAAAGCTAAGAGTGTGGAATATGAAAACCGTGAGTGTTGGTGAACAAGATGACAACAGAACCGACTCTGGCACAGCTTTTATCCTCCAGGCTAGACTGGAGACGACAATGTACACACGCTAACAAGCGAGCTATCCGAACGCCGAAGACAGAGTGAAGGGTTAACGGGGCGGTCCTCGCGAGAACCTGCGTCTTTCCCAGACTCTGCCGGCTCCAACGTCACTTTCCGGCGCCACTGACTCGTCTTCCACCGGACGGATCCCTTCAAGGGCCAAAAGCCGCGCTGTCCAACATAGGAGGTGTGGCGAGGGTGGACCAATTGAAACTATGGACTTCGCGTTCCCCCCTAAGCTCCACCCCTTGACCCCAAGCATCATGGCGGAAGAATACAATCAGAGGACTGGGGCGGGGCCAGATGCGGAAGCGGAAGCGGCGGAAGGTGGCGGAACTCTGCGATCTTCTGCCCCACGTGTGCGGTGAGTGCTCCGGAGAGGGCGTTGCAGGCGGTGCAGGGCAGGCTTTCGCTGGCCGCTCCGGAGCAGGGAGAGTTTTCGGGGCCGTGGACGAGCGGGCGTCTTCAGATCGGCCACCAGGGCCGCTTTCCCGGCCGCGTTTATGGCTCGGAGTTGGGGGATTGGCGGGAGCCTAGCGAGGGCAGAGGGGTGAAGAAGCCCTCTGTTACGTTCCTTAGTGCAGAGCTAGGGGAACTAGCTTCGCTTTCAAACCCCTGTCGGTGCGGGTCACGGTCAGCCTGCCCATCCTGTGACAGACCTTGTGCCTAGGAGCATTGTAGGGAAAACTGAAGAAGTGATCCATAAACCGAGACCTAAAGCATGATGGGAGGCAGGAATATTTTAAGCAGGGGCTCTGGGATAAGTCCCGGAGGTCTGAGTTAGGAGTACCGCAGACAAGATAAAAGGGAAGGGTAGGAGTTTGGAGGCCATGGTGTCGAGTTTTTGTATTCTTGTGTAACGGGAAGCATTGTTCTTTGTGTTCCTATGCGTGTAAAACGCTGAAGGGTTGTTAGAAAAAAGCGGGAGGCGGCTCGTGACAGGCCTTGATTCTCTTAAAGAAAAAAAGTGTGCTTAATTTGCAAGTTCGGTAAGGAGAATTTTGATGGGTTTGTACTGAGTATTGGTAGTGGAGATAAAGTATTTTTTTTTTTTTTTTTTTTTTTTTTTTTTTTTTTTTTTTTGGTTTTTCGAGACAGGGTTTCTCTGTGTAGCTTTGCGCCTTCCCTGGGACTCACTTGGTAGTCCAGGCTGGCCTCGAACTCACAGAGATCCGCCTGCCTCTGCCTCCCGAGTGCTGGGATTAAAGGCGTGCGCCACCACCGCCCGGCAAAGTATTTTTTTAAGGGGATTGCAGGATAGCTTACTGATAGGTTCAAGATGACTGACACACAAAGAAGTAAATATCAGATGCAATGCTCAGGTTCTCTCTTTGAGCAGTAAAGTAGATGATACCCTGTTGGCTACGGTGAAAACGGACAGGGAGAGAAAGATGGGCTGTCGTTGGGGTAGTTTGCAGTGGGAATGCAGAGAATTAAGTTTCAGACATTAAGCAGAAGGTGCCAGTTATATGCATAGTCAAAAGTGTCGAGTTGCCAGGCGGTGGTGGCGCATGCCTTTAATCCCAGCACTTGGGAGGCAGAGCCAGACAGATCTCTGTGAGTTCGAGGCCAGTCTGGTCTACGGAGTTCCAGGAAAGGTGCAAAGTTACACAGAGAAACCCTGTCTCGAAAAAAAAAAAAGTGTCAAGTACACAGCTGTGAAGGTTTAGGACGTAAAACCTAATTTGCTTGTGTTTGCATTTGGGTTAGCCATAAATTAATTTGATAATGAAGAAACTTGGCAAATACTGCTTTAAGTGATCAAGGTTAACTTCAGGAGCAAATCATGACTGCTACAATCCTTTGGTGCTGTGAGAACAGTACTTCTTTGCTAACACACACCGGCCCAAGCATAAACTTACTCTAATGATGAAAATCTTAATCCCGAAGGGGACATAACCTGCAAAATAGAGAGGAGACATTGTGACTAAATTAACTGTATCTTGGAATAGGAAAAAGGACGTGAATGGGAAAGTTGACATCAAAATATACCGTTATACTAGTGTTAATTTCTTAGTTTCATTACAGTGTCATATGTTAACAATGGGGAAGCTGGGTAAATGATCTATAGGCTCTATATCTTTTTAACTCTTCTGTAAAACACATTGTTTTAAAATAAAATATGCAGACTTAATATGTAAATAAAGGTATGGTTAGAAACCTATATATGAAGACCAGTGGCACAATTGGTTAGCGTGTGGTACTTTCATGAAACCTACATGCAGACATGCAAGTGTGACAATATCTTGCCAAGTGATAAAATGACTGTGCAATTTAAAATGCCCAGTAGGAAACTGAGTGGTTTCAGTGTTGCAATTACAGGTACATATCACTATATTTTTATGTAGTTCTAGGCATTGAACCCAGGCCATGTTCCAGTGTTTCCTGGAGAAAGTGGTCAACTACATTTGGAAAGTTGTATATTTCAGTCTTTGTTTTCCAGTGGGTAGTTCATAGTAGCAAATTAAGGACTTAGAAAATCTTCCCTTACTTGCTGACTATTGCTGTGTAATTTACTGTTTCTCAAATACATATTAACCTGGAATCCTGCCTTTTTTTTTTTTTTCCTTCCCAGGACATTTCAGTGTCCTGAGGAATTAATCATGCTTAGTTTTGTTTTGATTTTTGAAACAGTATCTTACTGTGTATCCCAGACTGGCCTGCAGTTTATGTTGCCAGAGTGTCCTTGAACTCACAGTGATCCTTCTGCCTCATTCTCTCAGATCTAGGATTACAGGTGTGTGTCAACACATCCAGCAAATTAATTCATGAATAGAAGTTTCTAATCTGGAAACATTGTCTAGGAATCCCTGCAAGTGACTCTTAAGGTCATTTAGAAATGCATGAGCATGAAACTTTTCGAAATGTAGACATGAGCTTAGTAGAGTTTGCCTTTGTATCTGTATGTGTTCTGCTTCTTGCAAAGCTGGTAGGTTGGTGAGGAGTATCTGTTACTTTGCCTGTGCTCAGTGAAGGTCACTGAATGCAACAGGTGACATGCTAGGCGGATCCCTCTCAATTAAATATTAAATAGTTCATTGTGGCTTGGAGGTCAGCAAGGCATCTGGCTGTCTCTAAAACAGTTGGCCGATAACCTTTATTTTAGCTTCTTGGGGTTTTCTGTCTTTAAATTGTAACATGTGCTAAATGCGTCCTATTGCTTTTTAAGGTAGATACCCAAGAAATCAAATGGTAACATCACCGTTACTCATAACTGTTTTGGGGTTTTTTTGTTTGTTTGTTTGTTTTGTTTTGTTTTTTGGTTTTTTTTGAGACAGGGCTTCTCTGTGTAGTTTTGGTGCCTGTCCTGGATCTCGCTCTGTAGACCAGGCTGGCCTCGAACTCAGAGATCCCCCTGGCTCTGCCTCCTGAGTGCTGGGATTAAAAGCATGTGCCACCACCACCACCCCATACCAGCATCACTGTTTATTCTTAATAGTGGTCTATATTTAGTCAGTGCTGTTCTTCGAGTGTTGCCTCCGGGTGTGCGCATGTCCTGAGTTCTTGTTTGTGTTGGTATCTTTTTCACCCTCCGTTTTAATGTCTTAGAGGTAGTTCTGTACTTGGTGGACTTGAGAGCCCCCGGGCTGGATGCTTTATACTGCATCTGAGCTCAAGGACTGTATGTTGCACTGACTGTTTAATGACTCTTACTGGATAGCAATTCGGTGAGTCTTCATGCTTTTGGCTTTTGTTTTCCAGAATTGCTATGATGGAAGTCAAAGAGAAGAAAAAATTCACAGGAAAGAGTCCAAAAACAGCACAAGGAAAGACTAGATTTCATAAAAACAGTGGTAAGAAAGCCTTGCCCACGTGCGCTTCCCATGTGCTGGTTACTTTGAAGATATATCTGAAGGGGACGAGGTTTGTAGTGGGTGTCACGCTCTTCATGGGCTAGGATTACAGTAAACATGGTGGAAAGAAGTCACCACTGTCCACAAGCCAACCTGTTCCTCGTGGAATTTCGGCTTTTAAGAATTGCCAGAATAATTGAGGAATGCTTTATTTATAAAAGATCCTTTTGCCAGGCGGTGGTGGTGCACACCTTTAATCCCAGCACTCTGGAGGCAGAGCCAGGCGGATCTCTGAGTTCGAGGCTAGCTTGGTCTACAGAGTGAGATCCAGGACAGGCAGCAAAACTACCTGTCTCGAAAAACCAAAAAAAAAAATCCTTTATGTCAGCAATTTATGTGGCCTTATTGTATTCACATTCAGTCACTGTACAATTCATTTTAATGCTTGATGAGTTGGACCTGGCTAGTACACTCAGCTTTTGCCTTCTGAATTTCAGATGGTGATGTCTCTATTATTCCATCAGGTGTCAGTATTGCAGAGTAGAAAAATCCAGACCTATATAGATAACTGTGTCCTAAGCAGTCTTATGCTTTCCCTTGTAATGGTCTTAAGGCATAGCTATTATTATTGTCATCCTATTTGTTAGATATGTATAAGCTTTTTGACTAAAAATTTTAGCCAAAAGGTTTATTGTAGGCTTTAAGATTTTTCTCACAATTAGACTTTTTCAGAAATCCATTTTAATTCATTTTTATGATATGCTTTCTTAACTTCAGTAACTGTTCATTTTGCTCTTAAACTCTTACCTTATTGAACCATTGAGATTTTAATATAAATATTGATGGTAGTGCCAATAAGACAAAATGGAAAGGTACATAACATTTTATGTCTAGCATATGCTTAAAACTGCAGAAATATGCCATGCTAGCATAGTGGTTGTTTCTAAGAGGTAAATTATAGTTTATTATTAATTCCTCTAACTTTCCAGGGTTTACATGGCTAACCTATACAATTTTATAATCAGAAAGTTTTCTCTTAACTTTGGTTTGATTATTTAAATCCTAATTTATTCAAAGGGTTAATGTATATTTGCGAGTAAGGCTGTTGGTTGCACTGAAAAGTGGGTAGTTCTCTGCAGCCTGTGGTTGAGTAGATAACAGAGATTTCGGCTCAGAGTCAGTGAACTAAAAAGTATTCTTTGTTGTCACTAGAGTCTAGTTCTTCAAAAACATTCCCAAGGAAAGTTGTTAAGGAAGGTGGGCCTCGAGTCGCATCTAAGAACTTTCAGAAAGGTGCCACAAAACCTGGCAAAAAGGGTGTGAAGCAGTTCAAGAACAAGCCACCAGGGGGCAAAGGACCGAAGGACAAATTCCAGAAGCCAAATAAATTCAACAAGAAGAGGAAATTCCAGCCAGATGGTAAAAGTGATGGTAAGCATGGCTCTTAGAGCCTTTGTAGAAGCCCTCCCGGGCCAAGGTGGGACTGGACCATGGTGCACAGGTCCTCCGCTGTGTCAGAGACTGCCTGTCCTTGCTCCTAGATGGGCAGCATTTCAGAGTAGAAGGAAGGAAACACAGAGGGTTTAAGTAAACAACAGCGTGTTTCTAGTCAGAATTTCTTGTTCTGGTGCTGGTGAGATGGATCAGCAGTTAAGAGCACGTTCTTGCAGAGGACCCGAGTTTGATTCCTAGTGCCCACATGGTACCCACAACCATCTGTAACTCCAGTTCAGGGTGTTCAGTGTCCTCTTATGACCTCCTCAGCTCCAAGCTTACATGTGGTACACACACATGCATGCAAGCAAAACACTCTTAAAATGAATCTAAAAATAAAATGTTTTTAAACTTTCTCATGCTTAGAGATCTTTATTTCTTTAATCAAGGAATTAAGCTAAATTGTGTCTTTTGCAGGAAACTCAAAACATTCCTTTCTGAAGTCCAAACTGAATTTATTTGTTCACTCATTCATCAGATATTTACCTTTTTTAAGACATTGTCTTGCTGTGTAGCACTGGGTGGCCTGAAACTCACCATGAATTCACAGGTCCACCTGCATGCACTGTCATGTCCAGCTACCTTTTTTATTCATCGTGTTGGGAGATAGGTAGTTTTAAAATCAGTAACAGTACAGGGCCAACCTAATCATAAAAGCTGGCCTTAAAGACATAGTGCGCTCCAGCTAAAATGTCAACCATGCAGAATTAAGAGATTTGTAGACTCTGCTCTCATGGGGCTTAGACCAGGCTAATGTGATCAACTCGTTAGATGGTTCACATTCAGTAATAGTTCTGGATAGATTTAGCCATTTAATTCCTTCAGGACAAATTGCTCCCTGATGAGAATTGTTCCTTGGGCTTCTGTTTGTCATTGAAATGAATTGCCAGTCTCTTTATCACGATATCCATGGAGTCACTTCTCACCAGCATTTGCTCAGTTGTGCAGCGTGGCACCGTGGTGCCTTGTCCCTTGCTGGCTTCAAGCAGCAGCTTCTCCATACTGACCCCACATTCCCCCCTACCCCACTGTGAAGTTCTGGGTTATTTCCCTAACGTGGAGTGTATTCTTACGTGGTTCCCTGCCTGCCGCCGGGACTACTGTGTGCACATTTTCTATCCAGCCCTCCAGCCTGGTCCTTATTCTTCAGTTTGCCTGTGGGTTGCTTTCTGGGGGAGGGACAGCATGCTTGAGGTGGGAGAGGAGAACAGGGGGGGTGGGGAATGCCATTATTTCTCAGTGTGTCTGCAAGACCTTTCCCCACTCTGGTGCTTGTCTTTTTTCTGTTTCTAGGTTTTTTCTTCCTCTCCCCACGCCCAGTGTTTGCTCCAGTAGTTGCTTTTCCCCCTCTTGTTGCTTGTATGGTAGTTTTAATGGAGAATGCAGAGACTCTAACGATGTTAAATATAAATGCTGAGACTCAAAACAGAGAAGCAAGGGGGCAAGAAGGAGATATTTGGTATTTATACCTAGATTTTAGTATGACTCAGTTGACTTTTTTATTGTTTTGGTTCTTGTAATGAGTGAATTTTATAATCAGAGAGAGAGAGATTTAGAAATAACTAAATTCCAAAGGATTTGGAAGGAGATACTTATGTAAATAATACTCTAGTAAAATATTCATTTCATTTATCACATTGTTTGGTTTTGTTGTTTAATTGATCACATAACTTAATTTCAAAGGTACAGGAATAGATAGATCAATCTGTAGAAGCTTGCTATATATTGTCATGAGTGGAAGGCAACTATAAGTTGTCCCTGGATTTGTATCTTGTTTCTACCACCGGGTGGCCTTGGATGAATGACTTAATGTGTGGTACATAGCAAAAGGGGGTGATCAAAGTCATACCCATCTCACACTAAGAATTAAATAATGCTTGACAGCTCTCAGAAGAGTGACATTTTACTTTGGATTTTGTTTTATTTTTGATGTTTGGATTGACCCTCATATATGCAGGTACTCTACCACTGAGCTTCACTGCCAGCTTATATTTTCCCCTTGTAACTTCTAGAATGAGCGTTGGTCCTGGTGATTGCCCTCTGTTCTAAATTCGTATTTGTGTACAGTGTTCGGAATGTTAAATGCATTAAATTTAATTCTAGAATCAGCAGCCAAGAAACCCAAATGGGATGACTTCAAAAAGCAGAAGAAGGAGCTGAAGCAGAGCAGGCAGCTCAGTGATAGGACCAACTATGACATCGTGGTTCGGGCAAAACACATTTGGGAGAGCTTGCGGAGGTACTGTCACTTAACACTGTCATTATTAGTCTGTCCAAGACAAGGGCACCACAGAGGTTTCCCCTGCACAGACAGATGTCCTAAACATCAAAGACATCACCTGGTTTCTTTGATGCATGCTCAGAGTCCCCTGTCACAGCAACAGAGTGTCTGCCGAGTACAGAAATGTGTGAAATCATTAGAATAGTGCCAGATAGCTTTATGGAAATGATGGGAGGCAAATGGATTTGATACCTATCCTGAAAGATTTCTCAGAAAATGAAGGACAATTTCTTATCAGTTAGGTTTTGAGATGTTTAAGTATTTGCTATCTTAGATTGTTTTATTATTTTTCTTTGCTTCTGAAGTTCTGGCTGTTAAGATTTAGATTGATGCATAAAATTATACCCTGTGAGATGAGTTTCTGCCTCTGAGAAAATGACTTTTGTCTGACGGCTTCGGAATAATAATTTTAATGTCAGAGGTTTGCTGCCTTCAAAGGAAGAACCACACTGAAGTGGCAAACATATATCGCATGCTGTTTGGTTTTCATGCCTAAAATAACTTCATGTGCGCTTCCTCTGCAGAAAAGACTGCGACAAAGAAAAAAGAGTGAAGCTGATGAGTGATTTGCAGAAGTTGATTCAAGGGAAAATTAAAACTGTGAGTAGAATGTGCTCACTCTTCCAATTTAAAAAAAAAAAATGTGAGTTTCTTTGTTCTTAGGGAAGTGTGTTCTTTGTATGTAGTTATGGTTATCAATGCAGCGACACTTCGGGATTGGTATCCTGTGTCGGTACCTGTTAACTTTTGAGAACATGGGACCACAGTTCATGTAATCCTTATGGAGATAGTTTTAAATACAATTTTTTTATTTTTTATGGTTTTGATTTTTTGGTTTTTTGTTTTTGTTTTTTTTTTTCCGAGACAGGGTTTCTCTGTAGTTTTGGTGCCTGTCCTAGATCTCACTCTGTAGACCAGGCTGGCCTTGAACTCACAGAGATCCTCCTGGCTCTGCCTCCCAAGTGCTGGGATTAAAGGCGTGCGCCACCACTGCCTGGCTTGTGGGGGTAGTTTTAATTAGGAATGGAATTTGAAAGGTGGTAGACTTTCCTGTCTCTTGCATTTATTTCAGCTATGAAACGTGATAGGAAGCAAAGCCAAACAATGGTGTACCACATGATTGACATATTTCTGTCTCCAGCAGGCTAGTGCATTGGAAGCTGAAAAATGTGCAAATTGTGTAACTAGTAGAAACCTGGTGGTTCAGGCGTTTTGTTTTCCTGCAGATTGCCTTTGCCCATGACTCAACACGTGTGATCCAGTGCTTCATTCAGTATGGGAATGAAGAGCAGAGGAGGCAGGCCTTTGAAGAACTGCAAGGTATGGCTAATGTGCAATGTTTTTATCGCTTGTGAGAAAGTCACTTGTTTTCTCTTGGAATGCTGAAGAATGTCCTAGAGAGCAGTTCTGTGTTTTCTGTAAGACTGTTTTGTTACTGTTTCTTTGCGTGGGACTAGAGTGAGCTGTGTTCCAGAATCATGTGTGGGTTTCTTTCTTCCCTCTGTTTCTGGAGAACTGAAGTAAGGATGTCAGGTCATTGGATGTTTTGTTTTCCCAGGTGACCTGGTTGAACTAAGTAAAGCCAAATATTCGAGGAATATTGTCAAGAAATTTCTCATGTATGGGTAAGTTGTTATAAAGTGTATTTTCCCCCCTTGGCTTTTGGTTTTATGGATTCATCTTTGCTCAAATGCTACTTTAACATCTCTGGTTTTAGTAATTGCCTCCAGACACTTGTGGTCTTCCTAAGGTACAACACCGTAAAACAATGACTAAAATTGACTGAAATCATGATGCTCCCTTCTCCATTGTTACGGACTTATTTTTATATATTTAAGTTAAAGAACGAAACATTGGAATAATTAACTCCAGTTGCTAGTATTTAGAGGGTAGGAAATTGAGGACTCTGAAGTAGGTCATTGTGTTAGTCCATGTCAGGGTGGGATGATTTTTCTAATGATGTGCTGTTGGTACTTATCCACACCAGCCTTTCGGGTGTGAGAATGTACCAGAATATGATAGCAAAAAAAATAAGTGATATGCAATTGGTAACATTTTTCCTAACCAGTCCTGGCTATTATTAGCTGCTCAAATGCTTTAGAATAAATCTTTATTTTATTTCCATTTGTCTCCTTGACTCTGTCCTTCTCTGACTTTCCTTGTGGTCTGGTTGGAGGAGCTAATGAAGGCACTTTGTGTGCTGCTCACTGTTCTTGACTCATCTCAGTTCGTCTAGTTCTCACAGCAGCTGTTTCTATTTTGTGAATGAAGAGACTGGGCACAGAGAAGTTAAAGACCATAGGACTGGGCTGTAGCTTAGTGGTAGAGCATTTGCCTTGCATGCATAAGGTCCTAGGTTCAATCCCAGTACTGCCAACGATAAATTAAGGAAGAACCTGGTTGGTCTTTGAGCTGGTCAGCGGCTGGTTAGCCATCTTTTCTCACCAGGGATTGCAGCCTACTTTGTCTTCTAAGCATTGAAAGTGCGTGGCGTTTGATTTGCCCACTCACAAGTGTTCCCGTGTAGGAGAACTCCCCTCTAACACAAATATTGGTGAGCTGGCCTTTGCAGAAGTAAGTTGTGGGTTTATTGCCACCCATCCACCTCCTGTCGTTTTTCTGTGTTCCTTTTGACTGTAGAAGTAAACCGCAGATAGCAGAGATCATCCGAAGCTTCAAAGGTCACGTGAGGAAGATGCTGCGGCACTCAGAGGCATCGGCCATCGTGGAGTATGCGTACAATGACAAAGCCATTTTGGAACAGAGGAACATGCTGACAGAGGAGCTCTATGGGAACACGTTTCAGCTTTACAAGGTGGCCTTTCTGGAAGTTCGTTCCCTGTGTGTTTATTTTTCTGTGTGGTCTTTAAGTTTCAGGGTCCTGTATTTAAGATGTTTTTACCAAGCTAGTCCTTCAGGAGACATCTCATAGCCACTCTCTTCGATTATATGTCTGTGCAGTAGGAGCAAGTGGTCACTGCATGCTTCCTCCTCCAGAGTGCTGCCTTTAAATCCCCTTCAGATCATTCCGTGTTTGTTGCTTCCAGCTGCTGTGTGTGTGATGCTTCAGCACTTCTCTTTCTGCAGTCAGAGTGACATCAAAGACTGTAATAGTGAGCAGAGTTTTAGACCTGCTCTAGCCAGCTCTGGCTGGGGTGTACTGGCCTTCTTCTCGTTACTCTGTCTCATGTTTCTTCCCGGGTTTGCCTTACCTTGTCTGGATCTGGAGAGGAAGGGTTCTGGAGACCTGGCATTGGGTGGAAAATAGAAGTTGAGTCTGAGACCAGCCAGTGAAGGAACTAGTACTGCTCTTGGGCCTACTTCAAACCTTAGGACAGGATATACAGGTGATATGAAGGGATGTGGATTGATTGTGGGGTTGCCTCCGTTAGCTTCAGTTCCTAAGTTGAGTTGCTGGAGCATTTCTACTGTGACACTTGACCTTGGGAATCTCCAGCAATTCTAAAACACACCAAGGCAAGGATTGTGAGTAGGCACATGCTAAATGCTTGGTAAGACCTGATGGCTGGCGATTTGGTTGGTGCTTAGCCTGGCTTTAAAAGTAGAGCCAGCTCCCCATTTCCATGACTTCCACATCTTACAACTCAGCAAACCAAAACTATTCAGAAAAAAAATATGAATAAGATAAAATAATTGCTGGGTGGTGATAGCCCACACCTTTAATCCCATCACTCCGGAAGCAGAAGAAAGAACTCAGTGGATCACTGAGTTCGAGGCCAGCTTGCTCTACAGAGCAAGTTCCAGGACAGCCAGGGCTACACAGAGAAACCCTGTATCAAAAAAAACAAAAGGAAAAAAAAAGAAAAATGGATGTCTGTACTGGACATGTGTAGATTTTGTTCCTTATTGTTCTGTGAACAATATAGTATAATAACCATTTGTAGAGCATTTATGTGTTGTTATGTAAGTAGCATGAGATGGTTTAAAATATCCCAAAGGATTGTATGGATTACATATAAATACTTAGTTGTTTTATGTGGGAGTCTTAAGTGTCAACAGGTTTTTGTATCCATGGGAGTTGCTAGAGCCAATCCTCCACAGGGATGTTCACACACTGGCAGATGTATAGACAGGGAATCAGATCATGAGGAACTATTCATGGACATTCGTTCTAGAAATGTGAAACATCTCAAACTTACTTTAAACTTGTTTAACATGGTTGTAGTTCTTGCTTGTTCTGAAGTGAAGCATTTGATTTTTCCTCTGTTTCAGTCTGCAGATCACCCCACTCTGGACAAAGTGCTGGAGGTGCAACCAGGAAAACTAGAGCTTATTATGGATGAAATGAAGCAGATTCTGACTCCGATGGCCCAGAAGTAAGAAAGGGTTTTTATTTACATATTGAAAGAGGTATTTGCAGGAGCCACATTTTACATAATCCTTGCCAGAAAGGAGGCATTGTCCTCCCTGTTGTTAATAATCTATCGTAAATAAGAGTATAAAACATTTTGTTTGAAACTATTCTTGATGCAGATAGACATGGCTCTTCTTGACATGGTATCTTATTGGCTTACTTGTCATAGTGGTTTATAAACATTCTTAAAGTGATAAAAACCTTTTTTTCTTTTTTTTTTCAAAGTAAAGTGTTACACCGAACCTCGGTGTATTGAAGTTTATAGAGTTGGTTGTTTAAACTGTACTGTAGACTTAGAAGTTTGTGCTTGTTGCCTTCATGTCTTTGATACCTGACAGAATGGTTGGGAGCAAAGCTGCTGCTACCAGGCAGGGTGGGTGTGACCCCTGATGTCATGTCCTCTCACCCCCTAATCCTGTGTAAGCGTGGACAGCTTCACCTCTCTGGGCCTGGTTTCCAGACCTGTGGTACTGAAGTGATAACACATCCTTTGTGGGGTTTTATGAAGATAAATGGATTAAAATATTTGCAGAGCCCTTAGAAGAGTGCTTTGTGCATCGAGGCATTTGTGTCTGTGGTGGGTTTGCATATTCTATGTCAACTTCTAGGTTCTTGATCTTGAACATCGGCCAGCACTGCGCTGCTGAATTCTCCACACATCGTATTGGGGGCATAGACAAGTAGGGGTTGTCGCTACCGGTGGCACTGCTGTGGGCCATTCAAATGTAATGCTGCTAAAATTACTTTACGATACTGAGACATTTTGAAGAATGCTTGATAGAAAATAACCATTAGGAATCGGGTCTGCATGTGAATTTTTAATGAGGTGTCCAGTGCTCAGGGTCGGGGGAAACACTACAGCTCTCCTTGTGCATCATCTTGCTATAGAGCCTGGGAATGTGTATCCTGCTCTCGGTTGTGATGACACTAAACCAGTGTTACAGTCTAAAATTTTTAACATTTTAGTATTGCTGAAAGATACAATTGATTTATGACACACTGTGTTTAGTGAAAACCATTTCACTTAGATGATTTAGGACCAATAGGGTTGCCTGTCTTTGTGTTGCTGTTTCGATAAATCTGATCTGATTCTCTTCCCTTCCGTTTGCAGGGAAGCTGTGATTAAGCACTCGCTGGTTCATAAAGTATTCTTGGACTTTTTTACCTATGCACCCCCAAAACTTCGATCAGTAAGTCCTTAGTTTCTGTCTTTGAATCAGTGTAAAGCCAGTGTGGTGGCACACACGTTTGAGATTTGGCACTTGGGGGCCTGAGACAGGAGGATAACCATGAGTTTGAGGTTAGCTTGGCCTCCAAAGTGAGCTCCAAGCCAGCCTGGACTGTGGTGTGACACTGCGTCTCACAAAATGAAACAGACTGAAAATGGGAAAGGAAAGTCCTGTAGGACTTTGTGGGGCTGCTCTGATGTACACAGTCCTTTAGAAACGCCAGGGTTCCTTTCTCCCTTAAATAACCATGGAACAGGCACTGAACAGATCTGCTAAATCTCTTTAAAAATTCTGCTCTAGCCCCCACCCCAGAAAAGAATAGAATTGACCCTAGTTTGATTTATGATACTGAATTTTATATTTTAGTTACAATCTAGAGAGTGTCCTCTAGCTAATCTGATCTGAAAGGTAACTTACATTGGAGGATACCTCGGTGTTCCAGTAGTTTTAAATAAAAAAAGTAAATAAATAAATAAACCATACCTGCTTTAAAAGGTTAAGGGAGGATACTTAATGTGAAACTAAATGGCCTGTGAAAGCCTGGACCTTATGCAATGGAAGGCAGAGGACCAGTGAAGGTAACTGCACTGTCCTTCAAGTCAGCGGTGGGAATACAAATGAGATGGATGCCTTCATTCCCCGAGCTGTGCGTGCTTCATCCAGCCGTGACCTGTTGTCCATTGGTTCTCATTTTCTAATTGCAAGGGCTGACTAACCTGATTTCTCTTAACATACATGCCTATTGCACACTCCTGGGAATTTTGAAGCCCGCCAGTTAGCATGGAGAATAATGTCTCTGCAGCCCCTCCCTACCATCCCCCCAACCTTGTGGCCAGAAGAACAGCACTTGCTCTCTTAGGAATTTCCCTCTTCCCTACAGAACTCAGTATTTTGAAGTTTTTGTGCCAAGAGTGTTTTGGTGACAGTAGAAAACAGCAAACGTCTGGAGTGGGCATAAAGTGACAAGACCTCTGGAGATCTTGGAAGCACAATTGGAACCTGTGTTACCCTCCCGCCCAATATCTTTTTATTAATTCTTTGAGAATTTCATACATGTATATATTTTGGTCATATTCTAATTCTTCCCAGATCCACTCACACTCCCCCAATCCCATGCCATCTTTTTTTTGATAACCCACAGTTCAATTTGTGCTCCCCATATAGTCATAGTTGAGGGACCGTCTACTGGCCGTACTATTAAAGATTGGCTCCCTCCCCTATAAGCCATCAACTGTGGGTAGCTCTTTAGCTCAGGGTCGGGGCTTTAATGTTCCTGACAGCAGCTGCTGCTGTGGGTTCATGGATACAGTGGTCCTGTCCTGTCCAGAAGTCTGTTTTGCCCTGTGTCTCCTGGAATCTTTCCATCCCCTCTGCCACAATATCCCCATAAGCTTTGAGGGGAAAAGCTATGATGTAAGTGTCCCGTTTATGGTGGAGCACTTTTGGAGAAATTCTAAAGTTCAGCTCTGTGACCTGAAATCTACTCTTGAGATTCATCCCTGGAGAGGATGGTACCTTAGGGTGAAGTACAGCCCTTTTCTTTCCAGACTGTAGTCCGGAAATGTGGTCCCCGAATGTAGAAATTCATTCGGGACCCCTGTAGCTATTGGGTTCCAGAATGCATTTATATCCTGGCTGTTCAGATTTTGAAAATAAATTAAATGATTTTTTCCCCTTTCAATTTTTACAAAAAGGTTATCTGTAAGTAAAGGCCTATCCTAAATGTTAGCACAGAGATTTCATTGAGAAACACTATTTAAGTGTTTTGGTACACAATTCATATGACCTGTAGAGATCATCCAGTCCTATGGTAAACTAAACCACAGGCACTTCAGTCAGGATGAGTTTTGATTGTGTTTGTTATATTCACATGTTGGGGAGTATGATCTTTTCCCATCTGTTCTGTTAAACACCCCCTTAGAGCCGCTACCCCTGGCTGCTCTTTCTGTATTCATTAGAATATATCACACATCACCTGTGACTACTTTATAAAAATAGATATAGTGGGAAATTGGTTCTGTTGTTTATTAGAAATTGCTCTGAGCTGTATTCGCTGCTTTGTTGGAAAGAATTTGTCTAGAAAGAGGCCGGCTGTAGAATTCCAGCCTGAGGTGTCTGCTGCCTGAGCTCCCGCCTTTTCATTCTCTGCCTTCTGGTCTCTAGGAATTAATCGAAGCCATCCGGGAAGCAGTGGTATACCTGGCCCACACACACGATGGCGCCAGAGTGGCCATGCACTGCTTGTGGCATGGTACCCCCAAGGTAAGTGTCAGCGCCGTGCCTCCCCGCAGTCTGACTTGATGAGCCTTCATCTTTGAGCCTTTAGTCTTTGGATCCCAGTTGTACAGAAGTGTCATCTTCTGGAAGTTGTGTCCTAGGGCCTCCCGGGGCTTTGGCGCCTTCTCTGCTTCAGCAGAGACCCAAGGCGTCACTGAAGGTTAGGAAGAAACCTCCAAGCAGGTGACACGTTCATGCTCAGCCTGAGCTTACGGAGGTTTGGGGACCCATGCTCTGTTCTTTTATTCTTCATTTAATGGTCATATTGAGAATGGGAGGAAGGCAGAGATAATTCGTTAACTACACCATACATGTGTTCCCTGTGTATTAAGTACTCTGTGGGAAAAGGTGAACATTGATCACGATCATAGAATTTTACATATTTCATCCTTTAAATGTTCGTTGTGTTTTATCTGCCTTTTACTTATTGCAAATTTAACTACTGCGCAAACATATTAAGCACATCTGTGTGTTAGACTCTTGAAGGCATATCAGACATTGGGAGAGGGATGGCTGTACAGGTGATCTCACTAGGTTTGCCTGTGCCTTAGACTTCCGTGGGTCCATATTTGTGCCTAAATGGGATGACATAAGCTGGAGATTGTATAGCTCCTTGTGGAGTGTTTTGGCTCACGCTGCACTGTTTTTCATTCTGCGTCAATCTGGTCTTTTCACTAACAAAGAGACGATGCTGATGAAAATGTAACACTGCATAAGTATTAACTGTGCGCTAAGCTTCATCTATAAATAAATAAAAGTTCATTGAATCAGTTTTTCCTTTTAAGGACAGGAAAGTGATCGTGAAAACAATGAAGACATACGTTGAAAAGGTGGCCAATGTGAGTACAACAAAAGCATGTTTGTAAAGTCACTAACAGTGAAGTGAGTTCATGTCTAGCGGAGAAATCAGATAACTGCTTCAATTTGTTTGTTATATCTTCTTCTGTCCGTTTTCTAGGTTACTTTGCACAACATAGGGTTCATACTATGGTTCTCTCTGCACATGAATTGTTTGTATGTATGTGTGTCTTGCTAGAGATCGAAGAAGGGAATTCCTATATTCCAGGCCTGTGCACTCCACCCCAGGCCCTGTTTGGTTGTGGTGTGTAAAGACTGATCTTTATACCTGCTTTATACCTGTCTCCAGCCTCGGTGACTACACATGGGACTTCTGCTGCCGGTTTAAGCCATATATATACCTAAGTAAACAATGTCACATTGTAGTTCAGAAACTTAATACTGGTTTTTGCTACCACCAAAACTGTAAAGAGTTAAAATTTGTCTGTTTTCTTGGTATAAATTTATACTGTGGTCATGAAAAAATTAAGGTATTAAATATTTTAGCTCCTTGGAATCTATTGGAGGATTAGTGTTAGATACAAACGTTTAGTGGTGGTGGCAGTGGTTTTTGTGGGTTTTTTTGTTTGTTTTACTGGGGATTGTTTCTAGCTGGGGGAGCCCCTCAGTGGATCAAGTACTTAAAATTGAGCTCTGGCCTCCACACATGCATGCACAAGCAATCTTACCCACACACCCGTGCATTGCCATCCACACAATAATAAAATTAATACAAGTTTTTGTGTATTTAAATGTGGGATGGTTTTTCCATACCAGCAATACAAAGTAATGCTAAAACTAGGTTACATGTAGTAGTAAATGTGGTTTTAATTATATAGTTGAGTAACTTTATCAGTTACTGGTGAGTGGCAATTACTCTATGTTCAGCCTTTTCCTGTTTTTTAAAAAAAAAAATCCAATGAGAACAACTGAATTAGTCAAATTCTTAGTTCAGCAAGTGCTGTTCAGACCAAGGTAGCATAGATGCTGTGTGATACAGTTAGTATTCTGTGGCATTGGGAGTGACGGGCGTTAGTGTGCATTGGTAAGCAGCTGTCTTTTCTGTAAGGTGAAATGTGGTATTCTTTTTCCAGCTTGAGATGTACAAGAATATTTTATTCACAGTTTGCAACTGAGTAAATTTTGTGTGACATTTAATTGAAGTACTTACATTAAAATTGAGTAAAAACAGGATGTTAATAGAAAGTTCTGTCTAAACTGTATTAGTAAGGCATTTTCTAAATAATAAAATTAGACTTTTTAATTTTAGATTTTGGTTACATGAGGTAATTGGCCAATTCATTTTTGAGACCCTTTCCTAGTTTGGCATAGTAGTGGTCACAGAACCTGGCCGTCCGGCTTCTTTTTAATTTAAGAATTACTTCTGAGGGAGGAGGTAAACATAACCCAGTAGATTTGAACTGTAAATTATTTAGAATCACAAATGTTATTGTTCAGTTTTGAGGTTTTTAGATTTTTATTATTCCGGTCTTTAAATTTTATTGAGACTTCCTTTCAGGCCTCGCATTAGGTCTGTCTTGGTATCTTGAACGGAATCACTGTGGAGTATTTATGGTAGTCTGTAAATGTCGGTTAGATCAAGGTGGAGTTAGGCCGTCAGCGAGTCCGCTGGTTTCCTGGTTTCTCGGTCCCAGCTGCTGAGAGAAGCATGTTCAGTGTCTAGATGTGATTGCGGAATTGCCTGTTGCTCTCTTGTGTAATTAATATGGAATGATTGTCGAACTTGAGCAGAAATGATCATCTCTTTGTTCGGTGTGATTGTGCCTTTCAAAGATGGTGCTACTGTGTCTACATTTGAAATGGAGTTGTGGGCCAGCGTCTCTATTCACACGGAAATACCTTGCAGTTAGTTGTGCTCTGCCTCCCTGACGGTAGTTTTCACTGTCCTTTACCAATTTCCTCATCTCGGGAGCCAGTTTATTTCAATACATGTACGTCTGCTTGCCTCACTTGTAGTGACTTTACAGTATTCCCTTGCATGGCTGTACCATGATTCACTTAGCCAGTCTTTTTCTGTTGGATCTTGAATTGTCTAGATTCCTTAAATTATCAGCACTCCAGTAAACATTTTATATGTGTCTGTACATATGTGGAAGCATGTCTAGGATAAATCCCCAGAGCTAAAATTGCTAGGTGAGAACATACATGCATGTTGTTTTAATGTTGCCAATTGCCTTCCAAAGAAGCAAACCACTTTACGTTCTAACCAGCATGAAGATGCCTGCTTTCCCCAAAAGTTGAATTCCAAGAGGTGATTGTAGGCACAGTGGTTTTTGTCTAGTTCTTGGGGTCAGAATATTTTATATAGTTTGCGTGCTTTTCTTTTTATTGCTGTGTGTGGGTTTAGGGGAGCTTCTTTTTTGTTTGTTTCTTTGTTTTGGAGCTTGTAGATTTTTGCTGTTTGTTTAAGGAGAAATCCACCATGTAGCCTCTGGAACTCAATCAACTGTGTAGACTGGGATGTTCTCAAACTTATAGCAGTCTTCTGGTCTCCCTCTATTAAATACTTAGATGTATTATAAATTATAGGGATGCACCACTGAGCCTAGCTCTTGTCCAGCTTTTGTATATGGTTCGGGGTTTTGTTTTCAGTATTTGTTTAAATATCTATAGCTATTTTCAAAGAAATTCAACAATGTACAATAAATGCAATTGGACAAAGTACAATAAAAATAATTTGTAGTCCTTTGACTCGGGTGTTTTGCCTTCTAAAATTTTCTGTGTATGTACAGATAATTTATGTATGTATATATATATATGTCATAATTTTATGAAGGTATGTGTATATTTTATAATGTATATATATAAATCGTGCCTAAGATTATCCGTTTCTTTTTTGGTGATTTGAATAGTTTCTGTATGTAGTTGTATGCACGTCCCCTCCTCCCCCAATTAATCTTTCATTTCATTGTCTCATTTAAAATTTTCAAGTTGCCATTCATTAACTGGGTGTTTGCTTATATGTTGCATCCTGATTCCTGGGCTATTTGACGAATATGTTTCTGTTTCTGTTCAGTCAACCTTATCTCAAATATGATTAGCTAGTTCCTTTGAGTGACTGATTCACCTTGTTTGTGTAAGGTTGGACAGATTATTGTGTAGGCTATGGGAAGGGTGTGTAACAGGGAAAGTTTTTTGTTTCTTTGGTTTTTTTCTTTTTTTGAGACAAGGTCTCACTATGTCATGATAATGTAGACCAGGCTGGCCTCAAACTCACGGAGCTCTGGCTGCCCCTCAGATGTTGGGATTAAAAGTGTGTGCTACCACGCCCAGCTTTCTAGGTTTGCCGTTATTTTGTCTTACTAATTTTTATTACATTAACTTATGTAGTTTATGTGTAGGGGATAGGTGGTATGCACATGTGTGGACGTCAGAGGAAAGTCTGTTGTCCTCTTCTACCATTTGGGTTCTGGGAATTGAACTGCGGTCTTCAGGCTTGGCAGCCTTTACTCACAAGAGCCAATTTAACCTTTTCTGTCTCCCCGTTCTTACAGGGCCAGTACTCTCACTTGGTTTTGCTGGCAGCGTTTGACTGTATTGATGACACTAAGCTTGTGAAGCAGATAATCATATCAGTAAGTAATTTGGATGGGCTTGAATTGGTTACGCCGGCCAGTGGCCAGTGTTGGAGTTCAGTTTCACATGTTATATGAACACTTTGACTTGTGCTTTTAGTTCACATTTTCTGACTTTAGTATGTCTTATTTTAGAGGCTTGTTCTGTTCCTATATGAATTCCAATCTTGTAACTGGATAGTAATTGTTTTAAACACCTAAATGACCATGGTAAAAATAAGACTTGACATTTCTACTTTGGATTAAGGTTGCATGGAATTTTTTTTTTTTTTTTTAAGCAAAGCAGTGCTTGGATGTGATTAGTAATTGCCTTATTTAGTGATTCTTCAGTTTAACACACTTGTTGTGGACAAGCAGCCTCTGCACAGTTGTGTCCTGTTCATCTGTCCCTATATGCAGGGCTAAGCTGCTGGAGAAGAGAATACTTAAAACCCATTCAGCTAGCCGGGCGGTGGTGGCGCACGCCTTTAATCCCAGCACTCGGGAGGCAGAGCCAGGCGGATCTCTGTGAGTTCGAGGCCAGCCTGGTCTCCAAAGAAACCCTGTCTCGAAAAACCAAAAAAAAAAAAAAAAAAAAAAAAACCCATTCAGCTGTGCTTGTAACACCCTTAACAAAAGGTTTTGTTAAAATCAGGTTTCCTAACCTCCTACTTGTGTCTTAGCAATTACTCTGGTCTAATCCAATGACCATAAGGTGATAATCCTTGAGTAAATGTCTTTATCCCTGCATTTGACTTTCAGAACTCTTGGAAAAGCTAACCCAAAGTAGACATGGTGTTCAGAATTGTGTGTCTCCCGCCATCCTCTGGGACCATCCTTTTCTCATCTTACTTTGTGAGCCTATTTTCCTTATGTAGTATGCACAAGTATTGACTGGAGAAGGTAGAGATTGCCAAACTAGGGAAGAGAAATTGCAGTCTTGGTAGCAGTGACCCAAATTGGAAATGTTTTGAAAAGGGCTTAGTTTTTGCAAACGCAGCTTGTTCACCTGTTTGCACACGAATGGAGTCTTGGAGAAATCTTAGTGATGAATGAGACTCTTACAATGTCTGCAGAGAAAAGCCTGTGGTCAGGTGGGGGTGCTGTGGCCTCTCTAGTCCAGCAGGGTGAGGGTAGCTGGGTGTTTCCAGTTTATCCCTAATAGTAGGGAGGGAGAGGGGAGATCTGCTTTCCTAGATGGCAGCTGTAGATCCCAGCTGTGGGTTTCTCATGCCCCTGCTGCCACTTTCCAACTTTGTTCTTGATTATTTTAAAGTTGGGATGACTTTTGGGGGAGTAGGATTGTGGGAAGGAGCGAGTTGGCAAGATTTTGTGTCACAGACTGAATATTTTGACATGTTTCTTGTGACTTTCGTACCCTCTTGACTCCAGTCAATAGTCATTGTTTTTCATTCCTGTGACAGAGATGTGAGGCCGTAGAATTGGCTCTGAATAAAGCTGTTTCACAGAAATGGAAACTGACTGGCCCATTGAAAGTTTGCTTTTGTGTACTATTTCACAAAAAACGAAAATGTGCATAACTGTTCCAAATGGATTTCAAGGGAAACAAGCGCCCTTCAGGACTTGCCAGAATTCTCTGCTGGGTTAGTCTTCTCCAACGACTTATCTCACTTCAAGTTGCTGTTGAAGGCGTTTTCATTTCTTGTGCTTATCTGTCTGCGGTCCACAGCTGTGGAACCCACATTCCTAAAGACTAACTTGAGGCAGCTCTCACGGACATGCCTCTCACTGACAAATGCTCCGCCGGTTCTGTGGATCATTAAGTCCCGAAGTTAGTGATAAAGTTGTGATATGGTCATCACTCTTGCATTTTTCCCACCCAGCCACCACAGAATCTGTTGCAGTGCTTTTTAAAAATACCCAGAAAGTTGAGCATTGCCAAACACTCCATTCAGGGTATCCGTACTTCCCAGAATGTCAAGTTGGAATCTCAACCTGGTCAGCTATACCTTTCTTTGACCTTACAAAATAAATGCAAGCTGTCTCCCATCTGCTTTCCTTTCCAAAGTGAACATACCTCCAAATAAAATGTGATCCCATTTATTCTGGTCTGCTTTGGCTGGTTTCATAGAAGTGTTCCTAAGGAAAGGGATGGATAGCCTAGCCAGGGGCTGTCTGGGAATGAAGCAGTATTGATGCATATTTTAAATGCCTCATCTTTAATAAATAATTACAAAGTTACAAAGAATAATATACCGACTACTTAGCCTTCCATCATGTGATACAAATAAGTAAAACCTGGCTAATCATGGTGGCTCACGCTTACAATCCCATCACTTGAGAGCCAACAAGCCTGGAGGATTGCCATGAATTTGGAGTCCAGCCTGGGCTGGATAGTAAGATCCTATCTTTTTTTTTTTTTTTTTTTTGTAAAGGGCTAGATAGTAATTATTTGAGGCCTTATAGGCCATATATGGTTTGTCTTGTTTATACTTTTAAAGAATGTTTTGCAATTAAAAAAAAAGGAAAAGAAAAACATTCTTAGCTTGATGAGTGTATAGAAAGTGGGCACAGACAGGACTTGACCTATGGACCATAATTTTTTCACTTTTAAGTATTTCGTTTATTTTTCAATGACAAGTAGAAATAGTCCACTAGTGACTATACTGAAGTTTATAGTTTTTATTTTCATGGTGGTGGTTAGTGTTTTTTATACTCTTAAAAACTGTTTTTTGGATCTCATGTATGTAGTTCATTTGGTAGAGTGCTTGTCTCGTATCCATGAAGTCATGGGCTCCATACCCAGCACCACATAAACCAGGTATGTGGTATATGTTTTAGTAATTCCAGAACTTGGAGGGTGAAGGCAGGAGAATAGGAAGTTCAAGGTCATCCTTGGCCACAAAGCAACTGAGGCCAGCCTTGGGATACACGAGACCCTATTTTAAGAACAAAAACCAAACTATTTTTGGAGGAGTGGCCGTGAAGTTCAGTGGTAGAGCACTTATGCAGTACACGAGAGGCTTGCAATCCCTACCACTGCAAACCAAAAGCAAACAAACAGCAACAAAACCCAGAAAAACCCCAGAAGTTATTCTTCCTTTTTTATTGGATTTTGCTATTCCATATAGTTCTTAATCACATATGTGTGGACTCTTAGTTTCATTTCTGTAGCTGTGAAACTTAAAAAAACAAACTACAAACAACCTTGGCTTACAATTTACCCGTATTGTGGAGAAGTCAGAGTGGGCATCACATCCACAGAACATGTCACGAACAGACAGAAGAAATGCCTGGATTCTTGCTTGTCAACTAGTTTTTTCCCTATACTGGTCAATACCCCCTGCCTAGGGAATGGAGCTTCTCACAATAGACTGGGTCTTCCTACATCAATTACCAGGCAAGACAGTTCGACCACAGTCATGTCCAGAGGTCAGCCTGATCTTGATTCCTCAGTGAGACTCTTCCCAGGATATTCTAGGTTGTACCAGACTGACAGTTAAAACTAACCAGTAGAGTCCTGTGACTGTGTTTCCCACCCAGACACTAAGAGAACCCAGTGTTGCTAAGAGTTTCCTTCAGAGTAATTGGTTTTACCAAAATGTCAGGTTGAAATCATAGGCTGATCATCACTCTAAATAAATAAATAAAATCCCAGGCTCCTGCTCTGATCTCTCAGCCACATCTCTGCCTCTCACTTGACATTTCCTTAGGTTAGTTTTCATTCATTTTTAGCCGTTAACTATGGTCTGACAGGACTTACAAACTCAGAAATGCCCATTGACCGGATGCTTACATGAGTGAGGTACTCAATAAAGAGGGAGGGGGTCGAGAATGGAGAGACTGCATCATGCCCTAGTGCAGCCAGAAGGTAGACTAGGGGATAAAGCCTTGTCTTTGAAGTGCTCAGGCTTCCTGGTCATTTGACCTCCCTCGGCTCCTCTGTTGCTGTCTATCATTTAGGTCTCTCCTATTTATTTTTAACTTTCTATTCATTCTCTTGCCTGTTCTGCTAGACTTTAGCTCCCTGTGGCTAAAGTAGTTCCTATTTGTTTTTCCTTCCCACATATGACCTATTATAGCAGTGTGCTTACTACAGGCTCAAGTCTCAAGTTTCTGTTGCTTGGTTTAGTTCTGTCCTTATGGAAAATGTGTACCCCCAACTCCATTCCCTGTGTGTACTTTTGTTTTGAACGACTAGCTCTCTTAAGAATGCCAAGGGGCCTGGGCAAGGGTTCCCCCTGCTTAGTCAGAGCAAGTGAACTGAATGTGTCTATGCATAGATGTTGTGCATACTGGCTGCGCCATGAAAGTAGTCCTTGTGGGGGGTGTCAGTGGAGTCCACAGATTTGGTGGCTCCCGCCTTTCCTCATTATGCTCTGAAAAAGATGTCAGTTCAAGTGCACCGAGGGCATGCTAAAGGTTCCCTGTGTTGGATGCATTAAACATCTCATTACCAAAAGCATGGATAATAATGCTACTTTGAGATAATGAAAAGAACTCCACACCTTGTAGCGAATTCTGTATATTTTTTCCTGGTGTGATTGAAATTGTAGATTCATTTTTAGATTGTTAGACTTATTTCTGAAAGCCTTCGTGTTTTGTGTGGAAATCATGCTGTGACCTTTGACTTCTTCAGAGGTAATTCAGAGAGCTGGATGAGGATCCAGCTGTAGTTCTGGAACCTGGTTGCGAGAAGGATCATTCAGCACTCTGCAGTGTCTGGTTCCATTTCAACATGTAGCCAGTGTCATTACTGTCATTAGGCATCAGAAGAACATAGATTAGTGCAGAAGTTGAGGGGAGCCTGGGATTTTATCATCAACAAACATGAGATGCTGAGTTTTGCTGTATTTTGAGCCTATGGTTGATGGTTTTTAGTTTAGTCCTTTGTACTACTAAAATCACTAATTTAGTAATAAATAGTTGTTGGTGTTTTTTGTCTTTTTGGTTTGTTTTTTAAGGGCAGACTGGGGCTGGAGCATGGTTAAGAGCACTTTCTGCTTTCCCAGAAGACCCAGGTTTAATACCCAGAACTCACATAGCAGCTCAGAATTCTCTGCGGGTACTGCATGCGTGTTGTGCACAGACATGCTTATAGACAAAACACTCATACACACAATAAAAATTTTGTTTAATTGTTAAAAAAAAATAACAATTCTGAGTATATGTCATCGTAAGAGGATTTCTTCCTTTTAGAGGAGGGATATGACAGATTTGGAGTAGGGATCAGGACTAGTCAGATCCCTGCTTCTGGTCCTGACCTGTAAACTTAGCTAGTGAATGAGTTCTCTCTGTGGCTCCAGGTAACCTGTTGGTGTTTCTCACTGTGGTAAACAGCCTTCGTTTGCTATAATAAGCAGCCTAGCTAAGCCTGTGTTAACTTTGTGGTTTACAGGGCAGCTTCCTCTCCCATGCCTCAGCAGGGAAGTTCTGAGGCATGTGCTTCATCAAGGCTCATGCTACATTAAGTGCTCCTGCAAATTGACTCTTGTCTACTCAGATCACAGCAGGTGCTGTCCTTAGTAATAGCAGCCCATAATACTCCTCATAATGAATGGAGATAACTCTAACTTTTTAAAAGTCCTTAGGTTTGATCAGTTAATACAAACAGGTTGTTCAACAGTGATGGCCACAGTAGATAATTAACTGTTCTGATTATAATTCTTTGTGTTTTGATAAGACATGTCAGAATTAACTTCACATTTGCTAGTGAGTGCACTGAGGGAAATAGCCAAGGGTGTGTTCCTCATTCCCATCAAATCCCAGCTGAACTTTGAGAATGTAAATAACACTGCAAGGGTTTTGTTTTTGTTTTTTAATTATATAGGAAATCATCAGTTCCTTACCCAGCATAGTGAATGACAAATATGGGAGGAAAGTCCTATTGTACTTGCTGAGTCCCAGAGATCCTGCCCACACCGTACGAGAAATCATCGAGCTCCTGCAGAAGGGTGATGGCAATGCACACAGGTAACTGCCAGCTGATGGCTTGGTGCCTTTGGTCCTCTCCCAGTATGCTTGATTCTTTGTGAGGAGTGCGTGTTCTAATAAATCCTCATTGGTGAATTCCATTGTTAAACCTGAGGTTTTGATAGTCTCGAGACTGTCCTTGAAAGGAAATGGCAGTACCAGGCTGAATGAAGCATCTACTTGGCACACAGTAGGCCTTCAAGTATAGTTTGATTTTTGGTATGCTTTACTTTCAGAGCTCCTGATGTCATATATTTTAATGTCCCGAGAACAGAGTTTGTGAAGTACTCTGAACACGTCCTGTCTTGCATGATAATTTGTCATTATTTGGTTTAAGATCGCCTGGATTTGGGAGGGTTACTTGTGTGTCTGTAGTGTAGAAAGCGGCTTCCTTTGTTGAAGTCTTGTTCCTCGCCAGGTAGTGTTAAGAACTTGAGAATGGAAAGATGAAGCCCAGCCTGTAACTTTCACTTACTCACTGTCTGCATCCTCAGCAGAAGGACAGACAATTACAATAGAGTGTGCCCCGGGTTGTGATAAGCTCCTAGAAGTTTGTAATAACAAGATCTGCTATTTATCTTACCACCTCATTCAACATATTCCTACAGTAAGAAAGACACGGCCATCCGCCGGCGTGAGCTCTTGGAATCCATCTCTCCAGCTTTGCTAAACCACCTGCAAGGACATGCTCAAGAGGTAGTGCTGGACAAGTCTGCATGTGTGTTGGTATCTGACATCCTGGGATCTGCTATTGGAGACGTTCAGCCTGCCATGGATGCCATCGCCAGTTTGGCCGCAGCAGAACTGCATCCTGGTGGCAAGGACGGAGAGGTGATGTACTGTTGATTAGAGTGCTGGCAGGAGAGCCACAGAGCTGCAGAAGCCCCTGTCATGGAGACTACAGAGTTAACAGTAATCCAGTAGCACATTTGAAAACGATCAGAGCGCCATAGTGGGAGTACTCGTCCTTCTCAGAGATGCAGTGATTCTGTACTGCCTGACGTCACATGCTGTGGCTCTTAGATATGTGTGGCTGGCCCTTTACTACCTTTCCAGAATAGTCCATGCTTGCTGTGGCAGCCGCTTCCTCCAGTGGGAAATGCTATCCTTTTCTCCACTGCCCTGTGCTCCATCGGTGCACAGACTAACTCATCCCGGGGCCCACAGTTCTCTGTGAAGTCTTCCCTGATTCTGACTCATTAAAAAAGACTTGCTTAGCCAGGTGCATAGCTACAGACCTAGACTTGAGAGAGAGAGGCAGGAGGAATAGGAGTTCGAGGTTATCCTCTGCTGCATATGGAGTTCAGGGCCTGCCTAAGCTAGATGAGACTCTCTCTCAACAATTGATACAAGTGCTAAACAGCTCCCCAAAAGCTTGCCATTCGGAAGACACACTGATTAAGTAGAGTAATTATTTAAGTTAATATTGAAACAGAAACTATGAAGGACAACTATGGGTTCTGTGGGGTTGTATAAGACCCAGCTTGTCCCCAGGTAGCCTTCCTGGAAACAGATGAGCCAAGCTGAACCCTGAAGGGTTAGCAGCTGGGCCAAGCATGATGGAAAGGGGAGGGTGTACTGCAGCCCTAAGGAAAGGAGGGCTACTGAGCCCAAGACTCCCAGTTGGAAACAGCAAGCAAACAGGAGGAAGGCAGAGGCCAGTTCACACAGGGCCTTTGTCCTGCGCTGCCTTGTAAGCTCACAGAGCTCGGAACTAGCTGGTTATAGGGAACTACCATTTTTGGAAGCTTCGACCTCTGCTGTCACTTAGTCTCACAAAAGCCTTTATGTGCTAAACAGAGTAGCCTTTTATTATGATCCCTGGCATTCATTGCTCAAGGATATAAAATAAGCTGTCCAAGTTCTAAGCCTTTCATTCATTAATCAGAAAAGCTATGAATCTGTCAGGAATGCTTAAAAGATATTCCTTGCCCTTAGAGTTTGGAATCCATTGGAAGGCACATACATGCCACTTTTTGCATACCTTTATGCATAAAACTGAATGCTAACATCTGCATTTTAGTCCAGGCCGTAGGCTGCAAACACTGGATGCCTTGTGGTAGCAGCACTATATTATCACAGTGCAGAGGTGCTGCCGCACTAGGGCAGGGTCTGCCTTCCCTGCTGAGCTCTTCCGCTCAGCATCTTGCCAGGTGTTATGTTTTGTCATAGCCAGCTTCCCCAGCCTCAGCATCTCCTCACAGAGGGTCTCAGGCAGGAAGGAAAGCAAGATCGGGAAGCCTTTTCCTGACTGGAAGATGGTCTCCAGGCAGGCTTTCCTGCCATGTCATTAGCTAGAATTGGTTTGAGTCCCATCTGCTTCCAGACCCATCTCTGGCAGAGTGACTGGGTGGCTAGGTCTGCTTACAGCCACTGAGGATGTGGCCCCTAAGAACACAGCCTTTGGAGGAAATAGCTTGGGGGCTACCTGTTGACTAAACAGTCCAGCATCTTCTCCACAGCACAGTTATTCTTTCCATCTCTAATTCCTTCTAGCCATGGGTCAGGTCTGGCACTCAGCAATGTTAAATACCCATATGCATTTGATTCTGAATAAAAAGGATGCATGGTATTGAGTGCCTGGCATGCTACTGACACATGCATTGGAAGAGACAAGTGGGTTGTGATCTGAAGCCCCTGGCTTCCTGGAGCAGATCAGATGAATGTATGATGAAATAGTGCTCATTATTTCTCACACTAAATGAGGGGAGACTGTTGTTACTGTGGAACAGTTGGTAAGGCCAGCAAGTAAGCTGCAGAATGTTTTCGTGGCCTGCTCTTTAGGTCATGGTAGTGAATGGTACTTAAACACCATGTCGTGTTCTCCCAAGGGGTTTATTTGTATATCAGATCAGTGTATTACCATGGGAAGAGCTGGCAGCTTCACCTGATTTTAGAACATTGTGTGGTACTGTTTAAACAGAAGCTCGCCAATCCCTGAACTACCTTGGGGGGACTGTGATCTCCCACAGAGCTATGCTTGCTGCACCCTGGGAATGTGATGGGTATTCTGGATAAAGATTTCTTAAAATGTGAAACTTAACTGCATCCATGTCTATACATGGGCTAGAGATAGGCTCATGTGCCGGAGATGGATGACAGTTTTTGAAATAACACGCTTGGGTTCTTTTGTAGCTTCATGTTGCCGAGCATCCTGCAGGACATCTGGTTCTCAAATGGTTAATAGAGCAAGATAAAAAGATGAAAGAAAATGGAAGAGAAGGTAGGCTGTGTGTCTTACATGGAATTGCTGCATTTCTGGACTTTATACTGGTCATTTAGGTCCAGGTGGGATTTACCAGATGTGTAGAATTCATGCCTGTGACTAGGTAATGATTAAATTTCAAGGGCCGGGCTGCAGCTCACTGGTGGACTTCTTGCCTCCCATGCAGTTTGAGCAGTTTCTTGAGACGGCCTGCAGTGCTGTGGCTAGCAGGGCCGTTAGTGCAGGGCAGCACTGTCACCTCTCACTCTAAACTTTAAAATAAGGACTCGGGCCTGGTTTTCCTGCCGTTTTTAGATAAGACGCTGTAATAGTCAGGAATAAGATGTAGTGAAGCAACCTTTCCATTATTGAAAAAGTCAATGCATAGTTTAGATGAGTTAGACACGTTGTTAATGTCCAAAAAAGTTCCTAATGAGTTTTCAAAGTAAAAATGCCAGAAATCCTAAAACAAGGCTGTTAGCCTTGGGTGGGTGGTTGTCATTTTCAAGCACAAATGAGTGTGTCTGTCTGTTCGGTTATGTAATGTTGTGTGACAGACCTCAGGCTGAGTGGTTCTCTGAGCAGTCATTTGGGGTTTAGTGGAGTGGAGTGTACCCACTGTTACAGTAGCTCACTCACCAGACTTCCACCAGTTTTACCTTGGAGCCAGCAGCCTCCCTTCCTCTTCTTAGACTGCGTGGCCTTGCACACATGGTGGTTGATTCGTTTTTTATTTTTATTTTTTATTTGTGGCATGTTGTGTGTGTGAATATAGATATATGTGAGTCATGGCATATGTGTGGAGGTCAGATGAGGCCAGCTGGCCCTTGTGCTTCTAGGAATTCTCCTGTTTCTACCATTGGAATTATAGGAGTGAGTGTATAAGAATAATCTGAGCATTGCATGGGTCCTAGGAACTTGAGCTCAGGTCCTGTACCCACTGATTCACTTCCTGGCCCCAGTGGTTGGTTCGTAGATTGAGCATCCCAAGGAAACAAAGCACGTGTACGCTTTTGCCTCATCATTAATCCTCAGAAGTCATCCCGTGTCACTTCTACCATGTGCTCTTGGTCTGAGCAGTGAGACCACCCAGAGTCAGCAGAAGACTTAGACTCCACCCTTAATGGGGGCTGACAGCATCTAGAAATGCACACAATGTACAATGAGTTGCACATAGAGGACACAGTGAATAAGATGCCAAGACCTTGCAAACAGAGTTAAGATGAACAGTGTTTAGGGTGGGGGAGTCTTGGCTAGCCTGAAACTCATGGAAGTCCCCTTGCCTCACCCTTCAGAGCCGGAACATTAGGCATAATTATTTTTGATATATGGCTATGAAAGCATCGTAGAAATTGCCATGACTAACCCAAATGGTCATTCTTTAGCCACTAACCACGTTATTGGTCCCTTCCAGTTCAGCCTTTTTATACAAGGGGAACCAATTTTGGCTGCATGTGAAATGGCGCTGTCAAACATTTACTTGCTGAGTAGGTCAAGGTTAAATCATTAAGTATTACAAAGAAATGTAGATGTGACCAAATGAGCTTTTTAAAATAATTTGTTTTTCTTGGGTAATTACTGCCAAAAATAGTTTGGAATTTGCATCAGAGTTGAGAAAATTGGCAGTATTAACATAGTACTAAATCTGTACTAGAATTTTAGTGTGTATAGGTGAGGATTATTTTTAACTTTACTGTTGAAACATTTGCAAACTAAAGGGTATTGAGATGAGGGGTGGGAGTTTGTATTGATGTTCACTAAGTTCCGGTCTACTTTACAGGTTGTTTTGCAAAAACCCTTATAGAGCATGTTGGCATGAAGAACCTCAAGTCCTGGGCCAGCATCAATCGGGGTGCCATCATTCTTTCCAGGTTGGTGGATACATCATGCAACACTTCTTTACCTTTATTTCTTTTTCTAGAATTTATTCCCAGCAGTGTGGTATTACTCCATCACTCATGGTCCAGACAAATATTAAAAAGGAAATATAGGGGCTGGTGAGACAAATGCATTTGCCACCAAGTTCAACTACCAGAGTTGCATCTCCAAGACCCCTAAGATAGAAGGAGAGAAATAACTCCCTCCGACATGTACACACATTTTGTGGCAAGGAGCTGTGCGCTCACACACAAACAATAAACAGATGTGACTTAAATTTTTCTTTAAAGGGAGCTGGAGAGATGGTTCAGTGGTTAAGAGCACTGGCTGCTCTTCCAGAGGACCCGGGTTCAATTCCCAGCACCCACATGTCAGCTCCAACCTGTCTGTACCTCCAGTTCCAGGGGATCTGACACCCTCACACAGACATATGTGCAGGCAAAACACCAATGTACATAAAATAAAAATTAATTTTAAAAATTCTTTAAAAGCAAATGGAGCTTTTCAGTCCTCAGATTTAACTGTCATCTTGTGGGTGTCAAAGGTCACAGAATTTTGACATGTGCAATATACATAATTTCATTGCATTTGTAGTTTTGACCAAAACACAATTACATTTTCTCTTAATGAGTAAGTTGTTTGCCTCTGGACTGTCACAAAGCTCTTTGAGTCAAGCCTAACTTGAGAGTTTATTTTCATTGTCTTTAGAGATTCTGGAATTGATAAAGGAGTTGTTAATTGAGAGAAGTTGATGTGTAAATGGAGTCCTTGCTTACAGACTGCTCTCTGGACTAGGTTATGTTGAGTTTATAATGTACAGGTCATTTTATAGCATCTGTATGCTTTTGAATCAGTTACTGTTTCTCTTCTGCTCTGTTGCATCCTAGTTTACTTCTCAGTTATAAAACACTGGCCAAATCAGCTTTGGGAGGAAAGGGCTTATTTTATCTTCCAACTCCCAATCACAATCCATCACTGAGGAAAGTCAGGGCAAAACCCCAAGGCAGGACCTGGAGCAGAGACCGTGGACGAACGCTGCTTACTAGTCTGCTCCCATTTTACCTTCAGCTCCCTTTCTTACCCAGCCCAAGTCCACTTGCCTAGGGCTAGTGCGTGGCACGGTGTGCTGGGCCCTCCTCCATCAGTTAACAGTTAAGAAGTGCCCCTGTGGCCAGTCTGATGGAGGCAGTTCCTCAATGAGGTCTCCTCTTCCCGGGGACTCTACTTTGTGTCAGGTTGACAAAAACTGACCAGCACATCCACTGCTTATGAGAAAACGTACTCCAGTCTGAGGCTTCCACCTTGTTTGTGGAGCTTGCTGTACAGTATAGCTGTGTGGCTTGTAAATAGTAGACTAAAAATTCCAATATACGGTCTGGTCTACATACACAAGAGTTCATATTTACGTAGTCAGTGTCTTTGAATGTATGGGTATTACATGCAGATCTGGCTCTCTGTTTCTTAGAGAAATGAGTTCATATCCCAGTGGATGTTAAAGAGTCAGAACCCATTCGCTGCGACAGGAACTTTTTTGTCCTGCATTTCTTTACTAGGCATTTGGAATGTTAACACCTACTGACATGCTTTCATTCTGCTCGGTTAACTGGAAATTTCAGTGATGCCATGAAATTAATGTGTAAAGTTTGCTCATCCCTCAGCACTCCCATGGGTAGATCTCAGACAGAAGAATGATTCGTGTTTCTTATGGAGCTCTGCCTGGAACTGTATGGAGACACATGCAGTGTCTGAGGTTCTAAACAGAAGCTGAATGTGACGTGGCTTTAAATGCATTCGTCTTATTTGCTGGATACTGGAATAGCATTTGTTTGCCAAAATCCCTGCCTGTTTACATTTTAGTTCAAATATGTTTTCTTTTGGTACTATTTAATGCTGTGTTTGTTGTCTCTGCCACAGTCATTATTAAGTCACTGAAAGAGCATTTTGGGTGAAAAGAGGAAAAGCTCTGGATGCTTTACAGAGAAATAACTCTGTAGAGTTCTCTAGCACCTGAGAACATAGGCCCTAGATAGTCTACCTGGGTTTCAAGCCCTGCCTAACTGTGTGACTTAGAAAATCATTGAGCTTTCCTGGTTTTTCTTGGTTGTAAAACAAAAAGTTAATAATAATCTTAAAGCTGTTAAGAACTCAAGGCATGTAGAATGCCTCTCACTATGCCTGTGTTTAGTGCATACTTAATAGTGCTAACTTGTACTAATGTTCTGTACCATGTGACCGTTTAGCCAAGGTGATACTGTAAAGACACTGAGTGACAAATCCATTTCAGGGCACTTTGCTAGCACCCATTGTCATCTCCTATGAGCTGTAGGATGCTGCCTGGTGCTGCTAACCCACCTTCCTCTTTGTTGACGTGATGGAAGTTACTGGGACTGGGGACTTTTGAAAATGCCAAATGATCTCCTAGAATGTGTTTTAGAGGTTGACATTTACTTGTGGTCCTAAAGAACTTAGGAGGGAAAGGAAATTTGGGCCTAGTGGCCTGTGGTCTGGTACCTGTGACCCAGCCTTGTTTAATGGTTCACATTTATTGTTTACTAAGTATCAAGCTCTAGCTTAAAAAAACAGCCCTCTGGGAACTGGGGGCCTGGCTCAGTATTGAGCATGGGCTTAGCATGAGTGTGGCTATGCTTGGCACCAGAGTGCAGCCTTAAAATGCACATAGTTAGTGGTGCAGTATGTACCCAGCATGTGTGAGATCCTGGGTTCAGTTTGCCACCAAAAGCAAACAACCTGGAGGAGAAAGGTGAATTCTCTTGTTAATCCCATTCTCCAGATCAGGAAACCAAGTCTTAGGCATTCAACATGCTCTGGGTTGTATGGTTACTGACAGAAGGCAGGTTTCTTGCTAAATCAGGAGCGCTATTAGGTTATGCCCTTCCACTTCCACAGCACAGTGTGTCGTAGGTGTAGAGTTCAGTGACAAGGTCACTAACACTTGGCTTTCCTCCCATGCTTTGCTTGCCACACCTGTTCACTGGGTGAGCTCACCTGTGCAGACAGTGCTCCTTGGCCATCTTTAGGCATGTGGTGCTGTGCTGTCAGTACGTGAGTAAAGCACCCTCTTTCTACTGTTCTGTTACTGTGAAGAGACACCCATGACCAAAGCAGCTAATAAAAGAAAAGCCTTTTGTGGGGGCTTACTTACAGTTTCAGAAGGTAAGTCCATGACCATCGTGGCAGTAGACAGGCAGACATGGCACTGGAGCAGTGGCTAAGAGCATCTGACCCATAAGCAGGAGGCAGAGAGGTTGAGCAAGTCTGGGTCTGGTGTGGGCTTTTGAAACCCCAGTGGCTACACCTCCTGATCCTTCCCAAACAGTTCCACCAACTGGAACCAAACATTCAAATATATGAGCCTACGGGGGCCGTTCTCATTCAAACCACCACACCTGCCAAACAGTTTTAAGGCAGGATGCAATTAAGTCATAAGATAATCAAAGTCAATGGAGTCTTGTCTCAGTGACTCCACCCACAAGATATGAAGCATTTCCATAGTTTCAGAATGTAGACATTCATTTGGTGAATTTTAATTTTTTTAACTACATTTATTTGGTGGGTGTGGGTATCTGTGCATACATACATGCCATAGCACACATATACTGGTCAGGGAAGAAGTGAGAGTCAGTTCTTCTGCCATACGAGTTCCAGACATGGAGCTCATTGGCTTGGTAAGAAGGCAGGTGCCTTTACCTGCTGAGTCATCTCACTGGCCCTCATCTGATGAGTTTAAAAAAAAAAACAAAAACCAAAAAAACCTGTGTAATACACTGTACATAGCTACAGGAGATGACTGAACAGCGTCTTAGTTACACTGTCCATGTGGGTGGTGTAGCAGATTCAGGGCTTTTATGACGTTTAATTTTGTCAACCTTTTCTTTTCTTTAGCCTTCTTCAGAGCTGTGACCAGGAAGTTGTAAACAAAGTCAAAGCTGGACTGAAAAGCCTGATTCCGACATTGGAAAAAACCAAAAGCACCAGCAGAGGAGTCGAAACTCTACTGGAAAAGCTGACTGCGTAGGCATGCAGGATGAGCAAGCTGGAACCTGCTGCTTCCCGTGGAGATGAAGGGCGGATCCACCGTACTCATAACTGGACACTCTATACATGTAGCCTTTGTTCAAGGACCTATTTATATAAAATTGTTTCTAAAGGAGACTTTCTGTTTAATGCCAACCGTCTCATCTGTCAGGCCGAGTACTGCACAGGTCGCAGTGTGGCAGTGTGGCATCCAACTGGTGTGATGGGCCTGGGTGGGTGTGTGTGTGGTTGCATGACTTGATCTAGGAAAGGAGACAGCTGCAGTCCAAGAAGACTTCCTGGAGAAGGTGGGCTTTCACGGACTATTACGATAGAAGAAGGAAGGACGTGAGAAATCCACGTGGAATGTGTGGTGGGAGCGGTAAAGTGACCCTGCCCTTGGTGGCAGCCTTTGGTGGGGACAGCTGCTCTGGTAAGTTCAGCACATGGAGGACCCTGTGCTAGAGGAGTTAGGAGATCATAGGTCATTGCTAAGGTTAAGGTTGCTAGGAAAGTCTTATCTCTGGGTTTGGGCCTTCAGAGTAAATATACCTTGTGATGGGGCATTCTCCTTGGGACAGCCCCTAAAATAATCACAGCCCTTAGGGTGAGTAAAAAGGGCTAAAGTGTTAGAGTGTAGAGGTTTCTGTGCTGGTGGGGTGTTTAGATTTTAAAAGTACAGGTGGCTCTCAGCAGCGAAGCTAGAGAAGGTCTGTAGACCACCTGGGCTCACGTAGCAGCTTTTTCAGTACAGAACCTGTCTTTCCTCCAGATGTCTGATGAGACACCCGTCTGGTCTGTGAGTAGTTACGTCCTCTGGGGAATTGGCTGTGCCTTGCCTGCCCTGACTTCAAGGTCCCAGGACTGCTACTGTGGCTTCTGGAACTCTTCTACTGGTGACACCTGTCTCTGTTGGTTGGATTCTCAGCGCAGCTGAGCATGGAGTGAGGTGGTAAATGGAGAAGAGACAATTCGATTTTGCTGCTGTATGATGAACGTATCATTATTTGGGGTTGAGTTCTCTATAGAAAGGACCATTCAGAGAGATGAGAGATGGGAGTGCTACACGTTCATCCTTAAAAGTGAAAAAATAAGCATGTACGTAATTTGCAAGAACACTTGTGCAGCTTGGAACAAAAGCAGCCATCTCCTAAACCCCTAACTCACGCTTCCCCTAATGACTTGCATTCTTAGCTCTGGCAGATTCTAAATATGTTTTCTATTACGTACTTGAATATATACATTTTATATACTTGAGATTTCATACTGCAGAAAATACATGCTGTGAACGTCACCATTCTTCCTCTTTCCTCACCCTAGTACAGCTGCATCTGATAAAAGGGTTCTGCATAAATCGTTGAATTGAATTATGACATACTGAGCTGCCATTTTGTACCCACTACCATTTTATTTTTCCTATAGTTAGTCACTGTCAAATTTATTTTCATTTACTTGGGTTTTTACATTCCTGTTATGAGATGCCCTCCCCGCAAAACTTCTCACTAGAAGGTTGCATTACCACCTCCCCCACAACCGTTTTCCTCCTCTGTCTGTGTGGTGTGGCTCCCTGGGGTTATTCTGGCATCCACTTGTGTCTCCCACCTCATGTGTCTCATGTAGGTCACAGGCGTGCACTACTCACCAGCCATCTGCCTGTTTCCTTTGAGTCTCACGCAGAAGAGCAGTGGTAGGTTTAGAGCACAGTCCAGCTAGGGAATTGTCGGAGAAAGGTGGATTTGCTGGGGATGGTTTCTGAGAACCCAGCTCTCCAATCCAGCTGCCTGGCAGCAGTGGTCATGAGGCAGGGTGTTTGAAGATTGCTGTCTTGCCACCATAAGGAAAGATAGCAGACATGCTGAGCATGGCTGAGCAGGAGGCAAAGGAGTGGAGAACTACCATGATGTTGAGTTGCTGTCTGCGTCAAGTGGAGCTGTGTTAGCCTCGAACTCTTGATGACATGGGGAAGTATACCTCCATTTTCATTTAATTCATTTGATTGATTATAAATTAGGTACCGTTAGAGAAATTTGCAGCCCAATGTGCTAGCCTAGCCCAGAATACGATTAGCCTTGCATACTGCCCAGCATTGAGGTCAGTCAGCAGTCCCATCTGGAGAGACTTCTGGCTTTCTGCATGTCTGTAGAATCGCTTGCCCACTGCCATCATCCTGCATCTTCATCTGGGGAAAGCCCATTTCTCTTATACCTTGCTTAACACTGACCTGAATGAGTGACGGCCTCTAATAGGCTTCCTGTGAAAACATGCCTGTGATGTCAAATAGAGTGCTGGCAAGTCGGAAGCTGTACTCTGACTTTTAGACAGTTTAGCTGGATGTAGAATTCATACATACATAGTTTAAAGTTAATTTAATCACAGAATTTGGGAACATTCATCTTGTCTGTAGTGTATGAAGTTGCATTGTAAGTCCAGTGACATCTTGATATTTCATAGATAGGCTTTGGGATGGTGAAAGAGAAAGTTTATACAAGTTTTTAAAGTCCTCTATCTTCATTCCAGGATCACATGCATAGGTATATGATGTGTGTCTCTTGCATTTAAATGAGAAAAGCCAAATCCTTCATTCTGGAAGCTGTATTGTCTCTGGTTTTTCATCCCCTGCACCCCTTTTTTGATGTTTCTTATAAGAACTCTGGTTTATTTCTATTTTCATTTTGAGTCTAGCCTTTTAACAGCTCAGTGACATCCCACCCTGGTTCAGCCCTCCAGAGGTGGATGCTGTTTTGGACTGCCTTTCTTTTTTCTTGTTTATATTTCTTTAATTTTCTTTGTGAATTACTTCCCCCACTTTCTTGGCCCTCCCTTCCAATGAGACATCTTTTTCTTTCTTTCTTTCTTTTTTTCTTTTTTTGGTTTTTTCGAGACAGGGTTTCTCTGTGTAGGTTTGTGCCTTTCCTGGAACTCATTCTGTAGCCCAGGCTGGCCTTGAACTCACAGAGATCCGCCTGCCTCTGCCTCCCGAGTGCTGGGATTAAAGGTGTGCCCCACCACTGCCCGGCTAGACATCTTTTTCTTATTTTAGGATATGATGTGGCTGTGGCTCTTGGGCTGCTGGATTTATGGTGAGTTCTTTTGTTTTACTTTGCCACTCTTCCATTCCCTCCTAGCTGGTCTAATGGAGGCTTTCTTCTTTCTCCGTACACGCTGCAGCCCCTGAGACCAAGAGAAGAAGGCAGCTTGTAGTCTACTGTTGACTGCACTCTGGGCAGTGGGGTGGTATCCTGCTTCACTGAGGCTCTCCAGGTGTCGGTGACTAGGCCTTTTTAGGTGGAACCCAGAGGGGAGTGGGGAGCTGTGCTGGCCACCCGCAGCCAGCACCGCATTACCCAGCACTGCAGGTTTTCAAGGACCGATTTGGATCTCGGTAGTTGCTCTCCCTCTGACACCTAGTATTGAGCAATTGGAGCAAAGTCTAGTCTACAAGTCGAGGGTAGGGAAGGAGTGGATAAACATTTGAGCTAGTTCCTGTTCACTTTGTTCCTGTGGGTTTACACCCTGACTCTTAGTTCTATATTATATAATATATACCATTTTGTAAGCAGTAGTCTTCAAATGGCTTTAAGTACAAAAACCATAGATCTGGCTTCCTAAAAGACTTATTTTTCATGGCTAAGTATGAAGGTTTTGAGAGTTTCCGTTATTGAAAAACTCAGTTGATCACAGTTCACATGGCACATCAACTCCTTGCTTCTTCCAGGAGTCAGACATTGTCCAATGTGATAGGCATTTGCATATTGGGATAAGGGACTCAGAGGACATGAGTTTTGGGGGTGTTTTGTTTGTTTGTCTTTGTCTTTGAGACAGAGTCTTACTATGTAGCTCTGGCTGTTTTGGAACTCACTCTGTAGACCAGGCTGGCCTTTAATTTGCAGAGATCTGCCTGTCGCTGCCTTCCTAGTGCTAGGATTAAAGGAGTGTGGCTTTTTGTTTGTTTTTCGAGACAGGGTTTCTCTGTGTAGTTTTGGTGCCTGTCCTGGATTTTGCTCTGTAGACCAGGCTGGCCTATCACCGAGTGCTGGGATTAAAGGCGTGCACCACCACTGCCCGGATTGGACATGGCTTCTTACATGACCAAACTCAAAAGACTCTTAAAGATAGGACTTAGCATTTCCTTTTATATTTTCAGTGAAATTTTATACCGATCACATCTTAGAGCAGGCGAATCTCTTCTAATAGCAAATCTTGGATGGCAAAATGACTGAGTGGGTGCCTGCCACCAAACTTGACAACTTAAGTTTGCTTCCTAGGGACCTGCTTGGTGGAAGGGGAAAACCAGCTCCCTCAAATTATCCTGTGACTTCTATTGATTCACTGGAGCATGACTGCATCACACACACACACACACACACACACAGTATGAATTTTTTTTTAAGTTAAATCTTACAGAGGTGTGTATATATGTTCAGAATAATGTGAGTAGAACACAAGGAAGACTGGCTTGTCTGAGCATGCCTATAAATCCAGCACTTGGGAGGCGTTGGCAGAAGGACTGTGAATTTGAAGCCAGCCTAGTCTAAAGTGAAGAAGAAAAAGAATAAGAGAACACAGTGTCTCAGAGCATCTGTTTATATGGCGCCAATTGTAGGATAATCTTTCTGTACACTGAAGATGCGTCTGTTGTATCTTGTCTGCCTAAGGCACCTTCTGATTGGTTTAATAAAGAGCTGAATGGCCAATAGTTAGGCAGGAGAGGATAGGTGGGACTTCTGGTAAGAGAGGAATTCAGGAGAAGACTCAGGGACTCAGTAACAAGACATGGAGGAAGTTGAACATACAGTATGGAGGAGAGGTAACCTACGTGGCAGAACGTAGATTAATATAAATGGGTTAATTTAAGTTATAAAAGCTAGTTGGGAACAAGCCCTAAGCTAAAAGCAAAGCTTTCATAATTAATGTCTTTGTGTCATTATTCAGCAGGAGCTACCAGTCCAAAGGAAGTCCGGTTACAGCCAGTTAACACTGAACTAAACAATAAGCTCTACCACTTGGAGCTGGCAGTGTAGCTCTGTGGCAGAGAACTTGCCTAGCATGCAGGAGGCCATGAGTTCCATTACCAGCAGCCCAAGAAAGAAAAACAAAGCACGGCCAACTCGGACTTGTGAAGCTGCTTGGCCAGGGAGACAGGCCATACTATGTTCTTGTTCATGCCTTTCTAAATGTGAGACACCACCCAAGTGCTCCAAATCCCTTAGCTTATGGTATAGAGAACAAGGAACCCTAAGTGAGTGGACTGCCGACATGGGTGTGGCCATGTCAGTAATTCCAGTGTCTCAGCCCCATGGGAATAGCAAAGCCTTCCCTGGAGATTGGCTAAACCTGCCTCCTTGTTCGGCTGTATGCTTTCCTGTTCACCTGTGTATAATAAACCCAGCTTCTCCACTGGCGATCCCTGCCCACCTGATCCCAGCTTGTCTGTGAGTCTGTCTTGTCTTCCCTTGCCACGCCAGTCGGGTTTCCAGGACCCAGCTGCACAGAGTAAAGTACTGTGTCAGGATGAATTTTTCAGATCTTCACATGAGCCATCTCACCCAGGAGATGCGGTGTGCTATTTGTCTTGTCCATGATTCATGGGTAGTGCAAAGTGGCTGCCCTGCATTCCTTAGCCTGCACACGCAGGGCTGTGCACATGACTACTCCAATAGTGCCCTCGAAGGCATTGCTGATGCCTCTCCTCCCAGAGCTGTCGAAGAATGGTGCTGTGGACTCTTCCATAAACAGGAAAATGTCTCACTCATTTACAATATTCTACCCCACTGGTAAGCATGTTTGCAAGCCCGTAGATGGATAGAGCTGCAAAGATAATGGGAACAAGACATGTTGGCCCGTGTTCTGTTCTTAATTACATCTTTGGGAGAACAAGGCTTTCCCTTAGCTCCTCATGTGTTGACTGCTTGGGTAGGAGGTGATAGTGGTCTGGTAAGGTCATGAGAATCATCTGACTTTGAGCTCTTAACTACAATTAAGCATAGTGAATAATTTAGATATTTTAAATCACTTGCAGATGCTTGAAAACAGACTCTCCTTTGAAATAGCACTTGTCTTGCGCTTAAAGCTCATATTCCTAGCCCTGTTCATGCATCTGCCAGTGAATACAGATGGCGTGATGTTGCTTCATCAACAGCAGGCAGCAATGAGACCCGAGGCCAGCATCACAGTAGGAACGGGTTCTTTGGGAAGCATTTGACCAGATCAACGTTTCTGCCATTTGTATTTCAATATCTAAAGCAGTAAACATGGGTCTGCTGGAAATAACAGCCTTCCGGGCACATGTGTTTGTCTGTCTGGCACCTTGCCAGCAGTTGAGTTTTATGGTCATCTTGGATGGGAAAGAGGAAGCCAGCCCCAGCCTAGGAATAATGACCACAGGTCCCCAAAGTCACAACAATTGATTCTTTGGGGGAACAGTGATTGGTTAATGGACCAAAGCACTCTGCTTAATTAACAGCATGCCATCAGAATCTAGAACATTTGAGTTCTGCAGCTTCTATGAACAGAATGGTGAAAGATGCTCTCCTTGGAATCCCGGGGTCAGTCCTTGGACCCTTGGCTGCAGCTGCTTGCACAGGTATTGCCATTCTCCATCACTTCCATTCTGCACACCGTACAATTACTCCTTAGCAAATCTTTCAGTTTACATCTTAACCGTGATGTATTAGTATGACCAATATTTGGAAGGCAGCTTTTTTCCTCAGTGATAATGTAAGATACCAGAGTACTGGGCTCAAGATCTGTTAAGGCACAGTAGTCTGCCGTTTCCTGTCCTCTCTGCAGCAGTCTCGTTTGCTTTTCTGTAATAGCCTTTCAGTCCTTGGATTCTTTATTGCTGGATCTTCCTAGGGGTCAGCAGGGTGAGAAGGCAAATCTTCCGGAACGTATTTGCACCCAGATCACACCCCTTGAGGCAAGAGAGGATATTGTCTGGGAGCGCCAGCCTAGGGGACGGGCGTGAAGCCTAGCTTTGCAGTTTGGTTGATGTCGGGAGTTTGCACTAGTTCCGCTTCAGTTTGCTCAGTGATGAGATGAAGATAATGCACACTTCCCCACTCTCTGTGAAGATTAACTGAGTTGGTAGGGGAAGCACGTAGAACTGGACCCAGCCCAATCGGGGTTGTTCTCGGGCCTGACTTCCTACACAAAGGTGGGATCACTGACAGTTTGGAAACTCTTCAAAAGGCCCTGTCTGTGACAACTCTGAAACTTGTGCCATGCCAGTGAAATGAACTCTCTAGCCTTTGGAGGCAGAACAGGACTGCCTCTCTGCCTCCCTCCCCTGCACACTGGATTCCCTGGAGCTAGGCATTAACCGCTTCTGCTATTGTCTAGGGTAAGAACAGATCTGCAATCCCCTGCAGTCACTTCTGCCTACAGGTTAGGAAGCCTGAGGGAAATCATCTGAGCCCAAATAGAATCCTTTTGAAATGCAAATAAGCCGGATAGAAATAGCACCTTGAGCTGTTGCCTGTCATAACACCTTGCTGTGAAGTCTATCAACTCCATTATGTCAACGGCATAGAGCAAGACAGTTAGAAAGGGAGGCTGTTTCCAAGGGGAGAAGGAAGGGGGAAAATGAGGTCATTTCTAGACTCAGAAGGTGTAGGTACAGCAGAGAAGTGGGGCCTTCCCATCATTTGTAGTCTTGGCCTCCAGAGGTCAAGTTTGAGTCAATGCCAAAAGGTGAGACAGCCTAACCCCAGGTGGTGGTTTTGAAGCATTTCTTGGGAGATTTCTTTGGAGAAGTGGCTATTACAGGGGTCTGCCAACTAGCCAGCAGGTGAACTTGATCCTCAGTTTCTTCATTTATAAAGCACAGTACCTGCGTTAAGCCATCTACTTAGTATTTAGTGGGCAGCAGAGTTGCTGAATATAAGCAATGCACCGCCCAGGTCTGTCTTCAGAAGATCTGCTAATGCAGTGTGGCCCTGATTTTGAGTGGGAATGTGGGCAAATGTTGCTCTCCAAAGCCCTCCACTCTCCTCTGTATGAAGGTAGGAGTACCTGAAGATCTCAGGATACTGTGTCAGCCTCATAGAGCCTGTGTGTGTAAAGATGCCTTGTAAAACTGTATGTGGTCTGTGGTGATACTGTGTCTCCCAGTATATTGTGCACCCTAATAAACTTATCTGAGGTCAGAGAACAGAACAGCCACTAGATAGACATAGAGGCCAGAAAATGGTGGCACACACGCCTTTAATCCTAGCATTCTGGAGGCAGAGATCCGTCCGGATCTCTGTGATTTCAAGGCCACACTGGAAACTGAGCCACACATGGTGGCACACACCTTTAAGTGATGGCAGGAAGCCGAAAGGTATATAAGGCTTGAGGACCAGCAACTAAAGGTCTTTTTAAACTTTTAGGCTTTTAGCAGCAGTACAGCTGAGATCCATTCGGATTAGGACTGAGAGACTTTCAGTTTGAGGAAACAAGATCAGCTGAGAAGTTGGCAAAGCGAGGTTGGATGTGGCTTGTTCTGTTTCTCTGATCTTTCAGTATTCACTCCAATATCTGGCTCCAGGTTTGTTTTTACTAATAAGACCTTTTAAGATTCATATTACAGTGGTCAGATGTTCCTAGACTTGTTTTGGACCCATATTTCAGGTTTGAAAGAAAGACCTACTGCCTGGCAAAAGGATCCAGATTTGATTCATTCAAGCATGCTAGAGCAATGTCTGCCTGTCCACAGGGCATCAGTCTTCCTAAGGAAGACATAGCTGTTTGAAAAGTGGAGGCTAATATGGTGTGTAGAATTGCAAACACTAGCTATCCAATAGCATAGGAAACCCCTGAGATGAGTTGGCCTCTAGAATTTACCCATGTTGATCTAAATTTGCCAACTTATTCTAGGATCATCATTGTGTGTGTGTGTGTGTGTGTGAATTCAATCTGCTGTATCTTCTTGGAACTTGCTATACCATCCTGCTTTTATTTTTTATTGATAAGTTATGTAAGTCTGTGGTTCATCCTATGTCTGTGTAAGGATGGAAATTTCTTTTTCAGTTACAATGCTGTGGTTTGTTGTTTCTGTGTTGGGTGCTTTAGGTGTAATTATGTTACTTTGTAACCTTTCTGTTCAGCAAAACAAGACAACATCTGGCCCCGGTAAAAGGTGATAACTGATTCCCAAATAGGAAAAGCAGGCTTCCCACTGCCACTGTGGCTTCATCAGCGTGCGGGCCTAGATATGCTGTGAAGAAGAGCATTCTTGCATTCAGATTGCATTTAAGTTTGCTTTGAAGAAAATGTTTGAGTGACATTTTCAATTCCTGAGTGTCTTAGCTAGTGTTCTGTTGCTTTGAAGAAATGTCATGATAAGGCAGCCTAGAGAAGGAAGCATTTAATCGGGGGCTTCAGTACAGTTTCAGAGGGTTAGTCCATGATCATCATGGCAGAAAGCATGGCGGCAGGCAGGCAGACATGCATGGAGCTGGAGCAGTAGCTGAGAGCTTCCATAGATAGGATCCACAATCATTCAGCAGAGAGAGGGCAAGAGTGGGGGCCTGGCGTGGGCTTTTGAAACTTCCATGCCCACCACCTCCAACAAGGCCTCACCACCTCCAACAAGGCCTCGCCTCCTAATACTTCTCAAACAGTTCAACAGCCGGGAACCAAACATTCAAATAATGAGCCTCTGGGGGCCATTCATATTCAAACCACAACACTAATAAATATTAAAGCTTCTTTCTGGCTTGAAATTTGTTCCTTGAATTTTTATAATTGAGGAAAGCAGGAGACTTCTCTCATTAGAACGCCTAAGTCAGGGAACTTGGCCCATACACAACTTACGATAGAATTTTTCCAATCAAGAAAAGCACATAACGTGCAGGGAACATTTGTTTCAAGACTAAAGTGAGGGGGAAAAAAACAAAACTCTGATATTCTATGAAAATGAGGAACAATTTAAAATATCTCTCTAGAGAAGCTGCTTAAAACAGAGACCAGAGAAGCACAGTCAAAAAAAGGCATGAAGTCCCCGTGAGTGGGGAGGAATAAGTTTGCAGCTCATATTTAAGTCAGTCAGCCATAAAAATGAAAGCTGGAAAAGCAAGAGTCTGTATGCCTACATATATTTCCTTAGCTCTCCCTGGGGCTTTTTGGGTGGTTTCTTTTATTTTTTTTTCTCTTCTATATTCACATGGAGTCCAACTCTCTCTATACTCATATAGTCAGTTCTGCAAATATGTAGATCCAGCCCACTGAGGATCAAGAATAGTTTTGAGACTGTTATGTATCTCTGGCTAGCCTGTAACTTCTGATCCTCCTGCCTCCACTTCCCAAGTTACTGAGATTATAGGCATGTATCAACAGGCCCTGCTTATGTGTTGCTGGGGCCCAGACCCAGGGGATATAAGCCAGGTGATAACTGTTTTCCAAATAGGAAAGGCAAGCTCCTCTCATGCATGCCTGGCAAACACTTTACCAACTGAGCTATATTTCAGAACCTCAAAAAAAAAATTTTTTTTAAATGTTTTTGTACAAGACCTGGAGAGGTGGCGCAATCAGTAAGGTGCTTGTCATACAAGCATCGAGGCTGAGTTCACATCCCCTAGCATCCCTGTAAGAAGCTGAGTGTGGCAGCATGCAAATCCCAGTGCTTCGAGAGGAGAGGTGAGGTAGGATCCAGGGCTTGTGGGCCAGCTAGTCTTGTCAAATAGATGAACTCCTTCCTGGGCAGAAAGAAGCCCCACCTCAGGAGATAAGGGAGAGCAGTGAGGAAGACACCTGATAATGACCTCTGGCCTCCACCCCCACCACGAACACCTGTGCACAGGCATGTACACACACACACACACACACAATGTGTGTGCTGAACATATGTAGACTTTTTTCTTGTCATTTCTTAAGCGGTAAAAAAAAATAATTACTTGCATAACACTTACATTAGGTATTATGTATATTATTTAAATATTTGGTGGGTGACTTAAAATGTACAGGGGAATGTGCTTCAGTGAGCATGTGGACTTTATCAACATATCCAGAGGAGCCCCAGAGCCTACGGCCATAGCTGTCTAGAGATGAATGATATTTCCTGTATCTTGGGGCCAGTGTTAGCCCCTGGTTTCCTTCTCTGCCTCATGCCTTCCATGTGTATGCCAGGGACTCTGTCAGTGATGCAGTATGAGGTAAGGGCAGACAGGACCTGAACAAGGCAGTGGCCTCCAGTGAGAGATGTGGCTGAAGGGAGGAGTCCCCACCTTCTTCCTGGACCCCAGTGAGGGAGAGGTGTTCTGACTTTTCCCGTACCAGGCAGTATCTGCTATAAGTGTATCCTACTTAGCCTGCTAATAACTCTGCTCTGGGGATAAGGTAAGACACAGCTTCAGAAAAGGCTTTGAAGTGTGGCCAAAGAGTCAAGGTATTGTTACAGTACAGTGTAAGGTCTGTGGGTAGACAAGAGTTCTAGGTCCTCTCCCGTATTCCATAAGCATGCGACTTGGGCTGGACTAGTAAACTTTTTGGGTCTTCACTCTGTCCCCCATAAAAAGAGGACATTGAGATACATCAGGTAGTTTTCCGACCAGACCCTTGAGTCCTAGTTTCTGCAAGATTCATCAGCAGCTGAGTGGAGCAGGATCAGGGCAGGCAGATTGGGGTCTAGTATCCCCTCCTCCAGGGCTCAACCAAGTCAGCCCGATTGTATCTGCTTAATGTGTGCAGATTTGGAGTTAGACTTCTTTTGTGACTGTGCTGTGGTTAGGAAACAGCAAACCAAAGTTAGAGAAGCATTCATCAATGTCATCTCCAGTGTTCTTCCAGATGAAAGGGTCCCCGATTACCTGACTATGATGACCTTCCCTGTGTCCTTGGTGCTATCAGCAGGCAGTGCTGGGCAAGAAAGCCTTAGGCTGGAGACACATTTCCCGTGAAGCCGACTAAGCCCTTCCTGCGGATAGCTCAGAGCCCACACTACATAATTGTGTTTTCATGATTTAGCATTTCTTTTGAAAAGAAGGATCCTAAATTGCACAGAACTCCACACTGCCTTGTACTAGCCCTCTGCTTCTTACTAGGCAGGCATTTTTACAGACCTGTCTGGCAATGTATTAGATCCTTCCAGCCATTTAGAGAGTAGGTGGGAGTAGCGTCATAAATTCAGTCTGGCTAAGTCAATGATGTTCTTGCTAATGAGGCATATTGTAAAGCACCAGGTAGGACTTCCTCTTCATCTCTTCCACCATCACAGTGGCATAGCCTTGGGACTAAGAATGCATGCTTGAAGATGACCTTCCCGATTTCAACCCATATCTGTTGCTTTCTATTATGGATACGGGCCATGCTGGGTAGTTTTTGCCAATTTGAAACAAAGTCACCTGTGAAAAGGATACCTCAGTTGCGAGACTGCCTCCATCAGTCTGACTTGTCAGCATGTCTGTGAGACATATTTTTACTTGCTGACTGTCTTAGAGTCACTATTGGCTGTGATGAAAGCATGACCAATGGTAACTTGGGGAGGAAAGGGTTTTTTTGGCTTACATATCCCAAGTCACAGTCCACTGAGGGAAGACAAGGCAGGAACTCAAACCAGGGGTGGGGCAGGGGACGGAATCTGGAGGCCGCACCTGATGCAGAGGCCATGGAGGACTGCTATTTACTGGCTTGCTCCTCATGATTTGCTCAGCCTGCTTTCTTACAGCATCCAAGACCACTAGCCCAGAGAGGCACCACCCACCTGGGCTGAGCCACATCAATTGCTAATTAAGGAAATGCCCTACAGGCGTGCCAACTGCCCAGTCTTATGAAGGCATTTTCTCAGTTGAGGTTCCCTTCTCTCAGATGACTCTAGCTTGTGTCAAGTTGATATAAAATTAGTCAGCACAATAACTAATGTGGGAGGGCCCAGACCACTGTGGGCTGTGCCAGCTTTGGTCAGATGGGGCCTAGGCTAAGTGAGCCAGAGAGCAGTATTCCTGCCTGGTCTCTGTGTGAGTTCCTGCCTCCATGTTCCTGTTTTGAGTTCCTGCTCTGACTTCCCTCCATGATGGAGTGTGATGTGTATAAGCCAAGTAAATCCTTCCCTCCTTCCTGCCCGTTGGTTTTGGTCAGAGTTTTATCGTAGTGACAAAGCAAACTAGGATACACCTTGACAACCTCTTCAGGCTCCATTTTTCTCATCTATAAAATGGATAACAACTCCCCATAGAACTGTGAAGAAGAACCAAGATGCCATGGCCGAATGGATTTGGAATAGTCGGCCTGCATGGATAGTTCACATAGATTCACCTTCCTTAGTACCACTGTTGGATGACTGGTTATAACAGATACAACTGGTTTACTCTCTCAAAACCCCAGAAACAGGCCCCTGATTTTTTTTTCATTTTTTTATTTTTTGTGGGTGTGTGATATGTATACATGTTTTTTCAAGTGTGATATACATGTGCAAGGGGCACACATGTGGATGCATGTACATGTGGAAACCTAGGCTTGATATCAGGATCATCCTCCATCACTCTTGCAACTTCATTCATTGAGGTAGGATCTCTCAAAACAACCTAGAACTCACTGCTATGGCTAGTCTTGCTAGCTAGCTTGTTCTGATGATCCTATCTTTGCCTTCTGAGATCAGAATTATAGGCAGGCTACCAGATCTAGATAGCATTTATGTGGGTTCTGGGGATCCATACTGGTCTGGCAAATGCTTTAACCACTGGGCTATGGTTATATAGCCAACACAACACCTTCACACATGCATGCACGCGCACGCACACACACACACACACACACACACACACACACACACACACACACACACACACACACACACAGAGGCCATACACAGAAAGAGAGATAGATCACATACAGAGAGAGAGACAGAGAGAAACCACATGCACACACACACCATCACCACCACCACCACCATCTTTTTTTCTTTTTTAGAACCTTGATCTTGAACTGGGTAGTCAAGTATGCAGCTAAGTGTCATTTTCAGCTTTTTTCACAGAAAAGTGTCTTGCTTTGCTGCTGTTTTCATTTTTTATGTTTGGAATGTGATATGAGAGGCGGTGCTATGCTCCGACACAAAGTCATGCTAAAGCAGGATGAGCACTCTCCATTCTATTCCCTTAGACCCAGTTGTGACCACTGGACTCTAACCATTGTCCTGGTGAACCTGTAGACAAGGTTCATACATGGTGGTGAAAATGGGGAGCAGAAGGAAGTATGAGTCGCTGGAAGCTTCTTGGTTCTGCAAAACTTTCCCTGGGTGGCCTCCTTCTCGATTTCTTATGTAGTGGTTCTTGAGTCTACGGAGGACTCATTAAAATGAGTTCTATATCCTACCCAAAAAGTGTCCGATTGCACAGATTTGTTTTGAAGTCTAAGGATTGACATTTCTAACAAGTTCTGAGTTGATGTGGTTGAAGGGGTTAAACACTCCCACTTTCACAACTGAATTTAGGTGCCAGTTCCCTGAGAAGGACAAACAGGTGTCTTTTCCAGCAAAGGGCCATTTATCTACAAGGCCCTTACATTCAGGGTGGAGGGAGGGAATGAACACAGAGGGTCTAAGTCAGCCCCACAGTGTCTCAAGGACAAACCCAGCAGCCCCTTCTGAGTCATGTCCAAGCTTGTGCAGATATGTCCAAAAATAATGAGACTAAGCCTCAGCCAATTAGAAATATACTAATGTAACTGCTGCTTGCTTAACCAATTATGAAGCTGACCCCGAAACTCCCCTTAGCTGTGCTTAAAAGGAGCCCGCACATCCTTCTCAGGGTCGTCACCATTTTGCACAGGTGAACGACCCCACATGCATGTGGTCTAATAAACGCTCTTTATTCTTGCACACTGTTTGAGTCTGGGGTCTTCCTTCAGCGTTTCCTCGGCCCTACATGGTTAGCAGTAGTGAAAGCTGAGACTGTGTGATAGGAAGTAACGTCTCCCTTGCATAAGCCACTGCTGTTTGGGACATTCTGTTATTGACATGTTATAGTTCACTCTTCTTGTTCTGATAGGTTAACAACAACAACAAAAGCACAGTAAAATGTTGCTCAGAGTAAATCAGTAAGCCAAGGGAATTGCAAATTGAGTTGCTGTCCTCCGCACTATTCATGCATCAAATTTTGTGCACACAGGACCATGGATGTGCTAGGCATGGATCAAGACCAAGACAGGCACTTGGTGCCTAGTGGACATTCACAGGAGTGCCGCTCAGTCAGACCGATAGCCAGTTAGCTTGTTACTTTTCTCTGTCTGTGACGGCATAACTCATTAGAGCAACTTACGGAAAGAAAGTTTTCGCATGATGCAGTTTGATAGGTTAGTCCACCATGGAAGGGAAGATGGGGTGGTGAGAACAGCTTGAGCTCTGGTGGCAAGAGCGGAATAATGCAGCTGGTCCCTATGCCTCTGCAGTCAGGAAACAGGAATGTGGCTGCTGAGCTGAACTCCTTTTCCCCCCTTATATTCTGTCTAGGACCCCAGCCCGTAGGATAGTGCTGCCCACATACAGGGTGAGTCTTCTCGGGTAAACCTCTCTAGAAATGCACTCACACACATACTCAGAAGTGAGTCTCCCAGGGGACTCTAGATCCAGTCAAGCTGACGGTGAAGATCAAACATCATAGCCAGAGCCTGAACCTGAAAGAGGGTAATGAAAAACAGCCAGTGGCCTCCCCATCACTCAGTCTGGAAAGGAGTATGAGTCCTGAAATGGAAGGGGATCACAGAATCCTCTTAGTGCAGGAGTAGCCGATCCTACCTGCACCTTGAACTCATCAGGGATTCTTGGTAATTGCCTAGGGTTGGGATCCAGTACCTGGAATATTAAAATACCTTTGATGAATTTGCTGTGGCTTTTCAAGGTCGAAAAACACTGGTCTAGTCCTCCAGAGAGATTGGGTAGCTGAATCCAAAGTTCCTGGCTTAGAGTCAGAGGCATCTCTGCTGTACTGTGGAGAGTACTTTAAGATGCCTGGATGCTCTTTGGACCCGCCCAAGGCCGGGCACAGGTTAATCCTCCCTCCATAGGCAGTACTGTGATAACGTGTTCCCAGCTTGCTAACAACTCGCCTCAGCTCATCAGTTTCCCTAACAAGATTTTCCTTGGTGACAGAGAAACAGATCATTTTAATTAGCATTAGATAATGAATTTAAACGGCATTGCAGTAATTCCAAAATCTCCCTTAACTGTCCTAAATAACATCATGCAGGCAGTGCTCCAGTGGGATTGATTGCTGAGAAATATCCAAGGCAAGAACACAGTTCTTTAAAGGCTCTTTACGTGAGATTATTTTCCCCTGGACATACAGTCAGGCTAGAACTACACTGTAGGGACTCACATGTCATCTGGTGGCCTTGCTTTCTGGCTACGTGACTATCTGCTCATTTGTCTGTCCCTGAGTAGAGAGGGTTTGTTCTCTGTCTCCCGAGGAGGCCCCATCCATTCACAAAGCTCTTTCTCCCGCTCATATGAGACGTTCCCCTGTGTCTTCCACCTCCTTTTTCAGTCCTGTGCTCTCGGAAATCGTTCTTTGCTTCTTCGTGCTATGGGAATATTTTTTACAGCACTGGATTTGAATAGATGGTGTCTTAGAGTGAATATACTACTGTCATCAGGTCTGGGACTAATAGAACCAGAGAATAATGTGTTATTCTTGTGGCCCTGGAGGATCTTGCAAGTTGTTCCTCTACACAACATGGCTGTGAAATCAGTTGTGAATTTTTTGTTTTTTGTTTTTCGAGACAAGTTTTCTCTGTGTAGCTTTGCACCTTTCCTGGAACTCATTCTGAGACCTGCCTGACTCTGCCTCTTGTGTGCTGGGATTAAAGGCATGTGGAACCATGCCCAGCTTGTCAATATTTTTGATTCACATTTCTCAAGGAAAGCAAAGGAGTATGTTGGTCACCTTCAATCTACCAAACCATGAGCATGCCTGTGCTAGCTAGTTTTTATGTCAACTTGACACAGACAGGCTAGAGTTATCTAAGAAGACAGAACTGCAATTGAGAAAATATCTCCAGATCAGGATGCAGGCAAGCCTGTTGGGCATTTTCTTAGTGACTGATGTGGGAAGGTTCAGCCCATTGTGGGTGTTGCTACCACTGGGCTGGTGGTCCTGGGTTTTATAAGAAAGCAGGCTAAACAAGCCAGTAAACAGCACTCCACGACCTCTCTGTCAGCCCCTGCCTCCAGATTCTTGCCTCCTTTGCTGATGTACTGGGATTTGGAAGTGTAAGCGAAGTAAACCCTATCCTCCCCAAGTTTTACTTTCCATCAGAGTGTTTCTTCATGGCAATAGACATCCTGACTAAAACAATGTCCTCTTGTTATTGTGGTGTTGCTGTGGATGTCTTTCTGTGCACTATGAATATGTGTTTCTCTGATTGGTTGATAAATAAAATGCTTATTGGCCAGTAGCCAGGCAGGAAGTATAGGTGGGGTAAACAGACAAGGAGAATTCTGGGAACAAAAAGGCTGAGTCAGCAGACGTCAGCCCATCGTCCAGGGAGGATCATGTAATAGCACACAGGTAAAGCCACGGAACACGTGGCAACATATAAATTAACAGAAATGGGCTGAGTTTAAATGTAAGAGCTAGTCAGTCATAGGGCTGAGCTAATGGCTAAGCGGTTTTAATTAATATAAGCTTCTGAGTGATTATTTTATAAGTGACTGTGGGGTTCGTGGGGCTGGGCAGGACCACAGAAATATGTCTCAGGCCATATTCTGATTTAGAAAGAGCAGCTCTGAAGACTTGGTATGGTAGTGTATGCCTATGATCCCAACACTTGGAAGGCAGAGGAAAGAGGATTGATATAAGTTTGAGGCTAACCTGGTTAACATAATGAGTTCCAGACTGGCCAAGGATAGATAACAAAAACCCTCCCCCAAAAACCAAATATAAAAGAGAGAGAGGTTCTGCCTTCTCTTCCCAGCTGACCTTGCCTTCCTGGGCACGGACTGGTCATCACTAGACTTAGCTGCTCTGTGATAACAGGTCAGTAACATGACAGGCACACATCAACTGACTAGCTTTTCATGGTGACATAGGGTAAATGGACTTGAGAGTCCTAGTCTCTGAGATTTGAACTACAACTCCTGATTTATTGGCATGGTTTGAGGACAGCCTCATTAGCTTTCTCTGAGTGATTTAACATCTCATGTGAAGTATAGTATGAAGAACTGAATACTATAATCCAGGAGTGGTTAAATAGAACACAGCTGTTACATTTCTTAACTTCATATCCTGCTCATTAATTCCATCATCCCAAAATGACACTTGTTTGACTGAGTTATAATTCCTTGGTCTTTTTCACAGAGTGCGTGTACCTGGCTTTGGTTTCCCAGCATCCATATTCCTTCCTGTGATAACAGCATGATTTTTCTTTTTCTTTTCTTTTCTTTCTTTCTTTCTTTTTTTTTTCAAGACAGGGTTTCTCTGTGTAGTTTTTGGTGCCTGTCCTGGAGCTCGCTCTGTAGACCAGGCTGGCCTCAAACTCACAGAGATCCACCTGACTCTGCCTCCCAAGTGCTAGAATTAAAGGCGTGAGCCACCACTGCCCAGCTATAATAGCATCATGATTTTTCTTGGTCAGCCTCTTCACCCCCCTGATTCACTGTACCCAGAGAGAGAATATAATGGGAGCTTCTGTCAAAACTGATGAAGAGGATGGGCTCTTTGTCCAGCAAGTTGCAATACTGCTGTGATAAAAGCTTTGAGTTACTATTGCATGCAGCCAATGCAAAGGAAGGCAAAATGGAGGGAAAGGGAGCAGGGATACCCAAATCCATCTGGCATCATTGGAACCCCAACTCAATGGTGCCTGAAGTCAGATTTAACTTGCAGTTTTCAGTCAAAATATAAAATCAGGAAAATAGAGTTTACTTCACGCACCAAATAAAAATAGATAGCACAATCCAGGAGAGTTGAACCCAAAGGTTGTAAGAAACTTAGCGTAGCAGCGAGAGCCCAGCTGATGAAGCAACGGTGATAAAGTGTGTTATTCTTGTCATGCATGACTATTAAAACTTACATTCCTTTCCAGGTAGCTGTGCTCCGTGAGTGTATGTGTTCACTTCTAATTGGTTGAGAATTTTAAGGTCCGTGCTGGCCTGGGAAACCTTGACTTTTGCTGGTGGGTGGAGCTTGCATTTCTGAGGAAGGGGGCTATTTTCAGTTTGGGTTGTATTCCCATGGATGTTTGTGGGAAGAGCTGATTCAAACTATGGCCTCCAGACAGTTCACTAGCTGCCCCACTTGGTCATTCTCTCAGTTACGCATGACTGTGGGCAGTGTTGCTCTTACTCCTTGTATTCTCTTGCTCAGTTCTCATGGGTTCCATCCCATGAGCTCATGGCCTCTACCAAACACGTGCTCCTCTTTACAGAATGCAATTCAAGGACGAGTCTCTATATGACTAGTAGGAGGGTAATAACAAGAGTGAGACATACCCCAAGTCAAGCCCCCCCCCCCATGTGAAACTTAACCAGTTGACCAGGTCAACTAATTGTCCTTTCTCAGTTAGGTAGAATACATGGGCATGACTGTCCAGGTCTCAGGTTCAGGACTACAGTCTGATTTACGGATATAAAATGCTGCTTTGTTCTCTAATAAGGGCACATAGCTCCTCCTTGTTGAGCAGTGAGCCTTTTAAGAATGCTCCTGTTGGTGCACAACTGAGTCTAAATTGCTTATTTCATTAGTGTTTCTTAAACAATTTGAAAATTTCTCTGTGAGTTTGACGCCAGCCTGGTCTACAGAATGAGATCCAGTGATTTTTAAAGAGCTTAAATATATTGATAAGCGATTCTCCCCCTAATTTAAAAACTGTAGTTAAGGGGGAAATGCCCTAGAAAAACTCAATGTTCAAAGTGTTTGATTAGAAACACTTTGTATGTGTCATTATTATATGGGTGGGGGGAGCAGTATTAAGAATAGTGTTAATGGGGCTGGAGAGATGGTTCAGCAGTTAAGAGCACTGACTGCTCTTCCAGAAGTTCCGGGTTCAATTCCCAGTACCCACGTGGCAGCACATAGTGGTCTGTAACTCTAGTTCCAGGAAACCCGACACCCTCACCCAGACATACACACAGGTAAAACTTCCTTGCACGTTGACACCTGAACATTGCCATTTTGAATGATGGTAGTTTAAATCAAGTTGAGACACTTATGAATTTGATGATGGATTTCTAGTGTCTGTCACTGTACTTCCCAAGAGACTTAAGTAACCAGGAGAAGGCTGGTGAGACTGTCCTAGAAAGGGAGGATTTTGTGAAATTGTTTTAAGTTTAGTAAAGGGCTTCTTGTGTTGGTTTTTCAAAGCAGAGATTTGTAAATGCTGATTTTAAATTGTTTATAGATAAGAGAGGATTGTAGACAAATTTCTAAATGGTCTTAATAAATAAAAACATAGAGCCAAATATAGGGGAGAAAGCCTTAGAGAGATCAGGGAAACAGGAAAAGCCACCAGCCAACCTTACCTCACCAACTCTGCAGCTTCCAAAAAGAGCGACTTCCTGTCTACCCAGGCTTCTATGCCTTGCTCTTCTGCCATCTGATTTGCTCTCTGTCTAGCTACATCACTTCCTCTTCCTGGCCAGCTCTGTCACTTCCTGTCTGTACAGGCCTCCAGAACTGTATGGTTTGTACGGCTGGAGAGATGGCTCAGAGGTTAAGAGCACTGGTTGCTCTTCCTTAGAGGTCCTGAGTTCAATTCTCAGCATCCACATGGTGGCTCACAACCACCTATAATGAGATCTGGTGCCCTCTTCTGGCATCCAAGCATACATGCAGGCAAAAGACTCTATACATAATAAATAAATAAATACCTATTTAAAAAAAGAAGGCATGTGTCACCATGCTTGGCTCTGTTTCCTAGTGTGGCCTTGAACACACAGAGACCCTGCCTGCCAAGTGATAGGATTAAGGGCGTGTGCTTCTACTGCCTGACTTCTTGTTTACTTAAAATGACTTGCTATTTCCTCTGATCTCTAGACAAACTATTTATTAAAGCACAAATAAAATATCACCACATTTCAGCACAAATAGAATATCACCACAGAGGATAATAAAGGAAAATTGGGCACCCATGATCTACAGACCCCTTCACATGTGAGGCATCATCGTATTTCCATACATACTGTCACTAGTTTAGGGAAATTTTCCACAATATCCATTCCTTCCTGAAATACACAAATTCCTGTTGCAACTACATCATGACCTCAGCAGTGCACTACTACTTTGGAGAAGGGAAGTTTATCTCAGGAGGTTTATGGCTATTGAAAGACAATTGTTGCTGTAATTGATTTAGTCAACTCCTGAGCCCTCTTTGGACAACAGCAAAGAATCAAATTGCAGCATCAAGATAGACATTCTGAGAAACTGAAGGATTTTCAGATCCTGATGCAAAGTTAGGAGAAAATGATATTTGTTAAAAAAAAAAAAACTGTCTGTGAGGCATTACTGCCCTAGTATCAACTGTATTCTTGATTTTTTTCTCCCAAGTAATAGTAAATATATGTGTTCATTTGTTTCTACAAGAATGCTAAAGACTACAATGAAGTCTTCTATTGCAGACTATTGGCCCAGCTGGTACCTTTGCCAATAGGATGTTAGCATAAGATGGGAGCTCTTAGAGTGACGTGGGCTGGGGAGATGACTCAGTTGGTGAACTGCCTACCTTGTAAGCACAAGGACCAGATTCAGATCCTCAGCACCTAATTAAACGTGTGAGGCAGAGCCAGACACAGGGGGGATCCCTGCAGCTCAATGACAAGCTATTCTACTCTACTCTCTGGTCAGCTTTCAAAAATATGCGTGCGAGAACAGTAGACAAAGACATGTTACCTTCTAGCCTCAGCATGCACATATACCTCCATACACACGTAAACACCACACACACACACACACACACACACACACCCACACACACACACACCCTCACCCACATTAGTCCTTGGACTAACAGTTTTACTTTCAACCCTAAGATCTCTTGTAAATTTCCATTCTTGTCCATGTTTTTGTTTTGTTTGGATTTTTGCGTTTAATGGGTGTGGTAGAGAATACCATTGCAGACTGGTACAAGGTACAAAAACCCTTGTTATTTCAGTCTTCTCTGGAGTGAGTTCTTATATAGCTTAGGTTTTAAGAGACAATCCTTTAGTCAATGTCCCTTCTGTTTGTAAGAAAAACAAGGTCTTCATCTGAAGAGGTATAATCTAAAAGTCTTTTAAAGCTAAAGTGGGCTGGGAGATGGCTGAGTGGTTAAAAGAGCTTGTCACAAAAATGTGAGAACCAGAGTTCCGATCCCCCAGACCTGTATAAATACCGAGTGGAAATAGCAGCCCACCTGTAGTTCCAATTGCTCAGAAGGTAGTCATGGATCTCCAGAGTAAGCTGCTAGGCAGATTAGATTAGCAGCAAGCTCTCACTCAGCTGAGAGATTCTGCCTCAAAGAAGAGGTGAAGAGTGATGGAAGAAGACTCCTGAGTTCAGCCTTGGGCTTCCGCCTGCATGTGGGTGCTGTAGAATATTATTTTAAGGTGTGTTACTTTTGTTTATGCTCTGGAACATTTGTTTAGTGATGCAAACATATGTTTGATTAAATAAAATTCACCTGTGGTCAGAAGGCTGAGTCAGCAACTAGCTGACATAAAGTGGTAGGGAGGAGCCAGGTGGAGAAGGACTTTTTGGAGGATATGAACAAGAAGAGTAGGTGAGCTACTTGCTATTCAGCCACTGTGAGGAGTGGAATTCCACCTTAACCTTTGAATCTTGAGTTCCTTAGAGGGACAGAGGTTTAGTTAAGTTCCCTTGAAAGAGTTGATGCCTGAGGGAACAGAATTCCCTCAGGCTGCAGTTCTTGTGGCCTAACCACTGCTGGAGGGGCAGAGTTGCAGTTGCTGATTCAGACAGCTGTGGCTTAAAAGGCAGCAACAATTTTTAAAAAAGGACAACATGTGGGTGCACATGTCTACCTGAATTCACACACATTTGTTCCTACATACCCAACTATATATGTGAACACCGCACCACACACGCTAACGCAAGAGAAAGAAAAGTTCGAGCAAATGTCTTGGAGCAGTTGTAAACATAAAGTCAGTCATTTGCTTGACAGTGGTTCCTCTTCTGTCCTAATGTCCTCTCAAAAATGTTCTGCTAAATGCTGTAATTCTATCAGGGGAGTCACTTCCCATTCTAACAGATATGTCTTGAACCAATCGCTTATCTCTGTATGCAGTCCATTAACAAAATGGAATGACAAGACCACTTCATCAGATCAGCCAATAAGACCACAGTGCTGTTGAAATATTTCCTCTAGGTGCATATGATAGCACACAGCATATCAGGTAGACAGACTGATAGAATCAGGGATTCTTGAAGCTTGCACACAAAAAAACCTCGAATTTGCCTGTATCTTTTGTTTGCTTGTTTGTTTTCCAGGTCTGAAAAATACTTTACATTGGCTCAAAATTTGTCTGGAGACCAAGGTTCCAATTCTGCTGGTACGCAAGTTCATTACCTTACCTTAGATGGCATCTGGTATGGAGAAGTTCATGAGGAAAGAGAAAGAATCAACAGGGCTAGTGTATTCAAAATAGTCTGGCAATGGAAGTAAACAGAGGAGAGGAAGAGCCCCCACTGGATCCAACCTGACTTTAGCCTTGAATTTATTAGCATGTTGATAAGATTCTTATAGGGGGGATTGGAGTGTAATTCTTTTAGAAACCTTTATATGCCAATTAAATAACGCATCCCATAGTTTGAGATTTTATAACCTCTTTTCTCAAAGCACTTCTAATAATAACTATTTTATCTAAGGTAGAGATCCCCAAAGTGGCCACAACAATTCTAAAGTACCCTTAGTGAAGGCCACTCAGGATGATTTTCCAAAAACACAAAATTCCACTCTCTAGGTTTTGAACTACACCTGGCCCTCAGACCTTAGGACACCGATGCCAGGACAGGAGCCCATTTGGTCCTTGGAACCCAGCATGTAGGCCGCAACATCAACCAAAAAGGAGCAAAGATCTAGTCCACCTTCCAAAGTCCCACTTGTTGCTGACTGTTCTTGTTAACTGAAGTGTGTCAACCCAGGATGTGGTTTTGTGCTTAAAAAGCCCAGAACAGTAAGGCTTGGGGCTGCATGATTTGGTCAAGTTCCCCCAGGCAACCGCTGGCTATAAAGACTTCCTGTTGGCTTCAAGAGTCCGTGTGTTCTCTGAAGGAGTTACCTCACAGGAAAATTTGTAAGCAGCCGAGTATCAGATGAAGTGAACACTAGCACTCCAAGCAGCAAGGAAGAAGTAGGCAACGGGCTCTGTGGATTCCCCTGGCTTTGTAGCTTCTCTGGATTGTTTGTGTATCCCTCCTCTGACACAAAACCAGACCAAACTTACTGTAATACTGTGAAGGTAACTCACTGGGAAGACGTGAAAAGGAGGAGGAGGGTCTTCTATGCAAATATGGAGAACATCCTTAGTCTCCACCCAGACTCTACTTTGGCCCAAACTCTTTACTGACTAGGTACACTATGATAAACAGGGAAAGAAAAATCCACGGGGTCTTTCCCAGCACGATCATGCTAGGTAAATAGAAAATCCTGTCCTCAACTGTGGTGGTTTGAATGAGAATGGCCCCTGGAGGCTCATATGTTTAATTCTTGGCCCCCAGTGGGTGGAGATGTTGGGGAAGCATTATGAGGTGTGTCACTGGGGGTGGGCTCTGAGGTTCCCCACTATTCCTTTCTCTTCTTCCTACCTGCCAATCAAGGGGTAACCTCTCAGATGTTTCCTGCTGCCATGCTTTTGCTCTGGCACTATGGACTCTACCCTCTGAAACTGCAAGCCCAGTTAAACACTTTCTTTTCTAAGTTGCCTTGGCCATGGTGTTTTAAAACAGCAATAGAAAAGTAACTAATATATCAACCAACTTAACTCATTGTACCGCCATTACCTTATCGTTAAATTGTGAGTTTTTTTTTTAAAGATTTAATGTTTTAGTTTTAAGTGTGTGTGTGTGTGTGTGTGTGTGTGTGTGTGTGTACGTGAGTGCACGTGAGTGTAGATGCCTGGAGGCCAGAAGGGTCAGATACCCTGGAGCTGGAGTGGTGCTGTGGGTGCCATGTGGGTGCCATGTGGGTGCTATGTGGGTGCTGGGAACTGAACTCAGGTCCTCTGCAAGAGCAATAGATACTTTTAACTGCAGAGCCATCTCTTCAGCTGTGGTCAACTGTGGTGTTGACTGCTTCTTATGAGCCTCTAAAGAGGCTCATGAGAAGAAATACCCTAAGAGGGAAACTCAGTCCACCATAATTTGAGAGGAAAAAAAGCTATCATTTTCCCCAACGGATATACCATCCACCTCATGCAGTCATTAAAGCTTCTGAAAATAAACCAACATCTTTTGCTGCTGCCTACCCTTGAGTGAGCCCACTCCTGAGTTGCTTGGAATATACTTTAGCTTTGCTAAATAAACCTGTGCTTAAATTCTCTCTCTCTCTCTCTCTCTCTCTCTCTCTCTCTCTCTCTCTCTCTCTCTCTCTCTCTCTCTGTCTCTCTCTCTCTCTCTCTGTGTGTGTGTGTGTGTGTGTTGAATTCTTTCTTCTAGGAAAACAAAAACCAAGAACCCTTTACCTGGTAGCAAATATGATAAGAGAAGGACAGACTCCGATCCAGAAAATTCCAAACTAAACTAGTCAGAGACTCAGCTTACAGTACTAGGACCCAGCTTATACAGCTAGGGTGATGAAGGGCCTTGCTCTCTGCCAGGACTGACTACTTGAAATGCACATTCCTTTTAGGGTAGCAATACTGCATAAGCTTGTTGTAGCTGACTGGCTAGGAATTTTAAGGTCACACTGACCTGGGAAGCCTTGGATCTTGTTTATGGTTACAGCTTGCAATTCAGGGAGATAAGAATAGTTTTAACTTTTGGCTGGGTGACAGTGGATGTTTATTCTTGGGTAGTTTAATAGCAGTCTCTAAAAAAGTTTATCATTAGCAAGTTACATGGAGAAACAAATTGCTGGGGTAGTACGGTGCTGCTTGTTTAAACTCATTTGAGCCTCAGTCAAGAGTCTAACTAACATTCTGGTTTTCTGTGCAGTGGTGTGCTAGTAAATGTTTACTGACCTGTTCTCTTTGGGAGGGGAAAGGAAAATACCTGATGTGTCATGCTTTCCTGTTTTGTAGTCTAAACATTCCCACTGTGAGCACACAGGCATCAACATGATGCTTATGCACTTGCATATACTCTGAAAATGTACTCATCAGCTTTCACAAGCCAGATTCAGGACACTTTCCTCCTTCTCCTCCTCCTTCTCCTTCTTTTTCCTTCTTCCTTCTTCCTTCTTCTTTCTTCTTTCTTCTTCTTTCTTCTTTCTTCCTCCTCCTCCTTCTTCTTCTCCCCCTCCTCTTCTTCCTCCTTCTCCTCCTCCTCCTTTTCTTCCTCCTTCTCCTCCTCCTCCTTCTTCTTCTTTTCCTCCTTCTCCTCCTCCTCCTTCTTTTCCCAAGACCAAGTCAAAGTCATCAACTAGGGAACCTTCTTCTGAGAGCAACTTGGCATGAGTACTTCAACCAACACTGTTTGGGTAAGTCCAACAGGTTCTGCATTTAGCTGTTTATACTTTCAGCCAACTTATTTCCCCTCTATCCCACATAAAAGAGTGTCTAAATGAGTGGAGGGTGAGAGGCCTTGGAGAACTCAGTCCTAAATGGGATGTCTTCATCAAAACCTCCCTTCAAGGCTCAGAGACCTATATGGCGGAGGAGGAGGGAAGATTGTAAGATCCAGAGGTGGTAGAGGACACCGAGAAGAAGCATCTTCTAGACACAACAGGTTTGATGCACATATGGACTCACAGGGTCTGTGACAGCGCTCACAAAACTTGGACAAGTTCAAACCAGACAGAATCCGTGCACCGAGAAGGGTAAATGAACACAAAGTCCCACCCCTCGCAAGAAACTGTTTGCAGCTGATATCTTCTGCAAAGGAAAAATCCGTATTCTCCCATGAAGTGTCACTGGGTGTACCAACCACATTTCAGTGCAGGCGTTGTGCCCAGGAGTAGTTGACTAACAGAAAATAAATTCCATTTTGTATGTGTGCTTTTTGTTCGTTTTTTTTTGTTTGTTTGTTTGTTTTCTTTTTTTTTTTTTTGGTCTTTAATGATTTTTATCATTTATTTTGGGTTTTGTTTGTGTCATTACAGTGAGATAGAATGTGAAGCTGGGTGGATAGGGCGTGGGTAGGATCTGGGAGGAGTTGGGGGGGATATGATCAAAACATCTTGTATGGAAAAAATAATAAAAAAAGAAGAGGATGTCCAGTGTCCTGCGTATTCTCTCAGCCCATTCATCATGTTGGACAAAGAAATGAGACGACTTTACCTTACCATGGCTAATTTTTTAAGAATCCATGCTGGCTCCTAAAGATCACTCTCTGCTCTGAAAGGCAAACCACCAGTCAGCACTCCAGGTTAGAGTCTTGATTGCGCAGCCATGGTCTCTACTGTTGAATCCATTCTATTCCTTTTTTTTCCTCTGGAAACTTGAAGGTGACTCCATATAGTCTTTGTTAGTGTCTCCTTCCTCCCCTCACTCTCTTCTTAGGACAGGGTCTCATCTAGGTAGTCCAGACTGGCCTCAAACCGCAATCCTCCTGCCTCAGTGTCTCAGGTGCTACTACAATAGGTATGCATTATTCCTGCATCCACCAGTCTATTGACTGTCATCAGCTGTTCTGCACCTACACAGTGGGAAAATCAGAAGCAAGGGGAGTTGCCATTTTGTATAACCTTACCATTATCATCTTTGTAATTTTGCCAGTATCTGACTTTCTCCTAACAGATTCTCAATTTCAAATATTTCCAGAGGCCTGCTCTACTCAAGAAACCAGAGTTCTTTCCTAATCTGCCTTCAGCCTTCAGATCGAGTCCACCATAAACAATATTTTCTGTAGCCCTTTGATGTAAACATACTGCTGCAGAGATAATATATTTCCCTCTCCCCCTCCTTTGTCAAAAGTCCTTCCCTGTCAGCCTCTTTCAGGCTGTGGATTTCCAAGCAGGGCAGCACCCTCTTTTTTTTTTTAAGGCTTCAAATGTATTTTAATGAGGTGATGCTGCATTACTGCTCCATTTCTCAGAAAAATTTCAAATTGGAGGTATTAGGAAAAAATCAAACATAGTACACCAATAAAACGTGCACAGCGTAACTACCTAAGATAGGCAAGGCTAAGAGCTACTGTCAGACCTTCAACACACAGCAACCCTGTTCCCAAGATTGTACTAGGCCTATCAAGAAAAGCTGTGAACAGCAGTATCATAGACACAAAAGGTCATTCATTCTTGTGCGGTCCTTACCCAAGAAAAAGATGGAGGCAAGTTAACCCAAGACTTTTTTTTTTTAAAGATATATACTAAAATGAAAACCTCTAAGAGAAAATGTCTTCCTTAGGACATGAAGGGGTTATATATGAGATTTAACAGAACCATATGTATGCTGTAATCTCTGTGGATATTTGTCTGAATTCTCGCCTGGGAGTGAATGGAGGAACATTATAACTCCTTTTCCTTTCTAGGATTTCTCCTGAAGTGTTCAACTCTCCATCATGCCCAACCAATGAGTCATCTTTCTTTGCTTTCATTCATTTGTTTGAGGAGCTCTTAGGTTTGAAGGACTGTACTGATGAGTGCATTCGTCTCCATCTCTGGTGACATGCCATGTCTGAGTCCATGTCTGACAGTCCATGACTGAGACTTAGGAGTCTAGAAGCTTTGTCATATCCCTGATGCCCCAAATCCTACTCTTGGGCATCATCTACACAGCTCGCTCTTCACCTCCCAAATCTTATTCCAGCTGCCCTTCAGGACATAACATGAAAACAAAACTGAGTCTCTAGGTTGTCAAGCCAGGAAGCAGCCTAGCCCCAGCATTCAAAGGGGAGTCATTGTTCTTAGGTCCCATCTTTGTTACTTGCTGACTATGACCTTGGGCAAGCCACTTTAACCTCTTGCCTTTTCTACTGGATAGCGCCAGGGAAGGCATGCTATTTCCCCATTAGAGTTAAGAATGAAATGAGATGACGCCCACACAGGTGGTTGAGAGTGGAGCGTTGCACACAGGTCAGCTGTTAGTGACATTACAAAAGCTTCTTGTAAGATGTGGGAATGTGGCATTGATTCAGAGTTGTGGAGTTTAACCAAGTCATCATCCACTCATGATCAAAAGGATCTACGTGACTGACTTGGCATCCCAATGGAAGGAGAAAAAAGGCTAATGTGTTTGCTGAGCCCATTGATCCTCATGTCTCTTGACACCTTTACTAGTTCAACCGAACACTCTGACTATGGACACCGCTTTCAGCTTCAGATAGCTTAAGTGGAACGGTGGTTCCTGAGAAGCACTACAACTAACTGCTGCTCTGTCACCCGGAACAAACTCTACTCTGGTCCCTAGCTTCCAGGGAGAGGAGAAGGGGGCGGAGGAGGGAAAAATGGACTTGTTTTCCTGTTAGCAACTTAATGTTGGTAATTTAGAACTGATAAAACTAATTGCTGTCCTTATCGGTATGTTGTCTAGAAGTGTGTGTGTGTGTATGAGAGAGAGAGAGAGAGAGAGAGAGAGAGAGAGAGAGAGAGAGAGAGAGAGAGATGGGGGCGTGGGGAGAGGGAAGAGAGTGAGATTGAGTTTTCTTTAAATCCACTGGTTACTGATAAAGTCTCAAGAAAGGAAAGTAGTCAGATTTGGGGTTGGCCTATGCTATATACATCTCCTCTCCTATTTAAAATAAACCTTTAGAAATAAGGTTTTACATCAGATTTAATAAGCTTAAAGAAGTTTATGACATTGATTACCTGTGAATATCATTATGTAAATAATATCAGGAAGAAAAAGATTATTTAAAAATTCAGTGTGTGTATGTATGCCAGCTTGGGCTCTCCCTGGCAAGGCTCTCAATGTCACTAGCCTGCTGACCACAGATCTGTCATCAGATTTTCTGAGCTGTTGCTCACTTCCCTGCCATGCAGGAGATTTGGGGACTGCTCCCCAACACTGTGTATGGGAGCACACACAAAGACGTGTGTAGTTTGACAAAAAGATGCAGTTGGGGTAGATCACGGCTGCTTTTTAAGAAGATACAGCATGTTCTTATTTATCTGCCTTCTCCTTCCTTCTCTGACTGATTGTCTTATTAAAATAGATCATAATATGCTTTCCTCATAGTCAGCAATGCCTTGCTAAAATCCTTCCCAGGCCACTGGTGTAACAGCCATTTTCCTGCTGATGGGATTTCCTCTCTCTCCCTCCCTCCCTCCCCACCCCCTCTCCATCCTCTCCCCACCTTCTGTGACCCACACAATTTATTTTAATTAGCATCATGAATAATCTTTTTATGAATACATCAGATCATCACATTTCGGCTCAAGACCCTGAAGTGACTCTCCATTTCATCACCAATGAAAACCCAAAACCCTAATATTATTGACATAATGATATTCATATGTAATCAATGACTTAAATGGCTTTTTTTTTTAAAAAAAAAAAAAAAAAGCTTGTAAGTACGTTGTAAAACAGGCAGAGGGCAAAGCAGAGCCTGCCATCTCCCAGCTGTGGCCCAGAGCCACAGAATTCACCCACATACCTGTGAAAATTTAACACCAGGACACACCACTGCTCAAGCGAAGAGTCAGTTCTAAGGTGCCTCACCTGGCACGACAGGAGATGGCAGGTATGCGATGAAAGGGATGCATGGAGGGAGAAGGTATGTCAGGGGGCAGGGGAGGCCCCACCTGCCCAGGCCACACTCATTCCTCAGGGCAGCCAACCAGAGACAGCTGCTCTTTTGGGCTGCGCAGCGCTTTTGCCCACGGCAGAGGCAGCTTCCGGAAGCTGTTTGTGCTGGTCGTTTTTCCCATCAAGCTGCACGATGAGGAGGCTGTCACCTGCTCCTGAGGGGTAGTCAGACATGGTGGCCAAGCATGCAGAATCTCCAGTTTGGATGTGCGCATGTCCAGGTTCTGTACAGGCTGCTCCAACCTGTCCATGCCTGCAGACATCTTCTGTGGCTCCACGGCACTTAGGGCCTTGTCGAGAGCTTTCGTCACTTGTGTCTTGCTCTGGTTCAGTCCTGTCATGGTCACGGCTTTCTGCACCGTAGAAACCACTGCATCAACATGGGACATATGAGCAAACTCCTCAGTTTCCTGTCCTCCTTCACTTTTGGCCTGCTCAGCCTTGGAGTCCTTCTCTGCCTTCTTGGCTAGCTTCTCCAGCTGCTTCACCATGAATTTCAACAGGACTAGGGGATGGTCCATGGCCAGTCAGGCAGCATAGGGGTGTGGCACAGGATACCACCACTGACTCTTTTGTTGGTTTGTTTTTTGAGATAGGGTTTCTCTGTGTAACTGCCCTGGCTGTCCTGGAACTCATAGAGATCTGCCTGCCTCTGCCTCTCAAGTGCTGGCACTAAAGGTGTGCACTGCCACCGCCCAGCTACTACTGGCATTTTAAAAGTAGAAAAGGTTTGCAAACATGGAGAGGGAAAAGCAACCACAAACATAACAAACACATTAACACACCTTTTCAGCTCTTGGCCACACATAGATATGTCCGAGTCTTGGAAATGAGTTTCAGCAATACTGTAAAAAGATTGTTTTCCTGGGCAAGTTCAATCTGCCGTTGTCAGGACTCTGTGGATTGCTATCAAATAACCAGTATAAGAACCCTTAGAGAACCTGGCACCTGCCAGATGATGGATGGAGCCTGGTTCTAGGTATTTTGGTGGCTGCTGCCATTGCCACAGGTCCTGACTGGCTTGATAACTCTGGCATCTGACAGATACTTTCCCAGGGTACCCCAGGAAACTTCTTCTGTGGTTCCTCACCCTAACCCTTAATACTGTTTGGAACTACAGTGCTTAGATCCCACACCACAGGTACCCTGTAGGCATCCTCCCTTGGGGACTCAGTGCAGGTAGCAGCTATCAGGAAGACAAGGCTTGGGTTCTCCAACAACTTTCATTCTCTCTCTCTGTCTCTGTCTCTCTGTCTCTGTCTCTGTCTCTCTCTCTCTCTCTCTCTCTCTCTCTCTCTCTCTCTCTCTCTCTCTCAGCACAAACTCACTTCTTCAACTTCCAAATTAAACAAACAAACAAATAAAAACACTGTGGGGGGCGGGATTCTTCTCAGAATTCTCGATTTGGATCCTGAAACAGCAAAGTTATAAATTACCCACTCAGTCAAGAGACTCAAATTTGAATACTAAAATCAAGGAAAGCAGTATAAAAATATCTTTTCATCGTATCTAAGTCACAAGCAGCAGTAAAGAGAAGTTAAAACTGTAAAAGCAAATTCCCCTATCTTATACAAACAAGTACACACGGCGTAAATCTAGCAGCTGGTACCCTGCCCAGCAGTTTGAGAAACGAGACAAAGAGAATAGCTTCGCAGGGACTCCGGCGCGCAGGCAGACCAATCCCTGCTCCAGGGAGACATGACCTTGGCTATGTCAGGAAAAGTTCCTGGGCTGGCAGCTTTGTAAAGTGTGAGTCATAATCCTGTCACCAAACAGAGGCTCAATCTTTCAGAGAGGAGAGAGGGGGATGGGGCTTGAGAGCCAGGTTCCCGGGGCCCAGTCAGTAACCCAGAATGGCAGTTTCCTGATTGAGTCAGGGACGTGAAACTTCCGAGCAGATCCAACTTGAAGTTCCGTCTCTAGGTAATGTCATCGAGTGTCTGCCGAGCACCAGATGCTGTGGCTACAGCAGTGAGCATGACAAACTGGGCCTCGCCCTTGCGTGCTTAACATCTGTTCTTCTTCTCCCTGCAGGGAAGCCACACACCAAGTCAATTTATGATCAGAATGCTGCGCTGGGAGCCTGAAACCAAAAGCAAAATTGTAGTAAGGTGCGCAGCGTTAGAGCGCTAGTGGCGCCCAGTCCGGCAGTTCATGAAGTCAGTCCTGCCCACATGTGGGTCTGTGATTCTAGTGTCTTTTCCTGGAAATGGTAACTAATTTGGGGGTTTTCAGGTCTTTTTTTCCTCTCTTGTGTGGTACTGGGGATTGAACTAGGGTCTCATACGTGCTAAGCAAATGCTATACCACTGAGGCACATCTTCAGCTTTCAGACTTTTTCTCACCTGTCTCTGGATCTCTCTGTCCCTCTCCCTCTTTTCCCCCCTCAAAAAATTAAAGTAACTGTAAAGAATAGAGCCAGGTATGGTGGTACATGCTTATAATTCTAGCACTCAGGAGTAGAGGCAGGATCTCTGAGTTCAAGGCCTGAATGATCTATGAAGTGAGTGTCAGGAGAGCTAGAGCTATGCAGTGAGACCCTGTCTCAACAAAACAAAACAAAGAATAAAACAAATTGCAATGAAAATAAATTTGGTTTAAAAACTGTAAATAATAAAATGATAATGACTATGAACACTCATTCCACCTGGATTTCCCATGCTTAACATCTTAATTCATATATTTCCAGGCATTTTTCTCTTTTAAAGGAAAATCCCCCCCTTTTTTAGCAAAAAAATAATGCATGCTTATTATGAAAAAATGGGAATAATTAAAATGCTTAAATACAATCACCCAGAGTATGACACCTGGAAATATTCATTATTAATGTTAGTTGGAATTCTAATTATTTATTTTAGATAGTCTTATTTTGGAGCATAGACTGGCTTCAAATTTGCTGTGTCTTGAATTCAAGATCCTCCTGCCTCAGCCTCCCAAAAACTGAGATGCTGTCATGTATCACTATGCCCAACTTGGTCAAACACTTCCTTATAAACCCATTCGATTTGAAGACAAGTAGATTAAATGGCAGCAATATTTTTGCTTTTTAAAAAAGCATCCTGCTCTATGTGATTTTTTTCAGATGAAAAATATTAAAGTCTGTCAAAATTAGCAGAAAAATAGAAATAGATAAAAATAAAAGAATAATTAGACTTCAGAATAATTTTATTTTTTATCTATAAGAGAAAGATAATTTAACTTTAAAAAATGTAATTGTGAGAAACATTGACATCAGATGTTTATAAAAGCATTTTATTAGCATATATAATGATTTCATTGTGACATCTCACACACACATGCTGGGGATATCTTTCTGTACACTGTGAATATGTGTTGCTCCCATTGGCTAATAAATAAAGTTGTTTGGGCCTATGACAAGGCAGTTTAGAGGCAGGCAGGAAATCCAAGCAGAGAGACAGGCAGAAGAAAGGCAGAGAGAGATGCCAGCCTGCCACCCAAGGAACAACATGCCAGCAGACCGATAAGCCACGGAACACATGGCAAAACATAGATTAACAAAACTGGGTTAATTTGAGATATAAAAGCTAGCTAGTAAGAGGCCTGCCATAGGCCATACAGTTTGTAAATAATAATAAGCCTCTGAGTGATTATTTTATAAGTGGCTGTGGGACTGTGGGGTACCCAGGCAGGGTCGGAGAAAACTTTCAACTACACACACACACACACACAATGCATTTTGATCACATTCACCACCTTTACCCCCTCCCCTTCAAAGGTTTTTGTAAGTGATGTCAGTTGCCTTTATGTTACAGAACACAGCATTTGAATATGCATTTGTCTTTCCCCTTCTCCAGAGTTCTCATTTTTGTTTGTACATACAGATATACAGATATATGTGTTTGTACACACAGATATACAGATATATATGCATATGTTTACTGACCAGTCCTGTATATTTTGCTATCACATATCTAACCACTCTGTCTCTTCCCTTATTCCCATTATTATTAGCTTGATACTAACTGAAGTTGATCCAGCCTTTAGTCTTGTTTTGGTGTCTTCATTCATGAATTCTTTACTTAAATGCTCTATAAATCAGCTGGATTCGGATTGCAGGTTACTATGTATTAGCACTGTACTTAATGAGTCCTTGCATGTATGGAAGTATACGCTTCATGTCTTTAAGTGTGAAGTAGCCTCCTGGCTGGGTACGATGTCACCAAGTCACACTTTTTTTCCCCTCAGAACTTTGTACAATGGCTTCCCTGTCTCCTAGTATTAACATTGTGCTGTGGAAAAGTCTGGAGCCTGGCTAAAGTTCAGCCTCTGAAGGAGCTTGCTTTCGGCCTGCATGTTAAGCTTGTAATTTTCAATGGTTAAGTAGGCTAGATCCAAAATTTCCTTGCCCCATTGATCTGAAGATTGTTTTATATATTTATGTGTTTTGTATGTTTTCTGCTCTCCCTAAATGGAATTTTCCAACTTAAGGAACCTCTTATGGTGCTGTTTGGTTGCCTTATGTCATTAGTTCCTCTCTCACTGATTTAGTAGCTGCTCTCTCCACTGAGATTATCCTGTCTTCCTTCTTATTTTCAGTGTCCGGCTTGCTTCTTCTCTACTTCATTATGTCTATAGTTGGTATGGCTCCTCATACGTTTACGGTCTCACTCCCTGTCCTATAATCTGTCTTTTCATCTTGTTTATCTAATCAATAGAGCCTCCTTTGGAGGTCCTTCTACAGGAGTAACTGTCCTGCCCTCCTACTCTGCAGACAGGGTGACCGAGGGCCTACCCTGTTTGTGTTGCCAGACTTGTTCATCATCCTTTCTATAAATGGGTCTGCATTTTTTTAAAAAGATTTATTTATTTATGTATACAGTGTTCTGCCTGCATGCCTGCAGGCCAGAAGAGGGCACCAGATCTCATTACAGATGGTTGTGAGCCACCATGTGGTTGCTGGGAATTGAACTCAGGACCTTTGGAAGAACAGCCAGTGCTCTTAACCTCTGAGCCATCTCTCCAGCCCGGATCTGCATTTTTAAAAAACCATTTTAAAGCTATGGAGATATGCCCCTTTAAAACATTTCATTTGGCCGGGCAGTGGTGGTGCATACCTTTAATCCCAGCACTTGGGAGGTAGAGGCAGTGTGGATCTCTTTGAGGTCTACAAAGTGAGTTCCAGGACAGCTAGGACTATTACACAGAGCAGCCCTGTCTAGAAAAATCTAAATAAACAAACAAACAAACAAAAAACCATTCGTTTGATATTTTGCTTTCCATTGTTATCATTTACATTAACTGTATAATAGGATCAGCTGTGACTTTTCTGTACATGCGTGTATCATGTATTAGTTATGCCCCTCCACCCTTCTACTCTTCACTCCCTTCTGCCTTCCCCTCAGCACCCTTCGAGTCCTTAAAACCTCCTCTTAATCTCCTTCTTCCCCCCCCCCCCCCGGCCCCCCTGCCATCTCTGGTGACCACTCTTTCATGCCATTTCTGTGAGGGGCGCACTTGGAATGGTGTTTACCTTTCTGTGTCTGCCTTGCTTCGCCCACTGTGATGTTCTCCAGTTCCGTTCACAATGCTGCTTTTCCTTTGGTCTTGGGGTCCTGACAAGCATCCTACCTTGCATTTGGTTGTTACGTTTCTGTCTTCTCCATTCAGGATGCTATAGTACCCAAGACAGGAAGCTTCTAAACAACAGAAACTACTTCCCATTCTGGAGGCTGGAAAGTACACGATTGTGATGCCACCAGGTTCAGTAGAACCTATTTCTTGGTTCAATAAGGTCTCACCTTATTGACTCCTCCCAGGGTAGAAGGGTGAGGGGATAGATAGATCATGAAAATATTTTATTGCTTTTAAAATTATGTGTAGGTGTGTACATTTGCATATGGTTATGTGCATGTGAGAGGAAGAGCCAACAGAGCTCAAAAGCATAAGATCTCTTGCAACTAGAGCTACAGGTAGTTGTGAGCTGCCATGTGAGTTCTAAAAACTAAACTAAAGTCCTCTGGAAGAACAGCAAGTGCTCTTAAGCCCTGAGTTATTTCTCCAGCCCCTTAATTACTTTCTAAAGATACTTTTTTTTTCTAATGTCATTATCTTTGAGTAGGGGGTTCTGTATTGTGTGTGTGTGTGTGGGGGGGGAGACCATTATAGTTTTTTCAGTCTCTTGATCTGGAATAATTCTTCTGCATCTCTTTGTCCCCCCGCCCCCCGCCCTCCGCCCCCTTGCTGGGGATCAGCTCAAGCCCCATGCCTTCCACATGCTAGACAAGTGATCTGAGTCTCATCCCCAACTCTGTTTGCTATGCTTGGCATTGGGAGAATAGAGACCAGCAACTTTAGAATGTGCATAAATGTGAATTGGCCTGATAAAACACAGAGTTTGCAGTTTGGGCAACAACAGCATAGAAGTCCTTCGGAGTCTTAAGTGAGAATTGTTTTTAATTTCTCCAATATTTGTTGATGTCAGCTTTGACCACTTAATTAAGGAGGACCTGCCACCACTGGTTTGAAGTCACTCATTTTTTGAATTACTAAGGGGTGTGTGCGGGGGTTGGGGATGGTCTGTGAGCCCATGCACTTGTTGTGTTTATCATGAAAACATTCGCTCACTCACTTAAGCAGTGATTCAGGATTTTCTACAACCACTCTTGGGCAGGATTTGCACTTTCATATAACTGAATGACATTTGAAATAGTCCCTTCAGTATTTCTATCTCTTCTGTCTGCCGGGCACTAAGGCCAGTTCTCAACGCCTTGGGGAAGGACTGGTGCTGGGAATTTTAGGAAACGAAGTAAAATTCTTTGTCCGGAGTTCCAGACTAAGATCTTAAAAGCCACAGCTATAACTGACTCCTTATTTTTGTTGCTGTGGACTGAAGTTAGGGCCTTGTGCATGGTAAGACACACTCCCTGCTCCCCATCGCTATCAATTCAAACAGACTCCTTCTTCTTCTTCTTCTTCTTCTTCTTCTTCTTCTTCTTCTTCTTCTTCTTCTTCTTCTTCTTCTTCTTCTTCTTCTTCTCCTTTTATAAGTATAGAAGTCTTTTTTCCTTTAATTTCAAAATCTTGGTTTTGGCAATTACAGGGAATTTTTATCTCAATGTCATAATTCAGTGAAGGATTATCAATGTATAAAAAAATCTGCTGGGAAATAGGCTATTTGTTTGATATCAAAAGATTATGGCCTCCAATTTCATACAAGTTTCAAAGCAGAGTGTACCATTTCCGGAGAGACCTTTAGCCAAATAAAGCTGGTATCCCTTATTTCCAGGATAACTAGACGTTGCATATCTGCTAACACGATGTTCTTGCACTGTATCTAAGGTGTACACCACATATGAAATACTTTTTGCTGAAGGTATTTAACCTGAATCTCATCTCCAGATTCAATTTCCAACTTATGAAAAATACATGTGAGACAAGTAGGTGTTATGTGTAGAGTGTGAATGTCCTACGTAGGCTAATATGCTTGAACACTTGATCCCAGCTGGGGTCATTTAGCAGGCTGAGACATGGAATTGAGAGTTCAAGGCTGGCCTGGTTTAAATAGCAGGACCCTGCCAAAGAAAGGAAACATTCAAGAAAACAGTTTCCCCTCTGACTCTATTTTACTATTCAATATTACCTATGGCAGTTTGTTTTAGGCCTGCATTGCTGGCCAAGGTTCTCTGTAAATGAATGATCCTCTCCCTCACATAGTTCAAACAGGCCATCTTCCTTCATAGCTGTCTCCTTTCTCCCGTCTCTGTGCCTCTGTATTCCTGGACTGCCTTTACTTTCTTTGAAGGAAAATAAATTAAAAAGAAAATCCCTTAAAGAACAGGAAGGCTACCTTTGTTTCCTTGCCATAAAAAAATGTTTTGTGAGAGAACTTTACAAATACCTGCTAGTGAGCGCAAAACTACAATATCTACAGGGCAACAGTAATCTACTAGGTTTTCTTCAAACACATTTTTAGACTTCTATTATGAATCGCTACATCCTATCAGATTCTCTGGACGATTGAACATTAGTCAAAGACAGTGAAAGGGATAACTTCAAAGAATCCCCTAAATACCTTGCACTGTATTTAAAGGAAGCTTGGGGCCAGGGAGCTAGTTCAGTGGCTAAAGGCACTTGCCATACCAGGTTGATGACCTGAGTTTGATGCTTGAATCTGCACAAAGCTGGAAAGAGAGAACCAGTACCACAAAGTTGTTCCCTGACCTCCACATGCACGCTGTGACATGTGTGTACCCTCAAACGCACATCCTATACACATAGGCAAACACATCCCCACAGTAAAATAAAATATAGAAAAAATATTTTTGCTTATTTCCAAGTTTTTTCACATTTCTTTCCAGCATATTTTAACTGTATGGATTTGAAATCTGCAAAGAGAAATTTGTACACCAAGGTTATGGCAGAGAATGAAATGAATTGTGTACTATCTTTCTGCTATTGAATGAGATGAATTTCATGTTACTTCTTTTTTTACATGTACATTCATTCTAATAACACCCCCCCACACAATGCTGTATTAATATATTCAGACTCCTACACATATACATGGGGTACTTAGACAAAGAAATGCATTCCATCCATTGCTCTTGGGGACAAAGAACCTACGTTTGGCACCAGACAGGCATAGCCCAGAGAGCCATGCCCCTGGAACCCAGTGTTTGGGTCCTGTAGAAATACATCTATTAATTTGTGTTCTCCATTTACCCCTAGAGACACCATTAAGAGTTAGACTGCAGAACTGAAATTATGTGACCTGGAGGGCAACCTTGCCCTTGTATGCACTCACTTCAGCTGCCACACCCTCAGCCTTGTACTACTCTTGAAAGACTTTCAGTGTGAACAAAAGCCTTCCACCCCCTTCTCTGAATGCTCCACTCGGGAAGGACACATTCTTATTCTTTACTTGCTTTTCCTGGAGTTCCTGGAATCAGAATCTCCAGGAGGGGCCCATCCCAAGGGCCAACTAACCTAATTTTCACTGGGGGCTTAGGAACCCTGCATTTTTTAGTTGCACAGCTCATTTGAGAATAAACCCTTGTTTATCATATGAGAGTTAAGATATGATTTCATTGTGGGCAGACTATTCGAATTAAAAGCAATCTGTGGCTCAGAAAGATGACAGGGCTTCTCATTTGCTCATGGGTGCAGCCAGCAGTAGAACCCGTGCGGCAAGTAGACTTTAAGGTGTCCAGTGACAGGTCACTTATGGATGACTATGTCCCATGTGACATAGTCTCAGCTTAATCAAGTCTCACTTCTGGCTACCAAGAGCCCAACTAAGCAAAACCCTGTTGAGTGAGTTTAACCTGAACCCACTACCCTTGATGCCCGCACACCCTCCTCCATATCTGACCAAATTCTCCCTCTACTACCTCCAGATGATGGCTGAGCAAGAATCCTGTTGGGTCAGTTTAGCCAGAATCGTTCCTTACCTCAGATGACTGTGTCAGTGACTTTCCGCCTACTGTTCCTTGATACAAATTTCCAGCTTGCTTTTAATCAGAACTGAGCCCTGTTTCTCTTCCCTACTACAAAACTCCATCATGATATACCACATGCCCACCCCCATAGTATAATGTCTTCTTGACCATAATCTTCTGGACCCTTCTGTCTTTTGTATTTTGTTATTGTTTGTTGTTGACACAGTGTCTCACTCTGTAACCTAGGCTGACCTGGAACTTATTTTGTAGTCTTGCTGGCAACTCACGGCAATCCTCCTGTCTCAGCCTCTTGAGTGCTGACATTATGCATGAGTCACCACGCCCTGCTCCAGACTGCCTTTGAGCAAGTGTTTCAGATAACTATTTGTTGAACATGTGGGTTGTGGGTATTATCCAGGCAGGCTTAATCTGATCTCAAGAGCCCTGTAAAAGCAGCCAGTGGCAGAAGTCAGAAAGATCCAGGATACAAGGAAGTTTGACACACAGCACTTCTCCACTGCAGGACCGCCTCCAGAGGGAGGAATTGATCCATGCAAGTCCTCCAGGTAAGATTTAGGTAATCCTTACCTCAGGAGTGAGGTCTGCGTAGCTAATCTAGTCACACCCCTAGGCTTCTCATCTACACAGCTGTGAGATAAGCAGGAGTTCAAAGCTGTTGAATTTGTCCAGCGATGGAAACATAGGTTGGCATGTCTTCTTCCACACTATTAGAGTAGATATCCGCACAGGATGCTGGTCCTTCTGCATGCTTTGTGAGGGTGGAGTGGTTTAGAGGGCTGAAGGAATGTGAGATAAACTCTCACCTCTGCTAATCACAACCACACTGCCACCGCTGAGTGGGTGCTAGGAGGCAGGCATTGTAACTGGATGCTTGCCTCTGGTACTTGCTTTGATTCTCAGTGGCCACAAGCTGTAGAGGGTTTCCTTATTTAACAGATGAAGAAATGGTGGCCTCATAAGGCAAGTGGTAGGAGGACATGAGGTGAGTGGTAGAGGGGGTGGTGCAGAGGTTCAGTTCATTGTGTGACCACCACGGCTCTCTGCTAATCATATCCAACATTCTTGCATTTATTGTTGGGGTTGCTATAAGAAGTGCCACGGGTTGAACGGCTTCAACAGCGAAAGTTGTCTCTCATTTCTGGAGTAAGCAGGTCCTCGATCATGTTTAGAGAGGTCGGATGCTTCTGGAGACAGCGAGAGTAGGGTTTCTCCGATTCTCTCTGGCTTCTTGGAGCTTGCTGATGATCGTTGCTAAGCTTGCTTGATCATTCACCATCAGCAAGCTTAGCCTGCTGCTGCTGCACAGCGTGACCCTGGGAGGACAGGTGCTGGGTACCCTTGCTTCCCAGTAGCCCCAAACGGCTGGGCACAGAGCAAGCATGTCAGCATTTGCTGACCAGTTGAAGACAGTGGCAGAGGGGACTGAGAGCCAAAGCGTGGTCACCTGATCTCCTGCCTTCATTTTCACATGTCGCCCTTCCCATGCATGGCTGCATGCCCTGGGGGCAAAATTCTTGTTTCTATATGAGCACAGGTGTGGGGGATTAGGGCACATATTAATAACCTTGTTTTACTTGGACTCGCTTCCAAGAACCTTTCCCCAAATGAGTCATATTCAGAGACTTGGGGAGTAAGGACTCAATGAGTTTGAACAGGGACACATCACAACCCATCATGAACCTCAAACTGTGGTTTGCAGCTGTGCATTGCCTGGCTCCATTAATCCCCGACTTGGAGATTGGTATCAACACCCAAGCCCTCAGAGAAGGATGAAAGGGACCCTGTGTTTTCCTCTCTTGGCCTTTCAGTCACCCTGTTTCCTATCACTCTATCCCATGCTCCTAGGCTGTCCTGGCCGCTTCAGAAAGGAAGTTGTCAAATGCTCCTGAGCGGTCACCCTGACTGTCTTTGTGGTCCCAGTCCTACCTCTGTTATGAAGAGCTATGGACAGAGGGGCCTCTGGTTGCCAGTGGGCCAGGGGGCAGCTTCAGGGTAGATGGGGCTTCCTAGGAGGACAGTAGACTCTGGACCGAGGTCAGAAAGTCAGACAAACATTAATGACATCGTTTGACCTTCCTGGAGGAGGGCCTGTTAATAGATACACTCTATCAATTGTTCCCTCTCTACTACCAGTCAGGCTGTAAGTTCGCTAAGGACTTTCTATATAAATTCATACATCATTTGCATTGTCAGAATTTTATGCTTGCACTATGCTTTGCAGTCTGTAAAACATTTTTCTCATATGACCGTTGCTACGAGAGTTATTTCCTTCCGTTTCGTAGGTGGACAAATTGACCTGTTTAAAGTCTCCCAGTATTTGATATAGATTGTGTCAATTTTGTAGTGCTGGCTGTGACATTGTGCGAGAAAGAGACAACTTATTCAAGTTCATCGTTTCAGAGAGACTTGAGTCCATCCTGCCAGGGAAGGGAGGTAGACTGTCTCTCTAAGTAGTGGTGCGTGTTCATGTGGACCTCGACTAGAAAGCACAGAGAGCAGACTGGAACGAGGAGCAGGCCTGAATGACTGGCCCTAAATTACGAACCCCAGCAAGGGTTTGATATTTGGAAGCTAGCAAATGAGGAAATTGATGGTAAGTGGAAGCATGCAGTGCAGAAGCCACCAGATGACAGATGACTTCAACCCAGCAACCCACAGTGGCAAGGCAGCTTCACCGCAGGCAGCTGCCACCAACCACACAATACTGAAGGGGTGACTGACCTCCAGGGATACCCAGGTAGGGAGTGACATTGACTCTGTAACTATCTCACTGTGTCTTGGAACAGGGGGCCTGCTACACTGAACCAAAACCAAGATCAGAAAAAGGGTAAAAAATGGCAGTGGTGGCGCACACCTTTAATCCCAGCACTCGGGAGGCAGAGGCAGGCAGATCTCTGTGAGTTCAAGGCCAGCCTGCTCTACGGAGTGAGATCCAGGAAAGGCGCAAAGCTACACAGAGAAACCCTGTCTCGAACCGCCCCCCCCCACACACACAAAAAAAGAAAAAGGGTAAAAAACACTTGCTGTGTATATGATGTAACATGGTGGTATTAACCTCCTGGCTACAGAAATAGCCACTAACCTGAGGTAGAAGCCAAGACTTGTACTTTCCAGTAACACCGCCCCACCTCTAGCTCCCTCCCTCCACCCCCACCCCCAGGGTCTTGACATATATCCCAGGCTTGCAATCCTCCTGCCTTGGCCTCCCAAAAGCTGGGGTTGCTGTGAATCCCACCCATCAAGAATAAGACCATTACCACAGTTTGCCGGGCGGTGGTGGCGCACGCCTTTAATCCCAGCACTCAGGAGGCAGAGCCAGGTGGATCTCTGTGAGTTTGAGGCCAGCCTGGGCTACCAAGTGAGTTCCAGGAAAAGGCGCAAAGCTACACAGAGAAACCCTGTCTCGAAAAACCCAAAAAAAAAAAAAAAAAAAAATGAAGCAAGCTTTAATTAAATATTGGCCAGGTGGATGGGCTCTGCCCGGGTTCTTAGGAAATGGCCAAGAATAATTCATTGCATTTCCCATGAGGTCCAATCAGGGACAAGCATACGTCCTGATGTACCTCCAGCCTACATCCAATCAGGGGCAAGTGGTGTACATCCTGACATATCTCCTGCCTGTGAACCTCCTGCCCACATGTGATCAAGCACATCTGGTGCAGATGGGTCAAACAAACTTGTTTATGGGAGATAACAAGCCACATGTTTTCACTCCCTTAAACAAGGGCAAGGGCTTTGCAGATCAGAGGCATTTTTGTTTCATGGATCTCTAAGGCATAGTAATTAAAACTTAAAATGTAACTTTGGCTCTCACAGGCATAGGTGTGTGCCACATGTAGCTCACTCCTGCATGCAGCTAGAGTTTTCCTGCCTTGCCCACAGTCAGGACAAATCTCTGTCACCCGCCAGTCCCACAGCTGCTCAGACCCAACCAAGTAAACACAGAGACTTATATTGCTTACAAACTGTATGACTGTGGCAGGCTTCTTGCTAACTGTTCTTATAGCTTAAATTAATCCATTTCCATAAATCTATACCTTGCCACGTGGCTTGTGGCTTACCAGCATCTTCACATGCTGCTTGTCATGGTGGTGGCTGGCAGTGTCTCCCTCACTCAGCTTCCTGTTCTCTCAATTCTCCTCTCTGTTAGTCCCACCTATACTTCCTGCCTGGCCACTGACCAATCAGTGTTTTATTTATTGACCAATCAGAGCAACAGATTTGACATACAGACCATCCCACAGCACCTGCACATTGCCAAGTCTGCCCCAGAGTACTCTATAGGTGTCTGCCACTTCTCTGTGAAACCCAGGCCTCCTTTCCCTTCTTCTCATGACATTCAGGCCCTTTCCTCAGGCTTGGGCTACTCATAGTCCAGGGTCACTCCACGCTTCCCTCTCTGTTGCTCTTCTGCTGAGCAGGATCTCACCCTGAAGCTGGGTCCTCCAGACTCCCAAAGGCCTGAGGAGCTTTGAACCAGAGCAAAAGGTGCCTGATGGTTGGTGTAGAAATCACTAGAGAGAGAAAACTCCTTTTTTGAGTTTTTGAGTCTCTTCCAACAATAAGAAAGTAAAGCTTACAGTTTTTTATATTCTTTTTCCAATGATTCCTTGCAAGAGCCCTATTACCTGGTATGGTTTTCCCATTATATTTATGAGGAAATGGAGGCTCCATGGTGCTAAAAAACCAGCCCTTGCTCCCATGGTCGGAAGCAGAGATGGAGTTTGACCTTCCACATAGAACTTAAGCCAGAGACTGTGGCTCTCACAGTGGCCAGCACCTAGCACGCTGGACTGTCTTCTAGATACCAGGAAGGTATTGTTGAATCCTGAGAAATGAGTCTCATTGGGCCACCATATGAGTTGACAAACAGGCTCAGCAAGGTTAAGTGTCCTGCCTAAGGACATCAGCATAGAAGTGGTAGGGCTCAAGAGGAGTTTGAAAGATCCAGGGAAGGCTTTTCTTCCTCCAGTCTTCTCCAGGGCAGCGAGGGAGCATCAGGAATTTGGTACTTCAGAAAACTTTCCCCTCATGCCTCAGTGCCCTGCATCCTTCATTGGCTCTGTTGAGATGGATCCAGGGCAACATGTGTCTCCTACCTACCTTCCCTACACGCTTTGTCAATGCCAATTGCCCTGGGGCGAGCAGGATCATCTCGCCACCTCGTCTTCATGCTTGTATCAGATACTTAAGAAGCCTGGGACTACCGTGTAATTGCTCACTCAGCCTCAGACTCTCATTTCCATCGCCCTCCTAACAACAACTCCGTACTCTTTGCACATTCTATAACCCTTCTGTCGTGTCCACTGGAACGCAATGTCAATCACCGGTGAGCACACCTGCATTCCTTACCTCGCCATTGCTTGCTGGATGATTTCACTGCCTATCTGTGTTAGTGTTCTAAAAGAAGGCACTACCGGATGAGACACGCCTTCATTCTCTGGAGCAATTCTTTGCCTTGCAGGACATGTAGCATCTTTGGACCACCTGTCTGGTGGATACCGTTGCTGATATTGTGTTCCCCAATATATGGTGTACCCTAATAAACTTATCTGGGGTCAGAGAACAGAAGAGCCTTTAGATAGACATAGAAGCCAGAAAATGGTGGCACAGACACCTTTAATCCTAGCATTCCGGAGGCAGAGATCCATCTGGATCTCTGTGAGTTCAAAGCCACACTGGAAACAGCCAGGCATGGTGACACACCTCTGTAATCCCAGGAAGTGATGAAAGAAACAGAAAGGTATAAAAGGTTTGAGGACCAGGAACTAGAGCCTAGTTAAGCTTTTAGCAGCAGTTCAGCTGAGATCCATTCGGATGAGGACACAGAGGTTTCCAGTTTGAGGAAACAGAATCAACTGAGGAATTGGTGAGGTGAGGTTAGCTGTGGCTTGTTCTGTTTCTCTGTTCTTTTAGCGTTCACTCCAATATCTGGCTCCCGAGTTTTTTTTATTAATAAGACCCTTTAAGATTTGTGCTACAGATACCTGGTGTGTTCCCTAGTGAAATGCCAAAGGCTCTAACTCTTTCTGGCTCCCCACTGTGACCTGTAGCTGAATTTCTAAGCAGTCTTATTAAATAAGAAACATGGAGCCAAATATAGGGGTGAAAGCCTTAGAGATCAGGGAAATAGTGAGAGCCACCAACCAACCTTACCTCACCAGCTCTGCAGCTTCCAAAATGTCACGACTTCCTGTCTACACAGGCTTTTAGTGCCTTACTATTCTGCCCTCTCATTGGCTCTTAGCCCAGCCACCTCACTTCCTTGTCCACTGCCTGTCTGTACAGACCTCCAGGTCTCTATGGTTGATACTGGGATTAAAGGCATGTGTCACCATGCTTGGCTCTGTTCCCTAGTATGGCCTTGAACATACAGAGACCCTGCCTGGTAAGTGATCGGGATTAAGGGTGTGTGCTAACACTGCCTAACTTTTGTGTTTACTTAAAACAGCTTGTTATTTCCTCTGATCTCCAGGCAGACTTGATTTATTAGCATACAAATAAAATATCACCACAGTGACCCTTTCTCTCTTGTATCTTGTAGTCCTCTCTGGTAATTATGATATTTTATCCAGAGGTTTCTACCTAATCCTGGAGTAAAATAGGCATCTTCCTAACTCCTTATCATTGCTTCCAGATCCTTCTGTGTCTGTCTTTCCTAACAGTTCCAAGCCAAGCTGAAAGGCAAGTTATCAGATTCTCCCTCCGAGTCTCAGTCATCTACTGATCCCCACATCCTCCCTCTAGTTCCTTGTAGAATATGTGCTGGCTCTTTGTGACCCTCACCAGCACTAGTCCTCTGTAATACCCGGGGATTGTCACGTCTACCAAGATGTAGTTGCAATACCCTTTATCTCCAACCTCATTGTTGATGGTTTTGTCTTTTACCTTATTTTAGATGCTCATTCTCAGTCCGACTCTAGATTGTATCATTCAGGGACAATAACCAATCAAGTCAGTTTCAAAAGTCCTGGTGTTTGATCATCCCTTTTGTTTCTTCCAGTTCATTCCTTGCAACCTCTGAACTTCAATAATTCTGAGTGTACTAGGATGACTTTTTTAAACTTTCCCACACCCTTGCATTGCTGCTGGATATACTGGGGCCATGAGGTCACTCCTGGATGGAACAAATCTCTTTGGAGAGGTGGGGGCAGGGTTTTGTCATGGAACTGACTGGCCTGGAACTCATGGCCCTCCTCCTGCCTTAGCCACAGATGTGCTGGGATTATGACTCATGAAGCATAATTGGCTGCAAACCTTCCTTTCCAGGGGTTGCTCTCTGGCCAGGCATGTTCATGCCTTCCATTGGGTATTTGCCCTTGGTATTTTCTCTTGCCTGCAGGCATCTGCAGGGTTAATTCCTATGGTGGTTTGAATATGTGTGGCCCCCATGGATTCCTGTGGTTGAATGCTTGGCTCATAGGGAGAGGCACTATTAGAAGGTGTGGACTTGTTGGAGTAGTTGTGGTCTTGTTGGAAGAAGTGTGTTACCGTGGGGGCAGGCTTTGAGGTCTCATATGCTCAAGCAACACCCAACATGGCACACAGTCTCCTTCTGCTGCCTGCAGATCAAAATGTAGAACTCTCAGCTCCTTCTCCAGCACCATGTCTGCCTGTATGCTGCCATCCTTCTTACCATGACAGTAATAGACTAAACTCCTGAAAATGTAAGCCAGCCCCAATTAAATGTTTTCCTTTATAAGAGTTGCCATGGTCATGGTGTCCCTTTATAGCAATAAAACCCTAACTAAGACAGTTCCTCTTCTTCCAGTCATCCTTCACAGAGAAGCCCACCCTGATTATTTCATTAAAACTTATGATCTACCCCAACTTGTTATTTCTTTTTGCTATGGTGCTTATTACTAATATGCCACATATTTCCCTTAATATTTATTCTTCTAGGATAAAAACTCTGTGAAGGCAGAGAATTTTGTTCACCATAACCCAGTGCCAGTCCAAGTCTTGGCACTTGCATGGTTATGAGGAAGAATTTGTTGTGTAACAACCAAGTGCTAAGATTGGATTTTAAACACAGGCCAACTGGACTTCTCACTACTCTGTGTCATCTCAAGATGTACCGCAGATATAAATTACATTTTTATACATTGAGTTCGAGGCTTTTCTGGGGGCTTATGAAGGTCTGAGGAAGAAATTACATAAAATATCTTTGACAATGTATTGGTGATTGCAACATGGACTAACTGAACTGTTGAAAGCGGATGAAATTTGCATAGAGTGCTGATGGATGAAGACGGAGGGTCCATTTCAGCACTACTCTGTTCCTTTTCCTCCTTCCTCATCTTAATCTCTCACTCTTTCCGTCATCTATGTATCTTTTTTTATTCTGCCCTCCCTCTTGGCCTCTCTGCTTCTCATTTGATTCTTTACACTCCTCTGACCCCTTTTTTCCTCTCCTTAGCTTTCTCCAAGAACAAAGCAAATTATGTTTTGGAAAGAATTTTAATTTCCAAGGCATAGGAAAAAAAGAGATTGTCCCCTCTCCTGAGTTTCCCTTGAGCATCTGCACTTTAATGAAATAAATGGCCCGGAGGAAACTGGGATGTGTGGAGGTCAGGTGATGCGTCCATCACATCTGGATTCTCTCCCTCCCTTTGTTTGGATTCTGTATCTCTGGGGGATGAACTGGGCCAGGAAACTTGGCGCTAACTCCTTGTCCCATGCTACATGTGAAATAATTGACGGGTGAGCTTGGAGACCTTGGAGAAAATGGAGGAAGAAGGAGAAACTCCTCAGTGCTGAATCATGAAGTGGGTACAAAAAACATAACTCTCTTCTTGAATGCCAAGTTTAATTTTCAAGGGGTGTTGCTCTAGGAGAACCCGATTTTTTCTCCCTTCTCAATAAATTGACCCCAAACAGCTGTAGGTGGTAGAACCACGGGACCAGTTGTGATGTTTCATGTTGAACTACCAGATTCTGATAGTATTTGTTGAGCTGCTCTAGAGGCAGTATGAAAATGATGAGTTGGATTTAGGTCACACTTAGTGCATATTTTTGCTTCTTATTATGTAACTTCTCTGTGCCTTAGTGCCTTAGTTTCCACTTCTGCCAATTGGAGATAACAGCATCTTCTTCACCGAGCTGTTTGAAGAACTGCATCATAGCAATGCCAATGATACATGAGAATGATAATGACCATGAACCTGGATGCTTACTGTATGCTCTATGTGTTGTTAAATGTACTCACTGGCGGGCAACCTAGAAAAATGCTTGATATATGATGGGCACTGGACACCTTGCCATATAGTTTTGCTCATAAATAGATGTGTTCAGGGCCAAACACTGGGATTGGATAAACTAGCAGGAGGTTCATTTCTAGATAATATAGATTTTCCCTCCCTTGGCAGCTACTGAGTGCCTGGGGTTTTTCATCTAGGGGTGGGGCTTTGTGAAATTTCTTCCATCTCATTGGCATGTTGATCAGTGTAGTCATTATGCAGGTCTTGTTTAGGCAACCATAATGGTTAGAATTCATGTGTGTAGCATCCCAGCAACCTTTTAAGCAGCATTATCATCTAGCAATATGTAAGAGACTAAGAATTGGGGAACATGCACGTATAGAACACAGAAGTACATCGGGTCATTTCTCTGTTGTGACACAGAGAAGTTTCCGTTACCCTGGATGTATGGAGACAACATCAAGATGTATCAAGATGCAGAGTGGAGGGCCCATTGAGATGGTTTAGGCTACCACTGCAGCAAGAAATGACTTCCAAGCTGGATAGGTTTCTCATTTACACTGCATGTCTAACAGAGGTCAGCCTGGGGTTCTATTCATTCTTGGTCCTCAGAGCTCTCTGCTGATGGCTGTTCCATCATGGCTTCTGCTCTCACACTCACAAAACCTAGATAAGGAGCTGGAGATGCAGCTCATTTAGTAGAGTGCTTGGTTAGCATTCCAGTGAGCCCTGGGTTTGATCCTTTAGTGTAAATTATATTGGTAAGTTGTCATGTGCCATAGCTTGTTGAAAGTGGACTCTTGAAACACAGAAGGACCTCCTTTGTTCCTTCTAAAACCCCTGTGCTGGGCAGGTTGGGTCTCTGGCTGTGTAACAGGGAGACGAAAAACCAGCAAGCAGAGAAGGTTAATACAAATATTGTTTCCTGGAAGGTAAACTATTTCTCACACAGGTTACCATCATTTACCCCTTGGCATAAAAATGCTTGCAGTGGGAATAGGGAGTGGAAAGCTCATGCAGAGCTAAAGAACTCACTCAGGGGCCCAGCTGACTGCCTCAGCTTCTGCAGTTGATTTCTGCAGATGTTTTGAGCCTTTGATTCACTGTTACCTTTGATTTTTTTTCTCTCAGTCAGGCTGCTCTAGTCATTTCTGTTGGATATTGTAAACTCTTAATTTGATGATGTTTTGTTACATGTTGTGTCTATCTATCTGTGGTGGTTTGAGTAACAATGGCCCCCACAGGCTCATCTATTTGAATGCTTGGTCATTAGGGAGTGGTGCTACTTGACAGGGATTAGGAGGTGTGGCCTTGGAGGAAGTATGTCACTGGGGGTGGGCTTTTGGGTTTCAAATGCTCAAGCCAGGCCCAGTGGCTCTCCCTTCCTGCTGCCTGCAGATATAGATGTAGAAGTCTCAGCTACCATATCTGCCTGTGTGCTGCCATGCTTCCTGTCATGAAGATAATGGACTAAACCTCTGTAAGCAAGTCCCCAACAAAAACTTTCTTTTATAAGAGTTGCCATGGTCATAGTGTCTCTTCACAGCAGTAGAACACTAAGACTCACTCACTCACTCTATCTCTATCTATCTCTTTATCACTTGTTATTTATTCCTTCATTTCTGATTGTCATATACTTAATACTAACTCAAAACCAGAAACATGGCTATTACATATCATACTTCTGACTGCACAGATCAGATCCCCAGTGCCACATAAAATTGGACATGATGGCACATACCTATAATCCTAGCCTTCAGAAAATGAAGGCAGGAGGATCAGGATTTTAAGATCATCTTTAGTTCCATAGCAAGTTTGAGGTCAGCCTAGGTTACAGGAGACCCTGTCAAAAAATGGAAATAAACCAAACCCTCCACTAGAAAAGGAGGACTGGAATAGGGACACAGCACTTCAATTCTTCTGTGAGAAGTAATACGTGGTTTTTGCTCACATTTGCTGGACTAAAGCAGGCCACTTGGCCACATATCACTTGACTGTGACAGGGAAACATCACCCTTCATATACATATTCCAGAGTTTATTATGAGAAATCCATGGAGTCTGCTTAAAGGATAAAGGAATTTATTAGGGAGGAAGACTCACTACAGCATGGGAGATTTATCATAGGGTCCTGGAAGTCCGAGGTACAATCCAACACTGTTCTTCCTGCCTGGGTCCACCTCAGCATCCAAGCCCACAAGGTAGACAAGAGAACATCTGTGAGTCCCAGGTCTTAAGGGTATCCCCGAGCTATGCCCCAGGGGCAGGTACTTCAAAGTCATAGGTAGGTAGGACAGTTACATGCTACATCTCTAGGGGCGGTGCTTCAAGGTCATAGAACAGCTATCTACTACAAGAGTTGAAATATCTATGGTTGGTCTAGTGACTGTGGAGTGTGGTGGCCATAGATGGTCACACTCTAGGTAGAGGGCCTCACTGAGATCTTGCTTTTAAAAAAAACAATTAGGAATCAATTTACCTCAAGACCCAGCTATACCACTCTTAAGCATATACCCAGGGAATGCTCAATCATACCACAAGAACACATGCTCAGCTATGTTTATAGCAGCATTATTCATAATAGCCAGAACCTGGAAACAACCTAGATGCCCCTCAACCAAAGAATGGATAAAGAAAATGTGGCACATATACACAATGGAGTACTACTCAGCAGTAAAAACAATGATGTCATGAAATTTGTAGGCAAATGGATAGAACTAGAAAATATCATCCTGAGTGAGGTAACCCAGACTCAGAAGGACAAACATCATATGTATTCACTCATAAGTGGATACTAGATGTAAAGCAAAGGATAACCAGACTATAACCCACAGTTCCAGAGAAGCTAGCTAATAAGGAGGACCTTAAGAGGGACGCATAGATCGCCCAGCAAAGGAGAAGTAGATGAGATCTAAATGAGCAAACTGGGGGTGAAGGGGGGTAATGAGATGGGGGATGGGAACATAGGGGAACAGGAGGTTGGAGCTGGAACAGGGACAGAGTGGGAGAACAAGGAAAGAGATGCCATGATAAATGAAGATATCATGGGAATAGGAAGAAACAGGATGCTAGGGAAGTTCCCAGGAATCCATAGGATGACCCCCACCTTAGACTACTAGCAATAGTTGAGAGAGTGCCTGAACTGGCCTACTCCAGTAATCAAAATTAGTGAATACACTAACTGTCATCATAGAGCCTTCATCTAGTAACTGATGGAAGCAGATGCAGAGATCCACAGCCAGGCGCCAGACCGAGCTCCAGGAGTCCAATCGATGAGAGAGAGGAGGGATTCTATGAGCAAGGGACATGGAGATTATGATGGAAAAATGTACAGAGACAGCCAGCCAAACTAGTGGAAATGCATAAACTGTGGACCAATAGCTGTGGAACCCCCAATGGGACTAGACTAGGTCCTCTGGATAGGCGAGATAGTTGTTTAGCTTGAACTGGTTAGGGAGCTCCCAGGCAGTGGGATTGGGACCCATCCCTGGTCATGGATGGGCTTTTTGGAGCCCAGTGCCTATGGTGGGACACCTCGTGCAGCAGGGGCTTGGACCTGCTTCAACTGAATGTACCAGGCTCTGCTGACCCGCTGTGGGAGACCTTGCCTTGGAGGAGGTGGGAATGGGGGTTGGGTTGGAGGGGGAAGACTGAGGGGCAGGAGGAGGGAGGAGACGGGGATCTGGGGTTGGTATGTAAAATGAATAAAAAATTTCTTAACACTAAAAATAAAAATTAAGCCGGGCGGTGGTGGCGCACGCCTTTAATCCCAGCACTTGGGAGGCAGAGTCGGGCGGATCTCTGTGAGTTCGAGGCCAGCCTGGGCTACCAAGTGAGTCCCAGGAAAGGCGCAAAGCTACACAGAGAAACCCTGTCTCGAAAAAACAAACAAACAAAAAAAAAAAAAAAAAATAAAAATAAAAATTAAAAAAAAGAATTATGATGAACTGGACTACACACACACACACACACACACACACACACACACACACACACACACACAGTCTTTTTATGTATCTCAGACTAACTTAAACTCCTCAGTCTTCTGTGCCAGCAGCCTCCTGAGTGCTGAGATAACAGGCATGTGCTACCATATCCAGCTTGGATAGGATAGATACTGTGTCAGATACTTTCATATATCAATTAACCCCCAAGAAGGAAAGCCATAATCCCCCTACTATGATGGAAACTGGTGGTCATTTTCTAAAACTTACAGAGAAGAAGGATAGCATGAGTGCAATACATACAGTTTTTCTGAATTAATAAGAAAATCGTGCAAAAAAGGGAGCAGGGCACTAGGAGACAATAGACTTATTTCTAGTCCCTTTTCCTACCTTTTAATGTCTGAGAACATGTCAGAGAGCAAATACATCCTGAGGCAGGTTAGTTTGCTAGACAGCTCATGAAAGCTTTCTGGAAGAGTAATACAACTGGTTAACAATGTCCAACCTGGATACAGGGAAAGGACAACATGCGAAACAAGGACCTCCGCTGGCATTTGTCTGCCCTAGTATCACCTGCAAAACAAGGCAAACACAGGTAGGAAGGAGCCTGGCCAGGAATATTTCCTGATGACCTCAGAGGGGACCAGAGTTTCTGTTCCTAGTTGCAAATATTCCAGCTGGTCGTATGCCTATCATATATTCATGAAACTCTATTTGTATGTGTGGAATGGGCTTGACGAAGTGAACCCAACCGATTGAATAATTGAAAAAAAGTGCTCTGCAGAGGGCAGAGCTGGATGTCATTGACAGGAGAGCTAAATCATTTAGCGCCCTGTTCTATCAATCATCTGGAAACTAGATATACCTCTTGATCTCTAAATTGAGGACTGGGTTTCGTTGCCTGGAGTGATAACCTGGGAGACATAATTGTCAAAAAACAAACAAACAAACCAAAAACAAAACAAAACAAACCCCTCAACCATATGTTGTTTTGCTGGCAATTTGGGGAATACAAACTGTATTTTTCTTCAAATGCACTAGGTACATCAACCAGGATTTCAGCTGGAAATGATGACATATTCAAGGAGATAACTGAAGCGGCTTTAATAAACATTCTCTTTACAGAGGTTAGGTCAAGATGAAGGGACCAAGCAAGAGTAGTGAGAAACTAGGGAACAGGCAACGGTGAGGGAACACTTCTTCTCCTAGCCTGAAGACAGTAGGAAGAATAGGGTTTGCAGGGAGCCCGTGAATGCTGTCACCAAACACAGGGGTTGGTAAGCTGACCCATGGCTGTGGGAACTCAGCTTCTCTCCTCTCTTCTCTGATATCCTGGCAGAGGGCTTGGAATCTGGCTATTCAGACTTGGAGACAGACCTCTGTGGCCACACAGCTAGGCAGGGAAGAGTAAATAATATTGTGGTGATAATTTGCCTAAAGATCAGAGGACAGAGCTAGCCACAGAGTTAGCCACAGAGGTCAGGCAGTGGTGGCACACACCTTTAATCCTAGCACTCGGGAGGCAGAGATCCGTCTGGATATCTGTGAGTTCAAAGGCACCCTGGACTACACGAAGATTAATCCAGTTTAAAAGAGAAACAGCCAGGCAGTGGTGGCACACACCTTTAATTCCAGCACTTGGGATCATACACCTTTAATCCCAGTACTTGGGAGTCACACACCTTTAAATTTTTAATTTAAAACTAGGAAGGTTGAGACGGGAAGTGATACAGCTGGGCAGAGAAAGGAATATAAGGCGGGAGGAGACGGAAGTCAGCCCCTTTCAGCTGAGGACCCAGAGGTATTCAGTCTGAGGGTTCATGGAGACAGGGTCTTCTCTTTTCGGCTTAGTAGCTGGCGAGGTGAGAAGTGACTGTAGCTTGTTTCCTCTGATCTTTCAGCATTTGCCCCAATATCTGGCTCTGGGTTTTTATTATAAGACCATTTAGGACTGTGCGACATAATATTAGAGATGTCACCAGAGAATAGGAAGAGAGAGGAACACTGGGCTATAGGTACCACATTCATCTTGTTCTGAGCTGCACATGTCTGTTGTGTGATATTTTTGTGTGTTCTGACAAAGCTTGCCTGGAGATCAGAGGGTGGAGCTAGCCACTAGTTAACCATAGAGGCAGGCTGTGGTGGCTCACACCTTTGATCCCAGCACTTGGGAGGCTCATGCCTTTAGTCCCAGCACAATCAGGAGATGGAGACAGGAATATAAGGTGGGTGGAAATAGGATCTCGGGCCCTCTTTCCATCTGAGGATTCATACAGATAAGTCTCTAGAGGCTGTTGCTCTGCTTCTTAGATCTTTCAGTTTATTATCCTGATATTCGACTCTTGGTTTCTATTGATAAGACTAATTTGGATGACGCTTCACCCGTCACTAGCATTTAGAGGCCAATAGTATTTCAATCCATTTTCCTTGATCTAAAATCTTTAGAATAGCATCGTTTTGTTGTTATTGGTTTGCTTTTGTCAGTGATAAATGAAAGTCTCCTTTAACTTGAGGGAAAGTTTCTTGCAAACATGTTATTATTTTTTTTTTCTCTTGAGGTAGAACAGGGGCAGCCGCTGTGAACTAGCTAGTGGTCACCGTATGAGGCACAGCTCTGTGTCTTCATCTCTACAGAAAGTTCCGGAATACACTGGCCTGAGATCTTGGGCACAGCCCAGAATGGTGGAAAGCTGGCTTGCTCTAGAGCAGCTCTTCTCAACTTGTTGGTCGTGACCCCTTTGGGGGTCTGCACATCAGATAGCCTGCATATCGGATATTTACATTATGATTCACAACGGTGGAAAAATTACAAAATCACAAAATGAATTAGTAATGAAAATAATTTTATGGTTGGGGGAGTCACCACAACATGAGGAACTAACTGTTTTAAAGGGTCACAGTGTTAGGAAGGGTGAGAACCACTGCTCTATAGCCTGTCTCTGGGGAGTAGGGGATGTGTGTTGTTTGACATGTGTGTGTGCATGACCCCACCACGGACCCCAATGTCTCAGACCCACCAGAATGAATGGTCAAGCCTTTCCCTGGTCTTTGTGCGAATGTTAGTGTGTACAAAAAGTTTCAACTGCAGCATCCCCCTGAACGTATACAGCCTGAGACTGCTCTCTCCTAATCCTTCTACGGAGACTAGCTAAACCGGCCACCTCCTTGTTCCACTGTGCACAGTAGATCTGCCTCCTTGTTCAGCCGTAGACATCAAACCTGTCACCCTAATTCAGATGTATAAGAGAAATGTGCTGAGTTTCTGGGTTACTGTGCCTCCATCAGAGTGCCTGGCCTACTCAATCCCAGGGTTCTGTGCATGTGTCTGTGTGTCAACCTTTTTTTTCCAATCTCTGTTGTCTGAGTTAGGTCAGTCACTGAGCCCTACAGAGCACAGCTCCTCTCCTTGATGACAGAAGGCATTGCCTGAGTTTGTGCCGTTTTCTTGTGTAGCAACAGAGTAGAAATGATGTTGTTGATGATGAGGAGGAGAAAGTGGAGGGCCCACATTTACTTACTATGTAACATGTGCCAGGGTGCTAATGTTTGAAATACGCACAACATCATTTACCAGCAATCACAATCCGGAGGGAAATACCACTATTATTTCCATGTTAACAATGTGAGAACAAGTTGAGGAAAATTGTTACCACATAACTATTAGGTCATGCCAGATGAAATTGCCAATATTCATTCATGTTTGATGAAAATGTCAACTTCATATGGTTCAACTTTGTGTAATACATTGCAGCATCAGCTTTAAAATCCAGAGCAAGCTCATTGTAAGCTTTGGTGAGTGACCAATGAAACCTCTGTAAAGCCGCCCAAGTATTAAAGAAAATAACGTTCCTGTGACTGGTGCACAGTGACGCTGCTCACAAAATGTTCTTTTTTATGTCTGGGTTAATTTCATTCTGCCTGTCATTCTTACTGCCTGGGGGAGGCAGTGCACAGCTGTCTGAACAGATGTGGCCAGTGAGACTGGGAGGAGGTCTGTTGCTATTGACTAGATCCCAGGGACCTGGAAAATCCCAGCTTTGTCATTAGCACCCCCCATCCACCCCCCAGCCCCCATGCACCCCTACTCCTGTCTCAGGGCGACTGCCTTATCCGTTGTGTTAGGTGGATATATGAGCTGACTCAGCTCACAGGATTACTTCTGGCAAGGAGACTGATTCAAAAGCCCTCCTCTTTTTAGTTGGCGAGAAAGAAGAGATGATTCCCTGGCAGAAGGGTGTGCTCTTTGGGTATGGTATTAGGACATGGGCGTGACTACATGAAGAAATTTTGCCTCTGAAAAACAGCAGTACAGGACTGCAGATTTAACAAAGGAAAATGCCCGACTTGCAGTTAAAGTTGAATGTTAGGAGTATATACTATGCAATATTTGGGATATATTTCCATTAAAAATGGTTCCTTGGCTAAAATTCAAGTTTACCCCATGCTTTGGTTTGAACAGCTCCCTCTGTGAGTCAGGTATATTGTCAGTGTAGCAGTATTAGGAGCTGAGGTGATTAGGGCTGAGGAAGCCATGAGGCAGCTCCTTCATGAGTGATGGACTCAAGGCCTTCATAAGATGCTTGGCCGCAGCAGTCAATGAGCTTGTCTTTTGCCATGTTAGGATACAATCCTAAGATGCACCAAGGAGGCATCATCTTGACCCACAACCCAACCTGCCTGTGTCTTCATCTTGGACTTCTAACCTGCAGAGCTGAGGGAAATAAACATACATATTTTTATGTATTGCTCAGCCCACAGTATTCTGTTACAGCCCTGCAAAACACTTCTAATTTGCCACTGCAGTGAAACACCATGGCCAAAAATAACATGGGAGGGAAGGGTAGATTTCATCTTACTTTTCCAGGTTGAAATTCATCCTTGGGAGAAATCCTGGCAGGAGTTTGGAGCAGAAACCATGTGGGGAATGATGCTTGCTGGCTTACTCTCTAGCTTGTTCCCTGGATCATGTTCATCTCGCTTTCTTCTGTATCCTAGACCCACCTGCTAGGGATGATGTCGCCCACGGTGGGCGAGGCTCTCAAACAATAGTCATCTGTAAGTGCCAGTACTTACTCACTGGACCAAGATTCCCTGCAATCATCAATCAAGATAGCCTGTCACAGACACAGCCATGGTCACAGGCCACTCTGATCTGAGAATCTCACAAGTGATTCTAGGTTGTGTCAAGTTGACAGAATTAACCAGAACAGATGTCTTGACCTCCTAGATGTAGTAATCTTAGAACAGTGCACTTTTGTCCACCCTTCAGACACTACATCATAGTGTATGAAAGCCACATATTTAGATTCCAACAGAGCCTTGTGCATCAGGTGAACATAGGCATAAAGCCCAGTCACAATATTTTAGTGGCTAGGTGAATGTACCTGGATCATTTAACCTCTCTAAGCTTCCATTTCTCATTACATAGAAAAACCACAGCATTTAGTTTAGGGATGTATTGAGGGTTATATGAAGTTACAAACTGTATGTACAGTCCCTAGCATTTGCCACTGTCAAAAGTACAATTACTCTTATTTATGATTGAGCTGGGACAGTCATACTCTGAGAGGACAGGGGCAAATCTCTGTGTGCTCTGTCCAAATGAGCCTTCCATTTCAAGACTTTGAGTTACAGTAGCCCTGTGGACCCAGAAAGGAATGAAAAAGAATGATCTTACCGGGTGGTGGTGGCACACACCTTTAATCCCAGCACTCAGGAGGCAGAGCCAGGTGGATTTCCATGAGTTTGAGGCCAGTCTGGTCTACAGAGCAAGCTCCAGGACAGGCACCAAAACTACACAGAGAAACCCTGTCTCAAAAAAACAAAAAACAAAAAAAAAAAAAAAAGAATGATCTCAAGGAAAGAAATGATCCGAGGGCACTGATGGCCAACCCTCAGTCTAGGGAGGTCCTTCCTTCAGTGTTTATCACACAGTAATTGTTGAAAAGGCAGGTTTGCTACCCCACCCCTTTTCTGGAAAACAGAATGGAAGATGGAAGTCTGAGTTATGAATGAGGACGGGGGTGGGGGGATGCTCCTCCTTTCAAGGGAGGGAGAAATTCACAATTACAGGCACATTTTATGGACCAAGTTTGGGTTCCCATAGTAATTCTAGACAGAGATTCCTCAGCATTGGCCTCACTGACATCTAGTAATTTGTAGCGCAAGGGTCTGCCCTATGCACCGTAGGGAGTTCTGTAGCATCCCATGCCTCTAATCTACTAGGTGCTGGGAACCTGCCTTTTCCTCTGTCACTAGAGTGACAATCAAGAGCATCTCCAAACATGACCTGGGGGACAAAAATTGCCTTTGGTTTGAACCACTGGTGGAGAACATAATTAGGCAGTACCACTCAGACACTTTGAACAGCCATCACATATTGAGCACGTACAAGGGTTATCTCCAATCCCAATACTCAGATTAAGAGGTAAGTGCGACTTTGTACATCTCACAGTTAAAGAGACCGAGGCTCAGAGGGTTGAAGTAAGTTCCCATAAATCTCCGAGCTGGTAGATCTGGGATCCTGACTGAGAGGTTGGTCTGACTCCAAAGCTTACATAGCTCTTGCTGTAACACTCCATTCTCTGGAAAATTAAGAGCCCTCCCTCCTTCTTTGAACTAGGAAACCTCATCTCCCGTTAATTCAAGTCTAAAAATACATATTGAGCTGGATGCCATGAAAAGCTAAAAGAGATAGCTAAAATGTTGCCCCCTTGGAGCCATTTCCAGTACCAACGTCATCCACAAACACAATCCAGTTGAAGAACAATGTGGGGCATTTTGAGTTTGCACCCAAATGAGCATTCCTAGCGTTAGAACTTTGAACAGAACACTCTTTGAGTGTGCCAGCTTCACATGCCCCTTTGCTGCCAGAGGGGACCATAATTTTAAAAGAAGCAATGAAGCTTTGAAGTTCTTGGGGTCTAGCAGCCTTGGGTCCTAATGAAGTATTAATTCTCATGCCTTGTGGTGGGCTGTGTGTTGCTTCCAGATAGACATTCAGCCATCTTCTTGGTGGCTCTCTTCATAAAGTTCACCTTTCCCCGCTCCCTACGGATGGCGGTGTACTCGTAGGCTTTGAGCTTGCTGTAGTAATCAGAGAACTTGTTGTAGAGGATGGAAATGGGCATCCCATTGAGGATAATCCCGAAAGCGATGCAGAGGAAGGCAAAAAGCCTGCCCAGGTGGGTCTCTGGGTACATGTCTCCATAGCCCACAGTGGAAATGCTTACCTGTAAAAAAGGAAAGCAGAACGGAACGGTTAGCCCTAAGAAGGAAGAGAAAGGGAGAGCAGCCTGCAGTAAAGAGCCCTGTCACCCTGTACATGCACAGGGGAACTGTTAAGAGCTCCCAGGGGGCCAGCTTTCAGAGTGGCCTGAAGGACTGTGGAAAGAATGCAAGCTGTGGGGCTGAAAGGCTCGTTTAAATCCTAACTATGACACACCAATGTTTTTATATGCAGCACAGGGAGACACGATCCACTTTAAAGAGCTGGAGGACCAAGCTTTATGTACCATATGTTGAATTCCTGTCATAGAACGAGTTCAGTAATTGTCTTTGTTTCCACACCTCTTCTAGGCTGTGTTAGGACAGGGGGATTCCCTGGAGTCACCTTCATCATGAATGTCTGAGAAAAATCTTGAGCTTAGAGGCAATCTGAATGGTGTTCAAGTCCAGACTGACCCTTCCGAGCTGGTAGGTCTTGGGACATACATTCAGATGCTGGACCATCTCTCAGAGGTCTGCAGAGCTATATACAAAGCAGTGGGCACAGTATCAGGCACCCAGGGCAATGAACACTCCATTGTGCTCCCCTCATCTTTGAAAGGAGACAATGATAGCATTGCTCAGAGCTGCTGTGTAGTTCAATTGTTTTTTTTTTTTTTTTAAATGGAGCTGCTTTAATTGTACTCATCTAGAGAAACACACTCATTACTTTGTGAAGGGACCTTCAGAAGACCTCACAGAGCAAAAATACGTTCACCCTTCATGAAATTCCTTTCATCATTCTTGACACACTGTTTTAAATCCCACTAATTAGAGATTTATTTAGGTTAACAAGCTTCCTGTTTAAAATGCAGATTCCCATGGGACTAGTTATCACTTAGTATAGCCAGAGAAAACCCTGGGGAAACCCCCTGGGGACTGTTTTTATGCCTCATGTGCTTCCATTGGTCCCCAGACTAAGTCACTAGGAGCCTCTGAAGCAGGGCTGTTGCTTACTGTAGTAAAAATATCCTCTTGCCAGCTCCAGGGGTGCTTGCTGCTCCTCGGATTTGTGTGATGGATGTCCTGGTCTTCCAACAGATGGCGGTAATTATACAAAGTCACTCCCTTGCCACACTGAGAAGGCCTTTGGCTCAGAAACGTAAGCACTGTTGTGCTGATGACGCAAGAGTTAGTTTGAACTTTCAAATGTGGTTGATTGATTGGAATGAAATGGAGAAATGAGCCAGCTGGGCAAAGCTGGCACTGATAAGAGCCACGGAAAGGGAAGGACAGGTCCCAAGGCTCACTGCTCCATCTCTGTCAAGAGAACTACCTTTTCCCAGGGCAGAAGAACACACGCAAGCCTAACAGAGGTAGGATGGCACAGACAGGGTTAAAGAAATAACTGGGCCGGGCGGTGGTGGTGCACGCCTTTAATCCCAGCACTCGGGAGGCAGAGCCAGGCTGATCTCTGTGAGTTCGAGGCCAGCCTGATCTACAGAGCGAGATCCAGGACAAGCACCAAAGCTACACAGAGAAACCCTGTCTCGAAAAACCAAAACAGCAACAACAACAACAACAACAAAAAACAAAACAAAAGAAATAAGGACTGTAGCTAGAAGTTTCTCCAGTTCTGCCTGGGTCCTGCAGTCCCGTGGCCTGCTAATAAAATAATCACACAGAAGCTTAATATTATTTATAACTGCTCGGCCATCAGCTCAGGCTAACTACTGACTAGCTCTTACACTTAAACTCAGCCCATTTCTGTTAATCTATATGTCACCACATGTTCCGTGGCTTTACCTGTGTGCCATTACATGCTGCTCCCTAGACAGCAGGCTGGTGTCTCTTGACTCAGCCTTCTTCTTCCCAGAATTTTCCTTGGCTGCTTATCCCTGCCTGGCTACTGGCCGATCAGCATTTTATTAAACCAGTGTACAAAGGCATTATCTCACAGCAAGGGATCACACTTGACTTCCTGGGTCTGAACCTACTTCACAGTTGTGTGAGTTTTGGGCAAAGCAGTTAAATTATCTCTGCCTCAGTTTCTATTTTTGGCATATGGAGATAATAATAGTACCTACTTGGAATGATTGTAATAGGAATCAAAGGTGTCCCTATCCACAGGCTGTGGGAGCATATGCCTGAGGGAGACCTGAGGGGTCCTCTCTTAAAGCTAGCCCCAGCTGAAGAGAAGCAAACACAAACACTTATGGAGTAATTCTCCACCAGGAACTTGACCTCTTCTGTCTAATAGACCCACAAGCTGTAGAAATAGGACCGTCTAGACTTTGGCTAAATTCTGGGTGAGGGAGATTTCAGCCAGCATTCCCCATGGCTTTGGTAGAAGATATTCTTTTCCCATACTCTGGATGAAAACATAGGGATGAGCAGAGACCATGTTACACTTCAGTTCATCTCCACATCTGCCTGTGTGTCTGCATATATGTCTTGTCCCTGTCCATACCAGAGTCAGACCTCTCTCCACGTGTGCAAGCCAAGCTGTACTTTTCATCTATCACAAACACCATCACTTACACTCCAGGATGACCATGCAGTCATTGATTTTTTTGTGGAGGCCACTGAAGAGAGTTTGGTTACTGAGACAAGTGATGACAGGAAGGGATAGTTTTGGAACATTGCACAGCTCCAAAGGAGAAGGCCCTGCAGTCAGCCAGACACACAAGGGTCCAACAGTGAGGAAAGGGTTGGGGAGACAGAGAGGAAAGGAAGTGAGTAATACAAAGGGCTGTTATTAAGCTTTTGATTAACTCCCAAACTGGCTTAGCTTCACCCCCAACCTTACTTTCTTTAAGTTTTGTTTCCCATAAATTATCAAGATCTTTTTAAATTTTATTTCTTCTTTTTTCTTTTATTTCTGGTATGAAAATATAATTACAATATTTTAATTTTTATTTTTTGGATAAAATTTGAGTGAAAAGTCAAAAGCAAATTGTTTTGCCTTAAACAAAAATATCTGAAATACATAATCAGGTATGAGAAATCTTGAGTATCTTGGATCTCTAGTTTCAGAGAAGAGACCTCTCCTGCTAGGAGGCTATGTGTATCTGGTCCCTAAAAATATGTTCAAAATATAGAATTGTTTTGCTGTCTGTTTTGAGGATAATTTTATTCAATATGTAACCTTGTTCTTTTTTATTTATTTATTTTTGAGACAGAGTCGCACTATGTAACTCTGGCTGTTCTGGAACTCACTATGTGGAGCAGGCTGGTCTAGAACTCACAGAGATCCACCTGCCTCTGTCTTCCAAATTCTGGGATTAAAGGTGTGTGCCCCTATGCCTAGTTTGTAATTTTATTTTGTCCCTTGCCTCGGGGTAAGATTTAGGATTTCTTGGCTTAGGGAATTTTCTGTAGATTACATAGCATATATCACATCTTCATAGATGGTATTAAAACAGAAGACCCCAGACTGACCAAATGACCTTACAGAGTGAGTTCTCCCATTAGCAGAAGATGAGTTTGGAAATGGAACCAAAGTGTCTGCAAAAATCTAGCAAAACTGGCTTTTTAATCAGTCTTAAACTGGAAGCGGACCATGCTACTGAAAACTTACAGCTTTCCCCTAGTTTTGTGTTTCAAGACTCAGAACATGACTGTCCCATGACAGCTCCCTCATTAATCAACAAATCCTGGCCTGCCAACCACTGTTCAGACAAGCATCAGGGTTTCCTCTGAGACAGGAATATCACACTTGAATTTCTCCTTCAACAAACAATGTTTGTTTCCCTCATGAAAAATAGGGCATAGATAAAATGTCTTGGAAGCCAGTAGTTCATGCATCTAGGAAGTATGATTCCAGGAAATAAACCTAATTAAGAAAATAATTAGTACCCCTTCGGGTTTTCCCAAAGAAGAGAGCCAGTAAAGGCTGTTTTCCCTCTTAAAACTATGCTCAACAGTATATGTTGTCTTTCAAAGGCTATTTATCCATGCTACTGTTGCAACAAATATTTCTTTTTTGCAAATATTTCCTCTAGGATTATAATCTAATGAAACAATTCAGATAGGTAAAAGTTGCTGTACCCATCCTGCTAATTAATCTTGATGTCAGTTGCCTACATCAAATACTGAATGCAATCACTCTGGGGGCAATTCCTCAAAGTATTTTGTAGTAAGAATGAGATTAACACTCTGAACATTGACTTTCATTTGGATGTTATGGTATGCTACAGTTTTAACATGAGTGTAAGTGGTACAGAAAGGAGGAGATTGGCCCAAGCTAAGGCAAACCACAGATGCAGGTCCAGCAATCTACCCACACAGAGGCAGACAATAAAGATGCCCTATGCATCTTCAGCTTATTAAACACCTCTCCATCCCTTTGATGCTCACTCACATTCCATTGAAGTCATCTTGAACAAGAGGAGAAACATGCTTTAAAGACATAAAAGGGGCCCCTAAGATACAAAACAAACAAACAAACAAAAACAAACAACAAAACTGGTGTCTTTGAGCTGTTGCCTCACTTATAACTGTTTCTGAACAAGCTAGAACTTCAGTACTTTCTGTACCAGATATTACAGGCAGTCCAGTTCAGCCCCAAGCTTGGTGCCCTTTTCTTTGATTCTCCAACTGGGATTCTATGGCCTACATTTCCCAGTTTCCCTTATTGGCTGTTTTTCAGAGCAGAGGCACATTTGGGAGACTGGGAGGTAAGAAGGAGGTAGGAGGGTCTCTGTGGTTGACTCTGATTTCCATCATCATCATCATCATCATCATCATCATCATCATCATCATCATATGGCTCAGATAGTTTGAACCTCCCAGTCCTCCCAGCACCAGCCTCAAGGCGCCACCTTGTAGATCTGTGCACAAGCTCCACATGGTCCTCCTCTGTAGGCCCAAGTCTGATAACACTACCGTCTCCCATCTGTTCTTCCTGTTCTAAGGCCAATAGTTGTTCTCTCCATTTGCTACTTTTTTTCTGTTACCTTCCTAATAACCGTGCATCTTTTCCCTCAGCAAATCCTCACCTTGATTTCCATTTTCCTGACTGTACCCTAATTCACTTCACATATGCGTTGTTTCCAAGCAATCAATTAAAATAAATTTCAGTGATCTTCCAAAGACCAACTATTTTCAAGGAAATGATACTATCATTTAGGAAAGCAAAGAGGGAGCCGGCTCTGTGGGGCACATCTATCTGGTGCCTCAGCCTAAGACAAGTTTCCTTTTAGGAGAGTTTTAGAAGTGATGGGTTTATGACATAGTTTCCTCTTTGACTCCTACAACTTTAATTTTTCTGGAAGAGTCCAAAGGAAATGGTTTGTTGACAATCTAACTGGCCTTTTTACTTGAAGACAAACCCACTCAGGAGGCTGATGGTTACAACTTCATCATAGAGCTATCGTTGTTGGCCCATAGGATGTATTTACCAATTGGGTAATCCTGAAAACCCCCACATGGCTGGCGCTGCTCCGGGCATGGCCTGCTGATCTACATACTCAGAAGCTTGCCCTTCTTACGTCTCACAATTTTTCTTTCCCCCCCAGTGGAGAAGGGATCATTCCTGGTTTAATTTCTCCTAAAATGGATCTGGAGTCAAAGGTTATTGCTTCCATGTGATAAAGACTATCAGCTAGATAGATGTGGTAGCTTCTACTTATTACAGACTTACTACAGGCTAGAATGTTACAGCTGTTTCTTATTACATGAGTGCTCACAAATAACCAGCATTTGGCAGAGGAGAAGGGTCTATCTTACATACACGAGGAATTGCAGATGTGAAGCTCCACGAGGGATTCGTTCTTGCATATATAAGGGCTGCACAATAGGGAAAATTCTTCACAATAACGAAAGTGGTTTATTTCTTTTAAAACTCCCACTCGAATTACAGAGGGTTGAAGGATCCTTGACATTAGAGAGAGGGATGATATTAAAAGCAGATCAGCTTGCGAGTTGTTCTCTAAGTTCTGGTAAGGAACAAACAATACCTAGGAGAATGAGTCGGAGAATCTGTGTCTCATGTGAGTAGCATAATAAGATTCTATCAATCACAGCCAGGTGTGGGAGCACACACCTTTAATCCTAGCATTTGGGAGGCAGAGGCAGTGATCTCTGTGAGTTCAAGGTCCTCGTGGTCTATTTGTGAGTTCCAGGTCAGCCAGAGTTACACTGTGGGACCCTGTGCCAAAGGAAAGAAAAAAAGAAAAGAAAATATCTATCATTTTTTTTTTACTTCACCTTGACATTTCAATATGTGAGTGTATGGGTATAATATATTTGAGCAGTAATATATTACTACAGTAGGATGATCTTTTTTTATTAGATCTAACTTACTGTACCTCCCTGCCACCAAGGTATTTTCTATAAGTCTCACAAAGCTTTGCTTTCCTGGGCTGACCTGGCTTGACACTTGCTTGAGTATGGTCATGTGACATGCTTTGGGTTGAGCTGATATCTACAATTCAACAAGTTGAGCAAATATGAACAGAAGTGATATGATGCAGTGCTTGCATAGTTAGGTCTGTACTCTCTCTCCTGGCCTTTGCCACAGCCAAGAGACAGGCCTGTAGAAGTTCGAGGGACATGAAGTCCAGTTCCCTCCTTTTAATCTTTATACCTACCATCTTTAATCCAGCTGGGCTGTCAGACATGAGAGTGAGGGTTACCAGATGAAAAGAACTTGTAGTTTAAACAGACCAGATTAGTTGCTCACAGGCATTTACCTATTTATTTATTTATTTATTTATTCATTTACTGGGGCAAGATCTCACTGTGCAGTCCTGGTGGGCCTGGAACTTGCTATATAGACCAGCATGGCTTCAGTCTCACAGAGATCTGCCTGGTTTTGCTTCCTAAGGGCTAGGATTAAAAGCGTGCACAGCCACACCTAGATTAAGTTGCTCACTTTTATATTCATGCACTAAATGAATGCTTGATTCTTTAAGTCATCCAGTGTTGGCATGGGTTGTGACATGCCATTGCTGTGGCAGTAAGTAATTTGTAACTTATACATCATTTATAAACAAGCAAATGTGTATGCATTTGGGGGTTGTGTTCAAGGTTTTAGGAAAAAGTATATGTGCTCAATAAAATACTCGTGGGCCAGTTACTTTTAAAATCCCACTTCTTTTTTTATTTATTTAAATTTTGAATAAGCGTACAGAGTAACATGTTACCTATTGTCAAAATCCCACTTCTCACCTTCTTATGACTGTTTAGTTATGTAGATTTAAGTGAATTTCTTTTCATGGTTCAAACTTGAACTCAAGGTCATCTCATCTCCAACATGACATTTCTGTTATACCATCAAAAAAAAAAATTCTACCATCCCACCTGCTCTCTATCCTGCTATCCCATATGTTTTCTCACACCAATATTAGAAATGATTACATTTCTTTCTGCACTAAAATGTAAGCATCATAATGGAAAGATACCCTCCACTCACCACCCATCATTCAGTGCTTAGTGTTTAGAGTATGACCTGGCATACTGCGTGTCCTCAGGGAGGAAGATGGACTTCTGTGCGTTATTTTACATCCTCTCACTTTACAACTACGTCTAAGAACCAGGGCACTTTGTATCTATCATTTCATGGTGTTCTTTCCTCCTTGCTCTCTGATAATAAAATGCCTAAGTACATAACATGCAAGATAATCAAAGTACCAAAAAGAGCTGAGCTTATAGCATCGGTTCTGAGGAACGCCACAGTCCTAGAATAATCAAGGAAATTGTTCCTACTGGGTTCTTAGGTTTGCCCGGGGAGAACACACGAGTTATCAGTCACTTGTGCACTTCATAATGACTTGTCCTGTATAAATCTCAGAACAGACTGGATAAAGGTCACTGGTATGGGGTAAGGTAGGTTGAAAGGGGAGGTCAGAATATGTGAGATTTGGTTTGTAAAAACCGTGTTTGATAAAGATAAGGGCTCTATACTCCAAACCCCTCACATTGATTAAAACAATAATAGGTAAACTATTTCACAGATTAAAAAAGTCAATGGTGATTTAACTTTTGTTGTGAATTTTTTTTAAAAAAAATTCACTGATTCTGAATAAAATGAATTCATTACCAGAAGAGAAAAAGTTTCACTTGGCATTAATTAGCACAGGAAATTAAGTGATCAATGAGCATTAACATCAGAAATATTTTAAAGGTGAAAATTCAGTATCAATAGATCTACTAAAAGTATTTATATTAGTATAGTTAATGTAGCACAAATATTGTGGGCTAAAATGAGTTGGAAGCCCCATAGTGCCATGGCCTGTTCACCATAGCCTTTTAAGATCTTTGGCTGAATGAAAATTTGACTTTAAAACTTTGTATTATCGGGCTGGAGAGATGGCTCAGGGGTTAAGAGCACTGCTGCTCTTCCAAAGAACCAGGGTTCAATTGCCAGCGCCCACGTGGCAGCTCACAACTGTCTGTAATTCCAGTTCCAAGGAATCCAACACCCTCATACCGGCAAACCAATGTACATGCAATAAAAATAAATAAACGAAAACCTTTGTATTATATTGTCAGCATGTGGATTTGCTGTTTGTATTTCCACTTCAGTCACCTTTTAAAGTAAATGTCATTTGCTGGGGACAAATCATCCTCCAAGAACTCCATCTGTACACATGGTTTATCTACTATGGAGATGACCTTTCATCATTGGAATCTGATCAGAGCAGCCGCCTCTGACAAGCTTGCTCAGAAGAGCCTAACAGCGCCCTTACTTTCAGCTTGAAAGGGAAGGAAGACACAGTGAGCTGCAGGGGACTTCAAGTCCAGCTTCCTCTTGTAGAGACATGGGGATGAGGAAAGTGAATGGTGGGCTGACGGAATCATGGTTAATCGCTGGGATCCTGGAGGCTAGCCCCTTCTGAGTCTCCCATCCTGATGTCGTGTTCTGTCAGTGGCCCTGGGGTTAGGTTTATCTCAGAATTTTGTACTGGACTGTGTGCTGACATCGTCAATGTGGATGTCATAAACATCTGCTCTCATTTGCATTACCATCTGCTTTAAAGGAGGAAAACGAAGGAGCTATTCAATTCTTCCTCATACCAGCAAGTTTACTCGCTGATCTGAGGTGAGGTGGTTTGTATCTTTCAGGGATTTATCTAGTATACCAGAAATAGGCATTTTAAGTAAATGGTATAGATTACTATAAAGAGTCGAGCCGGGCGGTGGTGGCACACGCCTTTAATCCCAGCACTCGGGAGGCAGAGACAGGCGAATCTCTGTGAGTTCGAGGCCAGCCTGGGCTACCAAGTGAGTTCCAGGAAAAGGCGCAAAGCTACACAGAGAAACCCTGTCTCGAAAAACCAAAAAAAAAAAGAGTCGAGTATTCAAAACAGTGATAAGAAAAAGAGGTATATTAACAGTCACATTAGACAAGGTGTGACAATGACCGAAAGCTTGCAAGGCACAGTGGCAGGGCAAGGAAAGGGTGTAGAAGTTAGAGTAGGAGGGACTTACATTTTATCCCTGGGTATCACCTCCAGCTGTGCGCCTACCCCCACACTCTCTGGACCCCGGCACCTCTGGTTATAAAATGGGACAATTACACTCTCTCCTGGAAGAACTGCAGTGTAGTTAGAAGTTAGATGCATCTTTCCACACTCAGACTTAACTAGAACAAGAGGCAGTAAGGTCTCAGTTAGGATCAACATTGTTCAGCCAAATCTTACCCCCTCCTAACATATCTATAGTGTCCTTCAAACACTGAAGCCACTTCTTACTTGTCCTCTTAAAAAGAGGGTGACAACAGCCATTTCTTTGTGATGTTTAAGTAAAACCAGCTTATAAATCATTTAGGACACTAAGTGTCCAATAAGTGGCGACTGGGCAATGAGGAGGCCTATTGTATCCACAAAATGTGAATCATTTCTCACTTTTCTTAAATTCTGCCTGCCAAAGATTTCTTTTTTCTTCTTCAGGTTTTGCTTTTGTTGTTTGTTCATTCTCTCTCTCTCTCTCTCTCTCTCTCTCTCTCTCTCTCTCTCTCTCTCTCTCTCTCTTTGAGGTGGGAGGGCCTCAAGTAACCTAAGCTGGCCAAGGCTGGCCTTGAATTCCTGACCCTCCTCACTCCACCTCCCAAGTGCAGGGATTACAGGCAGGATTCATGCAACACCTCATCAGCTCCCTGTTAAGGACTTTCAGATCAAACCTGGATTTGAAAATCTTTAGGACCATGTAAAATTGAATTAGTAAACAACAATCTTGATGTCATTCCAACTTTAAAACATCTGTTCAGGTTGTTTTGGAGGCAGCCATGTGGTACAGAGGTGCATTATCCTTTAGCCAGACCTGAAAAGGTCAAGAGACAAGCTCGCCAAGGCTGATGACTAAGGAAAGGGAGGGGCAGAGTACGTCGTCCTGGGAGAAAGGATGAAGAAGCGCAAGCGCCATAGTACTCACCGCGGCCCACCACCAGGCATGGAGGATGCTGGTGAAGTTGGTGCCAGGCACATCGTGCTCTACCGAGTAGACAGCTGCAGAGAAGGAGAAGATGCCCATAGTGATGAAGAGCATCAGGCAGCCCACCTGCTGGTAGCACTGGCGCAGCGTGAAGCCAAAGGCACGCAGCCCGGTGGAGTGGCGTGCCAGCTTGAGGATGCGGAAGATGCGCATGAGGCGCATGATGCGCAGCACCTGGCCCACCTTGCCCACGCGCCCCACGGTCTCCAGGTCATGTTCCATCGGGGAACCCTTGCCACCCCTCTGGTCCTCGCTCGTGAAGCACTCAAGCAGCAGCTGCAGGTAGAAGGGCAGAATGGCCACCAGGTCCACCAGGTTGAGGGCGCTGCGCGCGAAGCGTCGCAGGTTGGGGGTGGAGGCGAGGCGCAGCAGGAACTCCAGGGTGAAGAAAGCCACACACAGCATCTCCACGTGCTCCAGGATGGGCCTCGGGTCCCCACCACCCGTGCCCTGCTCGGCCTGGTGCTGCATCTCCTCCACCGTGTTGAGCGCCAGGGCCACCACGGAGATGAGCACGAAGAGGTTGGAGGCCACCCCCATGGCCTTGGCGGCCACGGAGGAAAAGGGCTTCTCCATGAGGTTCCAGAGGCGGCGACGCTGCGGCCCGTAGAAGCGCATGTCCCGGAAGAGCTCCTCGGCCTCCTCGGCCTGTGCCTGTGCACGCAGCTCCCGCTGGATCTTGAGCTGCTCGCTCAGTTCGTCCCTCCGCTCCTCAAAGCAGATGCGACAACAGCGTGGTGTGTACTTGAGCCTCACGCCCCAGTAGCCTAGCTCCTCCAGGAAGCTGCGGGGACACAGCTCATCTCTCACCAGTAGCACCCCGGATATGTAGAAATTATAGATGAGCTGGAAGACCGCGGGGTCACGGTCAAAGAAGTACTCGTCTGTCTGTGCCTCGTAATCGTCGCACAGGCCCAGCTGGCAGCTGCGGCTGGTGGAGGTGGCCAGACGGCCCAGACGCGTTTTGGGGTAGTTGGCTAGCTCGCAGCATTCCAGCTGGTAGCTGTGGCCGCCTACGTTCACTTTCAGCGTGGAGAGCTGGACTGGAGTGTCAGTATGGCCATCCAGAGGGGCTGTGGAGCACTCTGGCTGCTGGTTCTCCTCCGCAAGGTCATCCTTCCAGTCCTCTTCCTCCTCCCCGCCGTCCTCATCTTCCTCAATGTAGTAATTGTAGGTCCACGGTGGTGTGATGCTGGCCTGAGAGCCAGTGCGGGCTCCCAAGGAGCAGATGCTCCTGCGATGTTGGTTGCTCCTGGTGCTGGGCACCTCCTCGGTCTCTGGAATAGTCCAGGGCTTGTAGCTCAGGGACGGTCTCCTCTCGTTGCTCTGTTTCAGCATGGCTGTGGGAGTCAGGCCACTTGCCTGTGGCTCCTGTTTGTCTGGGGTTCCTGGTCTGCTCACTGCCGGTGGAAGGACAGATAGAGTGCCCTGCACTGTCTCAGAGAGACCAGCCTACCCGGGGCCCCAGACATTACCCTCAAAGCTGTTCTTCCTCCTGGCCTGGAAAAGCCCAGGCTAGCCTGCCAGATCTGAACACTAGCGGCCGAGAGGCATGAGTGCTCTAATCTTGCTGATAGGGAAGAAGCAAGTGTTAGGAGGGATTTGGGGCCTCTTAGCCAGTTCTTCCCCCACCCCTCTGACGTGGAGGGTGATTATGTGGTCTTAAATCTCCAGATAATCAGAAGAAGGCAGAGATTATTGCTAATAAAAATGTCGGTCAGCCTTGCCCTGGGGAAGTGCTTAGGGTATGTGTGCTGAGCGAGGTAAAATCAACTGAATTGGCTAGAGAACATGGACGCCCCTGTCTTCATCGTTCAAGTTTGAGATTGAAACTTCTGCCCTGAGGAAACCCACTGTGAGCAGTAATGACAGCAAAAAGCTGACATTGTGACTAGCCAGTTTATGACCCTTTGTTTAGATCCTCTAGAATTATTTTTCTTCTACCGGAAATAGATTTTTTCCACACAATATGGTCTAATGGTTTCCCTCCCCCTACTCCTCCCAGTTCCTCCTCCCCTCCCCTCCCATCCAAATGCACACCCTTTCTGTGTCTCCTTAGAAAACAAACAGGCATCTAGAGAATGATAATAAAATAAGACAAATAAAAACAGACAAAGAAGAATACAACAAAATGACCAAAAAAGAGCAGAGACAAACACATTCGCACACACCAACATTCCATAAAAACACAAAACCAGAAGCCATAATAGATACGCAAAGGACCTCTAAGGTAGAAAAAAAAAATGCCCTGACTTAACATTATGAGACAAAGAACCTCCAAAGATGCCATTGAGATAGTTTTGTGTTGTCCATGTACTGCTGGGCATGGAGCCGACTCCTCAGAATGGAATCTCAATGAGTCTCCCTCAGAGGAAACTAATTTTTCATTTGCAAGTGGCTATCAATTGCAGAGAGCTTCTAGGTTAGGGATGAGGGCATGTTCCCACTTCTCCTTTGCTCCAGGACGCCATCCGGTACAGACCCATGCAGGCTCTGTGCATGCTGCCACAGTCTCTGTTATTCATATGAGCTCCAGTCTTGTGTCTAGAAGACCTTGATTCCTTGGTGTCCTCCATCTCTTCTGGCTCTTACACTCTACCTCCTCTTCTGTGAGTTCCCTGAGTCCTGAGGGGAGGGATTTGATGGAGACAATCACTTTAGGGCTGAATGTTCCAAGGTCTCGAACTCTCTGCACATTGTCTGGCTGTGGGTCTCTGTATTTGTTCCCATTGGCTGCAGGAAGAAGCTTCTGGAGAGAGCTGAGCAAGGCACCAATCTATGAGTATAGCAGGATGTCCTTAGGAGTCATTTTATTGTTACGTTCTCTTAGCAAAACAGTAGTATTTGGTTTTCCCCCAGGTCCCTGGCCTATCTAGTCTCAGGCTCTTAGTCACCCAAGCAGTGTTGGGTATGGGTTCCATTTCATGGAGTGGGCCTTAACTTGAATCAGATACTGGCTGGTTATTTCCACAAGCTCTGTGCCACTGTTGCATCCATTCCTTTATTCTTGAGAATTGCATACAAGAATGCAATGGTATATGATCATATCTACCCCCTCCCCATTTCCCCTCACTTTGTCCCCACAACATGACCCCTTCCAACTTCATGTCTTTTTTATATTATTATTTACTGTATTAGGTATTTTCCCACTGCAGTGGTGAACTGCTGTGGCCAAGGCAACTGACAGAAGAAAGAACCATTTCTTATGGTTCCAGAGAAAGAATACATAATGGGAGGAGGGGCCGGGGTGTAGGAGGGCAGAGGAGAAAGCTGGGAGATCACTTCTTCAACCCCTTGCATGAAGGAGAGACAGAACAAACCGTAAGTAAGAGGGGGCTACACACTTTCAAAGCCAGCATCCCCCCCCCACCCTGCACATATTTCCTCCAATAAGTCTGTACCTCCTAAATCTCCCCCAAACAGTGCCACCAACTGGTGACCAAATGTCCAAGTACATGAGCCTATGGTGGATCTTTCTCATCAAAACCATCATAGTCACTAAGTGCAGTTAGTGTTGCCTATAAGGGCATGGGTAGGGGCAATCCAATGGATCATGGGAAATGGATCAGTGGATACATCCTCTAAAAAGAATGATTCTTCCTTTCTCTGCAACTACCCACTGCCAATAACAACTCAGTCAGAGGTGGGGCCTGGAGATTGTCTACCCCATTGATGCTAGAGTCCTGTCTAGCTTGATCACAGGTAGATCTTGTATAGTAAGCAGAGCTGCTATGAGTTCATGATGGTGACAGCTATGCCCGGTCCAGAAGACAGTATTTCACAGCACTCCTCCTCATCCTTCCAATTTTATATTCTTTCCACCTTCTTTCCCAAGATGTTCCCAGAGCCTTGGTGGTGGTGGCATTAATATAGCTGTCCCATTTAGAGCTGAGCACCCACTCTCCTATTCCCAGCACTTGGAACAGTCACGTGTCTTGCCACTGATTGCGACCCTCTGCAAACAGCTTTCCTGACCAAGGTTGAGAGCATCCCAGGTCTATGGGTATAAGCATAGATATTTGGAAGGCAATTCGACAGCATGATCATTTAGCTAAAGTAACAACAGCAGGTTATACTCCAGGGCCAATGATCTTTCCCAGCCATGGGCTTTTGACTGGGTTCACAGTATTAGGCATGAAATTCCTCGCTGTGGAGCAGGCCTCACATCCAGTCAAAACCCTGCATACCTTACCAACTTGCTGGGCAGGATGGACTGGTACAGTAGTGGCCTGACCGGCATGACCATATGGGGTCACAGAACTTGCAGGGCCTTAAGTGACCTCTTCTCTCCCACTCACACAGTTGAGTTGCTCCGTGTGATTCTCCTCAACAGCACTGCATCGGAGTCAGGTCTGTACCACCGTTTCACTTTCTCACTTCCTTTTTTCTTTTACCTTTAAAACAGGGGTTCTCAACCTTCCTGATGCTGAGACCCTTTAACACAGTTCCTCGTGTTGTGGTGACCCCTCAACCATAAAATTATTTCATTGCTACTTCATAACTTTAATTTTGCTGCAGTTATGAATCATAAGGAAATATCTGTGTTTTCTGATGGTCTTAGGTGACCGCTGTGAAAGGGTCATTTGACTCGCCCCCCATGGGTTGAGAACCAAGGCTTTCAAAGCTAAGGACAGGTTTCAAGGTAGGCTTCTAGGATTGAATGTAAGTTTGTAGGCCTTGTTCAACTGTGTTGGCTTCTTTGCAGGGAGAGGGTTTTCATCATCTTTCAGAGCATTTCAAGTGCTGAGGTGGAAGTGAGGGAGGGGGGAAGGGTACCATTGGAGGAGCTCATCGTTTCTTGTTGGTGATGCACATTTGCAAGGATGTTGACAAATGAGCCAGGGGGCAGATGAGGTACAGAGCAGGAGGAAACTTGTTTTGAACAGGGAATTGACTCTGAAATTCAATTTGTTTTGATTAGCTAATACATATTCATGTTCAAACTTCAGGAGATACAAGGGTTCATTACTGTAGAAACAGTCCATTTCCCACCACAGCCTCTAGCTGTCAGGTTACCTCCAAAGAACAAAAAATTGTTACTATTTTCTGGCTATCCTTCTAGGAATATTTTGAACATACAATTTAAAAAAAATCTGCCCATCTTTATCTTATGATCTGCTCACCATCAACACAAATCACTGGACATGATAGACTGATGTTTTTCCAGGTAACCATACATCTTGAAGGTGTTTCAATACATTAATATAATTATTTCATTTTGAAAATATCCATTAAGCAGGGTATCCCAATTAGCTTTAATTGTCAACCTGGCACAGCTTAGAGTTACCTGAGATGGGAGTCTCAACTGGAGGATTTCTCAGATCAGATTGGCCTATGGACATGTTTGTGGGGGGTTGTCTTGATTATTAGTTGATGTAGGAGGACACAGCCCACTGTGGGTAGCACCATTCCTTGGGCTGTATAAAAAAGCTAGCTAAGCATAAGCCCAGAAGCCAGCTAGCTTGTGTCATCCTCCATAGTTCTTGTTGTATTTTTTGGCAATGAAGTGAGAGCTTTGATCAGAAGTAATGCTGTGTGAAATAGCAAGTTGGCCTGCTTTCAGGTTCCTGCCTTGACTTCCCTCAGTGATGGACTGTGACCTGGAAATGTAAACTAAATATATATTTTCCTCCCCGACATTGCTTTTAATCAGAGTGCTTTTTCACAGCAACAGAAAGGAAACTGGAACACAGGACATAATAATAGACAATTAGACTGTTTTCTTGCTTTGCTCTCAGAAACAAAAAAAACATTAGAAGCATGAATTACTTCATAAGTACATTACTTTCTATATAATTGAGATAGATGAGAGACAAATTGTTAGAGATGAAATTATTAAGTCAAAAACTACACATCTATAACTTGACAGTGCCAAATTTTCCTCAATCAATGCTTTCCCAGATTACAACCCTCCATCAATGGATGAATTTTATTATCGCTCTTGGAACTGCATGTTTTACATGTACAAATGATAATATGTATGCTAGTTTTATTTTGATTTCATTTTGTTTTTGTGGTGGTGGGGCACCGAACCCAAGTCCTTCCAGTGTTGGATGGGTGCTCCATTACTGAGAGTTTTTAACCAGTTTTGTATCTCGCCACTGCCTGAAGTCCATTGCAATCCCAGTTTATTTGTTTATGTTTGTTTGTTGTTTATGGACATGATTGAACATTTATTTATGTGATCTAAGGCTGTTGTATTTCTTTTCCTGAGAATTATCTGTTTGTGTGCTTTGTTCTTTTTTTCCATCGAGTTGTTGGTAACTTTCTGACCATGTGAATTTGCAGAAGAGTTTAATGTATCATGAGAGTAGACTGCTCACCTGCGATCGGGACTGCAAACACTTTTTCTAGATTCATCCTTTGGGGGAGATTTTCCCACATCAATGTCTCACTTCAGGAGCTAAAGGGATGACTCTGTCAGCAGAGTGCTTGCACAGCATGAGGACCCGAGTTCAGAGCTGGCCCCAGAATCTGAGATGTGTCTAGTCTGCCACTCTAGACCGTGGCGGCTGAATTGTCAGCCCCTAGTAATAAACATTCGCTTTGGGTTCTGATCTTCATTTATTGGTCCCTCTAAGCATCCTGGAACCAACTTCGAGCATTGGTGTTTCAGCCCCTGTAGAAACAGGGCTCATTACCTGTCCTGCCATTGAGGAAGCAGATGCAAGGCATTAAACACAAAGTGAGGACACCTACTGTGTACGTGACACTATGCTACCTTTAAGCTGTGAGTGACACTGATACCATCTAGTCCCACTGCTCACTTTATAGCCAAGGAAACTCAGGCGTCTCATAGATCTGATGACTTGCTTCAGGCTCCACAGACAAGTCAGTTAGCACTTAAATCTTTCTAGAACTCTCTCTGGCTCCAGGTCTGTGGACCTGCCCTCTAACTTGCTGATTCTACCTCAATGTTTGTTTTTCACTTAGAACTTGTACCTTCGTGGAACATGGACATAGTGTGGCTGCTGACCCAGTGTGTTAGAGCATTTTAAATATCAGAGCCTAGCATTAAGATAATGGGGATTGGTTATCTAAGTTAATTGCCTTCACTGATCTAATTTCATGGAATAGTTCTGACCTTCATTTGTTGTTACACATGTAGTCACTGACTGAGGGTCATATACACTAAAAAATAGGTTTTCTTCTCCATAACCGGAGCCTTGGTATTTCCTATTAAAGAACAGCCCCTCCCTGTTGACCTTGAAGCAGATTGAACTTTTATAATTGGACACTGGTTTGCATCTAACCCCCCCCCCCCGGCATTCCACTTCACCCCAACCTCTGTAGGTGGCCTCTACTCTGAACAAAAAGGTGCTCTCTGACCTAGACTTCAGAAAAACAGAAAGGAGTTACAGAAAATGCTTTTGCCTGTGAGAGGTTGGTTTTTTTTTTTCTATCTCAAAATTTGCATTCAAAATTATACTGAGGCAGAGAAATATGGAAGAGAATGGAGAACATCTGCTCTGACGCAGGCATTACCGTGGTGACAGGGGCTCCCTGGAGTAGGGTGATGGGAGCCAGATGATGCTCCCAAGGAGATTTGCCGAGTTAAAAAGTGGCATCTGTGAAACCTAGTAAGAATATAAGGAATGTGCTGGAACAGATGGTATGTGAAGAACATTGGAATAAAATGGTTCCCTGAAAACCTTTCAAGGATTAGTAAACGCAGCGAAGGGGAAAGAGAACAAAAGATTAATGACAACTAGATTGTATTATGCAACTTTCCTACGTAACTTTACTCTAGAATGAATTTTTTTGTGTGTGTGCAAGTCACCAGTGGTCAGTCATAGCAAAGTTATGTGGTGTTGACAAACATTTTTTTCTACTCTGAAAGATTAATCTAAAGTGCTCTGAGAGATGCTTTTTTTTTTTTTTTTAACTTCAAGGGTTGTTCAAGGAATTAGAACAGAAAAGCTGGTCCCAAGTGGATGAATATCTGTGTGGGAGAGACACACACTGAAAAAAATCAAACTAAGAGCTTAGACAATGTATTTAGAGTTATATTATTCTTCAGGTGATGCAGCTTACATTTCAGAGCAGTCAGCTGATGTCAGATAACTGTGGGAAATGTCAGTATACTAGATTGAAGAACAAACAAAAACTGGGTTAGTCCATTGTCAACAAAAAGTTCATAAAAAAAGAAAAGATTACAATAACATAGAAACCATGAGCATGCAACCCTGGACTGGGCGCTGCTAAAGGGCTGATGACTAATATGTATCGTTCTTTTGAGAAAGGCCACAACTTTCCTTGCCCTTATAGTTTTACCTTTGCTTTCTTCTAAAATTAACTTGGCAGGAGTTTATTTTACTGCCTGCTTCCGACAGAACATCGGAAGTATGACTGAGTCAAATCCCTTTAAAGAGAACTGCTATTGCGCTTATCCTTGAGGGTTCCGTGTGGTACAGGATGCCGGAAGATGCTTCTGTATATGGCCATCATTTCTCTCCTATGATGAGATACATGGAGACACTGATGAGGCAGCCACCAAGGACCCCTGTTCATCCTACTTTGCCCTAAGTGAGTCCATGACTTTTCACCTGTGACTACAAGGTTATTGAGTCCATATTCTAGGCGACTAGAAAAGGGGGAGAAAGAGGCGAAAATGACAAGGAACCCCTCACAGTGATGTTTTGGAAGGAGGCCCTTACTGGCACCTTCCTTTGCTCCCTTTCGGCTGTGGCTGAGACAATAGAGTTTCGTATTTATAATGTGATTGGAACTCTAGATGTGTGGAGCTGGGCATTGACAAGTCATCTTAGGCTATCCATCACCTTGTGTAAATATCAACTTTGAGTAACTTGTATGACTGTAGTAGATGCTTATATTATACCCAAATTACTCTAAAAATTTAGAAAGGTGCATTACTTAGTACTAAACAATCATTTCCCCCCATTTTAAAAAAATAAAGTGTGTGTGTGTGTGTGTGTGTGTGTGTGTGTGTGTGTGTGTGTGTGAGAGAGAGAGAGAGAGAGAGAGAGAGAGAGAGAGAGTGTGTTGCTAGAGTTTTCCTGCCTGGCCCACAGTCAGGACAAATCTCTCTCACCTGCCAGTCCTACAGCCGCTCAAAACCGACCAAGTAAACACAGAGACTTATATTGGTTACAAACTGTATGGCCATGGCAGGCTTCTTGCTAACTGTTCTTATAGCTTAAATTAATCCATTTCCATTAATCTATACCTTGCCACATGGTTCGTGGCTTACCGGCATCTTCACATGCTGTTTGTCATCATGGCGGCTGGCAGTGTCTCTCTGACTCAGCCTTCCACTTCCCAGCTTTATTCTCCTCCTTGTCCCGTCTACACTTCCTGCCTAGCCAATGGCCAATCAGTGTTTTATTTATTGACTAATCAGCAACACATTTGCCATACAGAACATCCCACAGCACTTCCCCTTTTCTTTTTTTAAAAAGGAAGATTTTAACCTTAACAAAGTAAAATTACATATAATTTGGGAATTTGGGCATAGCTTCTCTTACTACTTCCTGCTGGAGGGGGGCGCTGTATCTTATGGGGACACAAAGAAAATTTTAGGATTATGGAATAGTCTGTGAGGCTGTATCATCTGAGTCAGTTGCCTTGAAACCATTCTGGATGTTGGATCATCTGGGCCATGGTGTCATCGGAGACCTTTCAGGGGGTCTTGGCTGGTCAAACCTGATATATCTTAATCTGGAACAAATCCATAGCCTCTGGCTTTCTGTGGGAACAAAAGCAGAGTCTCCTTTCCAAAGCAACACATCCTTACATCCAAATTTTGAAGTCAAGGTATCTTTAAAATATACATTTTGGCATAACTCAACAGCTTTCACAATCAAATGTTTTTCTGCAGTTAAAAATCCCAAAGACAACACAATCCAGATTCTCTGTGTAATATTCATATTTATGTGGCTTTTTTAAAATTAATTTTACTTTCTCTTTAAAGACTTTATTTTTTAAAACTATGTATTTGTTTCTATAACTGTATATATCACCTTTTTTGTCTCTTTCAAGCCTACGTATATTTTACACACATTGTAAACTATTACATCTGAATCTGTCTTATTGTGAATCTATTGCTTTAAACTGCAGCAGCTGTGGCTGCTGGCTCCACCCACCTCAGCTTCCCAACATGGCCATGATACTTTACCACCGACTCTGGGAGCTATCATGGGTCTATGCTTTTATCCAAGCAGCATGTAGCCCAGAAACTTTTTTTTTTTGTTTTGTACTAGCAAAGGCTAAATCCACCATGCAGCTTAATGTGCCACTTGCAGAGGCCTCATTCCCACCAAACTGCAGGTCTAGTGTGCACGCTAGGAACCCACCAGTAGCTCAAACCGGCAGCTGCCACTCATTTGAGAGAGACAATTAGGAAGCTGTTTTTAGCTCTGTTTTAGAATCTTTTTTTCTCAGTTTTTAGGTGGAAACTCTTGCCACCACATTGGATGCCAAGAGAGAGAGAGAGAGAATGAGAATTTGGACACTCACGTGCCATGATGTGCATGTGGAGGTCATAGGACAACTTTTTGGATTTGGTTCTCTCCTTTCACAGTGATTGGGTTCTAGAAACTGAACTCAGGTTGTCACCTTGGCAGGCACTTCTGTTACTGAGTCTTTTTGCTGCCCCTCATTCCCCACAAAGATTTATATATTATTAGTGGATATGTGTGTGTGCCTGGTGTTTGTGTGCACCACGTGCATACAGGTGCTTGAAGGGGCCTGCTTAGCGTGGGTGATGGGAACTGAGCCTGGTTCCTCTGGTCTTCAAGCCTTCTTAACTGATGAGCTTTCTCTCCGGGTACCTCCACTACCCAACACACACACACACACACACACACACACACACACACTTTTGACACGGAAGCTGTACTGTGACTTCTGTATTCATGTTCTGATATAAATTTGTTCCAACTTATTCTTTTAGTATTTGAGGTTATTCAGGAAAACCATTTTTGATTTTTTTATTGATTATTTGGGAATGTCACATCATGCATCCTAATTGTGCTCACCTCCCAGTCATTCCATGTCCACCCTCTCCCCTGCGACCTCTTTCTGCACGGAGAAAAAGTCCACTTTGTGTTGGTTATATATTCACTGGAGCATGGCCAGATTCCTAGTGGCCAGCCCCCTAAGAGAGGATGAGTCTTTTTCCACACCAGAAGTCATCAACTGGGGAGAAACTACGGTAGCCAGCTCACCCTCCCAGAGCTGTGGGCTGGCGAGGAGTGGGGCCAGCTCTCCCATGAGGGACAGAGCCAGCTCTCCTGCACACATGGACGTTAACATGGGTTCAGGTGGCAGTCTAGCCCATGGACATCCACATGGGCTTTGGTGGTAACACAGGTTGTAGACATCAACACGGCCCTTGGCTGTATCAGGACCACTGACCCACTCATGGCCCTCAGTGGCTGCATGGGCCACAAACCTCCATGTGGCTTCAGATGGTTTATTCCTGCCACTCACATCGGCATGGCTCCCAAGGCAGCAAAGTCACCAAGGCATCAGGCAGTGGCACAGCCTGCATACGTCCACATGGGTGTTGGGTTTCAGTGGCCTGGGGCAGCAGCATGGACCACTAACACCAACATGGCCTTCAGTGGCACCGTAGGTCACAGTGGTTCTTCGAGGAGGTCCATTCCAGAAAGTGAAAATTTCCTCATCTCAGGCCTCCATTGTTTCCCAGAGCCGGGGTACGTTCTGGGGCTGAGTGTATGTGTGCTTACGCTCCATGCTGTTGCACACCATCATCTGGCTGACCCCGCCAGGAAATGATGCAAGCAGACTCAGCCCTCTCTCGCCTGTCACCACCATCACGTCTCCAGTTCCACCTCTCTGTAGTGCGCACACGTTCCGTGTTTTCTCTCTTTCCCACCTCTCCATCACATATTTGTCCTAGGGACCGGTGCTTCCACTGCCACCACCCGTGGGCCGCAAGGCAAGGGTGGGGGAATGGGAGGGGTGAGGGGGTTGGGTGGGGTGGGGGTTAGGGGGAGGGCAGCACAGCAGGGGTTGATTTGTCTTTCCTTCTGCCACCTGGGGAACTTATCTTTGAAATTTCACTGCTTTGTTGAATCAAAATATGATTGATCTTTAGATATTAACAATTTAGAAATATACAAAAACGTTTTTGTCTTGATAATAGGGACTTATTCATCCCAGGCCTCACATACTCTAACCCAGCACCACACTGAGCTGTGCCGCAGCCCATCTACCTCAGATCTTAATACCGAATACTTATTAACAGCGTGTTAAGCCTTCATTCAAGTCTGTCTTTCTCTATGTGTATGTAAGTAGGTATAAATACACACACGTACACACTCATATCTAATTATATATGTGCAATTTAACAATATTTATACATATACAATATGAATGAGTATATATATAACTATATAATTTCAGATATCTATTATACATATGTAATTTAATATATGGGATGATGATAAATGCAAAATTTTATAACTACCTCTCTATACTCAATGGCAATTATCATTTTCCGTGTATAGATATATGCCTACATTTACATGTTCTTTCTTCTTTCTTTCTGCTTTTTTTTTTTTTTTTTGAGACAGGCTCTCTCTACATAGTCCTTGGCTGTCCTGGAACTCACTATGTAGACCAGGCTGGCCTCCAACTCACAGAGATCTGCCTGCCTCTGCCTTCCAAGTGCTGGCATTAGAGGCATTCACCACCATGCCCAGCTATTTACATGTTCTTAATAAGTAGCCTGTTTATATGTACCATGATTATTGTAAAGTATTAATAAAATATGAGCTCATGTGCTGACAAGCTGAGGCTATTTTTCTTTTCTTTTCCTTTTTGCCTCTAGGCACGTGTAAAAATTGTGCTATGAAACTTCTCAAAATGGGCTGGAGAGATAGCTCAGAGGTTAAGAACATCTGTTGCTTTTGCAGAGGACCTGGGTGCAGGTTCTTTCCTTCACATGTGGCTCAAAACCATCTGTAACTCCAGTTCCAGGTGATCTAACACCCTCTTCTGAGGGCACAATGCATACATGCAGGCAAAACACTTACACTCATAAAATAACTCTTTAACACACACACATACAACTCACATACACACACACACACACACACACACACACTCATACACACAAAACAAAACAAAAATCCTTTGTCAAAACATAGTTAAAACCTTCTGACTATAATCCCAGCACTTGGGAGACAGAGGCAGGTGAATTTCTGTGAGTTGGAGGCCAACCTGGGCTACAGAGTGAGTTCCAGGAAAGGCGCAAAGCTACATAGAGAAACCCTGTCTCAAAAAACAAAACAAAACAAAACAAAAAACAAAAACAAACAAAAAAGCCCCCTTCTGACTATAATCTGCAAGGCAGCAAAGGATGTTGAGTTAGTCAAGAAAACTGAATTCTGATTGCAGCTTGGCTCATTGATCGATACATGAACTTGAGCAAATCATACCTTCTTTCCGGGCACATTCCGCATGTCATGTGATGGTACAGGTAGAGATGACACGGACGGCCCCTAACTTATGCCAACCCTGATGCATTAGGTTTCATACAACCTTGTCGCTATTGTCAAGGCACTGTCAGCTCTATGAGAACACAGGTCAGATCTAGATTGTTCCTGAGGTATCCTGGGGCCTTGCTGAAGGATTGAATGCAAGTGTCAGCTCACCTATGTTCTGACTTTTTCTCCAGATATCTACACCCATCCCTGATCTTTGCCTTTGTCAGATGGAAGTATAGAGACATTGCTTGGAATAGTTTCTTTCTGTTTGAGCAGGTCTGGTCTACAGCTCTTGGCCAGGTTGTAGGGATTGCATAGATTTATTTGGAATGGTACTAAGCCTGGTTTGCTGCATTTCTCCTGAAATACTTTGTTAACTTTGTCTGCCTTTGTTAATATTATTCATATTTCCATTACTGGATGCTTATTGCTAGAGGAGAGAAAAGTCACCAGTGTTCTGTTGATTGACCTTGGATGAATCAATCTTACCAAATTGGGCAATTGAGTGATTTTTCCTCTTAGTTTTTCTAAACTAGGATTTCTAGGGTTCCCAGAAGTCAGATCAAGTCATCACCATGTCAAGAGTTTTATATTTTCTAATGTATGTGCAGATTATTTTACTTTCTTGTCTTTTGACTAAGACATCAGCGAAGAACAAATTAAGAAGGAACATGAATAGGAAATTTGGAAAATAGTAAAAAAATAATGTTTATTGCCTTAAGGGGAGTTTCTGACATCTTTTCATTTACTGTTTTAATTCTTAGGTTTTTGGTAGATGTTTTCTTGGAGTAGGAAAATTTTTTCTTCTGGAGGACCCTGCCTAGTACAACAGTTCAGAATGTTTAAAGGCCAGGTCGTCTATGGTCCAATTATGACTAAGTCACTTATGGCGAGACACTGGGTGAGTTGTCTAATCTCCCTGTGCCACAGCTGTTCTCCTGGACCCTGAGGAGTCCTATGTTTGTATATCCTATGTTTGTATATCCGTCATTTATATTCTTTGAATGGAACTGATAAATGAGAAAGCACAAGTATTGAAAAGTTCTCAGGATATTGCCAAATTACTCTGTAAAAAATGATGCCAATATAAAACCCAATAAATAATACATATGCTAAAAACAAAGCAAAACATCATCATCATTATCATAAATGCTTGCTTTCTCCAATTCAACACTTTACCCCAAACGAATCTCTTATTTTCTTAATAATAAAAGCAAGCAATTACACATCAATTACTAGATTTCAGGCACTCTTCCAAGACTTCATTTATATGAGCTTACTTAATTCTCACAAGAACCCTCTGAGCTAGGTTCCAAGGCTATCCTCAGGGTCCAGGAGAACAGCTGTGGCACAGGGAGATTAGACAACTCACCCAGTGTCTCGCCATAAGTGACTTAGTCATAATTGGACCATAGACGACCTGGCCTTTAAACATTCTGAACTGTTGTACTAGGCAGGGTCCTCCAGAGGAACAGAACAGATAGAAGGCACATACTATTAGATTTGTTTCACACTGAGGACTAGATAGCCCAACAGTGGCCATCAGTATGCTGGAGGGACAGTGAGCATGGCAGCCGTTCCATCCACAAAGCTGGATCCCTCTGCAGGCCTAATCTGTCTAAGCCTGGAGGGTCCATGGAGAGTTATTAGTAACTGAGTCCACATTGGAAGGTCCCAGAAGTCCGAAGCTGATGTTGGTGGAGCATGGCAGTAGCTTGATAGATACACTCAGAAAAAGCAAAGGCAGGCTTATACATGCTGCTGCTTCCTGGGACATTTTTATTTCCATGCAGCCCACTCAGAATATCTGTATCAGATCTTTCCCCTCACTTTATCCTCTCTGGAAACACTCTTACAGACATGCTCAGAGGAATGCCTCCTAGAACGATTCTAAATCCTGGCAGACTGACAAGACCAATCACCATACCCGCCTTCTATAGCCAATAGCTGTTTGGTGTCTGCTTTATAGCAAGAGTCACAATTAGTCACCACAGCCAACGCCTCAAGTGTCATTGCCATTCCAGTACTTTGCACACTGTGGCACATGATGTGCATTTGTGGCTGAGTCAAACAGTGGTTCGCTGGTGGCTGCCAGTAGTTGATCCTCCTTGTCCTTGGATTTTCCCCTTTGTCACTGAGTCATAGCCAATGTGTGACATAGCGTTTGATTTGAGGGGGATGACATGTAGTTATTGCTCAGATTTAGTAGGGATCACTTTCACATCCACACTGAACAAGAAACAATATGAAAGTAGATGTCAGGAAAGAGAAGCTTAGCTAGGACCAATATTATTTATTCACTTATTTATTTGTTTACTTACTTGAGAAAATGTATTGCTTTGTAGCTCAAACTGGCTCAGAATCCCATGATGGGGTTCCAAGAGCGCATCAGCATGCCCAGCTTCCATTTTCTTTATTTAGTCTTGCAGTGGTGGTGATGATACCTAGAGCCTCATTCATGCTACACAACTACTATATCACTGAACAGTCTTAGGCACAACTTCAATTACATAATATATAGCTGGCATTTAAAAGTTTGACTATGTAGGTTGTACACAATTCCTTTTGTGGACAAAGACACTGAGGTATAAATGAATACTTTCCACCTGGTTGCAGAATTGGTAAATGGTCAATGTGGGACTGAGGCTTTGAAAGTCAGACCTTCTACTTCCAGAGTGGGGTGTGTGTGTGTGTGTGTGTGTGTGTGTGTGTGTGTGTGTGTGTGTGTGACAGAGAACAACTTTGCATGTGATCCTCAGGTACTGTCCACCTTGTGTTTTGAGGTAGTATCTCTCACCTGACCTGGAATTCTCCAAGTTGTCTAGGCTGGCTAGCTAGCAAGTCCCAGGGATCTACTCTTCTCCACCTCCCTGGGCTGGGATTGTGAGCATGGACCACAATGCCCAGCTGCTTTTCAGTATCTTTTCTGGGATCAAACTCTGGTGATTATGATTACAAGGCAAGTCCCTTAGAAACTCAGGTCCTCCAGCTTGCAGGGCAAGAACTTTACTGACTGAGTCATCTCCCTGGTCTGTTTCCAGAGTCATAATCGCCAAATCATACTTCCTCTGGAAGAACTCAGGAGACATTTCCTGACACATGCCAACTCTGGAAAAGAGCAACCAGCAAATTCACATTTGGGATTTCTGATTTCAAGTTCATTTCTAACAAGTTTCAGTTTATATATTCATATCTTCCTTGGCTGTAACAAATATTAAAGTTATTTTAAGGTTTTAGTATTGTGCTTGTTTCAAAATAGATCATCTATCTGTCCATCATTTTACTTATTCCTTCAATGGTATTTATTAGATCTTTATAAAGGGTGGCCAATTATATCAAGATGACTTGAAATCCTAGCTCTAAATCATGCTGTCTTTTTTCCTAGTTGTGAGACCTTGGGTAAGTCATTCAACTTGTTTGAGTCTCATCCCTCTTGGGCTAATTGGAGGAAGAAGTTCCTACTGTTATGGGCTACTCTAATGGTTGGGTAGGTGAGTAAGGACAGAGAAAGTGGTTTGGAAGCTGAAATGCTAGGCAAATGTGACTGCACATCCTATTTGATAGAGTGGAGCCAGCCAGGTGTCCTTACTCATTCTGCTTTGGGGACAGGAAGGGAATGACATTGTCCTCTGCTCTTGCACTGCTGATCTTCCATTTCTAGCTGGGTTTGAATTTTAGCTGTGACACAGGGTTGACAATAGAGAAGCTTTGAAGGAAGCTAGCTCAGGGATCCCACTTGTGTGGCATCTCCTCAGGGTTGTGATAGGATTAACTTGAGAGGTTTCCATACTCTGATGTTATGTGTCTCCACTGATGCATAATCCAAAACAAACCAAATTAAAAGGTAAAGGACCAGATTTAATCTGAGTAAACGACTCCCAGGTGACTCTCAGGAAAGACAGCAGGAGGGAAATCACATGGCAGGTCTAGAAACCTGGGCTTAAATACCCTGTAGGCATGGTCTTGAGCTTTAGGAGAGGAGCCTGGACTTTTGGCAGTCTTTCTGAGGGGGCAGAGTCTGGAGAAGGAGGAGTGGGGCTAGGCTGGAGTTTCTAGCTGGAGTTTCCAGCCTAACATTCTGAGCTTGGATATATGGGTGCGGTTCAAGTCTGGCTACTTTCTATTGGCATGGAACAACATGGGGAAAGGGAGTCGGGAGTCAGTGGGCTCACACTCAGAAGGAGGTATGGGTGAAGAAGCATCTAGTTAACTGCTATGACCTCAGGAATCTGTTTCTTGAGGAAGCAGAGAAGGTGAGTTGCTAGGGAAAAAATAGGTTATTAACACTGACCCTATGAACAGGCTAGCCATGGGATGAGTGATGACTACCAGAAATAATGTAACAGAGATGTGCCCTGGTTGTACAGAAGAGGCAAGGGTGAATGAGCTGGACAGAAGAGCAGATATGTCCTTCATTGGGACATTTTGGAAAACCAGAGGGTGGAGGGTCCCAGTTGCTGGATAGGCCATTTATCCTAGATAGGTGCCTGCTCAAGCCTGCAGAAATGGTACCAACACTCATGTCCCAGGAGTTTGAGGGAGGGATGGCATGCCAAATTGAGGATGTGTTCAAGGAGTACCTGAGCCACCACATCTACTGTTTCTCTGGAGGTGGGAAATGCCTCTATCCATCCTGTAAAGGTGTCAATAAGAGTTAGGAGATAATGGAGCTTTCTATGAGTGGGCATGTAGGTGAAGTCAACCTGCCAGTCCTTACCCAGTTGGTGTCCATGGAGCTGGTGCAGGGGCTGGTGTATCTGGAGGGTCCCTGTGGGTTGGCCTTGGTGCATGTCTAGCAGGAAGAGAGGACCTATAAAATATGGGTTCAAAGATAGGTGGGGTCCAAGAGGGGCTCTAGAGACTGTTAGTTTCCACCAGGCCGGGTTCCTTGATACAGTAGTAGCATTCTTTCTCCAGGAACATGCAGGTGCCAGTAAAACAGCTGGAACAGATTTACATCTTGGTGTCATAGCAAAGGCCATGGCTTTGGGTTAAAAGGCATGAGTATTTTTCCTAGGGCCTGTTTTTAGCCCAATGAAACACACCTTTAAGTCTATGCTTAGAAGAGGAAATTTACTGAATGAAAGAGGTTTAGCAAGTGAAGGAGGAGGAGGGAAGGAGGCTGAGGAGTAAGGGAGGAGGAACAGAGTTAGATTTCCATACGCTCTCTAATGCCAACCTGTTTCAGAGGAGGAGGAGTTGGCATTTCAGCAGAGTTTTGCCATATGTGGCTGGAGACAATACAGTAATACTGAAAAAGCCTCTATGCAGTCCTAAAAGCCGGGTCTTAATCCATAGAAATTGGAGAACTTCTCAAAACCGTTCAGAGACAGTGCACTATCAGTTCATCAAAACAGCCTTTCTCAATGCTGAACCTCCAAAATTCCATGGAAATAATAGCATGGATATGGGACAGAAGTCTGAAATACCTTTACATGCTTAAGTGGGAAGTCACATTTGAAACCTGTCTATCCTTCACTATGAAGCCTGTGAATAAGGCAAACCTGTGTGTATTTTTAACAGGAAACTTAACTAATGAACTAATAAGCTACTGAAGTGATTATAGCCTTGGGGAGCTGGGGGCGGGGTAGAGCAGTTAAACTGGTAAATCTATCAGTACCCTAGTTATCAAACACCATCAGATCTGGAAAGGATACATTTCACCCGAGTAAGCAGAAGTGAAAACTTACCAGCTATTTAGGCAGCTATCCCAGCTTTCTCCATGGTTGTTGGGGACCGACGTCTTCAGCTGCCAGGTCCAGAAGATCTGATAGACTTTCCTGTGGAGTAGGAATTTGGGGAGACCAGCCTACCTTGTCTTGGAAAAGTGGGGCAATCAATTCCCCAGTGTCCTGCTTGTCCACAGTCTGGACAGGGTGTTAGCAGCTGTTAGATACAAGGTAGTTTTCCACTCCATGGCTGGCTTTGCTACATTTAAACCAAGCTCCAGGTGGAAGCTCTTCTGCAGCCATTCATCTTCCTTGGAGGAGATGGAGGGTGCTGCCAAGAGCATAATGTCGCTACCACAGAAGCTCTTTTATTAAACGTTGTATTCTCAGATCTCTGAAACATTTGAGGATCAGGGAATCATTGTCTGTTGGGTATATGCAGTTTAGTATCTCTAGAAGGCAAAACCCAGTTTTCAGTGTCTAAAATCAACACCAAGGGGATTACTCTTACATTACAAAATCTGACTGCCAACAAGATACAGAACAACAGTGTGTGCTTTACTAAGAGTGGGAGCTCAGATGGTGGGTGGGTACAGGACTCTGAGACCCAGGTTCAGCGCCCTGGATGAGTCCAAACCTTCAACAGAGGTAGCTGGGGTCTCAGACTTGTCAAAGTGCTTCTCAAAGCTGTTTTCTCATTGTGCCTTTCAACAGCCCTGTGAGGTCAATGTTTGAAATCCCCTTTGACTAGAGAGAAAAGAACCTGCAGAGCTATTCAGTGGCAGGGTCATGAATGAACCTTGGGCCCAGCCTCTTCCTCTTGTAAAATGACCCGTGTAAGCAGTGAAGGTGAGGCTTTGAGAGTCTTATAACAGGGGTGAGGCCAGCAGACCAGCAATTCTGAAATACTTTGATTGCAGTGAGGCGGATCCATCACGAGTGTGAACACACGACAGAGACAAAACAAAACAGTGCTATTTTAATCGTCGTTATTTGTGCTCCCAACCACCACTACCAAATATTATTTCTTGACAATCACTAGGAAGCTTACCAAGTTATACCTGAGAGTTCTTGTGTCCACCAAGAATGGTGCACTGAGGAGGGCCATTCTCCCTTGCCTAGCAGACTCCTCTCACCATGGCTGGTTTTGTTCTTAGTAATGTGGCTTTGTGGGGACACTGGTTCTGGTCCCTGTTTTCTCACTGTGTCGGGTGAGGTGAATGTTTGAAATCCCCATTTGAGGAGCAGATGACCAGCACACACAATAGCTCTTTGAGGTGAAGGAGGCCTTCTATCTGGACCGGACTCAGAGGGCGGCATTCCCCGAGACTCACTTGCATAGGCTGTTGCTTTCTTACCAACAGTGTGCCTGGGCTCTTCACTCCTCCATCCTGACCAGTGCTTGTTGTTTCTTTAATAACAGCTGTTCTGACTGGGGTGAGATGGAACCTCAGTGAAGTTTGATTTGCCTTTTCCTGATGGCGAACATGTTGAACCTTTTTCCATGGTCTTATTGACCATTAAAATTACTTCTTTTGTGAACTGTCTGTTAGTTCATGTGTCAGTTTACTGACTGGATGGCTTTGTTGGGTCAGGAGGGATTTGCAGACATTATTGTTTGGAGTTCTTTATGTTTTTGGATGTTAACCCCCCATCGGATATATAGATGGCATGTTCCTTGTGTTCTGTAGCCTGTTTTTTCGCTCTCTTCACTGTTTCCTCTGCTGTGTGGAAGCTCCTCCACTTCATACAATCCCCAGAGCCCAGCAGAGCACCCCAGAGCCCAGCAGCCACCACCGGCCCTGCTTAGGTGCTCACTGCATGGAGTCATTTCCTTTGTGATCTTTGCTTTCTCTGAGCTCAGGCCAGAAATTGCTTTGCTTCCTTCCCTAGTGAGTTCCATGAAACCTGATATTTCTTACGGGAGAATATATCTGTATCTGCTCTATCTATCACAGATGGTCCCAACATAGAGGCTCAGTTTATGATGTTCTGAATATAATCATGCAAAAGCATCATGCGTTCAATAGGAACTGTACTGTGGATTTTGAATTTCAAGTGTCTCCATTAATATATGGGCTGATACTCTCTTGGGGTCAGACTCAAGCCACAGCTCCATGTCACTCACATGACCTTGAGGGGAAACAACCAATACATTGTGATGTAATCTGTCACTAAGTTATAATGTTAGGTGTATTAAATGTTCTGTCATGTTATGGTATTTTCAACCTACACTGTGTTTATTGAGAGACAGCCCCCATTGACATCAAGGAAGAACAATGTGTATGTTATAAATTCCTCTATGTGGGGCCTATGATACTTGAATGATACTTTATTAACTGACACAAAAGAAGCTTAGAGCTGGTAAAGGCACTAGCACTGTAAGCCTGATGACCAAGTTCAAATCCCAGAATGCATGCGGAAGGACAAAGTTGTCCTCTGACCTCTACACATGCACTGTAACAGTTGCATGCCTGTGTATACTTACTGTCACATAATAATAAGTAAAAAATACTTAATCAGAGGCTTAGGACCAGGAAGATTGCCACTGAGAAATTACTGTCAATGAATGTCTTTTTTTTTTTTTCTTGTTGCTTTGACAAAATACTCTGACAAGAGCAGTTTAAAGGAGAAATGGTTTATTTGACCCAAAATTCCAGGTTCCAGTCTGTCATTACAGGGAACACAAGGTGGAAGGAACTTGAAATGACTGGTCATATCACATCCACAGTCAAAACAAAAAAGCAATGAATTAATGTGTGTGTGTGTGTGTGTGTGTGTGTGTGTGTGTGTGTGTGTGTTAGTGCTCAGCTTACTTTTCTCACTCTTAGATAGATCAGAATCCCCTTGCTAGGTAATGGTGCCAGCCCACAGTGGGCAGGTTTTCCCACCTCAATTAACAAAATCAAGATAATCCCTCAGAGACATGCCTGCAGACCAACCTAACCTAGAAAAGTCCCTCGTTGAGTCCCTCTTCCCAGTGATTCTAGATTGTGTCAAGTGGACAATTAAGACTCACCATCTCAGTGGGAGACATGAAACATGGGGATTCTGTACTGATTTAGAAGGCAATCTTTTTTGTTATTAGCATATATTTATTCACGGAATAATGGGCTTCATCATGGTATTTTATATGTGTTTATCATTTATTTTTCTCATTCAACCTCCTTTACTCTCTCGTGGTTCATTCCATTGCTCCCTTCTTCTCACCACATAAACTCCTCCTTCCTATGTTTCATTCCCTTTCCCACTAACTTAAATAGACATTTTGAAGGTGAGATAAAACGCATGTCTTTCTGGCTTCCTTGGCCTAACTGATGGTCTCCAGTCTGATCCATTTACCATATTACCTGCAAAGGACATAATTTCATTCCTCTCTGTGACTGGTTAAAATTCCACTATGTGTGTGGACATTTTCTTTTTCCCTTCATCTGTTGATAGCCATCGACACTAATTTCACTGCTTTGCTACTGTGACTAGCACATCAGGAAGTGTGGATGTGCACATCTCTGTTGCATGTTGATTTAGATTCCTTCAGGAATGTGTATGCAGGAACAGAATAGGTTGATCATATGATAGTTCTATTTTTATTTTTTGAGAAACCTCTATAATGACATTCATAGTGGATGTACTAATTTACTTTCCACACCCAGCATGTAAAGGTTCCCTTACTCTGCATGTTCACCAATTGTGTGTTGTTAGCATGACTATAGCCATTCTTACGGGGGCAAGATGGAGTCTCAATCTACTTTGGTAGGCATTTTCTAATGGATAAGCATGCTGAGCAATATTTTTCATGTATTGATTACCCATTTATACTTCTGATTAGAACTGTTTGTTCATTTATCTGCCAATTAATTGGTTGATTAGATGGTTTTGCGGGGGGGGGGGGGCTCTGTCTAATCTTTTTAGTTTCTTATATATTCTAGATACTAAGCCCTTGTCAATTGAACATCTAGCAAAGACTTTGCTCTGTAGACTGGCTCTTCACTCAGTTAATTATTTTTTTCTGCTGTGCAGGGCTTTTAAATTTCTTTCAATCCCATTTGTCAGTTCTTGCTATCGTTTCCTGGGAGGAGGCGATAGTTCTTGTATGTAAGTGTGAGAAGAGCATGATGTTGACCCGTGGAGCCCAAAAAAAGTTGGCAGAGTGGCACACCATCGGCACACTGGCAGTGGTGAGCAGGGATGAAGAGGGCTTGAGCATCCCTACCTTTCTGCCTAGAGTGTTTGAGTGAGTAATCCTGTCTCTGGAGCATGGAACGTGAGAACAGCAACAAGACTGCTTAGTCATCAGTGCCTAACCCAGGAGAAGGGTCACAGAATGTGAAAAAAGCAATGGACTCTTGAAATTGCCTCAGAACCAGCCGATCATTTTGTGTCAGTGTGTCTGTCTTCCGTGCACCTCATTTTCTCTGTGTCTTATGTCTATCTGGACCTGTCATGTTTTCTTTGATCCTGTCCGACCTACTGTTTTTTTTTCTTTCTCTCGATCTTAGTTCATTGTGTCTTTTCTCCACTCAACCTCATCTTCTACACTTAACTCACCAGAACATGAAATGAAATTACTATACCCTTTGGAAGTTGTATATTTGTGGCATTAACCTTTACATTTCCTGCTCTGAATTTCAAAGCAATATAGGTTTAATTATGTGATTATAATGACCATTCTTTTAAAAAACAAAATAATATTTTATTTTTTAATTTAAATTAAAAATCTTTTTTGAGAACTTAATATCTGAATACTGTATTGACACATCATTTTTGCTGATGAAGAATGCTTACTGGCTTGCTCTTCATTGCTTTTTCAGCCTGCTTTTTAATATGCTCCAAGACTACCTCCTATGGTGGCACCACTCACAGTAGGTTGGGTCCTTGGGCCCTTTCACATCAACCACTTATTAAGAAAATGTCCCACAGGCTTGCCTTCAGGCCAGTCTTAAGGGGACAGTTTCTCAACTGGGTTCCTTTTTCCCAAATGGCTCTAGCTTGTGTCAAGTTGATACACACAACAACAACAACACTAGCCAGGATAGTACCCTTACCCACTGAGCCATTTCTCCAGCCCCATAATGATCATTCTCCTTTTGACTATATGAAACCTTAAAAATGAAAGGTGACCCCAGTTAGTGCCTGCTTTGGTTTTTTAGACTTCAGTATGTATCTCTTCGCTGAGAGTTAAGTAACATGTGCCAAGTGAATCTGCCTCTTGTACCTATTAAAAATAGCTCCCCAAACACCAATTTCCCATTGGCTCCATCTGTTAGAGATGGTAAAACTGCACTTAAAATGGCAGCTTTGAAAACAAATAGTCTAAATGTGGAATAAAAATCAAGTGAACTGCACATCTACCTGCCTTATCAACAACAAATATTGAAGTTTAAATCAATGGGACTATTAGTGTTGGATAAAAACAGAGATGAACACAGGCAGAGCACTACAGTCAACCTCACACTGGATTAGGTGTCCTCCCTCTTTTAGGGTTTAATTAGCATAATGGCCCAGGTTGGTGCTATTAATTTCATTTTAGGTGGGGCTACTGAGACTTGGAAAAGATAAGGAATTGTAACCACAAGGACAGGATGAGCATTCTTTTGTATGATGTTTGGGACTAGATTTTGGAATACTTACATATTCATAACAAGAAGGCTTAGGAATGGAAGCTATGTGCAAACAGGAAACACTGAAGGGCAGACCTGAAATCATTTATATTTCCTTTACACCTGATACATATAGCCTGAAGATAATTCTATATAATTAAAAACTAATTGTACGCAAGAAGCAAAGTTTTATGGTATGGAACTTTCTATGATATATCATATCAGCATGTAAGAACTATAAATTTCAGTTTCGTATTTCATATTTTTCAGATTATGAATGTTCAACCTGTAATAATTAGTATTTATTTTGTAGCATCTTGAGGTTTTTGTTGTTGTTTGTTTTTCCTTCTTGTGGTAAAATCATGCATAACATAAGATATATTATTTGAAATATTTTACATACAATTCAACGACATACATATTCATAATGTGTATAATGATTATGTATGTCAAGAACCTTTTCAAGATGCCAAGCAGAAGGTCTGGAGTAAACAGTCATGTGGTGGTTTGAATGAGAATGACCCCCTGCCACAGCCTCATGTATTTGAATGCTTAGTCACCAAGGAGTGGATCTGTCTGAGAAGAATTAGAAGGATTAAAAGGTGTGTAATAAGTCTTTCTCTGTCCCACCAGCCAGCTCCCAAATAATGACACAGAGACTTACAATTAATTATGAAACCTTGGCCTAAAGGATAGGCTTGTTCCTAGCTAGCTCTTATAACTTAAATTAACCCATTTATACTAATCTATGTTATGTCACATGGCATTATCTCTCTTCCATCTTGCACCTCCTGTTTCCTCTCTGTGTTTCTGGGTGTCTCCCATGCACCTACATTCTCCTCTTTCTCTCACCAGAAATCTCACCTATACCTCCTGCCTAGCTATTGGCCATTCAGCTTTTTATTATATTAATCACAGCAAATACATCTTCACACAGTGTACAAATATCCCACAACATTTCCCCCTTTTTGTCTAAGTAAAAAGGAAAGGTTTTAATTCTAACACAATAAAACTATATACAATAAGAACAATTATCAGGTAAGAGTTACATTCACATTGTTCAGTCCATTTGTATTTAGAGAAAGTACTGTATTATCTATCATATCTTAGTGAGTCCAAAACTTTGTACCTAATTTATTTTCTATTATAACTTGTATTACCCACCCCAAACTATCTTTTTAGACCACAAAACTGTAGTTTGAAAGTTCTTGGGTCAATAGCTAGACAGTAGGTATAGCAGGGACTTCTGTTGTTGGTTGTTTTTTTACTCTTTACTCTTAGTTCTTTGGGGGCCCATCACCCAGCTCCCAAATAAATCACATAGACTTATTCTTTCTTATGAATGCCTGGCCTTAGCTTGGCTTATTTCTAGCCAGATTTTCTTATCTTAAATTATCCCATCTACCTTTTGCCTCTGGGCTTTTACCTTTCTCTATTTCTGTATATCTTTTCTTTCCTTCTTATTCTGTGTTTGGCTGTGTAGCTGGGTGGCTGGCCCCTAATGTTCTCCTCCTTCTTTTCTCATTACTAGATCTTTTCTCCCAAGATTTCTCCTCCTATTTATTCTCTCTGCTTGCCAGCTCCACCAATCCTTTCTCCTCACTGGCTTTTGGCCACTCAGTTCTTTATTAGACCAATCAGATGTTTTAGACAGGCAAAGTAACACAGATTCACAGAGTTAAACGAATGCAACATAAAAGAACACAACACATCTTTGCATTATTAAACAGATGTTCCACAGCATAAACAAATGTACCACATCTTTAACTAATATTCTAGAACAGACTACTAGACAGAGAGAGCTCTGGAAGAAGAAAGGTAGAGTCATGAGCTGGACACAGAGAAAGAGCAAGACATGCATGAGGAGAGGAAAAAGCCACAAGTCATGTGGCAACATGTAGGTTAATAGAAATAGGTTAATTTAAGTTATAAGAGCTAGTTGGACAAGCCTAAGCTATAGGCTGAGCTTTCATAATCAATAATAATCTCTGTGTCTTTTTGTGTATGTGTGAGTTGGTGACTCAAAGAAAAATCTGCCTACAGCAGTCTTTCTTGGTTTCTTTTTTATATCTATAGCCAAGATCTTCAGGTTGTCTCCCCCAATCAAATCTGATCACTAGTTTTGAAGAGGACCATAACTTTTTGTTTCCTCTGGAAACAAAGGCATAGCTTCTCCTCCAACACAACATATTTTCTGCTTCCATTTTGAAGTTATGACATTTTAAAATACATATAAGTTGGTTTAATTTAACAGTTTCCATAATCCAATGTCTCTCAAAAGCTATTATTATTTTTTGTATATTTGTATTTAAAAAATTCAAAGTCAACAAAGCACCATATAGGATCCAGATGCCCTGTGTATTTCCCTCCTTTATGTGGCTTATTCTTTTTATATATTACTTTATTCTTTCTTTAAAGACTTTATTATTTTTAAACTATTTTTTCTATGACTGTCTATACAGTTTTCTTTTCTTTCTTTAGCATCTCAGCACATTTTTAAACATACTGTACCTTTTTAGAGGTTTTCTATGTCTGGACCTGGCTTTACTAAGTGCCTGCAACACTCTCTGACAGCATGAGACAAATCTTAAACTGCCATCTCAGCCACCATGCAGACTCAGCTTAGTGCATGGCATTGGCACATGGCACAGGCAGCTGACTTCAGCCTGCAGGCAGCAGCCAGTAGCCCTTTAAAACTGTAAGCAGGCCCCCAATTAAATGCTTCCTTTTATAAGTTGTCTTGGTCATGGTGTCTCCTCACAGGAATAGAACAGTAACTAAGACAAGCCATTTTTCATCCAACTTTACCTCAGCCCCAGTAGTCTCTATTTTACTTTCTAGGCACTGTTTTTTTGTCACAATCCCCAGCTAGCATTATGGGAAGCAGCAGAATATAATGTTTACGAACAAGAACTCTAATATCAGAAACAAGAACTCTCGTACACATTCAAAACACGGCTTCTTTGGGGACTTATTATTTAGTTTTGTATTCCAGTGCTATGACTAAAAAAATAAATTCTATGCTTACTTCCTTCCTCTTTCATTTCAGGTGAAAGAGGCAAGGTTTTAGCTGGATTTGAAAGACCAAGACTCGGTAACGTCAATTATTCATAGGAAGTGAAGAGCTGGCTGAACAATATGGAAGGAAACTGGAAAGTCTTACTCATAGAAGTTACAAGGATACATATTAACCACACAAAGAAATAATAAGGGGTCATGGTCCTTTACCATAGGAAATGACCTCAAATTCGCTGACATAAATGTGGTGTCAGAAAGGGAAGAAAAACAGCAGATACATGCACCACACACACACACACACACACACACACACACACACACACACACACAGAGGATCCTAGTGAGTTTATATATTTATATATGTATGATCTCAATATCTTATAGCGGCTGTAGTGGTTCATTTTATGTTCTATCAAGTTCATTGTGCTATGAGGAACCCAGATTAAACCTAATTTCTGGATGTGCCTATTAGAATGCTTCCAAATGAAGTTATCCCTTGAACAAGTGAGTGCAATAAAGCAAATTATCCCCTCAGTGTGTGGGGGCATCATCTATCCACCAAAGGCATGAATGGAACAAAAGTGGAGGAGGAGGAATTGGCTCCTTTCCCTTCCTGCTTGTCTATATGAGCTGGGACATAGGTCTCCTCCTGACCTTCATCTAGGTTTACATTACCTGATTCCTTGGTTCTCAGACTTGGAATTTGACTAGAATTACATAACTAACTTCCCTTGGTCCATTGCTTGCAAGAAACAGATGGTGGGATTTAGCATTGTTAAGCATATGTGCCAGTTCTAATAAATTTCTGTGTGTGAATGTCATCCATTGCATTGGTTTTATTTCTCTGAAGAGCCCTAAGTAATCAGTCCATCCATCAGTCTATCTGTCAGCCTGCCTGCCTACTTATCAGTAGGAAGACAGATGCATAGTCTAAATATTAGTCCTGATTCTGCCCTGATCCAAGGGCAAAGAACTTGTAAAATTCTCTTATAAATATTTTGAAAGTGGGATTTTGCTTGTAAGGAAAGTGAAATCTCATGTAAATGTATGTCTAGTTCCCTTTGAGAGACAATGGAATCTACATAATACCTAGACTATCCTCAAAGGACTGACCAAGTAACAGCAAAGTCACAAAAGTCTAGAAAAAGAATGATGTTCCTTTACAGATGCCCTGGCCTGAGCCATCAAAACATGGTTAATTATACCTGTCATCTAGAAGCCTTGGAGGAAAACAGGCCTGGGGTGACAATTATAGCTAAAAGACTTTGGGCTAATAGTTTTACCTGTCTAAACCAGGAAAATAAAATCTCTACTATAAAGCAGATATGGGAATCCAATGAGGTAATTCATGTGCAATTGCCTGGTGCAAAGAACAAGGTAAATACTCATTGAGCAAATGGCTTATCTTAAAATATTATTTCTCTTAAAAGACGGTAATGGCCGCTGTTTGTTTTTAAAGGCATTTTCCACGTTATCAGAATCATTGTATATCATCTTTACAACTTGTGAAGGAATCATTATGATTCTGGCTGTCATTTGTAGATGAGGAGACTGAATCTCAGAGAGGTAGCCAAGGTCACAGAACACGGCAAGTGGTGTCTGCTTTCTTGACCTGCTCACCAGCCTCCCACCACTCCTCATACTCAGAACCAAATCTGACCTTGCACGGTGACCCTGCCACAGAAGGCTTTCCTGAAAGCAAGATGTTTATTGCTTATAAGGGTAAGGAGGGTGTGTGGGTGTTGTGGGGGGGGGGGAGGCGGTGCTTTAGTATATGACCTGTCTTTTCCTAGAATTTCTTTTCCTTTCTGGAAATGGAAGTGATTGACTTTTATGGCTGGCTTCAGACTTTGGGCAGTTGTTTGTTCCCATCAACAAATGCAATATCACTAAATCAGAGTCACTCAGTCAGTGCAGTTAGCCAGGTGGTGAGGCTGAGGATTCACCAATGGCATAAATCATAGCTGTTCAGTCCATCGGTGTCCAAGTGAGGACAAGCTAGAAAGCAAATCAGATTGGAGATTCATAGAAAGATGCGGAATGCCAAATGGCTGCTTTTAGGAATATCTTATCTATCACGACCTTGCCTGTGCAGCCCTCTGAACATGGAGAGGAGACACTGAGTTGACTTTCAAGCAGTTAGTCTTCCATTAAGAGTCAAGCAGGTGAGCTATAGTCTTTAAAAGTTTGTAGTCACCACTTTGGGCACATTGTCATCTCTTCCCAATGGCCTTTGTCTTACTCATTTGGTGGCCCTTCCTCATTTCCTTGACTGTGGTCATTTACTAAGATTCTTTTGTCTGTGGTCCTTTCTTTTTCCTTCCAGATTTAGAAAGTTCAAGAACATAAATAATACCACAGGTCTGGGTTACAGGAAATGCCTCTAGGGTCATCCTCTGCCCTTTAGTCCCCCGCCCCACCCCGACACACACTTAGCTGCCTTGAGTGCTGTGAGTAGAACTTTCTGAGTTTTAATCTTTTACTTAAAAACTGACAGTTACTCTTTCCCAAGCATAAGTCTTCCAGAGTTGTGTCTGGTTCCTAATTCTGTGCATATAATATACTTATATGAAGAGAAAACATTGATTTAGAATAATAGAAGGCAGTGTCATTCAACTGAATCTATAATGGGCAGTTGAATGAGGAATAATAGTTAACTCACGAGCTGTTGAACACACAGGGTATTACAGAAAGGCAAAAGTCTGCCCAGAGGGATTAGTATAATGGCAGGAAGAGAACTTACTTGTTAATCTAACAGATCTGATGTTGAGGTGACTCCATTGTAACATCACAGTTATTACTGGAAAAGAATTATTCAATGGGTAGAATAAAAATGTCATGGGTGCTCCTTCCAAAGGAAAGACTTGGTTTCCATTTGTATCTGTAAGTGGAAGTGATCCATCCTGTTACAAAGAATGTGCCATTTCCTTCCCATGCGCACAGTTTGGGGGTTTTGTCAGAAATGATGTTTTCGTGGAGAGAATGCTTTCCTATGACTCACACACAGCTGCCAAAGCTAAGCTAAAGCTCCAGCTAGAAAGGAAGAGGGGCTCGGCCTCATACTGGCTCCCTAATGCTATCTAGGATCACATAAGAAGCAGTCAGCAATTTCTTACAGAAATGACTGAGAATAAGTGAACCATACAGAATTCAACTGGTGGTGCATTTTCAGTTGAAGAGATTGAGATGTTGGTCAGCAGAATCTGTGATCACCTTCTGAAACATAGTCAGGGTTTAAAAAAGGGAGAATTCAGAGCTGGAATAGAGTTCACTGAAGTGTCTGTTTAGCACATACAAAGTCTCAAGTTTGATCCCCACTACAACACTTACTAAAGGGAGAATTTGTTATCTCAGCCAGATAGTCAGGAGTCTATGGAAGACAGTTTGAAAGACAGACAATGACCATACAAGTCAAACGGACTGTGAGATGGCTCAGTGGTTAAGAGCACTGGCTGCTCTTCCAGAGGACCCAGGCTTGATTCCAGTCCCAGGGGATTTGACACCTCCCCCTGTCCTCCACAGGCACCAGGCATGCACTCTTACACATAAAATAAAATAAAATAAAATAAAATAAAATAAAATAAAATAAAATAAAATAAAATAAAATAAAATAAAAACCAAACAATCAGCAGGCTGTGTTCTTCCCAGGTTACTGACTGGAGACTCTACAGCTCATAAACAGCCACTGCATGTCCTGTATCACTCATGGTATTGAGAAATAAATAATAAATTATATGTAGTTTTGTTATTTTGCATTTTTTTTCAGAGCTGAGGACTGAACCCAGGGCCTTGCACTTGCTAGGCAAGCATGCTACCACTGAGCTAAATCCCCAACCCCAATTATATGTAGTTTTGATTATCATTATATTCACTAAACTCTTTTGTCAATTTCATGAAGCCTGAGTCCACCCTTCCTTCTTGATGTTGTTGAGTGTTTGAAAAGACAAACCCTACTTGACTTATGGGGCCAAGAGGATTGGAATTGCTACTTCACCCCCCATTCAGCCCCGCCCTTCATAAGGTATACTAAACCTCATAGAGACATAGTTCATTTTCTATTTTGATCCTAGTTGCTTTAGCTGCCACAGACTTTGTGCTCTTCCCAGAAGATTCCCCCAAGCATTTGTTATGGGCTGAATTCAGTTCTCAACTCTATAATTCAGGTTGTAACTGTATTTGGAGACAGAGGTTTTAAAGAGATATGAGCCCCAATCTCAAAAGCGAAAAGCCTCTCAAATGTTGAAATCTCAAAGGATCAAAATCTTGAAAATATATTTCTGGAAACAAATAAATTTAAATAATTCTTTTATAGATGTTTACTTACATTTTAAGTGAGGAGGAATTTGAGAAACAAAAGAGTATGGCAGAACACCACACAACAAAATAGACGTCGGCATACATGTCATTGCCAATACACACATGTGAGCTAAGAATGATCTCCTGGGCATAACAGTTATAAGCACATGAACTATGTTCATAAAGACGTAGGTCTAAAAGCAAAGTACAGAAATGTGCATGGTGATGGGTGTTAATCATGTACACCTCACTTTATAACTACCACTATCTGAAATGTCCTTCCCTATAGTCCATCTTTAGATGACCAACTCCAAATGGTAGTGGGTCACCATTGCCCACTCAGTTTGTCCAAAGAGTTGAAACTGCATTTCAGGAATTTTTTTTATCTTGAAATGCACATGTGTCGCATGTATAGAAAGAATGTGTCTTCTTTTGCTGTGTAATTTTGCTGCTTTTGTGTACATAGTCAACAAGTCAACATGTAAGCTGGGCACGGTTGTGTGAGTCTCGAATCCCAGCACTGGGGAAGCTGAGGCAGGAAGAGTGACATTTGAGGGCAGCCTATAGGACAAAGCAGTTTCAGGCCATCCTGAGCTATAGTGACATCCTGTCTCTACACAGCAGAGTCACCATTGTAGTAACGCACTGAGTCAAATTTTCAAAAAAAAATGTATAAGCCAAATTGAAATTCTCCAAGAATCTTACTACATGTACATACCAATTATCTTAGAAATGACGTGAAGATGAAACACATAGCATGGCAAATTATGCAAAAATAGCACTGACAATTTTAAATAGTGGAGGGTAAGTTTTTGGGGTGAGGCCTGCAAAGAACTAAAAAGTCAGTTGTTGTGGGATGTCTTTCTGTATGCTATGAACACATGTTGTTCCCATTGGTTAATAAATAAGCTGCTTTCACCTATGACAAAGCAACTTAGAGGCAGGCAGGAAATCCAATGAACATGTAATGGGATGCAGATAAAGCCACAGAACATGTGGCGATACGTAGATAAATAAAAAATGGGTTAATTTAAGATGAGAGAGCTAGCTAGAAAGAAGCCTGCCATAGGTCGTACAGTTGATATCTAATAAAAGCCTCTGAATGATTGTTTTATAAGTGGTCATGGGACCACGGGGCCAGATGGGACTGGAGAAACTTCTGCTACAGTCAGTTGTCCTGTGAAAAAGTGTGTTATACAATTATTAAAGAATTGTGATTGCATGGAGGCAGGCCGGTGGCTAGGGGAATGTGATATAAACACATTTCTTACCTGAAATTCTCATTGTTATATTGTGTGGCTAATCCCTTCCCTAGAATTTATCTCCACGCCTCTTATAGGTGTCCCCATGGGATTTTGCCTTTTAATATTTTGGTGTTGAGGAATTTTGTTGTTCAAGGTTGTGATTTTCTAGAACCCATCCTAGACTTTCAGGGTGCTAGCCTTTACTGAATTTAGACCTTTAACAGCTGGGACTATATTGCTGTGGATTGTGCCTTTGGGTATTTGATAGGCAAGGCTTTAAAGAGGTGATTGAAATAAAGGATGCCACAAGAGTGGCCCCACATGATTGGCATCCTTAGAAGAAGAGACTGGGACACAGCCACACTAAGGAAGACCATGTGAGGGGACAGGGAGAAGGCAGACCATCCCCAAAGGGGGAGGGAGGCTCAGGAGACATCAGCCTGCTCACATCTAGAGTTTAGACCACTAACCTCCTGAAGTGTGAGGAAACACATTTCTCCTTTATATGATACTTTATGACAGTCATAGATCAGTGCAGCACCCTCTCTGCCACCTGATCTCTGGAGTGTGGAGACAAGGGCAGCTGTGTCTGGTAAACACACACAAAGGCCAGAGTCAGCCCCATCAAGCCCGAACTCCGGCTTCGTGTTTCTAAGATCCTCTTCCATCACACCTGTTCTGTATCCCACATGGCCTCACCTGTTCTGTATCCTGCAGGGTACACGGCCTCATCTATTCTGTGTCCCACACAGCCTCATTTGTTCTGTGTCCCTCAGGGTGCACAGCCTCACCTGTTCTGTGTCCCAAAAGGTGTAGGTCTCATCTGTTCTGTATCCCAAAAGGTGCAGTTCTTACCTGTTCTGTATCCCACAGGTTGCATGGCCTCACCTCCTCTGTATCCCACAGGTGCACAGCCTCACCTGTTCTGTATCCCTCAGGGTGCACTACCTCTCCTGTTCTATATCCTACAGGTGCACGGCCTCACCTGTTCTGTATCCTGAATAGTGCATGGCCTCATCTATTCAGTATCCTACAGGTGCATGGCCTCACCTGTTCTGTATCCCGCAGGTGCACGGCCTCACCTGTTCTGTATCCCGCAGGTGCACGGCCTCACCTGTTCTGTATCCTGCAGGTGCACGGCCTCACCTGTTCTGTATCCCGCAGGTGCACGGCCTCACCTGTTCTGTATCCCGCAGGTCCACGGCCTCACTTGTTCTCTATCCCACAGGGTGCATGGTAGTCAGGCACGTCTCCACACTGTCATGTTCTCTGCCCCTCCCAAATGCTCTGCAGTGTTCTGCTCTTGGTTAAGGGATTCTGCTTCTCCAGAGTGGGGTGTGCCTCTTTGTTCTTCCACCTGCCTGCCCTCCAGGGCCTAGATTCTGACTGCTCATCTTCTTCTATATGCTCTCCCCCACTTTATAATTTGTACAGTACAATTTTGGGGTTCAACTTTCCTTTCTTTCTTTTTTTTTTTTAACAGTCCACCCAATTGAAAAAAAATTGAAGTGGCTTACAGAAGTCGTAAAGTGCAGCAAACCCATAATTTCAGCACAGGAGAGAAAGGAGAGTAACGGCAAAGCTATAAAAGGAGCCGTTTGGAAACAAACTGCCGAGAGCTGCGTCTTGCTGTACATTTGGCTCCCTTGAAGGAGCCATCTGAGAAGGGAGACTTTACAGCTCCGAGACTCACACTCCGTACAAGATGGAAACAGGCTGATTGCTCAGGAGAAGGATAATTGTCCTTGGGACTGCCAAAGCAACGTAGCTCTCCCGAGAGTTCTAGAACTACTTAACATAAGGAACAGCCTCGTCAGTGCCTGACTGGTAATGAGATTGGATGCATGGTCTCACAGTTAAACGAAAGTCTAATTCAGCCAGGGCCACAGCACAGGTGTTGTTAGTTACATTGTCACCGCTGTGACAAATACCTGAGGGAAGCAGTGTGAAGGAAGGACAGTATATTTTGCTTCATGGGGTTAGGTTTCAGGCCATTTTCGGTGGCACATTGTTTCTGCGCATACAGTGGGCAAGCACAGTATGGTGGGTGGGGAATGGTGGACAAAGTCCTTCATCTACTGGAGGCTGGGAGGAGAGAGAGGGCAAAGGCCCAGGGTCAGTGTATACCTTTACAGGGGACACCCCAAAGACCTACTTCCTCCAAGTGGGCTTCACTTCCTGCTTTCGACCACCTCTTCATATGCCATCATATTAAAGCATCAGGGACTAATTGCTAGTCTGTTCAGTCTTCCTGACCCATTACCTCCCAGATTCATAACTGCAACAGTGGGAACCATACCTCAATACACGAGTCCTGTGCTGAGGAGCGTGAGTGTGTGTGTGTGTGTGTGTGTGTGTGTGTGTGTGTGTGTGTGTGTGTGTGTTCCTCATTAAACTGTAACAGTTAACATATGGTAGGACTTAAGTACAGGAGTCTCTGCTGGTCTCCTTGGATGGAGAATAAGTTTGATTGGTCTTTGAGGGAGAGAGGGCTATGTATGTGACCGTTCATCATGTTATTTCAACTGAGATTTGTCATTGATGGTGAGTGAGAGATGACCCAGGCTTGAAAATGACAGTGTAACAATAGGCAATGGATTCAGTAATGGCAGCAGGCAGCCTGCCATTCTGGGTCACCCGTTGAATTTTGTTTGATTGCTCTCAAGGTGCACATAGCCAATAACAAAGATATTGTTCCATTTGTCAGTGCTCTGAAGTCCAAGACCAGGAACTCACTAGGAGTCAAAATGAGTTGGGCTCCTGGCTTGGTACCTTGAAGGGGATGCACATGTGGGAAGAATAGGAACAAGGTATTAAGGGTTCATAGGACAGGCTTTTACTGTGTGTGGAGCAATTTGGAGAGCAAATTCCCAGAAGCAAGGGCTTGCTCTGAATTGGTTACCATTGGGATTTGGGTAATTCTGATTGAGTGTCTGCATTTTTGTTCCAGAAGGCAGAAAGGATGGAGCATAGCTAACACTGTGATTGTTGTGAAACTCTCAAGTGTAAGGAGAGAGACTGGTGATGATTACAATGACGTTATTTTATGTGTACTCAGATACGATTGTGTGACAGGCTTATTTTGTCTCACTTCATTACAGTGATAATTGACCTTCTGACATTGCTCCCTAGTAATAGCAAGACCTGCCTGTGAGTGCTAAGCTGGCTCCTGACTGCTGGGGACTGTTCTCTTTCTGACACTATGTGTTTAGAAGAGTGACTAGGATGTGCACCCACTGTATAATGAGGAAGAGGGCATGCTTTCAGTAAAACTTGGGTCTGAATCTTCTCAAATACTCAGGCAACAAGGGGCATCGAGATCTTTTTATTCCATGCAATGAGAAAATAATTGAATGCCTCAAAAGTTTTAGGGCAAATCTTTGCCCTAGGCAATATCCATCTTCAAAACTGATATTGACATGTTAATCCTGGAGCTGAGTCATCTGGTCCTGTTGCAAAGAATGTGTTGTGTGTGAACATCCCTTTGTGCCTACAAGTCCTAACCATGGCTGTCTCATGTTATTCGTTTAAAAAGAAAGATCTTTTATAAAGCACTCCTGATTGTTGTGGGAATTCGTTCCGTTCAGACAATGGCTTTGGGTTAGAAATGTAGGCTGACACTTCACCTGATGATGGCCAGTGACAGCTCCGTGGGTAAAGGCACTTGCTGACAAGTCTGCCAACCTGAGTTCTGTCCCTTGAATCCAAATGGTAGAAGGAGAGAACCACGAATTGTCCTCTAACTTCTATACATGTGTTACATGTGCGTGCATGTGCACACAATCTCTCTCTCTCCTCAAAAAGAACAGAACCTCCTTAATTTCACATAAAATCTTACTTAAAAATAATCATCACTGCAACACTGTGGAAATGATCCTATCACTATCTTTAACTATTGTTATTCTACCTATTTATTCTAGCTTTTATATGTATATTTTAGAACTGTTTTAATCATACTCCACCATACAATTTTACTTTTTGATGTGCTATTTAACTTTATATCCATGCTTTTATTATAACTATAGAATCATTTTAATGTCTTTTCTCTCTCTTTATTGAAAATGGATTTTTTTCAGACAGTATATTCTAATTATGGCTCCCTCCTCCAGTTCCTCTTAGATCTTCCCCACCTCCCCATCCATCCAAATCCACACCCTTTTTTGCTCTCTCTCTTAAAAACAGGCATCTAAAAATAAGTAAAGATAAGATAAAATAAAACCAAACAAACCAGAACAGGACAAAACAAACGGGAAAAGAAGAACCAGAGAGAAAGCAGAGGAAACACATAAAGATACAGAAAGACACAGATTTACACACCCAGAAAGCCCATAAAAACACAAAACCAGAAGCTATAACATATATGCAAAGACCTGTAAGGTTAAAAAAATATTCAAGTAAAACATTATGAGACAACCCGCCCCCCCCCCCCCCCCGCTCCAAAAAAAACCCACCATTGAGTTCATTTTGTGTTGGCCATCTACTGCTGGGCGTGGGGCCTGCCCTTAAGTGTGCTTTGTTAGCGTCTTTCTTTTTTTAGTGACTCTATGAAATCTTGTATCAATTATCTATTTCAGTTGTGCTCATAGAAATATGATGTTTTCTTTTTCTGTTGTAAGATTTTTCTGGCTTATAGGATTCCCTTTTCCTTTAAGCTCACTTTTCTTTCAGATAGAAGGTTGTGAGATTTTCCTCTTTATTCTTGGCATTTGGAAGTTAATTCCAGAACATAGATAAATCTACTTGATCTTTCGATAATATCATCTGAAATCCATGAGATGGCTTTGGCACAAAACTTCAGATTCCTTTTCAAGGTGGGTTTTGCTTTGGTTTCTGGCCATTTCTTTCCCGTTGTCTTTCCTTTTTCTTGTGGGACCTGATGTTAGTTCATGGGCCCACTGTGCCCCTTTTCTGTGGGCTAACTGCCCTGTGTTTTCCCTCATTTGATGCTTTCCGTCTCCCAGGCTGGGGTTTGAGTATCAACAATGATCCTCTCTTTGAATTCATCTGCTGATTTACTTTTTAAATGAAATGTTTCTAGGGGCATCTTTTTTCTTTGTTTCTGTCTTTCTGTCTGTCTTTCTTTCTTTCTTTCTTTTTTTTTGAGACAGGGTTTCTCTGTGTAGTTTTAGTACCTGTCCTGGAACTGACTCTGTAGACAGAACTGGCCTTGAACTCACAGAGATCCGCCTGGCTCTGCCTCCCAAGTGCTGGGATTAAAGGCATGTGCCATCAGCACCCAGGCTAGGGGCATCTTTTGTCTTGTGCTGAGCATGAATATTCTTTGGCTTTTCAGTCATTATTCTTTGTCCCTCTGATCCACGATTGCACACTAGAAGTTTTAGTTACCCAAATGTAGCTGATGTTTTCCTGTTCCCACCCAGTCTGCAGCCGCTTAGACCCAAGTAAACACATAGAGGCTTATATTAATTAAAACTATTTGGCCATTATCTCAGGCCTAGCTCCTACACTTAAACTCAGCCCACTTCTGTTAATCTATATGTCACCACATTTTCCGTGGCTTTACCTGTGTGCCATTACATGCTGCTCCCTGGATGGCGGGCTGGCATCTCCTGACTCAGCCTTCCTCTTCCCTGAATTCTCCTTGTCTGTTTATCCTGCCTATACTTCCTGACTGGCTACTGGCCAATCAGCATTTTATTAAACTAGTGTACAAAAGCATTATCCCACAGCACCCAAAGACATTTGTGGTACCAAATCTTAAATGGACATCTCTAATATGAAAAATTTATATATTTAAAATAAAATTGATTGTGGTATTGTTAAAGGAGGTAGCTGGGGATATGGCTCAGGGGTAGAACACTTGCTTATTTGCAAAACACATCAGCAACACACACATATACACAAGTAATATATCATTATAATCATTCTATTTACTGGCAATTATTATCAGTATCTTAATATACCTAATTTTAAAGTTAAATTTTTCCTATCCCCCCCACACGAAAAGTCAAGGAATATGTGTATATAGAATTGATGCTACCCATGGTTTCAGGCATTTGAGGATTGTTTGAGGGACATGTCACCTGTGGAAAAGTAGGGACTGCTATTTATTTTTTAATGGGTTGCACTTCCCTGCTCTGGTCAGCGTTCTTTCACCAGAAACCTGCCCTAATCCTTGTTTCTTTTTACTTCTTGTGATTGGCAAGCCCCTCTGGGATCTGCTGCTTTTTCTGAGCACATCGGACTTCAGCCCTTCTTTGGTATACAGTGAGGTGGACGGTGAGGGGCACAGGTGTGGGGTGATCCTGACAGCTGGATGGGCTGCAGTGGTAAGCTATGAGTTCCCCATGATCATCAGGAAGCAAGAAGAACAAAGAGAGTTCACTCAGCCTTAGGCAAGCCAACAATCCAGCCTTTCCTCCCTCCGTCTGCTCCTTTGGCCTTAGACCCTGGCTAAGACATGGCAACACTCAGGTTAGCTCCAGTCAGCTTTCCCTCTGCTGTCCAGAAGTCCTATTAGATGAGGCTCTTCCCCAGATCTTCAGATCTTGCCTCTGATTATATTCTGGTATCTCCTTCTCTCTTCTCCCTGCAGCTTCCTCCTGGCCTAAGGGTTAAATGCTATAATGGTTAGCATGAGATATACTCCACATTCTCTGGCATTTGAATACACCATTTCCAGCTGGTGATGCTGTTTGGAAAAGTTGAGGAGGTGTGGCCTTGCTGGAGGAAGTTTGTCATTGGACCACATTTTGAGGTTTAAAAGCCTCTTTCCATCCCAGTGTGCATTCTCTGCTTTCTGTTTGCCATTAGAGATGTGAGCTCTCAGCTTCTGCTCCAGTGGCCATGTCTGCTGTTTGCTGCCATGCTTCCCACCATGATGGACTCTTACCCCTGGGAACAGTAGGCAAAATAAACTCTGCCTTCTATCGGTATTTTGCCACAGCAATAGAAAAGTAGCTAATACAGGTTCCCTACTAGTGAGCAGTTTGTCAGGTGTCTGAACTGGTGCTGTGCCTGTGGTCAATGAGATAAGACTGGGGTTGTGTGCAGGAAAGGCAGGAGGCATTAGTGTGCTGCTTCCCTTCTGGCATGCTTTCACCACGTACTGTTTATAGTTTACCCAGGCACTCATTCCTACAATGTGAAAATCAAATTAAAAGAAATTCCGTGAGAATTTGGAGGGTGATGGGGTGAGGTCAGGAGGGTAAGCTGGCAGCCTTCAGACACTCAGCTGTAGATACAGTGTTCCATGTTTACTCAGGACTTAAAGTTACATTGTTTTCTTTAAAACAATGATTTCTCAACCTGTGAGTCATGACCCCTTTCATGGAGATCATCTATCAGATATTCTGCATATCATATATTTATATTACGATTCATTAGAGTAGCAAAATTATAGCTATGAAGTATCAGTGAAAATAATTTCATGGCTGGGGGCCACCACAACATGAGGAACTCTGTGTGTTAAAGGGTTGCAGCATTAGGAAGTTGAGAATCACTGCTTTAAGGCCCCATGTTCCTCTCTGAGGTTGTCTACTGATGGACAGTCATGATCATGAATGGTAGTCCTTCTTTGTCCCATGACTTCTTCCTAGTTACTCTTTTTTTGTAGTAATAGAATTTATTTTTTTATTCTAAAAGGAATTACCTAAAATAGTGTATTTTCTTTTTTACAGGGTATTAGTTTGCTTCTGTTAACAAATTCATCTTTACTAATTATCAATACATGTTTTTTGCAAATAGACCTAATATTTTCTCATTAAACTAATGAGCTAAATAAAATTATTAACATCCAATTACATACTTGTCCAATTCATATCATTATTTATTTAAAATTTTTTTATTCATTTTACATACCAATCACAGATCCCCCTATCATCCCTTCGCCCGCTCTCCCCCAGCCTCTCCCCAGCCCTCCTCACATGCAAATTTGTGAAGTCTTCCATATTTTTAACAGTGGGATCAGGATCTATCCCTTGTGCATGAGTTGGCTTTCTGGAGCCCATTGCCTATGGTTGGACGCCTTGCTCGCCCTTGATGTGGGGGAGGGGCTTGGTCCAGCCTCAACTGAATGCACCAGGCTTTGCTGACTCTCCATGGGAGGCCTTACTCTTCCTAGTTGTTCTAAAGCAAAATTTCAAGATGCTTCTTTAGAAAGAAGGTTCCTAATCCTGAATCTGAGGATGCCAGTGAAGCCTTGGCCAAACAACCACATGAAGGTCTCCCCTTCAGGACCATTTAGTCCTGAGTTATGGTGTAGAACAAGAACTTGTTACATATTTTGTATTTCTCTACTAGAAGGAAGAATGACATTCAGAATTCCATTTTTTTTGTATTCTCAAGATTGTTTCAAAGTTGGTTATAAAATATCAAGAATCCCAGACACAGGTTTGTCTAGCTCCCTGACTCTTAACACTCTCCAAGATGGTGTTAGGAAATGTGTGCCAGTAATAGAGCACCACAACAGGACACATTAATTCTTTCTTTCTTTCTTTTTTTTTTTTTTGAGACAGGGTTTCTCTGCGTAGTTTTGGAGCCTGTCCTGGATCTCACTTTGTAGACGAGGCTGGATTCGAACTCACAAAGATTCGCCTGGCTCTGCCTCCCAAATGCTGGGATTAAAGGCGTGTGCCACCACCACTGGGCTAGAACACATTAATTCTTATCCTGAGCAGACAGTCAGAGGTTTATTGCATTGTTAATTAAACAATTTAAGAAAACTATTAATGAATAAATTATTCATGTTCTTAAATTAGGCAATGTTTGCCCATTATACAAAAATCAGAAATGCACCACAGGCTAGAAGGTAAGACACAAGTCTTCCTGCCTTATCTTCCTGTGCCCTCCCTCGAGGAAACTGCAGTTATTCACTGCTCTATGAGCTGCTCTCGCTCTGATCAGCGACCTTGTGTTGTAGAGAGCCAGATGATAGATAGGTTACTGTCTGTAGACTGCTGTCTATATCATAACCCCTCACCTCTACCAGAGATGCGTGGAAGCAGCTAAACAATATGGAGTGTGACTGTGTTCTGAGAAAACTTATAGACAATGAAATTGGAATCCCATGAACTTTTGTGAAATTGTGTTATTCTTTTGAGCTTGTTCTATTGATTTTTTTCCCAACCACTGGATGATATATAATGGTAGAAATAGATGGGCCACAAAGCACATCATGTGACCATACCCGAGAGTGTCCTGTATGTTTCTCAATAGCTAAGAATGAAGAAATGTAAAACACTTCAGATGATAAATCCCTGAGGAAATGATAAATATTTGAGATGGTTGACACGTTAATTGCCTTGATTTGGTCCTTCTACAATGTATATATTTATCAAAATAGCATATTTTTGCCTTATACATATATATGATGGTTTGTCAGTTAAAAATGTAAGATTTTAAAAAATATAGAGAAAATGTGCTAAACATGTTATGTGGTTACCAGTACAATCGTTAACTTCAAAATAAAAGCAGTTAACATAGACACATGTGTTTTTAATATTCATAAATATATAGATACTACTATAAGTAATATCTATATATTATGCATACACTCATACATGTGCATACATGTATAATCTGGTTATCTACCTGCCTATCTATATGTATTTGTAGATGAGTAGGTGACTATACATACACACACACACACACACACACACACACACTATTCATAGTATGTAAAAACAGGTGCTAGGCTGCATTTGACCCTTAGGCTGTAGTTTGCTGACCATAGCAAAAGAACTTTGCATATTCGATCACATTTCAATGTATATTCCTTATATTTCTTTTTTAAAGGTTTATTTTATTTTATTGTGGCCTTTTAAGACAGAGTTTCTTGATATATTCTTGACTGTTCTAAAACTCACTATGTAGACGAGGCTGGCCTTGAACTCACAGAGATCTGCCTGCCTCTGCCTCCATAGTACTGGGATTAAAGGCATGCACCACCATGTGCTGTGGGATGGTCTGTATGTCAAATGTGTTGCTGATTGGTCAATGAATAAATCACTGATTGGCCCGTGGCCAGGCAGGAAGTGTAGGCGGGACAAGGAGGATAATAGAGCTGGGAAGTGGAAGGGCTGAGGCGGAAAGACACTGCCAGCTGCCATGATGACAAGCCGCATGTGAAGATGCCGGTAAGCCACGAGCCATGTGGCAAGGTATAGATTAATGAAAATGGATTAATTTAAGCTGTAAGAACAGTTAGCAAGAGCCTGCCACAGCCATACAATTTGTAACCAATATAAGTCTCTGTGTTTACTTGGTCAGGTTTGAGTGGCTGTGGGACTGGCGGGTGTCAGAGATTTGTCCTGACTGTGGGCCAGTCAGGAAAGCTCCAGCTACAACCATGCCTGGTAGTTTTTTATTTTTCATAATGTGTTTGTATCTGTGGGGTAGCTTGAATGTAATTCGCCCTCATAAGCTCATAGGGAGTGGCCATGTTGATGTAGGTGTGGCCTTGTTGAAGGAAGTGTGTCACTGTGGGGGCAGGCTTTGAGATCTCTTTTGCTTAAGCTTTGCCCAGCATCTGAGACCATTTCCTGTTGCCTTCTGATCAAGATGTAGCTAGCACCACATCTGCCTGGATGCTGCCATGTCCTGCCATGATGGTAGTGGACTGAGCCTCTCAAACTGTAAGCGAGCCATCCCAATTAAATGTTTTCTTTTATAAGAGTTGCTGTGGTCATGGTGTCTCTTCACAGCAATAGAAACCCTAACTACGACAATGTGTCTGTATGAATGTGGCACTTGTGTGTGGGTGCCCACAGAGGTCAGAAGGGGGTGTCAGATCCCCTGCAGCTGGAGTTACATGAGCCTCCTGATGTAGGTCCTGGGAACTGAACTCTGGTCCTGTGGCAGAGCACCAGACACTCTGAACTTCTGAGCCATCAATCCGGCCCTTCCTTCTGTTTTCTTTATACACAGCTCTCTGTCATATTGTTTTGTACTGGGATATTTATATTAAAGTTTTCTATTCATAAAATTCTCTCTTTCTGTTGCTCCTATGATATTTAGGAACATGCTGTGATATAGTCAGCACTAAGAACTGTCTAAAAAATAGAAATCTGTTTTTAATAAGTAACGCAGCTAACAGAAAACTGCATGTTTTTCTTTATGTAACTTCTGTGAATATCTGTAAGAAAAAAAATCAAAAAAAAAAAAAAAAAAAAAAAAAAAAAAAAAAAAAAAAAAAAAAAAAAAAAAAAAAAAAAAAAAAAAAAAAAAAAAAAAAAAAAAAAAAAAAAAAAAAAAAAAAAAAAAAAAAAAAAAAAAAAAAAAAAAAAAAAAAAAAAAAAAAAAAAAAAAAAAAAAAAAAAAAAAAAAAAAAAAAAAAAAAAAAAAAAAAAAAAAAAAAAAAAAAAAAAAAAAAAAAAAAAAAAAAAAAAAAAAAAAAAAAGTTTAAAGCTGGCAGACCACAGTCCCTCATCAAAGGAAGTTAGGACAGCAGCTCACAGCAGGAACCTGGGGGCAGCAACTGAGGCCATGGAGAGGTGCTGATTACCGGGTTGTTCCCCAAGGCTAGCTTAGCCTGTTTTCTTATGCCCCTCCCCCTCATCCAGGACCACCTGTTCAGGAGTAGTGCCACCTGCAATGTGGACCCTCCCACATCAATCACTTATTAAGAAAATGCACCACAGCTTGTCTACAGGCCAGTCGGGGGGGGGGGGGGGGCATGTTATGGTATTTGATATCTAAGGCTCCTCCTAGCTTTGGAACTATGCAAAATGTCAACAATCAAATGTTCCATATCACGTGGGTAGAGATGGTGTGGTGGTTTGAATAAGAAATGTCCTCCCCATATGATCAAGCATTGAGTACTTGGGCCTCAATTGCTTGTGCTGTTTGGATGGATTACAGGGAAATGCAGCCTTGCTAGAGGAAGTATATCACTGGGGGTGGGCTTGAGATTTTTAAAGTCTCACACCACTTTTGGTGCGCTCTCTCTGCTCCATGCTTGAGGTTAAAGATGTGATCATCGCAGCTTTCTGCTCCTGGACCCATGCCTACCTCTTGGAGATATGCCTTCCCACACCATCATGGACTCTTATTTCCCAGAAACTGCAAGCCAAATCAACGCCTTCTTCCTAAGTCACTTTGGTCATGGAATTTTATCACAACAACAGAGAGGAACTAATACAAGTTATTAATATAGAATGGGGCCACTGCATTGAAGAACCTGACCATGTTGGTTTGGGGAGAATATGGAAGACTTTGGCAATTTGGACTAGAAAAGTAGTCTAATGGTGGAAGCATTGCATGTTCTAGGAAGAGCCTGGCAGACAGAAGTGCTGAGAGGAGCCCAGGTGGTGGAGGCCTGGCTCAAGAGGTTTCAGAGGGGATCAATATTAGCAACTGGGATAGAAGCTACTCCTGATATTTTGGCTAAGACTCAGCTACCTTCTACCCTTGTCCTAAACACTTGATCAAGGTTGCTAAATTTAAAAAGCAATGGACTGACTTCTATGGTGGAGGAAATTCAAGACAACATAATGTGGAATCTGCGGCTTAGCTGTTACTAGTTTCTCTTATGCAGGCCTACAATGAAAAGGAACAAGAGAGGCAGAAAGAAAGAAAAAGATCTACATTTTGGAGAGAAAAAAAGCACTAGAAAGATCAGTGTTACATCCAAGGCATGTGCTAAAAGAGAGGGTATAATTGTTAAGGAGATAAATGTTATTACGAAGAGGCCTTCTTTGCAGTGGAACGAAGGGAAATGTGCCCTCAGGGCAAGACCTTACCCAGCTTGTGAAAAAGAGCTGAAGGTGTTTTCTGCTCTGAGAGAGCAACTAAATACAAGTACTGCTGCTAATGTGATCCAAGAGGAGCAAAGTCCCCCAGAAGATGGGAGCCCAACTTGGCACTGTTGTCCACATGATGCTGGCTTTGGAGTCGTGGAGGATTCAAGAATGAAGCGATACTGGAATCTTCCTATACATATTATGCTTGTGATAATGTGACCTCCTAGCTTTCTGCCCCTGCCACTATGACTGTTGCTTGCTGTAATGCACACTCCCTCCCTTCATGATGGACTCTTATCCCTCTGAAACTATAAGCCAAAATAAACTTTTTCATTTGATGCTAATGGGCATGGTGTTTTATCACGGCAATAGGAAAATAACTAATGCAGATTGGTCTACTTTTTCTAACTGTGGTGTTCTCCTGCGGTGTGAATAATGAACAGCACATACAACATAGATGGGAAACCTTTATTAGTACATGAGAAATCAATGTGTACAGTGACCACATTATAGAAACTTTTTAATTCTCAATAAAATTTTGTAACATAGGTCTGTTTTTGTAACATAGGTCTGTTAATACAGTGTTTAGTTTCTTCCACAATCCCATGTTAGGAAGTCATGATCTTTGGTGCTAGTGGTAGAAGATGGGCCTGGCCAATCACAGTAATTTACAACTCTTGCTTACAATTGGACTTACTGTGGTTATATGATATAATTTTGACTAATCAGAGGGATACTGGTGCTGGAGCTGTAGAAGAGTTTCCTCTAGGTTAATAGGATCACTTGAAGATAGCAGCCCCCATTATTACATCCACTCGATTCCTAAAGCTAGGTAGTCATGCCCAAGTGAGGACAACTGAGAAGGCCAATGTCATAAAGCAGAAGCCATGAGACAAATCTGAAGCCCATGATGACTGGAGGGTTGTGAGATCTACTTCTAGACTTTTTTAGAGCAAAATGATGAGTTCTTTATAGTTTTGACAGTTGGTTTTAATTTTTTTGTTACTTGCAGCCAAAAGAATCCTAATGCATTTCCTTTATAGTTATTGTGCAGGTGAATGATACAAACTAAAGAGTCTCCATTGAGTTAATAGTCAGAAAATAAAGATGTATTTCTTCTATTAAACAGACTTATTTATTTATTTATCATCCTGGCTTCAGCAGTTTCCCCTTCCTTCTCTCCTCCCAGTACCTTCCCCATCTCTCCTCTGTTCCCACCCCCAAATCCACTCCTTCTCTGTTTCTGTTTAGGAAAGGGCAGCTTTGTTGTAGAATTTTATTTTAAGGTGTGTTACTTTTGTTTACGTTGCATTTGTTTAACTTTGTGAAGCTGTGTTACTGTGCCTGTCTAAAACACCTGATGGTCTAATAAAGAACTGAACAGCCAATAGGAAGGCAGGAGAAAGGATATGCTGGTCTGGCAGGCAGAGAGAATATATAGAAGGAGAAATCAAAATGGAAAAGAAGAAGTAGGCAGAGAAGAAGGAGGACTCCAGGGGCCAGCCATCCAGCTATACAGCAAGTTATGGAGTAAGAAACAAAGAAAGGTATACAGGAATAGAAAAGGAAAAGCCCAGAGGCAAAAATAGACAGGATAATTTTAAGTTAAGAAAAGCTGGCTAGAAATAAGCTAAGCTAAGGCCAGGCATTTATAATTAAGAATAAGCCTCCATGTGTGATTTATTTGGGAACTGGGTGGCAGGTCCCCAAAAGAACCAAAGAGTTGAAAAAACAAAAACAAAAACAAAAACAAAAATAAAACCAACAACATAGCTCTCCCATGAGTATCAACAAAACATGGCATATCAAGTTGCAGTAAGACTAAGCACCCCCGCATGTATTAAGACTGAGCAAGGTGACCCAGTATAAAGAGTAGGGTCCCAAAAGCCTGTCAAAAAGTCAGAGACAGACCCCATCCCCACTATTAGGAGTCCCACAAGAGGACCAAACTATACAACTGTAACATATATGCAGACTGCCTAGGTCAGTCCCATGAAGGCTCCCTGGTTGTTGGTTCAGTCTCTGTGAGTCCCTATGAGGCCAGGATATTGATTCTGTGAGTTTCCTTATGGTATCCTTGATCTCTCTGCTCCTACAATCCTTTCTCCTTCTCTTCTTCTGGATTCTCTTAACTCTGGCTAATGTTTGGCTGTGGGTCTGCATCTGTTTCCATCGGTTGATGGATGATACCTCTCTGATAATAATTAGGCTAGACACCAGTCTGGTCACAGGATATATATCTGCTATTGCTAGGAGTCTAAGCTGTGATCTTCACTGTAGATTCCTGGGAGATTCCCTTGTGCCAGGTTTTATCTGATCCTGACATGACCCCCCTTTCCAGTAGTCTCTTTCAATGCTCACCCCATCTGCCCCCCAACCTAATTGCTCATGTTCCCTTCCCCACCCGCCCTCTGTCCACTCACAAAATTTCTTCTATTTCCCCTTCCCAGGGAGATCTAGATGTCCCCCCATGAACCCTCCTTGTTACCCAGCCTCTCTGGGGCTGTGGGTTGTAGCATGGTTATCCCTTATTTTATAGCTAATATCCACTTTGAGTGAGTACATATCATGTTTGTCTTTCTCAGTCTGGGTTATTTCACTCAAGATGTTTTTTTTTTCTAAATACATTCATTTACCTTCAAATTTCCTGTTGTCCTTGTTTTTAACAGTTGAGTAATAAATACTCCTTTGTGTAAATGTACCACATTTTTTAAAATCCATTCCTCAGTTGAGGGGCTAGGTTTTTTTCCAAGTTCTAACTAGTACAAATAAAGTTGCTGTGGCCGGGCGGTGGTGGCGCACACCTTTAATCCCAGCACTCGGGAGGCAGAGCCAGGCAGATCTCTGTGAGTTCGAGGTCAGCCTGGCCTACCAAGTGAGTTCCAGGAAAGGCACAAAGCTACACAGAGAAACCCTGTCTCAAAAATAAAATAAAATAAAATAAAATAAAATAAAATAAAATAAAATAAAATAAAATAAAGTTGCTATGAACATAGTTGAGCAAATGTCCTTTGTGGTATGATTGAGTATCCTTTGGGTATATGCCCAAGAGCGGTATAGCTGGGTCTTGAGGTGTGGGAGCCCGTTCTTGGGTTCCTCGTGGCTTTACCCAGCAGGTCCTCATAGAGGATGATTAGACCACAGGCCTGAGTGCAGGTGTCTGGGATGGTCTGCACTTGGCTGTGCTGGGGGAGGAGGTCTTTTGCTCCACCCCTTGGCGTCTCTATAAAAACCCTGGGGCAGAGACAGTTGGAATAGGTTCCAGGCCCTCTCAAGGCTATCCTTTATTTTCTATCTGTCTATCTCCGCAAGATTCTCCGCAATAAATCCTTCTATCTAATATTTCCTGCTGCTTGCATTCAAGAAAACTCTGGGGAACTGTGGGGGTGGTTGGGTAAACGCCCCACATTGAGGTAGGTTGATTCCCAGTTTTCTGAGAAACACCCACACTGACTTCCACAGTGGCTGTACAAGTTTGCATTCCTACCAGCAGTGGAGGAGTGTTCCTCTTGCTCCACATCCTCTACAGCATGAGCTGTAGCTTGTGTTTTTGATCTTATCCATTCTGACAGGCATAATATGGAATCTCAGGGTCATTTTGATTTGCATTTCCCTGATGTCTAAGGATGTTGAACATCTTAAGTGTTTCTTGGTCATTTGTGATTATTCTGTTGAGAATTCTCTGTTTAGATCTGTACCCCATTTTTTAGATGGACTATTTGGTTTGTTGATGTCTGGTTTCTTGAGTTTTTTATATATTTTGGAAGTCAGTCCTCTGTCAGATGTGGGGTTGGTGAAGATCTTTTCCAATTCTGTAGGCTGCCTTTTGTCTTATTGATGGTGTCCTTTGCCTTACAGAAACTTTTCCATTTCGTGAGGTCCCATTTATTAATTGTCGATCTTAGTGCCTGTGCTATTGGTGTTCTGTTCAGGAAGTTGTATTCTGTGTTGATGTGGTTGGGATTGTTTTCCAGTTTCTCTTCTATCAGGTTCAGTGTATCTGGATTTATGTTGAGGTCTTTGATCTACCTGGACTTGAGTTTTGTGCAGGGTGATAGATACAGATCTATTTGCATTCTTCTACATGCCAACACCCAGTTAGACCAGTACCATTTATTGAAGATGCTTTCTTTTCCCATTGTATAACTTTGGCTTCTTTGTTGAAAATCAGGTGTCCATAGGCATGTGATTGTATATCTGTCTTCGATTTGATTCCATTGATCCACCTATCTGTTTTTATGCTAATACCATGTGGTTTTTATTACTATAGCTCTGTAGTAGAGCTTGAAATAAGGGATGGTGATACCTCCAGAAGTTCTTTTATTGTACAGGATTGTTTTAGCTATCCTGGGTTTTTTATTTTTCCATATGAAGTTGAGTATTGTTCTTTCAAGGTCTCTAAAGAATTGTGTTGGGATTTTAATGGGGCATTGCATTGAATCTATAGATTGCTTTTGGCAAGATGGCCATTTTTACTATAAAATTTATTAAGAAGTCAAAGGGATACAAATTGGAAAGAAAGAAGTCATTGTATCATTATCTGTAGAAGATACGATAGTATACATAAGTGAGCCCAAAAACTCTACCAGAGAACTTCTACAGCTGATAAACACCTTTAGTGAAGTGACTGGAAGATTAACTCAAAAAAGTCAATAGTTCTCATATATACAATTGATAAACAGGCTGAGAAAGAACTCAGGGAAGCAACAGCCTTCACAACAGCCTCAAATAATATAAAATATCTTGGAGTAACTCTAACCAAAGAGGTAACTACATGACAAGAACTTCAAGACTTTGAAGAAAGAAATTGAAGAAGATATCAGAAGCTGGAAAGACCTACCATACTCATGGATCAGTAGGATTAACAAGGTTGTATTTTCTATGCTTTTTCTTCTGCTATGAATAATTTTTAAGAAGCAAAAGCTACTAAGATAGGAAAGAATGTAGTATTGCTCTTTTTGGGGGGGAGGCATGCCTATTTCAAATTTTATTAACCATATTGAGATATCACCCATCTGGGCAAGTCTAAAAATAATTATGAAGGTAAATATGGTAGAATATTTCTACTTTAAAATACAGTAACCTTGAAATTTTCTATGTACACTTAAATATGATTTTTTTCTTGCCATTAGCAAAACAAACAAACAAAAATGTGTTCCAATTGTACAGAAAAAATGCTACAGCAAGATCAAAATTCTGTGATTAATAAATGAGTGAATAAAATGCAGGTAAAGCACATACTTCTGTGTTGACATCTTCCTAGTAGAGCTCTGTTGGTTTAGTATTTACTCAGTAACCACTTCAACAGGAAGCTAGGTGCTGAGGGATGCTTGCTAGAGGTTCTTGCTAGAGAACCCTACATGATTAGCCATCACATTATGGGCGCAAATTACAGGATTAACTGAGGATGAACTATTATTAGACCTGCCAATATTCATTAATTGCTGGATAATGCTGTTTCTTACAGTCTTTCTCTGTTTCAGTTCAGAATCCCTCTCAAGATCAGAAATATAATATACAACACACGTGTGCATGTGTGCAAGCATGCATGCACACACTTAGCACTTAGGTAAGCACTTATTTAAAAGACAAAGTTAATTTTCAGGTACACTGAATTTTTGTACAGTTCTGGTGATAGGTATGTGCAAACCTACTTAGATGCTCTAATTCCAGGGCAATCTTTGTTTTTTATAAGTTATCATAGAACTCTACAAAGAACTCCCAAAGACTTACGAAGGAGGTTGTAACAGAAAAATAGAGCAAGTGAGTGATTGTGCTCAAATGTAAACTCTCTGACACCTGATTGGCAGGTGCCACCATTTGTAACAAAAGAGCCTTTCCACTGAATTATGGGTTCTTGATGTTCTCAGTCACAGCTGTCTTAGGGTTTTTTATTCATAACTATTATTATCTATTTGCTTTTGCTTTTTTTTTCCCCATCACCTCCTCTCTGCCCACTGGTGCTCCAGCTATGTCTTGTAGGTATGACAGGTGGACATTCCGTATTATGAGTACAAAAGTGAACTTTCAGTTTTCTGCAACGACAAGACCTGTGTCAATTGTAAATGCACTGGTTAGATGTAACACATGTGGCGAACTCCATTTTCAAGGCCCAGAATCCCTTTGAGGGAGGTTGAGTCTCATGGGGTTAATTGCATGTTTCATATCCATTGTTGAGTTTGAACCCATGTAGTAGAAAGCTGGTGTGATGCAAAGAGAATGGAGTTCACACTCAAGGCAACCTGAGTTCACCAAGAATTTCTGCCATTTAGTAATCATACTTCACAAGCAAGATAACTAGCCAATAAAAGATAATAAATGCTGTGGATGATTGATTGATAAATAAAACACTGATTGGCCAGTAGCCAGGCAGGAAGTATAGGCGGGACTAACAGAGAGGAGAAGTCTGGGAACAGGAAGGCTGGGGAGAGGAGACGCTGCCAGCTGCCGCCATGAGAAGATGTAAGCCATGAGCCACATGGCAACTTATAGATTTATAGAAATGGGTTAATTTAAGATATAAGAACTAGATAACAAGAAGCCTGCTGTGGCCATACAGTTTGCAAGCAACATAAGTGTCTGTGTGTTTACTCAGTTGGGTCTAAGTAGCTGTGGGACTGGCGGGTGAGAGAGATTTGTCCTGACTGTGGGCCAGGCAGGACTGGAGAAATCTCCAGCTACAAATAAGCCTTAATTTCTTTATGTACTTAAGGGGAGTAAGACCTTGTGAGAATTGAGAGAAGACATAGGAAGTGGGGTGACATTCGTTCATTCTACAAACATCTATTGAGTATTTCTCTGTTCTAGGGAGATGGTAGGACAGACAATTAAAAGTCAACTATGACACAATACCTGGTCCTGAGGAGCTTACCCTAAGGAAGGCATTTGTGGGAGTAATTAATGACCCTGGATGAGAAGCACAATGGGAGCTGGAGATAATGGTGGCCTAGTGTCAGAGGACAGAGTAGCTTTCTTTTTTTTTTTTTTTTTTTTTTTTTTGGTTTTTCGAGACAGGGTTTCTCTGTGCAGCTTTGCGCCTTTCCTGGGACTCACTTGGTAGCCCAGGCTGGCCTCGAACTCACAGAGATCCGCCTGGCTCTGCCTCCCAAGTGCTGGGATTAAAGGCGTGCGCCACCACCGCCCGGCCAGAGTAGCTTTCTTAATAGTGATGTTCCCGTTGATGTGTTTGAAAAATGAGAGCAAAGGGAACGTAGGACAATCTCAGTTCATACTGAAGAAAGATACACACAAATGTCACTGAGTTTTACCATGGTATGGGTGGTGACCTCAGAGGCCCTGTTGCTGAGCTGAATGGTAGAAGTGATGGAGATGGAAACAGAATTTTTCAGGAATTTCATAATTAAGAACCCTGTGTATCAAATGTAGTTTGAATGTATATAAGTCACTTGGTCACACAGGCTATAAGTGATAGACAGATCTATGGTGAAACACAAGTTATTTAATTAAGACCAAGTCCAGGATACACTACATTGTCATTATCTCATTCTATGTAACAGTGGATATAACAGTGACCCTCAACTTCAGTGCTGCTGGGGTTACTCTCAGTGGTGTAGTTTGGATTATAGAATGTGAAAGCTGCGGTCAAGGGCCATGTCTGGGTCCATGGCACTACCACAGCCAGAGTCTGTGATGATGTCCATGGCCCATGCTACCATCAAAAGCCATGTAGATGCCTGGGGTCTGGGTCATCACCTGAAGACATGTTGGTATCTGAGGGCCACACTGTCACTGGGGCCATACCAATCTGAGTGGCCTGTGCAGTCACCCAGGGCCATGGTCACATCCAGCCATGCTCCCACTTCAGCTGGGGTCTGTGTTGATACCCGTGGCCTGTGTCACCACTGAGAGCCATGGGAGAGCTGACCTCAGTGGCCTGGGCACCGCCCCTTGTCATCCACCTCGGCAAGAGAACTGCTCCCCTCTTCCCCTCAACTGGCCTGAGTGGCGTGGGCACAGGAGAGCTGGCCACAACCTTCGATTGCCCTAGGAGAACTGCCTCCCCCTCGCAGACTGGCCCCATATAAGGAGAGCTGGTCTCCTCCCCCACCATGTGCTCAGGAAAGTTGGTCCTGATCCTTGCCTAAGTGGGGAGGTCCCAGTGGAAGCCCAGCCTGAAGAACCATAGAGCAGGATCTCCATGACTACGGGCAACAGTAGGGTGTCCAGGAGAAGTTTCAGTGAAGATCCAGTATTGATGATGCACTAGAGGCCAGAAGCCTTAAACTAGACCAGCAAGTCATTGCAATGAACATTTGTAAGTAAAGCAGTTTGAGCAAAAGGGTGTACTGCATGACACACCATAGCTCCCAAGGCTGCTCAACATAAGAATATATGATAGAGAGCTGGGAAAGATGGAGGAGCAAAATGTTTTTCCTTTTTTCCCCTTTTCTTTTAGGGTTAGGGGAGTCTACAAGGGTGGAGGGCAGATATGGAAGGACTGGAAATGAGTGGGATTGGGGTGCATGATGAGAAAGTCCCAAAGAATCAATTTTAAAAAAAGAATGTGGAAAGTAAATCTATGTCTCCTATTAAGATGGAGAGTTAGAGGCAGACACACTGAGGCTGCTGACTGGAGGAATCAATGGCTTACTTGGGCAATGCAGATTGCATATCCCTTTTCCAATATGCTTGAGACTGCATTTTTTTCTGATTTCTTATTTTCAGATTCGGGGGATCTTTGCATATATATATCTATACACATAAATATACATTTATATGCTTATATATAATGAAATTGGGACTTGACTCTAAATTCATTTGTGTTTTATATGTACATACAAGTAGTCTGGAAGTAATTTTATCTAATATTTTTAGTCCATCTGCATTCTTACTGTAGCCCATTGTATGGAATTTTTCACTTATGTGGCATGCCAGTTGTGGTGATATTTTATGTGTACTGAAATGTGATTTTATTCGTATATTAATAAATAAAGTTGCCTGGGGGTCAGAGCTAATAGCAAGCCATAGCAGACGCTGGGTGGTGGTGGTGCACGCCTTTAATCCCAGCTCTTGGGAGGCAGAGCTAGGCAGATCTCTGTGTGTTCAAGGATACAGCCAGCATGGAGACACACGCCTTTAATCTCAATACCAACCATAGAAGACCTGGAGGTCTGTACAGACAGGCAGTGACGAGGAGGTCATGTGGTTGGGTTTATAACCAATGAGAAGGCAGAATAGAAAGTCTATAAAAAAGACAAACAGACAGGAAGTAGCTCTCTGAAGAGGACAATAGCAGCAGTGAAGGGTAAAGTTTTTAGCTCTGACCTCTTGGGCTTTCATCTTTTCATTGGCTCTGTGTTTCTTACTTAACAAGACCAGTATTACATCTACAGCCAGTATTCCAAAAGTTTTCAATTTGAGAGTATTTCAGATCACATATTTTCAGGTTAGGGATGCTTAACCTATAGCTAGTCTTTGAGTTCAAAAGCAAAGAGCCCAAAATTAGGTTCCCCTCCCCCAAACAAACAAACAAGGGACAGTATGAACCATCCAAAAGTAAGTGAAGACAGGAAAGCAGAAAGGTACCAGAGAGTCAGGCAACAGATCAACACAGGGGCAACATAGGAATCTAGGAATAAAGATTGCAGAGAGAGACGGGGGGCCACAGTACCCTCTTCCTCACTAGTGCCTGCAAGTTCTGTTACTGGTTGTTACTTAGTGCTGGCTAAGGAGGTATGCATGCACCGGTGACAGTCTTACTGCTCCGTGGCTGTGATAAAACATCATGACCAAGGCAACTGATAAATGAAAATATTTCACTGTGCTTCCAGTTCGGGGGTATTAGAGTCTGTGTGGATAGTGGAACCAAGGCATGGTGGCAGGAAAAGCAGAGAGCACACAACTCAAACTGCAAGCAGGAGGAAGAGCATCCACCGGGGATGGCAAGAGGCTTGTGAAACCCCGAGCCTACCTACCCAGTGGCTCACCTCCTCCGACAGGGCCTGCACCCACTAATCCTTCCCATGCAGCTACCTACTGGGACCAAGCAGTCAAATGTCTGAGCCTAGGGGGGCATTCTTATTCACACCGCCACAGCCTACCTTTGTTAAAAGCACAAAGCTGACACAGGGAGCAAGCTGTCATTGGGCCGTTCTGTGCAACTGAAATCACCTCTTCTGCAGGATGCCTTCATGCCAGTTGAGTGGTCTTGCTATTGTCTTCCTTGCAGATCTTAGGGATCATCGTCCCTTCTTTGATCCCTCCCAGTGGAAAGTGCCATTTGAACATTTACAATAAAAGCATTCTCTTGAGGGTAGTCCAGGGTTTAAAATTAATTTGAGTAGTCCATTTATGGAAACTCACCTGCCTGAGGACATCTCACTTAACCATCCTAAAGAGCATTACTGTCCTAGAAAAAAAAAATCAGGCTAGATAGAATTTGTATGTAGGTGAGTTAGATAGATGAAGGGAACACACACACACACACACACACACACACACACACACACACACACACACACACACGAGAAATAGGAACCATGAAAGTCTCATCCTAGCTGTTCCTGGGTTTCATTGTGGGCAGTGTCGTGTTGACAAGTCTGTTTCTGTTTGCTCTGCTGCATTTGCTTTCTGCTCAAGTTGGTGGGATGTTAGAGTACAGTGCTAGCGCTCACTCTGGCAGCCTAGCTGGTTTTGGTAGAGGGATTAATGCTGGTATGTGTCACAAAATATAACCAGCTCTTTGCTCTTCTGGCCCCTCTTGCCCAAACTAGAGAAACACACTTTTTAAGATTGATTGGCAATGCCAATGTGTAATCTTGATAATCTTGAAATCTTTTGACTACAACAAAAGCACACCTGTTTGCTTCTCACTCAGTTCTAGCTGGTGCTTTGAAAAGATCAAGCAAACCAGTGCTGTGCTCTTCACGGGCCAGCTGCAGCTGAACCCAGCTAAGACTTTTAGTGGACCAAGTTATAGAACCCAAATCTACATCTGTTAGAAAAGCCTGCTGCTCCAGTTTTCAAGGGTGTTGATGTTTCTAAAGTGGCTTCAGAGCCGAGAAAGTCAGAGTTGTTTCTGAAACGTTTGCAGATGCAGCAGTATACCTTAGAGAATGGCAAGAAAGTTTGGCATTCTTTTTAAATTTAAAAATGTAGCAGGCTATACCTTTATATGAAGCAGTCATCCTTTCCAGCTTCAGTTGGGAATCCTCAGTGGTCTTGTCACCTACTGCCCTGTTGGGTGAAACACAGGGGACGGACTCTGCCTTCCCAAGGTCGTGATGAGAGGTTACGGACCCCCTCAGAGCTTGCTCTGGAAATGGGACTACCCAAAGTGAACACTGCCTTGCTTCTTCCTCTTGTCTCTTCCCCCATCTGCTGCTCACCTTGTTTATTTTTTCCTAACTGGGGAAGAAAGGATCAAATTATCATACACATCCTTCTGAAGGTTCTAAATCATCCCAGAAGGGCCATATCTCTGCCCATTTCTTCAAACATACAAGCTGCATTCTGGAATGACTAATATTATTTAGCTTGTCATGTTCTACAGAAAATCTTTCTGGACCTTGAGAAGGTTCTGATAAAGTTGGGTCAGAATAATGAAGTAGGATATAATAAATTTCTCTTGTATACACAAATTTCTTTTGCATACAAATACATTTATTTTGTTAATTTATATATCCCAAACACTTACTATCAGACATTAAACATGTCCTCAAAATATTTGAGTAAAATAATGAATGAATAAAGATCCAAATGTGTTTGTCATTCATTAAAAAGTTCCATAGCATGTAAGGAGCTATCTGGAAACAATAGTTCTTCTTTCTATTCTTCTCTGATGGATTGAAGAGGTGGGAAGTATGAGCCCAGTGCATGGTGAACCTCTATAATGGTAGCATTTGTTTGACCGAGGCAAGAAGAGCCAGAGTTCAAGGCTAGACTGAGCTATGTAGACTATATCCTATCACAAAACAAACAAATGAAACAACAATAACAACTCAAAGATGTTTGAATTATGGAGTGTTGATAGAGTAATGAGTTAGGGAGGGAGTTGGAGAAACTTTGTGATTTTTAAAGTATTACATTCAAGGAGACGCTTAAATGTATATAAAAATAGTCTAAAGAATTAAAAGCAAACATTGGCCATATACATGTACACTAAAGTTCACATCACTTTGTAATTGATAGCAGCCAAATTATGGAAGCAACCTCAAATGTCTAACAGGTTAATGGGTAAAATGAATGTGTTATGAGCTCCTATGAGACACTAGTCAGTCTCTCAAAGGAATTAAAGTTTGGGTGTGTGCTATGATGTGGTTGAACCTTGAATACATAATGCTTAGTAAGTCAGACCCAAGTAGACAAATACTCCATGGTTCTAGTTATATGAGGAAAATATAACAGATAAATTCATCGAGGCAGAAAGCATAAGAGTTTTCAGGAGCTGGGAAGTTACTGTTTAACAGGTATGGGATTCTATGTGAGATGTTGACAAAGTTCTGGAAATGGATAGTGGTGACAGTTACAGCACTGTGAATGCACTTGGCTCCTGTGTTGGTAATTTTTTTTCCTGTCAACTTGGCACAAACCTGAGTAATCTAAGAAAAGAGAACATCAATTGAGGAATTACTTCTGTCAGACTGGCCTACAGGCAAGTCTGTAGGGCCTTTTCTTGATTAATGATTCATGTGAGAGGGACCAGTCCACTGTGGTGGGGCTACTCCTGAGCAGGTGGTCCTGGGTTATATAAGAAAGAACACTGAGTGAGCTATGGGGAGCAAGCCAGTAAGCAGCACTCCTCCATAGTCTCTGCTTCAGTTGCTGACTCCAAGTTCCTGTCTTGAGTGCCTGCCTCTATAGGTTTCTGCCCTGCTTAAATTCCTGCCCTGACTTCCTTTCATGATGGACTATAAGCTGCAAAATAAACCCTTTTCTCCCCAAGTTGCTTTTAGTCATGGTGTTTTATCATAGCAATAGAAACCTAACTAAAACAGTCCCTCTGAATTGCCTTCTTTGAAATGGTTAAAATTTCTGTGATGTGTGTCCTGCCATAGTTTTAAAAAAAGGTAAGGCATGATTTCAAAACCTGATGTTTCTGCTTTGCAAACATTTGGTACCCTGATCCAAGACTTCACTGATAGAAGTGTGTGCTGTCTGGCTCAGGAAGCAGCTACTGTGGAGCTAACAGTCCGTGAATCAGGTGTGTGTTTGGAAAACTGTGCAGATGTTTAAACTGGAGCTCAGAGTCCTTTCTTTGTGTCTCTGGTATTGCTGGTGCAGTCCACACATTCCTCCATCACTGGAGAGTGAGATCCAGTCAGTTTCTTAGAGTATCAGTTTTACCTTCCTTATAGTAAAGCACAAAGGAACTTCTCTCCTGTGTGTTCATGGCTTTCTTTTTTAAAGTTATTATTTTTAAAGCAGGCAGTTTTAAAAGTCAAAAGGTTCTATAGCAATTATAAACGCAGCATTTTCTTTCTTATTCATCCCTCCTCCTGAATCAAGCTATGCAAAGACAAGTATTATCAATTCTTTTTGCTTTTACTGTTAATATTTATCATACTCCATTTTGCAAATTATATAATTTTACTGTTCTGCCTTATTTTTATTGAGTTAGATATTATCAATTGACTTGTTACAATTAAATATGAGAATTTTCTCACTTAAAATTTCTCCCAGCTCTCTAGCCCACATTGTTCCTCTTTACATCCTTTTATTAAGCAACATTGGATTATATTAATAGCTGATATTTACATTTTTATAACATTGTTAAGTCTTGTTCTCAACTGAATCATGCATGCTTTAACTTTTGCATAATCACTTTTAATGTCCTTTATAATCTTCTAACTTAGAAATTTTTTTATAAATCTTTTCTAAGATATTATATCTGAAAATGTGTTCCATTTGACTGATACTTTGATGGGGCATAGAATTCTTAAGGATTTACGAGTACTAAATCTTAGGGCCATTATTGTGTTATTCAATTTCTGGTGGTATGTTTGAGAAGTCTAATGGTGTCCTCTTGCTTTGTTTATTATTTGTTCTGACTCGGTTTGGTTTTCTGAATGTTGAGATGACCAGTCTTGTCACTGTGCTGGGTAGTCAGTAGTCCCTGGCCATCTGGAACTTGTGGCTCTTACTCTAGTAAACTCACATCATCCCTTTGATGATGCTCTTTAACTCTTTCTGGAGAAGACCAGCCTTCTGGTTGATATGTATTTTCTTTCCTTTTTTCCCTTCCTTCCCATTTCTTCTATGTGTATTTTTAGAATTAAAAAGTGTCCTTGATTTTTTTCTGACCTGTTTATTTTAGTTTAGTATTTTTTTATATTTATACTTGATTTAGTATTTTTAACTTTCAAGAGTTTTCTTGCTCTTTGAAAGTTTCTTTTTCATAGTCTCCTGTTATTTTTTAAACATAGGCAATATCTTATATCTTAAAGGAAAGAATTACATACAGTGCTTTGTTCTGTTTTTGTTTTTCTCTCTTCCTTCCACTTACACAATTTCTTCTGAAGTTCTCTTTATTCGACTCACTCTAATATTCATTTCAGAATATTTGAAATGTTTGGTCTTCTGCTGTTCATATTTAGGAGTGAGGAACTAAAATAATGGTTAGAACTTTGTATGAGCCGAGCTGTGGACTGGAAGTGTTCCTTATCTAGGGTTAGTTCAGGGCCTGGTCATTTTAGAGAAACTTTCATGAACTCGTGACTGTAGGTTCATTTTCTTGGTGTATCAAAATTTCTGGTCCTCTATAATGTACATTTGTACTGGGGAGTGATTAGGAATACAACTTTAGGCTGAAACATTCTGGTTAAGACTGACTTTCTGGGAGCTGGAGAGGAGACTCAACAGTTGTGAGTACTCGCTGCTCTTACAGAGGACCTGGGCTGAATCCCCAGCACCCACGTGGGGGATGCACAATTGTCTGGAAATCTAGTTCCAGGAGCTGTGACACCTTCTTCTTGCCTCCACAGGGACTTACAAGCTCCTGGTGTGCGTGTACGCGCACACACACACACACACACACACACACACACACACACACAATTCATGTGCACACATACCAAACACATACAAATAAATCTTTAAAAACAAGATTGATGCACACATTTGATTCTCAGTTTGACCATCCTACTTTCTATGGGAAGTCTCTGTTTTGTCTCTTTAAGAATGTAGAGCTAAATATTCCTCTTGAGATTAGGGGTGATCTGTGTTATGAAAGACATCTAAGGAGTTTTCAGTTTGCTGTGTGGATGAGAGAAGGTTGATGTATTAAAATTTAAAATGCAATATTTAGGAAAATTGGAAACAAAATGCAGTGCCAACAATAGGGACAAAATCAAGTAGATTATAATGCAACCTTGCCCTGATATTTGGATGATAAAATAATTATTAGACAAACCTGATACACAGGAAAATGTTCGTAACCAAAAGTCCGTGTGATAAAATATGTATATTGACCCTGTGTAACCACTCTGGAACTCGCTCTGTAGACCAGACTGGCCTTGAATTCACAAAAATCCACCTGTCTCTGTCTCCTGAGTGATGGGATTAAAAGCATATGCCACTGTGAAATTGTTGTCATGATTAAATATTTTGAGTAATAAGGCAAAAGCTGTATGAACAAGATCAATGAGGTAATATGGATCTTTAAATATAAAACTAAAGAGTTGTCTTTTCAAAAAGCTTTTTCCATTGACGATGTATAAGAAGATTATGTGCTCTGGCTTTTTTCCTACCTCTTGTCATCTGTGTGACTCACAGATATTTTTGACTTGACTCTTTGGCCAAGATAGGAGGTGAAATACAATATAAGCTCTGTGGCACCCAGTGACCCAACAGCCCACAGCTACTACCTGTGGCAAAACTAGAGAAGCTCAAGGGCCCTGGGACCAGGATGCAGATAGCATGAGGAGAGAGAGTAGAAAGCTTCAAGCATCCTTGGTAAACACTGTATTTTTATGTTATTGAGAATCTTAGAAAAAATGTTCATTACAGTCCAATAAGTTTGAAAATGGCCTGTTGACTCTTAAAATGGTATGTTCTCTCTCCTTCCCTCCCTCTTTACCATCTTAATGAAGTTTCCTTACAATCTTGGATTTCAAAGGGCCTTTATTTAACTTGTCAGTTGAATTTTACAAAATGCCTTCTATAAGCTTTTTCCTACTTGATTTATTGATATGTCATTAGGTTGCTTAATATTTAATACTTCTAGTTTAGCTTGAGAATTATGATTTGATTGTGGCAGATTTTACACTTTATAATACCTTCAAATTTGATTTGCTAGCATTTTCTTCGGGATTTTTTCTTCATTTGACTTCATAAGTGATAACGATCTGTAGGTTAGTAGGCATGTATAGATTCATGTGAATGTGGCTGTATATACATGCTTTCAATCTATCAGTGTAAGGGACAGGGCAGGATTATTTTCACTATAAGTAAAGTGCAGTAGATAATCTATGTTTATAATAAGAGATTTCAATGTTTGTTTCTCAATAACGTATGAGATCAGTAGACATGTATACCTGAAGAATTTTTGTGTCTTTGATAATGGGGTACATTGACCTATTTTTTTTTTTTGTAATAGCTCATCTGGTTTTTTTTGTTTTTTTTTTCTAAACAGGGTTTCTCTGTGTAGCTTTGTGCCTTTCCTGGAACTCACTTGGTAGCCCAGGCTGGCCTCGAACTCACAGCGATCCGCCTGGCTCTGCCTCCCGAGTGCTGGGATTAAAGGCGTGCACCACCACCGCCCGGCGCTCATCTGGTTTTGTATCAAAATAACATTTGTATCTTGAAATAATTTGAGAAATATTCTTATGGCTATCAGTTTCCAGGAGATATTAGATAAAGACAGTGCTATGGTTTTTCTTTAATACTTGATGGGGAGGGCTTTGAACACCAGACTCATGAGCATACCCATGGTATAAAAAGATGACGTCTACACAGTTTGCTTGAGAAACTGAATCTGGCAGTTGTAGGTAGGGAGAAGGCTTAGATCTCCCTTGCTCATATATAATCCCTCCTCCCTCTCTTCAACTAAACTCCAGGATCTTGGCCTGTAAGACGAATTACTAAATGGTCTTATTAATAAAAAAAAATGGAGCCAGATATTAGGGTTAAAACTGAGAGATCAAAGGAATAGGACAAGCCACAGCCAACCCCACTTTACCAATCCTCAGCCTCCAGAGAGACCCACTTCCTGTATATCCACACCTATATGCCTTTCTGTTCTGCCATCTCACTTCCTCTCTCTACCCAGCTACATCACTTCCTGTCTGTCTGTACAGACTTCCAGACCTCTATGGTTAGTGCTGGGATTAAAGGCATGTGCCACCATGCCTGGCTCTGTTCTCAATGTGGCCTTGAACTCACAGAGATCTGGATGGATCTCTGCCTTCTGAACGCTAGGATTAAAGGTGTGTGCTACCACTGCCTGACTTCTATGTTTAATATAATGGCGGGCTTTTCCCTCTGATCTCCAGATAAGCTTTATTAGGGTGTACAATATGTGGGGAATACAATACATCACCACATTGGCCCAGTGCTTGGCTGTAGATCTCTGCATCTGCTCCTATCAGTTACTGGATGAAGGTTCTATGACAACAATTAGGGTATTTCTGATGAGAACTGCAAGAAAGGTTTTCTTCATGGAAAGGCTAGAAGAAAGCTGTAACCACGGTCACTGAAGAGTGATACCTCCTGCCTGGAGCTTCTCATTTAGCTAAACAAATCCAGCCTGGCTTCACACATACTTTATGAAGCACCAGGAATGAAATTAGACCAGAATGTTTTAAGTGACTGAGGTTTTCAAAGACTATTTTGGATTTCCTTTTCTTTGTATGTTTAAACAGTCATAAAAGAAACAGAAACCCAAAAGAACTATTCATAACAGCACTCTGTAAAGTTGTTGGCTGCCCACAACTCTGAGGATTTGTCAGATGAACAAGTACAATCTGGACTTGATCTTCTATTCTGGACATAGTGTCCAGGCTATTTCCTTCTATACTGTTCATTGTGTTTAAGAGAACAACATTGCAATGTGATGGGAGTGCCGCGGCCGCTTGCACTGAGCTGCCCTGCATTGCATCATCTCCCAGGATAGGACAGGGCCAAATAAAGTTTAATAAGTTCAACTGTAAGAATAGTGACATAAGCTTATTTGAAGGTCAAAACCACTGGATCTTGTAAATCAGTTGCTGCTCATGAAAATATTTCCTAAGACACAAGTTTTCTAAGAGTATCTTTTGGGATTTCCTTCTGCTCTTTAAGTCCAACAAAGCTGGAGTGTTAGTAAAGTATACATACCTTGCTAATGTCACTGTTATCAGGGGGAAGTCACAGTCAATGTCTCTGAAGATTTAATGGATTAGGGAGGAGGGCTCACTGGCTTCAGTGTGAATGACTTGGCTTTGTCATTATTTTAACCAGAGAACACATTGCTCAGTGATTCTTACTGTAAACCCCAAGTCTGTGGTGTCAAATTCCAGTACAGTCTCTATCTGGAATGTGAGCCTGCCAAATGTGCACACGGTAAATGTCTTTTATTCAAACAGCTCTGGGGGCAGAGAGCTCTCATCTGAGTGGTGCGCATCTGTTTTCCCATCTGGTCCTCGTAACAACTGTGTGAAGTGACTAAGTCAGAGTTTATCATTGGCTTGTTGTAAGGTGGAGAAACGGAGACTTGGTGACAGAAGGGAATTTGCCAGGATTAGAAGGAAACAACTAAGATTAGAACCCACATCTTCCAACCTGGGCTCTCATGGTTTTACCATTGTGGGACTTTCTCCAGAGTGAAAACACAGATATTATAGTTAAGTGTTCAGTTTGAAAGATTAAAACACACCCCCATCCCCAAGCCACAGCTAAAGTCAACATTACACTCCTGGAGTTGGGTTAATAAATTTCTTTCACCAGCCATAGGATTTGGTTGGGTTTACTATAGCTGGAATTAATTCCCTCCTGTGGAGTGGGCTTTAAATCCAACCAGAAAGCAGTTGGTTACCTCTCTCCCAACCCCCACCCACAGAACAGTTATAGTACCATTGCACAAGGAGGCATATCTTGCCTGGTAGGTTGATGTTATAGCACACGTGGTTCAAAGCTGGGTAAGACCTTTGGTGACAATTCTTCCCCAGCAGCCCTGCATAGCACCTTCTATGTACAATGACCATCAGGGAGGATGCCTACAGCTCAGCTCCAACTTGATTTCTCTGTGTCCTCTAACTAAAGCATGTTGTCTTCCGTATAGAACTGGGTGTTTTGTGAAATTTTGAGTTGTCACAATTGTATAAAGGATGCCTATATTTGGCTTTCACATAAGATACTAATTCTGTGGGTGGCTCTGTTCATTTTGGTGGCATCTCAGGACTTAAATATTGGGTCTTAAGAATAAGAAAACAGTAAGAGAAAACTTGGAGTTATTGACGTCTATGAATTGGAGAATTCTAGCCTGAGTTGTACACATCTTTAAACTTCATAGGTAGGCAGCAGGAGATCCTGGGCCACTGACATTAAAGGTGAGAATTTGTGTGCTGTGGGATGTTCTGTATGGCAAATGTGTTGCTTTCATTGGTTAGTAAATAAAACACTGATTGGCCAGTAGCAGGCAGGAGGAAGTGTAGGCGGGACAAGGAGGAGAATAAAGCTGGGAAGTAGAAGGCTGAGTCAGAGACACTGCCAGCCGCCACGATGACAAACAGCATGTGAAGATGCCGATAAGCCACGAGCTACGTGGCAAGGTATAGATTTATAGAAATGGATTAATTTAAGATATAAGAACAGTTAGCAAGAAGCCTGCCATGGCCATACAGTTTGTAAGCAATATAAATCTCTGTGTTTACTTGGTTGGGTTTGAGCGGCTGTGGGACTGGCGGGTGAGAGAGATTTGTCCTGACTGTGGGCCAGGCAGGAAAACTCTAGCTACATTTGTGTTTCAGTTATCCTTCAGTATCTACCAGGGATATGTCCCAGGACCCCTGTCAATACCAAATTTCAATGGATGGAAGAGTTTCTCATATGTTTCCTTCAATGGGAGTACTTGCATACAACCTATACTCGTCCTCCCATGTCCTTTAAATCAGGTCAAGATTACAGGTTATGCATCCATGACCCCTAGACACCAAAGAGAAACTTTCTGACCTCTAACATGATACCAGAAGAAGAAAAGTTCACACCATGAACCTTGTTTCATGTGCAAAATGATCAAACTCTTTATATTCAAGATCACCTTCAAGCCATGTGTATAAGGGCACTTCAACCATAAATGAACAAAACTCCCTGGAGTGCTCAGTCTCTTGGGCTCTATGCTTCTCTAGTGACTGAATTTATTCAGTTAATGGGTTGCCTGGTAAGTCCCCTTACTGTTCTGTTGACATGTTCACCCAGGTCTAGGATTACTGCCTTCTTATGATTTTCATCAAAAGCCATTCAAGTAAATTAATTTCACTGTAGGACCATGGAGGTGGAAGGATTCATTTAACACACACACAACACACACACACACACACACACACACACACACACACACACACACACACACACATGAAGTAATCCAAAATTGTGTATTTCACATTGCCATTGTCTGTTTACTTAGGGTGCAAACTTCCACTCCCTAAACTTTGGCTCCACCCTCTTTCCTGCCTTATTTGATTCTTTATAGAATTTAGATCTGTGGATAAGCCCACTCCCCAGTCTCAGCTCAGAGCCCTTCTCCAGTAAATATAAAGATTTCCCATTCTTACAGCAATATAGAAATTGCCTTTTCCAGGGACATTATGTTCCCAGGCCTTCTGCCAAGGCAAAAGCAGATCCCGTTCCACCTCAATTTCACTGGGTTTCTGAGAGCCTGAGATTGCAGGCAAACTAGTTTGCCACTTCTGGTGAATTGATGCTATTAATTAGGTCCATTGAAACCTTTATCTGTTTCCTAATAGAGACAGTTCGTAGAGTGTTGGGAACGTTGTGTCTGCGGCTGGGAAGGGCTGCGAGGAGAACGGCACGTAGTCTCTCTTCTCAGCACTGTCCTTCCTGGAGGTCACCAGATCCGGAGATATCACGAGGCAGGCTTGCTTCTCTGAGCAGAAACGGGTACTGGGCCTGATGTGTGGGAAGTGGCTTTCTGTTTTCATATGCTATTTGGTAACATTTGGATCCTACTCTGTGGCAGGCGGGTGGCAATTTGGAAACTCAGTTCATGTCTTGGCATATTTAAATAAAATCCTTCAAATTTTAGATCCTAGGGAGACCTTATTTTCCTAGACAATTATCCCAATTATGCCTTTATTTTCTTTCCTTTTTTTTTGTTTTATCAGAAGGGCATGAGCTGTCAGGGAATTTGTGGCTCATGATAAGAACTGTTGTTATACTGTGGGCGACTAGAAGCCAGTCTTACGAATGGGTTCTTTGCTCCACCAGGGCTGTCATGTCTTCCTCCATCGGGTGTCAGGCTCAGGGTATGCCTTAGGATCTCCCTTAACTCAGAAATGCCAGGATCCCGGTATTTTGGATGCTCTCTGAGAAAGCAGTTTGGATGGCTCTCTGAAGTTCGTAAGAGCCCAACGGCTAGCAGAGATACAAGAAGCAGCTGGGTGGGCAGAAAACACTGTCTAAAGCCACTGTGTTATAAAAGAGAAAATATCGCCCATAGAAAGCATGCCTCCAGAGGTGGGTGTTCGAGACCCCATCCAAATGTGTCCCTAGAAGGACTTCACCTGCAAAATAGAAAAGGACTGACATGTTGAAGCTCCAGTGCTGCGGGTGAAAAGTTCTGCTCCAGGTGCTACTAGAGTCTTCTAGATTCTAACTTTCTTTGGCTTGGGATCAGCACCATTAACTTTCTTTCCAGACTGCACGCAGCACTGTTAGGTTTTTCCATCTATGGGGCTTGTGCCTATCATCCTTTGTCAGTCAGGGGCCGTCTCGTCGGTATCTTCAGGCAGAGAACACAGCTGAGACAGGAGCCTGGATGTGTCACACCCTGTTATCCATTCAGGGAGGCATCCTGTATGCATGCCTTCCTCAGGTAATGAATGTGAAGTGTAGCTTTCTGCCAGCCCCACCCAAGCCATGGACATCTTCCAAAACTACTGTCATAATCCTCTAACTTACACCCTGGTTTTGTGCTTGTGTCAATGCAATCTACTCCAAGCAAAGCATCCGGTGCAAACCTTTATCTCACCCTCCTCTAATGCTATTTTATCACTTAGACATTCCTGAGTTCTAACCATGATTCTTGAAGTTGACCACATTTGGTCCTTGCTGCCTTTCTTCATCCCACTCTGCTTTGCCACCTGTAGTGACAAAGCCACCTTGCTTTGTCTATGATGAGTCATGCTTGCTTTTCATTCAGAACCTTGCTCCTCCCCTGATGGGCTTGCCCCTTACTTCATTTGGGCTTTCTGCTCCAGTCACCTTCCCGGAGGGTGTCCTTGACATGTTATCTAAACTATAACTTTCATTTTGTATTCCATGGTCTGTTTTCTTTTCCCTCATAGCTCTTGTCTCCACCTGGCTTAATGTCTGTTCAGTTCCTGGCTCCCAGCTAGAATGAGCATCATGAAGGGTGTGGCTTTCTCTGTCAAGGTCTTACTGGCTCTCCAGCATCAAGAACAGTGCCTGGCCCACAGGGCACACTAAAGAAATGAAATAAGGATAACACAGGTGATGTGATGTGATGTGATGTGATATGATGTGTGTGTGTGTGTGTGTGTGTGTGTGTGTGTACATGAGGAGGAGTAACTTATAAAGAGTAGGTCCATACATTCCAGCTTAATTTCATTAAAAGAGCTTTGCATTTTGCCCTAATTGATGTTCCATCTAGAATCTGCTCATCTTGAAACTGTTCTAGAACTTCTAGGAGACTGTTCTCACTGTTTCTCCAAGGCCCAAGGGAAGAACACTATGCTATCTACCTTACACTGTCCTCCACTGAGAAAATTTCTCTCAAAAAACCATAGGCCTATTCATTTGGGATCAGGTTGAGAGGTGGATTTCCTTTCAATATTAAGGAACTAATCCTCAGAAAATGTCACATATGAATGGATGAAAACAATACTTTTTTTATTTAATAGCTTTTCAATTATTTAATAGCAATTAAACTGCTATTGTAGAGGACCTGAGTTTGGTTCCCATGACCCATGTTGGATGGCTTCCAACTGCCTGTAACTCTAGCTCCAGTGGACTCCAACATCACTGGCTTTGATGGGCACCTGCACTCACATGGATGTACCCGCACAAGACACACACACACACACACACACACACACACACACACACACACACACTCACACACACACACATACACACACACACACACACACCCCTACATATAATTAAAAATCATCATCTTTTTAATGAAAGAAAACACATATAATGACTAAAGGCTTGAAACATACATTCTGCCCCAGAATTAAACATTCCACCCTTAGCTACTTATTCAGACCTGAACTCTCTATTTCTTAGATTCTAGGCCAGCCCTGTCTACTGAGCACAATCAATCTAGAGGGTGTGTTGACCTCGCCTTCCTGAGTGGTGGGAGGTGGAAGCTGCCTTCTCCCTACCTCTGATGAAAAAGACCTCACTGTGTAACTGGCGAACCCTAGACAACCACGTGCATTCTTTAATCATCAGAAAGTCACATGTGAGGCTTTCTGCAAAGCCAATAAGTACAGGAAAATTAATCTTCTTGTGTTTTAGGAATGCAGAAAAGGTCACCAATGGTAGTGTTTCAAGGAGAGAATTGAGAAGGAACACTTGTACATGGGAGAGTGATACAAAAAGGGTAGATGAGAAACCAGATTCCTAAGTGAACACGAGTAAAAGATTTGAACTTTACTAAAAAAAAAAAAAATAGTGACAGGCTGAAGAGCTTACTCAGCAATTAAGAGCACTGGCTGCTCTTCCAAAGGATCCAAGTTCAATTCTCAGCACCCACATGGCAGCTCACAACTGCCTGTAACTCCAGTCCCAGGAGATCTGATACCCTTACACCAATGCACATAAAATAAAATTTAAAAAAAATCTACGTGGAAAAAGAATCATAGGGATGATGAAGGGATGGTGAAAGAAGGGCAGTAGTTGTCGTCTGAATGATCACTTGGTACATGCTGCCTCTTCCTTTCTGAGACACCTATGAAGGTGGGTGTGGCAGTAGTTGTCGTCTGAATGATCTACTTGGTACATGCTACCTCTTTCTTTCTGAGACACCTATTAAGGTGGGTGTGGCAGTAGTTGTCGTCTGAATGATCTACTTGGTACATGCTGCCTCTTCCTTTCTGAGACACCTATGAAGGTGGGTGTGGCAGTTGTCAGGAGAGTTTAGATGGCAGGCAGGTCTGTGACCACAGAGAGTCAAGTGCTGGGTGGCCAGTCCCACCTGTTGTGCCTCTTTCCATTCATTAAGTACTCACTAGAGTGAGTGACCTTCAACTTTTCCAAGATTCCTTCGCTCCCCTCTTTTCCTTCCCCTCCCCTTCCTGCTGCTCTCTCTCAATCCCTTTCTTCCCTTCTTCCTGTCTTCCTTTTTTGAGTTTTTCTATCTTCCAACTTACTTATCTCCTTCCGGAGTCAATTTCAAGATTTTGCAGCCAATATAATTCAAACTCTGGAGACCTATTTCGTAGAAAAGGTTCAAGTGAAATAATTCTAAGGTTCATGACAATTTATCCTGATCACGAATCTATTTCAATGGACCTTGGAAGAGCCGATGAGGCAGAAAATGGAGGAATGGCTTTCCCTGTTGGTCTGTGCCTGTTTGAGCTGCCATCCTGGAGCATCATCCCTTCAGAAGCCAAGTGCAGCCTGATCTAGCCATCCTGGGGAGGAAGAACTGGTCCAACAGTCTCCTGGAAAATGGCTTTGACTTTGTTTCTTTCACAGGAGGGACAGGGATTGGGGGATGTGAGGAGGTAACTAACACACTGTCTCTTGTAGGGAGGCCTTCTCAGTGTGGCAAGAGAGGGGTCATCTTGGCCTGACCAGTTCAGGTCTGGATGATTCTTAGTGTTTTCTTTAAAGGGCCACTGAGCCACCCTTAGTTATTCAGCTGAGCAAAGAAGGAAGATTTGAGCAAATGTTTTCCCAAAAGGTCTCTAGAAGAAAATAGGCTTGCAACAGTTATCTCAAAAATAAATTTTTATTTAAGATAAATGTACAGTTCATTTAGAGAAAAATAGTTATCTACAGGTCAGAAGGACTGAATGTGTTCCAACATGTGCCCTTACAACAGTGACGATCCTAAGGCAATGGTCAGGGTGTGTTCATGGGCCTTCTGAGGCATCCCATGCTCTTGAATCATATTCTTAGTATCAAGTGTGATGTTGAAAAGAGGCAAGACAGTTTCGTGAAAGTAATTTTGTTCAAAACATTCCTTTCTCCCCAAGTGTACATGTCAACTGAGGAACAGCCAGGTGTTAGGGCAGATTCTAGAACAGTTGAGATCAGTTGAAGACACAGCACCATTACTCTGTGAACAAGCCACATTCCCTCCTGTCTTCTCTGGTGCGTTGTCCCTTGGCTACCTTGGAAACTGAGAATTACTGTGCGGTAGCATGCTTTCTCCTAACATGCTCTGCTAGAAACGGACGTGATGTCTCCAAGTTCCTGCAGGGAATTTGTATCTTTTGCTTTAAAGCTATCCCTGGATGGCTACCAAGATACTAGACTTAAACGAGCTCTACCATGCTGTTCTGGTACCATGTTCATGGTGCCATGCCAGCTTTATAGTTCTGGGCACCATCTTGCTGGATGGGGAATCTAAAACAATTGAGAAACTGCAGACGTGCTCTACAATCTGTAGGAAAGGAGACTCAGCAAACATACAACGTGATATCCACCTTAACATTTGCACAGGACAGCACCCTCTCCCGAGACCATGGCAGCCTACTTAGTTTGGGATCTTACATGGTTCATGTCCTTAGCTTTCACATCTGCAGAATGAAGATGCTTTCCTATTAGGGTTACTGGGAGGATCTGATAAGACGGGAGAACCCTTTATTTAACACGACATTAAGCATATGGTAAGAACTGAAGGGTCATTACAAACATTTAGCCATTTAAAGACTCTGCAGGTGCCAATATGTGTTTCTACATCCTAGGAGAAGCAGTCAAAGACGGAAGTAGACACATACCAGCTATGATTCTAAGGTTTAAACCGTATCATCCTTTAAGGCCTTTCACCTGTATGAGGTAAAAATCTTTCCTGAACTTCAGACTTCGGTGTGATGGGGAACAACCATTCAGGGTGAGGAAAGGCTCTTGTTACTCAATGAGTGAATCTGCCTGCAATGCTCACTGGTAGTCACTTATCAGTTCTCAGGCTGTGTAAGAACACATACTGACAGCAATAGTCAGTACGTTTGCCCATACACACCAAATGCCAGGCACTGTGCTGAGCTCTTGGACTCCTCCATCCCATTGTCCCAGTGCATCCCTATCATCTCCATACCACAGAGATGCTTGGTGACTTGACCGAGCTAGCACACCCAGGACAGAGAAATATGTGCTATTGACATAATAGGTAGAACTCTAAAGACACCCACCAAGCTGCCCATCTAACTTTGCCACCAAGCACAGCCAAGGAGCAGCCATTCTTGAGCTAGCCTAGAGTCCCTGCCGAGCCCACCCTCCCCACGCTCTCCCTGTCTCACACTTGTCTCAGGGTCCACACAGACACACACAGGAGGACTTAAATGGGCTCTGGGTCTGTGGTCCCACTTCATTCCTGTTTCTTGGAAGAACCAGGTTCAGAAATACTAAACAGATTGAAGTGACTCTGTAAAGAGATGGAACACATGATCGCAAACCTCAATTTTAGACTCTCTACTAACTAACATTCAGCTTTTCATTGGTGAAGGTAGGTAGGAATGAGATTCATACAAAAATGGTGGTTATTGTCCTTTCCATGAAGTTCTTGTGAGCTGGAAACCTCTGTGCTGGATGTGAGAAAAACAAGCAAACAAACAGCAACAAAACCTGAACCATGACTGTCTCATCTTCCAGGTCATCTCCTTTCTCCTTGAAAACGAGACACCTTCGCAGACTTGTTTCCGTTTCTAGAATTAGCCCAGTGTAAGGGTCTAGACTATGGCTACAATAGGGATGAAGTTCTCAGTCTTTCCAAAGAGGGCAAAACATTGGCTTCAGAAATGAAGGGCTCAAAGTTCTGGATCAGGAGTAGCATTTTGTTTTGTTCTTGAACTTAAGTAAGCAAAAGGGTCTGTGGTTGCTTTATTTATTTATCTATTTTGCCAGAAGTGAAAGAAAGTAGTGTGACATTTATTTGGGTTTAAGGGAACATACTGTTCCAGTAGGCAAGATTTTACTAGGTAAGAATGCTAGGAAATAAATTCTGTTTAACTACACGATACATGGGAAGTCCACCAGCATCTTTGGATGGGGGTGAAGTTAAAAGCTAGACATTAGGTGGGTCTCAGATTTCTGCAATGTTTCCACCTGAAAAGGGACTCCTTTAACTGGTCATCAACTGTGCCATTTAAAACCTGCCTGCTCATTTTTAAGAGGGGATGTCTGCCTTCTAGACATAAAACGAGTCAAGGCAAGTGCCCAAGTTGAAGCCTCAAATAATTATTTTGCCCTCTATTTATCCAGATCCAAAGGCTCAGAAATGATGCCAAATCTTCAAAGTAGCTGTTAGAATATTCTAAGGGAACCAGTGATCTACTGGGCCTGCTTCTTGCCAAGGAGCATTTAGCTTGCAACAAACTCTTAAAATTTTGGACTCCTAGACTTGGCTGAATTTCTTTACCAGGGTCCACAAATCTGTTGATTTGTCTGTCCTTTGCAGGTATTCCTCAAGTGCCTTGAGGTTCCACTCACTGTGGCCTCATGTGACAGGCTGGTTTAATTATAAATATCCTTTCTAAGAATTTGATGCTTCATGTTTTACCTCTTAATGAATTATCCACTACATTAAACTCTAGAGATACAGCCAACTTATGTCAAGCCATCTCATATACAGTTCTCAAGCTCTTGTACGGGTTATAAAGGTCAGGGTTCTCATCCCTCGTGAACTGTTGTCCACTGAATCACTTAGTAGTCTCACCAGATAACTAACCTCTCTAGCAATACTCATCAATGCTTTATCAATATTTAAGCACTTCATTTTTTTTTAAAAAATGGCTTTGTGCCTTTTAAAATACAACAAGTTCTATCTAATGCTAGGTTTCTGCAGAGGAGACAAGGTTTTTAAAGATGAGATGACCTTGTCTGTTTTAGATGCTAGCTCAGCCATTTCATCCCCAAGGAACCAGTGCCCTTTCTGCTGTGCCCACCTCACAGTGGAGTTACTGGAGCATCTCGTCTGTGCTTTAAGCCTTGCATCTTTCTTCACTTCTAGATGTCTTGAGACGTCAGAGTAGGGACGTGATGGCCAATGTGATAGAAAACTCAGAAAACTCTCCCCTTGACACAGTACCCCTTTTCCACCTCCAACTCCCTAGCTGTTCGCCACACAAAGGTCCACGAATTCTCCATAGGAAGAACATGTCTACATGTCTAATGCTATAGACCAGCAATGTGTTGAACACATTACAATTATAATCTCCATGAAGCCACATAAGAATAGTTTTTATCAAACTTTAGGTTATATCAGAACTATATGAAGAGTTTCCTGGTCCCCATTACTGGGGTTTCTGATTAAGCAGGTTTGGGGTGAGGACCAAGAATTTTTATTTCTGTTAAGTTCCTAGCAGTGATATTGCTGTTCCTGGGGCATGTTGAGAACCACAATTTAGATTGTTTAACAACAATGCTGCCTAGTATCCTTCCTACCCATCTTCACGGTAAGACAAGTCAGGCTCTTGTAAGAGTAAACCCTTCCCCATGCCATGGAAGGCACTTATCTTTGACCTACAATTCATGACAGAACATGGACAACAAAGCATGAGAACTTGTGGGAATCTTAGCATGGATTTCTAGATCATTGTGAAAAAAAAAAGAGAGAAAGAAAGGTAATCTTCTGCAAGCAAAAGGAATTCTGGGAAGACAGTGCCTTTTATAAAATAAGAAATACGTGAGCTGGGTGTAGTGGTACAGACATGAGACATGTAATCCTTGAAGTCAGGAAGCTGAGGCAGGAACACTGCAAGCTTGAGGCGAGCAAGGAAGGAAGGAAGGAAGGAAGGAAGGAAGGAAGGAAGGAAGGAAGGAAGGAAAGAAGGGAGGAAGGAAGATTGATAAATTTGGGGGAACAAATACTAAATGGTAGCTATTTCTTTAGTTAGCACTTGGTTGTAAAAGATGCTAGTCCAATTATGGGCTAGGTATACAACACCAAGAGCTATAGCTCAAATGTCTAGAACATTTGGTGATACACAGGCTGTTCCCAGTTCATTTTAGAGGAATAATCAAAACCATGGTTAAGCTGTGTGGTTTAATTTTTTTAGCACTTGAAAAAAAATGTACAGTAGTTTGAAGTCAGTCTTTGCAAACCTCCACAGAGGTCAAAGATTTCATTCATACGTACAAAATTAGTTTACAAATTTTTTTTTTGGCAATTTCATCTTAGTAACCCGTTTTATCCTATTGCCATTGTCCCAACCATTGAAAAAGTTTACAATAATTTACATAGAAATATCTTCAAAGTGCTTAAGAATAGTGATTGTTCTCTGGGATATGTACAGGTGGCCTATACAATGTATGTACAGGTGGGAGTCACTATAGCACAAGGTTCATTGCTGGACTATGGCTTTCTAGGGAAAGTGCATATTTGGCCAGAGATGGCAATACTGTCTAGAGATCCAAGGGTTACAGATTCTTGGTAACCACATCCAAAGCTGAAGTAGAATGTGACCAAGAATATTTACAAAAGTAATATAAAAATGGTCAAGTACACAAACTTGATCCGTGGAAAGATATCTTGATGTTCTTCCAGATGGGAGGAAGAAAGGAGACTTCAGCGCTGACTCGGTTACCATTCTGGAGTGGAGTGTTGTTGGCTTAGACCTCAGAGGTCAAGACTTATTCAGAGGTCAAGCCAGATCATCATCTGTGCTTACAACTGATATCTGCAGAGAAGAAAAAGGTTCAGGTGAGCTTGGTGGTTACTCCCTGTTTGCAGCTCTATGAAGTGGACTTGGGTTGGCCATTCACAGACGCAAAGAATTGCAGGCCAGATACATGAATTGTATTTGTTCCCAACCTGAAAAACTGAAACCCAAAAGGGCTCCAAAATCTGAAATTTTCTGAGTGCCACTATGATACTATAAGTAGAAAATTCCACACCTCACCTTATGTTATTGGTTGTGATCAAAATGAACACACATTAAAATGTTGTGTAAAATATCTTAGACTATGTGTATAAGAATACATGAACCAAATGGATTTTTTTTGTTCAGACATTTTGTGTATGCAAAAACTCCAAAATCCATGCTCCCTAAAAACAAACAAACAAACAAACAAACAAACAAACAAAAACAAAACACCCAACCCTGAACACTTCTACCACCAAAGTATTTCAAATAAGGGACAGTTAGCCTACACCTGCTTGCTAGAAGAAAAAAAAGAAACAAAAACAGTATGCCTGATTCTAAGGAGTGTAAATCTTGGAAACAAATGTGGAAAGACACCTAACGTGGACTGAACACTATTCCATGTTCCCCTGGAGAACGGGCAAGGGCAGTGCCCCTGTTCAGCATGTTTCACTCAGCATGGTGCTGAAGTGGAGGCCGAATGTGTACTTGGGTCTTGAGGGGAGGAACAAATGATTGCGGTTGCTGCTCCTGCGGAAAGCTGGCTCTCCTGGGTGGGATGGAGCACCTCTTGAAAGAAAGCATTTAGCACTTTAGGCTAATTGAATCTTACTCAAGCTATTGACTTTCAGCCAACTCCCCTATACACAATCCTCATAGGGCCATCCTGATTTACCTTTAGCTATCCAGGATGCAGGAATTGAAGTTTAAAAACAAGCCAGTTGGTTCATACTGCTATTTACATGTCATTTTTATAATCTAAAATAATGAGGAATAGGACTTACCTGCCTTCCTCTGTGGGTGAGATGCTGATCAACTGACTGTTTTATCGGGCCAGACATTTAGCATCTAACATGCAGCCAGTGGATAAAGTGTCCAGGGACTCCATGATCCTTCCCAGCCCAGGTACCCATAGCTAGAGGTTCTGGCCTCCTTTGAAGAGACTCATGTCAAGCCACAGTAAATACAGACAAAGCAGACTTACTGCTGGGTACGTGTGTCCCACAGAAGCACTGTGTCTACCAATGTCTATTGAGAGGTCCTCTTCAGTGGTCTTTAAGTACACAGGATTATCGAAGTTCATGCTTTTCATGTTTTTATGTTGCCAATTCCGCCACATCAAGTAGCCACCTACTGCTGCCATTACCAAGAGCACTGAAAAACATCAGAAGTGAAGTTTTATAGGCATGGATCTATGGTAATCGATGTTAGTGAAAGTTCCATGTTTTAGGGAAGGTGGAATATAGATGAGACAAAATTTCGAAGTAAGTTCAGCCCAGTGGTTGTGTGAATATTTATACTGGGGCTTTCCACACTGGGTGAAGTACAGAGTCCTGAGTCACAACCCTGGCCAGCTTCATGAAAATCACAGAAGCCTTTGGAGTGCCAGTCAAGTGGTCCTGGTGTATTAGGGAAACGAGTAAGCTAGGTCAACGGAGCCAATAAATCAAAGTGCCTTAGACTTCACATGCCTGATAGCAGCTTTAGAGGACCCTTTCCCCTGAGTTTAAAAACTTTAATTACTTTAAATTTATCCTTTATGGCCAGACAGTGGTGGTGCACACCTTTAATCCCAGCATTCAGAGGCAGAGGCAGGTGGGTCTCTATGAGTTCAAGGCCTGGTCTATAGAGCTAGTTCCAGGGCTATACAAAGAAACCTCTTGCTGAAAAAGAAAACAAAAACAAAAACAAAAACAAAAACAAAAAACCCTCCCCGACAAAAATTTACCCTTTATGAATTTTACAACTCTGTCAAAAAAGCATTTGAACCTTTGTTGACCTCTTTGTGATTATTATATACAACAAATGGGACTAGAACAAAATTCTTGCTAAACAAGCTTCCTCTATGCAGGGATAAACAAGGCTAACAAGCTCAACCCAGAAAGCAGTAAGACCTTTTAGGCAATTGGTGAATGTTCACTGGTGTCCACTGTCACGTGAAAGATACTACTGAAGAGTAGGTACCAGACAGTTGAGGGAGTGAATGCAGTTCAGTGTCTCATGTGTTATGATAGCATAAGAAACCACAGAAAGGCTGTTGATAAACTAGAACTGTCTATATGAGAAGCGAATGTACTTACAGAGAGGAAGGATGGCCCAAGCAGCTGAAGTTCCTTTTGGGGGAACACTGACCTCTGATACTGCTGTAGTCACGTTGATCCCTACAAGGACATACAAGGAATCAGTCTATCACGATTTGAATTAAGACTTAGAAACCTACCCATCAGGTAGATGTCCTCAAACCTTTTGTACCTAATATTAATCTCTAGTATCCGCTATAATTCCATACCAGAAAAACTTGGGATTAGAATTATTTGAGTTACATGGCCATTTTACCAACAGGTTTAAATAAGTCAGAGAAATCCAGGATACACAGGTTCTGAAATCTTTCAGGCACAAGTAGCCAGTTGGGGCAGAACCAATAGTTAAAGGCTGCATTAATTATTTAAGCGGCAGTTAGTTGCGATTAACGGTTTGCAGTACTGGACCCAATACCTCCAGGAACCAGTCCACTAGTACGTAGAATGTCTGTTGTGTTGATATCTTTTGTCTCACTGTAAGTCACAGGAGTTGAAGTACCTGGATTATAAAAACCAAGAACCTGGTTATAGCTAAGGTTCCTGTGTGGCTGGCTGCATAGTCCAGAGAAATCATGTTGGAGGGTTATTTTAACTCCATGAAAAGGGACAACCCACTGTAGAACTAAATTGTAAAGTGGATGTATGAGAGAACTAGCCAGCTTCAAGCAAAAACCAGAAACACAAAACTTTGGGCAGGGCAGTCAGCATGTGGAATTTGACAACGCAGAAAGATTCACAGCCACACAGAGACCCTCTCAACAAAACCCCAGGCTCCTGAATGACCACAAATGTTCTAAAAAAGGTCTGGTGTGCTATGCACATCAAGTGGTCCTGCACCTATTTTCTCAGGAAATCAAGATGCAGAATGATGTTAATTAAGACATCATTGTGTGAGCACCTTGCTTATAATAAGCAAGTTCAGCCCACTGCTTAATCGAAAGCTGAGAACAAAATATTAAAATTCAAGTTCTGACTACCCGAGAGCTTAAATTTATGTCATCTACTGAGGTCTGTAAGTATCCTACAACCATGGCCTCCTTCCTCAAATGTCTTCAGTGTTTTTATTCTGCCTTTTGTGGAGGACTTGAAGTACCTGAACATTGGCTAGCTCAGGGGTGTTACAGAGTGATGGGTACAAATCAGTGTGTGGTACATTGACACTTTGGTCATTGATAAACTCATCTGATGTTGAAATGGGACACATGTCAGCTCCAACATACTGATACAAATGCCTGTTGTGCAACACCACCACCTAATACTCTATAGTCGATTTCAAAAGTGAACAACAGCAGTATTTCTAGACTCCAGGCAAGTTGTCGTAGGCAGTGTCTTTCAGTGCTTGTTATGTGTCTTGCCTGTGGCGGAGATGCAGAAAGCCTTACTTTGACACGCTCGTCCATTCTCCTCGAGACTGAACCCATTGGGACAGGAACAGGTATATTTTGGAGAGTGGTCACTAATCTGTGGTGCTGGCAGGCAGAGGTATTCACATCCTCCATTCTCCATATCTTCTTCACACCAATTTTTACCTAGTCAGGAGAAAAAGGTCCTTTAAAATAGGCATTGCAATGTTAACTAACTATGGTCTCGATGGAGCTTAACTTTGTGTACTCTGTCAATCTTTCAGGTGAGACTAACATCCCTGAAGACTATCACTGATGTTGAATGGGTATCAATCAATGTACTGGAAACACGCTCTAAAGATACCAGAGTCAGAGGTTTCTTGGAAGTAGAGTAAGAATTTTGTCTTCCACGGGTTAGTGTGGAGGGAGGTGAGGGACCAGGCCTGGCTCATACTGTTTGTTCAAAGCTTAGAGTGAAGGGTCAGAAGAAGGAGACAAGTCATATTTTCCTGGCATTATATTGACAAAGTGAAAGGGAGCTCAGCCACAGGGAGATGTGAGGGTCTCATTTGATAGGCAAACCGGTATTCTGGGCAGGAGAAAACATGACTAGATACGTTTGATGATTTGTCAAATCCTGTTTAAGATGTGCCATGGAGAAGAATAGGTGTTACGGGTTAAGTTGTGTGTCTCTATAAAATTCGCACATTGAAGTCCTAACTGCCAGTGTCTTAGAATGTAACCTTATATGCAGATATGGTATTGACAGAGGTAATCAACTTAAGATGAGGTCTTTGGGGTAGGTCTTAACCTCAAGTGTCCAGTGTTCTCAGAAGATGAAATATGGGCAACAGCATATATTTAAAAAAAAAGTGTAACTAGACACTGGGAGAAATGGCCATCTTCAAGCCAAGAAGAGAGGTCTGAGACAGAAGAGCCTTCCCTCAAGTCCCTGAAAGGAACCAATTTACTAACACCTTGACTTAGGACTTTCAGTTTCCAGAATTGTGAGACAGTAAATTTCTGTTGTTTAAGGCACCTGATTTGTGGTACTTTGTTACAACAAACCTAGAAAACAAATCATAAGGAGAATCTGTGGCCTGAAGGCTACTGCGCAAGCTCGTCCAGTAGGCTTAGCGATGGGACTCTAGAAGAAATCGAGATGAAAACTATGCCACTAAGGGTTGAAAAGAGCTAAGAGCTGACTCGGAAGTCATTTTTCCAAGATGGCTGGAATAAGATACCGGACATCAAGTGTGGAGTTTAGCCTAGAGTTCAAGAGGACAAGAGGACATTTTAAAGGAGGTTGAGTAGCTAAGGAGCCAGTAGGTAGTAGGTGCTAGATCACACTACTCCTTTAGCATGGTCATTAAGGAGTGGGTTTCTCATGTTACCTGGTGGCTGAACGAGTTCATGGTAGACAATGATGTCTTGGGCATCATTGAGGTTATTGACTAGAGTAGCCAGCTCTGACCCAGTGAACTTATTGGCACCATACACTGCTTCATTTTCTCCATCTATCCAGTAGACACGATCCTAAAACAGAACCCTGACAATTAGCATGTGCATCCAAGATTAGCACAAATCAAGATCTAATATCATGATTTATTCATCATGTAATGGGGTAAGGTTATTGAATAGTTTTCTGGGACATTGAGTATGACGGGTAAGAGAAGCAAGTTCATGTTTCTTGAAGTTCTATGAGGACTTAGTGACCAATGTGTACCAGTCTTTAGGTGAAAGTTTTTCAGTTGCCTATTGTTCCCTCCTCTTCCCATGTACCTGTTCTAAGAGTGTCCTCTTATACGTGAGGTGCATGTCTTACCTCAAATATTGTGAGTGCAAGTGGATGAGCTAGGAACTCCAGAGACTTGAGCACTATCCTGCGATCTTGGCCATCCAAGTCCACACTAGACAGCATGTGCAGCTTGGAATCAAGCCAGTAGAGACGGCTTTTGACGAGGTCTAGGCAAGAAGATAATTGACACAATAGGAGCTGTTGATGCTCTGGCTTCTATTTAAAAATATCCAAAGAATCTATTCCGGTTTCTGGTTTCTTTTCTATCCGGAGTTCTTAGTGGGGACACCATAATACTCGTGAAGCCAGTGATAGAACCTGTATCTGCATTCTGTCTGTGGGGGCGGGGGGGGGGGTGGTGGAATGGGATTTCTAAGACTCTCAAAGTCACTGACTGGGGATATGTTACTTTATAGAAAGTGTTTTTAAAAAGGCTTGTATTTTTCACTTCTTCCCAGATAATTCAGAAGGAAACAGTTGCAAGTTACCACCCAGGAAAAGCTAAGGCACCCATGCCTGTGGTGTTCCATATGAAACCCCCCCCCCCCCCCCGAGATCCAAGAGTCACTGAGTTTCCACTGTATATTAGACCAACTAGCTGACAAGCCAGCCATCCTGGTACCTGTAATTTGTTAAGTCCACCATGTTTGTTCAGCCCCTCTCTCCAGCTACAGACGGAACTAGGAGCCTCATCTCAAATTTACAATGGGCATACGTTTAAACACGATGAAGGGAGTTACCAGTGAAGGAGTGAGAAGGACATACATACCAAGTGTAATTCCATTAGGCCATTGGATGTCCTCGGTCACCAGTGGACGCCTATCAAATCCATTCATCCCTGCTTTTTCTATTTTAGCTGGCTCGCCCCAGTCTGACCAGTAAACAAAGCTGGGAAGAGTCAAACCAGAAACGTGCCTTAGTGGCTAAGAAGAAAGAAAGCTGTGACTTAAATCCAAAGCTTAAAGGGGGCACAGAAAACTCTTGTGCTTGAGGCTCTCAAGATAAAGGCTGATGCTTAAGGCTCTAACTATGTTTTGTGTACATGAAATTGAACAGCGAGAATGGACAAGGGTTGGAGGCACAGCTTGGTGGTAGAGCACCTGGCTTGCCATGCATGAGGCTCTGGATCTACTCCTCAGGACTATAGGAGACAATAATATAATGTCCAAGTTATAGCTATGTTAGTCTGTGTTGGTCTGATGTGTAAGTACCAGCCCAAAGTCCCAAGGCTGTACATTTCCTTTCTAAAGGCATATTCTTTCAGATCCACGAAGGATCCCTTTTCTGTAAGCTCTATAGAAGGAGCTTGGGGATTATGTTCTAATAATCTTTCACAGGGACCAACTGTGAGACTACAGTTACCTTTTTCCAAGCTGCCTGCCTTAGTGAAATATTTTGACAATAGTCTGTTCCTTTCAATTGAACTTTCACACAATTTGCATTTTTAGATGGAAGCCTTGAGGGGACAGGGTTATACAAATACCAGTGTTTTCTTTGAGTCCTAGATTTGACTACCCAGAGCTAACCAACCCAGCTAAGTGTTCTCTCTCTCTCTCTCTCTCTCTCTCTCTCTCTCTCTCACACACACACACACACACACATACACACACACACTATTTGTTCAGAATCTGGGTGGACAAAGGATTCAGACATCACTTTTGGTGTATGTCATACATGAAATTTAAAGCCTCACTAATGCCGTCATGCACCTGGACAGTCAGGAGTGAGATTGGGAGGCACATCATACATAAGGGCTGCCCCAGGACTGCTCTGTATTTTGTTACAACATTTTTCTTTTTACTAATGTACCTTCATTATGCATCATGATTGGTCTCAAGAAGATATTTTCATTCAAGTTGATCATGTACACAATGGAGTTTTATTTACCCATAAAGAGGAAGGAAATTATGTCATTTTGAGGAAAATGGAGGCAACTGGCGGTGATCATATTAGGTATAGTAAGACTCCAACCACGAATATCACACACATCTTTTTTTCCTACTTGTAGAGTCTAGATTTCATAAAGATACATAAATGTGTGTGTGTGTGTGTGTGTGTGTGTGTGTGTGTGTGAGAGAGAGAGAGAGAGAGAGAGAGAGAGAGAGAGAGAGAGAGAGAAGAGAGAGAGAGAGAGGAGATAAAGAAAGGGACTTAGCTGGAGATGTATAGGGAAAAGTGAAATGGGCTAGACAATGAACAGTGTCATTGATGTCTTGAACCAGATAATTCTGTTCCTGGGCACTCTTAGGATGCATGAGAGAAGCTCCCAACCTATGTGGCTAGCACTCAAAAGGCTAAGTGAAGGAAAACATAGAATACGAACCCAGACAACGGGTCCACGGCTATGGAGGCAGGCTCTCGCAAGTCAGAATTAAACAGGAACTTCCTCTTGGCTCCGTCTAGGGTAGCTACTGAAATAGTCTTAGAAGCCGCATCAGTCCAGTAGATGGTCTTGTACACCCAATCAACAGCAATGGCTGCAGGATTATAGACATTGTCGATCATTTTAAAATGTCTACCAACTTTGTCATCAATTGAGGCACTGAAACAGAATAGGTCACAAGAAATTTAAAAGTTGTCACCATTGGACCCTGGAGAATGGACTTTCTGTTTATAAAATGGTCAAGGACTTTATTCAGAAAGGACCCTAGGAACCCCACAGCTCTCCACTAAAATTATTCAGCCATGTTGCTTAGGGATGGAAAATTAGCAATATTGTAGCTTGTCTAGTTGTGGTTATGTATTCTAGATGCAAAGAAAGCATTTGGCTCAGCTGCCATCATCAGGTCAACAGTTTCCACTGAGGAAAAGCTGCTACCATCATTTCTGTTTGTAGCAAGAGAAGACAGTTCACAATTATAGAAGGAGAAAATATGAGGAATTCAGATGTCATCTGTAGGCATTGTCGCCTTTTCCTTCATGAACAATGATTCATTCCTAAATAACAGCTGACAGTAACTTATTAGCTGGAAAACCAGTGTTGGGTTTAATACTCCCAACTGACTAGATAGTAGACTGGAGCCAGAGACAATAGAAGCCTCATCCTCTACCCCAATCCTTTCCACAGGCCCACTGACAGTGACTTATATGTCCAGATGTTAGAAATGCAAGTGAAAGTTACCTGAAGATGGCCTTTTGGCTTAGATCAGCCCAAAATAGCTTCTGAGCTGCAATGTCAGCATCGAGAGCCACCGTGTTTCTTAGTTGTTCTACAAGTTGGATGTATTCCTTCCTCTCTAGGCCAATCTTCCTGATGTCTCTTCGATTAGTGAAGATCAGACTTGGCTCTCTGCCTATAAGACATAAGCCAGGTTGATTTAGGTTTGCTATAAAGCAAGATCTTCTAAGTCACTGCCTCTCCACAGAGGACCACTTCTAAAGATACTGCTGAACATCTCAGTAGTACCCAGCCTGGAGTTCAAGCCCCCTGGGCCTGTAAGTACTTCTACCCTATTTAGGAAGGCAGTCCTGGGGTTACAGCATTCAACAGTAGGGTGGCTGATAAACAAGATATTTGTTTGCATTGTGCTCAGTTCCAGAAGCAAAAAGGAAGCAAATATGGAGACTCTTTGTAGTATCCTATGCAAAAGGAAAGACCAAGGCAGATGCATGGGAAGGTGATCTGCCTTAGTTTAGCAGCATTGCTCTGGGGTACGACTTTATGTGTAGGTTGACTGCTGCAGTCACCAGCTGTACCTTTTAGAATCACTAACTCATAAAGGTACCAGAGCAGCACCAGCCCAAGTCCATTTACCTACTGCCTTGCACACGCCAGTGGCAAGATCCATTTGATAGCCACGACTACATTCACACTTGTAACCGCCTTTTAAGTTGATACAAATTTGACTGCAGATCCCCGGATTTTGGCATTCATCAATATCTAGGAGGGAAATTAGAATTAGTCTTGCTGTTCCTCTGCCTTACTAGATGCATGTCGCCCTTTCCCATGTCCTCCAGGGGCCAGGCTCTTTGCTTCCACTCACCTCCACAGGTTTTCCTATCTATCAGTTCAAACCCAGCTGCGCAGTCACATTCATAGCCTATAACTAGGTCTTTGCAGATATGGGAACAGCCACCGTTATTGATCAAGCATTCATTGATATCTGGAATAAAAGGATAGCAAAAGTCACCTGGCAGCTTCGTCTTGATTTTTAATATAATATTTTAGATTTGTTCTTTGAGACTTCCATATACAGATACAATGGATTCTGATCTTATCTACTGCTCCATACCCCATCCAGCTCTCTGAAGATGCACAAACATCTCCCTCCCAACTTCAACTGCTCATTTTCTTTTCTGTTTCACAACCCAGAGTCCAAATTAGTACAACATCTTATTCTTAATTGATAGTTGTCTTATTCACATTCAAACTCAGGCTGCTGCTGCTGGCCTTTCTAAGATCTGATTATTTGTTCTGTAGATAAAAATTTCAGGCTGGATGGTAGGCAACCAGTTAGTTATACAGGATTTACTCATGTTGCTATCAATTTTAGTTATTTTAAGGAGTTTCTAAACTCAGGGTTAGTTTGCCACTGGGTGGAACCCCATGTCATAAGACTTTATTATCAAGCTTATATTAAATTTTAGCTCATTTTGAGTTCAACAGGGCTTCAAGCAGGGTCCAAACAGCATTGGCTCTGATGGACTGAAGGGAACCCCCCAGCTCTGGCCTCAAGCAAGCCCCTCACTTACTGCATTCCTTCAGGGGCTCATCACTCCAGTCTCTGCAGTCCTGCTCCTGGTCACACACTTTGCTGATGTCTATACATTCCCCACTTCTGCACTTGAACTTTCCAGGGCCCAAGCACTGATTGACTATAACACCAAACACAGGAGAGAAGTCCCATTGTTGGTCCGACCAGTGCAACCAACGGTCTACCAGAACACGATGGAGAGAACCTCACCGTTTTTGCAGTTGACTTCATCAGAGCCATCAACACAGTCTCGGATGCCATTGCACTGCCTGCTGCCATGGATGCAGCTACCGTCTTCACACTCAAACTGGTCAGGTCGGCAGGTTCGAGAAGCTGTGAAAGGAGGTAACACAATGGAATGCAGCCAGCCATAGGGTCCCCAGTCGATGCATGGAGGAGAATTGGAAAGTTACTTACGGCAGTTGACCTCATCACTGCCATCCTTGCAGTCAGGGTCTCCATCACACCGCCACTTTTTGTGAATGCACTCGCCAGAGCCACACTGGATCTCGCTGGCGGGACATTTGGTATGTATCACTGGCTGACGACCACACTGTTCAAGAGACTCGTCTGACTGGTCAGAACAATCTGCATCATCATCACACACCCAGCTGAGGGGGATGCAGGAAGAGGTGCTGCACTGGAACTCATGAGCCCCGCAGGTCGGTGGGGCACAATCCAGCTCATCACTGCCATCATCACAGTCGTCCTGGCCATTACACACAAAGTTCCTGGAGACACAGCGGCCACTGGAGCAAGTAAACTCATCAGCACTGCATGTTATGTTGCCTGTCGGAGGGAAGATGTCCCATTGAAAGTGCATCAGCATTTGTTTTTAATACAAGACTCTCATCACCAAATCAAATATATTGATCTTTGATGAGTAACTTTAGCTTTTGAACTTAAAAGCTATAGTGCTGTTATATTGAGAACAAGTTTCTGAAATATGACAAAACAGTTTCACAGTATAAAATAAGATGCAGCCATACTATATATAAGAGCAGAAATAAAGGACCAAGAAGACAGTAGAAGGCTAGAAACTAATTTGAGATGAGACCCACAACTGACACTTAAAGGGACAGTGATCAATACCTTAATCTGGTATCAGGGACTTCATTTTGGAAGGCAGAGTTATACCTAGACCAACCTATTGTATGTCAGCCCAAACCACATCACTAGCTGAGAATATGTATCAGCTATATATGGGCAATGTAAAATGGATATTAAGGCACTATCCAAAAAGAAACAAACCAAAGAACATTCTACATGGTTCCTTTCTTTTGGGTTCTTTAAATAAACATTAGGAATACCATCTTAATAATTTTCAGATTATTTTTTCCACTGCTAGGACCAGAATCATAGCCTAGCAACTCTGCATGCTAGTCATGACAAAGTAGTCACAGTAGCCAGTTTAGGTTTTGATTTAAATTCCTGCCAAACATACCAAGGTCACAATTTGGTGGTAATTGGTGAAAGGAGACCACGACTCTCTTGGGAAGCAAAGTGTAGATTTGCGAGGGAAATGTTTGGCAGCTCCAGGGCTTGCCATGGCAATGGATAAAGCTCGATTCTATGACTGAACATGAAACTCATTGGACTAGGTGCAGTGGGATTGCCCCCACAGAGTGACTTGTACATGCCAGACTAGTGTCTCACCTGCAAGGACTCTGAGCTCCAGACTAGTGTTTCATCTGCAAGGACCCTGAGCTCCAGACTAGTGTTTCATCTGCAAGGACCCTGAGCTCCAGACTAGGGTTTCATGTGCAAGACCCTGAGCTCCAGACTAGTGTTTCACCTGCAAGGACCCTGAGCTCCCGACTAGTGTTTAATCTGCAAGGACCCTGAGCTCCAGACTAGTGTTTCACCTGCAAGGACCCTGAGCTCCAGACTAGTGTTTAATCTGCAAGGACCCTGAGCTCCAGACTAGTTTTTTTTCATTTGCAAGGACCCTAAACTCCCTTAGATATTACAGCAGCCTGAAATTAGGCTCAAGAGACTCAGGTTTAGAAGGACTATGAAGGAGTAGTAGGTTGCAACAACACTCAAAGCAATGTTTTTCAACCTACAGATTTTTCTCCAGGGCCTCACCTTTAACATGGAACACTTCATTATAGACACCCCAAGAATATAAGTGTGAAAGAATAGAAAATAGTGCTAGCATTCAGAGACAGGAATCATCATAGGACACAAAGGTTGGGTAGACTTTAGCTATCTGCTGGCAACATGTTAGGCCATGCTTCTATGCTAATGTACCAATAGAGTCTAGTTGGCAGAAATGCTTGTATCACACTCAAGTAACTTGTTCCAAGAAGCTGATCTAACTAAATCTTTGAATGTGTCTGCTGGCCCCATCACCTTCTAGTTTTATTGAGCCAAATGTAAGGAAAACCCTTGAATTACTGTCATAAAAGGAAAAAGTCCACATAGCTGCGGCCTTACTAAGCTACGCTAAATGTACTATGCTGAATGTAAGCATCAAGATGACTTCTTTGCTTGCTTCTATCTGCCTGGAAGATGCACCAGGCAGTGGCCAATTACCAGGAATAGGCCTTTCACAGTTTTATGGTGGCCAGGAAGGACCAATATTGAGCAGACAGCAAAGCCACTGAAAAGTGACTCAGTGGCACTGTGTCTTCGGGCTGACGTTAGCATCCCTTGCCCACCTTTCTTTAGGAAAAGGGTCTTTGGGGTATGCCACTTCACACTGGTCTTCTTACCACAGTTTTCTTCATCTTCTCCATTGTCACAATCACTCTCCCCATCGCATCTCCAGGACACTGGGATACACTGAGTAGAACGGGCGCCACAGCTGATTTCATTTATGCGGCATGTTCTCATATCTGTTGATGACATACAGTCTCAAAAGAGCCTCCAAACTGGTCATTGCAAAGCCGCTGCTCCTGTGCTGCCTGGAAGTGCAACACCTGGGACTCAGTGGTCAGGCACTCGGGGCACACTGACTAGTGGAAGCCAGGCAGCTCCTTCGCCAGCTCCGTCCTTAGAAGCTATGCCAAGCAAGGCCACCTGGCAGCGTACCCGAGAACCTTGACCAGGTCACTCCTTCAAGGTTCTGCGGCATGCTCAGTTCTGGCTTTTGTTTTACTTGGCACAATTAAGTTGATTTGTTGGCCTGTTCCTAGTCCATTACTTATGTTTGGATATCAGTGGGCACACCAGATATTGTCACCTAATCCTGACTCTATTAAAGGTCAGATGGGCTAATACCTATGAGACCTTCCATGGAATAGTAGCCTTCCTAGGCCTCCATTCACATCTTTCTTTATATATGCAAAGCAGGAATATACCCTGATTCTTGATTTTACCATGTCATTAACCCCTAAAACATGGGGCTGACTCTGTGTAGATCCTGTCTAGGACCCTCAGGTTTCTAACTCACTGACAAAATTGTCCACTTCTTGGTAGAAAATAACCACCTCGGTTATTTCATAATCATATCCTTAACCTAAACTCGGTTCATGCCAATCCTATTTCTTCTGTGTCAACAGGCCTCTGCTGTGATGAATCTTCAGACTTTCCTGCATCCTAGCATCCAAATGATCCCAGTTTATTTGATCTCAACACACCTTTCTCTGTGGTTTGTGGACTTCTCCCTGTACATCAGCCTATGGGCAGAGAGATATATTTGTAACTTTATGAAGTTTTTCTTATTCAATAACAAACTCTATAGCCCCTGCATTAGGTTATACATTTGTTAAAATCCTCAAACTACCCTATTACTAACCACCTTGCTGTTTTAATAATAGCATGTTCTCATAGTACGAAAATCTGTGCATTTCAAAGCTTATGTGTCACCCTTAGGAAACTAGCTCTTGACTTACATTCTAGGTTCAGGGGACCATCTACTCAGTTATTGTCAAACAGTTGAAATCTATGCACCTAGTCAAGGAGTTCTTAATTGAATCTGCTGGCTTCAGTCTTAAGTATTCAAAGGTGAAGCTACCCAAGAGAATGTCAGTCTTGTTAGACTAGGGAGAGCAGTCTTTAGAGGAGATGGAATAACTGTTAATAGCTTGAATGACCTTCAAGTCAGTTGGCCTCAAGTTCAAGGCAGGCAAAGAAAAATGAATGTCAAGCAATCGATAAAGCATCACTTAGAACGGAGACAGAACAGCACAAAAGAAGTCAAGTCCAAAGCAAGTCAAGGCACACTCACGGCACTGTTCCGGGCTTTCATCAGAACCATCTTCACAATCAGGGTCCCCATCACACTGCCATCTGTTAGGAACACACTGGCCGTTTTTGCACACGAAGTCAGACTCAGCACATGTCTTCTTTACTACAAGAGTTTATTCTTGGAGTTAGAATTGAAGTCAATGATCCCAGACCCCAATTTTCATATTAAGGTTAAAAACTATACTTCGGTATGTTTTCCTTTAAAAGTAATGCTGAATCTGTTGACTGATATTCAACTGTTGGCATCTTTAGAAAGCTCATCTTTTTCCTCATAGGTTTCAGAGGAGGGAGTTATTCATTGGAGAGATTTGGAGGACAATAAACTGAAAGAAAGACAAAGGCTGTCCATTGTCTTATGACCCAGGGACGTTTCAAATGAACTGGTCTGTTTACAATGTTAACACTATGGATTTCTTCCAACTCATTCACAAACTCGGAGGTGTTTTTCTCCAAGTCCATTTTCTGTCCCTAAAATGGAACACTTGAGAGTAGGCAATTTATAAAGGAAAGAAACTTATTTCAACTCAAGCTTCTGAAATGGGAATCCTAAGAGCATACCACTAACACCTGCTTAGCTTTGGGTGAGGACCTCGTGCCTTGCTTCTCAGCCCACTCTCTTAGTAATTAATCTGGTCCAGGGAGAAAGGATTTATTCCCTCTCATTGATCTAATCACTTCTTAAATGCCCTGCCACCTCTCAACACCATACTATTAAAAATCAAACTTCAGCATGAGCTCCAGAGGAGACAAACCATAGAAAAGGTTTTAACAACCAAACTCTCCATCCTCTGACTAGCCTTTAGGGTAACTGTTCACTGTGGAGTGAATATGTGTGCCTTCATAAACTTCATATCCTGAAATCTCTACAGCACTGTTCTAGGAGGGAGGACTTGAGGGAGGTGATTAGGTCAGGAGGATGGAGACTTCACAAGTGGGATTGATGCCCTTGTTAGAAACATTAGTGCTTGTTTGTTCTCTCTCTCTCTCTCTCTCTCTCTCTCTCTCTCTCTCTCTCTCCTCTCTCTCTTCTCTCTCTCTCTCTCTCTCTCTCTCTCTCTCTCTCTCTCTCTCTCTCTCCCTCCCTCCCTCCCTCCCTCCCTCTTTCTTCTTTCTCCTCTACCATGGGAGGACACAGTAAGAAAATAGCCATTGCCAGGAGGTGGTGGCACACACCTTTAAATCTCAGTGAGTTTGAGGTCAGCCTGATCTACAGAGCTAGCTCCAGGACAGCCAGGACTGTTACACAGAGAAACCCTGTCTCAACACCCCCCCCAAAAAAAACCCCAAAACAGAACAAAACAACCAAAAAGAAAGAAAAAAAGAAAAGAAAAGAAAACAGCCATCTGCAATTTAGAAAGAGGGCTTTTATCAGACACTGGATCTGCCACCTCTTAATTTGGGGACATCCTAACACCCAGAACCCTAACATCAGATTTCCATCATTTAAGCTGCCATCCCTATGGTATTTTTGTCACAGCAGTGTAAACCAAGACTATTTCAGGGACATTCTTCACAAAACATGCACTTAGTGTAGAGGTATGCTGATGCTCCTGAACTGAATACTGCCACTCCAATGCCAGGGCAGAGGAACTCATCCACTAGACAAACCTAACGCCAATTAGAACACTGACAACAACAACAAGTGGTAGAACTTGGAATTCAAAGAGATTTCAGGCCTCCAGCCAAAGTTTGGTTTAACATCAACTAACTGAAAGTTACTGAAGCTGCCAGCACCTAGTCCCATAATTCACAGCTCCCATACAAATAGCCTAAGGCAAAATATCAATTCTACTACTAATTCTTCCTAGGGCAGGACTTAGAGTTACAATACAACATGCCATCCACTAATTAGACCAGGAAAGTAAAGACAAACAAATCAAGCAGCTTGGTCACTGTACCCATGAAAGAGTCCCAGAATCTGGAAGTCTTGCCAAAGCAGCCAGATAAGACACCCACACCCTGTGATAGTCTTTTTAGATTGGATTCTTCCATACCTATATGTCTGTACTTTCTGCTTAGACTTCCATTTTAAAGCATCACTCTAATCAATATTCTGTGTTTGTAAATCAGCCAAAGCCTGAAGTATGTTGCAAATTTAAAAGAGATCCCTTGGCATCGGGGTTTAAGCTAGGTGGAGGTCTTGGAGGCTAGGGCTTACTCTTTGGCTACTCTTATCCAGCCTTTAAACTTGGGAAATAGTCAGTTTGTAACATTCAACATGGGCTGATGAATTATTGTCCTAAGGGATTATTCATATCCTTGAACTACATAGCTAAGGAACCAAGGAAAGCCATGCCAGCTCATAATTCACCCCTGTTTCTAAATAACCATTATACAGTGTTAACACAGCAAATGCTATCCAAGGTTGGTGTTCCCCTGGGCCCATATGGAAACAGAGGCCAGGCTATTGGGCCTGTTGCTGGAATTCAACCCATGATCACCTCTATAACTTGCAAAAGTGAGAACAGGGAAATGGCCATAAAGAGAGCAGATGGTTTTGCAAAGTGAAAAATGTCATGATGATATGAAAGATCAGCTATGCAACAGAGAGTCTGAGCAAAGATAAATAAGGACATATCTTCATAGAGTTTATCTTTCTCAGTTCTGAGCATACACTATAAGGCCAAAGAAAAGATGTTCGAAACACCCACTGACAGCAAGATAGAAAGTGTTCCACAGGGGAAGAAAGCCATAAGATACTTACTTCGGGAACCAACAGAAGCAAGTGATGTGGAATCGACACTCAAACTGATTATAATAGCTGTAAAGCTTGAAAGTGAGCCCTCCCAAAAATTACAACCAAGTACGGGTCAAAGGTTAGATAGGGAAGTTGGAAGTAGGCTTTGTAAATTTTTCCATTTTAAACACACATTTAAGGCTGCTTTGGGCATGCTCGCACTTTCTCTGCTTACCACCATACCTGGGATCCAGCAACAAATCTGCCCATCGATGTGTTTAATCTATCCCACCTCAAGTGATCTTGATTTACTATGCTGTTCACCTACCTCTTTCCCTCGCCCAAATTTTTCTACCATGGGGCTGGTAAACAGTATTTATACAGAAGGGACTTAAAGAAAATCCAGTCACTGCTCCCACAATGACCCAGGTGTCTCTGCTGAGTTAGACGATAAAACTGTCTATAATAGGAAGTATAAAAATTGGTAGGGGATGGCTTTTGCCCAATGCATGATTTCTCAGTAGCCTTGCCCCTTCCTACCAGAGAACAGTTGAAAAGAGGTCCTCCTAGTGAGATATGTATTGCGAGAACTATATTCTCTGGGCCACCTAGAAATAGCAGGGAACTCAGTGTTTTGTGGAGCAGACTGAAATCTTTCCACTGAAAACACACGATGGAAAAGGATAGCACAGGAGGACTATTCTTCGTCTTGAGACTGGGGGTAAGCTTTTTCAGAATGGACTTTCAGAGCTATCATAGTCCCTTGGGTATTGCTCCCTAGGATGATGTCTGCAGCATTTTAATGATGATAAACAAAGACGCAGGTAATGACATAATGAACATGGCAGTCTATAAAACTCCGCACGGCCTTTTCTTCTCTTCTGTACCATGTGCTGGGATATGCTTATGTCTCCACACTCCGCATTGCATGTACCATCTTTCAAAAGGCAAATGACAGTGGCCACACTAATCTCCCCACTCACCACTGCTTTAGGGTTTTTCTAACACAGAACAGAGGGATGAAAGAGTAAACGTCAGCAAGAATTCCAGGTCTTTGTGATTTTGACATGCAGTTCTCAGCTGTTCTCTGTGACGTGACGTTATGGGGTCTATACGCACAAGCATTTCTCACAATGACCTTTGATAGTTTCTGATCAATGGTATGCTGTTGCAGTCACATTTGTTTGGAAAGAGAATGTCTTCTACCCTGCCCAATGCTTTCGAATAAGCAAGTATTGTGAGCAGAGAATTAGAAGAATCCTTATCTGATCTTGGACTGTGCTGGCTTGTTATTTCTATGCCAGAGTTAGTTAACTTCTGAAACTTTAGGGGATTTTGTAGTGTCCATAGCTTGCTATCTTCTTGGATCAGAGCCATTTGTGAGTTTAAAGATTTATTTATTTCGTTTATGTGTATATGTGTGTGTCTGTATAATTGTATGTCGTGTGTGTGTGTGTGTGTGTGTGTGTGTGTGTGTGTGTGTGTGTGTGCAGGGGATACCCATGGATGTCAGGTAAGGGTGTCAGATCCCTTAGAGCTGGAATTACAGGCAGCTGTGAGCTACCCAGTATGGGTGGTAGGAATTGAACTCAGGCCCTCTGGAAAAGCTGTATACAATCTTAACCACTAAGACATCACTCCACATATCCCCCCATTTGTAAATGTATAAAGTTACTTTTAAGCAATCTTCTGTCTTCTTCTACATCTGTTCTTTTCTTTTCTTTCTCAGCTTTCTATAGCACATATTTGTCTGAGGTAAGATAAATCAGGTCTTGTCATGTGAAAGAAATTCCACTTGGTGGTCAACATTCCATATTCAAGTTGATTATCTCATGTCAAATATTCAATTATATGCCTCCCGACCAGTATAGATTCACTGGACTCTGATTGACAGCAATACTTTAAAGTGGATTTTATTTACAGAATCTCAATACATGTGTAGAAACTAAAAGAACATCTGCACATTTCAATAGAATGCATAAGTCCACTCAAGAACTGAAGCTTGGTAACAAGTGAGCCCGCCAAAGTCTTTACTTACCACAGTTCTTCTCGTCGCTGCCATCAACACAGTCTTCATCTCCATCGCATTTCCACAGCAGAGTAATGCAGCGGCCATTGGTGCACTGGAATTGGGAAGTATCACATTTGGCCTTTTTCCCTAGGATGAGGAAGGAACACTGAGCAATGCATGCATAGAAGGTAAGTTAGAGATACAAGTTCCCCAAAGCCCATGGATAGGGACAGCTACAGACTCAGCAAGCTGTAACAATGTAGGGGCCAGCCTTGGATGGGTTTGGGGGCCGTGAACAACAATAGCAGAGTCCTTCACTGGTCAACAAACTAAAACTGAACACTAGATTTCCAGCCTTTCTCCCAGAGAGGCACAGCTGAGATACCAGGCTCCCACTACTAGAATGCAAACAGAAAAGGATTATACAGCTTCTAAGAAATCCAAGCACATAGTGGCCAGTGATGTTTTAGTCAGCATGTCAACATGTATCTCATCTCCAACGGTGGCCATAAAATTGTAATGGAGCAAAATAATTCCCAGCATCTAGAGAACATACAGCTGAAGAACCAGCAAGAGAAAACTAAAGAAGACAAAGAACCACCTCCGATACAAGTGACAGCAGAAGGGTTAGGAGAAGACTTCAGACTTCAAGTAGCTCAGGAATGCATTGGAAAACATCGACACCCAATACCAAGATGTCCTCACTGACAGAGAGGGATGCTCATAGAGAACTGTCTGATTGACAAGAAGATACAGAGCAACCAAGCCACCATGGAAGCACTTCTGTAAAGTGTGAAGGAAGGAAGAACCTGCCCCAGAGAGAGCTCTAGTGTCCTCCTTCAGGAGAGAGTCCAAAAGGCCTTTCTGTTGTAGGGAAGAGCTACATGCACATTAGTGCCCATAGGGTAAGATGCAGGCCCGACCCTCTCTAGGCCTAGGAGAAGGTGTGTGTTTATATGTTAGTTCTTAGGAAAAGTTTTAACACACACACACACGCACAAAAGATAGAGAAAAGCTTACAGAGTAAGCATGTAAAGAAAATATTTTTGTGTAGCTGTACAGCATGTGTTTTAAGTTGTTATCAGAGTTTGAATTTTTAAAAAGTGGGTCAGTGAGGTGACTAGGTGGTTAAAGGTGCTTGCTGCCAAGCCTGACCACCTGGGTTCAAGCCCTAGAACCCATGGTGGAAGGAAACAAACACAGAAACTTTTAGTGTTTAAAAAGAAAAATAAGGATAATTCATCATTGGAGACAGAAATATTTTTATAAACTTTTTCTAAATTGAAGGCCCACTAAGCATACAGTGTTTCTAAAGTAATGGCAATGTCCTAGGCCTTGACTTTCACTTACCATTCACTCACAGGCTCACTCAGAGCAACTTCCAACCCTGCAAGTCCATCTGTGATAATCATCCTATATGGAGGCATGTAGCTAGTTTTTCTCCTTGTCCACAGTCAGGACAAATCTGTCTACCACCAGTCCCACAGCCACTCAGACCCAACCAAGTAAACACAAAGACTTATATTGCTTACAAGCTGTATGGCCGTGGCAGGCTTCTTGCTAACTGTTCTTATAGCTTAAATTAATCCATTTCTATTAATCTATACCTTGCCACGTGGCTCGTGGCTTACCGGCATCTTCACATGCTGTTTGTCATGGTGGCGGCTGGCAGTGTCTCTCCCACTCAGCCTTCCACTTCCCAGAATTCTCCTCTCTCCTCGTCCCGCCTATACTTCCTGCCTGGCCACTGGCCAATCAGTGTTTTATTTATACAGAACGATATCCACAGCAGAGGCACCATTTTAATCTTTTACAGATATATTTTCTGTACCTTTCCACGTTTAGATGTATTTGGACACACACATACTTGCCACTGTGTTACAGCTGCCTACAGTACTTAGTGCAAGTACCATGCTATGTACAGGTAGCCTAGAATCAGCAGGCTAGCCCACAGAGTCTAGGTATGAAGTCCCCTAAACCACTGTGGTAGTTTGAATGAGAATGAACTCCATAGGCTCATAAATTTTCATGTTTGGTCCCCAGTTAGTGGAACTGTGTGGGACGGATTAGGAAGCTTCAAAAGCCCACAACAAGCCCAGTGTCAGTCTCCTCCACCCTTTCTCTACCTGATGTCTGCAGATGGGTCAGGATGGAAGCTCTCAACTACTGGCTCAGTGTCATGCCTATAGCTGAAAGTTTTCCTGTGTCCCACTTGGTCCACAGCCACTCAGACCCAGGTAAACACACAGAGGCTTATATTAATTAAAACTGCTCGGCCATTAGCTCAGGCCTACCACTGACTAGCTCTTACACTTAAACTCAGCCCATTTCTGTTAATCTATATGTTGCTACATATTCCGTGGCTTTACCTGTGTGTCATTACATGCTGCTCCCTGGACGGCAGGCTGGCTTTTCCTGACTCAGCCTTTCTCTTCCCAGAATTCTCCTTGTCTGCTTATCCCACCTATACTTCCTGACTGGCTACTGGCCAATCAGCGTTTTATTAAACTAGTGTACAAAAGCATTATTCCACAGCACACGCCTGTCTGCCAGATGCCATGCTACCATGATGGTCATAGACTAGCCCCCCTGAAACTTAAGCAAGCCCCCCAGTAAAGTACTGTCTTTTATAAGTTGGTTTGGTCATGGTATCTCATCACAGCGACAGGACAGTAACTAAGACAACATCGCTGTGTGTTTAAGTAAAGGAGCAATGAATAAGTCCTTAGGACTTCTCCTGCTCATCATGTGATACACGGCGATATCTCTAAAAGAATATGGAACTCATTCTCCTTCCCTTTCATCCTTTTTACTTCCAGGACCCAGAGGTGAGATGGCTCAGCAGGAAATGGCACTTGCTACCAACCTTGAGACATAAGTTTTGTTCCTAGAACCTATAGGGTAGGAAAGAACTAATTCCTGTAAGTTTGTCCTCTGACTTCCTATGCACGCTATGGCACATGTGTGCATACATAGACACACATAACTACATACCTCTAAAAAATTGGACATGGTGGCTGCAATTGCGATCTTGGGCCAATGGAATCAGTCCAAGATTAATGAACCTAGCTAGGTCAGAGACACAAGGGGCCATCGCAAGACCTCTGGACTCTTCTTTGCATAAACTGTGTGTGTTGCCAACAACATGCAGACAACCCTAATCCGTTAATAGCATTTCCTGGCCACATCCACAGCTTTATTCAGGAGTGACACTGCTATCACAAACAAGAAAGAGCAAAGTACTTGTGAGGGCCGCAAGGAGAGGGCAGAAAGGATGGGTTGATAATGGTTCTGCATCTTAAAACTGAGGTTTCCTTCGGAAAACACGTGATTACAAACCAGCTCCAAAGACAAGTCAAAAGCACCATGAAAGCATAGTTGGGTGGCAACAGGGTGCCAATCATAACTCAGTGATGAGACAAAGGAGAGCAAGCTAGAGTCACAGACCTGATTCTGCTTTCCGGAACTCAGTTGCTGTGGCTCATTATGGGCATACCATTTACAGAGGTGTGAACTAAGACTTCACGGAGGCACTCCAGGGCCAGGACAGTTCGGGTGCTTCCGTCATGAGTACTTCTATCCTTCTGCAGGACCAGATTGCTTTGTGATAAAAGGTGCAGCTCTTGTCCCTTAAAGGCCTCCCTCAAATACACTGTATAGACTTACAAAACCCAGTATGAGGCCTGGGGTGCATGCAGATTTGCTGGGGGAGGGCAGTTGCAAGCAGAAAGCCTTCAGATTTCCTGCTACCTCTCAGCCTCTCAGCATTTGCAGCTGGGGCATGCTGGCAGAGGCAAGCACAGACTGGAACTCTTGTGTGAACCACACAATGCTCTAGTTGGTCCCTAGTGTCAACTGCGCCCTGCTGTCGGGGAGAATTCTGCACTTGGTGGCTAATTCCCAAAGAGATGAAAAATTAGCTCAAGTCAAGATTACTACACAGCTGTGGTTTCCTTCAGGGACTATGTATATTGCTTTTAAAACTCTATGAACCTTTCAGCTCTTAAACGCTTAGCAAGCTAGAACTTAGCTACAGAGCAATATAACTTGATATTTCCTACCAATATTTCACATTCTACAAATATTTTATTGAGTAAAAAAATACTAGGGAGTTACAAAGAGAATAAGAGGTGAGAATCAGTTGTTTGTTTTTAATACCAATAGGCCAAGAGTGATGTACCTGGCTGCCCCCTCTCTCCCTCCCATTGCCACTGTGTTCACAGAATATTCTCCATATTCTCCAATCAGAGTTCCAGGGGCCATTAGCTTCTGCTCTATACCCTTGCAGCTTTGAGGACTATGGGAATGGCAGGAATCCACTTTGAGGACTTTATTAGAAAAAGGAGTTCACAATCAGAGAATACAGAATGAAACACACTTAGAAAGGATAGTCCATTGCAGTTACAATAGAGTAAAGCCTAAAAGACTGACATTTTTAGGGCTTTTGTTCTAAAGGGTAAGTCAAAATGAGCCAAAAACATTACATTTGAACTCTATATAGTGAGGATGATGAGCATGCCATCAGACTTGGAGAAAGATTAAGAAGATTAAAAAAACCCAAACAAACAAAATAAAAAACAAACTCCAGGATTAGGCCTGTGGGAGAGAACTTCCTCAAAAATGAGGCCAATGTGATGGATTTTGTAGACACTCAAGCTGTCTTGGGACTAAAGCCTGGCATATAACATGCTAAGACTAATATACAGTTCATGGTCGTTCTGGACTCTGGATTTAGTTGTAATACACAAGCTATCAACAGTAATAAGTTATGTTAAAATCCTGGAGGTGTGGCTCAGGACACGGGTTATAACAGACATAAGCATTTTCATCTGCTCATTTCAATATCCTAAAGCAGAAAGGAGTCTAGCTTCTACCTTTTCATATCTTACATGTGTCCATGTCACCCAGGCTTCTGCCTGCTTATCAGAAAGTTCTATGTCATCATGACAGACGTGACCTTCCACTAACAAAGAGGAAGAATTTACACAAGGAAGACAGTGGGTACCAAAATGTCCCTGCTTGTCTGAAAGATGCTGGAGAAAAGGATGGGTGAGAAGCCAGCCAGACTGATAAAGGCTCCTCTAAAGAGAAGCAAAGTAAGCTTTCCAGCCATGCGTCTCAGACTCTTAGCTTCCTAAGCACTTTGAGAGGCTTCGACTAGGCAGAGTGCTTCCTGGTTCTGTCCAGTTCTCTGTCTCATGTACAGTCAGAAGAGCTCAGCCACTAAGTTGAGCGCAGAGACCTCAGGCACCCTCCTGGAACACTGTGGGTTTTCCCTGCAGGTTCCAAAGAGACTCCACCTTTCTGTCTGGGTGTTCCACTGAGACCACTGCAGCTCAGAGGTCCAGAACTGAAAGCACCACATGAATTAAGAAGCTTTTGGGTCTCAAAGCTTTGGGGATTATAGGATTGTAGACCTGTAGTCTATTTTCATCCATGAATGTTAAATCTCAAATTCACTATTACAGTTCATCGAGGGAACAGAACAGGTATGAAATCATCCACAACCCAGTTTCTTTTCATTGTTAAGCCGAGCTAAAATCACGGTAAGGCATAAATAACCTTGGGAGTGGAAAGGCTAGGGACTCTATACCCCTGCAGCTGTCTGCTCTGAAAAGGCGGGAGATGGAGTAAAACACAGTTTTCAGTGGGCTCCTTAAAACTGCAGTGCTCACAGAAAATAGCTTGGGACTAAAGGGATGGGGGAGGGGGATAGAGTAGCGCAGCATGGAGCCTGGAGCTCTACCTCCATCCCAAACCATAAAGACTCTTGCTGTTAGCTTAGGAATATGCAAAGGGTCCTCTTCCATGAAGAGATTAAACTAAGTTTCCTTCCAGCTCTAATATTAAGCAAGAATACTTTTCATCTTTTGGGTCAGGAGATTTGAGGTCACTTGTATCTACCCACTTATGTGGCTATTAAAGTTAGTGATAGATGTCCCAAAATGTCAAAGAATGTCCTTTCTCCTTTTATTGTCCTTTGTATGTATGGCATCAGACTTGAAGCTTACTGGAAGGTGTCCATGTCCCAGGAGCTTTGCTCACCTAAATAGTTAACACTGATTGCTACCCACAATCAGCAGTTCACTGGCTTCAGGAGACACGGCAGTTTGAATGCACAGGGATGTCAGTTTGCCATTACCTAATTGGTTCTGTAAGGGTTAACATGGAAAATCAGCATGTGAGCTTCCATAAAGCCCTGTGTTGGCCCTATAGTGAGTAGCCTAGCTGGCTTTAAGGATGGGCCACGGATTTCCCCATAGGCTTTGAGTAACTTTTTGGCAGGATTCCTCTGGTTGGAACCTGGAATAGTGAGGAGATGCTCAGAGTATCAGGTTCATGGGGAACTTGATTCTATAGAGGGTCTCAGGCTGCCACACTCTGCCAGGCCCAGCCTTCACTTTGATTGCCTACATGGAAGGGTATTATCATCTGCTGGAATATCTTCAGTCCATTGCTTTTGGCACTTCTAGGGCCACCAAGGGCATTTATTTTTAGTCTACCTCATCTCCACTGCTTGCTAATTTAATGCCAATCCTTCTATTCATAGGCTAAAACTCCTTTTAGGCCAGGCAGACTTCTGAGTCAGCAAAAAAAGTTTTCCTACAGGAAGGAAGGGAGAGGCTGTCAGTGGCAAATAGTGCAGCAGGGTGGTGGTGGTAGGGGGGGGGGGGAGGCCCTGAGATGCCGAGTAAGGAACTGTTGTCACAAGCTGTTCCGTTTACACCTGACCGAGAGCATCTTCCATTCATGGGTACAACCAAACGCTTTGTATTGTTGGCCTCTTTTGCTGCTCTAAGACTTCTAAGACTTCTCATGTCTTAACTCATTAGTTCTACGTGACCTTTCCCCTTTCCCTCTTTACAGATTAGGAAAAGAACAAAAATACAGTGACTTGCCCAAGATTGCCCTGGGCTGACCTAAGATTTGAACCCAGGTGTGCTGGCTCTAAATCCTATGCTACCAAACACACAAACTACAATAGCCAACTCAGGACTACATAATTCTAGAATATTCCACTTGCTTGGAATTTAGCTAGTGCACTCTGCTTAAATCAATCAAGAATAAAGAAGTTTCCTGTCTCAAGAGGACACTCTACAGTATAGCTTTGTAGTTGAGATAGGGCCCTATTTCCTGTTCTCATCGTAGCCTTTTAAATATGCTGCTAGAATTCCCATCATAGTGGCTTTTTCTAATTTTTCTGATTTTCTTGACTAGGGTACATTAACCAAGTCATATCTCTACCTTATCTGCCTGGGGATGGAGAACAGCCCAAGGGGCACCAGCATGAAGACCAAGAAGTTACAGAGGCAGCAAAACATGGGAGAGGCTTTGTTTACAAGGTTGTAATACTGAATATACTGGTAATCCCCCTAAGACCTCAGAACTGTCACTGCAGGGAGACAGGAGAGAAGTGGAAGTGTTTTATGACAGACATGTTGGTGACAACCTGAGCACAGCTTTTGGGCGCATTGTATAAGTAACATTCATCGGGATGCCTCAGCAGACATGCAGAGTAAAGCAGTTGGTCCCCACACCTGCCCTCCTCTCTTGTGTCTTATAAGCCTCAGTTGACTTGCCACTTCCCTAAATCAGTAGCCCGGGAGGGAGCCCAGCTTCTTCTCCCCTGACACTGGGCCTGATGCCCATGTCTAACCCCTCATCTCTCACTTGATCTAAATTTAAGTCAACTTTCCCTTTGCCTCCAGGGTGTCTCGGTCTCCATCCAAATTAAGACAGTGATTTAAGCCCCTTAGAATATCCAGAAGGGCCAACGATAGGATCATTTCCTGGCTTCCCACTGATTCCAGGATTGAGTCGCCGTTCCCTACCAGCTTCCCCTGACTTCTTCCTTTCAGCCACCACCCACCATCTGCTCGGGCTGCCACAGCTGAGCTAACAGCTCTAAGGGGCTTCCCTGACTTCCCCTGCCTTTGACCATCCTCACGAATGCGTAGTTTCTGTTTGCCCATATGGTTCCTGTTGTCTTCCTGTGTCTTCCCCACAGGAGCAGGTTCAGATAGCATCTCCTCGCTGCGGCCTACTGGACCCTTAAATATGTCCCCAGAGCCAGGTATGATCTGGCTTCTTTCCCAAAACTTTTTCTAACCTGCCCCCGTGCTCCAGGGCACTGAGGGCTTGTTACCTAGCATCCAAAGATTTGCTAAGTCCTACGAGTCATGAATGTATTCGTTGGTTAATGAATTAACCTATAAATCTGTTCTGCATTATAGACTTTTGTCAAAATATTTCCCCAGCTTTTCTGAACTTGAAAGGAAGCGTGGCCTGCTAAATGAAGTTTTGCCCAGTGGAATCTTTTGAGAGATAAAGTTAAAGAGGTACCTGCTTCCTATGCCTATGAGAGTACTTTCATCTCATCTGTGTGGCAAGTTATCACTAAAAAAAAAGACAACATACCTTGCACATCTATCTGCCATAATTAGTGTATCAGCCACATTTCCACATGGGAGAGTTTCTAACACACATGGAAGATCTGATAAGGAGAGGAGGTTGGTATGTCAGACCCAAGTTTCACTTTTGACATTCTATTGCTCCTTGGGAAGGCTGGCACTAGCCCACTGGGGTTTGAATCATCACCTTCACAGGACCATTGGCAGAGATAAGATCCCTTCTGGTATTGGCATATTAAAGTCTAAGTTGCTGGTGATTTTAGGGAAGCATTATGAGCTATAATCAAAGCAGCATGTGGGAACTCTCAAGACATCTTCAGCTGATGTCTGTGGCTTTCGTGATTAAGAAACACCAGCTCTGCTCACTCCATTCACAGCTTCTATACTCAGCTCTTTTTGAATCTTGAGTTTCCTGGTTTGACTTACTACCAAAAAAAAAAAAAAAAAAAAAAAAAAAAGGCACAAAGAGGCCATTTCTCTGGCTTCTGTATTGTCCATCAAGCGGTCTTGAGCAGACGTACAAGGGGGACTGGCTTCAATTTATACCCTGCCTGGTAAATCTCCCTGCCAATGAATAATTTAGATCTTAGGAAAGCATGCTAGGAAAAGTAAAGATCAGAGGCAGGTCTAGAGAATAGACGAGAGTATACACAGTATACTATAGTATAGTTTAGTATAGTATAGTATAGTATAGTATAGTATAGTATAGTATAACAGTCTGTGCAGGAAGTACGAAGTTAGGAACGTGTGAACTCTCAAATGTCAATCATCAACCCTGGCAAACTGCACATTCCCCTACCCCCCTCACCTCCATTGCCAATACTATTTCTGGACGCACAAAGACTACTGGCCACCTTGCCAACCCAGACGCCCAAAGTTAGTGGCAAGATTGGCCACTCTAGTGAGTGCCTGACCTTTCCAAGGTATAGTTTCTTGCCCTAAATGTACTTTTTAAATGCTAGCTCTGGCATACTCTCTCCCCTCCCCACAGGGCATCTCTACCATATGAAACTTAGCATTTCTACCTCACAAAGCTGGCGAAAGGCCCTCTGCACAAACGATGAAACGCTTCTGGGAGATCTCTATGCTTACTCTCACTATACATAGCAGATTCTCTCTTAATTTAGAACCTAAAAATGACTAGCAGGCCCAAATCATCCAGGGTTCTCCACAAGAAGGCCAAGTGGGCCCGGTTGAAGGTGCCACCTGCTTTCTCACTTAGCTATACTGCAGTTAGCATGTCTAATGTGTTGAAATTTACCATTTTCAGGGCCTTGATTGTAAACCAACACTGGAGCTTAGCAGGGAGATACAGATTTATATCGAAAACAAATACAGAAAGTAAAATTGATCAAGTTTTCACTTACAAAATCAGGTTCTCCAAGAACTGGGTTATAGTATGCCTTGGGGACCTCAGAACAAGCTACCAGTCCTCAGATTGTCCCCTCCTCATCGAGGAGGAAGATGGCCTTAGATTACTCCTGTTCAAAAAGTACATTTTACTCATAACCTCCAAAGAAGGGCTTTTATTTTCCCCGAAAGCCGTCTACTGGCCTGTGGTCCGGTGATCTCTTGAGATTACTTCAAGTTAGAAGAATCTATCTCCTCACATGTGAAAGGCAGCTGCCTTAGTCTGCCATAAGACTCACCAGGTATATGTGACAAACACCATTTCAGGCCCATTTCAGCTCTGTAATGTGCATAATGTCTCACAGGCTAGCACATACCAGTGACTTTCCAAAGCAAGGTCAAGTGAAGCCAATCAGGGCCAAGACCAGAGGCTGAAAAGGGAACTACTCCATCTCCATCCTGTTTCCTCTACTGAGAACAACTTTATATTCTGTGAGGGCCTAGGAAATATTTCCTATACATTTTCTCTTTCTATGCTATTTGGTAAGTGGAAGGGTTTGGAAATCTAAGCCTGAAGCCATGTGCCTGGGGTCCTCTCTGCACTCTTGACCTTGAGGCTGTGCTCTAGAGCCTTTTGTTTTATGGGTTTGACATTGTTCAGGGAACAGAAGGGGGGTCCTAATAGTGCTTTAGCTCCTCCAGAAGCATCACAGAAGTTCTGCAGTGAAATCCTGTCTATGGCTATTCATTTTTTAAGAAAGCAGAAACACAATGATCAGCTGGCAATTGTTTGGAAGGTAGAGATGGCCACCTTTACAAGTATCGTATAGGGTTTGCTAATCAGTTTGTCCGCCTGAAGTCTTAACATGTGCCAGTTCTACTGAAGTTGGCCTTTATATGCAATCTGTAGGTCTCTGGAGACTCAAGCATAAAGTGATGAAATGATACAGGACCAGCACTAGAGTTTGCTGGTAAGATGATGATTCTAGGAAAATAAAATAAAATAAAAATAAATAAATAAAATTAAAAAAAAAAAACCTGTTCCAGACTTCAGGAAGTGCACTGCCCATCAAGCTTGGACTGTGACCCTCTTTAAAAAAGAAAGCCCTCGTCTAGTCTACGGGGCCTTTCTTGGATGTAGATGAGATTGCTCTGGTCTCTCCCTTCTCTTGGTGCTTCGGTAAGCCAGATATCATTTCTCCTGGTTTTCCAGATTCCTGCCTGCAGGTACACATCATTCACTCCCCGAGCAGGAGAAGTAAGAGTCTTTGGTCATAGTGGAAGATCTCTCGCAGAACTCTGGCTTTGAAGACTACACAGCATCTCACATCTTAATCTATACCTAGGCTGGAGGAAAGAGTCCCAGAGACCCCACGTATTTTGCCATCAGCCCTTGTAACACCTCTTGTTAGCCTCACTTAAATTCCTTACAGGAAATTGGTGCACACCTGCCTGCTCTGTATCGGGTAGTTTGGAGCAGCCTCTGAGTGTGCATGTGTACTGGGGGACAAGGGGAAGGGCTAGACAGAAAGATTGAGCATAGAAGACCAGGGCCAGAAAATCAGTCCACATGTCTTGGTACTTTGAACTTAAGACACGGACGGAATGGGTTGGCTTAGGGTCAATACCTGCTTCAACCAATTCCAGGTTTGGGCAGTTCAGAAAGAATGGCTTCCCCCACTCTGATGATTTAGGTTTATGCCAGGTTCTCTCTTCCACTTTTTCCAGCACCATCATATTCCACTTGCAGTAAAAGAGGGGCAAAGGATATCCTCACTTTATGGATCCCAACTGAACAGCTTCTGACTTTGGACTAGCTCAGTGCAGCAGCCTGGGTGCTTTCTTAGCACCCCATTAAAAAACAGCACCTAATGGAAAGTTAGCACGTTAAAAAATTCCCAGAATACAAAAGGACCTGCAGCTAGGACTCTTTTCTCCCACCTCCCTGGATCACAGTCAATAATGGATTTCATACACATTCGTGTTTTGAACTATTACAAAATATATAACGCAAGTCAAGTCACTCTGAGGGATGGTTTAATAAGTTAGCATTACTCATCCATTAATGATTAATGTCAGCGTCTGAGAATTTCTGTGAAGCAGGGCTTCTCTGGGCTCGTAGGCTTGCCACACACAGTATTCTAGCGTCACTACACATGGACTTTTCAGAGTGCAGCAGGAGAAAGCACCAGAAGGCACAGTCCCTCTGAGCCTGGCTGATCTTAAAGGTAACCCAGCTGGGGCAGCTCAATTAAGTCCGCGAAAACACGTGACCAACCTAAACGCAATCCAGTTACCAGCCAATCGCATGGGGCAGAAAAGCCCTGCCCAGCTTCTCACGCTCGGGACAGCGGAACCAAAGGCTCAGGGGCGCTGGGAGACTTCAACGCCCCAGCATAGGTCGACAGACTGCTTGACCACACACTTGAAAGTTCGCTCTCACTCCAGGACACACGTGATCGCACGCAGGCGGGCCTTCTAAGCTACCCGGCGACAGGAGATGGGCATTGTGGACTCTTAAGAGCTGGGACAGCATTCTGCCCTAATTACCGAGGGCTGGTTGGCAAGCAAGCTCTTTGGTGTCACCTCTTAAGACCTCTAAGACCTCTTCAGTGGCCTGCCAAGGATCAAACCGGACCTTGTTAGGGAGGCGTCTTATCGCCTGCTCTGGAAAGTTGTGTGACCCAAGATGGGGGACTGAAAACACACAGGGATCCCAAGCCAGTGCGCTGACCCTAGGGGGCTCACGACAGTAACCCCCGCCCTCCCCAAGCTACAGTCACACCCCAGTTCTAGCACTACACCTTCGATCTATTGTGTGAAATAAAGGGCTAGTTGCAGTCACTACATTGGGACTCAGTTTCTTTGGGGGGAAGTGTCACCCAGAACGAGGCTCAGCAAAGTAACCTGATAAGTCTGGGTCCCACTCCCCTCCCCCGTTCAGTTATCTCAGAGACGTGGAGGTGTACGAACGCTGCAGTAGCGGCGGAATCCCGGGGGGAGGGAGACAAGCACTCGGAGGACAGTCCGGTTGAAAGCCACACTTGGGGCCGGAGAGACGGCCGGGCGCCTGGGGAGTCGCAGTCCCGGTGCGCAGGCTGCGCACTTGTCATGGCTCGGCCTCCAGGCTGCCGCCCACCGAACGTGCGCCTGCTCACGGCTGCGCGAGGACTCCCTGTCCGACCGGCACCTGGCGCCCGGTGTCCTCGGAGACGCCCACCTTCACCCAGGGTGCGCTCTCAAGCCTGCTCAAGTCTGAGGGGTGCACCCGGGCTTCCAGGCCCGGTGCTCTGCCACGGTCCTAACAGCCCGCCTGGCAGAGGAGGCAGAACCATTGTTCAGTTCAGCTCCAAAGCCCACATCCCCAAGCCCTTGTCAAGAGGGATGAAAACCATATAAAACAGAGGTTCTGGGAAGAAAGGGGACACAGGGGAATGACAACAAGTTCAAGGAACGCTTTAGGACACCCTAAACCCCACCGTCCCCCGGGCCCAGCTCCCAGTAGCCTCGGCTCTGACAGCTCAGAGGCGCCACCCGGGCGGGGAGGGGAGGCAGGAGAGGAGCGCGGAGAGGCGCCTCCTAGGAGGGGGTGGGCAAGAGGAGCCCCAAGGCCCCCCAAAACGCAGCGATCGCGGGCGCCCCGGCTTGTTACGGGCCGAGTGCGGAGGGGCGCGTCCCCACTCACCGCTTGCATTGGCGCCGCTGTCCCGGGGCGCCCAGCACAACGCGAGCAGCAGCCACAGCGCCCAGCGCGCGGACGTGCCCATGCTGCCCGCCCGGATGGTGCCGCCGCCGCCGCCGTCGTTGTCGCCGTTCGCTCCGCACAACAAGTTACCAGCCCTTCGGAGAGGAGGAAGGAGGTGGGGGCGGGGAGGGAGGAGGCGAGGAGGAGGGGGGAAGGAGTGAGGAGCCGGGAGCACGGAGAGCGCGGAAGGAGCGGGCACCCCTTCCCTGCAACTTGCACGCTCTACTCCCCGCCAGCCAGCCACCCACCCAGCCACCCACCCGGTCACCTCCCCCGCCGAGGCCGCGGTGTGCGCGCGGACCCTGCGGGCGGAAAATAATGCAGGCGTTGCAGAGGGAGGGGAGGGAGAGGGGAGGGGACGGCGCGGGAGGAGGGGGCGGGGAGCCGGTTCGCCAGGGACAGCCGAGGCGAACGGTCGGGGGCACCCACTCGGGTGGCGGCAAGAGCGCGGTCGAGCCGCGCGGGGACCCCAGCGGGGGAGCTCAGCCCAGCAGCTCCTGCACGCGCCGCTCTCCCGCGTGCGGTGCGGAGGGTGCGGGGGCAAGTGGCAGCGTGCGTGCGTGAGTGGCAGTGGTTGAGGCTGTTGCAGCCGCCATCCGGACGGCTCCAGGGGCCCGGCTGCTTCGCGCGTCGGCCCGGGGCTCACGGGGGACCCGGGGCGGCCGCTGGTTGGCTCGCGCACCGTCCTCACCTCCAATCCCGGGTGCCTGTCCTAATTTCCTGATCCAGGGAACCTGCGGCCGCAGCAGCTGTGCGCTCCCTAGCTCCCTACAGTCGCTACTGTACCCTCCTGGCGCCGGGGCCGAGGGCGCTGATGCAACTATTGCTGCTGTTGCCACCACCTCCGGGACGATGGGGCTGACAGTTGAGGGGTCTGGGGGCGGCAAGGAACTCTCTACCTTCCTCTCCTGAGCCCCTAGGAAGGGCTGGAATTGTGAGGTCGGTAGGTCGGTAGCATCTTCCTGGGGACTCTTCTTTCCAACCTGAAAGTGATGAAGAGGGGTGCGAATGCTCCGCTGCTCTGCTGTGGGGTTCGGGGTCCCGTCTCAATGGCAAACTGAGATGCCATTTTGTTAAAAATTAAGTGTCTCTTTAAGTATGAGTGTGTGTGTGAGTGTGTGTGTGTGTGTGTGTGTGTGTGTGTGTGTGTGTGTGTGTGTGAGAGAGAGAGAGAGAGAGAGAGAGAGAGAGAGAGAGAGAGAGAGAGAGAGAGAGAGAGAGAACAAGAGAGCTCCGTGGTTGTGGCTTTTCCTCTGTAATAGAACAAGACTAAAATAACCGAGTCTGAGATGGGGAGGAGGGAAATTGCCAGCCCAGCTCTGCATTCTCTCATCAACGATTATAGTTAATTGCTAATTGCACAAAATGATAGTTTGAGGGCCTGTAATTAAAAGCTTAACCTTTTTTGGTTGGGGGAAGGGGACCCGGGTAGATTTATTCTTGGTACACTTTGTAACATTTAATTATAAGCCTCGTGGAGGGAAAGAAGGAAGCAAAGTCAACCCGCCCTAGAAAGGATGGGGTTTTTGCCAGACAGGACCTGAGTCTAAGACTTGCTCTTCCCGCCCTTCAGTTTTCTTGAACACATCCCCCTGGCTGAGATGCCTTCTCTGCTCTGGCCTAAGCAGCGCACAGGGGTACACTGAGCTATCTCACCTGTTAATATAGTGTGCGGGCTCTTCTTTTTGTAAGTTGCTGGAACTTGAGTGAAGCAAAGTTGACAGATTTCAGATTACACCTCCTAGCTAGCTCTCTTCCGGATTTATAATCTCCTCGCCTTCGTTCTCCCAAGCAATTGTCAGTGGCAGTCTTCCTTCTAGGAGGGATGCATGTTTGAGAATTTCCTGGGCCCAGGAGACATTTTGGTCCCTATAATTTATCCTCACTGTGACTGATAAGGCCACATACAGATGGGGTCGTTCTAAGCAGCTCAATGTGAATGCTGTTTTGTGTAATTGGTGGGTAGGAGATAGGTAAAAAGTGCACCAGCCACACACATGTTGCATGGGAAACAGAATTCATGCCGTTCACAGTGCAGGTGCTCACAGCTACTATTTACCTCACAGACCAAGTGGAGAGGGATGGCCTCACTAAAGGCCCTCAGAATCTTCAGCATCCCTAGGACTTGAAAAGCTCATGGTCACTTTACAGCCGGTGAAATGGGTGGGAACACAGGTGAAGTCGACATTAAAAAGCTCAATATTAATGAGTCGTGTCACATGCTTGTTTTTAATGTTTTCCTTGAGAGAGAAATGTACACTACAAGGGAAACACTGATATGGTACAGTAAGACTTATCTTCAACTAACATGTATTAAGCTTTCTAGCATAAATAAACTGTTGGTAAGTTTAGTTATGGCTCAGTACTCAATCCCGTAGCTTTTTGTTCGGTCATTTTTACTCTGCCTCCGATTGGCTGTGCAACTTCAAACAACAGAACCCCAACCACTCACTCCTTTTTCTCTGCCTGCCTTCTGACCTGTTCTGAAAACAACAACAACCCGCATGATAATCAACATTTTCTGTGACCTCAGGAACCAGCTCTCTGTGGCATCCATTATTATCAGACAGAAGTTACAAGGAGGCATGCATGTGATTCAGAGAGACAGTAACCAATAACTAAAAGAATAAATTGATCATGAGTAGACAGTGTGGGCAAATTAACAGAGATTCAGGAGCCTTTGGGTAACTGTGTCAGTAGTCATATTTACTCCCAGTGTCCACCACATGCGTTAGTTGTCCAAATAACACACATTGAGCAGTGCTGGGAGGGTGATGACAGACAAGGCAACCGCCATAGATGCATGCTTATCTGAAGAGGCCATGGGAGCTAATCAGGTAAGACAGACATGTTGAAAATCCCAGCATGTTACATACAGCATCGTAATCTAGAGTTTGGGATGCTGTAAAATACAGAGATGAGGCAGCTATTGCTCAGTGGTGGATTGCCTGCCTAGCACGCACAAAGTTGTACATTCCATCTGAAGCATCGCAAGAATGAATGAATGAGTGAGTGAATGTATGAATGGGATTATAGGAAAAAACTAGCTGAGTTGGTTGCAGGATGAGGCTATAAGAAAAGGCTTCCTCAGGTGCTTGCCCTTGAGGTGACATATTCAGCATTTTCACCCAGTAAGTCACATCCTGCCTCCACCTTTTTATTGTTGGTTGGGTTAAGAGACTAACTTTGACTAAATTAATGGACAGAAGTTACGGGGCATCACTTCCAGACTGGCCCATTTAGTTGCCTGTGTGAGGTTCTTTCTTTCTGTCTTCCTGGCAACAGGAGGCATTCCAGAGGTGGCTGTGCCATTTGCCCAGGTTTCTGATCAACTGCATGAGTATCACATCTTTGACGACGTCTATGAATGAGAAGGATTTTCAATACATTTTAAAGCCTTGGAGATATAGACTCACATATCATAGGCCATGTTACTCACAAAGCTTAAACTATTTCTCATTTGTCCTGTTAGAGAAAAGGCTTGCTAACCACTGGCATTGAGTGAGGAAACAATCTATGTTGACTTAACTTATGGAGAGTTTGTACACAATGTAACCTGGAATTAACTTGACAGCCACACTGGAGAGGTAAGGAAGGGCTTAGAGAGCCGAGGAAACCAAGGCACAAGAGCAGTAAAAGGTAGCGGACAGAATTCAGAATGGCTTAAGGTTGGGGCCCCAGGGCCTAGTAGTGGGAAGCAGGGCTGAAGAAAGAGGCAGGGGCTGGTTTAGCAGGGCGTGGTGAGTCACCTCAGGCTTTGGAGTTTACTATGAAGCCCAAGGAGGCCTTGAGGTAGATGTGATCAGGGGCTTGGCATCCAGTTTCTTTTCGAAAGATGATTCTACAGTGGTGTGAGATGGGGCAGAATAACATCAGCGGAGGGAAACCTCGAGATGCTGGGTGATGGAGTGTACTAAAGAACAGGAGGAAGAACGGTTATTCTCAGGCAGACTCCCAGGCCTCTTCCTCAGACATCCTGCTTTAATCGCACCTCAAAAATCTGTATGCGTAATCCTATTCCTGTGATTTGGGAGGCAGAGATGATCATATTTCAATGTATACATCTATAAAATTCTCCCAAAATCAATTCTTTAAAATATAAAAATGTATGAAAGAAGCTGTTTTTAGAGAATGACTCCAATGTGGTTTTATTTGAGAAGCAGTTTTTTTTCTGTGAAAATTATGTAAATTTATTCGTCCAGTTTCTCTGAGGCTTCCATCAGGGCAGGGCCCACAGAAAACACCAAAGTCCATGCTCTTCTGGCATCTTCCTCTCTTCAAAGCCCTTAGATGAACACATACAGGTCTCAGAAATCATCTTCCAAACAGTTGGCTAATTTGTACTGCTGATTGCTGAGGTCTCAGCAAGTCAGAAAAGAGCTGACCCTCTCTGATGTATTGAGATGCTTACATCCAGGCCTCCCTTCTGTCCCCTTTTAATTGTGTGAGAGGCTAGTGAAACCCACAGGATTCCCCTTCTCTGTAGGCTGCATGGGCAGGGCCTGATGGTTTAAACTAATGTGTTTCATATTTTTATGTGACTTCTATCAGAGTCACTTGAAAGGCCAGTCTCAATAGGGTGCCTGGCTCCACCCTCAGAGTTCGTGATTGAACGGGTTTGGAGATTGAAGATTTGGAGTTTTGAACGTGTTTCCCAGGAATACTGATGCTGTTAGTCAAGGAATGTGATTTGAGAATCACTTCTGAACCCACCTGTGGAACTTCCTCCTCCAAGTACACAATTGGTTCAGGGCCTCAACCAGTTAGCCTGTGGCATTCCCCAGGTGCATCATTTAAGGCTGAAACCTTAACTACATTCCCCAAGCTGCTTGAGTTGTGGAGAGGCTCAAGAACTTAGCTCCAGGCTTTCTCTTAGTTAGAAAGATGTTTACTTCTAACTAATGGGCTAGATGGGCTCAGGTCAGAACTACTCTTGCCGTTGTGACAATATGAAGGAAGAGATTTGGAGATGAACTGAAATGTCTACAGTCTCATCGTGATAGTTCCATTTTTGAACTTTTATGAGATTTGTATGTGGGCAGAAATGATATATCTAATGTTTTCTTAGTTGGTTATGTGTGTAGTTTATGTGATATCACAGCTGGTACTCTTTGAAGAACAAATGTGCTTCCTCCCAAGCTGGAACTTTGGGATGGTGCTGTCCAAATATCTTTATTGTTTTAGAAGTGTATTTACTGGAGTACAAATACTGAACACAAGCAGCTTATCTTGAAAGGGATGAAAGGAGAGGTTCAGATTTTGAAACTGCTTCAATTTACAAACAGCAGGTAGTTTGGAATTATTGGAAAATAGGTTAACTTAAGGCAAAAGGAGATATCAGAGAAATTAGATGGATTGGGGAAGATATTGTTGTCTTCTCTGAGTGTTTATTCAAAGCTTCTAGTACACCATTAAAGATTTATGATCAAGAGTTGATGAGAGCTAATATGCATATTTAAAAGTGTGATCAGCACCTACTAGGTACCTGAAAGTCTTTGCCACTGAATGAATAGGGAGAGGCAGTGTAAGTCAGTGGTTATGAGAGTGGAGGATAGAGGCAGGCTTTTGGGGGTTCAAAGCCTGACTCTGATGCTTACTAGTTGTAAGAACTTAGCCCAATTATTTAAACTCTCTTTTTGTATCAGTTTTTTTCCCCAACTGGGAAGTGGGTTAGGAAGTATACCCACTTCTTACAATGATCAATTGCATTCAAACAAGTACTCTTAACAGTGACCAGCAAACAACATTATCAATAAGAAGTTCCAGTGGGCAATAATAGTGATGTTTGTTGCTGTGATGGTGTGAAAAGGGCGGCAAAGGGAAGTCAGACCTTGCAAAAAGGTAAGGCAGTGGGTTTTGTCTACACTGCACATTAGCCCTTTGGGTTGGTTTATGAGAATGTCGGCACTGGTGCTCTTCTTAAGAATAGCAGTAACTGTAAGTGGGATTTGCCCATTGACAGCTTCAGGCTTCCCTGCTAAGTCTGCTGTGTGTTCTAATTCTGAATCACTCCTGTCTAGTCCAAAGCTCTGGCCTGGAGTGTTGTAGAGGACATCTTGGGATAAAGTTTGAAGGTGACACCATCCAGAGAGAGGATGAGGGTCTTTCAAAAGCAAATCTTCCACCAGTGTTGCCGAACAGCCCTCCAGTCCTTGCTCTGGGCATCCTGCTCTTGGCCTGGCATCTCACACTCAGCTAAATTTGTCAGCTGTAAAGGAGCCAAAGACCACAGGAGGTCAAAAGCTGGGCACAGCCAGGCTGTGAGAAACCCAGCTGGCGTCCACCTATCAGGTGATGGATTACATATCACCAGCCGCATGCCTTTCTGAATCAATCTAACAACAAGGACTTGTTGAGCTCCTTCTGTGGGACCAGCAGCGTGCCAGGTGACTGGAGGCAGCAACCAGATAGCCATGTGGCTGCTGTAGGGGAGCAAAGTTGCTATTGTTCTGTTTGCTCTTTCTATGGGAGCCAACTCAGGCTTGTTAAGTGGTAACTGACAGTCCTTTCTTCTAAGGAAGTTTCTCTTGGATTTGCTGCCAATAGGAAGTGTATTATTTTGCAGAGCACTATAGCATTCATTTATCGAGTGCCCACTCAATTATGAGGCATGACAGAGTTTGCCATCTGAGAAAGGAAAGACCACTTAAGGATTCTTAGAGTCAGAAGTCTGGAACAAATAGACAGATGGATCAAAGAGCTGGGGGTGGATTTCATTACAACTAGGGAAGCTCTTTTAGCAAGAGCTGGATCTTCCATTGGAGGTTTATAAGATCTTTTAAATGAGTTTCTATAGAAAATAAATTATGATTCAGAGCATAAAGGAATAATGAATTCAGCAGACATCATAACAATGTGGTTATTTTACTAAATCATATAGAGAACCTAGGTGTGGTGGCTCACCCTTATAATGCCAGCCCTTGGGAGGCAGAAGCAGGTTCATGAGTTCTAGGCAAGCCTGGGCTACATAGCAATTTCAGGTTTAGTCTCTTGCTTCTTACACTTACTTTTCATACTTTCAACCATATTGTCCTAACATCATCAGAATATTCCCTTGCAATCAAAACATGCTCCTTTGCTATCTCTTTAAGAAATATGTACCCTGAGGGCAGAACTTAGGGTTAAAATACATTTTTGTGAAATATCGAATGAAAGTATTGGGAGATATCACTTCAATCAGGTTCTTTTGGTGAATTCCAGAACAGCCCCTTTCAAAGAGTGGCTATGAGGGGGGGTAGACTATTGCTTGGTTTTTTTTGTTTTTCTCCCCGCCCCCCCCCCGCCCCCCCCCCCCCCCTGCCAAGACCTGCAAACAAACAAACAAAAAGCATAAATAAGGAGATGGAGGGAAGGACAGAGCAGAGAGATGGGAGTAGAGAGAAGGGAGGAAGAGGAAAAGGAGGAGAGACTATTTGAAGCACTCAATAATCTAGGAGGTCATAGAGGATCTCTCTCTCTCTCTCTTTGTGTACTGACTCTATAGAGCTGGCTTCGAAAGAGGGACAAATTTTTTCTACATGCAGAACAGAAATATGATAGCTATGTCTTACATAGCGGGAGAAGAATGCCTTCAACTTGTGTGTTGTCTTTCTTCTGTGTGGGTTCAAAGTACTCCACAAACATGACATCATTACTCCCTGGAAGGACCTGTGGACCAACTCTCAGGAAAAGAATCCCCTTTCATTCAGGAGCTTGGGGAGCTCAAACACAGATTAGTGCCCATTTTGAGTTTATGCAAAATGTCTTCCAAGGATTCAATCTTAGCCCTTCTTATAGGCGAGCACTCATTATTACTCATGGGTGACTGGAAGAAGTCTAAGTGAGGTTTCTTGGTAAACTCATACTTTAAAAAGGCAAACTGTGATGTTTTATCACTTTTTGCTTATTTCTCCCCAATGATCAGTCTTAGTACTTCGAGTTATTTATCAGACATCTTTGTTTTGAACAAGGCAAAAATAAAGTGAGAACAAAATGAGATAGCAAGTAGCATAGCACCCAGCAGGATCCCCTGGGATCAAGTCTGGAGTTTCAGAGCACAACCCAAGGAGGAGAGAAAAGATACTATCTGGTGTCCTCTTGCCATCTCTCAGTAAAGCACAGTTGCTAAAACCCTGTTAACAACTTGAAGTGGACAGTGTAAGTGAGAGTTCTAGTTTTCAGTCACTATAACTTCTTTTTTTCCCTTGTGTTGCAAGAAAATGTCAGTCACATCTTAGTCAAGTTGCCTATGTTTTTCCTCTCTTGATTCCCATCCACCTCCAAACCCTTTTTTTCTCTTCTGCCTGCCTGTCTGAAAATACCTTAGGAGTTCTGGCCACGGAAGGAAGTTCCTAGGATATGAAGAAAAATGGAGCTGTTCCTTATGGATCTAATAACATTTCCTCAAGTCTAGTTGATTTCAGGAGACATTCATTGGAAAAATTATCGGAACTGTTGCAGCAAGGGTTATTTGGAAATTGACAGTGAAAACAGGAACTATTTATCAGGTCAAATTCTATTCCAGTTTCCTTTGCCTCTGACCTGAGCTGCCTGGCGTTTAGTTTTTACAAATGAGTCTGATAGTCTGTCTGTCAGACAGAGTTATTATTCCATTAGTGTCTTACTTTTCTTTCACTTTTTTCTTTTGTTATTTTTTAAATAAAATTCAATCTTAAATTACATTAATATTGTATTTAATGAACAAATCGTGATAGCCCACCTTTATGGGCTATAACATGATCTTTTAATATAAATGTTGCATGGTCAAATCAAGGTAATTGACCTCTCACTTCATTTGCCTATCACTTTTTATGGTAGGACATTTGAAATGTCTGATTCCAGTTGCGAAATATAAAATATATTATTTTGGTTTCTGCCCAATTGGCTGTGCAATGGATGGTAGAATGTTTTCCTTCCATCCGTACCCTTTGACCAACATCTTCCATTGGCCCCTAACTCCCCAAGGCTCTGGATAACCACCAGATTCTTTGTTTCTTAATTACCAAGGTGTCTTGGGTAGGAAACAGTACCACTCAGGTAAATCTCCCTCAGCTATAAATACTTGTCCTGTATTTAGACTTGACCCTGTGTATACTGAGCAGCTGGTTGGCAATGGTTTTCTTGTTGTTATCTGGATTTGGGGAAGACTCTGTTTTTCTCCCCAAATACTAACAATTAAAAGAAAAGAAAACCTCTGTGAGGCTACTGTGGGGGTACTGTATTTATTTGGACTGGATAAGAAAGTGGTGTTACCGGCCGTGTATTTAGAATTGCACTGTCAAGTTTATCTTCTCACCTGTTGTTGCTGTACACATTAATTATTCTTGCTGAGAAATGGTGATGCCTCTCCTTCCAAAGGCTTAGTAAATACTTTTGTATTGGCCCCTGGAGCCTCCTCCCACCCATCACGATGAGTTCCTGTGCCCTCTTCCCACACAGAATCTCATGATACAATCGCATATCTTCTCATACTTACCTTTGCTCTTGATGCCTAGTATCATGTGGGAAGGGTTTGTGACATTGTTGCCATTGCAGACATGTCCTCGTATTTGGTAAAGTTGGGATCACAAAGCAGCACTCTATTTTTAATCTTTTCTCTGACTGTGTTGATATTCCCCTAATATTCAGGGCCCTCCCTAGGAGGTTCCCAACATGTACTTTAAAGGTCCTTTAATGACAAATGAGGGTACTTACTGTGCTTTCTTTAGCCGCCTAATCCCTCCAAGGACCTAGACTCATACCCAGCATGTTGAAAGCATGTGTGGTTCCAGTTTCCCGGCACAACAGCAGCACAGTCTTGGACTCTGTACAGCCACGTCTATCTTTAACAAATGTTGTTTCCTGGAAAGAAATTAACGCTAACATTTCATTGTATGCTATAATTACTGAAAGGGATCCTGTGTGTGTTCATTGCTGGAGACCATGTGGATCAGGCACCAATCTTATGTTTATACTCTGATGGGTGAGATTGGAGGTTCCGTTTCTGTCCTATGCTTTCTTCCTGGAGACACCCCAGTAGAGGTGGCAAGCACTGATTTTCTCTGTTCCAGAAGCCACTGCCATTCTTTTTGAGATCTGCATTTGCCCTCAGAGCAGTTGTATCTGAACTAAGCCTGAGAAATGCTCGAGAGAGCCATCCTGCCTGAATGTGGAATGTTCTCCAAAGATTCTGAGATGGTCCTTGAGCAGAGTGCTTCGGTGTCCAGTGTCATCCGAAGGAGAAGGAAGCATGGCCTTGTCAGAGCAATAGGAATTTCTTTTGTGTGTATGTATGTGCACGTTTATATGCAGATGCCCATGTGTGTACATGTATGTGCAGGCCAGAAGTTGACACCAGATGACCGCCTCTGTAACTCCCCATCTTAATATTCTTTTAGGGGAGAAAGCGTTTACTTGGCCTTATAGTTCCAGAGGGGACACAGTCTATCCTGTTGAGGAAGACACAGCGGCAGGGGCAGGAAGCCAATCTGACTGTCAGGAAGCAGAAACCTCCGTGTTGTTTAGTTGTTTGTTTATTGATTTAAGTTCTAGATTGTTCTCCATGCTTTTAATTTACATTTTTAATTGCTTTGAGAATTTTGTATATAAGACCTGTATTTACATCACTTCTACCCTTCCCTCTCATCCCTCCAGTTCCTTCCATGTCTCCCCCAATTCTCTCAAGTTTATGGTCTCTTTTGTAATTATTATTGTTCTCTATCTATGTATCTATATCTATATACACCTACATGCTTGTATTTGAGACTAAGTCTCTCATGGAACTTGACATTCACTGGTTAGACCAGCTGGTCAGGGAGTAACAGGGGTCTGCCTCTGTCTCCTCGGCCCCACTAATACAGAGGCACATGACCATGAACAGTTTTTTATGAGAGTGCTGGTGTCCAAACTCTGGTGCTCATGCTTACAGAACAGGCACATTACCCATCGAGCCATCCCCCCTGCCCTGTAATGTGAATTTCTAGCGCTAATGGGACCTTTGCTCTCCTACCACAGTGAGAAAAATCCTGGTAATTGCGCTCTTGGAGAAAAGAAGCCCTTCCCAGCTTTGCAAGACCTTGAAGTTCTGGAATTAAGGACATAATAAGTCCATGGTGTTTAATGATTCATTATTGAAGTTTGTATCATCTACATACAAATTCACATCACTTGGACAAGGACCATTAATAATTGAGCTAGAAACAAGAGCTTGTGTGTCTTTGTGAGTTTGTGAGTGTGTATTATAAAAATTTGGAGCCCATATTGATTACAATATGTTTTCTGCATTCTAAGTATTAGTATCTGTTTGTCCAGAGGGTGAGTCTAGTTATTTGGAGGGAAAGAATAAATTGCCAAAGTGTTGTTTGTTGTAGAAGGGGCTTGTTTTCAGCACCTTGGTGTGGTATGACCTGAGCTGCCATCTGGACTCTAAAGCTGGGGTTTTTAATCCACGCTTTGTCATTTATGAGCTCCACACCCTTTCAAAAGGTCCTTAACTCCTTCTGGGCCTCACTTTAGTTTAACCGGGAGCGATGATTCCTGTCTCTACATCTGGTGAGGTTTTTTGCTGTGACTATGTGTTGATATTCTGATTTCTGAATCCTAGAAAAGGTTGTAAAATAAAAAGTAAGTAAATTTGCACAAGGAATCTAGCAGTTCTCCTTGGGAGAAAGGGACCAAGATCTCAATCCCCATTTGCAAAGGCAGGTCGCAGCAATCTTCATGGTGGAATCGTGATGTGGACCATAAGTCTACCTGAAGGTGTCTGTCCCAGAACCAGAGTCGTCTGTGCTTCCGGTGAGCAATGCTAGGGCTTGTCTTGTTACAAAACAACAGAAGAATCTGCCCGGAGCTCAGAGCTTGCCCTTGAGGCTTTGGAGGGATACAAACATGCAGATCACTGCAGCTTCATGGCCCAAGTCATTTAATAAAGAACTTTTTATAGTCTCAGACACATGCTAAGAACCTGCTCCATTTAATTGCTATTACTTATGTTAATGTAGTCATCTTTGGAAGCTTGCTGATGTATTTTACTGTTTGTTTGAACAGAGACTAAGATAGCCAAGGCTAGCCTTGAACTCCTGACCCTCCTGTTTCTACCTCCCAAGTACTGGGATGGCAACATGCACTACACCTTCGCTCAGGAAGCCTGTTCTTCTGAGGGAAGTCAATCAAAACAGAGGCTACACAGACTAACTCTGTCACAAGTTGTGGCTCCCTTCCAGCACAAAGGGGTGGAATATATATAAAGTACTGAAAAACAGTACTTTAGCGAAGAAAAAACAAGGTAACTCCAGATCATATTGTACGGAATGTTTGGAGCCTGAAAATAAACATACGTCTTATTCATCATGCTTAGTCATGTCCACTGTTGCAGCAATTGCTCTTGTTTGGGGGTGGCCTCTCCCTGCACATCTGAGACAGGCCTCAGTCCAGCGCCCCCAACCTCAGTCTCCTGAGAGCCAGGGTCACAGACGTGCCGCCACTCCTGACTTTAATAGGGTTCGCTCTTAATACTTCATCCTGAGTTCCAACAGAACCTCTGAGTCACTGCACCATGCAGTAACCTTTACGGCAGTGGTTCTTGGCCTTCCTAACACTGTGACCCTTTAATGCAGTTCTTCATGTTGTGGTGACCCCCCCAACCATAAAATTATTTTCTTTGCTACTTCATAACTGTAATTTTGCTAATGTTATGAACTGTAATGTAAATTCTGTGTTTTCTGAAGGTCTTAGGGCAACCCCTGTGAAAGGGTCCTTCAGTCCTCCCCAAAGGGGTCATGACATACAGGTTGAGAACCAATGCTTTACGGGATGGAAGCTGTCCACAAAGCCTTCATGGAGCTCTGGGTTGCTATTTAATGCTTGGTTCCCTCCAGCTCAGCAGACCTGGAATCTATCACTGTGCTGAGGAAGGCACTTAGAAGAGGAATTCTTATGACTCACCTAAGGTATTCTTTTCCGGAAAAAAAAAATGAATGAATAAAAATGTGTGCTTGTGCTGATACAAAATGAGTGACCAGACAGTCTTCTACACATCCATTCTCCTGGACAAAGCATAGAGGAAAACTCTTTGAGTATGCTCGGTGAAAGCATTTTGCCAGCTCAGAACTTAGAAAAGAGATCGGGCTTACCATGGAAAGTGGCCCAGGACTCTTGGAGAAAACTCTGCGGGTATGACAAGCATTCTTTTCTTTTATCAGTGTTCCCTGCTAAAGAAGATGCAGGCTGTGCCCTTTCTGAGGAATGAGGGGAAGTTCTGGTCACAGGAGGCCATCATTCCACAGGTACTTTTCCATTTTTCTTTCTCTTCGTAATTGCAACCACTTCTCTTAGGACAACTGCCCTGGTTTCATTCTGTCGCTCTGATAAACCACTGACCAAAAGCAGCTCAGAAAGGAAAGGGTTGACTTGGCTTACACTTCAGGTCGTAATCCATCCCTGAGGGAAGAAAGCAGGCCAGGAGCTCAAGACAGGAACCTGGAGATGAGAACCGTGAAAGAATGGTGCTTTCTGGATTGTTCTCCTGGCATTCTTACATAGGCTAAGTTCACCGTCCTAGGAATGGTGCTGCCCACAGTGGCCTGGGGCCTGCCACGTGAATCATCAATCTAGACAATTCCTCACCAACATGGCCGCAGGCCAATCTGATTGAGAAAGTTCTGCAGTTGAGGTCCTCTCTTCCTCAGTGACTCTAGGTTGTATAAAGTCAATAATAAAACCCAGCATGGACACTCAGCTTATTTCCTAAAGACTTTAAGGTGTTTTCTTATTTTTTTTTTGAAGAATACAATATAGCTGGGTGTGTTGGTAGACATCTATAGTCCCAGGACTTGGGAGACTGAAGCAGGAAGATCAAGAGTTCAATGCCAGCCTGGGCTAAAATAATGGGTTCAAGGCTAGCTTAGATTGTATAAGACTCTCTCTCTCTCTCTCTCTCTCTCTCTCTCTCTCAAAGCAGCATAAATGTGGACTAAAGAGAAAAAGTGAAAGCAATAAGGCCAAGTTAGCTATAGAAAATCCATTCCTGTGCTGTAACAATTCTGAGTGTCCTAGTGACCAGAACTAAAAGGAGAAGAATCTCATTTGTCTGGCTACCTGTTTGAAAGAAAAATGAAGGTTCTCAGAAACACCTCCATTCTCCTTCATACACAGAACGGAATTGAGTTTTCTTAGCTACTCATAAAAAGGGTGTTTGGAACTCTGATGATTCAGTTTCTCCATACAGGCTGCCATCGAGTTGGATAGGCCTGCTTTGTATAATGGCCTTCATTGGTATCATGCCAAAGTCCATTTCTATAAAGGAAAAGAAGTAAGTTCCAGGTAGTCATCCATTCTCAACGTTTATTGTCACTGAATGCATATGAAGCATGGAGCTCCGCAGAGCTGGAGGTCACCTCTGATGAGCCACAGGGCACAGCTCTGCTTAGCAGGTGCCTAAGTACAAAGCCATAGACTCCAGACTACTCCCCTAGCTAGGCAAAGACAACATTCCCATATCCATAGAAAAAGGGAGCTCAAAGAATGAAGCAGAAGAAAGGCCATGAAGCCTCTGGAGCAAGCACCTCAAAGAAGAGGCAGAACATTTTAAGGAGGGGAAAAAATTAATAGTGATTTTAATACCTTAACTGCTTGTCACACTTTTGCATATTTCTATCTTAAAAAAAAAACTTCTCATGGGTAATGTTAACACCATCAGGGTGTGCATACAAATTCATTCCATTTTTCACTTAACTAAGCAGCATAAAATAGGTTATTACATTTTATATTACCGGAGCGTGCAGGGTGCTATGATATAATCTTCACTGTGCTTCAGACCTTCCATAAAGTATGTCATATGCCACATGCCACAAGTAAGGGATGCCTTAGGAAATTAGGCAAAGAGGCTGCTTGGCGAGATTAGAATCAGTACAGGGATGGGCAGGATGGTAGGAGGTGAGACCTGGGTATGGGGGAGATTCAGGCCAAACCGAATCAGAAGGGAAAGCGTCTGCAGGAATTTACACCAACGGAAAGCTGAGAAGCCTAGGGGTATGAGGACTCAATTATGTGTGTCTCGAGACAGAACAAGTGGGCCTCCTGAGACAATTTTGAAAAGACTAAGTGTGTGCAAGATCTGCCCTTTCATCCAAGGTAAAATTAGAGCAGCCACTGGTAGTGATAATAGGTGATGTGACTTTCTAAGATTTCTCCCCTTTTCAAAGCAGTTTTTTAGAAGCCACTTTGGCCATGGTCAAGAACTTCTCTTATCTCTTTTGGAAGCGGGGCGGGGGGGTGCGCAAAAAAGAATCTTAATTACAGAAAGAGATACGGCGCTTGCTTTTGAACTAGTTCTCCCATGTAAACGCCCAAATATCTCCCCTTGCTTTATTCCATTTTCTATCTGGCCTTCCCCGAAATCAAGAATTTCTGATTCCTTAATATAACAACAAATTCACTGAAAGCATGTCTTAAAAAGAAGTTCACTTTATTTTTTGTATGTTTGAGTATTGTGCCTGCGTGTATGTATCTATACAATGCATATGCTTGTGGAATCTAGAAGAGGACATTGGATCCCCTGGAACTGAAGTTACAGACCACTGTCACCCACCTGACATGGGTGCTGGGCCATCTCTTCAGCCCCAGATATCAGAATTATTAATTAATTGTGTGTGTGTGTGTGTGTGTGTGTGTGTGTGTGTGTGTGTGTGTGTGTGTGTATGTATGTGGTGCTGGCATCGAACCCAGAATCTTCTGCATACAAAGCAAGCAAGCGCTCTACTGAGCTACATCCTTAGCCATGAAAGCACGTCTTGAATGACCTCTAGGCTCTGATACCTCTGCTATGGTCGCTCACAGATGGCTTCATTGTATTGCTTTGAAATAGGTCATGTCCCACCTTCCCTTGCTTCTCTGTGTTATTCTGTTCCAGGAAGGGGTGGGAATTGTATTTTCTTAAATTCTGGTAGTTTTTCACTGGCTGGATGATGAGGCTTGCAGAAATCCAGATCTTAATACATGATAACCTTAAAAATTAGGGGGAGGGAACCTGTCACTAACTCGCCTCCAATAATCACTTTGCTATGGAGACTGTTTCTTAAGAAGTAACTCCACCAACGTGTCATTGAGGCATCTGAAAGTCTTCCTTTCCCAATGAATGGATGTAGGTATCTGAAAGGACACAATGAAATTAGGAGCTTTGGATGATTTAATTAAGCAGCTGGGATTAATGAGAGGGTGGCTTCTGCCTGCAGTGATGGAGCCTCCTCCATTATCTAGCATTCAGTTACTGAAAGGAAGCAATCAATACACGTTTGGAATGTTTTTCTTCCTCTAGCCAACACTGCAAACCTCAGAAGTTGTCAGCTTCACCACTAAATACTGAAATATTTAATGGTAACTGTTCAACGGAAGTATAAAACAAAGCCCTCTTTTCTATCAAAATGGGAGGGGATTTTGCGTGTCAAACATAGCAGGTGTGTGAGCACCAGGTGGTCTGCTTCTTCAGAGCCCTCGCTGGGGTTTCAGAAATGTAAATGAACCCTACCATACAGACCAGACTGTCCATTTCCTGGCAAACCAATTCAGAATTTGATTGTGAAATGAATTCTCTGTGCATAAAAGCTTTAATTTCAAATTCAGAGAAACACTTGTGTGCTGGGTGATGTGAATACGTTTAAAGTATCCGATGGGCAGTTCAGGTGATGATGAAAGGCCTGGGATTTATCTGCTGACTTGATCCTTTGGAGTTCCAATGGTACCATTCCTGGGAGTGTCTCTGGGTCTTTTCCTAGATTAAAAGAATTCCTCTTCCTCTATTTGTAGTTTTTAGAACCTTTATCTTGGGGTCTGAAGAGCTGTTTGTACAGGTAGGAGTACTTGCTACAAAATCAATAATCTGGGGACCCAGATCCACAATGGGTGGAAATGGGAGGGTTGCCGGGGCTTGCTGGCTTCCGCCTCAGCTGAGAGAGCATGTGTTCCAAGAGAGACCCTACCTTCAGGGAATGGCAGAGAGCGATAGAGAAGGACACTCAATGCCCTTCTCTGGCCCTATTCTATCTTTTCCACTATTCTTTACCCTGGAGGGTCTCGTCTTCCTTTCATTTTCATACATTAAAAAATTAGAGCAAATGCAAACAACACTTATAATTAACATTTCAAATTCATTTTATTTTGCAATAATAAAATGCTATAAATAAAACTTAAAACTTTAAAAAATTAATTTTGCTATTATTTGCTGTGTGTTGCTGTACATACACACAGAGGCATGCGTACCCACACATGATCACCCACGTAGTGTTTAAGTCCCACACAATGTGTTTAGAGGACAACTCTCGGAAAGTTGGAATTAAATTCAAGTTGTCAGGCTTGGAGGAAAGGTGTTTTTCCCTTCAGCTCCATCTTTCCATGCCTGAAACTGTTTGGACCCGTGGATTCCACTCTCTTCCTTTTCTTCGTCTTCCTGGGGGTGACCTCCTCTCAAGGATCTCACAAAGGTACACTATTCCCTCCTGTCTCTTATTTGTCCGCACAGACACGCAAGCATCTGCTTCACAAAAGGATATTTTCTTGTTCTGTATCATTAAACCAAGAGATAGTTTGAGCACCCCTAACCTATGATGCTCTGCAACCTGCAACAGCTTTTGTCCTGAGCATTTTAGGTAAGGGATATTCAACCCGTGAGCTAGGTGGTCCAGAAATACATGTAATAAATGCCTCTTGTACACACAGTATAGAAAATAAGTAGATTGGCTGCCTATTGGGTAAACTAGTGGAGAAGATTCAAATTTAGGAGATTTAAGCGATTCAGGCAGGGCCTTCCAAGCCCGAATCTATGTTTCCTGCTGGGGTTGTCTCTGAGAAATCCTCAGAATGAGCAGTTAGATTTCTAGGGACTGCTCCTAATTCCCCCTTGTTTCCCAGACAAGCTGATTTGAATCTGCTGTGGTCCAGATATTATGGGTTTGTTTGCTGGTTGTTTGTTTGTTTTGCCCTCTTTACTGGCTCTGCGTTCCACAGATTTTAGTATCTACAGCAGGGTCATTAGTCTCCTGGGTATTTCCTAATTCCCTGACCGTGTTGTGGTTTGGTTCTCATGTTCTTAAGTTTGTACCACCTCCTATTTCTTTTTTGCCTAATTGAAGAACCTAAGTAGTGACTTCTGATACAGATTCCTCATCCTAATCCACCAGGGCAAGCTTGGACCTAGGTAGAGGCTGCAATTCACCTGGCTAATATTTGGCCAACTTTGCAAATCCCTGTTTCTTTATTGCCATCTTTCACCTCTATGGGAATAAATGCCAACCCTAGAGGCAAGACACTAAAAACATGACAGGGAGCCTGAAGCCTGAGATGTCAACCTCAACTCTAACGGCTGACTGGTTGCCTCCCAAGGCAGGTCTTAGAAGGAATGATGCCAGTGGCCGCAGCTCCTGGGTTCTAGGTTCTCTCCTGGGATTGCTTGAAGCTCCTGCTTTCTATGGCCTCAGGTGTTCTTGACTGTGACACAGAGTGCAAGATGAGCACTGCTGGGCTAGCACTGAGTATGTGAGGGGACCTTCTCACAGGCCCATCATCTGCACCGGAACACATGCCCAGGAGTTAGTCTGCAGACTCCTATATGAGCATCTTCTTGCTTTGCTCCCTCCAGCTCTTCAGTTTCCTCCCATCACTCCTTGCCTTCTCTTCGCCTTGACTTATGGGTCTGCTGGCCTTTCTCAGCACCTGGTCAACTTGTTCTTACAGCTAGTGAATTGTAGGGCTACATAAATGGAGAAATGGAAAATATCGATCTGCCTTGTATAAAGCCTGCCAAAATTGTCTTCAGCCCTTCTCACTTTCATCAAATACGCACAGATATAAGCTGGTGACTCATGGGCTCCAATAGGCACCTGAAATTCAGGACTCTTGCTCCACTTAGTGTCTGCTGTCAGTGGGGAGGGTCTTAGCTTCTATAAAAAGGTAATGTTCCCAAAAAATGATTCTATTTTTGCATATTCCATTTTTAGCTTTCTTGGTCTTATGTCCCCCAGTGATTAACTTGTGGTCTGTGAGAAAGAGTAATTGATCCATTTTCTCTCTGTGCTGTGGAGCCTTCTTTTCTCAAGGTCAAGTTCCAACATTAGAAGACCCTCTCACCTGTTCCCTTTCCAGACTTTTGAAGGAAAACAAACCAACTGACATCAAATATCAGATAGAGAAAAACCAAGTGAAATTACTTCCCACTCTCCAAAACAAGACACTCAAAGAGTATACTTCCAGCCAGACTTCTCAGTAAGTGCCTCTTATTGGCAGAAATAGCAGATCAAATGTCACTGGGGCATCTGGCTATGTGGGTTCTTTGTTGGCTCCAGAATTTACCAGTTTGGGGACCTTTGGTCACTCATTGAACCCCTTTGAGTATCAGTATTGTCATGTGAAATATGGGGTAATGAAACAAACCTATTGAGGTTTTTGAGATGCAGAGGACAAGTGTGCCGAGTGCTTAGCATCGAAGGTAGTGCAGAATTAGTGCTCAGGTCTAACCAATACAGTTGCTGTTCTTCTGCCTGCCTCTTCCTTCTACAGTGATTCACAACTTAGCCCTGTCATGGGGCTCCACGGGGCTGGTCTTGGCTCCACCCATTCTTGTATGTCACCTGGGGCAAAACCTTTTCCCATCCTGAGGTTTCTATATCTCAGACTTCATGATGGTGCTGTGGTAGTGATGATAAATCCAAGTTCATTGAAAGTTTTTAGCTAAATATAAAAACAAACACACAAAAAGAGTGTCTAATGGTTATTAGTTATTGTAAAATGATTGCTAACAATGTTTCCACAATCAAAATAATAGGATGTTCCTTTAATCCTAGCACTTGGGAGGCAGAGACAGGCAGATCTCTGTCAATTCAAGGCAGGCCAGCCTGGTCTACATCGAGAGTTCCAGGATAGCTAGGGCCACATAGAGAGACCTTTCCAATAAATAAAACAAGAACAAAAAGAATCATATTTAAACATTGCTGAGGTTCTGGGTTGCTGGCAGAGTTGTGATGAGGTCAGTCTGAAGTGTTTATAAATGTTAGCAATTTATTCAGTATCTTTTCACGGAAGATGCATGTGGTTATTGTTTATTTTCATGTAAATGAAGGTTTATATACTAGGGTCCCTCCTCTGATCGTTGTCTTCTTCAGAATATGATAAGGGGGTAAAATCTCCTAGGATGATAACAGAGAGATGAAACTACCTCAGGCTTCTCTCAGAAGCATTGTTACATGGGTTTAGGGGGGGTTGTTGGCATCCTGTAAGGAGGGATGCTGGTGGAGAGGAGGGATGCTGTTGATTCTACCAGACACAAGAAGGTTCTTTGTTATGGAGTCCTTGTATCTGCCCCTCTTCTCCCTCCAAAATGTAAACACACCCAGGAAGCATCACCATGTGGAGTTTTACCACAAACCAACCCTTTGATGGTATTGGAGTTAGTGAGATTAGCTTGAAAGCAAGTCTGATCTGGGTTCGGTGGTGCTGAGGAAAAGCCAGTGTGTCGAGCAGGGGAGAAGTGTCAGAGACCAACTGCCTGTTTTATAGGTTTTCCTGAGCTAATTTCCATGCAGCCCCTCCGCTAGACCTGCTTGATATACAATCTATATATAGCGTATCGCCTTTGTCCTTAACGAATGTGGACTGTCTAATCACACTGGCTCTTGGTTTGGCTTTTCTCACTAATTGGGCTGAACCTAATCCACATAAGCTGCAGTATTCCTCTGAGTGGTCCATGATAACTACTCTACCTTTCTCTCTGGTGGGTAAAAGCCACGTGACTTGAACAGTTAACGCTCAAGGCTGCCTCTCCCAAGCTATTGAGCAAGAGCGCTGTTCCTTACCCAGAGCTCATAAGTGACCACAGTGGGAGTCACCCCACAGTGCCAGCAGCCCAGTCAGTCGCTCCCTAACTTCCAGCAAATGTCACAACAGAGCTCTCTCTTCTGTCTTTAGTGTGGTGACTCAGCTTGTACTCATGTCCATACCCACCAGAACCACTGCACATTTTCTGAAAAAACATTAAATTAGGGGGTTATACAAGCCATTGCTCCTAATCGTCAAAACAGCAATTAACACAATAATCATGACATTAAGCCAGCTGTTTCCCTGGGGAATGTAAAATTGGAAACCAATGTTGCAATATGCTTGGGTGAGCCATGGACTGCCATGAAGTAAAAGCCAAGATTGTGCCTGTAAATATAAATATGAAAATATTATAGAACAGTGAGACATCAGAGTAGCCCTCTTTCAGAAGGGACTATCCTGAGGATAAAAAGAAATAAGAGAGAAAGAGAGTACCCAGGATGGGACAATATCTCTACAAATAAATGTCTGTGAGTGACTCCCTATATTGTTGTTATACCATGGATTACTTGATATATTTAACATATTAAGAAACATTTCTTGGGGCTGGAGAGATGGCTCAGTGGTTAAGAACACCAGATGCTCATCCAAAGGACCTGGGTTCAATTCCCAGGACCCAAATGGCAGCTCACAACTGTCTGTAACTCCAGTTCTAGGGGATCTGACCACCCTCACAGGGGCATGAATGCAGACAAAACACCAATGCACATAAAATAGAAATAAACAAATAATTTTAAAAAAAAAGATGAAGAAACATTTCTGGTTAAGTAGAGGCCAAGCCATTTGAAAACCATAGTAGAGAAAATGGTGTTAATCATGTTCTATAAAGTTCCACAAAATTGTCCACACCAGTTGTTTTCCTTTAAATGGAATTAAATTATATTTTACATAAACACAAAAGAAGCTAATTTATCGAAGAACTATAAAAACTTTAAAAAAGTTTTCAGTCCTTCCAGGTTTTTGAGCCATTCATTTAATGATTAGAACTTACGTTTTCTTCCTTCAGACTAGAAATGCCTCTACTCAATCCATACGCAGGAATAAGACAAGGATTTTTGAGCCAAATGGGGACCTCAAAGGCTGCTACCACTCAGAGCGTTGGAAAGAAATGTTTGCTTATCTGATCATAAAATTAGTGAGCACATAGAATATTTGTAAAAATACAGGAAGGTATAACGGTAAATCACAGTATAATCTACTCTGAATCTGTTACTGCCCCTCATTCATAGACACCGTGCTTTTCTTGTGTGCATGCATTTCGTACATCATTTGACTGCAACTGTAATAGATACTCTTGTAGTCTACTATGATTGAAATGTCATTAGTGCCAGCTCAGTTTTGAACTTTTCATTGAACATTCCTCAATGCAAGTGTGTCAGACTATTTAATAACATTCTTGGATTAAAAAAAAAAACAACTAATGATGTTACAGCCAATATTTCAGTATATTAATCTGTGATTTTTGGTCTATTTCTTTAAGAGATTCTTAGAAAGGGTGTCAATTTGCTTAGACATCTGATATATTGCCAAATGTGTTTAAACAGATGCTCCTAAACTTCATGTACTGGTATTTCCGGGTACCCCAGTACATTTTCAGTTAACACCGTGGGTTGCTTCCTTCCTGGGGTGTTTCTCAGCTTTGGCTTCCTATTAGAATCAACATAGAGCACCAAATGTGCCTATGACTGACCTTTGTCCTAAACCAATTAAGTTGGAGTTTCTGAGAAAAGTAGGGGAGACAAGGTATTAGTGACTTTGAAAGCACTCAAATGGGATTAGTTAAAATGGCCCTGTTAGCCAGGCCTGGTGGCACATGCCTTAAATCCCAACACTCTGGAGGCAGAGACATGAAGCCAGAGTCAGTCAGAGGCCAGCCTAGGCTGTGGTGAAAGTTCCAGACCAGCCAGAGCTACATAGTGAGACTCTATCTCAAAATAAGTAAATAAATAAGTAAATGAATAAATAAATAATAAATTTAAAATTAGTTCTATTTTTAGTTGTTGTTGTCTTTTTTCTTTTCTTTCTTTCTTTTTTTTTTTATTTTGCAATAAAATTCAGTTCTACATATCAGCCATGGATTCCCTTGTTCTCCCCCCTCCCGCCAGCCCACCCCCCATTCCCACCTCCTCCAGGGCAAAGCCTTCCCCGTGGACTGATATCAACCTGGTAGACTCAGTCCAGGTAGGTCCAGTCCCCTCCTCCCAGGCCGAGCCAAGCGATCCTGCATAGGCCCCAGGTTTGAGCTGAAATCAATAAAATAGAAACAAAGAGAACAATACAAAAAATTAATGAAACAAAGAGTTGGTTCTTTGAGAAAATCAGCAAGATAAACAAGCTCTTATCCAAACTAACCAAAAGACAGAGAGAGAGCATCCAAATCAACAAAATCAGAAATGAAAAGGGGGACATAATAGACATTGAGGAAATCCAGAGAATCATCAGGTCATACTTCAAAAACCTCTATTCCACAAAACTGGAAAACCTAAAAGAAATGGATAACTTTCTGGATAGGTACCACATACCTAAGTTAAGTCAAGACCAGATAAACTATTTAAATAGTCCAATAACCCCTAACAAAATAGAAACAGTCATTAAAAGTCTCCCAACCAAAAAAAGCCCAGGACCAGATGGTTTCAGTGCAGAATTCTACTAGATCTTCAAAGAAGAGTTAATACCAATACTCTCTAAATTGTTCCACACAATAGAAACAGAAGGAACATTACCAAACTCCTTCTATGAGGCTACAATTACCCTGATTCCTAAACCAAACAAGGATACAACAAAGAAAGAGAACTACAGACCGATCTCCCTCATAAACATTGATGCAAAAATACTCAATAAAATACTGGCAAACAGACTCCAAGAACCCATCAAAACAATTATCCACCATGATCAAGTAGGCTTCATTCCAGGGATGCAAGGGTGGTTCAACATACGAAAGTCCGTCAATGTAATACACCATATAAACAAACTCAAAGAAAAAAACCACATGATCATCTCACTAGACGCTGAAAAGGCCTTTGACAAAATCCAACACCCCTTCATGATAAAGGTCTTGGAGCGATCAGGAATACAGGGAACATACCTAAACATAATAAAGGCAATTTACAGCAAGCCAACAGCCAACATCAAATTAAATGGAGAGAAACTCAAAGCAATTCCACTAAAATCAGGAACGAGGCAAGGCTGTCCGCTCTCCCCATACTTATTCAATATAGTACTTGAAGTTCTAGCCAGAGCAATAAGACAACATAAGAAGATTAAGGGGATACAAATTGGAAAGGAAGAAGTCAAGCTTTCCCTATTTGCAGATGATATGATAGCATACTTGAGCGACCCCAAAGATTCCACCAAGGAACTGATACAGCTTATAAACACCTTCAGCAACATAGCAGGATACAAGATCAACTCAAAAAAATCAGTAGCCCTCTTTTGTGTGTGTGTGTGTGTGTGTGTGTGTGTGTGTGTGTGTGTGTGTGTGTGTGTGTATGAGGACTCTGCATACTTATTTCTGTGGTGGCTGTTCGCCTCATCCTGGCCTCCATTTGTGGATGTTTGTTTTCTCAATGACTGCCATTCTGAGGAGGGTGAGAAGGAATCTCAATGAGATTTTAATTTGCATCCCTGGTGGCTAAGTAGAACCACTATGTTAATTGAATAAATAAAAATGCTCTCTTCTAAAGCCCTTATGGTCGCAGGGCGAATTAGAATTTAAGCATTGTATGTTGGTTATTTGATTAGCTGGAAAAGCATACTATGAAGTTAGAATTCTAGCCAAAACATTTTGGCGGTCTACTTTCACATACAGTTGTGCCTTGGCTGTTATGAAGGATTGGTTCTGGGACACATTTTGGAAACTAGAGTCTTTGGCTCAAGCCCATTAAGTATAGTGTTGGCATATAACACACATCATCTCTGTATTATGTATAATACCTAATACCATTCAAATTCTGTGTAAAGACTTGTTAAACTTTGTCACTTAGGGAATAATGACTCCTCAAGTCTGTATATACTTGTAAGGAATTTTCCTCAAATAGTCCAATCTAAAGTTAATTGAATCCCTCTCTTGCATCTGGAACCCTCAGATATGGAGAAAATTGGGGCATCCTGCATCTGAACAGCATCCCTTCCATCTCACTAATTGCTACCTAGAGGAGGGTCAAAGGAACTTTCCTTCCATCACCTCTAAGCTTTCTGCTTGAAGCTCTTCAGAAATGGTGAATTTCATGTCATCTTGTCTTTTTTTTTTTTTTTTCGTTTTTCGAGACAGGGTTTCTCTGTGTAGCTTTGCGCCTTTCCTGGAACTCACTCGGTAGCCCAGGCTGGCCTCGAACTCACAGAGATCCGCCTGGCTCTGCCTCCCAAGTGCTGGGATTAAAGGCGTGCGCCACCACCGCCCGGCTGTCATCTTGTCTTTTTTCATCACTGTTCAATTTGACCGACTGTCAAACATTTCATTTTTAACACTGGGGCATGCATTGTCAAATGCAAAGGTCTCTTCTATATCATTGTATGGCATCATTTCCCCCATATCTTAGATATTGTTTAATAGATAATAGCAAAGAGAGCTAAAAATAGCATACAAATTGAACCTGCCAGTTCTGATTAGATTCAGTGAGGCACCTAATGTTTCCGGGTCATGCTTCTGATGGAGTCAGTCTAGGGAAGCCTGCTCACTCACCCTGTCAGTGAAAGCTGATGTTTAATACACTATTCTCCTTTGCTCCTTTAAGAAACCTACCGTGGTGTAAGCACTTTACCACTGAGCTCATCACCAGCCCTTGGGTTTTGGTTGGGTTTTGTTTTGGTGCTAGAGGTAAATGCAAAGGTGAATGAACCAGGACAAAGTCCTTGCTCTCAAGGGATTTCCATCATAAATGGGGAGGCAAGGAATGAATAATGAAGTTAGCTACACTTCTGGAGTTGGGCATGGTAGTGCACACCTGTAATTAGAGTGCTTGGGAGGCAGAGGCAAGAAGATGCTGAGTGTGGGGCCCACACTAAGCTACAATGAAAGACTGGACACCTCACCCCACCCAACAAACAACAAAATGCTGTGGGATGTTCTGTATGGCAAATGTGTTGCTAATTAGTCAATAAATAAAACACTAATTGGCCATTGGCTAGGCAGGAAGTGTAGGCGGGACAAGGAGGAGAATAAAGCTGGGAAGTGGAAGGCTGAGTCAGAGAGACACTGCCAGCCGCCACGATGACAAACAGCATGTGAAGATGCCGGTAAGCCACGAGCCATGTGGCAAGGTATAGATTAATGGAAATGGATTAATTTAAGCTGTAAGAACCGTTAGCAAGAAGCCTGCCACGCCCATACAGTTTGTAAGCAATATAAGTCTCTGTGTTTACTTGGTCGGGTCTGAGCTGCTGTGGGACTGGCAGGTGATAGAGATTTGTCCTGACTGTGGGCCAGGCAGGAAAACTCCAGCTACAAATGGCGTCCAACGTGGTGGCAGGAGTTACCACCTAAAACCTAAGATTCTAAAACCGAGCTAAAAACAGTTCCTAATTGTCTCTCTCAAATGGGCGGCAGCTGCCGGTTTGAGCTACTTGTGGGTTCCTAGTGTGCGCGCTCGACCTGCAGTTTGGCGGGAATGAGGCCTCTGCAAGTGGCACATTAAGCTGCTTGGTGGATTTAGCCTTTGCTGGTACAAAACAAAAAAAGAGGTTTCTGGACTACACACTGCTTGGATAAAAGCATAGACCCACGATAGCTCCCAGAGCTGGTGGAAAAGGTAACACTGCCATGTTGGGAAGTAAGGTGGGTGGAGCCAGCAGCCACAGCTGCTGCAGTTTAAGGCAATAGATTCACAATAAGACAGATTCAGATGTAATAGTTTACAATGTGTGTAAAGGTTACGTAGGCTTGAAAGAGACAAAAAAGGTGATATATAGAGTTATAGAAACAAATACATAGTTTTAAAAAATAAAGTCTTTAAAGAGACAGTAAAACTAATATAAAAAATAAGCCATGTAAAGATGAATATTACACAGAGAATCTGGATTGTGTTGTCTTTGGAATTTTTAACTGCAGAAAAACATTTGATCATAAAAGATGTTGAGTTAAACCAATATGTATATTTTAAAGATACCATGACTTCAAAATTTGGATATAAGGATATGTTGCTTTGGAAAGGAGACTCTGCTTTTGTTCCCACAGAAAACCAGAGGCTATGGATTTGTTACAGATTAAGATACATCAGGTTTGACCAGCCAAGACCCCCTGAAAGTCTCCGATGACACCATGGCCCAGATGACCCAACATCCAGAATGGTTTGAAGGCATCTGGCTCAGACGATACAGCCTCATGGACTATTCCATAATCCTAAAATTTTCTTTGTTTCCCCATAAGATACAGCGCCCCCCTCCAGCAGGAAGTAGTAAGAGAAGCTACGCCCAAATTCCCAAATTATATGTAATTTTACTTTGTTAAGGTTAAAACCTTCCTTTTTGAAAAAAAAAGGGGGAAGTGCTGTGGGATGTTCTGTATGGCAAATGTGTTGCTAATTAGTCAATAAATAAAACACTGATTGGCCATTGGCTAGGCAGGAAGTGTAGGCGGGACAAGGAGGAGAATAAAGCTGGGAAGTGGAAGGCTGAGTCAGAGAGACACTGCCAGCCGCCACGATGACAAACAGCATGTGAAGATGCCGGTAAGCCACGAGCCATATGGCAAGGTATAGATTAATGGAAATGGATTAATTTAAGCTGTAAGAACAGTTAGCAAGAAGCCTGCCACGGCCATACAGTTTGTAAGCAATATAAGTCTCTGTGTTTACTTGGTCGGGTCTGAGCTGCTGTGGGACTGGCAGGTGATAGAGATTTGTCCTGACTGTGGGCCAGGCAGGAAAACTCCAGCTACAACAAAACAACTGTTAAGCCAGGACAGGTTAGAATACAAAAAAGTACTGAATAAATGTTAAGCTGAATGAATGAATGCCTTTGGCCAGTGTGAAAACTCTAAGGCAGCAGCACACAGAAGTCAGTGCTTCTTCTGGTTGTCACTGGGGAAAAAGAAGCATCTCCCTGCATCCCTGGGAAGTGACTGATACCTTTCCCTAAGAAAGGAAAACCAGAAGAAAGGCACTGTGGACAGATGATGAACTCATTTTTAAGGCAATCTACAGGGCATCCAAGTGAGGATTCTAAGAAGCATGTAGATGGGTCAAAGTTTAGAAAGCTGCACTTGTAGCTTTTAGTTTATAAGACATTGGAATGAATGAGATCACCAGGGACTAGGAAAAGAAGGTAAACACAAACCTTTTGGGTACCTACCCAGTGTTGGCATAGGAAAGATGATTAGTAATGCTTACTATATGAACAAGAAGATAGATACGATCCTAGGTCCATTGCACTGCAAGCCCATGCTTTCTGTACTAACCTCATTCTTAAATCACACAACTTTCCACATCATAGTTAGGGCTGGGGATGGGTTGAGAAATGTGGGAATCTGCCTGAGTCTGGCTCCAACCTGTCAAAGGGTTCTTGGGTGGAGGAGGGAGGAATGAGGAAATGATAGATAGAAAGATAGAAAGAAACAATAAGAAAGACAGAGATATAGGATAGCTTTGGGAGGGCCCTGGGTCAATACCCAGTCACCCTGAGGTTTATTCAAAAGAACTTTTTATAATACGCCAAGAAGAGAGGCAAAAGACCTCCCCCTTGCAAGATCAAAGCACAACATGCGGACGTCAAGTGTAGACCCTTCCAAACACCTGGTAAACATGCCCCTGACCAAATCATCATATACGCAGCCCTTGCTGACTAAAGCAAGCCCAGATTCTCTGACCCTGAGTATGGTCTTACTAGATATCCTCTGTGGACTCCCACAGAGAAGGATGACAAGAACAGGCAAGGCTTGGAAACATGAAATGCTGGAGGAAGGTGGAAAAGTTAATCACAAATCTGGGGGCTAAGCTAGAGTGATAGGGACTAGGAAAGAAAGACACAACCCAACTTAGAAGATTCAAGCTTAACTTTACCATGAAATACAAATAGACACTCTCTGTTTCCTGACAGTATTAGAACACAAAACAAAGGAACAACCTGAACAACTGCCAATAAGATAATAAATTCATTGTTGTCTAGTTAAAGAATGAGTGAATTGGAGTGCCCTGTATCACAAATCTTAGAAACACAACCAAGCAAATGTAACATGGTATCCTAGGTTATGTGTTTATTTTTTTGAGGTTTCATGTGTTTGCTTGTTTGTTCTGAAGCACTGGGGATTGAACCCTAAGCCTTGGGCATGGTAGGCAAGAATTCTATCACTGAGCTTCATTAGCAGAAAGAGGTGAGTGTAGGTATGTAGCAACATACATACTTTAATAACACCTTTGCAGCTTTTCTGTGAATCTAAAAATATCCCCAGTTGGAGGGGCAGATGTGGGCTAGAAAGGTTATATCTTTAGATTTAGAAAATAAATAAACAAACAAATAAATAAAGTTATTCCCAAATTAAAAAAATGTATTTAAAAAACATAAGCTCACAGCTGGGGGTGTAGCACAATGGTGTGAATTTACAAGTCCATACACAACTGGGATTTGATCCTCAGCCTTTAGAAGGCTTGGAAAGGAGGAGAACATTGTAAGCAATGTGAGCTCAAGGCAAAACAAGTAAACTGCAAAGGAATTGATGTCACTGATGTGAAATTTAAAGCATGCGAAACAATACTAGGCCTTTATAGATACATAGCACTTATTTAATGAAGATAAGTACATTCATAGGACTAATCAGTGTTTCATTTAAGACAGTAAAGTGAAGAAAATATTATATATTCAATTAAATTAAATATGACAAACTTTACAAAAAAGATTAAACTTCTTTTCTTTTATGTGTATGTGTTGTGTGTATTTATGTATGGGTATGTGCATGTGCATACAAGTTCCTTCTGAGCCAGAAGAGTTGGAGTTATAGGCAGTAGTAGATGCCCAATATGGGTGCTGTGAACTGTATGTGGGTCCTCTGCAAGAGCAGCAAGTATTCTTAACCCTGAGCCATCTTTCCAGCCCCAAACTGTCTTTCTCTCCAAAGTCTGGCCTTTGAATTTGTAAGATAAGGTCTGATATGCAGCCTAGGATAGCCCTTTGCTCTAACTGTTTTGTCTCTGTTCCCAGAGCTGGATTACAGGTATACCTTCGCTCCTGCTTAGTGCTCAGCTCTTTCTTCAAATACTCCCAGGTATTTATGAAATAAGAGAAGGAAATATTTCCTTTTTAGATAATTCTGCCTCCACGTCTCAGGTCAGATGTTTATCCATGTGGTCTCATGGACTGTCATTTTCTCATGTTCATTCTGGGCTGGCCTTTCCCAAGAACTGTGCGACTTTTCTAAAATTCACTTCCCCAGATTCTCTCACAGCCAACAATGGCCACACAATCCAATTCTTCTAACCTACACATAAACCAAATCCCGCAGAGGGCTTGGAGGGAAGGATTCTTTTGTGTCACAGTGGATCCTCTTTCCTTCCAGCCTTGGGTTCAAGAGGGATGCTTGCTCTTCAGTTTTCATCTTGTAAGCGCAAGCTAACAGACCAGAGAAAAAGATGAGCAGAATTGTGGAGACTAGAGCGTCCACTAACGATTGCCTACATTCTTTCACAAGGAAAACTCATCCTTAGTCATTGTTAGATACCATTGGTCTTAGTTATGACTAAAAGTATTCCCGGCTTATCTAAATATTGGTCAGTATTGGAGTCAGCCATTGATTATGTTTGCTGTTCCTATTGCTGTTGTGGGAAGGCCTGACTTATGAAGACCCATCTCCTCCCTCCATCTTCTCCTTGTGGCAGCAGTCAGACTAGGGCAGGACTGGACTAAGAACTGGGGAAAGCCATCGCTTCTTGCTATCTGTCTTTGGTTACACTTCTGACTTATGCTGGAATATGAGCATGCTTCGGACTAAAGCTATTTACCTTGTTAATTTAATGGGAACAAATGGAGATGGCTTTCTGTAGCAACTTCTACAAGCGTTCAGATTTGAATTGGGGAATTCTCAAACACACATAATAAAAATAATTTGCAAATATTACAGTTTCTTGTAGACTGCTGTCCTTTACAAGCCTGGTAAGGTGTGCATATGACATCTAAGATGGGCTCTCAGTACTTCTTGCCATCTAAGCACACTATATTATCCCAAGTTTGACACAACTTCTCTCACCTTTAATCATTGATATGGCTGCGGTAATGGGCGTAATTTGAACTTACATATATTTATTCTGTGCTTACAAATGTTTTGGCCAGTGCTTTAATTGGTTTTGATGGAGTGAGCTTGAAGCCTTGGGTATACAAAGCAATTAAAACCTGGCATTTTGCAGCAATCACTGAAGCATCATAAATTTTTGATTGGCTATGTGATGTACATATTTACTGAACACAAGCGGTTATGATTTATGTGCGTGCAGCTGGGAGATAGCCAAGAAAATGCAAATCCCTTGAGGTTAAGGAGGAACACATCATACATTCAGTCATTGCTATGACAGCTAAGTGTTGAATCAAGCTGGAAAAGGAAGGTGAGTTTATCTTCCTCCCTCTGTAATAACCACAAATTTGTCTAGTTCACATTTTTAGCTAAGAGATCTTAAAATGAGTTTTGTATTATTTTCTGAGCATTCACCAAATCCTTTTGACAGAACTGGTTAGTATGTTGCGGCTACACATAACTTCAAAGCATCTTTTTGTTTTGTTCTATTCTGGTTTTTTTTTGTTGTTGTTGTTTGTTTTTTGTTGTTGTTGTTGTTTGTTTTTTCCAGAGACAAAGTTTCTCTGTGTGTCCCTGGCTATTCTGGAACTCACTCTGTAGTTCAGGCTCAGAGATCCACCTGCCTCAGGCTCCTGAGAGCTGGGATTAAAGGCGTGTACCAACACCTTCTGGCTACTTCAAAGGATGTTAAGGCTATGGAATTATAATGAAAATAATGTGAAACTATAATTTTGACCTTGCACTTAAATGCCAAAGCAAATATAGTTGCACCCAAGAATCCACAAGTTCATCTTCTTCAGCTGCCACAAGTTCTGGGCCTTGAAAGCACTCATGAAAAGGAACTTTCTTTGAAGCTAACTCACATTATGGGTTCATTGGCATCTTCTTTCCAAAGGCCTGTGACAATGATTGTAGCACAATCTGACTGGGACAAAGATTGATCATGGAAGGGGAAAAAAAAGAAAACTTGTAGAATGTTTCTTAGAAGAGAGCACAGGACACGGTTACAAAATAGTGGATCCTTTACAATAAACACGGGAGCTTAACCAGTGATCTTTTCCTGAGAAAGCCATCTGAGGAGATCAGCATGTCCAGCCTGCTGGTTTTCTGTTGGATTCCTTTATGGTAGGGGACTCAGAGCAAGCTTTAGCCTGACACTTGGACTTCTCCTGTAGAAGGGATCTGTGTGGTCCCTCCTGCACCATAGGCTTCTTGGGTGACTGAGGTTGCTGAATCAGGAAGCGTGGAGAAAATGTCCCTTTCTTGACTCTTTCTAAAGGTTCTTGATTCCTTAGTGTTATTCAAAGGTGGGTCCACAAAAGAGAACAAAATCAGGCTTAATCCTGAAACTCGTCTTTGAAATCTGTAACTCCCCAAATGTTGGCGGGGCAGCAGTGAGACTCGATGGCAAAAGGGCAGCATTCTTTCATGCAGACATGCTAGTGACTGATGTATCCTTTTCATAATTGTGGCGAAGAGTACTTATCTTCTGTATAGATGGAAGAACAGGCAGGTGAGCCCAAGTTCTCGGTTTTACCAGCTGTATGTAGACCCTCATCTAGCATTCCCATTTAGGCCCTGAGTCTTCGTTCTGTTCTCGGTTTACCAGGAAGGGAAGTGGTCGAGCCCCATTACCTGGTTGGCAGCCAGCTCAGTCCCTCCTTTCCTAGTCTCTCCTTGTTAATTTTCAGTGCAGCCAACCTGAGTGCAGTAAGACTCAATAAAACCCTCACAGGCCTCAAGCAATGAAAAAAAAGCTTCAAAAATTCTCTGCCATGGAAGCTAATTGTGCTCTTTTAATTAATTGCTCCAATTAGTCCCGCTCTCCTCAGCTATGTTACTCTCCAACAGTGCCATCTGGGATGCTTCTAGAAGTGCAAATGACAGCGATGGTCAGGTACTTGTCAATTAAAACTCTTACTATGTGCAATTAGCCTCTCCTCTGGGTTTTATGGCTGCCCCGGAGAGTGTGACAAGTAGCATAGATAAGGCCTGGCACTGTAACGGGGAAGAGTAGCATTTTGTTTTCGTTCCTATCATTTTGGAAGCACAGAAGTTTTATTCTAAAGTAAATTATCTGGAATAGTACAATAAGCAATGCTTTACTCTGCATATGAGTAACCTTAATAGATTCTTTATTACATTTTTTTCTTCATTACATTTTACCAAACAAAGAACACAAATATCAATAGACAGTAGACAGTTAAGGAAAGCTAGCTTTCAAGCATCTCAACTAAGCATCTTTAACATGCTATGTACACTTGTGATTAGCATATTTATTCATTTATTACATCTAGGATTTCCTAGGATCACAAAAAATGAAGATGAGGTTAGCTAGCTTTAGGACTAAGTTGGGACTCATGAAACTTCTTTTTCTCAAACACATAGCCTCTTCCTTAGATAGCCCAAGACTTTTCAATACAATCAAGTTTGCTTTCAGATAAAGCCAAGACAGTATGGTTATTGAATAATTAGAATCATTTCTACTATGACACAGTCTTTAAATTTATCTGAGTGCATTACCAGCATGCAGAAAACGTAAGTATCGAATTCAAGCATGTTCACAGAATCAATGACAGGTCAAGGAGTAAAACATCGCCAGTGGTCCTGAAGTCTCCCTAAATCATCTGCATCCTTCCCTTTCCTATTAAGGCAGCCATTTTGGTGAAATCACCTATTGACATCCATCTTTCATTGATGTCTCTTGAGAGATGGGTACTGGCCCTCAATGTTTCTTGAAAGCAATTTTATTTTTACTGTGGCACTCTTTAAATTTTTTTCTCCCTGTATCTCAGTAATTTTATTATGACAGGCCCAGGTAAGAATGTCTTCATTTTACCAAGAGTTCACAGAATGTCTTGAATCTGAGGGTTGTAGTTTTTCATTATTTTAGAGTGTTCTTAGCCATCTTGCCTGAATGTGTTGGCTTCATTCTTCCTGCCTTTCCTTCCTGGATCTCAAAAGTATCTTAAGACCTCTCTCTGCTTCTTCTACCTTCCTACTTTCTTTAAAAATATATTTCCCAACCTTTTGTGTCCCTATGTTTCCATATGAGTTGTATTTGTTTCCCTGTTCCCTAGGTTTTTTTCCTCCCTAAGTCTCTCTTCATCTGTGTACAGATTACTCTAAGTCAGTGGTTCTCAATCTTCCTAATGCTGCGACCCTTTAATACAGTTCCTCATATTGTAGTGCGTAGGTAGACTTTTCTGTTCCACCAACCAATTCCCAAATAATCACACAGAGACTTAAGATTAATTATAAATGCTTGGCTGATAGCTTAGGCTCATTTTTAGCCAGCTCTTATAACTTAAATTAACCCATTTCTATTAATCTATGTGCTGCCCTGAGGCTTGTTTACCTCATGTACATACTTCCCATCCTTCTCACGCTGTGTCTCATGGCATCTCTTCCAACTCTGCCCTTCTTCCCCCTAGCATTCTCTCTGCCCTGAAAATTCTGCCTAGCCATCAGCCAATCAACTTTTTATTAACAATGAGCACAACACCTTCACAATGTACAAAAGGATTATCCCACATCAGTTGTGACTCCCAACTGTAAAATTATTTTCATGCTACTTCATAGCTGTAATTTTACTACTGCTATGAATCAGAATGTAAATATTTAATATGCAGGATATTTGTATGTGACCTTGTGAAAGGGTCATTCAACACCCCCAGAGAGGTCATGACCACAGGTTGAAAACCACTGCTCTTAAAGGATGCCACATTCACTTTCGTTATTATGTTTTTCAGTCATAGAATTTTTACTCAGATGTTTTTAAATTTGATATGTCCTTAAAATAATTTCTATTTTGAGCCCAATTCACAATCTAGTTTTTTATTCTGTTGTAAAAACAAGCAAAGTTTTGTTACTAGGCTATGTTTCCTTGTTATGCATGTTACACCAAAGAATGTCAGACATACCAAAGAGTCAAATATAATCTGCTTTGAACTGGCTCAAAGACACCTCCTTCTCTCTCACCTTCCCTCCCTGACATCTGCCTGTCCTCTCAACCCTGTGTGTGTGTGTGTGTGTGTGTGTGTGTGTATGTTGTGTGTGTTGTATATGTATATGTGAATTTGTCTGTACGTGCATTCATGTGAATATTAGAGATCAACCCTGAATGTTTCTTTCAATTACTTTTTACTCTATGTTTTGAGACAAGTTCTCTCCATGGACTTGGAGCTTACCATTTCAGCGAGGCTGCCTGGCCAGTATGCCCCAGGCATCCTCCTGTCTCTGCCTCCCCAGGGCTGGGAGTACAAGTGTGCCCCACTATGTCTTGTTTTTTTATGTAGGGTCTGGGAACCAAACACAGGTCCTCAGGTTTGCAGCTCTTTACCAACTGAGTCAGTCATCTTGCAATTCTGTTTTTTGCCTTGTGAAAAAAGTATAGCATATACTGAAATGGAAAGTATATGAATATGTCTGACTCTCTCATTTGGTTTGAACAGCTTAACATTTAGTTACTTTGAAGATTGTTGCTGGCGAGTCTGGTGTCTGACTCCATCCATTACTGATCTTGCTCCTCTGTTGGATCTTACTGTAGTCTCTTGCTCTTATCTTCTTGATATTATTTATTGTATTTTAGAATTTATATTGAATAATTACTTGTAGGAATAACTTGATACTTAAGAGACTTTCTTCCTGCAGGAGGATTTACATTTTCTTCCAATTACATGGCAGCTTGTGTATCAGCAATCACCATAATCCAATTTTCAGGCATGAAGATGATTCCAAGCTGAAATTCCTGCAGGAGCCCATCTGTTTCTGGTTCAACCTGCCGAGATGACCCAGGCTCTCTTACCAGGCTCAATAGTACAGCATTTGTATTATTGCTAGCAAGGGTGCTACTTACCCTCTTTGGTGCTTCCTCCTAAATTGGCAAATATCCCCAAAGGATAATCCAGCATTTGGTACTATCATGGGCAAGGTACAGTGTGGCTGGACTCCATCTTCAGAGCAATACAGTGGTGTCGTACCCAAACAGCTCCTCAAGCTGCCTCCAGTCTCTATAGCAAATACTGTAGGTTTCTCTGGAGTTAGGAGCAACTCTCCACTCTGCCCTTTGGAGCTCACATCCCCTGGCTCAGTGCTGTCTATCCAGGTTCAAGATTGATTTCAGGGCTACACTTATCTCCCCGTCACGACAAGGCCACTGTGCATCTCTGTGCTCTGTGAACTAGCTGCCACATCCCCCACTGGACTGCAGTGCTTGGCATCGGACAGGAATGACATGCTCTGCTCTCTGTTTGTTGTTGTCTTGTTTTGGTGCTATTGTGGAGGAAAGTGTACCAGGCTCTCTCATTAGCCATCTTGCTGACATCACTTTCTTAATCCTTCCATGACTACTTTTAAGAACAGTTATGGAGAACTTTTTTTTTTAAGTAGAGCACTTCAATACCAGAAATTATTTCCTTGACTCCTCTAGAAGTGTTCCCTCTCCCATGCTCTCAATTCCCTCTCCTCCCTCCTCTCCCCTCCCCTCCCCTTCCCTTCCCTCCCCTCCTCTCCCTTCCTTCCCCTCCCCTCCCCTTCCCTTCTTCTCTTTTTTCTTTTCTCTTTTTCTCTTCCCTCTGCCCCAGCCCCCACCACCCCAGGCTCTGATCTTCAAGGAGATGTGACTCAAAGAAGACACTGGTGAGAGATTGGAGGGTGAGAGTCCCAGAGAGAAGTCAAGGCACCCTCATCACTGTTTTGCCTGCCACCAAGTCGACTAGTAATTATATCCCCATTATGGGTCCAGCTCTTACCTGAGCACCTGCCATCCAGAATATAATAACACCATTGCCTCACTTCCTTCACCCCCAGAGTAGGAGAGGCTTCCTACTACTGCTAACTTGGGGGGTGTCTTATTCCTGTAGGAGAAAATGCAGTCATGACCTGGTGGCCAGCCTACCTGGCACACCACGCTTCTAAATAAGCAGTGTGGCACACCATGCTGTGAGTACTCCCAGTAGTCAGAACACTGAATTCTGAAGTAGTGTGAGTAGTAGCCAGTAGCTGGCCTGCTGATGAGTGTGCACTCTTCACGTCTCCTTTTATGTGCTAAGAGACCCTGGTGGTATGAATGCTCACTGTCCAGTCTGAGGTAACGTGCTAACCAATCACAGTCCACAGGCTTCCACTCTATAAGTAGTGTTCACATATGATAAAGCAGACACTGTTCCCTGAAACTGTCTCCAGTGGTTCCTCTCTGCACCCTTTACTGACCCACAGGCATTTCAGTCTTAGGAAGGGAGGATGCCCTGGTAATGACATATTCCTTTTGTCTTTTTAATTCTTCAGTCACTGTTGACCAGTTTTTCCTAATTTGACCCTACCTTAAAGATCTAGGGTGGTTACTCACCCACTGCTTAGATTTTGCTGTAGTATGAGAGTACTTTTGCATGGGAGATTCCTTATTATCCTCAGGGAGAAGATTGTCTTGACACGGGATAAAGGCTGCTTCCTATGAGAAATCACAAAGACACATGCTATTTGTCAAACTAAATGATTTAAAGGAGAATGTCAAAGAAACTGAATAAAGAAAGGATCCCTGAATCTCTGTCTCTTAGAGTAGAGCTGGGGCAAGTCAGGCTATGGGGAAAGTGTGGAAGAGTAGCTCAGAAAACAGTCCACATGGGATCCAGATCATGGAGGATCAGAGACTTGGACTAGGAAATTTTAGGGGGTAAAATCTTTGTCCAGGATCTCCATGTAAAGTTACCCTTTAAATTATTTTCAGTCCAACTAACAATACATATGCATAGCTTTGCCATTCTTGTGCGTATCTTGGAAAATCTTCAAAGCTTGAAAACACTTTCAGACGATTTGATGTGGTGGCATTTTCAAATTCACTTAACATGTTTAAGCTTGCTGGTCCATAAGCTGGAACCTCATGGGAAATTACCCTGTCATTCATTGTAAACAAGCCTTGTCTTTTCCAGTGTTACTCACCGACGGCTGATTGAAAGCTGTGCAAAGAATATTAGTCAAAAAGCTAGTGAGCTATTCCATAATTTTTCGGTGAATAAGGACACAAGATGGCCAGTATAATAAATAGCTCTTTCTGAGCCAGGGTGTCACTTGTCCTTTGGGGCAGGGTGGGCTTGAAACAAGTTAGGAGATGGAAGGTAGAGTATGACACTGGTTACTCCGGAATGGATTATTTGTGGCTAATTATATGGGGTTGGGAGGTTGTGCTCAAGTCAAATGCTATAGGATCAGCATGATTTTCTGTTCTGTATTTGCTCTCTTGACCTGGTAGATGGAGAAAGCATTAAGTTTGCTCACGGATCTGAGTTAGTCCTCTGGTAGCCGTTCACTAGAGAACAAAGAACAAGACCTCGTGTGTTTTACTTTCTCAACCATATGTTAGGAAGAATAATGCACTCTCTATTACTAGATTACGAGGAAGATTTAGGTATGAGTACTCAGAACTGCATGACAATTGAAGCTTGTGTCTTGCACAAACATCTACTAGCTGCCCTAATGTATGTGAGCCACTGTGCTTGGGCAGGTTATAAAATATTCCTGGGAGAGAGATCGTGGACATGTAACTATGCTTCTTGATGGGAACGCTGTGACAAGAGAGAGTCATGCCATTTCCTTCCTTGTTTACATTTTACTTTTCACTTTCTGATTGCCACTCCTAAAGTTCTGGCACCTGGCCCCGAGAGTATTTGTATTCCTGACACACATTCCCCACATGACGCCTTCGGCTCTGTGCCAAAGGTGGAAGTTGAAATCAGTAAATGCTTCCTTTATTTGCGTTATAACTAAGTTTTATTTCCTTCCTTCCCTTACATCCGGGAACCCTCATAATGTATACATTGCATTAAGTGTACATGAAATAACGAGTCATTACTTGCAAAATGCATTTCCCCCTCCTTGGGGCCTTATTAGCCATCGGTAATCTTAAAATTGCCTCTCCTAAGCAGGACTCATCAGGTATTCCTTGACCCCATTCTTTTATGGGACCTGGTATTGAACACTTTGCTAAAATTCATAGAAAACCTGCTTAAAGGGAGGAAGTCCCCTGCACCCTTCTAGCTGCCCTTTCCTACAGCCAGTGCCAACAAATGCCAAAAACTGACCAGAAGTCACATTATTTACTCTGGGAATAATAGTCGTTTGCAATTTACCCTTCTTGTGACACCCAGCCCCAGTAATAGTAGGCTTGATGCCCTGCATGCTAATTACTTTGTTACTTTAAAGTTGCATTAGCCACAGGAGTCCTGTGCTCCCAAATACACACACATTCTCAGGAAGGACTAACAACTAAAACTATCTTTTTACCTATCCCTGAATAAAATGCTATATATCACTTTCTGTGTTTTGTTCTGTTTGTTTGTTTTTGTTTCCTGTGAGTCTTTCATCCATCTAGACCTTGCCACCCTATTTTCTCAAAGGGAACTCTTACTTCCTTGAGTTGAAGAGTACTTTAAGATCTTTATTTTAATTCAGATGTGAGGGATATTGAAGTCTGATCTCCTTTTACTAAATTCAGGCAAAATACTACAACAGTTATAACCTACACTGTTCATTTTATTAAGCACTTTCAACTATAACTGCCCAAAACAAATATGAATAATGAAACTCCAAATATCAAAGTTTATTTTGGAGTTTGAATGTAGGTAATGAAGACTCTCTCAGCAGTCAAAGCAAAAGAAATAGCACTGGAGATCACAATGAACTATTTAATTTAAGCAGAGTTTTGTCAAGCAGGTCATAGCTGAGTGGAAGCAGTGAATTCCACAAGTGGAACCATGCTTGCCCCATGACAAGTCAGCTCAGACTGGCATAACTAATACCATGGGACAAGTAGTTTTAGCCACAGACATTCACTCTTCACAGTTCCAGAGCCTGGAGGCCAAGGTCAAGATGCTAGCTGATTTAATTATTGCAAGGAATCAGTTCTTGACTGCCAACTCACAGCCTTCTTGCATGGGCTTTCATTTATGGAAGAACATGGACAGAGAGCAAGCTCTTCTGAGTCTGACCTTGTGAGAGTCCTAACTGAGCATGGGACTGACTTTGTGACTTCACCCAGTCCTAATTACCTTCCAAAGGTCCCATGTGCAAATGCCATCACTTTGCTTTCCAACCCTACTCCATGGACGTGGGGTAACACAGTTCAGCCCATAGCACCTTAATAAAACAGAAGACACCAGTGCTGTAGATATCACTCTGTATGCTATGAATGTGTTGCTCTGACTGGTTAATAAATGAAGTGCTAATTGGCCAGTAGCCAGGGAGGAAGTATAGGCGGGCCAAAGAGAGAGGAGAATTCTGGGAACAGGAAGGCTGAGTGAGGAGACACTGCCAGTTACCACCATGAGAAGCAAGATGTAAAGATACTGGTAAGCCACGAGCCATGTGGCAAGGTACAGATTTATAGAAATGGGTTAATTTAAGATGTAAGATCTAGCTGGCAAGAAGCCTGAGCCATTAGGCCATACAGTTTTAATTAATATAAGCCTCTGTGTGTTTATTTGGGTCTGAGCAGCTGTGGGCCTGGGTGGGACTGGAGAAAACTCCAGCTACACACCAGCCTCAGTCAAAAGAGAAAGTGGTTACTCCAAAGAGAGAGACCTGAGGGGGGAAAAGTCCTAATTTTATTTTTAATACCAGCCATTTAGTGCTAAGGTCTGTTCCTCTATGAAGTCAGTAGTTTTTGAGAACATTATGGCTACTCATATTCAGTTATACATCTAAATCTTCCATGCCAATTGCCTAAGAGTGCAGGAAAAATTAAAATCAGTTTTTAGATTGCTTTTGTCAGTATTCTTGAAGTATTAGCATGCCTGCTGGTTTCAGTCAATCATTTGAAATATCTACTTAGGTGGAATGGTTTGTTTTCAGAACCTTGATAAATCTCATGCATTAGCAGACATTTAATAAATATTTTCTAGGGTCAGTCAATGGGATACCATTTTCAAAGAATATTTTTCTTTAATTGAATTATGCAAGAACTAACAAAATTTAATGTTGATATTTTAGCCATGGAGAACAATCTACTAGGCTCTTTGCTACCCAGAGCCAAGGTTGAAGAAAATTCATTACAGTCCTTTGTTATCCAAAATTTGGTGTGTGACAAGGTTTATTGCCCTTTAATTAAAAAAATACTAAAAGGGTTTACATTTCCAAAGAAGGAAGGACTTCAGTTTGACCACAATTCTTGCACCTTGGCAGGGACCAGTGATTTCCCAATGTGTGCCCTTTTATTCTCAGCTCCTACTCTTCCTATTAATAGCCATTTGCTTGTGATTGCAGTAGCCAGGTTTTCCTTGTGCCTGTGTACTTGCCAAGCAATCAGCATCCATCTCTGCAATAAGGCCTGCATTGCAAAAGGTCTAGGCTGCTTGAAATCAGTTGGCTCCAATTCCCTTTATCAATCCCTACAGTAGTCATAGCCCTGCCAATGGGACCATAATAATTAAAATTATTTGGCAAAGCCTGCTTCCTCTGGGTGGTATTTAGAAAGGAACAATGTGGGAGCTGATGAAGTCCTGATTGAATGTGTATTGTTGACATGGACACGGCCATATCAAGGACTCCAATGCCTAAGACCCATGTGAATGGCAAGGCCTTCCCCTGGTTAGGCTTGGGGAATTGACAAAGCCTTCCTGTAATCTAAGTTCCAGTGTTGATGGTGTGTACAGAAACTATCAACCACAGCTTCCTCTTCTATGCTGATTATACTCTGGGACTGTTTCTCTACAGAGACCTCCTACCAAGGTTGGCTAAGCCTGCCTCCTTGTTCAGCTGACCCCAGTAAACCTACTCCTTATTCAGCTGTATATAATAAACTCACTCCTTGATTTAGACATTTAAAATAAATTGAGGTTCCTTGTTGCTGCTGTAGTTGGTGCATTTCCATTAGAACACATGGCCCACCAGATCCCAGCTTTACTGTATATAGACCCTGTCTTTATTCCTTCATTGCCTCGTTAGGTTTCCAGGACCAATCCATACAAGATGCAGCCAAGCCATGCAGTATGAGACCAAGCCATGCAGTGTGAGACCAAGCCATGCAGTGTGAGACCAAGCCATGCAGTATGAGACCAAGCCATGCAGTATGAGACCAAGCCATGCAGTGTGAGACCAAGCCATGCATTGTGAGACCAAGCCATGCAGTGTGAGACCAAGCCATGCCTTGTGAGACCAAGCCATGCAGTGTGAGACCAAGCCATGCAGTGTGAGACCAAGCCATGCAGTGTGAGACCAAGCCATGCAGTGTGAGACCAAGCCATGCAGTATGCAACCAAGCCATGCAATTTGAGATTAAGTCATGCAGTATACCTCAGAACAGTGAGCTTATATCTTTCTGATTCTCTTTTTGTATATGCCTCCATGTCTGAGAAACCCTGACTTGGCTGATATGGGCCTTCTTTAGGTATGTTAAGATCTTTGAGGTCTTGTCTCCACTGGCTGGCAGTAGTGCCTAGTTATGTTAAAGTAACAGTGCAGACTGTGGTTATGAGCCATTGTATCCTGTTTTTAGGTGATGCCTTGGTACAGTCCTAGTCCTTTATGTCTGTGTTCTTGAAGGGTCTGCTTCTATCCAGGAATCCCAAGTCACCACGTGCTGGTAACTTCATGTACATGGGGTTATACTTCATACATCAATTCTGTTGGGGAATCCTAGTACTACGTCTAAAATACAGGTCTCAATTTCACCGACTTCTCTAGCCTGTCACTCTATCACAAAACCCCAGTTTTATCCACTCCAGCACTATAGTAGTAATTAGTATTTCCCACCCGCCCCTAGATATAAAAACAAAGCCATTAATAGAGAATAGTCTTTTTTTTTTAGAGACAGTTTTCAGAGGTAACAAAATCAGAGGATACTCAATTCCTCATAGGTGTTGTATTTTCATATAACCTAAGTGTATTCTCCCTTATATTTTAAATAGCCTCTTTTATAATGCCTAATAGGATATTAGTTCTCTATAACTACTTGAAATAATGCATTGTTTAGGAAATAATGCCAAGGAAAGGCTGTTGGTCTTTAATATAATGCATTTTTTCCAAATACTTTTGATGTGTGGTTGGTTGAGATAGTAGACTTGGGACCTATTTAAGGCCAACAGTGTATGTAGTTCAGGTCCATAGCTGTAATGGTTAAGGATGAGAGTCAAATAATGAACCACAGGGGAGATACAGGATGTTAGACATTAAATGTTTAATAATTTCATCAACATGCTTATCAGTGGTTTGCTGGCCTGCACCAGGAAACCACTGGTTTGGCTCTTGTTAAGCAAGAAAGGCACTGGAGAACATTCAAATGCTCACACATTGCTTTTTGTTGCTGTCTTATTGGCTTTGGCAGAAGTGGAACCACGGCCAGGCTGACTGGGACAGCTGCTCAACCCTTGAATATACTTCCGGTTGACGCCATAGTTACCAGGTCTTTCTGTGTTGTCCGGAAGTAGATAACCCCAGTGGACTTCATCTCCGAATGGGCAATATCAATTTGTATTGCTGCTGTTGGGCTATTGTTTATATGTAAATGATTCTCCTGTTTTAACCTAGATAGCTGCTGCTCATAAAAATGTCCTGACTAAGCCAGGCAGAGGTGGCACATGTCTTTAATCCCAGCACTTGGGAGGCAGAGGTAGGCGGATTGCTGTGAGTTCAAGGCCAGCCTGGTCTACAGAGCGAGATCCAGGACAGGCACCAAAACTGCACAGAGAAACACTATCTCGAAAAAAAAAAACAAAACCAAAAAAAAAAAAAAAAAAAAAAAAGAATGTCCTGGCCAGGTAGTGGTAGCACAAGCCTTTAACCCCAGGAGGCAGAGGCAACTTAAACTCTATGAGTTCGAAGCCAGCCTGGTCTGCAGAGTAGGTTCCAGGACAGCCAGGGCTGTTATGCAGAGAAACCCTGTCTCCAAAAACAAAAGAAGAAGAAGAAGAGGAAGAGGAAGAGGAAAGTAAATGTGAAGTACTTTATATCCAAAGTAGATATTCCTCTCTAGGTAGCTCTGGCTGGCCTAGAGAGAACTATCTATGTAGACCAGGCTGACCTCCAACTCATAGAGATCCACCTATCTCTGCCTCCCCAGTGAATGGTGAGATTAAAGGCCTATGCTACCATGCCCAGCCCTAGGTGGATATTTTAAAGCTCATGCTGGGACCTAGATATTGAATAAAATATAGAAAGTCCATGCTCAGTTGGCACATAATTTGTTTCTTTAAAAAAAACTAGTTCTGGTGGCTATTGCAACACTGTGAGGTGGACATCTGAACAGAGCGCCTAGCCTGCTGGGTGCTGTTCCAGTTCTGTATTCCAGTCGCTGGACTCCATTTCCTGTTCTTTTCCTCCCATTTTCAATCCCATTTTTCATTTTTTTCTTCCAGCTTACTGGATGTTGGATTATTAACACAGAGTTTCTCGTAGTTCAGCTCAGTCCCAGGAAGTTGTTCAGAGAACATGCTGCAGTAAACCCAACATGGAGTCACCCCTGACCTGCAGTGTTATCATGTCTGACTCACTTCCAGAAGAGAGAACCACCTCCTGTGACCTCTTCCCCTGTATTTCAGGCCATAAATAGGTGCTAGGGCCCTGCCAAGTTGGGTTGCTGTGGCTCGTAAGGGACTGTCAGTTCCTTACAAATACTGCACAGCTGCAAGGTTCCTATGCCACCCAAGGTGACTCATCACATCTGCTTCTCTTAAAAGGGGAATACGAGCAGTGTCACCTCTTGGCTGTCTATCATGATAATGCAATTATGAGCTTTCTCTTTGCTGGCTGCTCAGAGAAGTCCTCGGTAACCAAACAGGACATCTGGAGAACCTAATGCTAGCTTACCTAACCAAGACAAGAGGCAGTTAGAGTGGAATTTCTGAATAGTTTTATTATATTTGATTTCATTTATTTACTTATTTATAGGGGAAGAGAAATAGGGTCTTACAATGTGATTCTGGCTACCTTGGAACTCAGAGATCTTCCTCTCAGATGCTAGGATTAAAGGCATATGCCATCATGCTCAGTTACTTAATTTTATACACACACACACACACACACACACACACACACACACACACACACACACGGGAGTGGGGGCGAGACAGAGACAGAGACAGACACAGAGAGGGGCAAGTTATTTTAATGAATTGCTCACATCATTATGGAGCCTTGCAAAGCCAAATTTCTGCAGGGCAGACTGAGAATTAGCTCAGGCAATCATTTCAAGTGCAGTGTGGAAGCAGAATTCCTTTGTGAGAGATCTCAGCCTCTGATCTTAACACCTTTCATGGATTCTGAAAGACTCACCCATGGACCTATCTACCCACAGACCCACCCAAGGACCCTCCCAGCCCACAGACCCACTCATATTATGGAGAATAATCTGTTTTCCTGGTTATAAAATATACCAGCTATGAGCGTTAAATATATCTACAAAATACCGTGACCCCTTTATTTAGGCTAGTCTAAATAAACCACTGGCCACTGTAGGTTAGGCAAAGCTGACACAGAGAACTGTCTCACTAATGTATCTGAAAGAAGCAATCTGAATCCTTTGTCATGTCAGAGGAGAACAATTCCAGTGAAGGTAACTAGTCACCACCAAAGCCCTCCAGGTTCTTGGTTCATCTTGTGATGAACCGAGATGATGAAATATCCTTCACAGTCTCAGGGGTTTGAACACTTGGTCCCAAATTAGTATACTGTTTAGAATGTAAGGCCTTGCTGGTGGAAATATATCACTAGGGATGAGGAGAAATAGGAGTTGAGAATACATAGCCTGATCTTATTTCCAATTGACTCTACTTCATGCTTGCCGTAGAAGATGAAACCTTTCAGCTTTCTGCTCCCGCTGACCACCTACCACCTGCTGCCACGCCACCCTCCACGATGGACTCAGCCCTCTGGAACTGTAAACCCAAATAAACTCTTCCTTCTATAATTTTCTTTGATTATGGTATTTTTTAGCACAGCAACAGAAACAGCATATAGAATAGGTAACAACTCTTCTGTGGTCCCCTGTTGGGAATGGGGATCTCGGGGTTACATTGTTACTACTCCTGCTTTAATTTTGATGAAGCTATTGGGGTACAGCTTCCCAGATTAACAGTTAATAGCCGTGCTAGATGCCAATCACTAATGACCTCCATTAATGTCCCTCATAACCTCTCACTTGGCCCCCTGACATGACATGCCTCCCACTCTTATTCTCAGCTCCCCAAAGTCACCTATTCTGGCCACTTGGTTGTAACAAACATGACAGAAACTTAGATCAGCTTCATGATTCTGTTCAGGTGGCCTTCTAGAAGACTATGAGTGGCGTATGGGTTACAGCAGAATCATCTCAACTGTAGGAAGGCTAGACTAGTTGCCTTCAGCCTACTTACCAGCTGATTACAGATACATGAATAAGCAAAGCTCCGATTAATCAGGACAAAGAAGCATCTGCAGAATCACTCAGGGGACTACAGACTTTGGAAAAACTATAATAAATGACTATCATGTAAGCCACTAAGGACAGGTAAGTTGCTCTACAACACAGCTAACAGTTGCAACCATCGTGACAAACAATGACCAGAAGAACAGACAGCTGAGATTGATGTCTGTGATTGATGGATGTCAGTGAGTTTTGTAGAAACTCTAAAATGCAAATTTGTGGAATTTGGAAAAGAAAAATAAAGGGAGTGTTTCCACAGTTAGGGGTCTGGGAAATGTGAAGTCAAAACTCAGTTTAGCTAGCCTTTTTGTTACAGGATGTCAAAGCCTTTAAAATGATCGATGGTAAATCTTCCAAAGGAAGGGCTGATAAGCAATGTTTCCCAATCTTGTGTGGCCACAGAACCTTCTCTGTCTCCCACCCTGTGTTGAGAATCACGTAATATGTCATAGAATATACTTTTGGAATAACTGAAGATGAATTGTTTTTCATCCTGCTTCAGGCGTCTCAGAGGGTTGAAGTATGCACACTCTTGAACAAAACAGGCCAAGAGATTAGAATTTAACAAAGGGCCAAGGAAGATTCTGTCAGCAAAGAGACAATCCCAAAACAGATGTGGCAGCTTTGTGATGTGACCCAAAGCCCGGGGCTGAGAGCGCTCACGAGATCACCACATGTCACTACCAGGTCTCCATAGGCTCAAGACCATGTCATAATAATAATAAAAAAACAAAAAGCATTTAGTCTAACTCCAAATGACCCTATAGTGTTTCACAGTCCTAACACTGTTTAAATGTTCAAAACATTACATTGTCTTACAATTTCTCCACCAAAGAAATTACTCTATTACTTTTAAAGTTAGCCTTGGGTAAGCTCTTGGGACAAGGGCAGTGGCCAGATTCTTTATAAAAATATCACAAGAATGACCTCTAGCCCAGTTGCTGTTGAATTCCTTGCTACCTATGAAATCTGGATCTTTCCCCATTGCATTGCTCTAGACTACTGTCATCCAGACTCCTGTTAGACCAGTCCTTCATGGCACTCAACTGCTTTTCTAGTTCTAAGTACCAAAGTCTTCCACATTCCTCCAAACAACGTGGTCATGTTCTTCACAACAGCCCACCCTCAGTATCAATTTCTGTTGCTTTGATAAAATGTCATGACCACGGCAACGTACAGAATGAAGAGTTCATTTAGACTTCAGTTCCAAAGAGATAGGTATCCATCACGGCGGCCAGAGCAAGAAGCTGAGCACGATCATATCTTCAACCAAACACATGAGGCAGAGACAGAACTGGAAGTAGAGTGAAGCATGTACTCTCAAAGCTCTTCTCCAGTGTCATCATTTCTCCAGCAAGGCCACACTACCTAACACCCCTGTCTTAATTAGGATTTCTATTGCTGTGAAGAGACGACATGATCAGGGCAAGTCTTATAAAGAAAACATTTAATTGGGGTGGCCTACAGGTCAGTGGTTTAGTCCATTATCATCATGGTGCGACAGGGTAGCTTGCAGGCAGACATGGTGCTGGAGAAAGAGCTGAGAGTTCTATATCTTGACTTGCAGGCAGCAGGAAGTGGTTTGAGACACTGGATGTGGCTTGAGCATATATGAGACCTCAAAACCCACCCCCATAGTGACACACTTCCTCCAACAAGGACATACCTACTCCAACAAAGCCATACCTCCTAATAGTGCCACTCCCCATGAGTTTACGGACATCAATTACATTCAGACAACCACAGTCCCTAAACAGCACCTCCAGTTCGGGACCAAGTATTCAAATACATGAGCTTGTGGGGCACATTTTTCATTCAAACCACCATATCCATAATCTGAAAAACTCACTCGGAGTTACTGATGATGACCCAGACTAAAAGCTCTGGTTTTAGAATTTTTATTATTGTTAAAATATTCTCATTGCTATGGCAAAGTAACTGATGAAGGTAGGATGTAACACAGATTGCTAAACGGTCTTATTAAATAAAAAATCTGGTAGCCAGCTATTGGGGTAAATTCTGAAAGATCAGAGAAGCAGAACAAGCCACAGCTAACCTCACCTTTCCAACTTCTCAGCCAATCCTGTTTCCTCAAACTGGAAGCCTCTGAGTCCTTATTCGAATGGATCTCAGCTGAACTGCTTCTAAAAAGCCTAAAAGTTTAAAAGCCTCTAGTTCCTGATCCTCAAGCCTTATATACCTTTCTGCTTCCTGGCATCACTTCCTGGAATTAAAGGTGTGTGTCTTTCCCAAGCAAGACATGAGATCTCAAGTGCTGGGATTAAAAGTGTGTGTCACCATGCCTCGCTGTTTCCAGTGTGGCCTTGAACTCAGAGATCCAGATGGATCTCTGCCTCTGGAATGGTAGGATTCAAGGCATGTGCTACCACTGCCTAACCTCTATGTTTAATATACTAGCTGTTCGTTCTATGAACCCCAGATAAGTTTGTTGGGGTGCACAATATGTCAACCACAGTAGGAGGTCTGCTATTGAAACCACATGATAGTCTAGCCTGATAGAAGAATGTGAGAGGCACATTGGGTAGAGCTGCACCATTACAACCCATATGAAGTAGCAATGGAATAATTCTATGCTTGGGGGTCACCACAACATGAGGAAGCATTAGGAAGGCTGAGAACCACTGATCTAAAATGAAGAAATTGTCCCTCCGTCCTGTGATCTTCCAGTCTGTAGCAAATAAGACCTATATGTGATAAGGTAGATAGTGGCAGGTCAGTCTGCTTTTAATACTATGACTCTTTCCTGGCTCAAACTCTTTCCTGCCTACGCCTATAACTAGAAGGTTTCTTCTAACAGTGACTGACACAAGTTATTCTATGAGTGTCATGTCCTCGGTCAAGGAGAGAGCTATGAAAGCGGGGCTTAGGCAGGCAATGCTAATATAATTGGACTCAGAAGAGGCTGGGAGTAGAGGATTCTTATCTCAAAGACTGAGCATGCCAGGAGTTCTATGGAGATATAATTGTAAGGGAATTGACTGTGAGAACAGATTAGCATTATCTGCAGGCTAAATAAGAAATTACTTCCCTCTCTCAAATATCAAATAGTCACATATTATTACTATTGGTAATATCCTAAAGAATTACTGAATTTCTATGTGTGTGTATATTATATGTTATATATGAATATGTATGTATTCATATATAACTATAGTCAACTGTAGTGAATATACAATAAATACTTTGAAGACATTCATATAATTTTTTACATTCAAATGTTGGGAACTTCTATTAGTCAGCTGGAGCTGCCATAAAAAAAGACTGTAGGTTGGTTGGCTTTAATGACAGATAGCCTTTCTAGCACTTCTGGAATCTAGAAAGCCAAAATTAAGGGAGAAAGAGAGTTGGTAATGTGATGGTTAACATTACATTCAGACACACTATGCTCGAGAGACCACAAAGCAAAAAAAATGCCTCTAACATCTAAGCCCCTGATGTATACAGGCTGTATTCTAGCAACTCACTTCCTTTTTTCCTCTGATGTTAAAGACTATTCTTAAAATTGGCTGATCTTGTAAAATTTGCTTTTCTAATGGTCATAAGACTAACTGCTGTTTCTGCTTTTGTAATCAAACTTGCTTACTCTGCTCAATGACTGGGACAACTGCAAGACATACATGTTAAAATTAGACAAAATACATGTAATCTTGCAGTTTTTGCCTTTAGAAGCCCTAGGATATGACTAGATCCTGCATCTATGGGGAGCACTCTGGGTTGCAGTCCTGGTGCCTCGGCTAACCAGCACCAGTATTTAATAAAGTCTCTAATTAAATACTGAAACTAAATTACTACTAATTAGTAATACTAAAACATCTAATGTAATAATCTAATTAATACTAAAACTCAAAACTTGAGTCAGACTGGTGAATCTCTGCACAACCCCAGATCCACAGCAGTTTCTGGTGGGGTCCATCTTCCTAGTTTACAGATGTCTGTCTTAACTCCACGTCTGTACACGGCACTGTCTGTGTGTGAGGACAGGGGTGTAGGCAAGCAGGGAAGGAGGGAGGGAGAATGTGTACCCTAATAAACTTGCTTGGGGATCAGAGGACAGAGCCAGCCACTAGATTAGACATAGAGGTCAGACAGTGGTGGCACACACCCTTAATCCTATCACTCGGTAGACAGAGATCCATCTGGATCTTTGTGAGTTCAAGGCCACACTGGGCTATATTAGAGAAACAGAGCCAGGCAGTGGTGGCACACACCTTTAATCCCAGCACTTGAGATCTCATGCCTTTGCTTGGGAAGCAAACACACCTTTAATCCCAGGAAGTGATGTCTGGGCAGGGAAAGGTATAGAAGGCATGAGGAAACAGGAACTCTCTCTCTGGAGGCTGAGGATTTGGAAGGGGTAAGAACGTGACTGTCTTGTTCTCTTTCTTGATCTTTCAGCTTTCACCCCAATGTCTGGCTCTGGGTTTTTTCTATTAATACCTTTTAAGATTCATGTTACAGAGGGTATCTTGCCCTTTTATAAGGACAGGACTTCCACTGAATTTAGGTCCTACCCTAATGGCTTCATTTAACCTTAGCCTTCTCCTTCAAAGGCCTGTCTGAATCCATTCTGAAGGGGATTCAGCCTTCACTTTATGAAATTGGGGAAAACCCAATTCAGCCCTCAGCAGGAACCATTGCCTTAGACCAATGCCAACCAAAACAAAATGCTACACTCCCTGCTGCCGCCACCTAAAATCTCCCAGGCATGGTTGGGCTCTGCAGGCTTAGTAGTCTCCTTCCTTCAGCACAGAGGCTCTCAACCAGTTTCCAACTACAGCCATCCAAAGTAGCTCAAAGCATCCCTTGGCTTCTGTACCTCACATGTTCCTACTTGGTTAGATAAAGCATCAGCACCATCCAACATGTGGATTCTGTACTTCCTTTAACATAATGAGCTTAAGCTGGGTAAGGTGGAACATAATCCCAGCACTCAGAGGCAGGGGCAGAGGCAGATCTCTGAGTTTGAGTTCAGCCTGGTCTACAGAGTGAGTTTCAGGACAGCCAGGGCTACACAGAGAAATCCTGTCACGAAAGAAGAAAAAAAAATGAGCTTAATGATTAATGATGTTATATCCTGGAACACTGCAAATAAGTTTATACAGTCCAATAAACCTATCGTGCTCACTTTGATTACAACTCTAAGGGGGGGAAAAAAGCAAGCAAATCTTCCTCACATCCCCAATGAAAGTGTTGCTGTGCAGGATATATATATACATATACATATACATATACATATACATATACATACATATATATATATATATAACCAATAAAGGTATAGGTAAATAATATTTGAATTGCAGTATCTTTTTGTGTCTTACTTTGACTGTTAAAGCATTTTATTCTCTTGATTATATGTGTTCCAGTGAAGCTAATAAGGAAACAGTTAATGATGTGGTGGGAAAGAGAAAGAGTTCTAAGTCCTGAATGTAAGGGCAATCTGGCTGTGACATCTGTCACCCCATTGATGGCCAGGGTTGATTCAGCTGATCTGGTTGGCTGGGTGTTTGTCCCCTCATTCCCTCACCGCTCCATGTAGGTGTCCCTCCTGAAGCTGTGCACTTGATCGAAGAGGACAATCTTTCCTGAATAGAGGAGGACAGTTCTTCGGTCAAGTGTACATTAGTAGCTGTGCTCTCCTGCTAGAACCTTCAAACAAGCTCTCAAGAGTTCTAAGTCCTCCTGGCTTCCTGTATTTATAAATAAAGTTTTATTGTAACACAGCTGTGTTCATTTGTTTATATAATGGCGGGGGGCGGTGGCGGGGGGGGGGGGGGGGCGGGGGGGGGGGTTGGTTCCTGACAGGAGAGTTTAGTAGAGCCCATATGACCAACCAACACAGTCCCAATTTTACTATTCGATCTTTTACAGAAAACACTTGCTGACCCCTAAACTATAGTAAAGACTGGGAGCTCAACACTAGCTCTGCAGTACCCTACTGTGTCATTTTAGATAAGTTATCTAGTTCTCTGTTCCTTAGTTTCTCAACTATAGATACACATAGTCGTATCTGTCTCTAAAGGATCCTAAGGATAATGATGTAATATCTGTTTCTAAAAGATCCTAAGGATAACAAATGATAAGGATAACCTAAAGTGGACTAAAACTCAGAATTGGTTGCTATTAACAACCTGTGGCTAACTACCTCCACACTGAAGATGTTAAAGTAAGAAAAACTTACAGTTAAGAAAAAAAATAATGGTAATTGCAGGCCTGGCTGACTCAAATGGACAGTGATGAGGGTCCTTTCTCAACACCTTACCAAAGGCTTTCAAGGATTTGATTTGCATATGGGGTGTGCCCAATGGGAGTGAGCAAACACTGGCAAGAACTGCTTGGCACTGAGTCTTTTCAGGAAAAGGAATAAATTCCCTGTAAGCTCTGGCAATACACTAAGTTTAGTTTATTAACAACACATTTAGTAGCTCTTAATAATTCATTTGGGGGGCCAGAGAGATGGCCCAATGGGTAAGAGTGCCTGCTGCTCTTCCAGAGGGCCAGGGTTCGGTTCCCAATACCTACATTCGGTAGCATGCCATGACCTGTAACTCAATCTTCCAGGGGAGCCAAAGTCATCTTCTGGCCTCTGCAGGCACCTACATACTTGTGTATGCACTCACACAGACACATCAATGAATTAAAGCAGTAATTCACTTAAGCCTCATCAACAAGCATCTTTTGTTGTGCCTAAAATTAGAAGTCAGTCAACTTAAACTCTGTTTTTAGTTGTATTTATAGCTGTCCAGACCTTAGTTTGCAAAGGTCTAATCCTAACACTCTTCTAACTCGATAGGGACAGCCATCTGATTCACTGGTTCCAGGGATCCGATTCCTAGCTTTGCTGGGAACTTGATTCTTTCCTGTGGTCACTGGCTGAACCTTTCTTTGTGGTCAGCTGTGGCAAACAGGCCTGGGGAGGATTAAGTAGTAACTACTACAAGTGGTTGAGTAATTGTCAAGAGTTCACCCCACTGGAAATTTTGTCTGGGCGATGACTGCTAGGTAGCCTCAGAAGCATCCTGTTTGAAGCGCAGTTCTGGATCCAAGGGAGGAGGTCAGGGGAGGCAGCTCCCAGTCTACCTGGGGTTACACAAGGTCGTTGGCAGTTCCTTCAGTAGGTGTCAGCTTCACAGTTATATGGGTAACACTGAAAATAGCAGTCCTAAATGACAACTTTGTGGTTGAGTGAGGAGTAGGAAGTGTGAATAGAAAATTCCTTATAGAATCCAGTGGTTGTTTGTTTTCTTTTCACGGTCAGAAGTCTCTTCACAATTTTTCAAAATAAATCTAAATTAATCATTAACCCATGAGCATGACTGGAAAGGAGCCCTCAAGCGAGGAGACTCAACCACATAGAAAGACTCATTTGCCTTGGTAAACTCTGACTCATTATCTCTTCTTTTGCAAACGTAATAGGTTTATTTTTGTTTGTTTGTGAGACAGAGTGTCACCCTGTAGCCACACTGGTGTGGAAATCATTACGTACCTAGGTTGGCTTTGAACTTGTGGCAATCCTGCTCCCTCCGCCTCTCGAGTGCTGGAATGACCAGTGTGAGTCACTCTCTCCAGCTCCCAGTAAAATGTTGAAATAGACTTTGGGTTTTTGGAGTTTTATATTCATAGCAAAATTGAGTGGATTATAGAGACTTCCCATATACCCCCATTCTTAGCCTCCTTCATCTAACTCCCCACTGGGGTGGTACCATGATGCAATTAATGAGACTCTACTGGCACATGACTATTATCTACAGTTTACTAGGGTTCATTATTGTTGTGTGCACCATGGGTTTATAAAAACATACAGTTATAGGTATTTAGCATCACTATACCTAATAAGAAATGCCTCTTTCCCCCTAATCCTGGAAATCAATGATCTTTGCTTGTTGTGGAGACCCAAATTACTCAGGGCCAGAGAATCCGAGCTTGCTTTTCCTGGAAGGGCTGCGTAAGGGGATGATTTGGCCACGAGCGTGTTTACCAGGTGTTTGGAAGGGTCTACACTTGGCTGTACAGTGTGCTTTGTTGCAAGGGGGAGGTTTTTTTGCCTCTCTCCTTGGCATGTTATAAAAAGCCTTTTCAATAAACCTTCGAGGCTATTGAGTATTGATCCAGGCCCTCCCGAAGCTATCCGTGTTTCTGTCTTTCTTCTTGTCGGCTAGGTCTCTCTTTCTACCTAATATTTTCTTATCCCTCTCTCCTCCTCCTAAGAACCCTTCAAAAGGTGGGAAAGGTAGGAGCTGGACTCCTACACTCTCCCACAGATTGTTTCTATCATTTTGCCAGGAGGTCATAAAGCTGAAGTCATGTGGTATGTACTCTCTGTTCAAACACCCTTTCACTTTCTATTGCAAACCTAAGTTTCCTTTTCATTTTATAGCTTTATGCTTCATCTCTTTCTTGGTGTTGAATAACTTTCCAATGCCCAGATATATAGCAGCTTATTTTTCAGTTTTATTTTATTATTTTTAGTGTGAGTGTGTGTGTGTCTGTCTGTCTGTCTGTCTGTGTCTGTGTCTCTCTGTATGTGGCTATGTGCTGCTCCTTAAAGAAGCCAGAGGTGTTGTATCCCCCTAGAGATGGTATTACAGGTGGTTGTGAGCCATCTGGTGTGGTGTTGGGAACTGAGCCTGGGATTCTGGAAGAGCAGTATGTACTCTGAGTTACTAAGCCATCTCTCCAGCTCCCATGATAGCTTATTCATATATCCTTCTACTAAAGGTATCTTGGTTCCTTTCTCATTTGGTGTAAAGCTGCTATAAGCATTCATGTGTATATTTATATGCGAACATAAACACTTTTTATTCTTTTGGGAAAATACGAAGAAACATGATTGCTGAATTTAAAAGTAGAAGTATGCTTATTTCTGTAGGAAACTACTCAACTGCCTTCCAAAGTAGCTGTACCATTTTACATTCCCACTAGCAAGGAATGAGAAGTCTTCTGTTCCATACCCATGGTGGAGCCTTTGGTGTTGTTCTGGATTTGGGCTGTTCTAAGAGGGTGTAATGGTACTGAATTTGAATTCCATTTCTCTAGCCATCTTTTCATAAGCTTGTGACTTGTGTATCTTCTCCAATACAGAGTTAATGTATTTAGATCACATTTTAAGTCAAGTTGTCTTTGTATTGTTGGGTGTATGAGTTCTGTATGTGCTTCAGATGACATGTTAGTCCTTTATCATGCATCTTGCCTGAGCATTTTCTCTGTGGATTTTCATTTCCTGATCTTAATATGTCTTATAGAGCAGAAATATTTAGTTTTAACAAATTCTGCCTTGTTAACTATTTTCCCTCACAAATTATATATTTTGTGTTTTTATCTAAAACATAATTTTCAAATTCAGAGTCACCTAGACTTTCTTTCTCCTCTTAGCTTCAAGGAGTTTTATGGTTTTGTGTCCATAGTTCTGTGTCTCTCTGACCTCCTTTTATGAAGGGAGTAAATGTATGCCGAGATTCTTTAAAATAAATGTTTTGCATGTGAATTCCCAGTTATTCAAGTGTAATTTGCTCAAATCTTTTCTTTTCTACATTGTACTGCATCTACTTCTTTCTCAAAGATTGGTTGTCTATATGCCCTTGGGTCTATTACTGGCTTTCTATTCTGTTTCATTGATCTGTTTCTTTATTCTTTCACCAAGTACCACGTTGTCTTGATTGTTACAATTTTATAATACACCTTGAAGTCTCTGGGCCTGTCTTCCAACTCTTTTCTGCTGCGTTGAGTTGATATCATGTCGTTTATCATTGATCTTTCGCCTCTTCATATAAACTTCAGCATCAGGTGGTTTGTATCCACAAAATACTTGGGATTTTGATTTGGGGGTGTCCTTAAGTTAAAACATTTATGCACAGCCAAGGAAACATTCAGCTGTGAAAAGACAGCCTGTAGATAGAATATATTTGCCAGGTATATCCGAGAAACTATAAAGGAGCCCAGAAGCCGAACATAGTGATTAAGATGTGTGTTGTGCATGATGTGTGGGGAATTATGTGGAGGTCGAAGAAAAATTCTGTGGGGGTCACTTCTTTCCTCCCACCTTTGTATAACCTGAGGTTAGAACTTGGGTCACCAGGTTTGTGTGACAAGCACCTTTACCTCCTGAGCCATCTCACCAACCCAAGAATACTTCTTGAAAACTTGTTCATTCATAACAGATTCCCTCAAATTTTGTTTGGAGAAAATGCTTACATTTTCTTTATTTCTGAAGAACTGAAATCGGAACGGCTCTGTGTTTTAGCATGGTTGCTCATTTCTCTCAACACCAGAAATATCCACTCAACATTTCCTGTTTGTGTGGATTTTAAAAGAGACATTAGATACAGTCCTTATCTTTGCTCGCCTCTATGGAAAGCAGAATTCCTCCTTAGCTTCTTTTAGTGTTTTTTTAACCTATAATTTTCTTGCATTTAAAGAAATATGTCTATTTGAGGTGTCTTTTGTTATTGTTGTTGGTGTTTCTGTTTGTTTTAATCCTGCTTGGTGTTGGTATTTAGAGTCTCACAAATCTGTGACTTTGTGCTTGACATTAACTTACAAGAACTTCTTAGGCATTATTGTTTTTTTGTTTTTGTTTTTATTTTTTGAGGCAGGGTTTCTCTGTGTAGCCCTGGCCATCCTGGAATTCACTCTGTAGACCAGGCTGGCCTCAAGCTCAGAGATTTCCTGCCTCTGCTTCCTGAGGGCTGGGATAGAAGCACTAGGATTGTGTGCCACCATGCCTGACAAGGCACTATGGTTAACAATATTTTTTGTGCTTTGCTTTCACTCCCTCAGTGAGTTTCTTTATGCACATGTCTGTCTTCTATGGTTGTTTACGTGACAGTTTTTTTAAATCTGGTTTTATTTTTTAAACCTTCAGGTTTTTGTTTTCTTCAATTTTGGAGATTTCTGTTGAGAATCTCAATCTCAGAAGAATCTTCTGCTGTGTTGTCAGTTTTTGTTTGTTTGTTTGTTTGTTTGTTTCCAGGTTCTGTCTTAGACGTTCTCACTCTGCTTGCTTTGGTCTGTTACAGGATGCTGTCCACTTTATCCAGTAGCATCAGCAGCAGGTGAATCACAGCTGCCTTAAATTCTGTTATAATGACGCAACTTCCCTGCCACAGCTGAGTCTGAATCTGCCCCTTATGCGTGTTTTATAATATGCCTGGAGTGTTTTCCTAGTAGCCAGGCATGAGGGAGTATACAAAATTAACCCTGTAAACAAACCTGGGACTAATGTGGTGAGGTGGGAATGAGAAGCATTCTGGGGTCGGCCTCCACTGCTTTGTGAACTGTAAGCTCCAAGAGGGCTTCTGTGTTTTCCTCTCTTAGGTAAGACAAAATGGCTGGAGGGGCCTGGAATTGAGTGTTTTCCCTCTCCCAGGTTAGACAGGCTCTAAGCTGATTAGATTCTGGTTAAATAGTTTCTCCTGGTGTCAGACCTTGTTAAGACAAGCACAAAATGCTCTGATGTATTCCAAAATAGTTCTTCCTCACCCTGTTGGAGCATGAGGCGATTTTTCTCCAGTATGTGAGAAACTGGTGGAGACCCAGGATCTGCAAATGTGTGAGGCCCCTGAGGGCAGGGTCTGGGATGGGGGTGGCTGTGTGGGGGCAGGGCTGTCTATACAGAGCCTCTAGTGATTGACCAGTTGATCCCTGGCTCAGCATTGGCTCTTCCCAAGGGCTTTGAGTTTCTGTTCAGGAAAGCTGTGGTCTAAGTGTCTACTGTGTTTCTTCTTGAGGGAGAGCGGTTTACCCCAGGTGAGACCTCATCTCTCTCCCAGATTCAAGAAGACGTCTTCATTTTCTGCGTGTTGTGTGTTTAGCTTTGGACCGCCCTGCTGTTAGGATGCTGTGGCAACCTCTGAGCTCTTCATATGCCCGGCCAGAATGGAAAAGTCTCTGATGGGTTTTAACAAAACTCCTATGGACGGTTCTTACACAAAATTTGCCACAGTCAAAAACCTGCTCAGTTCGTTCAGCTCGTCCACTGGTGCCTCACCTTCGTTTGTGAGAATCCTGGCCCTGTTTCCTCCCTCAGGTCTTCAGAGCCAGCCTCTCCTTTGTGCTGATTTTGCTGCTACCGGCAGGACTCCCTCATCTGCTCCTCCTGGATTAAGTTTTATTGTTTTTTATTCCTGACCGCAAAGCACCTTCTAAACATGCTGTAACATCAGTCAAGACCGGGTGGAAATGATCTGCTCTTACGTGCAGAGCTGCTCGTCTGGAGGATAAGGATGAGACAATGTATCATTGAAAGGAAAAGAAGATATAAAAGCACTTATTTGTGGATTTGCAGTCTTTTATCTCGACTGGTTTATAAAACACCATGTTTCAAGACCGGTTGTAGGAAATTTAACAAGAGAAAGAAGCCTAATAAAGGGGATGGTGATCACTATCATGCCGCTGGGCAGAAGGCTCTCAGTAATCCTGCTGTGGTTTTCTCTAGCTTCTTGACAGGGTTTCTTCAATGTAGAAGCACACCCAGCGGGTTTTTTTGTTGTGGTTAAAATGTTGCATCATGATCAGGCAGTGGTGGCCCATGCCTGTAATCCCAGCACTCAGGAGGCAGGGGCAGGCAAATCTCTGAGATTTGACCAAATCAAGACCAGCCTGATCTTAAGATTGAGTTCCAGGACAGCCAGGGCTGGTACACAGAGAAATCCTGTCTCGAGGGGAAAAAAGTTGCATCATGGTGAGAGTTCTTGTATGTACAGCATTTATTGGACCTGGTTCCAAGCCTTGTACGTATATTAAATCATTTGATTTTCATTATAACCCTAGGTGATACGATCTGAAGTGTTCTCATGTTAAAACTGATTAAATGGGGCCTAGAGAAGGAAGCTATTCACTAGTGAGTCCAGAACTCCCAGGAGACAAGAGGTCACACTAGCCCTGTGCTAAGCGAGTTTCATTAACACTGGACTTTACTATTCAAACTTCGTGCATTCATTTGCTCATTAGTTGAAAAAATCAAATGAGTTTAGATAGAAGCCTTATTCTGCCATCATCCGAGAAGCTTCCTCCTGCAGAGCGGGACAGAGACACACAGCCAGACATTACACAGTGGGGTGTCTCCACCTCAGAGCTCAGGGAACCCTGAAGAAGAGGGACCGAAAGGAGTCAGGGGAGACAGAGCCGGTGGAGGACACAGGAGAACAAGGCCCTCTACATCAACTGAGCAAAGCTCATGTGAGCTCACAGAGACAGAAGAAGCCCTCACAGGGCCGGCACCGGTCTACACCAGGTCCTCTGCATGTGTACTACAGCTTTGGGTTTAGTACTTTTGAGGGACTCCTGAATGTGTGAACAAGTGGGTCTCTGATTCTTGTGCCTTCTCTTCTGGCTCTTACTTTCTTCTGTTGACTTTTCTTGTCGAACTTTGATATGATGGTTTCCGTTTTATCTTATTATATTTTATGTTGTCATGTTTGGCTGTGATCTCTTAGAAGCCTGTTCTTTTCTAATGAGAGACAGGAAGGGAGTGGGTCTGGAGGGGAGGGGAACTGGGAGAAGTAGAGGGAGGGGAAACTGTAATCAGGGTACACTGTATGAAAAAAGAATCTATGTTTAATAAAAAGGAAAAGATCAAAAGAGTTATTAGACTTTGATCAAACAATTAAAAATATAATATTTATGCTTCAAAATGTGTAAGTTTCAAATGTTTTTGACAAAAACCCTTTTCTTGCCTCCTGGAAATCAAAGCAAAGAAGTAGTAGCATGTAAGACACCACAGGACACCACTGCATTCCTGTCACCACCCTAGTTTCTCATCATTTTTCTCTGTCCCAATAATCAATGGGTTTGTCATGTGAGAACGTGAGGAGGAGAAACTATTTCATTAGCTAGAGGGATTCACATTCCCTTCTCCCTCCAGTGCCTCTCCCTGACCCCCCCCCCCAGTGGTTCTCACCTGAACTACATGGCTTGTTCCCCTCATCCTGTTCTTCCTAAGTGACTCAGGCGATATCACTCATAAAATGGGCAGAAATCAAAGTTCTTAATGGAGTCAGCAACATCCAATGAATTACCATATTTCCTTATCATATAGGGAGAATTTAATATATAAAATATTGCATTGTTGGTTCTGGACACTAATTATGTTATGTGTGTATCAGTACCTAATGAACATTTTCTTACATCGGTGACTTAAGTCTCTTAAAATAGTGTTCTACTAGAGTATCTTTAGAAATGCTGAGGCATCTCAATCTAAAAATATTTGCAGGAGCAAATGTGAATCTGAGATCCTTATACTTATGCACTTTGGTCAAGTATCTTGTTTTATACTTTCTGTATGTCTCTTGATTCACTAACGCTGTATAACTCATGCCTGGATGAAGTCTCAAGCACATATTCCTGTCACACTCTTGTCCTTAGTACCACAAGGTAGCACTTGTGGGTTAAGTTTGAATACAATTTGAACAGCAAAATGATCGAATAAAACACAAAAAGGGATGAAATAAAAAAGTAGGCATGTTTTGTTTAACCTCTGCTAGGAGTGTGCACGGGGATGTTCACACTTGTTTGCTACTGTGAACATGCCTATGAATGATTAACAGAGTGTCAATTTTGGAGTTATGGATACATTTTAGTATTTAGGTAAATCCTTAAGTATATAATAATAGTGAAAACCATGTATGACAAAGTAACAGCTCCTTTCTCGAGAAGTACATGTGCAGATAATGCTGGACATAGAAAATGGCCACCAGACAACGTCCACAGTGATAATTGTAGGTGAGCCCACTGACCAATGCTGAGTACAGTGGGCAGAAGTTTGAGAAACATAGAGATTTGTGTAGTCTCAACGTATGGCCCACAAGACCTTTGTTGACTTCAGGGAGAAATAAAATAAATTGACATTCACTTTAAATCTAACATTACATAATGAATTTGCCCAAGTATTTGCATAATATTAGCAGATGTTGGCCAACACATGGAGATGTATGTGTAATGGAGCTCAAATTATTGTTGAAAGGGGTTTACCTATATTTTGCATTCTCTCAGTGGGTAATTAGCTGGTGATCCATGAGAGCTGTTGATTAGCATCTGCTCTGTGAAGCCTGGCACTAGATATGCTTCAACATAGGACATGTTTACAGATGGAGAGCCAAAGCAAGGAGTCAGAATGATGCTTTCTCTGACCTCCACTAAAACAGTGCTCAGAGGTTACTCACACTTGCTTGCATTTGCCTCCTGGAGAGAGGAGGGAGGCTCATAAAACTCAGGAATAAAGCTGGGAAGTGGAAGGCTGAGTCAGAGAGACACTGCCAGCCGCCACGATGACAAACAGCATGTGAAGATGCTGGTAAGCCACGAGCCATGTGGCAAGGTATAGATTAATGGAAATGGATTAATTTAAGCTGTAAGAGCAGTTAGCAAGAAGCCTGCCACGGCCATACAGTTTGTAACCAATATAAGTCTCTGTGTTTACTTGGTTGGGTCTGAGGGGCTGTGGGACTGGCAGGTGATAGAGATTTGTCCTGACTGTGGGCCAGGCAGGAAAACTTAAGCTACATATGGCGTCCAACGTGGTGGCAAGAGTTTCCACCTAAAACCTGAAAAAAGATTCTAAAACAGAGCTAAAAACAGCTTCCTAATTGTCTCTCTCAAATGAGCAGCAGCTGCTGGTTTGAGCTACTGGTGGGTTCCTAGCTTGTATGCTGGACCTGCAGTATGGCGGGAATGAGGGCCTCTGCAAGTGGCACATTAAGCTGCGTGGTGGATTTAGACTTTGCTAGTACAAAACAAAAAAAGAGGTTTCTGGACTACACGCTCCTTGGATAAAAGCATAGACCCACGATAGCTCCCAGAGCTGGTGGTAAATGTAGCCATGCTGGGAAGGTGAGGTGGGCGGAGCCAGCAGCCACAGCTGCTGCAGTTTAAGGCAATATATTCACAATAAGACAGAGTCAGATGTAATAGTTTACAATGTGTGTAAAAGATACGTATGCTTGAAAGAGACAAAAAAGATGATATATAGAGTTATATAAAAAATAAAGTCTTTAAAGAGACAGTAAAGGTAGTATAAAAAATAAGCCATGTAAAAATGGATATTACACAGAGAATCTGGATTGTGTTGTCTTTGGGACTTTTAACTGCAGAAAAACATTTGATTGTAAAAGCTGTTGAGTTATGTCAAAATGTATACTTTAAAGGTACCTTGACTTCAAAATTTGGATATAAGGATATGTTGCTTTGGAAAAGAGTCTCTTTTGTTTCCACAGAGAGCCAGAGGCTATGGATTTGTTCAAGATTAAGATACATCAGGTTTGACCAGCCAAGACCCCCTGAAAGTCTCCGATGACACCATGGCCCAGATGATCCAACATCCAGAATGGTTTGAAGGCAACTGGCTCAGACGATACAGCCTCACAGACTATTCCATAATCCTAAAATTTTCTTTGTTTCCCCATAAGATATAGCGCCCCCCTCCAACAGGAAGTAGTAAGAGAAGCTACGCCCATAATCCCAAATTATATGTAATTTTACTTTGTTAAGGTTAAAACCTTCCTTTTGAGAAAAAAAAAAGGGAAGTGCTGTGGGATGGTCTGTATGGCAAATGTGTTGCTGATTAGTCAATAAATAAATCACTGATTGGCCAGTGGCCAGGCAGGAAGTATAGGCGGGACAAGGAGGAGAATAAAGCTGGGAAGTGGAAGGCTGAGTCAGAGAGACACTGCCAGCCGCCACGATGACAAACAGCATGTGAAGATGCCGGTAAGCCACGAGCCATGTGGCAAGGTATAGATTAATGGAAATGGATTAATTTAAGCTGTAAGAGCAGTTAGCAAGAAGCCTGCCACGGCCATACAGTTTGTAACCAATATAAGTCTCTGTGTTTACTTGGTTGGGTCTGAGGGGCTGTGGGACTGGCAGGTGATAGAGATTTGTCCTGACTGTGGGCCAGGCAGGAAAACTTAAGCTACACAGGAAGCTAATGAAGCTTTCCAGTGTGACATTCACAAAGCATTCAGGTGAGCTTCCCACTGCAAACAATTGTGGGAGAAAGGATGCTGGCTCAGGAGGAGCCGACTACATTGTTCTGGGAGCATTAGCCATGCAGCATCCCTGGCTAGCTATCCATGCTGGGGATGACTTTCTAATGAGGTAGATGCCTTTGAGTCACCCACACTCCTTGAGGTATGTCTGTTGGACATCACTATAGAACTATGTGTAGGTCTCCTCACCAGGGTGTAACCTAGTACAGGAACTGCTTTGTTCGTGTTTAAATCACCGGTGGCTGCATATTCACTCACAAAACAGATGCTTAGTAAACCATAGTCAGAAACAGAACTGGCCAGGATGAGATCTGTCTGTGATGTTGTGTGTGTGTTGGGAACTCCATATGCATATTTTCTCACAGGCTAGTGTGGAACCAAAACAGAAGCCACATTGTTGCTAAGGAGCCATATTGTTACACATTGCTATTAAGTCTCCATACCTTATAAGAATAAGTTTCTGTTTCCTAAGCCTAATGTATCCTGCAAACCATGTTTTCAACCTATGTGGAACTTGTAACCCCATGATGTATGTATACCCACCCTTTTGCCTTGCTAAACTCCTGAACAGCTGTGATGACCCCCACTTCCACAGGATGGATTCTTGCACTTATCTAGCCAACAGGCAGCCTTGAGCCCTGAGTCCCCCACTCTTCTGTCCAAGTGCTAACAGCTAATTATCTCAACAGCTGGCTTCTGTCATCATTAAAAGGGACCTCAAAAGGACCATAAAAGGGACCTCAAAAGCCAGTGAGGGGCTGCTTTTTGAAATCCCAACTTAGGGTGAGGCAGCCGGCTGGCCAGTCTACACAAAGCTTGGTTAATCAGATAGTTGCGGAAATGATACTTTTCTCAGGTCTAACACTAGCTGTTGACCTAATTGCTATCCCTAAATGGCAAAGTATACAGAAGTAAAAACTGACCATGTCCAGTACATCTGGGGGGAAGGAGAGATGGCTCTGCCATTAAGAGCACTGGCTACTCTTCCAGAGGACCTAGACTTGATTCCTAGCACCCATATGACAACTCATAACTGTCTACAGCTCCAGCACCAGGTGATCCAATGCCCTCTTCTGTTACGGGTAACAGGCATGCATGTGGTACCCAGACAAACACGCACGCTAAACATTCATACACATACAATAACAATTTAAAAAATTTAAAGTGCATTTGGCTCAAAGGAATTTACTGATTTCATATGTACTAGTTCAGATGTGATCTTAAGGGTGTTTCTTCATAGTCCCGATTTCATGCTAGAAATGGTGGTTCTGTGGAGTGGTCTCCAGAAGCTTAGTGCTAGCATCAGTTGGGAGATTTCATGAAACAGTTTATCTGGAAAAGCTGGCAGGGCTGGGCTAGGTGCTGAGCACCTGTGGCTTCAGGTCGAATCAAATGCATTCACAAGGCTAACCATATCTTTTCCCTTCCTCATGAACATGTGCTGTTGGCTGGTGTTTCTGGTCTGGCATTTTTCAGCTGACCAGGGTTCTGAGGATGCAGACTGCTTCCATTTTAGGACTCTGTCTTCCTACAGAACTTTCTGTTCTTACCCTCCATCTGGTAGGTTCTTTTGATGTTGTTTATGTTTTTGCTCTTATCTCACTCTGTAGCATTGGTGGACCTGAAACTTGCTATGTAGACCAGGCTGGCTTCAAACTCACGGAGATCTGCCTGCCTCTGCCTCTGGAGGACTGAGATTAAAGGTGTGCACTAATATCCTTGGTTGGCTGGTAGTTTTTTTTTTTTTGGATTTTTCGAGACAGGGTTTCTCTGTGTAGCTTTGCGCCTTTCCTGGAACTCACTTGGTAGTCCAGGCTGGCCTCGAACTCATAGAGATCCTCCTGGCTCTGCCTCCTGAGTGCTGGGATTAAAGGCGTGCGCCACCAACGCCCGGCGGCTGGCAGTTTTTATGGGCGAGGTCCAGAGTGGTTTCCTGCCTTTGCCTACCTTTCTTTGTTATACATCAATCATAGTTCCACATCCAGATGCAAAGCATGCTGTGCCTAGCATTAGGTACCAGGAGAAATAAAGAGACTGTGGTGAATGACTAGCTAGTCAGTCTCTCCAACTCAGCCTTGCACATCCCCTTTGAATCTTCATGTCATTTGTTTTTCTTACTCTTCTTAAGACGCTCAAAGCTTTTCCCCCATTGTCTTCATCCATTAAGACTCAATAGTGGAGCTGAGGAGGTGGCTCAGTCAGTGACTGTCACACAGCATGAAGATCTGAGTTCAGATCACACCCCCATAAAAGCCAGGGGTTGACACACACCTTTACCCTAGTGCTGGAGGGTCGAGGGTAGAAACAGGCAGATCTTAGGAGCTTGCTGCGTAGTGAATCTATCCAATCAGTCAGCTCTGGGCTCAGTGAGAGACCCTGTCTCAAAAGATAATGGAGAGATCATTATTGTGTTAGGTGGCATGGTGACAGGGTGGCATGGTGGCAGGGTAGCATGGTGGCAGAATGGCAGGGTGGCAGGGTGGTAAGGTGGCATGGTGACAGGGTGGCATGGTGGCAGGGTGGCAGGGTGGTAAGGTGGTATGGTGGCAGGGGGCAGGGGGACAGGGGGTCAGGGGGCTAGGGTGGCAGGAACAAGAAACTAGAGATAATATCTTTAAGCTCAATATGAAGCAGACAGAGTGAACTGGAAGTTAGGAGAAGCTATGAACTTTCAAACCTGATCCTCATTGCCATACTTCCTCCAAGAAGGCCGGACCTCCTAAACATCGCCCCCCCAACAGCACCACCACCTGGGGACCAAGTGTTCAGACACAGGAGCCTGTAGAGACATTCTAATTCAAACCACCACATGAGTTATAGAGAAAAATCAAGTGAAGATCTACTTTGGAACTCACTCCAGGTCTCTTTGTTACAGTATTTGGAAGTCACAAAATATTTATTTTTTACTTGTATTTGTTTTACATGTATTATACACACACACACACACACACACACACACACACACACACACACACACACACACACCACAGCTCATGGATGGAAGTCAGAGAACAACTTGCAAGAGTTGGTTTTCCTCATCCACTGTAAGAGTTCCTGGCATCAAACTCATTCATCCGGTATCTTAGTCAGTGTTCTATTGCTGTGAAGAGATGCCATGATCATTTAATTGGGGCTTGCTTACAGTTTCAGAGGTTTAGTCCATTATCATCATGGTGAGGGCATACAGGCAGACATGGTGTTGGAGAAGTAGCTGAGAGCTAAATCCTGAGCTGCTGGCCCAGAGAGAAACTCTCGATTTGGCTTGGTCTTTGGAAACCTCAAAGCCCACCCCTAGTGACACACTTGCTCCAACGTGGCCACACTTCCTAATCTTTTCAAATAGTGCCACTCCCTGGTGACCAAGCATTCAAATCTATGAGCCTATGGGGGTCATTTTTATTCAAACCAACACATCTGACTTGGCAACAAGCACCTTTACCTGCAAAGACCCACCCTCTGATTTTTAATTCTTTTACCAAGTAGAAAATAATATGTCTGCATGATTATCAATACCCCCAGACAAGTACTTTTAGCTACTTGCATATTTGTAAGTTTTGCTCCAAATACTCATTTGCTACTCACTCATGTATTAATATAATGTCTATTCATAGACCTTCTAGAAATAAGCAGAGGTAAATGTAAGTTTTAAGGGCAATATACAAAAAGAAAAAAATTTTAAATTTCCTCCTAAATTTTAACTGTCTTTGAAAATTTGGAAAAGGGTATTATTCATGCTGATTGACAGATTGAAGGAACTGAAAACCATTCATCTATCCCAGCTATCTGTGGGTGTAGGACTCTTAATAGTATGTAGGCAATTCAAAATCAGAGACCTTGTCTAACACAAGTTATCTCTACCCCAAACACTTCCCTTATTCGTTTAACTAATCTTTTTAATAAAAGCTATAATTTACATAACTTTAAATACACTTATTTTAGAAATACAAAAAGACAAAACTTTAAATTCTCATTGTCTTCCTTTCCACAAATATATCCTGATAAGGTGTGTGTACCCTTGGTCTCCTCTTTGTGCTCAATTGCATTAAACACACAGATATAAGTTTTAAAAGTCCATCTGTTAATGTGTTCCATATACTACATTGTTCTGTATACTATATAAATAGATATACATGTATACATCTATTTGCTATAATTTCATTTTGAACATAACTAGAGTAAACAAACCAAGAGATTAAAAGGCAGCCCCTCCAAGAAATTGACTCTTGTATGTCAATGGCGTGACAAAGGAAAACAGTGTAGTCTTGAGAGTAGCTAGGGCCACTTAGGTTTTATGATAGTGTAGTGTAATGGTTCAGTGCTCAGACTCAGGTTTACGTGCAAAGTGAACACAATAATAGTTCACAATAGTAGTTCATGATGTAGAATAACTTCTGTGAGAAAAATAGTTACATTTGGGTCAAAAGTTGCATATTTACTTGTGAAATAAATACAATATCAATATTCATTTATCCTAGTTTTATTTTATTATCAGTGATCCTAGTGGCCCCAGGATCTTTATTCATTAAATGTGAATGGTAAGCACTCTCATCTACTTTACAGGACTGTTGGGAGGATTACATGAGCACACAGTGAACTATTGGCTCAATACTTATTAGCTATCATGGTGTGTGAGTGAACTGAAAAGAATACACAGTAGTCCTTCATTGCAGTAGAGTATGAGTCAATGGTTCTCAACCAAGAGTGATGTCCCTATCTCACTAGGTTAGTTTGGTTGTTGCTCTGACCAAATTCCTGGACAGAAATGATTACGGAGCAATTATTTATTTGGGCTCACTACTTGAGAAGATGAATTCTACCATGGAGAAGAGAGCCCAATGAAGCAGAGTTGCTCAACTCATGGCAGCCAGGAAGTAGAACAAAGGGATTCAGAAGAGGCAAGGCAAGATAGAGACCCCTAGGACATACATGCTACAGTAACCTGCTACCTCCAGGTAGGCCTCACCTCCTAAAGATCATACCATTATCTAAAAGAGCACCACCAGCTAGAGACCAAGAATTAGACACATGAGCTTGTGGGGACATTTCATATTCAAGTCATAGCATCTATCTCCCCAAAGGGACTGTTAGACCGTCTCTAAAAACACCTGGTGATTGTAAGAGTTGCGACCGGGGTCTAACGGTTAGACTAGCGAGGGAGGCTAAATGTCCCACAATGCACAAGGCAGTCATACGAAGAATTATCCTCCCCATACTGTCAGTAGTGCTTGAAAGACTTTAAAAGTATGGACATGCCATTATGTTATAGATCTGGGTAGGTGGTTTGCCGTCAAACTCATAGGGTCAGAACATAACCTCCCTGATCACCAATCTATACAGCCTGGAGAAAGAACTGATAGTAGTCACAAGTGATATTAATCACAATTGACATTGATCACCTAGGTTTTGTTTAGATACAGTATCAAAGACTATATTGAATTGTTTGTAGACTGATAGGTTAGAGAAACACAGGTGCTAAACATGTTTGAGGGATCAGAGGGAGAGTTGGAGAAAAGAAACAGAATGGAGGGGAAAGATGTAATGATATTTTAATTAAAAACGTTAACTTTTCTTCAACCATTTTATTCTTCTTATATCTCCACTGATGAGATCTTTCAGACTCTCTTCTGCTGTGGGATGATCTGTATGGCAAATGTGTTGCTGATTAGTCAATAAATAAATCACTGATTGGCCAGTGGCCAGGCAGGAAGGATAGGCGGGACAAGGAGGAGAATAGAGCTGGGAAGTGGAAGGCTGAGTCAGAGAGACACTGCCAGCCGCCACGATGACAAACAGCATGTGAAGATGCCGGTAAGCCACGAGCCATGTGGCAAGGTACAGATTTATAGAAATGGATTAATTTAAGCTGTAAGAACAGTTCGCAAGAAGCCTGCCACGGCCATACAGTTTGTAACCAATATAAGTCTCCTTGTTTACTTGGTTGGGTCTGAGAGGCTGTGGGACTGGCAGGTGAGAGAGATTTGTCCTGACTGTGGGCCAGGCAGGAAAACTCTAGCTACAAATGGCATCCAACATGGTGGCAAGAGTTTCCACCTAAAACCTGAGAAAAGATTCTAAAACGGAGCTAAAAACAGTTCCTAATTGTCTCTCTCAAATGAGCAGCAGCTGCCGGTTTGAGCTACTTGTTGATTCCTAGCGTGTGCGCTTGACCTGCAGTATGGCGGGAATGAGGCCTCTGCAAGTGGCACATTAAGCTGCATGGTGGATTTAGCCTTTGCTAGTATAAAACAAAAAAAGAGGTTTTTGGGCTACACGCTGCTTGGATAAAAGCATAGACCCATGATAGCTCCCAGAGCTGGTGGTAAACGTACCACCATGTTGGGAAGCTGAGGTGGGCGGAGCCAGCAGCCACAGCTGCTGCAGTTTAAAGCAATAGATTCACAATAAGACAGATTCAGATGTAATAGTTTACAATGTGTGTAAAATATACGTAGGCTTGAAAGAGACAAAAAAGGTGATATATACAGTTATATAAATAAATACATAGTTTTAAAAAATAAAGTCTTTAAAGAGACAGTAAAGGTAGTATAAAAAATAAGCCACGTAAAAATGGATATTACACAGAGAATCTGGATTGTGTTGTCTTTGGGATTTTTAACTGCAGAAAAACATTTGATCATAAAAGCTGTTGAGTTATGCCAAAATGTATATTTTAAAGGTACCTTGACTTCAAAATTTGGATATAAGGATATGTTGCTTTGGAAAAGAGTCTCTGCTTTTGTTCCCACAGAAAGCCAAAGGCTATGGATTTGTTCCAGATTAAGATACATCAGGTTTGACCAGCCAAGACCCCCTGAAAGGTCTCCGATGACACCAAGGCCCAGATGATCCAACATGCAGAATGATTTGAAGGCAACTGGCTCAGACAATACAGCCTCATGGACGATTCCATAATCATAAAATTTTCTTTGTGTCCTCATAAGATACAGCACCCCCCCTCCAGCAGGAAGTAGTAAGAGAAGCTACGCCCAAATTCCCAAATTATATGTAATTTTACTTTGTTAAGGTTAAAACCTTCCTTTTTGGAAAAAAAAAAGCTGGGGGGGGGGGGAGTGCTGTGGGATGTTCTGTATGGCAAATGTGTTGCTGATTAGTCAATAAATAAATCATTGATTGGCCAGTGGCCAGGCAGGAAGTGTAGGCGGGACAAGGAGGAGAATAAAGCTGGGAAGTGGAAGGCTGAGTCAGAGAGACACTGCCAGCCGCCACGATGACAAACAGCATGTGAAGATGCCGGTAAGCCATGAGCCACGTGGCAAGGTATAGATTAATAGAAATGAATTAATTTAAGCTGTAAGAACAGTTAGCAAGAAGCCTGCCATGGCCATACAGTTTGTAACCAATATGTCTCCTTGTTTACTTGGTTGGGTCTGAGAGGCTGTGGGACTGGCAGGTGAGAGAGATTTGTTCTGACTGTGGGCCAGGCAGGAAAACTCTAGCTACACTCTTCTCTCTGGTTGCCTCCATCCTCTATGACATGTTAATGGCACAGATGTGTTGTGCATCTGTTTACGTGGTTGGACATGGCTGAGGTTTGGGCACTAGACATCACTGTGATAATCAGGTCCAAAAGAAACTCAGGACAAATGGCTTGGTGCCTATTAGCTTACCAAAGCACATGCTGCCTTCCAGGCTTCCTCAGTATCACAAATACCTGTGGCTCGTCTCAGCTCTTCTCACCCCGCCCCCTAAACTTCTCCAGCTCATGGGCTTCCCTCCCCCAGCTTCTCAGTCCCTTATAACTATATTATTCCGACAATGAGCTCTCTTTTGTCTTTTCTTCCTGGGGCTCTCTCTCCTGCCCCTCTCTCTTGACCACCTTGGCCTGCGCTCTTTTCTCTTCCTCTCTTGCTCTCTCTTCCCTCACTCTCATGGCCCTGTCCAGTCCGCTGGCCATGTTTAGTCTACTACTCTCTGCTCTGGATCTTCCAGGTGCCCCAGGCTACACTCTTCCTTATATCTAAAATAAAAAGCTTCCACTCAGGCACACCTGTCCTCAGTTAATACAACAATATGTAGGCTTGACCTCTTAGAGGCAATTTTTGCACTCCTGGGAAGATTTTTCCACCACTAAGGCACCATCTTCTAAACAAAATAGGAATGAGCTCAGTCAAGTGCTCTTTTGCATGTTGCTTTAATTACCCGCTCAATTAAAAGTAGCATTGCAGCTAAGTGGTGGTAATGCATGCCTTTAATCCCAGCACTCTGAGGCAGAGGTAGGTGGGTCTCTGAGTTTGCAGCCAACCAGGTCTATGGAGCAAGTTCCAGCACAGCCAGGACTGTTACACAGAGAAACCCTGTCTCAAAAACAAAAACAAAACAGAAAAAAAGGATGGGAGAGACGGCTCAGCAGTTAAGAGCACTGGCTGCTCTTCCAGTGGTCCGGAATTCAGTCCCCAACAACCACATAGCAGCTCACAACCATCTACAATGTCATGCATACACATAAATAACTAAATCTTTTTTAAAAAGTGGCATTGCAAGCCCGTTCTGCATTGGAGATCAAATTGAAACCACAGCTGAACTTCAAAACTCACACTATTGATTTCAGATGCTCACACAGATGAGTGGCGCTTTACTGAAATCTGAAAATGCAAAATATCAAATTTGGTTGAGGCCCGAGTACAGGATAAATTGGAAAGGAGATTAAAGTTTTCCTGAGAGACAGGTGATCTGGCTGTAACATCGTAAAAAGGAAGCATAAACGAATTTGAGAGGCAATACGATGGCAGGGTAATTCACTGGATAAGGAAGCTGAAGAAATAATAGAAACTTTTCTTGTTTGTGGGTCAAAGTTTCTACAATAACTAGGTGTCCTCCCCCCCACCCCCCCCACCCCGTCCATTTCCCCCCACCATGTGTGTTGTTTGAAAAGTAAAGATTAAACACAGTGAAATCTGCAAAGTGAGAAACCCTCCAGTCACGCATTGGGGTGGATTGGAAACAGACAGCCTGTAGGCTAATCACGTGGTCATCAAACCGCAGACCTGGAATCTCAGGTCTTTCCCTGGCCCAGCCTGTTTACATCTAATCTCTTTGTTCCTCCGGCTGCCACTTGTTTTATGATGTTTATGAGCCCTCAGTAGAAGGCTCCTGTCTGCCCTTATCTCTCACCTCAGCATCACCCTGGAAGCCTTTTCCTCTGGTCAGCTTCCCAGCTTCCCACTGGTTCTTGTGGGTTCCCACTACCTTAACTCTTTACAAGCCACACATCAATGTGGACTGTCTCCTCTGGGCTTCATTTTCTAACTGTAGACTTAGAATTCTTTTCCATTCTTACTCCTCCACACTGAATGGACTTTATAGGGGAAGATCAGAGAGGTGCCCATCCTGACCCCTCTAAGTCACAGAGCTACTGTGGACTAGAATCTGGGTCCTTATATGAACCCTGCATGCAGGCTGGGTTTACTTAGCCTAGCCCCTTTTCTGGGATGATGCTGGAGTTTGTGCATTTCTTTTTCCCACTAATAAATGCATATATAGATGCCTTTCTGTTTGTAGATGGGTGGATGTTAGTGAGGGGGCCAGGCAAATATCATGACAGGCCCCTAATAACTCAGTTAAGAACTGGGCCTCAGTTCCTGCATGAAGTAGGCCTGGGCCAAATCCCTCCCCCAAACATAGGTAATAACTAAATAAGGACAAAGCCTGGGACTTGTCCAGACTTGCCCTAGAATGGAAAAGCTATAGCCTTAAGCTCACCCCTGCTAGCCCTAACCAATTAGGAATGTACTAACATGATTGCCACTCGCTTAAGCCAATAGTAGGTAAAATGACCAAATGACCTAACTGCCCTAGGAAATCCCCTTAGCTGTGCTTAAAAGGAGCCTACATCTCTCTCTCTCTCAAGGTCGTTGCCATTTTGTACAGATGAGCGACCCCACATTCATGTAGTATAACCAATGCTCTTCTTGTTGATTGCATCGTGACTGGTGGTCTCTTGGGGACTTCTTGTGGACCCTAACAGTTAGTAAATAAAAATACTAAAGTTCTCTATAGTATACACTTTGAATTTTATGGCCTGCCTATTTGTTAGTATCTAACAGCCACTGGGGATATATTTTTAAGTCTTTGCTTTTTTTTAACTGTTCAAGGTAAGAGTTATTGTTGACAACAGAGTCAGAGTGTGTATATCATAGATGCTTGTTTCTCTGCAGTATACTACAGAATTTTAGGTGTACACTAAAGGTAAGGGACCACATATAGAGGCCCAGCTGTTACACCGAGTGTTACATTTTCTGAAACTAGAATTTGTCAGTACTGAGATATGTATTTATGTGTGTGAGTGTGTGTGTGTGCACCTGGCACACTCGATGCCTGAGGTCAGAGGGTGATCGATCCCCTCAAAACTGGAGTTACAGGTGGTTGTGAGCCACCTGATGTGGGTGCTGGGAACTAAACCTGGGTCCACTTAAAGAGTAGCAACTGTCATAACCACTAAGCACCTCTCCAGTCCCTGAAGGTAGAAGTTTTTGCCCTACATTTCATATTTATGAGCCTGGCTTGACCCAGGAACTTGGTTGTTTCTTAACACACACTCACCGAAGCAAAGGAGCTATTGTTCCCCTCTTTCTCCACGTGGGCTGTTTGCCAAGTTTGTAACAATTCTCCTTTCTCTGGAAACTCAGAATTGGTATTGGCTAGTCCTTCCTTGAACTCCTGTACCCACTCACCCCCACTCACACTTCACTGACTAGAGGTGAACCTCAACTGTATCCAGTCTTTGCTTCTTACGTTTTGAGAGACTGAAGGCCAGTTTCTGTGGCAAAGCCCAGCTCACATAAACACAGGAGCTGTTCTAACCACTTTGTGAGTTAAGAGTAGGGGAAGGCAAGCTTCCAAACATGAAAGGCAGACATCACTGCACAGGGAGGAATGGACAGGAAGGGGATGAGAATCCCGAGGGATTCCAGCTCATTTCTGTCTTGGCTGCATTTCTGCCATGTCCACAAGATACCTTTATATTCTTATAATAAATTCCCTTTAGTATTAAAGTTGACTCAAGTCAGTTTTCCTTATTTGTGGTGGAAAAACAAAATCCTCTATGATATCAAACATCCGGATTTCTCATTTCAATGAAGGAAATTATATTTGGCAGAAAAGTAAATACCAGGGAAATGATCAGATATGTTTTTCAAATTATGAACATGAATGGAGATTATTATTGTTCAATGATAGGGAGCTTACCTATCATATATAAGGACCTAGCTTGCCCCTCAGCACTGAAACAAAACAAATAAACAACCCTGTAGTGTTGCTTGAGTTTTCCTCCCTGGCCCACAGTCAGGACAAATCTCTCTCACCCGCCAGTCCCACAGCCACTCAGACCCGACCAAGTAAACACAGAGACTTATATTGGTTACAAACTGTATGGTCGTGGCAGGCTTCTTGCTAACTGTTCTTATAGCTTAAATTAATCCATTTCCATTAATCTATACCTTGTCACATGGCTCGTGGCTTACCGGCATCTTCACATGCTGTTTGTCATCATGGCGGCTGGCAGTGTCTCTCTGACTCAGCCTTCCACTTCCCAGCTCTATTCTCCTCCTTGTCCCGCCTATACTTCCTGCCTGGCCACGGGCCAATCAGTGATTTATTTATTGACCAATCAGCAACACATTTGACATACAGACCATCCCACAGCACTGTAGTGGGTAGCTGTTCTAGCTATGACCTTGAAGCACTGCCCCTAGTGAGGTGGCGGGTAACTGTTACATCTACCTCTGACCTTGAAGTACATGCCCCTGGGGCATGGCCACTTGGGACCCTTAAGTCCTGGGATGCACCTATCAGGCTCTCTTTGCTCCCTCATGGTTCTGAATGCTGGGACTGATCAGGCAGATCTTGGAAGAAGATCAGCATGGGACATAGCTCGGCTTTCCTGGACCCTACGATAAATACTCGTGTTATAGTGGGTTATCCCCTAATAAATTCCCTTGCTCATTAAATAGACTCCATGAATTTCTTGAATTACAGCCCAAACCTTGTAAACAAATCATCTGGGAGTCTTATAGCATTAAAATGGATTTGGACTTCAAAGGATTGGGAAAACAATACCGAGGGGCTTTATACATTCTCAGTTTTGAAGCAATAGGAAGATTTTCCTTAAGATGAAGAAGGGAAAATAAATACCTGAAATAACAACAGAGAACACTAAACGATAAAGCCACGAACCCAGTAGATCAAACAGAACACGTGAGCGACATAAGCTGTTTCTTGATATTTCACAGTGCAGTCTTCCTGTTCAACCCATCCCCAAATCCTGTGTGTTCTTCCATCTCACAGTCTCCTGAGTTTGCCTCCACCCACCTGAATAGATGGCTGTTATTTCCTATGAGAATTCCAGCAGTGGCTCTCTATAGGGAGCCTGCTGACAGACGCCCTTGCTGTTCATGATTCAGCTCCCTGTGAGGCCAGTGACCTTCTCAACTTCCTAGCTGTCCTGTCACCACTTCCAAGGGAACTTTGAATGACTGTGTCTACTTTTTTTCTGTCAAGTCTCATCCAGCACACCTGTCCAGCCTTGTCTTGTACTCCACTCTCTCCCTATCCATACCCTGACATGGGTTCATCTTCGGTCCATGTCTTGTCAGCTTCTTCTCCTCTGGGGCTTTTACACATGTTATTTCCTCTCCCAGAATAGTCTTTCTGTCACCAGCTTTCTTTGGACTCTATCATTAGAAGGATTCCTGCTACTTTGGGACTATGTGCTCATCTGTGTTCAATTGCTTTGGTCACAGCAGCTGATGGTATACCTAACAGTGTCAACAAGTATCACTGAGGTAATAAACACATGGGAAGGTAAACCAAGTAAAAAGTGAGCAGAGGAACAGAACACAGCTTCAACTTAGTTCTCGTTTTCAAACATTGAGAGCAAAATTCATTTGTTTACAACTTATAGTTTCTTTTAGGCATTAGATGACTCATGAGCATCATTAGTAATGGTAATATTATATTACTTATTATAATTAAAATATAATTATAAAATATTATAACATATCAATATATAATAATTAATATATCAACATTACCATTACTAATATTAATGTACTATGAATATTTCTTTTACAAGTAAGGATATAAGTAGATAAAGAGTGTTGGTATACAAGACATTATTATTGTTAGCTTTGCTCTTAGCAATCCTATAAATTATAATTTAATATGTTGCCCTTGGTGGTGGTGGTAGTGGTTGTGGTAGCAGTAGTGGTTCATGTGTATACTGGCTCTGTGGGCCAGGGGTCAACACTGAGTGTCCTTCATCAGTCTCTCTCCACCTTAACCTTTTGAGACAAGGTCTCCCACTGGACCTGGAGCTCACCAATTTGTTTAGGCTGGTCTGTCTGGACAGTGAGACCCAGGGATTGCTGTGGGATGATCTGTATGTCAAATGTGTTGCTGATTGGTCAATGAATAAATCACTGATTGGCAGTGGCCAGGCAGGAAGTATAGGCGGGACTAACAGAGAGGAGAATTGAGAGAACAGGAAGCTGGGTGAGGGAGACACTGCCAGCCGCCATCAGGACAAGGAAGATGTAAAGTACCGGTAAACCACAAACCACGTGGCAAGGTATAGATTAATAGAAATGGATTAATTTAAGCTGTAAGAACAGCTAACAAGAAGCCTGCCACGGCCATACAGTTTGTAACCAATATAAGTCTCTGTGTTTACTTGGTTGGGTTTGAGTGGTTGTGGGACTGGCAGGTGAGAGAGATTTGTCCTGACTGTGGGCCAGGCAGGAAAACTCCAGCTACAAATGGCGCCCAACGTGGGGCAAGAGTTTCCACCTAAAACCTGAGAAAAGATTCTAAAACGGAGCTAAAAACAGCTCCTAATTGTTTCTCTCAAATGAGCGGCAGCTGCTGGTTTGAGCTACTGGCAGGTTCCTGGCGTGTGCGCTTGACCTGCAGTATGGCGGGAATGAGGCCTCTGCAAGTGGCACATTAAGCTGCTTGGTGGATTTAGACTTTGCTAGTACAAAACAAAAAAAAAAGAGGTTTCTGGGCTACATGCTGCTTGGATAAAAGCATAGACCCACGATGGCTCCCAGAGCTGGCGGTAAGCATACCGCCGCCATGTTGGGAAGCTGAGGTGGGCGGAGCCAGCAGCCACAGCTGCTGCAGTTTAAGGCAATAGATTCACAATAAGACAGATTCAGATGTAATAGTTTAAAATGTGTGTAAAATATACGTAGGCTTAAAAGAGATTAAAAAGATGATATATACAGTTACAGAAACAAATACATAGTTTTAAAAAATAAAGTCTTTAAAGAGACAGTAAAATTAATATAAAAAATAAACCCCATAAAGATGGATATCACACAGAGAATCTGGATTGTGTTGTCTTTGGGATTCTTAACTACAGAGAGATATTTGATTGTAAAGGAAGCTGAGTTAAACCAATATGCATATTTTAAAGGTACCTTGACTTCAAAATTTGGATATAAGGATATGTTACTTTGGAAAGGAGACTCTGCTTTTGTTCCCACAGAAAGCCAGAGGCTATGGATTTGTTCCAGATTAAGACACATCAGGTTTGACCAGCCAAGACCACCTGAAAGGTCTCCGATGACACCATGGCCCAGATGATCCAACATCCAGAACTGTTTCAAGGCAACTGGCTCAGACAATACAGCCTCATGGACTACTCCATGATCCTAAAATTTTCTTTGTTTCCCCAGAAGATACAGTGCCCCCCTCCAGCAGGAAGTAGTAAGAGAAGCTACGCCCAAATTCCCAAATATACCAAGCTGACTTTGGAGATGTGCAAAGGTTAAAACCTTCCTTTTTAAGAAAAGAAAAGGGGAAGTGCTGTGGGATGATCTGTATGTCAAATGTGTTGCTGATTGGTCAATGAATAAATCACTGATTGGCAGTGGCCAGGCAGGAAGTATAGGCGGGACTAACAGAGAGGAGAATTGAGAGAACAAGAAGCTGGGTGAGGGAGACACTGCCAGCCGCCATCAGGACAAGGAAGATGTAAAGTACCGGTAAGCCACAAGCCACGTGGCAAGGTATAGATTAATAGAAACGGACTAATTGAAGCTGTAAGAACAGCTAACAAGAAGCCTGCCACGGCCATACAGTTTGTAACCAATATAAGTCTCTGTGTTTACTTGGTCAGGTTTGAGTGGCTTTGGGACTGGCAGGTGAGAGAGATTTGTCCTGACTGTGGGCCAGGCAGGAAAACTCCAGCTACAAGGGATGTCTGTTTCCACTTCCCCAACACTGAAGTTCACTGATATGCATTACTATTATTAGGGTTTCAAGGCAGAAGGAAGGGTACCTTGGCAGATTGGAGCCAAGGAGTGCCACAAAGTCACACCATGCAAAAGGCCTCACTAAGAGATTTAGTAAGAGGGAACATATACAGAGACTGCCTCTGAGAGAAAGGGAAAAAGAGAGTGGGCCATGGAGCCACTGGCTTTTTATAAAGGGGCATAGCCCATGTGCATAGGGAGAATATACGACTTGTGGTCACACGGAAATGTGTCACATTTTGGTGGTTGGTGATGATGCCTCTGTCAGTGGGTTATTGAAGGTAGACTTGGGGGGAGGGTTCCAACAACTATAATGCTCAGATTTTTAAATGTAGGTGCTGGGGATTGAACTCAATGCCTTCAGGCTTTCGTGGCAGGCACTTTACTGAGCCATCTGCCTAGCCATTATTGAACTCATATCTTGCAGATGTGATTTAATCCTTGAAGTCTAAGTCCCAGGGATGCCAGGGATATGGAGGGAAAGAATACTACAATAGTAAGCAACTCAACAGAGATGCACAGAGGAAAGAGGCCTTCAGTGCCATTGCTAAGGTCTGCAGCTCTGGCAGTCAGCATGAGCTGGGGCAGAGGGATGGGATAGCGGAGTCATGGGGACGATTGAAGGAGCAAGTTGCTCATTAGCTCGTTGATATGTGTGGGGACCTGCCCCACCGGGAACTTAGGTCACCTGTGAAGAGGTGGCCTGGAACCGAGGAAAGGTAAGTGTGTGCCTGTTCACCAGCCTCCCTCTTACCCGGAGACAATCAGAGGCAGCAGGGAGTCAAGTCAAGGGAGAACTCGTTTATTGATAGGCAGTAAGCTTCTTTTATACCAGAAAACCTCCAAACCCTAGGAGGGTGAAGGAACCAACCAATCATTTTAAAGGGCACCCTATTTACAAGTTGTTTATGTCCTGACACTATCTCTTGTTTTTTAGTGTCTTATCTTAGCATAAACAACTTGAGCTAACTTTCTTTCTCACCATTTGTATCCACCTTCTGGTAAACACCTTAAAGCTTAAGCTCTATTTCTCTGAATTTCTCTCGGCACCCTCTTTGCAGCCCGTGGACGTCCCACAGATGTGACTGGCTAGGTCTGTCTTCCTCTTTACGTATGTAGCCGAGAGTATGCGAACTTCTATAGAGCACAGCCTACCCTGCTGGGGGAAGGCGTCTCTCCCCTCCAGACTACAGCAGTAACCATTTGCTTGGTGAGACTTTCTGTAAACACTTTGTGATAACAGGAGGAAGAGGAAAGATCCCAGAGAGTCAGGATTACTCCAAAGCCTTCTGATAAGGAGAGTGAAGGCAGCTGGTGGAGGTGACGACAGACATTTGATCACCTAGGAGAAAGAAGGTTGAGAGGTTCAGGCAATAAAGAGAAAGGAAGGGAGAACTCACAGGCTGCCTGCCTGGGAGCTAGGGACACACACAAGCTGCTTTTGGTGGTCAGGCTGTTTGACAAATTGCCAGAGTAGAGCTTGGTAGATTGGCTTCTTGTTTCAGACACATCTCGGTAGAGAATTAATTTTCTTCTGGAAAGAATAGTCTGGCTGAGAAGTTAAGAAAAGTCTAGCACCCAGAGAATGCACAATTATATAAACAATTACATTTGTGATGATTTGTTTTTCATGAAATGGGCTAAGACCATACACCCCAGAAAAATACTTTATTTTGAAATTCCAATAAAACAAAGGCTAGAGATGTGGTTCTCTTGGTAGAGTGCTGGCCTGGCATGCAAGGAGCTCTGGGTTTGATCCAAGCCACTGCCTGAAGTGGGCAGGGTGGTACATGCCCTGTAGTTCTAGCACCTGCTCTCAGAAGAGAGAAGCAAGAAGATCAGAAGTTCAAGGTCATCCTCAACTTCATAATGAGTTCTAGGCAAGCCTGAGCTCCATGAGACTCTCTCAAAAAAAACAAAAACAAACAAACAAACAAACAAAAAACCTCAACAAAGAGCATTTTCTAAAATTAAATACAAAATACCGGCAAATGCCGTCCCTTCGACAAGAACAGGAATTCTGATGCGAATGTGTTTTTCAAGAATTCATCTTCGCCTTCCCTTTCACTCAGGAGGTGGCCTCTTATTTGCAGCTGTGGGATGGAACCAGTGAACCAAACACTTGAAACCAATTTGCTGGTTTTCGAAGAGGTTATTGATTCTCACAGCAAGCATCTGCTTAGAAAATTTCACTGTTTAACTCTCCGTGTGGATGATTCTTGCCACTCACTACTTTAAGTCAGGCAGATTGGGTAGGGTGTGTGGTCTGTCCTGGCTTTGTTGAAGTCATCAGAGGAATTAAGAAATGTTGAACAGGTCTGATTGTTGCCTTGAGTTAAAAATACCTCTATGTGCGCCAAGGGAAATGTCTAGTTTGGTGAAAGGTATTTATTATAGGCATGTGCTTTGCTTTGAGAGAGGGTACCAAGAGAGACGTTTCTGGGCATTTTCTACAGTGCCCAGAAGACAATGGTAGTGATTGATAAACACACAATTAAGTAAATAGATTTCTGGGTCTTGTTTGAAAATATAACTGCTTGAGATGCTGGTGATTTATGGCTTTTCAGAAGTTCTGTTCTTCATATAAGAGTCATAGTTTAGCAACCTAAGTCTGTATTCTTCCAGTAAAAGGCAGCTTTCTTTATTGCCACTGGAAAGGAATAGTACAGAAGGGGTCTAGAGACACACATGCTCACTTCAGGATCTCATGTAGCTTGTTTTGTTGCTAAGGTTCAAGTAAGTAACAGTCAACTTTAAGTGGGCAAAAAGAAACAAGAACTCAGCATGTTTGAGGTTAATGTCTGCTTTGAGTTTTATGGAAGGTGAGGGCTGGCCATGTAGCCCAGTGGTAGTGCACCTGTTAGTATGTATAAAGCCCTGGTTTCTTCCCCAGCACTGAAAAAATGAAAGAGAATAAAATAACAAGATAAAATGGTTATATGTGAGATGATAAAGGTACACACTGCTCATCGTTTCCTCCCACACTTGGTAATGTGGGTCTTTCCCAGCCCCAACTTTCCCCACTTTCCCCTAGAATGCTATTACTACTCTAGGGAAGGCTCCATCTAGCAGGAAGCCTGACATTTTGAAGCAATCGAGTAGCATGATTAACAAGAAGAAATTATTTCTTTCCCCAGTGACCGATGGTAAAATGATCATTACGAGCCAGTTGGCTGGCATATCCATAACACACAGGAAGGCTTTAAACTGTGGCAAGGGGGCGTTTCTTCCTGTCTAACAGGGAGGGACATCCCTGTTCTCTGGCCCTTACTTGGAACGCTTGTGGAGGGGAGAAAGACATCCCTATGGACATGTGCCAACTCAAGCGGAGGGCCCTTTCTAATGCAGAATTATTTTTAGAAATGAAACTCCAGAGCTCACCTGAGGAGGCAATTAGTGAAGAGAAGAAGGGAAGTTCTGTTTCTCTCAAGTATCAGCAACAAAAACAAAAACAAAAGCAAAAAACAAACAACAACAAAAGAGAGTTGTTTCTTGTTTCAGGTCTCCTGGCAGGGGTGGGGGTGGGGTGGGGTGGGGGGGAGCGTAACACGATCACACACACACACACACACACACACACACACACGCACACACACACACACACACAGAGAGACACAGAAGCATTGTCTAAACTAGAGAGAGGGGTACAGAAACAACAGCAACAAATCACACTCCAGCATCTCGCCCAAGGCGTGAGCCAGGGATGGGAAAGTGAGTCTCAACAGCAGGACAGGGCAGGACCAGGGATACACAAGCCATGCAGCCCAGTAGCAGAATGAGGTGTATGAGCACATGCAGCCTGTCAAGCCCACAGCCTCAGGTTGCAGCCCTTACACTATGGTCTCAACAAAGGCCATGAGTGCAGCAGGCCACCGGCTAGACAACTTTCCTGACAGCTGTGTGTCACTCACAGGCTTTGACAATTGAAGCTTAGGATCCTTCTGCTGGATTTCTTAAGGAAACTTCCGGAGGAGCCTCGGTGATATGACTCCTGAGGAGGGAAGAGTCTCCCTTCACAGAAGTTGTGGTCCCTTGTCATATTACCTCCAGCACTGTCTACAGCAGCCACTAAGGGACGACATGCCGGGACACAAGAGCAAGGAGAAGTCGTTCGTTCCTGCGAATGAAGAGGCAGAATGGCATCCCCAAGAGATAAAGTCAATTTAAAGGGTTGCAGAGGACACAGTTGCAGGGTATTTTTAATATATTAACTGTCACCTCTTCCCCAACAGCTCTTGGCCTCAGCTTCTCCCCTCAAGTCCATTCCGGAATTATCCTTTGTGTCAGGAGAAAAGTTTCGTCAGAGATCAGGAAAAATAGACTTTGATTTTAAAGTTAAGGCCTTGTGGACAGCTGGTACAGAAACCGTGAGAGTTCCAGTTACAACAGGGGCATGAGATTTCCAGAGGCGCTGACGAGGAAATGTGAGGACAGAGGAGAAGGAGAGAGCTGGTGCGTGCTGGAGGGAAGATGAACAGAAAGGAAGAGAGGCTGTAGGGCTGAAGGGGAAGTAGAGAGCACTCAGATGCTGTGGCCCTTCTCTCTGGAAGGTTCCAGATCCTGCTCCTCAGAGGCAACAGAGCTAGGTGACATCATCCGAATGGCTTGGAGTTGCCGCTGGCTCCTAAGTAGAACCCAATGTGACTGTAGACCTGAAAATCAAAGTGGGTGGGTGTTGTGTAGGGGGCACATGGTCTAAGCCAACCTCAAGGGGCAAAGCACACTGCATCACAGCATGCAGCTGTTTGAATGAGTCCTCTGTGCTCAGAGTATCACCAGGATGGTGACAAAGAACCCAGAGAGTCTCCTAGAAGCCCTATGTCATGAAGGCGGTATAATCTGTCCTTCCGTGCCAAAAGCCAAGAGAATGTGTATGAAACACGGAGGAGTGCTGTTTTTTGTTTTTGCCTTTGAGGGGCCCACCACCCAGCTCCTAAATAAATCATACACACACACACACACACACACACACACACACACACACACACACACAGGCTTATTCTTACTTACAAATGTCTGGCCTTAGCTTGGCTTGTTGCTAGCCAGCTTTATTTAAATTATCCCATCTAGCTTTGCCTTTGGGCTTTTATCTTTCTCTCTTTTTTTATACCTTTCATTATTTCTTACTCTGTGTAGCTGGCCCCTTGTGTCCTCCTTCTTCTTTCTTTCCTTCTTTTTTTTTCCTCCCAGATTTCTCCTCCTATATATTCTCTCTGCGTGCCAGTTCCACCTATCCTTTCTCCTGCCTTGATATTGGCCATTCAGCTCTTTATTAGACCATCGGGTGTTTTAGACAGGCACAGTAACACAGCTTCACAGAGTGAAACAAATGTAGCATAAACAAAATAGCACACCTTAAAATAATATTCCCAACAGAGGAGTCCTGGGCAGGAGGTAGCTCAGTTGCAGAGAGCCAGCAGCCTGCAGGACATCTCAGGCAGAGCTATTGCAGCACACACACAGAGAGCAATGGGCATCCTTCCACTGTCCTGGTACCAAATCAGGCCTCAGAACTGACAATAAGAGTGAACACTAGACCTGAGTGATGTTAGACTTTCACACTGGAGGTAGAGCCTGAATAGATAAATCATTATGGAAATATAAAGGTAAATCTCTTTACAATTCAGTTTGTAGACTGAGATGTAAACTCAGAAGTAAAGTTATTCAATAAGTAATGAGGAAGCTGGAAAGATACCTCAGCTGTTAAAAGTGCTTGCTGCTCTTCAAGAGGACCAAAGTTCTAGTCCCAGCACCCACATAGGGTGGTTCATAGTCACCTATGACTCCAGTTCCAAGGCATCCAATACCCTCTTCTGGCCATTCCAGGCGCGCACACACACACACACACACACACACACACACACACACACACACACACACACAGCATTCACTCACATAGACATACACATCAATACAAATACTAAAAATGTATCTTTTTTGTTTTTTATTTATTTAAATTTTTTCATTTTACATACCAATCCCAGTTCTCCCTCCCTCCTGTTCTCCTGACCCCCCTCCTGTTCTCCTGACTCCCCTCACCTCTCCCCATCCCACCCCCTATCCACTCCTAAGAGAGGGTAAGGCCTCCCTTGGGGAGTCAGCAAAGTCTGGCATACTACCTTGAGACAGGCCCAAACCCCTTCCCGTTGGGTCAAGGCTGAGCAAGGTATCCCATCCTAGGAAATGTGTTCCAAAAAGCCATTTCATATACCTGGGATAAGTCCTGGTCCCACTGCCAGGGGCTCCCCAAACAGATCTAGCCGCATAACTGTCACCCACATTCAGAGGGCTTAGTTCAGTCCCATGCATGTTCCCCAGCTGACAGGCAAGAGTCCATGAGCTCCCACCAGCTTGAGTCAGCTTTCTGGGTGGTTTTCCCCATCATGATCTTGATCGTACTTGCTCCTGTGATCCCTCCTCCCTCTCTTCAACTGAAGTCTAGGAGCTCAGTCCAGTGCTTGGTTGTGGACCTCTGCATCTGTTTCCATCAGTTACTGGATGTAGGTTCTATGATGACAATTAATTTGATTATAGGGGAAGGTAAGTAAAGGCACACTATCCATTTTTGCTAGGAGTCTTAGCTGCTGTTATACTTGTGGATTCTTGGGGATTTCCCTAGCACCAGGTTTCTCCCTAACCCCTAATGGTTCCCTCTACCAAGATATTTCTTTCATTGCATCCCTCCCTCCACTCAGCCATCCCAACCCCGCCTGTTCCCATCCCCCATCCCTACCTTTCTACTCCCCCCTCCAAGTTTACCCAGGAAGTCCCTCTTAGGGTCCTCTTTTTTACCTAGCTTCTCTGGGGTTATGGATTGTAGCCTGGTTATCCTTGCTTTGAGTCTAATATCCATTTAAGAGTAAGTACATACTGTGTTTGTCTTTCTGGGTCTGGGTTATCTCACTCAGAATGATTCTTTCTAGTTCCATCCATTTGCCTACAAATTTCATGATGTCATTTTTTTAACGGCTGAGTAATATTCCATTGTGTAAATGTATGACATTTTCTTTATCCATTCTTTGGTTGAGGGGCATCTAGGTTGTTTCCAGGTTCTGGCTACTACAAATAATGCTGTTATGAACATAGTTGAGCAAGTGACCCTGTGGTATGGATTGAGCAACTTTTGCGAATATGCCCAATAGTGGTATTGCTGGGCCTTGGGGTAGGTTGATTCCCAATTTTCTGATAAACCACCATACTGATTTCCAGGATGGCTGTACAAGTTTATACTCCCACCAGCAGTGGAGGAGTGTACTCCTTACTCCATATCCTGTCCAACATTAGCTGTCATCAGTGGTTTTGATCTTAGTCATTCTGACAGGTGTAAGATGGTATCTCAGTGTCCTTTTGATTTGCACTTCCCTGATGGCTAAGGGTGTTGAACAATTCCTTAAATGTCTTTAGCCATTTGAGATTCTTGTGTTGACAATTCTCTGTTTAGCTCTATAGACCATTTTAGTCAGATTATTTGGTATTTTGATGTCTAGTTTCTTGAGTTCTTTATATGTTTTGAAGATCAGCCCTCTGTCAGATGTGGAGTTGGTGAAGATCTTTTCTCATTCTGTAGGCTGCCATTTTGTCTTGTTGACTGTGTCCTTTGCCTTACAGAAGCTTCTCAGTTTCAAGAGGTCCCATTTGTTAATTGTTGCTCTCAGTGTCTGTGCTATTGGTGTTATATTTAGGAAGTGGTTTCCTGTGCCAATGCATTTGAGGCTACTTTCCACTTTTTCTTCTATCAGGTTCAGTGTAGCTGAATTTATGTTGAGGTCTTTAATCCATTTGGACTTGAGTTGATATGATAGTATACATAAGTGACCCAAAAACTTCTACCAGGGAACTCCTACAGCTGATAAACATCGTCAGTAATGTGGCAGGATACAAGATTAACTCAAAAAAATCAGTAGCCCTTTTATATACAAATGATAAATGATCTAAGAATGAAATCAGAGAAACATCACCCTTTACAATAGCCACAAACAACATAAAATACCTTGGGGTAACTCTAACCAAACAAGTGAAAGACCTGTATGACAAGAACTTTAAGTCTGTGAAGAAAGAAACTGAAGAAGATATCAGAAAATGGAAAGATCTCCCATGCTCTTGGATAGGTAGGATCAACATAGTAAAAATAGCAATCTTACCAAAAGCAATCTACATATTCAATGCAATCCCCATCAAAATCCCAACACAATTCTTCACAGACCTTGAAAGAACAATACTCAACTTCATATGGAAAAACAAAGAGCCCAGTATAGCCAAAACAATCCTGTACAATAAAGGAATGTCCGGAGGCATCACCATCCCTGACCTCAAGCTCTACTATAGAGCTATAGGAATAAAAACAGTTTGGTATTGGCATAAAAACAGACACATTGATCAATGGAATCGAATCCAAAGACCCCGACATTAATCCACACACCTATGAACACCTGATTTTTGACAAAGAAGCTAAAATTATACAATGGAAAAAAGGAAGCATATTCAACAAATGGTGCTGGCATAACTGGATGTCAACATGTAGAAGACTGCAAATAGATCCATATCTATTCCCCATGCACAAAACTAAAAATATATCTTAAAATGTCTTTTAAAATGTGTTTTACTTTAAAAATGTATTTTCCAAACCTTCTGGCAATGCAGCTATCGCTACCTCAGAAGCTTTCTCTGTTTCCCCTCATTCAGTCCTTGAGAAACATCCATTAGATCACATCTTATTCCTGTCCCACTGACAGATACATGTAGGCTCAATGAAATGAAACCGGGGGAACCCTTGTAACTGTGCAGCTTTGCCTCATGGAGCTTGCTTCCGTATTTCTGTGCATTACTCTTTCATTCCTCCACCACAAGTTCCTCTGTCTTCTGTGTCCCTTGCACTTCTGGGCTTTTGCTCAGACCACTCCTCATTTGCATACGCCCCTCCCTTCTGTGCTTTTGCCATCATTTCCATTTTCCAGGCACGGTTCAAACTCACCTGCTCATAGACATTTCCCTAGCGACCCCACCCACCCATTGCCATCCCTTTATCAAAGACCGCTGTGCAGCTTCTGTGCTTGGTTAAGTTCATATCAGCTGCTGGACTGGGACCCCTGGAAGTATTGTGATTTGTGTATTCACAGTACCGTAGCACCCTGATGTAGCAGGCATCTTAAAAGTTCGTATTAATAAAAACAAACTTGGACCCAAGTATTGGGGTGAACGCTGAAAGATCAGAGAAGCAGAACAAGCCACAGCTACCTCACCTTGCCAATTCCTCAGTTGATCCTGTTTCCTCAGACTGGATGCCTCTCAGCTGAACTGTGGTGCTCAAAAGCCTGAAAGCTTAACCAGGCTAAAAGCTTCTAGTTTCTGGTCTTCATGCCTTATATACCTTTCTGCTTTCTGCCATCACTCCCTGGGATTAAAGGCTCACCTCCTGGGATTAAAGGCGTGAGTCACCATGCTTGGCTGTATCCTTGAACACACAGAGATCCAGGTAGATCTCTGCCTCTGGAATGCTAGGATTAAAGGTGTGTGCTACCACTGCCTATCTTCTATGTTTAATATTGTGGCTGTTCTGTTCTCTGACCCCAGATAAGTTTATTAGCATGCACAATATTTTGGGGAACACAATACCACCACACCCTGACCTGGAGATGGTGTGGTCCTTGGCATGTGTGTGTCGAACTAGATTGAACCCGAAGTTCTGAGACATGGAGTTAGCTGTTTGTGAAGCAGTGCCTGGCCTGGTGTTTCCTTGTGTGCATAATTCCATGATGCTTTTCTTCTTTTTCTCGGACTTCTTTTTCTTCTTTCTTTCTTTTTGTTGCAAACACACAAAATAGCAGCCTGGTCTACAGAGCAAGTTCCAGGACAGTTCAAGCTACACAGATAAGCCCTATCTCAAAAAACAAAACAAAACCAAAAATTGCCCAAGGAAGAGTGACAAGATCACCTAGCTTCTAGAATATCTACTCTCTTGTACTTGTGTGGATGGTTCTACCCATCTGTCAACCTAGTCATCCAGGCTCACTGGATAACTGGAGAATTCAAACTCTTCCAGTGCCTGGAAGCCCTTTGGAACCAGATGTGGGATTAATTTCCTCACTCAATTCATCTGTATGTGGCTTTGACCATGTCTTTTCTTTTTTCTTTTTTCCTCTTAACCTGTGTCTGTCTCCCCCTTTCTAAATTGAGAGTGGACAGCAATGCCTGATTTATAGAATATGGTGAAAGCCAAGTGAGATGGTACAAATCAAGGGTCTGGTACCTGGTGTGTGTTCAGCTAATTGGGGGGTGGGAGGTTGGGACCACAATGTTTCAGCCATCAGCACAATTTCTAGAAATTGGGAATTTGGGCCATTCTTACTTCCAGTCTCTATTTTAGGCCTGAAAGAAAGAGAAATGCATGGAGACCATCAATCTTAGGCTCTTTCTTGGCTGTGAGGAAGAAGTTTCTGGTTCTATATAGTGAGCAGAAGTGACCCGCCATAGGCATGGCAAGTGCATTAGAAATCTCTAAAAAAAAAAAAAAAAAAAAAAGCCTCAGAATCTCCAGTCATCTGCTTAAATCCAGACAGGACTGGGGCAGAGTCAATGCTCATGGAAAATGTAGAAGGACTTTGCTGGAACTTGAGATGATTAAGGGAGAATGTCAGAGCTCTCCACAGCCATAAAACCCTGAGCTCCTTTATGCTGGGATTTGCATATTTCTGAGCATAAACCCTCATTAGGACAATCCTCCAAGGAATACTCCTATAATGGAGCCATCTTTTTTTTTTTTTTATCTGCTCCTGGAAGTACCAATTTACTTCAGAGATGATGGGCATTGAAGAAACTCTTTTTTTAATTTTAATTTTTTTTTATTAAGAAAACTTTTCCATTCATTTTACACACCAATCAAAGATCCCTCTTTTCCCTTCTCCCACCCCCCCCAGCCTCCCTCTCCCAACCCACCCTTCACTCCTCCTCACAAGAAGGCAACGCCTCCCATGGGGAGGCACATCCAGTAGAGGCAAGTCCAAGCCTTCCCCTGCCTCAAGGCTGCTAGAGGTCTCCCATCATAGGTAGTGGGATGGAGCCATCTTTTAATTAGGCTTCAGGTCATCTTGCCCCTGAAAATGGCCCTGTTGAGTGATGGCTGGAGAATGCAGGACAAGATCACATTCTCTGAGGCTTTTGACCAGAAGGTGTTTGGGACACTGGAGGGTTGGTAAAAGAAACCCTCATCTCTGTTTCCTGCCTGCATCCCCACTGTGCCCATCCCCAGGCACAGTCATCACAGCTTCCAGCATGCCCTTTAGCCAATCACATTGAGGATGCAATGGTGTGAATATTCATGCTTTGAACGAAATTGTGGTCCATCTGCACAAAATTTTCTGTGGCGTACTCAGAATTGGACCTCTTAAACTCAATTTGTGTTAGTATGTGACAGGAGAGCTGTCCCCAGTTGATGTAGTGATTTATTGTGCACTCCAATATACTGTGTACCCTTATAGTGTACCCTAATGAACTTATCTGGGATCAGAGGACAGAGCCAGCCACTAGATTAGACATAGAGGTCAGGCAGTGGTGACACACACCTTTAATCCCAGCACTTGAGATCTCATGTCTTTACTTGGGAAGGACACACGCCTTTAATCCCAGGAAGTGATGGCAGGAAGCAGAGCGGTATATAAGGCGTGAGGACCGGAACTAGAAGCTTTTGAACAGTTCAGCTGAGATTTATTCCAGTGAGGACTCAGAGACTTTCAGTCTGAGGAAACAAGATCAGCTGAGGAGTTGACAAGGTGAGGTTGGCTGTGGCTTGTTCTGTTTTTCTGATCTTTCAGATTTCACCCCAATATCTGGCTCTGTGTTTTGTTGTTGTTGTTTTTTTTTTTTTAATTAATAAGACCATTTAGCAATTCGTCTTACAAAGTGAACTGGAAAATGTCTCATGTTCTTCTTTTCCTGGTGGTTTGCAACTTAAATGGCACGGCACCTTAACCTGTGGAACTTTGGAAAATACGTACTCTTGACTTCTTCCTTTACTCACACCCTTCAACTGGAGGATCAATGTAACTGGGTACAAGGATAACCCAGTGGAATCTACATTTAAAAAAAAAACCCTACAGATTATTTCAGCAAGGTGGATAACTGCCTCTTAGCTGGGCATAGTGACACAAACCTTTAATTCCACTCAGGGAACAGAGGCAGGTGGATCTCTATGAGTTCAAGGCCAGCCTCGTCTACATAGAGAGTTCCAGGACAGGCAGGGCTACATATAGAGGCTGTATCTCAAAAGTAAATAGATAAATAATTGCCTCTTGAGTCTAAATATGTATAGCTCTTCCTAATAAAATCAGTGAGTAATAAAGTATGTCTATTTTTGAAAGGATGTTTATTTTGTTTTGTATTTTTAGTTGTGTGTGTGTGTGTGTGTGTGTGTGTGTGTGTGTGTGTGTGTGTGTGTGTGTGTATACATGTGAGTTCAGTGCCTGTGGAGGTCAGAAGAGGGCATAGGAGCTCCTGGAACTGAAGTTACAGGCAGTTTTGAGCCATCCTATGTGATTTTGGTGGTTCTGGACAATAAACCCAGGGCCTCCCAAAGGCAGGCAGCTAAAAATTTTGCCGCCATAGTCCTTCCCAGCCCCAAGTATGCCTTCTTTTAGATGCAAAGTCCTAGCTGACCTTTTCATTTTCTGCTGTGTTTTCTTTCATGCAAGAGAAAATGAACTGAAACAAGATTGGGAAACTTTCTGAGATAGAATAGATTGGATATAAAATAGAAATAAGGGAAATGCAAAGACCTCCAGGAGACTAAGTAAAGAAATTCTCTGTGGTTATCACGGCTGCTGGGAAACTGCTGGGGTTATCAGCAAAGGGTATGGCCTGGGAGGCAAAGAGAGACCCACAAAGGGAATGACTGCACTTGATCTGCTTTAATAAACATCTTTCACATTTTATTATTCCAGACATCTGCTAGGCTGGTACCACTGGGACAGAATTATCATTGCTCATACTTGGTGAATTTTGTTACTAGTTAAGGAGGCCTCGCTGGATACCTCCAATTCTTCACTCCAAGCTTCAGCCAACATACCATTCACAGATCATTTGGAGGAAAAATCCCTGTTGTTGCTGAGAGTCTAGTGATGCCATATGCTGCTGGTTAGGTTTCTTTTCTTTCTTTCTTTTTTGAAGGTAATATTGTAAAAAGCTTTCTGGGTGTTAGTTGCTTAGAAAAGAATTCTGTACATGAGCATGCAACATTTCAGAAGGATTAATTTTGCTTTCAGTATGTGCGGTGTGTGTGTGTGTATGTGTGTTGTCTCTCTCTCTCTCTCTCGTGTGTGTGTGCTCTCTTTCTCTGTCTCTCTCTTTCTCTCTCTCTCTCTCTCTCTCTCTCTCTCTCTCTCTCTCTCTCGTGTGTGTGTGTGTGTGTGTGTGTGTGTGTGTGCTCTCTTTCTCTGTCTCTCTCTCTGTCTCTCTGTCTCTGTCTCTCTCTGTCTCTGTCTCTCTCTCTCTCTCTCTCTCTCTCTCTCTCTCTCTCTCTCTCTCTCTCTCTCTGCATATGTGTGTGATGTATACATCCCATGTGTGGGTACCCAAGGATGCCAGAAGAGGGTGTCAGATCCGCTGGAGCTGGTTATGGGTGTTGGATCTGAACTCAGGTCTTCTGGAAGAGCAGCAAGTACTGTTAACCACTCATCCATCTCTAACACTGCGATTTGTTCCTTTCTTCTTTCCTTCCTCCCTCCCTTTCTTCCTTCCTCTCCTCCCATCCTGTGCAGATGTCTGTGGAGGCCAGAAGAGGACATTAGATCTTTTAGAGCTAGAGCTCTAGGTGGTTGTAAGCTGCCTGATGTGGATGCTGGAACCAAATTCTGGTTCCCTACAAAAGAAGTAAGAATTCTTAACCTCTGAGCCACCTTTCCACAATCATGTAATTCTTTTAAAGGAAATGCCATATTAATACTTCTGACGGCATTGACACCAAGAAAGTGTGCCAGGTCTGTCTGAAAGGTGACTGTGGGACAGCTGATTCTAACCATGCAAAGGTACAGGGTGAAGTGTAATTGCACATATTTTCTCTTAGTGGGACATTATGTGCTGTTAAATGTGGGGCGTTTACCCACCAACCCCACAGCTCCCCAGAGTTTTCTTGAGTGATAGCAGCAGGAAATATTAGATAGAGGGATTTAGATTGTGGAGATAAACAGATAGAAAATACAGGATAGCTTTAAGAGAACCTGGAACCTATTCCAACGGGCCCTGACTAGCTCTGCCCCAGGGTATTTGTAGAAATGCCAAGGGATGGAGCAAAAGACCTCCCCCCAGCACAGCCAAGTGCAGACCATCTCAGACACCTGCACTCAGGCCCATGGTCCAATCATCCTTTCTGTATAGACCTGCTGGGTAAAGCCACGAGGAACCCGAAAATGGGCTCCCACAGTTAAATAAAGCTCTCACAACGGCAGTGGTTCAGATTCAGGTAATTTTGTAATACAGAATTTCCAAAAGAGGATCGATTTTCAACTTCAAACAGTACCCTATTCTTGGTAATAGTTACCACTCATAATTGATAAGCATATGTAAAATTCTAGAAGGGACCTAGTGATTTATGTATGCCTAGCTTTCATACGGCCTAGCTTCTGAGAAAGAAACAAGAAAAGACGCCCTATCGCTAAAGTAAATTGGTACTTACCAGTCTCTCTTTAGAGCAGCCACATAGAGAAGTTACAATCTGGGTCATGCGCAGCACCATCCCCTCATGCCAAACTTGGGGCTGACGGCAGTCACTGAGCCTTCTTTGCGCTCGATGTCACACACTAGTGCTGGTCATTCTTGGTTCCTACTAAATTCCATGATGCTGGCTGTCAGCGGAATCGTGTCACCTGAAACACTTTCTCCTCTAGACTTCAGTTTGCTGAAGACATTGCTGTGCTTTTTCTGTACCATTATCAAGATTACCAATGAAAAATCACCAGGGACAGTCTTTCGGCTCTTTCTACTCTGACATTTGCCATTCACAGCATGGAGGTCATTTAACAAAACAATTTACCTAATTATGGTGTCATAAAAACCATATGTTTCTAGCTTTTTCACGAAAACATATTGAAAGATCCTAGCAAATGCCTTGTGGAATACCAGCTGTCAATAATCTATATCTCTTGATATAACATAACAATCTATATAACTAGATCCTGGGCCAAAATAAAAAGTCAATTAGAAAAGGGGAATTAGAGGAGACATCTGAGTTAACCTGATTTAACTTTTCAGTGATTCTCTGCTTTAAGCTTCCATAGACCTAGGTATTGCCTCGTACATGGACCAGAAGAATGGTCGACAAATGCTTTTTAGATCTAAGCACAATATGTCATTCAAAAGTATATAGAAGATCTGTCTTGCTGGGGGAAAGTCCCTTTCTACCTATCAAGGGTAACTCTTTTGGGAAGTCACCTGCATAGCTTAGGTCGATAGCAAAGCACGAACTGACTCCTGCCTAATCATGTAAACATTATTGCTGAAGAGAAAACATGACTGAGGCTGGCAGTGTGAACCAGATGGAGAAAGTGCCAAGTCTCTTATGTAAGCAGCTAATTAGGCAGCATCTTTAAGGCTGGAGATAGGTCCCACGGGTTAATCAAGTGGAATATCACCAGCTGCTAAAAGAACAGACTCTTTCCAGAGGTGTCCCCTCCACCAAACGGGAGGGAGATGAGGCAGTCGGAGGGACCTTCTGAGGCTCCAATAGCTAAGAATCCCTATAGAAGAATTGTGGGCAAGTGTTGAACAGTCACAGCAGTGACAGATCAAATAACGTTGAATCAGTGCTCAAGTTTTGGGGAAAGCCTACACTTGGAAGCCACTCAGAGCTGAGTTCAACTCCCAATTCTTCTTTTGCTAGCTTTGGACAAATTAAACGAACAGGGTAAGCCTTAAGTTTCTTCAAATTTAAAATGGAGGAGACAACGCCTCCCTGGTAAGGTTTCGTAAAGATGGGGGACTTCACAGGCAGTATCCAGGGACAGGCAGGACCCTGGGACAGTGGTGACGGTGATGACGGAGTGAGATCTGGACTTCTCTCTGCTGCTGGCTTAGCCTCTGTGACGTTGGGTGTATGCTTCTGTGGTAAGAGCTCGCTCTTGCCTTTTTCCTGAAAAGGCAGGAGAGTGCTGGCTGGTGCTAGCAGATGCTTCATCCTGACAGGATGAAATGGGGGAAGAGAATGGGGGACACGCTATTTAAAGTGCAGCTAGGCAAGGCGGGATCCACTGATGTGAGCGACGCAGGTGTGGTCATTACAGGCAAGTTCCCAGGGGGTGTTTTCCTTCTCCACCTCTAACTCCTCTTTCTGCAGTGCTGGCTGGAGGCCCCCTGAACTCAGCTATCTTCTCCTACCCCTACCACACACCCGGCTGGCTGTTGGTCATCACAGGTGGCAATGCCACATGGAGCATGTCTGTTCAGTGGGGTGAGGCACTCCGTATCGCAGCAAAGGCCCCTTGAAGGAAACAGTGAGGGTTGGAAGGCAGGTGAGACCTGTCTTGTACTATTAACGTTAGTTTCTTTCCCTTTATTCCTCATTGCAAGCTAACACATTAGTGATACTGAAAACTTTATATGTAAGACCAAGTGCCTGCCCTCTATTATGCTTTCTTAGAGCATGCCTTCCTGATTCTTCCCCTTCCCCTCTTCAGCGCCGTCTAAGTTGCTGATTTCACCCAATTATAATAACCTTGATCTTCGGGCAGAGGTGCTCAGAGGGAGGTGTTCGCTCCTAGAGCATATATGCACAAGGCATGCCAGGGAGCAGGAATATAGTTCCAAACCCGCACTTTTATTTTTACTTCTTGTTTTAAAATCCCAGTGCATATTTAATAACATGCAAAAATATGTCTGTAGGTAGAGAGTCATAAGCTGGGACGGTGGCTCAGCAGCTGACATTCCTTCCAACTCTCTGCCACCCCCAGGCCTGTGAGATAACTGCTACATGTTTACATTTTGTGTGCACACCCCAGGCTAGAATAATGAGGAAAATGAGGGGCAATGGTTTTCTCCTATTAGAATTCGGCTCTCCCTTCAAAAGAGATTTCTTCCCAAATTGGGCCAAACCAAAGAAGTTGAGAAAAGAACCACTTTACAGTCAAGATTCTGATTTTTTCATACTGCTTACTCACAGTGACTCATACAAAGACTCAAACACAATGTCAGCCTCAGCTTTGCCTTTGATGGAGAGACGACTGCCTTCAGCAAAGTTGTAGCAGCTTAAATAACTTGGATTTTGTGCATTCAACATCCCCGTTTCAATGCCAGCAGGGACAGCAGTAACAATGACAATAAAATACCAATGCTTTCTTTAAAAAAAAAATGTAAGTTTTCATCTGCTTTGGAGGGGAGTCAAGGGCAGGGGGAATTGGGAACTATGTGGAGTATAGGCTTTCTGTAGGGGTTGCCACAGTTCCTTCCCTAGAAAAGGGCATACTTATACACCCCCAACTTGTTAGGCCACTTTAGGGGGACATATATGCTGAAGAAACTGAGGAACAGCACTTGAATGGATGGTCACAACATGTAGCAGGGCTCAGGAGAGGAGTAACTCTGGACAGGGAAGGAAGAGACTGTGAGAATACAGGAATGAGAATGGAAGACAGGGAAAGCAGTGGCCTGAAAGTTCTAAATGTAGACGCTATAAGAACGCTGAACCGGAAATAAAACAACCAGGAAAGAAACGAGAAGGAATCCCTCGGTGCCTGCCTGAAACTTGAGAAAGTCTATCATTCTGAATGGTTGGAAGTTGGCCCTTCACAGGGGCGTGAGGCTGGGGGAGGAATGAATGAGGGTACCAGGCACCGGGTAGTGAGGAGCTGGACCACATCCCATTCACTTTTTTAGAGACACAGGACGTTCATTTGAAGCCCAAGGTGGTTCTGCAGAGGACTTGGTGATCTGGAGAAGTCTGATAGAGAATAATCAAGCTGGCTACTGAGTTCTGTAGAAAGCTACGGTGTGTGGTTAGGTGTTGTGAAGGATCATAGTGAAGTTTATCCTGGCAATTTGCAGTTCTTTGTGCATGTGTAGGGAGTAAGCAGGATGCTTGTGAATATGCAAGATGCCAATGTGAGGCACAAAACAAACAAACAAACAAGCAAAATTATTAATACTATCCCCAAACCTATAGGCTTTCCCCAGTGGGGAAAAATCATAGATCACCCCAGTATCTTTAGCTCATGGTAACTGAAGAAGCAAAAAGTTTAAGACCAACATCGGTGTGTTTGAGCTAGATACATTTCATCACTGAGGAGGCTGGTGTCAAGAAGGACATCATATTGAAAAATGAGTTTTTTTAAAAAGTGGAAATTGGGCGGCGGTGGCGCACACCTTTAATCCAGCACTCAGGAGGTAAAGCCAGGCAGATCTCTGTGAGTTCAAGGCCAGCCTGGTCTACAGACCGAGATCCAGGACAAGCACTAAAACTACACAGAGAAACCTTGTCTTAAAAAAAAAAAAATTAAAAAAGTGGAAATCATGGAAGACACAGAAAAATCCAATGAGTTTTCAAGGAAAGCAAATATCTGATTCCTGAACACATTTATATCCTGAAATGGTATAGTTATTTTATATATCTCATTTCGAGGGTCACACAGCAGATTTTGATGCTTATAAGTTCCCAGGGGGGCAAGCAATTAAAGAGAGTTTAATGCACTTCCTTATGTCTAACCTAGAATGAACCTAAAATAGAACTTTGTAGATATTGAATGAAGAGTGACATATTAGATCTAAAATTTGGCTTCTAGAGACAGAACACTTTGGTGGGGACCATGGCTCCATCCCATATCAGCTGTGTGAACTGGGGAAAAGGTCACCTATGTATATTATATGGGCAACTGCTTTCTAGGATGGTTTTGAGGATGAAATAAGATAATCTATGTCAACCTCACCATAACAGACATTCAGAATGTTACAGAAACACATGGATGAATGTGCTAGTTACCTTTCTGTCACTGTGACAAAATGCCTGAGAATGCTGGCTTGAGGGAGGAAGAGTCCCCACCCCCATGTCATTCTCAGAGGTTTCAGCCCATAGATGACTGGCTCTGCTTATCTGTGGAAAGATGATTGTAGTGCGAGTACATGTTGGACCAAGCTCATAGTGTTTGGGAAGAGAAAAGAGAGAGAGATAGAGACTGTTGTTCCAATATCCCCTTCAAGAACACACCCCTAGTGACCTACCATCCTTCCACTTAGAGTCACCTTGGAAAGGTCCTAACACCCTTGACCTAGTTTTGAACACTCACAGTTAGTATAACAATGGGTAAGCAGCATCTTTCTTCTGATTAGTTTTAGGTATTTTTTGTTGAATTTCCACATCAGGATTATGAATTTATTTAAGAATTAGGAGCCATTTTCTTAGGCAGCTTTTGCTAAAAACAAGAATCAATTCCTGAGGTGTCTGCCTCTTTTACTTTTTATTTTGGCAGAAAAGGCATTTTCCAGATTTTTGTAGACATTGAGATGATATGATCTTTAAGAATGATAATTATAGTATAAGATTTCTGGGTCTGAAATCTCACCAAATCCAATACTTCGAGAAGTTGCTTAATTTCGTTGAAGTCCTGTATCCTTATCTTTAAAATGAGGATCCTAGCTGGACACAGCAGGCACACACCTTTAATCCCAGCTCCTGAGAGACAGAGGCAGGTGAAGCTCTGTGAGTTCAAGGCCAGCCTGGTCTACATAGTAAGTTCCAGGACAGCTAGGCTATGTAGAGAGACCCTGTCTCAAGCAAGCAAGCAAGCAAGCAAGCAAGCAAACCAACTCTGGGAATCCTATGCTCAATGACTGATTTTCAGTTATTTATTTATTTACTTATTTTTCTTTTGAGATACAATATTGCTGTGAGTCACAGGCTATGTATTACATCCTCCTGCCTCTGCTTCTTGAATGCTAGGTTGAGATACCATGCCTAGTTTTGACTTATACTTCTAATTAAGCATTTTCCAGAAGAGACTATGGAAATGAAAGGTAATAGAAAGCATTTTTCTTTATCTTGTAAATAATACAATAAACTTCTAAACTCCAATTTTGCAATGAAAATTTGAAGGGTGCTTTTATTTGGACTTTGTATTTCCCTCTTAGTGAGACATTAGAGACACTGTGAGAGTGTATTCGGATAGACTTGACACAGGACCTACCAACACCCCTAATTAGGACTGTGACAGACATTACTAATCAATGTGGAACCTCTATCTACTGAGTTCATACTTGCCTCCAAAGTTTTCTGCATACAATACTTTAGACATTGTTGTTAATTTGATGGGTATTTATGATATAAGTAACTAAAATTCTTTTAGAAAGATGAGTCAATTTCTAATGAATTGATTAAATTTTTGGAAGGGGAATAAGATCAATTATTGGGGTGATTGTTGATGTTCATTATAGACCTTGTGTATTGTTCAGATTTGTTTTTATTATGTATATATACATTTTAGTGATGATAACATTAAAAAGCCCAGTTTAGAAAAAGATTATTTTCTTTTTATTTAGTTTTGTTTGTTTTTATTTTTACCTTTTAAAAATGAAAATATAATTATGTCATTTCTCCCCATTTTCTTTTCTCCCTCCAGCTCTTCCTAAGTCTCCCATCCACTTTTCTCCCTTTCAAATTCTTGGCCTCTTTTTGTTTTATTATTATTGTTACATGTATTTTTGATACATAAATGTATAAATACAACCTCCTGGGTCCTTTCAGTTGGCTTGTATGTATGTATATTATTTCAGAGCTGACCACTTGGTGTTAGGTAACCACTTTGGAGGCTCTGCCCTGGGGAAGACTATCTCTCCTGTTCTCAGCATCCTTTATTGCCCATAGTTCTTTGTCGATGGGTGGGGCCCTTGAGATTTCCCTCTTCCCTGTTAGCATGTTTATTAGTATTGTCCTAATTCAAGTCTTGTGTAGTCAACCATGTTGCTGAGTGACTGACTCTTCCCTGTCACTTCTAGAAGGCACCATCTCATAGATCTCCTGTTCTTGGACTCTTCCTATCTTCCTACCCCCTTTCTGTGGTATTTCCTGAGCCTTAGGTGCAGGAATTATGTTGTAGGTGTATCCATTGGTGCTGGGCACTCCATGATCAGTTAGTCCCTATTGCAGTTTTCTGTAATGGTCTCAGTCTGTATCAAAAAGAAGAAAAAAAAAAAACCTTTTTTTTTTTTACCCTTATCCAGTAACGTATCTTCAGAAGTGATTTTTTCCCCTGAAAGATGAAGAATGTTTGTGTTTTCAAGAAAACTTCTACAGAAGTTCCAGTCAGAAATGGTGATGGATAATCCTCTCTCATATCTTTGAAAAAACAGAATGAGCTACATAAAAGAGAGGGAAATAGTTGACTGGCAACACCCATGATCTACTACTGAAAGATGCTGTTACGACAGATGACATTGATAGCTATGATTTTTAGAGAGAGATTTGCTACAATCTGAAAAAATCAGTTGGGATGTGGCTTCTGCAGCAGTTGACTCGGAGAATAATTTCCTGGAATAATAGCCCAGTTACTATTGTTTAGTACACCTTACAGCTGGGCGCCTTTTATTGCACCTTGGGAGAAAGATACAAATGACAAGTGTGAAGATTGGCTTCTTTCTGCTGGTTGGTTTATAGACATTAAGCTCTGCATCTGGCCGCATCTTGTAATCACACAGCATTGTTGCTTAGCGTCGTGGGACCCTATTCTTCAAGAAACTGTAGTGATGCTCGTTATGCACTGCTTTAGAAGACAAGAAAATCTGTGCTCTAGAGGAAGTTCTACCTCCTATCACTCAATACAAACAAGGAGGTATGTCCAATGGGAAACGGGCAGGAGAGGAGGAGGGTTAAACTGCAAAGAGGAGAAGATTTGGGAAGTTGGAAAGAATAGGAAGATATGCTCAAAGAATTATTGGCAGAAAGATATGGAATAAGTTAATTATGAAATATCATTTTACATGTGTTAGCTAAGGGAAATGAAGAAGCTGGTATGGACTTAGGCTCATGGAAACCCTCATTCACTGCTAATGAGGTAGAAACTGGTGTGGGCACTCCAGTGCAGTCTGGGTCTATGCTCTCATACAGCTGGCCAAATTCATTGCCAGACATCTATTTCACAAAGGAATGACCCAAAACTCCATATGCCTGCCTTCTGTATGAGCCAAAGAAGGAGGTGTTCCAGCTTGCTTGGGACAGTGATCGTAAACAACTCTGGTCTTGGTGTCATTGTTAATATCACCCTCACATTTCAAGAGTATTCAATCTCTGTCTGAGGCGACTTGTGTTAGTTACTTTTCTCATCGCTGTAACCAGCTGATAGGAAGCAACTTACGAGAAGAAGAGGCTATTCTGGATAACAGTTGAAGTGGGGAGGGTGCAGACCATCATGGCAGGGAAGCCATGGTGGCAGGCATGTGAAGTGATGGTCACACTAGATCCACAGTTGGGAGGCAGAGGGCAGACAAGAAGTGGTAATGGGCTAGAAAGTTTCAAGACCCACCTTCCGTGGCCCATTCCTTTTAGTAGGTCCTGCAATCTTCTGAAACAGTGACACCAGCTGGTAACCACATGAACCTATGGAGTCGATTCCCCATTTAAACCACAGCATTCCTTTCACACTTTCCATAGGCTGGTGGCTGACTTGTAATGCCAAGTCCATGTAGTCCAGTCTAAAAAGTCCCCATAGTCTTTAACAGTCCCAACATTGTTCAAAAGTCCAAAATCTTGGGGTTGGAGAGGCGGCAGTTCAGCTGTTAAGGGCACCAGATGCTCTTTCAGGGAATGGAAGTTTGGTTCCCAGTACCCATGTCAGGCAGCTCATAACTGCCTATAACTCCGATTCCAGGGAATCTGGTACTCTCTTCTGGCTTCCACAGGCACCTGCTCATGCATACATATATGTGCACACAGAGACATACAAACAATATATATATATACATTATCTATACATTACACACACACACACACACACACACACACACACACACATATATATATATATATATATATATATATATATGCTAAAAGAATAAAAGTCCAAAGGGACTCCTGTGAGTCCCTGTAAAAAATATTAAAAGTTACATACTTCTAATATACAATGGCACAGAGTAAATACTTTCATTCAAAAAAGAGGCTATGGGTACATACCAAACAAAAATTAGATCAGGGCAAGAACTAAACCCACCAGGCCAAACCACAAATTCTACAGCTCCATATCCAGCATTTGGGACTCATGATGACACTCATCGGGGCTCCAATGGCCCTGGTGAGCCCTGCTCCCCCAGCTCTTCTACCTACAGCACACAAGGCTTATCTCTTGGGCCAGCTACACTCTGCTCCTGCTGCTCACACTGGAAGACGGTCTACTGTCTCAGCATCACCATCTTTCTGGAACCTCCACTGTAACTTAGACTTCACCTTCACAGCTTCACAGACCAGCTTCTCAGGGCCTGGCTTCAGAGGTCTTCTGGAACCTTGTCGCAGGGCACCATTGCTCCCTCCCTGCTGCATCTCACAAGCCTGTAAGACCAGGACTGTGGGGATGTGGCTACAAAGTTCTACTACCAGCTTGAGGTGTAGTCTACCTCCACCCACACTCCCACCCCCACCCCTGCCCTTGGATCAAAGCTACAGCGGCCTCTGTATGCTGGGTAGATGAACACGAGAAAATATTTTCAGTGAGCAGTTTAATTTGATCAGGGAACTCCTTTGACAACATTGTCAAGTTCAGGCCTCTCCTTTCAAATGAATTAGCATTTCCACAAATAGGAGCCATTAGTGGGTGGAGCCTTGCCCTTGAGGCACCTTTCTCAGAGCAGAACACCAGGCTTCTCTTTAAAGGTCTCATCCTTTTAGCTGCTCTGCTTTTCCTCCTTTTCTCAGGTACAACTTTACAATCACTCAATCTTCTAAACAAGTCAACACTTTCTGCTGTGTTTGATGTTTTCTCACACTGCGGAATGTGATTAAGAGCAGCGAGCAGTAACCGTGACATGGCCTGAATGCTATCCTGTCTTGAGATTTCCTCTGCCAAATGAATTACTACATTACTTTGGAATTCAGCCTTCAGTTCCCAGAATGAAGCCAGATTTTTTTTTCCAAAAATTTGAGAGAGAGACAGAGAGACAGAGAGGTCAGAGGACAACTTTATGGGGTTGGTTCTTTTCTTCCACCTTTACTCGGGTTCTGGGGATCAAACCCATATCAGTAGACTCTCAGCAAGCACTTTACTCGCTGAACCATCTTGATAGCTCCCAGAGCCAGATTCTTTGACAGAGATATAATGCCAATGGCCTTCTAGATCAGTTCCCAATAGAGTCCTTGATCTGCTTCAGTATTGTATAAGCTGGGTCTTCACTGTCTCCACTTCTCTCACCATCCTTGTCTTCCAGGCTCCCACCAGGATGGCCCATGAAGCTCTGCTTACAGCATTCTAGGACTCCTCTGGCCTCCAGGCCCACACTCTTCCACATTCCTCCTGAAAACCCATTCGAAAGGCCTACAAGTCACACCGTCAAGCTTATCACAGCAAAACTCTTCATACCAATTTTCTGTGTTGCTCACTGTTCTCACTGCTGTGACCAAAGAAGGGACTGAAGGGAGGAAGGCTTTGTTTCGGCTTATAGTTTAAGAAGAATGCAGGCCATCCTGATAGGGAAATCATCACCATAGGCATAGGAGGTGAAAGGTATTTGCACCCCATAAGCCTCTCTGCCGACACAGAAATCCAAATCAAATCAAATCAGACCGAATTAGAAAAAGCCCTGGTTTAACAGGTAAAATGTTCCCCGGGTGATTCTCCAGCCCCCCCAGAGAGGAGACAAGGACAAGAGATAGGAAAAACCATGTGTCTGTTTTCTGGGATACAGCTTAAATACTGTGGGAGTGGTCTTGAGAATCTCTGGTGGGCTTTGAGGGGGCGGGATGGGGAGGGGAGTTGACGAGGACCTTCCATCAGAACATTCCAGACTCTTTGGGTATATGGATGCCAGGGTGCCAGGGGCTGAGGTGGAGCTTCCACCAGAACAGGAGGTTGTTGGCCATGTCGAGTCCCTAGGAAGCAGAGAGCAGACAGGAAGTGAAGCTAGACTCACCTCCTGTGACTCAAGGCCTCCAGTGAGATTCCAGCTCTTGCAGTTTCCACATCCTTCCAAACAGCGCCACCAGCTGGGGACCAAGTGCACAAGCACACGAGCTCTGGGGTACATTTTACACTCACAAGTGGCCTTCGCAGCACAGTTTGGGACAGTGGGAAGTGGAAAGGCCAAATGTGTTAGGTTCCTACTCTTTAACACAGAGACGCAACAGACTAAATGTGCTTGTAGCAAAACATTTGCATCTTAAAAAGCAGTCCTGGATGGGAAAAGAAACAGATTGGGTTTATAAAAGTTACATTTGCATGGAGTTGTTAAAGCTAGAGCAAAAACTATACATTCCACAAAAACTCAGAGGAGCCGAGGGATGTGGTCATACTGGTTATTTTGTGGGCCCAGGGGGAATAAGCACTTTACATGAGACAGAATGGGCATGGTCTTGGCTGGACCAAAGAAGCTAATGAACACTGAGAAATATGATGGAGTCAGCTTTGGAACCTGAATTTAGAAAGTAAGAATTCTTCCAAACTACATGGAACTGAGGAATTTTTTTATGTACTCAAAAAAGAAATATTCAAATGAGAGCTTTCTTCGGAAAGTGGTATTTATTTATTTATGCCCCTCCCATCTCTTTGAAGTTCCATAAAGCACTTGAGGCTGCTTAAATAAGTATCTGAAATTGGACGACATTAATACTAAAATATTTAGACAAAGAAGCAGAACCACATGGATATGGAACTATGGCATCTGAGGCAAAGGCAGTGTGATGTGAAGCTAACGTCTAAAACCCACACCAGATGGACCTGTAGACACGCCAGAGACGGGTTTCAGATTTGGCAGTGAACTGGCCAGCAGGCACTACCCAAAAGGAGGTGCCCTCACACACAGGATCTGTGTTGTTGAGAGGAAGAACCACGCAGCAACTTGCAAATCCTGAAAAGCAGGGCACGTTTCCCATTGGGAAGCCAGAGAGGTTTGCCTCCGCGCTCTGTAAGGAGGGCAGCGTGTGATGGAACACTGACCCAGAGAACTCCTTTCTTAGGAGGATTTATTCCAAAAGCCGTGTCGAAAAGCAGAATGTTAATTTGCTTTAATGGAGTTTAGGTTCCTTGATTTCCATGGAACAGCCAGATCTCAGCTTCAGATCACCCCAGGACATATTCCCTGGTGTCCATAGCTCAACAGCCTTCAGTCCCAGCTCTGGCACTGGGTTAGGAACCACAAGGCCCAGAGATCACCGGTCATTAGAGCTCTGGCTAATAAGAACATAGAGAAGAGTTCTTTTTCCAGATTCTGGGACAGCCACTGTCTCTGGGCTCCTGAAGAGTGGGTGAGAGATAAAGAGACTTCTCCTATCTTTCTGAAACAATTTCAGCTGCCATTAAACTTTTATCAACTGTAAGTCAAGCATAGTAATTGTTGTAGAGTTTATAGAAGGCAAATCGGTTGTGGGGGGACAGGGGTCCCTGTGTAGTAGCAGACATGTACAAAAGGAGTCCACTCTGAGAAATGAGCTTCAGATGCACGCTTGGAGTGTATTAGAGAGACAGAGAGAGAGACAGAGAGACAGAGAGAGACAGAGACAGAGACATAGACAGACAGAGACAGACAGACACAGACAGAGACAGACAGACACAGACACAGATAGAGACATAGACAGAGAGCAGAGAAAGAATCTGTGGCATTCTGGTTTACTCTGGGTTTGGGACCAATAGAGTTCATCAAGCTATTTTGAAGCCTGGTATAAATAACCCCTGAGCACATCCAATTATACTTGATTTCATATTCACCAAGCAACTCCTGCTTATTAATTCAATTTCCAAGAGCCTGAGAAAGGGAAGTGTGGTAGATGTATGCCAAGGCAGCTGTAATTATTCCCTCCCTGTCACTGGGCTTCATGCAGTTGACTTTGAGATTCATCTCTTCAATGCATACAGCCCAGTTCCGTACATCTCCCTGGGCTGGCCTAGTGTTATGCTGTGGTCAGTGGAATCTGCTGGAAGGGCCAGTGTGCCAGTGTTGAGCCTAGGTCTGAAGAGGCCCTGCACATGCCCTCCTCCCTCTCCCCCGCGTTCACTGAACCATATGCAACCACCATGGGATGAACGTGGGCCAACCTGTGTAATGATGAGGAAGAAGGTCTATTTGTTGTTTGCTGGCAGGGTGACAGAAATGAAGCCATGTGGTTTTTCAAAAACACTCCTGCATTTCCAGCTTACCTGTGAGAAGGACCTAGAAGAGACTTAAAGATTCCAGCACAAAGAAATGAGAACTGTTGGAGGAGAAGGAAACGCTGAGTACTCCAATTTGATCCTTCCACCTGAACTAGCTAGTTTGCACTGTCAACTTGATAAGCCAAGAGTCACCTGGGGAGAGAGGTCACAACTGAGGAACCGTGTAAAGCAGGTGGGCATGTGGACCTGTCTTTAGTGGACTTTTCTTGATTATTAATTGATGTAGAAAGATGCAACCCACCGTGGGTGATACCATTCCCTAGACAGGGCACTCCTGAGTGTTTAAGAGTGAAGAAAGCTAGGTGAGAGCAAGCAAGTAGGCAGGCAATCTGTGTGTATTTGTTTCTCTCTGCTCTCGACTGTGACTGTGCGGTGACTAGTTGCTTAAGTTCCTGCCTCAACTTCCCTCCATGATGGACGGTGATCTGTGAATTGTAAGCCGAATAAATTCTTTCCTCTCTTGTGTTCTTTTTGGTTAGGATGTTTGTCACAGCAACAGAAATGAAAGTAGAACAAGGCCGTGTGTGTGTGTGTGTGTGTGTGTGTGTGTGTGTGTGTGTGTGTGTGTGTGTGTAAAATGTATCAAATACATCAATTAGCATTTTTAAACGAATCTATTAAATTTTAGAATTTAGGTCACTTTCCCCTATTCCCTGCTAGGTTGAGTGATGATGGCAGAGGGTTGTGTCTGTTGAGTGTCTTTAATTCCCTAGAATCTCTCTGCACCTGCCACAGCAGCTCCTCACAGAGCTGAGTTTTCCTCTCTGCTGGGCTGTAGCTCATCACCTGTCCTCTGGGAAACGACAGGCAGTTGTGCATGAAGTACCTGTCAAGAGAGACGCTGGGCAACACCAACTTTTAATTGGATTCTGTAGTGGTTTCTGTGGCCAGATCTGACCCCCTGGCATTTTCATTTTCCCGAGTCTTGTTGTCAGTTGTATTGTGAGCAGTGTGGTAGAGCCTGGCCCCTCTCTCCTGCGAGTCCCTGGTTTCTGTCGGGTTGCTGCTGTGTCTCATTATTGCCGATGCTACTGGACTGCTAGACCTTTTGATAGCTGGAATGGAAGCCCATGGGACTCACTAATGACATCCAGGGAGATTCAACAGGTGGGATGCTGCCGAGGAGATACCACGGTGAAAATGCACCTGTCTGTGCCCAGCAAGGCATGAAAGATTTCTTCCCTTTAAAAACCGCTGAAGGAGTCAGGCTGACATTCTTAGGTTCTCCGTACAACACCGTGAGGAGTTAGGGTTCATCTTAGAAAATGCCTGGGAACTTGGGGGATGTTTTGTGAAATTAAAATTTTATTCATGCTCATTCTCCTGTTAAGAAATTAAAGAGTTAGACCATTCTGGCGGGGTGATTCCTGGGATGGGAACGTGGAGCCTGGATTTGAGGCTCGCTGGGGGAACATCCTGGCTCTGCAGTGCTAGCTGTATGCCTTCCAGCAAGATACAGGCGCAGCTTTTCTGAGACTCTGTGGAGTGAGAATGGTATTCAATTTGTCATGAGGATTAAGTAATTTAAATGTGTATAATTCCTAGCATGGAGCTTAGAGCATATACCCACTTGATAAATGTGAGCTTAATTTCCAGCTCTTTTCACCATTTCTGACTTGATTTTATTGCTATTGTTTACTTGATTTCTTGCTCTCCTTCTCTCTCTCTCTCTCTCTCTCTCTCTCTCTCTCTCTCTCTCTCACACACACACACACACACACACACACACACATACACACACACACTTCTGTAAAATGGTGGATGAGCAAGATGGCATTTTTATGACAACCTTTAAATTATGTATTTTGGATCTAATAATCTCTCCTAACTGTGTACTGAAAGTATGATCCAAATTTTAAAAACTTGCCAAGCTATCGTCACAGCAAGACTGACGGTTGCTTCAGAAAAGGATTTTTCTGATCATTTCTTATTTGCTTTAGTTTTTTAAAAAGCATCTTCTTCGCCCTTTAAATTATTCTACCTGCAATTCTTTTATTAATGCTCCTGTAGTGTCAGTAAATTCTCATTACTATCCCAAGTCATTAAAAAAAGAGATCGATTTTAATTCCCCCCCTGGGCACACAATGAATCATATCTTCTACAAAGATTGTCAAGTAAGCTAATTTCTTCATCCAGGCAACCACTTTTCTAAGAGAAGCCTCACTCTGGACCCTAACCCATCTTGAGTGCTCATGACTCTGTTATGAGTCCCTCATAATGTTGGCAATGAGATGTAGCCATAAGTTTTCCCAGGTCCCAAGTTCCTCTGGTCTCGCCCTGATCCACAGTCCCTCAAACATTTATAAAATATTCATTCAGAGGCTTAATATTATTTACAAACTGTATGGCCTATGACAGGCCTCTTGCTAGCTAGCTCTTATATCTTAAATTAACCCATTTCTATTAACCTATGTTTTGCCACGTGTTCTGTGGCTTTACCGGTCTGCTGGCATGTTGCTCCTTAGGCAGCAGGCTGACATCTCTTCAGACTCCACCTTTCTCTTTCCTGTATCTCTCCTTGGATTTCCCACCTGCTTCTAACTGCCTTGCCATAGGCCAAAGCAGCTTATTTATTAACCAATGGGAACAACATATATTCACAGCATACAGAAAGACATCCCCCAGCAATAAGATAGTCAAAGCAAGTACATTGAGAACACAATCATGGAAGCTTTTAAAGCAGAGGGGAGGAAACTCATTTTTGGGTAGTCAGCTGCTCACCCCATACTGAGGTCCTCCATGGCACTGTCACAAAAGTGCTATGAGGAAGCATTTTACAATGGACTTTTCTGAGTAGGGAGCTGATGTCCAAGATTGCAAATGTCTTCCTTATAAACCAAGAATGTCAAAGGCTGCTTGACCTTAAAATCCATGTTCTTCCTTCTGTCCTCAGCAGCCTCAAAGGCAGAAGCCCTTGCCTTTGGCTCTGCATTGGAATCATTTGGGAAGCTATCAAAAATAGTCATTCCCCAATACATTGCCGAAAAGAAGCAATGTTGGAGATGCCCAACTCTCTGCTTTCAAAAGCTGCTGTAGAGTTTATTATTGAGATGCATTACATCCTTCAAAGAGTAGGGTCAAAGGTCAGCAGAGCAGAGAGAGCAGAAACAGAGTTTACAAATACATATAACAGGTTATTGTGAGACTAGGGTGAGAGCTCAAATGGAAAAGTACTTGGTGACCCAAGTGTAAGTCCCCAGGGCCACATAAAAAAGACAGGGGTTGGTGCTTCACTTGTATTGCCAGCACTGGGGAAACAAAGACAGGCAGGTCCCTGGAGTTCATTGACCAGACAAGCTACCATACTCAGTGAACAGGCCAACAAGAGACTCAGTCTCAAAGACAAAACAAACAGAATAGCAAAATGGATGCCATCTGAGGAAAGACATGTGCACACACACACACACACACACATACACACACACACACACACACACACACACACACACACACACACACACACGCAGAAGAGAGCCCATTATATTGTTTTCTGGGAAAAGAAAACCAGTCAAAATGGGAGAAAGGTCGTGGCTTCAGGGGCTCAGGAGGCAGTGGAGAGGGTAGGATAAATGAAGCATCGGCAGTTATTTAATACAATGATCTAATTCCATTTCATATAAAATAATATATTAGTATATAACATGTATTACATTGTGGTATTCTGTGTCACATATTCCTTAATTACATAATATTGTGATTTTTCAAGGCCTACAGAAACTCAATAACACAAGGTCTTATTGTATACTAACTAAATGAATCATGGAGGGGGTTGGAGGAGTCTTGCGATGAAATGCGGAACTGTGATAAATACTTTTAGTTTACTACAAAAGTTGCAAGCAACCTCATGGTATGCAGACAAAGGGGAGCTGGCCTAAGTAACTATGGGAATGATTGACGTCTGTAAGGCAAAAGCTAAAAGAAAGATACAGAAGTACCCCACTATAGTTGATAACATTTCTCATGGTGGTTCACATTAGCAATTTTCATGCAGCTATATGTGCATACTGGAATTGAATATCTATGTGCATGGGCAGTGAGAGGAGTCAGGTGTCTGTCTGTCTCATGGTTGTCGTGGAATGTTACAGAGAAGTAAAGGAAGGAACCTGGAATCACCCCTGTGGTGCTGGATTAGAGTTGAGGGTTTCAATGGAACTTTTGTTCATTGTATATAGACATGGATTGTTACACATGGAAATATATATAGCTAACACAGAAATATATATGTATGTGTGTCAGTATACACACAGATAGATATCTGTCTCATCAGCTGTATATTAACACTACCCTGAGTGTAACAAGCACACCTACTATTCAGGACTTGATTTCCAATGTTATTCTTTAACAAAAAGGAACACATTTTGAGTAAATGACTGGTTCTAAGACTAAGGTGGGAAATATCAAAGATGAGACTGGAATGAAAAGAAAATGCTCGTAAACACAGACACATGTACACACGAAGGGGGGATATGCCAAAGGAATAAAAAGTCAGGCAAACTAATTCCCAATGGCTTAGATTGGGACATTTGTATGGTGATATTTTATTTGTATTAAAATGTTATTTGTATGTTAATAAATAAAGTTGCCCGGGGGTCAGAGCTATTAGCAAGCCATAGGAAAGCAGGGCAGTGGTGGCGTACACTTGTAATCCCAGCACTTGGTAGGCAGAGCTGGGTAAGTCTCTGTGTGTTCAGGGATACAGCCATTATTGGATACACATGCCTTTAATCTTAATACCAATCATGGAAAACCTGGAGGCCTATACAGACAGGCTGTGAGGAGGCGGTCATGTGGTTGGGTTTACAACCAATGAGAAGGCAGGACAGGAACTCTATATAAAGACTTTAACACAGGGGTAGCTCTGGTTTGGAGAGGTAGGACCACCGCAGGAGGAAGGGTAAGGTTTTAGCTCTTAGCTCTGACCTCTTGGCTTTCTTCTTTGCATTGGTTCTGTGTTTATTATTTAATAAGAAGGTTGGATACATCTACATTTGGCGCCCAACGTGACAAGAATTCATTAAAAACCGCTTGGCTTGGCTTGGCGGCAGGTCCGGTTTCCAGCCTGGGCGGCCCGGCTGCCTAGCTTGGGCCCAGGCCTGACTGACCCGCAGCTGGAGCTACTTGCAACTACTACAAACAACTCAGACCTGCCCTGCTGAACAGGGCCCCTGCCTGTAAAGTCAAGGCTTGACTCGGCTCAAGCGGCTACACTTTCTCTCTCTCTCTCTCTCTCTCTCTCTCTCTCTCTCTCTCTCTTCTCTCTCTCTCTCTCTCTCTCTCTCTCTCTCTCTCTCTCTCTCTCTCTCGCTGGATTCACACCTCGAACACCAGGTGACTGTGGAATTCCCTGGGATTCTACTGTTCTACCCAGACTTGGTAAGTCAATTAACATATCTATTTAAAAGAGAATTTTTTTCTACATTAAAAAAAATGGGCTTTATGTGTACATTGGAAGAAAATTGGGCTTTGTTTGAAATTTTAGGCACTCTGACAATGGAACAACTATATGAAAAGATTAATATTGATCGAATTATTCAGTTTATTACTTTTCTTATCCTCATTTTACTATTTAAAAAGATCGTCAACTTAAGTGCCAGGATAACAGTCTTAGAAAAACTTGTTAAACCGGTAAAAATCAATTATAGAGAAATTCAAATTCAGACAGAAGAAATAGTGAAGTTGTTTCAAAATTGGATCGTAAGGTTACAGAAAGAAAGCCAGTTTTCACACAATCACCCTTAATTTATCCAGTAGCCGTACAGCAGCTACCTGATGAAGAGAATGAACAAAATACTTGGGTTCCAGTTGAAATGTTAGACTTACGAAGATTTAAGGAGGCAATAGCATCTTATGGCATGCACTCCCCATATGTAAAGCAAATGTTAAACACCTGGTCAACTTGTAATAGGATATACCAAAGGACTGGCGGGAATTGGCACAGGCTGTTCTTGAACCCGGACAAAATCTCCAGTGGAAAATGTGGTTCAGTAATGAGGCTAAAAATATAGAAAGACAATGGAGGGATAGCGGAATACAAGTCTGCCAGGATCAGCTTATTGGCGAAGGCCAATATGCTTCAGTACAAACACAATGTTCATATGATGTCCAAACCCTACTTCTATGTAAAACGGCAGCTTTGAATGCATGGGACAGAGTTGAAGAACCAGGAAAAAAAACTGAGTCATTTACAAAGGTTATACAGGGCCCCAAAGAATCTTTCACAGATTTCTTACAAAGATTGACTTCAGCAGTACAAAAAATGGTCCCGAATTCAGAGGCTAGTCAGATAATAATTGAATCTTTAGCCTTTGAGAATGCAAATGCAGCGTGCAAAAGAATAATTAGGCCGTTAAAGGCAAGATCTGCACCTTTGGAAGATTGGATTAGAGATACAGTTAATGTAGAGGCTTATGACCATGATGATATGTGGGTAGGAAAAGCAATTTCAAAAGGTTTGAGCAATGTTAGATGTTTTGGATGTAGAAAGCAAGGACATTTGAAAAGGGATTGTAAACAGGTCATTCCTAGAAATAATGTTTCTTCAAGGAACACTGGCAACAGAATGCCCCTTCCTTCTGGAGTATGCAGAAGGTGTGGTAAGGGAAAACACTGGACCAACGAATGTAGATCAACAAGGGACAGACAGGGTAACCCTCTGCCTCGAGCTTCGGGAAACTCCCAGAGGGGCCTCAGGCAGGCCCCAACAGTAAATCCAGTTCAAACCTTTCCTGCAGTTGTAGAGGAAACCCCTACTCAAAGCAACTAAATAACCAAATGTCTATTGGAATAAATCATGTTAGTCGAGATGATGAAACAGAGAAAATAGGAAATACAGGAAAAAACATAAAGAAAATTTTTTGGCAAACTTCTATTAATGAACAAAGACCAAAACTAACAATAAAAATAAATGGTGTTTTGTTGTCTGGTCTGGTAGACACAGGTGCTGACATTACCATAATTGCACCAGAATTTTGGCATCCAACTTGGCCTCTTCAGGAGGTAAACATTCAACTCTTAGGAATTGGGACATTATCTAGAGTGAAACAAAGTGTAAGATGGCTTGAATGTATAGGTCCAGAAGGACAGAAAGGAAAATTAAAACCATATATGGCTAACATAGCTATGAACCTGTGGGGTCGAGACTTGTTACAACAATGGAATACTCAGATTAATATCCCTCCAATCTCAGAAACAAATCATAAATTAGTACATGTTTCTGAGAGAAATATTAAAAGATATTATTCTAATGAGTGCTCACCAGCCATCCATGTCATACAAGAACAGGGCACAACAACTGATAATCTTCCAAAAACATTAACAGCTCTACCTTTAAAATGGTCAACAGACAAGCCTGTATGGGTTCAGCAATGGCCTTTAACAACAGAGAAACTCCAGGCTTTACAAGAGCTGGTGGAAGAACAGTTAAATGCTCATCATATTGAAGAATCAACCAGCCCTTGGAATTCTCCTGTATTTGTTATAAAAAAAAAATCTGGTAAATGGAGAATGGTAACAGACCTTCGAGCAACTAACAAAGTAATTCAGCCAATGGGCTCTTTACAATCTGGAATTCCTTTACCTACTCTGTTACCAAAAGGCTGGCCTCTCATAGTTATTGATTTAAAAGACTGTTTCTTTTCAATACCCTTACAAGAAAAAGACAGAGAAAGATTTGCTTTCACAGTGCCTACTTATAATAATTCTCAACTGGTTAAAAGATTTCAATGGAGGGTTCTCCCACAGGGAATGTTGAATAGCCCAACTTTGTGCCAATATTTTGTAAAACAGCCATTAGAAGTGGTACGTAAAAAATTTCCTAAATCTATAATTTATCATTATATGGATGACATTTTATTAGCTGATTCAAATGCAGATACTTTAGAAAGAATGTTTGAAAAAGTAAAGAAAATTTTGCCTTGCTGGGGATTACAAATTGCTTTAGAAAAGGTACAAAGAGGAGATTCTATTAATTATTTAGGATATAAAATAGAACTTCAGGGCTGGAGAGATGGCTCAGAGGTTAAGAGCACTGACTGTTCTTCCAGAGGTCCTGAGTTCAATTCCCAGCAACCACATGGTGGCTCACAGCCATCTGTAACGAGATCTGGTGCCCTCTTCTGGCCTGCAGTCATACATGCTGTATACGTAATAAATAAATAAATCTTTTAAAAAAAAAAAAAAAAAAATAGAACTTCAAAAAATTAGACCTCAAAAAGTGCAAATTAGGAGAGATCGACTACAGACTCTTAATGACTTTCAAAGATTATTTGGAGACATTTCTCATCTAAGAACTATTGTTGGGGTAAAAAATGATGAACTGAATAATTTGTTTAAAACCTTAGAAGGTGATAAGGACTTAAATAGTCCAAGAGAATTATCACCTGAAGCTGAGAAAGAATTGGCCTTGGTAGAAAAGAAAGTACATGAAGGGCACGTAGATCGTATTGATCCAAAGCTGGATTGCATTTTGGTTATTTTACCTTCTAGGCATTCCCCAACAGGAATATTAATGCAAAGGGAAGATATTATATTGGAATGGATATTTTTACCAAATAAACCAAATAAAAAATTAAAAACTTATGTGGAAAAAATCTCTGACTTGATTTGGAAAGGAAAATTGAGACTTTGTCAATTAGCAGGAATAGACCCAGCAGAAATTGTCGTACCTTTAACTAAGGAGGACATTGAAAAATTATGGATAGAAAATGAAGCTTGGCAAAAAGCTTGTAGTAATTTTTTGGGAGAAATTAACAGCAAATATCCCAAAAGCAATAGAATTGATCTTATAAAGAGAGCTGATTGGATCTTGCCTCGAATTGTGAGGAAAAAACCCATATCTGGAGTTCGTACATTTTATACAGATGCCAACAAACAAGGAAAGGCAGGTTACAAATCAGAAAATTTAAGTAAAGTGGTTCAAAGTCCTTATAATTCAGTTCAAAAATCAGAATTGTATGCTATTCTGTTGGTATTAATGGATTTTTCAGAACCTCTCAATATAGTAACTGACTCTCAGTATGCTGAAAGAGTAGTATTACATATTGAGACTGCAGAATTTATCCACGATGCTTCAGAATTAACTTCATTATTTATTCAATTACAAGATACAATCAGAAAAAGGAGTCATCCTTTATATATAACTCACATCTGATCCCATACTGGTCTGCCAGGCCCTCTAGCACAAGGCAATGATGAGATTGATAAATTATTGATAGGAAATGTGCTGGAGGCCTCAGAATTTCATAAAAAACATCATGTAAATAGTAAAGGTTTAAAAAAGGATTTTTCCATAACCTGGCAACAAGCCAAAGAAATAGTAAAGAAATGTCCTACTTGTTCCTTCTACAATCAAACACCATTACCAGCAGGATGTAACCCAAAGGGTACTCAGAGGAATGAAATCTGGCAGATGGACGTGTTTCACTTTGCAGAATTTGGAAAACTGAAATATGTACACCACACTATCGATACTTATTCAGGATTTCAATGGGCAACTGCTTTGAGTTCTGAAAAAGCTGATTCTGTAATCACTCATTTGCTAGAAGTTATGGCCATTATGGGTATACCTGCACAAATCAAAACTGATAATGCTCCATCATATGTCTCTGTTAAAATGAAACAATTTTTTGCTTATTATAATATAAACCATGTTACAGGTATACCACATAATCCTACAGGTCAAGCAGTTATAGAAAGATCAAACAGAACTCTAAAGGAATGCTAAATAAACAAAAAGGAGTAACAAAAACCCCCAGAAATAGACTACATAATGCTCTATTAACTTTGAATTTTCTCAATGCCAATGAGAAAGGAACAACAGCTGCAGAGAGACATTGGATAATAGAAAAAACTACAGAATTAAATCAACCTATATACTTTAAGGATGTGCTGACCTCAGAATGGAAACCAGGGTATGTGTTACGTTGGGGACGAGGTTTTGCTTTTATTTCTACAGGAGAAGATAAGCTGTGGGTACCATCAAAATTGATAAAGGTTCGATTTGAACAAGAGAGACCTCTTAATTAGAGGAGGTGATAGTTCATCAACTATCGTAAACATCCAATTTAAACTAACTTACACCAGTAACACATGCCTTTTCATTTAATCAGATAACTTGTCAAAAAGGAACATCCCCAAAAAACCTTGGGGAAAGGTTTTTGTTTTTGTCTTTTAGGAGAATGAAGGTTAACGAATTTGAAGAACACTGGACAAATGAGACAACTGAAGAAAAGGAACAAATCATCTATCCTAAGAAACAGAGTGAAATGGCGTATTTGTATGTTATCTAAAAAAATTTTATGTCTTCCTAAATGTTTGTTTCTGCTTTTCTTTAAAGATTTAACACTAACTTCTAATAGTCCCAGTTCAATTAAAATTTAAAGCTGACTTTGGAGTTGGAGAATGGCTCTCTCCTTCTTTAAACTCAAGCATGTTGTTAAAAGGAAAATGCAAACTCCCTGTATCATGCCAGAGGAAAAGAGCCATCTTCTGCTATGGGACAGGAGAAAAGCCAAATTAATTAAGGGACTATTCTATTACGAATCTCAACTCTTTGATTCTATTCTGATTCTTTAAACTTTTCTTAAAGTATGAATTTTATATCAAAATTTACAAGATCAATATATATAGATATATATACATTTTAAACTTTGTTAAGATATAAATGGTCATATAGAGTACTAACTAATTCTAAAAAGTCGCATATATAGTCTTTGTGTTCGAGTCTCTTATCAGTTTTTTGCAGGAAATCACGGTTAGGCCTAACATCAACTGAAGTCTCCAGGAAGAAGATGGGGCCCCACAACAACAACAACAATTCCACGTGGACAATAATAACATCACTAAGCTGACAAACATCATCTACAGATCAGCTTTGAACTACAAAGTGCTCAGAGCAATTTTGAGAAGAGCTAGCTGAGATGATCCAGTCTCAAAGACTACTTGAATAAGGATTTGAGATAAACCCTGAATTTTGGCATTATACACAGACTGGATAACGAAGGATATATTTACCTTTCCTAGAATTTGACAATTAACCTAAAATTTTTCTTTCAGGATAAAGATACCTTCGCCCATACCCAGCAGGAAGCAATTTCAAGAATACGACGCCCACATTCCCAAAGAGGTGGTGTGGGGCGGTTGGTTTTTTTGGTCTTTTAATGGGTTTTGGGTCTGGGATAATTTTCATTGATTAAGGGGGTTGGTTACAAGTTGTTGTCAAGGGTTAGGAAAAAGGCTAAGCAAAGGAGATTAGATTTAAGGTTCTTATTAAAAAAAAAAAAAGAAAAGAAAAATGTAAATACTTTACATTGGATTGGATTGTTTTATATTGTATACAAATTATATATATTGAAATTGATATTGTTAGAAAATGTTATATATATTTTTCTAATTGTACCGTTCATCTAACAATGTAATGCAATTTTCTGATCCTTGAATGTTATTACCAACTATTAGGATATAAAGAAATGAAAGTTAGTAGTTAGATATTATAATAGAACTTGTAGTTATATTAGGTATGTTTTCAAGATTGAGTAGATATATTTTAGATAGACAGGTTATCTTCAAACCCTTCAGAGATCTACAGAATATGGCATTTAAAATGTTTTAATAACTTAGAAAATTTTTCTTTTTTGTTATGACTATGAGACATGTCGGCTCCTGGCAGTACCAATCTACTTCAGAGAAAATATGGGCATTGAAGAAACTGCATATGGAGTTAACTTTCATTGTGGCAAAAGTTAGCCACTGGACAACAAAGTATCCTCGAATCAACAGGACAAAATGGACAGACAGGACATAAAACAAAGGATTACTGATTCTTGCCAAAACAAGTGTGTTTAGGGCTTTATCAAAAGGCATCTTCAGAGGCCAGGACAATATGGCACCATCCCTGAAGTGGCCTTTGCAATTCGAAAAAGGTACAGTGCCCTTTTCTTCGAAGGCAGCTGAACAGGCAGTGGGCCGATGGCCTCTGATGTGCAATGGAACAGCAGCTGAAACAGTTATTCTTGAAGAGTAACTAAGCTCACGCCTCTCAATAGTAGACTGGCATTTGATGGAGGGATATGGAGAAGAATGGGATGCTGAGATGAAGCCATATATACACAGCCAAGAAGAATGGACAGCTGAATTAAAAAACCATCAACAATTTCCAGAATTTAAAATCCTGAATCATGACATGACACTAGTGGAATTCAGGTGTTTCTGGTACATGGACTACTCTCACTCAATGTGAGGTTGAACTGTTGACCTTGTGTACATCCTACTTCACAAATGAGTCTGTCAGATATGCTAAGCCTATAGGCTGAAGATGATGCCCCAGCACTTCGGAGAAACCTCAGGTGACTGTCCAGACAGCTGTCTGTTTCTGTCAACTCACAAATTTTTTGGAAGTTGCTTATGTGCACTTCCTGTTTTTATTTTTGTTAGCTAATATTATTTCCTTCTTGGGTCTCTGAGGGAGTTGAAGATTAGTTAGTTATAGTTGAAGATTAATTAGGATACATTTTGGACTTACCAAAATAGGATAGATAATGAAATTATTTTCTCTGAATTTGTCAAATACAAATGGACTAGACATTGTTTAGGTATTTATTACTTGTATATATTGTATATAGTTATTGTCCTTTTGTATATAGTTTTTCTTATATTAGTTATAAGCTTTTTCTTTTTTTTCCTTTTTATTAAAATAGAAAAGGGGAAATATGGTGATATTTTATTTGTATTAAAATGTTATTTGTATGTTAATAAATAAAGTTGCCCGGGGGTCAGAGCTATTAGCAAGCCATAGGAAAGCAGGGCAGTGGTAGCGTACGCTTGTAATTCCAGCACTTGGTAGGCAGAGCTGGGTAAGTCTCTGTGTGTTCAGGGATACAGCCATTATTGGATACACATGCCTTTAATCTTAATACCAATCATGGAAAACCTGGAGGCCTATACAGACAGGCTGTGAGGAGGCGGTCATGTGGTTGGGTTTACAACCAATGAGAAGGCAGGACAGGAACTCTATATAAAGACTTTAACACAGGGGTAGCTCTGGTTTGGAGAGGTAGGACCACCGCAGGAGGAAGGGTAAGGTTTTAGCTCTTAGCTTTGACCTCTTGGCTTTCTTCTTTGCATTGATTCTGTGTTTATTATTTAATAAGAAGGTTGGATACATCTACACATTTGAATAACAAAAGAAATAAATCACTAATGTGTTGAAACCCAAAGTATAAAATAAACATATCTATAACTACACCAAAAGGAGTAAGTTATTAAATAAATAATTTTCTGTGTCAAAGAATTCCATGTAATATGCATAGATACTCTGCTCTCAGAAATTAGAGCATAATTCCCTGTTGCTTAAGTGTAAGTTGAACACAGTCTTTCCTTTCCAAAGAGGATAGTTTGGACAAGGAGAGTAACTCTATACTGAACACCAGGTACCCTTGTTAGCTGGATAATCAAGGCCAGTGTTGGAGGTGAGAAATTACATTGCTAGCATGCACCCTGACAGGAGTAGTGAGAATGGCCCATTACTGTTATGATCTTCTTTCCTTAGGAAAACATCAACAGACTCCAAGTGAGGAGCCTTTTCTAAGATATCTTACCAGTACTCCTAAAAAAAAAACATAAATAAATAAATCAAGGTTATAAAAAAACAGGGAAATCTCATGAACTGTTACCATCAAGAGGAGCCCAAGGAGACACAACACTGTGCATGTTGTGGGACACCCTACATGAGATCCTGGAAAAGAAGGATGGAGGTTGGGTAAAACCTGCAGAAAGAAGTGTGGAGTGTACCCGAAGATTCTGTGTCAACAATAATATATCATTGGGCTGGAGATAAGATTGGGGTAGAACGCTTGGTTAGTATTTGAGAGACCCTAGGTTCAACCCCAGAGATGAAGTAGAGAAGGGAAGATGACGAGGTGGAGGAAAGGAAAATTAATAACAATATACTAACATAACATTAATAACAGAAATCGGGTGTGATGTATACGGAAACTCTATACCATCTTTGCAATTTTTCAGCTTATCTACAGACCTAAAGTCAGTCTCGGATAAAATGTTTACTTAAAAAGTTTGAATGCCTCAGCATCACCCCCAAGATTCTGATTTAGTCTGGATCACGGCCTGAACTTCAGGACCTTTGAAAACTCCCAAGGTGATTCTAATTTGTAACCAGCAACCCACCCGTCTATAGGAGGATGGTGTCTACACAGGCTGCTCTTCCTTCCTTTTCTTTTTTCCTTTAATTATGCTAAGCATTCTGGCCTGGTAAAATAGTCTGCCTTAATGATTTTGGCTGTTTGAATACAGCAATTCTTTAGGCTCAAGACCAGTGAGGTGGCTAATAGGTAATAGGTGCTATTACCTATTAAATTAAAAATCTTACCCAGAAGCTGAAACTAGCACACAGAGTTGAAATAAATAGACAGTGAAGGACAGAGTGTGTGGAATGTGCTATGAGTTGAATCTGTGTGATAGGAAAGCCTTCCCTCCTCTGCATCTTACTCTGTGTGTTAGAGGTGGCGCACCCCTAGGCACAGAAGGTTTTGGCCTTCATTAGAGAGAGAATTATTGTTTGGGGTTCGATGGTGAAAAAGTGTTAAGTGTATGACCTGTTGCAAATGTCACTTTCAGGTTCAGGAACCAGAGAACTGAAGCCATCCTATTTGCCTTCGGCAGGGGTGCAGGGCAGCTGGTGGTCGGGGCTCAAGGAAGCATGTCCTATACCCTATTCTGGAGATGATGGACTTCAGCAAACATCAAGGAAGAGAGTGTATCTGACATAAGTCTGGGTGAAGAGAGGAATGCTGAAGTCCCCTCGCTGACAATCTAGAAACGAAGAGATTACCTTTCTACACTCACATCTCTTGCTGAAAATCCTAAAAGGCCAGGAGATCACTTCACCCACATCAAGGTACACAAAAGCTTATTTTCCCTATCATTTTTCTTCCTCAAATCATTAGTAGTAGGAATTCCTATATTTTCTAAGAATATTTAACCTGCCAGAAAGCATTTTCTGATCATATCTTATACAATGCTAAGTACTGAGGAGATATTTTTAAAAATTTAAAAGTAATCATGGCCCTTATTCATTTATCGTACTCACAATTTAATTGTGTCTTATGCACCAGACATCTGAAAGGAGAGGAAGAGGGTAATGTGCCCTAGGGAGCTCTTATTAAGTGTACAAGTCACACCTTGTAGGCAGGTGGGTACTAGATATATAATCATAATCATAATTGTAATACAAAGCAGAATCTAAGTGAGGTGTGGCTTCTTTCTTAAGTTCACAGCCATCTAAGAGTTTCCTCTCTGGTCCACGTATTCCCAGTGTCTGGGGAAACACTTGGTTGCAGATACTGGCTGGGAGATGGTACAGCACTATTGCGGTTAGGGTATGAAGTATCTACACACAAGATTCATGTGTTGAAGGCAGAGTCCTCTCTGGGTGAATCCAATCAGTACGAGGAGACTGAATCACAAGGGCTCTGATGTCATCAGTCTTCTAAGAGAGGCTCTGAGGCAATGCTGTGGGTTAACTCATTCTTGTTGTTGGCTAGCAAGGAAGGCACAGCCATGCTCAGCTATTGGGACCATCTCTTTACTGACATGGAATTTGGAGAGTGATTTACTCAGTGAGTGCTGGGTCACTTGTCAGAAGATTGAAGATTTTCAGGAAACTGTACCAATGTAAGGTTTAAGTAGCTAAATGCTGTCAGGCATTGCTGATCTAAGTGTGTAGTATTAAATAATTGTTCCATTAAGGCATGTCAGCAGGGAATTAAGATAGGTGACCCAAATTCTGTACTTCTTTTTAGTAACTCAGTGTAATGTAGAGCTAACACTCATTGGATCTCAGCTGCAGGCATGTGAGATGAAGGAGGAGAGAGAGGGTGATGCGCCCTGGAGAGCTCTTACTAAGTGTGCAAGTCACACCTTGTAGGCAGGTGGGTAGGGCAGGTATCTACCTTGTAGGCAGGTGGATAGGGCAGCTCTCATTCTCTCTCTCTCTCTCTCTCTCTCTCTCTCTCTCTCTCTCTCTCTCTCTCTCTCTCTGCGCATATGTGTGTGTATGTATCTGTGTTCATTTAGTTCTCTGTTATTCGCTTGTGAACTGTTTGTTGATTTTTGCATTACTATGACCAAAATACAAAAAGCCTGATGGGAACAACTGAAGGCAGTCAAGATTTATGTCACTCATGGTTCCAGAAGGTTGGATCCATGATTGCCTAGCACCACATACTTGGGCAGAACATCGTATCAGGCAGAGCGTGTGCCCAAACATTGGGATTGCTTCATGCTGCCTAGAAAGCAAAAAAGACTGAAACCGGAAGAGGCTGGGAATGGGATACCCCTAAGGACTCATCCCAAGTGGCCTACTTTCTCCAGCTAGGGCACATCTCCCAAAGTAGAAAGAACCTCCCACAACACTGCCACTACCTGGGGCCTGAGAGTTCAAAACCCGAGCTGGGAGGGGGGCAAACATGTCCTATCCATACCCTAGCATTTGCAATCTCAAAAAGTCTAGCTTAAAACTGTGGGAAGGGCAGTTAATGGGCCGTCTGCCATTGTGAGAAGGAATGTGTGACCTACAAAAGACCCCACCCTCTAGAAATTTGGATTCAATAGAGCCTATTCTCTTTGTGTCCTTCCTTGGGAAAAAAAAAAAAGACCCACTCATGTATGCGCCCATCCCCCTCCGGAGTCAGTTAGGGTCATCACCAGTTAAGGTTAGAACAGTGACTTTCAGCAGTTTTCTCCAATAGTGAGCGCCTATCTCACTTTTGCAAGCTGCCAGTTACAGTCTCTTCTTGAAGACCTGGAGTGATAATATTGTGTACTGCTGATCAAAGGCCGTATCACATGCATGAAGGCTGCCACGGCCAGCTGACAAAGCAGCAGTGTGGGTTTTCACTCAAGCTGAAGGGCACTCCACTTCCACAGGAAAGCAAGCTGTGAGTGTGAGGCAGGGCTAAAGCATCCTGTGAAGGGATCTTGTCAAGTATTTGTTTTCATATTTAAGTTACGAACCTAGAGTCTGCATAGAGCTTTGTCCACTTTTGTTGCCACTGGAAGGTAGTTACTAGCCACTGATAAGCCCAACAATCCACGAGAGTGCTATTGAATTGCACCTGATGGAGGGAAATTTAACACCCCTTGTCCCATGCTTGTTCTTTCTTTCTTTCTTTCTTTCTTTCTTTCTTTCTTTCTTTCTTTCTTTCTTTCTTTCTTCTTTTTTTTTTTTTTAACAAGGTAGAGACCTATTATTATAGTTTTCTTGTCTTCACATATCTTTTGGGGCCAGATACTACTTGGTGGTCCTCTATTATGATTCTATTTTAAAATGTCCACCACAGGCTCATGTGCATAGAAGATGTTGATTCAGGAGATTGTGGATCCTGTGGGGTAAGGGGCATGGTTGGTAGAGGTGGGTCACTGGGAATAGCCTTTGAAGGTTGGATATAATCCAGCCTTGGTCCCAGGTGGAGGTCTCTGCTTCTTTTCTACTGTGGCGATGTGCAGGGTCACAGGTTCAGTTAATCTTGAGTAGATGATGACCATAAAATTCCAGGTGTCCCCAAAGACCCAGGCAAGGATTTATGGTCACAGTAGAAACCCTCTCAGCCTACCTTAAATTCAGCATATCCACAGCAGGCATGTGCTGGGACGTGGTGGGAGGCAAATGCGGAACTGTTACATGATATTTCTTGGGGAGATGTAAAGAAACATCCATTCACCCCAGAAAGGACACTGACATACCAAAGAAAAGATTCCATCCTGATCAAGCCTGGGGAACCGAAGGATTTATTGTGGGGACTTACCTGCCACAGTGAGGTCCTGCCATTGCCGACTGAGCTACTTCCGTTATTGTGTATCCCCCACCCCATCACGGTGAGCTGGACCTGCTAAACAGTGAGCCCAGAGAAATCTGTCTGTGTATAAAATGTTTCTGTTGAGAGTTTGGTCACATCAATGGGAGAAGTAAGTAATGCACACCTCTGCCAGAGACAGTTCCTGTGGTCAGCAGGGCTATTTCCCTGGATGAGACATGACCACCTGGCTTGCAGTCATGGCCGTGAAATAAGGAAACAATGTGGTGATGTCAGATCTATGGATCTTCTTTTTTCTTTGTGGGTGGCCAAGGGAGAGAGTCCTCCAGATCCTCACCTGAGATTTCAGGCCCCTTCCTGTTCATGCCCCAAGCTGCATGTGGTCTTGGGTGATGCTAGAGTATAGAAGTGGTTGAAGGTTGACTGGGGCTCCAGTGACCTTGATTTTGTGAGTCATTATTCATGCTGGGGTGAGACTTTTCAGTGGCACATATACTTTTGAGTTTCCTATGCTCTCTAGGTACCTGTCTGTGCTCCTGTAAGTACCCTCATTGGTTCCCCAGGCTTGATCAGGATGGAATCTTTTCTTTGGTATGTCAGTGTCCTTTCTGGGGTGAGTAGATGTTTCTTTACATCTCCCCAGGAAATATCATGTAACAGTCCCATATTTGCCTCCAACCACACCCCAGCACATTCCTGCTATGAGTATGTTGAATTTAAGGTGGGTTGGGTGGGTTTCTACTGTGACCATAAACCCTTGCCTGGGTCTTTGGGGACACCTGGAATTTTATGGTCATCATCTACTCAGAATGAACTGATCCTGTGACTCTGCACATTTTGGTGTTATTACATCAGGTTGGCTTTCCTATCACTAGTAGGATGGTTGGCCAGTTGCAGCCAATTCGGAGGTGAGGGGGTGGGTTTCTATGTGCCATTTTCTCCTGGTAGGATCAAGTCTGAAACCTGCTCATGATTCCACTTTCCTTCAAAGGAACCTCATCCACCCGTTGGATCAGTAGCCACCCCAACCATGACTTTCTTAGCTTAGTACTGGAGCTTTACAATTTAGATGCCTAGACCCCTGGCTTGGCTCTGAGTCTTCAGGAATGGGTCGTCTCCAGACTATCTGAGGTCCATTGAGGTGGAGGAGTGTCCTTGAGACACTGGGAGGTAGCAGGCCATGGAAAAGTCCCCAGATTCAGGGGCCGCAGTAGGCCCACACTTCAGCGCACACCTTCTTTAGTGATTCCAGTTTGTGAAAATCCCAGGCAGTTACTACATCCATATGAACAAGTCCCACCATAAGGTGAGCATGGTCAGGCCGTCTTACAGAGAAAACATAGGATCTCTGTGACACTGTAGCTCTACCCCCACACCCATTTAATGTGGGGAATTTTGCATCTTAATTTCAAAGTGTGTTATATCTCTGATGGGGCCATGTTCCTTTTCATTTTCTTTTCTCCCTCCAAGTTGCTTTAGAAAAGCCTAACTACATTCAGTTTTCCTCATCCCTGATTTTAGATTTTCCTGATGGAAACCCAGTTTTCCCTGTGATATGTAGTACTGATCACTTGAGTTTTTAAAGAGTAGGATGAAGCCCATAGTCTTGGAAACTATCTATCTGGAGTATAAATTCCTTGGTGGGGGCATAATCTACATTCACTAACCCACCACCCATGAACATATCCCTCCATACTTTCCTCCTTCTTTGAAGCGTATCGGAGCCAGTTGGGTTAGGATGGAAAGAAGAAATAAAGGGGAGATAGAAAATTCAATAGGTCAGCTTCTGTCTCTAAAAGATCTTCATGTTTCTCTCATCAGTCTACCTGTGCCCAGCTGTCAGGGCTGTGAAGTGTCCTCAGATTCTGGGAGCCATCAGGGTTGTCTTCTTTAGATTACCCAACTAGACAGGGAGGCCCTTTAGAATTGGAGTTTAGACTTAATTTTTCATTAACAATTCTTAGTATTATGAGAGAAATAATTTCAGAGTAGCCGACTAAAGACTTACCGTAGTCACTCACAAGAAAATATTTCCTCTCCCTTGTGTGCCAGGCACTGGTGGAACAGTGTGTTGCTGTGATATGATTTTAAAAATACATTAGTCTTGGTTCCCGTTTCTAACACAGAGATCCCGAAAGTTGTGAAGTTTTCTGAGTGAGAGGAATGTTTGTGTGTGTGTTAACGAGGCAACATAGGGGCAGAAACAGGTCCCTTGAAGGTAGAAGCTGGTCACCAGAGGATTAGCGTTCTGAGCTCTGCATGTCACCTCTACTTCTAGGAGGTGGGCCAGGGACAGGAAATGGAGTTAAATCACTGATGGCTAATGATTTAGTAAGTAATGCCTACAAAATGAAGCTTCTAGAATAACTAACTCTAGGGCTAATTGAGCTTCCTTGTCAGTGGACACAGAGAGAAATTCTGAGAGGGTGACATGCCCAGAGAGGGCATGGCAGTTGGGTGGTCTCCTTCCTGTACTTGTCCCCATGGAGCTCCTTCACTGGCTGTTCCTGGGTTGTTTCATGTATAATAAAACTGCAGTAGAAAGTAAGCAGTAAGGGTTCTGTGAGTCGTTCTAGCAAATGATTGAACCTGTGGGTATGGGGGTGGTGGTGCCTAAATCTGCGGTAGGTTAGAGGGAGGCATAGGCATCCCAGGGAATATCTTTGTAGCCAATGTCTAAAGTGGTGACATCTTCTGTCTCTGTGCCTTTACTTGGGAGGTGTGTACTGACAAGTATCCGAAGGAATTGCGTCGTTGGCCACTTAGTTGCTGTTATAGTGAATTGAAGAAGTGGTCAGTATGTGAATGATGTATCTGGGGGTAAAATGGTGACCAGAAACAAAACGTTCCCATTCTCAAAGTCTGCAGCTTTGCCACGAGTGTGTCAGGTTTCTTCAGTGCAGTGCCTCATACCATCCATTTAGTCGTTGAACTCTACTCCATCTGGTCTCGGGGACTAACGCTTGTGGATCGATTCAGTGGGCTCCAGGCTTTCTATCCCTGTCTGGGGGGAGATCACTGGGGGTCCAGCACCCAGCAGGAAATTGATGGGAAGGAGGCAAGCAAAAGCAAGGTGGTAACCAACATGGTCTTGTTTCCTCTGTGTGAGGCCATGTGTCTTTTCTCAGTGCCTTTCTCCTTTCACAATCTGGTTACTCCTTCTGGTCTTCTGGGGCCTGGGAGTGCTAAAAATGCTCCAGCTTCTCTCAACTCCTGTGGTTCTATTACACCTACATACACACTTGTAAAAAAAAATACAAAAAAAGCTTCCTTTGTCAATATGCCTTCTTTGAATTACCCTCATAGGAGTGTTCCATTGCTTTGGGACCCAAGACCAGAACTGTTCTTGTGACTGTTGGGTTTATGTTTACTGAGTGTGTTAACTTTTCTTTTACTGTAGTTGATGCCATGCCAGCTGTTCAGCTGCTTGTGAAGGTCACCCGGTCTGCAATGATAGAAGTGCACAGAGCAAATTGCCTATCTTCCTATTTCCTTTGGCACAAGAGAACAGAGAAGAGAAACCTGAGCACCAACTCTGCTTTATAGCATTTAGAATTGCACTTTCCATTGCCAAAATGCACCTCTCATTCATTGTGATTTTGGCATCGATTCTATATTCCAGCTTTGAAGATGTGTTAATGGTTTGGGTTTATAGAAACATGCTGATGAGAGGTTGATAAGTAATGAAAAGATACTGCCATTATCATTTTATTGGTGAGATGGGACAGAATAGTAATACTGAAAAAAAGCTTAATAGCTATCCCTGAAACATGTTTCATGATAAACATTTTAGTGAAAGATAACCCAGCAATAGACCATTAAAGGAAAGGGAAATGTGTGCTTTTCGTGTTTACAGAGGTTTTAACATGGAGAACCATATCCTCACATTGATGTTTGTTGTTAGGCTCGCCCCACCCTAGCACTTGTATTAGAATCTATTGTTAGTTTTTCCAGTGAATTTCTTGTGAAAAGATATGAACTTGTGTATTTCTACCTTTCCATGAGAGTCACTTTGAGCCTCCCTTGCTTTCTAAGCCATTACTGAAGAATGCATCAGGGTGGCCAGGAAGGATATTCAGAGCTGGTTTAAACCTGACCTGTTTCCGATCCATTCTTGTGAAGATAAAAGGAGAAGCATGTGTAGGGAAATCTCTGCAGAGTTAGGGAGAGGCTGTCTCCATCCCTGACCTGAAGAAATCAAGACCTTCAAAGGCTGTTCATCCCAATGCTATAGATAAGGAGAACAAAGCATTGGGATTTTTAAAGATATACCTAGACACACAGTATGGTGGTTTCCATTATGTACTCTCCCTTAGGTACCATAAGCCAAAATAAACTCTTTCTGCCATAAGTCAATTTTGGTCATGGTGTTTTGTCACAGCAACAGAGAAGAATTAATATAAAAATTGGTATCAGAGAGTAGGCTGTTTATATGAAGAACCTGACAATGCTTTTTTTTTTTTTCTTTTCATGTGGAAGACTTTGGAACTTTGGACTACCAATGTTCTGTAAGCAGAACTTAATGGGCCATTCCAGTAGGAGCCTGTGAGACAGAAATGCTGAGAATAATGTGGACTGTAGAAGCTCAAGAGGTTTCAGAGGGGAACAATGTCACTATTGGGAACCAGGCTAGAGGGCAATCTTATAATTTTTATCAGAGTCTGTCTGCCTGTGTCCTAAGAACGTGTCTAGGACTAAAGCGGAAATAAATGGACTCATCCTTTGGCGGAAGAAACTTCAAAACAGTGTAATACTGAGTGTGTGGCATGGTGGTTATTGGCAACTCTTATACAGGTGTACAATGAAAAAGAGGGAGTGTGGCAAAAAGAAATACAAAATGCACAGTTCAGAGAGAAAAAGAATACTAGGAAGCTTAATTTACAGCCAAAGACTGCGCTGAAAGAGAGGATGTAATTGTTAAGGAGTTTAATGCTATTACAGAGAGACCTCCTGCTCTGCGCTGGGAAGGATGCCCTCAGGGTGAGACCCCACTGTCTGCTAAGAGTCCAACTTGTGAAAGGAGACAGAATTAAGGACTTCCTGTTCCAAGAAAGCATTGCTTTAATATAAAAAAGCTGTTGCAAATGTGGTCGAAGGGGGCCAGGGTCCACCCCAAGCTGCGAGCTAAACTTGGCAGTGTCATCCATGTGGTGTTGGCTTTGGAGGCATGAGGAGGAGGTCTCGAATCCATCCTCCATGTTTTCAAGATACTGCTGAAGTCAGGCAATGTGTGGCAGTGCTGGAGTCACTACAAGGTGATTATGGCCAGAGGAAGCCATGAGTCTATGAGAGGCCATTGTATGAAGCTGTGAAAGTCAATCCTGAGTTTCAGGAAAGACCTCAAGATGATAGAGATATCAGAGCTGTGAGAATTCTGCCATGGAGAACTTCCTATAGAGAGCAGAATGAGTGTATGTGTGTGTGTGTGTGGGGGGTATATGTTGCAGACAGTAAAACTGGAGGGGTAAAATCATACAAGCCCTTTAAAAATAAAGCCCTAGATATCAGGCACAAAGCTAGAGAATTTGGTTATTGTCCTACTGGCTTTCAGTCTTGCTTTGGTCCAGTGTCTTATCACTACACTCCCAGTCCTCCTGCTCAGATTGGTAGTATACATTCTGTGCCATTGTGTGCTGAAAGTATGTAAGTTGCATTATTTTTTACAAGGGGGTTACAGTTAAGAGACTGCCTTCAGTCTCAAAAGAGACTTTGGACTTTAAAACAGCGTTGAGATTGTAGAAGCCTATGGGAACTTTGGAAATTGGAATAAATACATTTTGTATTATGATAAGGCCAAGGGCCTATGAGGACCAAGGATTTGGACTCTGGGTCCCTGGTTTGTGGTACTGTTTTGGGACATTATGGAACCTTCAGGAAGTGGAGGCTTATTGGAGAAAATCATTACTGGGGTGTGCTTTGAGGAGTCATAGCCTTGCCCCACTTCCAATTCTTTCTTTTTCTCTGTCTCTGTCTCTCTGTCTGTCTCTGTCTCTCTGCTTCGTGTTTGCAGTTGAAGACATGATCTCTCAGCTTCCTTCCTGGCAGACTGCTGTAGCCATGCTCTGCTGTTATGCGCTCTCCTCTGGAACCATAAGCCAGAGTAAACTCTGTCTTTCCTAAGTTGATTTTAGTCATGGTGTGTTATCACAGCAATAAAAGGAACTAATACGTAACTAACAGGCACAGCTATGTTAGTTTGCCTGGGTTAACTTGAGAACGTTCTGCAAACCAACTTATTTAAAGAATAATTTACTGTCTTGTAATTCTGGAGGATGGCAGTCCAAAATCAGGGCCTGGGCAAGTTTGTTCCTCCCAAGAGCTGTGTGAGAGGTGTTTTCCAACTCTCTCTTAACTTCTTAATGGTTGTCTTGGCCCCTTGTGTGCCCACAAGAGCTTCGCTTTATGTCATTTGGGCCAAATTCCTCCCCCTTTGAGGACACTAGTAATATCGCGTTATAGACAACCATAATGACCCCCTTTTAACTAGTTTGCCTCTGTAAAGGTCCTCTAGGGGTCCAGGACTTCAACAGTGGATTCTGGGGAAGATGGAGAGGGACTAATTCATCCCCTAACATCATCTGTCTAAAGACTGAGAGCAACTCAATCCTTCAACACCCTTGTTAGCTTTCATTTCCTGTCACACTAATTTCAGTGTCCTCATTTTCCATCTTCTTTCATCCTGGGACAGCATACCAGAGTGTAGTTAGAACTGAGGATTTTTACAGACACTTCAAAGAATTCGATTTAGGGGAAAATAAAGTCAAAGCAAATCCCAGGCACCAATAACTATTATTAATATAGCCCAGAAATACTCATTTTGGGAATAAACATGAACTTTTCATTACTCCATGGTGGATAGATGCTATTGAAATTGGTAGGTATAATTTTCTAAGAATTATTTCATAAATTGTGTTAATAGATGTAGCTAGAGTTTTCCTGCCTGGCCCACAGTCAGGACAAATCTCTCTCACCTGCCAGTCCCACAGCCGCTCAGACCCGACCAAGTAAACACAGAGACTTATATTGCTTACAAACTGTATGGTCGTGGCAGGCTTCTTGCTAACTGTTCTTACAGCTTAAATTAATCCATTTCTATAAATCTATACCTTGCTACGTGGCTCGTGGCTTACCGGCATCTTCACATGCTGTTTCTCATCATGGCGGCTGGCAGTGTCTCTCCGACTCAGCCTTCCACTTCCCAGCTTTATTCTCTTCCTTGTCCCACCTACACTTCCTGCCTAGCCACTGGCCAATCAGTGATTTATTTATTGACCAATCAGCAACACATTTGACATACAGACCATCCCACAGCAAATAGACACATGCGTCTGTTTTTTTTTTCCCTTTGATCTTTCCTGGGAGGAAAGATCTCCCATGGAAACAAGCTTTTTTTCCCCCTCATCGTCCCTTGGATATAGCTTTTGCAGGACCATTGCCAATGTAGGTACTAAATTCACCTAAAATGGTTTTGTCAGTGGAAGGATGCTTAAACCATCTGAGGCTTAGGGGACAGCTGTGGCAGGGCCACACTCTGTAGAGTCATATCTGCACATTGGTAGGAAGGATAGTTTTCTTATGTTGAACCAAATGATCTCTTGGGGGATGTGGCTCTAAAGAGGACAAATATGTCTTTTGGCCATACGCCAGGTTGCTAAGGTCAATATGGCTTGATCAGCCTCACATCAACCCAAAGTGCTTTGATTTGTCGCAACAGAAAACAAATATCAGAATGTTGAACTCCTCTCCAGTGACACCATTCTTCCTCTTCTTGTGCGGCTCAAGATACTCCCTGAAAGTGGGGAGCCGGTGACAAGAAAACAGCATGCTCCTTCTGAGCCCATAGTCAAAGTCTTCTTAGACGTGCGTGGCTTCACTGGGCACAGCAGCAATGCCACACAGCTGAGGACCCACCACGCTCAGGGGAAGCTTTTGAAACTAACCCAGAACACAGAACATGTTTTTTGTGGGAACATGAAAGTGTCCAGAAGGAAACAGCATCCTCAACTAAACCTTCTGAAGAGTTAACCGGCTGTTTAGAGCACTAATGATTGTGGAGGAGTTGGAATGTTGCAGGTCTAGATCCTAATTACAAATTATCTTGGGCCACCATTAGCTTTCTTAATGGTCATTTTGTTGCCTGCCTCTATAATGAACCTAAGAGCTTTGTGACCACTGGAAAAGTCATTTGGATTGTACAGACAGAACACTAGTTTCCAGCCAACCAGAAAGCTGTCAGATATGACCTGAGGCTGCAACGTGTTTCCATTTTTTTACTTTAATTCATTGACTTGATGTTTCTACGGGTGTGTTTGAAAAGTGTCCTTATTTATGACTTCCTTTGTTCTGTTACATAAAACACCATCCAACTGTCACAACAACATTGGAACATGGACTTTGAAGTAACTTAACTTTGTGTTCCTGGGCCATAGTCACTCATATTTGGCTTCAGAATAGACTACCTCTTATCTCCTGTTTATAGGACTGTCTTTTGAGCCAAATGGCTTCCTTTTTTTTTTTTTCTTCAAGTCCAGCTAGGCTTGCTTGCCAAAGGTCATCACATCTGGGCTTGTTGACTCTTGACCTTTCCTCCTGTAAAGAAGGTAGAAGAAGTGTCATGGGACCCTTAACTGAGTATCCAGCACCCCCCCCCCAAGCCGGTCATAGGCATTTCTGCCCTAATTGCATGTTCCTCTCTGGGAGATACTAGAGTATATAGGTGGGGAAGGATGGAGGGAGAGAACTCCATCTATACAGCCATGGGGGAGTTCTCATCCATGCTGGGTACAGATCTTCCAGTGTGGCTGCTCATCACACCTCACCCATACTCTGTAAGTAAGTCTAATAAATTCACTGGTTCTCCAGGGTGAACCTTGGTGGAACTGAACTTGAGTTTATTAGTGGGACCATAGGAGGAGGCGTTGGATGTGGTCTACAAGGGAAGGACTTTCGGCAATGTCTCCTTTGAGATGAGTGTTGTGTCTTTGCATCAATACTTGGTACCTGGTCAAGGTAGTAGTGGGTTTTAGGCTGTGACCCCAAACATCACTAGCAATGCTTCTCAAGGGAATTATTGAGACTGTCCCAGTCCATGCCCTGGACTGGGGAGTTTGCAATTTCCCTAGGGCATTAGACTTTGACTTCTGCCAAGGAAAAGAACGTCAGTGACTAAACAGGTTTGGAAAATGCCAAATATTATTACATCCTCCCCTGATACCTTTGTGCCTATTGGAACATAGAATGTTTTAAAATGTTTTCAAGAAGAGGTTTCCATTCAAGCAGATGTGTCCAAGAGTTTCTGGATCAAGACAACATTTGTTCATATAAACCCTGCAAGCAACACATTTTGAGAAATCTTGTTGAAAAATCTGCATAAGCTTAAGACCCAGATGTGCATTGAAATAGACTGTATGTCAAGTTCATAGGTGATATAGCAAGAGCTTCACTGGAAAGGAAAATCCTAATACTATGACACAGAACGTTGCCATGGCTTTGAGCAGGGTGGAGGTGAAGGGAGAGCTGGGCTCACAGGCTTTGCATCCTTTGGGGTCTCTCTTAATTGTGGGAGGGGGTGGCATTATGAGTCAGTGTGAGTTTGGCCTCAATAAGCAGGTGGCCCTGGGCTAGCAGTCAGAAGGCAGAGACTGCATTGGCCTTTTGTCACTCAGCTCATGCTGTGCTTTGCTGGTGAGTGTCCCACCCTCCTTAGCCCCAACCCCCTACCACATCCAGTCTTTGGTGTCTACAAGGCCTGTGTGTCTGTGCGAGCTCAGCACACACTGTCTGAAGGTGAAGAGGAGGGTATTGTCGAGCTGATGACATAATGTCTACACTGCCCGTGTCACCCTGGAGAAGCAGCATTTGGTCCAGTGAGCTGTGCAGCTGCCCAGGGAGGCATGATGACCACCTGACAGAGCTAGCAGGTAGATGCTCCTGTTACAAAGACCCTTTGGTTTTAACTGCAGAGGCTACATGGAACTGGCTTAAGACAAGACGATACCTTTGCAGGAAGGTGATGAAGCAAACAACAAAATTTAAAGACTTGAAACACTCTCATAAGGTTGGAAAACGTGACAGCATAAGGGGTCTTTGAGACTCAATCACTGTGTGCCTTGACCATCATTTTTGAGAAAGGGAATTTTCTAAGCCCAGTTTGGGATCAGATGCCTACTGTTGTTTACCCAGCTGTAGCATATTCAATAGGTAGCATTCTCGTCTTTCCTATGAATACCCTGATTTATTCCAAAGGCTGGCAACAGTTCAACTGTAGGGAAAAGAGTCCATTTTTGTGGTTGTTTATACTCTCTCAGTGGTTGGCCATGTGATCTAGTTCTAACTGGAATCTGGCTAGATATAATTCTGGGTAGCTTTCATTTTCCTTATGTAAAGGAACGTATTCACCTGGCCTGGCTCTTTCTACCTTTGCTTTCCCTTTTCTTCTTGGGGATGCAGACACGGTGTCTGGTGGAGCAGCATCTATCTGTGATCACGATGTGGCAGGCATGGGATACAAGCCATGCCCGAGCGAGAGAAGGCACCAAGATGGTGCCAAGGTCCCTCGTGGTCATCCTGCCGCCATGTTGCTGGACTATGCCTGGTTGTTTCTTATTTGAGAAAACTGACAATCTCTCTATTGAAATCACATCTTCATTATTGTTGGTCTTACTCACAAAACCAAAGCATCCCTAAGTGGAAGAATTATGTAGTGAAAACGTGGGCGCCAGGAGACAACAGCTATGACTCAGAGAGTAATTTAATCTCTATTAGGAGAGGGGAGTGTGGACTCATGAAAAAAATGAGATGTCCCAAAGTGGGTGCTGAGGTTTCCGGCAGCCTTGAACCTTCCCTGCTGCTACCGAGCACAGAGAAACTCTTCATGCCTCCACATTGATGTTCTAGCTGGAATTCATGAATTAATAAAACTCCAGTTTTTCTAGTGCTCATGGCAGACAGTGAAAATGCTGTCTCTCTTTAAACTGACGTTCCAAAAGAGATGAAACAGTAAACATGAAATGAAATGAACAGGCTTGATCTGGGCAGTGAGGGACCAGGTTACATAATGTAAACTAGAGCGTCATGCCGGTAAGTCAAGGGAGGCTGCAGACACCAAGATCTAAGGAAGTGGTATTTGAAATGAGATTTGAGTGGCAGAAAAACAAAAAAGATTGAGAAAGCCCAGAGGACCAGGTCACTCAGGACAGAAGGACCAGTGCAGAGGCAATAAGACAGGGGTGGGCTTCACCTGCTGAAGAGGGACAGGTGGCTGGCTGTTGAATGGTACAGGCTGCGGGGGCTTTGGGACACCCTCTGCAACGGCATCTGTGCTCCTTTTCCCTCACAAAGCTTGGGTTGCTGACCGAACTCTGTGTAATACAGTGTGAATTATGAATTTTCTGTCATCTGCTCTAGCTGTCAGAGCCCAGAGGGGATCGCTGGGGTCCATATGGGTGGGTAGTGCCCTCCCAGACTAATCGCCTTCTGTCCCCTCAAGCCACTGGGAACGGATTCATCACTCGCAGCCACAGCTCCCCAGGGGGCTAGTTTTTTTCCACGCACAGCCAGGGCTGGATTCCCTTGGAATGGGGTCAGTCTTGTGCTGGAGGGACTGGCAGAGCATTCAGCTGGCACACAGCTGCTTCCAGGCCACGCTCCAGCCACCCCCTGAAGGTCCTGCTGTCACGTCAGACATGTCTCCTGCTGGTGGCTACCCATGGAGAGACCTTTGCAGAAAAAATAGGTAGCAAGGGCCCCCGGGGTATGGCATGCAGCCTGGGGTGGCTCACAGCCTGCCACAGCTGCTCATGCCTGGCGTCATTTTCAAGTGATACTTATCAGAGAAGCAGTCACATGAGATCACAGGACCACAGTCTCCCTCAAAGGTCACCCTGTCTTACACACCTCATCTGTCTGTCATTACCCAGAGCAAAGTGTTGGAAGGCCACCATCCCCGTTTCTAACTGGGTGCCTGCTAAGCTGGATCTCTACCAGCTATGGTAAAAACCCACTTCTCTTCTTCTCGGACGCTAACTTGCTGACAGTTGGAACCAAGGTTTCTCTCGGCAGTTAGTTACCTTTCCTGTGGGACTGTGGGACTTCAGAAGTGTCACCATCCACCTTAGGAGGATAAAGTTGCCAAGAAGTGCCCAACCTACCTCTTCAGATACCTTGGATTTGTATTTCCTAGACCTGAGACGTGAAAATACAAAACACAAAAACTGGAGAGAGCTTGGGGATTCCAGATGCAATATAAAATAGAGATGGTCACCTGCCCAAGATGGATGGTCACACTACAAAGGAAGGTTCTTCTGGGTCTATGCAGCGCTTTCACAGCTGGGTCACTGTGGTGGGGTGACTTCTTCATCTTACGGGACAGACAAAACCAGGTGCTCATGTGTCCGCCGTGTGGTGGTTACCCGTACCTCTGCGTCTCACTTACACCTTCCTGTGTGCTTGTTATTTTTCTTCTCACAGACAAGGAAAATGAGACCAGAATAATTAAACACATTTAGCTGGCAGGAGCAATGCAGGCAGCAGTTGAAGATTTCTGATGTCAACCTGGAGTCATTCCTAAGTCCCTCTGTTATCCCATCATTTGAAGGGGTGTGTATGGCAGGTTGATGGCATAGCAGAAATTAACCATGATTTAGGTAGAAGGAAATACCGCAAACGTGGTTGCAAATGTGGGTGCCGTGAGGTTCCTACTGTACTCATGAAGTAAGTATTCTTAGGAAATAGGATTCCAAGCACAGGCCATTGGCTTTTGGTGATGCTCCTTCATTACCAGTGGTGGTGTGTAGAAGTGTCCCGTCAGGAAGTCTGCCAAAAGAAGCAAGGTCCACGAGGCTCCCACCAAAACATTCCACAGTATCTTCTCAGGAGCTGTCCATGTCCAAAACATTTTTATATGGATGAGTGTAAATATGTGTGTGGTGAGATATGTGTGTATGTGTGTTCTCATGTATGCGTCTGCACATGCGTGTGGAGGCCAGAGGTTAATGTCATGTGTCTCTCTCCATCTCTCTCCGTACTAAGACAAGGTCTCTTGCTGAACTTGGAGCTTGATGATTTAGTGGCTCTAGCCATCCTTGCCTGAGGGGTCCTGTCTCTGCCCTAGTGTTGGGATTGCTGAAGGATTGCCGTGCCCAGCTTTTGCGTAGGTACTGGGGATCTGGACTCCAGTCTTCATGAGTGTACAGCAAACACTTTATTGAAGGAGCCTTCTCTTGGTCCTTACCTTCCCTTATTTTGGTCGTCACTATGAGACTCAGATCCCGTGGAACCTAAAAGGCCAGACTGTAAGTCCTGCTTCTGACACTGAGGCTGAGTGTCTGTGGTGAACCCGCCTGTGTCTCAATAGTTCATGTGCGACACACAGCAGTGGCAGACCCCTCCTGAGAAGGTGGTAAAGACTGAGGAGGTCACTGAGAAGTTCGAGTGCTCAATAAAGTTAAGCTGCTGCCCACGGCTGTTGATGCAGCTGCAGGAGCGTGGACTCAGATCTGAGAGCTCTGCAGCACTCCAGAAGGACTATATCCACAGGTCATGGCAAGGGCAGCCTTTCTAGGGCATGAAATATTCCAAAGATACAATTGAGGACAGGTTCTCTTAACCCTGTGGACTGATCCGCTCTGGACCTTGAACTCCGGGGTTATCTTCATTTTCTGACAGCGTCCCCCCTGGAACGGCAGAAAGCTCAGCTTGCTCACTTGAAAAGCAAAAGCTGACCTGCAGGTTATACTAAGTATCTGATGTGGAGAGAGAAGCAGAAGTCAGAGGCTCTTGTGTAACTTGGAGGGCGTAAAGGAGCCAGCGATAAAACCACTACCCTGAGCTTCACCCAAGTATCATAAATCTCCCTGGACTGGTGTCCAGTCATGGCTAAGGTGTCTGTTGTCTGTTGTTTTGGGCTTGAGACAGACTAGGGGGAGAAAGCTAATTTGTGATTACAGGCTAGAACATGCTTCTATTTGAAATTACTCCTGTTATATAAAAACAACCTGTGGTTGCTTTCTGTTTCTCAGCAATAGTCTGACTTCAATTGATTGCTTCCTGTGAATTTATCTGTTTCCCCAGCCAAAGCTGTTTCTTCCTTCCTCCTTTTCTTTCCCTCTCTCTCATATCAGATCTTTTTTTCCTTCATATTTAGATAATCTCTCCACTGACCTTTCAACAGCTGAACATTTTGTTGCAGGATTCAAGCAAATTTGAAACACAGAGCCAGGTGAGAAACTATGATATAGCAGTCCATCCTTTGCAAAGCAAATGCACTCTGGGCTGTTTTGGGCCAGAGCAGACGTGGCCTTGATGGACTGTGGGGAACAGTATCTCTCAGGCAAAAAATAAGTTACTAAGATTAGGACCCAAATGATGCAAATCCTTCACTCCGCAAGCTAATCTCACGAGGAGCCATGGAGAAAGAAGACTGACTCGGACTCATGGAAGATCCTACATCAACCAATGGACCTCAGGTCACAACCTGTGCCCTAAGAAAACGATTTCTGGCTACATCAGCAACCAAACTGAGTACAATAACAAAACTCTGTGTGTTGTCATCCAATTTGGCACAGCATGAGAAAGTGATAAGCTCGCATCAGTGACTGTTGAAGTCCCCTGAATCCCAGTTCTCTGGTTCCCAACCTAAAGGTAAGCTCTCCATTTAGCTTGCCCACTTTCCTGTGTACAGGTGTAGTTCAGTAAGATGAAATAAAACTCCATGAAAGAACACAGTACATGATTCTACAACTTGTTTTAAAATTTCACATTCGAGTCTTAGCAATTTAGTGTTTGGTTCATTCACTGAACCGATTTGTGGAATACTGTTTTCCAAACAGACCAATACATATTTAGCCATTCTTCAGGTGATGGAAAGTTAGGTTGTACCCCTTTTTCCTCTGTCGCAAACAATGTTTCAGAGTATGCTTTTTCAAAAGCCTATTGAAGATGGCAGGTTTAACAGAATGTTTTCTTGATACTCGCAGGAAAAGGTACACTTTACCTGGAAAACCGGCACACACACATGTATGCTGTATCTATGCATATATATATATATATATATGTATATATATATATATATATATGTGTGTGTGTGTGTGTGTGTGTGTGTGTGTGTGTGTGTGTGTGTGTATGTATGTATAGAGACGACATAAATTTCCCAAAATAAAATCTTATTTTTATTTAATTATAATCCAGTTTAGGATAATATAGTCTACCCCCTTCCCCTACAACTCCAAAATTTCTAAGTATAGTATAGTAAGGTAACCCCACTACCTGTAAATCACATCCCCCAGAGACCTGAGACGTGTTCAGACACAAATTTGCTTTGTCTTGGGGAGTGCCCATGGCATGCAAACTGATGGTCTTGTTCTTGTGAGTTCATGTGTTAAAACAAGTAAATGGATATCATATGTATTTAGGAGCATTCTATGCACTGTTGGAATGCAGCTTTCCAGCTATTCTTTGTGGCCACATCGGAAAAGAAGTCCTGTTGTAAGCTTTCTGGGTCACGGTTTGTTATTGGTACCGAGAGAGAGACAGAGAGAGAGAGAGAGAGAGACAGAGAGACAGACAGAGACAGACAGAGACAGACAGAGAAACAGAAGAGAGACAGACTGAAACAGAGATAACAGAGACAGAGACAGAGAGACAGAGAGACTAGACTCAAGTCTTTTGCAGAAACTTTTCCTTTGGAACCTCAAGATCCTGCTGACAGCCTTAGCTTCTGCTCCAGTGTGCACATCTGGGAAGGCAGAGGGACAGGGAGTGAATAGATGATGTTCTGGGCCTTTCACCTCTGTCCTTACCCCAGGAACCCTATTTTAAAATTTGGCCATTATCTTTCCTCTGGATTTAATTGAAAAAAAAAAAGGATATATCCTGAAAATAATTCTTAAACTATGGATTTAGATAGCTTCAAAGATTTTATTTTTTCAAGATTTAAACTTGAATGAAAGTAACTTGTGAGTCTCTGGGGCATTTCAAATTGTATTCAGAATTAAAGAACAGGCTTGCTTAGGATATGGCCTTTCCTGAGTCGGGTCTAGCAAAGCATGTGGGCTCCCCCATCTGACAGGTACCCATTCTTCCTGCTACTGCGGAGGATGACTTGGGTAGGACTCTTTCAGAGGGGTACGGGGCAACAAGTTTGGCACTGTCTTGGGCTGCAACTGACATCTTTTCTATGGCCATTTTGGCTTCATCTGCAAGAATCTACTTTTAAAACTTAATCCATTTGCCTTGTGCTTCTTTATTCTGTGAATAAGGGGCTAAAGTGTAAATTTTCCTGAAACCCATTTCCTCCCAGCAAACTGTTCCACATGCTCATGATGAAGCTTATTTGCTCAGCAGGGTGCCAAGACAGTTGAACTATTATATTCAACTATTATAGTCACAGAGATGAAAATTTTATTGCCATTTTAATGAAAATATTCAGCTCCTTGTGGGTTTATTCTGCATTCTAAAATACAGTAAGAGCATTAAAGGAAATCCAAGGTAGTAACTTGGTAGTGAAGTGAATTAGAGGTGGGTATGTGTTAATTAATTTGTACAGAATTCATAACTCTCTCTCCATTACCCTGGCTTTCTTCACCTCCCTGGGGCCTGGATTACAGCTTCCTTTCGGTGTCTGCTGCTGCCCTCTGATTCGTCCTGCTTGGATTTCATCTTCCTCAATCACTGTTTTCATCACATCACTCCCTTGCTCCAAACCCTCAAGGGATCTTTACTTCCCACCACATCAAACCTAATACGCAGCTGCCTGTTTTCACGGCATCTCCTAATCTGTTTATTCCTTATATCTCCAGCTTTCTTTCTTTTGCCAGCTGTGACTCTGGTTCCTGTGGTTTGGAGATAATGGAATTTTTGGACATACACCCCCCCCCCCCGAATTGAAATCTGCGTCATTTTTCTTAGGCGTAATTCATCCTTGTTTCCTTCAACAAAAGCATACCCAGACACTGCACACTCCATATCCGGCCATGTGAGCAAGGCTGTGTGGTGGGCATCTGGGGGTGGGGTAGAGGAAAACCTTGTATACACCACCCTTTCCCAGTTTACTGGGAGGAGATCTGGCACAGAGAAGAAGGTCTTTGGGAGCAGTTTGGAAAGCTCTGCCATTTTGCTACATTTGGCAGAATTCAAACCAATACGGGCAAGCAGGAAAATAGCAAATATAAAATCATCAGAAGCCGGCTCAAAAATCTATGAAGAGACATGTCCACATGAGACAAGGCTAAACTGGTCACAAAGCTCTGGAGGAGATGCCTGAGGAGTTGGTAAATGAGAATCAAGAGAAGGCAATGTGCTAGAGAAGGCATTTCATATCCATCTTAGGCTTTCTAATGTGATAAACGCCATGGCCAAAAGCAACTGGGGGAGGAAAGAGTTGATTTTACCTTGCTGATTGCAGTCCATCATCAAGGGGAGTCAGGGCAGGAACTCAAGGCATGAAGCTGGAAGCAGAAACTGAAGCAGAGGCCATGGAAGAACACTGCTTACTGGCTTGCCCCTGCCCAGGGATGGTACCACCCACAGTCTGGGCCCTCCCATATCAATCACCAACTAAGAAAATGTACTGCAGACCTGCCTGCAGGCCAATCTTATGGAAGTGCCTTCACAGTTAAGATTCTCTCTTCCCAGATATGTACAGGTTTGTGTCAAGTTGTCAAAAACCAAACAGCACAGGGTCTTTGAATCTAATCTATTTTGAATTTTGTTTGACTCTTCTACTTCATAACTCTGTGATATAGGAAGTTTCTTTACCCATTAAACAAAGACATTAATGACGGGAAGAACACAGGTCTGTCCTACAGCTAAATGACGTAACATATTTGTTTCTATTTGCTTCTCGTAACCTGGTCTATTTCTGTACTGTCAGTTATTATGACTTTGTTTTTGTGTCTGATTTTATTTGAGCCTTTACTCTTTTTTTCTTAATCTAGCTAAGGGTTCATTAGCCTAATTTGTTTTTCAAAAACCAACTTAGTGGTGTTGATCTTCTAAGGAAGCTTTTGGTCTCAATGTCATTGATTTCTGCTCTGCTCCTTATCATCCTGTTCCTTCTAGTGGTCTGGCAGTGTCCTTAGGTTTTTAGTTCCTTATGGAACATTCTTTGAGATCTTTCTGGTTTTTAAGGTAGTAATGAGTGTAGTTATTAATTACTACAAATTTCTCAGTACTGATTTTGCTTTTCATACATTCTATTTCCATTTTAATTTATTCCAAGAAGCTTTTCTATTTCCTCTTTGACCTGTTTAGCAATCTGGTGTTTAATTTCCATGTATTTTTGTGGTTTCTAAAGTCTTTATTTTTTTTTATCAAATCTTGATTTTAATATATTGTGACCAGGAAAGACACTTGATGGATTTAAGCTTTTACTTAATTGGTTGAAGGCAGTATACTGAAGAGAAGCCTGTACTTCCTTGCACTATTCACACTAATTAAGAAATGTTGCCGGGCGGTGGTGGCACACACCTTTAATCCCAGCACTTGGGAGGCAGAGCCAGGCGGATCTCTGTGAGTTCAAGGCCAGCCTGGGCTACTGAGTGAGTTCCAGGAAAGGCGCAAAGCTACACAGAGAAACCCTGTCTTGAAAAACCAAAAAAAAAAAAAAAAGAAATGTAAACAACAGCTCTGTCTCTGCTGGTGGATGGGAAAAGATTGTACATGTAATCTCTTTACCCATAGGAAGAAAGTACTCCTTTCATTTGCAGTGACATGAGGAGACCTGGAGGACTGGAGGTCATTACACAAAATAAATGAGGCAAAGACAATACAGCACGAAATAAAAAATTATTGATCTCACAGAACTTGAAAATAGAGTAGTGGCCACTGAAGTCTGGGGAGAGCAAGGGACAGGAGGGTGTGAGGAAAGGCCGTTCAGTGAATAGTAGCTTGACAGCTAGGAGAAAGAGCTAATGTCCCATTGTACAGGCTGACAATAAAGATACTGTACTGTGTATTTCAAAATTAGAGAAGAAAAGAATTTGAACGTCTTTACCACAAATAACAATAAGCGTTTGGGGAGCTAAAGACATGAACTTGAGTTGAACATGGCACAAGGAAGATGTGTATTCAAACACGACATGGTACCCAGTAAAACATGTATACTCTTTATGCCAAAACCATGTTTAAAGATGATTATAACAGAGCTGCAAAGTTCCTGTCACCTAGGAGTGATGAAGCCACTCTAACTTCTTAATGCAATGAATTAGTCATGTGCTTGTAGTGGGACACACAAACCTATTGTGTTCACAGTCATAGAAACTTACAATGTACATAACTGGGTGTAGTAACAGCACTTGATAATAAACGACTAGATTATTGGTTTACTCATTTCTTCTATTTTATATTTTTTGTCACTATTTTAAAGTGTACTCATTCTATTTATGAAAAAGTTTACTTCAAACAGTATACTGTGTTATGCATGCCAGAGCCCCATAAATAGGGTATTTACTACATCTATTGACTGTGTTTCTCTTGTGCTTGGTTTAACTGATAGTGTCTTAGCCACAGCTTCTCTAGGAGCAACAACTATGCCATATACACATATACCATTAGCCAACACAGGTAGCAAGATATTTATACCGCCCAGCTTTGTCTAAGTACACATCGTGATGCTTCTACAATGAAACTCCTACCTATGTACTTCCCAGCCTCATTGTGCAACATAGACCAAGGAACTGATGTCCATGCATTGCCCCTGATCAAACAACAAGGGACAAGGGAGCATCTAGGGACAAGAAAAATGGTTCCAATATATAAGTTCACTCCAGAAAGGAGCAGAAGCTGAGGCACCACAGAGGTCCCACAGCAGTGACGCTGTGATGTACTGATATATGCTAAATATGACGAACCTTGAAAAAACATTGCACTAAGTAAAACAAGCCAGGCACAAATGACTGTGTATTGCATTATTCAATTTATATAAAAGGCCCAGGAGAGGGAAATCTGGAGTGTGGTAGTGTTAGGATGCTAGGTTTCAAACTCAGACAAATGGCTGAGGTGCCTATTTAACATACCAAAGTGAATCTGGCTGCCAGATTCTCCTAGCACCCCTCATCCCCTACCTGTTACAGGGTCCTCCTGGCTTGCATACCTGCCCCCTACCCTGAACTTTCCAGCCCAGAGGGCTGGGCCGCTCTTCCCTATATAATCCAACTATTTGGTTACCCCCACCCCCTGCTCTCTTTGGGCCTCCTGGATGCTGCTCCTGGTTCCCCTCTCTCCCTCCCCCCAACCCCACTCCACCTCCTCACACAGCTCAGGGTCATGTCCACTCTGGACTCTCCCAGATGTCTCTGCCTCTGGCTATGTTTCCCTTTTATCTACAATAAATCTTCTCCTCCACCATACCTAGGAACAGTCACGTCCTTTCCTTTTTATTTTTTTATTATTTTCATTCATCTGGTGCCGAAACCAAGGACCAGTCATACCCTTTTCTTTTGTATTTCTTTCCTTCATTCAGGTGGTAGACTGGTATTGCCTGGAGTTTGCAATTGGGAGAGAGACTATGATGTGACTGCTATTAAATATGGGGCTTGTGCTTTGAGGTGAGGGAAATCTTTTACAGTAAGATGTGTGATAGTTGCACATCTTTGAATACGGTAGACACACTGTGTTGAATATTTTGAAAGGATAAAGTTTATGAGCTGTGAATTATATTTCATTAAAGCTATTATTTTAAAAGCTGTTGCATGCAAACATCTTCTTGAATGTGAGACAGTTATTTGGTCTTTCCTGATTTAACTCACCAGGGCACTTTTGAAAATTACAGTTCCTTTGTATAGTATTCCTGTGAGATTTTTGATGTTTCTTCACAGTTGGTCTACACAGCCTAACCAGGACAATCTCAGAGGGGATCCTGAGCTCTTCTTGCATCTTGTGCACGACTTTGTTCTCTTACACTGGTTTAGCTTGACTGAAGGATTATACGTATCTATCAAATATCATTCCTTAATGTCATTTTCTTTTCCCCTTTGAAGTCATTTTACTTTGTGAAAAGGCACTTTGAGACTCTATATCTCTACTTCTTCATGAAATATTCATTTGCTTGTACTGGAATGAATGCACACTTTTACAGTTAGCATGCTGCAGTACAGTGTGTTTCTAACATTACTTCTTTTGGTCTTTAAGTTACCTATTTTATTTAATACTTTAATTTTATTTATTTATCATTGTGTATATATGTTTGTTTATATGTGCATTGTGGTGTGTGTCTGTTTGAGTCTGTGTGTGTATGGTGTGCAGTGGTTGGGCACATGTCACAGAGAACATGTGGAAGCCAGAAGATAATTTTGTGTAGTCAGTTCTTTCTCCCTCTACTCTCTCTCTCTCTCTCTCTCTCTCTCTCTCTCTCTCTCTCTCTCTCTCTCTCTCCATCTCTCTCTGGTTGGTGCATGCTGCCTCTTTCTTTTTTCGAGATACTGTGTCTCTATGTAGCTCTGGCTGTCCTGGAACTCTCTGTGTAGACCAGGCTGGCCTTGAACTCACAGAGATCTACCTGCCTCTGACTCTCTCTCTCTCTCTCTCTCTCTCTCTCTCTCTCTGGTTCCAGAGACTGAACTTGGGTCACTAGGCATATATCACAAGTGCTTTTAGCCAGTGAGCCGTCTTACTGGTCTTCAAGTCGTTTTCCAGCTCATTGGTAGAACTTTCTCAGACATTCCTTTAATGGCATTCTCTTTGGGTTCCATGGGAAATAGAAGGACTGCAAGGCTTTCTCCTGACTTCTTCATAGTTTCCCATTGCTGTTGGCATGGAAATTCTTTAGGAGTAGAGGATGTATTTTCAGTAGTGGAATTGGTGATGAGGCTCACAGAGTATATGGTTACGGGGGTGAGGGCTGATTCTGGCTAGAGCCACAGGAGTGTTTATCACAGCATGACGAGTTTTCCTATAGAGACAGACAAAAGATTTCCAGTATTCCTGGAGTTTCAAAAAAAGTTTTCGAAAATTCAACCAAATCCTGTTTGTTAACCAGCATTGGACAGAAGTGACTGCAGAAAATAACCAGGGAAGAAGCCAGTATCAGTACCACTGTCTTTGACCCACTCCGTGTCTAGACTCTAGGAGTAGAAACCCTATAGGAGTTCTGGGAGCCTCAAAGAGAGTTAACTGGCAGCATACATGTGCATTGGGAAACATTTGTAATTTTTGTTTTGTTTTGATTTTCAAAACAGGGTTTCTCTGTAGTTTTGGAACCTGTCCTAGAACTTGCTCTGTAGACCTGGCTGGCCTCGAACTCACAGAGATCTGCCTGTCTCTGCCTCCTGAGTGCTGGGATTAAAGGTGTGCGCCACCACCATCAGGCAACATTTGTAGTTTTAAGTAGAGGTAGAATCTGAAGAAGTTCCACGGAGACAGCTGTCACTCTGTAAGTTGTGATCATTGTCAGTGGCCTGAAGCCTGGAGCACAGTGCTTAAATAATGTCTGTAGTTGTACTTAAGAGGACAGTCATTGCCCTCCTATGCTGCTGTTACCACACTTTGTTGGCTTTGGGTCTAATGTGCACTAGTCAGTTCTGTTTCTGGGGATGGTTGGTTAACCTTGGAGGTGAGCATGCTGCAGCTCTTAAATCTGCCTCTGGCAGCTGGTGAAGCCTGAGTAGCTCTACTGTTGGCATTTCATGGTTCACAGTTTCTTCCCCATCTCACATCAACCATTCTAATTCTGTTTAAGAGAGATACTTATTACCTATGTAGAGCCCTTCAAAATATCAGCATCTGCCTGTGTGTGTCCATGTGCACATATACATACACATACTACCACAGTGTCTGTGTGCTTCAGTGTTTGTTTTTATTAACGTGGCCACTGCCAGGGGAAATGCTACTTCTAAAGCTGTAGAAATGAGGAGGAGGAAGGGGGCAGAGTGATAATCTTTGGTTTTGAGGTTTATATATGTCGTTGCATCAGTAACTGGCTGTTGAGCAACTGTATCTCCAAATGACTTACATACTTCAAGTAGGCCACTGGCTCTGGCGACCCAGAAAGACTGTAACCTACTTTTGGGAAAAAAAAATACAACGTGAAAATACAGAACAAATAATGGCAACTGCTTTTCAGAAGCATGCTCATTCCTAAAGCAGGTAAGCCATGTGTCCTTTGCAGGCATCCACCTGATCCTGTGAATATGGATTTCTTTTCCTTTCTTTCTTTCTTTCTTTCTTTCTTTCTTTCTTTCTTTCTTTCTTTCTTTCTTTCTTTCTTTCTTTCTTTCTCTCTCCCTCCCTTCCTTCCTTCCTCCCTTCCTCTCTCTCTTTCTTCCTTTTGTCCTTCCTTCCTCTCTTTCTTTTTTCCTTCCTTTCCTCCTTTCTTTCTTTCTTTTTTCTGTCTTTCTTTCATTGAGCCTGTATTTATTGGGAGCCCTTCCTACATCACACTCTGTGGGTGCTAAGGACATGTTACTAAGTGAAGGCAAGCATTGTTCCTGCTGGCAAATATGTGACATCTTGGTTTCCAGAAACAAAATTTCTAATCAGTAGTATTTGCCAGTTTCTGGTATAAGTATCCCACTGCAGCCACTTGCTTGCAAGCCTTCTGTGTCCTGCACTACCAGGGCATTTGGACATAATCAGCAATTGCAAGCCAGTGTGAGCTGGCTCCTACATACAGCCTACCCTTGATGGCCAAAAGCTTAAGGTCAAATTGAGGAGACATTACGTTTAAAAACGTTAAAGTCATTTCAGCCTGTGCTAAGGCCAGTGAAAGGGTACTCTGGAAAGCTAGAGTGTAAAAAAGTAGTATGAAAAAGATGGTGAAACATTGTGTTTCCTAGACAAGAGATATTTAAGTTTAGAGCTTAAAAGTTCAAAAGATTACCAGGAAGGAGAACAACATTTCTAAGTTCTGGGGACTGAAAAGTGAAGGGGATGGGCATACATAATGGGTCTGAAGCTGAGTTACAAGTCCTGACAAGAATGTGGATTTTCATGCTAAAAGCAGAGTTTATCGATTTGTGAACTTAAGCCTTGGAGGAAAATGATGACATTGTAATTTAAAAAAAAATCACTCTGAGGCTATCCCATTTAGGGCTGAGCCCCCAGAAGAGTGGCTTTGAACAAGAATACCATTTATATGGCTGCACGTTTGCAGCTTGGTGGAGGCCTGGTGGAGACATATTGTGAAGCAGTAAATGCTGGAGAGCGGAATTATCTGCAGGAGCCCCCCACCCCCCACCCACCCGCCCCCGTGTCTGGCCATGACTGTTGACTAGAGGCAGCGACTTCAATACTCACTACTGACCTTCTACATGACTAGTTGTCACCTTCACAGTATGGGAGCAGAGGAGCAAATGTGACTGTCCCTAGAGCCAGGTGGATGCTCTATTAACTGTTGGGACCTGACAGAAGTCACCTGGCCCCACCCCTCCCCATTGCTATAGTCAAGGCAATCATGTTCAGACTCAAGGAGAAGGAAAACACCTCCCCTTGAAGGTTAGTAACCATTCTGCAAGAGCATGTGAAATCAGAAATCCAAGCATGGCCAACGTTTGAAAACGTGGTCTGCCTCAGTGAGTCCATCTCCACAGGTATCACATTGGCAGTGAAAATATGGAAAATTAGCCAGATGTTCTTAGTTCCATAGCTGCAGATGAGAATTACAATTTCATCCTTAAAGACAGGATTTATGCATTAGAAGAACTATAAATTCTTAAGTGGGAAAAGCAGAGGCTTTTAAATTGAAATTTATTTTTAACTACAGAGACATTATATCACACCTATTTGTGAGATATTGTGTGATATTTTGATAGATGTATATATTGGGCATGTGATAGTTTTATCAGGTTGAATGTATCTAGCCCTTCAAATAATTTATCATGTCTTTATGGTAAAAACATTCAACTCCTCTGGCTTTCTCAAATATGCAGTACATCACAACCATTTATTGTTACCATATGGTAAAAACATCTTTCATTCATATTTCACTATATCTTAGTATTCATCAATCAACCTGCTCCTCCTAAAACCAAGAGGCTTTGATATTGTCTCAGGGTCTTTCTAATGCCTGGCAAAACTGTCCTGTTAAAATTAGTTTTCCTGTGTGCCGTGAAATTTATATTAACTTAAAAGGTAAATTGACCTATTTCAAGGCTCCCCGGCCCCGTGTCTACCTTTGCCTGATCTAACTCAGGAGCTGGTGAGTTCCCACTATTTGTTTGTTTGTTTCTAAGCTTAATCCTCAAATACAAAAATGGGGCACAGAGGAAAATCCATGAAAATGAATGTTTTGCAGAGGGATTTTCAATGACTGTCTTCAGTGCGATCAGTGTCTTTTTTATCTACCAGCCTCGTTTCATGCAAGGCTGTGAGACACTTAATGTGTTGTTTGAGAGCCAAGTACGCTTCTCATGTTATTTATTTATTAGATTTGAATCAGCTTTTTGATTCATATCCCTGTGTTCTTGGTTCCAACTGGAGCAGACATACAGACCATCATTAGCAGGAGACTAATCAGTGTGCATTTATTGACTACTGTGGAGCCATGCTTAGAGGATTGACAGGAAGCATCCCATTAGCAGAGCCCATTGGATCGAATCCATTTTCATTTTGTGTGTGAATTGCTAGTCCAAAACGAGATATAAAGGACATCTGCAGGGATCCCGGTTTCGTAAGACACTATTATTATACAGCTTTATTTCTTTGAACATACTCAAATTCTTGCCTCATTTGAGAAGTTAAAAATCACTATGTAATAGAAGTCTTAAAAACTAAGTTATTTTGTCATAACTACCATTTACAACAAGCTTAAATAAACAAGAGGGCTGGGGTAGAGCTAAGTGATAGAACACTTGCCCAGCATACACCGGGCCCTGGGTTCAATCCCCAGTATTATAAAAACAACAAAACTTACAAAGTCTAAACAGAATTTGTAAAATCCAGACTTTCAGACTATCTTCTAAAATGGAAAAAAAACCAACACCTTTCATTCATGATCATATACAGCAGTTAAATTGTGTTTGGTGTATGCACACTTGTGTGTGCAGGTACACTTGGCCTCTGTGCACATGTAGATGTGAAGAGGATGCTGAGTGTCTTGGTCTATCACTCACCATGTTATTTCTTTCAGACAGGTTCTGTCAGTGAACCTGAGGTTAGGCTTTCAGCCAGCTAGCCCCAGTAATCAGCCTGTCTGTGCCCCCACAGACTGGGGTTCTGGGCTATACCAAAGTTTACTCTGAGTGCTGGAGACTTGAATTCAGGTCCTCATACTGTGCATAAGTCCCTCTTATTCTTACCTTTAAGTTGACATTTTTAATTTATTTTTTAGTTTTTGAGATTATAATATAATTATATCATTTTCCCCTTCCCTTTCCTCCCTCTATGTACACCCCTTGTTCTCTTTCAAATTCGTGTCCTCTTTCTCTTTAATTGTTTATACACATACATATATATGAGCATATATATTTAATTCCTAAATATAAAAATATAATCTTTTTATTCTGTGTAATGTTACCTGTATGTCCATGCATTTTAATAAAAATGTTCTCCCAAACATTTTCTTGTTTAGACCGAAAACTACTATGAAGTCAATATTTTGTATTTCAGACATTTGTTAAGTTTGAAATATCAGCCATTCCTCTTCCCATGTCACCAGGCTGCTGAAATAACAAAACGGGTAAGTGGTTGAGCCGTGTCTTCTCTGAAATTGACAGCATAGATAGAATCCAAGTATTTCGGGGTGCATTTGTACTTGTAAGAGTCATTTCCTACTAACCCCAGCACAGACACTTCATTATAAAATTCATCACTGAAGAGACTCAACTTGGCTCTTTGCCAGCTTGCCTGGGGGGGTCTTACGAATTATGAACTCTCGGATCCCATGTTCTGAAGATGTTAGCTCACAGGGCGAGTATGAAGGTGAGCCGTGTGTGATGTCCAAAGGTTCCCCCATGCTTCTGGTCTCAGCCTGGGCTGAGGACCACTGATCTGGTGTGCTGTGAGCTTAGACAGCCTGCCTTGACCGAGGCTCTTCCAGTTTGAAGTGATGGCACATTTAAACGTCCTTGTTACAGGCTAACAGTGATAGAGGCTTACAGTAAACTGTTTTATATGCATTTGCCTTACATGGAAGCCACAGCCTGATAACAAACAAGGAAAGACAATCTAATTTAGAACTCTCATTGTTATTTCTCTGCGTTTTTTGTATCAACTAGAGTATGTTTTATATATAAATATGTCTAATGATAATGATGACCATTATAATGATAATCTGGCTGGAATTTTTTCCAGATTCTTCAGGCACCTCACACTAAACACAGACTAAGTGAACAGCTACCAGCAATGAGAGCAGTAGGAGCAGGGAATGAGCTGTTCCTCATCAATGTGGATGTTGTTGCGCGGCACTTCCAAACAGGATTTCCACAGATAGAGTAGACAAAGAATATTTCCACAGGGAGGAAACTGAGGCACAGAGCAAGGCACAGGTACTTGAAGTTGCGTGGCACAGTCAGTCACAAAGCTGTGTCCATAGTTCAGTATGGCCTATGTAGCCTTTGTGTGAGAGACACGTGTATGTTGACTTCCATTGACAGGAGCATAGAATTCTGTTGGTTCTCTGTGCAGTCGTCCGGCATGACCTTTTGAGGAAAGTGTGCTAAGATGGATTCTAAGCCTCCCTCTGGCTTTGGGATTGCTTAGAACTGTGGGAATAAGAGGGGCAGCAGGGAGATGGGTGCCACATATTTCTGTCCTTAGTCCACATGATACAGACTTTTATGGCTTCCCTGTGGATGTCTTCCCCATCGTCCCTTGGTGTACCGCCCAGTGACTAATGCCATGTCGATCTGTGGACAAGGGTGTTATGCTTTGGTTTGTCCTTTCAGTCCTTTTGACAAGCACTGTGGCAGGAGTGTGCTCTAAATCAGCTATGTGGTGGGAAACATGACATCCAGCCTGGGGTTCACTCCGCGGCTTCTGAATCAGCGCGTGGGTTGATGGGAGCTGATGAGTGGGTGGGTCCTCCGATTTTCTGCCCTTACAGATCTTCACCTGAAAGCTATGGGCCAGGCATCTCCTCCAGAAGAAAAAGACCAAAAATAGAAAGTAGATGTGACACAAAGCCACAAACACACACGCTAGTTTTTCTAGTAACACTTCAATTGGCTAGATCCAAGTACATTAAGGGAGTTAGCAGATTTAAAAATGCATTTATGTCTTCAGAACTGGAAGCTTTGTGAAGCCTGCTTTTGTTATGGCCATTACATTTTGGTTATCTCTAGACATGTCGTTTAGATAAAATATATAGGCTCTGCATTAATACCATTTGAACATTTTAGTTTTCTTTGAAGATTCTATTTGCAATCAGCATAGTTTTTGTAACCCTAAGGCTTTCCTCATGGTTGTGCCTTAACATTCTGAAATCAGGTTGTTTACATTATAATCTGTGTGGATTTTCTGTCTGTTCCCCACCTGCACTTCTGGCACCCACCCTTACTACCAAAAGGCTGTTAAATCAATGCAGCTCTTGGCCATTTTCAAGTTGGGAAGATGTGGGAAGTGTGGGTGTGGAGGATGGATTGCTCTCAGTGACTCTGCAAAATCGAAATGGGAACATTGGTTAATAAAACATAAAGAATTCCTTTGGAATTTTCCAAACCATTGTCTCTCGATTTCTACTTGAGTATGGCTGTATGTGTCTGACAGCTGGGGATGGGAGATGACTTTTCTATGGCGTCTAAAGGAGCGTGAAAACCCTGTAAGGTGACTTACAGACCACATTATCTCCAGCTTTGTAGGTTTATTTTACTTAGCTGAGAAGGTCAATTGGTTATCAGTGCTGGAGGGAGCAATCTTCCTTTTGCGTATAGATTAGAGTTAACACATTGGAATTATGAGCAGGAAAGGCTGAAGAGGTTGCGCAGCAGTTAAGAACCCTTGCTGTTCTTCCAGAGCACCAGAGTTCACTTCCTAACACCCACATCTGGAGGTTCACAACTGCCCATAATTCAGGATCCAACACCCTCTTCTAGATTCTCAGGGCACACACAGAGATATAAAAAAATAACTAGAAATTTAGAATGTTAAATTTAGGGGACCTTTTGAAGCTTGTTCAGCTGAGCTGAAGCTTTAGATATGGGAACTGGTCCTTGCAGCTTCTAGCCTGGAGTTCTCTTTGGTAATTCCTCACCTGGAGGATCATGAAATGTGGTGATATATTATGTAACCAATATATTGTGTACCCTAATAAACTTATCTGGGGGTCAGAGGGCAGAACCAGCCACTAGATTAGACATAGAGGCCAGACAGTGGTGGCACACACCTTTAATCCTATTACTCGGGAGACAGAGATTGTCTGGATCTCTATGAGTTCAAGGTCACACTGGAACCAGAGCTAGGCAGTGGTGGCACATGCCTTTAATCCCAGCACTTGAGATCTCATGCCTTTGCTTCGGAAGCACACACACACACACACACACACACACACACCTTTAATCCCAGGAAGTGACATGGCTGGGTGGAGAATGGTATATAAGGCGTGAGGAGACAGGAACTAAGCAGCAGTTCAACTGAGACACTCAGGGGTGAGGACTCAGAGGCTTTCAGTCTGAGGATTCGCAGAAACAGGATCGGCTGAGGAGTTGGCGAGGTGAGGTTGGCTGTGGTTTGTTCTGTTTCTCTGATCTTTCAGTTTCACCCCAATATCTGGCTCTGGATTTTTTATTAATATGACCATTTAGCAATTTGGGTTACAGTGAAAAGTTCTTAGAGACTTTCCGTCCATTACTATTAGCCTTAGACTAGCATCATTTAAGCAATTTGAATTTTTGGTTGCCGCAGATGGAGAGTGGAGGAGAGATGTGGAGGTCACACAGATGGTATCCCAAGCCTCGGTTGTGACATCTCTTCAGCTTTGCGATGGGTCAAGTCACTAGACATCTTTGAGTGCATTCCTGTATCCAAGTCACTCAAAAGACGGTTGTCACAAAGAGACTTGTGCATTAAAACATGCCAGCAGGAGCTGGGCAGGCATCATTAAACCCAGGAGCTAGTTCCTATTCTCACAGACTGAGCTCAGGAGACTACTCGAGAATGAATTGTCAATGATAAAACCCTGGCTTGGGGATGGAGCACATGGCTGGCAAGCCTTTCAGAGAAGTCGTATCAAAATGCAGGCATGAGCAACGTTTAGGAGTTGTCAGGTAGTTTAGGAGAAATAAGGAGTACCATGACCTTCTTTCCTATAAACTGGGACACTGCATCCTTCTCTTCCTCGTTGGATTACAGCAAGATGCAGACAATGACAGAGACACACTGGGGATGTGTCTGACAGTCCCATGTAGGTCAGGTAAGATGAGCTGAAAAGTACCACCCTAGACAATGGGGGTCAAAAGCGTGTAAGATGCGGTCCCCATATTCCTGAGCCCGAAAGGCCAGGAACCTGTCTGTAGAGCCCATGTGCTTCTGTTCCAGCTCTTGTTCCACGGAATGGCACGTGGTGCTTGCTTATGTGTCTGAAATTCAAAACCATCAATGTCGGGGGCTGGGCTGCTTCTCTTCTTCTCAACGTGGAATCCTCAGTGCAGAGCAGTTCCTAATGCCAGTGGGCCTTTTTTCCCCGTTTTTCTGCCATAGATGCGGTAGGCATCCGGCTGTATCTTCTTGTCCTGACCTCTGTTTATTCCCGCCAGACTGTCCAACTGTCAGCACCGATAGCCTTTGCCTGCAGGCTTTGTCTGGCTGCTGAGCCCCTCTCAATGCCCAGAAGAGGGAGGCTGTAGATGCTGAGAACTGAGCCTCATCCACAGCTGCTGTCACTGGCGCCACATAGCAAGTATAGATTAGTACATCATATGCCTGGTGTTTGGGGGAGAAAAGTATTGTGAACTAGACTTCTTCCTAGAGAGAGGATGGAGGCTCACAGGACTCAAGAATCTAACGACACTTAAAGGCTCAAGAAGCCAATGCAACTGGCCTGGTAGTGGTAGCGCACGCCTTTAATCCCAGCACCCCAGGAGGCAGGGGCAGGCTAATCTCTGAGTTCGAGGCCAGCCTGGTTTACAGAGTGAATTCCAGGACATCCAGGGGTATACGGAGAAACCCTGTCTCAGAACAACAACAAACAAACAAACAAACAAAAAAGCCAATGCAACTTAGGAATCTCAGACAGTGACAAGATTTACAAGATCACTCTCCACGTCATTAAAGCCGTGATCTTTCTTAGGAAGGAGACTCTCCCATCAGCTGCAAGTTGCTCAGGAGGCCCCAGGGATATGGCTTGCTTGAATTTTCACCACGGGGTTGGTGTTTTAGTGATGCAGCTGACTTCTTCTGAGTCACACATGCTCCTTTAATTCACTCCAATACGTTCACTAGTTCACCAGCCTACACCTGAGTGGAATAATTTCCTTGTTCTGTTGTCCGTGATCTATCTGGGATGAAGAAAAATGTGTTTATGTCTCCCCAGGAAAAGTCATACAGAAACTCTGAGATATGGCTTCCCAGGTCCCTGGTGGTATCCAAGCCCTCCCCCCTTAATGAAAACTTCCTTGGTAATTTGTCATCAGTTTCTCTTATCTTACTTCTTTGCTGCTGATTCTTGGAGTTCTCCCTCCTCCCAAACAAGCCACCTACACTGGACACTTAGTCTCAGGTTCACTCTAACTAAAATATCCATTGAGCATCTATTCCCCTGCTCTATGTACAGAGAATGTTGCTCCCTTTATGAGACTGAAAATAACAGTTTCTCTGGCATCCCTTGCTTCTACGTTTGGTACACAATCTGTACTGGGACAATAAGATAGAGCCATCTCAGCCTCTAAATTGGAAGTTTATATCAGAAAAAAGGAAGCAGTGCCCAGAGATACTTTCATGGACAGACAGTAGTAGACAATTTGAGTGGCAGCTTCTGGAACCTAACATCAGCGGCACCTGTGGTGAACATCAGTGGCACCTTAGCAAGCACTCATGGATGTGATGTTGGCTTTGTGGAAAATTTTGCTTTATTTGTTTTGAGGGCAATTCCTTTCCCACCTCTGGGACTGGTTCTTCGATCTCTTCAGTGTCTTTTCTAATAAATCTCTTTTCTGTAAAATACCAGTGTTAGATTCTATAGATTGTGACTGAGAATGCTGTTTGTGTCCATCAGGATCTAGCCAAGAAAATAACCCTGGAGGTCTTTTAAACAGATGGAACTTAACACAGATAGTTGGTTAAAGGGGTGCTGGAAAATCTGAGAAGCCAAACAAGAAGCAATGAGGTGACCAGGGAAGAGGAACGTCTGGAAGATGCTGCCTGCCTTCTCCCAGGGCCAGAGGAAAGAAGCACGCCATAGAAGCCACTGTCTGACAGGAGCTGTCTGGACAGACTGATCAGTTTAGTTGGGAGCAGAAAAAAAAAGTCAGAAATGGACCTGAAAGCCAACAGACACATGGAACAGGAGCACAAATACTTTTTGGCTAGATGCATGAGAAGAGTCGGGGAGAAGGCAGGGTCTCAAACCTTACAGAAACTCTTTAAGGATTTCCTCTAAGATCCAGAGAGATCTGAGGGAAAACAAGGAAGGCCAATCTCTTGGAAGCCCCAGCTCAAAAGCAAGCGACTCTGCCAGAATCCTCAGTGGATTTCCAGCAACTGGACCTCTGAATTATTCACTGAGTCTAGACAGGAGACCCCAAACATTCACCCATGAGCTTTGGGTATCCATAGCTTCTACTCCAGACTATTCCCTGGGTAACACGGCTTCTAAAGTAAGGATAACAATGCTTGCCGATTTTAGGTAGGCAAGGCAAGAAGCAATGAATAAGATGTTTAAATACTTGGCAAAACAGAGAAATGAGCTACAACAGGGTCTTAATTGACAGACTAGAGATAAGTGCGTTTACTCTCACTTTGAATTTACGGACTCCATGGTATAGCTTACAGGCACAAGTGAGTTGTATGGCTATGTTAGTGGCATCCCTGCTGTACTGTGTAAAAGAAAACGAAGGTCTGGGTTTAGAGTTTTTCAAAAGAAGCAAGGTATAGATTTGTTTAAAACATAACATAGACTTCTTTTCTATTCCTGTTTCTCTAGCTCATATAACTTTTTTTTTTTTGGTTTTTCGAGACAGGGTTTCTCTGTGTAGCTTTGCACCTTTCCTGGGACTCACGTGGTAGCCCAGGCTGGCCTCGAACTCACAGAGATCCGCCTGGCTCTGCCTCCCGAGTGCTGGGATTAAAGGCGTGCGCCACCACCGCCCGGCTAGCTCATATAACTTTTAACTGGGTAATCAATATTGCATTATTGTACGTACCATAATGTTCTAAAATACACATACTTTGTAGAATGTCTCAAACAAGTTAACTACATGAAACACTTATCATTGTGGTGGTAACACAACCTCCTCTCTCCTGTGCAAATACATGAAGGAAGGCTGTTACCAGTAGTCACTGTGTTGGACAATAGATCTCTTGAACTTACTCCTTCTGTTTGAAATTTTATATCCTTTGGCCAAGATGCCTTCAGTCCCTCCCACTCCCAGTCCTTGTTAGTCACCATTATGGTATCTGTTCCTGCGAGTCTGACTTTTTAAAATTCCTCTTGTAAGTGAGATCATGTGGTATTTGTTTTTCAGTGCCTGGCTTCTTTGGCTCAGCATAATGTCACTCATGTTATGGCAAACAACAGGAGTTCCTTCTGTTTTTAAGGCTGAATAGTATGCTGGTATGTGTGTGTATAATATATATACATATATCACATACATATATACATAGATATATGTGTATGTATATATACATTCCACATTTTTTGTCCATTCATGAATGGACACTTACGATGAGCTTACCTCTTGCCTGTTGGAAACAGTGTTGTAATGCATGCAAAAGTGAAGACATCAAAAATAGCATCAATTTAAGATTCAGGAAGATCTCATGCTAACATATCGGCTCTGTTGTGCATTCATCTTGTATTTTACACATATTGTAAACTCCTTTCTAGTTTATTGTTTAAAACTGGTACCATAATATAATTCCTTGCTTAGAATCCTGAGGGCTTGCTATGATTCTATGGTCAAAGGCTCTAGCACGATACCCAGCCCATTAATTCCTGTCTTCAGTTGGCCTTCTTTCTCCCATAGGTCTAACCTGGGTGAGGACATTGTAAATATAAACTGAAATGTATCTCTGCCAGCAGGCTATTGTGAATTTGGTCCTATAGAGAAATGTTTGAAGGAATTAAACCCAAAACTCAGAGTCCTGCTTATTGATGGAAACATTAAAATCTATGGAATTAAGTATATATGGTCATTTACTCTGGATTTTAGACGATTACAAAGAAGCTCATCTGGGCTTATTTTGCTGCTTCCGAGACCTCTACTTCCCCCAGATGCTGTAAAAACGTGTGTTGTCTGACAGTTGATGGGATCTTGTTCTCAGATAGCTTTTGAGGTGTTTCTATGACCCAAACAAGGCATCCCTCAGCTTGGGTACTGTTTCTTTTGGACACCATAGGAAATACGATTGTCTCAAGGACCTGCAATAAAGACCTGCACCCTTGCTATATGTCAGCAGCAGCCTGACGTTGCTAAGTTACCAGGAAAGCACAGGGCCTCTAGGCCATCTGGTTTCTGGAGCAGCCGTCTCCAGCTCAGCTGTTGAAATTATAGCACCTTTACTGAAATACAAACACATCTGTGCCCCGGCAGGAAAATGCTTCACAATGTGACTTCCTCCATGTTGGTTAGTATTAATTCAGCGTGAATGGGGTCTACCCAAGAATTGAGACTTCCCCTGAGGAAGACTCACAGATGGAGAAGAGAACTAACATCTCACACTCACAGTCAATGGGGTGTTCACTATTGGACTTGTCTTTAGAATGTCATGTGATGCTCAGGTAGAATCAGGCCAGCCTCCAGCTTTATCTTTACAAGGACAACCTGCACTGTTTATCTCATCCTTCCATTAAACTTTTTTAATTTTTAATTTTTTGGCAGCTCTCCTCTTATGCATTTAATTTCCCCAAACAGTAGGGATATGTATTCCTTTACAGGTCACCTGCTTTTGACTGGTGGGCTTCTAATGTGATTTTCTGTTTTAGAAGACAGAAATTCAACTCAAAATTTATTCTTTTCATTTAGAAGTAAATGCAATATAATCCTAAATCAGAACTTTTTGAAAAAAATAAAGAAGAAAGAAAAGGAAAACAAAAGAAAGTTTCCCCTTCTTTCTAACTAGAAGGCTGGGGTGCTCAGAATGAGAGTGTGCCTATAGGCTCAGGCATGTGAACACTTAGTCCCCAGTGGTAGCACTGTCTGGGGAGCTTGTGGAACCTTTGGGGGGTAATAGAGACGTGGTGGGGGAGGTTTGTCACTGGGGGCAAGCTTTAAGGGTTTGTAGCCTCGCTGGCTTTCAGCTCACTCATTACACTTCATGTTGTGGTTAAAGACGTGATGGCGCAGCTTCCTGCTGCTGCTGCCCTGCCTCATACTTGCTGCCTCTTCCCCAAGGTCCTGCCGCAACGGATTCTTTTCATTTAAGAAATTTTTATTTTTATCATTCTTAATTACATGTAGGTATATGCATCTGCATATGGGTATATTTGTGTGAGTTCAGGTGACCACCAAGGCCAGGGGTATTAGATCTCCTGGTTCTGAGGTTAGAGAAGGTTGTAAGATGCCTGATGTGGGGGCTAGAACTAAACCTGAATCCTCTGGGAAAGCAGCAAATGCTCTTAATCACCAAGCCATCTCTCCGGCTCCATAATGGACTTTTATCCCCCTGGAACCATAAGCCGAATAAGCGCTTCCTTCGGTTCCCTAGTTTGTGCGGCTTCACCACACCAACAGAAGAGTAACTAGAGACAGCAGGCTGGAGGTGGCTTTTAGAGACAGAAAAAAAAATGCCTTTTAGGATAGAAGGGAGCCATGCTAGAGGCCTGAGGAGCGGCTGAAGGAGGGCAACACCTCCCTCTGGGTTCCTCCCCAGCAGCACACACTGTGAAGCCCATCAGAATCCCTACAAGAGCAACTGGTCCTCTTCCATGCCTCTTTCCTTACTATTAGTCTGTGTTGAAAAAGACGAATAGCCGGAGTTGACCAAATTCTATTATTTCAGGACAAATTCAACATAGTTAGCCATTGATTTCAATAGTTAGCATTCCCCTTTCCAGATGGAATGTACCTCTGCTGTTAGGTCTCTTACGGCCCTTTCTCCTTCAGGAATTTTTCCAGTGTGGTTGGCTTCTAACTTTCAACACTTGCATTGTTTTCTTAAGATTTATTTTATTTGTAGTGTAGTGTGTGTGTGTGTGTGTGTGTGTGTGTGTGTGTGTGTACCCACGTGTGTGCATACCTGCAGAGGCCAGAGGAAGGTGTCCTAGTTCCCTAGAGCTGGAGTTATTTATATACAGTTGTGAGCCATTTGACAAGGGATTGTGAGCCACCTTTTGGAGGTGCTCAGACCAAATTCAGGTCCTCCACAAGAGCAGCAAGCACTTCTAATCATGGAGCCCTCCTGAGCCCTGAAACCACATTTGATTCTCATTACAAGGGCTTGAGATTGTCTCCATCTTCAAGTAGTCAGACTAGAAAACCCTGTTGCGTATAGAAGGCTGAGGCAGGAGGATTCTGAGTTCCAGGTTAGGCTGAGCTAGCTGCATAGTTAGGACTAGGCCAAAGGAGGCTGGGGCTGTACAGCGATATCTTGGCTGATTTTTTTTAAGTCTGTCTTGTCTATGGATTCAATTCAATCCTCTAGACTGCCTGGATATTCTTATTGTTAGTCACTTCCGCCCCAAACCTCCAACTATTAAGGAAACATGGTGCTTCCAGATGTGCTGTGTCTTTGACCACGGTTTCTTTTCTCGGGAATCAAGTGTTTGGCTCTCTGTTCTTACCCTAGTGGACGCCTCAGTAGCATTTGGTGTCCTGGATTGTCTTCGGCTTTCAGCAGCTCCCTGGATCTTATTCTGTCTCCAACTACCTTGGCTCCTCTGGTCCATTCTCCTTTGCTAGGTCCAACTAGTGTCCCAATTTTAAAAGGTCATATAATAAAAAAACAGAGCCTGGTATTTGGGTGAAAGCTGAAAGATCAAAGAAACAGAGCAAGCCACAGCCACCACATATTACCTCACCAACTCCTCAGCCTGAAAGAGCTCCAGCCAAAAGGGCTTCCTCAGTCAAAAAGTTCCTGTCTCCTCATGCTTTATATTCCTTTCTCCACCCAGACAGCACTTTCTTCCTAGTGCTGGGATTAATGGCTAGTGTGTTTCCCAAATACTGGGATTAAAGGTGTGTGCCACCATGGCCTGGCTCTGTTTCTCTCCTAGACTGAGTCAATCTCATGTAGTTCAGGGTGGCTTTGAACTCACAGAGATCCAGACAGATTTCTGCCTCCCCAGTGCTAGGATTAAAGGTGTGTGCTACCACTGCTTGGCTTCTATATTTAATCTAGTGGCTTGTCCTGTCCTCCGATCTTCAGGCAAGCTTTATTTGACACATAATATATCACCACATTTGATACACAACATATCACCACACATGCTCCTCTCCTTGACTTCCAACATGAAAGTAACTCAGGACCCTGTTCTCATGGCCTCTACCCCCATCTACCTGGCTTCTTTTTTTCTTCCCTGTCCGTATAATAATAGTGATGGCTTCCAGATCTGTACTTTTCCTTACGTTTGTTCCCCCTCTAGTCACTCCAAGCTATTTGACATCATCCCATGGATGCTCAGCAGATCTGTGTGGCTTGCACACACATCTCCAATGCCTCCCTCTGCTTTCACCCTCATATACCTTACATTTCACTTTGAAAAATGGAACCAGCACCCAGCAATGTTCTTGTTCAAGCGAGGAATCTTTCTTTTCACATAACACATGACAGACCTTCATCTGTCCTCGTGGTTGTAGTTCCCACAGAGGCCTCACCAGTGTTCAGTTCTTTGCATTCCCTTGATGACTTCCTTAGCGCAGATATCAATGATGTTTGTTTTTATAATCCAGAGCAATAGCTCTTCATCGGATATCTTTGCTCCCAACCTCATATATAGGAACCACCCCCCTCAAAAAAGTATAAATGGTATCATGTATCATCTTGTCACCCCTTTCCATCTATGGCTTCTAGAAACCCCCATGTTCTGCCCTTGGGCTACTGAAACTTTGGTCCCTTATAATACAATGCCCTCCATGGCCTTTGACCAGCCCTTCTTCTGGCTGGAATAAGCATCTCTCATATCTCCCTAGGTGTCATATTCTCATTTACTCTGAAGTGTCACCTCCTCAGAGTGTCCTTCCCCAGACTCCCACACAGATAATCTACTTGGTAATTTTCTTTCCCATCAATCTACAGTAATTCCACAGATGATCATTATCCCTGTCTGACGTGTTGCTTGTTTACTTTTTTGTCTGTCTAGCCCCACTTCTGAACGTCAACTGCATAAGAGCAGCGACCTCGTCAGCTACGTCATAGAGCTTGGCATTGGTTTCTGGTTCCAGGAAAGCACTCAGTGCCTGTCATTGAATGGATGGATTCATAGACGGGTGAAATGCACTTGAGAAGCCGTCTGTCAATGAGTTTATTTCTACAAGTGACAAGGGCAGAAACTAAAAAGAAAAAAGGCTTGCGGAAGGTCAAGTAGGTGCTAGGCTAATTGGCCTACTGTTGTAAATGTGTTCATCGCTGTAATGCCCTTGACTCTGTCACACTGGCCCTGTTTTGAGTTTTACTTTGTTTCTACCAGTGTTATCGGTTCACTGTATCTTAGAGCCAGGGTTGATATTCAGTCTCTCTGGCGTTGCGGCACCTTAGGTTGCTGTGGGCAAAGCCAAGAGCGTGGTCTGTGCTGTCACTTGTCAATCACGGCTCAGCTGGGTCCTGAGGCAGTTGTATAAGCTCTAACTATGAACACTGAAAACTCAAACTTTTGCCATTTGACCCATTGAAACTCACAATTCTGTCAAACCAGATATTTGATTGTGCTTAGGCAGAGGGCAATGCTAGAAATCTGTTTTGTTGTTGCTGAAGCAGACAAGTTTATAGAGTATTTGTGATTTGATGGAAACGGTTTTCACTTGGAAACCAAACTTTCCATCCACTTCTGTTATCTTAATGAAGACCCTGATACTCAAAGCTTCAACTTTGTCAAACAGTCCACTTTCCAGTTATTTTTTTTAAAAAGGAAATTACAGGGATAAGAGGGAGATGAGAGAGGATGTGTGGGAAACAAAATGATCAAAATATCTTATACAGATACGGAATTGTCAAATAGCAAAATTAATCAATGGAAAATTAAAAAGTTAAAGATAACAACAGGGAAAGGAAGGGAAGAAAGAAGGAAAGATGGAAGGAAGGAAGGAAGGAAGGAAGGAAGGAAGGACAGAAGGAAGGGAAGAAGGAAGAAAGGAAAGAAGGGAGGGAGGGAGGAAGGAAGGAAGGGAGGAATGAAAGAAGGAAGGAAGGAAGGAAGAAAACCCAGAACTTAGAACTCTCTCTTTCTCTCTTACTTATCACACACCAAGAGAGGAGGAGAGAAACCCTGACAGGAGTGAGACAGGCCCATGGTTGATCAGATGAGCTCATGACTGCAGAAGCACATTTGCTAAGTTTAAATTTGTGACAAATTCAGAGGGTCGAGTGTAAAGGCAGCTCACATGAGTCAGCTGAAATGAAAATCCGTGATGACTGATTCCTTAAAGTCCCTGTTACATGCCAACCTTCTAGAGCAAGTGTCTTGTCATCCACTATACTTTTGAATGGTAATTTTAATTCATTATTTCAATAAAAAGATGTTCAGTGGAACCAATACAAAGAATATTTTAAAAATTGAAAGTATTTTTTTCTTCAAGCCCCACAGGCTCAACTTCCAGATAAGCAAGTAGTATAGAAGAGTTTTAATTTAATGTTACCAGTCATTAACACTTAGTGTTTTTTTATGGATCAGATATGGTTGTAAACATGTTGTACATTAATTACGGTCAAAGCTCACAGGCTATGCCTCAAATAGTACCACTTATCTTGTTTTGTACTTGAGCAAACCAAGGATCAGAGAAAAGGAGATATTTTTCCAGTGTCACAGGCACTTGAGTTTGGCTCCCAAGTTCATTTCACAACAAAGAAACTTGCTTCCCAACAAAGTGCTATACACAGTTCTGTGTGATTTTAGCACACAGGGTGATATATCACTCACTTGAACAGTTCCCAATTAATGAGACTTTTTTTGTCTCCTCTTGTTTTCAGTTATTAAAAATAAATAAAAATTAACACTGCAAAATTCAACTGTATTGGGCAGCTCTGTGTCCTTGTGTAAGTCTGTCTATGGGTAAATGTCTAGAGGTGCATAGTTATTAGATATGTGTGCTTTTTACTAAGACCACCAAGCTGCCTTCCACACTGAAGAACCATCTTCACCCGAAGTCTGTAAGGCATGAGAACTCTAAGAGAACCTGTAATTTCTGTAAGCCTCCATTGTTTTCTTCCACTTTCTTTTCTTATGCGTGGCTCTGCTGTTGGACAAGGCATTTTACCACATGTCAAGCACATTTGGGGAAATGTGCTCACGTTTCTATGAGGTCTAACTCCGCTCCGAGGGGATGAGCAGGCATATGGTACCTCTTGGCTTGTGCTGCCTGGCACCCTGAGGCCATGAAAGAACTACAGTGAGGCTGGTTCACCTGGCCTCAGCCTGATCTATGCTGACAGCTTTTATGGCTCTCAAACATTTATCCAGCCAGAACTTTTAAAGCAATCCAAGGTTTCATTTATTTTTACTCTGGGGAGAGAAGAGAAATGAGAATTGTGCTGAGGGAAACTCCACAGAGAGCTGACCCCACCCACCCCATCCTTTCCTTGCAGACTTCTTACAAAATGGAATTCATCCTTTCTTTCCAATTGCGGGTCTTTTTCCCATCAGTGTTTCTCTGAAGCCTTTGGGGTGTGGAAAGTGCATTGCTGGTGGGAAATGACTGAGCTCATTCATTCAGTCTCTAGTTAACTCTTTCATGAATTATTTGCTTTGTGAAGGAAAAGTATTGAGTAAGATAGTGTCTTGGATTCTTTTCCAGCTGCTGGGATAAAACGCTCTGACAAAAAGCAGCTTGAGGAAGGAAATGTTTATTTGAGTTCACAGTTCTAGGTGAAGTCCATCCTGGCAGGGAAGTCATGACAGCGTGAGCTTGAAGCAGCTGGTCACACCTCATTCGAAGTCAGAAACCATGAGCAAGGTGTTGAATGCATGCTACACGGTTTTCTTTCTCCACGTATACAGTTCAGGGTCCCAGTGGGAATGGCACCTCCCATAGTGGGTGGGCCTTCCTACCTTAATTAATGTAATCAAGAGAATCTCCCCTAGGCATGTTTAGAGGCCTGCCTCCCAAGGTTCTAGATCCTGTCAAGTTGACGATCAACACTAGCCACCAAGTGTATGATACCTGCATCTGAAATACTTGCCATCTTTGCCAGCTTTCCTAGGAATGGAGGGTGGAGAAAATGAGTTCCACTTGCGTAGGTGTGGATTTAGAGCAGTAAGGAAACATATAAAGGGACTTTCAGAAGTAATGTTACCCTTTCTTTATTGATGAGAACACTAAATATTAAGCAAATGAAGTGACTTGCCAGTGTTTACTCAGTCACCAGAGAGGAAGTCATACCTCAAACTCCAGTTCTGCTTACAAAACTCCAGTGTCCTGCCCTGTACCAGTGTGTGTTCTGCAGGCCTAATGGCTTAACTATTGTGGGTTCCCAGGACCTTTTACATTATATGTTGACATCTGCTGTATACTACAGACACATGGAAATACTGAGTGAAATGGAGCAAAACTATTCTGCATATGCAAATAATATATACATACACACATACATACATACATACATACATACATACATACACACACATATATCATGAAGCAAAACTATTCTGCATATACATATACAAATAATATATCCACACATACACACACACATATTTGAATAAGGACCTTTTCTAGACGCCTCTGTGGAGTCCATCATGGAACTGGGAGGGATGCGAGCTGGCTCATCTCCACCCAGCCTCCTCCCTTGGTCCCCAAGTGGACAGGCAGCTGCTCTCAGAGCTTGGCACTGCTCTCAGCTCCAGGCGGTAGTGGGCTTGCATTCTGGCCTACACTCCCCATTACACACGCTTTGCCTTTCCGCTCTCAGGCGGAGGCTCCTTGGCTGCACCAGTCTGCTGTCAGCAGGTGGCCTGCTGGTCCCAAAAGCTTTCTGCATGATTTACTGTGTGCATTTTCTGCACACTGAAACTTGGCATGCTCCCAACCACACACACTTCCTCTACCCTGCTCTCTCTTGTGTATTCCATGTTCCCGCAGAAGTCTTCCAGATTCTTGTTGAGGATATTGGGCCAAAGCCAGGCTTTCCTCAAAGACTCAGCTATAAGATGGAATGCCTCATCTGCTTATCCAAATAAAGCATCTTATATATAGTCACTTACCAGCTTCACGGACCTCCATCCCTGACTCTATCTAGCCCCTGAATGAGCTCCTCATAACATCTCACTACCCTAGAGTCTTTTGCAGCTCTTCTCCTATTCAGAATAATGAATGCATTCCATAGGTGGCTAGCAAATTCCTTCAAGATAGGACACCAGCTTGCCTACCCAGTCCTTCTTCTTCACACACATCCCCCTTCCTCCATTATTCTAACACAGGGCTCTGGGTCCCCCTTGCTTTCTCCTTCATCTTTGCCTTTCAAGATGCTATTCCCTGTCCCTTCTCTACTATCAACAAGTAAGTTGAGTGTCAGCCCCACTGGGAAGCTTTACCATGATTCTATTCTCTTTCCTATTCTTCTACATAGCCCCAAGAGTTCTTGCATACAACCTTTCAACACACTGAAGAGTATCTGCCCTTCAATGTAGCTATTTAATGCATTTGCAGTTAGATTCTGGGTCTCTCCACAGTGCCTGGTTTCATAATTTCCAGCATATAATATCAAAACTCTATGTTACAATTCTATTTGTGGGTATAATACAAACATTTGTGAAGCATGTACAAGAATGTTAATAATTAGAGCTGGAGGGATGGCTCAGCAGTTAAGAGCACCGGGTGCTCTTCTAGAGGACCCAAGTTCAATTCCCAGCACCCACATCAGGCTGCTCACAACTGTCTCTAGCTCCAACTCCATAGGATCCAACACCCTCTTCTGACCTCCACAGGCACCCACACACAAGTGGCACGCCTGACACACACATGCACACACAAATAAAAATAATTTTAAAAATCTTTTAAAATGTTCGACTTCATTTGAATTAGTTCCAAACTAGAGGTTATGTATAGTGGAGTAGATAGAAAGTCATAACGTTTTAAATAAGTAAAACTTACATGACAATGAGTGGTTTACAACTACGTGATGCTAAGTGAAATAAACCAGACATAAAAGAGTCATCAGTGTTCAATCAGCTTATGTAAGCCAAAAGGCATGCAGAAGTCATCGCCTATAATGTTAGAAATCATGACAATGGTTACATGATAAGGGACAACTATGACTCCAATAATGTTCTCTTTCTTGATCTAGATGCAGGATACATGGGCATTTTCATGCTGTCAAAGTCTAAATATTTGTATAATTGTGATTGGTGCACGTATCGGGATCTTGTACTTCAATAAACACTTTGATTTGGAAATGTCCTTTGTGAGAGGCACATTTCTCTTTGGGGTTCATGTCTGAGTCAGCAATGAAGAGTGTGATCTGGATTCCAGGGAATCACCAGTGTGAGTGATGTGCTTGTCCCACTCAAAATGGCAACATGTGGCAGAAAGGAAAATTAAAAACAAAACAAAAAAGTGCTCTTCTTGGACAGAATGTAGCATTTGTTTAAAAAAAATATGATGTTCAATTATGGCAGCAGGTATTCTGTGCATGGTTTGGTATCACATCTTGAATTTCAGCAAGTTCAAAGGAGATCTGGAATTTCACTCTGTTATTGCCATCCTCCAGCTTTGAAGTGTCTGTCACCAATAGCACGAGTTTGTGGGCCCGCACACATCAATCACATCTCCTGCAGACCTGGTTGGTTCACACTCTACCCCTGTGGTTGAAAATGAGTAAGGTTGTGATTTGTTACCCAAGTGACGTCTTTGAGCTGGTAAGTTGTTTTTCCTCCAAATTTTTTGAAGTCTGGAAGTAAAAGACTCCAGGACACTTTTTCTTCTCTTAAATGAGAGAGAGAGAGAGAGAGAGAGAGAGAGAGAGAGAGAGAGAGAGAGAGAGAGGGAGGGAGGGAGGGAGGGAGGGAGGGAGGGAGGGAGGGAGGGAGGGAGGGAGAGAGAGAGAGAGAGAGAGAGAGAGAGAGAGAGAGAGAGCGCCTGGAAATCCTGGTCTTGGCATCGGTGTCAGCCATTGTGGCTGTGGCTTTTCTGCAGCCCACACCCTGGAGCCGGTCCAACCCTCGCTGCAGGGTTTCTCCTTCACATTCCTAATAAAGGCTGTTCAGTACCAGCACAGATGGGAATTCTGATCCACCTTCTCAGTTCGTTTTGCCTGCATTTTCTTTACTAAGGTCCTCACTGCCCAAAATAGAATCAGATTTTCTTTCTTTCTTTTTTTTTTTCTTTAATTTGGAAGTCACCCTGTGTAATTTGAAATTTAATGGTAGAGTAAACAGGGTGTATTTAGCTTCCCTTAAATTGCCACACCCCCAAGTAATTTCCCCCATGGGTTAGAAGGTAGATCAGTGGTACAGAAGAACACTTGGCAGTGTCTCAAAACCCATCACTGGATGGTTTCAAGGGATGGTTGGAAGGCCCATCCTGAATCAGGAAATGGATGTTGACCGTATTGGGGTTGACGAGGAAGGAGAGGACATGAGCCTTTGCCTGGACTAATACTTCCAGTCTCCTTCATGAATCCTCTGTTCTTGTGAATTCTCCTCCTGAGGAAACATCCCCCTTTTCTCTGAAAATTCTTATTAGACTTCCACCGAGACCATTTCACATGTCCTTCTCTGCCACACTGAATTTTATCCATCCTTCAAGGTCTAACTCACATTTCACATCATCTGGGAAGACTTCCCCAGGTGGCTTGACCTAGAAGTGTTTTTCCCATTGTCTAAACAACCAGAGCCCCTGATTGCTGGACTTTCTGATGCTCTCCACATGTAAGGTAATTTATAGCAATGCTATGCAATGAAACAACAGAGTAACTGAATACCTGGCAGTTATATGTTAGGTGCTAGTCTCTACAGATGTATATAGTCAGGCTCTGTCCAATGAGACCATGAGGTAGGTTGTATCAGTTTCCCCATTTTGCAGATAAGGCTCAAGGCCCACAGAGATCTCACATCTCCCTAACCAGGTTAGAAGCTCCATTTACCACCCCCTTGATTTACATTTTTCACAGCACAGGTTATAAGGCCTTGGTGGTTGGAAATTACTCAACCAATACTTGTTCAATTAAGCATCTGTGTGCTTAATGGAACCTAAGACTGTGAGAAGAGGATTTAAGAAATATTTCTGACTATCAGATATGCTACCTTTCCACTTTTGTCAACATAAGGACTATAGTGGAGTGGGTGGGGTAGATAAAATCCAGAATAGCAGCAGCGAAGCCTTAGTTGCTATGTAGTATATCCCAGGCCTTATGAGAAGTAATGGACATTCATATGCTCTCTTGATCTCAGCTACTTTTCCCTGTGAAAGAACCATAATTTTACGAAGGCAAACAAAATCTTGGATTCATCATTACCAAAAAACTGCATGCCTTATAAATCCTTCTTTGGGAGTGAGTTCCAAATGTTTACAGTGAAAATGGACACACACTCAATTATGGCACCCATATCCTATCAGATGAAGACAACAGGCAATCCAGATGAAGCAACCATAAATATTGATAAATATTGTATCAAACTCTTACGTAACTGTTTGCTTATGTGTGCACGTGAGTGCACACGCGCACAAGTGGGGAGTAGGGGAGTGCTAGTGCCTGTGGAGGTCAGAGTTCACCACAGGCTGTCTTCTTTCTCTCCTTACCTTACTTTTTAAGACATACTGTCTCAATGAACCTAGAGCTTGCTGATTCGGCTAGGCTGATGGGCCGTAAGCTGCAGGGGTAGCATTGGGGTTAATCCACCTGTCTCCAGCCCCTGTGGTGAGCAGGCATAGGTCAGTGCCCTCAACCCTTTATGCAGATCCTGGGGGTCCAAATTCAGGTCCTCACACTTGTACCGTGGGCACGTTAATGGCTGAGCCATGTCCGCATCCCCATCAGCAAACAGTTTCTTGCTCTACTTCTTTGCCTCACCAATCTCATAGGCTGAGGAAGAGAAGAGCATATTCCTTTTCAGGAAGCAGCAAACTGTTGAGGGCAGAGTGCAGGTGAGGTTGTTTTGACCTATTCAACTGCGAATTCCAGAAAAATCTATGAATTCTCTTTCCCATAGTCATAGTTCCATGCTTTCTACTCAGGTGAGTTATCCTTCTCCCTTCCACTACATGCTAGATAGGTGTTGCAGAATATTACCTATGCCATTCTGTAATTCTTCTCCCTTCAACTACATGCCATATACGTGTTGCAGAATAGTGCCTACAAACAGGCTATAGAACCAGAGCTCCCAGGAATAATAATAACCTTTGGGACACCCAGTAATATAGAAGATCTGGTTCTTTGTAAATTGAATTTCCAGTAGAGAAAATGAAATCCAAACTCCTTTCCATGATTTATGATGCTTTTTACAACCCGGACTCAACTTGCTTTTCCAGACCTAATTTATCACCTTTCTTTTCAGCGTCTTCAGAATTCATTCAAACCAGACTATACAGGGTTCTGTGGTGATGCTCAGGGCTTCCACTCCCTGAGCTGCCATGGATGTTTCCAAAATTTCCATCTTCTCTCCCCCATCATCTCTGAGATCCTCTGCATAGAAGGTCTTGAAGGATGTCTTCTTTCTTGTGATTCCCATCCAATTCCATGTAACAATTAATCATTTCATTACTAGAGTTCGGGGGATACCTTGATTATAATATGTTTTATTAGTCTAGTTTACTTTTTTTGTTTTTTTGGCTTCTCTGATTTCTCTGCCAAACTGTGTGCTCCTCTAGGGTGGGATGTGTCTTAAGTAAATGTTGTCTCTGTATTCCAGTTTTGAGAATACACCCTGATCTGCATCTATTTCACCAATTTTTTTTTTATGGAATGTTTCCTGCACTGAAAAATCAAGTAAGAACAATTCCCACTTTGGGATTCTAAGTAAAAACAAAAACCAAGACAGAACATGAGCTACTCCACAGGGACCTAAGTTTGCTTGCACTGACCTCTGGACCCACCTGGTGCTGCAGGTGCTGTGTGGGTCCCTTGATGCGGCTCAGGGTAGAGCGGGGCTAGCAAATGGGCTGCATCACAAATACATCACTGGGAACTCCTTTTTTTCTACTGCAGCATTTCTCAGATTTGCAATGCTCCAAAGGAGACTGTACGTAGATGCTACCACTTCTTCCAGATGTGTTCTCTTATCTGTGTAATATTTATCATGCCAAAGAACTTTGTGAAAGCATCTGTCATGTAGGGGCTTCCTTCTTCCACCACCAGAAGGCTTTAATCCTTAATGTAACCAGAGCAATCAGCCCAGGGGCTTTGACAGTGTTACAGTAGAGCTAAAAGGACAGTTGAAGGCAGGGAGAAATGCCAGCCTGAATGGCCAAATAGAAGTTGGACTTATGGCCGGGCGGTGGTGGTGCAGGCCTTTAATCCCAGCACTCGGGAGGCAGAGCCAGGCGGATCTCTGTGAGTTCGAGGCCAGCCTGGGCTACCAAGTGAGTTCCAGGACAGGCGCAAAGCTACACAGAGAAACCCTGTCTCGAAAAACCAAAAAAAAAAAAAAAAAAAGAAGAAGTTGGACTTGGAAAAAGAACCATTAAATAAATTCCATTGTCATAGAAAGATCTATGTCGATGAAAGTAGCTGTAAAATTGAACAAATCTGATCTTGTTTGGGGACTGACAGACTGTTTTATCCATCACAACAGTGAGAACAGCCTGAGCCACATGACTGCAAGAAGAAACATTTTGGATCTAGAGAGCAGAAATGGTATTTGAAAGCTGCTTTCTATCCAGTTGCTGATTATACACTAACCAGCCCAACAGCACCAATGCCTTTACTGGAAGCAGATACTAATCTTGACGAGAACTGGCATCATTTTATAACATTGACCTCAAGGGATGCATTTATAACAGTTTTAGGTAAAGGACAATAGACTATTCTATAGGACCAGGAAGTCCTTAGATTCTGAGGAGTTGGGGTTCTTAAACTGCCACCTTAGAAGGCTTCATCCCATGTCCCAGGGTGCATCCTTTCTCTGTCACATCTTTGGCTTTAGAACATGAGACTTAGTCAGGCATGGTGGTGGCACACGCCTTTAATCCCAGCACTCGGGGCAGAGACAGGTGGATCTCTGTGAGTTTGAGGCTAGCCTGGTCTACAAAGTGACTTCCAGGACAGCCAAGGCTATTACACAGAGAAACCCTGTCTCAAAAAAGAGAAAACCAACACAAACAAACAAACAAAAAACAAAACCAAAAAAAAAAAAAAGGAAAGAAGAGAAAAGAATGGGCTTAGCAGATAAAATATTCATCAGTTATGTAAGAGGGCATGAGTTCAAATACCCGGAACTCACCTGAACTCACACAGGTCACGTGTGTGTGGTATCCTACCTATAATTCCAGCTTCAGAGGGCAGACACAGGAGAGCTGGAGCAAGCTGGCTAGCAAGACCAGCCATATCAATGAGTTCTGGGTTTGGTTGAGAGACCCTGCCACAAGAATAAGATGAAAGAGTGACTAGTAACATGATTACACACACACACACACACACACACACACACACACACACACACACACACACACACTCATACACACACATACACGAAAAGGAAAAAGAAAAGTATATGAGGATTCGTGGAGCATCCAAGTAAAGCTTTCTTTAATTTTTTTATATTTATTTATTTTATATTCTGTGTCCATTTTGCCTGCATGTATGGATGTGGACCACATTTACACCCAGTGCCCATAGAGGTCAGAAGAGGGCATAATATCCCCTGTAACCAGAGTTATAGATTGTTGTGGGGCACTATATCAATTCATATCATTCACACCTGTTCCTTTGCAAGAACTACAAGTGTTCTTAAGCTCCAAGCCATCTCCACAGCCCCAAATTAAGCCTTCTTTTCAATTCGACTCTCATGATCAGATCCTGCATCTGATTTTCAGGCAAATCCGCCTTCTGCTTACTGTAGCAAAGGCCCCTCTGAGTGCCCTCAAAGAGGCTCTTGGTGCTCTGGATTAACGTTTGCTTAGGCCTATAACTTCCCAGCCCTGGTTATTATCATTTGCATCCCATCTTTCAAGTTTTGATGAATTTTTGAATGCTTATATCTTTTCCTTCTTAGTCACTGGTGAGTTTCTTAGTAATCTGAGAAGTTGCAGTGTGTCTGAACACACCAGTAACCCATATTCCTCCTATAGTGCAGTGTCACTCTGGGAGGGTCAACACCCAATTCTAGAAGCATTGGCTATATTTTATGATAAAAAGTAATTTTTACTTCAAAGTCAAGATAAAATACCAGGAGATCCTCAAGTATATGTACATACAGACATATGTATGTATGTATATATGTATGCATGTATATATGTATGTATGTATATATGTATATATGTATGTATGTATATATGTATGTATGTATATATGTATATATGTATGTATGTATGTATGTATGTATGTATAGTCTTGTTTATGGGCAGAATGATATGGAGAAGAATGGGATGCTGAGATGAAGCCATATATACACAGCCAGGAAGAATGGACAGCTGAGTTGGAAAACCATCAGCAATTTCCAGAATTTGAAATCCTGAATCATGACATGACACTGGTGGAATTCAGGTGTTTCTGGTACATGGACTACTCTCACTCAATGTGAGGTTGAACTGTTGACCTTGTGTACATCCTGCTTCACAAATGAGTCTGTCGGATATGCTGGGCCTATAGGCTGAAGATGATGCCCCAGCACTTCGGAGAAACCTCAGGTGACTGTCCAGACAGCTGTCTGTTTCTGTCAACTCACAAATTTTTTGGAGGTTGCTTATGTGCACTTCCTGTTTTTATTTTTGTTAGCTAATATTATTTCCTTCTTGGGTCTCTGAGGGAGTTGAAGATTAGTCAGTTATAGTTGAAGGTTAGTTAGTTATAGTTGAAGATTAATTAGGATACATTTTGGACTTACCAAAATAGGATAGATAATGAAATTATTTTCTCTGAATTTGTCAAATACAAATGGACTAGACATTGTTTAGGTATTTATTACTTGTATATATTATATATAGTTATTATCCTTTTGTATATAGTTTTTCTTATATTAGTTATAAGCTTTTTCTTTTTTTCCTTTTTATTAAAATAGAAAAGGGGAAATATGGTGATATTTTATTTGTATTAAAATGTTATTTGTATGTTAATAAATAAAGTTGCCCGGGGGTCAGAGCTATTAGCAAGCCATAGGAAAGCAGGGCAGTGGTAGCGTACGCTTGTAATTCCAGCACTTAGTAGGCAGAGCTGGGTAAGTCTCTGTGTGTTCAGGGATACAGCCATTATTGGATACACATGCCTTTAATCTTAATACCAATCATGGAAAACCTGGAGGCCTATACAGACAGGCTGTGAGGAGGCGGTCATGTGGTTGGGTTTACAACCAATGAGAAGGCAGGACAGGAACTCTATATAAAGACTTTAACACAGGGGTAGCTCTGGTTCGGAGAGGTAGGACCACTGCAGGAGGAAGGGTAAGGTTTTGGCTCTTAGCTCTGACCTCTTGGCTTTCTTCTTTGCATTGGTTCTGTGTTTATTGTTTGATGGGAAGGTTGGATACATCTACAATGATACATTCAATAAATAAACTCTCAATGGCTTCTGGCATGCAGCAATATAGTTGAAGCTCTTAAACCAATGCTTTTATCAAAATGTTTTTTCTCTTCTTTCTTTTCCTTCTCCTCCTATTCTTCCTCCTCATTCTTGCTTCCATTTTTTCTCCCTTCTTCCTCTTCCTCCTTCTTCCTCCTTCTCCCCCTTCTCTCCTTTCCACCCCTCTTCACAGATAGCTCTCACTATGTAGTTCAGACTTGCTTGGAATTCCCTTTGTAACTCAGTCTGGGAACAAAGTTGGGATCTTTTTTCCTTGACTTCCACTTGCTAAGATTATAGTCACACACCACCATGCCCAGTTTACATTCTGCATTGCCTTCCTTATAATGACTCATTAAAAAGAATGGTCATCTCTATTTTAGTAGGGTTTTTTTCCCCTTTTTACTATACTTCAACTTTCTTTGCCAATACTCTTTTGGGTAAATGAGCCTATTAGTAGATATATCAAGGCTTTACCAAAAATAATTTTTGTATCATTTGACCACTTCTTTATTTTTTTTTTAATCTCTCTGTCCTGAAAATACCAGAATTGGCTTGATATTCAAATTAGGAGATCAGAATTCCAAACCCGCATTGTTACTTATTGTTTCTGCATACTTTGGTAATTACTCTCTGAACCTTCTTTTCCTAACATCTCAAATACAGGTAAGAAAAATATATACTTGATAGCATCCCAACACGCCCTGTTCATGTGCCCCCTACCACGCATGCCCACATCTCTTCCTTGCCATGATTCTTTGTGGCTTTTTCTTACTACCAGAAAGACTCATCCTACCACTCTTCTAGTGGCTGGCTTCCCATGCCTCAGTTCTCAGCTCACCTGGAACTTTTTTTAAATCTGAGAAGTTCTTTTGTATCCTAGCTAAAGTAACTTATCTTATGAACTTCAATAACCCTGAACACAACATTCTTTAAGATATACATAACACACTGTGATTATTTTATATGTGAATATAAAACATTGTGTTTGTGTATCCAGCTAGGGCTAGACCTTTAAAAAGGCAGTGTAGATGCAGGGCTTGGCATAAAATAGAATCTTAATAAATGTTATTAGTTAAGCAAAGGTCTCAGTTTACTTCATTGAGCTTGACTGTGTTCATGTAGAATATGTGGAAAATAATTAAATTATATTGTTTTCTGTACTATAGCCCAGACACAAATTGTTCACAACTTTCAAAGTGTTCTTTTGGTCAGTCATTTGATACTAAACCAAAATATTATTCTTTGAATGAATTGCATGGATTTTAATATATACTAATGCTTCAAATGTTTATGCTCATAATTATTGCATATTTTCTCAATTATGTCAGATACATTAGCTTAAGTAAATGAATTGTGGGTATAATTTGAATTGTAAAAAAAGTAGCACAATTTGAGAACTCTCAATATATAAACAATTATATATAAAGTGAAAAATAACCTTTCCCTTTTCTATCAACCAAAACTTTTAAGTCTCCTTGATAATGGAGTTAAGTGGGAAAGGGCAGTATGACCTTGGACACTTCTGAACTGTCAGTCACAGAAGTGCCTGTCAGCTTTGAGCCCTGTCTTAACTGATCATGGGATGGGTATGAGGATGGGCCGCTTGCAACCGTGACATGCTGTGTACTTAATATCAGAAAAACACGAGGCACGGAATCTAGGAGCCGCTTGGCACTCCACAGCCTTTGGAAGGAAGCAGACCTCATAAGGCCACAGCATCACTTACAGTCCATTTTCTTCTCAGCCATCTGGCACATCAAATCAAGAAGGTTCAGATTTTGAATTGCAAATTGATACCCCAAAACATGTTGCTATGACACATAGAGCTAAGGCAAGAGGAATTAGTCAAACAGACTGTTAGAAGAAATTTGGCCCAATGCTTCTATGCATAGAGTGAAGGGAACTTACACTGAAAACCTTTTCCAGAAACAAAATCTTTTGTAACTGCAATTCCTCCATGACACTGTAATGATAGTATGTTCTAGAGTCATCATGGGGAACTATGAAATGAGAATGTTGGTCTCTAAAACTTAGGAAATTGCTGAGATCAGTTGCAGGTCCATCTTCCTGCGATAATGTGCTGGCTCTTGCAGGTACAGGCTGACCTCTAGCTCTTTATCTAACAGTTTTCCAAAGCTGCATCTCCTAGGGTGCTTCTGTTGGAATATAAAGGCAGGCTGTAACTGAAGAACTCAGCTGGTGGAACCCTGTGGACTTTCGTCACTTTTCACTTCACTTGGGGTCAAGATAAGAAAGAACACAACACGGTTTATATTTTCAGTACCTTCAATGTGTAGGTTATACTACATGTATTAATTTATCCCATTGAGCCATTTTCGTCCCACTCTATGAATTTTTTTAAGTGACAAGGGAACTCAGGCAACCACCACCAGGGCGATATCAGGTGACAAATGTAGCGGAGTGTGGATTCAAACCCATCTCAACCACACAGCAAGTACTCATGCACGTTCACAATCTCTGCCTTTTGTTTACGTCTCTGTTAAATGTCAACCTTCTTTTCTCATTTACCACAAGGCCAATTTGATTGACATAGAGAGAATGCTTCCTAGTTCAGAATCTAAATTGAGCTCCACAAAGAGTTTCAGGGTTTATCGTACCACCTGTAAACATTTCTAACCAGGGTATTATCAGGTATCCTCACTGAGTCTCCTTCCATCAGTGATGATGGTCAGGATGTAAAGTTGGATTCTGGTGGAGACTGTGCCCCGAAGCTTGCTGTGGCAGAATCTCTCGTCAGTAGTAGTTGCTCTTAGAAGTGGTAGCTCTCACCAGGTTGATGTCTCATTGTCTCTTTTCTCCTCTCAATGCAACCTCTTGGCAACAAGGCAAACCATAGTCCTTCATGGGCTCCACAGCTTTAGGCAGCTTTGTATCACAATTTTGGGCTGCCCCTTCAGGCATGGTTTGCATTACCTGAGATTAGGAAGTGTTCAGTCTCCTCTTCATGTCTAATGAACATTATTCCCCCGTAGAAATTGGAATAAAGAAACACTTACTGTCTTCTGGAAGTACCTGAATTAAGGCTTATAAGGATAAGGCAGGAAAATCTCAGAATCTCCCTTCTCGGGCATAGGAGCATCTAAATAAATTAAGATCCAAGGAGACATCAACCTTTGTTTCAGTAATTCTAAATAGTCAAAAAAGGAGTGTGTTGGAAGAAAACACTTCAGATTTCATGTAATTATTACATATCACCAGTCCCCAGCTAACACTGCATGAAGCAGAGACAAACCTCCCCACTGATGTCTGGTTGAAGTGAAGATCCATGAGATATAGGGAGTAGGGTGCTATTCTTTATAAGTTAGAGCTTTACTAAAAAAAATTTATAATATTAAGCCTACAAGGCCAAATTTTCCTCTAAATTCCACTGGACCACTCATCTGTCATTAGGCTATGCTGTCTCAGAATCATCCCCTAATGCGTGTAGAGAATGTATTAGTAATGGTGGGATGGGTTTCTTGGAAACAGGTATCTTGTTGAATCATCTGTATTTTCTAATACAGTGAATTTCTAGTCAGGGGTGCTCTATAAATATTCCTTAGCTAATTAAATCAGATGCTGTGTTACCTATGAAATAAAACCATCTCTTACTGTTCAAGTTTCGCAGACATAAGATATGATACAAAGTAGCTTTATTAAGACCTGTCTTGTTACTAAGTGTGAAGCATTTTGACCCTTAAGATCATTCCAGTGTATGAGCATTATAGAAAATGCATGTAATCACTGACTCTTCAGTCCCCTCACTCTCTATTTAATGCTCCACTGCAATTTAATATCCAAATCTTGGAATTTATTTAAGAAGTCAAACCACATTAGAGCCCCATCACTCCACCTACCTTTCTAATTAATGAGTCACAGCACAAATGAAGCAAGTTTTCAGTTAATGAGCTACAAACAAATCTATCTGTAGATACTAATTACCACTAATATCCAAATTAGTTACACCCCAGGTTTATTCTCTCTGAATTTACATTAATTTGTCTCCTTTCCCCCAATCAGTTAAGTCTCATCTAAAGATAATTGTAGAGCTGTGACTTCCAGGATGGAGTGTGTAGAATGCGACTTTAACGGGTGACATCATTAAGTAAAACCAACCCGGTAATTATTTAACGTCTGCGTACGTGGCTGAAGGCCATACAGAAATGAAGAAACATTTATTCAAGGAAATCCACATGGTCAATTAATGTAGACAAGGGCAGTGTGAATACATGAGGAGGAAAGAAATGCTTCTTCAATAAATGGCTCCAGGCAAACTGGATATCCACATGCAAAATGAAATGGAAATTGGACGCTTGTCTTCAATAAGGATAACTCCAAATAGAGTAAAGATAAGCAGGTGAGATCTAAAATCAGAAAACCCTTAGAATGAGGTAGGGTAAAGCCCCCTGACACTGGACTTGGCAATGGGTTTTCTCTAGAACACCCGAAGTCCAGGCAACAAAAGCAAAAACAAAATTGGACTGTGTCAAACTACAAAGCTTCTGCACAGGCAAGGAAATCCCAACAAAATGGAAAGACAACCCACAGAATGGGGGGAGAACATTGTAAGTCATTTATGTGATAAGAAGCTAATATTCAAGAAATAGAAACAGCTTCTGCAAGTCAATAACAAAATATTGAATTTATAAATGGACAAAGGAGGCCTAAAAGACAAATGCCTCATGGTTTACTAATGTGTAGAATCTAAAGTAGCTGAAATCAAGGTATAGAAATCAAAACAATTGAGCCAGGTGGTGAGGGAGAAGAGGAAAAGCACACAAAAAAAATATTAACTACAATGCCTTTGCCAGGTATGGTGGCGCATGCCTTTAATCTCAGTACTGGGGAGGCAGAGGCAGGCAAGTCTCTGAGTTCAAGGCCAGCCTGGTCTACAGAGTGAGTTCCAGGACAGCTATGGCTACCCAGAGGAAACTCTGTCTCAGAAAAATAAATAAAAACAACTGTGTTATAGGATATTTTGATCACACTCTGACACTCCCAAGACTGACAAAGTTTTCCTTGAATCAGAGGGTGGAGTTAGCTACTAGCTGACCAAAATTAGCCACAGAGGTTTTGGAGGGCTGAGGACATATAGAGAGGCACAGGAAGTAGTCGGGAGGGTTTTAGAAAGATTCTTGGCCCTTTTTTGGATGGAGGAAGGAGAGAGGGAAGAAGTTGCTTCTCTGACATTTCTCTGATCAATTAGGTGCTTACCCCAATATCTGACTCCTAAGTTTTTAATGATAAATAATAATTAGATAAATGCTTCACAACTGTTATGAGAAACCAAGAAATGTAGAGGAGGGGTGAGAAGAAATAGGCTAACAAATGCAGCCAGATAATTTATAGTAGTACAATGATTACAGTCAAAATATTGTATGGTAGAATTCAACAAAGCTTGACAAGAGAATTTCTAATGTTCTCACCACAAATAAATGATAAGTACTGGAGATGGCAAACAGCATAAATGTCTTGAGCTAATAATGATACAATGTATAAATGTACTGAATCATAACACTTTACTCCTTAAAGCTCTGTAATTACTGCCAGTCAATAAGTAAATAAGAATGTTTCAAAATCAAAAGGAGCAAAGGAGTAGATAGACTTTTTTCCCCAAATAAGATTTACATACAAATGACCAATAAACACATAAAGAGAAGTGTCCAAAATCACTAATCATTACAGAAATGCAGATTAATACAAAGTGGCTTATCACTTCACTGGTCAAAACAGCTACTCCTCCCATCCCCCCCCCCCCCACACACACACACAAAGAAAGAAGATGACACACAAATTGGAGTGAATGTGGGGAAAGGGAGCAGATCCGAGCGAGTGCAGCACCTATGCAAAACTATTCAGGGGTTTCTCAAAAAAAGTCGTTAGAACTACCATATGGTACAGCCCTATGCTGAGGAGATAACCAAAGTTAATGCAATAATATCAAAGAAATACCTGCACTCATGTTCACCACTGCACATTTACAGCAGCCGCGGTAGGGAGAGAAGCCGAGGATGTGTGTGTCCAGGGGGTACCATCCTATCATAGAGAAACACGTGTAGGAAACCAGGGAACATTATATGCTAAATGAAGACACCACAGCAAAGGCCAAGCTGTGCAATGCTCTTCACATGTGGAATTTGAAGAGGTAAAACTAGAGTATAATAGTGACTGCCAGAGCTGAAGGGTGAGGAAAATTGGAAAACATCCACCAAAGAGCACACAATGTTTCTGTGTCAGTGTGAACAGGTTCTAGGGATGTCATTTAAAACAGGGGTGGTAGTGAATATATTGATTAATGTGATAATCATTGTGTGGTGCATGTGTTTATCAAACCAGCACATGGTATACTTTGAATATACAAAGGTTATTAAGACTTGCTGATAACACTTAACCTTCAGTCCACTCTGTCTCACCCTTTACCCATCCCTCAACATTCTAGGAGCTCTATTCTAAAGGAAGCTCTCTCCCACAAAGCACCCAAGTGCTACTGAATCTCTCTAGGATGAATAAGCAGCCAGCATTTTCCAGCCACCTGTTCAGAGACCAGTTTCCAGATTGGTGTGGTCAAGATATCAAGGTCTTCTTTGATGGGTGATATCGTTCTGAATGCTGTGAACATGTGTTCCTCTGATGTTACTCTGATTGGTTGATAAATAAAATGCTGATTGGCCAGTAGCCAGGCAGGAAGTATAGGCAGGGTGAGCAGATGAGGAGAATGCTGGGAAGATGAAGGGCTGAGTCAGGAGTCACCAGCCAGACACAGAGGAAGCCAGATGTCAAGGCAGAACTGAGAAAAGGTACCAAGCCATGTAGCTAAACATAGATAAGAATTATAGGTTAATTTAAGTGTAAGAGCTAGTCAATAATAAGCCTGAGCTAATGGCCAAGCAGTTATAATTAATATTAAGCTTCTGTATGATTATTTTATAAAAGGACTGTGGGTGAGAAATTTGTCCTGACTGTGGGCCAGGCGGGACACAGAAAAACTTCCTATTACAATTAACTGCCAGACATTCTATAGGGCACAGAGAAAAGTGACTGAGAGACTCTAGGCCTATGAGCTGAAGATAGATGGATGCCCCAATGTTACAGAGGAACTTTGGATGACTGTCTAGGCAGACAGCTGTCTCTGTCATTCTAGATTTTTGGAAGTTGCTTACAATGCTCTTCCTGCTTACTTAGGTAATATTATATCCTTCTGGGGTCTTTGATGCAGTTGAAGACTAGATGGTTATAATTATAGTTTTTCTTAGTCATGATAAAAGATAAATTAGATACAAAACTTTAGACTCACAAATATAAGATAGAATATTTTCTTTAATTTTACAAAATACAAATAGACTAGATGTTGTAACTGTAATTATTGCTTGATAACTATTTCATTATATGTAATTTTACTATGTTAAAGTTAAAACCTTCCCTTTTGAATAGAAAGAAAGGAGAAATGATGGGTGATGTCATTCTATATGATGTGAATATGTGTTGCTCTGATTGGTTGATAAATAAAGCTGTTTGGCCAATAGTGAGGCAAAATAGGGTTAGGCAGGACATTCTAACTAGAAAGGAGGAAGGAGAAAGGCAGAACAGAGGAGACACTGCCAGCTACCACACCATAAGAAGCAAGATGTAAAGATACTGGTAAGCCACAAGCCACAAGGCAAAGTATAGATTTATAGAAATGGGTTAATTTAAGATATAAGAGCTAGCTAGCAAGAAGCCTGCCATGGCCATAGTTTAAAAATAATATGAGCCTGTGTGTGTTTATTTGGGTCTGAGTAGTTGCGGGACCAGGGAAGCTTCAACTACACATCAAGGTCTTCTTTCTTCCACCAGCCCTACTGAGAGCTCCAGTGGTTCAATAGGAACAGGAAGTTGATGATACAAGGTCCAATTATCCTCACCTCACCTTTCTCAGAGGGAGAATATTACACACTGGGAGAGGAACATTATGGAGGTAGATGCTACTGCCCTTGCCCAGTGTCCAGCTCATACAGCAAGAATGCTGTGTAGGAAAGGTGAGTTATTATACTGCTCTCAGATCTAGAGAGTGGCTCGGAGATTTGGCCACAGCATGTAAGAACCCACCCGCTGAGTTGATTTGGAAGAGTGTGGAGAAGAAAGTCTTCTCAAAGGACAGTGGACTTTGATATCAACAGTTAAGAGCATGCTGTTAGCTCAGTGGAAGCAACCAGCACCACAGCCCACCTAGATCACCACAGATAACCAGGTGAAGAAGTAACTGTGATGATGAGTAGTTTCTCCTGATTCCTGAAGCCTGGAATTGTAAAGGAACCTGTGTTCAACTGGTTCAGACTGTGAAGCAATTCATTCATGGAGACATTAGTTTATGAACTAGTGAGTAGCAATTGGTGGACCTTTACAGTTGGGTGTGACTCTAACAAGGTAAGCAGCCCTACAGCAATCACAAAGGAACATAGAGCCCGGCTGATGCCATGCCCAAGGCTACGTACAGTCCATTAGGGATGCCATCAGACAGTTCACACCATGGGCAATAGATTCTGTTAAGATATGCCAACCAAGGACTTAACAAAAAATGAATGTTAGGACCTAAGCATGGAAAGAGGGAAACCAGTATTTGGAGTTGCTTTCGCATAACAACGCTTAATTTCCAACAATAACAAAACTGTGAGATATTTTTTAAAATCATTCTCATAACGTAGGAGTGGGGTCAGTGGGGGAAATGGGTTTTAGAAACTGCCTGTAAGAGGACTTGTCTTAAACAGGTCTTTAACAGGGCCACAACAGTATGCTCAAAACTAATGAAAACCATGCTCACAGAAGTAAAGGAATAAGGGATCAGATAGAGACCAAAAATGAAGAGAAATTGTAATCAATGAACTAAACAAATGTTCTAGAGTTGAAAGTACAGCAATTAAAATAAAAATCCAGATGGGACTGAAGAGTCGATCTGCACTGCCCGGTGAATCAGTCCTAAAGAGAGAGTGATTTAGTCTATATAATCTAAAGTAATGGAGGGACCAACAGGGAAAAGTGAGCAGAGCCCTGAGGAAACATGGACCACCTCTGAGAGCTGACAAGTGTATAGCAGGTCATTGGAAGGGAGGATGAGGGGAGGGAGTAAAAAGTTAACTATGGCTGAGAAGTCCTCAGATTGGATGAGTGATGGTAGTCTACACATTCAAGAAACTCAACTTGGTCTCAGAAGGGTGAAATAAAAGGTCCCACAGCTGCCATTTGTAGCTGAAGTTTTCCTGTGTCCCACCCAGTTGGCAGCTGCTCAGACCCAAGTAAACACACTGAGGCTTATATTAATTAAAACTGCTTGGCCATTAGCAGCTAACTACTGACTAGCTGCTACACTTAAACTCAACCCATTTCTGTTAATTTATATGTCGCCACGTTTTCCATGGCTTTACCTATGTGCCATTATATGCTGTTCCCTGGACAGTGGGCTGGCATCTCCTGACTCAGCCTTCCTTTTCCCAGAATTCTCCTTATGTGCTTATCCAGCCTATACTTCCTGCCTGGCTACTGGCCAATCAGTGTTTATTAAACTAGTGTACAAAAGCATTATTCCACAGCAGCCACTTATGGTGACTTTTGATGACAAAGATAGAGAGGAACCCCTAAAACTTGTAAGAGAAAATGACCTAGCATGTTCAAAGAAGCCTCCAAAAGGTAACAACTAACTTCTCTCCAGAACAATGAGGCCAGAAAACCAAAGCCTGTCAACCAGAAATTTATATACACCAACAATCTTTCAAAATGGACAGCATAATCACAACATTCTTGAACAAAGCGGAGAGAATTTGTTGCTATTAGAATTCTTTACAACAGATAGTAAAATGGTGTTCTTCAGGACAAAAACATGAGTGATCAGAGGGAGTAATTTAAACCTTCATGAAAAATCAAAGAGCCTTGAGAGTTAATTAAGTCATTACAAAGACAACACAGATGTCAACCCTTTTCGTTCATCTTAACCCACCTAAGAAGCAGCTGCATGAGACGGCATGTAAATAATTACATGTGGGACCGCTAACATATAGAAATGTGATTGATCATCATAGCAAAAAGGAAGTGAGTGGAGCAAAGCTGTGTTGAAAAAGACAGCATCTGTGACCCCAAACTGTACAACCAGATGAAAAGGACCAGAAAAGGCAAACAAGTTAAAGAACATCACAAGCCTGTAAGCACACACTTGATCACCTTCCCTCTATCAGAAACTATAAAAGACATGAAACTACATAAATAATTACAGCAGTCTATTGCATTACAACACAGGTAGCTGTGGTGTGTAGAGTACTATTAGCACAGAAATGTAGCAGTAGAGTTCCAAGGATTGCAATAGTTAGCACAATCTAAAATGAAACCTGAAAAATTATGGTAGTTATGATAAGGCTTAGAGGGACTGCTAAGGAAAGAATTCAAACACCTGGTAATGATGTTAGGAAGGATTCCAAAAAGTGAGAGAAGTAGTAGAAAAATAGAAAAGGCTTGAGACAGATCATTATATGCTGGGCTGTGTCTCTTCCCAAATTCCCATGTTACAGTTCTGAGTCCCAGGGCCTCAAATATGATGATCTGGAGTCAGGATTTTTGCAGAGGTATTTATTTCAAAATGAGGTAATCAAAGTCATGGTTGGCCCTAATCCAATATGTCAGGTGTCCTTACAGGGACTGTGAATTTGGACCCAGATACAGACAGACAGAAGATGACACAAATAGGGTCAGAGACACAGCCATTTTTAGGCCAAGGACAGAGTCCTGGGCCAGTTCTTTCTTTTACAGCTTTTAGATCTCGCCAAACCTACTGACACCTTGATCTTGAACATTTAATCTCCAAAAATTTGAGACAACAAATTTTTATGGTTTCAGTCACCAATTTTATGGTAATTTTTTATGGTAGCCTTAGCAAATGAATACATATGGAAAGCAGAAAAGCAAAATACCAGTTATAGCTACAATTGTACCAACAATCACACATGAGTGGGGGTGGGAGTGGATACGGAGCAATTCTACAAAAGACAGAGTATTCAACAATACATTGCCTACAAAGGACACACTTTACATCCAAAGATATAAAAAGATTGAAAGTAAAAGGATGGGAAACTGCCTTCCATAAGAAAGCTGGAGCATTTATAGCAGGCAAAACAGACTTCTACACAAAAATCTTGCTGAAGATGTAGTGAAAAACGTTATGGTAAAGAGGGCATTCCACCAGGGAGCTATAGATATTTAAATATCTGAATATAGAGCCTACTCCCATGAACCAAAACAGAAATGAAGACACGAAAGAAAAATTTAAAGTTGAAGACAGAGACTTACCAATGATGGGTGAAGACTTTAGTGCTCCAATTTCAATCCCATAAGGAGCATCAAGGCAGACAGTGCACACACTCAAGAACTGAGCCACACTGAAGTGAATTATATCCAACAGGTGTCCATGGACACTACATCTGACAAATGGGAAAGCAAGGACATATGGAACATTCTCCAACTACACCATATGCTAAGGAAGAGAAAAAGAATCAATAAATTAGAAAGGCATGCAATAGACTCCATCCACAATGAAATGAGACATGAACTTAATAACACATGCATTTAAGTGACTTAAACATATATTATAGGGCACACTTCTAAATACCCAATATTGTCAAACAATAATCAACAAAATCACTTTGAGATAAAAATTTACATATAATACAGCAAAACTTAAAAGAGTCAGCTTAAGTGGTACAGAGAGGAAAAACTAAATTTATTATCTAAAATAAAAAAAGAAATATTCTCAAATCAATGACTTAGCCTTTTGCTATAAGACTTTGGAAGCAGAGAACAGAAAACAAACAATAAATAGATAGAAAAAATAGCAAAACCTGAAGTAGAAATTAATGGAGTGGAGAGCAGACAAACAATACAGGAAATTAGCAAACCAACAAATTACTTGAAAAAATCAACCAAACCTTTAATAAAACTGAGACACTCAGAGAATAATCAGATTATTAAAACCAGAAATAGAAGCAGGGATACAACTAACAGCCACATAGAGATGAGAAGAATATCAGGGGGACACTATAAACAATTACGAGCAATTGTATGGCAACAAGTTAAGTAACATGGATTAGATAAATAAAGACCTAGAAAGATGCAAACCAAAAGGGACTCAGGAAGTGTTCTAGCTTGCTTTCTATTCCTTTGATAGAACCACAACCAAAAGCATCCTGGTGAGGAAAGGGTTTATTTGACTTACACATCTGCATCACAGTCCATCAGTAAGGAAATCCAGGATCTGGAGACAGGAACTGAAGCAGAGACCATGGAGAAGTGTTACTTACTAGCTTGTTCTTCATGGCTTACTCAACCTGCTTTATTATACAGCCCAGGACCACCTGCCCAGGGGTGGCAGAGTGCTGTGGGATATTTGTACACTGTGAAGATATATTGCTGTGAATGGTATAGTAAAAAGATGAATGACCAATAGCTAGGCAGGAGGTATAGACAGGACTTCTGGGCAGAGAGAGAATGCTGGGAAGAAGAAGGCAGAGTCATCAGCCAGATGGCAGTACAGAGTAAAGGTAACTGAGCTACGTAAAATAATGTAGATTAAAATATATGGGTTAATTTAAGTTATAAGAACTAGTTAGGAATAAACCTAAGCTTTCATGATTAATAATGTCTCCATGTTGTTTTTTTTGTGAGCTGGTGGCCCATAGAAAAATCCATCTATAGCAAAGCCCACAGTGAGCTGGACACTCCCATATCAATCATTAATCGAGAAAATGCCCCACAGACTTGCCTATAGGCCAGCCTTTTAGAGGCATTTTCTGAATTGAAGTTTCCTCTTCCTAGATGACCCATCTTGTGTCAAGTTGACAAAAAACCAACCAACGTGGAAGGCAGTAGAAAAATCAATGTAGACCTGTAAACAAGTAAAAATATTAAGTAATAGTAATTATAGCTTCAGTAGTCAAGGAAACTGCACATATAGAAAAGCTGGGGACCAGATGGCTTTACTGGTAAATTTTACCAAATAGTTAATGAATTCATAGTGATAGTTCTCAAGGGCTCCACAAACCAAAAGATGAATGGATGCTGTTCACCTTATCTTGGCTATCAGCCTAAGGCTACTACCAAATCAGACCAAAGCACTTCAAGAAAAGACAATTAGAAAACTATAAAGCAGCATTCTTAAGAAATATATACATAATACTCAAGAAACCTTAACCAGCCAAATCAAGTAACCTATGGTAAAGATTATTTTCATGGCTAAGATATAAAAACGATTAGATACCATAGCCAAGTGGGATTTATCTCAGGAATACATGATTGACTTGGTGTGAGAACATCAGTTAATAAAATACACACAGTTGAAAGGAAACGTTTAACACAGATAATTTCAGCAGCTGTTGGAATAGCCCCTGCCAAAACCCTCCTCATGACTAGAAAGAAAAACCAACAAACGCTCAGTTTCCTAGGATCTGAGGGAGCAGCCTCATTCAGAAGGGGTCACCTGTACAATCCCAAACCTGATGTCCTCTTTCAAGAGGAAAAATCTCAGTGCTTCCTCCCAAGCAGGCTTAAGATTAAAGTGACCATCAATTCTCGAAAGTATGACACTTAGAAGTTCTAGTGAGGGCCTTCAAACAAGAAACCAAAGCAGAAAACAGCAGATAATAAAGGAAGAAATGATATGTACAATACACACCTCACCATGTATAAAGAAAACAAATAGAACTATCAAGTAGGTTCAGCAAGTTGTCAGAATCTCATGGTGACATGAGAAAAAAAATACCCAAACCGTATTTCAACATAAGGGCAATAAATGATTCAGAAAATGAAATTCTGAAACTCTATTTACAGTAACATCAAAGAGAATAACATAGGAATAACTTTCAAAAAAGAACTTTTAAACTTGTACTCTGGAAAGTATAAAACATTACTGAAAGACGTTAGAGGACCCAATTAAATTGAAGGCACCTGTGGCTACACTTGGGAAGATTTAATATTTGAAGATGATGTGACATGACAGTTAGATAGACTCTGGAGTCACCTGGGAGCTGGGCGTCTGCACATCCTTTGATACATGGGCCTTTGAGGACCCATCCAGCATGTCTGGAACCATCTCCAGGATTGGATCCTGAACTCTGTATATGAAGAAAGGAGCACGCACAGCCACCCTCAGCCCCCTCCCCGTCCTGCCCACTTCTGCCTGCATTCTGGTTAGGAATGTGATGTGAGCAGCTGCTGCAAGCTCACGCTGCCTGACTTCCCTGCTGGACTTTACTGCTGTATTGTGAGGCATCATAAACCCTCATCTCTGCTTTTGTCAGGGCATTCTATCACAGAAACAAGAGAGGAAACTGCAACAGATGGCAATGCCTCTCAAACTGACCTACAGACTCAGCACAACCATTATTAAATTTAGACTGGCTTTATTTTTTTATAGAAATTGAAAACTTGATTCTACAGTTCAAAGGAAGTGTAAGGGACCCAGAAGAGCCAAAATATCATTTAAAAAAATCAAAGAGCTTTTACTTATGAGTTTTAAATTTTACTACAAGGCAGGTGTGGTTGTGCATGTCTGCATGTCCAACAATTGAGAAGCAGAGGCAGGAAGATTGTTACAAGTTTGAGGCCAGCCTGGCCTACATAGTGAGGTCTAAGCCAGTCAATGCTACAGAATGATGCCTGGTCTTAATTAAAACAAAATTAAAAACCCCACAGAACTCTTAACACAAAACAGTAACCAGAAGAGAAATTGGACAAATTAAACTTAGGATCAAGATTTAAGCCTATATTTATATTCAGCCAATTTCCAACTAGAATGATAAGACAATTTAATGAAGGAAATATTTTTGTCAACAAATAGCAACATTATAATTATATAACAACATGGAGAAAAGGAAATTGGAACCTGCCTCATATACACACAAAATTAATTCTACAAATAGATCAACAAATTAAATGCAAGAGCTGAAATTTGAGACAAAACAAAGAAATTACATATATAATTATTCACAACCTTAAATTAGGCAATGGCTTCATAGGTATCACATTAAAAGCTCAAGTTAAAAAAAAAGAGAGAGAAAATGTGTAAATTGGATATCAACAGAATCTAAAACCTTGTGATGTAGGAAACATCACTGAGAAAGTTAAGAGATAATTCATGTTTAGTGGACTAATAGCGCTATCTGTCCTCTAAGACCTATGACATACCCAGCCACAGGTTCTTGGTCCTGTTAATCATGCCAAGTGTGAGCTCAATCAAAACACATTGCATGCATATTTAAAGTTCTCAGACAAATAGAAAAACAATAATTTACAGCTTACCCATGGCTCAATAGAGGGAGTTTGCCTAGTTCCAGGGCCTGGGTTTGATCCTAGGCACCACTGAAAAAGTGAAAAAGAACAGAATATCAAATCTCTTTGTAAATCATACGAATTTATTTTGAAGTTTGTTTCTTATTAAATTTATTTAACTTCCATTTAATAAGGGATTAAAAAAAACTTGAATGAGAATGGCCCCCATAGGCTCATATGTTTGAATACTTGGTTCTCATAGGTTGAACTTTTTGGGAAGCATTGAGAGGTGTGGCCTTGTTGGAGGAGGTGTGTCACTAGGCGTGGGCTTTCAGGCTTCAAAAGCTTATATGGCTGCTTCCTGTTTGTGGATCAGGATGTGAATTCGAAGCTGCTGCTCCAGCACCATGCCTGCCTGACTGATTCCGAACTCCCTACAGTGATGGTGATGGACACTGTCTCTCTGCAACTGTAAGCAACAATTCTACCCTTCCTTCTATAAGCTGCCTTGGTCATGGTGTTTTATCACAGCAATAGAAAAGTAACTAAGACACTGAATAACTCAATAATAAAAAGTAATCCAATTAGTAGTGGACAAAGGCTTTCAACACACATGTTCTGAAGAAAAGATACAAGATACCAAATATCATTAGTTGTCAGGGAAGCACAAGAACCATTCAGTACAGCTTCACATCAGCTAGGATGGTTGTCATTAAACATTCATTTTAAAGTGTTGGATTAGAACCTTATATATAAATATCCATAGTAACATTATTCATACTGGCCAAAATGTAAAGAGCCCAAATATCCACCAGTTGATAGATGAATGAATAAAACATAGTATATTTGATGAACAGAATATTATTCAACCATAAACAAGAATGGAGTATAATACATGCTACAACATGGATAAATCTTACATACATTTTGTCAGTGAATGTAGAGGGGCAAAAAGACACTTTGTATTAGTACATTTATATAACATTTCCAAATTAGGTAAACCTACAGAAATAGACACTGAGTAGTTTCTCAGAGCTTGAAGACTTGGAGGAATGTGGAACTTACCTACATATAGATTTGTTTGTTTGTTTGTTTGTTTGTAGAGGTCATGAAAATAATCTAAAATTAATTATAATGATTGTGCCTCTCTCTAAACATGCCAAAACAGTATTGACTTCTGTGGTATTGTGTTTCCCGAAATACTGTGCATGTTAATAAACTTATCTGGGGTCAGAGACAGATCAGCCACAATATTAAACATAAAGGATAGACGCCTTTAATCCTAGCATTCCAGAGGCAGAAATCCATGTGTTCAAGGATACAGACAAGCATGGTGACTCACACCTTTAATCCCAGAAAGCGAGCCTTTAATCCCAGGGAGGAGTGATGTTAGAATGCAGAAAGGCATATAAGGCGTGAGCACAAGAAACTAGAAGCATTTGGCTGGTTAAGCTTCAGGCTTTTGAGCAGCACAGTTCAGCTAAGAGCCATTCGGATATGAGGACACAGAGGCTTCCAGTCTGAAAACACAAGACCAGCTGAGAAGTTGGTGAGGTGAGGTTAGCCGTGGCTTGTTCTGTCTCTCTGACCTTCCAGCATTCACTCCAATAACTGGCCTCAGGTTTGATTTTATTAATAAGACTCCTTAAGATTCCTGCTACAGACTTCTTATACTTTAGGTGTATAAGACACACACAGACACACACACATCATGTATAAATGTGTGTGTGATATAAATTATGTCTTGATATGATAGACATATCAAGCGACACTCAGAAGATAGCTGGAACGTATTTATTTGTAAAAAATATGTTCACTCCTGATTTGAGTTATTAAAGTGTCAGAGAAGCAAGCTCACAGTTCCTGATTGCTCTGGGCTTTCGTGGAAAAGTGGCTCATGGAGGAACAGATCATTTTAGCCTTAGGGCATTAGAAGAATGACATAAAGCTTGTCATCAATATCTCTGCCTCAGGTGACATTGGGACTGGCTCAGAGCTGGCCACTCTGAGTGACCACTGGACTTTAGTGTCAGAGGGGACTTGAAACACTGTTAAGAAGGACTCTGGGGAACAGTTTTGTCTTAGTATGTGTTTCCCCAGGGCAGACTCCAGGGAATGGCTTGGACAGTTTCCTTGAGTAGCCCTCCAGGATCACAAATGGGAGATGGAGAAACTGAGGCAGGAAGAAGTCAGAAAAGTGTGCAGTTAAGCAGGATTACTGAGCAGAGCAGTTGGGACTTGATTCTGCTGGGGACACTCTGAGAAGACGTAAGGTGTGCTTCGATATTGTGCTGCAGGAGTACAGACCACCCAGGCTGGTCCAGATCACATCTGCCCTGTCTGGGTGGGCCTCCAGAACACTGACTCTCCCACATCTGGGCCATGTCTGCCAACTGTGGAACTCTTTTCTGCTGAATGAACCCTGCATGCTTAGGAAGAGACATGGGAGTGGAGAACAGGGCAGCTGTCTCAGGTAGGTTGTGAGGGCCTGTGATCGGGAAGCCTCTATTACCAGCTAAATAAATACCAGTTAAATAAACAAGAAGGGTTAGGGGGTCACCATTGTCCTGTCCAGAGGGTAATTTCCAGGTACCCTGCCTGCCCCACCTAATCCTGAGGCCAGTTGCACTCTGTTAATCATTCTCCCCTGCCGTAGTTAATTTTAGGTATGAGCTTGACTAGATTAGGCAATAGCAGAAGCCTTGGTAAAGAGACTGTCCATGCTCCCTGAGTTTGTTTCCAAAGAAGATTCACATGTGAGTGAGAAGACTCCTGAGAGCTTGCACCAGATCAATGGGTCTCCTGTCCCCTCCTTCCCTCCTCCCCTCCTTTTTCTCCCTCTTCCTCCCTACCTCTTCTCTCCTGAAACACTCCTCTCCTCCTGCCCCTGAACATCAGAGGTCCATCTCAGGCACTGGATTCTAGGATTCCCTGCATCCCCTATCCACTTCCATTCTTAGGCCTTCAGCTTCTTGTGAGTCTCCTCATGGGCCGCACTGGCTCTAAGCTGTGAGATCTGGACTGAGCAATGCTCCTAGCTTCAAGACTTCTGATCTATGAGCTCCAACCCCCTGGGGAGTCCTCTCATCCAGCTGTCTTCTTACACAGCTTCCTGATGCCATCCCTGAAGAACTGTAACTGAAGGCAGAAGTAACAACTGTGTCCCTTTCTTGGTGTGTGTGTGTGTGTGTGTGTGTGTGTGTGTGTGTGTGTGTGTGTGATATTTTTGTTTTGTTTCTGTGAGGCTTGGATGTCTGGAATCATCACACTAGCAGACTGGTCCACACAAGAGAGTTTTAGGCAGGATTTCCCTAGCAACAACACTCCTATTCGGATGCTCAGTGCCCCATGGCTCCATCCCTGGAAGTCTGTAGTGCAGTCATGGAGGAGAGGGTCACATCGCTTTGGTTCAGTGTTATCTTCCCACATCTTCTCACCTGCTTTTGCCCCATATTGCCTTCCATCTCCCAGTACATGAGCATGAAGGAGGAAACGTGAACAGTTGCTTTTCTAACCCGGAACTTTAAGGGGTTTGACAACACTCCACGTTATTTCTTACTCATGGCAGTTTTCCCTGCTGGATCAGCGGCTTACCTTCACACCGGGGCTCAAAATCCGTTCCCTAGGTGGTCAGAGAGCTCGGCAGCCATACGGTGAGCAGGCAGCAGGAGAGGGAGACAGGATCCTCGCTGCTCTGTGGTTCTGCTTCTTCCTTGGGATCGTTGGCTGCACTGGTTCACGAGGGTGGAGGGAACAGGCTGTCAGTATGACAGAGACAGCCCTCTGGGAGATGACTCCAGTGAATCAGTTCAGCTTTATTCCAGAGTATATCTGGAATAAAAAATCTGAGGACAAACCCAAATTTGCATTAAGTGGCACGCTCCTATGACAAGGCTTCCTATGTGGCAGTAAGGGTCCTACAGCAAAGCTCCTAGTACAAGTCTTAGTTACCATGTGAGCAGGGAAAAGGCGTCTAGAAGGAAACTGTGCCAAGGGTCACCCTAGAGATAAATCAGGCATCTAGGCTTAGAGACAGCTTTCAGATAAGATCAGTCCTCCAGGCCCAGAGACACTCTCCAGATAAAGGCAGGTAGAAAGCAGAAGTCTCACTAGAGGGTAGGGGGAATCCTCCATGTTGCTGAGCTTAGAGAAAGCTACCAGGCTATGGTAGACTCCAACCTCTGACCAGTAGGCCCTCCCAACAACACTCCAAACTCCACCAGTATGTATGTCCCTTAGCAAGAACATGATGTGACCATATCTGATTGTGTAGATGAAATTCTAAATGGTCTTATTAAATAAGAAACATAGAGCCAAATAAAGAGTTAAAAGCCCAGAGATCAGAGCAGTAGCCAAGAGCTAAGACTACCTTGTCTTACCACTCACTGCTGTCCTTCTCCTGAGAGAGAGAGATCTTCTTCCTGTGTCCTGTCTTTTTATTGCCTTTCTGTTCTACCTTCTCATTGGTGCTAAACCCAACCACGTGACTTCTCATCATTGCCTGTCTATACAGACCTTCAGGTCTCTATGGTTGGTACTGAGATTAAAGGTTCGGGTCACCCACCGATTGGCTGTGTCCTTGAACACACAGAGACTTTGTCTGCCATGTGATCAGATTAAGGGCATATGCTACCACCACCAGACTTCTGCTTAATGGCTTGTTCTTAGCTCTGATCCCCAGGCAACTTTATTTATTAACATACAAGTAAAATCACATTTCAGCACAAATAAAATATCACCATATAATTGTGCAGGTGTGACTCTGGAAATCACACATGGGTAGACCATGAGACTGTATTGGATAATTAGTGCCGCTGTCACACCAGAGCCCTGGGTGTTAAATGGCTTTTCCTACTTTTCCTTTATCTAGCTTCTTTTCCTATGTGTTGATAGATGCTGCTCATAGGCATGGTTATACACATGTCCACTGTGTGGTGTAGCTGTGAAAGGAGAATGGCATTCCTCAATGCACAGAGAAAGCATAGTCAACCATCAAGTAAGTCCTTGGTCATTTTGCTGCTGTTGAGAAAAGGCAGCCTGAAACACAAGAGCTCTGGGCATGAGGAACATCAGATAGCTTTGAAAATCAGGGGACACAGAGTTGTTATCATGCTACTGGAAAGAACAGGCAGACCAGCAGCACCCCATCCTTCCAGAAGGAAATCACATGGGCTCAACCCATGATGATTCATAGACTTCACAATTCTCCCCCATCCGCTCCATTGGTACCCCAGGCTGGCTCACCCACCTCCGTTGGTGGGATTACTGAAAATGTTTACTAACTGATTCTATACTTTGTCACACAAAAATAGGATTAGAACCCTCTCCCCAATCAAGGCCTTGAGTCTCTTCAGTCACTCCCCAGGTGGTTATCATAAAGTCCAACCTCTCAGCAGACGGCCCAGAATCCTACATGCCACCAGCTTGGCTTCAGCTCTCTGCGGCCCCAACTCTAACTCCCAATGTTGCTGTGACACTCTGTGGGCTCTGTGAGCGTGTCTTGTCCCTGAGCCATTGCGAATGACACCCTCACTTCCAGAAATGCCTGCCGATTTCTCTCTTCCTTGTCCCCCTCCATGTTCAACCTCCATCCCACGTGGCCACCACTTCTCCCGGGAAGGTTTCTCTGATAACCTCAGGCTACACTAGCTTATTTTCTGTCTTTCTTCAATACTCTCTCTGCTCACGCCCCTTGCAGTGGATACTGACTCTGAGGGTGTCCTGGGCGTTAGCCATAGATTGGGTATTTTATTGTTGTTAATTTTTTTTTTTAAGTGGATGGTGGGAATGGAAACCCATTTTGTCTAACAAAGAAAAAGCCACATATAAAACAAGAAGCATTGTTGGTAACTACTGGTGTGAAGCATAAATCCAATTAATTTTATCAATAAAAACCAGGAGCCAGATATCAGGGTAAAAACCTAAAGATCAGAGAAGCAGGGAAGCAGCCTCCAGTCACCTTCTACCTCTTCTGTTCCTCTATCCAAAAGGGCCGAGATCCTGTGTCTCAGCCCTGCCTTACCACTTCCTGTCCCCCACGCTATAGTCCTCCAAACCTCTATGGTTAACTAGTGGCCAGCTCCGCCCTCTGACTCCAAGCAAGCTTTATTTGTCAGAACACAAACAAAATATCACACAACACCGGTGAAAACACAATCACATTTTTTTTTCCTGTACATTTATTTAACTCAACTCCATAACAGCCATTCAGCATCAGATTTTCTAGACGCATGCCTGTGATTCCAGCACTCTGGAGAATGAATGTCAGAAGATTGCTAGTCTGAGATCAGTTAGGCTAAAAGGAAGGAAGACCCTGCTCAAAACAAAGCAAAACAACAATAACCACAAAACCACAAAGTCTCGTGCTTGGGTACTCTTTGAGTGTGGTTAGTTGGTTGCTTGGTTGGTTATTAATCTCCTAGGAGACACACCAGTACATCTCATTTGCTCTCTGCCTGCTAGGAGGACTTGAAGAACTATATTTGGTCACAAGGAATAAAGTGCACACAGGGTTAAGACTCTGCCTGTGGAATCATAAACGTCTGGGTTGAGTTCCATCATAGGATTTACCAGCCATGTGACCTCGAGCAATAAACAATGTCCCCGAGTTCTAACTGAATGTCTGCTGCACAGTAAGATCCCAGCAGCTGGTAGCAATGGTGATTAACGTTATATTCTCTACAAAAGTAATATTCATTTGATTATTTCCTTGCTTTCATCTCTCTGTCAGAGGCCGACTAAGGCATCACCAGGGGCTTTGTACACCGTGTGCAGGAAAGGCAGTCAAGAATGACCAGCCCTGTGAGGTTATGAAGGAAGAGAGTGCTTTCCACTGGACAGACAAGAAAACCCAGGGTTGGGTGACCTGCTTCTGGTCACGTAGCCAGCCAAGGCAGAGCTGAAGCTCAAAGCGGATATGCTGACTCCAACGCAGCTGGTTCCCTCCACTACACTGTTGGGTGTTAGTGTTTCCGGGTCCCATGGGGCTTCCAGCTGTTGAAGATCAAACAGGACTTTGGAGGCTAAAGACCCATCCTGGGACAGCCTGTCCTCTGTCCATTCACAGCTTGCAGGGATTTTTAACCTAGGGCATTCTGTTCACGCTTCAGCACATTCACTCGGGGCTCCCTACCCTCGGATCAGGTCCCACAGAGGTGAATGTGCCTTTTCTCAGAGTGTCTCCTCCTACAGGACTGGACAGGGAATGCCATCAAAGCTTCGCACTCCCAAGGTTCACAGGTCCCGGAGGTTTTATGTTCAGTGGGTGATTGTCATGATAAATGAATATAACCCTTGAGTGGACATTAGGGAGTTCCAGATCTCATTGTAAACTGTCATAGGTTGATCAGAACCGAGGACCCGTCTCAATGATTTGCTTTGCAGAGGTGGACACTGGGCATAGAAATAAATAGGACTCCATGTCTAGGCTTTAGAAGAAGTAGCTGTGTCTCCTGGGTTCCATTTGGTCATCTTTCTATCTGAGACATAATCATAATTGGATATACTTTCCAGAGCCCAGAAGCTTCAGACGTGGAAAGCTACTGCTCCTGTCTGCCATTGACACGGGCGTTGTTTTCTAGGGAAGCCATGTTAATGTTCAGGCCTTCCTAAGGATGGGATGATTCTAGGGGCCTGTTGACTCTTGGGGGCTTGTGTAGTAAGAACTTCAAGAGAAGGCAGAGAGAAAGGTGGACAATTCTAGAACTGTTTCTGTTGCTCATCCTTGGCTCTTCAATACACAGAGGAAAGTTCAGGGAAGGGATTAGGGTCTGTGAGTCAAGCCAACAGCCAGAACCAGGAGAGTGGTTATGAAGTAATCCACCACTGCACCAGGTACATATCTCTTCGTGGGGGTTCTGAGAGTGAAACTGCCCCCAGCATCTACAGTTCGTACAACCTAATGCCCCACCTGTAAATGAAAGAGGAATCTTTTTTAGAGGTAATTTCTGTTTTAAGTCTTGGGGATTGAATCTAGGGCCTCACACAAGCTAGGCCAACACTCTACCACTGAGCCACATCCGCAGCCTTTACTTCACCTTTTATTTTTACATACATGCAATGTACATTTATCATACCCATTTCCTATACCCCCCGACTCCCCTAAGAGCCCTCCCAACATGCCCCTCCCCCAACTTCATGCCCTCTTCTGTTTATTCATGTAACCCACCGAGTTCTATGGGTGCTGCCCATACTCACATTGGGTGTAGGGCCATCCGCTGGAGTATGGGCAACCTACCCATGGCTACACCACTAAAGATAAATGACTCCCCCACTGCTGGCAGCCATAGATTACCAACAGCTCCCCAGCTAGGGGTGGGCACTCCAAAGCTGTGCCCCCTGCCCCCAGTCCCCAGTCAGCCATTGCATTCCAGTGGTCTCGGGATGCAGAGGACCTAGGGAGCAGGGTGGCAGAGTACGACAGGCCGAGACAACCCAGGAGACGGTTTCAGAGCACAGCTCATTTATTGAAGCAACGGGGCTAGCTTACTTAGCGTGAGGCAGGGGTGGGGGTGGGGTGGACAAACAAATGAGGGAGGAAGTGCACCTGATTTGCCTGTGCGGACCTGGTTGAAGACAGGCAACTGTTAGTAATGCACCAATTCAAATACCAAAGCGTGCAGAAGTACAGGGAGGAAGTACTGCAGCCAAGGCAGGGACTTTCCAAGCTTATTAGTTATGTTAGTAGACTGCTGGTCACATGATTTCTGAGGAGCCAGTTCTCTGGCGGGGAAACAGAACTGACTCTAACATGATGTGGCCTTTATCTGTGTGGAATTGAGTGGGCCAGGCCTGATTTGGGTAGGGAGCGGCCCCATTCCTGCTGTGCTCTCTGAGAAATGTCCAGGGTCCAGGCAAGGCTCTACCATCCCTCATCTGGCCTGGGAGCCCACACAAAGCCATGCCCCCTCCATGCTGGGACTTTAACAGAGTTGATCTTGGGCAGGTAACCATAGCTGCTGTGACTTCATGAGTGCTATGGCTGTGTCCTGTCCAGAAGACTGAGTTTCATAACACTCTTCATCCTCCAGCTCAGAACTCTGTAGGACAATGCCACTGTAAATTATTTTTTTCTCCGAACATTTAAGAAATTAAGTATTATATTTCAATTTCTCTGGCCAGTGAATATCTTTTCAAGCTACTAGGGAAATGTCAATGGAACCAAGCTTGGTTGATCAGTTCTTGGATATTTTGATATTTTCCAATCCTATAGGATTTAATGTTTCAAAACTTTCCCAGGGCTTCTGAACTAGAATTTGTCCCAATCAGAAAGACATAGGATATATCGAACATCCTCTGTGCTCTCCAGTATCCATTTTCTGGACCTTCATTCCTCAGCCAACTCCCTACAATATGGCAGTGCCTTGCTACAGGGCCATGGAGATCTGTCCCAACTAGATCTGCCCTTTTGGCAGATGATGGAAAGCTGAAAATAGATCTGAAGGGAAGGCATCTTCTGAGCATGCCGAGTTCCAGCTCATTTAAGGCAGGATTCAGATATCATTGTCATCTTTGGTACCTGATGCAGGGAAGAGACTCCACAAACAAATGAGGTAAACGAACTGAATGAAAGAATCTCGAGTATCTGATGTAACAAGTAAATGAACGTTCTTTCTAGACTAGAGAATGGCTGCTGAGAAACCTTGATAACACCTGCATAAATTTGCATGAATTACAGACAGAGAAAGAAGACATGCCACAAAGTTTTGTCTTCTTTATTCTTTACAGGAAGTCTTGTAAAACAAAGACACTAAATTATTTTGTTCTCTAAACATTTCAGATAATTTAAGGTTTTAGTATTTTCATTTCTCTGGCCAGAGTTGAGTTTCTGATGAATTTCCTTCCACCCTCTCTGGTGTCCGGTCTGTCTTATCTGCTCACTATCTGGCCTTGCCATATCTAAGCTCGTTAGCACACTGGTAGCCAAGAGGCCAATGAGAGCAAGAGAACAAAGGGAAAAAGGAAGGGAGGGCTCTAAAGACAGACAAACCTGTGGTTTGGTTCCTGGGTCCACCATCTATCAGAGAGACTGTGCACCAAGTACTTCGCCTCTGGATTATAGTGAGCTTACCTGTGCATATAATTATGAGTAATTATGCAAGGAGAGTACCTTGAACGCTGCTTATTCAAATGAATACACAATCAATTTTAGTTATTGTCATGCTGTATTGTTATGCTCTATATATGTCATATCACTCAGACTTAGTATATAAGATTACAGAGCAATTTTACATATAGTAGCATTGTACATAGACAGCCATGTATTGATTGATTGTACATTGTCTAATCTTTGCCTATGAGTATTTTGGCCAAAGTCACATGTTCCTCTGAGTCAGACCTGACCTTTAGTTTTCACTCCTGTGCACACTGAAAATACAACCCAATGCTATACTTGTTCTTCAGCCTGTAGCAGGTGGCCTCTTTTCCATTCAGGGCAGGCCCTCTGAGTTCCGAAAGCTCCTGTGAGCTTTCCCTGGAAGATTATCATTCTCATCCATGGATTCATTCCCCTTCTTCCCCAGCACTCCTAACGCTCATGAATCTCCACATACTGAGATGAAACTCTGTCTGTAATCATGAAGTTTAGGGTATTACAGCTTAAGGATGGGCCAGAGCTACTGTGAAATGTGTTTTCCTCCCTTCTCTGAGGTGGTCAAGGCCAGGACAGTATCGGGGAAAGGATGGGGTTTTCTAGCAGCCTTAGGGAGGTGGCCTTACTCTGGGGGAAGGAAGGAATGTGGAACCATGGCAGAGGAAATATGGAATAGGGACATAACCCTAGGCTTAGTCCTGTAGCAAACACTGTTGGCTAATACCTCCACTTTCTGCCTTTCTCTCCAGGTGGTAGCTTCCCCAGAAAAATACACTTCTTCTGGCCTGAGAGAATGGGACAAAATGCCTTATGCCACATATGGAAAGCCCATTTCCCTCTTTTGAGACTGATTTGGGAAAAGGCAGGTGATCCCAATTCTGACCAATAAGGCCACAGGAGCAGTCGGAGGGTAGATTATTCTTAGAGGTCTTTGCTTCTGTTAGCAAAAGCCATTTGGTAAGTTCCTTCTCCCTGGTGTATATGGTGTTGCTTGAGAGCATGGTTCTTGGAGCTATAGCACCATGTGACCAGACAAGCCAAAGGGTGTAATAGTAGAGACATGAGTGGGGTGGCAGCTTGGTGAGAGGACTTGAATTGCAAAGCAATATGGGAAAATCTGCTTCTGGACTTTGTATGGTTTGTGAGCCAATTAAACACATCTATTGCTTTAACTACTGTGTCTTTTATATTTCTTGTCACCAGGGGCATTGTGTGTTATAGACACAATGCAATTTGTGCTGTAATTTATTAGTGTTGCACCTGCAGATTCTATTTGAATTGAGTTCAGTATTCCTAGCACTGAGTAATCTCAGCACTTAGTAAGGCTTCCAGAAAGAAATGAAAGACTTGTTCAGAAATACAAACTTCTGAGATTGCTGAAACATGAAAATCAGGATCCAGGTTCTGTATGACATCTGGTTGCATCCCTACCAGTTTGGCTCTGTCTATGAAAAAAGGACGAATGAAAAACACTATGGAGTGTGATGCTACATAATAAAAACACATGGCACCATCTGCCAATAAAGAAAGAATGGCTAGTATAATGACCATTGAGATGCCTGGAAGTTATCACCATCCACATGGAGATCAGTGTTCCTGAACTGAATCATGATTGCAGCCACGGAATATTTAAAGTGCGTTTGGCCTAGAAAACACAGGCACATGTTTTTAAGCATTTAGCAGACATTTCTTTAACATCTTCCATCTTCCAGGCACTTCCTAATGTAGTAGGGAAAAGAGATGGGCATCTATGAAGCCTCTGTCCAGTGAAGACTCATGGTACCCAAACAGGATGAATAGCCCACGCAAAGACATCCACACATCTCAGGTTCTGTCTGTTAGCAGAGCATGACATTGCCACTGTGTTAACTAAGAAAACAAAATTTTCAGATATCCATCCTTTATGAAATGATGTCCATGAGAACTTCCCCTACTCGATCTTCCTTACCTGAGTTTGTTTTGGGGAGCTACTTTCTGCTATTATTACCTTTGCTCCCCAACATTCACCCCTTTCCCCAGCTCCAGAGGCACCTGCTTCCCAGACTACCAGAAGAGCTACCTCAAGAGAAAAGCAACTTTGAAAACTGGTGGAGTTAGGGTGGGTTTTTTGGTTTTGTTTGTTTCGTTGTTGTTGTTGTTGTTTTTTGTTTTTTGTATATGGATGTTAAGTAGAACCATGCTTTACTACAAATGAGGAAATACAAATCGAATACAAATTAAGCTTCATTCACCTTCTTTCTAACTGACTTCTGAAGGAGGCCAGAGCTCCTGAACTCATCAGCATCATCCACAGACCAGCCTCAAGGTTACAACTCAGTTCCTATGGAATGCAAACGCCCAAAGGCAGCAAACTTTGTGCTCTTAATTTTGCCTCGAGTCTGCCCAAAGCAAACACTGCTGAACCTAGTTTTCCTGTTTCTTTTGGAAAAATGTAAGCTCCCTCTGTCTCCTACACATCTTCTTTAGACACTTAGACACTTGGACACTTGGACCCTACCTTCTGCTGGTGGCTCCAGCTGTGGTTTTTCTTCTTTGGGAGGCCTAGAAGTCAGAGCCTAACTGTGTGGGACTAAATCCCAGCTTCTCCACTTACAGATGTGAGATTCAGCCGAAGGCCAGTGCGTATGACTCAGTTTGTGCACATAGACGATGGACTCCACCCACCTTTCCTCCAGGACTTCCCGTTTAATCGGCTTGCATCGCCGATCGCCTCTGGGCTGACCTCCGCGGTCATTGCGCACACAGACTCATGTTTGCGAACCCACAGCATGCCCACATGCTACTCAAGACGTGGTCTGCATCTTGGTTTATGCTCTCTGTGACAGTTATGAGACTGTCACCTTGCTATCTTTGGCCTTTTCTGTACATGTGTTGTGCTTCAATGAAACACCTAGAATTGTTGGCCAGTTATGTTAAACCTATCGAGCTGGACAAGGCTGACTTTCCCACTCCGGTATCTTTTTCTTTCTCTATAGGTGAAAGTGATCCTGGGAGCCCACAAGAGATGATCACTCAGACACAGTTTATAGCCAATTGAAAGTCCTTATTCCTGCTGGCTGGGACTACGCTTAGGTATTTGGAACCTAAGTGTAGCCCTGAGCATTTAGAGCAAGGGGCTTTTAAAGGTTAAAAACCACATCCTGGTAGCTCGCTCTAAAGCTACAGGTGGCAGTGTGTGTGTGTGTGTGTGTGTGTGTGTGTGTGTGTGTGTGTTGTAAGTAAGCAGTTTAACAGAAGCTAAGGTAAATTAGTTAGGGCATCTTGACCTCAGGTTCCTAGAATAGAGTTGGATAATTTTTCTATAGGATTCAAGGAGATCAAATTCTAGTTCAACCTGAAATGGCCTCAACAAAAATACAAGATAGAGGAACCACTGCACCGTCTCGCCCTGTCACAAAATGAGTACCCATGTATATATACTTATTTTAGAAATAAAAAATAAAAACAGTTTGAGAATAAAATTAATACACCTTCATGTCCACAGTACCCCAGTTATCATGGTTGATATTTAGTGTGTATCCATTTTTACAATAAAAATGGAATAATTTGTTAGTGCTTTATAACCTTTTCCAGTACAGCCTATCTGTAGTCCTAGCATGCTGTTTTTAAAGGTGTCCTTATATTTCATGGAATGGGGAAGGCGCAATTATTTTACCATCCTCTATTGGGAAAGATATCATGGCTCCAGTATTTAGCAGTGCCGCTGTGGAGAGCTTTGGTGCTAAATCATTGCATCTCACAGGAGCTCCACTCAACTTAAATTTCCATTTTTCACAGCACTCCTCCTGGTCTTGTTTGGATTTCCTGGTCTTTGAGGGAATTCGGAATTGCTTTATTATGCACTACATCCTCTGAACGCCTTCTCTGGAAAAATGTACACTTCACCGAAACAAATTGTGGGCCCTTTACACAGAGAGAATGGAAGGAAGCGAGGGCGCCATTGGCTGGAGTGGGTGGGCACAGGGAACCCGCTCTCATCCACAGACCTACTGGGCACCCCATCTTCACAAGCCCTGTTGTGACTCACAGGGCTGTTTGCTTCTTGAGTGTTATTTGCTGTTTCTTTGGTGCTAATGACTGCAAATTGCTAATGGCTGTGAAAAGCTAATTGTTTTGCAAGGTGTTTCTCTCTGTCCTGATTGTCGGGGAGCACACAGTCACAGTTAAGCAGAGACTCATTAGCGCCTCTGACATGGTACTCTTGGGGAATCCTCACAGGCTGGCGAATAACCAAGCCTCCACTGACCCAGAGCCAGGAGGCTTGTGCCTGGCTGGCGAAGCAAAGCAGAAGAGGGGTCTAGGAAGCAGTTATAAGGTGGGCACTTCGGAGGAAGAACCTGAGCAACAGAAAGGCTCCTCTCTGCAGGCAAGTCTCCTAAAATGATACCAACGTACTAACCGAACACGACACAGGGTGCTTTATGGCTATTTCTCTTCTGAGGGGAATAATAAGACTCAAAGAATGAACGATTTCCCCACAAACTCTTTTATTCAAGGGACTAGTGTCTAAATTTGTTTGTTTGATTTGTTTTTGTTGTCAAGACAGGGTCTCACTACGTAGCTTAGGCAGACAGCTAACTCACCATGTAGCTCAGGCTGGACCAGCTTCCCAAGGATGAAATGACTGTCGTCTGTATCACTCTTCAAGGTCTAGAGACTGGACTCTTACCCGCTACAGAAAAACACTTCTTGGAAACTCATGGGCCAGCCTGAGGGCTTATCCCTCTGTGTGTGTACGCAAGTGCTTGCATACATAGAAAGACATTGACTAAGGGAGAAAATATCAGAACACTAGCTTTGATTCATTATAGCCCATGATTTTCTCAAGAACACTGGGCTGGTTACAAAGCAGAGAACCAACAAAACAAGCCTACACTAATTGCACCAGTTGATGAATATTCCTTTCTGCTGAATTTCTGTTTGGAAGACACAGTATCTTTGCTACTTCCGTTGAAGTCCTGTATTCTAGACAACCCGTGTAAAAACAGCAAGAACTAAGTTACCTATCACTGTTCTCTCCTTTGAGGTGAGTTCAGCAATGGGTTTTTTAGTGAGGGGCAATAATGCTTCTGGCGCCTGCACCACTGGAAGGGTTGCAGCAGTATTTGCATGGGCTCATTAAAATTATGCAGCTGGAGAGAGAGCGTTTCAGACCTCTCCCCAGCCCACCCCCCGATTTTTCAAATGCCTCTCTCTACTCCTGCCTTCCTTTTTCCCAGGCACTGTAATCACTTACTGCTTCCTACTAGTAATTTCACATGCAAAATTATGCTTGTGATTCTTACAACTTTTTCAAGAAGAAATGGAGTTGACAGCAATAGAAATTAATGGAGAACCAACGCCTGGAGCCTGGGGTTGTCAGGAGCCAGTTAGCTGGAGTTCATCGTACACACTCTTTGAAAAGACAAAGCAGAGGGGCCCATCCATCGGGAGGGCAGCCTGCTAACACAGGGGAGAGAAAACAACATTGAAAACCAAAACACCGCCATTTACAGTTAAAGGACAAGTTGCCTGGGCAACCAGAGACTGAAGGAGGGGGGGGATGAAGAAGTGGCCTCACCTGCCATCCTCCCCATCCTTTTCTCCTGCCTCATTAGCCTAAATGAGATAGCAGGTGCCTTTATTGGCTTGGCTATTAACAGGGCAAAGAACTGGCATTAAAGTTAATGTTAAACTCAACCAACTCAATCGATTCCATAATGAGATTTGGTGTGAGCAAAACGAGGTAAGGACGAAAGAGTCCGAATTCAGGAAGTGGTGGGTGTTGATTGAGGCTGACAAATTACTCCTGGCATAATTATTCCAGGCAGATGATCTGGTGTGGTAAGGGAGCTTGATGCAAATGATTGACCCCAGAGAAGCACAGAAAATGTGGGCTCCTGCCCCACCAGGAACTTAGGTCCCTCCAGAAGGGAGACCTGGAACTGAGGAAAGGTAAGTGTGCTGCTCGCCCAGCCTGCAGGGAGCCAAGTCTGGCAGAGGAGGACTCATTTATTTAAAAACAACAAGCTCCTTTCTTTTTTCTTTCTTTCTTTCTTTTTTTTTTTCCTTTTTTGTTTTTTTGAGACAGGGTTTCTCTGTGTAGCTTTGTGCCTTTCCTGGAACTCACTTGGTAGCCTAGGCTGGCCTCGAACTCAGAGATCTGCCTGGCTCTGCCTCCCAAGTGCTGGAATTAAAGGCGCGTGCCACCACTGCCCAGCCCATCAAGATCCTTCTAAAACATAAAGAAAACAAGACTGGAGCGGGGTGCAAATGCCCCATTGAGCCAATCAGCTACACCTAGTCTACACCTAGTCTACAGTATTGACAGTGCTGTCTATGAGGGAATCATGTACTGACATCATCTTTCTTGACCTGAAGCTCCAATCATATTTTTTGTAAACAACTTGGGTTCCACCCTCTACACTCTCCCTGGGGGCCAGCTTTACTAGCACCTGGCTCCATAGGCCCTTCCCCCACACAGAAAGCAAATGGAGATGTCCCGGATAGGGGAAAGCTGCCTTCAGGGGGGTGGGAGGAGGGAGGACAGGGGAATCCGTGGCTGATATGTAAAATTATATTAATTATAAAATAAAAATATTTATTAAAAAAAAAAGAAAGCTGCCTTCCAGAGCTAGGCCTGCTTGGTTCTGCCAGGTCTCAGTGTTAAGATGAGTTATTTCAGCTCTGCCATTCCTGTTAGTCACTGTTGGCCAAGGCAAAATGAGGTCTACTTCCAGTACTGCTCAGCTGATATTGCCAGAAGCCACTCCTCAGAAGGACAGGACTGTCACATGGAGCAACAGTTCAGAGACAACATCAGTAACAGCGGTACATCTTGCTTGAGTTAGAAGACAAGCCAATGACGTTCCTTGTTTCCAGAAGAACCTCTCCCAGGACTCCCGTCTCTCAGGAGCACATGGGAGAGAGCCAGTGACTTAGCATTCACTTACTACACCCCACCCCCCTTCCCTCACAGTTTCTGCAGCTAACAGTTGCAACCTCCTTAATAGTATGCATTTCTCTCTTCTCGTTCTCACTTTACTTCCCTAGTTTGGGACCCTCTGTTTTCTCACTTGAATTACGTACTTCAATAGACAAATAAAGGTCCCTTTGCCCCTAGACTCATGACCGTCTCTGTTACAGCATGCTTTTTTAAAAGAATCCAAATCTGATCATGTTATTTGTTTGTTAAAAATATTTGGCTGTTCTCCAAAGCTTCGAGGCTGAAGTTCAGAGTCTTTCTTTAGCTCGGCAAACTGAAAATGTCAGCAGACTTTGTACAAATCTCTTTCTAGAATGGTGTAGAAGGCCCCAGACCACAGGTAACTGCTTTCTTTACTATCCTCTTGTGGAAGTAGAAGAGAGTGGGCCTTCTTGGACACAAGCTATGTGGTTAGACATAAGGATCAGATCCTCTAAGGCCAAAGCTTGGGTTAGAAGCTTCCATCTGGGTCAGATTGTATGATGAGCTGAAGGTTTGTCCTCCAAAATTCATATATGTTCACATTGTGATGCCCGATGTGATGGAATTAGGAGGAGAGGACTCTTTAAGAAGTAAATAGGTATTAGATCAGGGTGTGGAGCCCTTGAGAGTGAAGTAAGGGCTTTTATTAAGGGGTCACAGGGAGCCTTCTAGCTTTCCTCCCATGTGAGATTATACTGAGGAGTGGGAAGAGGGCCTTCCACCCATGTAGACATCCATTCTTGAACCTTCAGCCTCATGGAACTGTGAGAAATAAAGTTGTGGTTCATAAGCCAAAGAGTGTATTCTGTTCAACAGCCAGGCCACAGTGAAGTTCCTAATAAAATATTGAATTTCCAGTTAACCTTGAGTTTCAGAGAAACAATAACTAACTTCTGAGATTGTGTTTCACATAGCATTTATGGGTATGAAGTCCAACTTTTACTAGGTATCCTGTATCTTTTTATCTGCCAAATATGACAACCTTATACCAGTGTGGGGTGGAAGGTGAGGCTGAGGACAATGCCCAAGAGTGTCAGAGGAGAAATCTGAGCTCCAGCACAAGGACTTCTGGTTAAATATGACAGATGACACAGGTCCACTCAGCTCCATCCAGAAAAATCTCCAGAATAAAAGGGAAATAACAACAATGGCAAAAATATGACATGAAGAAAATGGGACTCATGTCTGACAGTAGATAACAGATTTCAAAAGAGTTTGGACCATAGAAGGTAACATATAAATGGGAACTGATAGCATAGTGGGTGAGGGTGTTGACCAGAGGAGACACCAATTAAGCAGCAAACCTCTCGAAAGGCAGCCTGGCATGTGACGCTTACAGGTCAGAGGGCGTGATAAAGGGCTATCTAAGAGGTGGCGAGCACACAGGGATCTGCTGTGTCTCATGGCACAGATTAAAAGTGGATCTTCCCACTGAAAGGATCCAGATTAAAGGCTGATGTTCCCACCTCAAAGATCCAGATTAGAAGTGGGTCTTCCCACTTCAAAGGATTTAATCAAGAAAAAAAACAAAAAAAAACCCAACCCTCATAGGTGTGCTCAGCCATTGGGTTTTAATGAATTCCTTATGTCCTCAAGCTGACAACAGACACACAGGGGAAAATGAGAAATGGAAAATGGAAATGGAAATATGGTACAGAAATAATACACCCCATAAAACAAGTGGAAGACAAAGTAAAACTTGTGAAAGCAGGACAAACGTCCAAAGCGATGATAGGAGAAAGAACACAGTTTAAAAAGGAAATGCAGATCAGATAGAGTAGAAATTCCCACAGGAGAGGACAGAGAAAGCAGAAAGCAGAAAATCACTGGAGGGATGAATTAAGAATAAGTACCTCCATTTCAAAAGGGCTTATAGAGTATATAAGACTAGGAATCAAAAAATAATAACAGGCTGGGGACATGCCTTCAATCAGAGCACTTGGGATGCAGAAGCAGTCAGATCTCTCTGAGTTCAAGGCCAGCCTGGTCTACATAGTAAGTTCCAGGACAATGAGAGATACATAGAGAGACCTTGTCTCAACTCCCCCCAACCAAAAACAAAAACAAACAAAAATGACTCAGCAAGATGGATCAGAAAAGAAGTAAAAGCACTTGCTGCCAAGCCTGATGGTATGAGTTCAATCCCCAGGACCCACAAAATGGAAAGAGAGAACACACTCTTGAAATTTGTCCTTTGAAATCCACATGTGTACCATAGTGGTACTCATGCCTCCACAACACAATAAATAAGTAAATATAATTTAAAAATGAAACAAAGTAACACACACGGCAGTCACACTAAGCTAACAAATGCCACTCAACTATAAACTTCAAATAGTTAAGGTTGTGAACTATGCAGTAAATATTTTACCACAGCTAACATTGTAACAAAACCAGCTAAAGCAGATTGTCATCCAAACCAGACAAAGGCAAGGACAGAACCCTGAAACCTCCCGGGGAAGAAAGAGGGCGCAGATCAGGAATCAGACACAGCTCAGATTCAAGCCATAGGGCAACAGTTGGGAAATCCCTTCACAGTTCTGAGGGAAAACTACTTCCAGCCAAGAACTTTTTCTCATGACAAGCTATCAAGGAAACCACCTATCAGTGTAGAATGAGGATATAAGGAAGGCAGGGCTAGGATGTCCCAGGAGGATATCCTGAGGTAATATGAGGCCACATAAAGCTGGCGACTCAGCTTGGTTTTGCTATTGCAGCTTATACCCTTGAGTCCCCAACCCCAAATACATTCCATCCCAGTGGACACTTGGGTCTCAAGTGTTGGGAGAACAGAGGTCCTTGCTCTCACAGATAAGGACTAGGGAAACCAGGAATGCTAACATGCAGAGATGTCTCTTTCATGGAAGAGATTTATAACCCATTTTCTCCCAGAAGCCTGGGAATGGAGGTGGCTAATACCCTAGGTGATCCTTGTGCTATCTGTATGACCAGGGATTCTTCCAGGCTCCCAAAAGCAGGACCAGATGTAGCTGGAGTTTTCCTGCCTGGCCCACAGTCAGGATAAATCTCTCTCACCTGCCAGTCCCACAACCACTCAGACCCGACCAAGTAAACACAGAGACTTATACTGGTTACAAACTGTATGGCCGTGGCAGGCTTCTTGCTAACTGTTCTTACAGCTTAAATTAATCCATTTCCATTAATCTATACCTTGCCACATGGCTCGTGGCTTACCGGCATCTTCACATGCTGTTTGTCATCGTGGCGGCTGGCAGTGTCTCTCTGACTCAGCCTTCCACTTCCCAGCTTTATTCTCCTCCTTGTCCCGCCTACACTTGCTGCCTAGCCAATGGCCAATCAGTGTTTTATTTACCAACCAATCAGAGCAACACATTTGCCATACAGAACATCCCACAGCAACCAGAGATACTTAAGAGTCTAGGCAACCTCTGCGCTATCTGTATGACCAGGGACTCTCCCAAGCTCCCACAACCAGGACTGGTTGATGACTTCTATGATATACTGTATGACCGAGACCACACCAGATCCTCCCCCTGGGCCCTTAAGATAACACATGTAGCCCATCTTTAGAACCCATCTTGATGGAAGAAGCATCATATACTTTGAGAAGAGTTTTGATGTAATGATGTTTCCTTGTGCGCAGGGGATTACATTACACCAGCAAACATTTTCCCCCCCAAATTTGACTGTACTTCAGTATGCCTAAAATAAACAGCCTGGTGTCAGACTCTAGAAGTTTGAACCAGTATCGGCTACTGAGCTGTGTTGAACCAGATTTCCTTCTTGCCTTTCATGGATTGTTACTCTGCTGGTGGCAGCCTTTTCAGAGACCCCCACATTCAAGGATCCCTACCTCATGACATCACTGCTCACCAACTGATAGAATTGGCTTTCATGCCTTCTACCCAGCAAACAGAATAAGGCTCATTCATCCATTTCATCTGTCAGCACATCCTCTTTTTCTTGGTGTCTAGTGGGGGAATCAAAGTCTCAGGTATCTGTTGGGCAGATAAGTATAAAGGCCTGCAGGAACCAATAATATTACTGAGAATTGTAGCCATAAGAAGGGAAAGGCTTCCACATTGAGACTAGATGTGTGTGTATGTGTTTTGGGCGCTCGGGGGGGGGGGGGAGGGGATGTTCATCTTAAATTTCTCCCAAAAAGCAGAATGTTTTCATTCATTCATTTATTCATTCAGTTGAAGCATATTGGGTACTATGTCTACACTCCACTAGGAATTGTGTGGAATATTAGATAATGGTTTCTGCCATCTAATGCTTTTAATTTTACTTTTTAGGGAAAAATGTATGTAATAAATCAATATTAAAATAGTTTTACAATAGAGCAAATTGAGCACACCTAAAGGGGAAATCCAAAAATCCAAACACATGTTTAAAAGGTAATATATTATTTTAAAATTAATTTTTAATTAAAAATTTTCATACACTATATTTTGATAATATTCTTTCCCCTCCTCCAGATTCTCTCAGATCCTCCCCACCTCCCTATCCCCACACCAAATTTCATGCTTTCTCTTTCTCTCAAAAAGAAAATAAAACAAACTAAACAACAACAACAACAAAACAAATACTAGAACAAAACAAAAAGCACACAAAAAACATGAAATCCATTTTGTGTTTGTAGCGTAAGATGTCTAGTTGGGGCATTGTCTGCCCTGTTATATGGCGACCCCATTTAAATTCCTCTTATGTATGTATATATTTTAGGAATCTTCTAGAGTAGGAAGTTTCCCTGTGATTTTTCAAATGGCCTTTAGTGCTAGTTGTTTGCCCTCATATTCCCTCCTTCACCCCACTCTCCCAAACCACTACCAATTTAATCCCCCTATTCTAGCTCCCATTTGTCTCTTTATAACATCAGACTCTATTTCCCTTTCCTTGGAAGATCTCCTCCTCCCTCTGTTCCTTACTAGCCACCCAACCTCTGTGGTTATTTGGATTGAAATACACATATCTAAAGCTTAGAAGCTAACATCCACATAGCAGAGGAAACATGTAATACAATACATCCTCACCACCCCGTGATATCACTGATTTTATTGATCTTGGCCTTTCTGACTAGGGTAGGATGAAATCTCAAAATAGTTTTAATTTGCGTTTCCCTGATGGCCAAGGATGTTGGGTATCTTTAAAAGTGTTTCTCAGTTATTTGTGTTTCATGTTTTGAGAACTCCCAGTTTATTCCTATACCCATTTTTCAGTTGAGTTATTTGTTTTCTTGATGTTCAGGCTTTTTTTTTTTTAGTTCTTTATATATTACAATTTTAGACACTAACCCTCTATCCGATGTGTAATTGGTAACGATCTTCTCCCATCCTGCAGGCTGCTGCTTTGCCCCCGTGATGGTATCCTTTGCTGTCCAGAGGCTTTTCAGTTTCATGGGTCAAACTGTTTGCTAATTGTTGTTCTCAGTGCCTGTGCTATCAGTGTCCTGTTCAGAAAGTCGTTCCTTGTGCCGATAAGTCCAAGACTGTTCCCTCTTTTCAATCAGATTTCGCGAATCTGGTCTTATGTTGAGGTCCTTGGTCTATTTGGAGTTGAGTTTTGTGCCAAGGGATTAGAATGAATCTATTTTCATTTGCCTTCCTGCAGCTATTCAGTTGGACCTGCACCATTTGTTGAAGATGCTGCCATTTCTCCAGCAGCAGAGACTTCCTTTTTAAAAATCAGATGTCATTAGGTATGTGAAATTATGTCTGGGTTGTCAACTCTATTCCACTGATCAAAATGTTTGTTTTTATGCCAATATCATGCTGTTTTTATTACTATAGCTCTGCAATACAACTGGAAATCTGTAATAGTGATATTTCCTGCAGTTCTTTTATTACTCAGGAATGTTTTTAGCTATCCTGGGTTTTGTGTGTGTGTGTGTTTTCGTATGAAGTTTTAGGTCATTTCTTCAGTTTCTGTGAAGAATTGTCTTGGAATTTGATTGCATTGAATCTGTAGATTGCTTTTGGAGGATAGCTATTTTCATAATATTAACCCTACAAATTTATGAGTGTGGAAGATTTTTTCATTATATGTTGTCTTTAGTTTCTTTCTTCAAATTTTTATTATGTAAGTCTTTCACTTACTTATTTAGAGTTAGCCCAAGAAATTTTTGAGGCTATTGTAAAAGCAATCATTCCCTGATTTCTTTCTCAATATGTTTGTCATTTCCAAACACTTCTTTATTTATTTTATTGTGTGGGGGAAAAGGGGGTGTGTATATATGCCGTGGTACATGTGTGGAATTTGTGGATGTCAGTTCTCCCCTTCCACTTTGTGGATCTCAGGGATCAAACTTAGGTGGTCAGCCTGGACAGCCGTTACCCTTCCCAGCTGAGCCATCTCACCAGCACTCACCCAAACACCTTTAGCTACATCACACAAAGCTTCTACATATGATCTCATGTCATGGATCGCAGTCAAATAACAGTTGTACTAAAAATACTATGCACAAGTATCTTCAGGCTCTGTGTATGAAATAAACAAGAAATGGGGGCATTTAATGTGGGTGTGAGAGATGTCACACATAGGTTATCTGCTGTAGGATATCTTTCTGGACACTGTGAATATGGGTTGCTATGACTGGTAAACAAAGAAGCTGCTCTGACCTATGGTGAGTCAGGTTGTAGCCATGCAGGAAATCCAAGAGAGAGACAGGAAGAAGAAAGGCAGAGTTGAGGGAGATGCCAAATTGCCATCCAAGGAACAACATGTAATGGGACACAAGTAAAGCCACAGAACATGTGGTGATTCATAGATTAATAGCTATAAGTTGAGTTAATCTATAAGAGCTAGCTAGCAAGAAGCCTGCCACAGGCCATACATTTGTAAATAATATTAAGCCGCTGAGTGATTATTTTATAAGCAGCTGTGGGACTGTGGGGCCGGGCAGGACCAGAGGAGCATGGGGCTGGGCAGGACCGAAGAAAACTTTCAACTGTACTTTTCAAGTGTTAAAAGTGGAATTCCAGACAATGGACTCAAAAATAGGACTGGAGTAACCAGAGAAGACTTCTGGAGGAGGCAGCATTTGATCTATCTCAATCTATCATCTATCTACCATCTATCTGAATCTATTTACCATCTATCTATGTATCTACCATCTATCTATCTCTACCTACCTATCTACCATCTATCATATATCTATCATTTATCATCCTTTTATCATCTATCTATCTACTATCTATCTACCTATCTATTTTTGCCCTTCAGTCTGTACTGCTCAGGTCCTGGCCTTGGGCACAGTGAAGAACGAGGCTGGATTTGGTGAGGAAACAGAGAGTGAAGATGGTGAGGCTGAGGCAGGCTCAGTGCAGAAAAGGATGTGCAGTGTCCCCTGTGACCTCTTTCTTACTCCATTGTAGTTGGTGAGTTCCTCTCCAGCTCCCGCCAAGGCCTCCCAGTCCTGAAGCCCACTTATAAAATAAACACACCAACTCTTATATTATTTAAACTGCTCAGCCATTAGCTCAGGCCTACCATTGTCTAGCTCTTACTCTTATACTAAGCCCATTTTTGTTAATCTATATGTCGCCACGTATTCCGTGGCTTTACCTGTTGCCTCTACATGATGCTCCCTGGACGGCAGCTGGTGTCTCCCCTCCCTGCCTTCCTGTCCTTTCCTTTCTCCTCTCTGTTAGTCCTGCCTATACTTCCTGCCTGGCTACTGGCCAATCAGTGTTTTATTTATCAAACAATCATCCACAGCACTTCCCTTTTTTCTTTTCTTTTTTTTTTAAAGGAAGGTTTTAACTTTAACATAGCAAAATTACATATAACAAAACAATTATCAAGCAAGAATTACAGTTACAATATTAAAGAAGATATCCTGTCTTATATTTGTGAGTCTAAGGTTTTATATCTAACTTATCTTTTATCATAACTGAGGAAATTATAACTAATCTTCAACTACATCAAAGACCTCAGAAGGATATAATACTACCTGAGAAATGGGAGAAGGATACAAGCAACTTTCAGGAGTCTTGCAGGGAGAGGAAGGACAGCAGCAGCAGTAGGGTAAGAAAGAGTTTTTTAGCTCTTAGCTATTGCTCTGACCTCTTGGGCTTTTAACTCTGCAATTGGCTCTGTATTTCTTATTTTATAAGATGGTTACATCTACACTCCATCTCCTGTGGTCACCAGCTCTCTCTTCAGCACCCTAGCAATGTTTTGTGCTTCTGCCATTCAGAATCAGTCCAGAATGGAGTTCAGATGAGCCTGTGAGCCTCTGTGCTCTTGCAGTGCTTGACTCTTAGAATCACACTCTGCTGTGTCCCATGCTGCTTAACTGCAAAATAGACCAATAAAGAAGTCTGGCCCTTACCCATTCATTTCCTTTAGCCCCGAAGAGAAGATCCATCTCCTAATGCATCTATAGCTCTGTCATCTACTTGTCCATCTATATCTATCATCTATCTATATGTCTGTATGTGTCATCTCTCTCTCTCTCTCTCTCTCTCTCTCTCTCTCTCTCTCTCTCTCTCTCTCTCACACACACACACACACACACACACACACACACACACACACACACGTTCAAGATTAGGCTTCCATGGTGAATATGGAGAATTTTGCTATCAATTACACATCTGTCAATTCCCAATCACCATCAAGACCATCAAGTATTAGAAGCTATGTGTTGGCTTCATATTTACAAAGCCATCTCTTGAGCTTCACTAGGGGCTCTGACTACTCCTGAGGAGTGACAGGAGCCATGTAGAAGTGAGTCAGATGACAGTAAGCACCATGCTGGGAGGACAGAGCAAAAAATTCCCCATCTCTGTCTCTAATTTCTTTAATTACCATTGATGGGATGTGGTCTATACTCAGCATTATTCCTAAAAGATATGCCTCAACATAGTTTTTTGTTGTTATTTTTTAAGTCTTAAAGATTATCGCATTACCTGTTTTTTTTTTTTTTCTGAAGTATTTACTCTCACAGCTCCTAGCAGCCACAGCTTTGTGATCACCATACTGAAATGGCTCCACAGTCTGGGCTTTGCTTCTTCTCTGCCCCACCCCAGAATCACCCTGCTTCATTTCCTGGGAATAAAGAAACAGCTGGCACTCAGTTTATTCTTTTATTCATTTTCTCTCACTCAGGGACAGCCTTACACACATCATCTTTTTAAATCTTTTTTGAATGAATAGTACTCTGGGCTCAGCTTTTTTCGGTAATTCACTGAGCAGTTAGAGAAATAAAAAGCTAAAAGAAATTCTTAGAAAGGCGCAGAGGGAATGGAAACAGGACATGGCTTCTGCCCTTGAGCTGCCTATGAAAGTCAGCAGGCACAGATGGGGAACCACACCATGCTGTGGAAGCGTTCATGCACTGCCTTGCTTACGTTTATTCCTAAGTACTTCTTTCCCATTGGCACTTGTTGTAAATGGAATGTTTCTCCTAGTTCCTTTCTCTGCAAGTTTGTTATTAGCATTTTGTGGGGGACCAGCCTCCACCTTTACCTGGGTACTCTTGAGGAGTGAGGGATAAGAGATTTAGATAGAAGGACAGGGGGGAGAGAAAATACAGAAACATAGGATAGCTTTGGGAGGGCCTGGATCCTTATCCACCAGCCCAGAACTTTATTCAAAAGGGCTTTTTATAACAATGCCAAAGGAGGCAAAAAACCTTCCCCTTGCTAGATACAGCCAAGTGTAGAACCTTCCAAACACTTGGTACCCAGGCCCGTGGTCCAATCATCCTCTTATGCAGTCCTGTTGGTAAAGCAAGCTCAGATCTCACTAGGAAACTTCTGTGGGCTCCCACAGCACACGTGAAAGCTACTGATTTTTGTACCTTAATTTTATATCTTGCAACTTGATGGAAAATGATACAAGATCATTTGATACTTTTAGTAGTGTCAATTTTAATTTTATGACTTACTAACAATTTCTAAACTATATATAAAGCCAAAAATAGCAGAACACATACCATATCCATTAGTAGAGCTAACATAAAAGAAAACTAACTGGGTGCATGCCTGTAATCCCAGCACTCAGAGGGCTGAGGACAGCCTGGACTATAAGGCAAGGCTCAGTTTGAAACAACAAAAATAAGAACCAGAACCAAACTATCAAACCCAGGACCCTTAGAATATAATGCCTGTGCTATGACATGGAAACCTTGGGCCTAGAGCTGGAACTCAATGGTAGAGAACTTGTCTAGCATGTCCAGCACCCAGGGGTCAATCACCAGGGCTACAAAAAACAAGCAAGACAACAACATCAACAAAACCTTTCATGAACTATGCATGGACTTCTCATAGGAACGCATGATCATGTAGCCACTAAGGAAAACAGTGAGGCAGGTCCTCATCAAAGTAATATGTACAGTAGAACACTATCCAGGTTAACAGAGGAAAGGCCTGATACACACCATAACAAGCACACATCCTAAGCTCACTTACTAAGCAAAACAAGCCAGGCAGAAAAGACAAATATCATTTGAGTGCATTTGTAAAACTCTAGATTAAGTTTAAAGAGATAGAATACAGAATAGAGGTTACTAAAGTCACAGAGGAGAGAATACTGGAGAGTTATTATTTAATGGAGAGTTTAGTTTTGCCAAGATGAAAACATTCTAGAGATTGGTTGTACAGCAACAGGAATGTACTTTCTATTAAACACTAAAAAATAATTAAGATGGAAAAGACTGTATTTTGTGTATTTTATTAATATTAGTTTTTAAAATTTCTAACAGAAAAAAATTTCACGTGTAAAATTCTCAAAGAATTAATAAAAATATTATATTTAAAAAGAAACAGAAAACTCTATACTCCAATCTCTTCTGTAATAATTATTGCTACCCCATAAATTGCCCTTAAGTTTAGCTGCTTAAACGGTCAAGATTTATTGTGTCCATTCCAGTTCAGAGTAAAGCTTGGAGTAGACTGTGTCCTCTGATCTAAGATAGCTCATCTAAAGATTCACTTTGAGAAAATCTGCTTCCAATATCGTTGCAACAGAACTTAGTTCCTTGAAGACTCTTAAACTTGGGGTCTTACTTCCTTTCTTTTTCAGTTCCCTGTTACAGATGCCTCTCCATATTTCCCTTTCCCACATGGCTGCTGACTTATGCCAGAATGAGAGCATAAAAGATCAGAAGTAGGCAGGAAGGTTTTTCTAGATTAATCTTGGAAATGGTTCATCATTTTTGCTCTATTCCATTTCTTAGTGCAGGTCACTAGGTCCAATTCAGTTAGAGAAAAAAAATCACAGATTTGGCATGGGTAACAGGCAATAGGAATTGCTGAATATCAGTAGACACTTCCAGAAACATTTATAAATAAATGGTAGTGTGAGAAGAAAGAATTGAGAAAGAATGAAGAACAAAGCTTACACATGTAACACATTTAACACTGCCCAACAACTATATGATGCATTGTTTTTAAACATACATGGACTATTTGCCAAAGTTAGCATTATTCTGGCCATGAAGCAAATTGTGATACATTTTAATCATTTAAATTATGTATTGTCCTAAGGTAGTGGAAGTAATATAGAAATCAATGCAAAGGATAAACTGGATGTCTGCCAACATTTTCCAACTAAACAATGTTCTTCTAAATATTCGACAGATCAAAGAAAAGTATAATCAGTAGATGTTAGAAAATATTTTAACTGATTATAATAATAATTTAAATAGGACACATTAAAACTTACAGAGAAAAATCTATTTTGACATAATTTCAAGGCAAAACATGTTTAAAACAAACCAGAGATAATGTGCAGTAATGAACCTTAAGATATTAAATATCAACATTGCTTAAGTCCAGTAAATAAGAAAGAAGCAAAGTAACATCTGAATCTGTTTAGGGAATAAGTGTGATCCCAGGAGTCCAGAGCAATCAAAATTCCTGTAAGAAAAACAGTTACTTGGCAGCTCTGAGGTGAAAGTGAGACCGACTTCTCCTCAGAAGGCAACTGGCATTTGCACTTCAAATGCGGAGACCTTACAAAACAACAAACAAAGTAAACAGTATCCTTTCAGATGAAAGGAAAAGCCATCAGGACAACACCCAGTGGGGAAGTAGGAGCTAAACACAGATGCCTGGAGGGCGGTTAGGAAAGCACTGAACCCCAAGTCCAATGTCCCCTTAGTATAGATCTTCTGTCTAGACGATCTGTCCATTATCACAAGTGGTTACTGAGGTGCCCTACTGCTATGGCACTGGCAGTCTGTCACTCCCTTCAGACCATTTAGTGATGGCTTTTGGTATTTAGGTGCTCTGATAGTGGGTGTGCATGTTTTTATGACTCTTTTCTTGTTGAGTGTTCTTTATCATTATGTAATGGCCTCTTTACCTCTGTTTATTGCCTTGGATTTAAAGTCAGTTTTGTCCAATCTAAGTGTAGCTGGCCCTGCTTTCTTGGGTTTTCACTTATTTAGAACATACGTTCCACCCCCACCCCCAATACACACACATTTTGAGTTGATGTGTATGTCCTTACACTAAGGAAGCGAGCCTTTTACAGGCAGCATAGTTTGACACCCCCCACCCCACCCCCCCACCCCCACCCCGCTTTTTTCTTACCTCTTTCATCACTCTTTGTCTTTCAGCTGGAATTAATTCATCTATGTCCATGGTGATCATTGAGAGGTAAGACTGTCATTGCTTTGTATCTTGTTTTTTGGTTGTTCTGTAGACCCCTGGCCCTTCCTCATGCTGTCTTTGTGATTTGCTGATTATCTGTCATACCACACTTTGAATCATTTCCCTGACTTTATTTTTTGGTTACTGTGAGGCTTATTGTCTTTAGGGTTTCTATTGCTTCAATGAAACACCATGACCAAAAGCAAGTTAGGAGGAAAGGGTTTATATGGCTTATACTTCCACATTATAGTCATCACTGAAGGAAGCCAGGACAGGAACTCAAACAGGGCAGGAACCTGGAGGCAGGAGCTGCTGCAGAGGCCTTGATGCAGAGGCCATGAAGAGGGGCTGTTTACCACCTTCCTCACAGGCTTGCTCAGTCTGCTTTCTTATAGAATCCAGGACCACCAGGCCAGGGACAGTACCACCCACAATGGACTGGGCCCTCCCACATCAATCACTAATTAAGAAAATGCCCTACAGGCCTGCTTGCAGCCTGATCTTATGGAGACATTTTCTCAGCTTTGCTCCTCTCTGATGACTCTAGCTTGTGTCAAGTCGACATAAAAGTAGCCAGCACACTTACATTGAATATTGCATGTGTGCTTGGCTATTTCAAACTGATAGCAATGTAATTGTAATTGTATACAAACCCCCATACCTTCTTTCCTTCCCCTTCTAGATTTAAGTAATAGATTTTATATATTAGAAAATTTGTTTCCCTCAACAGTGTATTGCTGTTACAGTTGTTCTTTATAATTTGTCTTTTGGCCTTTGTAGTTAAAATGATTTATTGTAGGGATAAACTGCTTTACATAACACACTTACGGTGTTAGAGTGTTCTGAATGTGTCGATATCACACTGTTGAGTTTTATGCATTCATATGTTTAATGTTTAATTTCCTATAAGAAAGTCCTCATGATGATTCATAGATGTTGTTTATCTAGGCAACTTTTTATTTTTTCCACATTTCCGGAAGACTCTGCCAGGTTTGGTATTAACTGGGAGTTTTTCCTTGGCACTTAAAATATATTACTTCACTCTCTCCTAGTTTGTAGGTTTCAGCAGAGAAATCCATGGATGGGCATTTTGAGACGACTTTGAATGTGAACTTTCTTTATAAAAAAGTTGCATTACATTTTTATTTATGTGGTGTCTGTGTGTGTGTGAGGGAGAGAGAGACAGAGACACAGAGACATGCAGAGAGAGTGAGAACAACTTCCCAGAGTCGTCCTCTCCTTCCATCATGTGGGTTCCAGGGATTGAACCAGGTTGTCAGGTTGGACTGCGAGCACCCTCACCTGTTGAGTGATCTCCCTGGAAATGATGTGTCTTATCTCCTTTGGCTCCCAGAATTCCTTCTCTGTCTTGGGGGTTTAATAATTTGCTTATAACGTGTCCTGGTTCCTCTTTGCAGCTGAGTTTGACTGGCAGCCCCATCCATCTGGAATTTTGTGCTCCCTTTCAGTGATGGCCTCCTTCCATATATTCTGGACATGGTTTTTTAATCTGTTCTTACCAAACCGACTGTTAGGTGAAGATTGGCTGTCTTGATGGTATTCAGTCACTCCTGGAAACATTACATTATCTTTTCCCCCCTACTTTTGTCATAGAAAATCTTCAGAGCTGGGCGTGTTGACTCAGGACTGTAACCCCAGCATGGAAGACAAGGAAGCACGAAGTCAAGGCCAGAAGTCAGGCACGAATTCAATGACTATCGTGAATTCGAGGCCAACCTGGGCCACGTACTGAGTGAAAGGATCAGAGCTGGCACAGGACACACCAAGACCCAGTTCTCAGCACAAAGGGGATTTATTTACCCCAGAGGGACAAAGGACAGGGACAAAGGACAAGATAAAGATGGGAAAGAGGACAAGGGAGAAGAGAAGAGGGAGGAGGGTGGGGTGGGGAGGGGAGGACGGACATTTGCCCTGGAGGGACAAAGGACTGCCTCTGGATAGAGAGAAGACAGACATGGCCTATAGGGGGAAACCCCCATGTTAGGATAGAGTGTTTAATTTTGATTAGAGAGGTTAATTAGGGTAACCATTAGGGGGATTTTGATTGCTGGACTTCAATACTTTGATTGAAGTTGGATCTTGGTAGTTAGCCAGAGGAGGAGAAAGTGCCCAAATAAGGGACTAGAGCTTGGTGGTTAGCTTTAGGAATGTAATCTAAAAAAAAAAAAAAAAAAAAAAAGGTTAGCAAGAGGGGGAAGGGTAAAAGGCAAAACCTGTCTGCACGGTGTTTGCAATGCTCAGCCCTACCAGAGCCCTTCTTCAGTGAGTCTCAGTCCACCATAGGCTATAGAATGAAACCCTGTTCAGTTGTTTTTTTCTTTTGCCAATGTTCTTTCTAAGCTCACTAATTCTTCTGCTTGCTTCACCCTGCCGATTAGGCTTTCTGTTGACATTGTCAGTTTGGTTACTCTATTTTCATAATATTATAATTCTGTTTGGTTCTTTCAGCTTGTGTTTCATTGGTCAAACTTCTAAATTTGTTGATGAAAGTTTTCTGAAATTTTGTTAGTTTGTTTTTTTATTATATTGGTTTGGAGAGGAATGCATGCTACAGCTCATGCATGAAGGTCTGCAGACAACCCATAGAGACTCAGCTCTCTCCTGCTGTATGGGTTCCAGATGTTGAACTCATGTTCCCAGACTCTGTAGCAAAAATCTCTACCTGCTGAGCCATCCACCGGCTCTGATTTTTATTTTTCTTTTTTTTCATATGAAGGAAACATTTATCAAATATTTTCTAGGTATGTTATATCAAATCCTGATTAGATAGCTTGTTTCACCCCTTTCCCAAGAAACATTTTCATCAAAATAGCATAGTCTAAAGAAAGTAATGTGAGCCTCATGTATAATTTTTAACCTTTGAGGAGAAAAATCAACTGAAAACAAATGAAACTTATGCTCTTACTTTAATCATCATAACAAAAATGTTTTGTTTTCACTATCATAAACATTAAGGGTCTTTTTTTCCAGCCTTAAAATCTGGGGTTTGGGGCTAGAGAGAAGTCCCAGTGGAGTAGAGCACTTGTTGCTCTTACAGAGGACCCAGATTTGATTCCCAGAATCCATATGGTGGTTCACAAGAATCCTTAGCTCCAGTTCCAAGCAATCTGTATATACACAGCCAAAACATTCATAAATATAAAATAAATAAATAAAATTTAAAATTAATGAATTAACTAGTTACATCTTGTGTTTTAAACTGACAATGCATCTTAGACTAGTCACAGTTCAGAGACCCAAAAGCCACCTACATTTCAACTGTCACAAAAGGTGTTGGCCCCAGCTTCCCACTCTTGGGTGTGTCTCCCTGCAGATGCTCAATTGCTGATATGCTTCTGACTCTAAAGGTTAAGTCAAGTCATGCCATTGGCCAAGAGTAACTCTTGGTCGACCTAACATTGAATTGATGCTCACACCATGCCTGATACTCAGTAAATGACTACAGAAATGAATGACATAAGACTTCACCTCTTCCATTGTCTGTTTGCAGACCCTAAGACATCATCAGTGTTTTGCTTCATGGTATTTACCACACTAACTAACGTTTTTGTATTTCCTTAATTACAGTGTGTGCATGTGGGTGTTTCTCCCACGCTGTTCCATGAAGGAAGGAGCATCTATCTCATTTGATTTTATATCCTTGTGCTTCCATAAAATGCATTACAGATATTAATGGTAAATGTATGGCTTTGCATTGTGAGCCTCAGCTAGGTTCTCACCTCATCATCACCTTCCAGTTAGTCATAGCTTTCCACATGTCAAAAAGAGCAGTCATGGCTCTTCTTCAAAAACCATTTCTCGTACCCAAACACTAATCACCAAAGACGCAGTAGAAAGTTTCCACTCACCAGAGCTATATTTTTTCTATTTTCAACTTGCTCATGATCCAATACAGAACAAAATGAGGATTTCTCAGACACTGTGTACCAGATAACAGCCCTTCCCAGCACACTCTCAGAACTGGGGAATGCACACACACATACATAGACTGTCACTGCCAGTGCTGACTGTGTGGTGGGAAACGTTATTCTTTGGCCTTGTTAAGGGGTTTTTTTGTTTGTTTGTTTTTTGTCTATTTTCTTCTGGTTCTCCAGTCTCCCTTGAGAGGATTCTCCTGAGACTCCTGTCAGTCACTTCACAGGGCTCCATCTATTTGGGGACCACTCCCAACTTCTTGAAGTATCGTGCTCTCCTGGTTCTTTGCAAACCTTGTGTCCTTTTGTTGGTGTACATGTTTGATGGAGTTGTCCTTTCCGGCTTCTTCAGGCGTTCTTCGGTGGTGACAGAACTTCATTATTTAGCCCCAAACTCTGAATGAGTTTCTAACTGTCAGAAACCCTGGCAGGCAGAACTTTCTGACAGGATCTCTGTTTGAGCTTCGATGCCGCCTCTGCATTGAGGTTGAGTGGAACTTGTGGCTGTGCCCTATGGTCTGATGAGACCACTGGTTCAACAGTATAACAAGATGGAGCTATCCACTGGGCATAGTAATCATATCTGCCTAGGCAGCATTAGAGGCTGTTTTCCCTGGCTGCTATTTCATAAGGCTCAGGAAATTTACAGGAGTGAGGAAGCTCAAAAAGACTCATAAGGCCTCTCTCCAAAGTTGTATGAGTGACAAATAATTTCTGGAGAAGACTCTTCAGTGGAACTGCCTGCAGGTTGGGCAGGAAGTGCCAAGGATATAGTTGTCATGAGTTGTCACCTATACTGGGGTATGGCTTTTCAATGACACCACTGCCTAAGGGCCACCATCTTCCTCCATAAGGGTCTCCAGTAAACTCAGTGGTTCATCAAGCGAGGCATGAGTGGAATTGTTTCTTTGATGTGTTGTTGGTGCCCTATCTGGTGTACATCGATGTTCGTTCAAGTCTTCCAGGAAAAGCCATACAACACTGTCAGGCTCAAGCTTCTTGGAAGATGCTGAGCACAGACCTGGTGTTCTGTATAACTTTTCTCCTGATCAGGAGATGAGGAAAGGTCTGAGACTATCTGCAGAAGGAACATCTGACCCTTCCCCTCTGCAGTGACTAAGTAGTGAGCAATGTTCTCAGCTGGCTAGAGTCTCAGCACTGTGTGGGAAGCTTTCCCAAACCAAAAGACTGGTTACTCACTAAGCTTGAGCAGTCCAGGTCAGACGCTGCCCCTAATATTTATCAAGGGACAAACCCATAGAGGCCCTTCTGTGACAAGTTCCTGAATGGCAGAGAAACTGAATACTCGCCTCCATTTTTATTGTTCACCATGTAAGTTGTGTGCTGAGAGGAATCCTCTGTGGGTGGGACCTTGCTGATCTTAAGAGATAAGTGATGTGGTAAAACCTAAACCATTCTTGCTTTCTTTGCATGTCTCAGGTTTATGGCTTAATAGGAATATTCTAGCCTCTTTCTAGAATTCAGGGATGGATATTCATGGATGTATTTTTGTCCATGGATAGTTTCCATTTGGAACATGAGCCACAGAACTCCCATTCTACCATATTTCTGATGTCTCTGTAAAGCAGACAGGTCTGAATCTAAGCATCCATAGACTCCTACACAAAATGCACAGAAGATAAAGTTTACATCTTCCCAATGCAGGAGCCCACTAGCTAATCTTTTCTAAAGTCAGACTATTCCGCAATGACTTTCCTTTCACAGAAGCCAAGAAGTAATATACCTCATTGGGTTTTGAAGTCCAAATTACGTCACCAGGAAATATAAAGTATTTTAAAAATCCCATGCTTTTAAAATCAAAAGATCCAAAACTGGTCACACTCACAGGTTCATGGCAAAGGAAGAGAAATGCTGTCCAGAGAATGTATCTTTAACACAATCCTCAAAGAATTCCTAGAAATAATCTTCCCATGGAAAATAGTCAACAGACACAGAATCCAAACACTGAAGAAGCCCTGATCTGTGATCAAGAAGAGTAGCAACAATAGAAAGCAAAAGACTTAAGACACCAAGTAGAAATAACCATGCTTTCTCTGTTGAAATTGTAAGAGACAGATTTCAAAATACCTACAATGAACGAGAAAGAATACAGGCCAACGAAGCAGACGTTCAAAAGACGCCAGCAGATGAAGCGAGGTCCTGGTTAAAATGCAGACTAGCAGCTACATCTGTAAGGTCAGATGGAAGGAAGTCAAGATTGAAAACCATCATCAGAGAAAAAAAATAAATTACAGAAAACAAAAATAATATTCGGTGGTATTATCTCCAGAGGGAAGTCAGCTGCTTCTCCTCAATCCCACATTGCATCAGTTGCTCTTACTGAGCTGAGCTCTCTGGGAAGTGAGTTCAAGAGTCCTGGGTGCCAGAGAGCTGGAGAGAAGGCTGCATTCAGAATGCCCAGGCAGGGTACCAGAGCCCAGTGAGCAAAGCACCAGAAGAAAGATGCAGGAGTCTGAAGCTGAGAGATGCACAGTGCACCCTCCCCTGATCCTTGGCAGTGTCCATGCGAGCTGCACTGTATTGGGAGCCTGAAAATCATGAAGCAGAACCTGGTGCAGAATCCTGATAGGAGCAGCAAGGACTTCAAGCCACGTGGATGATGCAGACAGTAGCAGGAGTGTGGCACGGGAATCTGAAGCCATCACATTGTCCGTGGCCTCATCCTTCACTCCCACAGGAAGTGTGCAGCATTATGTGGCACAGTATTCTGGTGGCCCCAATGGCAAATACAGCAAAACTGTCATTGCTTGTTTGAATCACCAAGGCTCCCAGTCCTCGCCACCTGTGCAGACTGATTCTGCAGAGACAGGACAAGAGAACACGGGGTCTGAATATCGCCAAGCAGGAAGGAATCCACCGAAGGCAAGATAGTCACCCCTTTTATTTTATTGCTTTTTTTTCAATAAAATACAAAATTTTATTTTGTATTTTTCCCTTTTTTGGCCCTACACTTTTGAACAGCTGTTGTTTTAACAGGTATTTCACTGGAACAGGTTTTAAAGCTGGCCCTTCTTTCTCTAAACCTAATTACAATATGTTCCCAGTTCTTCTCCCTTTATTCCTGACTTCTCATTCTTGCTTTATCCACTCTTCCCACTTCCAAATCCCTCCTCACTTCACTACTTGAGGACTTGATAGCCTTAGCTCAGAAACTCATAGACTGCAGTTTCCCTAACTACCCTGGTGTCACCAACTGTCAGCCTTCAGGGGGACACAGATAGTGCTCACCGGTGTCTTCTCTGCAGTTACACAGACTGCGGTCAAGCTGCTACAGTCCTGAAGTCAGCTTCCTGCCTGAGAATAACACCAAGTGGAAGCAGCCCACCAGGAGGACTTACATAAAATAAAACAAACAAAAATAAAACACAACTGGCAGATACACCGATCCTAAAAAAAGGAAAAAGAAAAAAGTAAACACACAAAAAAACATGAGACAACAATCCACTAACTTTTCAATATCAGAAATTTAAGATAATGAGATAGCTGATGTTGCTGAAAAAGATTATAAACTCTTACCCTCTAAAAAAAATACCAAAGACCATAAAGAAGGCTCAAATAAGTAGATGAATGAAGTAAAGAAAATTAATTCAGGACTTACGTAAGAAAGTTATCAAATCAGATGAGAGTAACATGCAGAGAAAAAATTTAAAACATGAAATGAAAATTTAGCCAGGAAATTGAGATACTTAAAAAGAGCCAAAGAGAATGAAACAAATAAAAAAACAAAATGAGGGCTTCATAAAAAGGCAAAACTAAACAGAAGAAGTAATTTTAGGGATGTTGGACAGAGTTAAGGAAAGAATACATCTAATCACAAAAAGAAAAATATGCCGGGTGGTGGTGGTGCAGGCCTTTAATCCCAGTATGCTGGCAGGCAGAGAGTATAAATAGAAGGAGAAATCTGGGAGGAGGGAGCTAGGAGCCAGAAAAGGAGGAGGACTCCAGGGGCCAGCCACCCAGCTACACAGCAAACCATGGAATAAGAGTAAGATTTACCGAAGTAAGAGAAAGGGAAAAGCCCAGAGGCAAAAGGTAGATGGGATAATTTAAGGAAAGCTGACTAAAAACTAAGCCAAGCTAAGGCTAAGCATTTAAAAATAAGAATTCATCCCTGTGTGATTTATTTGGTAGCTGGGTGGCAGGCTCCCCCAAAAGAGAAAAAAACAACAACAAAGTGGCCTACTGGCCCACCTATAACCCTAGTACTCAGGAGGTAGATGTAGGAGATCCCTACAACAAGGTGGTGAGCTATACTAATGGGATCAGCAAACCTTGGGTTCAAGTGGGAAACTCAGCTTCAACATAGAAGATGTAGAGCTACTGAGGAAGACACCAACACTGATCTTTGGCGTCTGTGCTGGCTGGTTTTGTTTGACACAAGCTAGAGTCATCAGAGAGGAAGGAGCCTCAGTTGAGGAAATGCCTCCATGAGATCCAGTTATATGATATTTTCTCAATTAGTGATCAGTGGGAGAGGGCCCAGTCCATGGTGGGTAGTGCCATCCCTGGGCTGGTGGTCCTGGGTTCTATGAGAAAGGTAGGCTGAGCAAGCCATTGGGAGCAAGCCAGTAAGCACCACTCCTGCCTCCAGGACCCTGGTCTGTTTGAGTTCCTGTGCTGACTTCCATTGGTGATGAACAGTAATGTCGAAGTATAAGCTGAATAAACCCTTTCCTCTCCAACTTGCTTTTTGGTTGTGATGTTTCATTGAAGCAATAAAAATCCAAAGACAACTTTCATAAGTGTGCACACACATGCACATCTGTACGTATGTACCTGTTACACATGCATGTGTAAGCATGGATGCACACAGCATACACATACACACACAAATACAAAGCAAAGAAAGAATATTAGAAGATGCAAGGGGAAATTGTCAACATGTATATAAAGGCAGAAACATCAGAATAGCATCAGATCTCTTGTAAACAACTTCAAAAGCCACAGAAATACAAGGTGATTTTCTTCTCTTTTTTCTTTCTCTTTTTTCTTTTGTTTCTTTCTTTTTGTTGTTGTTGTTTTGTTTTGTTTTTTGACATGTTTTCTCTGTGTAATAGCTCTTTCTGTCTTGGAACTCACTTTAGAGACCAGGCTGACAGAACTCACAGAGATTCACCTGCCTCTGCCTCTCAAATGCTGGGATTAAAGGCATGTGCTACCAACACCCAGCAAATGGAGTGATTTTCAAGCCTTAAAAATTAATAACTGTGTAGCTGGAGTTTTCTCTCTGGGTCCTGCCAAGCCCCAGCAGTCCCTTAGCCCAGTTATAAAATAAACATACAGACACTTATATTATTTAAACTGCTTGGCTATTAGGTCAGGCCTATCATTGTCTAGCTCTTACTCTTATATTTAGCCCATTTCTATTAATCTATACTTTGCCACGTGGCTCATGGCTTACTGGTACCTTACATCTTCCTTGTCCTGGTGGCAGCTCCAGCAGTCTCCCCCTCTGCCTTCCTGTTCCCTCAATTCTCCTCTCTGTTAGTCCCACCTATACTTCCTGTCTGGCTACTGGCCAATCAGTGTTTAATTATACAGAGCGATATCCACAGCATAACTGGCAGCCAATTTTACTATACCCAGCAAAGCTATCAGATGAGCATACCAATAGGTTATCCAATACCAAATGGTCAGCCCTGAAAATGTACACATACAAATAACATTACACAGACTACACAGGTTTTATTTATGTATTTAGGGACACACACATACATATTATATTATTATATGTATATAATAACAATGAAAGGAGTTGAAATAAAGCAAGGAGAGGTATATGAGAGGGTCTGGATGGAGGAAAGGGAAGGGGACAATGATTTAAAAGAGAAAAAAGAGCTTTTCAAGATAAGCACTAATGAAGGCAGTCATGACAACCAAGCCAGCACTGCAGGAAATACTTAAAGCAGTACTACACATGAGGTAAGAAAGACAGTCTCATCCATAAGAAAACAGGGGAAAATGAATGTATTCCATGAGAAAAAAATGTGTGAGCAAGAAGAAAATTCATCATGTCCAATGCAACAAACCTCTATTCCTAATAGGGGATGAAGACAATAACTACCAATAATCCAACTAACCAGAATAATTGACAAAATCATGGGAAATAATAAGCCCTATCAATAATGCAAATAGACTCAATCAACCTGTTAAAAGATGCTAGGAATTAAATTGGAAAAAATATTTGCTCAACATGACTTCAAAACAAACAAATAAATAGATCACCTAGAAGTAAACCTCAATGAGGAGGTGAAAGGTTTCTACAATAAAATCCTAACAACACTGAAGAAAGAAATTGAAGACATGAGACCCTGGCAACACCAGATGCTTATGAATTGGTAGAATTAATGTGAAAATGGTTGGCTATACTATTGAAGGTAGGGATTCCATCAATAACATTCTTTAGAGAATTAGAAAAGCAATCCTAAAACTCATATGGAAACACAAAACACCATTAATAGCCAAAGCAATCTGTAGCAGAATCAACACTGCTAGAGGTATCACAGTACCTGACTTCAAATTATACTACAGAGCCATAGTAACAAAAACATAGCATGGTACTAGCACAAAAAAGACATGCAAACTATGAAATAGAATAGAGAACCTAGAAACATACCTGCAAAGCCACAGCAACCTGATTTTTGACAAAATAAACACTTGAAAATAAATATTGGAAAAAATATAGCCTTTTAAACAAATGATGCTGGAATAGCTGGATATCCAAATACAGAAGGATGAATTAGACCCACATTTCTCACCCTGAACAAAAACAAATTAAAAATTGGATCAAAGACTATAGTGCAAAACCTAAAACAACTGAAACTATTAGAAAATATAATTAGGAAAATACTTCAGTTTTTTTTTAAACCAACAAGATATGGGCATAGGCAATAACTTTCTGGAAAAGATTCTAATCACGTAGGAAACATCTTCAAAAACTGACAAGTAGTATTACATGAAATTAAGAAGCTTCTACACAGCAAGGGAAGCCACCAGTAAAGTGCAGAACAGGCAACTGAATGGGAGAGAAATCTTTGCCCATTATAGCTCAGACAAGGGACTAATATCCACAATAACATAAAAACTTACAAATTAAAGACCCAAACTTCAAATCTTCCCATCAGTAAGTGGACCAGTGAACTGGACCATTCTGAAAAGTAGAAATGCAAATGGCCTGTAAATACTTGAAAATGTGTTCTACATCCCAGCCACCATGGAAATGCAAGTCAAACTGTTTTAATATTTCATATCGCTCCAATCAAAATGGCAATCATCAAAACAACAAATCAGTGAGTGCTGGTGAGGATGTAGAGAAAGGAATCTCGATTCACTGCTGGTGGGAGTGTTCTGCTACAACCACTAAAGAAGTCCATATGGAAAGAGTTAATGAACTCAAAGGTGGGTCTCAAAAGCTTTTTCTCTCACCAGGTACAATAAAACAGGAAGTCTAAGGATTATGAAATTAGTGGCAATAAAATAGTCCTTTAATTTATATTAGGTGGCTCTTCTGACATAAGACAGAGATTTTGAATTTTACTTTAGTAAGCATGCTTGGGTTTAGAGAAGGAGACAGCCATACTCCAATTCCAAAGCCAGTTTTAATTTTTAATTGAACTGGGACTATAAAAAGATCATTTGTTTTATGTGTCTGTAGAGAACAGCAGAAACAAACATTTAGGAAGATTTATGAAATGTTTTACCGTTGAAAATGTGATATATCAATAGACCAATTTATTCTTTTTCTTGGGAAAATTTTTGCAGGATGATTTGTCCTTTTTCTTCAGGTGTCTCATTTGTTCAATGGTCTTCAGATTCCTTAACTGGATGCCTTCATTCTCCTGAAAAGACAAAAACAAAACCTTTCCCCAACCCTAATTTTGGGGAGATTCTCTTATGGCAAGTTATATCTGATTAAATGAAAAGCATTTGTTAGTTGTATAAGTGAGCTTAGATTGAATGGTCATGCTGGTTGATGAACTATCATCTCTTCTAATCAAGAGGTCTCTCTTGTTCAAGTCTAATCTTTATCAACTTTTACTTACGGTTTCTCCTAAAATTTTTGTTTTATTTTCTAAAGCTGTTCTATCATCTGGAACAGTGTAGTTTTTTACACTAGGCATTAGGTCCTTTAATTACTCTGAGAAGGAGTTTCTTCCAAGATGACAGGAAATGACTGAACCAAATTTGACATGGGTGCCTGTGAGAGCTTTTCTTAAAGTATAGATGTTATCCCAAAACTTATAAGATATGTGTGTGTGTGTGTGTGTGTGTGTGTGTGTGTGTGTGTGTGTGTGTATTTTGTCATGATATTAATGGTCATATAGAATACTAAATAATTCTTTAAAAAGGGTTCATCTAGCTTCCTGTACATGATTTCAAGTTTGAGTCTCTATCAACTAACTAGGAATTAAGTTTTTGTACTCTGGATGTACATAATAAATATTTATCCTTTTAACCTCTTTGGAAAAAAAAACAGGAAGTCTATAGTAAGACACTTGAACACCTAGGGAGTGTTCTGTAGATTGGAGAATTAAGAAATACCTTTCCCAGTAGCCCAAGAGTCAAAATGGGAATCATAATGGAAATCAGAATCATTTTATCTTAGTTATCACAAAACAGTTTCAGTGCTGGAATTATGGCCCAGATGGTAGTGTGATGACCCAGGTTCAATCCCCACAACTGAATAAAATCAGATGTGCTGGCAAAATACCACCAACAAAAAAAGTTTCAAGACCATACAGGATGCCTTTTCAACAGTACTTACAATTTATAGTCTGGAATGCTTGTGTTAGAGTTAAAGATGGGTTAAAAATTAATGAGCAAAGAAGCAATCATAAAACCTCAGAGAAAGAACTAGACAGTAAACCCTCAAAAACAGAAGAAAGGATCATGAAGATAAGAGCAGATTTTAATGAAATAAAACCAAACATGAAAAGAATTAAGAAAACCAAATCTTGTTTATCTTCAGGAAAGCAAACAGAATGGATGAGACTCTTGCATGATTAAGATAAAGCATAAATCTCCAACGTTAAGAATGGAAATGAAGCTGCCATTACAGACAGAGTGGTTATTAAAAAAGAAGTTGCTCTGAATAACTTTATGTGAATAATTCAGAAAGGTCTGACAAAATCCATAGAAATGATTTACTAAAACTTTGACCTAAGAGACTCAGACTGTGTCGCAGACCATTTTCAAATTCCCCAAAGAAAGAGTTGAATTGGCTACCCTTTTGTTTAGATATACACCAGATATGATAAACAAAAACTAGGATGTTGCATTTTGTTTCAAAATCATGTCTATCAAGGTCAGTGCAATTTGGAGAATGGAAAATCTCAGAGGTATAGGTCATGTGGGAGCAGACCCTCCTCAGAAAATGCACGACCCTGTTGCAGCCCTCATGTATACATATAGTGGGAATGTTTACTTATATATTTTTTTCTGATCACTGGAGTTGTCTAAGGTAGGTCTTAGAGTATCTGAAATATAATGATATTCCATTTATGTTCAGCAAATAAATATCTTAAGAAAAAATAGTATCTCTGATAGTTCATATTTCCTTTTTTTAAGATGGGAAGTAAAGGGCAGGCTGGGTAGGAATAAATAAGAAACGCAAATTAATAATCACAATAAATCATTGTGCCACACCTTCAAGTACTTAGTTTTCTAAGCAGAATACAATTCAGATTATTTAGCCTGACATTTGGGGCCTCCCTCACCTAGATTCTGCTAGTTTCATCCTTCTATAGTTCTCAGACCCTGCAAAACTCATAATAGTGTCTGTCCACATTCTTCTAAGACATTCAGGGCAAAGTGACTGCTTTCAGCATCCTTGTCTGTGCCTTGGTCTCCTGGGGAAAATACCTATGTGTCTATCTGTAGAGATTCCTTTCTGTGTCTACAGATAGGTTTTTCATCCCAAGAGGAACACCCAGCATCCCCCAACTGCGATGACTATGTCCTTCTGTAGCGCCTACAGGCTCTGTAACATTTTAACATAGTCCTCCGTACAGATGTCTGTCTTCCTTTACTGTTCCATTAATTCCTTAAGGGCAACAATCATGTCCATTTCTCCATCCTAATATCTAACCCTTGCGTGGTTATAAAAGGTGGCCCATTTAGCAAGCAAAGAATAAAAATAAAAACAAACAAACAGAACCAACATAGTTGACCTCCAAATACTAAGAGCCAAAGCCCTTAACCTCTGAAGAGTTGTTGCTTGGTGGATACGTTTGTCACCAGCATAGTCTAACCTCTCCCTGTCTGTGGGAAACTGATTCGTCCAACCATACTGGTGTCAATTTTTTTTTCAGTACATTCTGCCTGAAGAAACTTCATCTAAGTGATTTGAATTCCTATTCATGGGGTTCCAGGGACAATTTTTGAGGTTTTCGTCAAAATTCTAAGCCAGGGGTTCCAATTTTACAATCAGGGAGTAGAAGGTGGAAGTCGGTGATGTTTTGGGGGTTAGCAAGCTAGGTTTGAGAATACCCAAGTTTCAGTGCTCTTTACATACTTACTACTGCTGTTTGGCTCTCCAAAGCAGCTGAACCCACAACCCTTAATCTAAAGCAAGTGCCTGGTGAGACAGTCACTCCTAAGCTAGGAGTCTGCTGGGTAGCTGATCATTTTTCTGTGGTAGGTCTGTTCTGCAAGTGTGCTGAGAAGGCACATGGCTGAGGCAGCAGGGAGAGAGATGACAGGACAAAACACGACAGAAACCAACAGGGAAGGAAGCCTGCCAGCTCTGCTTTTACTTCTGCTCCATCCTCTGATTCTTCTTAGGAAAATGGGTATCATGCCAACAGGTAACCTCCTCCAATGGGGACTTGTTCAGGGTCAGGAGAATCATCTCAGCTTCCACTCCAGTTAGGTAGCTCTTAGCCATCAGCACATAGTAATATAATAAATACGTGCAGTTCTGGTCAATCGAACAAGTGATTCTTTTCACTTATGTGGGACCATATCATAGAGCCTCAGAGATAGTATAGGACGTATCCACATTCTTTAGGGCCATGCTCTTTAAGGAAGACTGGCATGTGGACAGTAAGAGGGAGGTTTTAGGAGGAGGGAAGAGACACTAGGTCCAGAGTAAAGATGGTGTGTGTGTGTGTGTGTGTGTGTGTGTGTGTGTGTGTGTGTGTGTGTGTGTGTATTTTCTGGAGGAAGTACCAGGTGTGAGGAAAAGAAAGACAGTGAAGGCTTGTGGGGTGTTGCCTAGGAGACAAGGCTACATAGTGGATTATTAAATGATGCAACATGCCAAGAATTTCAACATAAGTCCAAATTCATTGAGGATCCTTAGAAGATTAATTTGGGAAATGAAGCGATTAAGTTTGAATTTTTGAAGTTAGATCCTCTAAATAGATCCCCATGAGGCTATACCAAGGTATAAACGCAGCATCAAATTGTCTTCGTGTGCTTTATGTCAATGCACATGTAAATTAACGCACATGTGCATCTAGAAAATTCCGGGTGTTCCTTTTCTTCCATTATTGTCTTTGCTTTCTTGCTTTGTCCACTGATATTGACATGGAATAATTCCGACAGTCAAAGCCGACCAGACAAAGCGTAACTCCTAGCATATCCCACTTTTAAGTTGACAAGGCAATGCATTCTGCGGGATGTTGTTTGAGATCTTTTTTTTCTACTTTGTTCTTTTTGTACTCTTCTTCTTCCTGTGAAGTGAATTCTAAATCTTTAAAAGATCTGGGGTCTACAGGTGTGAAATCTGTGGTCTCGTCATCACTATAAAGATTCCTCTGTAGATTTTTAAGTGAGTGCTGCCGGTACTCAGATTGATTCTGTGTCTGTGTCCCATGAGTGTTTACAGGAATGATTACCAAATAAAATCTCAGTGGGGGAAGAAGTCACAGGATTTGTTTATAAGGGCACCACATTTTAGCTTACCTCCTATTGTGCTTTCACCCCGGTTGTTCGTATTTCTCAATTTCCTGACATTCTGGTTTTCACAGAACCAAGACTTCAAGCAGCTAAATGTTGCCTAAAAGACAGCATCCCACCAGGGGATCTTCTGTGGATGGGCACGGGACTCACAGCATGAGGATGTGGACTTGCCAGGCAGGAGTGCCCTCTGTGGTGGGGGCATGAGTGAGCAGAAAGAATTGTGCTCTGTCTCTGTCTCCAGCTTCAGGGTGGGGCCAGAAATGCTGTTTGTCATTTCCATACTCATTCCATAGAGACACTGTAGGGAAAAGGGGCTGGCTAGAGAAACCCACCCTGACCCTGGAGCCCAGAATTAGGGAAGGATGGCTCAGATAAAGCCAGTGAGAGAAACACAGTTTAACTCAGATCAGAGCCACCTCTGCCCCTGTCCAACTGGCTTGTGAAATCAACCAATCACAGAGCAGGACAGCAGAATCCTGGCCCTAGGGCCCAGGACCAGGGAAAGAAACAGCCTGTGTTTGGGACCTGGGCCAGAGAAATGAACCAAGGAAACATGCCCTGACTCTGAAACCAGTACCAAAGAAACACTCTTGGCCCTTAGAATCAGAGTCAGTGAATGAAATGTGCCCTGGCCTTAGAGGTAGTGACAGAAAGCTAAGTAAGGCCAGTGAGAGAAACACAGTTTAGCTCAGATCAGAGCCATCTCTGCCCCTGTCCAACTGACTTGTGAAATCAACCAATCACAGAACAGGACAGTAGAATCCTGGCCCTAGGGCCCAGGACCAGGGAAAGAAACACAGCCTGTGTTTGGGACCTGAGCCAGAGAAGTGAACACTTTATCCCCAAACCCAGAACCCAGGAAATATGCCCTGACTCTCACACTAGTACCAAAATATCACTCTTGGCCCCTATAATCAGAGTCAGTGAAAGAAATGTGCCCTGGCCTTAGAGGTAGTGTCAAAAAGCTAAGAAAGGCCAGTGAAAGAAAAACAGTTTGGCCCTGAAATCAGGGCCATCTCTGCCCCTTGCTCACAAAACTGGCCAATCCCTGGCCAGAAAATAAACTAACCAATCACAGTTGACTCCGCCCCCTAGACATCCTATATAAACTGCCCTGCCCAGTCAGTTGTGAGCTGTTCTCTCCACCCTGGTAGAGGCAGCTACTCTCCTGGACTCCTCCTTCCCAAATAAACCTCTTTCTCAAAAGAGTATTATTGGGTGAAGACCTTCATTGACAGCTGAGCAGAAGAGCCTTGCTGGGATATCCCATAGTGGACTGAGCAAGGGGGAGCTGAACAGAAGAACCTTGCTGGGACGTCCCATAGTGGACTGAGCGAGAAAGAGCTGATAACACTGAGCCAGAGACTGTGGCTCTCCAGGAGAGGAGCAGGATTACTGTGTTCTGCGGGGAAACCATCCCCCATCATACCATCATACCAGGTATATCCTGACCTTCCTGAAGACTCAGGATACCCTGACTTTCCCCAAGAGTCAGGATACCCTTCCTTGCTGAAGCAGTTCCAGGCCTGACTCTCCCGAGAAGTCAGAAAGCCTTCCTTTCCAAGGTTGGGCTGTTTCTTTGCAGTCTCAGCCATCAGAGCTGTGCTAAACAGCTCCAGGTGTCCGGGACATCTTCAGGGCAGAGCTCTTGTCCTAAGTAGCTCTGAGGTGTCCGGGATACCTCGCCCTCTAGGGCTGAACTGTCTCCTCGCAGTTTCAGCCATCAATTTACTTACATTTGGTGCCGAAACCCGGGACACCAAACCCAGAGCTTTTGCAGTTTACTTACATTTGGTGCCGAAACCCGGGACACCAAACCCAGAGTTTTTGCAATTTACTTACAGACACTTTGTAAATATATTTAATAGTCTGTGGTCTGGTCTCCTTCTCTTTGTGGGCATTTAGAATGGGATTGTGAGATTAGCTAACTTGACCCTCCATGCTTCCTACCCTGCATGTTGACCCTCCTTTGTCATCTCTTTGGGTCCCTAGGTGGCATGAAAGGACCCCGTATCTTGTCACAAGTATCTCTTGATCCAAAGCAGTCATTTTCCTTTTCCTCTCCCAGTTCCAGTTTGGAGGTCACTTAATTGGAAGGTTGATCTCCGCCCACACACTGATTTGCTGAGAGATTAAATTAAGGAGTGGGAAATGAAGGAACAAGAGACCAGGCTGCCTGTCCTTTGCATTCTGCAGTGCTGTGAAGAAAGGGTGCACCTTAAAGTTGAAGTTTAATAGAATACCTGTGAAGAGAAACAGACTTTTGACCAGCCGGTGCTGCCCAAAACCAGAGGGAACACACCAGTACTAAACTATGAAGCTGGATGCAGTAGTTCATGCCCGTATCCGGTGCCATAGTTAGCTTCAGCCATCAACACAACCCAGGCTCACTCGGGAAGACGGACCCTCAACGGAGGAATTGCTTGGATCAGATCGGCCTCTAGGTGTGTCTGTGAGGCATTTTTGTAGTTGCTAATGGATGCAGGGAGGCCCAGCCCAGTGTGAGGGATAGCATCCCAGTCTGGGTCTGGCCTACGGAAGAAAGGGGGCTGAGCAAGGGAGAGAGTGAACCCATAAGCAGCATTCCTCTCTGGTTTCTGCCTCTGCTCCTGCCTGAATCCCTGCCCTGACTTCCCTCAATGATGGACAGCGACCTGGGAGCATAAGCCAGACAAGCCAGTTTCCCTCCCTGCCTTTGCCTTTGGTTACAGGGTTTGATACAGAAACAGCAGCAATCTAGAGCAGCTGGCATGGCCAAAAGTGGGGAAGTGGGGTAGGATGTCAGAAGTTCGAGGTTATCCTCAGCTACAGATTAAAGTCAAGGCCAGTCTGGGTGCTGTGGAATCCTGTCTCACAGACAGGAAACAGAAAAGCAAAACACCGAAAGTACAGGTACATAAACAACAACAACAAAAAACCAAACCACACTATGCCTAGCAAGTGAGAGTAAAGTTCCACTGAGATCTTTGAAACCCTAACCAAAAGGTCTAGGGTTTGGGCTACAAACCAAAATATTAAAAATGTCCAGATAATCCATTATTTATTATATTATTAAATATCATTTAATATATTGCCATAATTGGCAATCAATATATTAAAACACTAGCAGTCACAGTAGGAGCAGTATCGTATAAAACTAGAAAGCCATCGAAATCACACACACATTGTGAGTCAATAAAGCATGCACACGTATAGTAACAGCTTAAGAATGTATCGAAAATTAAAGAAAATTTAAAAAAAGATTAAAAAAATGTATCAAGAATCAACTACCAGTGTTCATCCTTAAGATGTAGAAACATGGATGATTTTCATTTTCTTTCCTATGCTTTATTTTCCCAAATTAAATAACCAAGGCTTATAGCAAGAAATATAATGTTTCTTTAAAAATAAACTACCAATCATCTAATATAGCTAACACATTTTAAGTGCATTTTCCATTACTATAACAAAATATTAGAAGCCGAGTGTTTTACAAAGAAAAATATATTCACAGTTTTAGAGACTGAAATTCTAAGATTGGGCGGGACTCTTGGTTTGGTCCCTTTCGTGGCAGACAGGGTCCTGATGGAGGGTATGCCTCTGAGAGCCTGTACCTGTGGAGAGAGTGAGCCAGAGCGTGGAAGGGGTCTGGCTAGTCTGACTCTTAGAGAGACTGGCTCTTTCAGGAACGAACTAGGGCCTATAAGAACTGTTAACTCTCTCTGAGGTCCGTGCACACAGTGAACCAGCCTTTGTGATGGTTAGCACTAAGTCCCTCTCTAAAGTTTTCACCGCCTCCCAATAACACCATGCTGAGGATGATGTATGATCCATCGGGGTAGAGGAGACACTAAAACCAAATCCAAACTATAGCGCTTGCTCTCTTGCTCTTTCTGTCTCTCTCTGTCTCTTTCTCTGTCTCTCTCTGTGTGTTTCTTTCTCTCTCTGTCTCTCTCACTCCCTACCCCACCCCACCCCCCATGTATAAAAGGCACAAAACATTCACGGTTTACTTCTGTGGGTTAAAACAGAGCTCTGGCTTTTAAATGTCAGTGAAAATAAACCAGAGATTCCACTCATAGCCTCAAAGTGTGGTTGGCTTCACATCGCTTTTATCTGATTAAAAGAAGCTAACTAAATACATGCCAACAACAAAGTCAGAGAGGAGAAAAGAAAAGCTAGCCAACATCCTCTTGGGTGGTAGATGGAGTCGGGGATGGGAACACTGGAGCGAGATGGGAAATTTTGCCAGATACTGATTCTGAGATAACAGGATTGAAAAACGACCATTTTTCCTCCCATAAAACAAAAACAAAAGCCACCTGTAGATGTCTCATAGAAGTAAATCAATGAATTGAGGTTGTAAGGCTCTACCAGAATTTTCCAATGCTATGGTATGTGTCCTCTGTGGTTGAAGAACAGAATTCCTTTCTAGTGAATGCTGGAATGCAAGTAGGAGTAATGCATTTAAGAAAGGGAGATTTTTAGATAATTTTTCATTTTCTTTTGCTCTTGTGTGGATCCTGCTTTTGAATTTTGTTTTTAGCTTGAGCAAATTCTTGTACTGCAACCCAAAGGAAGGATCGTGTTAGTCGATAAGAATTAAGCCAAACAAAAGTGTGCAAGAAGAAAGACTAGAAGGAAGTGTGCCCATGTCCCCTGTGGTCACCTCTGGGACACAGAGTGAGGGGCCCTCAGGTTTCTACCTTTCTTCTCCGAGTTTTTGCCCAGCTTTCTTAAATGGCTGTGGAAAACGGTGTACCAAGGCTTGATTTGACTGTGTAACGATAAAGCTGTACAGACCCAGGGACAGTGTTTGTGAGAAATGTTCAGAAGGGAGTGTGCTGATCCGGGGCAGTGAGGTCAGCCTGAAGATGGGCTGGGGATGGAGGGTGAAAGCTGTTCTCTAGATGACAAAGGTGGGTGACTTCAGTACTTTCAATAAATTAGGGAAAACACAAGGAAATTCACAAACCTGGCCTGTCTTCTCTAGATTCTGTGCCCCTCCCCGCTTCACACAGGCTTTGGGTGTGACATAAGAAAGAACTTACAGACCCATAGAGCACCTGTATCAGCCTGGGCTTCCACTGAGGTTTATAGCCCTTTGAACAAATTCAAATATATTTCCTTTTTTAGAACTTCCTGTATTTTGTGTGTATGTGTGCATGTATGTATGTGTACACACATGCATGTGGAGGTCAGCTAAGCACTTCAGGTAAGCTATTGCTTTTGGAACCAGCCCGTCAGGCAAATCACACTGTCTTTCTCATTTAATGCTGTCCCCTTACACCCAGACACAGAGCAGAATCCAAACACACAGAGCTAGTAGATAGTTTTCCAATCCAGGCCCCTACCAAATTCTTCATGGCATTTCCACTTATTATATTGGCGTTTTAGAAGGAGAATTTTGACTTTTAAGGTTTTGAGGAGAGCCGCAGTGTTCAGTTGTGCTGGTCAGACACTAAGGAGAGAGAGGCACAACTTCTGCAGGGTTGCATCTGCCCTAGGGAACGCTGGCGAGTGCATGTGGAGGCTGGAACGAGGTTCCCAGCAGCAGTGAGGGTGAGAGAGACAGAGACAGAGACAGACTTTGACTGGGGTTCTAGCCTGTAGTACTCCACGTGACCTTATTCGCAGATAAAGCCTTTCCCATAATGAAGCTATAATGAAGTCTTTTTGTTTTTCTTTTCTTTTCTTCCTTTGGATAGAATTTTTATATATACCCCAAGCTGGTCTTACATGCTTAATCCTCCTAACACAACCCCCTAAGTGTTGGATCCTAAGTTGTACCAGCCCAGCTCATGATGAGGTCTCGATTCTGTGGTCTTATCCAGTGTGGCCAGTGTCCTAATGAAAGGTGAATGTGTGAACACAAAGGGAACACACCATGAAGACACAAGGAATTCCAAACACAGCCCAAGGGATGCCTGGTGGGGAGAGGCAGGAAAGATTCCTTCCTCACAGATACCAGAGGGAGCTTGGACCTCTGGCAACACCTCCATTTGGACCTCCAGCTTCTGAACTATGAGACAGTAAGATTCTGTTGCCTCAGCTTTCCGGTTCATGTTACTTTGTTACGGCAGGCTATCTCCAGCTTTCTCATTCTCTCTAACTCCAGGCATCTTCTCTCCACCTTCTGTACCTGGCCTTTCTCATCCCCTTTACTTCTTTCCTCTCTTCTGGGCTCCATTGTCTAGTCAGTAAGTCAGAGCCACGAAATCTCCAGAGAAGGGACACTCATGTCAGTCATGGACTCAGAATTGCTTGTTTCAGGCTTTGCCCAAGCTAATGTGTCCACTCAGTGTCCATAGTTTTGACTCTGGGTAATGCGTGGGCAATGTAGCAGGAATCTTAGAAGGTCTTATTAATAAAATCAAACCTGAGGCCAGGTATTGGGGTGAATGCTGGAAGATCAGAGAAGCAGAACAAGCCACAGCCACCTCACCTCGCCAATTCCTCAGCTGATCCTGTTTCCTCAGACTGGCTGCCTCTGAGTCCTCATCTAGAATGAATCTCAGCTGAACTGCTGCTCGAAAGCCTGAAAGCTTAACCAGCCAAAATGCTTCTAGTTTCTGGTCCTCACGCCTTATATACCTTTCTGCTTTTTGCCATCACTCCCTGGGATTAAAGGCTCACTTTCTGGAATTAAAGGCATGAGTCACCATGCCTGGCTGTTTCCAATGCGGCCTTGAACTCACAGAGATCCAGAGGGATTTCTGCCTCTGGAATGCTAGGATTAAAGGTGTGTGCTACCACTGCCTATCCTCTATGTTTAATATTGTGGCCGTTCTCTTCTCTGACCCCAGATAAGTTTATTAGCATGCACAATATTTTGGAGAACACAATACCACAGGGCAACACACATTAAAAGCTGCACCTGGCAAGTGGCTCCCAAGTGAGAATTGGGTACCCACATGTAGACTACCATTTGGGTCAGAAGTGACTAGAGTCTGTACTCAGAACCAGTGATCTTCTATTGGCCATTATCTGTGGCAATCAAGCGTCTCCCTGCTGTTTGTCTTACTATCTATCCAGTAAAAAGACATTTTTGTGATCATTCAGATTGATTTTTGTCTTAATCATAATCATGTATAAGATTGATTTGACATACAACCTGTCAAGATTATAGATGAAATGAACCACAGCAATCCAGAACCAGCACTTTCCAGGAAGTGCTGTGGCCAGACTTAGCAATGTGCCTCTCTGAAGCTGAATTCCCAAGCCAGGACGCAGCTGTACTACTGTGCTGTGACTTTCTCCAGAAGATAAACATGACCTTTCTTCTTTAGGGAAGAGATGAAGTTTCATCAGCAGGCCACTTTCTCTGAATATTATGTGTGAGGATCTGACATGATGAATTCAGTCTTCATTATGAAGGTCATGTATGCCTCAGTTCTCAAAGGTTTTTATGAATACATCAGCCATCTCAAGCCAGGCTCATCCTGCACACCCACACTAGCACACACACATTTCCTAGTTGTCACAGAGGAACTATGATGGACACGGATCAAGTGCTTCCCTTGTGATGGTACAGTCACACTACCTTTCCTAGGGAGTTAGCAATGGTGAAACAAGACAGTTCCCACCTCTGTGGCTGGCATATGAACTACTATGAAATGCAGTCCTGAGCTACACGTGTGAGTTCTACCCAGCAAGGCTGCCTCATACTGTTAAATAAGATTATGTATGGCCAAAATGGGAGCTTCATTACATGCTCCTCATTTAACTCTGCTTACATAGGAAAGACCCTGCATCTTGTAGACCCAGGCTCTGGATTGCAAGGTCTTTGTTACTGAACCTCTCTGAGTCTTACCTTCACCCACCACTTCAAAAGACAGCAGATTCAGTACAACATTCTCTACTTGTGAGGTCTTCACACAAGGTCTCCAAAGCTTATGGTTCTGCTGCAGAAATGGTGGTTCTCCTGTTTAGCTAGGCTTTGTGTGTGTGTGTGTTGCGGGGGGGGGGGGGGGGGGGGGGGGGGGGGGGGGGGGGGGGCAGTGTCTTACTGTTGTTGGTATTATGGATCTAATGTACTCCCCCACAACAGTGGACTCAGATCACAGGGGATCTTAGAATAAATGTAAATTCTCAAGCATGCCTAGAGAATCAAAACTTATGAAACTGACCTATCGAGACCCCCCACATGACGGATGTGAGGACTCTGGTCTAGGTAAAGGAAGGCCTGGAACTGGGTTTAGAAGATGCATGAGCAAATCAATGGTCTCTGAAGATAGTGTGAGGAGTCCAGAGCACCTGTAAGGTCTGGGAGGAGGTTGTAGATAGAATGGCAGAGTTGTGAAAGAATGAGGTAGCAAAGGCAGTGAGCAGGCCCCAGGCTAGAGGTGACACAGGACTTGGAGAGCAGGGCTTCTTCCTGAATGACTTGGTTTCTGTTGTTGTTTTGTTTTGACTGTTGTGCAATTTTTTAACATATTTATTTCAGACCAAACTATTTGTTTACAAAATTCTATGACTTGCAATAGGCAGACGTGGTGGTGACTTAGTTTTAGGGAGAGAGGGATGGACTTTCAGATACATACCAAGGTAAGACAAAGATGTCCATGCACAAAGAACAAAGTAAAACTTCGTCATCGTGGCCGGAACTCAGGGACACTCAACACTAGGCAGGGTCTCTAGGCCCTGGCATTACTGGCCATTCGAATTGGATATTTCTTTGTGGGACTGTGATATTAACTGTAAGAGGGTTGCTTACTCTGGATCTCTAACCACTAAATGCTCTAGTAGCTCTTATCCAAAGCTGCTGTCACCAAAAATATCTGCTGTCCCTGTCAGATAAAGAAGACCAACCCCTTTGAAAGGCATGGCTTTGGAGTCCCCTGGATCTTCTTAAGAACATGTAATAATTGGCATAATTGGGGTGTGGTAAGTCTTTTTTTTTTTTTTTTGACTGAGTGATAGGAAGTCAGTTACTCTTAGCTGGCATCAGATGACTAGTACAAAGGAAGATAATCTCTCTTATAGAGTATTGTAAAACTTAAAGAGAATATTTATAAAGTACCTGATAGAGGCAGCGTCTCTTTCCTTTTTATTTCTGTTGTAAACACTTGGGTAGATCCTGATTCACCATGTTCATGGAGGTGTGGTATCTTCCATTTGTCAGAAATTGTAAAGAGTCTAAGGTTTTTTAGCTGAACTTTGTAAGCTAATAAGCTAGCCTGCTCCAGTTTCATGGATATCCACTGATGACATGCAGCATCCGGTCAGGACCAGGGTTGTCTATTAATACAGTCATGGCAGTAGCCATAGGAACAGCACTTTCTGGAGATGGTTTTCCAACCCCAGTTCCCATGAAATGTCACCATGAGGACGAAATGATGCATTCATACACAGTGGCTGCCAAGAAGCAAACCAGTTCACATAGGCAGAAACTTCACTACATTGTGATGTGCATGCCCTCTGAGGAACTTCCTCTGCAACACATGGCTGTTCACCATGCAGATAGACATCATTTTGAAAAAGTCTTGAATAAAGACTGTCAGTGCCTCTGTCCACAGGATGTGTACCATGAGACAGTTGACCCAGCACTACCCTAAGCTTTTAGGGACTGGAGTCACATAACATTCTTGTAACCTGGTGCCCAGGAGGTCATTAATAGGCATCTTTTGGATACGTTATGAAAATGTATTACAAAGTGCCCCAGGAAAGTTTTAAAGAGTCATGCTTAGCCTAAGTGGATACAATTAGACAGTTTTATTAGTTTCTAGCTGCTAATATAACAAATTGCCACACACTTAATCAATTCAAGCAGCACAAACCTGACTGAGTCCTGTAGGTCAGAAGTTTGTCATGGGTCTTGCTGAGTTTAAGTTAAGGCATTAATTCTGCTGCATTTTTTGGGTAGATTCTGGAGCGATTCTGTGTGTTGCTTTCTCCACCATCTATAGAACACCACACTCCTTGGCTTGGTACCCCTTGCTGCATCCTTAAACCATCAGCACAGCATCATCGAACACCCCTGACTCTGATCTTCCCACCTCTTTTCATCTATAAGGACCATCACATTTATATTGAGAAAACACAAGGCATTCTCCCCACTCAACATTCTGATTTTAATTAAAGCTGCAAGGTCCATTTTGTCATATAAAGTAACACTGTCAAAATTTGGAGGATTTAGATGTGGGAATGCTGGGTGGCCTTGACTGTGCCTCCCACAGCCCCCTGCCCTTCTGTAGACAGGCAGGCTTTATCTTCCAATGAGATGCTCCTAGTTCTAAAGCACAGTCATTCTGAGTTTGGAATAAGTAATGAACTTTTCCCTTCACACTCTTTCTTCCTCCTGTAATTTACATTTGGAGCGCCTGTAAAGTATATTTTTACAAGTCCCCCGTTTAGCATTCAAAGTATGCTGAGAACCAGGTGCTTTCCAAGAAATACTAGGCGACACATGTAGGCGATAAACTGTGTTTACTCGTGATTTTCCACATTATATAGGGGAGATTGTGTGTATTTTTGAGTCTTCTATAAATTTCTTGCATAGGAGATCATTTCTGCCAACAGTAATGAGAGCTTCTTCCTTAAAGTCTTGGTGAGGGTAACTGCCCATGACTCCATGATCAGCTCTTCTCTGTTAGGGAAAAAAGAAAACACTGAGCGGAAAGTTCTAGCAAGTGCCTAACCCAAACACCTCAGCTAATCCTCAACACAAACACGTTAGGAAGGTGTAGTGCGGCCAGTGTGCAGATGATATTATGTTGCCCAAAGCCCAGTACTTTGCAAATGGGCAAGGTACAAATCCCACTCAGGCATCCTGGCTGCGTAGCACTGATGCTTAACGCGGGCTAAATTTCTTTCTTGGGTCTCGGTTCTTTTCTTTTTGTGAAAAATGGCATGCATACAAAAATACACAACGTATAATGCAAACGTATGCAGTTGTTGCCTAGAAGAAAGACTGGCAAATGTGACCAGTGGGCTGACAAGCCCCCTCCCTCCTAATAAGATTTTTATTGGAACACAACTGCCAATGCGTTCACATATCATCTATATCTGTTTTCAGCTACAGTGGCAGTGTTGGGTAATTGTGATAAAAACCAGATGGCCCTGAAAGGCTAAAATCTCTTCTATCTGTCCCTTCACAGAACCAGTTTGTTTACTGATGGTTAACAGTATATGTCAACTTGGCTGTGCCACGTGGCGCCCAGATTAAACAGAATTTCTGGGCGTGTGTGAGGGTGTTTCCAGACAAGATTGCCATTTGAATCAGTGGGCTCAGTAAGACAGATTGTCCTTCAGAGTGTGTGTGTGTGGGGGGGGGGGGGGGGTGGAGTGTGGAGAGTGGGTAAGGTGTGTGTGTGTGTGTGTGTGTGTGTGTGTAAGCCATTGAGGCCTGAATGGAATGAAGAAGCAGAGGAAACAGGAATTTGATGCTTGTTTTTTTCTCCTACCTGCCTAGATGAGGCATCAGTCTCCTGACCTTGGATTAAGATTTCTGTCGTACGCTTCCTTAGAGTTCAGGCCCTCTAACTAGGGCTAAATCTACTTCACCACCTTCCCTTTGCCTCAGCTCACAGAAGTCAGATCATGGGTTGTGCTGCCACCACAGCCTAATGTCAGTCCCTCACTGTGCCCCTCTCCTCCTCCTGTGTATGTTCTGTTCCTCTGCAGAGCTTTGACTGTCACTGTGGTCAAGGAAGAATCTCGTGAACCCCTGCCAAGTCTTCAGTATGGCACGCCCTCTCACAACCTCCTCTCTGCCCCACCAGTAACCACTACTCTACCTGTTGTTTTTCTAGAATAGAAGAGAAAAATAAAACTATTTTTCAAAATAGTTTTAGAACCTAAATATTTATAGACAATAGAGTCCAGTTTTGTCTTGTCTTTTGACTGTACCAGAAACTACCTTAATAGCAGATGACTTGTTTGTGAACCTGGTTACATGCACATGTGTGCCACATACATGCAGGCTGATGAGTATATGTGTAGAAATAGGCCTACAGAATCACAGGACATGGTGGTTTATTGACCATCCTAGGTCACTTCCTAAAGAGTTTATACCAGTTGGCATACCACAGGCACTACTCAATGTGTGGGGATTTTGTTTGCTGAGGGTATCTGGAGGCAAAGTCATCTCAGTGTGGTTTAATGGCCTCTCCATAACATAGATCTTGGGGACTTGTTACGCTTGACCCACCAGAATTCCCTCCTTCTCTGAAATGCTCGTTCACGTTCTGCCCCTTTCCATGTCAGGTTCTAGACACCATTTCTCATTGATTTCCACTTTTTTTTTTTTATCGATTCCACATGCCCCCCTCAGCTCAACTGACATAACAGCTACTGTCTCATTCTCCTAGTCAGAGTTCCTATTGTTCTCAGTGAAGGTAATTCCTTGATTTTTAATGTCAGCTTTCGTGTGTTTTGTTCTATAGTGCATGCTCATGCTTTGAGATTTTCCTGAAGACACTCCCTGTGCCATCCTTCCATTATTAAAGCTTTCCCCAACAGAATTCTACCATTCTACCTTCCTCAGACCATACGACTTTTCTCTCACAGTTTACTTTTGCATAGGGAACTCATTTCTGTATGGTATCATATAAAACACTAATCTTCTTTTTTAACAGATTGCTACCCAGATAATTTTCCATACTCAGCTACACACTGAATTCATGCCATCCTGGGCTATGTGAGGCTCTGCCTCAAAACAATGGCAAAGAAAGACAATTTCCATCCAACTTACCTCAGGGTTTCTCTTTTGTACATGGAATGACAGTGTGTGCATGGGCAAGTTTTCCAGGTTACCTATTTGTCTCTCTGACATATTTATGTAGCTGCGTATTATGCTGTCATAATTACTGTGGAATAAATTGTGACAATTCTTAGAACAATATTTCCCACCTTATTTTACCAGGGAGTATATGGCTGTTTTCTTATCTACATTTAGAATTAACTTGTCAATTTCTAGAAGTTATAATATATATCAATTTTGGGGAAATCAACTATTTATAATACTCGACTATCATTCTACAATCATAACTTATAGATACATTTATTGTCTATAACATACATTTTTAGAAAAGTTTAATGTCTTACATATATTTGGTTAGATTTATGCCTAAGAAGTTCATATTTTCAAAATATCTTCTGTTGGGCTCTGACTTGTAGGCTCCAGTTGGCATTCAGTGTGTGCCCAGAAACGTGGTAGACTCCCCCACATAGATTTGAAAATCTTCCTGGGTATCTTTTTATTTTACAAATCAATGTATTGTCTGCCAATGGTGAAAGCTGTTTTCATCTGTTACCTTTCCTCCTGGTTTCTGGTGCTGCTTGGACTCTGGTTCTGTGTTGAAACAGCAGCAAGGGTAAAGAGGGGAGCTTGTATGATTCTGGTTTCTATGGAGAAGCACAGGAAATTTCACAGCAAAGCCCCATATCTGTGGTTTCAGCAATCTTTTGGGGAATCATGTGCTTCTCTTTGTCTCCCTGTTTTCTTTTCTTTTCTTATTTATTTGTTTGTTTGTTTGTTTGTTTTTCAAGACAGGGTTTCTCTGTGTCCCGGCTGTCCTGGAAATTCCTTTGTTTTATTTTTGTTTTTTAATTATTTATTTTAAAAGTTTTTTTTTCATTTTATATACTAACTCCAGTTCCCCCTCCCTCCTCTTCTCTTGCCCCCTCCACCTTCCCCCATCCCACCCCCATCCATTCCTTAAAGGGGATAAGACCTCCCTTGGGGAGTCAACAAAGTCTGGCATACCAAGTTGAGGTAGGACCAAGCTCCTCCCGGCTGCATCAAGGCTGAGCAAGGTATCCCACCATAGGAAATAAAGCTAGTTCATGCCAGGGGTCCCACAAACAAATCAAGCCACATAACTGTCACCCTCATTCAGGGGCCTAGTTTGGTCCCATGCAGGTTCCCCAGCTGTCAGCCCGGAGTCCATGAGCTCCCACTAGCTCAGGTCAGCTGTCTCTGTGATTTTCCCCATCGTGATCTTAACACCTCCACCCCTCATATTATCCTTCCTCCCTCTCTTCATCACGAAATTTATAGGCAAATGGATGGAACTAGAAAAAATCATCCTGAGTGAGGTAACTCAGACCCAGAAAGACAAACACAGTATGTACTCACTCATAAGTGGATATTAGACACAAAGCAAAGGATAACCAGGCTACAATCCACAACCACAAGAGAAGCTAGGTAAAAAGGAGGACCCTAAGAGGAACACTCATGGAGGGCCCCAGGAAGGGGAAAAAGTTAAGATTTCCTGAGTAAACTGGGAGAAGGGGGTAGAAAGGAGGTGATGGGGGGTGGGAACATGAGGGACAGAGATGGCCAAGTTGGGGAAGGGATAGAGAGGGAGAGGAATGAAAGAGATATCTTGATAGAGGGAGACATTGTGGGGTTAGGGGGAGAACCTGGTGCTAGAGAAATTCCCAGAATCCACAAGAATGATGCCAGCTAAGACTCCTAGCAATGGTGGAGAGGGTGCCTGAGCTGGCCTTCCCCTGTAGTCAGATCAGTGACTACCCTAATTGTCATCATAGAACCTACATACAGTAACTGATGAAAGCAGATGCAGTGATCCACAGCCAAGCACTGGGCTGAGTTCCTGGAGTTCAGTTGAAGAGAGACTGGAACTTGCTTTGTAGATCAGGCTATCCTTGAACTCACAGAAATCTGCCTGTGTCTGCCTCTGGAGTGCCGGGATTAAAAGTGTATGCCACCATCACCCAGCTTGTATTCCTGACTTTCTACAAATAAATTACATTTGTCATAAACCTTTTCTTTATATAATAATGTGTTATTTGATCATTATATATCTGGAAAAAAATCACAATAAAAGCCAAGTAAACTTAAAGAAAGAAAAAGGAAATGTTAGGTATATTAATATGACTAATTACACAGATTGGATTTCTAAACCAATCTTTGAAATACCTTGCATTCTCAGAGTAAAACAGTAGGTCCAGATGTGTTATCTTTTTATATATTACTAGATTGTTTACTAACATTTTATCTAGGATTTTTTGTGCCTATCAGGTAGATTGACTTACAGTTTTCTTATTATCCTTATAAAGTTTAAGTTAGTTATGCTTGCTCGTTCATCAGTGTGAGTGGCATCTGCTAAAGATGCCATGTTTATGCTGAACTCTCTCTACCTCCTCTCCAAGTGAGACAGTACTTCCTAGCTCCCCTTGCAGAGCGGGCCACATGTATTCTGGGTCAGACAAGATGGCAGCGTCTTGTCTACATTTTCCTGTGTAGGCTGCTGTGTTTAGACAGAGGAATTACATGGTGGAGAGAGCATGCATGAGTCACCACACTTGAATATTCGGGCTGTTCATTCCTTTGTTGTTCTCTTGTAGAAAAGAATCTGTGGAAAATTGAAGTAGTCTTCCTTAGAGCTGAGGGAGAACTCACAATGTTTTCCTTAGATTTATGGCTTCTGGTTGCATTGTGTTCATGGTTTTTAAGCTCTCTGGGCCTTTTCTAAGTCAATTTCTTCTAATCCCATCCACATAAAGTTAGTAGCTTACCCACCAATCACATTTTGAAATGTTTGTGACACTTGCTGAACGTCTATCATGCGCTTTGCGACACTCATCCCTTGTCCCTTGCCTCTCGGTAGCTTCGCCTGAAGTTTCCCAGTTTGATTAGCTTTTCTGGCTTTGTATGTTCTCTTTATTTTGTGTGTCCTTTCTAAAGTTACTGGCTAGTTTTGTTTTTATTTCCCTTTCCTTTCTCTGAGTCTGGCTTTTATTGTGATTTCCCAGGCAAATGCTTACCTCATTATTTTTCAGATATTGTTTCAAATATAATTATCAACAGTTATAAATCTCCAAATACTGTGATGTCTTCTCTTATATGGACATGAAAGAGTAATTTTCATTTTTCAGTTCAGCTTTTTAATTTTTTCCTATGATTTGTTCCCCAACTGATAGCTTATGTTACGGTAGCTTTCTTAATTTCTAAATCAATAAGGGTTTTCTAATTATGTTTTTCTATTGGTTTTTAGATTACTTGCAGTATGCCAGAGAACATAGTATCTATCATTTCTATTCTTTGAAAAATGTATTGAATCTTGCTTTGTTGTTCAGAATTTTTTAATGCTCTTGTGTACTTAAAAAGAAAAAATATTTTTCACTTATTGATTATAATATATCCATGTAAGTTCAGTCAGCCAAATTATTAGTTAATCATTTTGTTTAAATATTCCATAACATGGCTGTGCTGAGTAATTGTATGTCAACTTGACAAAGGCTAGAGTCATCTGAGAGGAGGTAAGCCCAATAGAGAAAATGCTTCCATAAGATTGGGGTGTAGAACATTTTCTTAATTAGTAATTGATGGGGGAAGGCCCAGTCCATTGCGAGTGGTACCATCCCTGGGCTGGTGGTCTTGGGTTCCACAAGAAAACAGGCTGAATACCATGATGAGCAAACTGGTAAGCAGCACTCCTCCAAGGCCTCTGCACCAACTCCTGCCTCCAGGTTCCTGCCTTGTTTGAGTTCCTGTCCCGACTCCCTTCAGTGATGAACAGTGATATGGAAGCATAAGCCAAACAAACCCTTTCCTCCCCAACTTGCTTTTGGGCATGGTGTTTTATCGTAGCAATAGTAACCCTAAGTTGAACAATGGCTTTTGTGGTCTGTTTCTTGTAACAGTTTTTAATTCCTCTGATTATTAGTTTTACATTTCTTTCTATAATTCTGTCAATTTTGATTTATATCGTTTGTAGGTGAGTTATTGTGGTAAGTCTCTGAGGCTTTAAGTTAATTACTCTGGTTGCATCACTACACAACATATATACAGTAGAATATTATGTACCGCTCTATTCATAAATATGTGCCATTATTATGGACACATTGAATACAAAAAGAAAAGAATATAAAGTAGCTTTCTGATAATGTGAGCCATTTATTCTTATGAATGACTACATCTATAGTGATACATTTTGCCTTAAGATTTGTTTAATATTGAAGTAACTATAGTACTTATAATTCTTACATGTTTTAACTTTCAGGTTCTGATATTTTAGGTATATATCTTATAAATGGCATATATTTAAATTACATTGCTACTTTTATTTTTATTTCCCATCCATACTCCAGTCTTCACTCACTATCTAGATGGATTTTTTTCATTTACATTAAGATAATTATTACATCTGTTTTGTAATATCACACTCATCTGTCCTTCCCTCCTTCCCTCCCTCCCTCCCTCACTCCCTCACTCACTCCTTCCCTTCCTCCCTTCTTCTTGTATTTGGTTGGTTTTCAAGCTCATACTCTCTCTTCTTTTGTTGAATTTGATTTTTTCTTATTCCACATATATTTCCATTTGCTAAAATGTAAGCTGTATGTTTTGCTTCTCCAGGTTTGTGGTTACTACAACAATCACACAATACATAAATTGGAAGTCAGAGGCTATTCTGTACTGTTATTTGGCTCTCAGAAGGGCAGAAGAACTGGAGTACTGAAATCCCTCCTCCCAGTTTACATGTCTGCATTTTACTTCCCCTTTGTTTCTTTTAGGATTCACTAAGTGCTTTTGTATTATTATTTCATGGTCTTTGTGAGTTTAACCCTGTCCTTATGATTCCTTTGTTCTCCATATGTTTACTTTTTTTCCCTTGTACTTTGGACTTGCAAACTTGGATTACTTTCCTTTCACCAGACATTTCTTGATTTCCATCACTAGGGTCTTTGATCACTGAGCATCAGGTGTGTAGAGCTGTCCACATTGCCTTCATCCATCATTCAGAGGTTTTTGGATGTTGTCCAGTGTTACAGGTTGGAGGTGTTTGCCTTCTGATGGTTGGCAATGGAGTCCATTCACCTTTGACTCTGCTGTTGCCCTCAGGGAGTCCCCTCCCCACACGGCAGCTGCTCCTTACAGGTGGTTTGTCTTTTCCTACTGAAGTTGATTTGAGGGTTTCTTTTTGTCTTTTGCAGTTTCTCAGTGAGTTTTTCTCAACACATAAGCACAGATCTTTTTACTACTGTCCTCAGATTTGGGGGCTTTTAGAACTGTGGGTTGGCATTCTTCACCACTTGAGGTCTAAACATGAAGTCTAAATATGACATCTAACCATTTATCTCCCTCTTCTCTTTCTAGAGCTGTGAGGAAGTGTGTTGGATTTTCTTCTCTGCATCCCTTGTTATTTCTTTATCATTCTCTTCCATAGTTCCCGTTTCTCTTCTTGGCTGTGCCGCTTTCCAGATCACTGCTACAGCATCATTTTTCCTCATCATTTCCTTCTAATTGGCTCTATACTAGCTCTTTTCTCATGGTGACAGCAGCCAGGTAAGGGAAGAGGCAATGAGTTCTATTTGGGGCTGGTGGATTCTGGGGGTGTTGTCCATCATGGCAGAGTAGACATGGCAACCAGAGATGCTTCTGCAGTGGTGGGGATGTGAGGTGGCCATGGCTCTTTACACCATGGTAGAAGACAGAAACCAGGGCAGCCAAACCCACAATCCCACCCCTGCGGTCCTGCGACTGCCAGCTAGACCCTGTGTCTGAAAGGCTTCCCAGCCTGTCTGAACAGCACCACCACCAGGGACCAGGAGTTAAAACCTTGACATCTGACCATTCATTTTAACCATAGCAAGCTCCAATCCATTCAGCTTTTAACTTTCTTTACTATCTTTCATGAATAGAAGGTATGTTTGCTGTTTATGTTTTACATACATGTTGGGTCAGTTTGTATTCATCACCATTTGGGGGTAAAATTTGTAGTGTCTCTTACTTATACATTATAAACAGTACATTGCAGTCAACACCTTCTAATTACAGAAGGTTCTGTAGGCAGTTCATTCATTTGTTCTCTCTGCTCCTTGTTACTCATGGTGTCTTACTTTACAGGCTTGGCTATTTTTGACTGCTTATTATTCTATTTACTGTTAATTTTTTTCCTACAGGAATGTTTACAGGCTTAACATGAATTTCTTTCTCTCTCTATACGTATGTATGTATGTATACATACATATATATCTTTGGGTATTTAGTATTTAGAGTATATAATATATACTTGTATTATATATATATATAATATATATATAATATATATATATTATATATATATTTGGTGTTTGGTATTTAGAGACAGGGTCTCTCTGTGTAGTCCTGGCTGTCCTGGAACTAGCTATGTAGACCAGACTGACCTTGAATTCAGAGATCTGATTGCCTTTGCCTCCTGAGTACTGGGATTATAGGCATGCACCACCACTGCCTGTCCAGAGTGCTATCTTCAACACCTGAGTAAAAAGCTAAGCGCAGCAACACTTAAGGAGGCAGAAGGATTGCTGGGACTTACTGGCCAGTCAGCAAAGCTGAATCTGTGAGCTCCATATTCAGTGAGAGACTCTCCTCCCGCAAAAACAAAACAAAACAAAACAAAACAAAAAAACAAAACAAAAAAACCAATATGGGGACCTATTGAGGAAGATGCCTGACATTGATCTCCAACCACTACAGGCACATGCACAGACATGCATTTGCACTGATATGCTTGTGAATACACACAAACATATATATAATAAATAAATATACTTTTCTCAAAAACAGACATGACTTGAAGGTTTGATTATATGGGATGGTTAGGAAGCTCTTGGGATCTACCTGCCTCTGTCCTTAATACTGGGGTTACAAATGTGTGTAGCCACGTCCAGGTTTTTACATAAGTACTGGGGACTCAGACTGAGATGCTCATGATAGCAGAGTGAGTGCTCTTACACACTGAGCCATCTCCCCAGCTCCTGAACCATTCTTACCTAAAGTTGTGTGTGTGTGTGTGTGTGTGTGTGTGTGTGTGTGTGTGTGTGTGTGTATGTGTAAGTGTTTCACATAATTTAGTTGAATCTTTGAAATGTTACAACCTGGTTTAGCTAAAGGGTGTTATTTTGGGCGCCCTGATCAGCCTTGAAATCTGAAGGGCTACTTCTGCCTCCCAAATGCTGTGTTCCTCCCGTGCTCTGTCCCTTTCTTGTAGTGGCACTCGCAGGGTGTGCAAAGTCCTCAAGTGCAAGTGCTCTGCAAATGCCTCCTCAGTGCCTGGAGGAGACTGGGTAGACGGCACTCAGCCTGAGCCTCCGCCTCTGCTGGATGTGACAGCTCACACCCTATGAAACTTCAAAGCAGAGGAAGCATTTCAATCGCTGTCTTCCAATTCAACTCAATATCCTAGCAAGCTGGGCAAGTCAGGGACCGTTAATGCTGTTTTCAGAAGACAGAGCTGAGACCCGAGGGCCCCAGCTTTATCCCATTATTTAGTGCCCTTCAGCCACAAAGCTCAGTTTCTACATAACATGAATGTGAATGTAGTCTCAAAGTGAAGAATCTGAAAGGTAGACTGCCCAATCAACATCCCAGTTCTAATAACTGGGCTGAGAATAATACTGTGCTTTCTAGGGATTTTCAGTGTTGCTCTTCCCATTATCCGTTTTATCACTGAGGACTGGAATCCTAGGAACTGTCCTTGCACCCCCTCACGCTTGATCCCTCTTCTTCTCCCTTTCTGTCCTTGCTGCAACCCCCCCCCCCCACTGTCTTGCTTTTCTTCCTTCCTTTGCTTATGTTTCCTCGGTCGGCACCTACCCATGTTTTACTGAAATTAAGCCGAGGAATTTCAGAAGGGAAAGTCAGAAAATTAAACTCATCTCACTTGAGTTGTGTTTCCAGGCTCAGATGTTGGAGCAAAAACAGAAACCTCTGTGACCTCAGTGCAATGCCCAACATGCTCTGGCTTCAGTATGCTTATCAGTAAATGACACTGTGTTGAAAGCACAAGCTGTCACTTACTCTGAGCTCCAAACCACTACATTCAGAATCTCCAGTCCCGAGGAAAGAACCTCTGTCATGTTACTCATGACATCATTTAGCCTTGCTCTCTAGCCCTTGAATCTGCTGTTTATCTCCCTTCTCTACCTCTGTGAGGTGTGTTTCCCTCTGGAACTCCCTTTGTGGACAGGAGTTAATCCTGGAGTCACTTCTGTGATTCAATGGTGACTCTTGAAATAACAATGAGAAACGGCTCCCTTTTTCAAAGAGTTCTGTAGTCAGGCTGTCTATGTCCAGACATGTGACTTAATTTAATAATATAGTTACTTGAGTTAATGTGCAAAGACGAGCGTGTCCCTAGAATGGACAAAATACCCAGAGTAGGGTGATCACAGTGGATCTTAGTGTCAGCCGATACATTTGACTCAGTTATGATACCTTTATGGTATGTTCCCTATAAAAGGCTCTGCCATTTCAGGGCATGGCTTTTTAGATCCTCCACACCTACCATTGCCCAGGCCAATGAAAAGCTAGAAGCTATTTGTTGGAAGCTCAGTTTTAGATGAATATGAAATGTTCATAGAAGGCTCCTTGTCTCCCGTGAGAACTGTGGTAGACGAGTGTCATTTGCAGCCATAGCTCTAGTTTAAACCCACCCAGGGCCTCATTAGATCCTGCTGGCTCCCCGCCATCATTGCCCAGGCCAATGAGCATGCTAGGTACTGGGTGTCTGAAGCTCTGTTTGAGAGGAATATCAAGTATTCCCAGAAGGCTCCTTGTCTCTTGTGAATACTGTGGTAGACAAGTACCTATTGGAGTCTTATCTCCAATTAAGCCCACCTGGGGCCTTATTAGATCATACTGGCTCCTCACCAACATCTAATCTCCTCTTCTTTTGACATGGGAATTTATTTAGGATGGCAGGACACTCTCCTTAAAAGTCTGGATCTCTCCTGTGGGTGGGTGTGGTCTTATCATTAAGTTCCAGCCAATGGGCTAGAAGTGAATGCAAGTTGGATGGAGCAAGCTCAAACCCTTAGAGGAGAAAAAGCAGGGCAGACATACTTCCCCTTCGCTACCCTTCTGTTTGCTTCTCAGAATGAGGAATAGCTACAATTATTTTTCATACACTAAGTGAACTTAGGATCTAAGACTGGTCACCCTGTAAGGAAGGCAGCACATAAGAATAAATCCAACCCCCAGTGATAGGGCATTGCCATGCTAGCTTTGGGCTTGCTTCTGGGAAGCAACTTTTATAACCAGGGAGAGAAAGAAAAAATTGTGAGCTCTCTTTTGCTGTTCTTGGTTTTCTACTAATGAGCCACTCTTCCTAGACTTGAAGAGTTGTGATCTTGAGCTAAGGGGGAGGCAGAATCTTCCCAGAGCTCCATCCCAGCCTCCACGGGATTCTCTCCTGTCCTTGAACAGTCTACTTAAGCTCCTTGTGCCTGCTCGATTTCTTCATGCAAAAATAGGATCACTGGGATATCTGCCTCACTTAGAATAGTGTCTGATACATTGTCATCATTAAGCAAATGTTATTTTGTTGTTGTTGTTGTTGTTGTTGCTATTTTTATTGTTATCAGTATACACGAAAGGAACAAAGCTATCCTGACACTGATGTTGTCTTAACTTTGGCCTTGCTGCGTCTGCTATTCCCTTCAAAAGGGCTTGCATCTCGCTCTGACTGTGTTACAAGTGAGATGGTGCCTGCTGACCTACGGGCAGCCTTTGCCTCTTCTGTGGAGATGCAGGAGATGTGGATTCACACTCGCATACATACATATTCCATTCTTCCCTTGGTTTCTGAACAACCTGGTTTTCATTAAATATATATATCTCCAGTGCTTTGTATTCGAGGTCTAAGTCAGCAGCAACTCTGGGGAGCTCATGTCTTCTTCATTCCAGATTAAAGCCCTGCCAAGATCACAGCACATAGATATATTCTCCGATCTGCACTCTGCAGGAAAAAAAAAAAGCTCAGCCCTCTCTATGACACGGGGCCGGATGGGGCAGGTGTTACCAAGCTCTGCAGACACATGTCACCACTCTGCAAACAAAACAGAAGAGGCCCACTTCAACCCGAGGGTAGAAAAGCCACGGGCACCAAGTCCAGATGCCTTGATTGGGCTCCCTCGCATGTAAGAATAGGACTGGCTGAAACGGAAAATGACATGGGAAGCATGAAGTCCCGTTTGAGGAAGACACAAAAACACCACGAAGCCCCGAATGCTCTTTGTCCCCAACCCCCATTGTGCGGCATCTGCTGCTGGCCCGTTGTTATTTGCATCCTATTGTGCTGGGCCACCTCAGAGATTTCTGCAGCAGTACAGAAGTCCAGACCTGCTCTGAATAGGCCATTTGCTGAGCATTTGTGTGTCTAGCAAGGGTGACGCCATGGGGCTTGCTGGCAGGAGGACGGTCCCATGCTTGCAGTGGCAATATAATGGATAGCTGGGGTCGGGGGGGGGGGGGGGGGGGGGTGGGGGGCTCTCATGAAGGTCCCCAGGCAGGTGCATGGGTAGAGGAGTCTGGCTTCTGTTCCTTTCCAGAAAGGACTGTTCTGATTTTCCTGAATGTACCTCTCCAGGCAAAGGCTGGAGAGAATGCAAATGAGCCAAAGAAGAAACAATTCACCCATGCACGATCAGGGTGTAAATTTACCACTCGGAGCATCCTGAAGATTGCGGCCACATCAGCGGCCAAAAGGGCTGTACTGGCATGGTTCAAAGAGCAGACACAGGCAGCCAGGACGTGAGCATCACTCACTACTTAGTTTTGCAAGTCCAAATGGCCTGACTGCTCAGCTGGGGTCGAGGAGATTAAAGCAACAACAACAACAACAACAACAACAACAAAAAACTCCTCTGGAGTTTACAAACCCCAAGGAGTCCCTCTGCACTCGGGGGCCCTGTGCATCCTGAAAGAGCTGCCCAGGGCTCTGTTGGGTGTTGTAGGTCACTGGCAGCACAGGGCTTAACAAAGGGAAGTGGGAGAAAATTTCCAAACAGCTACGTTTCCCTGCCAGATTCCGTGTGCTCCTCTGAGTCTTCTGCTGCCTGTCTTCTGATGCTTTGGATAATTACCGGATTGCTCTCCCATCCGAACAGATGTTGTGTGACCTGCTTCAGGACTAGCAGAGAACAACTGATTAGGCAGCTCTCGGATGAGTAAGTACAGGGGATCTTTTCCTTCTCTGTGGTCACAGGAGCACAGGAGCTGGGCCTCACTCATAGAGAAGTAAGGTGGACAGTTGCAACAGTTTTCTGGAGAGTTTTCATCGTGCACATGCTTAGGGTGAGGGTGGGGAGGACTACCAAGGATAAAATGACCAAGCTGCAGTTTTGAAAAAATAATGAAGCCAACTGACTTAAGTGTAGGTAAAACAACGGGGGACAGTATTGCTTTTTTTTTTTTTTTTTTTTTTCTCAAATAGCGTATTATAAGAAAAAAGCAGGCCCTCTTCGGTCTAATATTAATTCCACATTGAAACAAGCACCCATCTTTATCCTGGACTGGGTGCTTCAACAGTGGGTGTAACGAAAGCTTTTCAGAACTTGAAAGCCTATGATGCCTCTGGTTTGCAAACCAGGCCTCTGTGTTGTTCTCGAAGGAACGTTTAAGCACAGCATCCTCAGCACGGTGCCCTTGTAATTGCTTATTTTATTACCAGCCACATCAGTGACAATAGCACAGCCTGTTCTGGACTAGAATACACAAATGCCATGGGGAATGTGGTTTCCCCTACCCTCCTCTTCGGAGCCCAGCTGAGCCAGGAAATCCAGGCTTCCAGGGAAGGGATTATAGCCTTGCCTTGGGATCTTGTTAGGTGCTGGTGTGGTAGTGAGCAGGACTTCTGCCTTATGTCATAGGATTTCCATGTGGCTATCTTTCTGCCAGCTAGAGTAATACCTGTGTTCTTCCTGAAATCTCAGGGTGTTAGGAGGATTAATGAGATAATCCCATTGTAAAACATTCTGACATCAAAAGTAGACCCTGACCTGTGAAGGGGGAAGGCTATACTTGGCCCTAAGTGAACATAAACCTCACCAGCCCCTCCCCTGTGGTTGTGTAACCTTGGCAACCTTCACTCTGCACTCATCATACTATATTGTCACTGTGTCCTCTGTGTGCCAGGAGATCCTGGAGGTCAGTGTCTGGTTCCTTTTTCTCTTCCCAGAGCTGGTTCAGCTCTGGGTGCTGTAGGAGCACAGCAAACATTTCTTGAGGAATGACAAAGTGCCAATTTTAGTATTATTATTATTATTATTATTATTATTATTATTATTATTATTATTATTATTTTATTTTATTCTCCTCCTCCTCCTCCTCCTCCTTCATTATATAGGAAGAGTATACTTGCTCCACAATGCTTGGGACCAGAAGTGTTTCAGATTTTGAAATTTTTCACATTTTTGAAATAATTGCATAGACTTTACCACAGGTTGAACAGCTCTAGTCTGAAAAAGTCCAAATCCAAAATACTCCCAAATCTGACACTGCTTGAATATGATGCTGGCCCTCAAAAGGTTCCAGATTTTAGAGCACTTTGGATTTGGGGTGTCTTGACAAGGAATGCTTGATCTGGATCATAAAGTATTGCCTCAACTCAACACAACTTCCTTTTAAGAAATCTGCCTCTGTTTAGTCTGACGGGAGAAGCACAGTAGGGTTGGTTGTGGACAAAGAAAAATGGCCAGCTTCCCTTCCCTCTAGGAAGCAACATTCCTTTGTTTGGCAGAAAAATAGTCTCAATGAGACATTCCTCTTACAGTCATACTGTCATTTGATTGCTCATAGAATTAAAATCTACAGCTCTCAGAATGGTAGGACTATTTGCTTTGGCCATATGCAAAGTGAAACCATTTATAAAATAATGGAATGAGGCAAAATTATATCGTCGCCATTCCCCATGTTTTCTAGCACAGTGTTAGAGTGGTGACCTATAGGTCTAACCTAGACTGAGATTCTTGCTGTTTGGCCCATGTCTCTTTAAGGTAACAGTTCTCAACCTGTGGGTCATGACCCCTTCAGAGGTCTAGTGACCCTTTCACAGGGGTCACATATCAGATAGCCTGTATATCAGATATTTACATTACAATTCATAACAGTAGCAAAATTACAGTTATGGAGTAGCAATGGCAATAATGTTATAGGTGGGGGTCACCACAACATGAGGAACAGTATTAAAGGGTCACAGCTTTAGGAAGGTTGAGAACCACTGCTTTAAGGGATTTGATGTTGAAGACTGTATACCCAGCAGAAAGGATACACCTCATCCCTCCCTGCTCATTGTCTCACGTGTGATTCGTTGTAAATTAATGCAGTCTACCAGGTCCTGAGGGCAGATGAATTTACAATCCTAGTCTGGTTCAACTACCTTTTGAATTTGTTATCTGACTAGTACTATGATAGGCAGCCTTCTAAACCAGTTTCCATAGGTCTGTACATCCTGCCATCTACCTCTGCCCTTCGATGAGGATTGCATATAATGACTTTCTTCCAAAATATAGAATATAGTAAAGCAGTTCCAAGAACAGAACATGAAAGACTATGGCTCTCTCATTGAGTCTCTTGCTGAGACTTGGCTTGTCCACAGTGATGAGCTTAGCTCCATCAGAATTAATGATGGCCTCAGGCCAATATTTATCAAGAAAACCAGGTCTTCAATGCAACAGCCCACAAGTAAGTAACACTTGCCAACACCCTTGTGAGCATATAGAAAAAGACCCTTCTGCAAGGAAGCCTTGAGATGACTGTGTCTCAGCCACGGCCTCTGTTATCGCTTTATGAAGGACCATGAGCTGGCATCTCGGGGCTGTGTGGATGAACCGTGAAGGAGAAAGCCGGGGAAAGTCTTGCCTAGACTCTAGCTCTGCAAACCTGAGATAATAGCACTGTGTTTTAAGCTGCTGAGTTTGTGGCCATTTGCTCCCTAGCTATAAATAAATGACGTGGTAGTGTCCTACATAGTGATCTTTTGCTGAGTCAGGCATTATGCATTCCCTAGAAGTCCAGGAAGATTCCAATGAATCAATAACATGGCTCCAACTGCACAACACACACCTCACATTTGTGGCGAGGCTGGTGTAAACAGCCCTGCACTACCAGTTAAACAAAAATATTACCTAGGGCCAGCGAGATGCCTCAGCAGACGAAGATGCTTGCTGTCAAGCCTGATGACCCATAGGGAGACAGGAGAGAGCAGACTCTCCCAAGTTGTCCTCTGACCTCTACAAGTACCCCATGACATGAAAGCCCTCCCACAAAATAAATAAGCAGTGTAATAAAAACCAGGATAGCCTGTACAACGATGTGTAGCATATATGAAGCAATTGTGACAATGAGCACTTTATGTATTACAGCACTGCTCATTATGCTTCCCTGCATATTCCCTTTGCTTATAAACATGGGTGCCATAAAACTAAGTGGTGTAGTGCTGCAGTGGCCTCAGATAGTTTGTGTTGACTGCGTCTCTTGATTGCATGGGGAGGCTGAGTGGCTGTCCTGCCCTGTCTGGATTTATGTAAGCACGTTCTCTGAAGTTCAAACAGTGATGAAATGGCAGTATGGTGCAGTTCTCCAAACACATTCCCATGTCAGCAACTCATGTTCCCATAATGACAGAATTAGAAGTCGATTATGGACTTTTTGCCTTCTGTTCCCGGCTCAGCACACTGCTCTTAATGGCGGCTTTGCGCCCCACGCAATGACCGTCAAAAGTCAATGCTCTCATACCCACAGTAAAAAGGGTCCTCATTTGTTGGCTGAACAAAACCTTCCCAAGCATTAAGATGGATCCTATCTATCAAAACTCAAAACAGGACAGTTTTAACAGGAACACACTCACTCCATTGTTAGGTGCAATCCTCTTCTTGTTTACAGAGGAGATTTTAAAGTTCCCTTCACAGGAAATATGTCCCTGGTCCCACTGCTCATAGCAGTACAGGGGACTGGGGCTGGGGAAGCTGAAGGCAGAGCCACTCAGATAAGCATGCTATGTCTGGGGCCTTCATGGGCGTCAGACATGCACAGAAGGGGCAGGGCCAGGTCCCACCTCTGAAGCCCTCAGCGTCCTCCCTTATTATCCATGTTCCCCTTCCATCTTTGGCTTGAAGACAGCCCGTCTGTCCTGTCACCTCCTGAAGTGGTCTTGAGTAATTTCCTCCCATTGTTTGTATGACTTCTGCCAAGTGTGGTTCATCGTGCTCTCCAGACTGTCTCCTTTTCTGGATGATAGAAATGTAGCTCTCCGTCCTTTCTTCAGAGCTTGCCCTGCAATCCACCTGCTATAATTTCCCTTCCTATCTTGCACACGGGTACAAATACACACTCTCCCCTCCAGAGTGAAGCGTCTTGGGAAGTGGGCTGAAAAAATGTCATAACAATTTTGTCTGAGAAGTGGAAAATGGGGAATATCTTTGGTCTCCAGTAAGTACGGGAAAACCTGTTGGGAGGTTGACGAAGAGACTGTCATTTGGAAGAGTGTTTGGAATTGTATTCATTTCTTTCTTAAGATGGAATATTTTGATTTAAATGGGCCTATCAGATGTTTTCAACATATGCTTGATCAAGATCTCTCTCTCTCTCTCTCTCTCTCTCTCTCTCTCTCTCTCTCTCTCTCTCTCTCTCTCTCTCCCTCCCTCTCTCTCTCATGTGCTGGATCAAGATCTCCCTCTGTCTCTCTCTTTGTTGTCTCTCTATCTCTGTCTCAGCTTCTGTCTCTCTCATCTTTCTATATTTCTGTCTCACTCTGTCTGTCTCTCTCTTTTCTCTCCCAACATTTTACTAGCTGTGCTCCACCTAGAGGTGAAGAGAGAGCATGGGTCTGGGCATGGGCACTCACTCACTCTCCCCTTGCCTCGTGGTGCCCGCAGGGCTCTTGTGCCACCATTTGTCTTTTGGGGAGTCTCCAGAAGCATAAGACAACTGTGTTCCCTTCCCCTGAACTTGCAGCCTGTAGGACTGCATCTGGGAGGCATTCCTTGGCTTCTGTTTCACCACAAATACTACCCAAGGCAGAATCAATGAATTCTATGCCTTGTCTTGTTCTCCTAGAGGCACACCTTCATGAGTCGGTTTGCTTTATTTCATGGTTTTCAAAGCTTGGTTTCAGTTCTGTCTTCCTTCCCCCCAAACTCCTTCATCTTTCCGTTTTAGGAGGTTGAAAATGAAAGCACTCTAGGACACAAGCTTAGCATGCATGGCCAGCAGCAGGGCTGAGAATGGTCACATTCGTTCGTACTGCAGCAGCAAGGCTCTCCACACTGCACACTGAGACACGATCTTACACAGGATGGAATCTGGGAGACAGTAAATGGAATTCAGGCTTTGGCCCTTGGTTTGGACTTCAAGAGCTTAGAAAGTGTTTTCGATTCATGCTTTCATCCAAGCATGGCCATTCCTGTTTTTCTCATGGATACCACGAAATTCAAAAAGTTCTGAGGGGTGTGTGTGTGTGTGTGTGTGTGTGTGTGTGTGTGTGTGTGTAAACTAGAAGTCAACTCCAGCTGTTATCACTCAAAAGATGTCCACCTTAGGGTATTTGTTTGATGCTGCGGAGATGGCACGTGTGTGTAAGTATGTGTGGAGGCCAATGTTTGATGTCAGGAATCACTCTCCACTTAAGAGATATCTCACTTCATCCAGAGCTCATTGGTTTGGCTAGTCTAGCTAGCCAGCTTGTTCCACAGATCCCCTGCCTCTGGCTCTTGAGTGCTGGGATTCCAGGTGGGCCACTGTGCCCATCTGGCATTTCCGTGGGTACTGACCATTTGTACTCTAGCCCTGATGCTTGCCACACAAATGCTCTACCCACTGAACTCTCTCTACCCCTACCTTGAATTTTGAGATGGTGTCTCTCAGTGGGACCTGGGGTCAATAACTGGTCCAGACTGGCTGGCCAGTGGCCCCCAGCGCACCTCCTGTCTCCAGCTCCCTAGGTCTGAAATTACACACACACACATGCCACCATGCCCACATGTTTTCATGGGTGATGTGATGAAGCTCAGGTTCTCATGTTTGTGCGACAAACACATTATCGATGAGCTGTTCCCCCGGCCCCACCCACTTTTCTATGTTTTTAGTGGTAGAATGACACTAACCAAGGGTCCTGAGTTTCCTAGACCTGATGTGACTCCTCTTTGGGAGATGAACTGCTGGAATCTGCCTCTGTTCTCTCCCTCCTATCTTCTGACTCTCATGCTTGACTTGTTTTCATTGCCTTTTTTTTTTTCTTGCTCTAAGAAACTGATACTTTGCAAGAACAAAAACATTCCTTAGAATGCCAAACCACATTATTTTAGATCATTGGTTCTCAGCCTTCCTAATGCTGTGACCCTTTAATACAGTTCCTTATGTTATGGTGACCCCAGCAATAAAATTATTTTCATTGCTACTTCATAACTGAACCTTTGCTACTGTGATGAATAGTGATGTAAATATCTGTGTTTTCCTATTCTCTTAGATGACCCCTGTGAAAGGGTTGTTTGATCTCCAAAGGGGCTGTGACCCACAGGTTGAGAACCACCATTTTATAGGTACAAATGGCTTGGCCTGGTCTCCTGAGTTTACCTATCTTGGTTTTTAGCAGAGGATGGCATTTTACAGCTTGTCTCAGATGGGCTATCTTCATTTCCATCTGGGTACCCGGAAGAAGTAGATCGTAGATGAACAGGCCAGGAATGGCATGCGCTGAATCTGGTCTGAGTTGAAGTGAAGGGAAAGAAGGATGGCCAGAGCTTCTGCACTGATTACGTTCCTTTAAAATTCATATATTGAAGCCATATAATGTGAGTGTATTTGGAGACCACATCTTCAAAGAGGTAAAGTTAAAATCATACCTAATCCAATCTCACAGATGTCCTTATGAGAGATACAAGGGACACACACACACACACACACACACACAGAGAGAGAGAGAGAGAGAGAGAGAGAGAGAGAGAGAGAGAGAGAGAACCATAGCTATGGGAAGACACAGGAGGAAGTGATGATCTATAAACTAAGAACAGACTTCACGCCTAGTGAATCTACCAATGCACTAACCCTCCATCCTCCAAAACTGACAGAACAGAAATTCTGCGCTTTAAGGCACCCAGTTGTTTCTATGTTTCTATGTTTCTAGAGAAGCCATAATACCGAGATCTGATACCAAGGTCCACGTAAGAATAGAGATCAGAGGCGAGTGAGCACAGAGAAAGGTGGGAACGGAGTAGGACAAAACACAGGATCTTCCAGCATCTGAAGAGCCATCGGGTGTAGGTTAGAGACAGCCCTGCAGGAGGCGGGATGCGGACTCAGCTAACCACACTGCCACTCCTTCAGTTACAGAGTGGGCTCTCCCTCAAGAGATTCAACATGCCTGGTCTGACCAGTTAAAGCTCCCACACGGACCATACAGTCTGCCTGTCCTCCATGGAGGACACTGCATCTGTGAGCAGGGCAGGAAGGAGCTTCTCAAGGAAGCAGAAAAAGGACAAGTGTGCTACACAGGAGTCCTTCAGTGTGAGAATGAGCCTTTGTGGACAGCCATGGTACATAGACAAAGAACTGGGTCTCTCCTGAGATGCCCGTATCCCAGTTCCCAGCACCCGCAAAGCTCAGTGGCAAAGGGGTTTACAGATGCAATTAAGGGCTCAGGCATTGAGCTGAGGACATGATCCTGGTCATTTATGGGGATCCGGTGGAATCGCAAAGGTCTTCAGAGAGCTAGGAGCTGTGAGTCATGAAGCATGAACTGGCAGAGGCTGCCCTGAATGAACTGTGTGGTTCTTACCCTCATCACAGCTCTAAAGAGTCTTTCCCTGTCTGGGAGTCCACGTGCCAAGCAACCTTGGACTTGCTCTTCCACGTGTCTTGTCAGCCTCGACAACTTTGAAACACCCAGACAAAGTTTGTGTTACTTCTCTGGTCAGTCATTTTCACCACTGTGACAAGGGACCTGAGCAAAGCAATGTAAAAGAGGGAAGCTTGATTTTGGCCAGTGGTTCCTGGAGTTCAGGTTGGCTGGCTCCGTTGCTAATGGACCTCTGAAAAAGCAGATCATCATGGCAGTGGGAGTGGTGGCAGGGGAGGCTGCTTATCCTGTCTGTGTGGCTCAGAAGAAGAAGAAGGCGGCTCAGGGGACCAGGTCAATCCTTCAAAGACCCATGCATCCAGTGACCTGCTTCCTCCAACCAGCTCCCACCTCCTAACAATCAAAGTATCAGCTAGGAATTCATCCATGCATTGATGATGAAGCTCAAGCCTCCATGGACCCATTGCCTTTCAATAGTGCCACCAGCTGTGGGCCAAGCCTTCAGCACATTAGCTTTTGGGGTCATTTTATATCCAAACCATAGCAGCTTGATAATATCAAATAGAAGTTTCAAGGATGTTCATATACATCGTTCCAGACCCATTGCTTTGGGCTACCAGCTTTCTGAACTTGGCCTGTGTGAAATGGACACTGTTTAATTACCATCTCCAAGATGGACACATAGATACACAGAATGACAAAAGAGCTTCTCCAAGTCTACAGAGACCACAGTCTACTTGAATGCCAAAGCCCCAGGGACTCAGCACCCCATGTGATAAAGATTCTTGCACGCCTGTCTTGGTCCATGAGGTGAGGCGTGACACAGTCTTGCTCTGAAACCTCTGCTTATATGATCTGCTTCACTTACAGTTGTGATTTGAGCACTGCTTTGGTTTAACTAGCTTGAGTCAAAGAGCCCTTATGAATTGCAGCTCAAGCTCTGAGACTGAACACTATAGCGAAGAGGCTATTAAAATAGAATTATGTAAAACCTTTGACTCAGCATTCCCTTCCCTGAGAATGCAGCTTTTGGAAATAAAAGGACAAATCATATAAAACTGCACTTTTAAGGATGATTACTGAAAATTTGTTTATAGTGGGGGGCATAAAAAGTGGATGTCAGTCAGAGGGAAACAGATAAACCAATGAACTATAAGAAAACAATGGAATATTATGCAGCCATTAAAATGATGAGCTAGATGCATATGGCATAGCAGGAATTTTGTGCAGTGTAAATACAAGATTCAGATACATGTACATATCACAAGTCTTATTTACATGATGAAGGACAAAGTCCCTTGTTTCATTCTATAACCACAAAAAGTGTCAAATAATACCAGCAAGGAAAATTTCAAATTTAAAACAAAAATCAAATTCTAAACTTACTTCTTTAAAAAAATTTAAAGTTCAATGTTGTTGGATAAGGTTTGTCATCAGTCATCACTCCCAAAATTAGTGGTATTCTTAGTGAGAGACCCTAAATCTTCCATATAAAATCAGAAATGTAATTTGACATTGTACTATAAGTTCTAACCAAGACAGGGGAGAAAGAGAAAGAGATCATAACTCTAAGGATAGAGGGAATGGGATCACTAATCAGGGATGTGATGATCATATGCCCAGGGAAGAGGAGAACTGACTACCAGGATTTCACAATCAAAAACAGATCTCAGAGCGTGAGGGTAAAAATGCAATGGCAACAGTAACCTTCACACACACTTCATATGTCCCATCACCTAAGAGACAATCACATGACTATAGCAACCAACACAGATGTTCATAAGAATATGTGGAAGCCATAGGGCTTTTCAAAAATTAATGCAATACTTTAAACGAGCTAAAAGACTTTTAAAATGGAGACACACACTATGGCAAAGGGGTGGAATTTCTGTAAGCTAACTTAAATATAATCTTGATTAAAAAAAAAAAAAACCACAAGGGGCTGGAGAGATGGCTCAGTGGTTAAGAGCACTGGCTGCTCTTCCAAAGGTCCTGAATTCAATTCCCAGCAACCATACGTGTGGCTCACAACCATCTGTAATAAAATTTGGTGCCCTCTTCTGGCCTGCAGGCATATATACAGGCAGAACACTATATATAATAAATTAATAAATCTTAAGAAAAACAATAGCCTATTTTATAAGAAATTGGACAATGTCAGTCTTAAGTTCCTTTGATAAATAAATCTGATAACCTGGAAATAGCTGAAAAAGAACAGTGGTGGTCAAGAAAACAATACAGTAAAAATTACGGTACTTAAAACAATTTTCTTGAAATTTCTATTATGAAAACAGTATGCTAAGAATGTATGAGCAGACTTATGAAATGGAATAGAAAGTCCCTAAAAAATATCTGAAGTCAGCATATGATAAAGAAAATATGCCAGTCAGTGGTGAAATGAGTCCGTGTATGGTACTGGGCAAGCTGGAACCTCAGCGACATAGACACATGAGCTAATGCAAATGGTCGGACTGCTTCTAAACAACAATTACTTAAATAGAGAAACTCAAACTCTGAGAGCTCTAGCTAAACACACTGAAGAATCCTAACCTTGGAGTGATGGGAATTTCAATAACTGTGCTTATTTAGGTATCTCAGAAAAAGGGACTGGTAAATTCAACTCTAAAAACATAGAGATCTCAGAAACGTCGAGAGCGCTGCAGAGCGAGAGGGCAGATGAGAAACTGCACCTTGGAGACCCGCAGAAATCAAGCCACCAACAGAGAAACGAGAGAAAGAGCTACAGTAAACATAAGCCATGGTGAAGTCAGCAGGTGCCCCCAGTGACACACCAAATTTCTCAGGGTGAGTTCTTCGTGCCGGGAAGCGTGGGTATGCACCCCACTCCAGGCATAAGAGCCAGAGAGATGGTCCCTGCTGCTGCCGGAACCTAAACGTGGTGCCTGAATTCAGCTGGGAAAAGCAAGTGGCTTACACACAGCAGGGTGCAGTCAGAGCCCCAGAAAGGGAGCACGGTAGTGAAAGTCAGAGCTTTGCAACACCTTACTCATCCCCACCCTTTCCCAGATGAACAAGAGATGAAGCACAGGCTGTGTGGCCGGAACTTGGAACGGACCCCAAGTCACACAGGCTACGGAGATACAGGGTAAGCGTGGTAACGGAGTCTGAACCTCAAAGACCCCCAATGCTCTACTCTGCCCCACAGCCCCAGGCTGTGATGAGCTATATGGCTTGACAGGAAGATTGTTGCCCACCTTGATTCAGTATCAATGGACTTAGGAATGGTAAACACAGGTAGGCAAGTCCTCAACACCCACTCACAACTTCAGTCACAGGACACCCAGCATAGACCAGCTGACATCTCCTCCACTCCCCCCACCCCCCCCTCCCCAAAGCTCTGGAGTCAGGCTTGTAATCTGTAACCAGGAGGAATCAGACAGGGAATTCTGGCCAAGGGTAGGCATCAACCACAAAATCCCTCTCTCTGGAAGGCTGCCTGACTTAACTTGCACCACCTCACTTTGGGAACTGATTAAAAAAAAAAAAAAAGACCACAAAGGGAGAGAGAAACCAAGTCTTCCTGGTCAGGAAAAATACTGGGATCACAGGTTTATTTGTTTGTTTTTCCATTTTACTTCATCTTACTAATTTTCTAATTTTTTAATTTAATTATTTATACTTTTGTACTTTGATTGTCCCATTGCTATGTTTTAACTTGTCTGTGGCTGGAAACGGCTCTTAAGCCTGTCCTTTCTCTACACGAATATTGAATATTTTCTGTGTACTCTGGAGTTCCTGAGTCATACACTGTCCTTCTTATTCTGACTTTGCCTCTTCTCCCTCCCTTCCCTGAGCTCTACTCACTTTACTTATTGATACCTTTAGCGCTATAAAAACGATATACTATAATTTCCCCAACCGGTAGTGCCCTGTAGTCAACGCTAGGAATGCTGTCAGATCGTTACATTTGTTCTTGCGGTTGGATCTCCAATAATAAATCTAAGCCAACCCAACTTCCCAGGAGGACTCACATAAAATAAATCAAACAAAAACAGTGGGGATGGAAGGGACAAAACTGGAGGACGCATCCATCCCTGCACCTGTGTAAAACACAACAGAGGGACACAAAAACCACAGGACAGCAATCCACCACGAGACCTTGACAAGCTCATGACTTCTCAATGCTAGAAAACAGGTAATGGGGTAGCTGAGATGTCAGGAAAAGATGTCGGAGTTCAGCTTTTACCGAAGACCAATGACGGTATAAAGGACTCAAAAAAGATACAGGAAAGGAGAACATGGATGCAGGTCCCAGACAAGCACATTAAAAGTGAATGGGACTGTCAATAACACAGAAAAAAACTCAAAGCAAAAAGGAGAAAATGTCAAGGAAATTGAGATTCCAAAAAGAGTCAAACCCAAGTTCCAGAAAGAAAATAACCTACCAATTAAAAAGCACAATGGACAGCACTGTGAATACACAAGATCAAGATGAAGAATGAATTCCAGGGATGGAGGACAAGGTTGAGACAATTATGCATTCGGACATCTATACATTTAAAAAAATTAATGGACATTATAAAAACTTCCTAGAACTCCAGGACATGTTCAAGAGACTAAACTAAGAAGTCATAAAGTAAAGGAAGGAGATAAGACAAAGTAAAGAGATTTAGGCAAGATCCAGGACAGCCAGGACTAATCAGAGAAATCCTGTCTTAAAAACAAACAAACAAGATATAAAAAGAAATTTTTAAATAATTCTCTGTACCTTATCAGATGACAATGGACTAAAACTAGGACTCAACACAATAATACTCAAAATCTACACAAATTAATGAAGCCTGTACAATATACTTGTGAATTAGCAGTAGGTCCTTGAAGGAATCAGAGAAGAAATTAAAACTTCCTAGAACCAAATGACAATGGTAGCATGGTTCACCAGATCCTCTGGGTGACAGCCAAAGCAGTTCTGAGGGGAGGAATGATAGCTATAGGTGCTCACATTAAAGAGTCAGAGATCTAAACAAAAAACAGGAAGCCAAACCCAAAGCCAATAGAGGGCAAGGAATAATAAAGATCCGTGCTGAAATGAATGAAATAGAAACTAAAAGGACAATACACAGAATCAGTGGGAGAGTTAGTTCTTTGAATAGATTAGGATGATTGACAAACCCCTAGCCAAACCAGTGGAAAGAGAGAGGAGACCCAAATAAGCAAAATTAGGGATGAAAATGGAATTGTTATAACAGACCTCAGTGAAACCCAAGAGATCATTAGAGAATAGCATGAAAATTTAAATTTTATGTTCCAAAAACCTGGGAAACATGGAAGACATGTTTTATTAGTCAGAGTTTTCTAGAGTTACAAAACATATAGAATGAATCTCTCTCTCTCTTTCTTCTCCTTCTCTCTCTCTCTCTCTCTCTCTCTCTCTCTCTCTGTGTGTGTGTGTGTGTGTGTGTGTGTGTGTGTGTGTGTGTAAAGGGGATTTATTAGAATGACTTACAGGCTGTGATCCAACTAATCCAACAATAGCTGGCTATAAATGGAAAGTCCAAGAATCCAGAAGTTTCTCCATCCACAAGGCTGGATGTCTCAGCTGGTCCTTAGTAGATGCTGGAATTCCAAAGATGTAGGCTCTAATTCCAGTGAAGGAAGGGAATTTGCTATCAAGGCAAGAGCAAGCAGGCAAAGAGCAAAAGTGTCTTTCTTCCATGTCCTTATACAGGCTTCCTGCAGCAGAAGTAGCCAAGATTAAAGATGTGTCTTGCCACCTCAAAATCAAGATTAGAAGTGGATCTTCAAATTAAGCAAAAAAAAAAAAAGAAGAAGAAGAAGAAAAAGAAGGGAAGGAAGGGAGAGAGAGAGAGAAGGAAGGAAGGAAGGAAGGAAGGAAGAAAGAAAGAAAGAAAGAAAGAAAGAAAGAAAGAAAGAAAGAAAGAAAGAAAGAAAGAAAGAAGGAAAGAAATCCCTCACTGGTATGTGACCCATTTTTGATTCCAGATGCAGTTAAATTGACAACCAAGAATAGCCGGTCATCATACACATGATCTACCAAAATTAAACCCAAAAGATTTAAATAGACCCATAACAAGCCATGAGATTAAATCAGGAAAAGTCTCCCCACAAACTAAAACCAATTCCTACAAACTCTCTTTTTAAAAAAAAAACAAAAACAAAAAAACAAACAAACAAACAAAAAACACGGTCTCACTGTAGCTCTGATTTACATGGAACTTACTATGTACACCAGGCTGGTCTTGAAGTCACAGAACTGTCTGCTTCTGCCTCTTGAGTGCTAGGATTAAAAGCATGCACCACCACATCCACCTAATTTGTATAGACTTTTAAAGGTACAATACCAAGACTTCTCAAGCTTACCCACAAACTAAAAAGGAAATGAATATTATTAAATTCATTTTATGAAACCAGTATTACCCTAGTACCAAAAAACCAGATGAAGTCCCAACAAAATAAAACTGTGGATCAATTTTTCTGATGAACATAGATGTAAAAACTCTCAACAAAATATTTGCAAAATGAGTTCAAGAATCCATTAAGAATATCATAAAGTGTGATAAGTGGGCTTCATCCCAGAGATGTAAGTTTGGTTCAATAGATGCAAATCAGTAAATTTATACACCAAACAAATAGATTTAGGATAAATCAGATGATCATCTTGATAGATGCAGAAAAGACATTTGATAAACTTCCTTATAGTAAAAATTCAGAGAAACTAGGAATAGATTGAACGTGCCTCTATATAATGAAGGCTATATACAACAGACTTATGGCCATATTATACTGAATGGGAAAACTTAGAGCATTTACTCTTAAATTGGAATAAAACAAGTATGCCCTTCTCTCCTCTTACTCAATAGTGTTTGAAATGTTAACTAGAGTAATAAGACAATAGAAAGATATAAAAGGGATATTTATAGGAAAGAAGTTTAATTATCTTTATTTGCAGATGACATGATTCTATACTTAATAGTCTCTATGAACGCCATCAGAAAACCTTTAAATATAACAAATACCTTCAATAAAGTTTTGGAATACAAACTCAACATACAGTAATCAACATCTTTTCTGTATGTCAATAATAAATTTGCTAAGAAAGAAATTAGGAAAAACATGCCATTCACAGTAGTTAAAAAAATACTCAGAATAAACCTAACCAAGGAGATTAAGACCTCTACAATGAAAACATTAAGATACTGAATAGAGAAATGGAAGGAGATCCTGCACATTAAAAAGACCTACCATACTCGCAGATTCTCACAAATAATAGTGTGAAAATGACTGTATTACTAGAAATAATCTAAAGATTCAATACATTCTCCATCAGAATTCCAATGAAATTCTTCACAAAACTAGAGGAAACAAGCCAGATGGAAAGAAAAAGACACAAATAGATGAGGAGTCTCAAGCAGAAAGAACGCTGCTGAAGATTATGCAGTACTTGACCTCAAAGTATACTACAGAGCCATAGGGACAAAAACAGTGAGGTCCTGACACACAAATGGACATGTAGGTCTATGGAACATAATAGAAGGCACGTAAATAAACCCACATGGTTGTGGCCACCTAAGTTTGGACGAAAGTGTCAAAAGCACACACAGGAAAAACCTATTCAGTAAATGATGGTGGCAAAATTGGATCGCCACCTGGAGGATAGTGAAAATAAACCCATAACTTGCATTTGGCACAAACAGAGATTTAAAATGGATCACAGATCTCAATTTAAAATGCAAAACATTGAAGCTACTTGAGGAAAACAGAAAAACCACTCCAAGATGTAGACATAAACAAACTCTCTGAATAGGACCTCAATAATTGACAAATGAGATCACATGGAATTTAAAGGCTTCTGTACTGCAAAAGAAGCTATCCAAAAAGTGAACACATGACCTAAGAATGGGAGAACAGTAGTGCTTCAGATAAGAGGGTAATAACTAAAATATATAAAGAACTATAACATTTAATAATAAAACTATCTATTCATATATGGACTAATGAACTGAGCACATAGTTCTCTAATGATGAAACATAAATGCCAATAAAATATTTTTAAAGTGCTCTAAAAACTGGCTATTGAAATGTAAGCTAATATAACCTTTTTGTAAAAATCTTTTATGACATGTATCAATAATTTTGAAAATATACAGGTGATACTGCCAGTGTTTTACATGTATCAGGACAGTTAAATCTCATTAAGCCATACTAGGTAGGTATTATTATTATTCCTTTTTTGGTGATGAGGTTAACAGTAATAAAATTTGAGTTGATCTTGTTGTCATCTGGACAGCTAGTAATTTTCAGAACTAGAATTTTTGTCAATGAAAACGGACCTCAGGGCTGGCTCACTTTACCACTATATTGTGCTGCCTTTCCATTTATATATGCAGATCTACTAGCTAAGATCTGTGCACAAAGGTATGTATCACTAGGTATGTATTTATCCGAGGAAATATTTGTATAGTCTGTAAAGGTATAATTTACTTGTAGTAATGTGTACAAATCTCAGGTGATTATCTCAATGAATAGATCAGATAAATATTCCCATGATGAAGTTATTGGGCATTTCAGTGCCCCAGTAGACCCTGACATGTCTCTTCTTTACCAGTGGCAACCCAGAGGCAATGACCATCCAACTTCTTTTTTTTTTAAAAGATTTATTTATTCATTATGTATACAGATTATGCCTGCATGTATGTCTGCAGGCCAGAAGGGGGCATCAGATCTCATTATAGATGGTTGTGAGCCACCATGTGGGTGCTGGGAATTGAACTCAGGTCCTCTGGAAGAACAGCCAGTGCTCTTAACCTCTGAGCCATCTCTCCAGCCCCGACCATCCAACTTCTATTAACACAGATCAATTTTGCCTATTAAAGAACTTTATATAATTTTTTGTTTGTTTGTTTGTTTGTTTGTGTTTTTTTTTTGTTTTTGTTTTTTTGAGACAGGGTTTCTCTATGTAGCCTCGGCTGTCCTGGAACTCATTCTGTAGACCAGGATGGATTCAAACTCACAGAGATCTGCCTGCCTCTGCCTCTCGAGTTCTGGGATTAAAGTTGTGCACCACCATCACCTGGCTTATAGTTTTAATAAGTATTCTATTATAATTGATTCTTTCATTAAACTTGGTGTCTGAAAAACAAGTGTTTCACATTGTTAGCCATCAGGAAAGGGCAGGTTAAAAGTGCTCTAAGATTCCAGCTAGCCACAGTCAGAATGGCTGCTATCAAGAATACAAATAACAACAAATGGTGGCAGAAAGGTGGGAAAGAGGAACTCCTATTGCTGTTGATGAGAATATAGACTTGTGCACCCGTTATGAAAATTGGTATAAAAGTTTCTTAATATACTAAAAGCAGAACAATCATGTGACCCTGCCACACCACTTTTGGCAGTAGACACAGAGGACTCTGTACCCTACCACAGAGATAGGTGTACATCCATATTTACCACTGCTTTATTCGTTATAGCTAGGAAATGAGTCAGCCTGGATGTCCATCAACAGAGGACTGGATGGAGAAGAAAATACACACACACACACACACACACACACACAGAGAGAGAGAGAGAGAGAGAGAGAGAGAGAGAGAGAGAGAGAGAGAGAGAGAGAGAGAGATCTATGGGGACAGCATGATATATCAACAGAGAAGAGACAAATCAGGAAAGACTACTGAAGGTCAAACTACAGCCGTCTAACTCCCTGATTCAGCAGGGGCATGAACAAAGGATGCAAACAGATCTGTTCTGAAAAAGGACTGTTCCTCACACATATTAAAAGATGCCCAACCTCCTTCATTCTTTTAAAAGGAGAAGTAGTTCAAACTACCCCAGACTTTCGATGTTTTATTAGATTGGCAAAACTCCAAATGTTTGGTAAAATAAAATAAAACCAAATGTATTTGGCAGAGACACAGAGAAACAAGGGTTCACAAACTTTGCCAATGGAAGGAGAAGCTGGCACATGCCCACGGAGATCAAGGGCTGTATGTGCTAAGGGTACAGGTTCTGGCTTGGCAATGCAGCCAACAGATGTGCTTGTAGTCGGAGGGAAAGAGTCACAGTCTGCACGAGGAGGTACTCCACCCAGCATGTCTCAAAGAGCTGAAATTTGAAAACAAGTCAAGTCTTTAACAAGCTAGAAGCATTTGCTAAGTTCTAGATTTTGATCTTAGAAATTAATGAAATAAAATACAATACAGGTATTAAAGTGAATTAAAAGTTCTTTAGGCTCTGATTGCAAAGATTTCCACCGTATGGTTAAGTGGGGAAAAGCAAGCTTTAGGGGGATGTGTATACGCTGGCATCAGTATAAAAAGGGGGAAATAAATCCTCATATGTATAAAAGCCCTCCAGGGGGAGTCACAGTAGATTAATAACCATGGTTACCATTCAAACGCCAACTTTGCTTTTTGAGGTATGGGAATATATTACCTATTCAAAAATTAAGCAGATAAATACTTGTTTTGCAAAATTTTCTGCATTGATTTACTTTTTGCCATCAGCATTTTTCATTTCTATCATAAGAGAAAAGTGGTTTATATTTGAGGGAAAAAAAAGGAACATTTGAGGTCAGGTTTTGAAGTTAGACTAAGTGCCTTTAAATTCTGTTTCTACTTTGAGTAGCTGTGTGGCCATGGGGAAGGCATTAAATCCCCGAAGGCTTACTTTTGAAGTGTAAGGCACCTGTACCTCATGGATTGTTGTGAAGATGAAAAGCGCTGGGCCCAGACTCAGCCCTCAATGGACATCACTTATTACCTGCCCCTCCCAGAGTTCTAACGGAGAGGAATATACAAGGTATGGTACCTAGAGCTACCATTGCAGCCTGGTGCTCATGAATATTCATGTGCTCCTGCTTCTCCAGTCTCTGGATTGCCCACCGAATGACACTGGCCTCATTGATGGCCAGTGTTCCCTGTCTTCTCAGCAATGTCTCACAACCACCTTTCTTGACAGTATGTCATCATAAAAGAAAGAAAACCTGGCCGCTATAAACAATGATAAATGAGCCGTTGTTTACCCACCTCACACTGCTACGCTCTCCCTATTGTAAACCTCCAGCTACTGACTGGTAGACAGTGGAGTTGTCCTCATGGCTGAATCCTCTCTGGTCAGATCTTAGTGTGAATTACCAGTTCTACCCAGAAATCTAAAACTTCCAAGTGACTAGAATTTAGAAGGCATGTGAAAAGTGTATGTCTGTGTTTCAGCTTCTCCTCCCCTACGTACAGTCGTACTTGATTTGAACCTAGACATAATCACTCATGCGTCATTTGTCATTAATTAATATAGCCAATAGTTACTTTACTAGGTGCCTGTTTATGTTTGTCTCTATGCCTGGCATGAAGAAAGATGAATCAAAGTTATGACGACTTTAAAAACTGAATGACGCAAGAGAAATCCAAATGAAAATAATCATTAATTATAGGCCTTTTCATTTAGAATATTCCTATATAAAAGATTATTGTAGTAATAATTTACATAATAAAATGGAGACAGGGAAGGCAAGCCTATGTGTAGAGAGTGAGTTTCAGACATTTTTGAAATGCACATTGCATTATTCATAAATAATGCATGCTGTTGTTAATCACTCTTATCTTCAGTATAGGAGATCTAAGAATGTTTACTATGCAATGCTTCATAAACATAGTTAATTAACATTTGCAGATATAAATCTCCCTTTCAAATAAGATAATCTATAATTGAAGTCTCATTAGAGCCTGGAGGAAGGGCTTTGGGGAGGCGTGAGGCACGATGCATGCTTGCTACCTCATTCATTTCACAGCCCTTCAACATCAATACCAGTCTCCTGCTTTGCAGGCCATGCAGTCAGGGCTGAGGCAGAGACAGAGCACACCCAGGTCTTGCTCCGCTGTAAACAACCACATCCCAGGGCTGTTTGCTTTTTCCCCTTTGTCCTGGTGTCCCATTTCCCCTTGTCCTTTGAGGTAGGCATTAGGGAGACCAGAGGCCAAGACTGGACATAATCGTGGCTATTACACAGAGCACCAGTTCCTGGCCACAGGAGAGCCTACTTTTTTTTTTGCATGGCCTCCTCATGTAGAGTGTTGGAAAAGAGTTCAAGTTGGAAAGATGGCTCAATGGTTAAGAACAGTGATTGATCTTCCAGAGGACCTGGATTTGATTCCCAACACCCATATGGTAGCCTACAGCCATCTGTAAGGGATCCAGTACTCTCTTCTGGCCTCCGTAGGCACCAGGTATGCATGTGGTACACAGGCATACAGCCAGGCAAAGCATCCCTAACATAAAATAAATAATAACAATAATTTTTATAAAGGAATAAAGCTCTTCCAAGGAGGTGCTAGTGGCTCCAGGAGAGGGGCTACATTGTCAAACCTTCGTAAATGACCGCTCCATTTATGGTATCTGATAATAAGAGAGGGTCATTATTTCACACCCCAGGCTCACCTGCCTAGCCTTCAGGAATCTCTTCTCTCAGCAGCCTCTTAGTTCTACTGACAAGATTGTTTCCAGTGAAGTTTGGTTGGCAGTGTCTGTTTTAGACCCTCACTAATTTTTCATGTGGACGCCAATTAAGCTGGAAATCCTACTTCAGTAACTTGAAGGAGTTTCTAGATTGCCCGTGCATTGCCAGTCTAGGCATCATTTGGCTAGATTTTTGCACCTTCCTCCATGATAGCTATAATCCTTCTAGCATGAAGGAGCTCCCAGTTGGTCTGGCAGAAACACTAGGGGAAGAACTCAGGAGCACAGGGTGAGAGCACTTCTAGAGCCTGGTAATGTGTGTAGGTCTTTCTGATTCTGAAAAGTACATGGTAGCAGGTAGGTTGATGCGGAGACGTCTTGGGGGATGATGGAGTCTCTCAGAGTTTTGTCTTTTCCCTCCAACTATCTGTGAGCTTTGACTGAAGAACAAGTCACGTGGGGAATCTTCAGCAGGCATATGCCACAAAAGTCATGGGAAAATTCCAGCCTTCTGTCAGACAGGCAGGCCTAGCGGGTGAGCAGTGCAGGCCAGTCCTGGGGATTGCCTTCTCTTTTCTCCCTGGACCCATTTCAAGGTCAATTACAATGGCACTTCTGTGGTGCAATGAACATATAAAACCTTGAGATAACCCTATCTTTCTGAATAGAAGGATGAGAAAAATCAGCACGTGCTATACACAGAACATGGAGGGAATTCTTATCATTTTCTTTTCTCTTTTTTTTTCCTTGTTTCTCTGTGAAAGCAGGCACAGAAAGCCCATGTTTGTAGCTAGAAGAGTGGTAAATGATGCCGTGGGAAGCCAACAGGATTAACACAGAGTGGGGAATAAAAAGGAAGAGTCCTCAGATTTTCATCTGATTCAATCCAAGTCTCAGGCTCATCCCAATTGAGCATGCACAGAGCATACCATGAGCCGCACCAGCTTTAGGAAGTGAGGCTCACACACACACACACACACACACACACACACACACACACACTGCTTCCCCACGTAGGAGAAGCACTTCTAAATAGCCAAGATTGAAAACTGGGTCACACTGGAACCTGCTGCCTCACATGGCAGGACAGGCTCCTGACCTGCCCAGGAAACAGAAAAAAAGAAAAAAAAGGAAAAAAAAAAAGGCTGTTTTCTCCTGAAGACTTTAGCAAGACCTGGAGTCTCACTGCAAATGAGACTCACACACAAATTGTTCAGGGTAAAAAAGTCCAAAATACTCAGCATACAAAGGGCGAGGCAAAGCTATTTCAAGTAAAAGACAGATGCCAGAAAGCTTGAAAGCAGCTCTTACAGTCATTCTCATGAAATCACTGATTTAGAGGGCTGAAGGTAGAGGAATGCTTGCCAAAACATTTGTGAGGTCCTGTGTTCTATTCCCAGTACTACAAAACAACAGCAACAAAACATATTTTAAAAAAAGAAACCTACAAAATGGAGCATGTCCCAAGAAGGACAGACAGAAGAGAATTTAACTGAGTTTCTCTCTCTCTCTCTCTCTCTCTCTCTCTCTCTCTCTCTCTCTCTCTCTCTCTCTCTCTCTCTCTCTCCTGTATCTCATTAGTCAAAATGTTCCCTCTTGGAGATGAACTCATCTTGAATTTTTATTGTATTACTCAGCTCCTTTGGCAAGTCCTTGGCAAACAAGAGAACACGTTCTGTATCAGGGGCCTGAAAACTTTTCCATAAAGCAGTGATGGTAAAATGTAGGGTTTGTGTGCCACAGTTTCTTTCACAGCTGCCCAGTTCTACCATCATAATACCCATGCAAACATGCTCCTTGGTCAAATAACTGTCCATGGCTGTATTCCAGTAAGACTCCATCCCAAAACATGCAGCAGGCTAGATTTGGACCACGGGTCATAGCTTGCTGATTTCTGTGTCATGGGATAATACTTCATCCAAATCAAGGAGGGGCAAAGGGTTCCAAAAACTTCAGGAGGATGGAGTTCGTGAGGAAAGCAGTGAAGCCTGTAAGTATGAATCAATTTTCATCTCTCTTGCCATAAATAATGTACATTGATCCAAGGCAGTGTTATGCAGAACATTATGCCAATGGATGAAGCGTTCTGTGTGCCCAACACACAGATGGCAGAGACACTGTGGATAAGGAGGCCAAGCCATTGCCCTCTCCAGAGTGAAAAGGATCCAGAACACTAAGGCTATTGCAGAGTATCTGCATAATCTCCCAAGGGTAGTGCCATGTTGAGGGCACAGTGTGGGTCACAGGTGGTGATTGGCTGGCTTTCAACAGTAGTAAGTACACAATTCTTTAGGAGGAGAGAAAGCATATGGTACTTTTGCAAAGCTTCCGTTTCTATTGCATGGTCACTCTGTTGCTTGGTCCATAGCAGAAACCAGAATAACCCCTAAAAGATGATGGCCATGAACAGTGTATGGAATTCTGGCTGTTGATAGATTCCTTGGCCACTGATACATTTTTAAAATTTGTTTTAGCTGACATGGGTGCTGGGAATCGAACTCAGGTTCTGTAAGATCATTATGTGTTCTTAGCTGCTGAGCTGTCTCTCCACTCCCCTCATCTCCATTGATTCTTTTTCTTTTAATTTTGATGGGCATTAATATAAAAGCCAGAGATGCATATCATCTGTGGACTTTCTTAGAGCTCCATGACATACGTCTTCCTCAGACCCCCTTAGTCATGGATTTTCAGTCTTGTTCTTTTTAGTCCCGTCCTGCCCATTACTATCAAATCTACACATCTTTGCCTTCAAGTTGCCTTTCCCTCCATATGAAGTGATAATGGGCCCACTCTTGACAGCTCTGCTCATGGGGAGGGTTTCCCTTCATACTTTCCCTCAGAGTGATACCCAGTGGCACTGTAATGCAGCAGCTGTCCATTTCCCACTCACACTGACATATTGCTCAGACTCATCAGTGACTTGGGCCAGAATTCTTTGTTCCTTCATTAATCAAGTGTGAAATTCCCTCCTGGTGACAGGTAGGTATGAACGAGATGTATCAATGCAATTGTTGTGGAACAATTTCCACTGAGATTAGAACATCCCATCCTGCAAGGAAGCTCCTTAAGCAGGAAGATAGCAGCTTCAGGAAGTCCCTAAAATTGACCAGATTCACTAGGCCCCTCCCTGCCAGAGTAAACAATAAAAGCTGAGAGTCCTTCTCAGACTAACAAAGCTGCATAGAAGACAAACCAGACCAGCTGCCTGGAAGATGGTTAGAACAGAGTCACTTGGAAAGGACACTCTCCAATCTATTGAGCTGCCTGCAGGCTGTGAAGTGTGCTCCAGGTCCCACCTGTTATGTGACCCATGCTGGGTGGCCTTTGGTGATGCAGCTGTCATTGACTCACTTCTGCTCCTGTAAGTAAACCCTCAACCCATATTCCTGTAAGGAACTTCAACAAAACTCACTGGTTCACCAAGTTGGATTTGGTGGTGTCCAGACTTTGATCTGTCATGAGTTCCCTACCTGGGGTGAGTAGACATGTGTGTGTTGCAGCTGTCTCCCCAGGAAAAGTTTTGTCACACAACAGCAATGAACACAGAGACTGTGGGAGTATGAGATACCTGATTTGTAATGTCCACATTCTACTTGCACCCAACCAACAATAAAGCATTCTCTTTATGCAATGTTTGCTCCTGTGCCTGCTCTGTTTGCTTTAGTGGACATCCGGGTCATGGAGGAACACCTGTCCATAGACATGGTTAGGTACATAGGTATCTACTAGAAACCATCTACACACTAGGAGCAGTTTGTCAAGCTTTGAATGTCTCTGCTCAAAACTCTGTGATAACTTGTCAGAGAACTCACACTTTGTCTGTTCAAGCCGCTGACAACCTCCTGGAACTGTAGCCCATAGGGCCTGGGCCTATTGAAGAGCTACGATGTTCCAGGTCATCTTTGAAGTCTTCTGAGTCAACCCATAAATGCATTATAAAAAAAATCATTGTTAAATGTAGTATATACTCTCTCCAAAGAGGGGCACAATTGTGCTTCTTTCTTAATGAGCATAGGAGGTCTGAAAAACACTCACCTTTTACATTAGAATGAAACCTCTGCTGTTTTATTAACCATGGGAACTCTGAAAACTTCAAGCATCAGGTCTTTGTACTCCAATTCCAACCAAGGGCATTTATATTTCATGCCAGGGTGAGTAAAGAAACCTCCATCTCTGGTTCATCCACTTTAGGTAACATAACACCATCAATATACTGGAGCAATGCGATGTTCTGTACAGTGTCAAGATGGTCATAGTTTCTGAAGACCATGTTAAGGCTGGGGGATAGACAGTAAGCATATACTGCTAGCCTCTTCCTGTAATGACATGCTGCCTTCTGTTCTTCTGAACACTATATACCGAGAGGATAGCATTCCCTAGATCCATAAGAGTAAAATATAGACCAAGGATATGCAGAAATTCTCCAGCAAATATACCCATTTGGCTTACTAGTTGTAGTTAAGACAACGATTTGGTTGGGTTTCTAGCACTCTGCTTACCTGTGAACTGTGGTACATTCCTCAGTGCTCATTGTCATATTAGCCAGCTATATTCAATATTTCAGATCCATCACCACAGAATATAAAACAAGCTCCAGGCATGCTTGCCAGAGCACTGAATCTCAAGTCACAGTGAGTTCCCTGTATCAACAAATTCTTCCCTAACCAACACATGTTCTGTGCCCCCATCCCTCTGTACTCTAATTCCTCCAGCATCTGTTCCGGTACCTCCTGTTCATTTGGGTCTTCTAAATAACTTCGGCCAGGCACAATAATTGCTTTGCATTATAGACTATTCTTTAACCAAAAGAAGAGTTTGTCCTCTCTTCCTCGAGCTGAGCTGACTCCTGACTTTATTTGTTGGCCTGGAAACAATGGGGAGTGGAGGAGGATACTGACCATAATAAACCCCATCTCTTAGGGCATTTGTTTCACACGGAATCAGTCTAGGGCAACTGGGTAGGGTAGGCTGGTCTCTAGCAAATGAGGAAGTGGCAAATCAATGTGAGGTATGTTAACATCTGTAGACCCACCCCTAGAAATGTCCACATTCCATGCTTCAAGGCTTCACTCTTTCTGTATCAGGGCTATTTTCACCTAGGAGGGCCATCCACACTGTACCTAAAACCACTACCTTTTTCAAAGGACTTTGTAATGAGAGTCTAGCCCTAGACGTTCATCTTGGAGAAATTTATACTAATAAAACCCATCAGCTATTAATGGATTTTTCAGAACCTCTCACACTGGCTTTAAGCAAGTAGCTCCAGCTGCGGGTAACCACTTGTAGCTATGGTCAGTCGGGCGTGGGGCCTAAGCCAAGCTAGGTCCGAGATAGGGAGCCCAGCCTGACGCCAAGCCAAGCCAAGTGGTTTTTAATGAATTTGCCCCAAATTGGGTTCCAAATTTAGATGTAAGTCTTATTAAATAAGAAACACAGAGCCAAATGCAGAGTTAAAAGCCCAAGAGGTCAGAGTAGTAGCTGATAGCTGATACTAAAAACCCTTTCTTACCCTTCACTGCTGCTGTCATCCTTCCCCTCAGAAAGAGACCTACTTCCTGTGTATCTGTCTTTTTATTGACTTTCCGTTCTGCCTTCTCATTTGTTGTAAACCCAACCACATGACCTCCTCGTCATTGCCTGTCTATACAGACCTCCAGGTCTTCTATGGTTGGTGCTGGGATTAAGAACGTGTGTCTCCATGTTGGCTGTATCCTTGAACACACAGAGATCTACCTGTCATGTGATTGGGATTAAAGGTGTGCACCACGACCGCCCAGCTTTTGCTATGGCTTGCTATTAGCTCTGACGCCTAGGCAGCTTTATTTATTAACATACAAATAAAATCACATTTCAATACAAGTAAAATATCACCATAATCAGCTGTTCAATCTGCAAACACCTTGTCTCCTGTGTATGGCTTTGTTTAGTCGACCTAGGTAAAAACTCAAGTACTTGTAATCCTGTTGTATGTCCATGGTTATTGACAACCAGTGTACTATTCTTGCCTTCTGATAAATAAACAAGGAAATCTTATTGGAGGTCTGTTTTCTTGAACCACTTCAGAAACCAACTATGTGAGTCCAAGTTTCTCAGAAAACAAAATCCACTCCAAAGCCCATGTGCTTCTTCAAATTTGGGACACTGAAGATACAAGAAAGCAGCATTGGGGCACAGGGATGAAAAGCTGTCAGTGGCAACCCACTACTCCCTGGACACTAGTTCACAATGAGCTGTGATGAAATTTAGCCACCCAGAAGGCTCAGCCACTCAATCTTGTTGGCCTCCTCCATACAACTGGGTCTTCAGGCCATTATAGCAAAAGAAACTGATGGTGGTGATGCTCCAAATTGCTCCCCAAACCCTCTTCGAGGCTGTCCTTCCTGGTCTTTCCAGGGTGTGCTTGGAAAACTCTGTAAATGTATACTGTAGAAACTACATGCTCTGGCTGATTGCCCTTGGTCGGTGGGTCCGAAGGGGCTCCCAAGAGGTCAGCATACCGTGAGAGTAGTTTAGGTGGAGTAATGTAGCCAAATTACTGGGTGACAGGTGAGACCAAAGAACCTGACAAGGTACAATTATATGATGTGTCTAAAAGAGGGAAAAATAAGATGGTATGCTCTTTGGGAGACGGTTGGATCCCAAGGGCTCAGACTTAATCAGTGGGTAGATTCTTAGCTTCATGGGCTAAGAATTGTGGATGCTCTAGAGAGTGAGGCTTAATTGGAGAAAGTAGGTTATTGGGGGTATGCTCTTGAAGGGTGTGCTTTGTCCCTGGATCTTTCCTCTCTTGCTCTTTGCTCTCCAGTTGCCTTGATCTGTCATGCACTCCTGACCATGACAATCTGTCTTGCCACAGGCTCATAGTGGTAGAGCCAAGTGACCCTGAACTGAAGCTATGAGCAAAACAAACCTTTCTGCCTTCTACATGGCTTCTCTTGGGTGTTTTGTCATAGCATCAGAAAGCTAGACATACTGACTAATTCCCACTCAAACATCTAGATTGAACTGTGTTTCCCTGTTCTGTGTTCCTCATTCCAGAATGGGTGAGGAGACCTTATCTTACTCCATGTATTATGCTGCACAGACACCAACTCTGTCCTCATCTAACTCCCAGATGTGCTGAATCCTTCCCAAGGATAGGTGCTATTTTGTACTACTGTGTGCTCACTCAGCAACCAGCACAGTGCCACTGTGTAATAGAGACTCAAATGTGTGTTTGTTCAATGGAGTAAAATAAACACAACAGGGCTGAAAATAAAGCTACTTTTTTTTATAGCAATCCATTGTGCCAGTTAATTGAAGCATTGTGCAGTGTTTTACACATTTTTCAATGCCAGTCTCTCCTCTCCTGCTGTTCATCAAATTGAAGTGGCATATTCAGGTGATAAAAAGAACTCCCCTTGGGCAGAACCTAAATATAAACATTCTAAAATACTCTTTTTGCTTACATCTGCTCTGCTAGTCAAGTGAACTTCACACAAGTCCTCAAGTTTTGCATACTTCCCCCTTTTCCCGGAGTTCATCCATCAAGGCAGGAGGGCCGAGACTAGCAAAGTTACTCATTCCCCTTGCTCTTCATGGAAACGTAAATTGGGTCATAAGGAAAAGTCATTTGGAAATTTGATTGCTCGGTGGGTTCATCCATTCTGTGTGCTGTGGGAGTGAATCTCAGCAGCCCCTGTCCTGTCATTCCTGTGTCCCTGGGATAGAAGATGAAATTGTGCTTAGAGATTTCTTCAGACCCAATCTCACTTGATTGTGTTCAGAAAGACTGAGACCAAGTTGACTGAAGACTGAACTCCAGATATGAAGAGCACCATGATGCATCAGCTAGATCCAAAGCAGGTATGATATCTGTCACATTTCCACACATTTCCCCTGTGAGGAGGGAAAGGTTGTCTTACTGCTCATGTGTGGTTCATGGTCCTAGCATAAGTACTACTTGAAACCTTGTTGCAATTTTGCCATTGTGGTCCCTGTCCCATACCTACTAAATCAGAACTCAGATTTTAGCAAGATTCCTAGATTGTTATAAGTACATTATAATAATTTGAGCAAAACTGATCTGGGCCCCAAGTGCTCTTTATGGCTCAGTCTGGTAAATAGGCATGCAGTTTGGCTGTCGCCATTCCCATCCATCACTTTGAGAACAGTAAACACTCTTTGAACCATGAAGCATAGAGCAACATTATTCTTTGCTCTGGAGGAGTTTACTGAAGGAGAAAGGAAATCACAGTGTCTCTAAGGATCGCAGGGTCGAGTCCTCTTGTGGACAGCTCTATTAGTAATTATGGGTGGTGGATGGCCAGGTTGCTAAGATACATAGCCAGTTTACAGTGAAGTAATAACTCAAGATGCCACAAACCTCAAAAGGTTCCCTGTCTCCTATGGTATGAGCTATGGCTGGTATCTCATTCATAGCTTTCCACCTAGATAAAATAGTGAGAGACAGGAGACAGTATGTTTCTGGGCTAGTTGAAATTCCTCAGGTTACTTTCCCATTCACAAATACATGGATTCTGCTGCCCTTACCTCCCTTGGCATGTGAAAGCCCATCCATATGTTTTAGCAGAGTATGAGCCATGTTAGTCTTTTCCACAAGAACTACTAAAAAAAGAAAAATGTTCCTCCATTTTTTTGACCAAATGGTTCAGTGTCCTCTGAGCAAATATTTGAACTAAGTTTTAAATACTTGTCTGCCTTCAGAATGCTGGGCAACATACCCATGACCTCCATGTGTACGTGGGATCCTCTTTGAGATTAAAAGCAGGTACAAAAACTGACTACCACAGATATATAAAATAGCCAATTTACCAAAGATACATCAAGGTCTCTATTCTTACCAAATACTGTCCTAGGTTCTGAGGATTGAGGCATAGAAAGAGTCGTTCTTTTCTAAGAGTTCATTATTACACCATGTGGGAAGTTGGCAGCTGGTTGTGTGCAGAGAACTATGTGAAACAGGAGGAAGGTCAACTAACTGAGTCAGAAAGAGCCAAGCATGGTGGGGAATGAGGATGACTGTTGAGATTTCCAGGAGGTAGTCTGGAAGTTGAGTCAGGAAATGATAAGCTCCAGTTAGTTCAGATGGTGACTCAACTCACACCCAAGCACTTCATGCAAATCAACACACAGGTTGATGACCTCAATTGGGGATTAAACTTACAGTCGAGGAAACAGAAGTCCATAAGGTATGTGACTGCTTTGTCCCATTCCTGCTCCATCAAAAGCTAGGACCAGGATATAGAATGCTTTCTGCTAATTGTGATGACCTGAAGGATAACTATGTGACTCGGTGCAGTTGCTTTACCTGGAAATCCACAGTGTGGGGAACTCAAAAATGTGCATTAGCTTCATAAGAGAAATTGTGAGGCACAAAGCTTATCTTTAGAAAAATGTCAAACCCCCAAGTTTTGGGGAAATAGATGCAGGAAAACATTAAATTCAGTGTCAGTATAATAAAGTGAGTTTCTGTCTATTTCCTAATCCCCTAAGACTACAATATTATCATTATTTATTTTAAAAATTGAATTCATTTGCAACATGCATGCATGTTGGGAGAATAATTTAAAATAAATTCCCGGAGCATGCCATCTCCTAGAATGGTTGTCACCCTGGGTCACTGGCTTTAAGACCTTGAAGAAGAAATGGAACCCAATCCCATCAATAGGGTTATTTCTCATCTTTCACCAGATAAGAGGATTTTTGAATCATTAGCAAATTAATAATTTTTCAAGCCAGGCTTTGGTAGACAAAATGAATTTCTGAATTCCTTGAGCTCCTACCAACCTGGGGCTGTTGCACTAGTTCCTAGGAGTTTTGTGAACTGTGAGTGGGAAAATCCACTTAAGAGTTGCTGTGCATGAAGTCTTGGACTCACAGGAAAGATGGAGAAAATTGACCTCTTTAAGAGTTGTAGGAAAAAGTTAGAGGCCAAAAGAAATCCAGAGTGAAAGATATGGCTGTGTTGTTGCCATTTGTCTCTGAGGAGAATCTTGAATGGCCCCAGAACTAAGATTGTGTTCTTGTGCCTTCATTAGAACTTCTGTTTGCAGCTGTGTTCTTTGAGAATGGCCCTTTCCTTGGTAGGGACCTGGTGAACATTAATGATAGATCACAAGGAGACACCTGTCAGCAGATGGGTCAGCACTAGGAGACAGAAGCAGTGAGAACAAGCCACCCAAGGGGCCCTCTTGGCTCTACTGACCCTTGGAGGGTGAGGCAAGACCTGGAAGCTTGCTGCATAGGCTGGAGTGCTTAGACGTTGGCCAGTCAACCCAGAAACAAATGTCAAGGGCGTGCAAGTCAAGGAGAAGGGCCAGCCAGGAGCATAAGAGGGTGCTAAGGACAAACAGGACTGTTCTCAAGGACAGTCCTGAGAGCAGAGCAGTGATAACCACTCATGCCTGGTCCACAGATGACAGTGCCCAGGACAATTGTCTCTCACTTCTACAATACCTCCACCCTGTATTCTACCTCCCTAGTCACCAGAAATGGTACCAAGGTTTTACCTTCACCCAGAAGCCATCTTGATAGCAGAAGGGGGCAAATTATTTAAGTGTTTAAATTGAAATTACGAAGAATTGTTTTCTCATGGAGACACTGGTAACTCAAGCTTTGCCACCCTCCCTGTGCCTAGCCTTGCTATTTGGCAGAGCTTAGAAACATGGCAGGGAAAAGGACAATCAGATCAGTCAAACACATAGAGAAGCTTTTATTTTTATTTTCTTTATAACTTTGTTAGTTGCTTGGTTTTTGCCAGCGTAGTGAAGTATGTATTCATCAACCCTATTCTATAGGTTGATTCATGGCTCTTAACCCAGAAGACAAACAGCTCTTAAAATAGCCTGTTGTCATCTGTCAGAGATTACTAGAAGTCCTTTACTTTCCAGGTAAAGAAAGGAATGGGGAGTGACTGCTTAGAGTGTAGACAGTTGGAGACAGTTATAGTGGGTGACTTGGGGCTGGGGGCTGTCTCGGAAACCAGCTCATTAAGAACCATATCTGTTCACTGAGGAAGCTGCAGACCAAGAAGAAGCTTTAGAACTCTCCTGGGAACCCTGAGCAGCTACGAAAGAAGTGTGAATCCCACCTACACACACTGTGGGCCAAGCATGGGCATCCAGGCTGCAGCACAACCAAGCCCAGAGCACCGCCGTTCTTAACCTGGAGGGGGCAGTCTGGAGCACACTTCCTCTTTCACCTGGTGAGCCCTAGCCAATGGTTTCAGTTCTTATCATGGTGGGCAGAAAACCTTCAGAGCTGAGCCCTGACCTTGTCGTTCGAATCTAGATGGTCTTTTAATTAAAAACCCAGAGCCCCAGATATCAGGGTGAAAGTTGATCAGAGAAGCAGAACAGCCAGCCACTAGTTCTTAACCTCGAAGAAATCCTCAGTCTACAGAGAGTGAGTTCCTTTTTCCTCACGCCTTATATACCTTTCTGTGTCCTGCCATATTACTTGCTGGGATTAAAGGCAGGTGTGCTTCCCAAGCAAAGGCATGAGATCTCAAGTGCTGGGATTAAAGGTGTGTGCCACCACTGCCTGGCTCTGTCCTCCATGATCCTCAGGCAAGTTTATTCGGGTACACAATATATCACCACATGCCCTAATTCCTGAGCCACAAAATGCTGAAAGAACGTAAGATAGTAATTGCTTTAAAGTAGTTAAGTTTGGGTGTAAAACAATATGAAACTAATAAAATAGAAAGAAGCTATGACACTGTGATCAGAAAGATTACTGCAGATTCGGGGTATCTGGGATGATGGAAATACGGGTTAAATACAGTGTTGAGGTTAGGCAGACCATAGGCAAGTGGGAGGCATGAGGAAGACACTCTAAGTATAGGGAGAAGAGCAAGAAGTAGAACACCAAGAGAAGCTTCTGAGCTTGTCAGAGGGGCAGGGGACTGTGGGGCTGCACCTACAGTAGAAAGACATCTCAGAAACGCGATTGGCTAACAGCAGGAAGGCGTGGCATTAGAAATGCTCACTGCTATTGACGGTTATATATTGCTATCTAAGCTTCTAAGGTGAAGGCTATGCTTCCATTTTCTCTTAAGGACCCTACTGTTATCTATCTACTGGGTTATTATCAGGAAGATAAACAATTAGGTTCACTGGTTTGGCCTGAAGCCTGGGTGTCGCCCTTCTCCAGTAATGGCGTCCTAAGCTGTGGGCTAAATCCATCTCAGTCCCTGATGTTCTCTTGGTTACGGATGAAACCTGAAACCTAGATCCAAGTTTCTTGAAGGAGCCCGGTTCACCCTGTGACTGAGTCTCTGCAGTGTGCACACCTCGCTGAGTACACAGTGCTGAAACGCTTCTGCGGGTGGCCATTCCTCTCCTTTGTTCAGGATGACCTTGCTCAAGCACTGCCATTCTGCTTTGCATATCTTTTTCAACATATGTTCTTGGAGGAAGCTATTGTGTTAGACACTTTTCAAACGTGGAGCCGACAGAGCAGCCCCTGGTCCCACAAAGCTTATGCTAAAGTCGGAAAACAAATGGTAAACAAGTAAAGACTCAAACAAGACAGCTGGAGGAACTATGAAAAAAGAAGCTAGCACATGCGTACAAAGTGATGGGGAGGTGGGGACATGCAATGATGGTCATGGAAAGCCTTGCAGGTAGGCAGGTTTGTGTCCAGAGTTGGGACGACGTCAGAGGAAAGGGCTCCTAGGCAGAACACAGAGCCAGGGCCAAGATATGGGAACTGGACAACGTTCGCTGTTGGAAGAACACGGCAGTGTGGTTCAGTGAGTGGGAGGGTGAGAAGCAAAGTGACTCAGGGAGCTGGTGGTGATTATGGAGCCTAAGCACTGTGTGTGTGTGTGTGTGTGTGTGTGTGTGTGTGTGTGTGTGTGTGTGTGTGTGTGGTGGTGGGGGAGATGAATTCATAGTCATTCAGGTTTAAATAGATCTTTAGTGTTATCAGGAGCAGTGTTGAAGTTTCCTGGAATCCAGTTAAGGGATAGCAAACCTTTCTGTAGAAGCAAGAAAAGAACTCCCCTAGGCTTTGGGGCAGGTTAGCTTCTGTGACAGTCCCTTAAGGCTGTCTCATGAAAGCACTATAAGCAATGGCAGGAGCAACAGGCAGGGCTGGGCCATGTCCCTTAGAACTATGCTCATCAAAACAAGCCCGGGATTGTGGATTGCAAAGGACCGGATTTGACAATGGGGCATGAAAAGCAGTGTGGCGACTCATCTGTGTTCAGTGTGGGAGCCTGGAGAGGTCTGCGATCCAAGGTCATGGGCTCTGAAAAAGAGGAGAAATCAAGGAAGTAATTTACCACAGCTCCTGCTTTGCTACGGCTGGTCCAGGGACATCATGCACTCATGTCTCTGTGCCCAGCTTGTAGACATAGGGAACACAGACTCTGGTACACAAGTCTGATGTCTTCTGGGGGACCCAACGCTTAAAAATCGGAGGGACCTCTTCAAGATCGATATAAATTACAAGTTAAAAGTTAGGAACTGGACTTTAGAAGAAGAAAGTAACACAAATGACAGGCCCCAGAGCACAAGTGTTAGCAGATCCCGGGTAAATGCACCTAGGTTTGTATATGCCCCTCTCACCCTATCTCAGGGCACCAACCTGCACCTCCTTGTTTAAGTCAGCCTGTAGCCAGGAAAGCCTCCTATAGTGACATCTGGCACATGCCTGGTATTTAGAAACACTTAGACTCCTGAATCAGGGGTGGAACATCTGCTCTGGGTAGAGTGGATGCTGCAGGCTCTGCCTGTCACTACCAGAGTGTGGGCACGGCCGCTCCCCCAACCTGCTGGCCTTGGCAATATAACATCATCTTGTCACCACACTGCTGGCTCGCGAGGCGGATATCTGTCCTGTGTCCTCACATAACAGATGACAGATGTGTGCTGGTGCTTTAGGGGATGAAATGGAAGGAGTTTTATGGACTTTGTTTACTCTATTTTATACTGACAGTTTCACACGTGAGACCCAGACCTTTGTTTTTTTTCTTTTCTGTTTTTGTTTGGTTTTGAGATTATAATTTAATTACAATGTTTCTTCCTTTCCTTTCCTCCCTCCAAAGCCTCCCATATACCCCTCCCACTCTCCTTCAAATTCATAGTCTCTTTTTACATTAATTGTTCTGGTATGCATGTATGTATTTGTATACATGTAGATAGATTCTGAAGCACTTTGTTGGGAAAATACCATGGTAAGGTATTTTCCTGGTGAGGACTAAGGTTCCGGAGAATCTGGGTGTTTGCTCTGGAGGGTGGCCTGGGCGGAGGGGAGAGAGGAAGGGATGTGCATGGAACCAGTAGATGGGAAAAGCCATCTTCTCTACAAATGACTCCCCTTGAACCCTCCCTCTTTCTATTCCTACCACACAAATTACCAGCTATGCCCAGGACAGGAGAAAGGGAGCAAATGAGGGAAGGAAGAAAGGAGAAAGGGAAGGGTGGAGGAAATAGGAAGGAAGGGACAGGGAGGAGCTGGTGCTGGGTGAACGCTGGTTTCTTTGAAAACAGAAGCCCATGAACTCTTTGATAAGAACGTGGTGAGTGTTGAACAAAATCCAGCTTTGGAAGATACTTCAACTCAGGGAACTGGGGGTGGTTTAGTTGTCACAAGCCCTAGGTTGAAGGTTACTTCCTAATGTGACCACATCTATGAAACGCAGGACGAACAGCTCTTCCTGCTTGCTCTGATGGCAGCAGATAGCATGAGGCTGTCAGAGTCCCTTCAGATGAGAACAGCAGCCAGCAGCCCCAGAATGGTGGCGAGAGAAAGTAGAATGTTCTTATGTGAGCCCCCCGCAAAGATGTGAGGTGGTTTTGCAAGAAGATGTTTTCTGGGTAAGCAGTTTCCTGTGGATAGAAATGTCTGTGATCTCCTAGAGACTCCAGGAGTGGGAGGCTGAGAGATACTGGGGCTGTGATTGGTTGTGTGTCTGTGACTTCCACTTGATGTAAAACCCCCGAGGTCACAAACCTTGTTTGGTTCCTTCTCATAACTCTCTTTATCCTCAGTCACCCTTTGTTCCTCTTTGCCAGGGTCTACTCTAGCCCCTGGCACAGGCGATATCCACTCTGTGATTAGATGTGTAATGAATAAATGAATAAAGAGTGCATGAATAAAACACTCCCACCAGTCTCCAGCAGCCCCGTGCCATCATCCTTCATTCCCGATCAACGCCAGCGTCCTTCCTGGGCCTTCAGTCTCTATCTATCTGCCATGAGAGAGTTAACGGGGCCGTCATCAGATCATTCTCGCTGACATTTAGAATTATAGGATGGCAGGGCTGGAAGGGGCCTGAGAGGCAGAGTCCAGTACCTGCCCGCGATGAAAGCAAACCTGGGGCAGATCCCAGTAAACCCTCATTTATCTGAAATCCAAGGAAGCAGGAAATGCAAATGGCTACAATCCTTCAGACCGTCTCTGCCTCTTTTTTTTATCTCTGAGTGTACCTTGTGGGTGTGAAGGCTTGTGTAGTGTATCAAGCTTTCGGCTTACATCATTTCACCTTACCACTACGATATCTTCTAAGTAGTCATTGATCTTTTCCTTTTCTCAAAGGTCAAGTAACTGACTTTGAACCATTCAGCTAGCAAGCGCAGCCGGGTTCAAAATAGTCTACTGAGTCAAGGCTTAATGTGGTATTTCCCACCTCATAGGAAGCTCACCGTACAATGTGGTATTTCCCACCTCGTAGGAAGCTCACTGTACAATTCCGTATTTTCCACCCCACAGGAAGCTTGCCGGTCTCTGTACTCTGAAGCGGCAGGCAGATAGCAAGTGTTTCTGTGGCAAGAAACCCTCTATTGCTTCACCAATCCCAGAGTAGTATGTGCAGGTTCTAGAATGAGGTCTGGCCAGCCCCACTGTTCTTCTCATCTGCTGAGCTGTGATGGGCTTGAGTGAGAAAATATACTTCGTTTCCTGTGACTGCTCTGCTGACTTACCACAACAGGTACCATTCTGGAAATCTTAGAGTACCAGAAGCCAGATATCGGGAATGACTAACAGGGTAAAGTCCTGAGAGACTAAACTCTTTTATAGGACTAAAGTTTTAGGATACAATCCTACAGGGCTAAAGGCTTTATCAAGCTATCACCTGGGCTATTTTCTGGGTACTCCTAAGGAAGACTTTACTTCTCTGTTCTAGCTGCTAGGTCCTGTTTGATTTTCCTTGGCTTGTGCCCGTCCTACCCACCCCACCCCACCCCACCTCTGACCCCCATGATATCTGTTTCTGTCCTTATACCATTTCCAGACTCTAGCCCCCTCCTGCCTTCTGTTCTAAGGGCTGTGCTGATTGCGTTGGGCCTACTAGGCATTTCAGGATAACTTCTCCATCTCAGGGTTGAATTTAGTCACCTCTGCAAAGGTCTTTGTTATTTATATCACTCTTAATACTCGCAGGGGCCAGGCCTAGAATGTGAACACATTTGGTGTTAATCCCCTCCAGGTGAGAATAAGATCACTACCACAATTTTTAAGCCAACTTGGAAGCAAGCTTTATTCAATACTGGCCAGGAAGATGGACATTGGCCTGGTCCATACCTGGGATTCCCAGAGAAAGGCCATAAATTACGTTAGACACAGGTGTATAAAGGCAAAACTCACAAGGCTAGCAATGTCCTTCCTGCTTTCATCCAATCAGGAGCAAGCACACATCCTGACATACTTCCTGTCTATGTCCCCCAACCCACATGCCATCAAGCACATCCTGTGCAGTTGAGACAACCAACCTTGTTTGCTGAAGTGAAAACACATGGCTTGTTTTCTTCCATGAACAGCCCCCAGGATTCCAGGAAGTGATCTGTCCTTGGGCAAGTAGGGCTTATAGCTTAGAGACATTTTTGTTTTATAGATTCCCTTAAGCACAGCAATTAAAACTTAAAACACAACTTTAGCCCTCACATTGGGAAGCTGTTGTTTAGCAGACCATAGAGGAGAATTGTGATCCTCTAATAGTTTTAAGTCTAAATATAAATATTTCGATTTAAATATAGCTCCTCTAGTAGTTTTTAAATATAAATTTCATGTGCAAACAGCTGTAGCATAAAGGATGCTATATTCAGAATAATGGGGAAGAAACAACCTGATATATCTTTGGGGCACAGAGTGACCTCATGAATATCCTTTTTAATTCTGGAGGCCAAAGTAGAGAGGGAGGAAGTCAGCCTGATATCCACAAGTAGAGATGAGACTTTCAGTCCTAGCCTTGAAGGATCAAATACCTTTCCTGGGGAGGAATTTCAAATGATGGACTTTAGATTGGGAAGCTGCTTCTAACCTGAGATTCGACTCTTACACATCCAGAGGGTCCAAAGGGCACCCAGCAGCCTCTGCCTATAGACCCGAGGTACCTGCAGGAGGAGACTCGGGTTGGCATCAAAGCCAAAAGCTCAGCACATAGGAATCCAATAGTGCTGGAGGTCAGGGTCCTGCCTATTACCGAGCCCACCTCCCATTCTGGCCTCAAGGGCTCACAGCCCCCGTTCTTTCAGCAGAGAGGCCAAGCTGAAAGACTGCTTCTCCGGGATCATGAAGTCACTGAAATACACAAAAGCCCACACTAGCTTAGGAAGGCATAGGAGGCTTCTCAGGCAGCTTTGTAGCAGACTCTGTGGCCTGAGCTGGAGATGCATTGCTGAGGAAAAGAACCAGAGCGTGGATGAGGACCCCAGGAGGGATCCTTGACAGGACAGAGAGCTTTGAAGGTAAAGCTGAGGTTCTGCAAATTGAGAGCTGTAGAAAACCCAGAGTGTGTTTGAGGCAGAATCATATTTTAAAATGGTAACAGGAGTTTTAATTGTCTCTTTGTTTTATTTATTTATTTATTTATTTTTTATTATTATTATTATTTTTTTTTTGGCTGTTATTCTGTAACTCCATAACAAGCTCAGGCTTCAGGGAGTCCTTGTCATGGTGAATTTGTGTGAGTGTAACAAGAGGAAAAAAAAAAGGCTTTCATTTTCAAAAGCCTGGCTCTGAGGGTACCCAAGGCATAAACAACAGGCTAGAACTACTGCCTGATGAGTTAGAAAAGGCCTCCATTCTAGAGTAGAGAAGAATCCCTGGACTGGCCGTGGTAGAGAGAGATACAAGGAAGGACAAGACTGAGTGTGTACTGTGGATTTGTGGAGAGACACACAGGTGTCTTCTGCATTGACCTGTTACTAACCTGGGAGATGGTGGTGGTAGTCCCACAGATGTGAGGAGAAAGACCACTGACCCAAATCATCATGTCCAAATTAATTAAAGCAAGCTTTTTTATTCATGTACGTGGGCTTCCTCCCTCTAAGGTGGGGTTCAAGAGGTCAGCATTGGATGTGGGGAAGATAAGGTTTTTATAGCTCAGGAGTAGGGGGTTTCCAAATGGGGGGTTTGGCAGGCAAATCGGTGGGGTGACAGAAGCAGAACATAACAAAACATAACGAAGAGGTCATAACAACAAGTTATAATAACCTCTGGAAACAAAGGTAGGGCTGTCAGATGGTCATAACAACCTCCTGAAATAAAGGCATGGTTTCAAGGTGGCCATACAACTTTTTGGGAAAAAAGACATGGTTGCCATTTCCTGGAACAGTCATTAAGGCTGTAGGTGGGGCATAGCCCAATCTTTGAGAAGCAGAGATTTAATCATGATCAGGAATGAGCCTTGTTTGTCTTTATTATAATATGGCTTTCAAGTCTAAGACAGGGCAGGCCCTTTCTTTAGTAGCACTTTCAGTTAAACTGAGAAAATCTGAGCACCAAGAGGCTATGGGCCTTGTGCCCCTAGGTGCCACCCCAGGAAAAAGGCTAAGCTCCAGGGAGAGGCTCTGTGTAGAGTGTTGAGTACTTGAATCTAGCACATCCCCATTGTCTTGCTGTAGTTGACTTGGTGTGGGGTTTACAGAACTGCTACCTGCTCCCCAGGGGACCTTATTAGCAGACATGAGGGACAAGTTGGTGATGGCTTCATGGGCAGAGGGAGTTCCAGTAGAATGGGGTGTCAGGATGCTGGCCTGATGAGATGACAATGTGAAACACCTTCCTTTCACACTTACACAGTTTGAAGCCCCTCCCCCAAATGACAAACTACCACAGGGAAAGGAAGATGCCCAAAATAGTCTATGATTCAGCTATGTTATTTTGACATAAAGAGAACTTGAAATAGAAATGAAATTGTTCATTTGCACAAAATGAAAACAGCCCCATTCTTGTTCACTTTGAGTTGGGGAACCATTGTTTGCTTTCTGAGTGTCCTCCAGATGCACTGCAGGTGGTCAAAAGTCCCTGCCATATATAACATGACACCTACATGACACATACATAGTGTGTCTTGATAAATATATAATGTGAATTTTGTATGTCTATTATATATATTACACTTAATATACATAGTAAGATGCCATTTTAATGAACACTTAAATCATACACAGGGAAATGAATTATTCATCTAAAATATGCTTTTATCTGACCATCAGCAATTTTGTGTTGCTACTGGATATGAAAGTATCTTCAGGGAGGGTCTGAAAAGGTCATAAAACAAAGACTGCATTTTTGCATTGTACTGCCCAGAACTGAAAGGGGTGAGTCAGAATATTATATGCTAATTTTTTTATTACTGAAAATTTGAACACCCTTGAGATGCATGAATCAATAGCCATCTATGCTATGTATCTTTGGAAACTGACAGCAGCAAAAGATAGTTAGAAAAATGATAGATTTCAGCCTGGAGATATGACTCAGTGGTTAAGAGTTGTACTGCTCTTGCAGAGGACCTGAGTTTGGCTCCTAGCACCCACTTTACGTGGCTCACAATCACCTGTAACCCCAGCTCTAGGGGCTTTAACACCTTCTTCTGGCACCTTTGGATACCTTTATACATGTGAACATGCACACACACACACACACACACACTTTAAAAAAATCTAGCAAGAAGGTAGTGGTGCATGCCTTTAATCCCAGAATTTGGGAGGCAGAGGCAAGCAAATCTCTGAGTTTTAGGTCATCCTGGTCTACAAAGCAAGTTCTAGGATGGCCAGGGCTAGTCGGAGAAACACTGTCTCATCATATATATATATATATGTATGTGTGTGTGTGTGTGTGTGTGTGTGTGTGTGTGTGTGTGTATCTTATAAGAAGGAAAAAATGACAGATTGCTTTTGAATGTTCAGGTAAAATTTTGAACATATCCTAAGTATGAGGCAGAGGATAGCATGATCTCAAGTTCCCACCTCCACCCCCAGCTTCAGGTAGTAATATTCTGCCATGCTGAGATATGGGATTTTAAACTGGGGGGCACTTCACTTTAAAATTGAAAAGATGGAGTTGTAGGGTATTGAGGAGTACATAGTAGCTTTCTGCTGTCGCATCCATGATCTTTTGGGTTCTCTAAAGTGAGTAAAAGTGGATACTAGTCAATATTCAATACACAATAGCTGTTATATTCCATAGTCCACCGATGTGAGGTAAATTGGTGATTACCCAATCCTATTGACTGACCCTGACTCCTCTGTCAAGAAGCCCCAGCTTGAATTTGCTCATGGACAGGGCTGCCATGATGGGGACTAACTGGAGCATGGAGGCAGGCGAGCCTCCACTGACCACCCTCTCATCCGTCCATGGGGCTGCATTGCTCACCTGCACCGGTCTCTGGCTTCTATTAATCTCAATCGCCCCAGACATGCTGCGCAACAGCTTGCTCATGGATCACATCCCACTGTCAGTGCAGAGGTGGTCATGGTGGCATGACTACCTCCTTCTGCATCCCTACATTCACCTGACAGTAAGTGTTCCTGTGTGCAGGAAATGGGGCCAAGAAGCTGGGATAATGAAGGGTTGAAAGGGCAAAGTCTTACCCAGAGGGCCTTGCAGTCTGGTGGCATCATCTCTAAATTGTTTTTTCTATTTACATTGAAGCAATGAGCTCCAAATGACTATGGAGATGATTCCAGAGAATATGCAGGCTGCTGCTGAGTGATGTTACCCGACCCTCTTCACTCTGGGATGCTGGAGGATCCCTTCAGTGGGCAGAGGCCAGCATTTGTCCCATAGATGCTTCCATATGACTCTAATAAGCTGGTTCTATACAGGCACTAACTCATCTGTAACATGAATCTTAAATGACCTTATTAATAAAAAAAAAAACGGAGCCAGATATTGGGGTGAAAACTTGAGAGATCAGAGGACTAGAACAAGCCACAGTCAACCTCACCTCATCAACTCCTCAGCCGATCCTGTTTCCTCAGAATGAAAGCCTCTGAGTCCTCACCCAGAGGGGATCTCAGCTGAACTTCTGTTAAAAGCCTCCAGTTCCTAGTTCTTGCACCTTATATACCTTTTTGCTTCCTACCATCACTTCCTCGGATTAAAGGCATGTGTCCTTTCCAAGCAAAGACATGAGATCTCAATTCTTGGGATTAAAGGTGTGTGCCACTACTGCCTGGCTCTGTTGCCAGGGTGGTCTTGGACTCACAAAGATCCAGACGGGTCTCTGCCTTCCCAGTGATAGGATTAAAGGTGTGTGCCACCACTGTCTGGCCTCTATGTCTAATCTAGTGGCTGACTCTGTCCTCTGATCCCCAGATAAGTTTTTCTTGTTAGAGCACAAATAAAATATCACCACACTCATCCTTTAGACATGATCTAATGGTGGTTCCACAGTATTTAGTTATCTACAAAAGAGTAAGCAGCAAGTAAGCTGATCTCAGGGGGATTTGACCCTATACTTGCAGCTTAAATGTCTTTCCTAATAATATATCCACATGTCCAAATAAGATGTTGTGGGTTTTAAGAAATAAATAAGTCTCTGTATAGGTGTAAAATTCTTTGTTTTAAGAAATAAATAAGTCTCTGTATAGGTGTAGTTATGCTGTGGAAACAGAAGTCAACAAGAGGACAACGGAAGGCTGAAAGCTGGCGACTTGGAAGGGGTACATTACAGAGTATCTACTGGAGCGGTAGGAGAGATCCTGGGGATGGCTCATACACATGTCCAGTTCTCAGCCTAGACTGACTGAGATTCTAACCTGTGATGTATCTCTTAAGAGGCAGTCCCCAGCCTGTGCTTCCTCATAACCCAAGTGACCTTGGCTTTTTCTCCTATGACTGATGGCTCTTGGATGCTAGAAGCTGTGTAGGAGACAACATAGACAGTTCTCTCCTTCCAGTCACTGCCCAAGCCTGGGGAGTCGTGCAGTAGTGGGAAGCATCTTTTCTAGAGACAGAGGATCCTGAGCATCCAGATCTGAGCCATAGTTCAATATGTCCTACTGTCTCTGGTGACCAAGAGAGATCCAACTGCAGAGTCTCCATTGCAGGGAGTGTGAGAGGTCTATAGTTCAGGTGCTTAAGGCTGCTGAGTGAGAATAGAGTTGCTGAGGGCAATCACAGAGCTCTGACCTACATTCTAATATGGCCACAATGCTTGTGTTGCCCTTTGAATTAAAACCATGTAGAGAGAAATCTTTCAGTCTTATATTTTTTGTTTGTTTTGTTTTATTTTTAGAGACGGTTTCTCTTTGTAGCCTTGGATGTCCTAGAACTCTCTCTGTAGACCAGGCTGGTCTCGAACTCACAGAGATTGGCCTACCTCTGCCTCCCAAGTGCTGGGATTAAAGGTGTGTACCACCCCCTCCCTGTAGCTGGAGTTTTCTCCAGTCCTGCCTGGCCCAGGTCAGGACAAATCTCTCTCACCCGCCAGTTCCACAGCCGCTCAGACCCAACCAAGTAAACACAGAGACTTATATTGCTTACAAACTGTATGGCCGCAGCAGGCTTCTTGTTATCTAGTTCTTATATCTTAAATTAACCCATATCTATTAGTCTATAAGTTGCCACGTGGCTCGTGGCTTGCTGGTACCTTACATCTTGCTTTTCATGGCGGCGGCTGGCAGCGTCTCTCTGCCTCAGCCTTCCACTTCCCAGAATTCTCTTCTCTCCTTGTCCCACCTATACTATACTTCCTGCCTGGCTACTGGCCAATCAGTGTTTTATTTATTAACCAATCAGAGCAGCACATTTAACATACAGACCATCCCACAGCACCTCCCCCCAATTTAGTCTTCTATTTTAAAATGACACAGGTACATTCATTCTGTTAATTTTTTAAAATATCAATGCTTACCACAATTTCTCTATCTTTTCATCATTTTTTCATTTTTAGATTAATGTTCAGAGGCATCAGTATGTGAAATTGGTCTTTTCAGCAGCTCAAAGTTTTGCCCAACCTTCACAAATTCATTGGAGGCCTGGTGTCAGGAATAAGGCACAGTTTCACAAGCCATTGGTTTATTCAGGCTCTGGATTTCATTTCAATTCTCCAGTCTCTGTCAAGAAATCATATACTAGGCAGTGTACCCTTGGAATGGCATTGAGGAATTCAAGGCCATGGGCTGAATCATCACGGTTCTAAAAACATCTCCAATGTGCAAGTAACAGGCACAGGGCAACTTGACTTTTCAGTTATCTGGAAGGCTCTATCAATTCCTCTGTAAATTATAATAGGCAATTAAAATATACAGCTATATGTATAAATCACTGCAAAATATGTAACAGTGAATAAAGTGTTTTCACACTTCAGATATTATGTTCATAATCAGCTTTACCTTAAAACATAATGTGCCATGGGCTGCCTGAGTATGAACATTGCTTGCTGTTTCTTTGATCTCCTCTGTATTTAAACATTGTGGCTCATTTAATTTCAGGACATGTGCTTTGCTGGTTCAGTTCAGGGTTCATGCATCCAGTCTAAGCAGTGATGGGACAGTGCACCCAGGTAACCACTGGTCCTTAGTACTCTTCACTAGCGTCTTTGTAGGGGTTTTATTGCTGTGAGGAGACATCAGGACTATGGCAACTCTTATAAAGGAAAACATTTAACTGGGGCTGGCTTAAAGTTTCAGAGGTTTAGTCTATTTTTGTCATAGTGGGAAGCATGACAGCTTGCAGGCAGACATGGTGTTAGAATAGGAGCTAGGAGTTCTACATCTGGATCCACATGCAGCAGGAAGAAACAGTGACACACCAGCCAGGCGTGAGCATCTGAGACCTCAAGGTCCACCCCCAGTGACATACTTCCTCCAGTAAGACCACACCTCCTAATAGTGCCACTCCCTATGAACTTATGGAGATATTTTCTTTCAAACCATCACAACAAGCTTCTTCCTGTGTTCCACTTCAGGTACTTTCTGTAGTTCTTGGAAGGAGAAATCACATGACTGTCGATAGCAAATGAAGTTTCTGGGAAAAACATGCACTTCTGGGCCAGCCTTTAACCTTTGTTATGAGATTGCAGAAGCTCTCTTTCCTTTTACTAGGCTAACTAGGAAACTTCTAGACAATTCCTGCTCTGTCAGTGTAGATCTTGGAGTTGAAGATGAACCAGAGCATCAAAAAGAAAGTAAAATTCCATCCTATTAGCCACTGGCACACTTTCCCTGTAACATAGGAGACTCTGTGTTGCTGAGTAGAATATACTCATCTGTCTTAGAGAAAACACTTAAGCCCCAATGTGCCACCTTTTCTCTTGACATGTTTTAATTTCATTTGTGGCTGATCATGTAAATTCACACTGATGTCAGTGGCAAGCTTTTACACCGGTGTGAATAATCATATTTCTATACACATTGAATATCTCTCATCAAGAGGTAATTGGGGTCAGTTGCATTTTAGCATTTTATGTGTTTTTAAACTCATGCCTCTGTTTCTCTTCAGTGGGGTAAGAAAGGGAGATGAAAAGTGTATACAGGAGGGTAAAGGTAGTACCTGGGACCTTTGGTGACTCAGATGGAGGCTGAGAGTCAACCAGGTGCTGGCTTTTTTTCTTTTTCAAAAAGATAAGAGTCTATTGTACAACACAATCCTGTAATCTGAAATGAACTCAGAGGTCTTAATGATGGTTTCAATACTCAGATCCTTAATCTTTGTCTTAGCTAGGTTTTCTGTTGCTGTGAAGAGAAACCATGGCCATGGCAACTCTGATAAAAGAAAAACATTTAATGGGGTGGCTTACATTTTCAGAGGTTTAGTCCATTATCATCATGGTGCAACATGGTGGTGCGCAGGCATGGACATGGTGCTGGAGATGAAGCTGAGAGTCCTACATCTTGACTTGCAGGTAACAGGAAGTGGTCTGTGTCACTGGGAGTAGCTTGAGCAGAGGGGACCTCAAAGTCCACATCCACAGTGACACATTTCCTCCAACAAGGCCACACCTACTCCAAGAAAGCCACACCTCCTAATAGTGGCACTCCTCTTGGGGGCCATTCTCTTTCAAACCACCACACTGTTCTATTTCACAAACATTCTAAGGGAACAAATGCCATGAGTTAGAGGAAAATAGGATAATGAAATCACATAGACCTAGAGTCAAATCCCAACACTCTATTGACTAGTTGTGGGATTTAAAAGAAACACCTTAATTCTTCTATCCTTGCTCCAACTGCTGTAGACATAGGAGTGGGAGGATACTGCTATAATAGATAATTAAATGAAGTACTGTCCGAGACTGCTTAGCATACGGGAGGGTTATTTGGCACACTTGATAGGTGTTCAGTAAATGATGAGAATTGTTTTGATCATCACTACTACTTGGGAAATTGGTGACATGTAACCACCTAAAAGGTAGAAAAGTCATTTTAGAAAGAAACAAGTGCAGCATTTGTTTGATGCAATGTTAGCATCGGAGCAGGCAGCACAGCAATACAATTTTCTACAGTGAAATTTCTTGTTCCAGCCAGAGGGTGAGAAACAGAATGGAGCTGTAGTGGCTCTACTGTCTCATGCAGAACAAGACACAGTTTTTAGACACAAAGGTGGAGACAGGCTGGTAGAGAGATGAAGGCATGCAGAATTTGTAAACAGACAGGACTTGGTTTGAGCCCCAGCCTTTCCTCTCCCAGCTGTATAATAGAGGAGAAAGATGCTCTTGACACTCATTCATCTGCAGGAAGCTATTGGTTGTCCATAGTGGTGCATCCCCCAGCTGAGCTGACTGGACTCTTGTGTTAAGAATAGCTTACCTGAAGTAGGTACTTGAGGAGGTCTGAGGTGTACACTGGTCACTTCCCTGAGCCCATAAACTAGGCTCCTAGGACGGCCTCTGTGAAATGGTGATACAATTGAGTCACAGAGAGGTAAGGGAGGGCCCACATCTGGCCAGTGGTGGAGCTAGGCTTGAATCTGGAACGTTTCCAAAGGCTAAACCTTTCACCACTGGACTGTACAACTTGGGGTGGAAGAAGGACACCAGGGCAGGTGTTCTGAACACAGGTCTTCTAAAGTACCCTGCTCCCCTCCCCCACATTAAAACCCCATTGTCTCTCTGCTGTAGCTGCTGCACATTGATCAGGATGTCATCAAAGTCACTTCCCCTCAGAAGCCTTCTCCTCAGCCTGCAACAGGCATCTAGACATTGCTTTGGCTCAAAAGCATTGACTCCTCATATGGGCCTACAAGGAATAGCAGGCCTCCCAGGTGGGGTAGCCCACCCTGGAGATGAGGACAGTTATCTGTGGTGGATCATCTTGTAGGAACCAGCATGACAGATGACAGCAATTAACAGCTAACTTCTTATCAGACCACCCACCGTGCAGGACAGGAGAATGATGCGGAGGCCCAAACCTTGACTAGGAATGTTTAATTACGCAGACTTCTTGTCCCCCCTCCCCCGCCCCGCTCCAATCTTTTCTCCATTTAAAAGCTCCTATCAGTACCCTAAAGACAAAGACAGGAACATGGGGGCACTGCATCCCTTTATCTATTACTCTTCCTAATGCACATTGATTAAATCCCCTTTTTCGTCACCATTCTTTGTCTCTTTAATTGGTATCCTGGGATAGATTGCTGGCACTAGCCTGATGAGGCTGCAGGATGGAGCCTGGGCTTTTGTCCTAAAACTTGGGTTGCTAGTCCACTCAGTTCGCTTCTTTGGAAACCCTGTGGCACTAACTCAAATGCCTCAAATGTCTGCTACTCAGATCTATTGCTATTTAAGGGAGATTAAGGTCTTTGAGTCAACACCATTATAAATATTCAACAGGGAACACACAAATTTGCTGTTATGAATGCCCCCTCCTCGTCAATATGTGGAGGGAAAGGCTCACTCCAACCAAAGTAGTGTGTTCAGTTGACAGGGCACATAACAGTGTTCCACATAACTGAAACCAGTGGGTATTTCTGTTGTTTTAGGAACTCCTGGCCTGGACTTCATGGAGGCTGTGATGGGTTACTTTTGACACTTTCAAAGTTCCAAAGAAGATGTGAGGAGGTGCTGGCTCTCCAACATGGCAGTTCCTCATAGTTCTCTTGAGAATCAAATCTATATAATACCTGCCTCACACTAGTTGTTAGTGACTGGACCTGTGCAACAAGTATGGTTAGTGGCCTCCCCAGGGTTCTTGCATCCAGGATTAGAGAATAACATGCCAAAAGACCATGTTTCCAGGTCCTATCAAACTTGGTGATAGGCTGGTATAAGTGATTTCAAAGTGGTGTGTGTGTGTGTGTGTGTGTGTGTGTGTGTGTGTGTGTGTATGAGTGAGTCATGTCTGGCAGCTGTAACAAAATAGCAGACTGGGGATAGGGTGGGATGGGGTGAGTTTAAACAAAAAAATATATTCCTCACAGCTTCTAGAAGCTGGCATTCCAAGTTCAAGGTGCTGGCTGACTTGGGTCTTAGTAAAGCTCTTTTCTCAAATCTATATAATACCTGCCTCACACTAGTTGTTAGTGACTGGACCTGTGCAACAAGTATGGTTAGTGGCCTCCCCAGGGTTCTTGCATCCAGGATTAGAGAATAACATGCCAAAAGACCATGTTTCCAGGTCCTATCAAACTTGGTGATAGGCTGGTATAAGTGATTTCAAAGTGGTGTGTGTGTGTGTAGGATGTGTAACAGCATGCCCGGGCTGTGTTTACCATGTGCCATATGTCACCTAGATCCACAGCACAGGGCATGTAATTATGAATCATAATGATATGTGAAGCTTGGCCTTCACTTTAAAAATTAAAATGTTACTTCATGACCATTAAGTGCACATTCATTATGAAGACTTAAGGGATGATAGAAGGCATGAAAGTGTTTCTTGAATACATCTTCTATATTTTGCTGCATTTTTCAGTTGTAACTTTTAATATTAGTTTAATATTATTTTTATATAATTTTAATAATAGAGCCATGTGATGCTGCCATGTTTTAGGTGGCCCAAAAAGTTGTCAAAGATCACAGTGTCATGCAGTTCAGTGTAATAGTCCTTGTATTCTAACGTTGCTCAAGAAAAACAGATGTTTCCATGTTAAATGTCATCTTATTTTTCTTTGTCCTGGTTTTTTTTTTCCTCTCTCTCTTTTTTCTTTTGCTTTGGTTTAGGATCTCACCCTGCGGGGAAGACTGGCCTAGAATTTCTTATGTAGGCTGAGCGACCTTTGACCTTATGATGATCCTCTTGCCTCAGCCTCCCTGAGTGCCAGGATCCTAGGTATGTGTCACTGTTCTTGCCTAAATATCATTTTAAATCATAACTATTACTATTTCCTATTTTTGTTTTTTTTCTTTTAACTTTTTTTTTTATTAAGAATCTTTTTATTCATTTTACATGCCAACTACAGATTTCCCTCTCTTCCCTCCTCGTGTCCTTCAGTCTTCCCCCATCAACCCATTCCCCTTTCCCTCCTCCAACAAGGTAAGGCTTCCCATGGGGAGTCCGCAGAGCCTGGTACATTCAGTTGAGGCAGGTCCAAGCCCCTCCCCCTGCATCAAGGCTGTGCAAGGTGTCCCACCATAGGTAATGGGATCCAAAAAGCCAGCTCATGCACCAGGGATGGATCCTGATTCTAGTACCAGGGGGGCCCTTAAGCAGATCAAGCTACGCTTATACAGAGGGCCTATTCCAGTCCCATGGAGACTCCACAGCTGTTGGTCTAAAGTTCATGAGTTCCCACTAGCTTGGTTTGGTTGTCTCTGTAGGTTTCCCCATCATGATCTTGATGCCTTTTGTTCGTAGAATCCTTCTCTCTCTTCGACTGGACTCCTGGAGCTTGGCCTGCTGCTTGGCTGTGGATCTCTGCATCTTCTTCCATCAGTGATTAGATGAAGGCTCTATGATGACAGTTAGGGTATTCACCCAATCTGATTACTGGGGTAGGCCAGCTCAGGCATCCTCTCCACTATTGCTAGTAGTCTAACCTGGGGTCATCCTTGTGGATTCCTGGGAACTTCCCTAGCACCTGGTTTTACCCTATCCCCATGATGTCTTCCTCTATTATGGTATCTCTTTCATTGCTCTCCCACTCAATACCTGTACTAGCTCCACCATCCTATTCCCTTATGTTCTCATCCCCCATCCCCTACCCGCTTGCTGCAAACTGCAGGACAACAAAATGGAATTCAGCTACTATCACAAAAGCTACTACTTGGAGAAGTCAAGTCTCTAAAGATCAAGCCATGGCTGAAGAAGTCTTGGTGATATTTTAGCTTTTGTATATATATATATATTAGCTGGTTCCTATGGTGATTTTCTTGTAATGCTATGCATGCTTCCAAGAAATCCTAACAGTGTATTTATCTAAAATACCTATCAAGCATCCAAGGCCAAATGAAACAACACCTGTCTCCTAGGTCAGGAGGATAGCTTTATTTCTTGTGCAATTTAAGGTGAGACCTTCCTTCCTTACAGCCTTACTAATAGACTCCTAATTTCTTACCTAACCACTTCTAGGAATGTAGATTGAGCACATAAATTCCCTTCTTGATATACTAACTGATCATTAGCTCTCTATTGACCTCCTCCTTTACCACTCCCCTTTTAGGTTATAAAAGAAAGCCTGGTGGTCACTGCCTGAGGAAAATTCTTACCTGCCTTTATGACCCCATAAGAATTCAAGCCTGGTGACCTTGCTCTGGGAGAGGATTGCTATGGCTTGTGTTTATAACTGGATTCCTGAGAGACTTACGGAGAACTGAGAGAATAAGGAGACTGAGAGGAGGAGAGAGAGAGGAAAAAAAGAGAACTGAAGAACTAGACAGGTAAGAACAAGATGAGAGAGAAGGAGATGGGAGAGGAGCTAAGATGGGAAGGAACCAGATGGATGAGAACCTAGATGGGGCAGAACTAAGATGAGAGAATGAAGATAGAACTTAGAGGGGACAGCAGGCAAATATAGAGAGAATTAAACAGAAAGGAACTAGGATTGAGTACAAAACTAAAGCTGTGTTGATAGGATTTTATCCCAGAGGAATAAAGTAGACCGACAAAGAGATTGGTGTACTTAGATTCATTTCCCGAGAATAGTTCTCACTGTTTGTAGTTTCTCTTCTGAGTCCCTGGGAAGTATATTATTAAGATTGATCCTTTTAATATTAAACAAAACCCTCTATTGCCCCCCTCATTCCCAGTTTACTAATGGAGATCTCATCTATTTCCCCTTCCCAGAGCAATCCATGCATCCCTCTTAGGGTCCTCCTTGTTACAGTGAAGCTAGGTAACAAGGAGGACCCTATTACTATTTTCTTAACCACGAACATCCTTTGGGGATGTTTCCAATGCCTATTTCACTTTATTTTAAAGTCAGCAAAGTATTCTTTTACTTTGTTAGTGAAAAAAATAATTATTTAGATTCTCCTTGTTAAAAATTTTTACATTTTATTGCCATTTGCAAACTGTGATGAAATCAACACCCATCACCCATTTACACAGTTTGACAGGCTGGGACCCTACAGCAGAGCTGGGTCGAGACAATCAGAGAGCCTGTGCACTTGAGATCCCAACAGACGTACCAATCTTTACTGCCCAGCCAAAGCGGCTGAGAATGCCAGTTTCCTCAAACCCCAGCAGCACTAGACATTGTTGGGTGTGGTGGTATTGTGTTCCCCAAAATATTGTGTACCCTAATAAACTTATCTGGGGTCAGAGAACAGAAAAGCCACTAGATACTTAGGATAGGCAGTGGTAGCACACACCTTTAATCCTAGCATCCCAGAGGCAGAAATCCATCTGTTCAAGGATACAGCCAACAAGCATGGTGACTCATGCCTTTAATCCCAGGGAGTGATGGCAGATAGCAGAAGGGTATATAAGGCGTGAAGACCAGGAACTAGAAGCATTTGGCTGGTTAAGCTTTTAGGTTTTGAGCAGCAGTTCAGCTGAGAGCCATTCGGATATGAGGACACAGAGGCTTCCAGTCTGAGGAAACAAGATCAGCTGAGAAGTTGGCCAGGTGAGGTTAGCTGTGGCCTGTTCTGTCTCTCTGACCTTCCAGCATTTCACCCCTATAACTGGCCTCAGGTTTGATCTTATTAATAAGACCTTCTAAGATTCCTGCTACAGTCGGGCCTTTAAGTTGCAAGAAGATTGGCTGATTATAGTTTTAATTTGCATTTCCATAATCACCAGTGAGGGTGGACATCTACTCCTGTGTTCATTGAAAGTTACCTTTCTTCTGCAGATTGCTTATTAGATTACAAGCCCACTTCTCTGCAGAGGTGTCTGTCTTTCTCATGTCAATCTGTAGGAGCTCTTTGTGGATTCTAGATGCATGTCCTTGACTTCTCGTCCAGATTGAAGCTGCTGTTCACCATCTATCCTTTTAACTTTGCCGTAGCTTCCATCATCCCAAAGCTATATTTTTTATGAGATGACATCTGTCAACTATCTCCTCAATGGTTGAAAGGTTACTTAGCATGACTTCCAGAATGCTAGAGCACTGTACCTAAGATGCTCTCAAGTCTGAGTCTCAAGATTCTCTTGAACTGGGGGTGTTGGTTACATTGGGAAAGTAAAGTGTTTTTCCTCTACTCTCACTGTGCAGTAACCAACACAGAAGTCTTTGATGACTTCAAAAGGTACAGAGATCCCTCCCTGCAACATCCATTCTGCAACAGACACCCATTGAGTATCCTCTAATCCAATTCTCTACTGCTACTACCTACCTTCATATCATCAATCCAATGGGCCAAGGACTCAGTCTCTAAGACTCTGCCTCCAGACTCTAGATGCCAATTCCAAACCCCAGGTTGTTTCATCTGCACTGACACAACAGCTCCAAACAGAGATTCCCACAAACTCTTCCTCAGGATTCAATGATACACTAGACTGACTCATAGATAGACGTCAAGGGAACACATTTATACCAGATACTGGAAAGTCTAGGGCTCTAGTTTAGTTGGTAGAGTGAGTGCATGCATAGCTGCACTGAACTCTAACCAGTTCAGTTCCCAGGGCTGCATAATCCAGATACACTGGTGCATGTCAGAAATCCTAGCACCTGGGAGGTGGAGGTGTAAGGGGTTCAAAATCATCCTCTGCTATGTCAAGGACAGCCTGGGCTAGCTACATGAGATCCTGTCTCAAAACAGAAACAAACAAACAAAAGCCCTGAAAGTACAGATAAAGAAGTGAATAGGGGGAGGTGTTCAGGAAGGGGCTTGGAGCATCCATGGCCTCCAGGGGACCTCTACATTATTAGCTATGGATAAGCCCTTAAAGTTTTAATGGATGCTTTATTGTATAGGTATGGGTGATCACACTCCCTTTCCCTAGAGGCTGGAGAGTAGGGCTAAAAATACTCTTTAATTTTGTTGAAGTCTTTTGGGAACCCATCTAAAAGCTACCAAGGGGCTCTACCCATCATTAGTCAACTCATTAGCATGTAGAAAGATGCCATCATTTTGGAGATTTCAAAGATTTCTCGGGTTGTATGCTAGAAAACCAGACAAATACCAAATATGTGTATTTCACAACATCACATCTGTGTTTTATTTTTCTCCTCTCATATTAGTGGGGTATTCTTTTGCTCAAGAAAACAAAGTCTATACTTGCATAAAACCCAAACCCAGAATATCTGTATTTGTTCACTCCAGCTGAAAACAAGAAAAAAATGGAAGCTTCTTGTCTCAAAGCAGATAGCTGAATCAGCACACACATAGAGTCCTCCATTAACACAAAATTTTTTATAAAGAAAGATGAATAGATAATGTGAGTGAAGTGTGTGGAACAGGTTTATTTCTTCAAAAGCAAGTTCTTCACACTGTGTGTCCTGTGGTGACCCTTCCAATGAGCAGTTGTCTAGAAGCTGTCAGTCTGTGAGTAGAATGCTACCGTTTTTTATTGTTCTTGTAAATCATGGAGCTATATCATACCAACAATAGATAACTTTTCAAAACTCACACAGACGATAAATGGCAAATCAGGATTGGAACCTGGGTATTCTAATACCAAGTCAGCTCTTTCCATGATATGCAATATGTTTACAGAGTCAAAGAGTATGAACATTGATGTGTGTGTGTGTGTGTGTGTGTGTGTGTGTGTGTGTGTGTACTTCTTGGTCTCTATATCTAAGTCTCTATGTATAGATCTGTGTGTGTTTCTATGTGTGTGTATGTGTGTGTGCACGCATCTGTTTGTGTTTGTATATATTTCTGTTTCTCTGCATGTTTGTTTTTCTCTGCCCATGAGTGTTCACATGCTCATGTGTTATGGGTTTCTGTACTTTTCTATAAGTATATACATACGAATCTGTCTGTGAATCTTGGAAGAGAAGAAGAGGAGACATTGGTGGGGCGAAGTGTGCAGTGATTGTGAAGGGAGGTGGCAAAATGGGTATGCGTGTGCTTGTCTAAAAACAATTACGATTTTTATGTAAGGAATGATCACATATTTTTTTAATTTTAGCCAACGTATTTAGGAAATGAGACTTCTAGTTCAAATCTTGGCCACCATTCTTTGGTTTCCTTGTCTGTGTCTCCCAGTGTTCCTCAAGCATTCCAGATCAAATGTGTGCTCAGTAGAGCAAGGCTAGCAATCTACAAGTGGGAACTAATTTATATTTATAAATACAGGCAAGTCTGGAGGAGCCAATGAACTAGTAAGCTAATGAGGTGGGTTTCTGTTGCCTGGGGACACAAGTGAGGTCATTCTGTTTGCTTTAAGGGAATTGGGATTTACAAGACTATCATGCTAATATGTATCTGACATGGTCAGTTTTGGTGCTGTGATCCCACTTGGTTATAGGGAAAGTAGAGTGTTTCTGATGTTAGTAATGGGGAAAGTATAGGGTTGCTGGTCATCCATCTGCAGAAAAAGAGATTATATCAAAGAATTACCCAGAGGGCCAGCAAAGCCCAACCATAGCTTCACATGTGAGATTATCCCATGGAGCTTAGCCATCTACAGAGAATGAGAATGGGTGAGCAAGAGGGAGCTAGGGAGGAAGAACAGAGAGCACACACTTCTCATGTGTTAGCTCAAGGCCTTGTCTTGTGTCGTGGTTCCTGGCCTTCAGGACAGACTGATTCTAAAATCATTATCCTCTGCCCTCACTCAGCTTAGACTCCCTACATCCTCACTGTGGCTCTGGTCCCTCTGGTACTTTGAGATCTCTCCATGCGTGTTGTTTTTACCACAGTTAACCCTCTAGCATGAGCTTTAGATTAGTCTCATCAGTTCTAGGACAGTCACAACTCAATAACAGTGTCCAGCTGTCCTTCAATGTGTTCTGTCTCCCAGCTGCTGTCTGGGGCTTTACAATGTGAGCACATTTAGTACTCCCTAGAACAAAAAACACACTGTCACCCCACTTCACAAGTGAAGAAAAAAATATAGGATAATAGAACTAAGTTATTAAGGTTATACCAGTTGCCTGAGGTTTCTCGGCTGATGAGTGACAGAGTCGGCATAGATTTTATGCTGTCTGGCTTCCAGCATGTACTCCCACTAATAAATGTAGTGTCTACATCAGGCTCAAAAACATCAGTTAAGTGAAAGGACAATTGGCTTATTTCATCCTGACAACGATCTCTCAAGATGACACAGCTTCATGAGAAGATGGGCATGGCTAGGTAGAGGAACAGTCTACCTTCCCACCCAGGTCTACACCTTGAAGTCCTTATCGCAGAAATGCATTCACATTACTAACTGACTTGGTTCAGACCCAAGAGCAGGGTGAAGAATCTCCATTGAATGAACCTTTGGGAAAGTGACCAGAGGAACAGGCTAATGCCACAGGAGTGGTGAGGACCCCAGCCAGGCAGACTAAGGTCTGTTTCCTATCTTCACCTTTAGAAGACTTCACCTACATTCTCTTCCTCTCTTCCTCTCATAGAATATTAAATCCTGGGTGTGCTCATGTGGGTGGGGGAGGGGATTTTTCCTTAAGAGCTGCTTGAAGGAATAAGACAATGGTGCCAGAAAAAGCAGTGGAGTTGGGCTCAAGTTCTAGTTCCCCGCCCAGGACTGTTGTGAGAATTAAAGAGGTTAATTCACAGAAAGCTCTTAAGACGATTTGTAGCATAGGCAAGTAACTCGAATACTGCTGTTGTTATTTTAGATGTATGCGCAGCACTTGGACAGAGCAATAGGTGAGGAGCCAAGGCCCCAGAGTTCCAGTCCCATCTCTTTCACCTAAGCATGTGACATTCTGCTTTAAAATTAGGAGGTGTACTATTCAAGATTCAGATAACCAAGAAGATGGACAGATGGGTTGGGGCATGGGTAGATGGATGGAGAGATATTTTGATTGATCGATTGAAAGATATTATAGGAACTGAGTCATACCATTGTAGAGGGTGAAAAGTCCTGTACCCTAGCAGGGCAGGCTGGCAGATAGGAGACACAGGATAGAGTTGATTCAGCAGTTTGGACCTGAAGACAGTTTGCCAGAAGAATCCCTAGTCCTGAGGAGGTCGGGCTGTTTCCTTTAAGACCGTCAACGACTTAAGTGAGGCCCACCCACATGATGAGGTAAACTCTGCCTTACTCGAAGTCTACTGATTAAATGTTAATATAGTTCTAAAAAGACCCTCATAAAAACATCTAGAATAATATCTGACCAAATATCTGTGTATATATAATATATATATATATTCAATTAACTACCATAAAGAGGAACTTAGCATCAAAAGCATTTATAGGGAGAGGGAAACAAGATCATTGGGGCTTGCTGGCTGCCATCAATGAGAAATTCTACCCCAAGGGAATAATGTGGAGAGAAAAAAGAGCAGGATATTAAATGTCATCGTTTGTCCTGCACACAAGCACCCAGGCACACACCTGCATATTTGTGCTCATTTCTACATATACATCAGATTCACACATATACAAAAAAGCATTTGTAGTGTGTATGTTGTCTTCTATTAATGTAGTTCATATTATTAACATACTTTTGAACACTAGATTCTCCTTTCACTATTAAGAATCCCTGTCTTGTAGATTGCCAATCATTGGTGTACATGACAGGGTCTCACGAGGTAGCTATCTTGGCTGGTCTTGAACTTGGCAATTCCTTTTGCCTAAGTCTTCCACCTGCTGGCAGTGCAGATGAGTGTGGCACCAAATCCAGGGACAAATATTTTAAAAGACTCAAAGGAAAGATAGATATTGGAACATGACAAGCTCTTTTCTGACAGCAATTTGGCAGAACACTTTAAGTGTGTCTTTTGAAGTATCAGTTCTATTTTCTCCCTTACCATTCTTAAGAATAACTTGTGTGCAAGCAAAAAGGCAAGTACCAGGCTGCTTATTATAGCATTGTAAGGAAATGAAAACCTGGAAATAGCCAAACCATTACCGGCAGAGTAAATCAAGCAGCTGACAAAACATTAAAGAGACATTGACAGTTGTCAAAATTAATGTATGATCTGCAAAAACAATCTGCTTAGAATTCTATGACATATAGATATATTAACGATGATTAAAAAAAATGTCACTTGCTTAAAAATCCCAATTTCCGGGTATACATTAGACTAGAAATACAAAAAAAAATTAAATGAAACCTGTCATCCTGATAATAACGGTTACCTCTAGATCAGTGGTTCTCAGCCTTCCTAATGTTGTGACCCTTTAATACAGTTCTTCAACTATAAAATCATTTTTGTTGCTACTCCATAGCTGTAATTTTCTACTATTATTAACTATAATGTAAAAATCTGATATGCATGATTATCTAGTATGAAACCCCTGTGAAGGGGTCATGCATGACCTACAGGCTGAAAAATCATTACTCTAGAGGGACCAGTGTTTATCTGTAACACTCGAATCTTGTTTTATAATAAAGAAATGCTGGTAAGTTGCCACCTAATTCAAATTTACAAACTATTCTTTAATTTCAAGTATTAGAGATTGGTCATGAACCCTGATGTGTTACCTACAGGTATTAAAAGAATCATTATTGCAGAGTTTATGTAGCATTTCCAATTGAAATTTATACTGAAAAGTTAAATATTAGATATGTACACTATTAGTTTAATCTACAACATAGGACATCTAATTTCATGGCAGAAAGTGACTGTATTTCATGTGAAGTCAAATCCTGGCGATTTGATAAGAATTTTCTCCTAGTTTGGATACTATAAATAGATACGAGGCCTAATTTTAACTCCCAAGATAGGAACTTGAAAAGCAAAGATATATTACTCTTTTCTAAAATGTTAGCTGTGTTACAAAGCAATCCCAGATATAGTAGGCACCATTTCTCAGAATTGCACAATTTTAACCAAAGAAAAGCAAAGGCAATATTGCCATGATCTAATAAACACAGTTGCCATAAAAGAGCTAGCAAACAAGTGGAAATATTTCTCTGTAATTTCATTAAAGAAATGAAAGGGTCCTCTAGGCAACCAAAGACTGGAAATTATTTTTTGGTGCTTTTATTACACTGATCAATAACACATGTGCCTTTTATGAGATAGACCCTTGCTTTAGAGAGAAAATACAGCAGACATGATAATAAAATGACTTTACATCTACTTTGATTCTTACATATGAGTTTAAGCTACTTTTGTCTGGGTAGGGGAAAAGGAAAAAAGAATTTCAAACAGCTCTCCTCATCACCAAGGTCACCTCTCTTAAGCCAGCCAGCTAGACACCTGGCCCATTGACAAGAACATAGGTCTAAGAGCAAGGAAGTTCCTCTCAATCAGGATGTGGTTTCCTTGGCGTTTTTATGATGTTGATGTATATCTCTCTCTTCTCCCCTCCCCTTCCTCCATCCCATCCAGTTCTCTGAGCCTGGGATCCCTTTTATAACTGCCCTTTTAACACATTTTCATGTGAGTTCTTAAACTTGCTGGCTTTGGGCTATGCCACTCTTGAAGCAGCTACACCAGTACTTGAATCATGGGTGGGCCACTTACCATCTATCTCCTTGACACTGAGAAAACCATTACTCCATGGAGACAGGCTGAGACTCTGAAACAAAGGAAAGAGACTTGTCATGAACAAAGGAGGACACTTGTCATTCCTACAAACCCCCTCTGAGGAAGCGGATCTTAAAATCTGTCCTCTGCTTTCTGTTACTGATAAAGAATAGGGAGTCGTAATGTCTGAATGCACTGGAAGTTTCTGCGGAGAGATGGCCATAGGGAGTGAAACAGCATCAGAGGTAAGCTCTTAGTCATTCATGAGTTGATGTGGCTCAAAGGTGCTGAATGGGTGAGGCAGAGTCTCAGGAGGAAACCCATCATTTCCCAATCCTGCTTGAACTGTAGCTTTGAAGACAGCATACAAACAACAAAGCCTTTGGGGTCAGCCTCCATCTCTTGGGGCCTGACATCTTTCTCATTGTACCATGGGAGAAACAAAATGTAGTTTTAGGTCCAGTGGGATGGTTGCCTCTTTTGATGGGCTCTGAGGAACTCATTCAGCATGTAGCTTAATCAAATGGTGGAAACCAGGATATAAGGGGAAAGGCTGGAATTTTGTGGCTTTATACTTTTTATTTATTATTTTCAATTCTATTATTTGATTTAAAAGGCCAAAGCAAAATGCTAGTTTTATTAATTTGAAATCTCCACAGCATAAAATGGAAATGCTAATAACTATACTGTCATTCTATATTAATCAGGCAAAATATAAAGCCAGTGATTTATATGTAACCACTAAAAAAAATATGCTCGACAGTAAGTAAGAAGGCAAATTACTGAACGTGTGACCATGAAACCCATATCATTATCTCAAAGTTACATATTAATAACAAGATGAAGAAAACAATATTATTCAAAAAACTTTGTACAAATTGACTCTATCAAAACTCTGGAAGGTTGCACATTGAATATAACTTAAAGATTCGGTTGACCCCGACCAACAGACTCTCAGACTGGTGTCATGGCTCATGTCTGCTTTGGTACAGAATTTCCCAGCTGCTGATAAACGGGAGGTGCTAATGAAGAATTATAAATTGACACCCAGCGTTTTCCCCCAACTGACCCTTCTCACGTCATTTGTTTCTGTTTTATTAACGTTGAGGGTAGTGCTGGAGAAACTTCCTTGTCGCCATTTGCTTTCTGCATCTGGGATACCAGTTATATAGATTAGCGTCAGAACCAGCATCACCAGCTTGCCTTTGACTCCTCCGGCTTCGGCGACGGTGGATGAGGTATCTAATGCAGAGTTAGCAACATCCGTTTCACCCCTGGCATGTTTATATTCTGCTTTTCAGAAAGTCTTCGAGCTGGAGTAAGAAATATTCTCTGCTCTAGGAGCTTGGCTTTATCGATTGTCATTTTCATTCTCCTCTGGAGGGTTATAGAAGTGTGGAAGAATGCTTTCTAAATGAGTATAGTTTTATTGGATTTGAAATTTTAATGTCATGAATAACTCTGGATATATCTCAAGTCGTAAAAGATTCAGAACTCAGATTTTTTTTCAGTGTTGATCCCATAGAAAATCCATGTATTTTTGTACTTAAAAAGAATATTGTGAAATTATTTCTGTAAATAATATAAAGATCATAGTATTGTGCATTTACTAGTAACGAGCACATCCAACTGGTTTCTTTTTTATAAAGTTCCTATCCATTTCAGAGTCAGTTCATGAAGATGTGAGCTCAACACGAGACATAGGGTGAACATACTTGTCTTCCAAGCATACAGAACCCTCCTACTGTGTGGACACAAAATCCTCCTACGATGTGCATACAGAACCCTTCAGCTATGTGGACACAGAACCCTCCTGCTATGTAGTCACAGAACCTTCCTGCTATGTGGTCACAGAACCCTCCTGCTATGTGGACACAGAACCCTCCTGCTATGTGGACACAGAACCCTCCTGCTGTGTGGACACAGAACCCTTATGCTATGTGAACACAGAACTCTCCTGCTATGTAGACACAGACCCTTCTGCTATATGGACACAGACCATTCTGCTATGTGGACACAGAACCCTCCTGCTATATGAACTCAGGATTCTCTTGCTATGTGGACACAGACTCTTTTGCTATGTGGACACAAGGAGAATTGATGGGAGTGTGGGAAGAACCAACCTTTCCACAGTCAAAGCCAAGAAAACATCAAAGTCCCTGTCTACTTTATCCTCATGGCCAGAGCTGAAATGCACACAGGCACCCAGCCAGTTTTGGAGGCTAAGAAGCCTGCACACATCAGCACAGTTACAGCCAGCCTGGGAGCCCCCAGGATGCTGCCCTGCTGTTCACAGCATGAACCTAGGCAGTTCATCTCTGTGTAGTCCAGATAACATGTAAATGAAGTTTGAAGACCCGCTAGGTCTACTCAGAGACTAAGGAGATGGGGGCGGGGCTTTGTAAGGTGCTCCCCACAAAGGTGCTCCTCACATGGCCTGTATCTGTTCCTTTGACCTGTAAGGAAATGTTGTTTTGCATGAAGAAAATAATCCAGTTTCTTCATTTCATTTTCCTGTTCAGAACTTGTTAAGCACCACGACCTGAGTGTGCTAGCCTAAGACTCAGTGTCCAGTGGATTCTGGCCATAGAGGGCAGGTCCAGCATATCCTGCTTTGTGAGAGCCATGCTGTTCTGCAGAATTTCTGATGGCCCAGGAGGCCAGAGGCTTTGCTTTTTCAGTAGATCAAATAAAAAAAAAAAAACAGATGGAGAGAAAAAGTTCAGGACCAAGGGGCCCTGGTAATTCTCCATGACATGTTTTCTTCTGAGAGGCTGGAGCCCGTCCATAGCTGTATACCTCCCTGGAGCTATAATATGCTTTCTGACTTTACACCTCTGTAAATGTCTCTTTCTAGGTTGAGCTGATAATGACTTATATGTCTAAAACCGTAGTATGAAATGAAATTAAAAAATAGAACCCATATGCAATTTTATTCAATAAACATTTGGGTATCTTTTTATTTCAGGCATTGTATTAAAACCTGGTGTATAAAGATGAATAAAATAAAAACCAAATATAAAAGGAGCTCATCCTTGCAGGAGAGGAAATATTTACATAGCAATTACTGGGAGAGAGGAATGGCCAGACTTTAGATATAAAAGGGAGTCAGACAAGGCATTAGACTCGTTCCACAGGAAGATGACCCAAGCTGAGTCCTGCAGGATAATCAAGACCTTATCAAAATGACCTGGGAAAAGTCATTTAGACAGAAGAATTAATAGGGACAAAGTTTCGAGGCTAAGAAAACCCTGGCTGTGTTTAGAAAACAATGGGTAGCAACAAAGGTTCCTATGTAATTTGAGCAGATAATGAAAGACTTAGTGTCTTAGTTAGGGTTTCTATTGCAGTGAAGTGATACCATAACCACAGCAACTCTTACAAAGGTAAAACATTTAATTTGGGTGTTTTACATTTTCAGAGATATAGTCCATTATCATCATGGTGCAGCATGGTGACGTGTAGGCAGACATAGTGTTGGAGAAGGATCTGAGAATCCTACATCTTGACCCACAGACAACAGGAAGTGGTCTGAGTGTCACACTGAGTGAAGCTTGAACAAAGGAGACCTCAAAACCCACCCCCACAGTGACACACTCCAACAAGGCCACACTTAACTCCAACAAAGCCACACCTCCTAACAGTGCCACTCTCTATAGGCTCGGGGGGGCAATTACATTCAAAACACTTCACCAGGGAAAAGGCTGGCAAGTGGAGAGGAACTTAACTGCAAAGTGCCATGTCTGCCAGGCTAAAGGAAGAAGGCCATCATGAGATTCCAAGGAAAAGAGGGAAGTAATAGCTTGTTCTAAAAAATTCACTTATGTGGATGTGCAAAAACAGATGCATGTCAGAGGCAAGTGTTACAGACACAGAGAGGAAGGAGGAGATGACATCATCATTGGGATGCTTAAGGGGGTGCCACCCTGGGGAAAGCTGTGCTTTTATTTCTTAAGGTAGAGGAGCTTTGAGCCTGTTTATGACTAAAGCTCAGTTGCTGTGATGGCCAATCACAATTGTTTGCTTGACTGGAATGAGGAGCACCTAGAAGATGAGTTGTCCTTTTATGGGTGTGCCTGAAGGGTATTGCCAGAGGCAATTAACTAAGAGGAAATGCTTTCCTTGAACGTGTGTGGCACCATCCCATAGGCTGAGAACTCGGATGGAAAATAAATAAATGAAAGGAGGGGACACATGTATACTCCCAGGCTTTCTCTCTGTGTAGATGAAATTCTAAATGGTCTTATTAAATAAGAAACACAGAGCCAAATAAAGAGTTAAAAGCCCAGAGATCAGAGCAGTAGCCAAGAGCTAAGACCACCTTATCTTACCACTCACTGCTGTCCTTCCCCTGAGAGAGAGACCTTCTTCCTGTGTCCTGTCTTTTTATTGACTTTCTGTTCTGCCTTTTCATTGGTTCTAAACCCAACCACACGACTTCCTCATCACTGCCTGTCTATACAGACCTCCAGGTCTCTATGGTTAGTACTGAGAGGTCACTGCTTGGCTGTGTCCTTGAACACATAGAGATTCTGCCTGCCATGTGATTGGATTAAGGGCGTGTGCCACACATGCCAGACTTCTGCTAAATGGCTTGCTCTTAGCTCTGATCCCCAGGCAACTTTATTTATTAACATACAAATAAAATCACATTTCAGCACAAATAAAATATCACCATATCTCTCTGTTCCCTGGTTGCCCCAAGGTGAGTGACTCCCAGATCGCACTCTAGTTGCCACAATGGCCTTCATCATCATAGTCCCATAGCAATGGAGACAGCTGACTGTGGACTAAAACCTCAGAAACCATGAGCCAAAGTCCATCTTTCCCTCTTTTAAGGTGTCCTCTCAGATGTTTTTCCTAGCAATGTGTAAATTAAGACAATTACCACTGGAAATGGGGATATTGATTGGCTCAAGACAGGAGGGGATCATCAACGAAGATTTTTACCCATGGGTTCACATGCTGAGTTTCTTTTAAGTAACTACCTATAGTGTGTTAGTATTTGTGTGTTTGCAAAAGAAAACACTGAAGAGTTATTGTCATTGTATGACAATAAGGAATGTGATTGAAAGGAAAGCAGATGTCAGTAGAGAAACGCCTTCATTTCAAAAGCTGAGCATCTCTCTCATCTCTAATAACCTCATTAAAAAAACAGCCATCGATTCTATTTTGTGTGTATATATGTATCCCATTTGCATCATCAAGTTCCATGGGTGATAATTCTTGGATTCTTTGGTGTTCCTAAAGCTAGGGTTTTCTTGAATATCAGAGATTCATTTGAAAGTCAAGATTCCTTTCAGAGGTATTTGTAGGTGACTGTATAGTCCATGGACTTGTAGAACTTGCCTTTTCTGCTTCATCCAGTTGTGTATATTTGGGGGATACTGCAGCTTAGTTCAAAGGATGATCATGTTTATCCCTGTTTAGGAAACCTTAGACTCTTAAAAACTTGTATTTAAAATTTTTTTCTACAATATATTTTGATCATATTCTTCCTCCTCCTCCAACTTCTTCCAGAACCTCTCCCACCTTCTTACCCCCATAACTTCCTGTTCTTTCTCTCCCCCAATAAATAATTAAACTCACAGAGAAAAAATAAACAAAAATCAAAACAGACAAACAATCAAGGAAGAAAGAAAGTCAACAACAGAGATTAAATATGGCAGCAACTGCCAGCACCTGTGGGTGAGCCTGAGAGACCCATGGAGGCTTCTCAGGGTGACTTGAAGGTGGAGGGTGAGCCTGAAAATCTGAGGTCTCTACAAAACAACTTTTAAAAAGGCAAGTCTTAAGGGGAGATGCTTTTAAAAAGCGGTCTTGTGGAACTGGAAAAAAAAATGGCAGAATGGAGCAGTGTGCAAGGCGCAAAGCAGAACTAGAGACAGGGCAGCCATGGCAGGTGTGTGAACACAGGTGCAGTGGACAGGGGAGTATCGCCGGGGTCCAGCTCTGGACGAGAGCAGGGTCTGAAGATGGGTGGATGCAAGGGCAGTGATGGGAGGAATCAGACAGGGGACACTTCTTCGTTTGGTTTTAGGAGAGATGGACAGAGAGGAAGTGCATCTCGGTATGGCTTGTCCTACTCTGGCGGGAGCCGTCCCCGGTGGGACAGGTCCCGGCAGAGGATGTAAGGAGTTGGTGAGGGAAGGAGGTGAGCCAGGCCATGGTGGTCAGGAGAATCTTGCAGCCTGACTGACTAGCAGCCAGAGCATTTCTTTATTTATACAGAATTTTGTTAGCAGGGATACATTCATGATGTTCCAAAATGTAGATCATATCATTTTTGCTTTTGGACCTGTGTTTTATTTCCTTTTGCTCACCTTTTAGTCATTGTTTATAAACTATGACAGAACAGAATTATCATTTCTGATCATTTTTCTTCAAGTTTTGACATCATTAATAAACACCTATCATTCTTACTCATTAACCCCCTAAACCAAATTTTTAAGAATCTAGAGGCATATGACAGCCTGTTCTCAGGCTGGTAGCTTTGGTTGCTTCAAGGACACTGGACCAAAAAAAATCTTCAAGTCACCCCAGGAATTTTGCCATGTCCCAAGCAGTGTATTATTAACTTTTAATGGTCAGAGTGCCCAGGGAAAATCCTCAGGCCAAAGCTGCTGCAGTTATTCAAATTCTGGCATAATACAATGTTTATATTCTATATCTTTATAGAATTTGTCTATGTGTCTAATCCTGGCATTCTGTTGTTCCTTGGTCATATGACACCACAGTGGCTCTGCATATGTTAACTTTTCTAAGAAAGGGAGGTCTTGACACTTCATTCTTTTATCATCTTTACACTTCATACTTTGCTCATCAATATGTCTCTGTGTAGGGCAGAGGTATATGTCACGTAATTGTCTGAGTGTACAGTGGAAAGAGGCTTGTAATCTGAACTGTGGCCAACTCCTCTAGCCCATCGAATCTTGCTGACCTTTTTAAGCTTACTTTGTTTTGAATAGCTTGTTCCTGTGTAAGTACAGGGGCAGATGTTTCAAGAATGTCTCATAGCCTCATGAAGAGACCTCTGGCTTCTTTATGTGTCACAACCTCCAAGGCATAAGGAAGACCTTCAAGTAGATAAAGATATCTCCCTAAAAGCAGGGTAGTATGTTCGGGACTTTCCTGGGGAAGCTTGCAAGCAATACTCCTGGAAGAAGTTATAAATGATTCATAAGAAATTTTCCATCAATCTGGTATCCCAAAATTGTACAAAAAAGGCCCTCAAGTATGCAACAGGTGGAGATGAAAACCAAGGTGGCATGGCAGCCATCATGTGGCTCAGCTCTGCTGGATCTTTGTCAAGCAGCTGTGCTGGTCTTATGACTTCTGCCATTCCATTCAGATATGGCTGTGCCAGAGCATGCTATTGCAAAGTGGGGCTGGGCCTTTGGGTCTGGGGCCTCAGGCCACCACTGGGCTCTGCCTCACCCCATTGTTGCCCAAGGCATCGAGTAACTGCTGCTGCTCCTCCCCCCTGCTCCTCCTGCTCCCCCTGCTCCCCTGCTTCTCTTGCTCCTCCTGCTCCTCCTGCTCCCCCTCTTGCTCCTCCTGTTCCTCCTGCTCCTCCTGCTCCTCCTGCTCCCCCTGCTCCCCCTGCTCCCCCTGCTCCCCCTGCTCCTCCTGCTCCTCCTCCTGCTCCCCCTGCTCCTCCTGTTCCTCCTGTTCCTCCTGCTCCTCCTGTCCTCCTGCTCCTCCTGTTCCAACTGTTCCTCCTCCTGTTCCCCCTGATCCCCCTGCTCCCCCTGCTCCCCCTGCTCCCCCTGCTCCTCCTGCTCCCCCTGCTCCTCCTGTTCCTCCTGCTCCTCCTGTTCCTCCTGCTCCTCCTGTTCCTCCTGTCCTCCTGCTCCTCCTCCTGCTCTCCCTCCTCCTCCTGCTCCTCCTGCTCACCCTGTTCCAGCTGGGAGGACAGGGTGGTGTACAGCAGCTGTCTGGAGCTCTGGAAGGTACTGCCCCTCCATGCTATCCAGCCACATGGTCACCTTGACTCCAGCAACATCGAGATATCTAAAACCAGGTGGGGGCACACGCCTTTATTCCCAGCACTCGAGATCTCTGTAAGTTCAAGGCCAGCCTGGTCTACAAAGTGAGTTCCAGGACATCCACAGCAGTTACACAGAGAAACAATTCTAAAACCACAACCACCACCATGAAAAGATATCTGAGATAAACAGTAGAACAGTTCATATCCTGGATTAACCCTCCTTGAAAGACTTTTGTGGTCTGGGCTGCAAACAGAGGCTGTGTTGATGTCTGTGGTCCATGCTGCTATGGGCAAGGGAGCTTCTTTTGCGGTGGTATTGATGACTGCAGACTCATAACAGAATGAAAGACATTGAAGGCTTCTGTGGCAATCTTCTTCCCTACCTACCAAAACAAAAAAAATGAAAGAAAGGAAGGAAGGAAGGAAGGAAGGAAGGAAGGAAGGAAGGAAGAGTTTATGCAGGAAGCTATTGAATAGAATCCTTAAAAATTGTGATAAAGGTGCTAAGTGTAGCTCTTCACAGCTGATGGCTTCTGGGAGAGGTGGGGGTGGGGAGGATTCAGTTTTCTTTAAGGGGATAGCTACTGGGAATTTGACCATGCTTTAGTGAGTATACGGGCAACACAAATTGGACTTGGTGAGTTCTGTTTTGTTTTGGTTTTATTGAGGGAGGGTGGGCCTGGGAGAAATGGAAAGTGAGTGTGATCGGGGTGCATTGTATGAAATTCCCAAATAATTAATAAAAACATTATGTTGGGAGAAAAGGTAGTTTCCCACCATGTGTGGGGGCGGGGGAGGAGGAAGGAGTCAACAAAGAAAAAAGAAGAAAAGGGTAGGGGTACAAAAATAGCTTCTTGGTCAGGGATGGGACTTTGTGCCAGTCCACTCCCCAGTCTCCACGCTGAGGAACCTTTAAACTCTCGTTGAACATGTAAGCTCAGTAATCTGCAAAGATTCCTCAGTCCCTTCAGTGAAGACGGCAGACAGGAGATGTGCCATTTCCCCACCACTGTGGCCTTTGCACAGTACAACAGACCTGCTACAGTGCCTCACCAGCTCAGCAGCCACATGCCCTGTGCTCCCTGTCTTGCTACGAAGGTCCGAGGGGGGTTACGATGGTGGTCCAAGCAAATCATTTCCCCAGAGGAAGGCGAGGGAGAACTCTCCCCAGGATGAACAACGGCTGCACACAGAGCCTGAGAGGTAGAGTGAACCAAAGAGCAGTCTGTGAAAATAAGCAGAGGAAGGCAGCTCTTGGAGGCGGCACTTTCTTATCTCTTCCCTTAGATGAAAACCAACCCAAGTCACGTTGCCTCCGGAGCAGCTGCTGATGGGGGCTAATTTCTCTGTGTCAGCTTTTGCCACCGCTGTGACAGAACATCTGCCATCAAGGACTCAACAGGAGGAAGGATTTATTTCCCAGGTTTCAGTCCGTCAAGACAGGGCTACAGAGCAGAGGTAGGCTGCTCCCATCATGTGGAAGAAGTAAAAAAGGGACACAGAGGGGTCCTGGACAATACACCACACCATGACCAACTCCAGTGAGCTCATTCCCCCAGGAAGGCCCTGCCTCCTAATGTTTACACAACCTTCCAAAGTAGTGCCACCATGGGGGGCAAGAACCAGGTTTTCAATGCGGGGGCTATTTGAGGGAAGCACTTGACATGCAAAGCACAGAAATTGCATTTTGCACCTTAAAAAGTATCAAAAGTCTTTGATTTGATTTAAAAAACAAACAAACAAACAAAAAAACCCTCTACCAACCCTGACATCAATATTTAAGCTCTGGTTTTTCTGGTGTGATCTTGAAACTACCCTAGCTCAATCCTTCCACAGAACTAGAAAAGCATGCCCATGACTAGCAATGACTCCCTGAAGGCCCCACTTATGGTCAGTTACACAGAGAGAGCCAAGGACAGGCAGGGCTGAGTTATCTCAGCAAGTGACATTTCAGAATGCCTGCCTCCCACAGGCCAGCTTGACTTGACATGTCATGTGAAAAATGGCAGGTGTCAGTCCAGAGGTGTGTGATATGAGGCCCATTTAGTGGTAACCAAAACAAGAATCAAGAAATTAGGATACTTAGGAGGCAAGGTTTGAATGCAAGTTCTCTAACTCTTAATCTTCCCTACCTTCTATGTTATATTCCAATCGTCTTCTTACCTATTAACACATGACATAATTAATTCTTTTCCTAAGATAATGTTGTCTAAATCAACTACTTTTCATGGGCTTTCGAGATTCACTAGGAAGCCAAAGCTAAGGCCTGTGAGGTTCATGTCTGTACATGCTCCTTAGGCCCTTGCTTTTCTCTCTCCTAGCCTTCTTCATCTTCCCTTTCCCCCAAGAGATAAAACATGGTATTAATTTTAATAATATATTCATAATATTAAATTAACACTGGATATTAAGTTACTATTAGTAATTAACACATATTACCCAAAGTGCAGGGAGCATCTGAGGCAGATTGCATTCTAGAGGGATATATGACCCTGTGGTTGCAGTCTCTCTGGGTCACTGGTCTCAGATGGAAACTTGACCTTCCTTGGGCCGTTGACACTGTCTGGGAGACACTTAGGATTATCAAACCTTAAAAGGCTGATGAATTATGTCCTGCAGGCTAGAGAAGTGCTAATCTTCCCACAAAGCATGAATTGCTCCCCATCGCAAAGGATTATCCATCCTTAAGTATCAACCATGCTGCATGGAGCAGCCCTGGCCTCAACAAAACACCTATCATTTCTCTATAGCCAGGGACCATTAGAGGGATGCATGACTTACATTTTGCCTTCTGATAGGATACTGCTGGGTCCAAGCCCTCTTTAGAGTTTCCTGAATGATGGGATAGACTGACTGTGAGGACCGGTCCAGAAGGCAGGAGGCAGCAGGTCTCCACCAGGCCACTGTGCAGGGAAACGCAGCAGGCTGAATGAGCGAGCTTACAGGATGCTGGGTGTACAGTGCCTGTGTCTCGGGGTGTTGAGGTCCTTAGGACCATGGTGGAAGGTGCAAGGACCAGCACTCCTACCCTGCCCTGCTGGTGGACTGCTGAGCTGTTCTTTCCCACAGCTGAACCCTGCCCTAAGTAACCCTTGTGTTGACTCCAGCAAGTTGATGTCTTGATAGACAGATGGGCTCTTTACACTAACCTATTGTCCTTTGTTCTTGCAAAAGCATCTTACTCTTTACTCTTTCTTCCTGGGGTGATTTGAGTCCACAGATGCTTCCTGAACATGGATGAGTTGGTATGCTGCTACTCCAGGGGATACAGAAAAATCCATTATGAGTTCTGGGTATTAAATTCATTAGGGAAAGAAAATGATTTGTGAGGATCTAGTGTCACAAAGAAATTATGACACATTCTAAAACAGGACCACAAGCCAAAAGTGACAGCAATGTGGAGGAGAGATATGCTTTAAAGGATTTCATTTTAACCAGAAGAGCATTGAGGGATCTGAATTGGGGGGAATGCTTCTAGATGCCCCCATAAGCCATTGCTTCCTGGGCCTGCCCAGGAGAGATTACATACCTGCTGCTCTAATGCCCTGGGCATTTTTAAACTTAGAATGTGTGTGTGTGTGTTCATGTGTGCGTGTAGGCACACACATGCCAGGAGACGTGTGGAGAACAGAGGACAACCTCAGTATGAGTTCTCACCTTCTACCCTGTCCGAGGCAGTCTCTTGTTTGCCAGTGTGTCTGTCATGCCAGCTGGCCCACAGACTTCCAGGGGTTCTGCTTCTGCCTCACCTCCCACCACATGAGCACTGAGATGGCAAGCATGTGTTACCATGCCTGGTCTTGTGTGAATTTTAAAGATTCAAACCCAAGTCCTCATACTTGCCCAGCAGGTGTTTTACCCACTGAGACGTCTCCACATCCATCAGTTTTCAATCTTTTAAGGTAAATATTAGGCATAGACCAAAATCATACACAATTTATAAGCATACAGCTCAATGAGCTATCACAAAATGAAATGGAGCCTCTCTTCCATCTCCCTTCCAGGTAACTTAGACATCACCACACTAGTCTTTCCTGAGTTAGGATCTCATAAAAAAAATGGAATTTTATAGTTGTCCCAACTGATTTCTTACTTTTTTGCTCAAAATTATCTTTATGAGAATCATGTTTTTTTCCTATGTAACTGTAGTTACTCCATTTTCATGGCTATATAGAAGTCCATTCTATGAATATACCACAATTTATTTATGACTAAGTTTATAAGATGTGGGTAGTCTGAAGTTTTGGGCAACTGCTAATGTCTTGCTGTATTTTTGTAGGGACTATTGCTGAGCAGGACTGCCTTTCTCTACTAGTATTTGCCTTAGAATTAGATTTCTGAATACAATCCTATTCGATGATGCACATGAAGACAATATGAGAATGTCCTCATGTGTCTTTAGCAGGTAATAAAATCATTTTCCTATGACTGAGAGACAGGTGATGTCCTGACTAGTTTATTGTCAACTTGACACAAGTTGGGGTTATCTGAGAAGAGGGAACCACAACTAAGACAATGGCTCCATAAATTTGGCCTATAGGCAAGCTTGGGGGCATGCTCTTAATTAGTGATAGATGTGGGAAGGTCAAGCCTGTTGTGTGTGGTGCCATCCCTGGGCAGGAGGTCCTGGGTTGCATAAGAAAGTGGGCTGCACAAGAAAGGGAGAGCAAGCCATTAAGCAGAAATCCCCCATGGCCTCTGCATCATTTCCTGCTGCAGGTTCCTGCTTTGAGTTCCAGGCATGACTTTACTCAGTGATAGAGTAGGACCTGACACTTGAAAACTAAAATGCTGTGGAATAATCCTTCTGTACACTGAGAAAATGTGTTGTTCTCATTTTTAATAAAAAGCTGATTGGCCTATAGCTAGGCAGTACCTTTGGGGCAGAGAGGATGCTGGACAGAAAAAGGGCAGAGTCTGAGGAGTGACAGGAGACACAGAGAGAAGCAACATGAACGGGCTGTGTTAAAAAAAGGTACAGCCACGTGGCAGGGGGTAGATAAGAAATATGGGCCAATTTAAAATGTAAGTTAGCTAGTAACCAGCCTGAGCTGTCGACCGAGGATTTGTAATTAATATTGTCTCTTATGATTATTTCGGAGCAACTGTCAGGACACTCCGCCTATACTGAAATAAACCCTTTCCTTCCCAAGTTGGTTTTGGTCATGATGTTCCTCACAACCGAAACTTGAGACAGGCTGGATGTTCCCAAGCTAAGTAGTAATGATACAGGGCACCTGAGTGAGTGGTGTTGGCATGCTGTGACAGACAGGCTTACAAGACAAACAGTGATGTAGACAGTCAGAGAGGACATCTTCCCCAAATCACCACATACATCTCCTGCAGATACAGATGTGAGTTCAAACAGCAGTGACTCCGTGCTCCTCTCTCTGTTTCCATCTGAACCACCGACCTCAGCCAAACTCGGGCTGTGTGCTCTGGCAAGATTTCCTAAGTGAACTCAGGTTCATGCCTGATTTATTAGGATTTTGTCCAATTGCTAATACCATTATTCTGCCCCCCTCCGTTTCATCAACAGCAGTTTAAACTTGGTCATCTTGAATCACTCACAAACAGTCCCAGAGGTTTATTTGGTCCTGTATTTCTTAACACAATTTATAGCATCCAAATATTGAGTTAGATTGGGCTGACATTCATCAGGCCTACTGTAATACGCCCTTGGCTTTTCTCTCACCCTTCCTGTCATCTGTCTAGAAGTAAAAGTGCATCTGCCTCTTTCCAGAGGATCAAAAAAACCTCTTCCCCAGGCTTCTGCTCCAGCAGGGCCTACAGGCTCATCTACATGACCTATTTAAACCTCCCTCCTATGCATATAGCAGAATGCCCTTAGGAGTTATTTTATTGCTACATTCTTTGGCAAAACAATAGTATGTGATTTTTACCCTAGGTCCTTGGACTTTATAGTCTCAGGTTCTTGGTCACCCAAGCAGTGTCAGGAATAGGTTTCATCTCACGTAGTGGGCCTTAAGTCAAATCAGTTATTGGTTGGTGACTCCCACAAACTCTGTGCCACCATTACATTAGCATATCTTGCAGGCAGGACACCATTGTAGATCAAAGGGTTATGTTGCTGGGTTGTTGTTGACGTTTCTCCTTTGCTAGCTCACAGAGTACCTTCTGGTACTGGGAACACTAGCCCCTAGCAGTGAAGGCTCTGCATAGACACCAACTCAAGCTCTCCATGTTCAATAAGTTGTGTAGGTGTCATCTTCAGCAATAAGGCCTTGCTGTCTGTTTGTGGAGAGCAATCAATAATAGCCTTGGAAATAACCTGAATTATTTGAGGGTTTCCATGGGGCCACTTTGGCCAACTCGATTGATGTAACCCACTCCCAGAAGTCTTCATTTGATGATGAGGAATGTCCAGTTTGGGCTCTGTCTCCTGTGTTATTTGACAATTCCATTTAGATCACCTTCATATATGTATATTTTTAGGAAGCTTCTGTTGTATTAGTTTCCATGCTACCCTTCAAATGGCCCTTAATTTTAGCTGTATCTCTCTATATTCCCTCCTTTTTCTGTCTTTTTCCCCCCTCCCTGCTTGATCTTCCTGTTCCAGTTTCCCTCACCCCACCTCATCCATCCACAACTATCTATTCTATTTCCCTTTCCTAGGGAGATCTATCTGGTCCCCCTCAGTCCCTTACTCTATACCTAACCTCTATGGTTCGATGGAATATAGATTGCTTATTATTGACTTAATAGCTAATATCTACATATAAGCAAATACACACCATATTTGTCTTTCTGGGTCTGGGTTACCTCACTTGGGGTTTTTTGTGTTGTTCTGTTTTGTTTTTCTAGTTCCATCTATTTACCTGCAATTTTCATATTTTTAACAGCTGAGTAATATTCCATTGTGTAAATGTAGATCAGTGCCTTGCTCAGCCATCATCAGAGAAGCTTACTCCTACAGCAGAAGGAACAACTATAAACTTATAGTCAGACAATATATAGAAAGTGAGAGATCTTGGATCACTCAGCTCTGTGGAAGAGGAGGCAGAAAACATGTAGAGCCAGAGGGAATGGAGAACATCAAGGAAATGAGGCCTTCTAAACACAACACAACATATGCCCTTGTAAACTCACAGAGACTGAGGCAGCATGTGCAGGGCCTGCACAGGTCTGCACCGGATGGGGTCCTAGAACTAAAAGGAGAAGTGAATGCATGCCTGCAGAAGCTACCTCCAATTGATAACCTAACCCAGAAGCTACCTCCAATCAATAACCCAACCCAGAACTAAGCCACAAGCTACCTCCAATCGATAACCTAACCCAGAACTAACCCACAAGCTACCTCCAATCGATAAACTAACCCAGAACTAACCTACAAGCTACCTCCAAATGATAACCTAATCCAGAACTAACCTACAAGCTACCTCCAACTGATAACCTAACCCAGAAGCTACCTCCAATTGATAACCTAATCCAGAACTAACCTACAAGCTACCTCCAACTGATAACCTAACCCAGAAGCTACCTCCAATTGATAACCTAACCCAGAACTAACAGAAGCTACTTCCAATTGATAACCTAATCCAGAACTAACCCACAAGCTACCTCCAATCAATAACCTAACCCAGAACTAACCCAGAAGCTACCTCCAATCGTTAACCTAACCCAGAACTAAAGCACAAGCTACCTCCATTTGATAACCTAACCCAGAACTAACCCAGAAGCTACCTCCAATTGATAACCTAATCCAGAACTAATCCAGAACTAACCCAGAAGCTACCTCCAACTGATAACCTAATCCAGAACTAACCCAGAAGCTGTCTCCAACTAATAACCACTTGCAAATGAAAACTGAGTTTCTCCCAAGGGAGTCTCACTGGGGAAACAAACTACTCTTAAGGACAGGCTGCATGCCCAGCAGTAGACGGCCAGCAGAAAGTGAATTCAATGGCATCTTTGGAGGTTTCTTGTCTCATGTCATGTCAGGGCTTTGCCTTTTCTTTCTTTCTTTTTTGTTAATTTAATCTTTTTAAAATTTTTTTATTCTCTCTCTCTCTCTCTGTCACATATGCACATGCACACGCACATGCACACGCACACGCGCAGACACACGCACACGCGCACACACACACACACCAGGTCTTTTGTGTATCTATTATGGCTTCCAGTTTTGTGTATTTATGGGATTCCTGAGTGTGCAAACGGGTGGGTCTCTGCATCATTATCTGTTTCTTGTGCCTTTTCTTGGGCTCTTTTCCTTCTGTTTGTTTATTTTGTCCTATTCCATGTGTTTATTTTTGTTTTCTGTTATTATATTTTATTTTATTATGATCCCTTAGATGCTTGTTTGTTTTCTAATGAGAGACAGAAGGGGTAGATTCATATGGGATGGGAGGTGGAGAGGAACTGGAAAGAGTAGAGAGGGGAATATCAGAATATATTGTATGGAAAATAAGTCTCCATTCTATAAAACTTTCTTATACACTTTCATTTAAGGATATACCCCAAATATGATCTCTTCAACTCTTCCAAATGCATGGCTTGCTCACATGAAAGGATGGCATCTTCCCAAAGCCAAGATCAAGTCTCTTGGACCTCCGAGCATGCTCGCTTTGTGGGACACACAGCTGGAATACCGTGATCTGCTCAGAAAGAAATCCCGTCTGTGGGGCTCCAGCCTCAGAGGCACAGTTGCCAGGAATAAGAGACAATTGCTCTGCCCTGAGTGCCTGGGAACTCTAAGAGGCCAGAGTATGATCTGTTTCATGACAGAGACATCTGAGATCTATAGAAACTCCAACAAAGGCAGCTTATCATCCAAATAAGCATTGAGAGAAGTCCCAGATATGCCCTCTGGGTATTTTGGCATAAGTCACTTCCCCTGTCACAAACTCCCATATTGTGCTAATCTCCAAGAGAACAAGAGACCGGCCTCTAAATGTTAACAAAGGGGAGTTTGCACTGAGACTACCACCTGCTGGGTGTTCACACAGGGCACTTACTTGCCCTTCCCATCCCTGCTTACCTGCAAAATCAGAGTATCCACACTGTAGAGGCCATTGCCTGGCTCAGTAAATGGCAGCTGGCCAGTATGTGGGGAGAACCAGGGCACAGCGTAGAGCTGGGCACTTAGCCTAAAGGGCAGGAAGTTGGCGGCTATGCTGAGTGTGAAACATGGAGAAGGCAGTAGAAGGCACAGGCTGGTTTGGTGGAATCCACCAATGCCTGCTTAAAGATTGAAGCACCGTTTGCAAAGACTGGCGGCTTCAGTCACTCAAACCAATGTAGCTCTCACGATTTAATTTCCCGAAATCCTTCATGTCACCCATTTAAATTCTGCTCCTTCTTCCGGAGAGTGAAAACAGAGGAGGGAAAGTGAAAAAAGAAGAAAAGCTAGCCACAGCCTGCCGCCTGTCACCATGAGAAAGTGATGTCCCATTCAGCCATCTCCTCTCCCTCCCTCTTCTTATACTATGCTACACAGTGCATGCGTGTGTCATTGTGTGGGTGTCTCAAGAGCAGAAGTCCTGTCTCATTTCTAGCACATGGATGGCCACAAAGACAAATATCCAATAAGTCAAACGTAAGGTCAAGAGGTTGGAAGGCAGTTGAGAGACTAATGTCCTGCAAGCAGGGCATGGTGGTGCACACCTTTAATCCTAGTATCTGGGAGGCAGAGGCGGGTGATCTCTGTGAGTTCCAGGCTAGCCTGGTCTACAGAGTAAATTCTAGGAGAGCCAGGACTACAGAGAAGAAACCCTGTCTCCAAAAAAAAATAAATATAAATAAATAAATAAATCCCATGAATTTTCCCATGGAAAAGATGGAACAAAGAGAAACAGAATAGACATCAGTCTTCTTTGTATTTGGGAATACGAGTGGGTATCACAGTGTCTTAGCTCAGTCTACCCTCTTTCCCCTTAATCCGACTTTGTGTATCAGTGTGATAAGTAATTGGAAGAGCAAGCAATGTTTCCTTTGCACTCAGCCTCCTTGCTGAACCTGCAAGCCTGCATGGTTGAAAGTGCCCAAGGCCCCTGGAGAGAACTACTCACTTCCTAGAAACTTCTGTGTGGCCTTTGTTCTCCTGCTAGGCCAGTTTCCAACTGAAGTTGAATTTCCAGTTTAGAGGTGAATTGCGTGGCCCATGTGATTCAATGTACTCTGGCTAGAACTGGATAAGTCTGCCTTGAGAAGCGCACAGCTGCCGCTGAGGCCCTCGACCACAGCTTACCAGCAGAGAATAATGGGGACAAAAAGCCAAATCTATATTAAGGTACTGTGATCCCAAACTCAGATGACTGTCGCCAAAGCCAAGCGAGTTAATGTCACTCTCTCCAACAGCTGGGATTCTACAAATGCCACTAAGCCTCTCCTCAGGGCCACTGTGTCTCCAAAAGCCATGTTGGTTTTGCAAGACTGCCTGCAACTTGGCACCATTTCAGCGTGTGACTATTTCCATTCAAGAGTTCCTCATCTGGCTGCTGCCCAGACAATCATGCCCTGGTGTGCTGGTGCTGTTCCTACAAGAGGATCGGGTCACCGAGAACCTGACACCTGCCTGTGGGCTACATGGGGGAAATGGCCAAGCGCAGCAAAAGGACACACGGCATGGCTGCAAAGAAATAAATTAAACATGCGGCCTGCGGTTGGTATAGGCAGTGACAGAGCCCATCTGGATATAATCCATGCCTTGGAAGCAGAGTGTGAGATCCAAGCAGCAGCAGCAGCAGCCACAGAGGTACAGATGTACTCATTCCACCCCAGGACAGTGAATTTGCAGTCTGGATCCTCCGGTGTACTTCACACTTGGGTTGTTCATCCCAGGAATGATAACATCTTTTCTGGGACAACACAAACTTCACAACGCTTCCCCAGGCTCAAAAGATCCAATCAGTCTAATCACAGGCCAGTGCCAAGGGGATGGATAATGAGAAAAGTCGGAGAAGCTGTCTTTATCCTGTCTTCTACTTCGGAGTTTAATTAAAATGTTTTGGAGAAAGGAGAAGAGTATATCGTAGTGGGTTTTAATTTTCTTCCTTGTATAAAAATGATCTATTATCCTGCCCCCACACAAACAGAATCTTGATTTAGGTTTCACATTTTTCATAGACGATTTCATGTGCTTTTGACAGTTCCAATATATACTAAGCAGTTAGTCTCCTCTTGCTGGGAAGTGGAAGGGCGGGGTGCCTCCTGGTGCCCTTGGGAAGCCTCCGACGACAATGCTTTGCCTGTTGAAAATGCTCCACAGGCACTTGCTATATTGAAGTAAAACAAAAGAACAAAGGTATCCATGGAGGAAAGAAGGCAGAGAGCAGGTGGAATTGGGCTTAGTTGTTTCCATAATGCTCAAGGATGTTCCAGGTCCACAGGAGGTCAGCTGAACTCGACTGCTCAGTGGAGTGGGTGGACATCCTTCCCCACCCACCTCTGCCACTGATGATTTCAGAGGAGGCAGTATAAGTTCAGTTTACTAGCTGTATAATCCTGAGCAAGTTACGTTACCTCGCTATAACCTCAGTTACCTCCTCTGTGGTATGGCAGTAACAATTGTGTCTCTCTCTAGTGTTGTAACTCTGGCTGATTCTAGGGGAAACTTTTTCACCTTCCATCTCCATCCTTGTTTCCAGCAGTGCCTGGGCCAGCTGCCATTGGCTTGCAAGGACTGGTTGTCTGCTATCTCCCTACTCTAAGTTCAGTGGCTTCCTGCCGGGAGGTTCCAAACGACCACCTGAGAGTATTTACACCCTGGAAATTGGTGAATGCTACAACATGGTGATATTATGTTCCCCAATATATTGTGCACCCTAGTAAACTTGTCTGGGGTCAGAAAACAGAACAGCCACTAGATAGACAGAGAGGCCAGAAAATGGTGGCACACACACCTTTAATCCTAGCATTCTGGAGGCAAAGATCCAAAGATCTCTGTGAGTTCAAAGCCACACTGGAAACAGCCAGGCATGGTGACACATGCCTTTAATCCCAGGAAGTGACAGCAGGAAGCAGAAAGGTATATAAGGCGTGAGAACCAGGAACTAGAGCCTTTTTTAAGCTTTTAGGCTTTTAGCAGCAGTTCAGCTGAGATCCATTCAGATGAGGACTCAGAGACTTTCAATCTGAGGAAATAGGATCAGCTGAGGAATTGGTGAGGTGAGATTAGCTGTGACTTGTTCTGTTTCTCTGATCTTTCAGCGTTCACCCCAATACCTGGCTCTGGGTTTGCTTTTATTAGTAAGACCTTTTAAGATTCATGTTACACTACAAAACAGAGCACTGTGCTTGTTTTGTTTTATTAGTTTTATTTATTTATTTTGGAGAATGAACTATCAAACTTTTGTAAGAATTAAATAAGATAATGCTGAAGGGTCTTAGAGTATTGTGCATACAGTAAGTATTTGGGAATTGTGAATTATTGCTGTACATTAAATTATTACCATATTTTATAGGATCTAGGACTCTTTAGTTGCACATTTTTACATCTATTAAAGCAGGATGTGTTCATAATCAATAGCATCTTCCAGTTATAACTGGCAGCATTTTTTTCAGTGGCTCACAAAATAATGACTCCACAATCAATGGGGCTTCATTACTCCTAGCAGTCACTGTCTTCGTCACCATCGTTACTGTGGTAGGTCCTTTAGAACGCTCTAGTCAAGTAGTCTCAAAACATGGGGGAAATGCCCTGAAGCCCCTGGGCCTGTAGTTACACCAGCTGACTCTAGGGTACCTTGAAGGGGGTAAAACCTCCCGGTCTTTATCCCTGTCTGAAGTTGGCCATTCTCCACACCCCCCAAGTCCTCCAGACAATCCCTCTCAGGAATGACCCAGAGTCTCTCCTGTGATGACGAGCCACATCCCCAGCAGGTCTGCAGTGACAGCCTGGTGGCTCTCTAGGTACAGGAACTGAAGTCTCCTTGGAAGGGTCATCCACAGCAGGCAGAGGCTCTTTCCGGACACTGCTGGTGACTGCTTGCAAAGCTGCTGTCTTTCGTCTGTTTTGTTTGGTCTGAGTCAGGGTTTCTCTGTGGAGCCCTGGCTGCCCTGGAACTCACTCTGTACAGCAGGCTGGCCTCAAACTCAGAGAACTACCTGCTCAAAACACATTTATTGATTACGATAGTGAGTGACTAAATAAATACAAATAGTAAATATGTGGAAAATATGAAAATTTTAATGTAAGAAATGACCAAGTATTATCCAGGATGTAATAAATGACACTCAAGTCCCTGACTGATGGAATTAGAAATTGCTTTAAAGACTCTTTTAAAGGATACTTTGCTGATGTGCCCTAAAATTTAGTATCTGCCTACTGTAGTGTCTAATGGTTCATAGAAACATTCTCACTCAGGCACAAATGAGCTAGCACAAGGATCTCTGTGGCTCTGTCGTCTCTAGTGGCAGAGCACTGTAAGCAGCCTGAATTTCTACAAATCCAGGCAGATGTTAAACACGCCACTGCCCACAGCCATTCTGCATGCAGCAGGGAGGCAAAATGAAGCCAATCTGTATAAATAGACAGAAAAGAAATATCGATGCAAGCAAAAAAACCAATTTACTGAACGCCACATCAGATGACGATATTTAAATTCCTAAAATAGAAAATAACACCATTTTTGTGGCTCTTCATATAGGGTCCTAAATGCATAGGAAAAGTAAAGCTGGTGACAGCCAGGAGCGGCAAGAGAACACGGGCAAGGCAGACTTCGGCTTTGCTTAGATTTCAAGGTTTATAATCAAAACGTATAGGTGTAGTAGCCGTGTGATTAAAATTTTCAGAAGATTAAATGGGAAGCTCAGCTAATGGATGCAGAGGCTGAAGCATGACTTCCTGTGGCACCTCTCTGAGAGCATTCCCTCTGCCAGGGAAGGGCAGGATGCTGCTCTAGGTGGCTGCCACGTGCTCACTGTTTCAGGAGCTTCCGAGCCAAGAGCTAAGAAAAGAGGGACAGGAGCCCCACATTGCTGTTCTACTGGCACCGGCCTCCGGGACCAACATGGACTGGCTGGATTCCAATGGCCAGAGGATCACCTCCTTCTTCCTTTCTTGTAGTACCCAATGAGGCAGAGGAAGAAGGGTAAGGAAGTAAGAAAGCTGGAGGGGGAGGAGGCCAGAGTCATAGCTGACAGACAACTTACCTGGATATTGTACCATGAGCCAGGCCTTGTGGTAGCCGAGAGGACTTAGTGGCTTCTTCTCTCCTCTTCCATCCCCTCTTGTCTGAACAGGGCTATCCCTGTGGGCCAGTGCTAAACCACCAACAGAATGTAGAATCAAATGGTATCTCCTAGAGTTATCTTGGTCACCCTTTACCAGGAACTATGGGATAAAAGGGTCTTGAAAATATTCACAGTACATACAGAAAGTATTTTTCCTTCATTAGAAATCAAATACTTGTTCCGTCCCCTTTGAAGCTTCCAAGTCTCATTATTTCCCAAGATTTTTTCACAAAATGGTCCCAGCATGATGTTGCCTGACTGTAATCCTGGCACCCCAAAGACCAAGGCAGGACAATGTAAAGTTCATGACAATTGTGTACTGTATAGTGAGACTTTTTCTCAAAAGACTTACTCTGTCTTGTTTGATTTCTTATCTGTCTGCCCATCCTTCTGTCCAGCCAATCACATTTAGCATGAGTGACAGCTACTAATATACTATAGAGTACCTGGCAGAGAGTTTCAAAGAAGGCTTTGCAGAAATAATACAAAGAATGAATCAGGACCAGCAAATGTTTGAGGATGTGAATGAAGAGGGGGCTAGAGTAGATGGGGGTGGGGGGCACAGATAAGCTACCCCATAACTAAGAAAAAAAGACTGTGGCAAAGTTTTCCAACTCACAACGGGATAAAGAAAGTGTGGGAAACAGCTCTACATTTAGAGAGCAAGAAGTGTCCTGGAATCCCGCAGGAGGGGTTTCTACAGAGAACAAGAGCATCATTAGGAAGGACTGTTAGACTTGTTAATGAAATACCAATAAAGGCTATGGGGGCAAGAACTCTGTCAATGAAACTAAGTTTCTGGCGCAGGGAAGCCTGATGAAGAGGGGGGCTGGTGCTTTGCACTCCCCAAGCACAGGTGGCTAAACAGTCTGATATGCTCAGAAGGGGCCCTATCAAGACAAAAGCCAGGAACCAAGGTCCCCCAACTGCTGTTTGAAGCCTCTACCTCCTTAGCCAACCTATGCTGCATTAATTAAAAACTCAGTTCCAATGGCTCATTTGCTCAATAAAAAGCAAGTGCAGACTCTAACTTGCTTTCAAACACCTTGCCACTCTTACCTCAGACAGGTCTCACATGAAAGCTCAGAGATCAATCACATTGCCTATCAGGATATCAGCGAGCCTGGGACTTCTGGGGGAAGGAACCTGCTGTGGACTTCAAGTGCTCTCACATTGGTGAAAACAAGACCTGGTGGGTACTCCGCAGGTAGCCAGGCAGGTGCTCCACACTGCTGGAAGGTCTGAGCCAATCCTCATTCATCAGTGTTATTCCAAGTGGTGTGCTGTAAAGACATTTGATGTTGACACTCAGAAAAAGAACCCTGTCACTCCTTTTGCCAGTTACCAAGTGGCCACACCAGAGTTCATTGAGCAATGACTGTGTATCCTTAGGGTTAGACCCAAGGATGGCGTGCACAAGCCCATGCTACGAGAGAGTAGAAAGAACAGCACAAAATGATGACTGGGAAAAGACCTGGGGGTCCTACTCTGTGGCTCTTCAGCCATGTCCACCTCAATTTCCCCTTCTGTGATAAGGAGGTACATTTTATATTCCACTTCATTGGGTAATTGATAGTAAAAGAGATCAGATTAAAAGCAATCAACATAAAACATTTATCAAAACCCAAAGGAATAGGTAAAAACAAAAATAAATGTCAGCCATTGCTTTTGAAGCGAGAGCTGGGGGAACAAGAGGAGCCCAGGAGTCAGAGCCCTGGTGGAAGGAGGGCGGAGCAAACTGGCTTTATACACTTTTCAAGGCAATGCAAGGGTGTCTGGGTTCCTTTAACTGTACACTGGTTCAAGTCTGTAGCTGGTAGTTTCTCCGGTCCTGCCTTGCCCAGCAGTCCGGATGAATCTCTCTCACTGGCAGTCCCACAGCCACCTATAAAATAATCACTCAGAGGCTTATATTAATTACAAACTGTATGGCCTATGGTTTCAGCTTCTGGCTAGCTAACTCTTTCATCTTAAATTAACCCATTCCTATTAATCTATATGTTGCCACGTGGCTGTGGCGTTACCGGTTTGCTGGCATCTTATTGTTCCTTTTCCGGTGGCTCGCATCTCTTTTGACTCTGCCCTTCTTCTCTGCTTGGATTTCCCACCTGGCTGCAAGCTTTCTTGCCATAGGCCAAAACAGCTTTATTTATTATCCAATGGGAGCCACACGTATTCACAGCAAGCATACAGAAGGACATCCCACAGCACAAGTCTGCAGGGTTAGAACTTACATTTTTAAGTATTGAAGGTATAAGTTAACCTGAACAAAGATGTGTTCTATTTGGAATGGAAATTAGGCCCGTAAGAAGCAGCCTTTCCAGAATAACTGTATTGCAAGGACTCCAGACCAACCATTCCTTGACCCAAAAGTCACCTGGCTTCAGATGCAAACAGGGTCACATCTAAACTGGGCGGGGGGAAATCACACTGACTCTTGATCCCATAGACACTCAAGCTAATTGTTATGTTCTTTGCCCTTGCTTTGCTGAAAGGGTCTGGGGGCCATCTCTGCATGCCCTTGGCAATGGAAACTATGGTTGCCCTACCCTGTCCCTGATTGCCCCCGTCACCCCACTTACCATGGTTAGTGAAGCCTTACTTCTGTTACCCATCTATGACATGTGTGGGGCCTCCCATGAGCCTTAAGCTCTTGGTTCTTGGGGGTGAGGTGCAGCAGAACTGTAGATGCTCTGCAGAAGAGAGGTAAGTGAGCCCCAACTCTGGGGTGGTGGGCAAGTTGTGTAACTTTGGCCCGGCTGCAACCCTGTGTGTGGTCATGATTCCCACAGAGTCTCCATGAGCTCAGTTCTGTCACCTCTGACCTTGGCTAGCAATACCACAGCAACATTTAGCTGCCTTGACAGGAAACTGAGACCAGGCATCTCCTCCACATTCTGTATTCCCATCCCCAGGACATCATCAGACAGATAGAGGGAGGGTACCTCCTTAGCAGGGATTGAATGGAGCTCCCTCAGCCCAGTAGCCTGCTGTACCAGGGCTACTGAAGTCCATTGCCCACCTTGGTGATCTAGCATGACAAAACAAGGTATTTCATAACATCTGAAGAAAGTAAAATTGAAAAGGCCCACCTTGATTTTGTGTCAGGTGTTGGTGACTGAGAAGGATTAGCTGTGTGCAATATCCAATACTCTTGGCTCCTGATGGGCCCTCTCTACGGGACTTGATTCAGGGTGACAAATCCCTCTCAGAAATGGCCAAAGAGATGGCTGTACAAAGTTGGACAGGCAGTAAACAGTTTGCTACAAGTAAATTAAGTTTGGGAGTATTGATTGCAGGCTGATACAAGATGGTGTCACTGACAAATCCTTCAAAGCATGGAGTTTGTGCTGAGGTTGGGACACATTGGTTCTAAGTTTCTGGCTTTCCAAAGATTATTAACCTTCTTTATGTCTGCTTAAAAGTAACCTTTCAGGCTAAAAAGATGGATCAGCAGTTAAGAGCACTGACTGCTCTTCCAGAGGACACAGGTTCAATTCCCAGCACCCACACCACAGCTCACAACTGTCTGTAACTCTAGTTCCAGGGAACCTGAAACCCATAGCAAAATACTAATGCACATACAATAAAATTTGAAAAAAAAAGTAACCTTCCCCACTTCAGAAAATTCATCACAGAGAATTTAACTTATTGATTTACTATGTTACTGAATTTCTACTCTGTGTACCAGGTACTCTTCTAGAAGTCTTGTGTATCACCAAGTCAACAAACTCTGACTTCATGGATTGGAAGATAGACAAAATTCAAAGCAGCCTATAATAAAATGTCAGGTTGTAGTAAGTGTTATGAGGCTGGACAGTGAAATGGACAGTGAGATGATGGAGATACTTTATAAATGCTGAGACAGCCTCTCTGCAGAGTTGATCTCTGAGGACACTTGTGACTAATATGGGACACACAGTCCAGGAGAGAGAGAAGAGCAGTACACTGGTCCTGAGGTACTCAGAATACTAGGAGCTGGGCGAGGGGAGGTGACTGAGAAACTGGGAAGTGATACATATAGGGAGTCAGGAGCCAGATCACATGTAGGTCAGCAGACCATGGGGAGGACTCAGATTCTGCTGGAACACCTTCTATGACTACAGATATTTTTGACACTCCAAAGATAATCTGACATTTCTGTGATGAATGCTATGCTGAACAACACAGACATTAGGAACTAACTTTGGGACCTTAAGTACTCCTTCACCCAGCTAGCTGTAGGGCACATTGGCTAAAATCTGATCTGAAGGCATTGTCTTGCCTGGCCTTACTCACCCTGAACCAGGTCAGCCAGTGACTGGTCAGGGTGGGTTAGAAAGACCCACCCTTTTCTTCCCACACACCTGGACTAAAGTTAAGGGTCAGAGCTCCAGGTAGGAGGGGCTGACGCTGCCTCTGCTTCTGCTATGTTAAAGCCCAACAGGACCCTCAACCTCCACGTGCATCACACCACACAGGTGCCCATCGATAATGGGAACACAGGCATCACAACGCCAATGAACCCTGACGTCATCTGTCCTGAAGACAGTTTTGAACAAAGAAATCCACCACACAAGCCCTGCAGCTGTAGGTGGAGACTGAAGGGTGACCCTGAAGCCATTGTAAGCAATTGACTTAAGGTAAGTTCACTGTCTCCGGTAGATTTCCAAGTTAAGTTCGTTACATTGTGTTGTTGAGCTGGTCTCTCTAAAGTGGATGCTGATAAGAACGATGGGATGGTGGCGTGTAGTCTGAGGAGTCAGAACCTGGTTTTCCTCTCTTTGGGCTCTTTGGTAGCTCTCAGAGATCAATTGGTTCAGTCAAGGTTATGGAAAGTCCATAAGCAACATGACTATCTATAGACAGATGTCCAAAGCAACCCTTAAAAGTTGCTGCCAGCAGCAGGACCACCCATTTTTCCTACCTTTGAAGACTGTGAAGTGCTCAACTAGACAAAATGTTACAAAACTCTTGCTTCACATGAACCGACATTGAGTCTGCTCACTCAAGCAGCTTGGGTCGGATTCATGATCTGTGAGGCCTTTGATATTAGAGAGGGCAGAGCTGCAGGCCGAAGGCATACACCGTTTATCCACTGAACGGTTCATTGCCCAGTATAGTTGGTTCAAAACCATTAGCAAAATGCACGCAGGTCCTGTACCTTTCCGGCCTTCTCTGCTTATTGCCTGCCATGTATCAATTGCTCCTTCTCTCTCCACGTCACTGAGGGCGTTGGGGTGCCAAGCTGAAGCTGCATTCTCACATGGGGGAAGCCTGGAGTGCAAGGAGAAGCTGAAAGCCTATCGCTGGGGCTTCTGAGAAGTCTCTTCACCAGGCATTATGCAGACAACAGAGCAAGCCCCTCGCTGCTTTCCTTTGTGCTCCTGGGCCCACGTGTGCCTCTCTTGAGGGCCCTATTAGCTTCACTTGGGTGGCATTTGGGATACCAATGATATGCCCACCCAGGAGTTTCTGGTCTAGTCAGTTAGGGTTGCCATGCAAAGAGCCGTGCGTCTGAGGTCACAGGATAGTCCCAGGGGCCATTTTGTGAACAAATTCTGACCTTCAGAATAGAACCCAAACACTGTAGATACAAAGCATAAACAAAAGTGTTCTGGCCGCTTCAAGTCATTTTCTATGCCCAGATTTCATTTTCCTGAGGAAAAATGAGTACCCTTGTCTTGTTAAACCAGGACTCTGAGTTTTCTACTGCACACAGCTGAACCTAATTGCATATGATAAAAAAGAAAGAAAGAGAAAGGGCCTGAGGCCATATCTAGTAGCTCCTTCCTCCAACTTTTTAGAAAATTTCCAGTCTATTTTTTTTCTCCAAGTTAACAGAAAATTGGAATATGACTTTAGCAGTGAAGACCTTGAATTCTTATATTAAATTTGGCTGAGTGGCTTCAGTCAATCGATGAGTCGGTACTTATCCTAATTATTTCTCAAGAAATTGTGCACCCAGATCCCAAGGTGCAGAGGTGTCACAGCAAGTGATTTCTCAAGCACTAAATGAATTGCGTCTAGTATGGAAGTTGGAAAGAGCCCCAAGGCCTGTGCCCCTGATAGACTGTGTAAGGATTTTCTTCTCCAATGGAAGCTGGTGGGATCAACAGGTTTTCCCCAAATTCAATAGCAAGCCCGCCTGATTAGGAAAGGAAAGGAACTTCAAAAGTGCTATGCTGAAAGTTGCATTTGGATAATTATACAATTTCTAAGGGGTCTCTGTCACAACTCGGACTTTTGTGTGCTTGCTTTTTAAACTAAAAGCTTAAGAAAAACTGTGGTTATTAGTCTCAAGAAGGCAGATGACTGAAGTTGGATGCTGCCATGGTCCTTAAATTCCACCATGGGTGAACACTGGATTCAGCCGTTACCCACACATCCTCTCAGCAGCTTCCTGGTGACACATTTGGAGGGATGGAGCAGACCCTGTCTCCATCCTTCATGGTAGATCCTTTAGCTCCCAGCCAAATGATTATTTGGATAGTTAACAAATTCTGCATATGGGTGAAGGGCCAAAAATTGAGTGAGTAATATCAGGCATTCAAAATGTGTATTAGTCTGTCGTATCTACAGGAGAAGGCTTGACCTGCAGATGAGACCAGGCCCAAGTACCACTTAAAGCCAAAGTTCTGAGAGGAGATTAAAAACAAAAACACAACTCATGAATCCCAGCCTTAAAGTCCTAAACCTAAAACTAGTCAGCAAATACGCTATAAAAAAGCACTTGGCCGATTTCCTAGTTTATAGCCTCTTTCCCCACTTCTAAACTAACCCAGAGGAAGTAAATCACGGCTCCTCCAACTTTGTAAGATGCTGGAAGCTGGCTCAGGGGCTCTGTTGAGACTCCTCAAAAGCAGAGATTATACTCTGGCTTCTAAGCTCTCCCACTGGCCTTTCTCCTAACTGAAATAAAGTCTCAGTGGAAGTGGAGTGAGCAGAGGAGGGTCAAGGGGCCTGTGGGTTGTGTGGCTGCCCAGGCAGAACCAGAGTTAACCCCATCTGGAAAGGAGGTAGAAGCAGACAAAGCCAGGGCTCATGCTAGAATTTAGTAGTGGTTTTGTTTAACATGAATATTATTAGTTACTGACTGACTGTTCTGTATGTTTGATGAACTTTGAGCCTCCAAGTAATGATGAGACAATATTTCCCTCTGCTCCTAACTTAGTCCCCCCCCCCCTCCACCCTTTCTGGATTTTAGGACCTCCTATCTTTTCTTGGCGCCATGCATACAATGCAAAATTGAATATTAGGAGGATGGCATGTCTGTGGGGAATAAGTTCAAAGGGGCTGGCAGAAGCCCCAGGAGATGGCTAGGCTCAGTCCTTGGATGTGGTACAGGATGCTATCCATTAGAGTCCCTGGGCACAGGCAGAGGGGCAAACTCGTCTTGCTCAATGAGGGGAACATAGCAACACGTCAGTGGCAGGTCCCTTCTGAATACTCAAGCAGTTGCCTTCCAGGGACCCGGGGAAGGTCCACTGACTTCCTTTTCAAATATTGTGATTCTCTCTTTGAATGCCTACCCAGCTCCTTCCATATTCTGGGCTACTGGTTAAATAAGCCCCTTCGTAGCTCCATTCTGCCTCCTCTCTTAACTGCCCTTTTGCTCTTGAGAACTTCCCCAGTTCCCTCAAAGTACTTCCTTCTGTGATGACCCTACTTCCTTTATCTTAGTAAACATGGAACCCATGTTTAGAGAACTAGCATTCTTATTTTGAAAGTCGTGATTGGGTGGGGGGGGGGGGGGCATAAAAAAAGAAAACCTTCCTAGGACAGTCAAGAAAAGGAGTGGGGTGAATTTCTTCCTCTCCACACCCTTTGGTGTGTGTGGGCACAGTTTGGCTTGCACTGAAGACTTAGAGTATGCCTCTTTAAATGAGTCCAGCAGCCCTGGTACACTCTGAGCACGGCAAATATTAGGTAACAAGAAAGCAATTAGGTTTTAGGGAGGAACTCCATGGGTGTTTATTCCTGACAATCATTACTGGCATCTGAAGTCCCGGGTTGAGAAATTACAATCAACAGTTCTTTGTCCATTCCAATTTTTGTGACACAGCAGGATTTTTTTTTTCTCGTTTGCTTAAATTACAGGCAAAAGCTCCCAAGTGCACAGTTGAGATGGTCACCCAGGTGTCCGCATTCAAATTCTTAGTAGGAGGTGCTCAATGAAGTTCTGGAATTACTAACCCTCTTTAGTCTGGCACTGCCTGGCCTCTGGCAGCAGACCCACCTTGCCTCATAAAAGCTGGAGCCTGAGGGGCCAAGGTCAAGAACCCAGGTCAAGACCAGCCATCTCTGAAGGATCCATGATACTGCAGAGACAATAACCACAGCCTCTTTCTGGTCAATTAATGTGCTCCCAGTGGTCCATGAGCAAATATTGATGGCTTAGCAGAATAAATCAGAGGCTCTCTCCTGCAAGCCCTGATGTCAGAAGGGGGCAGCTTCTGAACCCACAAAGCACATCATTTCATTTTATTCCCCTCCTGAAAGTGCTTGGACCAAACATCTCTAATGCAAATGACTCTGGGCTCCCTCACCTGCCGAGCTGATTGTCTGTTTCCTGATGGCCTCCTTTCCTTGATTAAATCCTGGAGCTTCTGTTAATACATTAAGTCAGGACTGGAATCCCTGAAAACAAACCAAATTACAACTGCAATTCATTATCCAAGAGACTCTTCCCGTCACTCTTTGCTGCAAAGAAGAACCAGGGGCCAAGGGGGAAAGGAAGAGCCATACAACAGTGGACAAAGGAAAAGGCTGAAGGGGAGACGGCAAGGGTGGTGGATACATTCGCAACAGACAGGCATCACATGAAAGGCTTTCCTGTCATGTTCCTAATTAAACACTATTTCATCCTGGGTTTCTTTATTACCCTTCTATAGAGATTCATTGATATTTTTTTCTACCCTCAGTCATGCATTGAGACTGATACATGAGCATCAGAAGTCATATTGCTTGAGATGATTCAAAAGAGATTTCTAAAAATGTTAACCAATGTCGGTAGTTCGTGAAGCAATGGTAAAAACCTGGGCTGTGGTGTTCATGGCCCTCCAGTGATATGGTCTCCCAGGCCATCCGTCACTCACTGTTCTCATCCAGGCTGCTGTGACACACTAAGGCCAAGCCCTGCACATTTTAACCTACAAAGCAAAGAAGAGCTTGAATTTATGGTCTCGGGTTGGAATTGATGCTTTTCCTGGATGTATAGAAAACGTAGGTGGTAGTTAGCAAATGAGTTAATTTCCTGGCTTTAAAGATGTTTAATTACCAAACACCAGGCAATTGGAGTGAGTAGGCGGCTTCTACAGGAAAGGCATAAAACTAAAAAGCATGTAGTTTCCAATCCTACAGATAATACAAACAGAAGATAAGGCAATATTTTTCTAATTTGATGTCTCCCCCTCTGTGTGTGTACATACATGTATATATGCATGTGTGTGGAGACAAGAGGTCACTTGGAGATGTCATACTCAGGTGCTCCCCTTATTTTTCAGACAGAGTCCCTTGCAGGCCTGGATATTACTCAGTAAGCCAGGCTACCTGGCCAATGAGCCCCAAAAGTCCACTTGTCTCCACCTTCTGGGCATTGTACTCCACCACCCCATCCCTTTGCACATGAGAACATGGGAACTGAGCTCGGGCCCTTGGGCTTGCAAAGCAAGGTCTTCATCACCCCAGCTGTCTCCCCAGCCACTGATTTGGTCCTGTTGGAGACAGAAGGATGTCAACAGCTTTGCACTTTGAGTAGGCCACCTAGTTCTCCAGATCGTCACAATGCCTTGGGCTGTGGCTCAATGAAAGGGTAGATAGGTGTAAACTGAATTTAAATCTGATAAGGATGCTAACTGATTTCAGCAGATGCCATTTATACCACAGCCCCGCCTTTTAGTTCTTCTTTGCTCCCCTCTGCTGCCCGGCTGACTTTCACAGGATACCCCCGTTCTCACATTCAGGTTTCTACTTCGTGTCAGTGGCCAGAACATCCAAATCTCTACCCTCACATCTCACTCCTCCCTCACACTCTGCATTTGCTTTTTTATGTGGGGTTTGGTTTTGTTGGTTGTGGTTTTTAGTACACCATGTTTTTAAAACTCCACCGTGGACTCCCATGCCAAAGTTACTCTCGACAATGTGCTTCATAAAATTTCTTCTAGGGTTTGGTCTCTGGCCTCTTCTCTCGTCTCCTTCCCTGCTTTAGCTCTGTATTAACTAGCAAGATCCTCTTGGTCTGCTGTCTAATTCTGGCCTTCCAAAGACTTCCCCAGCATGTACTTTCTCAAATACTAAATTTTTCCTGGCCTTTGGGGATCTTTTATAGCCCGGAGGCTGCCAGGACTGTGGCTTTGCACATCTCTCCAGACTAGCAGTTTTTCACTAGGCTCTGTGGTCCAGCGCTTGCCTCACTCGGTGTATGAAGGGGAAGAGGAGGGAGAGGAGAGGATACGTGTTGTGTGTTGTGTGCTTCTGCCTCTGAGCCTGGGTAAGCACAGAGAATCGTATAAAAGTGTGGCTCCCCTCCTCCTTGGGAGTCAGAGGGTCCATGTCAGTTCTAGCTCTGACTATTTGCTGTCGTATGGCCTTGAGGTAATGGAAGTAGTTCTTTCAGTATTGGATTACAAGAGGCCTTTACAGCCAGGCATGGTGGTGCACACCTTTAATCCCAGCACTCGGGAGGCAAAGACAGGTGAATCTCTGTGAGTCTGAGGCCAGTCTGGTGTACAGAGCAAGTTCCAGGACAGCCAGGGCTATGTAGAGAGACCCTGTTTCAAAAACCAAAACAAATGGCAACAAAAACACGACGCATTTATGGCTTGGCCCAAGGTCTGCCCAAGCGTAAGGACCTATGTAAAACCTTGCAGAGAAAACCATCTCCAACTCAAATGGATTGCATGGTGGTAAGGTAAGTGGCCACTTTCAATGTATTTACATTGTCTTCCACGTGGGTTGAGCTACCCCACTGTGGCTAAAATGGACGTCATTAAATCTTGCTTTTGAGGAGGAATAAAAGGTCTTTTTCTTTGGGCTAAAGGCTAACAAAATGGGCTGTGTTGACTCTTCCTACGGTGAACACTTCCCCTCTCTCTGCACCACTTGCTACGATAATCCTCGATTCTAATCACTGGCACCTCTTTATCAAGAGCTGTGGAGCTGGCATCCCTCCCCGTCTACTCCTGCAGTATTGATATGTCATGAGGAAGAACAGGGGATGCCATACAGCCACTTCTGGAGAAGAATAAAGCACAGGAAAGGATTCCACAGAACGGTCCAGGTACATGGGGGAAGTGTGGTAGTCCAGGGCTGCTTTCCTCACTGGCATTTTACAGGAAAGGATTTATTGCACCACAATAAGCATCTATGTATTTCCAGCAAGCATTTTTGCATTATTATTCACTCAGCAATTCAGATGGGAATTTAGAGGTGACAGCTTGCCAATTTTTCATTCCCACAACATTCCGGATGTGAACGTCTTAATCTGAAATCGTTGCATTAATTACCAGGGGGTGGGAGGGTGGGGAAAGTTAGCACGGTTTTGACGATGCTCACATCTTTGAAGAACTGTGCTAAATGGACAGCTCTGATGGTGCAGATGGGATGCTTGACTCAGCCTGCTGGAGGGGCGCGGGAGAGGCACAGGCTCACAGAGGCAACCACGCTCTGCTCCTGCTCACTCTGAGGCTTTTCCACCTTTGGGGAACTGTTCACATCTGTGCAAGCCAAGATGGTACTTTCCTCATTTAACATTCTCTTTGAAGGCTCCAGAGAACTCACTAAAGCAACGAATAGCCCCTGCCTAAACCATCAGTTATTAGGTAGCTAGTTTGTGCCCAGTGCACTAACCTGGGATCCTGAGTTAGTTATTCTCTGAGGAATGCTTTCTGTGACTGTCTAACTCTGGTGTGCTTGCATAGGTTATTGTTTGTCTACCCAGCTAGAATTTGATTCCTTTGAGGAGAGGAATCCTACACTTTGTCCACAGCTGAATACCCATCCCCTAAAACAGTGCCTAGTTGTGGCAAGATAAATGGTTACTAGATGAATGAGGGAGGGAATGCCAGATGATGAGGCAAATTAAAGAATGGCAAGACACATTCCCTGATGTCAGTGTTAATCTAGTTGTAGAGCAAATATAGGAAACAGAGCCTGCAAATAAAAGCAGAGCATCGGACCCTCTCGGGTCTTCCTTGGAGTGTGCTGTGTATGATGGCTGCTGCTATCTGTGCAGGAGGAGAGAGGCTGTTCTGCTGGCATCCCACCTCAAACCCTAACTGGTAAGAATAAGCTCACCCTCCCTTGCACGTGCTTTCATAGCCCAACTTTGCACACTCTGCCTCCTCTCTCTCTGCTCCTCTTGTTTGGGTCTCATTGCTGAGGTCCAAGGCTTTCCGGGCTGTCGGTACCGTTTGGTTTGTATCCTTCCTTCCCATTTCCATTAAATAGCATCCATAGATGGGCTTGATACACGTGCTCTCCTGGAAGAAATATCTTCATTCATACATCTCAAATAGTGTTGTAAAACCCTGTGACTATTAATGGAAATTTAATAGAATCATGTTGCAATTTTTAAGATTTGGGGAATATAGAGGAAAACTATGCCCATAATAATTTTTTTCCAAGCCTCCTGTGTGCTCCTATGTATTTAAGCACCCCAGAAACAAGCCTAGTTCACAACAGGGATTTCTTCCAAATTCATCTGACCATAGTGTCTTTCTATCTGATATGTGTACTGTTGCCTGTTGCTAGAATGTAGTTCAGAAAACACTGAGCCTGTAAGCTTTGTAGGGAGAAGGACATGCAGAGGTTGTTAGTTTGAGCAAGGCCCTTGGGAGTTTGAAGATTGACTATTCGATCACTACAAATTGATCCGGAATCAACATGATTAAGTTCATGAAACCAGACTATAGGGGATCAAAGGAGGGAAAATCAAGAAGGTTTCATGGAAGAGGTGAAATGGAGTTGCATTTCAAATATTAAAAATTTAGAAAGAAGAAACATATGACATTTCAAGGGTAGGCAAAAGTCAAAGACACGGAGATGCAGGACTATGTTGCTTTTAAGTTTTAATTTACTTAGCTTCCTGAAAATTCGGTTAGATTTTGATTAATGCGTCCAACCCCCAGCCCTATCCTCTTCTGTTGATCTAGTGTCTGATTATCACTAAGACAGGATTCAATACAAGAGGATTTTGTCAAGAGAATGCCTGTGTGATAGAAAATGGAATGAACCCAGGGGAAGCCATCAGACCACTGCACAAGTCTGAACCCAGGAGATGAGGGCAGGAAAGAGAGACATCCTAAGCTACCAGGAAGGGTAAGTAAGGAACCAGGAAGTCCTCACATCAGCAATGGCCATGGACAGAGCTTCTCATCTCCCAGGTCTGACTTTGGCCACATATTCCTATTGCATGAGCAGCACATGCCTGACAAAGCATGACACAGCACATGCCACAACCTGGCAGCCTGGTACACACCTGGATGCCAGAGCACAACCTGGCAGCCTGGGTATACACCTGGATGCTGGGGCACAAACCTGGCAGCCTGGGTACATGCCTGGCTGGTGGAGCACAAACCTGGCAGCCTGAGTACACGCCTGCATGCTGGGGCACAAATATAGGTGGGGGTTTTCAGTGCTCAGCTGCAGGAAGTTTATACCAGCTATTGCCGACATTTAGCAAAATGCTTTCTTACCACCATACTCAAGAAACATAGGAAGATGGAAGAGGAGGGAGTGATGGTGGTGTAGGAGGAGGAGGAAGATAAAGTAAGCTAGCCTCCGTGCAAGGAACAAACTCTCCATCGGGCCTAACCCAAAGGTCTACACCTGAAATCAGGAGAAAAGGCAACAATATCTGGTGCATATGATATGAAATACAGCCTCTTGCTCATTCTTAACATCTCTTCATGTAAATACTCTAACCTTCCCCAAGGAAACCTTCAATCACTGTGGTATCTCAAGCTTACATAATTGACAGGGGGCAGACTATCATTACACACACACACACACACACACACACACACACACACACACAATGCAAATAGAAAACCACCCGGGCTCCTTCTGTGGGGCCTTAGAGGAGACCCCAGCAGGTAAGAGGCCAGTTTCAGCTTCATTTGCTTCAGGGCAAACTCAGTCCAGCGCATCTGCAAAATATGGTGGAGAAACTTGGAGTGCATTGCATGAGTGCATTCAGAAATAATCAACTGCTGATTGATTCATGAAAATGTACGATGGCCCACAAGTGTTTAATTATCTGAACTGTGTGAGTGTAAAGGAACAGCTGATGAGAGATGGAGAGAGCAAGCCACTGGGGATAATGCACAGAGAAGGACCCCTGCATTGATCCCTGCACGCTCTCTTCCAGCAGGGCTGACTAAGCTGCTGACAGACATCCAGGAGGAAACCCACTCCAGAGCCCATTCCAGTCACAGTCCTTGGAGGGGATCATATGTGGTCTCAGTTATTCAACTCTCTCTGTCTCCTCAGAGACAATGAACAGGGGAGCCAGGGAAATCTGCATTCCAACAAGAATGTTCTTTAAAGGTGAGTGGCAAAACAGTACAGAAGGCGGAAGGCTTTGGGCTCCTGAGGGCTGTGGCTGACATTCCTGGTTCCTTGTGGCTCCTGAGGGCTGTGGCTAACATTCCTGGTTCCTTGGTAAAGATCCAGAGATGGCAAGAGGTTTCCAACACTACCCAACTAGTGTGACAAAAAAAAAAAAAAAGGAAAGGAGGAGCCACAGAAGGGGACAATAGGCAGCCTGGGAAGGAAGGGGAGGAGAGGACAAGCAAGGCCACAGTTGTTAGCTCTAGTGGGGCCAGAGCTGTAATTGTTGCTGACCTCTTGACCAGCCCTTGGATATAGAACATGGTGTAGAGGGGAGGGAGAGAGAGAGAGAGAGAGAGAGAGAGAGAGAGAGAGAGAGAGAGAGAGAGAGAGAGAGAGACAGAGACAGAGAGACAGAGACAGAGACAGAGAGACAGAGAGAAGTTTCTGGATTGCCAGAGCTCAGCCCAGGTACATTTAATGTAACAACTCCTAGCTAGCTTCACTATACTCTACACCATGTTCTATATCTGCTATCTCTGCTTCCTTTCCACCATAATGTCAACTGCTCCAATACGTGCTGCTCCAAGATGATGCTCTCTGTCCGAGTCCATGGGGCCAAGCAGCCATGGACTGAGCCCTCTGACACTGGGACCCAAAATAAGTCATTTCTTCTCTGATGTTCTCTCTGGCACTCTACAAAAAACAGTGGGTTTACTGTGGTCCTTGCTTGTTATCCAAGGCATCTAGAAACTCCCTTACAGGTGTGTATCTATGTGCTATGACACTCCCAACTCAAAAAAGAAAGAAACCCCCCCAATTTTCTGGAATTCCGTATTCATTCCTTAGACTCTGCCTCATCTTGTGAGGGTGCCATCTTGCTCTCTAATACTTTATTAATCTAACTTCTCCTATTTTCCCATTTCATTCTACTTAGACACATCATTTCCAACAAATAGACCTTTGTCTTACATAATTAAACATAATATATTACCATTGTCTCTATATTACTAGAGTCTAAAGGTTTATTGTTTTATCGATAGCAGTTATCCTATTGGATGGCAAATAACAGCATCCTGATAAATTATTTCTCAGGAAAATAAGAAAAGGCTATATCTACACATATAATAATATGCCTTCACTTACAATTTCTGTGAGTTTTGCTTAATGGTTTTCTTTTCTTCAAAACCCAACTTAGTGTTTCTATTTTTTTTCAGAAGCATACTAAAATGCCCACCTCACCACCCCCACATACTCACACTCTTGACAATACTATACTTATTTGGAATGTTTCTAGGCATTCCTAGGTTTTTATTTATTTTTGGACTATAAAGTAGCTTGTGATCAAGTGGGGTGATCAGACCAGTGATCAAGAGGGGTGGTATACACTAAGCAAATTGCATATGCTTGAATGCTTGAAGGCATCAGAGAATAGCCAAAGCTATGCAGACTGGAAGGTCCAAGATTTGGCCCCAGAAGTCTATACTTCACATCCCTGCTTAGGCATGGACTAATTTTTAGCAACGTTTCAGAGGCTGAGAAGTCAGGCAAAGGTTGATGAGGTGGAGAGAGGAGCTGGCTGAACATTGGCAGTCTCCTTCAACTAGGAAATGAGAACTAGGCTTGGTAACCACCAGTGTATCTTGTTTCAAGAGCTGAAGGGTAGGCACTCACAGGAGCAAGCCTGACACTTAGAAGTTCTGTCTCCCTTCGGATATTTACCTGAAAGGCTTCAAAGCCAATTTGATACCACATGGAAATCACAGTAGAGTTTTTTTAGCTGTCTTTTAGTCCTGGAGAGATAAAAGCAATAGGTTATACTAAACACGGTGAGATCTGATAATAGCCCTGAACTTTTAAATCAGACCTAAACAGTTTTTGTCTCTAGTTGGCTTGGGCTGAGGCATTTCTTCTCTGGGTGTCAGTGAGATGATAGGGTGAATTCTGCCTGTAGGTGATGTAAGGAGCCTCTCTGGTATTTTGTGCATCTTTAGCAAACACCAAATTTACTGAGAATACAAAAAAAAAAAAAAAAAAAAAAAAAAAAAAAGTAGTGTTTTTAGTCTGTCTGACAAGAAGTACCCTCAAAAGCAACTTTGTAAGGAAAGACGTATTTCGCCTCACAGTTTCAGAGGCATTAATCCATGACTAACATGATCCACTGCTGTGTTTCTATGGCAAGGCAGAGTATCACGATGGTGAGAACATATGATAGAGCTCACCTCATGGCAGCCGAGGAGCAGAGAGGAAGAAATGCCTTTGCTAACCAACCTCCTTGTTAACCTTTTCCCCATCTGGGCCCCAGCTTATTGAGGGGCACTGACCACCTTCAGGTTGAGTCTCTCTCCCTCACGTAATCCTGTCCAGAAATGTCCTCTCAGACACACTCGTATGTGTGCTTCATTAATTTTCCTGGCAATTCTCAAGCCAGTTGAGTTGATAGTCAAGTCACAAAGGGGAAGACAGAGACTGTAATAGTCCCACAGGAAAATCCCATGCTGGAATCTGTAGCTGGAGTTTTCTCTCTGGGTTCCGTCAAGCCTTGGCAGTCCAACAGCCCACTTATAAAATAAACACTCAGACGCTTATATTATTTACAAACTGTATGGCCGCAGCAGGCTTCTTGTTATCTAGTTCTTATACCTTAAATTAACCCATATCTGTTAGTCTATAAGTTGCCACATGGCTCATGGCTTACCGGTACCTTACATCTTCCTTGTCATGGCGGAGGCTGGCAGTGTCTCTCCAACTCAGCTTTCCACTTCCCAGAATTATTCTCTGCTTGTCCCACCTATACTTCCTGCCTGGCTACTGGCCAATCAGTGTTTTATTTATTAACCAATCAGAGCAGCACATTTAACATACAGAACATCCCACAGCAGGAATCCCCAAACATTGCCTTACCATGTTCTAGAAAATAGATAATGGAGCTGGAGCTGGCTGTTCTCCCAGAAGAAGAGTGGGCTCCATCCCTGGCACCCACAATGTAACTCCTAACTATTTTTAACCCCAATCTCTGGGGATCTGATGCCCTCTTCTGACCTACACAGGTAGCAGACACACACGGTGCACAGACATACACATGCAGGCCAAACACCTATACACATATAATAAAAATACTTTTTGAAGTTGTTTTGTTTTGTTTTTTTGTTTTTTGTTTTTCGTGTTTTTTGTTGTTATTTTATTTTTGGTTTTTAGAGACAGGGTTTCTTTGTGTAACCCTGTAATCCTGGCTGTCCTAGAACTCACTTTGTAGACCAGACTGGCCTCTAACTCAGAGATCTGCCTGCCTTTGCCTCCAGAGTGCTGGGATTAAAGGTGTGTGCCACCACTGCTCAGCTATTAACAAGTACATTTAACAAATGACATGGCAAATGTTAGTTGGCTGAAAATTAAATCATTCATGAACATAGGAAAGAAAACAAGACAAAATAAACATGGAAGAAAGGTCCAATGCACTCTTGAGTGGTATGCCAGAATGGCAAGAGAATGGGGAAGAAGCATTATTTGAAGAGAAAATATCTGACAGTCCTCCAAAGCTTTTGAGAGCTGTCAAGGTACAGATTGCACAAGCTCTCTAAAGACAAGCACACTAATGTAAGGGAAACTCCACTTAAATGTTCATAGTAATAAAACTACCAAACACTAGCAACAACGCCAAATCAAGCAAACAAACAAACAAGTTACCTTCAAATGAGCAAGGACTCAGTATGACCTCCTAATGCAGCTCTGGAAAGTTAAGTGACCAAACTATGACATCTTAACAGGCTAGAGAATACCTGCTGTCCTTGAGTCCCATAACCCAGGAAATTTACCTTCAGGAATGAAAACTGAGTGGTTTCCACTCAGATGACACCAGGATTTCATCCCTTGAAGGGTTATACTTAAAAAGAGGCAAGGAGTCCTCAGGAAGATTAAAAAAAAATGAGCCCCAAAGAATCACATAAGTGCACCCTCAAATAAAAAGTAATATTCAAAATATAGATGATTTTAAATAGTCTTAAAACAGTTGTAGCTAGAGTTTTCCTGCCTGGCCCACAGTCAGGGCAAATCTCTCTCACCTGCCAGTCCCACAGCCGTCAGACCCGACCAAGTAAACACAGAGACTTGTATTGGTTTCAAACTGTATGGCCATGGCAGACTTCTTGATAACTGTTCTTTCAGCTTAAATTAATCCATTTTTATAAATCTATACCTTGCCACATGGCTCGTGGCTTACCGGCATCTTCACATGCTGTTTCTCATCGTGGCGGCTGGCAGTGTCTCTCTGACTCAGCCTTCCACTTCCCAGCTTTATTCTCCTCCTTGTCCCGCCTACACTTCCTGCCTAGCCAATGGCCAATCAGTGTTTTAATTATTGACTAATCAGCAACACATTTGACATACAGAACATCCCACAGCACTTCCCCCATTTTTTTTTCAAAAAGGAAGGTTTTAACCTTAACAAAGTAAAATTACATATAATTTGGGAATTTGGGCGTAGCTTCTCTTACTACTTCCTGCTGGAGGGGGGCGCTGTATCTTATGGGGATACAAAGAAAATTTTAGAATTATGGATTAGTCCATGAGGGTGTATTGTCTGAGCCAGTTGCCTTCAAATTGTTCTGGATGTTGGATCATCTGGGCCATGGTGTCATTGGAAACCTTTCAGGGGGTCTTGGCTGGTCAAACCTGATGTATCTTAATCTGGAACAAATCCATAGCCTCTGGCTTTCTGTGGGAACAAAAGCAGAGATTCCTTTCCAAGGCAACATATCCTTATATCCAAATTTTGAAGTCAAGGTACCTTTAAAATATACATATTGGTTTAACTCAGCTTCCTTTGCAATCAAATATCTCTCTGCAGTTAAGAATCCCAAAGACAACACAATCCAGATTCTCTGTGTAATATTCATCTTTACGTGGCTTATTTTTTATATTAATTTTACTGTCTCTTTAAAGACTTTACTTTTTAAAACTATGTATTTGTTTCTATAACTGTATATATCACCTTTTTTGTCTCTTTCAAGCCTATGTATCTTTTACACACATTGTAAACTATTACATCTGAATCTGTCTTATTGTGAATCTATTGCCTTAAACTGCAGCAGCTGTGGCTGCTGGATCCACCCACCTCAGCTTCCCAACATGGCCATGGTTTACCGCCAGCTCTGGGAGCTATCGGGGGTCTATGCTTTTAGCCAAGCAGCGTGTAGCCCAGAAACCTCCCCTTTTGCTCTGCACCAGCAAAGGCTAAATCCACTATGCAGCTCAAAGTGCCACTTGCAAAGGCCTCATTCCCGCCATAGGCAGGTCGAGCACGCACGCTAGGAACCCACCAGTAGCTCAAACCAGCAGCTGCCTCTCATTTGAGAGAGACAATTAGGAACTGTTTTTAGCTCCGTTTTAGAATCTTTTCTCAGGTTTTTAGGTGGAAACTCTTGCCACCACGTTGGACGCCATTTGTAGCTAGAGTTTTCCTGCCTGGCCCACAGTCAGGGCAAATCTCTCTCACCTGCCAGTCCCACAGCCGTCAGACCCGACCAAGTAAACACAGAGACTTGTATTGGTTTCAAACTGTATGGCCATGGCAGACTTCTTGATAACTGTTCTTTCAGCTTAAATTAATCCATTTTTATAAATCTATACCTTGACACATGGCTCGTGGCTTACCGGCATCTTCACATGCTGTTTCTCATCGTGGCGGCTGGCAGTGTCTCTCTGACTCAGCCTTCCACTTCCCAGCTTTATTCTCCTCCTTGTCCCGCCTACACTTCCTGCCTAGCCAATGGCCAATCAGTGTTTTAATTATTGACTAATCAGCAACACATTTGACATACAGAACATCCCACAGCAAACAGTAATAATGGTGGTGGGATTTTAAAGTATACAGAATCAAAATGTGTGAGAATAGAAACCAAAACGGGCATTGCTCAGTTCCCTAAGAAATGGATTCCTTGTTCCCCGCCCGCCCGTGAATCACCAGTGGGCAGCTCAGAGATGGACATATGGTACCGTACAGTTGATAGCTGAATGCTAGCAGAAACCCTCCTGGTACTAAAGGGGGGAAAGAAATCATCAGAAAGAGATGCGGCAGCTCAGCCCTGATTCGGAGACTCTTAGTGCTGACTTAAAAGACTGACTCTACCCTTGGCCCACTAGGGGACTGGGGACATTTTAACTGCTTTCATTTAGCAAGCCTACCTAAGAACAGAACCTTACAAAGCATTTCAAGGGCCAAACTGGTTTTCTGCCTGCTAACCACCTGGGGCTCATCTCTTCCTCGAGTCCCTCGTAAGACCCCCTTCCCCCTCCCTCCCCAACAGCCTTTTGGAAGAGGCCAAACGTTGCAGGGCACAGAGGCCTCTGAGGCCTATGCTTAGGACAGGGTTCTTTATATTGGCTCAAAGCCCTCTTCCTCCAACTGTTGAGGCTTTGTTCTGGAAGAAAGCAAGGTAGATGGAGGGGAACAGTGCGGTAGTGTGTGTCTGTGGAGCTGTCAAAGTTCATTTTCCAAGCGGTTCTTCCAAAGGCCTTAACATGACAAACTGCCTCTGCCTCATGGATGATTTTGTTTTTCAAAGGAAAGCCCTGGAGGCTACAGGCAGTTCCTAAAGGAGAGAAGGGGCTGGGATGATGACTTCAGATTTTTTCCCCAGCCCCCTCCCCTCTCCTAACAAAACCCAAAGAGCCGTCATGGAATATACACTGTGGGACTGACAGATGGACAGTGAATTTATGATACAGGGTATTTTAGCATCCCTCTTATTTTCCCAGACCCTTCACAATCAAGTCTTTTTCTTTTTTTTTCTTTTTCTTTCTTTTTGTTTTTTTTTTTTAACTCGAGGGCAAAATGATCAAGCAGGTTACAAAGTCGAGCAGTTGGCAAGACTTGAAAGGCTGGGATGCAAAGAAAAAGAGCTCTCGGGTCTCAGTCCTGGGTCACAGAGCACATCATTTCACTTCCTGGAACATCACCTTTCCTATCAATAAGTGGGAAAGACAGCAAGGCCCAGCCAGCATACTTTATGTGTGTGTGTGTGTGTGGGGGGGGAGATCTAATAAAGTATATACACGAGCTTTTGAAATAGAAGATTCTTTTTGTTTTTGTTTTTTTTGTTTTTTTTTTTTTTTTTTTTTGGTTTTTCGAGACAGGGTTTCTCTGTGTAGCTTTGCGCCTTTCCTGGAACTCACTTGGTAGTCCAGGCTGGCCTCGAACTCACAGAGATCCGCCTGGCTCTGCCTCCCGAGTGAAATAGAAGATTCTTGAAGATGACTTGTTTTCATCAGGCTGCGGTAGATGAATAATGCATGAAAAAGAATGCTGAGAACTAGAGGGCTCTACACAGGGCCATTTTCAGCCTAACCTCTTCATTTTTCAGATGAGGAAACGGGGTGAAATACAAAGAAAGTGATTTTTTCCAACACAATGAAATCGGAAAAGGAGGGTGAAAGCATTCCTCCGATCCGCTCCATGTGTTCCATGGAGATGCTCTGAAGCCTGTGGTAAGGATGACCAGATTCCAGGGAGGACGATTCCTTTTGCTTTGATGTCCATAGACAGTCCTGAGCTGGGGGAGGGGACTGAAAGGAGATGAAGCAGAGATGCTAACGGTCATAGGCATCCCATGTTTTCTTCCTGGCATAATATCAAGAATTTTGAAAGGATGGGGACAGGTTATCTGAAGGATATGATGCCCACAAAGTTATCCAGTACCAGTCCAGACACCCCTTCTCAGAGTGAGGTGTCCTGGGTGCCTCTGAGACAATTCCTGAGGCTATCACGGTCTACTTACAGCTGCTCAGAAACTGAAGAGGAAAATGTGGGTCCCCACTGGCTCCAGCATCATTTCTGGAGCACCTGCAAAGAAGGGGGAGGTTGAGGATGCTTGGTGTGTGAACCCATGTCTTTGGTCCTGATGTCAGATGTTTGCATACAAGTTACACAGGTTCTTCACAAGGATAGCTTTCTTGTTGGGGCTGCCTCGTGCACACACACACACTGAGTCACAGGTAAGTTCCTGATAACTGATGGAGCTTCTCTGAGAGTTCAAGGGTCCACACATAAAAGACAGTCATGCTATGCACGTGGCATAAAGCACTTGGAACTTGGAACTTGAGCCCTTGATCAGTAACTATTAAAATAACAGTTTCCCCTCATTGCTTTAGAGCTGCGAGGCCTCAGGAGTCTTTGAAGATGAAGTGGGCATTTGATCCTGAACCCACGACCACCACCACAGCAGGACTCACGGCTTGCCAGCATGTCTGCTTTCCACCCCTTCAAAGGTTACAAATCAAAGAGCCCCAGGTCTCAGTGGCTCCCAGGAGGCTGCTGGGTTAACCCAGCCACATTTTGGCACTAGGTCAACGCCATTATTTGGACCTGGGTGTTCCCCAGATCACATTAATCCTTAATCAGTGTTTTCCTCTGTTGTCACAAGCCCTAGAGCCTGCCCCAGATCTTGTGACTCACTGGTTTCATGTCACAGGGACTGAACAGAGCACCTTCAGTTAAAAAAAAAAAAAAAAAAAAACTGCCACTGACTCAAACAAGAAACAGCCTGTCCCCAAGGTGCCAAGTCACCAAGCAAGAGAAATCTCCTTCAAATACAGCATGGTCCCTTTGTTCTGTGCCGGTCAGTCCCTCGTTAACTGTACTGTCATCTCTGATTCATCCTTCTCTTTCAGGCTGGGTGACTCAGAGGGAAAGTGCTGTGTAAAGCCTTGCTCCACTTAATTGATAAAATACAGCCAAGCCAAAGAAGGGCTGTGAAGAGTCCAAGGATGCGCTGAAGGAGATTGCTAAGCAACATGCCAAGGGGCCATGGGTGCAGACAGCTGAGAAGGGACATCAGTGGAATGGCTAGGCTGGCCTTCAGCCATTTGGAACATAAACCTCAGAAGAGGACAAAAAGGCCCAGCTGTAAGTCCGCAAATGCCACCCAGGAACACAAACCAGTGGCAGGCCACACACATTTGCAGTGTGAGAAGAGCCATGTGACCTATTTTTGCCATCTCTTAAGCATCTCTGATTATATATGTCACTGCAAAGTGCTGTGGCAGGGCAAGACGTTGTACTCAGAAAAGTGATGCTTTCTGCACTCAGCAAGCTGGACCTTCAGCCAGAGCAAACAGCACAGAAACTTGATGTTCCCTTTGAGGAATAAAGGACATAGAAACATGTGCAAAGTATCTAGATACATATGTCTGCATGTATGGAAATGCACATGTGTGTACACACATAGATTCCCTCTCTGCATACTGATTGAACACATGCAGACACTTTGTGGTTGGGCTAAGAACTGACATTATACTTTTAAAATATTTTTAAAGTTTAAATATTGGAAACAAATGCAATTTGCTTCAGCAACAGGAAGTTTACATAAAGGATAGAGATCTAAGTGAGATTTGATGGCCAATGCTTGCAATTTCAGGACTTGAAAGGCTGGGGTGGGAGGAGTGCATGAGTCCAAAAAGCTAGCCTGGGCGAAGGAGTGAAGCTACGTATTTAAAGAAAGAGAGAGCGACTGAGTTAGAGAATAAGGTATCTTTAACCCTCGCTCCCTGGAATTTGGACCCCCTTTATCCAAACTCAAGAGAGTTAATTCCAGTGTTCACAATCTAAGGGGCTGGACATTAGAAAACACGTGCCGAGGTGATGATGCTCCACATGTCCAGTGACTGAGGGACCATCCCATTCAGTCTACTTACTGGCCTGGTTCTTGGGCTTCTCTTAAGAGACCTTTAGTACCTGGGTAGTTTACGTTTCATATTATAAGCAAGTGTTTACCAAGATTACTATGGCTTAGAGGCATGGGAGATTGGATGTGGGGCAAACGATCATTGGACGGCAAACCCAATGCCACACAATGGAATGGAGTGGAGGGGAGGCTGTGGAGGAAGAGCTTATGAACTGGTGGCTTCCCCAGGTGGTGGCTGTATTAAAAAACAACAAGAAACATCAATCCTCCCTGTCCATGCCCCAGGCCTAGCTGTGAGTGACAGTGTAAGTTTTGGTATTGATGTCATAATGCCCAAATCTCAGGGGCTTTGCAAGAAAGGCTTGGTTCAGGACCAAAATGAACTTCATGTGACTTCACCAGACCAGCCCTCCTCCATCTGTGGAGATTCTCTCTAAGAGTTCCCCAAAGGGGGAAGAAGGTGAAGGAAGGCTACCAGCTCAGAACCTTTGAACTACATATGATACACCTCACTCTGCCCAGCACTCTTTGCTCCATGATAGTTGCCTGTACCACCATAACTACATTAAACATGGGAGATGGAGAGTCTCCAGTGAGCACCAGCCAGCTTATATACAAGATGTAGTCACAGCCAGGCAGTGGTGGCGCACACTTTTAATCCCAGCCCTCGGGAGGCAGGAGCAGGTAGATATCTGTGAGGTTGAGGCCAGCCTGGTCTACAGAGGAAGTTCCAGGACAGCCAAGGCTACACAGAGAAACCCTATCTCAAAACCCAAACAAACAAAAGGTGTAGTCACATCTATTACTAGCTTTTGGCGTCATCCAAGACTTGCTGCAAAGTACTACATTGGCAGTGTCTCCCAGGTCCCTGAGACAAATGTGTCCATGTTCTCTTCTCTCCTTGGCTCACATGTCTGTGTTTAATGCAATCAGTGCTCTGTGAGTTGAAACTGTCACCTGCAATAGGATGCCATACTCCTCTTGGGAGTAACTGGTAAAGTGCCATATATATATATATGAAATTGTGTTACTAATATAGTAATATAGTAATAGTAGCTATGCAAGCTACTAGGATATTTACCGTAGTAAACATCCTAATCTGCATAGGAGTGAGGGTATTGTGGACAGGAACAGAAAGGCTTGTCCCTTGACATCGTCTCTATTATACTTGTCCTTCTACTTTTATAACCCCAAATATCCAAAATGTCTCTGTTTCCTTCACCCAAAGGCCAGGAGTCTCCATGGAATGAGTAGATATAAAAAGTTTGGTGTTAGGGGGACACCCAGATCTATGTACCAAAAGTCCTTCAGTCTGGCCGAACTGACCACTGTGACTATGTGGGTACTCCACAAAAGAAGCAAACTGGTTTGAATTGCTCAAAATGGCATGGTGAGCAAGTTCCAAATCTTGTGCCTGCCATCTGTTTCTCCATGTATCTTGTAGACCTGGGAGTCCACAGAGCCCAAGCTTCATATTTTTCTGCAGATCATTTGTTTTTCAACCATCTGGTAGACTACATAGTTGTCCACGCTACTATTACACTATGAGCATAGCTTTAGAAGAATAGTAAAATAAGTAAACAAGCCAGGCAGTGATGGTGCATGCCTTTAATCCCAGCACTTGGGAGGCAGAGCCAGGCAGATCTCTGTGAGTTCAAGGCCGGCTTGGTCTACAGAGCGAGATCCAGGACAAGCACCAAAACTACACAGAAAAACCCTGTCTCGAAAAACCAAAATAATAATAATAATAATAATAATAATAATAATAATAAAAAAAGTAACTAAAACATTGTATGGTGCTTGGGTAAAAGAACAATTGTCAAAATAGAAACCAGAGCCAAGCTCCCCCCACCCCCGACATGGGTCACCAGTGGGAGGAGTTGGACATATTGCTATGACGTGTCTTTCCTGTAAGGGTGTCTGTTGGCTGGGGTGGAGCTCAGTGGCAGGTCACTGGCCCAGGGACATGTGTGGAGCCTGATGTTCAACCCCAGCAGCAAAATAGAAAAATGTGGGAAAAGAAGGACAGCAAAGTTTAAACTTCAAGAAACTCAACTTCAGTTGATCCAACTTTTCCCAGTTTGTAGCTGGGGAAAGCAAGTCTCAGGAAGGTCAATCAGTTCTCAGGATTCAGAGCAGGCAGAACCAGGGCAGGAGCTCCTGACTACGGCTCTACTTGCTGATGTGCTGTACAATGTCTCTCTCTCTCATGTCTCCCTCATTAATGATCCCTGGAGAAAGGGAAGATGGAGACCATAAATACAACGGGTAATGTGAATGATACAGCGCGTGCTGCTCAAGCCAGAGGAAGGTGCTTTCTGGGGATCTTCATGCATCCGCAGATAGGCACTTTCTGGGTTGTCAGAAAGTGAGGATCATCTGGCTGATGAGTGGACATTTGCCAGTCTGGTGCGTTCTCATCAGAAGCAGCCAATGGCATCACGGGATCTTTGCCATTCCTCATAACCCAGCTTTCAAAGCGTCACCGTGAAACAATGTGTGGTGACGGCGGGCCCCTTGATTAGCAGACATGGTAAGGAACAAGATGTAAGAGGTCAAAAGGAAATTAACCTGGCAGGATGCTGCTGGGGCAATCTTTCTGTTGTCTGTGGGTCCCTAAAATCCTGCCCAAGAGCAATGTGCCTTCCCCAAGAACCGCCAGAGCACTGGGTGCCCACCACTAAATGATGTACTTTGATTTATTTATGTTCTTTTTTACTCCAAAGCGACTGCGGTGTGTGGCGATCAGGTTAAAAGCAGTCTATAGACATAATTATGACTAGAGGCCACTCATTTAACCTCTCTGACTTTCATTTTGGATTTTTCTTTTCCTCATTCAATTTACAAAATGGCAGAATTGAATTAGATGACCTCTAGACCTCTTTCTTGCTCAGAAATTTCAATTCCATAAACACAAAAGCACCCTGCCTCACACCAAGATTAAACTCATAGCTCTGCCTCATTAGCAATCGTTCCTAATCAGATGGGGAAAGAAAGGACCGTCTTCATCTGAGGTATATGAACTTGGAAGATCTAGATTCTTGGAAACCCCTTTGCTGTGGGATGGTCTGTATGTCAAATTACTCTGATTGGTCAATAAATAAAACCTGATTGGCCAGTGCCTAGGCAGGAAGTATAGATGGGACTAACAGAGAGGAGAATTGAGAGAACAGGAAGGTGGAAGGAAGACACTGCCAGCTACTGCCATGACAAGCAGCATGTGAAGATGCCGGTAAGCCACGAGCCATGTGGCAAGGTATAGATTTATGGAAATGGATTAATTTAAGCTACAAGAACAGTTAGCAATAAGCCTGCCACGGCCATACAGTTTGTAACCAATATAAGTCTCTGTGTTTACTTGGTTGGGTCTGAGCAGCTGTGGGACTGGCGGGTGACAAAGATTTGTCCTGACTGTGGGCAAGGCAGGAAAACTCTAGCTACACCCCTTCCTCCTGATTCTGGAAACATAAACCCCCTTACTCCTAACTTGCTGGGTAACTAGCTACCAGTAGGCAGACTGGAATCAAATGGAAGAATGGGTTAGCTTTGAATAGATAACCTATCCTTGAGTAGTTAGGGCTTGGGGAAAAAGGTGTGTTCGTGAGTTGTTATGTATTAAGCTCTGCACAGCTCTGGTACTAGGACATCTAGAAGATGTATAAAGTGAGATCATGTTGGCATCTCCTTGGGAAAATGAAAAATAAATTATTTTATTGTGATTTTTCATACAAGGCTTTTATAAATATTATAATTTCTGGTGGCTAATAAAGTCAGTTAATTAATCTGGCTATGTTTGCTTAGGAATGGTTTGAGTTAACTGGTCCACTTTTATTTTTGATTGACACAGTCATACCCAGCTATGGGTACAATATAGTATTTCTGTGGGTATATTGTGTAATGATCAAATCAGGTTAGTCTGTCTGTCCCCTTAAACATCTTTTTCTTGGGGTGAGAACATTGCAAATTCTTTCTTCTAGCTTTTGTGGCTTGTCACTGGGTTAATCTTAGCACTAGTCACCCTACTGTGCAACAGAACCACAGAAAGCACTCCTATCATGCAACTTTGGCACTGTGGCCCCATCTTTCTCTCCTTCCCAGCCTTATACTACATGTAGAAACGAGATGATGCTACCTTTGTTTTCCTGTGCCTGCCTTATTTCCCCTAACAGGAGCCTTCTGGACTCGTCTGTGTTGTTGTAACTCCTCAGTCCTCTAGGTGAACAAGACCCCAATTAAAGTCCCTCTTTTTTAAACACCTAAGTGCTTTCCACTTCTCTGATAGACTCAGATGCATTCAAGGACCTTAATAAGCCAAGACAATAGATGACAAGAAATGGCCTCTTCCACTGGGCAGTGATGGAACCTGCCAGAGGCAGAGACAGGAGGAGCTCTGTGAGTTTGAGGCCAGCCTGGTCTACAGAGTTCCAGGACAGCCAGGGTTACACAGAGAAACTTTGTCTCAAAACAAAACAAGAAAGGAAGGAAGGAAGGAAGGATAGACAGAACATTTCTCTTCTACCTGCCTGTTCCTAAATACTGAGCAGTCGTTTCCCAAATAATTGACTCAGAGGCTTAATATCACTTTTAAATGCTCAGCTCTAGCTCAGGCTTATTACTAATTAGCTCTTACACTTAAATTAATCCATAATTCTTATCTATGTTTAGGCAAGTGGCTTGATACGTTTTCTCAGTCCAACATCTCATCTTGCTTCCTCTGCATCTGGCTGGTGACTCCTGACTCCACCCTTCTTCTTCCCAGAATTCTCAGTTTGATCACCCCATCTACACTTCCTGCCTGGCTATGGCCAATCAGTGTGTTATTAAACCAATTTGAGTGACAAATCTTTACAGTATACAAGAGAATTATTCCACAACAAGGAAGCAAGGGAAGGGAAGGGAAGAGAAGAAGGAAGGAAGGAAGGAAGGAAGGAAGGAAGGAAGGAAGGAAGGAAGGAAGGGAGGGAGAGAGGAAGGAAGGAAGGAAGGAAGGGAGAGAGGAAGGAAGGAAGGAAGGAAAGAAGGAAGGAAGGAAGGAAGGAAGGAAGGGAAGAGAAGGGAAGGGAAGGGAAGGAAAGGGAAGGGAAGAAGGGAGGGAGGGAGGAAGGAAGGAAGGAAGGAAGGAAGGAAGGAAGGAAGGAAGGAAGGAAGGAAGGAAGGAAGGAAGGTCCTCTTCTAATAGGGAAAACCTAGTAGCAAAGGGTTGCAATCTCCCCTCAACCTGGAAAAGAGTTCCTGTCTTTAATGAGAGGCAATGCAGTGGCTTTCCAATGGATCCCAGAGCAGAATATCTGGGTTAGAAAGCTGGCCTGAGTGATCCCATGTATATTTCTTTATCTTTGTGTCTTGTATCCTGGTGCAGCAAATTAAATTAATATTACCCCCTTTATGGAATTGAGAGCATTCAATGAGTTAATATGGTACATGTAAAATGCCTTAGCAAGTAGCCAGTAGATGCACAGTGATATAGAATTGCTAGCCAACTATTGTTATTTGTTTAATGACTCCAGCCTGCAGCACAAAAGGCTGATGCCTCCCTGGGTCTTAGACATCAATAATCATCCCCATATTCGAATGATGGATTTGTGCTGCCATTTCTTTTCTAAGGATCACAGCTTTAGAAGTTAGAGGAAGCATGGCCTGATTGACAGGGATGCTGTAAAGAGAAATAATTTTCCAGGGGCCAGTGACGGTTACCATGGTTTCCAACTGGCAGAAACTCCAAGGTCAATTTCTGAAAATATTTCACTGCTGATAGGAGCAGGGTGATTCCCCCACCTTTCTGGTGTCTGGCCCTCACGGGGGCAGATTGTTATAATGTTAACCCCTGCTTGCAGGCAGCAGAGAAAAATGAGAATAAGGAAGAACCACAGAACATAACCATCTAGCTGACCGCTGACCAGGGAGGCAAATATAACTGATTTCCCAAGGGGGCAAGAAGAGCAATGCACCACTTAAGAAATGAAAATGTGATCATCTGGAGGGGAACAAAACATTTTAATATGAGACCGGGGGTCTGCATTGACAAACAGCACCAGGGACACGTTATACAACTTGAAATTTTAGCTCTGCTCTGAGTAATTCATTTTTACTTCCCTGAAATATAAGTCCCACTGGGAGCAATCACAGTACCCAGAGCTTTGGGAGAGCTGCAGTCACAGCCCACCAACAGTACAGCCAGCCTCCAGGGACCCCTACCAGTCTCATCCTCAAATCCACTCCCCAGTTTTCAGAATTAAAGTCCTCCAACAACCCGGATATATAGTATCGATAAAACAGTCTCCACTCTTGAGTGACTCAAGCTTTTTCCGGAAAGCCTTTCCTACAGGGAAGGGAATTACCATCAGAAGCCTCTTCAGGGATGTGGCCTTAGGTTCAACAAGCCTGCACCACCCCTTTAGCCAGCCCCAAAGCTAGTGTTTCCATCCCAGGCAGGCTGGGCTGTCATTTTGTACAACCAGAAGATACAAGTGTCTCTGCTATAGAAGACTGCTTAGCTGCAGTGGTTTGAATATGTGCCCTCTCCCAAGTCATGTGTCAGAATTCTAACCCACCACAGTAATAGGCTAAAAGTATCTAGAGGTGGGATCACTATGAGGAAACTGGGGTTAGAGACTTCATGAGGGTGAGACCCCATGGTAGCCTTAGTGGCTTTATAAGTAGAGGAAGAGAGACCTGGGCAGTTCCCAGGTATGAGGTCCTCCCCCAGTACCAAGCAAATGCCTCCTTTCTGCTCTTACACTTCTGGTTTTAGGACCATGACCCAAATAAGCTTATCTTTATACCAGCTTGTGTTTCACCAATAGAAAGTGAACTAAGGCATTAATTGAGTAAAATACCCCCCCAAATGGAAACAAAAGAAGAAAATGTCTAACAATTAGTAACAATGTCCCACTTACAATGTAGTGAAGTACATACTTTTGACAACAGAGTCTTCTGCAGGTGGTCAACTTTAATCCAATGACCACACCCAAAGTGTGCTTCGGGAGGCTGAGGAAGGAATAATGAATTGACTTCAAGCTGGGAGTTCAAAAGAGATGATGAGCCTGGCATGGGGGTGCAAGCCTTTAATCCCAGTAGGCAGAGGCAGGCAGATCTCTGTGAGTTCAAAGCCCAAGTGGTCTACAGAGTGAATTCCAGGACAGTCGTGGCTACACAGAGAAACCCTGTCTCAGAAAAAAAAAAAAAAAAAAAAAGATGGATGGAGAGTTCCTGTTCAAGCAGCTTTTGCAAAGGTCCTGTGGCAGAAGGAAGCACATATGAGGTCACTGTGTAAGAAGTTTATAAAAATGTCAGGGTGGTTGGAGTAAGCCTTACAAAGTAAGGCACAAGAAGTGGGTGTGGACAGGCAGTGCAAAGTCCTGGAAGTACACGTATGACTTTTGTCTTTAATTCAAGAAATGGAGCAGCCCCTGGGGTTCCAGGGGGGAGAATAACTTGTTGTCCTGTTCATTTCAACACTTTCATGTCATTTGATAATAAATATGCCTTGATTTGGGAGAGGGGGGTCAACAGAATTTTTTCTCTATTATTTTGATCATAGGACATAATTTTAAAGTGGAACTCCCTGTGTAGATGCCACAGTCATTGGGTCTTGGCTTTTACTAACCACTCTATTCCTTTTCTCTTGAAAGGCCTCCTTGTTCCAAACCAAGGTGTTCTTGGGGATGTTTTTGTTTGTTTGTTTGTTTTTTTTTGGTTTTTTTTGTTTTTGTTTTTGTTTTGGTGTGTGTGTGTGTATATTTTGGTTCTGGGGATCAAATCAAGGGCCTTTGCACATGCTAAATGAGTGTTCTAACATTTGAAAATAATCTTTTCATACAGAAGCCAAACACATGTACTTTTCTACTTAGTTTTTATATGTTGTATGTAGGCACATGCCTCTCTGCATGTGTGTGGAAGCCAGAGGTTATCCGCCATCTCCCTCTTTGGCTCTCCACTGCATTAAGTGGGGCAGAGGGCATCTGTGAACCTTGATTCAGCTAGCCTAGCCAGCTAACTTTGCCCCAGGGATCCCAAAACTTGGCCTCCCAAGCACTGGGATTACAGGCAGCGTGACCAGCACCTGATTTTTATGTGGCTGTTGGAGATCAGAGCTCCGTGCCTCATGTTTTCAGGGCAAGCATTATCTACTGAGCCCTCACCCTAGCTCAGCGTTTTCCACTTCAGCAGCAAAGACTATTTTCCCTAGTGAAGCCAGAGCTTACACACTGACAAAACTGTACCAGAAACTGAAGAGTGAGAGTGCTGTGGGATGGTCTGTATGTCAAATGTGCTGCTGATTGGTCAATGAATAAATCACTGATTGGCCCGTGGCCAGGCAGGAAGTATAGGCGGGACAAGGAGGAAAACAGAGCGGGGAAGTGGAAGGCTGAGAGAGAGAGACACTGCCAGCCGCCATGATGACAAGCCACATGTGAAGATGCCGGTAAGCCACGAGCCATGTGGCAAGGTATAGATTAATGGAAATGGATTGGGATTAATTTAAGCTGTAAGAACAGTTAGCAAGAAGCCTGCCACGGCCATACAGTTTGTAACCAATATAAGTCTCTGTGTTTATTTGGTTGGGTCTGAATGGCTGTGGGACTGGCGGGTGTCAGAGATTTGTCCTGACTGTGGGCCAGGCAGGAAAACTCTAGCTACAGAGTAGTTACCATGGTTGGCTTTGAGGCGCTTCCTTTAAGGACCTCAAACCCTTTGCTGCTGACCCGGTTGAGAGGCAAGATCTGTTTCTCTTGCTCTGGAACCTGGACTAGGCTTTGGCCAATGGGGTATTTTGAAATGCATTCATGAGCCTTCTTTGCAGTGGCTTGGACAGGCCTATAGTTCCCGCTGTCGCCCTCCTGGAATCTGCCCCATGTGGACAAGGAACTGGTCTGCTGGAAAGCCAGTGTGGAAGACAGCCGTGTACCCTGCCAACACCTGCCAACAGCTTGCAATAAGTGGTTTGTGAGGCCACCCTCAGGTCACCCAGTGCCTGTCAAACCACAACAGGATTCAGACATGATCGTGTCACGGGCGAAAGCAAGAAGAACCACAAACTTGAGCCCCGAAGAACCATGAACAAATTTGGTAGGCTGCTTTGAAACATGAACTTTTGGAGTGGCTTGTTATACACCAATAGGTAACTTTGCTGTCACCAGATTCATTTATGGTTTGATGTTTGATTTATCTATAAAATCAAGAAAATGACATTTTCCTAAAAAAAAAAAAAATGTGCCTGTGAGCAGTACTAAATGGACTCAGCGGCTGTATTCATATATTGACACACATGAATACATGGAACAATAATAATTAAATAAGACAAAAAAGAGGGTTGGGGAGGTGGGGTAGATCTGAGAAGAGCTGGGGAAGGAATACAGCAGGGGTGAATACAATAATACATTGCATGAAATTCCGGAAGACAATAAAAAAATTACATTAGAGAAGAATCATGATCAATTATAGAAAATATTCAATCTATGAAGTATTTGCTTACCAAACTATATGCGCTCATCTGAAATACCTGCTTTTATTTTTCACTATCGGGCATCCCCATGAAAATATCTACAAAACCAAGCTTGGTAGTGTGGGCTTGTAATCCCAGCATTCTGGAGGCTGGGGCATGCAGGGACGCTGTGAGCTCCAGACCAGCTTAGGTCACAGAGAAAGATGTCATTTCAAAGGGAGAAAACAGAGAAACTGGTGAATTCCCTACTTCCCTGAAAGAGTAGGGTCACCCATTCTTGGCTGAATCATTATTGATCTGAGCAGAGGTGTTTATCTAAGTTCTCTTCTCCTGTGTTGCAGAGAATTAGTTCATCTATTCCAAACAGAGGTGATATGAAGAGTCTCTAGGACCCACTATCTCAGACCTGAAAAAGAGGGTCTTTGTGTTCCCTGGAATTTGGGATCAACCACATTCTACCAGTGTGGTCTAAGATTAGGGCATTGGATGTGATCTGGGCAGGGACGTTAGGACATGAACTCAGGTGCTCAAAGGGCTGAAGGCTAAGAGCAGTCACGTGAGCAGTCAGCCCTGTGATGGACCAGGCAAGGACTAGATGGCTTTCCTTGTGGTCTGCGCTCTGTGCTCATTATCACACAGCACTGAGGGAGTATTCCTTCCTCATTCCATAAGAGGATGATAGAAGGGCCATTTTCTGTCCTTCACTCTGATTCCTGCATGCTCTTATTACAGTCACATGACTATAGGGACCTTGTCTCAAAACACCAGAAAACAAACAAACCATGAGCATGTGTAGGCAAGAATGGAACTGCTGTCCATGAGTCTTTCTGCTGAGGTGTCTGAACCCAGGGTGGTCGGGGAAACTTGGAACTTGATAACTGGTTCAGAGTAAGATATTTTATGTGGCCTACTCCCCTTATTTTGCAGTTAGATAATTTGTTTACATACCTTCCTTCTGCGTGGCAATTTAAATGGCCTCCAGGAAACCTTCCCTAACTAGTGCAATTCTTCAGAAAAATACAGGGGGAAAAAACAAAAACAAAAAAAATGAAAAAACAAAAGCCTCATTACTTCCTCAGAACTATTGTATTCCTTACTCTCCTTTCCTCTTCCTCTTCCTCATCATTTTCCTACTCTGTTTTGAGATAGGGTCTCATTACTTAGCCCAAGCTGGGTTCTAATTCTCTTTGTCATCCAGGCTGAACTTGCACCAAAATTCCCCTGCCTTATCCTGAGCTTGCACCAAAATTCCCCTGCCTTCTTCTAAACCTCCTCAGAATTGTTAGATGTGAAAGGCTCCGATGGTGTTTTGAAACTGTTTCTGGCTTTGCTTATGTGCGCATGTATGAGATTGTAATGCCTTGAGGATGGACCTATTTCTCACACGCTCTATACTTTCGTAGCCAGTACACTTTCTGTTTTGTTTTCAGACAGTTTTCAGCCTGGCGGTGGTAGTACATGCCTTTAATCCCAGCACTCTGGAAGCAGAAGCAGGTGGATCTCTGAGTTTGAGGCCAGCCTGGGCTACAGAGCAAGTTCTAGCACAGCCAGGGTGACACAGAGAAACCCTGCATAAAAAAAACAAAAAACAGCCCTCAAACTCCTGATTCTCCTGCCTCTACCTCCCTGGGTTACAGGCCTGGTCCACCACACCTGGCTTTATGCAGTGCCACAAAACTGCCAGTTCTTAAACACTAAATAAAATGCTACCTCTAATATTAACTAGCAATTTCTGAAATTTGGATTACTTGTGTATCAAGCCAGGTATGACAGTAGACCTAATGTAACTATTCAATCAACAACAGATACTTACTGAGCATCTACTATGTGCTAGGCTCTAGGACTAGACACCAAGGAATGAGGAAGTGTCTATTGTGGAAGACAAACACTTAACAATAAATCAGGTTATATACGGTGTTTGGGAAGAACAGTAAAGCAGGATAGGAGGACAATGTGTGAGTAAAATACAACTAGCCAAGAGAAGGTCTCAGAGATGTAACATCTTGGATTAATGGTGCAGATGAGTTTGCAAACCGCTGTAAGTGTCCCAGTTGCCCGAAGACATCAGGGGCCAAAGTGGGCAGAGGATGTGACTTTCTTCTGTCTTGAATGGCAGATAACATTTTTTAAGCTTCTTTTTTCTTTTTCTTTTTTTAATGACTAGGGACTTCAAAGCCAGTTTTAACATACAGTGGCATCCTTACAGTTTGGCAAAGATCAATAAACCAACATGTGAACAGCCCCAGAACCAAAGGTACACAGCTCAAAGAGGACCAAAGACAAGGTTCAGCCTCTGAATGGTCTATTTCCAAGTTCTTGAGGAGACACACAGAAGGACCTCTCTCTAAATCATTATCCTGAGGGGAAGACTCCTCCCAGCCAGGCGCTCTGAGAGTGGCCCCCATTAGACTGAGGATGCACACTTGAAGCTTGCAGAGATGTGACACAGTTGTGAGGAGAAGTGAGTAATTCAAATAGAAGAATCCCAGCAAAGGTGCAAATGTGACAACTGAAAAACAGGGACTGGAGAAGCCAGGGGGAAGCTCTCTTTCCAGTGTTCTCACTGTGGTTTCAGTAAACAAACCAATATTTCCTGCCCACCCCACCCCATCTTACCTCACCCCACCTCACCCCACCTCACCCCACCCCACCCCACCCCACTCACCCCACCTCACCTCACCCCACCTCACCCCACCTCACCCCACCTCACCTCACCCCACCCCATCCCATCCCACCCCACTAACCCCACCTCACCTCACCCCACTCCATCCCATCCCACCCCATCTCACCTCACCCACCCCACCCCATCCCACCCCACCCCCACATCACCCCATCTCACCCACCCCACCCCATCCCATCCCACCCCATCCCACCTCACCCACCCCACCCCATCCCATCCCATCCCACCTCACCCGCCCCACCCTGGCCTGGAAGGAATCTCAGTACAAGGAGGACTGAGTTCCCTGTGAGAGCTGACATCTGACTTACAGATGGCAGTTGTGAAGCTGCTCCATATCTGCTTTCTTTTTTTTTTTTTTTTGGTTTTTCGAGACAGGGTTTCTCTGTGTAACTTTGCACCTTTCCTGGAACTCGCTTTGGAGACCAGGCTGGCCTCAAACTCACAGAGATCCTCCTGCCTCTGCCTCCCAAGTGCTGGGATTAAAGGCGTGCGCCACCACCGTCCGGCCATAACTGCTTTCTTACGCTGCCTGGTTGGTCTGTCTTTGCTCGGCTACCTTGCGAGGAAAAACTACCAGTTTAGTATGAGCAGGACAGCCTTTCTGTGATCCAGAATGCACTGTCTCATGGCACTCACACATATATGTAGTGTAATAACTAAATGTCACAAAAAGCCTCTGACCCCTCAAAAGAGGTGGCTGTAATGCAGAATAGATTTATGTATTTTAGTCTTTAAAAATGACAAGCACAGTATTGTGAGTATAATGTCTTGGCTGTTCATAATTTTTATTAACTAGGATTTTTAAGCTTCAGCTATGCTCGGATGGGATGAGCCTTTGTGCAGTGTGTATTTTTCTAGATGAAAGACAAGATGTTTGGGGTTGAAAGTGTGCAAAGGAAGCCTATGCGACCTGTCAGGGTTTTGTAGTTTAAAGCTAACGACCTTACTTCCCTCCTCCTATTCTGCCTAGCACAGAGGTGAAAATATTGCCACAAAATAATGCCTCAGAGAGGAAAGTTAAGAACAGACAATGCCAGTGTGTCTCCGGAAAGTTGCTATGGATCAGAAAAAAAAAAGAGGGAAATGCCTGGTTCATTTCTTTGTCGTCTCCTTACCAAATACATCAGAAGACTGATGTCCCATGTGCCAGGGAGCCTCCTTCCTGAGAGACGGAAGGATTCCCTGGGTGTCAGGTAAAAGGGGAGTGCTGGGTGCCAAAACTGTACTTGCCAAATGGAAGTCATGCTAAGCTCAAAATTAGAAGTCATTTTAGGGAGACAACCTAGGAAGCCGAAATCCACTTATTTTAACATTAGGTAAACACCTTTTATATACCCAACTTTCAGCTAAGTGCTCTTCAGAACTTTAAGAAGTACAGCAGATAGTCCTTCCTTAACATTTAGCGTTTAATTAAATCACATACTTGACTAAGCAGATGAAAGAAAGATAATTCGTGGATCTTGCTTTTCCAGTAGCTCATGTTTTGGGGGAGACAAAAGGTATGTGCTTAACTTAAGACATAATGGGAGGCAGGAAGTACAAGTGCCAGGGTGGTTGGCACACATCATCCAGGCTGGGCTGCAGTACATCCACTGAGGAGGAAGGACTTACCTGTGGCATTTGTTCATGGATTAGTTTCTGATGAAGCATGTCTCTCATGAACCCACAAAGAAATACAGGCAGTTGTGGCAATGATATAAGATCAGTTAAGTGATTCTGAAAATATATAATGTATCTGTGGTGATTTGAATGTAATTGGCCCCCATAATCTCATAGGGAGTTGCACTATTAGGGGGTGCGGCTTTGTTGGAGTGGGTATGGCCTTGTTAGAGGAAGTGTGTGTTGTTGAGGGTGGGCTGTGAGGTCTCCTTTGCTCAGAATACCACCCAGTGTGGCAGTCAACTTCCTGTTGCCTGCATATCAAGATGTAGCCAGCACCATGTCCGCCTGTACTCCCCCATGCTCCCCGTCATGATGATAATGGATCGAACCTCTAAAACTGTAAGCAAGCCACCCCAATTAAATATTTTCTTTATAAGACTACTGTGGCCATGGTATCTCTTCACAGCAATAAAAACCCTAACTATAACAGTATTCGAAAGCATATTAGAACTTAGAAGGCAGGCATGTTAGTACATGCCTATAATCCCAACACTTGGGAAGCAGAGGCAGGGGTATCTGGAGTTCAAGGTCATCCTCAGCAATATGGTGAGTTCAAGGCCAGTTTGGGATACATAAGATGTTCAAAGAAAAAATACCACTCTTTGAACAGGGTTACCATATGACCCGATGATTCTGTACACAGATCTTCAACCCTCCTAGGAGCATCTCTATGCCTGTATAAAAACCTGTCCATAAACACTCATAGAGGTATTACTCATAGTAGCCCAAAATAGAATCAAGCCAAGTTCCTTTGAGCTGATGGATGGATAAACAAATAGTCATCTATATGATGGAGTCTTATTTGACAATAATAAAAAAAGAAAGGCACTGACTGAAGTATGATTCAATGGTAGAGAACAGCGCTATTGTGTACAAAACTGTAGATTCAATCTTCACAGCAAAAATAAGACACCAACAACTTATAACTGGGCTGAACCTTGAAAACATTATTCCTGGTGGAAAAAGACATACCATGTGAGTCTACTTCTGTAACCACAGAACCAGCCAATCTTCAAACAGAAAGCAGATTGGTGTTCTCCTGAGACTGAGGAGGGAAGGGAATAGGATGTGGCTTCTTAGATGCAGACAGAATGTTGTGGGAGGAATGAAAAAATGTTCTGCAGTTACCTAGTCAAGATGACTGCCCAACCTGGGGCAGGTGAATTTTGTAATATATAAATTGTATCTTAGCGAAACGGTTGTTATTAGCAACAGCAAAAAAAAAAAAAAAAAAAAAAAAAAAGACAAGTCAAAACATGAACATTCCCAAATTTCCTAAAAATACTAGCTCCTATCAGTGAAATTATAAAATAGACACCTCAGAAAAGATGACTAGTCATAGCAAAATATAGAAAGATGATTCTTTCTGGAGCTTCTTTATCTCACTCTGTCTCTGTCTTTTTTTTTATGTTGTGTGTATGTGTGTTTATATACGTGTGTAAGCATGTGTGAATACAGGTGTATACATGCTACAGTGCACATGTGGAATCCAGAGGACTACCTCAGGTTTCAGTCCTTACCTTTTACCTTGTTGGGACGGGGTCTCCCACTGTTTGCCATTGCATGTCCTAAGCTAGCTTGCTCATGAGTTTTCAGGGATTCTCCTGTCTCTGTTTCCCATCTCTCGGGAGTGGGGAATTCTAGGATTACAGACACAGGCTCCCACTTCCTGCTTGACTTGAGTTTTGGGGATCGACACTCAGGTCCTCATGCTTATGAGGCAAGAACTTTACCCCTGAACTGTCTCCTCAGCCTGACCTTCGCTTTGCTTACAGGTGATTTGGAAGGTAGCCTGGGTCCTGGAATGTTGCTTATCATTTCACATTGGTAACTAGTATGATTGTAATTTTTCCCCCTGTGACTAAAAAGCAATCTGTGGTCAGAAGAATGAAGACCATAAAAATTACCCACGACTTATCAAAACTTCCCTCTCAATATCAATTGACTTTAGGTACTTGAAGCCTAGTGTGGTGGCATGTGCTTTTAATCTCAGCACATGATACGCAGCAGCAGGTAGATCTCTGTGAGTATGAGATCAGCCTGTTCTATGTAGTGAATTCTAAGCCAGACAGAACTACTTACTAAGACCTTGTCAAAAAAAAAGGAAAGGAAGGAAGGAAGGAAAGAAGGAAGGAAGGAAGGAAGGAAGGAAGGAAGGAAGGAAGAAACAAAGAAACAAAGAAACAAAGAAACAAAGAAACAAAGAAACAAAGAAACAAAGAAAGGCAAACAGACACTGAGTACTTGTATTGGTCAGCCCAGGCTACTATAACAAAATACTACAGACTAGGTGACTTTACTTGGAAATATTAGCTTCCTGACAATCTAGAGATTCAACATCCAAGACAAAGATGTTGGTAAGGTCAATTTCTCCCAAGGCCTCTCTTTTTGGTGTGCAGATGGCCTCCTGGCTTCATCCTTATATGGCCTTTTCTCTGTGTTTATTTTTGATATCTCTTCCTGTTTTAAGGATTCAAGTTTTATCATATAATTCCTCCACCTTATGAACTTACTTCATCTTAATTTCTTCCTTAAGGACTCTATTTCCCTATAACGTCACACTGGGGATCTGGTGGAAGGGATGGAAGGGCACAGTCCATCCCTTCTAGCACACACAGTGATTTGTTATTAGTACATGGAATGGATTCCCATTTTCCTTTCCAATGGCTCACAGGTTGCTACTATTTTTAATTGTTTGGACATTTAAGCTATCTCAGTTCCATGCTGGTCAAACCCCTCCAGGAAGGCCCTTCTGTCCTCACTACAGATGCCCCTTTTGTTCTAAGCACTTCCTTGCACACAGACACAGTAAGACACTCCAGGTTCTAACTAAATGTCATAAGTCACATTTGGATCTCCACAAATTCAATCAACTCTGAGTCTAAAATATTCAGGAAAAGTTGAATCTCTATTGAACGCTATAGACTTTTTTCTTGTCATTCACTAAGCAATACAATGTAATACCTATTTACATTGGCAATAACATTTACATTGTGTTAGATCAGCTGTTCTTAACCTGTGGTTTGCAACCCCTTTGGGGGATCATATATCAGATATCCTGCATATCAGATATTCTACAGATCAGATACTTACATTATGATCCGTAACATTAGCAAAATTACAATTATGAAATAGCAATAAAATAATTTTATGTACAGTGTCACCACAACCTAAGGAACTGTATTAAAGGGTCTCAGCATTAGAAGGGTTGGGAACCACTGTGTTAGATGCTTTGAAGTATATGGGAGGATATGCATAGGTTAAATGCAGATACCATACCATTTTTTAAGCATTAATTTATTTGGGGGTTGGAGGTAAGTGTGTGTGTGGCAGTGTGCATGTGTGGGACCTAGTTCTCATTTTAGTATGTGACTTCCAAGGATTAGACTTAACTCATCAGGTTGGGCAGTAGGCATCTTTATCTTATTGATCCCATATCATGTATGGATCTTGAAATCCATTAGGTCTGGGAACCAATCCATGTGGGATACCTAGAGATGACTCTGTGTGTGTGTGTGTGTGTGTGTGTGTATGTGTGTGTGTGTGTGTGTGTGTGTGTCTGTCAGTCTGTGTGTGTGTGTGTGTGTGTGTGTGTGTGTGTGTGTGTGTGTGTGTGGTGTCAGAGATAAAGGGAGTGAGGGAGAGAGCACACATACAACTTTCCATTATTGTGACAAATATCTAAACAATTTACTGTTGCCAGGGAACCTGGGGTTTGCTTTTAGGTCTTTTGTCTCATTAATAAAAGGAATTAAAATGGACTCATAATGAAGCTTGAGAACAATTTTACTTGTTTGAGAGGAAAAACAAGAGTACAGGCAAGCTGACAATCTCACCAACTGTCAGGAGCAGGGAGGTGGAGAAGAGGAAGAAAGCAGCATGCCATTTTTAACCAGCCACATGATGAATAGGCAGTTTCATGGCAGAAAAGGTAGGGATAACTTCAGAGAGAAGAGTTATAAAACCCAGAGTGACCCGGAAAGCATGCCCAAACTTTGGTCTGTATCTGAAAGAAATTGAAGGGAAGAGAAATTCTCCATTTGTGAGTTGCCGGGGCAGGCAGGCTTAGCAGAGCTCTATGGTGAAGACTCTGCAATCAACAGTGTGGAGGATGAGTTTCTGAGAAGGACAAGTGCGCTATCTCATTAAAGGAGTAATTATTCCTCCCATGTCCTTAGCATGGCTTTAGGTAAATCAACCTTCCTGAAAGGTGGTTTCTTAGAGGGATAATTAACGGGCCTAGCTGAACTAACTTTTAAGGATGGAGACAATGATATATAATGTTCTAATCTTTGGAATAGATCAGAATGCCTTGTCTCTACCCATGGCCAGAGGTAGATCCCATTCTTTTAATGGACCTCAGCAGAGCCCTGATATCTATCCTCAGTGGCCTCCAACATTACAAGCAGGAAAGCTCACTGATTTCAATCCATGGTCACTCACCCTTTTATTTGGAGCTGCTCACTGCATGGTGGTAGGGAAGGGTGAGAGAAGGAATAAGGAAGAAGGAGGAAGGGGGAGGAAGAAGAAGAGGAAGAGGAGGAGGAGGAGGAAGAGGAGGAGGAAGAGGAGGAGGAGGAAGAAGAAGAAGAAGAAGAAGAAAAGAAGAAGAAGAAGAAGAAGAAGAAGAAGAAGAAGAAGAAGAAAAGAAGAAGAAGAAGAAGAAGAAGAAGAAGAAGAAGAAGAAGAAGAAGAAGAAGAAGAAGAAGAAGAAGAAGAAGCCAGGATTCTAGCATCCCTTTCAAGGACATAGCCTCAATGACCTAACTTCTTTCCACTAGGCCCTGCCTACTAGTAATATACCTACTCTCAATAGCACCATAATCTGCCAAGCATTTAAAACCTGGGTCTTTGCATGATATTTTAGATAAAGCCATAGCAGTGTGGATAGGTATTCATAGTATGGTACACAGAGGTACAGAGACACATTTCAGAAATCATAACTCCAATTGTAGACCATTCTTCTTATATCCTTGCCTTCACCTTTCTGTATTTACAAATCTCTCCCCTCACAGTGAGAGCCCTGCTCTCAACCATATTAATTCATTTACCCAAGTTTATAGTGTCATAAAATCTACAAAATAGTTTCATAACCATTCTGTCTATGCTGCTACAGAAACAAACAAGTTAAAAGAATTTAACATTTATTTACAATTCTCCTCATTCTCCACACTACCCAAGTCCCATCACAGCATGGTCTAATTCTTGCTTATAACTCCCCTGGGTCATATATTTTTCCTCTTTCAGTGCTGATCATTTATTTGAAATACAGATAAGTGTATTTTCTTATCTTGGTTTTGAGATTTTTCTCCCCATATTTGTTGTTTTAATATTTACATATATTGAAAATCAACAAGCTTTTGAAAATCATTTCTCACAAAGCTGGACCAAAGGTATTATCCATTTCATATGACCCACTTCTAGAAAGATCCATTTCATTATTTCCCAATAGGATTCTCTTGTATCTTTTTTATATATAATTTTTCTTTATATATATGTATATATATATTCTATATACATACATGCACATATATGTATGTTCTCATTTCCTTTTTATTTCACAAAAGGTAGCATGCTATTGATGTGGGATGATCCTTCTGTATGCTGTGAATATGTTGATAATAAAGCTGTTTGGCCAATGGCGAGGCAGGATAAGGTTAGGCAGAACAATCAAACTAAGAACTTGGAAAAAGAGGGGCAGAATCCCGCGGGGAAGGCTTTGCCCTGGAGGAGGTGGGAATGAGGGGTGTACTGGGGGGAAGGTGAGGGGGGTGGGAGGGGGGAGAACAAGGGAATCCGTGGCTTATATGTAGAACTGAATTGTATTGCAAAATAAAAATTTAAAAAAATTAAATATAAAAAATAAAATAAAATACAGTATTTAAAACATTAAAAAAAAAAAAAGAGGGGCAGAATCGAGGAAGATGAGAGCCAACTGCCCAAGAAGCAAGATGCCAGAGGACTGGTAAAGCCACAGCCAAGTGGCAATACATCAATGAATAGAAATGGGTTAATTTGAAAGTAAGAGCTAGTTAGTAATAAGCCTGAGCCATCAGCCAAGCATTTATAATTAATATAAGCCTCTGTGTGGTAATTTGGGAAGCATCTGCTCAGTATTTGGGAACAGGCAGATGGGACAGAAAACTCTGCCACCATTTACATGCTATATGTGCTCTTTTGTATTTTGTAAGAAGAAAGATTTCTTTGAGTCTTGGAGACCAGGGTTCTTGAGAGTCTGCATTTATTTAACCCGTGTCTCCTCCAAAGAGCCTACTGAGTGAGCCCTTGCCTACAGTGTGCTAGCTTCACATCACCCTTCAGCCCAGCTATGGGTGTCTCTTAGCAGGACACTCACCCCTGTGCCTTGTCTACCTCTGTGAAGAAAGTGTGAAGACTCCTGTCTAACAATGTTTTGATGAAGCTTGTGGACCCTCACCTCTACCTAATGCCACAAACTGGACAATGTCCTGATGTGCCAGCCCCCCTTCTGGAGAAGCTGGCTAGAAACAGTCCTCTTCTATATCACCATGGCCAGGTCTTCACACACACACACACACACACACACACACACACACACACACACACACACACGTCTCCCACCTAGACTGCCTTGCCTCTTCTTCTTCTCCCTTACCCACACTCACCTTTTCTTTGAAAGGCTTGGAGGCAGGTACCCTTTAGAAACAGTGGCTCTTAGAAGGAAAAGATGTTTAGAATTGCTGCCTGCTGAGCAATTCCTCAGCATTAGATATCAGGGCACCCTCCTAGCAGGGGATAAGCTGGAGCGATTCACTTCTAGTGTCTGCCATCCTACTGTCCTGCTCTAGATGCTGGTGACATGAAAACCACAGCTCCCATCTTACAGGGAATAAGAGATGTTGATTCTGGAGCCACTTTGAGTGACCATGGCCTGGGAACACAGATTTAGGGCACCCCAAATTCTATGTTCCAATGTAGAAACAGATTTACGAGGTTTTATAGAACAAAGGAAGTCATAAATCAAGGCAAGTTTAAACTACATTAGTGGGCACATCAGAGAGGTAGTTACAGCAAGACAAGATGCTTTCTATTGGCCCAAGATGCTATCTGATGACAGTCTTAGCTTTTGGGTTAGTGGAAGCTAGCTGTGTGCTAAGTTAATAGATTCCAAAAGCTTTCTATCTATTAGTTACAAGATGTTAGTTCAGACACAGAAGTGGGCAAGGAATGACTACTCCAGATTGCTGGAACTAGCCCAAGATAAGGTAATTAGCCTCTTGACCTGCAACATTCCAACCTGTCCACAGTACTGAGATTCTAATCAGTCAGTCTAAGAAGACACAGCTTCTTTCCAGGAATTCTTGTTCAAAAATACCTAGAGAAGGCCAGCTCTCCTCCATCGGCAACTAGAGACCTAGAGAGAGGGTGTGGTCAGCCAAACTAAGTGGGGTTCAGCAAAGTAAATAGAGGCAGTATGGAGATTTGAAACAATAACCAGAGGTGGAGATGCTTGGCCAGGTAAGCAGGCAGCCAGGAGCTCTCCATGTTTTGCCTTCACCCTGGTCCATGCTCTTTAAAACCTTAGTAACAGGGGTGCTGGAGAGATGGCTAAGAGATGCTGGAGAGATGGCTCAGAGGCGAAGAGCACTGGCTGCTTTTGTAGAGGACCTGGGTTTGGGTCCCAGAAACCACAGAGCAGCTCATAACTGTAACTGCTCCTGTAACTGCAATTCCAGGGAATCCAATGCCCTCTTCTGGTCTCCACACCTGCCGAGCACACATGTGGTGCACATACATGCAGGCAAAACACTCATCGGCAACTACCCCTTAAAGGGGGAGGTATAGGTGGTATCCTGAAGACATCCAGAGAAAGCCCCGTTGTAGCTATAGGGGAGAGAGGAAAGGGTCAATCTCATGCAAAAAGGGCCTCACAGGGTTAACACAGCAAAGCTTGCGCAAAGGATGGAGGACGGCAAAGCAAAAATTAGAAAGCGGTTGCCCGAGTGGAGGAGGGGGACCTTCCACCAGTCTCCTTGCATCAGGAGGTACATTTCCATTTCAGAGCAAACGCAGCTACAAATGGCGTAGCTAGGAGCATGTCCCTACTTAGGCAGCGGATGAAAGACCCTCCCAATGCCTTTGATGCATATTCGAGCACGTTTGAAACGTGCACAGCCTGGGAACCCCAGCAGAGCAGGGCTGATTGTGGTTGGAGAGAAATCCTTGCCCGGAACGGCCAAGGCCTGAAATGGACCACAAAGGCGGTAGGAGGCAAAATCTGGATTGGATTTCGGAAGAGAAGCGGACGCTGCACCACGGCTCTGCAACTGGGTGCCTCCGGAGGCAGGGGCTGTCTGCCAAGAGGTCCATTATTTGAACACCTCCCAGCCCCAGGGTTAGTCACTGGTGGGAACCTGGGAGGGGCTGAACATGCTGTTCAGAATAATTTAGGAGGCAGAATATTCTTCCTGCTTGGTAGTGTGAAATCACTTATTTATGGCTCCCATTCAGACCCCGGTTTGTAGATAATCCCCCTTTCTAAGCAGTCGAACTCATGAATGTTGATCTTGCAAATCAAGCTGACACTCGCAGCTTTTGTCCACCAGGGCATACATCGGGGCCTACCTTCTCCCCAGCACGTTTTCCCTCATCAGCATGCCTGTCCCAGCCTCTTGGATTCCTAAAAGGCTTGCTCCGCCCCAAACTGACCTGGGGTCTCCAGCAACAATCAAGGGGCTTGTCTGCCAAGTGCTTGGGCCAACTTGGAACGTTCAGCTCCGAGGAGGGGGCGTGGAGAAGACGCGGGGACAAATGGACCCCTCCCCCGCTCCGCCCGACAGAAGGAGGTCACCCATTGAAGGGCCCCCTGGGAGCTGGAGACCTTCACTCTGGGTGTAGGTTTCCCTCCTTAAACATGCCACAGCAAACCAAGCCAGGACAAAACCCAAGGTCTAGAGAAAGGAAGCCATAAAACAATCCCATTTGTATGATGGGAGGACCAGAGACAGAAGACACAAACGCCAGCCAGGGTGCGTAGATCCGAAATAACTAGATCAGATGGGGAACTGTGGATGCCAAAGACAGCCAGGAGCTATCAATAATAAGACTTTGCTGAAAGCAAAGTCGATGGATGGTCGGTGTCCGGAGTGAATACAATGGTGACTCCAGACGGTGGTGTGGTAAGATGCCTTTTTATTAATGCTAATGGGCTAATGTGTGTTCATTGCTCCCCTCTCCAGAAGAACAGCTGCAGATTCCACAACAAATAGTTTTGGAGTCCTCTGTGATGCATGTGACCCCTGAACAACTTTAGGCTCACAGTGGCTCACTATCAAGGTGGCACTATGGAAAAGGCACATATACATTTATATTTTTAAAACATTTTTTAGAATGTATATACTTACATGCACTTGTGCATCTATGCCTAAGCAAGTCAAAAAAGGGATTCGTTGTATCCCTAGAGATGAAGTTAGTTGTGAGCTGCCCTACATGGGAACTGAACTTCAGTCCTTTGCAGGAACAGTGCATGTTCTTAACGGTGCAGCCATCTCTCCAACTTCCTTAGATACTCTATTGACATTTGTGTGCTTGACAGTGAAGCTGACCTGTAAATGACAAGCATGGCCTCTGCTCCATCACCCAGCAAGACGAAACACTGATTCTTGGCACGTCTTCACCAACTCTCCGTTCTTTCCTGTTTCTTTCATTGCCATAGAAGAACTCACCAGAGAAAAGACCACAATGAAAGGTTGAAGTCTGTTACTATGGATGAAGAAAGGACCAGAGTGGCCACTTTTAGGTTGTCGCACATAACTAGAATAGGAAGATAGGTTGAATATGACAGTGTGGAAAGAATCTTTTTTTTCCCATTCATTTTACATACCAACCACAATTTCCCTTCCTTCCTCTCTTCCTGTTCCCTCCCCCAACCTCCAATCTACCCCTCCCATCCACTCCTCCATTCAAAAAAGGGCAGGCCTCCCATGGGAGTCAACAAAGTAGTTGAGGCAGAACCAAGCACCTCCCCCTGCATCAAGGCTGGGTGAGGCATCCCTGCATGGGAAATAGGTTCCAAAAAGTCAGCTCAGTGCCAGGGACAGGTCCTGATCCCACTGCTAGGGGCCCCACAAACAGACCAAGCTACACAACAAGAATTTTAACTCTGTGTTACTGTTACTGTTTTCACATCAATTATGTTTCTAGTCCTGGAGTCAGGGGTGGGCAGGGGTTTGACTGTGTTTCTTCCCTGGGCATTTTCTTTGGCATCTTCTCTTCTCTCTGTTGGTTTGGACAGTGTCCAGCAAACGGAGTTGTGTCTAGCCTCAGTCTTCGCCTCCAGCTCCCTCCTTCAGTCTTTGAAGAACAGCCTCTTGCCAACTTCATATGATTCGGATGGGTCAGGACCAATAGACAATCAATAAGGCATAAAGTCAGGGCAGTCATAGTCTCTCTTTTCCAGAATCTAGAATCTTCAAGCATGCAAAACCAAAAAAAAATGGCTATTGTTTATTAAACTAATGCATCAATATACAAATCATAGAAAAATAAGAAGTTAGGAAACTTTTTATTGTGAATTATAACATGACCCATAAGATTCCATAAAAATGTATTTTATATAACTTCAACACCATGTGTGTGATTACTACTTGGGTCAGGTCATGAAACTTGTGGTCAGAGATAAAAACAAGCTAGATAAGAACAAAATACTATGCTTATTTGGAGATTAACAGGATTTCTATCTAGAAACACCTAATTCAAGCAGCCTTGAGAATGTGCTCAGTGCTTGAACTGATTGTGGGGGCGTTGCCTCGCTGGTTCCTCTCCTCTCCAATGAAATGTTTGCAAAAGAAGCAATTGGGCACATTCTGTGACTCTGGTCAGCTTAGGGGAAGCAGAGATGATTTCACAAAATGATCCAAAGGTAAGTGAATTTCAGTCTCAAGGTTATTTTTGACAGATACAAAGTCCTGAAATAGGTGTTTTATTCCTCTTTCAATATTATCGGTATGCATAGGCATTCTCCTTACTCCCGGGGTGCCCCTTCTTAATGATAGCAACAGCCTTGATCTCTCCTAACTGCTCTCTTGACATGGGTGGTAATTGCTTCCTGACTTTCCTCTATAGTTCTATCATGTAGGAATTCACCCCTGTAGGTTATTGTTAGTTTCATCTGTTTTAAAAATATTGATATGAAAAGGCTTTTTGTAAAATCTTTTTATTCAACACTGTATTTATGAAAGCCATCCATGTTATATTTGAGGAATATCAATCTCATTGTTGGACTGTAGTCAACTTGTTACTGTGTCAAATTTCTTATTTGTACTCCCCCGTGAACATATGCACTGATTCTGTTGCGGTTGTGGTAAGCGGCCTCCCTGCTCCACAGGAGCACATTTCTCAAGAAGTCTCTAGGAATACAACTTCAGGGTACAAAATTTAGGTAACTTCATCTTTGCTATACAAGCCAAACTATTTTTCCACAGTGGTTTAATTGAGATGGTGTCTATCTTAGTTACTGTTCTATTGCTGTGAAGAGACACCATGACCAAGGCAACTTACAAAAGCATGAATTTAATAGGGGGCTTGCTTACAGATTTATGGGGAGAGTCTGTGACCACCATGGTGGGAAGCATGGCAGCAGGTAGGCAGGCTGGCAAGTTAACTGAGAGCTTACATCTTATCCACAAGCCAGAAGTAGAAACAGACAGACAGACAGACAGAGACACAGAGACAGAGACTGAGCCTAGTGAAGACTTTTGAAAGCTTGAAGCCCAACCCCACTGACTTACCTCTTCAACAACACCTCCTAATCCTTCCCAAAACAGTTCTGCCTATTAGGGATCAAGCATTCAAACATATGAGGCTATTGGAGCTGTTCTCATTAAAAGCACCACAGCATCTTTTCTAGATCTTCTCCATTTGGTATTTCCATCTTTTCAAACTTTTGCCCACTTGATGCCTTTGTTTTTTTATTATAATTTCCAGATAACTATTGACCTTTCCTTATCTGAATTACTGTTTTATTTCCCAAACTATTATTTTACACACACACACACACACACACACACACACACACACACACACACACACACGAATAGCCTAAGAAGTGATCAGTGTTATTCCAAATATGTTTCTATTCAACCATCAAATTCAAGGAAAATTGTTTCTAAAGATTCCTATAGAATACATTTATTTAATCTGTATTTACCTCAAGGGGCATGGTTATTTAAATTTGGTTAACTTGGTAACTAAATAATAGAAATTCTTATTCATGGAATTATGTTGTTGACTTTTCACTTGAAGGTAATCCTAACTAAAACTTAGCACTAGTTCCTGTTCTTCCTTTGTGTCTACTTGATGAACACTGTAGCCTTAGAAGTCAGCATAAAACAACCATCCTAAAAGAGGCCTGCCATGAAATGAAACAATGTGGGGTTATCTCGTGTTATCTCCAAGTGGCATTTTGTAATGGAAATGGAATACCAGCCAGGTAAAACCAAGCACAACTCCCTCAACTATATCCAACATTCAGTAACTTTCACTCTTTCTCTCTCACCGTCAGTTCATCTCCTGTCTTTTTCTCCGGGGTCACTGAAGGGCAACGACAAAATATAAACATGATGACATTTAATGAGAAGCATTGGGGTACTCAAACATTAAGATACGGCTTTTGGATTCTAGGCTAGCACAAGCCCACCTAGCACAGGGATGAAAAATGGGATTTATTTCACACATCAACTCCAATTAACTGCAGTAATGTATGGAGAAAAAATCCCGAGTCACATGTGGGCTCTGAAGGAGAGTGTTGTAATATTAGACACGCATGCTGTGGTGGAATGTTCTGTCACCTGCCATCAGGAGCAGCAGTTCTCAAGTTTGTCATCTTAAAGAAGACTCATCTTACACAGACCATGCCCAGGGCCGGCAGATCATTTACATTAGAAACTCTGAGAAGGGAGGACCCAGCCACCATTTTTTTTTCCTTAACAAATACACAAGAACATAAAAATGATGACATTAGTTGAGTACCGTCATGTTTGATACATGTATACACTGCATAATATTTAAATCAGTACAAACAGATTCATGTCTTCAAACAGTCCTCATTTTGTTATAGTAAAGCTTTTCAAAATGCCTCCCTCCAGCATTTGGAAATGTGTTCTGTGTAATTGTTATCTACATTTGCCACACTGTATGGTAACACCCCGAGCTTCTTGCTAGCCGTATCACAGGAACCGTGATACACCACCCCTTCTCTTCCTTTCTCCCCAGTCTCTGGGCCCTGCCATTCTACTCTCAACTTTTATGATATCAGCTATTTTAGATCCACATGAGTCAGAATATGTGGCCCTTGTGTTTTCATTCACAACTGACTTCACTTAATCTAAGGCTCTCTGGTTCCGTTCATGTGGTCATAGATGACAGGATTTCATTGCTTTTGTGGCTGCATAGTATTCCATTGCATACATGTACCACATTTTCTTTACCCATTCATCACTTGATAGACACCTGTGTTGTAGGATAATCCTTTTGTACACTGAGAAGATGTGTCTCTGCCAAGGCACCTTCTGATTGGTTTAATAAAGAGCTGAGCAGCCAATAGGAAAGGATAGGTGGGACTTCCAGAGAGAGAGGGAGGAACTTGGGGGAAGAATTTAGTAGAAGGGATTTACCAGTGAAACACAGAGGAAGTCAGATGTACAATAGAGAGGAGAGGTCACAAGCCATGTGGCAGAACATAGAATAATATAAACGGGCTAATTTAAGTTATGAGCTTGTTACAAACAAACCTAAGCTAAGTCAAGCTTTCATACTTAGTAAGAAGTCTCTGTCATTATTCAGGAGCTGGTGGTCCAAAGAAAGCCAGCTACCCACCTAGGCTGCTTCCATCTCTTGGTTATTGTGAACAGTGCTGCGATCAACATGGGGTGCTGATATTTCCTCAGCATTCTGATCTCACTCGGGGATGATATATGCCCAGAGGTAGTATTGATGGATCAATATTTGGTTCTATTTTTAATTTTTCAAAGATCCTCCTCCACATCGTTTTCCATCATGGCTGCGTTATTTCTATTTCTACCCTCGGTATGTAAGCATTCTCTTTTCTTCCTGCTGCAGTAATAAATAGCTCACTCTGATTTTTATTTGTGTTTCCCTGATGATTAGTGATACTGTGTTTTTTATACGTCAGGTACACAGCTGGCACGTATTTGCTCCCATCCTGTAAGCTTCCTTCACCATAGTGAGTATTTCCTATTCAGCACAGAGGGTTTTTAGTTTCTTGTAATCCCAGTTGTCTATTTTGCTTTCACTGTTTTTTAGACCTTATCCAAAGAATTTTCACCCATCCCAGTGTGCAAAAGAATTCCCTTCATATTTTCTTTTTGTGGTTTCGTAGTTTCAGGACTTACATGTCAGTCTTGTTGCATTTTGAGTTCATCATTGTAACTGGTAAGAGAGAGGAATCAACTGTCTTTTTTTCTTGCATAGGGACATACAATGTTTTTCACACTATTTGTTGACAATGTTAGTTTTTCTGCAGTGTCCCATAGATTAGTTCTATTTATTCCACAGTGAACTTTAATTCTAGTGTTTCTCTGTTGATATTCTGTCTGGATGATTTGTATCTGCTGCCGAAAGTGGCATATTAAAGTCTTCAAATATTGCCCAGGTATATCCAGTCTAGTAATACTTGCTTTACATACTTGGGTGCTCCAGCATTTGGTGCGTGTGTATTTAGAACTCAGTTCCTGCTGCATGGACGCCTTTGTCGTTGAGTACTGTGCTTCCTTACGTCTCTTTATTCCTTTGGTTTTGGAGTCTATTTTGTCTTAAATTAACACGGCTCTTTCTGCTTCTTTTTAAATTCTGTCTGCAAGGAATGTCTTGCCTCATCACCTCCTTTTCAGACTATGTGTCCCTCAGAGGGAAACTGAGTTTCTTGTAAGCAACTTATGATTGGATCTTTTTTTAATCCTCTTAGTAACTGTCTTTTAATTGGCAAATTTAGTTCTTTTACATTTGAAATAATTAATAGTAAAGGTCTTATAGCCATCTCTCTCCCTCTTTCCCCTCCTTCCCTCCCTCTCACCTCCTCTCTCCCTTCCTCCTTTTCCCCCCCTCTCCATAATCTTCGTTGGCAGTGAATTACTTTAGTGGTGTGTTTTGATTCCTTGCTCACTGACCCGTGTTTGCACGCTGTATATGATGTTTGCTTTGTGATTATCATGAGGCTCACATAACACATTTTGAGAGCTTGCTTGAAGTTTCTAGCAAGGGGTGCAGATGCTAATCTAATTTACCCTTTACCAAAGACCTGCCCTCCTTTAGAGAGGAAGTTTATCTTTTTCAACTGATGGAGCACACAGCTTGGGAGGGAGGAATGGGGATACCCCCACCTCACCACCCAGATCAGCTGAGTCAACCCTGGCAGGCAGTCCATGAGGTGATAGATATCACAGCCAGATCTCCCTCATATCTAAACAAAACCTTTAGGGTATAACAAAAAATTGAAAATACAGAAACTTAAAATCATTAGGATAGGAATAGAAACAAAACGGGGCCAGTAAGATGGTTCAGTGGGGAAAGACACTTGCTGCCAGGCCTGGTGACTCAAGTTCGACCCTCAGACCCACATGGCAGAAGATAAAAACTGACTCCTACAAGCTGTGCTCTGACCTTCACATGAGCACCGTGGCATGCACCCCACCCCAAAATAAGACTGTAAAATAAACGGCTCCTGTCTTAACTTGTTTCTGTTTGGTATTTGGTCACAACAATGTATGAGAGGACTAATAGGGAACAATTGGAACCACGCTGAGGTTGTTGCCCTGATAAACTTGTGTGATCTGTAGACCTTAGGAACTGCTCTGTTGGAGGAACTTTGGGATGGAGAAAGTCCGAGGATGCTGTCAGGGGAGCTTGATGGCCATTGTGGTGGAGTCCCAAAGAGCGGGGTACCATACGAAGGGCAGACAGTGAAGATTGCTGATGTAGATTCAGAGAGGAACAAGGACCCTATGGAACTGGGCTAGGTCATATTGTACAATGTAAAGTGCAGACCGTGAAGACTGCTGATGGGGGGTCAGAGTGAGCCAAGGATCCTGTGTAACTGAGCCAGGGCCATCCATACTACATTCAGGCAAATAAACTGGCTATGCCCATACCATGCAATTTGGAGAGGCTAAACTCAAAGTAATGATGAAATTTCAAGATAGCATAACATTGAGGTTGCCATGTGGCTGTTGCTCACTATGTTGGGCCAAGTTTATACTGAGAGTTGAGAATACAGAGCAGAGCAGGAAAATAGGAAAAATGTCTAGTTGGTCAAAGAAAGTCGTGAATGCGTTTTAAAGTTCAGACAACGTGAGGGCAGGCAAAGTTGCTGTAATTGTTATAGGGATCATTAAACATTAGGAAAATAGGGACGGTGCCTTGAGGGGAAGAGCCTACCCAGTGAAGGCTCCAGGGGGCAAAAATGAGATCTTATTTGAAAAGCTTTCATCTAAGAAGGGAGCATGTATGTTTAAAAGAAGAAAGACCCTGCACAGAGAGTGGTTCAAGCTGAGTCCACTGCTCGAACAGAACCACCTCGGGAAGTGTTTCCCTACATTCAGGCCCACAGGCATCCAGAGACCACTGCAATTGTGCTAAGAGAGGACCATGCTGCTTCTCTCGCTGGCTGCAGAAATTGTCCATGTAAGTCTGGTTTTGCTGGCATGCAGAATGCAGCAACATTGGGATCATCAGGACTAACAGCAAGGTTCCAGAGTAAAGCAGGTGAGGCCAGACAATGCTTGGTTAGATCAGATTCCCTAAAATAGACCTGAGGAAGCCATTGAAGCATTGAGGGTGAAGCCTAAGCCACAATGGAGACCCCTGGTGTTGGTCTTGCAAGGGATGTAGAATCATTGCTAAGGAAAGCCAGAAGAGTTGCGGAAGAGAGACAGCAGATGTACAGGATCATAGTGTCAAGGCGAACAAAGCCTGCCAGAGCACAGATGATGCTACCACATGCTCTGGGTACCAAACATGGATCTGCAGGAAATAATTCTGTCCTTCTGTCCTTCCGTCCAGCAGCTGAGTTGCTGTCTTTCTTTGGTCACATCTTCTGCATTTTGGAGTTTGATTTTAAGATGTCATGGGCTTGAGTTAAATTTATCAGTGACTTCTGTCATATATATACCGAAACCCATTATCCAAAATGCTCTGTTAACCATCTCTCTGAATGAACTTTCAACCCCCTTGTAATCATGAAGTCTTCTTGCATTCCAATAGCCCAAACATTTGTTTCTGATATTGTCTCAGAGCTTCCATAAGCCTTTTCATCCCTCTTTATTTTGTTTCCTCTTCTGTGTCTGCGTATTTTCAAATAGCCTGTCTTCAAACTCACTAATTCTTGCTTCTGTTTGATCTGTGCTGCCACTGATGCCTTCTGTTGCATTTTTAATTTCACCACACGCGACTTTCAGCTCAAGACGGTATTTGATTTCTTATTAATTGCTTCCATCTCTTTCTTAGGTGTCTGTTTGGGGGTACTTCCCCCCCCCCAACTCACTGAGTTTTAAATTCTCTGCTAGTGCTCCCATGCCGAGGGCTGTCTGGTCAGCTGCTGTCACTTTGAGTTCTAGATACAGTCATGTCTTCTGAAAGCTCTGGATGCTGGTCGGCGTGAGACATCACCTGGGCACTGAAGGAGCCCTACTTATTCCTGTGTCATGGCTTAAACACGAAGTGATCCACACTGGCTCATGTGTTGAATTATTGGTCCGCAGCTGACAGTGTTATTAGGAGAGGCAGTAGGAACTTCAGGAGAGAGAGACCAGACGGAAGAATGAACCTCTGGGAAATTGTTTTGAAGGTTAGATCTGGTCCCTGTACTATTAAATATGTCCTTCATGCTTCCTGGCTGCCGTAAACATTCTATTCGACCATGCTCTTATCATACCTGGCTGAAATCTCTGAAGTTGTGAACTAAAATAAGCCTTTAACTCCTTAAATTGTTTCCAACAGATTTTGTTTTGTTTTTTTACAATAACACGAAAGTCCCACCACATTCCATTTTTCTTAACCTGGCTTTCTGTGTTGTTTGAGGCAGGGTCTAACTCTGTCGCTAAGGCTGGATTGGAACTCACTGTGTGACTCAGGCTGACCTTGAACACACAATCCTCCTGCCTCATCCTCCCAAGGGCTGGGATTATAGGCAGGTGCCATCAAAGCCACTCTATGCAGTCTCTTGATTTTTCGCTGAGCCTACAGTCATTTCCACTAGATCAGCACTAGGTGGTGCCCAGGTCCAGATCTGCCAGGAGTATGCTGTCACTCCCTCTGTTCTCAAGGGCAATCCAAACCCAGGGTTGTCCCAAATAGTCTGTTAGCAAATTGTTTGCGAGGCAGTGGCAATATCTAAGGAAAGTAGCATGTCCCCACAAGCCCTTTCCCTGATCCAGGATAATCCCAGATGGCTCATCTATAATCACTGACCAGTGGTCAGACAATTCAGGGTTTTGTCTAGCTCTGAGTAGTCACCAAAAAGAGGCCACCTTTATCTCTTATGTCACATCTGTGCTCACCAAGGTCACAAAGCTCTCTCACACTCTGAGTCCCCAGCCCACAAAGATCAGCACAACACTAATAATAGTGAGGTCCACCAAGGTCCACACCCCTACGAGCTGCTTGTTGCTTGGGTAGACCTGTGGTCCAAGGCCACTGAGACCGGTCATCGGTGATGCTGGCTGGAAGAGAAGTGTGATAGCCTGGGGTCACATGTCTTCCGCTGGCATTAGAATTGCTCCAGAGGCTCCACCCCCAGGGGATGGACCTGAGATTAACTTTCCCAGGTCCAGCTCTAAATCCCAGGATATAGTCAGTCTTATGACTGCTACCCCATCCTTCTTCCTGAAACAGGTCTCTCACCACACCATGCTGTCTGAAGTTTATCTAGTACTGGCAAAGGCAGAACCAGGGCCACCTGGGCTGATGTTAAACTTGGCCGTGCCTGTATTTCTCAGCTGCAAAAGTCTGCACCATTTCAGGAGTGCTCCAAGTCCTACAGTGCAGTCATCAGTGATGCTGGCTCAAACATGAGTCGGTCCCACTGGGGCACAGGTGTGAGCACTGGCCTGAGAGTGCCGCTAGAGTTCAGGGGATGGATAGTAGAGGTGACCTCCAGTAATGGTAAACTGAGTCACAGCTGAGTCTCTCTGCCTGCAGAGTCTTGGGAAGAAGATAAATGTTCTCCAAGCCCCTTCCAGCACAGAAATCTGGGTTAGTCCTACACATACATACATGTCTCCACCTGATGCCAGAGATGGTCTAGACGCTCTGTCTGCAAATGGGCCCTTTAGTTACTGCCGTGTGCTTGGTCTCACTATAGCGAGTGTGACATTGGACTGAGACAAAACCCTATGCTAGCTTATGGACCCTGCTCCTCAGTGGCTAAAGTCTTGCATCCTGAGGTTGAAGGAATGGTGGAGGCAGCTGTCTCTTTGCACCTGGCCTAATGCACTTACAGTGGCTCAGTCTGTAGGTTGGCTATAGGACAGGGCTTTGGTCAACACTACCTCTTACTATACTGGGTACGGGGTGCTGGGTTTCAAGTCTAGGACCTGGACTGAATTCTCACATCCTCCCATAAGTGGGATCAATTGACTTATCTATCTATCTATCTATCTATCTATCTATCTATCTATCTATCTATCTATCATCTATCTGCCTATCTATCATCTATATATCAATCATCTATCTATTATTTATTTATCTATCTTTCTATCTATCTATCTATCTATCTATCTATCTTTCTATCTCTATCTATCTATCTTTCTTCCCTCCCTCCCCCCTTAGTTCTCTCCCTTCCTCCCTCCCTCCCTCCATCCTTTTCTCTCCCTCTCTCTCTGGACTGGGTAGTTCAAAGATGGGATAGAGGTATAATCCGTTTCTGTCTACTTTCTTCAGCACTTTTTTAAAATTTTGTTTATACTAAAGGCAGGCATCATGGGATCACCCAATTTCCTGAGTTCTGAGGCTGGTATTCTGGTGCATAAACAACTGTAGAACTTGCTGTTCCTCTAGGGAACTTATCACTGGTGTGTTGAGCAACAGCTTGCTCTGCTTCTGGAATCCCTGTTTCTTAAGGAGCCAAGAAAATTCCACCAGGTTTGACAAGCATAGGTGTCTGGCAATGTTTTTTAAACCTGGCTTTATTATTACCCACCAATGTTTCACCTCGTCCCTTTAAATATATTTTTACTGAATGGTCTTACCCCACATGAAATTTTAATGCAGTGGATATTCTGAACAGTCATCCCTCAAGATCTGTGGGTTCCATATGTCTAATGTAACAAGTGATTAGAAATATTTGAAAAAATACATTTGCCTCAGATATATATAGGCTCTTCTTGTCATTATTCCCTAAACAAAACACTACAAGAACCATTCTATTTACAATGGATTGGGTGTTATAAGTAATAGAGATAATTTAAAATATATAGGAGAATGTGTGTAGGTTCATTGTAAATACTCTGCCACTTTATGGAAGGGACTTCAGTATCTTCATATTTTGGTATTATTGAGGAGTCCTGCAGCCAATTTTCTACATGTACCAAGGGACCACTGTGTCTGTAGTTATGACCAGTGTAGATTAATGTTTTCTATATATAAAACAGTAAGTTTTTGCTACTCTTCTGCCTTCAACCAATTTATACCACCATGGGAGATAATACTGGCCATAACGAGGGTTATATAACTGAGAGAATAAGAAACAGATTTCTGAGAATTATTCATTGTGGGATTAATTTTGACTTTCAGTCTGATTGAGAAACAGGTAGGAGGTTAATGTGCATCTGGTATATAAAGCTGTTGCCAGAGAAGAATGAGAAAGGGAAGGAGAGAAATCAGGCATCCCCTTTCTGCTTCCTGACCTCTGTGGGGTGAGATGCTATGCTCCACGAGGAGCTAAAAATCAACCATCTTCCCTATGATTTCTCCTGTCAGTTATTTTCCCACTGTGATGAGATGTCTAACATGGAAATTTGGTAGCAGTGAAGTGGGACCATTGCTATGACTACCTGGCAGTACTGATCAGAATACTCAGGAACCTGTTTGTGGGAGGAATCTAGAAAAGTTTGGAAATATGTGCTAGAGAAAGCTAAGAATACTCCAGGATGAGCTTAATGCATGATTCTATTGAGAGCTCAGAATGCTGGGGGCAATGTCAGCCGTAAAGACTGTAGTTGTAGGTTCCAGTTGGGGCCAAGGGCAAAACTGAGAATTAAACCACAGGCCACTTGTGTTACATTGTGGCAAAGAGTTTGTCTACATTTTGTCTATGCCCCAAGACTTTGAAGTTGAGTTTCAAGAGAATGGATCAATTGAAAGAATGAAAAAACTCAAGGCCACCTGGTACTCAGGCTGTATAGCACGGTGGTTGCTAGACTATGTTTACAGGTCTACAAAAAAAACTAAGAATAAAAAGTAGAGTAGAAAAGTTGATTTTTTTTCACTTTACCCTAAAAAGAAGTGCACATAAAACTAGGGCTGGGGAAAGCATGGCTGCTGAAGAGGTCAGAGACATTCAAAGGAAACAAAATAGTTTTCGTTGGGACGATAGCAAGGATGTCCTGATGGAATCCTGGATCCCTCTCATTGTAGGCTTAAGCATGTAAAGATCTTTACTCATTTGAAAAGAGAGCTCAGAGGTACACTGACAGACCAAGGATGCCATAGGTAAGTGTGTTTCTGAGTTTAGCCATACCCAGAAGCCACTATAGCCATGGATCTAAAGGGGACCCAGCTACTGCTCAAACTGGCTGCAGAACTTGATGTTATCTATGCATTGCTGGCTTTGCAGGCATGTAGAATGCAACAATTATAGGGTTATTATAAAAGTGTCTACCCAAGTTTTAAAACAAAGCATTGGAGAACAGATAATGTATAGCAGGGTCAGAATCCCTGTAGGCAGCTCCTGAGAAGGTTATACATGAAACTTGAAGTCCAAGCTAAACTGCAGTGACCCTAGGATGTCATTGGTATCAGGAATGTGGAACATCTGCTGAGGGAGGCCAGTATGCTTGAAGCTAATAGAACTCATCCAAGTTAGACACCATATAGATGCAACTGGCAAAAGCCATAGGCAGTTTTCCCCAAGTTATTTGGAACTCAACTTCCCACCACCATGTGTCCAGGATGCCAGGCATGAACCCATAGGATTTAACAATTGGCCTCCTGGCTTTCAGTCTTACTTTGGCCTGTTACTTCTTCTTTTCCTACTTTTTCTCTTTTGAAATGGGAATGCCATTGTGTACTATAACTATCTAATTTTCCTTTTGATTTTACAAAGACTCACAGGTAAGAATTTAACTTGAGTCTTAGAGGAGATTTTAAACTTGGACTTTTGGACAGTGTTGGAGCTCTTGAGACTATGGAGACTCTTGGAGATGAACATAATGCATTTTGCAGAATGCATTATGTAATGGACAATGTTATGGTGGAAGGAGATATGTTTGGGAGTCAGGTCTGAAAGGGATAGGTTCATGCTAGAAACTCTTGTCAATGAGGTTAGATTAAGAAGCACACAAAAGATTAGTAAAGTGAAGTTCTGGGTGTTTGCATAGAGGATCGACTACAGAAAGAAAGAAAAAAATCTGTCATAGGCTTTCTTTCTCTCTGCTTCCTGGGTACCATGAGGCAAGCTGTTCTGCTCTCCCACACCTCTCCACTAAGATGGGTTGAAACCCTCGAGCTGTGAGCCAAAATAAGTCCTACCTTCCTTAAGTGGTTCGAACAGGTACTGTGTCACAGCAGCGAGAGTCTAGCACACTTACAGTGGTGGAAGTACTAATGGGTACCATCTGAGATGATACAAAGCTAACACTTTGGAGTAAAAAACATGACACTGTAAGCCTTTAACAAGGCAGATACAAAATTATACAGTGTAGCCGCTGATCCACTGGGTTATGTTGTTAATGGTGTGTAAAAATAATTAAAGAATGATTAAGGGGGCTGGAGAGATGGCTCAGCGGTTAAGAGCACTGACTGCTTTTCCAGAGGTCCTGAGTTCAATTCCCAGCAACTACATGGTGGCTCACAACCATCTGTAATGAGATCTGGCACCCTCTTCTATATACATAATAAATAAATATATCTTTTTAAAAAAAAAGAAAGAAAAGCAGTATTCAATTACACATTGTACTGTCAATGCATCGAGCTGTTTCTTACATTTAAAAAAAAAGAATGATTAAGGAATAAAGTTAAGTGAACAGAACATCAGTTAGTTCTGAGAAGTGGAATGTTTCCTTTACTGGGGGTGGGGATGCTTCCAAGGTAAATAATTCATAATTCTTATGCAGTCATTATTTCTGTTTTCCATTATCAATAAATTAATATTGTGTATGTGATTTCCTTTATATATTTTTGTACCTTTTGGTGGGATCCAATCACTCTATTATTTCCACCCCAGTTTAATAAAAGGCTTGGCTTGAGTTTTATCCTGGAGGAAGGCATTCGTTCATCCATAATGTGCATTGGTCTGTATCATTATGTGTTCACACCTTTACTTTACAACTGAAAAAAATCAATATTTTGTAAGGTATTTTGAATAAATACAAACATGAAGCCTTTTAATTGAGTGAATGGGAACAAGTCTCATCATTTTCTTTCAAAGCCTTAAGTGTCCCTCCACCCTGCCAATAGCTCCTCTGCCACCCCTGTGCTCACTTGTCTGTCCCTTTGGGCAAGTCACTTAATCCATCCAGTCCTTAGTTTTCCTCCATTTTCAGAACCGAGCAAACCTGCTGGACAGAAGCTTCGGGAAGAATAAATGTGCCAAATCGGGTTGGAAATGCAAACAGTGCTTCACAGATGAAGTCAATGGTGGCCGAGGGCCATCAATGAGCACGGATTCGTCACCTTTGTTCCGTTTCTGCACTTTAACGCACAGAGCCCCGAAAGGAATGAGACACTCATTTTACCCTCATGAGATCACTTGCAGCTTTCCTGCCAACAAGCCTTCCTGGTGGTTTTCACTACATGTGGATTCCTGTCTCTCAGAAGAGAAGTGATGGCCTGTCCTGATAGGAGCCTGGAAAGAAGGATTCAGACCTCCTGGGAACTGTGCTCAGCAGGGAAAGGTGTTGTGGCTTAGAACCCTGTGTTCCCCTGTTCTCTTTGAATCACCATCACCTCCTCGCGAGGTGACAGCTGATCGCACAGCCGCCTCATGACCTCAGTGTGGTCACGGCAGGACCCTGCACATCTGTCCACTGACACCATTTGATCAGCTTTGGAGTGCCGCGCGCCTCTGACAGCCAGTCCTTAGGGCCTCCATGATTTCCCCTGCCTGCCAGTTCTGAGATTCCTGATTTAAATTACAAGCTGACTGACAGAAGGAAGAGATGGTGGAGAGGTGCTGGAGACAATGAGTCAGGCACTGGACTAAAGTCTTTGTCATCAGTCGCCAGCTGCTTCATAAGCCTCCTTTGTAATGCCCAGTGCTCACTTTCCCTAGGTGTTGTCTCCTGTAAAATCCCACCGACACCCGGTGGGGAGCAAGGCTGGCCCTTTCCTATGACCCTGGTGCTTCTTTGCTCCCCTACCCTCACTGCTGTCTTCTCTCACAAGCCCCAGGGCAGCAGCTTTTAGGACTCTCATTTAGCAACACACAGACACTAAAAGTGAGTGTTTAAGCTGAACCCGCTGCCAGAGCCTGTGGGCCTGAGAGTGCTGGGAGGCTTCCCCATCTGCTCAGCATGGTCCACTGCGCAGATCCCATCACCAACAGCTAACTCTCCTGCAGAAGGGAGGGAAGTTGGCCTCTGCCCACAGGGGTCCTGCAGTCACAGGCTTGCCAGTACCTCCAGGAACCCAAAAAAGAAAAGCCAAACTCAGGGAAGGGCTTGGCTGAGAAAGTGGCTTAGTAAAGAGTCACATAAGCCACCTCAGCCTTGGGGTAAAATAAGTACGCTGAAGGAAGCACCCTTGGTAGGCTCCCCCTGGAACCTGCAACCTTAAAAAAAAATGCTTTCCTCTCCTGGCTGTTAAAAAGCCACATCCTTGTCACATTTGTGTGTACTGCCCTCATAAAACTGCAAGTAATGCACTTCTGTAAATAGATGTGGCTGGTCCCCCAATCTCAAGTTCATCTGGGCTGAGACTTTCAAATCTTTTGCTAATGAAGACATGACATAGGCCAGCTGGTTAGAAGTGGAGCCTGGAGGCGATGGCGTCTCAGCTTTGCTGATGACCCGCGAGGAATGCCTTTACTCTGTAATGGTGAGTATTTCACTCTGCACAGCCAGTTTGCTCTGCTCAAGGCTTCCTTCAAAGTTCAACAGCTCTTAACTGGGCAAGAAAGCACAGTGAGAAGCTGGCCGTGGCGCGGTGACAGCGGTTTGTTTTACTTTGTGTTCTTGAAAGAATTCAACAAGTTACATAAAATCTGACAAAAATATGCTGATCTTGCAGTTTCACCAAGCCCAAAGACATCAGACAAGGGCAAGTGGCCCAAGAGGCCCCGCATTTCATCTTTTGGCATTTGGCACCGTTGTGAAAAGCCCAGCTATTTCCTTTCCAGTCATCAGAACCACATGTTTATAACATAAATAAATATGGTATCATCTTCACCATACTTAAGATGGCTCTTTACCTAGAACACTCTAGTGACTTTTTAAAGAGATAACCACATCCTGGTAGGGTTGTACATGCCTATGGCAGGTACAGGAATGGTGGCACTGCCTTAACCTAGTCCTGTTCATGTCCCCACCCTACTCTTCACAAAGAGGAGCCTGTTCCCACTCACTTCCCTCTACATGGGAACTTCCACCTCTCCTCCCATTGACAGTGAGGATATTCACACATGGCTTGCCCAGCTCCTAAGCCTATCTTCAATCACAAGAGAAAGGACAGGGAAGATTAACAGGCTAGTTTCAAAATGTTTATATCCTCCAGCTACAAGGAATAATGATTTACCAAATTGTTGCCAAAATGTAACCTGCATCCTCAGCCCTCCTGTGTTGGCAGCCTCCTGAGCCAGCCACTCTCTCCTGAACAACCTGGCTTCTGATGATAGCTTATTTTAACCTCCTCAGCTTTGGTTCACCAGACCCGTGGGGCTTCTCTGGATGTGAATACCACCATACCGGAGCCTTTAGGGGGAGAGGTGAGCTCTGGAGCAGTTTCCCAGCACTCTGCAGTACCAGTAAATATTAACAAGACCTGTATACAAAGATTTCCATGGCCCAAAAGATTTAGGCACCATCAAATCCCAAATGTTCCTTTTGGAAATTTTCATTGAAAATTGCCATTGTAAAAACTTTGAGAAATCTCGTAATAAAGCTTTTAATCCAAAATCTTCCAAACACATTTAACCCTAGAATGCCTTCTACCTAGACACCCTCAGCAAACACAGTAGAAGCTGTAGGGGCATGGGGCACCCCTGGTTAAGCTGTTAATAACTGAGCATGGTCTTAAACATACCTTATTAAATGAGGCTCAGCTATGGATCATTCAGGGGCATCCTGGGCCAGAACTCAGTGGAACATAGTTAGTTCTGATTAAGTTTCTATAAGCCAGGCACGGGACTAAGCCCTTTATGCCTCCTTCATGTTAATCAATTCTCACCTCAACTCCCTGAGCGGTGGGGGGGAGTCTGTATACATCCAATTTTGTAACCATGATGTTTTGCCTTGCCACAGCCCCAAAGTGATTAATCACCTACGAAGGTCATGTGATCTTGATGAGTGAAAACGAGTATGAGAGTCCAGGCTTGCCTGACACCATTCTGTGTCCTTAGCTAGCGAGCCTTCTATCTCCTGGTAGATGTCAGTCAGTCTTCGGTGGGTTTGGACAGGGCTGATGTGGACCAGGAGGGGGCAGAAGTTGCTAACAGGGAGCTTTGGAATCGAGAAGGCAGAGGCTTTGCTAAGAGTTGACTCTATCCAGGCCATTTACCGCAGCCTACTTAACTACTACCCGAGTGGTGGATCTGACTTAGCATCTCCTATAAAGGATCTTAAGTGGGAAGTCAGAGCTACGAGTCCTGGGGCCAATCATGAGCTTATCTTGTCCTTCCCATTCTGAGAAACTCTGGGTTAAACCTCAAAGTGGAGACTTGTAATTGCTGAAAGCATGACCATGTGTCATGGAACTGAGATAGCATCTGGGTCAATGTGGTCCCAGGTCAGCAGCATCAGCACCAGCTGGATACTTGACAGACGGCCAAACCCTTAGCCATCATTCCAGACCTACTGAGTCAGAATCCCTGGCAGTGGGGCCCAGGAAACTATTTTAAGGAGCTAGCCATTCAGAGAATTCTTAGATACTCTAAAATGTGAGATTCCCTGCTCTAATTAGTCCAAATCTCTCATTTTATGGATGAGAAAACTGTGTCCCAGAGATCAGGTGACTTATCCATAGCCCTGGGGTGTGCAATGGTAGAACTAGATGGGCCCACTAGAGCTTCCACTTGTCCAACACCCATAGTCTTCTCTTTGGTACCAGCCAGTGCCCAGCTTTCCCTTGCTACTACCTTCTTTCTCATTTTGTTTATGTGATTTGCATGGGTCTAACTCAATGTTCCAATATTTAAGGGTTGCGTCATGATTCAGTCTGGCCAAATAGCAGAATTTATCACAAGTCCAATGCCAGCCTGGCTGGCCACGGACACGCCATTGGGGAACGGACATACAACTAAGCCAGGGCAATGAATCTGGCATGGGGGATGTTTTTGGAATCCTAAGAAAGAGGAGTGTTCTTTTCATGAGGTTGATAGCCACCAGGACACTGTTGAGATGCTCTGTGCAGCATGAAGCCCACCCACAGAGAAGCCCTGTCCTGTCAGAGTGCTGCTTCTCACCCTGTTTGCCCTCCTGTGAACTCAAGAACTTTGATTTTTACCGTCAGCTCAACCGCCCTGAGTTCAGACACCTGTTGTCTACCCAAGGAGATTGTCAACTCATTTTCTCATTCCTGACCACGTGGCTGACTCCCTGTTCCGACTTGAGATGTATATGGAGTTTACTAAACATGATAATGGTCACTGAACACTAAAAGCCAAAATGTGGACTGGGATCAGAGTCATTAAGTCTTTCTTAAAGGATGTTATGGTTCTGATCTTGTATCTAAAAGCTTAAGGTGCTGTGAGAGGTGGAGACATTAGGTCTTAGTTGGAGAATTAAGTCATCTAGGGCCTGAATACCCTTGAAGGATGTATTGAGACCCTGGCTCTTTCCTCTCTCTCTCACTTCCTGGCACCATAAAGTAAACAGTTTTGTTCTGCCATATGCTCCCTGGCACGTTTTTCTGCCTCGCCAGAGTCCCAAAGTGATGGTCCAAGCAGCCATGGTCTGAAACCTCTGCCGCTGTGAACCAATAAAATGTCTCCTCCTTGTAAGCTTATCATCTCTGATATTTTATCATAGCAACAGAAAACTAAAGCAAGTGGTGGTGATCCTTAGCTAATAAGGCCAAAGAGTTAGCGCCACTCTGGCCCCTCCCACTAAAGAGAAGCATGGATGTTAGAAATTCTAGGATGCTCTCCATCCCCTTCAGAGAGAAAGCAATAGCTCAAGGCAGCTTTCATGATAGCCCTTCAGTGCTCACACTGCATAACTTATCAAAATACTTCCAAGTGTCAAAATATTACCGCGCTGAAATTAAAATCTTTCAGTTTCATTTCCTCTCCGATCAGTTCATAGTCAGAAGAAAAAGTAGTCAGTTGAGACAGCAACCTCCAACCCTTGCTGTCCAAGTGGAAGAGCACATTTCGTGAGCACCTTTTTCCAGGTACTGTGATACACCTCAGGAAGCCTCATCTCCTAATCCTGAAGCTAGGCCTGTGAGGTGCTGACCATGTAACTAGAATCCTGTGCATGCCTGCTGGATGCTAGACACCGTTTCTAGTACTCACAGATGAGTTTAAACACATGCACTCATTTTGTCCTTCCCTGACATGACGAGGGTTCCATAATTGCAAACCAGTAGGCAGGCACTTTTAATCCTAGCCATCCAGCACAGAGATTGTTCACTTAACCACTCTATAGTGCGGCTTAGGAGGTGCTGCCACAGCAGCCAAAACTACAGGATAAAGACATGACCCACCTCCTTTCAGTGGTCAGTAAACCCAATGTGTTCCAGTTGGAACCCTCCCCCGTGAAAGCGGGAACTGAAATCAGTGACATCTAAAGTTTCTTTTGCTTTTGACTCTACTCCAAAACACTGTCTCTGTTTCCACTACCCACAATGTAATGAGACCTCCTGAACTTTCTGCACAGCAGGGTTTCAGAAATGGAGGCCAGCTAGGGGATACGAAATCTGGAAACCTGACACTCGATTGTGTGAGCAGCATGCGGTAGGAATTTGCGGTTTGTGCTTATTCAGAACAGACCACAGAGGCTGAGGGCTGAGAGACAAGATGGCCATACGCTGGGTTCCCAGAAACTTCCCTAGTTGTTTACAGACATCCCCACTTGTTTCAAGAGAGTAGAAGGAGGGGACATCTGCTGTCAAAAAGCCTGATTCGGGTGTGGTCTGGAGTTGAGGGGTTTTGTTCCTCTTCAATTATAGAACTTATATAGCCCTCCAGAGAAGACTCGGAGAGGCCGACAGCGAGTGTGTACTTAACAAAGTACTCATGGATTCAATCATGTCCCCGAAGGCCATCTTACCTTGTAGTGAGGTTGGTTCTGTGCTTCATCCAGTAGGATAAGAACCTTTCTATGTGCACCAAACAGGACACAAGAATGGAGAGGCTGAAGAGATGGCTCAGTGGTTTAAGAGCACTTGCTGCTCTTCCAGAGGCCTCAGGTTTAGTTCCCATGACTCGTATCCAGTGATTTAATCCTGCCTATTATAACTCCAGCTCCAGGGGAGCTGATACCCTCTGGCTTCTGGATGTGGTGCCCATAAACTCACTCAGGCACATACACATAAATTTAAAAAAACGAAAAAGAAGAAGAAGAAGAAGAAGAAGAAGAAGAAGAAGAAGAAGAAGAAGAAGAAGAAAGAATGGGAAGTGTGTGTCTTTCCCCAAATTTGGGTGGTCTAAGAAGTGTCCAAACTACAACCCACAGGCCTCATGCAGCCCAAACGAAAATCATAAACTTAATTAAAACGTGAGATTTAGAAGTACTTGATTGTGTGGTTCCTGATAAGAACGTTACAGAGGACACAATCATGTTGGCACACCTGGAATCCAAAGCTGCGGCACCATAGTTTAGTGGTGGTCTTCACACTAGAATGTGAATTCCACACCAGAAAACACGGGTCGCGTGGGTGGAAGAGTCACTGACGCCTTCACCCTTTCCTCTGCATAAACCGTTTTCGAAGCTGTTACATCCTCATGGCTTACAGCAGCGCCGTGCTTAGAATCCAGTTCCTGGTTGAACCTCCAGCTTAGCTCTTCTGAGGTCATCTTTGTTTTCTTAAAAACAAAAACAACAAACAAACAAACATTTCAAATTATTTTTAAAACCTTTTACAAAAGTGTTTGCATAAATGTATGTGTACCATGTGCATTCGAGTACTCACAGAGGCCCAAGAGGTTATAATTTCCCTTGGATCTTGAGTTACAGATGGTTGTGAGCCATCGAGTGGGTGCTGGAACCAAATCTGGTCCTCTGCAAGAGCAGCAAGTGCCTCCCAAGTGCCTATAACTCCAGCTTCAGAGGATCTGACATCCCTGGCCTCCACGTGTGGTGCACTTTAAATTCCCTCAGGTACACACACAAATAAAAACATGAATGAGGAGTGGGAAGGGCGTGTGTCATGTCATTGCTGTGCCGTCTCTCCAACCTTATTAGTATTCTAAATAGGATGCAACAGAAGCAGTTTCTGAAGATTTACTCTTTAATTTACAAAATGTATAAATATATGTATTTATTATATGCGTGCTGTTATTATAGTTTTAAACATCATGGGATGCCTAAATCAAGTTAACAACATCCATTTCCTCATATACTGACATATTTATCTTCATTTATAGTGAGGATATTTAAAATCTACTCTTGCCACTATTTGCAGTCATATGCTATTTTTTAAATTTGTATATTATTGTGTGTATATTTGTACGATATATGTGTAGGAATACAACACACTTGGGTGTGTATGGTGCATGTGTGGAGGTCAGAGGATCAGTTTTAGGAGTCAGTTCTCCCCTTCTACAGTGGATGGTTGAAATCAAGCCACAAGGTTTGCATGGTCAGACCCAGGAATCTGTCATCAATATAATCAACATGTTTTATAGTAGATACAAATTTATTCCTTTAGTCTAACTGCAGTTTTGCATCTTTTGATCAACATCCTTCTGATCCCCTCCTATTATATACCCAGTCCCTGGTAGCACCATTCCATTCTATTTCTGCAAATTCAGCTTTATTATTCTTGTATATAATTGATATCTTGTGGTATTTGTTTTTGATTCCCAAAATCTTTCATATAACATTGGATCCTTCAGGATTTTTATGGTCAAATAGTATTGTGTATTCATACCATACTTTCTTTTTTGTTTTGTTTTGTTTTGTTTTCGAGACAGGGTTTCTCTGTGTAGCTTTGGAACCTGTCCTGGAACTCTCTCTGTAGACCAGGCTGGCCTCAAATTCACAGAGATCCGCCTGCCTCTGTCTCCCAAGTGCTGGGATTAAAGGCGTGTGCTACCACCGGCCGGCGCACCATACTTTCTTTAGCTGTTCACCCACCAATGGGTGCTTTGCTTGATTCTGAATCCTGGGTCTTGTGAATAAGATATCAGTGAGCATAGGGAGCCACATGTGCCTTTGATATGCTGATTTTATTTCCTTTTGGGGTACACCCAGTAGTTATACCTGGTAGTTGAACTGCTTGTTCATGTGGCAGTTCTAGTTTGAATTCTTTTGAGGAATATCGTATTGGTTTCCATAGCAACTCTACCACCTTACATTCCCACCAGCAATGGACAATGGTTCCCTTCACTGTACATATTAACCAATACTTGTCATCTCTTTTTCCAGTACGTATAGTAGCTGCCCTAATAAGTGTGAGGTGACAGTTTCTTATGATGCTGATTTCATTTAAATTCTACTTACAAAGGGTGTGCTTTCTTTCATATATCTTTTGGTCATTTGCACATCTTTTTTTGAGAAATATATTTTCATGTCCTTTACCCATTTGTAATTATTTTGAGTCAAGTTCTTTATATAGTGTGCATGTATAGCGAGAGATATGGCTATATAACATGGTATATTTAAGGTGGTGATTGTTTCTTTTGCTATACATAAGCTGTTTAGTTTGGTGGAATTCCCCTGAGGTCGTCTTTGAAACTGTGAACTGTCCCAGGTACATGACAGACAGGAACCAACAAGGGAAGCACAGAAGTGGGAGTTCAGCTATCGTTAAGATGGATGCTATTGCAGAGATCAGTGCAGAAAATGTTGGTTTGAAGGGTCAAGCTACCGGCCGTCACTGGCTCTTTTGACTTTCCCATGCTTCTGTAAGGCGCAATGTTTAACTTGCCACATGCCCAGTGGAGAATTGGTGGAAGGAAGATTACAACCTTTTGAAGACTCTGAGCTACTGGTATTTTCTTCAGAGTTAATGAGAAGATAGTATCGTCCTCTTCTCTTGCATAACCTTCTTGGGTCTAGTTTGTGTGCCTGCAAATAGTAGAGTTGTTCTACAGAGGTCAAGGTGAAAGGAGAAGCTGTGGAGAAACTGGAATCTCACAGATGAGCTACGAGACACCACTGTGTGATGTGAATGACCCCCACAAAATACTCTATGATTAATATGATATATTCAAAATTCTAGTCTAGACCAGCTCCACGCCACCATTCTAATATAAATCTAGCTATTCCTTCCGCCATGTCTCCAGCCATGGTTCTCAGGGCTTCTCCTGCTCTCCTGTCTCCCCTCCCCTTCCCATCCCCGCTTTCCCCTTCCATACGTCCGGACAAAGCCCTCACTCATGCTTGCCTCCATCACATCCCCATATTTCCAGCCCCATCGCTCTCTTTGTTCTAGTGTCTGAGAACTGCTTTGGGAGCCTTTCCTTTGGCTTGGGCACAGTCCATAGGAGCCTGGTGATTTGGCGCCCTCCAGGGGCACCTTTGTCAGCCCCATCCTACTCAGTGGTGAAGGGGAGAGAAATACACGTCCTAGAAGGAATGGCAGGCTTTCTCAGGTGACCTGGGATTTTATTTATTTGTTTTTCTTAATTTACTTTTCCACTCCCTTTCTCCCTTCATCTCCAGTACTCCCTCTCTCAAGTTGTTGACCTTGTCTCCTGTGGCAATTACTTCCATATACGTGTGTGCATGCACAAATATGATTAAAAGCAACCCACTGGGTCTGCTTTTGTTGTTTGTGTGCATATGATTCCAGGGCTGACCATTCTCCATTGGACAATAAATGAGGGTGTTCATCCCTGGAGGAGGCAGATTCTCCTTCGCCCGGTGGTCATTAATGGCCTGTAGTTCTTTTGTCTAGGCGTGGACCCCATGAAATTTCCCCCTTTGCATGTTCATGCACTCATTGCTACTGTCATTGTTCCAGTCTTGCTCATGAGCCATTTCTAGGAGAGGCTGTTGCACAGCAGACTTCTTGGTATTCTGGCTCTTACAAACTTTGCGCCCCCTCTTCTGCAATGTTCTCTGAAGCCTAGATGTAGGAGCTGTGACGTAGATGGATCCGCTGGGACTAAGTTCCCCGTGGTCTGATTATCTTTTGCGTTGTATGTAGTTGTGGTTTTCTGTGATGGTCTCCATTTGCTGTAAAGAGAGGCTTCGTTGATGAGGGATGGTAGCTGCACTGGTTTGTGTTGCTTTCTTACCAGAAAGGGTCAGAGGAAGGAAAGGTGAAGCTCCTGGTAGTGCTTGGTTTAACTGACGGTATGAAACTTGAAATCCTGAGATATGACTAAAATCTAATTCTGTTCTCCCATAATCCTTTGAAATCAGAGAAGTACCATAGGTTTTTTGCACCTGTAAAATGAGGTTGATAATATATAATTTGAACACTTGGTATAGAATGAAATTGAATAATGATTTAGAGGTTAGTGTCACCATGATCCACTCATATTCTAAGTCCCCAAATCTTGGGGGTAAGTCGTTGGTATTTTGGGAAGTGAGGAGAGTGAAAAACCAAGACATTCCCACTCTTAGGAAGTCATTCCCCATCTCAAAAGTTGGAGCAGATCCAGAAAGATTGGGATGTCTCAGAACAGGGATGTGGATGCCTGGGTCTGGTGGTCTGTGTACGAAGCTGAGGCCCTCCATTGTCTACTGGTCCCCACTTCATGATGCTGACCGCCCAGCTTCTCTAGAGAGAAGGTTGTTTTCCACGGGCCTTGGGCCTGTGTGGTCCAGACAGATAAGGATGAGAGGCTCTTGTTTGTGTTTCCCCTGTGGTTTTAGTCATCACAAAGTCATCGCCTTGGCAAAAACCCATGAACTTTATCACTGTTCCTTCCCTGAAAATCAGGTCATGTTGTTTCCAAAGACAGTTTTCTAAAGGAAGATGCTTGCAGAGGGAGAGCTCCCAAACTGGCCAGCGTTCTCACGGCGATGCTATCAATCGTCCATGTCAGCACTCCTAGAGAACGGCTTGTCCGCCTCCTACTCTCGCTGTTTGTGATGTGTCTTACGGAAGAGGATGGGAGGGCTCAGCGAGAACTGACCTGTGTAATGAAGAGCCCAAACAGAGCTTCAGAACTGTTAGGCCTCCCCTGGTGGAGTTAAATCATTACTAGGACTTGGGCCATCTGCAGAAAGATGAGCCCTCTGCTCTTAGGCGTTGGTGCCTTCCATCATAAAAACTGCAGTCTATTAGAGCTAAAAAGAAACTTAGAGTTTTTGTCACCCCAACCCCTTCACACGACACACCACCCGTGAAAACTCAGAACCAGACGGGTGGTGCGTTTCCCGTGGTCACTAGGGAGGGAAAGCATTAGAGCTTGAACCCGTAACTTCTGACCCCCATGCACAAAATTGTTGTCTCGTTAGCTGCTTGTGCTGAGCCTTGTGGGCTGAAGACAGAGGGATGGTCTCACCCATAGTTACATGCCCACAGAGGAGCTGAGCTAGGGAAGGTGGGGAGGGAGTCGGGGAGGAGTGAGTGGAGGCCCTTTCACAGTTCAGGACAGATGTTTCCGTCAGGCAGGAAACCTCTCTGAAGATGGGTGTCCTGGGAGGAAGAGAAAGACATCTCTTGTGATAGGCTTTAAGGCACTTTATAGACCATTAAATCATGTGTATGTGTGGGAAGGCGAGCATAGACCATGAAAGCTCTCGTGTGTGTGTGTGTGTGTGTGTGTGTGTGTGTGTGTGTGTGTGTGTGTGTGTGTTAGGGGTGAGCCTTTGACTCCTGTGGTCTCAGTGAGTGCCAGGCACACTTGTTCACTTACACATTCATGTATAATATAGTGTTAGAAGGGGATGTGCTGGGTACTGGCGGGAAACTTCCTGTTCCATTTCTTGTGTGTAGATGAGATGTGATCTGTCGGCTTCCTGATTGCCAGGCTCGCCCCTCCCTTCTGCTCCCATGCCTTCCTGTCACAAGAGGCTGTATCTCCTCTGGGACTATAAGCTAAGATAAAGCCCTTCTCCTCTCAGTGGTTTATGGGACTGGTATGAGAAGACTAACTAATACAGGGGTAAGTTCGCACTGGTACCTCAAGGAGGAAGGCAGTTCTGGGTGGAGAGGGACCATGGAGAGTATCATGTGGCAGGAGAGGACATGGCACAAGTGTGCATCAGACAAGACCTTCTCAACTAAGAGACACGGTAGGTGAGAGAAGATGGTAGAAGTGGGCGGGACATAAAACCACAGACATGTTGTCCATTTACAGAGTTTTGGCGTTGGCCCTGGGAATCGTCGCTAGCCACTACAATGCTTTTAGCAGGAAGGGCAGTGACCAAGCTTGCTTTCAAAATGGTCTTTCTCACTTCTGTCTGGGAGATGTCTGGGGTGGGGGTGGAAGGTGTAAGCAGGAATGGGGAGAACTAGTAAGAGGCAAGTAGAGCATTGGTGAGGGTGTTGGTAGCTGAGAGAAAGTAAAGTGATGTTAGGGGAAGAAACTGAAGACTTAAACGGTGATATTGTTAGGGACTCGCGCAGGAGCACAAAGGGAAGGAATGACAGCCACCAAGACAGACTCCCAGTGATCCCTGGCAAGGAGGACTTGGAGCAAATGAGCACCGTGTGTGGTTGTTGAAATCGGTGAGTGTCCCTGGCCTATGCTGCTCTAGTTCCCTTGTGTATCCACACCAAATGCCTTAGAGAAACAGCATCGGGGGAGGGGTTACTTATGTTGCCTCCTGGTTTCAGAGGCTTCGGTCCATCTTCGAGGGAGGAGAGTGGCAGAGAAGAGCAGTCTTTCAGTGGCTAGGAAGTAGGAAAAAAGACAGCCTGGGCTACCAAGTGAGTCCCAGGAAAGGCGCAAAGCTACACAGAGAAACCCTGTCTCGAAAAACCAAAAAAAAAAAAAAAAAAAAAAAAAAAAGAATACAAGGAGATGCTGGGGCAAGAGAGTACTTTCAAGGACACGCCCAGTGACCTGCTCCTACAGCAGGTCCCCCTCCCCCGCAGTAATGCCAGAGTACTATATGATTCCATCAAGAGGTTAAACGTTTGAATAGGCAGAGCTCTCACGATCGAATCTCTGGAGCCATCATTGTAGACGCACTCAGAAATGTGTGTATTATTATCCTCGGCATTTCTCCCTCTAACCAGGTTGACAATCAAGACTAATTCCCATCCCCCATGAAGCTTTGGCTCTGGGAACATAGTCCCTGAATTTATTTACCAGCTCCTCTCAATTCCTTTAGGGGATTGCTTTCATTCTGGATAATCCTATCAGACAGATCAATAGGTAGAGTTTTTAGCCAGAGATTAAACTCAAATTAGAATATAAGGTTTCAGAGTGAACTGTGTTTTATTTCTTTTCTGTTGGATGCTCTTAGTTTCCACGTTTATATCATAAGCAAAACACTGTGGCTAATGGAATTCTTGGAAAAAGAAGAGTATGTAAAGTGAATTTTTCTGAGCTTTCATGGGCAAAGTAATATCCTAGCAAGGTAAAAGGGAGAAGAGTAGGGTGGAGCCACCAGCCTGCAGGGGTGTGGAGAAAGGACTGATGAGGAACCAGCCCGGTGGAGTGGTTAAGGAGTGTAGCCAGTGTAACCTAGATGTCCCCAACTTCTCCAGTGCTTGGGGATATTGCTTCCCTTTTCATGACCATTGGCATGAATCTGGAACCTCATCTCACCCTTGATCTCATATCAGTGGCAGATACAAGAAGGGTTGCTACTTACTTGTTTGTTCAACTTTATGTTTGTGGTTAGGACAGAGCGGTACTTTACAAGTTCCTTACATGCCAGATGAGAAATTAGAAATCTTTTTCTGGAACTTTCCTATAATTCATTCCACTTGTATGATATATCCTAGTCACCTGTCATCTCCAAGCCTGTACTCTCTTTCAGGGTTGACACTACAAGTTCATAACTGTGAACTTAACAGCTGTTGTCCCTGCTCAGGTATGTAGGGACAGTGGCCACTGTCAGAGTATGAGTATTCCACAGCTATGTAGCCATACACAGCCCCACTTTCCCAGGCCTGGGTAATGGCTCATCCTGAGAATGTAAATTACAGCATTTAAGAAAATTTAGCAGAGGCTTAGAAATAGTAGCAAAATCACAAGTATAAAGAAAAGCTTGAAATTAGACACAGGAGGTACTGTGCCCCAGATCTCGTCACAGGATTGTCCATTAAGCATCTCGCTGACTAGAGCTTGGCAGAGTGCCAAGCACAGAGGCCACCCCACCTCCTTTCAACAGTGGATCCATCCTTATGCCTCTTCCAACCAGGGTCCAAACCTCTGAGCTCTGCAGAGAGGAGTGTCAACAAGGAAAAGGATTTCCAGTTTCTCATCTGGCACGTAAGGAACTTGTAAAGTACCGCTCTGTCCTAACCACAAACATAAAGTTGAACAAACAAGTAAGTAACAACCCTTCTTGTATCTGCCACTGATGTGAGGCCATGGAGAGAACTGCTACCTTTAGAATGGGAAAGAAAAGCCAAAGGGTGGGTGTTGTGGGACAGAAAATCACAGGACCAGTGGACAGAGACCTTCATGGGAAGCAGTGCTGAGATAGGAAAGCCTAAACGAGAATTCTCAAGCATCAAAGGCTCAGGGTAGACAAACCAAGTTTTAAAAACCCCAAGCGGTACCCAATCATAAGAAGAGCTGCACCAGTTTTGTGAGTTTTACCCTCAGATGTTCACTTACGTTATCAGAGAAAACCCCCTAATGCAGGAGAAAAACATTTTGAAATATCCTACAGCAGCTAATGATTCTTAAGACCAGGATCAAAGTACAAGGGAGTTTTCTAGGGTGTAAACTAATGAGGATATGTTAAAACTCATCAGACCTCAGAGAGAAAGAAAACAGCCCGTTCCAGCCAATAACAGCCACCTCATCTCAGCTGCAAAGAAAGAGAAGGCTGGAACACACGGCTGAAGGTCACAGAAGTGCAAGCTCGGTTGAAGAAGCAGGCCTGCTCACAGGATCGGCAACGCTGCTGCAAGAGGGTTTCACTCCTACACCTTGCCACCACACCTCTCATGGCCCGTTGGCCATGGTCCACCTTGTTTAGTACATCACATCTGTCTGTCAGGAAAAAAAATTACAAAGCATGTTAATAAGCAAAAGGAAAAAAAGATAGTTTTATGAGAGAAAGCATCAGAATTAGGAATGTGGGGATGTTGGGATTGTCAGACTGGAGAGAGAAAAACACCTGGGTTTATTATGTGAAGGGTTCTGATGGGGAAGGGAGACAGTGGGTGGGAACAGATGGACATGTAAACAGATGGAGACTATGAACCAAGAGGAAATGCTAGAAATAAAAGGTACTAACAGAGATGAAGAATGCCTTTGATGGGCAGGGTGTGACAGGAGATTTGCAGCAGAGTATGGATAGCTCAGCAGACACCAGCAAAGCTGAAAAGTGAGGGAAAATGACTGTGGAAGTATCTAGAATGTATGAGAATTGTGAGACAATTACAAGAAAACTTTCACAATTGGGAATATCAGAAGGAAAAAGATGAAAAGGACAGAAGCAGTAGATGAAGCCACAACAGAGAATTCCTGCAAATCAACACCGCCAGACACCGGATCCTCCCACAGGCATATGAGCTTCAAAAGGTACACGATAAAATTTTAAAACCTTGGAAGAAGCCCAAAGACAAAGAGGTCCTGTTGAGGGATAAAGCTAAAAGCTGTATCCAGCCCCTCTTCAGAAACGATGTAGGCAAAGAAGGGGAGGGTACCAATTTAGAATTCTGATCAAGTCGCTGTGGCTTATATATGGTTTGTTATGGGTTTATGTGGGTTCCAGTGCTGGAGATGTCCCTCGTGGGACAATGCTAAGAGATGGTGAGGTAAAGCGGGCTGCCTGTAGGTCACTGAAGACACTGCCCTGTAATGATTGAAACTGTTCTCAAGAAACTCTTGAGTTTCACCCTGATGAAAGGGTTGGAAAGAGCAGGCCTAGCCACCCACCCCTGACCCCACCTCCATTCCCCACACTCCCTCTGGCTTCCGTAGTCACTCCCTCTCATGCACACTATTGGGTGTGATGCCATAGGCCATGAGATCCTTACCAGAGCCAAGACAATGTTACAGTCATGCCTTTCAAAGCTCAAGAACTGTGAGCTAAATGAAACTTTTATTTGTAAGATAGTCAGTCAGTCTTGGGCATCTCATAAAACAAACAAACAAAGCTAACAGGCTAAGAGACTTGTAAAACTAACCTACAAAAAAAAAAACAAACAACTTTCCTGAATGAACAGAAATCAAGTGTTTGTTGCTGATAGGCCTATCTAACAAGAAAGAGTGAATTTTTTTAAAAAAAATTCTTTGAGAGAAGAAAAATTAAATAGGCCAGACACTCAGGTCTGCATGAACAGAGGAGGGTGCTGGGATTATGGGCATGCACCTCTGAGGCTTTTTTTCTTGGTGCTGGGGATTGAACCCACAACTTTACACATGTAGGCAAGTATTCTACCACTGAGCCATATCCTCAGCCCTCTTATTTATTATTTTTTATTGCTTTGACACACAACTGTAGCTAAATGTTTTCCTGCCTGGCCCACAGTCAGGACAAACTCTCTCACACCCGCCAGTCCCACAGCCATTCAAACCCAACTAAATAAACACAGAGACTTATATTGGTTACAAACTGTATGGCCGTGGCAGGCTTCTTGCTAACTGTTCTTACAGCTTAAATTAATCCATTTTTATTAATCTATACCTTGCCACGTGGCTTGTGGCTTACCGGTACTTTACATCTTCCTTGTCCTGATGGCGGCTGGCAGTGTCTCTCTCACCCAGCTTCCTGTTCTCTCAATTCTCCTCTCTGTTAGTCCCGCCTATCCTTCCTGCCTGGCCACTGACCAATCAGTGATTTATTCATTGACCAATCAGCAACACATTTGACATACAGACCATCCCACAGTACTTTCCCTTTTTTTTTCTTAAAAAGGAAGGTTTTAACCTTTATACATCTCTAAAGTCAGCTTGGTATATTTGGGAATTTGGGCGTAGTTTCTCTTACTACTTTTTGTTGGAGGGGGGCGCTGTATCTTATGGGGACATAAAGAATATTTTAGGGTTATGGAGTAGTCCATGAGGGTGTATCATCTGAGCCAGTTGCCTTGAAACGGTTCTGGATGTTGGATCATCTGGGCCATGGTGTCATCGGAGACCTTTCAGGTGGTCTTGGCTGGTCAAACCTGATGTGTCTTAATCTGGAACAAATCCATAGCCTCTGGCTTTCTGTGGGAACAAAAGCAGAATCTCCTTTTTAAAGTAACATATCCTTATATCCAAATTTTGAAATCAAGTTACCTTTAAAATATACATTTTGGCATAACTCAACAGCTTTTACAATCAAATGTTTTTTTGTAGTTAAAAATCCCAAAGACAACATAATCCAGATTCTTTGTGTAATATTTATCTTTACGGGGGCTGGAGAGATGGCTCAGAGGTTAAGACCACTGACTGCTCTTCCAGAGGTCCTGAGTTCAATTCCCAGCAACCACATGGTGACTCACAACCACCTGTAATGAGATCTGGTGCCCTCTTCTGGCCTGCAGCCACACATGCTGTATACATAATAAATAAATCTTTTTAAAAAAAAAATATTTATCTTTACATGGCTTATTTTTTATATTAATTTTACTGTCTCTTTAAAGACTTTATTTTTTATTTTTTTTTTTTTTTTGGTTTTTCGAGACAGGGTTTCTCTGTGTAGCTTTGCGCCTTTCCTGGAACTCACTTGGTAGTCCAGGCTGGCCTCGAACTCACAGAGATCCGCCTGACTCTGCCTCCCGATAAAGACTTTATTTTTTAAAACTATGTATTTGTTTTTATACTGTATATATCACCTTTTTTGTCTCTTTTAAGCCTACGTATGTTTTACACACATTTTAAACTATTACATCTGAATCTGTCTTATTGTGAATCTATTGTTTTAAGTTGCAGCAGCTGTGGCTGCTGGCTCCGCCCACCTCAGCTTCCCAACATGGCATGGTACTTTACCACCAGCTCTGGGAGCTATCATGGGTCTATGTTTTTATCCAAGCAGCATGTAGCCCAGAAACCTCTTTTTTTGTTTTGTACTAGCAAAGGCTAAATCTACAATGTAGCTTAATGTGCCATTTGTAGAGGCCTCATTCTCGCCATACTGTAGGTCGAGCGCATATGCTAGGAACCCGCCAGTAGTTCAAACCGGCAGCTGCCACTTATTTGAGAGAGACAATTAGGAAGCTGTTTTTAGCTCTGTTTTAGACTCTTTTTTTTAGTTTTTAGGTGGAAACTTTTGCCCCACGTTGGGCGCCATTTGTAGCTAAATGTTTCCCTGCCTGGCCCACAGTCAGGACAAACTCTCTCACACCCGCCAGTCCCACAGCCATTCAAACCCAACTAAATAAACACAGAGACTTATATTGGTTACAAACTGTATGGCCGTGGCAGGCTTCTTGCTAACTGTTCTTACAGCTTAAATTAATCCATTTTTATTAATCTATACCTTGCCACGTGGCTTGTGGCTTACCGGTACTTTACATCTTCCTTGTCCTGATGGCGGCTGGCAGTGTCTCCCCCACCCAGCTTCCTGTTCTCTCAATTCTCCTCTCTGTTAGTCCCGCCTATCCTTCCTGCCTGGCCACTGACCAATCAGTGATTTATTCATTGACCAATCAACAACACATTTAACATACAGACCATCCCACAGTACACAACACTTTGTTCAAAATTATAACCTCAATGCATTCTATTGTTTGTGATTATACTTGTGCATATGTTTTTATGTGGATATTTTTTTTAATGTGGATATTTTTGTATGCACATGCATAACTTAATGACCATGGCACCAAAGCAGAAGGTAAATTTAGAGTATTTTATTCTGTTTTTGAAATTTTTATTTGTTTATATTTTATGTGTATTGGTGTTTTGTCTGCATGTATATCTGTGTGAGAGTGTCAGATCCCTGGAACAGGAATTACAGACTGGTGTGAGCTGCCATGTGGGTACTAGGAATTGAACCTGGATTCTCTGGAAAAGCAGTCAGTACACTTTACCACTGAGCCATCTCTCCAGCTCTGAGTATTTGATTCTTGTAAGAGACACTACCCATGAAGTGGTAAAGTGTCATCTGAATGAGATACTGAATTTTTATTTATTTATTTATTTGTTTGTTTGTTTGTTTTTGGTTTTTTGAGATAGGGCTTCTCTGTGTAGTTTTGGTACCTGTCCTGGATCTTGCTCTGTAGACCAGGCTGGCCTCAAACTCACAGAGATCTGCCTGGCTCTGCCTCCTGAGTGCTGCGATTAAAAGCATATGCCACCACTGCCTGGTGATACTGAACTTATTAATGATGTGTATTGCAGTCTCTAGGATAACAATAAAAAATATATAATATATAATATAAAAAGAAGAAGAAATAATACAATCAAGCAGGGGGAAACAGTTATTTAAAATGCTCAGTTACTACTACCAAAAAGCAGAAAAAGAGTGGAAGATAGAAATCAGGAGAAAGGCAGTTGACAGAAAACCTTAACAAATATATAGGTAACTATCCAACTACATCAGTAAAAATCTTCAGTGACAGCGGTCTAGTTATAATAATTAAAAGATATTCTTGCATGGGATCAAAAATTAATACCCAATTATATGCTGTCTAAAAGAAATCCACTTAAAGATGAAGCTGCGTATGGATCAGAAGCAAAGGGGTAGAGATCAATTTGCCATGCTCGCTAACTCTAATTTCAAAAACACAGCAGAATTCAGAGCAGGAAGCTTTATCAGAGATGGAGATGGACATCCTGTCATGACCAAAAGGTTCATTTTTCAAGGAAAGATAATCCATAGTGTATACACAAGCAACAAGAGAGTCAAATTATGTGAAGCAAGAGCTGACTGGACAGATGCATCCGCCCATGCTGTTGGAAACTCCAGCACCCTATATCAGTAAAGGACGCACCCAGATGGCAGGAAATCAGTAAGGCCAGAGTCGAGTTCAACAGCATCATCCATCAGCTACCGAAACACTTCATCCAACACAACAGAGAACACATTCTTTTCAACCTAGTAAGGAGCAGTCATCCAGACAGACCATATTCCAGGCCATCAAACACATTTTAACAAATTTGAAAGAATGCTAACCATACAGTGTTTCCTCTCAGACCTCAATGCAATTAAACCAGAAATCAATTAACGAAAAAAAAAATGAAGAAAATATTTGGATACTAGACATACTTCTAAATGACCTTTAAATGAAAGACTACATTTCAAGATAAATTTTTAAATTTGAAATTAAAGGGAAATAAAAAGCACAATTTACTTAAAATTGGCTCAATGCACTAAAAACAGTGTATTATTTTGAACGTGTTTATTAGAAAAGGAAAGAGATAGAATTAGTAGTCAACTTCTGAGGTGGGCAACTAGAAAAGATGAGCAAATTACATCCAAAGTAAGTGTGGGGAAATAAATAAAACTTAAAACAAGAATTAAAAAATAAAGAAAAGAAAACAGGAAGCTTATAGAGAAAAACAGCAAAATTTGGTTATTTGAAAAGACCAGTGAAATCAGATTATATATAGTTTGGTTGTTGATCTTGATTATCAAATTGATTGGATTGAGAGATACTCTAGGGGAACAGTAAAGCTTACTTCTGGCTGTCTTTATAAAGGAGTCTCTAGAAATTATTAAGGGAAAAGAACTGTCCTGGAAATGATCAAAGATCAAAGAAATGAACAAAGAAGAGAACCTGTAAGAATAGATGTTCTCTCTGTGTCTCTGTCTCTGTCTCTATCTCTCTCTGTGTCTCTGTCTCTCTTTTTCTCTCTCTCTGCATCCTGGCTACCATGACATGAACTACTTGACTCTAACACATCCTCCTTGCTATGATGCACCAAATCCTCTGAAACCATGAGCCAATATAGTTATTTATTATAGCAATAAAAAAAAAAATCAGACAAAACACGACCTAAGCTACGGGGAGTGGGTGGTGGTGATAAACTATTACTGTCAGACGTGAACAGCATGACTACAGATATCACCACCTTTGAAAGGATCATTGAGAAATCTCCCCTGGGCCAGTGATAAACTAAAAGAAATCCTTAAATTTTTTAAATTCCTTAAAAGATGAAATTGGCCAACACAACCCAACCACCACCACGCACACACAGGAAGTCACAAATGACTTGAATAGTTCTATTCTACATGAGAAATTCAATTTAAAAAAAAAAACAAGAACTTTCCAAACCAGAAAGAATTATGCCCATAATGGCTCACTGGTAAACTCTCCCACAGACTGAAGGAAAATTATTAATTCTAATAAGAGAGAAGGAAAGGCATGCTTCCTAACTCATTTCATGAGACTCGAATATCCTGAATCCCCAAACTAGGGAGAAATACAGATTGAACATCCCTGATCCAAAAGCCTCAAATGTTCTGAAATCAGAAACATTTTGAACACTGACATGCCTCTCCAAAGGTGTGAGATTGTGGAGCAGTCTGGATTTGAGGGTTGTGGTTAAGAATGCTTTAAATTCACATAAATATTCTAAAATCTGATACATTCTGAAATCTGAAAAACTAGTTGTTCAAAGCATTTCCAATAAAGAATGTTATACTGCAAAAGGAAACTACATCAGAGATGTCTTTCTTAGGAACAGATGCAAGTGTCTTTTCAAGAACACACATTGTGACTGACAGGATATGCAAGATTAACAAAAATTTACTATATCATAGGCTGAGTCATACAACCGTACAAATGGATACAGAAGAAAGTGAAAACATCTAACACCTATTCATAATGTTTTTAAATTCACTGTATTAAGAATAGAAGGGGAACATCCTCAACTTACAAAAGGAAATCTGCAAAAAACAGAAACAAACCTATAGCAAATACCACATTAATGGTTAAGACCCTCAAAGCTTCCTCACCAAGGCCAAGAACAAGGCAAGGCTGTCTCCTCTGCGCTGGTCTTCCAACTGTTAGGAAGTCCTAAACAACAGCAAAAGAGTTAGAAGAATCCAGACAAGAAAGGAAGAAAGGAAAGTGTGTTCACAGATGATGTGATTGTCTTTATAGGAAACCTGAAATGACAAAAATATCCTGGCAAGTGATGGAACCACATGAGCAGAATATAAGACTAACAGCAAAAGCCGCCATTCATAGCATTATTTTTACACATAGTAAGAATAAACAAGCAGAATTTGAGAGTAAGAGAAAATACTATTCGCATTGACATTCCTGAAAAGTGTAATATCTAGGAGTAAATTGAGCAAAATGTGAACACAATCTACATGCAGAAAATTCAAAACTCAAAATATTAAAGAGCAAAACAAATGGAGAGAAGAGAACCCCATGTTCATGGATAAGATCTGACGTTAATTGAGGGTTAGTTCCCCACTTGTGTTCCCAGTAAAGAGCAAGCAAATTCTTCTGTGGCTGTAAACAATGAATTCTGTAATTTTTGTACAGAGAGGAAAAAGACTCAGGGGAGCCAAGACAGGAGAAGAAAGTTAGACAACAGACGCTCTCTGGTGTCAATCAGGGCGTAGCTGCAGTAAGGAAGGTAGCGTGGTACCAGGGAAGAAAAGACAGTCGATTGATGGAGCAGAGCAGAAAGGCCAGAGTGCATCACATAGACACTATCTACTGCAAGGAAGCAAAAGCAGTGGGATGCAGAGTCATCCCAACAAAGACCCCGGGACAACTGCACAGCAGCACCCACAACACCACACACTCTTCACTTAGACACAAAACACAAGCACATACAACAAACAGTCCACAGACATGCCACACACCAATATACCACATGTACTCTAACCACATACCATACACATACAGAGACAAACAAACAGACATACCACATACAACTATACCACATGTACTCTAACCACATATCATACACACACACAGAGACAGACAAACAGACATACCACATACAAATATACCACATGTACTCTAACCACATATCATACACATACAGAGACAGACAGACAGACAGACATACCATACACAGGTACATAAGCACACACAACACTTATGCAACCATACACACATCACATACATAAGCATAATACATGAATACACACAACAAACAATATACAAATATATCTCCAACAATACACACACACCACACAGCACACATTACACATAAACACACATAGCACACACATAGATATGACATGCAGAAACACAGAAAACAGACACACCACACATGAAACATATCCATAGACATGCAACCACATGTGCATCACATATAGACATAACACACACTAACACACACAACATAACCCACTACACAAACACATACAATGTATGTACACACAGCATACAGCACACACAAATATACCATATACATACAGTCACATACAACCCCACAGACATAACACTTACACCACATACAAACACACAAAGACACACAGACATACAGCACACACACAAACATACACACCACATACTACATACATACACACTACACACACATACACACACCAGAAGAACCTAGAAAAAAGAACCTACGCAAATGTAAGTAAAGGAGCTTATAGCCTGGAGTGTAAAATACAAATCTGTCCCCAAAGATAACAACTGCACAAACCTAGAAAAATTTGGGTCCAGTAGTGATTTTCTAGATATAACTAACCAAGGCACAATTCCGGAAAGAAATAACAATAAAGTAGTTTTTGTTGAAAAAGAAAATATCTGCCCTGTAAAAGACACTGTCAAATGAATGAGAAGATGTCCCTGACAGAGAAAATACTTGCAGAGACATGTCTGACAAGGGACTGCTGCCTGCAATGCACAGAAAAGTCTTAAATCACAACAGTAAGAAAGCAATCTAGTTTAAAAATGAATCAAAGACTTGACAGAGATTAATCAAAGACCACGCACAGATGGCACATAAGAAAGACGCTTTCTCCCTGCTATGACCAGGGAGAATGTAAATTGACACAGAGGTGCTGCTGCCATTGGCCCCATCCGGAGCACTGTCACCAAGAGCCAGGGAGGCTGCGAGGCAGCAGGAAGCCTCCTCATGTGCTGGTGGAAATGTGAAATGGTGTGGCTGCTTTGAAAGACAGTGTGGAAACAAATACCATACAGTCCAGCAAGTGTACTGCAGGCTATTTCCCAGGGAAGCTGCAAATATGTAAGCCAGGCTTGGTGACGTTTGCTGAACATTGCAGAGCATCTCAGTTTGCTTTCTATTCTGTAATAAAAACATTGACACCAACTTTGGGAGCAAAGTTTGATTTGGCTTACATTCTAATGCCATACTCCATCGCTGAGGGAAGCCAGGGCAGGAACCTAGAGGCAGAAACTGAAGCAGAAACCATGGAGGAATGCTGCTTCCCAGCTCATTCTTCATAGCATGTTCAGCTACCTTTCTTACATGACCTAGGACCATCTGCCCAGCATGGCACTGCCACCACATAATGAGATGGGCCCTTTTACATCAGTCAGGAAAATGCCCTCATTGTCTTGCCTACAGGCCAGTCCGATGGAGGTATTTTCTCAAGCAAGCTTCCTTCTTCCCAGAGGACTCTAGTTTGTGTCAAGTTGACAAAAAACAAACAAACAAACAAAAACAACCATCACATTAAGTTTGAGCCAGCCTGGATTATAAGAAACGAAGGGAGGGAGGGAGGGAGGGAGGGAGGGAGGAAGGGAGGGAGGGAGGGAGGGAGGGAGGAAGGGAGGGAGAGAGGGAGGGATGTATATATAGTAACCTGCACGTGAATATTTACAGCAGCTTTATTTGTAACTTCCAAAACTTTGAAGGAGCCAACCAAGTTGTCCTTTTGTAGGTAAACAGAAAAACTATGGTACAGACAATGCAACATTACTCAGTGCCACAAATGAACAGTTGAGCCATGGACAGACATGGAGGAAACCAAATGCCTATCACTAAGGAAAAGAAGCTGGTCTGAAAAGGCTATAACCTGTCACTCACTGGACATTCGGGCAAAGATGTAAATATGGCAGGAATGGGAAGTCAGTAATGGAGCACTTTCAGGGTAGTGAAGTTGTTCTGCGTGTTCCTGTAATGGTAGACGCAGGTCATTATCTGTTGGTGAGAACCGTAAGCTGTACACCACCCACAATGAGCCTGAACGCAAACTGTGGCTTTGGGGTAATAATGAAACGGAATGCGGGCTAGTAATTTGGAACAGATGTACCCTCTGGGGAGCTGTTGACAAGGGGAGGCAATTCAGGTGTGGAGGCAGCAGGCACGTGTGAGTGTCTCTGAGCCTTCTTTTCAATTTAGCAGGGAGCCTAAAATTGCTCTAAAACTTTCCCATTTTTTTTTAATACGGCCATGGAAGCATATTTCAGAGTTGCAGCTCTGCCCACAGACAGAATTTTCAATTGTGATGCCAGAGAACAGTTATTCTTGCCAGGCTCATACTGTGCGCTAAGAGCTCTTGCCTTGTAAGACTGAAAGGCCCTGAACAATGTGCCCAGCCCCTTCCATTCTCCCTCCAAAGTCACCACAGGCCCCCAGAGGCGAACTCCAAACAGCTTCCAGGAAGAAAAATAGCATGGCTGAAGTTCGAAAAGGTTGCTTCTCTCCCACATCCACTTCAGGGCTGTTAGAAAACCACCCGGGTACCAACTCCATTAGGGCGCCCTCTTCCCCAGCTCGTGACCAGAGATGACAGGACTTGCAGTGGAAGGGCATAAAGTGGCACTAAGCCCCTGCCTCCAGAATCCGCACAGGCGCCTCGGTTCTTAGTTGTCGAAGGATGCTCCCTGCAGATGGTGATTTAACAAGACCGCAGTGTGAGCCCGAGGACCGCCGGCTCAGCTCGACTTTTAAGCACTAGGGTTTCCACATCTTGAACATTGCTTTAATTCATGCCTGACTCTTCTAAAATGCTGAGGAGGTGTGGATTCAGTGACCTATATACCCTTGTCATAATGAAGCTGGCAGGATCCAAAGAGCTCACTTAGCACACAGAAGAAACGAGACACCTAACATTACCCACGTAATCGGAGGCAAGGTTTAGTCACAAACGACCCACCTAGGAGTGTTTTGCCACACATGCCACCCAGCGCAGCCCACTGCACTCCACAGCACTTCTTAGTTCTCGGAAGCTTGGGAATTCTACCTAAGCGAATGGAAAGTCTAATACAAATGTTACCAAAGACTCCTAGTTTAGATTTTTTTCCCATTTCCCATCATATTAGAAGGCTAGCATTATGTCATCACTCACGCAGTCAACCGATGCATCATCTCATTCTCAGTTCCTAGAACAGAGTGACGGGCAGCATAAACAAGGTCTAGCAAGCTGAAAGCCTGGAGAAGGCAGCCCTGAACAATCAGACTTTGAAAGAGAGACTGTTTCTTGTGTGAAGAATCTCTTAACCAAGGGAAGGCAGGGTGGGGGGTGTATTTCTTCCGGGGTCACTGCATGGTAGAGTGTCACAGGTTCGGTTACTTTCTACAATAGAAAGAATAACCCGAGGTCAGTGGAGATGGACTTTTAGCTCTTTCTACCATGACTGGGTAGTTCTTAGCCTTTGCAGTTACACCACCATTTTGAAGCGCGTCGTTATTCTGTAACTTGTAACATCTGTCTGTTGGTTTAACTGTTAAGTTCACATGCTTCACATAGTAGCATCGGCTGTAGAGTATATAAATCATCAGTTCTCTGGATCTTTTAGTCAGTTCCATTTTTCAGTCCAGGAACACAAACTTTTTCTTCACTGACTTCGGTCCCCCTGGCTATTTTTTTTTATTGTAAACATGAAGAGACTTTGTTTGTTGAATGTCTAATCATTTCTAGCCAGTGTTGCCTTGTCACTAATTGCACGTTCAGGAGATGGATGGCCTGTGTCGCTCTCCTAATTCATGATACACTGTTACTAGCCTATAAATAATTAACGGAAGGGGACTTTTCCAGAGAAGGAAACTGTCATGTCTGTTAGATTTAAGTTCTCTTTCAGATCCCTTCCTATAACTTTTTATTGAAATTTTTACTATGTATAATCAACTTTTGGTAAGGCAATAAAATGGCACTAATTCAGGCAGTAGGCACTTGGGAGCGAGGAGGCCAGTTAGAATAAATGAAAAATAATGATTATGGGAGGGAGATTTATCCCTGCAAAGAATTACCATGAACCTAAACTCCTGCTAAAATCTTCTCCAGTGAAGTTTCGCTAGTAAGAGGCTACTTGGCTACTCAGAGGGAATCACTCCGGCCTAAGTTGAGGGATATCAGTGGGTACAGCAGAGGCTCTTGGTGGCCTGCCTGTGACACCTCACCATTTATTGATATGTATATGCTGAGGGCTTCACAACAGAGGTCCCCTGGGTGCTGTCTCTGTCATATGACGTCTACATTGAACAGATATGTAGAAAGCTAACGGTCCTTGTATAGGAACTTCTCTGGCAATGGAAGATGGGAGTTGGTGAATAACTATGGTGGTTCATCACCAGCCTGGCGGGACAACTCTGGTCGCTTTCTCTATCATCTCTGCAGGTTCCCAGTGAGATGATTCCCCAGTGACCGGTAGCCATAACCATCCCACATCACGTTGGTTTCCTTTTCTTCCTTGACTCAATTTCTAATGCTTCTTGGGGCCATCTTCTGAATCCAACTGAACTGAAATCATCATCTCAGGTTCATCTCTAGGAAAACTCACTAAGACTATGTGGAAAGTAATGGGAGACTCTAAGGGGTAACCTTCCTGGGCATCTAGGTAAAACAGAGCAAGGGGGGGGTGGTTCTTGCACACAAGAGACATCATAGCCTCAAATGTGCAAAGCTCAGGGAGCTCGGGCTCAGGCAAATCAACAGCCACCAAAGCCACCCCAAGCCTGTGGCTTCTGGGCCCTCTGTCTTGTGAACTTGGAGGATGAATTTTATAGATGATGGAAGGGTGAGTTTAGAAAGGAGGGTTATTATAGGAATGTGGGTGGGAGCTCAAGAGAAAAAAGACAGAATCGGGCCCCCAGAAGTGGCTCACCACTCAGTCACTTGATCTAGGGCCTTTGATAGGACTTCTGGTAGAAACTCAGGTGTGGCATGCGGGCCTGGGCTAGTAAATCTTGTCAGCCCACATGCAAGATGTTCACACGCCTCTCAGTTTGGGTCATGTCTCTACATACAGCTTCCAGGAAGCAGGGCTCATTTAAAGTATGTAAAAGGAGAAAAAAAGGAACAAGGGGCCCTTTCTGTCACTTCTTGGTTTTGTCCAGAACAGAATCAAAGATGTTTCCAGCCAAGGATGAGAATCCAGGTCCCTGTCTCTAAACTGCCCAGCCAGCTTCAACCCTCTGCTCTCAACCTAAGGACTAGTGTCAAGTCTATGCAGGCAGATAATGAAGTCAAGATATCTGTGGGAAGGTGGCACTCTACATTGGTTATCAGTGAGAAAAGCAGAAAGGCTCAACATGCTGATAGGTCTCCAGCACTTCATTTGTAAGTACTGCAATGTTTCCTAGATGAGCCTTTTAAAATCGCCAACCCATGTCTTTAAGGCTTGCCTGCCCCGCCGAGCATGAAGTTATTCCCCTGCCTGAGCATCTCCAGGACCACTGCCTCTGCCAGTCACTTGCTGATGTGAGGATGATCCCTGTGTTCTTGAGGCAGTGCCTGTCACACTCAGGACTAAGTGTTATTTTAGATCATAATTCTCAGTTTGTTTAATTCCTCAAGTTACATGGGAACGTGGATTAGAAGATTAAGAACTTTTGAGTGTCTCCAAAATCTCTTTTCTTATCCTTGGACCTTATCTTTTCCTTCTTTCCTTCCTTCCTTCCTTCCTTCCTTCCTTCCTTCCTTCCTTCCTTCCTTCCTTCCTTCCCTTCCCTTCCTCCCTCCCTCCCTCCCTCCCTCCCTCCTTTCTCGTTTCTCTCTCTCTCTCTCTCTCTCTCTCTCTCTCTCTCTCTCTCTCTCTCTCTCTTTTCCCCTTTTTGGTTTTTCGAGCCAGGGATCAAAGGCATCCACCTGGCTGGACCTTTTCAAGAGCCTCTATTTGCTCATTTTTCTTACTTAGCAGTCTCTGCTTTATTACTTTTTTTTGCTGTTCTGCCATTTGTCTAAACACAGTAATAACTAAACATGTTTCTTATGTCTTTAACGACAAAGGGGAATAAGAATTATTTCAACTGAGCTTGTATGATAATCAACTGACTGTAGCAAGAAAGATGCTCACTCTTCCAGAATGGATTGGCAGGGTGGTGGTAAAAGACAGGTCCAAGTTGAGAGGGATGGACTTAACATTTATATAGAAATCTATATAAAAACATTGAAATCATAGTATTTATTAACCAGAACATATGTTCCCATGAGTATATGATATTCTAAAGGGATGAAGGTCATTTGCAGGGTGTTGTCTTTTTTTGTTTGTTTTGTTTTTCGAGACAGAATTTCTTTGTATTTTGTATAGCTCTGGTTGTCCTGGAACTCGCTCTGTAGACCAGATTGGCCTAGAACTCATAGAGATCCACCTTCCTCTGCCTCCAAAGTACTGGAATTAAAGGCATATGCCACCACTGCCCAGCTACAGAGTGTTGTCTTTGATAGAAGAACCTTCTTCTTCAATTTCTTCATTGGTAAATATGTCCTGAATTTGGCCAAAAAATAATATCCAGTTAGTAATACTTGATTTTACTTCACTTACCGTAATACTTATAATGACTTTCAAGCATCTCTCTGGTTTGGGAGCAGTGCTGTGGGATGTTCTGTATGGCAAATGTGTTGCTCTGATTGGTTAGTAAATAAAACACTGATTGACCAGTAGTCAGGCAGGAGGAAGTATAGGCGGGTGAGAGAGATTTGTCCTGACTGTGGGCCAGTCAGGAAAACTCTAGCTACAGAGCAGTTATATTTTCTGTTCATTTTTATACTCTACATGTTGCTGGAAGCGAAACTTGAGACACAATACAAAAGAGTTTAAGCCAAATACAGAATGACTCATACGTGCGACATTCACATAAGCCACACGGAAGTGAATGCCATCATGCTTTATTCAAAAGTAGATAAAAGGCCTAAAAAATAAGACATTACTGTCTGGAAGGCTTAGAATATCTTACTTTGTGTGCTTGCATATTCAAGGAAGGTAATTTTTAAAATTGTAGAGGAAACACCTCCCAGGAGACACTCAGAACCCTTGCCCAGCAGTGGAGCTGTGGACTTTCAGAGGCCACACATAGAAGGATAAGAAAGGAATTGCCTGATTGGCTGCAACTGTATTTCTGCCTAATTTGGGTATGGTTTGATGGGTTGGTTGTCTGTGATTGGCTAATGTCAACTGTTTGCGATTAGTTAAAATCAGGCTGTCTCACACCACACACACACACACACACACACACACACACAAAACCACCCCGTTAAGTCAGGTTTTGGTTTACTTATTTACTGGGTTAGATTGCAGTTCTGGTTAGACAGAAGTTCAGATACATAGATGGCCTCAGGCTGGTGGCCTCCTGCCTATTTAAACAATTGCGACTGGCTTGCTGCTTTTCCTGAAGCTTAAGAGTAGAAACTTCAGTATGAGAAGCTAGCAGGTACAAACTGTTCTTTCCATGTGTGTGCACACTGTCCTGGCAGATCATTCTAAAACATTTTAGTGAAAATAAAAATATTGGCTGGGCACGACAGCTCATGATTTTCAACCCAGCACTCAGGAAGCAGAGGCAGTTAGATCTCCGTGGGTTTGGGACCATCCTGGTCTACACAGTCAATTCTAGGCCAGCTAGGGCTACATAGTGACATAGTGAGACCCTGCCTTAAAAGAAAAAAGAAGTATTGCTTGTAAGGTTTACCACGTATAGATTGGGGTGAGGCTGTCACAGGAGAAAGCTAACGCTCACAGAGTGCCATCCATATGCCAGAGACTTCCTGGATGTGACTTCATTCACTCAGTTCATTCATATGACTCAGACCAGAATTATGTGACTCCAAGTGCATCATGGCGCTCTCTCTCCTAAATAAAATGAACTCCCTCCTCATCTTTGGCCAGTGAACTAATGTAAGAAGGCAGGACCATGGATGTGAGTCCATCCCACAGTGATATGGATGTGTGGTACCTCCTTTTCTGATGCTATTTTTTCCCTGTTTAAATTTGTTTTTTTTGTTGTTTTTTGTTTTTTGTTTTGGTTTGGTTTTGAGACAGTAAACTCTGTAAACTAGGCTAACCTTGAACTCACAGAAAGCTGCCTGCCTCTGCTTCCCAAGAGCTGGGATTACAGGTGTGAGTCACTACACCAGGCTAGGCAAGTACTGTATTACTGAGCTGTATCTCTAGAATGCTTTTTTTTTTTATTTTGAGACTAGGCCAAACTAAGTTGCCTAAAATAGCACTACACTTGGGGCATCCTCCTGTCTTAGCTTCTTGAGTAGCTGGAATGATAGGCTTATTTTACCAGGCCTAGCCGCTTTCTTTTCTATATAGATGAACTCTCCAAAATTAGCTTCAATGCACTCAAGACATTCAGCACCCTAGCTATATACCCACCCACACATCCCTAGCTTTTCTTGCTGCAGGGGCCTTGTGATGGGTGGAATGGCCTATGTAGGAGCATGTGTTTGAATGCTTAGTCATCAGGGAATGGCACTACTTGAGAAGCATTAGGAAGTGTGGCCTTGTTGGAGCAGGTGTGGCCTTGTTGGAGGAAGTGTGTCACAGAGGGGTAGACTTTGAGCTTTCAAAAGCCCAAGCCAGGCCCAGTGTCACTTTCTCTTCTTGCTGCCTCTGGATCTCAGCTACTTCCCCAGTTCTATGTCTACCTGAGTGCCACCATGTTTCCTGCCATGACAATAATGAACTAAATCTCTGAAACTATAGGGAAGCCCCAGTTAAATGCTTTTGTTTATAAGAGTTGCCGTGGTCATGGCGTCTCTTCACAGCAGTAGAACACTGATTAAGACAGGCCTTATACTCTTAGCTGGAATTGCTCAGAATGCTAAACCAATTGTGAAACAATAACCCAGGGTCTGAGGCTACCTGAACAGGAGTTCAGCCCCAGGGCTTGCCCTGGGCCCTATGCTTCCTTTTGTCATTGACTTCTTGACATTCCAGGAGCCAGAAAGACTATACTTTACTAGAGTGTCTCACGGTTTGGAACTTTTTCTTTTATTCTCAAATTTCAATGAAACAGCTGACTTTTAAATATACCAGATTAATGTGGGTTTCTTGTACCTGTAGGCTTGCTGCTTGGAGAGCTGTTTTCAGTCCAGAGAGTGACACTGTCTTTGCCCATGAATGTCACTGAGCACTATCTACTCTGAATCCCAATGTACCATTGATAAGTGGAGTTGTGTAAGGGAGTTCCTGTGGGAGGGTACCTCCTCCTCACTCCTGGCCTATTTCATTCCATTTGCCAGCACATGGTTTACATGCAAATATCCTCAGTGGTGATGAGTAGGTGTGAAATAAACAAGGAAGTATGCAAATTATGGTCATGCTCATTACCAGTGGCTTTCCCAGAAATATATTAAATGCCATTTCTTAGGATCTAATACATTTAACAAAATTTATCAGCATGTTCTCCTCCTTCCCCCAGCCCTTGCCTGTTAAGGACTAATGAAATACCATTTATTTAATGACACAGGGATCAACTCTTTCCACTGCATTTGGGAACTTACTCATGCAATCATCTTTCTTTAATTATCTGACTCCAAAGAATATTTCAAAGTCTTTCCAGGACCTTCTGAAGTTATTATTTCACTTTTGAATAAGATTTACTCTTCCCCTCTAGACACATAATCTCTAATCATTTTCCTCAGAATAAGGTTGACACTTCATTTGTCTCCTAAGCAATAAGACACGACTACCTCTGTGCATAATGAAGGACTCCAAAGCCCAAATTTATTGTGAAGCGCATAGCAAAACTAATTGCATGAACCACAGACGTCTAATCAGTATAAAAATTAGAATATAGACACTCATTTGAATGATAATACCAGAAAGGACTTGAAGATCATTTGTTATCACTTAGCTTACAGATGAGAAAAGTCAGGTCTAGAAAAACTAAGAAAGCTCTGAAGGTCACGGCCTAGCTCCTGACAAAAACTGCCTCCCAAATTCTGCTGCTCAGGGACTTCATGCTGTGCTCATATTTCTTAAGCTGGGTTACTTTCTCAAACATTTCCCATTTCGAACAAGGATTGATGAGATTTTTTTTTTTAAATGTACTTGAGAAGAATTTTTAACTACTTGTAGAACTCTCCCATTTTACATTTTGTTGCGTGACCAAATCGGATGCCATCCGTGTCTCCTGGAAAGGATTTGTATTTTTCTCTGAATTCTTACGTGGCATCTTTACCCGCCATGTGGACAATTGGGTCTTCCTATCTTACGCGGCGCTCACCTATGTCCATATCTTCTCTTAGGTCAATCAACTCCCCCAAGGGACTACTGTGAGGTCTGTGTCAGGGTGAATATGGGATTCTCGCGGTTTCTTCTCACCCTTCCTGCACACACTTTAAAACTTTTCATACTGAATTCTGCCAGACTCCAGAACAGGATTGTGGGGGACACGACTGCCTATTGGATTTAACAAAGTGTAGACAGAGATGAACCCCAAGAATGTGTATCTGGGTAATGCCATGGTGTTTTCAAGCCAAGTGCTATAAAACCTGAGTTGCAGCACAAGCTAGTGGGTGTTTTAAATAATTAAGGAGTTGAAATTTATTTCTCTTCCTAAATGGCAGTTTTAAGGGAAATTTAATTAAAATTTACATTTTTTATTATTGTTGCTTCTAAAATTAGGAATAAAAACTAAGATTCCATTGCAGTCACCTGGGGGGAAAGGCAAAGACTAGATAATATCATTTATTACACTCTAGCTGTGTTACGTCTTCATCCACTCATCTGGCCAGGAGACAATACAGGGGGATGTGATTGATGGCTTTGATGGAGAAGTTCTGGGCCACTGTGAGAACATACAGAGAAATACTTACCCTCTGTCACAGGGACAGCAGGCCAAGCTCATGGGAGAGAGTGGCATCTCAGCTGCAGGCAGAGGAAGAAGCGAAAGCCAGGCTGCAGTAGTAGCAATGGTAAGAATATTCCAGATACTAGAAGTTCATATGCAGAGCCAGAAAGAACATGATGCAGTTACCAAAAGAGCTGCAGGAGACCCAGGGCATAGAATGGCAGCTGAATGTTAATGAGAGCTCCATAATCAAGAAGCAGAAAACAGAAAATTTAGTTTCTGCTACATACTTCCAGGCCGAGACAGCCCCGGTTTTCCAACAGAAGTGTCGAGTCTGGATTTTTAGGCGAAATCTTATTTTCTAAATGTTTGTGACAACGTGTAATGCAATAAAATGTTATGCTGGCCAAATGTAACTAAAGAGTACTAGTTTGTCATCTCTAGTCCAGGGCAGTCATTCTCAAGGCATGGCCCAGAGGCCAGCGTAAGGTCACTGCTGACATCTCAGAGATGGGAATTCTCAGGCCTGGCCCCATGCCTGAAACAGCAGTAACTCTGTGATGGACGGAGCTTGGGGATCTGATTTCACAAGCCCTTCAGGTAATTCTGATGCAGCTGATCCTTGCTTCCTGGCAGACATACTCACGAAACTTGAGTATGCTCATGCCATTTTGCCAGTGGCATTTGGAAAGGTTTTTTTTTCCCCCCGTGGTCCAACCAGACTAAGATGCCAACAACAGTTTCACTTGCCCGGGGTCTTCAGCTTTAAACCATGCTTCCTATCCTCCATTTAACATCTAAATGCCTCTTCCCCAACCACAAAGAAACCCTCTCAGTCCCCCTCTACACCTATAGCACTTGGCTGTCACCCTATTCATGCCATCCTTTGTTATCAGTAATAACAGACACAGGCTAGATGCAACCAGAATATCCACATGGAACAGATTTGGTAACTTCCAATGACGCAATGGAATAGTCACCAAGTGGAAAGAATGGTGCGCTCTTCATTGGCTGATGGTATTGCTCTCCAGAATGTGTGTGCTACCATATATATAAAGGCATAAGCCGGGCGGTGGTGGCGCACGCCTTTAATCCCAGCACTCGGGAGGCAGAGACAGGCGGATCTCTGTGAGTTCGAGGCCAGCCTGGGCTACCAAGTGAGTTCCAGGAAAGGCGCAAAGCTACACAGAGAAACCCTGTCTCGAAAAACCAAAAAAAAAAAAAAAAAAAGGCATGAAGAAAAGATATTGTGTGGACTCTACAGCACCATCAACAATAACCAAGTTATTATTTTATTTCTAAGGAAAAAAAAAAACTCTCGCCAGTTGAAATTACAGCATCATAGACTGAAGGACATTAAGTCTTTTAAAGAAGTAAGAAAATCCTGTGGGTTTAGTATGTATTAAATACTTTTGCATAAATATGTAAGCGTGGGGTATCTTGTTATTATTACCACTTTTCAGAACCTCTGGGGACTGAGCTGCTGTGACCCAATGGGCCTCCCACTCTGGGCCACATAACTTTGGACACCACTGTCCCTGTCAAGCACACATTGTTTTCATGGCTTGCCTGCTGTTTTGGAAATCAACCGGAGGGAGACAACTCTGAGGTAAAACCAGGCTGTAATTTTCATCCACTGCTGAACCCAAATCAGATACTGGGTTTAGCTCTTGTCCGGCCTTATAAGGCAAACAAAAAAACATAGCACCGATGGCGACAAGGTACACCACAGGAGTCTTAACCTGGGTGGCTACCATATCAGATCATCCACTGAGAAGGCTTCTCCATCCAGGGTAAGGTAGAGAATTGTGGAGAGTGCAATAAAGGAGGTCCTCATAACTTCAGAGGACACACAGGACATACACACGCTGGGTGCTGGTCTTTGCTCAACAGTGACCACAGGAATTAGCATAGGAAACCCTCAATGTATGTTTTAAAGAAAGACCACCAAAGGAGAGACTCAAACTGCAAAAACACTTTGAAAAAGTGAAAGAGCGTTTGGAAACTATGGAAGCTGGTGCTGGACTCTAAGGAAACTCTCCTTATCCACATGGTGTAGTAAGGACTTTGACCCCGATCCACGTTCCCAGAAAATGTGGAAAGCCACCTGGACTGATTCAAATGCCACTGATGGAAAGTGTCGGGGAACTGGACACCATGAGCAGAGTGAACCTTCGAGGACTGTGCAGTCCCTTCCTGACTCTCTTTTCAAGTATCATGTCTTAACAACATTTAGTGTGGATAGAATTTTCTGGAAATGGTATTTATGTGCATAGGGAGCCTATGCTTGAATCTGTGTAGTACTGGGTAGTCTTGGAGTTCTATTTTTCCAACTTAACCTCCCTAAAAAAAACAAAACAAAAAACACATTTGTAAGTTAAGAAACCTCTATAAGTCCTTAAATGTGAATTATTGTCATAGGCTTCCTTCTCTAGGAGACATCTCCCTGGGGGGGGTCACACTCACTGCAAACACTGCACATTTTATGCCCACTAAAGAGACAAATAGTGGTATTTCTACCAAACCACAGCAAACAACAAAGTTTCAACCTCACCACAAATGAGCTGGTGTCTCCTTTAAGAGTCAGCCTCCCCAAGAACGGCTACTGTGAGAAAGTTTCTTGAGAAGACCAAGAAGGGAAGAGAGCCGCCTGTCCTGAATCCCAGCAGCCCCAGGGACTCAAGGAACTACACAGTTAGTCTGTGTTATCCCCAGCCGTTGCCTTCCAGAGAGCCCCAGGCTGCATAGGCTGTGGAATATTCACTATGAAATACTACTCAGCAATCAAAAGGCGCAAAAATGGTGCAACATGAATCACAAAAACATTAACTAATCACACAAGAGACTTCACGATGTGTGATTCTCTTTGTATATGAAGCTCAAAGAGGCAAAACTAGGTTGGTAAAAAGCAGGTGAGTAGTTGCCTGAGGCGGATGGTCAGGAAGGGCTGATGACTAATGACCCTGAGAAAGCCTCTGGGTGAGAAAAATGCTCGGAACAGTTTCTGTTGTTTTGCTTTCTGAGACAGACCTTCATCTGGCCCACGTGGGCCTCAAACTAAGCAGCAGAGCCAGGCCTTGAACACCCGATCTTCAGGCCTCCCCTGAAATTACAGGCACGTGTTGCCGTATCCTGCTTTAATACTCTGATTACAGAAGTGTTCGCAGGATGGTTTGTAACTCCAAAACCTTCCTGCTATAGTGAGCAAATTTGTTGCATGTTTATAAACTAGTAAATCTGGGAGGAAGGTGCATGAACAACAGTAGATAGAAAGGAAGCAAACTTGAATTTACATCACCATTTTCCTCTTCCCCCATAGGTAGTAACCCTCTTTGCTCTGAGGGTTTCTCTCTGGCATTAAATTAATGCCTGCCGTGAAGCCATCCTCTCCTTTTAGAGGTCTTTGTTTGGAATGAGTTTCTTGGGGATGGCTTTGTTTCTTGGTCCACTCTGATAGTCTTCGCCATTTCATTTGGTATGTTTAGACCATGGCCATTCAAAGTGAGGGCTGCCATAGTTGAATTAATAATTAATAAATATTCCTATTTCATAGCCTTGACTTTTCTTTATTGTCTTCCACACTTCCTGCCTACCAATCATGCTTTAATCTTAGCATCCAGACTATCAACTCCAAGGTCTTATGCATGTTAAGCAAGCACTCCGCCACTCCACTACATCTTCTTCATCCCTTATGCTTCTAAAAGCCTTTTTAGTAATTACCCTAGAGATGATGATACATAGTTACAACCTTGTGGGTAGGTCCACTTTGCGACAGTGCCATACCACTCTATGGGAAGAGCGAACTCTTACAGCAGTGCCTTCCCAGCTTGCTCCTCCCAGATCTTGTAACATTGTATCCTGCATTCCACTACTCCACATGCTATGATCATCAGGTATGCTGATGTTACTCTTTTGTACAAGCTGTCTTGGTAGGTTAATTAGGAATAAGAGAAGACAAATATTTTATCCTCTTCTAAGGCTGCTTTTCTGGGTTCTCTGAACTTCTTTTTGAGTGGCATATAATAATCCTGCATATTTAAGGGGTAAAATGTGATGTTTTAACATGCTTCTTCATTGTATACTGGGGAACCAGGAAAGCATAGGCACACCTTGTTTTTTGAAATGAGAACATTTACAGTCTGTTTTAGCTATCCACTCCTCACTGTTAACCACCGCTATCCTGATTTTTAACAGAATTGATAGAACTTAGTCCTAATAGTAAAACTCAATCCTCAGCCCCATCTTTCCTCCCAACCCCATTTTGCCACCTCCCACCCCGTTTCTCCTCTCCCCCACACCCCATCATTCCCTCTACCCTCTGCTCCTGGTAACTACTACTTCACTCTCAATTGTTACCAAATTCTTTGGGTTTCACATGCAAGACCACTCTTCAGTGAATATAATGCCCACCAAGCTTAACACATTATGCTGTATGGCTTAATAGTATTCCTAGTGTGTAGATACAGAATGGGTGGACCATGCAATATGTCCTTTATCCATTCACCTTGAGCATACACGTAGATCGAGGTCTAGATGTTTATAAGCAGTGCAGATGTCTCTTCTGCAAACTGATTTCATTTCTTTTGGCTACATACAAACAACCATACATACATACATAGAACCATACAAACATACATACATACATACACCCATACAAACACATATACAAACATACATACATACAAATGTACATACATACATATGTAATTATTTGAACCTTTGGAAGACCCTTGCACCGTTTTCCGTAATGGCTGTACTAACCTGGGCTCCTGGCAACACTGCATAAATGCCCCTTTGCTCCATTTCTAGATGACCCTGAGTAGTCTTTTCCTAACTGGTGAGAGGCAGGAGTCTACTGAGGTTTGCGTCTTTCCCTGATCACTTAAATTATGTTGGACACTTTTTCATATGCTGATTGGCAGTTTCCACATCTTCTGAGAGATGTCTGCCAGATCTCGAGCCTGCTCTCAGACCAGATGGGGAGGGGCATGGTACTGCATCTATTATGGATTTTGGATTATAGTCCCTTTCAGATACACGCTTTGCAAACACAATTCTGTCCTCTAGGCTCCCTCTGCGGAAATCTTGTCTCCTTTGCTCTTGTTACCTGTACTGTGAGGATCAGACTTACTTTTCGTCCAGTTCAAGGTCAAGAAACTTCCTCTGTTGTCTTTCAGTAAGTAGTCCATAGTTCCAGCTCTTACAGTTAACTTTTAATCCATTTTGAGTTGTTCTTTGTATATGTGAGAGAGGCCTATTCTGTTCTTTTTTTTTTTTTTTAAGTTTTTCGAGACAGGGTTTCTCTGTGTAGCTTTGCGCCTTTCCTGGAACTCACTTGGTAGCCCAGGCTGGCCTCGAACTCACAGAGATCCGCCTGGCTCTGCCTCCCGAGTGCTGGGATTAAAGGCGTGCGCCACCACCGCCCGGCCTATTCTGTTCTTTTGCATGTGGACGACACTACTTATTTTTAATTATAAATTTTAAATTAGCTGACAAAGTAACAGGTTTCCATAAGGGATTTTCATCCATACTTCCTTTGGCTTGATTCTCCCGCCTCTCCCTTCCCTGCCCCGTCCTTCTCCACTGTCCTTTCCCCCAGGGTCCCTCCTTCCACGGTGTTCTCTTGTCCTCTCTGCACCCCCCCCCCACTTAGTTGCTTCTAGTTTCCTGCCCTTTACCCCTCTCCTCTCCTCCTTGGATACACACATTTAACAGAGGCTGAGATCTATGTATGAGAGAACATGCGGTGGGAGCCTGGGCTACCTCCCTTAATGTCTTCCAGATTCATGCATTTTCCTGCTGATTTCATCTTTTTTTTTCTGTACAGATGAATAAAACCCCATGATATACATGTGCCATGTTTTCATTGTCTTTTCTTCAGCTGACGGATGTGTAGGCTGACTTCACTTCTTGCCACTGTGAAAAGACCGATCGCAGGATGTGGCGATCTTCAGGTACATGCCCGAGAGCGCCAGCAGCTTTTATTAGAGACTCTCCCACGGCATGCTCTGGCACCTTTACCACACAGTTATCGACAGTAAGGACGGAGGGTTTTTAAAGACTTTCTTTTCAGATTAATAGAACATGTGTTGCTTTCATGCCAGTACCATGATATGTTGCTTATTACAGCTTTTTAGTATATTCTGAAGCTAGGAAGTACTGCCTTTTTTGTTTGTTTGTTTGGCTATTCTTTTGTGACTTCACATGAATCTTAAGATTTATTTTTCTATGTACTGTAAACATTTGGTGGGGACTGGATCCAGGATAACTTTGGGAATCTTTCTTCATACAGCTCAGTCTCTGACTTTTATTTTCTTTTGCCCCCTGAAGGATCTTGAATATTTCTTGCAAGATGGTCCCATTCATGATAAAAAAGAAAATTCCTAAATTTTTATGAGAAATTACAGAAAATCAATGATAAAGAAAAAAATCTAAGAAACTACTAATATAGTTAGTATACTTTATTCCCCCCTCTCTCCTTTTTTTGAGATGGGGTTTGGGGTGTCTCACTAAATAGTCCAGGCTGGCCTTGAACTTATACTCCTGTTTAGACTTCCAAATGTTCCCTTTTGAGGAACATTTTTCTCTAGGTTTAGAATACTATGTTGCTAGGGGCTCTGTTTGGGTGAAACAGTCTCACAACAGCAGTGACTCTTCTGTCTCTACCTCCCCAAGCTGAGCCTTCCACACTGTGAGTGTATATTCAAATCTACCTCCCAATGCTGAGCCTCACACTCTATGACTGTATATTCAGATCTACGTCCCCAGTGCTGAGCCTCACACACTCTATGAGTGTATATTCAAATAAGCAAAAAACCCATACTTTATCTTAATGCAGCTCCAGCAAACTTCAAAGAAACATCTTGGTTCTTTCCTCCAAGGTATCTGTACAGCAAGATGGGCTGTTAATATGAAATTCTTGTGGGGAAAAAAGGCTGTATCCATAAGCAGAGACTCTGTCCGTACCTTTCTGCTAAGCAAACCGAAGATATTTCCCCCAAGTATTAGACCGTATCACAGAATGAGGCTGAACTCAGACACAAATGAAGACCGTTTCCTGCCACACACTCGACAGGAAAGCTAGGTGACAGAGGAAATCCTTCGGCCTTTTCATTCGTTCTCACATACGCTGACTTTCTTTAGAATGATAGTGTGCTGGGTGTTCATGCTGGAAACAGCAATAGCAATCAAGACGAATGTGGCTGCACACTGCTCCCCAGAAATGAAGGAACAGAAATTTGCCTGCAATCTGATAGATTTAGATTTGTGGTTTCCCACACCAGGGAAGGTGTGTTGGATTCCAGGGCTCGCCAGGAGTTTCTGCTTGAGTGGGTCTCGGATGAGTCTGAGTCCCATGTTCCCAAGTGATGCTAATTATGTGGGTCCAGGGAACTACACTCTGCCAAACATTAATTCTGAAACCATCAATGCTTGATGAGCCTTTACAACAGCAGTTCTCAACCTGTGGGTTACGACCCCTTTGGGGGTCCTGTATCAGATATCCTGCATATCAGGTATTTATTTACATTACGATTCCTAACAGTACCAAAATTACAGTTATGAAGTAGCAATGAAATAATTGCATGGTTGGGGGTCACCACAACATGAAGAACTGTATTAAAGGGTCGCAGCATTAGGAAGGTTGAGAACCACTACTTTGCAAACTGCCTCTTAATTCTGTTCATCTTTCTGGTATTCTTTAGTGACATTTATAAGTTAATTTTTTTCCCGAAATAGTGGAAACCTTTAATAACAAGGCTGTACATGAACTAAAGGTTAGACTTATAGACGACTCACTCCACATTTTGCAGAGGACACTGAGATCCAAGTACATCTGGGGCAAAGCCAGGAACAGCCCACACATTTGATTCTAAGTCAGCGTTATGATCTCAGTTTCATAACCAAAGGGAAAAAATACTTTAAAAAAGAAAAAGCAGCTTTAAAAGAACTGTATTAATATATTAAAAATATATTAATATGGGACTTCTCTTAAAAATACCATGTTATAACCACCCTTTTAGTGTAACCATGCGATGACACAGTACCTACGAAAAAAGTAAAAGCCTTCTTAACCACGCCTGCCACGGTGCAGCCACATACTGGGTAATGATTTTCCATAGACTGCAGTGGTACCCAAGGAAGTATCTGGCAATGTTGTTGTCATTTATTTTCATAAGCATAACCTGTAATATCCACACAGTGAGGACATCACATGACACTGTGTTTCCCCCAAAGCGTTGTGCTGTTGAAGGATATATGGCTGTATCTGGCATACATCAGTCTGCTAGAATATCCCATTCTAAAGGGCAGACTTGAAAATCACCTCATTTGGGACCATGCTCTGAGCTCAGGTCTTACTTAACTCAGGTTGAGACAGTGAAGGCATATGCCAAGCCAGGAGCACAGAGGAGACTGAAACCAACTCTGAAGAATCTAACTGTGGCAAGGATCCCAGGAGCTCCCTGGAAGGGTAGCTCCGGCGTTTCCATTGGGGGGAATGCTTAGGAATGTCTTCCATACAATGTGCACCTGGAGAACTTGACCGAAGCTATATGGTAGCGATCCTTTCCCACATGGACACATCCTAAGACCCCTTGAAACTATCAACAATGCTGATTTTGATATAAAGGGTCCATTTTATAAATGCATAAAAGTCCAATTTATAAAGCAGGCAGAGAAAGGCGTAACAATAACTAGCAGGAAATAGTACAGTTAGGACATTACTTTGATGTAGTTTGGACCTTGACTAACCCCCAAAGGCTCATGGCTTAAAGGTTTACATTTCCCCAGGAGGTGCTTTTGGGAGGTAGCTGTAGCTTGAGCAGGTGGGGCCTAGCCTGAGGTCTTGAGGTCACTGGTGGCATGATTCTGAAGGTAACTATAGGACTTCAGTGCCACTCTCCTGCCCATAGGCATCTGCTTCACTGTCAAGTGCAGCAACAATAGGGTGAACGGATTGTGGACAGGCAGCTCCAGGAGTGTGAGCTGGCAACCCTTTTCTCAATGTGAGTTCAGTATCTCAGGCACTTGCTGTAGTAAAAGAAAGGTGCTGTGGGATAATGCTTCTGTACACTGTTTTAATATAATGTTGATTGGCCAGTAGCCAGGCAGGAAGTATAGGCAGGATGAGCAGACAAGGAGAATTCTGGGAAGAAGAAGGTTGAGTCAGGAGACGCCAGCCCGCCATCCAGGGAGCAGCACGTAACGACACACAGGTAAAGCCATGGAACATGTGGCGACATATAGATTAACAGAAATGGGCTGAGTTCAAGTGTAAGAGTTAGTCAGTAGGAAGCCTGGGCTAAGGGCCGAGCAGTTTTAATTAATATAAGCCTCTGTGTGTTTACTTGGGTCTGAGTGGCTGTGGACCCGGCGGGGCACAGGAAACCTTCCAACTACAGAAAGGTAACTAAATATATATATATATATATATATATATATATATATATATATATATATATATATATTAATATGGGACTTCTCTTAAAAATACCATGTTATAATCACCCTTTTAGTGTAACCATGAGATGACACAGTACCTACTAAAGAAGCTAAGTGGTGGATGATGTGGAATTGGGGTACCACTGGTCTTGTTAACTGAGAGAGCACAGCAGTACCGTGATGACTAATGGGTGGGGAGTGAATATGGCATGGAGACAGTGGACAGAGGGTTGCTTCCTGGACTGGGCAGGATGAGTGTGCCAAGCATGTGCCGGTTCAGGGAGAAGAAGAGTTCGGCAAACACAGCAGCAGAGGAGTGGAGCACAGCCTTCACACAGAGAAGGTTTGAACCATCAAAACAGCGGTTTGGAGAGCTTTCCCAGCAAGGCCTGTGAAGCCAAGAAAAGCACAGATAATACAGAAATGAGAGCAGAGGGGAGAGGCACTGAGTTCTCCGAAAGGAAACCCAATACAGCATCTTCTTTCAAGTCTCCCTAATAGCCACAAGCAAACCAAGAAAAGACATATGATATTCTGGAATGTTCTGGGTAATCGTAAAGTCCGACAAGAGCTGACAAGAAGATGAAGTTTCTTAAGACTGTGCTCTCATCGAGCACTGGACACCCCACCTAGCGGAATCTTGGGGACCCTCAACTGCCCCTTAGAAAAAATGTTCACCCACTTGTTAGTGGTACAGGAAAGTTCCATTTGACTCTGCCAGCAGTTCCCCGGGAAAGGATGGGCCGATCTCTGGGATGGCTTTTTGAGGATTTTAAAAAGACATCAAGACATATGATTGAAAAAAAAAAAAAACCAACACATTTAAGACAATGGGAAATAGGATGGTGATTAGTCCATTAACTATGAGAAAACACACGTTAATTCATCCTGCTGTGCCAAGTGTATGCCAAGCATGTGAGTTACATCCTCACAGCTTATTAAAACAGGGGCCACAGAGCATAAAATGTTGTTCAATCTCAGTGGGAACGGTATACAGGTATTCACTGAACCAGTCTCCACATAAAAACGGACTTTTATAGATTTTCTGACTAATGAATGCAATTTAAGCCATGAGATAAGGCCGACTGTCCATGTGGCTTGACCGGCAGCAGCCCCTCTTCTAGTTAGGAAAGCAATGGTTGCCTTTGCCTTTAACGTCATACCTAGATTGTTTCTGGAGGTGTCCCCTCTGCCCATGTGATCTGTGGAGCAACAGCTTCCTCTTCTCTCTGCAGGAAGATTCCACGTCAAGCCCAAAGGTTTCAGTGCCCTCGGACTCACAGGAAGAAGAGGCCACAGCATCAAGGTAAGTTATCGGTTTATTAGCAAAGTACCAACACCACGTTCTTTGAAATTACTGGAATTTTATTTGCCTCAGGCTTATGACTTGCAACCAAAGACATTGTGCAAAGAAAGCAAAGATTAAGTACACTTTAGGGAGAAGGAGACCATACACATTGGTAACACAGGAGCTCAGGTGGACCAAAGAAGCCATTGGGACACTCTAGACACTGTAAATAGTCAATAGCGTTGTCAATAAAACAAGAGCAAAAGAAAAAAAAACTTCTGCAATGTTTACAGTAGACGTAAATCTTATACAAGTCAAAAAGCTTTTTTTTTTGTCCTTCAGATCATAGAGCATAAAATGGAAAAATGTATATGTAGGTGATATCTAACTACTGTACATTTGTCACCTAGTAAAGTTGCTTATATGTACCACAGTGTAAAAAACAAACAAAAAAACAATACTGAACAAATGGAAATCTTGAAAACTGCCTGATGAAAAATAAAATAGCCAGTGGCTTTTAGTGGCTTCTCCCGATCATCAGCGCTGCGGACGATAACAATCTTCTCGTCAGGGCAGATGACAGAGGCAAGCACATCCAACTGTTACCGAATCCGCCCTACCTGTAGAAATATACTATCCACCCACGTCTTTTCCATCAAAAGCTTCCGTTGGTTTTTAATCTTTGAATCTTTGAGGCCCATTTGGTCACAATATGTTACAAATATTCGTGTGTGTGTGTGTGTGTGTGTGTGTGTGTGTGTGTGTGTGTGTGCGTGTTTTGTTTTCTTTACACCATGATATCATATGTTTGTCTGGCACTATCCTAAAGCTAGTTCTAGATGACAATGAGGACGGAGAAATAACCCAGTGCCCAAAGGGCAAATGAACTCACTGGGGAGAAGGGAGTGGGGGGTGGGGGGAGTCTTCAGTTCTGCCGTGGTCAGCTCAAGGCCACGCCGCTCACTCGTCGTCAGTCCCACTTGCTTCTGACTGTTCCTGAAAGAAGAATGGTAGAGAGAGTGAGTGCACCCCTGTCTCCTTCAGGGAAGACAGACACCGCAGAGGCACGGGCATTCTCTATGCCGAAACGGGGAGTGCCGAACTAACAAACCCCAGGCAATGTCTGCCAGCCGCACTTGCTGTCTGCCGCTTTGGTTTCTGGAGTTTAAGGCTGACCGTTTCTATTTTTACCCGAGCTTTGGAAAACTGTCCCACAACAAGAAAAAGATCACGCGTTGAATGTCGGCTCACTGGTCAGCCATCTCAAGAAAATATGGTGTTTTAAAATGTAACTAAAACACGGCAAGTCTAATTCTAGAACTTTCCAGTCAGGCCGGAGTAGCGAAATGTTGAAGGAAAATCAAATTCACATATATATATACTACAATGGAAAATGGTCTTTCCAGAATCAAAACTGTGCAGGGGCTGGGTGGCAGGGAAGCTGAGAGTTAATGGAGGGGACTGGCCAAGTGCCTGTCTGTTGTTCTTCCAGACCAGCATGGGCAACAGCTCTAGACTTGAGTGCTAGATTTACGAAGCTCCCAAAATCTGAATTCAGCTCCTGCCATTCACTCCCTAGGGACCTGCAGAACAACCAAGACCCAAGTCACACCTATGTGAGGATGCTAACACAAACATTGATTATTCTTCAGATCGGAAGGTGACTGTTTTGATGGCATGCTCCTTAAAATTTTCCTGATAAAAATAAAGCCTCAAGATATGTGGTCTCAGGGCACCACAGCTGAAAACTCTGACATCACCATGCTTCCCCCCCCCACCCCCCCCACCCCCGTAAGCACTGTTTCATCTGATCTGCTTATACACTCACAGCAAGCTGGATGAGAGAGATATAAAATAGTAAAACTGTATTTGCACGTCTGTGCGTGAGAAGATGGAAAAGGGGAATGGAAACTGAGGGCGGAGCTTTTCATCCCCACAGTGACACACTCAGCTTCGGACCCTTTGTTCTAAATTTCGCAGCTCTGTCCTCGGCATGACCACCAGGAGGAGTGTGTACCCCAAGACAGCCTGGGAGTGGGAGCCCAGGCGTGTGCGTGCACTCACGTTCTCGTCCTGCTCCTCCTCGCTGTCAAAGTCGCTCACCACAGGTTTGGCTTTGCCTCGATTGGGCCTTTTCTTGCCTTTCCCCGTGTCCCGGCCTTTCTCTTCTTTTTTATTGAGCTTGATTTTCACCTTCACAGACTTTGCTGGGGTAGAAACAAAAGAGACCACCGTGAGGATTCAAAAATCAGTAAGATTATTATCTTACCTGCAGATAACAACAAGCCTGACTTCCCCGAGTACCCGGGAGCCTCACTGGCATGCCACTTCCCCCTGTGTAGTTAACCCTGTTCTACCTGCAGGCACGTTTCTGTTTGGAAGGTCAGTGACCCTGTCACAGGCAGGAAGACCTCCGAGTAGGAGAGGGATCCTTTTCCCGGCTCCTGACGGGCAGTTATCAAGTTAAAAATTTTCATTAACTATTAATAAATCTTACAAAGGGTAAAAAAGGATGATTCCACTGTGCAAGTTATGCTAATTTAAAAATTCTAGTTGTTCAAGTTGCATTTTTTTTAACGTAGAAAGAGAACAAAAGGGAAATAAAAAATGACAACATGCTTCCTTTACCCAGTTTCATGGCTCTCTAGTGATTATTTCCAGAAAAAAAAAGTAGAGTTTATATCCGTAAATAAATTCTAGAGACTATCATACCAAGAATTCAAGTATGTATAGACACACACACACACACACACACACACACACACACACAGAGCAGAGAGAGAGAGAGAGAAAGAGAGAGAGAGAGAGAGAGAGAGAGAGAGAGAGAGAGAGAGAGAGAGAGAGAGAGAGAGAGAGAGATTTGAAGTTTTATTTAGTTATTACGTGGATCTCCAGGCACACCCATTGTCCATGCACTGTTCTTTACTTACACACAGGAGACAGCCATATGTATTAGCTCAGACATACAGCTTAATTCTTTTCAACACCTGAAAAGTTCCATGCATGATTTACTCTATAATTGATTTAACCAGTCCCCAGTGATTGGCACTGGAACCAACAAAGCCACTGTCTAGCCACGTTGGCAAAATTTGGTGGGGGTACAGTAGAGGCAACCATACTGGACACTCTATCGCTGTCTGTCAAATGCACTTTCAGGAAGACTGCAGCCATTTCTGATCTTACTCGGAAGAGTGCAAAGTGCTACAGCCCTGAAGGAACCTCTACAGTAAGTAGTCCAGAGCTCCCACTCCCAAGTATTTGAGGGTGAGGTCCCGAGAAGGAGGATCTACCCCATGAGCCAGTGTTTGTAGACCTCAAGACTGGCTGTACATACTACAGTGGGGACAGGGGATTCGATCACTGCAGAAAGAATACCTGAGATGAGACTTTCAATCTCTTGCGACAATGTAAGGAAATAGATAGCCTCATTGGAACAATAAAATTAAGACGTTTTGATACATTTTTAAATGATTTTAGACTTAAGTGTGAAAACTTTTGCTACAAAATATATAAAACTGAAACACTTCTCAAAATACTATAGACTGTACCACTTATTTTCACCTTCTAAGTTACCTACACTAAGCAAGTGATTAGCAATAAACCAAATGATGGTCTTGAAAGCATGTCTCCATGCAGACCAAAATTGACGGGCGTACTGAGATCAGTTTGACGATTATTTTCAAAAATCAATGACTGTCTAAGTGTGGCCTGGGCTGAGCAGCAGCCTGTGGGAACTCGTTAAACATGTAGGTGATGGGGCCAACAGTCATGTTCTTCAAGCCCTGTAGCTGTCAGGCTACAGGGGTGCCGGGTGGCATGCACACCAGTGTTACTCCAACATCCAAAGGCAACATGTGCAGAGTACTCTCAATGAACCTTGGGCTCTGTGGTAGATGCGCTCAATTTTAACAGGTAAGGAAACTGAACCTGAGCAGGGCCCGTGCATGGCCTTTAGTATCTGTGGAAACAGCCCAACAGGTGGAAGGGGCCAGATGCAGGGGCTTACCCTCTGACTCGGACTCCTCTTCATCATCTTCCTCCTCCTCTTCATTGCTTTCTTCCTCACTCTCTTCTTCTTTGGCGATTTTCTGCCGAGCACTCTTAAACACTGACTGTAGGACAATGGAGTCTTCATAGATCTAAATGGTCAAAGTGTCAACTGTTAAAACACCATATGCTGCAGCCCACAGACCCACAACTGTGTACACCTCCTTAGACAACACACACACACACACACACACACACACACACACACACACACTCACACACACACACACACACAAGCTTATTTTAAGAGAGGCCACTATTAGTCCCCCGTCCCCCCACCTATCCATGTATACAGTCTATGCGTTTGTATGTGTGTGGTCATGCATGTGGACATCGGGAATCTTCCTCAGTCACTCTTTATATTAGTTGCTGAGGCAGGATCTCTATCTGCTAGAATTACAGGCTGGCCCCTAAACCCACCGTGATGCCGGAAATCTAAACTGGCCCTCATACTTGTGTGGCAAATGCTTTAAACACTGAGCCAACTCACCAGGCTACCATCAACTCTTGTGAAAACCCAGAGGCAAACCAGTGAATCTAACTAAAGGCACAAAGATACTCAAAGGAAGACCAAATATACTCAACCAGACTCAAAGGAATGTGTTGGGGCAGATGGGTGCAGAAGGCAGTCTTACCTTTGACAACCAAATCAGTATTTTAAACCACTTATTTAAGCCATTCTCTTAAACACCGTGGCAAGGGAACCCTTTGCCAGGCTGTTCCCTGTTGCTGAGCTTCAGTGCAGCCAAAAGTCACCGAACACACTGTGCACAGCACTGTACAGCTACCCATGCACCATCCCACGCAGAGACAGAAACACGGAGAGAAATAGGAAATCTACCTAAACACAGTCCTTTCCCTCAAGAAATGAAAATAGAACCGCTATATGATCCAGCAATCTCACTTCTGGATATATACCCCAAAAAATTAGAAGCAGAGTCTGGAGGGAATAAATATCCTCCACACACCCATGTTCCAAAGATGCACCATCGCCAGGAGCTAAGAGGGAACTCCAAGATCTGTAGACAGATCCGTGACGAAAGAAAACATGGCAGACACAGGGGATAAGATTCAGCCTTTGGGAGGAAGGACTTCCCATCACCTGCTACAACACAGAAGAGCCCTAGGAAGCCAGTCACCAAAAGATGGACTTAGGTAGTCCTACTTATGTAGTCAAACTTGCACATGGTAGTGAAAGGACCAAGCAGACGCCATAACAGGCTGCTCAGTCTTCTCTCAGGGATCAGGCCTCAATTTCAGTTTCCTGAGACTTGAGCAAGCAGTTTCTGGAAGGGCCATGAATAAAAGACATAGTTCTTGCAGTAGCTCCCTTTCTGCATGTACTGTGACTGCTCAAGGTTCAGCCAGTTGTTTACTGTCTGGGACCGCTCACCAACTTAGAGCTATGTGCATGAGTCAAGGACAGAGCCTGGGCCACTGAGTCAGCCCCCATAGTCAGTATGTGCTAGGCCAGCCAGCCTCCATGGCAGCTCCGGACAACAAAGCCTGGGACTTGTCCAGGCCTGCTCCAAAATTAGTAACTGTAACCCCCAACTAACCCTAGCCAATTAAAAGTTACTAACATGATTGTCACTCACATAAACCAATCCTGAGTCTGTTCCTATGTAGTCTGTAGACCCCAAGCCCCCCTTGCTTTAAAAACCCTGCCCCATCGCTACTCGGGGTCTCTCCTGCTCTGCTGCTGTGTCAGATGGACGAAGAGTCCTGAGTTAACTTGTAACAATACAAAGACTCTTTGCTTTTGCATCAGATTCAGTCTCTTGGTGGTCTTTGGGGGACTCTGGGTACAACAGTAGAAGGGTAGTTATAGGAACTGGGGTAGGGGAGAACTGTTAAACGCGTAGGGTGTCACTACAATACGAATTCCTAAATGGTCTTAATAAAAAAACCCAGAGCCAGATATTGGGGTAAATGCTGAAAGATCAGAGAGACAAAGGAACAAGCCACAGCCACCACCTCTTACTTCACCAACTCCTCAGCCTGAAAAGGCTTTCTAGCCGAAGGGGATTCCTCAGCCAAAAAGCCTTCTAGTTCCTGTCTCCTCATGCCTTATATACCTTTCTGGCTCTGTTTCTCTCCTAGACTGAGTCAATCTTATGTAATCCAGGGTGGCTTTGAACTCGCAGAGATCCAGAAGGATCTCTGCCTCTCAAGTGCTAGGATTAAAGGTGTGTGTCACCACAGCCTGGCCTCTATGTTTAATCTAGTGGCTTGTTCTGTTCTCTGATCTTCAGGCAAATTTTATTAGGGGTACAAAATATATCACCACATGTCATCATGTCTAAGAGATGAAATACTGTCAGAGACTTGTTAAATACCCACACGAGTAGCCTCAGCACTAATGAACTGCACCCTTAAAAAATAGTTAAGATGATAAAGTTTATGTTGTCTTTTGACCACAATTCAAAAGCAATGGATAAAGGAATAGCCTTTGTTCTCTGGGATTGAATTCTTTTGCTGTCTGGATGACCCCCTCAAGGAAGTGGTAGGTCAGCCTGAGGCAAAAGGCGAGGGCAGCAGGGAGATGAAGGGTAACACTGAGGGATGGGACCCTGGGAAAATCTGCCAGAGATCTGGGTTGACAAGTGAGGGTGAGGATGAGCTGGCGGGGGTTAGGGGTGGGGGGTGCGGGGCGGGAGACAAGAGGGCAAAGGTGAAAGGCAAGAGGCCAAGGTGGAGAGATGCCTGGAGGCATCACTGTAGTATCTGGCTGGGAAGGGTACTCTGCTGGGCAACATGCTTCATGCAGGATCTCTGTGTAACTCAACCCTGTTCCTGCCCTGTTCCTTTTCTTTTACCGGATATGGGAGCATCAGGCCAGAATGATAGAAAAAAAAAAATCAGTTCCCATCAAAGGTAAGGGGAATTGAGTTGTAATTAAAGTAGAAATGTCCTCCTCCTTATGCTCATAAATTCACTGTTACTTACAATGACTTCCTGACTATGGAGAAGGGAACTTAAAGAATTTTTTTAAAAATAGCAATTAGAGGCACCCTCCCCCCATTCTGTTTTAAATCACTGTGCTCTGAACTCCTCGTGTGCAGTTACAGTTAGAAAAATGAAGGTAACTTTCATTGTGTACAGTCTCCGTACATACAGAGATGGTACCCAAGCTTTCAGTATTACCTCCAATGGCTTGCTTGAATTCCTCCTCTAATGGGAAGATGAGCCTTGAAGGAAGTGTGAGTAGAAGCCCACCCAGCTACGGCACAAAACCTCCCTTTATTCTCACTGACAGAGAGAACATGGCCTTTCGGTGTTCAGTGTTCTGCTGGGGTGGAGGCAACGATTCAAAAAGTAGAGATGAAATGCTTCACTTCCAAGAACCTCGGCATGGTTAAGGGTAGACATTTCTCAGACAACTTGACACATACCTGGGATCCCTCCAAGTTGAATGTCTGTGCATTGTGACAGAGAAGCATGACATCTTTTTCCAGGTCACCCAGGCTCCGGTACTTATGGTTTCGAATTCTTTCCTGATGGGAATTGTGAACAAAACAGAAGAGGAATATGTAACTGTCCTTACTTGTTAAAGAAAGCCTAGATTGCCCTTGTCTTCATAGGGTCAGCCTTGTTGAGTAGGTGGGACCGCCCAACCCTGAGGGGTGCCACTGCCCAGACCAACCTCCCACCAGTGTTCCTAGGGATGGGGAGGAAGGTTCACAGAACGGGAAATGAGTGATAATGGAGGGAGAGGAGGGTTCTCAGCAACATGCAATGTATATAATCTGAGCTTTCAATGATCAAGTAACATGCATGGAAAGGATCAATGTTACCCCATCCCCACCTTTCCTGGGGCAAGTCAGCGGTTAGCAACCAGGAGGCCACGACCCCAGCCCCACCTAGAATCACTCCAGAGCATCCATGCATCTCCTTTGTTTACTCGAAGAATAACAGTGAACAGAGTATCTACCTTTATCTTTTTGAAATCCACTGGCTTCCTAATTAATTCATAGTATTCTGGTAACTCTTTCCTGGAAGGTAACTGAATGAAGACTTCACTGAGCTGTCGCCCTGAACTGCAGGATGGGGGAGACAAACAGAAACAGAGCAGATGAAGCACTCCTCAGGGAAGGGGGTCATTTCAGAGACTGTCAACAAAGCAAAGGAGGTCCCTCGAATACAGGCACATGGTGGGGGGGGCGCTCTGTACATGGAGGGAACACCCACCGCTGCACTGGAGGCTGATGCCCCTTGTGTCGGCTTCAAATCACATGAAAGAACAATGAGGTCCCCATTTCTGTCACACACACACACACACACACACACACACACACACACACACACACAATGTGACAAGTACTCTGTGGAGTCCCCTGTCAGGAGATAATCTCTTTTCAACATGACAGAAATATTTAAAATAACTTAGTGAGCCCCAAGCCCCATTTTAAATGAATAACAGAGCTGGTTAAAAGAAAGCACACAGACATGACTCCATGTTCCCTTTGTCTTCAAATTCACTGTATATTTAGAAAATATGTTAAAATATACAGAGCAATGCAAATGTGAAGCTGTTGTATGCTCCCCACAATCCTCCTGTCCCATTCCTTTTACAGTGTTCTGCACGCCATGAGTCCCTTCTATTATCCCTTGTCCGAGGAGCCCCTTCACGTCCCCTAAATGCACTTATGTGTGTGGAGTAATTTAGCAATTTGGGGGGGAAAAAAAAGAGGAGAAAAATGAACAATTGCTAATGTGCACGCTGCATGTTTCCAGAATCTGTGCTGTGCCCTCCCCCCATTGCATGGTGGGTTTATTGAAAGCAGGTTTAGTAGAGACATGCTTTGGCGTTTTGTCACTCGGAAGAACAGGCTGCAGAGCAGCACGCTTTTCAAGTCACTTAACGCTGGAAGCAGACTCAGTTAAAGCGACAGAGAAGGATAATTGACATTCAAGATCCTAATACCTGATTTGGCCTCCCTAAATCAATAACCGCTTGTGATATATGGGCTAGTCGTTTCCCACAAAAATCTCGCTGCCCTTCTGATGGCATCTCTAGTTCCTTTGTGATGCCACCCAACATCAAAAGATAATCATAAAACCCCTGGCATGTAAATTTTGGAAGATGACCGCCCGCAGCCTGTGTTCGGGAATGCTCAGAGGCAGTGGCAAGGCATGAGTGACATGATGCTGTTTTAATCCACGGTCCCAGTTGTATAATTAAAAAATAATCATAATGACAGTTATCATAAAAGAGGCATGCGCAGTAACTCAAGGGGTTGCCTAGCAACCAGTGGGGAAAAAGCTGAAGTGCAAAGGGGCCTGCATAAATTAACCGACAATACTCAGTCAAAGGATGGGCAAGTCTTCTGGCCAGAGCGGGTCACTGTTTTGTTTTATTTTTAATGCATAGATGGGCCTCATGAATACAACATCAGGGACAAACATAAGAGGTCGAAAAACAAGACTACCGAAGGCTCGGAAATTAGATTCTTGGATGACTGTGGCAAGAACCAAGGTGTTCTCCTGCCTCTCCACCCCCTGCAGGCTGAGATACATTTGTACTTCTGTAATACGCGTCACAGTATATGGCACATTTTCCTGTTTACAATCAATTCCTACACAGGGCCACCATTTTTCTACTGTTTTGAAATATAGAAACTCTTAACTCATATTTTACTTGTTTTTAAAAAGAGTATCTGAATGGCACCAAAAAGAAGACACACACACACACACACACACACACACACACACACACACACACACACTCACTCTAATTCTGAGTGTTTTCTTTAAAATTAGCATTTTTTAAAACCCGGCATCAATCCACCTGCCAGACCTTTCTGTAGTCATGGCTTTCAAACCCGACCCTCAGTGACATCTACAGTATCATTTTTCTACTGACAGATTACAAGCACCCTTTGCGCTGTACATCTGTGATGGACAGACTCCTGATTTCACCTGTGCTCCTGTGAAGGAAGAATTAAACACCACGGACTAGACCCAAGAATATACTAGAACTCCAAGAGCACCAAGTCACAAAGGCCACCTGCGCCTGCCTTCTCTGTCCTGTCAAACCTGCAGGCCCTAGGTCCACCAAAGAGACAAGTCCAGAGTCACACACGCTCAGAAGAGGAGAGCTGAATATTCCCAGACTTGGTGTCGGAACTATAAAAAGAGAACAAATGTATCTTATTTTACTTAAAAAAATAAAGCCCCTCTGGACCAGACAGTCTTTCCTGCTTCTTCTGCCCCTCTGCCCCAAAATGAGAAGGAAGCACCAAGATGATCTAAGGAAGTTGTCTTCCAGCCACTGAGCTGCTTCTACCGTCCTATACACACCTTAGTCTGGCACCTAGCCCTCCAGGGTATAGCCTCCTGCCCCAGCTGGTTTCCCGACACCTCAGCTCAGCAGAAGAGCCTCCTTCACTCTGGAGCCTCCTCATGCGTGTGACTGAACGTTTCATATATCTGGTGCTGGAGGTGGTGAAACAGACTCTCTTCCAAACCCAAGGAAGGTCAAACCCATGACAATCCTTCTGCCTAGGATTACAGGTATTGCTAGTTCTGGTTGCAATTCATCCCCTTGATGATCCTCCCACAATCAAGACCCATTCTCTGTAAAAAAAAAAAAAAAAAAAAATGGAATGGAGTCACCTTACTATTAATTGCATTTAACTTTCTGTAACACCCTTCTCAGAATTTTCTCTCCTTCTCACAGGATGCCAACATGTTCTATTGTCCAATCCTCCCCCATCATCCCTTCCAGGACAATGGCTGTGTTGGCAGCCCACGAACAGGAGATCTAGGCTCGGGCAGCAAAGGCTCTCATCTGACCTGGATAATGGTCAACTCTTAGGGGCCTATAGAATGCACTGGGATAGCAGAATACTTGCTGCAGGACTGCAACAGTTAACCACTGCCCCCCCCCCCAGCAAAGTCTAGGTTAAATAAACAAACAAAAAATGAAGTCCCTTGAATAACAGACTAATTAGAGAATGGTTTGGAGAAGGTGGTCTGGTTCTGTTGAAGCCTTTACCCTCCCCTAGGTGGTTTTCATTATGTTATTTTATATGATGTCAGGCCTAAGTATACATTATTGAAGTGCACCAAGAGCAATGCCCCTTCCCCCAGTCCACAGACAGTTTTTTACACCCATTTTGCACAGCGATCTATCTCATACTAGGATGTGTGACTCTGCAAAGATATAGGCCTCGGGGTGGGGGAAGAGAAAGATCCCCCTGAACTCGGGGCTTACAGGGGCAGGTGGCAAGCTCTTTCCTGTCTACCTTGGTGAATGGACACAGGAATACGAAGGCTCTGTCATGTGCACAAAGAGAAGCACCATGCTCCACCCATAAATGGGGACCTGTAAACCCTGAGTGCATGGTGCACATGCGCATACTACTGGGATTTGGTTTGTTCTGCTTCCTCTGGAAACCATTTTTTCCCCATTACCTCTATAATCCACCAAGTGATCTTTCCCCATCTATTCTACTGACTGTAGATGGAGGCTGTACACAATGCAATGTATGCTCTGCACATATACCACCTCAATTAGGTACTGCAGGATGTATGCTTTAGATTAATTTTCTTAGAAATACCTTCCAATGATTCCTTTCAAGTCCAAAGCAGTAAGTCTGATACTGAATAAAGCTGCTTTTTTTCTCTTTTTTTTATGATCCCTCTTCTTCCCCTCTCTCTTTTCGTGAGAAAGCCTCATAAATAGACTAAACTGGCCCAGTTCCCTATGTAGCTGAGGCTGGCCTTGAACTTCCAATCCTCTGAAGTGCAATGATTAAACGTGGGCCTGGTTGGTTCATGCAGTACTGGGTGGGGATCAAACCTGGGGCTATGAGAATGCAAGGCAAATACCTTACCAACTGAGCTACGTCCCTAGCCTGTATTTTCTTCATCACTTGTGGAAGCTGATTGGTTGACTTTAATAGTTATGGAAAAGAGAGAGCTACCTGAAGCCAAAGTAAGTCTTGTTTACTTTAAGTAACAGAAGTACAATTATGGCTTACTCCATAAGAGAATGAAGTCATGGTTTGGAAGGTCCACCTGGGGTTGGAGGGATGGTAGAGGAAAATTACTGCAGTCCTGGTGGTATCCTACATAGGAAGTAATCTGGGGGGGAAAAAAACTAGAATGACATAGCATGGCAAGAGGTGAGAAAATGCTGCTTTCTCCCCAGGCCAGGCTCCCGGGGAAGCTTCATACACACGACTGATAAATTTCCTCAAGACCACAGCTGTTCCCCAGTTATCTAGGGAACCCCAGAATTCTGGCCAGGGATGAAACAGAAGCCATGAGCATGCCACAGTCACCTCTGCCACCCCTCTCATCCTTATCTTTGTCCCATCCAGAGGAGGCGATAATAATTAGAAGGGTGCATCAGAGTCCTTGGAGTGGGCGAGGTCAGGTGGCGCTGCTGAGGGAGGGCCTGGCTTCTTTCCCACGGCAGACTCCTGTTTCTTGACAACCGAGGAACGAAGTGCAGGCATCTGTATTCTTCCTTGATATGTAGGGTAGTTTTAATAGCTACCCACCCAGCTATTAGAAACAAAATCACATCCCGTACTGATTGTATGGCACCAGAGCCTGGGAGGTCAGACCCAGGTGTCAGTCATGGCTCAGTGAGCCTGAGGAAGACCAAGATGCTCAAGACGGTCATTGTAGGATAATTGGAAATAATTTAAGTCAAACAGTCCAGTGATGGGATGCTGAGGAGTTTAAAAGAATGGGGGAAAGGGTGTTTGTTATGGAATTAAAAAACAAAACAGAACAACAACAACAAAAAAAACCCAGAGGTTATAAACTTGTAAGTGTAGTCTGTCCTGCAAGTTTTGAGATAAGCATAGGAGAAAGAGATCTGAGGAGATATGGGACAACTTTGCATTCACAGTAGGAACATACTCTGCAGCAAGATTTATAATCCAACTCAACTCTGAACCAGGTCACCCACAAAGTGGGTCTCAATGCTTGGATCGGGGCTACCTTGTTCAAAAGTGTGCTGTAGGTCAAGAATTACATTTTATTTTCCCTAACAAAATGACATACAAGTATCAAAACATGGTCAGCTTAGATTTCTATCAAATGAACAGCATGTTTCACTACTGACTCCTTTACATTTGACCAATAAAGCAAAAATGAATAAATGGAATAATTACATGACAACTTTACCTAGGATACTGCAACCATAAGAATCTAATGCACTTACAATATCTACCACTGCCAGAGAGGCTTGGAAAAGGACATACCCTTACAAGTATTTTCTTTCTTCACTTTATATTTTTGATGGCCCTCAACTCCCAATTCTTTTGCATCATCCTCCCGGGTACCGAATTGCAGGCATAGACCACCATGTCTGGCTCTTGTATTTTCTTGACAGGCATCTTGAGGCATTTTTAGTAGATTTACCACCTATCACTTGACTTTTAGAAATACTGACAGAGGCCGTCTAGTTTCCTACATATATTTTTTCCCCTCACTTGACATTTCATAATAGCAAGAAAAGGTATGAATTCTCACCTCCCTCTGTCTGGTGTGACAGCTAAATGGCCTGCCACCTCCCTAGCCTGCCAGCTCCTGGACTTTCACCATTTCTTCCTGGGAACCTGAGACACTGTCCTTTCAAAATGTAAGGACAGAATGACTCTCGCCTTCTGAGTATTCTGCCCTTTGATCTTGTACAATATCTTTACTTCTGTATGGTAGACATGCTTCCAAGCTTTTGGTTGATTTGTGACACAAAACTTCTAGAAACAAACAAACTCTAATGTTTCTCTACCTGAGGCGGCCATGGTTCAGAGGCTGCTTCTGTTTAAATGGGTGGGTCATGGCAGGTCTCTGAGGGCCTTTTCCTACAGTAGCATTTGGTGAACTCTGGAGTGAGACAGATTGGTCCCAGGAACACAAAAGGGTTTATGTATATAAAAATCTACCTATTATCTGCTATCTTCAATATCAATCCATTTTTTGATCAAAATGTTCATGGAGTTGAGTTTGAAGATAGCATCATCCCTAATAAAAGGATACATTCCGCTATTTCCAATAGGAGTTCCTTCTGCTTCCTGAGGGGTCATTCATGTAGGTGCTGGCCTGGAGCCTGAGAGGAAGAGAAGGCCTGTAGGGTCAGAGTAATATTGGAAGCTAGAGGAGGTCTTTTGTCTTCTTTTGTTTTCTGTTGCTGGGCTAGAACACGGTGGCCAAAAGGATCTTGGGAAGCCAAGGGTTCATTTCATCTTACATACACCTCTCAGGTTGCCCTCCATCACTGAGGGAAGTCAAGGCAGGAACCCAGATGTAGGAACTGAAGCGGAGGCCATGGAGAAATGCTACTTACTGGCTTGTTCATCCTGCTCCCTGCACCCCCCCCCCCCTTTTTTTGAGACAGGGTTTCTCTGTGTCCTGGCTGTCCTGAAACTCGCTCTGTAGACAAGGCTGGCCCTGAACTCAGAGATCTGCCTGTCTCTGCCTCCTGAGTGCTGGCATTAGAGGAGCGTGCCACCACTGTTCAACTCAGCCTGCTTTCATAGACACTCCAGGACTACCTGCCCAGGGGTGGCACTACCCACAGTAGGCTGGACCCTCCCACATCAATCATCAAGGCTTGCCTACAAGCCAATTTTATGGAGCATTTTCTCAATTAAGGTTCCCTCTTCTCAGATGACCTTAGCTTGTGCCAGGTTTACAAACAACAAAACAAAGCACAACCAGGGAACCTTCTGTGCCTCAGAAAGCAGAGGGACTAAGTGTCTTTGTCCACCCACCTTCTGCATGGAGGGATAACTGGATGAGTACCCTAAGTGTCAAGTCACCAGGAGTCACAGCAGCCTGCCCCAGCAACACTTAGATCAGCGGTGCTTGTAATGAGGGTGAAGTAAGACACCAGAGCCCACATTTACCTGCACACCTTCTAAATGAAGTATGAGAGCTCTAACTCAGCATTGTTCAAAGGGTGCGCCATAGCATGCCAACCTACAGGGCTATTAGCAGTGTTTCCTGGAAAGAGAGTTCACTGAACAAATGAGTTTGGGAAATGCTGGGCTAAGGAAAATTAAGACTGTTGACAGCAATATCACCCCCCAACCCCAACTCTGTAGCTGCACTGGATATCTCTAAGACAAGCGTTGGAAGTCCTGCTCCAGGAGGCATTTTCTTGACAAAACACCAAGCTATGACCTCACTAGCTTGCTAGTCCATGAGACAAACTGGCAGCACTGTGTGAGGGCCAAAGTAGCTGACAGGGAATGAGGAACTTCTCAGCACGAGAACTTGAATTCTGTCTAAATGCCCCTACCTAGTCATGATGCTACTTCATGGTAATTCTTCTGGAATCCAATTGAAGCTTCTAAATGCAAAGATGTCTGGGCGTGAGAGCCATTCTAGCAGCCTTCCCCCTCCATTTAAAGAAATATAGAATGTCTAATGCCAAGGGTGCTAAAAATAGGTTTTGTCTAAAAGAATTTGCTGGCTGGTTCTGAAAGAGCCGTCAATACTAATGATATAATCATGACATCCAGGGCCGTTAACAGCGACCGAGAAGACCTAAGTGTCCCGTTGTGGAGTCTATGGGACTGGGTCACCACACACACACACACACACACACACACACACACACACACACATGTATGCAGAAATGTGTATCCACACTGCCACATGGATACACTTTCCTTTCACCTACTTTTCTATAAATGGCACAGAACCTTCATTCGCCACTCAGGAAACAGAGCCAAGAGCTCTGAGGATCCCACCTCAGACTCAGTCTGCTGAAGTCTACCAGACATTCTGAGCATGTATTCCGCCATCTTCCTCCCCAAGACCACTTGCTTATTAGAATGATGCTTCCCCCCTTCACCTAGCAACACCCCTCCAGCATGCCTCATCCACTCCCAGCCTCACAATGTAATCAGGGTGCTATCCCCAACAGCGCTATCCCCAAACCTCTCTTTTTTGTTATAGCGTAGCCAGTTCCCCCTGTGGGCAGCATCCATCCCACCACCCACAGTGCACACCACACACTGGCCACTGCACCCTCTCGGCAAGAACCCAGATGTATCCTCATCTGCGTCCTCAACGTGGGACACAGGACAGCCAACTGCAAGGACAGGCACAGAAGCTGCCTTGGAGATTCGAGTTCTTGAAGACCACACTCAGGTTCTTCACTTTGGAGTGCACAGCTTTCCAGGTCTGCTCAGCTGCTTCCCACGGGGCTGGCTGCTCTTGTTTTAGACAGGGAAGCCTAGCTGTACCGGGACACGTGGTCTCTAGAAGCGGTCTGCTGACCCACACCTCCTTGCCTAGCTGCTCACACCCACATTACTGAGTACTTTGGTTTGCACACCCTAATCTCTCAGGCTCACTCCAACCCAATCCCTGTGCCACCCACAAGCCAGCGGATGCATTCCACTCCCCCCATCCCTCCACCTTGCTTCTGGGGGGGCTCTTTGAAGCTGGTGTCCTCCCATATTGTCCCCGGGGCCAGGTGTCTGCCCGACTTGTTGACACAGACCTTGTAGCAGTGCCAGAAGGCAATCTGTTTTCTTTTTTCTCTCTCCCCGCTCCCCGCTTTCAATACTTACACAGAGACTGACACCGAAAACGTTGGGCTTTTGAACAGAAAGAAAGGATTTTTGAGCAATTGCTCTAAAGAAGGCTAATTTATCATAAAAACAACTTCAATGCCACACAATTAGCTCAGGCTTAGGGGACGAGGAAACACTGGGGGCAGTATGGGAGGACACCAGCTCTAAAGAGCCCCCATGGGCCGGGTGGTGGCGGCGACAGCTTTAATCCCAGCACTCGGGAGGCAGAGCCAGGCGGATCTCTGTGAGTTCGAGGCTAGCCTGGACTACAGAGTGAGATCCAGGACAGGCACCAAAACTACACAGAGAAACCCTGTCTCGAAAAAAACCAAAAAAAAAAAAAAAAAAAAAAAAAAGAAGAGCCCCCACAGAAGCAAGCGAGCCAAGCCTCTTCTAACCTCTGGAAATGACCATTTGAATGTGTATTTAGTGAAAATGGATTTATCCAGGTCCTAACTGCATAAGGTTATATTCTCCGCCCTCAGAAAGCCCAGTCATGACATCAGGGGTTTGCAATAGCCTTTAAAGTCATTAATCCACTTTTTCACGGTCATGTGACTGCCATGCTGGAGGAGAGGGGGAGGAGAAAAGGAAAAAGGAACTCAGATGAAAGCCTGCTCTGGGGAGGGGGTTGTTTAGCCCCCACTTTGCCATTTAGACCATCAGGCTTCCTTTCTAGGTCCACACAAGTCACTTTGTTATGTAAACAGCCCAATCTTACAGAGTCACTGTTGTTTCAAGTCACCCTGAATCCTTTCTCTTGATGCCAGAAACAGAGCATAACTGGCAGTGCTCAGCAGGCACCGTGGTATGTGTGCTTTCTAGGATTGGACACTGCTTACTGAGCACCAACAATCTGGCCCAAGTTTCATCTCTACAGATATGTGCTTCAGGCCCAATTTTAAAAGGCTACAAATCAATACCTGTTCATTCTGAAATACAGGATACAACCTCAGTTCTCTTCTTTTGGGCTCTAGATTAGATCCCGCATTGACTGGGCTAGGGTTAGGGTGTAGACAGCATTACTGGCTCATTTGACAAAACTCTAAGACAGGAGGCAAAGCACTACCACGATCATTTCAACAAGTCAGCTTGACCGAAGCGAAGGAAAATACCACACGCGACGTCCTGATAACTCTTAACTGGGCATGGCACCCATCCATGTCCCATCAACCAACATCATCCAGATCTAGCCTCTTTAGGCTTCTGATTTCCACCCAGCCGAGGCAGAGGCACATGAAAGTTAGACAGACTGGCCGAGGAAGCTTAGGACTCATCACAATGGGAGGCTCAAAGGTCACAGCCTGAAATCCAGCCTAGCACACACTCAGGAGTAAATGCAAGAAGCAGCAGCCCCTCCAACCCTCATGCCAACTGCAGTCAACTCCAGGATGCACAGCTGTATGCACATGCACTCAACTTCATGGCACACACATCAGGTCTCCTCGAGGGCTTGGCGTCAAGTGTCAACACCTGGGCAGCACAGAGTTACATAGGACATATACCAGGATGAGGGGCCGAGCGGGGCAGAGGAGGCAGAGACCTACCTCTGAGGTGCTGTAGGCTGGGCAGGCTTCCAGATGGCTCCTGCCACCTTTGTAAGACATGCATGTATGTACAAGCAGGCTCTTCCAGGTAAGCACACCGTACAACAACCTCAAAAGCATGGCAGGTATTTAAGAATATGTGTGCCTGCAACGCCATTCCAAGTAGAGGCGACTGGGGGCAGGGGAGTGGCGACTAGATAAATTTGTTTCCAAAGACCAAGTCTAGGCATCGGTTTGCTTTGTGTACCAAAGGATACCTGTGGTTTAGAGACATGGGAATACAAGGCAGGTCCTGACCTGTTTCCTTCTATTTCCAACTGAGAATTACAGGGCACCTTCTCCACGTTACACCTGCGGCAGAGTAAAAAGAACACTAGAGTCAGAAGACCTGTGTCCTCCAGCCCAGCTCCTTCCTCTCAGGCTGGGTGACCTGGAGCAATTCATTTCCCTGAGAGTCAGCCGGGTTGAGAAGATCATACAAGGTATCATTCCGCAATGATACACGTTTCTCCAAAGTGACGGGAGTGGGACATGGCTTCCTAACGTCTTAGGGCCCTTTCTCCCCGTTCCCCTGTTCCATTTCCATCCACACCTAGTGTCCCATTGGTAGTTCCGAAGGTAGTGGAGAACGAGAAGCCGTGTTAGGGATGTGTTATCTTGTTTTGGCCTCTCATGTGTACATTAGGGATAATACTTACCCAGACAACTCCTGACTATGCACTAGGGAAGGTGGTTTTCGTCACAGTGCCCACCACACCACATGAACGGATTCCATGCAGCAGCTTGGTTTACCGTCACAAACTAGGCGCTCCTTTCCTGACCCCTTATTTTCAACAGATCAATGAATAAGTGCTCTTGACTGCCAATGGATTTCAGCCACTCTCTGAGGGTTACCTGACAATTTTGGACACTGACAGATAGGCGACCTTCTGTGTGGAGGCACAGGAAGGCACCCATCAGCAGGGCAACACTGTGGGAAAGCCCTCCATCCCATCCAGACTATGCTCTAGATTAAACCCAAGCTAGCCCACCTCTGCATGGCCACTGCTCGCTTCACCCACAGCAGGAGGCCACTGGACAGGGTCAGCATACACTACACAGCAGGGGTATAAAAGTACATGCAGCGGGGCGGTGGTGGCGCACGCCTTTAATCCCAGCACTCAGGAGGCAGAGCCAGGCGGATCTCTGTGAGTTCAAGGCCAGCCTGGGCTACCAAGTGAGTCCCAGGAAAGGCGCAAAGCTACACAGAGAAACCCTGTCTCGAAAAACCAAAAAAAAAAAAAAAAGTACATGCAGAATTCCAAATACACAGCATTAGCCAGAATATCGGAAATCCAAGTGAGAACGAGAGGGCCAGGCTGGAAAACTAAACTGTAAGGTTGCTAGGTTCGGAACCTGGGAACCTACTTTCCCAAAGCCAGAAGTCTGGAAGCTTTTGAAGAACAGGAAGACATGATTAGTTATGTGCCTAGGAAAGAAGTTAAGACAGTAAGCGACGAAGACTGTAAGCGACGAGAGGCTGGCCTCCCACACAAGCGGCAGCTGTTCCAGGCCAGGGGTTCCATGGTCTCAAGGAGACAGTGCGTGAAGATGCAGAACGCTTGCCTTGGAGACCTTGTGTGGGGAGGGAACTTTGTTTCTGAGTGTCAGAAGTGAGGTGCGGAGGGGAGACTTCTACTGTTTCATATTAGGGGTCTCAGGCTGATGATGTGGACACAGAAGCCAAAGCAGGCCCGGGTCTGCTCAGAAGGCCCAGCAGCAGAGGGAGAGAAAGCCAGGAAGGACAAATACCATCCCCGGCATTTTATAAAATATATTGTAAGTGATTCAGAGAGAGCCAGACCCGGTTCGTTCTATGATCTGAGACCAACAGGGGCTGCAATCTAAGGGAGGGGCCAGGTACTAAACAAAGGAGATTCTACCAGAACAAAGTCCAGTCATTCCGATATAGGTGAGGAATCTGACTGGCTTGGGGAAAAAGTATAAAAGCGCAATCCGCAATGGATGCTAAATTATGCCCAAGATTTGGGTTTGCAGACGTACTTTATTTATAAGTCTGTTTCGAAAGGCAAGTAAGCACCGCGGTGTGAGCCGTCCCCTGGCTAGAAGCCTCCAACAGAAGACTTGGACCCAGGGCACACCCCAGTGAACTTTTAAGAAGAGCTCTGAGAGAGAAAAACCTTGAAAGGAAGCAATGGCGCTGAACCAGAGCCCAGCCCTTCTGGAGAACCGACTGCTTAAATGTGAGTCTTCACCAGTAGTGGCTCGGCCCAACCTGAAATAAGGGATGCTACGAGATACTTTCTAGTGTATGTAGGGATTAAACAAGGACAGTTGTGATTGGGTTTAGAACACGCCATATCCTTTAAAAAGTGTTACAATGTAAAGAAACACTGCCTGTTTTGCTGTTGTTTATCTTTCAGAGAAGTGTTTATCTTTCACAAAAGTGCCATGATGACTGTTTTCCTCAAAAACAAAAACAAACCTCGGTGCATTTCCGGTGTAGCGGGGCTCTCATGACCCTGCCCTTCCCCGCCTTCCCTATGTGGCATCACTATCATGACAGTGTCTTTCCTGCAAGGTGCAGAGCAGAGGAGGTGGGAGAGGGACCCGGGAAGAGGACCCTATAGCTAGATTTAGCAGTCCATCGCTGGAACTGAAAACAGCACAGGGAATATTTCCAGGATGGGTAGATGATTTCCCCAATGCCAAAAGCACTAAATGCAGATCAAGTAGAGGCCTGTACCATCCATCAATTTACCAATTAAAATTGGAAGGGTCGGAGGAATATATACCCAGGAAGGCAGGAGATACATAGCTAACACTCCTACCTTGCCTCCTGCACTGTATGTATGGTAGCACTGTAGCCATGGATCCGACTAGCCAAGCAGAAGAACCTCCCACCTTCCCCATTGCTTCATGCCATCTTCAGAGTTGGACCTAAGGTCCACACCCTGTGCAGACGGCAGGTCTCACGGAATGCACCTTCAAGTCATTCATCTTCAAACTACATACACAGTGAACAAGAGAGGTTTAAAAAAAATCAGTATGTATAAATGCATATTCTGCTTCCAGATTCTTGGAGTTTTTTGGTTTGCTTTTTTGTGGTCATTATTCTTAGTGGATTTTTTTTTTTTTATGTTTTTGGAGACAAGGTCTCATTATGTTGCCCAGCCTGGCCTCAAATTGGCTATCTTTGTGCCTCGGCCTCCTAGTGCTGGTTAACATGTGTGCACACCATCCACCACTGGTTCCTAAGTCTTCAGGGATGAGAACACAGATTTGAAAAGCAAGGTACAATAAAAACAGAGCAGAAGCTCCTGATAGGAGAGTTGATATATATAAATTATGCTAAATTATGCCCAAGATTTGGGTTTGCAGACGTACTTTATTTATAAGTCTGTTTCGAAAGGCAAGTAAGCACCGCGGTGTGAGCCGTCCCCTGGCTAGAAGCCTCCAACAGAAGACTTGGACCCAGGGCACACCCCAGTGAACTTTTAAGAAGAGCTCTGAGAGAGAAAAACCTTGAAAGGAAGCAATGGCGCTGAACCAGAGCCCAGCCCTTCTGGAGAACCGACTGCTTAAATGTGAGTCTTCACCACATATCAAGGTGCTTCAGAACATATCAAGGTGCTTCAAATGAGTTCAAGTGACCAGTTGCAACATAATTACATGCTGAAAGAGTGTAGATTGCTTCTGCCAACAATACGCAGGAAATCAGACAGTGGAAATGGAGGCAGAGGTTGGAGAGCAGCAAAATGTCCCCGTTTTGAAATGGGAAATGAAACCCGAGACTGTAAGGCTTCATGTTGACCCTTGTTGAGAACTTAGACTAAATTACTCAGAGGCCAGGGGGCTATTTAGCAAAGATAAATAACATCATTAAGTACTAGCAGGGGGTGTCTCTGAAAAAGCCATGGCGGGCAGGCTAACCTCATTTCCCATTTTCAGCAGGGTTTCTAGGTTGATAGATGGGAAAGTCTACAAACATGGTGTATTTGGTTTCAGTCTTTCTTGATAACCTTGAGAAGGGACAGATGAACGTGGGTGACATGATAGCTTGGCCACGTGGGTTCAATGGCATTTAAACAACTTCAAGGATTACTAGTCAATATATTCACATCAGCCTGTACCGATGGCAAGGGCATGTCACAGAGTCCTGTCCCTGTCCCTTTACAAACATTTCAGCCATAGTTTATGTCACATCTTTTTTTGTGTGTTCGCGTGTGTTTGTTTTCCAGACAGGGTTTCTCTGTGTAACAGTCCTAGTTGTCCTGGATCTCGCTCTGTAGACCAGGCTGGCCTCAAACTCACAGAGATCTACCTGCCTCTGCCTCCCAAGCGCTGGAATTAAAGGCATGTGCCACCACCGTCCAGTGTTTATGTCACATCTTGAGCTTTAAAAAAAAAAAAAAAACCTCAGGAGGACAAGTAAATACTTGTTTAAAGAATAAGAAACAAGTAACATTAACGATGAGGACAAGCTCCTCAAGATGGAGCAGCACTGTATACTCAGTATATAACTGTTGAACAACAGCAACATTTACTTAGCTCAAGGCTAAACTTGGCAGTTTTTGAGAAAAGACATGGATGGCCTATGTGTCACCTGTTCAGTATCAGTTGGCTCTGTGTCAAGGATGCTAGAAAAAGCAAAGCAACTCTTGAGCCATGTGCACAGAACTAAGCAAGCAAGCTAACCCATCCTCTCAGAGCACAGTGCCTGGGTGTACGTCTCAAATGGGGCAATACAAGAGTAAAATGTATCTAGGGAGGGGTCCGAGTGTCACTCAGAAAATAAAGGGGGGTGGTGTTTCTACCTGAAGAATGTGGTCCTGGGCTGGATAGGCCAGTTTATAACCACTTTTAAAGGACATTTCTTGAAATGAGACTGGATTCATTCTCTGAAGAGTTTGTAGAATCGATAGATAAAATTTAGTGCGCATGATTTTAACATGGGAAAGGACTACCCACCCTATCTAAGGCAGTCCTGCAGCATCAAGAAGTTCCTCCTGAAACTGTGGCCCATGTGGGATCCGTATCTGCAGGCTGGAGGTCTTTCTGTCACCAGTGCTGCTGCATCCGAGTCACAGGACACCAGACCAGGCAGAGCCAAAGCCTAGCCCTTCAGGGCTGTCCCTAGGAACCTGTCATCCTGCTAACTAGAGGCTGGTTCCTGAGACTTGGGAGAACTCTGCTAGGTGGGTCACCACCTATTTCCCAGGGAATCTCATGGCAATTTGAAAAGGTACGGGTGCAGTGGAAGATGAATCCCTTCCAAAGAAACAAGAGTGTCTCGGGGTAAATATATAGAAGGAGAGTTGGGAGTTAAAGGCCTTCAAAAGAAGCCAAAGACAAAGTAAGTTCACTAAGTCAGAACAAAGCCTTCAGTGTGACTTGAGATCAAAGTTTTCTACCTGGAAGAAATAACAAGATAGGAACCAGCAGCCACAGCCTTGTACCACCTAACAGCCATCCATTTGTGAATCACTCTGCGGGCTCACATTTTTAAATTGTCATGCTTTAAAATACAAAGCAGTAAATAGTCACCTAAATTATCTTACATCTTTATGGAAATATCAAGCCACATCTGTCCCAGAATCATTCAAGGACTTTTAAACAACTATTCTTGAGTGGTGATTCATTCTTCTTATGTATCTCTTAAATATAGACACACTCACTCAATATACTGTCCAGCTACGTAGCCGTTGGAACCCTAACACTGGATGGGGGTGTTAGCTGGAGTTTAGTACAGGGGGCATTTCTTCAGGTGGGGCTGAGTTACTGTATTAGTAACTGCCTCTGATGCTGGAGAAACCTCAACACATCAAGATGTACATTTTTTTTCCCAGTAGCATTTTCTAAAATGAACCAAAAATATGACACTGTATCTAATTAAGGCCCTCCTAATTTGAGCGCCTCCTACTTGAGAACCAAGTTTGGTAAGAGAAATAAAAAATATAAATAGAGTCAGTTGCTTTTTCTAGAGGATCACTAACATGAAATATACACAGAACATGCAGTGGTGAGAAATTTAGTATATGATCTCCAGAAAGTACCTAAAAATGCAGGAACAAACAAAATGAGTCTTAGGGGGGCACTTTTTAGGGAGCACTCAATAAGCAAATAAATAAATAAAAGCCAGGGAAAGAGGAACGGCCCCTGAATATCTTCATGCCGAAATATTTAGAAATCCTTTGCCTACAGTACGACTAAAGACATGCTCAATAGTCAGTTCCGGTGAGACTGCATTTTCTGTTTCTGGAACTAAATCCATGGAAACCAGTATCAGCAAGGACACTTTCTTCCCAGTGTTCAGAGGTCCCTTCACCTGCGTGATTAGCTGCAAACAGTCTGGGAGTCTGATTATTAATCACTAAACTATTCAAAGAATCTGGGGTTATATTAACTGCCCAGGACAACAATGCCACAGGCTGGGGGAGGAACTATTCTACTGTGTGCATGGGGAAACTGAGGATCAGGGAAGTTAAGAGTCCCCCAGCCAGGTGACACCAGAGTCAAGAGTTAAATGGAGGTAGCTGAGGCTCGAGGAGCATGCGCTGTGAGCCCCTGGGCTCTGCTTCCCCAGAAATCAAGGCGTTCCATTCACATAGCTCTGCGTTTGGGAATGGGCACTAGGGAAAGTCTACTGTAGTCATGTACACCAGGATGTCACAAATGCAGCCAGCAGGCAATGTAAATGAGCTATGCAAAGCCTGTCAACAACAGGCAACTCATACTCCACACTGGTGGTAGAAATGGCCACAGCTGAGACCACCTGTGAGCACCAGGTGACAAAAACCAGCCATTTCTTCCTTCCTGCTGAGCCCCCGCCCCCACCCCACCGAAAGTTAGGCAGAATGCTGCCAGACTCTTAAGTTTTTTTCAAGGGGGGAGGATGTCAAGAAACAGAAGCATTATAAATTTGCCTCCCCAACAACATAAAGCCAAACAAAACAATCTACCCGCAACATGAGCCCCACTAGGCAATGACCCGGTAGGGGATTAAAGAAGATGGAAATCAACAGCCACTATTCAAGGTCCAGCTTTTAAATCTCCACAGACTTTCTCAGCCCTTCTCAGTGTTCCAGCAGACCCAGGTTGAATCAGCAAGCAATGTGATCATCAAAGTCCTGCCAAAGACCCAGCACATCTGGTCATAGAAACAGATGTTATACTCTCCTGACAGAAAGGCAGAAAAAAGTGAGAGGTCTGTGGAGAGTGATACACCCTACTTAGTTGCAATTTCCTCACACCAGAGGTTGATATGAGGTGGAACCCGGGGTGGGGGTGGGGGTGGGGGAGGTGAACAGAAACTTCCGAGTTACTAATTCTTGGTTTGGAAGGAAAAAAATTCGTGTTTACTTCAGGTCAAGAGTGGACTTGGGGTCAAGTTTCCCTCCCTAGGTTGTCAATGAGCAGTTGATCCAAACTCAAGAAGATGGGGGCTGCCCTTGTTGACCACTTTAGAATATATAAAAGGATGTACGCCTTTTCGAAAACACTGAGACTAGCAAGCACAGGCGCTAGGAGACTTGATGGGTCCAGAGAGACAAGGAATTCTGACCCCTCAATGGACCTTTCCCCTCCTGTCCTCATCGTTGCTTTGGAAAAAGCCACATGGGTCAGAAAGGCTTAAGAGCGAAATTCCTGATGGAAAGTTCTTACTTTTTATGCTACTTCATCTTTCTGATCACTTCTTCCTGCCTGCCACGCAACACATCAAAGCTACGAGGAAAAACCCAAATTGCAATTTAGCCCTTCAAGGGCTACTCAGCGGGTGTATAGAACAATAGGAGTTCCTGGTGAAAACTGACCATCTTTAACAACTGATTTCTAGGATCATGCAATTTAGAGGGCAGAAATTTAGTCTGCTTCCAATGAAAGAAGAGACAGCCTTCAAAGGAAAATAGCATTGCTTCAAAGGAAACTCGTAACAAGTAACCAAAACCAACCAACTCCAATGGAGACTAACTAGTTAACTAGTAAAGGGTTGACTGACTACTGAAGTGCGTTTGCCTCCATTTCCAAATAACTAAATTCATTGTTTAAAGTGGTCTTGCCTGTGCCCAGCACTGCCTTCTTATTAGTCACACCTAAAAGGTGCATGAAAAATGAGTGAATTTGCTGAAATAACACTCTAAGTCCATACAGCGGTAATACAAGAGAGGATAGCTCACAAAAATGCTCAAAAACCCAAGTAGTAGAAGGAGAGAAGCACAATAATTTTGTGGAAGTATCTTTTTTTTTTTTTTTTTTTTGAACAGGGCCTTTATTAATGTAAAAGATCTACCTTAAATACATCTGCAATTCTTTTTTTTCCTAACGAGTCAACTTCAAAAAAATTAATCTCATCCCATCATCCCAACACCTCTCTCAGCAGAGCTCCTGAAGAACCCTTTTCCAGATTAGACTTCTTTACAAAGAAGTCTGGTCTCATTTCCCACCACATTAAACAATACACAGTGAAACATCATACAAAATATCATTGATGGCCATTTCTCAAGGTACAAGGCAACTCGCACCTTCCTGGACAAAGCCATAAAATGCAAATTAGAAAGAGCCCTGGAACCCAAGTGCACATCTTCTTAATTCCTGCCACTCACGGGCTTGGTGGAGAAGAAGGAGCCACACACTCACCTGTCTTTGTAGTTTATCACAGTATCGATGATGGCGTTCATCTGCTTCGTTAGTTTTGGGGGGTTTGGTGACAGTTTCTCAGCTGGAGGGCGGCCTCTTCTTTTCTTCGCTTTTTCCACATCTTCCTTCACAGGATCTTTATCCACATTTCTTCGTCTTTTTCTCTTCTTAAGCCGTACTTCCTCTTCCATTTCTTCCAAATTGCCGTCTTCGATGGCCTGTGAACCAGAAACAAAGGAGGAAAGAAATTCAAGTAAGGAAAATAACCAAGACAAACATACCCGTACCTTTATAATAAGGGGTACAGATACACATATCTTGAATCAGTAGAATAAAATGAAACTAATAAAGTAAAACTAAGAGTTAACAGTCATCAATGAAGAAAAAAAAGAAAAGAAAAAGCCACCACCATATTGGATAAAATATATCTTTAACCTAAGATATGAGATATATATGTCTATATTATAAGGCCTAAAGCACAAATAAAAAAACAGTGTATCTATACATTCAAGTGCTTGAAAATGACTGAGCCTACATAAAATTTATCTCAAAATAAGCAAAATATTCTAAAGGTGTCATTATTGTAAGGACAGTAACAATAAACAAAAACCAGGGGCAAAAGAAAACAAAATAATCCTCTATGAATATATCTATGCAGTCACAAGAGCCCCGACCTTTAAGGTTTTACATCAATTTATTCATGATTCACAACATAAATCAACAATTCCATCCAGATTTTTGTTCTAACGTAGAAATTAGTAAACAAGGGAACAGAAGGGAAGTATGAAGCCACATTCCTTGGTAGACGCAATGAAATCACCCGATAGAGAACACACACACTCACAAACAGCAAAAACACTTTTTTTTTTTCCAATTACCTGCAAACGCTTGCTTTAACCCAGAGCCAGCAGCACTAATACAGAAAGATAATAAAATAGCTATAAAAACAGCCAGGTGTGAAGGGGACCTGTTCGGAAAAGGCTAAAAGATCCACGTGACAGGACCCACAGGTTCAAACTTTTCTTTTTTTCCTAGTAAGTCTCGAAACTTATAAGAAAAATTAAGAGAGGGAAAAAAAAAAAGGAAAAAACAGACAAAAGAAAATCTGACCATGGAAAAGAAATTTTCTTAAAAAAAAAATCTTAAAATGACATTTCGAGATTGCTTTCTCACACAAATAACTGATGTTGGTATTTGTTCTTCCTCCGGCCTCTCAATATTGCCTCCAGTATGTAAATGCTAATCAATCCTCTCCTAGCTGAAAGAGCTCTAATCATAAGGCAATTACCTTCATTTCTCCACAGCACCAAACATGGCTAATATTTATGATCATGTGAGTATAACAATCAATATAAAGAGTGATTACAGCTCAGACATAATTTCTTTCACTTATGTACAATGCCTCCTGAAAAAGAAAGGTTTTGCAAAGAAAACCTGGTACAGAACACAAAACATCCTGGCATGTTAAAAACGCCAGTGGGATTAAAAAAAAAAATGTTTCCAATGCACTCACTCTCCAATGTGCTAATCCATAGAAGCAACATGCACACAGACAGAATCCTAAGGGACAGCCTGAGCCCAGGCCTTAATAATCAAAAGACAATTTCCATCACGATCCTACAGTGTTCAGATAACCACTATGAAGGAGGCGAGACCTGATGAGTTATGAAGAAAAAGGAGAAAGGAAAAAAAAAAAAAGCTCCCCATTATTTCATTAATATTCATTTGCCTAAAAGCAGGACACCCACTATACAGCTAAACACACTGCAGCTAAGCAAAGAGAAGAGAAAGAAATTGTCCCGCATATCTTGGAGGCTGAACATGCTAATCATAAATACAGCATGCAAGCCTGTCAATAGTTAATGGTACTGCTCTCCACCAGCACCCAGTTGCACACAGAAATACGGAGAACACCGGCTTTTGATGTGTTACACACCTACACATGCCTGGGATGTAGTTTCTACTGAATCTTCAAGACGGCAACAAAAAAGGATATTTACCTTACCACTATCGGCAGGCCGGCTATCGGAAATCACAGTTAGTGGGGATAAAATTAACAAGCCGGCAAAGCAGCGAGCTGCTAGTCTCTTCATCAGCTGATCAGGAAAAAAAAGAGAGCTGGGAAAGGCTATGTTTTCATAGACAAGTAATTTTATTTTACTGAAAATTTAATACTGGAAGGATTGTGGATACTCAAATCTGCTGTTTCATTCTACCTACGACCAGGCCCCAAGCCTTCCTCCTCCAGCCTGTTTTAATATTGACAACTACTTATCATATTGTTCCCCCCTTATTATTCCAGGCGGCAGAATTAGAGATTTTAGCTCAGGTGGTTTCTGAGTCTTGCTTGCATTTTAACAATTAAGCCAATAAGAAAACAAATGAATATTCAAATGTATTTTAAAAGATTAAAGCAAGATATGCTTTTTGTTGTATTTTATGCTTCATTTTAGTCGGTTTTTTTTTTTTTTCAGAAAAGATATGCTGCATGGTTTTGGAGCAGTCTAAAACGATTTTTAACACAGGAGGAAAACATTTTTCCCCCACTAGATGCATGTAAGTAAAATCAATGTGCATGTTCTCAGGTTCCTGTATTTTAATACAGTGTTATTTTTCTCTGTAAAGAAAATCCTGAATAACTGTGACACTTCACTTTCGGTTTTCATACTGCAAAATTTTTCATTGTTTTTCTTTTCAGTGGGGTCCGTGAGGAGGGGGGAAGTTGGGAAAAGAGTATTTCTGCTCTAGCCTCCCCCTCCCTCCCCCTTAATTCTGGAAAAAGGGGAACAAAGCTAAAGCTTGTGGTACTTGGACTTTTAAATCTCTACGTCTGTGAGTACCTAAGGGAAAAACAAATTAGACTGCAAACAGAACTAGTCAAACAAATTTTTATTACAACTGCTAATACTGCAGATTCTGACTAAATTTAGGTTTCTGGAGTTACAGGAGAACACACAAAGTACTGACCATTATTCCCCTTAAATTAAGGTTTTTATGCAGGAATGCAGAGAGCTACAGAAATCTTCCCTCCTCCCCAAAGACCCGGAACACATCTATATGCAGGGTTTCGGGTTCTGTGGTTTCTAAGGGGCTTTTTTCTAATGGAAATCAATTCCCTCCATATTTCCCAATGCTTTTCGTACTTCAAGAGTTAGACTTAAAATTTCTCCTGCATGTAAGGGAAATTATGGGAGCGTCTCTGATTTAAAAAATATTTTTTGTTAAGCTAGCTCAACGGACAACTTAGCTGGGGTGGGGGGGGGGGAGTACAAAAAAAAAAAGAAGAAAAGAAACCAAACAAAAACAAAAAACTTGCTACACAATGCTAAAAGTATCACCCCCAGAAAGAATTCCCTTCCAAACCTTTTACCAGCACAATAATGCAATAAGTCACAGGAGCAAACCCCCAGTTTCCGACTGGTGACGTGTTGCGCAAGAGTGCGAACCCTAATTCAACATACAGACGGCTCCCATGCTGAACTGCCTCTAGATTTAATGAAGTGAATAGGAAGGAAGTCGGGGGAAAAAAAGTGTACAAATAAGAAATTAACGCTTTCCTTCCCTACCTAAATGGTGAGGCACAACTACAGGGAAGTTTGGTGAGGTACCTCTTTCCTTAAAGGCACACTGCACTCATTTGGCTCCGGATGTCACGAAAGAACCCCATATGGTGCTAAGAAGGCCCCGCCAAGTTAAAAGAGTTAAGCATACTTCAGCCTGCGGGTGTGTGCGTGCGTGAGTGTGAGTGTGTGTGTGTGTGTGTGTGTGTGTGTGTGTGTGTGTGCTTGCTTTTTTTTTTCCCCCTGAATGAAGCTAGAGATTACTCCTTCCTCCACTGGATGGCAACCTTCTCCCCCCACCCCCACCCCCACCCCCTTCCTTTCTCGCTCTCCTTTCTTTCAATTTTGCTCAAAAGAAAAATACGTTTTCACGAAACAGGATGTGCATGCACAAGCAAGGGAGGGACAGCCTTGCTCTCCAATGATTCTTAAGAAAGCAGCGGTTCTGACGAGGATGGGCAGGCGGCGGCCATGCAGGAACAGCCGCTCTGGAGCAGACACTGGATGCTTGCGAGCACATGGCAGCCCCCGGTCATCAGCCACACGTGCAGGCTTCCATCGCGGCCCTCTGTCATCCCGACACACGCCAACTACATCTTCCACTGAATGACGGAAGGTCTAGAAAGCAGGCATTATGCTCCTTCTCAGCCGGGAGGGGGGGTGATGAGGTGGAGTTACACGTGACGTCCCCCCTCCCCATCACAGCGAAGCGGCTGCACGATTGTGAATAGGTAAAGAGGGGCATGTGAACAAAAAGGCACTCTGCCCATTGTTCCCACCCTTGCCTCTCCAAATGCACCAGGCAGTGGGGTAGAGCCCCCTTACCGTGGCCTAACCCATCTCTAGATACATGTAAAGCAGCAATTCTGGAGATCACTAGACCATAGATGGTAAATGGAAAAAAACAAAAACGAAACAAAAAGAGTATTCTGACACTAAGTCTGATATTTGTTGTGCCTCTACTCTGACAGGGATTTCTTTTTTCCCTCTGGGTGGTGGTGGGGGAGGCTCCTCCTTTAGGGACTCTAGTTAGCAGATTAGGAGAGAGAGAGAGAGAGAGAGAGAGAGAGAGAGAGAGAGAGAGAGAGAGAGAGAGAGAGAGAGGCAGAGACAGAGACACACACAGAAAAAGACAGAGATACACAGAGAGAGAGAGAGACAGAGACAGAGAGAGACAGAGACACACACAGAAAAAGACAGAGATACAGAGAGAGAGACAGAGACAGAAACAGAAATACAGACAGACCCACAGACAGAGAGACAGAGACAGAGACACATACAGACACATACAGAGACAGAGAGACAGAGACAGAGAGACACCAGGCTCTGCATTAAAGGATGTGAAGGAAAACTACTGGTGTTTTCTGGGGACAACTCACATCTCCAAAGTCTAGGGTAAAAAAGCCTGAAAGGCTAAGTTGGTCTCCTTCAGCCCTGAGACCCTGAACACTAAGTACACAGACATGATCCCCAAACCTGAAGAGTAATGCTAACAACTACAATGTAGAACTTTAAAGAGAATTTACAGTTCCATTGTGAGGCATATTCTTATAATAGGAATATGAAATAGTAACAACGAAACTGCAGCCGTGCCTTTCCGTCACAGGGTGTGGCAGAACTCCAGACCTAGGGCTTGGAACAACAGCTAAGGTTTCCATTATTACAGTCTCCAAAAGCAAAGACTTAAGAAAGGTATACATAAAACTGAATACCCTCCAGGGAAATCCCCCAGACAAAGGGACAAATACTGCAAGCTGCCACTCACAGGACAGAAGCTCAGTGGTCACCTGGGCAGCAGGGTGGGGGACCATAAAGGGGTCCTGGTGTTGACAGCTGCGTAAGATTTTGATCGCACTTCATTTTACTGATATGTGCACTTAAAATGATGAGAGTCAAGCGTTCTATATGTATTCTTACTAAAAGAAGCGGCGATTAAAAAGCCGAATCCTCTACACATTGAGAAGAACCCCAAGGACTGCAGGTCCAGACGTGTCGCCACCGTCTCAGCACAAAGTGCACACTACTGGGACATTCTGGCAGCTTTCCCTTGGAACTCAAATCTTTCAGTAGTCCAAACAGGTGGCACGTTCAGTCTTGTCCTGCCCAATGACTACAAGCCCTCTCAAGAATCCGTTTATCCCCTCCATCAACTGTTACTGAGGAAATGCCCACCAGTGTAAGAACATACCCACACATAGAGAGCATACCTATTCTCAAATCATCTGTTGCTAACAAATGCCTCACATATATTCAAGAAATGGGTTAATGTGAAGCCTAAGGAGCTCACAAAATAGGATTCCTACCCACATAGTGGTAGGATGGGCAATATGTCATGATGGATGACACATTCACTCCATAGACAGACACCCCCATTTACTTCATTTGAAGACGGGTATGGACATGTAGCCCATGCTGGTCTTGAACTAATAATCCTCCTGCCTCAGGCTCCAGAGTGCTAGGATTAAAGGAATGCAACTATTCGCTTATTTCAGGCATTTGTTGTTGGACAACTTGAGAGTCAACTGTATTTGCAGTTCTCCTTGGACTGGACTTAAATACACAATGCTGGCCCTAGATCTAGATGGGAAGCAAGCAGCCTTGGCTTACTGCATTTCTGGTACAGTGAGTTTTCTAAGTTTCTGTTCAACAACCTCAGGTCACTATTAGAGCAAAGTGAACCAAGGCCTTTCTTTGGCCCGAGAGGCCAAGGGAACCATTTAAAGAGCTGGGATGGGTCAGGGGTGACAAAGGAGGATGAGGTAGATAAGTACATCATTTCAAGGTGGAATATCAAACAGGAAAATTAGTACAGGGAGAGGCAAAGTTATTTCAAGCCACAAAATCCACTAAGAACCCACAGGCAGGGTATGGTGATACACACTTGTAATCTCAGAATCTGGGAAGGTGATCACAAGTTCAAGGCCACCCTGTGCTATACACCATGGCCCCGTTTCAAACACCCCTTCATCCCACCCCAGCTTTTGAGCAGTTTGAATCTCAACATTCTACTCAGGAATAACTTTTCATAGATAGAAGCTTCCCAAATGTCTGGCTCCGAGGACCCTAACCAAACACACAAGACCACTGAGACTCTGTACTTACAGCCAGGCACATGCAGCGCTCAGACTGATGTGGGCAGAACAAAAGAATCTGAGAGATTTTGTCACCATTGAGATATCCTTAGGGAAACAATGGGCAACAACAAGAAATGCAGTTCAACTTCTGTATTCCAAGACCACCTGTCCAGCCACTACCAAGTCACATGTGGCCGAGACCTCTGCCCATTTTCCACTACCAAGTCGCACATGGCTGAGACCTCTGCCTGTAATAGAATATTATTTTTAAGGTGTGTTACTTTTGTTTATGTTGCATTTGTTTAACTCTGTGAAGCTGTGTTACTGTGCCTGTGTAAAACACCTGATGGTCTAATAAAGCACTAGCCAACAGCAAGGCAGGGGAAAGGATAGGTGGGGCTGGAAGGCAGACAGAATAAATAGGAGAAATCTGGGAAGACGGATTGGAGAGCTAAGCTCTAGCAGCCAGAGGAGGAAGATGACTCCAGGCGCCAGCCACCCAGCTACACAGCCAGCCATGGAGTAAGAGTAAGATTTACAGAAGTTCGAGAAAAGGAAAAGCCCAGAGGTAAAAGGTAGTCAGGATAAAACTTAGCCAAGCTAAGGGCGGGCATTCATAATTAAGAATAAGCCTCCGTGTGTGATTTATTTGGGAGCTGGGTGGCGGGCCCCCCCAAAAGAACAAAAAAGCCAAAAAACAAACAACATCTGCCCATTTTTCCCTTGAGCTCTCCAGGAAGACCTAGGCCATCTCTACTTCAAGGAAATACTAGGAGGGAGGGGCAGGTTTTTGGTTCAAAGCCATTGCTTACTGAGGGTAATGCTCATTAACACCGACAAAAAAAGTAAGAAGATTAGGACTGTAACCACACTTGGAGATCACATCAGGAAGGGTACACCAAGACACGTTCATGAATGCAAGGCTTGGGCCAAACCATCTCTTCCAGGCTTCTCCACCAGTTACTGAGCCCTGATCCAGGGTCACATGTCACCACCACATGACCAATTCTCTGGTCTATGCATTCACCCATTGTGGAGGAAAGCATTAAAACAACAAGTCCGTGCTAAGAATGGAGCACTTGTTCTGCTTAAAGAATGCTCACGACAGCCCAATAAGGAGGGAGGAGAACACACATCAAACAACACACGACATCCAAGTGGAGCAGCTTGAGGCTCTCTGAGAAAGGAAAGCCCCAGCCTCAACCCCAATAAATCTTAAGCTACACAGAGCCACTGAGGCTCTTTATATTTTTATTTTTGGATTTGTATTAGTTCTTTGAGGAACTTACTCAGTGTGTTTGGATCATATCCACTCCCTTTCTCTAACTTAGAAGAGGTTCTTCTATAATCTTTATGTCATTAGTTTTCCTTCCGTAAATCAACTAACTTCTGTACTTTTGCCTGAATACCAAATTGTCCGGGATTTACTACCACTGTGCTCTTCGATCTAAAGCAGAATGCTCGATTTCAGCCATAAGTAGCTTCCCGTTCCTAGCGCAATTTAAATGCAAAGAAAATAATGTTCGACGTCTTTACTGTGATTTTACAGCAGTCGGTCTATTTCGATACGGGGTGTGTGCTACCTTCACATAGGCCCAGGACTCCGGGGCAAGCTTCACTATGCTGTTGCCATGACAAAATCTCCTAACTCAACCACTTTCACGTTTCACTTCTTGTTTCTTCACTCTGTCCTCTCACCGCCAGTGTCTACTCCTCTCTTTTGACGATCTATGTCGGTAAAAATAACCACACAGGTTTAGGACTGGGAGACAAGGAAGCAAAATACTTGCGTGCCTCGCCATGTGCCAATGGCCAGTTAGACACAGACAGATCAGCAGCAGGTTTTGAAAGGAGTAATGAGTCTCGTCACTGAACCCGAGGCTCGACGCCTATTCATCGTGAATTACAGCTGAGAGGCTAGCAACATCTGCACATTATGCACAACAATTCATGAGTGCTACATGCATGGTGTTAAGGTCTAAAATCCATCCTTTGGGGTCCTAATCCCCAATACCTTCAGAATGTGACTGCATTTGGAGACAAGGCCTTTGGATGGGTAATTAACATAAAGTGAGCAAAATGAAGTCATGTAAGTGGGCTCCGATCCTATATGACTGCTGAACACAGGTACACAGAGGACGGTCATGTGAAAAACAGATGGGCATCTCCAAGACAGAGAGGGTCTCAAAAGAAACCAAAGATGCCACACCTTGATGTGACATGGTCAGTCCCCAGAGATGTGAGAAGTTCCTATGGTTGTTTAAATTATAGTCTGTGGTATGTTGTCGTAGCTAACTAATACAGGACCGGCAACTGAAATGTGCTGTTGGCAAGTAGTGCTTAATTGTCCCATAGTGATGGAAATACGCACCTACTGGGGCTAAGCGAGTCATGTGTGTGCACATCCTTTTGAGTAAGTGATGAAAGTCTTTATCTTTCAGGCCATTCTTGAATCTAAGGGGAACTGCTCCATATTCTATACCTGCTGCCTGGGCAGCCATGTCCTAAGTCGGGCAACTTCTCCCTGTCCTTGTCTATCCTAAAGATTTCTGGTTTAGAGGGTGTCCTGAGGGTTTCTAAATACCATATGTATGTGAGAGTGACTGGATTGCTGTAGGTGTAAAAGAATATATCCATGCAAGGAGAATCTGAATGGGGTGGACCCTAGGCCAGAGAAGTCATGAGCTGAAAACATGAATAAATTGAGGACTACAGGGTTCAGGGCACATGCAGAGTAAAAGAGAGGAGCTGGTCCCAAGGGGACTGGAATTCCTTACATATAAGACATGCATTTACTTAGGCTGCGACTAGGTAAAAACATGTTCACACACACACATACACACACCCATATTCATATATTACTGGGACATCAGGAAGACTACTTCCCACACTTCTTACTCAGTATATTGAGATAATTACTCATTAATTGAGATAATGTAAATACAACTGTCTTAATAAAGCAATAAATTTTGGGGGCTTGGTGAACCATACATACATTGCAAACAAAACTTGCTCTCTAGGAAAGTTTAAAGTCAATCTATAATTCCGAAGCACTAAAATATAAGAGTCTGAATTAAATGTGACTAGAGCCTGCTAAGAAACACGTGACCCTTGAGGAGTCTTGCTCGGCCTCTGCTCCTCGTTGGTACTCTAACTCTCAGCAGGGCTGGTAGGCTTGCTGTAAATCTACAGCTGAAGTCAATATGGGAAGGATGAGGTAGTAGACACCCAAAGACAACATCAACTAAAGCGCACTCAGTGATCTGCAAAGACAAACATAGGTGCTTCTAATGGCAGGGTCATATGACTAGAGAAAAATGGACCCCAAAACACATTTTAGAAATGGGGAATCAGTTTTCGAGGGCGCATACCTGTCCACCAGTAATTCTAAAGGCAAGGGCCTGCAGCATTGGCCTCTGAGGAACCTGTCCCAGCAGAGAGTCTTGTCGGTCTCTCTCTGACTTGGTTCACAGACACAGTCTCTGTTCCCAAATGTGCTGACATGGGAACTACAGGATTTCTTCCGGTGTTACATAAATTAATGACATTTAATTGTGGAAAGCAATAAGGTTCTTGGGCTGGCAAGATGGCAAAACTGTTTGCCTCAAAGTCTGATGACCTAAGGTCTACTTGGGATCCCACATGAGGATCGGAGGAGAGAACTAACTCCACGGAGTTGTTCTCTGACCTCTGCACACATGCCATGGCATATATGCACCCCCATACATCATACATACATGTAACAGTAATGAATAAAAAAAATTATAAGATTCTTATTTCTAAAAAGTGAACACACACTCACAGATTCCAAAAGAGGTGTATTTCTTTACCAGGAACATTGGCATTGGACCAGGCGAGGTTGAACTGTTAGAATTTGGGAAGAGTCTGGACTCAGTACGCTTTGATAGCGCCCGTTCCTCACTTGCTCTAAAAACACCCAAGCTGGGAATCCTAAGCAACACATTACGGCTATTATTTCTGCAGGAAAGACTGCAGCTTACTCTAGTCAGGAGACCCAAAGGGGACCTCCGTCTCCCTCAGAACAACGTGGCAATAGGATGCACCTGAGTTTCTAAGGCAACCCTTCATCTGCATCAGTAAGTCTGGGACACCCTGCTGGGCCTCATTCAACTTTTCTCACCTTCCCAGGAGCTTGCTCTGACCAGTGTGGCTCTCCCCCCCACCCCCCACCCTATACACATTTCTCTGGCTCTTTTCCACCATGGACTATAAATGTTCGGGCATATGTGCCCAGTGGCTCGAAGACCAGAGCAGACACCATTAAGGAGTCCATGTCCTTCATCAGTCCTCAGGGAGGCTCTTGCTGACCCTGGGAGAATTTGCTGTCAAAGAAGGGTCCTAGCAGAGCACAAACTATGTGCATCAACCTATCTGGGAAGGCTGGTAATCTGGCTGCTCCTGGATAGGAGGGCTCCTGAGTAGATTGGAAAAAAATCTGTAATATTCAATACACGAGTGTCTTTTAAGCAGCCACTAACTCTAACTACTACTGGAGGTGTCTGAGCATGTCCCCAAATTCTTTGGATGGATAGATAGATAGATAGATAGATAGATAGACAGACAGACAGACAGACAGACAGATAGATAGGGATAGATACATAAATACATAGACACATAAATGGAAAGAAAGAATAAATCTCTTGAAGAGATCCTGTTTGATCAAAATCTGTGTCACCTGTATTTCTTTTTGGAGTTACCAACTGGAATTTCTACTGTCCTACCTGGCACTCGAAATGAATTTTATCATTTTCCCATCAGCCAAGCCAGTATTTGTCTTTGTGGATCTTTCTGACTCATCCATGGGAACATTATGCCCTCCATTGTCCAGCCTGGAGGCTTCTCTATCCTACACTATCCTACAGGTGGCCTTTGAAATGACATACAAACCTCTCCTCTGTAGCACCTTTGCCCTGGAAAATGGCCTCTGTTTTGAGCAAGTGGGTTGCTGGGAATTGAACACAGGACCCTGAAAGAGCAGCCAGTACTCTATTCCCTCCTTTTAATAAATACACCTTGACATTGTAAACAGTTCTGAGTCTGCCTAAGAGGGTGAGCACATCCATTCTCCCATCTAAATAAAACATGCTTTAGCTCTGAATTCTTCCTGCAGACCAGAAGAAAACCCATAGTCTCTGCTTAAGCAGAGCTTCCAGGGGCTGAACCCATTTCAGCTCCCCCTCTCCACTTGTCCCCAGAAAAACTCTGTGCTTCCAACACATGAGATCCCAGCCGAGAGGAATCTCATCTTTCCAAGCCTCCATGGGTTTCTGTGAGCCTAGGAGTCTACTCCAAATCCTTCTTTGCTATCTAAATCATACACACCTCTCAAGGGCTAAAATATCATTATCTCCACATGCAACCTGGACCCTCCTTCCACAATACGTTCATGACATAAGCAGTCTCATTAAGTTGGTTTAATTCTGGTTGTCGACAGTTTATTTTGTTTTGAAATCCAGGCTGAGTCTCTTATCAGGAAAACCTTTTCTTTAAAAAAAAAATTGATTTATTTATATATTTTATGTATATTTGTGCTCTATTTGTATGTATGCCTGAATGACAGAAGAGGGCATCAGATCCCATTGTAGATGGTTGTGAGCCACCATGTGGTTACTGGGAATTGAACACAAGACCTTTGAAAGCGCAGCCAGTACTCCTAACCACTGAGCCATCTCTCCAGCCACGAAGAGAAACTTTTTAAAGAGTCGTTTTAATGAAATCAGCCTCCATCAGCACTAAGATCGACGCCTTGCTCACCACTTTGCTAAAATAATAATAAGTCTTTGTTTACTCCTCTGCTTTCTTGCAACAAGGGACTTTCCAAGAAGTCCAGGCTTCGGTGATTCATTCAAAGGGCGCCCAAAGCATGAGGAATGAAAACAAGCCAGATAAACTGGACAAGAGAGGACCCAGGTGTTGTGGGATAATCTTTCTGTATGCTGTGAAGATGTGTCTCTGTTTAACCTCCTCTGCCTAAGGCACCTTCTGATTGGTTTAATAAAGAACAGAATGGTCAATAGCTAGGCAGGAGAGGGTAGGTAGGACTTCCGGGGAGAGATAGGAACTCTGGGAAGAACCTGAGAGATGGGCATTTGCCAGCAAGATGCAGAGCAAGTTGGACATACAGTACTGAGGAGAGGTAACAAGCCATATGGTAGAATGTAGATTAATATAAACGGGTAAATTTACATTTTAAGAGCTAGTTGGGAACAAGCCTAAACCAAGGCCACGCTTTCATACTTCATAAGAAGTCTCCAAGTCATTATTCGGGAGCCAGCAATCTAAAGAAGGACCCATGTAGCAAGTTTTCGTGTCAGACTATCTTCGGACCACTAGCCAGTAAATAATGACCCAGAGACTTATTAATTATGAAAGCTTGGCCTTAGCTTAGGCTTTTCCCCAACTAACTCTTTTTTTTTTTTTTTTTTTTGGTTTTGGTTTTTCGAGACAGGATTTCTTTGTGTAGTTTTGGTGCCTATCCTGGATCTCATGCTGTAGACCAGGCTGGCCTCGAACTCACAGAGATCTGCCTGCCTCTGCCTCCCGAGTGCTGAGATCAAAGGTGTGCGCCACTACCACCTGGCCCCAACTAGCTCTTATAATTTAATTAACACTTATTTTTTTTTTTAGATCTACGTTCTGCCATATGGCTTGGTTACCTCTTCTTAGTTCCAGCACATCCAACTTGCTCCAAGTCTGCTGACAAAACCACGTGCCTAGATTCCTCCTCCCAGTCTCTCTCTCTGCCCAGAAGTCCCCTAGTCTCTCCTGTCCAGCTATTGGCCATTTAGCTTTTTATCAAACCAATCAGAAGGCGCCTTTGGCAGACACCTCTTTATAGTGTAAACAAATATTTCGCAACAGACCTGTTATACCCATGGTTTTAGTCTGCCCTGCCACTATCTATCCTGTTTGATTCTGGTTATTTTAACAGGCACTCACACAATCTTCCTGTCTTGTTTTAGCTTTAAGAGTTGAACAACATTAAAAAAAAAAAAAATCCAGCCCAACAGGCAATGCTGAGAGGCAATGAAGCCCTCAGTTCAAAGGCAGAGTAGTGTCTGTGTCATGACTGAACAAGGCACAGCGGAGGGCAGGTAAAGGCTGAGCTCCTCAGAAACCAAACCACGGTGGAGACACTGACCTACAGGTATAAAAAGCCCAGACTCCAGCTGCTTAGCAGAAAGAAATCTACACAGGAGAGTCTCTGTGACCGAGCTAACAGTCTGGAGAGGCCTCATATTCACCCAGGAGGCTCCCTTGATGTGCTCTAGGCTGATACCGCCAAGGTTTTCACAATCACCTGTTTCCCATCTGCTTCAAGCTCTGCTTTTCCAACAGGAGGGCAGAATACATTGGCCAGGTGGTCATCAACAGGGGTGGGAAATGCTTTGCTTTTACAAAACTTAGATCTGCATTATCAAAATAGAAAAGCCAGCAGATTCATCACTGAACATTCACTCAACAGATATACCTGTCATGAAGAAGAGGTAAAATCCTGAACCCTGCTCCAGGCCTGTGAGGTATGGGTCCTCATCTGAAAAACGGGAGAAATCATATGGATTCCAAGTCTTCTGGTGATTAAATGGTGGCATGGATTTACAGCATCTAGCCTGGCACTGTTTGACACACAGAAAGGTAGGCAGGAAAAGAACCCTGAGAATGGGCCTGATTGGACTCAAAAGCAGTCCTGTGGGCTGGGGGCGTGGCTCAGTGTTAGAGCACTTAACACCCCCCCACACACACACACACACTGCACACACGCCTTTAATCCCAGCACTCTGAAGGCAGAAGTGGGTGGATCTCTGTGAGTTGAAGGAGACCTTTGTCTGCATAGGGAGCCCCTGGACAGCCAAGACTACATAAAGAGACCCCATCCCAACAAACAAACAAACAAAACAACAAAAGCTAAGAAAATATTTATGGGAATGAGTTTTGGTTAAGAATTTAGTCTTGGGGAGAATTGGGTATGTTTTGCCCACTTTCTAACACTTAGAAACAGACAAACCAGAACAAACTCACCAACTATATAACACAAGAGAAGCCAAAAGCATTTTGAAGGAAGGACAGACATCCTGTGAGACACCCAAGCCCTATTCAGGGGCAGGAAGAGAAGTCATTCTCTAGCATGGGAAGGCATGCCGCTACCTATCCTTCAGTGGCCCTGAATATAAAAGGTTGTCTGCTGGCACCAAGGGCCTGTAAAACAAGCTTTCTCCTGGTAAATGCCACCAACAGGATGAGGCTGGATGGGCACCTCAGGTGAAACTGACTGGGGCTACTGCCAAGTGCAGATGCTCACGAGGTTGCGAACAACCCTGGATGCAATGCCACCCAAATGGCCTTTTAATAGGATTTTCCCTTGGCTCTTGCTCCAATGTACACAAAGGTCGGTGAGATTCTATTCTTTCTTCCACTCTCCTGTATTCTACTCCTGCTGGTTTGTTTGGTTTTTAAAGACTGGGCCATGCTCAAGTCTCTCACATAAACAGCACAGTATTCATACATAACTAAGGCACACCCTCTCAGAGCCTAAAATCATCTCTAGGGTCAACCTACTCACTTATATCCTCTAATATGATGCAAATGCTATGTAAATGATTGTTGTAACACATTATTTAGGGAATAATGACAAATACCTATGTTCAATACAGATATATATTAAAAAAAAACATTTTGATCTGTGATTGCTTGATTCTGAGGATGTAGAATTCGTGAATATCAGGGTTGTCTGTACCATGACACTAAAGTACTGATTGTTTTGTGAATGCGGATGGATTTGAACTTGATAAGCCAGGGGACAACTTGATGTTTTTAATGAATACAATAGATCTATTTAACATCTTGTATATACTCTACTAGGCAGTAGTGGGCATGGAATCAAAATGGCGGCTGGGTGGGCTGGACAATTCCAGTTCTTGGTCTGCGTAGAACTGATGAAGTTCCATCTCCTTGTAAGGAGTGGCCTCTATGGCAGCAGCTGCCCACTTCACCATGTTCTACCCTGCTGGCACCTTACCTATCATGGTCCATCGCAATACAGGACTGGTCTCCCTTCTGCAAATGCCATGCATATTATAACCAGGATGTCTCTGAAGTCTACACAGGGTATCAGTTACTAAGTCCACAGTCACAACAGAGCACCCTTGTCAACTCTGCATGGTCAAGAACAACAACAATAACCAAGAAACATCTCTGAGTCTTAGTCCCTGAGAACTGAGTCTCACAGGATTGGAGGTGGCCCAGGACAAGCCTGAATCATCCCTCCTGTGGTCACCAAAGGCAACACTGAAAAATCACAAGGCAGGATAGAAGTGTTCTGTCTACCCCTACCCCCATTTCATGATTCCAGTGTACAGACAGGGAAACTGAGTCACTAGGCAGTGAAGATCTATTTATCTATCACACAGTGATCCAGCTGTCTGACCCACATTGCTCCACTATGCCATCAGAAGCCACAGCAGAGTAGAGGAAGAGGCACTAGCAGTCTTCACAGGATCAACTTTTAAAAAAGTCTTTGTAAAAAGATTCTACAAGGTTCATATGCAAGTTAATCTTGAAAAAAACCCAAAAAACCAAAAACAGTATCACACATGTTAGGAATGTGATTTCTGTGACGGGCTCTGAGCAGCATGGTGACCTCCAGTATTATATTTCATCAGGGACAGTAGTACAAAAATCAAGCTTTGTCTAAAGCAAAATGTCATGGTCCTGTCTATGGATTTCCTTGATTCTGACAATTCATTCTCTAGTGGGAAAGAGGGAGGAAGCCAAATAGAAAGCATCATGGTGTTACACTTCAAATGCGCACACTCATATGTGACGCTTGCAGGAAATGAAGAGTATTCAGTTCATTTAGTACTCGGTGTTTTTAGTTTTAAGGTAGCTGAGATGAATCCAGCTTTTGCTGAGAAGGAGTTCAAGTCAGAAGGCAGCTGGTGGAGAATCTAGTAGGATTTCTAGAATGTAGCTAGGCAGAAGTAATGATTGATTTACTTCATATGCATTTTTCAAAAATTCCCACCCATGCTTTCTGAAAGGATATGGGAGCCTTCACATTTTTGAAAAGTGCAAGGGCACGTCTGTGTCAAAAGAAGGCATGGGTCACTAGGATCTCATTGAAGAGACGCTGGCAATGCCTGTCTACCTTGACTTGCATTAGCAGAAAGAAAACACATCATTCTACTGGCTTTGCCAAAAGGATAAGGGCTGCAGCCAAACCTCCTCTCCTCCCTCTCCCTGCTGCCTGTGCCACATCCACGTATTCACACATTTATTAAGTGCTTGCTATGAGGGTGGTGCTGCCGCTCCAGTTTGGGATACACGAGGCTGTCCCAGGAGCTCGGGACTGATGGGGGAGAACAGGAAGGTATCCTTTAGGCACAAGCACCATTCAGGAAGGTGGGGCAGGAGGGGGTCTCTGCGGAGTTCATCTGGACAAGGAGTGAAGACCTGGGAAGGAGGGTGTGGAGGACCAGAAGGACAGTCCTATGGACCAGCTGCTGAAGAGTGAGGGAGCAGAAGGCCATGGCCTTACAGATCATGTACGAGTATCCGGGTTCCATTCCCCAATGGCTAGCTACAGTGAGGTGTGGGGGATGCAGGTGGGGTGTTCAGAGTACATATTCTTTCTAGAAGGTTCCTTCTGAATCCTCGGGCCAACCTGAACAGAGAGAGAGTCTGAAGACGTCACAAGCCCCAGTCTTCATTACTCTGCACTCAAGCTTCCGTTTCTTTTGTCAGCGAAAGTGTGGGCTGTATTTCTCCTTCCCTCAAGGCCAAACAGCGCTGACAGGTGACACACATCCAGCCGTTGCTGTTGGGAAGGCTGGAGTCTCCCAACAGCAGCAGGAAGACAATCCCAGACCTAAGGACAGCGGCCTTTTCCTCCTCTACCAGTCTGAACTGCAGGCGGGGATACTTAGATACCATTCCCAGAGGGGTGACACTGACATGCTAGCATCATGCAGAATACATGTTGTTTAAAGCCTGCTCGTTTCCTGAGCAGTTACAAACCTATCTTTTCTTCCCTGCCAACTCTCGCTTGCTGTATGTATGCTTGAAGATCCACTCTTTACCAGCCCTTGCAGGTGGCTAACTTGCAATATCATTGCTAGGAGTACCTCTCAAGTCTGGCTCTTAATTGCATTAATAAATCTGGCCAGCTGTGACTGTGAGAGTTAACAACTTAACACACTGCCCACATCCAAATACATCTCCAGCTCAACGGAATCCATCTTCAGTATGTGATCGTTGTGAATCTGCTTTTATACAGTTCTTGTTCATTTGCTCATGGATGACAAAGCAGGAGGGGATCATTATTTTAAAAAAAAAAAAAATCACGATAAACAGTAAAGCAACCACAGCTTCCTGCGACTTTGGAGGTTTCCTCTAGACAATAAATGGAAAGGCTCCACATATCATAGCTGCAGATGACCCAAATCTTAGTTTGAGTCGGAATAACAAAGTACCAGGCAGGGATGGGGCAACCCGGGGAGCGTGGAGGGGTCACACTAACGTGATGGTATGTCAACCTGAGAGCACAGAGGGATGTTCACATGGCTGGCGATGACTATTTAGGAACACGTTTGTGACCGTGTCTCTGAAATAAGCAATAAGCTTTTCCATCAGTAAAACCACCAATGTGACGCTCTCTATCCAATCTACTGAGGGCCATCGGAGAAAAAGAGGTAAGAGAAAATGAGGATTCTCTTTTCCAGCCATGCAGTTCATCTTCTGCCCCTGGACGCTGGGTACCGGATTGCTGATTCTCGGGCCTCTGGAGTCCAGGACTTACATCAGCAATATTCCTACTCTGGTGCTTGGACTAAGCCCCATCACTGGCTGTCCTGTGTGGTGGCTGATAGCCAGCACCTCACAGGAGTCTCAGCTTCCGCAATCAAAAGCCGGCGCCTACACTCAACTGCTTTCTTAGTATTGCTCTGCTTTTTTCTTTTCTTTCTTTCTTTCTTTTTTTTTTTTTTTTTTTTTTTGAGACCACAAAATAAGAGCTTACAGACAGCATACATGTACTTTTCGCGTTTCTGCGGGCTTGAAGTCTGAGAACTGTCTGCAATACATGCAGGTTCTGGCTTCTGCCGTTTTCTGCAGTTAGTAAGCCAAGTAAGTTTTCCTTGCCATCCTCACACTGGGGAAAGGCGTGTCAAAGACCACTTAACGTAGGTAGGTATGGCAGGCCAGGGCCCACATGCTATGGCTGCTACACCCCCATATTTTTTCTGTAAGCATGGGCCAAGGAGAAACCGGAAGTAAAGATCATCACTGGCCGAGTCAGTATAGGGTGGCAAACAGTTGGGAGAAAACTAGATAGAGCTAGTTAACAGCTGGGTGAATGTAGGTTGGCTGGCTTGAGTTGGGTAAGTCTGTCGCCAGATGCTGTCTGTCACACCTTCAGTAAGCAAACACGCCACTGCCATCCTGTTTCATCCCATCAGTGAGGAGGAGGAGGAGGAGGAGGAGGAGGAGGAGGAGGAGGAGGAGGAGGAGGAGGAGTCCCTCACTCTAACCTTTCTCCTGTCACCCTAAACCTTGTCTTCAGGACACACAACAGAATTGTTCTCTTCTATTACGTGTTAGGGCTTTCTCCGAAACATTTAAATATTTTTCTTACAAGTAAACTCTCCTATTTTAGGATCCTGTGTAACACACATTCAAACACAGACTACCTCTTCATGGATCATGTTATAAAAAAGAACAAAGAAAGCTCCCACAGGTTCAAAGGGTACCGGGGTCATGAGGTGGAATTAAACCCTTGGTGGATCTCATGACTTATGTTCTCAGCTCCTCAGGGAAAGTGGCATTAAGTGGCAGCTCATCTCAGCCCATCCAGACACTTAGATACAGGGAAAATGGAGTCACCGTGTCCCAATTTACTCTCCCTACACAGTGATGGCCCCAACCCTTACCAAGGATGAAGACTATTTATTGGTTTGTTTGGGTTGTATGGGGATTTGCTTGTTTTTCATTTTGTTTTGTTTGAGAAAAAGTCTTACTATGCTGCCTTGACTGGCCTGGAACTTGCTATATAGACGAGGCTGACCTCAAACTCAGACATCTGCCCATCTCTAAGGCAAAGACTTCGTCATCTCACCTTATTAATTTTAAACAAATAAATAAATAAAAACACAACAAGATTAAACACTAAATCTTGATTTGAAAAAAATAGACACATTTCCATTTTTTTCTTTCTCTACAGGAATAAATGGGATTTTTTTTCTCCATCTCAAGAGATTCTGAACTGACTGGGTCTCCTTTGTACCTGTAGGACCAGGGCAATTTTCCGCCGTTATTTTTGATGACTGAGTTGGATTTGGGAGCTAAGTCCTGATTTCTAACAATAAAATTCAAGTCCAGAAATTCTAGACATTAAGGTTAAAAAAATAATAATAATAATAAAATCAAGCATTCCCCACAGTCTCTCCCGCCTCTCCACCTTTAGTATTTATTTTGGTCGGCCCTCTGAGGACTATTCCTTCTGCTGAACTTACCCTGCTGAACTCTAATAAAAGGGAACGTGCTGGGGTCAAACAGCTGGTTGGAGCAATCTGGCCGGCAGAAAGACAATACAAGCTGTTGGGAGTTATTACAATTCCGTGACTACTGTCAGATAGTTCCCCCAAACAATTCATGACTCTTAGCGCCATTAATTAGTTCAGGACTTCCATCCTAAAGCAGAACCTGGAATGTGGTGAAGTCTAAATCTATTTTCTAGGGCCGTAGCTCTCCCTTGTGTATAAAAACGGAAATGCAGCTTGCTAGAAAATTCTGCCCCAGTAAATTGGATGACCTAATTTTAAAACTTAAATGGCATTAAAAAAAAGTAAAAGGTCAATTCTTTTAAGTCTTGTATCTTAAAAACAAAATAAAGGAGATTATTTAAAGTAACAAACAAAAGTAGGGAAGTCTTAAAAGTGTTATATATGTCTACATTATGCTTTAGATAAAGTATCCAGGAAATCTTACTAGCATAAGATAAAATATTTTTAGAGAAAAAAATTGCATTTCCCAGAATCACAGATGTTCTCAGCCAAAATATAGCTAAGAGACTCCAGACTGTCTCTGATTTGGAGTGGATCATACTTCATCCAGCCCAAACAGAGATGTTATCTTGTTTCAAATACTTCCAGAGAGAAGAGTTCACAGCCTACCTCTTCATACCTGGGAGCTTTTATTACTTCTGATGTATTTCAGCAGAATTCCAAATATGTGATTTGAAATCCTCAACCTCTTAGCTTTCTGTATGTTTTTGTTAAGTTTTGTTTTTTGTTTGTTTGTTGTTTTTTTTTAAGTTTTTTGAGACACAGCTTCTCTCTGTAGCCCTGTCCTGGAACTTGCTCTGTAGACCAGCAGCCTTGAACTCATAGAGACTCGCCTGCCTCGGCCTCCTGAGTGCTGGGATTGAGAAGGCATGCTTCACCACCCACCTTGCTTTGTGTATGTATTTTTTTCTGGTACTTTATGACTAAAATCTTCAGGGACACGTCCCACCTTCTCCCTTCTGGAGTTTGGAACCTTGGCAGCCTGTGCTGAGTGGCCAAGTACAGGGATCTGTCCTGTCTGTGTTTGCATGCTTGCTGGCACCACAGGGCTTTTAAAATGCCAGTGAATTCCACGGAGAGGTTTACATCTGATGTACTGATTATGCTCCACTGTTATCTATCTGAAGAGTCATTCATTTTCTTTCCTTTATACCAGGCTTTGGGGAAAGAACGCTCTCAAAAACCTCTTCACAGGCAGCAGATGTGATCATGGGTACCCCACTCTGGGTACAAAAATCACAAGAAACTCATACTCTCATCTGGTAGCAGATTTATCAAGAATAAGGAAAGCTGTGGGTTCTCCTTTCCTCTTGAGAAGCTCCATTTGAAATTTTCTGGATCTGACAACACCTCTGTTACCAACTGGCCGCATCGACATCACATTACAAAGTACTTATTGGGGTCTAACTACTCAGGGCATCATTACAAAACCAAGGGCATTTTCCTTCAGTGCCAGGAGCCTGTGTAGACAACTTCATCCACAGAGTTATAAAGACCCCACAGAAAACAGGTGATACCCTGGGGAAGTGCACAGGTATACGAAGCAAGTTAAGTAGGACTTTTCTCTTTTTTCCCCAATTTAATTTTTTATTGATTCTTTGTGGATTTCACACCAAATTTTTTAACCTCCCCTGCCCCTACCTCACTCTACCCCCAAACCAAACCCAGGGCCTCACACTTGCTGGGCAAGAGCTCTGTTACTGAGATAAATCCCCAACCTGTTAAGTGGGACTTAAAAAAGTCAATAAAATTATTTATTGATTTATTTAACATCTGGGTCACAGTTTTCCCTCCCTCCCCTCCCCGCAACCCCCCACTTTTCCCACTCTCCTAATTGACTCCTCCTCGGTTTCTGTTTAGGAAAGGACAGGTCTCCCAGGTATCAACAGAACATGGCTTATCAAGCTGCAGTAAGACTAAGCACCTCCCCGTGTATTAAGGCTGGTCAAGGTGACCCAGTACGAGTAGGGTCTCAAAAGCCTGTCAAAGAGTCGGAGACAGCTCCTGTTTCCACTGTTAAGAGTCCCACAAAAGAACCAAGCTATACAACTGTAATATATATGCAGACTGCCTAGGTCAGTCCTGTGCAGACTCCATGGTTGTTGGTTCAGTCTCTATGAGTCCAGGTTAGTTGATTCTGTGAGTTTTCGTGTGGTGTCCTTGATCCCTCTGCTCCTACAATCTTTTCTCCTCTTCTGCAGGATTCTGCTAACTTGGCCTGATGTTTGGCTGTGGGTCTGCATCTGTTCCCATCAGTTGCTGGATGATGCCTCTCTGATGACAATTGGGCTTAGGCACCAATCTGGTCACAGGAGAAGGCCAGTGCAGGCTACTGCTAGGAGTCTTAACTGGGGTCAGCCTTGTAGATGCCTGGGAGATTCCCTTGTGCTAGGGTAGGTGGGGGAACGGAGTGGGAGAGTACTGAAACAGACTATTGGAAAGGAAAGGGGGTGCATTTTGGGGTCAGGTAAAAGGGACTTCTCAAGACCATATATTCGAGACATCAAATCCACTGTGTGACAAAGGTATGCTTCCCAAAATTTGCTGTCTCCACCCAGCTGTAATTACATATTATACAGAACACATAATCTACATCACATTCCAATTATCTCCAAGTGCTGCGGGGCAAAAATCACTCAACTCAGCAATTAAACAAATTCCAGGTTATCATGAAGCATTTTAAGGAAGGGAAGCATTTTGAAGTTGCCAGAAAGACCAAAAGGACAGGAAGAGCAGAGCAAAGCCTTCCAGAAATCACCGTTAGCTCACCCTTTAGCTTTGCAGTAACCTCAACTTGACCAAGTCCCTGTCCTCCAGAACAATGCCTGCATTACAATGCCAGACACATCTCAGGTGAAACACACATGGCTGAAGTCAAATGAAAAGCCCGGACCTATCCACTGCCTCATCACGAGTCTCTGCCAATACGGTAAACGGAATGCCTGCTCTCACACATAAGATACACACTTTTTTCAAGAAATTATCAAGACATCAATTATATCATGAGCACACATGAACACATGCAAGTTTACTGACTGATTTGGCACTGTTAACACCTTGAGTACACCCTGAAGAAGCAACCAAATACTCACTGTTAGAATGTTTTTTAGTCACATTAATACACCATCCCCTGTGCAAGAAGGAGATCCATTGTCTTACAAAACAATGAGGATAAGGTCAGTGCACAGAGGCAGATAATGCCTTTGCTTTGCAAACCAGCAGTAGGAGCCCATCAGTATACACTAACGCCAACCAGGCTTCTCCAGGAGGGAGAAGCTGTTAGCCATTAGGTGAGGCAGGCCTTTCCAAGGGCTGTCAAATAGCTAGAGTGGGCTGCTGGCCTTTGAAAAGACATGCCTTTAAAGTAGTATTGCTTTTTTACTTCAGCAAAGACTGATACTGTCTTAATGTGAATGTTTCCTAGATGGGGACATGTGTGGTCCACAGCTGATGGGGAATTTGGAACCTTTGAGACAGAGCGCCTAGTTGGCTGATGTAGGTTGCCAGAGCCTCAGGCTTCAAGGCTATCCCATCTCTGCTCTGCTGGAGCTCTCTGCTTCTGGATTGCCATGGGATACGACCTGTGGCAAGCCCAGCTGTTGCAGCTAAATTCAACCTAGCAGTAGTATCCTCCACCAGGATGGACCATACCTCCTGAACTCTGAGCCTGAATAAACCTCTCCTCCTTTAGGCTGCTTCTGTCAGGTGTTTTCATCACCATCACCATCATCATCACCATCACCATCACCATCACCATCACCATCACCATCACCATCATCATCACCATCATCATCATCACAATCACCATCATCATCACTATCATCATCATCAACAACAACAACAAAACAGTTAATACAGGTTATTCGAGAATCTTAGAAGGAGAAAGCCCAAACCATCAAGTCATTTAATTTAGGTGACCTGGGGAAAAGTGTGCTCAGAATAACAATGAATTCTCTATTTGTATGCATCATCTTTTCTTTTAAACATGTGGTGATGACCCTGAACTGAACATGTTCTAGAATGTGCCCACCACCTTTCTTTTTTTTGAACATGTAAATGACCTCAAACCTAGCATGCTCAGCAGTGTTTTTGTCTCTACACATGGTGATGTCTACCCCTATGAATAGATTTCCCCAATCAAAGCCACTGCTTTCTTTGTTCCGAAGGTTCTACTTTGAAAATTAACCCCAGTAGAGTCCTCAAAGGTGCAGTACTAAGCCCCTCCCCACTCCTTTGTCTCTTGGTTCGTTTAGGCTCATCAAGAAGCAAACCCTTTGTGTTCCATCACAGAATTTCTTCAGTTCCAAAGGCCCACCCCAATCCATAGATGGCAGGGTAGGTGGGGACTACTCAGAATGGCACTAGAGACCCAGCATGGAGCACTCTCCCAGGAAGTTGCTGTATGAGAGGAAGGTAAGACGGAGAGCCTCCTTCCACGAGAGAGGCGGAGGTCAGGTGTAGTGGGTCTCTGTTCCACCTATATGACCTTGAAGAACCAGCCCCTAGGGTGTGGCCTTGGGGCTAGCTTAAGAGTCAGGCCTGAAGACAGTGCCACCTGCTGGATATTCTTGCTCAATTACCTCTAGGTTCCTAGCATGGAGCATCTACATCCTTGGCATTTCCCAAGTGACAGGAGTATCTTTACCTTGCGACTTCTGGGGAGCTTTGGTTAGGGTTGGTCACAGAAGATCAATAACGTGACTAGAGTGTTGGAACCTTGGCTTATATATTAGCTGGTTTCTTGGTGCTGGGACACATATCAGAACGTTTAAAGGAAGAAAGGCTTACTCTGGCTCACAATGTCAAAGAGTTCAGATCATGGTTACTTGGCTGTTGTTTCTGGGCCAGTAATCTGGTGGAAGGGTGTGGTGCAACATAGTTGCTTGCCTCATAGCAACCAGGAAGCAGAGGGTGAGACAGAAGTATGCTGAGGACAAGGCATACCTAGTTGACCATCTTTCCTCTGGTTAGACCTTAGGTACCACCAGCTCCCAATAATGCCGTTTTATGAACCCATCAGTGGATTAATACACTGGTGAAATAAAAGACCTCATGTTACAATGGCCTCTCAATGGATGGCTCCACCAGCTGGGGACTAAGTCTTCAGTATACAGGCTTTTGGAATGACATATCACACTCGAACCATAACATTCAGCCTGATCTCCAGAGAGGCCAAAGAGCTTGGAGACTGAAGTCAGTCTATTGGCCAATGGTTTCATCAATCACGTCCACTTAATGAAGCTCTAATATACACTGTGATGGCTATTCTTGGCTGTCAACTTGACTGTATCTGGAATGAATTACAATCCAGAAATGGAGGGCACACTTGTGATCCAGATCTTGAGGCAAGAAGACAACATGTCTTTCATCCAGACCTTGAGGCTGAAAGGCACACATTTAATCTGGGCCACACCTTCTGCTAAAAGCCTATATAGGGACAATGGAAAAAGGAAAGGTTCCTTCTTCGCCTGCTTGCCCTCACCTTGTCAGCACATCCATTCCTTCACTGGCATTGAAGCCTACTTCTTCAGGATTCTAGCACATATAGAATACCAGCTAAGACTGAGCAGCTACTAGATTCTTGGACTTTCCATTCACAACTAGCTATTGCTGGACTGCAGCCTGTAAGTCAGTTCAATCTATCTATCTATCTATCTATCTATCTATCTATCTATCTATCTATATATATATATATAGATATATATATATATATATATATATATAGAGAGAGAGAGAGAGAGAGATTCATACCATAATAGCATAAGTTCTATGACTCTAGAGAACCCTGATTAATAAACACACCCTGACGACTGAAGGTTCGTGGACTTCCTGTTTGAAGTACCCACTGACATGGTAAGAGACTGAGGCACCTTAAATATATATGTAAAGGTGAGGAAAATCTGCCTGTCTTCATTTGGTTCACATACATCATCATTAAACTAAAGCTGTAGATGTATTTTCCCAAGTTCTGCAAGCCACTCTAGTAAAGAATCCGAAGAGCTCATGGAAGCCTCTAAGCCAATCAGGAGAAGGCATGGGGCCCTTGGGTCTCCCAAAATGTGGCTGGTACCTGAAGTTACAGGCAATCTTATTGGGGATTGTACCCCTGGATCTTGTAGAGCTCGAGGCAGCACTGAACTACTGTTGGGGCTGACATGAAACATTGTCCCTTCAGAGTCAAAACTTAAGGTAGGGGCTGTAGAGATGGCTTAGTGGCTAAGAGTGCTTGCTGTATCATCATGAGAACCAGAGTTCATATGTTGGTACCTGTGTCACAAACTGGTCATCTCTATGATGTAATTCTAGTTCCATGGGATCTGATACCCTTTTCTAGCCTCCACGTGTATATATGGATACACATCCACACACATGTGTGCACATACACTCGCACAAACACACATAAGTAGATGAAATAAGTCTTCAGAAGACAACAAAATCCCTCAAGGTGTTGCAGGTGGAAAAGCATGCTCAGAGTTATGTTCCCCAGGAAGCTAATGTGGCTTGACCTTCAGCTTCTTCTAGGACAATCTCTCACTATGTCTTTCATATGGTCATACACTAATACAAAAATCTGTAAATGTCAGACATTCCATACCGTTTGTTTTTAAAAAGCTCCTGGGCCTGCCCAATCAACAGAGCCTAAAAATTGGAGGCTTCACAACCCCTCCGTGGTAACCTGGCAACCATTAAGGAAGGGGCCAGTTTCGATGCATCCCACATATTCCAACACAGTGTCCAAGAAGCAGCCAAGACACAAAAGAGATTGAGACTAAAGAAACCAGAGACTTAATGAAATATCAGAACATAGAACAGCTTCTGGCTGAAGCTGGTGGGCCAGGACCCCAGACGTCAGGAGTACCAGTCATCAAAGTCTCCAGGAGCATCAAAAGGGACCAGGTGTACATCCAGACCTCCGGGGATAACAGTGGCCCATCAGCCTTGTACCAACTCTCACAGAGACTCATGGGTGGGAAGAACCAAGATGCATGTCACCAAGGTCATTCTTAAACAGCAGAGGCCGTCTTGGGAAGGATGATATGATGGATGACCCCAGGTTGGCCCACTGGGTAAGGGGATATTATATGGACCACTACCAAAGATGAAGTTAATCCAAGACGGGGAAACTGCCTACCACTGACAGCATTTACGTTTCAATGGAAATGGATTTTAAATCTACTTGAAATACTTTATTTTTTTTAAAAAAAACATTATGAATCAAGAAAAAATTTTTAAATCTTCCAAATAAACCAACTCTCTCCAGGATTCTGTGGGAATTTTTGGCATATTCCAATTATAGAATAAAACCTGTTTGTGATGAAACTGTATTTGTCGGGAAAGCAGTAATATCGTTTACATTTATCCGAGTATGCTGAGGTGGAGACTGCTAGGTGTGCATCAACGTTTTGCTCTGCTCTCCTGGGCTCACAGCCGCAAATGTTCCTTTGTTCTGTAGACAGCTGGGGTGGCCACAGGAAGGAGGCCCCCACAACGGGAGGTAAGTGGAAGTGTGTGGGACAGGTGAGGCACAACCACCAGTCCCTACACCCCGGTATCATGCCATTTCCCTCTCTTTCTGCTCATGTGGACAGAGGCTGCCCAAGTGAGCAGGGGCTCCAAAAACCTGGCTACCTGAAGAATGTCATGGAGAACAAAGGCCCTCACCCAGGAACCATCAGCACGGATGTTTTATGCCTGAGAAATGACCCCAACTTATGTTTTGGAATAGGTTTCCAGATTAGTGTATTTAGGTTGCTTCTGTTATGGTAGGGGCTAGAACCTGGATCTACACTCTACCCTATAGTCTGTTTCACTGTGGCAACCAGTAGCACTTAATAGCTGCACATGGAAGTCCTAAATTCTAACAAGGTATCGATCCAGATCCGGCTTACCAACCAGCCAGGAAGTCGGACAATGACTGAGGATGCTGGGAAACTAGGATGGTGCTGTGATAGAGGGCAAAGGGATGTGCAAGCACGCTGGGGTGTGCAAGTAGTGTTTATCTTCTGAAACAACCAATGAACTGAGCCTTGAAGGATAAGTTAAGTTCAAAAGAGCAGGACTGGGAAGTTCATGACAGACTAAACCTGAGTCCTCTAACATTTCACCCATGGGGCTGTGATGTAAAGACAGAAAACACATTGTTCTGTTCTTTCCAGGGCAAAGAATCAAGGTCAGGGAGGAACCACAGGGAAAGAGAATTCTGTCCAGAAAGAGGAAGAGCCAGTCATCAAGGCTGACCTTGAACTTCAGGGGCTCTGAAGACAACAAGACAGTGTGCTGCCTTTGAGGGCCAGCCAGCCTCTTGGCATGGGCACTCGAGTGTGGACTGAGCACGGGATGGTTGCAGCTCCATCCAGCCATCTTCTGACTCTGGGAGTCTATGCACCTTCCAGGCCTTAGCTGAGCTGGCCTTCTACAGTGTTGCCAGGAAAAAGAATGATTTCAGCCTTGTTGGAGCATATCTTACTCTGTAATGCCTGCCAGTCTCCCTCTCAAGGCTGCGTTGGCTGTGAGGACTCAACATGGCAATCACCAGCAATACAGAACATCTCTCCACACCCAGGCCCCTAAGAAACCCCTCAATTTCATTTGATAACAGCAAAGACTTACTAGCCTTGTATTAAACAGGATTGCTCCTGGGTCAATAACGACATCAAATGACACTAAGTATCCATTTTTCCCCAAGGGGTTTGGGTCAAGGGGTCAGGTGTCTTTACTTAACAGCAACTAGACCATACAGAACAGGAAATAACAGTTTTCAAAAGGACTGCCCAAAAGGTACATTCCACTAAAGTTTTACTGAGAACAGCTTCAGTCCTCTTGGATGACTGGACACACTGTGAGGTACCTTAGGGATAAAAGTCATAAATATCAGTTTCCTCTGAGGAATTAGTTCTTTAGGACAGACTAGTTTTCTGTTTTGAACTGTGCCTGTGGTGGACAAAAAAGGAGTCTGCTGCACACACTCAGAATGCCCTCCAAGCACCACTGGGAAGCCAGTAACTTTCACTTTCCTAAGACTATAGTTCATTTCCACAATCACTCACTAAGTTGCTTTACATGTGGGTTACTAAGGGATAGAGTAAATGATGAGACGCTATCCTAACACGAAGGCTTCCCAAGATTAATGCTGCCATTCTTCTTCAGAGTAACTCACTATGATTATAAAACAAAAGATAAGTTCGGTTATTATCTTGACCAATAAACAGGGCTATCTTGCCTATCACATCTGGGGATTACTCATATCAAAAAGAATTGATTTTAAAACGTGGGCCTAGACTATGATTCTTTCATCTCCTGTAATAACATTCCAGGTGACTAATATATTGCTTAAATAAAGAGAAAAGAAATCCAATTTTCCCAAGCTCAGAAATGAATATTAAACAAAACCTTACATTGTAGGATGAGTCTTAATTATACAACTTCAACCTTAACATCCAAACAAAAGGAATTCATAGAGCTGTATTCTGAGAAAACCCTAATCCTTGACTGGGTCCACACATAAGTTACATTTTATACGCGATTGTTGAACCATAAACATGAGTGATGCCTTCTTAGTTCATGTTGTAGAATCCCACAGACACCATCTTTTCGAAACTCAGGTCACATCCTTGTCATAACGCAACACCCCTAGAGAATCGTCCCTCAAGTGGTACCAAGACCATCTGCCTCAGAGAGCCAATCTCAAAATCCTTCCCAGTTCCTCTCTCCCTTCTTAAGACCCAGACCTTGAAATCCTTGGCTCACAAAGCCTGGGAATTATATCCCCTCTGAGAAAATGGATGGTGCCCAACTCTGGCTTCTGTTCAGTTTGGTTTTTACCCAAATGTGCATACTATTTCCAGTGCTTGCTTGCTGGCCCTGTCTGGAAAGCATGTCCCAGGCTGTTCTGCCTGTTAGGTACTAAGTCTGCTCAAAAGAATGGAAAGGACAGCTAAACCACTGAATGAAAGAACTCCACTGGCCATGACATTGCCACACATGGCTGCCATGACCATGGTGATATTTCTGGGGTCTCAAAGGAACATTGTGAGATTTTAGTCCCCAGTCAAAATGAGAAATTACCACTTTCTGAAGAGAAAAAAAAAATCTTCACAAACTTCAGAATAACATTTTTTCCCCCTAACCATCATTGATTCTAGTCCAGGTATCATTGGTGTTTAACACAGATAAGTCAAGCCAGACCGATACTGCACACGCAAACACATCAGGTAGCCAATGAATTATCACCCACACTCTCTGGTCTTCACCTTCTTCATCAAAACCAAATTGTACAAAGGACCTTCCATATCTAAATGTGCGGCAACCATGAAATCACAGAGCTAGAAAACAATGTCACCCCTGAACTCTCTGTGCAGGCCATGCAGAAATAAATCCACGATTAAAGACCATGAAATAAGGGGAACAATTAAAAAGATCTCTAAGGCCTCCTCGTCCATTTTGAGAAAGTGAGGCGTGGCCAGACAATTGACCGTAAAACATTAATGTGTCTCACAGCCCTAGTAATCCTTACTTCATAAGGCCAATTCTCCTCTAGCAAAAAACAAAACCAAAAACGCTTCACTCTATTTTTTTCCCCAAGCATCGCCTGGAAACACAGAGTGACCATGACCTTTCAATGTTCAGGAGCCCAGGCCCTGCCACCAGCAAGTCTGCCACAGCAAAGAATTCCAGCCAAGTCACAGAGAACACTCCAGCCACCGAGTGAGTTGAAAAAGCCACACCTACCCGGAGCCACTGCTTCTCGGTGAGGGCGTCGCTGTAGTCCACATCCCGGCGCTGTCGAGAACCCCTACCAAATATCTTCTCCTCCTCTTCTTCACAGGTGAGCCTTTCCACTTCGGCGTCATCCTTAATAATCCAGGAGGGCAGCTCATCTTCCTCCATCAGGCGAGGCTTACGCTTTGGATTTCTGGCATCCTCCCTCCTCCGGTCCATGTCCATGCGCTGGGGACAGGGATAACAGTGTCACCAGAGGGAAGAGGACTCTGTGGGACAGAACTTAACAATCTCAGAAGTTGTCTTCCACTGCAGACATGTCCCTTTCTGTCCCTTTTATCCTAGTCGGCTCGCTCTAGTTCATCCTTAAAGCACAGTGTCGACACGAGTGATCTCAACGTGTCGAATCTCCTTCTACCTCTATACCCATCATTTGAATTTGTTTTTACATTAAAGAAAATACCCTCTTCTTAAGCCTATCTTCTTAGCCTATAGTGTGTGTGAAACTCCACCTTAAATAACAGTGAGAAAATTCAAAAGGAGAATGAATGCATTTTAAAAACGTGAGCCCTGGACCCATAGGATGCCTCTGAGAGTGAAGGTGCCTGCTGCCAAGCCTGACGACCCGAGTTCCGTCTCTGGGACCTACATGACATGATAGAAGGAAAGAATTCATTCAGCAAGTTGTCCTTTGACTTCCACACATGTGCTGTGGCATGCACACGCTACATGCAGGATAAATATATGGGGAAACAAATGTATAATTTATTTCTCCCCCAAAACAAGTGAATTCTTTGAGTGTATATATATATATATATATATATATATATAAAGTCTAATAAGGATATTAACCTTGAGCAGTAAGATTTTTGATTTTAATTGAACAGGGAAAAAACATTTAGGGGGAGGGTATCAGTGACCCGGGTACCTCCCATCATGTTACATGTTGAGGGGACATGGATTTTTACACTGGTCAGCTGTCACCAATACATCAACTTCTCAGTACACAGTGCAGGGTAGGAAAGGAACATACTCTTCAATTCTTTACTTTTTAAAAGTTCAGCTCTTAGGAAAATACAACAGACATCACCTCAAAGTCAGCCTCTTCTCAACTGGCCAAGATACATGTGAAACAGCTTCCCTTGGTGGCCTTCAGAAGCCTGTGCCTTCACCTCTCACTTCCTCCTTAGAAATCCTGTCTCACTCTAAGTAAAGGATGCCCCCCACACCCCATGGCTTTAGCAGAACAATCTGGTATGTGTCAAGGAACTACACAGCACTTTCCTTCTCTATACACTAGTTACATATATACAGACCATCTGCACAATGAAATAAGTCATTAATCATTCATTATTTACCTACTCCCTCTTCCTCTGGCTCTACAAGATGGAAACAAGGCAATAAAACAATTTTTTTTCTTAAAAGCTGAAACTGATAGAAAGTGAAGGAAATATTTGCTACTTGAACCCAAATGTGACTTAAAAATTAAGGGTCAAAGCTCCTTAAACTATGCTTTAACATTTCTGGAAATCATTCTGTCTGCGGGACAGGATAAGCTTGGGGCATGGGGGCATCCCATTGGTGGATAAATGTGGCTGCTCTGCTCTCTCTTGCTATACTTAGCTTGCGATGCTAGACTTAATCCAGCCATCTAATGCCTGGCTCAGAAACAGATGGAAGCTTGGCAACGAGCGATGGGAGGCTTTCTTTAAGGCAGGACCCAGCCAGAGGTTGCATGAGGCAACCTCCTAACAGCTATCAGATAACTAGTAAGAACGAAATCTCCCCATGACCTATCTACCCTGTGACAAAATGCTGCCACTTCAAGTTCTAGCTAGATAATTCCAGAGTCCTAGACCAGAGCTTGTGAAATGACCACAGTAGGTTGACAAATGGAGAGTAAGTCTTATTTTTTATATTAATAAAAATAAGCCATGTACATGATTTTTCTTTAAAGAAAGGTAGATTCAATTAAATATAAGCTGCAAGTCCTAACGATTGTGTCTCTCTCTAGAGATTCTACTCCCACAATGCCTCTGTAACATCTTAAGTCAGTATTGGATAAAAAGACTAACTTTTGATTGAATTACTGTATGGATATATTTGCCTTAAGGCCTTATTAGAAACCTTAACATTAAAAAAAAAAAGAAACCTTAACATTTACAATAATTTTTAGCCTTTGTGGCAAATATGGCCTCTAAAAGCCTATTGTTCATATATTGGCTCAAGATACATATCTGAAGCATGTTGCTATGCTATCAAATAAAATTTTTAGGTTAAACTCACAGGTTATCAGTATAAACAGTGAGTTATTTGATGTCTTGGTTTTAGAAGAAAGCAATACCACTGTTTAAAAGAAAGAGTATTCTTTGAAAGACACTATTTGATTACAGTATCTATACATTAAAATAAGTCTCTATGAACGTGATGCACAGAAATAATTCTGAATAATAAATAAAGACTTTAGGGATATGAGCTCCAGAGACTTGGCCAGCTCACATTCCTTTCTTCTTTCTCACTAAACTCTTTCATCAGAGTAGCTGGCATGGAGTCAAATTCTATTTCCTGCCCCCTGGTGGAGGTGCTAACGAACAGCGAAGTGGCCAAAGGTAGCCAGAGAGTTAAGTTTTGAAAATTAAACCAAACAAAAACCTGTATGGCTCCCCTCCCCCAAATAGATGCTAACACTTAAGACACAGGCATGAGTGCTCACAAAGTTAAGGCGCTTACAAAAGAACATTTGTCCCTTAGGCAGTCTGGCCTGTTACAAGCCTGCTCTTCCCAGGACACATACTCATTTCCTAGTCATAGGAAGACCTGGCCTTGGACACACGCCATTTTTGTCTGAGGTTTTCAATTTCTACAAAAGTCCAGCTTCAAAGAAGGAACGAGAGGCACTGTTTCTCCCTGATCTCAGGGCCACCAGGGACTGCCTATCCCTGAGCCAAATCTAATTTGGGAGTATCTGAGGCTATAACAGTGTTGACTCACTGCCAGGGAAGCCTCTTACCTCAGGGTTCCCCAGTCACCTACATTCTAGTAAGCTCCTCAAAGATTGACGTTTATTTCTGATGTGTCTCCCTGTTTAAAAATTTAACCTATAATTGTGGAAGAGTAACAGCAGACCCCCATGCTACTGCCCAGTCTCTCTAAAGTGGCTTCACCTGGACAGCGAAGAAATACATTTCCTAAGCCAGGAGTTATTGCCACGGCTGCCTGCGTTTTTCTGAGAGCTAATGGTCTTTTATTATGAGTCATTATGTGTGGGCACAATCTGTGTTCTCTAGACAAAAGCCATCCAAACAAATAAATAAACTCCCCACAAAAAACGACACAAACATCCACTCAGCCTGAGCTCTATTCTCACGCCCTCCTAAGCTTTAAAAAAAAAAAAAAAAGGTAGAGATTGCAAGCCCATTGGGTCATAGTTGGCTTAATTCTGTTTTCTTTGGCCTACAATGTTACAGAATAATATTAGTAAAAGTCCTGAATTTGGTTGCACACTTTAACGCTGATTATTTCGTCTAACGGTGTGGATTCCTAGCTTCTCTTCAAAACTGGTACAAACTTCGGGCTAAATGGGTCTCACATCTCCACCTTATAGCCCCAACACCAGTAACAGAACCTTTAATACACCCCTCCTCTCTGTGTCTTGCTCAGGCAGAGTGCATTATCCAAGACCCCAGGGCTTTCCAACTGGTGCTCTGATCAGGGTCCTTCACTGTTCCTACACCACAGCTGTGGTGCAGCTATGGAGCACACGTATTCCTTCTCTCCACAATCAGGCTAAAGGCCTGAGATGAAGAGCAAGGTGACTGAAAATACTGGAGGGAACCTTATACTTTACCATCCGGATCTGTCCTGCCATCCGGCAAATATCACCATCCATTCAATAATCTCTTACATAACGACTACGTGCCTAGGACTGTTTTGGCCATTTAAGAGTGGGTGTAGAAGCCTGAAGAAGGTGGTACCCATCATTCTGCAGCTGCTGAGCAGCCCCCCTCACAGATGGGGCTTGTTCCCCAACCACTGTGGCATGTGGTACACCTCACATGTAAGTCAAACTGAGGTTTTAGGAAACTTATAGATGCTATATGTCACGGAACTTCAAGGTTAAAGCCAGGGACAACAGATTCTAAAATACCAAGGTTCTTTAACAAGAAGCAGGTTTTGCTCTGTGAACCAAGGCCATATCTTCCTATGCACACACCACAAAGGCGGTGTGTATCTTCCCTGCAACAGTTTTAAGGGCCATTGCTGTTCACCTGCTCCTCCTATTAGGAGGAAGCTGGCTTGGGCACAGCTGCAAGCTGAATTCTCTGAGAACGGGCTGTCGTCCAGTCTGATGCTTGGCTGGATCAGAAGTGGATCCCTGTGAACTGTGGACCATATAGCCTGTCCAGAGGGTGAGGCTGTGACTCAGCTCTGGCCAACTGCTTCCATGCAGAGCTCTGGGCCTAACACTGCCCCATCTCCTTTTCCAAAGGAAGCCAGAAATTAGGATTCTTTTCATGCTGGCAACAAATGCAAAATTTTAAGAACTGCTATGTGGGCCAAACACAATATGTCTGCAGGCTAAAACCAGCCAGTTTGCAGACTCTGAATTAAAAAAAAAAAAAAAACAAAAAAAAACCACACACACACACACACGCACAGGCTTCAGCACCAAGGTTCTACCCGGTATGCAGGCTGCAGGCATCCTGGATACCAGAAAAGGGGGACAGGAGGAAGGTAGTGGTTTCCCATGATTCCTGCGACATTACCATAAAAAGATCAAACTCTTCTTCCCGGCGAGCAATCATCTGGTTCAGGGTCTCGTCATCGGGTACTTCATCTTCTTCCTGGGTTAAAAACAGAATGATTGAACAGGCTTTAAGGACAGAGACTGGAGAGAGAGAGAGAGAGAGAGAGAGAGAGAGAGAGAGAGAGAGAGAGAGAGGTATTCTGTCCTGTTTCTCCAGACAAAAAGGGAAGGGAAGGGCCCCTCAGTTTAGTACCTGCCATTTGTATTTTGTGAGCTTTTCAAACAGTCTTTCTCCAGCAGGAAATCTGTCTAGGGCGGGAAATCTGCTCTCTAAGAAACACCAGCTCTCCTGGGTGTGGATCTTTTCTGTAACTTTTAAAGCGAGCTACTTAATGTCTCCCCGCCTCCATGACCTCATCAGCAACATAGGCGTGACATGTACTTCACAGGAGGATGCCAGCCTTAGCCACAGAAACTCACAGGAAATGACTGCTTAATGTTAATTCTACTAATTCCACTGATGATACTGCAAACGCGAATGTTTTTATTTTCAAAGGTTTATCCAAAACAATGAGTTTCTGTCACTAAGCAGGAGGACAAGCGATATATATTCATACATATACATACACAGGTACCGAATACGGAATCTTTAAGATATATTGAATCAATGGTTTCCAGTGGACACTATTATTGCTGGTGGTTCAAACTGCACTTAGGACACAATTAAAAACTATCAATATAAAAATACCCCAAAACTCTACCCAATTAAAACAATCTAATGAAAAAAAAAGATTACATAAGGCCTAAAAGTTCCTAAATTTTACATATTCAGTTAAACAAAGGCACATTTTCTGCTAATTTCTCAGAAACCAGCAATTCTCAAGGTTTTAGGGACTAAACAGTATGCTGTGGCTTCCACGATCTTAAAAAAATACCAGGAGCCTAAGAGAGATGATGTCAGCTCCCAAGATACCTTGCTTGCTGCAGGGACTTAGTCTTAGAAATGAATGCAACTCAATAAAGTATATGACCTAAGATAATAATTACTACTGAAAACCCTTCCAGTTTAATTCAACCCCATGTTTTGATTAAAGTCAATCTGTCTAAATATATTATATTTCACATGACAAGGAGGTAGACTTGCTGGAGACGGGGCTCAGCCTTTACACGATCGTGTACCTGGCGACGGCACTAGTGAACAGAGGTCTCCATTGCTTTCACTGTGATACGACCACCTGCATCTTTTCACTCACACAATGAGGCCAGAGGTGTCCCCAGGCAAGATGCAGATTCTCCTAGACACTGCCAGGACACCCGTTCACAGAGACCTGAGTCCCCAGAGCATAAATTGTCTGGGAAGTTTACAGGAACTCTTGCTGTGTTCTTGGTACCCTCACACTTCATGCCAGCTGTGATCATGGCACCCTGCGCTGCCCTGGACTGCTGGGACAGAAGCCATTCACTGCAGTCTGCAAAGGTCCCCCATTGACTTCATATCAGGGCATAGACCACCAGAGCCTGGGAACAGCTGCCTGACACAGTCAGAGTCGGGAAGGGACATAGAGTCCCGACAAGCTGCAGACAGTGAGCAACAGTTGGCACGGAACTCCCCTGTAGGCCCTACATGGTGGTCTGCGGGCCTGAGCAAGATCAGCCACTCCCGGTGGGTTAGGAAGGCTAGCAAACTCGAGGCTTCCTCGCCCATCATCTCACCTGGGCAGGTAACATTTTTACAAGGTAACAGTTTTCAAAAAGCCAACAAGAATGCAGGGGAGACTCCTGGCTGAGTACCGGCTCTTGCCACAGCATGCTTTGTCAATGTCCATGTCATTTAACACAGTGGCTTAAATATTTTTTATCACATTACTTATTATTTGAAATGTATTTATTATATTAATTACTCGATATTTATTTATTACGGAAACACATGTGCTATGGTGCACGTGTGAACATCAAAAGACAACTTGTGGGAGTCAGTTGTCTCTTCCAACATGTGGGTCCTGAGGTCCAAACAGTTTGGCAGGCTTGGCGGCAAATACCTTTACCTGCTGGGCCATCTCACTAGTCCACAGTGTACTAGGAAATGGCCAAGTGTATAAGCTAAAGCAAAAGGCACCTGACAATCTAACTCCTAAGTCTGTATCAAATCTTCAACTTAAAAAAAACAGAAATGGTGAATTATTTGAGATTTAAAAAGGCTTTAGATGTGTGTAGATGTTTGAGTGCATGTGAACAATTTTATTTCTCATCATTTTCTGAAATTCAACAGGTAACTAATCAGATACACACACACATACACACACACACACATACATACACACACACACACACACACACACACACACACACACATATATCAGACAAATTAGGAGGCACAACAGCAAAACACTCTTCACTTTTCAAAAAGATTCATTTCATATCAGTCTCTACTTCCCATGCAGGCTCATGTCAGAAATGAAGACTATGTAAGAAAGACTTTAAAGCTTTACCTCACCCACCAACACCCAAGGCAGTCTCTCCCTAGAAACCTGCTGGCCACACCGGTCAGTTAGAAAAAAAAAAAAATGGATGGAGTTAGAAAAAAAAAAATCATCCTCAGTGAGGTAACCCAGACCCCAAAAGACAAATACGTATTCACTTATAAATGGACGTTAGCTTGTAAGCCTTTGTAAGTCATGCCATAATCCACAGAACCACAGATGTCAGGCATAGATCAAGGAAGGGTCTAGTGGGGAGGGAGGGATCTTCCTAGGAAGGAAAAATAAAATAGTTACACATAGATGGGGGCAGAGACTGGGCCAGGAGGGTCAAATGCATATGCGAAGGGAAAAGGGGGTAAGTGGGGAGAATACAGGGAGAATCAGCTAAAACTAAGGGCCATTTGAGGGGTTATATGGAAACCCTAAAATGCATACATATATCAAGGTGATCTAAATGGAATCACGACATAACAGGGCCGTGGGTGGGGGTTCCTATGTGGACATTTCTCATTACCCAGTGAAGACTCCAGTTCTGGGAATGGGCTATACCTAATTGAGTTATTTGCCAAGGGGACCCATGAGAACCTCCAAACACCCAGAATATTTCCAAGACTATTGATTGCTGTCCACAAACTGATGGTAGAGCCCCCTTGCTGAAGACAACACCTACACAACTCACTGAACATGGAGAAGTCAAGCTGGGGGTGCCTACCCAGAGCCTTCACCTTTACTGACTTGTGTTCAGGGTCCTGGCAGGTACCCTGCATGCTATACCAGAGCAGAAAGGTAAACACCAACCCAGCTATAAATCCTGTGATCCACAATGGTGACGTGTATGCAAGATGGGCTAGCACAACAGTGTTACAAAGCCTGTGGGATTAACCAACCAATATCTGACTGAATTTAAGGTCCGCTCCTTGAGATGGAACCTATCCTCAGTACTGCTTGGATGACCAAGAACCTGAGACCTTAGGGGAAAACCAAATACTCCTGTTCTGCTAAAAGAACATAGCAATAAAATGACTCTAACGACATTCTGCTGTACCCATAGATCAGTGTCCTGCTCAGCCATCATCAGAGAAGCTTCTTCCTGCTATAGAGAGGAATAAATACAGAGACCCACAGACAATGTGCAGAGAACGAGAGCGATCTTAGAACACTGGGTGTTAGATGGGATGTCTCCATCAATTCCCTTCCCTCAAGGTTCAGGAAAGCCTGTGGAAGAGGAGGTAGAAAGACTCTAAGAGTCAGAGGGGATGGAGGACACCAAGGAAACAAGGCCTTCTAAACACAGGAGGAATGGCACACATATGAACTCACAGAGAGTATAGCGGCATGAACAGGGCCTGAACTCACAGAACAGCATGAACAGGGCCTGTACAGGTCTGGGAGTGCAAGTGGACACAGACTCACATTCCTAACCCAGAAGCTATCTCCAACTGATAACCATTCACAAATAAGAGAGTAAGAACCAATGTGGACTTGGGTGGGTGGGAAGCTGGGGAGGATCTAGGAAGAGCTGGAGGAGGGGGAAACCATAATTAGAATATATTATATGAAAAAAATCTATTTTCAATGAAAAAATTAATAAAAAAAGACCCTTAAAAGAATTTAAATTTTAATTTATAGAGGACTTCAAAAACACAAAACCAAACTGCATGTATGCAGTGAGAATAGTATTCTGTGTAAACATGCAAAATAAACTTATGCTCTAACTTTCAAGCACAGGTACACAATGGACAGCTTCATGGTAAGAACTGATGCTGATGTTCTGCATTCCAGATGTTACAGACATGTTCTAAAACACACTGCAGGTTCATTTTAGGCCGATGATTTGTGTCTCTGTATGTGTCTGTGTATGTACAGAGTGGCCCTAGGGCCTCACACCAGCAAGGCAAGTACTCCAGCACAAGAGCTATACTCCCAGTCCTAAAATGAATGTTTAGCATAAAATGACTGAAACTGGTCACCTAAGAGAGTGAAGTGACTCGATAAAAGATAATCAAAACACTGTTTGCACAACTCTGGAAATTTTTGTCAATAGAGACTTTAGGGCTTGGGTGACTTTTTCCTCCACCTCTGCTCAGTTCTTAAAAAGATCTTTTTTTGTGGTGGTTAAGGTCGAGATTTCCAAACTCATGGGCTAAAGACGCTGTGAAGGGCATCTTATAAGTGTGCTGGAGTAGTCCCATCCCCGAATAAAAAGCAACAGAGACAGGGCTCTGCAATGTGAGAGGAGGGAAAAACGAGGCAGGACCTAGACTGTCTTAATCCTGCAGTTTCACAGCTTGCCTATAGGAGGCAGCACTCACAATACAATAAAATACACTTGGCGGTTACCGACCCCCAAGAGGAGAGGGAAGTATCCAGAGGCTAAGCTTTGAGAATCCTTTGGCAATAGTTCTTAAGACATTCATGCAAATAACTTTTAGAGGTTTTCTGTGTTTGGGATATAAGATAGCAGCTAATTTGGTCAATTTTAATTAACACCAGCCCAGAAAATTCTTTAAGGAACAAAGACGTTATTTTTTAATCCTTTGGGGACAAAAGGTCACCTGCTAGATTTCAGAAACTTGGCTTTCTTTAATACCTCATTCTCCTCTTCATGCTCCAATATGGCCTGCAGGAATGCTCTCCGCTCGTGGCTGGATGACTTCTGATCAAACATGCCGGCCTGGATAACCTTCTGATCCACATTCAGCTTGTATTTGGCAGCTGCAAGAATCTTTTCCTCGACACTGTTGACAGTGCAGAGCCTCAGCACTCGGACCTCATTTTGTTGGCCAATTCGGTGAGCTCGGTCTTGGGCCTGCAGATCCTGTTTTTGAGAACAATATGCTGTGAGGATCCAGGCACCAGGATTAACCCACCAAACAGGGCTACCTAAGAGGGAGATGTGGGAGGGTTCCATAACCAGTCTTTACAAAGGTTAGATTTTGCTTACACGTTAAAACACACACACACACAAAGCTATTGTCTTTGGAAAAGTTCAAGGTCATTTCCTACTGAGGAAGTCTGGGTTTACATCAACCGTGCCAAGTGAAATAACATCCCAGGATTTGACATCTAGCTCTAAAAATAGTTTACCTATCTGTAGGTTTGCCATGAAAATTAGCCCTCCATTGAAACAAAAACCAATATATCTGAGGTCAGAATTAAGATTTAGATTATTACCTACAAAAACATTTTCAAGTAGGAAGACACACAGTCTCTCCAATGCAATGTGTTAATGACACTATTACATCATTGAATTGTACTTTCATGCATTGTACATACATACATATATATATGCACATTTCATTATATACACAAACCTACATACATTCATACATACATTATACAGATAGTGACTAACCAGCTACCCAATTCCTGGACCTAGCCCTATCAAAGATGCAGTACTTCATTTTACAAGTACATCCTAGTGTATCTGGAAATGCAAGTGATTGCTGGTAGGATAATAAAGTAGAGAAATGAGGGAAACTGGAGTGAGGGGAAATTGGCACAGTATGCCAAAATGTAAATACTGGGCATGGCTCTGCCTCAGAACTCACTTTTTTTATCCTGAAGAAACTACCATGGGTATCCATAAATATTATAAATAAGAATGGGTGTCTTTTAACATTACCTATTCTTTTTGTAATTTTTTTTCTTAAAAGAGGAAGTAAACACTCAACAGTGCTAGATGACTACAGACTGCAGTGTGCACCAGCAGACACACGAATTAGCAGAAGCCTCAATGGCACAGAGCTGAAAGTGGGAACTAGAAGTTGTGAATGAACATGGACACTTGGTCCCATGTGAGTACATCTACCTACGCCCTGAAAAAGGTGAGAGCATCAAACACCAGCATGCCAACAATGTCTACATTGCCCACTTGGGGCTTTATTTTTAATAGTCTTCATTTTGTTTATACACATCTTAACAGTTTCCTCTACTTTAAATGTGTTGATATTATAATATGAAAAAGGGCTTAATGAAATGTTTAAGTAAAAACTTCCATAAACTTCCGAAGCCATCCCCTAACTTTATAGCTACTCAAATAAAAATATATTGGTATGGTCCTTTTAATCGCATGGTCCAGGCGAGGGACCAGGTCTGTCGCTGATTAGTTATTTACACACGTCCCCTTAGATCGGCCACGTTTTTAGGACAGAGGTCTACGCTGTTTCTTGCATTCCTAGCATTACACTCTGAATATGGCCGACACTCAGCTATAAGCTTGTCCTTCCAACCAGCCCAGGTTCCTGTCATCTGTGCAACACAAGGGGACAGTGGACAAACGTGTGCCCAGGGGATTTGTTTCGGCTACAGGGACCTGTGAAACAGGGCAATTAATTTAGGCAGAAGTTCGCCCTTAGAAGACATGTGAAAACTTCATGTAAACATCTTGTGCTGAACCATGACCACAATGGGGGTCAGATCATCAGATTATTTTCTAAAGCGGACAATGTAAAATAGGTAACTAAAATGTTTCCCTGTGGAGGGCTCAATCATCTCTTCCAACACATCTTCACCAGGACACCTAAGCAGCAGTCAATGACAGGCTCTCTGTCATCAACCTTTCTTTCCATTAGAACTAAGGTGAGCCAATCATTTCTGTAACAGGGATCATAGTAAAGATTTGGGCTCTCTGAGCCAGAAGCAGAAACTTGTGGTGATATATTGTATCCCCCAATATATTGTGTACCTTAATAAAGCTTAGCTGAGGACCAGAGGAAAAAGCCAGCCACTATATTAAACATAAAAGTCAGGCAGTGGTAGCACACACCTTTAATCCTAGCACTCAGGAGGCAGAGATCCATCCGTAGCTCTGTGAGTTCAAGGCCACACTGGGAACAGAGCCAGGCGTGGTGGCATACACCTTTAATTCCAACACTAGTTAACCATAAAGGTCTGGAGGTCTGTACAGACAGACAGGAAGTGACAGAGCTGGGCAGAGAGAGGACATGAGATGGCAGGGACAGAAAGGCATACAGGCATGGATATACAGAAAGTAGGTCTCTTTGGAAGCTGAGGCGTTGGGGTGAGGCGAGGTTGGCTGTGGCTTGCCCTATTCCCTGATCTCTCGGCTTTCACCCCAATATCTGTCTCTGGGTTTTTATTAATAAGATCATTTAGCGCCGGGCGTTGGTGGCGCACGCCTTTAATCCCAGCACTCGGGAGGCAGAGCCAGGCGGATCTCTGTGAGTTCGAGGCCAGCCTGGGCTACCAAGTGAGTTCCAGGAAAAGGCGCAAAGCTACACAGAGAAACCCTGTCTCGAAAAACAAAAAAAAAAAAAAAATAAGATCATTTAGCAATTGTCTTACAGAAACTCTTCTCTCCAAAGGGACTAGACCCTTCACTAACCACCAGCTTCCTATTTATGCTCCAAACATGAAAACTAGTCCCCTCTTTGAGGCAGTAGCAGACCAGGCTTGCCCAGAATGGGTAATAATCTGCCCTCTGTGTAAAAGAGGCTGATGGACGCCAAGATGCAGGTGGCAGCTGATGACAGGGTCAGTACAGACACAGGGTGGACCGTCCCAGAGTCCTCGGGAACTTGTTGTAACAGTTTTGGTGGCAGCGGCAGCAATTTGGGTTTGTGTGGCTAGATCACCTGTCTATTTGGAAAGTAGCCACAGTGGGCATTTCTAGGATGGAGAGGCTTAGAGAATCTGAGTCCCTAAGAGGGAAAAAAAGGCTGCATGTTACAAATAAGAACTAAATGCTGTAACTATTGGGTAGTTCAACGTTTCTGAGATTTCTATATATATTTTTGTTTTACTTTGAGTTTTTGTTGTTGTTCTCTATTTGGGGCAGTACTGGAGATTAAACCCCCAGCCTCATACATGTTATTTTAGATGAACTATATTTCCAAGCCCTGCTTTTACCTGACAGGGTTTCTCTGTGTAGCCCTGGCTGTCCTGGAACTCACTCTGCAGACCAGGCTGACCTTGAACTCAGAGATCTTCCTGCCCCTGTCTCCAGAGTGCTGGGATTAAAGGCCTGCAGCTTTCTTTCTGTTGTTGGTGGCTCCCCCCCTCCGCCCCGCGCCCCACTCCGCCCCGCCCCCCCTCCCACCACCTGGCTTGCTTTTACTTTTGGAGACAAAGCATCACTAAATGGCCTAGGCTGGCCCTGAAGTCACTCCACAACGCCAAATGGGATGAATCTACCTGCTTCTGCCTCCCTCACAGCTGACACTACAGACCTGTGCCACAAAGTCCTGTTTATGTCTGGGGTTTCAATCAGTAATCTCAAACTTCATCACCCTCATTTATGGGAGATGACGTGTGGTGGTTTGGATGAAAGTGGCACCGACAGGCCCATAGGGAGCGGCACTGTTAGGGGGTGTGGCCTTGTTGGAGTGGGTGTGGCCTTGTTGGAGGAAGTGTGTCACTGTGGGTGGACTTACGTTTCAGAAGCTCAAGCCAGACCCAGTGTAGCTTGCTCTCTCTCCCTGCTGCCTTCAGATCTGGATGTAGAACTCTTAGCTACCTCTCCTGCACCATGTCTACCCGTGTGCTGCCATGCTTCCCGCCATGACCATAGTGAACTAAACCTCTGAACTGTAAGCCAGCCCCAATGAAATGTTTTCTTTTATAAGAGTCATTGTGGTCCTAGTGTCTCCTCACAGCAACAGAATGCTGACTAAGACATGATGTCTGAACTCTAGACCCAGCCAAGAAGAGGGCCTCTCTGGAGACTTTATGGCTGACTGTTTTGTTATACAGCCACGGAACTTTCAGTTAATAATGGAAATCCAAAGCTGTGTTTCTCATCAACAGTTTGAAGAGAGTCTGGTAAATGCAGGATTTTGTTGGTAATTCTGAATTCATGCATTCTCTCTTTGTTTCCAAGTAGTTCAGACATTGAAAGCAAAGAGGTAGGAAGAAAACTACAGATCTGTCACCCTGATAGGAATCCCGCCTGAACTGCAGAATGCAATCAGGGATATTGAAATAGATACATTAAAAGTGTTTCTGGCTGGGTGGTGGTAGCACACACCTTTAATCCCAACACTCAGGAGGCAGAGAGCCAGGCGGATCTCTGAGTTCTAGGCCAGCCTGGTCTGCAGAGCAAGATCCAGGACAGTCACCAAAACTACACAGAGAAACCCTGTCTCAAAAAAACTGAGGAAAAAAAAAGTGTTTCTGAACTTGAAGCAAGCAGACTCTGCTGGGGGCTCCCCCCTTAGTTCTGTTTCAATCTTCTCATCCCACAGAGAATGACTGGGATCAATGTGCAACACAGAGGTACCCAGGCTCATTGAACTAGATACCTGGGGGAGGGGCAGCAGCTATTCTTTAAGAGCTGTCTTTCAATTCCAATGTGCCCCTGCACTTCACTCCCGGCCAGCAGCACTTCCTGGAAGTCCCTACCACTCAACCTTCCCAATTACCATGAGACGGGCAAGTTACAGCTGAGGGTGGCCAACTGCTGAGGAACCTGGGTGAGATGGACACAGTTCACCTTCATATGTGAGAAGTGTGGTCCCCACTTTTAGCAGTTGGAATCCAGGGTTGGCTACACTATGTATCTTACAGGCAGATGCCCTGTGTCCTAGGGTTCGCTAGGAAACCTGTGGCAGAAAAGAGCTAGCCAACATTTATTCTGGAACCACCAAAATATCCCTTTTAAAGAATACATCTAATGATGCCTAGAAAAAAAAGCTAACATAACAAATACTCTCCATAGGATAGTGTGTATGTGTGTGTGTGTGTGTGTGTGTGTGTGTGTGTGATTTTAAATGACATACAAAATAGAAGGTTAACTATTAACTATCCTATACTAACTGTTCATGAAGAAGTTACTTGACTCGCTTGGGACTCAGTCTCCTTAATGGCAAAACCGTAAAGAGTAACATTCATGCCCTCTCAGGGTGATTGTGGAACTGAGTGAGGCAAGGCACACCGGGAGGCCGGTGCGGAGGGAGTGTTCCGTGGGTGCTAGCTCTTGTGCTCCTCAGTTTGTTTTTACTATTTCTGGTCCTGGAGGTCAACAGCAGAGCCTCACGGAAACTGAGCTCACAGTCCGCCACTGAGCTCCACCCCCAGCCCCGGGAACGTTTTTTGATTTATCCTTCACCAGATGCAATTTGCTCAATGGCAATCCCAAGAGATGGGATTAAGACAGAAGAAAGCGAGTTTTCCAGCCCACTCTTGGGCTCTTCACAGGCTTGGGTATAGCAGAAATAGCTGCGCTCCAAGGGAGATAAGAAAACAGCCATAATAATTGGTTGGGCTATTTCTCCTTTGGAGAAATTGCCCGGTCATTTAGAAATGTGCTCTGTCCTATAAACGTGAGTGATGAAACTGATAATCTTTCCCTTCCTCTCCAGGGGGAAGCCTGGGCGCCCAAGGAGATATGCGCACCTGATGAGGATTCCAGTCGCTGTCAAAGATGACCACCGTGTCCGCGGCCTGAAGATTTAAGCCCAGGCCCCCAGCTCGTGTGCTCAGCAAGAAAATGAAATACTGGGACCCGGGTTCATTGAATTTCTTCAGCAAAGCAGCGCGATCCTCAGACTTGGTGGTGCCTGAGGGGATAAGAAAAATAAATTTGCCAATTAACTCCCGTCCGGAAAAGGCGGAGAACTAGACAAAAACGCCTGCTTCCTTGAGAAACACACCCCCAGTCCTCTCAAGCGCTGGTGAGGTCATAGTTGGGGGGTTTTTGTAGTTTTAGAAGGAACTTAAAGCATTTTGCAATCAGGAAAAAGAAAAAAAAGATAGAAAGGAAGAGAGTGTTTACCCGCTTCTGACCATATACCTTTGTAACTTCACAAATTCTAGAACATTCTTACTCTAAGATGCAATGAAAACATTCCCCGGACTTATTTCTGGACTTAAAAATAACTAATAATTTAAAAGCCACCCACATACATGTATACACACATGCTTGAAAACAGTGATTATAATGGGCTAAAGGAGCTTTTCTGAGAGGCATTAGATCGAGGACTTATTTCCCCCAAGAGAATTAAAACAAAATGAAATCTGCTCTCCACTGCCTGAGCATTCTTATTGGTACTAAGGACAGGATGGTAAAATCATCCACGTGAAGGGACTGCTTCCATTCTGAAGACCCGAAGCCACACTTTCTAAAGGTGAACCTCCATGTTTCTGAGACTGACTCGCTGCTCTTTGGGTTAAAAGATGATGCTAAACTAATACCAGTCAACCGAGTAGGCTGTTAGATACCAGGGTGGTCATGATAGGGAGTTTTGAAGAGTACAGACTCAGCAAAGATCGCCAATCCCGAGTGTGGGCACTCACTTGTGGGCACACCTGTGACCCACTGTAGCCCTCTGGAACATATTTATCCAGCCTCTTCATAAAATGCACCGTGGAAAGGGCAGCACAAAACTTCACCAAGATTCCACCTGAATGTATTTCGCAAGGGAAGTGGTGATGCTGGATTCTGAACAGGCTGATGGGGAAAATCTAAGCATGTTACATGATACTCCCTGGCTGGCTGCTCTACAAATGTTATTCCGATGCATGGTTCTGTTTTTAAGATGAAAATATACCACAATTTATTTCAGAGGATTAAAACACTTAGCTGACTCCAGCCAGAGGAATCAAGTTACTTACTAGGGTCAAGTTCCCAAACATGGGGATCTGTTTTTCACATTTAGTAAAAATAATGAGCATCCTCAGGAGGGGAGAGAAGCAATCCCACAAATACAGCAAGCAGGGATTAGGAGCCATGGTCTGGGGGCTCTTGTAACAAAGCAATGTTCTTTAGACTAGTCTTACTTTCTAAATTAGATTTTTTGTTTGGTGAACTGCTCAAATCCTTCCAGGGGGAACTGCAGGAATCTAGACTTGGGGGAGGGGTGGTTTATTGAGTGGGCTCTGAAATGTGCAAACGTTTTTTTTTTTTTTTTTTTTTCTTTTTCCCAGAACTGGCTTGCTGAGATTAGAGCAAAACCATTTGTCCATGATGCTAATGAACGGAAGACATGTTTTGTTTTGCAGGAGACCCTCTCTATACTGCCTTTCTAGTTACAGTCTTTTCCACAGGAAGAAAACGTTTGACTTCTGTCTGACAGTTGTAGAGACCCCTGTCTATTATTAATTGGAGAGCTTGCCACATGCCCTTCACAAAACAGCATCATGACAGAAGTGGGTGCATAGCAGGGCTGGCTACCTTATGACTGGGACACAAAAAGCCTAAGGGAAGGGTTGGGGCCCATCATCTTCTTGAAAGGCATGTCCCCAGGGACCCAGAGACTTCCCACTAGGTCCCACCTCCTACAGGGTCAACCACCTCCCAGTAAAGACATTCCCGGGAGCAAACATTTAACACACAGGACTTTGGAGGGAAACTGAAGATCTAAGCTAGAGCTTTTATCCCTCTGTAAAGGGAGAATTCTATGTGAAAACCACACCTACCCTTTCGTTAGGAATAGTGAGGACTGAACCCACAACCTTGCACATGGTCGGTAAGCACTCTATCACTAAGCTGCAACAAGTCCTGTAGAACACCCTAACCCTATACTTGATCTTCTTCCTACACAGGGTTCAGTCTGAGAAGATTATAACATTTTAAGCGTGTCCCAGGCATGTTTTGTGTCTTGACATACTTGTATGAAAGTAACGCCAGTGGCAGCATTAGTTTATTCACAAGGAATCATCGCTCACATGTTTGTTCTCTGCCCTGAATTAAAAGAAAAGCCAAACAAACAAACAGAAAGACTTCTCAAATGGGGAAAGGGGAAATAATGACACTGGTTCAGCAGCAGCCAGGCACAGAAACTGGCACTTGGATTCTCTGAGGTTACAGCCTTTAACAGTTTTAATCACTGAAAAATGATCTGGTAAAGATTAAGTCTTAAGATATGAATAGAACCAACTGGGAAATACGCCTACCCAGGATGCAGTAACCTCAAGTGTAACACAGAGCCCCAAAAAATAACAGTGTCAAAATTCATTAGTCAAAGAGTCCTCGGGCTCTCCACCAGAGACCTCAGGCAAACAGATCAAGCGTGTATCTTCTGAGTGCTTAAACTTTAAAAAACAGCTGGAGACTTGACATATTACAAAAATAAACAAAAAATATTCAATCACTTTCCAGGTAAAGCTATCCAGCATTTCCTATGAGAAGATCTAGAATTTCCTGGCTTTCCACCTCCATTGGTAGACACTGTTCACTAGCAACCTCTTCAGTATTGCTAGGGGAGTCTCAAACTGCCTTGTAAGAGTTCATCCAAAGGCAAGCGATCCTCGACGAAGGTGCAGGGGATTTAAAGTGCTCAGTACCAACATCTATTTCATGTGTACCAGACTCTGGTGTAGGACACAAGTCATTACAGGAACACAATTAACCGCAAGGGGCAATTGTATTGAAAACTAAAGAATTTGCCAGAAGGAACACATGGAACACATTGCCAGACTGTCATTGATGGCTAATTTTTCACTGAGTTTTGGCTGTCTTAAGAAATTTCATCTTCTGGATGAAACTTCACCATTTGCACTCACAAAGGAAACAAAAAAAAAATCGTTTCCCATGACAATAAAACAATAGTATAGCGTAAGTCTATCTGTACAATCACAATCTTTGTAGGAAAATATTTGCTTAGCTTTTATCAAGAGTTTTTTTTCCTCCTGAAGCCAAAGTTGAGATGTCAAATTTAGTAACGAAAATCTGAAGGTGTTTTATGACCTGGATGATAGGGTGGTATGGGAAACAGCTGGAAGGGAAGTTCTAACACAGCCATGTGTATAACACTTTCCACTTCCAAAATGAATGGCTGCTGTTTGTAGTGTAGTGGAGGAGCCTGTCCAGACATCATGGTCCCCACGCAACACTTTTACACAACTTCATCTCTCCTGAAAGAACTGCCTACTCGTCCTGTTTCCCTAGGTCTCAGCTGTGCAGCCAAGTTCAGAATCTGTGTTAGAATGCTGCTGATGGCCAAGCTAATTGTATTTCAAAGGTGGAGTTATTTCCCTGGGCATGCTCAAACCAAGCATTCTTGAAACTAGATAATCCAAGTTAGAAGCCGGTTTCACAGCTCAGTTTTGTGTGTGTCGAGTCTTCTAAATGGAGACTGTACTGACCGACACAAAAAAAAACTTATTTATTGAGAAAATTAACAATACCCATGAAGTATTTTCCCTTTTATCCTGCATGTAGCCTTACATTAGCTGAAGAGGCAGGCAAACACAAGAGAGACTGGAAGTCACTTTTTGCCACTTTTTTTTTTTTAAAAAAAAGATGTTTCTGTCACTGTTAAGTGTTGTATTGTGCACTTTGCCTGTGTACATGTATATCACATGTGTGCAGTGCCCATGACGGCCAGAAGAGGGCACTGGAGCCCCTGGCACTAGAGTTACAGATGGTTGTCCGCTGCTGTATGGGTGCTGGGAACTCAACCCAGCAAGTGCTGATAATTGCTGAGCCATCTTTCTAACCCTTCTTTGGTTTTATAGATTGAAATCTTCCCAGGGCACAGTCCCCACATTGAGATTCAAAAAGAAGTGACAGGAAGCAGCAACAGTGTGAGACAGACACCACAGAGTGGCTAGCACCCTACAAACCAGGGGGAAATTAAACCTGTCTGCTTTATCTGAACAATTATAAAAGTCACCCACAGTGGGAGAGAGGGCTCCACTCCAAGAGAAAAAAAACAAAACAAAAACCTACTCAGATTTGACAACAGAGAGAGACTGGATGAAAAGATTATCTAGGGACACACGTTCATGTTGACTTAACCATTCATCAGTTGGCAACTCTGGAAACGAAGGGTAAAGGGGATTTAAATCATCAAGTGTGTGATGGCACAACTAACTTTAAATGAGAATAAAAAGCTTTCGTTAACTTAATAAGACCCCAAGAGGTAGGCCATACAGAAAATCAACCTAAAAACTCAAGAGAGAAAACATTTGCCAAGTGTGCTTGGTTTATTTCTAATTAACCATGTATGGGGGGGCATCAGACTGAAAATAGCCCAAAACCTTCTAATGGAATATATATTTTAATTTCCCACTCACTTAACACTAACATTGCACTGCATTAGGTAAAAATGGTTATTAGAAAGGCTCACTGCACTCAGATCACACGCATCCTGCACATAAGCTTCTCTGACCCCTACATACCCCTTCTTGACCACATTATCCATTGCTGAACTTTGACAAGTGCCATTTCTTTAATCTCTGAGATACTATGGTCAGTATCCAATTTAGCCATGTAATTTAGGGAATATCCCTAAATGTATATTTTCTTCTATTCATATTTGCTTATTAATGTGATATTTAGATTTAGATATTTAGATTGCATTCATTTTTTCCCTTCTTTTGGAGGCAGGGTTTCACTATGCAGGCCTGGCTCGTCTAGTAATCCACTATGTAGAACAGGCAGGCCTTGAGCTCACAGAGATCCACCAGTCTTTGTCTCCCAAATGCTGGGACTAAAGGTGTGCACTACCAGGCCCAGTCAAATTTTGTCCTTAAATTTAGGCAACTTCTTTAAATAGTTTGTGTGCTTGATAGTTTATGTCAACTTGACACAAGCTAGAGGCATTTGGGAAGAGGAATCTCCACTGAGAAAATGCCCCCTCTGGATTGGTCTGTGAGGCTTTTTCTTGATTAATGAGCAATGTGGGAGGGCCCAGCGCACCGTGGGCAGCGCCAACCTGAGTAAGTGATCCTGAGATGTATAGGAAAGCAAACTGAGCAGGCCAGTGAGAAGTGTTCCTCCACGTGTGACCTGGGAGTTATAAGATGAAATAAACCCTTTCCTCTCCAACTTGCTTTTGGGCATGGTGATTTATCACAGCAATGGAAACCCTAAATGGGACAGTTTGCAAAATCCAGGAAGCAATGAAGTTTCATCTCTTAACAATGTGGCTTGTACCTGTGTCCTACTTAGAGACCTCTAGAGGCCTCAATGGCAAACTCGTAATTGAACCATTACACTGTTTCTGAATAAAGGAGACACAGAGTGTATACCATGGTGTGTGTGTGTGTGTGTGTGTGTGTGTGTGTGTGTGTGTGTGTGTGTGATAAACAGCTGTGCAAATCATGTCAGGGATGTGAAGGGCATCAGAAGACATAAACTTTGCATCTAGCAGGCCCACATTCAGCCTGCAGGCCCACTCCTCCATGTGTTATTCCTCTTTTTGGCTGAGATCGGAGCTTAGGACCCACAGTCCCCTCGTTTTCAGTCATGTGGCTTGAGTCTGATGTCTCCCACACTTACCATCAAGGCGCAGGTAAAGGAAGTTCCGAAAAGCAAAGTAATCCTCCATGATGGTCATGAGAGACGTCATCTGGCAGAAAAGCAGCACGCGGTGGTTAGTCGCTCTCAATTTGGGCAGAATACGATCAAGTAGCTCAAACTTTCCCGAGGCCCGATACAGCTCAGCCCTGAACCCAAAAACGCAAAACAAGAAGGCAGTATTACTGCTGTCTTCTTGAGAGATCCAGAAGTGCCTAGCTTTTCAGATAGAGCCTTGCACATAGTAAACATTCAATAAGGAACTGTGGATGGAAGGATGAATGAATGAATGGATATTAGCTCCAAAGCCACGCGAGCATTTAGAGGGGAAAACACCATCCATACAAAACCCATGAAGGGTATGATGTGCATGCTACCTACATGGCACATGCCAGAAGGAAAAGGGCACCCTTCTATATCTCTAAGATTCTTCATGGTGTGCCATCAAGTTAACTTAGGACACTCCTGATTTACTCAAATACTTATTGAGCACCTACTGGGTACCAACACAATGTGGGCAGGCATACAATGATAAAACATACAATTATACGTTGTGGTCAGGGCTTTATAAAGAAAAGCAGCAAGTGACAATGAGAACTCGGAGTGTGCTAACCCCTGGCAGACCCTTTCAGAAATGAAGTCTTACCAAAGCACAACCACGCCCATGCATTTCTGTCTGTCTGATTCCATCCTACACTAGCCATGTCAACAGGCACAGCAGACTTTATGGTCCACGAAGTTGAAAATATTTCCTATCTGTCTCTTTACCGATACAGCTTGCCAGTCACTGACTTGGAGTGCGTGAGGTCAGTGACTTCCCTGGAGAGAGAACACTTTAGCTAAAACCTGAAATAATGAGTGGAAAGACATCTAAGTGAGAAATGAGGGCATGCACATAGAGAGGCGCATGGGCCCTGGAGAGTGCAGGAGGCTGGGACAGCTCACAAATTGGGACCGAGTAATGGTGACTGTAACTTAAGCATAAGTGAGGTGGGATAGTGGGACCTGGGGACAGATCTGGGAGGTGGGAATGAAGCAGGTACTGAGGAGTCCTTTCGGACTGTTCTGGTTTTCAATGCAATGGGCGATGACTGATGCATTGTAAACAGGAGGATGACCTTGAGTAACCTGTTTCACAGGGTTGCCATGGGCACCTGTATGAGAGGACTGGGGAAGGATAAGGTCCTGGCTTACTGAAGGAGTGCAAGACACGACAGGAGCAGGGAGATGATGCTGTGGTAAGGAGGAAGGCTGAAGTAGGACCTTCCTCCGCGATAAACCTTTTGTTTTCGAATCAACAGGGCTGTGTTGTGTAATACATTCACTTTTAGGGTTGAAACCATGTGAAGCAGTCACCCATGTAGATGCAGTCAACAATGCTGAAAATACATCACTGGATGGCAGAATTTATGCCATAGTACATTTTTGTTCCTAACGGATCCCTTTTCCCATGTGGCTTCCTGCTACCCATCACTTACTCTGAGACCTGTCCTTCAATAGCCATGCTCCTCTGTGCCTCTGGCCATGCTGGAAGAAGCAGGAGTGGACAACTGAAGCATGGACTGAGAAGGGCCAATTGGCCCTAATCCTGGTAGAATCCAGTTTCTGTTGCCCCTGCCTGCCCCTGAGATTCAACAAGGACCCATATGCCCTAATAATTCATCTCTCCTGGGATGAGATACAATACATTCTGTGTAGAGTAAGCTTTTATTGTTTCTCTGCTGCAAGGTGTGGTTCTGTCCTGTGTCCATGCTATTGAAAACTAGCTACTTAGATCATACTCCAAAAACTGACTCTAAAACTGATCATCCACTAATAGCAGATGAGACACTTTTTTCATGCACATGAATGCTAAACATTCACAGGAAATTAGTAGGAAAAAAAAAATCTCTTCAAGCCCGAGTTCCACTTTAGCTTAGCGGTCACCACAGTCAGGGACTGAAACAACACTTTTAGAACGTGAAGGCACTGGGAAGTCTCTTAAATGAGATCTATGTCCCTTGAATAGACAATTGCTTAGGGCAAGCTGAAATTGATGCCGTTAAAGTACAAGGAAACGCTGCTATCATTTTGTTTAGCAACTTCTGTCCCTCTGCAGGGGAGCGAGGAGGGGTAAGGAGGCTGGAAGCTTACAGAAAGAGATTAGGTAAGACCAATAACAATGCATCTCGAAAGAGGAAAAAAAGAAGATTTACCCATTGATGACCCCATTTGAATAGCCCAGGTGTTCAGCAAACGATTCCTTGAAAAGAGAGAAGAAAGCGATTTTAATATGTAATCAAACTTCTTGGTTTCGCTAGTATGTCTAAAGCACAGTCTAAGCAAATCAAATGATCCTCGAAGAGCTAATCAGAAACTCAGGTCTCCGGGGTCCCTTTCTGTCCGATCAGAGAGTGCCTGAGCGTGCATTGGCCAGGAGCTGAGCCTGGAGCTCTTTCTGGGGACCCACACACAAACTCACTGCCCAAGCTAAAGGCAGGGTTTATACAAGTCAGTGGTAACTCATGTAACCATAAACACAACACAGCAATAGCAAGCAATAGAAACAATGGCCATTATATAACACTCATTGCCCCGCCCTTCCAGCCCTCCCTTTACTCTTCACAAATAAACCCCTAACCATACTAGACCAGTGGTTCCCAACCTTCTTAATGCTGTGACCCTTTAAACAGTTTCACACATAAGGCTAGGAGTTTCAGGCCAATGTAGGCCACACAGAGAGACCCCTGCTCAAAATAAAGCATAGCTTTCATTTCCCAGGTTTGAAGGTCCCCAAGGAGATAACTCCAGTCCCCAAACTGGGGTTGTGGAATTATTTGTTATCAATACACGGTGTGGGAAACAAAACAGAACCTTGGCAAACCCGCACAGCATCTTGAGCCCATAACAGCCAGAGTCTATGGTAGTTTCGGTGTAATTGGCCCCCATCATCTGGCAGTAAAGGCAGAAAAAAGAAAGCTGGTGAAGATGTAATTGAACAAGGGGGCCATGTTCCAACCCCAGCAAACAGCAGAACTTGGCAGCTTCGGCTACGTGGTTCTGGCTTTAAGAGTTAAGAATAAAAGAAGTGGGTTATGAAAATTGCTTCCACGTCTAAGAAATGAAGCTGGGTCCAGCCATGTGTCAGGGTGTCCCTGAATGGAGGAGGCCTAGTAGAGAGGTCATTGTGTGAAGCTGTGATGTTGAAGTCTGGATCGCCTTGGAGAACCCCAGATGTTAGAGATGCCAGAGCCGTGGGATACCTGCTGAGGAGAGCTGCTAACAGGGAGTGGAACCAGCAGCCCAAGAGAGAGAAGTGTGCTGCAGTCAACAAAGCTGAGCAGTGTTGGAGATGTGAAGAGTGCTTTGACATCAGACATGGAGATGCAGAGTTTGGAGTCTGCCCAGCTGTTTTTTGGTCTTGTTTTGGTCCAGTATTTCCTCACTGTGCTCCCTTCCCAGCATTTTGGAATGGCAATGTATATCTTCTGCTATATTATATGTTGGAAGTATGTGATTTATTTTTTTATTTTGATTTTTACAGAGGGATTGTGGTGATATATTGTGTCCCCCAATATATTGTGCACTCTAATAAACTTAACTGGGGACCAGAGAACAGAGCCAGCCACTAAATTAGACATAGAGGTCAGGCAGTGGTGCCATGCACCTTTAATCCTACCGCTGAGGAGGCCGTCTGGATCTTTGTGAGTTCAAGGCCACACTGGGAATATACCCTTAATCCCAGCACTTCAGATATCATGTCTTTGCTTGGGAAGGACACATGCCTTTAAACCCAGGAAGTGATGGCAGGAAGTAGAAAGGTAAATAAGGAGTGAGGACCAGGAACTAGAGGCTTTTAAGCAGTTCAGCTGAGATCCCTTCTGGATGAGGACACAGAGGCTTTCCAGTTTGAGGAAACAGGATCAGCTGAGGAGTTGGCAAGGTGAGGTTCACTGTGGCTTGTTCTGCTTTTCTGATCTTTCAGCATTCACCCCAATATCTTGCTCTTGTTTTTTTTTTTTTATTAATAAGACCTCTGAAGATTTGTCTTACAAGGGATTACAGTTAAGTGATTGCCATTTTTTCTCAGAAGAGACTTTGGACTTGAAAACAAGTTCGAGACTTAGAGACTGTGGGGACTTTCGAAGTTAGACTGAATGCATTTTTTTTTTTTTCATTATGATGTGGCTATACGCCTTTGGGGTCCCGGGAGTAGAATGTGGTGGTTTGAAAGAAAATGGCCCCCAGAGGGAGTAGCACTATTAGCAGGTGTGGCATGGTTGGGGTGGGCGTTGAGGTCTCTTTTGCTCAAGCTTCCCTCAGTGTAACAGTCAGGTGACTTCCTGTTGCCTTCTGGTCAAGACCCAGCCAGCACAGTCTGTCTGCACGCTGCCATGCTCCATCGTGATGATAATGGACTGAGCCTCTGAAACTGTAAGCGAGCCACCCCAATTAAATGTTTTACTTTATAAGAACTGCCATGGTCATGGCGTCTCTCCACAGCAGTAAAAACCCTAACTAAGATAAAGTCAGTGACAATTGCAGGCTCTGGTTTCTAGGAGCATCCTCGAAGCTGTCATATAAACAAGCGCCTGTGCAGGCCCTCTCAATCGACGGACAGCCATTTAGAGAGCAAACAAGCAGGCGGCAGAGAGCATCTGCCCATGAACCTCACCACACCACTTTTCTTCCTGAAGCTCCAGTTACTGAGAGAGACAGGCTCCCCTTCCTCCCCAAAAGGCCCAACAAGAAGGAAGAATGACGTGTAATTTCATAATTGCCAAGTTCCCGCAGTTCTTTATAGGTAAGAATAATATCTCAACACTGTTTCAGGGACAGGAAGGTAGGTGACCAGTTAACCACAATGTATGCATTTCAGCAACAGAAATTGTTTCTTATGCTGCCCTGCTCCATATCCCAGTGCCCTCCAAGGAGCAGCAAAAAGTCCCTTCCATCTACTTAATGTGATTTTTTATGAGCTACTTCATGTATTCTAATCTACATGTAGATCCAGGAGGCTGGAAAGGAGGATCTCTCAATTAAGAGCACTGGCTGCTCTTCCAGAGGACCCAGGTTCTATTCCCAGCACCCAGAGAGCAGCAGCAGCTCACAAACATCTGTATCTCGAGTTCCAGGGGGTCCAATGCCCTCTTCTGGCTTCCACGAGCACCAGGCACATAAGTGATACACAGACAGATATACAGGAATTTTTCTAATTTAATTTTCGAAGTTGATCCACCCACTTAGAATCTATTCCTCTCAGTTCAAAGCAGCAGACAGCTTAGAGGGTCAAGGCTTGCCTTACCCAGTCACAGTGAAAAAGCAGCCTGTGGCAGGATCTCACTACTGCTCAGTGGATTCTCCTTCATCTGTATCTCTGAACAGCTACAGCTTGTCAGTAGGACTTTTTGAAGTGTTCTTACAGTTCAAATTTTGCTCAGATCTATAAACACATCTCTTCCTTATCCTGGAGCTCTGTCTCAACAGTGTTGTGTAATGCTTGATGGACATGGTCTCCGGTGTCCAGATACTCTCCTATGGCATACGGATGCTCTGTCATGTCAAGGGATACTGTCCCTTATGTCCATAAGTACTCTCATCTGCACCCCCAGATGTCCTCTGTTCTCTTGGTCGGAGATACTCACGCCTGCATCCATGTCATAGCTAGGGTTACTACTGCTGTGATGAAACACCATGACCAATAGCAACTTGGGGAAGAGAGAGTTTACTTGGCTTACATCTCCTGAATCACAGTCCACTGAGGGGAGGCAAGACAAGAACTCGAACAGGGAAGGAACCTGAAGGCGGGAGTTGATGCAGAGGCCGTGGAGGGTGCTGCTTACTGGCCTGCTCCTCGTGGCTTTATCAACCTCCTTTCTTTTCTTTTTTTTAAATAATTTTTTATTTAAAAAAATTCTCCTTTTACATATCAACCCCTGTTCCCCCTCCCTCTTCTCCTGCTCCCTCTCACCCACTCCCATCCCACCCTCACCCCTCCTCTTAGAGGGTAAGGCCTCCCTTCTTATAGTATTCGGGACCACCAGCCCAGGAATGTCTCCACACACAACAGGCTAGACCCTCTCCCATCAACCATCAATTAAGAAAATGCACGTGACAGGCTTGCCTATAACCAGATATCCAAGAGGCATTTTCTCGATCGAGGTTCCCTCCTATCAGATGACTACAGCTCGTGACAAGTTAACATAAAACTAGCCAGCACAGTAAAAACACTCTATCTGGCAATCAGACACTCCTGTGTCTATGGATACTCTCTCTGGATGTATAGATATCCTCCCTTCTGTCACACGCGTCCCCCTAAGGTCAATACCTCCCTTATGTATGCTCTCCCTGTCTGTGAATGCTATCCTTATATCCACAGATGTTACCCCTGGTATCACGGATGCATGTACTCATCTGTCCACAGATGTTCTCCTGATATCTACAGATGGTCTCCTATTCACAAGAATTCTACCCCCAAGATCAAAGACGCTCTCCTAATGTCTTTGGATGTTCTCCTTGGTCCACAGATGCTCTGTGTCTATGGATAGTTCCCTATGTCCTGGATGATCTCCCTGTGTCTATGGACCCTCCCCCTCCAACAACAGATGTTCTCCCTATATCTATGAATGATCTCCCTCTGCCCATAGACGCTCTCTCTCTGCCCATAGATGCGCTCTCTCTGTCCAAAAGTGCTTTCTCATGTACCCACAGACACTCTCCCATCTGTGTGAGGATCTTCTTCCTGTCCTGTGGATTCTCCCTCTTACATCTATGGATGCTCTTTCCTAAGGACTTTAAGGCCATAGTGGTGTCATGCTTCACCCATCCAGCCAGCTGAGACGGGCCTCTAATACAGAGAGGGGTAGTAAAGTATCAACTGATCCAGCATGCAAGACTGCCAAAATATACTGGGACAGGGCAGGAGGGATACTCAAAGCTAAGGCTATTTCACCTCATTTTGTACTGTAATTCAGCTTTAATTTTCTGGAAGGTTCTATCACGTGTTTAAATAGAGCAGAGCCAGCCCTACAGTGCTTTTCCTCTCGGCTGTTTCTCCTGTTCGGTTTGCAGCAAGCAGTGACCCTGACGGTGTCAACTGTCTCAGGCCCACTGGTTCTGCAGATGGTGAAGGTGACTTCTTTGTAGTTCTGCTCAAGCCAACTGCCCCACTAGAGTGAACCCTGTCAATGAAGGAATCTCATTCACAGGGAGCAACCAGGGTAGAAAACGTCCTATGATCTACAACAGTGTGCTAGAGACCTCAGTGTCAGAACAGAGCAACAATCTGCATCATCATGATGGGAACCAGGCAGGAAAAAAAATCAGTCTATGCCATGGGCGAAAGCCAGCATCGCTCACAAGGATAGTATTTCAAGAACATCTTTCTCTTCAATATCTATAAGCACATTATTTAAGTATTTCTCCAGCACCCTTCAGAGGAAGCTGGCTGCATCTGCCATTATCCTCAGTTTCAGAATTCCGACGGTAACAAGGTAATTCGCAGCATTTACCCAAATCCACATAGTGAGTCGATGCTCCCAACATTTCCTCACTACTTTCAACTCTTAGTTATAAGATTCCGGATGCTCAGGCAGTCAGTGCCAAAGCGAATCCACACCCCGGAAACAGGTCTATTAATTCTGCCAGAAAGGCAGGGACCATGCTGGCTGGACACCCCCACACAGGCTTTATACATCTTCGGGGGTTTGCCTTCCTAACTAGCACAATAAGGATCACGATACAAGATACAGACTCACCTCAATGTGCTGAAACATATATGGGTGGTTGCATATTTTTCTCAGCTGCATGATAGTGTTCATAAGTGTCTTGGCACCTCCTTTTCCCTGAGAAAAAAAGTAATGAAAAGAATGGAGTTAATTATTCGTTGATCAAGTATTTCCAATTTTTTAAAATGAGGCTTCAAGACCAAGAGTATAGCTTACTGGCGCAGCCTGTGCCCTGCTTATGAAAGGCCTGGATAAAAGTCTAGCACTGAAGAAAGAAGGGAGGAGTCCTGACAGACTGACTACATAGCTTATACCTTATAGAAAGGACACAGGGCCCTACCGTGTCTTAGTGCCTACACAGCTTGAGCGAGAGCTTCAGGTATTATTTAGCCATTTATGGGTCAGACATAGCATTGCCCTTGTGATTAACTTATCTTACAGAAAAGTAAGTCTTACAAAATTAATTCAAATCAATGGCTTTGTGTCAGGTCTACCCATAAGTGTTAGGGGATATTTGTTTACACTGCAAAGATGTGGCTCTGCCTAAGGCGCCTTCTGATTGGTTAATAAAGAGCTAAATGGCCAATACCTAAGCAGGAGAGACTTAAGGCACCTTCTGATTGATTTAATAAAGAGCTAAATGGCCAATAGCTAAGCAGGAGAGCTAGGCGGGACTTTTACGAAAAGAGGAAACTCGAGATCAATCTAGGTGTGGGAAAGACACCAGCAAGACACAGAATGAGTTGGACACACAGAATGGGATAGAGGTAAAAGTCATGTGGTAGAATGTAGATTAATAAAAATATGGGTTAATTTAAGTTATAAGAGCTACTTAAAAACGAGCCTAAGCTAAAGATTAAGCTTTTGTAATTAACAATAAGTCTCCATGTCATTATTTGGGAGCCGGCTGGTTGTATGGAGAAAGACTCATAGGATTACACATAAGATTCTGGCAGACCACACATAAAGGATGCTAAGGAGAGAAACTAGCCTTTAAAATACCCTACAATACCACCCAACACTGGGCAGCTTGTCTTTCCTGCTGAGCTATCATGAGCAGTGTTAAGTCTTTGATAACGGAAACACTGGCAGGGCACAGACCCTCTCTTGTTCCACCCCAGTGTAGTTAATAGAGTAATGATAGCGTTGGCAGCAACTGTTGCCACCCCAACGACCCAGTGCTTTACAGGAACAAGCCACTATTCACAGGAAGGCTTCCTGGGAATGCTCAAGGCCACAGCCATGAGAACACGAGAAGACATACCGCAGTACCTGAGTCTCCCAGCTTTTGCAACATACCTTCTTATCTTTCTCAGAACCATCTGTGAGGAGGATTCCCTTGGCCTGCATGTGACGATACAAGATCTTCTGCAGAGCTGACATGTCACACTTGATGACATACTCAACCTGGGGACAGAGCAGGACACGGATAAGCACAGGAGAGAGAAGAGGCTGTTTGAAGACGGCAGCGGAGAAGGGGCTGCTGGGGCCAGTCCTGGAAGCACGGAGGAGGCATATGTCTCCTCTTCCTGGATGCATGAGGAGATGGGACAGGGCCGTAAAGCAGACCACAGTCCTCGAGGACAAAAGTACCATGGAAATTCTCAGACCTTTAAAAGGTTGCATGAAGAAAACGTAAGGTCCTGATTCCTAGAATTTCTTGATTTCATATTTGAGACCCGGAGTGGCTTGCCAACTGTGCTATACTCAAATGTTCATTACGGTGTATATTTAATATTTCTCCTGCTTCTTGGTCCTGTATACTTCCATATGAGCTGAACAGTATTAGGAAAACGAGTGACTGCCCCCAAATCCTATGATTTTCTTTGTAAAACATCTTTAAATGGCTACATGTGGCTACCCCAGCACTCATCTCATATAACAGACCTAGGTTGACTGTCATTAACCTCTACCCTGGAGAAATGATAGGATACACCACTGTGAAGACAAGCAGTTAAGAAGAATTAACTCACAGCAGGACACAACTCCCGCAACCTCATGGCTGTCGAAAGCAGGACAGGGTCTCCTGTGTGTCCAGTTATGATAAAACAAAGTGCAACTTAAAACACTTGAAAGGATTCACATGCCCAGGTCTATCACACACTTGCAAGTCTTTCATACCCTGAGTGCAGAAAACAAGACTTATTTATATTGTTTTTCCTTAGTCCTAGGAAAGCAAATGTGCAAATTTCAAAGCAAATGCCAGATTACCACCTGGATACCTGAGAACGTGATTGAAGGAAATTGGCCAACTGTGTGCTATTTAATCAACTGTGTAGAAATGATCAGGCTGCTTTCAGTTCTGAGGGCCAGACAGAGGAGGTCACAGAAGAAGAGAAGCTAAAAATCCATTCGGTTATAACTTTAAAAGGAGCCTGAGGCCTGGGAGGCACAACTGGTTTTCTCTTCCCAGTAGGCAATTACAGGAAGGCTTGCTTTTTTGCATGAAAGTTACCTAAATGGGTTAACTCATCAAGTTGGTAAATAAGCTTCCAGGTTGGGGAAGAACCCCAAATCTTTAAATTTAACAAATCAGAACACACTTGACACAGGTTTTGTGTTTTGCCTAACTGATCATGCCTTTTCTTTATTCTCCTTTTCTTTAAAATTTTTCTTACGTTGTGCGGTTTTCCTGAGGTATAACTGACACAGATTATACATATTAAATGTACATAGTATGATCTTTTCCTCCATACATTCACTGCAAAGCAATTATCACTATCCTATCTTTTCAAGGGCTCTCAATTCACAACAAAAATTTGATTGTGGTGAAGAAAAATGTTAAGTTCGGACTTTAACAAGTTTAACAATGACGGCATCAAGGACCAACACTGAGCTCTCTGTAAAATGCTTGATGTGCCTTTTCTCATTTAATCCCCACAAACTCTGCACGAGCTGGTCACTTTTAGTCTCCTCGTTTCTTAGACAAAGAACCCGAGCAGCCAGGAGGCTAAGCTCCTAGCTCAAAATACGTGGACTCTCTCAGACTCACGCTAAGGATAACCAACGAGACTTAGTTCAAAGGTTTGGCCTGGTGTTCGCTTTTGCCTGGTGTCACCTCTCTGCTGCCTCATTCACACTTTCCTGAGTAAAAAAGACGCAGCTGATGCCTTTTAAAGGGGTGCCAGAAGATGGAAGATCCAGAGTCAAGGACAGAACCTTTTACCTGTCAGTCAGCTGTTGCTATGGGCTGGAGGTGGAGTTGTTCGGGAAGAGGGAGGCAGCCTGCTGATACCATGGAGACAGGATGCCAGGTATCTGAAGAGATGAGACCCTCTAGAGCAATGATTCTCAACTTTCCTACTGCAGTGACCCTTTAATATAGTTCTTCATGCTGGGGTGACCCCCCACACACACCAAAAAATTATTTCATTACTACTTCGTAATTGTAATTCTGATACTGTTAGGAATCGTAATGTAAACACCGGATAAGCAAGCAGGATATCTGGTATGAGAATCCCAAAGGGGTCACACCCCACAGTTTGAGAACCACTGCTCTAGAGGGCTCCATAGATGCTCTGGAAACTCGCCATCCAAGGCCTTCTTCCTTATGTAAGTAAGGTAAGAGAAGCTAGTGAGATCCAAGGACCAAATCTGTTGTTACAAGCTCCACAAGTGTGTTTTACCTTCACTCCTTGAGTATTCTTTATCAATAGCAGGTGATTTTATTTTTTCCTGTTCTTTTCTCTAAGCCTAGGTGTCCTTACTGTTAGGGATCCTTTGTTTGTTTGTTTGTTTTTGAGACAGGGTATCTGTGTGTAACAGCCCTGGCTGTCCTGGAACTCATTTTGTAGACCAAGCTAGCCTCAAACTTACAGAGATCCACTTGCATCTGCCTCCCAAATGCTGGGATTAAAGGTGTGCACCACCACCACCCAGCTAGGAATCCTTTCTAAGTCCTATTGTACCCAAGATCCTCTCCCAGGGTCAGTGAGATGGCAGAGTGGCAAAAGGTGCTTGCCTCCAAACCTGATGATTTGAAGGCACTCCCTGAGATCTACATGAAAGTTATCTTTTGACCTCCACACGCACCGTGACATGTGTGGACACAGTTCTACCATATCATATGCACATAAGCAGACACTTATGCACCAAATAAATAAATGTATTTTTTAAAAAATTCCCCAAGAGCTCTATCAATCAAAAACATTTCCTCCTCAATGTCCCTCAAAGAAAATGGTCCCAGACCTTCTGTGATGACAAAACTCATCTTTCCCATATATGGCTAGAGAGTCTCTTAAGAATTACTATATACATGTACTGGTATTAACATCTCAAGATATGAGTTGAGGCCCATATGACAGTGGGACAAAATAAGATAGATGCTTTGCATCCTTTTATAATGATGCCAGTATGATAATATCTAATGGTTTTTTTTATCAGTTCCAACCTGATTACTCTATGTGCAGTTAATGAAAACGCCATGAGGAATACAGAAGAAACAGCATGGCTTTCTTCTCACTGTTATGTGCTCACACTACCCCACATTTCCACCTCTACTCCTTGGCAGATTCTCTTCAGTCCTCTAGGGTCCGAGGGTATTAGCCTAGTTAAAAATCAGATCAGGGTTGGAGATACAGCTCAGTCAGAGCAGATGCCTAGCATGTGTGAGGCCCCGATTTCCATCTCCAACACTTTGAACCAAAAAAAATCAGATCACTCAAAGTCCACTTTTGCATACACCAGGAGACCCAGAAGCCATCACAACAGGGTTCTGAACCTGAATACATAGGCAAGTAAGAATGACCGAACGTTGAGTGGGAGAATCCAACTCATGCCTCCCCTATGACCACCCAGACCCAAGAGTGACTTTGTGACAGACATACATACTACCTGGTATCAGTGTCACTGTGCATGCTACAAATCTACAGAGCTTAATGTTTTTATTCTAAGAGAAACATTATAGTCACTGTGCATGCTACAAATCTACAGAGCTTAATGTTTTTATTCTAAGAGAAACATTATATATATATATATATATATATATATATATATATATATATATAGCTGCCCTAACATCATTCTGCACTCCAGCAGGTTATAACTGAGCACTGTCTGCACATTCTGTTGCTACTCCCATGTATGGGCACTGGAGAGCCCTTCCTTAAAGCAGCTGAAAGGCGGGATCATTCACTTTGCTGATTGGGTGAGGTTGCCTCCCATGGCCACACCAGTACTCGGTGTGAACAGATCTCATGCTGATCACTCACATCGTACCTTTCATTTCCAGGGTACTACATTTTACCTATTCTGAGTGCAAAGAAATGCACAGGGGAACCAAATGGTAGCTACAGACAGAGAAAGGGGACAGACTGAAGAATCCCAATAGTGGTGACAATGTCAACTGGGTTGGGCTGGAGCTCACCCTCCCCAAATGCAATAGCACTCAAGTAAAGCAGTATGTGAGAGCTCCTCTGAATACACAGGTACAAAAAGTGGTACAAAAAGTGAAATCGGTGACTTCTAAAAAGGGCTGGCCCTTGCCAAGAGATAGTCCTGACAGCTACTGGGACTGCGACAACTCAAGTTCTAAGGACAACTGAGGCACTGACGTCACGCACATGTTACCCCCTAAGGATTCTGTATTAGTGAATGGCTCAATCAGTTCCCACAAGGAGATGATTCCACTGGTTATACTACCTAAGAATCTTCCTGCCCCCCATTTGATTCAATAGAATCTGAGTTTTCCTCAGAGCTCCCATCTGTGAACTGCTTTTCATTCAAAATTTTCATTCCCAAAGGACAGATCATTAGAACAATGAACCTGGGCCAGTGTGACACATAGTCCCATGTGATGAACTGAGATTTTTCAACAAACAATTCAATTAGTAAGGCTCTCAGGTCCTGGAATCCATGACATGAAGGAGGAAGGATGGTAATGATTAAGTCTATTAAGCATTCCCAGCTTTTATATAATGAATACACAAGTTTTCCATCTACACAAAGCTTTTTCCTATGTCCTACACAAATTATGTATAAAAATAAAATCAGGGTTGATGTTAGCTGGTCCAAGTTCTTGCTAACTTCAGACACTGGACACATACATGTGCATGCAAGCATGCACTCACACATGCACACACTGAGATGCCACTGTACACACAGCTAACTGCATCACTAGTTCTTGGGACTATGAATTCACAAAGGCAAAGAATCAGAACAGAGAAACTCAATGGGGGCTCAATAGAGGAATTAAATTTTCACTTAGTTTAAGTTGCTGTATACAATCCCTTTTCTTTGAACTGGCACCCTTTCCAGAACATAAGAAATGGACTTTGCCATAGGTAAGGGTCACAGGATATTGCCCTGCTCATTAGGTGTTCCATTAGCCTGTTAGGTGCCTTTAGTGTCACCCAAGTGTGTATGGAAAGGTACTCAACACTATTCAATATCAAGGAAATGGAATTAAGATACAACTTCTTAACTACTAAAATATTAAAACAAACAGAAACAACAATAAAAACACATCTGACAACACTGAGCACTGAGGAGCATAAGGAAGAAATGGAATGCCTACATCTCGCCAGTAGACTACCAAGCAGTTTGGAAAAGTACAGAGAAGACTGAGAACACGTGGTTTTATAAGACCCTTATAAACCATTCATTAACCAAATAGCCCAGTAATCACACTCCTGGGTGTTAACTCAAGTGAAACAAAACTACATCACACAAAATCCTAAATGCAAGCCGGGCGGTGGTGGCGCATGCCTTTAATCCCAGCACTTGGGAGGCAGAGGCAGGCGGATCTCTGTGAGTTCGAGGCCAGCCTGGTCTACAAAGTGAGTTCCAGGAAAGGCACAAAGCTACACAGAGAAACCCTGTCTTGGAAAAACCAAAAAAAAAAAAAAAAAAAAAAAAAAAAAAAAAAAAAAAAAAAATTCCTGAATGCAGATGGCATACAGCAGCTCTACTCAGATCATCAGGGCCTGGAGAGATGGCTCAGCAGTTAGAACATTTACTGCCCTCACAGAGGACAGGGATTTGTTTCTAGTACCCACACTGCCCAGCTCACAAACACCTAGAACTCCAGCTCCAGAAAATCTGAAGCACTCTTCTGGTCTCCATAAGTATCTGCAACATGTGGTACACATAAACTCATGTAGGGGCGTGCATACCCCATACCCACCCAACCCACCCACCTTAAAAAAACAAAACAACCCAATGGCCCTCAGCCAAACCAAACCCACAGTGGGTAAGCACAACAACTTGGATGACTTTCAGACACATTACACAGGCCAAAAGAACCCAGATGCAAACAGCGACTCACTCTACTTCCAGTCAACTGGCGTTCTTCAGGGATAGAGAAGAGCCCAGGGGCCGCAGGAAGCTAAGCTTAGGATGGGAAGGCAGTGAGCATAGGGTATCGTACTCTGGGTACAAAAGAGTACGGGCATAGCTGTGCAAGAGAGAATACGTTAGGTGAGGGAACAGTGGTGTAGTCTGGTTCTGAACACAGGGAGGTAGACGTTAGTTTAGACCACAGAACTGTAAACCAGAAGGAGTATAGTTCTATGTAGATGTTACTAGATGTAAACTAAAATTAGGATTAAAACTCACTTTCCTGATCCTTTTTCATTCATGAAAATATTGGAGAATAAAACACTATTTAACTTTAAAAAAAAAAAAAAACTCAGACCATGGAAGACATATGCAGTCTGCTGTAGTTAAAGCATGAGGTAGTAGAAAAAGATTCCTCACCTCCCAAGGATGAGAGTTAAATTTCCAATTTCCCCAGTTTAAAAAAATAATAATAACAAGGTAATGAAAGTCGAGAATAGATATCAATCGAATTGGGTCAACAACAGGCACATACATGCTCTAGGCGGTTTACAGGCGGGATGAAGAGGGCCACAGAAAACCCAGGAAACACAAGAGATTGGTGAGAAAAAAACTCCAAGTGGACAAGAGAGTAGGGCCTCCATCAACAACAGAAACCTGGAACAGAATAGAGACTCGAGGAAAAAAACACAAACAACCAAATAAAAACAAACAAATCAAAAACAAAACAAACAAACAAAAAACCCACAAAATACCAGGACAGCAGAAACTGTACCAGACTTATGCTCATGTGTCTAGCACTTAGACCAAACAGCAATCCTGTGAGGCAGATGCTACATAGTTTCCTGGTCACTGACAAGACCAATAGGCGACCCTGGTCGAAATGACTGGCCAACATTCACATCCTAAGCAATGGAGAATGCAGGGGTTCCTGTGCCCACTGATGGGCGGAGTCAACAGTTTCAACTCCACCAAGTTGCCTCCAGGACAAGGTAAAGTGGTTGTCTTTAAAGACATGGATACCTAGAAAGACATCTACAGACAGTACTATACACAGAGCATCGCTATTCCCCAGAGGTCAAGACCACAGGAAGTCAAAGGGAATAATAACAGCACTTGATCCCAAGATGCAGTCACTAACAAAGGAAAATACATACTTAGACTTTTACTAGGTAAGCATAGTATAGGACTTTTATTTTTAATTTTTTGTGACTATTAATGAATAAGGGATTAAGACACAAAATTCTCTCATAGCAAAGTGATCAACTCTGCCCAACCATCTGCCAACTCCTGCTTTACAACAGACAGGATGCACCAATCTGTCCAATAGTTGTTACCCAAAAATATTCCACAGCCATAAAATAACAAGATGGCTCAGATTTTACCCATCAAGAGAAATGAAAATAAAAGTGTGTCATGAAGAAAAAAGAAAAAAAAAAAGAGAGAGACAGTATCTAACCCCAAGCAAACTACCTTTTAGAGAATGGAACTTCAGATGTAGATGGTTCCAGGACAGGATTAGGGGTACAGTAATCAAAATTCAAGTCCAATACCAGCCTGGGCCCAAAGAAAGTCAACAGAACTAAAAACTATTTCCAAAGAGCAATCTGAAAACTACTTGCCTAGGTTCCAGGCTAAATCCACAGGAACTTAGCTACCCCACACAAATCCACATCCTAGTCTGTCCTTTCAGGCAACTCTCTCTCCCCCAAACTAGTAACATCACAAATAGTAAACACTGAATGAACCTTCAGGAAACCTGGCAGATGCTTCCTGACCCCTTCAATTTCCCTTCAGTGATGGATGACACCAGTACCAAATGTCAATTCTGGTGTGCCTTAGAGCAGGACAGTTCTGCAGGGCCTCCAGGTGGGACTACACAAGCTCAGTAACTTAAAATACAGTCAACTGTACTAAGACTCCATGAATTTGATTATTTTATTAAACCTGCCCCACGCAACGTCAGAGGCAGGTGCTGAAAACACACGCACAGGAGGGTAAAACCCAGGACGTGAATCTGCAACTGACCTTTTCTGGAAGCTGAGATTCAACCTCTTTCTTCAGTCTCCTCAGTAAAAAGGGTCTCAACACCTTGTGTAGACGCCTGATGATCAAGATAGTTTCTTCTTCATTCAAGTCCACCTACAAAACAACCTTCGATGAATTCTTGAAGGAAGTTTCCCACAGAGAAACTGTTACACTCATTATGTGTTTCAATGCACACTGGAACTTCACATGCTCTAAGGCCAGGTTTATGCCAACCATCGAGACCTCCAATTCTCTTCCCACTTGCCTACCCCATGGAAATAAAATGACCTCCAAATGGGAATCTGCCTTAGAGACTAGTTCTGTGGGAAAGGGCCCTGGAACCGTGTTTCACATTAGTAGTATGAACAGCCCCAAAGACGGACAGAATACGGACAACAATGCTGACTGACTTAAGACTAACACAGAATGGTTAAAGGAGCCACAGTCTGTGTGCTCCTACTTCAGCTGAAGCTCTTGACTTTCGCTGTGTCTAGTGTAGAAACAGACAAAAGGATGGGTGCCTGAATATGAAGATGGGAAGGACGAGGGTGAGTGTGTTTACACTGCAAGGGCCTTGGCCCCTCCATCCTAACTCCTTTTCCTTTCTTTGCCCAAATCTTGGTTCACCTTCCCTTGTTAGCCTCTAGGGGGCAGAACTAATTGACACGGCTTTCTCCACATGGGCAAGCCAGTTAATGAACAGCAAATGTACCTTTAAGGTACCTGAAAATGAAAGGGCTAAGAGTTGAAACATAAAGTTTCTCTGAAGCATTTTAGTGGCTTCTCATTCTTATAGTCAAGGAACTGGTAATCAAAAAGGTATGTGTCCCTTTCGGGGACTTTTTTCTTTGCAATATCCCAAGCTTGCCTTTCAGGAGCTCAAAGAGAAGATAGTTAAAGGAATAATAGTAATAATAATACATACGAGAATAGCTACTCCAGGACTTAAGGAGTATTTATGTACAGACAAAGTGGAAGCTTACACTAAAACCTGAAAAAAATGTGTGGAAAATTAACGTATTACACTCAAACTCTATGAAAGCATGGCCCAGGGGAGTTTATAACAAGGGAAGATTTCTGCATTTGTATTGAATTGGTTGAGTTGGTCTGGTTCAACTGATCAAGCCAACATCTCCATTCTCACCCTCCCTGTGACAAGTGTTGAACACTCTTGTCAGGAAAAAGTTGGCAGAAGACAAAGAGCCTGGGATGCCCCATATGAACCTAGATTCAGAGGAGAAAACCTAATCCCAAATGGGACTGGATCCCACTCACTCACCAAAAGACATTGTAAACCACCCTGTGGGGTTTCTGTAGCTCTTACGTTCCTCTGCTTTCATTGCACCATCACACGGGAAAATACACACAAATACACACACACACACACACACACACAGATTCTCTCCCTCCCTCCCTCCCTCTCTCCCTCTTCCCTTTCTCTCTCTCTCTCTCTCTCTCTCTCTCTCTCTCTCTCTCTCTCTCTCTCTCTCTCTCTCTCTCACACACACACACACACACACACACACACATACACACAGAGTTTGACCAGTACCCTTTCGCCAGTCATGGCAAATGGAGCATTGAACCACTGTTCGAATGTGCTGCAACTCTTGAAGATGGTAGGGAGGAGGAAGTTGAGGAGGGCCCAGAGTTCGGGAAGCTTATTCTGTAGCGGGGTCCCAGTCAAAAGGATCCTTCTGGGGGCGACGTAGTGTGTGTTGAGGACCTGGGTCAGCTTGCAGTGGTGGTTCTTCATGCGGTGGCCTTCATCCACAATCATGTATTTCCACCGAATCTGCAGCACCAGAGGAAGAACCAATGTGAGCCTAGTCAGCAGAAACATGGTGCCTTCCAAATGGCTGGGGTATGTGTGTGGAAAAACAAAGAATCCAACTTGGCACACGATGCAGAATGATACTCTCTAAGAGAAAGGAATCCCAACCAATGGAGTGTTGCCCATGCCTGGCAGACTGTTAAAACTACAGTAGTCCTCCCAGGACAAGTGATTCCAAATTCACCTTTCAGAAACAAGAAAATGGGCCCAGAGTGCAATGGGCACTCCTCAGACGAGGTCTGGCCTCTCTCCACCCAATGATGCTCTTGTTACCATGTCATGAGGGATCTTCCAGACTTTTGTGATCATGCTACCTCTGCTCACAGCAGGAACAGAACACTTACAGCCTCCGGAAGCAGGCACTAATGACTGGCTTCTGGAAGATGCAGGGGCGCTATCTCCTAGGCCCTCTTGCCTTCCTGCCTTCTTTCCTACTAGACCAGCCATCTAGTACCTCTAGGGCATGGCTCAGTGTTGGGTTGCTAACACTGGAAAGTTGGAATATCACACACACAACTCTATAAACATTCAGTTTCTTAAAAGAAAAAAAAAATAGATCAAACTAACAGGCCCCCTCAGTTCATGCATGTTCTTAACCTGCCAGGTTGAGGAACCCTGTTCTACTCAAAATGATCATAGGCCCATTGGCACAAATGCAATGCAAAATTACCATCGTCCACCCGGGCCAAACTGCAGAATGAAACACAGCAAACTCCTCCACAGGACTAATACTTAAAAAGGCAAATGTGAATATGGCAGAATAGTGCCAAAGGCTAACGGTTCTTTCCTCTCCCACACCCTACCTTTCAGCCTCTTCAAGTTTACTGCTCAAGGGAGAACTGGGAGAGTCGCACCACTCAGCCTAGGCTTTGCCTACACCAGTGGTTCTCAACCTTCCTAATACTAAGAGCCTTTAATACAGTTCCTCATGTTGACTCCCAGCCATAAAACTATTTTTGGTGCTAACTCATAACTGTAGTTTTGCTACTGTTATGAATCATAACGTAAATATCTGATATTTCGGATGGTCCTAGGCAACCCCTGTGAAAGGGTCATTCTACCCCCTTTCATAAGGAGTTGGGAACCACAGATTGAGAACCGCTGGCCTACACAAAGGTGGCATTGGTTAAAAACAAACAAACAAACAAAATAAACCACAAGTCTGCTGCTTGGATGTTTCTGGCTCTGGGGCAAGAGTCAGCGGAAGCAGACAAGCAAGTATGGCGTGATTCTCACCTCCTCGTTAGAAGGACCGGTGACGTCAGGGAAAAGAAAGAAAACCATGAGCCAAGCTGGGATACCCAGATAAAAGAAGTTACCAGCATTCCCTGCCCCGTTTCTCTACCACTGCCAAGTGTGTAAGAACGACCAACGTCCATAGCCAACTTGCCAACAGCAGGGAAAAGAGGTCCACAGACAAGCATGCATCTAAGTAGATATTCTAAATCGACTTTCTTCCTCAACTGAGCTTACGAAGCAGCAAGGAACCAGAGACCTTTGATTCTGCCACCAAGTAACTACTAATTAGGTCTTCTGCTTGGAAAAATTACTACCCCTTTCGAGAGTGCCATTTCTCCAGTAACAAATAAAAGCACTGCATCTCGTTACCAGGCATCTCCGATGACTTTTGAAATACATATGTACAAGGCACAAGATTTTTTTTTTTTTTTTTTTGAGGGATCTCAAAGGCATTCCCACAGTAATACTGGAGACACGTCATTTGTGACACTGCCAAATTCATCTCGGAGCGGGAGCAACTGGAAGGCGGTACCTGCCATCAGTGTCATCTCAATTATTAAACCTCCCCAGGGCAGGAGTTGCCTTTATGTGATTTCCTATGATACCGTGAAGGGAACTCACAGCTCCCAGAGCAAAGGCTTAATGCAGAGATGGACCAAACCCCAGAAATAGGGATTCTGCTCAATTCTGACCATAACTTAGTTTCAGATTAGAGGTTTCCAAACACCACGGGGTAAAAGAAATTACCACGGGGGAGGGGGGAATTAAGTTTTGATGATTTGTTCCAGGAAAGATGGTGCTTTCATCCTTCTGCATGATCATATTAGGAGACAACATGATATAAATGAGAAGAAAACCTTCCCATTTGTGGCTAAAGGACAACTTCAGACATACAAATGGTAAGCCAGGTAGGTCACAGAGACAACTCTTTCTCAGCGCCAAATAAATAGCTCCAGGAATAGCCCTGAGTAATTTAAACAATAACTGTCCGTTATTTTACCAGGAAAAAAAAAAAAAAACTGAACACAGATAAAGCACACGCGCTTCAGCTTGGATAAATGCTCAGATGGAGGACACCATCTGGAGGGTGCCTGCTTGCCTTCAGAGAGAGAGGCACAAGAGGAATAGAGGGGTGTTGACAATAACCCAGGGCAACAAAAACCATTATTTCTTCCCAAGCACATTCAGGGCTGCGGGAGAGAAAAAGTGCAGAAGGAACCCAGGTGAATCCTTTCCACAGATGTGGAATTGGTTTGGAAAGATTGCAGCTTTTCCAGGGGACCCAGGTTCTATTCCCAGCACTCCTACAGAGGCTCACACCCATCTGTAACTCCAGTCCCTGGGGATCTGATGCCCCCTTTTGGCCTCCATGGGCACTGCACGCATGTGTATGTTTCCGTTAAAACACCCATACACATAAAATAAAAACAAAGGAAATTTTTTAAAAAAAGAAGGATGTGAACTCACTACAAATGGGCAGGGAGAAGCCCAGGATAAATCAATCAATTTCTCTCTCTCTCTCTCTCTCTCTCTCTCTCTCTCTCTCACACACACACACACACACACACACACACACACACACACACACACACCATCATACAAAATATTAAATCCCATGACCAAGATTTCAGACAAAAAAAAAAAATGAAGAGAAAGAAACCAGCCACCTAATGATCAAATTACACTATTGAGTATAATTTGAGGGATACTTTACACTCCAGTAAGATGATCCGCAATTAGAGATAAAAGAATTTTTTTTTTAAAATCATACCTTTGCAAGAATGTGCTTATCTTTTATAATGTACTCATAAGTAGTCAGGAGAACGTTGAATTTGCCACTCCGTAGCTGGGGGACAAGGGAGCGCCTCATGGCAGGGGTACCCTGAATGGAAAGAAAAAGACATCGATTACCCACTGGAAGCGCGTAGGTGCTATTTCTCACTGTGCAGAGCTTAATGGAACCTAGACAGGTGATGGGCACATAAATGTATTACCATATACGGATCTATTATCCGGGAAGAAAGTGGTAGCTAAACCACACAGATCTTGACCCTTTCCAGATCCTTACGGGAAGGTTTCCCACTTAAGACCGCGGAAGGAGAAGAGGGGAGGAAATTGCAGCGAGCTTGCAGGAGGAGGGAACCCGCTGCTCGGCTGAAAGGCTCCCTTTCTGTGGGAGCGTGCAGCAGGCAGCCCCAGCACCACGGTAATTGCCTGACTTCGCAGGAACATTCGGCACAGCGGCAGCCCACAGTGAGCCAGTCAGCAGCACACAGAAAGTGCGATATTTGTCATTTGTATTACTCTCATCAGAAACCTCGCAATATGATAATTAACAATTTTCTTCTGCATTTCACTATCTGAAAGTAATTATGGTTTATTACAGTAATCTTCTTGGGATGATTAACTCTCACTGTTTAGTACATGATGTACATGACAAAACTTTACAACCAAATACAGTTCACAGATGTGCATATAGAATGAAGAAAATGGGGCCCAATTCTTTTGCTTTTCCACATTTATATATAAATACAAAGCTCCAAACCTTGTAAGAAATTTTCACCACAGAAGGAGCCCATTTGTCAAATTCATATGTCCAGTTAGACAGAGTCCTACAAAGAAAAAACCACAGTAAACACACACAAACACATTTATATAAATTCAGTTAATAGAAAAGTGTTACTCATTTTTAGTCCTTGCCTTAAAAGGGGCTAGAGAATATATAATACCCCAGATACATATTTATGTGAAAGGTATGGAGATAAGAGGTAAGTTAGAAGGAAGCTGCCACAAAGCGTGGCCATTTTACACTTCATTAAAAAAAAAAATCTCCTAAGAAACCATTCAAAAGTGTAGAACTATGTGTACAAAACATCAGTCTTCCCATGGTTCTGAAAACCAACAATTGCAAGATGATTTTTGGTGGCATCTTTACAACTAGCCATGTAAGCTCTGAGAAAACTCGAATCAGGGAGGAGAAATTACAAAACCACACGAAAACAGTAAATAGGTCTTGAATCAGGGAAGAGAAATTACAAAACACACAAAAACAGTAAATAGGTCTATCAAAAGGAAGCAGATGCAAACTACTGCATTTTTTAAAAAACCCCCCAAGTGTAACCAAAATATCAATGTCAGACCATACAAATATAGATTGAATGCAAAGGGCATGTAAGTATTACGGAGGCAGATAATTCACAGCCTTGTTCAGAAAAAAGAATGGAAGGAAATACAGAAACGAAAAGCCTTGTCTGAGGCAGGTCTGAGTGCGTCTCAGGACTGCAACCCATGACAAGACCTTGGTGACTGAAGTATCCCCCTGACGCGCACACACAGAGGCACTGCCCTCCCAGGGAGGGTGGCTGTCAACAGGTATTTCTTTACTCAGAGAGCAGTGGTTAAAGACCAACGGGAGCCACCGGTGGGTGAGGAACTGGGGGGGGGCTGTGTCAGAAGCGGCCAAGACTGGCCCTTCCAGAGCAGCAAGCCACTGAGACACAAAGTGTGCACGCAAAGTTTCCTTTGACGCAGAGTTCCCAGCAAGGACTTTGATTTCTACGTTGCCTTCAAAGATACAATAAGGAAGGCGTACAAATCTATTATCTTTTGGAGGTGTGCACATGTGTGCATGTAAGTGTGAATATAACATGGAAAACAGTTCTAGAAAAAAAATCAAAAATGCCCTCACCTTTCCCTTCAGTAAGCTACTTACTTGGACTCACTCTACAGCACTGGTTCTCAACCTGAGGGTCATGACCCCTTGGGGGGTCACATATCAGATATCCAGCCTATCAGATATTTATACTACGATTCCTAACAGTAGCAAAATTACAGTTATGAAGTAGCAATGAAATAATTTTATGGTGGGGGGTCACCGCAACAGGAGGAACTGTGTTAAAGGGTCTCAACATGAGGAAGGTTGAGACTGCTCTCCAGGGTGTAAAATGTTAACGGCCAGTAAGAATCACTACATACTTTCCTTCCGAGCCAGTCAAGAGGCTGCAGCGGGGGTGGGGAGGAGGGTTGGGGTGGAAAATGAAAACCCACATTTAGGTTATGTGTTCCTGGCATTCCAGCTCCATGCTCCTAATCTGTCTGAGGTGAGAAACAAGGGCAAGCCGCTGACAGGCCAGTCTCCAACCTGCAGCGCGATGGCTGTGGGATAAATGGCCGTACTTACGAGAGGGGTACAATGATGAGATAGGGACCATTGAGTCTTTTGTGCTCCATCAGGTAGGTGATGAGTGCAATGGTCTGGATGGTCTTGCCTAGCCCCATTTCATCAGCCAAGATTCCATTCAGGTTGTTATTATACAGGGACACCATCCATTCCAGGCCCTGGAGCTGAAACCAAGAGTAACTGTTTCAATTATCCAAGATCTGCACAGGTAATTAATACTAATGCAACTCAGGCGAGGCTGTGACTTCTTAACTTCTTGGTGCCGTGTGCGGAGTTTCCCACAGTAGCAAAGCAGGGGAGGCACCAACGCCAGAGGAATTTAAAAGATGAGCCTGTAATCGTCCCTGCTGCTTGGCAGGTGCTCGGTGTTAATCAGATTTAGAAACGATGGGCTAGAGCGCGCTGGTGGGATTTGAAGCAGCTTTGCTGCTCAGCCGTACTTAGCATTTCACAGTAGATGACATTCTAGAATTATTATAAACGAAGAAAACCCAAACCAAAATCTATTCCAACCACTCCAAGAACAAAAAGCCAATTCGAGGATTAAAGACAAACCAGAAGGCTGAGCTGGCTGCGCATAGACCACTGATCATCAGAAGCTGCTTTCTGGATCATGAACAGCCGGCCCCAGGGTGCCATCCCTGCAGCGAGGAAGCCTGTGACCAGGGAGCCAAGGCCACTCGGCTGGGCTCCAGAAGGACATTTCTCTTCCTGGCAAAGAAAGGCCCCAGGCAGCACACAGAAACTCTGCACTGTGGGCACTTTATGAAGGCAGTTCCCTGGAAGGCAGCTGCCTGGAAGATGTACAGCGCATTTTCAAAGCATGGAAGCAGGCACCCAAGTCCCAGCTTTAGATTCTCATTTAAAGACAAAAGGAAAGTGAGGTGAGAACACAGACTTATTGCACTATCATGATGCAATGTTGGGTTTAAATCATAGCATCAATCATATGTAACATACATATATATATGTTACACACACACACACACACACACACACATATATACATATATACATGTTATAGTCACGTTAACTTGCTAATTCAAGTTATGCTGAGAAAATATTGTGATCTTGTACTTAAAATAGTCATTCAACAACTCTTCCTCATACAGGACCACACAAGGAACTATAGCAGATGGATACCAAGGTAGGACACCCTTCAGAAGCTCATGTCCGGGACGAAGCAGTGAACACTCTCACGTGCCAAGAAGTAGGCCAGTGTGACGGATGTGTATAAACTTGTATGGGAGACAGTTTTCCTGTCGCCATCCACTGTGACCATCTGAAGACTTTCCTAAGCCAAATGGGGGCCTTGTCCAAGACCTAAATCATCTTCAAAGTTTGTGTAGAACAGCAACACAGGGAGAGAGGGAGAGAAACAGAAAAACCCTGAGAGGGGATGGGGAAACGGGAAGAGGAAGGGTTCACAAGGGCCGAGAAGAGAATCAACCCTAACAAAGGATGAGGCAAGGCCCAAGCCCAACTCTTGGGAGCTGAGGCAGGAGAATTAGGAGTGCACAAGGTTATCCTTGACTCTGCAGTAAGCTCTGTCCAACCCAGGCTATACGAGAACCTGGCTTAAAAACAAAACAGAAAAGCAATGTGTGTACGAAGATGCCATAATGTAACCCACGATTCTGTAGGCTAAATGTTAACAGCCAAGTTAAAAGAGAGAGAGAGAGGGGACACAGTGGAGACCACAGTGGTGGGCAAGAGAGGCTGTTTGCTATCTGAGCTTTGGGGAAGTCAACTAAATGACAGGAACGTTTGAAGGAGAGAGAAAGGGGGAGAGGGAGAGGGAGAGGGAGAGGGAGAGGGAGAGGGAGAGGGAGAGGGAGAGGGAGAGGGAGAGGGAGAGAGAGAGAGAGAGAGAGAGAGAGAGAGAGAGAGAGAGAGAGAGAGAGAGAGAGATCCCCAATAAAATAAAAGCAAAACCAGAGGCCGGGGAGGAGCTTAGAATCTCACAAAACAGGTGGAAAGATGTGCTTTCCTAGGAGACTGGAATCAGGCGTGATTCTCTTGGAGGCAGCAGGAAGCCTGTAGCTGGCTCGGCCAAGGTTGAACTTGTCAAGGAGCCACAGGAAAGCGTAGCTGCGAGCACCTATGAAACGGAAATCTTAAAGCAGACGGGGATGGTCAGACCGCAGGAAGAGGAGCTTTCCTGCCAAAAGCCCTGGAGGAAAGGGTGCACCTCATCCTGAGGAGTGGACAAAGCCCAGTGAGGAGTGGGGTGTGCACAGCAATTCACATTTGGAAGTAGGAGGAGCTAGATTTGAAAAGGGAGCCATGAGGAGTGCTTACGAAGGTGCAGAATGGCAAGAGGAAAACCAGTGTGGCATTTAAATTTATTTATGAGGACCATTTGGGTGCTTCCTGCCAGGACAGAATTCAGTTTCCGGGAACCCACATGGTAAAAGAAGAGAAGCAACTGCTACAGGTTGCCCTTTAACATCCCTGAGCAGGGTGTGACTGACAGACAGACAGACAGACAGACACACACACACACACACACACACACACACACACACACACACACACACACACAAATACGTAAAGTAGTGAAAGTTTTTTTACAAATAATTCAGAAATGGATCTCCCATATCAAATATAGCAAAGAACACACTGACAAGATTCTAAGTAGGTCAAATGAGATTTAAAAAAAAAAAAAATACTCGGACCTCATAAGGGGGCGTGGCCTTACAGGGCAGCGATCTTCAAAGTATGTTCCAGGAGCTCCAGGGCAATCCTAAGACTTTCCCAAGACAATTCAGGAGATCAAAATGTTTTTAGAAATGCTACCCAGGCATTGTTTGCCAATCTTCCGGTGTTGCCGTCAGTACAGACGAGGTCCAGGCAATGGTAGGAGGAAATGGCTGACCCCAGGAAGTTTGAGATGATTGCTCATAAGCATACACTTCTGCAAATGCATTCTAAATGACACTATTTTTTATAGGATATTATTAAGAAATAATAAAAAAGTGGCCCAGGCAGTAGTAGAGAAAGATGTTTGAGAACTGTGGAATCCAACTATGTTTAAAAAGTGACTTTTCTGCAGGATGCTGATGTGCATGATAGAGTACATCTACTTCCCCAGTCCTCAATAAGCGGATAGGCACTATGGATGGACAGAGAGGACTCACTGCCAAGGTGATTACTCAGCTGGCCTGGGACAGTCCACAGTTATCCTATCATTAGAAAGTAAGCCGGGCGGTAGTGGCACCGGCCTTTAATCCCAGCACTCGGGAGGCAGAACCAGGCGGCTCTCTGTGAGTTCAAGGCCAGTCTGGGCTACAGAGTGAGCTCCAGGACAGGATCCAAAGCTACACAGAGAAACCCTGTCTCGAAAAACTAAAAAAAAAAAAAAAAAAAAAACAGTAAGAACTTCCACTAACTCTCACCAACATCCACATTTGGACTAAATTACAACAGCTTAGTTCTAGTAAACAGGATCGCCTACATTTATCTGACCACAAGACCTTACTATTTCATTTTAGTTTTTAATTTTTGAGGGAACGAATTCATGGAACAAATGCTCCAAGGGACACACTCCAGGTAACCCGGTAGAAGAGACAGAGCCAGAAGACAAGAGATGCCCTTAAACAGGTCAATGGAGGCACCTGCCACATTTACAGCCGAGTTTCTAACCAAAGCGCGGGTGCCAACAACTCAGTTGTACCTTCAGAGAAAGGTATACGTGCCGGAGATTGCACGCTGAACCTCTGCCATCCCCGTACGGCTGCAACTAAAGCTGAAGCAATAATTCATTTACTTCAGGTCCCTGCCTAATGGAACCAAACTGGATCTTGGTGCAAAGGACCACAGTGAAACTGGTCCAAATGTTAAGCCAGCATTTCTTATGAAATTCATTCCAGGGTGACCAAAACAACTCCAGCGTAAGGCTGCAGTGTTGAGCACAATGCTCTGAAGGAAGCCCTATGCAGAGTCGCGAAGACCTTCCATAGTGTAAGCTACTCAACCCGGAACGGCTTCCTGCCTTTAGAACCTCCTCTTGAGTTGACTAAGGCTCCGAAAGTGGGGCGTACACACTTGGGGATGACACGTACGCAGGACCAAGGCTTGCTATGGGGCCCGCAAACATACCTGGTAATGCTTCAGGGTGCCGTTAATGAGGAGGGCAGACTGCTTCTCTACCCTCTCAGAGATGGCGTGAGCCACCGTGTAGTAGGACTGTGACCCCCTGGCACTGTACTGCATGCTGTATTCGTCATCCACATCCTGTTTCGCAGTCCTGAAGAAGACAAAGCAGAAAGTCCATGGAGCGGCTTGAGTCTGTGTGTCATGGCATCAGAAAGGACTTGAGAGGCTAACGTGGCTGCTGTGGATATTAACTGGGCCCTGCCGTTAAAAGCATTCTTTGTAGAGTTCACAAAAACTGAGCGGGGTCATCATCATCATCATAGCAGCTCCACACTATACATGGGAAGAATCTGAGCTTCACAGAGGTTACTTTGAAGGTCATAAAAGGTGCCCTGACCTTCAGAGACCAAGAGGGGCCTGACCTGCAGGACTGGAGATCAGCACTCTGCCAATGAGGCTGTCCTGGGCGTCCCTTGGATGTGAAGACAAAGCCCATCCATAGGACACTAGGGAAGCGTGGCCGGACAAGCGGGAGAGGCCTGAAGAGGACCTTAGAGGGGAGGGAGAGGATAAAGGGGTTCGTCCTTCCCCTATGCCTCGTGGGGGCCTTTTACCCAATGCACATGGAAGAGCCACTGCACATTCTTAAAAGCCTCCCTGAAAAATCGGGGATGCACTGGAAAACAGCTCCTGAAGCGGGGCACACAATCCGGGAAGGGAAAAACAGATGAGAACATCCGTTTCTTCTTTTTCGGAAAGTCTCACCATTCGAATGTCCACGTCTGTCTGCTATGTCAGAACAATGCTCCTATAACAATGGTCGCACAAGCAACGAGGTGTGTGAACCACTATTGGAGGATGGCCTGGAAGGGGGCAAGGTATGGTGCCCGGCACCCAGACAGGGGAAGCTAAGTGTGGACCTTGACGGAGTGGGCAGCTGACGAAGCTATGACAGCCGGCATGACACAAGAAAGGTGTTCACACTTGGGTTTCTGGGTCTGTTGATGGCTTTGAAGGAGGCAGGGAAGACAAGCATCCTTCCCCCTGGGAGCGGAGGAATGTAAACTTGATTAGTCTAATCTGGGATAGAAGTACAAATGACAGGCATAAAGTCCAGAAAAGAGCCCGAGCAGGAGACAGGATGCTAGAGGGAAGGAGGGAGAGAGGAAGGGAGGGAGCAGGGAGGGAGGGATGGAGGGAATGGGATGAGCCACACAAAGCCCTGGACCAGAGGGGTCCAGAGCTCACAAGTGACCTGTGAGGAGCTGAGGGAACACTCTAGCTGGAGTGTGAGTATGAAGTATGTTCCTGTCTTTAAACAGGATTCGCAAACAGAAAACTCACACCACATGGACCTCAAAGACCGTATTTGTAAGGAAAACTCTGAGGGCCACGTACTCAATGATCTGCTTGGCGTCCTTTTCGGAAACTTCTTCGCTGTTTGGATCCAGCAGTATCTTCTCTTCCGTTTCCTGCCTACTGGACTCCTCTTCTTCATCCTGGAGGAAGAACAGAGATACAGCAAGGCCCGTATTTTAACAAGCAAACTCTATGACTAGCACTTTTTATAAAGAGATTAAACAGTATTTTACTTCACAAATGAAGCAAGTAAATCCAATTAAGGGAGGAAATAAATTTAGCTTCCTCTCAAACCAAGTGATTCACCATTTCACCACTGAATGAGAGAGAAAAAGGGATGCTTCAGAGGTCCCCAAGACCCATACTCCCGAGAATAAGTATAAAAATCATGCCAGAAACACACATAATTATTTGGTCAATCGAAGCAGATACACAGACCATATCTGCTGTTCTAGAATTCTATATTCCTCTCTCCAAAGGCATATATTTGAGATTTAACATCCTCCCGAGAATGCCCTTTCTGGTGATGGCATGGGACTCTGTGGTCCCCATGACGGCAGAGGACCTGAACTGCAGAGTATGCTGCTTTCTGGGGCTGCTTCACACCACACACATTGCTGAGTGTTTTAAGCATCATTACTTTGGCAAAGGATGTGATCACCTCCCTACCTCTTGAAAGTATCACTAAATATTCATTATGTCCACTACTAACCTGACATTCAAAACCAGTCTAAAGGTGAACATGTGCTTCCTAACAATTGACTGAAAAATGGACACACACGACAAGTACCAATGGTGACATCAAGCCAATGACACCAGATCACTCAGAAGTGCCTCCTAGAAATGAGGTGCTACAAGTCACTCACTGGTTAGTGGCCTGGGGCTCCTGTCACTTGGTCGGAGTGCATCTCTTCCCAGCTGTCAGGAGGTGTCTGCAGCTGTCAACATCTGGGTGGCAAGGGCTACCTAAACTGCCCACTGTATCTTATCTTTATACTTCCAGGCTCTTACTCAGAAAAAAAAAAAATCTAACAGATCATTTATGGACCCGTTCACTCAAGCAAGCAAGAGTGAGTGAGAGAGAGAGGAGCCGGGAGATATTACCATGCCACAAAAGTATTTGCTTTTTAATGGTTATGTTTTTCTAAATGAAATTTTTATTGTTTTCTAAAAGCAGTAAATGTTCATGGTATATTAATTTAGAAAGCAAAGATCCAAAATACAGAAGGAAAATGACCGCTGCCTTAAAATCCTCATCAGTTATTAGGCAAGGCTGGGTCAGCAGCTGCGTGGCATCCATCTGTGGCATGCCGCACTGGAGTCGTGTATGCTGGTCCAAACCAGACTTAATGACTGTACCAGCCAGACTCAAGCAAAGGATATAAAATCACTTAATCTTTTGATTTGTACTAATCAATCATTTCATAACTAACCTAACAAATACCCTTACTATTTTTTAATCCCTAGTGAAAGTATCCAAGATTCTCATCTTATTCTAAACATGTTAAATATTCCTTCCAAGAAACAGAAAAACACATTTCCTTTTGAGTAACCAGCACACCCTAGGATTCAAAATTAAGAGTCATGGTTAAAGAGAAGTCCAGATGAGCATTCAAGTCTTTAGCTTACCCATGTTGCCATTTCTATTTCAGGCCCCAGATCCATAACTTCTAATGAACTCCAAGGCTTAAGAGACTTCAGAAGTTCTCTGGCAGTTAGCTCTCACTCTGACCATTTAGGGCTGGGGAACTGCCTTTCCTAAAGCAATCCATCTTCAAAATTTTCCCCCAAAGACCTTTGTATCACCTCTAGTCCAATGGTAGCTTTTCTCTTTGGTTCCAAATGAATTTAGCATTCATCAAGATGTCTCACCAGCCAGGGGCCCTCAAGAGATGACCGCAGTCACTAGCACACACCATCAGAGTCTATCCAGATGCTTAGGCCCAGTCATCAACTGAAAACACACCCAGGAGGCAGGGGCAGGAGGCTTTGGGGGCTAAGTGTGTCACGGGGACACACTTCTTCCTCCATTAACTTTCAAGCCGGCGAACCGCAAAGAGAGAGAAAGATGTCCACGTACCTCTTCCTCGTAGTCAGAGTCACTCTCTTCACTGTCAGATCTGGGTGCAACTTCATAGCTAGAGACAAGCAGAGGAGACGAGGGGGCTGATCTCTGAGTTATAAACACAGGCATACGTGACTTAACAGCAGCATCCTACTTAACAGATGACTAATCCAGATAGAAAACTTCACCATCACTCAGCAAAGGCTACACAGGTTTTGTGTGGGAATTTTATAAGGGATGCCACACCCACCCTTCATCAAAAAAAAAAAAAAAAGCCCCAAGAATCCCAGTAACTGTTTCTATATCATACCCAGGATTCATCTCCAGCCAGGCATCCAGCTGACTTGCTTTGGGTGCTTCTGGTCCAAAGAGGACCTTGCCAGTTTCTGTGTGTGTCACTTTGACAGGCAGGTCACTCATCTGGCTGCTTTCATCTATTGGCTAGAGAGAGCGGAAAGAAATCAAGTCAGCCTGGGATGTTAGGAGGCTCTCTCAGTTCTGTGCTGGATATTTCTCAGGCTTTTGGCTGTCCAGTATCTGAAATGTCTTTCTGTGTTTCATCATTTCAGCACCTAATGTGTCTTGGTCGGTAGGGAGAGATCACCACCCACTAAAGACCCTGAAGAAGTAGTCATGACAGCACATGCCTGTTCTACTAGCACCCTGGAAGCTGAGATAGAAGGGTCACAAGGTAAAGGCCAGCCTAGCTTACACACTGAGACCCTGTCTCAAAGAAATCTGGGGCTTTGGCTGTGACTCAATAGTAAAGCGCTTGTCTAACATGTGAATTTGATCCTCAACAAAAACACCTTGAACACATTGGCCTCCCTGGCCCCTAACGTACAGGTACGAATCCTCGGCTTTTCTAACTGGATGTACTTGCCAAGACTCTGACACAGAAGTTCAAGGAAGCTGGGGTGCAGGCATACTGACAGAAGGTCAAATCAAGGTGGCAGCAATGTCAGTGTAGTGACATTGACCGTGACAAGCTCCTGCCTGCTCCCAACAGCAGTCATGTCTTTACTAGAGCAGATGCACAGGAAAATATAAAATTAGGTTCGAGCCCTAAGACAGATTCTCTAGGTAGCCTTTTTCCTGTTCAGTTACACTGAACACTTCTAACCCCAAAATGCAAAACTTGAAACTTTCTGAGCATGGACATGACGGCAAAGTGGGAAATTCTCTAACTGGCACCATGGGAAAGGCCATCCATAGTTAATCACAACACAAGCACACTAAAATAATAAATAAAGTCACCTTCAGACTATGCATTAAGGCCTACGTGAAAAGAAAAATAAGTTGTATATGAAACATAAATGTATTCTTAGACGTAGGTCCTATCCCCAGGATATCCCATATATGTGTAAGTACTCCAAAGTCCAAGTCCCAAACTCATAATCTGAAACACTTCTGGCTGCAAGCATTTAGGACAAGGGATACTTGCCCTGGAACAAATTCTGTTCTTATTTCAGGCAAGCAAAGCTGATCTGGGTCATTTAGAACTAATGGTTCCTCAATCCTTCACCTAACACTCTGCAGGGGACAATTCCTTCGAGCTGTGGTTTTGGATCGAGCAACAAAGTGCAGCCCACGTCATCTGCTACAAAACCATGTGCTTTATCTGAAATCAACCCACCAGAATGGGGTCTAATTCAACCACTGGAATTGTGGGTACGATAAACAAACAAACAAACAAATAAGAAAACCCTGCCTCTCTGAAACCTGAAGAACTGACCAAGAAAAAGATGAAGTTCATTATCTTTGAATAATAAAATAGCTTGCTCAGAAAATTAAGAGTTCTGTGAAATTGCAGAGGTTAGAGTTAATGTGCCCCGGGGAACAGACTGTCTTACAGGGGCTGGAAGTGGAGCAACCCTATGCAAATGGATGCTACTAACTGTAGAGTGACCGACTTCTAGGAGCAGGGCCTTGGGTAAGACATTTGGAAGCGCTCCATTTGTGTGTGCGTCCTACTATCCATTTCCTGAAGAGCAGTGAAACGGACTGTTTAGGTAATTCATTACTTCACAGAATTTTCCCGAAATTACTCTTAATTAGTTTTGTGGTCAGATAGATACATGCAGCACTATTGGCGTAATTAAGATTGTCATATAATTTATTCTAATTAAGCAAAAAAAATGATAAGGAAAACCAGGGGGTTGATATTACTTTCTATATTGTAACTTAGAAAAAAAATTAACCAAAAAGAAACCCAAACCCCAGTAGTTCTCTCCTCCTACTCCCTCAACAAAGCACCATCAGAATCACAACAAATACTGGTGACTGTCCACAGAGATAACTTTAAAAGAAAAGGCCTGCCCCGGCCTGTCGGTTTTCTTTGCTCCTACGCTGGCTAAAGCAATCGTTCTGAGTAGCAGTGCTTTGCATGGCAATACGATTCTTCCTCATTAATGGAAAAGGTCATCTACACACTCGAGAGAGAAAAGGGAAATCTAGCATTTGCTACCATTTCCCTGGGAAAAAAACCCTATCTTGTTATCGTGGGCTATTATAATATGGCTTGTTTTATTGCTAATGTCGCACCTCAGAGAAAATTGGAAACCACTGTGGGTGGAATTAGAACCCTGGCAAGAGCACAGAGCGAGCCCAGAAAAGAAGGAAGAGCATTATTTCAGAACAAACTGAGCAAGAGGCCCACTTTGCAAACTTCAGCAAATGGAACTGACAGGTATTAAAAACTAAAGATTCAAAAAAAAAAAAAAAAAAAAAAAAAGACCTATGTCACAAGCCAAAGGTCAGAAGTTAGCTTCCACACAAGCTAAGAGATGAGGACAAGGTGTTCAGTCACCCCGGGTGCCTGGAAACTGCAGATGACAGGCAGCCTTCTCAGAAAAGGCTGGGGTCCTGCAAGCCCTTGCTGCCTCAAAGAGCTCTGATACAGCATTCCACCCTGGTGGCATGCTGTCTAGAGTTTCTTACACATTAACATTCACCCTGATCTATTCCTTCCCTGTGATGGCTTAGAGTGGCTAGCCCAGCATTCAATTTTAAGAGGTTTCTGCATATCAGTAGTTTAACCTTTCTTTCCTGCATCTGGCCATGGGACCTCACATGGAACCCATGTGCCCAGTGATTCTAGAATGAAATGGGCAATTCCCCCATCACCCGATGCTCTAAGCAGGCTTTTCAAGGTCCACAAGTGAAGGTTGTTTAAAAACAAACTCTCTGGGCTGATACCTCTTCCTTGTATGACTGGACAGATCCTCCAGAGCCCAGGAGAGTGTCAGAAATTCTAGGATATACAATTAAGGATAATAACTAGGTAGCTCCACATGCAATCTATATTATAAGCCTACAGAAATACCCCAAGGAAAATCCAGAATATGTGAACTATTTGGTTTGTGTATTTTTATGATTTCAAATACGTAATAAAGTAGGGAGATTGGGCTTCTGTATTATTTTCTTGTCAAATGTAATCACTGAATCACTTTAGTCACTAACACCTTCCATGCCGTCATGATATATATTAATCTGTATACAGAAGGGTATATAAGAAACTATCAGTTGATTAGTAATGGTGAGACAGTGTTATTCTAATTTTCTACTATGTGAATAGCCTACAGTTTGAAGGAAGGTGCTTCTAATCTCTCTCAGTCTCTCCCTCCGTGTGTGTGTGTGTGTGTGTGTGCAGGCACATGTGTGGAGGACAGATGACACTCTTGGGTGTCAGACCTCGTCTTTCACCTCGCTTGAGAAAAGGCCCCGTGTTGTTTGTCACTAAGAGTCCTCAGGCTTCCAGGGGTTCCCCTGCCTTTGCTTCCCATCTCACGGTGGAAATACTGGGGCTACAGACACATGCTAACACATGCAGCTTTACGTGCATTCCATGGATTCTAATGTGTCCTCACGCTTGCATAGCAAGAGCTCTACACACCCTACCATATCCTCAGTCACGGATGCATTCCTTTTACTTTTGGAAGGATTAGCCAGGGGGCTGAAGAGATGGCTCAGCAGTTCAGAGCACTTGCTGCTCGTGCGAAGGACCCAAGTTTGGTTTCAGACATCCAGGGGCTCTCAACTGTCTATAACTCCAGATTCAGGGAACAGACACCCTCTTCTGGCCTCTATGGGCAACCCCCACCCCATATACGCACGTGTACAAACACATAGACAAACATGCAGAGACACACATACATATTCACATACATGTGAATGTAACTTTTTTTTATAAAAATGAGTGGCTCAGAGAAAACAGAGTTAGTGTACACGAAGAATGATGCCAGAGGCTATGACCGACTCCCCTAGCCGAGCAGAACGTAAGAGCCAGTGGGTGCCACTTCCCTTACCTCTCCATCTGGTCCCAGGGCAGACTCCCCTCCCTCTGCATTCTCTTCAGCCTTCTGCAAAACAACAATGCCAAGTGTTACGTATACATCAAGAATACAGGACAGGAACTGACAGACTCCCATAGGTAACTATTTCAACGCCACCGGCATCCTCTCCGAAAGCACAAATGCAAATGCCTTTCATTTTTGTTTCTCTTTGCTCGGCCAAAACACACAGTGTATTAGCAACTTGTGGAGTCATTTAAAGCCAGATGTGATTCCAGGCCAGCCCACTGGAGATCTGTGGATTGTATCTTTAGAGACCTACAGAGCCCATGACCTACAGAGACCGTCTCAAGCCTGAAGGCAGAATCAGAAACATTTTCTCGTGTTTGGCACGGAAGACAAATCCTGACATAATTAGCTCGACTTTCCTATTCCCTAAGCAAGTTTTCATCAGCAATGAAGAGCAACATTCTAAAACTGTCCATCACAATCAGCTCTAAACCGCTCCTCAGTCATAAAAATACAGAACAAAACCAAATTCTCTGAGTTCCCTGGGTGATTTCCATTCCATCTAATTGGCGTTCATAATATATAGTATTTCCACAATGTGTATGTAGGGAAATTGATGTGTATCTTCTCATGAAAAATTCCATCATCTACCATTGCTGAAATATTCCACTGCCTTAGTCCATTAGCCTCTATGTGCCTCAATGACAAGGGAATGAGAAAGCAGGATGATGCCACATTATACACAGACCCAAGCCTCATACGCAACACATATAAAATGGTCAATAATGTCTGCAATTTATAACACCTGACAGGTAAAATATTTTATATACAGAATCTCTACTTCAAAAAACCATACTAATTCTATATAATAAAATATAGGAAGGAAAAGCTGCAGTCATTTACTTTACTAAGATATTTAAGAAAATAAGCTTTCTATCCCAGGACTCTTTCAGTTCATTGAAAAATATATGCAAAACTATGGAATCAAAATTAACTCTCCTCAGCTTATTTAAGATAGTCGTTCTACTGATACTTTTACCTTCTGTGAAAATAATTAGTCTCTTAAGAAAGCAACTTTACTGAAAATGTTTTTTCCACACTGAAGAAGTCCCACAAACATAAGACTTTTTAAAGTTCTTTACGATGTAATTTATAATTTTCTTACCAAATACACTCTCCATGTCCCTATCATACACATGTGCACACGCAAGCACGCACGCACATGCACACTCCCCCTGGGAGAGACAGAGAACAGAGAAGACAGACAGACAGACAGACAGCAGGGGGCGATGATGAAGCATAAACAATAGAGTTTCTACCCAAGATTAGGAAAATAAAGGCTCCTACACTGAGACTGGCCCGAGACTTGTCTTTTCTGTCTTGCTGACTAGAGGAGAAAGTAAGTGCAGGCTCAGAGGGCTGACAAACGGAATCACAGGCATGGGCTCCCCACCTAGCCTGGGAAGGCACTCCAACAGCGACAGAAACCTTGTGTGCAGAAGAGAAACCATCCTGCTACCAGACACTGAAGGTTCCATTTTTGGAATTCTCCAGCATTATACTCCAGAGATGGTTTTAATTAATGAGAGAAAGTCAATTAATCCCACCATTCTTTCCATACAAACCAGAAATAAGCTACAAATTTGGCCAACAAAGAAAATCAAAGGAGACAATGAAAAAGCCAATTTGAAATAGCTAGTGAGTGGAACTGGATCACCATTTCAATGAATAGCACATTAAAAAGCTTGAAGCGCCATAAATGAATAGAATCAAAACTATTCCACGGCATACTCCTATGAATATACTATGAGCTAGCCAGAGCATTATCTAAAAACTGCCTCATAATCAGACCCTTTCATTACTTAAAGTCCCCTAAACTATCTATTTTCAATACCATTAGGCATCAAGAAGCAAAGTATTATTAGAAGTCCATCCACCCTTGGTTCTGGGATTAGACGAGTTGTGTGTCAATCACATCTCTGACAGCACATGAGGCCTTAGCTGTATAACCTAGAGCAAATAAGCTTCTCTTTGCCTTACTGTCTCTGCAGTAGGACTGGACCAGTTTCAACCTGCTCATTCCACATGGTACATGACAAAAACACTTCCATAGTTCAGGATCATGAACGTAGGTCAGGAGCTAGTGTTAGGCCTATAATTAAGACTGGCTATGGCACTCTCTAAAAACTGCCTGCTAAGGCTATGAGGTCAAGAGCTTCTGTTTGTTCAGGGAGGATTCATGCCTACAGGGGTGCCTAGCACTTAGGAATCACTAAATGAGTATGTAGCAGACAAAAAAGGAACATACTACCATTGTGAGCCATGTGCTTCGCTTAGATTCTATTCACTGAATAATTCGTAGTATTATTTTTGTTGTTATTGTTTATTATTATTATTATTACTATCATCATTGCAATTAGGAGCCAAAATATTTGTCATGTGGTAAAATGGTTAAGAACACACATACAATTCATCATTGAGCTAGGGTCCTGTGTCACCTCCCTCACTCCCACCCTGTACTTGGATCCAGTCCTGCTACACATTTTGAGACATGGAAGCCAAGTGGCAGTCTACTCTACAGAGAGAGATGCCAGGCCCTCTCGTCATGGCTGGGCTTCTGATGTCTAGTTGGTGCACTTTCAGAAATCCACATTCTCACACCAAACTCATGTTTTAATGTCAACACAGAAAACAACACCAAAATTCCTTCCCCTTCTTACTCTATACACAAGAGACTGTGACTTTGGATCGTCTCTGGGCCCCAGGTGAGACAGCTCGGTGCAGATGTGGCAGAAATGAGTCTTCCCACTGCCTGAGACATCTTCTCATACAGTTGGCTGTGTCATGGAATCACAAACACATACTCTAGTACTGCTGGCTGTTGCCTACGCTCAACCTCATTAATTTAAACAAACAAACAACAACAACAACAACAAAAACTAGCCAGGCAGTGATGGTGTGGTGCACGCCTTTAATCCCAGCAAAGGCAGGTAGATCTTGGTGAGTTTGAGGGCAGTCTGGTCTACAGAGTGAGTTCCAGGACAGCCAAGGCTACACAGGGAAACCCTGTCTCAAAACACCCCCTCCCCCAAAAACAAACAAAGCAAACTAAAACACTGCAGTCCATTCATTAATCAAGACCAAAGCAACCCCATACCGGCTTCTTCTATCTAACAAAACATGGCAAACTAATTATGCTTATGTGGGGATGGAAGCATAATTAACCTACTCACGTCAGGGGATACGTGTAATACAAATTACTTCTAACTAAAGATTACTCATTACTAAAAACTACTAAAACTCAAATGGATTTGGGTTCACAATTTCAAAGGCCAATGTCAATCTACATTCCCCACTTTAGAATGTCCACAAACACAGCAGAGGATGCACCTTGCACTCAGGAGGCATATAAAATGAACAGTGGGGCTACAGGAGGAAGGGCATCCGGAAATAGGAAAATTCTTGTCCGCTGAACTCAAGAAGACAGACTTCAGTAGGGCAGTCTGTTTAGACTACGACCCAGAGGCTGCAAACAGCCTCGTTTTGTAAGGAAACAGTTTTATGTCAAATGTTTTACAGCCTATATTAGGAAATAACCCATCTTCTCCCCCAGCAGGTACTGCCACAGTGTGCTGGAGTAGCGTCCAAATGTGAGGGCACCTTAAGGGCTCATTCTGCTTTTCTGGAAATGAAGCTTCCAGGAGCCACTTGGTTTATTTTTACTGTCATTTAAGTGGGCCTCTGAGCACCGAGACAGGTGCTCAGGCAATAAAAAATGCCCGGGAATATCAAATTAGCAGGCATTTGCACATTGCCTGGGTAGTGCTGTACAGAGAAAGCCAATGTGAACGTTTGACTCAGGTAGCTGGTCAAGCCAGTTGAACAGGACTTTGATTCAAACTGGTTTCACCCATTTTGGACACTGAACTGATCAAATGAATCTAATTGCGTTGGCAGGGTGCTCACAGCTCGCCATACAGTACACACACACACACACACACACACACACACACACACACACAGAGGTAGCGCTGACTAAGCAGTTTCCATCCACCTATGGAGCCTTGGAAGGAATCATTGGGAAAACAGTAGAGATAAAATAATCGGAAAAGGTGGGGAGTAACTTGAATTTGCAGTGAATGCCTCAACGACATTATTATTTTGTTTCACTGACAATCATCCCAGCAGGCTCGGATGGCTGTGTTTAATATCTAAAAAGGTTAAAAACTACACTTCCAATCACTGTATTGAATAATGTACCATGTCAAGAAGGCTCTCCCCTTCAATGTGTAAGAGCCTTGAGCTGTACTTATAAAAGTGGGTGGGAGGTGGGTATGGGGAAGAGAAGAATAAAAGGACTTCGAAACTTGACAATATTGAGGTCACTCAGAAAGACGAAATTTACCACACTTTCTCTCATCCTGGAATCCTACCTTCTAACATAAAGAAGAAGATAATGTAAATATGGGGTGTGAGAGTTGGTCTAGGCTATGAAACTTCAACAGACTGAAAGAGGAGACCCAAAGGCACTGAGGACAGGATACAGAGTGCGAAGGAGCCTACGTCCCATAAGAACAGAACGGAAGCTCGACAAGGAGTGGGAGGGTACAAGGAAGAGAAGGATGATGGGGGAACAGCAGGGGCCAGGAGGAAAGAAAACCAAACTTTGCATGAGGAAACACTATACTGGAAATCTGACGCTCTGTATGTTAGTACACAATAAAACAAACTAAGCCAAACCCATGATGAAAGCACTACCTGGTGCTGTGGAACAATCCTTGTACACTATAAATATGTATTACTCTCATGGGTTAATAAAGAGCTGACTAGCCTATAGCTGGGCAGGAAGAGATTGGGCAGGAGAGTCAGACTAGGAGGTTGCTAGGAAGAAGAAGGGCTTAGTCTCAGGAGTCACCAGCCAGACGCAGAGGAAGCAGGATGTGTAGGAAATGAGGTAACAAGCCATGAGCCATGTGATAGAACTTAGATAAGAAATATGGGTTAATTTAAGTTGCAAGAGCTGGTTAGTAACAAGCCTAAGCTATGGGCTGATCATTTATGATTAGTAATAAGTCTCTGTGTGGTTATTTAGGAGCTGGCTGGTGGGATAGAGCTGATTGGCGAGGCAGAAAACTCAACCAACAATCTGGCAGTGGTGTCCATGGGCTAAAGCATATGTCCATTAATATCATGGGTTTTTAAGACACATCAAAAACATACAACAAGGATGTTATTTCCAATAGTATACACCTCATTGAAGAGGTTGAAGGGAGAACTTTACATCTAATTTTTGCTAGGTGTCAAATAGTACTAGATGCTGAACCAAGACAGGTGAACTAAGCAATCAATGGGGTACCTCTGGTAAGAGCTCCTAGCCACAGCTTATGCAAAAACTGTACCTAAAACACTATGAGAAATACTTTGTTATCACTAGAAAGCACGCTAAAGCAGAGGCCATGCAAATCAGAAAGTTCCCTCTGTAGGAGCTGCTGGTAAGCCTTGTGGCAAGCAGGGTCTGCCAAAATAATAAATCCTCACACCCTTTCTACAGGCCCCAGCATCCAAATATCTGTCACTGTCTTAAAAGATATCCTCTACTTATATACAACCAATCCACAATTAGAAAAAAAGAACTAGCTAGCCATGCTGGTCCCTGCCAACAATCCTAGCACTTAGGCAGTAGAGGTCAAGGTCATCCTTGGTTATGTAACAAGTTCAAGGCCAGCCTGGGCTACGTGTGACCCTGTTGTTTAAAAAAAAGATAAACAGAAAAATAAATGAGCAATTTATCATAAAATATGCAGTCCAAATGCAGGTAAAAATAGTCTTTATTTTTTTATTTATTATATTAAAAAAAGTCAAGCCGGGCGGTGGTGGCGCACGCCTTTAATCCCAGCACTCGGGAGGCAGAGCCAGGTGGATCTCTGTGAGTTCGAGGCCAGCCTGGTCTCCAAAGCGAGTTCCAGGAAAGGCGCAAAGCTACACAGAGAAACCCTGTCTCGAAAAACCAAAAAAAAAAAAAAAAAAAAGTCAAGCGTGTGTGTGTGTGTGTGTGTGTGTGTGTGTGTGTGTGTGTGTGTGTGTCCATCCATGTGCCACAGAGCACACATGAAGGCCAGAGGACAATGCAGAAATCAGTTCTGTCCTTCTATCATGTATCAGGTCAGTAGTCAGGCTTGGTTGGAGACAAGTGCCCAGAACAGGACTTGACTTTCAAAAGCCAAACAAACAAACATAAGGAAAAAGCAAGTGTATTTCAACATCATCCACCCATTCATCACAAAATTGCTTGATGTAGCGACCAATATTTGCTGAGCATTACTATGTACCAGCAAGTGCCCCAAATGCCTTAGATAACGTTGCTACATAAGCCTCACAGCAGAGCTGGGGGGTAAAAAGTATTTCTATCCCTTTGTCCTGCTTAGCTTTTATTGTCTACTTGGTACAACTTAGTTTCAGCTGGGAAAAGGGAGTCTCGGCTGAGGGACTGGTCCAGCTCAGTTTGTGGCCACATCTGTGAGAGACTTTCTTGATTGATGTGGGAAGGTCCAGCTCACGATAGGTGGTAGCATGGTGGGACTGGGCTGTCTGTCAGAGAAAGCTAGCTGAGCACCAGCCAGCGAGCAGGAGTGATTCAGCAAGCAGCCTTCCTCTGTCTGCATCTCCAGGTTCTTGCTTTGAGTTTCTGCCTTGATTTCCCTCAGCGGTGGAGTGTCACCTGGATGTACCAGCTGAAATAACCTTTCCTTTTCCTAAGCTGCTTTTGGTCATGGTGTTTAATCACAGCCACAGAAATTAAACTAGAACCGACCCTTCTGCTGGATAATAGACAGAGCACTCTATAACACACCTTTTAATATTACCCTACAAGGGACTAAGAACAAATTAGTACACAAACATTTTCTTATGTAGCTCTGAATTTTCAAGGCTACATGCTAGCGTGATATGGAGGGTGGTCCCATGCGCAACCAGGTCTGCACACGCTTGGTGGTTTTACCTAGCCCCGCCCTTTTTATCCTTTTTCTTTTCTTCCTTCTATCCACCTGTAGATGTGTCAGAACACAGTGGTGAAGCAGAGTCCTCAAGGTCGGGGTGAATGCTGCTGTGAGCATTCACCCCGAAATGCAGAGCTTGCTTTCACATAACACACTAGCTCAATTTTTAAAATGTATTTCTCCTATGACCTTTAAGTACAGACACAGAATTGACTTTTTCCCTCTTCCATTTCAAGGCCAATAAAGAAAGACAAGGCTGAGAACGAGAAGATTCTAAGTAATTTATAAACGTACACTGCATAGAAATGCACCAAAGGGGGAAGAGAACCGAATTAACAAGGTCAAGACACGCTATAGGAAGCTAACCCTATTGTTCATGCGCAACACTAAACCACAGATTCTCCAAGAACAGCAAAGGCTCTGCTATGCAGGGTGATTAAAATAGAAAGAAAAAAATTAAAAACCAACTATATACTAGTTTAACATGGAAAGGTGAAAGTAATCCTTATCCAATCAAACTTCAAGGCCAGCCATGCCAGGGGCCTCTTCAATCTCAGGATCTTAGGTGCCTGCATCTCTATGGCCACCAGCTCTGGGCTATTATTTCACTGAGTAATGCAGCTTTTCTCCAAATCAAAAGTGCATTGATGCCTTGTTGAATTTTCAAGATTGTAAACAGGGACAGCATACTATCTAAAGCTTCGGGGAGATACTTGGGGGGCACAGCCTTCAGCTTACAGTGGGGAGATGCTGGGGGGGGAGGGGCACAGCCTGCAGCTTACAGTGGGGAGATGCTGGGGGGGGGGAGGGGCACAGCCTTCAGCTTACAGTGAGGAGATGCTGGGGGGGAGGGGCACAGGCTGCAGCTTACAGTGGGGAGATGCTGGGGAGGGGCACAGGCTGCAGCTTACAGGGGGAGATACTGGGGGGCACCGCCTGCAGCTTACAGTGGGGAGATGCTACGAGCACAGCCCACAGCTACAGCACTGATGTTCCCTCCACCACAGAAAAGCTGGAACAGGCGACTCTCAATTTCTCACTCTGTCGAGGAGAGAACTACAGATAGCACTAAGGGTCAAATAACCAGCTTTTAAAAGCATCCCCTTCCTTTGTCATCTAATAAGGAAACATCTGGAAGTGTCTACTCTGAGTGGTCTTAAAGCTTTCCAGTGAAGGAAACAGAGTGTGGGAAGGACTAGAAAGAGCCTGTTTCTTTCCATCCTTCCCCTCCCCTTCCTCCCTTTCTTTCCCCCTTATTCATCCCACTTTCCCTGGAGAGAGAGCCCAGGAAGGCAAACAGGGCTCTCCTCCTTAGTCTTGCTAAAGGCCAGGGTGTACAGGTGCTGGTCATCCTGAAAGCATCCAAGAAGGTGGCTGGAATGAAGGAACATTCTTCACATTGGTTAAGTGGGCAATCATCAGGTGCTCAGAGCTCCCAGTGGGCAGCTGTTGCCTGGGTATCTTATTTCTTTGCCAGGTAATCGGGCCTTACCTCCAATTTGACTTCCAGTTTTCTACATCCTCACAGGTAAAGATATTAATTTTGGGTACATGCTTAATTAATGGCTGTATCACATCTTTTTTTTCTCTAGCACACACCCTAGGCTTCTCTCTAAGTGCTGGTAAATGAAAGTATAAACTAGAAAGAAGGACTATTTGCAAGGAGCACACCCACCGATCTACAGATCTGATAGAATAAGCAGAACCATGAGAAAAACCGCAACAGATCCCCGCTCCACACAAAACAATGTAAAAATATAGGCATAATCGTCAACACTCAATCATTTCTTTCTTTGCCTGTGGTGATGTGACTATCTAATTCCACAGCAGGAATCTATTAATTATAAACTAGAAGCTCAAATCTGGGCCATTAGCTTTTAATCACAAGGAAATATAAAGAGCTTGAACGCGACAAAACATTAACAGTGGCAACCTCTGCAGAACAGGGAAAACGGGAGCTGGCCTTGAAGGGGGTCTGCTTGCAGACTAGTCCAGTGTTGTATCTGTGTGCCTCTGTGCCCTTCTACTGGCTCTGGAAGTTCTGCAAAGTCTATAAGGCTACACTAACAAGAAAATGAGGAACTCCTCATCGATAAAATGTCTAAATCCAAGTGCGAAGCCATCCCTCTTCACCTCGTCTACACAATAAGGTGAGATATCAGAGACGAAGAGAATCAGGTACAAGAAGGCGCCTTCTCAATCATTTATTCCTCCTCCTTAATTATGAAACAGGTATGAGAATTCAGGAGCCATGAAATTAATTATTTTTTTTTGAAAAACATTCTGTTCAATTATTCAGTGCAGAGAGTAAATGATTAAATGCTACTAACCCTCCATTTTCAGAGTTCTAATGAACATTTTCTGTTGATGTTTGTACCCGGCCTAATCAGAAGTTACTATGAAAACAAAATGCAGCTGTCTGTGCCTCAGTACCCACCAGGCAATGGTTCCAGGAGACCAAAGTCTGTGGAAACCAAAATCCGAACATGCACAAGGTTCTTGGGCAAATGTCACAGTGCTCCCATGTGACATGCCTGCATCCTCCTACATACTTAATCATCTTGTGACTACACATGTTACCTGTGCAACCTAAATGTCATGTAAGGCTGTTTGGGACACAGTGCCAAGAAAGTGTCTGCACATTTTCAATACAGAGGACATTATTTTTCTTTTAGGATGCTGAGCCCTCGGTCTGTGGGATGCTGACTGGACACTTCAACCTCCAAGAAGATCTAGATTTTTCTGGTCCATACTCAGCAACTTCCTGAACTGAGATGCAATTATCTGCAGAGCAGAGTACTAAGTGTTGTCCCTCAGTTCCTGTGTCATTAGGCTATATTTGACATGAGACTGTCCTTCTAGTTCTAACTAGTAAAACTTTATGTCAATATACTTACCTTACTGTGACACCAGAACTGAATTAAAATGTCCATCGTTTTCATCTGTCCGAACAGACTGAAATGTGTGTGTCCAGGGCATCCCAAAGATTTCTCATGTCTTCCCTTGGCTTGCTACTGTCTCGACACTGCATTTTTTCTTCTTAATTTTCCACTTAGAAGTCCCTGCCACACTGGCATTAAACCTACCCAGTGTTCATTTGTGTCTACATTCTTTTATCTCCTAATGACTGTGTATACTGAAATATTACACTGTATTAAACAGTAGGAATACAGACTGTGAACTGCATCACTGCAATAATCTTTTTATACCCTGGTCTCTAAGACGTCATCTAATTTTACACCATACTAATCGATGCCACTGCTGCAAGTCAGTAATCTAAACCTCCCATAAGCTAGAAGTGGTTCTTAACAGAGAGCAATGCTCATCTAAAACCAGTCTTTGGACATACATCACAGGTTAAAGCTGCCAGGAAAAAGAGCGCACCTTCTTCCTCCTCCTCCTCTTCTTCTTCTCTTTGGCCGCCTGGGCCTGCTTGTGCTCCCAAACCAGGTTGGTCAGATTGGCCACATACTCATCAGTCTGCTGCAGAAGGTAAGCTAAGCGTCTGTCTTTCTTTTGGTCGATGAGTTTCCTGTAGCCCTCTTCGTCTTCAGCCTGTTCAGGAAGGGGAGAAGGATGACAGCATGATGGACGGACATTCACAGGTCCACTTCGCACCCCTCTCGACTGCTCACAACCTGAATCTGGTGGTGCCTGGGGCCCACAGGATGAGCCAGGCTGCACAAGCTAGCAGTGGAGTCTGCACGTTGGCAAATTTAGAAATGTGCAACACCTTGGGCCCAGGACTCCAAAGTCTGTAGAAAAATCATTGCACAAAGCCCCACTGCGGGTGGGATATGACCGACACTCCAAGTCAGCTCTCTCCCACTTTCTGTGCTTCCTGAGCCACTCAAAATGATGCAAAATCTGATGCAAGCCTAGGTGACTGGAGAGAAGTCATTTAGCTCCTGAAATCTCATTCTACGGAGCGATAAAACAAACCCCGTAATTTCCACTTCCACCTCCCATCCAGTAACGCGATGAGATCAAGTAGAAGAAAACTCCTGATGTCCTCTGAGCCATTTAGAGAGAAGTCTCTTTTAGATGTCCCCACGACAGAACATTCCAAAATACTTTCCTATGATACCTGAATAAAAGGAGAACACGGTACATTCTCTAAGAGGTGGCTCTACCCCAGAAGAGCTCGGGGACTCAGCTGTAGGATGTCACTCCAGCACGTGGCGGAGCGACAGCAGCCTCATCACTCAGACTAGCTGCTGTCTGCCCGGTGAATGAGCATGAACTCCAATGCTATTATAACTCTAATTGCTTTTGGCTATGGTTGATCTCACTTGAAGAAAGAATGATAAAAAAAACTTCGGTTTCTCTATTATCTGTATATTCCATCATTTAATTGCAAAAATTAATGATTTGCAAATGCTTAATCATTGGTGTCAAACCAATCTGTTGCTGGAGTTCTAATACAGTCTTCCTTCAGTCGAATCAGACAAATTTGTCTGTTAACTGCTCCGTTTACTACACAATGGTCTCCCTAACTAGAGCAAAGGCTCTTGACAGTATTCTCCATCCCAGAGACGGCGAAAGGGTCAGAAAGCGGTGAGACTTATAAAACCCCAACCGGGACCCCAGCAAGGAAGACAGTATCTTAAGAACTTCTAGAACTGTATTTAGGAGGTGAGGTGTATTCTGACCCACTCAGGAATTCTGTCCCACACAGAGTGTCGGGTCTCTTATCACCTGTACAGTTTAGTTATTTTTCTAAATTCCATGGTATGCTTTGCCCAATTCCAGGCACAAATGGTCAGTAAAAGCTAACACTCACGCCAATGACACAAACCTGTGTCTGTATATCCATTCAAAACTAACTAACTGCAGAAGTAAAGATGCAAAACAACTTTTGAGACACCAGAGCTGCCACAGAAAAACTTTCAAATTAACTTACAAGTCAGTTTTTAAGTTCGAGAATAATTTAGTAAATTTATAGAATTAGTAAAATTATGAATGCCAAGTGGGGGGAGGGAAGCGAATGAGTGTGAATCTTCGATTCAAAGATATAACTTTGTAAACTATTCATTCAAAACACTCTTAGTCATTCATCTAAAAAAAAAATCACATGTTTAAAAGGACTGCATTTGCCATTCTAGATGTGATTACCAAACTCCTGCAAAACACCACACTCGTCTTTCTTGAGAAGCTACATAAGTGGATGATGATGGTACCCTAGGACACAAAACTACTATGGCTCCTCACGTGCAACCCTGGATTATTAAAAAGAAAGTTCTCACTCTAACTCCAGAAGTTCAGACACATATGAATGTTTTGCCTGTGTGTGTGTGTGTGTGTGTGTGTGTGTGTGTGTGTGTGTGTGTGTGAGAGAGAGAGAGACAGACAGACAGACAGACAGACGAGCAGCTTCCCTTTCTTCTCTTGATGCCTCGTGTCACATTCTCTGTGCGGGAAGATGCAAGCAGAGTGTCTTCCCAGTCTCACGTGGGGCCCTTACCATCAGCCTCCGCATCCTCTCCTTCTCGATCCGCTCCGTCTCCTTCTTTTGCTCCCTTTCAGTGTTAGCATGCCAAGTTGCCACTGCTTTGGACAGCTTCTGGATCTTCCCAGCCACAGACCGATGATATTCCTTAAAATCTTTTGCATGTTGCAAAATACTGTTCAGGTATTCCTACAGGATTCATGAGAGGGAGAAAGGGATGCTTTGGGTAGGTACACTTCCCAGTGAAGCATCGGCATACCCAAAGATGCTGCCATGTGCACTGACATCACTCAAAGACTGCAGTCTATTGATGGTGGGGGCCCTGCCTGGAGCCTCGGCAGTACAGGTCATGGGCTCTGGGCTAGTGTGATTGTGCGCCTAGGCAAGAGTGGACGCCTTCACTCCACAGTGTGGACGTCCAAAAATGGGGAAAGGCAAAAAAGACTAACTGGGCTATGGGCTAGTGGGAAGAAAGACTTCCTTTATCTGTACGCTGTAAGCCTAGGGAAGAGATGCCGCCCTCACCTCCAGGGTGTGGTCACCAGCAATGGAAAGAGCAAGAACAAAGGCTGACCTATAAAACCTCAATGAAAAAGTTTACAGCTCATTGTTCTGTCACCTTGAAATAAACATGAGGGTTCTGGGCATTTCCAGTGAAAACCACATTTCTTCTGTTCCAACTTAAATTTAGAACTGTGATGCAAAATAAGTTTATACAAAGCTGAAACTGCCATATGTAATCCTAATTCACTTTTCAGAAGGAGGGGAAATATGTACCCTACTTACACTAAAATCTTTCATTTTTTTTCTTTTTCTTTTTGCAAAAGGAAACTAAGTTAGGCACTAGATTAAGCACAATAAAACAATCATGAGACAAAAACCAAATCCTACATCAATGTTTCCAACCCTCTAGAAAGGAATGTTTTTTAAGATCTGCCCCCGTGAATCCTCCAGCTGGGTCCTTCAAAGAGCCTAGAATACTGTAGAAAAATAACTTCCCGCTCGGGGCTGGGAAGATGGCTCAGCAATTAAGAGCACTTGTTCACCTTATAGAAGGTATGGGTTCAATTCCCAGCACCCATCATATTGTTGCTCAAAACCACCTGTAACTCTAGCTCCAGGGGAATCCAAAGCCACCACCTTCTGGCCTCTGTGAGCATCAAGCAAACACAGGGCACACGACTACATATGGAGGGAGACGGAGGGAGAGGGAGGAAAGAGAGGGTCAGTGAGAAGTGTTCCTCCATAGTCTTGGCTTCAGTTCCTGCCTCGAGTTCCTTCCTGGGCTTCCCATAATGATGGACTGTTAACCTGCAAATCAAATAAGGCCTTTCCTCCCCCACGCTATTTGGTCAGCCTTTTATCACAGCAACTCAAAGCCAAGCAGGGCACTCTCCCATCTCTGAAATGATGTCTCTGTACTATAAAAACTCCAGGTTACCTTTCTGTTGTATGACACCCCCCCCACCCCAACCTGGAAAACATGGTGACCCCGACCTCTGACCGCATGGGGCACCTCTGACCAGGAAGGGTATGCAAAGGTCTAAGGACCTGGTGCTTCTGTCGACGCTTCCTCTCCTGCTCTATCTTCTGCTGCTTCTCCAGTTTCTCGGTCATGCGCGCCTCTCTCAGGGTCTGACGCTTGCTCCGCTTGTAAGCTTTGGAATTGAGGGCCGTCTCCAGGGTGGTATCCCTCCGCATGCAGGCCACCACTTCCTGTCTCAGCTATCAGGAGAAGAGCAGTTAGAGGATCCCTGCCACCAACAGAAGCCAGGTCCTGGGCCCTGACCTCAACTCAATGGAACAGAAAGGGGACTCAACGCACTTTTCTCAATCCCATTGCAGCTGGCTGGCTATTACTAAAAACAAGAGCTGAAACTGTGCACATTTACATGGTAATTTTAAAGATGGTATAACTCTTTTTTCCTCGTAATTCACATCAAAAACAATTTTAGTTCTGTAACAGGAAAAAAAAATGAGGATGCTGTGCTGGGTTTGAAATAAAGTTACTCATTTCTTTTAATTATCATAATGATGTTACTTAGTCAATAAGCCTTTTAATTTTTTTAACTGTCATAATATCATTTTTTATTGATCTACAAGAACAAGAGAGTACCATCTATTCATGTTCCAAGTAACAGCAGTAACTCCAACAATGTAAATTCATAACTTCAAATAAATGATGGGAAATAACAGTCCGGGTTTCCTCCCTCTCCAGTAATAATGTTCTTTAGCATTTAAATCTTATATTACATCATGGACTTGTTTTAGCTTCTCATCATAAACAATGTAACTGTATTGCATATTATATGGAAGTAGGCAGTGGGAACTTGGGGGTTCACCTTATAATAATCATTCAGTTGAACCTGAAACTGGCATCAGTCCCATCCCATCGACACAGGAAACTTCACAGATAATAGATTTTCCAGTAATATCGAACAAGAACTAGGGAGCAGCAGGACTCCAGGACAGAATCACATCTCATACTTGAGAACACATGCCTCTAATATACATTTGACAAATCTATATCAAACGCTTTATCCATTCCTATGATAAAGTTCCCTCTAACTAAGATGTAATAGAATCATTCTGTTTCTTCTTCTTTTTAAATTTAACCTGAAATCTGCTCTTTGAAACCCCTAGCCAAGCAGCACCCGGATACCAGATGCCCTTCCATCACATGCCACCCCAGAAGTGAAATGTATACTCGAGTTCATAGACGGGGGGCCTTGTGATTTTGGTCAGATCTTCCAACAGGCCAAATTCAACACTTCCAGACTATGCTTACTCATTAACAATCCATTCTGCACGCCCCTGAGAGTTAGCACGACCCATGTGACTGACAGAAGGTTCTCCTTGTCCCCTTTGGTTTAGACAGGCAATCTGTGGACGGGGACCAGCACACTTTGACAAAATTCAGCCAAGGGAAAATTAGTTCTACTGCATTCCACTCCATGCCTACCGATTCAGAAATCAGAAAATAGACCATTATACCAGAGCTCAACAACGAGTTCTAGGAGACAGTAACTCACTAATTAGTCAACGTGTGAGTGAGTCTGATGTGACCAAGTGCCCCTGAGTTAGGTTTTGATGAATAATTAAGGGACATGACATTGGTTTTTTTGTGTGTGTGTTTCTACAAACATGGACTAGTGATTAGGAAAGAGACAATCATGCTTTCTGTTTCTGGGGTCACGGATTGCTTTGCACATTTGGGTTTACCAGGAACGTTATCTATCTACCGCCTCCTTGGTTTTCCTGGGAGCCATGAAGGCAAGTCACAGATCTCCACAATCTGTTGTCATGGTTTTCATCCACAGTACCAAAACGCAATAACTGATCTTGTACAGGAGGAAAAATGTTTCTGATACACAGAGGGGGGGAAAGAATAATGAGTAGTTCATATTCTGTACTTTCAGCTCTGAGCCGTCAGTTTAAAGACATGCTATTTTACGAAGTTCCTAGCTTTACAACAACATTGAGCAGACTCGAGGAAGCTCACAGATTACACTTTAGGAACAATTACATTGATTTCCTACATCATGGATTCACTGGGGAAAAGGTATTACCTGCCGTTGGAAATTGAGTAACCGAAGCGCCTTCAGTTCCACAGTGGCTTTGGTTCGTAAATCTGGTGGCAACGAGCCAGGCAGACTTTCCAGTTCTTGTATCCTATGAGCTATGCGAGCCTGAAGTCTAGAAGGAAATAAGAAAGAGGGGGATGGGAGCAGGCACAAGACTTAGTCTTCTATGATCAACAACAGCTTTGGGTTTAGGTTCCTATATTCCGCACACTGACAGTCGATTTCTAACATCCAACTGGATTTTCTTTTCTTAAAAGAAAAAGTTTATACATATTTACTTACTGGGGTGGGGGTGGGGGTGGGGTGGGGAGTGCACATGCCACAGTGCGTGTGTGGACAGAAGAGGACAGCTTGTGAATGTCAGTTCTCATTCTGGGAGTGAAGGTCATAGATGCCTTTGGCTGCTCAGCTATCTTACTCGCGCCCCAACCAGATTTTCTAATGTTAACCAAGAAAAAGCTACCTTTGAACTCCTGAAGACAGGCGCTTCACACTACACAACACCTTGAACTTCTATGTAGCTTCTCTCTAAGACCTGGAAAGGAACTTCATACTACATTGAGGGGACGGGGGGGGGGGGGGGGGGGGACTAGACACCCTTGCTTGCTCTCAACAGAGAGAACACATAGGCAGTCTGGCTGGCCGCCCCACTCCCAGCCTGCCATGGCATGCAAAGCCGAGACCACAGTTCTTCCTTCTGTTCTGAGGCAACAGTGACTACAGCAGCTAAAGCAGAGGGGCAAGTGCAGTTTTAGGAGCTGAGGCCACAGAAGTCAGCCAGCTAGAGACATTCCGAGAGAGCCCTGCCAACCACAGCCACTTCCTCTGTGTGGTGCTTGGTTGAGAAAAGCTAGCAAACTGGGCATCTGCAAAAATCAGGGGCAGCATTGAATAGCATTTCCTGAAAGGGATGCTGGGGTTTCTCATTTTAGACACCATCGAAAATATAATTGCAAGTACTTCCTCCTAATGAAGGCAGACTGGAGAAGAAAAGGCGTCTCTCTCTAGTCCCCGGCTGCTAAGGCTCTGACACATATAAACCGGTTTCAGGCCTTACTTTTATAAATACACACCACTGAAATCCAGTTTTAGAATAAACTCCTCCCCCAGCTTTGGGACAAAACTGAGAATAGAATTGAAAAGAAAGAAATGATAATAAAAGTTAGTAATGAGTTAACCCAGTAAATATTCACTGCACTAACTGCATTTAAAGAACAATTTTGAATTCTCAACACGCACACACACACACACACACACACACACACACACACACACACACACACACAAAGGCACATGTAAATAAATGCTGCTGTGGCCCCACTTTACTAATGAGAAAACTGAAGAAACACGTTGTCATCTGTACTGGCTGGTTTTGTGTGTCAACTTGATACAAGCTGGAGTCATCCATGAGATCCAACTATAAGGCATTTTCTCATTTAGAGATTATTGAGGGAGGGCCTAGCTCATGGTGGGTGGTTCCATCCCTGGGCAGGTAGTCCTGGGTTCTATAAGAAAGCAGGCTGAGCAGGCCAGGGGAAGGAAGTCAGTAAGAAGCTCTCTTCCACAGCCTCTGCATCAGCTCCTGCTTCTGGGATCCTGCCCTGTTTTGAGTTCCTGTCCTGACTTCCTTCAGGGATGAACAGCAATGCTGAAGTATAAGCCAAACAAACCCTTTTCTCCCCAACTTGCATTTTGGTCATGGACTTTCGTGGCAGCAATAGAAACCCTAACTAAGACAACACTGGAGGAATCCAAAATCAAAACCTATATTATATGGATTATTATTCAGTTGGTTTTTCCCATCTATCTATGTAGCCCTAAATGTCCAAATATGGAAAAGAAGTTACATCTAAACATTGAATGTATGAAGAGAAAAACACAAACACACACACACACACACACAAAGAAAAAAAGGAAAAATGAAACCAGTTTTTACCTTTAAAACCACTCTGCTTTGTAATCTTATCATCAAGATCACACTTATTATCAAGATCACACTTATTATCAAGATCAAAGACTTAGCTACTGCAGTGGTGGGAGATGGTGTCACCCACAAGTTCATCATGTTACATCCTTGGTTCTGGACTCCATGTGTCCTTTTCTTTTTTGGATATCCTAGAACTTAAACTCCCCTGTGTATTTTGGTTCGGGATGATACGGTGAGTCCGGTACTGAAGTCAAGGAACAGCAGCTTCAGATTCCATCTTCCAAAGGACGATGGATCTAGGATGAATAAAAGTGACTACAGGACACCTGGGCTGACAGTGCTGAGACTGACCCACCCTGAACTGAGTGGGAAGCTGGAGCACAGAGGGGCCGGGAGTGGGGCTGGTGGTAATGGAGTTGGGGGACCTGGGTCACTGCAGAAGGTAGGAGCCAAGGGTGCGCTTCTCCCTGCCAAGACTGCTTCTCCAAAGGAGAAGTGGTTTACTGGTGCATCCCAAGAGTGCCCGACATAGAAGAATCTCTTTTTCAGTGGAAGAGAGGTATGAAGGACAAAGTGCAAACTCAAGAAAAGAGGAGGAGGAGATTTTACAGCAAAATCATACGTCCTCGATGCGGCGCACGGGGTGGGTGGTAAGGTTACGGGGGTGGGGGGTGAGGGGTGGGGGAGCGCTAGCACAGAAAACTCTCTCTCTGTTGTTGTAGTGCTTAATGGAAATCTTCATTTTAAATAATGCTCCTCTCCAGACAATTTCATCTTCCCATCAATGGGATTCAGCAGGAAGTCCGATAAAGAGAGTCAGGATTCTAAACTTCCCAAAACAGCAGCAAGATGTAATCCTGCCTGACTGCAGGAGACTCATTTAGTGTCCTCACGAGCACAGAAAATTGAAGCAGAATTAGGTCACACAGGTTTTTCATACAGACGGAAGAGTAAATCAAGAAGGGTTACTGCTCTGGCAAGGAAAAGAGTTCCATTAAAGGCAACAGATATTTGTTCGGGTCCAGGGGAGAAGTTTATGATTCCTGTAGGAGAGTTATTTGAACAGAAAATGACACTGGTACATTTTGTTCCTTCAAGGAACTGAGTGATACTTTAAAGAGTGAGGGGGAGAGAAAGGGAACATGTGTGACTTTGGTGACTCTTCCGGCAGAGTGGCTAGCGGCAATTTTTGAGAAGGAGTTGTGATAGTGACGAGGGCAAGACAAGGAAACACACACACACACACACACACAAACACACGCACACACACACAGAGGTACAGAGAGAGAGAGACAGAGAGAGAGAGACAGAGAGAGACAGAGACATAGAGAGACAGAGAGGTAAGATATACATACATGTCTCCTAAACCCATTTCCACACTCAATTCTGTTCCACACTCAAGTCTGGAGTAATTCACAGATGCCTTTCTCAAATAAACTCTTCTAAGTGTGAACTGCGTCCTCCATGCAAATATTTGTTTATAGAGAACTAGTTTACATGTCCGTGTAAGCTCCTAAAGTACTCTCTGATTGAACACAGAAGGAAATGAAGCGCTGTACAGAAGGGTCAAGAACTGGTACCCAAAGATGGGGATTGGGGGGTGAGGGGTGAGTGAGCACGCAGAACTGACACCAGAGAAAGAAGAATAAATTCCTATTTTAGGGAAAAAAAAAAAAGGTGAGTCAAAGGAGAGCACACAATCTAAAAGGGAGGTAAATGTTTTCAATCCCAGGGCTGTACAGATCGAAGGCCAGTGCATACACAGACAGAAACTCACTTAAGCTGCAACTAAAAGAAGAAGGTTGGTGTGTCAAAATTTTATGAGTTTATGGCAAATCGAGAAGAGCAGCCAAATGGCTTAAAGAAGTATAACATCCTAATAATTGCATTCCGTTTCTGGAGACAAGGACCAGAGCCAAAGAAATGAAGATGTTACGGGATTTCTGTTGTATGATACTTTGCTCTGTCAGAGCCTATGAAATCCCAAAAGAGATCTGTTCGGACCTTATTCAGATCTTTAGCCAGGTGAAAAAGGTGCACTAGCCAGGCAGAGCCTAGTGACTGGGGGGGGGGGGGGGGGGGGAGCGGGGAGGCCTAGTGGGCTAGCCCATCACAGGTAGCAGGAGAGAAACGCATCTAATACCTGTCCCGTATGAGTGTGGGAGAGATTTAATGTAACCCCTCTGATGATAAACTTAATCTCTGCCGTTGAATGATGTCTTCACAGAGGCAGAAGCCAGCTATTGTTCTATGACTAAACAAGATATGGCATGCCCCTCTAAGGCTGCCAGCACAAGTTCATTCTTCTCCAGATGGCCATGGGGACACTCAGGCCAAAGGTACCACCAGGCCTTTGGCAACCCCAAAACCTTGCAGTTTTAGTTTTACAAAGCTGGAGGCATTTATCAAATGATAGTAATATGAAAATGACTATTCAACCACATTCTGAAATGCACATGATTTTTAGTTGTTTTATTTTTTGAGAGAGGGTTCCACTAAGTACTCTAGGCTGGCCTTGATCTCATGATTCTGTTGCCAGAACATTCCATGTGCTGAGATTCTAGGCATGCAATAAGAGAAACTGGTAGATATAATTTTTTTCTTTTTCTTTCTTTCTGTTTGGTGTTTCGAGACAGGGTTTCTCTGTATAGCTTTGCGCCTTTCCGGGAGCTCACTTGGCAGCCCAGGCTGGCCTCAAACTCACAAAGATCTGCCTAGCTCTGCCTCCCGAGTGCTGGGATTAAAGGCGTGCGCCACCACCGCCTGGCAGTAGATATAATTTTTATTAACACAGGAGAATGGGGCAGGTGGGATGGCTAAGTAGGTAGGGGTAAAGGCACTTGACCGTGGTCTTAATCTCCAGAAAACACATAGCGGGAAGGAAAAGAGCCAACTCCCACAGGACCATACTTGTGAGGTAGCACAGACATGCCATAAATAAATAAATAAAAGAATAGATAAATAGAGGGAATAAATGCAATAAAAATTTATTATAGGGAGATTATATAGGTTACAAATGTTTTAATGCATTGAAATAGGCTAAAAAAAAAGCATTACTTAATACTTTGGAAGATAATCCTTTAAGCTCACACTTCTAAAAATGGCTCTAAAATGAGATTATAGGAAAGCCCTGTAATTAAAATTCTGGAAATAATGACAAAAAAATTTAGAAGTCCACAAAGCAGTTTACATGCACATGTATGCACACACACACACACACACACACACACACACACACACACACACAGACTGAGTGCCAGGTGTTACATAAAATGTCTAGGTGCAGAGAAGGTCTTTCCAGGGTAGCTGTCATGAGCCAACAAAGCTCCCGGCATCTTTGCAACCTCTGGGCAGGGCAAACGCATAGCAGATTTCAGGCAAGGTAGAACTTCAGAGTCACCCCACAATTCTGCTCTTTCTTCTAACTGACCATCCCCAACAATTACTTATGACTTTCTTTTCTCAATAACATAATGAAGACTATGGCGTCTGAAGAGGTTTTAGGCCCTGGGTGTCCTTATGTTTGACTTTATGATCCACAAGTATTTCCCCAACAGACTCTGCCTGGCCCTGATGCTCAGGTGCACATGGCGACTGGGAAGGACAGGAGAAATGTTCCCACTGATGACCAGCAACAGAAATGAGAAAATAAAGCCATATTTCCACTCCAAAAGGCAACCCACATCTAATACCTGGTATTACTTGGATGTCTCCAAAACAACTCTCCACACCAGTTATATTTTATTTAATTTCATAACAAGCTACATGCCTTTTAATAAAGATTAAGGTAGTGCTCTTAAAGAGAACCCAAACACTGCTTACTGACTAGCATTTCTCTAATTTTTAACAATGAATTTTCTTTTAATTCAAGTTAATTAGAGGAAAATAATTGACACCAATATTTCTGAAAGTTTCCAAAATTTTTACCTTTTTTGACTCTATGGAAAAAATACTATAATATTTTTAACATGTTAAGTCATAGGAAAGTGATGTAACCTGACGAAGACAACAGAGCTGTTTCTCACAGAATATGCTTCCAGGCAGGCTGCAGAACCCAAAATCTTAGCTTCGTTTCATCATAAAACTTACTGGACTCCGTTTTTCATGGTTGGTAGCCACTTGCTTAAAGGGTCTGCTAAACAAAGCCTGTGGGCCAAATCTTGTCCACAGTTGCTTTTCTAAATAAAGTTTTATTGGAACAAAGCCAAGACACCACAGTCTATGGGTGTTTTCCCACAAAAAGGGCAGAGCTGACTATCTGTGTCTAAGACATATGGCCCTGCAAAACATTAGATGTTTTCCATCTGGTCCTTTACAGGAAAAGTTTGCCAGTCCCTAATTTAGACACAACTGTGTCAAATCAGGTGACAAGTGTCTGGATTAAGAGTTTAACTAAGGATCCCATTTGAAGACAGAGACCTAAGGTTTATCCCTAAAGCTGGGCCAACTTCTATGAATTAAAACACAGAACACATTGTATCAATCTATACAGTATGCTTTTTTGTACCATAAGCTGGGCCAGTATTCTGAAGGATGGACTCAGACAAGATACTCAACATGACCATCTCAGTCATCAGTTGTTCAGGAACACACTGACAATCAAGGACAAGCTATTTCATGATTCAAGCCTGAGATGGACCACCCTGAAATTAAGGAACTTTGGACTGGGCTTTTGATCTTCGAATTCCCAGAACCTGGCAAGTGGATGGGACGGATAAAGGTTTCTGATTGAATGAGAGGGAAGTCACAGTTTGTCCTACTCAGCATCGTGGAAGGACCCACCCAACAGCATGTGAACTTTCTCTACAACTGTTCTGAAATCACTGTCATGGCATGAGTCCTCCTCTGGTTTCTCTTCACCCCTCCTGGTGTCCAGTACTACTAGAACACTGCCCTCCGGGGCACGTCAGTCAGCCCCGGGCCCCGGTAATGACCTGGCTTGATCACCAGCAGTACCTGTACTCTCGCTCCTGCAGGATCTCCACGGGGTCGAGGCCTTGCGGTTTCTGGATGGGGCTGATACGGCTCTGCTTCTGTTGCAGCTGCAGGACCGGAGACGGCTGCCCTGGGGCGGACTGCTGTACCGAGGGCCCAGGTACAGCTGTGGCCGTGGGCTGGGCAGCGGCTGGGGGTGCAGGCGAGGGTCGGCCGCTGGCTGCCGGGGCTGACAGCTTCTGTGGGGTGCTCTGGCCACTCAGCAGCAGCTCCTGCCCAGGGCCTGTGAGACAAGAGGGACATGGGCAGGACAGGACAGAAGGAAGGACACCTGCTGACCATGCTCCTCCACCCCTCAACCACTACCTAGGGCTGGAGACCTCCAGGGTCTTCACCACCAAAGAGCTGACTAATGAAGGGCACAAAGGAGGGAAAGGAATGAAGGGCAGAGGTGAAAAGGAAAACATAATCTAGTGTGTACCCCACGGGGAAATGGCATGCACTAATGAATATTGTCAAAAGCATCCAAAAAATGACTCCTAGCTGTAATAGATCAAGGAAATGACAAGCTGGTTTTTAATGCCACATTCTGGGGTGAGTTTTTTGTTGTTGCTGTTTTTAAAGACTCACAGGTGCACTCAAACTTTAGAAAAGAGAGTTCTATAACAATCAGATGCAATGGGTATAGCTCTAAAGTCTCACTTTGCAAACTGCTACTAAGGCCTCTGTTTCAAGTGCCAGTGCTGGCTATGGGATCTGGTGCTGGCTGTGGGATCTGGTGCTGGCTGTGGGATCCGGTGCTGGCTGTGGGATCTGGTGCTGGCTGTGGGATCTGGTGCTGGCGGTGGGATCCAGTGCAATGCTGGCTGTGGGATCCAGTGCTGGCTGTGGGATCCAGTGAATAGGGTTTTCCCTTGGTGCTTCTGAAAGCTTACTTCGGGCTTACTTATAGTGAAGCCCAGGAATTGAATTTTACTCTAATTACATAGTAGTAAAATATTTCTGAAACTAGTCAACATTTGGGGTAAAATATGCTCATTTCCCCTAATGAAAATTAGCGAATACTAAAGAAGGCCATTATTTCCTCTTATTTTCAGATGATGGCATGCAATCTTTATCCTATCTTGGAAGTTTGGCGTAGCGGCACAGACCTGTAATACCAGCACTTGAGAGATAGAGGCAGGGGAATCAAGACGCGGTGGCCAACCTGGGCTATAAGAGAGGCTGTCCCAAAAAAGCAAAACAAATCCTTTTTATTGAATTCAGTTTCAGCTATTTTTCTGCATTAAACTTTGGAAATTTCAATTAACTGCTAGATACAGATCTAAAATAAGAAGTGCTTCAACTCTCCTCCAGGTGAGTTCTCAGTTTTCTTAAAATTAAATACAATTGCTGAAGCTACCAGATAAGTTAGTAAATTTAAAAAAAAATTAAAAATAAAAAAATTTTTAAAAAAACGAAGAATCTCAGTCAGCAGAAGCTAAAAACACAAACAGGCATTCATCCAAGTATTTCCTATATCCTTCCTAAGGAAAAAAAAATAAAGCCATTAAGCACAAAAATCAGTCTAAGACTTCAGAGAGGCACAATAATTAACCATACAAAGGCGTGCATTACAGAAAATGGAACACATTTCTTCAATTTCTGACAAATGCCATTTAGAAAAGGACTTAAATGACAATCCAGAGAAAGCCATAAGCAAACATTGTGACATGAGGAATGTGAAGAATTAGCACAAACTGCTCTGGGAAGTATCAGTATACGTGTGTGTGTGTGTGTGTGTGTGTGTGTGTGTGTGTGTGTGTGTGTGTGTGTGTAGGTACCTCCATCCCAACAGCTGGCACAGTCTGTTTTTCTTTCCCTCCCAATAATTAGGTAAAATTCCCCAAACAATATAGAGCTAGACACATTTTTTTCTTAAGCTAACTTGTAGTCTTGGTGTTCTTGGGGATAGATTAAAAAGAAGTTCTGGAGTGAAATGTATGGCTTTTTATTTTTATGTCCAGGATGTACCATCATATAAAGTGTTTTTTCAACTAAATTCTTTAATTTTTGTTTTCTGAATGGAAGATCTTTTACAAAATGCATATATCTTCATTACATGTTTTATTTGGAACTTTTTTCATGCATATTTAAGAAACCAATTTCTCAACATTAAAGTTCACTGGCATGAGTTAGGTAGGGAAGTTTTAGAATACCTTTCTTTAGAGGTCTCTAGGGAATGTTTTCCCTTTGCACTGTTTTTATGTATATAAAAAGATATAGATTTCTGACATTTATCTTTAATTTTTAATTACATTCACTGATTTATGGAGGGGAGGGACAGGCATCCAGCAGTGCACATGTGGAGGTCAGAGGTCAACTTGCAGGAGTCAGTTCCCTCCTTCCACCATGTGGATTCTGAGAATCAAACTCAGCCTCCAGGCTTGGTGGCAAGAGCTCTTTCCCACTGTGCAAGCAGAATGAAATATATTAACAGTCTAAGTATTCTAATGATGAGTTTACTACTTTTAGATTCTCAAAATACAAATTTTTTTATGAGAAGAGAATTTGGTTGTTATTGGTAGAATAGTATCATAAGAATTACTTAAAATTCCACTGTTAAAGTCTTTCCCCTCATTTCTAAGTTCAAATAAACTGAAACATCCAAAGAGCACAGCAACAGTAGACACATGTCCCAGGCCTCCTCCCCGCCACCAACCCCGTTCCATAGCATCACTGCCTGGAAACAGAGGCAGGATGCAGAAGTCTGCATGGCCTGGAGGTACATTTAAGTCTAAGTCACTGTTTTTAAAAAAGAAAGGTATTGTCAGCTAGCCATTTTTAGTCTGCCTACCTCCAAGACACGTCTGGTATATACCTGGTCTGCCCTACCCAATTACTAAAATATAAAGACGTTGTAATCTGGTGGCTTCATCCTTAATATTGAGAAACAGAAACCCCACCATGGACTTACATACGCCAATGTCTAACTTAACACCACTTGGAGGGGCTAGAGAGCACTTGTTCTTGCAGAGGACCCAGGTTCGATTCCCAACATCCACATGGCATCTTATAATACTCTGTGACTCCAGTTCCAGGGGATCTGACATCTCTTCTGACCTCCTCAGGCACCACGCATGTGCATAATTAACATATACAGGCCAAACACTCATACACATGAAATAAAATAACTCTCAAAAAATAACAAAGTTACCACTGGCTCTGTGAAGCTGACCAAGTCACCAAGCCCTGGCGTCTGCCTCCTCATCTGCAGAATGGGGACAATAATAATAACCTCTTTCACAGAGTGGTCACAAAGATTCAGTTATCTGACTAGATGCTCAACTTTTCATCTCTATGGATCCAGGACAAGGAGAGAAAAGTCCAACTTAACTACTGTACGCCACCCAACAGGAAATCCCCTGACATAGGAAAGCACTTCCAGAGTTTGGGTACCATATTAGCTGGCAGCTTGTGGAGGATTCTTTTCTGGGCCATATTTCAAAACATTTCTCTAGTTTCCTACAACTCAGCACAGATGCTCCTTAGGCCAGTGGACTTGTCATGTGCATCCTGCCAGCTGCTATCAGGGCCACTTCCAAGCAAACTGATTTCCTAGCTAGACAGAAAGTCATTTACTGTGGGGGTCTGTCTTCACCTCTCTCCGACTGACTGTGTAAATACTTTCTTTTACAGAGACCAGGAAACTCAATGCAGCTTCCTGCACTTAGATTCAGGATGGGAGCCCCCTCTAGTAGGTTCTGTGCCTGTCCCGCAGGAGATTTACAGGCAGCACTGGACTCCGGCCACAAACACCACCAGACAACCTGTGGTTGGCTACCTAACGCCTTTCGCCACACCTTCAAACTGAACAAAAATGGAATTTTTAGCTCATCTTGTCCCCTCTCTCTAGTATGAACAATTTAGGCTTACGGTCAGTATTCAAAAATGCCTTCTGCCTCAGCCCTTACCTTAAGGAGCCAAAATGGAGGCTGTACTGCCTGGCTCTCCAGAATGTGCTCCCAACACTGCTTGGTGGTGGTGGTGCGGGGGATGACCTTTGATGGATAGATACATCCCATCCCACCACACCTGATATGAAGTAATAGGGCAACACACACACCGAAATACACACGCCTCACCTGCACAGAATTTCTGTGCATTCAGAGGCGACTCAGCACACAGGATGATTATGCAAATCACCACTCTGCATTAAATAGGAATGTAAGTGATTTCTACAGGTTGGGGGTAAAAAAATAAATGAAGTAAAGAATATTTAAACTGAACATATCAGAAAGTTTCAGATGCCAAGAGGGGAGAGGGGCAAGCATTTAAGATGGGGAGGAACACTTTCTTCTTTTACCACCATAAGATTGTTCCCTCACTTCTCCAAACCACAACTTTTTCAGTTCTTGTTTTTATACTGCTTTAATCCCTAAAAGGAAAAGAGAATCAAAACGAAAAGAAAAATGTGCCTTGGTCTGGAGTTCTGCCCACAAGAGCAAGGACAGGGCTCCGCTTAAGAAGTGGCCAACCACCCCCCCACCCCCCCACAAACAAACAGGAGCCTTCTCCGGCACACATGCTCAGTGCACAGGGCATCATGCTAAGGAACAACGTCACGTCCTGTGAGTTCTGCTCTGGGATAATTGGGGGAAGGACCAACCCAGCAAGGTGACACATTCTCTTCTCGCATTAAGTACACTAGGAAATGGGATGGAAATTTAAGAACCTCCAGAGGAGTGCATGGCCTAAAATGTCTTTCTTTTTTTTTTTTTTTCTGAAAGATTGGCAGCATGTTTATGAGAAAATGTGCTTTTTTTAAAGGGGGAAGGGTATAAAACATGAGTCAAGTTTAATACTGACTTTAAAAAAAAACCCTTGCACTATTTAGGCTTATCGTAATGCCAATAAAAACAAATGCCTTCATCCACTAAGGGTGTCTGTCCTGTATCAGATTTCTGCACAGGTTTTGAAGGATGGACACTCCTGTTAGCAGCAGGGATGTGTAGCTCTAGGAAAGAGATATCTTGGTCTTCTTTCACCCATGGCTTCCTTGCCCACTTGAATAGAAAACAATATATACCCACATATTTCCATTTCCTACTAAGCATGACATCTGTAAAATACAAAAGACATGAGCAGTGGATAATAAAATCAAGTCCCTTTGTTGATAGGGATGTGATAAGACAGGCACAGACAAAGAGGTGGGTACTTAAGAAGGGTACCCCTCTTGTGGAAATGGCCCAGAAAATGTATGCACAGTTAGGTTCAGTAGACATGAAGTATTGTTATCTGGATATACTCAGATAATATAAACTTCACCCTTTAAATCTCACTCTTTCATTCATCTCCATGATTAGACCCTTGGGTGGAAAGGTTTCTCAGATGAAGAATTCAGCATCCTACCTTCTGTGGGATACTTTCATGCTGAGTTGAGGTCACTGAAAAGCTACTAACGCCTTTGGAGGCCTATGACATGGCAAGTGCTACCCCAAGACAGGCTTCATGCACCATGGATTATGCTCATATCCCATGATGCTACCTCTCGGGAACTTCACTGTATTCCCTCTTCTCTCCCAGCTGCCAGCTATCCTGCTGTAAGCAGCTGGTCCCTGCATTAAACCTGGTTGTTCAAACCACTCATGCCCTAAGATGACCAATTCTGTTAACACCAGGTCCAGAGTAAGAGCGAAAAGAAGCCATGATAGGAAGCTGCGATCTGCACTCTTAATTCGCGAAAGAGCTGAGGCACCCATACTTTGCAGATCCTTTCCCTGCTCTTGAGAATGTGGGTCAAGAAGGCAGCCTTTGGGAGAAAGAGTCAAGAACAGGAGCTCTCAAGTCACAAGTGCTAGGGTCTGGACCTAGCTGCCCTCCATGCCACAGAGACAGCATGTGCCAAGGATGCTACAGAGCACAGCGAAGCAAGAAGGTTCTCAGTGAGTCTAAGCTACATACACATAAAAGTTTTCCTATTTGGCCAAATTCTCTAGAGCTTTACTTTTACAGTTTAAAAATCTACTGAGGGTTCAAACTGTCATTTCCCTGCATGGAGTTTGGGGTACTCTTTCACGTCATACTATTTGGTCCCATATTATCCTACATCTATCAAAAGGTTCCCTGATAGTCACACAGAAATCTGGGTATGAAATAATATTTTTTTTCTTTAAAAACACAACTGCTAAACTGATAGTGCTGGTGCATGCCTGTAACCCCAGATCTTAGACAGAGACAGAAAGATTACTAAGGGTGCAAGGCCAGCTGGGGATTCAAAGAAAGAGAGCGTGTCTTAAAAACAACACACACACACACACACACACACACACACACACACACACACACACACACAAGCAAAATAAAAAAAAAGATTGCTATGTTCTAAAAGTTTGTATCTCCCCAAATTCCTATGCTGGAATCCAAATCCTCAAATAGATGGTATTAGGAGGTAGAGGAAATTAAGCAAAATTAGGCAAAGCTCTCACGAATGAGACCAGTGACTATGTGAAAGGACACAGAGAGTTCCCTCACCCTGTATACTGTGGGAGGGTACAGCATAGGTGCCTCCTATGACCCAGAAAGCAGAGACTCACCACATGCTAAATCTTCTGACACCCTAAGGTTGGAAGTCCCAGACTCTAGAACTATGAGACACAAATTTCCACTGATTGTGTTTTTCATTTTTGTTTTCTGATAGGGCCTCATGCATCCCAAGCTGGGATTCAAACTCACCATGCACCTGAGGATGACAGTGGCCTTTTGACCATCCTACATCTACCTCCCAAGTGCTAGGATCATGTGGAGGTCAAAAGGAATAGGTGTTCTTCTCTATCATTCTCTGCCTCATTCCCTTGAGATCTCCATCTGAATACACAGCTTGGCTGGCAGCCAGCAAGCACCAGCAATCTTCCTGTCTCCCTACCAATCCCTCCCCTACAGTACCCAGATTACAGGTGCACACAACCACACATGATCTTTACAGGGTTTCGAGGGACTTGAACTCGGGTCCTATTGCCTGCACAGCAAGCACTCTTACCCACTGAGCCATCTCAGCCAAGAGACTCATTTCTAATGCTACATCTACAACTAACAACAAGAATTCGCCTTCCTGGTATCTAGTTTTGAAATTAAATCTATCAGAAAAGGAACACAAACTCAAAAATTAGAACATTTAAGACAAAACAAAACTACCAATCAGAATCCTTCCTTCTTACTCCAGTTCCTAAACCTAGGACAAATATCCCAAATTCCTTGTTCTCACAGTGATGAGATTGTCAGTTTGCCCAAATGACTGACAGCCATTCATAGGAGATGGTACTAGTGTCTGGGGAGCATGACACTCCCCACAATCCAAAGCCCTCAGAGCTAAACTGTAAGCTCTGTTTATCTAGTTCTTTCTAAAGATTTAAATCATTGACTCATTGATTAGGGAAGAGGGTCATGTATGTCACCGAATGCATTTGCAGGTCAAGGGACAACTTTATGGAGTCATTTCTCTCCTTCTACCTTTAAGTAGTTTCCAGGGATGGAACTCGTGGTCCACCAGGCTTGCAGGGTAAGTGCCTTTACCAAAGACTATCTTGAGATGCATACTAGAGATGCACCCTTCATAGAGGAGCACACTAAAGCCCCTGCACCTCTGAGTTCTAGCAACGTGAAAAAGTCGTGTCTCCAGAAGGCCATGCAAGGGACTACATCATGACCACCTGTTGTTAATCATAGCTTCTCATTCTTATCCCAGAGTCTAAGAAATAGGCCATGTGGGTCTGTTACAAATGATTCTATCATGCAAAGCCTTTCACAATAATAATGAAGATAGAATGATAGTCGGGATTCCGTATCTGTGAGTCCCAACTCTGAATTCAACTAACCACAGACAGAAAACCCTTGGGGGAAAAAAATGTATCTGTACTGAGTGGCTATAGACTTTTCCTTGTCATTATTCCCTAAACAATACAGTGTATCAACTATACAGATAGCACTCACATTACAGTCAATATTTCTCATAAATAATCTGCGGGTGATAGTGTACGCAAAAGGATATGCATAGCTTAAATGCAAATGCTACACCACACTTCATATAAGGGACTTGAATATAACGGATCTTGGTATCCGCTGGGGTCCTAGAAGCAATCTGCTTCAGACACAAGGAATGACTGTAATTTGAAGGATAATCACACCTGGGAGATCTACTTTATATTCTCATGCCAGAAACGGCTTTGTGTCCTCTGAGAAATTGGGAAGCCACTTCCTTCCGAATGGTGAGAATTAGATACATGACCCCATCTCCTCGTGGCTCTGTCAGAAAACTCAAGTCATCTTTGAAGCTCAGCCACAGCAACTGTGGGGGGCTTTTATGGGCTCCCCATTCCTGACCTGGATTCTTGCTTCTTTAAAAAATTTCCCATGTGTCTGCTTCTTTATTTGATAATATTTCTTTTTACAATAGGTCTCATCAAATGCACAAATGTTTTTCCAACAAAAAGGGTAAGAAATAAATAAATCAACAAATATTGAAAGACTCAGTTGGGGGCCAATTTGAGCAGGGAGTTCTAGAGATGGATGCAGAGGAAACAGGGGTTCCTAACCTGGAGTATATTTGATGGGCTTCCAAGCAACCTTGTACCTCTTAAAAGAGAATGAGAGATCATGGCAGAATGCGCTTCTGTGCTTTCTCCCTGGGTTCCCAGCTTCCAGGAGGGTGTCTGATTAAGAAACACTGCTCTAGGATCATTTAGATAGCAGGAACTAAGACTCTTAGCCTCATCTCCATGGAACAGAAAGAGGTAGAGAAAAGGGTTCGATCAGCCCCAGCCTTCTACCATGTGCGTCTGTGTGCTCGAGGCTGCTTATCCACGCTGGACCGCAGTGATACTCATTTGGTTGGGTATTCACCTACCAGATGGTCTGTTGTAGCTAACAAGGGCTGGCTGCTGCTGCTGTGGCTGCGCCTGCGCCTGCTGCTGAGGCTGCTGGGGCTGCTGCTGTTGTTGCTGAGGCTGCTGTTGCTGTTGCTGCTGCTGCTGCTGCTGTTGCTGCTGCTGCTGCTGCATGCCAGGCAAGGTCCTTTTTCCCTGGACTGCAAGCTGCAGCGTTTCAGGGAGGGGCTGGCCCCTGGCCAACATTTTGTAAGCTAAAATCTGAGCTCGAAGCTGATGCAGCTGGACAGGACTGAAAGGTGAGGGACCTCTGTTAGGCTGGTTCATGGCCTGCAGATCTCCTGGGATGAGTGGCCCTGGCTGGCTCGGTGGCATCTGGGGTGGAGTTGGGCCTCCTCCAGATATAGGGCTGGAGATGTGCTCTGGGGCTCCCAAAGGAGAGGGATGTGGTGACATATAACCTAAAATAAAACACAAGATCACAGGCTGTAGTAGATGACCCTGAGAGAGCGAGGGGTAGTCTTGAATGCTCTAATAATTTAGTAGTGCAACACTACATGATTGAAATTTAAGGTATAGTTAAGTTAACAATTGCATATATCTTAGAAGTTTAATCTATAATATAGCTTATAGATATATAATATATATAATATACAATATAATATATAGTAATTTAAAATTACCAATAAGCACATTAAAAAAGGTCAAAGAAACAGGTAAAGGTAATTGTATAACAGTTTATTTAACACCCACAAGATTAACACTTCAAAAAGAGCAATTTTGTATTCTTTTTTCATAATAGGCCTTTGACATTCAGCATCTCATGCTCACAGAACATCTCCATTTCTCTAGCCACATTCCAGATGATCAATAGCCACTTGTTCCCTAGAAGGCAAACTGCTTGTGGTGGCTGTACACCTGTGGGAACGGCAATGAAGGGCAGTATTCGACATCAGAGGTGGCTCCAAGCTACTCAACAAAACATGACGAGGTCTAAAGCGGCTCGGTGCCGAATAAACAGTGTCTTATGAAGAAATCAAATATTATTTGGTTGATTATCAGGCAAGCTGTGACTAACAGGCAATTACTGAGGGCTGAGGGCCGCAGCTACTGTGCCAGGACTGTACACAGCATCTCAAACTGAGTCTGTCCAGAAAGAGGCTGAGCCAGGGACTGAATGCAGGTCCTTTATATGGGAGGTGCAGGGCCACTCTGAGGAGTATGGAGAGGTGATATACGGGAGGGAAGGTGGCCAATAAAAAATGCATTACCAAGCCAGCTGTTGCAGCAGGCCTGGAAGATTAATCCACTGCCGAAGCTTTGGGATACAAGATAAATAAACTACCTACAATTATTCCAGGGGAGGAGTGAAGAGGCCGGGGTATTTCAGCTCCTACGGTATCAGTCACTGGTTACACCACTAGTTATCACTAATGCTCTGGGGGTCATCTGTGCTCAGAGGACTAGTCCACTGTGGGTAAGGCCGGTGTCACCAGGCAGAGGTGAATCAAGATGATGATGCCAGCCGATGGACATCAGGCAGGTGTAACCACAGAAACGACAGAAGGTCTGAAGCACATAGGGGGAGAGCATATACTGCCGTATCAATCTTCAGCACAGCACTTTGAAGGCAAATACTGTCACCCCAGTCTAAGATAAGGCTGCGGAGGCTCAGAGAGTGAGTCTCAATGTCACACAAGTAAATCTTCACAGCTCAGGTTTTCAACCAAGCCTGTCTGGTTCTAATGCATACATTCAAATAAGCTAATGTACATTTTGTTATGTCAAAATGAGTCAAGTATTTAAAGTCTCAACAACCTCATCAAGGCTTAGGATATCACATACAAAAGGAAGCCACCAATTTGGGTTTTAAAATACCAAATTGAGGAAATAATATTTTTCTTAAGGAAGAAAAATTTAAACGGCACAGAATTTTCAAGGGAGTTATTTCAGAAGGTGACCTGCATAGCTGAGCTGAGCAACAATACCCACAACATTTGACTGAGAGTTGTGGGAGGGGATTCAAGACAGAGAAAGGAGCCAACCGGCCATTGTAATCCAACAGCTGCCTTAAGCTAAAACAAAGTACCAATTTTAATAAAGTGAAAGGAATCCCCAGGCAGAACAGGACAAACATAGATGAAGAGGCTTGATCCTTCAATGAATGTGTGCATTTGGCAGTTATCATAAAGGTCACCACAGGCCCGGTTACGAGATAAGGGCTGTGTGTGGGAAACCATGTCCATCTGGATAAAAGAGGGGCACAGCCACAAAGGTCCACAGGTGGGTGACCCTCACACACCACTGCCATGCTGAATCTCAGAGAAAACAAAGGATACACTTAGTTTTTGTGTGGTTTTGCCATTTGGAGAGTGAATAAATTTAACAATACCCCCCCCATAAGAATTGGTGTTCTTCTATTGGTTGCTAATAAGTGGAATACCATGTGGGGAACTCCTACCATGGAAGAAGACTGCTAGGCCTCAAAACCCAAGACCCTACTTCATGAGGGGGCATACATCACCAGGACTGGGTTCTAGCTAGCTGTCTATGCAAGTGAGCCATGGAAACCTCCCTGAAGCCAGCCTGCTAGATTAGCAGAAATATTCCAACAATGAATAGGGTATCAGTAAGATTCTTAACTTTTGCTATTAATATCTTTCCTTGTTCAGGACGCTGACATTCACCCCTTAAAAGTAAGCTGGTATAAAAAGGTTTGTTCACTACACACCTTTCTTGCCAACTCTGAACTGGCTACAAGAAGAAAAACTTCTTTACCACAGAAACTTACATTCTCACAGTAGGAAGGTACGACACGGGGTGAAGATGAGTCTTCTGCTGCCCACCTGGTCTCGCTCATCTCCTAAGTTGTCAAGTGTAAGTTCATCCACAAGTCACAGAAGGCCTGGCACAATGGACTAACACACTGAACAAACCCATATAAACTCCACTGTATAATGCAGCTTAGCAAACCACTGTTTTAAACTATGAATAAGGCTTTGCTATGAGGTTGAGCCAAGAGCAAGATGATGTCACAAAGATGAGACAACTGCAGTGAAGAGAAAATAAGATGAAAGAGTTTGTATCTAAAATGTACCCCAAAGGTCTACATGCTGGACACAGGTTTGGGCCTGCGTGGTAGAACTTTAAAGAGGTGGTGTCTACTGGAAGGAAGCAAAGTAATCAGGGGTGTGCTAGTGACTGGGATAGCAGGACCCCGATTCCTTCCTGTCTCTCTGTGTCTTTGCTTCTGGGGTGCTATAAGGTAAGCAGGCCTGCTCTACCCCCTTGATCTTTTTATAATGTATTTTGCCATCTCAGGCCTAAATTCACAGAGCCAAGGTGGACTGAAATATTTGTAATTGAACCAAAATAAACTTTCTCTCCTTCTAAGTGGATTGTCTGGAATTTTTGTAACAATGATGCAAAGCCAACCAACTAACACTGGCCACTGAGAAGTTACAGGAAAGTATTAATAAGTTTGACAAGAAGAACCTGACAGAATACAATTCATATTGCAGGATCAACCCATACAGGAAGACATTTTACCTCACATTTGATCAAAAGAAACTGGGGGTGGAAAGAAATTATTTCCCAGGATTTACAGAAGATGTTAATAGAATCATTCTGTCACTGTGACATTAAAAATGTGACAGTGGCTCAGCTACAGAGAGGGATTTTTTTTTTCTACATGAGTAGCATCCCATAAAACCTGAGGAGACACAGAATCTAAACGGTGCATCGGCATTACATATTTTGGTAATTATCCTTAGTTGAGAAAACAGAGGGAAGAAATTGCCTCCGAGTGAATATGCATTTGCGTGAAGACGACACTGTGGATGCAGATGTCACTCTTTTGGAAGTTTGATTTGATTTACTCATCCAAAAGTGTCACAAAAATGGCAGTTTTCCTTCACTAGACTTCAAGAGTTACTATATCTTCAGTTTCACCTTGCCTTAGAGAGAAGCAATAAGCTCTCTCTCTTCTATTAATAATCCCAAACTTTTTAAATACCAATTTTATATGTATTATATATGTATATATATGTATATATGTATACACACACACACACACACACACACACACGCATGCTCGCTCACTTGCCTATAAAGGCCTTCTCAAGCCACTGTGCTAAAAGTAAACAATGTTATCACTGGGACCATCAGGTACACAAGTATTTACTGAGGGAAATGGTTTTGCCTTGTAACCAACAGCCTAAAGTCACTTAGTATGGACTGAGCTAAGGCTGGCAGCCTTCTGATCAACGCTGGACCTCTCTACATCTGTGTGTTTAGAAAGAAGTTTCCACTTCTTTTGGGACTTTTAAGATGCACACTATTACCAAGTTGAAATTCTTTTTAGATCATTACTTAGAATAGAAATGCATTATACCAATACTGCTTTATTTAAACACACACACACAGACACACACACACACACACACACACACACACACACACACACACACACACACCTTGAAATAATTTACTCCCTAGTCTACGGTACACTTTACTATTGTACTAATTACATACTAGTTCTGACTCCACTGACTGAATGTCCCCCCAATAACTGATGTAATTTATATAAAAATTGAGATCTATTTAAAAATGTTAGTTGATGAGTGTATCATTTGTTTCTGTATCTAATGGAGCAGTTTACTGAGTGTGCGTAGAGTCATATACTGGCTCTCCTGCCAAGCAATGGAGATCCAGAGGTAAATAAGATACTCTTAAGGTGAGAAGGGGAGCCACACTATCAGAGAATTTTTAGGAAAAATAAATGTGACACTGTTCTCAATTATGACATTCAGGTGTCTTCATTCATTTGTTCAGGAGTTTTCACACGGTATCACTTCTAGATGTGGAACAACGCCAGGAGCAGAAAAAAGTTCAAGCATCTGGCTTTAGGAGTCAACTGCATGTAATCCATCCACACCTTCCAGGTGCTAAAACTGAGGTCTCATTATGACTGTGAGCACACGTGGCCCCTTAGAATTTAAACAATGAACCTAGAAGTATCGCCACAATTCATTCTCAGTAGTCCTGAGTCCAACTTCTCCTTCCTGTCCTTCAAAAGGCCTCAATCCTTCACATCATTTTTCTATAAGGTCAAGATTTCATGAGTCATCTTGTCTGCCAACAAGATTCACATCAGACCCCGGGATGGTCAAGACTACAGATGATAACATAGGGACACCCTGATGTCAGCCTCCATGACCGTTTACTTCTATTTCAGAAAGAAAACATCTGTGAATGTGTTTCTCTAAATCTTCACAGCCAAGTCTTTCCCTGGTGGATCTGACTGTAAATAAATGGAGGAAAATGTAAACACTTAATTACAGGGACGTATGTATGACACAAACCACAGGTGTCCCAGAAGAATATCCACATACCAGTGTCAACTGGCACTAGATTAATGCATGGCCTTCATGTGTAAAAATGACCAAGTGATGATTCTGAAATCAGGCTACGGTGTACTTTAACGTCTCTGAAGTATCTTAATATCCCTTTCATAGAGAAGGAAGGAGACAAGACATGAAGGACATGAAGGAAAAGAGAAAGTCACATATTGATTACCTATGGTCGGGGGTTGAATTGTGAGTACTGCTCCCCACAAAGAAATACACATTGACATCCTACCCTCTGAACCTGTGAACGCTACCTCATCTGGAAATAGGGTCAATGCAGATGACACCAAATTAAGATGAAGTTATACTAGATTAGGGACCATCTTGACCCAAATATCCAAGAGGAGGAGCTGAATACAGGGACAGACAGTGAAAATGCCTTGTGGTGATGAAGGTGGAGACCGGAGTGTTTCCTGTGTAAGTCTAGGAATGCCAAGGTTCACTGGGAATCAGCAGGAGCAGGGGAGGAGTCTTCTCTGAAACCTTAAGAGACAGTAGTCTCTTCTGACACCTTGGTCATGAACTTTTAGCCCTCAGATCTATGAGAGGATAGATTTATTTTGGGCCACTAGGTTCAGTTACTTGCTACCATAAGCCTAGGAGTCCACTGAGTCACTGAACAGGAATGGGAGGTGGTTTTGCTGACAGAAAACATCACCTTTGACCCAGTGTGTAAGTGTCAACTCAAGGAACACAGGGTTTTAGGTCATCTTATTTTTACATCTATGCTGTTGTTGACAGAGAGATCTAGATTTTTTTTTTCTTGTCCTTATTAATTACTAGCAATGTATACTCAGAGAAATAAGGAATTTCCTAAACTTTAGCTCCCCCAATTACGAGTTAGGAGTGACATCATTTGCCTTACAAAATCACAATAAAGACTCTCAATAAATGACATGAAGCTCCATAGAGTGTACTCAGATGCATTGTGTTGATAAAATTACTAGGACTTTGGAAATAAAATTACCCAGATGAATAATAATTTTTTGTTGGATGAAGAGGGTGGCAGATTTCTCCAGAGAAAGAAAGCTAACTGGATTCAACCATCTTTAGACACATAGGTTAAAGCCATAATTAAATTACCACCGGGAAAGACTGAAATAGTATGGTCTGAAGACAAAATCCAGTGTGCAGAGGACACAAACCTTGGCTGTGCTGATCCATTGGGCTCTGGGGAGGGCCCATTCCCGGGTGTGGTGGGCGCATGCTGGTGCCCTTCATGGATCCACAGTGGTCGTCTACAATCCCCTTGTCATGTATCACGTCCATGGGCTGAAACACATAAAGGGCATCCATTAGACACCTCTTTAAGGTAGAGTATTTCTAGGAAGACTAGCAAAAGATATCTCCAGTCTTTCATGACATGACACAATCATTTACTATGTATTCCATCGTCTTATATAAATTTATATACTTCATAGATAAAAACAATAGTAAGAAAGATTACACCAATAGGATCAGCAAAACCATCTCTAAGTCAAAAAAACGAGGCTTTAAAAACTGTTGAATTTCATTCTTTGGCCAATGTTACAATCTGTTTTTTACTTGCCAATTAAAAAAAAATAATAAAGTACCGTTCACAGGGTAGACAAATATTACTCTCTCATACCTCTGTAAAGAGTCTTGAAACCTGTTACATACTGAACTTATCCTGGAGTCCAAATGAAGGCTACATGAAATGTCTGAGGTGACTTATTTTTCTGGTAATTTTCTTCACTGGATGAATGAACTAAGGAAAGTTAAAAAGTTCAACCAGAAGGTTCCATGGCAGTTGGGAAGGAGAAGAACATACAGGGCCAAGAAGCAAAGGGGGGTGAGTACTGAAAAGGAGGGTGTGAAAGCAGTGGGGGGGGGGATACGCTGCAGAGGGAGGAAACGGAAGAGGCTAAAGGCACAAGCTGGAAATGAGTACCACGCACAGGGGCTGGACATGGGACCTGAGGCCCAGAGCGGGAGAGACAGACAATACAGCGCTATTGAACTGATGTTAATCCAATCCAGAATCAGGCAATGGAGCATGTGTTTGGAAAAGGAAAAGTCTATTCTTCCCCCAAACTGTAATAGCAATTTTCAAAACAGCCTAGAAGGAACATTTCCAAGAGTTTATAAAAACCAAATTACTTCAAGCAAGAAAGTATGAGTGTTTGCAGTTTTGGAGAAAAGAAAGTTAATTTCTGCAGAGTCAAAAGCACGCACTTGAAAAGAGGGAAATTTTTACCATAAAGAGGATGTTCAGAAGAAAAATGGGAAGAATCTGGTATAAAGAGTGTCACTGAGTCTGGTAAGTAGTAATAATAGAGAGGAAATCAAAGCCATGCAGCAGATGTATTTAGGCCGCTTGTTTACTTATTTTCAGTGATGTTGAAAAGCGAAAAGCTGAAGCTCAGAGGGAGATGGAGGAGGAAGACAAGGAACCCAGCCGCCTGAAAAAAAAAAAAATGAAGAAAGTGACAGCATCTGGCCAGCAGGTGTGCGCTCCCTGAGTTCACTCAGGTCCTCTGGCAGAGAGCTAGCTGAGGGGCTGCAAGGGAGGGAGAGCAGGATGGCAAGATCTGCAAGGCTCAAAAGGGAAAACTGCCAAGCTCACAGGCAAGAGAAACACAAAACAAAAAGGAGTACCCAGGAGTGTAGAAAATATGAGACAAAAGCCATGGGCCAGAAGAGATGACAACCAATAAAACAATAGCAAAGCAGGGCAGGACCAACGCTCACCCACACACTTAATTTTTAAATGCTTCGATCACAAAGGTTAACTAAACATGTCCTGCACATTTTTTCCTTCATTTGGAAGGTGGTGAGGCCTTTACCCTCAGGTCATCCCAAGGTTCTGTAACACACAGACAGAGTCTACAAGGGCAGGGTAGATCTAGAGGATAACCCCAAAGTTAACACGGTATGAGATGGTTCAATGACTTCAGTACGTCAAGATGTCACCCCATAATATGCTAGGGGAAACAAGAGGCTTTAGTTCTGTAGATATCTAACAAGGCAAACACGGATTTTTTTTTTTTTTTTAAAGTAGGGTAGCCAGGCATGACAACACAGACTTGTAATCCCAGGAGGCCAGAGATGGAAGGAGAACAGGAGGTCAAGGCCATTCTGGGTTACATAGTGATGTCAAGGCCAGCACGAGTTACATGAGACTCTATCACAAACAAAGAAAAAGGTGGTATGCAAACTTGGGGATACTACAGAAACACATTCTTAAATACAAAGAGGATGTTTCAGAGTAATAAAGAGAGGCAGTATGGTTCTGTGATTAGAAAAAAACCCACACCTGTCTATGCATACCAGTGCTTATACTGTACCTTTACCAAATATGGAAAAAGTAAGGTGTGGAATGCACATACACCTGTTTCCTTGGGTAATTAGCTCATTTATCTTGGTACTGTTCCACTTTTCACAATAAGCACATACTACTTTTCTGATCTGGAAATCATCAGATAACTTTTTTTTTAAAAGCAGACCTTCCCTTTGGGGTTCTAACACCCTACACCTTGAAAATGACCTGAAGTCCTGTAAAGTGAGGGAAGACCCACCCCTTTCCCTGAAGATGCTTTTGTTTCAAGTAAGTGTCTTCTAGCACTTGTCTACTGTGATGGATAACTGTGTGTCACCTCAACTAGACCACAGGTCTCCAGATACGTGGTAAGCATTATGTCTGGGTGTGTCTTCGAGGGGTTTCCAGATGAGGTTAGTATTTGAATGTCAACTGAAGCAAGCAGAGTACCCTGGCCTGTGTAGCAGACATCATCCCAAATTCACGCAGAGCCTGAAGACAGCAAAAGCTGAAGGTCAGGAGCAGGTCTGTTTTCTCCTGACCTCGGCTGCTAGTTGCTCTCCTGACCTTCACTAGAGCTTACAGGATTCACTTTTCTGATTCCTACTGGCTCCTCTGGGTCTCCAGCCTGCTGACTGCAAACTGTGTGACTTCTCCAGAGGCCAACTCCTCAGGATAAATCTCTCATACGCCATTGGTTCTATTTCTCCAGAGAACCCGGATGTATGTGCTGCATGTACAAGGGGCAGCCCCACACGTGATATCATCCACATGAGTTTAAAGCCTGCACTTGTCTCATGAGGCAAGACCTTTAGGAAATACATGATGCCCTTATTGGTTTTCTTTGCTTTGCTAACCTTGAAAGCAAATAGCCAAAGAGGAACTTTCTTTCTCAAAAAGGCTGTCTTTAGCATCTCCTCGAAGGGCTCAATGCCAAAAGGTACTAATGTGGCCATCCTCATAGCATATATCTCATATAGAAAGGATCGCTAGGAACTATAATAGAAATGAACAAGCAGATCTTCTGAACGAGAATAAGGCTGCTTCACAGAGACAGAGAATTCCCAAGATTCCCCACTGCGGCTCACTCGCCACACTAGAGACTGAACTGAGACTCTGGAGCCAATCTTAGCTATCTATTTATCTCAAGAAACCAATCAAGGAAAAGTTCCCTAGAAAATATTTAATTTTAATAAAGTCTTTTGAAAATATACTTTCTAAAGATTTTATTTGTGTACGTGTATATGTGTCTGCGCACGCACGCATCATGCATGCCACACATGAGGATGCCTGAGGAGTCCAGAAAAAGAGGCCAGGTCATTGGAGCTGCAGTTACAGGTGAGTGTGAGCTGCCCAATGTCAGTACTGTAAGAACAGCAAGCAATCTTAACCACTGATCCATCTCTTCAGGCCCTGAAATATCTTTAGAAAAAGACTTTGACCTTTCACTCTGAAAGATCTCGCTTATCAAATAAATTTCAAGATTTTTAGGGAAGAACAATTTTCAATATATTGATTTATGGATGATTAAGTTATATGAGAGATGGAGGGGGTAGTCTTATTTACTAATGTACTTACTCATCAAGACAAAATACCTGTAACCCACTAATCCTCAAATTTGCTCACATCGTATGGTAGACCTTCGTATTTTTGTTTTTGTTTTTGGTTTTTTTTTTTTTTTTTTTTTTGAGACAGGGTTTCTCTGTGTAGCTTTGCGCCGTTCCTGGATCTCGCTCTGTAGACCAGGCTGGCCTCGAACTCACAAAGATCCGCCTGCCTCTGCCTCCCAAGTGCTGGGATTAAAGGCGTGCGCCACCACCGCCCGGCTTTCGTATTTTTTTTTAAATACATCATTATTACTGGGCCATCTGTAACAGTGAAAATACAGCAAAGGCAGTGTGTTTTACATTAGTTTGGGGAGGGTTGTTTTTGCTTCTTAAGACAGACTCTCCTTACATAGTTCAGGTTGGCCTCAATCTCCCAAGTACTGGGATTATAGGAATGTTTTTAATAACACTCAAATTAACACAGATTTCTAGCTAGATCCTCATGTTAACAACAGGAGAAAGCAGGAAGAGTCATCAGGAATGCTACCCAGCCATGCCTAGGAAGACACACGAAGTGGGAGAGAGCTCACACAACCTTACCTTATGCATCTGATGCATGCCTTCCTGGGGGAAGTCTGCAGAGCCCATTGTTGACATAGGATGGGAGACACTGGGGGGTCCAGGACTGGGTCCCATCATGCTGTGAACAGAACCTGGAGATGGTCCTGGTCCTGGACTAGGCCCCAGAATTGGTCCAGGAGAGGGTCCAGGCCCTGGCGAGGGCCCAGGATGGGGCATTGCAGCTGGGTCTGTGGGTGTGGACATCTACTTCTCCTGGCTCTGCCAGTCAGCAGAGTGACACTAAGCTGGAGAGGGGGATAGAAAAGAAAAGAAAGGAATGTTTTAAACATGATGTTAAGATCAAATAAAACAGTTGTTAGAATTTGATGGTGCCATTTCTATAACTAACATCAAACAGAATTACTCTGTCTCCTCCAGATGTTTGAATGAATGTGATATATATCCCTGGGCCCCAGTCTTTATGAAGACCACTTGTTTTAAAAAACACATACTCTAAGTGATTCCCCAGGAACATAAATCATCCAGGATACAGAGAGACTCAGTGGAGCAAATGAAATGTAACCCATAAGCAGAATCTAAACAAGTCTGAAATTTTTGACTAAACACAACAGACACTCTCCATTATAGACTGGCTTAGACACCTTAGAAGTCATTAAGTGCAAACCCCACCTATCCCCCAACCCCCAAAATCACTGGAATAGAAAATCCTTTACAAATAAGTACCCAGCCAAGACTCGTTTTCATAAGCCAACAGGCAATAAAAACTTCACAAAGAATTCTAGATGGCTAAAGGGGAGGAGGGAGATACAAGTCCATCAATTGATAATAAAAAGAGAAGTCCCAATTACAGAAAAAGAAGAAAGCAAGCCGGGTGGTGGTGGCATGCCTTTAACCCCAACACTTGGGAGGCAGAGGCAGGCTGGTCTCTGTGAGTTTGAGGCCAGCCTTGTCTACAGAGCAAGTTCCAGGATGCCAGGGCTACATAGCGAAACCCTGTCTTGAAAAAAACAAAACAAAACAAAGAAAAGAAAAAGAAAGAAGCTATGGGGATCACACAAGTACAGGTTCACACACACTCAGACACAATTACTAGGTAAGCTCTTGATGCTTCTTGGAGTCAGGTAACACAGTACAAGCCAAAACAAAAACAACAAATCCCAAACTACCACAGTCTGAATGCCTTATCTACCCACCACATCTACTGGGCCGGAAGTAATCAAAATGGACAAAGACAACTTAGCCTCCTCCCAGACAAGTCACAGAACCCAAGGTTTGTGCTAGGCCCCTGGTCAAGGACGCCAGAGGGTAGCTGCCTGTGTTTAGGGATGGACATTCTGTTTCTCCAGACTTAACTGAGCACTACTCTGTCACCCAGCCTCCAAGCCTTCCTGCCATTCCTCCACTAGGAAATGACTGACTGAGTCACTGCACCTTGGATAACTAACGAGTCAAAATGAGTAAATCAGATGTTTTCCAAATTCCCATAGAGATCAGCGATCCTAGCAACACAGCTGAATGCCACTATAATAATCCTTGTTCCATGTTCAGGAGTTGTCCGGCAGGCACACATGGACAGGAGGGAAATATTTTTGTTGTCAACCTCACAGAACACAGAATGGCACCCACACCCCCCCAAGTGACTCCTTTACCTACCATGTAATGGCAGGGGTATAATTAGACTAGCAGCCTAGTCATCCAGAACAGAGCTCCTTCACAGTGAAGAGGGAAGTGAAGAAAAAGTATAAAAGGCCACATCAGCTCCATTCCTGTTCACTTACTGAATCTCCAGACAGCAAGGCCCAGGAAGGCAGAGCCTTGCTCTTCAATCCTGTGTCCCCAGTACCTTCAATCTGTATGCATTACCGGCTCAGAAAATACCTGCTAATAGTCAGGCATGGCAGTTCACACCTGCAATGCCAGCACTTGGGACACGGAGGATGGACCACTGAGAAATCTAGGCTAGCCTGGGCTACAGAGCGAGACCGAAACTCAACATGAACACAAACAAAAACTGGGTGAATAAACAGCAAGCAAAATGTCAAGGGAAAGTAGATTCAATTAATTTTGTAAATCAAAACTAAAGACTAACCAGAGTTTGAGGTGTATAAATAAAGAAATTTTTAAAGGGTAGGCAAAAACATAAGCCACTCTGGTGAACAAATTGAAGTTAAAATGGGAACTCAATGTAAGTACTTACTCAAACAGAGAAGAGTCTGGGGTGAATTATAACCTTAAATACCCTAAGAGCCAAGTGTTATTTATTTTTTGTGATTAACAAAGCAGGTGGAAATAACTTCTGTGTTTGTCTTCCACCTACCTCTCACACAAACACAAACATGTTCGGTCAGCATTTTAAACTTAGGAAGCTGACGTCAATTCAGGGGCACTACAAGTTATAATGTTCTGCCATGTATATCAACAAACTGATACACCCCTTCATTTTTTAGTGAATTAAAGGAAATTACTTAGTTCCTGTTATGGTTTGTTGTGAAATCGGCTTCAGTAGGTATTTTGGTAATATAGTACAAGTTTGAACAATGAAGACACAAACTCTCAGGTTAGCCTGATATTCCTACCACTTGTTTTACATTTTTAATATGTATAAATCCGTGACTGCATTCTGCACGTATTATTACTTTCATTTGGAATCTCTGAGATGTTGTAAAACACACAACTCCAAACAAATACTCCTCTTTTTTACGGAAACTAAAACTTCATATGAGGAAAAGTATATTTGGATGGAAATGGGAGGCTTTGGAGCACATTAAGTGGAATGTTAATATAGGAACATGTTACATGTAAACTACATAATAAGAGATTCCGCAGACTCATGGAGGTAATGAGTGTATAGGTCTAAGAGAAGCAGCATAGTTTAACCCTGGGTCATGTGACTAGGGAATGGTAAAGATCTAGACTCTCAGGATTCGAAGGTGATAATGGCTAACCTCAAATGGAATCCAGAGATCTGATTTCTGTCTTAAGTCTATACCCTGGAGCACTGGAAAGGTCCTTTCCCCGATGGGGTCCCTTGACTCTCTCTAGGCTTAGGATGGGAGTATCTCAAGTGACCTATCTATCTGTCTATGACTGGGCATCTACCATTATCCAGAGGAACTCAAAGTCCTCATCTGATCCTGTGCTTGACAGAGCTCCTGAATGGGCGTCTATGCTAAAACCAGGATTGTCCATCACTCAAGTCCAGACAGGAAGATCTCACAAAGCTAAGGCCAGTAGTCCTAGGCTTATTCTTCTTCTAAATTTCTGCTGGCAACTCTAGTCTTTAGTTCAAAGGCACAACGGCACAATCTTATATTATTATAAAGACACTTAGGGCTCCAGGTTCCAGAGGCACCAATCTCAAGGCAGAGAGCATGCTGTCACCGAGCCAGCCATGGGAGCTTCAAGGCTAGCCTGACCAACTGCTCTTTCCCCTTGTGACCACTCAAACCTTTGCCCCTTTCATCCTTCTTCAAAGCTCTAGACAGCGGGGATAAGGGGCAGGGTGGTCCCAGGAGCACAGTGGAGGAGGAGCAGGGCTCAGTCTGGGTGATAGTTTGACCAAGTCATGAAACCGACAGTCTATTTTCATTTTCTGTTGGGGACAGGGTTTTGCATTGTCTCAGAAGGGAACAGCGATGTGGCTAATACGCTGAAGGGAATATTCCTGAAGGACAGCACAGCTGCCGCCCATACACAGGCAGTGCAGCCCCCTCCCCTCCCTGCCATGTTACCCTCTGCCTCAAGACTAGGGCGCCCTGAGGGCCAGGCCACTGTGTTCTTGGCAAGAATTCTTCAGCTGTACACCCTGTCCCCTTCACCCAGACATTCTTGACTTTACAGTTGGGGGGGGGGTGTGTCCTTTTAAAAGTAAAAGGCCATGGCTGCACTTCCCACCAACTCCAAATCCCACAGCCATCAGCCCCAGTCCCCCTCTTCCTACCCGTCTCCTGGTGAAAGGCTGGGCACCTCCATCTGCACAGTAAAAGGAATTCAACTTCATGGAATTTTAAGGGCCACCACTTCAACTGTGACAACCCAGACAAAGCTGAGGACTCCAGTGGATCTGCAATCCAGGAAATCCCAAGGACCTCCACGTGGGTAGTAGGATTTAAGCACACCTAATGTGCTTCATAATCATTCCGATCCCTTGAAATAAGGAGACAGGGTGTCCGGCTCCCGTCAAAAAGGTGACGGCCAGAAGCCCGGAAAGAAGAGCCTGGCTCGTCCATGGTCACGTGGGTCACGGGAGCAAAACTTCTCATAGAACACTTTATCCTTTGACTCTGCGTGCACTGACCAAGCAGGGCATCTACCAGGGCAAAGCCTATCGCCACCCAATTAAGGCTAGTTGAGCCCTCTACTTTCCGGCAGAGTTTAGGGAGTGGAGAAAGCCGCAAGGGAGCGGAGTCCTGAGTGAACACGTGTTGTTCACAAAGGCATGGCCATGTCAAGTACCCCATAGTCCGGGGCTCAGAGGGATGCCAAAGTCTTTCTAGGGGAGCCTGGTGCAAATAATGACTATGCAGAAGACATTCACCATAGATTTCTCTCCCTGACCCCAGATGCTTCTAGCCTCCAGATTGCCTCCCTTCAGAGACTGTTTCTACTAAGCTTAAGTAAACCTGTCTCCTTGATCCAGCTGGGTACCATAAACCCTGCTTCCTTGTTTATCTGTACGCAATAACCCCACCTCGTTGTCCACTGTATTCAACAGCACTGCCTCTCTGTTCAGTTCTATATACTAAACATCTTGACTGTCCTGGGTGCCAGGGTTTCTCCAGAAGAGAGCCAAGTCCACTCCATCCCAGTCTACTATCTACGTGTTGTTTCCCATCTCTTCATCCCCTTGCTGCCCCAGTTGGGTCCAAAATCCCTGAGAGCCGTACAAGGATATGCCACCTGAGCTCCTGTGCCCAGCACGACAACCATCACCTCCATCTTCTCTTTACTGCTTTGGAGACAAAGGAAAGGGACGACGGGGATTCCTAAGGACACAATCAGGAGAAGATCCACTGGCCAATGCCCGGTCTTGACCACACTGATTTCGGGATTGCAAGCCTCGGCTTGATCCTGGCAGCTCTGAAATGTGTTCCACTGCTGGGCCAGACAGGAGGAGAACGGGAGACAAAGAACAAGGATGGAAACAATGGCGCAGGTGTTTTGCAACAGTTAAGATTTGGCTGGGACAATATATTTATTTATCAAGGGATGAAGTATAGAGAAGCCAAGCCCTAAAGAGATTCTGAGTTGGAAACATCATTACCCAAAAGTGTTATGAGACTTAGCCCAACACCCAAGGATCCATTTTTATGTATTTACTCTCAATTCTACTGAGTGTCTCAGGCAGAGGGCAGTTTCGGGGGACAATAGGGACGGGGATGGACACACACACCCCTAATAGGAAACTTAGGCATAAAAGGCAACAAGAGAAAAAGGTGGAAGATCATCCAAAACTAGCATGGGTCCAGCTAACTGTCTCCAAGGCAACGGGGGTGGGGGGGTGGGGGATGACACCCAAGGAGGAGTAAAAGACTCGGGGAAGGGTTAGTGGATATACAAACACACACACACAAAAATAAAACCTTCTAGAAACTAGAAGAGTTGGGGAGTACTCACTAACTTGGACAACACCCCCTAAACTGCCCTTCACCAGAGCTTCTAAGGAAGCTTGGAGACAGCCCAAGACTCCAGCCAATCTTTCCCACAGCTCACTTTACAGGAAGACTTTGAGGGCCAGGCTAAAGGTGGACCATCATAAATAAGAACTTAGTCCCAAGTCTAAGAATAACTCAGCCTTTGCCAGCATTCTGGCTGTTACAGGAGAGCGATAAGGCTTTGGAGATAAGTCAAGATAAGGGTCCTTTTGTGTCTGTCTGTTGATTCAGAAGTCTCTGGTCAGAAGGGCTGCTTGGCTTTTTTTTTCTGCATAGCCTTCTCTCTAGAGGAACTGAACTCCTTCACAAGGGGTAGCCACTTGCCTAGAATCAGACAGAGCACACCATTAGTTTTGGTATGTGAGGAATACCCAGGATGTAACAGGCAATAAGTCTACCAGGAGCCTCTTGCTCAGAAGCCAAAGTGGTCTGCCCCATAGTTAGTTACACATCCTGGAGGCCCATTCTGCCGCTTAGCCTGAGAAGTGCAACTGTAAACAGTTCCCGATATAATTTGTGATGGTGATACCAATCATGCTGTGCCTAAAGCTAATGTAAGTTGTTCCACCCAAACCCTAGAAAAGCATTGAAAACACATTCTCATGGTTATTCATGTTGGCTTGCCATTCATTTCAAAGGCATATATGTTTTAAGAAGTGCTTGGATGAGAACTTTTCTGTTCACTGGGCTTCTGTGAACTTTCTTTCATCTTTCCATCAGGGAAACAAATTTAGGACATGCCTGAGCTGCTGCCCTGCCTTTAAATAAACTGCCTTGGGACCGTCCTTGCCCAGAGTTAGACCTGGCAAAGGCCGGGAGGAAGCTCGGCGCACAGAGAAAATAACAACAAACTGTGCTGGACTCATTAGTCGCTCCCCCACGCCCCAACCCACATACACACAAACACCCCACTACTACCACCACCCCATCCCCCATCCTCCCTCACTCTCGTGGGCTCTGGCACTGCCTGGGCCTGATCCTGGCTTCACCTTTTTATCTCCACAGATCCTGAGTTGCCACCCCACAGCAGTCCTCCACCTATGATGTACACTAAACCACACTAGTGAGGACCGACGTTTCCACACAGGAAAAAAAAAAATGTCTTATAAAGGGTGTTTATCAGGCAATCCAAAATGTAAGAGGCCCCTTCAATACAGAAACAAGACACCTCTCTAATCTGAGACTCACAGAACAGAACCAAGCAAGGGCTAACTCACTCCTAAAATCCATGTGAGCACATACTGCTAGGCTGTTGGCCATAAAAAGAAGCCAGCCGATCAAACCATCCAACACTAGCTTCAAAGTGGGCATCCTGAAGTGTAACCAACCACTCCGGCATGTTGTGTACACGCCTGTCCTTCCCAGACATGCAAAGGCTCTTTCCCGAAGCGATCTCATCCTAGGATGCTGATAACAATCAATGGTTGCCGCTTCATTCTCTGTTAAGACAATTTCGTCTATACACTGAAAATAATTTTTTTTTTGAAAGTATGAAATGCATGCCTTAAAATCTGGCTGGCAGGCTCACTTTTACTTAGGAGCAAAACTCAACGTGTAGGCTTACATGCAGAGTGAGCCGGGGTGATATATGTGATGGACAGCCTGGTGGCACTGGGGATGAAACCTGGAAAAATGAGCCTAACGTGTACATGTTAGGCAATCCCTCTACCATTAAAGTACAGCCCAGCCCAGCTGATCTTTAATATGCCCAACATTTCCTGGCTGACACAGTTATAATCAGAATTCAACAATGAACCCTTCCAGCCCACTGCAGTACAAATTGACAGTTGCCATTTATGAGTCTGTCATCAACAGGTCCACTGAACCTCTTTGGGTTTCAAGCTCCTTACCTACCTCAGATGCACACTGGAAAGCCAGCATCAAGCTTAGTTTTGGAGGAACTAAATAAAATATAAGGTGTGCAGACACCTTGTGAGCTTATCCATAGACAGATGCTCATTACTGTCAGGATCCCTTTAAGATCTTCCATTCTCAGTGTGAACTTGAATATACAAACAGGTCAAAACAGGTACAGTGGTCTTCCCAAGGCTTGTGCAAGCTTAGTCCCTGTGACCTCAGGCTTTCTTCTGATCTCAGGTGACCTGCATCCACCACCCCCATCTTCGCTCTGTTCTTCCACAACCCTAACCCTTCTCTAAGATTTTATCTGTCCCATGAAGTCAAGAGATCTGTTCCTGATCTGCCTCTGTCACAGAGTTCAGCAGGTCACTTGCTTCTCCTGTGTTTAGATGCTGGGGTACATTCTGGAAAACACATCACTTCTTACTGACCACTGGTTTGTTTTTGTTTTTGTTTTTAACAGAAGTTTGGGCTTTGCTTAATGGCATTTCAGAACAGAACAGCAAACCACAGAATAGCTGCAAATATTTGCCAAGCTATTATGTGTCCAGTTGTTAAAAAGCCTGGGGGCAGGGGAAGCTTTCCTCCCAGACATTCAATTTCCATAGGGATGGCTCATCTCCCAAAGGGATGGCAGAAACTGCAGTATATATACCACATCCAGCAGGCAAAGAAATGTACAAGCATCCCAAACAAGAAAAGCCCAACAAGAATGCAGATCCACAGAGAACCCCCTCAGGTAACCTGAGTGCCAACACACTACAGTTCTTCACAGTTAGCTTGCTCTCTCTCTCTCTTTCTCCCTCCCTCCCTCCCTTCCTTCCTTTCCATAATTTTCACTCCCTAATGCAAAATCCAGTTTTTAAAAAGAAGAGGGGATTATAATTACACCTTAAAGGCCTTTAAACTATGTTCTATTTCAGCCTCAACTTCTGGGGATTCTATCCATCAGTTACAAATCTCAGACCATACTTAGATTAAATACCTTTTTTTTTTAAAGTTTCTAATACAGTAGTATTTGCACAAATGTAGATCATATACTGGTATAAGACTGACACTTACCCCCATAAAAATGCAATACTGTTGATGCTTTAAATCGTCCAGAATTATAGCCTGAATATACCTGTCAGAATGTCCCATCGGCCTCATAGAACCAGTAAAATACCACAACTCACACCAAGTTTCCCAGAAGTCCAGAAATAAATCGTGGGCTAGGGATGCGGCTCAGTTGGCAGAGTATTTGCCTAGCATACACCAAGTCCTGGGTTCCATCCTTAGCAGAGAGTGTGGTGATACACAACTGTAATTCCAGCAGTTCGGATATCGGAACAGGAAGACTGACAAATTAAAAAAAAAAATCAAAATCTGTACCCTATCCAATTCATCATTCTAGATGATCATGTGAGATAATGTGAATTAATGAGGTGCTTCTAGTCAATGTTCAAAGCCCTCACCATTTAGCTACTGTACTTCATCAGATCCCTTATATGTTTTGCTGAGGTATAATTATTCAAGTATTTAAACACTATTAAAAAAAAAAAAACACCTTAGTACTTGAAAGCGCTGCTATGTCCTGAACACTTTCAAGGAAAGGTGCTAAACAAATGTGGACAAACAATAAAGTTATAATGAAACAGTAACAAGGGCATAAAGTCTTTCAAACCCTGGTTGCAAGGTCCCATTTAACTTAGTGATAAATATGCTCTTTCATAATAAATATATGATAAGGCAAATAAATATGCTATTTTATAAACTCTGGCAGGGCCTAGTGCTAGACTCCTATGTTCTCTGGTAAACACAAAGTCACAACTTTCTGTATAGAAAAATAACAAACAAATACCTACAAGTTCCTGAACACTATACCAAATAAATTACCGGCATCTGTATTTTTTATTCCTGACTACTATGCAGTGACTCATAACTTTATTAACTGGCTAGATAGTAAAAGTTCCACACACACACAAAATTTTTTCCCAAAGATGACAGGAAAAAAAAAATCAAAAGCAACCTCCAAATATGGCTTTTCACAAGGGGCCTTTTCTCATTTGTTCATTAGAAATTACCACAGGAGGGAACTGTGACTCTCAGTTTTCTGAGACCACTCATGCCAAGAGACACACTATCCACATCCCACAGCATCCTAAGTAGAAACAGTATGAATCAAAACTTCTGGTGGTTCAGGCTGGCTGGCACTCCTTCACAATGCTGAGCCGGGGAAATGGTCCTCAGCATGGTGCCTGAGATAAGTCAGTCCTCGTGGCAACATGTCAAAATGTCATAAATAGTGATTTATTATTTCTCTAGAGTAGCAAAAAGCTGCTGACCTAGGAGGGTTTGACAAAGGCCTTGTTTACAAAGGAAGACTCCTAAGGGACAGAGAAAGCTGGAAACACTGGAGGACAGTGCCACTTTCATAATTTATGAAACTTCTCTGTTTACGGTCCTCCCCCAAAACACAATGAGCCTTTAAAATGAAACGTCAAAATATTAACAGTATTACAGAGTATCACAGCCACCTTCCAGAAGAGAAAGTCGAGCTTTTACCCCCACCCCTACCCCCAACACATCCTGCCTGCAGAATGGTTTATTTTAAACTTAATCAAAGAAATAGAGCTTTAAATAATTACCTGCAAAGGGCTTACCGTCTAGGTGTATTATGTCAGGAGCACTTATAAGAAGGAACTCAAGAACTAACCGTGCAAGAAGCACACTTTTATTGCAGTCAATTCTAAGCCTCAGGTGTTGGCCAGAGCACTTTTCAAGAAACTTGATGAGAAATGCTCAAAAAAAAAAAAAAAAAAAAAAAAAAAACACTTCACAAAAGAACAAAAGGAAAGATCTAAGACTGCTTTGAACAGGCTCTGTGGTGAATGTTTTCTGTGAGACACCACAGTGCAGCCAGAGCCAAAGCTGGGCTCTGAGTGATACAAGAAGTCCTGAGAGAGAGGCTGCATGAGGGGCCAGTTCCCTCCCTGCCAAAGGTTCTGACACTCCCAATGCTAACTCATTTAAAAACATTCTCTACCAATATGGCCACACTTTTCAAAGGCCCAAACAAAAAGTAGATGGACCTCCTCCACTCGGTGGATTATTTACCCCCTCAATCTACTTTAATAATTACCTTATAAACATAAGGATGTCTCTAAATCTTTTTTTTCAGTAGTAAACATTTGAGGTGAAAGGGAGCTTTTTTGCAGCCCTTGTTTTTTTACATTCTTAAGGGTTTTTTTCTTAAAAAAATTTCTTAGTGTATATAACTGTATAAAATAATGGGTTTCAGTACGGCATTTTCATACATGTTTATAGTTGTATTTTAACCCAATTACCATCTCTTGTCCTTGGTCCCAAGTTCCCCACCCCCCAGCCCCCTTTTGGGTGTCCCCTCCTCTACTATCCAAAGGCAGTATTTTAAAAACAAGTCAGCAAGCCTAGAGGAATAAAAGGGCAATTAGATTCTGAAAAGACAAAGTGTGTCTCTATTTGCATAATAATGCCACCTAAGAATCAACCCAGCCACACCCCCTAACCCTTCCCCAGCTCGTACTTAGAAGTAGCCTGGAGACCTGACGAGTTCCTAGTGGGTAGCAACTTCAGGTGAGGTCTCACAAGCCAGAGGAAAATGTTAGTGAAAACACTGGAATGTGCATTTGTAAGTATGTGCACACATAACATCAAACCTGGGTTTTATATTAAAAAGAAGAGTTATCACTGTCTTCTGAGTACTGGGTGGTTTAGACAGGAATTCTGTGCTACCCAACCCCAAGCAACTCTCAAACCAACTTAGGTGTTCCCACAAGCAAGGCATACAAACCAAGTGAAAAGAAGTTTGAAAATTAACTGAAACCTTAAACATTACCACACCGCGCAATAAACAAACGTGTGTCCTTAACGTCTTCCTTATGCTCCATTGTTAAGCATACAAAGGAATACGTGCCACCGTGATGACTAGGAAGGACGCAATGATGACACCTCTACAAAACGTGGCTAACTCGGGTCACTCTGCTTTTTCAAAAGCACCAACCTCCCTCCACCGCACTGGGGAGGAGGGGAAAAAAAGGACACAGCCTGGCAAAACTCCCCAAAAGTTATATAAACAAAGGAGGGAGAAGCCCAGTGTGGGCTTCGCACCCATGTGCTACTAAAATTACATAACACCCGGTGCAGACACTGAATGAGGAATGATTCTGCACTACACCCCCGCTCTCTCCACTCCTACACCTTCCTCCTTCGCTTTAAACACCCCAATGCCCCGCGCGAGAGAGTGGACCGCTTGGGATGTTTCTTTTCCTAATGGAGTAAGTCCTTGGAGAGTTGGAGGCACGTTTAGGCCCGAAGTTTGAACGTGCAACAGCCGCAGAGCTCAGAGACTCTCTCCGGACCTGGAGCAGAAAGGACGGACAACGACAGCCACCCGCGAGGCCTCCTTCTCCCCCGCGCGGTGCCTCCCGCTGCAAAGTTTTCCCTGCGATCGATTGCCTGCCTGACTTTGCAAGGAAGGAGAGCCAGAGACCGGAGGGGGCCCTGCGGAGAAAGACCTAGAAAGCTCGGCGGGCGGTGGCGGTGACCCGGGGAGCAAGCTCCTTACCTGGGCTACACGGAATGGCCCGGGGCTCGGGCTGGCAGCGCCTGGGGCGGCGAGGGAGCGGGGTGGGGTGGGGCGGGGTGTACACCACTGCTTAGGCCGGTGCCCGCGGCCCTGCCCCCGCCGCCTCCTCTTCCTCCCTCGCGCGCGTCATGTCACGGCGATCAAACATGTCTGTGCGCTTCGCCGCGGTGACTTCCTGATTCTCCGCCGCTCGCGCGCGCCACGCACTCGCCCTCGCCGCCGCCGCACGCACCGCCACCGCCTCCCGCCCTCTCGCCGCCAGACCCCGCCGGGTCTACGTCCGGCTCCCGGGAGGGTTCGGGCGGGAGGCGCAGCCCGCGCAGCTCGCCACGCACTGGTCCCTAGCGCACTGCACGCTCGCTCCAGCCCGCCGCCCCCTCCTGCCCCTCCACCCGACTTGTGGCCCTGCCAAACTTTTTTTTTTTTTCCGGGTTGATTGGTGTCCAACTTCCCTCCGCCCCCATCCCCCAGGCAGCCCCGCCAGCCCCGCGCTCACCACCATCCGTAGCGAACAGCAACCCGGATAAAAATAATAATGTAATCCAGGCGGCGGGGGCGAACGCAAACACCCGCACTCGGCGATCTCCCGCGGGTACCGGAAACCGGCGCAAGCGCCCGGACCGGAGCGCGGGTGTCTCCTGGAGTCCGCACCGCTGCGCCCCGCCCGGCGCGGTGTCACTGCATCCAGGCTGCGCGGCCTGGTGCGGGGCACCGGGGGGCACTGTGATGGTGTGAGCTTGGTGGCTGGAGGGCGCCCAGGGGCTGGCGCGCTGGACCGGTGATTTGGGGAAGTGCATCGCGACACCTTTGCAGATGGCGTGGCCCGGTTTTGCAACGCCAACGGGAGGGGAGGTGGCCCAGCACTAGAGGGAAGGCAGGGGAAGCGGTGAACTAGGTTGGGATGGGAATAAAGCAACTCGAAAGCAGGGAGCGAAAAGGAAGGGGTGAGTGTCATCGCTGGGAGGAGGCTCCCACCGGCTCTCCCCGCCTCTCTCCTTCGCCACCCCCCCCCCCCCCACACACACACACAGCATTCCCTCCCCACTGCAGCCCTTTCCCTTCCCGGGCGAAAGCCACGGCCGCTACCCGGGTGCGCGCGGGTCCTGTTGTGACAGTCAGGCAGAGAGGATTATCCGGATCATGGCCTCCCCAGCCCTCAGCCGCCGTGGCTCTCCCGGGTCCCTGTGCGCCCCTGACATCCAGACCATCCCGGGCGCCCCACAGCCGTGGCTTCCGCAGCGCAAGCCAAGGAAAGACACCAAGCAAAAGAAAACAAACCCAGAGAGGGGGGAGGGCAGGCTAGCGGAGCCCTGCGGGCACCTCGGACCTCTTTCCTTGGGGCTTCCTTCCACCCCCGGCAGTGGGACCCGGGTTGGACAACCGGAACTTCAATACCCCAGCCCGCGCTGCCTCCAGGTACCAGACAGGGAGGTCCACGGCGCCACGGCCACAGCCCCCGGGCAACCCCTTCGCCTGAAGGCCTGTCACTAGTCAACATCCCCTTCCCTAGCCCGCGGGGACCTGAGGAGTGGAGGTAACACCTCCGAGCCCGCAGGCACTGACTCCGCGGTCGTGGCCGCCTCCTGCTCAGTGTGCTAGCCCGGACTACTCCCGCCGCCAAGGTCTGCTCGCGTCCCCGCAGCCGGAGCCCTTTAAACAAGTCTCTGGGAGGCGAGTAGCAGCCGTGTTGGTTGGCGCCCTGCCGCCAGCCCGGGCTCTTCGCCCTCCTTTCTCGTTTCCTTCCAACTCTAATGGGGAGGATGGCTCGGGGTGAATTGTCGCTTTTCCTTCCATTCTCCCACCTCCACTCCCCCCAGACTCTCTCCTTCTCCTGCCACCGGTCCTCCCACCTCTGCTTTTAAGGGGATGGGGGATGCAACCTGGCCGAGAGTGTGTTGCAACCCCGAGTTGGCAGCTCATCGCTGTCAGCCTGCCCGGGGTCAAGGCTATGGCTTGTTGGGATTTCTTCCCCTTGCCCCCTTGAAGTAGTAATTATTACTGTTGTTATTATTAGAATGGCGAGGTTCGGTTGAAACTTTCTGATTTCTTCTATCGCCGCCCGGGAGCTGTCGTTAGAGCATTCCACCTGAGGCCCGCGAGGAAGAGGCGGGCTTTTTTGTTGTTGTAGCGGTTGGCCCGCCTGTTTGTTTTGGTCTTCGAGCATGCACAATAAATAATGATTAGGATAAGGATGCATAATCCGGGGCGAAGGCGGCGCGATGCCGGAGGGGTTCGGCTGCAACTGCAGCCGGGAGGCCGGAGCCGGAGAGAGAAGAGAAAGGAGTTGTAAGTTATATTTACCTTGCTCGCGAGCAGTGTGCTGGCTGAATCTTCCCTCTCTGAGTCACCCAGAGTACAGAAACAGAGGGAGCGAGGACTAGATTATGAATATGACTTCATTGATGACAGCCGTCCCCTCCTCTTCCTAAACTCGGACTCCGCCCCGCGTCCCACCCTCGCCGCCTCCACGGGCGCCGGAAGACGCGCCGCAGTTGGCCCCGCGCGCCGCTCCTCCCTGCCCGGCCCGGCGCGGGTTGGCGGGACGCTCCTGTCACTCGCCCTGCTCAGCGACTCCGAGCTTGCGGGGGGAGCAGGGGGCGGTGTGCAAGAATGTGGATCGAGACAGCTCTACTGTATGCGTGGATCCGTGTGTGTCTGCGAGGCGCCGGCTCTCCGCTGTGTTTGTGCCTGGAGCAGAGAAACTGCGCAGGACACACAGCCAGCCCGCAGCCCTGCAGGACTCGGGCGCCGCGTGTCCCTCGGCTGGCAGTAATCTTCCCAGCTCCTCCGGGGAGTCTAGGGGAGCCCCCGAAGCTAAGGGGAGGACAGCCGTAGTAATAGAGCGTAGTAGTTCGGGGGAATGTGGAGACCGTGCTGGAATTTAAGTGTGCCTGCGCCTGCCAGCTCGAGCCTGCAGAGAGAAAGGGAGGGGACGGCGGGGGCAGGGCTCCGAGTGGCACCAAAGCTGTTTGTGGCACAGTGTTGGCCGTGGAGAAAAAAATGGGCATTATCATACCAACTGAAACTTTTTCGACCCCCCCCCCAAAGCTGTCATAAATCCGCGTTCTTCCCACCCACCCCCAACCCCCCAGTGAAAAGGGAGGCGCACAAAGAACGAGCCTGCCAAATCTGTCTCATCCCTAAAGGACTACAAGCTTCCAAATGCCAGCGACAAGAAACAGCTGAGAGGCTGGACGCCTAGTAAATAAATAAACCCAAATAAACCCGCCTAACCCCTCTGTTTACTTCTGAAAAGCACGAAGCACTCTCACCTCCCCTCACCTGTCATCTTTGAGTAAAATATACACAAAAATATGGGGGAGGGGACAGCCCCGTGGGGGTGGGGCGGGAGAGTCAGGGGGCAGCTCAACCATGGGATCTGCTTTTGATTTAAAAAGGGAAATAAATCTCATTCTCTACAGACCGGAGTCTCCTCTCTCTTCCACCCCACATTTAAGACCAATTAAGGATACAAACTGCAATTTACCTGCAAGTAGTGGTTTTGAGAGCGAGGGCTTCAGCTTCCCTTGAAATACAGTACGTCAGCTGGACCCTAGGTCACTATTTGGTGAGGCAGTTTTATTTTTAGTTTTATGAAGTGTGAAAGAATGTTAGGAGATTTTAAATCAGGGGCCTATTATATTAGACTCAGATTAATGTAGGTGCTTGACTCTTAAAATTAAAACTGCTCCTATGTGGTCGTATTATGAAAAGTATGATTTATCCCTTATTTTGCAATGTAATGGCTTAAATTAGTCATTCAAAGTGCACTGTGACTATGTAGTTGAGGATCCCTCCCACCCTAGAGTAAAATCCTATTTTAAGATGGTTTATAATTTTACAGAATTGACTGTGTGAGCAACAGGGTCTCAAGTGCCATTTTAAGGATGCTCAAGCTTCAGTACTGGGTATGTTGATGGCAAGGAGCAATGGGAACAAATGTCAGATTCAGTATGTGCTCATTAAGTTTCAAGAAGTGTTTATATCGCTGGTCCAGGCCTGGGAGGAAACATTACAAAGACTCCACTTTTGCCTAGCAGGGAAAGCGAATGATCCCACACCCTATAGTTTTATAGTTTTCCAAATGCTGTTACTTGCTTGTTAAATTTGGCTTCCTTGTTTTTTGTGTACCCCAAAGTGAACTTCTAAACAAAACAAAACAAACAAACAAAACCCACAAGCCACTAAGGTACTAGAATATAGTGTGCCCCAAAGGTTGAAAGAAATTGTTTCTCTCCTGAGGGTAGACTAGTATAACAGTAACTGGGAATATAGTTACTGAGAAACACTAAACACAATTAATAGTGTAATAAATGTATAATCTAAATACTAACTTCTAAGGGCCTAATAGATTTCAGCTTTACAGAAATACAGCCCGAAACCTAATTATGGATAATAAAAGGCTTTAATCTAATGACAATGCTTACCTTTATTCATTAACAAGGATTGGGTTTTAAACTTTAAGGGCCCAATTTGTTTCCTTCACATGTCAACTTCACAGCCCAAGATTAACAATTTGGTGATGTCACACTGTGTGTGTGTGTGTGTGTGTGTGTGTGTGTGTGTGTGTGTGTGTGTGTGTGTATGTGTGTGTGTTGTGTTTGTCTTTGTTTCTTTGTGTGTGTCTATTTCTCTCTGTGTTTCTCTCTGTGTCTCTGTCACTGTCTGTCTGTCTCTCTCTCTCTCTCTCTGTCTCTGTCTCTGTCTCTCTCTGTGTATGTATGTGCATTTCTCTCTGTCCGTATTTCCTTTGCTTCTGTATATGTGTCTGACTATCTCTGTCTGTCTGTCTGTCTGTCTGTCTCTGTCTCTCTCTGTCTTTCTCTGTCTCTCTGACTCTCTCTGTCTCTGTCTCTCTCTGTCTTTCTGTCTCTCTGACTCTCTCTGTCTCTGTCTCTCTCTGTCTTTCTGTCTCTCTGACTCTCTCTGTCTCTGTCTCTCTCTGTCTCTGTCTCTGTCTGTCTGTCTCTCTGTCTCTGTCTCTGTCTGTCTGTCTCTCTGTCTCTGTCTCTGTCTCTCTGTCTCTCTGTCTCTCTGTCTCTCTGTCTCTCTCTCTCTCTCTCTCTCGTGTGTGTGTGTGTGTGTGTGTGTGTGTGTGTGTGTGTGTGTGTGTGTTGCAGGGGCTAGCTATTCCCAAATGTTCTGGCATTCACAGCTTCCTGCCCCAGGTATGCCACACCATGCCCAGCATAGCTTTACCTTTATTCCCTTGTGAATAAAATTTCACCTCCACTTGCCATGACAACATTTTGAAAGAGCAACCATCATCTTTATGACACTAAACCCAGCAGCCATTCCTTCTGGCATTTCTTCAGAGAGGAAGTAAGGAGAAAGCCTTCTCTTTGTTATGTGTGTGTGTTCTCCAGCTTACATAAAATTTTGATGCAGTACTTGGAGGGGTTGCTACCCATACATTATATGCACAACTATGGGAATGAAAGAACACAATCTATGGTTGGAGGTACAGATTAAATATAGATACTTGGCTCTCTTTCCCCTCACATTGACCTGAGAATGCCTCACCTTCTCCCTTCAGGTATCTCCTCTGAAGAATTGTCTTGTTTGTAGCTTGAACTGCCGCAAGTAAGAATTTTATCAAAGAATTCTTAAACTCATAAGAAATGAAAAAGCAGCAACATTTGCTCCATATGAAAAAAAAAGAGTGTAGAGTATATGGCATGAGCTTCATCTCTGAAGTAAAGCAAAATATAACAATTGATGATGCTAAGGAAGAAAATGAGAGGTTCTTTTGTTTTGTAGAAAATCATAGAACAGCAACTATGGATAGAGGCTAAAAGGACTTGGGATGCTGCACAGGATGCTACATTCCCAGGAAGCTTTTCTTTGGGGACTTTGATGAGTCATAATGTGTTCTCTGAAGTTGCTTTTCTCTTCCTAGCTTGGTATCAAGGGGTGGAAGTTGCTTTTTCATGTCTGCTTGGCCACATCTACTAGTTATGTAAGTCTGCTTTGGCAGATGAGAATGTCTCTATAGAGTAGACACTGGGTTTAAAAACTGGTATCTTGTTGCAACACCCTCGTGAAGAAAAACTGCATGCATAAAATTTGGAAACTCCTCGTCCCAACAGAGGATTAGTGTGGACTGAAGTGTTACCTAGCTTCAGGCCAGAGCATGTAAGGCCATTTAGGGAACAAGTATTCCATCTGTAGTAATAGAAACTGAACTTTGACAAATTGAATCAGCTGACATTTAATTTAGTGAAGAGTTTAGAATTAGCAAGAAGACCAATTACAGAAATAAACACTCTTCTCCCCCCAACAAACAATTTCAAAAAAAATCTTGTCTCTCCATAATCATTTCTCCAAAATGTCACCCTAATTTTCTTTGTGAGCATATAACTCTCTACTTTAAAATCCATATATATTCCCAATCCATAATGGGAAAAATATCAAAATTCTTAGCATAGCATTCAAGACCCTGAAGGGACAAGTCCCTACCTTCCTTGTTGACTTTCCCAAAATGCTACACTGTGGGAGATCTGGTCTACCTACCAGTTCTTATGGAGCTCTATTTGCCATATTTCTGTCTCTGATATGGGAGATCTGGTCTACCTACCAGTTCCTATGGAGCTCTATTGGCCATATTTCCGTCTCTGATATTTGAGTCTTAACTCCAGATTCTCTAAGACTCAGCTGTGACCCAACATCTTTCTAGTGGTCCTTGTGCCCTTGCAGACAGAAAAGCTGCAGGACCTACTCTGCTCCCATAGCAACCAAAGTGTACCTCTATTAGAGCACTTATCACTTTGATGCAATTATTTGTTTGGTATCCTCCACCAGTGCCTGGAGGGTATAGAATAAGTTCAATTCATTGGGGAAACCCCAGCAATTATCTAGATGCTTAGCATAGTGTATTTAAAAAAAACAAACCCAAATACCACAAATTTGTTGAATGAAAGAATGAGAAATAGATAATAAATTTGTCCAGCATAGAGACTACAGCAGGTCTTCACCACAAGTAATTATCATGTTAACGAATAAAATTACGCAATGTTCACAATCTTCATGATATTTTCCAAGCGAAAAGACTTGAAAATGTTTGTTTGTTTGTTTTTTTATTGTGTTTTGTTTGGAAGCTTCAAAGATGAGAAGAAGCTCTACTTTTGGATAAAGAGTATTGACAAGAAGTTGTGTTTATGTTTGAACCAGGCCGGAAGGAACAGCGATGCAGACATGGCAGCTGTGTGCGCTAATAGAATCAGTCAGTCCTGACAGCACCTTTTGTTTATTTCTCCCTTACGTCAGACACCAGAAGTTGGGCCAAGATCTTCACATATATCCTTTCATCCCCTTAACCAGATGAGAAATGTGACACCAGCCCCATTTTCTAGTTGCATATGCTGAGAGGGGGTAAGGAATGTACTTAAACAGTGCTCTCCAAAGTGGAAAAAGCAAGGCAACTCATTGTAATATGAGAAGACTACTAGACACTCCATTTTTCCTTCATGGTCTTAAGATATTTCTGCTGTGACAAACCCCTCCAGAAAAGAGTATTATAAATACTTATTTTACTCACGGCCTGTAGAGCCTTTAGGCGCCTCCTTTAGTAAACTAGTCTTATGCCATGCACACACCTGAAGAGCACTGAGGAAAGGATAGTCGTAGGCAGCAGTGACGTTGGCACCCTTCAGTTCCTTCATTGGCATTGACATCTCTTCAGGCATTGACAGTGCCTCAGGTTTACAGGTTCTACCTTAAATGGATTCACAGATGACATTGCTGCCTTTAATTTTAGCCAATCAGCCCTCTTATTATGAATCAACATACTTAAAGAGATTTCTGAAAAGAAATCAGAGGTTGAGACAGCAATAAGACAAGCTCAGGTGAAAAGCAGGCTCCAAATTGCTACTTCAGCCCCTAAGAATTCCTTCCAGCCATGTTGAGAAGTAAAACAACGAGGGTCTAATGAGATCTCACAAGAAATAGGTCAAAAATATCCATGATTACCCAAGACTGCTTGCGATATAGATTGATATCAACTATCACCCATGATGAATTCTGACTCAAGCATTCAGTTTGTGTTGAGGGCATTCATTATTGATAATATGATGTAATCATAATTAGCAAGATAATTAAAGTTTTCCTCTCATCTTCATCTTACTCCTTCATCATTTTTGCTGTGTGTTTCATAATATACTTGATATATTATTAATACTGAACTTGAGTTTAATAAGGAAATATATATAAGTCATGCTTTATCTTACTTTCATTTCGGGTTCAAGGGAAATGCGATCAAACAACTTTTAGATGACTAAATGATGAAGTCAGAGTTTTTAACTCATTTTTGGTAGCTCTCCAGACGCAAGCAATGTGTGTTCTCATGGAAAAACCGTGCAGTTATTTGTCATCAGTAAAAGGTTCTTGGTCCATTCTGGAACACTGGTGGGGCTAGAATATAAATCATCTTTGGAGCATTTACTGTTCCAAATTATGTGACCATGTTAAAATGGATTTTTATTTTATTTATTTTATTATTATTATTATTATTATTATTATTATTTTGGCTTTTGGTTTTTTTCGAGACAGGGTTTCTCTGTGTAGTTTTGGTGCCTGTTCTGGATCTCACTCTGTAGACCAGGCTAGCCTCGAACTCACAGAGATCCACCTAACTCTGCCTCCCAAGTGCTGGGATTAAAGGCATGTGCTACCACCACCCGGCTTTGATTTTAATTTTAATAATATTTTATTAATCCTCTGAGAATTTCTTATAATGTATTTTGATATTTACCCCCCCTCCCACAACTCCTCCCATACTCGCTATCTCCATCCTCATTTCCCTACTTTGAGTTTTGTTCCTTCTTCTCTGCTTTCCCATGGAGTCCATTTGGTGCTGCCCAACTTCTCTTGGTAGTGAGGCCTGCCCTGGAGTGTGTTTAACCTACCAGGGATGGCATCATCCAAAACCCTGACTCTCTTATAGCAGCTATCAAATGCCAGTAGCTCCTCAACTGGTGGTGAGATTTGGTGCCCACCTCCCCTCACCTCCTCCATACTGAGATTTGTCTGACTTGAGCTTACAAGGGTCTGGTGTAACCTGCCACAATCAATGTATGTCCAACTGTCCTGTTGTATCTGAAAATACTGTGTCCTTGAAGTGATAAACCACCTGTCAGTTTTACAATATTTTGCCCCTTCTTCCACACAGATTCTGGAGCCTTGGGGGAAGAGGTGTGATAGAGATGTTATTAGGGCTGAGCACTCCACAGTCTCTTAGTCTCTGCCTGTTGACCAGTTAAGCATCTCTGTGTTAGTTGCTGTGTACTCTAAGAAGTTTCACTGATGAGGGTGAGAGATAAACTGATCTATGGGTATAGAAATAAGCCTACTTTGTTCATTTAGCAGAATACTAGAATTATATTCTCCCCTAGGATCTATGACTTATCTTACCACAGGTTCTTGGTACCATTAACAGTCCCAAGTACGGGTTCTATAAGTATGAGTTCTACTCATGGAGGAGACCTTATTCCAAACAGAAACTGGTTGATTATTCCCATGTGTGTTACAGTTGCACCAACAGTGGACATAGCTTGTCAAGCCAGTTAGTATTATACCTTATGGAGTTCACTGCTGGGTGAAGTTGATGACTGCTTTTCTACTCTGGTAATGTGTACTAGCTAGTATGGTTGAAGCTTCCAGGTCAGTGCCAGCTTGATTTTTCCATGTTGTATAATTCAAGTATGTGGTATCTTCAGTAATAGGCTCATATTGTCAAGTTCTGGAGGGTAAACCAAGAGTATTGGAAATAGCCTGTAATGCTTGTGGATCTATGGGATCTCATTTGCCAACAACTCAAAAAGGGGCAACTCATTCCAAGTAGTGGGGTTTTATTTGCTAGCGTATGGTATCTAGTTGGGGTATTCTTCTTCCAATGTAGGCTAACTCCATTAAAACTCTTTTATATGTGCATATGTATATATTTTAGGAAGCTCAATATGCATTTTCTTCAATGAGTCCGTATGCTTCATTATACTCTCAAGGAGCTCTTCCCCCAAGAAGGTGGTAAGAATTACTAAGAACTATCAGTACCCTAAATGACCCATGAAAATTTTCTGATAAGAAATCAATCCTCCCCATGACTTTTTACAAAATTGTGCACATTTTATGCATCCAACTCAAAAATAAGCCAACAATATGTAAACACAGAAATAATTTTAAAAATTACCTTAGAAATTTGTATAAAGAATATGAGATAAGTCATCTGTTTTGCATGGGGGTGATGATGGAGTTTGTCTGTTCCTAGATAGGATTAAAATAACATCTTGCCCAATATGGGACAGACTTGACTGGGACAGCAAGGGAATGAAGAAAAGACAAAGAGACACATGCAAAAAAGCTGGGGTTGGCTGGACAGTGTTCTCTGATGGAGACTCCACAGCATTCCAGAAGCTCAACATGTTTATTATATACAACTGAAGAGAACAACAGGGATATTGCATAGAGCTGAACAAGGAGGTGGGGTTACCACAGGCAGATAAACAAGAAGGCAGTATTTATGGTATACAGCTATGCTGTGGAATAATCCTCTTGTACACTGTAAAGATTTGTCACTTGAATTGGTTTAATAAAACACTGATTGGCCAGTAGCCGAGTAGGAAGTTAGGTGGGAAAGCCAAACTGAGAATGCTGGGAAGGAGAAGGGCTAGAGTCAGGAGTCACCAGCCAGATGCAGAGGGAGCAGGAGATGAACATGCCATGCTTATAAAGATACTGCCACATGGCAGAGTGTAAATAAAGAATATGGGTTAACTTAAAATGTAAGAGCTAGTTAGTAATAAGCCCAAGCTATCAGCCAAGCAATTAATATAAGCTGCTGAATGATTATTTGGGAGCAGGCAGTCAGGACAAGAAACATCCATTTACACAGCTGGATCAAGGAGGCTGGTTTAGCTACTCTCCAAAGAGCAGTGTCTATAGGGGTGCAGTCACCAGACCATAAACATCTATGGGGTAAAGATATTGTGGCCTTTTTCCTCCTGTACACACTATCAATACAATCAACAGGAGACTTGGAACCAGAAGAAGGCTTTGCCACTATCCCACAGGTAGAGTCCTTGGCATGGTTGTACTCATGGCAACAACACACATTCACTAAGGACTTCACTCACTCAGGGCTTCCTCCACTCCTCACAAAAACACATTCCACAACAACATGGCTTCATTTTAGCTTTCAGTAGTGTTTTTAACCAAAGAGTGATGAGCAGAAAACAAGCATAAGATGTTTGGAACAGGTTTAAAAGCATCTGGATTCTGCACAGGGTAGGGAACTGTTATTTCCCTTTCAAAAACACTTAGCTGAACAGGCACTGACTTCAGTTAAGTGTTGGTCATAAAGAAAATGATCATATTTTATGTAGATATGTGCATACCCAGTTACTTATCCCACCAGAAGCATTGTGCTGTGTATTGGAGTGTTAGTTATGATTATAAAGATTATTTGGGACCTTTGGGCAAAAGATTTTTCCATAAATATATGGAGAAATGGGGCCCTCCAATAAAAGAATATCGTACTCAGGACTTAAAGTTTCAAGATACGTCTGAATCTAAAGAAGTCAATATTTATATCTTGTCACTATTTTATTGAAGTATGCTTTAAGATATATCCCCTGCCAGGGATGTTTTCTTCTTTGTAACCTCAGTTTTTTGTTGTGACAGTTTATTTGAGCTTATGGTTGCAGAGGGAGAGTCCATAATGGTAGGGGAGGCATAGCAGCAGGTGACTACAGGAAATAGTGATCACATTGTTAACCAGAAGCACAGAGCAGAGCTAGCAAACAAGAAGTCAAACGAAGCTAGAAACCCTCAAGAGCAGCAAGTGCTCTTAACTGCTGAGCCATCTCTCCAGCCCCAAGATGGAGGTCTTCTTGCTCAGCCCTTCTTGCTTATATGTCCTTACAGAATTCTTAGCCATTCCAGGGCTCACAATACAGTCTGTAAAAGCTTTGCTCCTGTCTAAAATGTCTCACAGTGTGGGCAATAGCTGCAGAGCCACCATAATCAAGTGATCTGCTATCATTTTACCATATCTAAAGCACAACCCACAATTTTATCTAAAATTGATGCCTTCTTCAAACATCTTGTTTGTGTCAATAATTTTTCTCATTTGTACAACATTTTTGTACTGACAACCTATGACTACATTACAAAAAAAAATCTGATTAATGGGAAAAGTCACATGTAATTCCACCAGCCCCACCCATTACTATGATTATTTGTTTTCTTTCCAACTTTTCTCACTGCATGTGTTATGCACCAATGTAACCACGATTTCCAATCTTGATTGGATCTTGCTTGTGGTCCTGAGTATTCTATGAGGATTTTCCACAAGGAAAGCCTTCCTAGTAGATTATTGTGTTACCATTCTGTTTCCAGTAACTACCATCCAGTACAGTTCGCACACTAAGCTGACTTCAGTCATAGTCCTAGCACCAACTTGCACACCTTTCACAATGTTCTTTCAGGAACACCAGGGGATTCTTCACAACCGGAAAATGAAGTCCAGGCTTCTTATCAAGCACTAGAGGTCATTTTCAAGCAGGAGTCCATTCTTTCCCACTCCCTCTCTTATTTCAGAAACTTTTTTTAATGCAAGACATATTACCGATAACTCTTTGAACAAAAAAATCAAAACAGTAATTTCCTCACTATCTCTCTTCATAGCAGTCTACTTGTCTCTAATGCCCACTTCTACCCATTGTAGTTACTCTGTTCTCATATATATGTATGAGAGCACATGTGTATGCCACATGTATATGTGTGTAATTTGTTTATTTGCCTTTACTTGTTTAGTTATCTTGTTATGGCATGCACACACACATGTAGAAGCCAAAGAACAATTTTGTTGATAAAGTTCTCTTCTACTATATGGGTTCTGGGGATTGAACTCAGATCATCAGGCTTGGAAGCAAGACCTTTTAACTACTGAGCCATCTCACAGGCCCTCTGGTATCTTTTTAATGATTTCCATTTGTAATCATTTACTTAACAGCTTCCGGGACCTATCCAGTTCCTCAGCGCATCCTCAAAGCTCAACACAAAGGGTATACTCAATACATACTTGTTAATGATGATGACGAGGGCCACTGTCAGCACAGCTGTACCACCTTCTGTGACAAGCAGGAAGCATCAGGGAGAAAAGCCACTACAGGTCTCCTTAAATGCAGTTGAAAGTCCCAAGAGATTTACACATATTTTACTTGAATGGCATAGACATAATCAATGGAAGCAAGGAGAAAGGAAAGGAGGTAGAGAGGAAAGGAGGGAGGGAAGGAGGGAGGGAGGGAGGGAAGGAGGGAAGGAGGGAGGGGAAAAGCAAGGGAGAGAGAAGGGAGGGGAAAGGAGGGGGAATACAAAGAGAATGGAGAAAGGGAAGAAAAGAAGCAAGACTCACCATGGATTTTCACACACTGTGTTTCATTGTACTATAGCAGAGATAAATGTGAAGCATTCCAAAGCTGTAAGATCTCTGTCACAATCATGTTTTCAGGTCTCAGCTCCTAACAATAAAAGGTCCCAAAATATGACCCCAGGCTTTGCCAGTGCACTTCAGTGTCTCAGAAACTCAAAGCATGAAGAAGACCCAAGGCTTGGGCTCCCAGCTGGTGTTGCCTGGGATGCACCTCTAACTCTATGAAGAACTGCTTGCTTGACTACAGTCAATTTACTCAACTTTTCTATGCTTTCTTTTCTACTGCTCTGGAAGAGGAGTGCCTGTCCCTGGAATCTTAGAACGTAATTAACAACCAGTTTTCTTCCTCAGAAATCTCTGATGTATAGTGTCAGTGTTTCTGTTTGTTTGTTACTGAGAAAAGGTCTCACTGTGTAGCCTTGGCTGGCCTGGAACTCACGGGGTAAAACAGGCTGACCTCAAACTCATAGAGATCTTCCTGCCCCTGCCTCCCAAGTGTTGGAACTAAAGGTGTGCGCCACCAAGCCCTGCTTGTAGCATATGTTGATCCCTATGATGTAAATATTCCTAGAATAACTGATTTCAAGCTACATCAAGCTCACAAAATTCCTGGAAACCTAGCAGTTGGCTTCTGTGGGTCCCCGCACTAACAGGGTTGTTATGAAGGTGAAGTGAATTAATGCACATGAGGCACTTAGATCTTGTTCTGGCATACCATGCACTTGCTTTGATGAATATTAGCTATTTTGAGCTCACCGTCTTAGTTTGCCCTCTTCTATGGAAATGGGGGATTGAAATAGTATATTGCAAAAAAGCAGTTGCCTCGAAGTTAGTTCTTGCCAGCCTCCTCTTAATCGCCTGCTTTATGTTCACGACTGCCAAGCAGCCCATTGACTTCCTTGATTTCCTTTCCTTTCCTTTTCCTTAATTCATCTTTCTGGAGCATTCTAAGAATCAGAAGACTGGCTTAAAGCCACATACCAGGAAAGAAAAGGGTTTATAAAAAATATGGATAATCCCAAGTGAATAATTTTTCCTGAATAACCATTTTAAGAAATGCTTAAGTACTAACTCAACTAGCTCTGGAAGTTTCTTTGGGTATGATAACGTATTGCCCATTTTGAAAGGAAATATGAATTGTATTCCACCTAGCCTTATTTCAAAATAATTTTACTCCCTGATATTCTTCCTGACACAAAATAAATAAGAATTTTTATTAAAAAGAATCCCCAAATATATTACTGCGAGCAGTATGACTTCCTGCCTTTTGACTCCTGTGGGTATTTCCACGACTCCACCAATAAAATATCTGCTTACGAATATCATTTACTGGCTGTTGCATCAGAACTAATAGTTATGCAATAAACATTTGCTGCCTGTGGAAAACATGGCAGTTTTTGATCTTACAGCCACAACTTGGCCCGCTGACAGCTCTATTCGTCACCAGGAACCCCAGACTCAAGTCATTTTTTCTGCAGAATTCATTGCCCTTTCTTCCTTACCTGTTTTGCGTGACCTTCCTCCCACACCTTTCCAGGTCCTTCTGTGCTTCTCCCACTCATACATGGGTCATCATTTTGCTTTGGTGATTTTTAGTCTCTTCTCAGCCACTTCCTGAGTTGTCCATTTCCTCCTGGTCCTGTGACATAATTTGTTACTTCTCTCCCAAATACCATACTTCACTGTCATCCTCAGATGTCGGGGAAATGTCAGATTATGAACTTTACTGTTGACAAAATGCGGGAGGCAGTGAGAAGTCAAGGCTGCCATCGCATTTAGAGAACATGTAAATGTCTCCCCATGCTTTGCCTCTCCGTACCACCCACCCCCTTGCCCAGGATCCTGGGGACCATCCTTCTGTTTCCTGATTGTGTAACTTTGACTGTCCTAGACAGTATAAATGTCTTTGTGACTGGCTTGTTGCTGTTAGCATGATGACTTCATGCTTCTTGCATGTTGTAGCATAAGACAGAATGTCCTTCCCTTTGATGACTGAATCCTATTGTATTGCCTGAACACATCATCTTATTTATTCATTTATCCATCAGCATGGAGGAAAAACTTCCACTTTCTGGCTATTGTGGATAATGCTGTGAAGGACATGTGTACAGAGCTCTGCTCTAGCCCTGACTTTCAGTACTTTGGGAAGATATCAAGAAGTAGATTGTTGGATCATATAGTAAATCTATTTTTAAGTCTTTAATTATTTTAACTTTTGCATTTATTGACTTGTATGTATGTATGTGCATGTGTGTGTGTGTGTGTGTGTGTGTGTGTGTGTGTGTGTGTGTGTGTGTGTGTGTTTTGTATATGGGAAAGTAAAAGAACAATTCACAGGGTTTAGTTCTCTCCCTCTACCATGTGGGTTCAGGGATTGAACTCAGGGGTTTAGGCTTGGAGGAAAGAGCCTTTACCCACTTTTCAATCATCTCTCCAGTCCCCTATGTCTAATTTTTAAGGATCTGCCATAATATTTTCCCACAATGGCAGTGCCCGTTTACATTCCCATCAGCAGGGCACAGGGACTTTTGAGAGAATCCCTCTTGGAGAACAGTAACAAATTTATCATTTCTAACTTCTCCACATCCTCGCCAGCATTGCTGCTTCTTTCTTTTTCTTTTCCTTCCTTCATTCCTTTCTCTCTCTTTCTTTCTCTCTTTCTTTCCTTCCTTCTTTCTTTTAAAAATAGAATACAGTTGTCCAAATTTGTTTTTCTGTTGCTGTGATAAAACTCTGACCAAACCAATCTGGGGGAGAGAAGGGTTAATTTGGCTTATACTTGAGAATCAGAGTCCATTATTGAGGGAGGTCAGGGCAAGAATTCAAGGCAGAAACAAACCTGGAGCAGAAACTGAAACAGATGTCCTGGAGGAATGCTGCTTACTGACTTGCTCCCCAAAGCTTTCTCAATTTGCTTTTTTATACAAACCAAGACCACCTGGCCTAGGGTGGCACCATCTACAGTGGACTGTGCCTTTCTACATCAATTTAACAATCAAGAAAATGCCCCAGACCTGCCTAATCTGATAGGGACATTTCCTCACCTGAGGTTTCCCACATATGACTTTGATTTCTTTTAAGGTGACAAAAACTAACCATCACATCATCCTAATGGGAATGGTGGACTAACACTCGTTACCATTTGTACCAGTGACCTTTGTATTGGTGCTTAAACAAAAATCTAAGACTATTTCATTTCTACCCTGTACCAACTCAATTCCATCTTCATATTTTCCACAATCTCTTGAAACAGGGATTATCCCCATCTCTTTTTTCATTCAAAAGTACAAGCACAAGGTTTGGTTTCCAAGACCAGACTAGAGAATACAAAACTTACTTAAATTCTTTGATATTCTTGCTAGTAATGATTTACTTTTTTTCCTTGGTAAAAGTCATTCTGCCTGACCATCCTGGTCTGAGAAACAGCTGTCTGCAACCAAAGGGCAATGGGCTACTTCTCTGTGCACCACAATTAACCTGCTGACCTTCCTGCTTCCTTTCCATCAGTTCTATTTTGTGTAATTTTATAACTTGAATGTAAAATATAGTGAGTTTCAAGAAATCTGCCTTATACCGAAGTCATCAGTGCAGTCATGACAGAGAACATGTTAAGAGGCCCCGATCTGAACTCTATGTTAACTCAATAAAACTCTAGGCTGTGGACACAGTGGTTAACAGTCACAGAAACTCCTCATAGGTTATAAACTGTACCAATCTCACATTTTTAGGCTTACTACCTCTTTCAGCTTGGTTTATTATTGGTAGAACATTCTTCTGAAAATAAAAAAGGAGACGGGAGACTGTGGAGATGGCTTAGGAGAAGAAGTGCCTGCTTTGCAAGCTAGAGGATCTGAGTTTGGATCCCCAACACCCACATAAAATCCAGGCTTACTCCCGGTGTTGGGGAAGACAAAACAAGTGGATCCCTGGAGGTCATTGGTCAGCTTGTCTAACCTGTCAGTGAGCTCCAGGCTCAGTGAGACAGCGTGTCTCAAAAAATATGGTGGAAAGTGACTGAGGAAGGTATCTTTTGGCCTTTGGCATCCACACCCACATGAACACCTATACAAGTGCACCTGCACGAACACATGCCACACCCACAAGAATGTCCACCCACCTACAAGAAACCATTCATAATAGGGAAATGGAACCATTTGAAGAGGCATTGATAGGAGAGGAAAGATTGTATTTATCCTAAATGTCCAGACTTAGATAGGAATAACACTAGGCTGTTGTAATCATTGGTTTTAAGGGTCAGTGTGACATGACCTAGAATTACCTAGGAAAGGAGTCTCAGGGAGGGACTGTTGAAATCTTTTTGGTCCACGGGCACATCTTTGAGGGATGTTCTTCGTCTGGTTAACTGAAGTAGGAAGATCCACCTTGAATGTGGGTGGCACCATTTCATGGGTGGAGCCCCGACTGAATGAAAAGGAGAGGGAGCTGAGTCCTCAAATGCATGTTTTCCTTGCTCTCCCTTCCTGATTGTAGACCTGATGTGACCAGCTCCCTCAGGTACCTTCTGTCTTGGTTTCTAGACGACGATCTGTAACATGGAACTGGGAGGGAAAACAAACCCTTCCTCCCCCAAGCTCTTTTGGGTGGGTACTTCATCACAATAAGACACAAAAGCAAGACAGCTGTCATCATCTGCTAGGTGGGTTCCTCCATCTGTGTGATGAATGGCTGGGTCCCTGGGATCTGAAAAACTCATCTTTCCTTTTCAGTACTGGCCCTGATAATGGACCTGTAGACACGCAAGGAGGTTGGCTTGCTCAGCTCCCCCACTTTTCTTCTCTTCTTTTTCTAGAGATGGTACTCTACCAACTGTCCTTACTGCTGCCCAATCACTATTTAGCTTTAAAATGTCCTTTCTCAGGGGAGACTACATTTATCCTGCTCACATCAAGTTTATTTACTTTTCAGAAGTTTTCCTTTTCACTTAACACTCAAGCTACTCAGTGTTTGCTTCATGCAAGGTACCCATTTGTTCTCCCAGGAACTTCATTCTGTATCAACAACCTCCTTACTGAATATTTACTGTGCATAGGGCAATTTGCCATATTAGAGTTCAGTTAGAAACTAAATCTTTCTCCTTCCCCCTCACTACCTGGATCCCCCTCCATAGCCACTTCACAATTGTTAGTGACATTTGCTACTATTTCACTTTTACACAAACACCACTGTATTCAATAGTGCACGTATGGACTTGGAATTTCTCAGATTGTTCTGCAAGTTTTCCTCACAATGTGATTAGACTTCATAGATATTTGTCAGTTTTTCTTTAATTTTACTGTTTTAAGTAGAATTCCTCTAAGTTGGTTTGGAATGTATTTCAAGACTTCTGTCCTAAATCTCTCAGTTCCTATACAATTCAGTTCCATCTTGACATCACTGAAACCTTAATGTTAGGAGCTAACCCCAATACTAAAATAATGTCTCATGTAAAGTCCATTCAGGTGACTGGGTCAACAATACACAATTTTCCCTAAAATCCTAATAGCTCTTTGCATCTTATAGGCTCCCAATAATATTTAAAATTCTAAAATATTAGAACTAAAAAATTAAAAACCCATCAGCAATAAATAAGCTGAACCCCATCAAAGTTAAAAATGTTATACTTCAAAGGACTTTATCAAGAAAATGAAAACCCAGTCCAAAGAGTGTAAGAAAATACTTCGGAACCCCTCCTCTGACAGTGGCTCAGCCCAAGGAAGACACAAAGGCCTCTTACAACTAGAGAGCAAGAAGACAGATAACCCAACTAAAAATGAACAAAGGATCTGAATAGACATTTCTTTAGAGAGGTATATAAATGACCAGCCATTACATGAAGAGATATTTAACATCATTCATAAATGTGGAAATGCAAACTCAAGCCACAGTAAGATATGCCTTCATCCTGTCGAGTATGACTAAAATAATATATGTTTTAAAGTAGAATATCTCAAGTGTTGGCGAAGGTGTAGAGAAACATTAGAACCCATAGATTCCTGGTGGGAGCACAAATAGTACAGCCACTGAGGAAAACAATGTGATTGTAGTTTCTTAGTTAGCTAAGAATAGAGTCACCAGAATTGCATTTCTAGGTATAGTCCAAAATGAATTGAAAATGCCTGAACAAAAATTGGTATGTGAACATTCAATATTCATAGTAGCTCAAAGTGGGAGCAACTTATTTATCCAAAAACAGGTGAATGAATAAGTCAAATGTAACATATGGGCATATAATGATATTGTATTCAGGCCTTAAAAAGGAGGGCAAGTTCCTGCTCTCACGTTTACAAATCTTACAAATGTTATATAACTGAAAGAAACAAGACACAAAGGCCATGCATCTTAAAGTTCCATTTATACAAAACATCTAGTATAAGGAAATCCATAAATACACAGAGAAAATCATTTGGCGAGAGGGAAGAGTGGGAAGGACTGCTTAATGAAGATGGGGTTTCCTTCAAAGGTGATGAAAATGTCCTTAGACTAGGTAACTACTAATGATTGCACAACATTCTTGACGTAAATGCCAATGAATTATAGTTAAAGTGGTAAATTTCATGTTCTATGACTTTTACTTGAATTTTACCTGAAAATCTTACGGAATATTAGTCACTGTATGTGTCAGACACAGTGGGTGTGAAACTGATTAAAATATTACTTCTCTCTCTGGGCCTTGAGGTTCTTAAGAAACTGACAACTCAAAAACGCGGAGTGTTGGGATGTTCCTGAACATGCACACAGCTGCTAGGGGGACATCCCATCTTGGGGGACAATGTGAGAATGACACCACAGCCTTCCAAAGGAGACAATTGAGCAAGACTCTAGGATGGATTGAGGAAGTTAATTCTGCATGTTCAGAGAGCTCTTTTCGTGGGACAGGCTCGGGGCTCGGTCAGGAACTCAATGATGGACAAGCACAGAGGTTATCCATTTCTCACAGAACTTCCTTCTGGGATGACGGCAGACGTTAATCAATTATCAACCACCCACACAGTGAGGTGAATATTATGAAGAAAAACATACTATTCTGTGGAAGTGTAACAGTAAACAGCCTGTGAAGTGGGCCTGGGAGACTCCTCCTTGCTATTTAGCTCTCATGGTGTCAGCAGGTGCTGTGAGGTTGCCAGGGAGAACTGTCATCTACAGTTTTATCTTAATGATATAAACCATTGGAAAATCTGTCTCAGAAAACCTTTACTCAGAAAACCTCAGATGAGTATGTGAATTCACTTTTTTTTCATTTGAATACATTAACTGTATAAAGCAATAAGTTTCATTGTGGCATTTTCTATTTTTTTTTTTCCGAGACAGGGTTTCTCTGTGTAGTTTTTGGTGCCTGTCCTGGATCTCGCTCTGTAGACCAAGCTGGCCTCGAACTCACAGACATCCACCTGGCTCTGCCTCCTGAGTGCTGGGATTAAAGGCGTGCACCACGACCGCCCGGTGCATTTTCTATTTTTTAAAACCATTATATATTTATGCGTATCTGTCTAGGATGTATATACATATGTGTGTCTGTGGGCACATACATGCTGTGGCATACATGTGGAGGTCAGGGGACAACCTCTGATGTCTGTCCCAATTTCCATCTTGTTTGAGTCAGGGTTTCTTGTTTGTCACTGTGTGTCAGGCAAGCTTGCCCCCAAGATGCAGGTGTGTTGTCTTTGCCTCTCATCTTATTATCGTAGGAGTGAGAGGCTCCCAGATGCGTGTGCTACTGTCTGGCTTTCACATGAGTTCTGGGGATACAAACTCAGGCCTGTGTATATGCAGCCAGCACTCTATTCACAGAACCATCTTTCCATCCTCAACACGACATTTTCATACATGCACGCGATGCTTCAGCCACATTCACCACTATTACCTTGTTTAATTATAAGGCCATAATTTCTGGGCAGGTAAGACTTCTTTTATACTGAGTAATCCACAGAGTGGGATGTGCATTACCACTGTTTGAAGCTTACCAAAAATAATTGAAATCTGAAAAAGCAATCAGAGAAAAAGTTTATTTGATGTGTGAACAATAAATAGTCTCTAAGTGTGTGTGTGAAATTTATATATGTATCATCTGGCATTGTCTGCTAATTCTGATTTTAAAAATGGGAGAAAGTTCAAATATATATAATATATTCTAATATATAACATATACATATATGTCAGAATGTGTACACTAAAAATTATGTACTAGCCTCTTTTCATGGGAAATTACTGGCAGAGCTAAGGGATTGTAAGTTCCCTCTGTGGCAGGCTACTTTGAAACTAGCTGGCCTTCCTGTTGCTGATGTAGTAGACTGGAATGAGAGTATATGATGGGAGTTGGTAACACAAACGGCCTGAGAGGGGAAGAAAAGCCAGGAAGCCAGGGCAGCATGAACTATCAAGGAGCTTAAATTCTCCCTCTGCTCCGTCACATCCTCTGTTCTCCTGTGCCTTTCTCTGTGTTGGAAGGAATCTGAACCTCTTCACCTACAACTTGGTCTTTTTTCTAGTTAGTAGTGGGAACTGGAACACCTCTGGGAATGTTGGGCATGGGAGACAGTGAGGGTGAGGTGTCCATTTTCCTGGTTGAACTTGGAGCTGACAGCAGACTTGCATCCCAGCCCATGGTTTTGCTTTGGAGCAAGGATACACGCCTCTGTAGTTACTTTCCCAGATCCTTTCCTTCACCCCCACTCCCCTAGGCCTTCAGGTCCCCTCAATTCTCCATTGTCAACCCTCTGGGATATCTTAGCACATGCTGAATCCTCGAATCCTTGTCTTCAGCTGGGTAGAAGAGCCTCTATTAACATGCCTCAGAACCCTTTGGACACCCACTTTGCTCTTGGAATCTTGAGAGATGAAATTGTTTCCAACAGAGAGGGAGGCCTCAGCTCTGACAAGGTGACCTTCTAAAATTCCAGGGAACAGAATAACAGTTTTTACTGACTTCTTCCTTTGGCCTTCACAATGAAAAAAAAATGGATATTTAAATGTAATCAACATTTAGTTATTGATGGGACAATGCTACCTTCATTAGTACCCACTTTCCTCTGGCAAGCCCAGCTCCTTGAATAATTATAAAGAAACTCATGACACTACTTCACAAATTAAGTTTTGAACATGCAAAGTTTGATGTCTCTTGGTGATACTTTCTAAGTGTTCCATGATGAATTTTTTTTAAACCTCTCAGTTCTGCATCAAAAATATTCAGACAGAATCTTTAAAGCAATGGATTGATTTGAGGCTCCTTTGCAGTGTCAACTGTTTTGATTCTAAGCTTTATGTACTAATGTTCATTCACGATTTGAGTGATTGAATTCCCTTTGAGAGGTCTAAAAGAGCATAGGCTTACATGTTCAACCCTTCCTGTGACTAATCCCATAGTGAGGCTTCTGGGAAGACATATCTCAGAAGGACAGAAATGGAGGCTAGAAACCAAAGGGATTCCTGCCATCCTCACCGAAGTAGCTTGTCTTGGTTATTACACAGGCTTCTGCTATTTGCAGGCACCAGGGATTTGGCACTGTCTGGCTTAGTTCAGAAAGCATTCTTCTGGTTACATATTATAAGTTGGAACACAATAGCCTTAGAACCAGGTACCGTGACGTTCTTGGCTAACAGGACTGGCATTTGCTCACAGCTTTCAAAAGCTGAATGAACTTGGGTGCTAAGATGTAGTTAATAGTGAGGCTTTAGACAATGTTGAGCTTAATGGGATCCTTCAACTTTTACTTGGCTTGGATTTCTTCTGTTATAAGAGGTTGTTATCCCCCATTTTTAATCATTTTATATTATTTATGTATTATGTATGGTGGGTGTGTAGAAGTCAGATGATAACTGAGGGAGTTGGTACTCTCCTTCCGTCATGTATGCTCTCGGGACTGAACTCTTGGCGTCAGGACTGGCAGCAAGGTTGAATCATCTCTCTGGCCTGTGTTCCTTGTCTTTTCTTATTGACTCCAGTCAATTTCAGTGAGCCCAAAGCATGTACTGGGCTCCTGTGAATCCATCTTCCCGACTTCTCTCTCTCTCTCTCTCTCCTTCTCTCTCTCCTTCTCTCTCTCTCTTGACTGTTCAAAATCCCTATGGAACTGAGGATTGCCTCACACTTCTGATCCTTCTGCCTCTACATCCGGCATGCTGGGGTTAAGGTATGCATTGCCATGGCCAATTTATGGGAAGATCAAAGCAGTACCTCACACATGCTAGCCAAGCATTTTACCAACCCCATCTTCTTGACTTTTCTTGGAATAAAGGTAGAGCCTCCCTGGGTTTAAAATACTGCATTTTTTTTTTTTGGTTGATGAGGACCATACAGTTTTATTTCTAATTATGGTAGTCCCTTTCATAATGTCATGTTTCTGGAAGAGATCGGAAAGTTTGCATTCTTAAGTGCCAAGCCAGCAAAACAGTCTCGGCATACATTAAACTCTGAGTAATTATAATATTCTATCAAATTGGTTAAGAGCAGGAGAGAGGCTTTGGCATGAACTGTCTTCAGATTCTCAGAGCATAGTGCAGGAGAGCATTTCTACCCAATGTTTAGGAGGCAGGACAGGGTAGAGCAAGCTGCAGCTTAGAACTTGTATATTAAAAGGAATCATGAGGGGAGCCTAGGAGATGCCTTTCTCAGCTTGGCCTGCTTGAGGAATTATTTATTTCACTCCTTTCTTAAAGAATAAGGTGACCTTTCCCTGCTTCTTTGGTAAACATGAAGAATCAAAAACTCTCTGGTTTAGAAGGCCCTGCTTGAATCATCATAGGCCTCTACTGCAGCCTGTGTTCATCGTGTTTCCGTGGACTTTTTAAAACACATTCCCTAGGATCCCTCCTCTGCAGCCTTTTGACTCCTTTCTGAGAGATCCTGTACCTTTACTTTGTATCTTTCTAGTTGGTTCCCCTCTGTTTTGATTTTACTCTGTATTTACCTTACCCTGCAAAACAGAGGATGGTTTGGCAATCACCTTCCCCCTTTGTAAAATAGGATGGGCAGTACCTGCCTTATCATCAGTGGGGATTACAAACTGTGATTACTGGCTGTGCTAGCTAATTCAGGTAAGGTTTACTTCTAGGAAGAGACCAGTGATAGAATTCTGCTGGCTTGCCTGCCTGCATAGCCACACATGACCTTTGAACTCGGCATCAGCATCTTGCAAATGAGCTGTGAGGAGCAACCCTCTACCTCGGGCAGGATGGAGCTTGGCGCCAAGGGAGTGATTGCAATGCTAGAATTGCATTTCCTGTTTGCAGCAAGGCAGTGGAAAGCCTGCTTAGGAAAGAGAGAAGTCAACAGATACTTCAGGATAGTTAACATAGTTTAATGTGTTCACATGAGCAACTGGGAAAGAATAGAGAAAATGTGAAATATGAAACTGGTTTCACGCAGTGAACCTTTGTCCCTTCAGGCAAGGGGCAGCAGGAACATCCAATCCAGCACAAGGGACATGTGATTGAGCAAGAGATTACCAGTTGCTTACTCACTATCAGGGATAACATCAGGTTGTGATCTCTACAGATGCTCCTTAAGAAACACAGAGTTGAGCAAGACCCTGTGTTCAATCTTCAACACTGAAAAGAGAGAGAGGGAGGTGGGGGGAGGAGAAAGAATACTAATGGATCAGACTCAAAAACGAGTATGGGGGTTGGGGACATGGCTCAGAGGGTAAAGTGCATGGCATGCAAGCATGAGGACCTGAGTTCGCATCCCTAGCCTCCAAGTTAATGCTGGGTATGGTGGCATGCCTCTGTCACCCCTAGGCGGACCCTTGGGGCTCACTGGCCAGACACTGTAGGCCAATCAGCAAGCCTCAAGTTCAGTAAGAGACCCTGTCTCAAAAAAATAAGATGGAGAGTGGAAGAAGGCACTGGACACCAACCTGGCCTCCACACTTGCCTGCATACACCTGATCACATATATACACCACACATAGGCATGCGCACACAGTTAAAAAATAAGTATGCGTCATGCCCTTCTAAAAGCATCCACCCAAGTGGATGGTATAATGGAGAGAACACTGGGTTTTGTTGTTTGTTTGTTTGCTTGCTTGCTTGTTTGAGACAAGGTCTTGTTGCGGAGCTCAAATTGGCCACAAATGTATAGTCTTGCTGACTCTGTTTCTTTAGTACTGAGATTACAGGTATGTAGTGTACACATGCGGTTAGAATATTGACCTCTGACTCCAAGTCTGACGTGTATCCCTGAAATGCCGTTGTTGTTTGTGTGGGTACACACAAGTACATGAGTATTAGAACATGAGTGTAGAAGCTATAGGCCCATAATATTTGAGACGGGGTCTCTCACTGAACCTGGAGTTCTCTGATTCAACTAGATTCACCGGCCAGACCCTCGTGTCTCTACTTCCCCAGCACTTAGGTTCCAGATGAATGTTGTCACTCTTGGCTTTTCCGTGTGTGCTAGGATATGAACTCAGGCCCTCTTATCGACTGACTGGACCATCTCCTAAAACCCCTCAGTTTTGTTTTTAATCAGTAAAGTAGGGAAGGCATTTTTGTTGACATCACAGAAGTATTTAAAGCTGAGATTCTCGAGCTTCTGTGTGTGTGTATGATGTATCTTCTTGAGAGATCTTGTTAAAATGCAGAGTCAGTAAAGGAGGTGGAGCCTGAGATTTCATTTCCAGCACTACGCATCAGATACCATTTGCTGGTCTGCTGTTATAATTTGGAAAGGACCTAGAAATTCGTGGGTACAACAGGTGGAAGGTGATGCCATTGGGTATAGCAGTGGTCATATATCCTACTTAGGTTTTTTCTAAGTAACACTTCTGATGTATGCATGCTTTCACCTCACTTTTCAGTGTTTTGTTGTACCCATTTCACGAAACCCCCAGAGACCACCAAGGAGCCGGTTTCCGATGCAAGCACATAAGGGTCCTTTTATTCAGGTTCAACCTGGGCTGCCGCATGGCAGATGGAAGGAAATGTGGCGGCGGCCACAAGCCCAGGTGAAGAGGGTTTTTATAGGGAAAAACCACACGCCAGGAATTAGCAACTTGGGATTGGGTAGAAGGGGCAAGATGATTTTTTGAAACTATTGGTCCAGACTTTTGGTGGGAAACCACAACCTGCTGAACAGGATTGGATCTGGACTGCTCAGCAAGGTTATCTAGAAATCTTCAAGCGCATAAACTGCAGACAAGATGTCTGCAGGAGGATACTGCTCTGTATCTGTTCCAGTTGTCATGGCACATTCCTGAAGTCCTTCCTGGAACTGAGCACAGCAGGTGGTCTGAGATGGTGGCCCTTTCCCTGAGGTAGAGCCTGTAAAGTCAAGTCTAGGCCTTCACAGTTTTAGTATCCACAGTTTGATAAAACAGGGTCAATAACGGACAATACGTTATACCATCTAGACACTGGAAAGAAGAAAAGGAAGGCTAAGGGAAAGAGGGAGCGAAGGAGAAAGGTTAGAACTATGCTGCGCTCCTTAGAGAGAAATGGCTATTTTCTCTTAGAGACAGGCAGATGGGATAGAACGCCGGCAGTCAACAGTAAGGTGGACGGTGGACTGGAGGGCATGGGTGAGAGAAGGCAGCTAGTTAAGTGTGTGTTTGTATTGATGACAATGAAAACAGGGATGCTACTCAGAATAGCTTTGGTTCGAGAGAGTTCCAGAAATTAGCTCTGGTGTGCCATCAATCTAAATGGCAATATCTACCCAGAGCCCCTGGGTGGGAGACAAAAGCATGGGGAAATTACCGTTGTCACAAATATTTGTAAGATCTGATCCAAGACCTTGGCTCTGACCTGGAAGCCAAGAGTGTTTATTGGGCCTTCCCTGTGTTGACAGCATGATACCAGGTGCAATTCCTTTCCCCAGGGTTTTGCGGCCCAAGGCTGTTCTGCCTGCTCATTGGCAAGGTAGTCTTTGAAGTTCTGAGAAGAATTTATGGACGATTCAGAGGTTTTTTTTCTTCTCTTCTTTTCTTTCTTTCTTTTTTTTTTCTTCTTCAAGACAGGGTTTCTCTTTGTAACCCTGGCTGTCCTGGAACTCACTCTGTAGAACAGGCTGGCCTTGAACTCACAGAGATCTGACTGCCTCTGCCTCCCAAGTGCTGGGATTAAAGGCATGCGCCCCCACCGCCCGGCTAGTAAGATCTGGACTACTAACAAAGACAGCAAAAGGAAAAGCTCCCAAGAATTCTTTGCTCAAATGCCACCCCACCGTATCATCCAGTCTCAGATTCTCCCACCACACAAAGACCTTGTCACCCTCAAGCAATGCTATTGCTCACTTCCTACATTAGCACCTTCACTACACCAGACACGCGGCCTATTTTGGGATCACCTGTCTTATACACTTAGGCACAATCTCCCAAGCTGGGATCTTTATCATCTACCCTCCTGCAGCATCCCCACAACTGGATTGACATCTGTACATAGAAGGTGCTGGAATAAATAAATTGTGGAGGTTTATAGCAGATAACTTGCTTAGCAACATTTCCTTGGATAGAAAAGACTGTGACTCACACTTGGGAGGCTGAGGCAGGAGGATGTCTGCAAAACTGAGCATAACCTAGGCTGGACAGTGAGACGTTTGCCTCAAAATCAATAAAACAAACAACAGGTCTCCCCGCAAAGTGGAGGGAAACTGTGAGAAGGAAGACCTACCTGTCTTATACTGTGGAAGCACAGTATCAGGCTGTGCCTGGGTATGTGTAGGCCTCATTTAATTTCTCAGTTAGCTCCTTCTCCTCAGGTAGACAGCTCTCTTACTAACAATGGTACCTAGTATAACACACTCCCTGGGATCTGCTGAGGTTGGGCTGAGGGGTGAACATGAACAGGACACATTTCTTCAGTAGCTTTCCGGAGACAGGTGCTCATGAACATGGAGAGAGAATTGCCTGCTTCAGAACATCCCACAGAACACAAAGTAACTGCTGAAGACCTGCAGAGAGGATGCACCTTGCCTTAACTTTGCCCCCAGGAACCACAGGAACAGAAGAAGGGAAGAGAGCTAATTTCTTGCAGGAGAGACTTCTGAAGGATCCCAATGTACCCCCTGCTGACATTCCAGACAGCATCTCCCTAGGCAGGTAAGAGAGGTGGGGAATGTACACCTCACTCAAAGTTTCCTAGGAGCTTGCCAGGTGGTTCTCAATTGCCTTTCTCTTGAGACCTCTCTTTCCTCCTGCCTTGGGATGCCCTAGAAGTAAGGGTCAGTTTAGCTCCAGGGTGACCGTGGATCACTACCTTAACCCTTTAAGGGTGTCACTGGTGGTGTCTCAATGACCTGACCTTGGAAATGGTTTGGTGAGAGCTGAGCACCAGCCCGTGACTCCTATTTTCACTCTTCACACAGTTTGAAGATTTAGCCCAATTTCCAGCCCATCTCCGACCTGGGCTTGAAAACGGCTTCCTTTCACACTTTGCGGCAGGAGGTAAGTGGGTTTCTATGCGAAAGTGGTGGTGCCAAAGAACATTTATGAACATTAAAAAAATGTCTGAACGTGGCTTAGAGCCACTCAGCCTATTTCTCATCCTGTGCCATGCCTTGTGGAGCACATGTGAGTTCAGAGCTCGCTTTGAAATCAGCGGCAGTTACGAGCTTGGAGCAACTCTGTGAGGCACTGAGCAATATCATAAATGAGCCCCTTTGAAGCTCGACCATTGTCGCTGGCCTCTTTCTATGCCGTGTGACACTGATTTCTGGGGGTGTTCTGTGGGATGGGAGTGGCTCACCAGCACAATGCCCTCTGGGTTTCAACTTTGGTCTTGAAAGTTGGGAAGGGTCTAGGACAATGAGTCTTTCCATTTCCTTAAAAGAATTGGCCGAAAGCCTTTGCTGTCCTTTTGATAGCAGCAACTGGGATAATCTAGCTAATGTCCACATACCTCTAGTGAAAACTAAACCAAACAAAAGCTGCCTTTCCACTACCTGGGCTTCTAGGCCTATGCAGCAGCAGCAGAAGCAGCCACAATTACAAGAAGGAACTCCAAACGAAAGCTCGGCGATCATCTGCCAGGGGATAAGGCAGGCTTATTTGCATATAGGGGATTTTTTTCTCCAGATCATTAATTTAATTAAAAGCAGAGGATATAAACAGATAGTTTTGGTGTTTCTCTGTGACATTGAAGGATAAACTGGCATCCTGAAAACAAGAGATTTCTTAAGAATGATATCTTTTAAAGATGTTGTTTTCCTTTCACATTTGTGTGTGTGTGTGTGTGTGTGTGTGTGTGTGTGTGTGTGTGTGTACATACTACAGTACATGTGTGGAAATCAGAGGACAATGATAGGAGCCTGTTCTTTCTTTCCACCATGTAACTTCTAGGGAAGGAACTTAGGTCATCAGGCAAACACCACAAGTGTGTTTATTTGCTGAGTCATCATCTCAGCAGCTAAAACATGATATTCTTAAAGCAGCATTAAAACGTTTAGTTTTGACTTTTGGCTAAAATATTTTCTAAATGGATGGTATCAATATTCCAAGTAAGTAAGTTCAATGAGGTGAGTATGCCCAGGTTGGTTGCCTCTCAACGTCGTTTAGAAGGCAGAATTCTCTGGCCCGATTTCTCAAGTCTAAGTTTGAAGGATTGCTTGCTGCCTCCTGCATAGAATGCCAAGCCAGCTCATCTTTGCTGAAGCTCTTCTCTGCTTCTCCTAGCCTTCTTGACTTCTCACCAGCAGATCCACATGCTAGCCCTGCTTAGCACAGAGACCAGAGAATCCCAGGTAGAGCTGGTGTGTAAACTGCGGACAAGTGACCCCTAGTGCAGACCTCACCCCATTGCAAAAGTTTAGTCCTTTCTTGAGCTGATGGTCTGCCCAAACCTGAGTTATAGAGTCATGATCTTTATCTCCAATGAAAAATAGGCAAACAAATAGCGACTCAGAGCTAAGCCCCCAGAGGAGCCAATCAAGAAGAATTGTAAGGAAAGACACAGGTGAAATAGGTTCCAAGGAAATTTGCATTTCAAGGTGAAAATGTGAAATCACAAGCTTCCAAGTCTTTTCTACTGTCTTTGAAACTTTTCCTAAAACAGGGACCAAAAACACTGAATAGTCTTCATCATTATTGATGACAGAAGACATCCTGTAGTTTAGTTATATTCTGCTTCGTGCCAAAATGATGTTAGGTGGATATTCGATATTAAAATAAGTGGTGTGGATAAAGAACAAATGGAAAAATCACATTAAGTTGAGATCAAAAGGAAATTAGTATATTAAAAAGTGTGCCGCACTTAGAATGAAGACAAAGCACAAATTCTAACCAAAAAATCAGCTGTAAGAGAATGTCACCAACAGCTAATGTGTACAGAGTTGGTGATTGGCCAGAAGGAGTACTGAACATTTTTGCATTGACTACTTTGCTGAATCCTCTACGAAGTAGGAACTATTATTTTTGCTGTTGTTTAGATGAGAAGAATGGAAACCCAGAGAAGTTAACATTCTCAAGGTTAAGTTGCTAATGATGGATGCATGAATGCACTCTGACTTAGAGTCTGTGCATTTTGCCAGTTTCTATCTCTGTACCAAGGAAACACATAGACTCTCTGGTATTGTTCATGAGCAACCAATTGTCTCCTGGCATTTGGGTCTAAAGAAATGCCCTTGGGGCCCTCATGAGAGGAACTCAAATGGTACACAGAGCTTGAGTCTGTCTTTCTGAACCCCTTTCTGAGATGCTAAAGGAACTAAGACATTCAGGGTTGTTTGTCGCTTATTGGGTCCCCCAGTGTAAGCCAAGGCCCAATGCCAACACACAATTTAGTAAACGTGGGTAACAGTTAAAAAGATCAAAATAGAATGGCTCAGGCATTTAGTTTGGATGGTTTACCTTGATCTTGAGATGCAATCTAAACTATCTGAAGAGATGGATGGACTTCATGTCCTTCAGCAATCCTCAGTGGACCCTCCTTCGCTGTAAACATTCCACAAGCGCTGCTCTGCTGGGGAAAAAAGAAAAATCACCACCACACAGACTGGAGACTATAAATCTGGATAGAAACTAATCTCAGCTGTACCTTTAATGTGACTCGCCAGCCCTATTACGCGTGCTTCTCCCATGTCCCTCCGCTACTATTCCAAGCCTTTCCTGCTCTTCAGAGTGCTCAATCTTCTGTCTTCAGGATGACCTTGATTTGAATTGAGGGACTAGTAGCAATCAGGAGTGCCTTCTTTCATTTCACCATTCATTTGCCCCAACCCCACCTGTACCTGCTCCTTTCTCCTCTTATAATCATCTCTAGCAACTCCACCCATGGGGCTAAGGACGTTTTTTTCCACCATAAGGATATCCTTAGGGAATTTGCTTCATCAGCGTCCTTTTAACTGCGATATTCCTTTAGTTATTCTTAATCCTCAAGGGTGTTCCTTTTCAAGGGAAGCAAAGAGCAAGCAGATGAAAACCCTGTACTGAGCTTCCTCTTCTCTCTTTCATATAGTAACTATTATTTTAGAAAATGCTACCTGGATCTACCATCTGTGAGGCCACACCATCCATTCACCATTTGGTTCTACCCACTTCAGTGCACAGGCCGCCTTGCCTTCATCACCTCCAAAGCCCTGTGTCTTGTCACTCTTCAGGTCTTAGAACTTTGGCTGCCCGTCTCTTCCTTCTCCCCCACGCTGCTTCTTCACAGAGTGTGCCTCGTTGGCTTCTATTCTTCTACTCTCCCCTGAAGTCAGGGTCCTTTTCACCCACTCTCTTCACCTTTGAGAGATGTTGTCCTTGCCGATGCTTCACAGCTAAATCTATCTTGAGCCTCTTACATCTCCAAGCTTTTTCTAAATCATTCTTCACAGATGTCCTACAGGCCTTGAAAACTCAGGGAGTCCAGAGGTTCCATGCTGTTCATGGTTTTGGTGCCACAAAACCTATTCTTTCTCCTATTTATATTACTGAAAGTTTGGGGGGCTTCATCCCATTTCCCAAGCTGTAGGCTGGAGAGATTTTGACCCTCGTCTCTTATCTAGACAACACACTCTACCTATTATTCTCCTTGCATAGTGAAATGGCTATGACCAAATCCATAAACTCCCTTAATTCCTGTAGTATAGTTCTTGATCTTTGCCTGGTCTCCAGGAATTCCCATCACTAATCTCCCTTTCCTTTTGTCCTCGGTGTTAAAATACTAAAACTTGATCAAGTTACCTCCTTACTGGTTGGGGTATGGCTTTTCTTCTCTCAGTATAATGCAACATGTCCACTCTACCACCATCTTAGAGCAGATAGTGTTTTGCCCAGGTAGCCATGGCAACTAATTGTGCAGTTCAATTCAGAGGTAGCTTGGTGTACGGTAATGGTAATGGATCTATTGATAGTTCCTAATAAATGGATGAAGGAATGCTCACACAATCTTTACTTGTAGTCCAGCCATTGTTTTGGCGGGAAGTGCAAGGTTAACTGAAGGGGGCACTCCATGGTGGAGCTTCCACGAGATTCTCAGGATGAGTGGTACTTCACTGTGATTCAACTGCCTTGGCATCACCCATACTCCTGTTAATGTGTAAGTGCCCATGTCTGTAATAACACAACAACCTCATTAGCTCTCCAAGTTGGCCTTCAGTGGAATTGTTACTTGGTCTGTGTTTAGTGTCCTACCTTACCTGAGTGGCTAGACCTTTGTTCACATCTCCATAGGAAAAGCTGGCACAAGAGTATCCCATGACTGATAGCATATAGTTTAAAATCTTCTGTCTGCCCAGGAAACATCTATCTGTTCATATTTCTTCTTCCTCTGTGAGATTTTCTAGAGCAGATTAGATGCATTATTCTAATCTGTCACTCAGCTTTGTACATCATTCAATTTAGTATATCTCATTGTTTTGCCTGTTTGCAAGTCTGATCCTTCACTTGTTTAAACACCTTGACCATACACCCTTGCCTTTCTTAACTTTGCATCTTTAGTGTGCAGTAGACTAGTAGCTGCTCAATAAACATTGAGTGAATGAAGACATATATATATAAAGTATATAATAATGATAGATAGGAAAACATTTACCCAGGGAATCACAAAGTATTATCCTGCCAAAATTAAAGTCAGGAATGTCTTTTTGATTATATACATAACCCTTGAGGCACACTTAGGGATATATCCTGGCCACAATTTGTGCTGCAGTCATAATGTGTTTTCCAAATCACTATTGGGACATGCATTTGTTTATAAAGAGTTCTACATCATGATGATGATTGTGCTTAATGTCCTTGACCAAGAGAGTCCAGCTTCTGCAGTGAATTAGCTGAAGTGGATGCCGGGAAAGGGATGAGGTAAGAGGCATGCACCTGTTCTGCTGAAACACTTCCCTTTGTGGAGAAGGCTTTCGGGATTTCTTCCAACAGTTCCCCATCAGATAAATTTCAGACATTAATCTGAGCCCCACCAGATGCCAAGGTCAAAGATTCAAGGCCCCTCTCTGGGATGGCATTGCTTTTCACTCGGTCTCCGTATGTAGTGATGGGGAAGACCTGCCGAGTTTTGTTTTCAATGTAATGTTTTTTCACTCTCCTAATCCTGTGAACTTTCTCTTTAATTCTCATCATCCCAACAAGAGACCAATATTCAATTACTTCTTCTTAGCGGCTCTCTCTCCCTCCCAAGGGAGGTATCCATACAGACTTAAAAGATCATATACTGAGGTTTGAGAAGTGATAAGATTTACCAAGAAGCAGAGATTAAAAAAAAATGTACAATTGCTCATTGCTTCAGGAGCACCTTGGAGGCAGGTGGCTTGCTATGGACATCTATTTTCAAACCAGATACCTAGGGCAAACTTTTTACATTCATAACTGGGGCTCTGCCTTCTGCTTGACTCTAAGATTTTTTATCATTGGGAAAGCGAAACACTAACATAATCTGCCTATTAGACTCTTAGTCTAGTCTCTATGGGTTTTCAATCCCCACATCATTTGTTACTTCAGTCAATATCCAACTAGCAAACTATTAGAGGGGTATTGGTTGACGTCTTCATCTTTGCTACAATCTTAAATTGATTTAATGGTGGATGAAGCTGAGCCTAGAGCATGCATCATTCATTGGAATTTTGACCTGGCCTAGAGTTTTATTAAAATTTAAATTTTAATGGTCAACCTGTATTTTAATGATTAAAGTCATTTAACTTCCCTTTTGAACCCTCCAAAGAACACCAAGTTACTAATTTTGAATCAAGATAAACATTCAAATAAATCCAAGTTAGGGCCAGTAAGATGACTCAGTGGTGGAAAAGCACTTGAAAAGAGCCTGATGCCTTGAGTTGGATCCCTTAGATGCCACCTAAAGGAAGAAGGAGAGGATGGACTGCACCAAGTACCCTATGACATACATGCCCTGGTACAAGTGTATACACATAAGGCATGGTCATGCGCGCACACACACACACAGACACACACACTAATAATAGATGAATAAAAAATTTAAATGAGAAATATAGGATACAAGAAGTCAAATTGCAAGAAAAAAATGGAAAAAGCAGATTGCCAATGTCTCTTCAGGTGAGAAATGTGTACGACAGCAAGTTCTGCTTGTTGGTCAAGACCAAAAGCACCTAAACATTTTTAAATGCTCACCCTCTGGCTAGTAAATGCCATGAAGGGTCAGAACACACCAGGCAAGCCTAATCATGCCACTCCCTCTTATATGCTTGGCAAGGCTATCCTAGGGATGAAGTGTGGTGATAGATGCGATAGCAATTTGCCAGTTAGGAAGCTCTTCTTAGGGACTAGAGAGATGGCTTCATGTGGGCTCAGGGATGAAAACTTGAGTTAGGATCTCAACACTATGTAAGAAGCTGGGCATGGTCACAGGCATGTCCTAACCTCAAGAGTTAGGGGGGTGGGAGGAAGGATCATTGCAGTTTCCAGCTGCCAGCCTAGTTCCAGGTTCATTGAGAGACTTTGCCTCAAGGGAATAAGGCAGAGAGTGATAGTATAGGACACCTGATGTCTCCCTCTGTCTTCCACAAGCACAGGAGCACAGCCACCCGCATAGTCATACACCGTATATGCCCTCACTGCTACTCTCTCCAAAATACTTAATAATGCCAGAACACCTATTCCTTAGAAGGTTAGATTTGGGGTCACTAATTTCTACCATAGCTCTATGGGCTGTCATGCAATAGGTTTCAGGAAACATCAGGCTTTGAAGGGCACTGTGTAAGTTGTCCCCATAAGAATACCAAAATATACCACCTGCAGAGATTTTATTTGCTTTAAAGGCCAAGGATCTTTTCCTGATTTCAACATGCAAAAGACTTTCTGTTTTTTGAAACAATAAGTGGTACTGACATCTCTCAAGACTGAAAGCGCTATTGTCTCATTTGAAGCACCACCTTATTATTAGGTGAGGATGCTGTTGGCAGGAATGAATAATTAGGTAAGTCTTTGTGGGCACATTTTATTCAGGTCCCAAGGGGAAGAGACAATTGTAACATCTCCTCGGATTATTTCACAAACATATGGCAAGTGAAGCACCTGAGCCAGATGTACAAGCATATTCCAGTATGTCTGTTTTAACTTAAAACTGTGAAATACATCAGATGGTGAAGCTATTTTGGTCTTGCACATCCATCATGGAAATAGTGTGGAAGCATCTTTCCTTTGTTGTCTGCTTCACCTGGACTGGAAATAATCAAGAACAAAATAGTTGGGAAATCATCGCTCCCCACATAGGGTTCCAGGCAGAGTTCAGACCTAATGAAGTATATGGCATGGATTTACATGGGCCTCCACCGTCTCCACATCCTTTATTCATGTCTAATCCCACTGTTCACTGCTGGCAGGCCTGGAATCTCAGCTTACCCATGATTATTTTCAATTCTCTTTCCTTATCTCGTGCACTCACTTCCCCTGGAGATGCATATGTGTAATTTAATATGGAATTTTTTTAATAATGAGAAGTATTCTGTACTGATTCAGTAGGGAGTTTCTGTTGTTGCTTTTGTTGTGTGAAAGCCTATTTTATTATTACAACATTGGTGGTTTATTTTACTAAAGAATTTTCATCTGACAGTGACTTCTTGAAATCGCACTGATCAAAACAGAAATACCTCTCTCATTTGCTAGTGGAAATGCTGTATTTCAGCAAGAGTGGCATGATTTTTAATCTGAGTTTCCCAAGTCCCAGAATTAAAAGATATTGATGCCATGGGGCGGGCTCTCAATTGTATAATACTGCTCTTGATCTATGAAAATGGAGATCACACAGGCATTGACAACTGTATTTTCTCTTTTGTACATATGTGCAAATCCCATCAGCATTAATGAGCACTCTGCCCCTTTGCTGAAGAGAATGTCGACCAAGTCATGATGGAATCTATCACTCTATTGAGCTTAAGCGGCAGGGAGTTGTGCCATCTTCTTACCCTCAGAGCAAGAATTAGAAATACATACTGTGAGAGCATGCAGACAGTACAGTGGGCGGCTACTGGGGAAAGGGTCCTTGCTCCTATAGCCAGTGTAGCATAGAGTGGAGATTTTGAGGTCGAATTACTATGGTTGGCAAATGTTGAAGCTGACAAAGGAGGTCCACAGAACCTCCGAGATTCTAGTGTTTGTGTTGCATCAAAATAAGGAATTAAAATATTTATGAGCTTGATTCTGGCTCTCCAGGCTCCCCCCTTTTACAGTGGCAGTTTCCTGTATGACAACAGGTAGAGATGTGCAGTTCAGATGTGTTCCCAGCCTATTGGGAGCCAAATATGTGGTGCACCTGTGTTTTCTCGGTCATCCTGCTATCACTGGGGTAACTTAAAGCCTTTGCTCCAAAATAAGTAAGGGGCAGGGGATGGAGGATGGGAGAGGACGGCAGGATTGCTGTATTCCCCTCCTGCCCTCCTTTTTTTCTTTAATTTCTTCTCACTTGGAAAGCCTTAGAACACAGATTTGATTTCAGGTGAAAGTGTTAGGTTTATCCACACAGCGATGCCGAGAATCCCAAGGTGGGATTGCAGCGGCCCGGTACGCTCTCGTCCTCTGCCTATCTCCCAGAGACGCCGCTGCATTTCTAAGACACACATCTAATATTGCAGAGCTGCTCAGGTCAGGGCACTCTCAGTACATGGTATCAGCAAACAACCACACAAACCTATGCCACACAGAGCCCCCTTTGTAAAACCACTAATCCACCAGCTCTTCCCTGGACTGGCGGGGCCACCAGAGTATTCATGACCCTGGACCTCAGCCAGCGTAGCACTCTGATGAGTCTGAGAAATGGACTTTTCTCATCGGGCGAGATCACAGGAAGAGAAACAAAATGACTAGCAACTAAGGCCAAAACCATCACAGAAGCACGGACTCTGTGCCCTCACCTCCACTGCCCCTCTGAAGATTTCAACTTCTGATAGTAAAAGCAATAATGCTCTGACCTTAGAGGCCAGGGGTTCTGTTGCCAGGAGTCATTTAAAGAATCATTCCCCCGCAGCCCTAGTAACACCAGCCCGGTGGCTGCAGCAGCAGTAGCGGTGGCAACCACGGGATCTGGAGTTCAGTCATATTGGCACAGGATTCTGGAAAGGGGTGGGCAGGCGGGAGGGAGTCTATTGGCCTAAAAAGCTGAAACATCTGCTGGAGTTATTAACAGCTTTTTGGCTGAGTTCAGCAGCAGGGCACCTTGTGGTTGATAGATTCTTCTCTCAGCAATTCAAAACAATGCCGTTAAAGCAAATTTCTCATTTTCAGAGCACAGCTTAATGAGGCATACAGTATTTTAAAAATAGTCCCACTTAAAATGGTCAATAGCAGCGAGTGCGGTCGGTGGTTACCTTCAGTTCTCTGTTTCCTTGTTAACTTTGTCAGGGTGATTATAGAACAGGGCCGTGTCGGGAGACCACGTAGCTTATAGTTAACTCAGGTTGTGGGTATTTACATTATTTGTGAAGTTTATATAGATTATCCTAGGGTGTAAATATTGGCAAACTTGATCAAAACCACTTAGAGACTTCATGTTCTCCCTTCCCCAAAGTGCGCATTAAGCCACTTTCGGCTCAGAAATCCAATTCCTGGAAAGGGTGCAAGGGTCCATATTTTGCATTTGAAATGAAACCAAACATGCCGGGACAGCCTGAACTGGAAAAAGGACCAAGATGGAAGTCAGGGGCAAGGGTTCTAGCCTTCATCCTAATATTAACTGGCTGCGTGAGTCCTTGGAGGGAGTCACTTAATCTTTTTGCATTCCTTTTTTTTTTCCTGTGAAAAATAATGAGGCCAATTAAGGAGTAGGTCTCCAAATGTTGCCAGCCAGCTCTGCCATCCTGGGACCAGCAGGATTCAATTCCAACTTTAATCTTCCTTATGAAATCCATGAATTCTAACCAAGCTGAGCCTGTGCTCATCAATGCAGGACAGTATGCATGGTATTTGGGTGGGGGCATCAGACAATCGCTGTCGAGTTAGACAGTTCTGCCCCACCCCCTACCCGCCCCATCCCCTTTCCAGCACTGAAGACACCATATGCTGTAACAGACCATGGGCAAAGTACAGCCAACCCCGGCTGGATTTATTACCCTTTTGGGTTATCTGGCAGATGACAGTGTCCAGCCCAAGGAATGGTCAGGCATAGCTCTGTGCCCTACTGGTCCCACATGTTAACTTGGACAGAAGGCAGTGGGTGGCGAGGGAGAGAGAGGGCAGACTCAACATCTGTGATGGAGCTCCAGTCAGGCCCATTCCTCTTGTATAGCTTGCCCCTATGCCCAGCACATGGAAAGAGAGGAGGGAGAAGTTTGCCAAGTCATTGAATCTCTCAAGCAAGTGGACGATCTGCTCCTTCACTGCAGAGGGAACCCCCTGCCTCCTCCATTTTGATCCAGGAATCTTTAAGAATAGATATGATATTCTTGTCCATCCCAAAATCATTCTGGTTGATTTTAAGCTAGATTCATGCCCTGGTAAGAAAGGGTCCACAGAACGCAGGTCTGCTTCCTGCTTTACTAACGAAGTAAATTCTGTCATTAAGGTTGAGGGCCTGTAGTTCAAGGTCAAATGCATCTGTCTGGTTGTCTCCTTCAGTAAGAGTCTCCAGTTTCATTCAAAACTGCTAGGTGTATGGCACACAAAAAAGCAAGCAAAAGCAGAATGTGGTCCTTGATTCCTGAACTACTTTAAAAGGAAAACTATGCCCTGTCCAGAGCCCCATGTCTGGCAGATGAGGAGGAGGGTGTCTTTAAGTCTCCTCTGTAGATTGCACGTGGGTGGTATAGACTCATGTCAGATGGAACAGTCTATCAATAAAAGGAAACTACACCTGGCCAAGAGGCTGGGAGATGCTCCTGAGGACAGTGGGGGCCTTTGCTGCAATTGAAAAGAGAACTCCTGTCCTGACTTGTCCTTCAGGAAGACTAGCCAATAGTAGAATTGCTCTTGTCACAGTCTCACCCATCACTGAGCAGTGACATTCTGGGACCCTGTGTAACTGGATCCAAGCAGTTTGCAGAGAGCTGTGGTTTGGGTGGCTATCAACTGCAGGGCTGACCTGTCCCATAGATGGACCTGGGGCTTTGTGGCACAGGTGATCCTCTATGATTCTGTGTTCTAGAGCAAGAGTACCAGGGCCCTCAATGGGTGTGAGGTTGAGGGCGGGCTAGTACTGGAAATCTTACTCAGCAGAGTGTAGCCACCATGAGCTCTAGTGGGAAGTCCCATCTGCACTCTTCTACAGAGACACAGATGAGATGGGAAAGGGTCACCCAACCTCTGTCGAGGACCGTGAGACTTGAGTCCCCAGTGTCTTGGGGAAATAGACTGGCAAACCCTCATATGCTTTATAATTAGGTTGGGACTGTAGACTTGTCTGAAGGCTTGCATAGCCTATGATGCTTGTTCAGCATTTTGTACTGAAGCCTGGGGAAAGACTTCAGCAACCAGCCTACAGGACACTGCCCAGACATGGCCACAGTCATAGTCAGAGTCACTTTAAGATGACTTTCCAGTGGTTCCTAAAGCAGACACTGAAATGAAGTTGATGGGGGAAATTATCAATGTAGTGTCACGTGCACACACACACACACACACACACACACACACACACACCCCAACCATCTGTCAGAAGACAACTATAGACCCGCCTTCACATCTTGTGTCACCCAGCGACGTGTCACTCATGATTTACTAGATGTGGACCCATGCACACACGTGTGTGCATGTGTGTATGTGTGTGCAGTGTGTGCACGTGCACATTTCAAACAACAAATTACCCTTCAAATCAAATTCAAACGAATGAGACCTAATAGCAAATATTTTTGTATTAGTGAATAAAAAGTGGTAGCACTCTATTTCAACTTTGCCATAGTCACCAGCTGCCCTACTAAAATATAATTCTAATGCCTCAAAGGGTACACAGCAATTAGTGAAATCAAACAACAGAAACTCATGGGCTATCTTTGGTTCTTTAATAAGCTAATAGTTCATTTTGGATACAGTCAATCAATCTCTGTATTGTGATATATGTTTTTCCAAAGTAAAGAAATAGTAAAAATTACTACCTGCTACTAAAATATAGGTCATCATACTTTTTCAGAAGTAGCACATACATTTCAAAGTTTAAAAATAATTGAATTATAGCTTAACATCTGACAATAGGGAGACTTAGTCTTCTACAACTTGAAATAAATCTTTTATCAATCATCTGTTACTTAGAGGGACACAATTTCTTAGCACTGCTACATTCCTGAAAGAAAAAAAAAACAAACAGAGATAACACCAGCTTGGTATTCTACAGCAAAGCAAATACATTCTTGTCACCTTCCAAGGGACAACACAGGTCATTTGGTCTCATCTCACTGTTAAATGAAGAGACAGATTGAGAGAAGCTAAGCCACTTATCCATGGTTACACAGTGAGGTTTCTTTATAGCAGATTTAGTTTAGTTTTAATGAAAATAACACTCTTACAAGACATTACCGGGGGCGGGCAAGATGGTTCAGTAGGTAAAGGTAACTACCTTGTAAGCCCATTGACCGGAGTTCTGTCCCTGGAACCCATGTAAAAGTAGGAGAGAACCCACCCTATGAAGCTCTTCTGAGACTTTACACAGCTGCTGTGGTGCACACACACACACACACACACATCATCATCATCATCATCATCATCATCATCATCATCAACTTACGTATAAGACACGTTATCCGAGATTTAGTAAGTAGACAGGACTAATGCACATCATCTTCCCAGGACAAGCTGATGATAAATTAGATCAGGTTTGACTCAAGTGGTTAAGGATCATGTTTCATTGGAAAAGTGGGACAAAGCAAATCTTGAAGATTTGATGGGCAGCTGTGATGAGGAAGGGCATTTTCCGTTGAGGGAGTAAATTCTAGCAGGGCACGCAATGAGTAAGTCTACGGCTAAAAGGAAAGATTCCTTTGTGAAAGTCTTGAAGCACAGGCAGGCAAGAAGCTTGAGCTTGGACTCTTTTTTTTTAAACTTTTTATTCATTTTACATACCAATTACAGTTCTTCCTCCCCCCTTCTCCCCCCCTCCCCCACATCTACTCCTCCAAAAGGGTAAGGCCTCCCATGGGGAGTCAGCAAAGCCTGGTACATTCAGTTGCGGCAGGCCAAGCCCCTCCTCCCAGCATGAAGGCTGGGCAAGGTGTCCCATCATAGGTAATGGGCTCCAAAAAGCCAGCTCATGCACCAGATCCTGTTCCCACTGCCAGGGGCCCCTCAAACAGACCACAGCTTGGACTCTTAAGAACTGGATTCTAGAATAAAGAGTTCAGTGAATACCCAGGGCAAGAGCAGGGTGTAACAGGTTGCTTGGATGTAAGGCAGAGCTCCAACAAAAGGAAACAGCGAGAGTAAGTCAGCTTCCAATACGATGGTGTGGGCATGATGTGGTCCCATTGAAGCCAGTGACACAATACGAGTGAATATAAGGAACTCCCAGGGTAAAGATGTGCTTCCTTAAGGCTTGGTGCTCAGCTGCAGGTAGGTGAAAAGACCCGGAAGAGGAAGTTATGCTCAGATACACTTGTTGAATGTGCAATTGTTTACCACACTCCATAGACCCGGTGCTATTCTATTCCCCACTGAGGCAGCAGTGACCCAGCCAGCCTCCCTCTGTGCTGCCAGGGAGGACCTGGGCACTGGAGCCTCCACTGACAGGGATAGGGCATTTGTGAGGAAGAAGTGGCCTGGTCCAGAAGACTGTGACCAGGAGGAAATACCAGGTAACACAGGTGAAAACGTAGATTAGGCAGGTTGCAGTAAAGAACAATGTCTTAGTGGATATCGGTGCTGGGAAGAGAAACTAGAGATTTCTTCTGCTATGGGAGATGTAAACCAGGTATCAAATCTTTTCCCCTACCATCCCCACTTCTGTGGCCTCCAGGCTCCCTTTCTCATTAGGTTTATCCCATCCCCTGAATGCTTATTTCTTTTTCTCAAACCTACATTTCTTTAGTTGTGCCTTCTGGTCACTAAATGTTGCTTATCAAAGAAACATAATATTTGAATAATTTTATTTTATTTTTTCTGCTCGGGAAGATATCAAACTATGTGTGACTGCCTCAGGAGAGCTGTGAAATATTTCCCTGCTATGAAATTCTGAGGGGTTGTACTGCCCAAGTTTAACAGGCTTCCAGACTGTAGGAGGGTCATATGAAACTCAGATTTGGATTCAGTGTCTCTGCTAATTTGAATTGTCTGGGATACACTAAACCAATATCAACTCTGCCTTTTTCCGAGTGCTGCTGTTGCTGCTGCCAAGGACCTAACTTTGAGTGCTTTGGGGCATTATATTATTAAATCCTTAAGGTCTTCGGCCACTGCTGATTTTTAAACACAGGCCTGGCACATTAAAGCAGAGATGATAGCATTGTGGCAATGTCAACTCAATGGGACGGTGGACATGGTATGTACATGGTATGTAGCCAAATAAGGACTCAACAAAGAGCAAACATTACATGGGATGGGACTTCCCTGCTGGGTGGTCTGAGCAAAGTATCACACAAAAGGATCGAATCATAGTGGGTAAAGAAAGACAGCAGAGAAGTGCAGATCGGACAATTGTATTAGTGGCACCTTATTCCGATTGTCCTACTTTAGCGATATATTTGGCATCTTTTATTGCAAAACCCCTTTTATTACTTGGGTATTTGAAAATAAATGTAATATATCTTTGTTGTTTCCTTTTGATCATGTGTAAGCCTTAGGTAAACGTCACATCTCAATGAAAAATATATTGAAGGAGACTGGATTTCATTCATGAAGTTTGAGGAGTATTTAAGGAAATGCTGAGATCTTGCCAATGCTAAAATCTCTATGTTGCTGTCTATGCTTTTCAGAGTTACTGTGCTTCTCAGTAAAAGTTTACAGTTTCCTGGAAGTACTTTTCCTATCTATGTGTATACATATATACACACACATTTGTCTCTGTGCTTGTATATTACATATGAATATATATGTATATATATATATTAATATTTCAGTGCTTTCTACTTCTATATGTCTGTCTTCCTATATTTAGAATTATCTTGGCTTTGGGGAAAATACTCATTTATTAGGAATTTTCTATTATATCCCAGAGTATCATAACCACTATTCTGTCTCAGTTATATTTTTTAATCAATTTCAATCTTTGTGCCCATATATGTGAGTGGCAAATGGACATGTTTAGGTGGGCATGCACACATGTGTTTGAAGATTCACATGCATGTGTACATGTATACACATGCATATATGGAGGCCAGAGGTCAATAATGAGTGTCTTCTTTGTCACTCTATATTTGAAAAATACACTTATATTTGAAAAATAATTTTAATTACATTTTCTACAATATATTTATGTATTTATTCCTTTATTTATTTTGGTGTGTGTGTGTGTGTGTGTGTGTGTGTGTGTGTGTGTGTGTGTACATGTGCCAGGGCCCTCCTACGGAGGGAGATCAGAGGACAGCGTTGGGATTCAGCTCTTTCCAGTGATAAGCAACATTTAGTGATCCAGCTCAGCTCCCTTCACTGCCAAGAGATAGCTACCATTACCCTAGTCATTATACATATTCATCAGGGGCATAGAAGGAAACAGGCCAAGTCCTCTTTACTCTTTTCTTCCTTCCTTCCCTTTCTCTTTTTTATTCTTTCCTTCCTTCCGTTCTTTCTTCTGTTCTTTTTTCCTTCCTTCCTTCCTTCCTTCCTTCCTTCCTCCCTCCCTCCCTCCCTCCCTCCCTCCCTCCCTCCCTCTCTCTCTCTCTCTCTCTTTCTTTCTTTCTTTCTTTCTTTCTTTCTTTCTTTCTTTCTTTCTTTCTTTCTTATCAGTGAAAAGACCTTTTTTAGAAGCCCTCAGGAGCTTACCCCCTTAAGTACAGTATCAAATTGTGGTGGTGAGCAGGTGGGCTCTGAGGCTGTGCTGTCTGGGTTTATACGCTGACTCTACATACTTCCTTGAGCAAATAGTTCAGTCTCTCTAATTCGCAGTGCCCTCTGCTTTGGTGTTTGGAAGTCACTGAACCCCCCTCACAGGATAAGTATCAGCTTATCCCAGTGCTTGGGGGCAGCTCCTGGCATGTGCACCAAGTGTTCAGTCAATGTTTGTTACCACTGTGCTTGTAGCACAGTAGTTCTAACTGAGTATGTACCCACCCCTTAACTAGTCACTAGCAAAGAGAATGGTATTACCATGATTGACTTTGAGCGATCAATAGTTATCATTGAAGTGACGCACAAAAAAGATGATCTGAGGGCTGGAGAGATGGGTTCAGTGGTTAAGAGCACTTGCCATTCTGGCAACGTGCCAGGGTTTGGTCCTTAGCACCCACATGATGGTTGACAAACACCCCTAACTCCAGTTTCAAGGGATCTGATGCCCTCTTCTGAATCCCATGAGTGACAGACATGTATATAGTGCACATGCATTCATGCAGGCAAGACACTCATACACATAAAGTAAATACATCTTAATAAAGTTTATATATATGTGTGTGTGTGTGTGTGTGTGTGTGTGTGTGTAGGAGTAAAACTTTGGCACTGTTAATGAGGAAAGAAAGATGTAGCCGTGGCCTTGGAAGGTGACTGACAGTGTCACTATGTACAAGCTGATTTTGCTTTCACTGAGTTTATTACCTGTTTTCAGAGTGGTACTGGGAGAAGAAGTTATACACAGAATATCAAGCTCGCTGTACTATTGATACATTGATAATATGAGTATGTTCAGACAATTCATACTTGAATCCTATTAAGCAGACCACGAAAGCACATTTAAAAGACATAAGCATCAATTCCAGTGTCCTCTCAGACATCACTTTACCGCATCTTTTCTTTCTACATCAATTTGCAAAGCTTTTCCTGCCTACCTTTTCTCTCGAAGTTCTTCCCACAGGTGATGTATGAAGGAGAGGTGCTATTACCATGCTCAAGGGGATGAAATTGAGGCTTTTGGAAATCTCATTAGAACCTTGGAGAGGGAAGGAAGAGGTTGCAGAATTTAGGCTCAAAAATCAAGCCACCCATTTCTTAGTAAGAAGTTGCTTATATCATAGTGCCTTCCCTGTAAAATAATAACCACCATCAGTAATAGTCTCCTACACTCCTACAGCCAAGATTAGATATAGTATACCAATTGTATGCCAGTGTCACCAACGTGACACTTTTAGCCCAGCTCATTCATAGAGATGGGAACATGTACATGCCTTTATATGTTTACGTTCTAGGGCTATGAGCATTGGTCAAGTGTCCAGTGTCAACTGTAATATTTAATCATTTATTCATTTATCAACAAGGTTTTGCTACCCAGCACAGGCTGCTCTCCAACTCATAGTCCTCCTACCTCAGCTTCCTGAATGCCGGGATTACATATGTGCGCTGGCCGTGACCAAGTCTAACCCCCCAATTCCACACTGTAGTGGATTTTGTAGCAATGTGAAGCATGAGAAATTGCCAGTGACTTACATTTCTTCCTCATCCTCGTTTTTTATGTTTATATTGAACTGAATAGCTGGTGGCCTTTTAAAAATTTGAATTAGCATTTCATAGGAAGTCTTTAGCACATTCCACAAGGCTGCTATAACCATCACTGTTTACATCAAGGCACACTCTGTGTTTCTGCAGAAGGCCCAGCTGGGGCCCTGGCCTTGTGGACATCTGCTTTAAATGTGTCTACACCTACCCCCTCCCAATTCCAAGGTCCAAGGCTAGTGACAACCCTGCCTCTTGAAGCATTTTGGAGCTCACATGTTTATACTTTTCCTTGACTCTGTTCTGATACTCAAGGTCTGCTTAAAGTGAGTGAGGAATGAGGCCCCGGGCTCTTTACTGCCTTCTAAATACAACAAACAAAAACCCCAAATATAAATATCAAAATGCAGGCTGGATGATAACTCATTTGGTAAAGTGCTGGCCTCTCAAGCAAGATCAGACTTTGAACCCCAGAATCCACATAAAAATGCCAGGCATGCCTGTTATCCTAGTGACGGGAATGTGGAGATGGGAAAATCCTTGGGGCTCTTTATCTTTAGCTAGTGCCTAGCTGATGAGCTCCAGGCTAATGTAAGACCCTGTTTCAAAGGCAACAGATAATATTTCTGTGGATGACATCCGAAGTTTTCCCCTGGCCGCCAATGGATACACATGTACATCCTCACATATGCCTGCCATTCCCCACCTCCCAACACCACCACAACCACTAAAACAAAAGTCACTCCAAACATGTCAGGATGTAAATAATGCTACGGAGGGCTGGTAAGTTCATGAGTAGAATCATGTTGAGACTCTTGGTTGTCTTTTCAGTTTCAAGTAGAATAAATGGAACATTGCTCTATCTTTATCTAAGACAATATATCTCTAAACCTGAGGTCCAGCATCTTACTTTCTTCCCATCCATTTCCAAGGGCATATTTTCTTAGGAATATTCCACAGGTAGTCTGCTGTCAACTCCTAGTATCAAATAGCAAGTTCTCCTTCTCTCTCTCTGATCTGCTTATTTATCCTGTATACATGTGTGTACCCGAATGAAGTTAATTTATGTGCATAACACACATGCAGGAGACTGGAGGCCAGAAGAGGGCCTGGGATCTGCTGGAACTGGAGTTCCTGGTGGTTGTGAATTACCCCATGAGTACTGCAAGAACAGTGCACACTTCTAGCCACTGAGCCATCTCCTAGCCCTTGTTTTAGGAACTCAAGAACTCCTTGTTCCAGCCTTCTAAGTACTAGTCATTATGGGAATTTACTGCTCTGCCTAGAATGTTCCCATTTCTTCACATTTGAAAGTCACTTTATCTGAATTCAGGTAGACCACAGTTAAGTATAAGTATCAATAAAAGATATCGTTAAGAGTTTACTGTGTGTAGCTTGGTGGTAGAACATTCACTTGCCTAGCACACATGAGACACTGGCTTCCGTCTAGTTGTGTGGCTTTTTCCTAGGGAGGTATGAGCAAATGTCTGTTCACCTCAGATAGGGCACCGATGACAGACCAAAGCAACAATTCATCATAAACCCCTCTTAGTGATGACAGACCAGAGCAACAATTCACCATAAATTCCTCTTAGTGAACTAATAACTTTGCTGGGACTATTTAGAGGAGTATGGGTGACTAAAGTGTGGTTGTATCACCCAATAGCTCAACCCAGCATGGGTAATGGCCCATGAAAGTTGCATCTGAGGAGCTCCTGCACAACTCACAGGCAGCTGGCTGGAGAGTCTCCTCTGCCCAGACCACCTGGTAATTGATATGACTAATATAACCATGGGGCAGGGCGTCTTGTGAATCTTCAAAGTTTTCTGGGACTTCCTAAACCTTGGAAGTTGTGTTTACTTTCTGAGCCTTTTGTTTGTTCACTTTCTAAATCTTATCAGCTTCATGGGCCACCTTCCTCCCTCTAGGACAGTGGTTCTCAACCTTCCTAATACTGTGACCCTTTAATACAGTTCCTCATGTTGTGGTGACCCCCAACCATACAATTATTTCTTTGCTACTTCATAACTGTAAATTTGCTACTGCTATGAATCACAATGTAAATATTTTTGGAGACAGAGGTTTGCCAAAGGGGTTTCAACCCATAGGTTGAGAACCACTGCTCTAGGATAAAGGGAAAAAATGTTTACTTGTCCTGAATTTTCCTTCTATTCCCTTCCTCAAGTAAAATCATAACGTTGACAAAGGGTTGGCAATGGTCTGGGAAACAAATCTAGCTATTTCATGGCCATTTTTCTATGATTCTTTTGTGCCACCATAGTGGAATTGAGTAGTCTCATCAAGAGACCATGGGACTTGCACACCTGAAAGTGTTTTGTATTCTTTACAGGAAAGTTTGCTAAGCTCTGTGTTCAGCAGCTCTCTTGAAAATACTTTACCGGTACCTAGGGCTTCACAGTTCACATTCCTAACACTTACCTTGTCCCCTAACACACTGAACAACCAATTCTCCTCATTTCACAGATGTGAATGTTTGAAAGTCACTACCTCAAGACCACAGTGGGGGTGACAAGGTTGGAACTTGTTCAATTTGATGTTTGTACACCCTGCAGATGACGCCCTTTGTGTGTGGGGTCGGATAGGCTAATCTTCAGTTGGAAGTCAAGAACTCTCTGTATGCTTCAGCTCAGGTGGTTCAGGAGGACTATTTCTGTTGGTCATTTTTTTCTTCAATCTTGAATTCTTAAATTGGCTAGCTCACGTCTCTCCTCCTTACCAGTCCGGAGGCAGGAGATGCAGATATGGAGATGAATAGCTGTAGGTTGGTTCTTAATGTCATTTTCATCAGGGGTAGGTTTAGAAGGCATGGGAGCGCCCCCAGAGTCAAAAGTCCAGGCATTGATGTGTGAGCCCCTCAGTGCCCAGCTGCTGTTTTCACTCAGATTTGTCCCTGGTTGAGGTGATCAGTGTGGCCTCACTTTGAATTCAGTGCTCTTTTCACTGTATTAATCGGGCTGTTGCATGATCATAACACAAAATAATGGTCATGATTTCAGTAGGAAAAGATAAAAGAGGAGGAGAAAATCATGTTGAGCAGCGTATTACCTGTTCTGTTCCTCTGTAGGTATATACTGCTCCTCATATCAAGTGGGTGAGGGTGTCTAACTTCTTCTCACTCTACCCTGGCTGATGTGAGGCATGTTTGACAGGCAAGCACCCTCTGGGACTTTTGATAAACTATCTGAAATTGGCAGCTGACACTTGGGTCTCTGGGAAGGCTCTCCCTGAGACACTCTGTCTCAGAACCAACTGGCTACATTATGAAATACATGAGCTGCAGAAAGGCCATGAGCAGCACCTTGGTCAATGGTCCCTGCTAATTTTCAAGGAAACAGCCGGCATCCATATGGAGCTGCATGAGGGCCTCATATTACCCGGCAAGTCCAGCAGGACGGGGAACATCATATAGCCCATAAACCTGTGGCAGGTACTGTACTGCCCTTTCAAGCCACAACATTAAGACAAGGATTGATACATCTACAAATGATAGACAAATTTAAGTTGAGGAATTAAAGGGTAATTTAGGTATAGGCATGAAGAGTGAAGCTATGTTATGAACTACCTGCAACCAATCAAGGAATTCATCACCCAGTCACAACCAGAAAACAGAACACTCCCCGCTCCCAAGCTTGTGGGAGTAAGCAAGATTTAAGGTGCCATTTATCTCTTTTACTCCTTTTGGGGAGGGTATAGACTGAAGTGGGGATGTGGAATATGATGAAGACGGCTGAGAAGATTTTATTTTAACTAAGGCCTCAAAATTATGTTGATAGTAAGAAAAATTTTCCTCGGGTAGCTGCTTCAGGCTTAAGAATTCTTACTTTTGGAGAAAACGGAAAAATGAACAGAGTAGAAGCTTAAAACATTTTTTTCAAGTTAGAGCCAGGAATGAAGGTCTCCTAAGCTTTGGTTAGGAAAGGAAGGGAAAGAGAAAAAGAGTATCATGTGGACCCCAGGGGACACCCACTTCCATCTTGTGGTCTGAAGGCTGCCAGTGGGAAGGAAGAAGAAATATTTTGCTCTGTCTGCTGGTCTTCAGGCACCCTCTAAGCAGCAAGTGCAGTCAAACCACGCATTGTTCAGGCTGTCGCGCGTGCTTTTTGGTCTCTTCAATGTCTCAATTTCACTGGGCTAATTTCCCTCACAGGAAGAAAGATGTGAGCCTTAGTTTGTAATGGAGGGTATCTGAAAATTCCCCTTTCTGCGCAGAAAAGCACAAATGTCACCACTATGTGCTTGAGTTTGTAGAGGCTTTGTGCGCGTGCGTGTGTCTTTCTGTGTAGTAACAGGGTCTCTTTTGTGGAACACAAGTAGAACGGTAAGTTTAAGTCTTAAATTCCATTCACCATCTCCCACTCCCACCCGGAGCATGGAGCTCTGTTTTCTCCCCATTCCTTCTTGGTGCAAGGCATATGCTCTGGCCACTCAGATCTACTTGGCACCCAGTTCCACCTGGATCGCGACAAGAAAGAAAGCTAATGTATGAGAACTTCACCAGTGGTCCCCTTGCCTCTCCATAGCCTCCGAGTTCAGCAGTGTCCAGCCCTGAGAGAGACTGAGAGAAAGGTAAAACCCAAAGCAGGCTCTTACTCTTCTTCCGGGTCGTTTCCCCGCTGGGTCACCTGGGGACAGTGGTGTACCGGGCTCAAAGCCCCAGCTCCTGCTGTGGTGACTCCCTTTGCGCTGCTCTCCGTGTCGGTTCCAGTAGCGGCGCCCCTCCCCCCACCCCTCTCTTGGGTTTGGGACTGGTAACAGCTGTGCTTTTATTACCCAGGTTGCCGCGCTCACCCTTGTGGCTTCTCCGCAACTCTGTAAATAGTCCCTTTATTAAATTCTCCTGGAAGGATCCTAATTTGAGTGTGCCAGCTATTTCCTGCTGGGAACCCAACCAACACACCATTCTATATGAATGGCCATTCACATCTTAATGTAAATTCAGTTCAAAGTTTTCCTTTTCCTCGACTATTTGCAATTTCGGCTCCAACTACGACAATAAAATGATTTGTGTCCTCATAAATTTCACAGATAAACAACTGGATGGGAGACTCATTGAAGAAAGGTCAAGATTAAAACCTGCCCCTTGTGAATCGCACCCAGAGGGTCGTGCACTGATTCTAACACTGACTTTATATAATACCACACAAATTACCCTTATGAAGACATTAGTTACGCAATTAATAGTTAAGTGAGGGTGGGGGACAGTTCCCTGGCCCCAGTCCATGGAACTATGACAGAAGATGAATACATGGATACATAGGAGGGGAGGTACCGGGGAGGGACGAGAACACACCAAAGACTAATACTTCCCACTCTGTGACAGCTAAGACCAACTAACCATGACAGTGTACACTGCTTCTGGAAGTGGAAAAACAGGTTAGGAATGCCATGTCTGCCTTTTCTGGAGTATGCCTTTAGAACCACTGGTTTCTCACACAAAAAAATGTTGGATGATGTTGGCAGTGTTCTTGAAGGTCTTCTAAATGATTCCTGAGATTTTTAACTCCTGAGCGTTGAGCCACATGGAGCACACCGTGTGCCTCTGTTGGTAAGGAAGCAGCAGTCAACACTTGGGCTATCATTCAGAGTGTCTGATGTGGCTCAGGGTCCTCCACTTCTAGCCCATTTTCCTCCATTTCTAGCCCATTTTCCTTTCTTTCACTTATTTCTGTTAGATGTAGCTGTAGGTGACTCAGTTTACTTCTTGACTTCCAAACACACACACAACTTCTCACCTCATGGCTGTTGCATAACTTTTCTGTTATCAAAAAGTCTCTACCTGCCCAGATGTTCCAGGGGGTGGTTAAGAACCTGGGAGAAGAGATTCTAGATTTTTTTTCCTTTTGGGTAACCTTCCTGCCTAGTCCAGTACCTTGAACATTCCAAATACGACCCCTCCCCAAGAAATTGTAAAATAAATTAGAGTGGCGGATCCAAATGGCAAGCTTTCAGAAACTGTTTCTAATTTTCCTTGCTTGAGTAAAGCCGGTAAAGTTAAGGTTAGGAAATAGGGGCTGTAGACCGCAAGGGTTCCAAGTACCCTAATCCTTAACTCCTCCTTCTCAAGGCAGCACTTGCGCATCTGCCCATCTATTCTTCCATGTCTTTCTAGGAGTTTGATGCTCCAGAGCAGTTCCTTCAGCAAAGAGTTAAGGCTGGATGTGGCCCAGTGCCCAGGGAAGTCCTATGGGAGGCCGGAGAAAAGCTATGGCTGAAGTGTTATGGAAAATGTGACATCCAACTTTCAGTTATTCCCTAAAGATGGGGCCCTGATCTAACGTTTACCCTGCACCTTTTAATAGCATCTAAGGAGTCATTAAAAGCTTTTGGTGTCACTATTTTAATTAAGAGTAAAAGTTCCACATGGAGCAGACATGCTGAGGCTTTCTCAGCAGTGGTCATAGGGGAGAAGTGGAATGTGGGATAAATGAGGGCTCCGAGCTGCTTACCACGGGGCCCCGGAGCCCATGCATGACTTAAAGCAGGTTTTGAAGGAAAACCTCAGCCAGCAAGGAACACGAAAGTGACATGATGAAATAGAACATTAGCTCTTTCCTCTAGCTGTGCCCATACCATTAGAATTTAGGATTACGTAGTAAAACTCTTTGAGTTAACTTTTTTTTTAACTATCATCACAAAATACACAGAAATTGAATGCTTAAGCTGAACTACAAACTTAGAGTGACTTGTGACGGCTTTTGCCACATTCGAGGTCTTCCTTCTTGAGCTTCATCCTTGGACACCTTGCTTCCATGATTTCTGTAATTTTGCGATCAGTGAGGTAATAAAATGTGCACAAGACCATTCCTCCTTTCAGGGCTGCACAGCATATCACTGTTCAGCAAACCCAGGAAGTACTTTGGAAGCATATTTTCTTCATCTTACCTGTTACTTTTCATGATAAACAAGAAACTATCTTTTCAAAACCCCAAATTTATTGGAAGACATACTTGCTGAATGAGCAGGTTCTATAACCTGACTACCTTCTTCCAACTTTGGAGGGAATCCAAGAATCTTTCTTTAAGCACAGTACAGTGCAATCTTACAATAATAAAATACTGTATTTGAAACATTCCCCAATAACTGCTTACATTAGGCTGTTACGGAGTTAGCCGTTACTATTCTACCAAGGGCCCATTATATCAGAGGCAAACACTAAATTTTTAATGGTTTCCTCCTTTGGGGACTGCGAAATCACTACACATGGATTAATGTGTGATATATCCTATGCTCTTGTAAAAATGGCATCTTACCCTTTGTAGATAGCCACATTTGTAGAAACATGCATCCATGAGTGTGAGCATGCGATGAGTTCATAGGTGTGGACAGAACACTGAGGCATGCTAAGCACAACTAAACAGCAAAACCCAAACCCCCAATCCAAAAAACTAAACCAAAGTCATTTCCCTGTGACTTTGCACAGCCTAACGGTCCCGCATGCAGGATATATCCCTACAGAGATGCAGACATTAGTGTGTTAACGTCTTTGATTACTTTCATATGGTATACTTGGACTTGTTAACACACAGCTGCCACACATCAGAAGGTACGAGGAACAATCTGTTGGACAATACAGCAAAATGGCAGTAGACGAATTTCAGAAATACCCCATGCTGGAAACTAGGAGAGGGTTTATATTTTTTCAGAAAAGGTGAAACATCAGAGATTCTGAAAGTGCCAAATGCATCAGGAAATATCCCTCCAAAGTCATTGGCCTTTTGTGGTCTGAACTGTCCTTTTAATATTAAAGTCACTCTGCTGTATTCCTAATGGGGGAAAAAATAGAAACCCTTCAGGATTGATTAATACAGCCTTTTCTCCCCTCGAGATAATTTTGTTTGTTAAGAGCAAACCTGACAGTTTGGGAAGACTAATTATGATCCGAGAGCAGCCCGGGCCCTCGGAGCAGTTCTCAAGAGGTGAGTCAGTTTATGTGGCAGCACTCAAGCGTTGTGACACCTCAGGGGGCGCGGGTCCCTCTGCTATTCTTAAAGCTTTCCAATGGAGATGATTCAGCAGTGGGTCTTGGAAGCTCACTCTGACCACCGAAAAGGAGTGGGAAAACATCAGCCAGGGTCCCTGTGGGTATGGCAGAAAGAAATACACAGGAGAGACTCGAATTCTGTCTAAAATAGTTTCTGGTTACAGAACATTTCGTAAGCAGGCACAATTTTGGAGACCAGAGTTTCTATACCATATACAGATGGTTTCAATGTTGCTAGTATAAGGAAATGATTATTTCTATCATCGAGAGGTTGCAGGTTCCCATTTGTGATGTGCTTGCTGGCTTCATAGCCCTGGGTTAGGAAAGGGCAGTTCAGGACAGTCAAGACAGCTGAAGTTTCAGCACAATAAATATTCAAGTGACCTGTGAAGGAAGTCACTGGACATGCATCCTGGAGACATGGGTTTAAAATGGTGTGTCAACACATGTGAACAAATCAAGATTACATATTCTGAGGCAGATGTTTTCTCAGGTCCCATTGACCAGCAAAAGGGAGAGGAACAAAGATGTAGAGATAATTTCTTTCTTTCTTTTTTTTTAATGTTGACCTATGGCAAATAATTTTCTCAATTGCAGAGAAATTGGCAATCACTTTACAATTGATTCAGCATTTCTCAAGGGGCATTTTCCATGTGCCAGATGGTAATAGGCAGGGGCTACAGCCATGAAGGAGGCTGATAAAGACCCTGGTTTCTTTGGTGTTTACATATTGTTGGATGCCCCTAAGTTGTGGAAAAGTAGCTGAAAAGAATTCCAACAGGGCAATCTGAGCTAATGATAAATGTCGTTAAAAGTATGCAACTACATAATATGAAGGTGACTGTGGATAACACAATGGGCTGAAAACCTGAGAGTCAGCAAAAGGCTTTCTGAGAAAGGAGCATTTAAGTTGAGATCTGGATGACAAGAAGGAAGGAACCAGCATTTTTGTAAAGCTTTTGGGGGAGAACAGCCCCCATCAACAGAAAAGCAAGTATAAAGACCCTAAGTGAGAGCAACTTGGTACAGGTATATTCAGACACCAGGCAAGGCCAGCCAGGCCTGAGCATAATGGGAGTGGCATGCTGGGCTTTTACTGAAGCAGTCTGCATGATTTTAGATTGCAGTCTGTGAGCTCAAAAAAAAATATTAAGCACTTTTAAGATATTACACACCGTGTCTGATTATGGATATGATTTTAGCTTTTACCTATTGTCCCAACTGTCGGAGAAAACATCTGTTTCCTCAGAAGTAACATGATACCATCACTCGCATTTGGTGGTTCTTGCCATGGCGCACAAATTCTGGATCTCAATCCTCTGCAGAGTGTCCCTCCCCCACTCATCTCTGGAGGCCCCAAGGGTAGCTCACATATGCTCACAAATAAATGCATTCTTATTACGTGACTGTGTGATCATTCTTCAAGTCCAAGCTGTCTGATGAGAAACACCCCACCTTCTGACCCCACTGAGTCCCCATTACTGGGTACAACGTCCCCCCCTCTGCTGGGAACAGCCTCCTGGAACAGCATCAGCACCTTTGAAGGGCATGGAAGACCTGTCTCTCCAGGAGTCCCCAAGGTGTTCAAATGGCAAGGAACTTGTGAAAAGTGGAGGGGAATGAGCTTTCTATGGTAAGTTTCTAAATAGCCAGGCTGTTTTTGACAGTTGTTTTCAATTCAGTGACAATCCTGGCAGGTCCCAGGGACAGTGCCACCCTGCCCTTGCCTCACATCTGTGACACAAACATGGATGAGGAGCAGCACCCTGCTTGCAGATCCATGACTTGACACTTGCAGGATGTGATCGTCAGTTCCTCTTCTGCTGAACAGGTCTCTGTCTTGTAGACTATTCAAACACAGACGTGACAGGACCATACTAGTTCCCCTGTATACCCAGGCATGACTAATCTCCATCCTGGACATGGCTTTCTCTTCATCTGCTATCCCATGGACCAGTGTCTACTCAGTCTGTGTCAACTTTGTGAAAGCCTGTACCCCGTCCAGGTTCACCGGCCACAGTCACTCACCTCAGACACGTGGAGCCAAGGTATGAGTAAGGCTGCCCTTTGTTTATGTCTCCGAGCCACATAGGGCAGCAGACCTTTTAGTGTTCCCATGATATGACCTATACTAACTGAGGGATCTTGAGGCCTGTGATGATCATTTAAGGCATGGACGGGACACTCTGTGGCTTTGCCCTTTTATTGCTGTTTGGAGTTGTCTGGAGTCGCTAAGCAGTACTACACATATGCTGTCTCATTAGATAGAAAGCCTAATGCCCCAGGCTACTGCTTCAGCCTCATGAGTGCTCTGCCGAGGTTCAAATTGTACCTCTGCCTCTTACCTCCTGAATGTGCCCTTCTTATTTTATTGCTAACGGGGTGCTTCCCACACACCCTCACTTTTGTAGCACATTGGGGCAGGGTGGGCTACTCATCCCAGTGGTGCCTTTTGTGCAGTTCACAGATGCATTAAAGGACTGGGACTCTGCCCCTTCCTTGGATGAGGCTATGAGCCTGAAAGAGATGTTTCCCTGTGACTGGCCATGGCTGAGCAATGGCACCCTATGCTATCCTGACAGGTGTTGGGAAGAGTTGTTCATGGTCTTCTCATGGTTGTCTGGGGCTATCCTGGGATCTTCATTGTCTCTATCTTCCCAACAGTTTCACCATCTCACAGAGAGAAGACAGAGCATGCCCATGTCTGTTTCCGGCTCATATCTCATCATGAAGCTTATCATTAAAAGAACCAAAGTGATGTTAAGTGCGCCCTAGACAATATTCATTATTTTATAGCAAAAGAGATTTTAATGGTGGTACCTCAACCCTGAAAGTAGGCAAAAGGGTATTTTAACACCCACCCTGAAGGTTCTGCAACTACGAAGTGGCTTTCCTTCTCCTTGGGGAAGAATGACCAGCGTAGCTCATGGGCATCAGTCAGGGCTTCTGGGACATCAGTCGATCAGGAGTTATGCAGATGAGGTGACAATGTGCTCTTTGACTTTGTTCAAGCAATAGGAATCTTTCAGTCCAGTAGGAAAAAGAAGACTTTTTTTTTTCGTAAGCTTTCACCCAATGAAAACTTCTCAGACAGTTCTTCCAATTTCTCAAAGTTTCTCAGAGCCCTTAGGTAGTATCAGCTATTAGCTCAGAAATGTCAGGCTCATGAGCAGGCATCATTTTCTTTTTGTTCATTTTTCAGATACAGATCCTCATGTTGGTGTCGACACCCTATGTGATGTCTACTTCTGCCTCTCCCACCAAGTACTGATGTACCCGCTGATGGCATTACTGGTGAGACTGTAGGCTCTGACGGGCACAGCTGCTGTCTCGGCAGGCTAGCATCCTCACAGCCCCTATGCCAAGAGTGCCCAAGGAGCCATGAAATGCCACAGTGGTCCAGAATCCTACTGTGCGATGATGGACCTGCTTTTCTTCACTTAGGCCTTTTATGATGCCGTATGGTCCCAAAGCAATAGTACATGGGCTTTACACCCCTAAAATAGCCCTCCTGGACAGTGATACTCATTTTTACTTAGAGACACAAACCTCTTCTCAGGACTGATGGTAACTCAGGTAACTGATGGTAACTCAGGATGGGTAACTAGGTTAGGAGCTAACCCAAGTGACAGATGCTCCGAGGATTAGTAATCACTCTCCGTGGCTCTGTCCCTGATCCAGCCTGTGTTTGGTTCTCTTTCCTATTAGGATAATACATGCCCCGGAAGCAGCTTAGCACCACACGAATTGACCTATGCCAGGCCTACTTTGGCACTTGGCCAAGAACACAAAGCCCCTTGTTCCCCAGCCCATACATACACTTCCCTAGAGAGATTACATCATACCTTCCTCCTACATGCCATCACCCCGACAGGTTGTTTTATGAAAGTATTTGAAACATTCTACCACCATTTTGGTAATGTCTTAAGTGATAAAATACATTAATGAGAAATTCAATCAGTAATTCTCTTCCATATCTCATAGTACAGTAATGTTTCAAAAGGTTGCAATTAGGATTAATTTGTTTGGTGGTTAATGAGGTCATCATGAATCAAAAATGTAGACTAAAAAGTTAGTGTGCTTGCTCATTTGTATTCACGAATATGCACGGCTGCTGAGACGGTCAAACATCGGAATTCAAATGGAATTCATAATTGTTCCTAAAAGCTTACACTTGGTCATTAAGTGAATGCTCTAGAATTCTCCACTTGGCATTTCAGAGGCCTCCCTCTTTTCTCCTCCAGTCACATTCAGAGATGTTCTAGAAGGTCATCAGAAAGCCCTTTTAACTGAAGAAGTGAGACACGGATGTTCCAGTGTTTGTGTGCTTGATGAGCAAATTCAATGAATAATGACCAATAACTAAGTTGGGGCCACTACATAGCATCCCAACTTCTTTTGAAAAGTTCCCTTCACCCAGCCCTAAAACATTTGCATATTTGAGTAAGTTAAAGTTTGACTTTCAATCTGTGTAAAATTGGTCCAAAGGTGTGTCGGTAAGTGTTTAACCGCTGAGATACAGTTGTAGCCCTTAGAAGGGCACAGGCCACATCCTCTGCAGGAATATTCCTATAACCCTGGAAAACAAATATGCACCTATCACTTGTGGGTTACATTAAGATGATCTATTACAGTGGAATTTTATCTCATTAGAATTATTTTTTTAAAAATTTCCTCATTGAACTCTATTTTATTTTCTATTTTTTTATTTTAGAAAGCACATTTTAGCCAGGCGGCAGTGGTGCACGCCTTTAATCACAGCACTCTGGAGGCAGAGCCAGGCGGATCTCTGTGAGTTCGAGGCCAGCCTGGTCTACAGAGCAAGATCCAGGACAGGCACCAAAACTACACAAAGAAACCCTGTCTCGAAAAACCAGAGAAAAAGAAGAAGGCACATTTTTTGCAAAGTTGATTTCATAAGGACTCAAAAAGATTTCTCCGTTGGTATATTAATTTGTAAACCTTTCTACTATAATAAAAAAACACTTAGAGGTAGACACTACAAATTTCCCATATAACATAAAAAGAGACAAAGAAACAAGGCAAATTTCAAATGAAAGTCAGAGAAGAAGCCTCAGTAGGGGAAAAACTGCCCTGGCAGCATGCTCTAGACTAGTGACTGGTCCCCTCGGCACAGGGGCCCATCTGAAATTTTCTAGCAGATATGACAGGAGGAACTCAAAACAAACAGATGTGGAAGTGCTCTCAGATTTGACTATCATGCCCCGACTTTTAGGAATTTCAAGTGCAGTTGGGGATGGGAGCTGAAGCCCAGACAAGGGCAGAGGCAGCACCTGAGCTGTGTGGGTTAGACAGAGAATCCGTGAGTAAGCAGAGGGCCAGGACACATGCAGAACAAAGAAGCTGATGGGCTGGAAGAGCAGACAGTGAGTGGCTGGCCATCAGCTGACTTACATCTGTTCATCTGGTGAGCTTCCCACCATGTGGAATCCTTTTAGTAACCCCAGGTAAAAATGATGAGTGGGGACATAGGCACACAGTATGAACTACATCACAGGCACCCTCGTAAGTGTACACAAGGGACACTGAGGTTACACTAAGCACTCTTCTTCATGATGTGTGTTGTGAAGATTCCTTGATGTATGTGCAGAACAGAAGAATGGAGAGTTTCAGCTTTGTAAATGGAGCAGGATATGCGCTGCATGGCCAATCTTAGGTTCAGCCTTGACTGTAACAGCTTTGCATTACTAAATAATGAAAAAAAAAGACATTTTACTGGGAGTTAAGTGTTTGTGGTTCAGTCATGTAGTTTTTCAAGAATTTAACTTGCCATGAAAGTTAGGGAACCTTTGAATAACTTTCAAGTATCAGTTATTGAAGGTGGCTTTATGACACCATTTTAAGTCAGGTGTTTCATTCATACATCTGTGGTCATAGCCATCATGCCATGAAATTGTTGCCAATTCTCTTGAAAACATCTAGGATGGGTGGGAGCCATGGCTTAAGAACACATACTGCTCCTTCTGAGGCTACAATTCAGAGGACCCAAGTTTGATTCTCAGTACCCACATTGGTGGCTTACAACTGCCTGTAACTGTAGCTCCAGGGGATCTGACGCCCTCTTCTGACTTCTGAAGGCACCTACACATATCCGCACACACATGCAAACACATAATTAAAAATAAATCAATTTTTAAAAATCTAAAAATGCATTGTCTTTAAAAATTCCTAAACCAACATTTCCATAAATCCCAGTGATATGCAGAAGTACTTTTATTTCCTGTTTCTTTTTGAAATCTCTAGCCTTGATAGACAAGCAGACATTATAATAACATCTTCCAAATAAAAAAAGTGATACTAAGTGGCCAACCTTTTATTATATAGATAGAGAAGAAGGAAGCTGGACATAAACCTCAATAATAATGAGGATGCTGGCTAAGACGTTATCAAGCTGTAATCATGAGCTAGCTATGGTAATAAAGATGTAATTATCCCCATTGCATAGATGAGAAAAACCAAGACCTCAATGAGCCCAAACTGCTACTACATAAAGAAGAAAAGTTTTATGTGGTGATATATTGTGTACCCCAATAAAGCTTGCCAGAGGATCAGAGGACAGAGCCAGCCACTAGATTAGACATAGAGGCCAGACAGAGATGACACACACCCTTAATCCTATCACTCAGGAGGCAGAGATCTGTCTGGATCTCTGTGAGTTCAAGGTCACACTGAGAACAGAGCCAGGCAGTGGTGGCACACATCTTTAATCCAAGTACTGGGAAGCACACACGTCTGTAATTCCAGGAAAAGTTGTATAAGGTGTGAGGAAACAGGAACTAAAGTAGTTCAGCTGAGACCCATTCGGGTGAGGACTCAGAGGATTTCAGTCAGAGGATTTGTGGAGTTGGCAAGGTGAGGTTGACTGTGGCTTGCTCTGCTTCTCTGATCCTCTGGCAAGCTTTATTGGGGTGCACAATATATCACCACAGTCTTAAAATGCTGGTTTATATATTTATAGGTAATTTGTGAAGCTGTCAATGAGTTAGTAGTTGATGCTAGGGGCAGAGTTGGAACACTAAAGAAGCTGTCTAAAGAGGGGCTGGCCAGATGCTTAAGGTGAGTTGGTAAGGTAAAGACAGGAAGTCGTATGTTATCAGCCACAAGCATGCCCATGAAGAAGGCGTCAGAGGGGGAGTGAGGCACCAGAGGGAATCACTCTATAATGTGATTTCTTTTAATTACCAAGAAAGTGCAGGATGAAACCCAGGGATGAAAGAGTCAGCACCTGGAATTTAGGAAGTTCTGTAGAGGCTGCCTGTGCTCAAAGATGGAATGGGGATAACCTAGTTTTCTAACTTGCATAGGCTGTCCCTTAAGGCCATCAAGAAGTGACAATGGGCCAGGTGATGGCAGCTCATGCCTTTAACCCCAGCCCTTGGGAGGCAGAGGCAGGCAGATCTCCGTGAGTAGAAGGCCAGCCTTGAGTTCCAGGACAGCTCAGAGCTGAGCTGTCTTGAAAAACAACAACAACAACAAAACAAAATAAACAAACAAAAATAATGCTTACTGCTCTTGCAGAGGACACAGTTATGGTTTCCAGCATCCACAGGACAGTTCACAGCTGTCTGCAACTCCAGTTCCAGGGAACCCAATGCCCTCTTCTGGCCTCTGTGGGTACTGTACTCATGTGGTGCACATATACACATGCAGATACACACTAATACACATAAAGTAAAATAAATAAGCTTTTAAAAAGTGAATCTGACTCCAGGACTACAAGGAAGGACCAATTATGAAATTAGACCAAGAGTTACTTGGGCTAAATATTCACCTTCCACCAGATTTTTCCTTTACCTACAGCGTACACTGTCATGCCTTCCTTACACTGCAGGATTTTAGCCTTAAGCTCTCAATGACTATGTAGGGCAGAAAAGTCCTTTGTATGGTGCATAGCAGCTGTTGGAATTCCTAGCAGCATCTGTTTTGAGATACCTGAATTGTCATTATTCTCTAAATAGAAAAAAATAACAATAAGATTAGTTTCTAAAGCACTTGGGTCAACCAAGCATTTATTGTAATTGGAGACATCCTGGGGCTTCACAAACAGAGAGTTTCTCAGTTCTCTAATGTCTGTTAGCCCCACTTAAATCTTTTCAGCCCTCACCACTGAGGTCTTTTAGCTCATTAGACCCATGTGATCACTTGCCTGAAATACCGTGATGTCATTGCCCTCGAAGTTCCACCAGGAATCCTTGGCTCTGGCTCATCTCTAACTCTTCAGGGCTTCCCTCCATGGAAGGGTGCCTACATCCCCATCCCAGGGCAGATCTCCTGTCTGACTTCCAAGCTCACTTCACACCAGTCAATTTAGTCATTGTCGCCTGACATACCTGCCTGCAGATCTCAGATACCCAAATTCATGCAGGATAAAATAGGGCCATCATCCTTCTACCCCATCTCAAACCAGATGTTCAGATGTCTGGGATTTGTGCCATCGTGGTTCCATTTGCTTAGGCCAGAACTCTTGGATATTTCTTTTTATCCACCCCTCTTCCTGCCTGGTATGACAGTTTAGTGTAACTGGACTTGATATATCCTACCCAGTTGACCCTCTTCAGACTAATGCATTCTCTAAAAGGCATCCAAAATGAGCCTTCTAAGATGCTGATCTAATGATGCCATTCTACTAGTGTAGAGACATCTTAATGGTTTCCTAACCATTCCACAGAGTGACTCAGGAGAGGTCCTTGTTCATTTGGTGTCGACCATTTCTCCTCTCCCAGCCTAACTTCCTGTCATCCCACCATGCCTCCCTTTATTCCTGTGTGTGCTGCTTTCTCCTCATCTAGACAACTTAGTTTTCATGGTACTCTTTATTAACACTCATCCTGAATCACCTTTAACTTCTTACCCTGAAGCCTGAGTCAATCATTCTGCCTGTGAGGAGTCCTGTGGAGACAGAATCTTTTTTTTCTCCCCTCCTTGCTTGGGCTCTTGTTTATGCTTAACTGTTATAATGCTTAATTCCGTGTATGACATAGGGTTGATGATCAGCCTGTTGCACTGTGCATACCCTGTATCCAAAATACCTACCATATCCACCAGAGAACAATGACCTCAGTGTAAATTCAGTGTAAATGAGGCCGCATTTTAGAGTTCCCAAATGTTCTACTGATATGATGGCAGCTGAGAACTGTTGCATATTTTCTTGTAATCTTTTGTCCCAGAGGCATTTTGATGGAAATTTGAGTCATTCTTTTCTTTTTTTTTTTTCTTTTTTTTTTTTTTTTTTTTTGGTTTTTCGAGACAGGGTTTCTCTGTGTAGCTTTGCGCCTTTCCTGGAACTCACTTGGTAGTCCAGGCTGGCCTCGAACTCACAGAGATCCGCCTGGCTCTGCCTCCCGAGTGCTGGGGAGTCATTCTTTTCAAACTTGCCTCTATTTACTTTACAACATGACTTTGGCACCTGTCTCAAGAATTTCCATACCATCCTTAGGGGCTATCATGTTTCCACCAGCCTCAACTATACATCTGGCCACATCGGAGCCTTCACAGAGATGTAGAACTATGACATGTTTGAGGCCTGTGTTAACATGGCAAATACCTGCGGATCCTCAAAGCTTTCTACCATGGCTGATCCAGGTCACCTGCCATTTCATTTTGCCACACAATAATAAACCTCAGTGATGTGTTTGCCATATATCCAGCTGCCCCATTCTCTTCACACTTAACCATCCATCAGCTGTGGATGTCTTCCCAAAGGGAGGTCTCATGTTCTTTCCTTCTCATGTTCTTCTGCTGCTGAAAGGTACTGGAGAAAATGGGCTGAGTGGGCTAGCTCGTTCAGGTTCTTATGTGTATTAGCTGAACCCTAGAAAACTCAAGTGCAATTAAGAAAATCTTCCATTTCTTCAGCTTGTTTATACATTCGCAACCTCCCACAGCTGTTCCAAAAGGTCTCTCCTCATTTAGGCTGTAGTAGAGGACTTTTCTCAGTTCATCAGAGGACTTTTTCTACACCACCAAGGGGATCACTGAGCTCTAGCTTCACCGAATCACTTCCTGTTCTGAAACCACAGTGTTGGAAGAAGAGAAGCCAAAGAGCTTCCAGGGAAGAGGCAGAAGCTGACCCTGGAAAAGAATAAGAACCATGATGGGGGAAATGCAGAGGTGAAGACAGTATGGAGAGAGTTCAATTTAGAAAAGTCTAGTTCAGAAAGTAAATACCAAATGCCCTGACTTTCCCTAAAGAAAATTAATAAAATGCTGCATTTTCTCTCTCAATTTAGAGCTTACATTTTGTATATGTGTGTATGTGTATTTTTGTGTGTGTGTCAGTCATGAAACTCGAATGGGGACCATGAGGGGGAAAGTAGAGATCTTAAAGGGAGAAGAGGGGAAAAGAAAGCAAGCAATAAAGCTATCCAAACTCCAGGTCCATCCCGGGCCACACATCCTGTGCTGTGGCCCAGGCTGTGGCCCAGGCTCATTAGTACAGCTCTCATCCATCCCTCATCAAAGAAGGTTCTTGCTGCAAAAGGTAGACACCATTACAGGGATCTACAACTGGTCAAGATGCAGAGAATAAGTAACCACAGGGTGGCCATGATGTGTTTGCTATACAAGCTCTACATTGAAGGCTCAGGGCAGATTTTGGAAGAAGCAGTTGAAAGATTTTAAGAGCCAATATACCCAGACATTTGCTGCAGGATACTGTCTTCTGTCTATGACAGGGAAGCTATACCTCTGAACTCGCAGCAGTAAGGTTATCTGAACAAGGCCAGCATAATGACGGCACCAGTTGACATGACAGTGTGGACAGGGGAAATTCTACATGGTCTCACCTCCAGATGAAGACCTGTGGGTGGTCACTGCCTACTGAGAGAGGGACAGTCAGTGTCCTCCAGGGATGAGCTACCACACAGATATTCTAATATGAAGTGCTCAGTTCTGGACACATGCACACACAGGCAAAGCCAGAAACAACCCTCAGCAGGTTATATATACACGTGCATGACTATACACACACATAACAGTAATAATAATAAGAGACCATGAATTTGGGAGGGGGTGCATGGGAGGAGTTGGAGGAGGAGAGAGAGGGGCAGGGGTGAGGTAGATGGAGTGATCATGTATGCAAAAGGCTAAAATTATTAAATTTTAAAAAAGAAGAGGGCTGGAGAGATGGCTCAGAGGTTAAGAGCACTGGCTGCTCTTCCAGAGGTCCTGAGTTCAATTCCCAGCACCCACATGGTGACTCACAACCATTTGAAATGAGATCTTGTGCCCTCTTCTGGTGTGCAGACATAATGCAGGCAAAATACTGTATACATAATAAATAAATAAATCTTTAAAAAATAAAAAAGAAGAGAAAAAAGAGAGAGCAACAGAATTCGTGTAACATGAAAGCAGAAGGGAGGGCTACAGGGAGAGGAAGGGGCCCAGAGGGTGGGGCCAGGGTGATGGGGAGGGCAGCATATAAGACCAAAATATGGGGGCTGGAAAGATGCCAGCATTTAAGAGCATTTGCTGCTTTTGCAGAAGACCTGTGTTCAATTCCTATCACCCACTTGGCGGCTCCCAACTGCCTGTAACTCCAGTTCCAGAGGATCTGATGAACTCTCTTGGACTCCTCTGGCCCCAAGCACATACATGGTGTACATATATACATACAAGCAAAACACACACATAAAAATCTTAAAGAAGAACAAAGTATGTATGAAAAGGTCCAAGGAAACCAATTATTATGTTAGCAATAGGTAGGACTAAGTAGCGCGCTACACTTAAATGTTAAAGATACTAGGTAAATTAAGAAAGGAAACTTATGTAATCAAAAACAATCCATGGAGCGCACATTGGGGAACTGGCGACTTTTGGCCTCAAATTTCCCATCACCTGAAGGAAACAGTTCTCCTAACTGGAAGGAAAATACTAATGGCCTAAGAACAACCAGACTTTCTTGGTGTCACAGCTTTCTCAACAGGGTGGGGTTGGGGTGCTGTAGAGGACTCTGGGAAATGTGTGCAGGCATTTTGGCTTTTTGTCTTTGATAAAATGGCACAGGACCTCCCATGGCATTTAGTGACTGGGGACTGACACTATACAGGACTGACCTCTACTTGAGAGAATCATCCCAAGCGGAATGCTGACAGTGATCCCTTCACTCCATACTGTGGAAATCTTAGGGGCCAGGAACATTAATTACACTTTTTGAGGTACCTTGGCAATGGCACTTAGGACCAGCTGAGCATGTAGGAGTTGCTCAACGACAGCCTGAGAAATAAATTGTGCACCTCGGAAGTTGTATATGGTGCATTTTGTAAGTCTGTGGATGGTTTTCTGTCAACATACATTTTAATTTCAGAGATGCTTAATCTTCACTTCTGATTGACTTTTAATTGGCAGTGACTCCTAACACTGAGCGAGCTCAGTTATTAAAATGGAACCCTGCAGGGAATCCATTTGTAAAGCGATAAATCCTTTTACAGTGTGAATAATCACCCATTAATTGATCTGGTTTGTAAATTTGAATTTTCATATGCTGCCTTTTTTTTTCTTGAACATGAGTACCATTATGGTCTCTTCATTATAATCTCAGGAGTTCAAGAGGGTCTGACACATAAGAAGGGTTAGAACAAATTTTGGAGGAGCCCTTTGGGGTAACTCTTAAGCTTTCGCCCTTTCTGCTTATAGGATGTCTTTGGTCATTCTGGTTGAATAATCATTTGTTGCTGGCAACACTATCGGTCTGTTCACTTGATTTTGAAATAAAATGGCAAAACTATTTGTCTCTAGGGAATCTCTGGGCAGCTAACAGGGTTTTAAACCATATTTATTCCTAGAGAGTTTTCTTTCTATATCCTTCCTTTTACTACAGTGTCCCCCACCTGATTCTGCCAGGCTAGTGCCTGTGGCTGGGATGCCAACAGAATCCAGATCACTGCACCCCTCATTAAAGACCTGCCTCTCGACTCAGTATTTCTTTAGTTTTACAGAACTGTGTTCAGAATGCTTCCTGTGACTGGCATGAAGCCATTATGAGAAATGGTCACTTGAGTGAGTCTCTCTGGAGAGTGTTACAGGTGTCTGTCGGTATAGCTGATTCTAACAAATTTCATCCCCAGCTTATTTTCTGAAAATGAACTCTGTCACATTAGGCTTTCCATTGGTAAACCCATGCTTGATAATATTCCATCCTGCTGCTTTGGGTATTATAGCAGTTCATGCAGAAAGTACTGGATTAGCCTCATCACAGATGATGATGGGGGATATAAATGTGCATGGAATATTATTACCAATAATTACAGAGGGAACATTTAGCCTGGTGTTCAATCCACGATGCCCATAGTGTAGGTTATAACACGAAGACTCTCAAATGGGCTAAAGGTACCTGCTTTGGAAGCAATCATATCATAGGGGTCTTGGTAGCCTTAACTAATGTGTAGCATAACTACAGGAGGGATTTTTATTTAAGGTAGATATAGTACTCCCCGACAAACACCCGTTCCCAATTCAGCTTTTTCTTTTCTTTTCTTTTTCTTTCTTTCTTTCTTTCTTTTTTTTTGCCTGCCTTGTTCAGATTGACACAGGCATCACTCTCTATAATATTTTTTCCTTCCATTATTCTGTCCTTGGACTTATTAATCCATCATTTTATTTGGCCCTATTTTTTCAAATGTTAGATGTGAGCTGTGATATTTGTCTTGGCTAGCAAAATGCACGGGGTATGAAGATTCACTCCAAACACACCTTTCTCGTGTTCTTTCATGTCTCAATGAGAAACCTGGGAAACTTCCTTCCTTGTGATTGCACGCGCCTCAGACTAGCCCCCGCCCCCACCTCAACCCTGTTTCCCTTTTATCTGTAGATAACATTTGGGTCCTGAGAGCTGGTTAATGATTTCCCTGTCCACATGGGTGGTGGAAGCCAGTAAAGGCAACATGGGGGCTTGTCAGAAAAATGTCCGCTGTGCTGTCTCAGCATAGCGTCTCTCCACCTAAAGAGAGTGGGGGACCAGCCAGAAAGAGACAATAACATTAAAAGCAATATTTCTGTCATGAGGCCTTCTCAGAGCTGTGAAACTAACCTGCTTGTATTTTTTTTCCACAGCCCATAAAAGGGCTCACAGCCAGAAAATACAAATCCCATAGGCTGCTATTATGCTGATGGCAGTGAAGAAAGAAGGAAAATTGTTTCATTGCTGAATTGCAGATATAATTATGACATTTTCTATATTTTGCAGGGTGTACCAAAGAGTCGTATTAATATCTACTATGCCCTGTAGCTGGAGAGAAGGTAGCACCTCGAGCAGGGGACGCCGAGTCTGATTTTGCTGGGATTGAATCCCCCTGGCTGTTTACTAATAGGAATTTGGTGGTTAAAGGAGAAATTCAGAAGCAGGTGATAATGGCTGCATCCTTCGCAAGATCAGCTGATTCAGACAAATCATTTGTACCGGCTCAGGGAGTGAAGCTAATTGCACTTGCAGTGTGTCTTTCATTGCCAAGATCTGCCGCAGAAGTCTCCCTGCCTCCCTTAGCCAAAACTGGATACGATGAGGCGTCGAAAGACATTGAAACACATAACCCTAGTTGGTGGGAGAAAGGTTTGGGAGTTGATTTGGGGGTCTTGAAAACCAGCTCAGAGATGACGAAAGTGAAACTCCTTTTACTCACGGTTGTTTGTGGGTCAGAGGATTGGGGACAAGGTGTGTGTGTGTCACAGGGGAGGGACACATTCATATATTCAGTGTAGCTCAGGCCTCAGGGCTGGGGTTGGTGAACCAGTCCACACCCGATATTAAGAATTAAGTATTCCTGCTCAACAGCAAGCCAATAAATAAACAAACAACATTTTGGGAGATGCGGAATAGACAGGGAAATAAAATGTATAGTAATGAAATATTCATAACCTTGCATTTTATGGACCTCAACCTCTAGTTTGGTGATTTACACTATTTCTGTATGCAGTAGTATGGGATCTGCCGAACACTAATAAAGACGGCATTAGAATACTATTGCCTCAGTATCATGGCAAAGGGAGGATTCATCAGAGCTGTATGGTGGCTATAAACTTGAGTAAACAGAAACACATATGGACATCACTTTCCTGCACATGCCAAAACAGAAACTCATATGGGCACCGCTTTCCTGCACACACCATCTCTGGCCCATGAAAATGGGGAAGATAAGAAATGTCGCAGTGACGAAGATGATGAGTGTAGCACCCAGCTTCTTATAAGTCCCTACATTATTCTCTGAGGTGGTGGCTGCCGAGGAGTCACTTCTGCATCCTAAACGTGGCCCACCTGCATCCTCAACTCGAACTGCGGAACTCCATTGCTGCCAGTCTCCCCGAATAGGAAACAGTGGCTCAGTTTCAGCCTGGCTTTTGGCCTCAGCTCTGTTTCAGAGGGCTGATCTAGAAAGATGGACCGTGTCTTCAAAGAATACCTGGAGCATCCTGCTATCTACCAACCTCAGGCTCTTGGTGTTTGCCCTCGTCTCAGACTTTCCAGGTTCACCCGGCCATCAGCACAGGACAGACAATCAGCACAGGACAGACAGCTTCGGCTACAACGTCCTTCTCTTGAGCAGAGCTCAGCTTTGTTCCATTTTTACCACGAGATTCCACAACACTCTGGCTTGGTACTTAGTGCACCCTTTAGTGGGGATGAAACTATAGTAACATGGCACTGGTCCATGAAAACCATGTTATCTTTCCATTCGTCTCCTGTCTTTTCAGATTCACAAGGCTCTGCCTGACACTGGAGCCCTCTTCTCTACAGTCCCCTTCCTTCTACAAATGAAGAGAATTAGTTAACCATCGACATGCTTCTAAAGTGGGAGCTCAGGACCTGGGATTCATCCACTAAACTTCCTATGGACCAAGTTTGCAGAACCTGTATTGACACTGGAGTCCTCTTCTTTTGTCCTGTCTTGTCATGGGAAGTCTTGAGACCTTCCATTCTCCATAATGAGACAACAGGAAGCTAAGCTTCCTTCAGCTGGGTGTTGGGATTTGGATGAAAATGACTTATCACACCTTCATTTCTTCTGGCATTTATTATGTACACTTATTATTTGGGTCATGAGAGGACAATAATCACTAAACTTTTCAAATGACTAAATATTCATCCCCACAGGAAGGCATTAGTAGTATTGATGACAGATATTCATAAGCAATCGATTGGCTATCAATCCTGGGAAATTAATTTTTTACTTCTTAATAAGCTTCTATTTTCATTGTCCAAAACTTGGAGAGATGAACACACAGTAAAAACTGCAGATCTGAATGTTCAAGAAATGAATAGATGAACTTCATGGCTTTGGTGAACTATTCTTGCCCCAACATTTTACAGAGTTTGGCCATCACATTTTTTACTGAGCAAATAATTCAAGATCAGATGTGTTATTGTCAAGAGTGACCTAATGGGAACAGTGAATTTAGTTAAAACAGGGCATTTTATTGGCTTTTCTGGCAGTATGCTTTCCTCCAGAACCTGCTTCCTTTTCCACATTCTTCTATCTCCTAAGTACTGGCAGATCTTGGACTTGGACCCTTCAAACATTCTTTTCCTAATCTACCATGGACCATTAGCGTCACTTGCTAGTATAACTGGAGCAGTGCCTGCTCAACTCCAGTTCAGTTTTTTCTAGGTGTGTGTGTGTATGTGTGTGTGTGTGTGTGTGTGTGTGTGTGTGTGTGTGTGTGTGTGAATACAGCATACACACAGCATCTTGTGTGTGTGCATACTTATACATGTTCATATATGTTGAATGTGGACCCACACATGTCACAGCCCATGTGTAAAGATCAGACATACTTAAAGTACTGGTCCTTATATTTCACTTTGTTTCAGACAGGGCCACTTGTTCACAGTGGGGGCAAGGTAGGCTAGCTGCTGCAAGAGCTTCCAGGGATATTCCCATCTCTTCATAAAAACACTGGGGTTATAGACATGAGCTACTACATCCAGTTTTACATGGGTACTGGGGATCCAAACTTGGATCCTCATGTGTTCATAGCAAGCCTTTTCTCACTGAGCCCATCACATACATTCTACACACGCACACACACACACACACACACAAATGGTGTAACACAAAGAGCAAGTAGGTTAATAAACTAATGTTCTATGAGTTTATTGCCTGCTTCAGAAAAGCCCTAAAAGAATAAAATCTTAGAGTATTTTTGGCCAACTGAACCAATGTGTTTATATATATATATATATATATATATATATATATATATATATATATATATATATATATATATATGTGTGTGTGTGTGTGTGTGTGTGTGTGTGTGTGTGTGTGTGTGTGTGTGTGTGTATGCATTTTGCTACATCCATGCCTGGTGCCCATAGAAGTCAGAAGGGAGCATTGGATTCCCTGGAACTGGAATTATGGATGTTTGTGAACTACCATGTAGGTGATGGGAACCAAATCTAGATCATTCTCAAGAACAAGTGCCCTTATCTGCAGAGCAATCTCTCCAGCCCCATATACACACACATATGCACATATATAATATGTATATAATGTATACATGGAATATGTATATGATATATATAGAGAGACAGGTATTAACAATGTTCAATTATTAAGAGTGATGAAGATCGTTCACTCATTAAAAGTAATGACAGAAACATTGCCTACCTCAGGAAACCAAGGACCTGTGCTACTTTGTTATTTATGCAGAGTGACCCATCACCAATCATAAGTATCAGCTGAGACATGACATTCATCTGGGCCACAAACTTGGTTCTGAAGCCATGAGTTTGGACAGACTCTTTCAGACAGGCAATCCTGCTAACCTGTTCACTCAGAGCCTTTAGGATCCCTATCCAGACTCCCTGAAAGAGTTTTCAACAGAAATGTACCTTATTTTCAGAGCAGTAATAGTAGTAGGTCCCCAAATGAAGTTGCAGACATAATGAGTTGCAAACTCTGCCTTTTTCTTCCCTGGCTCCTGCTGGCATCTTTACAGATGTCTCACTGTCTCACGTTTTGGTCTAAGCTGGATAAAGCACACCTTCCTAGGGTTCTCTATTTGCTAATAGAAAAAGAGCCCGAGTGTGGCCAGTGAACTTGCTGTGAAGGGTTTTGACTTCAAGTGAGCTCACAATCAGCTTATCACGGCAGTGCTGCGCTTTGGGTTGTAATTAAAAGATTTTCTTAGGGAACATGACTATGCTGTTTGCACTTTCCTTTCATGTCCTCGAGGAAGAACAACATCAATCACTCATTTGCCTTTTATATGTTTTTTTTTTTAAAGGCAGTGTGGAGAAATAGGAAAAGCCAAGGCCATACAAGATCTACTTTTAAGTCCTCATACTGTCAATTATGATGTCTTTGAACTTGGGCAAATCACTTAATACTGCCGGACTTCAGTTTCTTCAGCTGTTCAATGGGCCAATGTTGCTGGCCTTGTGGGAGTCCAATGGGATTAAAATAAATAATGGATGTAAAACATTTGTAAATTTACCAGCGCGCATCAAACATCATGCGCACCATCTTTTCTAGATTTGTTTCCTTGAGTATTATCACTTCTCTATGCAATGGTGTGATTCTTTTAGGCCCCAGGAAGAGCTTAAGAGGATTGGTGAGACCACTGAGCTCATGTCCTTATGGTCAGAGAAGGCTGAAAAGACTCCCACTCATAAAGTAGTTCCCACTTTTCTGTGAGAATTTATCCTTGCCCTGATCCATCCCAGCACTTTGCTTCTATCCCTATTTCAGCCATAATTTAAATATATGTTTATATTTGTAAATATAATTTAATAATTTGTAAGCATAAATATATATTGCATCATAGTCTGTGGGTTGCTCAAATTGAGCAGATTTGAAGTCCAACTTTGTTTCTGCCACAGATGATAAAACCATGTTTGGGGGGCTCAGGATATTACTTGTCTAGGGTAGAAATTACAGTAGGATCATATCGTGGGTGTGAAAAAGGAAAGAACTGAGTCTATCACACCTTTCAATTCTACTTTGCAGTGGCTCACAGTTCAGCAGCAGATTCAATTCAGAGATACATTCTTGATTACTCTTTATCATCTATCTATCTATCAATTGATCTATCTGTCATCTACCTATACCTTTTTGGCTTTTTGAGATAGGGTCTTGTTCTATAGCCCAGGTCGGCCTTAAACTCAACAATCCTTCTGCCTCAGCCTCCTGAGTGCTGCCTTTTCTCGAGTCCAGAGCACAGAACACAGGCTTGCCCTGCCACACCTGGCTTTCCTAGTCTATGATAAACACATAAGAGAAAGGCTCCTATCTTTGAGCTCAGTTCATGAAGAACCTTAGGAAATTTCTTGGGTTTTCCTACCTATCCTTCTCCTTGAGAATGCCAGAGTTCATCTCTTGTTCCCCTTCCTACCACCTTCAATACAACTAGGAAGAAATGAAATCCATCCAAAGGTTCTATATCTCACTGTGCCTTTTCTAAATTTCACCCATGGTCTTCAAATGGCTGGTTAAGAAGAACAGTGGCCATCACAAATTACGGTGAGGACATGATGCAGGCAGACCATTCCTTTCAAAACCTCTGTGAGAGGCAGTGGAAGCAGGATGGTGTGGCAGAACCTCTGTAGAGGAAGACAGTGAACACAGATTTTGCATTTGATGGAATTTGAAAGCCAGGATTTCTTACTGTTGAGTTCCCCTAATCTCCCTCATTTGCCTAAGGAGTCCAAAGTAGCTAACCTCTAACACTGCGAGAATCTCTATTGGTTTGTTCATCATTTAACACATATTTAACTAACAAACAAGGGTCACGGCAGCAGAGTCGCCAAGGGCACAGGCCTTGGCTTTGCTTTTCCTACTTACCCTCTGTAACTAGGGGAGTTATGTATGCCAGAGAGGCTGAGAACACTGGAGCTCAGTCCATGAGGCTGGATATTCCAGCAATCATAATCCGGTGCTGAAGGCTTGGAGGAATGCTAGAGAACTACTGGTCTTCAGTTCACACTGGAAGGCTGAAGAATCTGGGTTTCACTCTCAGCAAAGGATGCAGTAGAAGAAGCAGAATCAATGGACTTCACCTGCTAGGAGAGATGGCAGGGCAAGCGAAACATGGCAGGGCTTTCCCTCAGACGTCTTGGGGAGGGTCTTTGACCTCCATTAGTCCTTCATGAAATAACGTTATAGACACATTCAGAGACACATTTATTAGTTCGTCCCAGATCCAATCACATTGACCACCACCACAGAGGTTAACAATTGTGCTGGGCCTTGAGAATCGAGTCAGTGTTTCTCAGACAGTTAAGGAGAGCTCAAGTCTGGATGTGTTTCTCCTTTCCTTTCTTTTCTTTTCTTTTCTTTTCTTTTCTTTTCTTTTCTTTTCTTTTCTTTTCTTTTCTTTTCTTTTCTTTTCTCTTCTCTTCTCTTCTCTTCTCTTCTCTTCTCTTCTCTTCTCTTCTCTTCTCTTTTCTTTTCCTCTCTCTCTCCTCTCTTGCAGTGTCAGGAGCTCTGGCATAGCTTGAATGGAAAGGATATAGCTAGAGCATGGGGTGAAGCATTCCAGGAAGGTGCTAAATAAATGATTCTGTGTCCAGAGCCCCTGTGTGAGGTTAAGTTGCACACTGAGGCTATGTTTATTTCATTCTTCTGCTCCCAATATGCACATATCCAAGAAGCCCAAGGAAGGACCAGAAAGAGCCCGGACTGGTATGGGAAGGTTGGGAAAGGATACATAACCAAAGCAAAGCCCACACTATCAGTTTTCTTATTTGAAAACTGCTGGACTTCCCTGAAAGAATCCCAGGCCAGGTCTAGTGGTGATCATGCCATTAAGTACTCAGTTCGCTGTCCTGTATTGATTTAGGGGAACCATGACAACACTGGAGCTAACACAGCCTAGGTGAACCTCATAGTCAGCTCCCCTCTGGACTATTGAAAACTGCTCCATTGCACCCGCTCTTTAAGTCTCTGAACCCCATTTTCCCATGGGCTGTCAGATGAGATGCCATGTGGATAGCACACTGTAAAATGTAAAGGAACAAGCCGTTGTACTGGGTCAGCCCACTTCAAAGAATTTTGTAAGGAAGCATAATTAAATGGAGCACCAAAGCCCCTCCTACCCGCCCACCAACAGAGGGCAGTGTCCTTCAAAGAACTAGAGTGGATTGGGCTGAGGGGCAGACCTGCATGCATTCCAACTATTACGTCAGACACATCAAAATAGCTAGCAGACAAGCTTATAAATATGTGCAATTACTATCCACTAATTAAAAACAAAGTTTTCAAATTTTAAAAGGTAAAGGAAACGACAGCAATGATAACAACAGCTAAAGGCAAGACAGCCAGAATGGGGGAACACTGTAAGATAAGGCTGTACAATTGAACGGTTCTGGCCTTCTTGGAGTGTGGGACTTTTTCCTAACATGAGTTTCTTTGTCTTGATTTGGACATTTCCCCCTCTCCAGGTGAATTTCCAAGGGCTGGAGTCAGGGTTCTACATGAAGGCAGTTTCGGGTGATGGCTACGAGGGAATCTTTACGATCAAGTCCATAGGGTTAACCTTTAGCTTATTTATTTATTCATGGACACTTTAGTTCACCTAAGTCTCAGTTGATTCATCTGTAAAATGGAGAAAATAATAGCTGTTTCAGAGGATTGTTGTCAAGACTGAATGTAATAACACCATAAAGTGTTTAGCATACTGATAGCTCTTAATAACCATCTAGTAAATTTATTCATCATCCCTATTTAAATTTTTTGAGAACTATAATGATAGTTTTGCTTTTTAATTGTGAACCCCACCCCCAGCTTGCCAAAGCCATACTTGTACTCAGATTTTAAACTTAAACACACACACAGTTCCATGTCTGCCTCATGCTGCTCCTCCTGATATGTCATAGATTCCAACACAAAAACTCAAACTCTGGTACAAGAGTGAGGAATTGAGAGTGAGCAGAGATGGTATTTCTAGCTTGTCTGTCGGGTTTAGCAAATGTGCAGTAGGAAACAAGCAGTCCCCAGACCTGTGGTGAGCTGTGTGTCAAGACCCTTCTTTTCTAATAAGCTAAGCTCTTAGCAGCAGTGGATAAAAGGCACTAATTAAAAAAAAAACTGTATATGATATTTTTACCCCAATGCATTTTTTTTATATCTAATGTAATGTACATAGTATAAATAAGTAATGCAATCAAGTTTATCTTTGAAAGAAAAAAGTTAATAATCTTACTGGAGTATTGGAGATAAATGGTGCTCTTTCTGCATTTATTATAAATCATACAAATCAAAGCTGCTCAGCCTGAATTGTGTCCTTGGAATATGCTCAGACCCTTTACGACCCAACAGCCAGGAGGATCCTCCAGGTCTACTTCCAGGCATCCACAAGACACTTGAATCTGTGGGTGTCCCATTTGGGAGAGCAACGTTCCCGGTAGCTGTGACCCTAGAAGGGACTGTCTTGCTCATCACAGGGGTGACAAATGCTGACACAAACCAGACTCACACGTGGGACATGGAAAGGATGACCTCTGGCTCTGTGAGACTTCAGTGAGCCGTGTGAGGAGGGAGAGGTGGCAAGAGTTGAACACCAAGTGGACAGTGGATGTGGGATGATAGAGGAAAGAGTGAGGAGGGAGAGGTGACCAGGCAGATCCTTGTGGGGTCTCCCACTGGGCCCAGATCCTTGTGGGGTCTCCCACTGGGCCCTGCTGCCTGGAGAGTGTCTTCAAGGTCAGGATCAGATGCTGGTAGAGCACGAGACTCTAGTGATGAGTCCAGAATCTTTGTTCCTTAGGAAGATTAACTTTCCTACTTTGAGCCTGCTTTCCCATGCCTGGGATCTAGGATTGCTGAACAGAGGCGCCTTGAGGGGCCCTGTGAGTGATGAGTTCTTTGCCCCAGGGTCTTATCCCCTTTCTGCTTTTCCATGCTTGGGATCTAGGATTGCTGAACAGAAGCACCTTGTTGGCAATGATCTCTTTGCCCCAGGGTCCGATCCCCATTCTGAGCAAAGACTGAACTTGTCCAATGTACATCAAGTTTCTTCTCCAGCTTACTGCTTTTACCAACCATCCTCCCTTTCTCTAGTAATTCTGATGTCTCCATTATTAGTACTCTATTCTCAACTTTAAAATACACACATGTCTCTTCAACAAAAGCAAGAATAAAGATACTCCCTTCAAGCCTTGTCTACACATCCCCACTGCCACCACCTCTCCTTTGAGAAACCTTATGAAACTGCTCTCACCTCTAGTTGAGTCATGATACCCCGCTGTGTCTCAAGAACACTGTGCATCCTTCCATGGTAGCCCTGCTACAGGCTGACATTTTGAGTTGTTTCCTCTCCTCTCCTTTAGTAGCCCATGAGTTGGGTAGGAAATGGAGATCCAGCTCTCATCTCCATCCCTGTGTTTGTCACTGGGCTAGGGGCTTAGAAGATGCTCAGCATGCCAAATTTTCTCTTTCACACTTATTGTATTAGCTTTTTCTAGAGGAAAAGAAGTGACAGCTGATAGACAGGGAGGTGAAAGGAAGTAATGGAAAGAAATCTACCACAGGGAACTGGCTCACATAGTTATGAGGGATTAGATGTCCCCAGACCCAAAGGTGGCACCTTGGAAAGCCAGGAGACCTGCCAGCATGTTCCTGGCTCAAGTCCAACCCCAGGGGTCAAAGAGCAGCTTGGATCCATGATTCCTTCCTTCTCTGTGTTCCTCTTCTCTTCATGCTTCCAATGGGGCATGCTAACACCCAGCAGGGAAGTCAGCTCTCCCTAGCCCAGTGTAGATATTAATGTTATAGAGCAACAGCCGGGTGGGCACATCTAGAATAATGCTTAACTAAATTATCTGGGCGCCCTGGGTCCCAGCTGGGTGGTCATATAAAAACATACATCATACTGGCACATCATATTTTCCAATCCCCACCAGAGGTTCTATTTTGTTCTATGAAACATTGATCCCAGCTCTCAGAATTACCCCTTTCAGCTCCCTCTAGTTCTATAGTATGCACCAATTTGAAGCCCAACGTCATTCCCCTTAAAAAATGCTTCCTTTGCACAAAAATATGCATATATTACACATCAGCCATCAGGTGTTAATGATATTATCCCAGACTGTGTTAGTTTTGAGTTGCTGTGACAAAATGCCTGAGATAAATAAGTCAAAAAGAAGAAAGGTACGTTCTGGCTCAGGGTTTTGGAGGTGTCCACTGTGGTAGGCTGGCTCCATTGCTTTTGGGCCTATGGAACACATATAGAGCAAACCTCTTTATTGCAAGTAAATGGGAAGCAGAGGGAGAGGAGGAGAGGCTGAGGCCCCAATACCCCTTCAAGGGTTCTTTCTCATTTACCTCACTTAAAGGTCCTACCAGCTTCCATAGGCTCATCAGCTGGGGAATAGGCCTTTCACCCACGACACTTTCAGGGACATTTAAAACACAAACAGATTGGCAATTTCTAACATCTATTCTCCTTCTTATCATGAGAACTAGAATCTTCATCATTTTGGGATATGGCAATGTTTTGCAGCCCCATACCAAGAATTATGAATGATAAAGTAAAAGTGATTTGGTAAATATTTACCCAAGGGGTTTATATCTCAAGTAAAGTGCTGTATTTGTTCAGAGAACTCAGAATAATAGATGAGAGTTCTAGGTAGATCTTAGATTATGTAATATAGATAGCAAATTCTCAAGGAACCAGGAGAAAGGGCCTCTATGGACTATGATGTTGCTTTGTCCACTTTGTGTTGTAACAAAACACTGGAGGCTGAGCACTGTAGCAGATGTTTTCCTGGTCCTGCCTGGCCCACAGTCAGGACAAATCTCTATCACCTGCCAGTCCCGCAGCAGCTCGGACCCAATCAAACACATAGAGACTTATATTATTTATGAGCTGTGTGGCCTAATGGCTCAGGCTTCTTGCTAGCTGTTCTTATATCTTAAATTAACCCATCTCTATTAATCTATAAGTTGCCACCTGGCTCATGGCTTAGCGGTATCTTTACATGTTGTTTCTCATCACGTGGCTGGCATCATCTCCCTCTCTCAGTCTTCCACCTCCCAGCATTCTCCTCCTCCTTGTCCCACCTACACTACCCTTCCTGCCTGGCTACTGGCCAATCAGCGTTTTTATTTATCAATCAGTCATAGCAACAGCATACAGGATATCCCACAGCAGAGCACTTTATAAAGAAAAGAAGGTTGTTAGTATTATAGCTATGGAGGATAAAAATCCAAGACCAGGTGGCCCTATCTGGTCAGTTTCTTGTGAGAGCCATCTTGCTGGGTCACAGCCGAGTGGATGACATCATGTGGCAGAAGTACATGTAAGAGACTCAAAGGAAGAGGGAGGAGGAGAAGAGAGAGGATGATCACGTGACAACAAGCAGAAGATGGGGTAGTGTCCAGGCTTGCTTTGATAACAGCCTACTCTGTGAACTAATCCCAGTGTAACCCACTCACTGGGGAGACCGACTTTCATCTCTTCTGAGGGTGGGGCCTGAACCTCTTAAATAAGTAGTTCTCAACCTCAGGGGTTGTGGCCCCTATGAGGGGGTCACATATCAGATATTTACATTAGGATTCATAACAGTAGCAAAATTATAGTTATGAAGTAGTAATGAAATAATTTCATGGTGGTGGTGGGAGGGACACCACAACACGAGGAAGTGTATTAAAGTGTGACAGCATTAGGAAGGTTGAGAACTACTGTCTTAAATGGTCCACGGGCCTCAACCCAACCACACAGGTGATCTCCCTTTGCCACCTAAATCTTGGAAGGACACACTCAGGCCGTGTCTGAACCTTAGCAGATTCTAATTTGTCTCGCTTCCTAGGCAGCTAGGACTGATCAGGTGACCAGGCACTGGCCTTGCAGGTGTAAGCAGCACCTTTGTGAAGGGTTTCCAGGGGCATTCTTCAGGGGTGCCACCTCAGCGGGATGCTGTGTGTTTTCCTCTTCTGGTTGCCAGGACCTGAGACAAGATGCTGGAGGCCCAGCAGCCAACTCGAGGGTGGAGGCTATGTGTTAAGAATGGTAAAGCAGAAAAGATGTGAGCTGTCCCGGTTCCTGGCGTCTTTGTAGTGCTGCCCTCCCCGCCCCGGACTGCTCATTTCCGGATGTCTTTTACATGAAAGAATAGACCAGTGTGGCTTTAAACCTCTCAACAGAGGTTTTTCTTTTCTTTTCTTTTGGATTTTCTATTTTATGTAGCAGAACATAATCCTAGCTGAAACAGATAGACGAATTAATTTTTGCAAAAGAATAAAAAGAAAGTATTGTCTGAACTAAAGGCAATTTTTTTTTCAGTTACAAAAGGGCATTTATCCTAATATCTGAGGAACGAGTGAGAAATGACTCTCAGATCTATTTGGTATTACGAATATAAACTCTATCCCATTTTTCCATTTTCTTTTCCATCACTCCGAATCCTTCGGTGATGTGTGGCTTTGCCTTGTCTTCCCATGCAAGGATGATTTTCCTGTAAATTAGAGCAGAAAAGAAGAAAGCCTTGTAAATCATCTCTCTCACTTAACTTGCCCATTGTCCTCTCTCTGCAGGAAGCCTACAGGTTGCAGAAGAAAATGGCTGGTGGGAATGCGGCGGGGAGCATAACGTGGTTTTGAAATGAGGTGAGAATAAGTGAAATTAGTGTAACAGCAGCCAGTGCTGGTTTCGACTTAAAATGGAAGAAATCACGGAGAAGAGGCCTTTGTTTTAAATGAGACCAAGACAAGGGCGCATCTTTCTCAGGACCACATTAAATGAGTGGAAAAGAGGACCCTAGGATGCCCAGTCAGCACTCCCAGCTCCTCTGTTCATCTCCCTGCAGTGTGACCCATCAGGCCACAGGGGGGACCATTTTGTACTCCTGGACTACAGTGTGCTTAGAGAAAAGTCCCTTTTTAGAGCTTTAATGATTTAGAAAGCCACTCACCCAGAATATGGACACCAAAGTCATGGCGTGGCCCTAAAATTCTGCAGCTGTCTTTTAAGAAAAGCCAAAATTTATTAACAAAATCAGCGAATCAGTGCGCTGTGTGTGTGTGTGTGTGTGTGTGTGTGTGTGTGTGTGTGTGTGTGTGTGTAAACAGTTGCTGACAATTTCTGAAGCAGAGACCAGTAGGGTTGGAAAGCAACTAACCCTACTTTATGATAGAGGAAAAAAATAACACTGAGCATGACGGACCTTCTAGACCATAGGACAGACACTGGCCTCTGGGCAGAAGAAAGAAACCGGGGAGCCCTGTAGGACTCCCCACTCAGAGGGCTGATAGGTAGTGGCCAGTTACTGTCAGGAGGTTCATCTGTGCTGGGGCTGAGAGCCTCCCTTTCCGTGCTGGGTCACCAGAACAATTCTCAGAGCTAGTCTTCAGAGACCCCAAGATAGAACAGTGTGACAGTTGATATCCCGGGCTTAGAAAGTCACCTAGTGTCACTTCTGTACTTTGTATTTTATAGGTCAAGCCACCACAACGGTGCACACAGGCTCCAAGGGATAGGCAATACAGCCACCACTTCAGGGGTGCAAAGCCAGAGTGACCTTGGACGAAGTGTATGAGGGATGGGACTTATGGTCACTGTATTGACTGTCGTAGGAAAAGCCCGTTGCTCAGAGGGAAACTGGAAGTTCATCTGTCACCTCATCGGCCCCAACGCTCATCTACAAAGCATTCACTTGTCTAAGCTGGGAAGGCCTCAGGAATGAAGATTCTACTCCCACCCCATGCTGGTACGATGGGCGGGGCTGGGCCCGAATCTCTGAGCTCCTGAACCTTGCAGAGATGAAGAGTCAGATACAGTCACATGTCCAGGTTCCAGAACATTCAGAAAACTCTGTGCTTTTCTAAAAATAAAATGGTTTTGAGGAAACTGCTCTCTCCTGTCTTTGTCCACTGAAAGGCAGGCCATCCCAAACTCAGGTTTCCATGGCAGTGGGATTCTGTGCTAATGCCTTTCTGTCACAGCCAATCTCAAGCCTTGGGGTGGGAGGGTGAGGCAATGCATGCTGGGAGCTGGCCTCCAGACAGCACAGTCTCCACTAATGCCATACTGACAGGAGTTCTTATTGTGGCGAATAACAGTAACCGAAGCTTTCCTGGTTTGTGGGTATAAATGAAATAACATTAACAGGAATAAAAATCATAGTTCAGGTGTCCATGCCACCAACCAGTCTAAAATCTCAGAAGGCAGGAGTAACCTCACCTATGTTTACTAAACATTTGCCTGTTTTACTTTTGTTACAATCCATGTGGATAAGGTTTTCTATTCCTGAAACCACTCAAAAGAGTGTTTCTCCCCACTTTATTGCTGCCAGTGAGGTCCCTGCCTATGCCTCAGGGGACAGAGCAGTTCGGGAGCAAAAGGCAGCAGAGGTGAAAGGAAGATTTCCTGCCCCAAGCCTCTCTTCGTCGTTGGTCCCTATTTTGGGGCCCCACCCTGTTACCTGGGTACACACTGCTTGAGCCCTTCTGTCTCATAGAGTCCCAGTGAGGACAGTCTCCCTGGCCCTGGCAAACAATCTTTCTCTCCACAGGACTCAGATGACAATCCAGGGAAACCAACTTAAAAACAGATGCTGGGAGACAGCCTACTCCACCAGGCCATTGGATATTTTCAGACATGGCTAGTCCTCAGCTCAGAACACAAATTAGACCAAATGTGAATCTCCGCTACATTTCTCAAGGTGAAAGAACACCACCATGTTTCCCCAAGAAACAACTCTGTGAGCTAGGTGGGACTGATACACTTGACCAGTGTGATAGTCGTCTTTCATGGGATCAGCTGCACTTTCATGGAGGTCTAGCAAGGGCCTTAAATGTGAGCATGATGGAGATGTGGGACAAGGCAAGATGGACCTCCTGGGCAGCAATGCTGGATCTCTCCTTGGAGTCACCTCTTGATGACAGGTCACCAAGCTTGGCTAGGACACTCTAGACAGTAGATGCCTTTTCTTCTTTGTGCTCACAGCACTTTGGACTGGTGAAGCATTTGTCACACTTTCTAACACACTTTAAGTGTTAGTCCTCCCCACAAAACAGCTCCTGTGCCAGCAAAGTGCCTGGCATAGGAAAGGTACTTGATACATATTTATGGGTAGACAAGTGTCAATGGCTTAATATGTTTCTAATAGGAAAAGTCTCCTCCCACCCTAAAGGACATTTGGGAATTTGGGGAACGTTTTTGGTTGTCACAGCCGTGGGAAGTGACCAGAGCCACAGACACAGAACATCTTACAATCTTCCCTGAATCAAAGACCATTCTTTCTCTGAGAATAACTGCAAGCAAGACCATATTTCAGGAAGCCCCAGGCCCTAAAGCCTTCAGATTGAACTAGGAACAGTTTATCTACCTGCAGCCTTGCTGTTAGGAGTCCGTGATGGTTTGAATGAGAATGGGGCCCAGAGGCTCAGACGTTTAAATACTCAGTTCCCAGTTGGTGGAACTGTTTGGGAAACATTAAAAGGGGTGGCCTTGTTCGAGGAGGTGTGTCACTAGGGGTGGGCTTTGAGGTCTCAAAAACCTATGCCATTCCCAGTTAGTGCTCTCTCTCTCTCCCTCTCCCTCTCTCTCTCCCTCTCTCCTCTCTCTCCTCTCTCTCTCTCTCTCTCTCTCTCTCTCTCTCTCTCTCTCTCTCTCTCTCTCTCTCTGATTGCGGATCAAAACGTAAGCTCTCTCAGCTATGCTCAGCCCCGTGCCTACCTGCTGCCATGTTCCTTGACATGATGGTCACAAACTTACCCTCTGAATCTATAAACCCTAAATAAACTCTTTCTTCCATAAGTTGCCTATCATAACTTTTTAAAAATTTGCTGTCCAATGCCTGCCTAGAATAAGTTTTTATAAGGTTACTACCACAACACACACACTATTCCGATTTCTATGAGATCCGTTTTATATCATGGTCTTCCCACATTTCCATGCTGGCTGCATAGTTATGATGTTTAACGAGTGAAAAATATTCTCCTGCTTTCATATGCCACCTCATCTTGTTGCGTATCGAGGCGGTCCTAATAAATATTCTTTTACAAACAGTTCTCAGTGTTGCTGCTTTGTCAAAGCAGTATGAGCATTATGCTTTCTGCTCGAGGTTTCCTTACGGCTTTCCCAAAGGGTTGCCATGATTTACAATGCCTTTAGAAGTATGTGAGGATCTAATTTTATCATAGCCTTTAATGATAAGTTTTTAATTAACAGGTATCGGGTACTGAAGGGGTGTCTCAGTCAGTAAAGTGTTTGCCACCCAAGCATAATGATCTGAGTTCAGATTCCCAGTGTCTATATAGAAATCGGGGTAATGTTCCTGAAATCCTAGGCCTGGGGGTGCAGAGACAGGAGGATTTCTGGGACTTGCTGGTGGAAGAAAACATGGGAAGATGCCTAACATTGACCTGTGGCTTTCACACACACATGTGTGGGCACATGTGTTCATACACACATGAGCATGGACACACAAGTAAAAATGCATGCAATACAACAATTAGTAGGTATAAAATGATATAAATGAAAATTAGAAAACTTGAATTTATTTTAATATCAAATATTATTTTCTATATAATTCTCTTTGTATTTCTTCTAATACAAATGCTCATATAATCAAACTTTCCCCTAAGCACAGTTGTAGTACTATCATAGGATAAAAAGAATAGTGGGGTATAAGTAATCTGATCAGGAAAATGACACAAAAGGGGGTTCCTCAGTTGGGGGAGTGAGGCAAATACAAGAGAAGGAGGGAGGTAAAATGCTAACATAGATGGCTGAAAGGGCCACAAATAATCATACTATTTATTAACTATTTACCTAAAAAACCCCTATAATGCACATGATTCAGTATACAAATGTACATATATAGTTTTAACGAACATTTCTCTTCTGGGCTGATGGTACTCTCTCCAAGAGTCAAAGACGATCTAACGAAATTCCCAATACCAGACATGAGAAGCCTTCTCTTGAGTTGTTGGCCAGGGATGTCTGAGAGACTCCCAAGACAAACAGCATATCACTACCACCGTTGGTTAACCCCCCAGAGATGGAAGGTAATTAATTGCCTCTTGTTGAAGACACTGTGCCCTTCAGAAATAGGGCCCAGAGGTCCCTGAGCAGGAACTAACTTGAATGCCCCCTCCCTGAGGGCTAGCTTTCATGGTACCAGAAGGCACCATGAAGGTAGCATGCAAGTTTCCAAAGGAGGGAGGTAACCAACATCCTACCCAGCTTTGATATCATTGAACCACATCAACTACCAGCATAGCATGATAACCCTATGGGTACAGTAGTGGCACAATATGTTGGTGGTAACCAACTTCTCTCTAATTAGACTTAAGACCTACTCAGCAAGAGGGACACCATGTCTGGTATGGGAAACCTTCCTAACCAATCAGTACTAGTGAAAGTATGGTTATTAAAGGAGAATCTACAACCACTAATTTACTAAACCAGCACAATTCCTAGCAACAATCTATAAACATTTGTCCTTATACCCAAAGGTAAGTGTAGTCTTCACACCTCATCAAGGGAACTTCTCTTTGCAACAGATGGAGACTACTGCAGACTTACTAATACTGAACCACAACCAATCAATATGCAGAGTTGTATATCCCAGTCCCAGTGGGTACACCGACAAAGCACTCTCACATCTAAAGCTTAGGGAACGATGGGGAAGAAAGGATGGGAAGATCGTAAGAGCCAGAGGATCGGGGAGCTTGCTATGAGATTGTGTCTCCAAGTAGCAGAAGAAGCTACACCTGAAAAGTCTAACGAACATCAGTTGAACAAGGAGGCCGTCAATGAACAGACCAAGCCGCATTGGGACAAGTCCACAAGCTCTCGACCCTACATACACAACTACAGTCAACTGAATAAAGCTGGAAGTGTGAGAAGTGGCCATTGTCAGGGAAGAGTACACCTATTGGTTGTTGGCTGCCAAATGGTCAGCCCTTAAAACATACGTACAAATAACATTATTTTGACTCAGCAGGTTATATTTAGGAATATATATGCACTACAAATATATGTATATATACAAATGCTTACATGCACTTTTTTTTTTTCTTTTTTTTTTTTTTTTTGGTTTTTCGAGACAGGGTTTCTCTGTGTAGCTTTGCGCCTTTTCCTGGAACTCACTTGGTAGACCAGGCTGGCCTCGAACTCACAGAGATCCGCCTGGCTCTGCCTCCCGAGTGCTGGGATTAAAGGCGTGCGCCACCACCGCCCGGCCTACATGCACTTTGTAACGATGGGGGGAGGCCATGACTTTGAAAGAGAGTGGGAAGGAGTAGATGGGAGGTTTTAGGGGGAGACAAAGGAAGGGAGAAATGTCATTAAAATACAACTTCAAAACTCAACAACAACAAAAGAATAGTGGGCCAGTGCAGGGCCTCTAGATACACTGAAAACGACAGAATAGCGAAATATGGGGTCAGTGCAAGAGCCTCTAGATCCATTGTCTTCTAACGTAACTACATTCTACTCAACACATCTCTTTTTCACCTGAAGGGAGTGGAGTGGTCTCTGATGCTTCTTCACTATAAACTTAAATACTCTACTCAAAAGAGGCCAAAGTCAACTGCATATCATATTATAAGGCATCGTACCTGTACTCAGAATACGTTTTGTAATCAAAATGAATTTTGACATGGAGGTATCTGGGATCCATTCTGTCTCCTCCTCCTTCTCCTTCTTGGTTTTGTTGAAAGGGTCTTGCAATGTCATCTATGACCTCAAACCCAATATTCCCATGCTTCAGCCTCCAGAACACTATTATGACACGTGCGTGCCTCCATGCTCAGCTGGCATTCTTCACAAATTTCAGCGAATCTCGTGATTTCAGAGCAGCGAGTGAAGGCAGAGGGAAACTCGCCATCCATTCACTCGTTCCTTCATCCATTCATGTATCCAGCAGATGTTTTAAAGTAAGCTAGAACCCACTGGCCGCCCCCGCAGATACAGTGCAGGGAGCGATGAAGACAATACTGCTGTAGAGGTCCCATGGTCAGGTGCACGAGGCAGAGTGTCAGAGGGGCACAGAGCTCGTGGGTGGGACTTGTGAGACAGCAACTCAGCCAGCCCCCATTTAGGAGGGCTTCTCAGAGGAGGAAACATGGGAGCTGGGACTTACTGGAAAGAAGAGGAAGATTTTGCCAATAGGAAGATGGGAGAGTAGGTTTGAAAGGACACTCTTGGCATGTAGGAAAAGACATTTGGGCAGCATGAGATTATGCAAAGGCAATTACTGATAATAGGAAGAAGTCAGGTTTCTGGGCACAAATGGAGCTGGACAGATAAATGGGGGTTAGATTGGATGCTGAGCATCAGTCTGTTTCTTTATCTTCTGGGAAGCCGGGCAGCTGAGAGAGAGCAGAGAGTTAGCCAGAGGGTTTTAAGCAAGGGAGTGGCATGGCTGGAGAATTTTCTTTTCTTTTTAAAGATCACTTCTGGGAATCTACAAGTGTTATTAGAATGTACTCATCTCAGAGCTGGGGGCTCATCGGGTGAGCACAGGGATTCTGTTCTCAGGCATTAATTGTTTTGAATTCAGTGTAAAGTTGAGTGTCATCATTCTATTCCCTATGAATAGCAGGTATCTGAAAATTGGGAAACATATAATAAGCTTATTTTTTAAGTAACATGTTAGTTTCAAATAACATACACATTATTTTTCCTTCAGATGCTAGGCATCTCTTCCAGGGAAGCATCTCTACATTTATGATAATGGGTTCCATTGTGAATAGGTTAAAAAAAAAAAAAAAAAAAAAAAAAAAGACAGCAAATGCAACGTCACAGTTGAATAATAAGTCACATAGTCACGTGGTCTAATGTGAGGTATCCCAGATCTCACGGCAGAAGGAGGGAGAAGATGGCGGAGCCACGGTGTGGCTGAGATTCAGACAGCATGCATCCATGCCACTTGTATTTCACTGCAGAAAGCAAGCCACACACCAATTTTTAGTTCAAAATGCCACTGCCAGGGTGGTGATGTAAGTCATATATATGGACAAACTACTGTGTGCAGATGGTCTGTGTACTTACGCACCACACACAGTGGTATCTTCATCTAGACAGGAATCAGTTACTAAGAAAAGTCTTAACTAGTGTTTGCAGGATGAAATCAGGCCCAGTCATTTTCCATTCCTGACTATGTTCCCTAAGCTTGCCAACCCTGCCTTGTATTCTATTCCAGATCACTGACCCTTGCCAAGTATGTTCCTTGGGCTTCCTCAATATTTATTTATTGATTGATTGATTGATTGACTGACTGATGGTAAGCTCTGGCAAATGGTTGGAGGATGTGAGGAAGGGAGCATTCTGGGTATTTCTCCCTCCTCTCTCTCTGCTTCTGGTAACATCTCTGAGTGTAGCAATCATCAGACTGTGTCTGGGCACCAGCCACCCAGGAGCAATCTTTACCCATGCATTCTAGTCATTGTCTAGCTTTACCCATCTCAAAGCTGTCTAGGGAGGGGGACTTATTTAGAGCACAAATTCATAAATGTGGGGAATTTAATTATTTTTAAGACTCTGGGTTTTATTAGTAGACTTTAAAGAGTTTATTAAAGACATTCAGCATATAATGATCACACCCAAAGAATGATTCATTTAGAAGTTCGTATGCTTTGTATCGACCTTCTATTGATGTCTTTGACAGAATAAAGGAAGCACATTTTTAAATTTGGAAGAGGAGTTGATAGAGACATTGAAGAAAAAAGATTTGATGGCATCCAGACAGAAGAATTTTTTTTTGTTTTTTTTTTTGCAAATAAGCACTGATTGAATGGGCTAGTGACAGCCCCTGAGACAACGGAGTCACATGATGCATCCCCCTGTATTAACAAGGGGATTTTGCTTCAAGGTCTACGGGGAGAGATGCAGAAAGGGCTGGTTTCTAGGGAACAGTTTGTCAGTCCGGACTCAGTGTGTTTCTGGTCTTGCAACAGCAGCTGCTGCTGCTGCTGCCGGCGAAGTGCCGGGGAAGCGTCGTGGAACCAGCACTGCCAAGCAGTTCTTGATGGTGCAGAGGGGCCCCAGGAGAGCTCTCTCCAGTGGCTGTCACCGCAGGGCAGGCTAGAGGTGCTTATGGGAGTCAGACAGTCACTGGGGGCTAGTTGAATAAAAATGACACAGCTAGCCGGGCGGTGGTGGCGCACGCCTTTAATCCCAGCACTCGGGAGGCAGAGCCAGGCGGATCTCTGTGAGTTCGAGGCCAGCCTGGTCTCCAAAGTGAGTTCCAGGAAAGGCGCAAAGCTACACAAAGAAACCCTGTCTCGAAAAACCAAAAAAAAAAAAAAAAAAAAAAATGACACAGCTTCCTAGGAGGGATATTAGCTAAGAAGTGTCGTGGCAATGGGCCTCTCATGATCCTGAGTGTGGACTACAGAGACAGAATGACCTGGATTTCTGTCCCAGTCTAGCCACTTGCTAGCTCTGTAAACTCGAGTACATTATGTAGTTTCTTTGACCCATAGTCTCTGCCTTCATAAAGTGGGGATTATAATGCCTTACTGGACAGCAACAGTACTAAACGGCTTGGTTTATGAAGGCCCTTAATGATGCACAGTTTGGGTGATAATAATAGTTATTTGTATTCCTCTACTTGTAAAATGCTTGTAACGCTGTACCTCCACTTTCCTTCCATGTTACAGGATCTTTTAATGCAGGTTTTTCTCTACATAGCCTAAGTACTTAAAGCCCAGAGAGAATAAAAACAACAAAATCAGCCCTTGTCCTGAATTAGATAACTAGCGAGTAGCAAACATGGACCTATAACATGGTTTCTCAGTATCTATCCTGTGGTCTTTTCTATTCAGTTAGGAATACACATGGCAGCTTGGTGTCCAAGTTCTTCTTTGCCATCTCTTTCTCTAAAACAGTGACAGAGTGTGTTGATATGGGGTCAGAGCAGCATAAAAATGCCACTTACTTTCCTCATATGATTTGAGTCCAGCGCTGCATAGGTCTTGCTCTTCTGACACACCTTAGGCTTAATGCTTTTCTTTCTTGAATTTCACTCATCATTTCCCATCCCTTAAATGGTTTGACATACTGTGGATAACTTTTTTTTTAAATTCACGTAGCACTTCTGAGGATATCAAACACAGGAAAATGAATGCTTAAGGTTATTCCAGGACCTCACTTTGTACAGAAGAAATGAACTTGTGAACACAGATCACAGCACCTTATACACACAAGGGCAACTGAAGACCAGGGTGCACCAGGAACCTCCTACCAGTAGGAGGCAGCATAGCCTGGTGGTTGACAGCATAGGCTCGGGAGTCAGATGCAATCTCTGGGTTCAAGGGTCGGCCTCTCGGTCCTTCAATGTGGGACAATTGTGTAGACCCTGGGATCTCTGCTTCTCTGGTTTCTTCACCCAACATGGAGGGATCATAACTGTATCTGCCTCAGTGGAAGTGTGGGGCTTGATGTAAAAATATTGAAAACATTCAATCTATAAAAATGTTTAGAGGTAGCCAGCCATCTCTCTTTAAATACAGAGCCCAGCAGGATCAGGGCAGGGAGTCTGTGTGAGAGGACACAGTAAGCATTCGACCAAAGCTGTTTCTTATTGCCTGAAGAAGGAGAGGAAACAAAGATTACTCATCACCGAAAAGCTGGAGTTGGAGGTTATTTGTGAAAAAAGATCAAGATCGCCCTTCCTGTCTGCAGCCAAAGTGAAAACCTCATAGCTCTGCCCCATACTCGAATGGTCAGCATCCTCACAAGAGGCTGAGGGACTGACCCTGAGGGTGGGTGATGATTGACTGTCTATGGAGGGCGGCCTTTCTGAGTGGAGCTGATGGCCATGCTTTGGAAGACCCTACCACTTACAACCTGCACTGTCCAGCTGTGGGCCAAACAAAGAACAGTGTATGTGATGTTGGAGATCGGGAGAGCCCGAGATTGCATGTTTCCGCGTGTGGGAAAATGGTTAACTTGGTGAATACTTGATTTCTCTCCTAGCATTCATTCTCATTAAAGGATACACACAGGGCTGAAGTCATGAGGCTAGTGCCCTACCTTGCTGGTTCTATTTCCTGGGATAGGTGAGCTGATCATTTTCCAGTTAGCTCCTAGCCAAGAAGAAAGTTCCCCAGGCTAAAACCAAACACAGGAGCAACAATACCAACAACAAAAAACTCCTCATAGCCAGAATGAAATACAAAGATATTCTGCTTTGCTGTGGTATTCTGAAAAGTGAACTTGTTGGAGAAAGGACATGGTTAATTCTTCAACAGGCTGGCATGCTTGTGAGTTTCAGGGGATCCTGTATGCTCGGAAGGTCTGTGTGACTCAGTCTGTCTCCTTGTATGTGCGTGTGTGTGCAAAAGCACATGTGCATTAATGAGTGTGTTTGTGGGGATGGGGGACTGGCTTAAAGGAGATTGCTGTGGCTCAGACAGGGCAGGAACTCATTTTCGTTTGGAATCAAATGCATTCAAGGCTGGATAAAATGAAAAACTTTATTCAGCATTTTCCGAAAGGAGCCACCGCAGGTCTCCTTTCTCAGCATCTGGGACCACCAATGCCACCTAAGCCACACAGGCTGTGTCCATGCACACACATATGTAATTTTTAATATCCTCATAGGGCCAGACTGGATTTGTTCCATTCAGTGGGAAGCCACAACATTTATTACATCTCTTTCTCAAATAAACCTCAAAGCGAACATTTCATCTTTCCTCGTGTAATCATCATAAGGTAGAAAATGAAATTTTCCAAACCTAAAAGCATGTTGCTAAGAGCTCCGGGGCACTGCATGTCACTTCTTACTTTGATGTGTTCATGGAGGGGGTGGGGGGATGCAGAGAGAGAGAGAGAGAGAGAGAGAGAGAGAGAGAGAGAGAGAGAGGAAAAGAAAGACAGCACAACACCTTCCTTGAGGTTTTCAGAAAGCAGCTTTTTCTTTTCCTTTTCCCTTTTTTTTTTTTAAAACTCCTTATAAGAATATGACAAGATGGAGCTGATTAAAAGAAGACCAGGAAAGTCGGTGTGCCAGACCACTTCAGAAACAAGCATTCCAGAAAGGCAGGCAGGAGCTCCTGTCGGAAGCAGGAATGATTTCACGGCCCCTCTTGCATATTAATGAACTACACGTAACCCCAGCTTAGTGGTGCAGATGCAGCCTTGTGGGAGCTGTGCCAGAGCGCAGCGATAAATACCAGCTCTAGGGGAAATACATTTCATGATAGAATTAGGAGAGCAGCCATCTGAGACGGCCACAGAAACCAGCCCCCTTCCCAGAAGGTAAGATTTCTGGGGAGCTGAGCGCTGGTGGCATATTGAATGTGGGGTGTCCCAGGTCATTTATCTGAATCTGGTTTATGGCTATGAGCTCCATCTTCAACTGTCACACTGCCTATAGCCTCAAGCAACGACGTCATCCACCCAAAGGTCAAACTCAGGTGAACTGATGAATTTTGCTATTTTCCTAGTGTGAACTAAAAAAAAAAAGCTGCTTAACCATATAATCCTCTTCGCTTTTGTAGCATAACAGCCTTTTTTTTTTCCTTGTCTCTTCTCCACCCCCAACTACCTGTCAGGTGCTTTGCTTTTCCATCTTCCTGCAACCTGTGGGAGCATTTTCAGACAGAAGGCAAACTCTTGGCACTTCTCTTCTCTTCCAGCGTTCCTCCAGGATCTGCTCACTTCTCACCTCCTTGTTCACTCATTCCCCTTTGCCCCATCTGCAGAGTACAGCCATCCCTGTCTTCTGTGCTCACCATCTGTTTCCAAAATTCCTAGGATACAGAAATCACATGACAGTTCGAGGTACAGCCATTTCAATATCGCAAGCTTTTGGCAGGGTTTGGGAGCAAGGGCTGTAGGCTCTGCTGGATGAAGCTGACCAGACCACACGGGGAGGGGTGGTGGTGCTGGTGTATGTGTGTGTGTGTGGGGGGGGGGGTGGTGGCGCTAGCCCTCTTGAAGGACCTCTAAAAGCAGCTGTTGACTGTATTACATCTTTCTTCGAGATTGAAAATGGAGAATAATGCCACTGCTTTCATTTTCAGCTGAGACCCATACTAGAATTGCAGCTGGAGAATATAGGGACAGAGCGATGCCGTGCTGTTGGGGAAGAAAACAGCCACTTTGAATGGAATTAGTTGTTCTCCCAGCCAATCCTGGTCACATTAATGCTGTGTGTCAAAACACTCAGCTCTGTCAGCTTAATACAGCTGTGACTCGGTGTTGCTCAGAAGTCCGTGGGTCGTGGGGGCTGGCTGACAGACGGCAGGGCTTCTGGGCTCGCAGGCCTCCACGCTGTAGATTAAGTCCAGGTCCACTTCACATGTCTCTCAGCCTTTTGGACAGGTAGACTAGCTGGCTTGTGCTTTTTGAGTGATGGCAGAAATGGGAGACAGTTAACCCAACTGGGTTTGTGTTCTATATGCTAGCATTCCATTGGCCAAACCAAGTCATACGACCAAGTTCAAAGCCAAAGGTGGAGACAGTTACATCACCAGTTTAACCTCAATTTCAGTATAGGTTAAAAGGTACACTATTCTCATGGATAGAGAGGAAGTAAAGATAATTAAATTTATATCATAAATCCCACCATAGTTGCTATGGCAGACAGATGATACCTACCTAAATGTCTACCCACTTTTTAATTAATTATCTTGATTTTTATCTGGCACCATAGTTACATAGCACTGTTTTAGGAAATCAATGATCTACCATACTCTAGGCCATGGAGATTAGGTTTAAGTTACTAATATAAGCCAGCTGTCTTATTTATGAATTCTACTGCTGTGACAAAACACCATGACCAAAAACAATTTAGGGAGGAAAAGGTTTATTTCAGCTTACAATTCCACATCACAGTCCATCATTGAGGGAGGTCAGGACAGGAACACAAGGTGGAACCTGAAGGCAGGAACTGAAGCAGAAGCCATGGAAGGGTGCTGCTTACTGGCTTGCTCCTCACGGCTCGCTCAGCCTGCTTTCCTAGACAACTCAGGACTGAGGCTGTACCTTTTACCAATGGCCTCTCCAGGCCTCGCAGAGTGCTAAGCCTCAACTGCTCTCTGTAACTGCTTCATGTTTTCAAAACCAGTGCTACCTGAGAGACTCTTACATATTATCAAGTCTGGCCCCTCTGGACCACAGCTTCTGTGTGCTGACTGAGGAAGCATTTCTCAAAAGATTTTACCTCGGGGTTGGGGATTTAGCTCAGTGGTAGAGTGCTTGCCTAGCAAGCACAAGGCCCTGGGTTCGGTCCTCAGCTCTGGAAAAAAGAAAAAAAAAAAACAAACAAAAAGATTTTACCTCAAGGATGCTTGCCTCTTCTTAATCACAACTAATTTCTCAACTTCAGGTAACCTGTGTTGTGCTGGTCTCACAGCCAACTCTTAAGCTTTAGCTGACCAGACACCATAGATTTTTAACAGGTGATGTCACACAAATGGCCCTGGTTTAGTCTGCTTTCCTCTGAAACTTCACAAGCCAGGCTTCCAATGTCTGAATTGCTCTCAGTTCAGTTCCTGCAACATCTCACCAAACTTGGAACACTCAATGATTTTTCTTGTGCCAAGTTCCAAAGTCTTTCCATAATCCTCCCAAAACACATGGTCAAGTCTGTCACAGCAATATTCCACTGCCTAGTACAATTTCTGCATTAGTTAGGGTTTCTATTGCTGTGTAGAACACATGACTAAAAGCAACTTGGGGAGGAAAGCATTTATTTCAGCTTCTGATTCCACACCTTAGTCCATCATTGAAGGAAGTCAGGGAAGGAACTCCAGACAAGAATGTGGAGGCAGAAACTGAAGCAGAAGCCATAGAGGAACACTGCTTACTGGATGGCTCCTCATGGCTTGCTCAGCCTGCTTTCTTATACAACCCAGGACCAGCCCAGGGATAGCAACACTCACATCAATCATTAATCAAGAAAATGCTCAACAAGCTGGTGCTCAAGAAGAGTTGCATCCCTGCTGACTAGTGTTCCTGATACTGGAAGGTTTTCTGCACAATATCAGAGGAGAAAGGTTATCATCAATATCATCTAGCTACAAATCCTGCAGCCTTCCACAGCAACCTGCCCACAGGATACACTGGTATAGTAACGGCACAAATGTTACTGGAATAACCTACCGCTTTTTTTTTATATTAGATTTAAGGCCTGCTCTATGAGCTATAACTCATACCTGACACTGATATAGTGGTAAAAACTTGACACTAAATAGGTCATGTGCCTAGTAGAAAACATACTACTGCTATTCTGCTAAAAGGAACATAGCAGAGAAATGACTCCTAATGACATATCACTATACCCACAGTGCATGTGGATAGGAATTAACACAGAGACTCACAACTGGATAGTGTACAGAGAGTGAGCAACTTTGGAGCACTCAGTCCTAAACGGGATGTCTTTCTCAAACTCTTCCCCTCAAGGATCAGGGGTCTATGTGGAAGAGAAGGTGGAAAGACTGTAAGAATCAGAGGTGATAGATGACTCCTAGGAAACTGTCTTTCAAATGTAACAGGACTGATGCACGTATTACATAACAGAAACTGTGGTAGCAGTCACAAGGCCTGCCCAGGCTCAAGTCAGATGGAGTCCCAGCACTGAGAGGGTGAAATGGACATGGGGTCCCACTCCTAACCAAGAAGCTATTTGAGATTGATGCCTGTTGGCAGAGGTAAAATCCATGTTCTCTAATGGAGTGTCACTGGGTATATTAACCACACTCCAGGGCAGATCTCCTTTCTAGGAGTAGTTGGCCAACACAAGACAGCTCTATGGTTGTATGTGTGTGTGTGTAGAGGGGTTTGCTTTGTTTTGGCATAATTTTTTTTTTTTTGTTATATTGGTTTTGTTTGTTTATTTTGATTTTGATTTTGTGTTTTTATGAGTTTTTTTTTTTTCAGAACAGAGTGTAAGAGGGAGAGAGAAAACAGTTGGGTGGGTAGAGAGGTGGAGAAGATCTGGGAGGAGCTAGGGGAGGGGAAAAACACAATCCAAAATATTATATAAAAAAATTTAATAAAAAAAAGAAAATGCTCAACAGACTTGTCTTCAGGCCAATCTCATAGAGGCATTTTATCAATTGAGAGTCCCTCTTCCCAAAAGACTCTGGCTTATGTCAGGTTGACAAAATAGTAACCAAGACATCAACCCTCTGTTTACAATTACTGGTTAAAAGATAAAAGCACCCTATTATTCAGTGTTCTCCAGAGACACAAAACCAGCAGGATATATGAGAGATTTATTATAGGAATTAGCTCCTGCAATTATGGTGGCTGAGAACCACCCTGGAGACCACATACAGGCTGAAGGCCCTGGGACGTGCATCCCATAGTGCCATCGAAGTTCTAAAGCTCTGAGCCAGGAAGACCACGTGGGTAACTCAGCTTGAGACTAAAGGGTTGAGTACCTGGGAAGGAGCCTGTGACAGCGTCCTGAAGTCCAAAGGCCGGCAAGCCTGGAGTTCTGAGTTCAAGACACCAGGAAACCCCACACCCCAGTGAGAGACACCGATCTGCCTTCTTTTCATTCTGTCTGAGCCCCCAGCCCACTCACACTAGGGACCCAACTTCCTTCCCTAGATCTTTCAGACTCACATGCTACCCTCCTGTGCATGTAGCCATAGTCACACCTGAAAAAACAGTATTCTTCCTCAGGCACCTAGGTATTTCTCAATCCCGTCAAGTTGACTCCTGCACGTGTCAAACATGGCTCCCATTGAGAACAGGGGAGACTCTTGCAAGTGGGACCTGGGAAATGAGCTTGGGCAACCAGCGGATGCTCTGAGTGGCATGGCATATAGATTTCCCTTTGCAGTTGCTGAGGTGTATGTGATGGGTCAGGATGAGACTGGCATCCAAAGGACGGAGAAGAAATAATTATGGGGACATCGATGCACTCTGACCACATAGACCGGGAAGCCCATTCTGCTCCCTCCCGGGTCGTTAGTTCAGTGGACTAACTGTCCTAATTGTGTAATCACAATGTAACCATGTTGGTTAAGTCCCTGCTACCCAGCAGCACATCCATCTCAGGGTCATTCTCCAGCTGAGGTAGTGAAGAGGACTGAGTACCACACCACCCCAGACCCTGATAGAAAGCACAAGCAAGTTCTCCTAGAATTATGATTCTTGGGGTGCTCAAAAGATTAAAATACACTATTTTTTGGTTGTTTGGTGACAGAAGCTTTCAAGCATGTTATTAATTTTGATGACTTTCCTCTTAGAGGGCACCGTATTTCTCCAGGACTCGCCGGTCGCGTCTTTTCCTCACTCCTTTCCATAGCTTCCTTTTTTCTCCTTTCTTTTGGCTCCCTACCTTCACACACTTTTCCAGAACTCTGTTTGCCGTTTCTGGTTTCTCCTCCAGCTGTCTTCTATTCCTGTGTTTCCCTCTTGGTTTTTAGAAAGGACTTGGAAGGACTGGAGCTTTTCAGTCCCAGGGTTCCTGTCTTGTGACAGCTGACGCATGTTCTCAAAAAGCAGTTGTTTCTAAGGGACGCTGGGGTGAGCACGTATCCTGGTTCCGTGACTTTGGACACACTAATCCTTCTGTGTTGCTTTCCGCCTCCATGGAGTTACATTCATTTACGTAATTGCATAGTGACCTTCAGGGTCACTGAGGTGGACTGCGTTCGTCACCTGTGCCACGTGCCTGGGGCCACCTGGACAGATGTGCTAGAGCCTCTTTTCCCTTCCAGCTTCGACACATGCAGATAGAGTTGTAAAGTGCCTGGTGCAGAATAGGCCCTGGACATTAAACACAACATCATTCTAATGTGCTTTGCATAGAAGAGCTGCTGACACCATCGTTTTCTTGTCTTAGCGCTTTCCCCTGTAAACAAGTCTTTTCCTAATTGTTTGAGTAGCTGAAGCATCTCTTGTCCAAACATGGACAGAGAACACAAAGGTGAACCTTTTCGTTCATGGCTGCTGAGCAAATTCTGGGAACACTTCTCCCATGCCCTTAGGCAGATGGTCGGCCCACATATATTTCAACAGCACAAATGAATGTAAAACAGACGCATGCATGTATTAATTAATGCTAATGTATTCATAAGTGATTCAGATAATGGGCAGTCCATTCTGACACTTCTCTTTTAATTCATCTACCCTAAAGAAACTGATTCTTGCTTAATTTTAGATTCTTATAAACGTACCTACTGAGATTTTTGGGACTCCCTAATCTTCTACACTCCCAATGGCCACCTGCTGGCTATCTAAGAATTCGTCCAAGTGGAGAACAAATCTTCTAGACCACAATTTGGTTTGCGGAGAAACATTATCTGTAAACCTGCTTGGCTAAGGTAGTATGAAGGGTCTGGGTGAATTTCTGTTCTGAGGGAGATCAGGTAAAGCCTAAAATCAGAGCAGAGTGACATAAGCTGAGCATCCCCAATGTGAAAATTCAAAATCAGAAATCCGACCCTAAGTCAGTGTTTTGAGCACAGACATGATGCCCCAAGTGGGAATTCTGTAGTTAGTATTACATGACAGGGTGCAGTCAAACCACGGGCTCCTGAAGCGTTTTGTAAAATCGCTTTCAGGCTATGTGAATAAGGTGCTTACGGAACTAAAAGGAACTCCGTGTTTAGACTTGGGTCCTATTCCTCTAAGATAGCTCCTTATGTGTACACACACGGCTCCAAGTCAGAAACACTCATCCCAACCTTTTAGGATAAGGCATATGCAACTTGTACGCTAGAGACGGAGTCACTTGGGGGTGGGAAGAGGGTCTAGAAAGGGCAACCAGGGATACAAAGGGAAGAATGAAGGTTGAGAAAACTGCTGAGCAAAGGTGTGTACATCCCAAAAGAGAGGCCATGTTCTAACGATATATTTTTGTGTTGAGAAGAATGATAGCATTTAAACAAGATTGAACTTCAGGTCCTTTTTCTTGCTGCTATTTTAATATTTAAAATTTTTTATCTTTAATTCTGTGTGTAGGTATGTGCATATGAGTGCAGTGTCTCTGGAGGCCAGAAGAGGGTGCCAGATCACCCAGAGCTGGAGAGTTATAGATGAGCTGATCAATGTGTGTAGGGAGTACTCAGAAACAAATCAGGCTCCTTTGCAGGGTCAGTATGTGCATTTAGCTCCTGAGTCGTCTCTCTAGCCCCTATTGCTACTATTTTTAAAAATCCAAGTTGCTTAAAAGCAAGGTACAGGAGCACCTTATAGAGAGGATTACTTAGTAGTGGAGTCTGAGTACAGAGTGCAGAGAATCATCTGATGTCTGCCTCCATCATTTTACCATCAAACTTGGGTAACTACACAAGGCAGTAGCAAACTCGTGTAACTTGCTCCTCCCTTCTGGTCCTTGTCCTCCCCTCACATATGCCTGCTTGACCTTGTGGCTGCTGGGTTTGCGGGTGTTCTGCGATCCTGTCATCAGGACCTCTTCGGAAGGAAGCAGCTAGAAAGTTCATCCTGAATCTTGAAGACTGTGCTTCCTCCTCACTGTAGGTTTCTATTCTGATTATATAAGATTTTGACGAGAGGGAGGGAAGAAGGGAGGGAGGGGGGGTGAGGGAAGAGATCACACGTCTAACCAATGTATAAAAAATAATTAATGTGGGGAGTGAAGAAGAACATAATGTGGATCTGGCATGGATGCCAAGGGAATGAGTCAATGAGAGGAGAAAAGCCAACAGTTGGCTGTGCTGGGCAGTGCTTGAAATTCTGTCAGAGGCATGTGTTAGAAAGCGGGTTTGCAGTCAGACACACTCCTGCTTCAGTGAGTCGAGTTGTCGGGAGGAAATGGCTGCTGTGGCTGGATCCTCCAAGATGGACCCGAGGTCCCCGGCCTGCTGGTTCTGATGAACTGCCCTGTGTATGTAGAATGTGATCATCTGTATATGTTGCCTCTGAAATTGGGTGATTTAAAAAGACACTCTTCTCCCTCTCAGATACCCTCACTCGGGGTGAAGCTGCCCATCTGGCAAAGGACGCAGGGTTTCTTGCCCCTGAGGTTGGCCCATAGTCACCCGAGAGAGCTCTGGCAGCAGATCTTTCCCCTGTTGAGTCCCGAGATGCCTGCCGCCTGCCTGGCACGTGTTTGCAGGTGAGCTGGGGCCACCTAGCCAGTCTTCCCTTGGATCTCTAACCCCAGCTACAAGGTAACAGATACTTGTTTTCAGTCACTGAGTTTTGAGAGTTTGTGACAGAGCAGTAAAGAATTAATACTGTTGCCCTCTGTCACTTTATGTTTTATTTTCCGCTTGTAAAACTAAAATATGCCTATTGTTAAGACAGAAAAACAAAGAAAAAAACTACCTCAAAATCTGTGAACAGGAGTTTAGTAATATTTCCCACAGAATCAGTGGAGTAAGCTATTTGAAATGTCAAGCAGACTATGTTACTCCCTTATTCAACCATCCAATGATGTCTTGTCTCATTTGGAATATCAGCTAAAATTCTTGCTGTGGCCTCCCAGGCTAAGGTGCTTCCCCTTGCCCACAGGGTGCTGCTCTTTCTCCCACTCACAGGGGTCTCCTCCTGCACCCCCTGCTGCTAATCAAGTCTGTCCCACACGCTCTTGTCTTTGGGTCACGTACTTGCTGTTTTCACGATGACTTGCTGTTTCCCAGAACAACCTCGTGGCTGGCTTCCTTGCCACATTCATCTCTCAGCTGTGGCTTTTGTTCGATTCAAATGTTGCTCCACAGAGATGCCACCCCCGAGCGTCCACCCAAACAGTGCCCTTCACCCACTGGCTCTGCACTTCAGGGATGCCACGCTATTGCTAATTTACAATGTCACTCATGGCCTGCTGCAGCCTTCTCCCATTGGAATGTTGGATGTACAAGTGCAAGGATTTTGTTTCATTTACTGCTATATATCCCTAGCGCAATCAACATGTGTTGAATAAATGCTGTAACTATTCCTTTTATCCCTTTTAATTCTTTTTTCTTTTTTCTTTCCTCCACACGGGCTTTTAGATTTTCAAAGATATTGTAATGTTATAAGAAGAAAATAAAATGTAACTTTAACAGATGAAAACTAAGCTGGGGAGATAGATGGCTCGGTGGGTAGAGGCACCCGCCACCAAGCCCTATGACCCGAGTTTGATTCCCCTAGGACGCACACGGTGGAAGGAGAGAGTCAGCTTCTGTAAGTTGTCCTTTGACCACCTCACGTGCGCTGTGGCATGTGACACCCCTATTCACACAGTAAATAAATGCAATTTAAGAAGGTTTCAATAAAGACACAAACTGCCAAGTCCTCAGACTTTTACAATTCTGTTATTGTTGTTTGGTGTTTTGAAGCTGGGCTCTCACGCCATAGCCCAGGCTGGCCTCAAGCTTGGAGTCTTCCTGCCTGAGTCCCCTCTCTTCTTGAGTGCTGGGATTGCAAGCATGTATCACCACACACGGTTTTTATATTCTGTATAACACTTTACCATGGGAACGTGCATTTGGGGTGGTGGGCCAGCTCGGCTTTCCTAAAGATGGAGAAACTTCAAAGATATCCCAGTGAGTAATGGCCGGAAGAGTGAAGCATTCTCAAAGGAGGTGCTAAGGGTTCATGTGTGGAAAAAGGCACCTCTCTGGAAAAGCTCTTGGCTCATCTCCTCACATCTGCCCCACTTCATTTTAGTCTCCAGGTTGCCCTTGTTGCTGTGTGCTTTTATTTTCCAGGTGCTCTTACCTTTGTTCAATGTAAGGCAATCTAGGTCTTCTGCTCCTTTAGACACAAACATCTCATCCCTAGTCAGTTCATTTTTTCCTGAGGGAAACATTTGAAGATGGGATAGGGCATGGGAAAGTCAAGGGAGCAGCTTGCCCAGAGTTTTCCAGAATCGAGATTATCTAGAAAAGTGTCAGAGAAGAAGTCCCCCAATACTACCGTGTGCATTCTCTAAGGTCTTGACCCACAGAAACATATTTCCTGGCTTCTAATTATTAGATCACTGGTTCCAGAGCTGCTTCAGTGTGAATCTTGATATCTTGAACATACTGTTTTTTAGATTTCATTTAGATATTTTTTAATTTTTTGGGTATGTGTATGGGTGTTTTGCCTGCATGTACATTGACTCACCATGTACATGCAGTGGCCCAGAGGCCAGAAGAGAGTGTTGGATCCCCTTGGAAAGGGAGTTACAGAAGATAGTTAGCTGTGTGGTTGCTGGGAATTGACATCACAGACTCCTGAGAGAGGAGTCGGTACTCTTAACCTCAGAGCTAGCTCTTCACATCCTGAACATCTTTGTATGTTTTTCAGATCTCTATCTATTTCTCTAGGAAGGTATAGTAGGAAACAGAGGGCACACTCAAATGGAGTAACACAAATGATTTTAGAAGTGTGGGCTGCATTAAATGAGACAGTGAACCAAATGATAAGGTAGCTGGAACTCAGGGGACTCAGAAGGGAAGCCGTGGTGGCTACAGGACCTGCCTCCAGATAGAAGCCCTGTGTATGCTGGAGTAATTCAGGTGCTTCAAATGTGTGTCCTCCCGAGGGAGCCAGGGTGCATTAATTCTAGTTCTTCTGGTCCAATCTAAGAGGTCAGGAACCCAAGAAGCCCAGGATGCAGGGAGAAGAAAGGGTGGACACCGTATCTGAGGGATACCCCAAGGGAAGAACTTCTAGAAGTAGCAGTTTTTGGTCAAAGGGTGTGAACAAGCTTAAAATGTTTAATTTTGGGGGCTGGGAAGAAGGCTCAGTGAGTAAAGGCACTTACTGTAGACCTGATAGTGAACCCTGTGACCCATATGGTGGACCCATATGGAGAGAACTGACTCCTTCAGGCCATGCTCTGAGTTTCACTCTGAGTTGTGTGACACGTGCCTTTCACTCCTGAAATGTAAAAAATATGTTTTTTTTTTTTTTAAATCTTAACATCTGTGGTGGGAACTACTTTATGTCCACCAAAATTGTTTCTTCTACCCTATGGCACTCAGAATAGACCCCATGATGATGATGGCCAAAGTCACTGTGGTTTTGTGACAAGCACCTTTGCCCACTGAATCTTGAAGAAATTATGCAAAATGAAATAAACCATGAAATAATTACTAAATCACTGTTGGTAATATGGATTCCGTATTACCGACAGTGATCAAAACCACAGACACAGGAAATATGGTGGAGCTTGGTAGGGTCCTGGAGGTAGGGCAGATGGGAAGTTAGTATTTAGTAAGCATGGGGTTTTAGTTTGGGCTTTGGAAGAGTTCTATGGATGATGGTGATGTGATGCTGTTTGCACAGTCTCCATTTACCCATGTTCTACATGGGAATATTTGTTCTAGTTCCAGCTCTTTGGCTTTTTGAGTGGATGAGCTGGGATGAATGACAGGTAGAGGAATAAGACTGGACTTCCTAAGTCAAAAGATGCTGGATGTGGGGCTGGAGAGACGGCCGGTAGTAAAGAGCACTTACTTCTTCTGCGGAGGACCTGAGTTTGGTTTCTGGCACCGATATCGGTTGCCTCACAGCTGCCTGTAAGTCCAGGTCCATGGGATCCAGCACCTTCTTTTGGCCTCTGTGGGCACCCGCAAATATGCACATGTGTGCACATACACAGACCATACATACAATAAAAATAAAATAAATCTTTAAGAAAGACACTAGATCACAGAAGCCACATTTGGAGTGTGGAAAGATTGTACATCTTCTGGACTTTGAACTGGGCACAGTGTTTGTGGGGAGGGATGTGAAAATCTCTCCAAATTTTCCCTTTTACAGATATTTTTATTAGTTCTGAGAGTTTTGTATGTGCTCACCACTCATTCAACTTCTCCCTCATAAAAACAACAACAAAATCCTAGGCTAGTTCAGTTTGTGCTTCCCAAATATTCTTGGATGTTTTGCTTTCCACTACCAGGGACTACACTCTTGAAGAAAACGGACTTCCACTCTCCTAGTAGCTATCAATTGCCAATAGCTGCCTGGTTATGCATGGAACTTCATGCATAACTTCTCTTCCGTGCGGGGAGTTGGTCTGGCTTCAGTTTACACAGGCTTTGTGTCTCTATTACAACCACTGTGAATTCATGCACACACCTGCTCTGTTGTATCTAAGACACTGTGCTCCTGTAGTCATTCACTGCCTCTGGCTTTTACATTCTTTCTGCCTCTTCTTCCACCATGATCCGTGAGCTTTGAGAGGAGTGGTTGTATTACAGATGTTCCGTTTATGGATGAGAATCCCACAGAATGGGTTAGTTCTTTTTGAGCTGTTGGTCAGTGAGGTTCCATAGACCTCTACAAACGTTACAGGCTATTGCCCATATTCTTGGCTACCCTCTAGAACCTGACACTAATACCCTGTTCCTGAAGACACCACATACTTGAATCATACAACATGAGGCACTCAGACTGGAACTGACCTGAACCTCAGTACTACTGGCTGATTTCATAGCTCTAAAAGGTACTATATGCACAATACCAGAGGAGAAATGTAATCGTTGATCTCACCTGGCTGTGGACCCTGTGAACTATAATAATAACTAGTCTGGCAAGGAATGCCCACTGGTACAGTAATGGCATGGACATCATGGGAGTAACCAACTACTTTCTGATTATATTTAAGCTCTGTTACACAAGCTAAAAACTCATTATTGGGCTAAGAACCTATGGATAGGCAGGAGAGAACCTACTACTATTATGTAGTTAAGAGGTAGTTTTAAAACAACTCCTAGCCGGGCGGTGGTGGTGCACGCCTTTAATCCCAGCACTCGGGAGGCAGATCCAGGCGGATCTCTGTGAGTTCGAGGCCAGCCTGGGCTACCAAGTGAGTTCCAGGAGAGGCGCAAAGCTACACAGAGAAACCCTGTCTCGAAAAAAAAAAAAAAACAACAAAAAAACAAAAAAAAAACAACTCCTAATGAGTTGTTATACCCATAGATAAATGCATCTCTAAATTCTTATCAGAGAAGCTTCTAATTGCAGTAGAGTATATGTAGTAGTTAATGCAGAGATGCATAATTGACCTAGGTGAAGAGAATAAAAGACTGAGGAATGTTCTCCAAGTTTTCTGGAAACTTGGAAAAGGGCAAATGTGTTTTACATATGGCAACATGGATAAAGGACTGTTTAGTGATCGGAAGAGTATGTTATGGTGTGCTCAGCAGTGCTTGATTTTATTCCCGGGGCACACAGGTAGACTACATTTCTCAGCTTTCCATAAAGCTAACAGTGGCTAAGAGATTGAGATTTGGCCAGTGGAGACATAGACAAAGTGGTGATGTGACTTCCAGGCAGGTCTCACACATTCCTTCCACAGGACGCCATTTTAATCCAGAATTAAGGAAGAGACACAGGATCTGAGAGAAACTCGGGGGTCATTTGTGGAGAGCCACACAATCATGAAACAGAGAGGGCTTGGGTTCCGGAATTATACCTGAAGGAAGGGTACCAATCAGGGACAATCTGTGCAAACTGACAGAAGCAAGAACAATGTCTGCCATGATAAGGCACCAGGGGCTGTAGTTGCCTCCCTTGATATGCTATTGTATTATATAAAATATGTGCTGATTGTAGATGATTTGATAAATTCTGAAAGGGAAGTGAAGGGGGAAACTGTTTTTCCACTGCCCGGAGATAACAGCTCTTACTATTGTAGCGGTTCTTTTTTCACTCCCACTTATTTTTGCATAAGAGCATCACAGGCCATGCAATGATGATAATAGGAAGAGAGTTTGGTGATAGAAAATGTTTTACAATCAAAATCTCTAATTGCTTAGGTCATTCATGATGTACTTTACAGTGCATTCCCCCCGCCCCCTTTTTTTTTCAAGATGAATCTCATGCTCTAGTCCAGACTGGCCTCACACATTCTGTGCTCTTCCCACATCTGTCTCCGGGGGCCCGGGATTCCAAGTAGACAGCACGATGCCTGTCTCTGTGTTTGTTTGTTTGCCTACTTGCATACTGGGATCAAAATCAGGGCCTTGAGGGCCTTAAGCATGTCAGACAAGCACTCTAACCAGTGAGCTATATCCCTAACTCTCAATCTATCTATTTATAATTTTAAAAGTATAAATTCTGGGGCAGGAGAGATGATTTAGCGATAATTACATGTACTACTCATATAGAGGTTCTGATTTTGGTTCCCAGCATCCATGTTGGATAGATCACCTGTAACTCCAGCTAGAGGGGATCAGACACATCTGGCTGCCAGGGAAGCTGAACTCACATGTACAACCCCTCATACACACAACTAAAAAAATAATAAAAGCCTGCACAGAAATTCTATCTAGTTGAGACTATTAACATTAGCAGTAAAGTGGACTTTAAGATCATTTTCTAATCCTATTTATGTTCACAAATCTTGTGAAGCAAGGAATTATTTATTATTTAATCCTAACTTTGTAATATGACATTTAACAAACAAAAAAAGTGTAAGAACCACCCACTGAACAAATTGTTCTCTGAAAAAAAAAATGGATGGGTGAATGAAATAGACAAATCTACCTGAGTGCAACCGGAGAGGAAGCTTTAATCGAACATAGCAGGAATGTCTGAAACCTGTGAACAGTTCTATCTTTTTGGGGGGTCTGGGCAGCAGGAAGTAAAGCACAGGCATAAATATGCAAATATAGGTCCTCTCAGAGCAGAGGGAAGAGCATGACTTCAAGACATGTTTCTGTTCCCTGGGAAAGAATAGGAACAGAAGTAAGAAAAGACAGACGAGGAGAGCTGGATACAGGGCCAAACATTCGCCCCACGCTGGAGCATTCACCTGAGGTAAACATAGTCCAGTGGGTTGTAGCAGGAATCTTAGAAGGTCTTATTAATAAAATCAAACCTGAGGCCAGGTATTAGGGTGAATGCTGGAAGATCAGAGAAGCAGAACGAGCCACAGCTACCTCACCTCGCCAGTTCCTCAGCTGATCCTGTTTCCTCAGACTGGAAGCCTCTGAGTCCTCTTCCAGAATGGGTCTCAGCTGAACTGCTGCTCCAAAGCCTGAAAGCTTAACCAGCCAAATGCTTCTAGTTCTTGGTCCTCATGCCTTATATACCTTTCTGCTATCTGCCATCACTCCCTGGGATTAAAGGCTCGCTTCTTGGGATTAAAGGCGTGTGCTACCACTGCCTATCCTCTATGTTTAATATCGTGGCTGTTCTCTTCTCTGACCCCAGATAAGTTTATTAGCTTGCACAATATTTTGGGGAACACAATACCACCACAGTGGGTCCTTGGGTTTGTATGTCAAACGAGAAAGTATGACCTTCAAGCCTGTTTATAACTTGAATCTCCTTTCTAGAATTCCTATTATAAATTAATTTTTCCATTAACTAGAATGCAGACTCATTTTTTTTTTCCAATGGAGCGTGCTTAGTAATCTGAAAATATTTTCTCTATAAAGAAATGGACCCTTTGGGGAAAAAAAAATTCTTAAACTGCTCCTTCTGTAAAACACCAGAATTTAGTTCCCTGAGTTTTACACAGAATATTGTAGTACAATGCGAGGTCAACCTGATAACCTTTTGTTTTGATGATTCCTGTTTTTAATTTTCCCCGCGCTTCCAGCGTTTTCTTCCCTTGAATTTGGAATTCAAAAAGGTTGCCAGTTGCCCAGGCCTGGGTTTGCTGGTTCTCATCAAATGACATGCCGTGAGCTCTTTTAATTTACTCACCGTGTCAATCTCAACTGAGGTGGGTTCCTGCAGTTATCTTAATTAAAGGTCACTGGGGTGAGACTGCCTCACCCCAGTGACCTCCTTCGTTCAGAAACTATGTCTTAGTAAGGTCTGTATCTTTAGCACACAGCAGATGGACAATGATGGGGCTTTGGAAAAGAGGGAACACTAGAATTGTCCACAAACACTTGTAGTAAAGGCAGTCTGTCTAGAGATTACTGTATTACATTGGCTTTCTACTTCTATTTCATTCTTCAGGGCTCCATGCATTTCACAGCTATGCATTTCTTCAGCCAGTAAAACTACAGTGGATTTGATTTAGCCGACAGGACAGTAGAGTGTCGCCAGGCAAGCAGAAGAGAATTCGCTCACTGAGGCTTGCTCTTCCTAAGACTGTCCTGGGAAGATCTGCTAGCCTGTAAGATGATGCAATGCCACCTCGTGCAATGACAAGCCCCTTCAAATTAGGCACATCCCTTCTCTTGAGACCAGACACCCAGGACCACCTTAGACCATGCAGTCCAGTAAGCCTGGCCAGTTCTAAAGCACTTCCCACTGAGGCACAAATGATGAGAAGCAGTTGCTTCAGGTCAGTGAGTGGAGGTGATTTGTTATGGAGCAAAGCGAATCGGCCCAGAAGCAATCAGTCGTTCTCATTTAGAAGGTTGTTTACTAGTTAACTTTTTTCTTCAAGATTTTTATCTTGTTTCTGGAAGACAACAGAGTGATATCTCCTAATTTAAAGTAACAATGTACTTAGCCAAACAAATGATAGAATGTAAGGGAAAATATAGACATTTTGCAATATGGAAAGGCTCAGAATATTTTACTTTCCAGGTACAATTTCTGAGGAATTAATGAAAAACAAAAAGTTCCTAAACAATCCCCCACCAAACAAACAAACAAGCAAATAAGCTGTAAAAATGGTAGATGCAATCTGTCTTAATTTCTTTACCTGTTGCTGTATTAAAATAAGCTAATGAAGCCGGGCGGTGGTGGCGCACGCCTTTAATCCCAGCACTCGGGAGGCAGAGCCAGGCGGATCTCTGTGAGTTCGAGGCCAGCCTGGACTACCAAGTGAGTTCCAGGAAAGGCGCAAAGCTACACAGAGAGACCCTGTCTTGAAAAACCAAAAAAAAAAAAAAAAAAAAAAAAAAAAAATAAGCTAATGAGCATGGCAGTGATGGAACATGCCTTTAATCCAAGCAGAGGCAGGTGGATCTCTGAGTTTGAGGCCAGGCTAGTCTACAGAGTGAGTTCCAAGACAACCAGGGCTACACAGAGAATCTCTATCTTGAAAAACCAACCAACCAACCAACCAATCAACAAACAAACAAACAAACAAAAAAATCTCACCCCCAAAAATGAAAAAAAAAACAAACAAACAAACAATGAAAGCAACTTGAGGTAGAAGGTGTATTTGGCTCACATTTCTAGATTAGAGTCCTTCATGGTGGGGAAGTCAAGGCATCAGGAATGTGAAAAATTGTCCCATTATTTCTGCATTCAGAAGAAAAGAAAAGTGAATGCATGCTTGCTAGTGTTCAGCTTACTTTCCTCGCTCTTCTACAGTCCATCCCAGTGTCCCTTGCCTAGGGAATCGTGCCACCACAGTTGGTGGACAACCAATGTGATCAAGATAATTCCCAAGAATGCCCGGAGACCCATTACCTGGGTAGTTCTAGATTTTTGTCAAATTAGCAATTAAATATAACCATCACACAATCTAAATCTGTTCAGATTGTTAAAATAAAATTCCATTTTTAATCACATGCATATGTATGCACCTGTGTTTAAGTATTTGAACATGAATACAGGTGCCTGTGGAGGCCAGGAGAGGGCGCCAGATGTCCTGATGCCGGAGTTACAGGCAATTGGGAACTGCCCCAAATAGGTCCTGGGAACCAAATCTGGGTGCTCCAAATAGTCAATTCTTGCTTTTAACCATGGCGCCATCTCTTCAGCTCTGCTTGTGATGTATTTTTGATGGGGCTCAGTTTCATACTGACCTTGTATTCACTCCTCTTACTTTGGGGACTTGAAGCCTAAAATCACCTTTCCGAGACTTTACACTCAGCTGGATTCTGATTTGGTTCACACAACGAGAGGATTGTGAATGAAACTAGAAGTAGGTAGAGGGTAGATGGCCTGACCTAGCAGCGGCTTCTGTGGCTTTAGCGCAACTGACAAGTCACAGTGCCAGAACTTCCCATCGTATCTGTGTGAATTACCCTTCCTACAACATCAGGGGGAATGGAGACTTAAAGGCTTCTTGTCAGAAAAGAGGAGTTGGAGTTCAGGAGGTTATGCAAGAGCAGAAGTGTGTCTCTGCATGTACTGTCCCTGGGTCATATCACCTAGTTATCTTGTGTTCATTAGGTCCCTCTGATACTTTGTAATGAATGACTTGAATGGTTCCCTCTCTGCTTTAACTACCTAGAGTGGTTTCTGTTTTCTTGAGTGATGAAATGGAATCAAGGGCTGAGAAATGTTTCAGTCTGCCTTGAAAGCCATTGGTCTACTTTATATGGAAAGTCAATGAGTTCCAAGAACATCTTCCAGAGGAAGAATGGAGCAATTCCTAAGTATTAGGAAGAGGACTCTAGCGAATATAACAAGGAATCACACAGTTCTTCTCTGAGGGAGAAACTATGTCTATACTGCCAGGGAAACATCAAAATATATAGGACTAACAGCCAAAGTATGAAATAAACTAAATTGTGGCATGATGTGAAGACCTTGATGAAGTGTCAGAGATTACACTTGACCTAGATTCTAGGCCTGTTTTATTTTGTATGGTAGAGTAGTCATTTCTTTGCGTCATTCCTGGAAAACAAATGTAACCCTAGCACACTTGGCTCTGCATGAACAAAGAAGCAACTTTACTCATTCATCTCACCTCTGATAGCCAATTAATTAAAAGTGAGGGAAACCTCTCTCCAATGACCATTTCAGAACCTAACGCAAACATGGAGCTGAGAATAGGAGTTGAGATATGGATGGCAGGGTGGACTCTGGGTAGAGCATTCTCATCTAAGCCTGATGACCTGAGTTCCATCTCTGAGACCCACGTGGTGGAAAGAGAGAACCAGCTCATGCGAGTCACCTCTGATCTCCATATGTGTGCCATGGCATGCACACCCGTACCCTTCACAAAATAATAAAATAAAGTAGCCTAAGAAAAAGTATATAGGAAGTAAAATAACAGAAAATTTGATGAAGAAAATAGATATTTGAAGTAAACAAAATTCTTAATTTCCTCAGTGAGGGGGTCAATGAATACTTTCTGAAATCAAAACAACCTTTGTTATTTATAGATTACCCTCATATGCCATTTTCATGTTCAGACACTACTTTGATAAAAGGAGTTTTTCAAAGGCTATGCTGCATCAGGGACTGAAGAGAACCTGATAATGTTCCTGTGTGAAAACCTCACAGGCCAATTTCCTCATTTCGGTAGAAAGAATTACTTGGATCAGATACTTTGAGGTCTCTGATGTAGAATGCTGAGTGTCTGTGAAGGGCAGCATGTTCCTCCATCTCTGTTCTCCCCTAGGCTCACACTCAGGAAGAGCCTTTCAAAATGCCATGTTTTAATCATGGTCAGGCAAGATGATCATATAGTTACCATGGGGGATATTTGTAAAAGACTTCTGGGAAACCTGGGCTCCAGACATCCTATGTTTAAGGTATCTTTATATGTAGTAGGTTTAGTCCATCAGTGTGGACTCTGTACTCTGCCCTTTCCAATTTCAGCACTTCCAAATTCTTGAAGCATAGCTCATTATTGTGAACTCCATCTTCAAATACAGCTACTAACAACAGGGTCCACAAGTAGAAATATGTTCTTTGTGATACAATTGATGGCTTCAGGATAGATATTTATGGGAAACAATATCCCAGTAATGTACACTTAATATGGACTTTATAAGCATTCATGATCTCTATCACTTTTGCTATAGCAATTTACTAGTGGGAAGTTTTCCCCAGCATTTTGGGAACCAAGCACAGAGACACTGGAATGAAGCTTTGTTGAGACTGCTTGATGGGCACTGAACTAGAAAAACATGCATCCATACCCTATGCAGTGAGAACGGGATGCTGCTACCCCCTCCTGCTGATAAAGCCGAACACTCCATATTTGTTCCCTTAGTGATTAGATCATTTTGTACCATATGTCATTTCTTGGTCATCTTTCCCAGCAGATTACATTCCAAGAATATACTTTCCCAAAGAGTGTGAGCTTGTTTGTAGGGTAAAGGGTGTTTGTGAAAGAAAGAAAGAGCAGGCATAGGGATGTTTCATCCTGGGTTGCACCATCACCAACATTTAGGGTTTTCTCCCAATACCTAAGAAGCATTTACTTCAAAGTTATTCTATAGGATTCCTTAAGAATGTCACTGTTGTTTCATGGCAGAAAGAGCGATGGATTCCATACATGGAGGCAGTATGTAACTTTTGGCATGGAAGATGCTTTTGCCTGAGGGAGAGTCAAATCATGATCAGAAGATCCAGTGGACTGGCAGGTGAGCTGGAAATGAGGGGAGGAAGGGAGTTGGCGACTGCAGGCTTTATTCACCCTTTCCAGCCTCTTCTCTCTTTAAAAACGCGCGCACAGATTAACGCTTGCCAGGAGGCTGCTTCCTACCAGAGTTAGGAAGCCACAGACAAAACACTTTGCTTCTCTGTGCCTCAGTTTACCTATCTAAAGAGTTAAGATGCTCCACTTTGTATTTAGAGATCTGAATATTCAGAGCCTTCCTCCTCCACACGCAGACTTCCAACACATAGTCCTCAGACTCATTTCCACCTACTTCTCAGGAAGTCGAGTCCAGCTCCATCACTCAACAATGTTTCTGGCTGCAAGTAACAGGAACCTTGAGGAAAACTGATGGAAACAAAGAAATGTCAGTCATTCTTGCATAATGTGAATTCTAAGGAGAGGCATCTGCAGGCTTCTGAAGTTCAGTGGGTTGGTGAATCAGGCCCGTTGCCTCCCAGTTTCTTATCTGCTCCATTTTGTCAGAGATCCGGCCACCACAGCTAGGAGCAAGCATAAGGGAGGGTTGCTGTGAAAGGGCTGAGGAGCCTGAGGCAACAGAGCTCTGTGTTCTCCTTCTTTAGATGAACTAAAGCTCTCTCCTAACCTCACCATTAGACTCAAACTCAGCTCTCATTGGTTAGAATGATGTCACGTGACCAAGCCTAGGTTCATCCAAAAGGGAACACCGAAAAGCTTAGTCACCATTGTTAGTGAAGTCCAGAAGATTAGTGAAGTCCGCATGCCTGCATAGAAGGCCAGGCTGCTTTGTTTTAGGATTAAGAAAAGTCATATTTTCCAATTGCTTTGTACTGTTCTGTGAAATTTTTCAGACAAGAACCATCTTTTAAAATGGGGCCAAGGGGGGGAAATAGACTGTTGTCTTACTCTCAATCTAACTTTCAGTTCGGTAGATAATTCTCAGTTTATTGCCTGTTTAGCACAAATTCCCAAGTCCCTTCGTAGGCAAACACTCCTGTCCTGATGAGATCAGTCCACAAATAGTGCTGGACGGAGCTGGGGGTCATCCTCCAGTTGTGGTTATGTGGTTTGCTGTGTGGTACTATGGGATTCTACTCCACAGAGTTCAACTTTGCTGAGGAGGCAAGCCAGAGAGAGGCAAGGGACTTTAGTATCCTCTCCAGTGTCTACCACACTTTCCTTTATCCTTCCCATCTACCCTTCCCAGGATTCGCTGCTCTGTCATTGGCCTTTATGAGTTTAAATAAAGTGTCCAAACCACAGAACCAAATCTCCAAAGGCGGAAAGTGGCACAGTTATTAGAGGAGAATGCCTTGGGTTCTGGGCCATGGAGCAGCGTTTTGGAGGAGCGTGAGAGTGGGGCTTGCACTCTCTACACCACTTTGAGGCCGCCTAGGAGAAATGTGTCAGTCATTTCATGGAATGCCAGCTAGCAGGCAAAGAAACAAGCTACAGCTCCACACAAAGGGATCAGCCAACAATTTTGAATCTACAAAGCAAGACAACATAGCCTGCAATGCCCTTATAGATCTTTTGATCCAACTCAAACCCAAACAAATTTGAATAACATGTCATGTGTGTGTGTGTGTGTATGTGTGTGTGTGTGTGTGTGTGTGTGTGTGTGTGTGTGTGTGTGTATGTGTGTGGCAAAATACTTCTTAGTAGTGATAAAACAGGGCAGTGGTAAATGAGAGTTTGGGACATGTTACTTTGGAAGGGAAGTCAGGAGGATGGACCAGGAAGGAGACTGCTGGGAAATAGTCTACATCTGGTATTAGTTTTGTAGGGCTGCCAAAAAAGCATCATGACTCAGTGGCTTAAACAACAGAGCTCTATTGTCTCACAGTTTGGAAGACTGGAAGTTTTAAATCAAGATTGGTTCCTCCGAGGCTATCAGAAGGGGTCAGCTATCAGCTTTCCTTGTGTCTTTTTACCTCATCTTCTGTCTATGTTTGACTCCCTTTATGTTCATTACCCCTTGCTATCAGGACCCTATTCCTATGAGGCTATGTCAGACCCTGTGGTGGTTTGAATGAGAAACCACCCTCCGTTTGATTGCTTGGCCCCTGGTAGATGCAACTGTTTGGGAAAGGATTAGGAGGCGTGGCCTTGTTGAAGAGGGTGTGTTGCTGGGGGTGGGCTTTGATGTTTCCAAAGCTCACAGCAGGCCCAGTCTCACTAGCTTTCTCTGCTTCTGCTTGTGGGTCAGATGTAAGCTCTCAGCTACTACTCCAAGTACCATGCCTACCTGCTGCCATGTGGTCTCCTTGTCATGATGGTCATGGACTCACCCTCTGGAACTGTAAGCAAGCCCTCAATTAGATGCTTTCTTTTATAATTTGCCTTGGTCATGGTATCTCTTCATAGTAATAGAAAAGCAACCAAGGTAGACTATAAGGTAATTATTAGGCTATGACACACCCTAAAGATTAGATCTTACCTTAACTAATTTTATTCATAATGATCTGGTTTTTAAGTATGGTCACATACTGAGGGACTAGATGTTAAGACAATAACACATGGAATTTAGGGGGCACAATTCCAACTGTAACACTAATGTTGAATTATAATTCTGCATTGGCGTAAAGCGTTATAGGCACTGATTTTCCTATTAAAATAAAAGAGGACTGTACTTGGACTAATGCTAATCTCCAACTAAGGAGTAACCCAGTCTATGGAATGGAGTTCTACATGAAAGAGGAAAAAAGAATCCCTGTTCAAACAGACTTGAGTCTCAGTGCAGCTGTTCGAGTGGAGGTGGAATCAAGTCTGAGCTGGGGTTCTGAATTAGGGTGCCTGAATAAATATTGATGAGCAATAGTTTTTGACAGAACAATTTCTTTTTGGCTTGGTGAGCAAGGAAATAATTTGTGTAAGTAGACTTCAAGGCAGAACTGGTTTGCTATATATATAGAGAGAGCTTACCCTGTATAACCAAGGAGGAAATGGTCAAAAATTGTTCAAATTATCTTAATGTCTCTTCTGGGAAAGGTTGTACACAGGAAAAAACCCTGGCTTTATAAACCATCTACAGTCACTAATTCACTAAGTGTGACCTCAGCTAAGATTCAGTTTCCTCATACATAGAATGGGAACGTTAAATTTTACAGGTATGCTGTTTGACGTATATGCCGATTTTGGTTGAAACAAAAATAAAACCACTGGATTGATTGGAGCATAACTTAAAAACCTGATACAATTTTTCAGTTCAAATTTTAGAGTTTTGTCAGTCATCTTTGTTAAACTTTCTTAAAGACAATCAGTTGTCCCCTGAACTTACCAGTGGGAGCAAATCTCCATTTAGAAAGAGACCACAAAGCTGCTTGTATACTTTTTTGAGCAAGGAGAATCCCGTTTATTTCTGGGGAAGAGTGATGATTACGCCTGAGTAGCTGGGCTGGTCCCCTGTTGTCTATTCCAGAAGAATACACCTCACTCATTAAAGAGCGGGAGACTCAGAAAATGCCAGCAAACTCCACATTGAAAATGTTTGCATCCACTTAGTAATTTCTGCATCTTTCAAGGAGAGCCATTTCCTTCCTTTTTATACTGGCAGCTCTGTTTGGCCTGATAACTCAATCAGCCTGAGCTGACTACCTACCTCTTTTTGAGGTGAATGTTTTTGTTTAGATATAAACAGTTAAATCCACATAAAGAGTTGAGATGATTAAAGATTAAAAAGTTCAACACCAACTTTCAAAGAATTTTACAAGCTTCATGAGTATTTTAAAAATACTAGCTGTGGGGTGGTCAGCCCCAGTTTATATAGCTACAACACAATTCCTACATCTAAGATTCGGTAGACCTTGAAGAAAAGGGGGAGGAAAGATCGTGAGAGCCAGAGGATCAGGAAGTCTGTGGTGACGATTGTGTTTTTCTTCTAGATATGACAGGGAAGCTATACTCAAGAAATCTCATCAAGCTGGCGGCCTAAACAAGACCCAAACATGTAAGAGCAGTTGACATCCCAAGGGGATGGAGGGAAATCTTCCAAGACCCCACTGCTAGATGAAGAGCTATAGGCAATTAATAACTGGAGAGAGAGAGAGAGAGAGAGAGAGAGAGAGAGAGAGAGAGAGAGAGAGAGAATATTAGTCTTCCCCAGGGATAAGCTCCTAATTGATTATCCATTACTTGGTCATCAGCTCTAAAATCATATACATTCAGGCAACACTCAGTAGGTTTTATATATGTGTGTATATGTGAGTATATGTCTCTGTGTGTGTGTGTGTGTGTGTGTGTGTGTGTGTGTGTGTGTGTGTGTGTATGTGTGTGTGTGTAGCAATAACAATGAAAGAAAAAGAAGCCATTAATTTGAGAGGGACTGGGGTGGGAGGACATGGGATTAGAGGGAGGAGAGGGACAGGAGGAGATGATGTAATTACATTTAAATTAAATAATAGATGGTATCATCTTGGATGGGGGCATCAAGTGTTTTGCTCACTGCCAGATTGGGGAACTCAGTAAATCCTCATGACTCAATAAGTAGCAGTTTTGACAGAGGCCATTATAGTTTAAAATTAAAGATGACAATATAGCTGTAAGTTATATGTGTTTTTACTTTATATGGTACATTTTATGTTTCTGTATTATTGTGTATGTTATATGTTTTATGCATAACCTACACTGCACACATGCCAGCTCCCCTAGAATGTCTGCCACTGCCTGTTCCTTCCAGTGTACCTCACACAGATTTGCTCAGCATATCAGCGAGGCTTGAGTTGCTTCTAGCTCCATTTGTGTGTCATTCCAGATGTTTCTGCGATGATCAGTTCAGTGTGCTCCAACTATCCTCACACAGGTGATGCCAAGAGCTTCTGGGTCCCAGCCCGTGGCTTCTCAGTTGACACTGAGTCATAGATGAGGGCAGTTCTGCAATTTGCACCCAGCACACACAAGCAGCAACTACCCATTGTAATCTAGAGTGGGCTGCTGAAGCAGAGTGCCATAGACTGGATAGCTTAGAAACAACAGCAACTCATTTCTTACAATTCTGGAGGCTGAGAAACTCAAGCTCAAGGTGCCTGTGGATCCACTATCCAGTGATGGCCCATATCTGACTTGATGATGGCACCTCCTTGCTGTGTTCCCACAGGAGAAAGAAAAGCAACTCTCCAAGGCCTTTCTTAAAGACACTAATCCCATTTGGAAAGACTTTGACTTCCGACTTAATCACCCTCCACCCCCGGACCAAAGGCCCTACCTCATAATTCCATCCCGCTGGTGATTAGGGTTTCAATTTACAAATTTCAGGAGAATTCATTCAGACTCTACAAGGTGAGTCTGAGCAGTGAGGGATGGAGAATGGGGGGAGGTATCCCTCTAACATTTAAGATGTGTTATCCTGTGATGGAGTTTATTCAGCCTTCAGAGCACAGCCCACAATATTGAGGTAGTCAGCTCAGTATTGTCTCACATTGGCTCTCCAGACCCTTGCTTCTTCTTTCTTGCCCCTTGTTCTGGCTCTCTGAGAGTAGACTTCCTACTAAATTATGCACACAAATTTTTACCTCAGGCTCTCAGGTTTTGGAAAACAGTCTAAGGCAATTCCTTGTGCTCCATGAAAGAGGCAGGTTCTGTCTCCAGTTTTTCTTTTCTCAGTTACCTGCTTTATCCTTCCTTTAATGGATTTGAGTGTTCCAGAAACTTTAAAATAATTCACTTGTGGCAGGGCACTATTTGGAGATATGAATTTGCATTTTTCTCCTTGCCTTGCCCCAATCCAAACTTTTCCACAAAAAGTGGAAGATAAGGATGTTTCATTTTCTGTTCTTCATTTAAAAATGTTTTGAGGAGATCCAGCACCCTTTTAGGACATTGAGAACAGAGAACATAATTAAGGAGAGAGGTAAATTTGGGCAGAGATACTAGGTAGAGGTAAAGCCCAGAAGCCATTGAGGATCATGGGAAGATCTAGGACTCCAGTCCTCTCTGTGTTCATCAACCTCAGTATAAGCTGTTGTCTCTCAGATGGTAGTCATATGAAACTCCTGTGCAGTCTGGTCTTCAGGCACTGGGGACAGCATGTCCTCTGCATTTCCTAGCTGAGACCAAATGCTTCTGTGGAATGCACCAAGGACAATGGCTATTCTGGTGGCATCCCACATGGAGCCAAACCAGGGATAGTCTTCTTGGTATCTTGGCCTTAATGAAAGATTTTAGGGAGAAAGACCAAGAACCCCTGGGTAAATTCCAAAAATAAGATGAGTCCATTTCTTGATGTTCTGTGTGGAGCTAAGAAAATAAAGAAAATGGACATACATATTGTCTTATTTCTGCAGACAGGGATTCAAGTCTGTAATAAAACTTTTAATACTTGATTAAATGTTGACATGGACTAGTTGCCCTAGATCTATACAAAAGCACATCATGGCCTTGCTCAGACTTCTTGCTTTGTCTAAAGAGGTGCGGGCATTTAGCAGGGTGTCATCTACCCCATCAGCAGAGCCTCAAATGAAGTCGCTTGACTGGTTGAACTGTCCACCTCCTGCTTGTAAGGACTAAAGGTCAGCTGAAGAAAGTAAAGGCACAAAAAGGATCCGCCAGAGTCGGTGACAGCCCAGTCAGGCAGTGAGCATTGTTGGAGTTGATGCTGTGTTACCGCCACTGACTGCTTCAGGTGGGTCTTGGGGGCCATTGCTTTGAAGGTCATTCTGGGCTGAAGAACTGGCATTTGGATGATTTTGTTTGTAATGAATTATTTCTCAGTGAATGGCTTTACGCCACCACTTGCTATTATTTTGATGAACAAAAGCCTGGGATGATGAAGGGCAGTATGTACGGTGTGCCGTGCGCACGTGTGCAAGCACTCTGGCTCGTCATAAACAAAAGGCAGTTATTTCTCAAGGGACCCAGAGTGCCTGGAGTGCACTGCTGAAATAGGCTTATATTTCTAAAGATAGTGGGGCCCACGGAGAAACAATGGCAGAAGATCTGCTGGCTTTTCTGACTCCAGTTGTTTTTCAAGAAATCCAAGAAATTACATTGCTGTGGCTTATGTAGAAATTCTAAATTACGAGGGCAACTGCCCAAACAACACAGGGACCCAATCCTTCTCTTTGGCAGGGCTGACTTAGAACCGATGCTAGTATAGAAAGTCCAGATTGACCATCAGTGGCGGAAGAGAGGGATCAGAAGATGTTAATTAACTTTTAACATGCGTCTGTGTTGGGCCAGGTGCTACATCAGGATTTTTGCATTTATTATGTTACTTAATCTTCATTACTACTCAGAGACAGAGAGACACCCAGAGAGAGGGCATACTCAATCCCCTTTCGGTAGATGAAGTAACGAAGTCTACAAAGCTATATAATTAATAAGTCAGTCTTGCCTTGGTAAGCTATTTCCACATAGCCCACAGCTATAGAATCACAGTGTCATGCAACAGTAAGCATTTGTTTCTCTCTTGCTTACCCCGAGAAGACTGAAGTGGCTTTGTTCCACGTGTTACATTCTGAGTCCCAGGTTAGAGGTGCCTGCTACCCAAACTCTTTCTTACCATGTTGATGGCAGATGTATCATGCCAGAGCATATTTGAAGTCCCTCCTTGCGTTCCAGCCACTCAGTTATGGTTGGACAGGTCAAGGCACAGGGCCATGAGAGAGTGGGGAAGTACATGCCACCCACCGAAAGGTTACAGCTACTTGAGGATGAAACAGGTCAGTAAAGACTTGATATCAATCATCTAATTCCCACAATGAATAATGAAGATGATATTGCAGCATTAGTATATCTCATTTTCAAGACCAAGTTCTTTAGCCGTGTAGAACATGGCACAGGAGACACCTCTACCTGAGGTTCTCTTGGGTCACAGAGAGTGCGGTTGGAGGTTGTGGACATACTGGAAGTCACATGTATAGTGTGTTGGGGCTTAGTCCATAACCCGCCTCTCCTCTCCCCTCAAACTCACTCTCCTGGTCATTTCCTTTGGTTCCATGGCTTCGCTTGTCATCTCTGCGTAGACAGCTCTAGTCAATCATATTCCAGCCTGAGGTGTGACCCTGTACTTTGCATACATTCATTTCTATTGGAATGTCCAACAGGTAGCCCTAACTTTCTTCTGTATTCCTAACTCTCTTCTGTAAACACTGCATACCTCACTGAGATGCCTTTCCTCCCATCAGAGAGTGGTCACCACAGCCTTTCAGTCAACTCCTCTCTTCTCATGACCCAGAGCTGTTCCAATAGCAAACTCTGGCAGCTCTAACTTGAAACTATTTCTGAAACCTAATCACTTCTTAAGAGCTCAATCCCTATTACCTTAGTCCAAATATCCATCACTTGGTGCCTGGACTATATCAACATCGTCTTAGCCAGACTTCCTGCATCTGTGCTTTGCTCACATACCCATTTCTACAGTAACCAGAGAGGTCATAGAGAATGTAACTAGACCTGGACCTTGTTAAGGTTCTACTCAAATTCCTCAAGGCTTCTAGCTCATTGAGAGTGCAGAATAAAGTCATGGTACTGTCTGTAACCTCCCCTCCCATCTTTCTGACCTCATCTCCACTCAGCTCTCCCTCTCTCACTTCTTTGCAGGCATTGATCTCAAGACTCCCTTCTAATGCTCAAGCTTGCTTCCACCCTCTGCAACTGTCCTATCTACTATGAAAGAGCCAACTCCATACATTTAAATGACTTTGTCCAAATGCCGTCTGTACAGGCGATCTCAGGCCTGACTGTTTGGTTTACTGCATCTGTCCTTCTCAAAATTCTGCCAGTCCCCATTCCTGAATCTTTTTCCGCTTGGTTCATGCTAATTAGCACTCTCCACCCCACCCTCTTTTTTCTTTTCTCTTTCTTTCTTTCTTTCTTTCTTTCTTTCTTTCTTCTTTCTTTCTTTCTTTCTTTCTTTCTTTCTTTCTTTCTTCCTTCCTTTCTTCCTTCCTTCCTTCCTTCCTTCCTTCCTTCCTTCCTTCCTTCCTTCCTTCCTTTTCCTTTCTTTCTTTTTTTTTTTAAGCTTTCTAATTGTTTTCTTTCTAGAAAATCTGAAGAATTCTCCACTTAAGTCTCAGTGGAGAGAGGATCTTCAGTCTGTCTCATGCATTCCTAGGACCAGACTAATACCCAGAACACAGTGGGTGCTCCTTAAGTACTCATACAATGAGTGCTGGTGCAGACATTCAAATGTGAGGGTGGCCAGGAGGTTGCTAGCAGATGAAATTTAGAATAGAGGAATACTTCTGGAGTTAGAAAACTGGTTCCCAGCTGCTAAGTGCTGCCGGTCAAAGGGAAACTGACCAGAGACTAACTAATCACAGTGTTTAAAATCCCTCTCTGGTCCAGGCACTCCTTCCTCTGGCTGCTGGCCGCTGGTCGGGTGGGATATGGAGGATTCAGAGCTTGATCTATTCAAGGAGTTGCCCTTCCTCAAAGGCAGCTGAATCACTCAACATGTCACTTCTTTCTTAGGAACAATAGCATTTGATAATTAATCCAGTCGTGTAAAGGTCTGGCCTTGTACCTCAGTTAGGGACAATACTGAAGGGTTAACCTCCCAGGCTAGACTTCGTCCCGCCATTCCTGCTCTGTCCTTACTGACCTACTTTCACTTCATTATTCCCCACAAAAGTGTTGCCCGCAAAGTTCCATCCCAGAAGACATTTTCACAGAACCCAAGCAAGGCAATGATTTCCTTTTGTTTTCAGTTACACCCATTCAAGCAACACTCAATAAATATCTACTATTGTCCCCGCACTGACACAGGCTCTGGGGAACACAGTGATGAGTATGGAAGAACTGGTTCATGTTTGCATGAGGCTTACTAGATGAGTAAGTCCGGAAAATACAATAACAGAGCAACGTAATAAAGACACAGAGGGGGTAGGCCCGGGACACAGGGTTACCCACACTGCAAATGGCTAAGCAAGATGGAGGCAAAGAATGTGCAGGCCACTATGGAAGAATGGTGAGATACATAGTTGGGGTGGGTTGGCATTTATTCCAAGATGAGTTAATGAGGTGCTATAGTTAGTTTTTGTGGGGGGAGTCTTTCAAGACAGGGTTTCACTGTGTCGTGTAGCCCTGGCTGTCCTAGATCTCACTCTGTAGACCAGGCTGTCCTTGAACTCAGAGAGATCCACCCTCCTCTGCCTTCCCACTGCTGGGATTAAAGGCACCACCACCCGGTTTGTTATAGTTAGTTTTTATTGTCAACTTAACCCACCTAGAATCTCCTGGGAAGAGAATCTCAATGAAGGCCTGCCTAGATTGGCTTGGCTTGTGGGGATTGTCTTGATAATGTTCACTGAGGTAGAAGACCCACACACTTCGGGCGATACTACTCTGTGGGTTTGAATCCCAGACTGTAGGAGGGGAGAAAGTGATGATCAGGATCTACTGAGAGCACACAAATCTGGAAGGCTCTTGACTGTTGCTTCTAGGATGCCCGTCGTCTTATTGTTTTTATTGTATAAAAACTATGCTTTCCTTTCTAGTATATTCTTTCTCTTCCAGTCTGGAGTGATATTCCAACGTTTCCTGGTTTCAGAGTTTGCCCCAATCATCACCAGTGAGATACCCCTTAAAGGCAGAAATGCACAGAGGGTAAATAATGAGAGATACTTCAGGATGAAAAATAGGTAGGAATTGGTGTGTGTGTGTGTGTGTGTGTGTGTGTGTGTGTGTGTGTGTGTGTGAAAATATAATATATACTTCCTCCATACCTCAGAGAGACTTGAGTAAATATTTAAATTGCTTTTAAATGTTTATTGGAACATCAATTTTCATCTTTTTGTAGGCTACTTTGCTGAGAGGAGCTTTGAGAAATCTGTTTCAGTGAGATTTAGTACCAGGAAAAAAGGGTTCTATAAGACCATTTAGACTGCCCTTTTTATTTAAGAAATGAGAGCCAGTCTTTGTTTGGGGGATGCCCACCACATGCATGAACCTTCTGTGTCTTGTGGAGAAGACAGATGACCACAAACAACCACAGAGCTGGTCTTCCAAATCCTCTGGGAGGCATGTGCTGTCTCATCACCTAAACTTCCAGTGACCAGACTGGATTATTTCAGAACATTTCTCTTTCTGTCAGGGATCACTTGACCTCCATCCTTTTCTAAGTTCTGGGATAAAATAGTCTTAGGCAGCCAGAAAACATGAAGCTTCTCTTTCTGTTTTATCTGAATTTGTGTGTGTGGCTCAGATAGGCCTTGAACTTGGGATCTTCCTGCCTCTCCTTCCTGAGTAGCTGCTGCTGCAGGTCCTGTGATATCAGGCCCAACTTTCAATCTTAATTCTTACATAAAAGTTTCTGCCTTCTCTCCAGATCTCCTGGTGCTCCATTCCATATTCACTGGCCTTGCCTGCTTTCTATCCCTAAGATGTCACCTTAGTAAGCTGTCAGGGACATTCACCTCAGCCTGGATGTTAGCCTTGTCCCTAGATTAGTCCTTAATGCAGATGAAGCCACCTGACAAATGTCCCTAATGCAATTCTGTAATTTTGAAGACTGCTTACTCCTGGAATGTCCATCACTGAAGACTAGCAAATAAGGACTTTAGAGGAAAGGGCTTGTGCCTTTAATCTAGAACCTTCCATTCAGTGCTTGGTTAAGATTCCTATATCCCCAGAGCCAAATTCTTTTATCTGAATCAATGGGACTACCAATACCACTTCTAAGAATTGTGATCATCAGATTAAATATTACTGGTAAAGCCTGAGGCCTCAATGAAATTATATAGCTGCTGTCGCCAGCACTGTCACACTACCCAGTTCCCTACTAGGGTTGCATACGTGGTATTATTGATAATTACCTGGGCCAGCTGTTCTTGCCCCACTGTGGTGAGAATTTCCACCCCCTGGGAGAGGAGGCTAAGTAATGTCTGCCCATTCTTAAAGTCTCAATAAGAAATCCAAGTTTGATTCTACCAAACTTCACTCTGGGGAACCAGTGAGTTTTGGGAGGCTTATTTGCATAGCATGGAAAAGACCACGGGTGAATCCAAAGCAGCTACAAGGCCAGGTCTTTACCCAGCATGGATGATGCCTTTCCCATGAAGTACAGATAGAACCCTACCCACTCCCTTCAAGTCCTCCCTAGTCTATCTATTCTGGCTCCTTCCTGAGCCCGTGAGGCAATTAGGGCAGAATTTCCATCTAGCTGGAGGAAGTGGCTGGATACTCTGGTGGGGGCCAGTGATCCTCCCCTCCTCAACCCTGAGTGCAGATCATCAACAGTCAACAGACCCAGATGGAAAGATTTGGGGCTGCAGGACTCACAAAGACAGCTGCAGATTGGCTCAGGGCACAGTGCTGTATGACACCCACTCAGGCCAGTCTGTCTCATTGTGGTTCACCAGTTCATGGCAACAATACGACACTAAAGATTTAAGTTCACAGAAGTCTGGGTCTGTGTGTTTGGGTGCTGTCAAATATTATTGCATGCCAATCAAGCTGGGCAAGATCTCATAAAACAAGCAGTGATCATGTAATAGCCACCTTCTAATTTGCATCTCAGTGGGATACACATTCCAAGCTGCAGATGAGTAATTGTGGCTTCATCAGAAGCAAAATATGAGACTTTGCAACATTGAAGTTAGCTGAGGCACCTACCTGGCCTGAAGAAGTAAGTCCTGCCCTGCTAACTATTGGAGCAACTCTTTTTGTCAAAACATATTTTCAGAAGCAAATATCTGAACAAGACATCAGCCATGATTTTGATCTCTAATGGCTTCAATTTAAGGATATAGAAACTAGTGTCCTAGACAAAGTGTACTCTGTTGGTCATGTAGTGTAAAGGACTAATCAGAACCGGGGAGATCCATTTGGATTATTAAGGGTATTGCAGGCTGGAGAGAGAACTTAGTCACTAAGGGGCTTGCTCTGTAAGCAAGAGGACCTGAATTCAATTCCCAGAACCCATGTAAAATGTTAAGCATGGTGGTGTGTGCTTGTAATCCCATTGCTGGGAAGGTGGGGGCAGATCCGTGGGACTCAATGGCCAGCAGCCTAGACTGCTCGGTGGTTCAAACCAGTGAGAGACCCTGTCTCAAAAGAAAAGAAAGAAAGGTGATAGCACTTGAGACAACACCCCAGGTTGACCCCTGACCTCCATCTGTGCATCCCCTCACCAACACACACTCACACTAAATCCCTGTAGGAATCCGGAAGATGACTACCTGCAAACCGAGCTTGGACGTCCAATTTTCAAAGCTGTAAGAACAGAAGTCTGCAGTTTAAACCACACAGGCTGTGACCTTTTGTTACTTTGGTCCTAGCCAGTGAGTACACGCCCCCTTCTGCTGTCAGAATCCTAAACATCTCACCTCTCCTCACATACTGTCCCCCTTGTCGTTTTTCTGCGCTTACACAAAATTCCAGGGCTCTACACTCTTTGCAGTCCCTGTAGGTCCTTCTGGCCACCGAAGACAACAGATGAAGGAGCTAAGAGTGGGCAGCATGGGAGGACCTAGCAGTGCAGAGATGCAGCCCTGTGGGGGCTGATCAGCCCGAGAAGAGAAAATAATGGATCCTGATTTGTTAAAATGTCAGTCGCACTTAATGAGGTGTGAGAGAGGGACATAGATTATCATGGAAGATATGTAAGGACCCCGAAGCTCACTGTCGAATCACCCAGTGAGATGAAAGGAAACCTCCAAACTTGGGGTTGACTGTGTATAAGAAACACTAATTACAGTCATTTATGTGAGCAGCTTACCACTGATAGCTAATTACCATGCAGCACAATAACAATTATGTATATCATTAAATATGTATCAGATTAGTTTTATTTGATTACAATAATAAACTCCAGAAACATCCAATGTCAGGCATCGAAGAAGACCTTGGAGATCAATGTTTGGGGCCACCCCTTCGCTTTCCAGAGGCAGACATTGACACTAGCCTGTGGCAGCTGCTGATGGTAATGCTGGGCCTGGAAAAGAGAGTTGTGGATTTGCAACTAAACACCCATGGGAAATGAAGATGAGGTTAAAACCAGAAACCCACGAGGACCATGTCCTTCCTGACTGCTCTATTTATGTAGGCAAGCCCAACACTACCATAACACCTTGATGTAGGTCCTTCGTTACGATGGGCCTGGAGGAAGCCCTGAGCAAGCATGCTTTTGACATGGGCACTTCCCATGTCTGGGCAGAGCCTCAGACCTGTGAAGGAATGGTACTCTGCCTCTCTGCCCTACCTCGCCACCCTAGGGTGAGGCTCAGAGAAATGGCAAAGCCTTCCTTGGAGGTCAGTGTATAGGTGCTGACAGTGTGCAGAAAAGGTCCACCACAGCTTTCTCCCCCTGGATATTTATGGCCTGAAGACTGCTATTCTAGACGGCTGCTACCAAGATTAGCTAAACCTGTCTGTTTAGCCCAGCTGTATCCCATAAAGGCTGCCTTCTTGTTTGTCTGTAATAATGCCACCTCCTTGTTCATCTGTATGTTATACCCGCCTCTCTGATGGGCTCTATAGAATAAACACGCTGAGCTTCCCGGGTGCTGTGGCTTCTCTATGGAAGTGCTGAAAGCACCTCTCCCAGCTTTTCTGTGTGCCTATCCTCATTCCCCAGGAAGGGCAGTCCCTGGACTTACGCATGGATGGGGTACTTCATGCCACTTGCCAGAGGCTGAACTTCCTCTGTCCACTTGTTTGTTTTCCCTCCTGGAGCCCTGCAGAGTGGGTGCTTGGATTCGATTAATGGGTTAGGTCAAACCACACTGGAGGTGTGGGAATGAGGATGTAACCAAGTCTGACCCAGCCTGAGGATGGTGTTGTGGTTTCTCCAGCACCAGGGTTCCCTTTTAGACCAATTCTCAACATTCCTAATGCTCTGACCCTTTAATACAGTTCCTCAACAACCATAAAATTATTCTCGTTGCTACTTCATAACTGTAATTTTGCTACTGTTATGAATACCTGATAAGCAGGATGTCTGATATGCGACCCACAAAGGGGTCACAACCCACAGGTTGAGAACTGCTGTTCTAGACACTTTTGATTGTTTTTTATAAGAAGTACATAAAACACTCTGAAATACACAGACTCACAAGGCATCTTCTTGCAACGCTGGTTTGGTTGATCTGGGTAGAGTTCTAGGAACTACTAAGTCTTTAGAAACTTCTTGTGTTCAGTTTTTAAAACACACAAGTTAGAGAGTATGCTTGTCAACTAGCAACCTGAAAAAAAAATAGAGAGAAAAAAAAAGTCATTTGATAATGTTCAAGGAGAAAAATTCTATGCTAGCAACAACCGGATGGTTTAATGAGTCTGTTGGAGGTGACATGATAGGTAGCACCTGAGGAAGACAGCTCCGTGTAGCCTGTTGGTAAATTATGCCATGCCATCCACAGCTAGTGACAGCGGTGATGACATGGGGCACAGAGAATCCCTGTCCACAGAGAACCCACCTTCCAGTGGAAGCCTTTCTAATTGTTTACGTTAAAATTTATGTTAAGTAAAGTGTGTGGTTCAGTAAAAGACAGTGCCACGCCTGTGAAAGCTCCCGTTAACCCTTTGTGGGGAGATCGCCAGGTGATGATGTCTCCCTGTTGCTTGAGAATGATAGATTTCCAGGAATGGAGACTTCCTGGGCTACAACTGTGATGATACAAACACTGTGGTTGGTTGCTCATCCTTTTAAGCCCGCCTCCCATGTGAGCTCTCACACTGATCAGTTTGGGGTGCTTACTAAAGTCTCATTTCCCAGGACGGAACCATTAATATATTGGCTTTTCAGTCTGATTGCTTTCATTTGGAATAACAAGACTCATTGACAGTGTTGTGTAAGTAGAATTGGTCAGTAGAATTCTCCTACATGGGTGTGCCAGCCTGTTTATCCATTACCTCTGCAGACTTGAAAAAAAAATCGAATTTCATTTTAACAACTTTTGTTTATGTATTTTTAGTCCTTTATTTTGAGATCGTCATACATAAGCATCACATCCACATCACCCAAGGCAATTTTTATTCATTGTGGAAGGTGCCATTAGCTTGTGAGTAACTTTCATATGCACGGTATCTGCCTCTATTCGAACACCATTCTCTCTGGTCCTGTGGATAACGCACCTTGTGCATATGAACTTCTGCTGCTATCTCTTAGTGTGGCATCATATATGAAAGTGTATGACAAACAAGGATGTCGGATGGGGGAGATTGGAGGCCACACAGTTGTTGGCTGCGGGTAGCTATGCTGGGTAGTTTTTGTCAACTTGACACAAACTAGAGTCACCTGGGAAGAGGGAGTCTTAGTTGATGAATTGCCTCCATCTGATTGGCCTGTGGGGCAAATGTTTGATTGCTTATTGATGTGGCAGGGCCTAGCCCATTGTGAGCAGTACCATCCCTAGGCAGGTGGGCCTTGGCTGTATAAGAAAGATAGCTAAGCAAGCCAGGAAGCAGCATTCCTCTGTGGCCTTTGCTTCAGTTCCTGCCTTGACTTCCTTCAGTGGTGGATTTTGGGAAAGTTGCATGACGAAATAAATAAACCCTTTCCTCACCAGGTTGCCTTTTGCCAATGTTTTTTTTATCACAGCAACAGAAAAGAAACTCAGGGACTTATTCTGAATGTCTTGAACCACTTTAAGCAGGCACCATGTCAGCCTGGAAGTAGAGCCCTGGGACAGTGCAGGGCTACCCGGAAGTAGAGGCGGTGAGCACCTTGTAAAAACAGAGGGTAGGAGACAAAGCAAAGAACTTAGACCCAAGGCCTTGGAGAAACATCTCATCGTACCGAAGAGCACCCAGGTCAAACAGCTCAGATCCAGGCCAACAGAAGGGCCGGCAAACACACGGCTCTCCATTAAGCACATAAAACGCACTTCATCTCCTTGAGAAAGCAGGAACTGGACTCACTTCCAGCTACTGAAAAAACTGAAGGTGGGCACCGGAGAAGACGGTCACACCTTGCCTCTGACAGCTGTCTTTAGACCATCAAGGCCAATCCCAACGTTTCCCCCTTTGTTTGCCTTTTCCAAGAATAGGCTGCCAAACCCAGGCACCTGCAGCTTTCCTGTCGTTTCCCAAGCTGATGACATTTTCTCCAGGTCAGAGACACTGCATGCAAATACCTGTCTATCTCTTCACGCCTGCCACTCAAGCAGTGAGGCAAAAAATCTGGACTCAATCCCTGCCTTGGGATAATTGCTTAGCAAACAGGATGCACATAATCCATTTTCATTATTAATACTCCAGTTAGGAGCCAGACTCTGTGTTTGGTTTCTCATAATGAGAGCGGCCTTACAATGGAGGTGATGCAATCTACCATTCAGCTCACAGCACTGTGAGGAGGCAAAAAACCCCCTCCTGTGGCAGATTTAGATTCTAGGCATTTCTGCTCCCATAAAAGCAGCAGGCTAGATGGACCCACTATTGAAGAGTAAGACGTGCTGATTTTCTTGCCTGGGTGATTTTGTAAAAATGTCCTGCCTGCTCATTTGCTTATTGTCTATTATGCGTTCCTAATCTCCATCGGATAGCTCCTTCGAAGGCATCTGCCCCTTACCCCTGCACACCCAGGGAGCAAAACGGCTCGCATGAAGTAGAGCAGAGTCTGAAAGTGATTGTCAAGCAGTGCTAATTCAGATGTAACCAGCACAAGCCTGGTGGCTGGCTCAACCACGCAGCAGAAACCTGGTTAGTTTTTAAAGGTTATGTTTTGTTTTGTTTTTTCCCCAAATACATAAACTGGAGGAGCTTCCAGAAGAGAGTTGAAAGAGTTCTCGGTGGATTCAGTTCTCCTCCGCAACTTTCATTCCATCTCAGTGGAAAGTGGTTTGCTATTAAAAGGAAAGATAATCCATTATCACTATGAGTCCTGAACTGCCAGGGGGAAGCCCGCAGCTGGTTGGAAGGAAGGGCTGATAACTCGCATTTGAAGAAAAAAAAAATCAATTGCCTGTCGGTGTCTTGCCATCATTTGGAAATAAAGCATAACTGTGACCACAGGTGGAGGGACTGGGTCCCTTGGAAGCTCTGCAGTGGGATTTGAATTCTTCCTATTTACCTCTGGATGATGAGTTTGAGTGCTGTTTGGAGCCACGGTGACTGTGTGGGTTATTTTACTCAGGCTCTTTGGTGACAGGTGCCCAGGTTACAAGAAACAAATTGGCACTAATTGGACACTCCTGTTGGCATCTTGGCAGGCGACAGCATCACTGGCTTGATGTGGGAGGTTATGCATTAACAGGAAGGGGAACCCGGGCTGGACATGGTCATGCTGGTGTTTGTTTGTTTTTGCTTGCTTTAAGAACTTGAGAGACGCTACGTTTGAGTGTGGCAATTTTCGTCAGTATTCTAGCATCATAGAAGCAAGCACGTACATACTTGTCCTAGAGAGAATCCACCAATAATAGTACTTAGGAAATCCTTGTCACTCTATTTACTGGGATAATTGATGTGGGATATGGCCCAGTGGTACCACAAGGATGGCCACATGGTTTCTCCGTTGGCAGGGTCATTGTAATTCTTTTCACCAGTGTGCTTGGCAGCCAATCTGCCACATAGTAGTAGATGCTGAATAAACAACTGTGAACCGAAGACATAGTTGTTGAATGAATGATTGAGTCCCCCTCCTCGTGAGTGAATCACCATCCTTTCAATTTGAATCTTGAACATGTAGAGTTAGACCAGATGTTAGCACTCATCTACAGAAACTGCCATTATTGTTCAGATGAGATGCACGGGCAAGATGTGACTGAGCTGAGAGCAGAACCCCCATTCTCTGCACCCCTTGTTTGCCATCTCAATGTTCCTGCTTGGAAAGAGATTTCAGAACACGGGACGCTGCTGCTAATGAACAGCATAACAGACCGTATAGCGGGAAACCTGGTTTCTATACTGGGAGTCTCTCCCGATTATGTGGCCTCCAGAAAATCACTCAACATCACCGGGTTTCGGCTGGGCCTAGTCTATTTAAGGAGACAGACAAGCCGCCAGGCAATTATGATAACGAATGCTACCTTTGGATAATAGGGGAAAAAACCTGGAAGAAAAGGACCAAAAATACTAGGCCATATGGGGGTAAACTATCTTCTAGCTTTAAATGATCAGCGTGTTGAATTAGAGCAGGGTAGGTTCCTAAGAAGGAGCTTGATTTAATAAGTCTTGAGGGGCCCCATGGCAATTTCAGAAGTGACTCACCCAGCATACTCTAATGGTCCACCAGGGGGGAGTAGAGGTCAATTTGTTCTGTACTGGAGGAGGAGGTGGAGTGATTTGTGTTTTGTAATTAAGGAGAGGGAAGGCTACGGCCAATGCAAATCTGAGGTGTTCTATGGTGGCTTTTTTTTTTTTTTTTTTTTTTTTTTGGTTTTTCGAGACAGGGTTTCTCTGTGTAGCTTTGCGCCTTTCCTGGGACTCGCTTGGTAGCCCAGGCTGGCCTATGGTGGCTTTTATACTGGTGGCTTCCCTATAGAACAACCAAAGCCTTGAGTTTTCACTGTGAGCAGAAGCAACCTTCCACCTCTGTGGTAATTTTTCAGAAGTAGACGTCCAGAGAGGAGGGGATAAGAGCAGGATAGCTTCCTGTTCATAGATACGCTGTACATCCTGCTGGCCACAGCGAGGAACCCAGAAGCAGTCAGAAAGAGGGCAAAGCAGACTTCTGTGACAGCAAGTAGCCAGACTGACGAAGCTGGCTTTTCCTGAAGTGGGGACTCCTGAACTCTCATCTAGTGGACAGAACAACAGAAAATATAGTCCAACCACACAGCTGTGTAGTAAATACTGCTAGCACACTCTTTGGGAAGCTTCGAGAGAAAATTCTAGTTTCGTCTACCTGGAACTCTGGAGAAGTACATCACATTTAAAGATGAAATTTCTATCTGCATGAGAGAGTAACTCTAGTTCCAGCTTGACCAATCTGTCTTGCAGTTTTAGGGTATTAGAAAAGGTCATACATGAGTCTACTAGGTTTGGCTAATTATACATACATTAACGAAGGCTATGGGACTCTAGCATCTCATTGCCTTCTGGGTAAGAAGGCCATCTCAGAACAACATTATGGGCTGATTATTATGGCAGGTTGTGACTACCAAGTAGCGGTGCCATTGTGGAATGACTTTGAAACAACAGAAGGCCACTTCGTCATGCTCAGCTGAGAGAGAGAAAGATAATTGCTTGTGTGTGGACCCAGTTACTACTACTGAGCCAGTGTTTGCACAGTGCTTCCATGTGCCAGGCACTGTATCTTTATGAACTCATTAAATCCTAAAAATCACGTGGATTGGATTTTTTTTTTTTTTTTAAAAATACTTTAGAGATGAAGCAAAGGAGCCAAGTCACCAAGTGACTCAGTAACTTGCCCAAGATCACACAACATGTGAAGGGCTGGGATTCCAGGAGAGTAGAGTCGGGCAAGCTGAGGAGTGTGGTGCCCGTGAGCATGCCATTTAAAGCTGTTATAGGGGCAAATGTGCACAAGTTATTTTCAGACAAGGAAAGCAGCTTTCCTTGGAGGCTGAGCCACTCCTTTTGACCTTGGCAATGATCTGGTAGTCTGTTCATTAAGAGGAAGGGTATGGGGGTTGGGGATTTAGCTCAGTGGTAGAGCACTTGCCTAGTAAGCGCAAGGCCCTGGGTTCGGTCCTCAGCTCTGGAAAAAAAAAAGAGAGAAAGGATATGTTGGCCAAGGGGAGGTAGGCACAGTTGCTTTGAGAGAAGAAACTATGGTGACAGTCTCTAAGAAGGGGCCATCCCTGAAGAGTTTGTAGTTACTGCAGATCAACAACTTGAATTTGAGGACCTAATCTGCTAGGTTTCTTTGTGGTATTTGTTTATTGTTTTGAATGACCGAGTTCTTAAATATTGATTTAGGCTAATAGCAAGCAAGAAGAATGCTGTTCACGCCTATCTGTGCCTCATGCATCCGCTGCTGTCACTTGAGTCACGTGATGTGAGTAGTCTGTAGTGTGCCTGTATTGTCACCACAATACCTGTTCCTCCTCCTTCTTCTCCCATGGGTCCTTTCCACAAAATCAGGAGAGCTTACCCACTCAGTTAATTAAACCCTGGACTCAAGAATTCAGTTCCCCTATGGGAACCTTTAGACAATGGCCCAGCCTCCCCAAATCTGGAAGCCGCGTCTCATGGCTTTCTAGAAGGTCTCCTACTGTGGGATGGTCTGTATGTCAAATGTGTTGCTGATTGGTCAATGAATAAATCACTGATTGGCAGTGGCCAGGCAGGAAGTATAGGCGGGACTAACAGAGAGGAAAATTGAGAGAACAGGAAACTGGGGGGAGAGACTGCCAGCCGCCATCAGGACAAGGAAGATGTAAAGTACCCCGGTAAGCCACAAGCCATGTGGCAAGGTATAGATTAATAGAAATGGATTAATTTAAGCTGTAAGAACAGTTAGCAAGAAGCCTGCCACGGCCATACAGTTTATAACCAATATAAGTCTCTGTGTTTACTTGATCGGGTTTGAGCGGCTTGGGACTGGCGGGTGAGAGAGATTTGTCCTGACTGTGGGCCAGGAAGGAAAACTCTAGCAACAGTCTCCGGGCACTTTGAGACCAGGGTTACCACAGCAGTGTAACTCACCCTTTATTGCTTTTCCCCTTTTCCTGTTTCACTCCCTAACCCCTTATCTGTGTGCTCTGGAACTGTCTCTCAAGGAAACTAATTGCACCCAAGGTCTTACCCCCCAGGTCTTGCTTTGAGTGAAACCAAGTTAGGGCATCTTGGAAAAGGGGGCACATGTACCTCCAGAGCTGACAGTGGTGGAAGTGGGGAAACTCAATATCAAAGGTCACCTAGGAATATAAAAACTCGGAGAGAAGACTGAGTCAGAGGGAACCCCCTGTGCACCTGAGAACTCTCCATCTCGCCCCTGGGGATGTTAGAATCAGTTTTCCTTTATGTAAGGGAGGTAGTTCTTTCCTTTGACCGACTCGCACACCTTTCTTTTGGTTTTATTAAAGGAATCTATTCTGAGGCTGAGACATTCCATGGAGGCTGTTTTTATCAGGTGAATGAGGAGAAAGTCCAGCTTCCTGAGGATAGGTGTCTGCCCTTGCCTCATGGCACTGTGAGCCCAGAGGACAGGAAGATGAGATTGCTAGAACACAGGACAGAAAGTAGGACCTTCCCCAAGCATCTGCTTCCCCCAGTTTGGAAACTAAATGAAATGCCCCCTCCCTCTAGAACTGGAAAGAGCTCCAGAGCCAGCTGTGAGCAACGGAAATGACAGGGTATCACGGCATGCTTCTTCTGCCTTGTCTTTGTTTGGGAGTTATCTTACTCATGGTTCTTCTGGGCGTAGGTTTCTAAAGTCCTGTCAGCATCTGGCTCCCAGGAGAAGAGGTCCTGATGAAAGAGGTGGGGCAGTAGGGGCGGGGTGGGGCCACTGACTGGAGTCATTGAGCAACTTACCAGTGGGAGACTCCCATCAAGTAAAGCATGGCATCTTTATGAAGTGCCCGGACTTTGTGCAGTGATGGTGTCTATAACTCGGATTTTTCAATGCTAAGATTTAGGGTCCAGAACACAGGGAGCATATTCCATTATTTTGCTTGATTTTAAGAACCACACTTGGACAGGACTTTGACACACTAAAGAATATCTAAATATTGAAACTGAAGCAATATAAGTTGCTGGGGGGATGTCTTTCTATACGCTGTGAAAATATCTTGTTCCCATTGGTTAATAAATAAACTGCCTTGGCCTATGGCAAGGCAGTTTAGAGGCAGGCAGGAAATCCAAGGAGAGAGACAGGAAAGAGAAAGGCAGAGTCTGGAGAGACACCAGCCTGCAGCCCAAGGAGCAGAATGCCAACAAACCTGTAAAGCCACGGATTACATGGCAAAACATAGATTAATAGAAATGGGTTAATTTAAGATATAAGATCTAGCTAGCAAGAGGCCTGCTATAGGCCATATAGTTTGTAAATAATATTAAGCCTCTGAATGATTATTTTATAAGTGGCCGAGGGACCGTGGGGCTGGGCAGGACCGGAGAAACCTCTGGCTACAATAAGTTGGTTCTCCATTCCTCTTGGCATTATGTCTTTTCCCAGTCAAGTTAAGAAGCATTTGGGACATAGAAAGAAAGACCTGAACTATAATTTCTGCTGGTGGCCAAATTGGGTTAGAGGATGCTACAGCAGCATCTAGATTTGGGGAGCTCTGCTTACAAGGATAGAACCTATAAGACAGATGCTGTTCTGGCCCATATCAAGGAGCATCTGTTGCCTGCCTTGACCAGATCAACTGTAAGGACAGAGAAGGTTCTCTAGCCTGCCTCTAGAGGGAGACACTGGGCCCTCACCAGTCTCACCTAGCTGGGTGAACACATTCATTTCTCCAGCGTGTTAGCAAAAGAGGTGACGGGTCAGGGGCTTGGCTGTGAATACTCAGGTTTTTTGTTTGTTTGCTCTTTTATTGATGTCAGCAATTTGATGTGGTGCTCCTCAACCCTTGGGAGGAATGACCCCTGAAGGCCAGAAACAAGTTAGCATTTTTTCCTTGTTTCCCTGCATGTAGAGGCAACCCATTCCTACTTTACAAGCTAGAACAGAAGCACAGCAGAGGGAGAGGGTAGGTCTTCTAATGGAATATGGTTATCTTGAGAAGACTCAAGAGAAGAAATTCCATTAAGCTCAGTCTTGCGGCTCATGATCACGTTTCCTATACAACAGTGGTGACTGCACTGTTGGCTAGGTCTGCACCATCATGGATAACTGTGCTACCATGTTCACATTGACTAAGTTTCTCTAAAGGCATCCAGGGTGTTAAAGCACGGCTGTGTCTGAAGCTCTGTCATGGAAACAGAGAGCAACCGCAAAGCAAACAGACTTCCTTCTGTCTCATTACAGTATCAGAGTAATTCTTCCTTCCCAACCCCTGAAAAGATTACTTAAACAGAATAAGTAAAAATTTTTAAACAGATTGACAGGTTTTTTTTGGTGTGTGTGTACAATATATCTAGGTATGTATTTAGAGGCTAGAAAAATCTATGCTGTTTCTCAACTCAAGAGGCTTTGATTCTGTGAAGGGCATCACGGATCTTTCTTTTGAGTAGAATGGGGAATGATGATTCTAAACATAACTAACCCTTGAACATATACATCATGCAAATATTTAAACGAGTATCCTAAATAATAGAAAATGCCTTCTTTAAGATGTATATATCGATTGATTGATTGATTGATTGATTGATTGATTGAAATGAAAGAACTTCAAAGTCCCGACATTTTTTTTTCTTAGAATAGATGTTCCCAGACAAGGAAAAGAGGATGCAGGATGAGCGTATCCTAGAGATCTATGTATTAGTAAAATGTGTCTGTAATTGACAACCCTGTATTAGATACAGACAGTACACTACTTAAAATGGTTCAACCTAGAGATACTGAGTTTTATAATAGTGAAAAGTGGAACTATTCAGCGACATCTATACTTTGTGTTTTTTAATTTGTTCTTCACCTGGGTGACTAACATCTGGCCAGTGGCATCAAATCACAGTGTCCGGTCAGGCACAGGATCATGCAGACAGAGACTGGAATTCTACAGTGTTCTGTGTTCCTCTTTTGGCAAGTTGGTGCTATGGCTAATCCACACGGTCAACTTGATGAGATCCAGAATCACCATGGGAACTCAACTCCGGGGGTGTCTATGGGGGTGTTTCCAGAAACCTTTAACTGAAGAGGGAGGACCCACCAGGAATATACACAATACCATCTCACGGGCGAGAGTTGTGGGCTGAAGGAAAAGGAGACTGTGCACTAAGCTATAGTCTCTCTCTGCTTTCTGAAGACAGATGCAGTGTGTTAGCTCACGTGCCTACAGCAGCCAAACTTGATGTGCTGCACCTCCAACTGTGCAGCCGTCAAGGGCTCCCTTTCTTAAGTTGCCTTTGTCGGGCATTTTATCACAGTAATGAGGTAAGCTGCTAATACAGTCAAGTGTATTAAGCATATGTATATATATGTACACACACACACACACACACACACACACACATATATGTATTTATATATACTTAGGCTATTTTTAACTTACAGTGGGCTTTTGGGGATGGGAATCAACTATCTTAAGTAAAGGGATATCCAGACTTAAATGCCTTGTCCCCATTGCCATCCCTGAAACTTCACACAGTCTTCCCCTTTCCTCCCCAAATGTACATTTTCCATATCATTTCTCTTTGCTTTTCCTCTGAGTTCTTATGGCTAAATGTAGTGAGCAGCAGTCATGCTATAGTGTAAATGCTAAGCTCTCTTGAAATTTCTTCCAACAAACAAATGTCCACTACTTTTGCACTTCAGAGCACAGCCAGCTTTTCTGCCAGAATGGAGCATGAACGGCCTCCAGCCTAGCTCCTGGTAGACCTCTTGTTCTACTCTGAAATCCCATGAGCTTGGCCTTCACTGTCCATATTTCTGCCTGCATCCTTGTCTTCCCAGCTCCGCCAAAAAGGCCTGTTAAACTCTGCCGACGGCACCCTAGGACGCCAAACTCTTCCACAGGTCTGCCTCGAACCCGTTCTGAAACACATGGTCAGGTTGATAACAGCAGCAACTCCACTTCTTGGTGCCAGCTTCTCTGTGTTGGTTAACTCGGTCATTGTGAAAGAAAACCCGAGAGCAGCATCAGAAAGGAGAGATTGATTTGGCTCACAGTGTCAGAGAATGGAGAGCTGTGGATGATTGATTGATAAAGTGCTGATTGGCCAGTAGCCAGGCAGGAAGTATAGGCAGGACAAGGAGAGAGGAGAATTCTGGGAAGTGGAAGGCTGAGGCAGAGAGACGCTGCCAGCTGCCACGATGAGAAGCAGATGTTAAGATACCGGTTATCCACGAGCCACGTGGCAAGGTATAGATTAGTAGAAATGGGTTAATTTAAGATGTAAGAGCAGTTAGCAAGAAGCCTGCCACGGCCATACAGTTTACAAATAATATGAAGTCTCTGTGTGTTTACTTGGTTGGATCTGAGCAGGACTGGCGAGTGAGAGAGATTTGTCCTGACCATGGGCCAGGCAGGACCAGGAAAACTCTAGCTACAATGGAGTCCATCCTAGTGGGGAAGCCATGACAACCAAAATGGCTTGATCCATGGTGGCAGGGAGCTCACAGCAGCAGCTTCTCACATGGCACTAGCCAAGAAGCGGCAAGTCGGGGCCAGAACCACGGCAGCCTCTCGCGCCCAGAGGCCTGCCTCCAGGGACTAGCCACAGCCTTACCTCCTGGTTCTGTGGCTTCACAGCCTCTCACAGCAGTTCCACCGGCTGGTGACCAAGTGTTCAAACGCATTAACCTATGGGGAAGTTTACACTTAAACCATACATCTTCTGCATTTGTTTTGTTTTTTGACTGACTGAATGTGGCCCGGAAGACCATATTAATTTGGAACTTTGGGTTTTTGTTTGTTTCTCCTAGGCAGCCAGGGTAAACAAGCACAATATGCTTATGCATGGGGCAGAGACTTTCAAGCCCTCTCCAAAACAGTGTGCCTTTCTTTTAGTTTACAATAAATGAATAAATAATTGGTTGGTATCAATATTTAAGTGTGAGTTACACTCCAGGTAACCCCTCTGCCTATGTGTATTCAATTCTAAACTTCTTATGGCAAAAAAACTTAATTTGATTTATATCAGTGTTTTTCTTTTTCTTTTCTTTAAGTAACAGAAAAACAACTCCAAATGGCTTAAAGAAAAGGGTCATGTATTATCTCAGTAAGCTTCCTATACTATGGAAGCTTGGGGATCAATATATTTGGCAGCTCAGCATTATCCAGGACTCAAGTTCTTAAGTTCTTCTGTCTTTGTGCTATTTCTCTCTCTCTCTCTCTCTCTCTCTCTCTCTCTCTCTCTCTCTCTCTCTCTCTCTCTCTGTCTCTCTCTCTCTCTCTCTGTCTCTCTCTGTCTCTCTCTGTCTCTCTTTCTCCCTCTCCCCCTCCCTTCCTCCCCCTCTCCCTCCCTCCCTCTCTCCCTCTTTCCATCTTTTCATATGTAGCCCAGGCTGCCCTCAAGTTAGTAGTCTTCCTGCCTCAATTGTCCAAGTGCTGAGATCTTGAATGTGTGCCATACTGCTTGCTCTTCAACTGTTCCTGCATGTCAAGTCATCCTTAGGCCAAGGCCCTTGTTTGTGCAGGACAGTTCTGTACTTTCACAGGGCCCAATGCTGTGCAACCACTTTTGCTTCACCTCTCTGCCCATTGTGTCTTACTCAGTATGTGCAATTCTTAGACAGTTTCTATATGAATCTTCCAGTAGGTGCACAATCTTCTACCTACTCCTAGTTAATAGATACGCTTATAATCACATCCAGCTACACACATGATCTTGATCTGTTAGTAAAGATACTGAGTAGAGTGGGGCAGAAAGAAGATAAATGGTATCCAAGAGTCTCCACTGGACTTAATGTCAGGCTCTTCTCCCTTCCTCCCATCAGATGGCATCTGTGAGCTGGAACTCTTTACAGGAGTGGCAAGAGTCTGGACCATGAGAAGAGTCGCTGACCACAGGCATTGCTCAGAACTGTCAATACACAGAGATGGGGGGAATCAGACTTTCAGGCAGTGCTATTCTGGCTCTGAAATTTCCCCATGGTGATGGATTCTTTACCCACTCCTGTGCCCTGTCTGGAGACACTGAGAAAACGATATCATCACCACCCTACAAACTTGCTGCCCTGAGACACAAGTTACCAAGGACGGGAGATAGGTTGGGCAATAGGAAGTATATCACTTTTATTTATGTAATTGATCATTTCTGTTGCTTTATTTTTTAGTCACCCCCAAGCTTTTTGGAAATAGAGTTGCTTTAATCCCTGACTAGTCTGGAACTTGCTAAGTTGACCGAGCTGGTCTTGAACTTTTGGCAATCTTCCTGCCTTCTGAATTCTGAGACTACAAATGTGCCTTGCCATGGCTGGCTCTTGGTATTTTTAGAAACTGACTCACTCACTTGGGCACTTTTGTAGGCTTAAAGGAAATGTTTTGCTAATGGGGCTATTTACCTGCAGTTTTCTTAACAGGGTTTGATTCATATCTGTTTGGGGTGGACAGTGATGACAGCACTTTCCTGCACCCTTCAAGACTGCAGTTCGCTTCTAGGGTATTGCTATTTGATTCTCTCTGAGTTTCAAGTTAAGATGACCCCCAGATAGCTAATCTTCGCCTATCCCACAGTACCTTAGGACTTAGGAATCAAATATCACACTCCATTAACTCCGGCATGCAGACTGGTCCAAAACCATGCCCCTCATTACACTGGAGTTGCTGGCTCCTCTCACATCCTCTGGAAATGGTAAAGCCAGCATCGCAGCATGGCTGGGGGCAGGCTAAAGGGAATCAGCTGATGTTCTTCTCCACATCTTCTGGAGGGCAGAAGCCCCACAGCCTAGGAAAAACTCTTAAAACATTCCCTTCATCCCCTTTCCCTGTATACCCTAACCTCCTGGCTATGGAACCCTATTTCCCCAAGGTCCTTTGAAAGTGTGTGAAAGACCTTCAGCTCCCTGTGGCTGCTGGGTATTACCTTACATTTCATTTGAGAGAAGGGCAATCTTACCTTAGCATCCAGTTATCTGGGCAGGAAAACATTAATGGAGCAAGAAGACTCTCAATTTCTGAGTCTGGAGACCCCCTTCCTGTGACCCTAGAATACTTATACTCAGAGTATCACCCTGAAATATCACTAATCAAGGGCTGCCACAGACAAATCTATGTTTATTATTAACTAAGGGTAAGGTCATCTCTCAGAGCTCATGGACATGGGAGAGAAAGGTGATGTATGACCAAATTCAGAAGACAGGTACCCAGTGACATATGCTATTTGAGCATGCAGTATCTATCAAACAATAATGACTTTGGAAATATCAAACTCAAGGATTCTTGCCAATAAATTCAATGTACCCTCAGAATCATTAATCTTTTGGAGGTGAATAACAGAACTGGAGAAAGTTCACATGGTGGTGCCCAGATGGCTATAATCAGAATGAAGATTGGTTGGCGGTAAAAGGTTTTTGGCAAACAGGACCTTGGGGGCTGTCAGAATGCTTATGGTTTCCACCTGCTAACAGACAGCAGGTGAGGGTCCCTTAAATCTGGGATTTTTCTCTCCCTGGGGAGTTGTCTCTGTGTTCAAGTTTGATCAGGCATAAAACACCTCTTTTTCTCATGGTTGCTCTGTAGACATTTCCCATCCTCTTAGACATGCTTATTGGGGCCTTGCTTCCTTTCATCTGTAGAGAGGGCATAGTTGAGTGCAGTTGGCTACCCAGTATGCTCTTGGGCCTTTCTGCCACCCCCCCTCTTCTGTCATGACCTGTGAGGGCTTGCTGTCAGCTTCCCACTGCCAATCAAGTTGAATCATGTCAAATTATGCAGTGCTACATTCAGCCACAAGAGCTGGGTTGAGACCTAAAATTTCATTTTCACATGCAACTTAAGCCAACACCATTTTTTTCAGGTCTGTAGTAGCATTGAAAAGAAATTGGACACTAAGTGCCCACAAGTAGGATGGGAGGCCAAAGTGAATCACCTTTCCATAAGCTCTGTGGTGTCAGTCACTGGACTCCCCAGACCAGTTCTGATGGCCTGTGTTTGGATGGCAGTTTCTAAAGTACCCACTCTCCCATTCTCAAACAACATATTATTGCTAAGTTCTTATTTATTTGTTCTGTGTTGATCACAATGGATATGACCCCAATCTCTTCTTTCCATGGTTTATTTTAATATCTAAGTTTGGCTATGTCAAATTCTCTATAGAATCACCAAGTTTTCCAAAAATCACTGCTGTAGTCTGGACAAATACTGGGGTTATTAGGAACACACCCAGCACAGGGCATGTATGCGTCTGTGGCACTGTACTTTCATATGTCCAAGCAGAATAGACAATGGGTATGCAAACACTTTATATCTATAGTTATGTGCTAACTCAGGATGGAAAGACAGCACTAGGAAGGCAGAGTTCAGGTGACACAAGTCTTCACAGCTTCATTCCCGGAACTCCTCTTCTATGAGCCTGGTGATGCTGTTTTTTTTTAAAAGACTGGGGTTGGCTCAGAAGCAGATGGGAGGGAAGGGAGGGGGTGTGATGACTAGAGGAGCTTTCAGTTCTGATTACACTTGCAAGCTTACCGCTCTCAACGAGATGGCCCTTATCTTGATTATGCCCTTGCCAAAGCGGAGATTCTTTTCTTTCTAGGAAAAGAGAGCAGATACTATTCTGTCTCTGTGATATCTGCCAGTAGATCCTTTCAAGGAGACCACACGAATGGTTACCATGTATTCTCAGTCCTGGCTGGAGACTGCTTCTCAGATTTTTTGGCTTTCCAGACTTACACTAAACTATGTAGTCCACGAATTCATATCCCTTTCATTCCCGGGCTGTTTCATGTGCCTACATGTTGGTGTGCTTTCCAGTGGTTAATTCACAGGTATGTGTGATCATTGTCTTCCCTTTACAGGTGTGAAAAGAGACGAAGAAAGGCAAGTGAATCACCCAAGGTACCAGAGCTGGGAAGATGTGGAAGTGGAATTTGGACTCTGGTATTCCAGTTTGGGAACTGAAGGTCTAGTCACTCTGCCAGTGTGCTGCAGTCTTATCTTCCACAGTAGAGGCCAATGTGGTCCCTAGATACAGCCATCCCCCAGATACTTACTGAATGAGATGCTTCGGACTTGGAGAAAAGGCAACATCAGGGATATAGCTGTCATTTTTCCCCCTCTCTCCTCCTGGTTGATGGCTCAGTCACCATGGGAGCGGGGGTAATCTCATCCTAGTCTTTGGTGATATAGATATGATAATGTATAACATGAGAACAGGAAATACTCGGCCTACACTTGTGGTTACCCAGAGGTCCATGGTGAGTCATCTGTAGAGCGCTTGTCTTCAAGTGATGTTGCTTTGTTTCTTGAGTTCTAAAACAAGTTATCATATACAAGTGAGTTAAGTGATGGAATTTTGTGTCTCTCACTTCCTTCTTTTGTCATTATTTACATCATTTGTGTATCTTTACATACCTCAGTTCTGGGATTGGAAGTCTGAGGTTGGCATGGCCAGGTTCTGGTGAGGACCCAGTTCCTGGCTTGCAGCTGCCTGTACCCTTGTTCCATCTTGATATAGCCAAGGGCAGAGAGAGGAAGAAAGCTCTCTTCATCATGGGATGCCTCCAAACTTATGACAACATCACCCTCCAATGCCCACATCTCTCGATACTTGGAGTCTGTCTACAAGTAGTGAATTTGGTGGCAAAACCAACGTTGAGGCCTTAGACTGACTGACATAGTCTCTTGGGCTATAGTTCTTTATTAAGGGCTGTTCATGCGCAATGTGTGTCTCAAAAGTAGCTTTGTTGGGGGTCTGTGTGAGGAATACGTAGACAAAGAAGGCAGGGGACAGGTAATTAGTTTGAAATATTTGAAAAATCAGAATTTGGTCTTCAGGATTTGTTTCTCCACACACTCGAAGGGTGCAACTGCCTCACTTCTGAGCACTCTCTCACATGCCCCTCAAACTAGAGCTCTCTTTCTTATCTTCTGCTTCTGAGGTAATCTTCCATAACATGCACCTGCAGTCTTGCCCAAGCACTTCTCCCGCAAATAGTTCATGAATGGAGGAAGCTGGCAGATAAGGTTCAGGTCTCATATCTGGGGATGCATGTTAGGCACAAAGATTTGTATGTGGCCCTGAAGGCAGTGTCTAGGTTCAGCTGCAAAACTAATGACTCTAGCTGATTTAGATGGCTCAGAGGGATGTTGCATAGCACAGTCCAAGTTCTGGTTAGGTCAAGGGATAGCTATGTTAGAGCCAGAGGATCACATGCCAAGTGGGCAAGAGAAGCTGACTCCAGAGGTATTCTTCTGTGCCCCATTACAGATCCCAGCAAGGAGACCTCAGATCCTGACTATTCCAAATGTTACCAGTATACATCATTACTCACAGATTTGTTCATAGAGTATTTGATCAGATGCCTTTGTATTCTGCAGGATTGGTCCAAATTCTTTGAGAATGATATATACAATCTCTCTAGTGCACACAGTTTGTGTTGTCTATATCTGACATCTCCACCAGAGATGTCTCTGAAATGAATGAATCACAACAGTCATGCCTCTGATGGGTTAGTCTATGTCCAAACAAAAAGCATATATTGCAGTCTGAATGTCCAGTGACTTCACTTGTGGGTGGGGTCTCTATAGGGATAATCAAGTAAAAATGGCTGTTTTTAATCCAATATACTGGTGCTATTATAGAAAGGCAAATTTTGATATAGGCAGACCTACATGTAGGGTGAAGATGATGTGAGGAGACACAGGGAAGCCTAGAGAGATCTTTCCCTCACAGTCTTCAGAAAGAATCAACTTATTGGTACCTTGATTTCGGTCTTCCAGTCTCTAGACCAGTGAGACAATGTTTTGTGCTTTTCAAGACCCCTGGCTGATGATATTTTCTGATGGAAACACACTGCCTATTGCTATAGAATGCTTATTCTGTATGACATTCTGTTCTAATTACTTTAAAATTTTTAGTTCTGTTCATCTGAGAAAATCCCTATGATGGGTAAAATAATATTATTTATCCACAGAAGTTAAGAAAATTGCCAGAGAAGGTTCAGATAGTAAGTGACAGAAAGATTTTGAGACCAGGCCTGTTGCTGAGAATATACACTCAACCATGGTATGTTGACAATACCTTTAACAAAAACCCTGCAAACTAGTGGGCCAGGGTCATCGTCCCTCCACATGTGTTCTGGCAGATCTTGGGGGGAAATGTATTTCCTAAAGGTGCCTGAGCCTGTGGTTCCTCATCTAATCCCACATGTTCTTGTGGGCATGACCTTGCCCCTCCCAATCCAAAGTTTGAGTCAATTTCTCTGTCTTCGTGAGACGTGATATGAACTATGACTGCTTTGATTAATGGACCACGGGAAATGATGCTATGATTGGTCCGTGCATGGTCCTGAACGGGCTCAGGAGCTATTGCTTACTGTCTCTGTCAGCCAGTTGCTGTACAAAACTCAACTACTAAGACTACAATGGTATGAGAAGGCTCCAAACACGGAGAGGCCTTAGAGAGATGCTACAAGAAGGGAGGGAAACAAACAAACAAACAAACAAACCCCCCAAACCCAAAAAGCAAACCAAAAAAAAAAAAAAAAAAACCAAAACCAAACCAAAGGAGCACAGAGAGGTGCCAGACAGGAAGGGAAGACCTATTTTAGAAAGAAAGGGATCCATGATCCCCAGCTGGCCCAGCTGATGCTAGAGGGTACCAACAGTGAAGAACTCAGACTGACCCTCATATCACTGGACCACAAGTTCAGGAAAAAATGGTTGTTTTAAAAACATCAGATGGGCTCATTTGTTATGCAGCATAGATAACTGATATAAACTTCAACTGTTTTAAAATAACTTAAACTTGTTGCTAATAGCTACAGAGAGCATAAACATGCACACTCCTATGCACACACACATACACACTCAGTCACTCATATATTCCTCTTCTCACACAAGCATTTTCAGATTTTCCAGAAGACTTACAATTTACTCTACTTGTCAACAAGAGATAGAGCTACCCTTTAGTTGGGGCCATGAGGTAAGTGTAACTTCTGAGGTTCTTGGTGTCCCTATCAGCCCCACAGTCCTCATGTAAACTCCCTGCCTGCCTCACCAAGGCATTTGAACTTTGGATATTGCCTCCTTGTTTTCGTCAAAGCCTTCTGACCATTTCCCAACTACTTAGTGTCATTCCTTGGGTCATCCAGCAGGGAGTGATAAAGCTGTGCCAAGTGTGAGGGTTCCTCACACCTTCGGCCCCTCATCTGACTTCCTCTGCACAGAGTCCCTACAGAGAACAATGGGGGAGCTCAGCCAGGCCATCTAACCTTCCAAGGCTTTCTTGTTTGCTTGTTCATGGCCGCAGGAGGGGTGCTTCTCCAAAATTGAAACTTCATACTGTGCCATTCCTTCATCTCATTTCCAGGCCCCCTGCTGCGTGACCGTGTGACACACAGTCATTCTGTGAGAATTGAGAAGGATATTGGCAGTTTGGGAGCTGTTGTTCCTGCTTATGTATGCAAAGGACATAATTGCTAAGTGCATCATCTGCTGTAATTTACACATCCACATATAGCACCGAGCAGGGCATTCTCCTCTTCCACGGGAACCCAGGGTTGAAGTTGCATACATACTCCAGCCTGGAGAGAAGCTGGCTATTTTCCAAGGCCTGAAGCAGCCCAGTGGAAGACTTGAATGGTGTGATTTCTAAGACCTCCAAATGAGACTGGCAGAATTCCTTGTGAGGTTATTTTAGAATGTTCACAGGGAAGAGGCAAGGGCCGTCTGCAGCATCTCGCCTCCTTTGGCATCCTTGCCGCATGTGTTTTAGGACCCTTGTCAGAGTTAGTTGTAACGCCATATCTAGGACTGATCTGTGCAAGAGATGGTTTTCAATAAGGGAGTTTCCTGTGTCTTCAATACCCAAACCATGGAGCCGAGCAGCTGATCTTCTTTTGAGATAATCAAGGACAGGGACTCCCGGGAAGACCTGTGCTGATGTGTCCTGTTGACCAGATTGTCTTCACTCTTGGGTTTGCACCTTTTTCTAAGATGTGGAGAACGTTTCTGTGTGGATTGTGAGATGGGAAGAGCCCCAGCAGCCTTGTTCATACTCACAGCACTACTGGGTTGGCCATGATTGCATCCCAAAAATGATTTTTCCAGAAGCTTCAGGTATAAACAGCAGTGAATCCCAAGCTATACGTGTTAGTATAAGGTGTGGGTTCTGCTGTCCACTGAGGCTATGGTTTAAGTGTATGGTTATGTTAGGATAACGAGCCAATGCTTTCGAAAGAACAAAGTAGCTATTTTGGATGACAGACCAAGGAGACCGCCAGAAACCTCCAATTCAGGCATATAGATAAATGGCTAAATTCTCACTTCAGGGCTCCATCCAGAGTTTGAATCTCTGCTCAGCCACTTTCCAGCAGTGTGACCCAGGGCAGCATACCTAGCCACTCAGATTCAATTCTTTCATTTTTGAGATGGGTATGAGACCTTTGTCAGTGTCACTGCTGAAGTTCAAAGACTCCAAGCATGCAGAGAGGTAGGAACAATGCAGGACACTTGGTGAGAACTCAGTGTGTGTTAGAGCTAGCATTTCTTATGTCATAGATCATGAATGTTCCTTCTAGCCTCAGAGATTTCCTTTGTAGGTTCTTGTAATGACAAGCCTCACCTGTAGTTCCCAGGCTTCTGAACCATTCTTAGCTTCAAAGGGATGGAGTGGATCTGGCCTTTGGACCACAGTACTGTGCTACATACCACTTTCCAGCTCTCTTACTGTGGGGTGGAATGTTAGCCTACCCATGCTTCAGCTTCTGCACGTGAAAAAGGAACAATGGTGCCTACCCCAAAGTGATTGGGTTGAAATACTAACTCCCAGTCAGAGTCCACATGACTTGACTTGGGTATAGAGCCTCTGGTGTGTGTGTGTGTGGGGAATGTCTTTCCATATGCTGCGAATACGTGTTGCTCTGATTGGTTGATAACTAAAGCTGTTTGGCCTATGGCAAGGCAGCTTAGAGGCAGGTGGGAAATTCAAAGAGAGGGAAAGGAAGAAAGCTGAGAGAGACACCAGCCAGCCGCCCAAGGAGCAGCACGTGATGGGATGCAGGTAAAGTCACAGAACATGTGACGATATATAGAGTAATAGTTTTGGGCTAATTTAAGATATGAAAGCTAGCTAGCAAAAGGCTTGAGCCATGGCCATGCAGTTATAATTAATATAAGCCTCTGTGTGTTTACTTGGGGGATGCGAGTGGGAGAGATTTGTCCCAACTGCTGGCAGGCCGGGACACAGAAAAGCTCTGACTACATACCCCAAAGTAATTGCGCCTCATGGAAGATAGGTTGAAATACTAACTCCCCATCAGAGTACATGTGACTTGATTTGGGTATCAAGTCTCTGGTGATAGAATCAAGTTAAGACAGGATCACTAGAGTGGGCCCTGTTCCAGTTAGACTGGTATTTTTAAGGGAGGAGGGAGGTTTGGACACAACCATGTGAAGACTGACCTAGAAGGAGGAAGGCTGTGTGAAGATGCCAGAAGCCACAGAAACACAAGAAAAGAGCGTTCTCTGAAGCCATGAGAAACTGCATTGGCTTTGACAACATTTTGAGTTGTGACTTTCACCTTTTAAAACTCTAAGAATATATTTTTGTTGTTGTTAAGCTTTTTGGGCTGGAGTGCTTTGGTATGTCACCCCCGGGAAACTGATAAAGAGATGATGTACACAGTACCCTATAGCAGTGTGTTAGTTACTGCAGCCATTTCAAAGGCCTCCATCTTGCTGTGAGATGTCTTTCTGTATGCTGTGAATATGTGTTGCTCTCATTGGTTAATAAATAAAGCTGGCCGGGTGGTGGTGGCGCACGCCTTTAATCCCAGCACTCGGGAGGCAGAGCCAGGCGGATCTCTGTGAGTTCGAGGCCAGCCTGGGCTACCAAGTGAGTTCCAGGAAAAGGCGCAAAGCTACACAGAGAAACCCTGTCTCGAAAAAAAAAACAAAAACAAAACAAAACAAAAAAATAAAGCTGTTTGGCCAATGGTGAAACAGAATTAGGTTAGGCGGTACATTCAAACTGAAGATGGAGATGAGAAAGGGCAGAGTCAGAGCAGACACCATTTAGCTGCCCAAGAAGCAAACTGGTAATGCCATGGCCATGTGGAAAAATATAGAATAGAAATGGGTTAATTTAAGTTGTAAAGAGCTAGTTAGTAATAAGCCTGAACAATAGGCTAAGCATTTATAAAAAATTATTAAGGCTCTGGATGATTACTTACAAGCAGCTGCAGGACAAGGTGGGACAGAGAAAAGGCTCCAGTTACACCATCTGTTGTGGAGGAGATGTCACTACAGCAAAGGAGATGGCTAAGTTCAGATGCAAGGTCTTTACAGGTTTTTCTCTCTTCTATGGCCTTCAACCACTAGGGGGCATTTGAAGGACATTAGATCAATAGGTGCTGACCTCTTGTGGTCAAGTATAGGCCACACATTCTGTATGCCCCACTGTGCCAAGATGGTGGGAAGTAGATGACGCCAGAGAATGAATTTACTCACTGGTTTTCTTTTATCTAGCGGCAACTCAGGTTGGTGGAGCCAGGGTGATGAATGTGTAGAGTGTAGACATCTCAGCATGGATCCTGCTTTACCTGGAGGTAGTTAGTTACTGTTTCTCCACAGTGTTGGAACAGGCAAGATAGAGATCTCAAGAAGTACAAGACTAGTTTTAAAGAGGCTAAAGAGAGCAATGCATGACAGATTTAAGTGTGGTTCTATGCCTGATTAATGTGACCAAACAAGGCCCTGAAAATGGGAAAGCTGGACAGCAATCATTTGCTCTTTGGAAAGGTACAAAGTTGAACTCTTAGACAAAGTCTCATTGAACAGGGGTCCCCATGATTCCCAATCTGGGAAGGGATTGGAGCTTGAACAGGAAGAAGTGAAACCCACAGAGACGAGGCTAGGATTAGACATTTAATTCTGTCTCTTTCAGTGATTGACATTCTAGCCGACCCTAGCTGATTCACTTAACCTGTCTGGGTGATTGCTTCCCAGTGTATGAAATAAGGACAATACCAGTCATCAGATCAATTTTCTAGAGTTCATTCCAGGCCCCTAATGAAAGGCACATTATAAACACAAATTGTAATTATACCTGAGTATGCTTTTTACTCAGAGGGAGCCAGAGGCCTTTTCTGTCTTTGAAACTTCAATTATAAAAGTTAGAATCTTCTGCATTTGTCAGAGGTAGATAAAAATTTATTCGTAATATGAATCATATAAGAGCAGGTTAATGATGCTTGGAATCCAAAAGTGGGGCATTACTGATGTGAGCAAATTGCCTGGAACCTGGAGACTGAGAGTCTGGTCCTCATTTTTTCACTAATTAACCCTGAGGCCCTGGGCAAGTCATTTCACCTCCCTGTGCCTTAGCCCAAAATGATGCAGTTGGGTGAGAAATGTGTTTTCCAAACTTCAGTCATCCCTTTCATGATTTTTGCTATATCTAAGAATCATCTATTCTAACATTATTCACAATATTTTAAAATTCATTTATGTTAGCAAGGCTTTTACATGTAAATGAGTACCGCATCTTGATTTACACAATAATATCCATAACATTACAGTTTCATACACACACACACACACACACACACACACACACACACACACGTGAGCGTACGCATGCGTACACACATGTAGCTCACTAAAGGACAAATATGCTTTGTTTGTATGTCGCCTAAAGGTAGACTCGATTTTCTTGATTGATAATTCTTTTTTGAGATAGGCTTTCTCTGTGTAGTCTTGGCTGTCCTGGAACTCACTCTGTACTCCAGGCTGGCCTCGACCTCATAGAGATCTGCCTGCCTCTGCCTCTGGAGTGCTGGGATTAAAGGCATGTGCCACCATCACCAAGCTGGTTGATTCTTAAATAGTTATGAGACCATGAAGAGAATTTAAAAGAAGTGATAAAGGAAACAGAAGATAAGCTGATGGTTTTGATGAATTCTGGGTTTGCACTCCAGCAGAAAAAAAAGATTAGTAGTACTTTCCCTACCAGCTAGGTAGCTGCATTAGTGCTGGCTTCTGCTAACTCAGAAAAGACCATCAAAAGCATCACCAAAGCCAGGTGAGGAGGTGTACACCTAGGGCCCCAGAACTTCTGAATGGAGGCAGAAGGATGATAATGATCAAGACTTCAGTGTCATTCTTGGCTATATAGAAAGTTCAAGGTCATCCTGGGCTACATGAGACTTTCACACAAAAAGAAAGAAAAAGACTATCAAATATTGCTAGAGAAACATTAGAAGAGAAAAACAATTTAAAAATACTAACTTAAAGGGGAAAAAGTTCTACAGTTAGACAGAGGAGATGGAAAGAAATGTATATGCTCACCCCTTTCTTTATGTATGAATGCACATTTCCAAATTAACTTATGAATTTAATGCAATCCAATGAAAACCTCAATAATACTTCATTAACAAAATATTAGCTTAAAATTCAGATCCATTGTAAAAGCCAGCAGATCAGGGAGTTTGCTATGAGATTTTATCTCCTAGGAATGTCAGAAGCTACACCCATGAAGTCTCAGCAACATGGTTGCCTAAACATGAGCTGAACAAGGACAAGAGTAGACATGCCAAAGTGGGTGGGGAAAAGTCCACAGAGAGAACTACAGGCCACTGAGGAAAGCCAGGAGTTGGAGAAACAGGCTTCTCCAGGAAAGAGCACATCAAATGTTTTCCAATACCAAATGATCATCCCTGAAAACATATATACAAGTAACATTATACAGACTGAGCAGGTTATATTAGGGAATATATATGTACATACTAACATATATGCATGTAATAGCAATTAATGAAAATAGAGGCCATTAATTTGAAAGAGAGCAAGGAGGGGTATATGGGAGAGTTTGGAGGGAAGAAATGTGGAAATAATGTAATTATATTATAATATCACAAATAAAAATAAAAAACGTTGATGGAAAAGTCCTCAGATCCTTAAAGCAGAACTTATTCTACAAACTAGCATTCATATTTATTGTTTCCTAGAATAGACATTCATCACATAAGTAGTGTTTTAGTCACTGTTCTATTGCTATGAAGAGACACCATGAGCAAGGCAACTTTTATAAAAGAAAGCATTTAACTGGGAGCTTGCCTACAGTTTCAGAGGGTTAGTCTGTTGTCATCATGGTGGGAAGCATGAGAGCAGGCAGGGAGGCAGGCATGGTGCTGGAGAAGTAGCTGACAGCTACCTCCTGATCCACAGGCAGAAAGTGACACTGGGCCTGGTGTGGGCTTTAGAAGCCTCAAATCCCACCCCAGGCCACACACATACCTACTCCAACAAGGTCACACCTCCTAATCCTTCCCAACTGTCCACGAAACTGGGAACCAAGCATTTAAATATATGAGCCTATGCGGGGGGCAGTCTCATTCAAACCACTACAAGCAGGGGTGGCTCGGGGCATCAATAGTATGCAGGCCCTGTTGCTCTTGTCCTGTTCTCAAGGGTGACCTCTGAGACTGCTTTCCAGAGGTGGGAGGACTCTGACCTGGAGACTGAGGTCTGTGACCAAGAAGCTCATCTGATCACTGCTATGGAATTGTCAGAGTCTGCTCATAAACCCAAGTCTTGGTTTCCTCAGGGTTCAGTGGGACTAACAATATGTCACAGGTATGGTAGAACTGACAGGGTGTGTATTAAATGGCATGCATGAATAGCCAGCGATGCACCTAACAAATCGTGCTTGAATGGTATTTGGATTTGACTCTGAGGACCATGGCATTAGGAAGGAATTATGAGAGATTTTGGTCTGTTATTTCTCAGAAATAGAGTTGAAAGTCATAAGAAATTCCAGCTGAGGAACATACAGTGGCAGATTGTGATGCCACCATGTTCCTCCAAAGTGGTATTTGATTCTTTGACTGTATGACACAATGTCAAGGAAGGTGGTGGCATGTTTGGACATAACAATCAAATATAACTACATAGAGACACCTAAAGATATATGGAAGCCCATGTATAAAGGTTACAGTTGTTCCCATTGGCTTTGTGAAAAAAAACAATTCCATATATCCACCATTAGGACCTTTCATATTTTTATATGTTTGTTACCCTTGTTATGTTTCTTTATGTACAATGTGACCAGGTTAATGTCTGGATAATCATATTTCTATTTTTCTATTAGGGAAAGAATATAGCCAACTCACCCTAAGCCCTGCGCAAGAAGGTACCCTGTCCCCACCTCTGTATATTGGAGAGTCTTCTTCAGCCTTCCTGGAGCTGAACTTTTCACCCTGGGCTAAGAGTGTGAGGGTTAAGAAGAAAAGCCTCCTGGGACAGCAAGATGGCTCAGTAGGTAAAAACTCTTGCTGTGTAAGTAAGCCTGAAGACCTGTGTTCACTCCCTGGCACTCACTAAAAGGTAGAAAGAGAGAACTAACTCCACAGAATTGTTCTCTGACCTCTACACATGCACTGGGGCCTGGGGCCCCACATACATACATTGCCCACCCCCACACCATCCACAGGGGGGAAAAAGAAATAAATGATGTCTCTTGGGTTTTAGACCATAACCCCCCATAGATTCTAGACCTTGGACTCCCATGCCAAGGTGGGTCTAGAATTTGAACGAAGGCCTCTTCGTAAGAATTTTCTTCCAGGTTCTCCTCCTTAGGGTGGGCAAAGCTGCAGGCAAGTGCAAGCCGAGGTATGAGAAGTGACACGTGGGTGGAGGGGGTGAAGGCAGACAGACCTCGGCAGGGCAGGCTGTCAACACACACATAGGCCGGGCAGACGGTGGAAGGGAGGGTGTGCAGTTCCAGACACACCACAGTGAAGCCGGCAGGAAGAAAAGTGGGGTTGAGCTATGCAGTTTTATTTCCGTTCCAGCCTCTCCTAGGTCCTGCAATGTTACAGGTAAACACAATCCCACTGTTGATAAATGTCTGCTTTATGTCTTCTCTTCCCAGGGACTTCCTTTTGGTCATTCATTATCCCTCAACACTTTTATGGACAGCTGATCAGGGACCAAGAGGAAAGGTTAAACTCCAAGATGTTGACTCTTGTATTAGTGAACAACTAATGATCCTTTTTGCTTTCAAGCATCCCTAATAAAATGTCTCCTAGGATCACCACCTCTTAAAATATGAAGGGAGTTCAGAGGTCATTTCTGAAGTGCATGAAAAAGGAAACCTGGGAGATACAGAGATAGATGGAAAAACAGACATACAGCTTACCTGGAATTTGATCTTAGCCTGCCTGCTGTATGATCTGGTCAGCCTTCGAGGCATGCCATTACTAGACAATGTGATCTATTATTCAAAATGTGGTTTGTTCTATGTCCAGGGGACTTCAGTTATGGCTCTTTGGAGTTGTGTTTGTAGTCTCTGCACAGAGGGACCTGGGGCCAATTAGTACTTTGCAAACTAGATGGTCATTATAATTCTTAGTCAATTTCATATGACTCTGAAGAACTTCCCAAACTTGATTTCAGTAGTATATTTTTGAGCACTGATGGCTGCCTTTTGCTGTGGGATGGTCTGCATGTCAAGTGTGTTGCTGATTAGTCAATAAATAAAACACTGATTGGCCATTGGCTAGGCAGGAAGTGTAGGCGGGACAAGGAGGAGAATAAAGCTGGGAAGTGGAAGGCTGAGTCAGAGAGACACTTCCAACCACCACAATGACAAACAGCATGTGAAGATGCCGGTAAGCCACGAGCCACGTGGCAAGGTATAGATTAATGGAGATGGATTAATTTAAGCTGTAAGAACAGTTAGCAAGAAGCCTGCCACGGCCATACAGTTTGTAACCAATATAAGTCTCTGTGTTTACTTGGTCGGGTCTGAGCGGCTGTGGGACTAGCAGGTGAGAGAGATTTGTCCTGACTGTGGGCCAGGCAGGAAAACTCTAGCTACAAATGGCGTCCAACGTGGTGGCAAGAGTTTCCACCTAAAAACCTGAGAAAAAAATTCTAAAACGGAGCTAAAAACAGCTTCCTAATTGTCTCTCTCAAATGAGCGGCAGCTGCCGGTTTGAGCTAGGTGGGTTCCTAGCGTGCGAGCTCGACCTGCAGTATGGCAGGAATGAGACCTCTGCAAGTGGCACAATAAGCTGCGTAGTGGATTTAGCCTTTGCTAGTACAAAACAAAAAAAAAAGAGGTTTCTGGACTACACACTGCTTGGCTAAAAGCATAGACCCATGATAGCTCCCAGAGCTGGTGGAAAAGGTAACACCACCATGTTGGGAAGCTGAGGTGGGTGGAGCCAGCAGCCACAGCTGCTGCAGTTTAAGGCAATAGATTCACAATAAGACAGATTCAGATGTAACAGTTTACAATGTGTGTAAAAGATATGTAGGCTTGAAAGAGACAAAAAAGGTGATATATAGAGTTATAGAAACAAATACATAGTTTTAAAAAATAAAGTCTTTAAAGAGACAGTAAAGGTAGTATAAAAAATAAGCCACGTAAAAATGGATATTACACAGAGAATCTGCATTGTGTTGTCTTTGGGACTTTTAACTGCAGAAAAACATTTGATTGTAAAAGCTGTTGAGTTATGCCAAAATGTGTATTTTAAAGGTACCTTGACTTCAAAATTTGAATATAAGGATATGTTGCTTTGGAAAGGAGACTCTGCTTTTGTTTCCACAGAAAGCCAGAGGCTATGGATTTGTTCCAGATTAAGATACATCAGGTTTGACCAGCCAAGACCCCCTGAAAGGTCTCCGATGACACCATGGCCCAGATGATCCAACATCCAGAACGATTTGAAGGCAACTGGCTCAGACGATACACCCTCATGGACTATTCCATAATTCTAAAATTTTCTTTGTGTCCCCATAAGATACAGCGCCCCCCTCCAGCAAGAAGTAGTAAGAGAAGCTACGCCCAAATTCCCAAATTGTGTGTAATTTTACTTTGTTAAGGTTAAAACCTTCCTTTCTGAAAAAAAAAAAAGGGGGGGAAGTGCTGTGGGATGTTCTGTATGGCAAATGTGTTGCTGATTAGTCAATAAATAAAACACTGATTGGCCATTGGCTAGGCAGGAAGTGTAGGCGGGACAAGGAGGAGAATAAAGCTGGGAAGTGGAAGGCTGAGTCAGAGAGACACTTCCAACCGCCAAAATGACAAACAGCATGTGAAGATGCCGGTAAGCCACGAGCCACGTGGCAAGGTATAGATTTATAGAAATGGATTAATTTAAGCTGTAAGAACAGTTAGCAAGAAGTCTGTCATGGCCATACAGTTTGTAACCAATATAAGTCTCTGTGTTTACTTGGTTGGGTCTGAGCGGCTGTGGGACTGGCGGGTGAGAGAGATTTGTCCTGACTGTGGGCCAGGCAGGAAAACTCTAGCTACAGCCTTTCTCCTTTCTGAAATCTTCCCTGACCTGCTCTTACTCCCTCTACTTTGCTCTTGCCTTAGGATGGAGCCTGCACTTCTCTAAGATATGACAGGGACTGATGAAGACTTCAGACTCTTGCCTCTGATATCAATATTATGCCTGTGTTCAGTGCTGAAATAATGTTTATAAATTTGAAAATTGGCAGATATGGGAAAAAAGAGAAGAATACAACCCTAAAACCTTGGAATTTCTCTAAACACAGAAGCATCTTAAAGGAAAATGTTTTGGGTGGCCAAAAACAATAATCAACCAATTTTTTTTTTCAGGAGAAAAATGAAAAATCCAGAAAAGACAAGAGATCTAAGAACACTACCAATGGTTCAAGTAACCATTCAGAATGGAGGAGTGTAGCTGAAAGTTTTCTCCCGTGTCCCACCTGGACTGTGGTCAGGACAAATCTCTCTCACCTACTGGTCCCACAGCCACTCAGACCCAAATAAACACACAGAGGCTTATATTATTTACAAACTGCATGACCATTAGCTCAAGCTTATTACTAGCTAGCTCTTAAACTTAAATTAACCCATAATTCTTATTTATGTTTAGCCACATGGCTTGGTACCTTTTCTTGGTTCTGCCTTCACATCTTGCTTCCTCTGTGTCTGGCTGGTGACTCCTGACTCAGCCTTCCTCTTCCTAGAATTCTCCTTGTCTGCTTATACCACCTATACTTCCTGCCTGGCTACTAGCCAATCAGCATTTTATTTATCAACCATTCAGAGCTACATATTCACAGCATACAGACCATCCCACAGCAGAGGAGTGCTCTGACTGTGTGGCATTGTAAAAATCATAGATGGGACAAAGGTGAAGCCAGAAAATGTCTGCAAAAGAAATCAGCAGCAACACTGATAGGGTCAGTGAGGGCCAAAGTTGCACTGAAGTCAGATGCAGACAAGAATAGTCTGAAGAAAGAGTGCTCTCTCTCCATATAGAAGCAAGAGCCAGTGATGAAGAAAAGATTAACAAGTTGTGTACAGAGAAAAGAGTGAAGCATCTCTAGGCTAATAGTGGAGCCCTTCAGATCACAGACCTGTTTCCCAGTGTGTGTAAAGAAGGCCCGTTTACATTGCACTATTGGGGACTCGAGCTGAGTTCTTCAGCTTTCTGTGAGACACATGACAGATGTTTTTCCCAGGCAACTGGACCCTGCCACTCCCCACCTCCTCAAAATGCCAAGAAATGCTAATGTCCAAGGTTCTTTTTTGGGGACAACACTTACCATGACCATGAGCAACAGAAAGCCAGCATGAAGTTCTACAGTGTTGAACACAGCATAGAGGAGGCTCATTGAGTATGCAGAAATTCTGCTGCATGTAATCATTTGGTCTACTATGCACCTGGCCTCCATCTCACACACTTTGAGTGAAGGTAGGCACAATGGAGTGTCTGATGATCCATTCTGGTTTAGGGGAGAGAGAAGAGAAACAATTTCCTGAGTGCTTTGGGGGCCATGGTTATCCCCATGAAATTTTGTTCTGTCATGACTACGGCAGCAGTGGCCTCATAGGGATGCTCACAAGATGCAACACAGCATCTTGTCCTATCAAGAAGGTGAGCAGGGACAAAGCCCTGTGAACTCCCCATGAAGTGGAGATATGATATAGAGTTGGAGACAGGGACTTTTATAAAGTGGTCAGGCTGTGCTTGTTTGCAAACAGGGGTTTGCTTGTAGACACACTCTACCATTGCACCTTCCAGTGAGATGGGCCCAAGCCTAGATTATACAGGCGTGATCTCAAATATACCCACTGACTTAAAAAATAAATGATATGTACAAGTGTTGTTTTGTTGATCCACTCCCTGTGATCCATTTTACAACTTGGTGCCTACCTTTTTCAGTGCATCACATTTCAGAGCTGGGTGGGTCAAGGTGGATGAATTTGCTTTGAATGCTGTTAGGGCTGAGGAAAGAGAATGATCAGATACTGAAATTGCTTTTTGTGGATTCTGTGCCATGGAAAATGGTAGAGTGACATGTCTTTGTGAACATACCCAAATTGGAGTGCTGACTCTGTAGTGTGTGGTCCTCAGAGGAGAAAGGAAAACACAATACAACACAGCATAACACAACACAACACAACTTATAGCTTTCTGGACCTTGCCCCACTCCCTTATTCTTGGCCCGGGGCTTTTGGAATGAACCACGCTTATTTAATTTTTGAAAAGTTGATCTTGGATCTCAGAGGGAGACCAGAGAGTTGGACGGAACTTAGAATTTTAGTAAATTCTAATTTTTACTTTATGCAATGCCTTTCTCAGCATTAATGAGCTGCTGACCAGTTAGTTGTCCGCTGATTGACTTGGCTCTGCCAGCTCCATGCTCTAGTTAGGTGCTAACAAGTACAGATGGTTTCTGACTTGTGATTTGACTTAAAAATTTTCAATTTCATGATTGTGTGAACAATGTAGCTTTATGGTCTGTATTCCATGGCAAGTGTACTTTCACTTTTGACTCTTTCTCTTCTCCTAGCATAGTGCTGTATAGTATGATACTGCCTTAGGATGTTGGGCAGTGGTAAACTGCAGTTATAGTCAGCCAAACCATTACAGGAGGAAGCAACAGATATCCTGCAACATGCTGGGGTACTAAGCTCTGAGGTTCAGTGGGTTAAGGGTATTAGATGCATTTTTGACTTAGGATATTTTCAACTTATGATGGGCTTATCAGGATAGACCTCATCATAGCTAAGGAGCTTGCCTAAAGCCACCTATAGTTTAATACATGTAATATTAAATAATATTAATTATTGAATAATAACACATTGACCCTTCTGACACCTACAAATGTTTGCAATTCATATAAATCAAAGTCATGGGAAATCAACGTTTTATCACTATAGGTAACACATAGATTTTAAGTTAAAATTTACTGGACTAACTGAAATAAACACTGGTTTTATCAACTGTTTACAACTTTGAGTCCCAGGCTGATGTACTGTTGGGGAGACTTTTCTCAATTTCTTCTTCAGAGAGCCCACTATCAGCAGGTAGAAATGCTGCTGAATTCCGAATGCTGCTGTATGTAAATGTAATATCTTGCAACTGTCCCGAATTTACTGACTAGCTCTAATCACGTTACTGTTTGACTTTTAATCTCTATACTCACCTGATCTTCAAACAGAGACAGTTTGGCTCCTTCCTTTCCATGGGTAGGTGCTGAATTTCTTTTTCTTGCCTTGCTCTGGCTGGGGATACTACGTTGAATAGAAGTGGTGAAAGTGGATAGTCTTGCACAGTTTAGAGAAACCGAAAGGTGCCAAAAACACACATGAGGGAAAATAGTTTCTCTAATAAAAGATGCTGGCAATCCTGGCTACACATATGCAATGAAATTAAGTGAGGGTTTATCTCTCACCATATATAAAATTAGCTTAAAATGGGTAATATAAGACCTAAATTAACCGAGTGGTGGTGGCATACGCCTTTAATCCCAGCACTCGGGAGGCAGAGGCAGGCGGATCTCAGTGAGTTCGAGGCCAGCCTGGTCTACAAAGCGAGTTCCAGGAAAGGTGCAAAGCTACACAGAGAAACCCTGTCTCAAAAAAAAAGAAGAAAAAAAAGACCTAAATTATAAAATTATTAGATGAAAATGTAGGAAATATGCTTCATGACATTGGGATAACCACGAATATTTTAAGATCTAACTCCCAAATTACCCATAGCCAAAGCAAAAGTTTATTTTTATGAGATTATATCAATGTAAGAAATTTCTACATGGTGAAGGAAATAATCAAAAAGTGAGGAGAAAACTTACAGAATGAGTGAACATATTTGGGAACCATATGACTGGCAAAGGGTTACTGTCCAGAATATATGAGTCTCTAACTGCTTAGTGGTAGAAAGGAAGTCTGTTCTATATAGATAGACGTTTCTCCAAAGAGGACAGAAGAGTGCCTAGGAAGAACAGAAGAAAGGCTGAATGCCACTAATCATAAGAGAAATGCATATCAAAACCAATACCAGGAATCACCCTGGTCCAGTTAGAAGGATTCCAAAGGAAACACATGTTATTGAGCATGTGGGACAAAGGGGACTTTTGAACAGGGTTGGAGAGAAGGTAAATTAGTGCAGCCACAATGGAAATTAGTATAGTAGTTCCTCAAATAATGAAAAAATAAAACAGTCATATGATTTAGAAACCCTAGCACTGGGTATATTTTTGAAAGAATTGATGCCAGTATGTAGATGTGCTAAGTGCATCCCATGCTTACTATAGATTTTTTTTATAATAGGTAAGGATTAAAATCAGTCTAAGTATCCAGCCACAAGTGTGGAAGAAGATATGTACAGTGTGTCTATAACAAGGGGAAACTAGATATCTGTAAAAACAGTGTAAATAATAGAACTTTAACATATTCAGTGAAAAAAACAAGCACAGAAAGACACATATCATGTGATATGGAGTCAAAAGATGTTGTTTTCACAAAAGCAAGAAGTATCAGTTGGCTCACCCATTCAGAATATTTGCTGCTCTTGCAGAAGACCTAAATATGGTTCCCAGGACCCAACGGTCTGTAACTCCACTTCCAGGGAGATCTAAAAACCCTCTCTGGCCTCCTCAGGCAACTGGTCTCATGTTCACAGTCTCTCTTTCTTTCTCCCCCTCTCTCTCTTTCTCTTACACACACACACACTCACACACACACACACACACACTCACACACACACACACACACCCCTGCACAAACATGCATGTCCACACACAAATAATTTAAAAAGTGAAAATCTTTTAAAAAGTAGAAAATAAAATAATGGTTATTAGAGACTGGGGAATAAATATATAGAGGGATAGGAAGAAGTTGGACAGCGGGTCCTAAGTTCTAACTAGATGGGAGGAATAGGTTCTAATGTTCTGTTATACCATACAGTGATTACAGTTAATACATTACAAACTTTAAAATAAAATAAAGAGAATTTTGAGTGTTTTCAGTACAGTCATGATAAATGTTTCAGATAATGGATAATTTAATTAGCAGGATTTTTATTATAGAATAGGTACATGTGTTGAAAAATATTGTAACCCCCCAAATATATGATTATTTGAATACCTTTTGAAGACAGCATAAACTTTCCTGTGAATAACAAGGGCATTGCTAACTTCATTGCACTGTAGCTTACCACCTTCTTGGATTTACCTGGGAACCAAGGCATGATTCAGAATGAAGACTTTTTTTTTTTTTTTTTTGATGAAAATACAGATCACATGCACTTTAAATTTCACTCTCAGATGTGCAACGTTCCATGTGGGGTTACCCCAAATTCTCTTATGTCAAAGAGTAAGACCGTTTGATGGAGACTGTAGATGAAGCCATGTGCTTCGTGCCCCCTGCTGACATGACCCATGTTACAAGGAAAAGCTTCCAGAATGTCCCCCTATAGAAAGCAAACTTCATAAATGAGTCCAGCTGCCGTGTGCAGAGGTTGCTCTGGCCAGCAGGTGAGCACAGAAGGGATTCCAAGACAGGTCTAATCTGAGAGATGATATATTTTTGACAATGAGCTTTGCTTTGAGGTCATCTTCAAATACACCAGCCTCCCTTATACTGAACAATTACCTAGGATGCTTTTATCCTGCCTTCCCTTTCTTCTTCAGCAGGGTCCGATTTGTGCAATGGTCTGACGGGACACCAAACTTCTGACCTCCTCATGCTTACTTTTACTTTAGGAAACCCTTAGGTACTTCATCCGTTTTAACCCTCTATTTTGGAGAAATACAGCAATCAAGCATATGGTTTAAGTGAAGTTGGAAGGAATTCGTCTGTGAGTTATCTTGTTTGAGCAGGAAAGGCATAGTATTAGAAGCACATCATGTGTGGTGAGGGTGGAGAGAGGGCCAGGGATTAAGGGAGTTCCTGCAGAGGAACTGAATTTGACCCCCAATACCTATGTTGGTTGGTTCACAGACACCTGTAACTCCATTCCACGGGTGATCCAAGGCTGCTGGACTCCTCAGGCACTTGCTCGTACATACACATAGCCTCATACACATACAAATAACTGAAAAAAACTCTAAAAATGCACTGGGGGCCAGTGAGATGGCACAGAAGGCAAAGACACTTGTCACACAAGTGTGACCATGTAAGTTTTACCTCTGGATTCCACATTGGAGAGAAAGTACAGATTCCCAAAGTCCTCCTCTAACTTCTACATTATACTGTGGCACCTGTGTAACCACCCCCCCCCATACTAGTAAATGAGACATAATGCTAATTAAAACAGTGGGGATGTTTATAATAAATATGGATTTTTGTTGTGTCTAAGTAGCTAATGTCATGATTAATATCAAAGATAAACAAGCTATTAACATACAAAGGATGAAGCAAGCTTTCTAGGAACTTTGAAGGAGGGTATACCCAGGCCAGAGCATGCTGAAATGAGCTTAGAGGAATGTGCAAAAGCTAGGCAGTTGCTAGCTGAGGTACAGGTTACCACGTAACTGCAGCTCTAGACAACTTTGGGCAGGAAATGTCCTGCAATTACTTTTTTAAATAAACGGTTTTGAAATTAAAATATAATAACACAATTTCCCCTTCCCTTTCCTCCTTCCAACCCCTTCCGTGTATTCCCCTTGCTCTTTCTCCAATTCATGACCTCCTTTTCTTTGGTGGTGTTGTGCTGTTCTTTGTATGTCTATAATTCCAGGGCTGACCACTTGGTATTGGCTAACCAACTGGCTGACTCTCTCTGGGGCCGGGGTACTATTTCTCTCACTCTCACTATTCTATAGCTGCCTGCAGTTCTTTGTCTAGGGTCGAAGCCTCTTGAGGTTTCTCCCCTATTGGTGTCATCCTCGTTCAGGTCTTGTGTAGACAGCCATGTTGTTGAGACTTCATGGATATAGCTTCCCTGACATTTCCAGGTGATATAATCTGTCAGCAGACCTCCTGGTCCTCTGGCTTTTAAAGTCTTTCTATCCCGTCTCCCATGATTTCCTGAGTTTTAGGAACAACGGTCCCATTATAAATATATCACTTGGGACTGGACAACACAGGGTCACTTGTTCTCTGCATTGTGATCAGTTGTGGTTTTCAGTAACAGTCTCTGTCTGTTGCAAAGAGAAGTTTCTTTAATGAGGGGTGAAAGCTGTATTCATATGGGGTATAAAGGTAACTATTTAGAATGTAGTTGGGAATTATGCTGGTCTAGAAAAAGCAGCAGTAGTGGGCTATCCTCTAAGATCCAGAACTTCATTAGCCCCAGGTAATTGGCTAGATTTCCAATACAAGTCATGATTTCCCTCTTGCTGAGCGTGGCCTTAAGTCCAATTAGAGAATAACCCAAGATCTGTAGAAAAAAAATGCAGATAGTATAGAGTTCACTGAGAGCATAAATTTAACTTCTATTTGATGGAATCTTATATTAAAAATAGAGTATTTGTTGCTTAACTTACTGCGATACACAAAGATTATTCAAAACCCACACTTCAGATTTCTGTAGCTTTTAACACTACCCACTTTTCTCCTCCACGATTGATATATTCTCTTATCCTGTCTACTTAGGCTCCTCTCGGCTGCAACAGTTTTCCCGGCTCTCATTTTTTCTGATGGCCTTCACAGTTGTGATGATTCTTCCTCAGATGCTTTGTTGAACATCCCATAGTAAGATCTGTCTGATAGTTCTGTCATGATTAAGTTCAGATAACTGACATGTGTTTGGAGGGAGGAAGACCACAAGAACTATTCTCAACACATCATATCAACAGTGGGTACCATCAGTGCCTCTTACCAGTGTTACTATTGGCATTGGCCACCTTGCTGCAGCAGTGTTTGCCAGGTGTTTCAATGTAAAGTTACTGCTTTTATTTTCTCCCTTTTCTATGACTGTACCCTTTGGAAGTAGGACACTACACACAGTCTCTATTTAAGTCTGGGAAGTTCGGTTTTCCCTATTTCAGAGTGGAGTGTTGACAGGATTTACTTGGAATTTACATGTCTAGGAAATCTTTCTTTTCTCCTGCGTATTTATTAATTTTGTCATTTATTTAGATTAGCATAGCCTCATATATACACATACATACATACATACATACATGCATACATACATACATATACACACATAAAACTGTTCTTTTGTTTGTAAACTTTATTTTGTTGCTCCAATCATTGCAGATGTAACTTCTGGGAGTTATTTTTAGTTGGCTTTGTCTTTTTGATGTCTCTACATCATTGTGGCTTTTGAGAAAACAATTTGAGTATAGCTTTTTGGTACCCAAGATGCTCCAGGCTTAGCTTGTATTTGTCCATTTCCAGTCCTGAGCCTTGTCATTTTTCTAAAGAACTCCAGTTGTTTTCATTGGAGAATGGTATTAGAAACCAAGATCTAACTGTGACACATTGATTATTTCCAAGTTCTGAGCTGACTTCTTGGTGGCCTATCTATATCAGTATGACCAGCATCTGAGGGAGGCTGTGACTAATGAAAATGATTGGAATTGTCCTGACAGATGGAAGGGTCCATGTAGACATTCAGAAGACAGAACTGAAGAGACAGCTCAGTGGCTATACAAAGTACTCTTGCAGAGGACACGTGTTCTATTCCCAGCATCTACAACTGTCTTACAACTTCTTGTAACTCTGGCTCCAGCAGATCTGACATCTCTGGCCTCAGAGGTCACTTGCACGCATGTGCACATACCAGCACCAACACACACATACACATAACCTAAAACAATCAGAAGACAGCTTTATTGATGAGGCTGTAGTGTCTACTTGGGAGTAGGGAGCTTGTGATGTGATCGAGACTTTTGTAGAGTCCTCACTGTATTCTACCATGAATTTCAGGCTGTGCATGAGCTTTGTGTGGTGTTTATGAAAAAGAATCAGCCACCTAAACAACTGACCTCGAAGAAGTTATCAAGAAACCAAACCAGGGCTGTGGCTGGCATTGGTCCTGGGCTTTCACAGCTCAGTCTTCAGCAGAGTCTGAGAGGGGATGGTGGCCACATGTGTGGGGTGTAGCTCAGCCCTATTTTAAGGCCTCTGGGCTTCTCTGCATTTCAGTGTCCTTGTTTGAGCAGTCAGGACAATGGATCTACTTAATATATGTGCTTCTGAGGATTGAGTGTGCCAGGGTATGTGAGTGATTATGACGATCACTAACACTATGAAATGGCCATATGAGGACTTACTATTAAGATACCAATGTCAACTTCTATATGCATCTTTCCTCTCAATCTCAACACAACATTGAAAGGGTGAAGAAGAGATAATATACAGATGACATGAAAGTAGTACTATTGTTTCCTTTTCAAGAAATTATACAATTCACATTAGCATTTACCCACAGCATTTACATGCATACATTAAAAAAAAAACAACTTGAGGAAAGTTTTTCTGTGGCTCTGATGAGATGGATTAGTGGGGAAAGGCACTTGCCCCACAAGCCAGATGCAGTGAGTTTGACCCTAAGGAGCCATGTAAAGGTGGGCGGCAAGAATGGGCTTTACCAAGTCATTCTCCGACCTCCATACTTACACAATGGCAAGTATGCGCCCACAATAATAAAAATAAATATATTTTTTAAAGTTTTTAAATGAATAATTCCCTCAGGGATGATAAGGAGTAAGGAATGAGTTATCTGGGAAATATGATTCAGACAGATGGTGGATAGCTGTGTCCTGACTCTCTGGGTTTCAGAGGGAATTTCATAGAGGGGACTGGGGAAGTTTTAACAGTAAAGTCTTAGGCTAGCAGGGACAGCATCATGGTGGTCAAGAGAACATCAATAGCAGTGGGTGACGAGGAGAAGAACAGGGAAGAAAAGACTTCTTGCCTCCTCCTTACTTATATGATGTGCTGGCTAGTTTTATGCACACTTGACATAAGCTAGAGTTACCTGAGAGGAGGGAGCCTCAACTGGGAAAAAGCCTCCTTAAGATTAGGCTGTAGGCAAGCCTATAGAGCATTTTCTTAATTAGTGATTGGTGTGGGATGGCCCAGCCCATTGTGAGTAGGGCCACCCTGGGCTTGGGCTTGGGTTTGATAAGAAAACAGGCTGAGCAAACCACTAGGAACAAGCCAGTAAGCAGCACGCCTCTGCATCAGCTCCTGCCTCCAGGTTCCTGCCTGTTTGAGTTCCTGTCCTTGACCTCCTTTGATGATGAACTGTGATGTGGAAGTGAAAGTCAAACAAACCCTGTCCTCCCCAGTTTGTTTTTGGTCATGGTGTTTCACTGAAGCAATAGTAACCCTTACTGAGACATATGGATATCTATTCTATTGAATGAGAGCGTCTCTTCTTTTGTAGATTAGGAGAAAAAAGTGTAAGAAAAAAACCTTAAAAAGAATAAGCAAGAAAAGAGGAGCATCTTTAGCCTAGAACCCCAGGAAAAAGTTGACATGCTAATCTCCAGAATGAGTGAAGTGCCATAGCCTGGACACCCTTCATGTGATCCCACCAGGATGTGTCTGCATGAAGCTTAAACAGAGATGCATTCAAACAAGACAGGAACCACTCACCAACATTGTTTGTGCTCCAGAATGCAAAAAAACCAGGAAATGGGCCTCAAAAGTATTCATTCCATATTGTATGGCTGATCTGGATGTGTTAGGATCTTAGGAACATTCTTTTGTGAGAGGACATACAAACACATTTAGCAGAATCCCCAGAGATTTGTGGACCCTTAAAAATGAATACTTGAACTGTATCCAGAAAATCACAAACATTTTAAAAGGTTGCAAGGTGCTTTTCTCCATCTCTTTCTGAGGCTATACAGTAGCTTGTAACCAACAAATTCTCTAAACTCTTTCATTCCCAATGGGTGGTCCAGCCAGGCTAAGATCACAGTTACTTACATTTTATTTGGTGTATTTAGAATTACTTATCAAATTACCCATTTAATAGTTAGGTTAAGTACTTTCTGTGGAACAACTCAGGATACTGTCAAGACAAGAACTTTAGGAAGAATGTACTCCAATGTCACACAATGCATTTGGGGTGACAGCACATGTGTACAGCAATGATCATAAAAGTAACCACGTAGCTAACATTTTCCCATCACTTCCTGTGGACTAGACATTTTCCACATAGAAATTTACTCAGGTGTCTCCTCAGCTCTAGGAGGTTGGTATTACCACAGGCTTTGAACAGATGTTGTAGAAACACAGCTCAGGGGGACCCCCTCAACTCCTCAAAACCACAGCAAGAAGCAGAGAAAGCAGGATTTGAACCTGTTCAGCAACTACAAACTCTGATCCCTTATGGGGCTATGTGCAGACTCTGGCACAAACCGAATGCTCTGGCTTTGAGGGAAAGGTGTGAGGAGGTAACTAAATGAAGAGAAGTTTGGGCCTTGGAGCATGGACACATTGCCCAAACTCTAAGTGCACAGAAATGGGTTCAGAAAGGAGTGTGAAGACGTCAGGAGTTAGGTAGGAGATGGCAAGGCAGAGTCGCTAGGTGAAATGCTAGGGGATCACTGATTCATGTTGATAGGATGGGTTGGGGTCAGATTATGAGGACTGGCAGAAGTAAGCTAATGAGCTTGAAAATTACCACAGAGGCATTAACAAATTAAATTTTGCATGGGTGAGTGTATGAAGAAGGAATCCTTTAAAATCATAACCTAATTGGAAAAACAGATTAGAGATGAGAGGAAAATTGAAAGTGAACCGCACCTCGCAGTTCTCAAGCACAGCAGTGTACAGAATCACTAGAGGAGCTCTTTCGTTTGTTTTTTGCTTTTTAAATGGCAGAGTCAGGGCCCCACCTCAGTTCCATTTAATCAGAATCTCTGAGGTTAAGACCAGGTATAGGATTTCTTTAAAGCTCCCCCAGGTGATTCTAATGTGCAGCCAGGGCTGGGAATCACTGAGTTAGATTATTGCAATCGTGCAGCATATAATAAGTTTTTGAGCTAGGATGATAGCAGGGGAAATGACAGAATGGAGCAGGAACCGTGGAGGTAAAGAGGAAGTGACAGCCATACCATTCAGGGAGCAATTATTACAGGGCGGGGGAGGAGGGAGAGACAAAGATGCTAAGTTGTGAGAGAAGGAATTCCGGGTTAGTGAAGTCATCTGTCTTGGGTACGTGAAGATTTACAGAACAGGAGAAGGTCTGGGGAGTCTGATGTCTGAGGACCAGATCAAAGGAGGAAGGCTGGGCTGTGATACATAGATTGGGAATTATCTGCATATGAAATAGATTTGAAGTGAGAAAAGACAAGACCTTGGAGACAGAACACACAAAGAAAAAAGGCAGGACTTTGGGAGGTGCTCATGTTCAGAGGCAGTGAACACAGAGAAACAGAAGAAAAGAGCCACAGAATACAGATTCAGAGAGAGTTCAACCAGACAAGCACTGGGGACCGGGGAGTTGTGAATGATGTAATGACGGAAAACTCAACAAAATGGGGACCATGTATTGAGGCCAGTGCCCTCAATACTCGATGACAGCACTACTGTGTTGTCACAACTGTGGCTTCCTACCTGGGGCTCCTGAGCACACAATTTTGCTTGCTGTGAATGCAGTCTGGTGTCTTTTCTTGATGAGGTGAGAACGCACATTAAGTACCTGCTCCTGCCTATTAAATAGGCTGGAGATTTCTAGGATATGTTAGAAGACCTAACATAGCAAAGACGTCAGGAAAGGGGAGGTTTTCAAGAGGCAGAGGGCTATAGAGTTGGTATCAACAAGTTGATATGTGACAAACAGTGACATGACAGTGACCCCAAAGAAAAGAGATTTCTCAAAGAAAAGAGATTTCTCATGTTAGACTTGAATCTTGGTCATTCTCAACCACCTAAAACAGCCGCATCTTGGCTCCTGTGTTGGATAATGGAAGCAGGATTCAACTAGGGTGAGTTGATGAAAGTTGATGAGAATATTATACAAATGCATAAAGGTGTGTCGCAGAAATCTACAGGCCAGTAAAATGATTGTTAAGCTCTCACAAGGTAGACTAGCATTTAAGTAATTTTTAGATTCTTAAAAAAGGAAAGAAAAACATCTGTCAGCATGCCTCTCCCAAGGAGATGTTTGAATAATTTATCTTCAAGACCACTTTTGATTACTTGACCTAGAGAAGTATGTGTCTGGCAATATGTTTCATGATGTTCTTGTGGCCAACATGGGAACTATTAGATGATAAAAATGAGGTGGATTAACAGCTGGAGAACTTGGCTAGGAATAAAAGACCTGGGTGTCACTTAGTAAGTTTTATCCAAAGAGAGGATGCAGTCTCTCTCTTGGTTCTAGATCCCCATCTCTCAAATGGGTCTTTCTCTGTCTTCTCTAAATAGACCCAGGGACAGCTGCCTTTTCTAGCACAAAGGGCTGAATGAGCATCAAACAAAGCAATACGGTGGAACAAGTCTTATGTTCTAGAAAGGGTCATTAGATTTCAGAGAAGGACTCTGATGATTTCAGTGCTGAACAGGAAACTGAAAGTGCCACTGTCCTCATCCCCGTCACATGTGAACTTGCCGTGTCCCACAGTAAAGGGGCTGGTGCTGTAGGTGGAATGAAGTTTGGCAACCAGTTGACGTTAAATATTCTTAATTATCCAGGACCTGAGGTAATCATAGAGTTCTCTTAAATTTTTTTATTATTTGAGAGTTTTGTACATGTATATGATCATATTTACCCTCCCCTATTTCCTCCCTCAAAATGTCCCCTCCCAACTTTATATCTTTATAAAAAAATATGAAACTAAGTTCAGTTAGTGCTGCTCATATGCTTGTGTCTTAGTATACACATATACACCTCTCTCTCTCTTTATCTCTCTCTCTCTCTCTCTCTCTCTCTCTCTCTCTCTATATATATATATATATATATATATATATCCCCAAACCAAATGGATGCACACCCATTCAACTATATAAATATATACATTTATTTACATTTGACTAAGGATGAACCACATAGAAGATAGTAGCTTTATAAAATTATAATATAGCTTGAACTTAAGAGGAAAAACGTAATAATAAATTAAATTAAAGATAAATAGAAAGAAAGAAATAACAAACCTCAGAGGAGAAATAAATAAAAGATACTAAAAACCAAAGATCACAAAATAAAGAGCTGGGTTTTCAAACCAATAAACTCATGTATTCATGCACACACACTCACACAAGAAAAAAAGAGACGAACATAATTGACAAATACTTTGTCTAGAAAAAAAGACTCAAATAAAGTCAGAGACCAAATAAAAAGACATTTTAACTGACATTACAGAAATACAAAGGATCATTAGATACTGTTACGATACAACATCAACATATAGAGATTCACAACATTTTTTGTACAACAATAATGAACTATCTGAAGAGAAAGCATCATCCGAAAATAGAATTCAACCCTAATTCTACTAGTTACACATGAACACTTAGGTGTGAGCTTCATCAAAGAGGGAGAAAACCCACAATATCAAAACTACAAAATATTTATGAAAGAAATTGAAAACTGGGGTTGGTGGTATATGCCTCTAATCCCAGCTACTCAGAAAGTTAAGGCAGGAGGATTGCAAATTCAGTGTCCATAAGCTTAGGTTATTTTAGTCTAGCCTGGGCAATGTTGTGAGACTCCATCTAAACACAAAGCTGTTGATACAATCCAGTGAGAGAGTGCTTTTTCATATTGGCAGTAACACAGAAAACAGACACAGACAGACACACACATACACACACACACACACACACACACACACACACACACACACACAAAATATCATATGTCTGTGTATTTGAAGAATTCACAGTGTTATCAATTCATACTACTCAAAGCAATCTTTAGATTCAATATAATTCCTAGAAAAACACCAATTACATTCTTTATAGAACTAAGAAAGCATTGTAAAATTAAAAAACAACAAAAATATTTGAGTAGCTAAAGAAATATTGAAAAATAAAACAAAAAACAAAAACAGATCAGAAATCATTACACTACCTGATATTAAAACACACCACACAGTTACCATAACCATAAACGCAGACACGATGACCAGTAGCACATAAACCACACTGATCTTTGGCAACACTCCCAAGAATAAGGGTGGAGAAAGGCTAATTAGTGTTTTTGATCAAGGGTACTGGGGAATTTGGATATCCACATGCAGAAAAATGAAACCAGACCTCTGTCTCTCATCATACATAGAAACCAATTCAAAATAGATGCATGAGTTTAAATATAATATTTGAAACCATGAAACTACAAGAAGAGAAGGATCATGGGAAATCAAAATCATCATGGCATTGTATGAGGCAAGGCTTGAGGGCGTAAGATTTCAAATGCACAAGAAACAAAGAAATAGAACTATGACTTCATCAAGCTAAAGGAGTGTCTATGTTGTGAAGGAAACAGGGTGAGGAGGCAATCTACAAAATGGGTGAAAATATTTGCAGTTATGCTTATGACGAGGAGGTAATATCTAGACTGTGTGAGGAACTTAAACAACTCAATAACAAAAGTTCATAATAACATCACAATTAAAATAGAAGACATAGCCTTGGAGACATTTCTCAAAAGTAGACATATAAAAGGTGTGTGGAAAAAAATACTCATACTAATTGTGCTAATCAGACTTTGTGTGGCTGTGCCCAAATACCCAACAAGCAACTTAAGAAGCGAAGATTGATTTTTTTTCTTTTTTCCTTTTTTACCTCATAGCTTTGGACCTTTCGGTCCATAGTTCTTGGTTCTGTAGATGCTAGGACTTTAGTGAGGCAAACATCAGGGCAGTGGGCACAGGACAGGATGCAAAGGAGGATGGAAGGGACAAGGGACTGGGTACAACCTTCAAAAGCACACTCTGTGGACATACACCTACCAGTGAGGCCCTTTCTTCTCAATCTAAAAGTTTTTTATGAAGTGATAAGCTTCCTGCCCTGGGAAGCATTAAAATTCAGAAGGATTGCCTATAAGAAATTGTAGACAAGAGTTTTCTTGGCTAAGTATGGGAGGTAAGACAGGTTTTAAATTTATGCCTAATTGCCTAAGTTTACAGGTCAGACAGATTGATTTTACCCGCCAAGTGACAGATTTCCACATTCTGACTCAGGTCTTCCAAAAGCTTCAGTACCTACAGGATAAGCCTTTTCTCACACCTTTATCATCTTAAAAATGTTTTCCTAACATTGACTACGGATGAGTTTGTTTTGCCGGAGGGAGGAGGAACACGTATCAATGGTGATAAACTTAGGGTTTAGAAGTTAAAAGTTTCCCACTGTTCTTCTGGCCACATGTTTGGGGATTTTAATAGTAATTTTCCAGGTCATCAGACTGATTCCTCTCAGAATTTCTTAAAGAACAAGTGTGGTAAAACAAACAAGCTAAAGCAAGACAAAAACAAACAAACAAACAAACAAACAAACAAACAAACAAACCAAGCTAGGATTCTGCAGTCCAGAGTTAAGCTACGGTGAATACAAAGGGTCAGATGTCCAGCCCTGTATCTAGGGCAGTTGACGCTGTGTTTGTTAAGTGGGCCCTGCTCAGATTGCAGGCACCTTTGGCAATGTTCTTCCTTCATTCTTTGCATCTTTATTTTAACTGTGTTTCATGCTAAAAATCAGAAGTCTTGAATCTAAATTTTCAATTTTTTTGAAGTCTATGTACTCAATGTGTTAAGCTTTTTTCAAACCTTTTCACTTCTTTCCTCCAGTTTTTTGGCGTGTGAGCACAGACCGACTTTATAATGAAATCAGGAGGGCCAGCTGCTTTTGAACTGTTGGCCTGCAGGTCTTCCAGATGTTGGAATTTAGAGTTCTCCCATCATTGTGATTTAATCCCATGGGACACAGGGGCAAGCAGAAAGGTCCTCAATCTTGCTATGCAAATCATTACAGCAAATCATAGGATTTCCTTACGACACGCTTTCATATTCTCCCTAGTGGGAAAAGTAACTACATGATAATGAAATGAACAAAGGAGAGATCCAGATAAACTAGGTCTTCAAAACAGACAATGGCAGTTTGAATGCTGACATGACAGCTCATCAAAGTGAAAATAACATGGGCCTCATAGGAGTATTGGAAAAATTAAACAATAAGTATGAATGTTAGCCAAACACCTTAGCTGACTGGCTTATAAAGAGAAAGGATTTACTTTGGGGGTCACAGTGGTGGAGGTATCCATTCATAATCAGGGTTCCTTTGCTTTTGAGGCTGTGTCACGGCAGCCGGTCATGGCAGAGCAGTGAGCCACGTGGCTTACCTCAAGTCTGGGATGTGAAGAGAGAGGGAAGAGACCTGTCTCTCAGCATCTCCTTCAAGGATATACCCTCATTGACCTAAATCCTCTCACTAGGCCCTGCCTGTCAAGATTTCCACCTCCTCCCAACAGTACTAAGGTGGAGATTAGCCATTAGTACATGGACCCTCAGGGGCATTTCCAATCTAAAGTACAACAATATGGTAGTCTAACTTAGGCTCAGCAAACGTGGTTTCCCGTTCCTTTTCTATTGCCCTAAGGTTGTGGAAAGTCTTATGTGAGAGGATTAAATGGGTCTTGGCATCAGAGGACAGTGAGGCCCTGCATGCCTGCCTGCAGAAAGTGGGAATGAAAACAAGTCAACATCAGAAGTTGTGGGAAAGAATTGAGAACAAGATGCTGTGGGAGCATAGATTATTCTTTAACTACTTTGCAATTTTAATGTCTTAGTGAGTATATAATCAATGATACTTAATTAAAAGGAACCAGGGAAAATGCTATCTGGAATAGCACAGTGGTATAACAGAAGGCAAAGCCCCTGTCCATCAGCTAATCACATTGAGTTAAAACAGCACAACACAACACTAAACACCTCCTTTCCAAGAGGAAATACAACTGATTTAACTGGATTATTTCCCCACTTTAGGATATTTTGTGAGTGTTCACCTATCGTAGGACACAATTTATATCATCTACATGGTGGAGCGTGGGGGAATGTGAGAGACAGTGTAACTGTTTTTTTTTTAATTTTTATTTTGCAATACAATTCAGTTCTACATATCAGCCATGGATTCCCTTGTTCTCCCCCCTCCGGCCCCCCTCACCTTCCCCCCATCCCACCCCCCAGTCCCACCTCCTCCAGGACAAAGCCTCCCCCGAGGACTGAGATCAACCTGTTTTTGTTAGAGACTTAAAGCTCATGTTTCTCCTTCATACTGGAGACTGAAGCAGGGGCTTGCACATGCCAGGCCATTACTAGGCCACTGAGCTATGTTCCTGGCCCTTTTACCAACAATATATTTTGAGGCGAGCTTTCACTAGATGGTTCGGGTTGGCCTTGAACACACACTCCTGTTTCAACCCCCTGTAATTTCAGAACTATGCCAGCAGACCAGAGTCATGTCTGAAATGCTTTATCTTGCTAGGTCTGTACATGTCCTCTTTTTTCTTTTTCTTAGTCCTCTTTCCTTCTAGAAACACTTATAATTTCTTTCTAATTCTCTTTTTATAATTAATTATTGCCCAATGACATGTCTTTATCTCCCTTCTTTGAAAAACTCTAAATGTTTTATTTTTATTGCATAGGTGTTTTGCTTGTATGCATATCTGTGTTCCATGTGTGGCCTGGTACTGAAGATGCCAGAAAAGGGTTTTTCATCCCCTGGAACTGGAGTTACAGAGAGTTGTGAGACCCTCATGTGGGTGCAAGGGTCCCAACTGGGGTCCTCTGGAAGAACAGACAGTGCTCTTAACCACTGGGCCACCTCTTTAGCTCCTTATTTTTATTTTTTGGTAATGATACATATTTATATTTATAAGAACCATTTGTCATTCTGTGACTGCTATTTTTATCATTTTTGGTTTATTGTTTATGAAGGTAGTAGTATTTCCTCAAATCTTCCCTAGGAAAATATTGTTATATTTTATTACTATACTATCTCTGATTCCCCTCTCCATTTTTATATTTGTTTAATTTTCTCTTTTCATTCATGGTTGAAGATTTTTAACATTACTTTTGAATTTTTGAAGGAATTTCATACATGAGTACAATGTATTTTCATCATATCCCTCTTCCTTCCCCTTCCAATGCTTCCCCCATCGCTCTCTCAAAATCATGCCCTCTTCTTTAATTATGTGGGTTCAGTTAGTGTTGCTGGATGGACTTGGGTGCAGGGCTGACCATATGGACATGAGGAATCTATTAGGGGGCTTGTCCCTGGAGAAAATTGACTCTCACTCCCCCAGAAGCTATGGACTTCCCAGAGCTCTTCACCTACGAGTCGAACCTTGCGAGTCCTTTCCCAAGAATGTTGACTAGTGCTGGAATGTTGACTGGTGTGCTCTCTGCAGGTCTTGTGCAGGCAACCACAGCTGTTGAGGTTCGGGTGCAGCATCCTGCCATGGCCTAATGACACTCTTTCACAGCAATCTTCTGGCTCTTACAAACTTTCTGCTCCCTCTCCCAGAATGTTTCCTGATCGTTGGCTGTAGGAGCTGTGTTAGAGATGTCCCATTTGGAACTGGGTCAACTACTTGCACATGGCACTTTAACAAGTTGTGGTTCTCCATCATAGCCTCTACAGCTGCAAAAAGAAGGTTCTTGGATGAACGGTGAGAGCTTTATTTATCTGTGGGTATAAGGATAAGTATTTAGAAGGCTATCAGTTTAGCAAAATGGTGGTAGTTGGTTCTTCTCTGGAGTCTATAAGCTTTCCAGCACTGGTTCAAGGATAGGTTTACAGTACTAAGCATGAGTCCTGCCCCCCAATTTGGTGAGCCTTAAGTTCAATCAGACCACAGTCAGTTACCCCCAAGATATTAATGCCACTATCACACCATCAGCCATATCTTGCCAGGCTAGTAGTTACTGTGATTTGTAGACTGAAGTTTTCCTGTGTCTCACCCTGCCCACAGCAGCTTATAAAATAATCATTCATAGGCTTAATATTAATTACAAACTGTTTGGTCTATGGTTCAGGCTTATTGCTAGCTAGCTATTACATCTTAAGTTAACCCATTTCTATTAATCTATGTTTTGCCATGTGACTGTGGTATTACCAGTCTGCTGGCATCTTGTTCCTTGAAGGGCTGTATGGCGTCTGCCCTGATTCCACCCTCTTCTTCCTTTATCTCTCTTGGATTTCCTGCCTGGCTCTTATCCTGCCTTACCATAGGCCAAAACAACTTCTTTATTAACCAGTAGTAGTAACACATATCCACAGCATACATAAAGACCATCTCACAGCAGTGATCTGTAGGATTTATATCAGGGTGAGACTACTGATAACTTTCCCCCCTTGGCAGCTTGCATAAACCCTTCTGACACCACAAGAACTAACCATCAGTGTGGAGGCTTTCAGATCAGTACCAGCTTGAGTTCTCCAAGTTCTATGATTGAAAGTGTGGTGCCGTCTATGCTGGAGGTTTTGATGATATATCTGATAGACCTTGTTGTCAGTCTATACTATGGGAGAAATGATGACTGTGACTCTTTAGATGTAGGAGTGAGGTTTCCTGACTGGCAACACTTGCTGTCACTGTTTTACAATTATGAGCCAAGCACTGAATTTGGGGTAGGGAAGGTGGATCCACAGAATCTAAATTGTCTTTATTTTGTATTGTATCAAATGTACCACTTTTCCTAGTTCTTCACTAGTTGGGCTATAGTCTATTCAATTTCTTTCAAAGCAGGTATTCTCACATTATTTTTGTGGTGATTTTGTTCAGAGTAGATTCTCAGTTAGTTATAGGTTCTGTCTATGGAGAAGAGAGGGAGCTGATTGCTATTCAGGCCCTTAGGTCAAGCCATTTTTTTAGGCATTCTTGGTCCTTTCTTATTCCCCACCCAAGCTCCTACAGCTGTGTCTGCAGCCTTAGGGAGATTGTTCTGAGAAGAAAAATTTAGCTCTATGTTTTGTTCCCTTGTAAAACTCTTGGGTTGAAGTTTTCTCTGTTTCTTTAAATTGGGGACATTTTCTACTTGTTCCTTATTTTGGAGAAATTCATCAACATAAATTGTCTGATGATGGTCCCTTATTCCTTCTAACATATGTGTTTATCTGAACATATTCATCATTCTATTTTCTGTGTGATGCTGGAAGAGAGGGGATGTGAGTGAGTCACAAGAGTAAGCCATCACGAAACGGAAGTCACAGAGACTCTGAAGAAATCCCCTAACTGCTCTTATTATCCAACATTGTGGTAATTTTAGGGGAGCCTCGAGAATCTAGTCTGAAAAATCAACTCTTTTGTTAATACTGCTCTGACTCAATGTCCTTCTTCCTCAGGCTGCACCTACATCATCATGTGTCCCCTGCCTCCTCCCACCTTCTACCCACCTGCAGACACACTTGGGGAACAACGATTTTCATCAGATTGGACTTTTCTCTCAAGAATATTTTCCTCTTGTGACAGCACAGGAGACAGGGAAGCATAAGCATTCCCAGTCAGAATCTGAACCTTGTGTGGGATGGGTGTGAAGAAGGCTTCTAATCACTGTTTCAATGGGTGTTAATCCATCAAAACTAAAAAAATATGAATTTCCTTGCAGAAATGAAACAATGAAGTGGAGATTTTTCATTTAAGAAAAATAAGGCCAGGTAGCTGGGCATAATAGATGGAGCATGGGAAGATAGAGCATGAGGATGGCCTTTTATAAGATTAGGCACTTTTCCTCTAGCCAAAACATTAAGTAATGGACACAGCTTTTAATGAAGAGGCGACTGAGCAAAGGCTTGGTTTATGTTTCTTGAAAAGCACAGTAGAACGCTAAGGCAAATGACTTTTGAATTTGACTCAAAGTCACAGAACTATATATCCACTTTGGTTGTCTTCCCCACCAGTCATAAATATGTGGAGTGAAGACTTGTAAATCTGCCAATTCACAGCAAAACCTTTGCCATGACAATCTAAGTAATGATCTCCTAATACTGCTTTTCTTATCCAAAGAAAGCTTTCTCTTTTTTGACAGAGAAAGATACCCTTCATAGGTTGTTTTTCAGAAGGGCGAAGATGTGTGTTTTGGTGCTACAGAATATCTGATGATGCATAGAAGCCAAAGAGACAAGCCCTGTCCTCAATGCATTGTGACCACTGTCCTTCCCCCACTCTCTCAATTTGCCACCTGCTTTTTAAACACAGTTTGTAAGCAGACATTAAACATGAGCTCTGGTGCCACATATCTTGTGGACCTTATAGGGTGGCTCTAAAATCACCCCTTCTTCTAGTCAAACTCTATTTTGGGTCTCTTGGGCAAGCCCTGAACCTTCCCAGTGTCGTGCTGTGATATATGATTTTCCTTCAAAAGCTGTCCGAAAAATTTTCTTTGCAATAGACAGAGACCATTACAGTAAACCACAACCAATCAAAATGCAGAGTTGTAGAGCCCAGCCCCAGTGGATATAACCTACAAAACAACTCCTGTACCTAAGACTCAGAGAAAACTACAGAAGAGGGCATAGAAAAATTGTAAGAGCCAGAGGATCAGGGAGTTTTCTATGAGCACTGTCTCCTAGTAAAGACAGAAGCTACATCCATAAAATCTCACCGACATAACTGCCCAAATGTGAGTGGAATAAGGATGACACTAATGGACTTGCCAACGTGGACAGAGAAAAGATCATGAGGCCTCAACCCTAACAAAGAACTACAAGCAACTAAGGAATGCCTAAAGTGTAGAAACAGTCATAAGGGAGGATACACCAACTGGTTTTCCAATACCAAATGGTCAGCCCTGAAAACACACTTACAAGTAACATTATACAGACTGAGCAGGTTACATATATATATAATAAAAAAATGTGTGCTCCCGCTCTAAGGCTCCCTTCAGTCTCACCCCCTCCTATCACGTCTGCTGTGACTTCTGGCTTGTGTAGCATCTCCCTCTCCTCTTAACTTTCCATCACTTGAGTGGTCTGCTGTCTTACACTTTTTGTATGTAGACTGTTTCTATCTTATGAACTTGCATGATAATAAAACTCTCAGCCTTTGTGGAAACATATCCATTAGGCATTTCATCAAACCAACAATTTAAAAAGGAGTCAAAGTAGATTCACTACAGTTTAATTTAAAAGCCTAATATATAAAAAACTGGAAGCAATAGCTATTTGATCCATGAGAGGTGATACAATAGCTCATCAAAAGACCCACCCCCAAGTCAGTGATGGATAGGTCAGTCCACAAGTCAGTTTCTTATCCACTCATTCTTCTAAGTCTCTATTTCTGCAAAAGTAGGAAACTGGTTCACAGTAAATGGTTGAGTAGACAGTTACACATTAGATTTGAACAAGAGCCAAACTTTGGGCTGGGTTTCCCACTGAAGATGACACAGAGCATACCTTGCTGCTCGTAATTGTTGAGAATACCTGCTGCCAACTGGGAAACTTGTGTGAGTTTCCTCGGGAGAAAGATGAAGGATTACTAATCTGTAGATGAATTGCTAGACGGTCTTATTAAGTAAAAAACCTGGATCCAGATATTGGGGTTAAAACCCGAGAGATCAGAGGAATAGGAAAAGCCACAGCCAACCTCACCTTACTGACCCTCACCTTCCAAAAAGAGCTACTTCCTGTATACCTCCACCTATATGCCTTTCTGTTCTGCTATCTCATTTGCTCTCTCTGTCCAGCTACATCACTTCCTGTCTGTCTGTACAGACTTCCAGACCTTTATGGTTAACTAGTGTTGGAATTTAAGGCATGAGCCACCATGCCTGGCTCTGTTCCCAGTGTGGCCTTGAACTCACAGAGATCCAGACAGATCCCTGCCTCCCGAATGATAGGATTAACGGCATGTGCTACCATTGCCTGACTTCTATGTTTAATATAGTGGCTGGCTTTTTCCTCTGATCCTCAGATAAACTTTATTGGGTTGCACAAATAAAATATCACCACATTAATTCATTATTTGCTTGTATCTGGGTGAGTTAATTTTCTCACCAAATTCTATGGCAGTGTTATGGCTATAGATTTAGATATATATTAAAAAATATTTTGTGTTTTTTTTGTTGATGAATGGATACAAAACAATGTTGGTACAAATCATGATGATTTGTTTTCACTTCCTCAGTAATTAATATGCTAGACTGAAATTTAGATATTATAATTGTTCAAATATTGAATACTTATTTCTTGATAAATATCTGGAGCATTGGCATTTTCTATAGATTATCCAGTGATGTTATAATGACAATTCTTAGAGGTAATTGTTATTTATAGTAGTTTTGCTGACAGTGAAATTGAGTCATAGAGATTATGGGGCTTGACTCAGGCCACTGACTTCAGAGCCTTTAGACCTCACTGCTATGATTTCTATCTGAACTGCATTTGGTAAAGCCACTCACAGAAATGATTTTGAACAACTCCAATAAGATAGGTTAGCTCCATTCTCACTCATCATTGAATAAAAACACATGGAAGAGTCACTTCATAGCTGGAGCTCTTGTATGTAAGAAGGCAACATTTTTACACAGCTGTTCTTTCCTTTGCCAGAAGAAGAAGGAGAAGAAAGAAGGGAGGAAGAGGAGGAGGAGGACGAGGAGGAGGAGGGGGAGAAGGAACAACAACAAGAAGAAACAAAAACAATGGAAAAGACTGGAATTTGGTTTTATTTAAAACATCACCATTTCCCCAAGAACTGGAGGAAACAGCAAGCAATGTGGATGACCATTCTCTTTGAGCAAAGCACTTTGGGAATAGGTGTTTAGGAGCAAACTGCTTTTGTACAGTGACGTCTTTCCTTTGTACACCTGCAAATGATAAAGTAGAACAGCGTTCGGCACTCTACAACTATGACATGGTATATTCTCACCCAATCTTAGACCACACAGAGTTTCAACAAATGTTAAACAGTACACATGATATTGTTTATTTGATATTGGTTAGTTTCTAATGCATTATAACCCTATGCAATGTGGTAAAGATGTTATATTTTTGATAGATTTTGACCAATAGTAGTTTTGAAACATGTCCACAGATTTCTTGATACCTGTTTTCTTCAGAGTCACTTTTAATTCTCATCCCCTTGAGTAGGAACACTATTTGGTGGCTTACTTGTAACATATCAATAGGGCAAGAATGGTATGAGGCTGAGCCTAGGTCATAGAAAGATTGATGGCTCTCTCCATACGCCCATCACTTATTGCCTAGAATCTTGCTACCATTTTGTGAGGACCTCAAATAGACAGATGGGCAGGTTTCCGTCAAGGAACTGGGTTCTTCCAGCAAGCCAAAAAGGGAGATTTTCTGTCAGCTTGTGCCTGTGACATCTGAGAAATAGATCTTCTAGCTCCAGTCAAGCCTTCAGGTGACTACAGCCCTGGCAGACATATTGCCTGAAGCTTTATTAGTCCCTGAGGAGATCCAGCCAGATAAGCTCCTCCTAAATCCTGACCCATAAAAATGATGGGATAATATACATCGTCTTAAGCTGCTAGCTTGTCTGGTAATTTATTCCATTGCAATAGATAATCAATATACTTTGTTTTCTTGCTGTCCACACTACTTTTAACTTTGTGATGGGTTTTAGATTTCTTTTGCAATGATTTAAATTATGCTTCTTTGCACTTTGTTTAACTCTGAATACATTTGATTTGATCTCTTTCTTTGGTAGTGGACAGGCATCCATTTGGGTTTGTGCTAGGAAAAGGTCAGCTGGTTTATTAGGGCTGCCGCTGTGCTTCCCTGGCAGCAGTTTGCGAGTGGGACAGGTTTGGCTGATGAAGGGATCTGAGTGGTTTTGCCAAGTTCTCTTTGGGAACATCAGGTTGGACAACTCCGTTGCATTGCAGAAGCTCTCAAGGAAGAGACTGGTGTTGGAGAAGGTGTTGAAGTCTCAAGAACGTTAGGTGAGGGATGGAGAGAAAAAAAGAGTGCACACAAAATCAGCCCCTTGAGAAACCAAGCTTCTCCCATTTGTGAGGCTGACAGCTCCTGAGAACTCCGTGGTGCCTCACGGGAAGGCTTGGACAGCATAAGCTCCGCTGTAGGAGAGTGGCAGCACATACACGGGTGAAGGACAATTTCATCATTACGACGGAAACATGGCCCGAACCGGACAAAAGGACATCGGGAAATGGTCATGGTGGAGATTTAAACATTGTGCTACTGAAAAGTGACAAGAAATTCTAAAAGTTTCATGTCCCTCTTAGGAAGAATTAGAACAATGAAATAAAGACTAAGAAAAACCAGATTGCCAATCCAGTGAAAATCAATTTTCAAATAAGCAGCATTGTATTTACATGTACTTTATTTGAAAAGAGGATCATTTTTATTGCTTAGTTTTATTTTTGACAGTACTGGGGATTGAACCCAGGGGCTCATTCATTCTAAGTAAATTCTATACCAGTGAACTATGGTTCAAACTCCTGTACTTATTTTATTTTGAGATAGTGTCTCATGTAGCCAAGTCTGGCCTCAAATTCACTATGTAGTTGAGAATGAACTTGAACTTTCAACCCTTTTGCCTCCACCTCCTGAGTGCTGAGATTATAGGCATGCGTACACTGGAGACAGAATTCAAGGCTGCCTACAAGCACAAACCCTCTACCTATGAAGCCACACCCCAGTCCCTGGAATCCATTTTCCATGTAAAACTTCTACAAACCTACAACTGCTCAGGGTCCCTCTTTTGTAGTTCACTGGACCTGATCCTTCATATTTGTGCAGACGCTCTGTTGACCATGTAACAACATAAGGTCTGTACTGATGGCAAGGATGTTAGAATCTCCAGCAGTACTATTTGTAGCACAAATCTTAAAAGGTCTTATTAATGAAAACGAACCCGGAACCAGGTATTGGGGTGAACGCTGAAAGATCAAAGAAACAGAACAAGCTGCAGCTAACCTCACCTCGCCAATTCCTCAGCTGATCTTTTTTCCTCAAACTGGAAGCCTCTCTGTCCTCATCTGAATGGATCTCAGCTGAATTGCTGCTAAAAGCCTAAAAGTTTAACAAAGGCTCTAGTTCATGGTCCTCACACCTTATATACCTTTCTGCTTCTTGCCATTACTTCTTGGGATTAAAGGCGTGTGTCACCATGCCTGGCTGTTTCCAGTTTGGCTTTGAACTCACAGAGATCCAGATGGATCTCTGCCTCCTGAGTGCTAGGATTAAAGGCATGCTGCCTAAACCTATGTTTAATATAGTGGCTGTTCTATCTCTGATCCCTAGATAAGTTTACTGGGGTGCACAATATATCAGCCACAACTATTAGGATTACATAAAGAACTTTTAAGGTTTTGGGCAATGAAGAAAATGAATCATAGAAGTATAACTCTATAATATGTAAGTGATGAGGCAGAGGACACATATCTGCATGTCAGCAGTAGTTCTTCTAAAATACTGAATTGGAAGTTTGTAGTCATATTAGTGATAGAAACAAAGGACACTGGGATTATCTGAATCATGAGTAAAAGTATACGCTATTTCATAAGTATATTGATGTCAACATATTAAAGATGAAATATTATAGATAATTTTAGAGAATAAATTTGACACTATAGATGAAATTAAAAATGACTTCAAATTATGTGTGAATACTTAAAACCTTGTGTGTATATATCTGACACCAATGTTGAAAACTAGAAGTGAGACCATCTAGGGGAAGGAGAAGGACAAAGAGGAGGAAGGAGGGGTAAGATGGGGGATGGAGTGGCTTAGAGATGGTCAAAGTACATGTTACACTCAAATGAAAATGTGTTTATGAAAGCAATCACTACGTAAGATGTATGCCAACAAAACTTAAAAGAAAAAGAACATCAAAACAAACTTAAGAAGACATAGACAATATGACTGCCTTATATCTATTAAGGAAATTGAATTTGTAGGGAAACAATCTTTTCATGAAAACTCAAGCACAGATGATTTAAATAGTAAATTATATTAAATATTTCATGAAGAAATAATACCAGTTGCACACAAAGTCCTCCAGAGTATAATGCTTCCCAACTCATTTTATGATGCCAGAATTACTTCAAATAAAAATTAGAAAAATAAAACTTAAGACCAATATCTTCCATGAACACAGATGCAAAAGCCTTAGTAAGTTTTTTAGAAAGTCAAATCAAATGAAATATAAAAAGGGTAATTCAATTTTGATGTAATAATGAAAGAGCAATCAATACAATCCATCATATTACTAAAATATCTGCCTATGGAGAAGGCTGCGTGGGTCAAGTGCTCGATGCACAAGTGTGCAGACTGGAGCATCCATGTAACAAAACAGCTGTGCATGGCAACCTGGCTGTAATTCCATCCCTGGGAAGTGGAGACAGAGGTTCCTCAGAAAAAAGCAGGCTAAATGCCTCAACATATAAGGTTGGAGCAATTGAAGAAGATACTGATATTAACTCCTGACTTCCACATACATATCTACACACATGCTTATACATATACATTTGTGTCCCCACACAAGTAAATGCACATACACATACACACACAAATAACAGACATGCACACAATACACAGAAAAAAAGAAAAAAAAAAAGCTTAAAAATGGAAACAAACTGAAACAAATATCCATCTATATGCCCATCTGATTATCTCATCATCTATTCGTACATAAACCCATGAATATAAGTGTGGTAGTTTGAATGAGAATGTGTTCCCCCCATCCCCAATAGGCTCCTATGTTTGGATGCCTGGTCCCCAGTTGGTTCAACACTTTGGGAAGGATTAGGAGGTGTGGCCTTGTTGGAAGAGGTGTGTTACTCAGGATGGACTTTGATGTTTTAAAACTGCCTCATGCTTGTGGATCAGATGTCAGGTGTCAGCTACTTCAGCAGTGATATGTCTACCTGTCTGTTGCCATGCTCTCCACCATGATGGTCATGGACTCACCCTGTGAACCTGTAAGCAAGCCCCCAATTAAATTCTTTCTTCTGTAAGTTGCCTTGGTCATGGTGTTTCATCACAGCAACAGAAAAGTAACTAAAACATTAAGATAATTTTATCAACTGACACAGGGAAACTGCAAACATAGCTAAAATTGTATTTAATGGTGAGGGCCTGAAATGCCATCTCCCTAATGGAGAACCAGGCAAGAATATTCATTCTCACTACTTACGTTCAATGTTGCTTATCTAGACTCTCTGATAGTTTAGTGCAGCAAAAGAGAGGAAGAAGAAACATATAAATTAAAAAAAAGTAAAACTTACTCTGCTAATGCAAACACAAAATGATTGTCTGTTGGGAAAAATTAGAGAATTCTACCCCAAAGCTTTTAAAACTAAGTAAGTTTTGGAATGAATATAATTCATCTATAAATATATAGTCAACAGAAAATTCAGTTGTATGTCTGTATATAAAAACTAAAAATCTAGAGAGGATATTTAGAAAATACACAATAATATCTAGAACACAAAATAAGGGGAATAAAATTAATAAAATAAGTATAAGACATGTACATCAAAAATGACATTACTGATAGAATTTTTTTTTCAAGACAGGGTTTCTCTGCATAGTTTTGGTGCCTGTCCTGGATCTAGCTCTGTAGTCCAGGCTGGCCTCAAACTCACAAAGATCCGCCTGTCTCTGCCTCCCAAGTGCTGGGATTAAAGACATGTGCCACCACCACCTGGCAACTGATAGAATTTTTAAAAGATAATCCTTGACCAGTAGAGAGATTTACCATGTCCATCAACTGGAAACTAGCATTGCCAAGATTTAATTCTCTCCGCAATGATTGTAGTCTTAAGTGTGTGTGTGTGTGTGTGTGTGTGTGTGTGTGTGTGTGTGTGTGTGTGTGTGTTTGTGTGTATTTGGAATAGGCAAAACAGAATAGAATAATCAAGGTGGAGGATTTCAACTGATTCCATAGTCTACTACAAATTCATCATAACCAAGGCAATGGTTACTATTGTCATAAGAATGGACACACAGGACAATTTAATAAAAGAAAGAACCCCAATATAGACCCATTCATATTGGACCAATTTTTCCCCCAAGTATACCAAGGGCAAAGGATAGTTTGTTTCAATTAAAATTCATATGTTTATTAATATGAACCTCAACCTTACCTCTAAACACATATAAAAATTCACTAATAAACCTATATGTAAGAAATAGATTGATAATAAACTGAAAACACAGACAAAATCTTTGAGCTTTTAATGTACAAAGAATTCTTAAGTGGGGCACACAACTTGTAGTTTTAAAAATTTAATGAATTGATTTTATCCTCAAACTTAAAACATTTTGTTATTTGAGAAATATTGTTAAGAAAGTCAAAAGATAAGATGAAGGCATGGCTCAGGGCTTAAGAGCACTTGCTGCTTGTGTAGAGGACTTGGGTTCAGTTCCCAGTATCCAAATGACAGCTCATAGCTATCTGTAACTCCAGTCCAAGCAAGTCTGGACTCCTTTGGATCCAGGACACTTGTAGTACACATAAACCCACACAAGTGCACACACACATACATATAAAAGTAAGTTCTAAAGGAAAGTTAAAAGACAAACCACCATCTTGAAGAAAATATATGGAAACTCTTACTTTGGGTTTTTATTGCTATGAAGAGACACCATGACTATGCCAATTCTTATAAAAAAAACATTTAATTGGGTTTTGCTTACAGTTCAGAGGTTTAGTCCATTATTGTCATGACAGGAAGCTTGCCAACATGCAGGCAGACATGGTGCTGGAGAAGGAGCCAAGAGTTCTACATCTGGTTTGGCAGGCAGCAGGAAGAGAGAACCACACTGGGCCTGGCTTGAGCTTCTGAAACCTCAAAGCCTGCCCCCAGTGACTCCAAGAACATCACATCTACTCCAACAAGGCCACACCTCCTAAGAGTGCCACTTCCTATGAGCCTGTGAAGACCACTTTCATCCAAACCACCACAGAAACATTTATCTACTGTGTCTCCAGACTCAATATACACCTGCTATTCAATATCAAGGAGAGCCACAGTCCATTCAAAATGATCACAGTAGCTGAACAGAAATCTTACTAAAGAAGATACTTAGAGGGCAGATAAGCACAGGAAGTATTTTTGCACTTACTTATTAGGGAAGTGCAAATAAAAACCACAGTAAGGTAGCTCTGCACACCTGTCATTGTGACTACAACTAAAAAGATGACACACGGCACATTGGCAAATGTTTAGAATGCCATGAACTCTCACTGTGGGTAAAAATGCAAAAGATTAGAGCCACTTTGGAAAACAAATGAGGCTTTCTTTATAAAGCAGGCACATTATCCACACCAGGCTGCAATCGCACTCCCAGGTATTTATCAAACAGAGGTAACAATAGGTGTCCACACAAAGACTGCCCGTGAGTGGTCCCAGCAGCTCTTTAAACAACAGGCTCAAGCTGGGGTCCATGTGATGCTAATGAACTTAGGCTGAAGTGATGCTTAAATACGGTTATGTAGTTGGTTTGTTCTTACATGTATGTTGGTGCCTTCAGAAGACAGTCTCCTCTGTAGTTTCTGTTCTGTCAGCTTGGGCTACACAACAAAACCCACATGTCAGCCCAGACAACCTAAGCATGGTGATGAATCCTTATTATTAGATGCCACTGACTTTTGAGATGCCTTGTTATGTAACACTGTTGTGACATCTTCCTGTCCCTTCTCATTCTCTCCCTTTTCATTTCTAGGGGTTGTAGGAAAAGAAATCTCCTGCTTCCATTACTATAATTGTCACCTCTAGGGAGAAGGCTACTCCATCTGCCTCCAGGCCTGTCTCCTCCTCTGAGCCCTTGACTCTCACAAGGTCTTTTCACAATGAGCATCCACTTTACAGAGAAAGAAAGAAACATGAGATCCCTTCGATAATGACACTAGAAATGTGTTCACTTTTACATAATTAGTGTTCAGTGAGTGTTTCCTTTTTATTAAATGATGGAGAAATTGTAGTTATAATTTTATTGTGTTATTTAGAAAAACTTACCCCGCTGAAATGATAATGGGTTTTATTTTCCTATTGTACCTTGTCATTCAGAGAAGAATAGTTCCAAGATTTTAATTAATAGCTTCTTAATAAATTGTTGCCTAATTCTCAAGAATATCTTAAAGGAGTTTAAACACTTTTATTGCTTTGATTTAGATTCAATATTAATATAAAATATTTTTTTTCCTCCTTTTCTGCAATATAAATTTTTTATTTTTAATAGGAAGAAGCATAGATGTAAAGGCACTGCTTTATTAAAATAGATTTTAAATTATTTTTGTTGTTTGATTTGGGAGTATACTAAGGCAATCTGTCAGTGTTCTCTATTATTGTAACGGGCTCAATGAATTCGGAAGGGACTGATTGCTGCAGTGTCAGATGTGGGAAAATAGCATATGCATGAGCAAACTAATTGGGAGGTGTAGGCAACAAAGTACTTTCTGGAATATTTTGGGGCTGGTGGAGATAAACTGCTCAACGGAACACCTGCTATGATCTCTCCTTCCTCTCTGACCCCATCCCCAAGGTGTCACAAAGATCTTCTCCAACATTCCTCACCCCAACTCATTCCATTTCTTGAGCCTCTAACACCAGCAGGCATGCCCTGGGACACACCAGCTGAGCAGGTCAGGGAAATGGGTCCACAGAAAATTTCCTACCAGGCAGCAAACAGCCATTACACTCTCCTAAGATCCAGAGAGAAAATAGAAACCTAGGAACAAAACACCCACTGAACAAAGACTAAACCAGATATCAGTCTCCCAACCAAAAAAAAAAAAAAAAACCCAGGGCCAGATGGTTTCAGGGCACAATTCTACAAGAAATTAATAAAAGAGCTAATTCCAATACTCTTCAAATTGTTCCACACAATAGAAACAGAAGGAATGTTACCAAACTCATTTTATGAGGCTACAGTTATCCTGATACCCAATCCACACAAAGATGCAACAAAGAAAGAGAATTACAGACCAATCTCTCTCATGAACATTGATGAAAAATACTCAATAAAATATTGGCAAACCAAATCCAAGAACATATCAAAAAATTATCCACCATGATCAAGTAGGCTTCATCCCAGAGATGCAAGGTTGGTTCAACATATGAAAGTCTGTCAATGTAATACACCATATAGACAAACTGAAAGAAAAAAACCATATGATCGTTTCATTAGCTGCTGAAAAGGCCTTTGACAAAATCCAACACCCACTCATGATAAAGGTCTTTATCATGAGATCAGGAACACAGGGAACTTACCTAAAAATAATAAAGGCAATTCACAGCAAGCCAACAGCCAGCATCAAAATAAATGGAGAGAGACTCAAAGCAATTCCACTAAAATCAGGAACAAGACAAGGCTGTCCACTCTCCCCAGTATTTATTCAATATAGTACTTGAAGTTCTAGCTAGAGCAATAAGACAACAAAAGGAGATCAAAGGGATAGAAATTGGAAAGGAAGAAGTCAACTTTCACTATTTGCAGTTGATATGATAGTGTATATAAGTGACCCCAAAAATTCTACCAGGGAACTTTTATAGCTGATAAACTGTAATGTGGCAGGATACAAGATTAACTCAAAAAAATCAGTAGCCCTTCTCTATACAAATGATAAAAGGACTGAGAAAGAAATCAGAGAAACATCACCCTTTATAGTAGCCACAAATAATATAAAATACCTTTAGATAATTCTAACTAAGCAAGTGAAGAACCTGTATGACAAGAACTTTAAGTCTCTGAAGAAAGAAATTGAAGAAGATATCAGAAAATGGAAAGATCTCCCATGCTCATGGATAGGTAGGATTAACATAATAAAAATGGCAATCTTACCAAAAGTAATCTACAGATTCAATGCAGTCCCCATCAAAATCCCAACACAATTCTTCACAGACCTGGAAAGAACAATACTTAACTTCATTTGGAAAAACAAAAAACCCAGGATAGCTAAAAGAATCCTGTACAATAAAGCAACCTCTGGAGGCATCACTATCCCTGACTTCAAGCTCTACTATAGAGTTACAGTAATAAAAACAGCTTGGTATTGGCATAAAAATTGACATGTGGACCAATGGAATTGAATTGAAGACCCTGACATTAATTCGCACACATATGAATAACTAATTTTTGATGAAGAAGCCAAAACTGTACATTGGAAAAAAGAAAGCATCTTCAACAAATGATGCTGGCATAACTGGATGTCAACATGTAGAAGATTGCAAATAGATCCATATCTGTCACCATGCACAAAACTTAAGTCCAAGTGGATCAAAGACCTCAACATAAATCCAGTTACTCTGAACCTGATAAAAGAGAAGGTAGGAAGTTGTCTTGAATGCATTGGGACTGGAGATCACTTCCTAACTATAACACCAGTAGCACAGACACTGAGAGAAACAATTAATAAATGGGACCTCTTGAAACTGAGAAGTTTTTGTAGGGCAAAGGACACAGTCAATGAGACAAAACAACAGCCTACAGAATGGGAAAATATCTTCACTAACCCCACATCTGACAGAGGGCTGATCTCCAGAATATACAAAGAACTCAAGAAACTAGACATCAAAATACCTAACAGTCCAATTGAGAAATGGGCTATAGAGTTAAACAGAAAATTCTCAACAGAAGAAGCTCAAATGGCCAAAAGACACTTAAGGAATTGCTCAACATCCTTAGTCATCAGGGAAATGCAAATCAAAATGACTCTGAGATACCATCTTACACCTATCAGAATGGCTAAGATCAAAAACACTGAAGACAGCTTATGTTGGAGAGGATGTGGAGCAAGGGGAACACTCCTCCATGGTTGGTGGGAATGCAAACTTGTACAGCCATTTTGGAAATCAGTATGGCAGTTTCTCAGAAAATTGGGAGTCAATCTTCCTCAAGACCCAGCTATACCACTCTTGGGCATATAACCAAGGAATGCTCAATCATACCACAAGGACACATGCTCAACTATGTTCATAGCAGCATTATTTGTAATAGCCAGAACCTGGAAACAACCTAGATGCCCCTGAAGAATGGATAAAGAAAATGTGGTACATATACACAATAGAGTACTACTCAGCAGAGAGAAGCAATGACATCATGAGGTTTGCAGGCAAATGGATGAAACTAGAAAATATCATCCTGAGTGAGGTAACCCAGACTCAGAATAACAAACATGGTATGTACTCACTCATAAGTGGATACTAGATGCAAAGTAAAGGATAACCAGACTGCAACCCACAGCTCCAGGGAGGCTAGTTAGTAAGGAGGACCCTAGGAAGAGTGCATGGATCACCCAGCGATGGAGAAATGGATGAGATCTACATGAGCAAACTGGGAGTGAGGGAGGTTAATGGAGGGCAAGGGATGGGGCGGGGGTGGGAGAGCTTAGAGGAACAGGAGGTTTGAGCTAGAATGAGAACAGAGGGAGAGCAAGGAAAGAGATACCATGATTAATGAAGAAACCATGGGAATAGAGAGAAGCAGAGTGCTAGGGAGGTTCCCAGGAATCCGCAAGGATGACTCCACCATAGACTACTGGCAATAGTCGAGAGGTTACCTGAGCTGGCCTACTCTGGTGATCATGTGGCTGAATAAGTAAACACAAAAGTCAGGTAGTGGTAGCACATGCCCTTAATCCGATCACTTTGCAGGCAGGGTCTCTGTGTGTTCAAGGCCATACTAAGGAACAGAGCCAAGTGTGGTGATACATGCCTTTAATCCCAGTACCAACCATAGAGACCTGGAGGTCTGTACAGATAGGCAATTTCAAGGAAGTGAGGTAGATGGGCTAAGATAGCCAATGAGAGAGCAGAACAGCAAGGTAATAAAGGCATGTGTAAGACAGGAAGTAGCTCGTACTTTGGAAGTTGCAGCGTGGTGAGGTAAGGTTAGCTGGTGGCTGTTCTGATTCCTCTGATCTCTGTCAGATTTTCACCCCTATTTCTGGCTCTGTGTTTTCTATTTAATAAGACCACTTAGAAATTTGTCTACATGGCTCTGAGTTTTTTTTATTAATAAGGAGAAATAGATGAAATCTACATGAGCAAACTGGGAATGAGGGGGTGATAATGGAGGGCGAATAATGGGGGATGAGAACATAAGGAAATGGGAGGTTTGAGCTGGATCAGGGACAGAGTGGGAGAGCAAGAAAAGAGATACCATGATAAACGAAGACATCATGGGAATAGGAATAGGCAGGGTGCTGGGGAAGTTTCCAGTAATCCACAAGGATGACCCCACCTTGGATTACTGGCAATGTTTGAGAGGGTGCCTGGACTTGTCTACTCTGGTGATTGGATTAGTAAATACCCTAACTGTCATCATAGAGCCTTCATTCAGTTACTGATGGAAGCTGATGCAGAGATCCACGGCCGGATACCAGGCCGAGCTCTGGGAATCCAATCAATGAGAAAGAGGAGGTATTCTGTGGGCAGGAGACATCGAGATCATGATGGGAAAATGTGCAGAGATGACCAGCCACAGTAGTGGAAACCCATGAACTGTGGACTAATAGTTGTGGAACACCCATAAGACTGGACTAGGCCCTTTGGATAAGGGAGACAGTTGTTTAGCTTGAACTGTTTGGGCCCCAGGCAGGGGGATCGGGATCTAATCCTGGTGCATGGGTGGGCTTTTTGGAGCCCAGTGCCTAGGGTGTGACACCTTGTGCAGCCTTGGTACTTTGGGGAGGGGTTTGGACCCGCCTCAGCTGAGTGTGCCAGGTTCTGCTGATTCCCCATGGGAGACCTTAACTTGGGAAATGTGGGGATGAGGATGGGTTGCAGGGGAATGCTGGGGGGTGGGAAGAGGGAAGGGGGGATCTGTGGTTGGTACGTAAAGTGAAAAAAATTGTGTCCTAGGAGGTAAGTGAGCTCAAGTTCTTTTAATTTTAATGTTGAGAGATGTGTTCACAGGTTTCAGTGTGCATCATAGCTAAAACAAAGCTTTAATATATGACTTGAGGTTAGGTTAAGATATTTTTGTTGATGGCTTTGAGGTAGAAACTCTTGGAAAACAATTTAGGGTTTAGAAAGGCATACTTGTAATAGCTGAATGAGGGACTCATTGAGGTCAGAGAACAAGAACAATTGTAGCCTGACTATTGGTGGCTGATGTACCTTTCTCTTTAGGATGAGTTGGTGAACAAAGGTGATGATTAATTCCTTGTATCCATTTCTGCCCTCAGCTTCCTGAAATAAAAACTGTTGGTGAGTGGGTATGTACCCTGAGGATTTAAAATAGAGCTGACTGATTGTTTTTCATATATAAAAACTTAGATTTATGATTCTTCTAAGATTTTTTATAAGATTACTTTTTAAGATAAATAATAAAATAATTGATCCTTCCTTTGCAACCAGAAAATGCAGTCTGCCAGTAAAAGAGCTGGCTGAGAAAAACACCTTGCTTGCTTACACTCTGTTAATCTATAACAAGTTGTTTGGGTATGAATGTATGTGGGTTCTTTGGACAACTTGTTTTTCACCTGTAATACATGAAATGTTTAATCATGTAAGGGATATGGAAAACATACTGTTTTTTACTTGTATTCATTGTAATCATTGAAAAATAGAATGTAACCACATTGTAATTTTTAAATTGTTTGAAGGATTCTTCTGGGATATATAAGCTGTAAAGAAAAAATAGACATGAGAGAACAAAAAGAACTTGAAAAGATATAGAAGGAAAATTAGAAGGAAGACATCAAGAGAGACAGAAGAGACATATCTAGATAGAGGTAAAAAAAGAAAGAACAGAAAGAGAAGATGATAAAAAGACCCTAAGGATGTGTGTGTCCTCCTCTTTTTTTTTTTTAAACTGGCTCCAGAGAGTTAAGTTTTATTCCCTTAGATATAAATGTCTAGTTGAGTGATAGTTCATAGACTCTGATGGGTCCCTTAAACCTTGAGCTGCTGGAGGTTGGTCCTCACAGCAGTGGTACAAGCCCATAGCCAACATCAACTTAAATGGAGAGAAACTAAAAGCAATTCCACTAAAATCAGGAACAAGACAAGGTTTTCTACTTTCTCCACATCTATTCAATATAGTACTAGAAGTTTTAGCTAGAACAGTAAGACAACTGATGAATATCAAGAGGATACAAATTGGAAAGAAAGAAGTCAAAGTATCTTTATTTATATGGTAGTATATATAAGTGGTCCTAAAAATTCCACTGGGTGACTCCTACAGCTGATAAACGCTTTGAGCAAAGTAGCTGAATAAAAAATTAAGTCACAAAAATTAGTAGCCCTCTTATATGTAAATGACAAAGAGACTGAGGAAGAAACCAGGGAAACAACACCTTTCACAATAGTCTCAAATAATATAAACTATCTTGGGGTAAGTATAACCAAACAAGTAAAAAACTTGTATGATGAAAACTTCAAGTCTTTGTAGAAAGAAATTGAAGAAGCATCAAAAGATGGAAAGATTTCCCATGCTTATTGATTGGAAGTGTTAACAGTAAAAATGGTCTATCCAAAATCAATCTATAGATGCAATTCCCATTAAAATTCCAACGCAATTCTTCACAGATGTCTAAAGGACAGTTGTTAGCTTCAGATGAAAAAAAAAAAAAAACAGGATAGATAAAACAATCCTGAACAGTAAAAGAACTGCAGGAGGTCTCACCATTTCTGATTTCAAGTTGTACTACAGAGCTATAGTAATAAAGACAGCATGATATTGGCATAAAAACAGACATGTTGATCAATGGAATTGAACTGAAGACCCAGACATAAATCCACACACTTATCAAAACCAATTTTTGATAAAGAAGCCAGAAATACAGAGTGGAAAAGGAAAGCATTTTTAACAAATGGTACCAATCTAGTTGGATGTTGGTATGTAGAAGAATGCAAGTAGATCCATATCTATCACCTTGCACAAATTCAAGTCCTCAACAAAAGTCCAGATATACTAAACCTGATAGAAGAGAAAGTGAAGAATAGCCTTGAACACATTGGCAAAGGAGACAACTTTCTGAACAGAACACCAATAGCATAGGCACTAAGGTCAACAATTAATAAATGGGACCTTGTGAAACAGAAAAGCTTCTATAAGGCAAAGGACATTGTCAATAGGACAAAAAAGGCAGCCCACAGAATGAGAAAAAGATTTCCACCAACTCCACATCTGACAGAGGGCTAATATTCAAAATATATAAAGAACTCAAGAAACTAGACATCAACAAACTAAATAATCCAATTAAAAATGGGCTACAGTTCTAAACAGATTTTTCAACAGAGAAATCTCAAATGGCCAAGAAACATTTCAAGGAATGTTTAACATCCTTAGCCTCAGGGAAATGCAAATCAAAACAGCGTTGAGATTCCATTTTACACTTGTCAGAATGTGTAAGATCAAAAACACATGTGACAGCTCATGCTGATGAGGGTATGGAGCAAGGGGAATACTCCTCCACTGCTAGTAGGAATACAAAACTTATACAGCCACTTTGGAAATCCATAAGGTAGTTTTTAAGAAAATTGGAAATTGATCTACCTCAAGACCCATCTATATCTTTCCTGGGCATATTATCCAAAGGACACTCTACCATACCATAAGGACAGTTTCTTAACTGTGTTAATAGCAGCTTTATTCATAGTAGCCAGAAAATGAAAATAACCTAGACATCCCTAAAATGAAGAATGGATTTTAAAAAATGTGGTAAATTTACACAATGGAGTATTACTCAGCTGTTTATAACAAAAAAATGACATCATGAAATTTGTAGGCAAATGGATGGAACTAGAAAGAAAATCATTCTGAGTGAGGTAACTCAGACTCAGAATGATAAAAATAATATGTATTCATTTACATGTGGATATTAGCCATTAAATAATTATTACTAATCTACAATCTGTGGACCCAGAGAGGTTAGATATAGAGGAAGGAGTTAGGGAGGATGCAAAGATCTCCCTGGAAAGAGGAAATAGAATAGAGTCTAGGGGTAGACTGGGGGAAGGTGGGGACAGGAGCAAGAAGGATCAGGCCTGGGGGATGGGTGGGATAGAGGGAAAGAGTGTGCAGAAAGATGGCTGGGATTGGGGATAGTTGAAGGGTGGTGTGGAAACCTAGTGTAGTGGAAACTTCCTGGACTCTATTAAGGTGATCCTAATGAGGACTCCTAGCAATGGGGGATGTAGAGTCTCACCTGGACATCTCTTATAGCCAGGTAAGGCTTCCAGTGGTGGGACTTGGTTGCACTTAATTGAACTGTTGGCTGAGGGGTCCCATGGAAATTCCCAAACAACCCAGGTTGCTAGTAGGTCAAAGGGTTGCTCTCCATAAACTGACAGCTGGCCTCCATTGCCAAGGACTACATCCACACAATTCATTGAACATGGAGAACTGGTGTTTACATGGAGCCTTCATCCCTAAACTTCAGTTTCTTTGGTTCAAGAAGGTATTCTGCAAGCTACCAAAAAAGAAATGTGGACACCAACGCAGTCATGAAACCAAACTTGTGGGAGTAGACAACCAATGTGTGATTTGACTTAAGGCCAACTCTAGGAGAAGAAACCCATATACACTTGGGTAACCAAGAACCAGAAACTAGATAGGCCAGTGACCTAGGATAAAACCAAATACTATTGGTCTAAAAACCCCAAAAGTAACACTAATGATATTCTGCTATACTCATAGATCAGTACCTTATTCAGCCATCAAGGAGGCTTCCTGCTGCAGCAGAATACCTTTTTTTTTTTTTTTTGGTATTCACTGCAAACCATACTTATGAATAGGATACAGAGACCAACAGCCAGACATTAGAGAGAGAGAGAGAGAGAGAGAGAGAGAGAGAGAGAGAGAGAGAGAGAGAGAGGGAACTCTAACACACAGGTCTAAATGGGATGTCTCCATGAAATTCCCCCACCCCCACCTCCAGGGTTAAAGGAACCTCGCAGAAGGAGTGTTGAAACTAGAGGGGATGGAGAACAAGGCTCTGCAAATCAACTGAGCAAAACTTGTATGAACTTACAGAGAGCAGCAAGTACTGGGCCCACAGGAGTCTGCACCAGATCCTCCGCACATACACTATAGATTTCAGTTTACTCCTCTTATGGAACTCCTCATGGTGTGAACAAATGGGTCTCTGATTCTTGTGCCTTCTCTCTCTCTCTCTCTTTTTTTCTGTCTGTTGATTTGTCTTGTCCAACTTCGATAAGATGGCTTTTGTTTTATCTTATTATATTTTACTTTGTCATGATTGGTTGTTATCTCTTAGAAGCCTGTACTTTTTTTAACAAGAGACAGGGAGTAGATCCAGAGGGGAGGGGAGGGGAGGTGGGGGAGGAGCTGGGAGGAGTGGAGGGAGGGGAAATTGTAATTAGAATATATTGTACTAGAAAAGAATCCATGTTTAATAAAAGGGGAAAAGAAAAAGAAAAAGAACATAAGTATAGGACAGGCAATACTGCTCCACAGGTAAGAGAGCTTGCTGTGTGCATGCTGAATGACTTGAATTTGGATCCCTAGAATCCATGCAGAAGCTGGCTGTGGCATATGTTTGTAATGCAGCATTCCTATAATAAGGTAAGAGGCAGATATCTTACAGTACATGCCACACCAGCAAGCAACAAGAGAGACTCTGCCTCAAAACAAAATGGAAGCTAAGAACTCCAACCTCCACAAGTGTGCTCTGATACACACATACCCTCACACATAAACGCATACCTACAGATGATACACACACACACACACACACACACACACACACACACACACACACACACACACACATTTAGAAAATAAATACTAAGTTTTATTAAAGTAGTGTAGGTGGAAGTTTCTGTCCTGCCAGCAACTCCCAAATACCCAGCAGCCACTTCACAAATTACCACATAGAGGCTTATATTAATTATAAATGCTCAGCCAGTAGCTCAGTCTTATTACTAACTAGCTCTTACACTTAAATTAACCCATAATTCCTATCTATATTTAGTCATGTGGCTTGGTACCTTTTCTCAGTATGACATTCTCATCTTGCTTCCTCTGTGTTTGGCTGGTGACTCCAGACTCTGCCCTTCTCCTTCCCAGCATTCTCAGTTTGGTCACCCCACCTATACTTCCTGCCTGGCTACTGGCCAATCGGCATTTTATTAAACTAGTTCGAGTGACAGATCGTTACAGTGTACAAGAGCATTAGTCCACATCAAAGGAGTTAATGTTTTTTACAATAGTAATTGATCTAGCAGAAGCTTGCAAATGAAGAACAGAATTCCCAGGAACCCAGGTGTTGCTTCCCCTATTATTAACATCTGACATGATTATAGTATATTTGTAACAATTGGTGAACCAGCATTGGAACACCAGTACTGAATGTCACAATTTATTTATATTTTATTAATTAATTTTTACCTAAGGTCCTTTTTCTATTACAGTATGCCATTCAGTTTACTGTGTTCTATTTATCTGCCATGACTCCTTGGGCTTCTTTTGGCTGTGACAGTTTCCTTAGGATTTTCCTTGCTCTATTCTTCTACAGATTCCTTTTATCATATATTGTAAGTGCCCTCTGGGCCTGAAGGTCTGATCCTATGAGCTTAGCAGGTGTGGGGGTAATACCAGGACTTAAGAGTACTGGTGTCATCATGATACTACTTTTTCTCATATAAGTGAGGTTATTGTTTTATGTTTAGATTTATCTTTTTCAGTTTTGATGGCTGGGGAAGATAGAGTTTGAGGATGGGAATAATTCTGCATCTTTCACCTACAGACCTACACCAAGAGGTGAGCTTGTCATGTTGATACAACCCTCTACCTCCTTAAAGTACCCACACGACTGTAAAAAAATCATATGAAACATTTTTTTTTTTTGGTATTCACCACAAACCATAATTATGAATAGAAGAAAAACTGGAAGTGAATTTTATTGGCAAGTAAGTATTTTGTGCCCTCTGAGGAAAGTTGACATTTCTCACTCAGAATTTCTTATTGGCAAAGTCTGAACCACAGGAGCTATGGCAGATTGAATGAAGGGTGGGCTAGAAGCAATCTAATAGGCATTTCCTGCAACTTCCACACTGTAGATGGAGTTTTCCTGCCTGGGCCATAGTCAGGACAAATCTCTCTCACCTGCCAGTCCCACAGCCGCTCAGACCCAACCAAGTAAACACAGAGACTTATATTGGTTACAAACTGTATGGCCGTGGCAGGCTTCTTGCTAACTGTTCTTACAGCTTAAATTAATCCATTTCCATTAATCTATACCTTGCCACATGGTTCGTGGCTTACCGGCATCTTCACATGCTGCTTGTCCTGGTAGCGGCTGGCAGTGTCTCTCTGACTCAGCCTTCCACTTCCCAGCTTTATTCTCCTCCTTGTTCCGCCTATACTTCCTGCCTGGCCACTGGCCAATCAGTGATTTATTTATTGACCAATCAGCAACACACTTGACATACAGACCATCCCACAGCACCACACTAGCTCATATTGCTCTATAGCCTGGAATGTGTTTTCAGGACCAAAGGTAGCCTGGTGTGATTCCTTTCCACCATGGGCAACTCTTACTGTGGCAAATCAATGTAAGTGCTTTATTGAGTGATGGTTTCTAATAGTAGAAATTTCTTACAAATATTAGTTGAAAAATAGTTTGAAGCATTAGCATTTACCATTTCTCTTCATTTTATCCTGTTCCTCTTCCTCTGTGTTCAAGCATGTATACAATTGATTTTCTGTGCTGTGATTTGTGTGCATATATGTGTATATGTATGAATGATAGGTCTGTTATGGAATAGAAATGACCAGGAAGAGTTGTTTGATTTTGTCTATGGATAGCTGAGTCCTAGAAGAAAAGCTTCACTGAGTTGATTAATGTCTGCCCACTAAAACCAGTGTTAATCCAGAACCTCACTATGTGGTTTCATTGGGAAACAAGGCTTTTGCAGATGTAACTTGCTAAGAAGAGTTCATACTTGAATAAGTTCAAAGACTAGTAAGTATCCTTAGAAGAGAAACCAGAGACATAAAGACACACAGAGAGGAAAGACAGCCATGTGAAGGTAAAGGCAGAAACTGGAGAAATGAGGCTATAAGTCAGAAAACCAAGGGGTTTGGAGACCACTAAATGTGGGACCAAGCAAGAACAAATCTTCCCCTAAAGCTATTAGAAAGAGTTTGGCTTTGCTAAAACCTCAGTTTGTACCTTAAGCTTCCATATAAAGAGAGAAGAAAATTTTATTGCTTCTATGCCCAGCTTGTGGAATTTTGTTGTAGTTCTTTGAAATGGACACAGAGGCCACTAATACATACTCAATTGTCTTGGCCAAAAATGTGACAGATGGAAGATTTGTAATGAGAAGAGAGATGTAAAGAGGCCCACAGCAGAGAAGAGGTATTCCCTTGTATCAGTTAGGAGTCTTGTGAAAAATAGAATGGATAGGTAGATAATAGATGATAAATAGGTAGGTAGGTAGATGATAGATAGATAGATAGATAGATAGATAGATAGATAGATAGATAGATAGATAGATAGGGAGTTTATATTCAGAGTGACATGCTTTCTTAGGAAATTTAGGAAAAAAACCCCACCAAACCAAGGCCACATTATAGCATTACTATAGAACTAGGCACACAAAGATGCTGAGGCCAGCAGATTAAGATGTAAAATTCAGTAGTGCCAGACTGACTGGGTCACAAAGAACATCACTGGGCTGAAATGCATGAGTATGTGGTGCCTTTGGGAGACCCTGGAGCCAGGAGAGAAGCTTTTAGTAAATGCCTGCTCATCTTTTCTGGATAATTTTCCTCTCAGTGGTATAGAAGCCATGGAAAAATAGAGGCTTTGGCGTCCAGAAGGCTGGGATTTGGATCCCAATTTGGTCACCTACTGGGACCTTGAATCAATTATTTGATGTCTTGGTTCTTAAAATTGTTAGATTTCTTACCCATATTTTTATTTTCAGCTGGTTCATATCTTAAGACTTTATATCCTGGCAAGAGTAAGACATTTTGAGGGACATTCCCCCCAAATGACACAGCCAGTCAGCAATTATTAAACTGGACACTGTTTGGACAGCAAATTGCTGGAAGAACATTAAAGAAGCAATTACTTAACAAATTAATGAGCATAGGAACAAAGGCATGAGGGATATGGATGGCTGAGGGAAGGCACAAAAGACAGTAAAAGCTTCAGCATTCCCTAACTCTCCTCAAGTAAGATTCTCAAATGAAAAGGCTCAATTGCCTGTGGCTTCTGAGGCTATAAATTGTGGCCACTTGTAATATCAAACTTTCTTGAAAGGTCATTGAAAACAGGATCCTCTGTCACACTGTGGCTGGGGTTACCTGGGGGAAATCACACCTTTGCAGTCTATATGAAGGAAACTAGAGAAATGAGTAGGGCATGAGTGAATGGCAGTTTCTTAGACAATCAGCGAGGGAAATGGTTCTGGCTGTTTTGGAACACATTCCTTTGGGCTTCCGTGACCACCTGACGAAGCCAGCTTAGGTTGTATCACAGCCTTCTCGTATTGGCAGACCCTTCTGTTGCTAGTGCCTTATGATACAATGCTGCTGCCCAATCATCACTCACAGCCTGACCTAAGAGCGGATGAGAGCTCATTTATTTTGACTTAGGGATCAGTGTCAGCAAAGAGCTAAGAAGAGTATCTGGCCTGACTCATTCAGGTTATAGATGAGGACCTGGAGACTTGAAGAGGGGGAGGATATTTTTCATAAGCCTTTTGCCTCCTTGTTCTGTGGCTGCCAGGCTGAAGCCAGCTTCAAGCTCACCACTGTGCCCAACACTCACCTCTCAGGTCACTGCAGAAAAATGACATGGTATCTAGTTGAGATGTAACTGTCAAAGGGAAGGACTAATGTGTCTTTTGGTATATTTGTTTATTCTTATTCCTTTCCAGAAAGACTCACCGAGATTCTTCAACAAATCCTCCCTCTTCCTCTCAAGCCAGATTAAGAAGACAATAATGAAGACCTAGTCTCTGGTAATTTCAGAGTGCTTTCACATGGACTGTGGATTTGCATCCTCACATGGAGGGTTGTATTGGACAAGTAGATATCTGTTTTGTAGACAGATAGTCCTATAGGAGTGGCCCGCAGTCAGATGTATCTTGTTTTTTTGTTTTGTTTTGTTTTTTGGGTTTTTTTTTGTTTTTCGAGACAGGGTTTCTCCGTGTAGCTTTGTGCCTTTCCTGGAACTCGCTTTGTAGTCCAGGCTGGCCTCGAACTCACAAAGATCCGCCTGCCTCTGCCTCCCGAGTGCTGGGATTAAAGGCGTGCGCCACCACCGCCCGGCCAGATGTATCATTTTTTTTTTTTTTTTTTTTGGTTTTTCGAGACAGGGTTTCTCTGTGTAGCTTTGCGCCAGATGTATCATTTTTAACCTTAAATGAATCATCTGCTCATATTTCCTATCCATCTAAGGAGATCCACCAAGTCATGTAGAAGAAATCTGAAGGTCTCTTATTTTCTACCTCTCACACCCACATAGCGCATCCTAGCCCTTCTTCTTCTTCTAACATAGAGGAAATAACATCTCCCATATAAAAGGCATGTTGCTTGGCCATTGGACATCACATACACTTTTGAATGGTACCAACTCTCATAATTCTCCTTCAATAACAGAGGCATAGCATTTGTAAAATGAAAATCTAAAACTGAAAATGTTTCTAGAACCTGAAACTTGCAAGCATGATGTCTGTTCTCATGAGACACATCTTGAGGAAAACATAGGTAACACTAAAACAATCCAAAAAATTACTACTGGGCTATATGTACAATAGTGTATATGAAATAGGAATGATTTTCCTTGGGTCTCCTCCCCAAGATATCTCAGATAGGCAACTATTCTAACATCTGAAAAGGCCAGTCTCTAAAACCTGTAGGCCTGTAGGTGAGGTATTTTGGTTAAGGAATATTCAACCTGTTTGGGACAGGCAAAAGGAAACTTTAAAAAAAGCCAATTTCAGTAAAATACACTTATCTTTTGCTTTTGTTTCAGTAACATTTGCAAAATATTTCTTAAAAATCTGAAATTAAATGATGCTAGTAATAACAGTATGATATTGGACTTTATCCTTACAACTATTATTGCTTGTTCATATTTATAGATCACTTCAAATGAATATTACTTTTTTCTCTATTACTCCCATTTTATAGATGAGGAAATTGAGGATCAAAGACTTTAGGTGAAATGTTTTTCATGTATCCCCTGGAGCACTTTGCACAGGTACTCCGTAATGTATTTACGGTTGAAGCACACTCATTCCTGGGTCTCTTTTTGTACTTAATATTTGAATTAACCAGTTTTTTTTCTTTCCCTCAGAGAAGTGCACACCATGAAAATGTGCCTCTGGGAATGCAAATTGCCCACTCAATGGATTAGGCAACCACAAACAAATGGAGATTCACACAGATGTAATTAAGAATAGAAAATACAAACCTATGTGCAGAACCATGATTTACAGTCAAATTCACCTCCCTTGAAAGCTCATATTAGATTGCTCTCGTTTGATTACCAAGCTGCTGTTTCAATGCAAAGCATAAGCTTGCAGATCCCGGTTCGCCCGCCTTAAGAATTAGCTAATAACTTTGAAACAAACCTTTAAGGAAGGAGTGGTTTATGCCTTGGCAATGCAAACATGTACAAGTGAAAATATATGCATCTCAACTGGTTATTTCTGTAGGGAAGACAAATGTGTAAAAATATGTTTACCAGGAGAAAGTTTCTGGTTTTGAGTATTTGCCAAATGTTACACAAATAATTAGTGATGTCGTGAAGTGCTTGGCGGGTCCTCCAGGACTTCTGTCATTGGCATGAAATCTGCTCATTCTTCAGTGTATGGAAAACTATGATGCTTTACAGTACTCATAGGACGTAGTTGCTGGCTTCTCTTATATAACACATTGCTACACTTTTATTCTTCTTACCATTTATCTGAGAACCTGAAAAAATGATGTCTGAATCTTTTGGAAAAGCCCCAATTCTATGAACTCGGTATCATGAAGCAACCTGTAATTTTGTTCACATCCTCATGGTCATTGCCGCCATCTCTCTGGTGTTTTTACATTTCTCTCTCTCTCTCTCTCTCTCTCTCTCTCTCTCTCTCTCTCTCTCTCTCTCTCTCTCTCTCTCTCTCTGTGTGTGTGTGTGTGACAGTTCTAACATCAGACCTGAAAGGAAAATTAAAGTGATTGAACACCCTCTCTTATTCCAACTTCTAGAAAAGTGGGGAATACCTAGAAAAAAATTTCTTCAGCCCACTTTCTAGACTCAATGGCTTTTATTGATCCAAAGAAGACCCTGCCTCACCAATGGGGGCATTCAGAATGTGGGTTCACGGTGTTCATCACTTTGACCCCAAAGCAGTAGCAGCTAAGATCTGAGGAAAGTAGCATTTCCACTGAGTCAGGCTCATCAAGGACTATGGCACCACTCTGAGGTTGCTCCACACCAGGGCTTTTCCCGTTGAGGGGAACCTGGTTGGAGCCCTGGGAGGAGTGTCCTAAGGGTCACCAGGAGGAATGTCTTGAGTAGGACAAATTGCAGACTTTTGTTTGAAATTTATTCTAGTCACAGAAATTGTGTTGGAAGATGAAAGCAAAAGGCCAGTGCTGAGCTAGAGTGGCAAGTCCAAACCAGCCACAGTTGTGATGGAGTGAAAGTCCAAACTGAAGAGAAGAATATGTCAGGAGCAGGAGGCATGGATAAGGCAGCCCCAAATTAGCTGCTCCCTTATGTGTCTCAGAGGAGGCACCGTGGCAGAGTGAGGCAGAGAAGCCAGTCCCCATCTAGAATCTGAGTTGGCAGAGGAGGTCCAGTCCACTGCACAGAGCCCACCAGACTGACCAAAGGCCCTAGGAAGATTGAATTTGGTACTACCCTCTATTCAGATCTCCAAGTCATGATTCTAGACGAACAGTCATTTCCCAGACTCTCACCAACACTGGCCCAACTCTCTGAAGACTGGTAAAATAACATAGCACAACACGCCACAAAGGGGAGAGGATTGGGAGCTAAGCCAAGGAGACAGGATCGCATGCAAGATGCGACATCTACCCTTATAAAACAAATAGATTGATTACAGTCATGGCGGTGAAGAAGTGGGTGCGGTGTAAGAGGAAAAAACCTCAACAGAACCTAAAAAAACCGTCATGCAAATAAGGGCCCATTATTTCCCCTCTGCATGAAATGACTGGCTTTGAGTTTTAGCATGGGAGAAGCCAGATGGCGGCAGACGGGCTTATTATAGAAAGTCCACTTGTACTGAAGTTTTCTCAGCACTCTGTGCCTTGCTGAGTGAGGTTTTGTTTTGTTTCATTCCTAAGTGTAGGGCAGGCAAGTACCAAAATTTGTATACAATCTGAAACCTTTTCATGGAAATGCTCTATTCAATACCTCCGATACGTGATATACGATGCCACCACAGGAAAACTAGTGTTGCTACAGACGTTAATCATAATTATGAAAATTTTTAATTTAAATGTAGGTCTGAACACACAAAATACAGTGCACGGCCATCTGTTAGTTTTCCATCTGGGCTCATTTGCAAAATACATTCTGTTTCCCTCCCCCCTCTATTTATAATCTTCCCTGGAAAACAAATATGCCTAATCTATGGCATGCCAGAGCTGAAGTTAGCTATTTACAAGGGGCTTTTAATAGACATGGTTACACAGTTGAAAGCAGTAACAGAAACTTCAACTTCTCTCTTTCTCTTGCTTGCCCTTCCTGGTGGGACGCCTCCTTGGATTTTGTCAACAAGCTCTTCTTTTGAGGGTCCCCTTGTAAAGAACAACCTAATTTTTCTGTAAGGAATATGATGTTAAAAAATAACATCTGCAACTCAAGAGCTGCAATATTCATTATTATAAGAAGAACCAAGGGAGGGGTTATCAGCTGAAGGGTAGACAAGCCACTGTGATATACCCATGCATGGCATATTATCCAGACATCAAAATGGAAGTGTGGCTACAAATCTCAACATGGATAAATGGTGAAAACCATGCGCAGGATGAAAGAAGTTTCACATGAAAGCTCTCATATTGCAAGAACCACTCACATGAAGTTTCCAAAATAGGCAAATCTGTAGCTGTTACTGATTGTCTAGGGATGGAGCATGAGATCATGAGAAATGAACAGCAATTGCTGTTAGATTTCTTTTGGGGGTGATAAAAAACACTCTAAAATTAGATTATGATGATTCCCGTAGAACACATACAAAAATATTGAAATGCATTCTTTAGACTGTTAAATTTCATGATGCCAATTATATCCCAATAAAGGTGTTAGAAAGAAAACTGGAAGGAGATACAGAAATCACTGGCCCATGTTTTTAAAGTCTAGAGATGATGCTTAGGTCCTGGGGACTGACGGTTACTATCCAGTTGTTTAGTGTTAAGGTTTCCAGTCCTCTAATCAAGGGTTCTTCCTAATACATAATCCACTTTGGTTCATGCTTTACTAGAGCAGGTAAGGACTGAAGGAGAGACATGAGTGGGAATATCAGTTATGAAAGACTATAATGAAATCAAAGATGAGGCAGGCTTCAAAAGCCTGCGGTGGCAGCAAAGCTCCAGCAGCAGAGATGGGCACAGCAGAACTTTGGGAGGTGAAATATCCACAACTGGTATCTGACTGATCACAGCTGGGGAAGATGAGGAGGAGGAAGATGGTGGTGATCAAGAAGCCTAGAAGAAGTCAGAAATGGGAAAGGAAGATGAGTTTAAAACTTCACAGGAATCTTGTCTTCTCTATAGGTAGGCATTTACTGAGTGGCCACACCTGGACTAAATCCGGAGGAGTAGCAGGGTACATAACATAGACACCTAGGTGGCATCTCCTCTGATGGGACTCAGACTCCACCAGCGAGCTCAGCACCAGAGATGAAGGGGGCTCTGCTGGGTAAGATTAGTAAAAACCTTGAGTAGATGGAACTGCTGTGGAGAAGCAACAAAGGACATCAGGTGCCAGGAAGGGGTGGGAATGCTGGACCTCCGCTGTGTAAGAGCAGACAGAGAAAAAGAGTGAGAGGGAAGGGTGAAGACCCACTCTAAAATAAAGGTGGGGAATCCAGTCAGGACAGACTTAATTGGACTAGGAAGCAGGTCTCACTGAAGCCAGCCAGAGGCTCTGTGTGGATTTTGCCACTTGAGGCTTCCTCCGCTGTTGGATTTCTTAGTTTTCATAGGCAGTGAGTGGACAATTCAAGAACTTGAGTCAGACAAAAGCTCTGACTCTGGAAATTAGGCAAGATGAGCAAAAAAACAAAATCTACAAGAATTAGACTGATGAGATGAGGCAGAGTGAATGGCATTAAAATATGGAGGAAAGCAGCTGGGAACTTGAATGAGGCTGTCGTGACAAACTGTGTATGAGAAGGAAAATATGTCCCCACAGGATTTCCTGTCACAGTGGGCATGAAAACATAACCTGCATTTGTTGTTTTTTTTTTTTAAAGCATTTGGATCATGGGGGGAGGGTAAGGGTGAGTGTGAACTTGGGTCTCAGCTAATAAATCAGTCCCATTTGCTTTCAGGCTAACCCGATTCTGTACTGTACAGCCTTGGAAAGTTTTAGCCAAGAATAAGAGCCAACAAAGGGCTCTGGTGTTGGTGGTTGCCAGAGTCCACAGGTGTATGCCTCCCCTACCATACTGTTATTCTGGGGTCAGGGAACTACACATTTGTTGGTTTATTTACCAGGCCAATTCCTAGTAGTTCATAGAAAGGCAGGAAATGTATGCTTATGTACCCTTGATGAGTTGTTAAGTCTCAGAGAGAGACAGGTAGAACAACTCTTTCTGAATCGTGTGGTCAATGGTAGGGATAAAGAGAAAGGTAGATCCAGTTGTGCCAGAGGTAGGGAAAGTCAGGTGGAGGTAGGTATTTGTAGAGGAAGTACACCTGGGTTGACCCCCGAGGAATACCAGTTTTTCTGTAGACTGGGAAGAGAGTGTCTGGAAGGACTGTGCATCCCTGTGTGCAGAGCACAAGCAAAGGACCTGAGGCATACACATGTGGAGGAAATACCAGCATTCGGTAGTGACTGAGGGTCTGCTGTGGAATTGGATGAGACAGGAGCTCTTCCTGGAGATGTCTGAAGGGAGAGATCATGGAATGTCACTCATGTCGTTCCTCATCCAGCCTATCTGAGTTCAAGTATTCTCTCAAGAACACTGAGGTCAAGCCTTGAGTCTGGAAATGTTTGGAACACAGACAAGGAAAGGAAGAGAAGTCAAGAGAGGCTAAGTCAATGAAAGGAAGATGTGTGCTACTAGGCTGACAGGGCATTTAAGCATCAACTTGTGTTTCCTGGGGGGCGGGGTGAGACAAGGCTTTCTCAGGGGTAGGAAGTTGGCCTTTCCTCTCTATCACACATAAATATATATTTTTACATATGGTGATATTTTATTTGTGCTGTAATAAATAAAGCTTGCATGGAGATCAGAGGAAAAACCAGCCACTATATTAAACATAGAGGTCAGGCAGTGGTAGCACACGCCCTTAATCCTAGCATTCTGGAGCCAGAGATTCATCTGGATCTCTGTGAGTTCAAGGCCACACTGGGAACAGAGCCAGGTGTAGTGGCACACACGTTTAATCTCAGCACTAGTTAACCATAGAGGTCTGGAGGTCTGTACAGACAGACAGGAAGAGATAGAGCTGGGTGGAAAGAGGAAAGTGATGTAGCTGGGCAGAGAGAGGAAGTAAGATGGCAGGGCACAAAAAGGATATAGGTGTGAGTATACAGGAAGTAGGTCTCTCTGGAGGCTGAGGAGTTGGTGAGGTGAGGTTGGCTGTGGCTTGTCCTGTTCCTCTGATCTCTCAGTTTTCACCCCAATATCGGGCTTTGAGCTTTTTTTTTTTTTTTTATTAATAAGACCGTTTAGCAATTTGTCTTACAAGACACATCTATCATTTTCTTCTGAGCACCCAGCTCTGTCCTTAGTCTCAGGGTACAGGTAAGAGAAACTTGTGGGAAGCTGAGTGTGTGCAAGGAACTGTCCCCCATCACTGTAGATGAACTGTCATGAGCCCGGGGCATAGGAGGTTGAACCTTAGTGGTGTCTAAGTCAGCCAAAGCTAGCACTTCGCCTCCTGTTCAGAACATCTGGTTCACAGCTCCTCAAGACAGCTTTTTGTCATGACAGACACTCTCTTAATGCTAAACTTTTAACAACCTTCAGTCTTCCTTCAACCCCTCAACAAAACTCCTTGCCCATCTGGGATACTGTCCTCCCTCCCCTGTACACATGGAAGGTGTGCTACCTGGAACACACATATACTGCTTCCCAGTACTGCCTTTGTCAGTACATTCTCAGAATCTCTCAGCCCACTCACAGTGTCTCTCTAAGAACAAACAGTATGTCCTGTCACCCCTTGCATGAACCACAGTGCCCAGGACATATACATATCAGTATTTATGAATTGCTTCATCAAAAGGCAGCTCCTGTCTTGTGAGTCTTCAGAAACAAAATTCTTCCAGTAACCCATTCAATCCAAAGCTACCTCAAGAAACCACATTCCTAATGCTGGAACCATAAACCTTCCCATTTAGCTGATAGAGAAATGTGTTGTGTTACAATGTAAACCAAATTAGCTCAATAAAGAGTTCTGACTTTCTGGTAACCTTCTGTTGAAAATCCATGAGCTGGTAAGAGTCAGAATGGAGCTGTTATATTTGAAACTAAACTGAAGAATCAGAACAGATGCAAGGCATAAAAGAGAGACGGCACACTGGCTTTAAATGCATATAACATGGGACTTTGATGTTTGCTTCCTAACGATTTATTTAAAATTGTTTGCCCTTTGAGCCGCTTTAATTTTGGATGCCAGGGTTCTCTCTGGGTTCTGTGAAGAATGGTCTGCATACATTTCTTAAAATGCAGGTTTTATTATTTATTTATTTGGGTACTTATTTCCTGACAGGTCAACTAGCATGGAAATCCTGGGCCTTAGGAGGTCTGAGTCTCATTTTTATATTTACACAGGGAGCATGCTGTTTCTCGCTGAAGTCGGTTGAACTATATGGGCCAGTTTCTCTTGTCGGCTTCTTACAAGCTTTGAAATGGAAGAAGAAATGCACAGCAGGGTAATCCAGCCCTTTGAAATTTGGGAAACTGGGCAAGATGCACTGTGGTATTGATTTGTAATAAGCTTTGTTCAGAAGGCATCCACCTATAATACGATGAGGATTCTTTTTGGATTAAGATGCCTGGTGGTTATAAATGAATAGCTGTTACCTCTTTATTTGGGGTTGGGAGGTGGTGACAGTGGTGTGAGTATATGATTTTCAGTGATTTCCTTTGTGGATTTTTTTTTTTTTTTTGGCATTTCTTTTCAAGGCATGTCCTTTCATTAGAGGCACAAATGACAATGTAAAAGACGTGCCACTTCAGGAGTTAATTCATAACATACGGCTGAGGGAGCTAAAGGAGCTGTGCTCCTAGGTGCTTCTCACTGATACTATTTACTGAGCTCTCAGGATGCTGAGCACAGTCCTGGCCTTTTATAGTAGGACGCTCATCATCTCACTTCTCCTTGCCAGGATCCTCAAAGCGGGGCACCCAAAAGTCCCATTTCTGAGATGAGGAGACAGAATCAGGAAGGAAAGATAGCCTGTCCAGGGATCAGAGCTGGTAAAGCTTAGGACCGACATAAGGAATGATGTTGGCTTCCTTTAAGGCCAAGCACTAAAAGTTAGACCCCGATCCCACCTCCATCTGAACACCTACATGCAAGCAGGCTGGGAGCACCCTGCTAGATGCTTACAGACCACAGCTCTTCACTGTCCAGGACAGGCAAGCTGGGGCCATTTCAGAAGGACTCACTTAAATCATTGTGTCCTTTAAATCTAATCAATGCTAAAACTCCACTTCTCTAGCTCTGTACATTGCTCAGTTGGGTTTTTGTCTGTTTCTTCCCAATTGCCCACACACTCCTTTAGCTGGGATTGTTAAGACCTCAGTGTCAGGAAATTCCAAGTTACTTTTAGACATAAGATATTGAAAATTGCATGAGATTTTTTTGTCTATTATAAAGAGCTTAAAACTGAATTATTTAAACCTGGATACCTGCCTACATACACTATTATAATTTTGACACAATGATGCTTTTCTTTAGAATGCTGTCAGGCCATGCCGATCCCTGTTTGAAGGTCTTTCAGCATGCCTTACTGTTTCTGTTCCTATTTCCTAGATTTTCTATGAAGTTGAATAGATTCTGTGTATCAGCCCTTCACATTTCATCCAGGTCAGTTGGAATGTTCCACTTTCAGAGCCCACCAAAAGGTCTTTGAGTGGAATAACCCCCTATCCTCCGTAACTTCATAGCCATCTAGATGAAGCTGAGATAGGAGATTGTGGTAAAGGGCAGCAGGATGAGGGAAGTTCCCAGGTCAATTTTTCATACCTTTCCAAGGATCCTGGAGTCATTTATGATGCGATGTGTTCCTTGGGAATGGGACCTTGTTTGAAAATGCAGTCTTTTACTCATGATCATGTACAAGGAACTCATTCAATCTCAATCGGGCCATGACCCAGTCTGATAGTTTCCTTATAAGTGGGGAATTTGGATCCAGAGGCAGAGAAAATATAGAGAGAAAACTATGTGTGGGTAGGGTTTTGTGCACATAAGTGTGTGCCCCTCCCACATATTAATATGTGATGGCTATTCTTGGTTGTAAACTTGACTACATCTGAAATTAACTAAAAACACACCTGGGAAGATTTTTTTTTCTTAAATCATTTGAAGTGGGATGACTCACTTTTAATCTAGATCTTTGAGGTGGGAAGATGCACCTTTAGTCTAGATCGTGTAAGGTGGGAAAATCCACCTTTAATCTGGGCCACACCTTCTCATGGCAGCCTATATAAGGACATGGAAGAAGGAAGCTTGATCTCCGCTGGCAAGTCCATTCCATCATTGGTATTAGAGTCTACTTTTTTAGGTTGCCAACATATACCGAAGACCATCCAAAATCTTCAGCCTTGTAGACTGAACAACTGCTGGGTCCTCAGACTTTCTGCTGGTAGACAAGATTGTTGGACTAGCTGGACCAAAGCCTGTAAGCCATTTTAATAAATCCCCTTTCTTTTTCACCCCACCAGCTCAGTTCCCCTAGAGAACTCTGACTAATACAGATTTTTTTTGTACCAGAAATGGTTCTGGAGTGGAGCAACAGAAATATAAGGATGACTTTTTTTTTTTTAAGTACCAGGAATAGGCTTTCCAATGTGCTGACACCTACAGTTACTGAAGCCTTTCCAGCTCCCGAGACCTCTCCTAGAAGCTCGAATATACTGAAAACCCATGGTGTGAACTACTTTACAAACTTATGGAGACAAATACATTTGATTATTCCACCAATTGTGAGAGACAACAGATTTGGTGACCCCATATATAAAACTTTTGACAATTTATGAAAAAATAAGGAAAATTATGGTGTTAGTTGGTTGCTCCTAGCATCTCTGGATTAAGCGACAAGGGAAAAGAATGAACTCGGTGATAAAATTAACCAACATCTAGCTTCTCAGAATACGGTGAAGGACAATAATGAACTCAGGGATAAAATTGGCAGGCTCCAGATGTGCATCAACTGCTGAATGTTTTTAAGTGTGCCCTGGAAAAGAATCATCTCTCTGCTTCAGCCACAGAGCTCAAGTTTCAGAAGATCAGCCCAAAGCCCTCGTTATAAGGCTGACTGAGTTACAGTGAAAATTCAATCCCAGCCTCAGAGGGTGTTGGTGGTTAGAGTGAGGGCATTCATTGGTAAGAATGGGATCCTGTAACTTGGGATGGGGTTGTGTGGGAGGACCCCATTGAGACTGAGAACTTTGAACCCTCAGATTCTCAAGGGTTTATCTCACCTGAGGAAGTAGTCTCTCCACCCTCAGTAGAAGATTTGCTCCTACCACTACTCCACGAAATACTGCCTTTTCTGCTCTTGACTGAGGAAATTAATACTTCATTATCTGCTAAACCAGCAGTAAGTTTCTCAGAAGGAGATGCCCGGCAAGACAATATTGATGCCACTCAGAGCCCACCAGTAGTTGCCTATAGTCCCATAACTAGGCATACAGCTAAGCAGGTTCCTAGAGGGGAGGTAAACAGTGTAGTCCACGAGGAGGTACACTACACTATAAAGAGCTTAATGAGTTTGCTAATTCATTCAAGCAGAAGTCTGGGAATATGTGTGGGAATGGATTTTAAGGGGGAGGATAATGGTGGAAAGAACATAGACTGGATCAGGTTGAATTTATTGATATGGACCCACTGAGTGGTGATTCTAGGTTTAATGTAGAAGCTCACACAGTTAAAAAAAAGTATTAAAAGTTTGTTTGAATGGTTGGCTGAAGCATTTGTCAAAAGATGGTCTACTGAAAAAGAGTTGGAGATGCCAGATATCCCTTGGTTTAGTGTTAATGAAGGGATTTTAAGGCAATTGCAAGGATAGAGTGGGTATTACATGTAAAACTGAATCCTTCACAATGGGAAGGCCCAGAAGACATGTCCTTCACTGATCCTATAAGACACAAAATGGTGAGAGGGCACCAGCACATTTGAAGAGCTTTGTTCTCTCCCTTTTTCCTGTGCCAGACCTAGGGTTGGAGATGCTGCTTCTCACTTGGATGGATTAAATGCTGTGGGTTTAACTGGGTCCCTAAGTAGCAGGGGCCAGGTGGAAGGAAGCACTGAATGTCAAAGGCATGGTGAGCACAGTTATCATAATGGGCAGCTTAGGCAAAGCAATGTCCATGATGGCCTGGCCCATAATGGGCAGCAAGGCAAAGTGATTTTTATGGTGGCATGACTTTTTGGACCTTTGGTACTAGCTAATTAATCATGATGTTTCCAGGCATGAAATAGATAAGAAGCCTACTGAATTTTTGTTTGATTTGAATAAGTAGAAAACTTCTCAAACAAATGAAAGAAAAGCTACACTGGATTGTGGCAAAAGAGTCTTGGCCCATGAACCAGACTTGAACTAGCTTGCAAATTCAGAACCCCTTGAATGAAGGGACAGCAGGTTCCCCTGAGGAAGGACCTTGATGAAACACCTATGAGCTATAATGTTAGCCAGAGGGTCCTTCCCCAGAGGGACCTAAAGCCTTTTACAAGGGCAACTGTACACTGGGAGAAAGGAAAAATTCATCAGTACTGGTTCAGAATTGACACTGATTCTGGGAGACCCCAAGATGTACTGTGATCCACCAGAAGGAGTTTGTGGAGGTCATGTGATTAATGGAGTTTTGGCTGAAGTCAGATTTACAGTAGGTCCAGTGGGTCCCCAAACTCATCCTTTAGTTATCCCCCAGTTTTAGAATATACGATTGGGGTAGATATACTTAGAAGCTGGCAGAATTCCTAAAATATATTATTGTTGAAGTCACATAATGTCTAATATTTTGGGTTTTTTTTTGAGACAGGGTTTCCATATGTTGTTTTGGTGCCTGTCCTGGATCTCGCTCTGTAGACCAGGCTGGCCTCGAACTCACAGAGATTCACCTGGCTCTGCCTCCCAAATGCTGGGATTAAAGGCATGTGCCACTGCTGCCCGACTAATATTTTTTTAATAGCAGTCTTACGAAACTAATTCAGAATATGTCTGATTTATAACAGTTCAACTTAGGACTTTTTGACTTAAGATGATGTAAAGTGAAAAATATTCAGTAGAACCTAAACCTCAAATTTTTGAAGTCTTACTTTTTTCCTGGACTAGTGACACACAGTGTGAGAATCTCTTGGAGTACTGTAATTCAGCACTGGTATTGGTGGCTGTTCCAATACCAGTGAACTGCAGCTCCCTGCCAGCCATATGACCCTGAGGACACTGTTCCTAAATTAGGGTATCTGGGAGACTGCATGTACTGGATAGACTTGCAGTAGACTTAACAGGATGTAAACTCATCATATAGCCATGAGCATCCTTTTCCTTAGAGTTCCCCTCCAAAGCCTAGGTTGTCTGGAATCAGGATGGGGAAAAGGAAGAAGAGAAGGGAACTTTGCTGAAAGAATGGGGTCCTGATGTGAACAGAAGCTGGGCTGGAGAGTTTGAGCAGAAAGGGGATCTTTCAGAGAAAGGGATGGAAGGGAGAAAGGAATAAGAAGGCTGACACAGGGATGCAGGGACCCAACTGTGCCCTAGTCAAGAGCTCGTAAGCATCACCATGGAGCTCTCCTCTTGGTTGGCTACAAGGTCCTACTGCTTACCCCATAGGATTGTCTTCGAGTACAGAAATCCTGAAAGGAAGCAGTTAGATTTCATGTGGGTAGAGATCTTCTATACACCCTCAAAGCAGGCCATTAAGTACTTCAGGGATGGGAACATGTCCAGGCACTTGAGTTCAACCATGTGTTACTGGTCAAAACTATCATAATTGAGGAAATCCACAAATTTTGTCTCATCCCTTGCAAACCATGGTGGCTGCTTTTCCAGGAACTTGAAATAGGACTTCGTCTTCTCAGGGAGGTCCTCTAGGTTCTCTGGTGGCTTCTCCAACTCAGCTTTGTAGTAGACCATGATAACACTCATCTATGAATTCATAACCTGCTTTTCCAAAATGCCCACATGAATCATCTCCTACTCTGTCTTTCCACATAGGTTATACTTGTAGGCAATGTAGTTCAGGATGGCAGCCATCTTGTGATCTTGTGTGATATGTCAATTAAGTAAGAGACTGGGACAGTCCAGGCCCAGGTTGAATTTAGTCACTGGCTCCTGTCATAGCTGGGAGCATTCCCCATTTAGTATATCTTCTCTTTCTTGCTTGAATCTCTGCATTCCAGGAGTAGGCAAATGGCATGGCATACCCCACAGATGTCCTGGTAATTCAGTATCATGGGTATGGTTCTGGGTCTGGTACTGATATTGTCTGGTTTCTGCAGAGCTGGTGCACAGTGAAGGAAGCCTATTATAAATTTTTGTTGTGATATATTTATTGTATTTGTGGTTGGATTCATGAAGACATTTGCATATGAGTATTTCATGTACTTTTTCCATATTTTCCCACTGTCCTCTTTCTCTTTCTCTCTCTCTCACTTCCATTCATTTCTGCAGACAGTCTCACTTGTACATTCATGTCATACATGTATGTGTATATATGAATGACTTTGTCTCTCTATAAAATCCACGAGTGAGAGAAAAGGTGTGAGAATCATCTTTCTCAGTCTGAAATTTCATTTAACTTGAAAGCCCCGGTTTTTCCCATTTTCTTACAAATGCCATAAATTTGTTCTTCTCTATGACTAAATACAATTCCGTTTTTTATATACACCATGTTTTCTTTATGCAGTTATTTATTGACAGACACCATAGCTGACTCCATAGATTAAGTTTTGAAGTGACAGGATCTGTAGTTTAAAGGGACACATGAAGGAAAGAGCATCCCACTCCCAAATGCCAAGGGGCAAGGAAACTTTCACCAACCCACTGAGTAAGCTAATTCATAGGTCTGCCGGTACCATATTTTACTTTTGGTAATATAGATAAAAACAGGAGAGATTCCAGGTACTCCTAAAGACTAATCTTCCCCTGATGCTATGTGGTACCTTCATTCATGCTTATTCATGTAACAGTTCTAAGCACTGCAAAAGCTTCTGAGGTATTGTAGTGAGTGGTGCAGAGCTCCTATCTTGGAGTAGCTTACATTTGAATAGGGAAAGTCAACAAGATGTGTTTATATCATACGATAGGTAAAATTAGAAGGGGGCGTGAAGTAAGCCAGGGAAACCCCTACCTTTCTCATAGACTATTCTATGGAGACAAGCAGGCAATAAGAGAGAACATGGTAGTACATAGAACTATCTAGAAAGAGGGAGAGTGAAATAATTAAGTAACTTGCTTGCTTTGTTAGAGGAAGGGCAAAGAGAGTGGACAAAAATAAACACCTGGCATAGGAACACACAGGTACTGGCTCCATACTTTACAGAAGACGAAGTCAATGATTTTATACTCTAGCTCTTGAAGTATCATTAAGATAGGGCTAAGGGGGGCACACGGTCTAAGGCTACACCCCTACTTGACTGTTTGCACACCTACCCCTGTCCCATTCTCCCTGCCTCCTTAGCTCCTTAATCAACTTTTGACCGAAAGCCTTCCTCTTAAGTTCTGTTTCTAAGACAAGAGCAGTCTTTGCTGCCATGCCGAAACACCTGATGCTGCAGAATGTATGGAGCAGTTTCCTTAGCTCCTGCATTGGAGGTCTAAGAGTGTGGTACTGACATCTGTGTGGCTCTAGTGAAATTGTTCTAGCTACGTCAAAACATAGCAGATATCCCTGGAGCGGTACTGAGAGGGAAAGGGAAAGGTCACGTGGTAAGACAGGGCAATTCAAGAGCTAGGGTCACTTTTATACATATATAAAACCATCTACTCTCATAGGAATTGACTAGGATCCTGCTCAACCTACCTTAATCTTTTCAGTGATCTAACTGCCCACCCATTATGTTCCACTACATCAATAACATTTTGGGGAACAAGCTTTCCACTCAAGAATCTCTAGGAGACAAAAAAAATCAAACCAATATCCTGTCCATAGCAGTAATCACTGCGGAATTCTGTGCAAATGAAGCTCTTATCTGGCACACTGATTACTTTATGGAGAACCAAGAAGCAAAGGTGGAACCAGGGAAACCATTAAGGCTTTTGAATAGCTCAAGACATTAGTGTTAAGTAGGTGAGAAGTGATTGGAGTCAGAAACTATTCTGAACATGTAGTTGACAGAATGTCCTGACAGATTGGAGCTGCAGATGTGACAGAAGGAACAGAATCAAGGATGTTTCTAAAGCCTTTGTCCTGTGCAACTTGGAGGATGGAGCTGACATGGGAGATGCATGGAGTGGCAGAGTGGGCTTTGCTGATTTATTGTATTTATGGGTACATAGGACTCCTGCTCACAAGCAGGGGTTCAGACACCTGAGTGGCTATCACACACGCATTTTCACACTCTGTGTGATTTAGATATCAATTCCTCCAGTCATTGAATCATAATTGATGTCTACAAAGAGCTAGACCTGCACACAGGCTAATGCCCTTCCCCAAATTTCTGAATCTCAAGCTGAAGTTTATGCACAGAGGTTATTAATAAATCAAGCAGTTAATTAATCAACTCAATGTACATGGTTTTCAGAAAGAATAAATTTGTCCTAAAGGACTGATTATTTTTTCGACAAACAACTGCTCACTAGCTGGATGTAGGTTTTAATGTTAAATTTCCAAGTCCCTGCCTGCACAAATTAAGGACAGCACATTCACCTTCTCTGCCTGGCTTCCTGCTTTTGATACTCAGACCAACCCTTAGCATTATTTAAACATTCTTCTCTTTTTATTATAAGAATGTCAACCTGCAGATTAATGGAAACTTGTCCTTTTTGTGTAATTTATCTTTTGAAGCCGAAGGAAGCCTTCAGGGGGGATAGAAAAGCAATCAGGCATCCATTTAGAAAAAAATGCTGTGATTATTTTTTTGTATGCAGTTTTATATCACTTCATTTTTTCAATATGTCTATTTCATGTAATTTATTACTTGACACTTCTTATTTTCAATCATTTCTGGTTGCTTATAAATAAACATGCATTAATGTCAAGAGAATTATCATTCCATTATAAACTCTGTACAAACCAAACCACTGGCTTCAATGAAGTTGCCATCTTATTTGGGATATGTATCTAGATTGGATGGTGCTTGTCTGGAGAATTAAACACTGGCATGTGTTTTATCTTGGCTAAATAGAAGTACTTCTTAAATGGAAACATCGATTACCAAAGCAATATTATGCAGGTGAGGAGTATGCATTTTAATGTTGTTCTGTTTAGAAGTTAATCTTAAAGCAATTTACATGGAGGGTTAAATGATGACTCTTTGCATCTCCTCAGAAAGATCCTGGTCAAAGTATGACTCCATGTGGTGACATAACCTCAAAGATGCTGGCATGATTTATTATTTCTTAATAAACTGTCGGAGTCTGTCGGAGTCCAGCTCTGACCCATCGAAGGGTTCTTGGGGGGAGGAGAGAAGAATGAGGAAGTACTAGATAGAAAGATAGAAGGAGACGATAAGAAAGACAGAGACACGGATAGCTTCTGGAGGGCCATGGGTCAATACCCAGCGGCCAGGAGGTTTACTCCAATGGGCTTTTTAATACACTGCTAAGGGGAGAGGCAAAAGACCTCCCCTTCCAAGATCAAAGCACAAGTGTAAACCCTTCAAAACACCTGGTACCCACACCTTTGGCCAAATCATACCCATGTATCCCTCCTGGGTAAAGCAAGCTCAGATTCTCTGACCTTGAGTAAGGTCTTACTAGGGAGCTTCTGTGGGCTCCCACAATAAACTATTTAAAATAATTTGTTAGAATATTTAAGAATGAACTACAGGGACTGAAGAGATGGCTTGATGGATAAAGAGCTTGCTGTGCAAGTGTGTGAGGACCATAGTTCAGACCCCTAGAACCTACATAAAGTTGGACTCAGTAGTACACATCTGTAATCCCAGCTATGGCAAAATAGGACACAAGACAATTTCCTGGGACTTAGAAGCCAAGGAGCTTGGAGTATGCCATAGTAAACAATCTTGTCTTGTCTCAAACAAGGCAGATAGCCAAGACTGACACCCAATGTTGCCTTCTGGTTTTCACATGTACACTGTGGCAACTGTTGCAGAACAAATAACACACACACACACACACACACACACACACACACACACACACACACACACACACCATATACATTACAGCATTTCTTCACTAGTTGGTCAAGATACATGAAGCTTAGCTTCTGATGTAGGTTAGAAGCAAACCAGGTCTGTTCTCTACAACTGAGCCAAGACCTGGAATTAGAGTAAGAAAACAATATCACATCCTTTTTAGAGTAATTTCTTTGAAAGGATATGTACCATTTAAATAAAAATCCCACCAATATGACTATAATGCTAGCTATTAAGTGAAACAAATTTAAGAGCAAAATAAATCCAAGTAAGTGATTAGTACAGATTTCTCTTTGCTTTAGGATACACAACTATTAGATATTAATAATTAAAGATTACTAGTGAATTCAATGACCAATGTTACTAATACTTAGAACTAAATGGAGATACAGTATTTAAATACTCTTTTTAAAGTGTGTAAATCTTAGCTGTACTGCAGCTAAACTCAATGTCATTTTTGTAGGAAACTAAGGCTTGTTTGCCTGAGGCCCCAGGATGAATCACACTGATTGACCCTCTCCCTCTTCCATGAATGCATTTGTGATTTTTGCCCTCACAACCAAGAAGTCACAGAGACTGTTAGCCTTTTCTTGCTTAAAGAACAGTGAAGGGTATTTACCAATCTGATCACTGGGGTAGGCCAGCTCAGGCACCCTCTCCACCACTACTAGTAGTCTAAGCTGGGGTCCTCCCTGTGGATTCCTGGGAACTTCCCTTGCATCAGGTGTCTCCCTATCCCCATGATGTCTTCCTCTATCAAGATATCTCCCTCATTGCTCTTGCACTCCGCCCCTGTTCCAGCTCAGCCATCCCATTCCCCCATGCTCCCATCCCCCATCTCCTACCCTCCATTGCCCCCCGACTCCTAGTTTACTCAGGAGATCTCATCTATTTCCCCTTTCCAGGGCATTCCATATGTCCTTCTTGGGGTCCTCCTTGTTAGCTAGCTTCTCTGGAGCTGTGGGTTGTAGTCTGGTTATCCTTTCCTTTACTTCTAGTTGTAGCTAGAGTTTTCCTGCCTAGCCCACAGTCAGGACAAATCTCTGTCACCTGCCAGTCCCACAGCCTCTCAGACCTGACCAAGTAAACACAGAGACTTATATTGCTTACAAACTGTATGGCCGTGGCAGGCTTCTTGCTAACTGTTCTTATAGCTTAAATTAATCTATTTCCATTAATCTATACCTTGCCACATGGCTCGTGGCTTACCGGCATCTTCACATGCTGTTTCTCATCGTGGCAGCTGGCAGTGTCTCTCTGACTCAGCCTTCCACTTCCCAGCTTTATTCTCCTCCTTGTCCCGCCTATACTTCCTGCCTAGCCACTGGCCAATCAGTGATTTATTTATCGACCAATCAGCAACACACTTGACATACAGACCATCCCACAGCATCTAGTATCCACTTATGAGTGAGTACATACCATGTTTGTCTCTCTGCCCAGAGTCTGAACTGCAGAGTGGCAATGTTACCATCTCCTGCGAGAGGGAAGAATGAAAAAAACTGAGCTCCCATTCTAGATCTACTGGAATCAAAACCTGCCACTGAACAAGATTTACAGTAGACCCTCAGGTGATTGGCATGCACATTAAGACTTTGAAAGGAACTGATCTTGTCTAGAACAACTTAGATCACAATGCCTGTCTCACAGGATCACACTAGTTCACTGTATAGACAACAGAGGTGGTTGGACCTGGAAATCATAAATACTCAAAGTAAAATTATGAAATACATGATTTCAACAGCGGAAACTAAGTCTATGAATATTCTGGTACCTGCTACCTCAGTAATATTTTTAGATGCCTGATCTGAAGGACATTGAGAAAAACTATTTGAAGAGGAAGAAAGATGGGGTGCATGTAACTCAGTGGTAGAGCACTTTGTTAGCATATGTGAGTCTCTAGGTTCAATTCCCAGTACTACTGAAGAAGGAAAAAATATTCATGTACCCTGTACCATTTACTACTATAATGGAGTCTCAACCATTTGGTGAAGAACTTTGCTTTGACAGGGCACACAGACAACTTGGAAAGGTGCTATTGGCCTCACTTACTGAGTACTCCCAGAGCACTAGTTCTGGCAGCTGTGACTAACCCCAGAGCAAGAAAGAATTTTACAGCAGGTCCAGCCTGCCATGTAAAGCTTATTTTCAATGTCAGCCATAGAAACAATTGTAGTATAATCAGCTGTAATTCACATGGTCTTAACATACCATCTTTGGCAGTCCTAATAATAGAATTAAGGAATGTGACCACAGAGTTTGTGTACAAAGACATGCCTTGTTTGGGATGAGAAATATTCTCACTTTGAAAACAGTGCCTGGCTCATTGCTTGGCTCTAGCACAGACTGTAATCAAACATAAAATACCAAGTGTCTATGCCTTTTGAGTTAATGGATTAAGTTTTGTGTGCTCTACCAAGACATGAATTCCAGAATGTGGAACAGAACTCTACCACCAAATAGACACACCACATGACTGACAGGCATGACCAAAGCTTATGTGCCAGTAGTTGACGCTCCTGGTCCCTCCTGTGAGAAAAGATTTGAAGAACCATTACAAGAATGACAAAGAAGTTTATGATTTAATCGAGCTTAGAATGGGAATGAGCATATTTGTAATAAAAAATATTTCCATTAAAATGAGTCTCTTCCATGGCTGAAGAGATGGCTCGGAAGTTAAGAGCACTGCGTTGGCTGCTCTTCTAGGGGAACTGAGCCCAATTCTCTGCATCCACATGGTGGCTTTCTACTTCTCTAACTCCAGCCCCAGGGGATCTGATGCCCTCTTTTGGTCTCTGTGGTCACCAGGCATATATGTGATGCACAGACATACATGTAAACAAAGAACCCATCCACACAGAATTTAAATAAATAAATAAATAAATAAATAAATAAATAAATAAATAAATAAATAAATAAATAAATAAAAATTTAAAAAGGGATCTCTCAATGGGTGTGGTGGTCCACATCTGTAATCCCCTTAATCAGGGTGTAGAGTAAGAAACTCTTGAGTACAAGCAGAAAGTTCATGAGTACACTCATGAGTGTAAATAGGAATCTCATTAGTACAAACAGGAAGTTCATTAGTATAAGTAGTCAAGAGCTTGTTAAGCATGCACAAGGTCCTGGGTTTGTTTCTACACACACACACACACACACACACACACACACACACACACACACACACACACACACACGGGGCTGGGGGGTGGGGATTGTTTATCAGGTAGATAAAGTACTGCAATGGATTTCAGTCAGCCTTTGTTTATGAACCCAGCAGCTATGACAGGAGGACATAGGAAGGAAAGCTAATGTGTAGATTTAACAAGAAGGGTAACAATCACTGTTGTGTAGATTTAACAAGAAGGGTAACAATCACTGTTGTGTAGATTTAACAAGAAGGGTAACAATCACTGTTGTGTAGATTTAACAAGAAGGGTAATAATCACTGTTGTGTAGATTTAACAAGGAGGGTAACAATCACTGTTTAGCACCTAGCCTACCAATAGTAGAGACAGCATGAATACTTAATATGGAAGACTAGTTAGCCTTTGCTGAAAAATCATCACCGTGGAATACTCTCCTGAAGGTGTCTGCAATCTTCATAGCATTTGCTCACCCTGCCCCCAACTTCACCTGGAAAATCACTTTATCCCTCCTGTGCTAGCAAGACATTATAATCAGCATTGCTTTAACCAAGAAATTCACTTTATAACTAAGTGTAAACACAACTGCAGTAGTTGCTGGTGTTTCCTGCGTGGTGCCAAAGTAATTGGCTTACCAGAATGGTGAAACAGCCTGATGAAGATTCAGCTCTGGCTGTGGATTTGAAAAGGTGTAATATGGCTTTGTGTGTTTTCTGACTGCCTACCAATATTGACACTTTATCTCATTCTAATTTTATCCACTTCTAGGTGTGAAGACATAGAGGAAATGTTTTCCAGTTGTCCTCTGATCATCTATCCCAAATCTTGTACCTTCTGTTCATACAACCCAAGAGTCTCTGGCCTAAAAATATTGATTTTCAAGGAAAAGGTGCTTCTGGTCTGGGCATAATAATGCTTGCAATCCACTGGGTGTTGGTGTGGCTTAGGCACCAGCCAGATTTCCAAAAAGCCCAGCTGGAAATGTCGTTCTTGATGACAACATTACCTGGGGTCAAGAGGGGCAAATAAATACAAAGGGGGCAAATAAATAATGCTAAATAACTGGGCTGAAAGAAGTATGCAGAAAACTAGAGTATTCTCTTGTGAGACTGTTAGGGCACATGTGTGTGCAATAAAATTACTTGAAGACTGCAGTGGTGCAGGGCTAAGAGACTCTCCAAGAGCGCTGGAGCAGCACATCAACTTTTTCCACTTGGGACCATTTTTCACCTGATAAATTTTTATTGACTCCATATAAAATAGGTGTGCAAATCAAATATTTACTGATAGCAAATCATAAAGAGATTTATTTCAAAATAATTCTGTACCCTATATAATTTTGTCATTTATTGGCTATGACTAAAATTCATAGTGATGAGATAGATATGTTTGCTCATCTTTCTATAAAGAGTTCATTATGGGGTAAGGGAGAAAGTGGGTGCTAGGGAAATTCCCAGGAATCCACAAGGATGACCTCAGATTAGACTACTAGCAACAGTGGTGAGGGTGCCTAAACTGGCCTACCCTGGTAATCAGATTGGTGAATACCCTAACTGTCATCATAGAGCCTTCATCCAGAAACTGATGGAAGCAGATGCAGAGATCCACAACCACGCACCAGACCGAGCTCTGAGAGTCCAGTTGAAGACAGGGAAAAGGGATTATATGAGCAGGAGGTGAGGTGGGGGTGGGGTGGGTGGGGTGGTCAAGAACATGATGGGGAAATCTACAGAGACAACTGAACGAAGCTCGTAGTAACTCACAAATTTTAGACAGACAGCCGTGGAACCTGCAAGGGACCGGACTAGACCCTCTGCATACGGGAAATAGTTGTGTAGCTGGGTCTGTTTGAGGGGCCCCTGGCAGTGGAATCAGGATCTATCCCTGGTGCATGAGCTGGCTTTCTGGATCCCATTACCTATGGTCTGACACCTTGCTCACCCCTGATAAAGTGGGGAGGGGCTTGGTCCTGCCTCAACTGTGTGTACCAGGCTTAGTTGTCCCCCCATGGGAGATTTTACCCTGTTGGAGGATGGGAGGAAGGGTGGGGGTAGGAGGCAGAAGCAGGGGAGGGAAGGAGGTGGGGGGGAGTGGGAGGAGGAATGAGAGGGGGATCGGGGGTTGGTATGTAAAATGAACAAAAAAATTAAAAAAAAGAATTCAATCTTGGCTGAATATTTGATACTGCAGGACTTCAATGTTTTCCAGAGACAATTGATATTTTAATTTTATAACCATCAATGCTGAGAATACTGCTTTGAATAATAATGTAGTACAAAATAGCAGAAGTATGTTTTGGGGCCATTTCAGAAATTGTTAGAAATTATATATATATATATATATATATATATTATAAAATATATATATAATAGTCAATGATTTTTAACTTTATTTATTTATTGAGCCTCTCTCTCTCTCTCTCTCTCTCTCTCTCTCTCTCTCTCTCTGTGTGCATGTATTGGTTAGAGGACAACTTGTGGGTTCTCCCCTTCTTCAACATGAGCTCTGGGATGGAACTCAGGCCAACAGGCTTGGTGACAAAGTGCCTTTATATGCTGATCCATCTCAGTGGTCCTCAGTTAATGATTTTCTCCCTTTATTATTCATTCAATTGTTAGGAGTTCATATGTACATATAATGTATTATTATCAAATCCACCCCCACTTCCTCCCCTCTAACTTCTCCCCTCCCCTCCTAAGTTCATAAGCTCTTTTTGTTTTGTTTTTCAAGACAGGGATTCTCTGTGTAGACCTGGCTGTCCTGGAACACATTTATAGACCAGGCTGGCCTTGAACTCAAGAGATCCACCTGCCTCTGCCTCCCAAGTAGTGGGGTTAAAGGCATGTGTCACCACTGCCTGGCCTTTTCTTTTCATGAGTTCTTCTTTTAAAACTCAATTCTATTTATTGCTTCCTGTATGTGCATAGGTGTAGGACAATGTGCTGGAGCACATGCAACCAGTCTCCCAGGGGCTGTATCCATGAAGAAAATTGTTTAAGAGCAATTTGGGCATGTGTGTTCATGTACAGATGTGTGTATACCTGGATGTGGAAGTCAGGGGTTGATATCAGGTATCTTTCACATTTCTTTGTTCCGTGTGTGTGTGTGTGTGTGTGTGTGTGTGTGTGTGTGTGTGTGTGTGTGTGTGTGTGTTGGGGAAAACTGGAATTGGAGACATGAGCCACCATGCCTGTTTATCATTGTTGTTATTTTAGACAGGATCTCTTACTGAACGTGGAGCTTGCCAAATTGGTTAGCTCGATTGGCCAGCGATCCCCCAGCACACTCCTGACTCCCCGTCTCCTGCACTGGATTTGCAGGTGCACCCCATCATGCCGGCTCTTATGTGGGTACCGTGGGTCAAGCTCACGTCTGTGTGCTTGTGGACAAGCACTTTACTGACTGAGTCATCTCTCCCAGTCACTCAAAAATCAAACCACAGTACAGTATAGTCCAAAGAAGTACAAATATGATATTTACATGCCGAGGAACGAAGGTAAAGATTAAAAGTCCTTGTTATTCATGACTATACCATATGCTTTCTAAGAGGAGAGCACTCTGTAGGTATAGATAAAACCCTGTGATAATATAATATCAGATATTATATCCATATACCAGATCTATATCCATAATATAGAGGAGGGCCTATCTCAGCTGCGTTGTTTCAGGCAGCCTTCCTGGGTGTTGTGTAATGTGATGGCTTGTACAATACACAGTGAAGGCACAGGATACAAGACGGCTGAGTGCTACCAGAAGTGCCTCAGATTCACCGTGCATTTGATTTTTGTTCTGATCTGAATTTTCAAGAAAGAGTCTCATTTAGCCCAGGCTGGCCTGAAATTATGAAGCTGAGGATGACCCCAAGCCTTTGCTGCTCCCACCTCCCTGGTGTTAGCTAGTATTATCGGCATGTGCCTCCATTTTGATTTCAAATTAAGCTTAGGCTGTTGTGTGTAATTAGAAACTTTGTACTGCTGCCAACTTTTCCACAATTGCTGCATTCAGTTATATGTCATGTCAGGTCATAACCTACAGTTCAAGAAGCTGGGCTTTAGACACACAAGTCTGTGCTGATATCTGAGTGCTTGTTCCCAAATTTTATATAGAGACATAATCCAAATTACGTTGAAACTTAATGCAATTGTACTGAGAGGTTAGGCCTCAAAGAGGCAACTAGGTCATGAGGATTACGCATCATGGATTAGTTTACTGCCTTTCTTAAAGGTCTTACAGGAATCTGGGCCCCTTTGTCTTCCTCTGCCTTTCTGACACCAACATATCATATTGGACACCGAGTGTGGGAGGGGCCTTCACCAAATACTCAATAGAGTGCCCTTTGGCCTTGGGCTTTCCAGCTTCTAGAATTGTGAAATAAATTTCCATAAATTTTTATTTGTAATGGTCCAGTCTAGAGTATTTTATTATAGCAGCTTTAACAGACTGAGATGAATTGGTCAAGAATATCACGATCTGAACCGAGATAAACTGAACACGGAACAATGCACTGAAGAAGAAAATCGCCAACATGACTTCATGACCAGCTGACTGTCCTAGATATGCTTTGGTTCACACCTTCGTTATGTACGTTTTCATATATTAATAAATACTTTATTCCTCTTTGGTTAAGTTACAGAATGTTAAAAGCGTACTTACAGAGAAGGGATTGAAAATTACTCCAAGGAAACAAAGTAACTAGATGTGCCTGAGGTACTGCCATCTTGTCCTGATCTGACCTCCACTCCACTTGTGTCTCCTCAGGCACTTTCCAGCCCCAAGCCCTCAAACAGTCATGTCGACTTCAGCAACACATTCTGGCTTTCCATGAATCTAACTATGGCCTAGATGCCTAGCCAAACTATCTGCTGAATGTATACCCCCAAGAAAATATGTTCCCTATACCTGAAAATGATGTCTTTATGATTGCGTTCCTTTGTAAACACTGTACCCATGAGCTTTGGCACCCAGTGCTCTTTGGAATAAGAGCCTGATTTTGATCATCAGTTAATAACAAACTCTAATTTGGCCTTATATACATGGTAGTCTATAGCTTTCTTGCCTGGACCTTAGTAAATTATCAAGATTTAAGACTTTATTTTCCATTTAGGAAATAGAGTAAGCATATATTTTGTTATGCAAGCCACAATTGAGAGTTTTAGACATCAACATGACGGGCTATTTGAAAAGTTAAGTATGGGCAAAGGGGTGTGTATGGTCACCAGGTAGACAAAGGGTAGGACTGGCAAGCATTTTATTGTCAACTAGTGAGCACTCTTAATCCTGTTTTTACTGCCCTGGGCACCGCCGAGATAAAGTCTGGCATTGTGTTTTTCAGCACTCCTTTCATTATATGGTTCTGGGATACAGTGTAGGTTGGAAGCAAGGTGAAAAATGTGAAAACAGGAAAGGTAAGGCCATTGATTTCCATAGGTTCCCGAGAGTCGTCTGAGACTCTCCCCAGAGTGTGTCCGTCATCTGAGATCAACAGAACTGATTCTGGTTGATGGTGTTGATGTCACCAATGGCACTTCCCTGTGACCGTTAAACTCCCTGATCTCCCCTGAAGGGACTTTCTGATTTGTCCTCCCTAGCTGTTCCAATCCCTGTTCAAGCCTCTATCTCCTTGTAGCTATTCTCTTCCTATCTCCATGCCCAGAAGGATACAGTCACCAACCTGGACATAGAAACTGTTTATGAGTAAGGGAAGACTCCTGAAAATAACCTAAGTAGACAGAGTGAAGTTCATGTCAAATGCACTTCATCCATAAGATGAATTCTTGGGTTCTTAGACTCTGGGTCATCCACATTCCCAAGGAACAAATAGAAGCAGTGAACTAGAAAGGATGGAGGCAGTACCCAACAATGATTCTGACAGTACTGATCAGAGGCAATTACCAGCTGTCACTGCCCTTTACATAATAGTGAATCCAAGAGTTCTTGCATTTATAGGAGCCACCATTTCATATACCCAAACCCTCCTAGTCTCAGAAGGCTAGCATAAAGTTTGATGGTCTGTAAAATCAGAATATATAGCTTGGTACAGTCCATTTAAGAACACTTTTTTTTTTCCAATTATTCCTCAAATATCCTGACTTATATTCTTCAAGTAGCCTTGGAGCATGTGTTTCTTGGACCCTTGGTCCCCAAAATTGCTGTAGTTGGGTTTGAGAACTCTGGATACAAACTTTTTATCTCCAGAAAACAATGCCCGAGAGTGAGATTGAATCCCTAGTGCCCGTTCTCACCTGCAGTTGTCAATTATCACATGAACTCAACTGAAGCTCCTACCTTACTCCCCTTTCCACTTAGAACCAGTGACAACGAGGGACTGGCAGAACTTCCTAGAGAAAGCCAACATGGACAGTCAGGGAACATTCTTTAGTATTAATGCTATATCTCAACTCTCTACTTTCTACATTCTCCTCTTTATCACTACAGAGGAGTGTTCACTGGACTTCTCTAGTGGCTTTTCAATGTTCCTATGCAATGCTATACTTCCTGTCTGATTCTCCACCCTTCAATGTAACTATTGAAGTTGTTGGTTCCTTATTTCTCGTGGTGTTAAATTATTTCTAAATCATCAGATCCATAGAATCTGTTACATAACCTGTCCCTTATGTTTGCTGAACAGACTCTTAGAATCTGAGTCACAGTTACCTGCAGACTGCTAATTCTAATTTCAACTCTGCCTCTCAGACCCCTAACATACGGTACTCAACTTACCAGCTGCATCTCAGAGTCAAACACATAAGCAATTTGCTTACCAGGATCTAAGAGGCAGAAGCATAGGAACTTGCAAGTGAGTTCCCAGCCTGAAGAGAATACTGAACAGGAAGGTAGGTGCTTTCCTGGGGGTCAGACAGGTAATCACAGAGTTTGCAAAAGAATACAAATTGCAAAAGAGTCGAGCTGGAGGGGTGAAGGCACCAGGATTTGTGGTTCATTTTCCTGTATCACAGTTGTAGAGCCAAAATTTGAGTCATTTTGATGTTTCTAAAGCTGTAGTGTCTGGTCTTCAAGATTGTTTCAGATGTCCCTTGGCCAACAGCATTCACAGTGTTGCATAATCCACTTCTACACTATCCCAGCTCTGGTCTGTTTGCCTCGCATAAAGAAGTGATCAGATGTGACCAGAGGCTGGATCATAAGAGGTACTAGTTACTGCTTTGCTGTCTTTCTTGGGTCTTGTTTTGAAGGGAGCCACTGTCCTGCTGCAGGGACAATCAGGTGGTCCGTGAGAGAGGCCAACCTAGAGAGATGGGAGGCATCCAGTAAGGGATGGAAAACTGACCAGCATCTACATGAACTGAAATTGAGCTGAGAGATGGCTGCAAGTCCAATGGGTAGTTTACCCACAGCCATCTAGCTTAGCTGCCCCTAGATGCTCAAATTTTAGATGCTGTGGGGCAATGTGTACTATATTAAGCTATTAAATTTGGAGTCAATTCATTTCACAGCCATAGATAACACACAAGCTAAAACAGAGTCAAGCACACATTTGATTTGCTCCCCTTGGCTCAGGCTCTAACCTACCAGGAAATAATTTTATTCACCGGAATTACTTCCTTGTCACATCAGGACCTGTCCTTTTGTTTGAGAGTTTTGCTTGTGTATTTGCTGTTTATTTTTATTTCCTATTTATGTTGATTGTTCAAAGCTAGATGAATGAACCGTGCTGCCAAATTGTCCCCTTATCAGAAACACCAGGAAAACACTAATGTAGACATTTATGACCATGGATATTTTGTAAAAAGGGGTTATTTTGTGATGTTATTAATTTCAAAAGAAGGGTCCAATGCTCCCCTTCTGTGGATGGTACAAGGTTATGTAGGGCTCTATATGGAAGAGAGTGGGGGGAATTCAAGGAGAGGTTAGGTACCTCCTTGCAAGGCAAGTCTCAGGGAAGATCTGTGCCAGACTTCCGACAGGGTTCTAACAGCAGAACAGCAAGGTGGGAAGACCAAACAGCACCAGGGACTCAGGGGTGGGGTGACAAAGAAGATAAGCCTGGGGGACAGAAGCTGAGGACAGGAGGGCAACAAGAAGAAAGTTCTAGTGCGTTACTGCAGAAACACCACTGTTGTCTTCATTCTTTATCCAGGGTGTGATACAGGATAATGATGTGGTTTTTAGGAAATGTGCCAAGAAAAGGACTGCTGAGAAAAGTTGTGATAAAGACGATCCACATGATGTGGCTGTCTTCTAGTCAGCCAGCCTTTCTAGGTTCAGAAAACCCCATTGATTATTCCCAGTTACTTTATTCTCTTCTTTGAGTGTCCTAATACTTCAGTGCATGGGGCAGTGGTAAGCCAACTGCTTTGATAGAACAAGAAAAATATCAAGGGCATCCAATACACTCATTTCTTTGGACACTTAGCCTGATAGATATGAGTGAAAAATGATACTTTAAAGTTGTGCACATTTAGCTGAAAGGAATTATGTGCACATGCAGATCATATACTTGGCTCATTTCATAAACACAGATTCCATGCCATGTTTTCGAGAAGTCTAACATTGAGCCAACTTTTCTATAGCTCACATCATTCTACACATTTGGGAAGGTTAATAGTAAAAGATTCCAGGCAACTGATTTGGGTGATTTTTAAAATTTGGAAATTCTACAGCCAATTATAGATTAGAAAGAGTTAGATGTCTTTAATGTTTTTTTTCCTCTCCCTTTCTCTATTACCAGAGAAGGGATTGGGGATGAGGGTGGGGTGGGGGGATTGCTAAGCAAGAAAGAATGGTTTTGCTAGTTTGCTCAATCTCTTTTCACCACCATCTTCCTTCAGGCAATTACTGAGAACAGGGGCCCAAACAAGTTTCTAAATTAACTTATCTCAGGTGTATGTCCCAGTGCTGGTGAAGGGCCTGGCATGGTAATCACTTAAAGCATAAACAGAAATGCTCCAGATAAAGAGACTGATGGGAATACATGCACGTCTGTTTGTTACAGTGTCCCACACACTTTTCTGATGGTTTTATATACAATTTAATCCTCAAAAACTGTTATGAGAACTCTAACCTCACTTCACAGATGAAGAAGGTTAAGCATCTAGTAAAAGTCACATGGTCACTGAGCAGCAGTGACAACCCTTGACCAACTGGCTTTGACACTCAAATTCTCTGGTCACATGACTTCAGATGAAAGGATCTTATCATAGAAGGTTTCTCCCCACCTCAAGCCCCTATTTCCATACATTATCCAAGATAAAAAAGAAATGCAGTTGAGTTGTTAGCCTGGCACACTCATCATTATATCTATTGCACGCTAGAGAATAGAAAGTTCGTAGGGAGAGTTAAGAATCCGATCCTGAGTCACTCAGTGACAGGGACAAGGCATGAACTGAGGTCTCTTGACTTCTGGTCACGTGCCATTCTCCCACATTGCCTCTGAGAAAACTCATCCTGGCCAAGTCCTGGACTACATCAAGGTTAGGTGAAGGAAATCCAAGTATGCCACAGTAACTCCCTTGTTGGATGTCTAGTTCTCCAAACTCTGGGATTATCACTAGCCATAGATGAAACCGTGTTGGCAGTATTCATGGTGGTATGGCCACAGACAGCAACCAGAGATGAATGAAGGGGGCCTTCTCAATTTCCAGGGCAGGCTGCAAGGAGCAGCTTTCTTCCTGCTCCTTCCAGACTTGCCTGCAGTGAACAGGATCTTTATTGGACGTTGGGTGACAGGTGCAGGATATGAGCTGAAGGAACTCTGGCTTAATATCTCAGGAGACGGACAGTGCACATTATATAGCGTGTAGCTCTCCACTGATTTACTGTCCTGGGAGATTGCTGTTTTCTGAAAGAGCAGAGGGGGGCAGGATCAGAAACCGCTTTCTGTCTCAAGACTTCCTACTGCAGATGTTTGCAGCTGGCACATGCTCTGCCTTTTTTCCTCTGTGGGTGCACGGGAATAACCCACATAATCATGTTTCTGTCTTTATTACCTCTCTATTACTTAATTAAAAAATCTGATGCTCATGCCAGAAAAGGCTGGCAGATTTGTTCAAATGTGACTAAAGGGAGAGGTGGGCTATAGCAGAAGAAGTCAAGGTCTCTTAACCTTGAAGTCTCCCAATGAATGAAGCCATAAATCTTAGGTAGCCCAGGCTGGCCTCGAACTCACAGAGATCCGCCTGGCTCTGCCTCCCAAGTGCTGGGATTAAAGGCGTGCGCCACCACCGCCCGGCCAAAATATTTTTTGTTAGAAAATATCTGGCCTTTTGCCATAAAGTTACTTGGATTCTCTTCATATTTCTTATCTGCTGGTGTATTTAAAAAAAACCTCCAAAATGGATAGCCTGAACAGCTCCTAGACACAGTGGAGGCTGGTGGCCCATGGTAGCCAGGGCTCTGTCTTATATGATTTCTTTCCAACTTCTGTCTGGAATTATTCTTTCTGTGGCTACAGAATCCATGATTGGGAACTAAAATGCTCCACTTTTAGGCTTCAGTTCATAGAAGTGTACAAGCATCCTACAGCCAAGGAATTCACATGGTCAAGACTAATAACAGAGAAGTGGTTTGGCAAAAAACAGAGCTTCAGGGCAAGGACACAGAAAAGGCATGATCAGACAATCATTCCATCAATCTTGTACTCCCCCAAACACAATGACTACTTGAAACTTAGGGTAATGGCCTTCCTCGGGGCTGGAAGCAAGTTTTCTTTGCTAGGGTTTATAGTGGTATTGTGTTCCCCAAAATATTGTGTGACCCTAATAAACTTATCTGGGGTCAGAGAACAGAACAGCCACTAGATATAGAGGCCAGAAAATGGTGGCGTACCCGCCTTTAATCCTATCACTTGGGAGGCAGAGATCCACCCAGATCTATGTGAGTTTAAAGCCACACTGGAAACAGCCAGGCATGGTGACTCACGCCTTTAGTCCCAGGAAGTGAGAACAGAAAGCAGAAAGGTATATAAGGCGTGAAGACCAGGAACTAGGTTGGTTAAGCTTTCAGGCTTTCGAGAAGCAGTTCAGCTGAGATCCATTCGGATGAGGACTCAGAGGCTTCCAGTCTGAGGAAACAGGATCAGCTGAGGAATTGGTGAGATGAGGTGGCTGTGGCTTGTTCTGCTTCTCTGATCTTCCAGCATTCACCCCAATACCTGGCTTCAGGTTTGATCTTATTAATAAGACCCTTTAAGATTTGTGCTACAAAGGTTTACTTAGGGTGGTGTCTTGATTGTGGGAGGTGTGAAATGTCCTTGAGATAAATGAAATGTTGCCAGTTCCAAACACTTGCTCCAACTACTCCAACTAAAAGGAAAAATGCTAATTTGTTTCACCCAACTCAGTGGCATCTAGAAAAATGGGTTTTTCAAAGGCATGAAATTTACAAGGTGTTGAGACTGAACCAAGGGTCATTGGTTGATACCTCAACCACCAACTTATGTGAGGTGGAGAAAGTGCCAGTGTCCCATTAAAACATGGCTGCCTGGGCCTATAGTCAGGAGTATCCATCACAGGTGACTGTGGGTAGCATGGAGAGATTCTTGGAAGAACTGAAGTTAGTTCTAGGGTGTGGGAGATGGCTCCCAAGATCCTCGTGTACTGGTTGTTCCATCAAGCGCTAATCTAAGTACCACTGTACCTAGGGATTTTACAAATGAAACTGATGACTAGTTACTTAATCCTAAAACATGGGGATCACATGACAGAGTCTTAGTTAGATCAGGCAGGGTTTTTCAAAACAGCCTTTCCTCTGGCTGTTAACACAAATTAATTAATTAATTAATTCAGTGGTTTAAAGCACGGGGAAATTCAACATTCTGTCCGTGACTTTGAAGAGCATGCAGGCCACATGCAGCCTCTCGGGGCTGAGAGCTCAAATGTTTTAGACACAAGAACTGAATTCTGCCAACACCAGAATGTGTTTGGAGCACAGCCCTTCCCAGAGCTTCCAGATGAGAGCCCAGCTGGCCAGCACCTTGGCTTTGGCCTTCTGACACCCTCAGTAGAGAAAGCAGCTGAGCCATGCTGCACCACTGACCTACAGAAACCACGAGACAGAGAACAGGTACTGCTCTCAGCTGCCGCATTTGTGGTAATTTGTGAAGACCCAATAGGAAAGCAAAAATATGGGATGATTAGTGTTTCCACGTGATTCCCTTAAAAACGTTAATACCCATGGAGAAATGGCATACACTGAACTCTCACTCATGTTTTTCTCTAACTCTATGAACCTACAACACGTCTTTTGTGAATAGAGATAGCAAAAGTGGAGAGGGTGAGGCAGTGTAGTCAGGCCAGCGCAAATGTGAGAGGCATGAAAGTGTTGAAGAGGGGGTGCTTATGGACTGCGCTCCGGCCTGCAAAGAGACAACACGAAAGTAGTTAAGATGAGAGATGAAGAGAGGGAGAGAGGCATATTATATTCTCAAACCTCCCATTCATCTTTCAACCCATATCTATGTTTCTTCACCAATTACTCTAACGAAACTAACTGCTCATTCATCCATGTTCTGTGTCCAATAGTTCTGTTTTGACTTCTTTCTAATGAACCCTTCAGAACTAAACCCAGTTATCCACTCTTCTCATTTGAGGCCATCCTTTCCTCTTGGCTCCTATGATATCCCTTCCTCCTTGTGTTTACGTTTGCTGTCCTGCTTTAATGGATACTCAACACGAGAATCTGTTGCAAGTGTCTTTCCTGGAGGGTATTTTTCTAAGTCAGCCATCCTCGGAGCTCTGCTGTGGAGCACTTTACACAGCTGAACTCTTTCCTTCATTGATCTCACTTGCTCCAATTGATACAGATGGCCTGTCTCTGTAGCAATGATGTGAGCACTGCTTGTTGCAACTGAAAGAGCATTTTGAGACCCAGGTTCAAATCTCAACTTTCTATAAGAACATTATAATTGACTTTGTGTGGGTCACAGTCTTTTTCCTTACAATCAAGATGTAGAAAGTGGAGCTGGCCCTGTTTGTCTTGCAGGACTGGCTTTGGGATACTGGGTGAATGCGCATGGCAGGATGAGTCTGGTGCTATTGTTGTTGTTATTGCTCTGCTGCAACCAGAACAATATCAACTTGATAAGCAGGGGAGAGGAGAGACAGGCTGTTCTAGAAGGAACACATATATGAAAATGAATGAATGACAGTGAAAAGAGTAGCTAAAGAGCTCATAGAAGTTTGGTGAATTAGGATTTGATATCTGTGTATCTCTTTCTCTTAGTGCTCTATTGGTGTGAAGACACTCCATGATCATAGGAACTCTTATAAAAGAAAGCATTTAACTGGGTTTTGCTTATAGTTTCAGAGGCTTAGTCCATCATCCTCTATGCAGGGAGTGTGGCAGCATGCAGGCAGACATGGTAGCTGAGAATTCTCCATCCAGATCTGAAGGCAGCAGGAAGAGAGGGACCCTGTGCCTGTCTTGAGTCTTTGAAAGCCCAAAGCCCACTCTCAGTGACACACTTTCCCCAACAAGGCCATACTTACTTCTACAAGGCCACACTTCTTAATCCCTCTCATGTATCTCCACTCCCTAATGACCAAGCCTTCAAATTTATGAGCCTATAGGGGCCATTCTTATTCAAACCACCACATTCCACTCCCTGACCCCCATAGGCTAGTTAGTAGCCATATCATAATGATAAAGTGTATTCAGTCCAACTTTCAAGTCTTCATAGTCCAGGGGTCTCAACCTGTAGATTGTGACCCTTTTGGGGGTCAAACAACCCTTTCACAGGGGTCACCTAAGACTACTAGAAAACACATATTTATTTACATTATGATTCATAATAGTAGCAAAATTACAGTTAAGAAATAGCAACAAAAATAATTTTATGGTTGGGCATCACCACAACATGAGGAACTGTATTAAAGGGTGGCAGCATTAGGAAGGTTGAGAACCACTGCCATAGTCTATAACAGTCTCAGCACTGTTTAGATGTCTAAAGTTCAAATTCTCTTCTGAGACTCATGGCAATCTCTAAACTGTAACTCCCTGTAAAATCAAAATTAAAAAGCAGATCACATACTTTTGACAGACAATGACACAATATACATTGTCATTCCAAAACGAAGGAAAGGGAACATAGTAAGGAAATACTGGATCAAAGCAAGACCAAAAACCAGCAGGCAAACTCCAAATTCTGTATCTCCATGTCTGAGAGCACTCTTTAGATCCCCAACTCCCTTAAGCTTTGTTGACTGCAACATATTTCTCTTGGGCTGGTTCCACTCCCTGTTAGCATCTTTCCTCAGCAGGTATCCCACAGCTCTGGCATCTCTAACATCTTGAGGTCTCCAATACAATCTAGGCTTCACCATCACAGCTTCATCAATGGCCTGTCTGGGCCTCCATGTAGGGACACTGCCCCCTGCCACACACCTAGCCTCAGTGGCTTTCCTTAGTCATGGAGGGAGGTTCCATTACTCCTTTCTTGAATCCTTGACTCTAAAGCCAGAAGCATGTGGTCAAAGCTGCCAAGTTCTGCTACATGCTGGGGCTGGAATATGGCTCTCCTTCAGTTACATCTGCATCAGCTTTCTGTTTTTGATGGTTTCCTTCACTACTTAAGCTTTCTTTAATTTTCACAAGTTGGAAGCTTATCTGGGTGGGGTCTTACCCTGAGGTCACCACTCGTTTTATTCCATTTAGGATCAGGCTTTTCTTCAAACTTTTTATCTCCTTGAACACTGGACTTAGCTCTATTACACTTCTTGGTGCCTCTTTTCTCTTCAAACTGTGCATTTTGTATTTTCTGTTGCTCAGCTTGAAGGAAGCATCTGAATACAATTCCAGTGTGATGACCCCAAAATCTAGGCAGTGTCAGAATTGGGACTTTCCCCACCCTACACCCGTGGTCTTCTGGCTGTCTACCCACTGAATCAGTTCTTTCCTAATTGTGATATTATACTTCTGGTGGTAGAACCCATACTTCAAAAAACATGTAAGCAAATTCAAACAAATAGCAGGTATGTATTTTAGCATGTGCTTGGAAAAATAAGATCAGCACTTCCATTCTATGGTTTCAGTGTTATCATTTCTTAGAGAGAGTTTAAAATGTGTAAAATTACATTAAATAAAATTAATAATAGTGCAGAGAGGGAAGGAGCAAAGGTGAAAGTTTGACATTTATCAAATAATGCATGACACTGGGCTGTAGGTGTTCATGGTGCAGTGAGTGATTGGCACGCACAGAAATAACTATGGTATAAGATATGGGCATCTTAATAAAGGGGAAGATGCGTGGTTCTAGTTCTACTTGTGCCTCTGCTGAGAGTGTGACTTCTGTATCGCAAGAGATGAAAGGGCTGGAATTGAATTTTCCCAAGCAGCTAGTGTATGATTGTGCATATCTCCCAAAGAATGGGTCCAAGCTCCACCACAGTGGATTCCAGCAGCGAGCTAAGCTGAGAGAGATTCTCCCTCCTCTTCCCTCCACTGTGTAACCTTGGGCAGGGCACTGCTCTGCTCTGCAGTGTCTTAATTTACAAACTTGAGACAACACTCTTCTCATAGGTCTGTTTTAAGGATCAAATGAGTCCACTAAAGAAAGTGTTTAAACAAGCCCAATAAACACTGTAGAATTATTTATTGTTACAAGTTCTTACCTTGGAGCTTCAAACAAAAGGTCTATTATGTACCTTGGAGAAGACCAGAAGGAGTTTCCTGGATAAGTAGCATTAAAAAGCCATGAAGCCTTAGCTTACTTCAGGAGCTTCCTAATGGCAGAGATGACCAAGTGGGTGTGACCAAGAGAAGAGGGACGGGACCAGAAAAAAGGAGGAAGAAAGCATCACGAGTTGAACCTTCATGAATTCTAAGAGAATAAATAGTATCCATCCATTCAGTATCATTTGTAAGTTTTCTTTACTCTATGTCCTGCTCACAGGCAGGAAAGGGCCACAGGCAAGTTTAATTGACTACTGTGATGGAAGGTCATAGACCCACCCTATAGGGATGTGGAGCAATACCCAGTAATGTCTGATCTCTGTTGGCAGACCTGGGGGAAGGTTCCAGAGGAAACTGCCTATATGTCTGAGGGCTGGACATGGGTTTCTGACTCTCTGTTTTAATGCTTTGAGAAAGCTTTTTGTATTCCATGCTGGTGGCTCTTGAATAGATCACGTGCTCCTCTGTTAAACAGATCTAAACATAGTCACTCTCTTCACATACTATTAAACACAGCTACATTACAACAATGTGTATGTTGAGACAAGTACGTCCCACCATAAGATAATTGGGAGTGAAGTCACTGTGACAAGTTGAGTAACTAAATTAACCCTACTAAAACATGGTTTTCATGGGGTCAAAGGCTTTTCAGTGGGAGAAATCAGGTGTAAAGGAAAGCACTTCGCTTTTTCAACACCTTGTAACACTTCAGGAAACACAAGCCAGAAAAAGCAAGCAATCTGACTTAGATCAGAAAGATGGAATGAGTTCCAAACAGCGTGGAGCTCCAATTCAAATTCTTGTGGCCTGGGAAAGGACATTTCATTGCCTTTGTTTCTGTCCAGGTAAGAGTATTTTATGGTAGATATGCAATATGCTCAATGTAACTTACTTTAACAATGATAAATAACTAGAAATGAAGAGCAGGTGTGGTGGCACACACCTTTAATCCCAGCACTCTGAAGACAAAGGCAGGTGAATCTCTCTGAATTTGAGACTAGCCTGGTCAACAAAGTGAATTCCTGGTCAGTCAGCTACATACCACCACCCTGTCTCAAACAAAACAAAATCTAGAAATAAGAAAAAGAAATCTAACTGAAGTAACAATGTGATTTAATAACTGATTTACTGAACTCAGAAATCAAAAACAGAGAAAAATAGTTAATGGAGTTTGTGAGGGTGGGTTATCCTGAGCACAGAGTGTCTACCTCTGGAGGATTTTTCACATATACCCAACACTGTGCAGTATATAGTGTGCATTCCCCATCCCCATTTCTCTTCTACTCTAGAGGAATGACAGTGAGCTGTTACCTAAGGCATTGAGCCACAGGGATCCGAGCTCCTTCGGACAGGGAGGACTATGGACTGGTTTTGCCCTCTGCCCTTCACTCAGTCTCTTATAAAGTGACAGTCAGCAGATATTTACGTGTAACCTAATACATAGAAATTATATTTTTATATTAGGAAACATCTAAATGCTGAGTTAGATGACCTAGTCAGTGGAGTACTTAGCTGCAAGTACAAGGGCCTGAGTTCAATCCCCAGAACCCACATTAAGAAAACATAAAATTCAACATGGTAACACCTGTTTAGGACTCTCGAACTGGGAAAGTGGAGGTAGGCAGATCCCTGAGGTTTGCTGGCCAGCAGACCTAGCCCACTTGAAAATCACAAACAAGAGAATGATTCTGTCTCAAAAAATAAAGTATCTGGTACCCAAGAAATGGCACCCAAGTTATTCTCTGACTTGCATGTGCACACAAGTGCACATGTGTCCACATATACACACTCTAACATGCAAATGCACCTGCACATGTGCAGGCATGCACACACACACACACACACACACACACACACAAACACACACACACACACACACAAAACATATAAATGCTTACAGCAGAGATGGAGTAAGCATAATATGGGATAATGATACAAAAGTATATGATATAACTTTTATAATGATGTTGTAGAAGAAAATCTATGCATTCTATCAATATATGCTTACTATTTATTAAGTAAAAATGGCTAGTTTTAAATAATATTCATGGTACTACCTTAATTCTCTTTAAATATTTTGTGTATAAAGATAGTAAACCAGACTGTATACATGGAATTATGAACACTGTGGTTATCCTTGCTTTTTTCTCCTATTCTATATTTTTCTAAAGTAAGAAAAATTGCTACATGTAATAATACATTAGGAATAAGGCTATAAGAACAAGCAAGATGTCTATTATCAAGAAGAAACTGATTTTTTTTTCTGAATGCCCATAGAGAGGGAATCTAGGACCAATGGGAAATTGGTATTGAGAAATCAATGTTGATTAACCATAAATCATCTCAACTATTTATCAAAATAGTGTGCTACATCTGGAAAAAGTGAATCCATTGCCCCTACAAGTGAATAGCCAAGAGGCCAAATGACGATCTACCAAGATGTAACATGGTAGAAATGAACTCTTGAGTTCTATAAGCCTGGGGCTTGAGGACTAAGTAAGTTTATTGGCTCATAGTCCTCTCTGTAAGCTCCATTTGTTATGTTGCAGCTGTCTTTTCCAACAAAGAATGGCTTCTCCAATATCTTCTGAAATATCTTTGTTTGTGAGATCTCGACACTGTCCACCTTAACTACTTCTATCTACATGATTATTACTTCCCTCCTGACAGTTTCTGGGTTTTCAAGCATGGTGTTATGGTTACCATGGACATTCTTAAGGTGGAACTGTTTATTTAGCAGTTGAGAGCTTCCCTTCATTAATGGACACAGAAGGTGCCCCAAGGAAGCCAGAAGCTAGAAGAGTACCTAGAGCTGTGGACTAAAGGAGAAGAAGTCTTCCATATATTCTTGGTTTTGCTAGGACTTGTTCTAATTGATGGGTCACTGGGTAGCCACTAGTTTCTCCCCTCATAGTGTTACACTTCGATTGACAGAAAATTACAGTATAGTTCTGATTATTAATTTGGAGTCATTTGAAATAGCTCAAGTGAACACTAATTAGATTTACAATATGAATAAGCTTTTCCAGACTTGTTAAAAAATTATCTTCTGAGTATATACTGATAATGGCTTTTGAAGTATTGATTTTTGAACAAGGAATATGGGTATACTCTACAAAGAGAATACCTTGGCTGGTTAGAAATGACATTGGGTAACGAACTCAACTGTCTTCTGAGGTTGGTACATAGTAGGATAGAGTGAGAAACATATTTGGTGTATAACCAGGTGCATAAACACTGACTTGGAGGGGATCCCAGAAGCTGCCATACGAAGAATCAAACTTTAATGCTGGTATAAAAAACAAATTTGGTTAAGTTTGTAGAAGAGTGAAAGTGTTGAGAATGTCTATTTATTTTGTGACAAAATTCTAAAACTAAGACATACATGTTCTCTTTAACAAAACAGCATGGGGTGCCAGTTTAAACCCACCCATTGTTCATTTGTATTATCGGTTTCCTGGAATACTTTGGAATGACCATCTGGACCTTCTAGCAAAGAGTGAAAAAGAGAAGGATTAAGATTACAAAACCCCCTAAGCTATGTGTGCCACAGAAACTGAAACCACACTTTCAGGAAAGACTGCTTAAACATCACACTTCTGCCACTGCCAAGAACTCCTGGAAAATCATGAGGTAAGCGGATTAGAGAGGAGGCATTTGGAATGCTCCATCAAGTCTGCTGAAGCTCCTTTGAGTAATATCCCATTCCATTAGCTATTCAATGGAATGGGAATAAGAGAGTGGGATGGGATGCTGACCAATGAAACAGAAGGTCAATCTAGGGAGGTTTCTTCTCTTAGTGCCCACTGTAAAGTGCTACTGTTAACACATTTCTAGTTTCTTGCTTTCCTTTTTTTTTTAATACTGCTAAGCAAGTCTCCAGGACAGAGAACTTGGATATTCTCTTTTCAGGTGCTAGACAAGCTGCATGTTCTCAGAATGATACACTAGTTAACTGGGAGACATAGCCCAGCAACTGTGGTCCTTATGTCTTTGGCTTCATTCTCTTGCATTTCCCAATCAGTATGTTGGCTTCCTACCATGTCTAAGCCTCAGACATCTGAAGATGTAGACAATCAGGGACGCAGAGAGGCGTGAGATATAGAATATAGCAGGACAATGTGACCCGTGCTTTGTTAAGAAAGCAAGCAAGCTGCTGGCTTTTGAGAGGAAAAGTAGCTCAAAGAGGTGGTCTATACAGCGCCATCTCCACAGATGCCCAGAAGCAGGAGGATGAAAACAGTAATGAGCATGCAAAAGGCTGAAAAGCCACAGGAACATCAGACTGATCTATTCCATTGCCCAGATGTCTATATAAATACTTTTAGTTAAAAATATTTTAATGCCAAGTTCTTTTCATTGCTTTGGCTGAAACCCAGGAGAGGCTAAAGCATGCATTTGGCATCTGGGCCATCTCTAGTATACTAATTTCCCTCTGCCTAGTCATATAGCCAGCAGCAGAACTGATCTCAACTAAGGGTGTTGCTACTAATTGTTAGTTTCCAATTACTAGTTGTTCAAGGTTTATCAAGTATTGTGACTTTAATTAGGGCCCTAAGATGTAAACTGCAGTGTCTTTAACAGACACGTTCCAATGGGGATAATTTGATGAGACAGTTCCTGTTGTATAGTAATTGGGAACCAAAGGGAGACTCACATATGAATAGTAAATTAAGATGCACAGTAGTGGCCGGGATTTATACCTGGGCTGTGAGAGGCCTTAATGACCCCATAAAAGGGAATAAGGTCATTTGTTATTTAAAGGATCATAAGATATTGCATTTCATAAGGATATTGAACATGCACAAGGTTAAAGCGCTTGTGGGTGATCCACATTCCCCCTTTATTCCATTATAAGCAGAACCAGAGGAGTTAGCACTTCTTTGTAATAAAGCCCTAAATTCCAGAGCGACCTGCTGCTGTTCTACCTCTCAAATCCCAGAGGATGGCTGCTGCTGGGCTGGGTTTTGTAAAACGTTAGTTTCATCCCCAAACTCAGCATAGGCATTGAATCCTCCATTTTCGAACCAATTAAAGTGAACAGTTTTCCAATTTTCTGGGGCAGATTGTCACAAGTGGCCGAATGGGGGAAACTAGAGGTCTGAAAAGGTAGCAAGAGAAAAGCCTGATTTTTTGGTATTCCTTGGTTGTGGTGGGTCTCATTTTAGGGTGAATGCAAATATAAACATCTTAGCTCTACAGAGATGAGGGAATTCGTGATAGAGACAGAAAACTCTCAATTATCCACAGAAACAAAGAGATAATCCAAAATACCAGCTTACTCAATGTAATGTGTTGGAACTTGGAATGTGTTGCTGTAATTAGTCTTATCCTTTATTGGGTTTCTTAGGCCCTTAAGAATTTCCTTTTGTTCCCTTTTCATGCAAGCTCATATCAGGCAGGGAAAGATGAAAAATACATTGGAGGATCCTGGCTCAGGCTTAAAATTCAGCGTGAATAAATCCCTGTGTGGATAATGGAGAGGTCATGGCAATATCTCTCACGTCTATTACACATCTTATTTCATTCCTTTTGTAGCAGTAGGCATGCCTGCAGACAAGTGTCCAAACCTTCGCAAGGAGCCATGCCATCATTTGTGCTATCATTATCATGCCATCCATAGATGTTGTCTTTGGTCAGGGTCTACTGGGCACAGTAGAGGCCTGTGGGGGGGCAGGTTAGGTGATGAGGAAACCATTTCTCCAGGTAAGTAATTAGAACAACAGGAGCCAATCAGAAGGTTGTTATTTAAATGGAAATTCAGCCAAGTCTCTAACATGCTGTAAATTTTACCCACACAATGTTAAAGGATCCAGGTAGAGGGTTCTTGGGTAAGTAAAGGTTGGTGTTCTAGGATTCAGGAAATATTTATAGTGTGGAAGATGACCATGCATCTGAATTTTAAGCATTATTAAAACAATAAATTATGAATTATTATAAAATGGTATAAAAATGACAAGAGTCCATGTATCTACCCTTCAAAATCTCCTGGTGATGAACAGAGGCTCACAATTGGTCAAGGTGTAGAGAAAAGAGACTGTAAGATGCTCAGCCTGGATTGGGGCATCCATTTCTCAGCTTCTTCTCCCAAGGCTCAGGGATCATTGTGGGAAAGTGGGTGGAATGATTGTAGAGAGTCAGGGTCAGTGCATGACTCTAAGGAAACAGTGTTTTCTGGACACAGCAGAGCAGTTGCACACATGAACTCACAAAAGTTGTGATGACATGCAGAGACCTGTGCAAGCTCAAGCCAGACAGAATCCCAGTGTCAAGAGGGGAGGTAGATGTGAAGGATCACCCTATCTGAGAAACTGTTTGGAACTGATAGATGCTAGGTGGAGAAGAATCAGTTTTCTTTATGAATGTGGGGGGCCTCTGATGAGCTGACCGTGGTCCAGGGAAGGAGCACACATCTAAGAGTATGATAGGTAACAGGAACTATATTTGATGGGCTTAAGGGGCAAAAACAAGGATACAAAGTGGGTGGGTAGGGACTTAGGATGGGATCTCAGAGGGGCAAAGGGAGGGAGGTGAATATGATCAAAATACATTACACAAAATTCTCAAAGGACTAAGAGAAACAAAAGAGAAAAATCTGATTTAATACTATAGATTTGACTATGGTGGATTACAAAAATACACAGAGATACAACTACTACCCCTTCCTTCAGACACACACCTTCTGTTAGGCCTCAACATTTCTTCCCATTAAGAATAAAATATATTTTACTACACTTTGAACCTGGGCTAGCCCAGTGGACCGATCTATTCAGTACAATGTGACTTTGTGATTGGATGTGGCCAAGCCAGTGCTAAGCCTGTCCCTTAAGAGAAGTCAAAGATGCTAGTGACAACTGAGGCCACCCAGGATAGAAAATCCATTCAATATATTTAATAAAAGATGCTGGGATAATTAACCATGCAATGTTAAAGAAATTCAATTATATACTCTTTTACCTCATATACCCAAACAGGTACCACATGAATTAAAGTCTGAAATGTAACAGTCAGTAGTTTACAACATTTGGAATTGTATGTTTCCATTCATCTCTGTGACCATTTTCCTGCCCACCTATGTCCATTTGTTTGACTTTAAGTAATAATGGCCCTCACCACTTGACTAAACCTCCAACTGTGCTATGCAAAATGCTGTGGAGGAGAGAAGTACTTTGGGATATTTTCTTACTGGTTGCTTTTATTCCTATTTATCCGGTCACCTAGAGCAGGAATTCTCAACCTGTGGGTCGCAACCCCTCTGGGGGGGTCACATGTCAGATATCCTAATATTTATACTACAATTCATAACAATAGCAAAATTACAGTTATGAGATCGCGACAGAGTAATTTCATGGTTGGAGGTCACCACAACATGAGGAACTGTATTAAAGGGTTGCAGCATTAGGAAGGTTGAAAACCACTGACCTAGAAGCATGAGTTCCTTATCCTGAGGCCAACAAAATTAAAGTTGCTAAAATTAATGGAATCAATGCAGATAGAGTTCTGCTGCACTTTGTGAGTTAGCAACATCTAGCAATTCCTTGGTTCTGTGTCGGTATATTCTGCAAGTACATTCCAGGCTCTTGCTCATTCAGCTCTTTGTATATTCTGGCCTTAAGAATTCTATTTATGAGCTGGGCCATGGTGGTGCAGTGGTGGTGCATGCCTTTAATCCCAGCACTCGGGAGTCAAAGGCAGGCGGATCTCTGTGAGTCCAAGGCCAGCCTGGGCTACAGAGTGAGTTCCATGAGTTCCAGGACAGCTAGGATTGTTTCACAGAGAAACCCTGTCTTTTTTTTTTTTTTTTTTTTTTTTTTTAGTTTTTCGAGACAGGGTTTCTCTGTGTAGCTTTGCACCTTTCCTGGATCACGCTCTGTAGACCAGGCTGGCCTTGAACTCACAGAGATCCACCTGGCTCTGACTCCCGAATGCTGAGATTAAAGGTGTGTGCCACCACCGCCCGGTGAAACCCTGTCTTGAAAAACCAAAAAAAAAAAAAAAAAAAAAAAAAAAAAAAAAAAAAAATTCTATTTAATATAATATGACTCTTGTTGCTGCCATGGACAGGAATCTCTGAAACATGTCATTAGAATACACAGCTCTATCGTCTCTCTTATTTCACTAAATAATTATTGAATATCGATTAAACAATAGGTACTTTGTTAGACATAATGAAGGAATGATTGAAAGTCCAGTAGCCATTTACCGTCTAGATGGCTTCATTTCCCCCAACCCCCATCATTTCATTTCAGAGCAACAACAATTTCTACAAATCATGAAAAACAAACAACAAAAATGTCCTAAAATTTCACTATGGGCCAAGATAGTACACTTCATGTAGAGTCCATTATTTTTCCTTCACAAATGTTGATATTATTAATATCTATTCTCATCTATTTTAAGTTCTTGCTGTGAAGATTGAATACATTCTTGTTGTGAATGCCAGGGGCTGCATAAATAAAAGGAAAACTACTATGCTCCTATTCCTTCAGGGCAATCTTCCTTACAATTTAGAGATTATTTCTTTCTCTGATGCCCTCCCCCTCAAAAAACCAGGTTAAAATATTTGTGGCCTCGAACCTTCTATTTGTTCTTAGTCTGTGTCACCTGCTGAGGCTAGCAGTAACAGAAGCAAAAATGGCTGATCCCTAATTTCTTAATTCTCTTGACTCTGTCTCCTCTCATGAGGAAGAAGATCAAGCAGGACATGGATTTGTCTTTATTCTTCTATCATTCCTTTGGTAATATAGGGGATCAAACCCAAGGCCATATGCATGACTCACATTTATTCTTAAGTGTCAGGCAGAGGATGCTTCTAACTGAGGCGGGGAGGTGGGTATCTTTACAAGATTCTAGCAGGAGGATGTCAGTGAAAGTGGAGCTGGGTTTTGGAGTTGTTGCCTAGAAAGGAGGCTTTGTTCCTATGATAAGTGCCTACCATATGACCATTGCAGATTTGGTCAGGAAAGAGTAAAGAATAGAAAGGTCATATGGCAGAGGGACCATATAAAGGGAGGGCATGAAAAGAGCCAAGTAGAACATTCTCAATCATTCAGAGTATCTCATATTCTCTTCTGATGAAGAACTCTTAGACTGTGGGACTAGAGAGATGGATCCTGGTTAAGAACACATGCTATTTACTCTTCCAGAGGACCTGAGTTCCAGTCCCAGCATTCAAGTCTGGCAGTTCTCAACTGCCTAGAACCCTAGATCCAGAGTATCTAATGTCCTCTTCTGGCCTTCACGGGCACCTGTACACACATTCCTATACTCACATACATGCACATGAATAAAAATAAAAATAAAATTGAAAAAGCACTCCTTCATCTCTCATATTCCAAATGTTCATAAATAATTGATGGCATAAGAAAGAACACATGTATTTTCTACACTGGTATGTTAGGGTGTGGAGAAATAAGCCCAGGCAGATTCAGTAGGAGACATTCCACTGGAGTTTGTTCCTCACACAGAGACAGTATAACTGCATCTTGTAAAATGTTTTCCTCAGCCAGTCTGAGCTGTAGTAGATCCTATCTCAAAAAGAAAGAAAATATACAAGTAATATATTGACTGCAGTCACTATGTTGCCTAATAGCTATCTCAAATGTGATTTTTCTTCTATTCAGTTAGCAAAGATAATGCCACTTGAGACATGTTTTTGTTTCTTTTTCTTCTTTTTTAGTTTTGCTTTTGTATCTCACTATGTAGCCCAGGTTACCCTCAAACTACTGATTTATATGTGTCAGCCTCCTTGGTGATATCATTATAGTCATACACTAAGACATCCATCTTTGTGTTTTTTATTAATAAGTGTATTTTACCCCAGTTTTATTCATAAAAGTGAATGTAACATACTCATCACATTCATTTTCCTGTTGCCTTCTCTTGTCCCCTCTCTCGTTTCCTTCTGGTCCCAAATACTCCCCCTACTATATTCATATGGTTTTTTAAACACAGAGATTTGGGTTGTAACAATAACATGTGATATTTGTCTTTTTTGAGTCAGGAATTATTGGTTATTTCACTGAGCATGGTGTTCTTCTGTTCCATCCACTTTCTTCAGATTATGTGATTTTGTTCTTCTTAACAGTAGAATGAAACCTCACTGTATTTCTCCATTGATGGGAATGGAGGCTGATTCCGTAAGTTGCTATTATAAATAGTTCATCAATAAACAAGAGTATGTAGCAAGAAATTTTTTTCCCTTAAGCCTCTGTTAAAGCCAATGAACTCATGGAGAACAGGCTTCATATCATGTCTTTCCCCCAATTCTTTGAAGAATTGGTCCTCTTCCATGGTTGAGAAGTTCAGAGTGTACTGCAGAAATGGTTGCATTTCCACTTCACTTCTATGTGCTATGCACCACATCAGAGTCTGCACTAAGAGATCACTGGGAGTCAAAACAGCAAGGATGACAAGTTTGCCTGGTATGGATGGAGCAGATTTTTATGCTATCATAGCAGCTTTATTAACAGAACTCACAGTCACACTCAAGAGGGTTGTGATGTAGGTGACAAAAATACATGGTCAGTGAGGAGCTGTGTGGCTATGGGATATGTTTTATAGGTGTCTGTCTCAATGAAGGACTTGCTGACCCAGCTGCTTGGAATGTTCTCTGCCCCCTCAGGGATCACCCCTGCTGCAGAGGCATGTCTGATTTAAAGCCACACTCCATCCCATGGGTAACCCATATCTATATCTATATCCCCCATAATTGGGGGATTATAATGGGTGGCTATTTGAGCCTATCTGAAGGCTCCAGAGTGTTAGATCTCAAGTACCTGTGGTGGTCCTTCAAGAACTTGGGCTACCATCTCACTCTTTCATCTTGTCACTCCTCTTTACCTCAAGAAACATCCCACACACACAACTCCATTTAACGCTCTGTTTTCTGGAACTCTTACCAAAAGCACAAGAGAATTTGATCAGTGCCAATTTGTAGCATCGGTATAAATCAAGTGTGAAAGATCAAGTAGTGGAGAGCAATTGCTCCTATAATGAACCCTGACCCACTTCTCCTATTTAAGTGTTAGCCCTCTCATAAAACGTCCCCCAACTAAAGGAAAGGCAGGAGCCCCTGCAGTATAGCAGGCGTGAATGGCAAAGGTCTGTGAGTTCTACAAGCAAAGTGAGTGATGGCTCTTCACTTAGTAACTGGGAATTGAGGAAAATGGAATTCATAATCATCCTGAAGTCTGTTGGATACAGAATACAAATAAATTCTAGTACCCCCCAAAATAAAACATTATCCTGATGTCCCTGTTTGGCTGATCACAGAGAAACCAGTTTAGATGCATGATGTTAGCCAAACTCCAGGCCTTCCCTGTTTATCTATGAAACTATCTGGGAGTCATTTCTTTGGTCTGTGTTTATATAAACTAAAGTCAAGTAGCAGCTTCCTTTAGGTCCTTCCTTTATGGAGTATGATCTATTGGGGTGGAGAAGGCCAAGGAGAAGGCTCTTAAACAGCAGGACAACAAAAAAGGTTAGACATCAATGCCAAGACTGTGGAAATCCTAATTTATAGCACAATATTCCAGGATGCCAAATCCTCCCTCCTCAATTCTGCTTTCTGCTGCAAAACCCAGATAAATGGCTGAACACATTCATAAGGCTGAGGAGGCCTGCTTCCAGCAATGACTCATGTACTCTTCCACACATTAATCCAATCCTTAGAAACAACTGATTACTTTAACAAAGCTACTTTTTATTAGAGTAAAATATTCCAGTCAGCCCATGGGCCTCTTTTAATAGCTATTCTCAAGGTAATCAATGACTTTTAACAGCCAGGTTCCACTATCAATGTAGAAGAGTAGGTTTATTGATTAGACACACACTTTTCTTCACTGGGCACCAATTATTGCAATCTAAATTGTGCTACATTAGGCTGGAAACAGTGTGTAATCTTGCCAGTCACTTATGCATTCTGCTGATTGGCTTCAAGAAGTTTTATAATCATCCTGTTGATTTGTGAGTTAACAATGGTCTAGATTCCACTGCGAGTTGAAGGCTCCTTAAAAAAGGTTAATAGAATAAGACATTCAAGCTATCTCATTTTTGTGAGGGTAGATAAATAGAAATTCTACGAGAGTATGTAAATCTTGCACGCATTTGTTATTTGATTGAAAACTAGTGTGGTTCTTAAACAGAAAAAAAAAAAAAAAAACATTGAAACAGATCCCGGAAATTCCATCTAAAATGCAGACTATTTGATTTCATAAACATTCCTAAATTTGGAAATCATTAGAACTATTAAAAAGACATGCCTCCACTTCTGATTAAAAATGGGGAAAAAAATCAAGACTCAGAATGTCATTAATATTATTAACCTGAGAATTAACCTAGTTGCTTAATTAAAAACAACAATATATTTTAAAATTTACTGAAGGCTCCAGGCTGCTGGAGCAGCTTCAGGCTGGACAGAGGTTATATAAGGTCTACTGTAATGGCATGTTCTTATGTCCTGAGTTTAACCTCTAGAGACACTTGACACTCTGTTACTATTGTTTGTACGACAGAATTCGATGTGATTGCCACAATTAAGACGTGCACTCCTTTCTAATCTGCACCTTTCTCCCTGCTGTCTGGATTCTTTCTCACAATCACCAGTTCGGCAAACAATTATTGCATTTCTGTAATGTGCTAGAATTCAAACTAAGCTCAGGAAATACAGTGAATAGCATAGCGGTGGAATGGAAGTATTTCCTCCTTATATCGGTTTATCATTCAAAGCTCCTTCCAAATAAAAGTAACTTCACTACAGCCAGAGAGACATGGCCATGGATGTTCAATTCACCTTGATTATTGTTGAAAAAAAATTGTTGGGGGCCAAATTCTCATCTTGACTTACACTGAACGCCTACTTGGTCTTCTTTTTCTTTGTCCAATAAATTTTGTGTATATGTGGTACATGTTTGTGCACATGCATGTTTGAGTGTACACACATGTGTGTACCTGTGTGTGGAGGCCAGAGGTCAGTCATCTCTCTCCCTCAGTCATCTTCCACTTGATTTTTTTTCCATTTTTCATTCTTTGATGGTTTCATACATGTATGTAATTAATTTTAGTCATTTCTCCCCCATCCATTTCTGTCATCCCCCTCTGTCTATCATTCCAATCCTTCTCCCCCTTTCAACAAGCCTCCCTCTGACATTAACATCTTCATTTTTTGTGTGACCTATTGAGTACAATTATAGTTGTCTGCATAAGCCTAGGTGAGCAGTTATTTGTTGGAGTACGGCCACCTTATTTCTTCAGACAGGTTCTGTCACTGAACCTGGACGTCATCAGTTTGGCCAGACCGGCAGCCAGCAAGCTCCAGGGTTCTACCTGTGCCCGCTCTCTAACCCTCCTATTCTCAGTGCCAGGATTTACAGACGCATGCTTCCGTGCCCAGCTTTTTTATGTAGGGGCTGTGGGTTCAAACTCTGGTCCTCATGCTTGTGCGGTACACATTTTATAAACTGACTCATCTCCCCAGCCTTCTCCCAAAATATGAAGTATTAAAATCTCCACTTCAGTGTGGAAACTATGCAGCACTATAAAGCTTAAGACAAAGACAAACAGATTTTGTTGATGCAGTATTTTATTAAGAGAAAAGTGTACACAGTTCTGCATAGCTGGAGCTCTTGGGGCTTCACTAAAATGGTCAGGGGGGCATCTTCTTAGAATCAAAAGTCACATTCAATGAGATCTACATAGGTTAATAAATTTGGGGGTTCATAGGAATGCTAGAAACATCTATAGTCACTGACTCACTCTAAACTGTGGAATTACTGTAATTGATGGGGTATAAAACACATACATATATATGTATGTATATATATGGGGTATAAAACATATATATCCCAAATATATAATGAGTTCTAATCTAGCTTTTAGTTTCTTCTCATTAAAAATCTGACAAAAGCAATTTTGCTTAAGTATTTTGTGTAATAATGGTGTGCCCTATTCTAGCCAGGACTCTATTGCCAATGTGTACCAACTAACGAATTATAGTTCTGTAGCTAGAAGTTTCTCTGGTCGTGCCTGGGCCCTGCAGTTCCGTGGCCTGCTTATAAAATAATCACACAGAGGCTTAATATTATTTATTACTGCTTGGCCATTGGCTCAGGTTCACTACTGACTAGCTCTTACACTTAAACTCAGCCCATTTCTGTTAATCTATATGTCACCATGTGTTCCATGGCTTTTCCTGTGTTCCATTACATGCTGCTCCCTGGACAGCAGGTTGGTGTCTCCTCATTCAGCCTTCCTCTTCCCAGAATTCTCCTTGTCTGTTTATCCCACCCATACTTCTTGCCTGGCTACTGGCCAATCAGCATTTTATTTATCAACAATCAGAGCAACGCATTCATAGCATACAGAACATCCCACAGCATAGTTCACATTTCATCTCATAACATGTCTACCAGGATAGTTCACCTCTTCGCCAAAATTCATATTTATTTATATTTTCATAAACTTCATAGTCTTTTGTCAGATACTCAGTGTGCCCTGTAAGGCTTGACTGTGTTTATGGGTTGCTGAGGAGATCTGCACAGTGCTAACTGTCCACTCTGCCTATAATATGGAGAGATGCCCATGATCTAAATACTCCCTCTGTTCTGATATCCAATTCTGATTCCATGTTCACCATTATGTAATCAGCATTGTGTGTGTGTGTGTGTGTGTGTGTGTGTGTATGTGTTATGGCCCTGGAGTTGACCTGGAATTACTTTCACAAAGGTGGGAAGTGTGGGGGGGGGGAGGGGCAGGGGTTAGCTTTATGGACTATAAATGAATTATCAGGATCTCCACCTTTTCTCCTAGAAGCATTTACCATATAGAATAGAACTTGATCATAGAGTAGCATAAGGAAGTTTGTGCTAGTTGGACAGGCTAAGCCGCTGTATGAGGTACACTAAAGCACACATAAGGATATGCAAGTATCTCAAACTCAGTGGTGCTCCCAGTTGGCAGTGGTGTTTTTCTATGACTGGATCACATGGTCCAGAAGGATGAGTGGAACCATGACCTTTTGGAAGAACACACATGTGTCAGTAAGCAACATCACAGGCACATGTCCTTAAAGGAAGGACATATTTGTTGATAACTATTTTTGGTTTATGTTCCAATTTTATAAGAATTTCTAAGTTTTTTAGATATTGTCACTTATTACAAAACAAGCAAAAAAAATTTCAATAGTTTGCAATGGGTAGAACATATATAAAGGTCTAAACATCCATGAGAAGTATTACCTAGGAATATTCTCTCAAAACAATCATAAGTAAATGGTCATAGTTAAATAAGAGTATGTGTAACTTAGCAGTAACATCTCATTCTAATTAAACTTGTATGAGATAAGTCTTGTACACGGAACATTACATGGACTATTTTTTTAAGTCTTCACAAATCCTGGTTATTTTGGTCCATTCTGTAGATGAGACCATATGAATTGGCTTTCCTGGAGTTACTCCTACATAGAGAAACATAAGCTAGTACTCAAGCTTAAGAAATTATTTCCAAATGCCATATGCTTCATTTTCCATTTCAGTAAACTTTTTCTTTCTCAAGTAATAACTCTTCTGTATTGTTCGCTTGTTTTTGTTTATTTTGTGGTGATGGGGACAAAATCTAAAGTTTCATCCATTTTGTCCAAGTGCCCTAGAACCTAACCACATCCCAGGTAATTCTAAGCTTTTGTTACTTATTAACAAGAAGTGTTATGATTGTTTGCCTTCTTAATTATCTGTGGGTCCTGGAGGTATGACGACACAGACTTCACAGTTCAGTCTAGCCTTGAAATCTGTGAGCATACCACCCAGTTTTTTTTTTTTGTTTAAGAAAAGTGAAAGTGATTTTGAAAATTTATGTCATGTCATAAACCAGAGATCATAAAAATTAGGCTGGTTTTATATGAAGAAACTTTTGTGTTCCGTATGGAATCAGGATAAGAATAGTCACTGGCAGAGCTGTACATGGTCGATGCTGATTGAGGCAACATGGGAGTGGGTAGGGCTGAGGTTCAGGTTACTGTTTGAGTTTTGGATTGAGTATGGTCACATGCTATGTTGAGTACAGTTGAGTTTTAGATTGCATGTGGGTTGAGCTTTAGATTACTGTTTGAGTTTTAGATTAAGTGTGGTCCAGTGGCGTTGAAGTATTAGGTTGAGAATGGTTGAATTTCAGACTCAGCATGGTTGAGTCTCATTCAGAAATCAGGTGGCTCATCAGTAGGGTGGTTATGTTCTCTGGTTTGACCAGTATCAACCCAGACTATGCTCTTGTACCTGATTATACATACCTAGTATCTCTTTCTAAAAATTAGTGTGTGCTTTCATTCAAATGTTTGTGCTCATCCAAAATTCACATGCTGCCATTCCAACCTCAAGGTTGTGGTAATGTAGTAGGAGATGAAGATTTCGGTGCATGGTTAGACTATTTATAAAAGCCCCTTGAAAACTGACCAGCCCCCTTCTCTCTGTGAGGATACAGCAAGGAGACAGTTGTCCACAAGGGTGAGGGCCTCCCCAGACATGAAGACTGCCAGCATCTTGACCACAGACTCCTCAGTCCCCAAAAATGTGTGGATGAAATTTTATGGGGTGTTTATAAGCCAGAGAGTTTGGATTGTTTTGTTATGGCAACCCAAATAGACTATGTTCTGTCTGCATTCTTTGTGTCAACCATCCCTCTGTGAATAAAAACACATCATCACTCTTCAGGGTCTGGCACCCAAGTGTGGCACGTGAACTTGGCTTTGCATTGGAAATCAAAGCCTCGTGAAGGCACTCAGAGGAATCTGCAGAGTTTTCAGCTGCTGGTGCCTCCAAGTGAGTTTGGAGAAACAGATCAGTTCAAAATCACTAGCCTCTCAGCAAGAACCGCAGGGCGATCAATTCCAGAGCCGCAGATCTCGGCTGGCAGACGCTGTCTACACATTTGTTTCTTCATATTCTCCTCTCCGCATGCTCCCATCTACTCACTCAAACAGCTATTAACAATAACTTCAAGAAGCAGTGGGAACTAATGACAAGTCTCATCCCCTCCGTTTAATAATGCAATCCTAATTCTCATGTTTTCATTATCCCCTGGCACCAAACCATTTCCATTTGCACACCAAAGCAATCCCCCATATCTTTAGTGTTAATGTCAGCTTGATCTGCACCGATCACTTTCATTAACAATATACATTTACAGGGTAATGTGATCCAAAAACAGATGCTTCCCAAATAAACTACTCGCTGTATTGACAAAAAGACACAAGCAGGAAGGTCAAAGGCTCTTGAAGTTTTCCATTTAACACAGTGGAAAAATAAAGAATGACTCATTCATTTTGTTATTCACTCAACAGACATAGTGGCTATGTGATAACTGATAGGATGCAAAGATGATATGAAAATATGACACAGATTCTAAGGCAGGTCATGACCTGCTTTCTGACTAGGGTCAGAACTCCGTATTTGGAAAAATGGAGATGTGAGGCCTATATCCTGATTTGAGTCTCAGAAGCTCCGGTTTGTATCATGGGAGGGTTGGCATTGGTCCACTGGCTACAGACTGGAGAAGAAAGACAGATCACAGCAACAAAGAAGGCTGAGTATAGAACTAAGCCCACAGCACAACCGAAATGATCTGAGGAGGGGTTTGTATGGGCTTGCTAAAGCTGCTGTAACACAGTCCATGCTGCCCCTGGCTTCTGGGGCTTTTTGGGCAATCCTTAGTGCTCCTGATCTTACAGGAACACTGTCCTGGTTTCTGCTTTCCTCCCGAGATGTTCTCCCTGTGAGCCTCCTTCTGTGTCCTAATGTTCCTTCCAAGAAGGCACTAGTCACACTAGATTAGGACCTATCATAATGACCTCATCTTTATCTGCAGGATGTGCTGAGATTCCTCATATGCAGAAACATGCACACACACAAGCACTCACACACATACACAGACATATATGTGCACACACATACACACACACACACAAGTGGGGGTAGGCAGGGGACAAATATAACCAAAGTGCAATAATACATACACATGAAAATGCCATAGTAAAACTCATTTTTTTTTGTGCACTAAAAATCAATGAAAACACATTTTTAAAGGTCATATGCTAAGGTATTGGGGGTTATGACTTGGAAATATGAGTTTTTGAGAATCAAAATTCAACTGATAGTAGAGCAGGGCAAAGAGACAGGAAGAAAGTTGCCAATAGGAAGAAATACAGAACCAAGCTGACCCAGGTTGTAGACAAAGTCTGGGCAGAGTCCCCAGGCACCGACATGCTAAGCACTGTCGTGAAAGCTGCTGAGGTGGGCAATCCAGTCTATGAGTGACACTAGCACATTTTGTGGTACTTTCCTGAGATGCCTGGCAGGGATTTTGCTGGGTAACACCCCATGGCTGTTTATCCAACTTCCCCTTTTCATCTGAAACCCCAGGATTTTCTCATCTTCAGCCACTCACAGGCTCTCAAAACCTAGGAGCTACTGTTGGCTCTAGAACCTAAGATGATTTCTGGCTTAAAATGTAAACCATGTTCTTCCCTTCAGTGTCAGGAGGCAGGTGCTGGATGGTCTCCTGTGTGAAAAGTCCTCTTTTTGTCTTCTCCTTTTTAGCATCATCTAGGTTTCATGGGCTGAGAAATTCCCTTTTGAGAATGTCCTACTGTTTAATCTCATTTGGGTATTATAGGGCAGAGTTTGTCCTAATACTTTCTGGTATTGACATGTCGCACCGCTCAATCTGCACTCCAGGTTGCATTTCAAGTGGCTGCTCCATGCCTCGACTTTGTTGATGTCATTCCAAGAAAAGTCAGTGATGCTCAGAGTGTGGTCTGAAGATCAGCAGCATCAGCACCGCTTGGAAACCCATTAGATGTGTAAATTCTACTCACACATTTATATCACCCCCAGACTATAGAATCAGAACCTCTAGGGGTCAGGTCCATAAATCTTTGTCACAGCTCAAGCAGTAGTTCTGATTTCCAGACCACTTCATCGTCATTTGATCTGGTGCAATGGCTTCTTAGTTCATATCCTTGTGTCTTCACTGTAGAAGAACCAGAGTGGCCACTTCAAAACTTAAGGCAGACCATTTCATTGCTTTGCTTAAAACTTATAAAAGCTTTCTATTGCATTTAGAATACAAACAAAGTTCTCTTAACGTGGAAGACTTCCTTCTATTCCACCTTTCCCTTTTGCTGAACACACTTCAGGGATGCTGGCATATTGTTGATGGGAGATATTAAGGTAGTTTTGTTTGCCTTGTAGCCATAGTACCTGACATATAAAAGAGACATTCACTATTCATGCATAAATCATTTCATTAGTGAAGACATTCATATTTGTTTTATCCAATGTTTAAGAGTTTGCTGAATTTAAATTTGTTCCTTCTTAGGTTTGTCTATTTAAATTCTAAACAATCTCACTGTCTCACTCTTTCCTTTCCTTTTCTTTTTACTTTTTTTTTGAAGATGGCCCCAAAGCTCTATGCTTGTGATCAATTTAGGTAGCCATTATTAAACTCCACAAAATATTCACAACACATATAGTTGTATTACAAAAGTTCTCATCCCTAGAAGTGGAAAATCACACATGTAAATAGCTTCATTCAGAAGCCTGTGGATGGCTTCAGAGGTGATTCAGCAGTTGAGAAGGTCCTTTGCTATTGCAGAGGACCCAAGTTTGGTTCCAAGCACATACATGGTGGCTTGCAATTGCCTGTAACTCCTGTTCCAGGGGATCTGATGCCCTCTTCTAGCTACCATGTATAGTGACAGATGAGCATGCATGCACACAGACACATGGTTATATAAAAAGAAAATTATAGTTTATTTATATACATGAAGATTATGATTGAACTGAGCCAGAAATAAAAACAAAAACACCATTTTCCAAGGAAAAAGTTGTGTGAGGATATTACCGGTAGAGGACTAAATGCGCAAAGGCACCAAGCTACAAAAACGGCCAAGAGAAGTTCGGGGTACCTTGGTCCTGGGAAAGAGAAGGTGTACTTGAGGCTAAGGAGCCAGACTAGACCAGGCCTATGGTGGCGAGCTCTGTAAATCTAGATTTCAATGTGTGCTACATTTTACTGAGCAGAAAATTGAAAGCACTCAGAAATTTAACCCTGGTGCCATATTTGAGTTTAGGGATTCCTCTGGAGGCAACGGCAGAGGGGGTGGGTTAAAGAGACAAGGGAAGAAGCGTGAAGTCCCTGCAGGTTTTCCTGTCGGAATCTTTTCTTTGTCCCACCTTCAGGGTAGGATTGGTCCTTCATCTCACTGTGCAAGGTGCTTTTCAGCAGGGGATTTCTGTTTCCCTTAACTGCTGTGTGCGGTCCTCTTTCGTCCATTTGGCATTTGTGTTAAGCAACATTTCATCAAGTCCACTGTATACTGTGTTTACCCAGTGATCCTCCCCCGGAGTTACTTCTTCATGCCTCCATGTATAGAGTGTTGATGAGGCACAATCCTCTCCTGCTACTTTTCATCTCCCAGCTGCCTCTTCATGACTGCTTCCAGATAGTCCTAAAACTACCAGCTTGTGTACCTAGAAAGGACAGTGATGGATATATAATTTAGGGCCTAGAGAGATGGCTCAGCACAGAAGAGCAGAGTCTGCTCTTGCAGGGCACCTGAACTTGGTTCCCAACACACACGTAATTGCTCGCAACTGCCTGTAACTCCAGCTCCAAGTTATCAAAACCATCTTCTGACCTCCATGGACATTGTACACATGTGCACACACCCACACATAGACAATTAAAAATAAAATGAAAGGTTAGATCTTAAATCCCATTTTAAATGAATGGATGGATGCCCATTGTTAATAGGTTAGTGTCAGATGTGAGACTAGATGCTTACTACCATAAAACTGTTGCCTAAATGGTATCTTTACAGATTCATGCCCACATGGGGTTAATGATGAAAACCATCCCAATAGCCCTAAAGGGGCACATCCAGGGACTTACATTTTACAAAATGTTTATTATGTCTACTGTTGCTTACATTAAAGTACATGCACTAAGTGTCACTCATTCTCACCTTGCTGACTAATACACTGAATTTAGCGAGATTAAATGACTTGCTAAGTGTCTATATTTGGTGCTAGCTGAAGAGTCTTCTAATTCCCAGCAGTGGGGCACAAAGCCTGTTCCTTTTCTGTCACATAGAGGCCTTGAGTGCATGTCAGGCTAAATAGGAGTACTCGTCTCCCCCAATGCAACCTCAAGGTGTTCTCGGGTTTGCACACTTAACCGTGGACCCTGGAGAAAGACTTGGAACTGTCTGTCCACTCTCTTTTTCATCACACTGACTTGACGTAGACAATCAGCACCTTGATTAAACAGAATTTGCAATCAGAAGTTTCTGAATAAGGAAGAATTTGATAAATTCTAATGAGGCTATAATGTAAGCAAAAGAAAAATCAGAAGGGCGAAGAATAAGGAAAACAACATCAAGATGGGACGCCAAAGCATCGAATGAGAAGTTAGAAAATGCTGTGAAAATTCCAAAAAAAATCACCAGAGCCTCCACTGCAATCCGAAAAGAGTGAAGGAGGAAGCCATGGTGTCATGCTGGCTGTGATTAATTAGGTCTAGCACAGGGACGTGTGGCATTAGCATCTGCAGCACTCAGCAAGGGAAACATCCTTCAACAGCTTTGACACTGTCAACATTTCAGATTTCACTGTGTCTCTGGAAGCCAACGCCCTCACTGCACAGTGGCCTGTGCTTTTCTAAGGATAAACACATTAGTAACGACTGCTGTTTAGGGAATGCCTTACTAGGCATGTGCGGAGACTGTCTTTATATCACATCACATGTACTCACCATCATTAGCGAAGTTTTTATATTTTTTAAGTGAAGAAATTGAAGATAAATTAAACAACATGGTTCAAGTCACACACTTGATAGGTGACAAAGCTAGGGTATGAACCTAGGACTATCTGGCTTGATATCCTGGACTCAACTACTGAAGCCTTTGGAAATCAGTACTTTTCTATAAGGCCCACTATACATTTTACTTGTGAATAACTGTCTTGTTCAAGCTTCTTTTCAGACATGATATCACTTAAAGGTGGCTGTAGCTTCTTGTATTCAACACACAGACCTGTCAAAAACTGGGGGCTGCACTCCTTAAAGGTGCTATATTCTAACTGGCATTAAGTTATTGTTACATGAAGCTGGAGAGATGGCTCAGTGGTAGGAGTACTTCCTGCTCTTTTAGGGAGACTGGGTCAAGTTCCTAACACCCATACCAGGCAGCTCAGAGCCTTCTACAATTCCAGCTCCAGGATGTCATACTCTCTCTGGCCTTTGCTGGCACTGACACACATAGGCTCTTGGAGGAGAATCTAGAACTGCCACTTTACTAAGCCAACATCGTTCCTAATTCTATTTTAAATATTTATCATTATGCCCATAGATAAGTATAGGGCTCAGCCCTCATCATATAAACATCTCTTTGCTCCAGACAAAGACCATTCTAGAAAACCACAACCAATCAAAATTCAAAGGACAAATGATTGTGTAGTGCTTAGCCCTGATTGATACATCTAGAATGCAACTCCTATCCTGAAGGCTCAGGGACCATAGTGAAAGAGGTGGGCAGAAAGACTGCGAGATCCGAGGAACAGGGAGCTTATTGTAAGACCTGACTATGGACAACACCAACAGACATGCTGTTGCAGAGGGGAGAAGCAACCTTAGGCAAAGGGCTACAAGGAATGCTAAGAGTAGGAGGAGCAGTCTTCCCCAAGAAGAGGCCCTCATGTAAGTGGTCATCCAACACCGAATGTTCAGCTCTGAAACTGTATATATAGATAGGTGTCAACACTTAAAAAGAGATGATGAATTTGAAAGAGTGGGGGGGGAGTCAGGTTACATGGGAAGGGTTGGAGGAAAGAGAAGGGGATCATGATAGCATTATATTTTAGTTTCAAAAATTAAAATTATTAAAATAGTTATGTTTTTATTTATATCAAATTACTGCCTCTATTTTTGTGTACATTTGTGCTACAAAATTTCCTGTCTGGGTTTATTAAAGATATCAACAATGTATTAGAAATGTGAATGTTCCTTTTAAAAGCCTATGAGCAGATGTATTCGTGTTTCATCATATCTCATAATTATACCACTCTTCTAGGAGCATATTTAGCTTGACCCCTGTGTGTGCTCTGGGATCATTTCATAGTAGCAGGAATTCTCGTTTTGTGAGATGAATGGATGTCACTGGGATGGATGGGAGTGATGACATGGGTTATTGATTCCTGAAAGTATCTGAGGAGATTTGCTCTAAACCATGAATTATGTTCCAGTCTTCCATTTTAATATTTTAATCATAACTCTTTAGTCCTAAGGAGGTATAACTTGCTCTAAAATTCCATAACCTTAATTTGCTAGAATGCCCTTGAAGACAGCAGTCACACACAACAGTATTTCCTCTGTTAGGAAGTGGATCAACTAAAACATGTGTGAATTGGCTAAGGGAATGGAATCAAAGTTTCCAGAAAGCAGCTTCATATAATTAGTAAATCTCACTACCACAACCAGTGCCAGCAGCCCTGAAATCGAGTCCAGGAGTCAGCGAACTGTGGCTCACAGGCCAAATGTCCCACCACCTGTTTTTGTATGTTGTGAAAGCCAAGGATGCTATTTATATTTTAAATGGTTGAAAGAATATAGGGTAAGAAGAGTACTGTCTAAAAATTATGTGAAACTCAAGTTTGATGTCCTTAAAGAAAAAATTTCTTGGCACACAGACACAGACACACACACACACACACACACACACACACACACACACACACACATTTGTTTATGTATCATCCCCTGGCTGCATCCAGACTACAACAGAAGAACTGTGGTGAGTGATTGAGGGGCCCATGAACTCTACAATGCTTATTCTGCAGTGCATTATAAAGAAGTCTGCATGCTGATCAGATGCATGACCCTCAGTTCTTCAAAGGTCAGAAAAGTGCTTACACCTGACAGGTGCTGTTCTCCTCCTTAGATCTGGATGGTGGTCAGGTTTGCAGGAAGGTATGCCAGATACAGATGCAACTGGATAACACACAGTCCCTTAGAAGATAGATCACACAGCAAAAATGCAAAAGAAGGTCTCAACAATCCCAGAGCCGATAGAGATACTAGAAAAGGTGAGATGCTTGAGGTAAACCTGGTTTACATCCCTCATGGGGTAAGACTTTGACACAATAATTCTGCAAAAGAAATACAAGTTAGGAGTCACCTTGATGGTTCATCATTGTGTATTATAGAAGTGATTTTTTTAGGAAGCAGTAATTTGAGTATTACATATTCTTTGAATGATAAAGTTGTAAGAATCTAAAAATCTTGAGACCTTACACACACACGCACACACACACACACACACACACACACACACACACACACACACACACACACACACACACACATACACACCCCTACCTTTACAAAGGAGAAAACGATGTAGTTGTGCCTAAAGATATAAGTATTTATCTTGGGAGGGCTGTGAAAGATGACATCAGAGTGTCCAGTAAACTGCATTCTTTGGAATCCTTCAGAATGATCTCATCATCATCAATTCCTTCAGTGGTTTGCAGTAGTGACATAAATCTCAATGAACTCATTCTGTGTGGATGTGGCTGCCCTATTCTCTTTCTTCCTTGCTGTTCTTCATTTTATATCACTGTCACCACATTTCCCGAAGCAGCAACCAATGCAAGCCCTTCTGAAGAAAGGATACATGATGACCAGCACAGGCAGCCAAGTTGCTTTCCATGTGCACAGCCCATTAACTTTCCTATGACATAGGTCTTGGCTCTCAACTTGATGGGGGCTTGGAATCATTGAGGAGACACACCTCTAGATGTGTCTACGAGGGTGTCTCCAGACAGGACTGATCAAGGCATGGAAGACTAGCCCTCACAGTGGGCACCTTCCAATGGTAGATGGAGATGTGAAGAGGTGTGAGGAAAAGGCATCATGCATCTGCTCCCCTTCCTTATTCCTGAGCAGGTGTCTGCTTTCAGCATCAGAGTGGAACTACGGAGGCATCCTGCTCCATGGACTGAGCTAGTTCTCTATCCCTCTAGCATGCAGATGGCCATTGATGGACTGAGCGATCCCCACTGTGTAAGCCAACCTAATAAATCCCCTTTTATAATATGTATGCATCTCATTGCATCAAAGAACTCGGCTAAATACACTCCCTTAGCAGTTGATCAATCTTTCTTTCCAATTACTCTGGGACCATGGGCCTAACAGTCCAGAGCAGTATTAGATTATTGCTGAAGCCTATTTATTATTAATTTTTTACAAATAGCTAAAAAGAGAGACAAAGTTGGACTACCAAACATGTCTATGCATGAACAGAGGTGTTAGCCCTGGGTCTGGTTCCTAGGTATCAACTGAAATTCCAACAATGTCTATATTCTTCTTTGCTACACCCCAAGCCTTTAGAACTCTGTCTGACATGTAGATGCTATGACCTTTACCTACCCTTTCGTCAGACATTTAACCAGTCTGTTTTTCCTAGCAATAAGTATTAAGCAATGATTGTATACACTATGTTGCTAGTCATTATAAAGGGATAAAAAATAAAATATGCTGCCCTCATTGTGACGAGTATGTGATCTTGTCAGGAATCAGGGTAATCATCAGAAAAATTGTTTGGGAAAAAATTTAATTAAATAATTTTCATGCTTTTCTCAGGAATTTTATCTGTTAAATGTATTTAAAGGCATATACTGTATTCTGTGAAGGTTCTTGGTCTCCCCAAGAATACCGAAGCTCTGCAAAGTGTCCAGAAAACAACAGGGCATAAACAGAACCAGATACCTGAATTCTGGACCAGGGAATGTAGGTCCAGCTTTGGTTATAAAATGCCCCATATGATCTCCATCCTCTTCCTAGGATTCTGAGGGTCTCTGAGTTGTCGAGGCCTCACACTGGCAAGAGCCTGGATCCCTGAGGTTGGTGCATAAAGGGAAATTTGCCCCAGTAGAAAAATCTAGATCAGAGTTGGTATTCATGATAACAAATCTTTACTCCACTGAGCCAATGAGACTCTGAAATGATTACAACAAGGCGTCCTGGAAAAACCAGATATGCTGATCTAGAATATATCACTCAAGAATTCGGGATCTATCAGGAAAATTCAAATCCTTTGGCAACCCTCCCATACTCATTTTTTTTGCAAGTCATGATGGAATATCAGGATTAGTTTTGGTTTGACTGAAATATGCACAACACACTGATTTTCCTATAAATTCTAGATATCAGAGATAGCTGAATTCACTTGAGTTTGTGGATCTGACCAAAGAAGGGTTTGATATCTGACAGTAACCATGAATAGTCTTCAATTATGCTCTCACTACAAAACAACTAAAGGTAACTATCATGGTGCATGCAGTAGGGGCGGGAACATCTTTGTTTTCTTACTGATACAAAGAAATCTCAAGGAATACAAATTTTTGTAAATTCTAACAGGCCTGTCAGCTGTGTGCATAGCCATTCTTGAATAACTAATACTTGGGCTTTTAAATTTTCCCCTTGCTTGCTTTTCCTGAAGAGCCATGGATGCTCACCGTTGGAAGGGGTTGGTTTGCAAATGAGAGAACACCGGGATCCTAAGATCTGGAGAGGTGAGATCTCTTGGAATAAGTCCACCACAATTGCCTGAAGCCACGCAGGAGAGCACACATATTACAGTGTTTTGTTTCATCACTGGCTTTCACCTTTCCCTCGATTTCTCTCTTCTTCTTTCATTTCTTTTATATCTTGATTCTTGGAATCAGCATTTATTTGTAAGATTTTGTTTAGTATACAAAAAAAAGAAAGAAAAGAAAAGTCTAATAAAGGAGAAAGGGAATCAAGATCAAATAAGATGCAGCCATCACCCGCCCTGCTAACAGATGATGTTTGCAGCTCAGGAATCGTTAACTGTACATAGGAATCAAGGTGTTTTCCTAAATAAGTCATACCGGATGTGCAAGTCTGTGGCTGTTTAATTTATCATGAGATGATATTGCTGGGCACACCTGTGTGAGTACATACTTCTGGATACGGCTGTGCATAAATGCAGCTAGCTGGATCCCAGGCTATGTAGACCTGGCTGTAGTCCAAAAAGGAATTTTCCATTGATCTTCCAGTTTAATTATATCTGTGGTGATATCTACTACCTTGTGAATCATCATGTGGACTCGTTAGGCACCTGTTCTCTCTCCACTTGCAAGGAAAATGTTTCAATTAGAATAAAAAAATGATTAAAGATCTTTCCTCTTCATTTCTTGCTCTGGGTAACTGGGAGAAAATTGACATGAATATGTAGCTAGGCAGGTGGAGAAGAGGTCAAATCACAGATCGGAACTTATTATCTCAGTTCCATTTCTCCCTGGCATGCTCCCGCCTTTCGAACCCCCACACACAAATCAAGCATTCATTATGTGGTTGCCATTCATTCATACATCTATAATTTTGTTTCTCAAATTAAGGCTCCCTGAAACATCCTGAGTCAAGTTGCTGTGTTATTCCTCTCATCCTGAAAAGCTGGATGTGGTGGTTTACTTGTGGCTGAAGACATAACTGCTGATGAATGACTTCTTGAAAAACAAAGACCAAGGCAAACCCTATGAGCATTAGTGTGCCAGGCTCTGCACTGGGCATCTTTGAATAGCCCAGCTGATCTTCACACCATTTCAGGCAAGAGAAGTGTTATTAATTTCACATCTTTGCTGAAAAAAAAAAAAACTGAGGCCAAGCACTATACACACTTGGCTCGGTTTAGTTCCCAAGTTTACCTCATCCTCCTAAGCTGGAACATTGATAGCGCTGTGTCCCTGAAGCTTTGTGGCTTTTTACAGTGCACCAAATGACCATAGGCAGTAAATCAATGCTCCCTGAGGGTAGGAAGGAGTTGAAGCCCAATTGCACTTGTCAAAAGACTTCAGTGGTGTCACACTTGAGTCAGTCTCCAGTTCATAAAGAGGGGAGAAGACGGCAGGGGCAGAATTACTTGGGTCTAGGGCCCAAGCAGTAATAACCCCAGATATAAGGAATGAAGGCTGTTTCTTATGTACCTATGAGGAGTCATGGTTGTTCGGCATGCAGAAATGACTACAGAAGTTGAAAAAATAAACAAACAAACAGACAATTATCCCATGTCACATTGGCTATTGAGTCAGAGAAAGCCAGGAAACAGACAAAAGGCCCCGGACATTTTCCTTGCATACAAGAAGGTGCTTAGTTCCTCCCACTCCGAATAACAGCAACCACTGACAAAGGTTCAAATCCTAGCAGTACAGGTCTGGAAGAGTAATGGGCAGTTATTGCATCTCACAGACAAGGAGCCCAACAGTGACACACATGGTTCAAAGGCACATCAGTGGCACATTTATAGCTCCCTTCCTGCTTCCCAGGCTTTAGAACAAACCTGGACAAGGAGAGTGTTTGGCTCAGAGATGGCAGATAGAGAAAGACAGCCTGCTGTTCAGGCTGAATTATGGACTGAGGGAGGTCATTGGAATTATTTTTTCATTTAATCTTAAGTTCTCTCTTTCTTGAGAGGGACCATAAGCCAAGATAGTCCCTTTCTAAACAGGCCTGATACAAGGGAAAGTCTGAGAGCCTGTGTGTCAGTGAGACACAGCAAAGAAGAGAAATTAAAATAAAGCTGAAGAAATCAATTTCTCATTTGTCCTGGAGAGGTTAGGGGTGCTGAATAGAAACCAACAGAAAGTCTGGAAGTGGAGGAGAGCGAGGGCCATGCCTTTATGGCCGCTCATGGCATTGTCTCCTAGGCACCCCCTCAGTGACTGTAAGTCATCAGGTTTAAAGAGAACACTATGACTCTAGTGTTGACCATGAGGTTTTATTGTAGTCAGTTGCTTTGGGGTGTGTTGTGTTTGGGGTCAGTAAAATGAAGTGCAAGAGGGCAATACTGTAGCATTCTTGAAAACACTTTAATTGGACCAAGATTAGGGATCTGATTGGATGTCAAATAACTCTTGTCAGTGTCAGAAACTTTATTAAAATAAGAGTAACCTGCATCTCTGTGTTCCGTAAGATGCTCAGTGCTGTGGCGGGCCCAGTCACCTGCCGTGTCTGGGAGATGGCGGCATGACATTTTAAATTGTGCACCACCACTGCCAGTGTTTCCCCCATCAGGGCAGCAGACTTGGCCCTTTGTGTCATCGTTCTTTTCCTCAGTTGACTGTCCCCACACTTCAGTCATCCTGAGCTCATCGTTCCAGAAGCAACACATTTCCTGTCACGTGTGTCCATACTGTGACAGGTGTTTCTGCATACTTATCTCCGTGCTACCTTGGAGTCTCCATGTCAGTCACCCCGATGGGCCCAAAGAAATGGGCTTGCTACACACTCATTGCTGGCACACCCCATATCCCTTCACTAAATTCTGGGAACTAAGCTGTATGTGTACCAGTTTGCAAAGAGATATCAGCTAGAGAGCCTGCCCAATCTAGTCTCCAGCTATCCCCATCCTGTTGACCCTCCGATGCCATTAATTGTAAGGTATGCCACAAATATAGCAACGGATTTTTGGGAGGTGGAGAGAGGAGACACTACATGTATAATTGGAGGTAAAGGTATATATGAATTGCAGTGCTATTAAAATTGGGAAAAAATACAACACAACTCAACATGGAGAAATTGTATATTTGCTAGCAGATACAGATGTCGAGTGCCCAGCATCTCCCATTTGTTTGCCCAAAGGAAATGGTTTGTTTCTTTTTTCTATCTGGACTCAGGAACTATGATACTGATACTTTACATTATGTTTTAAGTGGGTCACGTATCCTCTTATTCTGACATGAAAGGTGTCATTTTCAAAGGAAACCCTGTGTATTCTTATCTTAATCTCATCCGAGATTCTATCTGCTCATACTTAGACAGGCATATAGGATTTTTTTTTTTTTTTTTTTTTTTTTTTTTTTTTTTTTTTGAGTCAGGGAGCTGTTGATAAGAGACAGGCCAAAGGCTGTCACCCTGACATCACCACTCTGTGTCTCAACTGTGACTCGCTGTGATGAAACAGGGCCATGGGCCTTAAAACAGCCTGTGGAATTGGATTCTAGGCCACAACTGTAAAGACAAGGGGTTTAATGGCATGTTTGCCCACTGCTCTTCATCTTGGCTCAAAGGTCACCTTTTCAAGGAGACTTTCAGTGACCAAACCACACTATCTAAAATTGTGTTTCCCACGGTCTGCCCATACTCAATACCTTCTAGACTGTCATGCTTGCTTCTACTTCTGCCTGTGTGAGTTATCTTTCCTTTTTTCATTTCCTGTCTGCTATGGAATCTAGGCCATATTGGGGCGGGGGGGGGTTCTATCAGCTTTGTTCACTATAACATGTCTAGGACTTTTAAAAGCACCTGCTATAAAGCATTCAACAAACATTTTCTTTGTGAATGAGTGAATGAAGTGTTCCTTATGGCTGCCGTTTCTCTGAGCCACTCTGAGTGTCTGTGTGGTTGTCTGGTTTACCCATTCTGTCTCTAATCTTGATCATTCCCACAATTAACATTGTTTCCACAGAGTTGTCTCTGAAGTACAAACTTAATCATGATGCACTTCATTACATTATTTCCAAATCTAAAACCTCTTAGCCCACTCTAGCCCTGACCTGTAGGCTATACACCAAGTTACTTTCCACAGCACAAAAGACTCTGTGTTTGGTTATTGTTTGCCTCTCCTCTTCTGTCTGGAATATTCCTCCTATGTCTGCCTATGGAGTACCCACCCACTTGCTGTGGATATCGCTCTGTATAAATAAAATGCTGATTGGCCAGTAGCCAGGCAGGAAGTATAGGCGGGACAAGCAGAGAAGAGAATTCTGGGAAGTGGAAGGCTGAGGCAGAGAGACGCTGCCAGTCGCCGCCATGAGAAGATGTTAAGATACCGGTAAGCCACGAGCCACGTGGCAACTTATAGATGAATAGAAATGGGTTAATTTAAGATATAAGAATTAGATAACAAGAAGCCTGTCATGGCCATACAGTTTATAAGTAATATAAGTCTCTGTGTGTTTACTTGATTGGTTCTCAGCAGTTGCGGGACTGGCAGGTGAGAGAGATTTGTCCTCACTGTGGGCCAGGCAGGACCAGGAAAATTCCAGCTACACCCACTCTTTCTCTAACACCTTCCAAATATACCAACACCCATATCTCACCCTTGTCCAAGGTGATTGACAGTATCTAACCGTACTTCTCCTTCTCAGCCCAGAGAAATGCTCAGCATTGGCTCTTATTTTAAAAACTATCAGTGAAGCCTTGGTAATTAGTTTGGTTTCTTTCTTTTTTTCTCTATTCCTTCATCTTTCTCCAGCATTCAATAATAGCCTTCTGCATGCCATGTACTGGGAAAGGATGAGAAAAAGCATTAGGCAAGTGGTAGAAATGTCAGGGCTGAAGCTCTGAGATGGGGAGTTTTTCATACCTAAGATGCCAAACCAAGGGCACAATAGACAAAATAGTAATAGGACTGGAATGTGGTAGAAGATGCAGCAGAAAAGGGCTCTGGGAACCATTTAAAGAATGTTTCATATTATCCTAAAAAGGAAGGAGAGCTATCAAAAGATTTTAAGAAAGGTCCATGGCCTGAGCTGCATACTAAGTGCACCATTCTGGGCATATTCTTATTGATGGTTGGGAAAGACAACCAGAGAGAGCCAAGGTCTTTGGAACCCATGCTACAAATGACTGACAAAGATGGAACAGGCTGTGGGTCTGATGGTGCAGATTGAAGTTGAGGGATTAGGAAGATATTATTCTGTTCAATGACTGGGTATGCCCCGAAAGACTCAGTATAGTGAAAGTCATTGTCTATTTCCCTGTAGTCTATCACTAACAGTGTGGTCTATGGAGTAACATCACTTCTTCTGGTTCATTAGAAATGGGGTCACCTACTGAGAATCTACATCTAGACAAATTCTTCAGAGGACTCTTGGGCACATTCAAGTTTGAAAAGCATAGTCCCAGTGGACTCAATTTCCTAATATCACACTGTAAAAGTTGGCAAATGAACATATACATACATATATGACTCTATGTATACATAAGATGCATACAAGTAACACACACTCATCTTAAGACTTGTGCGAGTAGACTAATAAGGAAGACTACAGCTTCCTAAATTCCCATAGAAGACAATTTCAAAAAACAGTCATTTTTCCTGTTGTATAGAAGTGCTGTCCATGAGATCTATAGGAGAAATATTTGTTACACTTTCCAGACAATCATCACTCAAGTAAGATAGAAGGAACAAGAATAATATACTGATGTTTGTCAGTAGAAATGTTTAGGGGTGCTATCTAAATCTGTCTGCTGACCTATGACCTCATGAATGTCCTCAGTTGCCCAATACAGGAAGGTGGACACAGTGTAACGACACTCTTTGATTCTTCTTGTCGCCCTCCACAAAGGACCATTTAGGAGAAGCCAAGATAAATAGAGAAGCAGAATAGCCACGTGTGGGTTTTTAATAGCAGCACAGTCTGCTGACTGACTTTTCCTGCCCTTTAATTCGCTTGAAAATGAGTTGGCAATCAGGTTAATTGAATGCTATCTGGGAAGCATGCCCCCCCCTTCTCTGTTCTCTGTGTGTAGGGGGTGTAGGTGTGTGTGTGTGTGTGTGTGTGTGTGTGTGTGTGTGTGTGTGTGTGCGTGTGATGTATTTCAGAGGCTCACACTTCAGGAGCTCCTGTGTTCTGGGGAGCTGTTGAGAACGCCCTCCTACTGGTTTCTGGGTCCTCACTGGCCACCCTGGAACTCTGCCCACCCTAACTTGTTGAGATATGTCTGTCATTTTTTGACTGGGTGTGATTCTATCAGCCCAGTGACTTGTCAGGTCCCAAAGAAATTAAAAAAGGAAAAGTCCAGATGGTGACATTTGTGGTGAAAAAGAAAAGTGTCTTTTTCAGTCAAGCTGCCTTCCAATTATTTAAATTTATACAGATTTTATTTATTTATTTGCCATTTTCTCTTCTAAAAGGAGAAAGTTCTGGGCCTGCAAACAGGTTGCCTATAGCCCTGTATCACTGGTCCTAGGTTGCTCATGGCTGAGATGTGGTTTACAAGGGAGCTGAAGAGAGGCACCCAGGCTCTCAGGGAGCAAGTCCTGGGCTCTGGGGAAGGACTATGTCCTAATATCCTCTGATATAATAGTACTTCTCAGCTCTCCTTCAAAAGATTTAATGCTTTTAATACTACAAAATCGAATGGAATTCTTTGAGGGGTGCGTGTCTATTTCTCCCCTCTTTATTGAGCCTGGTGCATGCGAAGCCCTGTAAATGCTGTGATTAATGTCAGCTATCAGTGGAAGTGTGTGTGTTTCCAGCACAATTTTAAATGCTCTGTACGCACTGTTTCATTTAATGCCCATAACAACCAGGTAACATTTGTATACATTATTATTTTCATTTGTTTCAGATAATAAAATGAGAAAATGGGTTTCAGGAGGTTATGTAAACAGCTCAAAGGTCACAGGTGAGTAGGTGGCAGGTCCACAGTAGGAATCAGGTCATCTGATTTCTTGGAAATTACCAAAATTCCCAGTATAGCAAACCTCACAGTACACTCCTAAGAACTGATAAAGAAAGCCTGGGGTGCTCAGTGGAGAGAGCTGTGGAAGCCAAGTCAGACATCATGGCGTCTAAGGGAGGGTGACAAGAAAGACTAGCCTAACAGGAATGTGGACACTAACTAAAGCAAGAGGGGCAGTCAAGGCAGCTGAGCTGGCATAAATTAATTTATGGGATGTGATTATGGCAGTGTTTGGGAAGCACTTGTGCTTTGAGTACAGGGCATGTGGAAAACTCAAATTTAGAGGGACCAGGAGGCAATGACCTCGGTGAAGGGCATCTGTTTTCTGGACTGTGCCATTTATGCTTCCCTTAGACTTGGGACATTTTAAAGAGTGAAGATGGTGTAATTGTGTGTACATTTTATTAAAATTCCTTTTTGTCTGAGTAGGAAATAGACTTTATACTTCTGTTTACATCATCCTGTATTACGGCCTCCAGCTGCCTGTTTCTCTTGTGTGGCAGCAGACAGACTGGAACTGAATCTTTGGGTGAAACTGCCTGGAACACTCATCCATCTTTTGCAGTCAGTTGTAGACTTTTAGCTTTGACCCCAGAAATTCTGACTAATGAAATGTGTTCTGGGAAAAGTAGCTTGGGCAAGTACAGGCCAATTACAGATATTCTGTGTCAGCTAATAAGGAGGTGGGTGAGGAAACCCACCCCTCTCTCCCTCAGGACAACATTGTCCATCTCTAGCCAGCTCAGTCCAGCTTCTATACTCATTCCAACTTCTTTGAATCCAAGAAATTTGCTCTAATGCAAAATTTCAAATTCATATTTTGATATATTATTCTTTCCTTCTCAACTAGTCTTTTTCCTATGCAATTTCTTTTTAATTTTTTTAAACTAACAATTATTAATTTTGTGTATATAATGTGTGACTGTATATGCATGTGAGTGCAGTGCCCAAGGAGGCCAGAAGAGGGCAACAGATATTCTGAATCTGGAGTTACAGTTGGCTGTGAGCTACCCAATGTGGGTCCTAGTAACCAAAATTGGGTCCTCTGGATGAGCAGTTCATGTTCTTAACTGATAAGCCATCTCTCCAGAGCTTCCTTTAAAAAACCAAAATTTTGTATCCCTCTGCCCTCCTAATTCATACCTCCCAGGGAAGCAAACTCCTATGCACTGGGGGGAGAAGACAGCAGGTGGCTTTAAGGGAAGGCTTTTCATTAATCCAGCTGTGAGTCTCATGCTGACAATAAAGACTTTTCAGATTGAGTATAAGACAGATGTGTTTATCTTACTTTAGTGATGGGGATTTAGCACTGTGACTAATGGAAACGTTTTCCCACAACTTTCCCAACAGCTCCACCACCACCACCACCACCACCACCATACATTATTCTTGATTGATATTCAGGGAAATACTGGACAGGAGAAATCCAGATTCTTGTATATGTTAACATGACAATCTACTACCCTGACAAAATGTGAGATCTTTTGTCCTGAAGCAAGTTACTGCCTCAGCTTTGAATATCATCCTGATTCCTATTTATTTTCCTCAGTTTGGCGCCAGTTGCCCCGGCCAGCGGGGTATCAACGGGGGCGACCCACCTGTGGGAGAGAATGAGAGGGACGGGGGAGACATGAAAGGACGACAGCAAGACAGTGTGTTCTGATCAAGCTGCAAATTTTATTCTCCTCAGCAGGGCTTATATAGCATGGGAGGGGGAGGGGAGGAGGGAAGGGGTGCAGGATGTGCCGTATGTGCAGGTGAAGGGGGACGTGCAGGTGAGGGGCTACGTGCAAGTCGTGCAAGTCGTGAGGCTGCTAGGTGGTAAGGTCACTGGTCAGGGCCCATTGTTCTGTTGCTATGCTACCTGACCTGCCTGACCTGTTCTTTGTCTTTGGGGGCATCCGGTTTAGGGTAGGGGCTTGTTCTCTGGCCTAGCTAGTACTTTTCCATGATCCATGTTTGGTCTCTGACAATAAAAAAATCCTTGAAATTCTTTAATCAAATGAAGCCTTCTGATAGGACACGATCCATATGCATTCATTTTAAGTAAGAGAGGGAACCAAATGTGGTTAAGATGTGCTATCTGGGGATCTGGAGTAAACCAACTCTCAAGTGGGCAAGGTGGCAGGAACACATGAGAGTATCTCCAAGTCAGTGATCTCTCCAACAAACGAGGCTACTAAGGTCAAGTTATGACCTTCTGTCACAAATATTTACATTTTCAGAACTATGATATAAATAGGATATTAAAGTGAAAAAAATCTAAGATGATGGATACCTTGATTGTCTCACTAAAATATTGAAGAAGGTGTAAAGCATGCTTTCAAAATTACTCTTCATTAAAGACATGAAGGAACTCTGCTTCAGAGAGATAAGTTATGATAATGATGGAGGCCTTCCCATGTCCTGTTAAGTCAACAGGTTACACAGACAACTTGATATGTACCCTGTGAGACCTTGGCCTTGGGTCTGGTGCCCATGAATAATTCAAAGGGCAACAGAGGGAGAAGGTCTGCCTGTACCTCTTGAACAATAGAGAGTTGCTGCTGCTGCTTCCACTTAGCCCATAGACCAGACACTACTCCCCAAAGGATGACAGAGGATTTCCCATGGAGCACACAGGACTCATTCAGAAGAAACAAAGTTGGCCCAAAAAAATGAGCCATCTGAAAAGATCATGGAGCCCCAAAAGAGATGGTCTATCTGCAAGGGTGCCTAAAACAACAATGGGGGGCAGGAGAGACTAAGTGGAGCTAGGAAGTACAAATTGTGTAAGTACAAATTGTGTTCCAATTAGGATTTGAGATTCTATTAAAAGAAAGAGAGACTTCTAAACTCTTCTTAGGACAAAGAGCATAATGAATCTCAGCTGATGACTAGGCATACGCTGCTCTCACTGCCTTCTCCCCCGTGGCTTTAATCTGCTGCTATTAGAATCATCACATAGGTCAAGACTGAAGTGGTATCAATATCCAGTGGGGAGAAAGGGAGAGAGAGAGAAAGACACATTAAGCAAGCACAAAAAGAGATCACTAAATGTGGACCATTGACTTTACATATAAATGAAAGTCAAAAGGCCTTAGCTTCTATTGCCAGCCCAGGGAAAACAAACAAACAAACAAACAAATAAATAATAAACAAATGTCAAAAATGTCATTAGGAAAAGGTTTATGGGTTTCAGGAAGATATTTTTAAATGTAAAAGATATGGCTAGTTTCTATGTTTACAGAAAACAGAGAAATGAGACTTCAGATTTGAGAGGAGAAAATTGATAGGATGAGGTTTTTTTTCATTTTTTTTAATTAAGAAATTTTCTACTCACCCTACATACCACCCATAGATCCCACCTCCTCTCTCTTCCTACCCCCCAGCCCTCCCTCCCAAGCCACTCCCATCCCCACATCCTCCAAATCAAGCTCTTCCATGGGGAGTCAGCAGAGCCCGGCTAGGTATTTGGAGCCGAGCCTAACCAAGCCCAGGAAGGTCCAAGCCCCTCCCTGCCACACCAAGGCTGTGCAAGGTGCCACACCGCAGGCACCGGGCTCCCAAAAGACTGCCCATGCACCAGGGATGGATCCCGATCCCCCCGCCCAGTGTCCCCCAAACAGTTCAGGCTAAACAACTGTCTCCCGTATCCAGAGGGCCTTGCCCAGTCCCATTGAGGCTCCTGCGCTCTGAGGATGAGTTTTAAAAGAGGCTCAAGGTAAAGAGATTTTTAAGGGAAGAAATTAGTTTTAGGAATGGGACATGACACTGTCCTCTGAGATTTGATCTAAATAGCTGAGGATACATGATAAAATAATGTAAATTTGGAATTTGATGAAAAAGACTGAGTGAGTTGTAATGCCAAGAAAACATTCTCCTCTGGTCATATTGAAAGAACCTCAGTGCTAGCAATTAAGTACTGGGTCTGACACTGTGGTACCTAAGAAAGCAGCACTCTTAGAAGCTTTATCAGATGCCTGCAAGATAAGTACTCCTGGCTTATCTTTCTAACCCCATATGTTCCAAGCCTTCAAGGCCCATTTTTTTCTCCTTCCTTTTATCACAGCTTTGGGATACAATTAGTAAGGATCCAAGAACATTTATTAATCAAATAATTCTCAGAGAAACACATCAGGAAAAAATGAGATTTATAGAAGAGTGTTTATACGTTGAGTGCTTTGACATAAACCATCAGGGTTGAGAAAAATGGGTATCATGGAAGAGAGCTAAGTCTATTAAAAACTGTTAATAGAAAAGTGGTCTTCCATATACCAAGGTCAAGAAGTTGTCCTAAGTTTAACTGAGCCAGTGTGATTATTAACTTGACAGTATCTAGAGTTATCTGGAAAACAAGGCACTGACCATGCCTGTAAGGGATTATCTTGATGAGGTTAATAGAAGTGGAAAGAGTCACATTAACTGGAGTCATCATTCCACTGGCTGGGGTAGTGAATAAAAAGGGGAAATCAGGCTGAGTGCCGGCATCTACTTCTTGAGTACAGATGAACCGCGACTATGCCTTAGGCTCCTGCCACAATGACCTTCCCACCATGATGGACTGTGTCCTCAAAACTGTGAGCCAAAGAAAATCCTTCTTTCCTGAAGTTACTTATGTCAGGAATTTTGTAGCAGCAACAGAAAAAGTAACTAATACATAGAGATGAAATACTGCCTTTTCTATGTAATTATAGTTTCTCAAGAGGCATACTTATAGGTGGAAGCTGGAAGAGGGAGACTAGGTAATTAAATCAAACAAAGCAACTATTGAGTTTACTAGCGTATATAGGGTCACTGAATCTAAGTCAACCATTTTTGCTAAGTAGCATGACTTTTCAGTCTCAACTAATACATGCTAATGTATTGCTTTATGGTTGCTTCTAACATCCATGGGAGCAAAATGGCCAAATGTGTTGGAAACCGGCCAGTCATTACTAGTACTCTTTCCCCCTCCTTCTTCCATGTTTGCTAACTATTCTTTTGAGCTAATTAGAGGGCTCATTCAGGTTAGCCAATGTTTGGTGTTTAGAAATAATACCCAAGGCTGGTTAATTTACAAAGAACAAAAATTTAGTTCTCATAGCTTCAGAGGCAAGACATTCAAGAGCAAGGCACCAGCAGTTCTGTTGTCTTAGTGAGAAGCTGCTTTCTGCTTCTATGATGGTGTCACCGCAGTGACATATCTTCCCGAGAGGAGGGACTCTGTCCTCACAAGACAGTAGGGGGAAGGACAAGTGAGTGGCCACTGTATGGATATTCTTTTTGAAGGGTTTTATTCTTATTCACAAGGGGAGGAAATTTTATGGCCAGGATGTCACTGGGATCTTAGTCTGGATTCTCCCTGGTTCCCTGGTCCTTGTGATCCCTGTCAAATGAACAACAGAGTGTTGGGGATAGACAGTGTTTATTACAGGGCAGAGTGGAATACATGCTCATGGAATGAGAGCTGACTGTGGCCAGCAACCACTGTCCTCATCACTGGTATGGGCAGGCTTTATATGATTTTCTATGGGAATGTGTGTGTGATGGCTCATACTGACCATTAACTTGAAAGAATCTAGAATCACCTTAGAGATGAATCTTGGCCATGTCTGTGAAGAATTATCTTCATTGGGTTAATTAAAATGGGAAGACTCACCTGAAGTTTTAGGTAGTGCCATTCTATAGGCCCAGATCCTGAACTGAATAAACAGGGACAGTCAGAGGAACCCAGCACCCCAACTGTCTGCTTACTGACTCCAGACACCATGTGACCAGCAGCCTCCTGCTCTTGATATCATATCCTCCTTACCACGATGGACGGACGTCCCCCAGGCTGTGCTCCCAGATCAACCCTTCCTTCCTGAAGTTGCTTCGTTTGGGGTTTTGTTGCAGTGATGAGAAAGTTTCGCAATACTCTGCAACAAGTAGATTTACCCCGAAAGCCTTGGTGATCAACTGATTGATGCTTCTGTTCAGACTGACGCTTACAAGAAGGGACGATGGGATGTCTTTGTTCCTTATCAGAAAGCCTCCTGCTGGATAGTATCTTACAAGGCTTAGAGTCTCTGTCACCATGTCTATTACTTATCTATTAGTGATCTCTCTCTCTCTCTCTCTCTCTCTCTCTCTCTCTCTCTCTCTCTCTCTCTCTTTTGGTTTTTCGAGACAGGGTTTCTCTGTGTAGCCCTGGCTGTCCTGGAACTCACTCTGTAGCCCAGGCTGGCATCGAGCTCACAGAGATTCACCTGCCTCTGCCTCCCAAGTGCTGGGATTAAAGGCATGCACCACCACCGCCTGGCTATTATTGATCTCTTAGGCAGCTCAGGAAGTCGTGTTCAGGGTTACAGGTGTGACCCTGATTCTATTTTGCTCAGCAGTAATTAAAGTCCCACTATCCCAGTCCTTTGTTTTTAGGCTGTTGACTGTGAAAGAGAAGTTTAGCTTCATGGTCCTCCAAGCATGTTAATATCTACCTAGCTACCTAACATAATTACCTTTTCAAGGGTCCACTTACTAATATTTCCTTAGTGGTGTTAATATTTATTATTTATTTATTTGTTTGTTTATTTATTTGCTTATTGTTGTTTTGGTCTGGCAGGAGAGGGATACTCTATCATTGAGCTAAATATTTGGTTGGTCCTGGCTTTAGGTTTCGCAACTTACTTAAAACCCTTATGTTCTTCCTTTACTTATAAAGGGCTCTACAGGGTTTTATAGTTTACATGCTAAGCTTAAAGCTCATTTATACTACTTCTACATTTTTGGAATTCTTGCCATATGAAAAACACCCTGCTAGTTATCGGGGAACAGATGATCAAGTGGACATGATGGTTTTTTTTCCCTCATGAGCCCATGAGGTCTCACTGAGGAGATAGATATAAACCCAACATGCACAAGGCTGTCAGTCAGGACTATACTGGGCCTTGGGTCCCTTCTCGAGGCTTCATGTGCATCCTTTTAATTAATTTTCACAGATATGTTCTAAGGCAGAGATTATGTTCATATTTTTAGAATTCCTCTTTTAAAAATGTATGTTAAAAATGTTAATGGTCTCTTCATACCAACAATATACTTTTTAAAGTAATTTATCTTTCAGATCAATTTTAGGACCCAGACCAATTTCAGGTAGAGATTTCCTACATATTATCATTGCACACATGCCCAACAACTCCCCTCCTATCAAAATCCCCCATTGAAGTGGCCCATTTGTTACAAATAAATCTAAAAGAGTATACCATAATCACCTAAAAGCCATGCCTCCCTCATTACGTTTTATATACCTTCTAAGACCTGAAATTTTGAAAAGGACAGAAGTCTCTTAGATTTTTTTTTTTTCATTTGGGTAGATGAAAGCGACTGCTTAGATTTCTGGGCAGTCCACAGACGACGATTTCTCTGATACTTTGCTAGGTCTGATTTAGAAATCTGCTTCATGCCCAGCCAGGTGTCCCCTGCTAGACAAGTCTCTGAAATGTAGACCCTCTATGCAAAGTGCGTTTCTTTGCTGCTCCCAGGAAAAATCCCTCTAATTTCTTGACTGTTGTTGTGCGCTACACTCCACATTCAGTGAACTGTGGCAAGCCCAGGCGTGTGGATTTAAATGGATTTTGTTGAAATGTAACACTAGCTCTCTAGCACCTGTTTGCATTTCCATACTGCCTCCATAGAAAGGAAGTGCCATTTTCATGCAGAACATGCAGAATAAGGTCCCACTTTTCTGCTTCTGATTGAGGAGGGAGAGGCAAATTCCCTTTCACTTCTTTGTAATTCGCTCATTCAGGTAATCTTTCATTCATCCATCAGGCTGGGAGCACCTGCTCAGGACCAGGTCCTGTGGGTAGTCACTGGTATGCAAACTGTTACTCCTGCAGGAGGGAACAAAACACATTAGCCAGGGATTTGCTTCTCCTGAAACTGATGCTCATAATGTCCAGGCCAGGAGGCCAGGTGTGCTTTGGCTGAGTGACTTTACTTTGTTCTGGTCTTGTAATAAATGTCCCATTAAGGATGTGGATTCTGGAGCCATACCACCTATATTCAAAGGACAGGTCTGTCAATTATTAACCACGTCACCCTGGTAAAATGATTGCATTTCTTATCTGTAAGATGGGGACAATAATTGTACCTAGTCAAAGTATTTTAAAGAAAACTAATGCCTGGCAGATAACAAGTACTCAACACACATGTGTTGGCTTTTATTCAGGTATTTCTGCATTAACACAGAATATTTGGGTATCTAACACAGTTCTCTCTCTCTCTCTCTCTCTCTCTCTCTCTCTCTCTCTCTCTCTCTCTCTCTCTCTCTCTCTCTCTCTCTGTGTGTGTGTGTGTGTGTGTGTGTGTGTGTGTGTGTGTGTGTGTGTGTGTGTGTGGTGGCTGTGTTGTATATCTTTGTATGGGTGTATTTTGCTTATTCATTGGAGCTGATAAGAATGAGGCATTTCATCGACACCTCTTGTTACCTGCACCTCACTTCTAGTATTTCTAGACAAATTCTATGAAGAATCTTGATTGAAGATGGAGAGAGGACTGAAGAACAACAAAGGAGGTCCCAAAGAGGCTGTCAGGACAGCCAGGCCAGTCACAACATGCCATATATTAGTATTCAAAGCAGCCTGAAACCCCTGCTGTAGGGTGGAGCTGGGGCCTCCAGCTCATTCTGATGTCAATAAAGGAGTTAACTCGCTCCCAACACTAGTAAGCCTGTTATGCTTTGTTTCTCTGTGTCCCACTTCCTGTGATGGTTAATCCTCATAGTCAGTTTGACTAGACTTAGAATCCCTTGAAGAGCAGTGACACACACCTCTGGGTGTATCCGTCTGTGAAGAGGCCTCTAGACTTGGGAAAGACTCACCCTGAATGTTTGGGATTTTTGAGATCAGGCTATACCCTACCCAAAGTTATTCCATATTGTATAAATTCATACTGCTCTCAGAGACTCCATTTTACCAGCAGCCTTTGACACTGTCTTAAGGGTGGAGGGCTGACTCTGCACCTGAGTGGGCACATGAATGGCACCCTCTGCCTGGCACCATCCACACAGCACAGACTGATAAATGGTACACTCTTGGGAATAGACAAGGTGAGGTTCTATGATTTATCAGAGTAAACTGTAAGTATAGGAGCACACGGGCATAGTAAAATCATATCAGGAAAACCAGGCCCAGGAACTCATTGGGCACACCAGACTGAGAAGAGAGGTTTCAACTCTCTTGCCTAGACCTCATCGGCACCGCTGTGATGGTGATGGCCTCACTGACCTGTCATCTGTCCACTGTCAGAGAACTCGACATAGCTCTGGCCTCTCAGGCCTCTTTGAAACCTCTTCAACCTTTTGTAGTCACTCTGTAACCTACACTGAAGTATTCATCTCTGTTTCTGCTACAGCACACTCACACAGCCACTCCATGAGCTGGGGGCCTAGAGAGACTGAAAGCTGCAAAAGAAAAAAACGCAGCCGAGTGCTGGCATACCCCATCTCAGCTAGCTGTCTACCACAAAGTCAAGACCAGCTTCTGCCTCATGTTCCCATTGCCATGACCAATCCGCAGGAAACTGTGAACCAAAACAATTCCTCCTCTTAAGTTGTTTATATATTTAGTCATATTTAGTCATAGCTATGTAAAAAGTTGACTAATGCTGTTACACTGGCATTGGAGACCCATTGAGGAAAAGTTATTTCCTTTTGGTCAAAATAATGGACTCTATCTGTTGGGGAGACATACCATTGTGTCCTTTAAGAGGTAATTGTGTTCATAGGTCAATCAATTGGGTCAATTGCCTGGAGAAGGGACCATCCCTCAGGAAGACTGAGTCACCTGAAGCCATACTAAAGAAATGGGAGGGATAATTATCCCTTTAATGAACTAACATGCCTTTCTTTCCTAGAAACCTGCTCCCTCGACAGTCAATACAGAGCCGCCATGAAGTACTGTGAGTTCTGTCTGCTGTTCTAGATCAGCCAGGCACAACTTTCCCCTTTTCGTCTCTGTCTCATTCTTTCAGAAGCTGACCAGAGCCTGAGTATGCTTTGAACCATTTCTTAGAAGACCTCCCAACTATGTGGCAGATTCTCTGCCATGGGGCTGCTTACAAATGACATTTTTTCTCCCTTCCGCTTCTCCATTTCCCTCCTCCAGGCAGGTGCAAAGATTTACAGCTTGCCTACCCTGAGGGTTTTCTTTTCAACTCTAATAAAATTGTCCTTGAGCTTTCTTCACGGTCTGCTCTTAAATTATTTTATTAACATGACCAAACTCCAAAGGAAGTCTCCATTTCTCTTCTAACATGTAACTCTGGTGGAATTATCCAAAACTTTTTGGTACAATAATACCCTCCCCAAACAATTAGCTAATAAACTCAGACTGCTCTGAAGAGAATAAGGGAAGACGAAGAACTCATGGGTCAAACAACCACCTTTCTGTAGGTCACCAGGAATGTGTGATGAGCAGTGGACATCAAAGCCACACCAAGAGAACAGTTGACTGCAAGAGCTAATTACCATTCAGGTTGACCTCCTGATTGTGGGTAGGCTCCCCAGAAACCCCATACAAGGGTTTGCACTTGTGATGGCTGGCAAGATGGCATTTGGTAAAGGCCTTCCAATCTGCCTGCCTACTTGCTGCTATTGACACTCTTTCTCTGCCAATCTCACACTTCCTCAAGTTACTGGCTCCATTGGATGCCCTTAGAACTGGCCCTTCTACCCATAGATCTCTGTGAGACCGGCATCTTTTTATACTGCTGGGGATCTGGAGACAACAAAGACCAATGTCCAGATGTGTTCGGCAACACACAGCTAGTTAAGGTAGAGCTAGACTTTAAAAACGATATCTGATCCACCCCTCAAATGTTCATCTGTTCTTGATGATGGAAAAAAATAGATCAAATTATCAAACATACCGATCTCTATTTTATCTAAATGCTCTTTATCTTTAAAGTAGTAGGAAAATATCTACCAAGCTTTAAAAAATATTTATATGTAAATAGAAGGAATACAAGTGGTTTTTATCCTTCTTACTCGTAAAGATTATCTTTAAGATTTTCTACAGTTGAAGTATTTGCTTTTATAATAAAAGGGATGGCACAGCAAATGCCATTCTGAAAGAGGAATTAGGTTATGAACATGGCATTGAACTAGGAGTTCAATGGAAAGAATGTAGTGGCTAAATTAGTCTTAATTTTCCTCAGGGTCAAATGGAGAAATATAATCGAGTGGCCTCTAGGACCCTTTGTATCTTAGCTTAGTGTCAAGGTCCCAGGATCTGCCCTGCAAAAAACTCACCAAAATTGTAATTCAATACACATGTCCTTAAATTTTTATCTGTCCCCCGATTTACACTGTCTTTAGTCACTAGGCCCCATTCAGGCTTTGCACAAAGGAATTTGCTGACTCCTTGATTTCCCCATTCTAATTGACACAGATGACTCCCTGATCACTGTGGAATACAATTTAATGTAAGTGGGAACATCATTCAACAATAACTATAAATTTATGACATTAAAAAAATTATAGTTGGAAGTTTTCTTACTCACTGTTTCTGGAGAGCAGCCATGGGGCCTTGACAGAACACCTTCATCTCTTAGACATCAGCTACCTAATCTGTAAAATAGGAGGTCAAACTAGACTTACACTGTCTTAATTGGAAGCTGAAATTGAGATTGAAATTAATTAAAAGGGAATATAATTAAAAGTTAAAAGTTCAGGTCCTTTGTCACAACAGAGACATTTGAAATGTTTGATATCTGCATGTAGCTGGTGTCTATAATAGGAGATAGCTTAAATATTAGACCATTTCTTCCCTTACTAGGTGACAAACACTACTGAATTATTATATTAGTTTTGAGCAGATTAAGAATCCCAGTTTAGAGATGGGAACTGAAACCAGGAATGCTAAGATGACTTGCCCAAAGTCATGTGGCACTCCAAGACTCAGAGTGTGACTTTTTTTCAATCTCAAGATTTCCCTGTATATTATATTCCATATTCTACCTTCTAGACAGACATACCTCCATCCCCGAGGGTGCTAAAGAGGCCACAGCTGTCCACTGCCATGTGGGGTTTCTGTCAAACCTATGATATCAAGTGTGACTGACAGAGCAATGCTTACTGCATGGAGCTTACGGTGTGTTTCAGAGCAAACTTTGCAAACATACAAAGAGAAAAGACCATTTTAAATCCATTGTAAATATTTTAAAATTAGATACAACAAGCAAAACTATACACTTTGGGTAACCAAATATCAAGGTGGGGGGATGGGCTGAAACTAGTAGTTTTTAAACATATTTAAAAGGGGGAGCTAGAGTGAGGGTTCCAGTTCCTAATGTTGAGTGGCTCAAAACCCCCTGTAGCTCCAACTCTAGAGGATCTGACACTCTGTTCTTGCCTCTGTGACTATTTATAAAACAGGTGGCACACACCTACTAGACATATATGCATACATATAAACCAAAATATATTTTTATATAAATTGATTTTAAATACTCTTTAGCAGTACTATACTTGTATACAATGCATTATGTTAAATTCACCCCTCAAAACCCTATCGTATAACTGTCTCACTGATCTTCTTCCCCCAGCCCCCCTTCTACTCTTATGTCCCTCCTTTCTTTTTGAAAAAAATCAGGTCAGGCCCTGTGGTAGTTTGAATGTTTTGGCCCCCATAAGCTCAGAGGGAGTGGCACTATTAGGAGGTATGGCTTTGTTGGAGTGGGCATGGCCTTGTTGGAGGAAGTGTGTCACTATGTGGGTGGGCTTTGAGGTTTCCCATGCTCAGAACACTGCCCAGTGTCTTAGTCCATTTCCTGTTTCCTGCAATATGTAGGCCTCTCGGCTACTTCTCCAGCACTGCATCTGTCTGCATGCTGCCATGATCCCTGACATGATGATAATGGACTGAACCTCTGAAACTGTAAGCAAGCCACCCCAATTAAATGTTTTCCTTCTAAGAGTTGCTGTGGTCCTGGTGTCTCTTCAAGGAGATAGAAACCCTAAGACAGGCTCTACTCTATACAGACAATCACAAGTCAAAGCTTCTGTTTGTTCAGGATTGTAGTGGCCATGTCATATGAAGGTAGCAATCTTTTGTACTCTTCTCGCCCTTCAGCTACCACAGTCCTTCTACCATCCCCTCTCTACTGTGTTCCTTGAGCTTTGGAGGGGTTACATACTAGTCCTATGTAGAGCCAAGTACCCAGTTGTCACTTATTCTCAGAACTTTGGCCAGTTATGAATCCTCACTTTGACCATTGCCCACTGTCAAAAGAGGCATCTCTGACCATAGGTGAGACTTACCTTAGTCTATAGAAAGAAACATTAAGAAGGCAATTTGTCTACATTTACATTTACAAAACCATTAATAAATTCTCCCAAAGGGCCTGTGGTCTTATTAGCCATAGGCTCTCAACAAGCTCAATAGTAGCAGGCATGAATTCACTCCCATTGGGTTTGTCTCAAATCCAATCAGAAAGTAGTTGGTTACCCTTGTAACATTCATGCCATTATTGTACCAATGGGCATATCTTGCCAGGCAGTTCACTATTTTAGCATGCAGGATCTGTAACTGGGTGTGATCACTAATAACTGTTCTCCCCTAATATCATGCGGAGCAACTTAAAACACTGTGGACACTAGCCATCGAGGAAGAAGCTTCCAGCTTAGCTTAGTTCCTCTCTGTCCTATACACAGATTGTGTGATGACTTTATTAACAGGATCTTACTGTCATGTTCTGGTGGGCATCCAAGAGCAATGGCACTAGCTTGTGTTGCTTTGGTCATTTCTGGGGGCTACCTAACCAAGAATTCACAGGGAAATATCTTGTACCTGGCACTGGGATTTTGGTTTGAAAACTTAGGATTTTTGAGAGCAGTGTTAAGTATGCATACAGAGCACTTATATCTTACGATCTTTTTTATAACCATGTATTTTTAGTTAGCTTGTAAAGTGATGGGTTTCTATATGGCTCTTTCATACATCTTTAGGCTTGGTTGACCACCCCTTTCCCCATTTCTCTCCCGCCATTTTCTCTTTAAACCTCTCTTCCTCTAGTGTTTCCTTCATCTATTTTCATATGACGTGAGTACTATTATTCTCTTCTTGCCTCTCCTCCACAGCTCTCTTGCTTTCATTCTGGCTACCTGTCTTCTATTGATACTCACTCTAACTTAAACAAAGCTACTTTAAAAATTGAGTCTAAGATCCACATATGATGGAGAACATATGGCATTTGTCTTTCTGGGACTGGGTTAGACTACTTCACCTAATATAGTATTTTCCAGCTCCATTCACTCTTCTGTAAATTTAAATTTTATTTAGTGCTGGATATAATTTCACTCTGTAAATAAGACATTTTCATTATCTGCTCATCAGTTGATGGGCATCTAGGCTGTTCTACTTCCTAGCTATTGTGATCAGGGCCCAGATGAATACATGTACCACAGGGTATAGGGTCAATGACTGTTTTCCACTGCTATTTGTCTTTCTATTCTAGCTTCATTATGCTGCTGGGATAAAATACTGTAACAAAAAACACCTGAAGGAGAAAAGAATTTACTTCACTTACACTTCCAGATCACAGTTCATCACTGAACAGGGCAGGAATTCAAGGCAGCAACCTGAAGTAGAAACCATAGAGGAATGCTGTTTTCTGACTCTTTCATGGGCTTATGCTTATCTGGCTTTCATATATAGCCCAAGACTATGGGTCTATGAAATGACATCTACAGTAGTCTGAGCCTCCTACATCAATTGACAATCAGGACAATAATCAAAACAATCAATAATCAAGACACAGGCATGCTCACAGATCAATCTGACCTAGGCAATTCCTCAGTCCAGCCTGAATCAAGTTGACACAGCTAACTAGGACACTTTCTAAAGTAAGTCCATGCTTCACTTTGATTAATAGAGAGATTCTGTAAAAGAAAAATAATTATGGTTTTATTATTTTATGATAGCATCTATTACTTTCCTGTCTGTAGATCAAATAGTCCCTATTCTAAAACTCTTTCTTTTATGTGGCTCATTTGCCAATTGTTATTCTTTTGCATGACTGATTTTCCTTGCATATTCCCACCAAAGTGCTAGTACAACTGAAATACTTCCTATCAGAACTCTCTCTATATGATCTGATAGATGCATCTTTTTCTTAGTTTTATTTTTTAATCTCATTTTCTTGGTATTTACTTTGAATATTTAATGTTAATGTATGAAGTTGGAACTACACATTGGGCAGATGGTCTCTGAACATCGTTTATTAAATGAATATGTGGCTATAGTCTCAAAATAAGATGCACCTAGGCAGCAGTGAGGAGGTATATTGGTAAGTAATTAAGAGAATTACCATAAACCAGAAAAAATATGCAAAGGACAAAAATCTGATGTAAACAGGTATATCTTGCAATTGGATTGGAAGAAAAAGTTTCATAAATAATAAAATGGGTAATCAAAAGCAGTTGTCAATCCAGACTCAATACAAGAGTCTACACATTTTTTTTTGTCTCACCCCATGCTTCTATCTCTCAACTGTGGTCCTTCCTGTGGTCTAGCCCTCTGGTTCTACAAATAGTGAAGTGACTTGCTCATGCCATCCCACCTCACCCCTTCCTCTACCTGGATGATTCCTCTTACAGTATAGATCCTTATGCTATTTTCTTCGGGACAAGCAAAGAAGCAAATGGCTGGTGCTTGAATGTATAAAGGATTTACACTTCACTTGAAATGGTCAGCTATGAAGACTACAAGCAGCTATGCTGGAGACTCCAAAGAGCAGGTGCTGGTAGAAACGGCATGTGCAGCCTCGAAGCTCCACTCTGGCAACCCTGTGGTTGACCACCAAGATTAAAGCAATGCCTGCGGCATTCTCTGGCCACATCGGTGTCGAGAAGAGGCCTTCTCTTTATTGACAGCATATCAGGTTTCACTGACTGTTAAAAGATCAATTGAATTTCCTTGTTTCCTCATCTCAGAGCAAAGAGAGTTGAGAAGAGGCACAAGTGGATTCTTGTTGTTAGCTACTTTTATTCTTTTTTTGGGGGGAGGCACCAGCTAGCTCCCAAATAAATCACAGATAGAGGCTTATTCTTAATTATAAATGCCCAGCCTTAGCTTGGCTTCTTTCTTGCCAGCTTTCCTTAACTTTAACTTATCCTGTCTACCTTTTGCCTCTGGGCTTTTCCCATTCTCTTACTTCTGTAAATCTTACTCTTACTCCATGGCTTGCTGTGTAGCTGTGTGGCTGGCCCATAGAGTCCTCCTCCTTCTCTGTCTGCTAGCTCTCTCCTCCCAGATTTCCCCTTTTATATATTCTCTCTACCTGCCAGCCCCATCTATCCTTTCTCCTGCCTTGCTATTAGCCAGTTCTTTATTAGACCATAGGTGTTTTAGACAGGCACAGTAACATAGATTCACAGAGTTAAACAGATGCAACATAAAAAAGTAACACATCTTAAAATAATATTCTACTACAGATTCTCTCCCATAAGAAGTGAAGAAGTCCCAGTTCTTGAGTAGACATGATCCCATCCCACTCAGAGCTGACTCTGACTCATCTTTGAACAGACTTCTCATGCTCTCTTTTCCAAGACTGTCCATCAGAGACTTCTCCTGTTCTCTCACAAGGCTGGGTGGAACACCAAATTTTGTTGATCAGAAGCCTCTGTTCTAAAAAAAAAAGACACAGGTTGCTGAAAACATAGAAAGCAGGCCCTAGCCTAACTGCACTTGTGGGAGTTCCTTAGCTATAGTGAACTTGAAAAAAGAATTTTTCTTAATCATTGGCATTCTCAAATACCTTTGGTTCCAAATGATTATTCTGCCTCAGAAACTCCATTTGCTTGATGTCAAGTGTCTGTGATTTAAGTCCGTAAACTCACTGGAATTCAGAGCGAGGGCAGTTGCTCTTCAATCCTGCCAGCCTCTATATCCTGGCACATGTGTATTCGTAATGACAAACGAACAATGTTTCTGTGCATCTCTGTGATCCTTCAGTGCGATGGGAAAGCCAATCTGAGCTCTGCACTCTAAATCACATTTGGAATAGGAACATTTACTTGGCCAATCTTGTTTCTTCCACAGTTCCCTCATGGAGAAAAGCAAGTCACTCAGCTAAATTACAAATCCCTGCCTTGTGTAAATACATTGCATGTGCCATGAACTAGCTAATGTTGACAGGGTTCAGCAAAAGGGCAAATGTGTGTTAAAAGAAGAGTAACAGAATACATCATGGGACTATTTAAAAATATTCTTAAAGACCAAGTCTTTCATGGGTTTTCCTAAGCATAAAACAGTCCCTGCTGTTAGACATTCCACCCATCAATATTGTGCCATTTTTAAGAAGCAAGAGAATTGGTACTGGAGAATGGTGAGGGCTGATGGATTTGATTCCTAGAGAGAGGCTGGATATCCCAACACCCAGAAGCTCAGCAGCCCTTTTAAGAACACCCATCTCTCAATCAGGAATGATTTTGTGTTTGTTTTATGATTCCAAAGCATAGGAAGACAACAAAAATCCAATCTTGAAGAGCTCAGGGCATGGATCAGGGTGAAGGTCTAAATTACTTTACTTGCTGGTTATATGCTTAGGGACTTGCTCTAAAATATAAAACCAACATCTAGCAGCACCCCTAAGTCCAGAAATCACCAAGCCTCACATTGAGCAGAACAATATCGAGATTGTTAGGTTTGTTCTCCTTTCAAACAACAAGTGCTTTAAATCAAAGATAATATCCAGCCAAACAGCCATGGAATGCTAGTTGATTTATGCCAATTAACAGGATCGTTTAGGTTCTTTCATTTTCACAGTGCAATGTCTTCCAGCAATTAGCCTCACTACTAAGAACATCGTTTATGTATTCAGTCACTATGGCATATTTTAAATACATATTATATGACGGTTACCGATACAAGGAACTGTTACTTTCTTTGACCCATGACTTACTCATAACAGCAAATAAAAGTTTGTGATTTTCCTCTGGAAGAGTTTCTTGAAGCACATTCTGTTTAGCTATTTCACCAGTGGGTGCTAAGGTAGTGATGCTGTACTCAACTGTTTTATTTTTTTCTTGTGTGCAGATAGAAATGTGCACACCATTCCATTATCTAAAACATAGGTACCCTAAAACAAAAACCTGTGCAAGTATTTTAAACTTAAAGTCAAGAAAGTTGAAAAAAGAAGAAAAGGAATTAAATCGAGGGAGAAAGAGATAGCTTGTCATTGATAAATAGATAGTTAGAACCAACCCCTCATTAACTGTGAGATTCCAGGCTGCTTCGGTGCAAAGTGAAGAATCAAAATTGTTTTCATTGATCAGGGCAGTGGAGTGGGGGAACAATATTCATTAATTAAGAGAAGCTAAGATTTTTCTCAATATTTAGAGGCAAAATAATTTAACTAGGGGCTTATGTAGCAAATATTTTCCAACAACTTTTGTAGTAATGGTAGAACAAATTTTCTTGAGAGTAGAATGTGTTTTACAGGTACCTAGTGTCTCATTCAGTATGGTACATCTGTTACATAGTGCTAAAAACTAGAGCAAACAATGATAAAGAGAAAGCAAACATCTCCATACAGCATAGAGAACTTTACCCTAAAAAGGGCAAAATGAGATTCAAGAAGAATGCGAAGCTGGGAAATAAGGCAGATGTGCATGTGCCAAAATTGTTTTACCTGTATCAGAAAGACAAAATAGCCCAATGTTTGTGAGAGAGACTGGTGTAAAATTCAGAGGTAAAAATGTAGCTGAACTATTGGACCCAGCAAAGTAGAAAGCCAGTGTGACAATCAAGGCTTAGAAACTAGTTGGCAATGTGGAATCCAGAAAACATTGAAAGAACTGGAAATACAGGGAAGCCAGGGTAGAAACATTAAGTCTCTGAAGCAGTTCCATTTTCAGGGTCTCTTCTCAACAGTCAAAGAACTGTTCCTGCCCCTTCTTGGAATAGATGCCCCAGGTTGAAAGAAAACAATTCATACTTTGTCAAAGGCTGGTAAAGAGCAAGCCTTGGGTAGCCTCTCCCATTATAAGGGTTAAACTAAAGTGTCATTAAGGGAAACTTGGGCCCATTGGCTGTCTTCCCATTCAGGGCTTCAACTGCTTGGCTCGATAAAAGACTAGCAATCCAGGAAGAGACAACAGGGTACTTTTGCAAAGAAATGGACTGAACCAGGGATTGTCACATTGAGAAGTCACCAAACAAAATGGCTGGGTTCACATGGATCCTTGTATATGTCAATATGCAGAGTCAGCCAGCACCTGCCCAGGTGTTTTTGAACATAATGAGCAGTTGAGGATCCCAAGGCATTCACAGGAAGCATCTATTCTATCTGAAAAGACAAAACCAACAAAGCACAGTTAAGAGGAGTAGAAACAGCCCTAAGGAACAGGCAGTGTGCCAGACAGGAGAAAAGGGATTATCTCAGACTGTTGGAAGAAGAGAGGGCAAGGATGGCACAAAATGAGAAATGCATCAATATCCAAAGAGTTATGCTTTTTTTAAAAGGTACACTTAACAGAGCTCACAAAATTCCCACACAGCATTTAAAATGTAAACTTGAGGGAATTCCCCCGAAATTAAGGGGAACAACACAGAGAGATAGGAAGCACAAGAGGAAAACCTAAGGAATCTATAGGACTCAAGTCATGTGTCAGTGATGAGATCCAGAAGGGAGAATGTAGGAGACTGAAGGAAGAAACCAACTAGAGAATTTTCATAGATTTGAAGAGCATGAAACTCGGGCATCAAGACAACAGAGTGAGCTCCACAGTGGCCACGTGGGAAGGGATATGACTCAGGTTTCAGCACTTCGAGCCAGCAGAACTGAGAGCAAGGGAAAGGTCTTCTAAGCTTCCAGAAAAAAGCACTTCAAACTGCAGACAAGGACTGAGTGATCTGAATGCAGCAAACTCTTCAGTCAGACACTGAAGGAAGAAAAGTTGAAAGTCCTATCACCAAGGTTCCACTTTCTATCATAGAATCTCATGATAGCCAAATAGCTAGTCAAGAATGTAGATATTCCTGTTCTAGGGTGGGGAGGAGTGTCAACTTCCATTCTCAGGGAGCTACTGGACAAGTTGCCATACTGAATGATGCTGTAAAACTAAGAAAAAAGCAGAGGCTCTGAGCAGCAGACCAAACAAAAGACTTCACTGAGATGGAGACTTGGGATCTCCACAAGAGAGCCTGAGAACAGCTGTAGAGAAGGCTCGGTCTTCACTGGAGCGGAAAGACAGAGTTGGTGGCAGAATGCCTTAAAAACAAATACATGTGGAGTTGGGTAGATGGTTCAGCAGGTAGGAACCCTTGTTGAGCAAGCATGAGGATCCGAGTTCAAATCCTTAACACCCTTGTAAAAAGTTAGGTGTGGCTGGGCGTGTACCTGTCACCCCAGTACTGAGGGGGTTGGGAGAGGAGAAGTAAGAGAGTCCAGTAAGAAGGATTGCTCGTGCTTTCTGGCTGCTAGGCAAGATCCAGGTTCAAAGAGAGATCCTGTCTCAAGGACACTTGTTTGCCCCTGTATTTTAGCTACTGTGAATAGTGCTGCTATAAGCAAGGTTGTAAGAATTTTCCTTTGAGTTTCTCTTTTCAACCATTTGGATACAGAGTCAGAAAAGGAATTGGATTCAATAGGACTGAATATGAAATATAAGTAGATCAGTTGCTAATTTTATTAAGCACTTTGAAGGGCCGTCATATAGTTTCCCATAGGAGCTATGACATTCTACATTCCATTAATTTCTCCATTTCTACCACAACATTTATCCCATGATTCCCGGATAGTGGTCTGAGATGATACCCCTCCCGTGTGGTTTAATTTGCATGGCTTTGAGATTTAGTGGCATTAGTGTCTTTTCGATGACAGTTTGCCACTCTAAAACTGTTTGCCGAAAATGTTTTAAGTCCTCAGCCTGTTTTTAAATCGGGTTGTTTGTTTTTTATTGTTGTTGAGCTACAAAAGCTTTGCTTATGTTCTGGATATGACATCTTGGCATATGTGTAGATTGAAACATTTTCTCCCATTTGGATTGTTGTTGTTTTAGTCTCTTGATTGTGTCCTTCAATTGAACAAGCTTTGATTTTTGAACCAGTCTAGTGTTTGTGACTTTGCTACTGCTGATTGTGTTTTAGAGCATCATATCCAAGGACACAATGGCAGATCTAATGTCATGAAGTATCCCTTCATTGTTTTCTAATGATTTTTAATAGTCTCAGTACTTCCCTTTAGCTCTTTGATCAACTTTAAGTTATATATATACATATATACATACACACACATATATATAACCAACTTTAAGTTTATTTATGTATATAACTTAAAGTTATATAAACTGATATATACAATAGATTTTTGTTGGGGTGTTGGGGGTGCTTTGTAAGTATTTTGCCTGCATGTCTGTCTGTGCACCATGTACATGTCTGGCGCCCACAGAAGTGAGAAGGGAGCATCAGATGCCCTGGAACTGGAGTGACAGGCCATCATGAGCTGCTGTGTGGGCACTTGGAATCAAATCTGGGTTCTCTCCAAGAGCAGCAAATGTGCTTGACCACCAAGCCATGTCTTCATTCCCCTATAGTGTACTTTTAGATATCTACTTTGATTAAAATGTCTACTCTGCTTACATTTAAAGTCATTACTTCCTATTGCCATTTTGCTAGTTGATTTTTTTGACTTCTGTGAGCCTTACATCTATTTTCTGTCCCTTGTTTTCTCCGTTTCTTCCTTCCTTTGTGTGCAGTTGATCATTCCTCACGATGTGCTTTGATTCTCTTCTCACTTACAGATTCTGTACATATTTATTCTGTTGTTACCATGGGGATTACCTACCATGTCCTCCAGTTACAACGACCAGTTGTAAATGGCTAGCAACATCAATCACATATAAGAGGGCATTCCTTTGCAGATCTACTCCCTCCACTGATATCACTTAGACATTTGTATGCATTTGAGCCACATGTTCCCATAAACAAATATTTACATTTTGATGATTTTTGCCTCATAAATTCCAGCAAAAGATAAAGATTCTAATATGATCCAGACATGATATCCAGTGACATGACCATGAGGCAGCTGGCCTCCAGCAGACACCGGAAAGTGACTGCAGCCGGAGAACATAGCCATTTGACTGCCTGCTGTTGTCATTGGTGAGAATTGTGACTTTGTGTTTTTGTTGACTCGGTATCTCCTCCAACCCTCATCCCAGACCTGGTGACAAAAAACTATAGCTTGTCAGGGAACAAAGCTGGGATTGTCACAGCTGTGGGACATTTTAGGGAAGCAAGAATGGAAGAACTAAGTATGAACTTGGTCCAAATATCTAGCTGACTGGTGAACTGCATATACACCCAGAAGCCTGCAGGAAGCTCAACAGGGAGGTGGGTAGAAGCTGAAGGTCTGTCTACTCTTGATAAGCATCTCTGTCCCTGATAAGATCCCTCAGTCTGTGCTTTCAATGAATCCATTCCTAACGCATGGACAGTTTGAATGTCAAGAAGTGAAGGCCCACTGGAGAGTGAGCTAGCTCCGTGGGCAAAAGCACTTGCAATAAAGCCTGACAACCTAGGTTACGTTCCCTGGACCCACATGGTAGGTCAAGAGAACGAATGTCCACAAGTTGTCATCTGGCTACCCGTCTCACTCCTGCCCACACACGTACAATTTCCCTCCAGAGGGAGATCACTGGATTTTAGAGGATTTTAGAGGGAGCCACAAAAGTAAAGAAACTTCAGAGAGTGGAAACCCCAAATTCTTAGTATAAATATGCTCATATTCTCAATTCACTGGTATATATTGACAGCATAAGAAAGATAACCAGGTAACCATGCTAAGAAAAAAAAAAAAAAGGCATCTCAAGGGCCAGCAATGTTGCTCATTGGTTGGTGCTCACATAGCATACACAAAGCTCTGGGTTCAATCCCTAGCACTTTATAACCAGTGTTCTGGAGGTAGAGGCAAGGGGATCAGAAAATTTAAAGTCATCTTCAGCTAAATAGCCAGTTTGAGGCTAGCCTGGTATAAATAAAACCTTACCTGGAAAAAAAGAAAAAGAAAAAGAAAAGAAGAAACAAAACAAACAAAACCCCCCAAACCGTTGCACTTGGCAATTTATATTTTGGAATTTTAGTCCAGAGATGACAACGGTATACTAGAATTCTCAGACATTACTGTAGAATCCAGAGTCATTATAGCATAGTATGCATAACATTCTACCTCCAACTAAAAATCACCAGAGACACCAAGAAACTGCCATCATCGTGCCCCTCCACCCCCTACCACAGAAAAAGCTACCTACAGAACATCAAGTAGACCTTCTACAGGCTGTATCAGACTTTGAACCAGGTATAAGGATGTTAAAAAGATGTGAGGAAAATACTTTCAAAGGATTAAAAGAAAATGTGGCATTAACGAGTGAAAAGATAGGGAATCCTAACAAATACTAGAGCTGAAAAGTAAACATATTAAAAAAATAACTGAAGATTTGTGGCAAGAAAAGAATCTGTGAATTTGAAGATCAGTAAAATTATTCAGTCTGAAGAACAAAGAGGTTAAAATTCTTAAGCATGTTTGTTATTGGAGCGGGGGATGGGGAGATGCCAAAGCCTTAGACAGATGTGGGAAAGTAGGCTGTTCTCCATTGCACAGGAAGTTAGAAGCCTGTGTGGAGTAGACTAAAGAGGCATGAAAACACTGAAAGAAATAATGTCTGCAAGCATTGTCTGCACTCAAATGTTTATAGTGGGCTTATTCACAAAAACCACAATCAAGGCCTTCTTCAACAGGCAAATATATGAACACAGCAGAGTATGTCTATACCACAGAATCTGATTAGAAACTTAAAAAAGAGCTAGCAAGCTACAGAGTCACAGAGAAGTCTTAAATGCACATTGGAAATAAAAGGATGAAGACTTGGATGACTCTCCTGGATTATTTCAGTATATGACATCTGGAGAAAGACCCAACAATAGAGATGGTAAAAACTCGAGCAACTGCCAGGGCTTTGGGGGTAGATAGAAGGATGAATATGTCCACGGTACTTTTTTAGAGAAATTATTTTGCATGGTATTGTATCAGCATGATCTGTTAAACACTCACAGACCTGCACATTACAGAGAATGCAAATGCACATTTTCACCTTCAGTTAACAGGCAGGTATTTACTAATTGTAACAATGAAGCCTACTAATGTAAGATGCTAATCACACAGAATCATACAAGAAAGAAAGTGAGATGGAACTCTCTATGTTATCTACTCTTTCTGTTTAATAAATAAACAAAGCTAAATCTATTAAACTTCTTCAGAAGCACCTTAGGTTCGATGAAGGATGACAAACTGTTCAATAATGCAGAATGTTCTCGGTCATCAAGTGTGCTCATTGTGTGCGTTGTACTGAGGAGCAATGACTTATAAAAACTGTGAGTTGGAAACTTCAAAATGGACCATGGAAACCACTGGGAAATGAATTTCTTTTTAAAATTCAAGAATCCAAGAGGAAATATTTGACAAGTTAATGAATTTGTCCTTTTTCTTTCCTAAAAGCTCACGCAATTCAAATCTGCCATGTGTGCATGTTATCTGAGCTGCTGTGTGTCATGACCCAGGGAACAGCAGGCTCTTTGGCGTTAGGACACAGGGAGTGAGATGTGAAGGGTCTCTCTAAGTCCTGGGCAGTGTGAGACTCCTAACCAGATATCAAGACAGGGAAGGTTGGCAGGCCACCAAACCCCTGTTTCTAAGTAATTAGGATTTGGGTTTGAAACTGAATATGTATGTGCACTATTTTGACTTGAAGATCGGATGGGGACCTTTAGGACTCGGCAGAATCATGCATTGCCTCTACCCCACTGTAGACTGAACAGTCCTCATGGTAAGGCCATTTCTTTTCAATAGGTCATTTCCAACTTTTCTTCTTGGTGGTCCTCCATATTAATTCTTCAAAGAAAGTCTCAGACAGAAGAGCCTCTAGCAAGGCCCACAGATATCTGTGGTCTGGTAGGTTCTTGTGTTCTCTAGTTTTTTTGGTTTTTTTTTTGGTTTTTTTGTTTTTTTAAATTTCAAACCACACCTTCCTTGGGATTGAGCACACTAATTCTTATCATGGATCCAGCAGAGCTGGAATCACTCATAGCACACAACAGGCCCCTGAACATTATTTGTTAATGGAATCTGTAAATACTTAACTAAATGAAGAATGATTGTAGGAAAAAATGGAAGAAAAGGGTGATGGAACTAAATGATACATCACATGTTCACTTATCACTTAGAAAGTAAAGAAAAGAAGGCCACTACTGAGAAAGACCCTGTAAGACATCATCCCTACGTCCCACCTTCCCTCCCACCCCGTTCCCCAGCCTTGAGAACACAATGCAGCAGAGTGTCAAAGAACTGCCCAACATGATTACAAAATAAGTATGAAGGATTATTTGAAATTATAACTATTCTAAATACAAGTAGCAAAACTATTTTCCTAGATTGATACAAAAGTAACAGTTTCTTTTTTTGCTCTGTTGAAATTTTGCTGTTCCATACTGAACACATTCATAAATAAATGTAGTTATGCTAGATATCATCTTAATGCTTAATGCTTAATTCTCACTTTATGGGGTTTTTTTTTGCTAATGACTTGTTACAGATTATTTTGTATTTATTTTATTCAATGGAAATGATGTCAGACAAAAAGCAAAGTAAAGTAAATTTTGTACTTGATTTCAAAATGGGTTGTGAAGCTCCAGAGAGGACTTGGAGCCTCAATAATGACTTTGTCCCAGGAACTTCTAGCAAACCGATAGTACAGCTGTGATTCGAAAGTGTTTGCAAAGGAGAGTGAAGCCTCGAAAATGAGCAGCATACTGGCTGGCAAACGCTGATCCTCTCACAACAGGTGCAGGGGCCCAAGAACTCAACACCAATCATTCATGGTCATTCGGCAACCGAAGCAATGTGGAAATGTAAAAAAGCTCAGAAAGTGGGTACCTTGTGAGCTGATCAAAATATTATGGTTTTGAATTATCATTCTCTCTTATTTTATGCTACAAAAAACCTTTCTCAATTAGATTGTGACGTGAGATGAGAAGCTGACCATATGTAACAACTAGCTATGACCATCTTGGTAGTTGGACCAAGAAACTCTAAAGCACTTCCCAAAGCCAAATTTGTACCAAGAAAGTGTCATAGTCACTGGTGAGTGGTCTGCTCTACTCAGTGTTCTAAATCCTGGCAAAACCACTACATCTGAGAAGTATGCTCGGCAATTGTTGAAATGCACTGAAAACCGCAATGCTTCTATTGGTCAAAAGAAAGGGCCCAATTCTCCAACGCCCAACTGCACTTCCCACAAACAACATTTTGGAACTTGAACAAATTGGACTATGAAGATTTGCCTTTTCCACCTTATTCCCCTGAGCTCTCACCACTTCTCAAGCATCTTGACAACTCTTTACAGGGAACATACTTCCACAACCAATAGGATGCTGGAACTGTTCTTTCAAGAGTTTGTTGAATCTTGTAATACGGAGTTTTGTTTTAAAAATTATTTTTATTATTCTCTCTGAGTCTCTTTGTGTGTGTGTGTGTGTGTGTGTGTGTGTGTGTGTGTGTGTGTGTGTGTGTGTGTTCATGTGAGTGCAGTGTGTGTGGAGAGCCCAGAAGAGGGTGTTTGATTCTCTGGAACTGGAGTTCCAGGTAATTGTGAACCACCTGACATGGGTGCTTGGAACCAAACCTAGATCCCTTGAAAGAGCGGTATGTTCTCTTAACCATTGAGTCCTCTCCAGCCTCTGAAGCATGGATTTTTATGTTCAGGAACAACCTTATTTCTTGTTGGCAAAATATTTTGATAGTGATGGCTTCTATTGTGATTAAGAAGGTGTACTTGAGCATAGTTATGATGATTTTAAATTCATAGCTCAAAACTGCAATTTCATTTGCACCAACCTGATAAAATACATAGCAGCTATCTACTTATTTATCTCTCTATCCACCTCTCTAGGCATTTGTAGCAAACCTATCTAAATAAAATTTTCCTATTAATTCACCATCCCTGCCTTTATGGGGGTAAAGGCAGAAGGTTACAATATGTTTACATTAGGAGGTTGCTATAATGGTTTGTGGCTCATTTTCACGTGAATATGGATACCTTCCATAGGTGTCTATGTGGTTGCTCTCAGCAACTTTCAGAAACTCACCCTTGCAGTGGTAGGATAGTGTTGGGACAGCTTACACCCCTATGGCAGGAAAGCTCAGAGCATTTCCAATTAAGAAAGTTATGTATGTTGATCCTATATCTTTATCTATACATTGGTTCCATGACTTCTACCAATCTGGTTGCAATTTCACGTGTACACAAATCATTGTATATTTGTACCCATGTGATGTGGCATTTCACCAGGCAAAAGTAGGTCATATGATAAGGTGCTTGGCTAGAACTGAGCATTAAGAGTGACTACTAATATAAAGATTATACATATATGTATACATATATCACAGAATAAATTGTCAAAGATTTTAAATAATCTAAATCATGAATTTCTTTGTGTTTGGGGTGTTGGGGCAAAGTCATGCAAGACACATTGATAACTCAAACTTCTAAAATTTATTGTGATCAGTGTGCTGCTGAGGAATGCATAATTTGGGGATTTAACACCTGATTAGCTATTAAATGGCTGTCAGGAGAAAATTCTGCAGTAATCAGTTTAGCTTCTAGCCCCTAATTATCACTTCACAGTGGATTTGGGGTGAGATAATTGAGAACTGCAATACTTAAAGGACTCCAGTTGGGTACTTTTTAATACAATGAAATGAATTATTTCTCTACCAGGGTTGCATTTAGCAGGTATTGGTAAGAAAGAAAGAAATGTGATAGTGTATGGGATTTCATAAAATGATTTAAAGTAGTTGATTCATTCATTATGCAATTAAGTGGAGCTCAGCTGTGTGTAACTTACATGGTGTCTAGGTCAAAGAATGTCTTTCAAAACTCCATAAAGTTTGTTGAAAGGATTTAACTTTAATCAAGGTTTGAAGAATTGAAATTGCTGTCTGAACTATGTAATAGATTTGACCCTAGATACTATGACCTTGGGGTGGTTCATTCCTTGTTTTTGTTGTTGTTGTTTTTGTTTTTGTTTTTGCTTGTTTGTTTGTTTGGATTCCTATTCTACCCAGTGAAACACTTTACCATTCATATCCTATTTGCATAACAGCTCCAAGAAGCTAAGCCCTAGTAGATAGCTCTCACTTTTTGCCAACATGGACTGTTCAACTTAGCAAGGCTCCTGAACTCTGTCCAGCCCGTACACAGCCCTCTTTCCCCAAGGTCCTGGTGACTGCTCACTCCAAACACAGGCACACATGCCATTGCTATCACCACTCTCCAATCCTTTAGATTCTTTAGAACCATCCAAATTGTTTCCAATCTTTAAAGTTCCCATGAAATCAACAAGTGACAGCTGAATGACTTCTCATGACAACACTTTAACCACAAAAATGACATGATACAATCTCCACCTTTATGCAATCTTCTAGGGCATGTAAATAGACATGCCACTTAGAAAAGAAATGGAAGGACCAATTTGACCAATTTTGTGTACCTAACACTGGCTCTGCATCCATCCTACCTGGAATAAATGTCTTGACACTTTCTCAGCTTTTGCTCATTCAAGGAGCGGTGAATGGACTACCTATGCATTATATTCTTTCATCTATATCCCTATTAAAAAAAATAGTGACAGTGAAGTAGGACATGACAGCTTATCTGATGAGAAGTCCACAGTCTCCTTCTTCCCTGAGAAGAGAATCCTGAAATGAAATGGGGCACAAAGCAACTAGCTCTAAAAACAAACAAACAAAAAACATAATCAGCATAACCCAATAGTAGCAATTTTACCCTTGTAAGCTACTCAGTCTTTTAGATTCCTGCACACATGGGAATGAAAGTGTGGCATGGTTCCTGTATTTGAGATACACAAAACATCAAGTTTAGTGGCTTCTGGAAGTAAAAGAAGTCTATTTCACCCTATTCTGCTGAGATGTTGGTCTAAGTGAAAGCTGAACCCTCACTGGAGACTGGAAAATCAGAAGTATTTGAAGGTCCTGGGAGGATTTTGGGTTTGGGGTAGTTGGAATCACTGGTGTTATATTCATATTCCATGGCTGATAGTTTAAAGTGCCAAGGAATTGGCAGCATGCACCTAAGGGCACCGGGTAGCTGTGGAGGCCATGGGAACCATAGGCGCTGGAACTGGAGAGGGAGGACCTCAGAGATGAGCTGATTCTGTATCCATTTTCACTCTGGTGCCATTTAGAGATTCTGTCCTTGGGCAAGAGGTTTGGATTGGATTCTGGGATGTGTACCAACTTCTAGGGAATGAATAAACTGGCAGAGCTATGGGGGTAGGGTAGGAGACTTCAGCCTGTGACTGGTTTTGTGTTAAGGACATTTTCCAGGTTCTGGAATTGCTAGGGAGGGAGGTTGAAAAGCTAAGCAGAGAGCTGAAAAACAGAGCAAAGCACTGAATAGTTTTGCTGTGGAATAATTCTCTTGTACACTGTACAGATTTGTCATTAATAAAATGTTGATTGACCAGTAGCCAGGCAGGAAGTGTAGGTGGAGTGACCAAACTAAGAATGCTGGGAAGAGGAAGGGCGGAGTCAGGAGTTGCCAACCAGACACAGAGGAAGCAAGAGGAAAACTGAGAACGCTGCACTGAGAAAAGGTACCAAGTTATGTGGCTAAATATAGATGAGAATTATGGGTTAATTTAAGGGTAAGAGCTAGTTAGTAATAAGCCTGAGCTAATGGCTGAGCATTTTCATGTAATATTAAACCTCTGAGTTAATTATTTGGGAAGCGGCTGCCAGGTATTTGGGAGTTGATGGCTGGATACAGAAACTTCTCTTTACAAGTTTCATGAAATAGATATTGGGATTCAGTGACCACTCAAGTATATTCAAGAATTGAGAAGGAGTTTAATTGAAAATCTTCAGTGTAGGCTAGGAGATCACAGATAAGATAGCCCTTCTAGGAATTCCAACTTTCATTTGACTTGGCCCCAAGAGGCCAAAAACAAGAGAATGACATTCCTAGTGGTGAAAGAAAACATGGGTGGTCCCAGCTAGTGATGGCTTGACCTTTAATTTTTGACTTAATGATGGTATGAGAATGATGTCATTCAAAATAAGTGTTCTTTGAATTTTGAGCCTTTCTTAGGTGAGCTGATGAGGCACCACACTCTTGGCATTGGAAGATACAACATGCTGTATCTCCCAGGAAGCCATGTGATCATCAGGGGTCCTGCTCATGCTTCGCAGTGGAGTGCCAATGGTGTTTTTGGTTGTTTGTTGCCAATGTATCTGATAAATTCCATGAGATGCTTGATGCCTCATTATTAAATAGGCATTGTGTTTTAGGACTTTGGGAAATGTGTAAAGTAGCACTAGTATTTGGTAACATTTAAGTTAGCTTAAGCTATACTGTTTAGCAGGTGGGGCAAACTAGCTGCATTTTCAACTTAAGATAGTGTCAATATCTTATGGTTTATCAGGAAGCAATCTCACCACAAGCTGCAAAGCACGTGATTGGCAAACTAAATTCCATCCATTAAAACTAAAAATAAAGTAGAGATCTTTGTAAACAAACATAAGCTAATTTACCATTAACAAATCTACTTCCAAAAGCAATGTGTTACAAAAAGGAAAATATCTTAGAAGAACATAAAAATAAAATAAGCAAACTACAACAGAAAGGGCAGAATATGGGCAAATATAAATAAACTCTGAGTGAATTGTGATGAGTGTGATATCTGGTATAATATAGAACATACATGCAATTAAAGATACACAAAAATAATAACACAGGAGATAGAGGGGGTAAATAGTAAACGTTAAATAACAGAAAGGCAGAAACAGTAATCATTTGTTTTAGACAATAATATGCCAGAGATAAATGTTCTCTACTGTAACAAATAAAGCAATTGTTAGATAGGGGCAATGTAAACATTAAAATATTTGATTACTCTAAAAGAAACCAAGAAAGATGAACATACATGTAAAATAGGTGAATCAAAAAAGATAAGACAGTATTTAAAATTTTAGCTATAACCTTAATTAAATTATACTTACACTAACTAAATGAGACATATAAAATATTCATATTACCAGCTAGATAAAATGAAACTCAGTTCCATACTGATTACTGAAGATAAGCTTGAAATATAAATACTTATAAACTTAATACATACATAATGTTCTATGTGATATGTATGTGGAAAAGGTAGCCATATTAAATAATAGCCATAATAATATCAGAGCAGTTATTCTATAGGGCAAGAATAGATATAAAATTAGGTATAGATATAATGTGTAAATGACCTAAAATTTGGGTGATGAGGACTGAGTACCTGCCTTTGGCCCTCAGATCAAATCAATGTGAAGTTTAATCTCACTCCCTGAGCTTTGGCTGACTGCAGAAGGCCTCCAGCTCGTTAGCTGTGTGGGCTGTAATCTGCACCGATTGACTGGATTAACCAGGTGATGAAAAGCTAAGTTGCTTTCTGCACCTTGCATAAATGCTGTCTGGTCACATGGCTGGTTGGTGCTTCCAGAACCTGCACTGGTTCTGGAAGCTGCCTGTACCAGGCTTTTTCTTTAGGGTCACCAACCGGCTCCCAAGTCACAACACAGAGACTTCTTATTAGTTTTGAATGCTCGGCCTAGTTTAGGCACATTTCTGGCTAGCTGTTTTAACAACTTAACCTGTTTATCTACCTTTTGCCTCAGGGCTTTTTACCTTGTCTTCTTTCTTGCGGTCTCCATATCTGTCTGGCTGATGGCTGCTTGGCTTCTGGCCCCGGGCATGTCCCTCATTCTCTCCTTCTCCTTCTTCTTCTCTCATTCATTCCTCTGTTTTCTAGCCTAGCTTTTTCTTCCTATTTATTCTCTTTGCCTGCTAGCCCCGCTTACCCTTTCTCTGCCTAGCTATTGACTGTTTAGCTCTTTATTAGACCAATCACCTTAGGCAGGCAAGGTGAAACAAATATACCACATCTTTTCATAATTAAACATACATCCTTACATCCTTAAACACATGCAGCATAAACAAATGTAACACACCTTTACATGGTTAAAATAATATTCTGAAGCATAAACAAATGTAACACATCTTTGCCTAGTTAAGATAATATTCTACAACAGCTGCCATATTCAGAAACTATAGTATAGCTTGGGTCAAATAAGTTCTGCTGAATTTTATTTGTCTAAGAACTTTTCCTGTTAACAAAAGCCAAACAAGACTGAAGAGGGGCATTTCACCATGAAGGAGTTAATCTACTAGGTAGACACCATACTCCTTCATCTATTACACTCAAAACCTGGCTACAAATATGGACCAAGTGACAGTGTTGGTTTCCAAAAGGAAACCTATCTTCCAGAATCTCATTCAACTTTTCCTATTAATAATTAGTTCAATGTTTCCTTAAATGGCCATAAGAAGGACTTTCTGGTACATGCATCTCATAGTTTCCCCGACTCACTGACTCACCAGGCAGAGAACTAGAAATCATGGTTCCCCCTTTCCTCCATCACTATAGTTATCTCTGTTGTCTAACAATTTCTACCTTACCTCCTCTAAATCTGGACTACATGACCTACATGACAGCATCTAAAATCATTCACCTGTTTCCTCATGGCCCTGTATGGTGCCACACCAATGTATCCTTGCTATTATCATATCTCCATACACGTTCCCACTTTCAAAGATTTGTTGTCTGGTAAGTATGCCACTCTTCCTCATGTCCTGAGGTTCTTGTACCCTCTAAAATCATCTTTCCCAGCCTCCCCTCTTAACTGGTAGTGCCATCTGCCACCATCTATACAAATGTCAATTCATTTTGCAAATCATGGTCTGATCTCCCCAACCCTTGGAATTAACAATTCTTCCTCAGTGACCCATATCTCCAACAGCAGTTATGTTGTGGTCCTTTTCATATCTGTTTGAATCTCTCTTTCTGCTGTTGAGCCCCTTGAATTGGAATGATTTCTAGAGTCAGAACCATATCTGATTTGTCCCTCTGTCCCCAGGATCTAACACAAGGAATGGTTTATAATAGTAGGGAAATGTTTGCAGACAAATCACAATTTCTCCAAAGTGATTGACCAGATTCTGGTGAAGTGGAAAGACATCTTGCAAACCCCCATAATCCATTGCTCTTAACAATGATGGAATGGAAATCCAAGGGGACTAAAAGACCTGGGTAGAGTCCCACAGTAGCACAGGAAAAGAATGAGCTGAGCTCTCTTGAATACCATACCCTCAGCATGCTAGTATTGCAACATCTCTCTCTGAACTGCTTTCATATTGTCACTACAACATAACTCAGCTTTATTTTCCACAATATTGTTCATCCTGCAGCTGGCCAAAATGCCTTACCAGTGAAAGGGGAAAACTCCATAGTTAAATAAGAGGAGAGAGAAATTAACTGCTGCAGGTGCAGACAGGAAAATGTTAAACCAAGTTCATTTTGGAAGAACAGTTTTAAATTCATCACCTACAGAGGAAACAGGGACACAAGTACATGCACACACTGCTCTGTGCATGATGGCCACATGCATTGTGTGCTGACAGAATCATTTTACATCTCAATTATGAGAGGCAGAATCAGGGACAGTGTACAATGTGGCCAAGCGCCATGTCTGGGGCTGAAAAAGCCCCTTTACTCTAGTCTCTGGGGCCCATTGAAATCGTGATGCAAAACTTCATTTCCAGGTCACTCTTTATTCTTGCTGACAGCATATGTTCAAAAACGGGTTTCTTGTTCAGCTGCTTCCCATACATTTGCTGTTGAGAAGAACTTGGACCCCAGCCTGCCACAGTGCCCCAGGACCCCCACTAGAGACACAGTGGGTATCTAGGTGCACTCAGCTTCTGGCTGTATGACTGCAGGCAGCCAACTCCCCAGATGAGGGATTATTAAGCAAGTTGGTGATTTTCAGTTGAAGGATACCAGCCATGGAAGTTTAAAGTGTTCCCATGCAACCAAGGCTGCCAGTGAAATACCAATTTCTCCTTTTTTTAGAACAATTATTTCTTTTATTTTTCCCCAGACAAACCCTCAGACATTCTTCTCCTCCCTTCTGAGGCTTCTCTTTGAAAGAACTAGTGCCATAGATCATACAGGGTTACTCCCCAGGTAGAGCTGCAGAACACAGGTGCATGCTGGGGCTTCGGTGTCTAGCTTAGTCTCTGATTTGTTACAGGAGAAAGACTCACTGTAGTTGCCCAATTCCCCCATGTGGATACTTTGAAGATGGAGATGATGTATTAATTTTGTGTTTTTTTACAGATTTATGCTTTATGGACACAACTATATTTTTCTAAGCAATGAAGCAAGAAGCGACTTCATAGTCTGAATGTCAGAAATGCTGGGACGGTGGTGTCCAGCATTCTGGCCTCATTGAGAGGGCACAAAAACTGTCCAGAATGAAAATAAAGAGCCTGTTGTTTAATCTAGGGTGAGGGAGGAAATCATTTCCATACTTCATGTTGTTGATATAAAAACGGAAAGGGGACAGACTACTTACTGCACATGTGCAGAAGGTAAAATAATTTGGCAAAGAGGGGTTCTATGTTTCTTTCTTTAGCCCTCATTTTATCCTGAAATATCAGATCTTTGTCCCTGAGAATTGGAGCAATCATAGCAAAATACAAAGGTTTTCTGATGTTTTCAAAGCTTTGAAGAAGAGACCTGTGAACGCAGCACAATTGTGAGAGGCACAGTCCGAGGGTAGAAGATTTGGACCATCAACCAAATAAGGTAACAGAAGGTATTCGAGAGACATCAGTACTATGCTTTTGTGCCTTTGTATGCGGCTTGAAACCTGTTTCTCCATGTTCAAGAATCTTCAACATTAGTGACAACGATACAACCTAGTATTTGCCTAGCAAGATGCTTCACTGTTTTCAAGGACTTTATATATCTCTCTCCTCTTTGAACCCTTCAGCAATCTTGGAAACTAGACAAGGGCAATCCATAGCTCCATTTAGGTGAAAGCAAGCAAGATGCCACTGACTTGTTTTGGCTAGGGAAATAAGCTGGCACTGATTCTGGGTGATGAGTTGAGAGACGTGGTGTGAACAGGGAGGGGATGTTTCCCATCATGGACACTGGATGCTGGATGCAGTTGCCCTGGTCCTGTTGCTGCTGCATTTGCTCTCTGAGTGGTAGAGTGTTTACAGCAGAAGCCTTCCAGCTAGCATCCCCTTCTAGGATTGCTTCAGGTACAAAGATGCCTCACTTAAATTCATGCCCCAGGCAGGGACCTACAGTGGGACACTGACTGACACTGTTGTAAGGGGCCGGCCATTTTAGCCAAACTCTATACAACTCCGAGAAGTTCCTTTGGCTTCAGCGTACACTGCAGTTTGTGAGTGACATGACTCATTAATTTCCCCCTCTTTCAGAGGTGTGAGTCCAAGCACATCCTTTATCAAATGCCTTGCATGTTAAACTGGCTCAGAGTTGCAGACTCGGCTAGTCAATATACACTTTGTGTTTCCCAGGTTGTCCAAGGGTGAAGCTGGCAGGTGGGTTTTGTGGCTTTATTGCTCACCCATTGCCAGGTTGTGTATCTACAATCAATTGATTGCACAGGTGACTAAGTCTCCATGAAGAATGTCTATACTACACAATGACAAGTATGTCTAGTAACGTGTCTCTCACTCTCTCTCCAAAGGAACCTTAGTCATTTATCCAGCTGACCGCACCCTCTGGGCACAAGGGGATGTCCAAACACCACTGAAGCTGTTGGACATAGGGCCAGTGTCTCAGTCTATTCAGATTGATATAATGAAATAACACAGAACGAGTCTTTTTAAGTAATCTAATGTTACTGCTCACACCTTTGGAGCCTGGGAAATCCCAAATCAAGTAGGTAGCAGATTCAATGTCTGGAGAGGGTCTAGTGTTTATAGGTGGCACCTTTGTGCTGTGTTCTCACAGAAAAGGCAGGAAGCTCTCTCAGGCCTTGGTTATACTGTGTTAGCTTTATTTTGTGTGTATATGGATATGCATGTTCATATGTATAGGTGTGTATGTGTGTGTACATGTGTGGAGCAGCCAGAGGATAACCTTGGGTCTTGTTGCTCTGGTACCATACATATGGGTTGGTTTGTTTGTATTTTTGAGACAATGTTTCTTGCTGACTTGATACTCCCCTAGTGGGTTAGGTTGGCTGGCCAGGTAGCCTCAAGAATCCATCTGTCTGTACCTCCCCTTGGGATTATTTATGCCCACTTGGTTTTTTAACATGGGTTCTTGAATTTAGGTTCTCATGCTTGGATGCCAAACAAGTTGCCGAGCTGCTCTCCCAGCGCCCAGGTCCCTTTTATAAGAGTAACAATTTCAAAGGCCCCACCTCTTAATACCATTACAGAAGGTTTTTTTTTTTAAGCAAGCCTTAAACATTTAGGTCATGGTGGTAGGCTAGCTGAAGACCTAAGGTAGCAAGATGGATCCTTAAGATATTTTAGTGAGGGTTTCTAGTTCTGTGATAAAATACTAGGATCAAAAGCAACTTGGGGAGGAAAGAGTTTACACTAGCTTACATGTACCAATCATAGTCTGTTATAAAAGGAAGTCAAGGTAGGAATTCAAGGCGAGAACTGATGCTGAAGTCATGGAGGGGTGCTGCTCATTGCTTGCTCAGCCTGTTTTCTTATAACACCCAGGAAAAGTCCAGAAGTGGCACTGCACACAGTGACCTGGAGTCTCCCACATCAATTGCCAATAAAGACAATGTATGAAAGGCTTGCTCACAGACCAATTTCATGTGGGCAGAGGGAGATCAGCTCCCTCTTTTTCCTCTGGGTACTCTTGAGGAGGGAGAAATGAGAAATAGATAGATAGAAGTATAGATGAGAGAGACAGAAAACACAGGATAGCTCGGGAAGGCCTGGATCCTAATCCACCAGCCCCTTCTGTCTCTACTAAAGGGCTTTTTAAAGGAATGCCAAGGGGTGGAGCAAAAAATCTCCCCCAGCACAGCCAAGTGCAGACCATCCCAAACACTGGTGACCTTGCACGTGGTCAAGCTATCCCTTAATGCAGCCCTGCTGTGTAAAGTAAGCTCAGATCTCACTAGGAAACCTTTGTGGGCTCCCACAGTGGGCATTTTCTCAGTTGAGGTTCTTTATTAGAAAATAACTCCAGCTTGTATCTCACTAATGAAAACTAGCCAGCATAAACTGAATCAAAAGTCAGCTCATAGTAGACTCACCGTGTTCTCAAACCCTTGAGTTCAGCATTTTTCTTTCTCCAAATGTAGTATTGGAAGAGACATATATAGGCTCAATACAGTTCCCACAGTAGGTTCTTCAGCTCCAGGGAAAGGACCCCCTCAATGGGAAGCCAAACAGAAATCTCTGAAATTGATTCTCCTCTCCACCCCACCACAACAAGACAGATAAAAATCTTATTGTATACTAAACATTAGCAGAATTGAGTACTATTCATGAGGACTACATGATGTGGGCATGGTTTTTTCTACCATGTTCTCATTTAATTTACCAATCTGAAGAAACCAGATACATCCTAGCATGGATGACAACTTCCCCATAACTTCATAGATGGAGTTCTCTCTAAATTTAGTTTACCTTCCGTGATCTGCATAGTCTAGCACTTCCCAAAATCATGAAGTTACACCCATTTAGGACAGAATTATATACATATGGCCAGGAGGTGTAGGACAGAGTGGCTAGAATCTCAGGTGAAGGTCCAATGGCCCTTCCCAGACCCACTTTCTATGAGGGATGTCAGCAGTCAATGATCTCAGAACGGGAGTTTCCTGTAAGGAGTCACAGCTGTCTGATGAAGACACTATCTGCTATGCTCAGAGGTTAGTATTCTCAACAGTTGCACTGGTTACTACTTAGATAACATTATTATGGAGTTGTATGAACAAGGAGTAGCTAATACTTTAGAGGCCTCACTGAGTTATACATGTGTGGTCCAGCAGATAGATACATCAGACAAAGAACAAGAGGCCCATCGCATTCATAAAAAAGGTTCAGTGCATAAGGTTATTCTGGGACAGCCTATCCAAACTAAAACTCTATTTCATTATGCTTCTCCCATCAAAAAGAAAAATGCCCAGTACCTGTTAGGCCTTTTGTGTTTCCAGGCAGCATATTTCATTTTATATATATGTGTGTATATATATACACACATATATATACATATATATACATATATATATTCCATACATAGTAGAAAAAAACTATGCATAGCAGGTTCACACTGAAAGCATCCTGTAGAAACTATGACATCGTAAGTACCAATGTTGGAGAAAATCAGCCCATGGTAAATCCCAGGAAGAGAATAACAACACAGATGCCTGAGCTTCTGGAGCAAATCCACATTATTTGAATGTGGGAATTACGTGCCTATTGGAAAATAATTTTGGCATGCTGTTGATCCTGATAGATACAAAGTATTTGGGCATTTTGACCATGGGAAATCAAACAACTTTAATTTAGAACAACCTATCATAAATTTGGTTCTGTCTAGTCCATACAGTTATATATAAGGTTAGGCAGGTCCAGTCACAGTACATTATGAGAAGGAAGTGAAATGTCTAAAATAAATCCCAAGTGGAGCAAGGGGAAATGCAAGCCAGCTGCATGGAGACCTGACATCACCATCATCCATCATTGTGCACTAGCATCGTCTCAGCTCACAGCCACAGTCATATGGGGTAAGTAGGCAAGGTTCTTTAAGACAAGATGACCAAGGAGAGAAGAGTCCACTTAACACACATGGATGGGGTGGGTCATTCTGTCTTCCCATGCTGAAAATGGAACTATGCATGTGTTTTCACCTATGGTTGCCTTAAAATCACTTATGATAGTAACTATTCCTAATGAGCAGAGATTTGGGTAGTATGTTCTTTCTTCTCTGAACTGATAAGGATTCTAAGGCCAGACATCCAGAACTCTCACACTTGGGGGTCTACAGGTTACCCTACTAGAAGAACTGACTGCTAAGAGGAGCAGAGTGGATGCCAAAGGAAGAAGAATATGAGAAGAATGGGACTTGATGTTTAAACGTGTCCAGACACGCAGGTAGTGGTGGATGAGTGAGGAGATGGGAACACTAGGAAGGTGGCTTTGGAGGTATCATGTGTACATGCACGAGCATACTAGTGTGAAAATTTTCCAACACATGTTAATACCTATCCAGAAGTGTCTACAGTATCAGAGACCATAATCAAGCAAGCAGACAAGGTGACTTGGACAGTTCATGACAGCTAGCCTCTTCCACAGGTCACCCTGGTTTGAGTGTCATGAGCAGTGGAGTGACTTTGCCATGAAAACAGGAATGGGAATATTTTCCATTTAAAAATCATGGACTCTCATGTACAGAGTATGACCTTTAAATATTGCCATTGAGTATCCAACTTTACCAAACACTCAAAACAATCTACAGTTGCTGATATGGTGCTATTAGAACACTGTTTAGTAGCAAACTGACTACAACGAACCAATTAACCTTGGAAATGACTAATAGTTGTTAATAAAACAGAATTATATCTCAGGTATAGGTATGTTTTTCTTGCCCGTGAGGACTCAAAACATATTCATGGGCTTAATGTTTTTCTCCACCAGCTTAGAGCAATACAGATATGATGATAACCAGGACCCCAAACAAAAAAGACTCAGAGTGTATAGATCATACATTCATATACTGGTCACAAAATACCTCTTACCATCCAGACACAGAAAATGGCTTTCAGAAGGCATGGCAAAAGCACTAGTTTATAAGGGATGTTTTTTGTGGATGATACACCAATGCCTGGGACAGAGTAGAAACTATGAATCACAGATCTGTATATAGAGCTGTGTCCCCGGTGGTCAGAACACATTGAAACTGGGAATGAAAATACAGAAGTAGGAATAGTCTAGTTACCATCATTCCTTGCTGGATCACTGAGCAAAATGGATGTTTTCTTCCTCACATTGGGCTCTGTGAATTTAGCAGTCCTGATCAAACAAGTTGGAATATTTTAATCAAAAGTATTTTAATCTAAACTACACTCAATGATAAGACAGAGCTTCTCTGGGCTCATTTCCTAATTCTTGTGTCTGGTAACCAGCAGAAAAGTAGGGATGTTATATTTTCAGGGGTAACTGATCATCCTTCAAAGGCTGTTTTTATACAACAGGGGTAGATAAACTACATTTATCATCTAGGAGATCCATTTGGGAGCCTTTTGGTACTCTCTTGCCTAATGCTGGAAGTAAATACACATTCAAGTGGCCTGGCCTGAAGAGGCACTGGGACTCAGCAGCACTATGCACTCTGCCTGAAGATCTAGGTCACCAACCAAGACAGACAGAGGCCTTGCTAGAGGAAGTTAAACGCTTTGAAATGAGTAATGTGAAAAGAGTGAGGGGAAGGAAGTGCTGAGGCTCTGAGACCAGCTCCTGCATTAGAGGGGGTCGTTTTTCCCCTACGTTTCCTTATCCTGTGTTTCCTCCACGAAAAATCAAAGCAACTCCAAGGAATCCTGAAAGAATTTATCCTTGAATATCCATTCGGGAAACAAGGGTGGGCTGTGTCAGATACTGTAACTTATCAGCAAGTTTTCTTTTCCAGGAGAGGAATTTTCCCCTAGATATCATGAATGCTATTTGAGGAAAGCCTTCACCGTCTCCTTGGCTGCAGAGAGCCACCTGCCCCAAGTTCATGCCCTTCCTCAGGTAACTGACATCCAGCAAACATTCGGTGACAATACGCAGTTTGCTGGTTCAGCGGAAAGTGAGACAATGTTGACAGATGGTGGTAGCCCTAGATTTTCTTGTGGAGCTGGCCCAAGTTTTCACTGGGTTGTGTAACTGCTGAATTTCTCCTTACACTATCTTCTTTCACTTTGCTTTCAGACGTACATCCCAACGGCACACTGCAGTAAACATCCTGCATGCTAAAGACTACCTAAGATTCTGCCTTCTAAAGAACAAAATTTTCTCTTCAAAATAATATCATGTATACTGCCTTATTTTCCCTTTGTAGTAATCCTGTTAGCTAGGCAAGGCAGATTTTATTTTTTAGATACAAAAAGGGCCCAGAGAAGTTAAATGGGGTTTCCAACATGTAACAGCAAAACTCACCATTGACAGGCCCACCTACGACACGCCCACCCTGTCTTTTTTTCTTATTCTACCATGTGTCTTTTCTGTGCAGAGGGAGCCGGGCTAGGCTGCAATTTCACCCTTCTGCTATGCAACGTGCCCAGATCTTAAGGCTTGTTCTCTCAAAGTGCTCTGGGAGATGTAGTCACAGCACCATCAAGGCAGTTTAGAACAAGTAAAAGGGGGGTGTTTTAATGATGTTTTTATGACATATTGGTCCTATAAAGGCTTATTAAAAAGTAAACCATGCTAATATAATACAAAAGCTGTCACTTACAGTGAAAGATCTGATGATTTAGAAGTAGTACCAAACTTCAGGATCATCTTATAAACAAAACATAACTAAAAACGAGCAAGAGTTTGGTGTTAGGAATTAATTGCACAGCTAACTCACTGATCTCAGGGCTGGGTATATCCTGTTATTGAGGGTGATATCCCTGTGAATGTCCAAGATCCTTAACTGGATGACTTGATTTCCTTACAGCTTATAGTGTGAAGACTTTTCTTTCTCAGCATACCTCTAAAGAGAGTATATCCATACTGCATCCTGGAAGAGAGACGGAAGCCTGTGGAACTGTTGGGGAAGGAAACACTGGGAGCAGCCAGAGATTAGTAGCTCTGAAGTCTCAATAAACTTAGCTTGCCTCTGTGTGCGTCAGTGTCTGCCTGGTCATTCAAGTCTCTTAATCTTGAAGGGAAAAGAGACCAGATGGTCACCGGTCCCTTTCAGGGCTCAGACGTGCACAGCTGACCCCTGGCTTTCCCAGTGTTTCTGGCCTGAGCTGCTTTGGATTTCTGACATCACACAGACTAGAAAGTCCAGGACTTGGACTGTAAGTGTCAGAAAGGATGGGAAAGGAGATGACATGGTAGAATGACTGTAATTTACAGAGGATGCCTTGTGTAAGTTCAGTTCCACAGCCAGGAATAGTGGGGCCAATGGTATCATGACAATAATTAAAAATACATCACATTATTCTTAATAAGGGGTTTAATGAAGCCATTCATATAAACGGATTAAAGTTTAAAATTAATGCTCTGTGGCTACCACCTCTGTCCTCTATATCTAGCACAATCAAAACTTTTAAGTGAGTAAAATCAAATGAAAATGTCTATATCCCAGCTTCCAAAAGGAGATTATAACACACAGCACCTTGAGGGCAAGCATGTATCATCATCTCTGTAGGAATTAGATAAATCAGCAGCAGTGATACCCAGTGGTTAGAGAATAAATTATCATTGAAATCCAAACAAGAATAGCTTCAACTAAGTGGAGTAGTTGACTTCTTGATGGTATGTTTGAAAATATGGAGATATTCCATTGACATTTGTTTTTTCTCTACTTCTGCAGTTACCAAAGCTCAAACATGTATCTTCTGTATTTCTCTTATTTTTTCTGAAAGCAGTGATATCCAATATTCTTATAAGGGACAGATATATTACTTTCACTCTGACACCTAAAAGCTCAGCTGTCAGAAGGTTGAGAATGAGAGGAATGAGCAAGTGTGATTGGAAAGAGAGCCTAACTCCATTACAGCTTCTCCCCATGACTGGACTCTAACCACCACAGAGTGACAATGCACAGTAACAGACTGGGAACACGGCCTCATAGAGGTGAGCAAGGATGTGCCTGCATTTCCTCTTCCTGGTTTTTTTTTCCCCTATCATGCACAGTGCTTACCCTTATGTCTAGACCCAAAGAGAGCATTGGTTCTAAAGAGGACAATCTGTAGGTGGAATGAGTTACCTGCCTGTGGGTGGAACACACTAAAGCATCCTTTCCTGGGAAGGATGTGGGTCTAAGAGTCCTACTCAAGAGGCAGCCATATATGGAAACACAGAGTCCTGATCGCATCCTTAAAGCAGCAGGGCAGACCTCTCCCAGGCAAGATTCCATGGTTTCCAGACAGATGCCAATGGCTGTCTAGAAACCCTAGAGCAGTGCTTTCCTCCCTGTTAGAACACAGGTATTCCCGAGAGAGTTAAGAACCAAGTGGTCTTGGGGGGAGAAATTGATTGCCCACTGGGAGAACAAGAATTGAGAGCAGAGGTTCAAAAGGAGAGAGGAGGGAGCTTGAAAATGGAGAGTCAAGCCTTCAGGAGAAAACCTCTCAGGAATAAAATAGAAGAGTTAGAAGTAGGGTCTGCTCATGTCAGCATTGCAGGTATTTGAGCAAATCATGAAAGCGTTTGTAGTTGGACTTATTTGACCCACCAGCTCATGAAAAAAAGACATGGAGACTTATTACTAATTATGAAAACCCGGCCTTAGCTTAGACTTGTTCCTAACTAGCTCTTATACCTTAAATTGTATGTTCTTAATCTATGTTCTTTTACATGGCTTGTTTACTTTTACTCTGTACACCTCATCCTGCTTCCTCTCTGTGTCCTCTGGCATCTCTGCTGTGCCTAGATTCATCTCCTCCTGCCTGTCTTGCTCCAGCTAGTGACCCTGCCTTTCTTCTTCCCAGAGCTCTCTCTGTCCAGAAATCCCTGCTATACCTCCTGCCTAGCTATTGAGCAGTTAGCTTTTTATTAAACCAATCACAGTGACATATCTTTACAAATATCTCACAACAAGCATTTCCTTAGCCATTTCGTTAACTGTTGTTTCCATGGAAGTTATTCATACTGTAGTGGCCACAATCTGGCATTTCGTTTGGAGTAGTGTGATGATGGGGGATGTTTAAGTCCAGCAAGATCAAGGAACATTCGAAAGTAGTGACTCATTGTGGAGTCAGGGTGAAGAACCAGGTGTTTCCTCATGTGTAAAATGACATTTCCTTGACTGTCCCTTTATGAGATGAGGTGAGGTGGCATATGCAGACAATAGGGAGCCAAGGCTATAGCTCTGCACAGCTTCCCATAGACCCTACCTCTGGAAGGGTTAATGTTTTGCATAGGAGATTCCTGTCAGGAATTGGCACATAATATGTGCTCAGTAAATGCTAGTTTTCCTCTCCTATCTTTAGAAAGCCTTTAGTTTCTCTATTTAATCCAAACTTTGAAGCAGCAATTTGTCTCTCTAGGATAAAACAAAAATATGTTTGAACCAGTCTTTATCTGAAGAAAGTTCTTCTGGGTTCAGTGGGAGCTTATTACCTCCCCACTACCCCATGAAAACACGTGGAGTCCATATTAGTCTCTGTGTCTGCACTCTGACAATGTGTTTGACATTCCTTAATTAATTAGTTCCCTTCTAGCTCCTGCATGCAGGGACCTGCTGGCCAACTTTGGCATGCTTTCCAAGTCGGTACCCCTTGGGTGCTGCATGCATGTTTTGTGACTGGTGTAACCTGTCAGCACTTTCCTTTCAGGGGCTTTATTTCCCCCTTTCAAGTCTGTTTTCTTCTTCTCTGACAGGATCTGGCAGAACCTCATTCTTTTTCAACAGAATTCCAAAGAGCATGCTAACTATCCAATTGCTTTTCTGATTACTCCTGGAATAAAAGCAGTCTAATCCCACATTGAAAACCATGCTAGACAATGACTGTTGACATCAGAACAGCAAACACTGGCAAAGCTACTAAAAGAATGGCAGACGGTGGGTAATATTTTATCTTTGCCTAAGGGGGTCTTTAAAAGATGTTAAGGGAGGGTATACTTAGAAGACTGTATCAGCAGACATCGGGTTTAAAGAAAATGTTATTTATCCTATCAGTCACACTATGGGTAGGAAATTCTTTCTGAATTCTTCTCATAGCTTAGCTGTCCACGCTGTTGTGCTGGACAGCATCAACACAGTGGGTAGATGAAGAAAGGGGAAAGTCCACAAGCTGGGAGTGATGGCTCACTCCAGTACTTCCAGGACTGGCAAGAGTGAGGCAGGAAGAAGATCTGAGTTCAAGGCCAGTCTCAGCTACTTAGTAAGTTACAGGCCAACCTGGACTAAAGAGGAGACACTCTGCTTCAACACACAAAATCCAGGGAGGGGACTAAGAAGTCTCTGACTCAGCCCCATCTTTATGTACTCCTCACCATTCAAGATTAGCTCAAAATCAACTTTCTTTGTGTTATTTTATTCTTCATATGTACTATGTCATTCTACAAACTCCACAGTTCTTTGTGTTTTTCTGTATTTTGCTTTTCTTTCTTTTTTTTTAAATGAAGGGTCTTCTAAAGCACTTACTAGCATGCCAATGTCTCCCATATTATAAATGTTTCAGACTCCACATGTCTTTTTGATATCTATACTTCTGGCACTTAGGAGAGCCCCTGATGTAAAGTGGGTGCTTAACGAATGCTGGAAGAATGGATGGATGGATGAAAGATTAGTTAAGTTCTGGACACATGCTGTGCTCTGTTTGTACTCTCCTAAGGGCACAAAAGAAACAGCATATTCTGGCCAGTCATGATGAGGATCAGTCTACTGTAATTGGGTTGGTTCTCATGAGCCTATGGGAGAAGTTATAAAGCTTTCCTGGGGCTGTGATAGGGTTGGGTTTCCTTTCTACAGCATATGCACTGACATGGACCTATAAACAAACAGAACTAGATCTCCTGTAGGAGACATAATTTCACAGCTAGGAGAAAAAGACAACCATACTCTTGACTAGAAGGATAAGGAATTGAGTCCTAAGAAAGTAGAGTGCAATATTGGTTTTATATAACCGAGTAATGGCAGATCTGAGACTAGAACCCATATACTGAGACTAGAACAGGATTTTTCTATGGAGGTCATCATTGTACCCTGTATGGGCTGCTATGATGTAATACTGAGTGACAGACAAACAACAGGATTTCGATCTCACAGTTAGGAACAGTGGGAAGTCCAAGATAAAAGAATAAGAGATTTGAAGTTTGACAAATGTTTGCATATTGGTCCATAGACAGAAACTTCTGGCTGTGTCCTCCTGTACTAGAAGGAGATAGCCAGTGGTTTTGTGTAATCACCTCCTAAAGGCCCTACACCTGATTATTTTCACATTGGAGAATTGAGTTTCAATATATGAATTTGGGCATAATTAAACATACAAGCCACAGCAATTATGGTGGGTATATTGTGTGCATGTGTATGCACGGGCAAGTGTGTGCATATGCGAGTGTCACTATTTGTCTTAATTGGGATTTTATTGCATGGTCAAAAGCAATAAGAACCTTAAGACAATCTGTAAAACACATGCACATTGAAAAAAACCTGGGCTTTTTTCAGCTTATAGTTCCACAGCATACTCCATCACCAAGGAAAATCAGGGCAGGAACTCAGTTAGGGCGGGAACCTGGAGGAAGGCGATGATGCAGAGACCATGGACAGGTGCTGCTTACTGGTTGACTCTCCATGGCTTGCCCATCCTGCTTTTATAGGATGGCGTCACACAAAGAGTTGGGCTCTCCCACATGGATCACCAATCAAGAAAATGCACCACAGGCTAATCTGGTGGGAACTTCTTCTGAATTGTGGTTCTTTCTTCCAAAATGACTGTAGTTTGGGTCAAGTTGACAAGCACATGGCTGATACACTATTCTTTTCCAGAACATTCTTTCAATCGAAGCCTGTGTCCATTAAACAACAACCCCTCTCCCTTTTTTCTTAAAACCCCTGGTAATCACCAATCTGACTTTATTTGTATGAATTTCTCTCTTCTAAGAATCTCACAGAGTGTAATTATACAGTATCTGTCATTTTGCATTTAGCTTATTCCACTTCACATAATGTCTTCACGGTTGGTTCATATGCTAGCATGTACCCAAATCTGTTTCTTTTTGAAGCTGAAAAACATCTAACTATATGTATATACCTAATATTGACTATCTATTCACAAACTAATGGCCACTTGGGATGTTTCTACATTTTGGCTATTGTAAAATATTGTGATGAACATTAGTATAAAATATCTGAGTCCCCACTTTTAGTTATTTTGTGTATCTAACCATAGATTGATATTGGAGAAAAGTGTTTTCTTGATTATATGTCTCAAGTCTTAGGCAGGGTGAATGGTGGCCATGACAGTCTCAATATTTAATTCCTTGTATCTTAAATATTAAACATATGAAGATTGCTGAATCTACATCCAGGTGAATTTTGTTTTCTATGCTCCATATCAGCTCTGTGCTAGGAGCTTGGTTCACACCTGTATAAGATGTAGTACCAGAGCAGGAAGATGATTCCAGTGACCAAACACAACACATGAGATGAGATACACTTAACAGCACAAAACACTCGTAGAAAGAGATGAGGTAATGACTAATAGTGGTGAGTTTAATGGGGTGTTGATGGAAGTTCACCATTGAAGTCTTCACAGTCACAGAGATGCCATTTAGACAGGAAATAAGAAGTCACCAGGAAAATGTGTTGAGAAACTCATATTCAAATGTAAGAGGAGGAAAAGCTATGTGGTGTATAGTTTAATCTGCCTCTAGTATAAATTGTGAGCAACCAATTTATGGGGTCTTACAGGGAATGATGGTTAGTTGGGCATCAGGACTATTAATCTTTGCAGCAATCAGAGCCACTGAGAATGAAGAATGAAGCAGTGTGGAAGAGATGGCAGAGAACCGTAATAACCAGGATTTGGTGACTGGCTTACAGATTGTGGGAGAGGGGAGGAAGCTGGTAGAGAAAGTAGTCAGAGGTGACTCCAAGATTATTCACTAATTAAGTAGGCTATCACTAGATCTATTCACTGGGATGAGAAAATTTGGAGGATAAAAAAAGGAGGTCAAGGAATAAGAATGATGAACATATTTGAGCATATTAACTACAGGGTCCCTTATAAAAGAGAAATTTAGCAAGAAATAAAAATTAAAGACAGAGGATGTGGGCTCAAACTTGGTTGACTTCATGAGAAATAAGCCACTCTAGTCAGTTTATGCAACAAAATAAGTATTTATGCAGTGAATTTAATATTGGCAAAATCATTAGAAAAGCTGAAGAATTAGGACCTAAGTGCATTTGCAGAAATTGTATCTATAAGATATCAAAGTTATAAAAATAATGTTCCAGAAAGCCAAACTCTCCATCATAATCAGGAGGCTCAACTGAATAAACTGGAGACCACTTCCATGTTGCATATATATATATATCTTTTTCAGTTTCATTCCTAACTGTTATTTATGATAAAATACCCTAACAAATGGATTTTCAGAAAGACTTTCTTTGGGGTACAGCCCACTATCATGGGGAAATCAAGGAAGCAGAAACTTGAAAAAGCTGCTCACTTTCATCCATAGTCAAGGGCAGAAAGCAATGAATTAATGCATACATTCTAGTCCTTAGTTGCCTTTTTCTTTTTTTATTCATCTAGGGCCTAGCCCATGAAATGGTACCATCCACATTCAGGGTGGGTCTTCACAATGAAATACCCAATTAAAAAAAATCCTTCAGAGGAATGTCCACAGGCCAACATAATCTAGACAATTCCTCACTAAGATTCCCATCTTAGATGAGTAAAGTACACAATCAAAACTAGCTATCACATGCTTCTACACACAAGAAGCTAATGAGCAGATACAATAAAACTGCTGTGAAGACTCTGGTGCTCCCATGATTGTTCTTGCCTGCAGCAACCATCAAGCACAGCAAGCAGATGGTGTTGGCATCACTTCAGCATTTCAGATCTTATATATCTATATTTTCTTGACTGTGATGGTGGTTGTAAAACTGTGAATATATGAGAAGTCATTGAATTATACATTATGGTAAGTGGGTAAATGTTTTGGTATAGAAGTTATATATCAATTGGTGAAACTTACTCTACCCCCTGAATGCTAGCTGCAAGGGAGTCTGAGAATGCTTTGTCATTTTACCAAGTCTGTACAAAAAAATACAGTATAAAGAAAGATGTTGCAGTGAATGCTGAGTAGACAAATTTTGGGTGTTTTTACAAGGATAAGTAAATTCTCCATATGATAATATGAAAAAAGAAAAAAGAATGAAAAAGGCAAGTGAAGATCTGATGTTAACATTTTAGAAAACACAGAAAAATAAAGTTTAAAAATGAGACAGAAAAAAAATGGCTAAGATGACAAAATATGAAGCACAGACACAATACTGGAAGCAAAAAGTAAAATATCAAAATGGGAAGGTAGAAAACTAATTAGTGTGTACTACTTCCTAGGTAGGTGGATTGGGTAAGTCCGTTCTGTGTGTCTTAGGACTCTACAGTAATACCTATTTTTACACCTACTTCATGATTTTCTGGGAAATCAACCAAGACAATTCATGTAAAAGCATTCTAGTTCAAACTACATATCTTCTGTACCAGATTATTTTGAAAATAAATAATTGATTAACTTTCTTTCCTGACAGCTTGCAGGGCACTTTCAGATACTAGATTAGCTAGTCTACAAAGAGGAGGCCTACACATCAGCTCCAGCTCAATTTCTCTAAGTCCTGTGTCTGAAGGGTATGGTTGTCTTCAGCAGTAGGGACTTACCTGAAACTTCTGGGGGGCAACCAATGATTAAAACAATCTGTATTGTTTGGGGAGTCTCTTGGACCCTCCTGATCAGCAACTTGAAGGTAGGTTTGCCATGACTGGCATTGGGGATTTTGTTACATAGTCTATGCCTTGGGGGAGGAAACATTATCACCTATGTGGCATAGCTATATTTAAAGTATATTTGTATATATATTTGTGTGTGTGCTTATGTATATATGTATGTATATATGTACATATATATGTGTATGTTGTATGTATAAGTATATAGAGATGTGTAAGTCTGTGTAAAGTCTGTATGTGTATATATTTATATGTGTGTATGTGTGCACATACATACATTTTATAGATGTGTTTTTAAGTAAACACATAAAATGATGCTTCTCTATGGCTTTTATAGATGTGTTTTTAAGTGAGCATATAAAATGTTTCTTTATGGTTTATCAAACACTTGGTGTTTTTTATCTCTCCTTCCCCCTCCTCCTCTCAAGTTAAAGCTCCCATGTTTTCCCCCTTTCCCATGCCATAGCATCTGAGTCCTATGTTTGCCCTCTGTAGTGCTCTTTCTCCCTCTCTACCCCCACATTCCCTTTCTACTTTCCTGGCTTCTGTGGTTACTTCAGGTTTTCTACTCAAATCTAAAGAGTCCTACACAGCTGGAAAGCCTATAAGTTACAACAATGACTAGTTTGGCACAATATCCGCAATGACGCACTAATAGCACCTTTGTTTTAGGGGCAGTCAACAGCTGTCTAATAAGAATTAATGTCTGTTCACTGGCAGGGAATTCATGACTGGGAAGACAAACCCACTCAACTACTCTAGAGAGGTCATATTCCCTAGAAGAGACCTACTAATGTCATTTTCCTAAACTAATATAATTTCTAACTGTTTTCTCAATACATGTCTTTACACCCACAAATAAATGTAGCTCTCACCCCTCATCAAAAAGCTTTTTAGAGCAGATAGAGACTATGACAGAGATCCACAACTGTTTAAAACAAAAAATAAGTGTCTATGGGCTACCATGCCTTAACCAATACATCTACAGTGTAACCCATACAACTAAGGCTCACAGAATATCTCAGAAGAGGGAGAGATTGTAAGAGCCAGAAGATCAGCATACCTGCTGCCTGATAAAGTATTCTAGACATGAAGGGGATGCTGAACACATGAAATCTCACCAATACAGATAAACAAGATCTGCATAACGACAACACCAGATGACTTGTTAACACGGATAGGGAACCTTCCCAAGGCCCTAGCCCTAGATGAAAGCTACAAAGAATCAATGGCTGATGAGAGAGTGAGAATCAGATTTTTTTTTCCAGGAATGAGCCCTCTGATAGGTTATCTAATACTAAATGGTTAGCTCAAAACACATGTACATATGAGAAACATGAAATGGATTCAATAGGGTGTGTGTGTGTGTGTGTGTGTGTGTGTGTGTGTGTGTGTGTGTGTGCAAACACATAAATGTAACAATAATTATAGAAGAAAGAGTCTTGGAGTTAGGGCCATGGGATGAGTTGAACTGAATAGAGGGAAGGGTTGATATTATGTAAACACAGTATCCACAGATGACATTCTCAATAATATTTTTAATTAAAACAAGATCATTTAGCCTCTACAACCAATTTGTACCTTAGAGTCAGGATATTTTCTAAATAACCTATTTGAACAAAAACTCTCACCACACTAATTTAACTGTTTCATTTCAACAGAAATAAAGAATGACTTCTCATATAGAGCAATATGCCATCCATATGCATGCATGTAGACAGTCATAAAGCATCTTCCTTAACAAAGATCTGAGACTAGATCAACAATAGAGTCTACTTCCCATAGCATTCCTGTATGGACACGGTCAGGCAAAATACAGGGCCCTAAAGTCAGCAGATACACTCTGCTCCCACTCTTGCACTTGCCCCCCTCAGGCCCCACTGCACACTCCTTCCTGCCGTCTCATTTACTGACTCTCAAACACAGAGAGCCTGTGTGCTTAGGAGTGGGACTCCAATCATCCCACTTCTCAGGCACTCGGCTACATTTGTAACACACCAGCTGTTTCTGAGAACACATTCTTAATATAGGAACAGCAAGACATTCTGCTGTCACTGTCCTAGGCCATGCCAGAGCTCTGTCACAGCAGTGGATCATATTGAAAAGCAAAATCAAAGCTGGGTCTTCAGAGAACCTGCTCAGGGTCTCTTTCTGAGTGTCCTACTCCATCTTGGTTTGTTCTGGTCATGAGATGCAGGTTTGGGGGTGCTTTGGAGGACAGCATTATGTAAGATGAGACCCAGTTACAATTCCCAAATAGCCCATGTGGTGGTAAAGAACGAGTGCAGAGTCATAGCTGACTAGACTCAGTTTTCAGTTATTTTGTACACAGTGGCTATCATGTATTGCCATTTCAAAGGCCTCTGCTATGAAAAGCAAAGTGGATGCTTTGGCCTGGAACTAGAGATCGCCCTCTCTACTTAGTCAGGATGTACCATTCATCACAAGGATTGCTTGACATTTGTTGACTTGTCACTTGGAGAAATGTGGTGGTTAATAGTCTGGACTTGGAGCCAAGGCTGTCTTAGATGACTGGATTCCTGGATCTGCCTCTTCCTAGCTATGGAAACTTAAACAAGTTCCATGCCCTCTCAGTCCCAAATGTTCTTTTTTCTCTAAAAGAAAAAAATCATGCAAAGTGCTGAACACAATGTTTGGGCCATAATAATCCTACTATAAACGTAAGTCCTTATTATTCACTGTGGCAATTTTGCCTTAAGAATTTGCAATACTTTAGACCATTTTAAGTATTTATTTATGGCCTGTATGAAAAGAGGAGCTATTCTCCTCAATATTAGTAATGCTCTGAACTGAACACAAAATGGACACAAAAGCACATATAATCATACTTTGAAGATACTTTACATTGCAATTTAAATTTATTTACTTTTACAGAGTGCATGCTTTGTGTTAGTGTTTGCCAACTGGCATGTCCTTCTTGGGTCTTTCTCCAAATGAGTGATCCTGTCTGCCTTCTTTGGCAAGGTTCTTCAACAAAATAAAGCTTTGGTGACGTGGAATAAAGAGTTGACTAGCAACAAAACATGGAGGATGGAAGAGAAAGTGTGCTGATGTTTTTTAAAATACAAAGTTCTTGACTGGTCTTAAGCACAAGCAAAGCTGCTGATTTATCTTAGATTTTAAATGACCTTCATCCCCCCCCACCCCGTCCCTGACCTCCCCACCATATGAGACACATGCTATAACAAATATTTTGTTAAGGTTCTTTTCCTAATTTGGTTAAAATATCAAGTAGACACCCCTGCTAATGTTAAGCTGAACTAAAATGGAAAATTCTCTTTTGGTTAAACATGTATCAAGGAGGTGAATAAAGTTCAGCTTTTGGTCATTTGCTCTACTATGCTAAAACTTAAAAACTGAAGAAACTAGTGACTATTAAATATCACAGAGTTATCATCTCTACATATTTCCAATCTTCAGCTACACACACACACACACACACACACACACACACACACACACACACACACGCACGCACACGCACACGCACACACCACATCTCTTCTCTGAACCTGAGCCAGTCCATTTCCAATAGTTAGGTCTAGAAGTCTGGGAAAATCCGGTGTGGACTTCAGAAGACCAGGTTCCATAGGGCTCAGCACACTGGGTCCCTTCTGAAAATAAATCCATATCAGGTCCCTCCCAAAGAAACAAATGACCAGGTAAAAGTGTCACCCTAGGCTGCAAAGACCCCAGAGGGACTCCAGATTTAATTGCTGCCTAGTTCTAGATTGCTAGAGCATTTCAGAGGAAGAATATATAAAAATTACAACTGATATTCTGAAATGTTCAGCTCAACCTCTAATATATGTCTGCCCCCTTGGAAGAAGAGTGAAGAGTTCTCCTGCCCTGTTTGCCATATAAAAGGCTATATTATTTACAAAGCTCCCTTATGGTATTCACATCACCATTCATAAAAATTTCTTGTTTATCTCCTTGCTTTCCAGACTACTGTCTTTCCTTATTAGAATGAAAACACAAAGCAGGGACCTTTCCATCTTATTTGCCACCTGTCACCATTCCTGTCCCCAGAATCTATGATGGAGCCTAATACATTGTAGGCAGACAATGAATATTTTCAACTGAATGAATATGTATTTACCAACTTACCCAACTAACCTCAGGGGACTTGTTTTACGACCTAATGCAGCTTAAGACTAGAAGAGAATTGAAAATTTTGTATTTAAGTCTATTTTTTAAAATACAGCATTAGAAACTGTGCCCTGGAAGGCTACAACATGCAACTAATTTCCTAAAAATTAAAAATGTGCTATGTAATCTTGATGTTCTAAAATCCATAGGGCAAATAGAGATGTGCTAATGAGGATATGCAATACCAAATGCTAAAATATATAAGCCCCGAATCTTGTTTCTTATTCATGCCAGTTCCAACGCCCCGTTGGAAGGTGTGTGTTATGGGTAGAGAAGGGCACAGAATGGCTCCATGTGCTGCCATTCAGGAACCAGGCTTGTTACATTCTATGGCCTGTATCCTTCAGTGCCTGTTTTTCTTTTACCCATTAGTGGAAGAGCAGGGTGAGCACGCACCAGGACCTCATGAGACCAGACCCAGAAGTTAATCACAAGCCACTGCAGAGGAAGCTGGTCTCTGAAAGCCACAGGAAGCACGGGGATTGCTAGTATGCTAGGGTGCTATAGCATTTCTGCTGTTTACCATGACGTTTGGTCTTTGGAACTCCTTAAGGTAAAATTTTCCTTTGAGGTCTCCAAGCCCTTCGTTGATCTATCGAGAGCTCTACTTAAAATAAATCACACTAAAATTTAAAATGCCATTGACTGTACTTTCTTCCTCATACTGGATTATGTATTATGATAAAGTCTGGTACCACTTAGAAACGTATTTCTCAAGTTTGTAACTGTGAGCAGGCCTAAAACATTGGCATTGAGTTGGAGCAGAGTGAATTATTATTATTTTTTTATTTTAAACAAATTTATTGTCATCCTTAAGATATTACCAGAACTTATCAGACTCTAAAATTACTCCTGCTTGCTAAGGCAGGATGAAGATTGCCAATACAGCCCATCACATTCTCTCAGGCTTTTTCCATTATCACTGGGCTTTAAGGCTGCTGCCTCCCAAGGTAAACAAATGCTCATTATTAACAGACCAGCCACACTTAACTGTATGAGGGAGTGTGTTTCTGTCCAGCAACCTGAGCACACGTTTACTTCCCTCACCCACACTCCGACTGCCCTGAGCAGCTCCTGATGCGAGCCAATATTGCCCCTGCATCCCTCTAGACAGCAAGCAGTGTGAGATGAGGGTATGGAAGCAAATCAGCATCTCAGTGTTTTGACCACCCTCCGGGAAGCAAGAACAGTGCGGACACGTCAGGAATAGTGAACTGAACTCAGACTTGAATTTGGAGAACAAGGGCAGGGCACTGTGGGGAAGAACAATGAAGCTTTGCATCCCCAACTTCAAGAGCCTGTGCTGGAGGCAAGCTGTATGAACCTGGCTCCACATTTCAAATGCTCACCAGCTTCCGATTCAGAAGTAGATTTTTGTTGTGGTTTTTGCCCGCCCACCCCCTCCAGGTGGATTTTGGGCTGAGTGGCAGTACCAGACCCTCAGGGAAGCTGAATTTTTGTAGGTAAATGATCAGAATTGGTACCTTGCAGGCAGGGGCCCAATGCTATCTTCCCATCCTGAGTATTCCCTTTAGGACTCAGCTTAATGCTGACTCTGCCCTTCATGGCAAAGATGCATCAAAACTGAAGGGACAGTGACCACGAAAAGAGGAGAATAAGAGGAGAATGCTGTGCATATGTGACAGCAACTTCACGTCCACCCCAGCAAGGTCGTCTACCGTTTCCATTCCCATAGTGTGTGCGCCTCCCCTAAACTCTGCCTCACCTGTGGTCTGGGTCACAGCTGCTGGACTTCCGTCACCAGAGATGCCTACAAACCACACATGATGTTACTACCATCCCTCCCAATTTCTAAGACCCCCCCAGAGTGTCATGTGCCCATGCATGAGTAGGGGGGCACTCCAGGACATATGCAGCTTCCTGCATGTGCTATGTGCTGCAGTGCAGACAGTCTGCAGTTATTGGGGGAACCGACCTCCACAGCCCCTGACTCTCTCTGCTCCTCTAGGAGACAGTAATACATTACAGGTGTTATAACTTTCCCTCGGAATCAGATTGCCTGGGGAACTGTAAATCTAAATCATGGCTGCCCTCAGGAAACCTGTGGGCCTGTAAACACAGAGAAATGAGTGAGACGAAAGCATCTGAGAGAGAAAATGAATTTCAGGCATCCCACTGAAGTCTATTTCATTTTTACAGTCTGGTCACCCCCCTGTGGCAGGGGCAGCGCCTGGGAGGGACAGGCTGTCTCCTGACTGACAGCTGACAAGTGAAACTCTTCCTGGAAGCCTCAGATCTCAGACCTCACTGAGAGACAAGAGCTACAGTGTATTTTAACTCTCCCCAGCCACCCACACCAAGGAGACCCCAACAGGTTTTTCCTGGGAGGTTGGCCTACAAAACCAGGCATTTATAATGAAGGCTGTTCTTAAAGGCAAGGGGAGGGTGGAACTTTCAGCTGGACAAAGCGTGAGAGGGAGCAGAGAGAGAAGAGAAATGGAGGAAGAGAGAAGGTGGGAATATAAAGAGAAGCAGGGAAAGAGAAAGGACAGAGGAGAAGGTGCCGCCCCAGCTGTGGTGTGAATCTCGGGCCCCTGTTAAGGCCTGGCTGCCAGCCGCAGCATCGTGAGCACCTCATCCTGGATCCAGACAGGCATACAACAAGAAAGAGCCAGGTAGTCATCGACTAATCACCAGAGGGTGTTTAATGTGACAATCTGAATGCCCTAACAGACAAACCAAATCCCTTCAGCCATAAACGGGAATATTTGAAAGCTGTCACCAAGAGAATGATGTCATTTCCTTCTGAGGAAGACATTAAAGCTAACTTTGCTCTGATTTTTTTACCACTGTTAATTTTTTTAAAAAAACATAAATACACCCACATTGCCTTTCGTAACCTGGACTACTGATTGACTAAATGGCTAACTCTAGTTAATATGAAAGAGATTCGGTCAGTGTCGACTCTCCTACCCATGGAAGATTTGCCAAATGCTTGTAATCATGATGCCAGAGTCACTTCTGCTCCCATGGAATTCTACGATGGAATTGGAAAGCAATTTTCAAATTCTTAGTTCATCCCTTCCCCCCACACCTCACGTTTTACACACCCTGGTAACGACAGCAAACCTGCAAAGGCCTGCTGGTTTTTTTTTGGTTTTTTTTTTTTTTTTAATCACCTAGACTGGCTTGTAGTGTAAACAATATTTGAAAGCCCTGGAAATTATGCCTTCATATTTCAGCTTCCAGATTGTTGCTGTAGAGGTGGGAGAGTGTAAGAGATAGGAGCCTAGACTTGGGAACCAGCCTGTCTTGGATCCAATCTCTGCTCTTTCCCTTACTTGATGTGCAATCTTTGGCAAGTATCTTAACATCTCTATGCTTCAGTTTTCTCCTCTAGCACGGGCTATAACAATAATAGCAACATTCTCAGCTAGCAAAAACACATGAAGTATGTAAGAGGGCCTAGTATTTAGCAGGCAATGAATGCTATCTTTCATATTGCCGGTGAAATTTTTGAAAATGTTACATTTCTGTTGACTAATTCTAAGGTATCTAATTATGACATATGATCTTTCATCTAAGCATTTTTTTTTACTGCTTAACCATCCTGCTAGGAAATAGGTGCACGCATGTCTCAACCTTACATATGCTATCCAGTGGGAATTTAACCAAAAGTGTTCTCCTGTAGATTACTGGGAGAAAACTCCCTCTTCCTAAATGCAAGGGACATTCCTGGGGCCCCTCCTCCCTAGCCCATTCCCATGCCACGGTACACAGCTTCCATGGCCGCCTCCTTCCTCTGTCACATCTCTGTGTGTTCCTAGAATGGAACATTCACTAGATCCCAGCCCAGCTGATTCTCAAACACCCACAGGAGAGGACACTGTTGTGATGACCCTTTCAGTTCCCAAGGCTTGGGAGCATGGAGGAGGAAGAGACCCAAGGAAGGTACCCAGAACCATATGGAAAAATAAAATGACGGAAGACCAGACAACCTTAAGAATCCCACAGAACACACAGGTTAGAAATCACAATGGCTGCCTTCTAGATGGCTGTGTTGTTTTTGTGTCATGCCCCCGCCCCCCCATAACGTCAACATGCTTTGGTCATAGCTTACTCAGTGAATGCACTTAAAACCATTTAGTTTTCTCACAACCATAGGATCGTTGCCCCTACTACCTAGGTGATGCTATTCACAGACAAGCATAAGTAGCTTTTCATCATAAGAACTTGGAGGGGTTCAAAGGTGAATGTAACTCCAGGCTGTGTTCTGTTCACCATCCCTCTAAATTCATAGTCATTTCACTGAATAAGGATCAGAACAGAGATTACACATGCCAAAGTTGGTTTTCAATGCAGGGAAATCAAAACTTTTGTTTTAATTTTTGTCTCCTGAGACCATTTGATCAGTAGATTTTAAATTCCACTTGTTTTTCCAGTTTCTACTACTATCTGTACACATGCAGCTAAATCTAAAGCAAAGTAGCATTTATGATGAGAAGGAAAGCCTGTAATAACAACGGCTCACAGTACGGAACACTTACAACGAGCACACACTCTGTTCTAGGGTTTCCTGTGAACTAACTGTATTAATCCTCAGGCATTCTTTTCTCCATTGAGTAGAGCAAAACAGAATAGAAACAGCCATAATTTGTCTCTGCAATCACGATCGCATTGCATGCCACGCACTTTCAAATACCCTGCATACCAACAGAGCAGTAGAAGGTTTCCTCCATTGTTAATGCGCATTGCAGACGGGTTAATTTCTGACAAGAGGAGGGCTTCATGATGAGCTGTAAAAAAAAAAAAAAAGCTCTGCAGACATCACAAAGCTGTGGCCTCCAACACTACCTGACGGTGAGCTATTTTCTACTTATTCTACAAGTCAAAGCATGGGAAACGTAAAATAAATGCCCCAAACCATCCTAGATTCCCTCTCCTGCATCTGCAGGAACTTATATTAATTCTAGGTACATGTTCAAATGAATGAGCAGATATGTCATCGGGACAGAGGCCAAAGCACATGGTGTCTGCACAGTGTCTTCTGTCTCCCTGTTTCTCTGTCATTTATTGTCTTCTCTGCCTTTCCCCCTTCCTCCCTCTTGGTACCATGAAATGAAATTCTCCTTATATGTCCAGTGTGAAACTACATACAAAGGAGGGCTTTTGAAGACCATTCTCCATCCACATTGAAAGGAAGAGTGAGGGGCGGGGGTGGACCCTCACATACATTCAGATGAGTGTCTGGAACTCAATCAGAACAAGCTTGGTTTCCTTCCCAAACCCAGTTTGGTCCACTCTGAGACGCCATAGCCACCAGGCTATGATTTCTCGTGAAGTACGTGCACAGCAAAGGTTGTAATTACAGAATGCAAACAGCCCTCCTTATGTCTTCTCAAGATAACTCCTCAGCTCAGAGCCAGTGTCAATTTTCTCTGAAGACTCCACGAAGGGAAGTTTCAGAGCAATACTGAAAATGAACCACAGGGAGTTCCCGTGACTGTCTGTCTTATTTTGAATCAATCTTTTTTGTAGAGAGAAGTTTAGTCTTAAAGGCTGGCAGATTTTCACGGTGCAGTTCAAAGCTTTGGTCCTGGACACTTGATTTAATACTGTATGCTCATTCAGAGTCACCCACAGTTACTTCTAGAATGTGCTTCAACACAATGACCTAGGGTATGTAAAAGTAAGTGGGGTGTGGGGGGTAATCTTTGCTGCTTCTTTTAAGGACTGCAAAAGAACTGTAAAAAAAAGTCTAAATCTGAAATAATGAAAAAGTCAAATAAATACTGTTGGAAGCTTGACTTTCTTACTCCCCAGTACAGGATCTAAAGCCCTCCAGGCCAAAACACAAATTTCTTCACTGAGATTCTCAATCAGTCCCTCCCAGCGGTTGAATACCTCCAGCTGTGGAACCCACTATCCTGATGAAAAACTTATAGGCTGTTACGGTCTATCAGGTCAAAAGCAATATTTTTTATTTCTTGTTGAAAAAAGATCTTTCTTTAACACTATTAAAATCTGATAGGAAGAGTGTGTTTTTAAAATGTGTCTCTCTCTACCTTTAGAGAATTCCAGACACTAATGGCTTTGAAGTAATTCGTGCACACTTTAGAATAAATGACATCCTTAAGAAACGTCTGACTCGGTATTTACACCTATTCATATTCCCATGCTTCCTGTCTAGTTTGTCAACGCTCAACTATGTCTTTAAGAAGAATGCTTTAAAAAGAGAAAAATTACAGTGCTAAGAAATGTAAAAATGACATGGAGAGGCCCCCATTCCGTCTTTATATATGCACACCCATTGAAGCTAATGGAATTTATCTTTATACAAGTGGCTTTTTTTTTCATGGCTTGAATTGACATATCCCATGAAACTTAAGTTGGGATTCTTATCCCAGTGATTCTGTCTTGTAAATGTTGAGAGCTCTCCTAATTAGCAGTGTGTGGCAGATAATGTTATGGAATCAATGGGATATAGGGTTTCCTGGGTGCTGGGCCCCATGGAGGCAGGTTCTCCTGCATATCTTTGGGAAAGTTTTCAGTGTTTTGTATCTGTTTGCCCTGCTCTGACTTGTCAATCATGATTAGGGGAATCCAGGCCTAGAGACCAGGCAGCTTCAACCTCCGCCCATTGAAGGATCAGGCAATCAGGAGACTGAGCGTGGCTTCCTATGCCTTGAAACAGTAGCAAGGACAAGAAGACGGGGGGCCCTGTAGACTCCAGCTCATCACTGCTGTCAGTCTTTAGTCTGTTTGTCTTTCTCTGAGTCCCACACAAGCAGACGCTAAGCCCATATTACTGCATGACTTCCTGAAGCTGTTATAGACAGTCACAACGAAGTAGGAGTCATAATACAAGAGAAGTTTATTCTATTATGAGTTATGAGAGGGTTGGGGGTTCAAAACCAAGGTGTTCAGCAAAAATCATGCTACCCCCAAACAGGGCAGGGGCGATACCTCTTCTTGTTTTTGGTGACTCCAGGTATTCCTTAGTTTTGGGCCACTTCATTCTAACACCTTTTGCTCTGTGGTCACATGGCCTCCTCTTCTTTGGATCTCTCTTTTTCTTCTGTCCCTGATAAGGATGCATGTCTATAGATTTACAGCCCACTTGGACAATCCAATAAGAGCTCATTTCACTAATGCTTAATTATACATGCAAAGGCACTTTCTGTAAATAAGATCATATCCACGAATAAAGACGACAGTCCCAGGTCCCAGGTGTTGGGTTACACTTCAGGTATTCACTCCACCATACTGACCCCAATCCTTCCAGCTTCTTACACAGTGTCTGGGCTGTGGTAGTGATCCATAAGCATTCTGGAAAGGAAGAACAAATGCTTCTGGTCCCCTGTGCAGACAGTTTCCTTCCTCCTTAGCTACCATAGCAAAGCTCACCACCAGCCTGATGGTCCCAGGCAGAATCCCTGCTCCACCATCTATCACCAAAGTTTACCATAAGCCAAGGGCTGTCCATCCTCTGCTCTAAACTGTTAGGCCTGGGAAGCAACTTAGACATCGCTATGGCAATGAAAGCTCCCGGAATTCTGTATTTCATAGTTCAGTTCGACAAGCACAGATGTGCCAACATGGTATTTGTTCACATTTTTAGTTCCTGTGACAAAGCAGTAACAGTAATAAAATAAATTAAGGGCTTTATCTTATAGGAAGGAGTTCGCAGAGGCGTTGCTAACACAACCTGGAAGAAGCTGTGTTATGCTTTAGCATAAGCCTACCTGCACATGGCCAGACCAAGCACGCCTTCCCACAGATGAACAAAACGAAGCTGAGGGTGGTGCAGTGATAGCTCTTTCCTCTGTGTGTGTGCACGTTTACATGTGTGTGGATGCCAGAGGTCACCCTTATGTCTTCCTTGATCACTCTCCACCTTGTTTTTTGAGACAGTCTCTTGCGGAATCTAGAACTAGTCAATTCAGCTAAGCATGCCGGTTCATGAACTTGGGGATCTGTCTGTCCCTGCCCCTCCCCAGCTCTGGTGTCATAGATGCATGCTGTCCTGCCTAGCTTTCACATGGGTGCTGGGGATCCACACGGAAGGCCCCATGTTTACTAGGCAGGCACCTTACTGACGGAACCACCTCTTCAGCCCCTGTAATCTGATTTGTTTATTACAGTTTTAATTTTTAAAAATTTTCATACGCTATATTTTGATCATCTTCTTTTCCCTCCTTCACGTCTCCCCAGATCCTCCCTATTGCCCTCCCTACCCAAATCTCATATTCTCTCACAAAAGAAAAACAAAACAACAAAACCCCAAGAAAACAAAATAAAAGCCAAAAGACAAAAACCACTGAACTATAAGCCAAAAAAAGTACACAGAAAAGCGTGGGGTCTGTTTGGTGTTAGCCAACTACTCCCGAGCATGAGACCTGCCGTGGAGTGTAGAAAACTGGTTTTCCCTTTCCTATGAGGTACCAAGTACAAATTGCTTCTTGATTATAAGTGGGGTTTTGTGCCCACCTCCTCTTCTCCATGCTGGAATTCGGTCTAGGTTGCATTTGGACAGGTCTTGTACATGCTATAGCAGTCTCTATGTTTCAGGAGTTCATATGTGTGTTAACCAGGTTGTGTCTGTAAGATGCTGTTCCCTTGGCGCCTTCCACCATTTCTGGATCTTACTATCTTTCTGCCACCTTTTCCACATAACTCTCCAAGATTCCAGTACCAGGAATGGATGACATCGGGAGTTGTTGGCCAAAGGGGTCCCATAGACAGCTCCCTCAGACATTAAAGGATATTGCCAATTCTTATTGGTCACCTTCAGTGAAGGTGACCTGACAGTAAAGGCCTGTTGCCAAAGACACCACTTGTGTCATTTAGCATGAAGAAATTGAGCTGGTACCCAACTAGAAGTTCTGCCCCTACTGACTAGCATTCATAGTGCTGGAAGGCAGCATGCATAATATAGCACCATACCATACCATATCATACCATACGTTAATTCTATATCTATTACCAGAGGTGAAAAGTAACCATCAATGTTACTCAGCTATGAACCATGAGACCTACAACAGTGACCTGCTGGCAAGATAAAAGAAATCAAGGTATCATGACTATTTGATAGTGATAATCTTAGCAACAACACTGGGCATTTTAAGTGTGTCATCATACACAGACACTGTAATTTACTACACAGTATCTTTCAACAGCAGTAATAATAACCACAACACAAGCTAAAATTCATAAAGTTCTCACTGTGTGGAGTTACAACATTCAGTGCCTGAAGTGTGATATCCCTTTAGTTTTCACAATTGTCCTATGAGGAGAAACTTTTATTTTACCCATTGACATATAAACAATGGCTTAGTGAGCCTTACTTTGGTGACATTGTAAGTAGCAGATCTAGGGATGGAATCTAAGCATATTGGACTCCAAGGCCTTTGCTTTAAGTATGATATTTAATTTGTATCCTTCTGCCTTTTCAATCACCTCTCTCTACAGATACTTCCTTCTCAATATTAAAGAACATCTAAGTGTCTTCCTTTCCCTATATTCCGAGTAGAAGGCTTTTTCCCCCAATGGAGAATTCCACTTTCAATGATGATTTCAGTACACAAAGTATTTTGCTGAGCATAAAAGTTGAAGTTTCCATCTGTTGAAGCCCTGGAAAGGGACAGTAGAAGAAATCCAAGACAAGCCTTCTCATCCCCTCTGAAACGTATGTGATACTCCGATTGTCCAGCACCACCCCATCATTTCTCCTCTCTTATACTCTGTGCTATGGAGAACAGAATCTAAAAAGCTGTGCATATGAAAAGACAGCCTTGCAAGGTGGCTTTAATAGCATTAACTTACAAACATCAACTATTAATGAGACCTACATTTCACTGCACCTTTATGAACTAGAGCCCAGTCAAGGACTTGACTTGGGAGGCATAGCATCCCAGGGTTGAGCATACAAGCACTGGATCCAAGCTGTGTGGGTTTGACTCTTGGTTTGCTATTTATTGTACAAACTGGAGTGAGTTATTCAATCTTCACTGGGCCTTTGATGGTTAATATTGATGGACTGGATTGAGATAAGCTAGGAGATTAGCATATAATAGAAGGAAACCCCCAGAGATGGTTTAAAAAAGGAGGTAGACATAGTTATAGCTTGAGTGTGAACTGTCACCATGTGTTTGAACACTTGGTCCCAAATTGTTGGGGCTATTTTGGGAGGGACCATTAGGATGTAGGGCATTGGAAGAGGACATGGGTCAGTGGGAGGGGGTCACTTGGACTACAGTGCTGTCCTTTCTAGCCCTGACTGCCTATGTGATGTGACAAGTCACTTCAAGCTTCTTCAACCATAGCTGTGCCTTCTCCACCATTCTGAACTGTATCCCTGAACCATGAACCAGATATCCTCCATGACACTGTTTTTGTTATTCTGTCATAGCCAGGAGAAAAGGGGCCATCACATACCCTAGACATGGACTTGGCCATCTGGGCTCCCAGATGGAGGAAAAGGGGAACAAAGGAGAGGCTGGCCAGCACAGGCAGCTCTCTCTCCTAGCGTCCTGGTTGCCATGATGGGGTGAACAGCCTTGCACACTCACGCCTTTCTATCACGACTGTCTTTCTTACCACTCACCAGAAACAGTAAAGCCAAATGACCATAGGCTGAACTCTGGAACTGTGAGCCAAAACGAATCCTTCCTCCCTTGTGTCTCGCAGGGATTTGGTTACTGTAACAAAGGACAAACAAACAAAACAAAATATAGCCCCCACTAACACAATGATAGTACTAATTATGCAAGTGATTATTGGTAAAAGTGAAGTATGTAACTAAATCACTAAAAAAAAGCCTGCCCGATACAGTAGATTTCCAACAAATACAAGCTGACACCGTTCAATTACTTACCCAGCTTGATTCTTAGAGTGAAAGAGTACTATCCACGTTTTCCTGGTGGCAAATAGTCTGAAAGAGCCTGAGTGACTCCCAAAGCCACACAATTATGGTGGGAACAGAGGTTTCTGCTATTCCCACTAAGTCACCTGACTTACATTTCATATTCCGCTTCTTTGTGCTGCAGATCCTTTATGACTGCCCTCTCCTCTGGGTATCAGTTAAGATAAGCAGAGAGCTATGAGTACATTTACCATTACCGTCATCATCATCACACCATTTGCTCAAAACAGTGGTTAAAGTACAAATCAAACGTACTGAGAGAAAATTATTAACTAAGTTAATTTAACTAGAGTTAGCAAAATCATATTCAAATTCTTAAAAATAGGCTGCATGCTTTCAATTTTGCCCCAGATTTTTGGCACATGAAGCTGCCATTTCTTAAAGCAGGGGTGGATGTTGTAAAAATACAAGTAGGTAAGGAGTGTTACACAACACAACTGGAAGAGAACTTCATGCTAATACCATACAAGGGCAGAGGTATTAAAAGTGGGAACCAAATAGAAATTAAAGCAATAACTAAATTCAATGGTTCTAATTCAAATTTCTAAGATTGCCCTGCAGAGAGTTCCAGACACCATTTCCTGGCTCCTTACTGCAAGCAAGAAAAGTGCTGTAAGGGCATATTATGCTTTTTCCTCAGAGGACTCTTTTGTATTTTCCTCTGCAACTCTACACTAAACTGTTGGGCATTGTAGATCAACCACTCCAATTATTAGTGCAGAGGAAGATGTCTTAACTTTGTACAGCGTTCAAAACACAGCCTTTGAACTTGAAGAATCTAGCCACTTACGACTGTGAGAAGACAGAGAATGTAACTATAGGGATCATTTCATGAGATACACAAGATCTGTCAGTGAGGGGTGTACATGTACCTGAGTGTGTCTACTGTAGAGGACAGTCTATATCAAGCATCTTTTGGCAAAATGACCCAAAGGATAAAAGAATATTGTGCTGGCTAATTTTATGCCAACTTGACACAAGCTGTAGTCATCTGAGTGGCACAAATCTTGAATGGGAAAATGCCTCTATAAGATGTGGTTGCAGGCAAACCTGTAGAGCGTTTTCTTAGTTAGTGATTGATGAGGGAGGGCCTAGTCACTGTGGGTGGTCCTGAATTGGTGGTCCTGGGTTCTGTAAGAAATCAGGCTGAGCAAGCCAGGAGAAGCACAAGTCAGTAAGCAGCACTCCTCCATGGCCTGTGCAACCTGTCTCCAGTTTGATACTCTTTGAGTTCTTGCCTTAACTTCCTTCAGTGGTGGACTACAATAATAAACCAAATAAACCCTCTCCTTCCCAAGTTGCTTTTGGTCGTGGTATTTCATCAGAGCAATAGAATCTACTAGAACATGTTTCTCAAAGTTAAAGCTAAGTTCCTTGATCCATCTACTTCCTGCCCTTAACAGAGAGCTTCAGCATGGTGCATTGGTCTTCAGAGCTGAAAGGATACCTAGTAGCTGCACTCAATAGTGCAGAAGACTCGAATTCAATGACTCTGGTTTCTAGGTCATGAATCTTTTTGAGTCTTAACTTTCTCATTTGTAAAATGGACAATGATTTTGATGTCCATTTCACAGAAGGACTTTGATGATTAGATGAACTAGTTGTGTAAATATGTCCTTGCACATTGCTTTACAAGAAAAAAATACTCTTTTTTAAAAAATATTTTTATGTATATAAGTATGTGCTTGTGTGAATTCATTTGCACCATGTGTGTGCAAGAGTCCAGAAGAGGGCATTGGATCCCTTGAAATAGAGTTACAGATGGTGAGGAGCCACAATGTGGGTACTGGTAAGCAAACCTAGGTCTTCTGAAAGAGCAGTAAGTGTCTTAACCACCCAGCCATCTCTCTAGCTTCAAATTTGATCATTTTTATTTTCAGTTTGGTAAGGAGATTAATTCCATAATTGTCTATGGGTTGAAGAGTGTAAATTTCTTCATAGCAAGAAACATTGCCTGAATGCAAACTAAATATTGGCATCATATACTTATCTTCAATACAATGGCAAATGTATATTTGAACTTCCAATAATAACATCAGGAAGGAACTACTAAATGGTGAGTTATATCTTATAGGAAGGGAAGTTGCTTGGCTTATACTCTTTTTGTTTTTTATTTTACAAAACAGTTGTAAGTTATAGAAATAGGTACTTAGCATAATTTAGATAATACAGATGAAATGGAAATAAAAATAATTTGTGATTTCATTACCAAGATGACCTCATTAACAATATTAGTTAGTCTACTATTATTCTACAGATACATCTATTTGAAAATTATACATGATAAAATGAACCATACAGTATACACTGTCTTTGCCTACATAATAATATGTTGGGTACATCTTTCAGTGATAACATATGCATATTTGTGATATTATTTTAATATGGGCATAGTTTTCCTTTATGAATGTGTAGGGATAATTATTTACCAATAACTTTCTTTAGACATCTATTTCCAATGGTTTTTTATCATAAAAGTGAATATAGTTTGCATAATATTTTCATGATTTTATAATTTGTCCTTAGGATAAACATACTTCCATGCAAAATTGTGGGACAATAATTTTAATATATATATATCATATATAGATTTTATAGGTATATAGATTTTTTAAGAGTATTAAGACAGATTGCCAAATTAAACTATAAAATGCATACTAATTTACATTCCCACTAGCCTAGTTTTGCTTGAGGTTGCTAGTATATATTTTTATCAACATACTCTAACACTGAAAAATACTTTATTGCCAGGCAACGGTGGCACATGCCTTAATCTTGATACTTGGGATGCAAAATCAAGAGGATCTCTGTAAGTTCTAGGCCTTTCTAGTCTACATAGCAAGTCGCAGTTCAGCTAAGGCTACATACATAGTGAGACCCATTCCCATTCCAAGCACTTGATTAATCTGATTAGTAAATATTATTATTAAATTATCATCTTTTCTCTGAAGCTTTATGACATTTTAAAATGATTTATTAATTTGTATGTGTGTGTGTGTGTGTGTGTGTGTGTGTGTGTGTGTGTGTGTGTGTGTTTCACCTGAATATATGTATATGCATCTGTGTGTGAAGTGCCTGATGGGACCAGAGGAGGATATCAGATCTCCTGGAACTGGCATTATAGACAGTTGTGAGCTGTCATATGGGTGCTGGAAACTGAACCTAGGTCTTCTGCAAGAGAAGCAGGTGCTGTTAACTTCTTAGGCATCTCTTCAGCTTCTTCAAGACAATTTTTTTTTCTTTTTTTTTTTCTTTTTTTTTTAATTTATTTTAATTTATTTTGCAATACAATTCAGTTCTACATATCAGTCACGGATTCCCTTGTTCTCCCCCCCTCCCGTCCCCCTCACCTTCCCCCCAACGCCCCCCCCCCCCCATTCCCATCTCCTCCAGGGCAAAGCCTTCCCCACAGACTGAGGTCAACCTGGTAGACTCAGTCCAGGTAGGTCTAGTACCCTCCTCCCAGGCCAAGCCAAACAATCCTGCATAGGCCCCAGGTTTCAAACAGCCGACTCATGCAATGAGCACAAGATCTGGTCCCACTGCCTGGATGCCTCCCAAACAGATCAAGCCAATCAACTGTCTCACCCATTCGGAGGGCCTGATCCAGTGTGGACCCCTCAGCCATTGGTTCATAGTTCATATGTTTCCATTCATTTGGCTATTTGTCTCTGTGCTTTATCCAACCTTGGTCTCAACAATTCTCGCTCATATAAACCCTCCTCATTCTCGTTGATTGGACATCCTGAGTGAGGTAACCCAGACTCAGAAAGACAAACATGGTATGTACTCACTCATAGCAGGATACTAGACATGAAACAAGGATGAATTGTCTGCTACTCACATCACCAGGGAGGCTACCCAGAAAACAGGACCCCAAGAAAGACACAGGGATCGCCCAATGACAGAGAAATGGAATGAGATCTACATGAACAGCCTGGACATGAGTGGGGGTAATGAAAGGCGAGGGTCGAGGGAAAGAGAGCTTGGGGGAGCGGGAGATCCCAGCTGGATCAACAACAGAGAGGGAGAACAAGGAATAGGAGACCATGGTAAATGAAGACCACATGAGAACAGGAAGAAGCAAAGTGCTAGAGAGGCCCACAGAAATCCACAAAGATACCCACACAACAGACTGCTGGCAATGGTCGAGAGACAGCCCGAACTGACCTACTCTGGTGATGGGATGGCCAAACACCCTAATTGTTGTGCTAGAAACCTCATCCAACTACTGAGGGATCTGGATGCAGAGATCCATGACTAGGCCCTGGGTGGAGCTCTTCAAGACAATTTTATCAGCGATTAAAAGGAAAACTCTAGGGCAGGCAAGCTATAAATCTTAGCAGCTGCCCCGAGGCAAAGAGAAGGAAGAAAGACATTTGAGTCAAGTCAGTATGCACTCAAACTACCATCGTAGATAGCATCCCTTTGGTTATCAGAAAAATTGTTCAATTTCCTTTAATAAGATATTGAAAAAATGCCTAATTTTTTAATATTGTTAATGTTTTAATGTTCATTATAAGAATGATGTATAGGAACAAGATTGACAGTCTTCAAGGTGGTTCTCAGGGAGCTTGTCTCCTGGAATTCACAAGCTTATGCAGGTACCTCCCCAAGTCATGGGTAGTAACAGTCATCTTCTTCTAAACAGCAAAAGGCATGGGATGTCAGTTCTGAACTGTTACAGACTGGCTCCCAGGTTGCTGGCCTTCTCCTGCTCTCTCAGAGCCCTCCACTCTAGAGAAGTCATGTGATGAACAACCCTATGCAAGTATTATGTCGTCTACCAACAGCAATGAAGAAACCAGTATAGCCAAGAGTGATGTGTATGCAGCAGATTCTTGCCCCAGGTGATCCTTGAGGTGACTGAAGCTGCAGCAGACAAGTTGACTGTAGTAGCTTCATGAGGGACAAGATGCAGACATATCTGACTCACAGAATTGATGAGATACTAGTCACTTGCCATTTGCACTAATAATAATATAGTCAGGTAATTCTTAATACAGTGAGCTTTGTAATAATACAGAATACAGAAATGTCAGAGAGTGCACACCTTAAAATACCGCATAAATTGTAGATATATTTCTTAATATGGACATGAACTCCTCAGAAAATAAAGAGATATGGAGAGGCAGGAAATGACAAAGAGTAGAAACTAGCAAACACTAAGCAAGTATGAGAGTCTGTTTTGTATCCTAAAGGAATAGGTATTGACTTTTAATGGACTGATCACAGAAGCAAAGCATTGGATCTAAACAGTTTGGTAAATCTGATAAGAACACTCTCATTACTCATATGTAGTCTAAAGTGTAGTCTAAAGTGTTTTATTCTCAGTAAGTGGTTGTGGAACAACAGTTTCACAATGCAAAGATGTGTTGCATTCTTTTATGTTGCATTTGTTTAACTCTGTGAAGCTGTGTTACTGTGCCTGTCTAAAACACCTGATTGGTCTAATAAAGAGCTGAATGGCCAATGATGAGGCAGATGAAGGGATAGGCAGGGCTGCCAGTCAGAGAGAATAAATAGGAGGAGAAATCTAGGCTCAAGAGAGAGGAGGAGGGGTGAGCAAAGGAGGAGAGGAGGACACCAGGGCCCAGTCACCCAGACACACAGGCAGCCATGGAGTAAGAAGGAAAGAAAGATATCTAGAACAGAGAAATGTAAAAAACCCAGAGATAAAATGTAGAAGAAGAGAAACAGGATAATTTAAGTTAGAAAAGTTGGCTAGAAACAAGCCAAGCTAAGGCTGGACATTCATAAGTAAGAATAAGTCTCTGTATATTTATTTAGGAGCTGGGCTGTGGGCCCCCAAAGATAAGAAAGAAAGAAAGAAAGAAAGAAAGAAAGAAAGAAAGAAAGAAAGAAAGAAAGAAAGAAAGAAAGAAAGAAAGAAAGGAAGAAAGGAAGAAGGAAAGAAGGAAAGAAGGAAAGAAAGAAAGAAAGGAAGAAAGAAAGAAAGAAAGAAAGAAAGAAAGAAAGAAAGAAAGAAAGAAAGAAAGAGAGAAAGAAAGAAGCTACAGTAAGTGACTTGAGAAAAATCTGCTATACAGAAGGAGATAGTAATGATAAATCTCTGGCTGGACCTTGAGCAAAACCAAAAGAAGAGTTAAGATTAAAGTGTGCCATCAAAATCCCTAACCACAATCGCTACTTTCTCCTGGGTGCTCACTCTTCAAAGTTCATCACCGAAGTAAACACAAGTCCTTTCTCAAGGAAATATTTTACATATATTCCTAAAATACTTCCATAAAGCCACAGATAGAAAGCTACAAGGTACAAGAACTAAAACCACACAGTGCATAGGAGAAAACAAACCATCATGATAAAAATCAAGAGAAAAGAACAGGGTACATCACCAGCTCTATAAAAGCAACAACTATCAGATAAAGGAAATACTGAATAAAAGTGCCAGGTTTAATATTTTATGCTTCCAGAAATAAAAGAGCCTGTTGAGTGTGTGATGAGAGGGAATTAGGCTATCAAAAAAGAACCAGGTACATTTGAAAAGGAACCAGGTATAAACTTTTAGAATTGTGAAATGCAGTGGCTTCCATTGAGATGTCAAAGAGCAAAACAATGATTAGACGTAACTAAAGATGGAATATGGAAAAGAGACCTGATGGTAAATTACAAGATTGAAGCACACAGAAACACATATAAGATATGGATGAGAGATTAAACACCATGGAGGATGGTGTTCAAAAGACCTTCAAATAAACTGGGTTTCCAGGGAGAGATAAGAGAGGGACTGGGGAGAAATACATGAGAAAATAGGTGAGAATTTTCTACCAATGATGAAATAGGAAGAACCAATTAATCTGAAGCCTGTGAGATAAAAAGATACCTTTAGATAAGTCATGACACTAAAGAAAATTTGAGAACACTATGAAAAGTCAGACAAAACAAAGTAAGTACTAACAAAAGTACAATTTAATGGTAGATTATATTTGTGTCCAATTGAGGTTGCAATAAATTACCACAAAACCCAAACTTTTATTTTCTTGAAGCTCTCAAGGCCATAAGTTTTAAGTGGCTCTTACAGTGCTGATGTCAGGGTGTCCACCCTTCTTTCTCAAGAGCCCACCCAGGAAAAAAGATGTTCTTTCAAGATGACCCTCATCCCTGCTGCCTCCCTCTGACATCCACTCTCACTGTACTCCTTCTCGCTGATCTTGCTCCTCCTGCCCATCTGTGCTGCAGTTCCTGTTGTGGCTCCTGGGCAAAAGCAAAGAATCCATGATGGGTTCTGTAGACCAAATTCTAAACAGTCTTAGTAAATAAGAAAGACAAAGCCAAATACAGAGGAAATAGCCAAAGAGATCAGAGCAATAGCCACGACTAACTTTAGCTTACCACCAGAAGTAGCTTCCCCAGAGAGATTCTTTCTGTCTGACATCTTTTAATTGCCTTTCTGTTCTGCCTTCTCACTGGCTCTACACCCAACCACATGACTTCCTCGCCTGTCTATACAGACCTCCATGTCTCTATGGTTGGTACTGGGATTAAAGGTTCATGTCACCACGCTTGGCTGTGTCCTTGACCACACAGAGACTCTGCCTGCCATGTGATTGGATTAAGGGCGTGTGCTACTACCACTGGACTTGTGCTTAATGCCTCGCTATGACCTCTGATCTCCAGGCAACTTTATTTATTAACATACAAATAAAATCACATTTCAGCACAATTAAAATATCACCACAGGGTTCTGCATCTCAACATCCTTAACTTCACACCTTTCAGCTTCTTTGACCATGGGAGTGTAGTCAGAAGTTTCTCCAGTCCTGCTTGGTCTGGTGGTCAGGACGAATCTCTCCCACCTGCGACCTGGAGTCACTTGGTCCCAAGTAAACATACAGAGGCTTATATTACTTACAAACTGTATGGCCTATGGGTCAGGCTTCTTGCCAGCTAGCTCTTATAACTTAACTCAACTCATTTCTATTAATCTATATGTTGCCAGGTGGCTGTGGTGTTACTGGTCTGCTGGCATCTTGTTGCTGCTTGGACTGGGGGCTGATGTCTCCTCTTACTCCCCTTTCTTCTCTCTCTGTCTCTCTTGGATTTTCTTGCCTGGCTCCATCCTGCCCTGCCATAGGCCAATGCAGCTTTATTTATTAGCCAATGGGAGTAACACATACTCACAGCACACAGAAAGACATTCCACAGCACTTGCCCCCCCCTTTTTTTTTCTAAAGGAGAATACTGAGTCTAAATTTTATTGTTCCACCCCCAACCCTGTAACCATTCATCCACAACCCTGAGAAAAATGCTGGAAGTTTTTCTGTGTCCTGCCTGGCCCTGAGGTCCCACAGCTGCTTATAAACTAATCACTCAGAGGCTTATATTAATTGCCAACTGCATGGCCTATGGAGGCTTCTTACTAGCTAGCTCTTTCATCTTAAATTAGCACATTTCTATTAATCTATGTATCACCACGTGTTCCATGGCTTTACCTGCATCCCATTACATGTTGCTCCTTGGACCGCTGTTTGGCATCTCCCCCCCACTCTCCTTTCTCTTTTCACTATTTCTCTTGGATTTTCTTGCCTGGCTCCATCCTGCCCTGCCATAGGCCAATGCAGCTTTATTTATCAACCAATCAAAGCAACACATATTCACAGCATACAGCATGGGGATCACTGCATGGGGGTCACACTCACTGTGACCAAAGATTAGAATGTGGACCCTTGGGGAGCTATTTTGAGAGAAAGCCCATAGCAATCATGTTAACAAGTACTGAAATCTGGACTCTGTATCTAGCAACATCACCTTTTAAGGGAATAGATGAAAAATTATTAAAATAAAGGAGTGTTTGTTCTGCAAATCACTAAAGCAACTATTAATGGATTAAATCCAGAGGAAGAAAAGAATAGTAGAGGTATGAATACTAAAAGATCCAGAAATAAATCATTAATAAGGATTTGGGTTCAAACAAACACTGTCTGTATAAAAAAATACAAGACCACAAGGAAGAAGTAGAAAATATCATCAAATGAAACTGAAGAAAAGAACATATATCTAAGCTTGCAAAATTCAACAGGAACAATGCCCACAGGGAAATTTGTAGCCACAAGCCCCAGCATTGAAAAAGAAGAAAAATTTTAAATCAACAACCAACTTTACACCCAAAGAAATGAGAAAAAAAGAACATATATATATATAAATAAATATAATTCAAATTCAAAAATGGAAGAATGAAGACAGAGAATAGAAGAACAATACTGCAATTTTTGAAGCCTTTGTTCAAAAAGTTGAAGAAAATTGACAAGGCAATCATTAGATTGACTAGGAATAAAAGACAGATGACTCAAATTTTTTAAAAAAAAAGCAAAATGGCAGATATTGTTGGGAATTTTACTGTAAGGACATTAAAGAGAATACTCTAAAATTGTATGTCAATAAACTGGGCTACCTAAATGGAACGGTTAATCTCCTATGAATGCATTCTACCCAGACTGAATCCAAAAGGGACAGCAGGTCTTTGTAGTCTGGAGATTGGCGGAATAATCAAAAAACCTCTCAATAGATAAAATTCCAGGATGGATGGCTTGACTGGTGAATATTACCAAAACATTTAAGGAATAATTAATAATCATATTTAAAAATTTCCAAGTAGCGGAAGAACTTTTCCAAATTCGTTCCCTGAGGCTAGTGTCACAACACACTTATCCCAAAGTCAAACAAAGGCCATGTAAGAGAAGGAATAGACCAATCATATTAATGCAGAACACCTTAATATACTAGCAACCCAAATTAAAAGACTCCATAGTATGCTTGTGACAGTTAACACTGACTACCAACTTGACAGGATCTATCACTGTGGAGACAAGCCTCTAGGCATGACTGTGAGGGATTATTTAGATTGGATTAACCTCTGGCCATACTTGTGAGAAATTACCTTTTTAAAATATTCAATTTAATATTTATATATGCATATAATATGTTTGTTTCAACCCCACCCCCTCATTCCTGCTCCTCCAATTCCCCTCTATCCTCCCCACCATTGTCCCTGCTAACTTCTTGCGTTTCCCTTTCTCTTGGCCATGTTAATTAATGTTGGAAACCTCACCCCAAAAGTGGGTAGCCCTATTCTTTGGGCTTGGTACTGGACTGAATTAAAAATGAGCTAGTTGAGGACAAGAATTCATCTAATTCTTGGCTACAAATGCATTGTGACTTGTTTCCTCAACTCTGTTGCCATGAATTCACCACCAAGGTAGACTCTACTCTTAAAATGCAAGCCAAAGTAAAAACCTTTCTCAAAATTACTTTTGTCAGAGTGTTTTACCATAGCAACAGACAAGGAAACTAATACAATGCCCAAGTTGAATATCTTTCTTTACCACATAAACTCTATCATATGAGAACAAGGAATGTAACACATCACATTCATATAACTGAAGAATAAAATACACTATCCATGAGCATCTTACTTAGTGCAGAAAAAGCATGTGACAGACTATTAAGCTCTACTGTGATAAAAGTGTTCAAAAAGGAAAGGAATTCAAGGCATGCATCTTAATATAAGAGATGTTATCTCAGAAAATCCCACAGAGAACTTCATCCTTGATGGTGAAAATTTTTTAAATTTTTCTTTAATATTAGAAACAAAATCAGGACATTGTTTTTAACCACTTCTAGATGGACCTAATCATTTGGGCAAGGCAAAGAAGCAAAAGACCTCCAGAATGGAAAGGAAAAGGTAAAAATATTTGTTTGAAGGTGGCTTGACCTTATATGTAGAAAACCATGAACATATACACACACACAAACACAACACAAAACCATAACACAACACAACACACACATACATAATATGTGCTTAGGAATAATGTCAGCTAATGAGACAAAGCCTAAAGAAATTGTTTTCAATAAAACTATAAAATATGACTGAATTAAGTCGCAGAAGACACAAATAAATGAAAAAACACCAAATGTACATGAAATGAACACTGTATTAAGTTACTGTGCTATCCTCCCAAACCTGCATATTCAATCCAGTACCTAGCAAAGCCCCAGGGATGTTTTCACAGAAAAAGAAAAAAGACGCATCCTAAAATTGTTGTAGAAAATCCCCAGGGACAACCAACATTCAAACAATCATGGAAGTGAAAAATGTAAGATTTTTCATATGTCCTGACCTCAAACTGGTCACAAAGCTACTATAATCAAAACAGTGTAGCTTGGGAGTGAAAGCAGACACACAGGCATGGAATTGGATAGAGGCCTGAAAAAAAAAACAAACCCTCATACAGATGTTCAAATCAGTTTTGACAAGGTTCCTAAAAGCAATCCAATGGGAAAGGATTTTTTTCCCCCAAAGAGTCTTGCTGGGTAGACAGGAAACTCATGTGACAACGAATGAAGCAGGGCTCTTCACTCACATCATAAACAAAATTAACGCTATACACATCAAGAAGCTGAGTAAGAGGCATGAAGCTCTGAGAAAAAAAAATATAGGCTATTTGGCAGCAAGTTCTCAGCTATGACACTTGAGACACACATAAGAAAAGAACATACAGACAAATGGGATTTCCTAAGGTCTTAAAATTTATACATCAATATTAACAAAACTAAAAGGCCACCCACAGGATGACAGAAAAGATTTTCAAATCATGTAATTTCTAAGGAGGCAATGATGGAATCCTCTGAGATTGTGTGTGTAGAACACAGCAAGCCAGTTAGAAAGGGCAAAGGTCAGGAGCACACATTTCTTCGAAGGAGAGAAGCAGTCTCTCCCTGTCTGTGGATGGAGGTCTGCAGTGTTCCTCTACATACATACTTACAGCAAAGGTCATTGTCATGCTATGGCTGCCCACAGCTAGCTGAAATTGTTGGCAGCAGAAGTGTAGCTCAGGTCAGACCCTCAAGATAAACATGAAAAGGAATTGTATACCACCAATCATCAGGAAATGCAAACACCACTCACTAGGCTGATGTCTTCCACCTGTTAGGATGGCTACTACCAAAATTAAAGTCCCCAGTCAGAAGATGACACGTCTTGACAAGGATGTGGTAGGAGAGACTGGAACCCTTATTAGTGGGGATGGAGAGGGAACAGCAGGATATCATTCATCCTCGAAAAGCAAAGAGAGTCTGACACACACTACAATGTGGATAAGTCCTAAGAACATTATGTAAAGTGGAATAAAGCAACCATAGGAAGACAAATCTCACATGATTCCGGCAGGTGGGATACTCAAACAGTTCACGACTGTTGAGATAACAAGCAGGATGGAGACTGCCAGGGCTGTGAGAAGGGGGGAAGGGGGAAACGGGTCTAGTTTAGTGAGCACAGTTTTTGTTCCAGAAGATGAAAAGACTTGTATCTGTTATGTGTAAGTCAGGACTGGGTGTTCGTCATGAATGTGTTTAATGCCATTGACCTGTATACTTACAATGAATGCTTGAGGTGCTGAATTCTAGGATGTAAATGTTTTATCAAAATTTTGAAAAAAAATGAAAGACTATTCACTTTATTCAAAATACTTTTCTACATCTACAGTCATATACTTTTCATTTATTTTACTAACAAAATGGATCTTTAGGTTGAAATGTCTGCATAGCATTCTTCTTAAGGTGTTACACTGAAATTCAAGGAGACAAGACACTTATGTCAGAGAAGTGAAAAGGGGAAGAGAGTGAGTGTGAGTGAGGTCTAGAGGTATGTGGTGTTTATGGGATATGATGGAAGATTCTCTAGCTGAAGGGGCCTAATATTCTCTGCCCTTCTCTTTGAGTTCTCAAAGAGGTCTCTGAGGCACTTGATTAATGGGAGGACAATTCTCGGCCTCTCCATGTGGGAAACTTCACATAAGTGTGTGTGTGTGTGTGTGTGTGTGTGTGTGTGTGTGTGTGTGTGTGTGTGTCTAGATTTTAAACACTATGGCTCACGGCACACAATGCTCTTGATTAGGTGAGGTTCTTGAGTCTTGTTAAAAGAACAGCTGATGGGCTTCATCCTATCAGGGGAAGCCCAATTGCATACTTTGTGTCATGTGTACATTCAGCACTTTATCAACATCTCATTTAGCTCTCATAAAATTATGAAAGTATTTAAATAAGCTGTATGTGCTCAAGACATAGAAAATCACAAAAACCAACTTAAAATCACAAGATAGTTTCAGATACCTGGGATGATATTAAAAATGATTCAATAAATTGAATGAGCAATAGTATTTCCTAAACAAATCCTATAGTAGAAATGTATAAAGCCTTGTGTAAAGTAAGCCCCCAGCTTCTGACTGTACTGTATTTCTGACCATACTATATTTCTCCTTTCTTGGTAGCAAAATTGTGTTGGCAGTGGGACCTACCTGCAGGTTGCCCTGAGAGACAGCAAGCCTGAACAGAGGCAGATACATACACAACACTCAGCACACTCTGGAGGAGTCAGGAGAGGGCAGAGAGAAATACTGATGTCGTGTAGTAACTGAGTAGTAAGTAATCACGTGAGATAAGCACCATGAAGAAATCCATGCAGAGGGAGTCATAGATGGCTAAGATCCTACTTTAACAAGCAGAAGCGAAGTCCAGACTCAAATGTGATTTGAGGGTAGAGACAAGCCAGCAGCTATCACTACCATCGCAGAGGAGTCACTGAGAGCCCTCCTAACACACAGAATATCAGACTCCACACTAGAGGCAGAATTCAAAAGGGCCAGGGGTGGACCCAGTAGCTGTGTTTCTAACATGCTCCCAGGGATACTGGGGTCTTTATTCCTAACTTTAGAACTGCACACTTAGGTAATTAGATCATACACAGAGCTATTAACTGTGGGATCTAGATGTAGCCCTTAGTCCTGGAGTTGACATTAGCTTAACAGTACCCTAAAGACTCTGTCTTCTGAAGAAAGGGTTTTTCTGATCTCCAGATTGTAGAATCATCTCAGAAGGGAATTCATATTAGGTCTAATTGTGGATTTTATTACAACTTGCAACAAGCATTACAATCTTCATTACCACATAATCACACACACACACACACACACACACACACACACACACACACACACATCAAAATAAAGAACTTACAAAGTAATACTTATCTTTTCTTCCCATGAGGCATTCTGATCTATTTTTTTAAACACTGCATTAAAGTTCATTAACTTGTTTTTATAACTTACTGAAAGATGACAATGGGTACTGTAAAAACTACATTAGGAGTCAGCGGAAGGAGCTGGGCAAATGGTGATTGTGTGAGTATTGCTTCAGTGGTACACAGCCTGCTCTAGGTGGGGGCAGTTAATTCACTGAACAGAATAATCAAGCCAACCCCTCACATTAGTTGAACTGGTAAAGGTGAGCAGCTTCAGACCACCTCTTCCTCACTTTGACAGTCTCATCTCATAGACTAATCCATGCTCTAATCAACTTTATCCTTCAGGGTTCTTTTCCCCAGTGCTGGCGTTGAACTCAACCTTCCTTGTGCTAGGTAACCACTCTCTGAAAAAACTACATTCCTATCCCTCATATACATCCTAATACCAAACATTACTTAAAATCCAAATATCAATAAGTACATTTAAATTCAATGTCAAATTATGCATTAACAGAATAAGCCAGCTAAAACATATTTCTTACTCTTCCAAACTTTCCAAATTAATATAGCAGGCCCTAAAATAAATACCAAACACTTATTAAGCTTGCCTGCATGCGTAAATCGCACAATGTGTGCATCCAAACGTAAACCCGAGGGAACGACATATCACCTGGGCACGTGTTAGAAAGGGTAACACATTTTCCTGAGTGTACTGAAGGTGTGTGGGTGGTGAGAGCTGACACCAGCTTCAGAATCCACAGGCATCTTGTAGTAAAATGGAAGGAAGTAGTGAAGTTGCCATTGTAGGGGAAATCTAATTATCAGTAAAGTCAGTTTTGCTTATGAAATGACGGGGATAAAATGCTTATGAAATGACGGGGATATACAAAAGAAGATGCCAAACAATGTAGGCTGAAATAAACCAAACTGGCGTGTCTGCAGGAAAACAAACGGGAGAGACCCCATGGGTTCTCTTCAACTACTGCGGAGTGACCTGATGATGCCCAAGCCTCATGCAACTTTCACTGAGTTTCACTGACAACAGAATTGTGGTTTGCACCACATAGGGTGCCTTTCAGTTAACCAATCCAGCGAAGATAAAAATACATACGGGGAGGAAAGCCAGAATCGGAATGGCCATTCCAAAATGGCAGTGCATAAAGGGAAACGTGAAGGTTGATAGTCTTCATGGTTTCTCTACCAAAGTAAGAGCATGCTGCAGTGCAGAAGTTCTCAACCTGTGGGTCGTGACCCCTTTGGAGGTCAAATGACCTTCTATAGGGGTCACCTAAGACCATCGGAAAACACAGATATTTATGTCATAACAGTAGTAAAATTACAGTTACGAAGTAGCAATGAAAATAATTTTGTAGCTGGGAGTCACCACAGCATGAGGAACTGTATTAAGGGTCACAAGAACCACTGATCTAGTGTGTTTATGGCTGTCTCCTCCTTCTCTTCTGTGTGGAAACAATGATCCACACAGTGCTAGATCACTGAAGCAGCTGACTGAAGGCAAGGTAGCTCTTTGAAGTGTCAAGCAACTCCAAGGGCCCACCATCTCTGTCACACTACCTTGACTTCAATTCTCAGTGGTCAGTCAACTGCCGCATCTCCTGGGCCAAGCTGCTTTCCAGAGTAGGCCAAAGAGAAAAATTGTGAAGGAACTATTTTTCACAGTGAGGAGGATTAACCTAAAGGCCAGAAGATAGGATCAGAGTTGGAAATGGGAGAATGGACAGTGAATGTGGAGTTTAAGACACAACGTGTGGCCATGACAAACCATCTCTGTCTTCACAGAGAATGAGCCTGATGCACAGGCTGGGTTTAAATCCACCTCCAACCTAGAGCTGGGTCTGGGAATGTCAAAATGTGTTCCTGCAAAGGGATTCAGGACACAAGGCTGGGGGTGGAAGGAAGGGACAGAGGCAGTGCGGAAGAGACAGGCAGGTCTCTGCAATCTAGCTGCCTGATGCCTGTGGTTGTTAGACACCATTCATTAGCCTGGAAGCATCTCGTGTGCACACCAATCATATGGGCATCTTGGTAAAGGGCACATTCTGTTTCAGGAGGTCTGGGATGGCCTTAGATTATGATTTTCCATTGAGTTCCCTGAAGATCCTGATGACGCTTGTCTGAGGACCACTCCTAGAGGAATGTGCTTCTGCAGATGTGTCTGAACACAGATGAGCTCCTGTGTTACCAATGTTTCAATGCTTTCCCCCCAGGAAGCCAGAACCTCGGCTATTGCTTATCTCTGTGTCTACAGCCATTGTCACAGGAGTGTCTAAATGAGATAGCATTCAAACAGATCCTAGCTATATTGGTCTCCTTAGGAGATATTTGATTAATAAATAACAAAGGCCAAATTTATAAAACCAATACCGTGTTGTCACACACCAGCAGATGGAAGAGAAGTGGGAAAGAGGATTAGCATTTGAGAGTCTACTCTGAGCTATGTCCCACATTGGTCATGGTGCCTGAGGTCTGCTTAACTCATTCATGTCAAGCATAAGACAGCATGTGTTCATACACGATCTCATTTAATTGTCATACATAACCTATTAGTTTTTTAAAATCTCCATTTTACATGAGTGAAATCAAAGGTTTCGTTAGATTTAAGTTGTACAGTTTAAATAGTGAGGTAGACTTTTTAAATGGGCAAGATATAACTCATTTCAGGAAATAACAACCCAAGGAAATTTTATTAGTCCTGTTTTAAAAATATGAACAAACTTGGTCAGAATCACACAATTAGTGGGTCCTAAAATCAAGTGGTTTTAACCCTTGTCATAAATAGGAAGTGCCTAGGCATGTAAAAATAATCCCTCTCCTGGAGATACATTATCATATAATTAAATTTCACCCAGAGATACTACCCAGGCACTGACATTATTTAAGTTTTCTGGAAGATCTTAATAGGCAGACATGGCCTAGAACCATACCTTATGTGAAGGTCCATGGAACATTACATTGCATCCACTTAAAAATTAATAGTTCTTCATGCCTATATTCAAGGGGAAGATAAAGTAATTAATCTCTCTTTGTCACTGGGCAACTGAGTATTGTGTGCCTGTATAATATAGCATTGTGTCACATTAGTGCCTAGGGTCAAGTAAACAGGCTACGTTCTAAGAGGGTTTGCAATAATGGGAAAAGTCTGCCCACAGGAGATGGCTGCTGAATTGAATTCAGAAAGAAATAATACAATGTGAAACCAACCACAGGAAGAGTCTGATGACCCTTGTCCGTTTTTCCTTTTTATACTGCTGTCTGTATTGCAAGAAAACATGGTGAAATCAGTTTGAAGAGTCAGCCTTCTCATTGCAATAGTCTTCTGTGTTTCTGAGCTCATCTTTTCCAGGAGCAAGGGGGCTTTGCTAATGCCAACACTGCATGGAAAAAGTTGCTTCTCTCCTAGAAATTTCTCAAGATGTTAGGTTAGGTGTCAACTGCAGGTTCAGGATTGGTTTGTTTGAACTCCCACCATGCACAATATTTAGAAACTAACTTCCTGTAGGTTGGGATCAGAGCAAGAGTAAGGGACCCTTATCTAGCACGTTCTTGGTACTAGATAATTAAGTTGTGTGTGGTGGAAAGAGGTGAACAGCAAAAGCCTGGCCAGAAGGGCAGTGTTAAAGATCAAATCAATTCATGAACCTAAATCAACAGACTCCCTGATTTAGAAGAGACTGGCTAACCCATGGGTGGGGATCTCCACTATTTTTTTTCCTGTGAGGTAATGTCCATAAACTAAGAAATAAGACCGGAAATTTTTAACTGTCCAGAAATCATGAAAGACACACTATTTGTATTGTAAAGTAATTTCCCTGTACTGTGATTTTTCCATAAATTCCTTCCTCACACAGTTGGATGAACTAAATAAACCATTGGTACAATGCTACGAACAGCATAGGAAGTGTATCAGACACATCTCTTTGTTCTCAACACCCAATCGTTCATTTGCATCCACCCAGAGCTAGATTTGATGGTTACTGGTTTGAACAGCATCATGATTTTTTTTTCTCACAGAGAATAAATGGACTAGCTTCTATCTATTGTTTGCCCTAGAGAGGCTCTCTCAGACCCCTACATCTCCCAGTCCAGGTGCATTCCCTTACAAATGGGACAGTTAGCAATGGCAAACATGGCTTTGTCTCATAGACCCAGGTTCCAAATTATCTAATTTTTTTGGAGTGTTCTCTCAACTACTTTTTTTTCTCCCAGTGGAGAATTAAGAAAATAGTTTCCATAAAGTTTCATACCTCTTGCCTCCAGATGTATTAGTTCATTAAAATAAACAGGCTTGGAGGAGGTGCACTAAATTTTATATGGATCTTAAGCAATTGATTTGGTTTTCTACATCCTGGTTCTTCAGTCTTCTGAGTCTTGCTTTCCTTTTTTGTAATATGAGTTGAAAAAAGATTATTAACCACTTATTGCATGCTAAATGTGGTATTGTGGGCTAGAAATATAAGAATAAATAAGAGAACCTCTCTGTCCTAATGGAGCATACATTCAAAAAGACAGATAAGAAAGTAATAAAAATAAAATATTGTACTACGTGATCATGTTGAGAGCATACAGTAACAGGGGAAGCGGTGAGAGAAGGTGGTGATGGAGTTGCTGTTTTTAGGTATCAGGAATGGCATTTCAGAAGTACTGATGGTTGAACAAAGAGACACCAAACCTGTGGAATAAGGATGGCACTTTGGTGCTATGAGGTCCAGCAGGAAGAAAGCCGGGTCAAGAACCTTGGGGAAAAGCATGGGGTACACTCAGTTGGTGTGACTAGAACCAGCAGCTATGGGAGAACAGCAGGAGAAGAACTTGGTGTGATCCATAATATAGAGTGAGGATCACACTGAGTGACCTACCACCCACTTAAGACTAAGACTAGAGTCTTAGCCACTGTGTGTGAAGAGAAGTCACTCAGAGTTTGTGCAAGGGCATGACTTTGAATTTAAAGTCAAGTTTTAGACACATTAGGCAAGTGGGAATGACCCATGTGTTATTCAAGAAAGATTTTGGGGTTCAGAGGTGATGTGGGGCCTGTAATATATGGTTGTCAGTTATCAGAAGTTAGAGAGCATCTAAGTTCAAGGAATCGGGCAGAGCACGTAAATGCAAGGAGTGTGGTAAGCAAACCTAGGACAAAGTCCTGGAGCACTCTGCTTCTTAGAAGTCTGGACAGCGATGAATGTCTAATAAAGGTAACCAACTCCATGGCCACTAGTCCAGGAGGATAAGCATGAGTATGCTGGAGTAGTTTTCAAACTAACAGAAAACATCCTTCCAGCTTAGACTAGTGGGATTCTTTTAACAATTATTTCTAATTGCAGTTCTATAAAGCCAATATCTTTAAACTGCTGATTTAGGGCAGTACTGAAGATATTGGAATTCTACTATAGGCAGAAAACCCATCTCAAACCTTATACTTTTTGAAAGTCAATTGCAAATGTGAAGGTCAATTGTTTGACCCACACAGACAGTTTGAGGCTCCTGTCTAGACCTTGGTTCATAGCCATATCACTCCGAAAGTCCTTGATCCCACTAAGTGGCACTCCAGTCTGAGCATTTCTCACACTTCCAGAGTCCAGAAGGAAGAGAGGGTTAAGCATTATACTTTGGTAAGACTAGCTGAGGAGGAAGGAGTAGCAGAGAGATTGGGTTAGCAGGGGTTATAACCTGAATGTATGTTTCCCTGAAAAATCCTAACCTCCAATGTAGTGGTATCAGAGTCCAGGTTTTGAGGAACCAGTTAGATCTTGAGAATAGAGTCCTTGGGATATGATAGAAATGAGCTTGCTTCTTCTCTCTGCCATACACACCCAAGAAACAGAAAACAGCTTTCCTAAGTCAGCTGCTTCTTGGTCCTGGACTTGCCAGTCTCCAGAATTATGAGCTATTTCTACTGTTTAAGCCACTGCATGTGTCTTACTACAGTAGCTGGAACTGACTGATATACCCAGAGAAGGAGAAACCATTTCTATATAGCCAGAGGCCTAGCAGCAGCAAACAAGGGAAATATGGGAAGTAGGTAAGGATGGCAAAGGCCTGCCTCCCTCTCGAGTCTGCTTTGGAGCCATCTTTCATAATGGAGTCTGGCCGGTGTGATTGTGAAGAGTAAACATGTTTCATCCAAAGAGTTGGGCATTTTCACTTCTGCAGATTCCAGGCACCACACTTGGTGAAATGAGGGTGTTATCAGACTAGCAGCAGGAAAATAATGGCTCACACAATGAACTAGAATAAAGCGTCCTTCCTCCCAAAGCACGCTCTTTGTATAGCTTCTGATTTTGGATCTTCATCATGGGGTGCACAAATTCACCTTCCTGGAGAACACATCTCCCTCTCAGGCCTGGAGTCTGGGGAACGGGCAAGCTGCAGTTCATTGCTTTTGAACTCACCTGTGCATGTGTTGAGAAAAACTAGGAAACTGATTTTGGTTTTCACCAAGCAGTATATCCTTTTTTTTCCCCCTCCTCCTGAAAGTGTAGTTTAAACAGCTTTATTGTCAGAGTTCTATGTCAAAATCCTCTGATTCTATAATTTTCCTGGTTTAATCTACTTTGAAAGATTCATTCAGCAGATATCTGGTGCACACTTACCAGGAATCAGATACCGAGCTGGGATCTGGCACTGGAGCAAACAAAACAGGAAAACATCACTGCACATGTAGAGCATGCATTATGCAGAGAAAGAAAGAATGAAAATGTAAATGGAGTTTCTCATCATAGCTAAAAGAAGTAATGTAATAAAGGTAGTCTGCCAGGGAACTGGGGAGGTCACTTGATGTTGACTGGTCAGAAATTCACACTCTGAAAGATTGACATTTGAACCTATGGATGAGATGGAAACACCTTGTATCAAGGACTTGGGAGAGAATCCTGGTGCAAGGAACAAGTATGCAGGCATAGAAAGGAAAGCAGACTGGCACTGCCAAGTAACAGGAAAAGGCATCTGTGGATCAGAGACAGAGAAAGAGAGAGAGAGAGAGACATACAGACAGACAGGGAGGGAGGGAGAGAGGGAGAGGAGGAGAGAGACAGAGAGACAGAGAAGAAAGAGAGGAGGGGCGAAAAGAGGGAGAGATAGATAGAGATAGACAGACAAAGAGAGAGAGGGAGAGGAGAGAGAGAGAAGACAGAGGACAAATGACACAAGACCATTTCTGACACAGAAAGATGCTCCCATTTGACTCTCAGCAGAGACAAAAAGTCAAATATTTTTCAAGGAAATAGACACTTTATGCAGTTTACATTTTCCTTTAAACTGTTTTATGTTGAGGTGACTGTAGATTTCTAGGCAATTATAATAAAACAGAAAAATTCCATCACCCTCTTACAAAACCTCCATACCAGACCACTGCCAGGATATTGACATCGGCACAACCCACTGATCGTATTCAGATTCACTCACTTCTGCTTGTATCCATGTGTTTGTATCATTCTGTGTGGTTTTTAAACGCAGTTTTTTGGTTCACAAGAAAAAAAATGAACAGAAAATCAAGTTCCCTTACGTGCCTGTCTACTGCTTTCGGCAAACCCTTCCCATCCACTATCATCATGGTACACCAGAGTGGTACGTTTCTGCAGCCGGCAGAGCTTACACTTTATCTTCATCATCTACACTCCAGAGTCCTCATTAACATGCATTCTTTTATGTTTTTATTTTTGAGAATCTTATATATTTACATCATTTCTACTCCTCCTTCTCCTCTGTAGCTGAAAGTTTTCCTGTGTCCCGCCTGGTCCTCAGTCAGGACAAATCTCTCTCACCCACCGGTCCTGCAGCCACTCAGACCCAAATAAACACACATGGGCTAATATTATTTTTAAACTATGGCCATGGCAGGCTTCTTGTTATCTAGTTCTTATATCTTAAATTAACCCATTTCTATAAATCTATACTTTGCCACGTGACTTGTGGCTTACCAGTACTTTTACGTCTTGCTTCTCATGGCGGCGTCTAGCGGCATCTCCTCTGCTACACCTTTCCCTTCCTGTCTATCTGTTTGGATCTCCTGCCTGCCTCTAAGCTGCCTTGCCGTGGGCCACGTGACTTAGTTTATCAACCAATCAGAGCAACATATATTCACAGCATACAGAAAGACATTCCCATCTCTCCTCCTCTAATTTCTTCCATGATCCTGCTACTCTTTCAAATTGATGACCTTGTGTTTAATTATGTACACACACACACACACACACACACACACACACACACACACACACTCAGTATTGCTCATGTATAGATGCATTTAGGGCTGATGCTACTTTGAGTCAGCCCTATCAGGGACTTGTTCCTGGAGACTGATTCTCCTCTCTGCAGCCATGATTGTCTGTAACTCTTAATCTGCAAGTGGAGCCCTGTGAGACTTCCCTACTTACTTTGGCATGTCAACTGGTATTGTCACTGTGCAGATCTTCTTTAGGTAGCGTTTGTTCTCGATAGTGTATATTTTATGTATTTTTAAGATATATGCGCCCATCTTTATGAATGGTTTCACTGCTCTAAAAGTTCTCTCATCCAACTCACCCTTCTCCTAGAAAACACCAACATTTATGGTCCCCATAGTTTTGTGTTTTCTAGAATGTCACAAAATTGAGTTATACAGTATTTAACATTTTCATATAAGCTTCTTATACTTAGTGATACACATGTAAGATTCCTCTATGTATTTTTGTGACTTTATAGCTCATTTCCTTTACTGTTGAATAATATTCCAACATCTGGATCTGGATGTGCCACCGTGTATGTACCCATTCACTGGCCGAAGGCATTACTTTTGTTTGGGGGCAGATTGTAGTAAAGTGAATAAAGCTGCTATAAACATCTAAGCGCATGTTTTTGTGTGGTCGTGTTTTCAGTTCCTGTAGATAAATACTTGGACACAATTGCTGGTTTCCATGTTTAGAATATCCAGCTTTTGTCATTAAAAAAAAGAAGCACTTCACACTGGTTCACACTGGCTTCCAAAGCTAGCATTTGGTACCCCTCAGCCCCACAGCAGATGCTTGCTAGCTGTCACGTTGTCATTGTTGTGGGTTTGGGCCATTATAACAGTCCTGCATAGTGCTAGTTCATTGTTGTCCTAATTTCTAATCCCCCAATGGCATGGTGTGGAGCATCTTTTCATATGCTTATGGGCCATCTGTAAATTATCTGTGGTATGTCCATTTAGGTTTTAGTCTCATTTTAATTTGGTTGTTCATTTTCTTATTGTGGAGTTGTAAGAGTTCTTTGAAAAACTCTAATAGCCATCCTTTATCAAATATGTCATTCCCAACTATTTTATCTCAATTTTTGGCTTTATCAAATTTCCTCTAACACAGGCAAGGTGCAGGAACCTCCCTCATTAGAACATTCCTTAATAAATTCCATTTAGTGACCATAGACTACTCTCTCTTGGTCCTTCCTGATCTCTTTCCCCTACAGACACTAAGCTATTTGCTTCATTTTAAGAATTGAAGAATGTTCTGTAAGTAATATTAGAGTATATAATCTTAGGACATTGGCTTGTTTCACTTAGTATATAAGGCTCTCAGGGTTCACCCACGTTATTAATTATATGTTTGTTACATGTATATTCCTATCTATTGATGAGTAATATCCTATAATATGGTGTGCTATCGTTTGTAGAACCGTTGTCCACCACTGAAGGACATTTGAGGTATTGTGCATTTTAGATATAACAAAACTATGAATATTTATGAACGTTTCCCCCCCCCCCCCACAGACCTACATTTTCATTTCTATGGGATAAATACTCAAGCATATTTGTCAATATAGAGTGATTACATGTTTAGTCTTATAAGAAACTTCAAAGGTGCCTTGCAAGGAGGCTACACCCTTTCACATTGCTCTCAGCAATGTATATATGATCTGATTTCTTCTAATTTCCTTCCAAATTGCATGTTGCCACTGCCTTAACTTTAATTCACGGTGATAAATCAGGGTGATATCTCACTGTACTTTTATTTTGTGTTTTCCTAATAGCTAATAGTGTCAAGTCCTCCTGTGTTTAACAACAATCTGTGTATCCTGCTCAATTAATATCGGTTCCTGTATTTTCCCATTTTCAAATTGGATTATGTTATTGATATCTGTTGAGGTTTTAAAGTTCTTATATATTTTGGATATAGATTACCTGCTAGATGAGTGATTTGTAATATTATAGCTTGTGACTTTTCTTTTAGTCTAACAGAACCATTTGTATAACAAACATGTTTAATTTTAATAAGGTTAAATTTATCATTTTAATGTATCCTGCATTTGGTGGAAAATCTAAGAAGAATTTACATACTTTGCCATATCTGCCTTTCAACTAACCTATTTAGAACATTTACATTTAGTGCAATGCCTCATGTTAAAGCTTAACTTTATCACTTTATTAGCTATTTTTAATTTATTTCATGTACCTGCCTTTCTCTTTTCTTGTCTTTGTGTGGGCTATTGAATGATTTTCAGAATTCTTATTTTTAATAGTATTTTGAAGTATATCTCTTTATGTAGTTTTATTGGTGGCTGTCTTACAGTTTACATCTCTAAAGGGCTACAGGTATCTAAAATAGTTTTGAAGGCATAAATACTAGAGGAAAGGAGGTCAATAAGACTATTGAGATTATTACACGTTTGAGATGATTCATGCTTCCTAAGTCAACTGTCTAAAAATCAGCCTAAGTGCTCTAGTCTCAGTCACCATTCCCCTCCTTCCCACATCACAAAGCCCATTCTGACCTCTTTCTAGTCACCATCATAAGCATTGATTGCTGAATCTCTTCACTTTTCTGTTCTCTCCTCCCACCATCTTAGCTCAGACAGCCCTTATCACTCCCAGATACTGGCTCCACTGCCTAACCCATCTCTCTCCTGCCATACTGCCCCTACTCCAGTCTCCTCCTTATAGCTATGACACTTTGGCTAAAACTCAACCTTTATCATGGCATATTTTAGGTGACCAACTCCCTAGTTTTGTGCCTGGGGGCCGATGGCATTCTTGAAAAACAGGACTTGTAATATTAGAACTGACAGTTTTAAGAGTACTAGGTCAGATGGTGACTTTGGCCTCATTGACTCCTCCAGGTCCTTGTCCTCAGGAGATGGGGCATATTCACTTGTGGAGACTTGAAGGCCTGCCTACTGCTTCTCCTTCAGTTACAAGCCCACCTCCTCTCCTTTGTCTCGGCTTTACCTGCATACTTCTTATTCCTACACCTAAGGTCCTCTATAGTGGACATTTTCTTATGTTCTTCTCACTCCTTTCACCTGTATGTACTTTTATTGCCTCACTTTCATCTAGAACCTTCAAGACTTCTAAGACTGCATGTCTAGTTTTCTCTTTTTGTCCACCTATTCTGTAGCTAGAGTTTTCCTGCCTGGCCCACAGTCAGGACAAATCTCTGTCACCTGCCAGTCCCAGAGCTGCTCAGACCCAACCAAGTAAACACAGAGACTTATATTGCTTACAAACTGTATGGCCGTGGCAGGCTTTTTGCTAACTGTTCTTATATCTTAAATTAACCCATTTCTATAAATCTATACCTTGCCACGTGGCTCGTGGCTTACCGGCATCTTCACATGCTGCTTGTCATGGTGGCGGCTGGCAGTCTCTCTCCCACTCAGCTTTCCACTTCCCAGAATTCTCCTCTCTCCTTGTCCCGCCTATACTTCCTGCCTGGCCACTGGCTGATCAGTGTTTTATTTATACAGAATGATATCCACAGCACTTCTCCTTTTCTTTTTTTTTTTTAAAGGAAGGTTTTAACCTTAACATAGTAAAATTACATATAATTTGGGAATTTGGGCATAGCTTCTCTTACTACTTCCTGCTTGGGGGGGGGCACTGTATCTTATGGGGACACAAAGAAAATTTTAGGATTATGGAGTAGTCCATGAGGCTGTATTGTCTGAGCCAGTTGCCTTCAAACCATTCTGGATGTTGGATCATCTGGTCCATGGTGTCATCAGAGACCTTTCAGGGGGTCTTGGCTGGTCAAACCTGATGTATCTTAATCTGGAACAAATCCATAGCCTCTGGTTTTCTGTGGAAACAAAAGCAGAGCCTCCTTTCCAAAGCAACATATCCTTACATCCAAATTTTGAAGTCAAGGTACCTTTAAAATATCCATATTGGGGCTGGAGGGATAGCTCAGCCGTTAAAGGCTAGGCTCACAACCAAAAATATCCATATTGGTTTCACTCAACAGCTTTGGCGATCAAATGTTTTTCTTCAGTTACGAATATCAAAGATAACATAATCCAGATTTTCTGTGTGATAGCCATCTTTACGTGGCTTATTTTTTTATATTACCTTGAACCTATTGCTTTAAACTGAAGCATTCTAAGACTGAAACAGCGCTGTGGCTGCTGGCTTTGCCCACTTTAGCTTCCCAACATGGCGGTGGTACGTTTTTTCCGCCAGCTCTGGGAATCATCAACTCTCAGAAATAGTGGGTCTATGCTTCTATCAAAGCAGCGTGTAGCCCAGAAATCTTTTTTTTTTTGTACTAGCAAAGGCTAAATCCACGATGCAGCATAATGTGTCACTTGCAGAAGCCTCATTCCCACCAACTGCAGGTCGAGCGCAAACGCCAGGAACCCGCCAGTAGCTCACACCCGCGTGTTGCGGGGTCTAGCTGCCCATATGAGACATGAAGCAGGAACCTGGTTTTGGCTCTGTTTAGAATTGTTTATTAAATATTTTCAGGTTTAAGGTGGAAACTTGAGCCGTTGGGCGCCATTTGTAGCTAGAGTTTTCCTGTCTGGTCCACAGTCAGGACAAATCTCTGTCACTATTCCTAATTCATTACAGAACTAACTGCAAGTAATGGCCCCTTCTGGCCACTATAATGTCCTTGAGAACAGGAGTTGTGTTGTACTCTGTCCACTTTCTAGACAGTCTGGAATCTAGGAGACTCTCAGGAAATACCCATTGTCAGGATAATAAATTTCATGAGAAATATTTGAGGTCTTCTTAAAGAGCAATTGCTTTCCAAAACGGTTTATTCCTACATGTTACCTGATGTGGCTTGTCTTTCTGTACGCTGTGAATATGTGTTGCTCCCACTGGCTAATAATAAAGCTGCTTTAGCCTATGGTAAGGCAGAATAGAGCCAGGCAGGAAATCCAAGCAGAGATACAAAAGGGGAAGAGCAAAGTCTCGGAGACGCCACCTAGCCGCCCAAGGAGCAACATGCCAGTAGACTGGTAATACCACAACCATGTGGCAATACATAGATTAATAGAAATGGGTTAATTTAAGTTGTAAGAGCTAGTTAGTAATAAGCCTGAACAATAGAACAAGCATTTATAAGTAATATTAAGTCTCTGAGTGATTATTTACAAATGGCTGCAGGACAGGGTGGGACAGGAAAGCCTCTGTTTACAGTTACCAGTGTGTTTTAGAACAATATGACAAATTAAAACTTAAATATTGATACTTTCAAACTGCATTTAAAATGTTTGCTTTTACCAGTTCTTTTGAAATTCCATTATTAGAAACAAAAGAATTGTTAATGGTATATTCATTATACATTTTCAGAGCACTGTGGACCGAACCCAGGGCCTTGCACTTGCTAGGCAAGTGCTCTACCACTGAGCTAAATCTCCAACCCCCCAGGATTTTTAAAAGTGCTGTTTCTGGTCACTTATGAAAGCTGTTGGGGAAATGCTTCCAGGGAGCATGTCCTTATTTCCCTCCATGGCACAGTGGGTTCCTGTCTTTAGCATCTGAGATGAGTGCTGCCTTTGATTTCCCTGAGATTCCAAAAGTAACAAGCCAAAGAGTCCCTCTCTCTCTCTCTCTCTCTCTCTCTCTCTCTCTCTCTCTCTCTCTCTCTCTCTCTTCCAAGAGAATACAACTCTACCCACAGTACTCACACATCTCCAACAAGTGGCCCCAAAGCAGCAGCTGCAGACATCTTTACATCCAGACTTTAACCCAGAGGAGACATTTTTGGACAGGGGTGGATGAGAGATTTCAGCAGAGGAGTCAGGACTCAAAGTGCTGACATGCAGGATGAGGATGGTATGGAAATCACTGTGACAGTTATGTCACTACAGAAAAACAAATAGAGGCTGCTCTCCCAGGAAACAAGCCACAGGGTCAGGCTGCCTCCATCTTAATGTCCAAAGCAGGAAGGTCCTGGAGATTCCTTTAAGGCAGCCCAGGGAGGTTTCCTATCCAGGAACAACTAGCTGCTTTATTTTTAACCTGGCTCCTGTTTTCATTAGCTGACATCTTAGGGGTCGTGATTAAAGTGTAAAAATATGAAAGAAAGGAATGCCAGTGATGGGATTTATACAATGAACGTCTTGAAATTTCCAAGAAATGATTTTCACAAGAACCACAAGATGGCATTGTCTGCTGTGGGACTGAGTTCTGACACAGCAAGAACTGACAGCAGAGACCGGAAGGCCAAACTGTTTCATATTCCTCATTTTATTTCAAAGGCCAGCCTTCTTCCACATCTGCCCTATTCAGTGTGCTTTGCCCATGGTGTGCTGAGTCATAAGAGAAGGGAAGTGACTGGACACGAAGATGGGCAGCCTGGAGAAGGGTGCTACAATGTTGGAAGACATAAACAGCACAGCCGTGTGAGGTGGGGGAGACAGTTGTTGTTCTGATTGGCTAGCACACAGGATGGAAAGATTCCATTTGCAATTATACACCAATACAAAAGAGAGTTTGGTCTGATGAAGCTATAGTTCAAACAATTCTGTATTTGTTCAAATTAATCAACTGTTAAATATTTTATTCTTTCTCTTTGATATTATATATCCACATACACAGACAATTATAGTTCCCTCATGGTCTGCATAGGATGGAATGGTACCTTTCACCTCAAGACTGTGAACATGGTACCCTAACATAAGACAAAATGGGACAAATTCATAGCAAGTCCCCTGTCCTTTATAAAAGTTGCTCATTTGAATCTTCAACAATCTCAAGTGTAGTGGGCTAGACAAGGGAACTGAGGCTAGGTAGTCCAAGATCACAAAGTGGTACCCTATGATTTAGCCTTAGGAAATCTGATCCCAAGGCTCAGGATTTTGCCCTGTACCACACTGTTCTTAGACAATAAACGGTGGAACTAAGCAAGGGTGTGAGTTCTCCCTTCAGCTACAGCATGCCTCTCTGTATCGGGGTGATGGGCTGCAGCTGCACATGTCCATAGCCATGATAGGCAGGGCCATGGGTACCCCATATTTCTATTCTTTGATGTTCTGGTTGAGATACCTGAGCAATAGAGTGCAGGCCATGATTGGAAAATCTTTTTAACTCAGTGGACTACAAATGGGTTTGCATTGATCATTCAACAGAGAAAACTTTGGTTATGTGTAGCTGGAGAATTTTTCTCCAGCTCCCACCGCCAAGTCCCGCCAGTCCCGGAGCCCACTTATAAAATAAACACACAGAATCTTACATTATTTAAACTGCTTGGCCATTAGCTCAGGCCTATCATTGTCTAGCTCTCACTCTTATATTCAGCCCATTTCTATTAATCTTTACTTTGCCATGTGGCTCGTGGCTTACTGGTACTTTACATCTTCCTTGTCTTGGCGGTGGCTCCAGCCGGTCTCTCTTTCCTTCCTCCTTCCTCAATTCTCCTCTCTCCTTGTCCCGCCTATACTTCCTGCATGGTCACTGGCCAATCAGTGCTTTATTTATATAGAGTGATATCCACAGCACTTCCCCTTTTCTTTCTTCTTCAAAAAGGAAGGTTTTAACTTTAACATAGCAATATTACATATAACAAAATAATTATCGAGTAAGAATTATAGTTACAATATAAAAGAAGATATCTATCTTATATTTGTGAGTTTAAGGTTTTATATCTAACTTATCTTTTATTATAACTAAGGAAAATTTTAAGTATCTAGTCTTTAACCACATCAAAGACCTCAGAAGGATATAATACTACCTGAGAAATGGGAGAAGGATGCAAGCAACTTTCGGGGGTCTTGTAGGGTAGACAGAGACAGCTGATAGCCTGGACAGTCATTCAAAGTTCTCTTGTAAAGTTGGGGCATCAGTCTTCAGCCTGCAGGCCTAGAGTCTCTCATTCACTTTTTTCTGTGTCCTGTAGAATGTCTTGCAGTTTTCTCTGTAAATCAGGAACCTGAAGGACCATTTTGTCAAGCAAAGTTCAGTGGTTACCTTTCTATGGGTCCTGTATGTCAAGTTGATCAAGAAGTCCAGGCAAGAACAGTTTCTTGTACAAATGGCTATTTTTGTCAAGGTGAAGATAAACTCCATATGGAGTGTCTTTGATGCCCATATTCTTCTCTGAAGTAAATTGGTGCTGTCAGGAGCAGATATGTCTCACTGTCCAGAAAGTCTAAATTTTTAAAACATTTTAAATGCCATATACATGTCCATAGCCATGATAGGCAGGGCCATGAGTACCCCATATTTCTATTCTTTGATGTTCTGGTTGAGATACCTGAGCAATAGAGTGCAGGCCATGATTGGAAAATCTTTTTAACTCAGTGGACTACAAATGGGTTTGCATTGATCATTCAACAGAGAAAACTTTGGTTATGGGTCATTATTTTTCCTGTTTACTCCATGCCATATGCATGTTCAGTATAACAGAACTTACCTTAGTTTGAGAGCCTATAGATGAGGAGAATGCGACATTCTGAGGTACCTGATAAATAAGATACGGTCCCTGTCCTCAAGGGACTTAGAGTGAAATGAGAGTTTTCTTCTTTTTTATAAATATTTTTTTATTTTATAATTAATTTAATTTTACATATCAGCCACAGATTCCCCTGTCCTCCCTCCTCCCACCCCCCCCAGCCTTCTCCCCCCCCAATCCACTCCCCATTCCCACCTCCTCCAAGGCAAGGTCTCCCACGGGGAGTCAGCCCAGCCTGGTAGATTCAGTTGAGGAAGGTCCAGTCTCCTCCTCCCTGTACCAAGGCTGAGCAAAGTGTCTCAGCATAGGCCCTAGGTTCCAAAAAGTCAGCTCATGCACCAAGGACAGTTCCCAGTCCCACTGCCTGGGGGCCTCCTAAACAGTTCAAGCTCATCAACTGCCCCACTTATTCAGAGGGCCTGGTCCAGTTCCATGGGGGCTCCTCAGCTATTGGTTCATAGTTCATGTGTTTCCACTAGTTTGGCTATTTGTCCCTGTGCTTTTTCCAATCACGGTCTCAATATCTCTTGTTCATAGAATCCCTCCTCTCTCACGCGGGTTGGACTCCTGGAGCTCCACCTGGGGTTTGGCCATGAATCTCTGCATCTGCTTCCTCCAGTCACTGGATGAGAGTTCTGTCATGACAGCTAGGGTGTTCAGCCATCCTATTACCAGAGTAGGTCAGCTCAGGCACTCTCTCAACCATTGCCAGTAGTCTATAGTGGAGGTATCTTTGTGGATTTCTGGGGACCTCTCTAGCACTTCTTCCTATTTCCAATGGGGTCTTCATTTATCATGGTGTCTCTTTCCTTGTTCTCTCACTCTGTTCCTGATCCAGCTGGGACCTCCCGCTCCCCTAAGCTCTCTTTCCCCCGACCCTTGCCCTCCATTACCCCTCCCCTCACCCCCAGTTTGCTCATGTAGATCTCATCCATTTCTCTGTTGCTGGGCAATCCCTGTGTCTTTCTTAGGGTCCTCTTTACTAGGTAGCCTCCCTGGAGTTGTTAGTTGCAGTCTGGTTATCCTTTGTTTTACATCTAGTATCCACTTATGAGTGAGTACATACCATGTTTGTCCTTCTGAGTCTGGGTTACCTCACTCAGGATGGTATTTTCTTGTTCCATCCATTTGCCTACAAACCTCATGATGCCATTGTTTTTCTATGCTGAGTAGTATTCCATTGTGTATATGTACAACATTTTCTTTATCCATTCTTTAGTTGATGGGCATCTAGGTTGTTTCCAGGTTCTGGCTATTACGAATAATGCTGCTATGAACATAGTTGAGCATGTGTCCTTATGGTATGATTGAGCATTCCTTAGGTATATGCCCAAGAGTGGTATAGCTGGGTCTTGAGGGAGGTTGATTCCCAATTTTCTAAGAAAGCGCCATATTGATTTTCAAAGTGGCTGTAAAAATTTGCATTCCCACCAACAATGTAGGAGTGTTCCCCTTGCTCCACATCCTCTCCAACATAAGCTGTCTTCAGTGTTTTTGATCTTAGTCATTCTGACAGGTGTAAGGTGGTATCTCAGAGTCATTTTGATTTGCATTTACCTGATGCTTAAGGATGTTGAGCAATTCCTTAAATGTCTTTCAGCCATTTGAGCTTCTGTTGAGAATTATCTGTTTAGCTCTATAGCCCATTTTTTAATTGGACTGTTGGGTATTTTGATGTCTAATTTCTTGAGTTCTTTATATATTCTGGATATCAGCCCTCTGTCAGATGTGGGGTTGGTGAAGATCTTTTCACATTCTGTAGGCTATCGTTTTGTCTTCTTGACTGTGTCCTTTGCCCTACAAAAGCTTCTCAGTTTCAAGAGGTCCCTTTTATTGATTGTTTCTCTCAGTGCCTGTGCTACTGGTGTTATATTTAGGAAGTGATCTCTGGTGCCAATGTGTTCCAGACTACTTCCTACTTTCTCTTCTATTAAGTTTAGAGTATGAGAGTTTTCTAAGTCTCATGAAAGAGGTAGGCAGGGGAAGCCGAATGAACATAGAGAACATTCATTCCATCTCCAGGGCTCAGTGTGGGTTGGAGAAGTTTCCTGGATACAGGACGCATCTGGCTGGTCTTGAAGGATAAGTTAGAGGGGAAGGGATTAGCTGGACTATGTCTTTCCCTTACTTCCTACATTTCATCAGACACCTTCTCAGTAGGAGCGACTCTACCAGGTTTCTATCAGATAATGATTTGAAGGCACCAGGGTCTTTCTTCATCTCCTCTCCCTTGAGGGGTGCCTTACTCTTTTCCCTGAGAGACTCATATCTAGAAATTTCACTATCTAGGCTCTGTTAGCTTGGTCATCAACTGGGCTTGGCCAGTATGGAAGGAGATGATCTTACTAGCAACAGGAGAGAGCAGTAATTATGATACATAGTCCTTCTGGTTATGCCTGGTGCTGACCCCACCTGTGACTATGGCTTCTATTGGAGGCACTGACCTTGGCTATAGCTGTCCAGTAGACTCTGGGAAGCCTATTTGCACTTATTTCCCATTGCTTGTCCTTGCATGCCATAATGGCTCCTCTTGGCTACTTAACTCTACTGATGTTATGCCTCTTTGAATCATTCTTTCAGTCAAAATATTCTTGATGAGTCCCACACAAAGAGGGCATATAATGCTCAGGGGATCCTGACTGATATATGTGAGAGAAAAGAGATTTAACTATTCCCACATTTATCTTTGACAGTACCGATCCCTGAGAGCAGAATGGGAGCATATTTAATGTCAGTGGACTGAGTACTCTTTGCCAGAACCATTTGCATTTCTGACTCCCCATAAAAAATGGAATCATAATGGAATCCTTGTCTATGGCTAGAGTGGATGAGATGCAATCCACTCTAGCTAGTATTTCTTGAGTTCTTTAGTATGTGTTAACAGTGTGCTGGCTCGAAAGCCACAGAGAAAATAAGGAAAGTCTTTCCTTAACAAGCTCATAGTCTGATGAGAAAGAAACCTAAATCATCAGTTTAAGAAAAGGTGGTACTATCTAGTGTACCCTGGGTTTGATGTAACAACAAATCAATCTTGGAAAGCAAGGAGATTTATACACTAAAGGTTACTTCTCTTTCCCGTGATGCCTGAGGCACGAGAAGCAGCTATATTGTGGCTGTACCATTTGTAACATGTGGGTTCAAAGATTCTGGTAGAGAGCGAAAGAGATGGTGGGGGAGAGAGAGAGAGAGAGAGAGAGAGAGAGAGAGAGAGAGAGAGAGAGAGAGAGAGAGAGAGAGAAATAGAATCATCAAGTTAAGCAAAGGATCCTTCGGCTCACACCCCTGCTGTGTGCCTAGAAAACTCCTACAAGGGCTCACAGGGTCCTGGTGGGGGAGGTTATACTCAAGAATGTGAGGTGATGAAATGAATACAGAAAATGATATAGATACACGAAATGGAATGGCATTCGTCCACAAAGAAGAATGAAATCATGTTGTTTGCTAGAAAACAGACGGGACTGAAGAGCATCATAGTACATGAAATAAGTCAGCCACAGAAAGCCAATTATTGCATGTTCCCTCCCATTTGTGGGCCCTGGGGTTCTGTACAGCTACATAAAGGCGTGTGTGTGTGTGTGTGTGTGTGTGTGTGTGTGTGTGTGTGTGTGTGTGTAAGAAGAAGGGAGGGGACAGGTGAGAGGAGAAGAAGAAGAGCAGATAAGGGGAGGGTGGAAGGAGGGTCACATCATGCGATATACTTGGGACATTTCCAATAGGAAACCTGACACTATGTACACTGAACACACACTAATTTAAAAAAGAATGCAAGCAAGAATAAATTGGAATTAATCTGGTAGTAAAGAGAATACAGAATGTTCCAGCTAAAGAGAATGACGTGTTTAAGGGTAAGGTAGTGAGGGAAAGTGTGGAAACTTCAGGCAAGAGCATGCTTTTTTGCATAGCTAGGACCCATGAGAACAGAAGATGTGGGAAAGTAAAGCCGAGAGAGAGAGGTGGTGTTCAGGTAGCCTAAGGCAAAGGCATTATTCCCCCACACTTAGGATTTAGTAATTGACCCTAAAGGACATGTGTAACATGAACTGCTAAACGGTCTTATTAATAAAAATTAAAAAAAAAAAAACAACCAAAAACCTAGAGCCAGATATTGGGGTGAAAGTTGAAAGATCAGAGAAACAGAACAAGCCAGCCATGTTCTTACCTCTACAAAATCCTCAGCCTCAAGAGAGAGATTTCCTGCTTACTCAGGCCTTACATGCCTTTCTGTGTCCTGCCATCTTCCTTCCTTCCTAGTGCTGGGATTAAAGGCATGTGCCACCACACCTGGCTCTGTTTCCAGGGTGGCCTTGAACTCACAGAGATCTGGATGGATCTCTGCCTCCCAAATGCTAGATTAAAGTTGTGTGCTACCACTGCCTGACCTCTGTGTTTAATATAGTAGCTGGCTTTGTCCTCTGATCCCCAGGCAAGCTTTATTGGGGTACACAACATATCACCACAGTCATGAGAAAACAGTGTAGTATTTCAAAGATAGGGAAAGTAGCATAAGAAAAGTAAGACAAGAAATATTAAAATTGAAAACAATTCTCCTAGAATAAAACATATCAGGAGGAGTAAAATAGAGTGGGAGTTTAATCTAGACATGAACAGAAAAAAACAAAAAAAGCTTGGGTAGGGATAAACAGAATGTAGTGGACTTGGTTCTCTGTCATCATGGGGAATTGAGGAGTCAAAACTGCACTCAGGATTTTTAACTAATGTTTCTTCATGGCACATGGTATCATTCTCTGAGCTCAAGAATGTAGAATGAGAAATTTATGGAGAGGCCAGATACTCATTCAGTGTGAAATGTGACAAATGCAAGACACATCTCTAGGTGGCCTTGCACAGGCCAGTTTTCCCCCTTTCTCACTTATAGTTTTCAGAACAACCATAGAGAGCACTGAGAATGTGACATCATTACTTAAGAAGGCAGGAGCCACAGCATCACTGGCTCCATTCTGGTGTGTTCTGGTTCAGGGTGACCTACAGAGCATTAGTCTAGCATTTCATATTTCCTCTGGGTGTAAAAGCCAGAGTGGATCATGCTTTCCAGGGTCCTTTGGCTATACAGCAAGCAAGCCATCTGCATATAAAACTGTACTTCTGACAATTTTTCTATGTCTTGGAGGACCACCTAGCTATGAACCCTATGCTTTTGCTATTTCTTGTCACCTATTGTGGGTAATAAACCTGTGGTGGTATTGTGTTCCCCAAAATATTGTGTACCTTAATAAACTTATCTGGGGTCAGAGAACAGAAAACCCACAAGATACTTAGGTTAGAAAATGTTAGCACACACCTTTAATCCTAGCATTCCAGAGACAGAAATCCCTCTGGATCTCTGTGAGTTCAAGGCTGCATTGGAAACAGCCAGGCATGGTGACTCACGCCTTTAATCCCAGAAAGCAGCCTTTAATCCCAGGGAGTGGTGGTAGAAAGCAGAAAGGTTTATAAGGCGTGAGGACCAGAAACTAGAGGCATTTGCCTGGTTAAGCATTTGGCTGGTTAAGCATTCAGGCTTCTAGCAGCAGTTCAGCTGAGAGCCATTGGGATGAGGACACAGAAGCTTCCAGTCCGGGGAAACAGGACCAACTGAAGAATTGGCAAGGTGAGATAGCTATGGCTTGTTCTGTCTCTCTGACCATCCAGCATTTCACCCCAACAACTGGCCCCGGGTTTGATTTTATTAATGAGACTCTCTAAGATTCATGCTACATAAACCTGCCTCATGTAATGTATTGTAGCCAAGTGCTCTTGTAGTAGTGTTTGTTCTGCCCATGACCTTGGGCTATATGGCCCAAAGGAGGTGATGCTTTCTGCCATTGTATGTGACCTGTTATAAGGGGTTGGAGAAGGGTCACATGTCCTTCTCCCTGCTCCTACCTGTGAGATGGATTTATTCTTGGTGAGATCAGAAGACAACTTCTGCTGTCTACTCTGTTCTGTAACTGTGAGTATATTTTTCTTAATTTATGTCTTAATAAATTCTATTACCCATTTAATAGACTCACGTGGATTGATTGTAATATGCTCTTTCTTGCCAGGATGGGGCAAGAGACAGACACTGGCACAGCCCAAGGTACAGTGGGCAAGATGTTGAGAATTTTTCCCAGGAATTGATACCAGTGTGCAGCCAGCCTACTTCACAATGGAGCTAAAGTTTCTATAGGATCACAGGTTAAAGGTAACTCAGGATCCAGACCTTGCCTGGTGACACAAAACTGAGAGTCCATATGGGTGACTACTGAGAACAAGAGACAAGAGTGTCAAGGAAGAGTGGAGAAGGCCAGCTCACAATGTACACTCAAGAGAGGTGACAGATGAGAAGCACCGCTGAACAGGGAGCTGCAGAGGAGAGCTTGGTAAGTGCTGATCCAGGAGGCAATGGCAGTACCCAGAAATGAAACACAGGGCAGTGTGAGGTACAGCACGAGAGTAAAGCAGAGGGAAAGACCATCAAGTAAGGAGTCAGTGTGTATCCATCACTGAAGGTCATCAAAAGGCAAGAAGAACAGGAAAACAGACCCGAGAATTTCCCAGTTATCAAAAGAGTCAATGGTTACATGTACTATTTAAAAATATCTGGGGTAACACATCTAAAAGCAGCCTGGTTATTGGTGTTCTTCCTTTTCAATACCAACTACCATCTTCTAATTCATGTAGCCTTGCTTAGAAAAGCTTTGTCTCTGGAAAGTGCTGATTTGATAAGCTTGGGGATTTCTCAGGTGGCCAGTCTAAAACTCTCCAGTAACATGTCCAGTTGCTAATATTTCTCATACACTGCTATAGGACTCAGGCTGCTCTTCATTTAATTTTGAGGACAGTTCAGTTATTCTAATTTTACAGATTGAGACTCTGTGTCTCAGGTAGATAATGTAGCACATGTAACATTATGACTGTCTATACCTTCTCTTTTCTCTCCCAAACCTATGTATATATTTTTAAACACACTGTGACTTGTTTAGAGACTCCTTTTGTCTGAATCAGTCCTTATTGTACCTCTGTAACCTTTTCTGTCTGCATGAGCAAAAAAACTTAGATCATGGCATGCTGGTGCTGGCTCTTTCCACTCGGTTCCCTGAGAGTCTAGTCTCATGGTGGAGGCACCTTTACTGCCAGCTCTGGGAGCTATGTTTACCACACCAACTCTGGGAAATTTCTAGGTCCACGCTGCCACCAAGAAGCATGCTGCTGGTTGCTCATAAACACTATATAAATGTTTGGTAGTAGGACCTCTAATATCAAGCCAGGAAGCCATTTCTTGGTGATGCCAATGTTGTATTGATCTACTGTATTCCTAATGCTATATGACTTGACAAGCTAATAACTGTAAAACACTATATGCTAAGTGCTATTATACAGAGTCACCTTACTTCTCCCAAATGGCAAGTTTCTTTGGCTTCTGAACAATGTTGACTAATCTATTAAAATAATGTGTAGTCAACTTTAACTTACTGAATAAATTGAAAGCGATGGGGATTCAAGTGGATCTACTCAATGCTATTTTTAAATTCTAAGAATTACAATTGGCCCATCATAAAACTCCCCACAGGGAATATCTTGAAATGGACTTTAAGTAACTCAGGCAGAATATCCTTTATTCATCTGTGAATTGAGCAAAGACATAATCATTTAACTAGGAAGGTAGTAAGACTCCCATTCACTGGATATACTTAGACAGGGTCTACAACAGCCAGAAAGTATGTCTTATGAGAAATTTAAATCTCAGATAAGGAGTTGAAGTATCTGTCTATGGTGGTCTGAAAGAAAATGGCCTCCAAAGGGAGTGACACTATTAGAAGGTGTGGCCTTTTTGGAGGAAGTGTATCACTGTAGGGATGGGCTTTGAGGTCTCTTGCGCTCAATCTTCCCTCAATGTGGCTGTCAGTTCACTTCCTGTTGCCTGCAAGATGTAGCACTCTCAGCTCCAGCACCATGTCTGCCTGCACACCACAATGCTCCTTCTCATGATGATAATGGACTGAACCCCTGAAACTGTAAGCAAGCCACCACTTCAATTTAATGCTTTCTTTGCCATGGTTGCCATGGTCAAGGTGTCTTTTCACAGCAATAAAAACCCTAACTAAGACACTGTCCTTCAATATTCACTCTACCTAGGAATCCCCCAAGACTCTGGCTATTTGTAACAGGGCTAGTTCATCAGTCCCTTGGTCGAGTAGTCATTTGCTCACTGGTGGAAACTGTAGACGTCCCTAGTGGAAGTGATACAAGAGTGACTTTTGAGGAATTCATACCTCCTTCAAACTTTGAGCAGTCACACAAGAAGAGAGGGCCCAGCCAGTTCCACCTGGCAGCATGAAGTTAAGGAAATATCTCGCAAATCCCATGTCCATGACAGCAGGAACATTCTAATAATTAAATGAACCAAAAAGTCTATCAGAGGAGTAAGATCCTCTGCGCAGGAATGAGTACTGTTACCCAGGTGCACAGAGGTCAGATGACCAACTGCTAGGCACAAAGCAGGTGGACTATACGCCGTAGGATGACTGGGTTATAGTTAAGGCATCCACACAGCTCAGTGTTCTTAAGACAGTCTTCAGTTATATCTGTTTCCATGGTGTATTGATTGATTTGGCCGTGTTTCATTACCCCAAATCCTCCAGTTTTCAAGCCAAGTCCGATGGTCACTGTAGTTAAATTACACACCTCTAAAATCCCTCTCCAGTTGAATGAAATTGCCAGTGTTTTGTTGGGATGTGGGAGCTGGGTTCTGTCCAGGCTATGCCATAAAAGAGGATTTTAGAAAGAAGGAAACAGTCTCCGAGATCCCATGGGGTGTTCTCTCCATTCCACAAGTCCAACTATGAACATATTAAGAAAGTCTCTCAAGCAGTTGTGCCTAGTTCTAAGTCCCTTACTGAGCAAGGACCTCCTACCTGTCCTATGGTGAGCAGTGCTCTCACTTCCTTTGGGGCATCTTGAGTACAAAATAATTTTCAAGGGAAAAATACCACAAAATTTCATTGTAGGAGTGGTCCTCATGGTTGATATTTTTCAGAATAACAATTCCTATGGATATTGTGATTAAATGTTAACATCATGTGTTACCATCATACGTTGGCTTTTAATAATTCATGTAAAGGTCCCAATCTTATTGAGGAACTGAGGAGCTATGCAAAGTCAAAATATTCTATGCTAAATCTCACACTATTATGAAAGATTCTCATTGTCACCCTGGTGCCAATGGCATTTGCCTTCTCAGTAATTATTTATATGATAATGAGGTTTGAATGGAAACATGTGTGAATATTTGAAATCCTTATCTTCCTATCTCTGAGACATACTGAATATCATCCCCCAAAGAAGAGTCATAAATGTTACTGCATAACCAAATCCTTATCACAGCTATACCCACAAATATGTAAAAATATCTACCATGGTAATACAAATAATCTTGGTACACATAGTCCAGCATATTATTCAGTGACTCACAGTCCAGCACACTATTCAAGGAAACCCTAGTGTGTTTTGAAGACCTATCAGAAATGGGTGCTCTTGTTTTTACATGGATGCAGGTGAATTCATCAGCAACTCAGTGCCACCTGGGATAATTTATCTTAGAGAATTCAATGGGACCAGCTGTAAAGACCACAACCATTAATATTCCTGGGACCTCTCATCCTGTACTGAAACTGTGTTCCAGTGTTCATCAGAAATACAGAACACACACACACACACACACACACACACACACACACACACACACACACACACACACCCTATGCATACAAGCATTGACACAACCAGCATCTGCATTCTGACAATATCTTAGGTGACTCCTATATATTTTAAGCTGAGAAACATGAGGCTGGAATGCTCCTTCACCCACACCCTGCATGTTTGGATCCTTCACCCACAGCCTGCAGATCTGGGTGCAGACTTGGATTTTTCCCACTTACTGTGATACATAGGTTAAAGGAATAAATCAAACAGATGGCCAATATAGAAGGAGGAACTTCTACAGTTCAATTCCCTTGTTCAGCTTATGCAAAATCTCTCCAAGTCCTGGCCCCTGCGCAAGACCAAGCAACTTGGAGCATTATCCTTGCAACTTATAGCTTTATAGATGTCTCTCATTCCAAAACACACCCTCAGATCTTTATCCAGAAAGACACACTTGGCCCATGCCCGATGACCATTGTCCTACCCTCCACCTCCCCTCCAAAAAACTTGGAAAGTGCTTTCAGGAAAGCAAAACCTAGCTTGGTAAGTTTTCACACAACTTTCTCAAAGCTTTCCAAGAGCATGAAATGCAATTAACACTGCTGTGAAGTCCACAGTTGTTCGTTCCAAGGTCAGCCAAGGCTTTTGTTACCTGACATAGAAGCAGCTGTTCCCAACTCACGCAAATTGTCACTGGAATCGAGACTTAGCATATACAAGCGAAACAAATCTGCCCTTTGGGTTGGCATGGAACAAAAATGTTTCCCTCTTTGCTCTCCCCTGTCAGCTCCAGCCCCCAGTCACCTGACTGTACAGCCCTGGTCACCAGGCTCACTTTTCTATATGCAATTCAGTCCTTTTTATTATTTCTCCCCCGAGGTTCTGCTCTATTACACATTTTTATTTCTGTAGCCTGGGATTTGGGACCTCTGCAGACATAGTAAAGAGGTTAATCTGAGCTGAGATAGATCAGATCTGTTCCACTCATTCTGATCTATCTGCCTGCCTCCCTGCTATACCAGCTTGAAATCTTTGGCACTGTTTCACTTCATGTCTCTGGTAGAGAGTTTTTCTTCCCCCTTTTAAATGATTTTAAAGGTCGCTATGTTTTCATTACAGATAATATGGTTAAATCTTCAAGTGTCATGAAGTTAAATGCATACACTAAATTTGATAGATATTTTCCCTCTCGGGATTATAAAATAGAAACATAAGCAATGTAAAGAGTTATTTTCAAACTTCAAGGACATGAACTGGAAAATACACCAGATATGTGAGAATTATTGTTGTTCTTGGGTGCTGGAATCATGAATACAGCAGCTGTTTTTTGGGATATGCTTATATTCTTCATGCCACAATGGATACAGATGTGCTGTCTGCTGACAGAGATGTACATGGTTATTCTTCACTAGAGACCTGGACCCACTAACTTCTCATCAGTGTGAAGTTGTCAGAGCTGCCTGGAACTGTCAGGCTTTGGTGACCAAAAGCACCAAGGGATGGTGAACATCCAGCCTTAAGGTAAAGATGAACCCCTATTGGAAAATCACTTGAGCCTAAGTGGAGACTTGGTCATACCTCTAAGGTCCCCAAATTTGTCCTAGATTTTGGACCACCTGCTTATCATAAATTGATTCAAAGATGATTACAGGTTGGTACTGGTAAGAATTGAGTACAAATCAGCAACAAGACTAACAGATACCCAGGCTTCCTCTGGCAAGATCAAACAGTCTTAGCAACTGATGAGTCTAGTTTTTCATTGTACCAAGCATGATGCTCGATCACTTATGTTTGGATTCTGATAAGCACAGGATTGGCATCATCTACTCTGTTCAGCACAGTGCTCACCCTAGAAAACCGTACTTCAGGAACATTTTAGGAGCCAAAGACGAAGCCCCCTGGGGCTTCTCAAGACCAGAGTCTTAGTCACAGAGTCTTATCTTCAATGAGTCTCAGACCCAGAGACAAACAACGTTGTTGGAGCTCTGGGTCTCAAGAGCCATGAGGTAGATACATGGGACATATCAAGGTACTACAAGGAGTTGTATTTTTGAAAAAAAAAGTGTGTGTGGGGGAATAGTCAACACCTTTAGGATGGTAAATATCTCTTCTCCAAAAGCTCATTCCACACCTCATCTTGAGCTGTAGATGTTGCAGGCGAGGTCCAGGATTCCATCTTCTCTCTTGAAGGAAGCCATAAAGCAGATTAAGAACCAGGAACACCATGTGCCAAGCTTTTTCTTTTGGGTCACCAACCAGCTCCCAAATCATGACACAGAGACTTCTTATTAGTTTTGAATGATTGACCTAGCTTAGGCATATTTCTGGCTAACTCTTTTAAATTAATCTGTTTCTCTTTATCTACCTTTTGCCTTGGGGCTTTTTTTTTTAACCTTTTCTTACTTTCTTGCTGTCTCTATGTTTAGCTTCTGCCCCCCCATCTCCCTTATTCTCTCTCTTTCTCTTATTCCTCTCTCCCTCTTCTGCTCCTTCTTCTCCTATTTATTTTCTCTGCCTGTCAGCCCTGCCTATCCCTCTCCTGCCTAATTATTGGCCATTCGGCTTTTTATTAGACCAATCAGGTGCCTTAAGCAGGCAAGGTGAAATAGATGCAACATATCTTTACATAATCAAACACACACCCTTACATCGTTAAACAAATGTGTCATAAACAAATTTAATACACCTTTACACAGTTAAAGTGATAGTCTGCAGCATAAACCAATGTAACACATCTTTGCCTAGTTAAAATAATATTCCACAACAGCACCTCAGTTTACCAAATGACTTTTCTTATTTCTCCTCAGAGATCTAAGAGGTAGCTGGTGACAAAGATTCTACTATATAAATGTTCAATATCCATGCCCCTGCTGTGTCAAAATGTCTGGATGTTTCTAGAAGAAGAAAAGCAATCTCTGTGTTAACCACAGATACAACTGTTTTGAATGCACTTGTCTAACTTCAAAGAAAGTCATTGTTTGGCAATTAGTCCACAGTATTTTTTCACTTGGTCTATAAAATCACTCTGGCTATGGAGACACTAGCAAAGGTGGCTGAGGGCATCCTTCACATGGCTTTCATCTCACTGAAGGAACACCCCAGCTTTCCACTTCAGGGTCTCAGAGACGTAATCACCGGGAGGGACCTGATGAATTGCACTCTGGCTCTGAAGGACCAGCTCATACATCAATGTCTTCCAAAGCCTCTGGGGGGTTTGTTTTTATGAGAAGGTGAAGTCGCCCGGGAAGAACAGCTGTTTGTTTGGTTTATTTTCTGAATACTCCTTTCAAGATGCCACTGTGGCCACTGATGATGATGGTGTAGTCCATCTGTGCTGTGATTAAAAATGATAAGCATCATGGATCCACCTCTCTTCTGTTTCTATGCTTGTATATCTTATTAAAGAGCTCTCATTTGTAGTTTCTCAGGTGTACGCAACCCAATTGCTACATCCTCATCTGACAATTCTTTATCTTTGACTTATAAATGGGTAAGTTCCAAATGTCTGTGTATAAGTTGAGTTTCTTTCAAAGTCAGAACCCACATAGAAATAAGATTATTTCTTCCCCCAGTCTCCTTAAGCAATAACATATTTCTTCTATGCCTTCAACAAAAATACAGTTAATAACAGCAAAAAAACCCTCTTTTCTACTCTGCATATTTCTATAAAAACAAATTTTAATTAAAGAAAGATGTGGCATCAAGTGGGAACTTTAGTGACAATATAAATAATTGGACTCTTTCTAAAGCTTCAGGGTATCATGGTAATTAGCCAATTTCAAATCTTGTGCTGTTATTTACTTAATCAAATGTGCTAACTACTCATGCTTACCAGAGCATGTCACCCTCTCTATCCTCTTTGAATATCAATTATAGTGAAGATAGAGAAAAAGATAGAATAGAGAAAATAAAGAATTTTTTCCTGTGATTTCTTGAGTAAAAGTTAAATAAGATATGATAAAAAAACATGGTTACATAAAAAGATTATATATATATATACACACACGTATACATGTATATATATATATATATACATAAATATATATATATAGTTGATCTACAGTGTGAAATTAACTGATCTGTGCTCAGTAGAATTGCTAGGTTATGGAGTATAGTCTGTGACCATCTTTATTATAACGTGGGGGCTCACAAAGTGTGATGCCCCGTATCATAGAGTGTGATGCCAAAGTTCTCCAGTACTTCTTCCCCTGGGAACTGTTAGAAATTAAAACAGTTCACCTTAGATCTGCTGGGTCAGCCCTGGGAACGGGGACCAGAGTCTGTTTCAGGGAGTCGTAGGAGAGATTCTGAAGGCTACCCACTAAAAGGCACAGCAGAAACTCAGGGATGCAGCATTTCCTGTCTGACCACTAGGTGGCTCTGTTGCTCAGGACAGACTGGTTTAAGGAGGGGAGCAGGGCATCAGATGATAGTATGGATGTCACTCTAAGGGGATGAGAATGTCTCTTACTTGTTGCTTCAATTTATTTCCAAGTAAACGTCCTAACTTTCCAAGGACATTTACTGGGCACTACTGTGGTTTTACTTGCAAATACAAAAATTGACATTAATTTGTAGAACACAAAATGTTTTCTATACTGTATTGCCAAATATTACTATTGTTACCTAAAAACAGCATTTGCTCCTTCCTTGACTTAGACACTATGAATTGTTTCAGAGGTATGTCATTACATTGCTAGTAAAATCAGCAGTTAGCCTTTAACCCAATCTGGAATTCTACTGCCTTTCCTAACCCATCCTTACCTTTATCCACTCTCCAGCTCCTTGGGTCCACTTCTGACTTCTTTCAATCCCTAACCCTTCAGCCTTTGGGGGGTTGAATTTATATTGAGCCTCCAGCATCTTTCATGTCATGTTCTAGATTTAACCCTACCTTAAGTCCCAGGGCCCCACCCAATGACCAGGTATTGGAGAAATAGAACAGCAGAGTCACTCCTTTAAAAGAGGACGGGGGTACCAGGAAGATGAGCAAGCCAGAGGCAAGATTCACTGCAGCAGACCTTGGACTGCATACATTTTTGGATCCATACTCAGGAGATGTCTCAGTTCAAATATTTCTCATAAAATGATATAAATTCTTCAAAGTAAAAGCACTATAAAGACTCATATAAATATTTTAAATCTCTCTTTTTAGGCATCATCATTTTTATTTATCAAAAGAAAAAATCTTTTCACCCACACGAGTGAGTGAGGAAGGATCTCTCCATACACAGTCTGTGGGCTTTTCAAGAAGACCAAAGTCCTTGAAGGGCACCTCTAACAGTCCGCATGACCTTTACCATTTCATTAATAATGGACATCCTCATCTATAGCAGTTGAAATCTTCAACCTTTATCAGAGAGGAGTATGCCTTCAGTAAAGAAAATCACATATATCTAAAGCAACATAGTCCCCCCCTGCTGTTTCTTTGGTTTTGGTACCACTGGTTTAGCTCATAGGCCAGCAGTTGGAGATATCCTTAGATTCAGAAATCAACAACTGACGATAAATCAGTTACTGTACTGGGGGTGGGGCTCTTACACCCCTGGATAGAGGCAACTGTATAAAATTTTTGGATATTAATTTTTAAATTGAGAGAGAATTTGGATATAGCAGAATTATTAGTTTTGCCTGGCTTAATAGATACAGTGAAAATAAGACCGTTGTTTCTCTTAAAAAATTCTGTTTCAGTATTCAACAGTGCTAGTACCTTGTAAGTTTCAGCTAATATCAGGGTTGGAGGGGGAAGCTATGACAATAATCAAGGTGGAGGGGCTGGTGCTGGCTAAAATCTGGTCCCCCCAAGTGTGGGGAAGGAGTTCTAGGCTGCATAGCTAGATACAGGAGGTTGGAGCTAGATATCAGTTACCTTTAGAGTCAGGGCAGAACTGAATGTTTGGGAACAAACGGTACCCATGGGACTTCATTATGCTCTAGAAAAACTTGTTGCAATTAAACAAAAAGATTGGAAGTGACAAGCTGGAGTTGAAAGATGGCCAGGAAATGAGACCGCTGCCTACCTATACTGACACAGACTGGCCACCTCTTAGATCCTCCACTCTAAATCATGGAAGCTGAAATTAGATCAGATTCTGGAAAACACTGGGAAGCCAAGAAGGGCTGAACCCTCAAGGTACAGGCTGACTCTGGAAGTTAGACATTTGGCACCTAGAAGAGAAAGAGGCACTGTAGAAAAAAAATAGATGGTCACATTTCTAATCCACGTAGCGCATTGTGTTGGCTGTTAAACAGGACAAGAGTGAGACTAACCACCAAAAGATGCTGCTTATTTTACCTGAACCGAATGATGATTTTTGACCCTACAGTATTGTTATTGATCATAACAATTAGAATTAAAAGAAGACAGGAATCCTTCCCACATCATTGAAACATTGATCTGACTTCACAGCTCACAGTTCCTCCCTTTTCTGGTTTTTACAGCTCTCAAGGCCTGGATGGCATGGCAGCAGGTGTTCTCAGTGTTTCAGGCCATATGGAGGCATGTCAGTGTGGGGCTTACAGCTTTCTGCTTGGAGACTATGTGGCACTGGCATAGGGCAGGCCAGAATTTGAATGACCCTCCAACTCTCGAATAATGGCCCATGGCCAACCTGAGAACTAGTGAGAACTGAACAAATAGTGTGCTTCCTCTCCTCCTCTCCAGTGAGACAACTCACACAGCACAACCTGCCTCTAGATTACAAGGCTCTAAGTGTCCCACCCACTTGCTCTGGGACTTGAAGTCACAGCTAAGTGCACTGACTTCACACCTTTCAGGGACAACCATGTAGATACATTGTTCACACCACACTGATACTAGGACATCAACGTGTACTTATATTTAATACCAAAATGACTGCACTAAGGTTTGGTATTTACTGACCAAATCTGGTTGGCTATTGTGCAGCTTTCTTAAGTTGCCAAGCCACAGTGTTTCACAGCAAGTGAGGTGGGCTTGAATCAGAGGCAGGGCAGCTGCAGAGGACTTTCCCTGCTGTGCACTTTTTCTTAGAAAGAAAAGGCTGGTCCTTCCGCCACACTGGGAACACTGGACTTCCAAAGGCTCTGTTAATGGCAAGTAAGTGAAATATGAACATATGAATGTTTCTTTTTACATAGTGGTTGGTATGAACAAAACCCCAGAATATTTCAAGCAAGTTAGAGAACCACAAAAGATCCAAGGCCATAATTAAAAATAAAGGAATGCATTAACATCCGAAGGAATGCCAACCTATGCCATTTACATTCACATACGATGAAAGAGACAGACAAATGTATTACCATGTGGTAGAATCCTCTCCTTTCCCAGAAATCTATATGAATGAGGTGGGGGGGGGTAGGAGGAGGAAAAAAAATAGTCATTTTTACACCCATTTTAAGTTTTGGTTTAAACATTTGTCCCAGAAAACATTTTGGCAAGAAACACATATTTCCCAGCTGCCTCTGAGAGAGCAAGTTGCAATCTATTTTATTATATCCTTCGCAACTAAGTATTTCCTTGGGAAATTGCCTGGAAAGTTCATAACAACCAAGGATAAAATAACTTTTTGGTGAAATAGCCACATCTACAAGCCAAGGAGCAACGTTGTCAGGATCAAATACAACTCCCAGATGCCAAACTCTGTCCATGTGTCACCCAGACCCTTAGCTTATCACCTAAGGAAACATTTGTAGAATGGATTATTAGGCATCAGGGTAGTATTTGGACAAATCTGAGGATGCAAAGTCTGCCCCATCCATCTCAGCTCCTCAGATGCCAAGAGTACATGAATAAGATTGTTTCTTTACTGCTGGGGGCATCTGAGATCATTTAGAACTTATGAGCCTGTGCCTGAGAAAGATAGTCTCCAGGAAGCTTAGAGAGTCTTCCCATGTTACCATGAGAGCAGATTGCTCAGAATAACAAACAACAACAACAACAACAACAACAACACAGGATGCTTCATGGTAGCAGAATTCCAAGCAAATATTGAGGATGAGGCAGGATAACAGGTACATCAAAAAATTGGCAACAGAGTGAAGAGAGCCTGTTTCTCATTGGATGCTCGGTTACCATAGCAGTATGGAATGCTCACAGACACATTTGCAAACTGCTAAGTTTGCCCCATTCTCACCTTTTAGAAATGAAAAGCTCTAAGTAGGCTTGGGGCTTCCATAATCGATTATGGTGGTATTTCATGCCGAAAGCATTGGTCCCTCCCTGCTCCAGCTTGTCAATTTAAGAGTAGTCAACTGATCATGCAGGCATGATCTTCCTTGCTTAGCAAACTCAACATTTCCCGGAAATCAGTCTGGGGTCTAGTTTCGGGTTGGTTCTCTCCAAGCAAAGAAGGTGGATCCACTGGATGAGTGAGCCACCAGAGAACTCAGGAGAAAGTTCTTGAAAGTACTTGAAGCTCGGGCTTATTTCAAGAGCAAGAGGCAGCTGAACCCGTTCACCTGTGCCTCCAGGCAAGGACAGCAGGAGCAAAGAAGTGGGGTGGAGGGAGGGATGGCACACACTGTGTAGGTGTGCATTATGGAGACTTAGTAGATATTTATATAAATATATATTCTCATTTATCAAATGCATCCACTGTACTCAGGCTACTGTGCTTTCACTATACAATAAAGCCACAGCCACAGTGTATACCACGGGCAGAGGTAAGATTTAAATCTCCATCTGTTTCTTCATCCTGTGTCACAGAATCTCCCATTCAAAGGATAGATACCTAGCTTACATTTTTCTCTCTCCTCCTTCGCAATAATAGATGGAGACGGCATGAGTGTAAACCCTAGGAGGTTGATGAGACAGAGCTAACACAAAAGTTGGGTGGAGATACTTCCCTTAAAGACACGAAGGGGTAAATTTGGATGCATACATGTTGCCACTGGACAGGGTCTTAGAAGAAACACCCTTTTGTCAGTAAACTGAGAAAAGTGAGGTCACAGGCTCTGAGGTTGTGTGGTATGTTAGGTAAAAGAACTAGCACTGCATTAGAACATCAGCGATCTTCTGTGTCCTCTATGTAGCTTCTCCTCTTAAATGTGTTAGAGGCACCTATTCAATACTAAATAACAAAGGAACAGACCCCCTTGATTTAAAACCCATAGTGAGTTAAAAATGTAGGAGGGAATCGGCTCCTCCCAAATCTCCCCAGACCCTTATCTCTGGGTCATGAACTCTGTCTTGGTCTCAGATTCTGATGAGTTTGGACAGGTTCCAAGGGTCACAGAACAGGAGTGTGAAATGCATATGTTCACGTTCACTTGGTAATAACTCAGTTGAAAGACTGCTGGAGACACACAAAGCCACACATCGGTCCAGTTTGGTATACCCACTGCAGCAATTTATGGGACCAGAGAGGAGACGTTGGCTGCAGGAAGGAGCTTCTTGGATTCCAGCAGTATGGTCCTATAGAAATTGTCATCCATCTCAGCTCAGAGAAAAATAACTTCATGCTTTCACTTTATCACGGCAACAGGTCAAGTGGAGCTTTTGCCCAAGTGGAGAAAAATGAGCCTGTGACTTTGTGAGCATGCCAGGCAGGTTGAGAAAAAGCTGAGAGCACTTTCAGATGTCAGAGTGCTAGTCACATCAACAGTTTGCTGTGGGTCCTGCCTTTGTTCCTTCCCTCTATGCCTCTGTGAACTCCTCTGTGAAATAGATGAGTTGAAAATGATCTAGAAGGATCCTTCTTGTTTAAAGGTCGGTTAAGACTGAAGGTGTATACCTAGGTTGCTATAGCCTGGACTGAAAAAGAGCCAAGGAACACATTGCCTCAGAGGAGGTGTGGCAAAGTATACTGAAGGCCATTTTCTACCTGATTTAGATACTTTCATGATTTAACCCATTTAATCCCATAACAACTCAATGAAATGAGCATACCTTATTGTTATCCGTCTCTCATTTTACAGAGAGGAAATCGGGACTTGTACAGAAAACTTGCCTGGGTCACAAATTTAACTGATGAGTACACAAAGCACCTTGGAAACAGAGAAGACTCTAACAGAGGAGATGAGACAATACATGAATAATTACCTCAAAATTTATACATCGAAATATTAGCATCAGTGTGATGATACAATAAGAACAAAAATAACAATACAAAACCTTTTTTACCTACCAGGGAATTTCATATCAACAGACAACATTGCTTATCACGCCGCAGCAGCTCCTTAAAAGTCCCTCATGGAATTGCAAGACTACTACTCTTGCCTCCCAAAGCCAGGGTTCTGGGTTTCATCCACAATACTGAAGGAGGGGAAAAAGAAGCCACACAAACATTATCTTTCTTCTCAATGACATCAGGACTCAAACACAGGCAAGAAGCAGAATGTAGGTGGCACAGAGAATTGAGTGACAACCAGCATTCATAAGGTCCTCAGATGTAGACTGTAAGAACCACAACAATGGCCAGCATGGCATGATAATCTTCAGGGTAAGTAGTGGCATGCATACCTTGGCAGTAACTAACAGCCTTCCAATTCGACTTAAGACCTCCTCAAAAAGGAAATCATGCCTGGTAATGGAAACCTCACCAACTATCAAAAAGTCATCAGTCTTAGAAGAGAACCTATAACTGTCACTTTACTAAAACAGCACAATCCCCAGCTACATTCTAAATATATGCCCTTCTGACCACAAATAAGTACAGTCCTCACCCCGCATCAAGAAGACATCTCTTTGCAACAGATGGAGATCATATCCAATAAAAATAAAATGCAGAGCTGCAGAACCAAGTCCCACAGAGTGGCAGGGCTGAGCCCCAGTGGTTGCATCTACAAAATAATTCCCACACCTGAAGCTCGGGGAACATTGTGGAAGGGGGGCAGAATGATTGTAAGAGTGGGAAGACCAGGAAGTTTGCTGTGAGATTGTGTCTCCTGCGAATGTCAGAAATTACAAGTTTCACTCATAAGTTCTCACCAACATGACTGCCTACATGCAAGCTGAACAAGGATGACAACAGACATGCTGACATGAATGGGGGGATGCTCAAGAGGCCTCAACACTACACAAAGTACAGGCAACTAAGAAATACTGAAAGTAGGGGAAATAGTCTTTCCCAAGGAAGAGCACACCAAGTGATTATCCAATATCAAATGGTCTGCCCTGAAAACATGAATACAAGTAACACTATACAGAATGATCAGGTTATGTTTATGGATTTTTAGAGATTCATATACATATATGTATGTCATAATAATTAACAGGGGAAAGGGGCCATGCATTTGAAAGAAAGCCAGGAGGAGAACATGGGATGGGTAGGAGGGGTGTAAATGGTGTAATTATCATCTCAAAATTAAAAGAAATAGTTTTTTCATTCCTCATTATGAAATTGAGCAAACAATTAAGAGAGTCATGCTGGATTGACTCAAAGCTCTACTATCCAAAGGTAGAAAAACCAGAACAGGGATAGGCAGGACTCACATTAGAATTTAAGAAGTTCTTTTCTCAGTGTTAAGACTTTTCTTAGGAGGGTCCCTTCACAAACCTCATAAACTATAACTGAGGAGATATCCAAAATTTGGGCAACAGTACAGTGTAGTCAGAAGTTTTCCTATGTCCCGCCTGGCCCATGATCAAGACAAATCTCTCACCCACAGTCCTGCAGCCTTTTATAAAATAATCACACAGAGGCTTAATATTATTTATAACTGCTTGGCCATTAGCTCAGGCTTATTACTAATTAGCTCTTACACTTAAATTGACCCATAATTCTTATTTATGTTTAGCCATGTGGCTTGGTACCTTTTCTCAGTGCTGCCTGTCATCTTGCCTTCTCTGTGTCTGGCTGGTGACTCCTGACTCAGCCTTCCTCTTCCCAGCATTCTCCCCGTTTGCCCACCCCACCTATACTTCCTGCCTGACTACTGGCCAATCAGAGTTTTATTGAACCACTGTACAAAAGCATTATCCCACAGAAGTAGAGTCTCATTTCTTGGCTGTAAACTGAGGAAGAAAAAGTCCCTTGGGGAAAGCAGATACAATGTATTATATGTTATACATGTTAATGCCTTTACTGGGATATAATCAACATGAAATAAAGTCCACCTATTCAATATGTAGAACTCAACATGTTGGAGCACATGTAGCCACCACAAAATGTTTGCATCCTAATAACCCTAAAAAGAAACTCCATAATCATTGACAATCAGACCCCAGAATTCTCCTTGTCTGCTTGCCTCACCTATACTTCCCAGTCATGGGTAACTACTAATTTACTTTGTATATTTTACTATTATGGACATTTTATATAAATATGGCCTGTTGGGACTGACTTTTTTTCACTAAATATAAGACTTTCAAGGCTTGGCCATGCTGCAATTGGTTGAACACTTGACATGTTTTTGCTTCTAAATGACTTACAGATATACCACATTTGACTTACTCATTCACAAACTCACAAATATTTAGGCTGGTTCTACTTCTTTTTTTTTTTTTTTTTTTTTTTTTTTTTTTTTTTTTTTGGTTTTTCGAGACAGGGTTTCTCTGTGTAGTTTTGCGCCTTTCCTGGAACTCACTTGGTAGTCCAGGCTGGCCTCGAACTCACAGAGATCCGCCTGGCTCTGCCTCCCGAGTGCTGGGATTAAAGGCGTGCGCCACCACCGCCCGGCTGGTTCTACTTCTTGATCATTACAATATAGTATATAATTCTCTCAGTATCCATGTTTGTGGTAAATGTGTTTTTGTTATTATTGGATACCTACTTAGGAACTGAATACTGGCTCATACGGTAATTGTACATTAAACAAAAAAACTGACAAAATGGTTGCACTATTCATCATCTTAGTCAATAGTGTATTGTTCTCACCTCATGCTATTATCTTTTAAATGATGATCATTTGAATGTAGTCAGTGCATGAATTCTGGCATGTATGAAAGGATTTCATTTTGTCATTTATGTAAAATGTAAAGGCTTACTGGAGATCTATAAGTAGTCTATGAAAAAAAATATGGACCCAAATGTTCTCTCATTTTCAAATTGGGATATTTTACTGAGTTATACAAGTTCCTTAAATATTCTAGATACAGATTTCTAATTATATGCACACTTTACAATTTTCCCATTCTGTAAGTTGTGTATTCATTTTTGGATAGTGTCATTTGCTACAGAAAAGTCTATTAATTTTGGCTGAGCTCAATGTTGTTTATTTTTCTTTATTTTTATGTGTTGTTATATCTAACAAAGCCTTGCCATGTTGAAGATGTGTATCTAAAGTTTTTCTCCAGATTTCAGTTTTATTTCCTCCAGTAGGTCCATGATCCAATTGGTTTAACATGTAGGAAAGGAGTTGAATCCATTTTTTTTACATTTGGCTACCTGTTGCCCTAGGATGATTACCCTTCTCCAATGGAATTATCTTGATAGTCTCATCAAAAATCAACTGTTAGAGCTGGGGAAAGGGTTAATTCAGTATAGCACTTCCACGTAAGCCTGAGTTCAGATACCAGCGTCCATGTAAATGCTCAGCAAGGAAGTACATATCTAACCCCAGTGCAGGGAAGACAGATGGGTGGTTTCTGGAACTCACTAGAAAGTCAGCCTAGCTAAACTGCTGACTTCAGTGAGAGATTCTGCCTCAAAGAAAAATGATGTGAAGAGCAATTGAGGAAGACCCCCACCATTGACTTCTGCCTTCACATGCATCCTGTACACATGAATATATACACACCAACATATTCACATACACACCACTCACATGGACACACACAAAGTCAACTGACATGAAAGTGAGGATTTTGTTTTTAGCTTGACCTCCAGTTCTATCAATTTTCTTGTAAATGTTCTAATTTTTCTTTCTTTACAGCTCAATAAAGTTGCAATATGTAAGTATCGTATTTCCTTTAACCATCAACCTGTTGATAGATCTCTAGACTGGCTCCATACCTTAGACTCTATTAACACTGCAGGAGTAAACACAGATGTGGTATGCTGACTTAGACTCCTTTGAGTAGATACTCGGAGTTAGTGTAGTTGGGTCATATGGTAGTTGTATTTTTAGTATTTTAGAAAAACCTATATACTGATTTCCCACCAGTTCACATTCCTCCCAGCTCCAACAGCTGGTGTTCCCATCAGCAGCAAATATTCATTTTATTTTGTTTTGTTTTTATTTTTAAGAGAGAGAAAGAACATGAAGTTAGATAGGTAATGAGGTGGAGGAGGATCTAGGAGGAGTTGGGAGTAGGGGAATGAATATGATCAAATTATACTGTATAAAAATATCAAAGGATAAATTTTTTTAGAAAGAAACTACAACAACTTAGAAAGACTAAGTGGATGTGGACAAAAGAAATGGTTATGCACTGTTATGTAAACTAGTCCAGCTACCATGGCAGCCAGTATGGTGGTTTTTCTAAAAAAAAAAAAAAAAAAAAAAACCTAAAAGTACAATTACCATATAGCCCAGCTATATCACTCCTGGGTAGCTAGTTACCAAAAGGTCTCCAGTCAACATATAACAAAGACATGTGCACATTAATGTTCATTGCAGAACTAGTCACAATTGCTAAGTTATGAAACTAACCTCAGTGTCCATCATAGAGCAATGAATGAAGAAAAGGGCATATATGTATGTATGTATGTATATATGTGTGTGTATGTATGTATATGTATATATATACTTACACACACATATATATCCATGTATATATACATATGGATTTTTTTCAGTCATAGAGAAAAATGAAGTTGTGTGGGTTTTTGGAAAATTGACACAACTGTAGACAACCATATTAACAAATTCTATCGGTCTTAGAATGGCAACCATCACATGCTTTCTCTCTTTTGTGGATCATAGATTTCATATAAATACATAAAGTCGTGTATGTATAGATGACACAAAACTGGAAGTAAAACTGACTATGGGAACAAGGGATGAAAGGGAATGGAGGCGTGTGAGAGGAGAATGTAGTGAGAGGAGAATGTGGGGTTATATGGGGATAGGCTCAAGCACAATGTATACTTGTATGAAAATGTCCTTGTGTAAAAGAGCACCATGTACAACAAATACACACCATTAACATATTATTAAATAAAGGACTGGGGTTACTGTGGGTAGAGAGCTTACTATGTAAGCATCATGAGTATCTGAGTTTGAATCCCTAGCATTCACATAAAAGCAAGGGATAGTGGCACATGCCTGTAATCTTAGAACTAGGGAATGGAGATAAGTAAATCCCAGGGGTTTGTTGGCCACTCAGTCTAACTAAAATGGCAAGGCTAGTTTTAGCAAGAGACTGTTTCAAAACATCATCATCATCAAATAATAATAATAATAATAATAATAATAATAATAATAATAATAGAGAGAAGTGGTTGAAGAAGCCATCTTGATATCAACTCTAGTTTCCATACGCCAACCTCTGGCCTCCACACAGGCCAGAACACTTGTATACACAAGTACACACATGCATATAAGCTACATTATACACACATATATGAATACTATTAAATAAAGAGTTACAAATTAAAAATGGTGTAAAGAATAAAAAACAACATTTGTTATGACTGTTCCTGGCTGTCTGCGACAAAGTTTGTGACAATACCAGCTTACAACTGGCTTGTGATAACTGGTTCACAGCAAACAGCCAGTTCCCACCAAACTCTTTCTCCCCCTTTCCCCTGCACGACTGGCTCTCTCTTGTCTATAATCTAACTCATACAGCAGACTTCAGAATGAGAACTTTTCATATGCTGGGTGAGGAGGCATGCACACATCATTCCTTTCACAGGAACCATTCATTCCACTCCCTTGCTGAGTTAACTGTGATTTCTTTTATCAAGCTGTACCTTCAACAACTACTGGGATTTTTTTAATGCTAACTTGTTTCTAGGACACTGCAGTGACAAAACAGAGTAGTTCTCCTAAGAGTCAAGTGACTGTGTTTTCCTTCCCATCTTTCTGACGTTAGTCCATGCCACTCTCTAGTCAATCTCTGAATGGTAGGCATGTTCAACATGCGCGTATGGCTTTCATTAAAATGACTGTACACTGTGAGGATTATGATATGATCTACACGCCCTTGAAATAAATGAAAAGTTTGTATTTTACCACTTGTACCTCGTTACTGGCTGAAAACATTAAATTAACCCATCATTTAAAGTAATTACTCCCGTTGAGGCAACTTGGCGTCTAGTGAGGGCGATAGCTGTGTTTCACGCATTGTTCTGTCGTAGTGCCTGATAAAGTATCTGATACAAGGAAGAGTCTTTTGATTAATCAAATCAGTTATTCCTCTGTGCTCATTCTATTCTAGCTTGCTAGAATACAGGGATGTCCAATTTCTTTTTCAGAGTAGTAAAACTGCTGATTTTCAGCTCATGCTTTCTGGGCATAGAACTGTGTTGAGGTTGCATATGGATCCCATGGTGTTTCTGACAGAAAAATGTGCTTATCGCTTCCCCCATCATGGGTACAGCATACCTGATGGCAAGGGAAGGGAGGGAGGGTTTGTTGTGGCTCACAATTTAGGAGACAGTCCATCATGGCAGGGAGGACATGGAACTGGGGACACTTATGGCCGTGTTAGTGGGAGCTTGCATCATAGCTTGCTCACATAGTAGCCATGACCAGGGAGCTGAGAGATGGAGAAGAGAGACACAGGCTATAACTCATAATGTATGTCTTCTAGAAACCTATTCCTTCCAGCTAAGCCCCACCTCCTAAGAGTTCTGAAACCTTCAAGAACAGTTCCACCAAGTGTTCAAGCATGTGTGTCTTTGCAGGTGGGGTACATTGAGACCACAATACAATGCAATTTTAATTTGACCACTTGACAGTTGAGGAACCTAGGTAGCCTTTAGGTTTTCAAAATTCACAGAGATATTAGATAACGACATCAGAATTAATTCAAAACATCCTGTACAAGGCTCTTGACAACTGGCCCTCCCCCAATCCCTAAGCCATGCTCAGTAAGGTCTCTCAGCCTTCAAAGTCTGTATGGAGCTTCAGACCTCAGAACAGTACAGGCTTCCTCTTGGGTTCTGTCGATGGCATGTCTCAGAATTCATTTTTTTCCATTTAAGGGTATTTAAGCTTCTTGTTGACTTTTTAAAATTACATAAAACTTATACATGTGTTTTTCTAGCACCATATGCCTTCTAGTGTGTCTTGTTTTTAAATCTCAGAACTTAGCAGAGGAGGAAATCTGGGGAGACAGTCTATTCTGTGAAATACTTGCTTTGCACCGAGTTTGACCCCTAGAATCTATGTTTAAAAAAGCCAGGAGCAGTGACACGTGTCTGTAATTCTAGCACAGGAAGGCAGAGACAGGAGGACCCTTGAGGTTTGGGGAGTTGCCAGCCTAGCCTAACTGGTGATCTCAGAGACCCCATCTCAAAAAACAAGGTAAACTGCTCCTGAGAACTGGTGCTCAACATTGATCTCTGTCCTCTACAAGAACACACACACACACACACACACCTCCCCCAGAGAGAGAGAGGGAGATGAGGGAGAGAGAGAGAATTTGCATGGTCATAGTGTATATTTTTCTATTGGTGCCATAGCAAATGAAAACACATTTTGAGGCCAGAAAAACACATATTTTTATCTTATATTTCTGAAAGTTAGAAAGTCCCGTGGTGATTCATGTAATTCAATGGGGTCATCCAAATAATCTAAAATGATTTAACTATACTCACAGATGCCAAGTATTACATTCTGTGTATTTAGGGGTCATTATTCTGCCTACCACAGGCTATTTCCCCACTTTCCATAGAATATTTCTTCATCAAAACTTCCTCATAGTGATGATAAAACTGTTCAACCCAATTCAATTTAGTTTATTTCTTCAACTCAATAAAGCCTTACATGTAGGAGACACTATGATAGATGCTCTGGGGAAAAACAAAACACCTGAACTGTGTATTATGGCTCAGGATCATGGGCATTTATAACCTTGGTTGATAGACATGGTTTATATAGAAGAATTAACTAGATCAAAAAAGGTCCTGCATCATGTCTAAAATTAAAATCATAATGCAGGGAATTTGTCCACTGGGTTACTTGGGAGACACAACCCTAAATGTTCTCTGGTTTATTGAGCATGGAAACAGGCTAACACAGTATAGTATAGAAACATCAGTTATGTGCATTGCCAATTTTGACTTGGTCCTAAGGCGATCTGTAGGAGAGGATACTGAATCTCCGAAGGAATGAGTAACACCTAAGGGCACGCAGAAAACAAATTCAAGAGCTTGTATTTAAATCCCATTATGTTTGATTCCAAAGTAAACACGCTTTCCACATTTGTCTCTAGACACAACTAAATTGTCCACCAAAAAAAAAAAAAAAATTGGATTATTCCGACTTCCACCTCTAGTCGGCCATCAAGCTACAGAGCTCTGCATGCTCTGGAAAATGAAGTCTTACTTCACTCTTGTATGGGGTGAGGCTAGAAGATGGACTTTCAAAGAGGAATCTGAGTTCTTGTCTCTTTGAAAGGCAAGCACTTAGTTTTCTTGAGTGTGCCCCGAACAATGGATTCCCAGACACAACTGACAAGTTTTCTTTCTGGTTATTCACTTGATACCTACCATTTGAAAACTGAAAGCTGATATGTTGACTTCAGCTCATTAACAATGGCATCTACAATAAATATATGGTATGCCTGACAGATATCCTTTTTCAGTAACTGCTATAAAAATAAGCCTAACAGTCTGAAAATTCTCATGGAAAAAATTAATCACAGTGGATTAAAAAGAATCACTTTGTGATTTCCACAGGCATTCCTTCCAAAGTACCAGGCTGTACTTTGGCTTTCTCAGTGGAGTAGAGGAAGAGAAAGCAAAACTTAACACAGGTAAAGTAAACTGGGGGAGACAGAAAACAGAGAAGAGGAACGGAGGACGGCTCAGCCTGCCCACAAAGTCAAAGCAAGGAGTTCTTGTCCTTGTGGAGAAATTCCAGAGACTTGAGAGGCCCCAGCTCTTCTTTGAACTGAAGTGGTAGGCAGCTGAGAGCAGGCAATTACCCACTACGGAGGATGAGACTCTCCAAAGGCCACACAGGGAGAGACAGCAAAGGTTCAAAGGGTCTTCACAATGCAGAGGGTGTTTGATGAAAATAGAACTAAGTTGGGCACTGAAAAGGCACTCCTCAGTTGCTCTCATACTCTCCGAAACTGTTCTCCACTTTTTGTTCCTTTAAAAGCACTTAGAAGTTGCCTCCAACTTGTGGAATATTCTGTATGCTTTTCCGAAGGGAGGAAAAGAATTAAATATAGATTCCAAAGTGGCTGTTAACTCAGGGAGGGATTATGGGTAAATCATTTACATTGCTTAAGGTCTCAATTTCAATCTACGATGAATTCTATTGGACCAGATTGCTTCTCAGACATATTTTGAGAATCTTTTTCTTTCAGCATTGGTCTAAATAATTTTGGGAAGGCCTGAAATATCCATGAATGAACAGTTCATGATATTTTGTCAGTCAGGTTCAAAGGCAGTGCCCTGCTAGCTGACTGATAAAATTGTGCATGAGTTGCATTTTGATCAAGGTATCCGTGATCCAGCAAAATACCTTGAAGGCAATGCCCATTATGATCTTCCTTTTGCCTTCCTTAACAGCCAAAGTTGGCAAAGTAATCATAAAAGTTGAGATTAGAGAGATGTCTCAGTAGTTAAGGGTACATACGCCTCTTGCAGAGGCTCTAATTCCAGTTCCAAGTACACACATCTGGTGTCTCACCATTGTCTGTAACTCATGGTCCAGGGGTTAGCCAACATCCCTGGCCTCTGTAGGCATCTGCACTCACATTCCCATACTCTCACACTCATACGCACAATTAAAAAAGAAAAAAATCTTAAAAGAAGTAATCATTGTCTGGAGCAATACCCAAATTAAGCACATCCTAAAAATAACATAGGATGTTGGATTTGGTTCTAAACAGGACAAAAACAGTGGAAAACCTGTTAAAACTCAGATAAAGTATTGAATTTAGTTAATTTCTTGGTTTCAACCAATATTAATTATGAAGTTAATATTTGAAGATGTTAGACAAAACAGATATGGGAACATTCTACTATTTTCAAACTCTTAGTAATTCTAAAACAACTGCAGGATGAAAATGAAATTTAAAAGACGGTATCATTAAGTGAATACACTGTATTTAAGTTGATTGGCCCATGAGGCATTTTTTTTTTTTTTTAGAATTTGTTAGCCATTTTCCAGTCTCCTTTGTCTAGCAGCTGCTCTTCCTTATATCTACTTGAACTATCTCCTGATGTATCCTGTGTGCCCCAGAACAGTGTTGCACACAGAGCAGGATGTATCTGATGATATTTTCCAACTAAATAAAAAAGGGGAGAGTATAGGACAAGACAGTGTCATACACACAATGATGTGCAATTTGGATGTGATGTGGGAGGGAATGAAATTGCTATTTATAAAATATGGTAGCCCAGTGAACTTGACTTTATGGCAATTGTGCTGCCCCAATGCTCAGCCACATGCTTTGTGTTGAAAATCAGCAAAGAAATTGATTCAAGATGGGAGGGATGGAATCTTAGAATCATTTTTGAAAATCTGTGCTACCGCTTACCATTTGGACCTTCACACATCTTCCCTGAAAATACAGGATAACTTAACCTTGCAAAGTCTTCAGAAATCAAAGCTCTGCCTGGCTTGTGAATGGGCAGCATCCCTGTGGCTGTTCCAAGTCTCTTTGTTTATTTCTGTCTCCTATTGGACCTCATTATTAAGGATAACAACATAAGAGACTCCACGTCTCCCAAGTTTCAGAGACGCACTAAAAAGAACAAGTTCTTTTTATCTTATAAATTTAGTTTAAATTCCTGGCTCCATTTGGGCATCATGCTATTCTTGTTCAGATAAGTAGGACAGGTAACAAGGGTTGTTACTATTTTATGGCCATGCTTAGAAGCTCCTGTGGTCTGTACCTATGACTTGGATGATGAAGTGGGTGGGGTACCTCAGGGACTCACACAGTAAGTTCTGGGCTTTTTAAAATTTGTATCCCTGGATAAGAAGTACGCTCCCACTTTGCCACTGTCCATAATTACTAAAACTGCCTTGTGCAAAGCTCAGCATACAAGTAAAAATTTTATATCTTACTTATTTTTCTACCTCCTTCCAACAAAATGTTAATTGTACCTAATTGGCTTGATTTATAACTGAACAACAGCATGAAATGTGTTGTAAAAAACCCAAGAGAGACAAAGTTCTAAAATTTGACCCAGAAAAATTGATTTTCAATTTCGTTCTGGAAATCCTTCACTAAAACTTTAAGCTGGAATCCTCTTAGCCTCTTTGCAAATCAGCTTTATTGCCTAGAAAGCCAGAAAAATAAGCCTAACTTTGTAAGGCAGCTTTGAGAATTGTAGCAATAATGGATATGAAAGCCCCAGGTACAAAAAAAGAATCGTAATGCTTTTTTTTCTTGTCCATCTAACTGTATTATCTTATGTGAGGTGTGTTTCCTTCAAGAGACATAATCTTAGGAACTCCTCTGGGCCCCCAGGTCTATGACTTGACTCAGGCCCCATTGTGTTAAAGGGCAGCATGATGTTCGGCATCCGAAACAGAACGGAGACGGAGACAAGTGGCCTAGGCTTCAGTCCCTCACTGGGAAAGCTGTGGTTCACAGTATGGGCAGAAATGGACACGCAGGTTCTGGGAGTGGAGTCCAACTGCATTTCTAAGGAATGTAGAAATGGTTTCCCTCCCCTGCCTGGCCTCCCTGTCTGCACCACCTCTATTTATTCATCCCTAGACATGCTGGACAATATGAGGACCTGATGTGAGGTGTTAGCTCCATTCAGTTGCACCTGTGTGAAAGCATTAGTTAATGTCTCACTGAAGTGTTCCACATGTTTCTTACCTCAAGCCGGCTTAAAGACAGCATTCTCACACGCTCCCCTAATCCTGGCCCCTATAAATCCTTTACAAGTCCCTTTCTCCATTGTCCTTCCTATCCATCAAGAGATAAAGAGCACGAAGTTGAGTGGGTAGAAGCGGGGAGGTCTGGCAGGAGTTGGGGGGAGGGGAAATATGTTCTAAATACATTGTGAATTCTCAAACAATAAAAAGTAAAAACATAAAAAAAAAGAACTCGTTGAGACCCTCTAGTGTGTACAGTACGTCTTTTCTTGAAGTTCATTCACAAAAGAGCTGTGATTTCAGCCTCCCCCCCACTCCCCGCCCCTTGCCTTTGGGGAGTGGGGAAGAGTCATGTACACTAGGGAAAAGAGTGGGTAGGGAGATGGGCCAGACAATTCTACCCAGGTGAGGATTTGAGGATAATGTGGGACAACTTCATGAAAGAAAGAATCAGAGGAGGGGTTATCCTATAATAAACATAGGTGCTGAGAAGTTTTATTAAATCATATTTTATATCTAAAACATAAACTATGCTGCATTTGACCAATATTAGTGACCAGGTTCAATGTCTTCAGATAATTTTATAATCTTGAGGACTTGTCCCTCTTCTCACATTGAGAAATGAGTCACAATCTACATTGGTAAGCTGGATTTTCTGTTACTTCCTCTCAGGTGTTGGATCATGGCTCAGTTTGTGTACTCCAGTAGTTTTGTTTAGCATCTTACTAATATTGATATGGTGATGCATAAACCACATTGAATTCATATGAAAGAAAATAAAAACAAAAGAGCAGTTACTATTAAATAAAATAATCTAAAAATTATATGCAAAATACAACTCATGTGTATCATGAGCTCAATAACATAAAACATGAGAGAAAGAAGATTTAAAGGATAAAGTATTTTTATACATTTCACCATCTTATATCTAGAAAATTCCAGATACTGCAACAAAATACTGTTAGAATATGGAGCAAACATTTCAGTAAAGCTTTAGAAGAAATCAACACAAACTTTGTCAATAACAAAAAACCTAGTTAATACAATAATTCCACACAGAATAACACAAATAAATAAGATAAAGTAAAAGAAGTATAAATTTATTCAAAGAGGTGAAGAAACATGTGTATATAGAAAAACTATAAAATATCAATGAAAGAAATTGAAAATAAAAATAAATGGAAAGACACCCATGTTTGTAACTAGAAAGGAGATTGTTAAAAATGTACTTTCTATCCAAAGTGATCTATAGATTCAATGAGATCCTCATCCACATCCCAATGTCAGTTGCCACAGAGATAGAGGAAGTAATTCTAAAATTTATATGGAAACTCAGAAGATCTCCAGAGAGCCAAAAGTCCTTGAAAAGAAATAAAACTGTGGCTGAAATAATTTTCATCACTTAAAAATATACTACAAATTATGATCACTGGAAAAGCATGGTATTGGAATTAAAAAAAAAAAAGGACTAACAGAACAAAACAGAGGGCCACAGTGAGCCTACATACTTACAGTCAATTGATCTTCACTAAAGTTAGCAAGAACACATGATCCACAGAAAAGACATTCTCTTTAATAAATGGTGTTGATCTGATGTGACATGAGTTAAGTCTGATGCAAAAGAAGTAAATAGTACATAATTTCACTCATATGTGGAATATAAAAGAAATTTATTGTATAGAAGTTGAGACTAGTTATTACTTTGAGAGAAAAGATAGGAGAATTGGATAGGGAGAGGTGGGTAAATAGATTCAGGTTATAACTAGAAGTAATTTCAAAATAACTGAAGTGAAATATTCATAATGTTTTTAGCCAGAAAGCAATAATAAATTTTTAAGGAGATAATATATTTACTCTTATTTGAATATTAAGTAAGTTATACATGTAATGAAATATAACATAGTACTTCATAAATATGTACCAAAGTTTATTGATCAGTTAAAATAATTTGTTTAATATTAAATAGAAGATGTGAAAATGAATGGTGAAAAGCAAACTGAACACAGACATACAGAAGAATGAAACTGGGTCCTTATCTTGTACCTCAGACAAAACTCAACACTAATGGACTAAAAGCTTAAGCATAAACCTGAAATGGTAAAACTACTAGAAGAAAACAGGCACCTTCTTGGCATCGGTCCAGAAAGGACTCCCTATGCATTAGCTCATAAGCACAAAAGTAAGAGAAAAATAAAATAAAACAAACAAATGATCTTTCACCAAGTTAAAAACTGTACAGAAAAGGAAATAATTAACAAATAATGGAATAGTCAAAGAAATGAGAGAAATATTTGCAAATGAGTTATCTAATAAGAGGTTAATATCCAAAACACATAAGGCATATGAACAACTTAGAAAAAAAATCTAATTAAAAAAATAACAAGGATCTAGATAGATATTTCTTAAAAGAAGACATACAAACATCCAATGTGTAAGTTCAAAAAATGTTCATCATTCTTGATCGTCAGGGAAATGACATCCACCTTTGACCATGGCGAGCAATCCCCCGTATTGCCCTGGATAATGATCACAGTTAATAACCATGCTGAAGTAGCAAGTGATGAGGATGTGGAGAAGGGTAAGTTGAAACACTATTGGTAAAAGTGATACAACCATATGGGAAACAAGACAGAAGCACAAAAAAATTAAAAACTTGAATACTGCAAGATAAAACAGGCCCAGTACTTGGTATATATCCAAAGAAAATAGTATCAGTGTAACCAAGACACACCCATGCTCCCATGTTTATTCCACAATTGTCAAAAAGTGGAAATAACCTGCATATACAGTGATGAACAGAGGAAATTTTCATACACACAATGGACTATTAGTCAACCACAAAGAATGAATTCAACTGAACATAATTCAGCTACCCTCCTTAATCCCAGCACCTCAAGCTGAGGTGACATAATAATACCATATCTCAAGAGAAGGTAGAGAGGGAGGGAGGGAGGGAGGGAAAGATGGAGGGACAGATGATGGGTAAAAGGAAGGAAAGAAGGGAGGAAGGGAGAGAGAGGAGGAGGGAAGGAAGGAGGGAGGGAGGGAGGGGAAGGAGGGAAGGAGGGAGGGAGGGAGGGGAGGAAGGAAGGATGTAACACAAATCTTAAATGGTCTTATTTACAAACCCAGAGCCAGATATTGGGGTGAATTCTGAAAGATCAGAGAAGCAGAACAAGCCACAGCTAACCTCACCTCGCCAACTTCTCAGCTGATCCTGTTTCCTCAAACTGGAAGCCTCTGAGTCCTCATCCAAATGGATCTCAGCTGAACTGCAGCTAAAAGCTTAAAAGCCTAAAAGCTTAAAAAGCCTCTAGTTCCTGGTCCTCATGCCTTACATACCTTTATGCTTCCTGCCATCACTTCCTGGGATTAAAGGCATGTGTCTTTCCCGAGCAAGACGTGAGATCTCAAGTCTTGGGATTAAAGGTGTGTGTCACCATGCCTGACTGTTTCCAGTGTGGCCTTGAACTCACAGAGATCCAAATGGATCTCTGCTCTGGAATGCTATGATTAAAGGTATGTGCTACCACTGCCTGGCCTCTATGTTTAATATAGTGGCTGTTCTGTTCTCTGACCTCCAGATAAGTTTATTGGAGTGAACAATATATCAACCAGAAGGAAGGAAGGAAGGAAGGAAGGAAGGAAGGAAGCAAGGAAGGAAGGAAGGAGAGAGGGAGGGAAGGAGGGAGGGATGAAAGGCGGAAGGGAGGGAAGGAAAGAAGGAAGGAAGGAACATACACTGCCATTTATACATTTATACAACAACACAGATGAAGCAAGATCATTAGGAAGTCAAATAAGCCAGGCACAGCAAGACAAGCAACATACAGTCCAACTCATATGTAGACTAATAAAAAGTTGATCTCATGGAAATTGAATATAAAATAGTATTCCTCTGTGGCCTGGAAAGTATGGGGTTATGAAGGAGGAGATCAGTCAGTGAGCACCAAGGTATAGTTCCAAGTTAGTTCTGATGTGCTGTTGCGCTACATAGCACTGCAAGTGAAGATTAACGAGATGCACTCTACCTTTGATAAAGTAGAAGGAAGGATTTTGAGTGTTTTTTACATATGGATGTTTGAGGAGATATGTTTAGCCTGTCTTAAACAGAGCACAATATATACATGTTTCAAAACATCATCTAGATATACACACATCTTACATCTTTATGTACCAGCTAAAAATAAGTAACTGGAAGTATTGTTTTTCTACTGAGGAACAAATGCATTATTCTGCATTTTTGTAGGTATTTCAATGTCTAGTTTTTTCATCATCAGAAATATCCAGTCACATTATCAGGTAAGAATCCCAAAGTAGGGTTTTTCACATTTCCTGGAATATTTTGTTATATAATCTTCCCATTACTAGTTTGTAGTACTTACTACTTACTGTACTACAATAATGTATCAAATTTCATATTGATTTGAGCGCATATCTTGACTCATTAGTGGCTCACAAATTCATTTTTTATGCTACATTATCAATGAAATGTCAATATAACCACCAATCAATGTAAGCATTCTGGATATCTGCTATTATCTGTGCCAGCTCCCTTTCCTTAGTCCTCACTGAATTCTCATGATGACCTTTAGAACTCTACATTTTCATATGTTTAAAAACTATTTTTTTAAGCTCCAAATCTTACTGTGATCTATTTCAGAGCTATATAGTTTAAATTGGACATCTGTTGGTCTCTATGAAAAGAAGCCCTTTTAAATGTGAACATTTATTCAATTATTTTCAGTGATCTTCAATGAATGTTTACAATTTTCTATATGAGAACATTGATCAATACCGGCCTTTGTACTACACAACAAATAGAAATTAGTGATACATGAAGTGATTATTGCCCACAATATAACACATGTAACATTTATTTTTCTTTTATCATCTCTATCATGATGATTAACAAAACAAAACAAACTGGTTGATTTGAAGAACATGAGGTTACTATCTCACAGTTTTAAAAGTCAGAAGCCCTAAACAAAAGTGTGAGGAAGATCTATGCACCTCTGCACTTCATAGAAGAATCCTCTCTCATCTTTTCCTAGCATCTAGTGGGTACCATCAGTCTTTGGCATTTTTTGTCTCTGCTATGTGCCTGAATTTCACTAACTTAGGGTAGCACCTGCCCCTGTGTGTCTCCCATATACCCATGGCTGTCTACTTATAAGAACACCAATCGTATTGGAGTAAGAACCATTTCATTACACCAGTTGGCCTCGATCTCAACGACTAACACTTTCAAACAGAATAAAGACTATTTACAAGTCAATAAGAAAAAAAATGTAGAAAACACACTAGAAAAGGGGTGGGGTCCCAAACAGGCTTATATTAGTTATTTTGTAGCTCTGGGACCCAAATTACATGACAGAAACAACTGTAGGGAGAAAAGACTTATTGCAGCTCCTAGCTTCAGAGGGCATCAATCTGTGATGTTGGGGAGGCGTGGTGGGACATCTCAGGTTGTGGCAGTGGGAACATGTGGTAGAGACTTCACACTTCATAGAAAACCAGAAAGCCAAGGGCAGGGAATGCCATCATCCTCCTGACGGTCTTTTACTACCTTTTATTTCCTCTATGTCCCTGGCCACTGAGATGGTCCTTTCAAGAGTTAGGATCTCCCCTGTCCAGTTAATCTTCTCTGGAAATAGCCTCACAGATACACACAGAAATGTGCCTCAGTCTCTTGGGTGATTCTAAATGGAATCAAGTTGAAAATGAACATTAACCATCACAGGGTTCTCTACCATAAAGAATGTTCAAATGGACTGAACACATAGGGAAATGTCATGTTTCACAAGTCACTGAGAGAAATAAATGGTTAAAACAAACAACAACAACAACAACAAAAACGACCTGGCAAAATCAAATTGGCAAAGATACTGAGAAACTAAAATTCTCATGTACTACTCAGGAAATACATCATCTGGAAAATCTGTCCTATCTACTAAAGCAGAGCACATGTATAACTTTGACCCTGATATTCTCTCCTATGTAGAGACCTACCAGACACATGTACACATGTGCACCAAAACTTGTCACAATCTCCTGGCAGCATGATTTGCCAGCTGATGATAAAAATGGCTATTTTTTATATATTTTATATGTAATGAAACTGTAATCATTTTCGAGACTAAATAAATATGGATAAAACTTACAAACACGATGTTGTATAAAAGAAACCATACACAAAATCACACTGTAGGACTGTTTTTTATGCATGTTCAAAGTCATGAAAAACTTATCCTTAGCAACAGGTCCAGGAGAGTCTTTCTCTTGGGGAAGGATTCAGTGGATAGAGAAAGTTTTCAAGGGATCTCTAGGATGCAGGAAAGCCTACATCCTCGTAGGACAGTATTTATATGGAGATGTTCACTTTGTCAAACTCAGGCTGTGCATTTAGCATTTGTCCTGTTCTGCCTCTAAGTGAAGCTTGAATAAAATGTTTCGCTTGGAAGAAATTCTAGACTTTGACATACAAAACAAAATTTGATTCTTAGTACAACACAGACAATGATTTGCTCATAGAGGAAATACTCTTGCTCTGGTGTGGACTTGAACCATGGTCCACAAACTGGCATAAATGTGAAGAAGAGGATCTTCAAAAACATGAGTGACCTCCCAAACTGAAAACAGGTTACCTCCGCCACATGAATGCACCATCATGAGGTAACATAAGTGCATGGGGCTAAATGATCATAAACTAGAGCCATGAACCAAAGTAAGTCTCTCCCACTCTAAGTAGGCATCAAATGATGTTGTTCCCAGACATGAAATGAATCTATTTCAGCTCTCCTTTCAAGAGAGTATACAAATACCTCCCTGAACATTATAGCAGACAGGTTATAGGGACTACAATGTCTGCAAAGGAAAAAAAATGATCTGTAGCCTGGAGAAATGTCTCAGTAGATAAACACATGCCACACAAGTGTAAGATCCTGTGTTTAAATCCTTACAACTCATGTTCCTGATAATCTTATTATCCTTAGTGATGCACATAGTAGGACTTCATAAATATTAGTTGACTAAAAGTAAATAACTCAAAAATGGATCAATAATTGTATTCACTTAAAGTAAATTATCATGTAACATTGCCAACCTTGGAAGACTAGCCCAAGCATCAAACTATATCAATTCTATACGTGGACTCAATGTGCTAGGCAAATGTTTCTGTTACTATTTGATATTTGAGGACTATTTTCACTCTATCCCTCTGATCGCAAGGTTTTCGTAGTCCAAAGTATTCACCTTCCTTTCTTTGATAGAACAGGGGCATATAACTCTTGGAAAAAGTAAGAAAACCAGTGTGTGGAAAGGTTACATGGTCCAGTTCTTAATACACAGGTTCTTAACATGTTAATTTTCCACATCCCAGCTTTACTGACACAAACCAAGTTTTGGAGTCTGGCCATCCATATGCACTCATGATATCCTTGTTGCTATGGAATTAATCACATATCCCTCGCCTCTAAAAGCTTTCTGTTTGGTTTTTGTGGAAGAAATTCTCATCGTATAATGTACTTTGAATGTTTTAACTGTGTGGTAACTTACCATTTGCTGTAGCTATGCCACACAGCAGATGCCTGGAAGTTCTTTCCTGAATGTAAGTTACACCCATTGCACACTAAATCCTATATCTCACAACCAGAATCTGGTGGCTACCATTCTGCAGTCCACTTCTAGATCTTGTAGCATTTGTCCTCCTGTGACTATCTTATTTCACTAAGCACACCAAATGTATTATTCCAGGACCATCTGTGCTGCTGTATATAAGTGACAGGGCTTCTTTTGTCCTTTTTAAGACAATAATGTTTTATTTTACGTAAATACCATATTTATTTGCCCATTTCAAAAACAAAATCACAGTGAGATATCATTGCACATATACAGGGCGATTATTTTTCAAAAGGCTAACACGGATTGGTGAGATGTTTCAAAAATTAAAAACAACATAATTCACAACAGTAAGTATATGGAAACAATCCAGCAACCATTAACAAACTGTTACTAGAAGATACACCATAGACTAGACAGTAGTTCTCAACCTTCCTAATGCTGCGACCCTTTAATACAATGTCTCATGTTGTGGTGACCCCAACCATAAAATCATTCCATTGCTACTTCATGACTGTAATTTTCCTACTGTTATGCATCATAATGTAAATATCTGATATGCAGGATATATGATATATGACCCCCTCCAAGGGGGTCATGACCTATAGGTTGAGAACCACTGGAAGAGACATTTATAAATGGAGAATGTTAATCTTCATTTAAAGACAATAACTCTTCTTGAGTTAGTAGGTTTTCTTTTCCCCTTCTAATACCCCTCATATTTATGTTTGCTCATTTAATTTTACATTGTTTGTACTCACACAATTTTGCCTCCAGCCTTGAAAATCTGATTCCCAAGCTGCTGTTTTCTCATTTTCATTAATCATTTCTGAATTTTTTTTGAGACAGGGTTTCTCCGTGTAGCTTTGGAGCCTGTCCTGGAACTCACAGAGATCCACCTGCCTCTGCCTCCTGAATGCTGGAATTAAAGGCCTGTGCCACCACTACCCAGCTATTTCTGAATGTTCTTATTGATTGATGCCTTAAAGCATGACTTTGCCCCTTGCTCTTGCCCCCACCCCCTTCATCCACCTCCTCTCAGGGCCACAGCAAATACAAGGAAGCAATGGTCAGGAAATGTCAGGTCTACTCAGATTGCTGGGTCAAATCAACCTTTAAGTTACTGCACCCAAGAAAATTAGCAATCCCCATCTTCTCTGATTCTTTGTGTTTAATGGAGCTGTGGGTTCTGATCACTATTCTCAGGGTTTCTGTGTAATACAGGAAGGGGAGACAGAGAGGGAAAGGAAGGGAGGGAGGGAGGGAGGGAGGGAGGGAGGAAGGAAGGAAGGAAGGAAGGAAGGAAGGAAGGAAGGAAGGAAGGAAGGAAGGAAGGAAGGAAGGAAGGAAGGGCTCTCTGGAATTAAAAGTGAAACAAGCTATTTATTCAGTATTTGCAAACACCAGTTACTCTGGCACTCAGCATGTGGGACTATCCATGTTCTCCACTTTACCAGTGAGGAAACTAAAGGGGATCGAAGTGCTTTGCTCAAGTTCACCAGTGTAGTAAAAGGCAAGCCTAGGACTTGAACCCAGAAGCTCAAGTTCAGAGCTCAGTTCCTTGCTACCCAGAGGAAAGGGAACTGCAAAGACTCAGACATAAATGATACAAGTGAAAATTGTTAGTGTAAGAAAGGTCCCGGGTGCCGGGCTGTGGTGGCGCACGCCTTTAATCCCAGCACTCGGGAGGCAGAGCCAGGCGGATCTCTGTGAGTTCGAGGCCAGCCTGGGCTACCAAGTGAGTTCCAGGAAAGGCGCAAAGCTACACAGAGAAACCCTGTCTCGAAAAACCAAAAAAAAAAAAAAAAAAAAAAGAAAGGTCCCGGGAAAAGGCAGGCTTCTCAGAGATTTGCATCCTTCCTAAGAGTGCAACTCTTGTCTCCCTCTGATACAAGTACAGCTTGAGTATAATTCATTCAAAGAGCTTGAAGGCAGAAAGAGTTCAGACTTCAGAATTGTAAGTTTTGGAAACTTCTTTTGCAAACACTGCACTAGTGGAGCATCGCTGACCCCAGTGTTGAAAATGTTCCAACATCTCAGTCTTCTGATCCATCAGCTTGGCACATAAAACACTGCAACTTGGGGTCAATAATGTCCAATCTGTATCTAGTTTCGTACATTAGATGGAATCGCTCTGTCACTCCAGACCAGCTAGGAGTATGAAGACACAGCATTTAATGAAATTTATGATCTCCACTCTGTTCCAAATGTCCCTCCCTCATGTTCTTGTTCCCTTTCTCCAGTTTTATGTTAGAGCAAATCTTTCCCTAGAAGTCACAAAGAATTCTCCACGTATATGAAAAGCATCCCATTGTCTCTTCTGCCTTTTGCTTTCTTACTTTTCAAAGATTCAACAAAACTGTGCCATTTTCTGGTTGATTAAAGGAAAAAATGTCAGAACTTAGCTTCCTGTGGCACTAAAAAGAACTTGGGTGGTACAGCAGGGCAGATGGGCTTTTAGAGTTCTTTCGTTGCTGACATCTACTGATGGGACATCTACTGTTAGGGCTCCAGGTGCAATATGAGACTAACAGGGCTTCCTCACAAGGATGGCAAGGGCACATCAGGCAGATTGGCTCTCCTTTCTGCTTAACTCTTGGATTTCTCATGTCATCACAAGACTATTTAATATCAAATTTAGGACACAATTCAAGCAAAATAAGAAGTCACAGACAAATAGCGACTGTCCCAATCCCACCAATGAAAGGCTCCTAGATGCAGGTAAGTGCAACATTCTCAATTCTGTCTCCGTTACCATTTCAGTACCAGACGGGGGGGGGGGGGGGGGCAATCTCCACAGTACAGCTCTTCCCCAAAATGTACAATGTCTTGTGTTTGATTCCCTAGCTCCACAGGACAAAATCAAGAAAAGACACCTCCCCCATTATTGGTCTCTCTCTCTCTCTCTCTCTCTCTCTCTCTCTCTCTCTCTCTCTCCCCCCCCCCCCACCACAGCACTAAAATCAATTAATTTGACAAAATTGATCCAAACAATGTTTAATGTTTAATGGATCAAGAGCCTCCCATCCATACCTAAAATTTTATTTTTCTTCTATCTAAAAGGCCTTTAATAGAGGTTTTGTTTTGTTTGTTTTTTGTTTTTTGTTTTTTTCAGCACAGAATATGAACTCCATACTGGAGATAACCTTGGAACTGAGTGCCTCTGCATATACATTAACTGACATTTTTATGTCTATTGAAAGCATTAAAATTAAACAATACTCTTTCCATCTCAGGTCCAAATGATTAATTCTAAACTCTACGGATTGGTACAGTCCACACATAAAGGCAGAGGCCTTTTCCACCATCTCTGGGACTTTTCCTTGGTTCTTGTGCATGACTAATAACCCTTGTCTCTCTGGGGCAGTATTTATGTCATATATTTCCAGTGGACCAGGTGCTTCTGTAGCACAGAAGTCCATCTTAGGGCAACACTTGCTCTCATATAGTTCACCGAACTAACACTGTTGCTTTTAGTAAAGTCCTGATTCAGCGCTGCTAGTGAATGGAGATGGTGCTATTCTTTATCTTGCCCTCCAATGCCACAAATATATAAAAATTAAGAGTCCAGGGAAATTTGCCACAGAGGTTTCTCTGGTGAGTTTTATTTAAATCCAATGTCTACATTGAGCAGAACTAAAGTCTGCTAAAGATCTCAGTGTTTCCTGTGTTGATCACATAGTTGATGTTATGTTGTTACATTCAAAGAATTCCAATTGCTATTTTAGGTGAAAAGGCATTCCCTTGCCTACTTGTACTCAGCTGGTGCTGTGTGGGCAAATACTGTTGTAAGGATCAAGTAGCAGTTTCCAACGGTGACAATTTCATTGTATTTTGCCAGATAACTCCATTTTTCTTGCATAGGTCCTATGAGATATGGTGATGCTTATTTTAAAATGCTAAATGGTTTTATTGTGTCCTTGTGGTACAATTTATCAAGGTATAGTGTTACATAATATGCCACAGATATTTAAAATACACACTTGGGAGAGTTTACCATATTCAGGCCCCAATGAAACCACCACCACAGCAGAGATAGAAAACATTTCCATTGGGTGATAGAAAATGCTCCCTTAGGCCCTTTTTTACTTTATTGCTTCTACTCTTCCCCCAAGAGACATTGATTTGTTTTCATCAGCAGAGTCGAGTTTATATTTTCTAGACTCTTAAATAAATGGAATTTTCACAAGCATTACATTTTGGGTGTATAGGCTGGCTTCTTTTGCTCTGCAGAGAACTTATGATTTACCCATGTTTTAGCATATATCTATAGTTCTTTTCTTTTAAATATAGAGAACTCTATTGTTTAGATATACTCTAAACACACTTTGCATATTTGTGCACCTACTGACAAGCAATTGCTCTCAAGTTAAAGCTATGTAGACTCATATCATTGTGTCTTTGAGTGGACATAGATAATTACCAAAGAGAAATAAGAGCCTAGGACTGGATTTCAGAATCACATAGTGGAGGGGCATATTTTTACTTCTGAAGGAAACAGCCAGACTGTTTCCAGTTTGTTGTAACATTTTTATATATTCACCAACAATGTTTTCACAGTTCAAGTTTCTCTACTTTTTGACCAACACTAGGTATTGTTGGTCCTTCTCATTTTCTCCACTGTTGAGAGCATGACACAGTCTATCTTATTATGATTTCATTTCTACTTTCATGATGTCATCAGCTTTGCCATTTATAAATCTTGTTTAAGTTTAGAAGAGTAGAGCTTTGGTTCATTCATTTAAGTATTTATTGAGTTATGTCCACATGCCAGGAACTCTTATAGGACATAAAATTCAGAAGGCACTCACTGTTAAAGGTGAAACTGAATTGCTAAGCATATGTTCAATAAAGATAATAAGAAACAAGAGAAAAAGAGTGTCTTAGTTAGGGTTTCTATTGCTGTGAAGAGACACCATGACTGGCAACCCTTATAAAGAAAAACATTTAATTGAGACTGGCTACAGATCAGAGGTTTAGTTCATTATCATCATGGTGAGCCATGGCAGCATGCAGGCAGACATGGTACTGGAGAAGCAGCTGAGAGTTCTACATCTTGATTAGAAGGCAACAGGAAGTGAACTAAGTCACTCTGAGTATAGCTTGAGCATAGGAGATCTCAAATTCCACCCCCGCAGTGACTCTCTTCCAATAAGGCCACACCTCCTAATAGTGCCAATCCCTTTGGGGGCCATTTTCTTTCAAACCACTGCAAGGAGGAAGCAGTTTTTCTCCTTAAGTACAGGTCAATAAGAACATGGAAAGGAAATAACACTTGAGCCAAACATTTAGGGATGAATAGAACTCTGACACATATAGAGAACACAAATAAGGTAGCAATCCTTATGAAAAATTATATTCACTTGGGGAAATAATTCACTTTTAACTTGAATGTGAACCTAGGAAATAAAGATAGGCCATATTGCTACAGACCACTGGGGTCTTCTGGTACTGATCTACAGATATTTCCAGAGGTGGGGTTTCCCCAAGCTGGAACACGATTGTAGAAGAGCTCTCCATCACCCTTCTTCCAGTTCATTATCTTACACACAGTGACACTAAGAAAGTACACTAAACAAATGTAGTATAATTAAGCAATTAGATAAACAACCACCACTTTGTTTTATTGGGAGGTATTCAACGAAAAGACAGTGTACACTTTCAAATAAGCTGGGTAGACAGATGAGTCCTGCTCCTGTAGGAAGCCATGACCTACAAAAGAAAAGTAGACTCTTGTCTCTCACGCTTTTCAGAACCTACATTCAGAAGGAAATAGTTATAGCTCCTGCTTTGCTATGATAACAATTCAGGGATAAACTCTCATGTCTGAACTTTTACTTAAGACTTCTTAGTGAATGAGGGTTCATGTGGGTGGGGCTATAATTGTTCTTTGCTTCATTTCTAAGCCTTCTTATAAACACCTCAGTTCCTCCCATGGTATCTAACAAATGCCTATTCTAGAAGCAAACTGAAAATACTCCAATATGTAAACATATGTACTCAAAGTGTTTTGTGTTTCATGCAATGTGCATTTGTGGTATCTCATGGGAAGTCAAAGACAGAGAAATTCATCAGGCCTGCATGGCTGCTGATGTCAGAGATAGCTCCTCATGGGATGGAAGGATTTAGATAGAGTTATATAAGAAAAGAGAAATTTGAGAAAAGTAGCCAACACAAGGGCAAATGGCTAAGTATTGGGTTTCTAGTGAAAATACCAGCTTGATGTGGTCGGTGCTCAGGATCAATACCATTGGTTGATTTCTTAAACAAATGCATATCCAGAGTTGTAAAGAGTGCTTGGAAATGAACTATGGAAACGTTTGGACAGGAAGAATATATATCCATAGACTAAGCCAGCCACTCACCTGTTTACTGTAATTCCAGTCACAAAAGAAGATAAGAATCAATGGATTTGGGCAAGAGCACTCAGTTCAGTACTCAGGGTTTAAAAAAGTAGGCAGCATGGTTCTATTGGCCCTTTTGTCTAAAAGTCCTCTTGTTCCAGAGGAGCTGTGATATGGACACTAATAACTACGGCATATTCAGAGTTGTGGTGTCACTGAGGAACCCAGGCTAAAGGCTCGGCACTGTTCATGGAAAAACTGAAGTCACTGTGACACACTTAGCTGCCTCTGTGGCTAAGTTGCAGAAATGACTCAGGGCCAGGGGAACTTGGGCTTTGCAGTTAACATCTGTGTTACTTAATTTTCTGTCACTCTGATAAAATATCATGAGCAAAATTAACTTTAGAAAAGTTTGTTTGGGCTTCTAGTCCCAAGGAGCTAGATGTCCTTAATAGTACGGAAAGGCTAGCAACAGGGACAGAAATTGAGAGATGACATCTTCATCAACACCCCAGAAGCTGAGAGAGACAAACTGTGAAGTTCCAGAAAGCTATAAATTTTCAAATGCCCCTAGTGATGTACTGCATCCAGTAAGACTCTATGTCCTAAAAGTCCCATAACCTCCTCAAACAGTATCGCCATCTGAGGACCAATGGTTCAAATACATGAGCCTATGTGGGACATTCCTCATTCAAACCATAACAGCATCTTTAGTGAGCCCTTGCATGCGTCTTCCAGGCACATGGTGGGCCATCTCCTTCAACATTCTTGAAAATCAGACTGAGGAGTTTAGAGTTTCTAATGTGTACAATATAGAGCTGCTGACAAGCTTGGAGTAGGAGAATAATTTGAGTAGGAGTGTGAGAGAGACCAACCTGGTAGATATATAGAGGATGGACTGAAAAGACAAGAGGCAGAGCAATTGGAAAGTGTGAGAAAGGGGTTTTCCTTTCCTACAGAAAAAAGGAAAGCCTTGAAACAGTAAACCTTGGGAATGGGCTGGCTGTGGGGAGCCAGGCTGACCCTGTTGGTCACCACTTAGCATAACCATGGGCCAGGAGGCGGGAGGAGGGGATTCTTACCAGTGCAGGCTTTCTGCAGGTATTAGACTTTCTGCAGGGCCATCAGTGTGAGATAATGGATAAAGTGGAGACATGGGAAAAATGAAATGTGAAAACACAGGCTGGAAGAAGGAAATAACGCTAGAAAGAGGAAGTTGTGGGGAAGAACTGCATTTACGAGTCAGTGAGCAAAAGTCACAAGTGACCCCAAATAAGGCCAGAAAAAAAATAATAATAACAGGAGCTTAGGAGTATCTGCCTTCCCTGAAGATCCAGTGGTAATTAGCCCGCTCCCATCCATCTTCTCTCTCTACCTGCTAAGATATCCTACCATTGATGGCTGCCCAGAGCCCATGACAGCCTGAGACATCAGCATTAACCCACGCTCACATTTCCCACTTGAGTGTGTTAAGTTTTTTTTTTTTTTCTTTTCTTGACCTAAAAAAATTTTTTTTACTCTTCCATTCTCGGCACTGTCTGACCAAGAAAACAAGCGCTCTTGATTGCCTTTTGTTTAGTGGGGAATGTCTTTTAACAGTTTCGTTTATGACAGCCTGGGCTGTGGATCTGGGGCCTGGCTTTTCCTATTCACACAGGAATTACAGGGCCCTTCTCTGTCTTTCTCCTGCAGTCAGGAGCTGACAGGTGGAGCCCAGAGAAGTGATTTGCTAGGAATTATTCTGTAGACAATGCGGACACTGAGAGCACCTTACCTTCTATTTTCATATTGTCATTATTTTTTTACTTACTATTTTATCTTGCAAAATCTGGCAACAGGAATTTAAGGTGGAAGATTAAACAGTATTTGTCATAATAGACCCAGATGGGGAGACATTTTCTATTCTTTGCTCTGCCTGTAGGAACTTGTGTAGCTGCAAGGCTTTGGGTCTTGCAACATGGAAGGAACTAAACACAGAGTATTTATTTAATTTTGTACTTTAACTATTTCATGACTATCTTCTTGAACATTCAGTGGAATTTATTTTCAAGTAACTTTGTTGATCTGATTTGTCAGAGACTGAAAAAAAAAATGGCATACCAGGAACTCTCTCAATCAGAATGTACCAGAAGACAAAGGTATATATCTTGTTTCTTGCTATTTGATGTAGCTAACTAAGAAATACCTACAAAAGCTCAAACCAGACCAAAAAAAAAAAATCTCAGATGGAGAATGGGAGGTGGATACAAAGTTACCCCTAGCTGAGGAGCAATTGGCATTCTGGTACTGCTGGAAAACCGAGAACCAGTTTTCTTCAATGGAGTGTCACCTGGTATGCCTTCTACATTCTAGGGCAGGCCCCAAGCCCAGGAGTAGTCTGTCAACACAAGCCAGTCGTGATTTATTTGTGAGGGGAGTGGGAGACAAACAGACAGACACACACACACACACAGAGAGAGAGAGAGAGAGAGAGAGAGAGAGAGAGAGAGAGAGAGAGAGAGAGAGAGAGGGAGAGAGAGGCGGGAGGGACAGAGACAGACAGGCAAGTATGAAGGTGGGGGAGAATCTGGAAAAGGATGGATGAGGGGATGAATGTGATCAAAATAAATTGTATGAAACTTTTAAAAAATAAAAACTTTTAAGATATACTCATCAAGAAAATGAACCTAAGCCTACTGATTGCCCTACTCCATTTTCAGATACTGAGAGCTAGTCCTCAGAGAGGAAGTCTTCGTCAGTTCCAATTTGGCTCCTCCAAGTCCTGTGTCTGAAGTGTGTGATGTCTTTAGTAATAGGATCTTACCTACAAAATCCAAGAGACAACCACAGGCAATGTCAACCTAACAAATTCCAGGAGACAACCACAGGCAATGTCAACCTACGAATTCCAGGAAACAACCACAGGCGATGTCAACCTTCAGATTCCAGGAGACAACCACAGGCGATGTCCACCTTCAGATTCCAGGAGACAACCACAGGCGATGTCAACCTTCAGATTCCAGGAGACAAACACAGGCGATGTCAACCTTCAGATTCCAGGAGACAACCACAGGCGATGTCAACCTTCAGATTCCAGGAGACAACCACAGGCGATGTCAACTGCCCATATTGTTTTGGGAATCTCTTCAACCCCTTGACCAACAGCTCAAAGGAATATTTCCCATGCCTGGCACTAGGAATTGTGTTAGATAGTCCATGGCTCTTTTAGAAAACATTATCATCTCATTTGGTAATCGTGTGTATGTGGAGTGTGGGTGTGGGTGTTTGTGTGTGTGTGTGTGTGTGTGTGTGTGTGTGTGTGTTTATGTGTGTGTGTATGTGTGTGTGTGTGTGTGAGTGAGTGAGTGTGTGTAACATGCACTTTTAGGTAAACAAAAGTAATGTTTCCCTCTGACTTTTTCAGTCCTAGGACTGAAGTCTCTTTTATTCTTGGCTATCAGCTGAAAGTCACTTTCAAGTCCTCACCATATGTCCCTTGGAGGATAATTGACCACATGGCCTTCTCTTTGACGTCAGCAGGAAAACAGCTATTGCTCTGGCTTATTTCTTTTAAGGAATTCCCTAATAACAACAGCCTGCCTGGGGGGGAACAAACAAACAAACAAACAAACAAACAAACATCTCACTCTTGAGTAACTCCAAGTCAACTAAACAGGAACCATAATACTATCTATAAAGTTCATTTGCAGAGTGAGAGGAATGGGTCAGCTAGCAAAGCAGCTGCCCCTCCCCCCAACCCCCACGCCCAAGCTCAAGGACCTGCATCCAGGTCCTCAGCATCCATGCAAAAATTCATCATTGGACTATGATAATACCAATAAGCTGACAAACACCACCCAAAGATCGGTTTTGGACTACAAACTGCACAGGACAATTTCGAGATGACTAGCTGAGATGATCCAGCCTCACAGACTATTCGAGCAAGGACTTGAGACAAGCCCTGTACTTTCCCATTATGCAGAGACTGGACAAATGATACAGCTGACTCTCCCAGGACTTGACAATTAACCCAAAATTTTTCTTTTCAGCATCCCCTAAAGATGCCTTCGCCACCAAACAGCAGGAAGTAATTTTATGAACACGACACCCACATTCCCAAGAGGTGGGGTGGGTAGTTTTTGCCTGTTTAATGAGTTATGGATGTTGTCATTGTTTATGATGGTTGGTTACAAGTTGTTAATTGTTAATGGTTAAAAAAAAAAAAAGCTAAAAAAAAAGGAGATTAGATTCAGGTTCTTGTTTTAAAAAAAAGAAAGAAAAAGAAAAGAGACGATATAGATAAGAGGTAGATTTGAATCTACTCTGAAAAATAAAAGAGATATAGAAATAATAGGATAAAAGAGTTGATTATTGAATCTACTCTGAAAAGATAAAAAATGGAAGATATAGAAATGATAAAAGGTAGGTTTCTGAATCTACTCAGAAAAGTAAAAAGAGAGAATATGGATATAAGATAAAAAGGTAGGTTATTGAATCTACTTTTATAAAGGAACTACTTGTTTTAAATATTTTACATTGGATTGGATTTTTCTATATTGTATACAAATTTTGTATTAGACTCACCAAAATAGGATAAATAATGAATTTTTTTGTCTGAATTTGTCAAATGTTAATGGACTGGACATTGTTAATATCTATAATGGAGGTTTTTTGTCTGAATCTGTCAAATGTTAATAACTAGACATTGTTAATCTAATTCTTGACTGTATAGATTGTATATATTTATTGGATATAGTTTTTCTTATATTAGTTATAACCTTTTTTAGACAAAAAGGGGAAATGTGGTGATATATTGTGTCCTCAATATATTGTATACCCTAATAAAACTTATCTGGGAGTCAGAGAACAGAACAGCCACTAGATTAGACATAGAGGCCAGAAAATGGTGGCACACACACCTTCAATCCACCACTTGGGAGACAGAAATCCATCTGGATCTCTGTGAGTTCAAGGCCACAAAATTTTACTCTAATTGACACAAACTTTTTCTTTTGTTTTCCTGTCCAGGATGTCTGTCTTAAACATCAATTTTAGCTTTGCTATCACTTTTGACAGTATGGGAATAGAAAGAACACTTAAAAGATCCAAGGGATATATTGAAGTGGGTCTTGGAAGTTGATGAGCCTGTCCTGTTTCTATCTATGGTGCTTCTGAATTGCTAGTAGGGGCATCCTGGGCATGTGTGCAATGAATCCAGCTGAGAGGATTTTATATATATATATAATGGAGGTTTTTTGTCTGAATGTCAATATATGGGAGTACCAAGGAGAGCCAGAATTGAACATTAGGCCCGAACTAATAGTGGAGTGAAGGGCTAAAGGCCAGGTTTGGTTGAGAATTAGTGACTCCGCTTAGCTAGAAAGGCTTACCAAGAAAACCTTGCATTATTCAGAATTACTCCACAGTGCAACATTCAAAGAGCCTCCACATCTGGACATAGCATAGCACTGTGCAGGTAATGTCAGCACAGCCAGACACATACCATTGTACATAGGCATTCAGAGTCAGCACTGCAGCTCGGAGGGGGTGGCAAGCATAGGTAATAAGAAAGGAATGAGGTATCTAAGCCTCTTAGAAAACAAAACAAAAAAGGCAAGGAGTGGTGTGTGTGTGTGTGTGTGTGTGTGTGTGTGTGTGTGTGTGTGTGTGTGCAAATGTCAATGGCCCGAGTAAAGTGATGTTTCAATGAGGAGTTAGCTTAGGAATTCAACTAATCAGAACAAAAGCCCGGGCATAGTCACTCAAAAAAGGCTGGGTTGGATTACAGTAACAACAACAAATCTGCAAATCTTCCACAACAAAACTTAGTTCTTTCTCGTCTGTTCATGTGGTCATAGTCATCTGTTAGGATTTGAGTAGGACATGTCCCCCACAGTCTATGCGCTTGTTCCCCAGATGGCGGCATTGTCTTGCAAAGCTGGGGAACTTCTAGAGAGGGGGGCCTCCCTGGCAGAAGGAGGGCATTAGGAGCAGGTGCTTGGAGTTTCGTTTGTCTGCTTTTTGTGTTGTTGGAGATGGAAGTCAAGGCCTGTGCATGCTGGGCAAGCACTGACCTAACATCCCCTCCCTGTGGGGCTGGCCTTTGAAGGCTATACCCACTGGTTTCCCATCATGCTCTCTGCTTCCCTGTCTGCCGCATCATGATCGTTATCAGTCTTCACCATTAGATACATACACCCACTGCCACCTGATTGGCCTTCCCCACTGTGAGAGACAGAGACTCTCAGAAACCATGAACCAAAAATCAGTCTTGCCTTTTCTCCCTTGAGCTGTTCCTGTCACATGTTTTGGATGCAGTAAAACAAAAGCAACTCCCACACTACCTTCCTAGAGCAGCCATCCTCCATGCAGCCAGGCAGTAACTTAGGTTGACAGAGGTTCCTTCCACCTACTGCTGACCCCCTCCTTGCAGCTAACAGACACCATCAAAGTGATGAAGATGCTTTCGTGGCCCATTGTTATCCGAAGTAAGTTACATGGCCATCTGTGAAATTAAGGGCATTATGTATCCCTGGAAGTCTTGGTTCCTTTCGTTAAGGTGGATGATAGTACCAAACATGGGTTTCTTATAAGGATTAAGGGAGTACATACACATTATATATGTTCTGTATATAGTAGACATTAGGTAGCAGGTGGCCGTTATTAGTAAGGCACAAAACTGGGCACCAAGTAATTAACCCAGAGTCACATTATGAGTGACTCCAGAGTCAATTATCAGGGAAGGTGGGGGGTGGCTGTGGTCAGTGTTAGACCACTGGTCCTTCTAGCATTTCACTCCTTCTTGTGCTAGTGGGCTCTGCATGACTCCCATAACTATGCTGTTTCCTTTCCCGCTGGATTTGCTATCCCTGCACCTCTTAGGTCTCCTTTAAGACAACAGCTCTGCAAACCCCTCCCTGCTCCCACAGGCAGGATTACTGCTTCTCTTCTCTGTTAGTAGAGTTAAACTAAAAAGAGCTACTGTTTCTACTGCTTACCAAGTCTCTGCAGCACTGCACTAGCGACATGGCCCAGATTGGTTCGCAAATACATACTGACTCTCCCCTGTGACAAGCACTGCCCTACTTGGTAGAGACGTAATAGTGAACAAAATGACATGCTTGTCCATGTGGAAGCCGCATTCAGGGTAACTGGCACTAGGGTAAATGGAACTAGGACTGGACATATCTATGGTTAGTCAAGTTAAACTACTTGCCCATAGTTTCATGACTGGAAACTATTCATCTTGGACATCAGACCCATCTAATCCCAGGGTGTTCTCTAGTTTTTGTTGGGTGACATGTCCTGTGGGTTCTACAAACCCTTTGGGGGAAACCTTACTAGTAGAACAAAGCACATGCATCACTGTGAAGGAATTGTGCTCTTTCCCAAAGTCTTTCTGATGAAAGTGTGAGATTTTTCGGGGCAGGACCAATGTTCGACGTGGAAGTTAATAAAATGGATGACCATCTGTGACTGAAGCCCTCAAGATGGCTCAGAGTTTAGGAATTGAGCCAGTCAGTTAATTCTGAGTCCAGCACAGAGAGGGGATGAGTTAGGGAGGCATTAGCAAGTGCAGGTGAGCTACAGGAAGCCCAGAAATGAGGCTGTCACCTGGAAGGATGTCTTATGCCAAATTGTGAAGCAATTAAAAAAAATCTGTGAATTTTTTTTCTGTCTTTTAGTTTTATGCTCACGTATTACAGCCCCCTCTTCTTAGGCAGGCTGAGCTACTTAAATGGAAAATATTAATAAGGACAAATTGATCCCAGAGAGAAGAAAAGACAATATGAACTGAGGGAGTTTAAGTAGCCAAAATTCTGTGGAAGGAGGGAGAAAGAAGGCTTCATGACAAGCTGTAGTACATGGGAAGCCTTTCCTTCAGGCTGTAGGCGTGACATGTAGGAGAAGAATAAATTCAGACAGTATCAAAACAAGGTGAAAGGATGTGTATGTGTGTTCATGCATGTGCACACATGTGGACACATATGCGCAGGAAACTAATATCCCATTTGCTATACCTGCTCAATGCTGTCCTTAGCATCAGTCACTGTCTCTGTAACTACTGCTGAGTAACCCACAGATTCCATAGTGCTGTAATAATGATGCTCCATCCAGTCAATTCTTTCTGCAATTGATCTATGTGAGCTGTTTTGCGAGGCTCCCTGCAGAAGAGAATTAGTAAAGGGTCACAAAGATGGAAAGATGGGCTTTCCATGGGACCAGCCACAACATAACCCTTCAGGTCTGCACCTAAAGTGCTCTGCAGTTCCTCCGGGAGGGGAGGCCAAGGATTGAAATGGAAAGTGATTAGACCCTCACTGTATGTCACTTCTAGATGTCCAGTATATCTGCATGTATCCAGTATGTGTGATCTATCCAGCAGTGCACTGGCATCATACCACAAGGACTGGAATGAATTGATTGTGTAATTTTTTCCCCCAGCTCTACAATAAGTGACATTACCAGGGTGGCCTGAAAGTAGCCACAGTGGGAGTTTTCACACCATGGAAAGTGCCAAATATTGTTTTGTTTTAAGAGAGGCAATCATTAAATGTTTATCAGCAGACTATTACATTCATGCATATATATATGCGTGTATGTATAAACATACACAAATGTAACATGCATATACATGTCTATATATGTGAATGTGTTGTATATAAATATGTATACTGTTCCTTTTTCTTTAGACAGGGTCTTGCTTTGTTATTCAGGCTTGCTTTGACTTTTGATCCTGCTGCTTTGGCCTCCCAAGTACATGCACCACCAAACACAGCTATGCAGTTTGTCTTAAATGACCTTCCACATTAATTCTATAACTTTGTGTTAATTTCCCAGTTTACCACTTTGTATTGCTATTATTTTTTACTTAAAAGACCTCTTTGTGTGTGATATAAAAACACAAACACACAGATTTTCCAAAGTTTTCAATAATTACTATACAGTAGACAGATTATAATGGATATGAAAATAGCAGATTAAGTGAATATCGACCAGCCATTACAAGTAAGTTGTATGTTCAGAGTGAATCCATGATTGTAAGAAATCCTGCGCCTCTGTAAACAAATGAATAATAAACTCACTATGGCGGCAGGAGGGGGGTGGGGGCTGCACTTAGTGGGTTAAGAGCACTTGCTTTGAAAGCGTGCTCTCATCTCCTGCATCCACAGGAAAGCTAGGCATGGGCTGCCAATTCTGTAAGACCGTCGCAGTCCCTGGCTGGGCAGCCTAGCCAAATGACAGGCTTCAGTTTCAGAAAGAAACCGTCTCAAAAGATAAAACAGAGGTCCAGAAAGGAGGACTCTGGTGCTTTTCTCTGGCTTCTGAATGGGGGTACAGCACGCATGCACACGGATAGACAGGCAGGCAGACAGACAGACAGACAGACAGACACACACACACACACATACACACACACACACACACACGATCAGTGAATGAAATAAACTAATGTTTTGATCATCTTCCTTTTGCTTTTCAGTTCTAGACTTTGAATCCAGGACTCTGTGCACACCAAAGGAGCACTCAGCACTGAGCTACATCCCCCGTACTCAATGCTTTACACTTTTACATGTAGTCCATAGTGCCCAGGCCTCTGCCTTGCTTAGACTTCTGTATGCCTAAGGTAGAGACACATGACCTGGTTGGCCTTGAGCTGCCACTGGGTACCTAAATGTCAGAGCCAGATTTTTATGACTTTCTTTAATTACTTGTCAACACAAGTAATTAGCTTGAGCTCCAGTGACTCCCAACAATGGGAGAAAGCTCTTTGCGAATACCAGAATGGAAGGAGTGAACTCAGCTCAAACTCAAAGCTTAATACCTGCCAGATGTAATCCCTTCTCTTCAGTGACAGAGCTAATGAGTGGATTGCAGGATTTTACACTTCACCTCTGATGTTTTAAACACCTCCGATAATAATAGAAATACATTTATACAGTGCTTTATAGGGGCTGCCTCATTTAATCCTCACATCAGTGCGAGAAAGAATTATTAGCCATGCTTTACAGCTGTGGAAACAGACGCCTGAAGAGATCAAATGACCGGCCTGAAATCACACAGCTGGTATCTGAGACAGTCTAACTTCACCCAGGCGCTTACTTTGCCAATGGCTGATAGGCTGAAACCAAAGCCTGCCTTTTACACCAAGTGGGATTCAGTATCAATGCAGGCAAAGTCAATCAAATCCAGGGAGAGGCTGCCTCCAACCCATCCCTAAGTAGACTGGAGACTGCCTCCCCAACCTACACACAACATACCTCAAGTCAGACCTAGTTATCAAATGCCAGAACTATGACATTCAAATGCTCTTCACATGAATACATAAATTAGCTTAAATAACTTAAAAATAGCTTAAAACTTAGCCTACATACAGTTTCGTTTTATAGCTGATAAACCACTCAGATTGAAAGAATAAACCCAGGAGTGGGCCCTTATGCATTGAGCAGTTGATAAACACACATTTGGGCAAGCAGCAGGCCGGAGTCACACTCCAGAAGTAACCAGCTATGCTATCATACATGACTTGTGGCTTAGCTTCTAATATCACCACCTAGATATATTGAAGAAGGTGTGTTCCAAAGGCCGGCCACATCTGCCTGTTTTTTTTTTTTTCTATTACCTTTATATAATTAGCATATTAATGGTCACAATAATGATAGAGGAGAATTAACACTTCTGAACAAATTTTGTTCAATCCTGTGAGAGTCACCTCCACAGTTCAGCTCCAGCTACTTGGCATTTTTTCTCCCTGTCCCTCCCTTCCGGCAAATCATGATGATCTGAAAGACACAGATTAGGAGTTGGATTTAAAATGGAGATACTTTCCTCCATCCCTGCCCACTCTATCCTGTTAAAGTGAAACACAAATGCTCCCATTAGTAATTGAGTGGATTGAGGTTGTCATGCAGATCAATGTAATACCGTTTCACACCTTGTCCATTTTGAGCTACTAAGTGGGAACTCCCAAGAAGCAACTCCATGGAAGGGGAATGCAGGTGCTTTGATGCCATGCCAAAGACTACATTTTTATAAAACAGGGTTTGCATGGCAAATCCAGGAAGCAGACTCTCTTGCCATCATAAAAAAAAAAAAGCCCTAGTATGTAGCATAACAAAAGCAATGCATACTTGAGCCAGATTTAGCTCATGTTCTCCAGTGGCATCTTCCATCACAAACTTAGTCAGGCATACAGCCTATTCTAAAAGGATCTAAGGAGTTTGCTAACCACAGTGAGATTGTCTTTCCCACTTCTTCTGTGGCTGCAGTTTTAGAAGCCTGCAATACATAGCTACATTGCAAGTTTCTTCTCTTCCGCAGTCATTCTCCTAAAATCCTTCTGAAACTTGTTGACTTATGTCTAGGTGAGATCGCCTTAAGGATAAAGAAAAATACCATCCCATTCTAAATACTTCTTTCCTGCTGAAAAGAGGTATTTATGAAGGTATGAGCAAGAAAGTTGGAAGCGATAAAATGCAGAGGCAAGGGACACTGAAATTGACAAGGCTGGTGAATCTAAAATTAGTCATTCAAACTCGGTGATGAACTCTCATGGTCATCTTGTGCTGGAATACTGTCTGGAAGCACAGTATTTGTGTACCAGGCTGTTTCTTTTGAGCTACCAACCAGTTCCCAAATCATGACATGGAGACTTCTTATTAGTTATAAATGCTTGGCCTTAGCTTAGGCTCATTTCTTGTTAGCTCTTAAAACTTAACCTATTTCTCTTCATCTACATTTTGCCTCAAGGCCTTTTACTTTTTCTTTCTATATGTCCGAATTTTCCTGCTTCTTCCATGTCTGGCTGACTGCTAGCTGCCTCTTTCTCCCTTGTTTCCTCCTCCTTCTTCTCATTCCATTTTTAAGCCTAAATTCCTCCTCCTACTTATTCTCTCTGCATGCCAGTCCTGCCTATCCCTCTCCTGCCTAACTATGGGCCATTCAGCTTTTCATTAGACCAATCAGATGCCTTAGGCAGGCAAGGTGAAACAACACCACATTTTTTTGATGCTGTTATTTTGTTTTTTTGAGACAGGGTTTCTCTGTGTAATAGCCCTAGCTATCCTGGAACTCAATTTGTAGACCAGGCTGGCCTCAAAATCACAGAGATCCAGTTGCCTCTGCCTCCAGAGTGCTGGGATTAAAGGCGTGTGCCACCACATGCAGCCAACCCATCTTTTCACAATTAAACAAATACAGCAGAAACAAATGAAATGCACCTTTACACAGTTAAAGTAATATTCCTCAGCATAAACAAATGTAACACATCTTTACATAGTTAAATATTCCACAACATATTTGTGGTAAATTGGATGCTGCCTTGGCTTATTTTACTCTGGTCTACACTGGCCCTCCGTGGACATTTTTCATCTTTACTGGAAAAGTTCTACAAAATTTTCCACCAGATGAGTTCAAAATCATCTGTGTTATGTGCAGAATGAGAATCTGTTCTGCTCAAAGTCAATTTTGAAAAAAAAATGTGTGAACATCTAAACTATAATTAAGAGTACAGAGATAAATCTGTACTTATGGTAAATTGCTTTTCAATAAAGATTCCCCAAGCATTTAGTGAAGAAAAGTAATTTCTTCAATAATAGCACTAGGGCAACTGGACAACAGAAGAAAAGGAAGCTAGAAGTCTGCTTCACAAAATTTGTAAAATGAACTCAAATGGATAAACTCACAATACCAACCCTGATTTAAAAAATCATAGGAATGAATCCTCACAGCCTTGCATGTGACAATAATTTCTTTGTTATAATATCAATACACACACAAAAATAAAAATAATAAATTTGATTTAATTAAGAATTTAAACTTTTGTGTATGAAAGGAAGTCATTAAATAGACTTCCTTTAAAAAGTCATAAAAGACAACCCTACAGAGTGGTGGAATATCTTTACAAATCATTTCTCTGACAAAGGTACTAACATCCCAAATATATAAAGAACTCTCATACTTCAGTATAAAAGACAAGCCAAGTAGAAACTTGGAAAGGATTTAAACAGGTATCTTTCCAGAGAAAGTAGACAAACACCCGAAAGATCTCAGAAGATGTTCAAACTCAATCATTTGGAAAATAAAAACAAATACACAATAAGATACTACTTCATGCCAATTAGGATGAATAGCATTAAAAAATGAAAACTATTAAGGCATTGATTAGAATATTAAGATTTTGAAGTCTCACGTTTTGTTTGTGGGAGTTAAAAAGTGCATTCATTGTGGGAAACAATCATACTGTTTCATAAAAGTTATAAAATATGACCACTGGTACAATAGTGTCACAAATAATATGGGAGTAACCAAATACTCTCTGATTAGCCTGGAAGTCCTCTCTACAAAAAGGAACTCACAGCTGGCACTGTTAACTAGGCCAAAAACCTATGACTCATTAGGTCACAGGCTTTGGGAGAGAGCATAATTCTATTATTCCGCTAAATGAACATAGTAATTACTGACCACTAAGTTCTTATCTGTCTACCAATAGATTGATACATCCTTCAACTTCAATCAGAGAAGCTCCTTTTGCAGCACAGAGTGATTAATACAGAAACCTATAGCTGGTCAATGTGCAGAGAATACAAGGCTATGGATTGCTCAGCTGTAAGTAGGATTATTTTTATCACATCCCCTCCTCCCAAGGCTCAGGGATCACCACAGAAGAGGGGATGTGAACACTAGAAGAGCCAGAAACAGTGGCTGTCTTCAGTGAAACAGTATTTGCTGGCCGTGACAGGACCATTACCCGTATGATCTCACAGCAGCTTTGACTGAATGCACAACACCTGAACAAGATCAAGCCAGACAAAATCCCAGGATGGGTGGCAGAAGAGCCCATGAAATCCTGCCCCTCATTAAGGAGTTATTGGCAGGTAATGACTGAGGGGTGGGAAGTGGTGGAGAATCAGTTTCCTTAAGGGATGTGGCCCCTGGGAAGTTACCCATGCTCCAATAAATGACCTATAACCATGTACATACTAGTCATACTCAGTAGGCTCGGTTGGTTTTTTAAAGAGCCCATGAAGTGAGAATACCACCAAATGGCTTTCAAAAGTATTCTTACACAAGTCAGTGAAGGTTTGCCTTTGAAAATTTCCACATATTTGAAGGTTCTGTAGTTATTAATGATTTAGTAATTCAGGGAAGAATCGTGGACAAAAGCTACTGGCACTATTACCAATCAGGCTTCAGACTGTCATCACTGAGGTTTCAATGGAAGAGATATAAGTTCCTCATGCTTTATTATAATGTGAGTTTAAAGGGACCCTCCACTCCTTATAGCAAGACACTCTTCCTGATAAGCTCCAGTCTAGCCTCTCTAAGCCCTCCAGAAGGAAGACTCGTGGTCAATCTGAGGTGGCCTTAACACTGGAAGTCTTAGCCTACTCCTTAATCTTTTCTAAAAGATTTATTTTATTTTTAACTATATGTGTATGTGTGTATGTCTGTCTGAGTGTATGTGCACATGAGTGCAGGTACCTACAGAGGCCAAAGAGGATACTAGATGCCTGGAGTTAGTTATAGGCAGTAGTGAGCCACTCGACATGGATTCTGGCTGCTAAACTCATGCCCTTTCCAAGAACAGTACACAGTCTTATCAACGAAGCCACCTCTTCAGCTCCCTATCCTTGTTTTTTTGAGATTATAATATAATTACATAATTTTACTCCTTTCCTTTTCTCCCTGAACCCCCCTCATAAATCCCTCCTGCTCTATTTCAAATTCATGGCTTCTTTTTTTTTTAAATTATTGTTACATACAGGTGTGTGTGTGTGTGTGTGTGTGTGTGTGTGTGTGTGTGTGTGTGTGTTCCTAAATAAATAAGTGCAACCTGCTCAGTCCATGGAAGATTACTTGTATATATGTTTTCAGGGCTGCCCATTCGGTGTGCTCTTCTCTGAGGAAGACTATGTCTCCCACTCTCAACATTCCTTAGTTGCCTGTAGTTCTTTGCATAAGGTTGAGGACTTCCGGGTTTCCCCCATCCACATTCACATGTCTGTTGTTGTCCTTGTTCAGCTCATGTTTAGGCAGTCATGTGGGAAGACTTTATGGGTTGTAGCTTCTGCTATTACCAAAAAACACAATCCGTTGATGCTAAGTCCCTTCCCAGGAGATTCCATAGACAATCTAAGACTTCCGCCACAACTGCAAAACAGATCTGAAGTCGTCCATGTTTGACTTCACATTAGCAGAGCCCTCACTACTGGGCACTGTCTGCTCGACATTCTACATAGCCACAACTCCTCACAATAGAAGCCTGAATGTTGAGATACCAGGGCCTGGCAATCTGGGCTTCCATATAAAGTTTGTCCGCAGATAGAAATCCACATGGAAGCTAATATTTAGGTTTTTGGCAGTTCTGAATCTGACAAGGTAAGTTCTGTCTGATGGGAGTAAAAACAAAAGGCTATAGTAGTCTGAGAGTTTGGTAGTTCAGGCTACTAGGAAATGTGAGCTTCTTGGGGCTACAGAGTCATCAGAGGACCCCACATTATAGCATGTTCAGGTCTCACTCTGTCATTCCTCACCCTTGGCCTGGAGAATATGCCATGGTGATTTCAAGCAAAGCCTCAAATTCCAGCCTTGATGAAAGTGGCAATATTCATCTTGAATTCTGTTTGCAAAAGGCTGGCGGGGAAATAGAAGAGAGCAGAAAGGTAAAGTGAAGCGGTGATGTCATTCGAAGCGGAGGGATTTTTGCATAATAGAATTTTCTCTTTGTAGGGCATTGTGGAGAGTGACATTTCCGAAAGAGCACAGCTCCAGCAGAAGTCCATCAAACGAGGTGGGGTTAGACCTAAGAATGTGATGGACAAAACTAATAAGCAAAGAGCAAAGCAAACAATTCCTGCAGCGACATCTCTACGTTGTCTTTCAGTCCTACAGGCAGAGCTGGAGTCCAAGCCCAACGGTCAAAATCATATTAGCAGATAAATGTTGGGCAAAAATGTGTGTGTGTGTGTGCACGTGCATGTGTGTGTACACATGCACGTGCACACTCATGCACACACACTTATCTTAATTCAAGTCTAGTTCATACAGATGAGTGGAGAGATACTTTGGTTAGAAAGGATAATATGGACAGCCCACCGTGGTTGGCCTCTTCCTTCTGCTTCTATCCTGAGCATCTTTGAAATCTTGAAGGCATGTGGAATACAGTTTACTAAACCATTCTAGAGCCAAATTCTACATTTTCTGGGTGAGAAAACAGAGGCAGAGAAAGGCTAAAGGCATGTGTAAGCCTCTCAGCTGTTTTGTACTGAGATAAGGTACCAGTCTGTCAGCCCCGATCCTTACTTCCTTGGGGCCTGTTTCCTGCCATAGTTTAAAGCCCTTGGTACAGCCAAATAGATAAAATAAATGCTGGCTATGCAAACTAGTGACTTGGGTTCAAGTCCCAATGCCACCATTAACTAGTACGACATTGAAAACCAGTGCTCCTCTGTAGCTAGAATTTTCCTGCCTTGCCCACAGTCAGGACAAATCTCTTGTCACCCGCCAGTCCCACAGCCACTCAGACTCAACCAAGTAATCACAGAGACTTATATTGCTTACAAACTGTATGGCCGTGGCAGGCTTCTTGCTAACTGTTCTTATAGCTTAAATTAATCCATTTCCATAAAGCTATACCTTGCCAGCTTAAATTAATCCATTTCTATAAATCTATACCTTGCCACGTGGCTCATGGCTTACCGGCGTCTTCACATGCTGCTTGTCATGGCAGTGGCTGGCAGTGTCTCCCTCAGCCTTCTGCTTCCCAGAATCCCCCTCTCTCCTTGTCCCGCCTATACTTCCTGCCTGGCCACTGGCCAATCAGTGTTTTATTTATACAGAGCGATATCCACAGCACTCCTCCCTTAGCTACTATACCCTCACTGGCAGTCCAGAGGGCTTAATGTGAATTCACGCTGGGAGATGACCACATGAACAGAGCCTTTACTTCTGAATTGTTTTCTGCTTAGAAGGCAGAAGAACAAGACTTCTATTCTCCTTTGCTTTCACTTTTCTCCTCACCCCCCACTCTAAGTTGTGACTTTATTTTTTTTTTTATGGCCACACAATTGTTTTTCTGACTTGTTATATTAGTTAGCATAAGCCATACTGGTTGCTATAATAAATACACTCCAACATTTTAGAAGTTTAATAAAATGCATCAGGCATACTTGTAGTCTGTCTATCTTTCCAATCACCACTCCCATCCCCGGACATCATATATTCTTCTGCTGGATCTCTGAATGCTTATATGGGCAGAAGACAGAACCCAGGGAAGGTATCCATACACTAAGCTGGGCGGTGGTATATAAGGCTTCTAACTATATTCTATCACCACTTACATGTTCCTAGAGAGACACAGTGGGGTTGATAAATACAACTCCAATAGAAATTGCATTATGTCAGCAGAGATGCAGGTATGGCCACCTTATAAGACACACTATTGGTCAACCATTGGGAGTGATGAAGTAAAGATAACTTGTCAAAGAGGCAATTCCTTGTAAACATAACCACAGAGATTAGAGGAACAGGATCAGCTTGGTTTTCCCACTTAAATAAGTCCACATAATACCAAGTCTTATCTATTCAGAAGATAATGCAAGATCCTGAGTGGGGAAATGTTTCAGGAGGAAGGAAGTAGGCATGCTTTTTATCTCCATTTGGGACTGCCACTCACTTTTTTCTTTGTAACCTTCTGACCATTAATTACTTTTTCCAGACATGCCATATATTTTCTCCTGCTGTTCATGAGCATTCTTGTCTGCTATCATTAGACATTTACAAATTCTAATGTTCATGAACTCTAAGCTCTTTGTGTATAAATGTGAGCAACTATTAAGAAAACATGACGGTTTTAAGTTGTTTCTCATGGGTGAATTATTTCTCTACACATGATTTCAGTTGGTTAATCAGTAAATACTAAATATTGTGCAAACAGGTGCTATCGTGCTTTCCTAAAGTGATGTAATACATTAACCATTCTAAGCACATGCTCCATGCATGGTGCGCCCCAATGCAAATGTTCCTCTAAACCCATGTTAGGTCTGTTTACATGAACATACCAGAAGCAACAGCTGGAATAGCCAAAGGCCAACAAATCCATTTGCCTGGAAGACTGCCCATACGTCCTACTGTTGACCACAGAATCCTCATGCCATCTGCCTTTCATAGGGCAGCTCTGTCTGCTGTGTACAGGATGGTGCCAAGCCTTCACAGCCACTTAGTGAAAGCAGGATGTTTATGCTGTGGGCTCTGATTGCTTCTGTCATTACTGCCCTATTTCTGCGTTTGGGAATTGTCTACATAAGCACTTCATCTCTTCTAGGAGTGTCACTTCCTCAAAAAAGAGCCATTTCCTCTTACAACCTTTCCCATTGGTTCTAAGTCAAGCTTCATGGATAAAGCTGGCTTTCAACAATAAACATAGGGTTGATTATGGTGATATTTTATTTGTATTAAAATGTAATTTGTATGTTAATAAATAAAGTTGCCCGGAGGTCAGAGCTATTAGCAAGCCATAGGAAAGCAGGGCAGTGGTGGCGTACACTTGTAATCCCAGCACTTGGTAGGCAGAGCTAGGTAAGTCTCTGTGTGTTCAGGGATACAGCCAGTATTGGATACACATGCCTTTAATCTCAATACCAATCATGGAAAGCCTGGAGATCTATACAGACAGGCCATGACGAGGTGGTCATGTGGTTGGGTTTACAACGAATGAGAAGGCAGAACAGAAATTCTATATAAGGACTTTAACACAGAAAGTAGCTCTGGTTCAGAGAGGTAGGACCACCGCAGGAGGAAGGGTAAGGTTTTAGCTCTTAGCTCTGACCTCTTGGCTTTCTTCTTTGCATTGGTTCTGTGTTTCTTATTTAAAAAGACAGTTGTTTACATCTACAGTTGATTTTCCTTTCAGTCTTGTTGAGATGCAGTTGACATACAATAAATTGCAAATATTTAATAGACACCATATGCTGAGGTTGGACATGTTCATACACTTGCAAAACCTACCTTGATATCAAGGTAGAAAGTGTGCCCATCACCTCCAAAAGGTCTCTCATATGTCTTTATGTGACTGTGTGTTAATGTTGCTTACATGAACTCTCCCATCTGACCTAAATTTGAGTGCATGATACAGTATTGCAGCTTCTTGGCACTGGGCTGCATAGCAGATCTCCAGAACTAATTTATTTTGTGGAACTGAAACTTTAAACCAGATGAGCATCCCTCCAGTTCTCCCATCTTTCAGTCCTTGGTAATCATTCTTCTGTTCTCTGTCTTCTTAACTTTGATTATTTCAGTTTTCACAGACAAGCAAACTCATACTGTGTTGTCATTCTATGCCTGCTTACTTCTCATGGTATTATAAATTGTGGGATGGCCTTCTTCTTTTCAGAGCTGATAATGTTCCATTGTTACACATTTGCTTTATCTACACAGATATTATTTACTTTGCTATAACTGTGACAAAACACTATAACCAGGGCAGCTTACAAAAGAACATATTTCCTAAGGTTTGTAGTTTCAGAATCCATGATGGTGAGGCAAAGGCATGGTGGAGGAACAGCTGAGAGCTCACATCCAGATTTGTGAGCAGGAAGGAAAGGCAGCACACTGGGAAAGGCCAAGTTTTTTGAAAATTCAAAGCCTACCCCCAGTGACACACCTCCTCTAACAAGGCCACACCTCCTAATCCTGCCCAAACAGTTTCACTGATGACAGGGACCAAGCATTCAAACATATGATCCTATGGGGGCCATTCTCATTCAAGCTACCACAATGCATTTGTGGAGGAACTTGGGTCCATTTGAATAAAGAGGAGACTTGAATCCTTAAGCATCACCACCAGGAGTGCTCTGGCCCAACACTGCCCTAAGTGTGTTCCCACAATGCTTAGCTTCATATCTTGTTTTAATTCTTGACAACAGTGAAGTGAAGGTGATTCTCATAATCAAGTAAGTTCTCGGGACTTGAAATCAAACCCATTCCTTTCAACCGTGGACTTTTCATAGTGTGAACTGTATATAGTATTGTTCCATTGTAGCATGAATCCAAATTGGTCTTATTAATAAAAACCTGGAGTCAGATACTAGGGTGAAAGCTGAAAGATCAGAGAAGCAGAGAAGCCAGCCTCTAGTTCTTACCTCTACGAAATCCTCAGCAGAAAGGGGACCAAGCTCCTGTCTCCTCCTGCCTTATATTCCTCTCTCCGCCCAAACATATCACTTCCTGTCTCCACCTCCCTAGTACTGGGATCAAAGGTGTGTGCTACCACTACCCGGCTTTGTTTCTCTTTTAGACTGGATCAATCTTGGGTAGCCCAGAGTGGCCTTGAACTCACAAAGATCCATCTGCCTCTGCCTCTCAAGTGCTGGGATTAAAGATGTGTGCCACCACTGCCTGGCCTCTATGGCTAACTAGTGGCTCAACTCCCCACTCTGATCTTCAGGCAAGCTTTATTTATCAGATCACAAACAAAATATCACCACACTCCATGAAGCTCTAGAGGTGACGTAGCGTGCTTGAAGCCCATTTGACTTAGACAAGCCCTTTGCCAAGGTTTTCATAGAATTAGTCACAAAAGGAAAACAGTGATGAAAATTCTACTCATCAAGAGACGGTCACCCTGATAATACGTTAATGATGGCTCTGAACTCTTGCGAAAGTGAGCATAACAAACAATGACAACTGATTAACAACAACAAGTATGGTAGCCATAGAGACATGCCAATCAAACCTCCTTCAAGGAAAGACTTACTACTTAGCTGCAGTGAGCAAACCGCCTCCAGCTATCATTAGCTTTAGTTGCCTCCACTAAAAGAGCCAACTTGTCTGAGGATACACTTCTCCCTTGCAGGCTCTATGAGACAGCTAGAAATGGCAGGGGTCTAAAGAGTCAGCCATTTGGCTTTTACGTCAGACACTCATGAGCAAAGGCTTGAGTTCTAGTTCTCATGCATTCCTCCCTGTTCATCTCTGCTTTCACCTTCAGGCCTCAGGTGCTGAACGGTAATAATAGCATATGTTCAAATCCCTGAAGAACCCAATGTGTGAGAGCTGTTACTGGAAGTGGGCTGAGAAAGCAGAGACAAAATGGGCCTTTGGAGGTGACCATTCATCTCCACATTTAGCAACTGAGGATCCATCCCTAAATGGTCCTGGGAGGACAGATAGCTCCTGGTACTCACAGGCTGTCCTAACTGTTAAAACATTGATGTAAGGTGAATTGGACTGGAGAACCAGTCCAAAGGAAGCATTCATATATGTGACATTG